>NC_073255.2:103222500-108222500 GCF_029289425.2 Pan paniscus
TAAGATTTGTTTTGTGGACTAGCATATCATCTATCCTGGAGAACGGTTCACCTGCAGTTGAGAGGAATATGTATTCTGTAGCTGGATGGACAGCTCTGTATATGTCTGTTAGATTCATTTGGTCTAAAGTGTAGCTCACATTTGATGTTTTTATAATGATTTTCTCCCTGGAGAATCTCTTCATTGTTAAGAGTAAAGCCTTGAAGTCATTTACTATTATTGCATTACAGTCCAATTCTCCTTTTATTAGTATTTGCTTTATATATTTAGGTGCTCCAATGTTGGGTGTATATTTATAATTGTTGTATCTTCTTCCAGAATAGACCCCTTTTTCAGTATATTTAGCTGGACCTAAAGCTTATTTTATCTCATAGAAGTGTAGTTACTGCTCTCTTTTGGTTTCCATTGGCTTAGAATATCTTTTTTTCATCCCTTGATTTCTAGTGTATGTGTGTCCTTACAGGTAAAACAAGTCTCTTGTAGACAGCATAAAGTTGGGTCTTGTTTTTCCATCTAGTCAGCACTCTATGCCTTTAGATTGAATAATTTAATCCATTTACAAATAAGGTGATTATTGATAGGTAAGTAATTACTACTGCCATTTAAAAAAATTGTTTCCTGGCTTTTTTGTACATCCTTTGTTTCAGTCTTTCTCTTTTGTTGTCCTACTTTGTGGCTAAGTAATTTTCTCTAGTGAAATGTTTTGATTCCTTTATTTTTATCTTTTGTGTATTTACTATAGGTTTATGCTTTGTGGTTATGATGAGGCTTACAAAAAACAACTAATAGTTATAAAAAGCTATGTTAAACTGAATTTATATTGATTTCATTTAAAAACTACATTTTTACTCCACCATCAGTTCTGATATTTTAACTTTTTGATTTCACAACTTAAATGTTTCTATATTGTATGTCACTTACCAAATTATTGTACCTATTATTTTTAATAATTTTCTTTTAACCTTCATACTAAAGATATATGTGATTTATGTAATATCATTACAGTATTAGAGTGTGTGATTACTTTTTCCAGTGAGTTTCATACTTTCATGTTTTTGTGTTACTATTTAGCATCTTCTCTTTCAGTTTGAAGAACTTCCTTTCTCATTTTTTTGTAATATGCTAATAATGAAATCCCTCAGTTTTTGTCTGGGAAATGTCTTATCTCTTCTTAATTTCTGAAGAAGAGTTTGTAGATACAATATTCTTAGATAACAGTTCTTTTTTTCTCTTTAGCACTTTCAATATATTATCCCATTTTCTTTTTGCCTGTAAAAATTGCTTCTGAGAAATCTGCTGCTAGTCTTATTAGAACTCCCTTATATTTAATTTGCTTCTTTTCTCTGAATGTTTTCAGGATCCTTTGTTTGTCTTTAATTTTTGACAGTTTTGTTATATCTTGGCGTAATCCTGTTCCAATTGAATCTGATTTCAGACTTTTAAGCTTTTTGTATTTGGATATGTATATCTTTCTCCAAATTTGGAAAGGTTTGTGCTATTATTTCTTTAAATAACCTTTCTAATAATTTGTATCTCTTCTTCACACAACCCTATAACGCAAACATTTGTTTCTTCGTATAAAACTTGAATATTTGCTCTTTTAATGCTGTCTTATAAATCCAGTAAGTTTTCTTTAGTCCCTTTTATTCTTTTTTATCTTTTGTCCTCTGACTGTATTTTTAAATAACCTATTTTCAAGTTCACAGGTCTTTCCTTCTGCTTGATCAATTTTGATGTTGATATTCTCCTGCATTTTTTATTTTAATTGTGTAGTTTTTTTCAGCTCTGGAATTGTTTTTGGAGTTTTATTTTAATTTAATTTATCTGTTAAATTTCCAAGTTTCATATTTTAGTACTTTCTTGATTTCATTGAATTGTTTCCCTCTATTTTATTGAAGTTTCCTGAACTTTAAGATAATTATGTCCATGGTGGTTGTGAGGTTTCCTGCTGCAGGATTCCAGGGATCCATGGTGAGAGCAGGCCAATCCTTGCCTGCTCAACTCACCCCTTCCCCAGGAGTTACCGGAGGCCAAGAATGTATTCCAGTGTGACGCAGCCCCATGCAGGGATCCCAGCTTCTTCCTCTTTCAGACCAGCATCTGTTTCCTCCTTCCATCCACTCTCAATGCCTTCCTTCCAAAGATGTGCTCAGAGTTTGTCAGTCTTCCTGGTGTCCCATTCCCTCAGTGGCAGATGTTCCCCCTAGCTGCATCTAGTTGCACATCTTCCTTCTCTGCTTTTTTGAATATACTTTAAAGGTAAAGTCCAGAATATTTTCAGATGGATTGGATATTGGTATAAAAGACAGCTACTCAAATATTGTAAACTGCAAGGCTACATAAATTCACCAAAGGATTAATCACAGATTGAGAAGAGGACTATGTTAGTCTATTTTGCATCGCTATAAGGGAATGTCTAAGACTGGGTAATTTATAAACAAATATATATATATATATATTTGGCTCGTGGTTCTGCAGGCTGTAAAAGCAAGGTGCCAGCATCTTCTGAATTTCTGGTGAGGACTCAGGAAGCTTACAGTCATGGCAGAAGGCAAAGGGGGTGCTGGCATATACATGGTGAGAGCAGGAGCAAGACAGGGAGGTGGAAGTACCAGATTATTTTAAACAACCAGATCTCATGTAAACTCACAGAGTGAGAACTCATTCATTATTACAGAGATAGCAACAAGCCATTAATGAGGAATCTACCCCCCATGTCCCAAACACCTCATAGCAGGCCTCACCTCCAACATTGGGGATTACATTTCAACATGAGATTTGAAGAGAACAAAAATCCAAACCATATCAAGGACCAAGATTGAGCACTAGAATATTCTAATATTAAAGGGTCAAGGAAAAAAGAGAAAGAGCAGAGGAGACACAGATAAGCAAGAGGAAAATAAAAAGGACGTGGTAACTTGGAAACCAAGGCAGGAAAATTATATAAAAACAGCAATAATAATCAAGTGTTTTAAAATCAACTATTAATCTACCATGGCTCAATCAAGAAAGTCGAATCTCTTTGAATATTGTACAATAAAAAATGTATTGCTTATACAATTGCAGGAGGAGCTGAAAGCAAGTTCTAAAGGAAGTTAAGAGTTCAGGGAAGAGCTGCTAACCAGCCTGCTGAAAGCATTGGTATGAATGGATAATTTAGAGTTTGCAGGGAAATTGTGAGGAAGCCTGGTCATTCCAGCTGATATCGTAAGACTGCAAAGAACAGCTAAAGCAGAAATCTATGGAAGGCTATTCTCTCTGCATATGGTGGTGGACTTGGCTTGAAGAACTGGTATTTGCAAAGCAAAGCTTCAAGCAGGGAAAGGAAGAGGAAGGACAAGCTGAAACCCACTGGCATCTTGTGTCTACTTCAATTCTGCCTTCTTAAATGTGTGAATATTTCCTTTTTGGGCAACTCTAACCCAACAGAAGTATAAAGGGTAATATATTCTAGGAATTGTAGTTACAGCTTAGCCATGTTGACATGAAATAAAATTATCACAGTCCATCAGTTTTCAACCTGAGAGCTATATACATAGGTTTAAAACATATTTTACTTTCACATAATGACAATAGCAAAACCTTGTTTTAGCCTAACCTGATAAAACTGTCTCTCATACAAATTAAAACAATATGTCTTTTCAAAAGAAGATATAATGTTCACATACCACAGTGTCTCTATATGTATTTGGGTAATGTTCAGTACTTTTCTAGCCAAGCACTACTCCTCCCTGATATCCTATAACTTATGCACAGAGCTATGACTTCCATCATTATATTAATGTGATATAATTATAACATCTTACCTCAAATATTAAGAATATAAGAAACAGAAAGAAATACAACAAAATTACCAGAACACAAACATATATATGTCAATGTAAAGAATAAATACTCATAACTACTTCAGACTTCATTTCTACATGTGGTCACATGGTCATAGCTGCAATTTGTATTTTCCTTTTTCCTTTACCTACAATCCATATTCCCTTTGCCCTTAGCAAGAGCTTCAACTAACTGATTTCTTGGTGGTGACCCAAGCCTTCATTTCTAAAGAATCTGTCCCAATAGCAATTTTGGCTGTATTCGCTGTTGTACTTTTTAAATTAAATTTACTTCAGAATATGAAATAACTAAAAGATATCTCAGGGGATCTTCTGCATTCTAGTTTCACCCCTCCTTATCCAGTCATATCAACATGATTTTTTCCTGATAGAATCGATTCTCCAATCTGTACAGTTACCTTCCTTCCCATTAGTACACTGGCATAAGAAGCCCAAGTGGCCAGGTGGCAGACTCAATTTATAACATATTGTAACCACTGCTGGGTATCCTGATTCTAGCTTTCCACCCTCAGGAACAAAAACCTCTATACCAGAAAAGCACAGTGTTGCAGGAAAAAGAAACAAACATTTGTAGTACATAATAAGGGGTAAAAGTGATGTGATAGAGACTACTGTCATATTCACCCCTTGATTCCCAGGTCAGGGACTCCTGGATATGGGAGAAACAGCCCCATATATTGATTACTGATCCAGAAGATACACCATGTTCTAAAGAACTTTACTCCGTCTCGCAATAGCAACGAATTGTTACCCAGTGGCCTCCATTTCCACGTCTTCCAAAGGCCATTCTACTTCAGGAAAATTTGGGAAAATCTTGCCTTTTTTCCTGTGTATGGTATCTCCTCACAGATCCCATTTGGTACCTTAAATCCTAGAGCTTTCAGGGACTTGAATATTGTTATATGTTTGGGAGAAATGTGATGGGATAGTGATAGGCCTTCAGGAGGATCACCCTTCTCCTGAAAAGCAACCACATTAATAGATGCCATTATAGGTTTTTTTAGGGCAAGGAGAGGGTGATTTGCTTTTACTGATGAAGCTCAACAGCATTTAGGGATCTAAGATAGACAGCATCATTGAAATCTGTACACATTTCATCATACTAAATTTTAAAGTTTCACTTCTCCTAATAAATGATATAACTTTAAGATGAAAGTGCAATATTGCAAATTCAATTTACATTGTAATTTAGCTACCCACAGAATTAGACTTTGGATTTGGTTTTCAGAAATTTAAACACTGCTATATGAGATAAGTCTTGTAGGGTAACTCTGGGAAGCCAAGTATATCAAGATAACAGAGTAGAACTACGAAGAATATCTGGCGGACAAGTCTATTGAACACTGCTGTTGCTTTTGATAAAATGGATCAGCTTGCAATCAAATCTCCCATTTTGGTAAAAGAAAGAAGAGAAACAGCACTTAATGAGCACGAGTCTAAGCATCATACAATATTCAACGAAGTAATAACATCCAGATTTCCTTTTCTGGTAGTAGTGTGAGTTCTATGCTCAGCTGATCTCATTCTGCTTTCTATGAAGATCTCCTGTTATTTACATGATAGGGTCACATCTGAAAGGGTTTACTGAGGAGGAACTCTGTTTCTGAAAAATGCTTACTTTTTTTTTTTTTTTTTTTGACAGAGGTTTCCTCTATTGCTCAGGCTGGAGTGCAATGGTGTCCTCCTAGCTCACTGCAGCCACGAATTCCTGGGCTCAAGCGATCCTCCTGCCTTATCCTCCCCAGTAGATAGGATTATAGGTGTGTGCCACCACGACTGGAGGATTTTTAAATTTTTTTTAAATGGGATCTAGATATGTAAAATGCTCATTATTTCATTCAAGAGTGTGAGTTTGTGAACCCAGAGACTGGGGAATGGGTGAAGCTATTCCAGGTCTAATAGCCTCCTTTAGGATTTCTGAGAAAAAGAAAATGCATCCCTTAAAATATTAGCTGGGTATCAAATCCCAAACACTAGTAGGCAGAGTTCAAAATCAATGAAGAACCATACATCATTCAAGGTTCTGGCACTGGGATTTCCATAGAAAAAATCTTTGTATCTCTCTTAACTGCAGATAACAGCTTAGGCACCTTTCTCAACAGATTTTGAATTACTAACCAGAGATAAAGATGTAGAAATAATCAGCCCTTATACAAAGACTGTGGTTCTAGTGGATACTGCATACAGTGGGAGCAATTACTACCTCTGCCTAGATGAAAGGGTATGGCAGACAGATGTCTGGAGAAGGGATCTGAAGGCAGGGATTATCTCTCAAGTTGTCATATTACTTTCAGCTTTGTTTCTATCCTTTATTCTTCTGCTGAACAAACTTTAGCTTAAAGCAGAAAACACAACTAGTTCAAACATGTGAAGCTCAAAATTATTTAACTCTTACTCAGTTTAGACTTCTGTTCTCAGGAAAAAAAGAGCTTTTCTTGACAAAGTGGTGTTTTGCCTTCTTTTATGCTTCTATGTAGTCCTGTTTTAAATACAATGGAAATATGACTTTAGTGAGGGTCACAGAAATAAACTTACACAACACACATATTTTTCTGTTTCTTGACTTTGTAATTTACAGTTTAAATCCTAAGGTAAATAGGATGCCGTTCAAACAACTGTTTTACATCCGTACAAAGACAGTCACTTTCCTAGCTAAGGAAGAAAGACCCACATTTTTATCCAGTCAATTCTACATTGTAAAGTTTCAACTTTACACTGTTCCACCTCTTTCTTCATGTTTCATATACTCTCCACTTTTAGTCCAGCTATCGTTTTAGCAAATAATTTGTGAAGGTATAAGATAATAGTACCTCATATGTAACACACCTCATATGTAACACACCTCATGTCTCCACTTTTTGGCATGAGTCACTTTGGTAAAATCCATCTTGCAACTAAGCTTGGGAAATCTAGAAATATAAGGGAGTTAACACATTCTGGAGAAACATATGGATTGATGGAGATAAGAGCTGGTGGATGAATATTCCCCTTTTTCATCCTTTGGACAGACGATTCTGAACATATATATATACACCTTAGTGTTCTTTAGGAGGTCCTTGTAAAATCAAGATCACATTGCCCTGCTTTAAACAACTTGGGAATGTACCCTTGTGTTAATTTTCTCTCTTTCTTGGTTCTTTTTTCCCAATCTCCAATCCTAATTCTGGGGATAAATTCGCAAAATACTCCACCTGTCCTTATATACTTGTCCCAGGCAATTCTTTCTGGAGAACTCAGGCTGAGGCAACTCCACTCCTGTATATAATTACTGTTTGATTTGGAATATTGTTAGTAGTCAGCAAGTCCACAATGCTTCAGCCTAGCTGAATTCAAAACTTCAAATAAAGGCCATGAGTGGTGGCTCACGCCTGTAATCCTAGCATCTTGGGAGGCCAAGGTGGGCGGATCACCTGAGGTTGGGAGTTTGAAACCAGCCTGACCAACATGCAGAAACCCCGTCTCTACTAAAAATACAAAAAGTTAGCCAGGTGTGATGACACGCTCCTGTAATCCCAGCTACTAGGGAGGCTGAAGCAGGAGAATTACTTGAACCCAGGATGCGGACGTTTCAGTGAGCAGAGATCGCGCCATTGCACTCCAGCCTGGGAAATGAGAGAAACTCCATCTCAAAAAAGGAAAAACAAAACAAAACAAAACAAAAATTCGAATAATCTATAAGGATTCTAGCTCCATGCATCTGCTTCCACTCATATAATTTCATTCAGGCAGACAATTTCACACAGTGGTACAGTTAACACCAGCAGCTCTTAGTTCTTATCTTCTATTCTAAGGGAGTTTAATTAGAAATAAAATGCCTGCATGTTTTCATCCAAAATTGCAATATTGTGTCCAGTTGGCCTGGCTTACATCACATCCCAGGCTCAATTAGTCACTGGCCAGGGTATGGAAGGCTTTGACCTCTGGAATAATTGAAAGAGGAGAGGGAGGTATAGTTCCTCAAAGAAAAATCAGTTTACCATTCCAAAATAACAACAGATATTTAATATTCATTACTTCTCTTTATTGTGTTCCTCTTATTGCTCTCTCCATGCTATTTTAGCAATATAGACTTTTACAAACGATTATTATTACCATACAGTAAATTGGCTTCCTTGTTTATTATGGTTTACCTTATCTTGTCTAGAACAAAGAATTTTTTTAAGAAAAAGAATGAAGTGAAATATGTTAAAGAAATTAAAATAAATAAAAAATAAAAGAATGTGAAAAAATATGAAACCAGGAGTTAGAATAGGTACCGAAGATATCCTCAACTCACATTAGAGGGTATCTATAAACTTGACTGTAAGCTTTCTAGTGGTTACTGTGATCAAGGAAATGCAATTAGTGAGAAAAGTATGTGGTTTCTCCATGCCAAAACAATATAATTATTCAGAAAAGGGAAGATACTCCTCTTATCAAGACCAGAAATTCCTGCAGTAAGCCTCACCAACAAAATCCTGTACCATTAACAAGATACACATTCAGCCACTTATTTGTAGTAAATATGTTGATGTTATTTCATAGAACTGTCCTTCTAAAGCCTCTTGGTATAAGCTTAGGACATTATACTGAACTGTAATTTAAAATAAACAGTTATATGGATGTTAATATAGTTTGGATCTGTGTCCCCACCCAAATCTCATGTTGAAATGTAATCCCCAATTCTGGAGGTGGGGCCTGGTAGGAGGTGATTGGATAATGGGGGTTGTTTTTCATGAATGGTTTGGCACCATTTCCTTTGATACTCTCTAGTGATGGTGAGTGTGTTCTCATGAGATCTGATTGTTTATAAGCATGTGGCACCCCCTCTTTCTCCTGCTGTGGCCATGTAAGTGCTCATTCCCCCTTTGCCTTCTGCCATGATTATAGCTTTCCTGAGGCCTCCCCAGAAGCTGAGCAGATGACAGTATTATGCTTCCTGTACAGCCTGCAGAATTGTAAGCCAATTTCTTTATAAATTACCCAGTCTCTGGTATTTCCTTACAGCAATGAGAGAACAGACTAATACAAATGTCAATATACTGTAATCTGAGTATGTGGTTCTCTAAGAATCTGACTTAATTTAGGAATAAAACGTCAAATATGGAGACCAGATTTTTCTTAGGTCTGGTACAGTAGACATTAATCCCTAGCAGCCCTTTGATGAAACGAGACAAAATGAAAGTCATATAAACTCAGAAGGCACTAAATATTATCTTAGAATTAAAAAAAATCACATTGAGGTATTAAATATTTTGAGAGAATTTATAGTACATAAACATTTATATTTATTACTTTTCATTTATTCAGCAAATAGTACCCACTGTGTTCAATATGTGCTCAATGTTACGAATGTGATGGTGAGCAAGTCTAAATAAAGTGGATGCTCTCATAAAGCTGAGAGTCTAGTGGAATAAATTGACATTAACAATCACACTTAAAAAGATATAATTACAAACTCACGTAAGTACTCTGAAGAAAATAACTTGGCCCTGGTGTCTGCGAGGACTCTTCTAAATATTCATGCATATGAATCCATTTAACACTTTAGATAACCCTATGAATTAGGCATTATGACTGTCCCCAAATTACATATCAGCAATCTAAGACACACAAAACAAAAGCACATGGCTACTAATGATACTTCCAGGAGGTGAACGTAGGCAAGTCTAACTCCAGAGCCAGCCATTTTGTTCCTATAACATGGATTATGGTTTTATAAGACCATATAAAAACAAATTGTGAAGAGACCAAACTATCCTTATTTTCAGGTGATATAATGTGAAAAAATAGAGTTGGATGTAATTGATAAGTCATCCCCAGCAGGATGACATTGGCCAAATGATTACACCTGCCAGGGCATCAGCTATGCTTCTTCTGCTAAGTCACCTGGATAAGTGCTTACCTCGGGCAGCCAGTCCTGCTCCCTGTGCCCTCAATCTCCTTGCCAAAGGCTGGATTTGAGTCCAACCACAGGATTATTCACAAATTACACAGACACTCAGGGCTAGGTTTGCTCTACCTGCCCCAAAGTCAGAGTTCCCCCAGCAGTGGTCACTCTGCCAGCAATGTGCTTATGCCAGAGTGAGTAATACATCTTCAAGTTCTTTGTTACTGGCTTTAGTGGTGTGTTTTTAAATCCCAGTACTATAAATGGGAGAAAATGATAAAACACGCAACAAGTTAGGTCCTGCCTTAACATAACTGTTATTAACAAATTATCTACTGGTTCCAATAAAAGAAACAAGAACTATCTCACATAATACCAACTTAACAGTAAATGGTGTTCCTGTACACCATCAGTAACTAAAAGGAAAGGAAACTAAGATAGATTAATTTTCAAGATAGCAAAACAAAATATTCCTCCAAAACAATCAAACAAAAGAAAGCAAGGAAGTAAATAAAAACAACCTGGCTGGGTGCAGTGGCTCACGCCCGTAATCCCAGCACTTTGGGAGGCCGAGGTGGGCTGATCACGAGGTCAGGAGATCGAGACCATCCTGGCTAACACGGTGAAACCCTGTCTCTAATAAAAAAATAGAAAAAGTTAGCCAGGCGTGGTGGTGGAGGCCTGTAGTCCCAGCTACTCGGGAGGCTGAGGCAGGAGAATGGCCTGAACCAGGGAGGTGGAGCTTGCAGTGAGCCGAGATCGCACCACTGCATTCCAGCCTTGGTGACAGAGCAAGATTCTATCTCAAAAAATTAAAAAATAAATAAATAAATAAATACAACCTACAGACCATCTAGAAATTACATGTAAGTAATTTAGAAGGCTGTCATAAAGTAGGTTGTAGCACAAGATTTAAATAAATGGAAACTAATACCATATTTCTGAATGAGATGACTTAATATTGTAAAGGTTTTAATTTGTTGTAAATGTATCTATAATTGCAAAATAATTCCAATAAAACTCAAACAGAGTTTTGGAAAAACATGAGGAGGCTATTTTAAAAATTTACGTAAAAGAGGCTGGGCATAATGGCTCATGCCTATAATCCCAGCACTTTGGGAGGGTGAGACAAAAGGATTGCTTAAGCCCAGGAGTTTGAGACCAGCCTCGGCAACAGAACAGGACCTTGTATCTACAAAAATTTTAAAAAATCAGCTGGATGTGGTGGCAGACGCCTGTAGGCCTGTAGTCCTAGCTACTCGAGAGGTTGAAGCAGAAAGATTGCTTGATCCCAGGAGTTTGAGGTTGCATTGAGCTATGATCACACCACTGCATTCCAGCCCGAGTGACACAGTTAGGCCCTTTCTCTAAAACAAATACAGAAAAAAGAATAAAAATTTATATAAAGAAGTAAAATTCTGTTGATTACTAATAGTATCTTTAAAAGATAAAACAGAGAAGAGGCCTCATGCTACTAGACATTAATCCATGTTAGAGAACATTATGATGGAAACAGTGCATTCCTTATATATGAACAGAAAGATTCACTAACAGTCTTGTATACAAAGACACTGAGCATAGATTTAAGGAGGTCTCAAACTTTAGGGGAGAAAAGATGGATTATTTAGTAGAAGGCATTGCAAAAATGGCTCATTTTTGATGTGAAAAAAAATTGCCTCATTTTATATAAAAGGTAAATTTGATATGAAATAAAGACGAATATAAAAGGCAAAATATAAAAGCTAAGAAAAATATTAATAATAAAATATAAATTTAAATGCCTAAATATTCAAGTTTTTTCTTAAATAAAATGTATTAGAAACTTGGAGAAAATATTTGCAATGCTTAAAACAAAGAATTTACAAGAAACTCTGCAAATCAAAAGGAAACCTAAAAAACACAAGTGAAAATGGGCAAAAAGCATAAACAGGCAGTTCACAGCAAGGTTGAAAAATTGCTCTATTACATTACTAACATATTAATTTAAACAGAAACAATACCAAGATTCTATAAGACTGGAATTAGAACTCAGAAAAAATGCCAAGTATTTGCAAATATGTATGAAATGAAAACTCTTGTGCTTTGTGCACTGTTGTTAGAAGTTTAGACAGCTGCAGATATCCAACAGTATTTAGGGAAATTAAGCATGCTTGTTTTTTTTGTGAATATATCTTTGAACTAGTAATTTCACTTCTTATTGTGTACTCCTTATTACATATTTGCTAGTTCATATTAGAGTATTATTTTAAGAAGGGAGGAGTTATAGTTTACCCAGGTATTCAGCCCAAGACAATTGGATAATAAAACTAGGATGAGTGCACACCGTGGAGTAGCATGAAGCATTCAAAAGCAGAGAACATGAGATTCATATACCACCCTAGAATGACTGTGAAACAGTTTGGAGTGGAAAAAGTCAGGCAGAAATTTTTAGCATAAGATCATTTATTTTAATGAAAATAGATACATATTAAAAAAAACTGTTAATGTTCCTTATGGATATATACTTATCCAAAGACACATGTTAAACAGACTTGTGTAGCTGGAAAGAGAAAGAAAAATAGAGTGGCAATTATGGCTCAGAGAGTAAAAATAATAAATAATGAGATAAACCAAATGCACCTTTGTCTTGGTTATTATTATTGCTGTGAAACAAATCTTTCCAAAGTTTAATAACATAAAACAATAGCAAAGACTTGGAACCAACCCTAATGTCCATCAGTGATAGACTGGATTAAGAAAGTGTGGCACATATACACCATGGAATACTATGCAGCCATAAAAAAAGGATGAGTTCATATCCTTTGTAGGAACATGGATGAAGCTGAAAATCATCAGTCTGAGCAAACTGTCGCAAGGACAGAAAACCAAACACCGCATGTTCTCACTCATAGGTGGGAATTGAACAATGAGAACATTTGGACATAAGGTGGGGAACATCACACACTGGGGCCTGTCATGGGGTGGGGGGACTGGGGAGGGATAGCATTAGGAGAAATACTTAATGTAAATGACGAGCTAATGGGTGCAGCAAACCAACATGGCACAGGTATACATATGTAACAAAACTGCATGTTGTGCACATGTACCCTAGAACTTAAAGTATAATAATAAAAAAATAGTATTTATCATACTCATAGATCTATGAGTTAGGGCCTCAGAATGACTATGTCTGAGGCCTCTGCTTAGAAGATTCAGATGGCTGGGGACAAAAACACTTGGGGCTGTATGATCTACTTCCAAGATGATGTCTGCACTCACGTGTTTAAAACCTAAGTTGAGACCATTTAAAGACTGACCCAACTGGGGCTAGTCAACAGAACACTTTTACATGGCTTCTCTATGTGGCTGAGGCTTGTCACAGCCCAATGGCTTGGTTCTGAGGGGGCATCCTAAGAGGGTCCTTCATTGAATAGGTGTTCCAAGAAAACCAAGTAGAGGTTCCATGGTTTTCAATAACCTACTCTCAGAAGTCAGTGTCAATGCTACCATACTCATTGGTTGAAGAAGTCACAACCTCACTGTACTATAAGAAGTGGAGATGCAGTCCCCACCTCTCGGTAGGAGGGATGGCAAAAGAAGCATAATGAAGGACTGGAGATATTGTCAAGGTCATCTTTAGAAAATATAACCTGTCACATTTGTCCACAAAAAGAAAGTGATAATGTCTCCTGAGCTGAGCAATATATTAATCACTCCACATCTCAGGTCTCCTCCACAACACCCCCCAACACATGAAAGGGAAGAAAAGATGTCTGATCTAAATGGCAGGTGGGTGTGATCAGTAAAAGCTTTAGCCATTGAACTTAAAGCTAAAATTTGTGTAGGAATTTGATATAAAAAAGGGAAAAGTATTTCAAGTGTAGGAGGCAGCCTGTGTTAATGCACTGCAGCAGCAAGGAGCCAGGGTTATGGCGTACACTAGGGACTGAAACATGGTCATTATGACTGGGGCACTGTCTCAGTCTGTCCATGCTGAATTTACCCTGCTATAATAAAATACCTGACATTGAGTAATTGATAAATAATAAAGATTTAATTCTCACAGTTCTGGAGAGAAAGTCCAAGACTAAACTGTTGGCATTCAGTGTCTGGTGAGGGCTTCTTTTGCATTCTCTGGATGAGAGGAACTCTGTGTCCTCACATAGCAGAAGTTCCTTCAGCCCTTTTGTAAGATTACTAATCTCACGAGAGCTCTGCCTTCATGACTTAATCACCTCCTAAATGCCTCACTTCTTAATACTATCACACTGTTATTTAAGTTTCAACATATGAATTTTGGGGGACATATTTAGATCAAAACAGGAACCGAGAGAGAGAGAGAGAATAGGGAGGTAGGTAGAGTCCAAATAATGTAGGTAACATAAAAAATGTTGCAGCTCATTTTAATGGGAAAAGGGAGCAATGGATTTTTTTTTTTTTTTAATGACATGATTTTAACTAGATTTGAACAGAAGAATGGCCACTTGGCCCAGGTAGAAGTAGATGAAGTGTTTGGTTTCATGTGTCAGGTAACTACCGAAGTTCCTCCCCATGATGCAACTCCAGGTGGGATTGTACTTCTTGTCAAATTCTTTCTTGATATGAGCCGCAGTGTCCTCTATGTTGTATTTCTCCAGCGCCTGAGCAGCGCACTCCACTGAGTCCTGTTGCATCTCTTCCGACATGTCCGCATTTTTGATCACGGCCTTTCGGTCGCACTTGGTTACCACGGAGAACTGCAAGGGTCTCCTGGGGAGGGTGCTAGCACTGCTCAGGCCCGGCTGGAGCTGCCTTCGCTACCGAAGCCGTGGCACCACACACCCAGTGATCCATCCAAAAACAAGGACTGAAGCCTAAATTCCAAATACCAGAGACTGAAATTTTCAGGCTTCCTAAGGGAACACCTCGTTTGAACCTTTGTCGTGTTTTGTACAGGGCATTCTCTGTACTAGTTTGTTGTGGTTATAAAACAATTAGTAGAATAGCCTACGTTTGTATTTATTTTCTGTTCCATACTTCTGCCCCACGTTGTTTTCGTTCAAAATCCATTCCTTTTAAAAATAAATCTGTTGCAGATGAAAAAAAATTTTTTTAAATGACATGATTGAATGTACGTTTTGAAAACAATCCTATTTCTGTAGTGTGGCAAATAAATAGGAGGAAAGCCAGAGTCACTATAGGAAAACCCAAATTTAGACTAATAAAGCGATCTAAAGAAGAGATAAAGTTTGCTTGAAATAAATGAAAACAATGGAAGTGGAAAGATGTATACTTATTCAGAGCAGGAATCGCAATGAAAATGCTAATGATTTGGATATGGTAGAGGAAGAAGTAAGAATTATCCTAAACTGAGCAATTGGATAGACCCAACATTTTCTGGGAGAGAGAGAAAGTTGGTTAGCGTTATGCTTATAAATTAAGGCTTGATCATGAATTTTGAACATAATATCTGTGCTCAGATTAGAATTTTCATCTGAAGTAAAATTTTGGAGACTATTGCATGTTTAGTTTGCTGTGAATATGGAAAAAATTATTTATGAAGATTGTAAAGTTCAATCAAACAAATGTTTTCTAAAAATATTTGTTCAGAGTCCTTTTTAAAATCATTTATAAAATCACATTGAGAAACTGAAATGAACAAATATTATAAAATATTCTTTGAAAGAAGATGGATGAATACGTATCTTTCAAGAAACCCAGCATGGTTTCTTTTAACCCCTATTTTAAATTGTTTGAAAAGGCAATGGATCTGAGGTGAAAAACAGTACAGATACTTACAATACAATTAAGGTACAGAGAATGATAAATTTGGGGTCACATTTTAACAAGCCAGCAAAACTGGGAGAGAGACTAATGTCATGTTGAAAACATTGAGCCAACTGATATTAATTTCTATAGCTAATTTTATTGAATCTGTTTATGTGCTTAGCACTTTACATGTTTAACTAATATATTCATAACAATCTGATGAATTAAGAAATAGTATTATTTTTACTTCAAAGACCATGAAACAGACTCAGGAGAGTTATATTTCTTAAAAAAGATTACCTGCAAGTGCAAAAACTAGAATATAAATTTGTGTGGTTTCTATCCACTTCAAAGACAACACAAATCTCTATGAAAGGGAGACACAAAGATATTCATGAGAAATACTGCCTTGTATTTTATGTTGCTGTTCTATAAAATGAGATGTATACAATAAGATTTAATAAAATATAAAAACCTAGAAAACTGCAAAGTCTAATAACTTTGGATCAGACTTTAAAAATTAATCAAGTAGAATATTTCAGATGATTTTTCTCTATCTCATCTGGCATAAGGTGTGGAGGATTGGCAAACTGTGAATTATTTGGCTATGACATGATGAGTAATATCTGAGTGAAAAATATCTAGACGTGAGATCCTAGCATGTGCTGCCTAACCACTCTTTGGCAGAATTGAAGCTTCTCATCTGTCTGCTAGCCAAGACTCTTGAGATTAGGTACGGCATCATTAGGTATTAAAATGCTTTTATAGTGTATTTCTTGGAAGGAATTTTTGGGAAGACTTACATCTTAGCAAACGGGAACATAGACCTTTTAAGGTAGTGTCCAGAAATGAACTCAATGTAATTTTCCATGTTTTAACAGCTGCTATTCAAGGAGATCATATTTTTTTGCAAACAAATAGCACTTTATAATGTTTACAGGTAGATTTTTTGCCGTATTTTTTAAAAAGTAAAATCAAAATGCTAAATGATAGATATTAATTAGATGCAAAATAATGCATAGGTCCCACATGTATGAGTTGGTTTTGATGTCATGAAAGAAAGTACATTTAACTGCTTTGATTAACTGACATAACTAAGAAAAACTCAACTTTATGACTGATTGGGAATCATCTTTGGTAGAAAGTTGGCCTATAATTACTTGTTTCTTATTTGCCTCTGGCTCTTTTTCTTTGGCTTTTACACTGCTGGTAGCATTTTTTAGCCTGCAGGGACATCAAGTTTTCAACATTCTACCAGTAAGGAGAAAAAATGCTCTTAAAGAGTCCTGATATTCAAAGGCTCTTATATAGAGTCCTTGGGATACTTTATGAAGTCACTGGTCCATACAATTGAGCTTCTAGTGAGACTAATAATAGAATTATAAGTAAAAATTGAGTATGAATACACTTTCTTTTCTTGGCTCTGTCTTGTGAGATATATATTTGGTATCCCTTTCTCCTATGTGGTTTCTATGGAAAAATAAGGTCTGAGGTTTTATTATTATTATTTTATTATTTTCTTAATAATGTAAGCATTCACCTCTCCCCTGAATGATCAGCAAAAACCGAGTGGAGGCCAACAACAACACCAAAATTCCTAAGCTGGCTTAGAGATTCTCTACTTATTTCTATCTTATATGCTGTTATTCATCATTTATCAGTAGAATTTGTATGGTCTAGAAGAAAAGGATTATGGTATAATCCCAGGGAAAATACACAAAAAGCTACCACTGTGTCTGTCTCTCTCTAGTTAGCATCCTAAGGTAAAACTTCAAGAAAGGCCCTAAAGAATAATATGTAATTTGGCCCAGCTTACAAAGGTAGAAACCCAAGTGTGATTTAGAATCAAGTGCTGGGTAGAAACAAATATTTGCCTTGAGCATTGTCTTCAATGAAGGCAAAAACAATTTGGATTTTCATACTTTTCGATAATAGAATAAGTCTAAGACAATGAGTCCCATAAGATATTGGATTACAAATCTTAGAATCACATTCCATGAGTACATTTTCCTCCCTCAATAAAATTCCATCAATCTATATTAAACCATTAAGACTCAAATGGTTTTAAAAATTGGCAAGTAAATAAAAGAGTCATAGGGTTTTATTGGACTTTAAGTCCATGCATTCCTTAAATTATACCATGGGCAAACATAAATTTACAATGTATCTGTCTTAACTTTGCCCCTATATTTTGTGAAGTGAAAACATTTCAATTTCAGTAGCTAAGCAATTACAGTGTCCAGTCACTTTGCAAATAAGTCTGCTTTGTCTGACCACCTGAATACACAAGTCCATCATTCTTAAAACGAAATCTTTGCCTCAACATTTCTTTTGTTGGCTTTATACTAGTTAGTTACTTTTTGTCAGCTCTTGTCTTGATAATCTCCTTTACTTGGGACACTTATTGCTTCCTCTAAGATTTGAATCTTACCCTGTCCTTATCAGTATTTCTTAAAACCTTAAAAATGTACCCTCAAAATCCTGTCGCATCACTGGAATCTTGATGCCTGCTGTTGGGCCCACTGACACTATTCACTTGTCTGGATCTTTGAAGCTTATTGGTCCTATGTCAATGTTCCCTACTCATCTGTTAAAATGCTCACTAGTTGTCTTTGGCTGAATTTTGCCTATTATTACCAGTTGCTATTCTATCCAAATTCAGATCCTATTTGTCCAGCTGGACTGGCTGTGGTGTATGAAATCACGAATCTTGGTTCAATGTTTAGTTCTGATACTGACCTAGCTGAATTTGTTAATGGTATTGAGCTTTATTTTCTTCACCTTCAATATGGGGACAGAGTTAAGCATCTATGATTTTATATCTAATTAATATAGAGAAAGGTGGTTATTGGTATATAGAAATTATATAGATAAGTAGGTAACATTGATTCAACACTTACTGTATGAATAAGCACTGTAACAAGCTCTTTATTGAAATGATAATAATCTAGGGATTGCTATGATTTCCATCTAAGTGACTTGCTAAGATCTCAGACTTTCTTCTGAATCCAAGACATAATGACTATTATGACTTAGTTTATACTATTATTGTAAGAAATAGAGATAAAGCCCTTGGCATTGTCCCTGATATTTAAGTGGCAACTCCACCTGTCCTTGTGGCTGAGTTTAAAACAGACAGGAGTCCTGATATGGTTTCGCTGTGTCCCCACCCAAATCTCATCCTGAATTGTACTCCCATAATTCCCACATATTGTGGGAGGGAACTGGTGGGAGATAACTGAATCATGCGGGCGGTTTTCCTCACACTGTTCTCCTGGTAGTGAATACGTCTCATGAGATCTGATGGTTTTATCAGGGGTTTCTGCTTTTGCATCTTCCTTATTCTCTCTGCTTGCTGCCATCCATGTAAGATGGAACTTGCCCCTCCTTGCCTTTCACCATGATTGTGAAGCTTCCCCTGCCACATAGAACTGTAAGTCCAATTAAATCTCTTTCTTTTGTAAATTGTCCAGTCTTGCATATGTCTTTATCAGCAGCATGAAAACAGACTAATACAAGTCCTGTCATTCTCTGAGTGTGTAATATTCACGCCTAGTCTCTCTGGCCTAAGTTAACATACGTGCTGCAAAGCTATCACCAACTAATGTTGCTTCCCTTGTGCTGCATCTGTAACTTCTTTACATTTTATTTATATCCCAGTTGATTACTTCCTGTTTTGTATCCAATTATTTCTTTAACAAATCATAAAGATATTTTTTGAAAATCCACTACAGTATGTATATTGCAGACACAATTCTGTTTTGGGTAATTGTTTTAACCAATAGTAAATTTTTTAACCTGAAGTAAAACATAATGTAACTGAACTAAAATTAATGTGAACTATAAGATAAATTAAATGAATTGACTGTATCTTGCCTGAGCTACGTGACTGTCTATAGAATACCTACTACATGGAATGATCTTTGTTGCTAACAATTAGTACATAGAAAGTTCTTAAATTGTTTTTGAAAGTCAATTTGTCTGAAGACCTTGGAACAAAATGACATATCATTGACTGACCACCCTAGTTGGTGCTTTTGGAACTTAATTCTATCACTATTAGATATAGAGGAAGCAATTGCTTAAATTCTTACTAAATAGAAATATTGGTACTGAAAACTGTAAAGCATCTGAGCATTTACCCTAAGTCATTGTTGACAAGTTAGTTTCATGGATGCTGGCAAAAGACATAAGACTCCTGATCACATATTACTCATGGCACAGCAAATAGCATGAACTTTATGTTTGTTTTGGCTCCCACCACTCTGCATGTCCTACAGGGGTGACACAAATAGGTGTAGGTGGATGTCTCATAGGTAGTAGGTTGGTGTCACAGTTGAGAAATGCCAAGCTTAGAGAATCTGAGTCTTTTATAATGAATTGCAAACCTGCCTGATCTTAGCCTTTGAAGGGGATGTAACCTTTATTATGTTTGACAATACAATAAAAGAAAAGGGGGGAAACACTCTTGGCTCGAGAGAGAGACACTTTTTCTCCCTTCCAAGGGAGTATAAGGCTCTTCACAGTATAAATATCTTTGACAAGATAGTCCAGGATACAGGCTATCAGTGCTTCTTGCAAGATGTATAGAAATGCAAAAGATTCGTGTAGAATTGTTGACACATTCTTTGATGTGATTCTAAGTTATGCTTTCATTAGAATTCAACAGTTCTAGCTGGTAACATCAAAAGTGAAGAAATTGATTCATCCTGGTTTTGGGGGCTCAACTCACATGGCTATTTCTCTGTATCCACAATAATATTTTATACAATTCTGAATAATTGATTCCAGAAAATATAATCATGCTTTGGTACGGTGAAGAGTCAATTTCATTTATAAAATAGTGGTGACGGTGCTACCAGATGAAGTCTGTGGCGATAACTACACCAGAATATTTCTGGTGATAGATATACCAGAATAGATAGAGAAAGAATCTATAGAACAAGACAAAATTTCAGTTTTTGTAGTTTTCATCCTTCGCATTAGTTCATTCACTCAACCTATATGCCTATTCTATATTTAAGATATGGCCAGCATAATTGTATGTATGCTAGAAATATTGTGGTGAATAAAACAGAAAAAAAGTTTCCATATTTTGGAATTTAGAACTTAGTGGCACAATCCATCTTTACCAGGTAAGTCATGACTATTTAAGAGAAACACAATGAACAACTGCCTGGTAACTACCAATTAATGTTATGTCCCCATTACTATGCAATTAATAATTAAGAAAGTCAATATTATGACCTTTGACACCCAAAAAAGATGAAAAGGGTAGTTATTTTTTTCCTACGAACTGATTCTCTTTCCTATTTTATACTTTACTTTTCTTCATAGTTGCTAATAGCCTATGTGTGGGTGTTTATCTTATAAGTAAAACATTTATTTGCAAATGTTTATTTTCTACTATAATATAAGATGCACTAGAATATAAGAAATCAGGGATTTCTGTCTGTTTCATTCAGTGTTACATATAATATAAAGTTCTGACACAGAGTAAGTACTCAATAAATATTTGTTGACTAAATTAAATAGATGAATAAAATAGATTCCCAGGGAGCAAAGGGCTCCATAGATATTCCCAAAGGTAACTGGAGTTGAAGAAGAAAAGGTCTCCATTTGGTATTAGATGTAGCATATCTTTGTATTAACAGAAAAAAAAAATCCTATGTGAAACTTTGTTGGAGGCTGGAATTAAAGTATAATCGGGGTTGGAATTAAAGTATAATTCCTTTAATACTGAATATATATATGAAAACAAGAAAGTATAGTTTATTACTTTTAATGGAAATATGTTTATACCCTCCATTCTAATGTGGCCTGGTGAAAAATGGTTTCATATATAAAACCATTTCATTTATAAAAGTGATCATGAAACTTCTTTTGAACAGAAAGCAGATCTAAAATTCAGCCAGACATAAAGAAACAAGATATTTTCTTAAAATATGACTTGGGATGAAAAGATCAGGGCAATCTCTCCATATTTAATTTTAAATCTCAATGGAAGGCAATTAATTTAAGGTGTATGAAAGGATAATTCTATAAACATGTTTAATGAAGACTTTCCTATGCCAAGGATGGTGATTATACCAATTGCAAATGATAGATTTATGTTTTTAGCTTTTCCCTCACATATGCCAGCTGGCCTGGAATAGAAGAATTTGAGTTAAAATACATTTCACTATTGTGCTAAAAATATCATTTTGACTTGAAACTTAGGCCTGAGATAATAGTCTTACTTGTAATGCATACCTTTAGAGATAATATTTTAGACAGTTGCAAAATAGGACAAAAGAGATGACCCTTTAAAAAACATGTAATGAATTCTTGACATTTCTGTAGTTTGGCTAAATCCAGTGTAAAAATGGTTTCAGGAAGTGAGATGTTTTATATAGTTTCATTTTATAAATAAGAATATGTGTGTTCTTTTAGTTTAGAAAGCCCCAAATGCAATGACTATCTTTCAGACTGCTTTTGCCTGAGGAGGAAAACAATTATCATCTTGTTTTATTTTTTGTTTCAATAATTTTCAATTCAGAAAATCAAGTTTTAAAAATTATGTTTATGCCTTGTGAATATCCTGAAGTGTTTTTTTAGAAAGCAGCTGTAATGAAGTAAAAAATAAGTATGAGGAACAAGCTAAAAAAGAATTTTATTCATAAGCAATAAAAATCTCTATGTGATGATTCTAAGAATTTTTCAAACTCAAGGGAAAAAGTGGCCCAAATCATTTCACAGGTGTCACAGTTTTCAGATTTAGAGATGAGATAGCATCATTTATTATCGAAGTATTACTAAATCAGTAAAAAAGACATTTTAAAATATCTAAGCCCTCTATAAGTTGTAGACAATATTTATATTTCAATCTACAAAATAGTTAAGTATTAATATTTGGAAAGCACAGGAACCCATGACCTGACGGGACTTCATTCTATAATTCTAATCGCTAAATTTAATTCATAAGAGAAATAAGTTGTAATTCTAAGGTGGTTCAATTTATAAGTGAATGATGTAAAAGAATCAATGCTGCTTTTACTAAGTTATACAAAAGAACTACTGACAGAAAAAATTCATAAGCCAATATATTTCGCAACGTATTTTTAATCAAAGAAAGATTATAATACCTAACAATAGCCTTTCAGACTAACCTTTTATTCATTAGTAGATTATACCATTAATCGACATCACAGTTTTATTAGTTTGTCTCTGATACTTCTAGAATTTTTGTCTCTTATTAGTATTTAATATTTACTTGTGATTAAAAGAAATTCTTCAATTTGGTGAGACATTCACAAAAACACACACATGTGGCTGGTCTTTTTAAGAGAATGCTGCTTGACTGAATCCATCTTTATCAGGTAAACTATGACTCTCCCAGAGAGCCACAACTAGCAACTGCCTAAAAACTACAACCACCCATTTTCCTTCATTCCTATGTATATAATTTCTACCCTCTTACCAATGAATATAGTTCTCTTTTTAAATTGGGGATAATGCTGGGGAATGGGGATGGGATAGGGAAAAGAAAGAAGCATGGGCTTTGGAAAAATTTGACCCTGTAGCTACGTTCATGCCTAACAGAATTTTTAAAAAATGAAATAAAATAAAATAAGTCTTCAGATGGTAGAAAACCCAAGAGCTGTCTTGCCACACAATGATCAGAATAAACACTAAGATTCTGGTAACTTCTTATAACACCTGTTTATAAATATCATTTAATCCTCATAGAGCTCTTTGAGGCAGATACTTTATCAGGACCTCTTTAAATATACAAGAGATTAATTTAACTCAACTCTGTTTTATATATTTTAGCTAAAATATTCTGACTCAAGATCACGAAGTGCAGTGGTTTGCAGTTTGAGGAATAGTGACAAGGATGCTTCACCCGCATACCATCAGAAGTCATGCTCAAATTGCATTTGGGCTACTTTAAACTACATACACCACAAGCCTGCTCAGAGTTTGACAGAGAGGCTACTCCATCTAACTATATATTATTTATATTAAATTTTCCCTTGCCTGAATTAGGAAAATTATTTTGTACATTTATTATACAGTTGGAGTTTTTTTGTCACCACCAGAATTATTTTCTGGGATACTCTGACTTCCTGAATGATTTTTAAAATTTGCAAATATTACAGTTTATCTTATAAAATTCTAGATTTTCAAAAACGTGTAATGTCATGTATTTACCATTACAGTATCATACAGAAGAGTTTGATCATCCTAAATCTCCCCATGCTTCACATTTTCATTCTTCTGTCCATGAACACCTGCAATTATTGATATTTTACAGCCTTTATAATTTTGCTTTTTGCAGAATGTCATACAATTGAAATCACACAATATGTAGCCTTTTCAGACCAGCTTTCTTATCTTGGCATTATGCATTTGAGGTTCCTCCATATCTTTTCATCGCTTGATAGCTCATTTTTTAAATCACTGAATCCATTGGATGATGTAACACAGTTTGTTTATCCTTTCACCTGTTAAAAACATTCTAGTTGTTTCCAATTTGATTGTGAGTATGAATAAAGCTAAACATTCCTCTGCATGTTTTTGTGTGATCATAGTTTTTAACTCAATTAGATAAATACCTAGGAGAGCTACATCCTGTGGTAAACCTATTTTCCTTCTTTGTAAGAAACAGTCAAATTATCTTCCAAAATGGCTGCACAATTTCACATTCCTATCAGCAATAAGTAAGAGTTACTGTTCTTCCACATTCTCATCAGCATTTGGTATTGTTAATGTTTTGAATCTCAGCCATTCTAACAAGTCTATAGTGGCATCTCATTACTGTTTTAGCTCAAAATTCCCTAATTGCAAATGATATCAAGTATCTTTGCATATTCTTGTTGCAGTTTGCCTTATCTTATTTAGTGAGATGTTTACTGTGATCTTTTACCCATTTTTCTACTGCAATTTTTATTTATAGTATTCTATTCTGTAAATTTCTCTCTAAGCACTGCTTTTACTTTATCCCACCAATTTTGTATTTTTATTCACTTTTAGTACAAAATACTTGTTAATTTCTCTTGAAACTTCTTTTTTGACCCATGTTTTACTAGAAGTATGTTGTCTAATCTCTGTTTTTAAAATTTTCAGCCCTATTTCTGTTATTGACTTCTTGTTTAATTCCTTGTAGTCTGTGAAGATATATTCTATGAGTATTATTCTTCAATTTTTCTTTAGAGTGTGTTTTAGGGCCCAGAATGTGGGTTATGTTGGTGGAGGGTCCATGTGAGCTAAGAAGGCATCATGTTGTGTTGGTTAAAATATTCCATTCTATCAATTAGATATATTTGATTGATGATGGTGTTCCATTCAACTGGGTCCTACTAATTTTCTGCCTGCTTTATCTGGCCATTACTGAAAGAGAGGATTGAATTCTTCATCTGTCATAGTGAATTTGTCTATTTCTTCTTATACTTCTATCAGTTTTGCATCATATATTTTGGCACTGTGTTGTTAGGGGCATATACAGTAAATTTTGTTTTGTACTTTTGGAAAATTAACCTCTATAACATTATGTAATGACCCTCTTTAATCTTGTCTATTTTATTTGCTCTGAAGTTTATTTAGTCTGAAATTAATATAGCTACTCCAGCTTTCTTTCACTTAGAATTAGCATAATATATGTTTCCATTCCTTTACCTTTAGCCTGTTTCCTTATATCTAAAGGGAAATTTTGTAGACAATGCATAGGTTTTTTTTAATATATTCTGATATTCACTGTTATTTAATTGGTACATTTAGGCCACTCAAAAAGTGCTTATCAACCACTTTTTAAAGTGCTTTTTTATATAGCTGAAATTATATCTACATATTTGTAACTATTTATTTTGTGCATTTTTCTTTGTCTTTTTCAGTTTTCACATTTTTCTTATTTTTCTGGTTTTATTGAAAATCTTACATTATTCAATTTGTCTCCCCTCAGTAAAATAAATTTTATTTCCTTAAAAAATATTTTAGTGATTGCCCTAGATTTTGAAATGTACATTTTACAACTATCTGAATTCATTTTCAAGTAACCCTATACTTTTTTTGAGTAGTGTAAGTAACTTCTAATAGAGTAGTTAGTCCTAATTTCTCCCTACTGTTGTTAGTGGTGGCAAATCTGTACACATATGCAGCAACCTCAATTCTTGCTGCTCACTCAGACGAAAGAATTGGACTAGGAGGCATAGGGCAGAAGGGGAGACCCAGGCACATCTTCGAGCAGGAGTGACATTTTATTAAAAAGCTTTAGAACAGAAATGAAAAGAAGTAAAGTACACTTGGAAGAGGGCCAAGCATGTGACTTGAGAAATCAAGTGTGTGGTTTGACCTTTGACTTAGAATTTTATATGTTGGCATGCTTCTGTGGTCTTGGGTCTCTTCTCCCCTGATTCTTCCCTTTGGGTGGGCTGTCCGAATGCCCAGTGGCCTGCCAGCACTTGGAGGGGACTGCATGTGCAGTGTATTTACTGCAGTTGTATGCATGCTCACTTGAGGCATTCTTGCCTTACCAGTCAAGTGTTCCTATAAAGTCATATACCAGTTAAACTCTGCCATTTTGCCTCCTAGCATGCATGCTTGAGCCCACTTGCCCAACTCCTGAGATCTTATTGTGAAGCTGATCAACAGTTTCAGGTTTTTCTAGCTATTGGTGCCTTTCTCTGGCACAGGCTATTGCCAATTATTATTTAAGAGAGACAGTTAAGTGCCTGACCATCATCTGATGGTCAACTGACATTCCTGCTGGTAGAGGAGGCCCTCTCCTGTCCTCTTCATGTCTGACTAGCTACCTATGCAGCACCTCTCTTATAATATTGATGCCACTTATTTACTTATTTGTATAACATTACAACTTTGAACAAATAGTTATCTATTAGATAACAATTATACATCTATTATAGATCTATTAGATCTGTAATAATAATTATTTATACATCTATTAGATCTATAATAATAATAATTTATAGCTCTAATAGATCTATAATAATAATAATTATCTATTAATAATAGATCTATAATAATTATAGATCTATTTTATATAACTATAATAACTATTTACAGATCTATTACATAACTAGCTAGATCTATTCCTTTTGATAATTTCTCATTAAACATAGGAAAACAAAATTTTATTTTACCGATATTCATTGCCTCTCAGATGCTCTTTCTTTATGGAGCTCCAATTTTGTATATAATTTTCCTTCTTTCTGAAGAACTTCTTGTAATGTTTCTTTCAGGTAGTTTTTACTAAACCTACTAGTAAAAAATGTTTCCTCAGTTTTTGATTTTCTGAGAAAGTATTTATTTCTGCTTCACTTTTGAATGATCATTTTGGTGGATAAATTATTCTTAGTTGGAATTTTTTTTTCAGCATGTGAATATTTCACTCTACTCTTTTCTTGCTTCTATTGTTTCCAAAGAGAAGTTTGATGTAGTTATTATCCTTGTTCCTTGAAGGTGGTTTTCCTCTCTTCTGTCTACCTTGTTTCTTTTTCTTTATATGAATGCCAAGGTGTATATTTTTTGGTCTTTATTTGCTTAGTGTTTTCTGGGTCTGTGTTTTAGTATCTGTCAATAATTTTAAAAAATTATCAGTGATTACTATTTCAAACATTTCTTGTGCTCCTTTTCTCTCTTTCTTCCCTAGTATTTCAATTACACATATATTAATCATTTGTAATTATCCTACAGTGCTGGGATATTCTATTATGTCATTAAATTTTTTTTTCTGTTCATTTCAGTTTGAAAAGTTTCTATTGACATAATTTCAAGCTCATTGACTCTTTTTCTCAGATGTCTCCAGTCTACTTATAAACCCATCAAAAGTCATTTTACATTTCTGTTACTATGCTTTTGATTTTTGGCATTTCCTTTTGACAATTTCCCAATGTTTCTATTTCTCTGCTTACATTACCCATACCTTCTTATATCTTGTCCACTTTTCTCATTAGAGCCCATACATCATTGATGAAAACTGTATCAGTCTGTTCTCACACTGCTGATAAAGACATACCTGAGACTGAGTAGTTTATAAAGGAAAGAGATTTAATTGACTCACAGTTCCACTTGGCTGGGGAGGCCTCACAATCATAATGGAAGGCAAAGGAGGCGCAAAGTAACATCTTACATGCTGGCAAGCAAGAAAGAGAGCATGGGCAGGGGAACTCCTCTTTGTAAAACCATCAGATCTTTTAAGACTTATTCACTATCATGAGAACAGCATGGGAAAGACCTATCTCCATGATTCAATTAATCCCACCAGCTCCCTTCTACAATACGGGGGGAATTATGGAAGGTACAATTAGAAATTTGGGTGGGAACACAACCAAGCCATATCATTCTGCCCCTGGCCCCTTCCAAATCTAATGTCCTTTTCACATTATAAAACCAATTATGCCTTCCCAACAGTCCCCAGAAGTCTTAACTCATTTCAGCATTAATTCAAAAGCCCACAGTCCAAAGTCTCATCTGAGACAAGGCAAGACCCTTCTGCCTATGAGCCTGAAAAGTCAAAAGCTAGTTACTTCCTACATACAATGGGGGTATAAGCATTGGGTAAACACACCCATTCTAAATGGGATAAATTGGCCTAAACAAAGGGGCTAAAAGCCCTATGCAAGCTCAAAAATCCAACAGGGCAGTCAAATATTAAAGCTCTGAAATGATCTCCTTTGACTCTAGGTCCCACATCCAGGTCACACTGATGCAAGATGTGGGTTGGCTCCCATGGCCTTGGGCAGCTCTGCCCCTGTGACTTTGCATGGTATAACTCTGCTCCTGGCTACTTTCATGGGCTGGCATTGAGTGCCTGCAGCTTTTCCAGGAACATGGTGCAAGCTGTTGGTGGATCTACCATCCTGGGGTCTAGAGGACAGCAGCCCTCTTCCCAGAGCTCCACTAAGTAGTGCCCCAGTGGTGACTCTGTGTGGGGGTTTGCATCCCTTCTGCACTACCCTAGCAGAGGTTTTCCAGGAGGGCTCTGCACCTGCAGCACACCTCTGTCTGTACATCCAGGCATTTCCATACATTCTCTGAAATCTAGGCAGAGGTTCTGAAACCCCAATTCTTGACTTCTGTGTACCAGCAGGCCCAATGCCATGTGTTAGCTGCTAAGGCTTGGGGCTTGCACCCTCTGAATCAATGACCTGAGCTGTACATTGGTCTCTTTCAGTCAGGGCTGGGAAGCAGGGCACCAAGTCCCTAGGCTGCGCAGAGCAGGAGGGCCCTGGGCCCAGCCCAGGAAACCATTTTTCCCTCCTAGGCCTCTGGGCCTATGAATGGAGGGGCTGTTGCGAAGTTCTCTGCCATGCCCTGGACACATTTTTCCCATTGTCTTGGCAATTAGCATTTGGCTCCTTGTTACTTATGCAAATTTCTGTAGCCAGCTTGAATTTCTCCCTAGAAAATCATTTTTTATTTACTACTGCATTGTCAGGCTGCAATTTTTTTAAACTTTTATGCTTTGTCGCTTTTTGAATGCTTTGCTGCTTAAACATTTCTTCCACCAGATACCCTAAATCATCTCCCTTAAGTTCAAAGTTCCACAGATCTCTAGATAAGGGGCAAAATGTCATGTCTCTTTGTATAGCAAGAGTGACCTTTACTTCAGTTTCCAACAAGTTTCTCATCTCCATCTGACACCAGCTCAGCCAGGACCTTATTGTCCATATCTCTATCAGCATTTTGGTTAAAGCCATTCAACAAGTCTCTAGGAAGTTCCAAACTTTCTCACATCTTCTTGTCTTCTGACTCCTACAAGTCTTTAGGAAGTTCCAAACTTTCCCACATTTTTCTATCTTCTTCTGAGCCCTCCAAACTGCTCTAACTTCTGACTGTTACCCAGTTCCAAATTCATTTCCATATTTTCAGGTATCTTTACAGCAGCTCCCTACTATCTGGTACCAAGTTACTGTATTAGTCTGTTCTCATACTGCTAATAAAGACATAGCCAAGACTGGGTAATTTATAAAGGAATGAGGTTTAATTGACTGACAGTTCCACATTGCTGGAGAGGACTCAAAATCATGGTGGAAGGCAAATAAGGAGTAAGGTCACATCTTCCATGGCTGTAGGCAAGAAAGAGATCATGTGTAGGGGAACTTCCCTTTATATAACCATCAGATCTCATGAGACTTATTCACTATCATGAAAACAGCATGGGAAAGACCTCCCCTCATGATTGAATTACCTCTTACCAGGTCCCTCCCAAGACAAGTGGGAATTATGGGAGCTACAATTTAAGATTTGGGTGGGGACAAAGCCAAAACATATAAACATCCAAACCCTGTAAAAGATTTAAAGAGTTATATTCTGAGCAAATATGAGAAATCATGGCAGAGGACAGTCTCAAGAGGTCCTGAGACAGTGTGCCTGAGGCAGTGAGGTTACCATTTGTTTCCATATACTTTAGGAAGACAGAAATTATAGGCAAATACTTAAATTAATATATATATGATATACATTGGTTCAGCCTATAGAGGCAGGATATCTTGAAGTTGACAGGAGTGGTGGGGGGGGGGGGAGACTGAATTAAAACTCATAGGGGGATTCAAACATTTTCAGATTGCTAATTGGTTGAAAGAGTTAAGATTTCTAAAGACTTGTCAGTAGAAAGAATGCTTGAGTCAAAGAGGGCTGTGGAGGCCAAGGTTCTTGTTATGCAGATGAAGGCTTCGGGTAGCAGTGTTCAGAGAGAATAGACATAAGCATCTCTTTTCAGATCTTAAAGGTCTCTGATGTATTTCTCTTAGATCCAGGAAAGAACTAGAAAAAGAAAGCCTGGCTGCATTAATGAAGATTCTCTACAGATATATATTTCCCTCACAATAGACAGCTTTGCAGGAACATTTCAAAATATGTCAAAAAAATATGTTTTGGGGTAAAATGTTTTTATTTTCTTCAGAGTCTGCTATCTGTTATGTGATGCTATACCAGAGTCAGGTTGTAAGCTGGTATCTTATTGCCACAGAAAGTCTGTTTTGTCAGTTTTATGATCTTTATTTTAGTGTTAATGCTGGTAAGTTGTGCATAAACTCCAAAATGGAGGGGATATATCAAAGTGTGTCCAACCTCCCTTCCCATCATGGCCAGGAATTTAGATTTATAGGTTTCTGTGGGGTCTCCTTGGCCAAGAGGGGGTCCATTTAGTCTGTTGAGGGGCTTAGGATTCTATATTTAGTTTGCGTTCTTAATTATAGTAATTTTAGATTCCTTATATGACAATTCTAAAGTCCATGTCAAATCTGAGTTTATGCTTGATTTTTGTATTTTCTCTTGCCTTTAGCATGCCTTGTAATTTTTTGTTGAAAGCCATACAAGATGTATCAGTTACAGAAAATGTCCTTTAGTATGGCTTTTATGATAATCTTGCTAGAAGGTAGTCTGTGTATAATGTTTGCTGTATTCTGTTGGTACTAGTGCTAGAGGCTTCAGTGTCCTTTAGTGTTCTTGTTATTGGCCCCTCCTCCTCCCTGCACACCCACCCCCAACTTTGGAAAGTTGGAAAGGTTTCCAAGGTTGGAAGTTGGTATCTTATTGCCACACAGAGTCTGTTTTGTCAGTCTTATAATCTTTCTTAAGAAAGATCCTTATGATTCTAAAGATCATAAGACTGGCAAATAAATAGATGGAAGTTTCAGCTTTTACAACTGTAATTCACTGTGATTTTATTGGTTTCCTATTGATGTGATGGTAAGGTGTGGGGAAAAAAAGTGTTTAATAATCTTGTGATTAAATCTCAGTATTTTAGTGGGACTGAGTTGTTGGACTGTGACCTTCACAACTTTTTATTGTTATTTTTTGCCTTTTCCTATCTCTCAGTAGAAAGAAAGAAGAAAGGCTGGGAGGATTTAGGGACTGGAGTTTGTTAATTGTCCTCCCCCAAGGTCAGATAAGTTTCTGGGAAAATAGTTTTCCTTGCAGTGCTGTCTTCGTTATGGAGAAAATGATTTAGCTGTATTTCAAAAGGGTTACTTTTCTCCCTGTCCTGCCAAAAATATAAGGGTATTTTTCTTTGATCTTCACCATGAGAACCTGATGTTGTTCTTGGAGGTAAAACTCACAAAAGTATGCTCCTACCACCCCAACCCTATGACTGGGTGGCTAGGAGTTTCTCACTCTCAAGCTAGTCCACATTTAGCTTCCAGCAATTCATCAAAATTATCATTTGAGTATTCTTATCAGCATATGGCTCCAGCAGCTTCTGGCCCAAATAATCTGACGGCAAGTATGCTCATCTTTATTCACCTGTCTCTAGCTTTTAGGTTGGTGGTTTTGCACTGTGACCTCAATTCTCTGATGCTTCTCCATTAAGTCATTAATTATTGGTTTGTTAAGCATTTTCCTTGTTTAATTATTTGTTATTTATTTATTACTGCTTTCTCTTGAAATTGTTTTCTATGATCTTAGTAGCACACTATAAACATCATTTTCTCCCTGGTTTTCCCTGTAATTCACAATAATTGAATACTACTTCTCTGTGTTTTATTATTATAACAAACACCAGCTCTCTATTCTATATTGTCCTTTATGTTCACTTAGCAAACTTTACGTGGAAAGCTCATTCATGCTACCGTCTTCAATGATCACCTATAGAATTATGCCATGGAACTATTTTGTTTGGTCTGGACATCTTCCAAAGTTCTAGATGTGTGGGTCCATCTATTTACTGAGCATCCTGACACTAAGGCATAAAATTACTGAAAACTGATTACTGAGGAGTACTCTCAAGAGACAACCTGGTTAAGTGTACCTCTTACTCAGTGATCTTCCCCTCTTGCAGGAGTGATCTTCTCTCCAGTTTCTGCCTGCTTTTGTTGTTCTCCAATGTCTTTAAGAAGGTATCATCATTATAATTATAGCTTATCTTGGTATCAATGGAAGGTTAATCTGACATAATGTTTTCTTTCATTATCAGAACCATACCTATTCTGAATGAAATTAAACCCTCAAAATGATTCAAGCTTATCTCTGTAGTTCACTACCTAAACCACTGTGAAACTGACACTGAGCACAATACATTTACTGTCTAGGGAACAGTTTCCTGAGTAAAGCTCTTTCTTTTTACAACAGCATATCTAATTCAATATCGCAACAAATGTACATAATTGCTAAAGAGACAAATTATTTTCTGAATTCTATTCCTGACCTTATAACCCAAGTTGAGTGAAATAAATTTTAACAATACAAATGTCAGTGTGCCTATTTGATAGATTTATATAAGAAAAGAAAAATATGTTATGAATAGACATAAGTACACTTGACCATATATTAATATATTTTAAATTAATTTTTGAAACTAAGTAGGCTCTAAGGCACTCAGCTTAAAAAAAAAACAAAAATAAAAACAAACCTAAGAAAAGATTCTATAGATACAATTTTTCAACATCACATTCTGGCTATTTGAGATTAAGAGATTCTGTTTTAGGTAGCCCGTATTTTAGACGGATAAGAAGAGTGGCAAGAACCGCATTCCTTTATAGCAGGTACCGTCATGTACCTGCTATAAGTATTCAGTGGTTTGTTTTTTCAGTATTTGCTTCGACATAGTATTTTTTTTCTTTTATCAGGGAAGGAGGTTTGCATTGGCTTCATATATTGATCTAATTTTAACTTTTTTTTTTTTTTTTTTTTTTTTTCAGTCTTTACCCTTCTGTCTTACTGGGTATCTAGGCTCTCTGGAAAGTCAATACCATAGCACTAAACATGAAAAACTAGGGGAGGATGACAGGACAAACACAGGTTTTAATATTTAACAACACATTGACCAACACGTTAACCAAATACACTGATTATTTTAAAATGAATTGCCTTAATTAGGAGAGAAATATGGTTATTTGTCTCATATTTGGTTTTCTGGTACATAAGAAATATTAATATAGTTGCTAAATTGCTTTGCTCTTTAAAAGTGTTTTTGGAGCTCAATGTAATTAAAACACTTTTTTTTTTTGACAGGTTCTCACTCTGTAGTCCTGGCTGGAATGCAGTGGCAGGATCACGGCTCACTGCAGCCTCAGCCTCCTCAGGCTCAGGTGATCTTCACACCTCAGCCTCCTGAGTAGCTAAGGCTCCAGGCATGCACCAATCACACCTGACTAATTTTTATATTTTTAGTAGAGACAGGGTTTTGTCATGTTGCCCAGGCTGATCTCAAACTCTGGGGCTCAAGAGATCTGCCCACCTTGGCCTCCCAAAGTGTCAGAATTACAGGCGTGAGCCACTTCATCTGGCCCAATTAAAACTATTAACATCAATTCCAATATTAGTATTATTGCTTTAGTATCAGATATTAGAGACAGAAATAAACTAATAGTTTAAACGTCACCATTTTGATGTTCAGTTTATCAGCATGGGAAAAGATAACTATGCTAATCCTCTACTACATCCTCATCCCCACATGTTACCTGTTATTGGAAGGTTGAAATGTATGTAATTAGACAAAACTTTTATTCTTCAAACAGTGATGAGTCTAAAATACATGAATATTTCCTCAAGAGATAAAATATTGATTTAAATTCACAATATACACATTAACAGTATTAATTTCCTAAAAAGAGTTTTTTTATTAAAATACAAAGGAACAAGGCTACTAGCTACCTACAATTATGAAAATCATAAGCAAATAAAAAACTTGGAGATCAGTTAATATTTTACCTAAAATTGTAAAGATCTAATATTTTTGACTCCATTATCTTATTTAATTCTTAGAGTAATCATAAAAGACAGGAATTCATTTTCCTATTTTTACATTTGAGAACATGGAAACCTGGATGAGTTAAGAATTATTTCAAAGGCAGTGAAGCAGAGGTTGAACTCATGAGATTCTGAAGGTTATGCTCTTTCCATGATATATTCTGAAGGCTTTTAGTATAGTCCGTAATAATTAAAAAATTATTAGTAATCTTTAATTATAAATATTAACTAATTATCTAGGTTATTCCACTGGGATATTTATTTTAGAAATTCTTTTTGTGCCTTTAATAAGGTCTGAAAACTATTAAATTTATTATTATACTGTGTTTGTTTACAGCTTTGCAATGCTGATGAATATTCTCACCATATATAGGCTACTGTCTTTCCTTTTTAATTAACTTTTTATTTCAGAAGAATTTTAGATTTACAGAAAGGTTGTAAAGAACACAAAAAATTCCTATATACCCTACATGCAGTTTTTTGTATTGTTAACAGGTAGCATTAATATGGTACATTGTCAAAATTATCGAGGCAATATTGATATACTTTTACAGCAATTGCTTTATTTATATTTTCTTAATTTTTACCTAATACTCTCCTTTTTGTTCTAACATCCCATCTGGTAAACCACAGTATACTTGTCATGTCTTAAGCTACTCTTGGATGTGACTGTTTCTCAGACTTTTTTTTTTTTTTTTCTGTAGATAAATTGGCTGGTACAGACTTTCTTTGTTTTTGATGACCTAAAAAGTTTGAAGGAGAATTGATCAGGTATTTTGTAGAGTATCTATCAATTTGTTATTGTCTGATTACTAGTAGAATGGAGTTAAATATTGTGTGGAGGGAGACTACAGAGGTGAAATAATATCTTCTTCACATCATATCAAGGGCACACACTGTCAACATGACTTATTACTGTTGATGCGAATCTTGATCTCCTGGCTGAGGTAGTGTTTGTCAGGTTTATGCATTGTGAAGTTACTTTCTTTGCCTGCCTTCCATACCGTACCCTTTGGAAAAAAGTCACTATTCACAGCTGACAGTTAAGGGTTGGAGGGCTGTGCTCAGTCTTTTTCAGGGTAAAAAATCCACATAAGTTATTTGATATCCTTCTGTACAGGAAAGTTTTTTTTCTATTCTCCCTTATTTATTTATTCATGTATTAATTTTTCTATCAGTATGGACTCATAGATATTTATTATATATTGAGTTATAATCCAAAATTCCATCATTTATTTTGTTGCTCAAATTATTCCAACTTTGGACATTAGGAGCTTGTTTAGTTGGCTTCTGTAACCTTTGACATTCCATCATTGTGGTTTTTTATGGAGCATTTTCTTATTTTCCAGCACTGCAAGGTGTTATACACTCATTTTTCTTTCTGTTTTCCTTTTTAGATTTGGGTTTAGCAGTGTGCTAGGATAAAAGAAATAAAGCAAGGGAGGAGGGAATAAGGGAGGGAAATCTACATTCATCTTTCATATTCCCTGTTCCGGTCCTGGAAACAACTATTTATCCAAAGGGCTGTGGTTCTATCTAATGCAGAATGGTATTAGAAACTAAGATCTGGTATAAAAATAAGATCTGGTATAAAAAATGACAGCTTTCAAACTGAAAAATAATAAAAAAGCAAAATTGAAAAATCAATTTAGAGATAGAATATGCCAGAATTGTTTTGTTATTATTTGGTTAAAAGTAAATATTTACAGTTTAAAGGGATTTTATGATATTATTAGCATAAACTAACAAGCATTCATATTATTACATTTTTATAAAGAGATATAATATATCTGTTAACCAAAAATATGTCACATGTCAAGTACTCTTCTAGATGTTTGGAATTTTTCTCTCTCCTTCATGTCTTAGTTTGACTCTGCCTGTCTCTGTTTTTCTGTCTCTCTCTCTCTGTCTCTCACATACACACACATGCACACACACATACACATGCACAATCACGTATACACAAAAAAACTTTAAAGAGAAAAGGAATGTTTACAAAGCTTTTATAATCTATTCAAGGATGTGAGCATAATTTTAATATATTTATTACATAGCAAGTAAAGAGTGGTGGCAATCTGATTTATATTGTGAGAAGTGACGTGAAGGGTCACAACAATGGTACAAAGGACACTCAGCTGACAGGTGCATGTATGTCAATCTTATGGCTTAAAACAACAGTAACCATAAGTATACCTGAAGATCTTTTTAGCAATAATGCTAGTTTCTAATAACTGCATTGACACATGATGACACACACTTAATTATTCTAAATTATGAGTTGATATTCTTAAATGATCAGGTGAACTATTTAGGGGAAATGTTAATGATAAAATGGAATAAAATTTCCAGGTAAAAAGGATTATGCAAACCTTGATCCAAATACTGCATTTTATTTTAATTAGTGAAATAACCTGAAATGGTGTTTTTAAACTTTTAATAACACAGATAACTCATCTAAAATAAGTATTTTTTAAATTGTGGTGTTTTAATGATCAAATATTGGTCATAAAGCTATATTAATTTATAAAATGGTCAAATTCAAACATCAGGCCAATATCCTTGAGGAATATAGATGCAAAAATCCTCAACAAAATACTGACAAACCAAACCCAGCTAATCCATCACAATCAGGTATGCTTTATTCCTGGGAGGCAAATTTGGTGCAACATATGCAAATCAATAAGTGTGAGTCATCATATAAACAGAACTAAAACCAAAAACCACACAATTAGCTCAATAGATAAGGAAAAGTCTTGCTATAACATTCAACATCTTTCTGTAGTAAAAACCGTCAATAGCTAGGCACGTAAGGATCATACTTCAAAATAATAAGAGCCATCTATGAAAAAACTCACAGCTAACATCATACTGAATGGGCAAAGACTAGAAGCATTCCCCTTGAAAACCAGAACAAAATAAGAATGTCCTTTATCACCACTCCTGTTCAACATAGTACTGGAAGTCCTGGCCAGATCAATCAGGCAAGAGAAATAAATAAAACGCATCAAATAGGAAGAGAGGAAGTCAGACTATCCCTGTTTGCAGATGACACAATTCTATATCTAGACAAACCTATATTCTCTACCCAAAAGTGCTTTGATCTGAAAAAAAAAAAAAACCTTCAGCAAAGTTTCAGAATACAAAACCAATAAACAAAAATCAGTAGTATTCCTATAAACCAATGACATCCACACTGAGACCAAATCAGGAACTCGATTAATTCACAATTGTCAGGAAAAGAGTGAAATATGTAGGAATACAGCTACCCAGAGAGGTGAAAGATCTCTACAATGAGAATTATAAACCACTGCTGAAAGAAATCAGAGACAATAATATAAATGGAAAAACATTCCATGCTCATTCATAGGAAGAATCAATATTGTTAAAATGGCCATATGGCCCAAAGCAGTTTATGGATCCAATGCTATTCCTATCAAACTAAAAATGATATTATTCACAGAATTAGAAAAAAAAACTATTTTAAAATTCATATGGAACCAAAAAAGAGCCCAAATAGCCAAGACAATGCCAAGTGAAAAGAATACAGCGGGAGGCATCATGTTAACTGACTTCAAACTATATTACAAGGCTACAGTAATCAAAAGAGCATGGACTTGTACAAAAACAGACAAATAGAGCAATGGAACAGACTAGAGAGTTCAGAAATATTGCTGTCCACCTATAACTAATTGATCTCTGACGAAGCCAACAAAAACCAGCAATGGGGAAAGGACTTACATTTCAATAAATGGTGCTGAAATAACTTGCTAGCCATATGCAGAAGTTTGAAATTGAACCCCTTCCTTACACCATACAAAAAAAATCAACTCAAGATGTATAAAAGACTTAAATGTAAAACTTAAAACTGTAAAAACCCTGGAAGATAACCTAGGAAACACCATTCTGGATACAGGACTGGGCAAAGATTTCATGACAAAGGTGCCAAAAGTAATTGCAACAAAAACAAAAATTGAAAAATGATACCTAATTAAACTAAAGAACTTCTGAACAAGCACACCCTAAACTATCAATAGAGTAATTGGACAACCTACAGAAGGGAAGAAAATATTTGCAAACTACCAGTCCCACAAATGTCTAGTATCCAGAAGCTATATGCAACAAATAGGGTCACAAGCAAAAAACAACTCCATTAGAAAGTAGGCAATGGACATGAACAGATGTTTTTCAAAAGAAGACACACATGCAGCCAGTAAGCATATGAAAACAATGCTCAACATTATGCATCATTCAAGAAATGCAGATCAAAACCACATTGAGATACCATTTCACACCAGTCAGAATGGCTATTATCCAAGAGTCAACAACAACAACAAAAACAAGTGCTGGTGGAGTTGCAGAGGAAAGGGAACACATACAGTGCTCATGGTAGTGTAAATTAGGGTAGCCATTGTGGAACTCAGCATGATGTTTCCTCAAAGAACCTGAAACTTGATCCAGCAATCCCATTATTGGGTGTTATGATGGTTAATATTGAGTGTCAAAATTGATTGGATTGAAGGATGCAAAGTATTGTTCCTGAGTGTGTCTATGAAAGTGTTGCCAAAGGAGATTAACATTTGAGTCAGCAGACTGGAAGAGGCAGACCCACCCTCAACCTGGGTGGGCACCATCTAGTCAACTACCAGCACGGCTGATATACAAGCAGGCAGAGAAACATGGAAGGACTAGACTGGCTAAGTCTTCTGGCCTCCATTTTTCTCCTGTGTTGGAGGCTTCCTGCCTTCAAACAGCTTTTGGACTCTTGGACCTATACCAGAGGTTTGCCAGGGGTTCTCAGGCCTTCAGCCACTAACTGAAGGTTGCACTGTTGGCTTCCCTACTTTTGAGGATTTGGGACTAGGACCGACTTCCTTGCTCCTCAGCTTGCAGACGGCCTATTGTGGGACTTCACTTTGTGATTGTGTGAGTCAATATTCCTTAATAAACTCCCTTTCATATATGTGTCTATCCTATTATTCCTGTCTCTCTACAGAACCCTAACTAATACAGGTATATACCCAAAAGAATATAAATTCCTCTACCACAAAGACAGATGCTCACATATGTTCATTGCAGCACTATTTGCAACAGCAAAAACATGGAATCAACCTAAATGCCCATTAATGATACAGTGGATAAAGAGAATGTGGTACCTATGCATCACAGAATACTATGTAGTCATAAAAGTGAACAAGATCATGTCTTTTGTAGCAACATGGCTGGAGCTGGAGGCCATTATCCTTAGCAACTATGCTTATTAACTGGGTATTAATTAATCTGTACACCAAACTCCCATGACACACCGTTTGTCTATAAAACAAACCTACTAATGTACCCCTGAACCTAAAATAAAAATTATGATTTAAAAAACTAAAAATAACAAAATTGTCAAATTCTACTTTAATTTCTTTACCTCTCACTTTTTATTACACAACTTTTTCCTGAAATTTAATATGCTTATTATTTTTTCAGTTATGTTAGAGGAAAATAAAGTGTAATTAATAAAACAATCTTGATAAAGGAATTTTTAGACATTTCTCAATTTTACAAAAGGAAATAATAACTTCAATATTAAAATTGATTTAAAATTATAAAACAAGTTTTTATATTTAAATATTTAAAAAACTATAATTAGATTACTGATTTGTAATTAAAATTTAGTAAAACCACAATGACCATAAAACAAAATGACAAAAATCTTTGAGCAAAGAATTACTAATCTATTTATAAACTTTTGTTTTTCATACTGTGGTATTGGATTATTGTTACTGGGTATACAATAATTTCCATTTTTTGTGTTTGCTTTTGCTTTAGCCAATGGTAATAAAATACTTGGTACTATTTGGTTGTTTTTCTTCTGTTTCGACTGAAAATATTATTATATAGAGACCTCATGTAGCCAACTAACTTAAAACATTCATTTCTCTATTTATTTCTTCTTTTACGTTGGTCTCATACCAGCATTTGAAATGAAATTTTCTGGTTTGCTATCTTTTACAAACCATGTTTCCACCATCTACATATTATTTTACTAAGGGAAATAAGTATAGAAAATAGAAGTAAATATTTCCTTATGAACTATGATTTCTACTCTATTTATAGAGACTATATGTGAGATTTTATAGATGTCAGGGAAATGCTTGACTTAAATAGGGACTATATATTATGTGTAAATGAATTGTAAAGCCACTTTGAAGGAAATACACACATTATTAGGTTAGGTGAATAGGTAATTCAAAATGGAATTTATTTCTAATTTCAACTTTATTAATAGATTGTTAAATAGAGGAATGTTAAAGCTAAAATGATATCAGGGATCACTTAGTTCAATCTCCGCAAATTGGAAATTTAAGAACTATAAATGTCCTAATTTACAGAAAGCCGTACAACCAGTAAGTGACAGATGTAACATGAGACCTAGGCCTCCTGAGTTTCAGGGAAATTTAGTTTCCATTGAAATATGCTGTATTCTCAGTTGTTGTTACATGCATGTAAGGCATTGACTGTGTCGTATGCTTTATTTATAAAATGTTTAAGAAGTTTTTAGTCCTATTCAAATGTTAGTTTATTTAATAGGATTGTAGTGTAAAACGTGCGTCTAGGGACTATGACAAATTGTAGTCCTTGGAACCAGGCAAATCTACTTTATTTTGAGCTAGTTTCTAGCCAGCTGTGTACTTTTGTCAAAACTCTTAGCTTCTACTGCCACTGTACAAGACTGCTGTGGGGATTATATGTCATCTAATGTGTTTCCTGGCCTGTTTTAAGTCATTGACAATAACAATCAGTGGCAGTGATATTGTTTGTGAAATTTTAAGATTTATTCTCAAGATTTAAGTCCATTTATAATCCATAGCAGGACAACAATTATTTTAAATTAAATAGTATTAGAAAAATGCAGAGCAATTAAAAATAATTCATCTAGGGATTTAAGTCAAGGCTTAGGTGTAACAATAACAATACTTTCTTCCACAAAGTAGTCTTTTTATCTGTAAACTAAACAAACGGATGACTACTGAGATTTTTATCTCAAAAACCTCATAATTCCATAAATAAGCTTAAGCATATATCATTAAAAGAACAAAAACAGCCAGAATATTTAAAATACAGTATATGGTTTGGAAAAGTAATAATTTAAATCAGACTTTTGTATACAAAGTAAAAGATTTCAAACTAATGGTAAAATAAATCATTTTAATTTTTAAAGTTATTATACATTATTTTACTCAAGACAATTTAATTGATGGGAAAATTAAAATTGATACTTAAAAATAAAAATCGTACCAATTATTTTAATGTATTTGCATACTTATATTTATAATAAAATCAGCAATATAATTATAATCCTTGTGATCTTGGGCATGTCACTAGTATTTTTAGGTATTAGAAAATGAAAAGAACAACTATGTTGTAGAAGCTCTAGGGAAACTGTCATCATACATGCATAATGGAAGTCTAAATTGAAATTAAAATTTAAAACATTAAAATTTTTATTTGCCTAATACTAAACGTAAATTGGTGGATAGCAAGTTGGCCATATTTATCTACAACATTACTAGTTAGTAGCCTTACCTTATGTCCAAATGATAATTCTATTTCTAGAGAATTTCATGGAGGAAGAAATGAATACATATATACTAGGATAACTATCATATTTTTATTGATTATAGTAAAAAATTGGAAATAAACATTCAAAGTAGGAAATCTGTCAAATAATTTATGGTACATTATTATAATTAAATATAGTAACCATTTTAGAGAAATATGTTATAGCATAAAAAAATGAGGAGGAATATATTACTATATAAATGATAAAAAATTTAACTGCCAAGTTAAAAGTTGTATTAAACAATTCTATCTCTATATATTACATGCACTTATATAATAATTTATGTGGAATACATATTGCAGTGTTCTTACAAACCATCCCTGGCATATTGGGATACAGATTATCTGTATTTTTCTGAATTTCTTAAAAATGTGTTCATATTAATAATAACAAAAAGTTTATTACCTTTTCAATGAGTCAGGTTGGGCTAGATGTCTCCTGGGGTTTTTCTAAGCCTGAAACTTTTATGGTTTTAAACTAAATGGATCATTTCAGGCTCACTACCATGTAGTTGTTAATAAATTGATCGGCAATTTAATGGTCAAAATATGCAGACATTATAGAATGGAAGCCAATTGTTTTATTTATAATAATACTAAATATTTATAAAAGAAATATACAAACAAACTCTCAAGCAAATTATTTTATATAAGCAGAGCTAATATTCAACTGATAGCTACCTGTGCAGTTTTAGTGCTTGTTTATGGCTGGTTGTCATTCTGATGGATAAGGGCCTGTGCAGTTCTAGTTGCTAAACATTTAAAATTTTTATTTGCCTATTACTAAATGTAAATTGGTGGACAGTGATTTCAGTAACCAAATTTGAAAGGCAGGAATAAGTCTGTATATTGAGGAGGGGGAAATATATGGGGACATAATCAGTGAAAGTTCTAACTCAGTTGATTTGGAGGTATCTAAGTTACCTGTGGCAAATTATACTTTACAAAATGGCTGCAGAGTATTTCTTTCTAGTCCCTCCTGTTCATCAAGATCCTTTCCATTGCCCCAACAGAAGATGAAGTCCATGTCCCTTCACCTTAAACATAGGTGGGTCTTTGTGATTTCCTTGACTAAAAGAATATGGTAGAGGTAATGCAATATAACATCTGAGATTAGGTCATAAAAGGCAATACAGCTTCTTCCTGACTGTCTTGGAACACTAACTCTTAGGATTCATCCACAATGCTGTGAAGAAGCCCAGTACAAATGCAGAGGCACAATTAGAAAGCACCTGTGGCCTCAGTTGGGTTCCAAATCAATAGCTGGTATTAACTTGCCAGCCATGTGAATGAACTATCTTTGAATAAGATCTTTCAGACCTCAGAGCCAGCCTAACTGATGCTACATGGACCAGAAATTAGACTATTCTGGAGTCTTGCTATAATCGCAGATTAATTAACAAAATAAATGAATGTTGTTTTCAACCACTAAGTTTTTATGGTCTGTTTCACAGCAACTAATAACTGATATAGGACCTTACTTGTTGTTATTTGACTTTCAATAAAAATATTTCAGTAATATATTACACAAGAAAAATGTAGAAAATTAAGCTCAACTGAATCAAATAAGTGCAAAGGCTTTTAAATGTGTTGGCTTGAAGGCAGAAACATTTAAATCTGGCTAAAGGAAAAGAGAGACATGAAAAGCCACATCTCCATTGTTATGATACTTTTTTTCATACACGGAATTGTATTAATATAGTTGTCTCACATTTACATCTCATAAATGTCCAAGTTTTTTTTTATTATATTTTCCTCTTTGTAAACCACATCATCCTTCTTTTCATCCCTTTAATTGATAAAATATTTTGTAGGCCAAGTCATAATCTAAAGATTTATTTCAGCTGAGCATGAAATAAATGGTGGCTCATGCCTGTAATCCTAGCACTTTGGGAGACTCAGGCAAGCAGACTGCTTATGTCCAGGAGTTCAAAGCCAGCCTGGGCAACATGATGAAACACTGTCTCTACAAAAAATACAAAAATTACCCTGGTGTGGTAGAGTGTACCTGTAGTCCCAGCTACTGGGGAGGCTGAGATGGGAAGATTTCTTGAACCTGGGAGGTCAAGACCGCAGTGAGCTGTGATTGCAACACCACACTCCAGCCTGGGTGACAGAGTGAGACCCTGTCAGAAGGAAAGAGGGAGAGGGAGAGAGAGAGACAGAGAGAGAGAAAGAAAGAGAGAGAGAGAAAGGAAAGGAAAGGAGAAAGAAACAAAGAAAGAGAGAAAGAAAGAAAGAAAGAAAAAGAAAGAAAGAAAGGAAAAGAAAGGAAAAGAAAGGAAAGAAAGAAAAAGAAGGGGAGAAAGAAGAAAAAGAAAGAAAGAAAAGAAAAGAAAATAAAGAAAGGAAGAAAGAAAGAGAGGAAGGAAGGTTGGAAGGAAGGAAGAGAAAGAAAGAAAGAAAGACAGACAGAAAAAGAATTTTCAGCAACCATCCAGAAACTACAGCAGATGGTAAGAGTTAAATTCCCAGGAGTTTAAAAAGCTGGGAAATCTTATTATAAAATTTATTTGTCATAGAAATCACTACTTTGTCAATATTGCTGAAGTTCGGGTCCCTTAAAGCCAAGTTTGCTCCCTGTGAACCTCTGAGCAGCACCTGATTCTCCTGCTGCTGTGACTACTTGGCAAACAAGTTCAATACTGTTTATTGAGAGGCAGTAGAGCATGGTATTTAATGGTACAGACTTTGAAGCCAGACTAGCTGTGTTTGAAGCCCACCACAATCCATGTAACCTTGAGAACTTCATTTAACCACTCCTTGCTGCAGTTTTTTCATCTATAAAGTGAAAATTGTATAATAGTGTCTAACACATTGGAATAGTATTGTGCTGTTGAGGAAACTAAATAAGCTAAAGTAAGGTTCTTAAAACCGTACCTGATACTGAAGAAATACTATCTGCCAAAGTAGTTGGAAGACTTTCTCAAATGCTTTTTAACTTGCTGCTTTTGCTATGGAGCTTGAAAATCCAAAAATTCATATTCAGTCTTCCTTGCATTTAGAGGCATCCATTGATTTAAAGGGGATTTCAGGAAATCACTTGCTTTCCTTATTAAAGGAACAGTTGAAGTTAGTACTGGCATTCTTTCTCCCCTTCTGTCATCTTATAAAGCTGCCACATTGGCTACAGCTGCAGCAGGGAAAAGTTGAGATAAAAGCACGACCCTAAACTCTAACATCTGTCAGATGTTAAGCCCACAGCAGCAAATACTTATGAAATAAAAAAAAATAAATCAGTATTGGAGACACAGCTAGTTCAATCACAACAAATATAATGGTACAATTGCTGCAAATAATTCCACCCCTGTCTAAAATGCCTAGCTAGGACTTATAATCAGGTACTCTCTATACATTTCATACATGTAATGTATAATTCTAATAGACCTGCTGGCATGGGTATCATTATCCCAATTCAAAGGTGAGGAAATTGAGGTTTAGGGAGATTACATAAAATTACCTAAGTTGTACAGTTAGTAAATAGAGGAATAGAAATCTGAACCAAAGTCTGTAAGAGACCATGCTCTTAACAATTATGCTTTTCAGCTACACTATAGGCATAGGAAGTAACCTAGGTGCAGAGAAGGAGAGTATCTGAAATCGCTTTTATAAAATTAAATACAGAAGTGTTCAGCAATTAAGAAATAAAGACACATTTCACTTAAATTACTTTTATAGGTATCTAAATTGATCAAATTGATCGACATTTATTCAACTTCCTATTTCTCTTTGCCCATAATAAAATAGAAAAAGAGCTATTTAAATTCTAAATTATACATTCAGTTTTTGGTGGGGAAAACTAATGGTTTGTGTCTGGAGGCATTTTCTGTATCATTTGTGAATGGGTTAGTGGTTGAAATCCACTTCCTAATTGTCATGTGTCCACCCACCACTATTGTTACAGATTTAGTGGTGATTTCAAGATCTGGTATGGTAGGAAGAGGCACTGTTTTCTAGGGCTTGGTATTTGTCCTTTCACTAAAAACAGGATAGTTACAGATTAATTCCTTTGTAACATAATCCATTTCCATCATCACTGCTCATGTCAAACTTGCTATCCTATTTTGTGATTGACCCCACAAGATTATAAATTCTTACCTTCAGAGGATATAACCTTTCTAAAAGTAGTCTGAAACTTGAAGAGATCTGTAAACATTTATGTAGGAATCATAACCGCAACCCAAAATAAACAAACATAGGAAACCATTGGGGTGTCTGGTGAAGTTTAGAACAATAATAAATATGCTCACTTTGCTACTAGGAGATAAAATAATAACAAAACCAACTACACACTTAAATATGATGTTTCTTCACATGGTTATTTATTTTCCCTTCAGAAATAAATTTAACTCTTTTGTTGTTAAGATACCTAAACAGTTTTAAATCAAAAACCAAAAAAAAACCCATCGTGAAAATGAAAATGATAATTTATACGATGTTATGCATTGTGATCTTGGGCAACAGAGGCCATAAGAATGATTTAGATCAATCTGGTTTTGTTCCTTTTGAAGAGTTAAGCATTAACATATTCCAAACACATAGACATAAATTAAAATGCAAAAGGAACACAGATTTTTGTGCATTTGTTCTACATTTTTCTCGTTCCTTTTACTCATTCATCCTACAATTATTTCTATAGCCTATTATCTATAGGAAGTAAGGGAACTGAAAAGCCACAATCAAAACTTACGTTTTCCATGGACACTTAATAATCTAAAATGAAAAATAAAATGTAACAACTAGAAAGTATAACACATAATGCTGTGTTAAATATCCTAATGGTAATACAAATAGTAGCTGCAGGGTTTCAAGGAACAGAGTTCAATGAGAAAATGAAGGCAGAGAATGAAGGATGAATATGTAGAGGATGAAGACTGAGATGGGCTTGATTTTTATTTGATTTTGTAGGAAAAAAAATGGGGCACTTCTTGTGGGTTGGGCTTTTGGCTGGCATTGGAACATTCAACCTTCAGAAAGTCTGATCCATTGATAAAGTTGGTTTGCCCGCCTGTGTCACTGCACATCTACCTTCTTTCTGGGAGTCTGGAATTTCATCAGCTACAGCTGATTGTTTGTGCCTATGCAACCATCCTCAAGTAAAAACCTCAACTCCCAAACAGGGCTCCCTTGGCGTGGCCTCTCCCAAGAGGGAGAACATAGGGAGCCTATGCACGGACCCCTCCAGATTCTGCCTGCCCTGTTTCCTTTTCTTTTAACTAATGATCCTGCTGTGCATGCTTGCGGTGTTGAAGTTCTGTGAGTCTTTCCAGTGAATCACTGTGTTTGGATGGTCCCTGCGACCTTAAAACATCAGTCTATCAGCCCCTTTCATTTTTCACAACTCTTTCCTACCTAGAATAGATGCCATACTGAATCATTTTAGTACAGCTTACTAATCACTCTAAAGTAAAAAGAGGTTACTTAAAATAACTCTACCAATATATCTCAGCTATCTTGTATGCATCTCTCTTTTGATAGCCATACCCTAGTCATCCTTAACTCTTCCTAATTTCTCAAAAAAACTGTCTTTTTTTTTTTTTTCTTATTTGGGGTCTATTAACACTGTCTGTATGATTCTTCACCAACCTCTTCTCCCCAAATGCCCACTATACACACATTTGAATGGGTGGATTTGTTTAATCTCTGAGGTCTTAGTTTAAATGTAATGTTTTGTTTGTCTTTTTCTTTTGAGACAGAGTTTCAATCTTGTTGCCCAGGCTGGAGTGCAATGGTGGGATCTCAGCTCACTGCAACCTCTGCCTCCCAGGTTCAAGCGATTCTCCTGCCTCAGCCTCCCAAGTAGCTGAGATTACAGGCATGCACCACCATGCCTGGCTAATTTTGTATTTTTAGTGGAGACAGGGTTTCACCATGTTGACCAGGCTGGTCTCAAACTCCTGACCTCAGGTGATCCACCCGCCTTGGCCTCCCAAAGTGCTGGGATTATAGGCATGAGCCACTGCGACCGACCCTAAATGTAATCTTCTTAAAGGGGGATATTTTGACTACATAACTTTAAATAGTACCTTCCCCTCTCTATTATTTGCTTATATAACACTCTGATTATTTGTTTCTCTAGCCATTTATCAGAGTTTCTAATTATATATTCAATTTTCTTTTTCCTTTTTGTTTGTCTTTGCTATTAGTCTGTAAGTTCGATAAAGACAGAGACCACTGTAGTTTTTTAATCAATGTATACTCGGTCCCTAACCCAGTAGCCTAACAAAGAGAAGGCAATTAAAAATTATCTAATAAAAATTTTTTATTCAAATATAGGAGCTAGATGTAGCTGACATTACTTAAAGCAAAAACTCCAGGAAGGAGAAGATACTGGATAAACTAGTATACATAGAAGAAAGCACATACATTACATAGAAGAAAACACATCAGATTATTTTTTAAATGCTTGTCATTCTGATAATTTTTGGATTATGTGAATTTTACTTTGAGAAATAAAATAGGATCTGTGCAATCTACTGGGTATTCTTGGGTCAAAGAAATGGTACTTAAGTATTTACTGTAGTATTAAATAAAGTGCAGGAAAGCTAAGTATAAGCTGAAAAAAGTAATAATTCTTCCCTGGAGCAATGTGTGCAAGGCTTACCTGGAACTAAAATGACCACTATCCAGTATGCTCAGGTATGTCTAAGACACTGGGGATTTCATCAAAAAGCAAATGTATCTGTAGGCTAAGTTTAAGCTGTTGCCTAAGGATAGATCTAAATGATCTAACAAGAAAATTGATTCCAGTTTGTCATCGCCTATAAAAGCTTGAAAATCAGTTGATAATATTTATTTATGAACTTCTATAAAAATCTTCCCAGTACCATATGTTTTAATTTTAACCATTGGCCCCAAGATCATTATAAGTACCTTTATCTACAAGTCATTTCCCTCAAGGACAAGTTTCAAAAAGACCTTTGTCAGTAAAAAAGCTGATTATGGGAAATAGTTCAAATTTCAACAACTTTAATATTTATACCCCAAGACATAATAAAGTTCTGAAATAGAACTTTTGAGGTTATGTTTTCTAACAATAACAACTGTTATCAAAATCTTTCCAAATACATAAATATATATAATCTGCTCATGTAAATCTTAATGGAATGTATTTAAAGAACAGCCTTATATGGCTCCAAAGTTCAGGTGTAAGTATGGTCAAATTTAGCAACCTTGACTCACTTTGTGGATTTTTAGCCAAGGTAAGATAAGAAACTACATCAAGCCAATATTTAGAAAACTCTGTTTAAATATTTTGTTTGAAACAGTTGGTTTTGCAAGGCATACCAACTGTATCGAAGGATCTTGAAAAATAGTTTTAAAATGTTGGAAGCAAGTTGCTGCCCTTCCTAAAGAAATGCTTTGAAAAGAATAATATTTATGTAATATGCACCATACATATATTAGATGATTCACTAGACACAAAGTGGGCACTCTAATACTTGCTGATTATTTAATTTATCTAACATAATCAAAAATATATTTTGGGAGGACAGAGGATGTTTTTTAGGGGAATGAAATATTGCTCCTCCATGTTTGACATTAAAAAATAACATCAGAACTCCAGTATATTTCATATTCATGTTGGCATATTGGTTCAGTTGTGTTCATTATAGTGACTTCTGGCAAATTCCATGTCAGTTTCTTTTCGTGAAAAATCCCTTCTACTCCTTACAAACGAATTGCACATTCAATAGAAGAAAATTACGTGAAGCAAATTGTTTACCTCTTCTTTCAATGAAAGCAAAAAGAGAGGCACATAATAGGGAATCATAAATTGATTTTTAAAGTAGCTTCAAGGAGAGAAGACTGAATTAAAGTAGCTTAAAGGAAGGAAGACTGAATTAAAATTGTTGCCAGCAGGTATGAAGAAACTAGTAAACTCCCAGGATGCTAGGGTGCAGTGGGAAAAACATTTCGAGGCCAAGCTCCACACATTCCAAATTCAACGACCCAATTTCTAACTGAGTGTTCTTTAATTCCCAACCCCTTGGATCCTAGTTTCTTCCTCCATAAAGTTAGATAATCCTACATGTGTAAAAATGTTCCCAGAAATATATATATATAAGATAAAATAGAGGGTTTCGTACACTCATCAATTTTTACTCCGAGTGTATCAGAGCTCAGCTTTGTCTATTGCTTCTTATTTCTTATTTCTTCTTCTTATTATGATTTGAGATGGGAGTCTTTCTATGTTGCCCAGACTGGAAGGAGTGACTCAATATACAATGTTCTCACCATAACAATGAAATACCTGACCCCTTCCTTTTTATAAAAAGTGCTAGAAAGTCAGTTACAAAGGAATGACTGGATTTATAGTAGTCTCACCATAACAGTGATAACTATATGGGGTAATGCATGTGTCAATTAGCCTGATCCAGTCATTCCTCTCTCTCTCTCTCTCTCTCTATATATATATATATACACATATATATATGAATTGAAGTATATATATATATATATATATATACTTCAATACATTGTGTTTTACATGATGAATATATACAATTTTATCCTTTTTTCTTTTTCTTTTTTAAACAGATGGGGTCTCACTCTGTTGCCTGGAATGGACTCACACTGTTGAGCTCAAGCTATCCTCCTGCCTCAGCCTCCCTAGTAGCTGGACCTCCAGGCACATACCACAACACCTGGCCCTATTTTATCTTTTAACTTAAAAATAAATACAAATTTTAAAAAAGGTGTTAGAAAAACATAGTAAACATACCTGTATTTAAACTATATATAATGTAATTATTATTTTAACATAATGCTTGGCATATTTAAATGAATGTAACTAATTAGTGAAACTTAGGCTAATTTCTCTTAACTATCAAATTGTGTATCTACCCTCTCAGTAACCCCACATGAATATATGAAGGATATCTCTAAGTTAATATGGTCAAAACTGAAACCCCAAACATGGTCTCCCTGACTCTTCCTTATTTCAGTAAAAAGCATCATCGTCTATATATTTGCTAAAGCCAAAGTACAAGAGATCGTCTTTTTTTTCTTATCTCCTCTCAGTTTCAGCAAACTAACCTCAAAATCCAAACAAGTATCATCAAACTCACCCACAAAATATATCCCTGAATCTGTTTATTACACTTCGGCTCCTTTAACAATCTCCAAAGTCATCATAATTTCACCCTAGTTTCGCCACCCTAATTCCATTACGTAGTCATTATTTTTTTCTAGTTTACCAAAGAAACCACCAAACAGATATGTTTACTGTCAATCCATTCTCCACAGGAAAGTCTGAGTGACATTTTAAAAAGAAAAAAAGTCATGACAATCACCTACTTAAATATCTCCAGTGGTTTTTCTCAGTGTTTAAAATACAACCCAGATATTTTATGTGTGGAAATCTCTACCAGATCTGTCCCCTGCCTACCTTCTCAGTGTCAACTCATATCACAAGAACACTGATCATCTAACTGTTCCTCAGACAGGTAAAGCCTTCTAAAATTTCAGGTTCTTTGCAAGAGATTTTGATATATCTCAAAAACGTCCTTCTTGTTTTTCAAAAAACTGTTTTTCTTTTGGCATTCAGTCCAAGGGTAAACGATACCTCTTTTTGTTGAGCTTTGTTTGAACTGACCATGTAGAGAAATCAATCTGAGTTTGGATTATCTGCCTGGCATTTTTCATATTAGGTTAATAATCTGTGGTCTGTTCTTTGCCTACTAGCCCTAGATTGCAAGCTCAATGGGCAATAGTAAATAATAAATCAATAAATCTTGAATAAATAAATGGATGAAGAAGAAACTGATAAATGCTTGGCTTATTCTATCTATCTTTCTTTCTTTCTTTTTTTTTTTTTTGAAATGGAGTCTCACTCTATCGCCCAAGCTGGAGTGCAGTGGCATGACCTCGGCTCACTGCAACCTCTGCCTCCCGGGTTCAAGCGAGTCTCCTGCCTCAGCCTGCCAAGTAGCTGAGACAACAGGCGCATGCCACCACACCTGGCTAATTTTTTGTATTTTTAGTAGAGACGGGGTTTCACCATGTTAGCCAGGATGGTCTCGACCTCCTGACCTTGTGATCCGCCCGCCTTGGCCACCTAAAGTGCTGGGATTACAGGCATGAGCCACCGAGCCCGGCCAATTCTATCAATTTTAAAGTCAGTTGAAGGCTAAGCTGTGTACTGCTTCCTGTGGCACTCAGCAAAATATTTTGTACAGATTTAGTAATCAATGAATATTTTTGATTAAATAAAATGTTCCACGTCTCTTCCCCACCCCCCACCCCCACACCCACCCCCAACCCCACCCCCACCCCCACCCCCACCCCCACCCCCACCCCCACCCCCCCGGAGAAGGAATTTCAGCACAGCAGTTTTCTTACACCATGTAACAGGTGTGTTGTTTCTGATTTTACATTGTGTTGCTGAATTGAGAACAGGTGTGCCGTTTCAGACATTTCTCCAGTTGTATTATTTAGTAGTAAAATAAATACAATGAGTATTTTATATTAATGTAAAAAATAGTTTTATGTTAAATGACATATGAATATATCTACAGTGACTTAGAGATTGTGAATCATTTCACTACAGTCTTAATTTCTAAATTAAATCCAGCAGCTTGCATGTGCTACCTCAAGATTAATTAAGAAAGACGTATGAAAATAAGATTATTTGGTTAGCAAAAAGTCATAGAATTTTAGAGCTAGAAGATAATTTAGAGATTGCTAAGATTTGTGATTTCTTATATTAATAAATTGAAGGCCATAAATGTTATTGGCTTGCCAAGTTTCTTACAAATATATTTAGTAATCTCTTGCCAGTCTTGATAGTTACACTTCTAAAAATTCTGTGTTTACCAAAGTCATAATTAGAAAATCAAATAGTTAATTTTAAAAGGAAATCTAGAAAAAAAGTAATAAGACTGCATAATTCACATCAGCTTATAATGTCTTCATTTAAAAATTAATCAGATTCATGGTAGGAAAGAGCCACTCAAGTAGCTACCCTTTCTTAAGCATTATCTCTTCAGAGTATTCATGAATACAGTCCCATGATCTCCTGAGGCAGATTGCAATACAACTTTTCAGGTAAAAGTTGGACCAATTTTTGAATTTTATAAACCAGATCCTACTACTTTGAACTGAATGACTTTTGGATTTGTATACGCTTTGTTTTTTGTCATTTTTCCTGATCTGGATAAATTACATGTGTAATCCTCCAGTGTTTGAAAAATATTAGCAGTTAATATTGATATATTTAAGTGTACCATATATTCTTTTCTAGGCCTTAATTTCTATCATGTAAAGAGAGGTTTTTTTGCCTTCTTTAGAAATTTCAAAAATATATCTACATGGACAAATGAGCAGAAATTATCATTGTGGTTTGTTAGTAAGGGAATTAGAGAAAAATCACTGTAAAAAGACCATATATTTTAGCATTATGGTCAACAGGCATAAAACCAAGTTTTCTCAAAACTTCATTGAAGAGAAATAACAGTACATGGACAAGTAGGTCACAGCACACATTTCTTCACCCAGTCCAATGTTCTCAAATTGCGCCTTTATATTTTAGCTTATGAAAGTGTTTATAATAGATACTAGTTATAGTATATAATACATCTATAGTAGATACTATATAATAGATATACTATTATATACTAGCTATATAAGTTATATAACTATATAAGTTATAGTACATAGTATATAATAGATACTTAGTTCAGAGAAGATAAGGCCTGCCTTCCTCTCTTGTTCTCTTTCTCTTCTTCTTTTTTTTGTACAAAAGATTGGTCCAAAAAGATTAGCTAAGACATTTATTAATATGGAGTGTTATTTACTCAAACTAGGGCTCTCATAGGCATTGAGTGGATAGATAGTTTTGTGTGTGCTAGATACATCAGTTTACTTGAAAAGAGTGGAAATAAATAACAGGAAATTGGTTGGTGCTTAGATAATTATTGGAAAGCAAAAAATAAAATTAAGCTAGGAAAATAATAAGAATCCTTTATTCTTTGCTTCCACTCAGGGTGAATCAGGACCAGTGCAATAAATCACCCTCAATACTTCCTGTGAATGGCAACTGCTGAAGGGAAGCTTCTGCCTCTCATCATACACTGCCTCAGGGGGGAACAAAATAGATCATTACAATGGAGGCCAAAGAGTGGTAAGAAAGTTCTACTTATTTTTATACCGACTTATTTTTATTTTATACCTCTAAATAATTTGTACATGTTGGCTAAGTATGGAGAATTGAATGGGGTTAAAACTAATTGTTGTTTCTAATTTCATAAAAATATTCCAATTATGGCAACATCTAGCTGTGTGTTAAAAATTATTTAAAATAAATTCCAAGATATTCTTTTATTGCTTGAATGGAAAATGTTCAGGGCCTTATCTGCTATCCAGTATAATCTTGTCATTTTTGTGGCCACTTATGCTACAACTTTAAGTTTTAGGATTTCCATTAAAAAAAAAAAACTGCTTTTCAAGAATGGGAGTAAACTTTTCATTTTGCCTTGAGCCACGGCCAACTGACAAAGTATTTATTTTTGTTCTTAAAAATATATACATTGACTTATTTTGGAAAATAACCAACTTTCATGTTTTGGCTTGAAAAAGTTTCTTTTTTTCCTAATTTAAACCCATACACGTAAATACACACCTTCTCTGATTGAGAATAAAAAACATTGGAAAAAGAAGTTATTTATGTCTCACTGCAAAAAGTTATATCCATATTGGTTTTTAGACTTGAAAATGAAGAATGAGAACAGTCAACACAACAACAAAACAGCTTAATGTTTAGTTAGCTCCTTCATTTTACAACTGAAGAGACAGGTTACAGAAAGGTTATTGGTGCTGGAAAGGAATCAGTGGCTATTCACCTCCAGATCTATGGAAAATAAAAGACACAAAGGATCCTTGCCATCAGCTATATTGTGGTGTCTTTAGACAATAGGACCAGAATTATGTAATAGCTTCATTATATTTTATGTCATTTAGGATTATTTTAAAAATGTGAAGACAAAATATATCTGTAATTTAGAGAAAATGTGCTTACATAATATATTTTAGAACATCCAAATACAGCAATAAAAAAAAAAGTAAAATGACTTAAGAAGGAAAATGGCTTAAAAATACAATGAAATAAATTGAAATGGCTTAGTGACTACGTGAGGTTGTCACTCTTTACATTAAAAAATTTGTTTTAACCTTGGGGAGCAACTTTTAAAATAGTAGCTACATAACTTAATTTGGGCACCCATTTATAGATTACAAACTTATTAGCAAGGAGTTTTGGGGAGAAAAGATTAGAATTTATTGCCAAGTAAGTCCAAAAGAAAAAAAATAGAAAAAAAACCTCCTGAAATTATACCAGCACAAGAATAGAATTAGATTTAAATAAAAATTTAAGCAGTACATCTGTTAAGGAAAGTGAAATATGATGGCACTTAACTATTGATTCTTTTGTGGGAACCATGAATTGTGTTTACAATAATGTTATGTTTCAATTACATTTTTTAAAAATAAAAGATTTATGCCTTTAAAAAGGAAAAAGACTCTCAAGAGCAAGATGTCAAATTACAGGAGCAGAACTACACGAAAGAAAGTTCCCCTGCAAGGTGGATAATCACCTGATTATAGAAATTAGGAAAATAAATTAAACATGTTTTACTAAATTAACTTTTTAAATTAAAAAGTTACAAAGGATATAGATTTTAATAGAGTGAAGTAAAGCACATACGACATGGTATTTTAGGCTTTCCTTTTTCTTTTGTTATCTTTTAGTGGCAGGTCTAGTTAATTGTTATAAATATATACAGGCCCTGTATGAGAAGGCAATACTATAGGTGAAAATAATTAAAGCAGTCCCTGGTTACAAACAGAATACTTTTTTTTCAGTTTATCACTAGCATTTCATAAGGCTATTAATGATTCAGGAGCCCAAAGATTTTAAAATCTTTCAACATTATGTATAGATGAAAGTAAGTTACGTTTTGAAAGTATAAAGGGAAACCTAAGACAAATGACTGATAACAAAGAATTCCAGTGGCTTTGGGTTCTTTGTGTTTTCTTAGATCTTCAACTGTAGTATATACTGAAAGATTACAAATTATGAATGTTAATAATCATGGCAGCGGCAGCCCGTCCGGGATGGCCACTGAGAAGATGTCGGCTAATATGGGGGCGGTACAGAGGGGCTGCGTGCTCCGCGGAGCCAGTGGGGGCCTCTCCCACTTCCAGGTCCTCTGGGCCGGAGCCCGGTGTTTCCCCGCACAGCTATAGCTGCCCAGCTGTGGTTCCAGACCCTGGCATACCTGGGCTACTGGGGGCTGGGAGCTGGCAGGAGCCCCGCCTCCTACCTAGTTGGTGGAATGGGAGCCCCTCACTCCCTGGTGCAGCTGCAGTTGCATAGCCAAGGCTACAAACCTGGGCACCTCTGCACCCTTGGGGTCCTGGGAAGCCACCCGTATCCCGCAGGTTCCCTGCTTCCATTACCTGGGTTCCTCTGCTCCCAGCGCCTGCTCTGATTTCAGATCAAAGTTGAGGATGAGCTCAGGCGCTGTGGCGACCTGGCCGGTTGCGCGCACACTCAGGGCAGCACTGATATGCCAGCCCCCTGCTGCCTCAGCCCTCTCCAGACTTTGGGTGCTGACTAGCATGGGAGGGAGGCTGCTGGAGATGCCGAAGGCAGCTCAGGGTGGGCCTGCAGGCACCCGTAGACATGAACAGTCTGGGTGCCCTGGATGACATGTAGATGGCAGCAGGAGGCAGACAGGCTCCTGGGCAGAAAGGGGTGGATCCCTGGTGAAGCCTCACCTTCAGGCGAGAAATGGCCTATGGCATGGGGACCAGGCTGTAAGTTCCAGGTGGAGTCTGTGGCTTGAAGTGAAAACTTCTGGTGCTTTTTCCAGGCCTTCCCATGGCCACCCATAGACCAATTAGCATGCACGGCCTCCTATCTGAAACCTATAAGCCACCCCCACCCCCGACTCAGCCAGACTCACAAAGACGTCCGAACGACCTGCCTGCAGATAGCAGCTACACACTCACTCAGGATCTCCTCTTTGCTAAGAACTGCATATTCCTTCGGATGACCTGCCAGTGGAAAGGAACTACCCACTTCAGGCCTCCTGAGAGCTGTGCTGTTGCTTTATAAAGCACCTCTTGCCTTTGCTCACCCTCCAGTTTTCTGTGTACCTCAGTCTTCCTAGATGCGGGACAAGAACTTGGAATCTGCTGAATGGTGGGAATGAAAGAGTTGTAACACAAACAGGGCTGAAACAGACACCCCCCTCCCCTACCCCTGACTCGCCATATTGCAAATGACAAAGAGAGCAGAGCTGCAGCCCTTCGGAAAGCCCAGACCTAGCTCATGCACCCCTTGCCACTCCACACCTGGCTCACCCTTGTAGATCCGGGCTGGCAGCATGAGCCAGGCACAGCCTGCCAGGCCGAGTGGGTGGTGGAAGGAGCCCAGCAGGCCTGAGCAAAACTTAGGCAAAGGTGCCACTGGCCGTAGAGACTTCAGGCTGGAAAAGTGACACCCTAAGGATCCTAGGACAATAATTTATTATCTTAAATAATGGGATATATTTTGTATGACACATATATGATATCCTATGAATTTCAGTCAGGGTTGTGCCAGTTAATGTTCAAAAACCTATTTTTCAGGAGAAAAGCATCCACGATCTTTTGTTGATTTCTATGGTGTAAATACTCCCAGCAAAGCCACTTTTTAACTGTCAGCAAGGCATCTTCAAATACTGAATTGGAAGTAGATATGGAACATACCATGGGCTCTCAAAAGCAGGCGTAAGTCTACTCCAGCAACCCCTGATCTTAACTCACCATCCATGCTTTTCTATGCCTAGAATATCTTACCATTAGGTCTGGGCACAAAAACTTAATACACCTATGTAATTTCTACATGATTTTGTTAATTACATTTTTGCTTAAGATGAAATGATCAGTACCTATGGCACCTTAATAACTTCACAAAGTCATTAAGCTAGAAAATTGTATATATGATTGAGATGCAGATTGGCCTTTTGAAATTTTAATATAACATACTCATTTGCTTGAGAAAAAAATTATTTTGTAATAAGACTTCATCTATTACACAGAGATGTGGTACACAGTAAAGAAGTAAACAGCTAATTTTTGGTGCAACTGACTTCATTTGTATGTTATCATTGTTCCCACTTCTTCACTATCAGTGTTTTCCAGGCTCTGTGTTTGACCCTTAAATCATATAATTCTACACACCCAGAACATTAAAATAAAATTAGGAAACTGGCTTTAATCACTACATGAAATCCTTTGGTATCAATATGTTCTGATTTTATCCTTAGCCTTAATTTTTTTGCCTCTTCTGCTGTTATATTTTTTCTAGTTTTATATGTTGTATCCAAAATCCCTTAAAATCACTATGTAACTTATAAGGAGAGGTATAAGTATACAAATTAAGTTAAAAACCTGGCCGGGCGCGGTGGCTCACGCCTGTAATCCCAGCACTTTGGGAGGCCGAGGCGGGTGGATCACGAGGTCAGGAGATCGAGACCATCCTGGCTAACACGGTGAAACCCCGTCTCTACTAAAAATACAAAAAATTAGCCGGGCGTGGTAGCGGGCGCCTGTAGTCCCAGCTACTCGGGAGGCTGAGGCAGGAGAATGGCGTGAACCCGGGAGGCGCAGCTTGCAGTGAGCCGAGATCGCGCCACTGCACTCCAGCCTGGGCGACAGAGCGAGACTCCGTCTCAAAAAAAAAAAAAAAAAAAAAAAAAAAACCTTTCTCATACAGTTGATCCTCATTACTTATGGATCGTATATTTGCAAAGTTTGCCTATTCACTAAAAGTTGTTTGTAACCTTCATGTCAACACTCATGTTTTCACAGTTATTTGTGAAATGCACAGAACTGTGACAAATTTGAGTCACCTGATGCAAATGTTCCCAGATGACATCAAATAAGGTGACACTATGCCTTCCTTGCTTCAGGTCTCAGACTATAGAACAAGTATCTTTTTCAAGATGTACTTAATGCCAGGTTTTCACATTTTAATGCTTCTTGGGGCAATTTTGTTGTTTAAAATGGCCAACAAGAGTAGTACTGAAGTACTTTCTGGTGTTCCTAAGTATAGGAAGACTGTGATGTGTCCTAATGAGAAAATACATGTGCCACATAAACTGTTCAGGCATGAGTTATGTGCAGTTGGCTGTGAGCTCAATGTGAATTAATTGATAATAGAGTACATATAAGAATGTGTTTAGCCCTGTACTCACAAGGTTTATTATTTACTCATAAGGTTTATAATCTATTTGTTGAACTTCTATTTAAATGAGATACTTAGGATTATTTTAAATTATATTTTCACTATTGCTTAAGCTGATCATTTTAAAATTATAATCTTCCTAGTTAGGAAAATGGAAATTAGAGCAAGAGTTAGTGGAAAAATCATTTAAAAAGTCTTCATTCCATTTCTGCAACATCATACAACAAGATTGGCCCAGAGGCAGTGGAGCAAGATAGTGGAATAGAAGCCAGCACCATTCATAACCTGTGCTGTAACACCAAATTTTAACAACTATCTGCACACAGAAAAGTACAATCACGAGAGCCAAAAATCAGGTGAGCAATCACAGTACCTGGTTTTAACTTCGTATCATTGAAAGAGGCATTGAGGAGGTTCTGAGAGACAGTCTTGAACCACAGATGCCACCACAGAGTATGTACATTTGGCGGAAAAAGAGCACAGTGAATGGGGGTTATTACCTTGAACTCAGTTTTGCCATGTCATAGCAGAGAACAAAGCTGAACTGAGCTCAGCCAGTGACCACACACAGAGGGAGCATTTAGACCATATCTAGCCAGAGGAGAGTCATCCATTCCATTGGTCAGAACTTGAGTTTCTTGGAAAGTCTCACAACCACAGGTCATAGTGCTCTGGGTCACTAAACAAACTGAAAAGGCACTCTAGCACTCAGGGACTGATTCCTAGGCAACTCCTTGTGCTGGGCTGAAAGCCAGAGGACTAGGGTGGCATGTGACCTAGGGAGACACTAGCTGAGGTAGCTAAAGAAGGGCTTGCATCACTCTAACCCAACTCCAAGCTGTGGAGCTCGCAACAACAAAAGTGTCTCCTTCCTTCTGCTTAAGTGGAAGAAAGCAAAGACTGGAAAGGATTTTTTCTTGCATCTTGGATACCAGCTCAGTCACGGTAGGACAGGGCATCTGGCAGAGTCGTGAGACCCTTATTCCAGGCCCTAGGGATTCATCACTGTTGACTAAACAGCCCCTGGGCCCTGAGTAACCACCAGTGATACCCAGGTAGTATGCCATGGGCCTTGTGCTCTAAGGCATGCTGGCTACAGGTGTGATCCAGCATGTTACTGGTTGTGATGGCTACAGTGAAAGACTCCTTCTGTTTGAGAAAAGCAGAGGAAAAATTAAATGGGACTTTGTCTTGCACTTTTGCTACCAGCTTGGCTACAGTGGGGTAGAGCAACATGGAGGTTTTGGGGTCCTTGAGTTTAGGGCCAGATTCTTGGACAGCACTTCTAGACGTGACCTGGGCCAGTGGTTAGCCCACTACCCTGAAGGGTGAGTCCCAGACCTGACAGTATTCACCACAAGCTGATTGAAGAGCCCTTGAGCTTTAAGTGAACTTCGGTGGTGGCCTGGAAGAACTTCCTTGTGGGCCTATGGTGGTGGTGCCCACAGGAGAGGCTCCTCTGTCTGTGGAAAGGGGAGGGAAAAGCTGGAAAGACTTTATATTGTGGTTTGAGTGGCAGCTTAGCCACGGTACAATATAACATCAAACAGATTTTTAAGGTTTTTGACTCTTAATACCTGGCTTCCCGAGAGCATATGTGGACCCGCCTGGGGCCTGGGAGAACTCACTGCCCTAAAGGAAGGGCACAAACACGGATGGCTTAGACACCTACTGATTGTAAAGCCCTAGGGCCTTCAGTGAACACAGGTGGTAGCAAGTAGTAGTTACAACAGGTCTTGGGCAAGCTCCAGTGCTGTCCTGGCTCAGGTCTGACCCAGTGCAGTGTCAGTGGTGGTGGCCACATGTGTGCTTGAATCACTACACCCCCAGTTCCATGTGGCTTAGCAGAGAGAGAGAGAGACTCTGTTTGGGGAAATTAGGATGGAAGAATAAGTGTCTCTGTCTGGCAATCTAGAGAATCCTGGAATTTATCCAAGACCACAAAGGCAGTACCTCTACCAGTGTGAAAAACCACAGCAATATTGAGGTCTAATTCTCTTTGAATACCTGGAAAGCCTTCTCAAGGAAAATGGTGACAAACAAGCCCAGACAGTGAAGACTACAATAGATACCTAACTCTTCAATTCTCAGACATCTACAAAGATCAAGATTATCCAGGAAAACATGACTTCACAAAACAAACTAAATAAGGCATCAGGGACTAATCCTAGAGAAACGGAGACATGCAACCTTTCAGAGAGAATTCAAATTAGCGGTTTTGAGGACACTCGAATAAATTCAAGATAACACAGAGAAGAAATTCAGAATTCTATCAGGTAAGTTTAACAAAGATATTAAAATAATTTAAAAGAATCAACAGAAATTCTAGAGTTGAAAAATCCAGTTGACATACTGAAGAATGCAGATGTCTTTTAATAGCATAATTCATTGAGCAGAACAAAGATTTAGTGAGTTTGGAGACAGGCTATATGAAAATAGTCAGAGGAGATAAAAGAAAAAAAGAATAAAATACAATGAGGCATGCCTATGAGATCTAGAAAATAGCCTCAACAGGGCAAATCTAAGAGCTATTGACCTTAAAGAGGTGGTAGAAAAAGAGATAGGGGTAGAAAGTTCATTAAAAGGAATAAGATCAGCGAATTTCCCAATCCTAGAGAAAAATATGAATATACACATATGAGAAGTTTATAGAACACCAAGCAGTTTTAACCCAAAGAAGACTATCTCAAGGCATTTAATAATCAAACTCCCAAAGATCAAGTATAAAGAAAGGAACACAAAATCAGCAAGAGAAACTAATAACATAAAATGGAGCTCCAATATGTCTGGCAGCAGACTTTTCAGTGGAAATGTTACAGACCAGGACAGTTGCATGACATATTTAAAGTGCTGAAGTAAAAAAAAAAAACAAAAAACTTTTACCCTATAATAGTATACCAAGTCTAGTTATCCTTCAAGCATGAAGAAGAAATAAGTACTTTCCAAGACAAATAACATGAGACTTATCCTACAAGAAATGCTAAAGGGAGTTCTTCAATCTGAATGAAAGGGATGTTAATGAACAAGAAAAAAAATATCATCTGAAGGTAAATAACTCACTGGAAATAGTAAGCAATTGGAAAACACAGATTATGATAACACTGTAATTGTGGTGTATAACCTTCTCTTATCTTAATCCTTTTCCTGTTTGCCCCAAGAATACTCACTGGCAGCACTTGTGGCTGCAGTGGTTATCCTGAGATAACTATGCCATGAAATATCTCACTTTTATTATTATTTTCACATGGCTTTAGTACACTAACCTTGAAAACCCTATTTATATCATTCTCTGTTTTCAGTAGTGGTCTTTCCATTTACAAAATATAGTAATTCTCAATCACTAAAAATGTCAAATCTTAGAAAATGTAGCATTCCTATGTGTGATGTTAACATCATTCTTGAATAGTTGTTGGCTGAAGATTCATTTGATGAATTTGGTTTTTTTCTGAAATAGACGATTCTGATGATTCAGATAATTCTAATGTTAGTTCTGTTTAGGAAATAGTTTTTTAATACTTTATTTTCACATTTAAGGAAGGAAAGAAGGAAGAGAAGACTACCAAACAACCAGAAAAAAAAAATAACAAAATAGCAGGAGTAAGTCCTTACTTATCAATGATACCATTGAACATAAATGGGACTAAACTCTCCAATCAAAAGTCATAGAGTAGGGGAACGGATTTTTTAAAAAGACTCATTGATGTGTTGCCTACAAGAAACACACTTCCCCTATAAAGAAACACAGAGACTGAAAATAAAGGGATGGAAAAACATAGTCCATGCCAATGGAAACAAACAACAAAAAAAGCAGAAGTAGCTATACTTATATCAGACAAAATAGGTTTGGGAAAAAAACTACAATAAAAGACAAAAAAGGACATTATGTAATGATAAAGAGGTCCATTTAGCAACAGGATATAACCACTATAACTATATATGTAGTCAACACTAGAACACTCACATATAAAGAAAATATTATGAGAGAGAGAGAAAGAGAGAGAGAGACAAAGAGAGAGACCTGAATACAATAATGGCTGGAGACTTCAACATTCCACTTTTGGTTTTAGACAGATGTCCCAGACAGAAACTCAAGTAAGAAATATCAGACTTAATCTGCAGTATAGAAAACATAAACCTAATAGATATTTACAGAAAATTTCATTCAATAGCTGCAGAATGCACATTCTTCTCCTCAGCACATATATCATGCTCGAGAATAGACCATGTTAGTTCACAAAACAAGTATTAAAACATTCAAAAATATAGAATTTTTTTTTTTTTTTTGAGAGGAGCCTCGCTCTGTCACCCAGGCTGGAGTGCAGTGGTGCCATCTCCGCTCACTGCAAGCTCCACCTCCCAGGTTCTCCTGCCTCAGCCTCCTGAGTAGCTGGGACTACAGGCACCCGCCACCATGCCCAGCTAATTTTTTGTATTTTTAGTAGAGACGGGGTTTCACTGTATTAGCCATGATGGTCTCGATCTCCTGAGCTCGTAATCCGCCCGCCTCAGCCTCCCAAAGTGCTAGGATTACAGGCATGAGCCACCACGCCCTGCCAAAAATATTGAAATTTTATCAAGCATCTTCTGACCACAATGGAATAAAACTAGATATCAACAGCTAGAGGAATTTTGGGAACTATACTAACACATGGAAATTAAACAATATGAGCCTGAATGACTAGTGGGTCAATAACAAAGTAAAAAATAATTGAAAAATTTCTTGAAACGAGTGATAATGAAAACACAACATATCCAAACCTATGAGATACAGCAAAAGCAGTACTAAGAGGGAGATTTATAGCTATAATGGCCTGTATCAGAAAAGAAGTAAAACATCCAATAAATAACCTAAGAATGCATCTTAAAGAACTAGAAAAAGAAGAGCAAATTGAACCCAGAATTATTAGAGGAAAAGAACTGACAAAGATTAGAGCAGAAGTAAATGAATTTGAAATGAAGAAAATAATACAAAAGGTCAACAAAACAAAAAGCTATTTTTTTTGAAAGAAAACAAAATTGACAAACCTTTCGATAGACTAAGAAAGAAAAAAGAGAGAAGACAGAAATAAATAAAATCAGAGTTGAAAAATGAGACATTAAAACTGATACCTCAGGAATTCAAAGGATCATTAGTGGCTACTATGAGCAACTATGGCAAATAATTTGAAAAATCTAGCTTTAATTGATAAATTTCAAATGGATGAATTCCTAGACACATATAATCTACCAAGATTGAACCGTGAAGTAATCCAAAACATGAACAGACTAATAACACTTAATGAGATGGAAGCTGTGATAAAAAGTCTCCCAGCAAACAAAACCTGGGACCCAATGGCTTCACTACTAAATTCTACAAAACATTTAAAGAAGAACTAATACCAATCCTACTCAAACTATTCAAAAAAAAATAGAGGAGGAGGGAATACTTCCAAACTCAGTCTATAAAGCCAATATTACTTTGATACCAAAACCAGATAAAGACACACACACACAAAACCAAAACTGAAGGCCAGTATCTCTCAGGAATATCAATGCAAAATCTTCAATAAAACACTAGCAAAACAAATTGAACAACACAGTAAAAAGATCATTCATAGCAACCGAATGGGATTTATCCCAGAGATGTGATAAAGGTTCAAAACACTCATATTAGTCAATGTAATACATTATACCAACAGAAAAAAGGAGAAAAACCATATGATTGTTTCAACTGATGCTCAAAAATCATTAAGATTCAACATCCTTTCATAATGTAAATTCTCAAAAAGCTGGGTATAGAAAGAACATACTTCAACATAATAGCCATATTCCACAGATCCACAGCTAGTATAGTAGTCAATGGGGAAAAACTGAAAGCCTTTTCTCTAATATCTGAAACAAAAAGATGCCCACTGTCACCACTGTTGTTGAACATAGTCCTAAAAGTCCTAGCTAGAGCAATCAGAGAACAGAAAGATATAAATGGGATCCAAATTGAGAAGAACTAGTTGAATTATCCTTGTTTTCAGATTATATAATGTTATATTTAGAAAACCTAAAGAGTCAACCAAAAAACTATTAGAACTGATAAATGAATTCAGTAACACTGTAGGATACAAGATAAACATACAAAAATCAGTAGCATATTTATACACCAACAGTGAACAATCTGAAATATAAATAAAGAAGTAATAAAGTAATCTAATTTACAATAGCCAAAAATAAACTTAAATACTTAGGAATTAACCAAAACAAAGTGAAAGATCTCTATAATAAAAACTATATAATACTGATAAAAGAAATTGAAAAGAACACCAAAAAATGGAAAGATATTCTATGTTCATGGACTGAATGAATCGATATTGTTAAAATGTCCACACTATGCAAAGCAATCTACAGATTCAGTGCAATCCCTATCAACATATCAATGACATTCTTCCCAAAAACAGAAAAAAAAAAATTCTAAAATTATTTGGAACCACAAAAGACCCAGAATAGCCAAAGCTCTCCTGAGCAAAAAGAGGACAACTAGAGAAATTACATTACCTGACTTCAAATTATACTACAGAGCTATAGTAAACAAAACACCATGCTATTGGCATAAAAACAGACATATAGACCAATGGAATACAATATAGAACCCAGAAACAAATCCACACACCTATAGTGAACTCATTTTTGACAAAGGTGCCAAGAATATAGATTGTAGAAAGGACAGTCTCTTTATTATAATAAATGTTGCAGATAAAACTTTATATCCACATGAAATTGAATGAAACTAGGCCCCTAACTCTCAGTGTAAACAAAAATCAAATAAAAGTGAATAAAGGCCTTAAATCTAAGACATCAAACTATAAAACTGCTACAAGAAAACATTGGGGAAACTCCAGGATGTTGGTCTTGGCAAAAATATCTTGAATAATACCCCACAACCATAGGCAACCAAAGCAAAAATGTGCAAATGGGATCACATCAAATTTAAAGGCTTCTGCACATTGAAGGAAACAATCAAAAAAATGAAGAAGCATAAGAGGCAAATGACAGAACGGAAGAAAATACTTTCAGACTACCCATCTCATATGGCTTGGCTCTATGTCCCCATCCAGATCTCAATTTGTACCTCCCATAATTCCCTTGTGTTGTGGGAAAGACCTGGTGGGAGATAATTGAATCATGGGAGTGGATCTTTCCCATAGTGTCCTTGTGATAGTGAAAAAGCCTCATGAGATCTGATGGTTGTAAAAATGGGAGTTTTCCTGCACAAGCTCTCTCTTTGCTTTCTGCCATCCACGTAGGATGTGACTGGCTCCTCCTTTCCTTCTGCCATGATTGTGAGGCCTCCCCACCCATGTGAAACTGTAAGTCCACTAAGCTTCTTTCTTTTGTAAATTGCCCAGTCTTGGGTATGTCTTTATCAGCAGTGTGAAAACAGACTAATACAGTAAATTGGTACCAGTAGAATAGGGTGTTGCTGAAAAGATACCCAAAAATGTGGAAGCCATTTTGGAACTGGGTAACAGGCAGGGGTAGGAACAGTTTGAAGGGCTCAGAAGAAGAGAGGAAAATGTGGGAAAGTTTGGAACTCCCTAGAAACGTGTTGAATGGCATTGACCAAAATGCTGATAATGATATGGACAGTAGGGTCCAGGCTGAGGTGGTCTCAACTGGAGATGAGAAAATTGTTGGTAACTCGTGCAAAAGTGACTCATTATGTTTTAGCAAAGAGACTGGAGACATTTTGCCCCTGACCTACAGATTTGTAGAACTTTGAACTTGAGGGAGATGGTTTAGGATATCTGGTGGAAGAAATTTCTAAGCACCAGAGCATTCAAGAGGTGACTTGGGTGCTGTTTAAAGGTATTCAGTTTTAAAATGGAAACAGATCATAAAAGTTCCGAAATTTTGCAGCCTGACAATGCAATAGAAAAGAAAATCCCGGTCGGGCACCATGGCTCACACCTGTAATCCCATCACTTTGGGAGGCCGAGATGGGCAGTTCACAAGGTCAGGAGTTTGAGAGCAGCCTGGCCAATATGGTAAAACTCTGTCTCTACTAAAAATACATAAATTAGCCAGGCGTGATGGCGGGTGCCTTTAGTCCCAGCCACTCAGGAGGCTGGGGCAGGAGAATTGCTTGTAGCTGGGAAGTGGAGGTTGCAGTGAACCAAGATCACGCCACTGCCCTCCACCCCGGGTGATAGAGTAAGACTCCATTAAAAGAAAAAAAAAAGTAAAGTAAATTCCATTTTCTGAGGAGAAATTCAAGCTGGCTGCAGAAATTTGCATAAGTAATGAGGATCCTAATGTTAATCACCAAGACAATGAAGAAAATGTCCCAGGGCATGTCAGAGACCTTTGCAGCAGCCCTTACCATTGCAGGCCCAGAGGTTTAGGAGGAATAATGGTTTCATGGCCCAGGCTCAGGGTCTCTCTGCTGTGTGCAGTCTAGGGACTTGGTGCCCTGTGTCCAAGACACCCTAGCCATGACTGAAAGGGGCCAAGGTTATAAATAATTATAACAGCTTGGGCTGTTGCTTCAGAGAGTGGAAGCTCCAAGCCTTGTCAGCTTCCATGTGGCGTCTAGCCTGCCAGTGAATAGGAGTCAAGAATTGAGGTTTGGGAACCTCCACCTGGATTTCAGAAGATATATGGAAATGCCTGGATGCCCAGGTATAAATTTGTTGCAGGGGCAGGGCCCTCATGGAAAACCTCTGCTAGGGCAGTGCAGAAGGGAAATGTGGGGTCGGAGACCCCACACAGAGTCACTACTAGGTCACCGTGTAGTGGAGCTGTGAGAAGAGGCCACTGTCCTCCAGGCACCAGAATAGTAGATCCACTGACAGCTTGCACCATGCATCTGGAAAAGCCACAGACACTCGATGCCAGCCCATGAAGCAGCTGGGAGGGAGGCTCCACTCCTGCAAAGCAACAGGAGTGGAGCTGCCGAAGGCCATGAGAACCCACCTCTTGCATCAGTGTGACCTGGATGTAAGCAAGGAGATCATTTTGGAGCTTTAATATTTGACTGCCCCACTGGATTTTGGACTTGCATTGGGCCTGCAGCCTCTTTGTTTTGGCCAATTTCTCCCATTTTGAATGCCTGTATTTACCCAATGCCTGTACCCTCATTGTATCTAGGAAGTAACTACCTTGCTTTTGATTTTATGGCTTATAGGAGGAACGGACTTGCCTTGTCTCAGATTAGACGTTGGACTGTGGACTTTTGAGTTAATGCTGAAATGAGTTGAGACTTTGGGGGACTGTCAGGAAGGCATGATTGGTTTTGAAATGTGAAGACATGAGATTTGGGAGAAGCCAGAGGTGGAATGATATGGCTTGGCTCTATGTCCCCACCCAAATCTCATCTTGTTGCTCCCATAGTTGTGGTAGAGACCCAGTGGGAGTTAATTGAATCATGGGGGTGGTTCTTTCCCATACTGTTCTTATGATAGTGAATAAGTTGCATGAGATCTGATGGTTTTAAAAATGTGAGTTTCCCTGCACAAGCTCTCTCATTGCCTGCCATGTAATATGTGGCTTGCTCCTCCTTGCCTTCTGTCATAATTGTGAGGCCTCCCCAGCCATGTGGAACTGTAAATCTATTAAGCCTCTTTCTTTTGTAAACTGCCCAGTCTTGGGTATGTCTTTATCAGCAGAGGGAAAATGGACAAATATACCACCTGACAAAGGATTAATAACCAAGATATATAAGGAGCTCAAACAACTTTATAGGAAAATAATTTAATAATTCAATTTAAAAATGGGCAAAGTATTTGAATGGACATTTCTGAAAGAAGACATACAAATAAATGGAAGCAGATGTAAGAAAAGGTGCTCAGAGTAATGTGAATCAAGCTACAATAAAATATCATGTCACTCTAGTTAAAATGGATTATAGACAAAAGAGGCAATACTGAATGCTGGAAATTATGTGGAGAAAAAGGAACCCTTGTACACTGTTGGTGGGAATGTAAATTAATACAACCACTGTGAAGAAGAGTTTGGAGGTTCTTCAAAAATTAAAAATAGAGCTACCATACAATTCAGCAATCCCACTGCTGGGTGTATACCCAAAATAAAGGAAATCACCATATCAAAGAGATATCTGCACTCCCATGTTTGTTGCAGCGCTGTTGACAATAGTGAAGATTTGGAAGCAACCTAAGTATCATCAACGGATGACTGAATAAAGAAAATGTGGTATTTATACACAATACAGTACTATTCTGACATAAAAAGGAATGATATCCTTTCATTTGCAGCAACATAGATGGTTCTGGAGGTCATTATGTTAAAGGAAATAAGCCAGGCACAGAAAGACAAATATCACATGTTCTCACTTATTTGTGGGATCTAAAAATCAAAACAGTTTAACTCATGGAGGTAGTAGAAGAATCATTACTACAGGCTGGGAATGGTAGTGTGGGGGTTGGGAGGGAAGGTGAGGATGGTTAATGGGTACAAAAAATAGAAAGAACATGTAAGATCTAGTATTTGATAGCACAACAGAGTGACTATAGTAAAAAATAATTTAACTTTACATTAATAAAAACTAAGAATATGACTGCATTGTTTGAAATACGAAGGGTAATTCCTTGAGCGGATGGACACCCCATTTTCCATCATACGATTATTATGCATTGCACGCCTGTGTCAAGATATCTGATGTACTCCATTAATATATACACCTGCTAGGTACCCACAAAAATAAAAACAAAGAATTGTCCCAAATCATTTTTAGCAAATGCAGTTATCAATTGGTTAGTTTTCTTTTTCCATTGATGTTCACATTCTCCACAAGACTGAAGCTATTCCATTTGTTTCTTATTTTTGTCAACACACTGTAACTGTGCTGACGAACTATCCTGTGTCTAATTATTGTGCTTTGTACCCGAGAGAGACTGCAAGGACATAGACACCACCATCACCAGGACAAAGCAATTCAGGGAAGCATGTCTTTGAATTCAAATTTCAATCACATTATTTTTTAATCATGAGATTAAAGATATGGACAAACAAGACCTAATGTGGGACCTGGAGACAGTGAGAGTGGGGTGTTTTGCAGATGTTTAAAAGTTACTGAGAATTACATGTATATACAAAGAAACTGTGCCTATTATCTCTCTGTGAATGCCTCCAAAGCAGCATTACCCAGACATATGGAACAGGTTTTTCTCTTCCCAGAAAGAAACTAAAATTTAAGGAGAAGAAATAGAACAAGCAGACAGAGAATTCATTTATTGTATGGCTCCTGTGGACCATATTGCACAGGGAATGACACTGGGTAAAACCCCCATGCAAAAGTGGCTTTTATAACTAACCAACTCAACCATATGTTTAAAGCATTTTAAATTTCCCTAGAGTTGACTCTCAGAAATAAAACCAAGGACTCTTTAGTTAGTCCAAAGAAGTTTAATGTAATTTTGAACAAATTTCTTACAGTCAAACATTTTCAAGGAGCCCAACGATCTACTAAAGAATTGAGATTACACTGCAACTCCTAAATCAGCAGAGACTATAATTATGCTTTAATTTTTTTATATTACCTAGCACTCTAGGGGAAAATTCTGGGTTTGTTTCAAAGGTTAGAAGGTAAGGATCAGAAAGCCTTTTCAACAGAATATCTTTTGTTTCTTAAATAGAAGGCACACATACACACAGATCGATTATTTTTCATGTGATTCAACAGCAACATATGATCTCCAGCGAACATCAATTTTTTAATAAAGGATGAGTGCAATATAAAGAGGAAAACTATTAAGTATTGCACAACAAGAGAAAAACAAAAGATATTTAGTACTTCTTTATGTACTCCAAAAGAAAGACTAGAACCATACCTGCTTTTCAGTTGTTTGATTGCCCCCACTGTATATATTTGCCCTTGTTTATAGTCTCCCAAATTTTCCTTCTTGGCAAACTTCATTTTCAGCAGCAGAAGGCAAATTAGACATGTAAAGGAGTCTCAGAGCAAAGCATGACAGAATGTCTTTGAATTCAAATTTCTCATTGTTGTTTTAATCATGAGATTAAGGATGTGCACAAATAAGACCTAGTGTGGAGCCCAGAGACAGTGAGAATGGGGTTTTTTTGCAGATGTGTAAAAGTTACCGAGAATTACTAGTGGACAAACCAAGATTGTTCCTGTTATCTCCAATAGAATGGACAAAAAATAGAAAGCTAACTTATTAATAACTATATTTATTATAAGTGATTTGGATGTATACTATATTTTTGCTGAAATTAAACAAAGGTAATTTATAAATTGATACATAAATTATCATGTTTTTTATTTTCTCAAAAAAGAAGAAAACCCCTCTGGGATAAGGGGAGGGTTGAAAATATTTTATGAAATGAAACTGTCTGGGTTTTTATGGTTCTCTGTTTTACGTTTAAGTCTTTAATCCATCTTGAGTTAATTTTTGTGTAAGGTATAATGAAGGGTTTCCATTTCAGTTTTCTGCATATGGCTAGCCAATTTTCCCAGCAACATTTATTAAATAGGGAATCCTTCCCCCATTTCTTGTTTTTGTCAGGTTTTTCAAAGACCATATGGTTGTAGATGTTATTTCTGAGGTCTCTGTTCTGTTCCGTTGGTCTATATGTCTGTTTTGGTACCAGTACCATGCCGTTTTGATTACTGTAGCCTTGTGGTATATAGTTTGAAGTCAGGTAGCATGATGTTTCCAGCCTTGGTCTTTTTGCTTAGGATTGTCTTGGTCATACGGGCTCTTTTTTGATTCCATATGAAATTTAAAGTAGGTTTTTCTAATTCTGTGAAGACAGTTGATGGTAATCTGATGGGAATAGCATTGAATTGATAAATTACATAGGGTAATATGGCCATTTTCACGATATTTATTCTTCCTATCTGTGACCATGGAATATTTTCCATTTGTTTGTGTCCTCTCTTACTTCCTTCAGCAGTGGTTTGTAGTTATCCTTGAAGAGGTCCTTCACTTTCCTTGTAAGCTATATCCCTAGATATTTTGTTCTCTTCGTGGCAATTGTAAATGGGAATTCATTCACATAAGCATGGGCAAAGACTTCATGAGGAAAACACCAAAAGCAATTGCAACAAAAGCCAAAACTGACAAATGGGATCTAACTAAACTAAAGAGCTTCTGCATAGCTAAAGAAACTAGCATCAGAGTGAACAGGCAACCTACAGAATGGGAGAAAAGTTTTGCAATCTACCCGTCTGACAAAGGTCTAATATCCAGAATCTACAAGGAACTTAAACAAATTTACAAGAAAAAAAAAAACAAACAACCCCTTCAAAAAGTGGGCAAATGATATATACAGCCACTTCTCAAAAGAAGACATTTATGTGGCCAACAAACACATTTAAAAAAAAGCTTATCGATGATCATTAGAGAAATGCAAATCAAAACCACAATGAGATAACATCAGTCAGAATGGAGATTATTTAAAAGCCAGAAAACAATAGATGTTGGTGAAGCTATGGAAAAATAGGAATGCTTTTACACCATTGGTGGGAATGTAAATTAGTTCAACTATTGTGGAAGACAGTGTGGCGATTCCTCAAGGATCTAGAACCAGAAGTACCATTTGACCCAGCATTCCTGTGACCGAGTATATACCCAAAGGATTATGAATCATTCTACAATAAAGACACATGTACCCATATGTTTATTGCAGCACTATTTACAAGAGCAAAGACATGGAACCAACCCAATGTTCATCAATAATAGACTGGATAAAGAAAACGTACATATATGCCATGGAATACTATGCAGCCATAAAAGAGATTGAGATCTTATCCTTTGCAGGGACATGGATGAAGCTGGAAACCATCATTCTCAGCAAACTAACACAGGAACAGAAAACCAAACACCACGTGTTCACACCCATAAGTGGAAGTTGAACAATGAGAACACATGGACACAGGGAGGGGAACAACACACACCAGGGCCTGTTTGGGGGTGTGGGGCAAGGGGAGGGAGAGCATTAGGACAAATACCTAATGCATGTGGGGCTTCAAACCTACATGACAGGTTGATAGGTGTGCAATAAATGACCATGGCCCATGTATACCTATGTAACAAATCTGCATATTCTGCAAGTGTATCCTGGAACTTAAAGATAAATAAAAAATAAATAAAATGAAACTGTCTGGAGTTGTTACTGCCTTTAAAAGGGATAGCACAGCTTATGTTGATAAAAATTGACATATATAGCCTTTCCTTACAATGTATAGAAATTGGTAGGAAGGAAGGAAAGGGAAAACTATTTTTAAAGCCTTTCTTATTCCCTCTGTGTTGCAAAAATGAAAAGATCACCTACTCTAGGACTCTATTATTAGAAGGAAGGAAAATCTTGGGGTAGTGGTCTTTCATTTTAGTAAGAATATTAATGATTACAGTTATCCTGTAAATCTCCTCCCCCATTTTTAGGGCAAGATAATAATAATTTTTAAGTCACAAAAATTTTGTGAGAAATAAATAATATTTTGTATACTAAACAAATTTGTATAAGTTAAACAAGGTATATAATTATTTGTTATCAATAGAAACAGATAATCATAGAAATGATCATAGCACAGTTCCCTGGGAATTGTTGCCCAAATGATATTTCTCCAGAATATCTGAAAATGATCTGTGAAAGACCTATTCAGTGATTCTTTTTATCTTTTAGTTTTGAGGATAATACCAATCTTTTGGGTTAGAAATGGGGTTAAACTATAAAGTATTTCACAAAGTTGTAAGCAGAAAGCTAGAAGAAATATGTTTATACTGTATGGGCTAATGTCCTAAATTTATAGAGAAAAAAATTATTCTGAACATATAAATTATAAACTCTAGATATTTATAATACAGATTCAGGGTTGGTAAACACTTTCAGAAAAAGGTCAGATAGTAAATATTTCAGGCTTGTGGGTCCCATATTCTCTGTGGCAACTACTCAACTGTGCCATTATGGTATGAAAGTAGCCATTGAGAATGTATTGAATAATGACTGTGGCAGCTTTTCAGTAAAACTTAATTTATAAAATCAGGCAGTTGTCCAGATATAGCCTATGGGCCATAGTTTATCAATCCTTGCTGTGGAGTAAAACTAATAGTGTAATTCTGGACAGTTTCCTGACATCAGACCAATATAAGACAATGGGATCTAAAAGTCCATCATGGGCTAGCATAATCAGGAATTCTATTAGAAACGAATTCCTTATTTATTTATTTCTTTATTTATTTAACAGGTGTTGAACACTGCTTAGTGGCAGATACTCTGCTATTACCTACGTAAAACAGACTTCCAGGGCGTGGGCTCTGCCTTCCAAAGAGAAACATGAATTGCATGATGACTGCTTGTTATACTTCAACAAAACTATAATGGAGGATAAAAAAGTATTTAAAGGCCCAATTAGAATGATCGAAGGATTATAAAGGCTTCTTTATGAAGATACACTTAAATAATTAGGACCCTATAATCTGGAAAGAATAATTAAGAGGTGACGTGTCTGATTTTATTAGAATTAACTTTATAGATGCTAATAGGTTACATGTGCTAATTTGTAGTCAAGATAGCTTGGGGAGTCTCTTGTTGAATGTTTTTGTGACTGCTAATAAAAAGACACAAACAATAATATGTCAGAAACAGAAATCAAAATTATAAGAAAAGTTCAATATTCAAAAAATCACATTTTTTGTGTGTCTTACAGAATTCTTTTATACACATATAATACTTTTTGCATTGCTATTATCCTAGATAAGATGTAATCCTTTCTCAATTAACATTGTAGCATATATTCTCATGTTGTCAGTCATTACAATGATCATTTCATTCAATTTTGGAATTCTCTTCTGATGTCTTTGACTTTTCACTGTAGAGTATATGTTACCCTTTGATGTATTTCTATGTCATTTTTTTTTTCAGCACAGACTTCTATCCACTGATATTCAAATCTTTATCTCAACTATCTTTTGCATTTTCATAGGTCACATATACCACAAACTCAACATGTCCTGGAAATAAACTATCATAATCGCTGTTCAAAGCTGTAAATTCCTTCTTTATTCCTCATCTTTCCAAATAGTGATATCATAAACCAAATTCTCAAGACAAGATTCAAAGGATTACTTTAGACTCTTTGTTTTCCCTCTCCTCTGATTCTGCAAATAATTGCATATTAAATTCTGTCATTTTACCCCCTGGGAATCAGTGCCTTAGTGTAGACAGTAACATTGCTTGCAGTGATTATTGCAAAAATCTCCTTTCTAGCCTCCTGTCTTCAATTCATCTTCCTCTCTGCTGCAGAATTATCATTCTAAATGTACATTTGATTATGTAATACCTAATTAAAATCCCCCATTGACTGTGAATAATAATCCAGACTATTTAATCACAAGTAAAATAAATCTTACCAAAACTGGATTTAAATTATTGGGGCTTTACCAATTTAGAAAGATGTTATGGAGATGACATGATCCCTGGCTTGAATGATGTTTTAAAATTTATTATCTCTGATTCTCTGTCATGGTTTTCTCTGTCTCAATCTCTCTCTCTCTTTTCTCTATTTTTTCCTTCAAAAAACTTTAAAACACTTGATTTTTTAGTTAAAGAATTAAAAGATTCAAAAAACACCTAAAAGTAATAGGTTTCAATACACAATTTGGAAATTATTGGAAAATTCTGCTTGGTTTTGTTCTCTGTCTCTTTCTCTGCTTTCTATCTTTCTCCCCTTTCATTATTAAAACATCCTAACCAATTCAATAAATGAGTATTTAAAAAGCTAAAAATACATCTAAGTATCTAGGGACAAAAGTTTATATAAGAAAGAAAATAATATGTTTAATGTTAGGAAAAGGAAGCTAACAGTCTGAAGATTGCTCAAGCTAAGACCACAGATATGTCTAGACTGAGCTAATTCCCACTGGAGGCTCCGCATTGTTAGACACTTAAGTGATTTTGATTATTTTTAGATATAATTTGTGTAAATTGATGTATATAATTTATATCACCATTTGAGTTATTCTAGTTTATTTTGATTATTTCTTTTTGTTGTTGTTGTTTAGCAGGTTAGTTAACATGCACCACAACTTCCTTCAATCATATCCTGTTAGATAAGAATATTAATAACAACACATGAAAAGTGACTTGGATATTAAAAATATATACATAGACCAATATAAAAATTCAGAAAACGAAAGTTGTATATACACATATATACACAAACACACACACTGCTAACTTATTATTTCATATATCTCAAACTATTTATTAGTGTTATATTCATGATTGCTAAGTTACTATTCTTAAAAGAAGTATACTTGAGAGTGCTAATTATTATGGGAATTCAATTCTCTGAAAATGAAGAAAAAGACCATTTTTAATTATAAAATGCAATTCCAAAGAGTTGTTTGTTAATTTTTTTGCGCCTCACACTGAGTTCTGAAGACATCTCTTACATAAAAGGAAGGGATTAATTCCAGTCTTGGGGCAGTCTTTAGGGAGAGACAAGAAATATCAACTTACATTTACAAAATGATGTTTCAGGGCCCTTTTGTTGAGGTCTCCACGCACCAGCTGATATAAGATGTTGAGTTACATATAAACACAGGGAAGAAGGGCCTGCACATATCTCTGTAGTAGATCTCTGCCTGATTGATCCACTAGACAAAGAAGTAATACTGTGTTAGTGGATAGCATTCATTGGTTCCCACAGTAATTCAAGTATTTATAGACATGCTTTTTCATTTTCCTTCATACCGAATCTTGAACCACTTAAATCCAGATTATACCAATTATCAAGTACAACTGTTTGAAATCAGGGTTCTTTGACAATACTTTAAAAGTTTTCTTTTAAACTATCATATGCATAGATGCTCAAAGACACCAGACTTGAATTTTCCCATGTAAAAATTATGTGAAAGACCCCTCTAATGGTCTACCTCCTCATATGTATAAAAATGTTATTATAGTTACAAAAAGAGACACAATCTGTTGCTTAAACAGTATTGTCTCCTTTTTAAAAATGGTTATTTTGAAATAGAATTGCAGCTGAATCATTAATAAATATCGCTACATAAAAATTTTACCACAATAAGCAAGCACCATGGGCATTTACCTGTGATTATTATGTTAGTACTTTACAATCCCTTAACTGAATAATTGAATAGAGATAAGAATACATAAATATATTTAATTTATTAGTCATCGTATTTGTCTGATTAGGCTTTATTTTTAACATTATAATACAGGGAGATCTTTGTGGAAATAACAATGAATATTTGCTACAACTGGGTATGACAGAGGTATGCTAAACTGGACCATATAGCTATAAATAAAAAAGAAAGGTAAGGTCATGTGAGCATCAGATTCATTTATATGGCATTAATTAACTGAATAATTACTACATTTATTTTAAAAATTCCTATGAGATAAAAAGTCATAGTAGATACAAGGTAGGTCTAAAACATTAACTCTGAACCTGAGAAATTAAAAATGAATAGCAACAGAATTAACAAAAACTTGGGTAATGCTATTAATTACCCAGGCGTGGTGGCACATGCCTGTAATCCCAGCTACTCGAGAGGCTGAGGCAGGAGAATCCCTTGATCCTGGGAAGCAGAGGTTGCAGTGAGCAGAGATCACACCATAGAACTCCAGCCTGGGCGGCAAGAGCAAAACTCTGTTTAAAAAAAAAAAAAAAAAAAATCACGTTGGTGAAGCATAGTGTTTTCAAACCAAATTATTGGAAAACTATGGTTACCAGGAGCAATACAAGGATTTTAAGACTTCGCTTTGAATTTTATGAATACTACGTATGTGTGTGTGTGTATAACTTAAAATTATATGAAAACATTCAAATTTATAATTTACTGCATATTAATACATTAGAGACCAGTAATATGTTAACTCATGCTTCAAATTTAATTGGCAAAGGACTTCTCATTTTTCTCCAGACCTTAAAATAAACGTCTCCAACTGTAAACCACATTAAAACGTATTTGAATTTATTATAATGTGTCATGGGTCTTCATTTGAATTTACATCTTCACATGGGCACCCATGTATTAATAAAATGTATGCATGAGTTCACGACCTAAACACACATACACCATGTTTCATTAAATGCTCAACGAGTCTCAGCCATGTATGCTGAGAGAACACTCATGTCAGGGAATAATAGTTTTTCAGTAAGAAGTAAACATCTAATATACTATGTTATCATAGACTTGTATCATTTCAACATTTAGAAATTCTATTTATTGTGTATTACTTATATTATTTTAATATTTAGGGTATAACGTTTGAGAGCAATTGATTAAATTTGCACTTAGAACTTATTATTTCACTTTAGTGTTTCTAAATCAACTTAGCTCAAAATCACGTGATTTTTTTTTTTTTTTTTTTTTTTTTGAGACAGAGTCTTACTCTGTTGCCCAGGCTGGAGTGCAATGGCGTGATCTTGGCTCACTGCAACATCTGCTTCCCAGGTTCAAGTGATTCACCTGCCTCAGCCTCTTGAGTAGCTGGGATTACAGGTGTCTGCCACCACTTCCAGCTAATTTTGTATTTTGTAGAGATGGGTTTCACCATGTTGGCCAGACTGGTCTCAAACTCCTGACCTCATGTGATCTGCCTGCCTCAGCCTCCCAAAATGCTGGGATTACAGGTGTGAGCCAACATGCCCAGCTAAAAGTAGGTGATAATGCCAAGAGATCTTAAACAAGATCCAGTTACTATGTTTTAAATATACAGAATTTTGCTGGATGATATATATAAGAAACTTATAGGATTGCTCTATGTAAGGAGTCCTTAGTTCTGGAAGGGATAGAAGTTCAATTTACTTTTGGTTGTATTGTATTGCATTGCATACTCATTTACAACATAGTTATTGTTTAAAATTATTACCATGTGCCTCCTGTAACAAATTAATTGTCTAGTGCAATGTGGCAAATGTTATAATTATGGATTTTTTTAATGTAATCTGAAATGACTTCATCGTAAGACTCCAAGGGTTCTTGAATCTAAACAACCAATATAAAGTAAATTTGAATCTGACATGCAAATGTTATTATCATTAACCATTTATATAGGAAAAAAATATATTTTTTGTCAGGAAATACATTTATAAAATGCATTTGAATATTTTCTTTCATATATGTCATCTGAGAATATAACTTTTAACAGCCATTTCCCATAACTGCTATAAGGCTTAACTTTGTAATATACTTTCACTTGTATTGGATCATTTAATTCTTCCAAGAAAAAAAAATGTGAGGTGGGAATTATACTCATTTTACAGTGAAGAAAACTGAGGCTCAGAGAAGTTGAGAGCTTCTGGTAAGACCAAAATATACTGTTCTGTTTTTCACAATATTTCCAGGGATGGAAGATGTACATATGAAAAAGAAATAGCACAAATTTGAAAGTACAAGACAAGCAAGCACAGTGCTTTCCACATAAGAAATTGAGAATTCTAAAAGTAATAAAGGAATGGAAGTTTAATTCCAGGAGCATCATGAGATGGACGTATGGCCTCAGCGCTCTGAACAGCAGCACTGACACCTGTTAGAACTTCTGCCTTAGTGCCACTAGATGTTTTTTGGGTTCCTTGTGTCTAAGTCCATGTCTTGGGATTCTTTCTACTATCCCTGTTCTGTTAGGATCAAAACCTTACCTGTCTTTGCTACTTACTGCCTAAAACACAATATGTATTCATTAATAAGTATCTGATAAATAAATTTCTGTTTTCTGTCATCAACCTAGAGATTGGTTTTATTTTCCTGAACCCTAAACAGATTATTGAGTTGTAGTTACGGATGCCATAATTGTTCTAATGCCAATAACTTATCTGCCCTCTTATACATTGTTTTCTCTTCACCGGTCCCCCACTGTCATGTTAAACTAACTGATGAAAATATAATCTATTCCTTTATGTATGTAACCTTCTTCACCTCTGCAATGCCCACCAATTTTTATTTGCCTTATTCTGAACTATTTAGGATATTGCATTCTCTCTGCTGCTCACGACTTCCTGAAGAGATTACAGCTTACTTCATTTACCAAATATCCATTGTGCTCATTTTATAAGTTCAATGCCAGGCCAGCTGTACCCCAAATGTCTCATCTGTGCTTATTTAAATAGACTGTGTCCAGGCCTGTCCTCAATCATGACACGGAGTGTAATTTGCCACACTGATTTGTGCAAAGGCGTTCCTCCAAGTGATATTTGACAAGAACATAAACATTATAGACAGCATTTTTTCAAACCTTTAGTATTCATGATGACACCTGACATTCTTGAGAATCACAAAGAAAAAAATGAATAATTTATCTTTGAATATCATTTCAGTAGAAGGATCATCTTGCAATGCTATATTTAGTAAATTAATATCAGCATATTCTCGCAAAAGTGTATATTCTGATGATTATGCTTTTCCTATATTCCGCCTGAAATATAGGTAATGTATGATGCTGTTAATACATACACAATAGCCAGCAATGGATAAAAGTTGTTTAAATTCCTCTAGAATTCCCCACCCACCCCCCTGCCAACCAATTCTACTCCAAGAGGAATCTGTGCCTCTTTTTTTTTTTTTTTTTGAGATGGGATCTCACTCTGTAGCTAAGTCTGTAGTGCGGTGGTGCAATCAGAGCTCACTGCAGCATTGATCTACTGAGTTCAAGTGTTCCTCCCGCCTCACCCCTCTGGCCCCAGCCTGTAGCTGGGACTATAGGCACTTACCACCATTCCAAGCTAATTTTTAATGTTTTTGTGTGGAGATGAAGTCTCATTATGTTGCCCTGGCAAGTCTTGAACTCCTGGGTTCAAGGAATCCTCCCACCATGGCCTCCCAAAGTGTGGGATTACAGGCCTCAGCCACCTGGTCCTGCCAAGAGTAATCTCTACCCCACATTTTATGTTTGCATGTCCCTTATTTTTATTTATGTATTTATTTTTGAGACAGGGTCTCAGTCTCTTGTCTGGGCTGGAGTACAGTTTTATGATCTTGGTTCACTGCAACCTCTGCCTCCCTAACTCTAGCTATCCTCCTGCCTCAGCCTCCTGAGTAGCTGGGACTACAGGCACATGCAACCATGCCTGGTAATTTTTGTATTTTCGGTAGAGGCAGGGTTTAAGCTTATCCCTTATTTTTAGAGTGTTTTATGATACAAATAATATAATATTTTAAGTCTTGCATGTTTTTGAAGTTAAATAGTATATTGTGTGTAATCTTACATTAATAAATTAATTTTCATTAAAAAAATATTTAATTCTAAATACACTAAAATTTATTCATCCACTCTATCGATGGATTTTTGGGTATTTTCAAGGTTTTATTGTCTTAATGAAATGGTAATATAAATATTCTTATGGTCTTCTGGTGCACATATGTTCCCTTAGGTACCAATCTAGGAGACATATTGCTTGTTTCAGAATATACAAATATTAAAATTTACAAGATAATGCCAAATTGTTCTTCAAAGTAGTTGTAGCAATTTACACTCACACTAGTAATATACAATTAATACCAATGTTTTTTTCCAACATTTTTTATTGTTGAACTTCTTAACTTACGAAAATTAAACAGTAGCACATTGTTGTCTTGATTTAAATTTCTCTAATCTCTAATATGGGTTATATGCATTTACTTTCAGAATACATATTCCTATCTTTTCCCCACCCCAAAAAACACACAAAAATGAATTCCTCTAGAATATCTGTAATTAAATACTGTGCTATATAGGTTTGGAGTTGTAGCTGAGTACGGGTCAACTTTATGAAAAGATACTCACAAGGCTATTGCTTCTTATTGTATGTTTATTATAAATCAGTAGAGGAATAGTAAAAACAACATTATAGTAAAATTTTTGGTAATAGTCTTTCTTTAGGATTTTAAAGAATCAAAATAAAAATAAAACAAGTAAAGATGGAAGTAGATAAAATACAAATGGGGACCATTTACTCCATTATAATATTAAGACATTGACTAATGGAAAATCATATTAATTTTTTTGCATGGTACTAAAAGAGGAAAAAATGTAAACATATTTCACCCTTTAATGAATCAAGCTGCATGTTCTACTTTCAAAAATATGTAATTTTCATTATGGTGTCAGAAAGAAGTTAGCGTTATCATCTATACTTCTATTGTCTTTTTAAATATATGTAGCCAGTGAACATTGAGTTAAGACTTTTCTTGTATTTAACCAGGACCAACAAGCAGAACATAAAACATGAATTCGATCACCAGACATTATTTTAAGACCATCTTTAAATAGCCTATATGAGTTAATTGTATTTAAAATGAATGGCTTGGTTAATTCACTGAAATCAACGGTTTTATCTCTCCCTAAAGCAACAGTATCCCAAACTTGTACCTAATGAAAATGTACATGAGGAACTTACTTAAAATATTTATTCTTCTACCCTCTCTTAGTGAGTCTAATTTGACAGATTTGGGGCTTGGCTCAGAAATTTGTACTTTCGACATGAGCTCCAGAATAATGGTGTATCAGCTACACTTTAAAAACGATTTGGGGGAAATACTATCAGAACAGACTTTCTCCCTTTGGTAGAGTTCCTAACAAGAACCCTGAGAGAATCATGTCACTGTATTACAACCTGGGCTACAGAGCAAGAGGCCATCTGAAAACAAAACAAAACAAAACAAAACAAAACAAAACAAAAACAACTCTGAGAATTCAGAGTTGACTAGAACCTGGGGAAGCCCTCTAGATTGTTCTCTACATTTGTAAAAGAAATGTAAGAACTGCTCTAGAATGTACATTCTCAACCAGAGTGCCAGCTTCATGAATGCTGAGATTTGTGTTGGTTTTACAGCTTGAATGTCTCTGCCGAAGGCTTTCAATAAATATTTGTTGAAAAAGAAAGAAGGAAGAAAGAAAAGGAAGAAGGAACGAAGGAGGAAAGGAAAGAAGGAAAGAAGGAAGGAAGGAGTTAATGAAGACTCAAGGTGATTCTTAACTTTCTAATACAGAATTCTCTTTTCGTTTCCTCCTTCAATCCAGATAAATGACGTGCCGTGATGGAAAATCTGAAATATGTTTTGTGATGCCTTTTTGCTGCTACTACCAACAGTAAACTCAAACTCTTGAAACTGGGTTTTTTTTCCTCTTTTTCTGCCATGCCCCATAGTAATCTTCCTTGCTTGCATGTTCCACTACACCTCAGTGATGCTTCAGATATGCAACTAAACTACTGCACAATAAATATAAAACTAGGACAAGTCACTTAATTCAGGTTTAAATATACAAATTTTCCTTGCAGTAACTTAAAATTGATACTTCTCATCCACTGATTTCCTGTCAGGATCTTGCCTACTAAGGGCCATGATTATTCTGGCTGGCATATCTCATTTTTTCCCTTTAGTTAGGCAAATTACTTTAGTGACACTCTTGGTAGAGACTCTTTTGTTTGGTGTCTGGAAGACGGTCTTTTTTGTTTTTTTCTTTTTCCTTTCCCAGTGTTTTCTTTATAATCTTTGTGGTCTACTGTAATGGGTAAGCTTGGACTATAAACTCAGTTTTGAGTTCTGAGACTGACTTATACTCTTAAAACTTAGATGATTTATTTTATTTCGGAGACTTTAATTTCATCATCAGAAAAATGGGAGCACTGTTAGAGAAGACCTCTAGGATCTCTGCTATTGAATGATTGTGTGATTCTCTGCAGAAAGGTACTTTTGCTTGTAATGCTGACCCTGATTCTTCAGACTCACTCTCTTACACTGTACCCTCGACTATTTGTTTTCTTGTTCTCTATTAAGTATAAATAAATCCACAGATTTTCTGAAGGTAGAAATCATAATTCTCTACCATTTTTGGGGAGGGATGATATTTTGTCACCACTCTGTAGGAAACAAATAGTTTAGGATTCAGAGGGGTTTTTACTTTATGAACTTGAGAATAGCTCATGTTGAACATAACAATTTGTATATTCTCTGACGCTCTTTACGATCTTCTAAAATGTTCAGCAACAGTGAAATTATCCAGCCTTGTTATCTGAAAAAAAAAAAAAACTCTGAGAAAACAATTACACAAACTTTTGTTTGTTGACAGCTGGCTGACAGACACCGTTATAGGCCCCTTGTTCTTTTGTTACTTCTTTTGGAGCAGTTTAATCATGTTAAATAGTAAAGTTTTCACTCTGCCAGCCCGGCCCCCAGTACATCATGGTTTTACATGTTGATGAACAACATCACCTTAATGCCTTAAAAATGCATGATATTTAAGCCAATTCCCCCATGTATAAAATAAATATGTGTATACATGTCTCTTAGCTCCTAGCTCCTTCCTGTCAGCACTTAGGTTTCCAGAATTCATGGTCCTCGTATATTCTTTCTCTGCCTCTGATTTCTCTCCTTTCAAGCAATCTTAGCACTGTTTCCATTCCTATAATACCTATGTCCTATAATTCTATATTTCCCTGCTATACTTTACCTTTAACATATATGCCTTATGTTTAATTCAACAAATATTTATTGAACAGATATGTATAAGGTATAAATGTTCAAAGATGACTTAGATACAGCTTTTACACTCTAGGAGTTTTGCTAAGAAAGAGAGAATATATAAACAATTGTAATAAAGAATTAGTAGGATATATGTAGATAGATAGTTAAAGAAAAGATTAAAGTTTGACCAGGTTATTTCCTATTAGCTCTATTTTAATCAACTAATTTATTTTCAAGTATGATAAAGACTAGAAATTGATTCACACACAGATTTTAACAGTGGATTTATGCATTTGTATTGCCTTCCCCAAAAATCAGGCCTCTAATTTTTAACTTTTTTTAATGTTTGATATGGTAAAACTGCAAAAATGACTTGGTAGCAAACTGGCCTTTCACATTAGCCCCTTAAATTACACTAAGTAAGCAAGAGAAGAGTATAATTACATATGAAGTCAGCAGTGCTTAAAAGATAAGCAATGGAAATGTTTTATGTCAATGATAACAAATATATCAAACACTTACTACAGGCCAGGCACTATTCTTAATTTATTCATGTAAATTAAGACTTAATTAAACTCCCTTATGTAGAGACTATTATAATAAACATTTTATAAATGAAGAAAAAGACATAGAAAGTTGAAGTGAGTTGCCTAGCTAGGAATAATTATGCAAGTTTGTTCAGCTTAAGAGCCCGTGTTCTTAGTCTTTACCTCTGTGTCTCTGTGGAGTAAGAATGCTGTTTGAAGGGCAAATGGCTAGGGAATCAAAGAAGTTGGGATCAGAATATTTCTGATACTTTGTATGAATCAATTCCATTAGTCTTAGATGCTTTAGAAAATAAATATAAGCTATTCTATCTAAAATGCCTAATAAACTTCCTTGAGTATGGACACTTGCATCTGTCTAGTTTCCTACCCTTGGGCAAAACGTATCAAGATTTGCATTCATGAGCTTCTATCTTTTGAAGAGCACATGCATCTTATTGGCATCTTTTTAGAGTGTACATGTGGGGTGCATCACATCAAAAGATAAATGCATACCACAATGGCTGAAACATGGCTAGCAAAATAGTTGTGTTGAAAATTTGTTCTGACTCTTACCATCATCTAACCATCAAAAATAGCTGACATGATAACAATATCAGAACAGCTGTGCTATTTTAAAGTGTTTTGTTTCCTAAACAACCTCCCACTATTACTCCCTGTCAAGATTTGCTGTTTTTATCCACTTGTGCAAATAAATTATTACTTGAATATGGAATAGATCAGGAGAAAATATGAAAGAAATATGCTTAAGTAGATATATTTCCAGACCCAACAGTAATGGATGCAACTGATTTGCCAACTACATTCAGTTTATACATTGTAAAAATGAATCTGCTACCAGAAAGCCTGAGTTGAGAAAGTCCAGACTGGTTTATAACAATCTCCTGCTGGTGTTTTTTGACATAATTTAACTCTGAGTCAACAAAAATTTTTTTCTATATCATGTAGCTTGACAATATTAATTGAATACTTCCCTTAGAATTTGAACCATTGACAAAAAAGCCAAAATTTTTATCATGTTTCCAGAGGTCAAAGCTTAATTAGCAGGCAATAGTTTCCTGGGCAGGTACAGTTGTTATGTCTAAAAAAGACCTCAATGAAATATACCATCACTCAGTTTAATGCTCAGTTTTCTGAATAAGAAAGAAAATGGATCCACTGGAGGGTGAACGTAGTGTCATGATAACTAAAGTCAATTTGTTTGTTTGGGAATCCGCTTAGAATTTTAGTTATTCAGCTGTGTTTACTAATAAACTGTGCAGGCATGTAAACAAGCAGTCTCAAGAGACACAATGGCTAGACTCTCTGTTTCCAAAATATTGGCCCCAATTGTAAAGTTCATTTACAAAACTACACTTCCATTGGTTAACCAGTGGATAGCTGAGCAAAAGAGAAGCTGTTGTTCTAACTTTGTGATATTTTTGAACATTATGAAATATCAAGGTACATACTACGTAATACTACCAAAGAATAAAAATAGAATAAGAGCAAAATTTCATATAAATACATACAAGCGCCACACAATTCTTTTAAATTAAAAAAAGAGATGGAAAGGAAAAGGAGATGAAGATCAGTGTTATCTTCAGGCTTTTTATGTAGGGTATACTAAAAGACCATGACCAAATGGCTCTGCCATTGTGGGTAGTTCCTGACCTGCCATTTCCCACAGTCCAAATTTTTCAGGTCAGAAGAATGGGTTAATTGCTTTACAGTCTCTAAGATTGTTTTATAAAATTGTTAGGTCACATCAATAAGATCTGCCAAATTAAATACTTGACTTTTATCTGATATTCTAGATCTGGTAAGAAAAAACATATATATATATATATATATGTGTGTGTGTGTGTGTGTGTCTAACATTCTATAAGCAACTCAAGTCAATGTTTTATGAGTTATAAATATTATACATATATCCCTTTAAGTAATAGTTCATAAAATATATTTAGCTTTAGCTTTCTACTCAACATATATTTATAAACTTTAACATTACTGAAATATCTTGGATCTCAATATACAGGTAGTCTATAATTCCCACAGAGTTTAAATTAAAGCTACTTTTAAAGAGTTAATAAAATTTCTTATTTAGTTTTTAAATGAAGGAAATAAAAGTTGAGCTTGTAATATTAAGACTGACTCTTCATGGGAACTGAATGAATTGTTCAGAAGCATTCAGAAAAATATCATGTTGCCATATTTTTTCTAGTATAAAAGGTGGATACTCTATTCACTCTGAGTATTTCCTAAAATTTCATGGATTCTGTGTTTTGATCCCAACATAAATATTTTGGAAGTCAAATATTAGAAAAACATTGGAGAAGATTCTTGAATCCCACCTTTGTATCCCTCTCCCTCTGTAGCTGAAGTAGAAGTTTTCAGCCTTGTCCTAACAAAACTTCACTGCAAATACCTGCATCACTTTGTTTCCCCATCTTAGTCTTTCTTCAGCTCTGCAACCAAAAATGCACTAAACTTAATATACCCAGGGTAAATCCTTAACAGATGAAAAACTAGGTGGATAAACCCCCAGCCTTCCTATTGTTCAGTGGGACAGTTTGAAGGTATGGTCCACACAATAGCTTAGAGGCGATCCAATAGAGTGGAGCATCAATTATCTGTAGCAGTAACCCTCTCATTAATGTACCATTTATTGGCTTTTCTCCTTTTCCCATCTCACTTATCTCATCTGTCCCTCATTCATATCTCCTAAGATCACCTCCCAAACAAATTATATGTTTGTTTGTCTTTGTCTCGTATTGGCTTTTGGAGAAAAATGAACTAAAATAGTTTGACCTCCAGTTTCTATAAAGAGATACTTAAACCTTTCCAATACCAATAAACAAAAATTCAGTGAACCTCTTGAAGTAAAACTCACAAAACAATGTTCTGATGAATTAATCTACATGATTCAAAAACTTGTGTGTTCCATTGCCCTGACTGCACAGAGAATCTACATATCAAAAAGAAACCAAAGTTATCCTCAATTGTCCCTAATTTTTGGTTTTGCTGATGCATGAAACTTAGATGTTGCTATGTTGTTCAGTATTTGGCCAGCAAAAAGCTTGGCTAATTCTCTTATCATTAACCACAACCTACATCATCATTGTTGCCAAGAATGTGAAGATAAACTCCTCAATGTAATACATGCCAAAAAATATTGTGTCCTTTGTGTCTAATTGAACATTTTTCCCATTTTTTAAAAGTGAGCACTTTTTTCAATTATATTTGTTTTTAAAAAGACTGTATTTTTAACTGGATGAACTGCTTACTAATTCTTTCTTCTTTTTCTGTTTTTCCTGTGGAGTACTTCCTATTTACTTTTCTTACCTAAGGTGAACAACATAATGTTTATACATATATACACACCATATATATTAAAACATATACAGTTTTATATGTGGTTTTATGTATATATACACACACACACACACACAAACACATAGTTAAATGGTTAGTTTAAACACATGAACAAGGTAAGGCTATTATTCTTTGGTTGGTAAGTAACTAAATGAAAATGCTTTACTGCTAAGTATTTTTATTAAATACTAGTACCACTAAATTAGAAAATTCTCAGGCCCTAGATTTAGGAATTTATTTAGCTGTAGTGCAAATATGTAGAATATAATTCATAGGGAAACAGTTTTTCCAGTTAAGAATCTTGAGGACTACATTAGCAAAAAAATACTTAAATTTGATTTTTGAGACTAATAAAATAAATGTAATTAATAATAATGCAAAAACATAACTACAATTGTTAAAATATATTAGTTTGATATTTTGTCTAGTTAATTTAACAAAAGAAAATGAGATGGAGCAGAGAAAAGGAAAGAACGTACATTGTCAGAAAGCTGGTCTACTTTGTAAAATTCTTAATTGACTTAGATGTAACTAACTTAATAATATGTTACTTGAAAATATAAATAGTGAAATTTGTTATAATTTTAATTGTTATCTCATGGCCAAATGAGATGTAAACTGTAGAAAACCTCTGTTTTTCTAAGTTGTAATGAGGAAAACTTATCTTTCTGTCTACCTGTAACTTTTCAGAGCCAAAATATCTCTGAAAAAAATTTGTCTCTTTGAAACACTTTTCCTTTTCTGATAAGCAATAATTATATAGTTTTTCAAGTGACAACTCATTCTTAAGAGCCATAAATGACATTGAGAGAGTTATAAAAGATTTTAATTTTATATATTGACAAGTATAATAGAAATTTCCTATTTCACCAGATAAAAGTAAATTTTCATAATTACATAAAAATATGTACTAGTATGTCTTGAAGTTGATTATTCTATTAGTGTTTTTTTTTTCCTGTTTTTGTATGGATAGAATCAACCTTTTGTATGCTGTTACTTTTGCCCTATCTTTATATTTCCTGGGTACCAATCTCCTTACCTGCAAAGAAAGAGATTTGAAAATGTGGTCTCTAGTGTCCTCTCCTGACATAGCCTATAGATTCTAAATCCTATCCACAATTCCCAATTCAAGACCAGATGGCCATTTTCAGTTCCCCCACCCATGTTATCGAGATGGGCTGACTTCTCTTTGCCAAGTTTGTTCATGGGACCAATGTGGTATATCCAAAGTGTATCTAATCTTGAAAAAATGATGACATCCTTGAGGATAGACTATGTATTATACTTTCCTATCCTCATCACAGAATAGATGTTTAATAAATACCCATACTATCATCACAAAATCACTTATATCTTGTATGATATTGTACTAAAAAGAAAAGAAAGTGACTGTCACTTGATTAAGTTTCTTATCTTTTGGGGGGCACAAACTCTGCTTTTTACAACTTTTACTCAGGAAACTGATTTAACACAGAGAGAACCATTAAGTATCACTATTTTTGTTGTATCACTTCCCCCTGCATATCCTGATTTAGAAGTATTCTTTAATTACCAAAGAAATAATGCATCACTGAATCAGGAAATGTTTAATTATGGTCTGGTAGGAGCTTTGCTCACACATAGGTAAACCGTGTAACTTCTGGAGTCATTGAAAAATAATATTTCTTAATATCTGACAAGTCGTCAGCTATGCACTTAGGACAAGCCTCAAGAACACTTGTTTGACTATAGGTGGATAGGTGGACATTGGGTCAGAGTCAGACATGTGTTTGAAATATAGCTTTGCCATTTATTGAGTAAGCTTAGAGAAGTTGATTAACTCTTCTGAGCTTCAGTTTCTCTGTTACAGTAAAATAGAGAATGGTAGTAACTATCTTACATTTTTGTTGAAAAGATTCCTTAGGATGACGTAAATAAACCACTTAGCATTCCTTGGCATAAAGAAAGAAGTTCAATAAGTAATTTTCTTACTATTTAAATTATTGTGTGGAAACTATTATAGAGTGTATTTTTGTTTATCTTTAAAACAGTTTGCTTTGGTTTGTCAGATTAATTTGTGAGAACATGAATAGCACAGTTGTGTAAGAAGTTTAGAACCTGTTTAGCGTAAGATCATGGAATCATCGAATATTAAAGCAGTGGAACACTGAGACATGAAATGTTTCATTTCACTTCCATCATTCACAACACATAATACATATACATCATACAGACGAAGAAAAGGAGACCCTGGAAATTGGAATATATTTTCTTTGTTTGCACATATAGAAAACTTGGGGGCTAGTCCTAATTCTCTCTTTTTCTAGCCAGCATTGCTTTATCCACACAATTCAGTCCTCTCAGATAATGAGAGATCAACATGAAGAAAATTGGAAGAAAGTAACAAAACATGACGTAGATTTGGAGTGTATGTGTTATCTATTAACAAAATAATGCTATAAGACAACCATAATGCTCAGTAACATACAATAATAAACATTATTCAAATCTATAGGTGGGTTACTTATGCCGGATTTAGCTGGCCAGATTTTCTGATCTGACTGGGCACCCTCAGGCATCTGTGGTCTGTTTCTGAGGAAAGACGGCTATTGGCTGAGGCACTCAGCACTTCTCATAGTCTATTATCTTCAAGGTAGCTTGGGCTTGGGCTCACAGAATGGTAGGAATCCGAGAGAGAGAGAGAGAGCAGAGGCATTCACATTTCTTGAGGCTTAGTCTTATCCCTGCTACCGTATCACCTCTGCCAAAGTCTACTAATCAAATACATCATGAAACCAATCCAGAACTAAGTGGTGGGGAAAGTGGGGAAACAGACTCCACTTCATGATGGGAAAAACGTCAAAGTGCTGTTGCTAAGATGTAAACACGAATAGGGGTGAAGACTTGGGGCCAATTTTTTAAGCCTTCAAAGGAGATTGCACAATTTTGTAATAAAATTAACCTTTCCATCCTCTGTCTTAATAATATTTCTCCAAAATATTTGATATGTTGGTGTCTAGTTGCTGTCTAATTGATATTATAAGAAAACTTCAACATTTAATATGAAAAAATGCCAAAATAAAATATTTTAAATGTTAATAAACTCAGTTGGATTGCAAAATGTAAATATCAACGTTATCTCTTCTTTAACCATAAGCAGCCTTCCATACCCTTAGTCAGAGTGCATGTGGGCTGCTCTTTATCATGAATTAAAACCAGCTTTGAAATCTCTTTGTTACTTTCTGAAATCAAGATTAGAATTAAGCGTTAATGCTACCAAATATATCAATCATCTTAACACAACCATTTAGGCACTCATACAGAAGACTTATAATCCTATTACAATACAACATACCAGAAAATCTTGAAAATTATTGTTGTGATATATATGCATTATGCATTTTTATTTTATTTATATTTTAACAGATAAGAGTAAAAATAATTACTAAAATAATCAGTTTATTTTATTATTTTTAATGGCAAATCAAGTAGATTTTAGGTGAAAAGATTTAGAGTTGAAATCATCTATCTTATGTATAAGGTAGAAATATTTGCCCGTTTTCTAAATTATTATTATTAGTTAACAAGAAGCTAATTTGAAAGGCTGTTTATAAAACAATTTATAGTTACTGTTTGAAATATTAGTAATATCTTTCAAGGATATTAGTAAGTTATTGGAACTGATTAAGAAGATAAATCTCTGAAATTAATTTTCTATCATAAACACGAACATTTTTTAAAAATTGAGCTTATCTCAATAGAATAATATTAAAATAAGCTTATTCCCTACTTCAACACTTAATACTCTTGTGTTAAAATAAATTACTTTCATAACAAATATATTATGAACAATGCATATGATTTTTCTCTTCCACTGGAAATAAAGCTAAACTTTAAAGTAAGATGATTGTTCTATAAATTTCAAGACAATTGTAAGTAAAAATGTGCTAATTTCATCTTAATGGTGGTACCTTAAACTTAAGCCAAATCATGATTATAAGAAATCAGAGTAGGACAGAATGAAATATAAGTCCCTGAGCTTTAATAAAGAGTAATTATTTTAACTGAGGGTTTTTTCAGGACTTGATGCTTTTTTACATCACTGACATTACGGGAGACATTATCAAAATTATTAACAAGTATTTTTGAAGATGTTAATATTTGAAGAATTATAAATGCAAGACTATAGTTACAAATGCTGTAATCAAACTTTTCTCTTATACATTTATGAAAAATAACATTATAAATATAAAGATTTTCTGTTTTTCATCTTTCATTGACGATGTATGGCTTTCAAATTCTTCTGTTAGCATAGGAGGAATAATGTTTCAAAATGTATTTTTTTGAGCATATATATTGGCAATATAATGTGCTAGTTGAACTTCTAACACTTGGCTGATATTAAGTCTTGGTTAATGTGCTTTTTCTCTGGTATTTCTAAAAGTGCTGTACTGCAATATTTTTCATTTGTTGATTTACCTGGTTAGACAGAATAGGTGTCTAATTTAGAAAAGGTAGCTCTTGTTTATTGTGACTTTTATATTTATTTACAATGTTCAGTATTACGTTACATTCTCTTTAACGAAATCAGCTAAATTCCAGCAACAACAACAAAACTCTGAGGCATTCATGTAGAGTAGGGTGCAATAACCTTTTCTGTTTTTCCAATAATTCATTTGGCACTTATAGCTTATAATAAACAGTTCTCTTCATGCACTCTGAGGGAATCTGATCTTTCGCTAAGGTAAGTGTTATCCCAAGGGTTCAGAGAGAATGGAAAGAATTTAGATACCTCAAAGTTGGCTTCTGTGAACACCTGGTTAATTATGTGAGACAATAAATGGGAAGTATGGCAACTTTAAGCATACTTATTTATTTCCAGACTACCAGGGTGTGTATATATATGTGTGTGTGTGTGTGTGTGTGTGTGTGTGTGTGTGTGTGTATATATATACTTGTTTTCCTACTTCCCTATGTAGAATACATATAAAATAAATAACTTTATAATAAACCTTATGAAAGATAACCCTCCAGACTCTGGCTCATCTAATTTTACCTTGGAAGGAATAGTATTATTTACCAATCTTAATAACAAATACCTGAAAAGCTACCAGATCATTAGGACTGGAAATCAAAGCACATGTCCATTTAGGAAGGGTCTTCTGAAATTAATTGGTCTTCTGAATTATTTTAAATGTTAGGGATATTTGTGATATTTTAGTATATGGAAATATATTTTGCATTGAGTCTCATCTCAGTGTTTACATGTATGGATGATATACATGTAATAATGTTTATGTTCAGTTGTTGTTTATGGTCAATGAGGGGTAAGAATAACTCTCCCATTGTCTTCCAGAGTAAAATTAACAACCATAATAATACAAATAATAGCTAATAAAATATGCTATTATGTTACATATGTTAATCTTTCCCAAACCATGCTGATTTTACTATTATTATTACAACTTTACTGATTAGAAAGTTGATTTTAAGTAGTTAAACACTTAGTTGCCCACAATGATCCAGTTCACAAGGGGCGAAACTAGAATTCAGATAGAGGAGATGACTCTAGATTTTGAGCTGTTATTAGCTGCTACACTGTACACTGTGAGCATTTGACTGTATTAGGAGGTCCAATCTCACACTTATATTTGTACTTATGCAAAGCCCAAAACACTCCATTGAAAATGAATATGGGTATGACAGAGGCCTCCTTTTCTATCACAGGTTTCTTCCCTTTATGCTCATTAGAGCTAACCTAATAAATAAAAAGGTTTATTTTTATGAGAATGTTTCTAACATATCAAGATTTGCACATGCCATATCATTACCAATAAAGTTCGCTAATGAGCATGGCTTTGTACATCAAGAACTGTAAATGGTCCAAAGTGCGTCTTATCCTCAGGCAAAATAAGTAACTTCCCACATATATATGTGATTTTGGAGGTGCCTACAGAGCTCTTCTGTACCATCCTATCTCCACTCCCCAAATCCCAAACACCATCAAACACCTAATTTACTCATCACCAAACTCTGAATTGTCAGGATGCGTTATAAATGGAAAAAGCTCCAACGTGGGAAGAGTTGATAGGTGAAGGAAACTGCTGGCTTGGGATTTGAACTAATGCTCTCTCCATCCCTATTTCAGTAAGAAAAGGCAGTGTCTTACCAAAGAAAAGTCACAGTAAAAGGGAAAATGAAACCGCTATGTTTTTGTTATATTCTAAATGATGTCATGACCTAGAAAATGTTATCCTTTCATAAATACCATTGTCAAATATCAAAATGTTAGTGGTATAATAGTAGAAATTAAAAATCTAGTTAGATCAAATACTAATTTAGTAGTGAGGTCCCACTTCCTACTTCAGATTTGGCTTCAATTCAAAAGAAGTCAGAAAAAATATTTTTAGTGCTGTTGTAATAGCATTACAGTTCTCTATTTTTGTTTTGCCTCTGTTTCAAAAATTATATCTATGCAATTTATTTTATAAATAACAAAAATGGCCATAAATTTTACCCTCTTATACAAACTTACTTTTGCAATGTAACTTTTTGTATCTCCTCCAACTTGCAACTCTTCCATCAAGAAGTAGAATATATCTTCCACCCTTTGATTTGTGGCTTATCCATATGACTTGCTTTGACCAATGGAATGTTAGCAAGTGTGATGCTAATAGAGATTTAAAGCATTTATGCACTAGATCTTGCTCTCTTATGGCTCATTGAATCTTGATGCTCCATGTGCAGACACCTGAGTATCCCTGGAGGATGACAAAACTTTTTAAATGAGGACTTTATAGACTAATCAACTTGCCAACTGTCAGATATGATTGAGATGATTCTAGACCATTTAGCCTTGGCTGAGCCTGTATAGACAGAAAAAAAAAACTATCTAAGCAATCTAAAGAATTGTGAAAATAATAAATACTTGTTGTTTTAAGTCAATAAGTTTTGGGGTGGTCTGTTGCACAGCAAAAGATAATTGATACATTCCCTAGCTTTTTTATTGTTGTTGCTGTTATTGTAGATACAGATATTTAAGAAAACATAACTAGCACTTTCTGGCATGGGAAAAATACATATGGAAATGTAAAAATATGAATGTTCACACTCTTCAGTAATTCTAAGAGAGCATCTAATTGCTAGGTTCCGAAATAGAATGAAATACCACTGCTCAGTTTACACAACGCAAAACTGGCTCCCGTTGTGTTGCCAGTATTACATGTGAGGAAAATGAGAAGTACAGTTATGTTTATGTTGACACGTCTTCATTTCAAGTTTAAGCATTTGATTTGTTTATACTTTCCCCCATTTCCTTGGTTCAGCTGCACTGTCTGGGTTTTAACAAGTTTCAGTTTTACCTCATTCGGTGAGACAGTGTCTGAGTTTAGGATTAACATTTGTACAGTGAAACATAAATGCTCATGAATTGTATATAATATTTTAGCAAAAGCTTATTTAGTTTTACTGCTTTCACAAATTTTTGGTTTAACCAGCAGCCTTCTATTACTCCCTTACAAGTTCAATTTAATGGATGGTAAGAATGTAATAGTTGGAATGTCTTTTTTCTAGGTTAATAAGTTTAGTAGGTAGCTGCTCTCTGCTGTGGATTAAATAAAAGTTTCAAATTTTGTTTTATCTTTTTCTGTTTCCCTTTATTCAAAATTCTAACTGCTTCTCTTAACAAATAAATCTAAAAAGTTTAAGTTACTCTGAAATAAGTGCATATCCTGATCAGATTAACTAAAAACAATGCTTGAGAAGTTTTTTTAAAACTACACACAAAGTTCTATGTCACTATAACACCATTTTTCTATCTTGTGTATGTAGGATATTTTTGAAATCTTCTGCTTTCCCTATTTTTGCCCTTCTTCCAGTCTCCTGAAATAAGCTCTCCCTGTCCTCAGGAATTCAGTGATCTAAACAACATAGAGTTAGAAGAAAACTTAGAGGCCTTCTTGAGTCTATATTTAAACTATATTTTACTCCTATTATCAGTAAGAAATGTTTTAATAGATATACATATAATATTAATAAAATATCATCATAAATTAATTTTTATTTTCATATTTTCATCAATGCATGATGATAGTTTTTAATTCTATTTTATTTCATTTCCATTTACTTCTATTATATTATCTTTTTATTTGTTGGGTTTTTTCTTGTTTTGTTTTTGTTTTTAAGTGTTGGTCACTCACTACTAAATTGATTTTGCATTTTAGTATTGGATGTTGACCTATAGGTGGAAATATACTGTCCTACCTTAGAAGGAATAAAATAATTTACATCTTAAGATGCCTGTTATTATAACTATTTCATTCCTTCTCATCTTTCTCTGCTTTTCTCCTAGTAAAGTAGATATCTCTATTCTAACCTCCCTTCGAAGGAGAGGAAATGTCATCTCTACAGACCTCAGGCCCATGGCAGAGCCATCCCATGAATCTTCTATCCTTGGATCTCCTTTTCTTTGATTTCCTGATAATTATAATGACTCTCAAATTGGCTTATAGTTCATTTCATCTTTTTAAAAAAAAGTCTTGTCACCTGTCCTTCTTAAGCCACCCTACACACATATACCCTGCTTCCAGCTACTTTTCAGTTTTCTTTTTTAGTTTCATTTTTCTATCCCAGTGGCCCCTGCCCCAAGACTTTGTCTTAGATACTCCTCCTTGTGATCATAGCCCTTATCATCATCATTTTTGTAGAGCCCCAAACACCACTAGGAATAATTTAAAATGGCTGGAATCAAGTATGGTTAGCAAAAATGACTTCCAAAGATGGAGAAATAAAAAATTATTTTGATGAGAAATGGGTCCCTCTACTGGTTTAAAAAATAATGAAGATTTAATTAACTAATTTATGTCCCTTGAATCTTTCTGTCACTTTTCTAGCTAAGCATTGGACAATGATATCAAGTAAATAAATTAAAGTTTGAGAATATATGTCCTTGTTTAGAATTATGTCAGGTAATCTCTCATATATGAGCTGAATCCCAGTCTGCTTTACTTCCCAGAATCACTCAGAACTCACTGGAGGGAAGCTCTTGCTTTTCTGCCTCTGGTATCTGCTCAAATGCAGGCACTCTTATGGTTACAAACTTTCCCAGCTTCCACTCTCTCTTATGTTTCTCACCCCAAACCTTTCAATCTATTTTCCCCCTTTCAATCTATTTTCCCCCTGCTTACCTATGTCCATCTTTATGAGAAATGAAGTATGTTATTTTCAAACCCAAAAGTATCCATCCTTGCAGGCACATGCAATTAAGTGGGGTAGGCTCATTCCTATCATGACTTTCCAGACTTTCAGCTGTAAGATGGGGATGCATTTATACTGTTCAGAGAATCTCACTGTGCTGAGAACCTATATTCTTCTCTTGGGAATCAAATCACTTCCCTTTCTTTTTCCTCACTAACCTCAATTCCCAGTTACTCAGTGTTTATTGATCTCAGCTAGATGTAGATAGAAAAGCAAAGTTCAGGTCATAGGTCTCTGCTAGAGAGCTTTTGCAGTTTTGAAGGTTATCAGATTCACTATATTGCTAATTGGTGGATTTCAACAGGGAGGAAAAAAAATCAGTCAATGTAGGCTGAGAAAATAGTTAAGTGCCAATAATCTTACTTCACGTTTAATAGTCACCACATGCCTTCTCTATCTCATCCTTTATTTATCAATATTTATTGATTGATTCATTTTCTAATGGTTATACAATTTATTACTAGAGTCTAATTTTGATTTGATAATTTTTATCACTTATTTATAGCAATATAAATCACATAGTAATCTGCCGTTTTTCACTAAAGCCAACATATGAATTGTATTTGATCCTTTTTATTTGGAGGGCCAGCTGAAATTTTTAATTTTAGAAAACAAAAGCAAAAAGTAGAATCTTTTCTTAAAAAGAAGAGCAGATATATGTCCTTAATTCTGTAAAAACTCAATCAATAGAAGCCAGAAAGTGGTAAGAGCAAACTAATGACAACTGTTGCCAGACAATGTCTCCTTGACAGAATTAGCTACATAAATAATTTGTAAGGTCCCAGTGCAAAATAAAAAGTGGGGCTTCATGTTGAAAAATTACCAAGAATTTCATTATGCCAATAGCAAAACATTGAACTATTCTCAGGGCCCCTCTAGGTATATAGGACTCTTTCCAACTGCACAGGTCATGTATATCCATGAAGAAGGCCTTGATTCTAGAACATGTTTTGCAAATGTATACTGAAAGCTACAATCTCCTCCTCATCTGTATCTGTATCTATTGTATTGAGTCTTTTTTTTTTTTTTCTTCACAAGAAGAACTTTTTGGAAGAGTAGTCTAATTGACTGCTAACAAATTCATTGGGAAACTGCTTATATGTGTGGAAAATAACACAATTAGATTTCTATTTCATACTATTAAGCAAATAATCAGTTCTAGGTGGATTTAAGACTGAAATGTAAAAATTGAAAGTTTTTTTAAATTTGAAAACAATAGAGATTATGGCTTTAGGCCAGGGAAATGTACTTTAAAGAAGTACAAAAATGTACAAAAACACAAAAGTTGAGATTGATATATTTAACTATATTAAACATTTTAGAAACTAAATTAAAAGACAAATTAAATACATTAAAAAAAGTCAAGGCTATAATGTGAGAAAGTTATCTGTCATACAGATAGCTGGTAATAGGTTACCATCAGAATGTATAAAAAATCCTTTAAAATAGGCAATGATACATTTTAAAAATACTATAAAAAATGAATATACTTGAATGACCGATACATCTATAAAAACATGCTCATTATCAGAACACTTCCAGGTACCATTTTACACCTCATCCTCATCTCCATCAATAGCCTTGGATGTAGTCACAGAACTTCTGAGTCACTAGGGGTAGGGTGGGGCCTTGGAAAGTTAATTTTGAAGAAGCTCTCTGAGGGATTCTGATGAGTACCATGGTTGAAAAATGTTTTCTTGAATTTTAACAGATCCTGATCCAAAGGAATCAATCATCATAGCCTAAAATTGTAACTTCCACACAGTTTTTCAATCTGTCACTTCCTTTCCATTGCTGTGGTTCAGAGAGGTTTAGAGAGGGACTTTGGTACGTGTAAAGAGGTTGGTCTTAAATGCCAGACAGCAGTATACTCCAGCTGTGCAGGAGGTGCAAGGACCATTAACCCACAACTACATGGAAAGCAAGGAGAATAGTGTTCATGAGTCTCCACCAATGTCTTCTATATTAGGTGACAATCATTTCCTCCAAACCCTTTCTCTCTAAACCCACAGCTCATAGAGAAACTGTATTTCCTGATGTCCACAAGAACCTGTCTCACTTCTTCTTTCATCCTTGATTGATGGAGGGAATAAATCATTCTTCACTTCTAGTGAAAAAGGAGAGAAGAAGTGCTCAGGGAAGGATGCAGCCAGGACATGGATTTTTATTGGACCTGAAAAGATGATTAGTTGCCCTATAATAGAGCACAGGCATGTTCTGATAACAGTAACTTCTACATCATTTGAGGCAGAAACAAAAACAAACCTTATATAGTGTCTCACAAAAGTACCCTTTAGCTAATCTCTCTAATATATAAAAAGCTGTAAATCTGAAGAAATAAGAGATTAAAAGTATATATAAAAATGGGTAAAAGAATGGATAGAACTTACACAGAAAAATAAATGTACATAAAATATACAAAAATATGCCCATATTATTCTTTATAAAAATGCAGAGATTACTATTACTGGGAAACCGGAAAATTTCAAAAGTTTTACGGTTTATTCTGTAGCTGTGGCTTTTGGAAAGCAGTAACTCTCATGACTTGCAAAATGGTCAATCTCTATCAAGGAAAATTCCCTTCGATCTATAATCTCACTTTTAGAAATCCACCCTGACAATAGGCCTTCCAGAATACAAAACAACATATTATGATGAATTGTTATAATTTTGTGTTGCCTCGGCATTCATTTTGAATACAAGTTAAACTTTCTGATACCAGAAGCGGGGCTTAGTCATTTTTGACACAATTTCCAGTTCTACACCACACTAACATGACTCAACCTGGCCAAAAAACTTAGATCCATCTCTCCCGCTTCTTTTAAAAGGACAGTCAGGCTTTGCGTGGGAATGTAAAGTGACCCACACCATATTCTCTTACATATACCGCTAGTTGCCATGTGTTCTTCTCCCTCTCTGTCTGACTCTTCATTCCTGCCTCCTGTGACCTGGGGACAGAGGACTGCCCTCTTGACTCATTGTGCCTCCCTGCCCAGGATCTGTAAGTGAAAATCTTTGAACTTGTTTCTTATTGTGGTAGTATATTAAATTTGCGTCTTCCATCTGAAAAACCAGGGGCTTCCCCAGGCTGGGTTTTTTCCTGGAAATGCAGGCAAGAGCACATAGTCAGGCTTCCAGCGCCAGAGCAATGGTCAGTCATAATCTGGACACAGTTCAGACAAGGACAACGCAGGTATCTGCCAGTATAAAGAAGTTTCCCATGTGACAGACACCCCAACTCCACCCCAACATCACGAGTTAGACAACCAGACATTAAGCCATCCTCCGAGTAAAAGAAATAAATATCCTGTGAAAGGCATACTGTAAACACCCATATCCAGCCCCAGTCCTTTTCCTTTAGGGCAGGGTTACTAGGTGCTCTGGTACTGGAACCCCAGTTTAGCTGGGGGCTCTCAAAACACATATGCAAATGGTATTTTTTATGATGCTATTTCGTAATAGCAAAATTTTAAAACAAATTCTCATCTATAAAAAACTGCTTTAATAAAGCATCATAAAAAAACAAAAAGAAATACGAAGTAGCCATTAGAAAGAATGAGAAAAATCTCTATAAATTGATAGAGGAGTAATTTCTAGAATATAATTTTATGGAAAAAAGGAAGGTCAAAGATTGCATTCAATACTTTAATAGGTTATTATTTGTGCAAAAAGAAGACAGATTTTCCCCCAAAAAGAACTAGGGGAAAGATAAACCAAAAGGCAATAAAAATGATTATATATAATGGATAGGAGGGAAAGGGTGGAGCTGGATATAGTGAAAGGAAGATTTCCTTGAGTAAAAATTTTAATATAGTTAAAAATCTAAATAAGATAAAAAATCTAAAGTTATCTAATAACTGAGTCTACAATTATTACTATTAGTGGCAGTATCCCTATTTATGATGTTATTTTATGGGTACTGTAGAATAAAGCCAATAAATTAATACATTAATTTTATTAAAAGAAAACATGCCAGTAATCCCAGTGCTTTGGCAGGCAAAGGAAGGAGGATTGCTTGAGGTCAGCCTGAGTAACATAGCGAGACACCATCCCTACAAAAAATGTTTAAAAATTAGCTGGGCATGGTGGCACAAGCCTGTAGTCCTGGTTACTCAGGAGTCTAAGGCAGGAGGATTGCTTGAGCCTACTAATTTGAGGCTGCAGTGAGCTATGATCATGCCATTGCACGCCAGCCTGGGTGGCGGAGCGAGACCTTGTCTAAATCATACATACGTGCATATTTTTACTGAGAGAAAAACAGGTACCAATATAAAATACAAGGTAAAAAAATCCTGTTAATGTTAAAATTTTATTAGAAATATTAGCTTGAATTCTTGATTAAAAACACCAAAAGACATTTCCTGTGTCTGTCCACTATAAAGGTCTAGAAATAACAATAACCTAGTAGCAATGAGACACCAAATGACCAGATATTGGTTTCTAAGTACAATTGCTGATTACAAGTAATTAATACGTATTATGCCTGAAGGAAAAAAAACTACTAAAAGGCTCATGAAGTAAAAGGGAGGGGGCAACACTGACCTAAAGGGGCCCCTTCAATTCTGGTTAAGTTGAGAATCTCCTAGAATAATGAAAAAATTTGATTATAATCTCCTAAAACTGTGAGTCCAAAACCACAAAACATAAAAAATAAAAAGCAAAAGTCTCCTTTTACAGAAGACTACCAATAGAGCATAGAATAAATGATGAAATTAGATGAAATGTGAGAACTAATGAGTTTGTAGCTCCCAATGTAAAAACTCCTTTAGGCAATTACTATAAATAGATGTTTAAACCATTGGGTTAAAGATCATTGGGGAAGAGAATCTTTTTGCATCAGTTGTAAATTATTACCCACAGATTACCAGCTAATTACAGAGGAAAAAGTTACAAGGAAGAGATATGATAATCACTACTCATATCCAAGTGATCCAGCAGTTACACACACAGTTGGTCAGCCTGATATTATGTACCTCCTACATGTGATGCTGTAGAGTACACAGCGTTATCTATGTGGTGTCATTGCTAAATGACAGATTTTCCCTTAAGGTAATTATGATGAAATAAAATAAAGCAAATTCAGAAAGTGGAATGTTCTCAAAGAAAAATGGCCTGACTCTTCAAAACAAAATGTAAAAATATAAATAAAAAACAGTAAAGTCTTTAAAAGCAAGACACAAAAGGAGTGTGTTGGGGGGAACTCTTGTAGATTAAAATAGACTAAATAATCATAACAAATGCCATAATGAAACCTCACTGGATCCTATATCAGGGAACAAACCTAAAAGTTGCTTCTAGGACAATTGGGAACATATGATTGTGGACTGTATACTCAATAATCTTATAAAATTATTGTTAACATATATTTTATGTTGGATAATGATATCGTGGTTATGCTGGATAATGTCTTTCTTTTAGAGGTGTATGCAGCGTATTTATGAGAAATTATTGTATCTGCAACCTACTTTTCAAATGGTTAAAAATTGTATGCAGAGAGAAAGAGAGAGAGAGCAATGATGGAGGATAGAAACACTGATGAAGCTAGGTGAAGGGTTTAGAGTTAGTCATTGCATCTTTAAAAAGTTCTCTATAGAGTGGGATTTTTTAATAATACGAAGTTGGGGAAGGGGAAGGTGTTTGTCTCATATTTACTTTCTGCAGCTCATATTCTGCAAGTAATATTCTTGCTCCTTTCAAACTGTACCAAAACACCCTCATTAAGCAGTCAAGCTATAACCACAACAGCATCACCACACCCTCAAGAACAGTTGAGTTTTATACATTGTTCTCTCATTTTAAACAGCAAATGGCTGTTTCTTGCCCTCCATGTCCATCCCCACACTGTCTCTAAAGGGCAAAAGCCCAGATAAACTATTTAACAATTTACATTAACACATAATACTTAGTATCTGATTTCAGGTTAAGGTGATTTCATAATTGCTATTGCTGTTGTTTTTGCCCATTTATATAATTTTTCCCAGAACAAAGAATTCTGTGACACAACTGGGGATTATACATTACAGCTTTAGGAAAATCCTAATTACCTAAAAATTTTAAATGACTCCCATATATGCACATGCTACATTATATGGATTTGTAGGGTATCCTCACAAAATTTTCCATTAGGTAAAAATGCATTTCCTGAAATATTTATCATACCTGTATTTATGCAATGTTAGTTTTCTCATTTATATTAGGTCTGTATAGTGCTAAAACCTAGTAATTGCTTAACAAATACTTGCTGAGTAAATCACGGAATGTATGGTACTGGAGACTTGAGGTTCAATAGAAATAATCAATAAATAAATCTTTGAATATAAAGGAGATGTCTGAGGGAGATGTGTAGAGTTTAAGGGAAATAAGTCAAAGAAGAAAAATAAACTGAAAAGGGAAGAGGAAGAGTAAAAGAATGGCAATAGCTGCAAACATCAAGAGGGATGTTTCATTCATATTGTTTAATTTTTCTCTTAGTCACATTTTAAATGAGTACTCATTACCTCATAGCTAGAGAGGCTACCATATTGGAGAGTGAAGCTTATAAAAATTTTCCATCTATTGCATAAAGTTCTATGAGGCAGCACTGCTGGAGAAAGTATTAGAGTAAAAAAAGAGGTAAGAAGTAAAAACTTGAAGAAAAGAGGCAATAAATAAAACTGCAACATCTGTAACAGTGACATCTTTGGTTAAAAATGAATCAGGAGACTTTCAAAAATATTTATACTTTTGATTTTATATTCTATTAACATAGTTGGTTTGATTTCTCATGGACCCTTACATTAGTATTTCCAATTAAAACCACACTCTTTAAAATTGTGTTTGCTGCATATAAAATAATCATTGTTGTAGCAAATTTTTCAAAAACTAAAGCCAAGGCAGTTTAAAGATGTGTGATGGAAAAGAGAGGGGGAGTTAAGTCAAGAAGCAACAATTAAGGAAATGTCTTAAACACCAACTCTATTTTGGTTTTCTTGAGCATTTCCACTCTTTCCACTTGTGTTAGTCACCATCCCGCAGTTTCCTTTCATGTCACTGAAAGTGAGTTAACTCAGAAAATAAAGAGGCATCTGTCTCCATGCTTTCACTATTCTATAAACAACTTACATTGCTCGCTACTGCGGCATAGAAGTTTAGTCAGACTCATTTGTTTTTCAAGTACCTTCCACTGTCTGCTCAGAATAAACACTATTGGAAAAAATTTACTATAGTAATCTTATGTGAGCTGTTTCCCTCTCTCTGAACTCAAAACATTCTTTCAGTATGCGAGAAAGGCAAACTCAATTATTTTATGCTCAACAGAATTTTATTGAATCCCCTGACAGTTCAGATAAACTACTAAATGAATGTTTATTATAAGCATGCAGGCAAATGATACATTATAGGGAGGAAACTACTCGAAGCAGTTATTCCACCTGTAAACAAAGTTTGCCTGGGAAGATTTTATTTTATTCCTAGAAAAATGCCATGGATTAGATTGAAAACTGGAGGATATGTCATTGTAATTTTGTTTGTCTGACTCTGCATCTTGTGTAACCAGGAATGTCTATTCTCATAGATTTTGAATTTAGACCAAGTGAAAACTTGACAACAGACTGTGTCTGCTTTTCCCAAACATCACTAACTTTTGAAAAACCCAAACCATCAGATGTGGTGAAGACAGGAGATGAGGGAGACTGATAGATAGATAGATAGATGATAGATGATAGATAGATAGATAGAGAGCAGACATAGATAGATGATAGATGATAGATAGATAGATAGATAAATAGATAGATAGCAGATATAGATAAGTAATTTTAGTGTCAATTCTAAAGTCTCCTATGAATATTTGCACCACTCTTTAACAGATTTTAAGGTTTATTTTGTCATCATTGTGAAACCAAAGAATAGGTAGAACTTGCTTATGTTTTCAACAATGCTTTTAACACAAAGTATAAAGGCAACATATATTGTATATATGTTCTATCAACATATATTGTATATAATACCCTTAACTACTTTGACATTAGTTATCTTTTCATTATTAGGATTCTAATCAGTAGAATAATTGAAGCATATATGTTAAAAATCTGTTAAGTTAAAAATCTTAGTTTATAATATTTTAAGGAATAGTATATCTGAGTAGAAATCCATAGTCATAGAATCACAAGGAATCAGAATAACAATGGAACTTATGTTAGATTAGTCTTGGGACATCATCAGATGATTCCAGGCATGACCTCAATTGCTCTCCATAATATTATATGTATCATGCATATATGAGATAGTAAATATGGAAGTGTGCTTCTAAACAATTTCCTGATAGTGAATGCTTCAAAACTTATCTGTGACTCTATTTAATAAGTCTGATAAAATTGTAACTAAAAGAAGGACAAATAAGATGCAAAAAAGAGGAAGAAGAAGGAAAATAAGAGAGAGAAGGACAAAGATACAGAGAGAGGGAGGGCGCGAACCACCACCACCATTATCACCACCACTATCACAACAACAACTGGGATAGCAATGTTTTAATAGGGTAGTATTATTATCATTATTATTGCTTAATCTTTATTTCCATTAGCACTCTAAGTGCGGCGTATGTAAAAAATAAAATGTGCAGCTTCCTAAGGAAATAGATTTGAGAAAGCCAACTCGCAAATCTAGTGCTTCATTATATCAGCTGCATAAATTGTTTCCTAATTGGACGCTTACTCATCTTTTAAACATAATAGCAGGTATAAAATGTTCAGGTGGAAAACCAGTTTAGGTTAATATATCATGTTATCTATTAGCACTGTAGCTGATTACTAAGTAATGCAAATGTTTAAATTACCAAAAAAACTATATCCTAATAAAATTGGAAATTTTTAATAATGACATTTTGTTTAACATTAATTCTCTAGAAAATGCACAAAACAATGTATATTTTCAGGCATCATGGAGCATTTAGACTAACATTTTCCTTCATATTGATGTCAAAGAGAAAGAATCAAAGTGACTTATGTCACCAAAAGAAACAGGAAAGAAATATTCTTTTAAACACCTACTCACAGCTGTTACCAAAAATCGTAGTAGGTTTACTATCACATCAAATAAAAAAAATCAAAATGCTGTTTGTCTTTATTATTTCCTCTCCTCTGGGAAAGTATGTGACCCATGCTAGTTGGTGAATGTTTTTCCTTTCTAGTGCAGGTGACAAGAGTAGGTTTTGGCATTTGTTTTGCATTACTGTCATTCTAAAAAGAAACTAGAAAATATATAACATTTGTATATATTAATTTCAGAAGCCAAATTACATATTTGTAATGAAAATTAAATGCAACAAATTCAAAGTCATAAAGAATTAGATATACTTTTATGTTAAGATGGCTTTTCTGTTAGGCTCATCTTTCAAAATTACAGCATTGAAAAATACATTTATCTGGTTTCGATCTGAATACCTACATTCTCATATGCGCATCTTCATACGAGTCAGACAGTGCCCACAAATATGCTCCTTTAGTAATCTGAGCAGTTTTGCTGGCCTGTACCAAAATAGAAAGAAAATTATTAAGTAGAAATTCCCCAAGGGGAATCAAGTTGAGGTAATTTAAATGACAATCTTGTTTAACTTTGCATTTTTCTATAGGAAGTCATCTGATCTTGTCAGAAAGAATTTTTTTCCTTTGCAACTCAATAACCCCCACATATGCCATTGTTATAGTAGTCATTTCATTTTCAGTTTATTTTCCTTATTTCTCTCTATTACACCTAGAACATAGAGTTTTTATTAGTACTCAATCACACATTACACATAGAACATTGTGTAGTACTCAATAACAGATAAATTAATGAACAAAAATTATTATTTAAATTCTATTAGGTTTCACATATAGCAATTCTACAAAAGAGTGCAAGGGAATAATTAAGACACAGAGCCAATAGTTTACCAGCACAGAATTTGGTTCCTTTAAATTAGGAGCTTAATATTAACTTGTCAAGTGGATTTATATCTAAAATATGCAAAAATTAAATGATAATATTATAGATTATGATCTGTAAAATAGTAAGAAAGCATCTTGCACATGTTACAAAAACAGTAAATATCCACTGTTTTGAGTTGACTTACTTAGAAAAAGCCTCAGTTAATTCCAGTTAAGTTCAAAAGTTCTGTTTTGGAAAGATTTCCCCCCAACCCCGGCTAATAAGCATTAATGACAGCTTAATCCTATCACATCTTTTCATGAGAATACCATGTTTTGGCAATGACCTCAATTATAATGCTAGTTTATTCTTTTCTGAAAGATATACCATGAAACTTCTAACTACTCCACTCCCACAACAGGATGTCCTGCTCTGATTGGCAGGGAGAGTTTGAAGGTGGGTTGGCAGAGACTGTGACCGCAACTGACTGCGTTCTGCAGAATTATGGTAATGAAATTGGAAGCCAACTTTCGTGAAGCAGAAAGCCTCAAGGTAATTGCCATGTACTATAACTTTTCCTTCCATTTGGAAAACAGAAATAAACAGCACATTTTCCCCATGAATCTACTGTATTTACCAGTATTGTTTGTGGGGTATACTTTGCCAGTTGACATTACTTTAGTAAACTTATTATTATACGGTGAACACCTGCCCCATAAATATAGAATAGAAAAGCTATATTATATTTGTGTTTGGTGAAATGAAGTGTTACCCAAACTCAGATGTGGTGAAGACCTTTTGTGCTCTCTATATTTATGGGAGCTACATGCCACTTAACATACACCAAATTTGGTAAGCAAACAAGCTTGACTCAGAGTTCAACTTTACATGATCTTTGTGACCGGAGATTGGGTCATTCAGTTTCTAATGTATAGTTTCAACTAAGTTAGAATTCTAAGTATGTTTTAAATTTTAAAAATAAAATGTTAAGTTTCTTATTGAATAACTAAATATTGAGTTGAAAGACTTCTTCCACACTAGATTGATGGAGTTTTCTCTTATTCGTATAGAAACCCATCAGAAGTTTATTTAGATTAGGTATTACTTAGGAAGATAGCATTAGAAAGTACAACCTTATCTTTTCCTATAGCAACAGGATGTAATGGTAAGAAAGAACAGAAGCCAGAGAGATCTGGACTTGTATTTCTGCTACTTTCTGTGTTCTTAGATAACTCACTTCAACTCTCTGAATCCTAATTCCTTGTTTAAAAATGCAACTCTATTCTGTAAGTCTGTTTTTTAAGTACTTAGAAATAACATATATAAAGACCAAAAACAATCTCTGGTATAGAAAATTTAAAAAAATTGTTGTACTGAATGCTGTTAATACTACTACTCTTGTACTTTTAGTAAAATATCTTATAACTTAATTATTCTAATATTATACTTTCCATTTGTCTTATTGTGAAGACAGAAATAAAGTTATAATTGCACCCCTCAACAACAAAGACATTGTTGAATGTCTACTATGTCCAACTGTAGTTGGATAACAGGACTGTAGGAAATGTAAAACCAACACAACGCCCCAACCACTTTCCTCAAGTCAGTTGGTATTGCCACTGAAAAGGAATTTACTGTGAACCCCCTGGAAGAAGGTATAGCACTAGAACTGAGGGTCAAATACTTTGAATTAATTATCAAGAATTTCTTGATTTTTCAAATAAAAACTGTGACCTATGAAAGTAAAGTGAACTGAGAAACAGTTATTGATTTATATATAATATATAATATATAATATATTTTATATATATATATATTCCAGATAAATGTAATCTTGGTATTGCTAGTTTCACCTTTACTGCCAAGTTACAAAACAAAACAAACCAATCTAGTACGCCCATAAATAGAGTCTGGCCATAATTCTCTGCTCTCCTCAGACTGGAGAAAATAATGTTACCAGATAAAAATATAGTGAATGACTATCTTAACAAGGAAACTGAGGAACTTGTTTCTCCAGTTAAATTCAGTGTGAATTTCCTTACTATTTATTTCATTTAGAAGCAGAACTCATGAAGAATGAAGTAGGGAGAATGTCTTTATATTATACTCACATTATTAGTCATACTCATGTGCAATGGAATATTCTACAATTTTTTTTTAATCTGAGGTAACTTTACATGAACTAATATGAGCAAATCTCAAGACATGTTAGGGGAATAAAATAAGATTTTATAACGATGAGTATATAATTCTATTATTTTTTCTTGTTCTGAAACTTAGCATGTTTAATTTAATTTTACTTTTTATTATTGTGAAAACCACATAACGTAAAGTTTACCATTTTAACCATTTCTAAGTTTGTGGTTCTGTAGTGTTGAGTATATTCACATTGTTGTGAACTAGATCTCCATAACTCATTCATATTGCAAATCTGAAACTCTATACCCATTAAACAATGATTCCCCTTTTCTCCCAAGCCCTGATAACCACCATTCTACTTTTTGTTTCTGTGAATTTGACTACTTTAGATATCTCATGTAAGTGGAATCATACAGTATTTGTCTTTTAGTGACTGATTTATTAAACTTAGCATAATGTCCTCAAAGTTCATCCATACTGCAACATGTGACAGGATTTCCTTCCTTTTTAAGACTGAATAAAATTCAATTTTATGTATATGCCATGTTTTGTTTATTCATTCATCCATTGATGGACATTTGGGCTGCTTCCATCTCTTGGCTAGTTTCATTTTTTAATTGAAAACATATGAGACATGTAATGTCTACATCCATGTATAGTTGGATATTTACGATATAACATATATATGTATATATATATATATATAAACATTTTACCAAAAAATAAGCTTTGAGAGTAGAGGAAGATATCATCTTAATTTATTACCAATATTATTTCTCTAGAGGTATAAACACTTTTATCAGTTCATTGTATATCAGAAAAATATTTTAAATAAATGTATGCATATATATATATTTAAAATTGAATTATGTATGCTATGCTATTGTATTTATTATTCTATTTTTTAAAGCTAGCACTCCTTTAGAGTTATATTTGCATCAGTAAATAGAACTTTACCTCATTTATTTTAACTGTTTATTAAATATATGATTATTCATGATTATGTGGACTGCTTTCACTATTGTGATATCATTTAGCTATTTGTGAAGTATAATACATATACAGAAAAGTATACACACCAGTTAATATGCTTTCACAAAATAAATTCACCTAGATTCACAAATAGATGATTACCAGCCCCAGAAACTTCCCAGTCACTGTTAACTCTGAGTGGCAACCACTCTCCTGAATTATAACAGCATAAATTAGTGTTGTCTCTTTTTGTACTTCATGTAAATTGAACCATATGCATAACATTCTTTTTTGTGTTTTATTCCTTTCATTCAACATTATGTTTGTGATCCTTATTCCTACTGCTGCAAATACTGGCAGTTAATTTTTTTCATTCTTATTTCTATACATGCCATTGTATGAATATAAAACAATTTGTTTATTCATTCTGCTTTTGATAATCATTCAGAAAATTTTGACGTGGGCTACTACAAATAGTGCTGTTGTGAGCAATATCATTCATGTATTCTGGTCTACCCATTGCTGTTAGTTCTATAACACGCAGTGAAATTGTTGAGACAACAGAGAATTTATAGATTTAGCTTTAGCAGATCCTGACAAATAATTTTCCAAAGAATATGTACTAATTTGAATTCCAATCACAGGGTGTAAATAAATAGTTTTATCAGAGGTGTGTGAACCAGAGCAACTCCATCTTAAACAGGAGCTAAGTAAAATGAGGCTAAAACCTACTGGGCTGCATTCCCAGACCGTTAAGGCATTCTAAGTCACAGGATGAGATAGGATGTCAGCATAAAATACAGGTCTTAAAGACCTTGCTGATAAAACAGGTTGCAATGAAGGAGCCGGCCAAAACCCACCAAATCCAAAGTGGCAACAAGAGTGACCTGTGGTCGTCCCTCACTGCTACACTCCCACCAGCGCTACAGCATGAATAATCCACCCTTTGTTTAGCGTATAATCAAGAACTAACCATAAAAATGGGCAACCAGCAGCCCTTGGGGCTGCTTTGTCTATGGAGTAGCCATCTTTTATTCCTTTACTTTCTTAATAAACTTGCTTTCACTTTGCATTGCGGACTGGCCCTGAATCTTTCCTTGCCCAAGAACCCCTCTTGGGGTCTGGATAGGGACCCCTGTCCTGTAACAGTTTCTTCATTTTATTGTCACATTTAGTATTTTCTACCTTTTTTATTATAGTCATTGGTGGATCTACAGTGGTATCACATTGTGACAGATATACGTGTGCTATAATATGCATGGACCATTCCTAGGAATGCATGCAGTGCTTCAATGATTGCCTATGGTCGGGGAACTAGAATTTGGGTGTCAAGTATATAGAAAAAGTCACTTCTCACTTTACAGTTTTTGATGCTATTTGAAATATTTTAACATGTGCTGTATTACCTTTTTGTGTTCCTTTCTTTCATTTCCTTTTTAGTTTCTAAGAGAAAAGTAATATAAGCCTTTAGTATTAGTCTAAAAACCAATTCACTTTTGATCCCAAGGCCACTGGGAGTTGGACAATCACATGGGAAGTGTAAAGCTCAAATTCTCTTGCCAGCCCTTAAGTTTTTGTGGACAGAGCAAGGAGATGGGAAACAGAAAAGGAAATGAGACTGAAACTCCAGAGAAATGTGAAGATCCAGATATTCATGGCCCTCCCAAATATCACTTACTGTTCTCTTTACTATCTGATTATTACAGATGTTGAAAGTTTCTTTTTTTAAATACACACACACGCACACATATATACACACATACATGTATGTATATATACATACACATATACATGTATGTATATATACATACACATATATGTATATGTATTTATATACATATATGTATTTATACATATATGTATACGCATATATGTGTACACACACACACACACACACACATATATAAATATTTATTCCACAGGGGTCCAGCCTACAGGTGTGGAAGCAGCTGTCTCTGCCTCCCTGATACTGGCCTATGTTTTCATACTGGCCTGACCTGAACTGGAAATCAACAGAAAAGTCATCAAGCTGACATATAGGTACATGACCAAAATTTCTTGTGCTATTAAAAGAGAAAAAAAAAATAAAGCAAAGAGAAAGTATAGAATTAAGAAGTATGATGTCAAGATTTATTCTTTGATTGAATAAAGGTACCCTCAAATGACTCAACTAACAGATGACTAAGGTTTTATGAGTTGTATTGTTAGGGAACTCATACTTGGAAATCAGGTACCTGTGATTCCCTCAAGAACCTATTGGGCCAAAGCTCATATGATTCTTAAGTACTGTTCAGGTTGCAGAGTCTTGTGCGGTGCAATAGTGTGTTCCCTTGTGAGTGTGACAATAAAGATCAATGGACACAGGAGAATGGGTCAAAGCAATGAATTTATGCCAACAGTAGAGAAGAGCTCACCATTAATTCTTTTTGCTTTATTGGACTGTTTCTGTTTTCCCTAACATTGTTTGTTGTGTAAGATAGAATGGTTACGTTTATAATTAGAATTTGGCAGTGGTGCTGTGAGGACTCACATCTGAATTTGATTAAGGGAAATGCATTTTACCCAGAGATGCTGGCCGTAGAACAGGGTGACTTAACAGCATGTCTTTGGATTGTTCCTGTTGTAGAGAGGATGAGTGTATGTTTATTAAGTAAAATAATTATATTAGGTGGAGCTATTCATGGAATTATACACAAATGTGTTAACTAGACAGCTAAAAAATAAAATGAGGAAGACATAATTTAAGCCCTTTGTTTCCTCGCATTTTGTTTATTAACAGCAAGTGTCATTATTTCTGGGGATCCAAGCCTCTCTCTTACTCCATGAGATTCTGGGTGGGACCAGTGTAATAAGTGCCATCCTGTTTTCCTTTTCTAACCTGTATCCAAAAAAATATATCTCCTAGGTCTGACTTATTATATTAGCCATTAGTTTGATCACAGTCATCAGCTTATTTAGGTGATGTCAGCATAAATTATTCTCTGGGATTTAACATGTGGGTGCCAAAGGGGAGAATAGCACATGTGGGTGCTAAAGGGGAGAAAAATATGTATTTATAATTAGCAAAGCATACTAAGCTCAGAGGTAACCTGGCCTTTGAACAGGATTGTTACATCTCAGGTTACCTCTGAGCTTAGTATGCTTTGCTAATTATATATGTGTGTGTGTGTGTGTGTGTGTGTGTGTATACCTTACTTTCCTCTGACCTTAGTAAGCTTTGCTAAGAACAGTCTAGAGTCTTGTGTGGACATATTATTACTACTTTTTCCAACATGGAGTAATCTTACCTGCAATAAGCCAAATGACCAACAACAACAAAAAAGGAAAGCTGATGAAGACAAGAGACAGAGTGACTGACTAGTATGTGTCCCTAAGTTACTAAAGCTTATGTAGCCTCTAAGTAACCTCTGAGGTGGACTTTTCTACAGTCCTATAACTAAGGAAGAACTAATCAAATATAGAAACCATGGCTGAGAGACAAGGTAAAAGTGATGGAAACCTAAGTCTCTGAATCAGTTGGAGGCACATGGATTTTGAGTTTGTCATGGGTATTTGGAAAGTCATGGTCACAATGTAATTGTACATTTTTATGTAAAGAAAAATGTTTCAGCTTGTCACACTCTAAAATTTGTGTCACTATTATATAAAGATGGACTTTTATATAGGTAGATATATAACTTTATGTATAGATTGATACATGGTTTTCTACAGTTTGTCTTTGACTTAAGAACCAACCATAATTAAAGAGGATAATGGATTGTTCAATGGTTAGCAAACATTAAATAGTAGTAAGATATAATATGTTAAACATACCATTGCTTTTATAATCAAAATATGTGCTTACATTAAGTGAATGGAATATCAATATTATGCACAATATGTGGTTATGATTGTCACAGGCAGAGCAGAAGCTTCCTCTCTTGACAGGCAATTAACACAGCCTAATAACATGGATAGAGAGATAAACACTCAAGAGGAATAATAAATTTATGTTCTGTTGCTATAAGAGGATAATTTTATGTTTTATTTAAGATTGAAGCTTACATTGATATTAAAAACTGTGCGTAATGGTAGGAGTTTGAATTAAATTCTTACTGTTAAGCCTGTTTAGCAAGTAAAAATAATTTAGTATATTCAATACATCATGTTTTATGAATGCTGTATTGAGGAGATGGATACCTTGCCACCTTAATAGTGGTGTGTAATATGAAGCACACCAAAGGCCTAATACCTTCATTTTATAGCTTTTTTCCATTTTCTCAGCTGAAATGACAAAGTAAATCTTCCTGGCCTATGTTTTGAGTGAGTTACAGTCAGTAGCATCCTGCGCTCAAAAAAACAGACTTCACTCAAGGCAAACAGGCGTGGGAGGAAGAACATGTGACTCAAAATTAATCTGAACTTAAAAGACTGTCTTTTCCCTCATGCATCATCAAAATTGGATGTGTTATGTCATAAAGCTTTACCTTCTTACTAAAACTGTGTTTTAAACTGCTTAATTTTGTTGACCAGAGGTAGAGTGGCAGAATGGAAAGCATATGCATTGATTATTTTTTAGTACACTGAAAGACTGCATGTTTAAGCAATATAAGTTGTAGGTTTTAGGATTATTTGATAAAAGATAAATCCTCATGGGCTTCAAAAACAGTAAACCTATTAAGAGATCTAAGATGACTTGAAATCATTTTAAATACAGTATGCACATTTCCAATGCTTGACTAATAAACTGCTTGAAGTTACTTACCTATTAGCTCATCAAATTGTCTATAATAAGGAGCCTTTATATATAACTTAATACATGTTTTTAAATGGATTATTTAAGGAATTTGATTTTAATATTCTTTCATTCTTTTCTTTTTAATAATAAATGGTTAAATAATTGATTCTTAATTATCAATTTCTCATAATAAAAATGTATATTAACCAAATATGGGTTTTATAAATTTTTGAGTGCCACTTTAAAATTTTTTCAAGAATTTAAGTCTCTCATAGTTTGCAGCCATGAAGAATACATAGTTTATGCTGTTTGTGTATTGGATATAATGTAGAATGGAATATTATTCAATGACACAGTTCACGCTAGTGCTGATCTCTTTCACTGTAGTGAGGCCACAAATGAATTTGCTAAAATGCATTAAGGTGATTTTAGCAGAATAAAATAATAAAGAGTTTTAAATTGTTTTTCTACTCACTGAAAAATTATACTTTTTAATGATACAAAAAGTATTTGGAATATTCTTGCATATGACTTTGTAAAGAAATATTAGTTTCTCTGCAAAATATTTTAAGTAAAACTCTGCTTGGAAAGAGGTTAGATAAACTTTGGAGGACCCTTCAGGTTCTTGAGTCAGTGATTCTGTGATGTAAGCAAATAAGACAGTATGGATTTGAAGTGGACATGTTTCAGCCAAGTCCTTCTACGAGCCAAGCCAGTCATCTGGTTTTAATGAACCTCCTTTGGAATGCAAAAATTTTAATGTTTTGCTTGGGCCCACTATAGTTTTAATTACTTGTATTTGACATGTGTTGAGCAATAGCTAAGCAGTAGTGATTACCCAACACAACATTTTATGCAGTGCTTGCTTACTTTAGGCTGAAGTGTAAAATATAAGCATTTTTCAGATAGGGTAAAGGGAAATAATTATAAAGATAGGCCATTTGTATTTCTGATAGAAGCTTAAGAACATTCAGAATAGTTTAAGGTTAATATGACCTATTGCCCATATTTTTGTACATATTCAGTTATCTCCAAAATATATATTAAAAAATTCTGAATCATGTAACTTTAAATTAGGAGATTATGAATACTTGATCATAACCAGATGTTTTGAATCTCTACTAACTAAAGACAAAAAGGGAAGTAGATTAAATTGCATTAGTTAAGAACAGTTACTGCATTGAAATGGAGTGAATTAGTACCTAAATTTTTAAGTCCGAGGACCTGGTTTTTAATGTCAAAATGTTTTGCAGATATCCACATGGTAGTTATGATAATTTTTGTAAGCTCTTATTAGGAAATTATGTAACAGCTAAAACTATCATGAGGTCAGTGACATTTTAAAATAAATTTGTATGTTTTAACTTAGAAAATATTTGGTCATTTAAAAAATATGTGAATATGAGAAATACTATTTACTAAATCTACAAAAATGTACATAATGAATTTTAGGATACCTTACTGTAACTAAGAACTCCCTGAAGCGTCTTTCATCTTGAGTACCAACCTTGTTATTAGAAATTAATCAAACATATTTAATATCAAATTATTATTTAAATAAAGAAGTTCTCAACATCTAACCTATTTTAAAAACATGTATAAAACCATATAAATATAAATAAGCAAATAAATTGATAACTACAAAACAATGCATTATACTTTGAAATATATTGAATGCAGATCATTAAAATGTTTTTTCTCTATCTGTTGTGAAAAGCCAGCATATGCATTGCTAACCTACATTAGAAGAAAATGTAGACTCTGTTAAATCTCATGGACAGATAGTTTTAAAAATTTGTATTTTAGACATGAAAATATCCTTCATCATTTTTATTAGGTATAATATAAGGTATTCTTTTATTTAAATTTTTATCATTTTATGGTGCTAATCAGAAATACTTAAACTAATGCTTTTAAGCATGCTTATAAGAGTTTGGGTTTGAGCCTACTTCCTTTTGCATAAATTTATTTTGTAGTGAAAAACATGTTTTAAATATATAGACTGTACTTCTCACTGGTTTTACCGACATTATAAATTATATGCAAAAGTGAATGGAATTAACAAGTGTAAATCTGTCATTACTATTATAAAAGTCACTTTCTTCTTAACACAGGGGTAATACTCTAATATTAGCATCTAGAAAAAAGATGAATATAGTACCATGAAGTATAGTGCTCATCCTAAAACCCAAAAGGCACAGTGTTCCAATTTTTTGTATTCTATAAACTCAAGTCAATCAGTATTCATAGCATTCTGCTTCGTTACCAGCAGTATTCTAAGTTCTGATATGGTGGCTACAAAAGAGGAAATGTAAATGGTTGCTGAATTCACATAAGTTAAAGTATATGTACTGAGACTGCACTCATCTACTGTAGTTTCATCTACAGTAGTCTCCCCTTATACACAGTGGATACTTCAAAAATCCCCAGTGGATGCCTACACCATGGATAGTGTCAAGCTCTATATAGTATATACTATGTTTTTCCTGTTCATACACACCCATAATAAAGTTTAATTCAAACATTAAGCACAGTTAGAGATCAATAATAACTAACAATTGAATAGAATACTGTAATAATAGTTATGTAAATTTAGTTTTTCTCACTATCCCTCTCTCTCTTAAAATTTCTTATTATACTATACAACTGGTAGCTGAAACCTTGGAGAGTGAAACAACTGATAAGGGAAGACTACTGTAGAAAAGAAGGAGCAATTTTTCTATGCCAGTTGGCCAGTGATAAGAACTTTACAAGTCTGACTGTATTATCATCACAAACAAGATTGTAACTTGATACATCTTTATATTAACAGGGGCTGGTGGGATTTCCACTGACCTTTTTTTTTTCTTTTTTAGTCCAACCAAATCAATTTCTTTGGCTTGTTTATGAAAATCATATTAGACTTCTTGTTCACAAGTGTCAGTTGCACTAACCAAATAGAGTTGGCTGATTTTTCTTTGCTCATAAAGGTGAGAGTTAACATGATTAATACCAGACTGTTCAATGTTGATAGAAGAATCTGAATAATTATGATGATAGGCTTTAGTATATTCATGAGGGTTTCTTGGGATTACAGAGGGTGAATAACAAGAACAAATTTCTGTTCACAATACATTCATAGATTTTTATCAACAAAATTAAATAATTATTTTCTAATCATCCCTAGCTTAGTAAGTTACAACTTCATTCTCCCAATTTTGAAAGCCAAAACTTTGAAGTCATTTTTGATGGCAATTTTTCTCTTATAGCTTACATCAATTAATTAGCAAATTCTGCCTTCTCTGTATTCAAAGTTTGTACAAAATCCATGCACTCTCACAGTCTTGACAATTACCACCTAGTCGATGCACTCAAAGTATAAAAATAAACTCCTAATACATGAATAAAGCATTGAATAAAGTACATTCCCAGCATGTAATAAAATTAGTGGGTGACTGAGACAAAGAAAAAAATGATTAAGGTAGTGTAAAACTATATATGTTTTTTAATATGTTAATAAACATGCATGCTTATTGTGTATGTTTATTTTAAACACATTAAATGTAGCCTTACAAAATCTAGAATAAAATGAAATATTCTAATATAATGCAATCAATTCATAGAATTAAAGTTTTTTTAATATGATATCCATTAGTGATCTTCAGTAATGCTATATTTCCCAGGATCTGCAGTGATTCAGCATATTTCTCCAAGTTTGCAACATTTCATGACCAGAGCTTCTTAAATTTAAATGCTAGGATGCTTTAGGTATAACTCTCTAAAACTGACTATGATAGATCATAAATGCTGCTTCTTATTTTTTGGAACAAACTATATTATTTAATATAATTAAATATAAGTTAAAATGACTATTACTAGAAAAATATATCCATCAAACAATTTTAGGCTTTTATTTTATAATTTACCATTAAAAACAAAGAAAATTATCTTATAGGACTAATAATGTTGGCCAAATAAGAAATCCACTAGAATTGTTACACATTTAAATCTGGTAGATGAAATTTTTCTCTTTTTGTCTCCATCTTTTTTCTTTTTCTTTTTCTTTTTTTTAAACGAAGTTTCGCTCACATTGCCCAGGCTGCAGCGCAATGGATTGATCTCAGCCTGCTGCAACCTCAGTCTACCAGGCTCAAGCAATTTTCTTGACTCAGCCACCTGAGTAGCTGGGATTACAGGCGCCTGCCACCATGCCCAGCTAATTTTTGTATTTTTAGTAGAGACGGGGTTTCGCCACGTTGGCTGGTCTCGAACTCCTGACCTCAGGTGATCCTCCCACCCTGGCCTCCCAAAGTGCTGGGATTACAGGCATGAGCCAACACGCCTGGCTGTCTCCATCGTTTTTTATACTTTATTAAGGTATAATTGACAAATAAAAGTTATATATATTTATGGTGTAAAAAGTGACATTTTGATACATGTATACATTATAAATTGATTAAATCAAGCTACTTAACATATTCATCACCTCACATACTTTTTTTTGTAGTGACAACATTTAAGATCTGGTCTCTTAGCAATTTTATGTATTAAAAACTTTATTATTAACTATAGTCAGCATGTTATATATTAGATATTCATAATTTATTCATGTAATTGTAACTTTGTATGCTTTGACCAACATTTTTCCATCCCCCACACGCAGCCACTGTCAACCATCATTCTACTCTCTGCTTCTATAAATTCAGGTTTTTAGCTTCTACATGCAAGTGAGATCATGCAGTACACATCTTTCTGTTCCTGGCTTATTTTACTTAACAATGTTCTCCATGTTCATCCATGATGTCTAAATGAGAACATTTTATTACTTTTATGGCTAAATAGTATTTCATTTTGTATATAACCACATTTATGGATCCATTCATCTGATGATGGACACAGGTTAATTTCATATCTTGTTTATTGTGAATAATGCTGCCATGCACATGAGAGTGCAGCTATCTCTTTGATATACTGATTTCATTTTTGGGGGATATATACCTACAAGTGGGATTGCTGAACAATAGAGTAATTCTATTTTTAATTTTTTGAGGAACCCCCATTCTGTATTACATAATGGCTGTACTAATTTGCATTCTCACCCAAACGGTACAAGAGTTTTCTTTTCTCCACATCTTCCTCAATACATGTTATGTTTGGTATAACAGCTAATCTAACAGATATCTCACTGTGGTTTTAATTCGCATTTCTCTGATAACTAGTGATGTTGAACTTTTTTTTCATATATCTGTTGGCCACTTTTATGTCTTTTAGTTATTAAGTCCTTATAAGATGTATAGTTTGCAGGTATTTTCTCCAATTTTTAGGTTTTTTCTTCACTCTATTGATTGTTTTCTTTGCTATGCATTAAACATTCAGTACGATGCAATCTCTTTTGTCTATAATTGCTTTTGTTGCCTGTGTTTTTGGGTTCATGTACAACAAAATATTGTCCAGACCAATGTCAAGAAAATTTTCTCATAGTAGTTTGGCAATTTCAGGTCTTATGTTTAAGTCATGAATTCATTTTTTTGAACTTTTGCATATGGAGTGAAATGAGGTTCTAATTTCATTCTTCTGCATGTGGATATCTTGTTTTCCAACACCATTTATTGAAGAGATTTTTTTTTTTCCTGTTTGTGTTCTTGGCAAATTTGTTGAAGATTAATTAACTGTAAATGTGAAGATTTACTCTTAGGCTTTCTGTTTTGTTTCATTTGTCTCTATTTCTGTTATTAATGCTAGTACCATCTGTTTTGATTACCATGGTTTTGCAGTAAATTTTGAGATAAGGAAGTGTGATGCCAGCACTTTTGCTCTGTTTTGCTCAAGGTTGCTTTGGCTCTTTGGCATCTTTTTTGGATTTTACAAATTTTAGATTTTTTTTCTATTTCTGTAAAAATTGTTACTGTAATTTTGATAAGAATCGCATTGATCTGCATATTTCTTTGGGCAGTATGAGCATTTTAATAATATTAATTATTTCAATCCATGAACATGGGATATCTTTCAATTTATATGTGTTGTCTTCAATTTCTTTCATACATGCTTTATAGTTTTCAGTGTATAGATCTTTCACCTTCTTGGTTATATTTATTCCTAAGTGTCTTTTAAAAATGTCATTATAAATGACACTCTTTTCTTTATTTTTTTAATTGAATAATGTATAGAAACACTAATGATTTTTGTATGTTGATTATGTATCCTGCTACTTTATTTAATTTGTTTATTAGTTCTAACAGTTTTTCATTTAAATGCTATTTATTATCTTTCAGTTTCCAGGTGCTGTGCTCAGTCCAGGAATACAATGATGAATAAGATCAAGGCCCTTATTTCAGAGCTGACACACACTATACATAATGCATCAAAAATTGTGTTCTCGCTATATTTCTGTTTATTTGGTTTTATCTGCAAGAATATAGATAGCATCTGCTTTGATATAAAACTTTTATGTGTCTTATGTAGTTGATTTGTAAATGTCCTATCTATAAATATAAAACAATAAATTACTAGTTACAGTTAGCTTAGGAAAACTTTTAATCATGTCCTACATTTTACAACTTGTAATTTCTACCAAATGTTTGTATTTTTATGTCTTATTAAATATAATAAATATTTGTCTTAACGTATTTTAATAGAATTCCTCATATGTTTTGCAGAAAGCTAATTATCGTTTTCCATGTGATTTTTCTTTCATATATACAGTATTATTTAAAATAAATTTGTATAAAATAAGCCAAGTGGTTTTTATTGTAATGTGTATATTACATTAAGAAATAATATACATTCTCTAATACCATTTTATATGCAATCTTCTAAGCACTAAGTTTATATTTACCAGGAAAAGGTTCAGTTTGGTGACTTAAGTCATGTCTTTTTTATTCTTTATTTAGAGTTGACAGTAGTGTAGGCGTATGTCTGGGCCATTCGCCCAACTATACCAGTGGTTCCCTTTCATTTTCTTTCCCTGATTCAGCATCAAGCATGAGTTACATATGGTCACCAATCTTCCAGACAAAAAATAGCTAAAGAAGAGTAAATTTTTCCACTACATTAGTCATCTGGGACTCCTCTCTGTGGTCAGTACCTGCATGGAAAAAGGATTAAAAAAGCATTTTCACTGATAACAGTCCTTCAAATATATTATTTTTTCAAAGATCATCAAACCACAAAGATATTTCCAGTCAGACATCCGATGTTTACTCTGAGTCACAGAGTAGCTATCAAACACTGTGGTAAGGGATTCCCTAAGTAGGTAACCGAGTTTTCTGTAGACAGCAAAGGCTCTTAGACATGGATTTGAGTAACCAAGTTTTATTTAGTTTGCTGACTTTCAAGTTTCATTCCATGGCTTTTTTGACTACTCTGTATAAAATTTGGAGCTATGTTTTATAATAAATACAATGCAGAATAGAGCAGAGTTCCCACAATGAGGTAGTTCATAGATGCATCAGATGTGCTTAAGAAACTATAAAAAATAGCCAAACACCCAGACACATTATAATTAGCACTGTCAAATATCATTGGAACAATTTAGAGGATAAGGGTATCACATCTGTTTGGAAATATCAAGAAGTCTTCATAAAATTGATTCTAGACTTTATGAGACTGAAGGATTTCAACACACAGAAAGAGGGTGACATTTTAGGGAGAAGCAACGTTATGAGCTTGTATTAGACTTTTGTGACCATAGGAAATTATTGGGATTAAATCGTGAAAACTATGCAGAGCTTTAATTTTGGATGCTGATTTGGGCAATTTTTATTTAATTTGGTAGCTTTTTTTTAGTATAATTACATTTTCTAAGTGTGATCTAGAAAATTTAATCTGAAGTCTTGAGTAGAATAAAACAACATCGGGTAAGAATAAAGAAATGAAACCAACGAGGAGATAACGAGACGAATGAAGAGATAAGAGAACAATGAGGATGCCATACAAAGTACAACAAAAAAAAAAAAGAGAGAGAGAGACAGAAAAGAAAGGAAAGGAGAAATGTATTGACAAAGTAGAAATTATACTGCCTAACTAGCTAAGAAATACATTTGAAAAACTATGCTAAAAATTTCTGTTATTTTGAATTGGGACTTGTATATTGCAGACATTTTTATTAGATTGAGAGGTAGGTTAGTACACTTGGCTTTCACCCTATTAAATTTGTAGTTCCATGAATTCTTCTGGGCAGTTTATCTAGTATACAATTAAAATTAGAGAACTGAAAGTCCAGAGAAATCTAGACATAATTCAACTGGTGGTAATTGTGAAATTTGTTAATTATTGAAATCAAAGTCTTATATTTTATTGACAATGTTATAGGATATTCCATGTGTAGTATGATTAGCTTTATGCTACAATCGTTTTCAGCAAATTTATCTCAATTTTGCTTTATGCGTTTGCTGTAATTGACAAGCTTGGGTGTGCAATGACTGGGACAGATGGTCTCATTATCCATACCCATTTATCTTTTCTTTCTTAATTTCATTCATTACTCAAATAAGAGTAAATGACTACTATGTGCTCAACAATATGCAAATTACAGTGCTATATAAATTTGAGAGATACACAGGTTTTTTTTTCCCTCAAGATACTAAGGTTGGTTGAGGAGTAGGATATCATTGCTAATTGAAGTATGGTTTTAGAATCATGAATTCAAAAATTCCATTACATTAACTGATTTGTCGTACAAGGCTCAATTAGAAATAAGGAATAATTAAATATATTTACCTAAAAATATCTGAGTGTCATTTGACAAATGCATAAAGAAAGAGTGATTCAGCAATCTGTACTCATGACAAGTAAGAATCATATTTTGGCAATACTTGCCCTTCTTTGAAAAGTTGTCTTTTGCAGTTTGCCTTAGAAAACAATTTGGAGAATATTGCTTGTTGTTCATAATATGGTTGAAGTTTCATACTATTACAGATAATATTTTTGATTCATGAACTTCACTTACTCCTCTCCAAATTTGTTTTAATAAGCCACATCTAGATTTTTAAAATTTGGAATGTGAAGGCAGACTTCTATGCCACCAATTATTTTCCTAACCATTTTCCCTTTTCCTTTCCTTTCTTTTTTCTTTTCTCTTTTAAAAATTTTTCTTCTCTTTTTTCCTTTTCTGAATAAATCAGAGACCAAGATTCTGTGTTTGCATATATCAGCACGTATGGCCCTAAAATACATGTAAAGTTTCATTTAATTCAAAACAGTCTTGGTGGATAACAACAATTGGGTGAACTATACAGATAGGCTCCTCCTTGGTTCTTCACCAAATAAGCCTAGTTCTCACAAGCTTTGCTCTCTATAATCCTGGCACCTGAACAACATTAGAAACATTGCAATCCATCTAAAATAAGGAAGGTTTTCTAATAGTTTTAGAACTACAAAACTATAGCTACTTTCAAATTACCTTTTAAGTTTTGAAAACTTTAATTTCAGAATTTTATCTTGACTTAGGCAATGTATACTTGAATATATTACCTGTTATTGTTAACATTTAATTTCCTTTTTGTTATAGTTAAGGAAAAAATACATATTAATAAGAATAGCAATATCTATACAATAGTTTTTTGGGTGTGCCACCTATGCCTGGAAAAATATTAGATTAGACATAAAACACAGGTAGTTTTATGAAAAATTTAGTTTTCATTTTCTATTTGGTCACCTTTACTTTTCTGAATTACCTATAATCATGGGCACATAAGCAAAACATAGATGTCTTATAGAGGACAGTACTAGCAACATTAAAAAAGAAAAAAATTACCCCCAGCGATTTATACTACTTTTAAGACAGGTTTATTCAGGAGATTAGGGCTTACCCGTACCTCTCTACCTCCACTATGATCTTCACTAAGAATATTGTGTGGGAATTATCACTAAATTGGTGGTGTTTTCATTAGTTATGGCATCTAACCAAAGACATCTGAGGGGCCATATTACAAATTTGAAACAGCAGAGAAAACTTGCCTTTTGTTTTCCTTGTGGAGTAATTAACTGAAGGTGCAGAGTATCATTTCTCTGTAAATTCCTTGGGATATATTTTTAAATTAACCATCTCCAAACATTTTATGTATAAATAGCATTTTATAATTCCATGCTGTAATTACTTCCTCATGCTGAAATCAAAGTTGGTAAAAATATATCAGCTTCTTTTATTGGACTTATTTTTTATACTCTTCCCAGTTTACCCATTGGGAATACACTCTCCAAAGTTTTTTTCCATAAAACAAAACAAACAAACAAACAAACAAAACCTTTAGATGTTTGGGTTTCCATATTTAGCCAAAGAAAACATTGGATGTAGACATCCAATGTTTCTTTATTAAATTTTTAATTCTTTATTAAACTCCTGTCCTTTATTTGAATTTTCTTTTTACCATTTCTTGTTTAAATCTATACAAGACCATGGTCCTCTAAAAGCCATCAATTTTACTTTAAACCAAAATTTTAATATACATATGTTTTCAGAATTCTAAATTGAGCCCCAATGATTACTCTTACAGTACAATAGCAGTGTTAATATAAGAGTCTCAAAACTTATACAGGAAAATAGTAACAGGTTTTGATAGAAATTTCAAATGTTTACCTACAAAACCATATATAATGAGATTAACATATGGCTGAAACACAACACTCATATCTTATTAAAATGATAACTCCATGGAAGTGGAATATTTTATATCCTTATTTTAAAAGCTAGCTGTGTTAGTTTGGCTGGGCTGCCATAGCAAAGTACCACAGACTGGATGACATAAACAACAGGAATATATTTCATACAATTCTGAAAGGCAAAATGTCCGAGATCAAGGTGTCAGCCAGGTTAATTTCTTCCGAGGCCTGTCTTGTTGGTTTGCAGATGGTCATCTTCTCTGCGTATGTTCATATGGGCTTTCTTCTGTGTGTGTCTGTATCCAAATTTCCTCCTCATGTAAGGACGCAACTTATACTAGATTATGGCCCATTTTAATGATTCCATTTAAACTTAATTACCTCTTTAATTACCCTATCTCCAAGTACAGTCACATTCTGAGGCACTCTGGGTTAAGACTTCAACATGTAAATTTTGGGAGGAAATAATTCACCATAATATAAGCTGTTAAATTTAAAATGCTGTATTTAAAACACTATCTACATACTCTATTTTGGAAGTAAGCACAGGTTAAGAGTTGAAAAATTGTTAATTATATATAAAGCCAGAATTAGTAATTCTTCCAGAAGCAAAACTTATTTTCTTCTTTAAATAATATCCTTAGTATTTTGACTGGAAAATGTTCATTAACTAGAATTTTAAGCACCTAATATCTAAATTCATTGGTAGATTTTACTGCCAATTCATTTGTGGTAACTTTGTTCCTTTGTCTTGGAGAAGACAAAGATCAATAAGATACTGGTTCTGTCCTTAAAATATCCACTCAAGATTCAAGGGGGAAGGCATATTATTCCAAGAAAGAAATGGCTATTTTTCCTGAACAAATTATCATGGACATATAAACATTAACGGATATAAACAATTTTCTACTGTTCTTTATTTTTTTCATTATAATTTCGCTAGCACTGTCAAATTTAGGTAATGCCTTCATTATATAGAAATTAAATACTTATTACTTTTAAATGTTAATACATTTTGTTGCAATTCAGTTCTGGAACAGTGAAATGCTTAACAGGAAGAGGAAAAAGATTCAATTCTATGGGTCTGCATAGCAACCAAATTAAAAATAGTCTAAAAATACCTAGAATAAGGCAAGGGAAAAACTGCATGATTCATTTTTCATTTTGATACTTCAATGTTTTTGACACTCTTTACACTGATGTAGGATTTTTCTTCTTGGTCATTTTGTAAGCCAGGACCCACAGCTGGCAATGCTCCGCCTGGGCCTCACTTGGCCATGCTGGTGTGCCCCAGGTTGCCTGTGTTGTAGCTTGCACTCACATTTGGTGGTTCCTGAGCTCTTGCACCATGTCCAAGAAGAATGAAGATACACAGGACATTGAAGGAAGGGGAAGGTGGAGAAGAATTTTATTGAGTGAAGGAAATGGCTTTCAGCGAAGAGGGGATCTGGGATTGGTCCCCCTACTTGAAGGCAGGAAAGGTCCCCCACCTCATGTGGCTGGGTCTGGGGCCTTTTGTTGATACAAAATGGGGAGTGCGTGCTGATTGGTTTGTGAGTATGAAAAAAAAGATTAAAGCAAAGACACCACTCAAAGGTGGGCACCACAGTGTAGAAAATCAATTAGGAGAGGGTAGACATATGTAAAATAGGTGAAGAGTGGGGATCAATCAGAGGAAAGCATGCCAAATGGGAAGACAAGTTCTCAATCCAGTGCAAGGATATAAGTTGTAGCTTGGCTTTCAGGCTTTAAACTGTCTTTGGCTTGAGGTGGGGTTTCACCAGCAATTCCCCATCCGCCTAGGCATTTAGCTGCCTCCTGCCACTCTCAGTACTACTAATAAATAAGCACTGAGTTAATTTAGCTTATTTTCTGTTAAAACGTTTTATATTGTAAAGTATGGAATACTGATCTTTAGTAAAGATAGCCATACAATTGGAAAAAAATCAATGTAAAGATAATGAGTACGTATTTAGTTTTGTCCAATATCAATCATTGCTTCTAGTATACATATGTAACTAACCTGCACAATGTGCACATGTACCCTAAAACTTAAAGTATAATAAAAAAAAAAATAAATAAATAAATAAAATAAAATAAAAAAAGAAAATAATCTCTCACTATCTCTTAATTTTATAGTTCATTTGAATATTTTCTAACACAGGATTTTGCTAATTCACATTTTAAACTGTTTTTAGGAAACTAATTGATGTTAACACAACTTCGTAAACATTCATGCCCATGTTCCCTCTTCTCTGCAGATTAAAATTTTTCGTCATAGCCGTTATATCTCGTTCTGATACTGCTAAGGCAAAGTAAAGGTAAAAAGAGTTAAGTGCTCAGAAGAGCTAGAAATGTAGCTTTTTTTTATGATAGCATGTGCTGGTAACCTTATATCAAATTCCATCACCGTATAACTGAATATTAAACTAAAAAGTATATAATAATATGTGTCCTGTATGTATCCCTAAAGTGCATTTTATTGTAGCCAATGTATCAGAATACGTTAAGCTGGATATACTCACCTGAAAGAGGAAATAAATATTTTTCAAAAAAAATCAGTCTGAAGGAGGATTGTCCATCTTTTTATATATTAAAAAAACTGAGCCAGGGGCAGTGGCTCATGCCTGTAATCCCAGCGCTTTGGGAGGCCAAGGCAGGCAGATCTAGAGGTCAGGAGATCAAGACCATCCTGGCCAGCATGGTGAAACCCAGTCTCTACTAAAACTATAAAAATTAGCTGAGTGTGGTGGCACATGCCTGTAGTCCCAGCTACTCAGGAGGATGATGCAGGAGAATCTCTGGAACCCAGGAGGCAGAGGTTGCAGTGAGCAGAGATGGTGCCTCTAAACTCGAGCCTGGTGACAGAGCGAGACTTCATCTCAATAATTTATAAATGAATAAATAAAAATTAAAAATTAAAAAAACTGAAAAGAGAATTCTCTAGTCTATTGCTTTGCTGTTTTTATTTAATGAATACAAACTTCCCATCATTTCTCCTTTTTTTCTTGCTATTAACATGGAAAGAAATACATAATTTTGTATTTGTATTTAGTAGCTCTTTAGCTACAGTTTCCCTTTCCCTTTCTCCTTCTTTCTTTCTTTTATTAGAACAAATTATGTAAGGACATTATATAAATTTTCTTAGATATTATGTTTTCCTTTTCTAAAATTTTCATTTGGTTCCTTTAAATTGTTTTCATTTCCCTTAAGATTTCTTACTCATTCATTACAAGCACATTTTCCTTTATACCCATGCACATAAATATAACAACTGTTTTATCTAGTAATTTCAACATTTTTGTTATCTCATGTTGGTCCCTTTCTTACTGAATACAGGTCACATTGCCTTTCTTCTTAAATACAGATCACATTTTCTATGTGTCCTGATTATTGTGGATTAGAATATTGCAGACATTCCAATTTTGGTTATATTCCACCAAAGTTTAACGAGTTTTGTTTGTAATAAAACTGTTAAATTGGCTAAGTCAAACACAACTTTCCTGAAGTGGTTAGCAGCAGAAATTTGTTTAACTCTTTCAGCCTTAGCTGGGCTGTTTGAAATCTGTCACATGCATCCATCATTCAGCAGTTGGCTAGAGATTTGAAAAGAGCTCATGTGCAGGATTTGAGGATGTTTCCCCCCAAGGATCCCCCTTTTGTGGAATTCTTTCCAGTTGTAATAGCTCGCCTTTCCTATGGCTCTTCATGCCATTAAGCTGTAAGATTCTAAGTTTTTGTCATTTTGTATGCCACCAACTGGGGCCTGCTTTTAAGGTAAAAGCTATTAAAAACAAAAACAAAAACAAAAACAAAAAACATGAGAAAGTTCTCTAGCTTCTGCTTGCTTTTGGTCATTCTCCAGTACCTCTAGATAATTTACCTATATTATTTATTTATTTTTCTCCTAAGATCATAATTGTTATTTCTTGGAGGAAAGGTCTGACAAGATCTACTCTATCACTATCAGGGCGGAACTTTCTATATAAATTAACATATCTAATCTTCCAAACTTATCTCTAACACAGAATAGTTATTTCATTAAATTTCACGACACATATGTAGCTCTTTTAAGAATGGTGCTATTCAACATATCCTCATCTTGCTCCCCAATCAGATGAAGAGCAAAACTATTTGCTTTACTAATATTATGTTTAAAATATGTCTACAACATAGATATATTTGTATAGACATATTGTCCTTCAACAATATTCAGTAACCAATATTTTCTGATCTCCATTCAACTTCCTCCACATAAAACAGTACACATACAATAATTTTACCTCAGGAATGCAATAAAAATGTGAGTGAGACTGTAACACATAATAAATAATTACTTATGAAAAAGTCTATATGTTTTCATTTTAATATAAAATGTGTCTGGCTTATAATTCATGCTGTTTTATAATAATCGGCAGCATTTTGAAAAGGTTGGTGGCACATTATAACATGATGCATCCTATGACTGAAAGTGTCTTTGATTTGAGGGATTAATGTAAACATTTTTGCATATATGCATATAATGTTGAAGGAATCACAATAAACTTGTGGAAAATATACTATACCGTTTGGATTCACTTGGATTTAAAGTAATGTACTTCACTAATTATTAACCAAAATCAGCATACACTTGTTTCATTCATTTTACTGTAATCTTCTTAAAATGTGCCAATAAAAATTGCACATAAAAGTGTAATTTTTTTCCTAGTTGCTTTCATGTATATGTGAGTGTGCCCCTGTATGTGTGGAATCAAACAATAAACTGAACATTAATCAGTAAAACACCATCTTCTACAAAAATCAAAGTGAGCGCTTTACTATAAAATCAAAGTCTCAGCATATTAAGAGTAAAAACCCAAGGGATAGATATGAATCTCATATGGATTATAGAATAAGGAATAAAAGTCACTGTGTTTCCTGTCTAACATAGAAACTTCAGCTGAAAAATATTAATGACAGAGCAAAAAGTTTATAGAATACATAAAAGAAATGTGTTTTCAAAACTAGGCATTTGGCCAACTGTGACTGTGTCTGATTCTATATATAGTTTTTAAAGCCAAGACTGTCAAAATGAACTTGAACTAAATTACTAGAATTATGAAATTCCCTATAGAGACAATAGCCATTAAATAGCTGTGGCCAAAAAGAGTTAAACATTCTCTATTTGATTTCCTTCTTTTGATCTTCTCACCATGATTTAAATGTTAGAAGAATGTTAATAGTGATGCCACAAATTCTAAGCAGTTATTTATTTACATAATTCCAGTTATGTGCTAGAGGAGGAGATTGAACTTACTGACATGCTTCTCTAGGAAGAGGTTGGCCTTAAAAACAGGGAAAGAAAAGAAATATATGAGATTAACAATAAGTAAAGAAACTTAGACTTAACTTTAACAACATCAATAAAAATTAGAGTTGGAATTGGAGACTGATTTGTAATAACTCTGTCTCCTGTGTGGCTGACCTCATGTTAATTAAACTCTTTGCTGCAATATCATGGTATTAGTGTTTTGGTTTTGTCTGTGCAGCAGGTAGGAAGAACCTGCCAGGCAATTATAAATTTGGGAGCTCACCCAGGATGTACCCTTGCAGATGCCTGTCTGAGGTTTGTCAGCCCACTACCGGTACACAGACCTGGAGGTGAAATCTGGTGGCCACTTGTTTCTCGAACTGACGGCCATCTGTGGTGCTGTCCCTGTTGGGGGCAGTATTACTGACCTATAGTGCCTGGACCTAATTGCAGTGGAGAAATAGTTCTTGGAAGACATCTTTAAACTGGTCTGGTGAGTATTTTAAGCGCAGCCAACAACTCCTTCCCTCTCTGAATTGGTTGACTCCTTCGAGGGTCATGGTTGGCACCTTCTGGGATCTTGACCCGCTCTCTCTAAATGATAAGAAGCATCTTTATTTGGGGAGATTTATCCCCAGTTAGATGGAAAATAGGAGGTTCCTTTGGAAAAATACTCTTAGAAAATTTTTGTTAGAAATCTTGGTTTTGAAGGCCTTTTTTCCTTTACCGTGTTGTGTGTGTTTGTAAGTGTGGAGAGGATTTCCCAAAAAAATTGCTGGCAGAAGTTCTGTAGGCTCTCCTAGTTTGATTGACTATTCACATTTGGTGAGCCCTGAAGGAAGCTCATTAGGCCTAACTCAGAGTGACCATCCACTCTTCTACCTTGACTGGAGACCATCCATATAACTTTTGGTCAAAGATCATTCCATCCCATTTTGAGTGGATAAAATATAACAGGGCCAATGGAGGCAAGTTTGAGCTTTGTCATGTCAATACTTGGGTGCTGAGTGGGTGACTGGTGCACAGACAAAACCAATTTATTAAGACTATGATATTGCAGTAAAGAAAGAATTTAATTTACATGAGGTCAGCCACATGGGAGACAGAGTTATTATAAATCAGTCTCCAACCCTAGCTGTAATCTTTATTGATGATATTGAAGATATTGAAGTTACTTGTTTCTTTACTTATTGTTAAGCAAAATTGTGGTCTCTTGCCTATGGTGCCATTAAATAGAAAAGGATAATTTTCTTTTGTAACACAGCTTGGCCCCTACCGCTATGGTGCTGTGAGCAGGATCATCAAAACCTGCTGTGTTCTTCCAGAAGCTGCAGATAAAGGGAACCCAGAAACCTGTCAAGCTGGCAAAAGCATACTAATTCCTTAGCAGCCAGGCTACTAGTCTCTCTCTCTCTGCCTCAACCAGTGGACTGAATGATAAAAATCACTGTTTTTCTTCTCTGCAAGATTCTGATTAATGGGAAAAATGATTTGTGAGACTAGTATTAGGCTCTAGTAAATCTGATGTACTTTGTGCTATAAATGTGTCTTGTTGTGTTATTCTGTCATAAAGAGGGCTACCGTAGGATACAATGCAGGCCTGGGACTCCTATAACCTTGTGTTCAAACTGAACTTGCAGATTGGTCAATTAAAAATTTAGCTGCATTTCCCTTAGGCAAAAAATCTGGATATGGTTTCCCTCTTGTTTTAACCCTCAAGAGCTTGACTTTGTGATCATGTAGGGATTCTCTCCCTTGGTCTCTGCCATCCACAGGGTGGGAATTTTCAGGTTCATATTAGGTTACTGGTCTGAAAGGACCAAGATTCTGAGATGCATTAGCACATTGTTCATCCCAAATGTGTCACGCCCTCTGATGAGTTTTGTTTTAAAATGTCCCATACTATGGGGTTTTTGTCCTCTTTTGCTATATTAAGCCCCTTTCTGAGGGTGAATATTTGGGGATCGTGAGGATGCCTCCTCTATCATCTCTCCAGGAATATCTCTTCTGTAGTTGATAATAGTTGATAAGAACCTGGAAAATTACCATCTGAGTTTTAAAAGGGCTTTTGGATTGAGTTGCTATTTGAACTAAGTATGCCATTGAAAGAAAAATATTTTTATAGATATTTTATTCTCAACAATTGAATAAAAAGGTTTAAACTTAGAAAATGACATATAATAATGTCATGGATTCTCTTGGGCAGTGAAAATTCTTTGCAAGCTTGATGGCTGTTCTAGACTTCTTTTCAGAAAAGTTCTGGCAACTGCACAATGCTGTAGCTTGGTAGCTAAGGCTTTGCCCTTTCATCATGGTGGCCTGGGTTCATATTTCTGGCTTAGGAAATGAGTCCTTTTTGGCTTAATACCTGGGGGAATTTTGCTACTTATTGATTATTTTTTCCCTCCATGGACAGCTTCTGATGTTCAGTCTTGCACCATCTCATCTTAAGGTGGTTCCCTCCTTTGGGGGATTCAGGATTTGATGTAAAAATTGGATCCTTGACTTTTGGGGATCTAGTCTGCCTTCCACCTATCCCTCCCCATTAAACCTAGAAACTGCATGCTTTCTTGGTGCTGCTCCTTATAATATTCCACCCTTAAGCCAGTAATACAATTAAGAAACTTACATCTAAGAAAATCACCACATGTAAGGATGTCCTTCTTTTGGCCATTTGAACTTCTACTCATACCATTTTCTCAGAGTTTGAGTAAAACATTAATTATCTGTTTTGTTTCACTTAAGAATTACTCCTTTAGAAATGCAAATTTAGAGTTGTCTAGCTGACATCTGTTTAGGACAGGGAACAGGTAATCAAGAGACTAGTGGCCATTAAATTCTAGGAAACACCTGGGTACCTGTAGCATTAGCAATGTTTCTTGGCTGTGCTGGGAAAAGTCAGACATGGTCAGGAGTTCTATTTTTGTCCTGGGTTCTGCAATCTAATAGGTAAATAAAGTTACTTACTTGGCTGATGGGTGGAGCAAGATGGCAGATAGAAGGCTCCACTGATTGTCCCTCCATCAAGGACACCAATTTAACAACTAACTATACAAATAAAGCACATTCATAGGAAACAAAAATCAGGTAGGCACTCACAGTACCTGGTTTTAACTTCATATTGCTGAAATAGGTACTGCAGAAGAAAGAAAAACAGTCTTGAATAGTCAATGCCACTCCTTTCCCATCCCCCTAGCAGTGGGGGTTTTGGTGATGAGAGCATTTCTGTTCCTTGTGGAGAAGGAGAGCCAATAATTGTGATGCATTGAACTCAGTGTTGCCCTCATTATAGCAGAAAGCAAAACTAGACCAAACTCAGTCTCACCCATGAAGGGCGCATTTAAACCAGTCATAGCCAGAGAGGAATCACAAATCCCAGTGGTTGGAAATTAGGTTCCTATACTCCTTGCTACCATAGGCTAAAGTACTCTGGGGTGGCAAATTAATTTCAAACATAGTTGAAGCCACTAGAACTGCAATGCCTAAGCAAGTTTTTGTTCTGAGCTGTGCCTAGGTACTACATTGAGGGCCTTGGGTGAGATGCTGAGACTTGCTGGACTCAGGTGAGACCCAGCACATTCCCAGCTATGGTGGCTGTGGGGCAATACTCCTGATTAAAAATAATAGAGGAAAAAGTAAAGGGGCCTTGTCTTGCACCTTAAGAACCAGCTCAGCCACAGTGGGGGTAGAGCACCAAGGAGGCTCCTGGTGTCCCAAATTCTAGGACTTCACTCTTGGATAGAATTTCTGGACCTACCCAGGGCTAACCTACCCTCACCTGTAAGGTGAGCCCCAGGCTGGACAACATTCACTAGAAGCTGACTAAAGAGCCTGTGAGCCTTAAGGAAACCTTGGCAATAATCTGCTAATACCCCCCACTGGACTAAGGTGGCAGTGATTACAAGGTAAGGTACCTCTGCCTTTGGAATGGGGAGGGAAGAATGGGAAGGACTGTGCCTTGTCATTTGAGTGCCAGCTTAGCTGCAGTACAGTAGAACCCTAGGTGGACATCTAGTTTTTGATGCTAGGCCTTGGCTCCTGGACAGCACCCCTGGACCTACCCCAGGCCTGATGGAACTTGCCACCACCCAAAGGGAAGGAAATAGACCTGGGCTGGCTTTGCCAACCGCTGGTTGTAGCCCAGCCCTCTCCCAGGGCTTTGAGCAAAAACATAGGTGGTAGCCAGGAATTGGTTACAGCAGGCCTTGGATGAGATCCAGCACTGTACTGGATTCAGGTCTGACACAGCAGAGTCCTAGGTGTCCTAGGGGTGGTGGACACAGGGGTGCTTGTGTCACTCCAACCCCAGTTTCAGGTGGCTCAGAACAGAGGTACAGATTTTGTTTGGGAAAAAGTAAGGGGAGAGTACAAGACTCTCTGCCTGGTAATTCAGAGACTTCTTCCAGAACTTGTCCAAGACTATCAAGGTGGTATCTCTACGAGACTGAAAGAACAACAGCACTAGTGGTCTTGGGGTCCCCCTAAAGCAGATAAAGCTTAGATTACAACATTCAAGTCCTCTCAAATATCTGGAAAGCCTTCCAAAGAAGGATGGGTACAAACAAGCCCAGACTGCAAGAACTACAATAAATAGCTAACTCTTCAATGCCCACACATAGACGAACATCTACAAGTATCAAGATGATCCAGAAAAACATGACCTCACCATGGGAACTAAATGAGGCACAAGGAACCAGTCTTGAAGAAATAGAGATACGTGACCTTTCATACACAGAATTCAAAATAGCTTTGTTAAGGAAACTAAAAGAAATTCAAGATAACACAGAGAATGAATTCAGAAATCTATCAGATAAATTTGACAGAGATTAAAATAATTAAAAATAATTAAGCAGAAATTCTGGAGTTGAAAAATGCAATTGTCATACTGAAGAATGCATCAGAGACTTTTAATAGCAGAATTGATCAAGCAGAAGAAAAAAATAGTGATCTTGAAGACAGGCTATTTGAACATATAGTCAGAGGAAACAAAAGAAAAAATATAAAACTATAATGCATTTTTACAGGAGCTAGAGAATAGACTCAAAAGAGCAAATCTAAGAGTTATTGGCTTTAAAGAGGAGATAGAAAAAGAGATAGGAGTAGAAAGATTAAAGAAATAATATCAGAGAACTTCACGAACCTAGAGAAAGATATCAATATCCAAGTACAAGAAGGTTATAAAACACCAACAAGTTTATCCTAAAGAAGACTACATCAAGGCATCTAATAATAAAACTCCCCAAAGGACAATAAAAAAAAAAAGAATTCTTAAAGCAACAAAAGAAAATAAACAAATAACATAAAACAGAGCTCCAATATGTCTGGTAGCACACTTTTCAGTGAAAAACTTACAGGCCAGGAGAGTGTAGCATGACATATTTAAAGTGCTGAAGGGGGAAAAAAATCCCTTTTACCATAGAAGAGCATATCTGGTTAAATAAACTTCAAACATGAAGGAGGAAAAAAAGACCTTCCAAGATAAAGAAAAGCTGAGGAATTTAACCAACACCAGACTTGTCTTTCAAGAAATGCTAAAAGGAGGACTTAAATCAGAAAGAAAACAATGTTAATGGGCAATAAGAACTCATCGAAGGTACAAAACTCACTGGTAATAATAAGTACACAAAAATACATAGAATATTATAACACTATAACTGTGGTGTGAAAACTATTCTTAAATGGAAAGACAAAATGATGAACTAATCAAAAATAACAACTACAACAACTTTTCAAGACATATTCAGTACAACAAGGTATAAATATTAACAACAAGAAGTTAAAAAGCAAGGGAATGAAGTTATGGCATAGAGTCATTATTAGTTTTTCTTGTTCCTTGTTTGTTTCTTTGTTTATGCAAACAGTGTTATGTTGTTATCAGCTTAAAATAATGACTTATAAAATAGTATTGCCACATGGTAACCTCAAATCAAAGAAGATACAAAAGATACCTAAAAACAAAAGGAAGAAAATAAGCCAATCACTTCACTAAAAGGAAGACAGAAAAGAAAAAAAAAGAGAGAGAGAGAGAGAGAGAAAAAAAGACCACAAAAAAACCAGAAAACAAATAACACAATGGCAGGAGTAAGTCCTCACTTAGCAACAATAACATTGATTATAAATGAACTAAAGCTTCCAACAGAAAGACATATAGTGGCTGAATGGATGAAAAAACCAAAACCCTTTGATCTGTTGCCTACACAAAAGACACTTTACCTATAATGGCACACATAGAGTGAAAATAAAGGTATGAAAAAAGATATTCTATGCCAATGGAAACCAAAAAAGAGCAAGAGTAGCTATACTTATGTCAAACAAAATAGATTTTAAGACAAAAACTGTAAGAAGAAACAAACAAGTAAGGTCTGATAAAGCTAGAATATATAAAAAATTTAAAATATATATGCTCCAATAGTCTTTAACATCTAACTTTCAGCATTGAAAAAATCTTCCTGACACAAAATCAACAAAGAAATATTGGACTTAATCTGCATTATAGAACAAACAGATCTAACAGATATTTACAGAATATTCTATCCAGTACTTGCAGAATACACGTTTTCTTCAGCACATGGATTATTCTCACAGAATGGAAGAAAATATTTGCAAACTACCCATCTAACAAGGGGTTAATTACCAAAATACATAAGGAGCTGAAACAGCTCTGTAAGAAAAAAAATCTAATAATCCAACTAAAAATGGGCAAATATTCGAATAGACATTTCTGAAAAGAAGATATACAAATGGCAAACAGAAATATGATTAGGTGTTTAACATCATTTATCATCAGAGAAAGAAATGCAACTCAAAACTACAATGAGATATCATCTCACCATGGTTAAAATAGCTTATACCCCAAAGACAGGCAAGAACAAATACTGGTGAGGATGTGTAGGAAAGGGAACCCTTGTACACTGTTTTTGGGAATGTAAATTAGTGTAACACCATGCCGAATAGTTTGAGGGATCCTCAAAAAGCTAAAAATATAGCTACCATACATACCAACAATTCCACAGCTAGGTATATACCCAAAAGAAAATCAATTTATTGAAGAAATATTTGCACTCCTGTGTTTGTTGTAGCTCTGTTCACACTAGCCAAGATTTGGAAGCAACCTAACATTCCATCAATAGATGAATGGATAAAGAAAATATGGTATTTATACACAATGGAGCACTACTGAGACATGAAAAAAAATGAGTTCCTGCCATTTGCAATAACATGAATGGAACTGGATGTCATTATGTTAAGCAAAATAAGCCAGGCACAGAGAGACAAAGTTCACATGTTCTCACTTATTTGTGGGATCTAAAAACCAAAACAATTGAACTCATTAATATAGAGAATAGAAGGATGGTTATCAGAGTTTGGGAGGGGTAGTGGGGAAATGACGGGGAGCTGCGGATAGTTAATGGAAACAAAATATAGTTACAATGAATGAATGAGACCTGGTATTTGATAGCACAACATGGTGACTGTAATTAGTTATAATGTGTTAATTTTGAAATAATTAAAAGAGTATAATTGGATTATTTTTAACAGAAAGGATAAATTCTTGAGGGGATAGATACTCTGTCTTCCATGATATGATTATTACACATTGTATACCTATATCAAAACATCTCATGTACTCCATAGAATATGCACTTAAAAAAATAAAGAAATTGCTTATCAGTTTTTTCACTAAAAATAAAAGTTTGTTAAGAGTTAACATTGTAACATAAGTAATTTGGACTGCTGAAGAAACAGTTTTACATTCGAGGCATATAAGGAAAGTAGAATGTGTTCTTGGCGAAAGGTTATAAGACATGGAAATATGCTTTTTGTTAAAGGAAAAGTAGTTTTGTATATATTAGAGGGGTTTTATTGTATTGTACCGTTAAAAGAATGATAAAACAAAACTGAATATTCATGCAAGTTGTAAAACATTCATAAGAGATTGATTTATAAAAGATTTTCTATGTGTGTAAGCAAATTTGCCCAAATTTAAATGGGATTATTCAATATGCAATATTCAAAATTATTCAATTTGTTTTTCAATGAATTATACGTTAAAGAACATTGACGCAGGGCTAGCATCAGTTATTTCAGAATAACAAGATTTTCTTGTAGCATTGATTTGCTCTATAATAGAAAATTACAAAAGTTATAAGAGGTATATGAATATCTCACTTTATGGTCAAACTGATTAAAACTAGATTTATTTACAAAATCTTCTTAAAAGTAGCTTTAGCATGAATGATACACTAATACAAAGGTCAAATTTGGTTTTCTCTTTTAAACTTCATTTTTGGAATATTGAGATATAATGAAAGTTTGTTTAAGCGCCTTTTGATTAAACTGCAGGAAAAAGTGAAAGAATAGGGAAGATGGAGGAAACAGATTCAGTTGGCCTCATCCCATCTTTACTGGGTCTTGTTGTTTGGAAAGCTGAGTCTCCCTTCTAACAACAAGTAAAGATTTTTTCATATTTGAAATCTTTGAGCTATAACTTCTGCTAAATGAATAATTTGTGATCCTATTCTGTGATATCCAGTGTTTTAAATCTATGATATTTGACAAAGCTTTCAAAATCGAAATTTCAAGTTATAAACTAAGTCCTTTTGATCTCATTTACCTTTTAGATACTAAGTTCCCAAGAGCCCGAAAGAGACATTTGGCTTATTTGGTATGTTACAGTCACAAGGAAGCATTGTCAGGTATAAAATGGTGTTTGTCTTTCTTTGGGCTGTCTTTGTATAAATGGGTCCTTGGTGTGTATTTCAGAATTGTGTGAGACTTCTATAATTCTGATATGACAGTGTACACTATTAGTAAAAATTGATTGTTATGTTAAATTCTTGTGTGCCACACAAATGACCCAATTTCTCTGTCAATTTTGTCTCTAACTGTGGTTATTCTAAGACTTTTGTCATCCACAATTGTTATACCTTCATTCTTTTCAAAAGGTGCTTTTAAAATCAACTATAAGACTCTGTCGGGTGCTGTTAAATGCAGGTTCCCCCAAAATTTGGAAATAATGTCATTGAAATAAAGAAAAAAACTTTCCAGGACTCTCATGGAGAGCCCAATATAAAGTAAAACAGAAGTTAATTGCATGAACTGACTTAATAGAAGACTACGATAATCTTGTTATGATGTTTTGCTTAAAACATTGCTAATTATTTTTGTTTTGTATTTCAGAGTCAAGAAAACATATTTTCTTTTGAGCCATTTACAACATTTAATAGTTGAGTAAAGTATACTACCGTGAGAAAAAATAGAACATATCTATATGTCTCTACATGATTTCTCCAGAATTTTGAAACAAATTGTGAGTATTCTTAGTTTATGGCAATATAGTTATTTGCGTAAGTTCAATAAGAATCTGTTTTCTTTTGTAACACAACAGAATTGGAGACACTGGTTATTTTACCAAGACTTTGAATCAAATGGCATGTTTTCAGACTGCTTTAAGAAATTGAAGTTGACCTATAGAGCTGATAAAAGCCTTTTGGAAAAACTGTCCTCATATCTTGTTCTGTACAGAGTTTCTAACCCTCTAAGATATCTCACTTTCTGGCAGGCCCAGGAACCCCAAGTTATTTTTGGACTTCAAGAAGAGAGAAATTCACTCAATTTATACAGGTATCTGCAGGCACAAATAAATCCTTGGCTGGATTCAAGAGGCTTTTAAAAGACCTAATTTGAGATTCCTTACGAAAAACTTCCAGCAAAGCCATAAAAAAAAAAAAAAAAAAAAAAAGCCTATCTGGCTACAAATTAGGTCAACTGTGATAAGACTAAAGCTTATTTTGCAAATAAATTGGTCCTACTCTGATGTGTCTTTGGCAGAAATGTAGAGAGAAAAATTATGTTTCACAAAAACTATAGTACACTTATTAGATTGCAGCCCTGTTCATTGTTTTTGAGTCTCTCTGATGACCCAACATTTGTTGGGTTCTCGGGGTTATTCACATAGATCTCTCAAGGCTTCGAATTAGCTCTCTATGGACTCCTGAAGCTAGGGCTTTCACTCCTGTGATAGCGCTTACTAAAACTGTGGATAAGAGTGCCTGAAGCAGCTACATTGCCTGGGTATATACTCTAGGGTTCGTTGTCTCACGCCAGGAAAATTTAGGACATGGACACACAGTAGGAGCTTAGGAATGGAGGTTTAGTAGGCAGAAGAGAAGAGGAAGAGAAACAGCTTTCTTTATATATAGAGAGAGGGGTCTCTGAGCAGAAACGACCAGCTGGCAGTGGATGTGCTGGAATTTATAGTCCAGTTTGAGGAGGTAGTGTCTGATTTATGTAGGGCTCACAGATTGGTTTGATCAGATATGACACTTACATCTTTCGTGAAGAAGGCTGGTGGCCTCACCCTAATCTTATTACGCAAATGAATTCTCCTTGGCTGGCACCATCTTGTCTGTTCCTTACTGTACATGTGACTGGCAGAGAAGGGAAAGTGGAGCCACCATCTTGAACATGTCTAGTCCCTAGCTCCTGCTGGCATTCACCTGTGCAAGCTCCCAGCTTGCTTGTCTGTGTCTGAAGTTTGACTTTACAGGATGCTCTTTGTTAGAAAATAATTTGGGGCTGCTTTTCATCAAAAAGAAAAGCCTTACCAAGGACTCCTGTACCCCCACTATCTGCCTAAGTGATTTCTTCTTAATTCCTGTATCAGTACTAATGTTTTTGCTATGTGGATGTCGAAATTTAAAGCAGACACCAGTGAATATATACAGACAACTGCAAGATGATTTCACTCCTTTTACCCTGAGAGCAACCCTTACCACAACTATGCATCCTGTCAGCAAGAAGAAGTTAGAGTAGTTGCCAGTCTTTCTCATCTCCATGGCTCACACCTCGGAACTGAGTCAATCTGAAGCCCAAGTTGGGTGCTTAAATAACCTTTACGGAAATTTTAACACAGAGAAATCTAAAGTAACTACGTCTTGCTTCTAGTTTCAAAGGTTGGCTGTCTTCACTCATTCCTTGGCATAAGGCAAAACTAACCATGTAGAAATTTAGTTTATAATTTAGCTTTGAAGCAAGGGTGATAATAGGCCTTCTTGAAACTGATCCCTTCCTTGTTCAGTGACTGAAATCACCTTTGTAAAACTAATGAAAGGCCACAAGATTAGGATCATGGGCGGGTCCTGAATTCTGCTAAAATGTAGGCGTCCTTTGCTGCTTAGAAGTCATGTGTCCAGAGATCATAAGATTTATGACATCCCTAATTGCTCCTACAGATAGCATCACTATTGTAGAGCCTAAGATTGGTCTTTGGAGATGTTTTTGACTACTTTTGAATTCTCAGGACTGACCCCACCCAGACTCATGACTCCTGGCTCAACTGGTTCTGTGGTCTCCTTCCCTAAAGGCAGCCTCAGTGTATGAAGACCATTTTCCCTGCCCCTATGATTGCATCCCCAACCAATCAGCAGCACCCATTTCCTAGTACGCTACCTACTAAACTATGCTTCAAAAACCCAAAACTTCAAGCCTTCAGGGAGATTGATTTGAGTAATAAATTTATCTCTTGTGTGGCTAATCTTGTGTTAAACTCTTTCTTCAATACACTAATAATAATAAAAAAATGGCGTTGGAGATCAGGAAATAACTACATTGCAAGGTAATTTATTATAAATTATAGCTTGGAGTATTATGTTTTAGCAGACTATTTCCTCTCAAAAGAGACTGGAATCCTTTCCTACAAGTAGAATCTGAGAGACATTTTTCTTAACTAGAGATAGATTTATACCTAAGTATTTTATGCGTTTGAAATGTTCTTGTTTTCTAACATACTTTTATTAAGATAAATAACCATATTAGTCAAAAATTTTAGATATATTACTACTAACCTGGTTTGATTTGCACAGACTTTTTTAGTAATAATTTCTCTTAAACTAGGTTGTGAGTACCTAGAGCTGAGGCATTGTGATGTGTTCATCTATATAATTCAGGAACTGTGCACTTAAAATTGAATTAGCCCCAACTGGAACTGAATTAGCCCCACATGTAAGTCCTCAAGTATCCTAGATTCATTATTATTTTGAATGAGGGAGCACTTCAGAAGACTTGGCCTGACAAGTGATCATCAGATAACGAGTCATCAAGTGTGCTATGCCGGCATTAATCGAGCTTCACAAATTGAATTTATTTCTATTTCCTGCTTGTCATTGCTAGTAATGGAATTCTTGTGGGAAAAAATTCATCTATTGATCTCCCTATCATTTCTACTTTGCTACACTTGGCTCATTTCAGGAAAAAGTCCCAGTCCTTTTATTCAATAAACAAATATTTATGGCTACATTTTATGTTCCAGGCACTGTTCTAAGTGCTTGGCATATGTCATTGAAGGAAACACTGATCGCTTTCCTAATACAATTCACATTTAAGTAGGGTTGGGGAGGCAGATACAGAAAACGCATGAAATGGATAATATGCCAAAAGAAGAAAAGTGGTAAAGGAAAAAACAGAACAGGGTAAGGAATATCCGGAGTAAGAAAAGTAGGAGTGTTTCACATTGCATTTTATGGAGGTGGTCATTGAGATGGTGATGTCTGAGCAAATAAAGGAATTAATCTCAGAAAAAATCCTTTTATGTACAGAGCAGTCAGTGCAAAGGCTCTAAGTTGGAGGTACATGTAGTATTTATAAATGATGAGTCCAAGAGCTGGAGCAGTCAAAGTAAGAGGGAGAGCAAAGTAAGAGGGAGAGACAAGGTTACAAAATAGTAAAGGGGTCAATTCAAGCACTGTCTGGTCATTATAAAGACTTATTTTTGCTCTGAATAAAAATGGGAGCCAAGGCAGGGTTCTGTTCAAATCTCCTATGTTTTTATAGCCCCTATCTTTATTTCCTCTATTAATAATAGGAGTACATCAAAATATCCCATTATAGTAGTAGATTTGTCTATTTCCCTGTAGTCTTAAAAGTTTTGCTTTAAATGTTCTATTAGGTGAATATAAGTTAAGAACTGTCATAAATCCATGGTGAATTTGATGTTTTAAAATCATTATATAGAGGCTACTACTAATAAAGCTGTTTTTTGTACAAAAAATTATTTTGTCTGAGAGTAATATGTAACTATTACAATGCCTTTTGGCTATTATTTGTCTGATGGATTTCTTTTTTTCATTTTATTACTTCCTACTTTTCTTTAGCTTATGGACATATTTTAGAGAAGAAGCATACAGCTTGATGATGGTTTTGCTTGTTTCCTTGTTTTCTTTTTATCTTTTCCAATTCTATCTGATATTCTTTACATTTTCACTGACCCATATTTTATTATTTTTACATTTGTAGTTATTGTGCTTTCTACATCTTCTGTATTTTTATGTTCTTTCATTATTTTTTGTCTTATTTTATGAATTGATTACTTGCATTGTTTTTAGTTTTATTTTATTGATTATATATGTTAATTTGAGAAGTATAAACATAATTTCACTTTATAAAGCATATGCTTTGAAAATTTACTGTGCACATTTAACTGGATATTAAATTAAATAATACCTTAGTTGTTACTGGATAAACATAAGAATGTTAGGAAATTCCAGTTTGATTATTTTAAATGCTAATATTGTCCAGTAGCTTATTTATCTTCTTTTTAAAAAGAGTAAAACCAAATAAAAACATCATTATTATAAGGATTACTTTTATATATTATCTATTAAGTTGTATTTATTTCCCCAGAGGGAGGGTTACAGCACTCTTTTAGCTCTGCCATCTGCAGACAGTTTAAGTGTTAACAGCTCAGTGGGCCCTCTGTCATTTTGCATAAAGTGGTTGCTTTCCATCAGTGTGGGCAAAGGGGAAGTGTGATAGCCTTTTGTATTCACAATCGTGGCACCTGAGCTCTTGTATGGCTTCCAGGAGAAATGGTGTCCCGCAAGCAAATTGAAGGATGGCAAATGCAGGCAATTTTATTGCTGATGTAGGTGGCTCTCAGTGGGAAGGGGAGCTGAAAAGGGGATAGTTCAGGAAGGTAATTTTGCCCTGCAGTCCGGTCAAGGGACCCACTACGTTCCACTCCTCACTGGACGAATTTTATATATATATATGTGAGTGTGTGTGTGTGTGTGTACATATATAATTATAATTTTATATATATAATTATATAATATAGAATTATATTACATATATATTTCTTTTTGCATTTTTTTCTTAGCATTTCACTTGAAAGTTTTTCTTGATTTGGCTTCACGTTCACTTCAGCTGTGTCACATTTACAGACGAATCATTTGAAGTCATACATCATTTCTATTTTTGTGTTTCGTACTTCTAGGATTTCCTTCTGATTATTTTATAGTGTTCATCTCTCTGCTTACATCATCCATCTGTACTTTTATTGTGTCTCTTCATTTCATTAGAACCTATAATATATTATAACCTATAATTTATTAATCATAGTTATTTTAAATTCTCTGCCTGATAATTCCTACATCTGTGTCACATTTGAGTCTGGTTCTGATGATTGCATTTTCTCTTCAGAGAGTGTTATATTTCATAGCTTTTAGCATGCCTTCTCAATATATGGTGACAGCTGGACATGATATATTGGGTAATAAGAACTGAGGTAAATAGGCTCTTACTGTGAGGATTTATGCTAATATGCCTGGGAGCTGTGAAGTTTTTAAGGTTTGTTGTAGATGTAGGTGCCGGAAGCTTCCATGTCTTTTAGTATCCTTGATTTTTCTCCTCTCTTGACCTTGGGCTTCTGGAAGTACTCCTTCTTAGATAGAGTCTGTGTCTTACACCTCTTTACCTGTTATCTTTATTACTGCGCCACAACCCTGGTGTTAAGTTGTAAGAGAAGGTAAATGTTGTACAGTCACATAACTAAACTTTATTCTTTAAATGGGTTTGTGTCTCAGGACTGTGACATCATATTTTAAAATGTTATCATACTTAAAACAAATATGATAGCCCCTCCCCAAGACTACCTATCTATCTATCTAGATAGAAATATATATATAGATAGAAATATATTTATTTTTGCATTTTTTTCTTTTGGCATTTCAGTTGAAAATTTTTCTTGATCTGGCTTCCAGTTCACTTCAGCTGTGTCAAATTTAGAGATTAATCCTTTGAAGACATATTTTATTTCTATTATTATGTTTTGTACTTCTAGAATTTCCTTCTGATTCTTTTATAGTTGTCATCTCTCTCCTTATATCACCCATGTGTACTTTCACTTTGTCTCTTCATTTCATTAGAACCTATATTAACCATAGTTATTTTAAATTCCCTGCCCGATAATTCCCCCTTATTCCCCATCCTCTTCCTGTTTACAGCATTTTGTTTGTAACTTTAGTCCCTTAAACATTATTTATCATACTCCCCCTCCCTTAGATGAGATAAAAAAGGTGGAGGGAACTACAGTTCCGAGGGATTACCTATCCCCAGCTGTTGTAAAGGTTCAGAATTATCCATTGGCAAAGTATTTTCTCCTAAAGAATAGGCATTTTTACAGAGAAGGCTCTGGATATGCCTATTCCCCAATGCACTGAGCATCTTCATTCCTACCTCCACACAAAGAAGAGAGAATTCTTCAGAGATCCTAACAAAGAAAACCTGGTGAGGTTTCTAGAGGAAAGGATGAAAATGTGGGAGGTCTTCCTAAGACTACAGCCTCCAAGAGTTTTCTCATTTTTGTGCTAGCTCACACTCAACCTCAAGTAAATCAAAATTAGTATTTAAATGTTTCCAGCAGTTATGGCTTCAATTGCTGTTCTAAATAAAGTAGACCTTAGTTGCTCTATCTCCCTGGATGAATTTGTTTCTCCAGCTTTTCGAGTATTAGTTTGTCCTTAAAGTTGATTTTTTGATGGACCCAAAAAAAGTAATTGATTCTAAGTTTTTCCAACTATTTTTTGCTGCAAGGATAGATGAGATGACATTCAAGAACATTACATGGTGAATTTGATACCAGAAGTCCCCAAGTGGTCTTATCTAAATCAGTAAAGACAGTGTAATTGCCATCCCCTGCCAAATGTGATATATTCTGTTCTGTTCTTTCTTCACCTTGACCGTCTCTGCACTTTTTGATTACTAATTCCCAATCCAGGGTTCTCTTTTCTTGCTGTGGCATAAATGATGAATATCAGAATCTGATTCATACTTCTAAATTTTTGGATCCATAACTTTCTGGGTCCAGATCATCTTTTCAACTTTCTACTATCATTCTTCTACACACTCTTCTCTATTCAGCGTACACATAAAACAATTTCTGAAACTGTCTTTGCAAAGATTATAGCAATAAGAGGGAGATAATATCACTGAATCCATCTTGCTTCTAAAGCTAACTACCCTTTCTTATTCTTGCAAGTAGGCCAAGTTAACTATGGAAGGAATTTAATCTATAGTTTAAAACAAATATGGTAACAGCCCTTCCCCTAGACTAACTTCCTCCTCACTCAGAGACAAAAACTATAGCATTAATGAAAGGCCACAAGGTTAGAATTGTGGTAAAGGCCTGAAATCTGTTAAGACATAGACAGAAGTTAAATGGTAACTAGCCATTGTTCCTTAGCTTGCTTTTCTATAATTGTTTACTTACTGCTAAGAGAGTCATATAACTGGGGTCCAGAAGACTTATAACTTCCCAAAATTGCTCCTGTAGATAATACCTCTATTATGAACCTCAGGACTAGTCTTTTAAGATATTTTTCAGTTTGCATTCTTGTGGACCAACTGATGCCCACTGAACTCACGACCCATACCAAGGAACTGACTCAACTTGTCCTGCAACCTCCACCCAGAAACTGCCTCAGAGTATGAAGATAGTTTCTATACCCCTATAGTTTCATTCCTAAGCAATCAGCAGCCTCCATTCCCTACCCTCTTGCCCAGCAAATTATCCTTAAAAGCCTTAGCTTCTGAGTTCTTCGGGAGGCAGTCTTGAGAAATTTCTCCCATCTTCCTCTCTCAGCTGCCTTGTGATAATTAGACTCTTTCTTTGATGCAACACCTGTTGTTCTCAGTGTATCAGCTGTTTTTGGACAGCAGGCAAGAAGAACATGGTTGGGCAATAATATTTTCTGCCAGAATTTCAAATAACTGGTATGAAAATAACTACACTTTGGCACAATGTTTTGACCACTCTTCCTTTTTGAATGTAACTTTTCCTGAAATTTACTTTTTGTTTTTATTTGCTCAACCCAAGTTTATATTTATAGTATGCTACTGGCTGTGCTTTCACCCTCCATTTCTCCTCACCCCAAATCCTAGAACTTCCAAAATACATTATTATAACTTTAGCACTTTAGCCTCTTTTGGAGTTGATTGCAATTTCCAGTTCAATCAATTTTATATGCTACCATTCTGAACTCCATACTATAACCCCAATATGATTGTGTGTAATTACAGAGGGATTCTGAAAAATTCCTGTAAATATTACTTCTATCTAGATTATAACATCATATTGATCAACTTCTTGTTTTGTTTTACTCAGAGCTTTAGAGAAAATGTGCATGGCTTTAGAGACAAACCTCTTCATGTAAAATCCAGCAGCTATATAATTTTGAATGGCCAAATTCCTCAACTCTTTGGAGCTTTTAAAGAGTTGCCATATTGTACAACCTCACAGAGCACCGTTTACATAGACTCCAGTATAAATGACACTTTCCAGAGGGGCTACATGGTGGTTCTAATATTTGTATCAACTGTAAGTAACAAGACATTTAACGGGGTATATCCTGTTGTCTAAAAATCTCATACAAATTCCTGCAACTGAGAATAATAGCTGATAACTGCTTGACATCTACTAAACTCACCCATTCAGAACATATTAGATAGCAGTACTAGTGTGCCTATCATCAACCTCCAATTCAAATTCAAATTATGTCAAAGAAGACTAGAAATTAGGAGATCATTTTATCACAGTAAGAGTGTTTTAGATTTCTTCTCTCCCCATGAGGTTGTAGGAGTATATTCTACAGTTGCATAAAGTCAAAAGGTATGGTACAAGAGAATTTCTTATAAGTATGGGCTTTCAAGAAGGGAACACTCTTATCTTACTGCCTGCCTTAGTACAGAAACCAGAGACAAATGCTATGAAAGGTCTTTTTGGCAAAATGGACATGCATTCCATAAAAACATTGAGCTAACCAAGAATACAGAGCCTGCTTGCTGCTTTCTACCTGAGAAGTTCTTTAAATAGAGGTTGCTTGGAGCTGCGTCTAACAGCATGGCAAAGAGAAAGGGCACTGGCAGCAGCAACCTTCACAGCCATCTTCTGGCGTGGCAAGGATGAATGAGTATTCCATGGAACCAAGTGAAAACAAAAAGGTCATTTCAAGCCATATTTATCTAAGAAGGTTTCTATTGAACTGCCAAGACTTTAGCATTAGAGGCCGTAGTTCTGCTAGGGACAGAAAGTGAGTAGTTTCCAGAACTGAGCCAAGGAATGACACATCCATGTTAGAAAAGACAGCAGTGAGGAAATCCTTGATGGCCTTATAAGGACCTAAACATTTACTGTATAAGAGTTAGTATTTGGACACTTCTTTTAGTAGAACACAGAGTAGCTAGGTAATGTTAACTAGGAGACCAGAGCAGCATAAGTAAAAATATCTGAATCTCTAGGTCTCCAGTTTCTCCTTATTTTTGCTCTGACTCTGGAAGTAGAGTGGGGCATGGGGGCCTGAGTCTAGAAGAGTGAGAGACAATTTTATGTCCCTCCTTTTCTTATAGGAGGGTGTCTATAAACAGGAGTCAGACTTGGACTGAAGGAATCAAATTTGTTTTTACTAGATATAAAGTTGAAGTTTTAAATTCATATTAGATTAAATATTTTAGTTCTTTAAAAAATGAGTTCATGAATCAAACTATACCGCTGAATGATATCTTTATAAAATAAATGCTGAACCATATCATTATTAAACGTCTATTTTCACTGAAATAAGTGTGATGTAAATCTGGGTGGACTCCCAAGTCGATTTCAACTTACTAGAATGATATTATATATTTATGAGATAGAGACGCCATCCCTATCTGGCTTGTCATTAGTTCTTTATTATTTCCTAATAAAATTTCTGGAAGTTTCCAAATAAACATATATTAAAAATAAGTAGTTTATTAAATATCTTTTTTGTACTTATCAGTCTCATATGTATACAAAATAAAGTACCTAAAAGAATAAGAGACTATTCACAAGTAATTTACATTTGATTAACAGAAAAAAGCAGATACAATTTAATAAATGTGTCAATAATTTAACATATACTTTAAAATACACGATTTAAAATATATGATTTAATAAACTAGTATAGGTCATAAGATACTTTCTTTTTCAAAGTAAATTAGTTATGCATGAACAATCAACCAAAAATATTAAGGATAATGTAACACTAAAAATCTGAGAAGCCCATATGAATATTCTTGTAGTCATATCTCTGCCCTTGAAAAAGCAAGTAAAGCATCTGAAGATAATAAATATTCTTTTAGGTTTTGCATAGAAAATATTTACGTTTTCTTTCTGATTCTCTTTTGCTGCATTTTTTGTCATGATATCATTCTCCATTAAACAGAAGATCCATGGTATACTTGAGGTCAGTTTCCTCTAAAGATTTCTCTTTTTTTTTGAAATGTTTTTAAAATGATCTATCATGCAAAGACATTTTAAGAGTTTACTATTAATCAGATTGAATTTTAGAAAATATAAACCTTTATGCTCATATTATAAAAAAATTTCACAGTAAATCAAAAGTGAACATACTTTCTTTTAGAAAGTAAAATAAAGATAGAATCCAAATTTCAAACTCAACTACTAGAAAAAAAAACAACAAATTTTAATTTCGGGGGAACACTTAGAATATTTTATATTTAAACAATGAACAAATAAGATAGCTTTCCAACTCTAGCAGGAGTTACATATCTAAATTATTTATAGAAAAATTAAATATGATTTCTAAGCAAAATAATCTATCCACAAGGGATGGCACAAAAATAATTAATCTTTATTTCAGAATTTTACTCATATTTTTTAATATACAATTTGTTCCATTTGGAGTAGAAATGTTTTGATGGGCCACCTTGGCAGCAAGAAAACAGTTGCATATATTCCCTTCTGGAAGAAATTACAAATGGAATAACTTCCTTTTAAGAAAAAGCAAAACTATAATTCTTTATAAGATGATAGAAAATTATTTAAAAAATCAAAGTAACTTATCATTTGCCTGTGCTATATGTGTGATATTTGTAGTTGGTATTTGAAAAAGAACATGAGAAGGGAGAGGAAGAGAGAGAGACAGAATGAGGGAGAAAGTTCGGGGAGAAGGAAGGAGGGAGGCAGACAGAGATAGAAGGAGGAAGAAAAGCAGGAGAAAGGATAGAAGAAGGAAGGAAACTGGGTAATTTATATTACAAGGGAACAACAACAACAACAAAACGCTATGCCAAATCCAATGGCTAAGCATGTGATACAAAATTTTGGTATAAAATATGTGGTATAGAGGTTACATGCTTCTTTAGAATGTAAGTACCTCAATGGCATAGACCGTAAACGGCGCAATTTTTGTTTGTTTGTTTGTTTGTTTGTTTGAGATGGAGTCTCGCTCTTTCACCCAGGCTGGAGTCCAGTGGCGCGATCTCAGCTCACTGCAAGCTCCGCCTCCCGGGTTCACGCCATTCTCCTGCGTCAGCCTCCCCAGTAGCTGGGACTACAGGGGCCCAACACCACGCCTGGCTAATTTTTTTGTATTTTTAGTAGAGACGGGGTTTCACCGTGTTAGCCAGGATGGTCTTGATCTCCTGACCTCGTGACCCTCCCGCCTTGGCCTCCCAAAGTGCTGGGATTACAGGAGTGAGCCATCGCGCCCGGCCGGCACAATTCTTAAGAATGTTTATTCCTAATAATGTTTTGCAGCATAGTGGAAAGAACTACAATAAGCTAGTGTCCGGGAGTATTTGATTTGGATCTGGCTGCATAACCAGTTTACTACTAAGGAGGTATGGATAAATTCTGTTAATATCACTAGACTTCAGCTGCTTCACACGTTGTTCTGCTAAAAATAAAATATCTAACAAAAATACCATTGAGGTATTAAAAGTAGCTACCAATTGATTGACAATATTTATTCATAGTGTTTAAAAGGGAAGTACATGGTTGAATTTAGGTCATATTTGCATTTTTCAAGCACATCTATTTAATGGAAATAAAGACTTAGAGCTTCACTGGAGTAGGTATGTTTAGGCTCAAATCTAGTCAAAGATCTGTAGCCATATTTGCCAAAAGAATCCAGAATGTCATGGACCCAGGAGTACTTGTGTTACAATTTTGAAACCATATTTGGAAAATTGTTCCTAAAATTAAGCTAACTTTTATAAATTTGGCAAAATAATATACATGTGGATTAGACAAAATAATTTAGATACAATGCAGTGAAATGAATTATTGATTTTACTACACATAGTAAATTTAAAAAAAAATAAATAAATAAGCCCCAACAATTATCCAGAGATACCATTTGACATCTACAGGCTATATGTAATTCATATGATCTTAGTGCATTAATTTGCCTCAGCAGAAAAGAAAAATTAAGTAGTCAGTATTTAATGAAACTGTGGCTCACATATTGAGCTAGAGATACATGACTGCATATTTTTGAAGCTCAAACATTTGTGTGACATGTTACTGCCTTTATTTATTAAAGAATAATGAATAATGTTCTATTTAATGACATTCTGTTTTTTAAAATGTGTATACTGTACTGCCAGAATTTATAAGCAAGAAAAAAAATGATTCTTTATTACTATTTTATACTAGACTATGTTGGCACAAAGAGCATTGTGGAGAAATGGGGCTAATTTCCATCAGTGAAAAAAGCCTATTGCACTTACAATTGCTTGTATTACACTAAGATTTTCTACTTTTTCAAAAACAAAACACATCACTATATAATTTTATGTTCTGCAATAAAACTATCAAGTGAGCTGGGTTCTCAGCTTGTAAAGCAACACATTATTTCACTGTAAATGAATCTGCAGGAGATGCCAAGTTGTAAGGGGATTTGAAGAGTTTGAAGTAAGAGACAACATACTTACTGTAAAAGTGAACCAATTGATTATGCAATTCCATTGTAGCTGATATTACTTTATAATTATATATAAATGTATATTTATCTATTTACATCCTTTTTAATTTACTGAACTATACATTTCATGAGGGAAATATCTACTTTTTTTCACTCAGTATTCAGGAGAGTGCTCAAATTTGGGCAACAAATATTTGTGAAATGAGTGAATACACAAATGACTGGCTAGTGATATCTAGTTATTCCATCAGAGATTTTTTAAATACCTGTTTAAACTTTAACCGCCAAATGAAAACAAATCATTTCATTTTGAAGAGTATTATCAAGTTAGTAGAAAAAACAGGAAGGCAAATCTGACTCTCAGCCTCTTTTTTCTCTGAAATTAGTTAAATATCTTTTCATTTTAAGGTTGATTGTGGTTGCAACTTTGGCTGAGATGCGTGTGTGTATATGTATAATTTTATTAAATATATAAAATATACACGTATAATTATATGTGTAATTTTCCAAAAATAAATTGTTATAAAAACAAATAAAAACCCCAGACAGTGAGAATATAAATATTTCTTGAGCATTTATTTACAGCACATTTCAATAAAACATTCTGCATTATTAATACACAAGTCCCTTTTTCTCTTTTTTGTAAAGAAAAAATGAATTTAGCCATCAACAATGGGCCTGAAACTTATCTAAGTTCTGCATGGTTGGAATGTTTTGCCAACTTACAGTGGACTGAATTACATGGGATTTTTAAAAGCAAATAAATGAATGTAATCTTACACTAAGAGAAAGGGGAAGGCTGGAAAGAATTCTCTTATATAAGCACTGAGTCTATTTTCTATGTGGCATGTTTCCAAAGTGATAAAGGAGAAAACCAAATCCGAAACGGATATAAATATGCTGTATATACATGCAGCAGATTTCTGTACTAGCACTCAGGAGTGCAGTTAGATTCAAAGAAGGAAGGGACAATGAGAGTGTGGGTATAAAATCCCAAATCACTATTATCAGGAGAATTTTTGCCTTGTCAGCAGTATTCTCTTCAGTTGGAAAAAATACTCTTTGTGTATTTGCATATGTTTGTGGGTATGTTCACACATAGATTTACCATGTGTACTACCAGGGCCAGACAGAGGCATGTGGATGCCCCAGGCAGACTAATAAACTGGCACTCCCTGAAACCAGTATGTTTTCGTGTTTCTTCTATATTCATGTAGAAGAAGGTTGACCTCTATATGGCAGAAAAGGAGGGAAAGTGGTGTATTGGGAAGAGTGATTAGCCTCTTCCTATTTTCTCAGACAGTTTATCTCTAGCATCATAACCTACTTGGCAAAACAATCTTGTAGTTAATGAGGTCTATGTCTAAGAAGGCAGTTTAAAGTTGCTCTGTTGATACTTGATGCCTTTCCTGTGTTTTACTCATTTGCTTAATCAAAGAATTTTCCCACCTCATGTAATTCTTCTAAAAATGATCTTGCAAACATAATATTCTCTCTATATTTACATTTTAGTGATTTTAGAACCTGTTTTGGATTTTGTTCCTGAGCAATTACCTAGGTGGCCTGACACCTGAACCATTTTATTAAACCACAAACCTGTTCAGCCGAACCTGTCAAAGCACGATGGAAGCAACCCACTGAGCTTCTGTCATGAAAAGCCTCCTTACGGTGGAAACGTCTGCACCAACTTTTATTTATTTAGACTCTTTAAAAACCTCTTGACCTCATTTTTCTCCTTTAAAATTCTACTCTCAGAAAAAAAAAAAGATTATACTGCCAATGTATACACTTTGGAGTGTGTGAATAGGTAATCTCTCCTCAAACACTATCCCTATTCAGATATTCTAAAGACTTTAAAAGCTTCTTTTCTTTTAAAATATATTGTAAAGTCCAAAAGACAATTAAGAAAAGGACTTTGTAAGTGGTATAGAATATCTTAATGGAGTCACACCACGTAATATACTTAGGTATTTAGGGGATTTACTTTTACTTTTTGGAAGTCAGTATATTTAATTTTATGAGTTGGAAGGTTTAGACTGATATGGTTAACTTACTTTTCTAACACAAGTGAATGATTGCTAGTCTTTATATATTTCTGGTAAAGGCCAGATGTGGAGTAATTGTTGTATGTGTATATAAATTAATGTACATTCATGAACACACATGCACATGTACACACACACACACTCACTACCAATAGCCTCTCTCTATAGAGTAAAAAGGGATAGCAGACTTTGGTAAATGTTATTTGTTTGTCACTTCCCCTGAAGTTCATAAACATGCAAACACAAACACATGGCACATGTATACATATGTAACTAACCTGCACAATGTGCTCATGTACCCTAAAACTTAAAGTATAATAAAAAAATCGTGCAATAATAAATATTCTAGGCTATTATAATGGCGTTTAAAAAGATTTATTTTAAAATATAGACTGAAAGGAAGTTGCAAAACTAGTACAAAGAGTTCTGTCTACTCTTCACTGAGCTATCCTAAATGGAGATATGACAAACTCAGGAAATTGGCTTGTTACTGCTAACTAAACTACAGTGTTTTCACCATTTTAAAATCTGCATTTATTTGAGAGTATATACAATTCTGTGCAATTTTGTACCATGTATAAAGATATATATCCACCACCAAAATAAAAATACAGAAGAGTTCCATCAGCACAAAACAACTCTGGCATGTTACCTCTGTGTATCTGTATCCACGACATCACCACACACATATCCTGTCACCTGGCAACCATTAATATGTTCTCTGCTTTTATATTTTTCTGATTTCAAGAACGTTATGTAAATAGGACTACACAGTATGTAACATTTTGAGACTGACTTTTTCCATGAAGCATAAAGCTCTTGAGGTCCATTCAGATTGTTGGATATATCCTATAGTACATTCCTTTTAATCGATGAACAGTATTCCATTGCATGGATGTATGGGAATGTATGAATATTCATATATTCACCAAAGAAAGAATATGTGGACTGTTGTTAGAATTTTTCTATTAAAAATAAAGTTGATATGAACATTCATGTACAAATTTTGTGTTTTTTTAATTTTTTTTTTTGATGTGAACACAACTTTTCATTTCTCTGGGATAAGTGCACAAGAGATAACCCATGTTTAGATTTGTAGGAAACTGCCATACTCTGCAAGAGCGGTCATACCATTTCACATTACCACCAATGATATAAAAGACATCTAGTTTCTCTGCGTCCTCTCCTCCTTTTAATATTATCACCAGGTTTTATTTTATCTCTTAAAATAGATACATAGTAATATATCATTGTGATTTTCATTTGCATTTCTCTAATGACCAAAGATGTTAGAAATATTTTCATGTGTTTATTTTGTGTTCGTATCATAGTCATGTCTTTTGCCTGCTTTCTGATTGGATAGTTTGTTTTTCTACTTTTGAGTTTTGAGAATTCTTTATATATTCTAGATATAAGACCTTTTTTGTTAGTTATGTGAGATTACCTCCTCAAAAATGATTGAATTCTATGGCAGCAGGAAACAAGGGCCTTCTTTGGTACCAGCAAAGTAATACTTTTTAATCTATGTTTGTTATACAGGTAGTTATTGTATTACTAATAATTAAACTGTACTTATAATTATATATTGTTTTTATATGTTGTATATTTTCAAATAAAATATAATAAAATAGCAAACCAAAAAATGGTATTGCTTGTTTTGTTTTGTTTTGTTTTTGAGATGGGATCTCAGTCTGTCACCCAAGCTGGAGTGCAGTGAGTGACCTTGGCTGGCTGCAACCTCTGCCTCCCAGGCTCAAGTGGTTCTTGTGCCTTAGCCTCCCGAGTAGCTGAGATCACAGGCCTGTACCTCCATGCCCAGATGGGGTTTCACCTTGTTGCACAGGCTGGTCTTGAACTCCTGGTCTCAAGCTATCCGCCTGATTCGGCCTCCCAAAGAGCTGGGATTACAGGCTTACACCACTGCATCCAGCCTCCATTATTTTTTAACTTTATTTACTTACTCTAGTCCTTTTTCTCTGACATGGATCCATGGATGATACACACACACACCCTTCGACTTTGCTTTTGCTTCTCATTCTTCATAACTTAACCTGGTGTCTGATCAGCTCATAAATTAAATGAGGAGAGTAATGTATTTTCTTTCCCTGTACAGTTCTTTCAACATTGATGTCTTTTAATCATATTTCTTGTACTCCACATATAATTAATATATGTAAATATTGTCAGTACTTCCTGTGGGGCTGGGGGAGTGGAGGTACAACCTAATGCTTCTGTAAATTAGTTTTCATTTTTGAAAGAGCTTCTGGAAATTTAATGAAATCTGGAATTTATTATAATTAGGTAAAGCCTTTTACTATCTGTTTTGAAAGATCAAGTAGTCAGCAGAAAAAAGAAATAAGTTTAACTGCTCTATATATTAACAAGGGAAAGTGAATGAAATCTTCATTCATTTGATAAGTGAACAAATAAAATTTAATTTTAATTTTTTCCACAGGGAAATAAATCCAGACAGACATGTAACTTAATGACATTACTTAAGAAAAGCTTATGGTATTAATAATTTTCTTTAAAAATTGAGTTTATTAATGTAGGCACATAAAAATTATAATTGTGTTAAAAGATGATATATGTATAGGTCCGGGTGCGGTGGCTCATGCCTGTAATCCCAGCACTTTGGGAGGCCGAGGCGGGTGGATCACGATGTCAGGAGATCGAGACCATCCTTGAAACCGCGTTTCTACTAAAAATACAAAAAATTAGCTGGGCGTGGTGGCGGGCACCTGTAATCCCGGCTACTCTGGAGGCTGAGGCAGGAGAATGGCGTGATCCCGGGAGGCGGAGGTTGCAGTGAGCCGAGATCGCGCCATTGCACTCCAGCCTGGGCAACAGAGGGAGACTCTGTCTCAAAAAAAAAAAAAAAAAAAAAAAAAATTAAATAACTAAATAAATAAAATGATATAGGTATAAATGTTTGTTCACCAAATATGTGGAACAATATATTAAATAGTGTCTTATTTTTGCAGTTTAATTAATTAGAATAATTAAGCAGTATTTTTCACATTAAATCAGACTTTAAAAGTTATTAGTAAGACCTCTTTTATTCAGGAATAAAATCAGCTGTGGTGGTTTTTATTCATGAAGGTCATCTTTGTATCACCAAATGTGTGTTAAGCTTTTTCAAAATATCATTGTAACTTGTATGAACTACGTGACCTGATACTAATAATACACAGGCATTTATCATGAAAAAAATATGTTCTGTTCTCCCTTCAGGAATTAGATTTTTCTATTTGTGAATAACAACTTGCCTTGTAATTCATTGAATTTATTTTTAAAATACTCTAATTTGTGTTCCAGTTTGCAATACATTACTCAGACTTAGCTATTAATAGAACTATGCTCCAAGTAAACATATAGCATATTTCCAACATTAATAACCACCCAATTTATCATGTACTTGCTGATGATAGAAAAGTGCTTTTTTACATGATTTTAAGGATGATAGGAATAGCAATTATAATATTTTTACAGAGTATTTTGCAGTTCACAATGCAGTCTAAACTGATTGACTGTTGTACAGTCAATTTTACAGATTGAGAAAGGAGAGTCAGAAAGCCTAAGAAATGTACCAAAGTTCCATAACTTTCAAATTTTGGGTGACGAATCTTTGTGGTTCTGCAACAATTGTGTTTGTCTTATAAGCAAACACAGATGGCTCTAGACTATTATTTCAAGAATATTTGTAGGTAGAATAACCACTAAGATAGACCAAATGTAGGCAACTTTGCTTGAAGCCCATTAAAAAAGATCAAGACTCCTTCAGCTTGATGGTTCCTAGCTGTGATGCAAACCTACTGTGTCAGCTGCATCCATAGTGACTGTTCCACATCGGTCCCTTGGGAATTAGGGACAAAAGAAATAGGCATAAAAATGAAGCCACGAATAATAAAGTTATTCATCTCTGATTCAAGAGTTTTGTGTCTTTTATCGCCACCTATAAAACTGTAGCCAACTTGTTAGTATGAAGTTATTTCAAAATCTCAAACCGTTAATAGTTCTTGACAATAAATTGTGCAGCAGAAGAGCAAAAGATTTCCTTTGTTTCATGGTTCAGTACACATTTTACATACTGTGATGGGTCCTAAGCAAATTAACATATTCAGATTCCCAGGATATATTTTCTACATAAAAATGAAGGATGTATGCTATTGTATCCTAATCGGGCTAAGTATCTCATGTACAGTCATTTTAGTTTTATGTATATGTTTGGATATAGGATGTCTCTGGAATGATATGAACAACTGACAACAATGGTAGCATCTGGCAAAGGAAACTACATAGTACAACAATGGGAGTAAGATTTCCTTTTCAACACCATACATGTTTGCTCTTACTGAACGCTATTCGATGTGAAAGGCAGTATATTATAACGGTCAATAAAATCAAGCTCTCCAGGTTCACAGACTTAACTGACTGTGTTATATTGATTCAATTTATTTACAATTAACTTGTGTATGCTTCAATTTCCTTGTTTATAAAATTGTGGAGTTATAATATTTCCCAACAGGTTGTAAAAATTGAATAAGTTTTTACTTTAAAGGCTTTAATACACTGCCTTAGAGTAAGAGTTCAGCAAGAGTTAGCAATAATTATTCAAAATAATTTTAAAAGATTTTCAAATAATTTTCACTTGTTCATATATTTCTAAATTAATTCTGAATGACAGAGTATTTCATTAAGTGCATACAAGGTACAACAATAGTTGAAAAGACTGACAGAGTACAGTGTGTGTTTGTGTGTGTGTGTGTGTGTGTGTGTGTGAAGTCTTAAGTTCAGACTGAGACTGAGATGTAAATTACTGATGCCAGAACATACATTTTGAATATGTTTTATTGAGGGGATGTAAGAGAACACTGGCTGTACTAAGAAAAGGCTAATGATGCTACAGATACTGTAAGAAAATGACACAAGGAATTTTCAAGAGTGAAAACACAACCTGTTCATGACAAATCTGTCCCTTAAATGAGCACTACTTCAGTAAATGGTTACCAATTAATTATTTTCCCTTGCTTTTCTTATGCATTTATTTATCCATCAATTCAACAGTTATTTATTCAGCACCTTCAATCTGCCAGGCCAGTTATTAATGAAGAAAAATGCTAATCAAATAATGCACTATTAATAGTACTTAATAGGTACTCTTATAGCCCTTTAACAAGCGTGGGATTGAGGTTTAAAAAATTCACAAAATGTGCTGAAAGCCACATGGCTCAGTTTAAATTTCCCAAATGTTGATAAAAATTTTATCAATTTTTGAAGCTTAAGCAATATAATCACTGAAAATAACTTATTTCAGTGCTTATAATTCTGATCGCAGACATACCATCCTTTGGAACAATCTGTGATAGTTCTGAAATTGACACACTCTGGTACTGATACTTTTTTGTAAGTATAAATCTCACTTACACAGATAATACATCTCACTTCTATCTGATAGTATACCCTCTAGCCATCTTCTACTCCCCGAAAGGGGAATAGATAAGGTGCTTATGAAACTAAAGTTCTAGAAGTTCAGCCTTTTGGCTCTAGCCCTGAGGACCTAAAGTTAAAATGAATTGGAAAAATACCCCTTTGTTTTGTAATAACTGGTTGACTATACATATTGGGTCTTAACATATGTACCAGAAACCTAAGTAACATCTGCTCACTTGTTTGCTTTCAGCCAGACCATGTTAACCCTGGGATGAAGCCATTGTTGTCTCAAATTAACACAAGTATTTTAGTCACATCCACAGGGTCAAGTCGCATCACTGCAGTAATGCCCACTACTTTTCTCATTTTCACAATTTCTTCTAGGAATTCTAGCTCATGAAAATGTAGTCCACATATGATCCCTAGTCAAATTAGGACTTGCAAAGAAATATGGACAAAGTATGAATAACTAGGAAAAAAAACGCTACTGGCTTCAGATGAAATCCATTACCCAGCATGGTTTTTCTGTTACCAGTACTTAAGCATCCCTCTCTGATTATAACAATTCTGTGGACACGACCAAGGCAGTGATGTTGTAAGTCAGGCCAGATCTTAAAGGGAAGTCCCATTCTTGACTAGCGTTGTGTCTTTCTTATCTATGGTGCCATGTGTTAACAAGATGTATCAATCAGATAGTCAGGATAGTTGGGAAGTGTACATCAAGACCTAACTCAGTTAAAAATGTGAGGCAACTCCATAGAATTGTGAAAGTGAACTCTGTCAAGACATTTATATGAGAGAGAAAGATCTTGGAATTTCACAATCTGCATCCTCTTTAGAAAAGCTGCCTAAATTTTCATATGCCTAAATATTATTACATCTGTTTGTGATAGTCAGAACTCTAAGATAGTGCTCCCCAAATTTCCAGCCTCTGGAGTATACATATCTTTTCCCAGTCAATTACACCCTGACCTGGGTGCTGCTATAAAGGAATTTTTCAGATGTAATTAAGTTCCTAGATAAATTGACTTTAGCAATGGGAGAATATCCTACCTGAGACTGATCGAATCATGTTAGCCCTTAAAGGGATCTAGCTTTTCCCAGTCAGAGAGATTTGAGGTATGAGAGGAATTTTAGATAAAGATTTTCTGTTGCTGAGTTTGAAGATGGAAGGGGTCTCATGGCCTCTGGGAGATGTAGGAGATTCCATCTGAAAGCCAGAAAGGAAGCGGGGACCTCAGTCTAACGGCTACAGTGAACTGAAAGAGGACTTCAACCTCCTGATGAAAACGCAGTTGCTTGACACGTTGATTTTAGCCTGTGAGACCTTGGACAAGATCCCAGCCACACTGTGCCCAGATTTCTGACCTACAGAACTATGAGCTAATAAATGGGTGTGGTTTTAAGCCATTATGTGGCAATTTACTATGAAGGAATAGATAAACAATATACAGTTTGGCTGTGCTCTGAATGCAGCTTTATTGCACTATTATTTGATTTTTAGAACTTTTTCTATTTTCTAGTCTACTCTTTTACCTGGGTAACTGTATTAGTATTTAAAAAGTTTACAAAAGTGAGGGAGAGTTCGAAGAGCTTGGATATAAATGTACAAATGAATAAATGTCTCCTGCCAACATTCGATAGAATTATTCCTGAAATTTTGTTTAAGTACACATGTTTCCATAACATTGAACAGACATTTGTCTAATTGCAACAGAAAGTCAGTTTTTTAAGCCTCTTTCTATTAGGGGCTGAGGAGCATTGCTTGATTTTCTTTGGCACTTTCCACCATATGGAAGACTTGAAGGTCCAAAGACAGTTATACTGAGGCTGAAGTATTTAGCCCATGTACCACTTCAAGGGAAGTCAAACTTTCCATAACAATCTTTCATTTATTTCATAGTTTCCAAGACTTTTCATTTCTGTGGCATTTCCTTAGTGTGGCTAAACCACACTTCAACTCTTATCCTGGCAACAACTCTGCTTCCTGGCAAGTGCTCAGTCATTTAGAGTCGACTGTGGGTTACATAGCCTGCTTTATAGTCGACCCCAAAACATCATGGTCTGAAGCTGTTTCAGCATTCCAACGTCCTGTCTTTGCTCTCCTGAAGCAATCTATCGCCACTTAGCAGCTCTGAGATAGACAATGAGACCTTGTACACTACCAGAGGGATTAGCCTGATTTCTTACAGGAATGTTTACGTAATCTGTCATTTGTTCATTTAACTTTATATTCCCAGCAAAATAATAAATGTTAAGAACTCATAAATATTCACTGAGTGAATTAATGACTCTTTGTATTCTAATTATCTATTACAGTTAGCAAGGTACATGCTTTTTAGCCATAAACAGCTGTATTCAAGTTTCACTTCTCTGCTATGTCCTATACATTCTATAGATGTGATATAGGAGACTGCTTGAGAACAAAGGAACAAAACTAAACAGGTTAAACTTCTAGTCCCCACCCCTACCTCCATAAGATAAGGCCCAATTAAATTCACTTCTTATACTGGGCTTTCCTGTATAATATCATTCATACTAATGAAAGTTTGAAAACCACTGTGATATGAAATGAATGTTTATATCCCCGGAACATTCATATATTGAAGCCCTAATCCCCAGTGGGACTACATTTGGAGACAGGGCCTTTAGAGAAGTAATTAGGTTTGATGAGGTCATGAGGAAGAGACTATTACAAGGTTAGTATTTTTGTAAGAAGAGACACCAGAGCTTGTGCTTTCTCTCTCTCAGCCATGTACGGACACAGTGAGATGGTGGAAGTCTATAAACCAGGAAGAGAGACCTCTCCAGAAACTGACTATGCTGGCACCTGGATCAAGCATAGCTGGCACTATGCTAGATTCCAGAACTAAGAGAAATGAATTTCTGTTGTCATGGAATCCTGAACTGACTTAGACACACTGATGAAAGGAGTTTACATGTATTGAATGCACACAGTTTTAAAATTATATTAAAGAATGAAATCCCCCAATAACCATATGAGATGGCGTTTTTATTATTATCCACATTTTACAGATGAAGGGAATAGGAAAGAGACAGTACAAATATCTTACCCAGGATTTCCTGGCTGCTAAGTGAAGGAGTGTATTAGTTTCCTATTGCTGTCATAACGAATTACCACAAACTTGGTGGCATAAACAACAGAAATTTATTTTCTCAGAGTTCTGCAGAACACGAGTCCAAAATCAAGGCACTGGCAGTGCTACATTCCCTCTAGGGGTGCTAGGAGAGAATTAATTTCCTTGTCCTTCCAGCTTCTGGTGGCTGAAAGAGGTTTGTGCCCACACTGCTCCAGTCTCAGCCTCTGTCTTCATATTGCCTTCTCCTCTGCATTGGTCTCAAACATCCTTCTGCTTTTGTCTTAAAAGGACTATTTGTCACGGTTTTATTCCCCATCTGAATAATGCAGAATGATCTCCTCATCTCAGAATCCGTAACTTGCTTACATCTGCAAAGATATTTTATTCCAAATAAGGTAACCTTCATAGGTTCCAGGAATTAAAATATGAATATATTGTGCTGGGGTCATCACTCAACCTAGTATAAGAAGCCACAATTTAGACCAGGTAATCTTGTTCCAATAACTATAAGGTATAACAAATGAATTAAGGCAACATTTTAAAACCTAAATTTAAAGCAATTTGGTCCTATTTTTATATTTAGCCTTATACCTTTCACAGAGTACATATGAAGACATTCTGGATAATAAAATCTCACATATATGTGAGTTAAATTGCAATAAGCAAAGCATCATAACCCCAAATTATGCTACATGCATAAGAATGACTGAATTCTTCTGATATAAGTTCCTCTTAGACCAACATTGACTCTTTCTTATAAACACTATCTAAAAATACCAATATCTAAAACACTATCTAAAAATACCCATCATGCCAATGTGTCTCAAAAAATTTGTTGATTGTTTTGTTAAAAGAAATCTAAGTACACCTCCCAATTAAGATAGTTTTCTCTAATTACCCAATATTATTAAGAACTAAGTTTATTGCTGGAGATAGCATCTGGAGATTTTGCTGGAGATATTTTACTGGGGTGAATGATATTTTAGACTCAATACAAATACTTCCTCTAGGCCTCTCAGTGATGTTCTTTTGGGGAAGTCACATTGGATCCCCTGTGATATATTTCGCTGGAAATACCCAATTAGATTGCCTGATTGGTATATATAAAATATGGCATGTAGAACAAAAGATGTTGAAAATCTTTGATAAAGATATGCAACGGCAAAAGTATTCTTGTATCAAAAGTTGGATATGAATGCCAGAAAAAAATAAACTTTTAAAATACCATTTTCTTTCAACAAACAGAATTGAAAATATGTTGAGTGTTCTGCCAGCCATTTTCATTTTGTTACAATTATTCTATCATTTTTAGGACTGATATTATACCCTCTCTTTTTTATCTTACCAAATATACCAGAGGTTTTGAACTAAATTTCTCTCCCTTAATTCTGTTTCAATAGTATAAACATTTCTTTGGCATATAACCTCATTTAAATATTTTCTTACTTTAATTTTATCCTGAAAACCCCATGCTAATTTTTAAAGGCAATTCTTAAATGAAAAATTTATAATAATGACTTAGTATTTTGGTGTAAATCAAATAGTACTGATGGGGAATTAATTCTTGTGGTTATATTCTGCAAACAAAATCACAAATGCAGAAACACATTTTGCATTTCATATAACTTTGAGTGCCCCATTTCGAATCCCAAGATGACTGCTATAAAAAGGGAAACAAGTGCAATATATGCCAAAAAAATGAAAGAAACATAGAGAGACACTTTAAAAATATTAGGAAATATGTGACAAATCTTGGTGTTATATTATTTTTCATTCTTAAGAGTTTGAACATTAATTTAGAAACCAACTGACATGTTGTTTTCTAAAATAGCATTTTGCTATCACTTTTATTTTAGGTTTCCTGGATTATAATGTATAAATTATGAAGTTTTTAAGTAGGAAAAATGGAACAAACTAATCATACAAGTGCTCAGATTCTCTTTCCTAAGCCCTTAGTGGAGAGTCAACAATTTACTTCAGTCTCCAGAAATAGAGTAGGCATTAAGGACATATAAACCTTTTATCTAGCCGAGAATGGTATAGTAAGGAGGAAGGCATATTATCCAAGGTACACATTAGAAGATGTAATATTTAAAAGAACACTCTTTTTAAATAGGAAACTACATGAAGATCTCTCACAGGTTTAGAAGAAGAGTTTGCAGACTATAAGATATTTAAATGTTTTAATGCTAAAACAATGTTATCCATATTAATACTATGTTAAATATTAGACAAGAGTCTGTGGACTAAATGACAGCATTTTTTTCAGTGATAATTTTGTAATTTTTCAGGTAATATTGTGATAACATAGAGAATTTATCATTTACAGGAAATGTACTCAAGTATCTATGGGTTATCATGCATTATGCCTGCACCTTATTTTCCTACAGTTTAGTAAAAATGTTCTTTGCATTATTATTGTAACTTTTCAATAATTTTGAAATTATTTCTTGGTATAAAGAAAAAAATATATTTCCAGGACAATTTTTGGGTTAGATGTAGCTCAACTAACAAGGCTACACATAAAACAAAATGCGGTAAAATATGATCCTGAGTAACCTATAGTATTAACTTATAAAGAAACAATACATGGAAACTATAAGAAATAATAATATAAATTATTTTTAGTTCCTTATTTTTTCCTTTAATACTAACAGTGACTTTCTAAAATTTCAAATAAGTTTATAATTATAGGGGAAAATTGCAAAAATTGTGAAAAGACCTTCATGTTGATTACCCTTCATTTAGGCTATCCCAATTGTAACCTTTTATTATATTGCTTTGTCATGTCTCTATTTTATATACTTATCATTATTACTATTGTTATTCCGAATCATATGGGAGTAAGTTGCTGAATTACTCCTAAATACCTGAGTGCCTTTTTCTACTTTACCACTGATACTAATGATGCTAATAATGTCCTTCAGAGCATAAGGAAAAAAAAAGTTGTAGTCCAGGATCCAATGCAGAGTTACACTGCATTTACAATCTGGAAGAATTTTTCAGTCTTGTTTTCTTGTCTTCCTTGATCTTTACATTTTTGAAGATTACAATTTGGCTTTGGAGGTATCTATTACTAAAATATCCTGATATAAGCAAGAATGTCTCTTTCTGGGTATTTGTCCTAGATAAACCACATATAAATATATCTGAGCTTAGAGAAGCAAAGTAAATAATAGCTAGTTTTAGAGTTATTTAGTATTTTTAAATATGTATGTATACAGCTTTAATAAAGACTAAAATTAAAAAAAATTAAAAAGTGAGTAAATTTAATCACATAACTGGCAAGCTCCGTCTTACCAATTATTAGTAAGGAGAAAGACAATTTGATTTTAGTGTTTAAATACAAGGGCTGAGCCCCAACCTGACCAGGTTGCCAGATTACTATGTCTGCTCTCAGGCTTCCTTTCACAAATACTCCTTGGATCATAATGACCAAGACTGCTCAGGAAATCAAATTTATCCTTTAAGATTGGTTTTCAGATATATATATAGATAGATAGATAGATAGATAGATAGATAGATATTTTTTTTTTCACCTCACAGAACCCTACTTCTAATTCATGGTTTCTTATCTGGCAAGTTTCCAGCAGTTGGGGCCTTTTGTCTCCAAGAACTCTACTATTGTACAGTATAAGACTCTTTTCTCCTCAGAAATCATCCACTATTTGAGAAATGGCATTCTGCTTAAGGCAATGAAACATAAAGGTCCAACATAGGTTCTTGCTCACTACATAAAAGTTATGGAGACCAAGATATAGAAATCAGGGTGGACCAACATTCTAGAGTAAGGCTCCCAGAATTGTACCCTTGGATCTGTGAATAGATTTCAGAGGGTTCATGAAACTGTATGGGCAAAAACTGTATACTTATTTCACTAATTTCTAAGAAAACTGAGCACTCTCTTCACTTAACAAAGTAGTCAACAAAGTTTAATAAGTGTAGCAGTACCTGCAATTTTTCAGATATCACATGTTTTCACACAAGTTTAATGACTCTTGGCCTGCTGAAGTTGTTCATGCCTGTAATCCCAGCACACTGGGAGGCTGAGAAAGGAGAATCACAACATAGGGAGACCGCATCTCTACAAAAAATAAAAACAATTTAAAAAGTCCAGGCACGGTGGTGCATGCCTGTGGTCCCAGCCACTCCAGAGGCTGAAGTGGGTGGAAAGATTGAGCCTGGGAGGTCAAGGCTGCAGTGAGCCTTGATTGCACCACTCCACTCCAGCCTGGGCAACAGAGTGAGACCTTGTCTCTCACACATACACACACACACACACACACACACACACACACACACCCAAGATTCTTAATGGAAGATCTTTGAGTCCTTGCATATAAAGTTGTCTTCACAAAAGCAAGTCATGGTACACATGTAACTGAATTAAAAAATAGTTTCATGTGAGAAATAGACATTTTTGTAGATAAATTTGCAGAAAGCCAATTTAATAAAAGCCAATTTGCCACAAAGAATCAACTTACCTAATCAACTTAATACATTTTTAAACTGGTTTTAAAATCTTTCAAAATTATTGTGCAAATATAGGCGATCAATTACTGTGTTAAAAGTGCTTTTCCATTTTATGGAATATAAAATGTTCATAAACTGAAGAGCCAAAGAGTGTTTAGTTGATACATGCAATCAACATAAATATGTATTTGATTAGGAGTAATAAAAATATCATCATGATCATGTTGGTGTCATTTGTTCTTCAAGAAGAATTATACATGATCTTCTGAATAGAGACAGAAAAAAATTTGATATGATTCAGCACCCTATAAAAGTCTGGAAAATAAACCAAGTGAAAGATAACAGCGAGAGGAATAGAGAGTGAAGCCGACCTATTTAGAGTGTGGCAGCAAGAACTCAGATACTTACAGTCAGTAGATCAGTTATAAATGTTTGAATCCCAGGTGAGATGGTTGTATTCCAAAATAAGAGCCAAAGCTACTACTAAGCTGTATGCACAGACTGCTCTTGCTTTACCAGGCACTGGCTAGGTGCTCTCCCTCTGTAATGGTAGCTATCTAGGGCAATCTCCCACAGTGTCTGCTTCTAGTGTTTAAAAAAGTTGATATCCCAATATTTAACTTCCTGTCCTCCTAAAAAGTTCTTTAACTAACTTGCAACATAAATACTAATAATTTTTTTAAAAACCTGAAACTCATAATTCAGATATTTATTAGTTGTTCTACAAAATTTAGACTCTGAGAAACAAAAAGAATAATATTTATGTGGCATTTTGCAATGATTTTGAACCGGTTAGTGGTAAAAAATGTCAAATATTTTTACAATGTAAATAAATTTCTGGGGGAATAATTGTACTAGAGATGTGAAAGCACTTATATCTAAACAACGTGCTGTGTGTAGTTGAGGTAGATGATGTTGTAAGAACCAGTCCTAAGCACAACCATTTAAGTCATTGTGCCCATGTACAAATTAGGAACATTATGAGAACTCTTCACAGTTTAAAACCCTGAGAAATTTTCTCAAATTCAATAGGTAGACCAAATCCTTCTGTCATTTTAAAACTCTAAGTATAACAATGTGAAAAGTCACATAAGAAGAATTCAGTGTCGGAGAAGCCCAGCCCATTAATCCATTTCTCACCACAACATTATAATTCCTCTGGCTTCAATAAAATGAAAAAAATATATAGTGTATAGTTTTGTTATCTGTTCCCTTGTATGAATGCTCTCCTTTTCTTTCTCGAAAATCTCTGATTTTCATTTGTGAATCCATGAGGTTTTGGGGGAAATGACACTATTCATATAAAACTGAGGTATCTTACCTGTTCTAGGGTAATCAGCATATGAAATAACCTAGAGAGAGTGATTAATTTAGAAATAGGCATGTGCCTCAAGCCAGTCAAACGGAGCAAAAGTCAAGATTTGTGAGGCAAATTATGCCTATATAGTAAGGATGGTATTTGAAAAATATTTAGAATCATTTCTGCTACATTACAAAACTAATTTTAATGAAACTAACACACAGAGGAAAGGAATAATGAGGAAATCTTAGATAAATGGAGCTTTATGTCATTGTACATCTCTGAAATAAGACTCAGCTTTATTCACAAATAATTCAGTTTGGATTAGTATTTCTGTTACTATTGTCTGTAAAGTAGTCTAAGTGGACAAAAACTGTTCACTTTAAATATGATTTTGATGCAGTAACAAATCACAGGGTACATTATGTTAGTAATTTTTTTATAAAATGTAAACTTAGATCAAAAGCAAAATGTGATATACTTTCTTAAGCAGGATATAAGTTTCATTAGAATGTATATATAGTAGTTATTTGTCTTTATTAGGAATATGACTCACTGTGGCTATTTGTCACATCACACCAGTAGCTAAAATGTGGATTACCTCAGAAAAAAAGCCAAGTAGGAAGAACAATATTTGAGGGACTTGCTTAGGAAGAGAAAATGTGAATTAAATACTTCAATTAATTATTTCATCAATCTTTAGAATGGTTAAGAAATTCAGTCAATAAAACTCTATTCACAACACCATAAATCATGTCATAAATATGCTAAAATAATAGCTTATAAATTGTGAAGGACAGATTTGCATTTCCATTAAGCTGTCTCTCTTAAAGGACTTTGTAGCAGTAATTGATTTGTATGTCTTATCTTAGCCATGGCCCTTTTTACACGAATCTAATTCTTTTTGTCTCCAAAAATATTTCATATAAAGTTTGATTGCCTCAAGACATACAATCTCATCAAAGAAAAGTGTGGTTTTTTTCCCAATACTATTTTGCATTATCGTTTATGGGGCTCAAGGAACCTATCACAGTAAAATTATCACTTTATGTTTTGGTGAGCTAGTCTTTATTTGGTGAGCTAGTTTTCCATATGTATAGATATTCAACTCATTAACTCTTATTTTATAAAATGAATATACTTTATTCTCAGAAATTTTTTCTTGCAAGCATCTTTTAACCTTTCTACAGGAGATAATTTATATATTTATAAAAATACCATAAATATTATCACAATATCTACAAATCTCTAAGCAAATAAGAGAACTGGAGAAAAGTGTTGATATTCTTTCTTTTTTATGCTATTTTATAATAATTTCTTTTTCATTAAAGAGTTGAAGTTTTACAATATGGCTAGAGATTTTCTAGAAATTTTTGTCTGTTTTGTATAAGGTGTAAGGAAGACATCCAGTTTCAGCTTTCTACATATGGCTAGCCAGTTTTCCCAGCACCATTTATCAAATAGGGAATCATTTCCCCATTTTTTGTTTTTGTCAGGTTTGTCAAAGATCAGATGGTTGTAATTGTGTGGTGTTATTTCTGAGGACTCTGTTCTGTTCCGTTGGTCTATATCTCTGTTTTGGTACCAGTACCATGCTGTTTTGGTACTGTAGCCTTGTAGTATAGTTTGAAGTCAGGTAGCGTGATGCCTCCAGATTTGTTCTTTTGGCTTAGGGTTTGTCTCGGCAATGCAGGCTCTTTTTTGGTTCCATATGAACTTTAAAGTAGTTTTTTTTTCCAATTCCGTGAAGAAAGTTATTGGTAGCTTGATGGGGATGGCATTGAATCTATAAATTACCTTGGGCAATATGGCCACTTTCATGATATTGATTCTTTCTATCCATGAGCATGGAATGGTCTTCCATTTGTTTGTGTCTTCTTTTATTTCATTGAGCAGAGGTTTGGAGTTCTCCTTGAAGAGGTCCTTCACATCCCTTGTAAGTTGGATTCCTAGGTATTTTATTCTCTTTGTAGCAATTGTGAATGGAAGTTCACTCATAATTTGGTTCTCTGTTTGTCTGTTATTGGCATATAGGAATGCCTGTAATTTTTGCACATTGATTTTGTATCCTGAGACTTTGCTGAAGTTGCTTATCAGCTTAAGGAGATTTTGGGCTGAGACAGTGGGGTTTTCTAGATATACAATCATGTCATCTGCAAACAGGAACAATTTGACTTCCTCTTTTCCTAATTGAATACCCTTTATTTCTTTTTCTTGCCTGATTGCCCTGGCCAGAACTTCCAACACTATGTTGAATAGGAGTGGTGAGAGAGGGCATCCCTGTCTTGTGCCAGTTTTCAAAAGGAATGCTTCCAGTTTTTGCCTATTCAGTATGATATTGGCTGTGGATTTGTCATAAATAGCTCTTATTATTTTGAGATACATTCCATCAATACCTAGTTTATTGAGAGTTTTTGGCATGAAGGGCTGTTGAATTTTGTAGAAGGCCTTTTCTGCACCTATTGAGATAATCATGTGGTTTTTGTAGTTGGTTCTGTTTATGTATTGGATTATGCTTATTGATTTGTGTATGTCGAACCAGCCTTCCATCCCAGGGATGAAGCCAACTCGATTGTGGTGGATAAGCTTTTTGATATGCTGCTGAATTTGGTTTGCCAGTATTTTATTGAGGATTTTTGCATCAATGTTCATCATGGATATTGGTCTAAAATTCTCTTTTTTTGTTGTGTCTCTGCCAGGCTTTGGTATCAGGATGATGCTGGCCTCATAAAATGAGTTAGGGAGGATTCCCTCTGTTACTATTGATTGGAATAGTTTCAGAAGGAATGGTATCAGCTCCTCTTAGTACCTCTGGTAGAATTCGGCTGTGAATCCATCTGGTCCTGGACTTTTTTTGGTTGGTAGGCTATTAATTATTGCCTCAATTTCAGAACCTGTTATTGGTCTATTCAGAGATTCAACTTCTTCCCGGTTTAGTCTTGAGAGGGTGTATATGTCTAGGAATTTATCCATTTCTTCTAGAATTTCTAGTTTATTTGGGAAGACGTGTTTATAGTATTCTCTGATGGTAGTTTGTATTTCTGTGGGATTGGTGGTGATATCCCCTTTATCATTTTTTATTGCATCTATCTGATTCTTCTCTCTTTTCTTCTTTATTAGTCTTGTTAGCAGTTTATCTATTTTGTTTATCTTTTCAAAAAACCAGCTCCTGGATTCATTGATTTTTTGAAGGTTTTTTGTGTCTCTATCTCTTTCAGTTCTGCTCTGATCTTAGTTATTTCTTGCCTTCTGCTAGCTTTTGAATTTGTTTGCTCTTGCTTCTCTATTTCTTTCAGTTGTGATGTTAGGGTGTCAATTTTAGATCTTTTCTGCTTTCTCTTGTGGGCATTCAGTGCTATAAGTTTCCCTCTACACACTGCTTTAAATGTGTCCCAGAGATTCTGGTATGTTGTGTCTTTGTTCTCACTGGTTTCAAAGAACATCTTTATTTCTGCCTTCAATTCATTATTTACCCAGTAGTCATTCAGGAGCAGGATTCAGTTTCCATGTAGTTGTGTGGTTTTGAGTGAGTTTCTTAATCCTGAGTTCTAATTTGATTGCACTGTGGTCTGAGAGACAGTTTGTTGTGATTTCTGTTCTTTTACATTTGCTGAGGAGTGCTTTACTTCCAACTATGTGGTCAATTTTGGAATAAGTGTGATGTGGTGCTGAGAAGTATGTATATTCTGTTGATTTGGGGTGGAGAGTTCTGTAGATGTCTATTAGGTTGGCTTGGTGCAGAGCTGAGTTCAAGTCCCGGCTACCCTTGTTAACCTTCTGTCTCATTGATCTGTCTAATATTGACAGTGGAGTATTAAAATCTCACATTGTTATTGTGTGGGAGTCCAGGTCTCTTTGTAAGTCTCTAAGGACTTGCTTTATGAATCTGGGTGCCCCTGTATTGTATGAATATATATTTAGGATAATTAGCTCTTCTTTTTGAATTGATCCCTTTACCATTATGTAATGGCCTTCTTTGTCTCTTTTGATCTTTATTGGTTTAAAGTCTGTTTTATCAGAAACTAGGATTGCAACCCCTGCTTTTTTTTTCTTTCCATTTGCTTGTTAGATCTCCCTCCATCCCTTTATTTTGAGCCTACATGTGTCTCTGCACGTGAGATGTGTCTCCTGAATATAGCACACTGATAGGTCTTGACTCTTTACCCATTTTGACAGTCTGTGTCTGTTAATTGGGGCATTTAGCCCATTTACATTTAAGGTTAATATTGTTATGTGTGAATTTGATCCTGTCATTATGAAGTTAGCAGGTTATTTTGCCCGTTAGTTGATGCAGTTCTTTCCTAGCATTGATGGTCTTTGCAATTTGGCATGTTTTTGCAGTGGCTGGTACCGGTTTTTCCCTTCCATGTTTAGTGCTTCCTTCAGGAACTCTGTAAGGCATGCCTGGTGGTGACAAAATTTCTCAGAGTTTGCTTCTCTGTAAAGGATTTTATTTCTCCTTCACTTATGAAGCTTAGTTTGGCTGGATATGAAATTCTGGGTTGAAAATTCTTTTCTTTAAGAATGTTCAATATTGACCCCCACTCTCTTCTGGCTTGCAGAGTTTTTGCTGAGAGATCCACTGTTAGTCTGATGGGCTTCCCTTTCTGGGTAACCCAACCTTTCTCTCTGGCTGCCCTTAACATTTTTTTCTTCATTTCAGCCTTGGTGAATCTGACAATTATGTGTCTTGGGGTTGCTCTTCTCGAGGAGTATCTTTGTGGTGTTCTCTGTATTTCCTGAATTTGAATGTTGGCTTGCCTTGCTAGGTTGGGGAAATTCTCCTGGATAATATCCTGAAGAGTGTTTTCCAACTTGGTTCCATTCTGCCAGTCACTTTCATGTACACCAATTAAATGTAGATTCGGTCTTTTCACATAGTCCCATATTTCTTGGAGGCTTTGTTTGTTTATTTTAACTCTTTTTTCTCTAAAATTCTCTTCTTGCTTCATTTCATTTATTTGATCTTCAATTACTGATATCCTTTCTTCCACTTGATCAAATCAGCTACTGAAGCTTTTGCATGCATCGCGTAATTTTTGTGCTATGGTTTTTAGCTCCATCAGGCCATTTAAGGTCTTCTCTACACTGTTTATTGTAGTTAGCCATTCGTTTAATCTTTTTTTCAAGGTTTTTAGCTTCCTTGTGATGGGTTTGAACATCCTCCTTTTGCTCGGAGAAGTTTGTTATTATCGTCCTTCTGAAGCCTAATTCTGTCAGCTCATCAAAGTCATTCTCCATCCAGGTTTGTTCCGTTGCTGGTGAGGAGTTGCAATCCTTTGGAGAAGAAGAGGCACTCTGGTTTTTAAATTTTTCAGCTTTTCTGCTCTGGTTTCTCCCCATCTTTGTGGTTTTGTCTACTTTTGGTCTTTGATGTTGGTGACCTACAGATGGGGCTTTGGTGTGGATATCCTTTTGTTGATGTTGATGCTATTCCTTTCTGTTTGTTAGTTTTCCTTCTAACAGTCAAGTCTCTCAGCTGCAGGTCTGCTGGAGTTTCCTGCAGATCCACTCCAGACCCTGTTTGTCTGGATATCACCCGCAGAGACTGCAGAACAGCAGATATTGCAGAACAGTAAATATTGCTGCCTGATCCTTCCTCTGGAAGCTTTGTGCCAGAGGGGCACCTAGCTGTACGAGGTGTCAGTTGGCCCCTACTGGGAGGTGTCTCCCAGTTAGGCTACATGGGGGTCGGTGACCCACTTGAGGAGGCAGTCTGTCCATTCTCTGAGCTGAAACACTGTGCTGGGAGAACCATTTGTCTATTCTTTTACCAATACCACACTATTTTAATTACTGTAGCTTTATAGTAAGTAAGTTTTACAGTCAGGTAGTGTTAGACTTAACTTTGTTCTTCAATATTGTGGTGGGTAGTCTGGGACTTTTGCTGTATACTTAAACTTCAGAATAATTGTGCCTCTTTCTGCAAAGTAACTTAAGATTGCATTGAATCTATATATCAAGTTGGGTGGAACTGATATCTTGACAATATTGAGCCTTTATCCATGAACATGGAATATCTTTCCATTTAGTTCTTTTGGATTTTTTTCATCAGAGTTTTGTAGTTTTACACATATACATTTTGCACATTTTTGTTATATTTATAAGTGATGCTTTTTGGTGCTAATGTAAATAATATATGTTTTAAATTTTGAATTCTAATTTTGTTTATTGTTGATATATGGGAATGATTGATTTTGTGTATATCCTTATATCCTGTAATCTTGCTGTAATTGCTTATTAGTGATATTGGGATGTTTTTGGTCTATTCTTTCACATTTTCTACATAGACAATCATGTCATCTGTGAACAAAGACAGTTTTATTTCTTCTTTCCCCTTATGTATACGTTTTGTTTCCTTTTCTAATCTTATTGCATTAGCTTGTACTTTCATTATAATGTTGAAAACTAGTGGTGAGAGGGGACATCAATGCTTTGTAGTAAATATTAGCATGAAAGCTCTTAGTTTCTGAACATTTAGCTTAATGTTTACTGTAGGAATTTTATAGATATTCTTGATTAAGTTGAAGAAGTTTTCTTCTATTCCTAGTTTACTGAGACTTCTATTTATCATAAATAGGTGTTAGATTATGTCAAATGCTTTTGAAATGATCGTGTGACTTTTCTTCTTTACATCAGTTGATTTCCAAGTGTTGTATCTGCCTTGATATCTAAGATAAATTCCACTTGGTTATTGTGTATAATGTTTTATACATTGTTGGATATGATTGGTCATATTTTGTTGAGGATTTTGCATTTATTTTTATTTGAGATATTAGTCTGTTGTTTTCTTGTCTTGTGATGTTTTTGCCTGGTTTTGGTAGCAGGGCATTAGCCTCATAGAATGATTTAGAAAGTATTACTTCTACCTTGTGAAGTAGCATATAGAGAATTGCTATAATTTCTTTATTGGAAGTTTGGTAGAAATCAGCAGTGAAAGCATCTGTGCCTGTGCTTTCTGCTTTAGATCTTTAATTATGGATTCAATTTCTTTAATAAATACAAGCCACTTAAAATTGTATGTTTTTTCTTGTGTGAGTTTTGGCAGATTATGCCTTTCAAGGAAATTTTTTTAGTTCTTATAACTTATCAAATTTGTGGGAATCATGTTGTTCACAGTATTCCTTTATAATCTTGTTAATATACATGAGTTATATAGTGATGTCTTTTCTTTCATTTCTGATATGAGTATTACAGCTACGTTTTTCTTACCCTAGCTAGAGGCGTACTGACTTTATTCATCTTTTCTAATAAGTAGCTTTTGGTTTTCTTGATTTTCTGTTTTTAATCTTATTGATTCCTGCTCTAATTTTTATTATTTTGTTTCTTCTGCTTACTTTGGATTAATTTTCTTATTTCCTAGTTTTCAAAGATAAAGTTGTGGTGATTTATTTTGGATATTTCTTCTTTTCTAATATATGTACTCAATGCCATAAATTTTCCTCTAAGCACTGATTTGCTGCATCTCACAAATTTTTGATCAGTGGTGTTTTTATTTTTATTCAGCTTACATTATTTTTGAAATGTGTATTCTGCTGTTGTTGGATTTAAAAAAATATAGAGATATCTGTCATATCCAGTTGACTGATGATGTTGCTGGGTTCAGCTAAATCCTCACTGACTTTCTGCTAGCTGCATATGTCCATTTCTGATTTAAAAAAAAAGTCTGGGTTTATTTATTTCTCATTTTAGTTTTTGCCGCACAAATACTGATGCTCTGTTGTTAAGCATGTACACCCTAAAGATTTCTGTCTTCTTGGAGAATTGACCCCATTATTGTTATATAACTTTCCTTGCTCTGAAATCTGCTGTTTCTGAAATTAATATAGTTACTCCTACTTTGTTTTGATTAGCGTTAGCATGGCATATCTTTCTTCCTCTATTTACTTTAAATCAACTTGTTTCTTTATATTTAAAGTGGATATCTTATACACAGTACATAGTTGGGTCTTTTTTTAATTCACTCACAGTCTCTGTCTTTTATTTGGTGTATCTAGGTCACAGTAATAAATCATGTTGTTGGATTCGCATTTATCATATTCATTACTGTTTTCTATGTGTTGCCTTCACCTTTGGCTTCGATTATTGTCTTACACTTTTTTTCTGCTTTTTATGGTTATAATAAGGCATATCATAAAATTCCACTTTTCTTAACATATCAGTTGTACTTTTTTCAAAATTACTTCCTTAGGAAATTTTAATTCCTTTCTCTCCATTCATCTACTATAATGTAAGGAGTGTGTACATGTGTGTATGTCAATATCAATAAATATATGTTAAATGGATTAACTGAAGTAATTAAAGTAAGCTCTGGCACACAATTGTCCTTTGTAATAAGTACATCAAAAAACCATAATTCAGGTGAACTGAAAAATAATTACTTTAGTGTTACTCATGTGTAAGGTATTATTTTTTAGTGTTGCAATCCCATTATGCGTCTATTTGATTTTAACTCCTCACATAGGTTCTAAATTTCTAAATCAAATAGACGACATACTTTTGACACTGCTGATACTGGCTTATTCCTTAATTATTCCTACAATTAGCCTATAAGATTCATGAAGCGCAATTCATACCCAGTACAATAGAATTTGGCACATAACTTTGCAATTGGTCAATTATATACCTGTGTCTTTAATCCCTGAGAGCAGAATGATGAATATTTGAGCCCCAGTATATCATATATACATGTAATTAATTTTAAAAAGGTAGTTCAATATTCAAATTTATTGCAAAGGTGGCCAAGACAGTGCAAGTGTTGACGACTTATAAATAGAACTACATTGACTATTTACATTAGGTTCTTGAGGATTGAAATAACATTCTTCTGTTTTTCCTAATAAATGACAGGCTTATATACATAGACTTGAGTTAAAAATTGACCAATATTAACTGCCATGAGCCCGTGGTGAACAAATTATTGCTGTCATCTCAAACACAATAATTAATAGATTAATTACTAGGATTTACCAAAATGGCTTTTTGAAGATCTATTTTTAATGTTGTTTTCTGTTAAAAGCAGCTTACACAAGTTTCCTAAATCTATACTGCCACTAATGATAGTACCACAGCATCTTAGTATAAAATTTCTGGAGTTTGAATGTTTGCCCCCTCCAAAATTCACGTTGAAATTTAATTGTCATTGTAAAAGTATTAAGATATGAGACCTTTAAGAGGTGATTAGGCCACCCAGTATTATGGGTGGAATTAATGCCATTATGAAAGAATGAATTTGGTTCCCTTTTTCCTCTGTGTCCTTTGGCCATGTAATGAGACAACAAGAAAGCCCTTGTCAGATGTCACCACCTTTATATTGGACTTTCCAGCCTTCAGGTCTGTAAGCTATTACATTTCCATTCATTATAAGTTACACAGTCTTGGTATTCTGGTACAGTAGCACAAAACAGATTAAGACAAAAAATGTTCCCTCATATTTATATAAGAACGAATAGTCTTCCTTTTAGTTCTTTTATTTCAATGATCAAGATTTGCTCACCCATCTGCCAATTCTAGTCTTGCTGTGTTATGTATTGATTAAAACAGTTGTACTTAGTTGAAACATTGGAACTCATAGGGCAGTAAACATACATAACAAGACAGTATTGAATCTGTGGTATTCGTTATAACTAAGGAACTATGTAGAGGCCAATTACTCTCACCAAATCACACCCATAAAAGTAGCTTAACTATAAAAGGAAAATTTGATATTTGAGATACTGGTCTTTCAGGTCAAAGTAATTATACAGTCAAATTATGTCCGTAATCTTGGGAAACTTATAGCATAAACTGCATAAATGATAACTACATGCTCTAGAATATATGCAAGTTTTTGTAATGCAAACATAGTAAGAAAACTGTTAGCAAACTTTATTTTCCCTAGGAAAATTATTCAAAATTATGTCATGTAAAATATGATATTTGAATTTGAATGTCATAAACAGGTGTAAAATATATGGGAAAACACAATGCAATTTTGATATCCATAAGAATTCAAAATTTAAAACCTAGCTTATAATTAAATTTTAGCAACGTTGTCTACCACTTATAGCATACTCAATGCGTGCCAAGGATTTTACATGAGTAATTTAATTTAATCATCACAGTTTCCATATCAACCAACCTACACTATTCCAAATTGCCAAATAAAGTAAGTAAGGCTCTGAGAAGTAACTTAGTTGTTAAGTTCAAAATTAGATCTGTTTGTCTGACTCTAAAGACCCTGCACGTTCTCTAGGCATATCATGCTTTTTCAGTTGGCCAAAGTTGTTAGGGAAGTAGATTTGTTTCTTCTTACTTCTTATGGCTGAAATTTAGAAACACTCAGATAGGGAAAAATTATAAAATTACATTTAGTTTCTGGAGCAGAGGGTCAAATGGCCCAAAACACTCCTCAGTTCTCTTTAAGCTGACACATATAGCATTTTGTATTCAGGGTAAATGTCTGGAAGTAAATTAATTCAAGTTAAGAGTTAAGTAATTTTAAGGATAGAGACTCATTTTGAGGAAGACGCAAAATTTAAGCACCTAAAATTGTTGAGTTGTTTCTCCAACATATTCTTCTGTTTCAGCATATGATCCTATAATAGTGCAGTACTTTTTGAACTGGCCTGCCTCATGTCCTCCCTGTTTCAGCCCATTCTGCCAAGCGCAGCTGGCAAACTCATTATTCAAAAGCATTTTAGTAAACACAGGCTTTTTGAAGACAGAACCCAGGTTCCCAACAAACCATCAGCAGATACATAAATAAGAGCCACAAAGCTCTGATATGTATGGTATCTTCTAGAAATCATAGTCTTGTTTTGCCAAAGTGGACCCCAGAATTTGAATTAAGGCCATCTTCATTATCTTCTCTTTTTCTCATTGCCTAAGGTGCTCAGATATGGGATGGAGAAAGGAGGTATGGGGACAAGTATCACGATCATCTATTCCAGCCAGTTGTTTATTTCGCTGCAGACTGATAGTCTTTGCAATATAGTTTAAGAAATTTCTGGTATTATGGTTTGTACCATATATACATGTCTTACAAAGCACATTGGGAAAATGATGTAAATGAAAATTGCATGGAATAACAAGTACTGTTGAAGATGTAAAAAGATTGCAATCATTATAGCTGGTGAAAGTATAAATTATTACAAGCATTTTGAAAAATTCTAGGGCAGCATCTACTAATGCATGTAACATATAAACTTAGGTTATATACTAAACATAAATGCATACATATATGCATCAAAAGGTGTGTTCATAGAAGCACTATTCATAATAGTCCCAAACTGGATAAAACTTATAGTATATTTATACAATGGGCTATCATATGGCAATGACAATAACAAGCTACAACAATTAATGGAACTTCATAAATGTTATGTCGAGTGAAATAAACCAGACACAGGATACAGTCTGTGTAACTATATTTATATGAAATTCAAAAAAGACAAAGCTAATCTTTTGTATTAGAAGTTATAATATGGTTATACGGATGTAGTGATGAAAGTTAATGTTAGGCAATCCTGGGTTTCTGCTTATGTTCTATTTCTTGACCTTATTGTTTGTTACCTAGGTGAATTTATTTTGAAAATCAAAAAAAATTACCAGTGTATACACTTTGATCTGTATTATTTTCTACATGCATAGTATACTTTAATATAATGTTTGTATTTACAAAAACCCACTTTTCTCTCTGGAGTATGAGATTTGAAGCATGTTTAAGTAACACTTATATTTAAAAAAATATATTTTACATAAAAGTTCCCTGTTACTCTCAACTTATCCATGTAGCCCATCTCCCTAAGTCAATTTTATGGGAAAGACAAAAAATGCTTATGTTGATGTAAGTTACACTATATCTGATTTAGGCTTATCATGCAGCACATTCTGTCACCTCTGGTGTGACTTCAGGGTCTATTGACAAAGATTATTTTTCTCTACAGGTATCTTCCCCACTTACTCAATGTACATTGGAAAACCATTCTGGACCTTTGTTTTGCTAGGAGCTTTTATATTTTAATGTGCATTTGCCTAGTGACATAATAGTTTGAGTCATTTATGTTCTAAATTAGTTTATACAAATAAACATAAAATTTACTGACATAGCAGGCCGGAGAAATATGAAAGAGAAGTATGGAAAGCTCATAGAGTGGAAGAACTGGCATTTCTCCAGTTTCATAGATTTATGTAGAGTTGAGATAAGGCCCTCTTGAGTAGGGTAGAGACAGAGAAGGCCTGTGAATGAAATTAATATTATTCATCTTATCTTTGAAGTAAAGTTATAAATCTAGTAGTAACTTTGGAGCAATGCTTAAAAATACTGCATTCATCAATAGAACTAAAAAATAACTATACTATATATCACAACATTTTTTTTTTACTTTTTCCTTCGTGCTTGCCTTCTTTCTTTTTTATTTTACTTTTATAATTGACAAATACTAATTTTACATGGGGTACATAGTGGTGTTTCAATACATGTAATATAAAGTGATTAGATCAGGGTAATTAGCATATCCATCATCTTAAACATGTATCATTTATTTGTGTTTGGAACATTGAATATCTTCCTTCTAGCTATTCGAAATTATGTAATATAGCTAACTATAGTCATCCTACAGTGGTATGGAACACTAGAATGTATTACCACTATCTAGCTTATAACCCTGTATCCTTAACAAATCTTTCTCTATTCCTTCATTCCTCCCATTATTCCCAGCCTCTAACATACTCCGTTCTACTTTTTGCTTCTACGAGATCAAGTTTGTTTAGCTTTCATATATAAATAAAAACATGCAGTGTTTAATTATCTTTCCCTGGTGTGTTGGAGGACATAAAGTCCTCTAGTTTCATCCATGTTGCCGAAAATGACAGAATTGTTTTACATGGCTGAATAGTGTCCTAGTGTGTGTGTGTGTGTGTGTGTGTGTCACGTTTTCTTTATCCTTTCATCTGTTGTTGAACATCTAACTTGATAAGACCTCAAATGCAAAAGCAAAAATAAGAAAATGGGATTTTATCAAACTATAGAGCTTTTGCACAGCAAAAAAAAAAGAGTAAAAAAGCAACCTACAGAATTAGAGAAAATATTTACAAACTACTCATTTGACAGGAGATTGATATATAGAATATACAAGGATCCCAAACATCTCACCAGCAAAAAAAAAAAAAAAAAAATTAAATTAAATTAAATTAAACAATGGTTCTGGGCTTATTTTTTTGTTGGTAGGCTATTTATTACTGACTCAGTTAGAGAGCTCATTATTGGTCTGTTCAGGAATTCTATTTCTTCCTGGTTCAGTATGGAAGCGTATATGTATCCAGGAATTTATCCATTTCCTTCAGATTTTCTAGTTTATGTGGTTAGAAGGGTTCATAATATTCTCTGATTCTTGTTTGTGTTCTCTAGGGTCAGTGGTAATATCTCACTTGTCATTTTTTATTGTGTTTATTTCAATCTTTTTTTCTTCTTTATTATTCTAGCTGGTGGTCTATTTTATTAATTAAAAAAAAATCTCTTGAATTCATTGATTTTCTTTAAATTGTACAAAAAAGAGCTGGTACCATTCCTGCTGAAATTATTGCAAAAACTGAGGAGGAGGGACTCCTCCTAACTCATTCTTCAAGGGTATCCTGATACCAAAAGCTGGCAGAGACATGACAACAACAACAACAAAAACTTCAGGCCAATATCCTTAATGAACATGCAAAAATCCTCAAAACAATGCTGGCAAACTGAATCCAGAAGCACATCAAAAAGCTTATCCACTATGATCTAGTAGGCTTTATCTCTGGGAGCCAAGTTTGGTTTAACATATGCAAATCAATAAATGTGATTCATCACATAAACAGAACTAAAGGAAAAAAAAGCACTTAATTTCAATAGTTGCAGAAGAGGCCTTCAGTAAAATTCAACGTCCCTTCATGTTAGAAACTCTCAATAAACTAGGTATTGAAAGAACATACTTCAATATAATGAGAGCCGTCTATGACAGATTCATAGACGACAACATACTGAATGGGCAAAAGCTGGAAGCATTCCGCTTGAAAACTGGCTCAAGACAAGGACGCCCTCTCTCACCACTCCTATTCAATGTGGTATTGCAGTCATGGCTAGACCAACCAGGTAAAGGAAAGAAAGAAAGGGCGTCCAAATAGAAAGAGAGGAAGTCAAACTATCGCTGTTTGCAGACGACATAATCCTATATCTAGAAAATGCCATAGTCTCAGCCAAAAAGTTCCTTAAACAACTTCAGCAAAGTGTCAGGATACAAAATTAATGTGTAAAAAGTCACCAGCATTCCTATACAGCACCAGTCAAGCTGAGAGCCAAATCACAATTACCACACACACAGACACACACACACATAAATATCTAGCAATACAGCTAATGAAGGAAGTGAAATATCTCTACAAGGAGAGCTATAAACCACTGATCAAATAAATTAGAGATGACATGAACAAATGAAAAAGCATTCCATGCTCATGGATAGGAAGAAACAGTATCTTTAAAATGGACACATGGCTAAAGCAATTTGTAAATTCAATGCTATTTCTATTAAAATTACCATTGACATTCTTCACAGAATTAGAAAAAAAAACTATTTGAAAATTCAGGTGGAATCAGAAGAGAATCCAGATAACCAAGGCAATACTAAGCAAAAAGAACAAAGCTGGAGTCATCACGCTACCTAACTTCAAACTATACTACAGGGCTAGAGTAACCAAAACAGCATGGTACTGGTACAAAAACAGACACATAGAACAATGGGACAGAACAGAGAACCCAGAAATAATGCTGCAGACCTATGACTATCTGGTCTTTGATAAATCTTTCAAAAACAAACAGTGGGGAAAGGACTTTCTATTAGATAAATGGTGCTGAGAAAACTGGCTAGCCATATGCAGGTGATTAAAACTGGACTCCTTCCTTACCCCATATACAAAAATTAACTCAAGATGAATTAAAGAGTTAAATGTAAAAACCAAAACTACAAGAAACTCTGGAAGATAATCTAGGCAATACCATTTTGGATACAGGAACGAGCAAAGATTTAATGATGAAGACAGCAAAAGCAAATGCAACAAAAGCAAAAATTTAAAAATGGGATCTAATTAAAGAGTTCTGCACAACAAAGGAAGATGTCAACAGAGTGAACAGGAAACCTACAAATGGGAGAAAATTTTTGCAAACTATGCATCTGACAAAGTTCTAATATCCAGCATCTATAAGGAACTTAAGCAAATTTACAAGAGAAAAACAACACCATTTAAAAGTGGCCAAAGGACATGTATAGACACTTTATAAGAAGACATACATGTAGCCAACTATCATATTAAAAAAGTGCAACATCAATGATCATTAGGGAAATGCATATCAAAACCCCAATGGGATACCATCTCACACCAGTCAGAACAGCTATTATTAAAAAGTCAAAAAATAACAGATGATGGCAAGGTTGTGGAGTAAAGAATGCTTATACACGGTTGGTCACAGTGTAAATTAGTTCAACCATTGTGGAAGACAGTGTGGCAATTCCTCAAAGACCTAAAAACAAAAATACCATTCGACCCAGCAATCCCATAACTGGGTATATACCCAAAGAATATAAATCATTCTATCATAAAGACACATGCAAGCATGTGTTCATTGTAGCACTAGTCACAATATCTAAGACATGGAATCAACCTAAATGTTCATCAATAACAAACTGGATAAAGAAAATATGATACATATATACCATGGAATATTAAGCAGCCATAAAAAAACAAGATCATATCTTTTTGCAGAAACATGGATGGAGCTGGCGGTCATTACCCTTGTCAAACTAACACTGAACAGAAAACCAAATACTGCATGTTCTCACTTATAAGTAGGAGCTATATGATGAGAATACATGGACACATAGAAGAGAACAACACACCCTGGGGCCTATTGGAGGGTGGAGGATGGGAGGAGGGAGAGGATCAGGAAAAATTGATAATGAATTCTAGGCTTAATACCTGGGTGACAAAATAATCTGTACAACAAACTCTTCATGGCACAAGTTTACCAATATAACAAACCTGCACATGCACCCCTGAACTTAAAGTAAAAGTTAAAAAAATGGGCAAATGATCTAAACAGATATTTCTCAAAAGAAGGCATACAAATGGCCAAAAAATATTTAGAAAAATACTCAATGTCACGAATCATCAGGGAAATGCAATTCAAAACCACAATAAGGTGTCATCTCATTCCATTTAGAATAGCTATTATCAAAAAGACAAAAAATAAATGCTGGCAAGGATGCAGAGGAAAGTGAACTCTTATACATTATTGGTGGGAATGAAAACTAGTACAGCCACAATGGAGAACAGTGTGGTAGTTCCTCAAAAACCTAGAAACAGAGCTGCTATATGGCCTTCTTTCTTGAACCGAGGAATCAGTAAGTAAGTTACATGTTTTTTTTCAGAATGCTTTGTATCTCAGATTTTCATTGAGGTTAAGAATTCACAAAATATTTATGACTCTAAAATGCAAAATAAATTTTCAGGGAAAATGATAAATTTTTAATGCCATTTTCCTTTTTACTCTCTCCTTGCCTATTTACACGGATGCACACAAGCATATTCATATTTTAAACAAAATATGAAAGATATAATATAAAAACATGCAGGTAAGTACTTTTTCTTAGGAGAAAAAAGGAAAAGGAAACTTTCATAAAATTCAGTGTAAATAGCAAGGACCTCCTCCATTGCCACTGCTTCCTCAAGTACTTCTTGCCTTCTCCACACCACTCACCAGTGCTCCATATTTTCAGTCACTGATAGTTACCAACCCTGCCTGGTCTAGAAATCTCTATCACCATTTAGCTGACACATCTTCTGCAAAAGCCATAGTCATGACCAGGGAAACCAGGGAGGGTGAACTACTATGATAAGTGACCTCTGACCTTCATACATAGGTTTTAAAGACAAGAGTGGCAAGATAAAAAAAGAAAAATGTGGAGTTCCATATATACTTCCATATTAAATTTTACAACAAGATTATACTTTCTCCCAGTTGGCTGAAAAAAAATATAATTTTATCGTTTAGTAAGTCTTAATAATCTACATTAGAATTTTTTTTCTCTGCTTTTGTTTTTATCCTTTCTTATTCATGTTTTCAATATAGCCCTGTCTGCTATGGATGGCACAGCACAGCACTGTCTGCATATGTGCAGACTGAAGAACTCCTCAACAAATAATTATTTATGAGAGTGTATCTTAGAAAATCTCATAGTTAAACAGGCTGTATTATCATAAGTGACAGAGAAGTGTCAAGCCAAGGTCAGCCAGTAACTCTGACCTCCCTGGAAAGCTGGACCTTGGCTAGATTTAAGATTTCATGCAGTTCACAAGTGACAACCATATAGTCTTCCTTGAGTGACATGGTAAGATAATAACAAGGAATTTCAAAGCAGTTAGAAACCCATGATTTCCCCTGTAAATAGTGTTTTTAAGTGCATGCACATCTCTTGGTTAGTAATAGCCAGTAACCTGCAAGTTGCATTATTTACGACACACTTTCATATACATACTGCCACCTGCTGGTAACTGTGTAAATATCAGCCCACAAAAAGTCCTAAATCCTGATTTTTCAAAGGACTGGTTGTTTCAAAAGCCCAATGACTCAGCTTTGGATTTTAATTATTCTTTCTGTTAATAATTAGATAAATGCACTGGTGTCAACACCTAGATTCAAGTGAATACTTATGATGATAATGGAGGCTTTTATACAGGGTTTTGTAGTTTAATGGAATCAACTTTTTGAAACAAAAGCAAGCAATACTAGTGAAATATATGGTCAACTTTTTATAAATACACTGACTAAGTAATTTGTAACAGTCTTTTTATCATTTTTATGACTTTTAGTTTACAAATTAATTAAAGTTAAAAACATATGACATTCTTAATTATAGCTGCTGTTAATATGGAGGGTGTATTATATCCCAACTACATTAATTATCTCTTTCCATCCTTACAGCAGCATTATGGGGCATTTACTGGAAAATCCTCTTCTTAAAGATGAATTCAAGGACACAAAGCTGGTAAGTGGATTATAAATAGATCACTGAATATTGTGAAATATTAGACAACGTCATTGTTAAATTAAACTTGTCCTCCAAACTGGCTGACTTAGAAATTGGAAATTGTGACTTTCTAAAAACAGCAAACATTTTTGTTATTTTGCAATAAATCTAATTATGATCCTACACTTAATTATAAAGGGCTTTATGTGACGAAAACACACACGACCGGCAGCTATTTAAAAACACAAAATTGAACAATTAAAATACGTAGTCATGATAGTACACACAATCAGTAAAGGCCTAAAATGAAAAATTATGTGGACATTTCAAAAAAGTTATGCAGTATAGATTTAAATTAGGGAGGAAAAAATGTTGAAAACATGTCTAGGATGATGATACCTATGCTATTACCTAATACAAATACAAGAAATCATTTCCAAGTAGATTCTAGTGATTTAATAACTAATAAAACAACAAAGACATTTTAAAAACATATATTTAGAAGACAAAGCAATTTCTAAAAAAGACATATTAATTCATTTTTTGAAAAGACTGTCGCTTAAATTCTGAATGGTGTCCCCTAATGCGTATCCATTTACATAGATTTTAGAGACACAAATGATGTTAGAAGGATGAGAAACCTGATCTGTTTCACCATGCCGTGCTGAAAAGCACAATGTAAGACTTAATCATATTTATAGTAACCATATGTTTTTTATTTTCTGGGACAGTCAGGATATCATATTTGCTTTTCAATAAAGATGACCAGTTAAATTTATAACTAATATGATTTTATTTTTATGCCTTTAGAGTGATAATAAATATATCACTTAAATAAATACAAAGTACAGTACAAAATGTTTTGCTTTATCGAATGCACTCAATTTTTATTTGGCCAATATAATTATTCTTTGTGTTATTGAGCTGTTTTAGGATAAAGGAATTTGGTTGTATCGAGGAACAAGTATGATTTAGAACCTTGAATTTTCTAGTATGTCCAGATGTACCTCATCTTATGAAATGATGTAAAGAGTGACCAGCTACCTGTAGTCAGGCTTAGGACCAGTGAAATCCTGTGCTCTGATTATCCTTTTACCTAGCTCACTAATTTGAAACCCCACCTTTAGATGCCTACTCCTTTATTCAAAGTAAACATAGCTTTATACACTTAAAATTGAATTTCTCTGTAGAAATCTATAGGTATTATGAGTTGTGCATTTAAATAACTTATATTATTTCATATGATCAGGTGTCATAGAATACTGAGAAGACAGTGTGATCCTGAAGGGAGAAGCAGAGGTAAACTTCATCTACCTTACTGTTATGCTTATCTACATAATATGATGCTGTTTTTGTTCAAATGGACCTAAGTTAAAGCTCATTTGTCATGCTCTCCAGATGGTTCCATAAACCACATATTGGTAGACTCTAAGATTATTATAATATAAATAAATTCCATGTTAAGAAGATTTTTCTCCTGAATTTTGACATTTAAATGAAATAGCTGTACAAGCTTTAAGGCACATTACACATATGTGTTATTTTCTTCTTTTCTCGAAGTTAACTATGACCAGGTCCATACATAGCTCATGTTATGTTCTCAAAAGTAAACTCCAAACCACGTTTTCAACCTTATGTTGAATGTTTTTCTCTGATTGTTAATTCAACAGACATTTTTAAAAAATTCAATGAAACCACCATCCATTGTCATACTTGCACCACAAGGAGAGTACATGTGTGGGTAAGGCCCAAGCTATGCTCTTAAAAAGCTTATAGTCTAAGAAGAAACAAGTTAAACATAGGGATATGCTGACAGGTGTTTAGCAATCACCTCTTCAGGGAAAAGAGAGAGCCTGATTTGAAGCATTTGCCAATATTTTTGGTGTTAATGCTCCCACCATGACAGGTTTTAGGCTACCAAACTGAAGTCACTGAAGTAGGGATTGGGAAGGAAATGTGCATAGTTAGCTTTTGCAAATTTGTAAAAGTTGACACTAGCACACCGTTGGTTATGTACACATTGTTTCAAGCACAATGTGATAAATGATGTGATTGAAACATGTCATAGTGCTGAGGAAACCCAGGAAAATGTAGGGAGTTTTGTCAATCAAAATCAGAGAAGGCTTCCAGTAGGGCAAAGTCAATAACCCATACTCAGTGTGATCTCATTATTTCCTCAACTTTATTATTTTCCTCATCTGCTTGCTTATATTAAAAATAAAATAGTATTTTTTAAGTTACTTAGAAGAAATACAATCTTAGATTTACCATTATTTCTTCTTTTTTTTTTTTTCTCCATCACCGCATGTGTTCAGATGTGAAGCCCCATTATTTTGACTTTCCTTAAAACATTAATATGGATCTCCTGACTTCTGAGCCTCACTGACACAATCCTTTTGCCCTGGTCTAAGACACTTTTCTGATCAAGATAAAGCAGACATGCATTTTCAAGATGTTGAAAGAGGTTATCTGTGGTTTAGCATTTCTAGCCTCATTCTCACCATTCATTATATCTATATTTTCTTTGCAATTATTTATTTGCCTTTATAAGTCTTCCTTCAATAACTTACAATTTGCTTGAGGGCAAATGTGTTGTTTTATTCACCACAGTAGCCTTAGGACCTAGCAGGTGTCTCATATTAGTATCCCCAATAAATATATATTGATAAATGAATTTATAAATAAGTATCTACTGAATATTTTTTCTTTATTAGTTCTCTAATTATCCTTCTCCTCCATTTTTAGTTTGATCTTCATATCCTTTATTAGACACTGCTCTTTTACCTACAATAACATGCATTCTCTCCCTCCTAAGTAACAAATATACTCAAAGTAACAAGACTTGCAGCTACAGGTTGGTTTTGTTTGGCCTCTCTGTGGCTATATGACTAGAAATGGCTTTGTGACTATTCCTATCCAATGATAAGTAAGTGGAAGTGTCTAGGAGTAGTTCAAGGAAGTCTTCTTAAAAAGAAGATAGTAGGCTTTCTTCACCCTTTTTGCTTTTTGATGCTGGAACACAAGTGTAATGACTCAATTTCCATCAGCCGTGTTAGGACACGAAATGACTTCTAAAATGAAGGCCATGAACAAGACGGTGAAGTAGCAAGATAAAAAGAACCTGTGTTTATGACATAACTAAATCATTACATTATCTCTGAATTAAATTTCTCAGAAATTAATTGACTGGAGAGATAAAAAAAGAACACCGAATTCTCATAGAAACTACTATAATCATACAAACTGCTCCTATTTCTTATCAAATATAGCGTAACCCAATATTAACCAATATTGTTTCCACCATTTCCTGCTGTTCCAACTTTATTTTCCAAGGTCATTTTATTTCCTCTCATGATCACCATTTGTTTCTATTATGCACTGTATCTTCAGCCTGATCTTCTAAATCAATTACTGATTGATTAAGGATTTCTCAGGGCCCAATACCATCTTCTTGGGGGACTTGTACAGGTTTTGAGCCTCTCCAAATATCAAAGCCCAGTATATCTGCATGTGGTTATTGTCTTCTGTTTCTGAAGCCTCTTTCAGTTGTATTCCAGAAATAGCGCAAGTTCTCCAAGCCAAAAAAAGCTCTTCCTTTATCTTGGAGATAATGAAAAATTGCAAACAGACCCCTTTAGCAGATTTGTCTGTAGAATGTATTTCTTTTATTCTGGGTTTAGCATTTTTCTGATATATGTCACTGGGATTCATGACTACATGGAAATATCAGGCATCTGTATAATTCACTTTGTGAAGTTTGAGACTTTGTCCACTTCATAAGATACTTGCCCCAAAATACGATGGTGTAGGTAGCTCCCTGGCATCACAGATGTGGAATGGAAATCACTTAAATGTATGAAATTCTGTATAGTTTACAAAGTTTGCCATTAATTATCTGATTGCAGCCTCACAAAACTTAGTGAGGAAAGAACCAGCATTACTACTTATATATTGCACAAAAAAGGATTGAGACTCAGGGAACTTGCCCAAAGAAAATAAGAATAATTAAATTCGACACAGGTGTTTTTAATGCCAAGTCCTATGATCCTTCATTTTAACATTTCTTTGGACCTCTACTGAGCAAAATTTGAACCTGGAATACATTTATTATGAGGGTATTAGTAAAATCTTTCATTTTAATATCAACAGGAAATTATTAATCCCCAAATACCTTTTGCCTGGTTTAATCTTGAATATGGACTAAGTCATGTTGCAGTAAATGATGGGCTAAACATTTCAGTAGCTTAAAACCACAAAAGTTTATTTATTGATGCCTTTTAATACATACCCTGAGTAGATAAGCTGGAGTAATATGTTAAGTCAGTCAGAGACACAGGCTGATGGAAGCATCGTCTTGATTCACGTGTCCACAATCACTGTCTCAGTTCTTGCTACAGGGCCCTGTACTAACAATTAAATGCTTCCACCTGAAAGTGACTATCTTCATTGATGCTCATATTTTACTGGTCAACACAAGTCACATGGCCCCAAGGAATGTGTGTTAGTTTCCTAGGGCTGCTTTAAGTAATTACCATTAACTTAGTAGGTTAAAATAACAACAACAACAACAAATTCTTTCACAGTTATGGAAGGCAGAAGTCTAAAATCAAGGTGTGAGCAGGGCCATTCTCTCTGAAGCCTCTAAAGAGAATCTTTCCTTGTCTCCTCTAGTTTCTAGTGGCTCCAGGTGCTTCTTAGCTTGTGGCTGCATAACTTCAGTATCTGCCAGTGTCTTCGCGTGACCTTCTCTTCTGTTTGCTAAAAGATACTTATAATTGGACTTAAAAGGATGGATGCAACCAGATAATCCAAGATTATCTTATATTAGTATGTGTCTTGTTGGGATAAACCCTAAATATTCACTTGCCATTTGAGTTTAATTTCTGCTGCTTTTGCAGGGCTCATATAATTTGGCTTCAATTTGGGTGACTGATGGTATCCTAGTTTCCCTTTTGGAATGGAAGTCAACACTTTCCCTGCCTCTGCACCCCCTCCCACCACTCTACTTAAGGCCAACCCACATATTTCCATATTTCCATATCTCAATATTTCCACATCTCTCATATATGGGACATGGTAGGCAGAATTCTAAGATGGTACCCAAGATTACTGCTCCTTGATTTACATAGTCTATGTAATCTCCTTCCCTTGAATGTAAGCAAAATCTATGAAAATGATGAGATGTCACTCCCATGATTATGCCCTGGTATATGGCAGACATTGTTTTAAAGATATAACATTCTTAATCAGTTGATACTGAGTTATTGAAAAAGGAGGTTATTCTGGGTGAATCGAACCAAATCATGTAAGCTCTTAAAAGAAGTCAGCAATCTGAAGCCAGAAACACTCACCTACTAGCTTTGAGAAAGCAACAGGCCATGTTGTTGAGACTGCCACGTGTCAGAGAATGATGGGCATCCTCTAAGAGCTGAGGAATTCAGTCCTACAACCACAAGGAAGTGAATTCTGCCAACAATTTGAATGTGCTTGGAAGTGAACCCTGAGCCCAAATGACAATTGGATTTGGCTGATACTTGGATTTCAGTTTTGTGAGATCCTGAGTAGAGAACCTCTTATGGTAAACCAGATTCTGAGCTACAGAACTGTGAGATAATAAATGAGTGTTGTTTTAAGCTGCTACATTGGCTGTAATTTGTTATATACCAATAAACAACTAATATAAGGAGCATTGTACTTTTTATTGCTTAGTAATGTTTGGCTTTAGCTCCAAACGAATTAGCCACAACAGTAGCCTAAACAGTGATACTGTCACACATGTAACTCATTGACTTACTGTTTTATAAAAATGACAGCTTCCGATTTTTATCTGTGGAATTATAACCCCCTTATAAGTATTAATGCTGGCCCATGATACATCTAAATATGTCACATCCCTTTGAACACTGATTTTTTATTCTGCCACTGGTCATAAAGCTCACCCATGGTGTAACATTAAGCCAATTATGACCCATTCTCTGATTTCTGGTTTCTTTCTTTTTCGGAGTAATTACTGATGGGAATTCCTGTCTATTTAGCAGCAAAGCCAGGAGGGATTGCAACAAACATATGGTTAAATTGATTAAAATTGTAAGAGAGCGGTAAATGAAGATGCCACTCTTGGTTACCATCAATGAGATTTCTAATAAGATATTGCTTAGAGTAGAAAAAAATAGATGGTTTTAGATTATGTGAATTCAATCATATAATAGCAGCAGAGCTGTACATCTAGCATTTTCTTTGTTTTGACATAAAATAAGTTTTAATTTTCACTGAGTTTTGTACTTCTGATTATACGGGTATTTTTCCCTTTTATTTCATTGTGTAAACATCTAATAATTTCCTATTAGAACTTTGGTTACATTTGTGTGTATTTATATATAATCCTCTCATTTTATTCTTTAAAATATGCATAGTTTTGAATTCCTTTAAACCCATTTGTACTGCACACCTCTGTATTTCATGTCAGTAGTGAAAAGTTCATCCCAAGAACAAAGATGATGAAGAGGACACCACAGCAGGGAAATTTAAAATAAAAGAAAAATCATATTTATTAGCATGGCTATAAGAAGGAGAAAGATGTATATTGTGTAGAAGACCTTCTGCCAACTCCTCAATTTAAACTCCCAACAGTCCTCATTCAAAATAGAAAGAATTCCTCCCCATTTGATGTAAATTCCTTTGCGCTACAAGAATCTGCATTGGACACAAGGGAAGAGATAGGCATGCTTTCAAGAATCCATGGAGGTTACCAGGAAATCAGGAAAGACAAATGGCAACCAACAAGGAGTAGAGTAACTTGGCATTTTAGAAACCTGTGGAACAAATCCAGAAGAAGAAAGGGCACTTTAAAAGCTTGAACAGTCAAGACTCTGATAAATTTGATTTAAATTAAAACTACATGTCTCTTTCATTTTTAAAACATGGATCTTGCTTTGTAAGAGACAACAAACAATACAGTGGAAACCTGGCTGCCTGGCTGCTAAGCTCAAGTTTGGCCCTGTGTTCAGTTTAATCTGTAGTCTTGAGTAAGTCACTAAACTGTCATATCCATTGGATTGCAGATGTTTAAATCACTAAAATAATATTTACCTAACTCAGGGGGATTTTGAGTTTTTTTGTTTTTAATTCTTATTGCAAAGCATTTTTTTTCTTTAAAACTTTTAAGTGAACAGTACTGAGATATATAAAATAGCATTATCAGTTTCCTTCTAATTGATTGATTACAAAAATGCAGTCATGTCCCAGTTTTCACCAATGAGTCAAGTCAAAATCTAAAACTGGTTAAGTCTTAAATTTTACCTTTTTTTTTTTTTTTTTGATAAATGTCCCGGGCCAAATGTAAAATATATCTTAAATACATGGCAGGAAAAGAGGTAAAGACAACCCCATATGCACATTTATCTTACTATATTCAGTAGACAGACTTTAGTCTCAAGGTAATGGATAGTCATTATCTCAAATATTTGAGATTAAAACAACACTTAGTAAAAAAGAAAAAACTTATATGCTCTTGTGGCTTAGTGCATTATATCTGTAACAGCAGAGTAACTTCGAAATCTCACATTCAGACATATTTTATAGTTTTTTTAATTTAATATCTTCCAAGGTGACCTCACTAAAAACATCTGAGGCTTATATACAAGAAATTATTTTATACTATGCACGTTCTGCATATTACTACAACTTTTATTAATTATTTGTTTCCAGGTAAACTACAGTGGCTTATAATTAGCAAGTTACACTTCTATGTATTGTGGGACTCACAAAGAGTGTAACCACTCATCCTCAAAGAATCTAAATTTTACATTGGTAGGTCAAATTTGTAAACATAAAAACTCATTTAGAAGAGAATTAAAATACAAAGCATCGCAAGTTCAAAGAAAGCACCAGAAACATTGTTCAAAAATAATTTCTTTCAGATGCATTTCCTTATAAAACAACAAGAAGACCAAAATGTTTCCTTTTTTCCAATATTGGTGTTCCTTTTGTAACATGTGAAAACTGAGGCTCAGAGAAGTTAAGAAACTCTAGAGTAGAAATCAGAGAGAAAATCTTTTGTAAGTTAGAGAAGTCGGACTGCCAATAGCACATGTAGGGTGAGGAATCTAGACTGACTAGAGCAAGGAATTCAGTTGGGGAGTGGTAACATAAGACTAGAGAGAATGGTTAAGTTGGTATCTGGAAGAGATTTTTCTTAAGAAATTAGCTTAATTATTTTATGAGCACACACAGTGTCATCTAAGACAATAGAGTTTGGCTTTTCAGTTTTTTAGCATTGTCTTCTTGTTTGAGATAGACAATTATCAGTGATTCTACTTGGTTGCTGTGAGTGTAAAGTACACCGGTAGAGTAGATGATGATTTTTTGTTCCCCTGCGTTCCTTCTTTTATATATATATATATATATATATATATTTTTTTTTTTTTTTTTTTGCCACCCAACATCCGTTAACTTTACATCTGACATTAGCCACCAGTTCCCACTTGAGATTCCATACCATATTCATTCTCAGTCTGTGTGTTTCTGCCATAGCTAACATATTCTTGATGCCAAAAATGGCACATAACTTCAGCCTTAAAACCTCCAGGAACAGTGATTAGATTAATAACAGGACTCAGGCCAGGCAATAAAAGCCCAAGATGTTAAATTGAGATTTTTATTTTGGCTAAGCCAAATGGACACACAATGTGGATGGAGCTGCTGCAGCACTCATTTTGGTGAATTAAAGGAAATAGAGCTGAGATATTGAGAGAAATATGGCCCTGGTGAAATAATTTATACAAATATTCTAGATAAAGCTGTATCGGACTAATTCTATTCCCTAGAATTTTTTGGAATATGAGTTTGGTAGGCAGAATAACACCCACCAAAGGTGTCCAGGTTCTAGTCCCTGGAAGTTGTGAATTTACTAGGTTACATGGCAAAGGAAAATTAAGGTGGTGGATGAAATTAAGGCAGAAAAATCAGATGACTTCACAATAGAGAGATTAGTCTGAATTGTCTACTAGACCTAATGTAATTGCAAGAGTTCTTAAATGTGGAAGAGTGGGGTGGAAGTAGAGAATCAGAAGATAATCAACCTATGAAAAAAGAGTGAGAATGTTGTAGTATTGCTCTCCTGCAAGATGAAGGAATGGGGGCCAAGAAATGTGAGTGGCCCCTAGAAGCCGGGGAAGGGAAGAAAATGGATTCTTCCCTAGAGACTCTAGAAAAGAACGGCCTTATGACACCTTGATTTTAGCCGAGTGACATGCATGTTTAATGCTAATCTATGGAACTGTAAGAATAAATTGCGCTGCTTTAAACCACAAAGTTTGTGGGAGTTTGTTACAGCAGCCACAGAAAATATATTGAGCGAATAAATCTCCCCCCCACCAGTTATTTTATTTCTCAAAAGTTTTCTTTCACTTGCAGCAAAGTGGTTTAACTGGTTAAGGTGAGAAAATATATTAAAAACTTACAACTACTTTAAATCAGCTTAGGACTTTGTGACACAGTCCAAGGACTACATACAAATTCCATAGTACAGCAGCTTTATGTTATCAGTTTGAGAAACTTAAAACATTACGCTTATTGCTAGGATAGATTGATTCCTTGGAAAATTGATGTTAACAGTGTTGATGTCTGGGGAAATAGAGTGAACTACCAGGTACATTTCATTTGTTTCTTTTTCTGTAATTTTTATTCTTAGATATATCAAAAATCATTATTTTTAAGGTATTTTCTTTCAAAAGAATCATTACAAGACATGTTTAAGGTAAACAAAGGGTTAATAGATCTAATTTTATACAACAATGCAATTTAATTTAAGGAAAATGAGTGTTCTGTACATAGTCAGGAAAAGTTATATTAATTTAGAGCAAGATAGGGGAATTCAGTATTGCATTTCATGAATTATTTTTATAAAGTATCTGTTATGTTTACCATTTATAAAATTGTATTGCTCATGAAATGTGGTTAATCATACTCTTATGTTCTAGGAAAAACAAAACAAAATGTTACTCTATGTAGAAACGATGAAGCCACCCCATTTAAAAATACCAGCCACATGCTTTTAAACTGTTTTCCAGTTCATAATGTGTCTAAGAGTGTTAGTGGATTATACAGTCTCCACATACGTTTTTCATTCAGCTGTGGCTTGGAGCCTTGGAGAAACTTTGCAACTGAATCAAGCAATTTTTGGTAGAAACATGTGTCTTTTCCTTTTTTTTTTTTTTAAAAAAAAAAAGGTGAATAGTTTGTTTATGTGGACTCATATATACAACAGCAGCCATGCAAGTTATTAATGATTATTAATTAAACTATATGTAGACTTAAATGTATCAAGGAGAGTAATTTTTTTGTTGGTAACTAGAAACAAAATGATGTAAGATGTGAAAAAAAAATTGTAGCTTCAGAAAACCAGGCTCATAGCAATATTGGACAAATAAAAGCATGCTTTGTGTTCCTGACACAGATGACCACCAACACAGTTATGTGACTGTCTTGAAGTCTTCCAATCTATGAGGCATGCAGGAAACAATGACAAAGTAGTTATTCCACTTCACTTTGAGCTGTTGATAATGAAAGCAAAGAAGTCATAGAAAAACTAAGAATTCAGACAATTCTCTAGTTTCAGAACAAATCCATAAATGCCATCTGCTAATTCTCAGAAACTGGATAAACCAGTCCTTATTAAAGTTTTAAGAGTTGACAAGTCAGTATCATAGAAGCTGAGCTATATTAGGAAAATGAACTGGGTTCTAATCTTGGATCAAATTCTTAAATCACGTATTAAGTCAAATACTTAAGAGAAAAAATACTGTCTTCACTTAAATACTTTTTGTTTTCCCCAAAGGAATAATTACCCCTGCTTTATGTTATGGAATAGTAGGCTGTCAATGTAGCAATTTGAAAACACTTGGAAGATTTTATTATGGTTATCTCTTTTCAAGAATATTTTCTATTAAATTTTTGGATGACATATCTAGAGAAATTAATTCATGCAGTTGATGAATCATGATCCAATCTTATGCCCCATTATGTGTAGGGCCCCATTTCTTCATGTCCTTCTAAAAGTACATTCTCTCCCACTTACTTTGGGCGGAGGCTTTTATTTATTTATTTATTTATTTATTTATTTTTTGAGACAGAGTCTATCTCTGTTGCCCATGCTGGAGTGCAATGGAGCGATCTCGGTTCACTGTAACCTCTGCCTCATGGGTTCAAGCAATTCTCCTGCCCAGCCTCTTGAGTAACTGGGATTACAGGCGCACAGCACCACGCCCAGCTAATTTTTGTATTTTTAGTAGAGACGAAGTTTCGCCATGTTGGTCAGGCTGGTCTTGAACTCCTGACCTCATGATCGGCCCGCCTTGGCCTCCCAAAGTGCTGGGATTACAGGCGTGAGCCACCACGCCTGGCCGAGGATTTTTCAAAGAGTTGCCTGCACAAGTAAGAGCAACCTTACTTGGCTGTCTGCACAGAAGTATGCTGCCTATATGTGTGAAGACGATCATATCTCATTGCATCCCGGTGGATGTTTTATAATATCAGTATTACAGAATTGCAGGCATTTGCTGTTCTAAGCACTTAAAACAGAATTTAAAGTATAAAAGCTATGATAAGGAGCGAAATGCTATTTTATTGCCAGAATAAACCTTAAGAGTATGCTGAATGAGTTATCTTTTTGGCAACAATCTGATATTACTGTGTTGCTCCACATGTATTGGCATATTGCATTTCTGGCTTGCTATTTAAAAAAAAATGTTGATTTCAATATTCCTTTTGGTGTAAAAATGAGGGAAGCAATTATGTTTGACTCAAGCCAAGAAAAAAATAGGAGTATTCCATTTGTTATGATAAACTGATCATATAAGTAGGACAAGGTCAATAATAAGTATGAGAGAAAATAACCATGCTTTTGGGCTCACCAGTTCTCACTAAATTTTTATAAAAGAAAAAACAACCTTAACTAAACAATTTGCTATAATGAGAATAATAATAAAATAATCATTTACTGAATATAAAGTTTCTCTAATCTGTCATTTCCTTTCCATCCTTACTATAGTTTCCTGGGTTAGATTTGTATCTTTTCTCCCTCGATTGTTAGTCTCTCTCCCAGTGCAGCTAAAATATTCTAACTGAAACACAAATCAAACCACATTATCCCCCTACTAAAATCTCTTCAATGGTTCTCTAAGTTTAAATCCATTACTTGACACTTACTTACTGGTAGGTTTTGTTGTTGTTGTTGTTTTTGAGATGGAGTCTCGCTGTGACACCAGGCTGGAGTGCAGTGGTGAAATCTCTGCTCACTGCAAGCTCTGCCCCCTGGGTTCACGCCATTCTCCTGCCTCAGCCTCCCGAGTAGCTGGGACTACAGGCGCCTGTCACTGCTCCCAGCTAATTTTTTGTATTTTTAGTAGAGATGGGGTTTCACCTTGTTAGCCAGGATGGTCTCGATCTCCTGACCTGGTGATCCGCCTGCCTCGGCCTCCCAAAGTGCTGGGATTACAGGCGTGAGCCACCATGCCTGGCCACTTACTGGTAGCCACTCGTTCTTTTATGACTTAGTAATACAAATTGCATTCAGTAGAGTTCCACACATACCACATTCTGGTATGCTTTGTTGACTTATTCATTCACTCTGCCTAAGTGGTCTGCCTATGTAATTTTTGCCAGGCCTATTTTAATTTATCCTCTATAAATTGGCTTCCTGGAACTGAGTTAACTTTATTATTCCCGCTTGAGCTAAATACTCTTATGTTCCCTTAACTACCCCTCTTTCTTGGATATCTGTATCTTAGCATTTATCACTATTTTGACATCGTCTTTCTCTTCCATTAGACTTTAAATTCCCTAAGACCATTTATGTATTCTCAACAACTAGCATGACTGACACATAATTTACTTGCGATAAATTTTTGTTAGGATGAATTAAGTTAAATCAGATAACTTAGTGCATTATTATCTAAATAATGCTCACACAAACATTTCAGATAGGCTTGACTAATATTATTATTTACATTTTATGTATGAGAAAACCAGGCATAAACAGTTCTGGTGATTGACCCAAAACCACACATTGAGTGAGAAGAGATGCTGAAACCAAACTCCAGACCTTCTGATATCAGTTTTCTTTCTTTCACTGCTTTTCTAGAACATGGGCAATGACAAATCAAAGTTCTGATTTTGACTTTTACATTAAATTTACTATGTGACATTAGGCATGCCATGTGAGTTCTTTTGGTTTCAGTTCCCTCTTTGTAAACTTTGAGCATTAAACTAGACTCTAGAGTCCTGCCATTTTATTTTATGGTCCACTGAAACCAAAATAAGCAGTTTGTTGTTTCACAGTAGTACATTACTCTGATTGCGCACTTTTACTTGAACTTTTCCGTAATATAAACATTTTATGGACTTAAATTTTGCTCAATTTCAATTAGCTCCTCTGTGCTAGTTGTTGAGGATTGAGGGAGTCCACTCAATAGCTCTATTCTTGCTTCCCTCAGATTTTTACCAAACCATATACCAGAGTTAGCCAATGGAGAAAAAAAAAATCATTATTGTTGAAACAGGCCAAATTTGAAGATACAGTTGAGTGTGATTGTGAAAACAAGCTTTCTAAGCCCCCTTTCTCAGTCTTGACCTTGAATAACTTAAGAGCATAGGCTCCCATAGCTCTGAATGAATAAGCCAAAATAAAAATACCAACACTACCTCTTTCAAGATAAGATGCTCTATTGGTAAACTTCCTTCAATCCATAAACATGGCTAATGGCAATCACAACTATTTAGCGAATAATTTTCTCTGTGTGAATAAAAAGACTGGGGATAAAGCATTTATTTTAATATGCATATAGATCAGAATAGCCTCATACCAAGCAACTGGTGGGAGCATAGTATTAATAAAGGACAAAATTATAAATTTAATAAATTTATGGACCAGTCAGTTTTTCATAGAATATATCATGGTTTCAACAATGCAGCTAAATCGCTAATACCAGTCTGTAATCCCAAAAGACAGCAGGTAAGAGGCAGGATTTTAGCTGAGTCAAATTCAACACGCCTATTAGAAAAACAAATAAACAAGAACTCTACAAACAACAAAACTCAAAAAGCCGGTGATTATATATAACTATACATCAATGTAGTTATGCTTAATGAAATTGCTGTGTAAGCTCTCATCAAATAATAATTATGAAATGTGGACAAAATATTTTTGAATACTCAAAAGCACTGGAGAAAGACTAAAATTAAACAATATCCACTCAGCAATAGAAAGATATTAAAAAACTGATACACACAACATTAGGTCGAGTGAACAGTCTTTCACAAAATAATACATACTGTATAATTCTCTTTATGTGGAGTTTGAGAACTGGAAAAACTAATCTGTGGCAGAAAATATTAGAAGACGAGTTGTCTCTAGGGGAGAGTAAATTTAGCTCTACTAGGAAGAGGCATAATGGGACTACCTCAGGTGAGGGTAATATACTATATCTTGATAGGAATTATAGTTATGTATTTACTTGCCAAAACACAGAAAATGATGCTTTTACAGTGTATGCATTTAATTTATGTGAACTATACCTAAAATAAATAAGAAATAAATATTTAACTTTGGTTAAAAATATGCATTCTGAAGTAAAAACTGAAGTAAACTGACATCTACAAGTTTGAAGTACACCACAAATGATGGAATGAAAGATAGAATAATTGATAGATGGATAAATATGTAATAAATCAAGCATAGAAAATATTTATTACAAAACCTGTGTAACATATATAAAGGTATTCAGTATAAAATTATTTCGGCTTTTCTGTATGTGTAGAAATTTTTATAATAAAAATATAGATTCATGAAAAACATGTATATATAATGTAGATTACACGTATGTGTAAAATATTATAAATAAATGTAAAACACCTCAAGTAGAAGTTAGAAAGGTAACTCACCTTTGCTGCATTGGGTCTTGTGCTAAATACTAATTCAGTTTTCATTATCCTAAAGAAGATTACGGCTCAATTGTTTGTGGGAGTACTCATGCCTTGTAGATATATGGTTGCCTTTGACAACCATTGGATGGTATTGACATCACCCTGAATCCAGGAGAACTTCCAAATTAATACCCTTATTTCACAGTAATGGGTGAATAATCTAAAGAGTTTCAATTAGAATCAATGTTAGTAATTAAAAAAAAACTGTAGGGGAGATGCTCTCACTCACTTAGATAAGTATCAGAAAGCATGCAGCTGTTTTTGTACCCATACCATGATGTTTTGCTTACTGTAGCCTTACAGTATAGTTTGAAGTCCAGCAATGTGATGCTTCCAGCTTTGTTCTTTTTGCTTAGGACTGCTTTGGCAATTCAGCCTCTTTTTTGGTTCCTTACAAATTTTAGAATAGTTTTTTTTTTTCTAATTCTGTGAAAAATAGCATTAGTAGCTTGATAGAAATAACATTGAATCTGTAAATTGCTTTGGGCAGAATGGCTATTTTAACAATATTGATTTTTTCCTATTCATGAGCATGGAACGTTTCTCCATGTGTTTGTGTCCTCTCTGATTTATTTTAGTAGTGTTTTGTAATTCTCATTGTAGAGATTTTTCACCTTCTTGACAAACTATTTTCCTGGGTATTTTATTCTTTTTATGGCTATTGTAAATGTGATTGCGTTCTTGATTTAATTCTGAGCTTGGACGCTATTGGTGTATAGAAATGCTATTAGTTTTCTTATATATTGATTTTGTATCCTGAAAAATTACTGAAGCCATTTATCAGTTCTAGAAACCTTCAAAAACAGACACAAAAACCAATGGAACAGGAAAGAGAACCCAGAAATAACATCACACACATACAATAGTCTGATCTTTGACAGAGTGGACAATAACAAACAATGTGGAAAGGAGTCTCTATTCAATAAATGGTGTTGGAATAACTGCCTACCCATATGCAGAAGACTGAAACTAGACCACTTTAATTATATATAAAAATTAACAAGATGGATTAAAGGCTCAAACATAAGGCCTAAAACAACAAAAATCCTAGAAGAAAACTGAGGAAATACTATTCTGGACATCAGCCTTGGCAAATAATTTATGACTAAGTCCCCAAAAGCTATTGCAACAAAAGTAAACATTGATAGTGGCACCTAATTAAACTAAATAGCTGCTGCACAGCAAAATAAACTATCAACAGAGTAAGCAGATAACCTAGAGAATGGAAGAAAATATTGCAAACTATACATCCAAGAAAGCTGTAACATCCAGAATGTGTAAAGACCTTAAAGCAGCAAAAAAAACAAAAAACAAAAACCAAAAAAAAAACTGTTAAAAAATGGGCAAAGGACATGAACGGCCACTTCTCAAAAGAAGATATACATGCAGCCGACTATATGAAAAAATGCTCATCATCACTAATCATTAGAGAAATGCAAATTAAACCACAATGAGATACCATCTCACATCAGGCAGAATGACTATTACTAAAATGTCAAAAAACAACTAGCAAAGTTGTAGAGAAAAGGGAACACTTACACAATGACACTAGCAAAGTTGTAGAGAAAAGGGAACACTTACCCACTGCTGATAGGAATGTAAATTAGTTCAGCTACTGCAGAAAGCAGTCTAGAGATGTCTCACAGAACCTGAAACAGAACTACCTTCCAACTTAGCAATCCCACTACTAGGTATATACCCAAAGGAAAATAAATCGTCCTACCAAAAAGACACATGCACTCATTTGTTCATCACAGCACTATTAACAATAGCAAAGACCTGGAATCAACCGAGATGCACATTAAGGTGCACTGGATAAAGAAAATGTGGTATATATACACTGTGGAATACTACCCAGCAATAAAAAAGAACAACATCATGTCCTTTGCAGCAACATGGGTGCAGCTAGAGGCCACTATTCTAAGTGAACTAGCACAGGAAGAGAAAACCAAATATCACAAGTTCTCACTTACAAGTGAGCTATGTATTGAATGCACATGGACAAGAAGGGAACAACATACATTGGGTATTGCTTGAGAGAAGAGGCTAGAGAAGGGAGCGTGTTTTGGAAGGCTACCTATTGGGTACTGTGTTCACTAACTTGGTGATGGGGTCATTTGTACACCAAGCCTCACTGCCACACAATTTACCCATGTGACGAACCTGCACATGTACTCCCTGAACCTAATTTTTTTTAAAAAGCAGGTAATTATTCTTCCCATGCGTGAAGCCAACCTGAAAATAAAACTGTTTCATGCAGTGGGGCAGAGCCAAGAGAGCCACAGGGAACTCACAGGGATCTGGATTTGCAGTCTTGAAAATACAGTGGCCTCTGGATCAAAACAACATTATTTCTGATCATTCTACTTACATGAATTTTTTCATTGTTTCTTGATATTTTGACTTGAAGTTTTAAGTAATCTGCCACCAAAGGCATACTACTATTATACAAGCGTATGCCTTGTATATATTAAAACATATACTGTCATCTAAAAAGTAACATCTTTCTGTTGTATATTCTCTTCTTTTGCTGTGGTTTCCATTCTCCTCCATGTCTACTTACTGGGTATTACAAGGCATGCTGTGCTGGACAGAGCTGATAGTCAAGCATGGCATTTTTATTCCCACATGCATCTATACCCCCTCTTCCAAGTTTCACTTCTGTGCCTTACTTAGTTACCACCTACTACTTCTTTGGATATTCCAGAGTACTAACAGTGTAAAATTTAACTTTCTTAAATTTTTTAAGCTTTGGCTTTCTTATCTTTATAATCAGCATTGTCCAATACAGTAACCACTAGCCACATGTCGCTATTGAAATGTGTCTGGTGCAAATTGAAATGTATTCTAAGTATAAAATATATACTTCTGAGAGATTTCTTGTAAAAATAATGTAAAACATTTTATTAATATTATTAAATATTAAATATATGTTTCAATGATAATATTTTGGACATATTGGGTGAAATAAAATATATTATGTTTACCTATTTACTGTTTACAAAAGTAATTTTTTTAAATTTAAAAAATTGTGGAGATTTTAAGTTGTATATTTGAATCACATAATTCTATTGAGCAACACTGTTTATTATGCTGATAATAACGTATGCATCATAGAATTATGGTAAAAATTAATAATAAAATGTGAAACTATTAACAGAGTCAACACATAGTGAAGACTCAATAAACATTATCTATTTTATTTTCTTCATATAAAATACACATTAATAGTAATGAAATATTAACAGTATATGTGAAAAAGTAGTTTGCATAAATTTCTAATTTATTCAGAAAAATCAATCTCATATTTTTAATATATGTAATTCCATGTTGTATAAAATAAAGCTAAAATATAGCTTAAATTAGTGACTTACTTATAAATATTTTATAAATGTCTATGAGATAAATACTGTCATTATTCAAAAAATAAATTAATAGTTTATTTTAAGAAAAATAAATAAACCAAATGTGACAAGATGATCCACTTTATTTGGACAGTTTATTAGAGAAAGCATGACTCTCAAATCACATTCTTGTAAGTTTCCACTAGAGTCATTCATTGACAGTTGAGTAATTCGTTTAAGCTACATCTACCATTAGCATAGGCTATAAACCAAAGCGTGGGAGGAGGACAGTGTTTAATATTTTTATTCAGGAAATATCTTGACACATCCCAATGAGTAAAGTGTTTTCATAAGGCCAGAAGGGAGTCCTGACAAGTGGGAGTTGAACCACTCTCCATTGTAGCCACACAGCCAAACAGGTAACACAGATGGGATGCAGACTGACGAGGGAAAAGACAGCTGTTGCAGAAGAGAGACTGCTTGAGTGTACAAGTAAAATAGAGGGTCAATGTGGTTGGATAGTCACAGTGGAGGTAGTGAGCCTTCCACTATCTCCTACTTGAACTCAATTGTTAGACTGTACAGAATGTGTCTTAAGCAGTATGCTAAATAAAAAAAAATGACAGTACTGATTTGACGAACTTATTATAACCATTGTGTAAACGCAAGAATGGAACATGTAAATGCAGTAGGGGACCCAAAGAAATTAATCAACAAAGTCCTTAAAGTAGAATGCAAACAGGGGGAATACATTGTTAAGCAAGGTCACCGGTTCCTCAAGAAAGAGGAACTGCAAGGTGACAGTACAACTGCTCTGTACATTTCTATTTGTTGCATCTACTTCTGCTTATTCGGTGTATAGTAAATTGCATATAGTTTTCATCCTATAATGAGAATGACAATCCTTTTTTGGATATCTAACTTGCACAGTTAAATAACATTTTCAGATATGGTTATAGCCATCTAAATATGGTGAATACTACTGAAGTATTATATAGAAAATTTTGGAGTGTAAATAGGCAACAGGTAAGTATTGCCTATTTATATACTGAGTCCTTACTTACTGGTCTATTGAGGCTAATTTCTGACTGAATAGGCTGTATGTTACATTATTATTTCCCTTTTTTGTTTTCTTCTGAGTATGACTTTTTCCCTTTGGTCTCTAACTCTTTCTCCTTAAAATTATGCCCCTTTGGTCTCTAACAACTCTTTCTCCTTAAAATTATGCCCCTTTGGTCTCTAACTCTTTCTCCTTAAAATTATGTGCCACCTCCATATAGTCACAGTCAAACAAATTGTATTTGACAATATATTAGTCAGAAACAGTGGAGTTTATAGAAGTTCCCATTTCTCTCAGTTTGGGCTCCTGGGAGGAATTTTCTGAGATGGAGTTTAGTGTAAAGGAGATTTATTAAGCCATATACTTAAGATCAAGACCTGTAGAATGCAGAGGGAGGAGGAGGAGGAGTGGGTGGGGGGAAATTGAGCTGCAATGCAGGCCCAACAGCAGCCTTGGCCAAACCTGGGGAAGCACTGAAACTAGAATAACACTTCAGTTGTGTCCTGAGTTGGAGAGGTAGCCAGGCCTTTAAGTCCTGTCTTGAATGTTCACGAGATTTGGTCACCTCTGGGAAGAGCATAGCCTCAGGTAAATCTGCTTTGTTTCACTACTGTACACTAGAGTATTTGTCATTTAATATTAACCAGCTACAGAATGTTTTCATCAAGTATATATATATATATATATAATTTTAGAATTTTGGCCTGCAGAAATAAGTCAATAGGGCACGCTGCAATTGTAGTCATATTATGTGGAAAGTTAACTATTCAGAATAGCTACAACACAATTGTACATTATGAGAGAATGACAGATGTATTAATAATTGAAAGGCTTTCTACCGTAAGTGGGATCATACAGGTTTACTCCACCCTTGAGGTTTAGATTAAATTATTTTATGGCAGGAGATAACACGTTTATTAACAATTTGGTGACAAGTCCTTCCTCTCATTGTTAGATTTATGTTTTCCACTCAAGTCTTTGCATGGCTTCAGTTTTCTTCACATTGAGCCTAATGTGGACTCCCAACCCTTTTCTTGGATTTTCACCTAAACACTCATCATTCGTATGAGATATGTGTAGGTGTGACAGATTTGGGGAGACAAAACACTTTGCATCACAGAAATAAAACAAACTATTAATAAATGAGCAATTGCTCTAAAAAATGCCTTTTCTCAGCCATCATGTTCAACCATTTTTTTCCCTCTTTCTTTGTCTCTCTTCTAAGACTCAGTTCTCAGGTATCTGCTCATATATATATATATGTATATATATATTTTCATTTTGCTATACAGATGAATTTAACTTTTTACTCTGTTATTTGAAGTTTTTTTTAAAGATGATGCACCATTGTTTTACAGTTCACCTCCACTGGTTTCCAAACTCAGTAGTACAAAAATACAAATAGGCACTGAAATTTGAATCTTTACTTTTCTTCATCACCTAACAGTCTGTGAGAGCAAGGGAGTAGTGACATAAGGAACTTTTCTTCTAGTAATCTTTACTTCATACTTCTTTGGAGGCAGAAGTGGCCACAGTCAGGGTTTCTAGAGTATCCCTGTAATATCAAACCAAGACAAAACTTTAGCTCCACCTCTACATCTTCTCTCACTGTCCCAACTTTCCTGATGGCATTCATGTTGAGAGAGAAGGAGAAAGGCTGTGAGGTAAATTAAAGTGAATGAAATATGTAAAGATAAAAAATTGTTTTCAAATGGCTTAATAAATAATTTATAGGAGGTTGTCTTGCTTTAAATTGAGGAAGTTTAGTACAGGTAAAATTAAAAAGCAGTAAGTGGAACCAAATAATTTTTTTTTCAATTTAAACATAGAAATTAGAATTTCAAAGATAGAATAATATGACGTGTTTTAGGGAAGATTACTCTGACATTTGCATGCATGGTAGACTACAGTGAGAAAAGAATACACATTTGAACTGAAGCCTTATGAAGGAAAGGAAAGCAATAACTATAGCTACTTTTTGATCTTCAAATTTTTTTTAATGAAGAAAGGATCACAAATTAGAAATATAGAGAAAGAGTTCATAAAACCACTCACGGTAAGTAACTTTTAGAGATTTCAATGAAGTGAATTTTTAGGATTGGTCTTTGAACCAAATATCCCTAAGTCTAGATACAGGAAACTAACCATCCCTAAGTCTAGATATAAGGAAAATAAGGATCAATTCACAGTACTTGATTTTAGTCATAATATTATCTTAACTCAAGTGTCTCATACATTACAATTTTTGAAGGCATTTTCTATCAAGATTTTTCAGGATGTCAGTCAAACAGAATGTGGCTAAAACTGATTTGTGCAATCAACTGTTAGTAAGTATTAAGTATTACTAAGTATTAGTAGTAAGTGTTACAGACAAATTTGTTTTTAATTCATGTACCCTATGCTGCTATAAAAGTGTTTAATATTTTCTAACAGCTATAGTTCCTATTCAAAATGTCTCATGAGAAGCTACTTAGAAGAAGACTTTCTGAATAGCTTATCATAGGAATGATAAGCTCATATTTAGGTTTTTTCCACATACTTGCATTAGTTAGTGACTTTATAAAATTATGTCAGGAGTTGTATGCAAATGGTTAGTGACTTTAAAATCATGACTTTAAAAAATTGATAACAAGGCTTACTTCTTGTATATAATGTTCATTAGCACTACCAAGGATTAATATAGTATTTTTCACAATAATAGAAAAAGAAATAATTGATCAAATATATTCTAATTATCAAGGTAATTTTCAGAAATGACAATCTGTTTTTCCTGAGTTTTGCTAATGTTTGTCATTTCAGCATGTGTTCAAAATACACCAGCTACTTCATTTTCAAGGAATCTCTGAAAGTCCATTATTACTCTTGATTTTCCACAACACATTTATTGAAATTACAAATCAAGGAGTTATTTTACTTTCTAAATGGAGAATTCTTAAATTATCTTAATTCAAGTTTCTGTGACAAGCAATTTCTATGAAGCCACAACACTGAAGACCTCTGCTTTTGGAAATGGTGAATCACTTAAGACCAGCCTTCCCACTGAGAACAATCAGAAAACTGGTTAAATAAGTAAATTTTAAAAATGTGTGTGTGTTTGTGTGTGTGTGACAGTATCAGACAGTAACCAAAGCAGTAAGGATACACAGAGCCTAGTTTTCAGAGAAGAAGAGATGAGAGAGGTGAACTTAATATTTGGTGCAACTGTTCCCCTTCAGGCATTTGCCAATTGGAAGGAGATTATTGAGATATTGATAAAATGAGTAAATCTTACATCAAATTCATGGGCTTATATAAATAAACATTATAATACAGATCATGCCAAGGAAAAAAAAAACACCCAAGGATTTCAGTAAGGATCATGAAGGGCCACACACATTCACAGAGACTAAAGCCCATCTCCAAGTCCAATATTTGAGTGGATTAAGGTGCTCAACTCTTACTGACATGCCTGCTAGAAGCAAACATAAACATACTTGGGAAAAAAATGTCATAATCTAGAGGACCAGATGATCATTACCTTTTATTAAATCTACCATGTTTGCCCCCACATTAATTACCATGCAAAACACAAGATTTGACCAAAGTCAAGTTAAAAATATATGCAAGAAACAGACCATAAGAAGCTTGGATATTGAAATTATCTTACATGATTTTTCAAATAAACATCAAGGAATTCAATGACAAAATACATAATTTTGCTACAGAAATGGAAATTACAAAAATATATTGAAGAGAATAAGAATATATATAAATTATTAATTTTTATATTAGAACATAATGGGTAGTTTAAGAACAGAAACATAATATTGATGAGGACGCCTCTGAATAAAAATTGGTGAAAATTTTACAGCCTGAAGTGCAGAAAGAGAAAGAGCTATACACAGCATACACACAAGATTCTAAGAAACATACATGGTCCAACACATATAGTCCTAGAAGGAGAATAAAAACTAAGGGCAGCAGCAATATTTGGAGATACAATGGTTATGAAATTTCCCAAACTGACAAAAGTGGGCAAGCTGCAAATTCAAGGAGCACTACCAGCACTAAACAAGAATGCAGCAACAAAAACAACCAGTCAACCAAAAAACCTCATGCACATCATAGTAAAACTGACAAAGAAAAGTAAAACAAAACAAAACAAAGATTAAAAGCAGGCAGAAGAAAATATGTAATATTTAGAACATAGCAAAATTAATCTAACTACCAACTTCTCAACTAAATAAGTGGTAGTAAAAAGAAAGTGAAAAATTCATTCATAGATAAAAAGACTAATCTTAATATAATAATAATGGAAATTATTAGAATCCCTAAATTTCAAATAAAATAATCTTGAATTCCTGGGAAAATATTTTTATTTTGTTTTGCCAAAGGCCTTATACTTTTCAAGTATTTCCTAAGATGCGTAATATCAGAAAAAAATATATAAGCAAATTTCTTTCCATTTGACCAGTTTAAGAAATCATAAACTCTGAAAAGCCAAAATGCATTCAAAAGAAAAGACAATTTAGAAAGAAAATTCAGGCATCTATTATCTCTATCTTAGATTTAAAAATAAACCGTGAATGACAAAACTAGACATTCTCTCTGTACTGTTACTGAGAAATAAAAAAGCTGAGCTAACGCATACTCAAAAATACAGATGCCAATTTATGTAAAACACTGTCTGACAAAAAGAAAGTGAAAAAGAAAGTGAGTTTAAAAGTTGATTTACTGTGTGTTTATTTTAAACGTAAAAAAATAAAAACAAATGAAACCATAATAATTTTGTTTGTAATGTTACCTTAACTAAAACCCTTCACAGTTTACATATGCAAGATCATTATTTTATCAAAACTTGTAATTACAAAATAAACTTTGAACTTGTACAATCTGCATCTTCCAAAAATACTTTTAAAGCCTATCTTTATTCTAATGAAGAATCATTGACAATAATCACAAGATGGCCTGATGGAATTTATCATATGTATTCTGTATATTTTCTTCAGTCTTAACATGTTCAGTCTTAACAGTTTCTCTCTCTCATTGAAAAGGATTGAATTTAAAAAGGCAGGAAATTTTAAAAATTACTTTAAACCAGTTAATACTCATTGTATGCATGTATATGGCTGAGGGTCATGGTAGTTGGATTCCCAAGGCTCATAAGGATGTTTTAGGCATGTATAAGCAGAAGTATAACACATCATTCATTGCCAGTGGTACACTCCTGTGTGTGCTCTTGAGTCAGAATAATCTGAATAATCTGTGTTCAAATTTGTGCCCTATGATTTATAAACTGTGTTTTCTTCATTTACATCTAAAGTCTCAGTTTTCTCCTCTATAAAATAATACCTATGTCATGTTGTTTTGTAATGATTGAATGTAATAATTCACAAAATAATCTACTTAATATAGTTCCCAGAATATAATGCACACTAAATTCATATAAGTTGTTTTTGTTATTGGATTTTTCTTATTATCAAATATAGTGAAAATCATAGACTCAGTCCTTTCCACATTTTAAATGGTTGAATTACAAGTCATTCATCTAATTGGAAAACAAATAAGACTTAGTAAAAAAAAGAGGAATGAATTGAGTTCAACCAATTTATTAGCATTTGATCTTTTGCAATTTACTTAATTTCTCCAATAATTGTAAACTAGAAATAATAATAATAACTTGACTCATAGCATGAATGAGAAATATTGTGGTGGTGCTTAAGATACTAAAGGACACATAACAGAGACTCCGTTATTGGTAAGTTTCTCTCTCTTTTAAAAGTTTATTCAATTCTATACCTGACACAGAGACTGTTTTTTCCTGTAAGTGATAAAAAATTTTGAGGTAAAACTTGGTCTCATGTACATCAACCGCCAAATGTCATTTTGAAAAACAAATAACTGGGAAGGATAGACCAGCTTATGAGTATTTTTAAAATTCTAATACAAATACAGTTTCCCAAAAAAATAAAATATGAAGACTTTATAGAAATAATAGCTATATTGTACACATGCTTTTGAAATTTTCCTTAAATTCACAATGAGACTGAAACTGGGGTATGAGCCTAAGGTTCTCAAACCCCATTTTGTTCACAAAATTTTTATGCTTAAAGCATTGGACAAATAAAATTTGCATCAGTGATTCTGATTCATAACATTCACATTCATAGCCTTAATTGGTTGGATTTTACTCAAAAGTTAAAGTTGCTTGATAAGGATTTTAGCTTAGGGAAGTTTTTTACAATTCACATTACTCCATTCAAATAATTTCTCTTTAGGCTTTTGGATGGGTTTGGAGAGACAAGGAAAGAAAGATCACCAATTAGTATTCCACCCATGGCAACGGGGAATTTATTTGGGAATTTATAGAACAAAACAATGATTATCTTAAACAAATGAAGATTTAATACAGTGTTTAAAAATGTGTTGGTTCATATTCTAATTGGAAAATAAAATTTGCAATTAGCAAAATTATATTTCCATTTAGACACTACAAAATAAGACATATCCAAGTGTACCCAGGGAATCTTTCTTTTGATTATTTCTTTTGCAAATCCATTAAGCTCATACAACCTTTGCAAATAATGTGACTGATAATTTATGATGTCTATGCTTTAATTATTAGATAAATGGGCAGATTAAAAAAATAAATTACTCCAGCTAAACTTTATTTGACAAGTATGTTTCATTTATACTGTAGTACTTTTAGTCTAATTTATATCTGTTATTTTATACACATATATAATATAATTAATTATAGACACTTGACTATATTTTTCAAAAAAAATTGATTGAGTTTGTACTGCAGATTTGTGTGATTGAAAAGTGTAGTTTCAAAATGTGTACCTAAAATGAAAATAATCTTTAGACAAAATAATTACTTTGAAAAATTTCTTAATTCTTAAAGTATCGAGATTATACATGTCACTTGCCAATAACATTACATCATGCTGAGGTGGGCTTGACGTAGTTGTAGACCTGGACCACGTAACTAAAGTTACATGGTCCTTGAGTCATTGAGTCATTGAGTATAATGGCAGTGAGAGTCTCTCTCTCTCATTCTGTTGCACCCTTGCTCACTCTTGCTGTTTATCTCTGCTGATTCCATATAGTTAAATGTGTGATTGTTATATTTCCACAGTAACAGATATAGTACCATGTTTTTGTATGTGTGTGCTATTCTAGTCCATACTGAAAGGTTACAAATCAGAGTTTAAACCAAATTTCAGAAAGCAAGGTATAATCTAAATGTAGCTTTAAACATAAACATGTATGTATATACACACACATATATATACATGTGTGTATATATGTGTGTATGAATATATACACATATAGCTTTCTTCTCTTCCCAAAAGTCCTAGCACTGATTTTGACACTTTTAATGTGCTGCAGAAAGCTGAAAGTGTATGAATAGTGATAAGATTTGTGTTTTTAACTTTATAAAACATTAGGTGGTTTATAGTTAGGTTTTTAACCTTTTGAAAAATTTAACCTCTTTTAAAGTGCTGAATTAGTGCACTGTAAGGTTAAAAAAAACATAAAACGTATTAACTCTTGAAATCTAATATATGACTTGACCAAATGATGATAATATCTGTTCTAAGAACTAAGCTAGTTTGGCCTTTGTGAAACCCCTAGGTTCATATTATGCATGCAGTACCCTGTGTAACTTTTAAGGATGACTAGTCATGGAATCTATTATCTATTCCCATTGAATATGATATTCTAGCATAAATTGGATTTTTCAGATTTCATACAAGGTGAGGTTGGGTAGATGTTTAACTGTGGCAAAATATTCAAATATTCAGGTCTTTATAAAGCCCATGATAAACTATTATCAGTAAATGTACTATTTTACTAATTTTTTAAAGCAGAAATATCCTATACTTGCCTATACTCTGGCATTAGAAGTTTTAAGAATGTTTGAAATGTAGAACTTTCTTACATAAATACTTTTTTCATCCAAAAAATTTAATTAACATATAGAGTGTGCAATAATGAACATCAAATCAGTATCTTCACACTTGCTCCCAACTTGCTTATCTAAATTATTTTACTCAACCGAGTCTTGAGATCTTGTAACTTCTTGCTAAATGTGCGATTTAAAAAATATTCTATTTTATCTTATTTTATTGCCAAAGGTCTGCTTTGTAAGCTTCAGGTCATGTTTCCCCCCAAACTCTAGGTAAAATATATCCTTGGCTGTGTGCTTGGTTCATTGGATCTTTTAAAATTGATCACTCACTATGTAAATTTGAACAAAAAGGAAAGCGGATGATACTATTTCTTTCTGTTATGTTACACCCCTGTAGACTTTTCTCAGCGTGCCTTTCTCTTATATCTCCAAGGTATCTGTTCTGCTGATTAGTCACTTTTTGTCTTTCTGAAATCTTGCTCTCTCTCTCTCTCTCTCTCTAGGCCCCTCTTATTTCTAGTTATTTCTTGAGTAAACCTTTCCTCTTATCCAATTCTTAAATTTACAACCATAGTCATGTTACCTAAAGTGACGAATTACTTGCAAATTTTTAGGAAACGTCTAACCCCAACTTTCTAATTATAATTGATGCCACACTCTTGTTTCGTGTTGTAGCTTATATATACTAAAATTAGCTAATCTAGAGGGAATCTGAGAGTCCTACCTAGTGAGAAATAACTGAGTTTTATTACCAGAAGAATAATTGAGTATGTACGTTTATAGTAAATCAGTTATGTACATGGTATTGAAGAACTGGGGAAAGAGAACTGTAACACATTTGTTCCTGCTAATAGACGTGATTCAACCCTTGCTGAAAATTCTCCTTACTCAGAATTTTGGCATTCCATTTATATAAACGGCTGTTCCACCTTAAATTTCTGGTGAGATACATTCATCTTACAATATACAATAAAATGTAAGGAAAAATGCTGTATTACTAGCTTTCAAAATGTGCAGTATATAAAACAGATGGCTGAAGCACACCAATACATCCATTGTGAATACCAGGCTGTCACCACACCTCTGGCACATCTCCTGCAAGCCCTACTTCATCTGTCATTATTAATACACTTCATTTTAAAGAGACATAAGACAGAGTAGACCACGCTCCTGAATACATTTTCCTGCTTAAAGGCCTCAAATGTGCTCCCATTATTATTTTAAGTAATTAACTCATGGTATTGGGCAGGTTCTGGCCCAGAGATAAACTTTAATATCTTCTCTAATGTTTTAGTATCTCTGGTATGCAGGTGATAAAAAAACAAAGTCCACATTCTAGATAAACCTTGAACAACTCCCTGAAATAAACTTACTCCTGTTGAAGAGAGCTGTCATTTTCCTCTCATCTCTTGGGCAGCAAGATTTGGGAGGTCTCCTTTCAAATTAACTCTAGAGGACTATGTTCATTGCTCATATGGGCTACGTTTACAGACTTAAGAGCTTGTGCTCCACCAGTATCTGCCTCTCTTAAGTGCTGACAGATCTGCAATTCCAAGTGGGTTTTAAAATTCAGAATATTCTATTTTGTTTAATAAGATTATTGCCATGAAAGGGGCCGGCCACTCAAATATTCAAAGAGAGTACAATGAAGATGCAGCCTATGAAATTGCAGTTTTGTTAATGTGGTTATTTAATTTCAACCTTGGACCTTGAAAATAACTTATACTAGTTCATTGGAGGAGTTCTGAATTGTGAATTACAATTACAGAAGTTTTCATAGAGATACTTTTTGCAAAGGGCTTATTTGATAAATTATACTTATTTTATGTATTAACTATATAAATGATTGCACTTCCTATGCAACTTATGAGACCAACATGGCCCTGATACTAGAACTTGATAACAATATTACAAGAAAATATCATAGGCCAATATGCCTCATAAATATGTCTAAAAATTCTTAATTAAATATTACAAATGAATCAAACAATATATAAAATTGATAACACATCATCATCATAACCAAGTGGGACTATTCCCCAAATTCAGTTAAAGTCTACATAGTAAACCTCATTAACAGAATTAAAGAGAACACCATTTTTAATCTCACTAAAGAAGCAGTATCTCTTTATAATATAAAATTTATCTCAGTAAATCGAAAATGTAAAAGAACTTCCTCCTTCTAATTAAGGGCAAGTATGAGAAAAAATTTTAACATCGTAATTAATTGTGAAATATTAAATATTTATCATTGGCTATAAATAATGCAAGGATATTTGTTACACTTGCAATTAGGCAAAAATTAGAAATAAAGAATTAAGAGAAGTAAACTTTCATTGATTACAGATGTTATGACTTACACATAGAAAATCTTTAAAAATATATAAACTATTACAAATAATAAATGAAGTTAAGAAGCCATGAGGTACAAGATTAACATAAGGTACAGTTATTTTGTTATACCTAATAGCAATAAACAAAAAATTATTTTAAAATATGCTTTAATAGTAGCATGAAGAAACATCTGATGATGAGGAATGACTAATAAAAACTAAATAAGACCTCAATACTGACTCTGTGAACAATGTGAAAATAAATTAAATACATAAATAAAAACAAAGATAAGCCATATTCATGGGTTGGAAGATTCTGTATTATTATTTTGATTCCCTCTAAATTGATTCATACATTTAGCCATATTCCTGATTAAAATTTCAAGAGGCTCCTTTGAAGAAATAGACAATTCTAAAATTACATGCAGGTGAAAGTATCTAAAATAGCCACATCCTGAAAAAGAATAATGAATTATTTTATATATATCTTATAAATAATGTAATTATAAAATATACCACCTGAATTAAAGGTTCACTATAAAGCTACAATACAGACAATGGGATCTTGGCACACAGGTAAGCAAATACATCAGTGTAGCAAACTAAAGAGTTTTGAAATAAATCTATCATCTATCTATGTATCTATCCATGTACCCATGTTCATATCTATCTATTACAAATAACACTATTATTGCAAATAATAAACTATTACAAATAATAAATAAAGTTAAGAAGACACAGGATACAAGATCAACATAAGGTACGCTTATTTTGTGATATCTACTAGGAATAAACAAAAAAATTTAAATTGCTTTAATACTAGCATCGAAAAACATATATATGGGGTCAAAGGTTTTTCATGAAAGATGCCAAAAAAAAAAAAAAACCTCAATAGAGAAATGACAGTTTTTTAAAAAAATGCGGCTGAACAACTGGATATTTATGTAGGGAAAATGATTATTGCAGTCTATACCCCCAAACTTGAGATAAATTGTTGATCTATACATAAATCCCAAACCATAAAACTATCAGAAACACAAAAGAATATCTTCATAGCTTTATGCTAAGAGAATATTTATTGACAGAACACAAGAAGCACAAATCATAAAAGAAAAAATATAAACTGGAATTTATTAAAATTAAATTTTTTTCAACCATAGAAAGATGTCTTTAAGGAAATGAATAAACAAGTGACGGACTTGGGAAAATAATCACATAGATCAGACAAAGAACTTGTGTACAGAATACATAAAGAACTCCCATGAATTAGCAATAAACAATTTAACAGTCTCCAAAATGGTCAAAAGACTTGAGTACATACTTTATAAACATAAGATACAAGTGGGCAATAAGCACATGAGAAGTTGTTCACCATTATTAGCCATTAGGGAAGTACATATTAAAATCACAATATAATATCACTACAAACCCAGTAAAATGGCGAACAAAAATGACTGACAATAACATATTGATGAGAATTCCAGTAACTTTCATATTGTTGGTGAGAAGCTAAGCCTATGAATTACTCTGGAGAACTGCCAACAATTTTTATTTAAAATTGAGTATACATCTGCCATATAACCAGGCAATTCAACTTTTGGTATTTACCTAAAAGGGATGAGAATATAGCCACACAAAAACTTGCACAAGTAAGTTCATAGCTTTATTCATAATAGCCCTCAGTTGGAAACTTTCCAAATGCCCATCAACAAAAGAAAAGATAAACAAATTTTGATACAGCCATATTATCTAATATACTGAGAAGTTAAAACAACAACAAAAGGAATAAATTGCTGAACACTCAACAATAGGAAAAATCTCAAAATATTACGTAAATAAATGAAGCCAGATGCAAAAGAGTACAGAGTGATTTCATTCCTCTAAACACAAATACAAAAAAAAAAAAAACAACTAATCTATGTCTTAGTAATTATGATAATGACATGAGTCTACTTTCTGGGGGCTTGTAATTCATGCTCAATATTTTCATGAGAATGTTCGTTACACATTGATCAAAATATTGAACAGTTAAGACATTTTATTGCTGGTTAACTGTATCTCCATTTAAAAAAAAGAACAGCGTACCATTTAGAAAATGGATGATCTAGTTTGGAAAACTGAACTATTTGATACTGTATATAGAATCACCACAAAATGTATTTTTTATATTGAATGTATGTCTATATTATTTTTAAAAAATCCAAAAATTCTCTTTCCTATTTTTGTATATTTTTATAAAACATTTATTTTCTCAACTTTCTTATTTCTCTTTGTAATACAAACTCATTGTAAAAAGGAAACTTAAGCAACATAAAAGTTAAAAAACAATACTACAACTTGGAGAACAAAATAAAACAAAGAAGCAAACAGAAAACCTCACTGTTAACCACTTGGTGGATAGCCTTTCAGGTAGCACTCTGAGTAGTAGACAGCTTGATGGGTAAATTCAGATTAAAATGTGTTCATTAACACCAACACAAAAAATAAAATGAATTGACTTAACCAACTGTTTGCAGAAATGGGTATATACAATGGGAGATAACTTTTAAATGAATAAAGGTATTATTTAATTAGTATTTAGACAAGCTTGCTTTATGAAAAGTGGTTCCAATGGGACATTTGAAACTATACTCTAAAACCTCTTTAAATCTCTTTTTGTTCCCCTTAGAGATTAGCCTACTCTATGGATGTTTTACATCCATCTCTATGGACACTCATTATAACTTTCCTACATTTACTCCTTATGTGTTGAAGTTTTCCAGGGACCCTCCTTTGATCACTTTAGTACTCTCCCTTGGTGATGTCATCCACAAAAACAGAACTCATAAACACTCATACAGTGAGGGTCTCAAAATGTGTTTCAAGCATAAATTATTGCTCGAGGCTTGGAGATAGCATTTTACTGTCCACTGGCATTAACGATTCAACATGTTCAAAATAAACCCTCTACCTCTGCGCACCTGCTTCTTAGCCTACCTTTTTTCACTTAACAGAATAAATGGCATAAACAGACACTTTCCTGTACATAACAGAAACTAAAGAGTCCTCTTTATTTCTTTATTTTGATTTTTTTTTTTTACTCCTTAACAGCCATACGCCACAACCTTCCCAACCTATTTTCTGAATTTCTTATAAACAAATTTTCATTCTCCCTTGCTACTGACACTACATTAGTTCAAATCCTCAAGCTTTCTCTTGCCCCTGGTCAATACACTAATAGTGTTTTTTCTTTTATCCATTGGCTTCTTACTGGGTCTGTGTCATCTTCCACTAGTGAAAATATAAGAAGGCCATTTTCTATTTAAATCTGCTTATTACCCACTGTATATTGGTAATTCTTACTCATTCTAAGAATCAGAATTTGCATTACTTTCTCAATGGAGCTATCATTTACATTCCTTTTCTAACTCTAGCCTAAGGCAGGGGCCTTCTCCTTTGACCTAGTAGCATTCTTTGCATATCTTCTCAAAGCACTTATTACTCAAAATAATTTTCATTTGTCTATCTTTGCTTCTTTACATTGTCCTCTTTGATGACATGAGCTTTTTGGCATCTCTTTATAGTTATCGACTAACTCTAAACCAGTACATGGTAGATTTTGAAGAAATATTTTTAAATGAATGCCATATATTGAAACCATTTTTCCAAATAAGCATACACCTACATTAACACAGTAATGTTGAAGATTAACAGATAATTTTAGTCCTTCATATTGAATGCCTTCATCATGTCAACAAACATTTATTCAGTGGCTCTATTATGACACCCAGGGTGTTTAGTGCTGTGCATGTGTGATGAATTACACAAGGTCTATAATTTAAAACCATTTTTATTCTGAAATAGAAAGATCCATGTAGATAAACTGTTATTGAACATTTTTGGAAGCATGAGATAGCTCTGAAACAGAATGGGAGACTATTGGAAAATCTTCAAAATTAATCTTCAGTAATGAGTTGTGTAGAGGTAGTGTACAGATAGATTCGTAGAATGGGTCATTTGAAATACAAGTGATTTCAACAAAGTCATGGAAGTGTGAACCATCCTGCACTTAGAGAACCTTTATTGTAATTTAGGATGGCTACAGTAAAGAGCAAAAAAGAAGTTTCTAGAAGAAATGAGTTTGGCAAAAGACAACCAGATTTTGCAGGCTCGTTTATGCTATGCTAAAGAGAGCAAAGGGGAGATAAAGTCAAGATGGGAAAGAGAAACAAAGCCATGAAAAGTAAGATAAGGAAAGGAAAAGCAGCTAATTCAAATGTGCAGAAGCCAGAATTGTAACTGAAGCACTAGCAAGGTAAAAAAGAAAAGAGAACGGTAGAGTTGTGGTTGAAATTGTGGAGTATGTCAGACAACGTTGCCAGAGAAGGATCGAAACAGGGTCAAAATCGTCTGCTTCAGATATTAGGCAGACTCATTATTCTGGCTATCTCTTCTATTTTAACTATTTGCTATACTGTTATCTGGATAACATGAAATGTGTTATGTTGCTGAACATAGGACTATTTGCATTTTTTTCCTAAAACAGAAGTCTGTCATGAAGAATTTCATAGAAAACCTACTCTAAAAAACAGTTGATATAATTATTGGCAATTAGTGTATAGATGGATTTAATTTCCGTGTTTCTTTTAAAAATAAGTTCCTATACCCTCAAGTTCTTATTTGGAAAAAAATCAAATTGATGGAAAAATTTAAAAAATAGTACAACACTCATGAATACACCGTTCAACTACAATCATCAATAGTTAACAATTTATAAAGTCACTTTCTCTTCAGTTTTCTCTTCCTCTCTATTTACATGTATATTTTCATTAGCTGAAAATCATTAGAAAATTAATGGAAGACTTTATGATATTTCACACGTAAGTACTTCGCAGGAAATTCCACAGGATGATTCCTGGTTGAGCTAGTTAAATAGTGAAATAGTTATTGGAAATGTTCCCCTGCAAATTATAGCTCTGGTTAAGTTCTTTAAGCTCCATCTTTCACTTCTTAACAGAAATGTATGCTTAAAAGGACTTTTTCTATGGCCCTTTCTAACATAGTTCCCAACTCTATCACCTCATTATGCACTATCTCAACAACCTGATTTTTGCTTTGCCAACATTATTTATTTATTACTTATATATTTCTTTTTTCTGTATATAATAATATGTCTTTTATAAAGGAAAAAAAAACCTTTGTTTTCTTCACCATTTTTGCATTAGGACTAAATTGACTTAATGCAAGACTCGGATTTAGAAACTACATCTTCTACTTTTGAATTCACAAGTTTCTTTATATTTAATATCTTCATTCTATTTTCAATTAAAAAAACACTCAGGGCATTTTTGCCTTTTTGCCATTTTCAGAATTAAATTTTGGATTCTAAACAACAATAACTTCTAGGTCTTTTAATAACAATCAAAATTTTCTCACATATTGGCATATTATGAAATGATGAGATTAATTCACTATTTTATTTTTAATGATTTTGTGTAAATTGAATATAAATAGGCAGTCTTACCACAGATGTTATTTGTGTTGGCTAGACATTAAATCACTGTATTTTGAATTTTTTATATAAACATTGAGATTTTGTTTGGAACGTATTCAGGTAAACAGGAGCACATGGATTCTATTTTCCAGTGTAGAACTATTTGGAAAATCCTCTTAAGAACCCATGCCCAAAGACCCGATCACTTTCCATTTTGTAAGGCTATAAAGCTTAAAGTATTTCCATAATTTGCAATTGCCGCATGTAACTCAGTAGGGTTTAAAATTAATGTTGCCTCTCAGATTTGTTTTTATAAGCACCTGAATTTGGAAATCTGTCAAGTGGTGTTTTGTGCTTGCTGGTAAGAAACATCTTGATTTAATTTAGCATATGTATCATCTAAAATGAACAACTTGCTATATGACAAGGTATCCTACGCGGCAAATGTATACCCACAATAGCCTTGACAAGCCCATGAGCAGCATTTCCATTCGTGTTGTACTGCAATCAGAGATGACCAGAATTGATCACAGAGTTGCTGAATGAGATTTGAGACAGTTTCCCTTGCATACTATTGCCTAGCTCTTTAAATCCCCCTCCCCCACAAAAGGAAATTAAAAACCCATAATTTATTCTTCAGGCCTTCTTATGTTTGGCAAGCACAAAAATTTAATTTTGTTGAGGTAAGCATGATTTTAGCATGGTTTTCAAATTATTGCTCTTCACCACTATAAACACACATATACTCATCCTAAATGAAAATATTCAGTCTTTCTTTCATCTGATTTTAGGTGAGATCATTTTTTCCTCCCATTCAGATTATGACAATATGCCTTATCTTATTTAAACTAAAGTATTATTATTGGTGGAGAACTGCTGTTTGTAAGTCACTATGCTTGAGGCTTATGAATGTGGTGGAATAACACTGAGAATAAGATATATAATCTCTGCTTATAGGAGTTCACAGCAAAGTTACTTCATATGCATACACTTTTCATGTTTCAATATCTGCTGATGTCATTATAAAAATATGAAGTTCAGATATTACCTCAGACTCAGAAATCTGGCTGGCTTCTCTCTTTTAAGCATGATGGCTTACTCCTTATTCTACTAATATCTAGACACCAAACTCATATCCAATATCAACTTTACTAAATGATTCAATGTGCTGTTTAAAAGCTATTATAAGTATATTGGTAGTTTATAAAAGCAAATGAGCAATGTTAATACTAATACATTAATGTTTACTCAAGAAGAGTCTATTTTTAGTAATAAAAGTTCATCATAATAGGAATACGTCTTGGTACACTGGATAATAATGAATTGCTGAATATATATTTTAAGTCACAAAAAATGTCAGCATTTGCAACTTAAGATATATGCTTAGTCTAGACAGAGAAGTGAAGAGAAGTTGGCTTAAAGAAAATGAATTTCATCACTAAACAAGCACATCAGAGCCTCGTGGTTGGGTAGGGCAAGTAAAAGATTTCCCTGTTCATCAGTTCCCAGGTTGGAAGGATCTATGTCTCTGAACTTCTTAAAGAAGCAAGGATCTAGGCCGGGAGCGGTGGCTCAGGCCTGTAATCCCAGCACTTTGGGAGGCCGAGGCGGGCGGATCACGAGGTCAGGAGATGGAGACCATCCTGGCTAACACGGTGAAACCCCGTCTCTACTAAAAAGACAAAAAAATAAATAAAAATTAGCCGGGCGTGCTGGCAGGCGCCTGTAGTCCCAGCTACTCGGAAGGCTGAGGCAGGAGAATGGCATGAACCAGGGAGGCGGAGCTTGCAGTGAGCGGAGATGGTGCCACTGCACTCCAGCCTGGGCGACAGAGTGAGATTCCGTCTCAAAAAAAAAAAAAAAAAAAAAAAAAAGAAGCGAGGATCTAACCACCCATGAATTAGGAGAGAGAAGGAAAGCTCCTTCCATTACTGACTGCCAGTCACTGTTGAGTGGTTAGTCATATTTGCCTTGTAAGCAAATAGCCTTAGTGATTCTTGTTTCTCTTCTTTCTGATATCTGAATCCTGAAACCCCTTTAACTGAGTAAATTTGCTTTTATTCTATAGCAACAGATAAAATGCTTAAACTGGCAGTGTTCCTGGGTTCATGGTTTTGAAAGTAACCACATCAAAGACAATCCTCGATCTATATCTCATTGTGGAGAAGGTGAATAAACCTGACAGCTTCAAACGTCTATATTTGAGGAAGAGATAGAAACCTTAAGACAGACAGGCTTTTCCCCATGCTTAATATTGCTTCTATTGTAACAAAAAGGGAAAACAGACATTTTACTTGAATCTATGTTAGGCATGATGACACATGCTGATAATGGCTCATGAGTAAAAATATAATGTGAATGACTTATTCTGAAGGGGCGTAACATCCAGAAAATATTTTAATTCAGATAATATTGCTAATATTTTTCTGTTTTTCAATGTTATGTTCTTGGCACTAGAGATACTAAGAGAAAAAAAAATCCACTTCTGCCCTTGAAGAACTCAAAGTTTGTGGGATTTTAACAGGTATGTAAATATGTGCGATCTTAAAAGATACCTTCAAAAGGTCAAAAGGATAAAGAAAAGGGGGAAACTAACTGTGGGAATGGTTTAAGTCTGGAATGGGTTCTTGACATCCTGGATATAGGATTTTTTCTCAGTCATGGTTCTTAGACTTTTGTTACTACTTACCAGTTAATAAACACCAGCAAACTACAGCACATATGAATCAGTTTTTAAGTAGTATTAATGGAAGTAATTGGAAGTGGTGAATCATCCTATACCACCATCTTGCCTTTTTTGTACCGTAGGATATAATTCCTTTTGCAGAGTTATAATAGAGTCATATTTCTGCCGGTAAAAGTGTTTCCACTTCATATGAGATAATTAAATATGTCAGTATTTCATGGTCTGTTGTTATGGCTATGAAAATCTCCAAAGAACACTATGACTTCCAGGTGCCTTTCCATATTAGCACTGGGCCAGATGATGTTTAACATGTATTCCAGCTCTATATTTTTGTAATTACTTGATTCACAATTAGGTATGATGTAGTCAAACTGAAATAACACATCAACACAGACTTTCAATAAAACGACTTTCGAAAGTGACTTTCATAAAACTATTGAGGTATACTTTACATTAGATTTAACCTTTTACATTGCCTTATGCTTAAGAAAGATCACTAAATGATGGGTGAGGATGAGTAGTGAGGATGTCAGTCAGGATCTGGCCAGGAAAACACACACTAGATAATTTAATAGAGAAAAAATTAAATATAAAAATTGTTTTCAGGTATTAGACAACTAAAAAGGCAAATGGAGAATATTGAGGTATCACAGATATAGCAAATGAAGAAAACAGTTACCACTACAAGGGCTGGGAAAACAAAGGGAAATGGTGGAATTTGGACTGCTGACTAGAACTTGAAGGAGAGGCCCTGTCTGTGGTTCTGGGGCCCAGAGGCTTGAGAGGAGAACACTACTCAGCTGGTGCTTGTGCTTCAAGAGCTCAGATGAGAGCCCCTGTGCAATTGAGACATAACTCTGTGGCCAGGGAGCCAACCAGTTGTTGCTGTATTTCCAAGGGGACTCAATGAGGCTAGTTCTGGGAGTGTGACACTAAAGTAAAGAACCAGAACCAGGGTAAAGAACTATCGCTGAAGCAATGCTGATGGGATCGGGAAGCAAACAACAGGAGTAAAATCCCTTTTCTCTCCCAGATTTCCCATCTCCCTCTAGTAAAACCTAACATGGAGCCAGCTGGTAATTGAGAAATGTGTTTCTCAGAGTCCCACACTCAGCCTCACACAGCAAAGTACAGAAGGAAGCTGCAAAATAATAACTTTATAACCAGCACAGTGAAGTGGGGGGGGCGGGGGGCGGGTGACAGGCATTGTAACAAAGATTTAGAGTACAAGTATACATTCAAAGGTAAAACTGGGGAAAATTGTTAAGCTATGAAAGCAAAAGCTGCACTTTTAAAAGCTTTATATTTCTACAAATGAACTTAAAATTACAGCTTATTTATCTTGCAGAAGAAAAAGAACATCAACTTCATTGTTATACTGAACAGTTTTTTACTAGTCAGATGTTAAGTAATGACAATTAAGACCTACCAATTCTTTCTTTACATTAAATAAAAACTGAAGCCCTGGTACAAAGTAGTTTTTTTTTCTTTCCACAGGACTCACAAATACAGACATGCAAATACATACATGCAAATACAGATGCTTAAACAATTATTTTTTAATCTGATAATTTTATTTTCCAATATGGAACATTAGCAAATAATGGATATAAGTTTACAACATTTATTCCAGTAAGTTGTTTTGAGAATCAAAACCTAAAATACTCGGAAGATAAAATGCTTTTAAAAATAAATTGTCATTTAATGAAAAACAAAGCAGAACATAGAGGTTTCCTTATGTTAAAAGAAAAGAACTATTGAAGTAGAAATTCACTGAAATATTTACTTACAACTTAGGTAACTCTATGAGTGCAGTAAAATTTACACAATGTTATTGTATGGCTCTTGGAATGTTCCAGCTGCACTGACTGTTTAATTGATCTACCCATTTATTTTTCACTACTGAAAAACATTAATTAATAAAAATACTCAAACTAATCATTTGAGCATTGTGTAGACATAACAGATTTAAAAGCTATTCTGTATCTCCCAATTAATATAAGAATCAAGAAAAAATTTAAAGTAGAAACTGTTAAATAGACAATGTTTGAGTAAAAAAAAAATCAATCACTATTTTTCCAATTTTATATAACTAAATATTAAATAAAGATAACTATGGTTTATTTCATGTAAAATCGAAAAATCTATATCCTTTTGCCCAAGCATATTGTAGATTTTAATCTAAGCTATCTTAATAGGATAATATACTATTTTATAATTTTGCTCTTTGTTACAATATTTCAGTGAGGTTGGAACAATTTAAATATTTTCTTATATGATTATGCACCTGTTGAAACTTATGTTAAATGCATATTTTTATCTTTAACTTTTTAGTTTAATTCATTTTCATAGAATGACACAAAAATGTTGAATAAACTATTTTATGCCAGCAGCTTCTGATTTAACATTCAGAAACCCAGAAAAAAAAAAAACAAAACTTCTAAATTGTGCACAGGGATCATAGTCCTGAACTTGAAAAAACACTATAATTTATATTAAATGAATTACAGCTTTAATTATCATCTTGATGACTTCAGTCATTCATTCAATAACATTTTTAAACTAATATTTATATGGAGGACAGACAGGGTTCTAGGAGTCATAAGGAATTAAAAAATGTGTAATCCCAATCACCGTACATTCTCAAATTTCCAAGACATGTCAAATTAAAATATTTTGTTCCCATATGAGACCTGTGTATTTTAATATTTGGTTCATAAATATAGTCAACACAGTATAAAGCTTACTCCTTGCCCTTGAGTTATTACAATTTAATGGGGCAGTAAATTGTGTAAAAGACTAAATGCCAGACAGCTTTCAAAATAGTAACCAAATTATTTTTTTAGGACATTAAGGGACAAACACATGAATTCCCAATGTCTTTATTACAAACTAGAATTCTTTTGAGCACTGCTGTTGGAATCTATAGTTTAGAGAATTGTCCTTTGCAATTGCTGTGACATTCTTCACTGTCTTAACAATCTGGTGGCTACCTTGTAAGCACTTGCCAGCTATTTAGTGATATACCTCAGGGGCCTATTGGAACTATTTTATATGAGAAGTCAGCAGTCTTGACAGCTAATAGAGCTTTCAGTGGCTGAATATGTCAAAGTTGTGACACCTGCAAATTCCTAAGATATTGCAAACTGAAAAATCTAGACAGGCAAATTAATGTCCATTATACGTAATTATAGCCTGAATTCCAGCTACCTTTTGGAATTCAGAGAGAGCAGCTGTTGCTGCTATATATTTGAAACCTTTTTCTGGAGAGAAAAGGAATATTTGTCCATCATAAACAGTCCTTAGTTTCTAAAATAAACATCTTGTTTCTCAAATATTTTGGCATAAAGTGAGCAATGAGTCCTCAAGAAAAGATTTTCTTGCTCCTTTCTTGCAGATATTCTCCTGAATTGTGTCCTTGTCTTTCTGTTCTGTTCTCATCCATAGCTGAGAGAGGATTAGAGAGAAAATTTTTGCTTTCTGAAAGTGTCTTGTACTTAGTCAAAGAATTCTGTAACTGATCTCATCAAGAGAGCTGTGAAAACATTGTTTATGATTATGAATTAAATATGACATATTGTCCACAAAAAGGTAATATTTTCAGTAGATTTTGTTCATTGCGATGATGATTAATTGGCATGTAAGTTATTCCAAAGCAGGTGGATTAACTTCAAGGTTTATCAATGCTTTCAGTAAACTCAGTACATAAGACACAATTTAGAAGCTTCTAAATCCTCTGGTACTTGTTTAAAATACCTTCCTTATTTAATAACTTTTTTTAAAAAACATCGCTAATTATTTTAGCTAAGAAAAATAATAAAGATTATGTAGGAAAAAATCGATTTGTAATAAATCTTTTCTTACCAGAAAAGAATCTTATTTATCTACCTATCTATTTTGTCATTTTTATTTGTAACTCTTCAAGGGAATTTTTAGTTTCTTTTCATCAAGTCACATGGGAAGTGTATAGATTGTCTGACCTCGTTCTTATTATTCTTTATTAATTCTCTTCATAACCTAACTTACCTTTTTAATAAAGTTATTGAACACTTTACCTTCTTGAAATAAAGTATGCTATTTTACTTGAACAATATTCTTGCTTTACTTCTGAAAAAAGGCAAATTTTGTTATATTTGTTTTCACCCTCAGATTTTTTTGAAAAAAGTAAATCAAGACATTTTAGCCCACTGGTTAAATTCTTCTTACTATTCAGGACCATTATGTTGTCATCTGAATAACTGAGGACTACCTTTAATGAGGTGTGCGTGCCTGGTTGCATTAGCTGCCTAACAGATGTCTGAGTGATTAAAGCTCCCCTGAGTACCATAGCTTTGGTATTTCATTGAATCTCATTTGCTTTCTGACCTAGGAGTTCCACTGTATATTCCCAATTGATGCTTTATTTTTCCCTTTCAACTGTTAACTGGATGATCAAAGCAGTTTATAAATATCTTATTATCAAAGGTCATCTTCCTGGAGTTTGTACAAAATTATTCCTTTTATCTTTATCTCCTCTAAAAAATTCCAGTGTCAATGAAACAAATAAAAATATTTAAGAATTTTAAATACCCTATTGAGAGCAGGTGGTTATAGGTGCACCTGGTGTATTGTTCTGAGTCCCAGAATTGTTGCAAATACAAAGTTGTGCTATTGAACAAACAGACAAAATATCTGTAAATATCTGTAAAATATAGCCAGGCTATGATTTGGAGGTGTCATTGAAATATCCCCACTTCACACAAAGAGCGGCTTTTTGGACCTAGTTTATCTGCTTCAGAAAAAGGAAGGGGTTGGTTGACAGGATTTAAACCTGTGGCTCCAGGCAGTCTAGGCACTCTAATTTGGATTCTCAGATCACTAAGCCAAGTGTTGTAGCTCTCTGAAACTCTGTATTTATACATAGATAACGATTATACCAATCAAGTTGACATTCTAGCAATAAGAATTTCACCAAGCTTCACTTATACCTTCAAATGTGTTATTGTTTAATCTCATCATGTAAGTCAAGTTGAATGAAAGCCAGCCTTTCCTTTTTTTCCTTCCAATATCAACTATGGGTAATTTTATTTAGCTTTGTTTCTTGCATTTATAGACTCTATTCTCAAAAGACACTGGTACTAGTTTTGATGAAATATAATAATGCTGCTTTAACTATAAAAATATGGAAAGAAGTCACAGTTTTCTCTAATTGCAATAAAAATGATGTAGTATATTGAGATTGGTGTTTGTAAAGAAAAAGTTGTATAACATACATTGGGTGCAATTTTCATATTACATTAAAGGAAAAATCATTTCAAAATATAGTCTTATTTAATCCTCCTTTTCATATTCAGTTGGCTCTAAATCTATCATTCCGCATATTTGACCTATAATACAAGCTAAAGAGTAATTTTCTGGGCATCTAAAGTAGATAAATAGGAAAATATATCTAATATTTTATATTATAATTATATTATTTGAGGTTGCTGTCAATACAGACATTCCTCTCATTAACTTTATTCTTCATTTTACAAGATGTCTTAACAAGTTAATTCATTGATCATTTAATCTCTGTATAAAATTATGATAGGGAAAATGAGATAAGCATCAGGAAAGTTAAAAAAAGAATTTAATGGCAATTTGTAAAACATATACTCAGAAACATATATAGAAATCTTCCAGTTGAAAAACATATCCATTGTTTATAAAATATAGTATTCAAAGTTTAATGTATATTGAATAAAGGTTCAATAAAAATAGCAGATAATGCTGAATACTTACTTGATATTAGCTATTTTATGTACATATATAATGTGGTAAGTGAAGTAAAACAACGCTAACCACTCGTCTGTGCTCCCAGTTATACTAGATGGCAAATTAACCTTATCTCTAGACTTTGCATAACAGAAATTTATCAAGACATTTATATTACGATTGAACAGCTTCAAGTTTTAAGGCATTTTTAAAAGAATTTCTTCACTGAGGATGAGGCCTCAAGAAGTGACATTGCTGGCTCACTCTCCAGAGGAGGAAAAAAAGAGAAGGGTTGCACTTTGACCTTGCTGTCCTCTTTTTGAAGACTGTATACTCTGTTATTTTGATTTCTTACTGTTTAACTAAGGTGTTTATAAAATTATCTCATTTAAGGCAAATAATGGCAAGAATGTAGACATTATTTTTAATCATATGACTCCAAATTTGTCCTTATTTTTAATATTTCATTTTAATAAAAGTAAAACATTCACAGGTAAAATTAGTTGTGACATACCTCACAACCATACCCTATGTCTCCTGTATATCATATCATACATTTCTATCATACATATTCATACATTTCTAGACAAGTTGAATCATACTAAAAAGTCAAATATACCCCACCCCAAATAAGCTGGAATAAAAGAGATTTATATTAAGTGACTAAAGATGAATTTGAAATGAGAAAATCTAAAAAAGATATTTTTGAATGGATTGTACTCCATAAATGAACAAGTTAATAAGTAGAAGCTTTCAGAATTCTCTTATGTGCAAAATATATCAATTATGGCTATTTCCTTTTAGATTTTTTACATGTCTCTCTATATAAGATATAAAAGTCACAATAATTGAGTAATGGAGGCATAGCTTTTAATTATGACAATATGTTAAAACATGAATTTCACTATAAAAATATATCTAGCTATTTATTTTGTAAGATGGTAGAGTATAAAAATAGACTGAGTTATAAAATATCTAAATTTTTATCCAGTGTATTAAAATTCACTATCAACCCACTAATCCTACCTTGCGTTTTTGAACTATGAGTTTTCCAACTTGGGTACTGTTTACTTACTGAGTTGTCAGTAACTGCATAACCTTGTATTATACATTTTTCTAAAAGCATTTTTATTCGTGTTCTCACATAACTAGGAGATACTTTATTGCAAAAGCTGAATTTACACTCTAATCATGCCTTACTGCATTTTATTGAAACTCTCTAAATTAACCTTAAAGCTTATGTATGTGAATGCTTTTGATCTCATTCCTCTTTATGATTGATCCTACCATTGATTCTCTCACTATAAATCAAAAAGCAACTGGCATAATTCCAGGAGTCTTGAATAACATTTAGTATTCATTTAAGTAGAAAATAAGCTTTATACTTTATCAAGTGGTGAATTACTTCCGCTGACTCATTGCAATGTACCATTATGCAAATGGCATTTGTGGAGTTGTGTGGTGCACAGCCTGAGCAGCTATACACACAGGCAAAAAGCAACAAAAATAATCTGTGTTGTAGAGATTCAGTGTAAATATATTCATTCCAATTCTTTATTTTTTAAAGGCATTGCTATAACTACAATAAAAACTAATACTGATTAGGACACTTACAATGTGCTTGGCATTATTCTAAGTATCTGCAATTGATTCTCTTAATCCTCATAACAATACTATGAAGCAAATATTATTATCCTAATTTTACAAAAAAGGAAATTGAGGTACAAAGAGGCTAAGCAGCCAAGGTCAAACATCTGGTAAGTGGTAAGTATCCTGAGCCTCTTCAGATTGCCTTCACAAATGGATATCATAGGATTTATATCCTTCAATTTTTTCCCTCAATTTCTTAATTTATCTACATACTTTTAACCAGTACTTGGGTCTACTATTATCTATATATCAGTGGGATATTAAATAAATGAATGAGTGAAATCTGGATCTTTAATAAAAGTATTTCCTCTATGCTAGAGACATATACAAATATCCAGCTGCCTGCATTCTATCTGCACTCCTTACAAACGTCTCAAATTGAATTGCCTCGGTTCTAAATGCATTATCTACCCCATCAGCAATAATGCCTCTAGTCTCTATAGAATTGTGCTGTGTCAGAAACAGGCTCGCCTTTTTTTTTTTTCCAAAGAGCCTCTGTGAAAAATCTGCAAATTGCATTCCTCCTTTCCTAATGGGCTTCCTTGTTATACATCTGTGAGTGGCAACACAGGATTTCTTAACAATCTGTTTGCCATTCCTGTCAGCATCATCCTAGCAGCAGCTGGTTCCAGCATCCTGCTTCTTTTGCACCCACAAAACCAGTAGCAGCCAGTATTCTCACTCAGGGATATAAGTCTCAGACCACAGAACCCCTTCTCTGAGCTTCTAGGTTCTGATAGCAGAAACTGCTTCCATTTATTTCTCTCAGATCTAGGGATAGTAGCGCTTCCTTCAATTATATTCCTAGAATATCCTTTAATTATTCCAGCCTCTAAAACCAGTGTAACTAACTAAATTAAATTCACCAGTTAAAATACCTAATGTGATTTCTGTTTCCTGACCAAACCTCCATCAATATATTCATGTATTAGAATTTCCTCTGACTACCCCAGGAAGTTTTCCTTTTATTATTCCAGGCACTTTCTTTAGCCACTCTCGTTGCTTTTTCTGCCACATTCAACTGACTTACCAAAACTACCAATTATACTCCAGAATATCTGAAAAATCTGTCTTGTTCTTTTATTGCCAATCAAAATGCAGTAGTAAAGAGCAAGGAGTTTTGATTAAAAAAAAAAAGGCATGGATTCAAAGTAACTACTGTTTGCTAGGTCTAAGCCTGAAAGAGACTTGATAGTTGCCTGGTTTAACATCAATAGCCCTAGGAAGTGCTAGTTTAGGGGAAATACTGTGACTGTAACCTCACAGAACAGGCCACTGAAGGAATTACAATCTTTGCATTTTATTTCAGAATTATTCTTTTGTCCCTTTCTATTTTGCAGAGGCAAAGAGAAGGAAAAAGGGCAAGAAAATGAGGGAAAAAAATAGAGGAAAAGGAAACAAAGAAACCAGTTAGAGAAAGAAAAAAAATAACAGAAGTAGAGGAAGAATTTTATATATGTATACACACACACACACACATATACATATGTATTTCTGAATTTATATACCCATATATAAATATATATTCTATGTATAGTTTCATATATAAACACAGATGTGCATATATGCTTTTATATGTTATACATATTATTTTATACTATACATAATTTTAATACGTTAGGAATATATCATATATATATACACACCATTGTGTCATCAGCACTCTTGATCTGAGGCTGTCTTAGCTCTAGTGACAAATTTTGCCATCATCCCTTAAAAATTAGGAAGAACTTATAACAAATGCTATGTTTACTGAAAAATAAGTGTTTTCAATTATTCTGTTTTAAGTATATTTATCCTCTGTTTTCTTTCCTCTTTTAAATAACTTTTCTAAATCAAATAAACTAAAACTATATTCTAGTAGATAAACTAGTCTTCTCTTAAATATACAAGTTTACCAAAACTCTAAGTGGAGGTCTATGAAAAGATACCAACATACAATTATGGATATTAACTTAAATTTAGTGTATGGTATATTTATATCGTAAGATTTTGGAATGTTCATCTGGCAAAATGCAGCATTGTGATTAATAAAATTACTCTAAGTTCTGTGCATATGTAATGATAAAATAAATTCACTTATCTAACTTTTTAGAATATTCTTAAAACGTGTCTATATAATTAAGTTTGGTAGTTATCATTATGAATTGCAATAAGCTGTAGTTGAATTCTAGTGAGTAGATAATTCTGGTGGGTAGAATGTCAGATACACCATTTTTGCTGCTTTGGGCAACATTTGTTGAGCCTTGGTCTCTCATGCCCAGGCAAATGGAAAGTTCTATAAATGAAAACTCTCCATCTGTTCTATGATCTTTGACTTTCTACCTCATAGTGTTGGCATTATTCCCAGGTCTCTCTAGTTATTCATATAATAACTCTATTGAGCTATGGATAAAAGACATTGATATGTTCTTTTTAAAAATCCAGTAAAGGAAGATGCTTTCTCATGTTTAAAAGTTCAAAATTACTTTTCTGTTTCACTGTACTGATACGTTTCCACATCTTAATTATTATAAATAAAGGTAGTAAATTTAAAGCTTTGCTTTTTACTAATAGTGTTTTTGAAAATGTTCAATGCATATGTTTTGTGCAACCAGAACATATGGCATATTTTACTAATGTACAGTTATATTCAGGTGTTTCAAATAACTTCCTGGAGATACGAGCTATATTAAAAGTGCTTTACATGAAAGAATACCACACAACAAAACAAATGTTGAAAAGGTTTTAAAACAGCTGTAGGTGTTAAAAATAATACTAAAACAGCCTGTTCAAAGTAGACTACATAAAGGGATTATGGACCCAATTGTAAAATAAATTTTTTTAAAAAAAGAATTTGTGGCCTATGACATAGAGAGCCATGTATTGTATATGTATTTTATTTTCCTTACATATCTGGTTTGGCGTTCTACACACACACACAAATTTTATTTACTGACTGACTAAGCCGGTGATAGGTCTCTACAGATGGTAGGACTGTCATTCCATTCAATCAACAGGTACTTATTGATTGTTTCAAACACTCGTGACCTGGGGATACTGTATTGGACAAATAAGCATTATGCATGATTCCATGAGTTTAGTGTCTAATGGGGGAAACAAATTTTAAAATAAATCAATTAAAACAATCTAACAGAATGTACAACAATTACTAACATATTTACCAACATGGATGAATATATTTATATACATATATACACACATACATACACATAAACAACAACAAAGACCTAAAAAATTTAAGTGAAAAGGTATATTAGAAATTATTTACAAAACTTATCATGTCAAATAATCAATTTTCAGAATATATAAAATACTCATTGGAATTCATTTCTTTTACAAAGACAAATGGCATCAAATAAATAAAAACAACAACAACAGCCTGCATTTTTTTCCTTTTACTCTGTTGACCAGGAAAACACACATTTCTTTATAGAAGAATAAAAATTATAAATTATACCCTTATAGTAATAATTATAGAAATAAAAATGAAGGCTTCAATAAGGTATTTTCTCTTTTTAATTCTTAATTTTTGTGGGTACACAGTAGGTATATATATTTATGTGGCACATGAGATATTTTGAAACAGACATTCAGTGCATAATAATCACATTATAGAAAATGGGGAATCCATCCCCTCAAGCATTTATCCTTTGTGTTACAGACAAACCAGCTATAATCTTTTTGTTATTTTAAGATGTTACAATTAAATTATTATTGATTATAGTCACCCTGTTTTGCTATCAAATAATAGGTCTTATGTATTCTTTCTAATGAATTTTTTGTACCCATTAACCATCGCCCAGTGTCCCCCACCTTTCCACTACCCTTCCCAGCCTTTGTTAACATCCTTCTACTCTCTGTCTCCATAAGTTCAACTGTTTTGATGTTTAGAACCTACAAATGCATGAGAATATGCATCATTTGTCTCTCTGTGACTGACTTATTTCACTTAACATAATGACCTCCAGTTCTATCCATGCTATTGCAAATGACATGATCTCATTCTTTTTTAATGGCTGAATAGTACTCCATTGTGTAAATAGCACATTTTCCTTATCCATTCATCTGTTAAAGGACACTTAGGTTACATCCAAATCCTGTCTATTGTGAACAGTATTGCAACAAGCATAGGAGTACAGATATCGCTTTGATATACTGATTTTCTTTTTTTGGGTATATACCCAGCAATGTGATGGCTGGATCATATGGTAGTTCAATTTTTAGTTTTTTGAACAAGCTCCAAACTGTTTTCCATAGTGGTTGTATGAGGGTTCTTTTCTCTCCATCCTCACCAGCATTTGTTATCATCTGTCTTTTGGATATAAGCCATCTTAAATGGAGTTAGAAGATAGCTCATTGTAGTTTTGATTTGCATTTCTTTGATAATCAATGATATTGAACACCTTTTCATATGCTTTTTTTCCCTTTTGTATGTCTTCTTTTGAAAAGTGTCTATTCAAGTCTTTTACTCTTTTACCCATTTTTAAATCAGATCATTCTATTTTTTTCCTATAGAGTCGTATGAACTCCTTATATATTCTGGTTATTAATCCCTTATCAGATGGGTAGTTTGCAAATATTTTCTCCTATTTTTGGGGTTGTCTCCTCACTTTGCTGGCTTTCCTTTGGTATGCAGAAGTTGTTTAACAATGTGACCCCATTTGTTCATTTTTTCTTTGGTTGTCTGTGCTTGTGGGATATTACTCAAGATATTTTTGCCCAGACCAATGTCCTGAAGACTTTCCGTCAATGTTTTCTTGTAGATATTTCATAGTTTGTGGTCTTAGACTTAAGTAATCCACTTTGATTTGATTTTTGTGTATGATGAGAGACCGGGATCTAGTTTCATTTTTCTGAATATAGATATCCAGTTTTCCCAGCACCATTTACCAAAGATACTCTTATCCCAATGTATGTTCTTGGCACCTTTGTTGAAAATGTGTTCACTATACATATGTGGATTTGTTTCTGGGTTTCCTATTCTGTTTCTTTGGTCTGTATGTCTGTTTTAATGTCAGTACCATGCTGTTTTGGTTATTATATTTTTGTAGTGCAATTTGAAGTAATGTAATGTGATTCCTCCAGTTTTGTTCTTTTTGCTCAGGATAGCTTTGGCTATTCTGGGTGTTTTATGGCTCCATATAATCTTTAAGATTTTTTTTTCTATTTCTGTGAAGAATGTCATTGGTATTTTGTTGGGGATTTCATTGAATCTGAAGATTGGTTTGGATAAAATGGATATTTTAATCAATATTGACTCTTCCAATCCATGAATATAGAATATCTTTTCCTTTTTTGTGTCCTCTTCGGTTTCTTTCCTCGGCATATTTTGGTGTTCATTGTAGAGATCTTTCACTTCTTTGGTTAGTTAATTCCTAGGTATTTAATTTTATTTGCAGCTATTGTAAATGGAATTACTTTTTGATTTCTTTCTCAAGATACTTTCTTAATACCCCAGGTTGGCAAAAATAGAGTTTTTTGATCATACCAAGTGTTTGCAAGCATGTGAAATAACCAGAATCTACATGAATTGTTGGATTGTAAATTTAGAAAAACCCATATGAACACTAACTTAGTATCATCTTACAAACTAGAAGATGTATAGTCCCTACAATCTCCTTTCAATTGTAAGTATATATATTCTATAGAAACACTCACACATTTAAAGAAACAAAACAAACTATTGAACAGCACCAGACACTGGCAAATTCTCAGCAGATTAATTCAATCTCCAAGCACAAAATATTATCATGGCTGAGCCTGGGATATCTTACAGTATTGTTTAAAATAGCAAAAATGTTAGAAACAACCCAGATAATCCATTGTCAAGATAGTGTACAAATAAGTTATGGTGTATTCACACAGTGTAATATATGCTAGTGAAAAAATGAGCCAGTATTACACCAACAAAGTAAAAAACGTTATAAGTAAGTTTTAAATTAAAAAAAAACTCATACATATACATACACAAATTGTAATACTATTTTCACCAAATAAAACATATGTTGTTTAAAAATACATATATTTAAAACCATATAAAAACAAGGAAATGTTTACTAAAAATATGTTAGATAGACATTGGAAGGTAAAGATGAAGAGAATTATAAAAGTAGAGATTCAATTATGTTGGTAATGTTCTAGTAATTTTCTTAGATTTTAGGTATATGGGTATTTCTTTCATTAGTATGTTTTAAAAATTACATGTAATTATATGTATAATATTATGTGTAGAAGATACTACAAAATAAATGTTGTTTAAACTTGAATAGAATAAAGCATTTTTTTTTTGAGACAGACTCTCACTCTGTCTCCCAGGCTGCAGTGCAGTGGCACGATATTGACTCACTGCAATCTCTGCCTCCTGGGTTCAAGGGATTCTCCTGCCTCAGCCTCCTGAATAGTTGGGATTACAGGCACCCACCACCAAGCCTGGCTATTTTTTGTATTTTTAGTAGAGATGGGTTTTCACCATGTTGGTCAGGCTGGTCTCGAACTCCTGACCTTGTGATCTGCCCACCTCAGCTTCCCAAAGTGCTGCGATTACAGGCATGAGCCATCGTGCCCAGCCAGAATAAATCAATTTTGAAGGCCATACTAAATTTGAATTTTCTGGAAAATATGCAGCTATTTGCATCAGATAAACAATCAGATATGCGAATTGCAGCAAAGAAAGATGTGGCTAGTTAAAAATGTAGAATTTTAAGTTTTGGAAATATATATATTCTATATGAAATTCTAATATTTTATATATGTAAATATGTATAGTATTCATTATATAGTATATATTATATATGCACACATACACATATGTGTATTTAAAGAAGAGAAATTCTGGGTAGAAGCCATGGTTCGCACAGTTAGGTGGAGAAAGAGGGCCAATAAAGAAGTCTGAGAAGGACCAGTAATTTCACTAAGAAGTAAACCAGCAGTCAAAAGGTAGGAATCATTTAACAAGAAGGGAGGTGCAAGTGTATAGATTTTTACCAAGAGGATGAATAAAATAGAACCAGAAAAGATGCATGTCAAATTTTAAAACTGTTTTTCTAAAATGTAGAGTACTAGATGCAGAATCCAGATGAAAGTGAATTAAAGAGTGAATGGCGAATATATTGGAATATCCTGAACAAAACTCCACTGTAAACAACTAAAAATATTAGATGCAATTTAGAAAATATGACTTTCTATGTGTTGTTGAACTGGGAAGAAAGTAAACACTCAGTGTCTATGAACCAAACAAAAGTATGGATTCAGTGAGATGAACTAGCCCCTACCCTAAGAGCAGCTTCAGACTTTGACTTTTAGCTTAAGAGCTTCCTAAACAACAGGAATATATGGGTTAGGGATAGCATTAGGGTTAGGGTTAGCATTAGGGTTAGAGTTGGGGTTAGAGTCCAAGCCCCGCACATGAGTCTGAAGCGAGACATTGGCATGAAGCCTGGACTCCAAAAAGACTATATTCTCCGTGGAAGGTTGAACCACAGAAAAAATTGCTTGCAAAGACAGAAAGAACATGAAATTGTCTTTCTGAAATCTAGCTCTGAGTGGAGAGAACAAAATAATCTCCTTTGAGTATTTGTAACCATGAAATAAAGTCCATGAGGATTTGTGTCCTGACCTCATAGTACCAGAATAACACCTAATCATCCTCAAAATGCTCTGATAGACAACATTTATATTAAAGAATTAAGGTTGATCTGGGCTTGTAATGGTTGTCAGTTACTCAGCAAAAGCTAATGCAGATCCTCTCTAATAGAGGGCACCTTGAACACAGGCCTTAAAGAATCTCCACATATAAAAATTCATATGAACAGGAGCTCTTAATAAAATGGAAAAAGCACATACATAAAGAAAAAGGCACAATGAACAAGAACAGGCACATGAGAAAACACAGAATAAAGACTCACAAATAATTCAGATATTAGAATTATGGGACACAGAATATGAAATATGTTATAAAAAGCAGAAAAAAATAAGAAATCATGAAAATAAGATGAAAATTTAAAAAAAGATAATTTTTAAAGAAAATTATGTATACATAAAAACCGATTGAATGGGTTAAGCTGTAAACTGGCAAATTTCTATCTACTATAAATCTAATTCAGTTCTTGAAAAGTATCCTGTACACTCCTAGGAAACTCTGAGACACTTATTTCAAGGAGTCCTAAAGTTAAAATTAGTTTCATAATAATACTACAGAGTTAATAACCTTTTTCTACTGTATTTATATTCACAAAAACAATAGTGGGTAAAATCGCTGACATTGGTGAATAACCAAGGATGGCAACAATATATACTAGTAACTGAATCTGTTATTATTATGTACATGCAGTTAAAAATAAAACATAAAATAAAAGTTCAGTTCATACTTAAAAAGGTCATGAACAGAATAAAAACTACTAATTATTTACAATCTCCTCCCCTACAAAAATATACAATCTTTTTTGTATTTTCTGTAGTTACATGGGGAATATGTATAAAACACTTTGCTGCATAAACTACCATAGTTATTTCAAGGAAAATAACTTGTATGATGTTTGAATTTTTAGCTTAGCCAATCAGTTATTCATGAAACCCGTCATTTTAGTTGAAATAATAACTGACAAACTATGGTTATTCATACTTCAGTACTTGCCAAATAACTTCTTGAAAATGAACAACAAAAGCCTGTCATATCAAGAAAAATAGTTGACAGTATTTGTTGCCAATAGTAAAATTGGATCATGGAGTGAAAATTAAAATTTTGTGTAACTTGTGTTCACCACTATAACTTGACAGTTTCCCAATTCTAAAAGATTTGTCTAATGAAATCTGTAGCAATAGTAACAAAACTTATTGTTTGATATGTATTATGACATGTCAAAATTTGGAAAATTTGCATACTCCAATCAAGAAATATTTTCCAAATGATCAACTCATGATGTTGCAAAATCATGCTTTTAGCTAAAGTATATAATTAAATTGCAAGATAAACTGATGGATTTTAATGTAACAGAATATAAAATGTTTACTGATAAGGCTTCACATTTCACATTGGAATTATCCTTTAAGATATTACCTACCACTTGTCAGATTTTAGTGCATAGCAAAAAGGAATATTTATAGTTATCTGAAAATGTTACTAAAACCATTCTTCTTTTTTCAGTTACATATCTGTATGAACTTTGGTTTTCTTCATACACTCCAACCAAAATGACATGTAGCAAAATTTTGATAAAAAATATGAAAAACAACTGTTTTCTATTATGGCAGATATTAAAGAGATTTGCAAAAATACCATTCTTCTCACTGGATTCCTTCTGTTTTGGAAATATAGTTATTTTAATAAAATATGATCATTTAATTAAACATAGGGTTTTTTTGTTTTGTTCTGTTTTGTTTTGTTTTTTGACAGTCATGATCTTGGCTCACTGCACTGCAGCCTTGACCTCCTGGGCTCAAGGGATCTTCCCACCTCAGCCTCCCAAGTATCTGGGACTACAGGCGCATGCCACCATGTCCAGCTAATTTTTTGTATTTTTGTACAGACAGGGTTTTACTGTTAAAAACAGTGGTCTTGAACTGGGTTTGGCTGGTCTCGAACTCCTGGGCTCAAGCTATCCATTGGCAGCTGCTTCTTAAAGTGATGGGATTATAAGTATGAGACACCATGCCCATCCAAAATATAGGTATTTAAAAAATACTTCCATTTATATTAACAAATAATATTTTTATTTTAAAATTATTTGGAGTCAATTAATAATAGCCTAATTTTTTCAGTTTCTAATATACTCAATATTGACTTTGGCGATTATCAGTAATTTTTAAGTAAGAAAAGAGTTCATGAGACCAAAGTACTTAAGACTGTAGATAGACAAATAAATAAATAGATATATTATATTGGTGCAAAATTAATTGTGGTTTTTGCCATTTAAGAGTAATAGCAAAATTGCAATTACTTTTGCACCAACTTAATATATAGAGTTAACAAGCGCAGTTATCAGGGTCCAGTGGAGAGAGGCCATGGGAGAAAAAAATTAATAACAATAAAGTTATGGAGTATAGAATAAGAATTACTCATATATGTTTTAAAAGATTACTAAAAATAATTAAAAATGAATGTGAGAGAGAGAGTTGGCAATATTACAAAACATGTAGGAGAATATGAGGAACTTCCAGAGTTAAAAACACATAAAATTCCAAATTCAGGAAATATAATGGATCTGTCAAGACAAATAAAAAATAATTGATACTTAAGTCATATTGTAATTAAACACCAATATCATATCAAATATAAAGTGAATATTTAAAATTTTACCAAGAGAAAATTATTAAAAAGGACCTACAAGATTGACATCAGAATTCACAAAATCAACAGTGAAAGCCGAGGTATTTATACAAAATAAAATGCCATCTAAAGTTAAATATCCATCTAACTCACATTCAAGTATTAGAGTAAAACTAAGATACATCTAGATAAAAAATACCACTTGACCCAGCATCTCATTACTGGGCATATACCCAAAGGAATATAAATTATTCTATTACAAAGATACATGTATGCGTATGTTCATTGCAGCACTATTCACAGTACCAAGGACATGGAATTAACCCAAATGCCCACCAATGATAGACTAGATAAAAAAGAAAATGCAGTACATATACATCAGGGAATACTATGCATCCATAAAGAAGAATGAGATCATGTCCTTTGCGGGGACGCTGATGGAGCTGGAGGCCATGATCCTTAGCAAACTAATGCAGGAACAGAAAATAAAAGATAACATGTTCTCACTTATAAGTGGGAGCTGAACAATGTGAACACATGGACTAAGGGGGGAAACAACAAACACTGCAGCCTATTGGGGGTATAGTAGGGGAAGAGAGAGCATTAGGAGAAATAGCTAATGCATGTTGGGCTTAATATTTAGGTGCTGAGTTGATAGGTACAGCAAACCACCATGACAAACATTTACCTATGTAACAAACCTGCACATCCTGCACATGTACCCAGAACTACAAATTTAAAAATAAATAAAACAACAAAAAAATTTAATTGAATTGATTTTGCACCTTTGTCAAAAATTAGTTGTTGTTGGCTATATTTCTAGACTCTATTTTTTCCATTTGTCTATGTGTCTATTCTTTGTCCACTACTACAACAGCTGTATCTTTATAGTAAGTTTTAAAACCAGATAGCCAGAGTTCTCCAAATTTGTTCTTTTTTCCAACTTGCATTGGCTAATCTAGTTTACAAATTTTAGAATTGTTGTTGAGATTGTTTTGAATCTAGAGATCAAATTAAATCTGAAAATTCATTAGCCTACTATGTCTCCCTATTATTTAGGTCTTATTTGATATTCTCATTAATGTTTTGTAGTTTTCAGCAGACAAATTTTGCATGCATTTTGATAGAGTAAAAGTGTTTTCTCAGTAGTGTGATGAAAGTAATATTTTCAAAATATCCAATTGTTAATGATACTAATAAGGAACTCAATAGGCTGGGCATGGTGGCTCACACCTGTAACCCCAGCACTTGGGGAATCCAAGGCGAGGGGATCACCTGAGGCCAGGGGTTTGAGACCTGCCTGGCCAACATGGTGTAACTCTGTCTCTACTAAAATTAGCTGGGTGTGGTTTGGGGGTGCCCGTAATCCCAGCTCCTCAGGAGGCTGAGGCTGGAGAATAGCTTGAACGTGGGAGGCAGAGGTTGTATTGAGCCGAGATCACATCACTGCACTCCAGGCTGGGTGACAAAGACTCTGTCTCAAAAATAAAATAAAATAACTCCAATTGATTATTTTATATTGAATGTGCATCTTATGCCCATGCTTAAATCACATATTTATTTTAATAGCCTTTTAATAGGATTTTTTCAGATTTTCTACATTCACTATTATATTGCCTGCAAATATAGACAGCTTAATTTATTTTTAAAATATGTATGCATGTTATACATTCTTTTTGCTCTGCTGAGTTTACTCCAAACTTCAGTACAATGTTAGATAAGATTATTAAAAGTGACTATCCCAATTGTGTTTTTTATTTTAGGAACATACCTAACCAAGGAAGTGAAAGACCTCTACAAGGAAAGTTATCAAACACTACTTAAGGAAATCATAGACAGGACAAACAAATGGAAACACATCCTATGCTCATAGATAGGTAGAATAAATATTATGAAAATGACCATACTGCCAAAACCAATCTAAGAATTCAATGCAATACTCATCAACATACCACCATCATTCTTCACAGAACTAGAAAAAACAATCCTAAAATTCATATGGAACCAAAAAAGAGCCCACGTAGACAAAGCAAGACTAAGCAAAAAGAACAAATCTGAAGGCATCACATTACCCAAATTTAAACTATACTATAAGGTTGTAGTTACCAAAAAAAAAAAAAAAAAAAAGAACGGTACTTGTATAAAAATAGGCACATAGACCACTGGAATATCATAGAGAATTGAGAAATAAAGTCAAATAGTTACAGCCAGCTGCTCTTTGACAAAGCAAACAAAAACATAAAATGGAGAAAGGACACTATTCAACAAATGGTGCTGGGATAATTGGCAAGCCACAAATAGAAGAATGAAACTGGATCCTCATCTCTCAATTTATACAAAGATCAACTCAGCATGGATCAAAGACTTAAATCTAAGACCTGAAACATTTTCCAATGTTAGAAGATAACATTGGAAGATAACATTGGAAAAACCCTTCTAGACACTGGCTTAGGCAAAGACTTTATGACCCATAACCCAAAAGCAAATGCAACAAAAACAAGGATAAATTGATGGGACTTAATTAAACTCAGAGGCTTCTGCACAGCAATAGAAATAATCAGCCAACTAAAAAGACAACCCACAGAGTGGGAGAAAACCTTCACAATCTATATATCTAACAAAGGACTGTTATCCAGAACCTACAAAGAATTCAAGCAAATCAACAAGAAAAAAAAAATCCCATCAAAAAGTGGGTTAAAGACATGAATAGAAAATTCTGAAAATAATACGTACAAATGGCAAACAAACATATGGAAAAGTGCTCAACATCGCTAATTATCAGGGAAATGCAAATCAAAACCACAATGCGATACCACCTTACCAATGCAATACCAAGAATGGCCATAATCGAAAAATTAAAAAACAAAACTAGATGTAGTCACCACTCACTAAATAACATATCCATGTAACAAAACACCACCTGTTCCCCAAAAGCCTACTGAAATAAAACTAGTTTAAAAAATTTAATTAAACTTAATTTGAAAAATACAAATGGCAAACAGGCATATGAAAATATGCTCAACATCATTGATCATCAGATAAATGCAAATCAAAACTACAATACAGTGTCATCTCACCTCAGTTAAAATGGCTTTTATTCAATAACAAATGCAGTAATGTGGAGAAAAGGAAACCCTCATACACTGTTGGAGGAAATGTAAATTGATACAATTACTATGGAGAACACTTGAAGGTCCATCAAAAAAGTAAAAGTAGAGTCACCATACAATCCAGCAATCTCACTGCTGGGTATATGCTCATAAGAATGGAAATCAGTATATCGAAGAGATATCTGCACTGCCATGTTTATTGCAGGAGTGTTCATAATAGCTAAGATTTGGAAGTAACCTAGGTGTCCATCAACAGATGAATGGATAGGGAAAATGCGCTACTTATGCACAAGTACTATTCAGTCATCAAATAGAATAATATCCTCTCATGTGCAACAATATGGATGGAATTGGAGATAATTACGTTAAATGAAATAAGCCAGGAACAGAGAGAGAAACTTTTCATGTTCTCACATACTTGGGGGATCTAGAAATCAGAACAATTGAACTTACGAAGATAGAGAATAGAAGGAGGGTTATCAAAGACTGGGAAGAGTAGTGGAAGGGAAGTTGTGAAGATGGTGAATGGATATAAAAAAATGAGTTAGAAAGAATGAATAAGATCTAGCATTTGATAGCATAACACGGTGACTGTAGTCAAAATTATTTAATTGTACATTTTAAAATAACCAAAAATGTATAATTGGATTGTTTGTAAAACAAAAGAAAAATGCTTGAGACTATAGACACTCCATTTTTCATGATGTAATTATTGTACTTTTCTGCATGTATAAAAATATCTCATGTACTCCATAAATGTATACATCTACCATGTACTCACAAAAATTAAAAGTAAAAATAAAAAGTTTGAGGTCTCTGGCGAGATAGCCAATAAGACACAGACAAGTGGAACAGCTCTCACAAAGAGACGAGATGACTGCTGCTCTTTTAACAGATCTTCAGAGGTAAGGCACGGAGAGTAGACTAAAGGAAGACACAGAAGCTGGGCTGAAGTGGGAGAAAACTGGCAACCCAGCACTGGGCTACCACACACAGGGACTTATTTTTGAACCAAAACATCTCTGAGGTAATGGGTGATTTGAACTGTCAAGGAACAACCTGCTGTCATCATGGGCCTTTGGAACCCCAACAGCAGGAGACCCCTCTACCACCACGGACACTAGAAGATGTAGGGAGAGCTGTTTACAGAAGTGGTGTGGGCAGGAAACCAGCTTATGTGGAGCCCAGAAGGCTTGGGGTGTGGGAGCATCTCTAACAGAGTATGGCCAGGGATGCCCATTCTCCCTAGGTTCAACTTGCTCTCATATGAGACTTTAGCCCCAGGGAAACTGTTAGACCTAATCTCTGCAGGTTGGTCTTGCCTATCAGATGGAGCTAGTTTGACCTGAGCACCCCGTGGTTGGCTGGCCTCTCCCTGAACCCCATCCTGGCCACACCTGCTTGCAGGGCAGCCCTGGGGACTGTGCCAGAGCTTCCATGCTGGTGAGCCATGCCTGAGCAGTGGAAAGTTCCAGGCAGGCAGTCCCTGTGACCACACACCAGTCCGCATGCTGACTCCCAATACTGCAGCTTCCCCTTGGCCCATGGCAACTCCCCACATCACTTTGCTGTTGCATGGGAGGGCTTTGCTTTGCTTGTCTTGTCAGCACACAGGAGTGCAGTTTGCCCCCCATTTCCCCACTGACCACCATCGCAGAAGGAGCTTTGGTGGGCACAGAGCCAAAAAGCCCAGCCTCCACCAGTGCCCTTGCACTAACACTGCATAGAGAACAGCAAATCCTCCCACACACTGAGCTATCACTCTTGCTTGCAGGGTACAGAGAAGGCACCCAGACCTGCATATCTATGGAACTCTCCACTCCAAAACAACAGAATATACATTCTTCTCATCACCACAAGGCACTTATCTAAAATCAATTACATAATTGGAAGAAAAACACTCCTCAGCAAATGCAAAATAACTGAAATCATAGTCTCTCCAAGCACAGCACAATCAAATTAGAAATCAAGACTAAGAAATTCACTCAAAACCATGCAATTACATGGAAACTGAATAATCTGCTCCTGAATGACTTTTGAGTAAATATTAAAATTAAAGTAGAAATCAAGAAGGTCTTTAAAACTAATGAGAACAAAGATAAAACATGCCAGAATCTCTGGGACACAGCTAAGGCAGTGTTAAGAGGGAAATTTACAGCACTAAACGCCCACATGAAAACGTTAGAAAGATCTCAAGTTAACAACCTAACATCACATCTGAATGAACTAGAGAACCAAGATCAAACAAATCCCTAAGCTAGCAGAAGACAAGAACAAAACAAAATCATAGCTGAACTGAACTGAACAAGATTGAAATACAAAAATAATTTAAAAAATCAACAAATCCGGGAGCTGGATTTTTGAAAAACTTAATAAAATAGATAGACCACTAGCTAGACTAATAAAGAAGAAAAGAGAGAAGATTCAAATAAACATCAGAAACAACAAGGGGGATATTACCACAGACCCCACAGAAATACAACCAACCATCAGAGAGTATTATAAATATCTCTATGCATGTAAACTAGAAAATCTAGAAAAAAATGGATAAATTCATGGACACATACACCCACCTGAGACCGAATCAGGAAAAAAAATAAATTCCTGAACAGACCAATAATGAGCTCTGAAACTGAGGCAGTAATAAATTGCCTACCAGCCAAAAAAAATTTTTTTTAAATTAAAAAGCCCAGGAGTAGGTGGTTTCACAGCTGAATTCCACCAGATATGCAAAGAAGAGCTTGTACCATTTCTATTGAAACTATTCCAAAAATTTGAGGAGAAAGAACTCCTCACTAACTCATTCTATGAGGCCAGCATCATCCTGAAACCAAAACCTGACAGAGATACAACAAAAGGAAAAAAAAAACAAAACTGCAAGCCAATATCCTTAATCAACATGAAAAAAAAATTCCACAACAAAATACTGGAAAATTGAATCCAGCAGCACATTAAAAAACTTATCTACTATAATCAAGTAGGCTTTATCCTGAGATGCAAGGTTGTTTCAACATACACTAATCAATAAATGTGGTACATCATATAAACAGAACTAAAGACAACACACGATTATCTCAATAGATGCAGAAAATGGTTTGAAAATGCAGCACCCCTTCATGATAAAAACACTCCATAAACTAGGTATTGAAGGAGCATACCTCAAAATAAGAAGAGGCATATATGACAGTCACTGCCAACATCATATTGGATGGGCAAAACCTGGAAGCATTCCCCTTGAAAACTGGCACAAGAGAAGGATGTCCTCTCTCACCATTCCTATTCAATAGAGCATTGAAGTCCTGGCCAGAGCAATTAGGCAAGAGAAAGAAATAAAGGGCATCCAAATAAGAAGAGAGGAAGTCAAACTATCTCTGTTTGCAGATGACATGGTTCTTTATCTAAAAAACCTAATAGTCTCAGCCCAAAAGCTTTCAAGCTGTTAAACAACTTCAGCAAAGTCTCAGGAAAAACAATCAATGTGCAAAAATCGCTAGCATACCTATACATCAACAGTCAAGCCGAGAGCCAAATCAGGAAAGTAATCTCATTCATAATTGCCACAAAGAGAATAAAATACTTAAAAATACAGCTAACAAGAGAAGTGAAAGATCTCTACAAGGAGAATTACAAACTACAGCTGAAAGAAATCAGAGATGACGCAAACAAATGAAAAAACATTTTATGCTCATGGATAGGAAGAAGCAGTATCATTAAAATGACCATACTGCCCAAAGCAATCGACAGATTCAGTGCTATTTCTATTAAACTACCATTGAGATTCTTCATAGAATTAGAAAGAAGTGTTTTAAAATTTAGGTGGAATCAGAAAAGAGTTCAAATAGCCAAGGCAATCCTAAGCAAAAAAACAAAGCTAGAGGCAACATGCTACCCAACTTCAAGCTATACTACAGGGCTACAAGTAACCAAAACAGCAGGTTACTGGTACAAAAACAGACATAGACCAATAGAACAGAACGCAGAACCCCTAAATAAGTCCACACACCTACAACTATCTGATCTTTGACAAACCTGACAAAAACAAGCAACTGGGAAAGGATTCCCTATTCAGTAAATGGTGCTGAAATAACTGGCTAGAAATATGCAGAAGATTCAAACTGGACCCCTTCCTTACACCATGTACAAAAATTAATTCAAAATAGATTAAAGACTTAAATGCAAAACCCAAAACTACAAAAACCCTGGAAATAACCTAGGCAATATCATTCACGAAATAGGCATGAGCAAAGATTTCACGATGAAGATTGCAAAAACAATTGTAACAAAAGCAAAAATTGACAAATGGGATCTAATTATACTAAAGAGCTTCTGCACTGAAAAGGAAACTTCCAACAGAGTGAGCAGGCAACCTACAGAATGGGACACAAATTTTGCAAATTTTGCTTCCCTAAGGTCTAATATTTAGCATCTATACAGAACTTAAACAAATTTACAAGAACAAAAGCAATCCCATTAAAAAGAGGGCAGAGGACATGAACAGGCATTTCTCAAAAGGAGACATACATGCAGCCAAGAATCATATGACAAAAGCTCAACATCACTGATCATTAGAGAAAATGCAAATCAAAATCACAGTGTGATACCATCTCACACAAGGCAAAATGGCTATTATTAAAAAGTCAGAAAATAACAGATGCTGGCAAGGTTGTGGATAACCAACACATAATAAGGGAAACAAGAGTATTTTTATTTGTAAAATAGATAATTTTAGTAAAAGAAAAAAGTTTGCATAGTACATGTATTATTTTTCTATGAAATATAAATAATAAATACAATGAAGTTGCTAAGTTTCCAAATATCTTGAGATTTTAAAACTATATTTATTTTACTGATTTTTGGCTTAATTCTGCAGTATTCAGAGCACTTATATAATTTTGCTCATGTTATTCAAGTTTGTTTCATAGCCAAGAATATGATCAATTTTGGCAAATGTTCCACGTGTACATACTCTTAAGTGCACATTGGTGGGTATGGTTACTGTTAGTTGGTATTGTATATAAAGACAGGTTAATTAATGATGTTGTTCAGATCTAGCATACCAGGAGTTAGCAAAGATTTTTTGAAGGACTAGATATTAAGTATTTTGATCCCATAGATCATATTGTCTTTATCACAACTACTCAGCTCTGCTGTGGTGATGTGAAAGCCATCATAGACAATATGGGAATGAATAGATGCATCTGTGATTCTGTAAAACTTTATTTACAAAATCCAGTAGTTGCTCCATAGATCATAGGCTACTGAGACCTGGTTTCAGACCCTTCTGGTGGCTGATTTACTTCTTCTATTGATTACTGTATGGGGCATTGACATCCCCATCTATAACTGTGGATTTCTATTTCTTTTTTCAGTTCCATCAATGTTTGCCTTGTGATTTTTAAAGCTCTGTTCTTATGAGCATACACATTTTTTGATTATTATGTTTTCTTCCTGAATTGATGTTATCATTATGTAATATCTTTCTTTTATCTTTGAATTTTTTTTAATTGACGGAGTCTCACTCGTTGCCCAGGCTGGAATGTAGTGGTGCAATCTTGGCTCACTGCAACTTCTGCCTCCCAGGTTCAAGTGATTGTCCTGCTTCAGCCTCTCAAGTAGCTGGGATTACAGGCACCTGCCACCATGCCTGGCTAATTTTTGTATTTTTTTAGTAGAGACTGGGTTTCACCACATTGGTTAGGCTGGTCTCAAACTCCTGACCTCAGGTGATCTGCCTGCCTCGGCCTCCCAAAGTGCTGGGATTACAGGCATAAGCCACCACATCTGGCAGAATTGTTCATTTTTTAAGTCTACTTTGTCAGCAAATATAGAAAGTTAAACTTTATTTTCATCAGTATCTTTATGTCATATATTTTTCCATCTTTCTGCTTTAAATTTACTTCATACTTCTCAAACACTTGAGATTTTGCATATGCTAATGCCTCCCCTTCTTTCTGTAGCATATCTCAGTTTATCACAGATGACAATCCTAGCAATTGCTATGCTAATGGATTCCAGGGACTATCAATCATACACCCACCATCAATGATGAGAACCCGTAATTCAGTCAATGATTGACTGTCCCCATACAAAATTCCATAGCAAGAAAAATCTGTGGGAACACATGGATTTGTAAGTAAAGGCAACTCCCATTAAACTAAGGGGAAGTGTCCAGAAAAGGGGAATGTTGTAAGCTTTTAGCAGTCTATGTTTTTAGCAGCTGGAGGAAGGATGTCCTGGTTTGTTAAAGGAAATCTGAGGTGAATGCAACGGCCTCTGCTATAAAGGGAAAGCACAGTGCTTTGCACAAAACCAGATTAATTCAATATCATCTGAATGATTGTTAGCCTTTTCTACTTCCCTAAGACTTTGTTCACTAATACCAACATCATGTCCTTTTGTATATGAAACAAACATTTCTTATTTCTCCATTTAATGATCACATTTCACATTGAATATCCTACAAATAAAATGAATTTCTCCTAACACACTTGTCAAATACATTGAACATGTTTTTTGTGCATATGGCTTTGCCCTTTGGTTGATAGTCCTTCCTTACATGATTTTTAGTATTTTTGGGGGGGACTTTTACATATGAGCTCACTCTAGTTTTAGTAGACAGTAAAATACACATTCAGAAGCCTTTCCCTTACATACAAATTTACAGTGAAATTTCTCTCTTATGTTTGGCATTAATTCTACCAGTAGTATTCATTTAGACCTTATGTAATGGTGTGCATTACTACTTACCCATTTTGGGGTATATTTTATCCATACAATCAGACTAAGTTGCTTGAAACAATGGGACTATAAAGTATGCCTGTTTTTATTCTTCTCAAAATTAAAGAAAGTGTTTCATGTAAGAGGGCATTGTGTAACAGTCTCAAAGAGAGAAGCCAAATCTATTTAAGTTGTGCCCCCATCATACTGCATAGTCCCTGGCACATAGAAAACTTCACAGTAGCAAAGACTTGGAACCAACCCAAATTTCCATCAATAATAGACTGGATAAAGAAAATGTGGCACATATACACCATGGAATACTATACAGCCATAAAAAAGGTTGAGTTCATGTCCTTTGCAGGGACATGGATGAAGCTGGAAACAATTATTCTCAGCAAAATATCACAAGGACAGAAAATCAAACACTGCACGTTCTCAGTCATAAGTGGGAGTGGAACAATGAGAACACATGGACACCAGGAGAGGAACATCACACACTGGGGCTTTGGGGGTGGGGGGCTGGGGGAGGGAATAGCATTAGGAGAAATACCTAATGTAAATGATAAGTTGATGGGTACAGCAAACCAACATGTGACACGTATACCTATGTAACAAACTTGCACGTTGTGCACACATGTACCCTAGAACTTGAAGTATAATAAAAAAAAGAAAAAGAAATTAAGACAATTCATTTCTGCTGGTTAAGCACATATCCTGGCATGTCTGTCTGTTTGTTTGTTTGTTTATGGGTGCTTATACAAAAACACAAATCTAATAACTTGATTTTTAAAAAATGGGAATATTCTCTGAAATGGCAGTTTTTTTTCTAAATTGCATTAATCTGTTTTTAATTACTATGTGAAAAGTGGTTAGTTTATTCCATTTATAACCCACATAGTGATGAACATTCTTGAATTTATTTCTCAATTTCTTAAAACCACAGACCTACAGATGAGTTTGAATCAGATCCAAAATGTATGGTTACTTAAAACACATGGGGGCAGGCTGCAGATTGGGGGGAATTCTATAACCACAGGCACGTGACAGCTAGAAATTAGGAAAACAATTTGAATGGAAAGAATTGAGCCATATCTTTGTTAGAACTAAATTTACTGACTTGTTTATGAAATAACAATTGAGGTAAGTTTCTTAAGAAAATACTGGTGAATGTAAACCAGTTTCATTTATTTATTTTGCGTACATATTTACAAGCCCTTAGGATTCTACATTATAGTCAGAATAATGTGTGTTTTTGTAAGGCTATACAAGAGTAAAAGAAACTGAGCTAGTATTGCCAACATAGCCGAAAGAGGAAGTATCTAAAATCTAACGAGAATATCCTTCCATTTCTGAAAAGTATTGCAGAACAGTTTTGCAAACCTAGGAGATTTGTACAACCTAAGAAAAACAAACATTTGAGTGCTTATTCAGACTGACTTTGTCAAAATGTGCCCATTATTAAAAGACAAATTTTCTCTGGTGGGCTAGATAATTTCTCTTTTTGACAAATGAATTACCACAAGGGAAGCCTGTCAACTCTATTATGTGTCCCTCTTTCTCTTTTATTTGACTTCTAGTCATTTCAAAGCCATTTTCATTTGGTCTCTACTACTTTGACATTGACGTTTTTCTCATTTTTCCCCTCATCTTAGTTATTTGATTACCTCCTTAGATACCTTTTAAATTGCCCTTTCATTTTGTTCTCCTCTTGTGTATATTCCTCTTCCGTATAGAAACATACTTCAACCATTTTCCTCAAAGCTGTGGTCACATTTTATTACAATGCAGTAAAATTATACTACAAGCTCAGTGCAAATATGCTTCAGTATTTTGTACATGCTATTCTTTTTTGAATAAAATATGCTCATTGTCCCCCTTCTATCACATGCTGTAAACAATTCATGCTGTATCCTGTTCAACCTGTGGCAAAACACTCATTTGTCAATAGTCGGCTTGGCTATCATTACTCTTGAAATATCAACATTTGGTCTGGTTTTTCAGAAAGAAACAATAGAAGAGTATTTGGCCCTTGATTGAAGCTAGCACTAGGGTTTTCAGGAATAAGAATCTATGAGTCTTCAGTCTCATATCACAAATATTGTGACATCCCACTGAATATGTCTTCTTTCTTCTGACATGTCAGCAATTGCTAACATTCTTCTCTACCTTTAGTTTAAATTCCCAGAAAAGAGCATCTTATGATCTGAGTGAATTACTCACTTCTGCTAAGCCAAACTCCTTCATGTCTGACCATATCTTTGCGTTTTGACTTGCCTAGGGTTATCTTGGATTACATGTCTGCTACTGGTCCAGTCATTGGTGGCATATAACATGGCTAACCAGTGGATAAGGGCTGTGACCTGGCAGTGCTCCTCATTCGAGCATGTGAGCAAGGAGATTGCAGTCACTGACTGACATCTCACTTTCAAATTCTTTTTTTGTAGCACAATGTATTTAATTTTTACTTTTTAATTTTTGTGGATACATAGTAGGTCTATATATTTATGAGTTACATGAGATATATTGATACAGTTATGCAATGCTTAATAATCACATTAGGGTAAATGGGGTATCCATCACCTCAAGCATTTATCCTTTGTACCACAAACAATCCAATTATACCCTTGTAGTTATTTTACAATGTACAATTAAATTATTTTTGACTGTAGTCACCTGTTGTGCTAGGAAATACTAGATTTTATTCTTTCTTTCTATTTGTTGTACCCATTAACCATCCCCATATCCCTCCCACCACCCACATACTCTTCCCATCATTCTATGGGTTGTCTCTTCACTTTTTAATTGTGTTTCTTTCACTGTACAGAAGCTTTTTAACTTGACATGATTCCATTTGTTTATTTTTGCTTTGGTTGCCTGGGCTTGTGGGTTATTTCTCAATAAATCTATGAGTTTTAATTGTTTTAAAACAATTAAATTAGATTGTTTTAATTTTTAGCTTCCCAAAATAAGTGAGTACACATGATGTTTGTCTTTCTGTGCCTGGCTTATTTCACTTAACATAATAACCGCCATTTCCATCCATGTTAGTGCAAATGGCTGAATCTCTTTTTTTTTTTTTTTTTTTTAGTGGCCGAATAGTATTCCATTATGTGTAAGTACCACATTTTCTTTATACATTCATCTGTTGATGGACACTTAGGTTACTTCAAAATATTGGCTATTGTGACTAGTGCTGCAGTAAACATGGGAGGATTGCAGGTATCTATTTGATATACTGATTTTTTTTCTTTTAGGTATATAACTAGCTATGGGGTTGCAAGATAATATGGTAGCTCTATTTTTAGTTTTTTGAGGAATCTTCAAATTGTTCTCCACAGCGGCTTACTATTAATAATTTACATTTCCACCAACAGCGTACGAGAGTTCTCTTTTCTCCACATCCTAGCCAGCATTTGTTTCTGCCAATTTCTGGATAAACGCCATTTTAACCAGGGTGAGATGATAGCTCATTGTAATTTTGATTTGCATTTCTCTGATCATCAATGATGTTGAGACCTTTTCATATACTTGTTTGCCATTTGTGTGTATGTCTTCTTTTGAGACATGTCTGTTAAAATCTTTTGCCCATATTTTCATCATTTTATTCAATTTTTTCCTATAGAGTGGTTTGAAATCCTTATATATTCTAGTTATTAATATCCTGTCAGGTAGGTGGCTTTCAGATATTTTATCCCATTCTCTAGGTTGCCTCTTCGTTGATTGTTTCTTTTGCTATGCAGAATTGTTTTAACCTGATACTATTCCACTAGCTCATTTTTGCTTTCATTGCTCGTGCTTATTGGGTATTACTCAAAAATCTTGAGCCAAGATTTTTGGCCTAGTCCAATGTCCTGGAGAGGTTTTCTAATGTTTCTTTGTAGTTGTTTCTTAGCTTGAGGTCTTAGATTTATGGCTTTAATCCACTTTGAATTGATTTTCATAAATGGTGAGAGGTAAGTGACTACTTTCATTGTTTTGCATATAGATACTCAATTTTTCCAAAACCATTTATTGAAAAATTTTCTTTTTTGCAATGTATATTATTGGCATCTTTGTCAAAAATGAGTCCACTGTAGATGTGTGGATTTATTTCTGGGTTCTCTATTCTATTCCATTGGTAGATATGTCTGTTTTTATGCCAGTACTATGCTGTTTTGGTTACTGTGGCTCTGAAGTACAATCTGAAGTCAGGTAATGTGATTTTTCCAGTTTTATTCTTTTTGCTTAGGATAGCTTTGGCTATTCTGGGTCTTTTCTGTTTCCATTTAAATTTTATATATTTTTTCTATTTCTGACATTGATATTTTGAGAGGGAGTGCATTAAGTCTGTAAATTGCTTTGGGAAATATGGACATTTTAACAATATTGATTCTTCTGACTCATGAACATGGAATATTTTTCATTTCCTTGTGTTTCTTCAATTTTTTCATCAATGTTTTATAATTTTCATTTATAATTTTCACAAAGAAGATCTTATACTTCTTTGACTAAGTTAATTATAGGTATTTTATTTGTAGCTGTTATAAATTAGATAAATTTCTTATTTTTTTCAAATTATTTGCTCTTGGTATATAGAATTGCTATTGATTTTTATATGCTGATTTTTTTTATCCTGAAACTTTACTGAATTTATTTATCAATTCTAATAGTTTTTATATGGAAAATTTAGGTTTTTCCAAATATAAGATTATACCATCTGCAAACAAGGATCCCTTAATTTCTTCTTTTCCAAATTAGATGCCATTTATTTCTTTCTCTTGCCTCATGCTCTAGCTAGGACTTCCAACTCCATCTTGAATAACAGTGGAGAAAGTGGACATCCTACTTGTCCTCCTGATCTTGGAGAAAAGGCTTTCAGTTTTTTCCCATTCAGTGTGATACTAGTTGTGAGTCTGCCGTATGCGGCTTCCATTATACTGAGACATGTTCTTTCCATACCCAGTTGTTTGAGGGTTTTATCAAGAGGGGATGTTGATTAAAAAAAGCATTTACCAAATGCTTTTTCAGCATCAATTAGCCTTGCATCCCTAGGAAAAATCCCACTTGGTCACGACGAATGACTTTTTAATTTGTTGTTAAATTCGGCTTACTATTATTTTACTGAGGGTTTTGGCATTAATATTCATCAGAGGTACAGACCTGTAGTATTATTTTTTTGAAGTGTCTTTCATTTTGGTATCAGAGTAATATTGGCCTCATAGAATGAGTTTGGAAGTATTTCCTTCTCTATTTTTTGGAATAGTTTTGGTAAGATTGATATTAGTTCTTTAAATGTTTGGGAGAATTAAGCAATGAAGCCAGTGGGTCACAGGCTTCTCTTTGCTGGGAGACTCTTTATTACAGCTTCTATCTTGTTACTTGTTATCAGTCTGTTTAGGTGTAGGATTCCTACATGGTCAGTTTGGTTTTAGTTGCCTAGAAATGTGCCCATTTCTCCTAGGTTTTCCAATTTATTGGCCTATAGTTGTTCATAATAGCCACTAATGAATCTTTGAATGTCTATGAGATCAGTTGTGATGTCTTTTTTCATGTCTGATTTTATTTATTGGGTCTTCTCCCATTTTTTCCTTGTTAGTCTGGCTAAAGGTTTGTCAATTTTAGACATTTAGGTTGATTCCACTGACACAAAAAGGGGAACAACAGACACTGGTCCTACTTGAGAGCAGAGAGTGGGAAGAAGGGCAGGATCAGAAAAAATAACTATTGGGTACTAGGCTTAGAACCTAAGTGACAAAATAATCTGTGCAACAAATTATTTCCTGTTTCTTTTTTCTTGCTGCTTTTACGATTATTTCTTTACCCTAGACCTTTAAGATTTTGATTATTAAATGCCTTGAGGTAATCTTCTTTGGGTTAAATCTGCTTGATGTTCTACAACCTTCTTGTACTTGGATATTGATATCTTTCTCTAGGTTTCGGAGTTCTCTGTTATTATCCCTTTGAATAAACTTGCTATCCCCATCTCTTTCTCTATCACTTAAGGGTAGCCTCAGCTGATGTTTACGCTGTTTACATGGGATGACACTCTGAGAGTCACTTTTGTAAAGAATAGCATGTTTTAATAAGGAAGAAGAGATCATTCCATTTAAAATGATGCTGAGACATCAAGTAAGATGAACAGCAGATTGTTCATTCACCTTAGCAAGATCACTTGTGGTCTTCATAAGAGCCACTTTAGTAGAATGGGTTGGAGACATAATGAAGTACAGTAGAGTGAACACAACAAGCCTAAATAATTCTTTCAAGAAGTAGCTTTTAAAAAATATTAAAATTGTTTATATCCTTTGGGCAGTGAGAGATGATATACTCCAGAGCACAACTGGCAGGTTTTTCCCTTAGAACAGAAAAGAGAATTCCCACATGATATTAGAGAAGAAAAATAAAGTTGGTCATACACGATGAGGTCATCAACTCCGTCACCAGAGAAGGAATTATAAAATAATTACTGGAAAGAAGCGGAAGTTATTTTCTAGAGTATCTACTAGGCTTTTCTGGCAATAATGGATGCCTATTTGAGATTTGTGATTATAAATTTAAAGGGAGACCAGGTAGAGCTGGAAGCCAGTATTGGCTATTAAGTTAACATTGCAACTCTCGAGTCAGAACATTTGAATTCAAATCTTGCATCTATCACTTATTAGTTGTGTGACCTTGGGCCAATTAGTTAACCACTTAAAAGGCAAACTGCATTTTATAATATTAATTTAGATGAGAACATGTCAACATTTGATGTTCTAAATACTACTGTGTTAAACAATTTATTGTTCTACTCTAGGTAGATAATAAGTGCCATGTCTCACTTTAATGCTAGGCCTATAGCAGACTTGCCTGAGTCTGATCAAACAAGTAGTGGCCCTGTGACTATAATGTAGTGAGTATTGTGTTTGTTCCTAAAACATTGGGACTCAATCTAGGAAAAAACACAATACGAAGAAGCTTGTGTTCTTGATTTTGTGAAACACTCTCATCCCTGCTTTTATTGTTGCTTTGGTTTTGTGCCATTAGAAAAAAACGAGGTCAGATAATGAAAAAAAAAGTCACATGTCTTGGGTAGTTTAATCAATTATTTGTTAAACATCTTTTCTTCAGTGAAGGTTCTCCAGTGAGCATTAAATGTAATTAAAGTATTTTCAAACTTGGGATAATTATTGGAGTAAATTTCATGATCTTTCCCAAATCTTCATTATTATCTAATATTTCTGTCTTGCTACTTCCAAATCACCGATCCACTAGTCAAACTAGTCAAACTTACTAGGACAGTCAGCTTCATTGGCATGTGCTCTGTACAGTCACACAGAACCCCATGCTGAGAAGGGTTCCTGCTTTGTTAATGCTATGCTTTCACCATCTTGAAATTCTTTAGACTTGAGTTTTCTAAGTGAAGCCTGATGGAACATTATAGCCTGCATGTAAACAGAGGGGACACACTGGGTGTCAGTGCAAACACATGGCAATGGTCCAGCAGCTGTCAACACATGCTAGCTCAAGCTTGTGGGACCAGTGGGAAGGACGAATGCATAGCAATTGGCAATGCATACAAGCAAATGCCTTGGGGATGTTTGTGGTACCATGGGGCTTCAAGGGGGCTGCCAAAGCAGGACCTGCTCCCAGATAGGAAGCAGCAATGACTACAGAAGCAACAAAAATGGCAGTGGCAGTAGCCACAGGAGGAAAAGAGGCTCTGCTTGGAGTGTCAGGACATGTGGTGGAGGCTGGCTAGCTTGTCTGTTTCCAGAGCCTGTGCCTGAGGCATCTTTAAAGATATTAACTCTCCAGTTTGAGTGCTGGCAGTCAAGAAGCAAACTATATCAGTAAATTATTACAAAATAAAAGTTTATTCTGAATGTCATAATGAAGACTACTGGGATTCCTAGAAAGAACACTTCTAAGTGATTAGAATCTCCAGTATTAATAACTGACACAGCATTGCAAATTAAATATACACAGGCTTAAATATAGAAATGACATTTAAACATTGAAATATTGGAAAAGAACACTATTTTTATATGAGATTTGGGATACAGTGATATATTTTATAAACAGACATTTTGAATTATGTACAAATCATGAAGTTGCTCCCTTCAGAAGAAAGTTGCTTTCTTCATAGAAGTGTTTCTTCTATGACCTCCACAGTTATAGGAATTATCAGAGGAAACATTAAAATGTCTTTATATAAATTCTCATTTAAATTAAATTCAGACTTACACAAAACTGACTTCTGTGAAGAGTTAAATCTTTTTAGAAGAAATGTGAGAAATATCAGGTCTAGAAGTACTAAAATATATATTTCAAAATGATTTGTCAAAAACATTTCATCCCTGTCACACCTGATGAAATACTCTCAATAGTTCCAGAAATTTTCAGCAACAGAAAAAAATTTCTTCTCAAAATTAAAAATTATCAAAATTATTTGAGATCTTGCATTTATCAAGAGCAACTGAAGTTATTTTCAATTATACAAATTGTAAATAAAGTGGTGATAACTATAAATTTTGATAATTTACCAAGCAAATTTATAGAAAAATGAGAAAAAAATCTTACGGTCAATAAATATTTTACAGTGAGAAGTTATTGTTATTTATGGCATTATAAATAGAAAAACTGTAAAATGTGTAAAAATTGCTACAACTATAAAAAATATTTACAATTTATAAATTAATATTGTTTCTCATGTATCACCGGTATACCTATTACGTTTTATCATTAATAAATTGTTTTAAAGAAGAATGTTACATTTTTGCATATTTAATAATGAGATACTAAGCAAACAGTCCCACATTTTTATTTTGCCCTGGGCAGTACAAATTATGTAGTGTAACTTGCCAACTACCTATAAATTATTGCAAATCCTACCTCTAGTTAACCTCCTACTCAGGCAGAGTAAACCTTGAAATGTAATGTTTAAAGATCTACTGTTGGGAGAATCTTTTGTTTATTTCTTAAGTGTCCCTGAGAAGGAATGTCTTTCAGTGCCCACACAGACTCATCCAGGAAATATTTCCAATCTTTGGGTGTAGATGCCAGATTTTATACCATTGATAACACCCCACCATATTAATTAATGTTGGATGTTTAAAAGCTATCAGGGTAGCCAGTCCATAAGGTATTCAGTGAATTATGCCAGAGCATTTAATAACACAAAAGGGCCAATTAGATCCAATTTTTAGTTTTGATTTCATCATTTTAGAGTTGTATGATCTTGGGGTGGTGGGGGTGGTGACTCTCATGTAATCTCAACATTTTGGGATCACCTGAGGTCAAGAGTTCGAGACCAGGCTAGCCAACGTGGTGAACTCCCATCTCTACTAAAACTAAACATTTTAAATTAGGGTGGCATGGTGGTGAGTGCCTGTAGTCCCAGCTACTTGGGAGGCTGAGGCAGAAGAATCTCTGGAATCAGGGTGGCAGAGGTTGCAGTGAGTGGAGATCAGGCCACTGTACTCTAGCCTGGGTGACAGAGAGAGACTTGGTCTCAAAAAAAAAAAAAAGTTGTATGATCTTGGACAGCTCACTTAATTTTTCTTGGCCAAAGTACACTGATTTGTAAGATGATAGATTTGTTCAGATATCTTTTGAACTCCCTTTTAACTACAAAATTTTATATAACAAAAGTAAATACTTCAAATCACAATGATGGTCAACTCCTCAAATGTAAATGCGATAACCAGAAAAATAGAGAATTATAATGTTAAAGGAAAATTAATAATTAATAACTTAAATAGTGGAAGGTGTCATTACTTACATACTCCTGGATTGCATCACAGAATCAGTACAGATCAGCTTTATATAATTAAGTGGTCTGGTTTTACCGAAGAGTTCCCATTTTGGCTGAATAAAAATAGCAGCATAAACCAGGGTATAACATTGACAAACTTAGTTACAACATTTTTTTTCTTTTTTAGACACTCTACAATTTGGCCTGTGTTCCCTAACCCATAATCTTATTTCTTTGTTTTCTTTTTTCACTTCTATATGTTGGATTTACACTATATTTCAGAGAGCATATTACCAGGTATCAAAATAGAGGGTTTTTTTTTTCAATTAAATTTAGAAAACCTTTCTGAAGCCTAGTATTCTCATATTAAGAAAGCCATGTATTCAAGAAATTTCCTGATTTATCTTTACAGCAACATGAAAAATGCATTTGTTTTACCAAAAATAAAGCAACCAGTTGTTAGAAAGAAGTATTTTCTTGTTCCCAAAGTGTCACAGGTCATTAACTGAGTGGCTAATTGACAGGTATGGTATAGTGTTGTCTGTTCTTAAGCAAATGAGCTTATTCTTCAGTGAAGAGCCCTAAATAGTGTGTTGTGATTGCTTAGTGTGATGGAAATGAACAGCCCTGAGTAATTGATTGCAGTGTTCACAATGCCTGTTTGTTTTTAGTATTCTTTGCAATCCCTGGATCTGTTTATTCTGGGCCTACTCATTCCTTGGTCCCAGACATTCTGCTGGTTTTTGAACAGAGTTCAGACTGTTCTTTGTAACACAGCCTTACAAACAAGGATGAGGAGATGTGCAATAGCCTGGTGTTGATCTGAAACTTCTGAAGGATTCTGTGCAATACTTGGCACACTGCACAGACTTTGAGCAAATAAGTGGATTTCAGATCAGTCTTCCACTTCTTAATTTGACTTCATAAAATGGAGGAAACCATGTGGATGAAATTAGGAAATTTAGATTAGAACAAGAAACTATTCTGGAATGGAAGGCATGCTATGCTGTAGAGTCCTCTTTTAGATAGGATGTTGGCCAGAAACCTTACTAAAACTAAAAGGGAAATGCTTAGTCATTTCCCCATCTTAAACTGCATACTATGTTAAAACAAGAGAAAAACAAACCTTCCCTAAATTCGGTCAAATGATAATTTACAAAATTGTTTAATAGAAATCAGTGACAAAATTAGTACTTCACAAATGTATATCATGCAAAATGAATCAACTATATAGCATTTATTTTTATTTTAGAATAAAAAGTTCAGAATCATATTATCCAAATTATTTTTATACATACTCTGTTAAAAACTTGAAAAATGTAATTAGCAATTTATCATTGATACTGTCATCTTTCTAAATATCTTCCAGTTTAACAGGCTTTATTGATGAAAGCATTGACTGTTTTTATTTCACAATGCAGTCATATGGAACGATTATTATTATTTATAATGCTTTTTTAGAAGTCACATGAAAATAAAAATGTACTCATCAATATTGTTTCTTAGCTTATCAGCTACAAAATAGCTAGCAAAAATCGAAAAATTTTATTACCATCGTCAACATTAACTTACTGTAGATTGAAATTTGGGTCATTTAAAAATCCTTTTTTTCTCTTTAAAAACATTTTAATTATTTCATTTTAAATTAATGTATAATAATTGTACATATTTATGGGGTACATAATGATATTTCAATACATGTTATGTGTAATGATCAGATTAATGTAGTCAGCATATCCGTCATTTCAAACATTTATTATTGCTTTATGTTGGGAACATTCAATATCCATCTTCTAGCTATTTGAAACTATGTAACATATTATTGTAAACTAAAATCATCCTACAGTGGTACAGAAAAATAGAACTTATTTGTCCTTTCTTGCTGTAATTTTGTATTCTTTTAAAAATCTCCCTATCCACTTTTACCCCTTACCCTATCCAGCCTCTGTTCTACTTTTTACTTCTCTGAGAGCAATTTTTCTAAGCTTCCACATGTTAGTGAAAATACGAGGTGTTTAACTTTCTGTTCTTGGGTTATTTCACTTAACAATATGTCCTCTGGTTCCATTCATGTTACCACAAATGACAGGATTTTATTAATTTTTATGGCTGAATTGTATTTTATTGTCTATGTATGCCACATTTTTTGTCCAGTCATCCGCTGTGGAACAGCACAGTCGATTCTCTATCTTGGCTTTTGAGAATAGTGCTGCAATAAACATGGGGGTGCAGATGTATCTTTAATATACTGATTTTCTTTCATTTGGATAAATGTCTGGTGGGATTGCTGGGTGACATGGTAGTTGTATTTGTAGTTTAAAAATATTAATTCTGCATGTTGCTATTTCTATATTGTTTGTATTTAATTGACCTTTATATATAGTTAATTTCTTGGATCCAAGAAGGTTAAACCTGAAACAATCAAAAAACTTAATAGCTGTTTATTCATGGAATTATGTCCTTCCAAATTAATATGTTGAAATCCTAACTGCTAGTACCCCAAAATGTGACCTTATTTGGAGAGAGGGTTTTCACAGAGGTAATCAATTTAAATGAGATCATCAGAGTGGACCCTAATCCATAATGACTGTTTTATTTATAAAAATAAATATTATACATACGGCCAGGCGCCGTAGCTCACACCTGTAATCTTAGCACTTCGGAAGGATGAGTTGGAGACCAGCCTGGCCACTATAGTGAAACCCTGTCTCGACTAAGAACTAAAAATACAAAAATTATCCGGACACAGTGGCCCGCACCTGTAGTCCCAGCTACTTGGGAGGCTGAGGCAGGGGAATCACTTGAACCTGGGAGGCAGAGGCTGCAGTGAGCCCAGATCATGCCACTGCACTCCAGCCTGGGTGACAGCAAGACTCTGTCTCAAAAAAAAAAAAAAAAAAAAAAGGAGTTAGTTTGGAGAGAGATGCGCATATAGAAAGCCATGTGAAGATGAAAGCAGGGATTGGGATGATGCTTCTATAATTCAAGGAATGCCAGAGATTGCCAGAAAACAACCAAAGGCTAGGGACAAGGAAAGGAACAGGTTCTTCCTCACAGATCTCAGAGAGAAGAAACCTTGTCAACACTTGATTTAGGACTTTTAGCTTCCAGAACTTTGATAGAATAAATTCATGTCATTTAAGCCATCCAGTTTGCAGTACTTTGTTATAACAGCCCTAACAACTAATAAAATCGTACCATGTCATATATATAATGTGCGTGATACGTATTAAAACATATATGCACGTTTATAACTCATATCTTTATCTCTATTTATCACACATACTATATATGTATATATGAGTGTATGCAAATGCATGGACAGAGAACATTTTTAACAGTGGTGGTGAGAGTATATGAGAGGGATTGTTAAAGGGTTGTGTTCATCTTTAACATTCTAATTTGTAAAAGAACAAATTAATAACCACTTATGGAATTTAATTATAAAGAAAATAATAAACTTTAACTTTGAACTTGTGTTGAAGTTGTTATTATATTTCATCTGAAAAATTACAAGTTTCCTCCTGGTTTTCCTTTATTTAAAATCTCACATAATTTATTATTTCTCCACTAGTAGAAATCCTATTAACACTTCAAGAACTAATCCTTACCCTAATACTGATAAGTAAAAGTAGTTATTCCTTTGACTTTTGGTATAAAACTTAAAAACTTGATATTTTATAGGGACAGTTTGGTACATTTTTGTGTCACTTACTAGAGTGCGAGCTTCTTGGTATGAGAGATTTTTCTGCAAACATAATATTTATCATTTTGCTTTATAAAAACAGGGATGTTTTAATTATTTTTTGAATTTTACAATATACTGACTAAATGGAGGCTAATACCACAGCATTCAGGAGCATACATTTTGGCATTGGACAGATTTGGACTTTTATTTCAGCTCTGACAGTTACTTGTTCTGTGATCTTGGGCAAATAACCTAAACATGTATCATTTAAATAATGGCACTGAGCTCAAAGGTTTATTGTTGACATTTAATGTGAAATGCATATACAATTTTTTGGCACCCTGTTAGTAGTGTTAGCTTTTATATAAATACATTTTTGTTTCTTGTATCAAGTAGGTCTATAGATTTTAACTGGCAGAAGATCTTCATCTAGAAACTAAGACTCTACAGCACTATATTAAGATCCATGATGAAGCAAGTAGGCTGGGCACGTTTGAATAACATAAATGGAAATACTAGGGGCAGTGATTATCTGGTAATGCAGGTGCTCATCTCATGGTGATTGTGGAATAATAATTACAAATATATATATATATATATATATACACACATATAGAGAGAAAAATATATAGATGCATATGTCTTAAAACCCTTAAAAATCTCTGTAGTTATAGGGGTGGTGGGAATCTTTTGTTCTGTTACTTAATCTTTGATCCTGGTTCCTGTCACAGGGCTTCTAAATCCCTTGGAATTTCCTAGGTGATAGTGACATATTTTGTTCTAATGAGCTGAATCTTGATAGGCTCCTAGATAAAGCTTCAGGATAGAAAGACCAAAGCATAATAAGAAACTTAGAACTTACAGCTGGACAGAAGTGTTGGTAATCTGGGGACCCACTACTCATGGTTGGTGTTTGAAGAAGGAGGTAGTATTGTGGTCTGAGCCCTTAACCTGGGGATTCTGCCCTAACTCCAGGGAGTTTGTGCCATAATAGAATTGTATGACACGCAGTTGATGTCTGAAGAGTTGTAGAACTGGTTAGTCTGCGTAAAACTGGCACATCTGGTGTCAGAAGTAGTGAATGTAATAAAGAAAAGAGTTTGTTTTTTCTGTATAGTGATTTACCCACATAAACATTGACAGTGTGTTTCTCTCTCTCTCTCCTTGTTTTGACCTCTACTGGTACTGTTTTAATCCTAAATTCCGTGTGATTGACTTTTTTTTTTTAATTTTTGATGGCTTCTTTATGCCAGCTCCTGATTTTGCTTACCTGATATCCACAGACCATCTGATTGTTTATCCTGTTTACCCCACTTTTGCTTGAAAATGTGGCTACATACTTGAACTTGGAACATGTTCTCTTTTAGAATCTGCAGCTGTAGAAGGATGTGTAGAAAGATCTGAGAGAGAAGGCAAAGATGGCAAATAGTCTGGAAACATTGTTAAATGAAGAACAGTTGTGGAAAAAGCTAGAAAAGAAACAAAATACTAAGAGACATTAGTAATAGTTTTTAAATATTTGAAGAATTGGCATGCAGATTCTGGAGTGAACTTTATTTCCTGGAGATCAAGGCAAATAGTAATGGTTGAAAGATACAGAATGAATAGAAATTAATTTCAATATAAGATTCTTTACACATATTTAAATATCTCTCTTTACATTTTTTTGCACTTGCTTTATTAAATGCATCTGATACATTCTGTCAACTAAGATGCCAGAAGCAGATGGAGTATGATGTGAGTAATCTTGAGAAGCGGTTGTAACGACCACCCATTTCAAGCATGCAGCATCTGCAGATGCTCTGTTACAGCTGCCAGCCCTACCTTACATATGATGTATTGGACTCCAAAAACACAGCACAACCTGTACTCCTGATGTGAAAACAAATGCTGTTTGGGCCCTTTTTCAACTAGGGGCCATGTATGCCTCTCCCTGTTCTTCCTTCCTAGAGTCTCTTCTTTCCTCACAGAATTTTATCTCCATCTTCAGGCATTCTCCCATTTCCTGCCTTTTGCTGTCAAGTACTAGTGACAGAGTGTTTTGTTTGAAAGCATAGTTGCTATTCCTCAGACTCTGGAATTTTATTTAAATGGTGTCTTCCTTTTCCTTATGGTGGCTCATTGAATGGTCCATCCTCTAAGCATTTTTGGTAATCCCTCTTTTGAGTACAGCATCCAAATTTCTGGTCTTCATGAAAAAGCCTTCTAGGATAGCTGTCAGATAATATAATTATGGGAAACACACAAAAAAACTGATTGCTTTAATTAAAACATTTCAGCAAAGGCTGAATGCTGTAACTACTAGGGATACTGCAATGCTTACCTTAGCAGGAAATTGAAATATGACATTTGTATATCTATAGGAAACCTCCTGGACCCACTTCAAATTCTCTTTTTCTGAACTCTTATTTTAGACAGTTCTTTATTGACAAGTCCCAGAAGTCTTCATTCACGTAGGTATAACATGGACGTGCCTTGACTCAGACTTCAACCTCAGTCCCCTCACTTCTTCCCGTTGGTCTTCACTGATACTGCAACATGGGACAGCCAGGGGAATGTAGTTGGCACATTTTCCAGCACATCTATAGGGAATGGGGGTTATTATTCCATTAGACAGCTCTCGATGCTAAGACTCAATATGGCACCGTTCCTCCCAAAAACCAACCACTTGGCAGTGTGTGGATGACCATCATATCCCTTCCATCCTAGAAAGACAAGTAATTCATTCTTAATAGAAATAACACAAAAGCCAGATATGGGTTCTATTTCTCTGTGTACAGTGCATCTAAAAGCATCATCATCTATATGCCTGCTTTACCAGCATAGTATATAGCACAATATTGTCTCATATCAACTCTCCCATTTTATGTCAATAGAGATGCAATAATAGGCATGAAACTATGGGATCTGCTGTTCTAAAGTACACTCTGTCACTCCAAAGCAACTGGTCTGATGAAATGATGAAATAGTCTGTTATTATAAATAACCTGTTATCCCTTGAAATATAAAATATATTGCTATAAAGACAGCACCAAATCTCGAGCCCACTCTGTATAAGTCTGTCCCAAGGCTGCTCTGTCCAAGCACTCAAAATATGCAAATAGAGAGTATGAGGAAATTAATATCTCATGGAGCATTATTTTAACATAAGGATAGAAACTGATAAATAAGTATTATTCCTTTTTTTTCTGCCAAGTAAGCGTTCGTGAGGTTTCTTATATGGTCTTAAGAAATCAAGTACCTTGTTTTCATAGCAATGGTCAATTTGATAGCATTGAGTCTCTCTACATTTCTGATTTCCTTGTCTCATCCTTCACTCTTGGTCTCTGGGATTACTCTCTCAAATAAACTAGTCATACATAATCCTTTGTCTCAGGCACTACCTTCTGAGAAACACAGGATAAGAAATACTTAAAGTCCCTACCAATATTGGCAATGTATCTATTTCTCTAATGGTAATTGCACTCTAAATCTGGCCAACTTTTCCATAATAGCCCAGCAGAAAGATCCTGGGCTCCTTATTCTGAAAGGAGCTGTCACTATTTGCTTTTGATCAAAAGGCCAAGAGGGTACAGTAATAACCTATTTTTAGTCCGTGGCTTAATGGGTACAGTTTTGTGCTATTCTATTAATCATTTGAAAGACAAAATAAAACTGAATCAAAATGGCATGATTAAGACAACGGTGCCAAGTTTAGGTATTAGTATTTGACAATAAGGACATGCAATAGAAATATTTGGCAATGGTTGTTGCTGTGGGTTTATGCAGATGAGAATGGACAAGTTTTCTTTGAGGCCATGAAAACCACAACATCATTATTATAACATAAATAACATTAGACAAAGGGTCTTGAGGATTGTATCTGACTTACTGTGAAGAAACTAAAGACATTTTTAATCCTTAAATATTGTTTTATTCTTTAATCAAATATAAGAGCATGAGAAATTCTGCCACTTAATCTTCTGATGTGATTAAGCTTAGTCTGTTTTGTGAGTGCTACCATGACAGATGATGACTAGACTTGTAGATTTTGGCTACTGATACACCTAACTGCTTTGCTGTCAGTTGAGGTGAGTTACTCTATTATATTCAGATGAGAGCTGGGTACTTAGGATTGTCACTTTTAACTACCATTTCCTCCTACTTGCAGAGGTTAAAAAGCTAAAACACAAAATTTCCCAGAGTCCTTTCCTGGTTCTAAATGTAAAATGCGTTTTGCTCATTGGATATATTTGATGAAGTTTTGGAAGGCAAAAATGAGGTTACACTTAGCTTCCTGTGGCTCTTGACTATCACAGCAAGCTAGCAGTATAGATTTATGGGGCTCCCCCACAGTGGTATTCTAATGTCCCCTCCCCAGCTTCTGTAAGTATAATAGATACTTACAGAATGATAGTGGTTGTTTCTTGCTCTCAGTATAGCCTCAGAAGAGTAACTGCTATAGTGGTTCAATGCTGTATTATTTATGGAGATATTCAAGGAAGTCATGCATTCCAGGAGTCTATTTTTTTTTTTTTTTTAGCAATTATAATGACTTCCTAAGCGGTTTAATTCCCTGAGTCAAATATCTTGCTGCTTAGAATGTCCAGATTGGCTTCTATTTTCTTCCCTGGTCCCTAATGGATGAACCCAGTTAAAGAGAACTAAACCTCATGACATAGTAAAGAGTGGAATTTCATGTGATTGAGGAAGTACCATCACAGAGATAAAGACTATGCAGTGATATCTATGTCCACATAAAATTTTTTTTTGTAAATACCATGTGTTAAATATATTAGCAAAAGTGAGAGAAGCAAGGTCCAAGATAAAAACCCCTGGCTTGTGTTTATTTTTGAAGGACTTAATAGAGTTAGATGGATTTGGTGACTGGGAAAGAGATGACACTAACCTTTGGGCATATGTGTATTCTGGACTTTAAACCATGATCCTTTCTGTTGACCTTAAAAAAAAAACATAATGTCCTTTTTTGAAAAGAAGGGGGGTACTTAAATTTTACCTGACTTTGATTTTTTTTAAAAAATGTAAAAATACAAGATATACCTACACACTCTATGTTCAATTCCTAGCTCCCATTTAATGATCTTCAATTCAGAGAAATATTCTGAGGGAAAAAAACATTTTCCACACTGGGCACTCATGTTTCTTTGATGAATGAAGGAAAGCTGTTATTACAGCCAATGAATGTACATCCTGGACCCCATAAATTCCTGACACTTCCATCAATACCCAGAAAACACGGTTTATCAACAGATTGTAACTTTAGGAGCAATTCATAGACTCTAGAAGATGGGAGTTTAAATGACACTAGACATCACCTGATTTTCTGAATATTAGCTCTTTGTTAGCTTATTTTTTAAAGAGTTCTAAAACAGTACCAAGTCTTACTGGCATTATTATCTGGAATTCATTAAATATAACATGTATGCAAGAATTTTTTTAAAGTTACACATTTTTCAGTTTTAGTAAGTGGTGAAAAAGCTGACTCTTAGAATATATTTCCAATCATGTTATTTTATTTTTGCAGGAAAATATGGATTATTTCCCATGTTCACTCAACAGCTCACAGTGACTTTTGAAATTATGAATGGCATACAAAAACAGTCTCTTGCTCTTTTGTGTTGCAGCTGTTACCACTATCTCTGTTTATAGGACTCTATGCATTTTTCATAATCTTTACTCTTAAATAGTGATTTGCATGGCACAAAAATGTACAAATTAAAATAAATTAAATGGCATAGAAATCCCTCAAAGATACAAAGTTTTTAAATGAAGTCCAGTTATTTTCAGATATTCTGAAGATGCAGTTATAAGAACAATGATCATTAAAACATTCATTGTGCTAAACATATAGTGAATAAAGAGAAAATACACCAAAAACACATCTTTAATTTCTTTAGAAGCAAGAATAAAAATTTTATCAAAAATAAAAATATGGTGATGGAAGTGGCCTGGGCTTGGATGTTGAGAAGTATATTTCTGCTATTTACTGCTCTACTGAATATAACTTCTATGCTTGCTGAGAGTTTGAAAAACGTATGCATGTTGTTGACTTACTGATTATTTAGTACAATGCTTCTCTTAGTGCAGCATTGTCACTGGTGACCTCTTTGTCCTGAAATTAAGAAGATATTAAAATAGATATTTTTACTTAATTTGAATTTTTAATATCTGCCTCTGTCAAGCTGCTTCAATGCCTGCCAAAGAGGAATGGAAATGAATAAATTCTAAAAATATTTCTCTTCCATTGGCCTGAAACATTCCTTTGAGACAGAATTGAAAGTTTTAGGGGTTCCTCTTCTATCACAGAGGTGATCTGTTCATACAGTGAGTTGAATGACTAATGCATTAATGTCTGGAAGACAGACAATGGAGATTTTAGCAGAGCTAGCATGTTCCCTCTGCAACCCCCATGCACTCCCACTCCCCCAACACACACACTCACTTTTATAAAAGCCCCTATCATTTCAAGTTCATGTGGTAATTGTTTGCCAGGAATTGCCTTCACTTAAGGGAACAGAAGAAACAAAGAAAAAAAATTATCTGGCAAGAAGGTACATATGCCATTTATCCCTCTTTCTGTTGCTCTTTGTAGACATTCGAAGGATAATACGATCAAACAAATGCTTTATCTTCTATGCCAAAATTTCTCCAAGGAAATATTTCATTCGGCATATGGCTTTGACTTATCCTGTCAACCACCTCTCTTCTCCCACAATTTTTCCTTCTTTATTTCTTTTTTACATTAATATATTACACAAGGGAGTAATATTTTCACAAAGGAATCAAGCCAGGGTTTAGAGCTCTTTCCTTAGGCTACTAATCATTTCACAAAATTAATTGATAGTTGCTGATGATTTTTCTCACCACTACTTAACCATTTGCAAGCGGTTTTCTACCCCCTCCCTAATCTGAAAAATATTTCTATCTTCAAAGTCAACAGTGTCTTTCCAATGGCTAATAACAAAGATTTTCTCTCTGCGTTCAATATTGTCACCCACTTATTAAAAATTGTGTTTCTGTATTTATTTATGCAATATTATGTATTTAGGCTCTTTTTCTACTTTCCTGTTTCTTTTCTGTCTCCTGGCTTTCTCTTTTCCTGGTGTGTTTTCCACCATTCCTAAAGGTGTTCACCCAAAGTGTGTATCTCTCTTTGTCTTTATACTCTTTATGATAAGCTTCTGTGATTTCATCATCATAATTTTGAGAGGAATCTAAAATTATACACTTAGTATTAGTCTTTTCTCTCCAGGTCAAACATATGAATTTAAAAATGGGTATGATAACTCTGCATGAATGATGAGGTATCTCAAACCCAGTATGCACCAAACCAAACTCAACATTGTCACTTCTTATGGCAGGCAGAATTTTAACTGTGACCAACATCTCCACTCTCCTGTCTGCACATCTTGCATAATCGCTGGGACTGTGAATATATGAGGAATTTTACTCCATGACTCAGTTATATTTTATGGTGTATTTGACATTAACAAAAAGAGATTACCCAGATAAGCCTAACCTAATAACACCAAAAACTTTAAATCCGAGTCTAGAGGTCAGAGACAGAGAAAGTCAGAGATATGGGCATGAGAGGGATTCAAAGCAGGGAAGAGTCTTTGTATCTGACTTTGAATATGGAGGGTAACAGCATGACAAGGAATGAAGGCAGCCTTTCAGTGCTGAGTGGTCCCAGCTAACAACCATCAAGATAATGGAGATAGCTCTACAACCAGAAAAAGCTAAATTCTTCCAATAACCTGAATGAACTTGAAAGTAGATTTTCCCCTAGAGCCTCCAGATGAAAACTCAGCACAGTGGGACACCTTGAATTCAGCTTTATAATTGCTTGAACAGAAAAACCAGCCATGCTGTTCTTAGATTTTAATCTATGGGAGGAGGGGGTGTGGAGAAAGAGAGAGAGGAGAGGAAGGAAAAAAGGAAAGGAGGAAGGGAGGGGGAAAGTAAAGAAAAAATACTGTCTTCCTATCACGTACTAAAAGTCAAATACTTTAGCCAGAAATTTCACATGTAGAACCCTAAACTGGCATGTTAGTGCAATACATTTTAAGCGATGAAATAATGTTATGAAGGTCACAGGATCTGTAGCCAACTTGGGTTTGAATCCCACTCTTTTAACTATTTTCTTTCTGTTCTTGGGCAAGTTATTTTATCTTTATGTGTTTTAGACTTTTATCCATAAAACAAGGATGTTAATAATAACACCAATCTCATAGGGTTATTTGAGGATCAAATGAGCTAATATATTAAGTACTTTACAAAGTACTTGGTCCATTGAAACCTTTATATATTTTAGGCTTATATTTTCTCAACCTAATTTTTAAGAATTAATCAACTATAATAAATGTGTCTGCTTTATTCTCTGAATCACTTACTCTAGTGTGTTACAGTGTGTACTCAATTCCAGATTATTGAATGAATCATGATAGAGCAGACACTTTTTCCATGAGGCATAGCCACTCATCCTTCCTTGCCATGATACCTGAGTTTGTTCTGGCGTTTATGTGCTTCAAGAGGTTGGGCTCTTTTCCACCTTCTGTTGAGGAATCTTGTAGATCATAACCAATGGTGGTAACTCCATGCCCATGGCCAGTAATTCATTTAGAAGTAAACATGTGCCACAATTTTGGGCAAGGAAATGTTAGGCCATATCTGGCATGAAAGTGGAGGATGGCATTGTCAGATAGTGTTTGTTGTTTTTAAAAGAAGGTATATAGAAAGAGGAGATTGTCTTTTCTGCCTCTGGATGTTGTCATCTGTAACACCTAACACCTATGCAGCCATCCTGAAACAGTGGGTAATGTTTATCTGAAAACAGAGTTAGCTGAAGAGCACAAGTTCATGTGATGAGGATGGCATAGCAAAAGATGGAAGGAACCTATCCTGTATCATGTCACTGAGCATTAGTAATGCTTAAATTGTCCAAACTCAAGACTTACTCTTTTGTGAGATAATGAATAGCCTCAATTCTAAGCCATTTATAGTTACAATTTCTATTGCTTTGAAATGGAACACTCCACCTGACACACTGATGTGTATAAAACTCATATTAGCCACAGGATTAAATAATGCTAATTTTCTAGTTATAAAGTGTTCTCTAACATTAATTTTATATATCTGAAATTTTTAATAAACTGATCAAACCAGGTCTAATTTTCTCAATTATGCTCCTTGCTATAAAATCAGATATTTGTTTTTCATTACAGTTGGCTTTGGGTTAGTTACAGAGATATACTATTTCAACAACAATTATTATGAAAGTTATGAAAGCCAAGAAAATGTAATCATCCTGTAGATTAATTGTTCTGGGAGATGTTTTAATATTTCAGACTAATTGAAAATGTGGCAAAATATATGAATATGTGGCTCCATATTCTCAAGAAATAAATAATTTTTTAATTGCATATATTTTGCTTGTGTACACTGATTGTGCACTGAACCCATGCACCTGTTATCCTAACTACACCCCACCTATAAATGCCTATAGACATACTGATTTATCCAATTTGGATTCACAATAGACAATTCTTGACAATTGCTGACTTAATGATTACTTTAAATGTGCTGAGAGATTACTTAAAAATGTTTGGAATATGGCTTCTGCCATAAATTCACTCAGATTATTTTGAAACATTGATTTTAACCTTACAAATTTGTTAACTAAGCAGAAGAAAAATACTATCCCCAGTGGCATAGCATGAGGTAGGTTTAGAAGTAGAAACAGGACACATCCCATGTACATGACATAGTTTCCTATAGATCGTCTCACATAGCTTAAAATCATGAAGAAAGTGAGATAATTACACTATCTACAAATCTTGAAATAATTTCTAACTCTCTCAGTGACAAATTTCTCTTTCCCTTAAATCCCAGATGCTACTCAATATGGGTAATTATTGGAATATTTTCTTTTGTCCTTAATTAAGTTTTCTACTTTTAGATACCCATTTAAAATTTAGTGAGTTTAAATAATTTGAAATTATGACAACACTAAATTTGTATGCAAAGATAAATTAGAGATTGAGTACACCTGTTATGACCAACACCACATCTGTGGGTGATGTTCTCAGTATTTGTAATTACAAAGCCTAAGTCGTGATTTCATACTTAAAAATAGAAGATGTTTAAAAAATGAAAATGGCAGATCAGTAAAGCCATGTTTTTAATTGATATTTTTTATTTAACATTTGGGTTGGTCTACCCTCAAATTACCTTTGTTCATTAGATAGTAAAACAAAATTTTAACTAAAGACAGCTCTGTTACTCTTTGCCCTTTTTATTCTGAAAATCTGTTTCATGTTAGCACTCTGTGCATAAATAACAGAGTCAGAGAATTATGTGTGTCAAGTAGACACTCATTCATTTAACACATGTACAACACACTTTGCTCACCAACTTGCTCACCACCACTGGGGTTCAATTCTAGGTCACAAAGGAGATATCTGGGTTTTCTCTGAAGTAAATGGGGACATTTATTTTTCATCTAGGCTTTATTTTCTTTGTAGAAATGGTGCTATGTTTTAAATACCAAGATACAGAAAAGGAAGTTAGAAATTACAACAAAAGTAATTTTGTGATTGCAAGTTAAAACATATAAGAAAAATTAGCAAATGTGAATGAAGTCTATATGTAAAAATAAATTTAAAACCCCATAAAATCCAAATCCATTGTATCAGTCTTTTCAGTTACCTTAAGTTACATTTCATCTTTTATCATAGCAGGTCACATTTTTTGTGCTATTTATGTCAAACATAAATAAGACATTTCATTTAATGTTTGTTTAGTGCTATAGATAGATGCATCTTATTGTCTGGAAACGTGCATAATAGGAAAATCTCAATTAATTACAGCCTAACTAATCAGTATATTTTATAAGTAACAATTCTAGTATTTTATTTTACAAATAACAAAGGCTACTATAATTGCATTTAATTTCATCAGAGAAGTTGAGTATATTGGAAAAGATAAAGAAAGAAAATACAATCTGTATTAATATCTAACATTTATGAATGATACGGTTCTGATGTTTCCCCCTTCAAATCTCGAATTGTATCTCCCAGAATTCCCACGTGTTGTGGGAGGGAACCAGGGGGAAGTAATTGAATCATGGGGGCTGGTCTTTCTCGTGCTATTCTCATGATAGTGAATAAGTCTCACAAGATCTGACGGTTTTATCAGGCGTTTCTGCTTTTCCATCTTCCACATTTTCTCTTGCTGCCGCCATGTAAGAAGTGCCTTTTGCCTCCCACCATGATTCTGAGGCCTCACCACCCATGTAGAATTGTTAAGTACAATTGAACTTCTTTTTATTCCCAGTCTTGGGTATGTCTTTATCAGCAGTGTGAAAACGAGCTAATACACTGAGGTTCGGCATAGTGACATTTGTAGAAGTTTTAATAAACTGACTAAAACAAACAAACAAACAAACAAAAGAACTTCTGTTGCTATCTGAATAGATTCACTGAGTTGATGTAGTCATCATGAACAGATAATTAATATCTGTTACTTTGGATAGTAACCATGGAGAACTCATAAATCTTCCATCATTCAATATTTTACCTTCAACATGTAATGGGCAATTAAGTCATTTGCACTGATGTGACTGTACCATTTTCCAATTCAGTGGGGGAAAAATATGTAAAGATATAACAAACAAAAATGAAAATTCATTTTTTAAAAAGTCTGAATAAGACAGAACTTTGTGTATTTTTTCATAAATATACAATAGGTGTTTATTTCACTGAAAATTACAATTCAAGCAATGTGAACCTGAGACTTTGTTTTCATCATCAAAAAAAAGATGATCTTAAAGTTTACATCTTTTCAGTACAGAGTAAACAGTTAAATGTTGTATAAGCCCATGTAGACACTTAAAGCCAACAAGCTTTTTATTACTTTTTGTTAATCCAAGTCAAATAACCATTTTAACAATATATTAAAATATGAAATTCATTTATATTATATGAAATCAATGAGTAAATGCCAAAATAGTTTATTTTGAAATGTCCACTTTATTAATAATCGATCTCAAGCCAGCATTAAAAAAAGAAACTACTTGAAAATTGCTTCCACCACCACCAAAAGTCTCACTCTTGTAGATGCTGTATTTTATTTTATCTCAATAACATCTAATTTCATTTAGAAATAAGATAGATTTTTTTTACTTCAGTTAATAAATTTGATTTATCTTTCAAAATGCAATTAATTATAACATGAATAGAAAATACCATAGAGGGGGCTTACAGAAGCACTTCTGATTTTATCCTTATGTGAGTGCTATGATATACTTAATAATATAAATAATAATATGATGAGCAAGATGAATATCCATGGAAAAATGTCAGTGTCAGCTAGGATGACAGCAAAATATATGTCTTTTTTTTGACTTCTCAAATCTACATCCTTCAATTCCTGAAGCCACTCACATTCACTGAAGTCACACTTTCTACCTTGTGTTCTGAGGTTATATCATCTTTCTCATTTACTACAAAGTTCACCAAGTGGAAACTTCCCTTAAAATCATTGGGTTTTGCATGCAGATTGTCTTGGCAGAGATATAGACCGAAAAGAAAAAAGTGGTTTAATAATTCTCATGGGTTGTAGACTTAGAGAAATTCGCCAGTAAATCATTGCTGATGTGACAAAACTTATACCGTCTATCTTCATGAATAGGAGGATTATATATGGAAGACTTCTATATTAAGTTATGTTTAAGAATAGAGAATAGAATTTTCTTCTCAGTATAATTCCAAATAATATTTTATCCTCTAGTTGTAGTAAGTATTTTGATATTTAGTAACAATATTTTAAAATTTTGATAATTTTCTTATTCATTGCTTTGGCTCTAAATCATCTTTTATATTAGTATGTTTTATCTTCCCCTTTGTTATTTTGCAAGTACCATGTTTCTTAATTTAGAATTATATAGCTATCATTAGGAATATTGTTATAAATAAGAAAATAAACATACTTTTACAATACTTTTATTCATGTAATAGTTATTAGGTGGAAATGCTAATTCAAATTCTCGGTTAATATCTGAGATATAATGGTGATTAAGACACAGTTCCTGCTCTCAAGGAGTTCAGTTTAATCAAAGAAAAAAATTAAACAAATAAAAAGCATTCATTGTTATATCTTCTTTTCCTATATGTAAAATTACAGGCTTTGAATCTTTTTTTTTTTTTTTGAGACGGAGTCTTGCTCTGTTGCCCAGGCTGGAGTGCAGTGGTGCCATCTCAGCTCACTGCAACCTCCACCTCTCGGGTTCATGCCATTCTCCTGCCTCAGCCTCCCGAGTAGCTGGGACTACAAGCGCCCACCACCATGCATGGCTGATTTTTTGTATTTTTAGTAGAGACGGGGTTTCACTGTGTTAGCCAGGATGGTCTCGATCTCCTGACCTCGTGATCCGCAGGTTTGAATCTTAAATACCGAAAACATCACTTATATATATGTTGTTGGTAATGACAATTGTACTCAATATACAATTTATCTTTTCATAAAAACTCAGTGCTATAATTTTAGATTATTTAAATGTGTCAAGTTGCACTATGGAAGCTTAAGAAAAAGAACACTAAACTTGGCCTGGAAGGAGACAGAGATGTTTCCTCACTGTATTATTTCATTTTCATGCTGCTGATAAAGCCATACCCAAGACTGGGAATAAAAAGAGGTTTAATTGGACTTATAGTTCCACATAGGTAGTGAGGCCTCAGAATCATGGTGGGAAGCAACAGGCACTTCTTACTTGGGGGAAGCAAGAGAAAATGAGGAAGAAGCAAAAGCGGAAACCCATCAGATCTTGTGTGACTTATTTACTATCACGAGAATAGCACAGGAAAGATTGGCCCCCATGATTCAATTACCTCCCCCTGAGTCCCTTCCCCAAAACATGGGAATTCTGAAAATACAATTCAAGTTGAGATTTGGGTTGGGGCACAGCAAAACCATATCATTCAGCCCCTGGCCCCTCCAAATTTCATGTCCTCACATTTCAAAATCAATCATTCCTTCCCAACAGTCCCCCAAAGTCTTAACTCATTTCAGCATTAACCCAAAAGTCCACAGTCCAAAGCCTCATCAGAGACAAGGCAATTCCCTTCCACCTATGAGCCTGTTAAAAAAAAAAATTTCCACAGTCCAAAGCCTCATCAGAGACAAGGCAATTCCCTTCCATCTATGAGCCTGTAAGATCAAAAGCAAGCTAGTTACTTCCTATATACAATGGGGGTACAGATATTGGGTAAATACAGCCATTACAAATTGGAGAAATTGGCCAAAACAAAGGGGTTACAGGGCCCATGCAAGTCCAAAATCCAGCAGGGCAGTCAATTTAAAGCTCCAAGATGATCTCTTTTGAATCCAGGTCTTACATCCAGGTCACACTGATGCACAAAGTGGGTTCCCATGGTCTTGGGGAGCTCTGCCCCTGTTGTTTTGTAGGGTACAGTCTCCCTCCTGGCTGTTTTCATGGTCTGGCATTGAGTTCCTGTGGCTTTTCCACATGCACGGTATAAGCTGCTGGTGGATCTACCATTCTGGGGTCTGGAGGATGGTGGCCCTCTTCCCACAGCTCCACTAGGCAGTGCCCCAGCAGGGACTCTGTATGGGGGCTCTAACCCCACTTTTCTCTTCCACACTGCCCTAGCAGAGGTTCTGTGTGAAGGCCCCACTCCCACAGCAAACTTTTGCCTGGACATCCAGGTATCTCCATACATCTTCTGAAATCTAGGTGGAGCTTCACAAACCTCAATTCTTGACTCTTGTGCAACCACAGGCTCAACACTACCTGGAAGCTGCCAAGGCTTGGGACTTTCACACAGCCTGAGCTGTACATCGTGAAGCCACAGCCTAAGCTGTACATTGGCCCCTCTCAGCCATGGCTGGAGCAGCTGGGACACAGGGCACCAAGTTCCTAGGCTGCACACAGCATGAGGACCTTGGGCCTGGCCCAGGAAACTGCTTTATCCTCCTGGGCCTCCAGGCCTGTGATAGGAGAGGCTGTTGTGAAGGTCTCTGGCGTGGCCTGGAGACATTTTCCCCCATGGTCTTGGGGATTAATAATAGACTCCTTGCTACTTATGCAAATTTCTGCAGCTGGCTTGAATTTCCCCTCAAAAAAATGGGATATTCTTTTCTATCACATTGTCAGGCTGCAAATTTTCTGAACTTTCATACTGTTTCCCTTTTAAAACAGAATGCTTTTAATGGCACCCAAGTCACCTCTTGAATGCTTTGCTGCTTAGAATTTTTTTTCTGCCAGATACCCTAAATCATCTCTCTAAAGTTCAAAGTTCCACAAATCTCCAGGGCAGAGGCAAAATGCCAACAGTCTCTTTGCTAAAACATAACAAGACTCACCTTTGCTGCAGTTCCTAAAAACTTCCTCCTTGCCATCTGAGACCGCCTCAGCCTGGAACTTATTGTCCATATCACTATTGGTATTTTGTCCAAAGCCCTTCAACAAGTCTCTAGGAAGTTCCAAACTTTCCCACATTTTTGTGCCTTCTTCTGAGCCCTCCAAACTGTTCCAACCTCTGCCTGTTACCCAGTTCCAAAGTCTGTTTCACATTTTCATGCATCTTTTTAGTAACTTTCCACTCTACTGGTACTAATTTACTGTATTAGTGCATTCTCACACTGCTGATAAAGGCATACCCAAAACTGGGAGAAAAGGAGTTTTAATCGGACTTACAATTCCACATGGCTGGGGAGGCCTCAGAATCACGGCGGGAGGTGAAAGACACTTCTTACATGGCTGCACAAGAGAAAACAAGGAAGAATTAAAAGCAGAATCCCCTGATAAACCCATCAGATCTTGTGAGACTTATTTAATATCAGGAGAATAGCATGGGAAAGACTGGCCCCTATGATTCAATTACCTCCCCCTTGGTCCCTCCCACAATATGTGGGAATTCTGGGAGATACAACTCAAGTTGAGATTTGGGTGGGGATACAGCCAAAGCTATCACTCAGGGACTCAATGTGTTACTGAAATGCTAGGCATTCAGTCTAGTTCCTCTTGCTTGCCCCACAGAAAACCAATATTAGGACAATGAGTATTGCCAGGGAAAGAGAATTTAATAGGATGGTGCAGAATGAGCATCGCCATGGAAGAAGAATTTAATGGGGTGCTTTAACAGGGTGCTGCAGCCAAGAATATGGGAGATCAGTCTCAAATGTATCTCCCCAACCAACTAAAATTAGGGGTTTATAAGGCAAGGAGAAATATAACTACATGTGAGAAAATAGGAATTAGGGAGGGGTAAGGAATAGGAGTTGGTCAACAGGCATCAAGTGGTCGATTAGGCAAACATGACAGATGAGGGATCTGACATCTTATTGTCCAGATGAAATGACCTGGTAAGTTTCAGTTCCTTGATACTATCAGGGAGACCTGAAGGTCGGTTTCCTGAGCAAGGAACTCAGATAAGACGAATGCAAGTTTAAAGCTTTAAGGCCGGGAGGGTCAAATTTCTGTTTATCCAAAAACCATAAACACTAGTCCTATAGTGAAGGTGGGCAAGTTTCAAAAGTCCCTGGGTTGTCTTTTGACTGAATACATTGAAATAATGTTAAAAGCAGCCTACTTTAAACATTCTAATTTAACTTTTCTGGAATAAGTTATCAAGAATTATACGTAATTAAAAATGTGTAAACTGATATGTTAAAAAATTAAGTTTTTATCTTTAGTTAGAGACACACAAGTTCCTGTTCCCAGATGCAATTGTTCTTACTAAATTAGTGGGTTTACTTCCAGAAATGCTCACATAAACTGTTTCTCTCTCTCTCTCTTTCTCTCTCTCTTTCTCTCTCTCTCTTTCTCTCTCTCTATGTGTGTGTGTGTGTGTGTGTGTATTTGTGTTAAACTTATGGATACATAGAGTTGTATAGTTTATAGGTATACAGTTTATTTAAATAGTTCTAATAATAAACATCTATATAGTTTCTAAACTTTGCAAAGTTTTTTTCTTTTAAAAGATTGTTCAATTCTTACCATTGACCTGTGTATATGCCATATCAAGCTATTTAATGACTAGACTTTAATATTTTAGTATCTGATAAAAATAAAGATCAGATGTAATTTTTAGGAGTTCCCTGAATTTTTGGTTATTTATTTTCCTATGAAGTCTTCGTAGTCTTTTAAAAATAGTAGTTGCATTTGAATAATTTTAAATTGATAAATTACTGTAGTGAGAATCACTATTTTTATCTTGTAGAGTCTTCCTGATGAAGAACTTTTTGATCTTTTGGAATGTTCTTTTTGTATCCTATCTTTCTTTATATAGAAATGGACAACTTCATGTTAAATGTATTAACAAGCATTCTAAATCTTTGTTATTCCTAACATGCAATAACTTTTTCTACATTTTTTATGCCGATTGAGTCTTGTTTGATTTCTACAAATGTATACTCTTAGATTTATCAGGTAAAAAACTATTTCATCTTTAAATAACAATATTGTGCTGTGCCTTACTTTTATAACTTTAATTGTTTGCTCTTTTTTGCCTAGTACTATTAAATATTATTATTGATTTCTAAAAATTATTTCAGTAGCAATTCTTCCATAGTTTTCTTACTAACTTCAATGTTGTATTTTGTGATACAGTGGATGTATTTTATCATGTAAAAAAACTATTCATTCCTGTTTATTGAGAGTTTCAGTCGAAAGTTTTATTGATTGTTATAAATGACTTCACAGAATTTTTTCAGATATTTTAATTTAAAAATTAAAATAAATAGATATGGTATAAGATTGATAGCCTAATACTAATTCTGGGATCATTGCACTTTTAGACTAAACATCATTGTGTCATGTAGTTTTATTATTGTTTTAATGTGATGAATTTTTTTTGTTAGAATTGTATTTAGGAATTTCTTCATTGATATGCAAATATATTACTTTTGTGTTGACATCCTATGTAAGATTTGGGGAGCTCCAGTGACCCAGTTGGTTAGGGCACAGTACTTATATGTTAGATATGATATAAAACTTGCTCCATCAAATACCTAAATGATTTAATGCCTTTTTTTTCCCCAAGTATTGGATAATGCTAAATGGCATAGAGTGAATTTGTCACTTAAAGTCTCTGTGAGATGCTCTTGTAAAAAAATTCTAACCTGGTTCTTTCTTGAAGAGAGAATCTCTTAGATAATTTTATTTACTCGATACGGTCATTTATTTTTTCAGTTTCAACTTCCTATATTCTGATTTAGTTTCAAAGTTTATATTTTTATGAAATCATCTATTTTATCCATGTTCACTAATTTACGTCATAAAGTGGAACAAAGAACTTTCAAAAATTTTTTTCTAATTTTTTCTATATCTGTGGCAACTTTCCCCTTAACTACCTTTTTATTGTATACAATTTTCTTTTTTTCTATCTTGATTTAATTTCAACAGCATTTTATATGTTTTCCTATTTTGTTATGTAAAGAAGGATTCTTGGTTTTATTCATTACTACAGTAATTTCATGGTTTTGAATTACTCAATTTTTGTTACTTTTATTGTATTTTATCACTCTTTGATTTATTTTGTGGTTTTAAAATTATTTTATATATTGGTTGTTCAATGATTTTATTTTCATTCTTTCATTTAACCTAAAACAATTATTTTCTACTAGCATCTTTCTCTAGGAACTGCTTTAGTTCACTGACCTAGATTGTGATATAAGGAATTTTCATTGTAATTATTTGCCTGAATATAAACCTTGAAATTGATTTTCACTTTAATAAAAGCTTAAGAGGGAAAGATTGTTTCTCCCACCCAAATAGGTAATTATTAACTGTTGTCTTTTTTTAGATTAATTTTTAGTATTATAATTTCTTATACTATGTTTTCTGTTCTATTTATGCTGGCTATAATTAGATTTTATATTTTTTCTTTAAAATATTCCATGAGTACTTGGAAAAAAGAATGTGTTTTATATGTCTACAGTAACCTTCAAAATATGGGCATCATTAAATAAATGAATTATACGTGCCTTATTAACTATATTATTAGGTATAGAAACTTTGTTCCTCTTGTTTGATTATAGACTGATAAAGGTACATTAGAGTTTACTAATATATTGAGTTTGTTCTTTTTTCTTGTGCTTCGTATCTATTTTGCTTTATGAACCACATAATGATATTTTTGCTTTAATATGTGATATGATATAGCAGAATATTTGATCACGTCTATCCCATTTTATTTTTTGTTTTATAGCATTCTTCCTTTCATTATATCATGTTTGTTATATTTTGTGTCAGTTTCCTGTCACTGTTTGAGAGGTTACTATTTTATTTCGTCTTCCTTTTTATCTATAACGTTATGGAATATATTTAGCCAACTATTTAGGCAGTGTCCATTGATTTTCTACTAGGTGTAATAATAAAAAATAAATATTTTCTAATGTTTTCTCCGTATCCTCATTCTATTTACTTTCACGTATTTATAAGTATTATTTTACTTTTGGGTATCAGAGTTTATTTTACACTTCTGCTAGAGTTTACTGAAAAATAATTTGCTGAAAAATAATTACCCATATATGGGCTATTTTATTAGCTTTAAATAATTTTTATGTGTGCGAAAAAAGAGGAAATAACATTACGTACCAAATTTTTCTTCACCTTTCCTGACATCTCTCGCTATTTATACATTTTCCAGTTTAAAGGTTTATGGTAGTCACACGGTAATTTGTAAACCTAAGCTCAATATCAACTTACTCGTAGCCACACATTGCTCTTGCCATAGTTTCAGCATCATCTCAGAGTTGTCTGAAGTTCAACCTCAAATAGTGTGTTAAATAAAAGCTTACGAGCAATATGCAAGCAATATATTCCCTGAGTTATTGTAAATTCATAAAGATCTTTTACCTTTATATTTGAATGTATTTGGGTTGTGTATAAAGTCATTGAGCCATATTTTCTTTTTCTTTCCCGGAGCACCCTGCAGGCATCGTCCAACTGTCTTTTACCAGTGAACATCCCTAGAGACAATGCTGAAACCATTTTCATTTTCCTCTGTGAGTTCATCTTCTTGTGTGTTTGTACAATAGTTTTTATTTTCTTTTATATTTAAAGCCTAGTACATTTATTAGGCTGTGTCTTACTGTGTGGGACTATTTATCTTTTTACTTTTCCTGATATTGAATGTGACTCTATTCTCTGGATAATAAAATCTCTACTATTTAGTGAAGGTTTCCTCAAATTATATTTAAAAACATTTTTTCTTATATTATTTCGGTGATGTTCATCAAGGAAAACGTGATTTACCTACGGAAATCATGAGATATACACATATACATGTATATATACACACACATACAACTACATACATGTGTACATTTACTGTATGTATATACACATATACATACATATACACACATATATATACACACACAAACACACAAATGTACATATATATAAATCTAGTGAAGCAGTGGAATGTGGTGATTAAACATAAGACTCTAAAATGGACATGATTAAAATACAGACTTTGGCTCCACCATTTATACATTGTGAGACCTGGGAAAATCATTTAATTATTTAATTATCATTGTATCTCAGAGTTTTTCATCAGTAAAATGGGAATGATCATATTCTTAAAAGTTTTTTTATTTTTATTTTTTTTTGAGACAGAGTCCTGCACTGTTGCCCAGGTTGGACTGCAATGGCGCGATCTCAGCTCACTGCAATCTCCGCCTCCCAGGTTCAGGCGATTCTCCTGCCTCAGCCTCCCGAGTAGCTGGGATTACAGGTGTGAGCCCCTGCACCCGTCAGAAGTTGTTTTGAAAATTAAAGTTTATATGGTTAGATTTGGTGGAGAGTAAAACATTCAGCTCATATTATTATTCATATAATAATTGCTATTATTATTGATACTTTCTAATACATTGCTAATTTTCATTTCAATTTGTTCAGTTTTCCTAATACTAGGCACTCCATTATTAATGGTTTTCTGCTCTATCGTTGCTTCCAGTGTGTCATTCCTTTATGGATTTGCATTTTTAAAAATTTTTATTAAAAGTATTATATGCTGCATTGTCTTATTATGCTCTTGTTTTGCAGTACCATACATGATTTCTTGTGTTTTATTTTGACCTTTGTTTCATAAAAGCGATTTTTGTTATTAAAATCCTTTTAATTTTTTCATCATTTTTATGTGTTATTTTAAAAATAATAGTTTTAGCTATCTCTTTGGCAATTTTACTTGTAGTAATTTTGCATTAATTTCATTGCGGTTTTTAAAATTTAATTGAATTGGATTTCTCTGCCAGTATTTCCAACAGCTTTATTTTGGAAGGGCCTGAGTCATTTCCAGGATAATGAGATTTATTTTTATGAGAGGGTTGTGTGAGTGAGTTCTTTTGTCTCTTACTTTTCTCAGGCAACCGAAAGTACTGCTTCCAGTTCGGTCACTGCCCCATCCCAGTCACTGCCCCGAGCTCCATGACAAAATGCAGCTCTCATAAATATTGCTCATCTGTATGATTGAAAACCCAATCAAGTCCTAGAAAGCTCCGCCTGCTATCCCAGGGACCTACTTTCAGTGCATGTAAACAAAGTTGTATTAGTTTGCACCTTTGCTTGTACCCCTGTCTTTAAGAAATGTAAGCTGCTGCTCAGTGTAGCCTTGGGCCAGCTTATTGCATCTTCTTGGACACCTGTTTGACTCTCACTGCATTTGGGATTTCTTCCAATGAACTTGTGACATAAGGTTTCAGGTTTTTCCATAAGGTTTATCAAAGATGGAATTTACATTTTTATTTCTCATTCCTTCTAGAATTTTGGAGTAAATCCCGAGAAGAGATATCACTCACCTGCAGTGAACTGCACTCATCTTAAATACACATTTTAATGCCTTTCTACCTGTACTTTCACCCATGAAATCATCTTCCAAATTAGGATGTAGAATTTCTTCAGCATCAGAGAACCCTCCTCCTTGCCCTGTTTAACAATCAATATCATACACATGCAACTTCTATTTTGTTCTCTGTCAACCACAAATTAATTTTCCCTGATCGTGAACTTGCTCCCACTCTTGCCAACACACTTGATAAAAGTATAGTGAAGGTATATGAGTGTGCTATGGCTTAGTTACCATTACTCAACAAGTCACACATTGCTATCCCTTGCCTCATCACAGTCCACTGTGGGAACTGGTGTTACCTCAGTCCCTTGAGGCTTTTGCCGAATGAAACAGGAGGTTGAAATTTTACAACTCTCCCTCACAAACCCTTCAGGTACTTTCAAGAAATTTGTTTTGCTATCATAGCTTCTGATACTTTCTCTTCATTTTCTTTTTCCAGTTTGAGCTTAGACACTAAACAGAATTTATATTGAGTTTATACACTAAATAGAATATAACTTTTTGTGATTGTGATTACTGTCTTAAGAGGGATATGTAATAAGTATTTGTGGCTAGTCTGTCATGTTTATTGGAAAATTTACAATGTTGTTAAACAGTATTGATCATGTATATGGAGGTATAATGAATGTACAGTAAAATTTCACCTTTTTAGAGTAAAAATTCTGAGTTTTTACACTCATATATTGCTGTGAAACCACTATTACAGTCAAAGTACAGAACATTCTTAACCCCAAATTATCTCTTGCACCAACTTATAGTTAAACATACCCCAACTCTCAATCCTTGGCAACCTCTCATTAATTTATAAATTTACTTTGTTCAGAATGTGATATAAATGTAATCACAGTCTTCTGGTTTGCACCATTTTTAATGAGAACATTTGGAATGTTTACAACACAAAGAAATGACAAGTGTTTGAGGAGTTTTTAATTCTTATCGCTATTCCTCTGAGTGTAATGTGTCCTTATTCTATTACCAGCTTTATGATTTTTTCTTTATTTTTGGGTTTACATAAACTTGAATATGATGCATATAGGTGTTTTCTATTTGTTTATTGTTTGTTTATTGCTCTTTGTCCTGCTTGAGAATCAATAAATATAGTTAATGTTGAAGCTTACTGGTATTTTTGAACAATTATTGGTCATTCAGTTTTTAAAAATTTTTATTTTAGAAACTTTTATTTTATTTGAATTTTTTTTAATTTGAGACATAACATTCTATGTTTTTATCATATACAACATGATGTTTTAAAGCATACATACATTGTGGATGATTAAATCTAGTTCATTACCAAATTCATTACTTCATATAGTCATCATTTTTGTGATAACACTCAACATCCACTGTCTTTATATTTTTCAAGAATACAATATGTCATTAACTATAGTCACCTTGCCATAAAATAGATTTGTTGAAATTTATTTCTCCCATTTTATCATTCAATCTTTAAATATTTGTTCTCCCTTTTTATTTCTCACCTTCTCCTTCTGGAATTTGCACATGTTACAGAATTTGATATTTTCATCCAAATATTTGATTGACTGTTTCTTTTAAAATTATTTTAAAAAATTTCTCCATGTGTTTTAAATTGTGTGATTAATACTGAATAATCTTCAAGGTAACTGTTTTTTCCCTTGGCTATCTTTAGTGTACCTATGAGTCTGTCAAAAATATTCATCATCTCCTATTGGGTATACTATTTTCTAGTACAGACAGTCCTTGACTTACAATAATTTGACTTTCATTTTTTTTGACTTTATGATGGTGCAAAAGCAATATGCATTCAGTAGAAACCATACTTCAGATTCTGAATTTTGATCTTTTCTAGGCTAGCAATATGCAGTATGGTAATCACTCGATTCTGGGCAGTGGCAGCAAGCCGTGGCTCACAGTCAGTCATAAGATCATGATAGTAAACATCCAATATAAAGTACAATATCTCCCTGAAGCACGCCATCTCTGCTAACTCATCAACTATGATGCCTCAGTGCCTTCTATCAGCTCTTCTTGAGCCTCATCAGAAAAGAGAGAAATTGATGACCCTGCATCTGTAGCAACCCCATCATCCAGCAATTAATTTTAGTTTAACACTGAAAATGTTATTCAGGCCCAGTGTGCTTTCAGCTGTGTTTGTTAATAGTGAGTACACATATAACCATTCTGTTTTTCACTTTCAGTACAGTATTCAATAAAATACATAAGATAGTCAGCACTTTATTATAAAATAGGCTTGTGTTAAATGATTTTGCCCAACTGTAAGTGAATGTACATGTTCTGAGTACGTTTAGAAAGCCTAGGCTAAGTTATGGTGGGTTTTCTGGTATCCATTGAAAGGTAAGGAGCATCTGTGCTTCCATTTGACCCAATTTCATACATATCAGCTTCTTGCTGAAATCCTGCCATCAGTTTATGCAGGTTGTCTACATTTTTACTAGGTTTTTAATCCTATTATTGATTGTTATTTTCAATTCCGTGCCTTATAGTAACAATATTTAGCTTCTCTCTGAGTTTTATCTATTGAATGCATTATATCTTGAAAGTGGGTTGATTTTTCTTTCTTTTATCAGTGACTCATAAACTTTGATTGTATGCCAGACATGTATTGGGTATATTTGAGATAGAAATAAACATATTTGTGCTTAGAACTGGGAGTGCCTCTTTCTTTTTCTTATTTTTTATTATTATACTTTAAGTTCTAAGGTACATGTGCACAACGTGTAATTTTGTTACATATGTATACATGTGCCATGTTGGTGTGATGCGCCCATTAACTCGTCATTTACATTAGATATATCTCCTAATGCTATCCCTCTCCCCTCCCACGACAGGCCCGGTGTGTGATGTTCCCCACCCTGTGTCCAAGTGTTCTCATTGTTCAATTCCCATCTATGAGTGAGAATATGCAGTGTTTGGTTTTCTGTCCTTGCGATAGTTTGCTCAGAATGATGGTTTCCAGCTTCATCTATGTCCCTACAAAGAACATGAACTCATCCTTTTTTATGGCTGCACAGTATTCCATGGTGTATATGTGCCACATATTCTTAGTCCAGTCTATCATTGATGGACATTTGGGTTGGTTCCAAGTCTTTGCTATTGTGAATAGTTTCTCCTAGGTCAGTGGTTTATGCCATTCTAGTCAGAAGTTGAGATAACTTTAAATTTATTTTATTTTATTTTTTATTGCCATCTTCCAAGCACCTTTGAGTTCAAATTATTGCAGTCTTACTCTAAACTGATTGCTTGAGGGTTTTTTTTTAATCATTGTTCTGCTCCATTCTCTACTCTCAGTTTCCTTTGTATGCTTATGTCTCAGAGAAAGTCTGTTTTGAAGATTTTTCTCCTCCCCTGCCATATGTTACTTGCTACTTACTAATCTGGTGGTGCTGTGAAAGAAGGAGTTGTCGCTGTCTGTTGCCTTAATCCACCCTAAGTCTTAGGCAAATATTGTGCCTCTGGATATCAGGGGTTCAATATTTTCCATAATCATGTCCCCCTTCTCCATGGGAGAAAAATTCTGCCTTAAAATATGTACAATAGGGAGTTTCCTTCTCTTTTCCTAGTGGTAGGAGACCTCTATTGGCATTGTTTCCTGCCTCTGTCCTAGGGGTAGAGGTTTTTTCTCTCTTCCCTTCTAACAGTTGCATCAGGTCTTCACCCGTGCCTTGGGAGTGACAGAGTTTTCTGATTTTCTCTAGAAACACGAAGCTTTTGCTCCTCAGAGTGAGATTCTATGTGGGGCTTTATGCTTTTCCTACAGCTGTGGCTTCAGATGAATCAGGCTTTTTCTAATGCCTTATCATATGATTGTAAGAAGAATGAAAATAACATATTTACCCAAAAACATCTCAAATGAACACATGGTAGTACGTCAGATAGTTTGTACACAAGAAACTAGCTCCATGGCCTTAAATTTTTGTTTCAATATGGCTGTCTTTCTTAATGCAGTGAAAATCATTTCAAAGGAAGGGAAATCAGAAGAATCTATCCACTATTTTTAGGAATTTTCCCATCAAGCACAGTCAACAGATACACTGAAAAGACAAATAATATATATATTCCTTAAAAGGAATAAGATCTAGTCTTAACAATAATCTATTGCGTATTTCAAAATATCTAGAAAAGAAGTATTTGAATGTTCGCAGCACAAAGAAAAGGTAAATGTTTGAGGTGATGGATTATTTTGTTAAACTATTTAATCATCATGCATTTTATAAACACACCAAAATATCACATGCACCTCAACAATATGTTCATATATTATGTATTAGTACAAAAATAGTATTTCATAAAATCACACACAGATTAGGTAAGTAAGACTTATCATTGGGATAGATTGGATTCTTAGTGTTCAGAGAGAGAGAGAGAATATGAACATTTTAAGTATAAGATAATGTAAAAGTAGCATTAAAGACATAAAGCACTTTTAGAGTGTTACAGATTCCAACATAGGTGAATATCAAATATGGTAAATAAATAATGAGAAGTAGTGCTGGAAGAAAAGTTGACCAAATCATTCAGGACTTTTGTTTCACAGACAAATTATATCACTTTGCTATGTATCAAAACTGTTTGGAACAAACAGTCGAGGTGTTCTCTATACATAGAAAATGCTGCTTTGCATCACATTGTCTTACTACCTTGATTTCAGCTGATCAAAACACAAATTAACAGCAATCTCCAAAGCAAGGTATTTACAGGCTCTTGGCTTTGATATGGCTTGGCCTGAGAGAACTGTCAAGCTTGTGTACTCTAAACTGTACGATGTCTGAAAATCTTGATAAATCTTTCTCTCTGATATTTCTAATGTTAATATTCAGATAGAGAAAAAAGACCACAGTGTGGGAGAAGCATGCATGATATAGAGAAGATAGTGAACAGAATCAATGAGATGCAAAATAATTAAGAAAATATAATCTATATGGTAGAAAGAAAAGGAGATCAAATCAGTAGAGAGTGACTGGAAAACCAGGAACAAGTGAGAGATAGAATGAGAAGGCATAGACCCTAGACTGAAGGAAAACAGATACTTTATTCTAATGTGATAATTATATTACTTTTGAGTCAACATAACTGTAACTGGTGTATCAGAGCTACTATTGATATCTTGAAGTCCATTAAATTCCCATCTGGGCTGGCAGCATAATGCCTGATATTATTTTGGAGTTTCTTTTCCTATTAAAGCAAATTTTATTGTGGGTGGCTCCAAATCCATACTGAAAGCTTTCTTTTTACTGCATCACATGATAGAGAACGGAAAGTGAAATACCGTACTCACTTTTCCAGTCTCACAGCCAGTGAGGACAACAAAGCTTTGTTTTAATCTCTAAATTATAAGTGGAAATATGCTGCAAGGGCTTCTGGATGTTTTTTGTAGTTTAGATGAAAATAGCAAAATGCATCTGGAGAACATTTGCTACCTACTTTGTGCCATTAAGACAGAATTTTTGACATTACAATGGCCATCTTGGGCCCATAGAACTGTAAGCCAATATGCTAAGAATTGTAGAGCTGAAATGCAGATGAAAGCTGACTCTTTAATATTGTTGAGCTACTGAAACAATCATGAAATTTCTGCACTTTGACTTTTTAAAAAAATTAGTGTTGAAGAAATAAAATATTATTCAAATCCAAATTCTAAATTCAATGATTCGTACTTCTAAAAAGAGCTGGAAATATAGACATTTCAGATAAATAAAAGCTAAGACATTATGTTACCAGTAAATCGCACTACAAAAAAAAGCTAAATAATGCTTTTTTTTTTTCTCCAAATGAAGGAAAGTGATACTGGATAGATTCAAATTCAAAGAGAGATTGAGAGCACTAGAAATGGTAAATAATTGGACACATATAAAATTTGTGTGTAATTCATAGCAATATTTCTTTAAAAGGCAAGTAACTGTTTAAATAAAGAATAATAACATGGTAAGACAGAATTTATGACATAGATACAAATAAAAATTATGACTAAAATAAAGATAATAGTGGTTAGGTAAATGAAATTATATAACTTTATAACACTTAAATGGGAAATATGAAATGTGAAGTAATAAAATATTTCATTTAAATAAACTTTGATAATTCATGCATGCAAATCTTATCCAAAGCTACCAATCAATGTAATTAACAATTAACTTTCTAAAAATTAACTATAGTTGTATAGGCTGGAAACAAACAACTATATTTTAAATGGCATTAAAATATTTAAACTACTGAAGAATAAACATTTTAAAATGTGTCTAAAACCTGTAATTTGAAAACACAAAATATTTCTGAGAGGAATTTAGGAACCCTAAATAGATTATGATGTATACTAAGTTCATGAATAGAAAAAAAATTATTATTAAAGTAGCAAATTTCCCCCAATTGATCTATAGATTAAAACATCAAGGAAGTTGTTTTTCCTTTTTTGTACATACTGATGTGCTAATTATATTATTTATATGGAAACTAAAGAACTTAGAAAGTCAAAACAGTATTTAAAAAGAAAATTTAATTGGATGACTGACACTATCATCTTTGAAGACTACTATAAAGCTATAGTAATCAGGAGACTGCAGTATGTTAAAAATATGGACACATAGGTAAATGACACAGAATAGAGGTTAGGACTAGATTGGTATACATATGGGCCACTAATTTTTCAAGAAAGGTGCCAAGATAATTCAATAGAGAAAGAATAGTTTTTCCACCGAATGTTCCTGAAACGAGGTATCTGTATGTAAAATGTAAACTTTGACCACCTACGTAATATTATAATTCAAAATTAAAAATGAATAGTATCCAAAAATATAAAAGTTAAGACCATAAAAAATAATAAAGAACAAGAGTAAACATTTAATAAACTTGAAGTAGACAAAGATTTATTGGAGAGAACACAAAAAGCACTAGCAACCGGTGAATTCATAAGGTGGACTTAGTGACAAAGTATTTCCTTTTGAAAAGCGGCTGATACTGTAGGATAAATCTGTTTGAAACATAAATCTGTTAAAGAGCTTATATCTAGGATACATATAGAGACTTTAACAAATACATAATAAAGAGGCAAACTTTTTTATAAGTGGACAAACGTCTCCAACAGACACTTTGTAAAATAAGATATATAGATTGCCAGCAAGATCAAGGAGAGGTGTTCAGCATAAAACAAGAGCTTAAAACTAAGACTACAATGAGAAATCATTTCACATTCACTAGAATTGCAAAAAATTAAAAACAGTCACACAAGGTATTGGCCGGAATATAAACTATTTGAACTTTCATACATAATTAAAGAATGACTTTAAAATATATTTTGTCATTTCCTGTAAAACCCTAAAATTTTTTGGTATTTTTCCAAGATAAATAAAATCATGTCCAATGTTTTATATGTTCACCAATGATATATACAAATAGTTTTATTTGTAATAGTATCAAACTAAAAGAACACAAATGTATATAAACATGTAAGTGGAAAACAAACTACTTTATCAGAGAAAAGGAACACTTTTTTGCTACATTCTACAACATCCATGTCTTTCAAACATTGTGATGAGCAAAAGAAGCCAGAGACAAAATAAACAAAAAAACACATACTGTATAATCTCTTTTATATGAAATCCTGGGAAATATAAAAATAAGTTACTATGATAGAAATCAGGTTAGTTGTTGCCTGGCGTCAGGGTATGGGTGAGAATTTATTGAAAGAGGGGCATGAAGGAACTTTCTGCAGTGAGGGATGTCTTTACTATCTTAATTGTGGTAATAGTTTAAAGGTGTTTACAGTTGCCATAACATTAAACTATGCAATTAAAATGTGGGCATATTAATTATGCAAATTATACCTCAAAGAATTTATCCAAAATATTATAATCAGAAAGATAATTTGTCAATGATGTTTATATGTAGTGACGGTTAGGAAGTAGGGGTTAGACAGAATGAAGGCTGGTAGATCGATTAAGAGAGTATTGTCACAGCCTATACAAGAGGTATGGAAAACCTGTCAAGGAAAGCATAAATAAAACACTCCCAGCACTTTAGGAGGCCAAGGCAGGCAGATCCCCTGAGGTCAGGAGTTCAAGATTAGCCTGGCCGATATGGTGAAACCCTGTCTCTACTAAAAACACAAAAATTAGCCGGGCGTGGTAGCATGCCTCTAATCCCAGCTACTCGGGAGTCTGGGGCAGGAGAATCACTTGAACCTGGGAGGTGGAGGTGGAGGTGGAGGTGAGCTGAGATTGTTCCTCTGTCTCAAAACAAAACAAAACAAAACAAAATAACAACAACAACAACTTAAAAAGGGAAATATAAAATAATTGAGGAATTTAGTACTTTGCTTTTGTTGGATTTCTGAACTTGTAGAGTCAAATCTTTGAAATACGTAGCCACTATATTTTCTTGTTTGAAGTTATTATAATAATAGTATACTTTATGCTATAGAATGTTTGTGTCCCATGAATTAAGAGACTGAAGCTTATCCCCAGTATGATAGCGTTTGAAGGTGGAGCATTTGGGAGGTAATTAGGTCATGAAAATAGAGCCCTTATGAATGGGATTTGTGCTCTTACCAGAAAAGACAAAAGAGACTATCTCTCTGTTTGTGCCATGTGAGGACACAGCAAGAAAATGTCTCTAAACCAGGAAGACAGCCCTCCCTAGACACTGGATATACTAGTCCCTTGATCTTTGACTTTTTAATCCCTTAACTGTGAAAATTAATATTTGTTATTTAAACCACTCAGTCTATTGTGCTCTGTTAGAACAGTCTGAACTAAGACACTTCACAGAAGATTTGTTAATCAACAAAATAATAGCCACAGTTTACTCCATGGCTACACTGGAGCAAACCTAGAATATGAACTACATATTTACCAGTCTATGCTACTTGTACAGCTGTTTTCTTGTTACAAGTGGGTAGTAATATATGCTAACACAAACAAAAATATTTCTGAAGTATTCACTCAACATGTCCAAATACTCTGTCAAAAACTATCACACTTGCATTGAAAGTCCTGTGGATCCTTGGCTTACCTGTAATGCTTGGGCAGATTTATTTGAAAAAAATTGACAAATGTAGCGGAAGTACATATAAATCCTTCATTTGGAAATTTTTCAGCAATAACCTTTGCAGCAGTAATGAACTATCGTGTTCATGCCCTATTAAAGGCATTTAGACTTCAATATATTAAATAGTGGATTTTAATTGTACTAAGAAAAACTAGACTACAAACCTGGTTTTGCAGAATTAAGACTTTTTTTCATATTGCAAACATTTTATAAGGAAATACTCTGATTCTTTTCTTACTTTGCCTAATTTACATGCTCTTTCAGTAAAAATGAAACTCTGTTACAGAAAGAAACAGCTGGAATTTTTCTGTAAGGTGAAATAGAAGTATTTTGACAAGATTGCCATGAATTAAGGTGAACTGTGCAGTGAAGGCAGAAGTAGCCAACACAAAGGAGATGAATATTCTGAGAAAAGGAAAAAGAGTCTTATAGAAAGAGGTTAAGGGTTAAATACCATAGTATTTGAATGTTGGCCAAACAATACTCTGTAGTTTATATTTTAGTTCAAGTTCTGAGGTGTAACCCTTTCCTTTTGCCAAGAAAAAATGATAATAATAAATACGTTGTGTTAATATATATTTAAAGTGAGGAATTTAGAGGAAAGAGATACTTGAATTTTAGAAAGACAGGAGGAGATACTGGGACATGGAACAGTCTATGCTCTGGCAGGACTTTAGTGAAGATGCTATCTTTAGGGAAATGTTCACTTAATGAACAATCCTTTTTGTGTTTTTAGTACTTTCTAAGTCATTAACATTTGCATTTTTAGGCAGCAAATCTTAGAAGATCACAGTTATAAGTTATAATCACCCAGCCTCTAGAATCATGAGAATAAATACTGTACTCTAGAATCATGAGAATAAATAGTCTAAAGCAGTTTCTAAATCTCAGGATGAGAAAATTTATCATCAGAAAGTTAGGGATGTTTCTAATTTAATTTAATCTTTCCTTATGTCTTTTATAAAAATGCATAATTGCACAACTTAGTCATCCACAGAATTTTAATTTGTGTATATCTATAAGTTTACTTTTTGTATGTGTGTTTTTTTCCAGAAAGCTGTGGGTTACATATAATTCTTTTGTTTAAATTATGACAAATCACAGGACCGTCTCTGAATTCCTAGACTAGTTTTGACACCTCACACTGGGCATTTTATTAGTATCATCTGCTACTCTATTATTGCCTTTGTCATATCACAATATGATCTCTGGTTTGTCTATCCCGGACTATTGTAGGTTCAATGAAGGCAGAGGCAAATTTTCAAGCACAGTGCTTGGAACAGAAATATGTGTTCAGTATATATTATTAAATGAGTTTTTAAATTGAGCACATTGAAAACCAAAGGTCTTCAGTTGACAACATTTTAAATAAATATACATAACGCCCTTTAATTAACTCAACAATAGTGAAGTAATAAAAGATGTAACATATTTGAGTGATAAGTTAAACTGTCTTCTAATTTTTAGCTCCTTCTTTCCTACTATGTGCACCTGGTCTGACATCAACGGTTTTCCTTAAGTCTCCTTAATAAAAAGGACACTGTTATACTAGCCACATCACTGACTTTTACATGCTTTCAACATAATCCAACCCAGAAAATTGTTTTGTGAACAATTTAGAATACAATAAAAGGATTTCCTAATAACATTCTAGTTATAGGAATTGTACTGTTACCTAATGAGAAGCCAGAAAGTAAAACAGTTTTGATGAATTATATATTTTCACCCCTTTCTATTGCTTACAAAAAAATCCCTGAGCTTTAAATAAGCTCAAAGGGACATGACAGATTTAAAATAATATTCTAGTACTAAGCAGTTTTTCCTCAATGTCCTCCAGGCAATTAGAGAACCTTTGATTTTTCCCTGGTTGTTTCCCCTGTTTTAAGAAAAAATTAATCATTGACTAATTTGAAAATGTATTTTGTAAATGTGATTTATTTTCTGATGGCACTAAAATACATATTTCCGAAAGGGATCTCCAGTGTTCTGTTCATGTTTTCAGATATGAAGAAACTTAGACAGAAAAGTAAACTTATCTGAGCTAGCAAGGAGACTGAAAACCTGGCTCTGCAGCCAGCCTGCCTGAGTTGGTGTCTGGGTCAGCACTGAGAAGCTTTTTTACATAAGGCAACTGATTGAAACTCTTTTCCTTGTTGTAAAATGTGGATATTAGTGAAGCCTAAACCATAGAATCATTGTGAGGATTAAATAAACAAATGTGAAACACTTAGAAAAAGTAGAGGATAGAAAACAGAGACAAAGACTAATTTTCATGATTGATCTAAACTACAACTTGGTAAATAATAAATGTCTACTATTTTTTATTTTAAAATCTGAAATCAGTTACTGTTAATTAGTCCAAAAGAGAATATTTAACTAGATGCAGGTTTTATTAGATAGCAGTTCCAATAAGTGGTGTCAGTATAAAATGTTAAATAGATTAATTAATCTACTAAGTAGTTATCTCTTTTGAATGAATACATTTTCTTAGTAGCATACAACTAAAATTAGCCATTCCATTTCCTGTATTTAACATTTTATTTTTGTTTAGGAAGATTTTCTCACAACTAAATGTTTAAGGAATACACGGTTAAAAACTGGCCAATCTTCTTCATTAACAGGCAAAAACATAGAGTACCATTTATTGTTCACTTGGCCATATAATTTGGGCAATACGCTTTTTTCAAATCCCCAAGTACTCCCCTTAAATTCCATCAACTGTTCAACAGAGCACAGTTTTTTCTCCTTTTTCAGAAAGACATGTCTGTCACAAGCCCATTCTCGTTCCTAAACACTGTCAAGAAATGTGAAGGATCTGGAATTTTCCCTATTTACAAAATGGTAAGTTAACTTGCCACAGTTTCACGCAAACTGACAAAAGACAGAAACTCTCAAATTAGAGATGTCTTTATTATTCATAGGGAAAACAGCATTCAAACTGCCAAAATACTTACGCAGTTTCTCTGACCACCAATTTCCCCAGGACCACATGAAGGGTCAGATGATACCTGTGCATACTGTAGCTTGCTTTGGGGGGCCAAAGACTTAGTACATTTTTTTTCTTTTTGCAAGTAGCAAACATTGTGGCAAACAACAAACTAACCAGCTTCCCCACCTTTTGGAGCAAAGTTTACTAAACTCACTCTGTGGTCTCCATAACCTATTTAGTTGCCCATGTGACTAGCTACAAGAACTTCTCAGAATCAGGACAAGCTTTGTAATGTGGTACATTCAGCAAATACAAGCAGAGATATTAAGGGATTTGGGGTGGTAGATTGTTTCTTCCAATACACGCCACAAAAATAATAAAACTAAACCAACAAAATTGGGACTAAACAGTAAATTTAGAAACGAAATTTACTTAATCTTGCAGATGACATGATTGTATATTTAGAAAACCCCATCATCTCAGCTCAAAATCTCCTTAAGCTGATAAGCAACTTCGGCAAAGTCTCAGGATACAAAATCAATGCTTGTGCAAAAATCACAAGCATTCCTATACACCAATAACAGACAAACAGAGAGCCAAGTCATGAGTGAACTCCTATTCACAATTGCTACAAAGAGAATAAGATATCTAAGAATCCAACTTACAAGGGATGTGAAGGACCCCAACATCATCAACAGCTGGAAATTAGATTACAAAGCCAAAATAAAAACCTATCATCACCTTTTCTTTTTTAATTTAATTTTTGTCCCTCTCTTATCCCCCTTTTGACCTTGGCAGAGTCTCAAATTGTGATATCTATAGCGATAGCTGCTGGCAGGGAGTAAACAGAGAGAGAGAAAGGAACATCCCAGCCTCTTTATAATCTGCATATTCTGCTTGTTTCTGACATTAGTTATAAAAAAAGAAGCATTATATTTGGAAGACTAAAATATCAATAGATAAATGAAACTGGACAGTTTTATTGCCAAGTGAAGCAGTACTTACAGCATAAAGGTGAGAGGTGAAGCCACCTGGACTTCCTGGGTCCAGTGGGGACTTGGAGAACTTTTCTGTCTAGCTAAAGGATAATAAATGCACCAATCAGCACTCTGTGTCTAGCTAAAGGATTGTAAATGCACCAATCAGCACTCTGTAAAAACACACCAATCAGCACTCTGTGTCTAGCTAAAGGATTGTAAACGCACCAATCAGCACTCTGTAAAATGGACCATTCAGCAGGACGTGGGCAGGGCCAAATAAGGGAATAAAATCTGGCCACCTGAGCCAGCAGTGGCAACTCGCTCGGGTCCCTTTCCATGCTGTGGAAGCTTTGTTCTTTCGCTCTTCACAATAAATCTTGCTGCTGCTCACTCTTTGGGTCCACACCACCTTTAAGACCTGTAACACTCACGGCGAGGGTCTGCGGCTTCATTCCTGAAGTCGGCAAGACAACGAATCCACCAGGAGGAACAAACAACTCCTGATGTGCCAATTTTAAGAGCTGTAACAGTCACGGCGAAGGTCTGTGGTTTCATTCCTGAAGTCAGCGAGACCATGAACCTACCAGAAGGAAGAAACTCCGGACACATCTGAACATCTGAAGGAACAAACTCTTGGACACACCATCTTTAAGAACTGTAACACTCACTGTGAAGGTCTGCAGCTTCACTCCTGAAGTCAGCGAGACCAAGAACCCACCAGAAGGAACCAATTCCAGACACATTTTGGCAACCCAGATGGGACACAAAGGGATGGTACTTTTCTTGCTATCCGAGAGTGAAAAGTAAAGTAACAGGACTTACCAACATAAGTTTGGTTCTAGCTCTCTTTTAATGTGGCTAAAAATCTTCTAGCTACCACAAATTATATTAGTTATGTTAAGTCAATTCCCATTTTTTAAATTTTTGTTACTGTGCCTGTTTAATGACCTCTGAATAGTTAAGATAAATTTAATATTCTTAATCCATAAATATATCAGATATGAAGGGAATGATCAAAATCACATACATTTGGGTTACACAACCCAAACCAAAGTCATTTGTTAACTTGAAACCATAACTATCTAGAATTTTGGTACATGCTGGGTCCTTAGAGTTTATATGGATTAATTATTTTGCAGGACAAGTTGAAGCTCAATAATGCATTGATTTGCACAAGGCCATACAGTCAATTAATGGAGAGTTGGTCTAGAGACAAGAGTCATGACACCCAATCTAATTACCTTTTCATTGTAGCATGACTCATGTCAAGTATTTCAACCTAATTCATGTAACAACAGAAAAACCAGAAATAAACAAAACTTAAAAAAACTCAAGATAGTTGTCAAAATAATTAATTGTTGAAATAACATATCTTTGAATATTGCATGTAAATCTTGTCTTTATCTGGCAAGAATTTATAATTTCCCACTTCTATTGTTTTCTTTTCTTTGTGACAGGTCACTGTCAGGGTAATGATGTTTTGGAAAATAACAGTTAGGTTTGAATTTAGTTAGTGAGTTACCTATGCCCATTTTCATCAATACTCTGTGTCACCAGACAACTGGGGAGCAAAACAGCTAATAAAATCCCACTTTTGATCTGCCAAATGACAGGTAGAGATCCAAATTTAAGAGGAAAATATTTGTGGTGTATTTTTTGACTTTTGAAACTAATATATTTGGAGAATGTTTTAAAAATAAAATCCAAGGGCGGGGAGATACTCAAAAGTATTACAATCTGCCCCAGGACCATAAATTGCACATTGCTTACTTTAGATGACTAAGCCTTTGCAAAATAGAACTGGAGAAAGATAATTCACCACTCAGAAGTCCGGAAGTCCACACACCCAGATTTCACTTTCATACACTACCTGGTGTTGCTAGCCTAAAGTTATACAACGTCCTATTAAGTGTTCTCTAAACAACTTTTAACTGAGGCAGTTTACAATGCTCATTTGGCTTAGTTTCTATCTTAATGGAAACAAAAAAATTAAAAAAATTCAATTAAAATAATATCAACACAATAAAATCTTTTGGTTAACAAGTCTATAATGAAAAATGTCCACCTGCCTAACTGACTTTGTGTCTTTTGACTCCTCTTCTTTGCAATCAATAACAGTACTTTAGCTATTTTTCCCTGTTTACTTTCACATTTCAAGTTACAAAGTTTATATTATTTTTAATATACCCACTTTATATATTTTTTCATTTTATGATAGATAACTATACTGCAATCTTATATCATCCTGCAGCTTATTTTTCTCACTTCACCATTGTAATTCTTTCCATCAAAAATTTACTAAAGTATTTCCCAGATATATACATTGAGCCAATATTAAGATCATCTTTAGATTACATTTGAGTTCCACATATATTTATTCAATACATGATTATCTAAGTAAATAATATATATTTTACATGCATATGTGTATGTGTGTGTTGAGAGACAAAGAGACAGAGACAGAGAGACAGGGAGCAACATATAAATTTAAAGTTAGATAATTTACATAAATATGACTATGCAAACCCTTCACTCGTGGTTCAAGTCACTCTCTCTACAATTTTTGGACTTCGTTTGAGATTATAATTATTTTATTTGCATTATTTTCTATAAAATTATTCCAAATATTTAAATTATTTATGACATTTTCCATCATTGGTTTCTGTTTCATAGGTCTTCACATTTTTTTATTATACTTTAAGTTCTAGGGTAAGTGTACACAACGTGTGGGTTTGTTACATATGTATACATGTGCCGTGTTGGTTTGCTGCACCCATTAACTCGTCATTTACATCAGATATTTCTCCTAATGCTATCCCTCCCCCATCCGCCTTCCCCATGACAGGCCCCAGTGTGTGATGTTCCCCACCCTGTGTCCAAGTGTTCTCATTGTTCAGTTCCCACCTATGAGTGAGAACATGTGGTGTTTGGTTTTCTGTCCTTGCAATAGTTTGCTCAGCATGATGGTTTCCAGATTTACCCATGTCACTACAAAGGACATGAACTCATCCTTTTTTATGGCTGCATAGTATTCCATGGTGTATATGTGCCACATTTCATTAATCAAGTCTATCACTGATGGACATTTGGGTTGGTTCCAACTCTTAGCTATTGTGAATAGTGCTGCAATAAACATACATGTGCATGTGTCTTCATAGTAGCATGATTTATAATCCTTTGAGTATATACCCAGTAATGGGATTGCCAGATCAAATGGTATTTCTAGTTCTAGATCCTTGAGGAATCGCCACACTGTCTTCCACATGGTTGAACTAGTTTACACTCCCACCAGCAGTGTAAAAGTGTTCCTATTTCTCCGCTTACTCTCCAGTACCTGTTGTTTCCTGACTTTTTAATGATCACCATTCTAATTGGTGTGAGATGATATCTCATTGTGGTTTTGATTTGCATTTCTGTGATGACCAGTGATGATGGGCATTTTTTCATGTGTCTGTTGGCTGCATAAATATCTTCTTTTGACAAGTGTCTGTTCATATCGTTCGCCCAGTTTTGATGGGGTTGTTTGTTTTTTTCTTGTAAATATGTTTAACTTCTTTGTAGATTCTGGATATTAGCCCTTTGTCAGATGGCTACACTGCACAAATTTTCTCCCATTCTGTAGGTTGTGTGTTCACTCTGATGGTAGTTTCTTTTGCTGTGCAGAAGCCCTTTAGTTTAATTAGATCCCATTTGTCAATTTTGGCTTTTGTTGCCATTGCTTTTGGTGTTTTAGACATGAAGTCCTTGCCCATGCCTATGTCCTGAAGGGTATTGCCTAGTTTTTCTTCTAGGGTTTTTATGGTTTTAGGTCTAACATTTAAGTCTTTAATCCATATTGAATTAATTTTTGTATAAGGTGTAAGGAAGGGATCCAGTTTCAGCTTTCTACATATGGCTAGTCAGTTTTCCCAACACCATTTATTAAATAGGGAATCCTTTCCCCATTTCTTGTTTTTCTCAGGTTTGTCAAAGATCAGATGGTTGTAGATGTCTGGTGTTATTTCTGAGGGCTCTGTTCTGTTCCATTGGTCTATATCTCTGTTGTGGTACCAGTACCATGCTGTTTTGGTTACTGTAGCCTCATATATAGTTTGAAGTCAGATAGTGTGATGCCTCCAGATTTGTTCTTTTCGCTTAGGATTGTCTTGGCAATGCGGGCTCTTTTTTGGTGCCATATGAACTTTAAAGTAGTTTTTTCCAATTCTGTGAAGAAAGCCATTTGTAGCTTGATGGGGATGGCATTGAATCTATAAATTACCTTGGGCAATATGGCCATTTTCACGATATTGATTCTTTCTATCCATGAGCATGGACTGTTCTTCCATTTGTTTGTGTCCTCTTTTATTTCTTTGAGAAGTGGTTTGTAGTCCTCCTTGAAGAGGTCCTTCACATCCCTTGTAAGTTGGATTCCTAATTATTTTGTTCTCTTTGAAGCAATTGTGAATGGGAGTTCACTCATGATTTGGCTCTCTGTTTGTCTGTCATTGGTGTATAGGAATGCTTGTGATTTTTGCACATTGATTTTGTATCCTGAGACTTTGCTGAAGTTGCTTATCAGCTTAAGGAGATTTTGAGCTGAGATGATGTGGTTTTCTAAATATACAATCATGTCATCTGCGAACAGGGACAACTTGACTTCCTTTTTCCTAACTGAATACCCTTTATTTATTTCTCTTGCCTGATTTCCCAGGCCAGAACTTCCAACACTGTTGAAGAGGAGTGGTGAGAGAGGGCATCCCTGTCTTGTACCAGTTTTCAAAGGGAATGCTTCCAGTTTTTGCACATTCAGTACAATACTGGCTGTGGGTTTGTCATAAATAGCTCTTATTATTTTGAGATACATTCCATGAATATCTAGTTTATTGAGAGTTTTTAGCATGAAGGGCTGTTAAATTTTGTTGAAGGCCTTTTCTGCATCTATTGAGATAATTATGTGGCTTTTGTCTTTGGTTCTGTTTATATGATGGCTTATGTTTATTGATTTGCATATGTTGAACCAGCCTTGCATCCAAGGGATGAAACAAATTTGATCTTGGTGGATGAGCTTTTTGATGTGCTGCTGAATTTGGTTTTCCAATATTTTATTGAGGATTTTCTCATCGATGTTCATCAGGGATATTGGTCTAAAATTCTCTTTTTTTGTTGTGTCTCTTCCAGGCTTTGGTATCAGGATAATGCTGGCCTCATAAAATGAGTTAGGGAGGATTCCCTCTGATCCTATTGATTGGAATAGTTTCAGAAGGAATGGTACCAGCTCCTCTTTGTTGAATTGATCCTTTTACCATTATGTAATGGCCCTCTTTGTCTCTTTTTATCTTTGTTGGTTTAAAGTCTGTTTTATCAGAGACTAGGATTGCAACTCCTGCTTTTTTTTTTTTTTTTTTTGCTTTCCATTTTATTGGTACATCTTCCTCCATCCCTTTATTTTGAGTCTATGTGCATCTCTGCCTGTAAGATGGGTCTCCTGAATATCTTGACTGATGGGTCTTGACTATCCAATTTGTCAGTCTGTGTCTTTTAATTGGGGCATTTAATCCACTTACATTTAAGGTTAATACTTACTACTGTAATGTGTGAATATGATCCTGTCATTATGATATTAGCTGGTTGTTTTGCCCGTTGATTGATGCAGTTTCTTCCTAGCATCAATGGTCTTGACCATTTGGCATGTTTTTGCTGTGGCTGGTACCAGTTGTTCCTTTCCATGTTTAGTGCTTCTTTCAGGAGCTCTTATAAGGCAGGCCTGGTGGTGACAAAATCTCTCAGCATTTGCTTTTCTGTAAAGGATTTTATTTCTCCTTCACTTATGAAGCTTAGTTTGGCTGGATATGAAAGTCTGCATTGGAAATTCTTTTCTTTAAGAATATTGAATATTGGCCCCCACTGTCTTCTGGCTTGTAGGGTTTCTGCCAAAAGATCAGCTGTTAGTCTGATGGGCTTCCCTTTGTGGGTAACCCGACCTTTCTCTCTGGCTGCCCTTAGCAGTTTTTTCTTGATTTCAACCTTGGTGAATCTGACAATTATGTGTCTTGGGGTTGCTCTTCTCAAGGAGTATCTTTGTGGTGTCCTCTGTATTTCCTGAATTTGAATGTTGGCCTACCTGGCTAGGTGGGCAAGTTCTCCTGGATAATATCCTGAAGAGTGTTTTGCAGCTAGGTTCCATTCTCCCCGTCACTTTCAGGTACACCAATCAAACGTAGATTTGGTCTTTTCACATTGTCCCATATTTCTTGGAGGTTTTGTTCATTTCTTTTCACTCTTGTTTCTCTAAACTTCTCTTCTCGCTTTATTTCATACATTTTATCTTCAATCACTGATACCTTTCTTCCATTTGATCGAATTGGCTACTGAAGCTTATGCATGCATCACGTAGTTCTCGTGCCATGGTTTTCAGCTCCATCAGGTCATTTAAGGTTTTCTCTACACTGTTTATTCTAGTTAGCCATTCGTCTATCTTTTTTCAAGGTTTTTAGCTTCCTTGCGATGGGTTCGAACATCCTCCTTTAGCTCGGAGAAGTTTGTTATTACCGACTTTCTGAAGCCTACTTCTGTCAACTCGTCAAAGTCATTCTCCATCCTGCTTTGTTCTGTTGCTGGCGAGCAGCTGTGATCCTTTGGAGAAGAAGGGGTGCTCTGGTTTTTACAATTTTCAGTTTTTCTACTCTGGTTTCTCCCCATCTTTGTGGTTTTATCTAACTTTGGTCTGTGATGATGGTGACCTACAGATGGGGCTTCGGTTTGGATGTCCTTTTTGTTGATGTTGATGCTATTCCTTTCTGTTTGTTAGTTTTCTTTCTAACAGTCAGGTCCCTCAGCTGCAGGTCTGTTGGAGTTTGCTGGAGGTCCACTCCAGACCCTGTTGCCTGAGTTTCACCAGCAGAGGCTGCAGAACGCAAATATTGCAGGACAGCAAATATTTTTGCCTGATCCTTCCTCTGGAAGCTTTGTCTCAGAGGGGCACCTGGCTGTATGAGGTGTCAGTTGGCCCCTACAGTGGGATGTCTCCACGTTAGGCTACACAGGGGTCAGGGACCCACTTGAGGAGGTTGTTTGTCCGTTCTCAGAGCTCAAACACCATGCTGGGAGAACCATTGCTCTCTTCAGAGCTGTCAGACAGAGACGTTTAAGTCTGCAGAAGTTTCTGCTGCCTTTTTTCAGCTATGCCCTCTCCTAAGAGGTGGAGTCTATAGAGGCCTGTGGGCCTCCTTGAGCTGTGGTGGGCTCCGCCCAATTCAAGCTTCCTGGCTGCTTTGTTTACCTATTCAACCCTCAGCAATGGCAGACTCCCCTGCCCCAGCCAGGCTTGCTCCCTCACAGTTTGATCTGGAACTAGCAGTGAGCAAGGCTCCGTGGGCGAGGGACCCGCTGAGCCATGTGTGGGATATAATCTCCTGGTGTGCTGTTTGCTAAGACTATTGGAAAATCGCAGTGTTTAGGTGGCAGTTTCCAGATTTTCCCAGTACAGTCTGTCATGGCTTCTCTTGGCTAGGAAAGGGAACTACCTGGACCCCTTGCTCTTCTAGGGTGAGGCAATGCCCCCCCCCCCCCGCCATTTCAGCTCACCCTCCATGGGCTGCACCCACTTTCTGACCAGTCCCAATGAGATGAACCAAGTACCTCAGTTGGAAATGCAGAAATCACCTGTCTTCTGCATCGATCATGCTGGGAGCTGCAGACCAGAGCTGTTCCTATTGGGCCATCTTGAAATGGGGCTTCTTCACACTTTTCAGATGTTCTAATGACTTGTTTTAATTTCTTTGACTGTAGCCTAATGATTTCCTCTTGGAGAAGTTCAAATATTTTGTTCTGCACATGCTGTTCTCTCTGTAGGCCCCAGGCTTCCCATCACTGCTTTTTCTGTGCCATACTTTATCTCTGAATCCCAGGTCTTCTTTATTGGTTTACTCCATTGCTTCTAGTAAACAAAGATTCAAAGGAAAGAGTGTATAATAAATCCAAAATTGAGCCCATAGGTATCTGCAAATTTATTCTATACCTTTGCTTTGGCAGGCTGAGCATATAATTTCAGGCTAAAAATCATTTTTACTTATACTGTGAAATTCAAAATTGCTCTATTTTTTCCAGAATCTATACTTGTTCTTAAGAAATTCACTGACATTTTATTTTCCATTTTTCACATATGATTTCTAATTTTCTCTGAATTGCTCAGAATTTTTTCTCTAAAAACAAATTAATGAAAGTTCATCATGTCATATTTTGGTGTGATTCCTTTACAGTCATCATTTAAGACCACTTGGTGGTCACCTGAAACCAGGTGACTGCTGCCCTTAATTTCTGAGAAAAATGTTTTTATTATTATTTTAATCATTTGTTTAAATTTGTTTTTTGTTGTTTCTTTTTTTCTGGAATTCTTAGTTGGCACTGGAAACCTCTGAATTTATTTTGCAGTTTTCTAATAATTTCTTTCCTATATTTCATCTCTTTATTCTTTGGTTCTATTTTATGGTATATTTATCAAATTAGTCCCAACAATTCTTGTAAAATTTATGAAATTTTCTTTTACTAGCTTGATTATCTTTTTGTTATACCACCATGTTTTGCTGTTTTTGTGTTGGATGCAATATATTTTGTCCTCTTAGAAGATTTCCATGAAATTTATTTATTTGGATATTTTTATTTTCTTCTGAATTCTGAATTCTCCAGGATTAATTGCATGCTATTCATCCATATCATGTTAGAGGCTTTCTCCAAATAATCTGAGAATCTGTGGCTATGCATTTATATTTAAGAAGAATGCACTGGAAAGCCAACTAGAAGCTCTCTGTGCATAGATGGATCTTGTTGACTTCTGGCTTCAATTTAGAATGGTCAGGTGGCAGGCCAGATTTGGATAGGAGTTCCTCACATGTCAGCCTTTTCTTTGAAACTATTCTGTTTCTTCAGGAAAAAATATCTGTTAGGAGACCATGTACTGCTACCTGTTTTATTTTGGTTTAAAGTTATAAGGCTTGAGAGATGCACCGCATGGTTTGTACAATTATACTTAAATAACCTGTTTAATACCACCTTTAGACCTGAGCAAGCTATGCTCCTGTTCTGGGCTGCTTGAATGGTTGCCTGGGATTTTGAGTGCCTTCCTTGAAGGATACCCTACTCTAGGACTTGACTAGGGCTGAGAGGGATTCTGGGACTACTGACTCCCACCTCTGCTATTGTATTGGCACCTGTGGTATGTATGGTATTTCTTTCACTGGCTCATATAAGATTGGGTGACAGAAGGTTGCTGACACAGTGATTCTGAGTTACTCTCAATTGAAGTTGAGGGATTTGGACTCCCATACAATCTACTGCCAAACCTTGAGGCTGAGCCAAGTGTGGGGGCCAGTGTATGGGTTCTTGAAAATATTTCAACTACAGTGCTATTTCATAGCACAATACCTGAGGAAGAAGGAGGTATTAGTAAGCGTCTTTTATCCCGTGTCCTACTTTCCAACCAAACCCTCACTTCTGGCACCAACAGATAACTCTACCTCTCCATAGGCTTCACACAATATGACGAATGGTGATTGGGGATGGTCATATTTATCACCTCAAAGACATTTAGATGTTATCATTCCGTTAGGTTGAAAGAACCTTCTGATTGACATCCTCCCCTGTGTGGAAGGTGGGAGTACATATAACATTAAAAGAGATCATTTTCTAGGAATTCATTGGTTATAGATTAATTATTTAAAAAGTCATAGTTAGAGGATGTGTCACTCTATATTTATGTTAATAAATGATTAAGGATAAATTTAAGATGGCCAGAAAATGAATTATTGTTCATATGTTTATTTACAGTATGGGTAAGATTTGCATTTGCTGTCATCATCAACAAAATATAGTAATATAACAACCTTTGAAAGAATCACTGGAAGCCAATATTCATAGGCTACACTACGTATAGTACAGAATCCTGAGTGATAACATAATCGGTATGAAATTACTGGTATTCAGAAATTGCAGAAGTGATAATTTCTACATTGTTTCATGGCACTCTGAGTGTGAATAACATTGCTGCCTTTTTCCCAGGGTGGGAAATATAAAATTTCCTAGGATGGCACACTTGAAAATAACCACAAAGCCTTCATGAATATTAACAGGAAGAAATGGTGCCTAGACACTGCAAAAATTGCCATGATCAGTGATTGGACAATAAGGGAAATGCAGAAACTTCTCATAAGGCTGTACCTCTTCTTTGCCCATTATTCTGAATCTTCATTGATACCTCACTTAACATGGTGTTACTTATTGTGTAACTAGATTCTTCTTGAAGAGCAAAAGGCCTACCAAATATATTTCCTCAATATTCTACAAAACCAAAATATTAAATTAAAAAGTGAGTCTCTAAAAAACATCAGTGGAAAGACCAGCTTCAGTGCTTCAGCACCTTGATGCACTTGGCATTTTTCACATTTCAGTCAAATAAGGGCCAATTTGAATAAACTACTCTTCATGGCTTCCACTGTCACCCCGGGTTCTGAGAAAGGTTGGTAAGTTGAAACTTTTATGAGTCTAGAAGTGAAATTAAAAATTTAAAAGCACTACTGTTATTTGTGGCATGTGTATATGACAATGAGATCAACACTACAACCACACTTCCAAAACTGTGAACCAAGATACTCTCTCAAATGTATTACCACACTTATGGGAGAGCTGCATAATATTTTAAATTTTCAAGGAAAACACAGTGATACTAAACATCTGTCAGACACTGAGTGCACTAATAGCTTGAGGTAATTCACAATCTCAAAGTTGCATTGTGTTACATTCCTTTTGATGACATCATACCTTCCTAAGATGTGTTTCTTTCATTACATGACAAAAAACAAATGCCATGTGGAAATCAATGTAGAAAAGGAAATGAGCGTGAGAGTGCTTGATCTGACTTAAGGTCTTGGGGCATTGTGCAGTGCCAAACAGGTGCATGCATCTAATTTGTAAGGTACTGTGGTTACTTAAGAATGAACTAAAAATATAATTTCGTTCTTTGGATTTATGGGTATTTTTTCCAAAAGCCTACTAAACTGTTAGAACATAAACATTTATTAAGTTGTTTGGATTTAACTACTAAATAGATGGAACTGTTAGATACTGCTTTTGGCCAAGAGTGTATGCAAAGAAAAGTTACTAAGACATTAAGAGTGTTGTGAATCCAAATGTTTGGGAATCTCCAAAGCTTTGGAAGAAAAAGGACTGTTTTAAATAAATTTTTGTTAGAGTAAATTGCATTCTCTTGACCCATTGCTCCTTGGGAGATTTAAATGCACAAGCCCAGACTTTGAGGTTAATCTGTCCCATCTGAAAGTTATTGACATTTTAGAAACATCAATGTGTATTTAGGCATCTATGTAGTAATTCCTGTAAGGCTAAGGTTTCATTACTTTAACAAAAAATGTGAATGTGAAGAATATGAAATAAATTGATGTGTAAATGAATTGGGCTCATTTTAAGATACTGACATGTGCCCCAAATTTGAAACTGATCATATTGAGAGACAGGACTAGCTAGATTTCCTCGGCCGACAAAGAATCCCTAAGCCTAGCTGGGAAGGTGACCGCTTCCACCTTTAAACACGGGGCTTGCAACTTAGCTCACACCTGACCAATCATCTAGGAAAGAGAGCTCACTAAAATGCTAATTAGGCAAAAACAGGAAGTAAAGAAATAGCCAATCATCTGTTGCCTGAGAGCACAGCAGGAGGGATAATGATCGGGATATAAACCCAAGCATTCGAGCTGGCAAAGGCTACCTTCTTTGGGTCCCCTCCCTTTGTATGGGAGCTCTGTTTTCACTCTATTAAATCTTGCAACTGCACTCTTCTGGTCCGTGTTTGTTACAGATCGAGCTGAGCTGAGCTCCCCGTCCACCACTGCTGTTTGCCGCCATCGCAGACCCGCAGCTGACTTCCATCCCTCCAGATCCAGCAGGGTGTCTGTTGTGCTCCTGATCCAGCCAGGCGCCCATTGCCACTCCTGATCAGGCTAAAGGCTTGCCATTGTTCCTGCACTGCTAAGTGCCTGGGTTCGTCCTAATGGAGCTGAACACTAGTCACTGGGTTCCATGGTTCTCTTCTGTGACCCACGGCTTGTAATAGAGCTATAACACTCACCACAGGGCCCAAGATTCCATTCCTTGGAATCCGTGAGGCCAAGAACCCCAGGTCAGAGAACACGAGGCTTGCCACCATCTTGGAAGTGGCCTGCCGCCATTTTGGAAGTGGCCCACCACCATCTTGGGAGCTCTGGGAGCAAGGACCCCCAGGTAACAATATGTAATCTATACCCTCTAGTCTCTAAGAACTAACAGTCAAAAAAAAAAAAAAAATCAAACAGTGAAATGTAATGTAATTAAACTTCCTTTTTAAGAAAGACAGGTCTCAACTAATTTTGTGACTATCCTTAAAACTTTAGAATCTGATTCTGCCAAGTTCCCCATTTATAGGTGGAGCATCTGACTTTGAGAAAGTAGACTTGTGATTTAAATTTTAGCACTTCAAGAGTTTTGTTTTTATGTACTATATGTCACTCTGCTACCTGGAAGTGAATAAATCATTGCTTGAAGGAGGCAAACCAGCAGTGCAACTGAAATGAACTAATAGCAATGGATTAAAATAGTACAGAAGGCCAGTGAGAAAGATTCTTTCTTAGGTCCATTTTGTACACTGAAGGATTTTGGCATATTTTATGTGAGTAATAAAATTAAGTAGCCATTCATTTTTCTAAACATGTTGAAAACCAATTTTATTAATTAAAACATATTTTTATAATTCTGATTACAAAACAACTGCTCAAATATTTGTAATTAAAGATCACATTTTTATACTGGATGTTTTTTAATAGCTATCCATAAATATGGCATAAAGTGAGTGTAAAATCAGTGCACATTTCATTCTCAAGCTAGTAGTCAAGGTTTGGCTAGTGATACAGAGATAATTAGTATTATGTTCATTTTTACTTATTCTTTTTCTAGTTGTTTGACTCAACAGTATTCTTTTCAGTATGACTTTCTACTAAATAGGTGTGGTCTTCATTAGAGGGCAAAATGACCTTCAATGTGAATATAAGGGAATATGTGAATAAAAGTATTTTGTGAATATGGCTTTTTCCCATTGTGGAATAATCCTGCAGATTACTCCTTAGGGATGAAATGAGTATCAGACTGACACTGAAATGCTTCATTATTAGTTTAAAAATGAATGAAAAATTACAGAGACTGATTCGATAAAAACAAGAAAAATGATCATCAAATTTCTATAAACTTGATGGTAAAATTATGGTTTTATCAAAGCATTGTAAAGCACACAGTGTGTGGTATAAAGCGCATCTGAAAGTGTTTTAATCCCTTCTAACTAAGTAGCTTCCTTCTATCCCTTGCTCCTCCTTCTAATCCTCCTGCTCCTCCTTCTGAGAAATATAACTGATTAAAGCTTAGTGGAGGGAGTGTGGTCCTTGGAGTGAACCCAGATTTAAGTCAGAATCCCATAGTGTGTAGTATTGGGAAAGATATTTAACTTGATAATGATGTGAACCTAAAAAAAATGGGTACAAAATCATTCTCTGAGGGTTTGTATGTGGATTAATTCTGATAATGTGCATAGATGTTTAGTATAATGTGTCTCTGATAAGGTTTGGATATTTGTTGCTTCCAAATTTCATGTTGTAGTGTACTCTCCAGTGTTGGAGATAGTGTGTGGTTGGAGGCATTTGGATGACAGGTGCAGGTCCCTTGTGAATGAATGGCATAGAACCATCCCCTTGGTGATGAGTGAGTTCTGACTCTAAGTTCACATGACATCTGTTTGTTTAAAAGTATGTGGCACCTCCCCCACTTCTCTCCTGCTATCATGCTCATCATGTAACATCCTGGCTCCCTGCTGCCTTCCAGCGTGATTGCAAGCTTCCTGAGACCTTGCCAGAAGCAGATGCTGGCATCATGCTTCCTGCAAAGCCTGGAGAAACATGAGTCAATTAAACCTCTTTTCTTTATAAGTTACCCAGCCTGGGTATTTTTTTAAATGGCAACACAAAAGCAAACTAACACAGAAAATTGACACCAAGGAGTGAGGCATTGCTACAAAGACACCTGAAAATGTGGAAGTGATTTTGGGGGTGGGTAATGTGCAAAGGTTGGACAACTTTGGAGGGCTCAGAAGAAGACAGGAGGAAGGGGGAAAGTATGGAATTTCTTAGAGACCTGTCAAATGGCTGTGCTCAAAATGCTGATACAAATATGGACAATGATGACCACACTAATGAGTCTCAGATGGAAATAAGGAACTTGTTGGGAACTGAAGTAAAGCTTATCCGTCACCCATGTTACATCCAAGAAAAGAACTCAACTGCATTGTGTTCATGCCCTTAGGATCTGTGGAATTTTGAACGTAAGAATGATGACGTAGGGTATCTGGCAGAAGAAATCTTAAAGCAGCTAAGCATTCAAGATGTTGTGGCTTGGCTGCTTCTAACTGCCTATGAATAGAGGTAGAAACAAAGAAATAATTTAAAGTTGAAATGTGTATTTAAAAGGGAAGCACAGCATAAAAGTTTGAAAAATTTGCAGTCTATGCATGTGGCAGAGAAGAAAAAAGTTTCAGGAGGGAATAAAAGCAGGCTTTAGAGCAAGCAGTTACTTGCTAGAGGGATTAACATGACTGAAAGGGAGTGAAGTGTTAATATGCAAAACAATGGGGAAAAGCTCCAACCATGTTTAGAAGGGCTCTGGGTAATGCTTAAGCTGCTACTCTACAGGGTGCAAGCCATAAGCCTGGATAGCTTCCACATGGTGTTTTCTGCAGGTGCGCACAATGCAAGAGTGAAGGAGGTTTGGCAGCTTCTTTCTGGACTTCAGAGGATGCATAAGAACGCCTGGGTGCCCAGGCAGAAGCCTGTTGCAGGGTTGGAGCCCTCACAATAAACATCTACTAGAGTAGTGTAGAAGGGAAATGTAGGATTGGAGGCCCCACACAGAGTCCCCAACAGGGCATTGCCTAGTGGATCTGTGGAAAGAGTGCCATTGCCCTCTAACCCCAGAATTGTAGAGCCATGGGCACCTTGCATCCTGAGGCTTGAAAAGCTGCAGGCACCCAACTCCAACTGAGAGCAGTCACAGATGCTATACACAGCAAAGTCACAGGGGCAGAGCTGCCTAAAGCTGTGGAAGCTTACCTCTTGTACCAGTGTGCCCTGGGTATGGGACGTGAAGTCAAAGAAGATTGCTTTGTAGCTTTAACACTTAACGACTGCTCTGCTTGGTTTCAGATTTGTGTGAGGCCTAGTGTCCTTTTTGGGTGATTTCTCCCTTTTAGAATGGAAATGTATGCCCAATGACTGTACCACCATTGTATCTTGGAAGTATATAACTTGTTTTTGATCTCACAGGTTTATAAGTGGAAGGAACTCATCACTAGATGAAACTATGGACTTGGGACTTTTGAGTTAATGTTGGAAAAAGTTAAGACTTTTAGGAAACTATTGAGAAAGTATGATTGTTATTTACAATGTGAGAAGGACATGAAATTTGTCGGGGGTGGGCAGTAGCAGAATGATATGGTTTGGATGCTTATGCCCTGCAAGTCTCATGTTGAAATGTAATCTTCATTGTTGGAGGTGGGGCCTGGTGGGACATGTTTGGCTCATGGGGGCAGATTTCTCATGAATGACTTATCATCATCCCCTTGCTAATGAGCAAATCCTGGCTCTGAGTTCACACAAGATATGGTTCTTTAAAAGTGTGTGGTGCCTCCCCACTACTCTTTCCCTACTCTTGTCATATGATGTGCTGGCTCCCCATCACCTTCCACTGAGCTTCCTGAGGTCCTCACCAGAAGCAAATGCCAGCACCATGCTTCTTGTATAGGCTGCAGAACCATGAGCCAAAATAAATCCTTTTTTTAAATAAATGACCCAGTCTCATGTATTTTTATAACAATAAAAGTGGAGTAATACAGTTTCTCTTACTTCCCAAGCATTTATTTCCTAGCTCTGTCAAATTACTCAAGGTCTGTAACTTGCCTGAACCTCAATGTCTTCAATTAACAAACCGAGGCTAATGATAGTACTTACCCATAAGATTGTTTTAACAATTACATAATGATCCTAGTAAAATATACTTTAAAATTGCTGCCACAGGTAATACGTATTAGCTGTTTATGATTATATTACTTAATTACTATATTATGATTATATTACTACCTTTTTTATTACTACTAGTGATGTAACTATTTTTCCAACAAGTTCTACCCACAGTAAACAGTTTACTACGGCCCTTCTTTTCATGCTTGACAGTATAGATTCATTATAAAATTAATTACTGAGTGAATTAAAAAACAAATTGAATTTGGCACTATTTAAGTATCTAAAAATTTCAAAAGAATGTTCATGAGATAAATTGCACTTTCATAAAAGGCCTGTGGTTCAAATATGTTTTCTCAAATGAGTTGGATGTATAACTGAAGCTGCTCTCCCACGTAAAAATTGAAGATCTCAATGAGAACAAAGTAGAGAAAGGGAATTCTATCTGCTTGCAAAGGCAGCCAAAATAATTTAAGATTGATTCTCTACCCACTGGGAGATTTCATACACTCATCACTTTCTTTTAGTCTGATATACGGGCAGTTCCTTTTAATTCTCTTATTCTTGGCTCCCAAAAATGATTGCTTTGCCAGAAATAAGGCCACAACTCAACAATGCCAGATGGGCTGTGCTCCACATGCGCTCAGAGAAGGCCTGAGGCCTGTTTGTGACACAGGTCGTGTCTGAGGTGAGTTAGAGATTTCTCTCAAATTTCACAAAAGCTTATGGTGGTATTCAGCAATTGTTTGAAATGGAAAAAAAAATCAATTTGCTTTTCATAATGTCACATGAAGGGACACAATGCCATGCTTGTAAATAAAGTACATTGAATAAGATAGAGTATGAAAGCCATTTTTAATTTAAAGAGCAGAATACATCCAAAACTGAAATTTCACATTTGAAAAACACAGGCCCTAAACTTGAATGCTTCTACCTTGCTTATTGATTCTTTTTAATTAAAAACTTGTTAACAGAATTAATATTATATGGATTAATAAATTAGTAAATGGTTTGCCAGGACTTTGCCCAGGATTCTTATGAATTGTAAGATTGGGAAATGCAGTGTAAACTTTTTGATCTATTTTGACATCGTATCAGACATATCATTGACATAGCGGTCTGCATATCAAAATCAATTTTATTCATTTGAAGCTATGATGTTTTTTACTAACATTTGCCCTGAAATTTTAAGACTAAAGAGTATTTCTGTAACCCACTTTTCTGAACTAGGATTTGAAATAAACCAGTTGTGATGCTTCTGGGCACTGGGAAGATTTTCCTGATCTCACCCTCTCAAACCTCATATGCTATAAAGATAAGATAAACAGGGACGAAATGCATAAAACAGAATTGTATATCTGAAATTCATAGAAAACATGTCAAAATAAACTGTTGAAGCACTTGTTTCAAAATCTTGAAATGTATATGAGATCACAAAACAATGGTTTAGAGATTTCTTCTCAATGGTGGCTTTCTTATGAGGGTGGAAAGCATGCACTACGTAATGCTTAGTCTGCAAATGTCAATGTGATAATACATAATGATTTAAGATGAAATATTAAATGTGAGTTCCAGGACGACAGAGACCATCCCTTACTTATATACACATACATATAGCATTACAGAATCCATGACCTATTGCAGACACTCAAAGCATGTTTATTAAATGTAACTAAATTGAGTCATACCATTTCATTGTAGAGTAAACAGAATACTAGATTGGCAATCTAGGTCAGCAGCTCTTAAACTAGCATGCACAAGATTTCCCAGAAGAGCTTTTAAAATAGTTTTCTTGGCCGGTCGCGGTGGCTCACGCCTATAATCCCAGCACTTTGGGAGGCTGAGGCGGGCAGATCACGAGGTCAGGAGATCGAGACCATCCTGGCTAACACGGTGAAACCCTGTCTCTACTAAAAATATAAAAAATTAGCCAGGCTTGGTGGCGGGTGACTGTGGTCCCAGCTACTTGGGAGGCTGAGGCAGGAGAATGGCGTGAACCTGGGAGGCGGAGCTTGCAGTGAGCGGAGATTGCGCCACTGCACTCCAGCCTGGGAGACAGAGACTCCGTCTCAAAATAGATAAATAAATAAAATAAATGAATACAATAGTTTTCTTTCTCTCTCTCTTTCCACACACGTGCAAACATGCACATATACACAGATATGCATGTATTCACTAGGTCTAAATTAATAGTACAGGATAAAAATTCAAATAATAAAGAGAAAAGAAGGGGAAAAAAAGAAACATGTTAAAAAAAAAAAAAATCCTAGGCATTGAGAAGAAGACCAGGCCATGTCTTCTAGCAATCAAAACAAAGGAAATATCTTTATGTCTATTTTATTTAGAATTGAATACATGACATTGGTAAAGATGAAGAGGAAACTACTAGTAAGCGGCCATGTATCAAGTAATGAGAGTCTTTTTTTTCTAGGCATTTCATCATAATTAAAATATTGTTATAAAATAATTCTGTATTCCTGTAACTAAGGAAATAGCTCCCATTTTAATTCCATCTTAGAGGTCTTCTGTCTTAACCCCCAACTGAAGCCAACCTCAGTGAATAATTTGAGCAAAATAAAGGGAAGACAAAAGTTAATAGAAAAAAAATGGTAGAGGCTTACAACACAACACTATCATTTGTAGTAACCTTCCACACACGCATGATTTTACATTTTTACATCTAGACTATATTTGGTCTTAGGGTAAGATTATTTTGTAAAAACTAAAGCTTCCATAATTTGTTTGGTTTACAAGTTATGTGAATTGACTGCTTAGAGCACATGGTAAATTTGTTTTACAAACTTTGCAGTAGAGTGAACTCTACCGGGTTTTACACTTTTTCTGAAGATTATTTGATTTGAGAAATCCTTGTGCATCCTGGGGTTACCAAATATAAAATGCCAGGTCTAACTACTGTCAGGTCCTTCACACTGAGTCTTGGGATATATTTAGCAGTTAAAGTGACTGCTAACAGAATGTGAGTAAAAGTTGACTTTTGGTTGAATGTTATATTGACATAATTATTAGTTCCATACTCATTAAGTGAATATCTCATCTATATGTATGGATGTTTATGTTACATTTGGCAGTGTTTAATTAGTTGAAAATGTTTTATGGTACATTTTATAGTTAGTAATTTATTACAAATCTCCAGTTGTAAAGAAAATAGCATTCCCTGTCTAAGTACTGCCTGAATCTATATCTTCTAGCCAACTGTGCTATGGGTGTTCATGTCAGCTGCCTTTCTCTTATAGCTGATGCAACCTGGAAATCAGTATCTCCCAGTAAAGCCAGTACAACCATACTAAGGACAGATCCTAGATTGCACAGGGAAGTGAAACAAATGGAAAACCATGCCACTGCATGAAGAGACATTTTGGAGTGAGGTTCTTGCTGAATTCATTGGAAGAAAACAATGCCTTTTAAATAAAATTTATATTTAATTAATCACTCTATGAAAGCCATATCTAAAGTTTAAAATTTGAACAATTGCAAATCATAGCATCTCTTTACATCCAATTAGTAATAAAAAAAGTTATAAGGAAATGAGCATTCCAAAGTAGAACAGAGGGTGTGTGAGCAACGTGAGATATGGAGGAAGAATAGGCAGAGAGAATAAATCAGACCATACACTTCCCATCCAACAGATGCATAAAGATTTCACCAATTCTTAGTGAAAAAAGGTTGAATGAAACTTAATAGCAGGAAACAGCATATGTATTTGTTATTGCATACATTATTACCTTACTTAACTATATGAAAAAACTAATACTTTTTTAGATTTTGGGGGACCAAATTCTGGTAAATACATAAAACAATCCAGTTATTTTTTCAAATTGATCTCTAGCCAATTGGACTGTAGCTCGCAATTGAAATAGAAGATTTCATTGTGGAAATTAAGAAAATGAGGCAAACAGCATTCTTTGTGGTGGATTTAGCTTAGTTGATACGTGTTCTGTGTTGAATAAGAGTTGAGAAAGCCCTATACAGAAAACAGACAATCTGTCTTCACCTTTTAATGCTGCATTCAACCAGCAATGGATCCAGTTTTGAAATATCTAGACTTAGATACGTAGGCTAGGCAGCTAAGTTTTCTTCTATCTATAGAAGTCTTAGATATTTCCTCTTCTCTAAGAGGCAGAATGGGACAAATTATGCAACTTTCAGGGTCTCAGTTTCCTCATATATAAAATCAGTATAATAATGGTATCTATTTAATATGGTTGAGAAAAGAGTGTTTGAATTAATACACATAAAAAAACTGCAAAAAGCTTCGTGGCACATAATACATGCACAAAATCATAGCAAGGCAGAATAATAGGGTGTCCAAGAGCACAACACTACTAAAAATTAATTGCCTGAGCTCAAATTCAGGACTCCCCCACATCCTAGTGGTGTGACCTGACTTCAAGCTCAGTTTTCATATGTGTAAAAAGGGGATTAAAATAGTACTACCTTACAGAGGCATTTTGCTGAATTGAGACTGTATGTGTAAAACACTTAGGGCAGCTTTGTAAAATTCAGTTACTTTTTTGTAATTGTCATTATGAAATATTTATAAAATTATGCATGTTAGTACCTATGTAAAGCATTTTTTTGTTGCATTCAATAGTGTAGCTTTAAAGGCTTTATCATGTTTACTTATAAGGAAAATGGCTAAAAAGTAGAATTCAGGTTCTTGGGTTAGTATTCAAAAGAGAAACTGATGTCTTCTGAGAAGTTTAACATATCAGCAAAAGCATCTACAAGGCAAATTATTATTGCCATGTCATGGCATTATAATAATAATAATTCTCTAAAAATGATAAAATTTGCTTATAGAAAGAAAATGCAGTGATGTGATGTGATATTGGAAACATATCCTGGTTACTTAAAAATAAAAATAATTCTTTTTGCCATGTAAACACACCAAACACATTAAAATCAAGGTAATTGATGGCCCTGTCTGAGAACTTTTGTTTCATATTGTTTACAACTATAGCATTTCATACCTTATGAAATTGAAATATGTAATTTCTCTAAAGGAAGGTGGTTATAATTACATGATGAGACACTGTGAATAAAAATTGTGTAATTATTTGTAATCCCACAAAGTGAATTATTCAATTAGATGTTTCCACATAATGCTGAGCTCAAGAAGGAGTCACCTAATTTGTGCAGCCTGTTTCTCCATTTTCTCAGCCTTCTTCTGTGCTTTAGAAGCCTGAGTCAACCAATTAAGTTTGGGATCTCAGGCATTTTTTGCTGAGATCTCATAAATAAATAACTGTCCTTTATTTCTTTTCCCCTGTCCTTTTCCTGTTGTCGCCAACCCATGTTTTATAACAGCCACTTCCCATTAACATTCTTACTCTATGGCCTGTAATGCGTGCACCCTTAATAACCACTTAGTTACTGATGGCCTGCTTCATACAGTAGCTTTATACATATTTCATACAATTTGTGCATTCCTTTAAGTGATTTTTACATCTTCAAGAGATAATCCATTCCACTGGTAAACTATAATAATGATGTCAAATGACACTTTCCAGTGGAAGGAGATTGTATTTATGGAAATTTTTATTGAAAGCTTTTACTTTCCAAAATACTAAAATTTAAATCATGTAAAGGAAGATGTATAATAAATTTAGCTTGATTTTTAATGATAATGTGTCTTATTCTCTGTAGTTGTCTTATTTATGCTGCACGTCTCTTGTCCATCTGTTCTCCATTTTGTGATGCTGATCCAGGTGGTTCTTCAGTACATGAGTATATGAGACTGCAGGAATTTATAGATGGAGAAGAGCACATGGTAGTCCTATTACCATAATCAGATTTTGATAGAGAAGAGCACATGGTAGTCCTATTACAGTAATCAGATTTTATGTTGGTTTCAAAGTGAGAAGAGTGTTTTGAAATGCCAAAAGCAATTTCATCCTATAAAAAGACCAAATTGCTATTGAAAACTTTCCTTAGGCAGCTTTAAGCACATTTTTTTTTTTTCCTGGAAGTGATTTTGGTTCAGAACATAAAAAGAAAGTTAATGATTTGGGGAAAATTTTTCCTAACTCAACATGTCTGTGATAAAACAGTGGGTTTACTGATAGCAGAAAATCATATGATGCAGGGTTTCAAAAATTAATCCTCACTACCATACACAGTGTTTGGCCTATTGGCTAGTAAATTATAGCTTCTGGCTTTTTCTATACTTTTAGCTCTTATAAAATGCAAAATGGCATACACCTGGCTTTTAAAAGCAGTAGTTAATCAAGCACTTGAAATTAATGCTAGCACTCAAAATAATTATGTTTACTTTATCCTAAGTTTTAAATCTTATAGTTTTCAAATATATATAAATAAATTAGTGACACTATTATTGAAATCATATATTTATTTCTTATAAAGAAATGTATGGAAAATGTATTGTTCAATGAGTGTGTTCAGTTCGTTTTGGGAGAACATTTCTGCATGAGAGAATTGCTAATTGTTTTGGGAGAAGACAGTTCTGCATGAGACAATAGTAATCTTGTTTCCAAAATTTTATTACCTTGGGCAAACCATGAATTATTATTGTGCCACTGTTTTTTGAAATCATGTTCAATAATCTGAAGTCAATGTATTTAATCAGAAGTAGTATGAAATGAAGTTTCTTGAATGAAGTGTTTCAAAACAAAATGATATAATTTTTTATAGCAATATTTTGAAAATAATTTGGTGTATTTTTAAATTTAATATTGCATTGATATTACTGGACTCATTTCTATTTTATTGACACACAAAAAAAATCTTAACATGAAAAGCCTTTCTTTATTCTTAAACCATCATAAATATTTCAAATATATAACCTACTGGTTCTTTTTAAGAAGAAAATAAATTCATGGCACTAGATTTTGGAGGGAGCAGACCAAAGCAACATACCACAAGCATGAGACTTATATAAAAGTTTTTATGATGTGTATCCTGGAGAAAATGTAATTCTACCTGAGAATATATCAGTGTACTTTTACATACCAAAACATAAATAGCATTTATATTTCTTATCTATTAAATAACATACTTTCCCCCAAAACTCCAGGTAAAATTGAAAGAAAGGTCTGCTTAGTTATCTTCTAAGGAAGCTTATATTTTTTCTCACGTTTACAACTAATCTTATGTTTTGCAGCAGTTAGTGCCATATTAGTACCGATTTTTAAAGCTGTTTTACCTGTATAAGATTATAATTTAAACTCCATGCCTTTTTACTTGCATGAGCAACTTCCAGGGCCCTTGCAGAGGACCTAGCAATGTATTCTCATGTACTTGTATTTTCAATACAATGTACCAAAGTAAGTTATTTCAACAAAAATCACTTGAGATTATTGTCTCTTTACTCCAACTTCGATGTCAAGTGGCTTTGAAGTAGCCATGGGCATTTTTGGAATCTGCCTAAGGGCATGTTTGAGATATATCTTGTCCGAGTTTAGTGCAATATCTTTTTATTTACATTTGTAGTCACTTCTGTGCATAGTTAACTTATTGCTCATGGTCTCCTCCTAGCAAAGGTTTCTAGAAGTACTGTGCCAACTTGTTCAGCATTGTGGCAGGGAGGTACAAAGCCAAAGAGCATATTGCAGTGCAGTATGAAAGACTCGTTTTATGTCATGAAATGTATTAAGCTACTTATTGATGTCTGTAAAAGTCTTTCCACTGGCTGACACTTAGGTCAAAACAAATTTATCCTCTTCAGGTATATACTCAACCCTAAAATCCTAGAGCTAAATAATCGTTTATAAACATTTCTTTCATCTGTGCTGAAAGATAACTTCAACTATTTCTCTATAGAGCTAATACAAAAACACTATTATATAAAAAGGTAATGATGTTTACACCAAAAATAGTAGGACAAAATGTATCATACGATTGTGTCTGGCTGATAATTAAGTTAAAAACACATTTTTATTATTTTTCTGGATTTTTGTAATGTACGTACTATATGTCAGTTTGTTATATGTTATTTTTTTGATTTAGTTTCCCATTTTATATAAATTTTCATTTTCATGCAGTAACTTAATTCATAATGTTTTATTTTTAAACAGAATCCCACAAATTATATAAGCTCCAGGCCTCACAAAACTGAATCTGCCTCAATTTATAAATAATAATTAATTTATATTTATCTTGGTTATGTTATGATTTAGATCATGTAAGTAACAAAATCAAACTTGCATCTGTGATAATCTAAGCTAATAAATCTTCAAAACCATCACAAAAGATAGCACTTAATTCTAATAAAAAATAACAGCTACCAGTTACCAGGTACTTTTCAAACACTTTTGTCCATTTTAGCTTAATTATTAATTTCTGTAAGCTCATAAGGAAGATTCAATAATTATATTAACTCTATTAAATAAATAAAATTGATGCATAGAGAGGATCAGAGATTTGCCCAAGCTTGTATAGTGAAAATTTGAATCCAGGCAGCTTGATTCCAGCATCTGTACTCCTAACCACTCTACTATACTATGGCTCAAGGTATCGTCTTTCACCTAGTAGGAGATCCTCAAATGGTAGACATGCTCAGATGAACTTAACCAGCTTACCACCTTAGTGGTTGTTTGTTGTTTTTTTTTAATCCCATGTTTGGGCATGGGAACATATGAAGTGATTAAGAATCATCTAGTATCTTTTTAATGTCCAGGAAGCTAAGGCATCTTCCCCACATGGTGTTGGTTGTAGGGCTCAAAACTGTATCTGTATCCTGAAAATTCCTCCAGGTCATTCTGACATACTTTTTAGAATGACAACTACAACAATAGAATAATTGCAAGAATAGATTATGAAAAAAATTAGAGAAATTAAAATTCTTCTCGAATGAATTGGCATTCTCTTTTTTTAATGGTACTCCAATTTGGTGTCCCCACAAACTGTTGTGTTTGTACTAGTTTTAGAAAGAGAAGAACTTACACTTAACATGCTAGAGAAGGTATCCAAAGCAATTCAAACAGACTTAATTAGACAATGGGCACTTTAAAATGACTTAAGTAGTACCTACTTGATCTTGGAAACATAGCTGAGTTTTGTTTTGTCTTGTTTTTGAAATGTACAAGATTGAAAAAGCAACACCATACAATATGTTACTCACATATATTTGTATAAGTGATAAAACTCATTTTAAAACTTGGCAATAATAACACAATTCAGAATAGTGGTTATCTCTGCAGTAGAAGAGCTGGGAAGAAAGGAAGAGAAAGAAGGAATAGGCAGATATGAATTACCAATTATATGTGTAGGTGTTTGTAGGGAGTTGGGTGGTTGTCTTTTTCAGTTTGCTTTAGTTTTGAGTTAAATGATGTGTTCTCTATTTCAGTAAAATTATTTTAGTAAAATAAACAAATGAAGTAAAAAGTTAAATGCAAGCAACACTAAAGAGTATATTATTTAGGCAAACACATATAGGTACTAAAATAATTTTTTAAAGGGTTACACATAAACCAATAAAAATAGTGTTTTACCAACCAAGTATGATGTTTATACTATACACATTACCAAATCCAGGAAAATAATGAAAATGTGTTTTTAACTTAATTACCTGCCTGACACAGTTGTATGATACATTTTTTCCTACTATTTTTGGCTTAAAACTCTAACTTTCTATATAATCATGCTTCTGTAATAGCTCTGTAGAGAGTTTTAGCACAGATGAAAGACTTTTTTTTTTTGAGACGGAGTCTCGCTCTGTCGCCCAGGCTGGAGTGCAGTGGCTCGATCTCGGCTCACTGCAAGCTCCGCCTCCCGGGTTCACGCCATTCTCATGCCTCAGCCTCCCGAGTAGCTGGGACTACAGGCGCCCGCTACCATGCCTGGCTAATTTTTTGTATTTTTAGTAGAGACGGGGTTTCACCGTGTTAGCCAGGATGGTCTCGATCTCCTGACCTCGTGATCCGCCCGCCTCGGCCTCCCAAAGTGCTGGGATTACAGGCGTGAGCCACCGCGCCCGGCCAAGACTTTTTTTAAAAAGATTATTTGCTCTAAGATTTTAGAGCATTGTGGGTGTATACCTGAAGACTGATTTAGGCAATTTCCTGCCCCAGAATGCGTGCATGTCTTTACTTAGTACTTCTTCCTATGTGCTTAGTGCTAACCCAGTTCTTCGATTTTTTTATTTGACCTACAACCTAAAAGGAGAGATCCTTGAAAGAGGAGGATTTTAATTTTTTTCTGCCTTCCTGATGGCTCAGTGTATGAAACAAAAGAAGCAGGCAATTTGCTTAACAAATGAATGAATGCTGGCTATAATGTTTATTAGTCATATCATGTATTATTTAGTAACTCAACTCTCTCTCTCTGTCAGAGCATATAATCATTGTAAAGTATTTAAAATGAAATAATATGAAGAGCCTCTAATAAATGTGGATTGTTCATTCAACCTGATAATTTATTTTAAAAACCCACAGTGCTATTAAAATCATAGAGAACTTAATAAATTCTTTACTTATTTTTAGATCAAAAGAAACATACAGTTTGCCATGTAGAAACAACTACTGAGAAAATTAATAGCCGTATACCTAGCTAGGCCAATTTGAAAAAAATCAATTCATTTGATTCCCAAATCCCATTACCACTCTTTCTCCTTTTTCTTTTTCCAGTACTTTTGCTTTGAACAATACCTTTTCGTAGTTAATGTACTTGTAATATAATTCCTGGATATGTGTCAAAAACTTTGTGAGGGTAGGGTGTAATTCAATAGCCCCACGAAAACATTGTTTGAGTTATGTTGGTTTTGGATGCTTCTCATTAAAATTTGAAATTACAGCTATCAGATGAATAAGATGAGTGTGTTGGTATTAACAAGATCTTATGATTATGAGGTTTCCTTTTTGCTGAAAATTCTTGACTTCTGGTCAAATTGGATATGCTTCAGTAATTTTCTCTTGTGTGCATTAGTATCAACTTTCTCTCATACATTTAATTAAAACTTTGGTGTTCTGCTTTAAATTCCACTTCCCTTCTCTAATCAGAAAGATGGTAATTATTGGGAAGCCTATCAAGGCTCCCCATAGGCACACATGAAGGCCATAATTTTCTTTAATCATCATTTATTAATACCCTAAATGGAAATATTATCAAGTAAGCGTTTGTATGCATATAAAACAACATCTTAGTCCAAACCTTTAAAATTTTACAAAGCACAATATTACATAAAGGGTATGCCATTTGGAAAATGTGTTTTCCATTTCTTTCCAACTCTTGATATTCTCCTTCATGTTCACTCTTTCAGAACTCTTTCCACCTGGTCCTTGACCTAATGCCTCAGGGTCCCACTCTTTGTTAGCTAATCATACTATTCTATTTGTGTTAATGTTTTATAAGTGGTAACCCTTAAAGTTTTGTATCCTTCCAGCTAACAAATTTCAACAGAAATTTTTTTGTCTCCTGTAATCCAAAGACAGAATTAACACTGAGGGTTTCAGACTTTCTAGCAAGTCATTATAATGAGTAATTTTCTGGTTTTAGATACCTTTGGTATTTAAAAGAATCAGGAAATTCTATATTACTAGATGATTAGGAAAGAGAAAGAGACAAATACTACCTTTGTTTCCTCAGAGTAGCAATTCTGAGAGTGAATATGTGCTCCTCCACGGGTAAGTTCTGATATGATACAGAAAAAAAAAATGTGGTAATAGAATCCAGCTCTCATGGTAAATACCTCTGGCCCTAGTGGCATGCAAAGTGTGAGAAGTGCTAACTTATAGGCCAGTGCATACTCCCAAGTGAATTAACCTGGTTTTAGATGTATAGAAACAAAATAAAAAGAAAAGTCAGTGGTTAAAAAACACTAATGTTCGGGCTTTCATGCTGTAAAAATGAAAGCCATTGTGGAAAGGCCATCATTTGAATCATTTAACAGGAGAAGATGAAGCATTTGGTAGTATTCTTTGGGGAGTAATGTTTCAAGTGCAGAAAGAAGCACTGAAGGAATAAAATGGGCCAGCGGGCATTTTTCAGTTTTAGGCTGTCTAATATTATGGTTCATTTCTATCTTCCTTTAGCAATAAAAATGGTTTGTTTCAGTATCCACAGAGCTTTATTCCTTGAGGTGAGTTTCATTCTCCTCAATGTTTTCAGACCATGCCTATCTGGGACATACACTCTCAAGTGAAAGAAATATCAGCATGATGATAGTTTTTTAGCTCCATGAAGTTAGAAGCTCAATCAAAGTTTCTTTTCCATTGGACTATTTGACATCTGTTATAATCAAGTAAAAGCATTGTCTAGCAACTGAATTTCTAGATATGCTTTAATGTTATTGCAATTATGCCCTTAAGTTTAATTAGATAGATATTATTAGAAGTTTATGGAATGGAGCAAATTGGTATGAAATAGAGTAAAAACAGAAGTAACGATATTTCTTTTCTCTTTCCTCATTGCATATCAGACAACACTTTAACAATATGGGAATTTTAGAAGACACTGTTTTCTCACTGTCTTCTCTGAATAGACCCTATTTGTTATTTATAATCTCATATTTAGAAAGCTCTTTGCTATACATTTTACTCATATTTTATTAAGCCATGACAAAATGGTCTCAATTTAATAGATGAGGTCATTGAATCATATGCTTATTAAACATAAAGAGATGCTTGGGCATTTGAAGTTAAAGTAGAAAGGGACAAAAGATAAAGAATGGTGATGCAATATGTATATACCTACAAGGGAAATACTTCTGACTACTAGAGAATTAGGAAACATGCTTTCATCAGGGGGTGAATATAAGTCTAGGAATAGGAATGTTTTGTGCATGGTTATAATGTTATATATATACACAGACTTAACATATAATTTTAATATATTTAATATGATACAAATATAGATATATTTAAAATTGTATATATTGCTATTTAGTGTAAATATCACTAATTCTTACTATTCCATTACAATAAAGTGCACAATGGAACATGCCTAGCGTATGTGTTTGATTCCTCAGCTCACTATTGAATGCAAAGAAATTAGAAAAATTTTATAGTTAAGTGAATTATCCATAAGCTTCTAAAATTATTTAATTTTCTTTTCAAAACAATTCCCTGTATTTTTATTTTTTTATTTTCTTTTTCATCTTATTTTCTTGTTTTTTATTCTTATGTTTCTTCTTCTCCTATTACAAACCTTATCTCATTGATTTCTAACCTTTTATCTTAAAACTCATTTTCAATGTTTAGGATTTTTAAATCCTTAAAGTGAGGAGGTAGCATGGCAAAACAAAACAAAACAAAAATAAGAGCAAATATTTTAAAATTGCTTACTACAATATAATCTATTTTAATAATTTTATTTATATTTAGTCTGCGGATAGTCCTTTGCAGTAGATTAAATTATGATTCTTGCTTTCAAATTAGAATATTGACATTGAGAGGTTCAATAACTTGTTCATGTCACACAGGTAATTAATGTCAGAGCCTGAATGCAAACTCAGAGCCTTTCTGAACCTTCCCTGTTGATGCTCCTTTATACATATTCTATGTTTTTCTGAATATTTCCAAAAAATTTACCACAAGGATACCTAGAGGCTCATTGGTTAACTTTTTCCAGAACACAAATTATTCAATGTACAATTAACAGACTTGAGTTTTTGAACCAGAACTAAATCCTTGCCCTTGTAGGAAGGGATTTATGTCTTAAGGTTATGGCATGTACAATCAGTACATTTTGAGTAAAAAACAAAAAACAAATGATGGATAGAAGTCATAAGATAAATGTAAGGGAGGGTCCCTTCTGGCAAGACTGTTTCTCAACTTTGCAGAGAAATGAAGTACAGTGGATATCTTAAGAATCAGTAGCAGAAACTCAATAGAAAGATTATACTCCCTAGCTCTGACATCGTAAATATTCAAGCCTGACTCCAAAAGCATCATTTACCATTTTTCTATCCCACTAAAATTATTGTTGGAATCATGTGAGTATTCTGGTGGTATGTGGGACCCCTCAATATTTTCTGTTAATTATGAAGTCAGTAGAGACTAACTATTGTGGACAGTTACTCCAGAAAAGTTGTTTATTTTATAATAAGAGATTAAGTGTGGTCTGTGAAATGCTTTTCTTTATTTCAACTGGAGCCCTCTTTATTTCAGCCTGAGGCTCAATCTAACCCAAGCCCGCAGAATATGCTAGCCATAACTTTAATATTTGTGAATCTCATTTTGGATACATGAGGATTGAACTTTTTAACACCAAATATTTCCAAGTAAATTATTAATGGTTTAAGAAATAAGATGTTATTGGCTTTCAGATGCATTATTTTATATAATACAACAGCTTCAAAATACAGAAAATACTATTATTCCTTCTTTATAGGTATAAAAAAGTGAAAAAAAACTGCCTTAAAAATAGCACATCTGCTAGGCTGAAAGGCCCATTTAAAGGCTATGTCTGCCTCAATTCAGAGATCAAGATCAACATGTTAGCTTTCATATTTGATTAGTTTAGCTTCTCCAGATACTTACTTGAGTTATTTGTGGAACCTAAATAAAGAACTCTCTCTTTTGTTAGGAACTGCTTTCTAACTTTTGAATGATAGCTATGATTATATGCTTTGTCTGGCTTTATTTTATTTCTGAACCCAGATCCTCTACCAGTGTACTTTACCCAGTTTAGTCAATCTCTGTTTAAAGTCTAACCATGCTCCATATTGAGGCAGTAGAGAGATAAATACCACTTAGCACCATATTAGTTTGATTTACCCCCAAACAGTTATGACATTAAATAATATTAACTTCTCTAGTGAGGCTGATTTTTGTATTTTTAAAATAACAGAATTAATCTCTGTCTTCAATTTATTTCCTTTTAATTTTTTATTTTATTTTATTTACTTTATTTTTATTTTATTTTTTATTTCCTTTTTTATATTATCAATTCACTTATTGACTTATTGCATCATATGCATTCTTATAACTATAAACACCTTTTTGAGCATCGTATGATAAAACTAGATGTATTCATAATTAGTACTGTTATTATTATTAATGCTTATGTTAGGTCCATTATTAAATCAACATAAACACACATGAGACTTTGTTTTTAATGAAGCGGAATTTAAATTAGTATTTTCTATCTATTAATGTTTTTATGGATATGATGTCTATAAATGTTTATGGATGTTATAAGCTGAAAGTTACATTTTTAAATAACAATCCACTTTTTAAGTAACACACTTACTAAATAACATTTAAAATAATCCACACTTATAAAATAATTCACTTCAAAATAACTTTAAAAATAACTGCCTTTGAAGCAAAAGAAATGAAGTATATAAAGAGCTCTGTAGCCTGTGAATACATGCATTTCACAGAATGGAGAAGGGAAAATGTGAACTTAATTTCTGGTAATTCCAGATGTTTGATGTCTAGGATGCATAATTTAAAAAGACATTGTTGCTACAATTATCTGATCCCTTCTTAAATCTCGTTGTTGTGTTTTGCTTTCTGGTTGTTCATTTTATGATTACAAAAATTACTTTGATAACAAATATAATGTTTATTTTAAAAAATAGAAACAGGAAACAACTCAGTATTTTCTACATGAAAAATGAAAATGAAGACTTTCATTGAAAAATGAAATCTGTGCTAACCTCTGACACTACCTCTTAAATCCTAATAAAAGCACATTTGGAAACAGAACTTAATTATAAGATTGTTTAAACTCAGTTTTCAAAGGTCTTGACTTAATACATATTTATCTCATAAAAAATGATTTGAAAAATAGGAATAGATGTTACCAAGAGTGTCAGAGGTGTTCCAGCCAGAGTGACTCCATCTTGAGTGAGGGCTAGGAAAATGATGCTGGGACTTCCTGGGCTGCATTCCCAGAAAGTTAGGTATTCCTAGCCTCTAGATGTTTACAGTTAAGGGAACAGATTGATAATGTTTACTAAACAGACCCAGACTTGGGAGTGTCCTTATATCCGATGTCTTGAGAACAGAAGTATTCCTAATTTTGCTTTAAAGATAATATTGATTCTTGCAAAATATAGTGATTAAGTAAATTAATCCTTTATCACAAATCCCTGTAGCAGAGCATATCTCCCCATGATTGTTTTTTTTTTTTTATCCTACATAAACGAATTTTGTATGGTGGACACATTCCTCCTTTTACTTTTGGAAACGTCCCACTCTGTGTGGATTAGCTGTACTTTGGCTACTTTACTTTCCTAATAAACTTGCTTTTGCTTTGCACTTTGAACTCACCCTGAATTTTTTCTTGCATGAGATCCAAGAACCCTCTCTTGGGGTCTAGATCAGGACCCCTTTCCTATAACAAGACGGTCATGAAGAAATTGAAAATCCAAACAGACCAATAACAAGTAAGAAGATTGAATTGGTAATCAAAAATTTTCCAGCAAAGAAAAGCACAGGACCAGAAGGCTTCACTGTTGAATTCTACCAAATGTTTAAAGAATTATTGATATTTATTCTCTAACTCTTCTAGAAAATTGAACAGGTTGTAACATTTCCAAATTTATTTTATAAGGGCAGCATTACCCTGATATCAAAACCAGACAAGGACACTAAAGAAAAACAAATTACAGACCAATATCTCTGATGAACAGAGATGTAAAAATCTTAAGATTAAGTACTAGCAAACTGAATTTAAGAGTTCATTAAAAGGATCATGCACCATGATCAAATGGGATTTATTCCTGGGGTGTAAGAATAGTTCAACCTATGCAAATCAATCAATATGATACAACCTATAAACAGAATTAAAAATATAAATTGTATGATCTTCTCAATGGATACAGATAAAGCATTTAACTAAATTCAATATTATTTTATGTTAAAATCTCTCAACAAATTAATTGTAGAAGGAATGTATTGTTCATCATGTTAATGAGTCAAAAAAGAAACAGCATGGCTTTAGTCAATAGTTACCTTAAAAAAGTTGATGGATTTCTCCAAAATTCCATCTTGTAATCATAAGAAGCTATGCTCTTTGAACCAATGTCTATTATTTCACATTTTATACAAATATATATATTTAAATCACAGATTAGAGGCATATTTCCCTTTTTGAAACCTAACAGTTCACACAAATTCAGTATTATTCATAGGTAATGCCACAGTGGATGAGTCCTTACTAACAATATAACTGAAGTTTGCTTTAGAAACCACAGATCTGGCTTGGATTGAAAGTGATAGAATCAGCCTGGTGTGTTTCCTTAAGCTTGTCCAAATTCTTCATTTATTTTTGTTTTTTCTTTTCTTTTTTTTTTTATTTCAATAGCTTCTGAAGTACAAGTGGTTTGTGGTTACATGGATGAATTGTATAGCGGCGAAATCTGAGATTTTAGTGAACCCATCACCCAAGTAGTGTACATTGTACTCAATACGTAGGGTTTTTTTTTCCAGCTTCTGCAGAATTCAGTATTTTACTAGTATTGTTAATGTTGACGTAGAATTACATCTAAATTCATTATTCAATTGGTTGATCTTGGCTAAGTCCTTCAAACACCTTTATTTTATTTATAGGGAATTTGGGTTAGGAGGAGGTTAAATAATTTGCCAAAGGTCATGGTAGGGAAAGAGAGGGAGAAGAGAATGTTTAAAGGCAGAAAAATGACAAATACTAGGTTTCCTGAATCCTCAGTTGGAGTTCATTCCATTTCACAAGGCTGTTAACTAACAGGTGAGACATTTGTAGGTCACGGATAAATACTCAACTAACTACCTGAGGGTGAAAAAATTTGCATACACAATTTTTTTATGTTGGGTTTCTATAGGACTGAACTATTGGGTTTTCTATATTGTTAAACTTTTAATATGTATGCAATAAAAACTCACATGTGATATAAAAATATAGTTTAATTTACTAATAGAATGCATTTCTTTCTTATTTATGACAAAAAATAAAAAAGTCTTCATCATATAAAGGAAACAATCCACTGCTTATAAGCTGTATGACCTAAATCCTGTGTGGTTACCACGAAAACATGCAGATCATATATCCAGCTGTAAGATGCATAATTAACCAAGGGTTCCATTCCCTTCCCCTTTGGATACCCCACCATAGTCATGCCACGACTACATATCCCCACTGTCACTTTCAGTCAATTGCCTAGCATGTCAGGTACTAAATAAGGCAGGCCCACTACAGCGAGATGTGGAAATCCTCCATTGGAGACTTAATCTCATGATATGCACATCGTGGATGTAGTAATAAACTAGTTTAATACAATTATTCTTATTTCTCTCTCTCCCTATGACTCACAGGAGTCACATCATCATCAAGATTTGAAGGATCTCTCAAACTTTGCTCATTACATTTTTTGATGTATAATTTCCTTTTGCATCTCTTTTTGGAGGCATGAAGTAACATACAGTTGATCTTACTGTAGTCTGGTCTTGGTTTTTTTTTATGCTTTAAGTTCTAGGGTACACGTGCACAACGTGCAAGTTTGTTACATATGTATACATGTGCCATGTTGGTGTGATGCACCCATTAACTCGTCATTTACATTAGGTATATCTCCTAATGCTATCCCTCCCTGCTCCCCCACTCCATGACAGGCCCCAGTGTGTGATGTTCCCCATCCTGTGTCCAAGTGTTCTCATTGTTCAATTCCCACCTATGAGTGATAACATGCGGTGTTTGGTTTTCTGTCCTTGCAATAGTTTGCTCAGCATGATGGTTTCCAGCTTCATCCATGTCCCTACAAAGGACATGAACTCATCCTTTTTTATGGCTGCATAGTATTCCATGGCGTATATGTGCCACATTTTCTTAATCCAGTCTATCATTGATGGACATTTGTGTTGGTTCCAAGTCTTTGCTATTGTGAATAGTGCCGCCATAAACATACATGTGCATGTGTCTTTATAGCAGCATGATTTATAATCCTGGTCTTGGATTTTTATATTCATAAAATGTAGAAAAAATATTCATTTTGCTGATTGAGTAGGATTTCAGTTTAAATTCTTTTTTTTTTTTTTTTTTTTGAGACTGAGTCTCTCACTGTCGCTCAGGCTAGAGTACAATGATGCGATCTTGGCTCATTGCATCCTGCATCCTCTGCCTCCCTGTTCAAGCTATTCTCCTGCCCCAGCTTTCTGAGTAGCTGGCATTATAGGCGCCTGCCACCATGCCTGGCTAATTTTTTGTATTTTCAGTAAAGACGGAATTTCACTATGTTGGCCAGGATGGTCTCAAACTCCTGACCTCATGATCTGCCCAACTCGGCTTCCCAAAGTGTTGGGATTACAGGCATGAGCCACCATGCCTGGCCCCCAGTTTAAATTCTTAAAGAAGGCACAGTGCTATTCAAATACACTGTGCATATTTTTGTCTAATCTAAGACACATCATTTATTTTTTCCTATACAATGAAAAACAGAAACTATCAATAAACTGTGAAATCCCAGAAATAATAAAATGCATCACAATTCCAGAGACTTATGTTATTTTTTAACTTTAATGTATTTTAGAATTAGTAAATTCATCATTATTGTTTTTATTATGCACAGATATTTTCTCAATACAGATACTGTATAGTATATTTTTCATTTTTCATAGCTACTTTTTTGCGGAAGTGTATTTTTTTTTGTCTGGAAGAATACACGTTAGTAAAAATCTCTTGCTTCCTTAGTTCTAAACATTTGCTTAAACATCTGGTTGTACATAAGAAGAAACATAACAGTTTAATTATACATACTATACATTTAATTTAGTGCAAGTGCCCTTGAGAAAAAATAGGAAAGTTCTGAAAGCATAACTGATCATTGGATTTTATGAAGTGATTTTAAAATTTTCAGAGTAACTTTCTAATTTATTAACTGATTTCTATCAGAATCCTGGGGTAAATGAGTTTTTATCATCTTTTTGCAGATGGGAAAATTGAAAACTTAAGTAACTTCGTAAGTTTGAACAGAAAAGCAACGAAGGACAGGTATATATGGTCTAAGATTTTGACCACTCGACAGGACTTGTTTAAGTTTTTCTTATGAATGTCTTTTATTAGTTTTCTGAAAACTCATTTTTAAAGGTAATTACTTACATAAAACTATACTGAGACCATTTTGAAAATCCTACTAGTAACATGGTCTTGTTTTTCAGTTTTAAAAAGTTGAGACAATTAAAAATATTAGTTTAGGATAAGTTTTCTGAACTTTGAGTTTCTTGGCTTTTATTCATTTGTAAAATGCCACACTGATTATTTAAACTTGGTGATTATATTTTTGACAGCAGTGCTATGGGAACACTGTTAGGAAAAACCTTTAATAACAATGAGATCCGAACACCACTTTGACAATTAAAGCCTTCTAAATAGTGAAATGGCCACCAGGAAGCATCTACTCAGCTGGCATATAGCAGACTAAAGTACATCATTTGCAGGGCATCATATGTGTGAGTCAGGGAAATGCCATTTCATCAGGCCAATTTCTCTTTTTTTCAGTAAGTTTTCATTTTTTTTTCCTTCTGTCAATCATCTCAAATACTGCAATGCAAAATTTTCAATAAAACTTTTGGACAATTTTATAAGTGTTTTCCTCTTTTTTCTCGGTTTCATATTCTTCCTCTCATTACTTGTTTTTTAGAAAATAATTATCTGTTCTTTCCTAGTCCATTTTTAGATATGTGTGGAAATAGTTCTGCAGTAAGTAATAGTTCTGTAGTAAATTAATTGCTGTGATTGGACAGCAGTCAAACGGGCATGGTTGTGTCTTCTTCAAGACCCTTTGGAAGTCTCAAATCTTCTTATGACATACACATGCTTCATCTTGATGAATTGTAATCAATATTTTTTTCTGTTTAGGTTATTAGCAAATAATATTTTCTAATTGTTGGCCAAGTTCCAAATTTACTACTGCCCCCAATATAACATTTATTTTTTAACATGAGAAAAATAAATATATTGAATGCATACCATGTTCTTGATGTGTGAGGATTCTTTATTTCTAACCTTTATTCCTTGAGTTATTATGCTAGTATTTCTGTTTATGGGCTATTAGCAAGCTCATTACATCATACACTCATTATTTTGTTTCTAGTTTTGTTTTCTCCTATCTAACTTCTCAGTTAGTGGTTCCTTTATATGCACAGATGCCAGAAATTAGAAAATAACTTCTGATTTTCCTTTTATCCTAACTCTCCTTTTTCTACTTAATTACCTAAGAACTTCAAATTTTGCCTTATTAGCAGTGATTAGATTAAAACCTCTTTCTACTTCCCATGTCTCTGCTTTTGTTCAGGTCTTATTTTCTACTTGAATAAATGTAACAGATTTTTAACTTATTTGTCTGCTAAACCACTTTAATAATATCCTCCATTTTGGTACCAGATTAACCTTTTTGAAAAAACACAAACCTAGTTATGGTCCTCAACCCCTTTAAAAATCCTTCAGGGCCTCCTTATTTTTGACCTTGTGATTTTTAGTGTTTTTTTTTTTTTATGATGTATGAGGATCTTGCTCATTTTTACGGCCCTGCCTATTGATACATGACTATCAAATTTTATACTTTGGCAATATTCAATACTGGAGATTGTTTCAGAACTACATGCCTTCATATATATGTTTACTATTTTTGATGACTGTACTATGTGGTTCGATAGTCTATGATTCACTTGCTAAAATTTAAATTTTTTATATATCCAGAAATAAGCTGTAATACTTAAGTTTAACATCTAAACTATTTCTGACATAGCCAAGGTAGTAAATGGTAGCTGCTACTGCAGAAACACCAAAACCTCAGGGGCTTAACAAGACAACGTTGAATTTATATTCTCGCCAAAACCTCTCCTTCAAGCCAGCTCAGAGTTCCAGGCTACCTCTGTACTGTGGCTCTCCAGCCTCCATAAGACTATTACCAAAGGAAAAAAAGGAGAGAGGGGGAATCTGTCTTGTGATACATAATCAAAAGGCAGACATAGTAATATAGTCTCAAACCAACTGCAAGAAATACAATAAATTAGCACATAGAATATTGTCTGCCATTTTTGCTGACATGCCTCAACAATTTAATCATAACGCCATCTGTATTTCTTTGCCTGGTTTGCCTTTGTATAATTATGCATGTGTTATATTGTGTTGCAATTGTATGCTTACATTTCTCTCTCTTCTCCTACTTAGAATGTAAACTTTTTGATAATAGAGGAAGTTTGTATTTATCGTGCCTCTAAAGAATCACATAATGGCATATAGTAGGTGATTATGTCTACAGATTGAACTCATACATGTGGATTTGATGTTTCAGTATGATCATGACCAAATGTACTGAGGCAGTTCTATGTATCGACTATATAGAAAACAGCTTGTAGACTTTGAGGATAAAGAGTAGGAAGAAAGAAATTAGAGAGGCTTTTTAATTCTCATATATAAAATTAGATGTGAAATTTTGGTCTATGTCAGTGTGCCTTGTTGTGTGTTTATTATTTAAAACTCGAGTCAACATAGAAACATAACTTATCAGAATAACTTGTGCCACAATTTGTCAGAAGTGCCACCATACAATGCCATCATGCACCCTAACATCAACAAACATCGTAGTAAGTCCCTAATGGAAGCAGGAAATTAAATCTGTTTACCCACAGAGTTCCCCACATTTTTATTGCATTTCTGATGTTCTATGTGCATCTCTACTACAATTGTAATTTTGGTCTGTTTGCCATGTATGATGTTGTCTTTTATGTCAGGGAAACCCCTTTGTTATTATAAGCATAGATATCTGGAAATCACACAAAAAAAGATCTTCACTTGGAATACTGACCTTTCTCAGGGCTTGTGGAACTAGACAGTGGTTGGCTTGATGACCTTCCTTCTATGGGACTAGCGGGCAGCAGCTTTTTATCTCCTGAGTATACCACATATGATAGTAAATTTTTCCCTTTGTAGAGTGAAGAGCTTTTTGCTTCAGCTTCTATTAATGTCACTATAGAGACAAATCACTGGTTACTTCTTCCGCTATACTGGAAATGAAATGGATTCTTTTATCAATAATTCTTTTGGGGAAATTGCTTTTGACATACACATTTTAAGTTGCATATGTTTTATTCATAAACACATACATCCAACATTCAAAGAGTGACAGAGTTCATGTTCTAAGATGACAGAACCTCTCTGATGTTTGTGAGCAGTGTGATGATTAATCTGCCAGAGGTATGTGGTACTGAGGAGAAACTGCCGGTAGCAGACCAATATGAGGCTCCTACTATGGTTTGAGATAAGTCACACAGACTGAAACTAGGCTGCTAGCAGTATAAGTATTTAACTGAATCTTGTAAATCACTGAGGGACAAGAGCTTGAAGGAGAAGATTTGGGAGAGAATAATTATTCCAGTTCTCCAGGTAAAGGCATAAGGGAACCAGTAGGAATTTCTCCAACAGCTTTAGGTTTAAATATTGTCGTAGGAAAACTGGCTCCAATAACAACTAGCTAGATGAGCAGAAAATTAGTATCTCTCTTTCTCTCTTCATGGAACTGGCCAAAAAATAAAAACCTTTGTAGTCAAATACCTTCAGAGGTTGAAGTGGAATCTCCTACTGCTCAATTTACCCCTATATCCTTAGTCATTGTTCTCAAAACATGCAGGCCATGTTAGAGTGCCTATTTTGGATTTGGGGTACAGGTATCCAATGTCAACCACTTTGTTTCAGAATGAGCCTTCCTATTGACAAGTTAAATCCTAATTCCAGACTTTTTATTCCATCTCAGTAAGTTTCCCTTTCTCTGGGTGAGGGTGCCCCTTGACATCCTTTCTTACAAGCATATATCAGTTGGGAACATATGGACCCATTACAGAGTTTTACTGTTTATGAAACTAAAAAGGAAGAAGGATAAAGCCTTGATATTCTCTCCTTCAAATATATTTGATCATTCAAATATTTAACCTACAACCCAAGAGCATTTGTGTTTGCCTAATATTGGGTATTGGAAAAGTCTTAATTACCTAAATATTCTGTTACATCTTTCTTATGTGATAATCAGTGCCAGTTTAATTTACATCTGTATAACTAAGAGGGGTGATTCTAGTAATTCTTTCAAAATAATGACCAGTTAAAGTGACTTCCTCTTTCAATATAGATTGCTAAAACAACAGTATCAGAAAAGAAAATAGAAACCTTTCCAGTTATTTCAAGTGAGAAAAGACTGACTGCCGGGAATTAGTTTCTGTCTTACTCTGTTGCAGAATGATTGGAGCTGATAGATCAAGGGATTGCTATTGCAATTGTCGTTTCAGAGCTCAGGAAGCTTCAGTTGCTAAAACCTATGTGAGTACATCTTTCTCTTAACAGCAGGTTACTAGTCACTGCAATGCTGTGTCCACCAATGTAACTGTTAATGAACATGCACATCTCCAGGATACTGTTCAAAACAGAAACACTTCTCTGTCTTCTAAATCTCAACTGAGTTTGGCAATTGCTAGTACCGAAGTCACATCTAGAAATTGAGTTCTAAGGAACTTGGAAAAGTAGATTTTAAGTTTTCTAGTCTCTCTAATTTCAAGAAAGTGTGGGAAAGCAATTTTTACAAGTTTTTCAGCCAGTATAGGCAAAAAAAATACTATGCGGAATACCAGCTTAGCCTATCCAGCATAGGCAGATAAACCCTGCAGAAATGAAAAAGATCAAAGTAAGAATGATGAGAAGTGTAAAGGATTATTTTAAATTGAAGAAAGCACATCATATCTAAAGAGGAACCCAGATTTTTAAAATACTAAAAATTTATATATTTATGTAAAATGTTCCATTTAAAAATATATACTCAATTACTTAATAATATTTAAGAAATAAATCATTAAGTCTGGCTCAAGGGCTTTTATTTTTCTGCCTATGAGTATATATATTTATAATAAGTTATCAGCAACAGATAGAAAAAAACTATTAATTATTTATTTTCATAATTAAGAAATTATATTTGAGGTATACTTAATGCTAATGTGGCTCTAAATGAAAATATGTACCTTTGTCATCATCTTAATCTAATTAACAATGTATGATTTTCTATAAAATTATTGTGATATTTCAGGTAATCATTTTGTCATATAGTTTAAACAAAAATTTACTAAACCTTCCTTTTTCTGATTTTAAAATCAAATTTACAAATATATATTAGTTATATTTATTCTAAAGAGTAATATCTGAAAACTGAGAAAAATTCAGAAAGAAGATACCACAGAAATACCCTGAAACTATGCTCTAGACTATTGCAAAATGTTTGACCTAATTAAATAAAGTGTGTAACAAGATGATCTTTCTACTCCAATTCTGATGTCTAACCTGCCTTTGGAGATTGTCAGCTGCTGGCATGGAACATGGAAGATGTTTCACAGATTTTTAGCAAAAACATGACTTGTGTTGTAAATGTAATGAGAACCAGTGACCTAACAGCATGTGTTTTAAAAGCATATCACATTACAGAACTTCTGAGCCATTCCACTCCTCCAAGGATTTTATTAATTGGGTCTATATGTTTCCAACTGTGCTTTAAAAATACATTTTTAAATAATGACAAATGTGATATAAATCAATTTTTCTGGAGCAGAAACTATTTTTAGTCTTGTTGGAACACCTGCAAGTTTTAGGTCTTAGATCTTGAGCCAAACACAGTATTTTTGGCAATCATCTCTATGCTCATCACACCTACAAAGATTTGAATCAGATAGCAGATATTAGACTTGTTACCAGAAAATTTATGCTGACTACTTTTTCTGTCTATCACATTGAATCTACTCTTTGTAGCACTTAGGACAATAAAAGATAAGTAAACTCTTAAAAAACAAAAAAGTTACTGTAACACAATATCAATGATTATAGGTTTATTAAATAGTTTAAAAGAACTTGAAACATATGCACATCAATTAGTCTATCTATTTATACACATAATTATCACTTAACAAATATCTTTGTTATGGGCAAAATCTGGGTCTCTCTGTGGACAAGGCCTTTCATATGGCTTAGTAACCATACAATTCAATGATCAAATTGGGACAGATTTGAGAATGAAATGGGACTATATTCCTAACTTACCAAAGTGGCAGACCTGGTCTAGATCTGTTCCAAGCAAAGTTGGACATAAGTCTCCCACATATTGTGTATATTAGGGTAATGAAAGGTTCATCCTTCCTTCCAAGCAGAACTCACACAAGTCCTATTTGTACCTGACATTACAGAATTGCCTTTGTATATCCTTTCCTTGAATAGGGCTTTCAACTGCCAAAAAATAAATTCCAGTGGGAAAGTTGACATAAGTGTTTTTGTTTGTTAGCTGAAATGTAAATGAGGTCATCAGCTGTTATCCTGAGAGCATTTCTTGAGAGACTACCTAAAGTTTGAGTAAGCAAGAGAGGTGAAATGTACAGAAAGTAAAGGCTGGGGAACTGAAAACAAACTTTATGACTTCAATATAGTGCGATTTACTGTATCTGAGAACTGTGAAAACCAAAATGCAAATGTAAAACATAAGTCACATGAAAAACCAGAAAATAAAATGCGATGGATTGAGTCAAGTGTATTACCACTTCCAGAAAAACAAATGAAAGTTCATATACTTCTGTTGGTGTGTTAAAAGGGTTGACTTTATATATGTAAGATGGCATCATGATGCTAGCTATTGATTTTTTTTTTTTTTTAAGATGGTGTTTTGCTCTTTTGCCCAGGCGGGAGTGAAGTGGTGCAATCTCGGCTCACTGCAACCTCTGCCCCCAGGTTCATGCGATTCTCCTGCCTCAGCCTCCCAAGTAGCTGGGATTACAGGTGCCTGCCACCTGTACCTGGCTAATTTTTGTACTTTTAGTAGAGATGGGGTTTTGCCACGTTGGCCAGGCTGTTTTCGAACCTCTGACCTCAGGTGATCCACCCACCTCGGCCTCCCAAAGTGCTAGGATTACAGGCCTGAGCCACCGAGCCCGGCCTTGATTGTGTATTTATGTTAGGTTCCATTACTTATTGAAAATTGGCCAGTATTATCATGAGTTAAATTTTCATTTGAGAGCAAAATAAAATATTCTGTTTTGAGCAGGTTGAATGAAGTTAAAAGCTTAGAGATATTACAGCACTTAACACTAACATAAAACTGAGTACTTTTGTGAGAAACAAGGTCAAGTTTTCATACTGCTTGAAGAAGCCAAATGGTAATGTGGTCCATCTGGATTTCTCGAAACTCAAGTGGAAACTCTTAGGCATTTTACTGATAAAAAATGGACTGTAGGATGTTAGCTAAAATATAGTTAAACATTCATAAAGCCTTTCCAATGAAGCATTTACAGTATCAAAACATACACTGACATTCACAGTATTTCATCTGTTCACAGAACCTCCTATTAATAGGTTTCCAAATAATTTGCTACAAAAGAAGATTCTATATTGATTTATAATTATTCTCTAAAGTATACTATGTTTGTGAATATTAACATAGGACTCTTATCAAATACAATGATCAAATTAGTTTTCATAATCCTATTAAATATAGTAAATCCAATTGAATATAATTGAGGAGCAAATTAGAGTAAATTTTCCCACTTGAAATATGATAGATGTCATTTTAGACAAGCCTAACCAAACTCCAGGTGTGAGTTTTTGTTTCTTAAAAAAAGCAAGCATTTCTACAAATTTAACTATAAGAGTATGTAGAAGTATATTGTGATAGAGAGTGTTACCTATATACTGTCAATTTCAATTGAAATGTTTAAAATATTATGATTATTCTTGGGTTTCTTGCTAATTCAAAACCATTTGTGTCTGGAATAGATAAACCAAATTGCATACCATTACTTTAATAACATTTATTATAATTAAGAAAAAACATATATATTTACATCTATTTATCTATCTGAAACCTTACCTGTTATTCATAAATAAAAATATAATTTTACTTAATATAAAATTATTTTACATAATATAATAAATATTACAAAATATATATAAATTTATTTTTTTAAGATTAGTCACATATAAACTTTTTTCAATATTATCTGTATAATTGTATGGGATATATGTCTACAAATTTTCATTTTTATTGCCTCACACTGAAAATTAAGATAATGTAATGAATTTGTGAAGTATTTCCTGAATCCCTAAGTATTCTCCTTTTTCTTAGCCAAGTAGAGTTGGTTTTCTCTTTGTCATGTGCCCATTTGCCCTCTGCTCATATTTATACACACAAAGGTCATACTGGTTTACAGTGTATTTTTAACCTAATTAGACTATTAACTCATTGAGAATAGAAGCTATCTTTCTTTCAGAAGGATTTTTCCCTCCTGACTACTCCTTAGCACAGTTTAGCACAAGATTGATACTCAATAAATCTTTTTTTACTTTAAACTTTTTATTTTGAATAGTTTAAAATTTACTAAATGTTTGCAGAGATAGTTGAAGGAAAGTACACTTTGCATTCAGCTTTCCCTAATGTTAGCAGAATGAGTATCATGGTGCTTTAGTCAAAAGTAAGACTCTGCTAACTAAACTGAAGACCTTATTTGATTTTTATCAGTTTATGCACTAATGTCATTTTTTCTGTTGTATGATCCAGTCCAGCATACCATACTGCATTTAGTCATCATCTCTCCTTAGTCTCCCCAGATAGTAACTGTTTCTCAGTCTTTCCTTGTTTCTCATGACCTTAAATGAAAGAGAATTTTGCTTAAACAAATAAATAAATGTCTTGTATTGAAAATCAACCAATCTAGCTTACATATTAAGTGTTTTGTATATAGAGTTGTGTGATATATAATAAATGCTCATTCTATTATTTTATTATTATAAAATATCTTGTAGATATTATATAATATAGCTTAAATATTTATATAAAGGCAAATGTAGTAAGAAAAGTTAAACTTTTTATTCTAATTGTAAATTTTAAATGTACAAAATATTTCTAAAGATAAATGATTATGGACTTCTTCAGGGAATAGGAATTAAAAACCAATAAGCCATGTAATGGTAGTGAGACTAAGATAGAATGGATTAGGGTTAAGAGCATCTACTTCAGATTCAGAAAGACTTGGATTTTGTTATCAACTTAGTCATTAACCAGCTGTGGACTTAGATGGGTTATTTCATCTTTCTAAAACTTAACTTTGTCTTATTTAAATAAAGGTAGTAATGTTACCTACCTCATAGATTTATTGTAAAGATTAAATGGTATAATAAATGTATCTTTGTAAATTAAAAGTAGCCTTTAATATATGTAATTAATAGACAAAAAAAGCAGGAAAAGGATATAAAAAGAAATAATAATTTAACCATGTTAAAAAAAACTTATTAAAACTGACCAAGTTAGAAGAGATCATACAGTTTCTCAGGAGAAAACCCAGACAATTGATTTGTTATCTGTTGACATTTAATGTATATCAGAAAACTGTATAATTATAGTCTTCTTTCATAATGTTTTAGTGTTTCCTTGTAAATTAATTTATCTTAATAGAGAACTTCAATATTAATGCAACACACACTAATGAATATTCCAACTTTTTTTTTATTTTTTGAGACGGAGTCTTGCTCTGTCGCCAAGGCTGGAGTGCAGTGGTGTGATCTCGGCTCACTGCAAGCTCTGCCTCCTGGGTTCATGCCATTCTCCTGCCTCAGCCTCCCGAGTAGCTGGGACTACAGGCACCCACCACCACGCCTGGCTAATTTTGTGTATTTTTAGTAGAGACGGGGTTTCACTGTGTTAGCCAAGAAGGTCTCGATCTCCTGACCTCGTGATCCGCCGGTCTAGGCCCCTAAAGTGCTGGTATTACAGATGTGAGCCACCGCACCCGGCCCCAACATGTTTTAACAGTTACCTGTGACACCAAGGAACTCAAGAAGATGAACAAGAATTAACTATTGGCTCAATCTCCAGGCACAATCTTCAGCAAATTTATTCATCGTATAAGAGTCATATGTTTTATGTGCCACAAATAAAAAGTATACTATGCTAAAAATATTTTGCATAGGAAATTTATCAGAAAATAGAAAAAAATATTTTTGTAAATCTAAGTTATTTCCCACACTAGCAATTTAGACGGGTTTCACATCCATTGCTTCTGGCTATTTCAGTTTGCTGCAGAAAGAAGAGTCCCAGCTTCATGTATCAGTTTTCTGTTGGAGTTTTACTCCCAAATTCAAACAGAATCCCAATAAATGTAATTGATAAGAAAGGCATAAATTGATGATGGAGAAGAAACAGACTGAAAATAGTAATATCCTAACATTTGTATGTTGTTTATATATTTCAAAGCTTTTAAAACATTTTCTCACTTTATGTGTATCTGATCTGTTAAACTAATCAGGATAATAACATTGGATTATATATGTAATAGGAAAACTGAGTACAGACATATTAACTTATTATTTCTGTTATCCGGGGATTTCCTGACAAAGCTGGTACTAAAACTTGGTTTTCTTTAATCATAATTCTGTTTTATTCCTTAGACCATACAAGAAAATGTTTTTGTTGAAGTCAATCATCTGGAATGGTATCTTTTCCCACTACTTGAACACACACAGAGGTCTAACCAAAGGCCTTTTTTGACTCCATAGACAAAACTGATTCTCAGGAACATCAAAGATATATGGATCAGAGAGAGTGAAAGACTCTACAAACAGCAACATTACCAATAGAATGGGAAATGTATGCATATCTTGTTTAACATCTTATGCAAAAAAAAACCTATTTGTGTAATTAATTGTACAAACTTTTCTTCTAAAATCAAGTAAGCAAGCAGAAGTGCTTCTTAATTTTTTTTTAAAGTTCACAAATACCTGGAACATTACTAAATGTCAGAGCTGCTAGCTCTTATCTCTCTTATAAGAAGATGTCAATCTACTTAGAAATATAAGACTAACATATATGCATAACTGTAGTCGAATATTAAAAACTAACATATTTGACAAAATAGTATATTAATATGGCTATATTATACTCCCCACTGAATGATGTAAGAGATCAGAGGGAGGGAAAATCAATGAGAAGATGAGCAATCAGGGGAGGTTTCCCGTTAAAAATTTGAAGGAGGCTTAGCCAAGGAGAGGGTGGAGGGTGTTCAGTACTAAGGAAATATAAAGAAGTACAATGATATGAATGAAAATTTGGAAATACCAGTGTCTGGAGATAAATTAAAAGAATCTTGGTCTGAGTTTGGTGGCTCAGGCCTGTAATCCTAGCACTTTGGGTGGCCAAGGCAGGAGGATTGTTTGAGCCCAGGAGGTTGATATCAGCCTGGGCAACGTAGTGAGACCCCATCTCTACACAATTTTTAAAAAATTAGCATGGCAGCCGGGCAAGGTGGCTCGTGCCTGTAATCCCAGCGCTTTGGGAGGCCGAGGTGGGCAGATCATGAGGTCAGGAGATTGAGACCATCCTGGCCAACATGATGAAGCCCCATCTCTACTAAAAATCCAAAAATTATCTGGGTGTGGTGGCTCATGCCTGTAGTCCCAGCTACTTGGGAGGCTGAGGCAGGAGAATCGCTTGAAGCCGGGAGGTAGAGATTGCAATGAGCTGAGATCGCACCACTGCACACCAGCCTGGCAACAGAGCGAGACTCCGTCCCCCCAAGCCATAAATAAATAAACAAACAAACAAACATAAATTAGCCTGGCATGGTATGGTGGCACACACTTGTGGTCCCAGCTACTCGGGGGCTGAAGTGGGAGGATGGAGACTGCAGAGAGCCGTGATCCCGCCACTGCACTGTAGACTGGGTGACAGACCAAGACCCTGTATTAAAAAATATATATATAAAAAGAAAGAAACTTAGAATTTTAGAGCTTGAAGGGACTTCAAACATTATACAACCCCATCTCCTGTTTTCTCAGTTTGGGATCCTAAGAATAAGAAAACAGAGGTGACTTGCCAAAGACACACAGCTTGTTAATGATTCAGTTGGTATATGAATGTGGGTCTCTTGATTTTCACAGTCCAGTGCTTTTAAAAATAAATAACAAGTTAAATTTTACTAGTTCACATTTAATTCAATGTGAATGGAGCAATTAAAATTAAAGACTGGAAAGGGGAGACTGGCAAACAGAGGGCTTGAAAATATGTTGTTGCAATTATTGTTAACCTGTGAGAGTTTCATCATGTTCACTTATCTTCCTGTTTCTGGCAGGAGTCAGTATTTCTGAAATCTAATGTGGCCTCATGCAATTATTTGGCATGAAATGACCTAAAGAGTGCCAGAAATATCATGAGTGAGACTGTACAGCAAAGTTTCCACCCCATTTTCAGTGCTAAGATTCAGACAGTTTGCTTAAAGCTTCTGATGAGAGGTCCAGGCTTGGAAGTTCTAATCCACATGTGTTAGATGGTAATTGCATCAGAAGGGCAGGCAGGGTTACAATTTCACCATGCAGATGATTCTTTCTGTTATCTTGATGACTAAAATGTGTATTGAGGTATAAACTTGTCAAAGTTGTAAAATATACACTATGAAATTCACAGTAACTAATACAAAGGCGAATAATGATTTTCATGATTAGATACGTTAGGAAACTAACTCGACTAATTCAGTAAAACCTTATATATACAATGAATATTTTTATTGTTTCCTGTGTGCCAGGTACTCATCTAGGTAATCATGACACATGGATGAACAAACACTTATAAAGTCCTGTTCTAATGCAGTTTCTGTTAGTGGAAACTTATATTCTAGTTCATCTTCTGCATTCTAGAAAAAGTGTCAAGAAAAGAATATGAAAAGGTGAGACAAAAGTGACCTTTTGCTTACAAATTCATTCTAAGAGGAAAGGCTGATATAAAGACTTAAAATTACAAAACAACAAGGCGTGATTACCAGCTGAAAATGTATTGTGTCACACATAGCACAGAAGAAAGAGTGAGTCACACTATTGGGTAAAAAACAGAAAGAGTTTTGTTAAGAAATAGGCTCTATTTTGGCTGCATTTTGAAAGCAGGGTTAAAAGTTGCTAAAATAAAATTGAGTATGTTAGCAAATGTACAAAATCTAACAATTTTGGAGTGGAGATAAAGGGTTATTTTAACAACAAGCAAAATTTTGTCTTATAAAATTTTACATTCTTTTTGCTTCTTCCTTTTATCCCTCTTTGTATGAAAGCATTATAACCATTATAATGGAACCCTTTGCAAGATGTATTGGGTAATTGGATGTAATGAATGCAGATTAAGAATGTTGTGCATTTACTTAGTAAAATATAGTTCATTAAATATAATATTGAGATATAACAATTACTTCTTAAAATTTGAGTCTTTTTTGTTGATTACTGCTCATGATTTCCACATTAACCTTAAGGCATAGAACGGAATTTACGTACTATAACAGCAGTGGGCTCAGATTGAATCAATTTTTACATTAGGTTATTAACATCTCTCTAATCATCTGCTATGCTATCTGCAATTTTTATCCAGCCAAGTTAAAAAATAGCCAAAAGGAGCACAATACTTAAAAATTGCTAAATGTAGAGGGGAGTCATGTTTTGGTCTACTTTTAAAAGGCATATCCAAATAATTGAAAATTTATTTGGAATTGCAAGTGGATAAGTTGTATCAATTTTGGCAGCTAAATATGACTTAAAATAATTTTGGAACTTCACAAGCCCACCCAGTATTTTGATTTATTTTCAGTGGAGCGCTTAATTTTTCTAATGAAATATCCATGACACCTAATAAAGATAAAGGTATCCGGTGACTTTAGAAACTCCCACAACATTGGAGAAAAATCTGAATGAAAGAGAAAATAAAGAAAATGGATTTTTAATATGAATTGTTGGTAAGTCTAGCTTAAAATTGTGCTGATCTATAAGTTAAAAGTTGTTTTTGTGGTTCTCAGTTTACCTAAAATGAATTTCAGAGAGTAATAGTAACTGTTTAACAGAATGTTTGAAAAACAATAGCTCATCATATAAAGAGTAGAAATTGTAAAAAGTTGAGACACTTTGAAATAATGTATCAAATCTGTGTGTGGTTAAACATTAGAGAAAATGTACAAAGAAGTAACATTACAGGGACTATATGGACACAGATGAGTCCACAGAATGTGCAAGCATGTCTCTCTCCATGAGTTATCATCATATGACCACTTATACACTAAGCTCAGGGGTAGACTGAGAAGAGTGTAGACTGAAGGGGAACTGAGTCAATCCCATTTGAAGACGCATGCTTTGCAGGCATTGATTTTATTCTAAGGAATTCTATATTGTTGTTTTCTTTTTTTAATATGAAGAAATCCTGAGTAAGGGTGAAGGAAAGATATCTGAGAAAAATGATTTTGTTTTGTTTTCCTCTTTGATTAGAATTACATGGGATATTTCAGTTTAATATTTTCCCTTTGATACAAGAATTAGAATGGCTATATTTGGTTATTAAAAATAACCTTTCCAAGAATTATTACCCTTTCTTTGAAATGAATTATTAGATCTCTCTAACTGGTCTCCTCTCCTCACTTATAAAGTTGGTTTCTCTGAGACTTAAATGAGATAATCTACTTTAAGCATAAGTAAGTGTTCCCTAATAATTTTAATAAAATAAATGGCAAGCTGTGGATATCCCTCTGATTCTCTAAAGGGATTATTTTGTTTTGTTTTGTTTTGTTTTTGAAACAGGTACAACCCAAAATATTTAAAACTTTAAAAAATATATAAATATTAGTTTCCTACTATGCATAATGCTAGGTTCTATATAAATTACAGAATTATAGTTTATAAACTTTAGCCCCAAATTGTAATCTCTTAATATACTGTAATCTAACTTTAGAGATGATAAACTAGGCTAAGATTTCCTGCTACATGATGCAGATTTTAGTTAGTAGCATGACTTCTTACAAACTGAAAATTTATCCTGGTAATATTTTCTGGGTTACTATTATATTCTATGGTTAGATAACTATGCCAATGAAACCCTTTTATATCCATAAACAAACCCCCTTGAATATAATCCTATAGAAACCAACTTTATCATCACTAAGCCAAAACACAATATGGTGAAGCTATAAGGCACATTTTACTCAGCATTCTAATAAGTATAGAAAGCCAACTTCGAGGACAGAAGGTTCTTAGGAAGCTACACTCATTCTTTTGCATATTATTTTGAACATTCAAAGGAATGTTTACTAAATGTCACCCTAAATGTCTAAATGTCACTAAAACTTTCTCTACTTCCAAAAATTCATGATTCTATGATTCTGTAATTTAGCCTAGAAAAATACTCTTCAAAACATAACTTGGGCCATTCAGGAAATAATACCACAAAGCCAGTCATGTTTGTGCTTCTGCCTTTTGGACAGACCACTATTTATTTTTACAGCTTTCCCCCTGATGGACCTATATGGGAGGGGGAGATAGCAAAATAGGATCCTCATTATTGTCAGTTCTTAGTTTTTGCAAACTTGGAATTCAATTGGTTGAAAATCATTGATTTAACCTGACTCTAGTAAGTTTGTGTTGGACTAAGGTTGGTAAGTAAAATAAAATATTGGACATAAAATTTCTACGACATTTCCAAACAATATAAACCCTTTTTCTTCTTTTATTTAAAGCACCCTCATGAACTGTGACTTGAGTTGGATTAATTTTTCTCTGTAAATTGGAAAGTGCAGTAAAAGGAAAAATTTTAAGTGTCTCTGATTTCATATTTTTAAAGCTAGAGTTAACTGATCAAAAAATGGAAAGTGAAACATATCAAAGTGTGTGACATCAGCTCCAACCTGTAATTAATTACATCTCCATAGCCTAAAAGTGTAACCAATTATCAAAGATCCTTGCATTTTTGAACAATTGGTGAGTGGTTCAAAACATGTATTGTATAAACATATATTTATGTTTATAAACATATATTTATGTCTGTTACAAAATATGTATCTATTATAGATGTTGTGTATTATAATGCATACATAAATATATAATACATTGTTAGTATATATTTCAACATAAGCACCAGATTAAACTAGGGAGACTGTTAGCAAATAACACTACTTAACATGTTTTGAAATAATTTTCTTTGTAAACATTTTATTTTCAAAAATATAAAATAATTGAATAATTGACACGTCATAACCCTGATATCCTTCTTAATCATGAAATAGGTTCAGTTATTTTAGAATTGAGAAGTTTATCAAGCAAACTTAAGGAATAATCAACATAAATCTCTCCCAGATTTCATTTTATCTCACATAAAAAGTTGTAATGAAGTTATCAGCAGTCCCCAGAGAAGCTACAAAGTTTTTTTTACATATTTCAGAGTAATCAAGATTTGAATAAATTTTATTAAATGTGTAAATTGGAGTAATACTATAAGATGATAAAAATATAGCATTTTGTTGTAATTAGGTATTTTGGAATTTTAGGAATACAGGCATTATAAAATTTACAGCTGTGCTGCTTTGGGAATAGTGATTTGTGCATTTTACTAAAGAAATGGTGTCTAAATCCTTTTGTGAAGGTAAATTATGATTTTTTAAGGGAAATCCTTAACTAAATGTCATGAAAATGTGCCTGAAAAACATATTTTTTTGTTGTTGTTGTTGGTTTGTTTGTTTTTACTTCAAAATAAAGTATCAAATCAGGTCACATTAGATTGAGACTAAAAATTGCTTCAAGAAACATCATCATACTACCTTTTGTGACACAAAAGGGCTTAATCTTAATATCCAGAAGGAATATTTTCTTTTGGGGTGGAGAATGTGATGAAAAGTCAATACTAGCTGTACCTATGCCCTGATTCTTTTATTATCTGAGGGACATAGAGAGTGGAAAAATAAACATTGGAGACTTGGAAAAGTGAGAGGGTAGGTGAGGGATGAGAAATTACCTAATGAGACAATGTACACTATTTTAGTGATGATTAATCTAGAAGCTGAATCTTTACCACTACGCAGTAAATCCGTGTATCAAAACTGCACTTCTATCCTCTAAATCTATAAAAGAAAAAATACATATAACACAATAATAATAATAATAATAATCATAAGTAAAAAGGGGTAATGGGGGGGGGGAAAATGCTTGGATCATTCTTGGTTTGTTTCTCCCAGTGATATGGCTACTGATGCAGAGTATGCACTTTAGACTGAAAAATTTTATTCATTGTGCTTGAAATTCCAGGAAGAAAGATGGAATGTCATTCTTCATCTCCCCAGTTGTCAGTTGTAAATTTGAAAAGTTAAATTGGGGTTTCCATTGAATTATGTATCAAAGTGGTTTTCCTGTTAAGTCTAGCGGGAATCTGCTGAAGAAAGGCCACAACAGAATCCTGGAAATCAATACGGAGCATTTTGTGTCAAAAGTACTTTCTGTCAACCTAGAGTACATTTTGCTCAAAGGAGATGACTGGTTCAGGCATAGATAAACTATTATTAGAGAGACACATCCTCAGAGGCCTCATTGCATTTATTTGTTGCTTTTAATTTTGTTTTTAATCAAGTACACCTATCCTTATTAACATGACCTTTGTACATGGCTTGGTAAACTGAAAATATCTGGAATTTAACAGTAACTTTCCCCACCTGATTAGGGTGATCAGGATCATTTTCAGAATGCAAAATTTGAATATACATGTTTCTGATTTATTTACAGTTAATTCAAAAATAGTTACTGTTTCAGAGCAGTTTAGGGTCCAAGAATGCTATGGACAAAAATGAAAGGTCATCTATCCTCTTTCCTTTAGGTTTAGAATTATTTTATTGTATCCACCCTCTCTCATTTAACCTCATCTAGTTTTAGTAGTCACAAGGTTTCTTTTACTTCCCCAGGGAGATAATGCCATAATATAATCATTTTTTGTGGTTTCCCTAAAATTTAATGTTAATTACTTTGTGGTTTTTTTCTATACTCAACAAAATATACATTTTTTTTTATACCATTGTAAGTCATTTCTTTTCTTCCAAAGGATACATAATATTATACTCTTGGATAAAAACAAAGAGCAGTTTTTGACATTTTCTTTGTAATGTTTCAAATAATTATTTTATTTATCAATGTATGCTGTTGTGCTGAAGTGTGTGTAAGGCTTTAACAGGCTAATATGGTTTTAAACAGAATCTATATAAAAGGTCAGGGGTAGAGGCTGGGGGTGACTAAATACAGTATTAAGGATGCAACTATTTATATGCTCTAGGTAAAAGAAACATTTATACTCAGTATCTTTATTTAACTTTAGTAAATGTTTCATTTTATCTACTCTGATCCATTCTGTCAAGTCCATTGAGTCAACTGATGTTAATATTATATTATAATCCTTCACTAATGTATTTCTGTAAAAAAAAAACTCTTTTGAATTTGGCCATCATATCATATGCATATTGTATGCATTCTTATAGCCCTTGTATGTGCATTATATCTCCAATTTTTTGCTTATAATCTCGGTAAAGACAAGCCTTTGACTTAGGCCTACAAATTTTTATTATTTTTTAGTGTTTACAAAAAGCATTCATATACATTTACATGCATATGTATAGAGCTATATTATCTCAAGTTTCTTTTCACAACAATTCTGTCCAATATTGTTTAACAGATTTTTTTATTACTTAATAAATATGGAAACAGAGATTTAAAAGAGGTTAAAAAACTTGAAGAAGGAATCATATCTAGTAAGCAGTAAGACTAAAACTGACATCGAGGTTTTCTGATTTATCTCGTAATGAGAATAATGATGATGATAACTAAAATTTATTAAATGTTCACCACGTAAGAGATACTGAGCTATACCTAACATAAACAAAATTTTTTTACTACTCTATTATAGTGCTCTTTCCTTTCTCCAATATCTAATACAATCCATTAACAATGTGGAAACCCAGTAAGTATTTTTTATTTAGAGTTTTTCCTTATTAGATCTGAATCATCTTTAAATTTCTAGATGTCGCTATAGCTTTCCTAGCAGAAAATAACTTCATTATAAGCTTTTCAGGCAGACTGAATATATAATCTTTGTAATTCCGGTCATTTGGTGGTACAAACTGTATGTAGCTGTGTCAAAAAAAGGTGGGCAACATATTACGAAATATCACTATGTATTAGTTCACATTTTAGCCATAAATGACAATTTGTCTATCTCCCAGTTTCCTTTTCAAGCTATTTTTTTTTTTTTTTTTTTTTTTTTTTGAGATGGAGTCTCGCTCTGTCGCCCAGGCTGGAATGCAGTGGCTTGATCTTGGCTCACTGTAAGCTCCACCTCCTGGGTTCACGCCATTCTCCTGCCTCAGCCTCCTGAGTAGCTGGAACTACAGGCACCCACCACCACGCCTGGCTAATTTTTTGTATTTTTAGTAGAAACGGGGTTTCACCGTGTTAGCCAGGATGGTCTCGATCTCCTGACCTTGTGATCCGCCCGCCTCGGCCTCCCAAAGTGCTGGGATTACAGGCGTGAGCCACTGCGCCTGGCCTCAAGCTATTTCTACCTTATTATCAGCCCTGTTGAAACCTCATTGTTCGACGTGGCCCTTTGTGAAAACAATCATACCATATATTTCCAAATAAGCCCAGGCCTAAATTACACTAATTATTCTTTGCATTTTTTGGCTAATTCCTCCTGTCTCAAATTCCCAGTAAGAGAACATCTTTTCACCTATAACTGTCCCTGACTCCATCCACCAAAGCCTCCCACCCCACTGTCAGTTCAGTCATTTTCTGTGAGAGACTTCTTTCTTTAGCCTTTGTCTAGAATGTTCTTACTCTTTTTAACATTGAGCAATTTTCATTTTCCAGTTGGTATTTGAGTATCCTAGAATCTTTCAGTCCATTTTTTATAGAATCATATATTTGATAAATAGGGGAAATTTATGTATCTTATGAATACAGAAAAAAAAAGGACTATAGGGATTAAACACATGTCCCAGTTGACAAATTTTGGAATGTCTTTTTCTTACTTGTTTTACAGTTCCGTCTTACCCCATCTGATTTTCCTTGGCATTTATTTTTCCTTTCCTAGGCACAAGATGTATTCTTTAGCATTTCAACACCTTCTACCCTATTATAAAATCATCACTCACAAAATTTTACTTGAATCACATGTATATGTTTTTGTTTAAGGTAAAGAGAAGGCATGTATATATTTAGAGGATAAATTTGAGCAATATGATTTTAAAAATGATTTTCAACATTTGATATTAGAAAGTACTTTTTTACTTTATCAATTTATATCATTTTGTATTATATCATTTTGTATTCTACTTTAAGTCAATGGAATTAAATTTGTATTTTAGTTTTGAAATATGAGACATAACATAAAATATAAATCCTAATTTAGCATTATCTGAAATGTCATAAATATGAGATTGTTTCACTTTTCCATGTCATTAATACATTTTGGTATTAAGACCCCTGCTTTCACTAGCCTATTAATCATGTTTCAATGCAATTGTTCTTAACTCTTAAAAAGGGCTTTTTATGTTGTTATCTATTTTTATTTCAATTAATATTTATTTCCCTTGACAATGAATACAATGAATAACTAAGTCAAATAAAAATAATTTCTATAAAATAAACTAAAAGTAATATGTATTTACTTTGATCAAAATGTGTCTAAAGCTATCCTTTATTATCTGCAAACTCTAAGAAAAAATAAGGCTCTCTGCTCATAATTAACACTATTTTCTGAGCTGTTAGTGTCAGATTTGCACATTTCTAAAAGTAACAGTGTTATGTTTTGTTGTAAGATTCTGCTCTGTTTCAAGTTACTGGTATGCATCTTTCTCTCCTAATTTTGTGTCCTCATTAAAACCCTCCCTTTCAGAAGATAATACTGTATCCTCTGGATTTGACATGAGATTGTCTAGTTTTAACCTATTATTTTGAATATGAGAAATTCAAGATGCAACATAAACATTTACATATATATAAGATTTGCTTAAGGTCATACAATTTTCAGACATTGGATTAAGAACCATACTTCCATTTTGTTTCTGAAAACCCAAGAAGTCATACAGGATTTTTGTATTTGTTCTTATGCACCTTCCAGAATCATTCACTAATTTGCAGTGCCCAGAATGTGGACATAAGCAGTTTGAGATCTTGGTGAGATTTGGCCATTTATCTGTACTACCATTTTTTATTTTCCATTTTTTTAAGGTGGTGATATAGCAGGCAAAGTAATAGTCTCTAAAACATGTCTACATCTTAATCCTTGGAATCTGTGAATATATTGTGTTATATGGCAAAGGGGAATTAAGATTTCAGGAAGTAAGATTGCTAATCATTTGACCGCTGAATAGAAAGTCACAAGTGTAATTATATGTGGAAGCAGGAGGCAGGAAAGTTAGTGTCAGAGTGATGAGATGTGAGAAGAACATGGCCTCCCATTGCTAACATTGAAGATGATGAAAGGAGGCTCCAATCCAAGAGATGTTGGCAGCCTCTAGAAGCTGAAAATGGCAAGGAAACATCTTAACTTAAAATGCCTCCAGAAGGGAACATGGACCTGATGACACTGACTTTTAGTTCAGTAAGACCTGTTTCAAACTTCTGACCTCTAGAACTGTAAGATAAGTTTGTGTTGTTTTAAGCTACTGTGTTTGTGGCAATTTGTTACAACAGCAATAGAAAACTAATACGGGTAGTAATCCTTCTTAATGTATGTTAAAATTTGAAAATCTCATTCATTGGAAATGATCCATTAGTGAAGTATTCAGAGAAGACTCTTTTCCACTGCTTCCCTTAGTAGTTTTCCCAAAGTCTACCTCTTTTTTGATGGAGGCACAGCGAATAGGTTTTAACTGTAGTTGACCCTTGAACAACATGGGCCTGAACTTATGTGGTGGATTTTCCTCTGCCTCTGCCGCTTCTGAAACAGCAAAGTTAACCATTCTTTTTCTGCTCCTTCTCAGGCTACTCAACATGAAGACCAAGAGGATGATCTTTATGATGATCCATTTCTTCTTAATAAATAAAAAACATATTTTCTCTTCCCTATGATTTTCTTAATGATATTTTTTCTATTTTACTTTATTGTAAGAATACGGTATAAAACACACATAACATATACAATATATGTCAATTGGCTGTTATTGGTAAGGCTTCCAGTCAACAGTAAGCTGTTAGTAAACAAGTTTCTTGAAAATCAAAAGGTATAGACAAATTTTCAACTGCACTAGAGGTCAGTATCCCTAACACTGCATTCTTCAAGGGTCAACTGTATTTGCATTGTAAAAAATAACAATAAAAAAAAAAGAGGTCCAGAACATGGGTGTGTGCTCTGGCATTCGGCCCAGGCAGTGTGATTTCAGCCAGCTGGGATTGCAGTTTTTGTAGACAACAGATAATTGTGACACTGGGACTAGAGAATCATTCAGGCAGCAGGAGTTTTCAAATAAAGACAAAGTGGGCTTTAATTTCTTTATGGTATACTATCATATGATTCCTCTGGCTTCAGATCCTGCACCTATGAATTAAATATGATATCTTACAGTTGTACAATCAAACTAAATAATACATATACAATGCCTTGTGCAAAAGCTCATGTGTAATAAACATTTAAAAACAAATATTTTGTGATACTTTGGGTCCTGGACCAAAGAATTTAGTTTATTCTTACCTGGGTGCATATGCCCTCTAGGAAAGAAAACAAACAAAGAAAAAAGGCGTTGTAAAATCAGTTTTTCTCCCTGAGGTTTGTGACTACCAAAACAATGGAAAAGAAAACATGCGTTAGCCTTCTTTTACCATTCCCCCAATTTTTTTCTCTATTAATATATTAACAAAAACAATGTAGAGATGTGTAATATTGTCTTTATTTCTATTCTTTAGTCAAAATAAGGATGAAATTGTAGAAATGCTTTCTTTTTGGAAAGACACACCAAATTCATCCTGGTGTAGAGAATGATTAGGAGTACAAGTAAGTATTTCAAGATGGTATTGCTTCAAGTTCTAATTTTTGGAAGCCAGTATTTTGATGTCAGTAATGATCATGATTTAATCAGGAAGAATTTTCTTATTGCTGTTTACTGTTGCAGGAAGTCAGGGACCCCAAATGGAGGGACCGGCTGAAGCCATGGCAGAAGAATGTGGATTGTGAAGATTTCATGGACATTTATTAGTTCCCCAAATTAATACTTTTATACTTTCTTATGCCTGTCTTTACTGCAATCTCTAAACATAAATTGTGAAGATTTCATGGACACTTATCACTTCCTCAATCAATACCCTTGTGATTTCCTATGCCTGTCTTTAATCTCTTAATCCTGTCATCTCGTAAGCCGAGGAGGATGTATGCCCCTCAGGACCCTGTGATAATTGCATTAACTGTACAAATTGTAGAGCATGTGTGTTTGAACAATATGAAATCTGGGCACCTTGAAAAAAGAACAAGATAACAGCAATGTTTAGGAAACAAGAGAGATAACCTTAAACTGTGACTGCCAGTGAGCCGGGCAGAACAGAGCCATATTTCTCTTCTTTCAAAAGCAAATGGGAGAAATATCGCTGAATTCTTTTTCTCAACAAGGAACATCCCTGGGAAAGAGAATACGTGCCTGGGGGTAGGTCTATAGATGGCCCCCCTGGGTGTGGTCATTTTCTATGGTCTGTAGACTGTAGGGGTGAAATAGACCCCAGTCTCCCATAGCACTCCCAGGCTTATTAGGAAGAGGAAATTCCCATCTAATAAATTTTGGTCAGACCAGTTGCTCTCAAAACCCTGTCTCCTGATAAGATGTTATCAATGACAGTGGTGCCCGAAACTTCATTAGCAATTTTAATTTCGCCCCGGTCCTGTGGTCCTGTGATCTCACCCTGCCTCCATTTACCTTGTGATATTCTATTACCTTGTGAAGTACTTGATGTCTGTGACCCACACCTATTCGCACACTCCCTCCCCTTTTGAAAATCCCTAATAAAAACTTGCTGGTTTTTGCGGCTTGTGGGGCATCACGGAACCTACCGACATGTGATGCCTCCCCCGGATGCCCAGCTCTAAAATTTCTCTCTTTTGTACTCTGTCCCTTTATTTCTCAAACCGGCCGATGCTTAGGGAAAATAGAAAAGAACCTACGTGACTATTGGGGCAGGTTCCCTGATAGTTTACTTCAATAAAGTTCTAGCTGGAAGGACCCTCAGCTAGTGTCAATGGATTATCCAAATTCTACAATAAGCAGAGTGTAACAACTGAAATTTGGCTCATCAGAGGACACATATATCTTAGCATAGTTTCCATTTTCAAAAACTGGATTGGTTTTGTAGACATTCAGATTGTTAGCTTTCTCTCTTCTATTCAATCCCTATGTTTTACAATGAAATATCAACATGAGGACTCCTCAAACAACCCTCGTACATATTATAGACATTCTGCAGCACAAACAATACTCATATTCCCTCGAAGTTACTGGCATGGCTCCTGATACTTAAAAAGGGCTCACTCCTGCCAAGATCGTGCCACTGCACTCCAGCCTGGGCGACAGAGCGAGACTCTTTCTCAAAAAAAAAAAAAAAAAAAAGAAAAGAAAAAGGCTCACTCCCTTCTTTGGTCAACTAAAATTCATGTAAGCCAAAAATTTTCACCCACATCATTTGACACTCTGGAAAATATCCATGTTGTTTATTCAGTTTTTAGTTATTGTATAGCTTTACAAGTCTATTGATTGTGTTATTTAAATCATAAGCTATCTTCTAAAGTTTTATATAAAATCCAACTAGAATATCACAATTCTCATTTATAAATACATATACTTTTTACTCCTAATTTTTGAACTTGTGAGATTTATCATTTTTACTTGAGTTGTTGACAAGATTAAGTGAAACACTAGATGGAAAAATAATGTAGGAACAGTAAACTTATAAATAGTAGCAGTAGCAGCAGTGTTGTATCTTTGTTATGTTTGAGTAAGTATTGAGATTGTGTGTATATGTGAAGTGGAACTTCACAAAGAGATGGAAAGTAAGAGTCATGGTTTCAGGCAAGAAATCCTAGTATTTTCAACCATAGTAATTGCATTATGACAATTCTATATTACATGTTATCTACATTGTAAGTTTTATTAAGATCATGATAAAGACATACACATTTGTTAGGCAGTTATCTTTATCTTTTGACCCATCTTTCTTTGTAGTTTACTTTTTTTCTCTTCCACTAGCCATATACATCTTTTGATGCATGAAAGTATGAAAATCTGAAAGAAAGAAATAATGTTTGAGAAAGTCAGTCAGTTGCTGTCCAAACAAATATTTAAAAAATTGCTTCCCCCTTGCTGCCTGTTGTCTGTTGTCCCTGTCCTACCTAAGTAACTTGACGAAAAAGGAACAAAACAAAACACAAAATGTACTTCTAAGTGTTGGAAAAAAGTGTGCTGAGGTTCTTATCTAGATATTAAGCCTAAATAAACAGAGTCACATTCTCTGAATTCTAAAGCCTTGATTCAGTTCAATAAGCATCTATTAACTTGGCTGAGGAGAGAAGGATAAAGGAAGCCACATTCTTCATATCAATTACCTATCCATCTAGATGAGGGAAACTTGGTTAATAGACAACAAGGCTATTGCAGCTTAGAATACTTGTCCATCTCAAGACAGTACAGTAAAGTACAGTACTCAAGACAGTAAGAAGGCTAGTGCCAACTTATCTTTTTTATTTACCAGAAAAATTAAAAGATTTTTTAGAAACATGCTATAGTTCTCCAATTCTGCCCCTCTGATTAGGAATTCATCACATGCCCCCTTATAACAGCAAAGGAAAAGAAAATAATTTCTGGTTGAACCCATTGCCCTCCAGGGCAAAAATATGTGTTTTGTTAATAACGAAAAATGAAAGAATGGATTGTTAGACTAGAGTTTCTCCCAAGCATCCCAATAAATTACTTGTTTGCTGCTGATGTCCCATAAGAAATTCAAATGGGTATTTTCAGAAAAAGAGACAATGTGTTCTCCATGAGACCAACTTTCAACATTATTTACTAGATATTGTTATACCAGCTGCTAGAAAAGCACGTTTTGTTGATTTGTTTGTTTTAACTCCAAGACGGTGGACCAGAGGCTTTGTTAGCATGCCTTACCTGCTTAGAAAGAGCAAAACAGTGTGTAGAGATTCACACTGTGAACATTTATCTAAGAAGCAACACAGAGACTCAACAGAAACCTGAAAGAAACAACAGACACTTTGAAAGAAATGATGCATTCTTTTGATTCTGCAGTCCCTTAATCAGACTGCCAATTACCTTTACCTGACATATTTCCCTTCAGTAAGCTAGAATGTATGTCTGAATTATATGTGAATTCTGTCACTTCAGATTTATTCCCTTTTTCACCTGAATAGTATGTCTTTTGATAATGTTGAGTCTTCATCTCTTCTTATTTTCTTAAAGGAATTTCTATGTTAGGCTTTTTAGTTAAGGTTTTTCCTCCTAGCCTACCTCTATTTCTGTCAGTTAACTTCTTGTCTCAAGCAATATGGCTACTGATTTTTTTCTCCTTTAGTCCAGACTATCGTTTAAAAAAATCTCAGTATTCTATGTTGTGGAGATATGTTTTTACTGATTGTATTAGTGCTAGGTAATTTCTATTTTTTAGTAGCAACAATAACAACAACAACAAAGAACAAAAAAAAACCTGAAAAAAAAAAGCCTTTCTACTTTTTAGGCCACATTAATCTCCAGTTGCCTCTGGTAAATATTTAATTGGTTAAATTGTCATAGAAAAGTGTTATTATTTTAATATTAGAATGAGAGAACATTTAGTATTCTCAACCTTCAGTATAGAGAGGCAGAATGCTGCCTTAAACAAGCTTTATTTCGGATTGTCCATGTTACAAATGATACCAGTATATATGTAAAGGCTCAATTAATTTTTGCTAAATAAATGCATGAATGAATATATTTTGAAAAAAAAAAAAAGAAAGAAAGAAAGAAATGATGGGCAGCAGTGAGCCAGGCAGAAAACTTTCTGTCCAGAGCATGAAACGAGGAGAGACTGCCTCTGCGATGCTCACTCTCATCTGGGAGGTGGGCAGTCCAGGTCACAGGGGAGCTCCTCAACCCTACCCAGCACTGGAGCGTATTTGGTGAGCAGTCGGGAACACATGAGAAGGAGCTGCATCAGAAAATGCTTTGTATGCACTCCCAGATCCCAGTGGGGAAAGAGGGAAGCCATTCCTGACCTTGCAGAAGTCAGCCAGCTCACTCAGGTGGCAGTCACAGACAGAAGCTCCCAATTGACATTTGTAATCTAATCTCAGGTGAAGGTAAATCCCATTGGCCAGAACTAAGGAGTGAGTGAAAAGTGTGCTCTTATCATGGGTAAAGGAGCTGGGAGCTCCTGCTTTCCAGGCAAACCAGGAGCGGCTTGGCCTAAAAGCCATGGTTTTTACCGCGGGTGGGAAGGCTTGTGGTCCGAGGCAGTTTTGCATCCTGAGAACAGGCTGCTTGGGATCCAGTTAGCTCTTGCCAGCAGAATACTGCAGGTGTGAGACCTGCCTTGTAGAGGGAGTGGGAGCTGGGTGGGTGTTATTGCCATCTGATACCCTCTCTCCCATTTCTGTGCAACAGAGGTAGCTTGCTCCTCTCTGGAACATTACCCCAGCAGCCAGAGAACCTCCCTCCGATCCCCACTGTGGCTACTGCTTGCACCCACACGTAAGGAGCCACAGCATAAACTTGCTTGACCCAGGCTTCACCTGGTCAAGATGGACAGAGATCTTGGTAGGTCCATGGCCCTTCCCAATTGCCTGAGACACATGAGTACTTCCCCTGGGTAACATAAGCCAAGCACAAATCCAACAGCCACCACGACAGCTGGCTCTTTCCTGCAAGTGTCACTTTATGGCTAAAGGCCAACCAGCACAACCCATTACTGCATCTGCTGGCACAACAACACAGTATCCAGGAAGCCGAAAACTTTTGGACAACCTGTGCTAACACCATTGCCTACATCACCCTGGCTAATCAGAAGGTCTTGAGTCTGTCCATGTGCCCAGTACATTAATACTACAGCTGACATTTGAGAAAACCACAACAATAAAGCCATTTATAGTGAAGAAAATCATAGAGTTAATATCATCACTCTGCCACCCCCATCAGAGCTAGTGCTTGCACTGACTGCGAGGAAACCAGAGGACAAGAAAACTTGATCCAGCTCCACCCAACATTGCCTCTCTCTGGAGCTAAGCGCAGAACCCAGCCACTGCACACCCTGCAAACCTGTCCACAGCCTGAGGCAGCAGAGAGCTTCCCCAGTTGACTAACAAGAGATGCTAGTGACCAATTCCTCTCAGAAGGCAGAATCAAATTACAGGTGAATAATCAGAGTCCAAATGAATTGGTAAAGGGAGAGTGCTAGACTCTATAGGAAAGTTCACTGGAAGAATCTACAACAAACACATATGCAAAGGAAGTAACAAGCTCACAGAGATCAAACAGAAATCAAACCCTGAAAAACTTAGTAATCCATGGAAAGGATAGGTGAGAGTGCTCTTGACCTCTCTAGCTCTTGCAGCAGACTGCTGATATATGAGCTCAAGGAGAGCTTCTTTGCTTTTGTGAGCAGAAGAATTACAGTGGACTATAATTTGGGGACTTTCTGAGGGCATTACCTTTGTTTACACAATGCTTTTTCCCTTTCCCTCTGGATCTAAGCTGTAATAGTATACACCATACTGAATGCACTCTCACTGAGGGACCTTGTTCTGTTTAAGGACATTCAACCCTTGTACCTTAATAACATTGGATCCCTTGTAGATATTCCCCAGCACCACCCGGAATGTGGAAGCCCTACCAGGCACCTAGACTCAGAAGAGCAGCAGCATTCACAGTAGTCTGGCGCTCAGGGACCACCATTCCTAGGAGAAGTGGGAGTGCACCACAGCAAGGGAGCACCCTGTGGCACAAAAGAAACCAGAGTACAGGCCTTGAGTCCCAGAACTTTCTGCTTGTGGGAAGTTTCTTTCAGCAGAGTCACAAGTGCAGTGCTGGTCTCAGTGAGGAAGGACTGCAGTTCTACGCAGTAGTTGGGCAGCCCAAATACTCATGAAGAAATTTGGAGGAGACTTTATCTCCTCCTTACCACCACTGCGTACACAGCTGCGGTTTCTCCCACAGGAACTCGGCATGGGTCCGCCCATACGTAGCCTTTCCAGAGCACTTAGAGGTGACTGCATCCCCACAACATGAGTGCCCTCCAGGCTCAGGCTTGCATGAGGAGTAGAGTAACAATCTCGCTTTACAAGGAACATCAGCATTCCTGAATCTGGAAAGAGGCACCTATCTGATATGAATAGCCAGAACAATGAGACAAGTGCATAATGTGGAGGCAGACAGCTTTCTTACTGTTCTGAAAGAGGAGAGAAGGTGGCTTTCTCCCTTCCCCTCAAAAAGACCTGAATGTATTTCAATGAGTGCTCCCCCAACCACCACTGTCAAGGCTGTGAACTTTTCCCACCATTGAGGTATTGAATATATCCACCTACTTCAGCCACAACAAAATTTTAGCCTTGGCCACCTCCTACTAAACCACGGACTGGTTTCCAGTTTAGTTTTCACCAGGTTGATGCCAAACTCGTTAACCCGGTGAAAACTAAACTAGAAAAAAATTTTGAAAGTGTACACCACTGGGAGATAAGATAAGCTTCATGATACCTCTGCCTTTCCAGCCCCACAAGAGACAGTGAGCCTGTTCACACACCAAGGACATTGTTAATACAACCAGCATCAGAGAAAGCCATCACAAAATGATTATCTATAACCAAGGAATTAATACAGAGTCTCTACCATGGAAAGCATTCAGAGCCAAAGCTAGGTCAACATAAACTGTACATTAAAGTCACATCTTCAAAGGAAAAAATATTTTTAAAGAAACCCAGTCAAATCAAAAATAAAGTTAAAAAAATAAGAAATAGTCTACTCAAATAAGAAGTAACCAGCAATATGAAAAATCAGCAATATGAAAAATCAGAACTTCTGGAAATGAAAGATACATTTTGAGGATTACAAAATATAGTGGAAAATGTTAACAGTACAGTAAACCAAGTAGAAGAAATAATTCCAAAGCTTGAAGACAAGGCTTTCAGATTAACCTGATCAGACTAAAATAAAGAGAAAAGAATTAAAAGAAGTGAACAAAGCCTACAAAAAATGTGAGACTATGTAAAATGTCCAAACCTAAGAATCATAGGTCTTCCTGAAGGAGAAGATAAAGCAAAATGTCTGCACGACCTATTTCAGAAAATAAGAAAAAATTATTTGGTCTTGCTAGAAATTCAGACATGCAAATACAAGAAACTCAAAGAACTCTGAGGAAATTCATTGCACAAATGACATCACCAAAGCATATATCATCAGGTTATCTAAAGTCAATGTGAAGGAATGTATTATAAGAGCAGTGAGGAAAACCATCAGATAACTTACAAAAGAAGCTCAGTTGGAAGTAAATGCTCAGTGCCGCAAAATGAAACCTGCCCTCAGGCAAAAGTTCTTTTTCAGAAAGGCAATTTACTTCTGCAGAATGGTGCTGCCTGTGTCAATCATGATAACAAGAGCACACTGAACAAAGGAGGGAAGGGGTTTTTATTTCTGAGGTATAGTTCCTATATCTGTGTTACTCCCCCCATGGGCTGGTGTTAAACCGCACAGTCTAAGCTGACCCGCTTGGCTATTTGCGAATATTTTACCCAAATAAGGAAGTGGGAAAGGGAAAGTGAGTTACAGTGGTTGGATGTGCAGTTTTGGTGGGAGGAATGGGTACAGAGTGAATAACCAAGGTAACAGATGGGAGTTATTGATTAGCCCTGACGAGAAGGTTGTTTATAGTAACTAGGGTCAAGGAGGCATGGAAAACAAGAAAGTTAGGTTTGAGAACAAAGAACAAGGAATTAACAGGATGAACCTTCGAAGAGGAATTTTATTGTATCCTAGAATTCCCCCCTTCTAATTTTTATAGTTCTTCCTCTTCAAACCTTTTTAACATATCTTTGCTTTGTTGTTCAACTTGATCCTCTAAAAGGAAAAGCTTATCTGAATAAGGTGGAGGAGAACTAAGAGAAGTTTTAGTAAGTGCCGTTTCTACAAGCCTTTGTACTAGCCCATGGGTGTATGGTATAATACAACACCCAACAAGAATGAGTACACCTATTATGACTTCAAGAGAAGTGAGAATTAAAGCCGCTATTCCTTTCCATTACCGAACCATTTTTCTAGTCATCCTGAAAAAGGGTTATTGACTCCAGAATTTCTAGCTAGTTCATTGGATAAAGTGGTAAGTCCTTGTGAAGGCTTTGTTATGTTTTCATCGGGGGCAGTATTGTTTGGGATGAAGGTACAACACTGAGTTTTAATCATAACTCAAACTCCACATTTTCAGCTAACATCATTTCTAGGGCTACTGTGTTTTCCCAAGCCATTTGGCTAACAGGCCCTAATTGCTTGGCTATTACTTTGACAGCATCTCTAGTGTAATTAATAAATCACTGTTGGTTATAATAGATTTAATTTATCTGGTCTATATTTTTATTAATAGTTACCCATGGAAATACTGATTCAAATCCTGCAGCTATTTGGTCTCAGGCTTTGAGTTTATTAGGTACTCCCTGTGGGACTTCAATTACATCCAAATAAACTTCAGAGTCAAAAGACCCATAGGGGCTTTTCTTATTTTACAGTGTTGTGATTTTTCTTTATCTGGCTAATGAAATATCAGGGTGAAAGGGATAGTCAATTGGACAAGAACGCAAGTGCCGCTCCAGTTACTTCACAGAGTATCCAGTAAGGGTCTACCATAATACCACCATACATCCACTTGAGGACGTCTAACGGTAGACTGATAGGTAAGCTCTTAGAAGGGCTTAAGCTCATTACATCTCATTAAGTTTTCAAGGAACGCCAAGTTCTCCCCTTGTCATGAGAGACATGAGGTGAAATTGACGTTGGGAGATGGAAGCTGGATGGCCCTCAGGGGCCAATCCGTAGGGTGTTGGACTTCGGGATATAGCAGAGAGAGAGCTTGGCATGATTTATTGTCCCAAGCCGTAGAATCCTGTGGGAGAGCTTTCATGCAGCCCATGTGTGCTCTACTGGGAGACCATTCAAGTGGAAAGGGGACAATCTGGGCCTCTGGAGGCCATGCACACAAGCATAACAATTGCTCTTGTTTAATGTGTGGATGGAATATTTGATTCATTCCAACCAGGAATTTATATGTTGATATACTGCTTCAATTGTTAAAGTTTACCTTAGATAATTTACTTCTACAATATTTGCTTTAGTATTATTGGATATAGAAGGGATGGCCGTCTGATTAGAAGAAAGCTCAGAAGGAGAAGAGACGGAAGGGGGCAAACAGGATGAGGGATTAATAAAAACACATTTCAAAAGACCCTATGAGGTCTGTGCCAGGAAAGTTGGCTCCTATGCCATAGAAGTGACTCAAAGTAGGGCTAGGGTCGGTAGAGGTGGGAATGAGAATAGAAATTTGCACTGGATTCTTTCTTTAGTAAAGTGAATGCATGGTTTTAAGGATATACAACCACCTGTAGATGAGGTCCATCCTTGATACTCGGTTGTCCACAGAACATCATTCCAGCTATGACAGATCTGTTTTCCTGCATTTGTTAAGGAGCAAGAGTCTTGGTAGGTGGAGTCTGTTATTTTAAAGGGGCAGAGATACTTTTCTGAGGCTGAGAGTTACCTCTGACTTTGGAGATCTCTATAGGTTATGACTAAACAAGCATCAAACATAATAACTTGGGGTGAGTTTGATTTAGTTACATTGATAACAAGGTGGTCAGCAATAGAATGGGCAAAGAAGAAAGAGTAATAAAATAGATGGAAGAGTGTTAAACTTTTTTTAGCTTTAGTTTGAGGGAGTATTCCCCTGTGATAATGGCCCATGACTCCTGAGGTGGTGGTGCTTTCTTGACTCGGGTGTGAAGGGTCCATCCTTTTCCTGCTGTCCGGACTGCAGTTTCAGTAGTTAGAAGTACCAGGTAAGGCCCTTCCCAGGCCAGCTCAAGTTTTTCCTCTTTCCACGTTTTGATGAGGATGTGATCCCCAGGCTGATGTTGACGCATCGGAAACTTCAGAGGTGGCGCCTGTGCTAGGAGACTTTTGGTTTTAAGAAAACAGAAAGCAGAGGAGAGACCAAGTATATAATTCCTGAGGAATTGCTCTTTCATTTTAAATGTAGAGATGTCAGAAGTGGAGTGTAAATAAGGCAATCCATAGAGCATCTCATGAGGAGAGAGGCCAATATCTTTCTGAGGAGCAGTTTGGATTCTTAAGAAGGCAACAGGAAGACATTTTGTCCATGGCAACCAAGACTCTAGAACTAATTTGGTTATGTGGCTCTTTAAGGTTTGATTCATCCTTTCTACTCTCCTTGATAAAGGTGGGTGCCAAGGAGTATGATACTCTCATCTAATGTCTAGTGCTTAGGATAACTTTTTAATGACATACACTGTGAACTGGGTTCCATTATCTGAGTCAATATTTTCTATTAGTCCAAACCTGGGTACTATATTTTCAGTTAATACTTCAACTACATTATTGGCTATTGCATTGGAAAAGGGAATAGCTTCGACCCAGTGAGTGAGGTGATCTACTATCACTAATAAGTACTTTAGATGAACTATTGGGGGCATTTCAATAGAGTCAATTTGAACACTTTGGAATGGTCTTAGGCCTGGATCCCTCCCCCCAGGTGTGATTTTTTAATAACTTGTTTGTTGGTTTTCTTACATATTAAGCAACTGTCTGTAACTTTTTTGGCTAGGGTATAAATTCCTATACACCCATAAACCCTGAGAACTGCATCACACATGCCTTGGGGTCCCCAGTGTGTCCCTTGATGCAAGTGAGACAAGATTTCTCTCATGAGGGGTTTGAATAGCATTTCTCTTTGATCTGGTAACACCCATTTTCCTTATGAATTTTCTTTGGCTCCTATTCTTATTAATTTTTCCTTTTCTGCAGCAGAGAAGATAGGGGTTGCAGCAAGGGAAGGAAGACAAGGAGTTAAGTAAGAGATAGGTATTTCAGATGAAATGGCAGCACGTTTGGCTACTTTATCTGCAAGGCTATTTCCTTGACTTGTAAAGGAAAAGTCTTTCTGGTGTCCAAGGACATGTACAATGGCCATTTCTTCTGACAGCTGAAGATTGTTTAAAACATGGACAATTAGCACTTCGTGGGCAAGATTTTGGCCTTTACTATTAATAAGACCTGGCTTAGCCCAAATTTTTCCAAATGTATGTGCTACTCCAAGACATACTTAGAATCAGTATAAATAGTTCCTTCCTTGTTTTGTAAGCATTTTAAAGCCTGGCTGAGTGCAAATAATATACAAGATTGGGCAGACCAACTGTTGGGCTACCTCTTTGATTCTGTTTTTTCAATAGTTTCTCCATCAATTACTGAATACCCATTATGCCTTTCTCCTTTATTTACTTGGGAGGAACCATCTATAAATAAGTGTTGCCCTGTTTTGAAAGGAGTTTCTCCTAGATCTGTCCTGACCTTTGTTTGGTGGTCAATTAAATCTAGACATAAGTAATTTATTTTTAGATTTGGGTCTCCTGTCAAGAAACCTGCTGGGTTGAGTGAATTATCAGTAGTCAAGGTTAAATCATCTTTTTCTACTAAAATGGCCTCATATTTTAAGATTCTGGAGTCACCTTTCTGCTTTTTGATTTAAAATTGCTCTAATTTGGTGGGCTGTTTTTACAGTCCATTTCCCCCCAAAAGTTAATTTTCTACTTTCTTCAATTAATATTTCTGTAGCTCAATGGATTGGATGCATTGAACCCATCCACATGTGACTGGGTCCAAAACTTTTGATAGGAAGGCTACAGGCTGCCAGCGGCCACCATGTTTTTGGGTAAGCACCCCCAAAGCTACTCCATTATTTACATTAACAAAACGTGGAATGGTTTTTCTAGGGAAGGGAAGGCTAGGGCAGAAGTGGTTATGAGCCTTTCTTTTAGTTCTTCAACCTGATTGACTTCCTCAGACATCCACAGGAGACAGTCAGGTTGTTCCTGGGCAAGTTTTTGGTATAGAAGTTTACTGTTTAGTGCATATGAGTCAATCCATAAGCAGCAGTACCCAACTAACCCTAAAAATTTGCTGAGTTCTTGCTTAGTTTGGGGTAAGGGTAAGGATACGAGGCCTTCAACTCATTCAGGCCCTATTCTTCGCTTACCTGCACTTATTAAGTGGCCTAAATATTTAACTTTGGGCTCCATATACTGAAGATTTCCCTTTGAAACTCATAACCCCTCGAACTCCAGATGGTTAAGCATATGTGTAGAGAAGCCAGCTGCTTTCTCTATATCCTCACCAGATATGAGAATATTATCCATGTACTGGAGCAGGCATATTTGATTTGGGACAGCCACTTTTTTCAACACTTGTTTTAAAATTTCACCATAAAGGTTTGGGGAGTCTGTAAACCCTTGAGGTAAAACTGTCCATCGATACTGTTGTTTATGCCCCGGAATGGGGATCCTCCCACTCGAAAGCAAATATGTCTCAGCTGTCTTCAGCCAAGGGGCATGCCCAGAAGGCATCTTTTCAATGTATTACTGTAAACCACTGATGCTTACATAGAACTTTCCTGAGAATGGTGTATGGGTTGGGGACAACAGGATTCATAGTTTGAACTATATGATTGATGGCTCTGAGATCTTGTACCAGTAAGTATGACTGGTCTGATTTCTTGACTGGCAATATTGGAGTGTTATAAGGGGACATACAGGGTTCAAGAAGCCTATCTTTGATAAGACTTTCAATCATGGCCTTTAACCCTATTCTTTCCTCTAGGGGAATGGGGTATTGTTTCCTCCTTACCACTTCCCTGGGGGTTTTTAGCTTGATGTGGATTGGAAGGATTCAGAGTATCCCTCAGTTTCCTTCCCTTGAACAGACATTGGGGTTAATATATTTTTCATTTGCAGTGGTGAGTAGGTTTAATGAAGTAAGGAATCATTTAGGGCTAACTTATAGACCTATACCAAATTTTAGGATTTAAGTCTCTTCCTAATAGATTAATTCCTGTTTCAGGAATCAACAAAAAATGGATATGAGTTAATCAATCTTGTGATTTAACCATACTTTCTATGACTTTTGCTTTAAATCCTTGTCGTTTTAACCCAGAGACCAAATTTCTTTTGAAGAGCAGGCAATGTTGGATGGAGGGAAATAAACAGAGGAGTGAGCCACCCCTGAATCAACTAAGAAGGTGATAAACTCATGTTTGGGTCCCACCTCTAAATTTATCAAGGGCTCTTGGTAGGACTTGAGGTAAAAGAAACAGAGCCCCTGACCCCCCTATTCTTCCCCAAAAGTCATGAGTGGAAGGGCTTCTTTTCCTTTTCTAATTCAGGATATTCTGTCTTGAAATGGTCTGTCCTTCCACATTTGTAGCACCTATCCTGTCCTTCTCTCTCAGTCCTGGGATTCTGCCACTGTGCCCTCCCCCTATATTCTGTAGAGGGGCTGGTAAAGAGGGCCTGGGTAATCTAGACAGTGGCTTGGGTCCTTCAAATAGGGGTCTGGACCCTTTCTAGTTTCTGGCCCCCTGGAAGCTTTGTTTAGAAGCACGTGGGTTTGGAGCCACCTGTAGGAAAGTGGATACCATAAATTTTGCCTTTTGTTTCTGCTTCTCTTTGTCTTTTCTCACATACACTTTTTGAGTTTCTCTGAGAAGTTCACTTAGTAGTCGGTTCTCCTAATCTTCTAATTTTCATAACTTTCTTGAAGTATCTGGCCAACTTTTAGTTATGAAGTGGAGCTTTAACATTCCTTGTTAAAGGGATCTTCCAAATTTAGGCCTACATATTGTTTCATTTGATCTATTAGTCTGTCTAGAAATTTCATAGGCCCTTTATCTTCTTCCTGTTATACATCAAGTGCTTTAGAGAGGTTTTGGGTTTGGGGTACTGATTCCCTAATTCTCTTCACTATTATTTCCCTAGGTATTGCATATTTTCCTGTCAAGCTGCATTATTATTGTCCCACCAGGGGTCTTGGGCAGGAAACTTTTCATCTGCAGTAGGAATGTTTTGATCAAGAGGGTGTTCACATTCCCAAATTGCCATAATAGCCCTATGGATCATGCTTCTTTCCTCCCCTGAAAAGAGGATGCCTAGGATGAACATTAACTCGACCCAAGTGTACAACTTAGGTTCCCAAAATTGATAAACTGGATCTGCCACCCCATAAGGGTCATCCAAAAATGGCTTAAGTTCCTTTTTTAAACTTTGGAATTCTTGACCTGCTTAAGGGAGGATTCACAAAGCCAATAGCTCCTCCTCCTTGTGGCACCTCTTTTTAGGGGAAGAGAGTTGAGACTGACTCCTTAGGTGTGGAGGGAAGTGGGACATTTTGAATATCGTTTTTACATTGTTCTATCCCATGATGGAGTCTTTTGGGGAAGGGTACTTTGGCTGAGAAGAAATAGGTTCATGGTATAAGATTCCCAACAATCTGGATTGTAAGGAGGAGGAATAATGTGAGCAGGGGAGGGATCTGGAGTTTGAACTGGGACAGCAGTGGCTGCCTGAGGGGAAGGGTTAGGAGCACTGAGTGAGGGAAGATGGTCTAGAGGATCCCATGTGCTGGATTCTTTAGGCCCAGGAATTGGTTTTTTTGACTCTTAATTTTGGTGTTCTTGATTTAATTTTTCCCTAATTGTCTTTAAGGGAAAAAGGAAGATAGGTCCCTGCCTCCAACAAAGAGCACAGTCCAGTTATTCCTGAGAAACCAGACTTTTATCACTTACATGTTGAATTAGAAGTCGGCACATCACATCATCATTTGACCCAAACTTTGGCCAGAAGATTGAAGGTTTGAGGATGGGTCCCTGAGTCCAAATAAAACAGCAATATTTTATCACTTGTTGCTTTTTCTTATGTTTAGTTCTCTCATTATCTTTCCAATATTTTCACATGAGTCCTAGGGGACTATCGGGGGAATATCTTTATTACTATCTTTATCCTTTTTATTCTGTCTTGCTTGGGGGTATTTCCCATATTGGGTCCAGTTAGGCTCAATCCCTCATGCTAGAGACTAATTGCCTATCTGTCTCTGAAGGCTTGCTGGGGCTCAATCCCTTGTATTAGAGATTTCTTGCCTATTCTTCCCTTGGGGCTTGTTAAGGCTTAATTCCTCATATTAGAGATTTCTTGCCTATCCTTTAGCCCCACCCGCTGGAGGCTCCTTGCACACTTCTTTTGCTTTGTCCACTCTGGCCCCTTCCTCAAGGGGAATTTAAGTCCCTGTTGGCATTGGTGTGCCTGTATAAACCCCATGGCAGGATCCGCCCTAAACCGTATGAGGTGACCATGGAACCACTGATAGGACCCACTCACTCTGCAGAGCAGTAGTGCTTAGAACCATTCACACAAGCAGCACCACAAGCAGTAGTGCTTGTGATCATTCACACACACTTTCAACCTCCAGAATATCCCAACCACCAAGGAAATACTTTGTCACCTTGTGACGTTTCTTACCTTGGTCTGTGCACAGAGTTACCTGGTTGCCGTGGTGTTGCAAGCCTTTTCCTCCCCATGTTGTTGAGGGTCCGGGTTTATTTGTCACACCAGTTGGTGGGGGGGACCTGATCCCTCACCTTGAGGCCACCACAATGAGGCAGTGGGATGTGCCTCCTCATGAGAGGTGACCATAGACCCCTTCCCCAGGGGAGAATGGGAATCCTGGACAGCCCCAAGAAATTATTGGAAGTAAATGCTTGGTGTCGCAAAGTGAAACCAGCACTCAGGGAAGTTTTTTTCAGCAAGGCAATTTACTTCTGCAGAAGGGTGCTCCCTGTGTCAATTATGATTGCAAAAGCACACCGAACAAAGGAGGGAAAGGCTTTTTATCTCGGAGGCGTAGTGCCTACCTCTGTGCCACTCTCCCATGGGCTGGGGTCGAACTGCACAATCTAAACTGACCCTATTGGCTTCTTGTGAATATTTTTCCTAAATAAGGAAAGGGGAAGCAGAAGGTGAGTTACAGTGGTGGGAAGTGAAGTTTTGGTGGGAGGAATGGGTGCAGAGTGAGTAACCAAGGGAACAGATGTGAGTTATTGATTAGCTCTGACAGGAGATTGTTTACAGTAACTAGGGGCAAGGAGGTGTGGAGAACAAGAAAGTTACGTTTGAGAACAAAGAACAAGGAAATTAACAGGCTGAACTTTGAAGAGGAATTGTATTGTATCTTACAGCTCTATCAGAATAACAGCAGATTTCTTTGCAGAAACTTTACAAGCTAGACAGGTTTGGGGACCTATCTTTAGTCTCCTCAAGCAGAGTAACTATCAGTCAATAATTTTATATCCAGCAAAACTACATTTCATAATTGAAGGAGACATAAAGCCTTCTTGGACAAGCAAATGCTGGTAGTATTTGTCACCACCAGTCCAACCTTACAAGAAATGTTAAATGGAGTTCTAAATATTAAAACCAAAGGTGAATATGCACCAGTATAAAAACACCTGAAAGCATAAAGCTCACGGGAATTATAAAATAGTAACACATTGAAGAAAATAAAGCAACTAAATAACAATCAACAGGATGATTGTAACTGTACCTCACATATCAATATTAATGTTGACTCTAAATGGTTTAAATTATCCACTTAAAAGACATGGATTGGCAGAATGAATTAAGAAACCAAAACCAAGTATCTGCTGTCTTCAAGATACCCATCTAAGTTGTAAATATTTTTATAAACTCTAGGTAAAAGGGTGAAAAAAATGCTTAATACAAATAGAAACCAAAGATGAATAGGAGTAGCTATTCTTATATTGGATAAAGATGACTATAAAGAAACAATAGTAAAAGAAAAGACAAAGATAATTATTATTCTATAATAATTTAAAAATCAATTTAACTAGAAGATATAACAATAGTAAATATGTATTCTCTAACTCCAGAGCTCCCAGGTTCATAAAACAATTAGTACTAGATATAAGAAAAGAGATAGACATCAAAGCAATAATAGTGGGGGACTTCAACACTATACTGACAGTAATAAACAGATCACTAAGGACAAAGGTCAACAAAAAACACTAGACTCTAGAACAAATGGACCCAACAGACATTTACAGAACTTTCTACTACAAAATTGCAGAATAAAGATTCTTCTCATCAGCACATAGAAATTTTCCAAGATAGACCATATGACTGGCAACAAAAAACAAGTCTCTATGTTTTAAATAATCAAAATCATATTAAGTATATTCTACAATCAAGCAAAATAACACTAGAAATTAATTCCAAGGGGAAACCTAAAAAACATACAAATAAATGAAAATTAAACAATTTGCTCCTGAGTAATATTTGGGTCAACAATGAAATCAATATGAAAATTTTAAAAAATTTCACAATTAATAATAGCAGCCACACAAGTTATTAAAATCTCTGGGATTCAGCAAAAACAATACTAAGATGAAAGTTTCCAGCACTAAATTCCTACATCAAAAAGACACAAATACCACAAATTGACAACCTGACTTCACACTTCAAGGAACTAGAGAAATGAGAAAAAACCAAACCCAAAGCTAGAAGATGAAAAGAAGTAACAAAGATCAGAACAGAACTAAATGAAATTGAACCCCCCCAAATAAAAAGGATCAAAATGGTGCTTTAAAAGATATGCAAAATTGATAAACCACTAGATTGATTAACCAAGAAAAGATTCAGTTAAGCTGAATCATGAATGAAAATGGAGACATTACAGCTGATATCACAGAAATATAAAAGATTATTTGAGGTTACTATGAACACCTTTATGCACACAAAATATAAAGTCTAAAGTAAATGAATAAATTGCTAGAAACATACAACCTGCTAAGCATAAATCAGGAATAAATAGAAATCCTTAAGCGACCAATAACTAGCAGTGAGATTGAATCAGTAATAATAAAAATATATCTTCCAACAACAACAAAAGTCCATGACCAGATAGATTTACAGCTGAATTACACCAGACATCCAAAGAAGAACTTGTACCAACCTTATTAAAACTAGTCCAAAAAATTAAGAGGAAGGGAATCCTCCCTAACTCATTCTACAAAAACAGTATCATCATAATATTAAAGCCAGGAAAGGACATAACAAGAAAAAAAAAAAGAGAAAACTACAGATTAATATTCCCAATGAACACAGATGTAAAAATCCTCAACAAAATATTAGCAAACTGAATCCAAAAGCACATCAAAAAGATAATTCACCATGATTAAGTAGTTTTCATCTCAGGGATGCAGGGGTGGTTCAATATATGCTAGGCAGTAAATGTGATTCACCACATAAATGGAATGAAAACAAAAACCAAATGATCATCTCAATAGATGCAGAAAAACATTTGATAAAATCTACCATCTCTTTGTAATAAAAACCCTAAACAAACTAGGCATAAAGGAACATATCCCAAAATAATAAAAGCCATATAAACCCACAGCCAATATCATGCTGAATGAGGAAAAGTAGAAAACATTCCGCTCTCAGAACTGGAACAAGACAAAGATGTCCACTTTCAACACTTCCATTCAAGGTAGTAAAAGACTTCTAGATTTGATAAATGAATTCAGTAAAGTCTCAGATTACAAAATTAATGTACACAAATCAGTAGTACTGCTACACACCAATGACCAAGCTGAGAATCAAATCAAGAACTCAATCCCATTTACGGTTCAACAGTTACAAAATCAATAAAATACCTAGGAATATACTTAAACAAGGAAGTGAAAGATCTCAACAAAAAGAACTATAAAACACTAATAAAACAAATCATAGAAAGAGGTGAGGGGTCAAGATGGCAGACTTAAAGCAGATTACCTGTGCTGCTGTCATGGAGAGAAATCAAAAGGGCTATTGAACACTGACTCTATAAGCTGATAATCAAACCACATCGGAAACTATCACAGCAGCGAGTGAACACAGAGAGCAAAGAGGAGCAAAGCTGGGCAGCAGCCAATCTGGAATCAATGTGGATCCAGGAGAAGCTCCACAAGGTAGGAAAGCATGAGGGAGTGACTGAGGGCCTCAGAGGGATTCATGCTCTACACAGGGACAGTGCTTCTAAACTGAGGCAGAGAGTCACCCAGAGACTTTGCAGAGATAGCTCCAAATTCTCGACCTCTACAATCCCTGGACCTGGAAATAGACCTTCACCAGCACCATAGCCCCAGTAGAGGCTGCAGTCAGGGTGCCTGGGAGCAGGAAGATTCCTCTAACTGCCCTGCCCTTGCCAGACAAAGATCTGTCGAGCTTCTGACCAAGCCATCCCACTTCTATCCAAACTCGGCTACACCCACTGCCTCTTGTTGCCCAGAATGCCCTGATGGCAGAGCAGGCAACCCCACCTACCCCCACCATTGTTAGGTGGGCAATGCCTGATGGAGCTTCTAGCTCAACAGGACAGCAAGGCACAGCCTCCTGCTGTCCCAAGAAACACCCAAAGGGCAGGGTGGATGACCCCACTCACCTCCACCACTGCTGGAGCTTCCACTCCAGTGGTTCAGCTCCTGCCTGAACTCAGTCAGGGGGTGCAGCCTCCTGTTGTCTAGGAAGCACTTGGACAACAGGGAGGGTGACTCCGCCCGCTCCCACTGCTGGTAACCAGGCGGCCAATGCCTACTAGAGCTTCCAGCATCAGCCATCTCACTTCTGCCTGAACTCAATCAACACATGCAACCTCCTGTTGTCCTGAGAAGCCCCAGACGGCAGGGAGGGGGGGCCCACTCACGTCGCTGGTAGGCTGTGAACGCTTGCCAGAGTTTCCAGCCCAGTGGTTTTGCCTCTGTCTGAACTCAACCGGTGGGCAAAGCCTCCTGTTGTCCCTGGAAACAGCTGGATGGCGTGGGCGAGGGCAGGGAGTGGTGGTGGTTTTACTCAAACCACCCCCATCTCTGTATTCAGGCCGGCCACACCTGCTAAAGGTTTTAGCTCAGTGGTTCCACTTCTGCCTGAACTCTGCAGGAAGGCACAACACCTTTTCCCCCCAGGAAGCATCTACATAGCAGAACAGGTGAATCCACCCACCCAGGCAGCTCCTAACTGAGCAGGATTTGAGGGCGTGGGCAGTGCTAAAGCAGGTGGGAGCCCTCATTCTCAGATCACTGTGAAATGTGACACCTGGGTTCCTAGGGTGGTTGGTGGAGGAACGAGGTGTGCCTCCCTCTACAGGGCCCACCTGACAAGGATACAACCTGCCTGCCAAATGTGGCCCCTGCCTGAGGGAGCCTTGTGGACCAGAATGCCCAACAAAAAAAAATGCAAGCACGGTGCCTATAATCGGAGGGGGCACCTCCAAGGCCCAGGAGTAGACCAGGTGAGGGGGTCACCTCTCTCCCTCCTCACAACATACCACTACTGCTAACCGCACCAAAACACAAGAGTCATACAGGGTACTAAGAACCTCTCTGCTAACAGTCTTAAGCGCCACCTGCTGGATTGCAGCCCAAAATACAACGCCAAAATATTTTGCTCCCTTATAGTGCCTATTAAAACTAAGGCAAAGGTTCCTGACAGACCCCTACCCTAACCAACGCACATGCACCTCACACCGCTGCTGCAGTTGCTGACACGGCGCGAGTGACCACGGATCCCACTGCCACGTCCCTACAAAGCGCTCTGGCGGGCAACTTCCAATAGAATATTGAGGCCAGCACACTGGAAACACCTTGGCCCCTTCAGCCTAGCAGATTCCTAACCCCAAAGAACCAAAGAACAAAGCCAGGCACCTGTTATCAACCCCGTAAGTTAGAATATGCAGCCTAGGAGTGCTGAGGTGAGCTTTGACCACCTGAAATCTTACAGAAACAAAACCAATCGACAGAACAAGCCAGTCAATTAAACCCACAATCAAACTTCCAAGCACATCAAAAAAGGTAAAGACAGAAACTCCTGTGCAATGGACCTCAACTTCAAAGATTAAAGGAACAACATCCCCACAAATAAGAAAGAACCAGCACAAGAACTCTGGCAATTCAAAAATCCAGAGTGTCTTCTTACTTCCCAAACACTGCACTAGTTCCCTAGCAATGGCACCAGACTGAAATGGCTAAAATGACAGATGTAGAATTCATCATATAGATAGGAAGAAAGATCATTGAGATTTGGGAGAAAGTCAAAGCCCAGTCCAATGATTCTAAGGAATACAACAAAACAATACAGGCGATGCAAGATGTAATGGCTATTTTAAAGAAAGCCAAATTGATCTAATAGAGCTGAGAATATCACTTCAGAAATTTTATATATAATCTCAAGTATTAACAGCAGAATCAACCAAGTTGAGAAAAGAATCTCAGAACTCTAAGACTGGTTCTCTTAAATAACTCAGTCAGATAAAAATAAAATTTAAAAAATGAACAAAACCTCTAAGAAATATGGGATTATGTAAAGAGTCCAAATCTGCAATTCATTGTTGTCCCTGAAAGGAAACAGATAAAGCAAGAAACTTGGAAAACATATTTGAGGACATAGTCTATGAAAATTTCCCAACCTCACCAGAGAACATTCAAATTCAGCAAATACTCACTCAGGTACAACAGTAGAAACCTCCTGTGAGATACTATATAAGACGGCCATCCCCTAGACACATACTCATCGGATTTTCCCAGGTTGAAATGAAAGAAAATGTTAAAGGCAGCTAGAGGGAAGGGGCAGATTACCTATAAAGAGAATCCCATTAGGCTAACAGTGGACATTTCAGCTGAAACCATACAAGCCAGAAGAGATCGGGGACCTCTATTCAGTATTATTAAAGAAAACAAATTCCAACAAAGAATTTCATATCCAGCCAAATTAAACATCATAAATGATAGAGAAATAAGATCCTATTCAGAAAAGCAAATGTTAAGGGAATTCATTATCACCAGACCTGCCTTACAAGACATGCTGCAAGAAGTTTTAAATACAGAATGCAAAGATTATTCCTAGCCACCACAAAAACACACTTAAGTATGAAGACACTATTAAGCCAGCACACAATCAAATCTGCATAATAACCAGCTAACAACACAAAGACAGAATCAAATTTGCACATATCAATATTAACCTTGAATAGGATGGGCTGAATGCCACAATTAAAATGCACAGAGTGGCAAGTTTGGTAAACAAGAAAGACCTAACTGTATGCTGTCTTCAGTATGCAATAAAACTCGTACTCTCAAAGTAATCAGATGGAAAAAAACCTACCAACCAAATGGAAAACAGAAAAAAAGCAGAGGCTGCTATCCTAATTTCAGACAAATCAGACTTTAACCCAATGATCAAAAAAGACAAAGAAGGGCATTGCATAATGGTAAAGCTTTCAATTAAACAAGACCTAACTATGCTAAATATATTTGCAGTCAACACAAGAGCACCCAGATTCCTAAACCAAGTTCTTAGAGACCTCCAAGGAGATTTAGATAACCACAGAATAGCAGGAGACTTCAACAACCCACTCACAGTGTTGGATCATCAAGGCAGAAAAAAAACAAAGATATTCAGGACCTGAACTTGACACTTGTCTAAATGGTTCTAATAGACATCTTCAGAACTCTCCACCAAAGGAAAGCAGAACATATATTCTTCTTACCTGCAGATAGCACATACTCTAAAATTGACCATAAAATAAGCCATAAAAAATTATCAGCAAAACAAAACAAACAACAAAAAGAAATGGAAATCATACCAGCCACACTCTCAGATTACAGTGCAATAAAAATAGAAATCAACATGAAGAAAATCACTCAAAACCATACAATTACATAGAAATTGAACAACCTGCTCCTAAGTGACTTTTGAGTAAAAAATAAAATTAAGACAACAATGAAAAAAATCTTTGAAACTAATGAGAACAAAGATAAAACCTACAAAATCTCTGGGACACAGCTAACACAGTGTTAAAAGGAACATTTATGATGCTAAACGTCAACATTGAACCATGAGGCTTGCCTTACAAGAGCTCCTGAAGGAAGCACCAAATATGGAAAGAAAAAACAGGTACCAGTCACTGCAAAAACATACCAAATTGTAAAGATTATTGACAATATGAAGAAACTGCATCAACTAATGGGCAAAATAGCCAGCTAGCATCACAGTGACAGGATCAAATTCACATGTAACAATGCTAACCTTAAATGCAAATGGGCTAAATGCCCCAATTAAAAGACACAGACTGGCAAATTGGATAAAGAGTCAAGACTCATTGGTGTACTGTATTCAGGAGACCCAAACTACGTGCAAAGACACACATAGGCTCAAAATAAAGGGATAGAGGAATATTTACCAAGAAAATTGAAAGCAAAAAAAAAAAAAAAAAAAAAAGCAGGGGTTGCAATCCTAGTCTCTGATAAAACAGACTTTAAACCAACAAAGATAAAAAAGACAAAGAAGGGCATTGCATAAAGGTAAAAGGATCAATGCAACAAGAAGAGCTAGCTATCCTAAATATATATGCACCCAATACAGGAGCACCCAGATTCACAAAGCAAGTTCTTAGAGACCTACAAAGACTTAGACTTCCACAAAATAATAGTGGGAGACTTTAACATTCCACTGTCAATATTATACAGATCAATGACACAGAAAATTGACAAGGATATTCAGGACTTGAACTCAGCTCTGGACCAAGTGGACCTAATAGACATCTGCAGAACACCACCCCAAATCAACAGAATATACATTCTTCTCAGCACCCCATCACACTTATTCTAAAATTGACCATATAATTGGAAGTAAAACACTCCTCAGCAAATGCAATAGAACGGGAATTATAACAAACAGTCTCTCAGATCACAGTGCAATCGACTCAGGATTAAGAAACACACTCAAAACCACACAACAATATGGAAACTGAACAACCTGCTCCTGAATGACTACTGGGTAAATACAGAAATTAAGGCAGAAATAAATAAGTCCTTTAAAACCAATGAGAACAAAGACACAATGTACCAGAATCTCAGGGACACAGCTAAAGCAGTGTTTAGAGGGAAATTTATAGTACTGAATGCCCACAGAGAAAATGGGAAAGATCTAAAATCATCACCTTAACATCACAATTAAAAGAACTAGAGAAGCAAGAGCAAAGAAATTCAAAACCTAGCAGAAGACAAGCAATAAATAATATCAGAGCAGAATTGAAGGAGATAGAGAAACAAAAAACCCTTCAAAAACATCAATGAATCTAGGAGTTGGTTTTTTGAAAAGACTAACAAAATAGATAGACTGCTAGACAGGCTAATGAAGAAAAGAGAGAAGAATCAAATAGACACAATAAAAAATGATGAAGGGATTGTCACCATTGATCCCACAGAAATTCAAACTACCATCAGAGAATACTACAAACACCTCTATGCAAATAAATTAGAAAATTTAGAAGAAATTGATGAATTCCTGGACACATATACCCTCCTAAGACTAAGTGAGGAAGAAGTAAAATCCTTTAATAGACCAATAACAAGTTCTGAAATTGAGGCAGTAATTAATAGCCTACCAACCAAAAAAAAAAACAAAACCCAGGACCTGATGGACTCACAGCCAAATTCTAACAGAGGTACAAAGAGGAGCTGGTACCATTCCTTCTGAAACTACTCCAAACAACAGAAAAAGAGAGACTCCTCCCTAACTCATTTCATGAGGCCAGCATCATCCTGATACCAAAACCTGGTGGAGAAACAACAAAAAAAGAAAATTTCAGGCGAATATCCCTGATGGACATCAATGTGAAAATCCTCAATAACATACTGGCAAGCTGAATTCAGCAGCACATGAAAAGCTTATCCACCACGATCAAGTCAGCTTCATCTCTGAGATGCAAGGCCGGGTAAACATACACCAATCAATAAATGTAACCCATCAAATAAACAGGACCAATGAGAAAAACCACATGATTATCTCAATAGATGCAGAAAAGGCATTCAATAAAATTCAACACCCCTTCATGCTAAAAACTCTCAATAAACTAGGTATTGATGGAACATATCTCAAAATAATAAGAACTGTTTATGACAAACCCACAGCCAATATCGTATGTAATGGACAAAAGGTGGAAGCATTCCCTTTGAAAACCAGCCAAAGACAAAGATGTACTCTCTCACCATTCCTATTCAACATAGTATTGGAAGTTCTGGCCAGGGCAATCAGGTAAGAGAAAGAAATAAAGGGTACTCAAGTAGAAAGAGAGGAAGTCAAATTGTCTCTGTTTGCAGATGACATGATTGTATATTTAGAAAACCCCATCGTCTCAGCCCAAAATATCCTCAAGCTGATAAGCAACTTCAGCAAAGTCTCAGGACACAAAATCAAAATGCAAAAATGACAAGCATTCCTATACACCAATAATAGACAAACAGAGAGCCAAATCATGAGTGAACTCCCCTTCACAATAGCTACAAAGAGATAAAATACCTAGGAATACAACTTTCAAGGGATGTGAAGGACCTCTTCACAAACAAATGAAAAAACATTCCATGCTCATGGATAGGAAGAATCAATGTAATGAAAATGGCCACAATGCCCAACGTAATTTATAGATTCAATGCTATCCCCATCGAACAACCATTGATTTTCTTCACAGAATTAGGAAACAACTACTTTATATTTCATATGGAACCAAAAAAGAGCCAGCATAGCCAAGACAATCCTAAGCAAAAAAAACAAAGCTGAGGCATGACACTACCTGACTTCAAACTATATTGCAATGCTACACTAACCAAAACAGCATGGTACTGGTACCAAAACAGATATATAGACCAACAGAACAGAATAGAGACCTCAGAAATAATGCCACACATCTACAGTCATCTGATCTTTGACAGTCCCGATAAAAACAAGCAACGGGGACAGGATTAACTATTTGATAAATGGTGTTGGGAAAACTGGCTAGCCATATGCAGAAAACTGAAACTGGACCCCTTCTTACATCTTATACAAAAGTTAACTCAAGATAGATTAAACACTTAAATGTAAGACCTGAAACCATAAAAACTCTAGAAGAAAACCTAGGCAATACCATTCAGGACATAGGCATGGGCAAAGACTGCAAGACTAAAACACCAAAAGCAACGGTAACAAAAGCCAAAATTGAAAAATGGGATCTAATTAAGCTAAAGAGCTTCTGCACAGCAAAAGAAACTATCATCAGAGTGAACAGGCAACCTACAGAATGGGAGAAATTTTTTGCAATCTATCCATCTGACAAAGGGCTAATATCCAGAATCTATAAGGAAGTTAAACAAATCTACAAGAATAAAACAAACAACCCTATCAAAAAGTGGGCGAAGGATATGAACAGACACTCCTCAAAAGAAGACATTTATGCAGCCAACAAACACATGAAAAAAGCTCATCATCACTGGTCATTAGAGAAATGCAAATCAAAATCACAATGAGTTACCATCTCACGGCAGTTAGAATGGCAATCATTAAAAAAATCAGGAAACAACAGATGCTGGAAAGGATGTGGAGAAATAACACTTTTACACTGTTGGTGGGAGCGTAAATTAGTTCAACCACTGTGGAAGACAGTGTGGCGATTCCTCAAGGGTCTAGAACCAGAAATACCATTTGACTGAGCAATCCCATTACTGGGTATATACCCAGAGAATTACAAATCATTCTACTATAAAGACACATGCACATGTATGTTTATCGTGGCACTATTCACAATAGCAAAGAGTTGGAACCAATCCAAATGCCCATCAATCATAGACTGGAAAAAGAAATGGGACACATATACACTATGGAATACTATGCAGCCATAAAAAAGGATGAGTTCATGTCCTTTGCAGGGACATGGATGAAGCTGGAAACCATCATTCTCAGCAAACGAACACAGGAACAGAAAACCAGACACCACATGTTGTCACTTATAAGTGGGAGTTGAACAGTGAAAACACATGGACACAGGGTGGGGAACATCACACACTGGGGCCTGTTGGGGCATGGGGGGCTAGGGGATGGATAGCATTAGGAGAACTACCTAATGTAGATGACAGGTTGATGGGTGCAGCAAACCACCATGGCATGTGTATACCTATGTAACAAACCTGCATGTTCTGCACATGTATCCCATAACTCAAAATATGATAATAAAAAAGAAAAAAAGTTAGAAAGATCTTAAATTAACAAACTAACATGACACCTAGAAGAACTAGAAAAACAGAGAAAGCCAACCTTAAAGCTAGCAGAAGACAAGAAATAAATGAAATCAGAGCTGAACTGAAGGAAATACAGACATGAAAAACTGCAAAATATCCACCTATAACAAACCCACAGTCAACATCTTACTGAATGGGCAAAATATGGTGGCATTCCACTTGAGAACTGGAACAAGACAAGGTTGCCCGCTCTTACCAGTCCTGTGCAACATAGACCTGGAAGTCCCAGATTGAGCAATCAGGCAAGAGAAAGAAATAAAAGGAATCAAAATAGGAAAAGAGGAAGTCAGACTATCTCTGTTTGCAGACAATAATACAAATAAATAAGATTTAATACACTAAACAATCCCGTGTTTTCTGAGGAAAATATTCTAGATCTGATTAACAACTTCAGAAAAATTTCAGGATACAAAATCAAGGTCCAAAAATTAGTTGCATTTCTATACACCAGCAGCATCCAAGTTGATTGCCAAATCAAGAACACAATCCCATTCAAAACACACACACACACACACACAAATTTAGAAATACAGCTAACCAGGAAGATAAAAAATCTTTAAAATGAAAATTCTAAAATACTTCTCAAATAAATCAGAGATGACAAAAACAAATGGAAAAACATTCCATGCTCATGGATTTGAAGAATCAATATTGTTTAAATGGCCATGTCTAAAGCAATTTACAGATTCAATGCTATTTCTATCAAACTACCAATTACATTCTTCACATAGTTATAAAAAAAAGTATTCTGAAATTAAGAATGAAAAAGAGAACAAATAGCCAAAGTAATCCTAAGCAAAAAGAACAAAACTGGTAGCATCACATTACCTGAATTCAAAGTATGCTACAAGGCTACAGTAACAAAAACAGCAAAGTACTGGTATAAAAACAGACACATAGAAAAATGGGATAGTATAGAGGGCCAACACATAAAGCTGCACATCTACAACCATTTGATATTTGACAAAATTGACAAACCAAAGTGATAGGGAAAGGACTACCTTTTCAATAAATGGTGCTGTAATAACTGAACTGTCATATGCAGGATATTCAAACTAGACCCCTTCCTTACACCATACACAAAGGTCAAATCAAAATGGACTAAAAGCTTAAATGTAGAACTTAAAACTATAAAACCCTGGAAGAAAATCTACTAATTACCTGTCTGGACATAGGCCCTGGGAAACATTTCATGATGAAGACATTAAAAGCAACTGAAACAAAAACAAAAGTTGACAAATGGGACCTAACTAAACTAAAGATCTTCTAAACAGCAAAAGAAACTATCAACAGAGTAAATAGACAACCTACAAAATGGGAGAAAATATTTGCAACCTACTCATCTAACAAAGGTCTAATATTCAGAATCTATAAGGGACTTCAATGAATTAACAAGCAAAAGACAAACAATTCCATTAAAAAGTGGGCAAAGGACATAAACAGATACCTCTCTAAACAAGATATACACATGGCTGTAATGCATATGAAAAAATGCTCAACATCACCAGTCATTTAAGAAATGCAAATCAAAGCCACTATGCTTATTACCTGGGTAACAAAATAATCTGTTCATCAAACCCCAACAACACATAATTTATCTATATAACAAACCTTCACATGTACCCCTAAAACTAAACTAGAAGTTTTAAAAATAATTTAAAAATAAATAAAATGCAAAAAAAATCATAAATGATGTAAGTGGGAAAACATCCCATTCTCATGGATTGGAAGAAACAAGACTGTGAAAATGACCACACTGATCAAAGCAATCTGCAGACTCAATGCTATTCCTATCAGAATACAAATGTCGTTTTTCACAAAATTAGAAAAACAATCCTAAAATTCACATGTAACCAAAAAGGTATCCAAATAGCCAAAGCAGTTCTAAGCACAAAGAATAAATCAGGAGGCATCACATTGCCTGACTTCAAACTATACTACAAGGCTATATTATCCACAACAGCATGGTACTAGTATAAAAGTAGACACTCCAATGGAATAGAATAGAGATTCCACAAATAAAGCCAAATACTTACAACTAACTGATCTTTGCCCAAGCAGACAAAAACATACACTGGTGAAAGGACACCCTATTCAATTAAAAGGGCTAGGAAAATTGGATAGCTACATGAAAAAGAATAAAACTGGATCACTATCACTCACCATATACAAAAATTAACTCAAGATTGACTAAAGACTTAAATATAAGACTTAAAACTATAAAAATTCAAGCAGAAACCCTAGGAAAACTGTTCTGGACATTAACCTAGGAAATTATTTACAAATAAGACTGAAAAAGCAAATGCAACAAAAACAGAAACAAATAAGTAGGACCTAATTAAACTAAAGGCTTCTTCAGAGTAAACAGACAACTTACAGAATGAGAGAAAATATTTGCATACTATACATTCAACAAAGAATGAATGTTCTGAATCTATAGAACCTATAGAAAGGGCCTGGAGAAACTACAGAACCTATAGGTTATAGGTTCTGTAAACCTATAGGTTAACCAGAATCTGTAGGTTATCAAGAATCTACAAGGAACTCAAACAAATCCTGAAGAAAAAAACAAATAATCCCATTTAAAAAATGGATGAGCAACATGAACAGACATTTCTCAAAAGAAAATATACAAAAGGCCAACAAACATATGAAAAAATACTAAAAACCACTAATCATCAGGGAAATGCAAATTAAAGCCACAGTGAGATACCACCTTACACCAGCCAGAATGGCAATTATTAAAAAGTTTTAAAAAAAAGGTGTTGGCACAGATGTGGTAAAAAAGAAACGCTTCTTCACTGCTGGTGGGAATTTAAGTTAGTACAAACTCTATGGAAAACAGTATGGAGATTTCTCAAAAAACTGAAAGTAGATCTACCCATCGATCCAGCAATCCCACTACTGGTATTTCCTACTACTGTAGGAATTTCCTATGGATGCCCATAGGAAAATAAGTCATTATATCAAAAACATATCTGCATTTGTATGTTTATTGCAGCACAATGCACAGTTGCAAAGATATGAAATCAACCTAAGTGCTCATCACCTGATGAGTGAATAACTAAAATGTGATATATATTTACCAAGGAATACTACTCAGCCATAGAAAAATAAAATACTGTATTTTGCAGCAACTTTGACGGAACTGGATGCCATTATCTTAAGTGAAGTAACTCAGGAACAGAAAACCACATGCAGCATACTCTCATATATAAGAGAGATCTGTGTGTATGCAAAGGTATACAGAGTGGTATAATGGACATTGGGGCCTCAGAAGTGGTGAGGGTGGGAGGTGGGTGAGGGATACAACATTGCCTATGGGTACAATGTACATTATTTGGGTGACAGGTGACATATATTGTTAAGTATATGTAACAATATACATGTATTGTTTCATCTATATCCATATGTAATAATATAATTCCATGTAACAATGGAATTTTTACATATAGATATATAATTTCATTACTAAATTTTATACTCTACATTGTAAAGTAAAATTGCACTAAAATACTTAGGAAGAAGGAATTGCACAACTTTTATAAAGTCTAACAACTGAGATAATAATTTTGAAAGTTAAAAATTACACATAAACAGAAGAAAAATAAAGTATTTAAATCCATGGTTAAAAAATATTTACAATGCCCTTTCAAGGATTCACCTTCTAAACATTTATTCTGTAAAGGCAGTTCCCACAAACCACTATGATGTAAGTCAAACTCCTGGTTTATTTAATAACTATGAGGCAGAAAAGAGGTAACCATCTGAGCAAGGTTTATTTTTGTCTAACTAATGGCTATGTCATGATGAAAAAGTTGTACATGCTAAGTAATTTTCACTTGCTATATGTGTTGCTTATACAGTATTATTAATCCCCTAATGAAGAAATATATAATAATATGACATAAAATTATATCAATCATATTGAACAAACTTAGTTTTTACACGATTTGCTATGTTTAACCAAAAAATACCATCCATCCAAATGACTGTGAAGTTTCAAAGAGAAAAAGAACAAGAGTTGTGTTGATACAGTATTTAATTGGAGGCCTGTTTGGGGCTTATAGTGTTTACTTCTTAATCAGCAATTGGACTTGAAATTGTGGACTTGAATAAGAAATACTGGAACACAGCGACCTTAGTTGAAACCCTTTATTGGGTTGATGGTAGAAATGGGAATAAATCCTGTAGCCATATGAAAGACATGTAAGCCACTGAGGCAAAATATTGCCAGAAAATTCTAAAAGCAAATAAATCAGATTGTGTGCACGTAAGTAGAATTTCATAAGAGCAAAATTCATTTCTGTGGTTAGCCTGATTAGATTGAATGGTTCTAATAAGTATATTCCAGAATTACAACTGAAATCAAACTTTCTATACATATATACTTTTATCTGAGGGGTTTTATCCTCAAATCTTGAAAATAATACAATATTACAAACCTAGGCATATAATAAGCTTTTTCTTTAAAATTATAAAAAATGAGATTATTTCTTTTTAAATAATCTTTGCATTTCCGGTAACTATAATGTTTGGTACTACAATATAATTCCTCCCTACTAGTTATTGTTTTAAACACCACTGTGAGTCTATGTCATTTTGAAAAGAAAGAGGCAAAATTGATCAAGACTATCAAGAAGATATAAGGCTTGCAAAATAATCGAAGGCCTCTTCAAGGAAACATTGACTTGGGAGTTTAGGGAAACAAAGTTTGAAAACAGGGTGAGGGAAGAAATCAAAGGCAAAACACAACAAGTTTAAATGATGTTATTTTTCAATTAAGATTTCTTGGAGTAAGAAAAGGGAGACACACCATTTTGCCATTTATCAATTTCATTTAAAAATTACTAGTAAATTGAACTTAGCTCATAAAATTCTATATTAGCAAGTCAGGAGTCAGTAGATAAGTGAGGAGAGGAGCTATTGTAGGTTTGTATTTTGAAAATAGTGAAATCAGTGCCTGAATGTAGACTCCCAGATGAGTTTAAGGAAATATGACATTTATGGCCCTGTATTGTTTTTCTTAAAACTTGTGTAGTGACTAAAGTAATCATAAATAATGCAAAGGAATAGTAAAAACTGGAAATTGTAGCTCTATAAAGGAACACCAAAATTTAATAATATTTTAACTTTTTTTCCGTGATAAATCTATACATCTAACTGGGTAGAAATAGCACTGGACCAGGAGTCATAATGCAAATAATTCTTTCTAATTATCTTTCCATTAATTAACTCTATGATCTTAAGCCTGTTTTTCAGCTTATCTGTAACACATGTGTCTAATTTATAATAAAGAAAATTGGAATACATAATTCCAGACAGTCTTTGGAGAACTTGAACTTCTTTACCCTCCATAATGGGGAGCATTAAGATGGTGAAAACACAATGTGGAGGGAGGCCCAGCGTATGAGTGCAGTAACAGTAGGGTTAGAAAAGGGTAGATGCAGAACATGAAACTGAGATTTGAATTACAGAATAAAAATGAGGTATAGTATTATGAATGTGTGTTGAAGCTTCCAAGAACTCAGAATGATAGGTAACAAAGATGTAATGAGGAAGTGGAAACAGACTCAGGAAAAATAAAAGTAGAGAAGTCTAAAAGCAGATATTAGAAATGCATGACTTTTTGTAAACTGATTTTTAAAATTTTATTTTTAGTTAGATACATAATAATTGCACATATTCATGGAGAGCAGAGCGTTATTTTGATGCATGTATATGACATGTAGCAATCAAACCAGGAAAATTATATCTATCACCTCAAATATTTTTCATTTATTTGTATTGGGAACATTCAAAATTCTCCCTCCTAATTATTTAAAAATATACAATAAATTATTTTTAACTATAGTCACCCTATAGTGCTATAAAACATTAGAATTTAATCTATTTTTAATGGGCCAGGTGCATACTTCCAGTCCAGCCATCCAAACACGGAACTTTATGTTTAATTTTTCCAACTGGAAAATAAACCGGTTTTAATATTGGGATGCTCTGTAATCCAGCAGGCCTGAGAAATGTTTTGATTTTCTAATGCTCATTAAATAGTCCCATTTATATTAAAGTCCAGAAGTTCCTGAATGTCTGAAAGATTTATCTTAGTTCGAGTTAGAATAATCTACATTTATCAAATGACTTTGTTAATTGCAAGAACTCAAATGATTAAGTTATATAAGCCCTTTTCCTATAATATGCATGCAAAGCTCATCATAAAAGGAGAAGGCAAAATCACTTTAAAATGAGAATCAAATGGTCCAGAAATATATATATATGTATATATTTTTTATATATCTTTTAAAATTAATTGACTTGTTCAATCAAAAATTTATTTATATATATTATTTATATATATATCATATCACAAACATACTCATTATGGAAGAATAACAGGGCACCTTCTCAGTTATGTGGATGAGAGTTGATGAGTTGATAGTATTTCTTCTTAACACCTTGTGTGCCACTTGGGGATTGTGCTATTCCTCTCCCACTTAGCATTAATAATAATAAGTATCTTAAACTTCTCTTCTGAGGGAGATAATGCTTTTGGTTTAATGACAAAATTCCACTGGGCCTCTCATCATTGTTTATCCTGTCAATCATCTTTTAAAATGTATACGCAGATAGTCCCCGAGCTTTTTTTGATTTTTTGGCCTTATGATGGTGCAAAAGTAATACTTAGTACATTCCTTGACACACAAGGGTTTACTGGGACATAGCCCCATCGTATGTTGAGGAGCATCTGCATTCTTATTTTTTATGCACAGTGCTTGTCAAGGATTTCCTGTGGCCTTCCTTGGCCGAGAAGATATGCTTTTACTTCATGAGTTCCCTACAGGGTTCTCCTTCTGAGGTTGGCTCAGAGAGTCAGGAGGTATTTGTTTTGCCCAAGAAAACAAACAGAAAAGATCTACAGCAGGCAACTGCTTCAATAACTTTCATTATGTGTATATAGTAACATATATAAACTTGCAAAAGAAAATAAAACTTTAATTAAACGTCAAAAAACTTTCTTTTTTTATTCCACTTTAAGTTTCAGGGTACATGTACACAATGTGCAGGTTAGTTACATATGTATACATGTGCCATGTTGGTGTGCTGCACCCATTAACTCTTCATTTAACATTAGGTGTATCTCCTAATGCTATCCCTCCCCCTTCGCCCCACCCCACATGAAGCTGGAACATCTTAACACCTCCCTTAACACCTGGCATGAGACATATCATAATTCCAGTCACAACTATGGTATAACCTTTATTCATAATCACACTGATCAGTGCCTGGTTTTCACTACCCATCCATATGTTTTCCTTATGGGAACTAACATTTCCATTACACCCCGAAACTCACGTTTACAACCCAGGTGCAGGGACAGGCTTGGTTTGCCTCATGTATCACTCACTAATCCCAATATATCTAATTTAAAAATTACTAGTGTCATGGTATTAAGGAGACAACCTGAGGCATTTCTACCAGTCAATTTGACAAGTGATTGGCAAGGTTCCTCTGCCCTTGCCACCTTAGAACGTGCCCTGTCCCAGGTCAGACACAAAAGATTCATATTTACACTTATGGCCTTTATAGTCTCAGCCATAGTCATCCTGTCAACTGCTTGGGTTGCTGTTGCATCTATTACTGAATCAGCACAAACAGCTGCTTTTGTAGATAATCTGGCCAAAAATATGTCTAGTGAACTTCTCTTACAGCAAGGTATAGATCAAAAAATTCTTGCACATCTGCAAGCCCTTGAGGCTGCTTTAGAATATGTGGGAGAGTGACAAGATACAGTAGCATTCCGTCAACAATTAAACTGTGACTGGGAACATAAACATATGTGTATCATTTCTCTACCATGGTATCAATCAATACATAGCTGAGATGACGTGAAACACCACCTCTGGAGAACCTTTCATAACAATTTAACAGCAGAGGTGAAGCAACTTAAAATTAAAATTTTAGAATCCCTTCACACCATATATCTGCACACCCAACAAACAGCCATATGGAAGGGTGTACAAGATCATCTCTCCTTGTTAGACATTCGCTCCTGGTGGTCACTCTTTGACTGGAAAGTAATGTTGCTAATTGTGCTTATGGTTGTTTTATGTTATTTGCTAATCCTAGGATGCAAAGCTGGAATAAGAGCAGGGACCCCCTCCCCCCCCCCGCCTTAACTGAGAAACCCATGGCTAACAAACCTGCGCTCCCCAGTAAAAAAAAAAAAAAAAAAAAAACTTAATGTAGAAAATAAAAAAGGGGAAGATGCTGGGATTCGATCAGGCTGGTGGAAAAAATATTAGTTATGATAGCCACAAAACCCTTTTGGAAGACCTGAGGGTTTTCACATGACTTCGGTAATAGACCGGCCTGGTCCCATTACCTTTAGCTAAATAGATTAGAGTAGTAAACAAAGGGAAGTTTATCTTACTAACCTGTTTACTTATATGGGCTTAAGACTAACCTTTGTCCTACCGCAGGTACTTTACTGCCTCCTACTGCGGGGAGGGGTCAGGGGTCCCTAGAAGTTTATTACCCACAAATGGTGTTTGCTTTAGGCCTGGGAACCTGGCCTTTAATCTTTATGTTCTAGTGGTGTTTACTCACAACTTTTGTTAATTAGTCTTACTGAATAAGTGCAAGCCTGACTATCTGATCCGGGCTGAGTTGCAACTGTTTACAGAACTCAGCTTGGAGCCTGTAAGAGGCTCAGACCCTCAGCTGGACTGGCAGAGCAGAATATGTGTGTGTCAGTGTATGTTTTACTCATCCATCGCCGAATCAGGGGTTTGCAGGAACAATCCCCCCGGCAGCTAGTGCCCCCAGGAAAGGAGCGCTGCCTCACTTATTATTTCTGCTGCTGATGCTCCTTCATCCGTGATATTCCAAATTTATTTCTGGTATCCTTCTGATGGAAAAGCTTCTTTTAGTAGGTCTTTTGGTGCAGGTCTGATGGTAACAACTTGTCTTGGTTTTATTTTATCTGAAAATGTGTTTATTTCTCCTTCACTCCTAAAGAATATTTTCACTGGATATAGAATTACAGACTAAAAGTTTATTTATTTAACACTTTAAAAATTTTGTTTCGTTAATTCTTTTATAAATTATTTCTGAGGTCACGTTTGTCAACCTTCAAATTATTATTCTCCTACAATCAACATGTTACTTATTCTGGCTAATTTGAAATATTTTTTGTCTTTAACTTCCAGTACTTTTATTACAATTGGTGTAAATGCAGATTTCTTAGGGTTTATTCTCTTTGAAGTTTGATGAGTTTCTTGAATCTGTAGATTTATTTCTTTCAAAAAATTGAAAAAGTACTCAGTCAATATTTCTTCAAATATTTTTCTTGCACTATACTTTTCATTGTCTTCTTCTGAATCTATTTAATATTATCTCACACGCTCCTTAGGCACTGAGCATTTGTTCCTAATATACTTTATTTCTGCTTGGATAATTTCTGTTCATCTACATCAAGTTCACTTTCTCTTTTCTATGTCAATTCCATTATGGCTTAATCTAAGCCTATCCAGTAGGGGTTTTCAAAATGTATCTTATTATATTTTTTAGTTATGAGATTTCCATTTGATCCTTATTTATATATTCTATTAATTTGCCAAGATTTTCTAGTTTTCCACTCCTTTCAAGAATGTCCACTTTTATTATTTGTTGGAATGTTTTTAATAGCTATTTTAGAATCTTGTCAGATAGTTCCAACATGTGTGCCATCTCATCATTGATATACATTGATTATATCATATCTTTGTTGATATTTTCCTTGTTTTTTGTATAATGAATAATTTTTAATGTATCTTGAAAGTTTTGAATATTGTGTTATGAGACTTACCTCTTCTTAAAAAATCAGTGGATTTTTAACCTTTTCTTTATAGACAATAACTTTGGCTGGATTTATGGCACAATTTCCAACCAACTATCTGAATTGTGTTTTCAGTATAATTTTGTTTTCTATTTCCAGTGTGTGCTAGACACTGGAATTGTCTGGGAACTGGGTGATTATCTGTCTCTTAATTTAATTCTCAAGGCTTTTGGTTTGCTGTTTAAGACATGTGTGCATACCTTGGGGCCAAGAGGGGGTAATCCCAGGACTTTTAAACTATTTTTATAGATTGGTTTTCTCAAGTTCCTTTCTCTCTGTGATATCCTTACTACCTTCTAATGTCCGGAAAGTCACCTTTATAATCTTCTATCTAGAATGCTGGGATTTTATACACTGTGTACTGCTGTACATTCCTTGTCATTTTGCCTGCATTTACGGCCAATGTCAGGTGGACAGAAATAGAAAAGATTAACAGAACATTACCATAAATACTTAAGATTATAGCTTCTCCAATCAGAAGAATGTCCACCTCCCACAGTTCCTGCTGCCTTGTTATGGCTTCTAGGAAACCTCTTAATCTCTCCTCAGGCCTGAACTAGACAGCAACTCCTGAAGCATGCTCTACATGTGCCAATGCCCCCTTCCATTGTAGGCTTCCTTGATTCCAGGCCAACAAATCCTGGAGAAAAAAATATATAGGTGACTTCACTATTGATTTAGTTTTACCTCCAACTGTGGTTTTTCACCCCAGATACTCTGCTATTTACTTTTTGGAGCCCACATATATTTTTTATGTTTAGGATTTTTAGCTTCATTGAGTCAGAATGACAGGGTTGAGTGTGCTTACTCTATCATACCCAGAACTGGAATACTGATAGCAGGAGGCAGACAAATCCCTAGGCAGATAGGGTGAAATCCCACCTATAAGCTGAAGACAAACCTGAAAGCCAAGCTACAAGTCAAATCCACAGACCAGATTAAGAACCTGTCTTCCCATTTGGCATGCTTTTCTCTGATTGATTCTCACCCTTCACCTATTTTGCATATACCTACGTTTTACTAATTGTTTTTCTATACTACTGCGCCCACCTTTGAGTGGTGCCTTTGCTTTAGCCTTTCTTTGCATACTCACAAACCAATCTGTATGCACTCCCCTATTCTGAGCCCATAAAAGCCCTGGACTCAGCCACATTGAGAGAGAAACCAACTGACTGTGGGGTAGGGGACCACTCCCCACATGCCCTCTCCGCTGAGAGCTGTTTCATCACTCAATAAAATTATTCTCCACTCTCCTGACCCTTCGAATTGTCAGCTTAACCTCATTCTTTATCAACACAGGACAAGAGCTCAGAAACCACAGAAGGCAGGTAGAAGCTAAGACACAGGTGAGCTGGAGCATGCCTGGCCCAGCCATGGGTGAGCCAGTGCACAATCCAGGCTTGACACAAGCAGGCCAAGTGGGTGGGTGCCTCCAGCAGGAGGCCTGAGGCTGAGTGAGGCCCAGGCAAAGTGGCCATTGCTGGCCGTGAAGGCCCCTGGTCAGCAAAGTGGCTGAGAAAAATCTTGCATCAATACTTCTGATAATATTTGAGGCATACTTATAAATTATAATTTCTTGATAATTGGCTAATCTGAGTCAGAAATACAATTTTTGCTTATCACATTGGATATATTTACTTAACACTTTGAATACTCCTCATGAATAGATTATTTCAAGGTCAGGGCCAGGAAAAATAATGGCACTGTAATGTTTTGTATTATCATCCTTTTGGAGAGGAGTAGTGACTTATAATTTTGCTTTGGTATTTTTACATGTCCATCTCAAGGAAACATCCTCCCACTTCACACTTTCACATTTTTGATCATTTGTGAAAATAATGAGAAGTGTTTTGTTCAGATATGATTTACATATATAAACAAAATTTAAAGTAGAATAAAATTTGAGAAACACTGTCTTAGACATATCTTTCAAGTACTTGCTATCATTATCTTTTAAAGTAATTTTTAAGTATTAAAATAGACATTTTTTTTTTTGAGATGGAGTCTCGCTCTGTCACCCAGGTTGGAGTGCAGTGGTGCAATCTCAGCTCACTGCAACCTCCACCTCCTGGGTTCAAGCAATTCTCCTGCCTCAGCCTTCTGAGTAGCTGGTACTACAGGTGCACATGCCGCCACGCCTGGCTAATTTTTTTGTAGAGACAGGGTTTCATTTCATAGCAAATGCTTTTTTATTTAGGTTCTCAATATCTGCTGGCAATATTTAATTTAAAATAGTTTTTAAAATTTAGTTATCACTTGTAAAGTATGGGAAGTAATTATAAGTAACAGACAGTAATTTCTGCTATCTGATTAAAACAAAAAATCATCTAACCTTTACATGATCATGGAATCGAAAAAGTACCTGCCGTTAGAGTCAATCTTTACCTCAAGACAATGCTATATAGATAATGTAGTGCCAAATGCAGATTTAACAGAAAGTCCATTGTACAATAACACAGAGCATGTTAATACATGACTTGAATCTAAATCATGTTTAGAAATTTGTCATTTAATATACAACATATGTATGAAAAAGAAGATTCCATAAGACATCTGATTTGGAGTAGCAGCGAGTCATTTCAGAGTCATCATTAGATATAAAAATATATATCTATACCACTACATTCTTATAGTATATAACTTAAAGAAATGAAACTCAACATTTTAATGTAGATTTAAGTTCAAGATTGGGAATAATACATTAGAGTGCATTTAAAAAGTACAAATGAAAATGAGACCAAACTGAATTAGCTTAGTCCCAAAGTTGATATTTTCACATGATTTTGGGGTTTGTCAATGTCAATAACTGTAAATTATCCAAAGATCCAAAGATATAAAAAGATCAAACACACACATTCCATTCCTTCTACAATGCCAAAATAAAATTCCAAAATACCATCTGAGCTCAAAATAAGAAAATTCACTTTGATATTTAAAATACAATCTCTTTTTGATAGACCTTATAAAATAAAGTTTGTACATTAAATGATAAAGGTGACTTACTTTAATTAGGGGTATTATTTTAGAGTGTTTTGTCAAGCTGCCTGCTTTGTGTATGTGTGTGTGTGCACGCTGAAGCTGATGAGATCAGCAAAAGAAAGTAAAATCTTTTCATGATACAAATCCAGTGGTCCATAAAAGGTCAATTTTTATGGGATCCAGGGTACATCCCAAGCCAATGGTCAATTAGCACTAATATGGAAACTGGCTTCTATCATTGCTGCAACTCAGTACTTACAGTGTGCAATAACAACCTAGAACAGACTTGGTGACCTACACAAGGCCAAGTGCCAAACCTAAATTATGATAGTTTTGCAAGCGAGACATCTCATGTTACCGCAAACCTTTTATGGATGATTTCTGCAGTGTTTTTAATTATGACTAAGTAGAATCACATCATTTCTTATACTTGTCGTCTCTGAACATCAATTTGATATTCATATGGTATGTATATTTCTGATTGTTTGTAACTATCCAGTTCTTCCTCAGTAGGATAATCTAGGTTTTGGTTTTACTTATAGGTTTTTAGCATGCTTTCTGAATTATAAGCAATACAGTAGACACAGCATTCTGGATTTTGGTTTCTCCTTAAAAGGCAAGTCTATTCTTTCACAATGTGTTACCTATGCATGCATTTGATACAGAAAGTTCTCTGAGAGTCAGAATCTACTTTAGAATAAACATGTATTTTAAGGATAGATGTGGTTACATTTAAATTAAATCTGATGCTTGAAAAGATAATCTATATTTAGAAATATTTGGTCAATGACTTGCCGCATTGTAAAGTTGGTGCATGTATGTTTGTATATGTGCTTAGTAAATTACAAATGTATCTAGAATATAGAGCAATACTTATGGCTCTAATTCTATTCCCAGAAGTTGTGTTTATATTCTCAATTAATTTTGAGGTTTTTAATTTAAAATAGAAGAAGAAATTTTATTAATGAAATATCTACTCAGAGAGTCTAAATTATTTATAGAAAAAACCTATATATATATATATATATATATATATATATATAATACTTTCCTGCTAAGGTGAGCAAAATTTCTAATGACAATCAAGTATATATACTTTGTAAATAGCAATATAATTATTGTTGCTTATTTTAAGGCTGAGTCTTGCATCTGTTTTTAAATAGTAATTCTTGTTGTTATTAATAGCTAACATTTTATGTTATGAATTAAGTCTGGGTTGTTTCCCCCCATTAGACTGCTTCATCTTTTACTTACATAATCTTCTTATAATAGTCCTGCACCCCTATAATTATTTATCCTTTTTATCCGTCCAGTGGCTTGCTCTCATACACTACTGAACTGATTCTTCATATGAGCACAGAGACAAGTATCTATAAAAGTAGTTCCTTCCATCGATATTAAAAAATCTCAGTGTGCCAACCTTAAAGCTAATGTAACTACAGAAAAATTACCGTCCAAACATTAAACTTCTAGGTCATCAGAAACATGTTGTACAGAATTCTATCCAGACTGATTTGCTTCCAAATGTTTAGCTAAAATGGGGGATAAAATAACTCATATTTTCCTCAATTGAGTATTTAAAAAATTGAATGTTTGGCAAAACAGTATATTACATCATACTTAGTGATAAACTTAGTAACAAGACATACACACACACATATATAGATAGATATAGATAGATATCTATTTATATATATATGTAGATAGATCTGTACGTATAATATACCACTACACAGGTTTATTTCATAGCTACAATTATTGTGGGATAGCATGGCTTTCCACTTCAGTATGTACTAAATTTTTATATGTAAATATATATACTATCATATATATAACATTTTATAATATAGCATTTATTATATGATATTATATATATAAAATATTTAGTACATACTGAAGTGGAAAGCCATGCTATTCCATAATAATTGTAACCATGAAATAAACCTGTGTGGTGGTATATTATACATGCAGATCTATGTATATTAAAAATTGGATTTGATGTGATGCTCAATATTGAGAGAAAGCAACTTCTGCTATGATTTTTATAAGCATTTTTGAAAATAAATTTTAATATTAGGAATAATTTTACATATGTTGTCATGGAGATTCCTGCTTTCTTTAAGCATCAGTCTGGTGTGTAAAAAACACAGCAATACCATAGTAAATTCTCTAAAGCCTAAGATTTAAAGCAATGCAAAGGCAATCCATACATCAATTACACTTTCATGCAACAAGTAAAGGAGTTAGGAACATGAGAAGTGTGTCAATTATTATTTTTTTAATTTCTAAATAATCTATCTTCATTTTACAATAACAATCATATGAGTTTTCAATATAGATTATTTAGAAACAACAACACATGAACAATAATTGACACACATCTCATACCCCTATCTCCTTTACTTACTGCCTGAAAGTATAATTGATGCATGGACTACCTTTGCATTGCTTTAGAATTTCTCAAAGCATTATTGATATTCCGGCTCACATTGTAGATGTCCTTTCTGAGGACCTGAATTTGAAAATTATGTGAATTTATTCATAAATATAATTGTTCATATATTTAATTTCTTACATAAGCAAATGAGATTTTTATGACAAAACTTTTTGTTAATATTGTATTGATGGCATACATCATCAGTATCTTCAAGTATTATCTTCACAGTAACAAAGTCACACTGAGAGAAATGTCTTACATACCAACTGTTACAAAATAGTCATTGATAACTTAGATTATTGATATAAACTGAGCAATCTGGAAGCAGCTTATAAAATAACTTTATACAAATCTATAACTATGTTAATTATACTGTCAATATAACACATATGTAGTTTTCTTTAACTAGCAAGAGATCTTTGCTTTTGTGACTTAGAATAGATCAGTTTTACAAAGGATATGTTTCTTAACTTAGTACAAATCAAGTATTGTTTAAGTTTTGACTTAAATGACCACAGATTACATTTTGTGTTTTCCAAAGTACATAACAAAATTCAAATACAAAAAAACACACTAAGATAGAGTAAGATGTTCTTACATCAGCCTCCAACTCCCCTTCATTTCTGTGTATGACACATTTTCTCCTCCATGCCAGATGTGCCGAGAATTATCACTCTTTGTCCCAAGGGCCTTTTTAATATTTTCATGTGGTCCTCAAGTTTTGCTAAAGCAATTGCTAAAAGTGTTTGTGTATATATACACTTATCCAAGAATTGGAAAGTCACAATAACACAAAGGAAAGCCTCTATATTCAAATTTTAAAGAAGCTTTAATTTGTTTCAGTATGACTTGTCAATTCCTGGATGCCTATTTCATTTATTCACTAGAGAAGTATGCAAGCTGAGTTTGGAAGACTCAGCCTGTCTGTTATTTGACTGTTTTGCAATAATCTGTATTCTTAACCACACTGCAGTTACGGAGAGCAAAAAAACTTCTATTCTCTTTGGTGTGAATAGTTACTTTTGAATGGGGTCAAACTGAATTTCTATTCCCCAGGAAACAGATACAGGGACACGATTAATGTGACATCATTAAGTAATACAACTACTCCACTTTTTCTATTTTCTGCCCATTAATCAGTTAACAAAAGTTAACTTGCAAAAGTTAGAATGTAAGCTGAGTTTCCCACAAGGGTATATTTCAGATATGTTTGTTGTGGTTTAGACTATGAAACACTGGGTATCATACCCCCTCCTGCCATAGCTTAAGGGATACAAGCATGCAGTACAAAGTTACACTCGATTACCACTCTAATTTATAACATTGACTAAAAAATACTTTTCTATTCTGAAGAAAAGGTTGAGGAAAAAGGTGGAGTCAATGAAACATACTCTACATCATTAAAGCTGCTGATGTGACTGAGAGATTGAGATCTACTATGGAAATAGGGGTTGGGAGAATCTGAGATTGCTGATAGGAAGAAAATGTTAAAGGCGTCTCAGTGTCACTTCAGTCCAAGACATGAACCTTGAAATATGTTCTGTTCTTTATATGTTATCTTTGATTCTCAAGGTGGCATAGCTACATCAGTAATTTATAAACTCTAAAATCAGACTGCTTACTAACTCTTTGAACGTAGGTATTGTATACAAATGTCTCTGTGTTGGTTTCATCATGTGTAAAACTGGCATGAAAATAATAGTACCTAATTTATAATATTACTTGGGGGATTAAATTAAATAAAATGTGTAAAACGTGAAATAGTGTTAGAAAATGAGGAATCACTATGTAACATTGTTATTGCTATCATTTCATATTTTTAGAACCTTGTCTTCTGTCTTGTCTAATAGACATTTTGTCCTGCTGATTACCTATCGGAAAAAAAAAACACACACAAGGAGATAAAGCACACAAAGCCTTGGGAAAACATTTGATTGACTTGGGAATATTTTGAAATGTATGTTGTAATCTTGATATGTGTCAGATGGGATAACATGTTGTGACTCTTTTTACAATAGTCATAAACTTGAAAATGCCTGTTGTTATTAAGTAATTTGATTTATAAATTTCCATTTTGATTCACCAGTAAAATTTTACTCCTGCTACTCCTACTAATGATAATGATAGAATCATTACAATACAGTGATCAGTGGTTTTTTCTTCACAAAAAATACAATTTGTTTACAATTTTATTATTAAAAATCTCAAACAATATACAATATAGTCTAAATTCTAAATGTACAAATGATGCTATTCTCTAGATACGATATCAGCTGTTTTAATGTTAAACATGCAGATCTGAGAAAGAAAAGCTATTTACAATTTATTCATATATTATAAAGCCAAATGCAAGAAATAGCCTTTACACATTGATGTATCAGGCAGATGAGCCAGGACTCATGTATCCCTAGATCAACCATTGATTACGTTCCCTGACATGTTCCTGGCTCCAGAAGGCTTCGCCAGACAACACCACGCTTTCCCAATACCTTGGCGTATCTGTAAAAGGGTAATACGCTGGAATGGAGAACTGGGATGAGGCAGTGTTATTTACTTCTTTTTTTTTTTTTTCATAACGTAGCCAGTAAGTTTAGATGGATTTCACAGAGCTGCAGGACTAACTGAATCCACAAGAACAAAAAAATCAAATGGACTCTTTCTTAGGAAAAAATAAAGAAAATCAGCAATACCTCAGAAAACTCCAAGTGAATAAACTGCCAACTTTTCTGCTAAAATACAACTAATGTCAACACTTTGTAATTTCTAGTTACTTTGCAAGCCAAAATCACTTTTCCTTAAATTAAAGACAATAAATGTGATTGTGTGCCAATAATTCTAGTTTCTATATGGTAGTTATACATTTTGCCTTTGCATCGTATATGAAATGAGGCCATGTAGACAGCACATATATGCAACATTGTACATCAATTACTGAAGACTTTGCAGAAATATTGAAGTGTCATATCCCCTTTCCAGGAAGCCAGTGGGCTCTCTCACAAGTGAAGTCTTTATCAGGCAGCAGAACACTTGGCACAAAAATTGTTTGATTATAACAGGCTGTATCCAGAGCTAAAATATAAATAATTCTGAAATTGGCTGCTAATTAAGGGAGTACAGCCGAATGAGGTTACCAGATACATTCTCTCTCAATGGAATTCTATTTTTCAAACACATAAAATCTAATTTACCTTTTCCCTATATTATTTACTAATCTTACAAGAAGACACGAAGTAAATAATTATTTATAAAAGACTTTAAGAAAATAACTTATTAAATATAAAGCACTGATTATTATCCAGCCCGCCCACAATATTATTTTCATCATAAAAAATGGGATACAAAGACATGAGTAGAATTCAACTTCTTTTCATCTAGCATTGTTTCTTTGTTGCATCAGAAAAACTGCCACTTTCAGGACTAAATTTCAAATGATTCATAATTGTATCTCCAAGTAAACATGGGGATTGTATTATGCTGATGAATATTTTCTCTTTATTGGTGGCATTAACTTAAGAGGGTGCATCCTGTACAGACCTGACCCTCACATTCTGAGGCTGGTATTTCTTTAAAAATCCTAATGCAAGCTGACTTCACCTCTATGCTTGATCTATGATTTTAGTTATTGCATCTACAATAATAGCTTTTACACTTTTTAAAGGAAAGACAGATAAATATACACAAAAGTTGTTTCCAATACATAAAAGAGAGAAAAGAGGAACCTATCTAATTGAAGAGTTAGATATTGAAGAAACAACCCCACCCTCTTTGCTCTACTTCTATCCTATCCAAATTCTTCAGAGGCTAAAATGTACTAACTTAGAAAATTACCTTCTTTTCTTACTATAATCTAAATGGACATCATCACAAGACTTTTCCCCGCATTCACTGTCTAGAATATAAGAGCCTTTGACTGTTCTGACAGAATAGTTAATAAACTGCCATTCATTTTACCTACCTTAAATGCTTGCTCCTGATGTTTTACCTAAAATACATAACTTAAAAATTTCCTAAGTGGCCTGATTCTGAAAGACACTGGAACTCACAGTGAAACATAACTTATACACTAACCAAACAGATTCTGTGCATTACACATAAGAAAACCTTGACTATTGTGTAGGCAGGAAAGAAAGCAAACAAATTCTGCTTTTACTCATTTGCACATTGCATTACCATAATTTTTCCCTTCCAAATAATATGCAGATGGAACATTAGGCAACATGCTGCTGTAAATCACTGTTAGTGCTGTGGTAGTGGCAGGAGAAAACAGTTAAGGGATTCATTTTTATTCCCAGAAAATCATACTTTTCAAATCCATCTGAATCACAGCCAACGGATTACTTCTTATCTGGCTATAATAAATGTGCTTTCCATCAGCCTTGTATGTAAAAAAAAAAACCCACCTCATTGTACTAAAAAGTACAATGCACTTCAAGGTCAGCTACAGTTGCCCAGCTTTCAAATAGGCACCACAGCTTGTGTTTTTATAGAGAACAGGTGAACCACAGACTGGGATGTGTTTCCTGCTTTTAAACTTCCTGTATGTGTAGTCTTTAAGTGAGTCTGAGCATTTTGAGTTGCAAGTCTTTACAGCCCTTCTGATTGCCCACTTATTTACTGGATTTGTGAAAAATTTGTGAGAAAGTCAAGAAGTCATTCTGTTCTCTAGGATGAGGAAAAGATTGTTATAGTAAATGACAGAGGCAGTGTTATAATTTATGACACCTCTATCTCACCAAAGGAAGTCTTCCTGAGAGCCCAGTAAATCATTTGTAGCACAATGATGGGTGAGAAAGGGAAAAATGAAATAAGTTAAATCACCTGAGCCTCAGTTCACATCCTGCCATGTAGGTCCAGGTGATAGGGCCCAGCAGGCCTAGAATTATGAAGTTCACAAATACATATTTTCGTTCAGCCTACGCCTAAAAAGCTGTAAGAATCATTTTTACATACTATGTGACTATATTGTATAGGTACATATCTGCATTTATTTCTAGCTTTAAATCATTTCCATTCTCTAAATGCACACGTTTTTCAGTATTATGAAGATGAGGAATCTTAGAACTTCTAAAAGTGCTTTCTAAGGAATGAATCAGATTAAAACAACAATTAGCAAGAAAAGATAAAAGCAGAAGAAGGATGAATGAAATTTACATTTCAGTGATGTAGTGATGTCAGATCAAGAGTTAAAAACAATGTATATATGTATCAAAATATCACATTGCACTGTATAATACATACATATAGTTATTTATCAATCAAACATAAAACAAAAAATAAAAATAAAAATATGAAAATAAACTAGATATAAAAATGATGGTGCTATTTCAGTGAAAAAAGCCTATTAAGCAAAGGTTTGGTTGTCAGTTTCACATGACAAAAATGTAAAATTGCAGTAAATTTTCTGAGTGAGTTACATAAATGAAATTATGAGCTTTGGTACTTCCAACTAGATGATTACTACTTGAAAAACGCAACTGTTTGGTTTGTCCCACTCATGGAGAAGTTGCAAAGATATAATATATTGAGAGAACATTAGGAGAAAAGTTGTATCCCCTACCTTATTATTATTATTATTATTTTACTGAAAAGTAAAATTTCAGATAGACCAAAGATTTAAACATAAACTATAAAATACTGGAAAGACACAAGGATTCTATTGTATTTTTTGTAATACTTAGAGGAGTAAATGTGTCTCTAGAGACTCAGAAGCTACTGAATAAAAAGTAGACAATAAAAAGTAGACTACCAAATATAAAGTCGACTTTATTATTTTTAAATATGTGGATAAATTAAAGCAATAGTATTTTCATCTTCACAATGTTTAAAGAAAATTAGGATTGTTATTTGAAACAAATAATATACACAAAACGTTTATTATATAACCCAAAACTCATAAATATAAAAACAAAAATAGCCATTCTAAATAAATAGGGTAGGGGTGTGTTTGTTCAAGGATTATACCATGTACTTCACAGGGAAAAGGATGAATGGCCAAAATATTATCAAAAGATGCTCTATTCGTTTGACTTGACTTACCATTAAATACATTCATATTATATTAATAAAATATTAATTTCATGTATGTAAATAATTATATGCATGTACATACATATGTATATATACACATATACACACAAGCTGTTTTAAGGAAAAAAATACTCTCATATTCTGTGGATGATATTTATACGTAATTGGAGTGAATTTTGTCAATAACTATCAAAATTTAAAACACACATTCCCTTGGATCCAAAAATTCTACCTTGGGGAGTTTATTCTATGATTGATTATACTTCCATGGAAATCATATAGAGCAATTTTGAATGCAACATTCTCTAAAGTAGAAAAATATTTACATAAACATGCATCAATAAATATGCATATGGAAATAGGCCCATGATTATTTGTTAAATTGTTACATAGAAAAAAATTTAACACAATGTTTGATTGATACTGTGTTAAAAATACAATTATCTGTTCATAAAACACATTTTGCATGAATCCACAATAGACTGTTAAAGTTCTTTCTGAAGTTTGTGGTGCTTTGGACCTCTTACTTTTTAATTTACAATCTTCCCATATGGTTTGGAATCTTTGTATAAGAATACATGATGTTTATAATGAAAATAACTGTGGTTTTTATGAATTTCAAAAATTGAGTTTTGTACACTAAATGTGCTTAATTACTCTATTGTTTTTAAAACTGAGTTGTATAAAAATTACATCTTGATAAAAAATAGAAAATTGCTTACACTAAGCTCATGATTTTTGATGGAGTAGAGTTTACAAAATTGGAAAAGTAGTAAATTAAGAATGAGAAATGAAGTTTTCTGGCTTCAATTCTTGTTTTAAATCCATGCTTCATTATTTACCACTTATGTGTCAACTATGTCAGTATGCTCCCAAAAGCTTTATTTTTTACCTTTTAAAATTTAGTAAGATAATTGTCCTCTATGTTGTAATTTTATATGATTAAATAGAGGAAAGCATGAAAAAGTGCTTTGTAATTTATTTTTGAAGTGGTTCTTATCTATTTTATTTAGGATATACTGAACTTCACTACCTTTATGCTACTGCAGTAAGAGACAAAATAAGGCTAAATTTTATTAATAATTACCTGAGTCAGCTGGCTCTAGCCTATGCCTTTCAGTGTAAGACTTAAAACTCTCTTCAAAATTATTTTCACTTACTTTGTAGATGTTTCCTGTGTCCCATGGACAAGTTTTCTCAAACCCTGTGGCTTCTGGTGCTTCTACTAACCAGCAAGAAATTCCCTAAACATAAAACCAAGAAAAGGATCTTTCTGTGTGCTAAGTCACCTCCAGTCTGCTGTTAAATGTTGCCCTTGGTTAAATGTTGCCCTAGTAGTGCCCAGTAGCTCACCAGGAATCCCTGGATGTGTCCAGCCACTCTTGATGGCATTGCTACTACCAGGTTCCCGGATGCTATCATGGTTGTTGCCTCATGAAAGGGAAATAATCGTTTTCAAGAAGACTCTTGGGTGACAATAGTTACATTAGATTTTGTTTTCTTTTTGTTTTGTTTTATTTTCTAACAAATTTTCTCCAAAGGCACTGAGACACAAATCACTGCAGTTAAACTGGAGAAATATGTTTTGTCTTCACACTTTGGGCAAAGCTAGTCCTCTCTTCCAAAACTTCCAGAACTTTCATTATCAATAGTGTTTCTCGGTTCTCTCGAATTATGATATATCCTGGTAGACCATGTAGATTGTCATAAATAAGGTCCTATAAGAGGCTTATAAACATGTTGGACATATTGACTACTTGTGGCAAATAGCTCATTATAAAAAGGATTTGCACATTTTTTTGTCTGTTTTTTGTTTTTTGTTTTTTTGTTTGTTTGTTTGTTTGTGTTTGAGACGGAGTCTCGCTCTTGTCGCCCAGGCTGGAGTGCAGTGGCACGATCTTGGCTCACTGCAATGTCTGCCTCCCAGGTTCAAAATATTTTTATGCCTTATAGCTGGGATTACAGGCCACCACACCTGGCTAAATTTTGTATTTTTAGTAGCGACGGGGGTTTCATCATTGTTGGCCAGGCTGGGATTTGCACATTCTTAATGTCCACACCTTATCTACACATATGCAAGTATAATATACTTCTATATAAAATATCTTTCTGCTTTTTCAAAGAATAAAAGAGAAAAAGAAACTTTGAGAGTATTTGAAAATGCATTCCTAAATTCCTACCAGGTTTTTAACCCCACAAATTCTGTTTTCTCATAATAGCTGTTCTGTATACCTCTCACAAAGTTATCTGAAAGTCCAAATGAAATAACAAATGTGAAAAATGCTATTTGTTAACAATGGTGGAAAACATAAAGTAGATAAAAAACCCATAGCACCAAAATGCTGTATCTACAATTATGTCTCTACAATTCATGCTGACAGCACAAACCAAGATATGAAGATCACTGTTCACAAAGAATAGCTTTACACCTCTATTCAAAATATATTACATCATGGCAAAAGGCTAGAGACTTAGCATTAGGTCTTTAAACAACAGAAGGATCAAGAACAAAAATGTATTCCATGCCAATTATGAATGTATTGGGTAATATTAATTTATCCATGCGTTGAACAAGATAGCTTTTGAGTACAATATGCCAAGGCATTATTTCATACACATGGTAATTAATCTTTCTGAACTCGAGATCCATCTTCAAAATATGAAGGGAAATGATTTAGTCTGGTTCAGAAGTGGGCTGTATTCTGAGTTCTAACTTCTCTAAGAAATAGGCATTTGGGAGAACATACTAAAAACAGAGCCATCTCTGTATAAAGAAAATACTTCCATTTAGAAGGTACTGAAAATAAGCATATGGTATTAACAGCATTTTGAAGATAATTTTTTTAAACTGAGAACTCTATTTTAGAGGTTTACATGATTTTTAATGAAATACCAAAACTCATGTATCCCACAAATCTCCAATTCCTGGAATTTTTTTCATAATACAATTTGAGAAGATAGTAAAACATTTGACTGCCTTAATTTCCTGGGGAATATAAAAATATATTTGTTCTCCATAGATTTTCAATCAGAAAACCACTTACCACACCACCAAGATGAATCACACAGACTATTTCATTTGGCAGTTAGTTATATCTTCTTTAATTTTAAAAAATTGCTTGCCAAGGTTGGGTGTAAATTATGATAAACACTATGTCTGTCTACTCCTTCAGGGTTGTGTCATCGTTTTGGTTGAATTCTATTAGCTACACTTTGCACTCGGTAGTTGTTATGTCTGAAGACACATAAGTATGCTTTGGCTCCCCAGTATATATTTTCTTCAAAACTATCATGCAAATGATGAAAGAAATACTATTTTGAGATTCTATAGTTTACTATGTACCACATGGTCTGTTTCAAAAGATCACAGAAATCATTCTTGCAACAGATAAACTACAGAGGAAATGTGCAGGTTTTAGGTCAGTGCTTTCTGTCATTGTTTCACTCTGAGACTTAACTAGATTCAAGTGTTTAGTGAAATTTGCAAAAAGAAACAGGCTCATACTATTTGATGCCCATAGGGGAAAGAGCCTTGTCTAAAATTAGCTTTTTAAAACAGATGCATCCATAGACACAAATTAAAAGAATCATTTTAAAAAGAGTGATTGAATGGAAAATTCAGGCTCTGTTTGCCAAAGCTAAAAAGCACTGTTTAGTCATGAAAATAGCTTCAATTTCCATGTAAATTTATTATTTTCAAAATATTTCATAAACGCTATCTCATTTAATCCTTAACAATCACTTCCACATGTAACTAGGGTATGTGCAACAATAATATAAATAATAAAATGAGAACAATCAATATTCTTTCTATGTGCCAGTCTCCTTTCTGCACGCCTAAAAATAAATTTTATCATTAAATAAATTTAATAATTAATTTAAATACTCTTTGAGTTACTCTGTGAGTTAGGTACTATTTATATCACCATAAAAAAGTGAAGAAAAGGGAGATTAAATAAGTTGTCCAAGAAAACAAAACTAGTAAGTGGAGGAGCCAGACATTCTACTAATGTCACCTCAATGATAGGCCAGCTAGGCTAGACTCGTTTAGTTATTTTGACAAGTATATATATATTTTCGGATATATTTTTAAGATTAAAGAAAGAAAAAGATACTTCAGAGACTTTCATCTACTGATTAAACTGAGAATAAATTAACAACATTTTAGTCCAATGTGCTTTCATCTCTAGTAATGATCACTCTTCAATTTTCTAATTTAGTTTTTTAATTGACAGATATAATTGTATATATTTACCATGTAGAACATATTCTTTTGGAGTAAGATACATTGTGGGGAATAAATAAATCTAGCTAGTTAACATATGTATTACCTCACAGTTATCTTTTTTGTGGAGGAAAAAAACCTTACATCCATTCTTTTAGGGTTTTTCAAGAATACAATATATTGTTTAATATAGTTACCAAGTTATACAATAGACCTCTTAAACCTCTTTCTCCTATCTGAAATTTTGAATCCTTTGAGCAAGATCTACCAGCCTCCCTTCCCTAACCATTTCAGCCCCTGATAACAAACGTGAGATAAACTTTGTTAGGTTCTACATATGAATAAAATCATTTGATAGTTGTCTTTCTGTGCCTAATTTATTTCACTTAACATAGCATTCTTCAGGTCCATCCATATTGTCCCATATTACAAAATTACCTTCTGTTTTAGGGCTGAATAGTGTATATATACCAGATTTTTTTTATCCATCCATTCATTTATTGATGGACATTTAGGTCGATTCCATATCACGGCTGTTGAGAGTAATGCTATAATAAACAAAGGAATGCAGATATCTCTTTGACATACTCATTTCATTTGCTTTGCAAATGTATTCAGTAGTGGAATGGCTGGATCATGTGGAAGATTTATTGTTAATTTTTTAAGGAACCTCCATTCTGTTGACCATAATGGCTGCACCACATTATATTTCCACCAAAAGTGGAACAAAAAATGTTCTCTTCTTGCCACATCCTCATCAATACTCATTATATTTTGTATTTTTTATAATACCCATTATAATAAGCACGTATGTAGTGTTAATTTTCATTTCCCTGATGATTAGTAATACTGATCATTTTTTCATTTCCTTGTTGACCATCTTCATGTCCTCTGTAGAGAAATGTCTATTCAGGACCTCTGTCAATCTTTTACTTGGGTTATTTGTTCTCTTGCTATTGAGTTACTTAAGTCCCTTATATATTTTGAATATTACCCCTTATCAGATTGTGTAGTTTGCAATTTTTTTCTCTTCCCTATATTGATTTTTGTTTCTGTGCAGAAGAGTTTTAGTTTGATGTAACTTCATCTGTCTATGCATACTTTTCTTGCCTATGCCGATATTGTCATGTCCAAAAAATTATTGCCCAAGCTAATATCATGGAACTTCATCCATATGCTTTCTTCTAGAAATTTTATAGCTTTGGGTCTTACAATTAAGTTTTTAATCCATTTTGTGTTGATCTTTGTGTATCATGAGAGTTAAGAGTCTAATTTCATTCTTCTGAATATAGATATCCAGTTTTTCTAACACCATTTATTGAAGTGTCTGTCCTTTCCTCATTGTGTGTTCTAGGAGGCTTTGTTGGAAATCAGTTAACTGTAAATGCACGAATTTATTTCTCAGCTCTCTGTTATCTTCCATTGATCTCTGTGTCTGTTTGATGCCACTGCCATACTGTTTTGATTTCTATAGCTTTGTAGTATATTTTGAAGACAGGTAATGTGAAGCCTCCAGATTTGTTATTTTATTCAAGATGATTTGGCATTTGGGGGTCTTTTGTTGTTCTGCATGAATTTTAGGATTGTTTTCTTCTAATTCTGTTTTAAAAAATTGCTATTTTGGTAGAGATTGCATTGAATCTGTAGATCTCTTTGGGTAGTAGGACATTTTAATAATATTAATTATTTTAATATATTAATACATATCTGTCTATTTATTTGTGTCTTTTCAGTGTCTTTCATCGGTGTTTTCTGGTTTTTAGTGCAGAGATGTTTCACCTCCTTATAAATTTATTCCCAAGTGTTTTACATTTGTTAACTACTGTAAATGGGATTGATTTCTTGATTCTTTTTTCAGATAATTTGTTGTAAATGTGTGGAAATGCTACTGATTTTTGTATGTTGAGTTGTGTCCTGCAACTTTCCTAAATTCATTTATTAGTTCTAAGTTTTTGATGGAGTCTTTAGGGTTTTCTACATGTAAAATTACATCATCTGCAAACAAGAATAATTTAATTTCTTTCTTTCCAATTTGGATGCTTTTTTTTTCTTGCCTAATTTCTTTGGCGAGGACCTCAAGTACTAAGATAAATAGATATGATAAGAATGGGCATCTTTGCCTTGTTCCAGATCTTAGAGGAAAAGCTTTCAACTTTTTCCCATTGAATCTGATGTTAGCTGTGGGTTTGTCATCTATGGCCTTTACTGAGGTATGTTTCTCTTGTATCTAATCTGTTGAAAGTTTTTTATTATAAAAGTATGTTGAATTTTGTTAAGGCTGTTTCTGCCTGATTGAAGTAATCATGGATTTTGTCTTTCATTCTGTTAATGTGATATAACACATTTATTGATTTGCATATGATGAAACATTCGTGCATCACTGGGATGAATCCCACTTTACCATGGTGAGTGATTTCTTAAATATGTTGTTGAATTTGGTTTGGTAGTGTTTTGTTAAGAATTTTTACATCTTTTTTCATCAGGGATATTTGTCTATATTTTTCTAATAATGATCACCTTAACACACTTATCAAAATGTTCATGAGTGTTTCCTGATACAGATTCAAGACTGTACCCTTCTGTAAGTGCAGTGTTGTTATAAAGTAGATGAGTAATCAGGGACCATCCTTCCCCTGATATCCATTTTTGGCCGTAAGACTGGTTTGCACAAATAAAGTGTGACCCAAGGTGATTTGGAAGAAACCTTTTCTACCATCTGTTTTCCCATATGTCTACTAGAAATGGATGACCAGGGAAAATTTTGAAAGCTTTTGTTAAGGTTGGAAGACCTGCTAGCCAATTTGGACTATCCATTTTGAAATTTCATGAATGGTATGCCATGATTTTGGATTATGAATTTTGGGAATTTCGTTAAGATTTTCCTTAACCTAGCTTATACAAAAGCCTATTCAGTGAGTTACAATTTTAAAAGTCAAAAAATAAACACATTTCAAGTTACAAAAATTATATAACTTTTGTATTTGTATAGATGAGGCAGGGTGGGAAAGGGGTTTTCTATTCTTGTTTATCTTTCTGGGCTTTTGAAACTCTCTTATTTTTCTACCAGCTCAGCCATGCAATTAAAGAGATATGATACTCTATCTTTAGAATTACTTCTAAAATATGAAAATGATAATGTATAATTCCAAACTAGTAGATAAAAATAAAAAAATCTATCAAACAGGCGACAGAAAACAAGTATAATAAAAATATAGAAAAAGCCTAAGGATTAGATAATAGGAAAAATTCTAATATATCAGTAATTTCAGGACATTTACTTCCCAAGGAAAAAAAAAACTTCTGTATCTAGCAATATGGAAAACTGGATGTCCAGATAAACTTTCCAAAGAAAGAATATGTTAAAGTATTTGATGAAACATTAACTATGGAGGGTTGTTAAATAATACCAATGACAATGGTTCAAATCCTTTGAATTCCCACATTAAAAAAAAGACTAAAAGTATTTAGCAAAAACAAAAACTCATGGATAATGTTTACAATGAATCTAAGTGGCAAGTTTTTCCTATGAGTTCAAATATATAAGTAGGTTGAATATATGAAAAGCACAAAACTTGCATGGCATCCATATCGGTGAGGCAGAAACCAAGGGAAACTATAATGCATCTGACAGACCTGAAAGCAGTAGACATCTCTGCAGGTTATCTTGATACCAGTTGTTGAAATGGTGGTGGTGGTAGAGGAGAGGGAGGAGCATTGCCCAATGAAATAGTGTATTGGTGCAAGGGCTCCATAGTAAGCACTGAAGGACTAGATAAGCCTAGCCTTTAAGATCTCCCCAAACTGACTAAATTCTTCCCAAGACAGAACAACACACAGAGAAAAAATTGCTGAGAGTACAGGAAAAAGTTATAAGAATGAGATATAAACAACAAAGAGAAAGAAAAGAAAAAGTCCAGACAAAAGTGGAGTAAAGGTAGGAGACCCAGAAAATCTGAGAAAGTGAGTTACTATTTGCTTAGACTATTAAAAAACAACAGAAAATGGAACTCTGCAGGTAGGACAGTCCCTGATCCAAGACATTTAAAAACTTAAGAAAAACACATTTTTAAAAATAAAAATAAGAAACAGATAATTGTCAAGGTCAAATCCCAACATGTGTATTATTTTTATAGAAAAGATAATTAAGGCCGGTTGTGGTAGCTCACATCTGTAATCCTAATTCTTTGGGAGGCCCAGGCAGGTGGATCCCTTGAGGCCAGGTATTTGAGACCAGCCTGGGCAACATGGTGAATCCCCATCTATACTAAAAATACAAAAATTAGCGTGGTGTGGTGGTGCACACCTGTAATTCCAGCTGCTCAAGAGGCTGAGGCAGAAGAATTGCCTGAACCCGAGAGGTGGAGTTTGCAGTGAGTGGAGATCACACCACTGCACTCTAGCCTGGGCAACAGAGTGAGACACTGTCTCAAAAAAAAAAAAAAAAAGAAAGAAATAAAGAAAGAAAGAAAGAAAGAAAGAGATAATTAGGTGTAAAATAATATCCACACAGAAAATAAAAACTTTAAGATGGGTTTTAAGCAATTTAAAAATGATATATAACAGAGCAAAATAAATGGGAATGGGAAGAAAACAGAAATAAGGTGCTACAACTTGGGGAAAAAAAACAGAAATAAAAGAAAAATCACTTTATAAATGACAACCAGGAGAAACACAGGTAAATAGATATAACATAAAATAAAAATGCCTTCTGTGATTTAGAAGATTAAAAAGGATGATCTAAAAAATCAAAATAAATAAAGAGACAAGAATTGAATAAAAAGTAAGTATTGAAGCTGGGCAAAGATGATCTAAAAAATGTATTAAAAAAACTTTCATGAAGTTAAAAAAATGGAAATTCATAACGAAAAAAGTTCATTTTTATACCGAAAAAAACACATTAAATACCTAAGAATCTTGATCTAGAAGACAAAGCTCAAGACATACTCTAATAAAGTATTGAACTTAATATATTAAAACAAAAGCTCATTTGAGCACTAAGACAAAAACAGTAAGTAACTTACATAGGATAGAAAATTAAATTGTCATTAGACCTTTCACCAGCAATGCTTTTGTCAGAAAAATAGAGTAACATATTTAATATACTCAATATAAGAAGATAAATGACTTACCAGTATAACAGCATGAGCAAATTATAATCAACATGGAAGAATTCAGGGAATTATTGGGCCTTCCTGGGAAATCTACTAGGAAATAGTCTTCAGGCAACCAAAATGGGTACACAGGCATCAATATGAGAAGAGTGGTAAGAATTAAACATAGAGTTATCTATAGAATTATAATTGAAGAAAGGTTAAACATGAAGAACAGTATGCAATAACTCTATGCTTAGTCAATATAGATATAGCACAACTATTAAACCTGAGGGAAATTGGAAAAGCATATGCAAAAAAAAAACTCTTCTCAGTAATTGCATATGTGATGTCTATATTGTTTTTCTGATAAAGTTGTGTATACTTTTAGATAAATTAAAATAATGGTTATAGAATATACAAAATTTATTACCTCTGGTGTACCAGAGAACTTAAATTATCTGTGTAAAAGAAGGGAGATATAAATGTAATAGAGCAGATAATATACAAAAAGACCTGTGGCCCTAAATTTGAGTGAAAGTATTAGTAAGATCTCATGAAGCATAATACATTCTAAAAATGTGTATTCATTGACTGTCTATCCATATCTATCTACCTATCTATTCATCTAGCCATCAACCTATCTCCTTAGCTCAGTCAACTCCAGAGGCCCGTATAGTATGACCAACCTTGTATCAATAAACATCCTTATTACCCAGATTGAGGTTTTAATTACTTATACCACTAAGGACAGTGAGTACCTCTCACAGAAATAGCTGATTCCAGTTTCGGAGTGGGCAATGTCCAAGAAAAGCATGGAATATGGTGTCACACAGGATAGAGGCAAAGGTATCAAAGACTTCCAGGGTCACATTTAAAAGAAACAAAAGCCAATTCAAAGAGGTCACTCATGCTAAAAACAGAACCATTTGAATTTAATTTTGAAAGTGATAATAATTACAACTGATAAAAAACAGTCATATATGTTGGGATGCATATTATTCATCTCAAATTACGTAAATAACATCCAATTATGTTTCAGATTTTTAAACTTTTTTTTCATTCTAGATAATTAAAATGGAGTTCAGATCTTAACTTTTTGTTTAAATTGTTAACACTGAAGGAAACATATATTTTGTCTTTTTTAAATCTTGGAATAAAGTTGAGAAATCATGTGAAAAAGATGCTAAAATGACTAAATAATTGCTACAAGACTTCTCCAAATGACCACAGTTTGAGTGATAGGTAAATTTTTATGAGGTTTTTAGGGAGTCCTAGGGGGTGAGGGAGAGAGGAGGGCAAGGACTGAAAAAGTATATATTGCGTACTATGCTCACTACCTGGGTGACAGGATCAACTGTACCCCAAACCTCAGCATTATGCAATATACCCATGTAATAAATCTGCACATGTGCCCCCTGAATCTAAAATAAAAGTTGAAATTAAAAAAGAAACTGGACAGGGGAAAAAATAAAGTTTTCCTTATATTAAAAAAGATAAAGAGAGTTAGGGTGGGTCGAAAAGAGAAGGGATTAAAGATCTGCCTAGGTTACTCTAATATTCAATTAGGGAGATGAAGACGAAGCAAACAAAGGCATTGGGATGGATTGGGAAGTTGGGAAGTGGAGTGGTAAGATTCAGGAGATGGTTGTGACCTTGAAGCTGATAGCAATTTCAAGGAAGAAAAGATGACAATTTTTTCAAATGCTGGAAATAAGTATTTACTTGACCAAGTAAGTTGAGGACTGAGAACTGACAACTGGATTTAATGAGATAGTGTTTGTTGTTGACCTAGTAGAACAGCAATTTTGTTGAAATAGCAGAGCAGAGGCATAATTGAAAATGTTTCAAAAGAAAATGAGAAAAGAAGAAATAGAAGACATGTACCTCCAGCACTTTCTGGAGAAAGATGTGGGGCCAAAGGAGATGTATGTTTTTATTTGTTTTGAAAAGAAAAGGATAGAAAGAGAAAAATCTCAATAAGAAATACAAGTTTTATTGTCTAAAGTGTTGTTTTGTAATTGTTTGAAAATAGTCAATTACTCTGAAGACAATATGAAGACATCTTGATTTTGAGATTAACTTATTGCCTCAGTATGATATTTATGGCTCAATTAACATAAGAGTTAATTGACTTAATGACTGGCAAATCTTGTCTCTTTCTCGTTTTTAACAAAAGCTATCCAAATTTTTTTTTTATTAATCTAGATAGCTATCAGTGGAAAAGTCACACCTGCATATTATCTGTTTTTCGATACTTTAAAGTGTTTTGTTTAAAAAGCTTCATTGAGAGTAATAGTGTTTCTATTTTCTTAAAGCAAAGGGATTTGAAGTTTCCATTAAGATTTTTTTCTCTAAGTCACTGAACTATACATCTCTTTCCCTCAAGCTTTATTGGATAGAATTACATAATAAAGTATGTTGATACATATGAATTCACCCAAATATATGTACCATTTCCTTTTCTTTGTATCATATGCCAAATTACTATTTTACTCACCCAAAAGCTCTCTATATAGAATAGTCTGTTCCACTCACGACCCAAGAAAAGTATATATCAATTATAATGCTATTTTTCTTGTGCCAAATCTTCATTACTATCATCTACAACTAAAGATGAAGTAATAACATACATATCTCGTTTCAGACCTCATTACTTAATGCATTATGATATTCAAGTGCTTATGCTTTCTCAATTATTCACATTTCTTGAAAGCATTCAAGTCTTGCCAAAGTCTTCCAGTCTTAGGAAATCCCATGACGGATTATAAATTGGATGAAACTAATAAACCTTCACTGTTTTTATATACTTAAAAGTACATTTTCTGCCAGGCTCTGGAATATTTTAATCATTGTTGAAAGGATAGGGATCTACCTGAAACAGTCTTCCTAGAAATTAAATGAAGGGTTGGATCATTCTAAGATGGCTGAATAGTAACAGTTCCAGTCTGCAGCTCCCAGCATGATTGACCCAGAAGATGGGTGATTTCTGCAGTTCCAACTGAGGTACATGGTTCATCTCACTGGGACTGGTTGGACAGTGGGTGTGGCCCACGAAGGGTGAGCCGAAGCAGGAGGGAGTGTTGCCTCACCTGGGAAGTGCAAGGGGTTGGGGAATTTCCCTTTCCCAGCCAAGGGAAGCTGTGACAGACGGTACCTGGAAAATCGGGACACTCCCACCCCAATACTGCACTTTTCCAAAGGTCTTAGCAAATGGCTCACCAGGAGATTATATCCTGTGTCAGACTTGGCAGGTCCCACACCCACAGAGCCTTGCTCACTGCTAGCACAGCAGTCCAAGATCAAACTGCAAAGCGGCAACCTGGGCTGGGGGAGGGGCGTCCACCATTGCTGAGGCTTGAGTAGGTAAACAAAGCAGCCGGGAAGTTCAAACTGTCTGGAGCCCACCACAGCTCAAGGAGGCCTGCCTGCTTCTGTAGACTCCACCTCTGGGGACAGGGCATAGCTGAACAAAAGGAAGCAGAAACTTCTGCAGACTTAAACGTCCGTGTCTGATAGCTCTGAAGAGAGCAGTGGTTCTCCCAGGATGGAGTTTGAGCTCTTGAGAACTGACAGACTGCCTCCTCAAGTGGGTCCCTGACCCCCGTGTAGCCTAACTGGGAGACACCTGCCAGTAGGGGCCGGCTGACACCTCATACAGCTGGGTGCCCCTCTGAGATGAAGATTCCAGAGGAAGGATCAGGTAGCAATATTTGCTGTTCTGCAGCCTTCGCTGGTGATACCCAGGCAAACAGGATCTGGAGTGGACCTCCAGCAAATTCCAACAGACCTGCAGCTGAGGGTCCCAACTGTTAGAAGGAAAACTAACAAACAGAAAGGAATAGCATAACATCAACAAAAAGGACATCCACACCAAAACCCAAAGGTTTATAGCTTAACAGCTATCCATACAAGAAAGCACCCTCATAAGAATGAAAAATCAGGTAAGTAATCACAATACCTGGTTTTAACATCATAGCAAGGAAAGAGGCACTGAAGAGAATAAGAAAGAGAGTACTGAATTGCTGACAGCAACCCTCTTTCATCCCCAGCAGTGACCACATGGCACTGAGAGAGATTCTGTATATTTGAAGGAGGAAGAGTGTAGTCATGTCGGACTTTGCTTTGGAATCCAGTGCTGCCTGTCACAGCAGAAAGCAACAAGGGGCAGAATGCAGCTGACATCAACAAATGGATCATTCAGACCAGCCATAGCAGAGGGGAATTGTCCATCCTGGCAGCTGGAACCCCATCACTGAAAGATAAAGCACTCTGGGGTCCTAATAAACTTGAAAGGCAGTCTAGGCCACAAGGACTGAACATCCTGGGAAAGTCCCGATGCTGTGCTGGGATTGGAGCCAGTAGACTTCTGGTGTATGTGACCTAGTGATGTACCTGCTGGGGAACCCAAGGAAGTGCTTGCATCACTTCTCCCTCAACCATAGGCAATGCAGCTTGCAGCTCCAGGAAAGACACTTTCCTTCTGCTTCAAGAGAGGAGAGGAAATAATAAAGAGGATCTTGCTTGCAACTTGGATACCAGCTCAGTCAAAGTACAATAAAGCACCAGGAAAAGTCCTGAGGCCCCAATTCCAGGCCCTAGCTTCCAGATGACATTTCTAGACACACCCTGGGCCAGAAGGGAACCCAGTGTCTTGAAGGGAAGAAACCAGTTACAGCAGGATCCATCACCTGCTGACTAAAGAGTCTTTGGGCCATGAATAAGCATCAAAGATAGCCAGAGAGTACATGGGCCTTGGGTGAGACTCGGTACTATGCTGGCTTCAGATGTGATCCAGCACACTTTCACCTGTGGTAGCGACAGGGAGAGACAGATTCAGCTTGAGCAAAGGAGAGGGAAGAAAAAAGGGGACTTTGTCTTGTAGCCTGGGTACCAGTGAACCCACAGTGAGGTAGAGCACCAAGTGGGCTACTGTTGTCCCCAGTTCCAGGCCTTGGCTCCTGGAGGCATTTTTTGACCAACCCAGGTTGAGAAGGAAGCCCATTGCCATGAAGAGAGAGATACAGGCCAGAAGCATTTACCATTAGCTGATTATAGAGCACTTGGGACTTGAGTGAACATTAGTGGTAGCCAGAAGGAGGTCACCATGGGCCTTGGGTGAGACCCAGTGCCATGATGGCTTCAGGTCTTACCCAGCACAGCCCCAGTGGTGGTGGCCACAGTGCTGCTTGTGTCACCCTTCTCTTAGCTCCAGGCAGCTGAGCACGGAGACAGAAACTCAATTTTATTTTATTTTTTTGGTCAAAAAATAGGGGAAGGAACAAGAGGCTCTGCATGGTAACTCAGAGAATTCTCTCAGATTGTACCCAAGACCACCAAAGCAGTACCTCTATGAGTCTGCAAGAGTTACAGTGTTACTGGACTTGGGGTGCCATCTAATACAGATATGGCTGTAGTGACCAAAGACTTAGATCACAACAATCAATTCCCATGAATACCTGGAAAGCCTTTCAAAGGCTTGTTCCTTGTACAAACAAGCCCAGACTGTGAAGACTACAATAAATAACTAGTTATTCAGTGCCCATATATCAACAAATATCCACAAGCATCAAGGCCATCCAGGAAAACATGACCTCCCCAAATGAACTAAATAAGACAACAGTGACCTATCACAGAGTGATAGAGATATGTTACCTTTCAGACAGAGAACTCAAAATAGCTGTTTTGAAGAAGCTCAGTAAAACTCGAGATAACACAGAGAAGGAATTCAGAATCCTAATAGACAAATTTAACAAAGAGAATGAAATATTTTTGAAAATAAAACAGAAATTATAAAGAAATTGAAAAATTCTATTAACATGCTGAAGAATGCATCAGAGTTTCTCAAAAGCAGAGTTGATCAAGCAGAGGGGAGAATTAGTGAGCTGGAAGACAGGCTATTTGAAAATACACAGTCCAATACATCTGGCAGCTCCAGATGTAAAGTAGCTCCAATACATCTGGCAGCAGACATTTCAGTGCAAACCTTACAGGCCAGGAGAGAGTGGCAGGACATATTTAAAGGGCTGAAGGAAAAAAATAACAAAAATAAACAAACAAAATGTATTCTAGAATAGTAAATCTAGCAAAATTGCCCTTCAAACATAAGGAAGAAATAGACTTTCCTAGACAAACAAAAGCTGAAGGATTTCATCAATACCAGACAAGTCCTAAAATAAATGCCAAAGAGAATTCTTCAATCTGAAAGAAACGCACGTTAAAAAGCAGTAAGAAATCAACTGAAGGTATTAATAGAAAACTCACTGGTAGTAGTAAGTAAACAGACCAAAATAGAATACTAAATATAACACTGTGATTGTGGTGTATAAACTACTCAAACATTGAGAAGAATGACTTATAGATGAAGGTACCAAAAAGAACTGGAAAAACTTTTTAAGATACAGACAGTATAATAAGTTATAAATAGAAACAAGAAAAACCTAAAGGGGAGGGGATGGAGTTAAAATGTATAGTTTTTATTAGTTTTCTTTTTGCTTGTTTGCTTATTTTTATAATCAGTGTTAAGTTGTTATCAGCTTAAACCAATTGGTTATAAGATGTTGTTTTCAAGCATCATGACAACCTCGAGTAAGAGAAAACAGTAAAACAGATACAAACAAATAAAAACACGAAATTAAAACATACCACCAGAGAAAATCACCTTCAGAAAAAAAGAGAAGAGAGGATTACAAAACAACTAGAAAACAAATAACCAAATGGCAGGGTTAAGTCCTTAGTTATCAATAATAATCTTGAAGGTAAATGAACCAAACTCTCCAATTAAAAGACATAGAGTGGCCAAATGGATAAAAAAGCAAGACTGCCTACATTGAACCAGGAAGAAATCCAAAACCCGAACAGACCAATAACAAGTAATGAGATCAAAGCCATAATAAAAAAGGTTTTCAGGAAAGGCAAACCCAAGACCTGATGGCTTTACTGTTAATTTGAGCAAATATTTAAATAACTAATACCGATCCTACTCAAACTTTCCAACAAATTGAGGCAGGAAACTTTCAAACACATTCTATGAATTCAGTATTGCCCTGATAGCAAAACCAGACAAATACACATCAGAAAAAGAAGACCACAGGCCACTATTACTGATGAATATTGATGCAAAAATCCTCAACAAAGCACTAGCCAACCTAATTCAATAACAAAGTGTACATATCATTCATCATGACCAAGTAGGATTTATCCCTGGAATGCAAGAATGGTTCAACATAAGCAAATCAATCAATGTGATACGTGATATCAACAGAATGAATAACAAAAGCCATATTATCATTTTAATTAATGCCAAAAAATTTTTAATAAATTTCAACATCTCTTTATGATAAAGGCCCTAAAAATGGGATGCAGAAGAAACATACCTCAATACAATAGAAGCCATATATGATAGGCTCACAACTAGTATGATATTGAATGGGGGAAAACTTAAATTCTTTCCTCTAAGATCTGGAACACAAGGATTCACACTTTCACCACTGTTATTCAACATAGTACTGGAAGTTCTAGCTAGAGCAATCAGACAAAAGAAAGATATAAAAGTCATCCAGATTGGAGTGGAAGAATTCAAATTATCCCTGTTTACAGGTGATATGATCTTATACTTGGAAAATCATAAATAATCCACCAAAAAAATTAAAACTGATGAACCAATTCAGTAAAGTTCCAGAACACAAAATTTATGTATAAAAATTAGTAGCATTTATATATGCCAACAGCGAACAGTCTGAAAAAGAAATCAAGAAATTTATCACATTTGCAATAATTACACATAAAATTAAGTACCTAGGAATAAACTCAACCAAAGAGGTGAAAGATCACTATAATAAAAACTATAAAACATTGAAACAAAAAATTAAGGAGGACATAGGAAATAGATATTTCATGTTTATAAACTGGAAGAATGAATATTGTTAAAATGTCCATGCTATCCTTAAAAATATACAAATCAAATGCAATCCCTACCAAATTAACAATGATGTTCTCACAGATGTAGACAAAAAATTCTAAATTTATATGTAACCACAAAAGACCCAAAATAGCAAAAGCCAGCCTGAGCAAAAATAACAAAACTGGAGGAATCACATTACCCAACTTTACTTGACAGAGCTATTGTAACTAAAACAGCATGGTACAAGCATAAAAACAGACACATGGACCTATAGAACAGACTAGAGAACCCGAGAACCTAGAAAGAAATAAATTTACATACTTACAGCTAACTGATTTTCAACAAAGGTGTCAAGAATATACATTAAGGAACGTAGTCTCTTCAATAAATGATACTGAGAAAACAAGACAGCTATGTGCAGAAGAATGAAACTAGATTGCTATCTCTCACCATATACAAAAATCAAATCAAAATGTATTAAAGACTTAAATCTAAAACCTGAAGTATGAAACTACTGAAAAAAAAGATTGGGGAAACTCTCCAAGTCACTGGGTGGCAAAGATTTCTTGAATAATACCCCACAAGCACAGGAGTATTGCCTATCCAAAGCAAAAATGGGCAAATGAGATCAGATAAAGTAAAAAAGCTTATGCACAGGAAAGAAAAAAAATCAACGAAGTGAAGAGACAACACACACAAGGGGAGAAAATATTTGCAAACTATCCATCAGACAAGGGATTGATAACCAGAATATATGAAGAGCTCAAACAGCTCAATAGGAAAAAAATCTAATAAACAGAATAAAAAATGGGCAAAAGATGTGAATAGACATTTCTCAAAAGAAGACATACAAGTATATAAAAAGGTACTCTCCATCAATGATCAGCAGAATAATTTAAATCAAAACTACAATGAGCTATCATCTCACCCCAGTTAAAATAGCTTTTATCCAAAAGACAGACAATAACTAATGTTTGTGAGTACGTGGAGGAAAGGAAACCCTTATACAATATTGGTGGGAATGTAAATTAGTATAGTCACTATGGAGAAGAGAAGGGACGCTCTTAAAATATTAAAAATAGAACAACCGTATGATCCAGCAATCCCACTGCTAGGTATATGCTAAAACAAAAGGAAATCAATATGTCAAAGAGATATCTGCACTCTCATCTTTATTGAAACACCACTATCTATTCAAATAGCTGAGACTTGGAAGCAACCTAAATGTTCATCAACAGATAATGGATTGAGAAAATGTGGTACATATATACAATGGAGTACTATTCAACCATCAAAAGGAATGAGATCCTGTCATTTGCAACAACATGGATGGAACTGGAGGACATTATGTTAAGTGAAATAAGCAGGACACGGAAAGTCAAGCTTCACACATTCTCACTCACATTTGGGAGCTAAAAAGTAAAACAATTGAACTCACGAAGATAGATAGTAGAGTGGTGGTTACCAGAGGCTGGGAAGGGAAGGTGAGGATGGTTAATGGGTTCAAAAATATAGTTAGATAGAATGAATAAGATCTAATAGTATTTCATAGCACAATAGGGCGATTATAGTCAACAATAATTTATTGTATATTTTCAGATAACTGAATGAGTATAATTGGAATGTTTGTAATAGAAAAAATGATAAATGCTTAAGGTAATGGATATCCCATTTACCTTGTGATTATTACACATTGTAAATCTGTATCAAAACACCTCATGTACCCCATTAATATATACATATGCTATAATTTAGTGATCTAATAAAATTTTATTGTTCTCCACTTTTCTTGTGTAATCAACTTACTCTTTCTTTTACCTAGCTATGATTTCATGACTCCTATATATAATCTCAGCTACCTTGGCCAATCCAGACTAGTTGTACTTCTTTGGGATAATATTGACTCTTGCTGAATTCATTTCTCTGTTTAATGTATGGGTACCAATACACCTAAACATGTCTAGAGTCATATAGACACACTTCATGCTCTTGTTTTACAACAGTATCTTTATTTCAGCTAACACTGATACAAGGCTACATTTTCAGACCAACACTGACAGGAAAAGAAACTTAAAATATTGTGTAAACATATGCAAAACAAAACAGGACTACTAGGACCTTTTGATAGGATAGTGAAAATTTTGCTTTTTTTTTTTTTGAGACGGAGTCTCGCTCTGTCGCCCAGGCTGGAGTGCAGTGGCGCGATCTCGGCTCACTGCAAGCTCCACCTCCCAAGTTCACGCCATTCTCCTGCCTCAGCCTCCCGAGTAGAGTAGCTGGGACTACAGGCGCCCGCCACCACGGCCGACTAATTGTTTTGTATTTTTAGTAGAGACGGGGTTTTACTGTGTTAACCAGGATGGTCTCGATCTCCTGACCTCGTGATCCGCCCGCCTCGGCCTCCCAAAGTGCTGGGATTACAGGCATGAGCCACCGCGCCCGGCTGGATAGTGAAAATTTAAAGATCAAAGCAGCAACCTAAAGAGGTTGCTTTTACTCTACACATATTTGTTAGTTATGAGAATGTGAAATGAAATTGTGAGGGCTCAAAGGGTAAAGGGGATCTATATCCAACCCAATGACCACCCGCTTCCAAAGCAGACAGGCTGCTCAACAACCATAAGTAATGTAAACAAGAAACATTCATTCTTTGCCTTTCAGTGAAATTATGAATTATTGTTCTTTCAGCAAATGTTGCTGTGGTCCTGGTTTGAGTCGGGGGAAAATTAAAAATGAAAAAAGGAAAAAGAAAAGTCAAACCGTTTACTCAAGAGATTGTGAACAATTGGGAACATATCACATGAATTTTCACTCAAATTTGCTTGATTGACTGGTCCAAGATTCTCCAAGCATGGATTTGCAGTTTTTCCATTTGGTAGTATCTCAAGCATTTGGAAAAAGCAAATGTAAATCTAAATACTTTCTGGAAGAGATATCTTTATTTTAAGCTTTAGGTTTCCCCTGAAGCCATTGTTAAAGGTCATTAAATAGCACCAGGCAAACAAAACCATGCACACAAGCAAACTCACTAAAACTAACCCCAAACAGTAATATATAAGATATGGAATTAGTGAAAAATATTAGATACTGAAATTATTAGAACAGATACCAAAATTATGTATATATTATACTTTTTAAAGAAATAAAAGAAAAATAATAAAATATAGAGAACCAGAAACTATAAAATGACTGCAGATTTAAAAATAACAACATATAACTTTGAGAAATAAAGACAACAAAAATTAAACTAAAAATCAAAATGAAATGATTAAAATTAAATATTCAGTAAAAAGTTGGAATTAATTGGACAGATCTGACAATAAAATGTATGAACTTTTAATAAATCAGAATTTATTCAAAAATTAGCATAAAGCTACAAAAGTCATAAAATATAGAAAAAAATAGTAAAATATATGGAAGACTCAGTGGAAAAGTCTATTATACATTATTAGAGTACTTAGAGTAAGAAACCTTAAATTATACACTGGAAATTAAAAAACGAAAGAAATGGCATGCCATAGCAGCAAGAGAAAAATGGTCTCTTCAAAAAATATGCTGGAAAAATTACATATACCTACAGAAAATTGATATAGAAACCTTTCTCAATAGCATAGAAAAAGTCAGTGACAGATGGATTCCAGAAAAATATATGGAAATCCAAACTATAAAGCTTTAAAAGTATATTTGAATATCTTCACAACTTCAATATAGGATAAAATTTCTTCGGCAAAATAAAGGCAAAGATAATCTTAGAGAACATAAAGAAAAAGTAAATAACTTTTATCATATTAAATTTAAAACTCTTGTTTATTCACAGAGAAGAGTATATAAAAATAAGAGTTCCAGAATATGATAAAATATGTGCAACGTGTATATGATAAAGGGAGAGATTTTAGAAGTCAGACAAAATGATCACACACACACACACACACACACACACACCTCACATTTGCATGTCAATACATACAAATAGTAAAATAGAATAGAGGAAAAATATTCTACAACAAATAATTCATGAAGACAAACATCAAACAAATAATAAATAAAAGAAAAAGTTTTTTGCCATATAAATAATAAGAAGAATGCAAATAAAAGGAACAGAATAAATCACACATCTGTCAGAAACTGGCAAACACTGCTGATGGGAATGCAAATTGTAATAACAATGTTGAAAAAAACAGTTTGGCATAATCTGTTAAAATTGAAAGTATTACCCTGTTATGCTGTTACCCAGCATATAGAGTCAAAGGCTCTAGTTTCTATGAACTAAAAATCATTTGCCCATTTACAACCGTATATCTGAATTTTAAAAGTTCCAAAGAAGTAATGTGTGCACCTACCTCACTGGAAACATCCAAATTGTTTAGCATACATCAATATAAACAAACAAACATCTGCTGATGTAGAGAGAAAGGTAAAACACAGAAATGCATGAAGTTTCATTTTATTCTTATGTGGTTCAAAAACAATGAAATAAACTATGCTCTTTGGGGACACACATATCTTGTTTAGGTGTTTATCGCTAGTAAGCCTATAATCTACATACTGATAAAATGCTCACAAGGTCAATACGATTAATAGGAAGAGAGAGAGGGTTAAAAACCACTGAGATGAATAGGGATGATTCTAGGTTTTTGTCAATGTGTTATTTATTGAAGAGTGTACAAGCCATATACATTTTATATTGTAATTATTCATTAATTGCACATATAATTGTATAATCATTAATTAAATTTTGCAAATTTTCTATTTGCTATTATTTTACAATTAAAGGAGAAATAATAAGAAGGCAAATGTTCAGAAATTACAGATTATATATAGGCATGGCAGAAACTGTCAGGGTGTAAACTATATTAAAAAGTTTGTATAACATTAAGCCAATATATTAAAAACAAGTAATATAGTATCTAGAACTATATTGTCATATATTTCAATATATAAGAAATTGCTCAATATGTAGTAGAAACTGTAGGAAAATACACATGCACATATAGACAGATATGTGTACAAATATGTCATTGCTATATATATCTATGTATATAAATATATATATCTATGTATATAAATATATATATCTATGTATATAAATATATATGTATGCGTAAAATTGCGAAGATCAAAACTACAAACACTATCAATTTTAGTTAATGTACTGAAAGTCCTAGGTAGTTTACTATCAGAAAAATAGACATTAGAATTTGAAAAAATTATTATTCACAATATACACAACTTCCTATATAGAAAACTTAGAAAATCTACTACCAAATTATTATTATAATTTAGCATTATTGGGTTGTATAACAGTTCATTCAGAACAAAAAACATCATGGCTGCAAACCACAAACAGAAAGCAATATAATTTTATTAAAAATATTAAATTACATATTGTAATATATGTCATAAATATAACAAAACTTATTCATAACCTTTGCAGAAGGTATAGTATGCATTTATCATGGGGATAAATACCAGAGGTTCAAAGTGAATAAGCTAGTCACTGTACTCATCCTCACTGAGTGTTCTGTGCTGGAAACAGATAATTGGATAGCAAATTAGCAATATTGTGACTCGAAAAGCAGAGTTTGCCAGAGGTAGAGTAGTCCTGATTTACACCTGTTGTTCAGGCATAATTGTAATAGCACCTCCTTTCATGCTCGATTATGTTCAAATTTGGAAGATAAATTTTTTGGTCACCATAGCTATGAAAGCATTAGGTATATAAAAATGGGGCATTAATGCTAATTTGGAGGTGTTAGGAAAGACATCTCTGAAGATGTGACATAAAAACTTGGATGGACCTAATTATGATTAGAATTTATTGAAGATAAATTAACAAAGGGATGAGTGACATGTGGAAGCAACTAAATCATTTGGTAACTATGATTAGCAGTAGTTTATATATAGACTGGTATTAAGGATCTCAAATAAAGTTATTCTCAACCCAGAAGACAGCATTACTGATGTTTTACATTAAAACACTCCCTTTACTTTTATTCTCTGTATTTCCTTCTTCTCTGCTATGATTATATTTTCTTTTCTCGGGACCATGAAACCCAGTAGAAAGTCATTATATGCATGTCCCTTCTTCCCATATTGGCCATCACAATTCACTTACTAAGCCAAAGTATTCACCTTAAATTGTCTTAATACATCTAAATTGTCATATATCCACAATACATAATTTCTTAAATCAGTTCTAGCTATTCTCTAAACTTACTATAGTAGTTTACGTATTCCTTTTCATTCTTTAAACAAATATTAAACAGATTTTGTAATTGATAGTAGAGATGATTAATGAAAAACATGTGATTTTTTTGTTTACTGTTCCTCTACTGTTTTATTATTTCTCCCATACCTCAATTTTTGCCCTCTGTTCTGCTCAAGCAGAAATACTTTACTGTTTCCTGTTTGCCAAGGATCCATTTTCTGCTTTCAAATCACTTCAACAGACTCCTTCACATCCTGTGATGGTTTTATGAACCTATTTTCCACACTATATTTAAAAGAAAGTCTAGTATTGAATTATTTTCCCATATTGCCAAACAGTGTTGAATTTGCTGTAACCTGATTTGTTGTGAGGAATGGTGCCATGTTTTGGTGGTGTTGACATAAATATATCCTGGCACTCTCAATAATTGGGACAAAATGCACCATTTCATTTGGCCAATATACTGAGCTAATTTCTGACTTACTCATCTCTGGCATCAAAAAACACTGAGGCTGAACACCCATAGAAACCAAATATTTGCATAAAGGTGTCTTAGAGGAAATGGAAAAATCAAAGTGCAAATTAAAATTGCATTTTATTGACGACAATAGCCTCAATTATTTTTTTAAAAAACAAGTGTATGTAGAAAACATTTGCCTAAACAATAAAATAAAATGTACTGAATAAACTTTTTATTTATCAAAAGTGAAATTTTCACAGTCTATTATGGGATAGAGTGTATGCTGGTACACACTGAGTCCTCAGAAATGACCATCACAAACCAATAAATATGCATTCTCGTCTTATTCCTTGAAGAGCAAAAGCTATGTGGTTGTAAAGTACTATAAGCATATAAAATCCTTTCCTGCTTCTGGTTGAGTGTGGAAATTCACTGCAGATGAGAGAGGAAGAAGAAATTACTTTGCTTTTTCCTTACCATGGCAGGTCAAGAAAAATAAAAGATTTTGAAAAATGAAAGACTTCTTTCCAATATATATGTACTTTGTGGTTCAAAAGTGTACTGCACAGATGTCTTCTCTACAATTACATAGAACTCCCTTTCTTATTACAGTGAGGGAAAATCAGTGATGCCCATAAATTGGAATTTGAAAAAATAAATAAAATTAAACTCATACAACTTAAATGGTTTGAAATGTTTTGATTTTTTTTTCAACTTAGGGATTCTAAGGTTAAGTTTCTAAAACTGTACGCTTCTATTATCTAACTTTCTGGAGTATTTTATCTCTCAAAAAGAAAAATAGAAAGCTATATTTTTTCTTATATTCTATAATAGCAAACTGACTAAAGTTTAAACATTTGTTAAAGTTATATTTTATTTTTAATCTGCTGGAATTTATTAAACTCTTGAAACTTTGACTGAGATTACCAATTCCCTAGCCTGTGACAAGTGCAGGTAACTTTCTAACTCAAGACATGTAGTCCGCCACAAGGTTTCCGTGAACATGAATGGGCTCTGACCAGACTCAGACACACAAAAGAATTCCTCGCACCTTTGGTCCATACACTTTTCTGCTAGTTTTACTTTGATTGGTCCAGAGAGAGAATTGAAGGATCTGGCTCAACAGTCTAAAGAGATAATTTATTTTTACTGGGAGTAGGGAAAATGTAAGTACCTTATGGGCAATCAGAAATCTAAGGTAATATTGCATCTCTTGGCTCTAATAGGCATTTATATTCTATGTACACTCTCTGTACCTACATTTTCCTTTGTCACAGTAAGAGAAAATTTCCAGGTAAATTATTTCCAGAAATGTGATAGCAAAAGGAAGAACACTGTATTCTATTGTAACCATATCATTTAATGGTACGTTTCCTCCTAGCTGCTTCACCGAAGTCCCTTTGCGAGTCAAAGACAGCGTGTCCTCGCTATAGATATTTCCCTTGGCATAACCTTGCCTCTCTTTTTCTCCACTCACCTTAGCTTGCTGAGACAGGAGGCCATTCAGGGAAGTAGGCAAAAATCAAACCTTGCATTAAGGTTAGTCAAGGGGAAGACAGAATTCTGGATGTGTATTCGAGGGAAGCTGAGTTTTTTCACTGTACAAGTCAGTTAGTCTGTTACTGGGTTCTCTGTAATACTAGTATCTCTCCCTCTCACTTATGTTGTCTTCTTCAGCGAAGAGGCACTTCAGCACTGTTCCCAGTCACTCTTTCTCTCCTTCCTTCTCTCTCTATCTCTTTCACTTCCTTCTTCCTCCCTCCCTTTGTCTTAATTCCATTTCCAAACACTTGATGTTTTGTTTAAAAAATGAAAAGATTCAGAATACAACTAAAAAGTCTGCAATAATTAGCATCTTATTACTATTACAGTGTAACTATTTTATAGTCTGTGTAACTATATCCCTATATCAAAATACTTGTTGGGTCAACTCCTGCACTCACTATGACACTGTTTGAAGATAGCTTTTTTTTTCTTATAATAGTGCTTTTTTGAATTTTCATGAAGCATAGTTTTCATATATTGCAGAAAAATACTTGATATATTTTTTGTGACAGTATGATGACCTGAAAAGTTGTCTGTTTTTTTGTTATTGTTGTTGTTGTTGTTTTGTTTTGTTTGAGACAGAGTCCGTTCTGTCACCAGGCTGGAGTGCAGTGGCCCGATCTCTGCTCACTGCAACCTCCGACTCCCTGGTTCAAGTGATTCTCCTGCCTCAGCCTCCCGAGTAGCTTGGATTACAGGCATGCACCACCCCCCAAGCTAATTTTTGTATTTTTAGTAGAGATGGGGTTTCACCATGTTGGCCAGGATGGTCTCAATCTCCTGACCGCCCCCTGCCTTAGCTTCCCAAAGTGCTGGGATTACAGGTGTGAGTCACCGCGCCTGGCTAAGTTGTCTGTTTTTTATTTATAGATAGCACAAAGTGTGCTACTGCATTACAAGATCTGCTCATTTCAGTATTTTTTCAGGAAATAACCGCCATAAAAGCATGTGCATTCAATTGTTATAAACCTATTTTTTACTTTTTGACTGCAGTGGAATAGTACATCCATGAAAGAAAACTCCTGGCATACCAACAGGCAGCCTTACTGGTTGAAAATTCTTACTGTCTCCTTAGGGCTTACAATTTTGGCCTGCGGCTTCTGATATAATCTAGCTTTTCTACAATAGCCAAGAAAATATGACATATATTTCCATTGTTATGCCCAGTGAGTAGGAAAATACAGAAAATACCAGAAGATACTAAGAAATTATGAACATTCAGGCACTGTGCTAAACGTTTATTATGTATTATCATTTAATTCTCAAATCAATCATGTGTTAAAATTATTGTGATGAGCCTTAGACTTGGAAAGATGAAGTAAATTCCCAGGGGTCTCATAGTCCCTTAGTAAGGAGGCCTGGATTGAGATGTGAGTTGTTTGCTTAGTGCCTGCCCCACTCCACCAGTGCGTTGAACATCAATCTGGCCACTCATCTTTTAAAAATTTATCTCACTACAGTTCTTGATTTCTGACATCGCTTATTGAGCCCTGTTTTCAAAGACAGATAAGTTTGCAGAAATGTCATCTTTTTCCGAAACAGGAAGTTCTGAAGTAAATATACTTGTAGACTAGAGGAGCAGCCCCACTTTATTATTGTGTTTTATCCTAATTAATTTAATAAGCCATTTTTTCTCATTAAAAAAGATACGCTGTTGCTTTCCATTTTTTTAAACACAAATGAGAGACTGGTTTACCTATTGGATGGAAGAAAATAGTTTAGTTATCTTGCCTAGGACTTAATCCTCTGCCAGGAAAGATGAAAACAGCATATTTGGACATAAATCCAGAATCAGAGCCAGGAATTGCACTTTCTTCCTGTTTACACAGCCAAGGCTTGGTAGAGAAACCTTGGCTTACAATCTCAATTTTCAATACAGGGGCCTCATGACTTGATTTGTATATACTCCTTGGACTACCTATTTATGTATCAGCTTTTCTTAATCAAGCTTAGATATATTATATATATAATATTATATCTATCTATCTATCTATCTATCTATCTATCTATCTATCTATCTATTAGAAATGACTTTGGGGTTTGTGAGAATTATGTTGATTACCTGGAGGTGCCCTGTCCACCTCTGAGTAGGAAGAGCTTCATAAGCACTGTCACCACTATCTACCTAATTCTTCAGAAAGTAACGTGACTTATGCTAGACACCCTTATTTTTCCTAAAATCTTTTGATCCTATTCATTATTTATTTTAAGCCAGTGCATCCTACCTCAAATCTTAATCTTCACAGAAGCCACTTGAGGATATTGTAAAAATGTAGATTCTGATACAGCAGGACTAGGGTAAGGCCTAACAGTCTCCATTTCTAATAAGTTCCCAGGAGGCCTAACATTCCTGGCCTCTTTGGAGTGAGGGAAGTCTCTGTCCATGGGAACAGTCTGTCACAGGATAGTTACAGTGCAAGGCACCAAGACCTTTACTGCCTACTAGTGGCAAATGGGAGTGTGGAAGTGGCTGAGAGTGGTGGCAGTGGTGTCACTACTGCCAGTGCTGCTCATCCCAAGGTCCCATTTTGAGTAAAAAAACCTTAGACTACTGGTTTTCATCATATGATTCTGGACAACCAACATCAGCCTCTCCTGGAAATTTCTTTTTTTTTCTTTTTTTTTTTTTTTGAGTCGGGGTCTAACTGTTGCCCATGATGGAGTGTAGTGGTGCAATCATGACTCAGGTGATCCTCCCGATCCTCCCACCTCAGCCTCCCATGTTGCTGGGACTACAGGTGTGCACCAAAATGCCCAGCTAATTTTTGTATTTTTTGTAGAGATGGGGTTTTGCCATGTTGCTCAGGCTGGTCTTGAACTCCTGGGTTCAAGCTATCCACCCACCTCAGCTTCCCAAAGCGCTAGGATTACAGACATGACCCACCATTCCAAGCTCTGAGAACTTCTTAGAGCAGCATAACCTGAGCCCTCTTCTGAATATCAAAAACTCTCAATCTGATGCACACTAAAGTTTGAAGAATCACTGCTTTATAACACTTGCTGTCTCTCTATCCCTTTTGCTAATGTGTACACCAAATCCCTTTTAGACTCACCAGAGGAACTTCTTACTGGTCTTTCTCTTTCCCTCTTTTTTGTTAACAGTTAGAATTTTATTAAAGATAATAAAATATTTAATATTATAAAGTTCCTTAAATGCTAGTGAGAGACTTAGACCTTCCACAAGACCAGAAGCCACACACACTGGTTATCCCCACCAAGGATTAGTCAAGCAAAGTTTTCCATTCCCAGCCACTCTCAGTCTCCCATCTGCCACTCAGTAGGCAGTGAAGATCTTGGTGCCCTGCACCCATGACTAGCCCATGACAGAATGTTTCCTTGGACAGAGCCCTCACTCACTCCAAAAAGTCCAGGAATGTTAGGCCTCCTGGACATTCCAAGGCCTAGGCCAGCTTCGGACTGGGACCAGGCCTACAATAAAAGGACAAGAGCAGCAGAATAACTTGTAAAGGTTCAAAGTGGGTCTCCATTTAATACCAGGAACAGTTTTACCCCACCTCAATGGCTGAAGTGCACCCATTCCAGCTCCTCTTTCCCCACCTACAAACTATCCTTCACATTGATACCACAGTGATTTTTAAATTGAAAATTAGGATATTTATTCCTCCTTAAATCTCTCCTTGCAAAATAAAGTCTAAAGTTTGTAACCTAGTACCTATAGACTAATTAAAATAAATATCAATGATTTGCAAACAATAAGTGATGATTCAAGGTAAAATTTCCAGTTAGAGTATCATATATGGATGCAAAAAAATTGCTCGATGTGAGTACTCATATTGATATGATTTGGCTGTGTTCCCACCCAAATCTCATCTTGAATTGTAGCTCACATAATTCCCATGTGTCATGAAAGGGACTCAGTGGAAGGTAATTGAATCAGGGGGATGGGTCTTTCCCATGCTGTTCTCATGATAGTGACTAAGTCTCCCGAGATCTGATGGTTTTATAAAGTGAAGTTCCCCTACACAAGCTCTCTCTTGCCTGCCACCATACAAGATTTGACTTTGCTCCTCATTTGCCTTCTGCTATGATCGTGAGGCCTCCCAGCCATGTAGAACTGTCAGTCAATTAAACCCCTTTCCTTTATAAATTACCCAGGCTCAGGTATGTCTTAATTAGCAGCATGAGAACATACCAATACAGTAAATTGGTACTGGTAGAGTGGAGTGCTGCTGTAAAGATACCCAAAAATGTGGAAGCAACTTTGGAACTGGGTAACAGGCAGAGGTTGGAACAGTTTGGAGGGCTCAGAATATGACAGGAAAATGTGGGAAAGTTTGGAACTTCCTAGAGATTTATTGAATGGCTTTGACCAAAATGCTGATAGTGATATGGACAATAAGGTCCAGGCTGAGGTGGTCTCAGACGGTGATGAGGAACTTGTTGGGAAATGAAGTAAAGGTCACTCTTGCTATGCAAAGAGATTGGCTGTATTTTGCCCCTGCCCTAGATGTCTGTCGACTTTGAAGTTGAGAGAGATAATTTAGGGTATCTGGGGGAAAATTTTTCTAAGGGGCGAAGCATTCAAGAAGAAGCAGAGAATAAAAATTTGGGAAATTTGCAGCCTAATGACACATTAGAAAATAAAAATCCATATTCTGAGCAGAAATTCCAGCCAGCTGCAGAAATTTGCATAAGTAACAAGGAGCCAAATGTTAATCGCCAAGACAATGGGGGAAATGTCTCCAGGGCATGTCAGAGACCCTCACAGCAGCTCCTCCCATCACAGGTCCAGAGATCTGGGATAAAAAAAAATGGCTTCCTGGGCTAGGGCCAGGGCCCCCCTGCTCTGTGCAGCTTAGGGACTTGGTTCCCTGTGTCCCAGCTGCTCCAGCTGTGACTAAAAGGGGCCAAGGTACAGCTCAGGCTGTGGCCTCAAAGTGTGCATGCCCCATCCTTGGCAGCTTTCACATGGTGTTGAACCTCCAGGTGCACAGAAGTCAAGAATTAAGGTTTGGGAACCTCTGCCTAAATTTCACAAGATGTATGGAAACACCTGGATGTCCAGGCAAAAGTTTGATGCAGGTGCAGGGTCCTCATGGAGAACTTTTGCTAGGGCAGTGCAGAAGGGGAACATGGGGTGGGAGCCCTCACACAAAGTCCCGAGTCAGGCACTGCCTAGTGAAGCTTTGAGAAGGAGGCCACTTTTCTCCAGACCCCAGGATGATAGATCCACCACAGCTTGCACTGTGCACCAGGAAAAGCCACAAACACTCAATGCCAGCCCATGAAAGTAGCTGGGAGGGAGGATGTACCCTGCAAAGCCACAGGGGGAGAGCTGCCTAAGACCATGGGAACTCACTTTTGCAGCACGACCTGGGTGTGAGACATGGAGTCCAAAGAGATCCTATTGCAGCCTGAAGATCTGGCTGCCCTGCTGGATTTTGAACTTGCATAGGGCCTGTAGGCCCTTCATCTTGGTCAATTTCTCCCATTCGGAATGGGCATATTTACCCGATACCTGTACCCTCATTGTATCTAAGAAGTAACTAACTTGCTTTTGATTTTACAGGCTCATAGGCTGAAGGGACTTGCCTTGTCTCAGGTAAGACATCAGATTGTGGACTTTTATGTTGATGCTGAAATGAGTTAAGACTTTGGGGGACTGTTGGGAAGGCATGATTGGTTTGAAATGTGAGGACAAGAGATTTGGGAGCTGCCAGAGGTGGAATGATGTGGTTTGGTTTTGTCTCCATCCAAATCTCATCTTTAATTGTAGCTCCCATAATTTCTACATGTCATGGGAGGGAACTAGTGGAAAGTAATCGAATCATAGGGATGGGTCTCTCTAATTCTGTTCTCATGATAGTGAATAATTCTCCCAAGATATGATGGTTTTATAAAGGGGAGTTCCCCTACACAAGCTCTCTCTTGCCTGCCACCATGTAAGACTTGACTTTGCTTTTCATTTGCCTTCTTCCATGGTGGTGACAACTCCCCAGCCATGTAGAACTGTGAGTCAATTAAACATTCCTTTATAAATTACCCAGTCTCTGGTATGTCTTTATTAGCGGAGTGAGGACAGACTAACACACATATAGAAAAAAAATGATGCTGCTTCATGGATATCAGTGTTCTTGACCCCCTTTTCTCAAACTGTAAAAGAAACATGGGAAAAAATAGAAGTATAAATCTGAGAGATGCTGGAGTAGGTTTTGTCCATATTTGGAAAAATGTAGAATAATACTTGATACTTTGGCTTTTCAACTTATACTTAACTTGTAGGTGGATTGGCTGAATAACTTCTCTCAGCCTCTATATTAATTTTTAAAAGAAATTCTAGAATAGAGATTGGAAAATTTGGGTCAAACTATGTAGTTTAGAAAGTTACAATTATCTGTAATTGCTTTATTTCCATGCCCAACTTTTTTTTTAATATGAAAGATATTGAATATAGCTGGTGTTCTTTTTCCATTTGTAGTGCCACTATTTGGTATTTTGGTGTAAGAAATAGAGTTCAAAATGTTTTTCACACCTTCTAATTTTGTTTCCCAAGATCTGTTTTTAGGTTAGGTAGACGGACTCCCTTATGAAGTTCCTTCCAGAAGGTTTCATTGTGATATTTTATTGTTGAAAACTGAGGCTCTAGGTGTGGTTATAATCAGTGTTGTTTAAAGAGGTACTTTAAGAACTTACCTAAAGAATAACACACAATTCTTTGAATTTAGAACTTGTTATGTTAAAAATGCTTTCTTTTTATTTGAAAGCTTTTACTTTGCTTCTTTTTTTCCCTTTGCTTTTATTTAGTTTGAAGGATGTTGCTAAGTAATGAAAGATTCAATATTAAATTAATTAAAAAGTGGTTCAAAAATTAAAAAATGAAGAAAATGGTTTAAAAAAAAACAGACTTTGTAGCCTTATAAAAGTTTGAGTCAAGGTTTATATAAAGTTTTGCTAAAAGTTATTGACATTAGTGGTGATGGCCATTAGGTTAAATTAACTTGAAAATAGTCTAAGAAACATATTATACTGGGAGATGAAAAGAAATGTACTATTTAGCTGTATTATTTCTTTTCTATAACTGTAAGCAATTGACTTAAGAAGGCAGAAGCTTTCTTAAGTCCTGTGAGTCCACGTACATTCAAATCGCAATTTTCAACACACAACAGAGTTTCAGACAACCTATTCTATTTCGAGTGTATGACTTTGTACAAATCATTTATCATTTCTGGGGTTCAGTATTCTGTATTACATTATAGAGAAGATTACCATTGAAGATTCTTCCAGCTCTGAAATATTCTGATTAGGTATGTAGTTAAGAAATTCATACCAAGGGTTGGCTCCAGGACTTATTCTTCACCTGCCAAATTTTATTTTTAGTTCCTGATACACAGGAGCTCAATGCTTCTAGATATCCCTTAAAACAAATTTTTGAATAATAAAATTTAATTAAAAATTTTGCATTGCATTCCATTGGCAACATTTCATACTGATTTCACTCAGTCCTCTCAATAAGATAATTTCCTTATACTTTTCACATGACTGTTGTTTTAATAGTTGGAGAAATAGCTATCTCTATATTAAAACATTTCTCAAAGAGTCCACATAGATACCCATAAATTTTAATTACAAATTTAAGAAGAAAAGGTAAATATATAAAAGCAATATCTATCATTTTCCACTAGATTGTTCTACTTTTTCTGATTTGTTTTAAATTTTTGCACAAAGATTGAATCACTTTTATATGTAACTTTATAGCTAATGTGATCAGAAAACATATTGATGCATTATATAAATATTATATGGCCATATGGATTTTTGAAGTGATGTCTGACATACCAAATGTGAATCCATTTTATACATTCTTTTATATATAGTCAAGTGATAGCTATATAATAGGCTTAATAAAATAGCAAACAGCTCATTTGTCCTCCCTCTTTTGTCTAATTACCCAACTTTCACAAATGAGGAAAATCTAATACCAAATATATCATTGTAAGTAGAAAATTGTCACTTTGTTGTTCCTTATTTTTTAAATGTATTCCAAGATTGAAAGAACTAGAATGTCACGGAGAGTACCAGAAATTTTTGTGCCCACAGACCTTGTAGAATCTATGTTGGGGGTAGAGTTTGGAGTATGAATAAGCTGGAAGTAGGGAACCATAATAAATAATGAGATTTTGGTCATTTATTTTTTACATAAGACAATACTGTATGGCTTTTTGAGTCCTGGAATTTTATGTCATTCAGAAGATGGATGAGAAGAGCATTCCCATTAAGACCATTAAGGCAAGATTGTGAAGGTAATTTTAAGAGGATCAAGAGCCTGTAATACTAGAATCGGATCATTTGACACTGTGTCATTAACCTGATACTGCAGCTAATCTTCTCCAGTTTCCTTCTCTCTAAATATGAGGATAATAAAAGTATTTATTTTCTATTTAATAGAAGTATAAGTTTAACACAAATAGTACACTTAAAGCACTTATTTAAAGTATCAAGTAGTTTGTAGTTATAAAATATTGTTTATTGATAAATATAATTTACATAGATTGGATTTTAATAAGTGGTATCTATAGTACTAAGTTCCTTAAATCTATTATTTAATCTAAAACTAACAATAACTCTATAGAACACTAGTTAATACCATTTAGAGCTGAATTTTACTCATGAGAAAACAGTCTTGTCCAAGCCCTACAGATTATTGAGAAATAGAGCCAGAATTTAAAGCTAGGATTGATGACACCCTATTCTGCATTTGAGCACCAAGTAAGTCCTAAGAGCCACTTTAAAATGTATTTTGTATATTATAAATATTTAAGTATTATGCTCAAAATTTTATATGTGGTAATCAGAATTCAAACTAAGTCTATGGGTCTTTATGTTTCTGCTTCAAGATAATCAACCACTGTTACAATATTTCTTCCATAATGTATATTGAGGCTGAAACAAATCCATGTAATTTTTATTTTACACAAGATATAGAGTATCTCAAACAAGTGTAAATTCTCAAAAAGCATTTTGAGATTTAATGTTAAGAGTTTTCATTAATGACTATAGACATTTTGAAAGAAAGTAGCCCAGCCTGTCTATGGAAGAAAAAGAGAAATAAGCCTATAATTTATTTTAATCTTACTGTGATCTGAGGTAATCATTAACAAATGGTATCTAACTTACTCCCAAGAGAAATTATAAATAAAAGACAGAATAATCTCCCAACCATGACTCTTTGTGGGATATTATGTTAAATCAGTGGTTGGTAGAATGTGCCAAATTATCTTATTTAAAACACACACACACACACACACACACACACACACACACACACACAAAGCATTTTCTCACTCATCAAGGAAATTATCACCGTCAACAATTCCATTTGGCTTTACAAATAAATGTTGCTCCTAAAGTTGCCATTAAATATAGGACCAGTTGATAGAATAAAATAAAGTAAGCTTTTCCTCCAACTCATCCATCTCTATTAGCAACGGCAACCTTTTAATGAAGACATTCACACCGTAACTACAATATAACACATGCTGAATTCCTCTAGTGCCTTCCAACTAGCACACCTGTGTATGATATACAAAAGCCAATAATAGAAAATTGATCTAGGAAGAAACAGTTTTATTTGTTCTGAGGCATGAAACACAGTTTATCATGAGTAAATTCACGAAAGATTTTATATGAGTTTTTTTTGTCTGAAATAAAATATGGGGAAAACATAAGCAACAAATATACTAAAGATATAATGGCATTGCATGTGACATGTAGGCAACAGAAAAAAAATTAATAAATAACATAAACAAGTAGCTTTCAAGATTTGACTTGGATGATAGGAATTGTTCATTATCTAATGTCAGATATTGCCTAGAGGAAGTGTATTCTTTTCATTCATATTTGGATCATCACACATTTACATAAAAAACAGTAGTTGACTGCTAGTTTCAAAAACCTAATTGCAATAGCCTACACATTAAAAGGTTTATTTTTCTCCTATAACAAGAAGCCCTGTATTAGTCCATTCTCACACTGCTATAAAGACATACCTGAGTCTGGGTAATTTATGGAAAAAGAGAGGTTTAATTGACTCACTCTTTCACAGGCTGCCCAGGAAGCATGGCTGGAGCAGCCTCAGGAGACTTACAATCATGGAGGAAGGCAAAGGGGAAGCAGGCACATCTTTACAAGGTGAAGCAGGGGAGAGAGAGCAAAGTGGAAGGCGCTACACACTTTTCAACAACCAGATATTGTGAGAACTCACTCACTATCATGAGAACAGCAAGGGGGACATCTGCCATCATGATCTAATCATGTCCTACCAGGTCCCTGCCCCAACATTGGGAATTACAATTTGACATGAAAATTGGGTGGGGATGCAGAGCCAAACCATATCAAGTTCACAGTGGGCAGTTTCTGTCATTTTTTCAGTGGTTCAGGATATTAGGACCAAGTCTCTGTGCTTTTCTGAGCCTTATATATTATGATGTCAACACGGCTGCTATAGCCTTGTCCAGTCTTGTTTGAGGGAGCTAGAATGAGAATGGGACAAGAGCAGTAAAGTGATGCCCCCTCAACTAAATTACAATAAATTACAGTGCTTTTTCTAAAACCTCATCAAAGGGCTCCAGCTTATATTTCCTTGGCACCCTCATCTCAAAGGAGTTTTATACTAAAAAGTTTGCCACTAACCCACATAGAGGAATTTTCTTACTGATGACAAAGATGAGAATACCTGTAGGAGAGACGAGCAGGTATTTTTGTTAACTGCACCCTAGCGAAACTTACTTCACAACTGATACAGAGAAAAGTGTATATAATTTAAATGTTGTATTTATTATAAAATTATGGATGGGTAATGATAGCATGAGTTTAATTATCAGATGAGAATTGTGAGATATAAAAGTTTGTATTTCCCAGCCAGGCGTGGTGGCTCGCACCTGTAATCCCGGCAGGTTGGGAGGCCGAGGCGGGCAGATCACCTGAGGTCAGGATTTCAAGACCAGCCTGACCAACATGTTGAAACCGCATCTCTACAAAAATACACAAATTAGCTAGGCATGATGGTGGGTGCCTGTAATCCCAGCTACTCGGGAGGCAGAGGCAGGAGAATCACTTGAACACGGGAGGCGGAGGTTGTAGTGAGTCGAGATGGTGCCACTACACTCCAGCCTGGGCAACAGAGCAAGACTCTGTCTCAAAAAAAAAAAAAAAAAAAGTTAGTATTTCCCATCAATCTGGTAAAACACATTATAAAAAATAAAAGTGGAAATTAACTTAGCCAGTTAAAGCAACTTATTACAAGCATCAGTTTCAAGTTTTCATAAAAGAATTTTAATATTCTTCACACTTATTCTAATGTTATTAGTTAGCTTTTAAAGAAACAGTTATCTACCTACAACAGAATAGTTCCACAATAGTTCCACAAATACACCTACTATTTACAAACTAAAAATAAAAATTAAGTTAAATAAATAAAATTGTTATATATAATATGTATTTATGTATATATGATTCAAGTTAGAAACAGAACAACTTTATATGGCACTCAAACTTTCTAATATCAAAATAGTCTTCAATTTGACTTAACATATTACTTTCAAAAGTAAAATATCCAAGTTGGACAAATTAATGAATAATAAGTAGTGGGAAGTAGACCCTTAAATTGATTTACTTCAGAAGCTTCATTATGTATTTCTCACCCTCCTTTATATGTTGCTTTATCATTTAAACTATAAACGGTGTAAGAGTTTATGGACACATGGGGATAAAACAGATTATTTAATGCAACTATAAAATTTGTGAAGAAAAATTACTCACAAATGTCAGCATGTGTGTCATATTTTATTCATTCATAAAATTAGTATATAGAGCAATAAAACCTAAAATTTTATTAAATATAAAAATGTATACTATGCACATTAAATTTTATATTTTCAATTTTGCTCTTTTTGCAAGAAAATTTTGCTACTTAATAAAAGATTATCTGATATGATGTATATATTTGAAGGCTGACTGAGTGAGTGATATGTTGGAAATATTTTCTTGCTAAATATGTTTTCAGTTACTTAAAAGATGCAATAAGTTGTAAGGCCTTAATATAGTTGCAGTACTAATGTAATCTATTTGGTCCTTTCTGCAATAGATAGAAATAAGTGACTAAGAAATTAACAAAGTATAAGTCCTTCTGGAAATTCAAGATAATAAAGAGCAACTTTATTTAATATTCCACAAATGTTCTATTTACATTATGCATCCTGATTAAGTGCCAGAACACTTTTTATTCAGTAAATATGACTGCACGCATTTTCTTACATTACATTTTACAGAAGACAGATGGCCCCAGCATGTGTTCCCTCTTGGCATATGATCTAAATTCCTGATTCCAATGAGTATGCATGTATATGTTTGCATGTGGATGTGTATGTACATCAAATAGAAATGTAGTCTTTGACACCACACATTTTTGTCTCATGATGGAAGAAAAAATGTTATTATTAAAAACAAATAATTACAGAGTAAATAAAGAATTCTGATTTTTTATGAAATTTCACATTTCATAGAAATGGGAGTGAAGGGCTTTCCAAACTTTCTGAAGTAGATTTTTGTAAATGTTCTTTATCCCCAAATTTTAGTGTTGGATAGTCCCTTAGAGGTCATCAAGTGACTAAGCCCTTCGTAAGAAAAGGCCTTGATGCCTTAGCCGGGAGGTTTTAAGTGTATGAACAAGGTCACAAAAGCAGAGGCAGAGGACTTTCGTTTTGGGTGATAAAGCACATTATTCCAGTCTTTACAAGCAGGAAAAAGCTAGGCAATCTGAAAATTAATTCTTTTTTAAGCCATCAAATAACTAAAATCCCAGAGCAACCAAATAACCAAAACTCCAGGGAGAGACAGGCATTTGCAGGCGGAGAGACAGGCATTTGCAGGCAGAAAGATTCTGACTGCAAAATTGCTTCTGGAACACATGCCACAAGACTCCATAGAAGCCTATACAAAGATACATCTAAAGGTTTTCAATTAACTGTTAAATATTGAATGCAAGTGTATGAGAGTGAAACTTCTGGGAACATGTGTAAAGAGGCTCACACTCTTGTAGGCTTTGCCTCCACAAATGCCACACACAACACTCATAAAGAAAATCACAGAGAACTACTCTGTCACATTGGGAGGATAGGAGTGGTTGTCAGATGCCATTGCTACAACTCCAGCCAGACCGTTCCATCTTTCCTACAGATAACAGCCTTGATCTCCAGGGAAGGACAAAAAAACTTACCACTTTAGGGCACTGGTAGAAAACCACTGCAGCTGGGACAACCACAGGGTGAAAAAGCATTACCTCTGAGGATGATCAGGGTACATGGCATTCCAACCTCTAGTATTTGAGGAAATGCAGGAGAAGTTGCAAAGGGCATACTACTGAGGCCCAGGGACACAGTACCATCCTAAAACTGTGGCTTAATCTCAGCATCCCTCCTTCTCACCCACGTGATTACAAGCGTTTAGAAAACAACAGTGGAATACAGCTGGGAGGTCTGCAAGAGATATTTTTTCTTGTAATGCAAGAAATGCAATATAATGTAATGCAACATAGTGTAATGCAAAAGAAAGACCCAAACAAACATGGGGAAAGAGCCATTGGAAAAAAACAATACTCTGGCAGTCTACCTGATCGAAGGACTTTGAAGCCTGTGTGTGACACCTTAATGGGTGTGACTAAGTATGACCATTCCAACCAACTTCAAATCCAGCCTAATCCCTAATAGGATTACATAAACCAACACCTTGCTGGCCTAGTACAAATTTCTCTAAGAATAAAACATTCTTACTTTCAGTAACTACTCTCCTTCATAAGATGTCAGTTTTTAACAAAAAATTATAAGGCAAACAACAAGGCAAAAGAGAGAAAACAATCATCAAAGCAGACTTAGATATGACCAGGCAAGTATTCTTAAGAATATGATTACTATGTTAAAGGTTCTAATGAAAAAGATAGACAACATGTAAGACCAGATACATCATTTCAGCAGACTGAGGGACACAGTAAGAAAAAATTCAAATGGAAATACTAAATATTAAAAACATGGTAACATGAAAACTATATGAATAACAGTGAAGAATAATGCCTTCAGCACATTCATTGGTAGATTTGTCATGCCTGAAGAAATGATTGGTAAAATCACCCAAATGAACATAAAAAAATAAGACCATAAAGGAAAAGAAACAAAACAGAAAACAACAACAACAAAATATAGTCTCCAGGAGCTATGTGAAAATACCAGTTTTACATTCGCATAATTGAAATCCAAGGAGGAGAAGAAAGGGAAAATGAAGTAGATAAAATATATAAAGAAATAATGTTGAAGAATTTTGCACAATTAATGGCAGACACCGAACCACAGACCCAAGAAGCTCAGAGAGCACTAAGTAGAAAAATTAACACAGATATATGTTATATTCAAGATGTTAAAAATTGAGTCAAATACAACATATTGAGAGAAGTCAGAGAATAAGCACATATTACCCGTACAGAAACAAAAATGAGAATTTCAGCTCACTCCCATTAAAAACAAAACAACAAACAAAAAACAGGTAACCAGGAATGAAATAAAGTAACACTTAAGTATTGAAAGAAGAAAAAGTAAACCCAGAATTCTATATATAGTAAAAATATCTTTCAAAAAGTTGGATAAATGCCTTCTAAAACAAACAAAAGAACTTCATTTTACTTCCATTTATTTTCATTTCCAATTCTTTACACTCTTCATGTAAAATTTCTGATTAAAATTATGTTTCTTCTGCCTAAAACATTTCTTTTAAACTTAATTTATCAAGACATAATTAATAAATTATATCTGCTGAGTTATAAAGAACATCTAGATACACATTCTTTTCAAAAATATTTAACAAGAGAGAGCCTGTTGTGGGTCATAACTTATATTATGAACTATAAACTTTAATATTTATATTATGAACTTTTTGAAAAGTGTATATCTGCATGTTCTTCACTGACACATTTTATATATGTCAATTAGGTCAATTTGGTTGATAATGTAGTTCAGAATATGTGTATCCTTACTGGTTATATGTATCCTTACACAATTATAATAAAGTGGAAAGCACTGACATAATAATACATTTTAAAATTCCCAAATATTTAGAAATTAAGCAACATATTTCTCAATAACCCATGGGTTATAGGAAGTTTGGGGAAAATTTGAAATCATTTTGAACTGGATTTTAAAAATACAATATATTAAAATATGTGAGTTGGAGCCAAAACAGTGCTTAGGAGAAAATGTATAGCATAAAATACTCTTTTAGAACAGAAAGCTGATTTCATATCATGAATTAGTTTTCCAATTTAAGCAAGGGGAAGAATATAAAATAAAAGTCAAATCAGGCAGAATGAAGGAAAATGGGATTTACTAATATTAGGAATCAAAGATGGCACATCATAAGTGATCCCAATAGAATCTAAAAGGAACTTAAGAGAACCTGCAACAATTACATGCTCATAAATTCAGAAATTTATAGAAATGAATCAATTCTTTCAGAAACAAAGACTGCTAAAATTCACACAAATATAATTAGATAACTTTAGGAGTTCTACATTTATTAAATAGTGTGTAGTTGAATATTTTGCACAGATAGAAAACTCCAGGCATGAATGGTTTCAGTGATGAATTCTACTAAATATTTAGAAAAGAAATAATATCAATTGTAAAAAAAAATTCAAAAAAATGGAGAGGGAACATTTCCCAGCTCACTGTCTGAGGTCAGCAATACTCTAATATCAAAATAAGAAAAAAACTACAAACTATCATCTTGAACAAAAATCCTGAACAAATTTAATCCTTCAAAATATAAAATGGATTAAACATCACAACAAACTAGATTTTATCCCAAGAATGAAGAGTTGACTGAATATTTGAAAAGCAAACAATATAATTCACGATATTAACAAATTAATTAGAAAACATGAATATTTCATAGATACAGAAAAGAAATTGATAAAATGTAATGTCAGTTAATGATACCTACAACAAACTGGGACTAGAATACTAGAATGGAACTTCCTTAGCTTAATATAAGGGATCTATAAAACAACATAACATTGAAAATGTCCAACTTACAGCATTCTTAATTCTGATAAACTGAATAATTTATTACTAAAGTCAGTATAAAGGCAAAAATGTCTGCTCTCACCAATCACAGTCAACATTGCTCTCACCACTCATAGTCACCCTTGTTTTTCAAGTCCTACTAAGGGTCATAAGGCAAGAAACAAAAATAGAAAGCATACTGAATAGAGAAAGAAAATTGTTGTCCATACAGAAAATTCAAATTATCTACCCCAAATAGCCAGAACTAATATGCCCAATCTGCAATAGAGTTAATTTCTGTATTAAGAATCAATACAGAAAAATTACTCATATTTCTATACATCAGCAATGTACAGTTGGAGTTTGAAATTAAAGCAAACAAGCAAACAAGAAACACTATAGCAGCCACAAAAAAATACTTAACTGGGTGCGGTGGCTCACGCTTGTAATCCCAGCACTTTAGGAGGCCAAGGCGGGCAGATCACAAGGTCCGGAGATCGAGACCATCCTGGCTAACACGGTGAAACCCCGTCTCTACTAAAAATACAAAACAATTAGCCGGGTGTGTTGGTGGGTGCCTGTAGTCCCATTCTGAGGCAGGAGAATGGAGTGAAAGAGCTTGCAGTGAGCTGAGATCGCACCACTGCACTCCAGCCTAGGCGGCAGAGCGAGACTCCGTCTCAAAAAAACAAAACAAACAAACCAACAAAAACTTACATATAATTTTTTGTAAAAAAAAAAAAAAATGTATGCTAGACCTATATGCTGGAATCAAGGAAACAATGATGAAGGAAATAAAAGAAAACCTATAAAATGGAGAGATATAGCATGATCATGGATTGTAAAGCTCAATATTTTTAAGCTGTCAATTATATCTAATTCACCATATAGATTTGGCATAATGCCAATCAAAATCTATGAAAATGTTTTTCTCGGGGTTGACAAAATGATTAAAAATTTATATGGAAATGCAAAGGCACTAGAATAGACAAACAACTATAAAAAATTGGAGGATTTGGTACTACTGAAATTGAAGACATTATAAAGTCACAGTAAACAAAAGTGTCTTAAGTCTCACAACTTGTACAAAAATTAACTAAAAAATATCATAGACCTGCATAAAATAAAAGATTATATAACTTTAGAAGAAAACATAAGAGAAAATTTACATAACCTTAAGTTTGACAGGTTTTAGATATTGATGGCAGTGGCCACTTCAGAGGTCCTGCCAGTGTCATCATGCTGACTGCAGCAGGTAGACTAGGCCCAAGTTGCACCCAAGCTGTGGCTACAGATCTATCCTCTCTGTGCTCTTGTGGGGGCCAGGGACAGGCAGGAACCCTGCGCTCTTGGACACAGTGGCAGCCGCTGAAACCGTGGCTGCTGATGCGGGCCTCCTGCTCTGGACCTGGGCCTCGTGCTCCAGACCCAGGTCTCCTGCTCCACAGAGCAGGCAGGGACCCCACTCTGTCCCCCACCATTCCCACTCCTACCTTTGTTTAAGCTGCAGCTGCAGACTCAGGCATCCCTACACTCTTGAGGGCCCGGAAAGCTCCCCCAACCCTGCCCTTGCAAGCTGGGAAGTACCTGTTCCAGCTGCCTGGCTTTTCCCTGCTGTCAGGGCTGCTCCAATCTCGGAGCAGTCAGGCTGAGTCCAGGTGCCATGAATGGCAGCAGAAGGCAGACAGATTCCTGGGCAGAAGAGGGAGGGCCCACTGTGAGGCCCCACCTTCAGGCCAGGAAGTGTGTGAAGGCTGGGAGCCAGGCTATCAGTCCCATAGACTGGATTGGGAACTTGCAGTGCCCCTTCCAGCCGGCCCATGGTCACACATGGACCAATCAGTGTGCACTTTCTCCTCTCTGAGGCCCATAAAAGCCCTGGACTCAGCCAGAGCTGAGCAGATCACTGGATAACCAGCTGCAGAGAGAAGCTATGCTCTCTGCATATAGCAGGTGACATGAACAAGCAGCTGCAGACAGAAACAACCCAATCCAGGGCCTCCTCTCTGCTAGGAGCTGAGGAGATGATGAAGTACCTGCCTACAGGGAGGAGCTACCCTCTCTAAAATCTCTTCTCTGCTGAGAGCTACAGAGAGGACAGGATGACCTGCCTGCAGAGAGGACCTTCCCACTCCAGGGTCTCCTCTCTGTTAGGAGCTGAACATTTGTTGGGACATGCTGACTGTGGAAAGGAGCTACCCACTGCAGGTTTCATTTGAGCTGTCCTATTGTTCAATAAAGCTCCTCTTCATTTTGTTCACCTTCCACTTGCCTGCATACCTCATTCTTCCTGGTTGCAGGACAACGACTCAGGACCTGCTGAATGGTGGAGTTAAAAGAGGTATAACACAAACAGGGCTGAAACAAACCCCTTGCTCACCATGTTGTGGGTGAAGAGAAGCAGAGAAAAGTTGCCTCCCCTCAGGGAGCCGAGACCAGAAAGCTCCAAGAGCCGGGGCTGTGGCTCTTTTTTTGGGGTCCTGTGGTGCCTGTCATGTCCGAGCTTCTGGGTGCCATTGTGTTTCCCAGTGACAGCTGGGGAGGCTGCTTGCAGTGTGCCTGGTCCAGCTGCAGCCCTGCAGAGAGCTGGTGCCTATGCTGGCACCTGGAGCTGCCTGCCCTGCTGCAGCAGCCAGTGTGTCTGGCTGCACAGTGGCCAGACCCCACACTCGCTCACACATCCCTCACCATTCCACACCTGACTCGCCCTTGGCAGGCATGGGATCCAGGCTGGTAGCGTGAGCTGAGCACAGCCTGCCAGGCCAAGTGGGCAGAAAGAGCCCAGTGGGCCCAAGAAAACTTGGGCAAAGGCATCACTGGGCGGAGGTTTCAGGCCAGAAAAGTGACACCCCAAGAATCCTATAACAATATGACACCAGGCTTAAGTCTTAAGTTTTCAAAATTTGATAGATTTGACTTTTTATATTATCCTAAATTGTTATGTGAAACACCTTTTTAAAAGTCTGAAAAAATAAGCAACAGACTCAAAGAACATATATGCAGTTAACATATCTCATAATAATGTTTATCCAGAGTATATTTAAATCTTTAAAAATTTAATCATAAGAAAACAACCAGATAACACCCTTCTAAGGATTTGGGGCTGAGTTTTTGTTTTTCTAGTTATTTCAGGTGTGGTTTATTTGAGATCTTTATTTTTGTTTATAGGTGTTTATTGCTATGAACTTCCCTCTTAGAACGGCTTTTGCTGTATCTCATAAGTTTGGGTATGTTGTGTTTCCATTTTCATTTAGGAGAAATAAGTTTAAGAGATCTGTTATATAGCATAATGACTATAGTTAATGATATATTGTATTCTTGAAAAATGCTAAGAGTAAATATTGTGTTCTCACTAGAACTATGTGAGGTGATGCATATATGTTACTTAGCTGGATCTAACCTTTTCACAATGTATATTACTTTAAAACATCTTGTTGTACAAATACATACAATTTTGTCTGTCAAGTTAAAAAATATACAGGTAGGTGATAGAAAGATGATAGATAAATGCACTGATAACCCAATAAAAAATAGGCCAAAGATTTAAATAAGCACTCTATCAAAGATACACATTTGGCTAATGAGCACATGAAATAATGATCAACACAATCAGTCATTAGAAATTTGCAAATTAATAGTTCAACGAGATATCACTATGAACCTGTTTGACTAAAATTTAAAAAAAACAAAAGACTGACAATACCAACTGCCAGTGTGGACATGGAACATCTGAAACTCTCAAATACTGTGGTGCAAATGCAACATTGTACAGTCACTTTGGGAAATGGTTTGACAATTTCTTTATAAAACAAAACATGTACTTACTATATGATACAGTAATCATATTTCTTGGTGTTTAACCAAGTAAATTGATCCAAAAGACTGTATATTGTATAATATCATTTATATGACAACTTGAAAAAGCAAACATCTAAGAACAGAAATGAGATCAGAGATTTTCATGGATTCCAGTTGGCATGAGCACTAGGGAATCACAAGGAAATGTGGGTTAATGGAATTGGTTCTGCGTGATTATGTGGCAGTGGATACATGACTCAATGCATTTGTTCAAACCCATAGAACTGTACACCACAAAGAGTGAATAGTATTGTATGCAAATGAATAAAGTCAACCCAGATGTCTGTGGAGCCCAAGATGAAATACAGACTGTTTCGAATGAATCTAACTGTATTTTGAACGCATGACATAACTACTCTAAAGGAGAGAGGGGAGAAAGGAGCTGAACTAAATAAATTTGTAACTCAGTGTTTTCGCCAGATAGCGTCAGTTAAAGGTAAAAATAACTATCTACATATACACAAACAAACACACCCAGAAACAAAAGAAAATATAGGGACAGAGTTAATAGCATTGCTCAGCTCTCAGTCTGTTGCACTTTCTATGGGGGCCCACTACCTAAGTCATTTTCTTTTTAATCTCAGTTCTCAGTTAAGTTTTCGAAAATTATAACAAAAAGTTCACTTTTGACAACATAGATGTTGTAATCATGAAGTTGCTTTATGATCTTTATTTGCTTGGAAGTATAACGTTGTTCTCAGGCTCCCAAATCTAAAATATCTCTAAAAACAAAAATGCATTTGTCAGCAGTGTTGTCTCCCCTGAAACAGCTCAAGAAGCAGCTTCTTTTCTATGTGTTTTATAAAATGTTCCATCTGGATTTCATGAAAAGAAAGGTCCACTCCAGCCACAAAACTGGATAGATAAGCAGCCTTCATTTGATGCTGGTGTTTCACAGGTATTTTCTTTCTTTCTTTTTTGAAACAGAACCTTGCTCTGCTGCCCAGGCTGGAGTGCAGTGGCATGATCTCGGCTCACTGCAACCTCCACCTCCCTGGTTCAAGCAATTCTCCTGCCTCAGTCTTCCGAGTAGCTGGGATTACAGGCGTGTGCCACCATGGCCAGCTAATTTTCTGTATTTTTAGTAGAAACAGGGTTTCACCATGTTGGCCAGGCTGGTCTCGAACTCCTGACCTCAAGTGATCCACCCACCTCGGCCTCCCAAAGTGCTGGGATTGCAGGCGTGAGCCACTGCACCCAGCCTCACAGGTACTTTCTAATCAAAGTTAAAAGAACTGGCAAAATAAATAAAATAAAATATTCTGTCTGATTAATATACTGCTCAGTTTCTCAGAATCTCAAATATCATCCACCTCAGCTTCTTGTACTGAAATGACAACACCTGCATCTTAAGGGAATGCCATTGTTGTATGTGCCATTATTATTTTCTAAAAGGCTTATGCTTTGTTATTTTCAGTGACTTTGGTCTTCTTTGTCATTAAATACGCAACTACTTGAGCAATTTGTTACTGGCTAAGAAAGTATTCCTTGCCCCTTTTAGCCTGTCTTTTTCCCATATCCAATGTAATGTTCCACAAACTCAATTCTGCTGCTTCTTTCTTCTTATTTTGATTTACAGACAATCTTAGGATCAACTTTTATTTATTTTCTTCTTTATTGTATAAATTTAAAATGTACAACAGCATGTTTTGATATATATGTGTGTGTATATATATATATATATATCCATGATGTGTATATATATATATATACACATAATTAAATGACTGTTATAGGTAAGCAATTTAACATGCACATCTCACAGTTTCCTTCTTTTTTTTTACCCCATTGCAATTAAAACACTTAAAAGCTACTCCCATAGACTGTTTCAAGTATATAATACAATGTTACTAAATCAATATATAACTCTATTCTGCTTCTTGACTGAGTACTTTGTCTAACTTATCAAATGAGTGTGTTCTCTTTAGCAATTATTTGCCATATGATTACTATTATTATTATTATTATTATTCATTATTCATCTTGTATTGGCTGAACTTCCTGCTCTCTGCATAAGATCGGCTTTTTCTTGATTTTGAACTATTCACAAAAGCCTCCTGAAATATACTTTCACCAAATGCTAAAATAAATTTTGTTATAAATTCTTTTTCTCCTCTAGAGGATTGCAAAACTACCAGTTAGAAAAAAGTTCAACTGGCACTGGCTTTGTACATATGATGCTGTTGATTTGACAGAGATGATGATAAAGGTAGTTGCTCAGGAGCTATTTGATTGTGTTCTGACTGCCGTTTCACTGCATCAGGGCTTCATTTTCTTTAGCAAAAAAATGTGTTATTCTTTTGCTAATGATCTTAGGGAAAAATCACGTAATCTCCTACTAGGTTACCTGAGAAGATGATTGGAGGAATTACATCTAGAAAATTCTTAGATAAATGCAAGTGATTCCAAAACTTTTTTGTCTAATTTAGGATTTCTAAATAAGTGTATATGAGAACAATAGAGATATTCATTAAAATGAAATCAAACAAAACAAAAATTGGGCAATGAAAACATGTTTTTCAAGGATGGACTAATTCTCTTACAAGGCATAGTCTACAGCACTTCCTGTGGTAGGCAAAATAATGACCACCCAAAGATGTCCATGCCCTGATCCCTGGGACCTATGACTATGTTACATGGCAAAAGGGACTTTGCACACGGAATTAAGATTAATAATCAATCAGCTGATCTTAAAGTAGAGAGATTATCTAGGCGAGTACAATGTAATCATGTGGACCCTTAAAAGTGGAAGAAGAAGGCAAAAATGTCAGTGAGAAAGAGATGCAGCAGAAGATAAATCAGGAAATATGAGGCTCCAAAAGGATCCCATTCAGCTGCCACAGTGTTCACCTGTAATCTCAGCTGCCTGGGAGGCTAAGGGAAGAGGATGCCTTGAGCCCAGGAACTTGCAACTGCTGGTGAAGCTACTATCACGTCACTGCACGTGAACCCGGTAGGTGAAGGTTGCAGTGAGCTGAGATTGTGCCACTTGAAAGAATGACTTTCAAGGACTGGAGAAAGACGTCTAGGACCTAAAGATATATCTGAGCTGACAGCCAACAAGGAATCTCAGTCCTGCAACCACATGGAACTGAATTCTGCAAATAACCTGTATGTCACTGGAACAGCATTTAAAATGGAAATTGGCTCTCCCTGCCAATTTGATTTTAGCCTTGTGATATTTAGAGCAGACAAACCAGTCAATCCCACTGGATTTCTAACCAACAGAACTATGAGATTAAAAAAATATGTTATCTCAAATTGCCAAGTTTGGAGTAATTTGTTTCAGCAGAAATAGACTTCGAACACACCTAGTAGTTCTGCAGCACTGGGCAAAAAAGTGCTTAGGAGAGCTATAGAAAACAGAATCCTGGACTAGAAATCCCTTCCTGACTTACATTTTTACTTTTCAATTTTTGAATGTAAATCTCAGTTACTACTAATGGGTACAAAAATACAGTTAGATAAAAGAAATAAGATCTAGTTTTCATTATCACAATAGGGCAACAATAATTAACAATAATTTTTTTGTATTTCAAAATAACTAGAAGAGTATATTTAGAATGTCCACAACACAAAGAAATGATAAATGTTTGAGGCAGTGAATATCTCAATTACCCAGATTTGATCATTACACATTGTACACTTGTATCAAAATACCACATGTACCCCATAAATATATACAACTGCTATGTATCCATAAAAATAATAAAAATAAATAAATAAAAAATAAAAAGTGAAAAATTGTAAAAATCTTAGTCATAACAACTTTCAATTAGTAAAGTCTTTCAATAAAATCTCAGTACAAACAACTGTTAAATAAACAATACATGCCAGATATAAATTCTAAGATAAATGGAGTATATTCAGACTCTTGTTTTATTCAATGAAAATGTCTTGGCTCTGTGACATATTATTGAAATTATGTGGCATTTCTGAGACATATTCATTCTGAGATATATTCATTTTCTTCTGCTTTTTCTATTAATCCTGGAATGTCTTAAAATGGAAGAAGCAGATGTCTGTCAAAGACTACTTGGGGCTTAGGTGCGGCGACGTCTCAAGCTTGTAATCCCAGCACTTTGGGAGGCCAATGGGGGGCAGATCTCCTGAGGTCAGGAGTTTGAGACCAGCCTGACCAACATGGTGAAACCCTGTCTCTACTAAAAATACAAAATTAGCCAGGCATGGTGGTGCACACCTGTAATTCTAGCTACTCAGGAGCCTGAGACAGGAGAATCACTTGAACCCAGGAGGCGGAGGTTGCAGTGAGCTGAGATCACACCACTGCACCCCAGCCTGCGCAACAGAGTGAGACTTCATGTCAAAAAAAAAAAAAATGACTACTTGGGGAATCTTTATCACAGACATCATGGATCATGGGATGGGACACTGGATAGGTTTCAATCACTGTCTTCATCCAGTTATACTCTTTTATGTTTTGAGACGGAGTTTCGCTCTTGTTGCCCAGGCTGGAGTGCAGTGGCACGATCTCGGTTCACTGCAATTCCTCCTCCCGGGTTCAAGCGATTTGCCTGCTTCGGCCTCCTGAGTAGCTGGATTACAGGCGCTTGTCACCACACCCGGCTAATTTTTTTGTAGTTTTAGTAGAGGCGGGGTTTCACCATATTGGTCAGGCTGGTCTCAAACTGCTGACCTCAGGTGATCCACCCTTCTCGGCCTCCCAAAGTGCTGGGATTACAGTCGTAAGCCACCGTGCCTGGCCCCAGGTATGCTTTTATTAGTATTATTGCTGCACATTTCCAAAAGTTCTATTTTACTTTACTATTTGACTGGTTACATAAGAATTCTGAATCGGTGAAATTTTAACATTTCTATTTTAACAACTATCAAAGCAGGAGACCTCCAAAGGTCTGTCTGGGCAGCCATTGCACAGCCTAAGGCCATCATTTGAAAGTAAATACACCACAGATAGAACCCTCATTCCAGTCTATGAATTCTGGAAAATTTTTCAATGCATATTTTTTTTTTAACAGAACTGAGTATAAGTGGGGCTCTACACACACACAAAAAGACTTAACAAAAAAGCTGTAAAGCAAGCCTTTTGTGTATTTAACTAAAAAGAAAATAAAAAACAAAATAATATTTAAAAAAGATTTTCTTCTCAAAACTTCCTTTTTCTTTCTAAGGTGGCAGAAAGTTTCTCGAAGTTTAGACCTTAGCACAGAGACAGTGGTCTACAGTGTTTGGTTTGAGGATTCCATCCTCAATCGGTCAGCACAGTAGTCCCCATTCAGCCAGCACAGTAGTCCTCACTTAGCCAGCACAGTAGTCCTGAATTTAGTTCCTTGCTTTGATACACAAGAGATTTAGGTTTAATCTCTCAAATCCATTTTCCACTCCAGAGCTGGCCAAAGCTGAGGAAGTCAACAGATTCAATCTCTCAGATTCTAGGGTGAGAAAGTTTGAGTCATATATGACTTTTCATTGACCCCACTACCCATAGAGGGACGGTCCTATAGTTGTCTGGGAATTGTACTACACGGTTTAAAGAGAACTGACAGCTCTCTGAGCAGATCCTCTCACTCACAGGAAGTTGTAATTTAAACATGAAAATCTTCCCTAACCATGCCCAACCTTTTCAAATGCGAGAAAGGCCTTGGAATTCTACTATAACAGTAGTTTAAAAAATAGGCTACACCTTGCTGTTATAAATGTACCCTTTACACTGCTTCTCATAGTGTTTTCATCCACTTTTTAATAACGTTGTACCTAGAAATGTAAAACGGTTGAAACTCTTAGTTATTTTCTGCATAGACTTAGCCCTTAAAATCTAAAGGAAAGGACCGTTTTTGTAGGTTCAGAGTTAGTCCAGCTAAATTATCAAGGCTTCTCCCCAGTGTTTAGTCTCCTGCTAATGCTCTGACAGTGTTGATGGCCCATAGTGATGTTGACAGGCCACAGAACAGTTCAAATGCAAATGTTTATTTCCATCCAAAGCACCCATATGGATAGGTACAATGAGAAAGTGTTTTTCCCAGAGAATATATAATTGCTACATAATCAAAATATTTCAGGTGACAGAAACACAAAGTCAGACAAAAAGCTTTGATCTTGAGAGCAAAATATAGACTATATAAAACAGAATAAAATGTCTTTTTTTGATATTTTTTCCATGTGGGGGTTTAATCTATTTTTTTTAAATTTTATTATTATTATACTTCAAGTTTTAGGGTACATGTGCACAATGTGCAGGTTAGTTACATATGTATACATGTGCCATTGCTGGTGTGCTGCACCCATTAACTCATCATTTAGCATTAGGTATATCTTCTAATGCTATCCCTCCCCCCTCCCCCAACCCCACAACAGTCCCCGGAGTGTGATGTTCCCCTTCCTGTGTCCATGTGTTCTCATTGTTCAGTTCCTACCTATGAATGAGAACATGTGGTGTTTGGTTTTTTGTCCTTGTGAAAATGTCTTTAATGGAAACAAAGGCATAGCTTTGAATGCAAGAGCTGAATAATATGGTTGCAGGTTGTTTGCCCAGAATGAGCATGGTAAAATTAAAGTGAAATATCTGTTCATGTAAAACAATCAGAGAAGGCTACACACTTTTTTCCCCTAGCCCTATTATAGAATATCACATTTTATATCTTTGCACCTGGCAAGAATGAACACTTCCTAGTGAAGCATGCCATCTTGTGGCAAATCTACTAATACAATATACTATGCAATGTTATTAATAAAGCTCAAGATATAGAGTATATTTGAAATTTTAATGGTGCATTAAAACATGTATAATAAAATCCTGTTTATTCAGAATATTTGAGTAACTGGATGTCCTTGTCAACATTTTAAGTAGCTTAGAGATACCACAGATATTAATATTTATATCTATATGGTACTTTTCAAGGCACTGGAAGTTAACAGTGCAAGTTCTGGAGATGGAGTGTCTAGATTCAAACCACAACTCAATCATTTTCTAGCTGTATAAGCTTGGGTAAATTAGCTTTTCTTAGGATGCTTCCATTTTCTTATATGCAAAATGGGGATAATTTTAGTAACTACATAAGGTTGAGATGATAAATGCGGCATGTAACAAATTCAGGACAGTGCAAGGCAAAGCTAATCTCTCCTTATATGTGGTAATTATTAATGTTATTATTATCTGTGCCCTAAATTATCTAGGACAGTTATTATAAATAATCTTCATATTGTGAATTAGTGTGCAAGGTTTTTATTTAGAGACTCTGAAGAAAAATATGCAGATAACAATAATATTTAAACAGCTCTAATGGTTCAGAGGCTCCCAGACATTCTTCCAAGCACTTCCCACATAGGAATTTATTTCATCCACACAACAATCCTGCGAAGTAGGTGTGATTATCATCCTAGTTTATCAGTAAGAAAATATAAGCATAGAGAACTGAAGTAACTTTTTGAACGTCCACTTAGCTATAATATTAGAGCCAAGATTTAAACACAGATAATCTTGCACTGTAGCTTATGCTCTTAATATCTTAACCACATATTGTCTCCTGATATAACTTATATTTGGGTAACAAGTAAATATTAGAGAGACACTTTAAGGGCATAAAAATTACTAAATTCTTCCAGAAGTACCAGGTTCTTTAAATCTTGTATATTCCATTCCCACATGGGACCTCCCTTCTGTATTATCATCTATTCTTTCCCTATTTGATGTTGCTAGACTGTATTTTCAAAATGAATTATTTAAAGTTTTCCTATTACTTTAATTTCCAATTTGAACAATTTAATAATGTATTATGTGTCTGTTTTCTTTTCCTTCTCAGAACATTAAACAAAAATAATAGTTTTTCAACTTTTTAAAAAATACTACATCAGCAAAAACCTTCATTCAAATTTTTCACATTAGACATTTAATAAATATGTATTGAATAATTTATAATTGAGTAAATGAATGAATACTATATTACTTTATCAAATCAACAACAATATGAAAACCACTACGTATTTAAATAACATCTGAAGGTTCTAAAAGCATGTGCACCATCTTCTCATCTCATTCTCTCAGTGGCACTGAAATGTTAGCAGAGAAATTAGAATTATCTGTACTTCACAGCTAAGAAAGGACAGTGAAGGCTGTTTGCTTTGTTCATGGTAGTCACAAGGCCAAACCAGGGGAAAATTAGAAGTGAAATGTCAGAGCATACATTCAAAATCATAGTGCAAGACAGTAACTTTATGTTTATCATTATTTCTATTGCAAAATAATAATTCCTTATCAGTGTGTTTGGGGAGTAAGGTGTTGCTAAACACCTGTTTTCCAACTTTGTTTTGTTGTTGGGGAAATGCTTTTTTTCTATTCTATTTTATCTTGTATTTTCCTTTTATATGAGAAAAGTCTGCAAAACCCATTCTTCCCTTTCAAAAGAAAAAACGAAAAAACAAGTCCCTCAGGAAGGAATTAAAAAAAAAAAAGAGTCTCAGAATGGCCCTTCAAAGTTTGCCTTGAGAGGAAACTGAAAAGTGGGTGGTTAAAGGAGAGTAAATTTTACATTTCCAAACACAGGTCACTTTTATCTTTTTACGTTATGTTTTGATCTACAGTGATACTTTAAGAATATACAGAAAAAATGGCTTGTGTGACTGATGTATCAATTACCACAAGGGAATGAACTTTAATGTTACCAGAAGTTCCAAACAGTGGAATGGCTGTGTGAAAACAAAGGGAGGTTTATACATTGGTTCTAAAGAAAGAAAATAACGGGAGAGCATTCCTAAGGTACACTAACTGATGTCAGGATCTCATAAAATGTGGAGGTACAGTTGGATATTTCTTGAGATTAGTAAGATTTTCTTCATGCCATTCCTGAATGAAAAATGGAATCAGATCAAGCTGTCGTTTTTATTAATAATGGGTGTATATCTGAACACTTTCTCTTTGACAGGGACTCTTTTGTGGCCTTACTTTATTTTTCTGCATTCTAGCTTTGACCTAAATGTCTCCCCTTCATACTTAGCATCTTTTCTGATGACTGAATGGGACCTCGTAACAGCTCAATTCACTACGTGGGAAATGTTGGCCAATTTTGGAGGGCTTTACATTACTAAATACAATCCTGGAAACTTTAAGCATTTGAAAAGTCTTTTAAAATGATTACTTACTATTTGGATAGGATACAAAAGTGCCACACATTTCTCACCTCTTCATGAGAAGGACAGACATTAAAATTTAACAAATATTGTTTTTGTGTTTTCTTCCATGATAGAGATAAATGAAAAAAATTAATGATTTATAAATGCTTATTAGCATTGTTCATGAAATCTTTCTAGTAACAGTTCTAATAATCTCTACCCCATGCCTCTTCAATTTCAGATAAAATTTTACCAAGAGATAATATTTTAGTATGCAGTTAGACTTTCATAAATATGTTATTTAAAATTTATGTTTTCCAATAATTTCACTCTAACTGCTGTCAACTGACATTTTTTGACTATAGAAGTAAGTAGAATTATCTTCTTGAACATTTCTGTTGGTTTACTTCTGCACTGACAGTTTCTATACCTGTTTGGAAAAGTGGCAGATAAACCAGTTTACTAAAGAGTTCAGTTAACATTCAGCATATACTGATGGTCAAAAAATTAAATGTTTTAAGGGGAAAAAGGCACAGCTTTTCTGATATATTGTTTCTTACAAATGAACTAAGTAATATGTTCTGCAAATGGGTAGAATTAAGATAACAGCTCTCATGTGTCCAAATATACTTCACTCAAAAAATGATATTATAATTTTCCACTGTTCAGTTTTCATGTTTGTATACTGGAACCAGTAGAGCTATATATTACTTACAGATCACGAAAGCCAAAGGAACACATACTTGCATTTGGTGTGCTTCCAGCGCAAAATGCCTTTGCACTGGAGGAGTTCACACAGAATTGCACAGTATTCATCGGCTCACAAAAATGTAATGTGCCAAATCAGCATAGAAATATCTTGCCAAGACGAACTCAAGACAAAATGTTAGAATGTTTAGTGTGAAACTAAATATTTCAAATATTTTTTTCATGAGCAAAGCAACATCTGTAATTGGAAACTGTATCATCACTGATGATACAAAATGAAAGGATTAAAAAATAAAAGTTTACATTGATTTAAAATACTATTAACTCAATTAATTAGAGTTAGTAATTCCAAGTGGCTAATGTGGAGATTATTTCCCTTCCTTCTTTCTTTTTTGCTTATTTCATTTGTTTTTGTTTGTTTGTTTTTGGAATACTACTTTAAAATATCCTAGGCATACAGACCTTTCTTTTTTTCACTGATTAAAAGTCATTATTACACAAATACATATTTTGCAATCAACTACATCCCAACTTGCTTTCAGATTTTCTTCTAGCTAGTCTTATATGAGGATCTGTGCAACTGCTCTCCTCCAGTGGAAGTGGACAAAAATAAAATTAAAAATCAACAAACAGCAACAGAATAAAGGATGAAATTGTATGTGTCAACATGACTGGGTCAAGGGATGCTCAGATAACTGGTAAAATATTATTTCTAGGTGTGTCTGTTGAGGTATTTCCAGAAAAGATTAGCATTTAAATCAGTATACTGAGTAAAAAAGACCTGCCTACACTAATATGGGCAGGTTGAGGTCCTGGATAAAACCAAAAGGTGGAAGAAGAAAGAAATTTCCCTAACACTCCTGAGCTGCAACATTCACCTTCAGCTCTCAGGTATCAGAACTCCCCACCAATGCACATGTCTTTCCACATCCCCTTCCAGTTTTTAGGCCTTGGGTCTCAAACAGAGAATTACACCATTGGTTCCCCTGGTTCTCAGGCCTATGGACTCAGACTGAATTACGCCACTGGCTATCATGGCTATCCAGCTTGCCTATTGTGAGACTTCTTGGCCTCCATAATTGTGTGAACCAATTTCAATAATAAATGACCTCTCCTCTATCTATCTCTCTATCTTATCTATATATCCTATTGGTTCTGTTTCTCTGGAGAACCCTAATTTAAACATCTGATTGTGGACCAACCACATCGTCTCTGAAGGATCAAAAGTCACCCTTGTATATAAAGTAAATCATCAAATCTTTGTCATATAAATCAGGATGTCTTTAAATATCTACAAAAAGGTATATGTAAAACACTAAGAACTACAAAATAGATTTGATTGATTAAAATCTATATCAGTGGTTCTCAAAACATAGTCCTTGGAAAAAAAGCATGAGTATCCCTTGAAAACACTTTAAAAATGCAAATTTTCTAGACTCCTATCAAACCCACTGAATCAGAAGCTTGTGGGCAGAAACCAGAAATCTGTGTTTTATCCAATCACCTAGGTAATTCTCAGATACATTAAAGATTGAGAACTTCTATTCTAAAAATACTACAGCAATGATTTTTTTTTCATTAGTTATCCCTGTATAACTGGAATTTTGGTAAAAAGTCATTACCTTAAATGCCTTTGTTTTCCACTTCAGCTCTGGATAGAAAGGACACAAGGAAGTTATCATTTCTGCAAATCTGTTTCTTTCACATTACAGAAATTTATACTGGTTTTAACAATTGTTTTCTAACTAGATTTTTAGGAATTATTAAAATATAATTGCATACTTCAAACAGCCAAAAAGTTTATGTCAAATAATCACTTTTTAATATATACTTAGAATATTTTGAAAAATTCTAACCAGTATTGTGGAGTTATAATTAATTACGGGATGAATTGTATTTTTGGTAAACTTTCCATATGACTTGTTAATTTTGTTAGTGGAAAGGTGTGAGTCTTTGCATTTACTTTAAAAATTTAGACCCAATAACAAATGTTGAAAGAAAGAGACAGAGAGATAGTTCACATTTGTCGTAGAAGCACTTTATTTTCAGAAAATAAACTGTGTGCTGACTAAAGAATAACTATAATGAAATATATTATGATAGTGTAGGCAAACTTTTGAAAAGCTAGGTAAGCCAGGTAGCTTAGCAAGAAATTTGGTTTACTATCAGAAGGAATGATCACTATGCTACTAAAAAATAGAAAGTGTTTTATAGATTTTTAACAGAGTATACAGTTATATCCAAAAATACAAAATCATATTATAATTTCAACCCTGTCACTTTCCAAAAGGTATTTGGAATAATCAGAATTAGCCAAAGTGGATAATTAGTAAAGGCTGCAATGACTCCATTTCTTCCAGAAACCAGTACAAGCTTTAAGAGTTTTATTTCACTATGATGTGCTAAATATTATGTGCTTAGTCTTTTCATTATAACCTATTTTGGGTGTGAATCCACTCGAGTTTCAGTGTCTCTTAAGGTAAAAGTAAGTCCTTGGCAGAATGTATTTGGCAAACTGGGCTCCATTCTATGTACAGCTAAGAAAACCCTGAAAATGTCCTTTCTAATAGTGGGTCAGGTCAAGATTACCTTCCCATATAATACTTCCTATTGCATTTATACATTATAATTTTCTCAGAGCATTTTCCTGCTCTGTAGATTTAAATAGAATATCTCCTAAAATATTATATTTTATGAGTATAACTCCAAAATTTGTTTCCATATAAAATATTTTCATTGTAAATCTACAAAGGGTAAAGTATGGAATTATTCGAAGTTATCTTACTCCATTTGTCTATATATGCGAAATACCAATTTCTCTCAAGATCTTCATGTCATATATGTCATAGATAAGTAACTAAATAGTGAAAAACTAGCAAGAGTACTGGTATAGCAGTTTTCTGTACAAAAACTACAGACAACTGTTATAGCAGTTTATTTTTATAGTAGGATATACCATATAATGGAAATAAATGTTGATTAGCTGCCATAGAATCCTAGAATTTTGAGTAAAATTTTGAAGCTAAGAAGTAACTTTGAATTCATGTAGTATTACTGCAGTGGCGCAATCTCAGCTCACTGCAACCTCCACCTCCCAGGTTCAAGCGATTCTCCTGCCTCAGCCTCCCAAGTAGCTGGGATTACAGGTGCGCGCCATCTTGCCTGGCTAATTTTTTGTATTTTTAGTAGAGACAGGGTTTCGCTGTGTTAGCCAGGATGGCCTTGATCTGATCTTGTGATCCACCTGCTTCGGCCTCCCAAAGAGCTGGATTACAGGCATGAGCCACTGCGCCCGGGCGTATAGTTGTTTTTAACCAAGAAGGCACTTCAGAAGCATGTGGGTAGTGTTTTACAACATATACTATACTATACACATTATATCGTAGGATATATATATTTAATTAATAGACCTGGGATAATGATAGATAGTTGGTTAAGAACCACTAATTAAATTACGTATTTTTATTTTATTGATAGGAAAGTTCAGAAAACAAATTGGCTTCTTGGTATGTATAGTAGCTGGAGTTAAACTAAATTTTCTAACCTGATTATTGGATATTTATTTATGCTTCACATTATTTTGCATTCTCATTGATTTAATTATTAAAATCATATCACAGTAAATGTAAAGATACTGTCTTGATTAAAAGAATATGTTAATATAACTGGAAGTTATCATTTTTATTATTTGGGGGGATTACAAATCTTGTCTTTCCCCAGCCCCCTTTCTAATTCCATATGTTCAGTTTTATTGAAGCGAATCAAATGCTTTCCAGACTTGTTCGGTTTCCTCATTTAGTCTGAGTTCCCTTTCTCCTCACATCAGGGTTCATATTTCTTCTCTCGATCTTTCTACTCTTTATCCTTTCCTTCTCCTCTTTTCACTCCTCCTCCTTTTGGTTCTTCTTCATTACCTATTTTCTGTCTTTTGGCTTCCATTTACTTTTGTTTCTTGCCTTTTCAAAGAAAAGCCTGACAACAACAACTTGTTTAGTTTTAACCAGTGGACAAATAGAACACTGGATATAATGGAGGCCTTTACTCCTCTCTTCTGTTTTATTTACTTTCTTCTCTTTAAAGAAGGACTCTTTGTGGCCTTTGTTCCTCCTACACTTTCCTCTTTCATTTATACATTTGGAGCTTTTCAGTTACGGGAAGCATATAGACTTCTAGATAGTTGATTTAGCCACATTTTATTGTAATACCTTCCAGGTAACTAAGATGATATATGGAAACATAGAAAGGCATTTTTATATTTTAAACTAATTTTAATATTTCTTATAGTTAAATATACTTTATTTTACTCTCAATATTCCTGAATTGACATATGGCTGCTTTTTATTTTGCATACATTTCTGATTACCATACCTTTGTTTTACTTCTTGCTTTTTTTCATTTGGATGTGTAAGGAAACATAATCATTGCATATATACAGTATCGGGAAACGACTTAGCAAATTAATTTTCATTTTATTGCTTTTTCTCATCAGCAACATTAACAGAAGAAAAACTAATTTATAGACATAAGTGTATTTTCATATTTTGATGGAATAACTCAAATACATTCAAGCAAAATAAAAAGTCAATTTTTAAAAGGGGGTTCAGTGAGATGTTTTCCTGGGGTGGTTTCTAATTATTTATTGCCAACAATTGAAAATACCTAAGTCCATTTTGATTTAGGACTTTACATCTATCCTGTTCATTTACAAGAACTCTGTAGCTAAGATTACAAAAGATAAAATTCTAATGTTCATTTAAGCATGTAATAGCTTTTTAAATGGTTATATATTTGAAAAGACATTTGGATCCCATTAAAAATGAAATTGAAGCTATGAAAATTGAAAGAAAGAAAAAACTAATCCATTGGATAAGTGTTTTCTTAAGTGCTGTTAACTCCACCCAATTCAGATAATACTGTGTGTCCAAGGTTTCCTTTAAAAGATTTGAATTATAAAAAACAGAACTTAAGTTTAATATCTCTTTCATAATTTTATTTTTCCCACCTCATGTCTTTGGTTATATTTAGTTTTTACTAATTAAAAAAATCTATAATTTTTTAAAATGAAACAACAATAACCCAGTGGCAGAATTGAAGAATGGTCACTTTTCCGGGCTCTGACTGTAAATAGATTTTCCAAATAACCCCAAATACCTCATTAGTGACTAATACCACATTTTTTACCTGAGAATATCACGGGTAAACTACTCAATTTCCCTACCCCTCATGGAACACCAAACAAAAGTGTGATTTAATTTACCATTATATGAAATGCAAAACTTACCCTCTGAATTTTAAGTATATGTAATTTATTACTAATCTAGTTGTTAATGTTTCAAGGCTACTAATGAATTGTGATTATATATATGTATATATATATATCACATTTTTTATTGGAGTAACTAATATGGTCACAGAGAGAAATATTTTTCCCTCATTTGTCTTTTTCAATTTTCAAAGAATAACCGAATCTATGAGCTGGAGGGAGTGTTTGTTAGAAAGAGCTAACTCAGCTTTGTCACTAGTGTGGCTGCTTTTGTTATAGTAACTCTTCCACCCATGGCCTGAACTGTTCCTGTGATATCAAACATACATTTCCCAGAAAAGCTTATTTCCATATTAGATTCTGCTATTTTCATAAAATTATTTCTATATTAAGCTGAAATATATTTAAAATATTAGCTCCATTATTCCTAGGTTGTTTATTTGGAGTTTTATTTGGATATAATAAGTTGAATCCCTCATTATATTTGTTGAAGATAAAATCTGTCCTCATTAAGTCCTCTAATATTTACATATAACATTGCCAACTTCTTCAAAAGTTTATGTAACAGTGAATAGAATTTTTATCATTTAGAATTTTTAACTGAATATTATATTGCAAATATTCATTTAAGTACAAGATAAAAGATACTGCTGTTTCCATAGTTTTGTACAGCATTAAATTTAAAATCTCATTTCTCCTGACTGTATATATTTCCCGTAATGCATCAAACTGTATATTTAAAATAAATAAATGTTATCATATGTATATCATGCATCAGTAAATTTTATAAATACACACATACACATGTACATGAATCTCTTTCTGTCTATAGTGATAGCTCCTGTTCCATTCCACCTTTTCCATTATTATTATTTTCTTTCATTGTTTTCATAAGCTATCTAGAAAATAGGCTAAAATAAAACTGAATTTCTCATCCACTTGATGAATATAGTGATGTTCAAGGCAGAAAAAAAGGATTAGAATAATAAAATAGTAAAGGTTGAAATATACAGATAATCTGAAATGCAGGAAAATACTTATTTTCAAGTGTTCATAGACTAGCTACAAATATTAAACATGATTTAGCATAAGAAGAAAATATCTATAAATTTAAAAGGAAACACAATAATAATAAAGTTTACTTTTTAATTAAAAGAAAAGCCTAACATTTTAAAATAAATAAGCATGTTTTGAAACTCCTCTAGTTTACCGCTGGGTAAAAAAGGAATAAAAACTAGAATTCCTGATTATTTTAGAATTTTACGTATCAAAAACTATAAGATATAGATAAAGCTCATACCAGAAGAAATTTTTTGCCTTAGTTTATCATTAATTTAAAAATAATAAAATAAACTAAGTGTTAATAAAATAATATTAAAATTAAAAACAAGAAAGCAGGCTTATTGAATGACAAAACAAGCAAAAAATAATAAATTACAAAACATGAAAAGAATAAACTTAGAGAACAAATCTTAGATTTGTTTTATTTTGTGTGTGAGTATAATACCATAACATAGAATTAATGTTTTAGAGTAATTACTACATGAGGAGTACTATGCCAAATAGTATGCATATCTGTCATTTACAACAATATAATAATTTCTGTCCTTTGCTTATATGTACTTTTTAAAAAATTTTAGTACGTATGCACGTTTTTATGTGGGTTTATTGCATAATGGTATGGATTAGGCTTCTAGTGTACCCATCACCCAAATGTTGAACATTGTATCAAATAGGTAATTTTTATTCTCTGCAACTCAACATAAATTATTTTATTCATCACTCATCTTCCTGTTTCAGAAAGCTTAATCTTGTGTTTTCAGTAAAATTATAGTCAAATTCAGGGATCTTTAGAGATACCTAAATAAGGTAAGCTTGCTAGAGTATAAGCTTCAAGAGGTTCAGGGTCTTTATTTTGTGCCAGTACATGTCAGAGAGTAGATACTGAATACATAATTGTTGGAAAAAACTTAACACTGGAAATTCAGAAGAATTCAAGATTGAGTCTCCATTTCTCTCCTTACTGCCAGAAATGTGTTGTCCGCGTCTCAGTGTTTGTGTCTCAGTTTAATACAGCCGTATTATGCAACGTAATTTACCTCATCTATTTCTCCAGTTCTCGCATGACACATTCGTGATTTGAAATGTAAACACATTACTGCCTTATCCTGGCAGGATGTTCCACCCTGTATTCTATGCTACGGATTTGCTTTATGTCAACTCCAAAACCCCTTATACACTCATTGGCCTCTTTCTCTTTCAACTAATTTACATGCTGTCCGTGAAGCAGAGATAAAATATTCAGTCCCCTCAAAGTGTGCTGAACACACAGCTTTTTTCAGACTTATCTCTTGGTAAGGCAGCATAGTAGTGAAGACCACAGACTCATAACCAGATTCAGCTGCTTACCGTATGTTTGGGCCAAGATATGTGACTCCTCTAGATCTGCTTCCTCAACTGTAAAATGAGGACAATAATAGGACTTACATCAAAATGCTACTGAAGATTTAAAAAGTTAATATATGTGAAGTGTTTGTGGCATAAAAATATTACATGAAAGTGTTCATTTTTCTTTTTCTGTTACCTCCTCCAGCGCCTCATATAGTCAGTACTATTTGCTATTCTGGAATTATACATGGGATTACCTCTACAAAAATGGGTAACAACCAGTGAATTTACAGATGAATCTTTAGAATTAAAACTGACTATAAAATGTGTGTATGCTCATGTTTAAACTGTATAGTAACAATAAAGAGTAGATTCAGCAATGTGAAGAAAATTAGGCTTGTACCTTTGCCCACACACAAAAAGAAGAAAATAAAAGAAAAAGGAAACTAGTACATAAACTAAAACAATAATGAAAAATGAGATCAATTAAACACTAATTGACTTACTATAGTAAGTAAAGAAAAGTAAATAACTGATTCTTTGTATAATGAATCACAGAAACTGAATATGGTTATATACATCTTAAAGTAAACAGACATTAGAATTATCATGAATACTGTGCAATTATCAAATGAAGTAACCTGGAACCACTAAATCATTTATATATTATGATGTCAAATATATAACTGAAGCAAGAGATGCATATTCAATCCCAATCTGGGCACAGAAGTAGGCACCCTTGCACCCAATGTTGGATAAACCGTAGATCAACTAGAGGGGAATAGTGAGTGTTGAACTAGAATTAAAGTCAAAAGAATGAAAGGAGGAGTTTGTCGTTTTGTATAAATGTACAAATCAAAGCATGTTTGTTTGAGAACATATGAGATACTGCCAACCTGTTGTTTCTCTCACTGACTTTTGTGTAGGAGGAGTTGTTAATAAATCATGTAAATATAATCATTTTACCTAATTTGTTCTTCTAACTGATTAATATTGCTGCATAGTAGATAGCAAGACCTAGAAAAAGGAAAAAAAATTCTCTCCTTGAGTGCCTTAAATGAGTTGACCTAAACTTGAAGGAGTCTCAGTACCTATTCCTTTTTTAATTTATATACATTTAAGGGGTACAAGTGCAGTTTTGTTACTGTATATGTATAAATGTATTTATATACATTTAAGGGGTACAAGTGCAGTTTTGCATAGTGCTGAAGTCTGGGCTTTTAGTGTAACCACCACATAAATAATGTACACTGTACCAATTAAGTAATTTATTATTCCTCTCTCTTCTCCATCCACTCTTCTGTATCTCCAGTGTCTATTATTGCATATTCTCTGTCCATGAGTACACATTGTTGAGCTTCTTCTCATAAGTGAGAATGTGCAGTTCTTGCCTGTTTCTGAGTTGTTTCACTTAAGATAATGGCCTCCAGTTCCATCCATGTAGCTGTAAAATACATGATTTCACTGTTTTTTATAGCCAAATAGTATTCCATTGTATATATGTACCACATTTTCTGTATCCATTTATCTACTGATGGATACATATACCAAATATTTGCAACTGTTAATAGTGCTGAGATAAGCATATGAGTGCACATATCTTTTTGACATACTGATTTCTTTTCTTTTGGGTACCTATACAGTAGTGGCATTGTGGGATTGAATGGTACTTCTATTTTTAGCTATTTGAGAAATCTCCATGCTGTGTTCTGTATACTGTATTTTGCATTCTTATTTACATGCTGACCAGCAATGTAAAAGTGTTCCTTTTTCTCTTCATCTTCAACATCTGTTACTGTTTCACTTTTTCATAATAGGCACTCTGACTAGTGCAAGATAATATTTCATTGTGGATTTAATTTGCATTTCTCTAACAATTAGAGGTAACAATTTTTTTCATATGTTTGTTGGTCATTTGTATATCTTCTTCTAAAAAACGCCTATTCATGTCTTTTGCCCACTTTTTAATGGGGTTATTTTGTTGTTGTTGTTCAGTTGTTTGAGTTCCTTATAAATTCTGCATATCAGTCCCCTGTTGGATGTACAGTTTATAAATAATTTGTCCCACTCTGCAGGTTGTCTGCTAACTCTGTACGTTATATCTTTTGCTGTGCAGGAGCATTTTAGTTAAATTAAGTCCCTTTTGTCTATTTTTATTTTCATTGCTTGTACTCTTCAGGTCTTAGTCATGAATGCTTTGCCAAGCCGGGAGCAGTGGCTCACGCCTGTAATCCCAGCACTTTGGGAGGCCCAGGCGGGCGGATCACGAGGTCAGGAGATCGAGACCATCCTGGCTAACACAGGGAAACCCCGTCTCTACTAAAAATACAAAAAATTAGCCTGGCGAGGTAGCGGGCGCCTGTAGTCCCAAGTACTCCTGAGGCTGAGGCAGGAGAATGGCGTGAACCCCGGGGAGCGGAGCCTGCCGTGAGCCTGAGCCAAGATCGCGCCACTGCACTCCTGCCTGGGCGACAGAGCGAGACTCCGTCTCAAAAAAAAAAAAAAAATGCTTTGCCAAGACCAAATATCCAGAAGAATTTTCCTGACCCGGCTCGGTGGCTCACGACTGTCATCCTAGCACTTTGGGAGGCCGAGGCAGGTGGATCACCCGAGTTCAGGAGTTCGAGACCAGCCTGGCCAACATGGCAAAACCCTGTCTCTACTAAAAATACAAAAATTAGCCGGGCATGGTTGCAGGGGCTTGCAATCCCAGCTACTCCGGACGCTGAGGCAGGAAAATCGCTTGATCCCAGGAGGGGGAGGTTGCAGCGAGCCAAGATGGCGCCACTGCACTCCAGCCTGGGGGATAGAGCAAGACTCTGCCTCCAAAAAAAAAAAAAAAAAAAAAAAAAAAAAAAACAGTTTTTCTTAAGTTTTCTTCATATATATATATTTATATATATATTTTTTTATTTTCAAATCTTACATTTTGACGAAGTCAACAAAAATATACAACAGGGAAATGATGCTCAATTAATGATGCTCAGAAAATTGAATTGTCATATGCAGAAGAATGGAACTGAACCCGTATCTCTTATCATCTACAAAAATCAATTCAAGATAGATTTTACTCTTGCTTTAATCCTGGAGGTTTTTGATAGCTCAGAACAGGGAGTAGGATAAGAAGTCAACCATAGTTTCTTCCCAGCTGTCAATAACAGATAATTTTAAAATTTAAACTCTTCCAGAGCATTTAAATGGTACTTATATACAATGGAGTACTATTCAGTCATAAAAAGTGAGATCCAGTCATTTGCAATATGGATTGAATTGGAGGTCATTATGTTAAGTGAAATAATCCAGGTGCAGAAAGACAAATTTATTTGTGGTAGCTAAAATTTAAAACAATTGAACTTACGGAGATAGAGAGTAGAAGGATGTTTATCAGAGGCTGGAGGGGGTGGGTCCTTGGGAGGGAAGCAGTGATGGTTAATGAGTACAATAAAATAGTTAGAAAGAATAAATAATATCCGGTATTGGCTAACCCAACAGAATGACTATAGGAAAAATCATTTGATTGTTCATTTAAAAATAACTAAAAGAGTACAATTAGATTGCTTGAAACACAAAGGATAAATGCTTGAGTTGGCAGATACCCTATTTACCCTGATTATTATGTACCACATCCCTGTATCAGAATATCTCATGTAACCCATAAAGATATACACCTATTATGTGTCTACAAAATTTAAAAAAGATCATCGTCTATTTCTAAAACCAAACAACCAAGTAACAAACAAACAAAACTTTAGCAAGCTTTAAAGACTCTGCAAACTTGATCTACGTAAAGGATATCACTGACTAAATAGCAAGAAACATTATACTATAAAGTTAAATATTGGAAGCATCTCTTTGAAGTCAGAATGTCTGTAGCAAGATTAGTATTTACCACTTTGAGAAGTTGAAGACAAAACAATGAGATAATACATAGGACAACTGGGTATAACTTTTGGAAATAATTATTTTCAGAAATATAATTATACAATTATGAAAACCAAGATAAAATGAAAATTCCAAGAATATAAAACAAAAAAAATGAAAGTGGCCATCTAGGAGGCAAATGTACACAAGAACATGGCTTTCCTCTATTTCAAAAATAACCTTTCCAGAAAGGTTGGCACTTAGCAAATTACCTTTACTTTCCAAATTACAGGGGAAAATGTACCTTCTGTATTGTCTGTAACTGATTCTATCTTTCTTACTAGTCCCTGCACTGCTGGGCAATATTAAGAACACGGGGAAGTGAGGAAAATTTGAACTTGCTTATTAAGGGAACATTTCTGATGTATTATTTTGACTTAAAGCATACTCTAGCAACAAGGTAAGTTACTTTAACATTAAGATACTTTATCTTAGTTATATTGTAAGGTGCTGGAATAAATTCTCATTGCCACAAGACCTTCTATCCACAAAACTCATAGAAATTGTCCTAGGTATTGAAAGCTGAAACAAACAGTTCATGTAGGTCTGTTGCCCAGTTTTAACACTAGAGCTGCCTAAAACCTTCTCTGGTTTTATTCTGAAGAATAGTTCCTCACGTCTGATTCTGAGATTTTGTGGGAATATATCTTTTTTGTTGATTTCTCATGGCGAGAACTACTGAGAGGTAGATTTAGGATAATTTAAATCCTCAAATTCTCACTGAAATGGTTCTGTTCACTTGGTGTCACCACATCAAACAGAAATGTAATTCAGTTTTAAAAGTGGAAGATAACACTCAAGGCAGAAATAAGAATGAAGAAAACAAAATATGTTTCTAGCTAGCTATTGCAAACTGTGATTAAATGTTTGTGCTTCACGAAAGCTGAACCACAATTTGTCAGTCATTTTCCCCAACAAATTCCGGTTTTGGCATCTAGCCAATGACATTAAATTCACTAACTATCAGACCATCAAAAGACGAGGTCTTTAAAATCTATTAGATAACAAAGGTGCCCTATTCAATAAGAGTTTTTTAATTTTTAAAATGGAAGACTTCAATTCTTCAATCCCCTTCAGACACAAAAGTTTTAAGATCAAGTTATCATATTTAGGACATACTTTAATGGTACATTAAATGTTATAAGCTGTATATTCTACTGGGATATATTCATTAAACTTAAAAGCAAGCTATTTATGATATCTAGATGCATAAGTAGTGGTAAAAGGAAAAATGTAACGATAATGCAGTATATATGCAAACATTCAATAACAGTATTTTTTAACTCCTAGCCACTTTAAAACATATCAGTACCTGCTGACCATTTCCTAAGCAGCAGTATGTAATTTATGCCTGAAATCTATGGTACACAAAGATAAAAAATCCAGTGATATATAAAATATACATGCCAACAGTTTTTCAATTTTATAAAATTTCCATAATTTAGTGACTTTTTTCAAACACATAGAAAATGGAAAAGGAATACAGTAACTTTTCAAAGGGGGAAAGCTTGTGAACACCAACCTAATATCATTAAAATATGTAGAACCAGTAGTGTTGTCAACTCACTCATTCCTTATATTGGTAATTTGTGTCTTCTCTCTTTTTTACATAATCAGGATTGTTAGAGATTATCTTTTTAGTGATCTCAAAGAAGCAGCTTTGATTAATTAAGTATACTATTACTGTTTGTTATTTTATTAATATCTGCTGTGATCTTTATTATTTCTTATTTTCCTGCTTTGGGTTTCATATTCACTGAAAGTATCTTATAAGTAACATATAATTGAATCTTGCTTTATTGTCACATCTGACAATTTCTGCTTTTTAAAAGTTGTTTTAAGTTGATATACATTTGTTTTTTAAATTGGGGTTTTTAAACTATTTACATTGAATGTAGTTATTGGTATAGTTGAATTTAAACTGCCACCTTTTATTTGCTTTCTATTTCTTCCTTAGTACTAAATACTTGTGCCATGAATTGGGTATTTTGTCTAAAATTCCATTTTATCTTCTTTATTGACTGTAACAGATTTACCTCTTTGTTTTTCTGGAGTCTGCATTAGGGTTTATAGCATATATCTTTAACTTAGCATATATCTTTAACTTCCACAGTCTTTCTGCAAATGACATACTACTTCACATAGAGTGAAATAAACTTATCACAGTACACTTTGACTTTTCCCCTCCTGATATTTATGCTATTGTTGTCACATGTCACACTTCTATATACGTAAGTTAAAATATCACAGGTCATCTTACTACTTTTGCTTTAAATAATCACCTAACTATTAAGATTAATAAATGAAAACAATCTACTATGTTTACTGACACAGTAACCATTCCTGATGCTCTTCATTCCTTTGTGTAAATCCAGATTTCCATCTGGGAATATTTTCCTTTTGCCTAAAGGAAAGCCTTTAACATATTTTTATTATGGTATTCTGGTGACCTTTGTGTGTGTGTGTTTTCTACATTTGAAATAGTCTTAACTTCACCTTCATTTGGTCAGTTATTTTATTTTTTAAGTAGAATCCTAAGATAGCATTATTATTTTAACACTTAAAAGATGTTACTGTAATGCCTTGTGATTGCATAATTTCTGATAAAAAAGCTGACTTTCATCATTATGTTTGTTTCTCTGAACAAAAGTGCTTTTAGTCTCTGCCCGCTTTTAAGACTTTTTTTTCTATATCACATTTAAAGTATTTTGTTTGCCTTAGTATCATTTATTTTATCTGTGTGTGTGTGTGTGTGAGTGAGTGTGTGGGTGTGTGTGTGAGACAGAGAGAGAGAGAGTGAGAGAGAGAGAGAGACAGGGAGAGAGAGAGTATGTGTGTGTGACCGCAAATATGAATGCACATTCTTGGGGTTAATCGATTTTGGATCTCTGGGTAAACATTTTTAGTCAAATCTGGAAAATGTCAATTAATTATTTTTCAAATATTTTCTTGGTGTCCTTGGGGAAACCCAATTTTATATTTTTCAGTTACTTAAAGTTATGACCACAAATCACTCATGCATTAATATCTTTTCAATTTTTTTCTTCTTATATTTGATTTTGGATCACTTCTATTGTTATGTATTCTCATTTACTAATCTTTTCTTTTGCAGTGTAACGTGCCATTAATCTCATCCAATATATTTTTCCTTTTAGACATTGCTGTTTTCATCTCTGGAAGTTTGATTTAATCTTTTTACGTCTTCCATGCCTCAATCTCTCAAACCTCTTGAACGTATTTAACAGTTTTAATGGTATTGTCTACTAATTCTTTCATCTGTGTTGTTTCTGAAAATCATCGTTTCAGAATCATCATACTTTCATCACACTTTCTTCTGTTCAGGTGTTTCAGTCAGGTGTTTCAGTCAGAAATATTTTCCCAGATAATCTATCTTGTTGGAATTCTAATTACTATATTTGAATTATATTTGTACCTCTTTTGTTTTAAAATAAAAATATTTTCCTATAGCATTACTATATTTATTATGTTATTCCCGTCTAAAACAGGTCTAGGTTTAGTTAAGAGAAAGCCATAGTGAAAAAAAAAAGCAGTAAAATAGACTTAAAAATTCATCTAAAAAAGATCTTTGGGTATGTACTGGCACATAGAGCTAGCTGAGAACAAACAAGTGAGAAGCATAACAGGGTTTTGAGTGAGAAGCATAAAAGGGTTTTGAGTGAGAAGCATAAAAGGGTTTTGAGTAATGCCAAAGAAACATTGAGTTTAGACTAAAAAATCCTGTGATTGTTGAAAGTCTTAAAATAATACACTAAATTCTGCAGAGATGGTGAAGGAATTTGCTCCTCAGTGATCTGGAAAATTTTGGAAAGGTTTTGTGAACAGTGAAATAAAATTCGCAACAGTCGGAGGAGGAGTTTTCTTATTTGCTGTAAAACACTGTGGAATGCATTATCCATTAAAATGAGAGACCTAGCAAATGAAGAGCTGTGTTATAAACTCCTTTTAGAACTCCACCCCTAGAAAAAAGCAAAATTTTTCTTTTGCCTCTGGCATTATTAAAGTGCTGAATCAAATTACCAAGTACTTGTGTACATTTGCATAAGTAATTAGCTTTTTTTTTTTTTTTAATACTCTCTGTCTCACTCTGTCACAATGGTGCAATGGAGGTCATGGCTCACTGCACCCTCAACCTCCCTGGCTCAAGCAATTCTTCCACTTCAGCAACCCTCACAGTCCTGCTTAAATGTGACATGGAGTATCACCTTTGCCCAAGCTGGTCTCGAACTCCTGGGCTGAAGTGATCCTCTTGCCTAGCCCCACAAAGTGCTGAGATTACAGGTGGAAGCCACCACACCCTGCCAACTTTTCTTTATTTTCATGGAAATTTTCAGGAATCTCTACGGTTTTACAAGTTGTACTGAATATGTGAATTTTATTACAATTTGCCTACAATATTTTTGGAAAGTAAAAGTAAATATTATTCACTTAAATAATCAATGAATAATAAATTTGCTGTGGGAATTGATTTTAGATTATAATTCCTCATAAGCCTCTTTATTTGTTGTTCAAAAGATATGAAGTGAGTACAGGTGTGCTTTATGTGTTGAGGGACATTAACTCAGAACCAAGATTAGCATATTAGACAACATATTGCTAGATAAAATGTTGTTTTGTGTTTTGTTAGACAGCTGAATATTAGGGCTGAATATTTCCTGATTTCAGGCAAAAATTTTACATATACATATATGTATGTGTATATATATATGTGTGTGTGTGTGTGTGTGTGTGTGTTAGGCTTTACCTGTTGTGTTTACATTTCATAACATCAGTATCATTAGATATGGGCTGCAGTCATGATGTAGATCTTATTTTCATTTATGTATTTAAAATTTGTATCTTAAGATAGCCACATGTAAAGAAAATTGGATGCTGAGAACATGGATAATGACTAAAAGTCCAGTGAGTACAAAGAAAACCATGACGTATTCAGAAGGTAAATATTCAAAGAGTTTAATATTCATAAGTTAATGCATGAGATATAAGGATGTGGTGATTTAGATTGAAGAGAACATAACAGGTTGAGTGCTGAAACAAAAGTGAGAAGGTTAATCCTAGAAATGTGTTTTATGATAACAAGTTGCAGAGTTAAAATAAATATTGTACTGGGCTGAAAAAAAATTCAATAGGTTTCCTAAAGATATTCTTCAATATGCATGTACTTTGTGAATCATAAAAAGTATGTGGTAAGGACATGTAGGGGTATACTATGAAGAATTTTCCTACCTCTGGCAATAAAAGTGTTGCTAATGAAGCCTTTTTAGCTCCAATTTTCCAGGTAATGGACTTAGAAAAAATGTTTGACTCTACAAATAGAAGCAGTAATTATAGGAAAGTCAATGAGATAGATACTACAATGTAACTAGTATTAGCAGTGATAATAAAATATAACATGTTCCCTTTGAAATCCTTACTGGCTATACAATGAATAAAACTGATGAACCTGGAATGCATATGTTGGGTACATTTCAAATGATGCTTTAGCTATATTAAATTAATTATTTATTCTTATTTTTTTCTAGCCATAATGTTGTTCCATTCACTTTAGCTATATATGCTTGTATTTAAAGTAAAGAGGCACTATGAACAATTTCAAATACCTTGTACTGCCATGCAGTTTTTTGCAAATGTAAGTAATATGTGTCAGCCTTATGCAGATGTGGAGCACAGAACAATCACAGTACCTTGGAGAGAATTGCAAAGTTTGTGTTGGATGCACACTTGTAATGTTTTACTATTAATGGCAGTGCTCACACCAGATATTGGCCATGCTGTTTATTTCCCTGGACAGATAAAATGGCTGGAAATCAAAAAATAACTCATAACGTGAGGATAAATGAATTGGAAATGTGTCAGAAATGATTTATTTGAAAGAATATTTGACTAGGCCTCTAATTCCAGTGATACTGAGCTGGTCATTTAATCTCCATAAGTTTGCATAATGAGAAAGTTGTAAGAGGTTTTCACTGAGCTAGCCACAGTTCAAGAAGTTTATTAAAATCTTTGTTTGATCAACTTGAAAAATAAGAAAGCTATTATTTTCCAAATATATTTTTGTGTGGCCAAATACTTGAGGACAATTTAATGATCATTTTAATTTTATTATGATGCACCTTATTAAAAATTATGCTCGGCCGGGCGTAGTGGCTCACTCCTGTAATCCCAGCGCTTTGGGAGGCTGAGGCGGGCAGATCACCTGAGGTCAGGAGACCAGCCTCATCAAAATGGTAAAACCCCGTCCCTACTAAAATTACAAAAATTAGCCGGTCATGGTGGCGGGTGCCTGTAATCCCAACTACTCAGGAGGCTGAGGCAGGAGAATCGCTTGAACCCGGGAGGCGGAAGTTGCAGTGAGCCGAGATCACGCCACTGCACTCGAGCCTGGGCGACACGGCAAGACTCCGTCTCAAAAAAATATATACATATTATTCTCATTTCATAACATGAAGATATAACTTTCTACTTTGCGAATATATAGTTTAGCATAATTAATCTTTCTTTGTAAATATAATGACATAAAGAGGTTATTAAATTCATCATATTCAAGGTTTCTCCATCTTTAATTTATAAGAAGCTCTTCACAAAACATTCTATTAAATGACTCTAGTAGAAGTAAAAATGACTTTAAGGCCAAATTAATTGAGCCTCACGAATTATGATCAGTATCAGAATACATTTAAAACCCAAGGAGCTATTCTTGCCAAACGATAATAATCAAGCAATAATCACTTCAAAAATTTTAATAGTTTTTGAAATTAATAGACATTTACTCACTGGAAATTTTGTTTCCTTTTAATTTTCTTGATATTTGAAGTCCTTGCCGATTTACTTGTGCTGAGCCATTTAAAAAGTGTTCTACCACCATCTAGTGTTGTCAAATAGAAGTTTCACCACTTCAGTTACTAGATCTAATTCATAAAAGGTTAGTTGAAATTGTATATCATTTTGATAATGAGATATACAAAACACGAGTATCAACACTTAAAATTGGCATTACTGGCTTTGTAGGAGAAAGATAAAGTATACAAAACAGTGCCTCATATTACGGAAAATAATGCATTCTGTTTAATATTCAACAGGAATATTTACTGAGATATTTTATTTCTAAACTAGAAAAGAGGAAAATAATTGGGAATCTTATTTTAAATGCACTGAAATATATAGGATATTAAATATTATAGCAATGAAAATTTGCCTATACTAAAACTCGATCCAGTCTTCACTGTTCACTCCTATGTTAATTTAATATTGAAATGTATGTTAATGAATTCAAAATCATAATTGCTTGTTCAAAATTCCAAATACTGTGTTAGTAATTTCTGATATTAGTGTACATATGCTTTTGTGTGTTACGTATCCATTATCATCAGTATTTATAAGCTGATTCAATTTCCTTTCAAGTTATAATTCGGATCCGTTTGCATTCCATATCTTGATTAAATACATTTTAATTCATCTGCAGTTTCTCATAATTTGACATTTGAATATTATAATAGATTATTACCTTTTTAAAGCAATTGTATTAGACTATTTTGGGCTAATACAGTAAGTATTAATCCAAAGGTAATGAGGTTGGGCAATTTATGAAGAAAAGATGTTTAATTGGCTAATGGTTCTGCAGGCTGTAAAGGAAATATGGCACCTGCTTGGCTTCTGGTGAGGCCTCAGGGAATTTTTGCTCGCTATGGAAGGCGAAACAGAAGCTGGTATGTCACATGAAAAGGGGAACAAGAAAGCAGTTAGGTTACCGAGCAGGGGGAGGTGCCACACTCTTTAAATAAATAAATAAAAAAATTATGAGTGAACTCACTAAGGAGAACTCATTACCATGGGAAAGGCATCAAGTCATTCATGAAGAATTACTCCATCCCAGTGACCAAAACACATCCCACTAGGCTTCCCGCCAACATTGAGGATCACATTTCAACGTGAGATTTGGAAGGAATATACATCCTAACAATATCAGCAATTAATCAGTTAGTAATTGTTGAGCATTTCTATGCATCCAGTTTCTTAACTCTTATAACCTTGGGGCAGTAATATTCTGGTTAATTCAAAATAGTTTGGCCTTTTATTTTTAGTTAACCTGTTGACAGTAGAGTCGGTATTTAAAAATTTAATATCGACCAAGTATAAAAATGTAGCAATCAAAGACCTATTTATGGGCAAATGTTAATAGGTTCCTAAAAATTGCTACTGAGGTGAATATCTTGTGTTAAGGAACAAGGTCATGTCTTCATTTTATTGAAACTTCTTGATACTTATGATCCATTAGCAGGCACAGAAATTTGCCAAGTGTTCTACTATTCCTCATTATTATAAGCCCACTGGGTTCAGATTTTGACACATGAGTAAAGAGTCCTATGAAAAAACACATTTCTAAGCTTATTATATTTTATAACAATGAAGTTTTGAAAATAATAAGAAATAAAATCAGAAAAGGTAAAATAAAAGAAAATAATAAAATCCACCTTAGAGTCGAGTGTAATACTCTATTTCTATAATTTGATCTCTAGTCTTCTGCCATGCCTAAATATGTACATAAAAGGACAATGCTGAAGTGCTTTAAATACAACCTATAAGTTCATTTTGCCTGACTTTACTCCTCTGTTCTGGGCCTATTTCCTCAAATCCAGACTCATGTATTAAACAGATTATTCAACATTTCTACTTGAACATCTACCAGGCATTTCACAGTAAACATTTTCAAAACTAAGGCCAACTTCTTTCTTCATAATGTGCCCCTTCCTAACGTTTCCATTTCAGTTGCCAGTAACTTACATCCTCATGTTGTGTAATGCACAAACCTTGGCATTCTCTTTTACTCTTCTCTTCTATCACATCCCACAGCTCTGAGTAACTTTTAAGTATCACTCAAGGCTGGTGACTTTACACCAAGTCCACAGCTACCTCCTTTGCCTAAGCCACCTGCAATAGAGTCTTAACTGGTATTTCTATTTAATTATTTTTCATAGCTTCCTCCTCCATAGTTTTATCTCAGTCTTATTTCAACAATCTTTTCAAATGATCAGAAGAATCTTTTTAAATCCTAACTGTAATCATGTTATGCTGCTTCTTAAAACTGCCAGTGACTCTTCATATTATTCAGAGGTTAATTCAAAATCTTTGCAGTGATCTATATAGCCCTACACATTCAGCCTCCCAAAACATTACCTTTTTAACATCATTTAATTATCTTCCTCACTCTCTTTTCCAAGCACTTTGCCCTCCTTTTCCTTCTTCAAACACACCATGGATGCTTCCATTAGTTATTGCATTTTCATTTATCTAAACTGCTCCTCCCCAGCCCTTATGGCTCTGTCCTTGACTTCTTTCCAGTTTGGTACTTAAACATAATCTTAAACGAGGATTTTCTGCATCTATCTGTCTACAACATCCTCTTGTAACAACCCCCCAATGTTTATTACTCCCTGTTTTATCTTCCTTCACAGTGCTTATCATTTTGCATGCCTATTATGATACTCTTTTGTTGATTTTGTTATATATCATCCTATCTAGAGCATAATTTTAGGAAAATACAAAACATCTTGGTTTTTTTCATGCATTGCTATATTCCATGTGAATAGTTTGGTTGACCATTTTATCATTTTCCTGGTGGCTATTTATATGTATTTTTTCAGAAATAACTAATCAATTATTTGCCCACCTTTTAATTGAGTTGTTTTCTTGATATTGAGTTGAGTTTCTTATGTATTTTAAAATTAACCTTTTATCAGGTATAAGTTTTGCAAATATTTTCTTTTTTGTGGTTTCTCTCTTTACTCTGTTGACTGTTGACTTTGCAGTGTAGAATATTTTCAATTTGATGTAATCCTACTTGTAATTTTTGCTTTTGTTTCCTATGCTTTTGGAGTCATATCCCAAAAAATATGACCTTGGCGAATATCATGGAGCTTTTTGCTGGTTTTCTTCTAGTTATTTTACAGTTTCAGGTCTGACATTTAAATCTAAACCATTTTGAGTTGATTGGTGTCTAGGGTGTTATTATTCTACATGAAGATATTCAGTTTTCCCACCATTTATTATTAAGGATATTTTCATCTCCCCATTGTTAAAAAGTGTCTCTTGACACCTTGTTAAAAATCAATTGGCTATAAATGCATGGAATTATTTCTGGACTCTATTCTGTCTCATTGTTTTATGTGTCTGGTTTTTTTGCCAGTATATGCTGTTTTGGTTACTGTGTCTTTGTGATATATATTTAAAGTAAAGTAGTGTAATGCCTTCAGCTTTGTTCTTTTTGCTCAAGATTATTTTGGCTATTCGAGGTCTTTTGCGGCTTCATATGAATTTTAGAATAGTTTTTTTCAATTTTTTCAACAAAATTCTCTTGGGATTTTGACAGGGACTTTATTGCATCTGCAGATAATTTTGGGTAATATGGATAATTTTAAAATATTAATTATTTTATTGCATGAACATCTGATGTCTTCCTATATATTTGTAATTTCTTTGATTTCACTCATGAAAATTTTAGTTTCCAGTGTACCAATCCCTTACCTCTTTGGTTAAATTTATTCCTAAGTATTTTATCTTTTTTGATACTACTGTAAATGAATTTTTTCTCTTGATTTTCTTTGGATTGTTTATTGCTAGTTTAGAAATTCAACTAAATTTTGTATGCTGGTATTATTTCCTGGTCCTTATTGAATTTATTATTTCTAACAGTTTTTATGGCATCTTTACTGTTTTCTACCTATAAGATCATGTCATCTGCAAACAGATAATTTAACTTCATCCCTATTGATTTGGATACTTTTTTTTTTTTTACCCTTTTCTAATTGCTCTGGCCATTACTTCTAGTGTTATGCTTATTAAAACTGGGCATCCTTTCCTTCTTCCTAATCTTAGAGAAAAAAATTGCAGTTTTTCACCATTGAGTATAATATTACCTGTAGGTTTTTCATATGTGGCCTTTTCATGTTGTGGTAAATTCCTTCTATACCTAATTTATTAAGAGCTTTTATTATGAAAAGATATTGAACCTTATCATATGACCTTTCTGCATCAATTAAGATGATAAACTGTTTTTTTTGTTTGTTTGTTCTGTTAATGTGGGATATTACATGAATTTATTTTTGTAAGTTGAACCAGTCTTGCATTCTAGGGATAAATCCTACTTGGTCATAATATATGATGCTTTAAATGTGCTGATAAATTCAATTTGCTAGTATTTTGCTGAAGGTTTGTACAGTTTTGTAAGTATTTTCTTGAGGAAATTTGGCCTGTAGTTTTTTTTTTTTTTTCTTGTAGTGTGTTTGGCTGGCTTAGATATAAGAATAATACTGGCTCATAAATTAGTTTGGAAGTATGTTTCCTATTCTTCAATTTTTAAAAAGGAGTACAGAGGGATTGGTGTTAGTTCTTCTTTAACATGTGATAGAATCAACCAGTGAAGTCACTGGGTCCTGAGCTTTTTCTGTTATCACTGGGAGATTGATTCAGTCCTTCTGTTTATTATAGGTCTGTTCACAATTTCTGTTTCCATGATTCAGTCTAGCTAGGTTGTATATGTCTAGGGAATTTATTCATTTTTTAGGTTATTCAATTTTTTGGCTATCATGGCTCATGGTAGTCTCTTTTGGTGCTCTTTATTTCTGTAGTGTCAGTCATAACATCTCCTTTTTCATTTATGATTTTATTACTTCAGTTTTTAATATTTTTATCATAGTTACTGTAGCTAAGGCTTATCCATTTTAATATATCTTTTCAAAAAACTCTTAGTTTTACGGATTTTTCTATTTTTTACTTATCTATTTCATTTATTTCTGCTGTAATCTTTATTTCTTTCCTGCTGTTAAACTTGGCCTTCATTGGTTCTTGTGATTTTAGTTCCTTGAGTTGTAAGGTTAGGTTGTTCACTTAACATCTTTCTTTATTCTTAATGTAGAATTTATAACCATAATTGTCCCTCAATACTGCTTTTGTTGCATCACATAGGATTGGTGTGTTGGGTTTTCATTTTTGCATATATCAAGCTATTTTCTAATTTCCCTTCTGATTTCTTCTTTGATTTATTGGTTGTTTAAGAGTGTGTTGTTTAATTGGTGCATATTTGTACATTTTCTAGTTTTTTTCTGCTATAGATTTCCAGTTTTATTCCATTGTGGTAGGACAAAGATACATGCTATGATTTCAATCTTTTTACATTTTTAAGACTTGCTTTGTATGCTAACATATGATCTATCCTAGAGAATGTTTCATGCACACATGAAAAGAACATGTATTCCGATATTCCTGGGTAGAATGTCTTACAAACGTCTATTAGGTTCATTGTTTATAATTTTGTTCAAGTTCTCTGTTTCCTTATTGTACTTTTGTTGTATTTGTACTTGTATTTACGAAGTAACTAATTTGCTATTGATTTTACAAACTCATAAGCGGAAGGTATTTGCCTTGTCTCAGAGACTTTGTACTGTAGACTTTTGAATTAATGCTGAAATGAGTTAAAATTTTGAGGGACTGTTGGGAAGGCTTGATTGGTTTTGAAATGTGAGGACATGTGATTTGGGAGGTCCAGGGGTGAAATTATGTGGTTTGGCTGTGTCCCCACCCAAACCTCATCTTGAATTGTACTCCCATCATTCTTATGTGTTGTGGGAGGAATCTGGTGGGAGATAATTGAATCATGGGGGCAATGTCCCCATACTGTTCTTGTGGTAGTAAGTCTCACTAGATCTGATGGTTTTATGAGGGGTTTCTGCTTTCTCTTCTTCTTCATTCTCTTCTCTTGTCTGCCACCATGTGAGACGTGATTTTTACCTTTCATCATGATTGTGAGGCCTCCTCAGCCAGGTGGAACTGTGGGTTATTGATTAAACTTCTTTCTTTTGTAAATTGCCTGGTCTCAGGTATGTCTTTATCAGCAGCTTGAAAATAGACTAATACAAAGGGAGAGATATAACTTGCCAATGTCTTTGAAAGAAATTGGGATTTTGAAGTAACCTCCCCAACTCACATTATTGATATGAAGAGATCTGATGTTTCTCTAATATTGAGTCTTCCCATATGTGTGTGTGTGCATGTGTACACAAAATAAAATAATCTCTTTTATTAGTCAGCCTTTTAAAAACTCTGTGATAACTATGTAAATTCCAAGCAGAACTTGAAATTGAGCTAATCATGAAAAAGAGAAAAACAGTATATATGAGTGATATCTAGTACATTCACCTATAAAAACCTAAGTTTACTATCAATCACAGCAATATCCTTTACTTATGTGCTTAATGCTATAAGGTAAAATATAAATATAATGTATCTATATTTACTAATATCAAGGGCAATCTAAATAAAACTTTGGGAACAATCCTGAATCTTCTCTTCGATTGAAAACTAGAGTATTTTATGTGTTTACCAAATTGTAGTAAAATTTTGCTGAATAATTTTAGTAGAAAAAAAAAGCACTACTACTATTTCTGTGACTAGTGAAAATTTCTGAACCTGTTAACCTTAGCAAGATTTGAAATAATTTCAGAGTCTCAACAATTTATTATGTAACTATTTCCACCCAATTTCTTGTTATTCCTACAATCTTATTAATTTAAAATTAAAATATATTAGAGATGGTGAGAACTTCAAAATACTGGGTAGGATGGTGTAAAAGGTGATGAATCAATATTAAAAGTATTGAAGAAATAATTTGTGAGGAATCAGTTATATTTCCTTATTTCAATAATTTTGCCCATTGAATTTGCAGTCCTATAGCTAAATAGCAGCATGTATGCAGAAATTACTCCTTCTTGATTGTTACATAGTAAAAGAGCACGATATTAACATTATTATTTAATTACGAATACATTAATATACATGGATTATTTTATTTACCTTTAATTTCTAATTTTTCCTTTTAGATTTTTTTCACTGAAGCACCAAAACGGATTTTAAACAAACAAAAATGATGTTACTTTTCCTCTTTATTCTGTAAATAAACACTTTAATAGAAAACCACTTCAACATAAATTTGGTACACAAAATGCCAAAATTTACACATGAATTATTATGTTTTCCATCATGCAACAGTGTATTTATGGAGAACACTGATATGTTAGCCTCAAAATAAATGATTAAAGATAGGAAATGAATAACAGAAGTGTCAGACATTACCCATTAATTTCAAAATTCACTAAATTTTAGAAAAAGGACTGCCAGAAACAATTGATTCAGAATGACAGAAAACAATGAGATATCATACATTAATGAGTTATTATAGGTTCTTAGAGAAGAGCAGTATTAAAAATACAGATAAAAATTGCTTTTTATTACCCCTCGTCAAAAAAAGAAAACCAAAAAGCAAAAAATTAAATTGTAGAAAAGACACTTAGAATACCTAACTGGAATAAGGGTTGGAGATTTGTAGGTTGACTGCACAGTTTTATAAATGAAGTATCAAAAATGTAATTAAGTTTTACAAAGATAGAACAATGTCTAAAGTTCATACTTTTGAAATAAACCATCATGACAATTTTGTCCTTTACTAGTTATACTTGTATTTGTATGTATTTCATATTTTATGGGTAGGATTTTTTAGACATTTTAGAGAACACAAAATAGAATAGAAAAAGGTAAAAATATAAGTTTGGGATTAAAATATTTTTTTCTGTCTAAGAAGAACAACATTCTTTTAATATATTTATTTAGTTCTTCATTTCTAGAATAATTTCTGGTATATTCAAGAAAATAAACTGTTTTGCATAATTTTATATGGTATCACTTTTTAAAAATTTTATTATTATTATACTTTAAGTTTTAGGGTACATGTGCACAACATGCAGGTTTGTTACGTATGTATACATGTGCCACGTTGGTGTGCTGCACCCATTAACTTGTCATTTAGCATTAGGTATATCTCCTGATGCTATCCCTCCCCCCGACCCTGACCCCACAACAGTCCCCAGTGTGTGATGTTCCCCTTCCTGTGTCCATGTGGTCTCATTGATTTTTACCAAATATGCTCCAAAATTTTTAATAGAGTAATATGGTGATATGCGTTTATTTGTACTTCTTATTTTCTTTTCTTAAACTATTATTTAAATGATTAATTATTCACATTTTCCTATGATTGTCCTTAATTTATACAAGTAGTTTTCCATATCATGTAGCAATTTTGCATTTAGGAAATGTCTCTTAAATACTTAATGACTTACTTAAGGAAAAATAAACACCTTTATATTTTATAGAGAGGAAGTACAGTGGTTCCAAGCATGAGTGCTTTCTTAATTATAAGTTATCATGGTAAACAATGGCAATAGTGAATCATGAAACATTAACTTGTCAACACCAAGGACTGACAGTCACTTTAAATCACCCTATGCAATGATGATGTTCACAAATTTGCTTGACTACCTTGATTGATATTAAGTATTTAACTAGACCTAAAATCTATAAACACAGGGGGTTATGAGGAAAACATTTCATTTGAAGATATATTGGTTATATGGCATTAGATTTCACTGAATAACGGGTATAGTGATTATTGGCTTACCTATGGAGCCCAGTTGTCATCAGCATGGGTCTGTGAAGGAAACTATTTCCTACTGCTACTCTCACATCAGCCTACTCCTGAGCTTTAGAGGGATTTTGAAATCAAATTTCCAAGACTGCTGTTTCCATTGTTAATCTCTTATTGTGTACACTGTGTAGAAAATATATCATTAAAAACGTGCTATGTAGTTTAAACTTTATAATAACTCTACAGTGTATATTATACTGGAACCACTGTTTTACAGAGAAGAAACAAAAGTTCAAGGAGATTGGGTAGCTTGTCCAATGTCACAGAATTAATAATAATGACAGAAAAATAAGAAACAGAAAACAAAAAAGGAATTAACTGATTTGTAGCTAGAACGTCTTATGCAGAGTGGTCTAAATATTATAAATATTTTGACCAAGGAGGTGAAATTTTTAAGATTGTTTTGGCAAATAAAGGACTATCTCTGGAGCTGTGATATTGTCAATCCCATTCAAATTCTATGACTAATAATGGAAAAGAGATGTTTCTAAGGAAATCTGGAGGCTATTAGAGAAACAAATGATCCATGAAAGAGTTGTGTTCACTCACTGTAGCTAGTAAATGATGATGATTGCATTTCAACTTAGAGCTATCTGTCTGATTTATAATATATATGTATCTACTATGTAGACTAGACATACCAAGGGAATAAGAAAGTATGTATAGCCTCAGGACTAAGTATTTTAGAACTTCTTAAAGAAATTTAAGAAATTCACTTAACCAGTCATATGTTTACTGTTACTGTCATAAAAGCAGTTAGATAATAAAGAGATCATAACAAAATTTTTCAGATTTTATTATCCATTTGGGAATATCCCTTCACTGTATACAATATTAAATATATCTAGAGATGAGAAAAGAATTTGCAATGTATATTCCAGAAAAATGAATTAAAGAAAGAGAAATTCCGAATTCCACAATTCCTGACACCATATGTAACTTCGTCAAAGGATGAGTAATTTAGGCTGTGTCATCTTTCTTCTATATGAAAATGTAAACATAAAATATAAAATATCACTGCAAATTTAGAAGAGCAGATACAAGCTTTCTTACTAATTGCTACCTATGCACAGCAATCAAAGTGCCAAAACAGGAATAGAGATAATAGGGGGTGTTAAATGAAGACCAATATATGTCAGTGGTTTTGAATTTCTTATAACCAGGCAGTTATGTATTTCATTAGCTCTTCTGGCATTCACTGCTTTATCTAAGGGAGGTTTTGGATCTCAAGAAGCAGGCAGAATCAACATAAAAAAAGTTTAGGGGGAAACAATTTATAATAGATTTCATTACATGCTCAAAGGAAGACATGACTAGAGAAGAATAAATATAAATTCAATTATTAATTAGCACTTAAAATCAGAGACAATGATTCTTGTTTAGAGAGAAATGTCTCATAATTGATTTACTTGAGAGAAAAGGATATGAAAGTAATGCAGACTTTTTTTTTTTGTTTTACTGTATCTTCCACTTATTGGTTATCAAGGTGGGTAAATAAAACATTATGTGATGATTGAATTTTCATCATTGCTCAAGAAAATAAATAAAAAACAGAATAGCCAACACTGAAGGAAAAGGTAAATAAAATAGGTTATACTCATGCTATAAAACACTTTGTAGACCTTTTAAATTCTAAATTAGAGCTATACCAATTAGGAGAGTAGAGTTGCACGAAAAATCAAGATATAGTAGAGTATGTATTATATGTTCCTACTATATTAAGCAAACAAAACAATGAAAATGACCCCAAAAACTCCTAAAAAGTATTGTATGTGTTTGTGTACCAGTGTGTGTACATAAAATAGTATCATAATGAAACATACCCCTAAATGCATAAAGATGTTTAAGATGAATTACTTTGTAGTGCTAAAGCAAGATAAGCTTATACAAATAAAGCAAGAGATGGAGGGTAAGAAGAATGCCAGCAAAATCAGAAAAGAAAAATAAATACTGCTCATATCAGAAATGAAAGAAGGGAAAAAATGTAGTCCTGTAGAAAAATAACACTATAATATTAAGTGAAAAAGCAAGATAAAACTCTGAATATACTAAATTAGTTGCTTTATTAAAATATATTTAAAGGAACATGCATATAGAAATGTTGTTTTAGAAAATAGTATTTTATGTATAACATATATATAATATTGGTAAAATAGTGATGATCTTTTGGTAATAATATTATGTTGACGTGTGAATATTTATTTTCTGACACAAAATATTTGCTTGTGTAAATATGCATTTATAATGTAAATTTAAAATTTTCACAGGTTTTAAAAATCAGGTTATCATATAAAGATAAATTTAAAGATGCTCAAGAAAGACAATAATACTATGTCATGAAAAAAAAGAGGACTTTTGTATCAGAGAATCTCAAATTCACATCTCACACCTGGCTGCATTAATGTGGGCAAGAATTTTCACTTCCTTAAGCGGTAGTATCTACTTCTATACAGTATATTAAAAAAGAAAAACTTACTTAAATTGTTGCAAAGATTAAATTAGGTCACTTATGTGAAGGTGTTTTCATTTATATTTATAAAATATAATAATAATCATAAACAGCAAAAAGGAAGCAAAATCAATTCCAAGAGCCAGATGGAAGACAATGAAAATAGAGAGAAATATAAGTACTAAAACAAGATTCAATAGCAAAATAGAAATATTTTGTGTAAAAATCTTCCATTTTAAAAATCAGTAGATGAATTAAATAATGGAATTTTTATTATTGCGACCTGAGTTTGTGGCCCAAATGATCAAATGAAAGCAACGTTTTGTACACACAATAAAAATATGAAGAGTTGCACATATAAGTCAGTGTCCTGTAGGACTGACACAGAAAAGGTGACTAAAACAATTCCCACAATGAGCAAATAAAGGACAGGAAAGGATTTAAAAATTTAAAAATAATATCTCCATGAAATGAGAACTTGAATTTGAATAATGGAAGAGTCCCAAAATTTTAGATAAAATAGGAGGACAAAAAAACACATCTAGATATATGATACACATCTAGATATATGAAACACATCTAGATATATGATACACATCTAGATATATGAAACACATCTAGATATATGATACATGTTCAACATTCCAAATCTGAAAATTTGAAATTCTAAATGTCCCCAAATGCAACACTTTTTGGGCACCTATATGACACTCAAAGGAAATGCTCATAGGAACATTCAATTTGAATTTTTGAATTTGGGATGCTCAACTGGTATAATGTGATAATTCCAAAATCTAAAAAAATCTAAAATCTGAAATACTTCTGCTGGTCTCAAGCATTTCAGATAAGGGGTATTCAATCTGCGTAATGATTCCTAAATTTCTGTCTAAAAATAAATATTGCAAGTTTTTATTCCAATTTTTTTTCTTCAAAAAGGAAAAGAATGAAACTGACCTCATACTTCCCATCTATAATGTTAGACGTTAAAGACAATGGAATAATATGTTCAGACAACTACTAAGAGAAAAAAAGACTGAGAATCTTACACTTAGTCATGGGATTACTTCCCTGTCACGAAAAGAATATGTGGAAGCTAAAAAAAATTTGATCTTATAGAAGTACAGAATAGAATAGTGGTTACTACAGACTGAGGAAGGTAGAAGGAAATGAGGGACAGGAAAATGTTGGTAAAAGGACACAAAATTACAGGTAGATAGGAGGAATAAGGTCTACTGTTCTATAGCACTGAAGTGTCTATAAAAAACAATAAGTATTGTATATTTAAAAATAGCTAGAAGGGAGGATTTTGAATTTTCCTAACACAAATAAATAATAAATGTTTACAGTAAAGGTTATGCTAATTACCCTGATTTGATTGTTGCACACTGTATGTATCAAAATATCATTCTGTGCACCATAAATAGGCACACTTATTATGTGTCAATTTTTAAAAGTCATGTATTGATTCACAGCATGTAAACCATTAGGGCAAGATGCATGAGTCTTAGCAAACATTTAGATATATTACTTAAACAAAAAATGAACAGAGATTTTAGATTTTGGAAGATAATGAGGACTGATAACAGTGGTTCGTAATACACAGCTTAATCTAAATCATTGACTAATGACTTAGCTGAATTGGGATTCTTGAGATGAAAGGGACATACTGTGTAGGGAATTATATTAGAGCCCAAGTGAAGTACTAAATTGTCTCAGATAAACTTAGTGGATTGATAAAATAAAGTCAGGTAAGTGTGGTAGAAGTATTCTAAATATTATGCTTATAACAGATGAAAAGAAACAGTGGGTGAATTGTGTACATTGACTAGGTGAAATAATCAGTGCTTTGTTTTTAAATAATAGTAAGGAAAATGTTTTTGGTTGTCAGTGTTAGAAAAATATACATAATTAACTGTAGGTAGATGATCTAATATAACTTACAATTTAATAAGGGAAATAAGTAATGACTGATAACCTCATCAATTAATAAGGATATAGGGGTTAAAAGGATGGAAAAACAGAAAGTTTATAAAATAGTAACTAAAAATGGATAATATAAAATCAATTACATCTGTCTTTATAGTACAGTTCAATGGACTGAGAGAGATGTCAAACTTAAATAATGAGAGTCAGAATATACGACTCATTATAGAGTTTATTTGAGCCCAATACTGGGAATGACCATCTGGGAAACACAGACTTTAGAGAAATGGGGTAAGTGCTCCAAAGTTAAAAATTAAAGTCTTGCTTATATGAGAAAAAAAATTAACAGGTTTACAACATTTTCTATATGATGCTGGTTTATACTACTGTTTTATTAGTTAATTTTTGTCAAAGCTTGTTTTTTTCTCTTTACATCTGTTTATATTTCTTTACTAATTTAAAAATATGTTTAACATTTTATTGTAGGATGATATGATAGTTATGAAGTATTTGTGTGAGAAACATAAGAGGGAAATTAATCTATAATGAAGATGAACAGTAAAGAGTAAAGGGGTCTTCACTGTGCCCTTTAGTCATTTGCAATATTTTACAAAACAATGTAATTAAGGAAGAAGACTAATGTATAATCAGAGAAACAAAGGTTACTGCTGCCTAGGTTATATGGCCTGTCCTGTGACTCAGGTTTCATAATCACATTCCTTTAAGACTTTAAATACTTAAAGTTCCAACAGCTTGGACTTTGAATTACTTATATTCATGAGAAAAAGTGGTGGTCAGAGAGAGAGCGGGAGAGAAAAAGAATTTTAGTTTACATTAAAAGGACTATTAAGAAATGTATTTCTTCATAAGAACCATAAATAAGAAAGTGGTGAGGAAAGGTTAAAAGTAAATAAATACATAGAAGGCGAAATAATACCTAGCAAAGAGCAACAATTGGGTGAAGTGATCATGTTATTATCTAAGAACATGATCTTAAAATTAGAGGCATTAAGAGGGGAAAAATATATCATTAGAAAAATAATTTATGAAGATGTTATGGCAGTCAGAGCTGTAACTACACCAAATAACAAAGAGTTAAAAGTATTTAGTTTGAAAAGGCAAATGAAACTAAGTAAAATCAGAATAAAAATTTGATTTTGATGTAACTTTTTTGAATTATATAGGTCTATTACACAAAAATATGGAAAAACAGAGTGATTAAATAACAATGAACCTGTTATATACACCCTAAAAATAGAGAATAAAAACATACTTTATGGAACGTCCTTGAAATATTTCCAAAAACTAATTTAGTAGTTGGCCACACACACACAAAAAGAACCTGACTAAATTTAAAATGTAAGGGCTTTGCAAGCTATATCCTCTGTTCACAAGACAAAATTGAGAGCGAAAGAAAATATTTTTTAAAAGTTCTTAACTTCATAATAATTAAACAACATGAACCTAATAGTGCTTGAGTTAAAGATAATGACAAACCTGTCATAAACTTAAATAACTTACTAAAAAACAAAGAATAAAAAATAAAAAGGAGGGGACAAGATGGCTGACTAGAAGCAGCTGCTGTTGGTGGCTCCCACCGAGAAGAATGAAAATGGTGAATGGATCCTGCACCTTCAGCTGAAGTATCGCGGTTCTCTTATTGAGAATTACTAGGCAGTTGGCACAACCTACAGAGAGTGAGGAAAAGAAGTATAGAACAATGGCCCACCTGGGAGCCGCATAGGGCAAGGGGAGCATCCACCCCCAGCCAAGGGAAGCAGTGAGTGATAGTGCTATCCCACCAGGAAACCTCACTGTTTCCACAGATCTGTGCATCCCATGGATCAGGAGATACCCTTATGAGCCCATGCTTGGGGTCCAAGCATAGAGCTATAGAGACAGTCAGCAGCCACTTGTGTTGCAGCCAGTGGCAGCAGGCTGGAGACTGCCTAAATTGATTGAGTTCTGGGGGAAGTGGTGGCGGTGATCACTGTGGCTCCAGTCTGCCATTTGCCCCTGCTAGTGCCAGGAGACTGGAGAGTTTGAACTGGGAAGATTTTCCTATGGCACAACACAGTGGCTGTGGCAGATCGTGGCCAAACTGCTTCTTTGGGTGGGACCATGATCCATTTCCCCTCACCGGGTAAAGCCACCCTGCAGAAATTTTAGCAACTCCACCCATGGGTTTATGGACAGAACTCTGAACTCCCTGGGACAGAGCCCCTGAGGGAAGGGCTGCTGTGGTCTCCACGGCTCAGTGGACTTAGTCTTTCCTGCCTGCTGGCTCTGAAGAGGCCAGGCAGTCCAGACAAGGGGGATTCCTCCCAACACAGTGCACCCACACCTCCAAAAGGCAGCCAGTTCTTCATTAAGTAGGTTCCTGATCCTATCACTCCTAACTATGTGAGATCCCCCTGTAGGAGTCACCAGACACCTTATACAGGAGCATTCCCACCAGCATCAGGTCAGTGTCCCTCTGGGATGGAGCTCCTTGAGTAAGGAACAAGCAGCCATCTTTGCTGTTTTGCAGCCTCTGCTGGTAACACTAACAAGAGTGGGAGGGACACAGGTGAATAGGGTCTGGAGTGGACCCCCAGCAAACCGCAGCAGCCCTATGGAAGAGGGGCCTGATAAAGGAAAACAAACAAACCAAAAGCAAAGCAACAACAATATCAACAAAAAAGATCCTACAAAAATCCCATCCAAAGGTCAGCAGACTTAAAAATTGAAGGTAGATAAGCTCACAAAGAGGAGTAGAAAACAACGCAAGAAAACACCGAAAGCTCAAAAAGCCAGAGTGCCTCTTGTACTCCTAATGATTGTAACACATCTCCAGCAAGGGCACAGAACTGGGCTGAGAGTGAGATGGATAAACCGACAGAAAGAGGCTTCAGAAGGTGGGTAATAACGAATTTCACTGTGCTAAAGGACTATCTTCTAACCCAATGCAGAAAAGCTAAGAAACATAATAAAACATTACAAGAGCTGTTAACCAGAATAACCAGTTTAGAGAGGAATATAAATAACCTGAAGGAGCTAAAAAACACAACAGGATAGCTTAACAATGCAACCACAAATATCAATAGTCAAATAGATCAAGAGGAGAAAAGAATCTCAGAGCTTGAAGACTATCTTGCTGAAATAAGACATGAAGGCAAATTAGAGAAAAACATAATAAAAAGGAATGAACAAAACATCCAAGATCTATGGGATTTTGTAAGAACACCGAACCTATGATTGATTGGGGTACCTGAAAGAGACAGGGAGAACAGAACCAAGTTGGAAAACATACTTCAGGACATCCAAGAGAATTTCTCCAACCTAGCAAGACAGGCTAACATTCAAATTTAGGGAATCCAGAGAACACCAGTAAAATAATCCATGAGAAGATAACCCCCACAAACATAATCATCAGATTCTCCAAGGTCAAAATGCGAGAAAAAATGCTAAGGGCAACCAGAGAGAGAGGTCAGGTCACCCACAAAGTAAAACCCATCAGACTAACGTCAGAGCACTCAGTGGAAACCCTATAAGCCAGAAGATATTGGCGGTCAATATTCAATATTATTAAAGAAAATAATTTCCAACCAAGAATTTCAGATCTGGCGAAACTATGTGTGAAACACTAGTGAAGGAGAAATAAAATCCTTTCAGACAAGCAAATGCTGTGGGAGTTTATCACCACAAAGCCTGCCTTGCAAGAGCTCCTGAAAGAAGCACTAAATATGGAAAGGAAAAACCATTACTAGCCACTACAAAAACACACTGAAGTACACAGACCAACAACACTATGAAGGAACTACATTAACAAGTCTGCAAAACAACCAGTTAACATCATGATGATAGGATCAAATTAACACATAACAATATTAACCTTAAATGTAAATGGGCTAAATGCCCCAATTAAAAGACACAGATGGGCAAGCTGGATAGAGTCAAACTCATTGGTGTGCTGTATTCAAAAACCCATTTCATGTGCACACATAGGTTCAAAAAAAAGATGAAGGAAAGTTTACCAAGCAAATGGAAAGCAGAAAAAAAGCAGAGGTTGAAATCCTAGTTTCTTACAAAACAGACTTTAAACCAACAAAGATCGAAAAAAGACAAAGAAGGGCACTACATAAGGATAAAAGGTTTAATTCATCAAGAAGAGCTAACTATCCTAGATATATATGCATCCAATACAGGAGCACCCAGATTCATAAAACAAGTTCTTAGAGTCCTACAAAGAGACTTGGACTCTCACACAATAATAGTGAAAGACTTTATCACTCCACTGTCAATATTAGACAGATCATCAAGGCGGATAATTAGCAAAGATATTCAGAACTTGAATTCAGCTTTGGATCAAGTGGACGTGACAGATATCTACAGAACTCTCTAACCAAAAACAACAAAATATACATTTTTCTTGCCACCACATGGCACTTACTCTAAAATTGATCACATAATTGGAAGGAAAACACTCCTCAGCAAATTCGAAAGAACTGAAATCATAACAGTCTCTCAGACCACAGTGTAATCAAATTAGAACTCAAGATTAAGAAACTCACTCAAAACTACACAACTACATATAAATTGAACATCCTGCTCCTGAATGACTCCTGGGTAAATACCAAAATTAAGACAGAAATCAAGAAGTTATTTGAAACTAGTGAGAACAAAGAGACAAAGTATCAGAACCTCTGGGATGCAGCTAAAGCAGTGTTAAGAGGGAAATTTATAGCACTAAATGCCCACATCAAAAAGCTAGAAAGACGTTAAATCTACATTCTAACATCACAACTTAAAGAACTAGAGAACTAAGAGCAAACAAACCTCAAGGGTAACAGAAGACAAGAAATAACCAAGACGTGAGTGGAACTGAAGGAGATGGAGACACTAAAACACTTCAAAAAATCAATGAATCCGTTTTTTTGAAAAAATTAATAAAATAGACCATTAGCTAGACTATTAAAGAAGAAAAGAGAGAAGAATCAAATGGATACAATAAAAAATAATAAAGACCATATCACCACTAACCCCACAGAAATACAAACAACCATCAGAGAATAATATAAACACCTCTATGCAAATAGAGTAGAAAATCTAGAAGAAATGGATAAATTCCTGGACAGGTACACTCTTCCAAGATTGAACCAGGAAGAACCTGAATCCCTGAATAGACAAGTAACAAGTACTGAAATTGTGGTAGTAATAAATAGCCTACCAACCAAAAAAAACAAAAACAAAAACACAGGACCAGATAAATTTAGAGCTGAATTCTACTGAATATACAAAGAAGAGCTTGTACCATTTTTTTCTGAAATTATTCCAAACAATTGAAAAGGGGGGACTCCTCCCTAACTCATTCTATGAGGTCAGCATCATCCTAATACCAAAACTTGGCAGAGATAAGAGAAAAAAAAAAAACTTTAGGCCAATATCCCTGATGAACATAAATGCAAAATTCCTCAATAAAATACTGGCAAGCCAAATCCAGCAGCACATCAGAAAGCTTATACACCACAGTCAAGTAATCTTAATCCCCAGGATGCAAGGCTGGTTCAACATATTCAAATCAATAAATGTAATTCATCACATAAACAAAATTAAACACAAAAACCACACACGATTATCTTGATAGACACAGAAAATCCTTTAGATAAAATTCTACGTTCGTTCATGTTAAAAACTCTCAATAAAGTAGGTACTAAAGGAACATACCTCAAAATAATTAGAGCCATTTATGATAAATTCACAGCCAATATCATACTAAATGGGTAAAAGCTGGAATTACTCCCCATAAAAACTAGCACAAGACAAGAATGCTCTCCCACCACTCCTATTCAACATAGTATTTGAAGTTCTGGCCAAGGCAGTCAGCCAAGAGAAAGAAATAAAGGGTATTCAAATAGGAAGAGAGGAAGTCAAATTTTCCCTCTTTGCAGATGACATGAACCTATTTCTAGAAAACTCCATCAACTCAGCACAATAGCTTCCTAAGCTGATAAGCAACTTCAGCAAAATCTCAGGATACAAAATCAATGTTCAAAAATCACAAGCATTCCTATAAACCAACAACTGACAAGCACAGAGCCAAATCATGAGTGAACTCTTATTCACAATTGCTTAAAATATGTAAAATAAAATAGCTAGGAATACAGCTAACAGGGGAAGTGAAGGACCTCTTCACAGAGAACTATAAACCACTGCTCAAGGAAATGAGACATGACACAAACAAATGGAAAAACATTCCTTGCTCAAGGATAGGAAGAATCAATATCATGAAAATGGCCATACCGCTCAAAGTAATTTATAAATTTAATGCTATTCTCATTAAACTACCATTGACATTCTTCACATAATTAGAAAATTAAATCTATTTTTAGATTCATAGTGAAGCAAAAAAGAGCCCATATTCCCAAGAGAATCTTAAGCAAAAAAACAAAGCTGAAACCATCACACTACCTAATTTCTAACTATACTACAATGCTACAGTAACCAAACAGCACGGTACTGGTAGAAAAATAGACACATAGACAAATGCGACAGAATAGGGAACTCAGAAGTAATACTGCACATCTATAACCATCTGATCCTTGACAAACCTGACAAAAATAAGCAATGGGGAAAGATTCCCTATTTAATAAATGGTGCTGGGAGAACTTGTTAGCCATATGCAGAAAATTGAAATTCGACCTGTTTTTTACACATTATATGAAAAATAACTCAAGATAAACTAAAGACTCAAATGTGAAACCTAAAACTATAAAAGCTGTAGAAGAAAATCTAGGCAATACCATTCAGGACATAGGCATGGGCAAAGATTTCATGATTAAAACATCAAAAGCGATTTCAACAAAAGCAAAAGTTAACAAATGAGATCTACTTAAACTAAGGAGCTTCAGCACATCAAATGAAACTACCATCAGAGGGAACAGACAATCTCCAGAATAGGAGAAAATTTTTGCAATCTATCCATCAGACAAAAGTTTAATATCCAGAATCTACAAGGAACCTTAACAAATTTACAAGAAAAAAGTAACCCCATTAAAAAGTGGGCAAAGCCATGAACAGATATTTCTCAAAAGAAGACATCTGTGCAGCTAACAAAGAAATGAAAACAAGCTCAACATCACTGGTCATTAGAGAAATGCAAATCAAAACCACAATGCGATACCATATCACACCGGTCAGAATGATGATTATTAAAAAAAAAAACAACAAGAAACAACAGGTGCTGGAGAGGCTGTGGAGAAATAAGAACGATTTTACACTGTGGTGAAAATGTGAATTAGTTCAACCATTGTGAAAGACAGTGTGGTGATTCCTCAAATACCTAGAACCAGAAATACCATTTGACCAAGCAATCCCATTACTGGGTATATACCCAAAGGAATATAAATGATTCTATTATAAAGATATGTGCACATGTATATTCATTGCAGTACTATTCACAATAGCAAAGACATGGTATCAACCCAAATGCCCATCAGTGATAGACTGTATTAAGAAAATGTGGCACATATACACCATGGAATACTATGCAGCCATAAAAAGAAATGAGATCATGTCCTTTGCAGGGACATGGATGGAGCTGGAAGCTACTATACACAGCAAACTAATGCAGGAACAGAAGACCAAACAATGCATGTTCTCACTTATAAATGGGAGGTGAACAATGAGGACACATAGACATATGGAGGAGAACAACACACACTGGGGATTGTCGGGGGTATGGGAAAAAGGAGGGAGGGCATCAGGAAAAATGGCTAATGTATGCTGGGCATAAAACCCAGGATAGGTGCAGCAAATCACCATGGTACCCATTTACCTATGTAACAAACCTGCACATTCTGCACATGTGTCCTGGAACTTAAAATAAAATAAAAAGTTAAAAGAAATAGTAAAAGTCTTAGAATATTAAAATAAATTAAAAAAGAGAAATATGAAATGGAAGTATTTTTTATAATAGAAAATATAGGATAAAATGCAATCAATACATATATAGGAGGATAGATAAATGATAGATATGATAATAATTCTAATACAATAATTAGACGATTTGAAGATACTAGAATATTTTAAGTAATCAGAATAAACCTAATATTTTGATAAGGTTAGTAATTAGATAAACATTGCTGAATTTTTCAAATGAGAAATAAGGAGAACAAAAAAATTAGTTGTGAGGAAAGAATAACCACAGATACTGAAAATATTTAAAAAGCAATATGGGATTATTATAGGAAATTATATGGCAACACATTTGAAAACCCCCCAAAGTGGACAGTTGTTCAACAAAATATATATTACTGAAACTGGCACACAAATTAAGAAGAAATATGAATAAAATAATCTGAAAAGGTCTTAGAAGAAAAAGATGGACTATCTTTTTCTGTGCTAGAGTTTTTGGCTACTTTTAATTGGCTGTTTTTAACTCATCCAGCTAAACTTTCTAAATTTACCTTCTAGGTAGTTTAGCTGCATAAGCAGCTTTCTACTCATTTCTCTCTACTTCTTGCAATTTTTCTGCTAAGAGTGACGTTTGATAATGAGATGACATTAAGGCCCAGAAGAAGAGGAAGAGGAAATAATATTTTGCTTTTGCCACACTTATAAAATAGTGTCATTAAGGAAAGTTTAGAGCTACACATTTTGTGGTTAGTAAATATACTGCATCCCAAGTTAAGTGTAAAAAATGACAGTAAATTTGAATTATGTTACTTGTTTCTTAATCATTATGTCAATAAATATTCTTAAGAACCTCTTTTGTGACATGCACTGTGATTGTTAGGGAAACATATGAGAACAAGCCAGACCCACTTCCTGTTTTGTGGGGTTTGCATATGTACATGTATTGGTAGTATCTGGCCTTAAAGGATTACAGATAGGCCTTAAAATATTTGGCCCGAATGTGTACTTCCAAATCACCTTCCACTGATATATAAAAAAAATAAAATTTCATCTTTCATTTTCACATGGTCAAAGTGCTTTACAATTTGTCTAAATTTTATATATTTTCGGGGTGATTTGTAGGATATATTTTATGTACACTTACATTGCCATCACACTCATTCAGTCTTTATTTTATTTTTATATAGGAACACAGTGATGTACATTTTGCTTAATTTAATCCATACATCCTTAGAACTACAATAAAAAGTCCCACAAAATTAAGGGGACACTTGATAAATTAATTCTAAATTGTATATGGAAGATCAAATGGTCCAGAAGAGTTTCTCCATGTTTTAAGAACAATAACAGCAGAGGACTTGAAAAATTTATTATCTTTTTGCTATTAGTATACTGAAAAATAGATTAGAATGAAAAGACAAGTTAATTAATGGAGTGAATGGAGAGCCCTGAATAGGTACAGAATTTGCAAACTGGGAGGAAATATTTATCATTCATATAACTAGCAATTACTAACTAAGAATATGTAAAGAACTTATACCACAAATCAACAACAATAGAATATAAAAATAGACAATACATGAAAAATATTTCACAGATAAAGAAACATATGGCCATGGCCAACAATTAACAAAAAACCCTCCTTGCTCTTGTTGACTCTCGGTAAAACACAATTCAAAAGAACTTAAACACCACTTTTTATACCCTTTCTTTAGCAAAAATTAAGTTTTGGTAACATCAATGTTGGCAAGGATGTGGATCATTTTTACTTATAAAAGTTAAATTGTAAATTCCTCCAACCATACTAAAACAATTGGAAATCATTTTATGCAGTTAATCATTCAAATATCCTATGATTCAAAATTCCACAAAAGTGGAAAGGCTTATACCAAAAAGAGAACTTTGAACATAAATATCAGTTAGAATATTTAAGAATGTTTATAACAGTACTTTCATAATAACAAAAAACTAGAAACATGCCAAATGTCCACCAAAAATATGGATAAATTAATTTGGTATATTGATACAATGATTATAATATAGCAGGAAAAATAAGTGAAGTGCAACTATATATACAACTACATGCATAAATTTGCATAAGAAACTGCTATGAGAAGAGGCATATTAAGATAACTGCATGCAGTATGAGAAATATGTAATATGGTTTTCTTGGGGGAAAATGGTGGCTAGGAGACAGGACTAATGTGCAGCTTCCACTTGAATGGACAGAAGAGTGTGTGGAGACTCACATCATGAACTTTTGCTGCAAGAACCACTGCAGGACCATACCAGGAAAACAAAAGAATTCACAGACCCATTTGAAAGAAGTGGCTAGCTACTGCAAACTCTGTGAGATAGCCAAAAAACTGTGAGTTCTCAAAGTGTTAGCGGGGGGAAAGTCTGCCTCTGAATACACATCTGTAATGGAGAACCTGAAAATCCAGATCACAGGAGATGGATTTAACCTTACCTATAGCTGAAACAGTAAGGGAGCTAAGCGAAATATAAAAGTAAAAGAAACAGTGTAAAGAACCCTGTAGGCACTCCCAGTCCCTAGCTCAAGCCCAAAGAAGCCATCCTTGACTTTATTTCACAGGAGTTCTTGGGGAAGGTAGCCAGTAGAATTAGGGAGGGACCAAAGGGTGAAAGAGGCTTCTAACTGAACTTTGTAATAATTTCAACCAAGCCCAAATTTTTCTGAGCAGGATCTGGGGAGTGAGCTGCAAGTGCAGATACAAGCACAGAAGCCACAGCCAATGGTGCAGGCATATGTTGGGGAGAAAGGCCTGAAAGCCCTGCTTGCTTTCTCAGTAGGGAGGCTTGTAGCTTGGGGCAACATCTCAGACCTGCTCACCAGCTGCTGGATACAAACTGGGTGCTGTTGGTGTGGCATGGTAGGAGTGAGACTGGCCTTGCTGGCTGTGTGGGAGCTCGGGGAGGCCCAGTACTGCCAGCCTTCCCCCACTTCCCTGGTAATCTGTATGATGATCACTAGAACAAGTAGAAGAAAAAACTTTAGAGCTCGAAGACACAGCTTTGGAATTAACACAATCTGACAAAGACAAAGAAGAAAGAATTTAAAAAGTAAATAAAGCCTCCAAGAAATTTGGGATTATGTTAAATGACAACACTTAAAAATAATTGCTGTTCCTGAGGAAGAAGATAAATCTGAAAGTTTGAAAATCTTATTTGAGGGAATCATTGAGGAAATCTTCCCTGGTCTTGCTAAAGATCTAGACATTCAAATAAAAGAAGCCCAAAGAACACCTGGGAAATTCATTGCAAAGAGATTATCAAGTTATCTAAGTCAAGACAAAGAAAAGAATTTTAAGAGCAGTGAGGCAAAAGCATCAGGTAAACTATAAGTGAAACCCTACCAGATTAACAGCAGATATCTCAGCAGAAACCCTACAACCCAGAAGGGATTGGGGTCTTATATTTAGCCTTTTTAAACAAAACAATTATCAGCCAGGAATTTTGTATTCAGTGAAACTAAACTTCATAGATGGAAGAGAGATAAAGTATTTTTCAGACAAACAAATGCTTAGTAAATTCCCCACTACCAAGGCAGCACTACAAGAAATGCTAAAAGGAGCTATAAATCTTGAAACAAACCCCAAAATACACCTCTTTAAAGCATAAGTCTCAAAGAGCCTATAAAAAAGTAACACAATGAAAAAAAAAAACAAGGTATTCAGACAACAACTTGCATGATGAATAGAATAATACCTCATATTTCAATACTGACGTTAAATGGAAATGGTCTAAATGCTCCACTTAAAAGATACAAAATAGCAGAATGGATAAAATTCCACAAACCAAGTATCTGCTGTCTTCAGGAGAATCACCTGACACATAAGGACTCACATAAACTTAAAGTAAAAAGGTAGAAAAATATATTCCATGCAAATGGACACCAAGAGTGAGCAGGAATAGCTATTCTTGCATCAGACAAAACACACTTTAAAGCAACAACAGTTAAAAAAGACAAAAAGAGGCATTGTATAATGACAAAAGGATTAGTCCAACAGGAAAATATCACAATCCATAATATATATGCACCTCACACAGGGGCTCCCAAAGGTAGAAAACAATTTCTATTGACCTAAGAAGTGAGACAGATGGCAAATCAATAGTAGTGGGGGACTTCAATACTCCACTGACAGCACTAGACAGGTCATCAAGACAGAAAGTCAACAAAGAAGCAAAGGACTTAAACTGTACCATAGAACAAATGGACTTAACAGATATTTACAGAACATTCTACCCTACAACTGCAGAATATACATTCTATTCATCAGCATATGGAACATTCTCCAAGATAGACAATATGCTAGGCCACAAAACAAGTCTTAATAAATTTAAGAAATCAAAATTATATCAAGTACTCTCTCAGACCACTGTGGATCAAAATTGGAAATCTACTCCAAAAGGAACCCTGAAAACCATACAATTACGTAGAGAATAAATAATCTGCTCCAGAATGATCATTGGGGAACAATAAAATAAAGACGGAAATTTAAAAATTTTTTGAACTGAATGTTAATGGTGACACAACCAATAAAATCCTCTGGGATACAGCAAAAGCGTGCTAACAGTAAAGTTAATAGCATTAAATGCCTAAAACAAAAAGTCTGAAAGAGCACAAATGGACAATCTAAGATCAAACTTTAAGGAGCTAGAGAAACAAAAACAAACGAAACCAAAACACAACAGAAGAAAAGAAATAACGAAGTTCAGGGCAGAATTAAATGAAATTGGAACAAAAAATGCAAAATATAAGTGAAACAAAAAGCTTATTCTTTGTAAAGATAAACAAAACTGATAGACCATTAGTGAGATTAAACAAGAAAAGAAGAGAGATCTAAGTAAACTCAGTTAGAAACAAAATGGGAGATATTACAACAAATACCACAGAAATACAAAAAAAAAAAATCATTCAAGGCTAGTGTAGACACCATTATGTGCACAAACTAGAAAACCTAGAGGAGACTGATAAATTCCTGGAAACATACACCCCGCCTAGATTAAATCAGGAAGAAATAGAAACTCTGAACAGGCCAATAACAAGTAACAAGATTGAAACAGTAATTTTAAAATTGCCAACAACAACAAAAAAAGTCCAGGGCCAGATGAATTCACAGTTGAATTCTATTAGACATTCAAAGAAGAATTGGTACCATTTCTACTGAAACTATTCCAAATGATAGAGAAAGAGCAAATCCTCTCTAAATCATTCTATGAAGCCAGTACCACCCTAAGACCAAAACCAGGAAAAGACATAACAAAAAAAAAAAAAAAAAGAAAACTATAGGCCAATACCCCTGCTCAATATACATGCAAAAATTCTCAACAAAATACTAGCTAACCAAATCCAACAGCATATCGAAAACATAATGTATCATGATTAAGTGATTTTATACCAGGCATGCAGGGATAGTTTAACATATGCAAGTAAATAAATGTGATACACCACATAAACAGAATTAAAAACAAAAAAATTATATGATCATCTCAGTAGACACAGAAAAAGTATTTGATACAATTCCGCATCTTTTTATGATTAAAACCCTCAGCAAAATTAGTATAGAAGAAACATACCTTAAGGTAATAAAAGCCATTTATGACAAACCCACAGGCAACATTATACTGAACCAGGAAAAGTTGAAAACATTCCCTGTGAGAACTGGAACAAAATGAGGATGCCCACTTTCATGACTCTACTCAACATAGTACTGGAAGTCTTAGCCATAGCAATCAGACAAGAGAGAGAAATAAAGGGCACACAAATTTGTAATGAGAAAATCAAACTGTCACTGTTTGCCAATGATATAATCATATCATTTAGAAAACCCTAAAGACTCATCTAAAAAGCTCCTAAATTTGATAAATGAATTCAGTAAAGTTTCAGGATACAAAATCAATGGACACAAATCAGTAGCATTGCTACACACCAACAGCAGCAAAGCTGAGAATTAAATCAAGTACTCAACTCCTTTTACAAAAGCTGTAAAAAAATTAAATAAAGTAAAATATTTAGGAATATACCTAACTAAGGAGGTGAAAGAGCTCTCTACAAAGAAAACAATAAAACACTAGTGAAAAAAAAATAGACAACACAAATGAAAACACATTCCATGCTCATGGATTGGTAGAATCAATATTGTAAAAATAACCATACTCCAAAAAGCAATATATAAATTCAATGTGATTCCCATCAAAATACCATCATCATTCTTCATAGAACTAGAAAAAATAATCTTAAAATTCATATGGAACCAAAAATAGCCTGCATAGCAGAAGCAAGTCTAAGCACAATGAACAAATCTGGAGGCATCACATTACCCGACTTCAAACTATGCTACAAGCCTATAGTTACCAAAACAGCATGGTAGTGGTATAAAAACAGGCACATGGACTAATGGAATAGAACAGACAACCCCAAAATAAAGCCAAATACTTATAGCCAACTGATCTTTGAGAAAGCAAACAAAAACATAAAATGGGAAAAAGACACCCTATTTAACAAATGATTCTGGGATAATTGGCAAGCCACATTTAAAAGAATAAAACTGAATCCTCATGCCTCACCTTATATAAAAATCAACTCAAGATGGATCAAAGACTTACATCTAAGAAATGAAACCATAAAAGTTCTAGAAAATAACATTGAAAAAAAACCATTCTAGACATTGGCTTAGACAAAGACTATATGACCAAGAACCCAGAAACAAATGCAACAATAACAAAGGTAAATAGAAGGGACTTAATTAAACTAAAAAGCTTCTTCACAACAAAAGAAACAATCAGCATATTAAACAGACAACCCACCAAGTGGGAAAAAAGTCTTTGCAAATAATGCATCTGACAAATGACTAATATCTAGAATCTATAAGGAACTCAAATAAATCAGAAAGAAAAAATATAATCCCATCAAAAAATGAGCCCAGGGCATGAATAGACTATTCTCAAAAGAAGATACACAAATGGCCAACAAACTTATGAAAAAATGCTCAATATCACTAATGATCAAGGAAAGCAAATCAAAACCACAACGAACTACAACCTTACTCCTGCAAGAATGGCCATAATCAAAAAGTAAGAATATAATAGATGTTGGTGTGGAGGTGGTGAAAAGGGAACACTTTTACAGTGTTGATAGGAATGTAAACTAGTACAACCACTATGAAAAACAGTGTGGATATTCCTTAAAGAATTAAAAGTAGATCTACCATTTGATCCAGCAATCACATTGCTGGAGGAAAAGGAGTCATTATACGAAAAAGATACTTGCACACACGTGTTTATAGCACCACAATTTGCAATTGCAAAAATATGGAACCAGTCCAAATGCCCAAAAATCAATGACTGGATTAAGAAAATATTATATAACATGGAATATATATATATACATATATATATATATATAATGGAATACTACTCAGCCATAAAAAGGAATGAAATAATGGCATTCACAGCAACCTGTGTGGAATTGGAGAATAGTTTTCTAAGTGACATAACTCAGAAATGGAAAACCAAACCAAACATTGTACGTTCTGTTCTTATTCATAAGCAAGAGCTAAGCTGTGAGGATGCAAAGGCATAAGAATTATACAGTGGACTTTTGGGGCCCAGGGGAAAGGGTGGGAGGGGATTGTGGGATAAAAGACTACACATTGGGTACAGTGTACACTGCTTGGGTGAAGGGTGCCCCAAAATCTCAGAAATCACAACTAAAGAACTTATTCATGTAATCAAACACCACCTGTTTCTCAAAAACCTATTGAAATAAAAATTAATTTTAAAAAAGAGCAAAAAATGAGTAAATTATGAATAATTGTAATTTACAGCCATTGTCTTTCAAAGCATGAGGTCTCTGGAGGAGGAAAAAGCAAAGCTAAGTGGCCCTGTGGTAAAATGATAAAAAAATAGATGTTCTTTATTTTTAGGCATAAATTATAGATGATAAGAGGTTTGGCCCCTAAAAGATGATTGGGTCATGAGGGTTCTGCGCTCATTAGTGGATTAATCTATTTATGGATTAATAACTTAATGAAATATCATGGGAGTGGGTTACTTATCGTGAGAGTGGGATTATAAAAGCCAGTTTGGCTGTCTGTATGCATGTCTCACACTGTGATGCCTTTTGTGACATTATAACACAGCATGAGGCCCTCACCAATAGCTGATCAGGTATGGCCACTCAGTCTTGAACTTCCCAGGCTCCAGAATTATAAGAAATAAAACGTTTTTCCTTATAAATTACCCAGTCTTGGGTATTCTGTTATAGCAACAGAAAATGGACTAAGAAGGATATATATATATTTATGCTATGATTTATACTAGTACTATATAGGAGACTGGGATATATACTAGGATAAATTTTATATTTATCATTCATATTTTATATAGATATATGCATGTACTAGGATATATGTAGAATATATAGTATCCTAAGTATATACTATATAGTATATACTATGTATACTATATATAGGTCATACCATATATATACTACATATGGTATACTATATGTTTGACATATGTCTTAGTGTATGCATATATAATAAACATACATATATTCATACAATTAAAATTTTAGTGTGTGTGTGTGGGTGTATCCTGCTATCATGTAATTTTAATATGCTAAAATTTTATTTAAGCAAGAAATAGTCTAGTTGTTTCATCATTAAAAACTTTAGGAGGCAATACTAATCATAAATAATGCTATACATCCTCTTAGTCTTAATGGTGAGGAAATGATGGCAAATGTCAACTTTGCATGTGTTGTATTACATCCTAGGTATAATGTAACAGGAGCAATCCTATTGTTAAGGATTCTTTATTATGAAGGCATTAACTCATAAGGTATGGTAAAATTATATGAAAAGTTGTTTATGTGAGTATGTCTTTCTTTGATTATAATCTATTAAAAAGTCACAATGGGCTGGGCACAGTGTTCATGCCTGTAATCCCAGCACTTTGGGAGGCCGAGGTGGGTGTATCATGAGGTCAGGAGATCGAGACCATCCTGGCCAACATGGTGAAACTTCATTTCTGCTACAAATACAAAAATTAGCCGGGCATGGTGGCACGTGCCTGTAATCCCAGTTACTTGGGTGGCTGAGGCAGGAGAATCGTTTGAACAGGGAATCAGATGTTGCTCTGGCAAAAGAGCGAGACTCCGTCTCAAAAAAAAAAAAAAAAAAAGTCAGAAGGAACATTGTGCTCTGTTGCCAATCATTGCCAAACTAAGTACTTGTGAAAATATTTGATAAATGATGGGGAGGGAAACAATGTTATTACTAAAATAGAAGATTCCTATCTTATCTGGATTATTTATTGCTTTGTTTAAACTAGTTTTCAAAGACAATGTTTTTAAATGTAGGCACCTAATACTGGACTGTTTAATTCATAGACAAAGTGCCCGTAACATCTAAACTATCATACAACTAGTTATAACTGCAGTTGACCCTTGAACAACATGGGTTAGAATTTCACAGGTCCATTTATGTTAAGGGGATCGATAATGCAGTATTCATGGAATGCAAAATAAGCATATATGAAAGCTCTACTTTTCATATCCACCAGTTGCACAGGGCCCACTGAAGGGCTTGAGTATGTGGGGATTTTCACATATGTGGAGTTGGGGGAGTGGTCCCAGAAGGAATACCTTGCATGTAGCTAGAGGCAACTGTAAACTGCATGACTCAAATTTCCTGAATATAAATATATTCATTGATGTGACAAACTCAACTATTCAGAATGCTTCTAGGAATGTGGAAATCAGTATTGAAGTCAGGAAGTCTATGTGCTAAAAAAATTTCTAAGACATTAACTTCAAACCTAGTTTAATTTTGAACAAAATTCTTGCAAGTTTGGCAAGATGGCTTTTCAGCTCACAGAAGCTTACATGTAGTAAATAAGAGAGACAGATTGGGAAGAACTTGGGAACTGCTGGTGGCAGATATAGAGATCAAGAACATGTCCTTGAGTAGATGAGTGGAGACGTATGATGACAATGAGACAGTTCTGCTCTTTAGAATCTCACCTAGACAGGCATAGCCTGCCTGACTGTGAATGAAAACAAAATATAAAAAAATCAAATTATGCAAAAAAGATCATTTGGTGGGAAGGCAAAAATGTTAATATTTTTAAACATATTTCAAAGAGTTTACTTGCCCTTGAAATCTTTGTTCTATTGCTGTTCATTATTAACAATTTTTTTTAAGTATATCCGACTTCATTAAGAGAAGACTAACTTATATTCATCCACTATTTTAAGTATATGTAAAGGACATAGTATGCTTGGGAAATCTCTAAATGTCATTTGAAAATATAAAGATAAGCTCTTAAAAACTGAGCATAACTCAGCTGGAATGTTATCTCACATGCAAGCTTATTCTGTATGTCAGTTAGGATCTTCATGAAAACTTAAAGTTAGTTTGGTAAATTCAAAGCTATAGAAAATAGGACATAGACGTTCTTATGAATGTAATACTGTATGTCTAGTGATTTCAGAAATAGCATCATGCAAGACAAATAAGCAAGCTATGTTGTGTCTTGTAATTATGAGTAACAGTTCTTAAGATTTAGCAAGTAGATGTAAATACCTCACGTAAAGTAACTCTGCCGCATCTCTGAAGACAAGAAAAATAGTTAACATTTACCTAGTCGATCACTGCACATCATTAGCTTCTCTTGGCCCTTTAAACTGTTATGGTAGCAAAGAAAAGCAGATAATAGCTAAAAACCGTGCTTTTATTAATACATTTAAGATTTTAGGCTCATTAAACTTAATATTTAAGATACTTTTGCAAAAGAGCAAGAGTACATAGACACAGCTTTGAAAGAGTTGTGTTTTGAAAAAAAGTTTTATAAAATGTTAAAATATAACCATAGAAATCATGGAGCACATTCAAGCAAGTATTCCTTCATTTGCTAATAAGGTGATTTTCCATAGCAAATATTAAAATAAAATAATTTAGTTATATTCATATTAGTTCTGTGTAGCAGTTTTATGTCTGTGTCCATTGCTTACTGGTCTAATTTAAGACTACAAATCACATACACACACACACAAAAAAACTCAATGTAGATGTTCCTTTCTGTTTTTTAAAATGCTTCTATACATATAGTCTCATTTTTCCCTCACAACTCTAGCAAAGGTGTTGTTATTTACATTATAAGCATTTTGCATCAAGAAGGGAAAGGGAACAGATACTTGTATTACAAGAGGAATACTGATGAGAATTATCATTTGTTTAGAACTTATGCTTTTCATACACTAATTTAATTCACATTATCACTTTATAAAATAAGCACGCCATTAAAATAATCACTTAGCAGATTAGATTTTTAATAAATGATTTTGCCCAAAGTCACACAGCTACTAAATGATGAAGCCACGATTTGAAGGCAGGTTTTCTGTCTGATGCATCAACTGTTCTAAGCTTTCAATTTAAGTATATTATCACATTTGACCACAATTTATTACCCTTGCTTTACAAATGAGTCAATTGATATTCAAAACATGTCAATGAATTGTTCTCTGATTTAAAACCCAGCCTTCTGATTTTGAGAGTTGTGATCTATGGTAAATGCATGGCTAATTAAAATATGTTTTGTTTTGTTTTGTTTTTTTGAGACAGGGTCTTGCTCAGTCACCAGGCTGCTGTGCAGTGGCACAATCACGGCTCACTGTAGCCTGGAATTCTCTGGCTCAGGCGAGTCTTCCCCCTCACCCTCCAGAATAGTTGGGACTACCATACCCAGTTAGGTTTTATATTTTTTGTAGAGACATGGTTTTGTCATGGTGCCCAGCCTGGGCTCGAATTCCTGGGCTCAAGCTATCTGCCCATCTTGGCCTTTCAAAGTCCTGAAATTATAGGCGTGAGCCACCATGCCCAACCCAAAATGTATTTGAGAAAGGTTTGCTTTCTTTGCAGCTCACAACAATACGTTTTTTTACATGTATCATCAAGAACACGTGCCAACTGTATGATTTTTATAAGATAATCATTATATCAATTTTTTAGTGGAGCAGGCTACAGCTTAGGAGGAGTTGGAGACAGTTTGGAACTATAGGAGCTGGGGACAGTTGGGGAGAGATAGGTTAATTTTTGTATAAATATTATGTGAATATTACAACATTAATTTTTACATAAAATCAAAATATTCTACTTATTATCTACAGATGTCGTAGGGGCACATATTAGTGAAATAATAAATTGGCCATGCAATTTGTATGCAGTTAATATAATATTTTGATTAATATCCTTTTTTCTGCCTTTATGTTCTTTATTATAACAATAAAGAAAATCAATTTAGGAATTACACTATTGTGTTACTAGGAATGTAATCTTTTCTACAAACTGAAACTAGCTCTAAGGTTATTTGCGATACTACATTTAGATATTTTAATGAGGGTCAGGGCCCGCTTGAGTTGCAAGTGAGTTGCAAATGACATGGCAATCATTCTTTCTTCCAAAGAACCAAAGGCTGCTTGCTTATTTATTTATTTATTTATTTATTTATTTATTTATTTATTTATCTTTGTTTATTTGTTTTTTTGCAAGAAATGTATGTTTTATATACATCAACTTGATTTCAGCCTAATTATCAAATTATTATGAAATTTCTGGTATGGTTAGCTCTGTCTCACAATGTAAGAAAAAATTGAATACCAAAACAGTTGTTTAAAATTTCTCTTGTGTCTTTGGAAAAAAGTTTATCTTACTCTTTAATATATTTGGTTTCAAATACATCATTTTTATAAATTATAAAATTCTAAAAGAGCAGAAGTTACATGTCCATACCTCAATGAATATAATAGCAATATCTGCTCAAGATCTGCTGAGACTTGCCTGTAGTTTTATCTGTAGTTTTCTAGTGACACATATTCTGCACTGTTTCACATAGCTTAAAATAACAATTAGGACAAATAATTAATGCATGAGGGGCTTGAAACCTAGATGACAGGTTGATAGGTTCAGCAAATCACCATGACACATATATACCTATGTAACAAACCTGCACGTACTGCAGATGTATCCCAGAAATTAAAGTAAAATAAAAAAAGTTAAAAATTTAAAAAAATACCAATTAGGCCTAAAAGGACACATAGCTTTACTACAGGTATATGTCAGCAATATTGCAGGTTTGGTTCCAGATCATCACAGTAAAGTGAGTCACATCAATTTTCTGTTTTCCCAGTCCATATAAAAGTTGTATGGACACTATACTGTATTCTGTTAAGTGTGCAATAGCATCATGTCTACAAGAATGTAATTTAATTAAAGCTTAATTTAAAAACAGCTTATTGCTAAAAAATACTGGCACTATCATCTAAGCCTTCAGTGAGCCATAATCGTTTTGCTGGTGGAGAGTCTTGCCTCCATGTTGATGGCTGCTAACTTATCAGGGTGGTGGTTACTGAAGGGTGGGATGGCTATGGCAATTTCTGGAAATACAAGAACAGTGAAATTTGCCTCATTGATTGACTCTTCCTTTCACGAAAGATTGCTGTGTGGCATGCAATGGTGTTTGACGGCATTTTACCCCTAGTAAATACTTCTTTCAAAATTGGAGTCAGTCCGCTCAAACACTGAAGCTGCTTGACCAACTAAGTTGATGTAATATTCTAAATCCTTTGTTGCCATTTTAACAATATTCATAGCATCTTCACCAGGAATAGATTACATCTCAAGAAACTGCTTTCTTTGCTCATCTATAGGAAGCAACTCCTCAACCACTCAAATTTTACGATGAGATTGCAGCACTTCCGTCACATCTTCAGGCTCCACTTCTAATTCTAGTTCTCTTGCTACTTCTGCTCTAATGGCAGAAAATGAAGTAGTGTGACAGACAAGTAGGGAGTTCATTTTGAGGTTCATGTTCTTTTCTCATATTTTTCTTTAATTTAACCTACTTTTGCTCCTTGAATCATAGAAGAGCATTTAAATCATTATTTCTTCCTTCAGTAAGAGTGATCTTACAGCTAGATTTGGACAAAACTCCATGCTTACCTCTGAGGGGTACCTGGAATCCTGGTTCTGATTGGATGAGCTAAATAGTGACTTAAAATGTGCTATTTAATATTTGAAGCTTCTCTGGCAGCACCTAGGGCTAGCTTGTTTATTTATGTCTTATGGTTGGTACAAAAGTTTAATTCACCTGTCCTGGCTGTGTGACCAGTAGGTCATATAAAACCACAATGGAAGAATTTGCATGAGCCCCCCTGAAGTCAAGATTCCTGTGGTAGGCCAAATAATGCTTCCTCAGAACATATCCATGTCCTAATTCTTGGAACCTGTTAATGTCATTCTATATGGCAAAAACAAAGAAAAACAATTTGCAGATGTGACTATGTTAAAGATCTTGAGATGGGGACATTATCCTGCATTATTCAGGTAAGACCTAAATGCAATCACATGTATCCCTATAAGAGTGAGGATGAGAAAGATTTGACACACACAAAAGAAGAAAAAGTAATGTCATCAGGAAGGCAGAGATTGATGTGAGGCAGCCACAGGTCAAGGAATGCCAGCAGCCACCAGGAGTCACCAGGAGCTGCAAGAGGGAAGTAACAGGTTCTTTACTAGAACCTTCAGAGAGAGAATATCTTTGCTAGAAGTGTGATTTTGGGCTCAGTGATGCTGAGTTTGGAACTTTAGCCTCTAGAACTATGACAGAGTGCATTTCTGTTGTTTGAAGCCCTCAGAGCAGTGGTAATTTGTTACAGCAGCCACGTAAAACTAATACAATTCCTCACACACATCTTGGTGGTTCATGATCTGGAAACAAATGCTAATTCTGAATGACTAAGAAATGATCCAGGAGAGCAGAGCCTGGCAGTATGTTGGGCCCTGTTCCTGGCCTGTGCTGTCTTTCTACTTCATACTATAACCTTTGCCTTTATTAGAGACTTCCTGAGTATGCTCTGTGGAAGGTTGTGAATGTTTTTAATTATCTGAACCGTGTAACATATGCAGTTAACATTATGAAGATTTTTGCAATAATTCCTGATTTGTAATTTTAAAAATGAGTAAGGCTTTACTTGAGAGCTAGAAAGACAAGAAAAGTAAGAGTGAGAAATCATTGTGGCCTTTGGGCTTCCGTGGGGTGAAGTCACAAAAACACTGCAAGCATTGATGAGACAAAATTGTATCAATGCCACTTGCAGTTGGTAGATCAAGGTTTAGGGGAAGTGCTAAATCCAAAACAATAAAAATTCTAATAAACAGGAAGTATTAGCTGCTTTTGTCTCTTTTAGCAGAAATAAAAGTAAATGAGAAACAATCCAAGAATGCTAGAGCCATAAAGTTATGGCTGGTGACTGAGTTTGTAAAGCAAAGGGGTATATTTATTTATTCCAAGAAGGAAGTCAGGCAGATATCTGTTTTGATCAAAAAGATTTATGTCAGGCTAATAATGAATGAAATTGTTGTACAGGTTGTACATTCTGAATCCCTACTGAAATAAATTTTGCACATGGAAATATCTCTCACACCATAGCCATGTTGACTGGAGCCCTCAGGAAAAGCCAAGACACCTACCCATCAGCAACTGCTGGGGTTTTGGGCTAGAAAGTAGTCTGACACTCTTTGCAAGGCAGTTATTCGTCTGTGATTGGGCATTTGTTGGATGTTATCCTAAGGAAAATTATAAAATTATTTTGAGATCTGAAATGTCCATTATTTATGGTTTTATGTAAAATCTTCATTCCAACAGGTAAGAAGATGTGCAGGAGAGGTTCCTTATTGAACAAAATAATATGTCCAAAATATAGATCAGGGGAGCCACTGGAAGTGCCCATCATCCATATGAGCAGGTGACGACTATGACTTCAGTCCTGTATTAGCTTCCCTGAGGAGTTTTCTAACTCCATTGCTGAAAGAGTTTCCCTCTGTAATCAGTTATAATCAGATGATGCCAAACATGAATCCAAGTTTAAGGATAGTTGCTCAAGAGTGAAGGGCAGGCACTCAACCTGGAAACTAGCTGCATTGCAGTGCATTAATTGCTGTAATTTAACTGATGAAGAAAAAGATAAACCTGGTGAATGGGCAGAATTAAATAGGTAATGCTTATGACATTAAATAAACTAGCTAATAACAATATTAATGTGGTATTATGACTTTTTATTGATTCTTGGGCATTAGCCAATGGAAATAGGCCTTTGGTTGACTGGAAGACAAAAGGAGCTCCAGATGGTGTACTATCTTATAGAAGTCTTTATGGACTTGGAGGGGGAAAATCTAAGTGAGGCTAGACTAGGGCAGACCTTACTCTAGGATGTGGTCCTTATTCCTAAGATGGAACTTTTCTGTTTTAGGTGGATACTGGGATCTTAAAGAAGTGTTAATAGAGCCTTTCTATACTGCCTGGGCTGAAACTTTACATCTCCTAAAACTCTTTGACCTCTACTGTCTTGGTCCTGCTCTCAGTATAATATTAGCCATATTCTGTAATAATCATGTGGATTTTCCCTATGGATGTGAAGCTCATCTTTCAATCTTAAATAAGTACTATTGCCTTAAAAGACACAATTTCAGTAGTTTTCATGGCCTTCCTAGTTATTCTGTGTAGAAGCTGGCACTAGGTATATAACCTGCCCTAGAGCAGAAATCTCTTTAAGCTGAATTTAGTTTTCCAAATGATATTCTCTGTAGTTCTGGTGTTAACATTTTTAAACTTGATACTCCTTCCCACTTGCTTGACTTATTGTTCCTTCTTTTCTCACATATCTCATGAGTATTTTCTTGCAAACTCTCCTAATTTTAAACTTTTAACTACTGTTTTCACTTGTAAGATACACTATATCCTCATAGTTTCTTATTGTTGACAAATATACATTTGCAAATCTATAAACTTAATATAGCCCTAGTTTAAAACCAGGAAGAGAAATACACTGTATTTATAGTCTAGAACTAATGTGGTGATTAGCATTTCATCAAAATTAACATAGAATTAGCATATTAGAATTTTGTTCTCCACAAACCAGAAAGGTTTAAACCTGCAAAAACAAAGATATAATATTTAAACTTGCAAAAACAAAGATATAATATTTATCTACATTTTACACTAAGAAAGTTACCTTCATATTACCTTTGATAGCCTTTCAAGTACCCACTTAGAGCTAAATGTACCAATCCTGCATTGCAGCTCCAAGAAAACCACCCCGTCAGAGGTAGCCACTGGGCTGAACATCCAGCAATTCAGGAATAACTTGTGTGGACTGGTAGACAATGCCCACACTAGGCTTTCTTACCCCCTAGTGATGCCTTGACAAAGTCCAAGATTCTGAAATATAATAAAATGATGAGAATTTTTTTTTAGAAATTAAACAGAATTATTGAGAACAATATTTATTTCACAATAGCAAATATATTATATTTCTTAGTAAGATTTGAAGAAAAATTTCTATCCATTAGAGTATCAGTTCTTGTAAAATTCTTCCCTTTTAATCAGTCAATAGCAAAATATATGCAAATTATCCCTTGCTTTACAAAAAAGAAGAAAAGAGATATATCTTCACTAGTTCTGATGCACATCTGACCATTTGCAAAAGTATCTTTTGGTAATTCAATTAGAGCATTTGACATTTCAGTAATACTTTCAGTCATGTAGTTATGTTTACATCCTCAAGAGGGAACTTTGATATAAGCTAAATCTTCCCAGAGCTGATAACAGTTCTCTATGGGCAGAATACTGATTTTACTGAATTTCTGCCTTTCAATATAACATTTTTCACATGTAGTCTTTGAACTTTTTACAGTAAAAACTAAATATAGGTGTGTGCTTCTTTAATTGTGTAAAATGCAAGATTTTTGTCAACTTAGGCAAATGTCATTTTTTTCTTTCATCAGTTTCCCTGTTATGATAGATGTTGTCAGATCATCAAGAATCTTAAGGGTATTTTTCTTTCTGTGACTGATAAATAAAATTAAGAGTGACACTTGGTTGATTCTATGGGATTAATTTCCAGTGTTATCTAGTTTTCATGTGTTTGTGTTCTAATCAAATGTGTATATTTAGCAATATCTCAATCCATTTACAAATTCTCTTTGAAGGAAGATTCTCTTTACATAACAATTCTGAATTATGAAGGTGTTAGGATAAGTTCTAGGATACTTATGTTTAGGAGAAAGATAGCAACTAGCCAGTCTTAGGTTTAGGTATCTCTAAGGGAGACCAGGATTGGAAACAGAATAACAAAAACATCATTATCAGTGATACAGTGTTTCCAAGACTGAAGCCATATGCAGCAGTCAAAAAAAGATACCCTTGCAAGAGAAGAATGTGTCCTTCAATGGTAAGGAGAGTCTGAGAGTAAAATTTCTCTTTCTGTTGGAGATGAGAGAGGTGCACAATTCTGAAGTGAATATTTATGCCTCTTTAAGTATTTTAAACTTGATTTTCTAGATAATATAGCCTACTTATTACATATTGTATTTAAATTATTGTAGTATTAATTACTACACATTTATTTGTTTGGAATATTGACAGATAAATAATGAGATACTGAAGGATAAAACAGAACTAGAGTTTTAAGGTATTTAATACATTTTAATATTTAAGTTTGCTAAGGTTTAAATGTTGATCATCATTTCAATACTTCAATAATTTTGTATTTTTTTCACTCTATGTTCTGACCACTACCTTCAGTATCAGATTTTTTTAAACTCACACCTAGGTTCAGACTCTATGTAGATTTAATTAAGTTATAAAATAAATAATCAGCCTATACAACTTGGAAGAAAACAAAAATATGAAAAACACATGTAAAACGTTGAAGATCACATTTGCAATGAATTATCTTACTTGCCAATTTCAGGAATGTGTAACTGGAGAAGTTGCTTTATAGGGAAATGCCCTCTATTTGCTAAAAGTTATTTTCATAGGCCCCTTAGCTAACATCATACTGTATTTATTTAATATAAATTTATTATAGCTACTACCAAATGTCTGCATGCCATGTCAGGTTACTTAATTTTCTATCCCAGTGTCCTTTATAATGGGAGAATTCAAGCTTGAAATTGTCTACTCAAAATTTCAACTATAGGTGTCAAATACAATTGTAAGAATTAAACTTCAATTTTGTTTGGGTCTCTTGGCAGCTAGAAAAAAAGAGAAAGGAAAAGAAAAGAAAAAAGAAATCAATGCTGTTTCCTAGGCACGGTGGCTCACACCCGTAATCACAGTACTTTGGGAGGCTGAGGCAGGCGGATCACTTAAGCCCACGAGTTCGAGATAACCCTGGGCAACAAGGCAAGACCCAGCCTGTACCTAAATAAATAAATAAATAAATAAATAAATAAATAAATAAATAAGAATAGCTGAACGTGGTGGCACACGCCAGTTGTCCCAGCTACCTGGGAGGCTGAGGTTGGGAGGATCATTGAGGCCAGGGCACAGAGGTTGCAGTGAGCCGAGATGGTGCCACTGCACTTCAGCCTGGGCAACAGAGTGAGACTCAGTCTCAAAAAACAAAACAACAACAACATCAAACAAAAACAAAAACATGCTGTTAGTTGTATGCCGCCCCTATTAATCAAATCATACTTAGGTTCAGTATATAAATTAGTGTATACTCGAGAATTATTGTTGGATTTCTTTTCTGGGACCCAGGAGGTATCATAAGGACACTAAAAAAGCCATATTAATGTGCAGTATCTGGGTTGACATATTTTGTTTCAGGAAGGAGTAACTGTGCAGAATTGGAACAAAGATCCAAGTCTACTAGCTATCATAATCATTTCTTGGCACAAGAAAGGTTCCATTTTAAATATACTGAAAATACTGGAAGTAGGACATATCCATAAGTAAACCATTCGTTAATATGTGTCATGCTCCAAGTATCCTACTTGGAAATCTGGCCACAAAAACACTCAAAAGGATAAGTCCAAGATGGGACCAGCAGACTCCTCTGGAGAAGTATGAGAAAGAAAAAATCCTGACACTCATGTATAGGGAACACGAAAATCTCAAGTAAATAAAATATGTCAGTAATAATAAACATTACAACTGATTACATTTCACCTAGTAGTTTTGTTCAACAAGTGTAGGACTTCTAAATTAATTAAATCAAACAATGAAAACTGACATTATGGTCCCTTGACCCATTGTTCCAACTGAGATTACCCATTCTTAATAGCTTTGAGGGATTGAATTATTTCAAGCAAGTGAATCTCCAGGAAATATTCATTTTTCACAGGCGTTAATTAGACCTTGAAGCTCATGGCACTGAAGATATTAGTTATTGAACTTACTCACACCAGCTGGGTTGCCCGGCTTGGCCTCTATTACAAATACTTCACTTCTACTTTAAGGCTACTGTGAGTATCACTAGGTACCATTAGTTCAGACGTTTAATTTTCACAAAGCTAATAAAATTGAAATTTTTAAAAATGCATACATATGATGTTATAAAATAGATATCTATAGGACAGTGTCCCAAGTACAGTTAAAAAAAGAAAGAAATCTTATTTTTCTTTTTTTTGAAGTTTAGCTGAACTCTTGAATCCCTAGTTAATTGGGTGCCAAGATATCAAACAATAGGAATGACTGATAAGCATTCAGTGAGCTGTCTTTTCTTGAGAATTTATGTTGGATAAATGATAAGTGAACTTTAAAGCATTAGGTTTTCTGTCTCCTGTTAACCTTTATATCCCTTACACCCACTTCAAAGAAAGCTTCAAGTACAGAGAAGAGATGCAAAGAAAGATTAGAAAATGAGAGTTGGAGTGTGACTGTTTTTCTGGTAGAATGTTTCAATGGTTTAAAACTGGTCAAACAAATCTATAATGTAGACCTTGTTATCTTGATTCCCAGAGCTACAGGTAAACAAGTAAACTATTTTTCAATAGCATATAAATGCACTTTAGGAAATGTAAGGTAGGCTATAAATACATACATACATGCACACATAATACCACATATAAAATAGCAATTTTATTATATGGCAACAATATTTTTTTCTGATGATTACAAATAATGTCAGGAACATGCTCATTATATTTTTGAGAAAATGTTTTCTGGAACATATTCTGCATACTATCATTGTGGATTCATGGTATTGTGATGTGATTTAATATAAGAAGCCATGAAGAGCCATTGCTAGGGTTTTCTGTGGAAAAGAAAGTTTAAAATAATGCCTGAAGAACCTATGGTGTTGTCTGCACAGAAAAAATTACAAGAATTTACTCTAGAGATTGAAAATGAATTGCCTTGTGATATTTAAATGAATAATAACATATAATGAAGGAGTGTTGCTATTTCATTCAGTCATCTATCACAAAACAATGTATACAATTATGTAAATGCAGAGAACTGGAAAATATCAGGATGAAAATAAGAGTATCCTCAGTGCTGGAACACACCTTGGTGTTTCCGGAGGAAAAATATGTCAAGTGAAAAGAAGTAGAGGCATGTGCTGAGGTATGTACACATGCTACAAGAGCAGGAATTAAATATCAATTTTTCAGGAAAACTGTCAAAGGGAAAAAGACACCATCTGGTAGGCATTAGTGTCACCAGAACACGGGAGCACTTATCAGATTGGTGCAACAAATTTCTTAAGACCATCAAATTCCCTCTTTTTATTTCAAATTCATTAGTATCTAGAAGCATTGTTTTTCACATTTACTGAAATTCTTTTTGAGAAATTAAAGTTTTTGTAGGAAAATACATTTTGATAAGAACTTGAGCCATAGGTTAGAACATAACAAAGCCGGGCGGGCACGGTGGCTCAGGCCAGTAATCCTAGCAGTTTGGGAGGCCGAGGCGGGCGGATCACAAGGTCAGGAGATTGAGATCATCTTGGCCAACATGGTGAAACCCCGTCTCTACTAAAAATACAAAAATTAGCCGGGTGTGGTGGCGTGCGCCTGTAGTCCCAGCTACTCGGGAGTCTGAGGCAGGAGAATCCCTTAAACCCGGCAGGCGGAGGTTGCTGTGAGCGGAGCCTGGGCAACAGAGCGAGACTCCGTCTCAAAAAAAAAGAAAAAGAAAAAAGAAAAAAAGAAAGAAAGAAAAGAAAAGAAAAGAAAAAAAAAGAAAACCCAGATGAGGGCCAAAATAAGGAATAGAGAGACAATATAATATAAGACAGGAGGACATTGTCTCTCGAATCCCCAGTTAACTGGGGCTTAGTTAGTTGAGAAATCCACACATCTTCCTCATGACCTCCAACACCATTCACTCCTACACATGAGCACGAGACCGCCCCCCACCCGGCTTCCCGTCTCGCACACGCACACAGACCACATTTTCAATAACGGTATCAAGGCCTCTAAATGTTGGAAGTGTTTGTGGAAATGGTGAAGAAGTAGTACTTATTAGAATAGCATAGGTAGAATAAAGGCAATACTCACATATTAAAGAGAGCAGAAAAACCTGTGGAAGTCAGTGAATTAATATGAAAGGAAAAAAAAGAAAAATTATTTTGACAGTCACGAACTTTGAGTTTGGTGGTCTAGCCAGGGTTAACCAGATTAATAAGAGGCAGAAAGTAATCTAGCTGGTACGTGGGTTTTGTAAATCAATAAATATTCATGTTTAATGAACATAATAGTTCCTATCTTCTTGATTTGACAAGCATCATTACCAAAACAATCTCTAGACACACTGACAGAATTTTTGAATCTGCAAATTTTAAGAACCAGCCTTGGGCCCTAGTGAACCAAAGACTTTGATCCATGTAATGTTTGATCTCTTCCTCCTCCTCCTCCTCCTCTTCTTCTTCTTCATCTTCTTCTTCCTCTCCATGTTTAAAGAGAAAATAAATGTTAAACTATTAGTAAGATCCTATTACGGGAATCTAGATGTAAGTTGCTGAGATCCTAAATAAGTTGTTTTCTTCAAGGAACTAATTTTCTATGAATGTGATTCTGAGCTCCACTTGTTTTCATTTTCTCTATCCATGTTTTTATATAATTTTACATGGGAAATGCTTTTGCTCCCTGTGGTGAGACTTCTGAAAATGAAAGCAAAGTAATACCATCAAAAGAATAATCAAAATATCGATGGGAGATGATTCTATATTAGAGCTAAAGGGGAAAAAAACATGAAACATTACTTAGGTTGGAATAAACGAAAAATGACTGGTGGCAATATATGCAAAGGGGTGCCTATTTGTGTTTGAGATGGAGGAGGCAACAGGAGTGTGTATATCGGATGATTTAAAATCAACCAAGTGAAGAGAAACATTGGAAACATGTCACTGAATATGTACATTTGTAGGCTGTATGGGTGAGGTCATATTTCCAACCCAGGAAAAGAAATAATTCCTATGAGCCAGTAAATGTTAAAGAAAAAATTTAGAGGCACAGTGACAGAGCTAGAATTGAAGCTTGCCTCAAATCTTTAGGCTGACTTTAAATATGCTTCTTTAAAACAGAAATCATGACATAAAATCATACTTTGTAAATGTACACTATATGACAAATATAAATGTTACTAAAAAAACATGGAATTAAAAACAAAGGAAGAATGGTGGAAGATGTAACAGAAAGTACAAAGGAAGTATTAATAATTCTGAGAATAAATGCAAGAAGAGAAAAGATACCTTTTTAGGAACTGAGGTCAAATAGGTTCACGTTTTTAACATCTGCTAGCATCCAAATGTAACTTTTTTCCTCTATCGTATAATAATAGTTTTTTATTAAAAACCGAGTCTAGTACATAGCTAGTAAGTCTTTTATTCCCCCAAAAAAGCCATCTTTAAGTTGGTTTATCCCTAGCATTTTTCATACTATAGTTTGTAAGTTTTGTGCTCTGTAATGCAGTATCAGGTTGGAAAATGCTGGGGTCATTATCACTGCTAAAATAATCAGAGGTCTGAAAGGAGAGAAGCCTGTGACTCAGTTTGTATCTATCCACAAAATGCGAAATAAGTTCATTGTCTGGTCTGCCAACATTCAACGCATGGCCTTTGATTGAGCAAGAGAATCAGAAATCCAAATTTAAGCAATTATCCTGGCAAACATAGCTTGACATGGTCATTAGGTTTTTGCTGTTTTAAAGCAAATGTGTTACCAGAAACCCAATTTACTCCTGACAGAATACTATTAGGCAACCAAAGCATAAAGACTGTCAAAGGTTTTCTCCAAGTAAAGCAGGTTACTGACATAAGGTACTCTGCTCTCAAAAATATATTTATACACTTAACAATTTTTAAAAACCAAGTTTCTTTACTTCCTTATTCATTCTTATAAATATCTCATTCTTTCTAACACTGATATTTAAAAAGAGTGTTTTTTCTGTGTTCACATCTCTACTGCATGGATGGTGGTACCCTAATTTAAATGATGGTGGGACAGCTGGCTCAGCATGTTGCACTAAAATAAAAAGAGGGAGGGTAACAAAAATGCATGCCCAGTGAGAAATAAGGTTACAAGCAATGAGCTGTGACTAAGAAGAACTTCAGAGCTTGAAAACTCTTCAAATGCCTTCACCCCTTCCTCAACTAAATTCTGACAGGTGAAACTTCTTCAAATCTGAATTTGAAAGACATGTCACAACATGACAAATAAATTTCAGCCTGATGGAGTATATTTAATATAATGATGTACCTTTTGACTCTTAAGCAGCTAAAGAGCTGAGATACTGATTTTTTAAAAAAAATCTAAAGTTGACATTTTCTGATTAGCATTTCAAACCTTGTAAGATCACGGAATATTTTTCCTAATTTAGTCCAAGAAATGGTAAATAAGAGTTCTTCAAAGAAAGGTGGTGGAACTGAAGGAATACAAAGTTCTATGGGAAAAAATGCTCTATGGGAAAAAAAGCATATGACAAAGGGCATAGTATAATGGCACAGGAAATAATGACAAATTCTGTGTTGAAGGCATATAATACATGACTTTTTTCACAGGAAGAGTTTCAGATTAACTTTGGTTCATGTTTTAAAGCATATTTGATAGATTTAGTTATATATATAGATAAATTAATGCTTTTTAAAATAAATATTAAGTTAGTACATACTATATTCCAGGTACCACCCAGCTTCTGGAAATAGAGCAGTGAAAAAGAGAGATACATTGTATGCTATTAAGGGACTAACATTCTTATGTGGCTATTTCACAATAAACAAGTTAAGTTATTCCAGGCAGTGCTACATTTTAAAAAAGAAAGAGAAGCTAGCTCCTATGACAGCAAACAAGTGGAATGGATGTGGGCAACATCAGATAGGAGTTAAAAAAGACCTGTCTGAGGAGATGACATTTGGGTTCACTAAGTGCTGAGAGACACTTCAGGCAGAGGAACAGCATCTGAAAAAAAAGTGAGCTTAAAAAAAAAAAAAAAAAAAAAAGACCAGTCCGGCTAAACCTTGCTGACAGAGAGTGACAAAGAATGGAGTTGCTAAGAGATGGCAGAGAGATAAGCAGAAGCCAGGTCATGGAGAAACTCTCAGGCTAGTAAGAAGACTGGCTTTAATCTTCTGCATAGTGAAAAGTCACTGGAAGAAATGCAGCAGGGGTGTAGTTGACCTGATTTCATATTTTAAAGAGATCAATCCCTGTAGGTTTTAGGGAGACAAAAGTTGCCAATTAAAGGACTTGTGGCTGCAGTGTAGGAAAGAGATAATGATGCCTTGGACTATGTGTCCCATGAAGACAGATAGAGGTGGATAGGTTTGAAATATGTTTTGCAAGTAGTGTTAATAAGAATTTTTCAATAACTGAATGTAGGAATTGATGGCATTTTTAAAAATCAAGAATGACTCTTGGCTTTTTATTTGAGCCATTAGATAAATATGGTGCATTTCCTGAGTTGCAAGGGACCCACTTGTCATTTCGTAGGATTTAAATGTATTCTGTCAGCAAAGGGGTATCAACAGAAGTGGTTAAGTAAGGAAGTATCTATCAGATCTAATTTTTATGAATATAACATTGGTAACACTGTAGAGAATGAACTAGACTTAGGGGAAGACTGGTGTCAAGGATAACGTATAGCTTTCTGTTAAAATTTTCCTGGGAGACATGAAAATATCTTTCAGATGTTGCCTGATTTTACATTTCCTAAATAAAGAAGTATTAGTAATTACAGCGATATGTAATGCTTTGGAGACAATTAGCTTTAATTCCCCCAAAATACAAGTGATTCACTTAATTCGGGGCTCTTTAAGTGACCTACTTCTTTATTCTAGTAGGTTCTTTAGTTTTCTAGGCTAGAAAATATGGAGAAATAATACATAAGGTGGGTATTCATAAGAATAAAGTTTTATAGGGTAGATTACACTAGAATCCATTACAAGTCATTATAGAACAGGGCAATATTGACAGGACTTTTTTTTTCACAACACGTTTTAAAAATTTCATTTCATTAGTATGATTAGGAGAAAACCATTCCTAAAATAATCTCACTGCTTCTTTTACATATCAGCAAGGAGAATGATTGGCACAAGATCTTTTCTCACTTTGGGGATAATAACTCATGAAATATAATTAGCTGCTTGCAATCCATTAAAGGAAAAAAAATGAATGGACTTCATTTTTAAAAAGACGTTTACCTGGCACATGTATACATATGTAACTAACCTGCACAATGTGCACATGTACCCTAAAACTTAAAGTATAATAAAAAAATTAAAAATAAAAAAAAGAGAAAAAAAAAGACGTTTACTCTCTGAATGGCCCTGTAAACAGGAAGAAAATCAAGCAACAGTATGGGAAAAAATATTTACAAATCACATATCCAACGATAGACTTATATCTAGAATATATAAAGAACTCTTAAACCTCAAGAGTAAATACAGAAATTATCAAATCAAACGATGGGAAATATAGAAAAAGACATTTCACTAATGGCAAGTAATTGCATGAAACAGTGTTCAACATCCTTACCTATTAAGAAAATGCAAATTCAAGCCACAATGAAATATCATTACACATCTGTCAGAATAGCTAACATAAAACATGGAAATAAGATCAAGTCCTTAAGAAGATAAAGAAAAACTGCATCACTCTTACATTACTGGTGGTATGTAAAAAGGGTATAGTCTATCTGGAAAACGGTTTGGCATTTTCTTTAAAAAAATGAAATTGAAAATGCTGTAAAAACCAGCATAATCACACTCCTGGGCATTTATTACAGATAAATGAAAACAGGCTCACAAAAATCTGTACATTAATGTTCAAAGCAAATTTACTTGTAATAGCTCCAAAGTGGAAACAACCCAAATAGCCTTCAACAGGTGAAAGTTAAACGAAATGTGATACATACATACTATACTATACTACTCAGCAATAAAAAATCACAATAAATTATTATTAACTATGATCACCATGTTGTATACTAGATATCTTGAACTTAATCCTCCTATATAACTAAAATTTTCTACCACAAAAATGATAATTATGTGAGGTACTGCATATGTTAATTAGCTAAATTTAGTCTTTTCATGACATATATATACTTTCAAACACCATGTTGCTTGTGATAAATATATACAACTTTATGTCAATTAAAAAGATCAAAAATACATTTAAAAAACCAAGAAGTTATTGATACAGCAACAACTTGAATGAATCTCAAGGGAATTATGCTGAATGAAAAAAGACAGTCTCAAAATGTTGTATTCCTGTAATTACATTTATACAACATTCTGAAAACAGCAATAACATAGAGATGGAAAACAGATTAGTGGCACGGGGCAGGGAAGGATGTGGCTGTGGCTATAAGAGTTTGATGTGGTATATGTACACATACGATTATACAATTATATAAAAATAATGTTACAATTGTGAGGAAAACTTTGTGACTGTGATAGTAGTCACAAAAAATCTATACATGAAATAAAATTTTATACAACTAGATACAAACACACAGACACATGAAGGCATGTAAATTTGGCAAAATCTGAATATAGTCAGTCGATCGATGTTCATTTTATGGTAGTGATATTATATTACAGTTATGCAAAATGTGGCAATTGAGAGAAACTTCTTGAGAGGTATACAGCTCTTTTCCATATCATTTCTCACAATTTCATGTACATCTAAAATCATTTCAGAATAATTTTTTTTTTTAATTTGCTGCTGGCATCCTGAAGAGAAGGTGAAAACAGACTGAATAGCTGCAATGTGAATTACGGCTTTTCATGTGAGAAAAGCCATGAAAAGCTAGCTTCTGATTTTGTAGATCATGTCATTTTAATTACTCTTCTTTATTATCTTAGATTGAGACAGCTTGAGCTGCAAGCAAAAGTGAAGTTAATTCCCTGTGATGTTTATTTGCCTTTAGCAACAGATATTTTACCTTTGCCTTAAATTATAGCCATGGGGGAGTTCTGCAAGTGCTCTCATATTGTGGATGATGGACCGTCTGTAACAAAATTACGTGGTGTGCTTAGGAAGCAATGCAGAGCTCCACACTGTACCTCTGAGCTACCCAGATTCTGGGGGCATAGTAAAGATCTCCAAAAAATTATATGAGGTTTCTTTCAAGTGATTTCAGCATTTTAGCAGTAAAAGTAACATCCTATTTAAAGAAAGGAAATGTAGCATGCATAACAGTTGAGTTTTGGCTTTGAAGGCAGGCAAGCAGGCCTGTGTTGGACTTTGTTACCCATCACTTCCTAACAATTGGAATTTTATCAAATTTGCTAACTTTTCCTAATCTCAAGTTCTTCATTTATTAAATACTAGTAATAACGCAGGATTTGGTGAGGACTTAAGTTAAAAATTTAAATTGCTTAGAAAGTTGCCTGAAAAGTACATATTCAATAACACCCATATCCATCTATCTATCTATCTATCTGTCTATCTATCTATCTATCTATCATCTATCATCTCTCTCTCTACCTGTCTATCATCTCTAAGTTTCTTTATCTATAATTTTCATATTTGAATGCTTACATAAATCTTCCATTTTAAATTATAAGTATTTTAAGACAAGGACTTAGATTTTTTTTTTATACTGCACCAGGGTCCTAGATGACCTGGTTAATCTAAAGCGTTCTTAATTGACTTCTTCTTTGATAATATAGATACATTTGAAAAAGATGGGTATCTTAGGTAGTTTGTCCAATATTGTTACAAGTAATTAATGTGCTTCAAGAATTATTTCTATCTTATACCTCATATGTAATTTGCAATTTCTGGTTTGTAACCAAGGTTTGATATTGACTTAGCTTTCTAGGACACTGAACCCATTTTTTTCCATTTATTTTATTTTTAAATTGTCTCCCAAAGCAATGTAATTATGAATTTAAATATTGGCAACAAACGATTTATTATATTCTAGTGTCTAGTTTATATACTGTTAAATCTATTATGGAGCCTTCAAATAAAATGAAAATTGATTCATTGTTAAAATAAAGTAAATATTTCTGTTGTTTGTGTTTTCCCATTTTTGAGCTTACAGAAAGTAAAGGATATTAGCTTTAGTCCCCTGCTGGGACTAAAGGGTTCACCTGCTCTGTGCACCTTGGCATAGATACTTGTTGAAAACAAACTTTTATTTTTATTAGTCTCTAAATGATGTATGAAATGAAATATCCTTGCCAACTTCAGATAATGGACTCAGTTTTGCTATGCTCAATTACTTCTTTGAATGTTTGTGTGTTCAATTCTATTTACATTTATTTTTTAACTATAAGTATACCTTTTAATTTATTCAAAAGAATAGTACAATCATGATTTAGATATAATAAATGATTATTGGGAACAATTTTGGAAATTCCATTGTAACGTGTTACTACATTCCGCATGTTAATGTGTGAAGAAATATAGTGCTTTCTTCATTTATGTAGTTTACAAATACCTCCAAAAGCACTCAGGACAATTCTTTGCTGGGGAAAGTAAATACGTTTGAATAATTCTGAGCCACATTATCAATATCTGAAAATTCTTGCATTGGACTCATAGTGATCTCAATTGTCCATGTTTAGGATCAATTTTAAGATAATTGAGTTTGAGATCCACAGGTTTCGAAATTCATTTTGCAAGCATAAAATATTTTAAACTATAGAGATTTGTAGGAGAGAAATAAATTTCAAAATTTAGCTTAAAGTGTGAATAATATACCTCTCCCTCATTATATTAAAAGGCTATTTTTTTCCAAAAATGATATGATTTATTTCTAATGAATATATATATATTCAAATATTTCAGAAGTACAAATACATATTCAATGTAATAAAAACTATAGGTAAATATCGAATTAAGAGAGTCTGTTATTGATACAAGTGAGATGCTCAACCATTTCTTATTCTTACTTATACTTGGATATATTTCAATTTTGCTTCCCTATTTACAGAGACTCAACATAGAGTAAAAACTGAGTTAGTACCTACAAGGCATGATTCAGGGAACAATCTTTTATAACAAATTAGTAATTCACAATTTCTACCTCATTTCAGTTAGATGTCAGAGGAAAGTTATTATAATTGGCACTCTAACTTCAGACCTTGATGATTATACAATATTTTGTGTTAAATTTTTTTCCTTTTATTGTTAGAGAAACTCTTAACTACAATTGTAATATATTTCTTAGTTTGAACACTGGAGGCCCAATTCCAACTTTTTTGTATAAAACACACCCCTTTTTTACCCCACATAGACAAATTATTCAGTGTGACTTGAAAGAAATATTCTGATGTATATCCATGTCTTAGGTTATCTTTCTTATAGTAAAGTTGGGAGGAGGAGCTTTTATTTAGGAAAGACAGTGTTCTTGGGAAAAACTGTTGTAAGGGAGTGAAGGAAGCAGAACTGGGCAGAAGTTACACTTGAATGCATTTGAAAAAGAGGTCACAGTTCATCTTAGGAGAAGCACTGAAGCTGGGGTGGCTCCTAAAACTTGTCCCAAGTTGAGGCAAGGGGGAAAAATCTTTGTACCCTCACATTGACCAGTTATTGGATGCAGTTTGCCCCTAGATAGAGTGTGAAACTTAGGGTGAAGCAGCTCTCTTTGGCTAAGTGGAATTTTCTGCTATGCTCTGAGCTCTGGGCTATTGGCAACCCAAACCCCTAGAGCTCATGTGCCTCAGTCCTGAAGGGCAAATTTGGGTTGTGTACCACAGTCCACCCAGTATGCTGTTCATGTTCACTTGTTTCATATGGTAAATTCATAGGATCTGGGAAAAACAGCTCATTCAGAATTCTCATTAATCTCTTTTCCTGAGAAACATCTGAGGAAGATTAGTTTCAGGCCTACACTATAGCTGTTCTCAGGATCACAGTGAATATTCATCACCTCCTTCTTCTGTAAATCATTCTAGGCTCCTTCCACTCTTGGTTAGCACATCTGCTGGTCTAGGTAGCTTAATGTGTGGAGTAATCTAGACTTTCATCCCTGAGGAGGTCAGACCCTGGTCACCATATCCTATTATATTTGTCTTTTTATCTTCAAAATTGGGTGAAAACTTACCAAGAGATATCCAAATAGATGATCTGGGTATAAAACTCATTCTTATGTGTTCTAATTTTATTACCTCAGTCCTGCCTCTTCCTAATGTTGAGTTCATTATCCCTTTCACAATGGTGACTCCTTGCTTTCTTGTTAGTCTTATTGCCTGAGGAACCCAGTGTAACGCTAGCTTAAAGCTTAATGGGGCTTTTACTGTACTCTTTGATATGGCTCTGTGTCCCCACCCAAATCTGATCTCGAATGGTAATCCCCTCGTGTTCAGGGAGGGACCTGGTGGGAGATGATTGTCTCATGGGGACGCTTTCTCCCATGTTGTTCTCATGATATTGAGTGCTCACAAAATCTGGTGGTTTAAAGATGGCAGTTTCCTCTTCTCTCTCTTTCTCCTGCAGCCTTGTGAAGAAGGTGCTTGCTTCTCCTTCACCTCTCGCCATGATTGTAAGTTTCCTGAGGCTTTCCCAGCCATGTGGATATGTGAACCAATTAAAACTCTTTGATTTATAAATTACCCAGTCTCAGATAGTATCTTTATAGCAGTGTGAAAATGGACTAATACACTCTTCAACAGAGTTATGTTTACTCTGGGAGCCAGAGTAAACCCATAGAGTCCAGAATCACAAATTATTCAAGTAAGTCAGTGGGTAAGATAGTAACTAGGGCCATTCCTATATTCTCTGGTTCCTGGACCCATATATTCTAATATTCTACCCATATATATTTATATGTGTGTATATATACACACACACACATCACACATATACATAAGTCAATTAATGTTATATGATTCTGTATCCGCAGTGGGAAGACTATTAGAATATATGATGTATACATATATATGTATACACTACATGTATACATATATATATTTATGTGTGTGTATATATGTGTGTGTGTATATATATGTGTATATATATACATATGTATATATATATATACATATATGTGTGTGTATATATATATACATATATGTGTATATATATATATATACACACACGGGAGTCAGTTTGCCATTCCTTCCACAATCCTGCAGGGTACATTTAGCAATGTCTGGGAATGTTTTTGGTTTTCACAATTGGGTTAGGGTGACCCTGAAATCTAGTGAGCAGATTTTGTGATCTAGTAATTCTAATAAATATACTATAAAACACTGTAAAACCCACTAACACATAAAAATTATCTGATCCAAAATTTCCGTAGTACAGAGGTCAGAAAGCCTTACATTAGCTCATCAGGCTACAGGCTTCTGGCCATTATGATATGACTACCAGATCCGATGGTCATGTGCCAGCTGTAATTTTTCTTCTGCCATGAAGTGTTTGTTTGGTCTTGCTGGACATCATACCATATAATGATATCCCCTTCAGACTGAGACACTCTAGTTCAGGGGGTTTGGGTTGCCAATACATCACAGCTGAGATACAACATTTTATAAGAGCTTAGATTATGGTTCTGCCATGACAGTATTAATAGGAAAAGCTAACCCATATCTGGAATATGTATCGTGTTTATCCCAGTTAATGATAATTACAGTTGGCCATTGAACAACACAGGTTTGAACTGCATGAGTCCATTTATACACTAATTTTCTTTGCCCTCTGCCACCTCCCACCACTGAGACAGCAAGATCCACCCATCCTCTTGCTCTTTCTCTCCATCCTACTCATTGTGAATATAAGAATAAAGACCCTTTAAGATTATCCACTTCCACTTAATGAAAAGTAAATACATATTCTCTTCCCTATAATTTTCTTAATAACATTTTCTTTTCTCTAGTTTACTTTATTGTAAGAATACAGTATATAATACATATAACATACACAATATATGTTAATCAATGTTCATGTAATCAGTTAAGGCTTTCAGTCAACAGTAAGCTATCAGTGGTTACATTTTTGGGGAATCAAAAGATGTATGTGGATTTTTAACTAAGTAGGAGCTTCAATACCCCTAACCCCCACATTCTTTATAGGTCAACTGCACTGCTTTTTCAGGGTATAAAGTATCTGATGTAATGAACTAACCATTAAATGATAAGTTGGCCTCCTCAAAAAATGATGTCCAGTTAGGAAATCAGTATTGATTTATGTTTCTGCAAGTTTTGACATTTGACAATAACGACAGCTAAATTCATCTTGGAAAACAGAAGGCTAAGCTGTTTCAATATGCATAGGCTCCACCCCTGGCAATCATGGCAATTTTATTCATACTCTGACAGTTGATGAAAGGGGCAGATTAAAATCAGTTGGATGGGTTATTGTATCTGTATGGCTCTTTAATTCTTCTGCCATGTTAAATAGTTATTGGTGTGTTAACATGTGAATCAAAGATCATCATACTTTGTGCCCACTCACGTATGAACAACTGAATAACTCTTCTTCACACCTCTTTATCCTTCACCATCCTATCGTTCCCCTTCAAAGATAATATGCAGCTATCCAGGCCATTTATCATTCCCTGCTATTTCATGTATATAATTAGTGTGAGGTGCTTCTATTTAGCAAAACATAATGGCTAGGTACAACACCTAAAGCTCAGCATAGTGGGAGGATTTTGCTTCAGCCCCACTTTTCAGAGCCACCCCTGAGTGTGAAATGAAGTAGCAATACATTTTTTATTTGCACCAGTACACCAAGGCACTTCATCCATGAGCAGCACTTAGACATTTTCCTCATCCATAATAATGTGTAAGAGACTGTCCCCCCAACATGGATATAAGTTTGAGTTGAAAGAAATATCTATAATTTCATTTTGTCTCAAATGGTGATATAAAAACTAAACAACCTATTGTCCACCTTTAATGAGAGAATAAAATAAGATTATAAATATGTAAAATTCATTGGAATATAGAAAAATATGATATTGTTAATACTTTTATCATATAACAAAGCAAAAATAATATTATGATAAACAGAGATTCAATAAATAAGCTGGAGGTGGTGATGCGTGCCTATAGTCCCGGCTGCTTGGGAGGCTAAGGCAGATTGCTTGAGGCCAAGAGTTTGAGGCTGCAGTGCACTATGATTACATCTGTGAATAGCCACTGTGGTGTAGTCTGGAAAACACAGTGAGATTTCATTTTTTAAACAATAATAAATAAATAGGCCAGACACGGTGGCTGATATCTGTAATCCCAGCAATTTGGGAGGCTGAGACAGGCAGATTGCTTGAGCTCAGGAGTTTTAGATCAGCCTGGGCAACATAGTGAAACCTCATCTCTACAAAAAATACAAAAATTAGCCAGGCATGATGGCCTGTGCCTGTAGTCCTTGCTACTTGGGAGACTGATATGGGAGAATCGCTTGAGCCCAGGAGGAAGAGGTTGCAGTGAGCTGTGATTGTGCCCCTGCACTCCAACCTGGGCAACAGAGCAAGACCTTGTCTTGAAAAAAAAAAGAAGGAAAAAAATAAAGTAAGCAAGAAAGAAAGAGAAAGAAAGGAAGAAAGAAAAGTAAAGCAAGAAAGGCAGACTAGATTACCTACCTGAGATTTGGGATCTTTAGTTAAAAATGGAAAAACAAAAAGTAGCCATTACTGTTAGGGGTCTACTTATACTATCTGAAAGGATTCAATGGGCAATTTCTCTAAATCTAAGGAGTGTTTGTCTGTATGTAAAGAATGTAAAGTAAAATACTGCTTCCTTCATCAACAAAGTCTTGACAAGTGACTGCTATGGTCTGAATGTTTTCAAAATTCACATGTTGAAATACCAACCCCCAAAGGAGGTAATTAGGTCATTAGTGCCATTACAAAAAGACACCAAAGAAATCGCTCTTCCCTTCCAAAATATGAGGACACAGAGAGAAAGCACCACCTATGAACCAGAAAGCAGGCCCTCACCAGACACTAAATCGATGAGTGCCTTGATCTTGAACTTCCAAATCTTCAGAACTGTGAGAAATAAATTTCTGATGTTTATAAAATGCCCAATTTATGATATTTTGTTGTAGCAGCCCAAACTTACTAAGACAGAGACAAACAAAGATCAATAAAATCACACAGTTGCAAGGAATAATGCTCTCAAGACAAAACTGGACTATTTTACAATTTGTCTTTGGTTCTTCACTCCTAGGAAAAGATGTTTTAGGTTCTTAAAGCAGATGTTTTCTAAATAGTCCTAAGTGTTGGCAGTACACACAAGAACTCCAGTCACTCAAGTCAGAGCGTCGTGTGTCCTCCAAAATGCCACACCAGTTTTTCAACTTCATAACCAGGCTTCATAAGACTTCATAACCAGGCTTTCTGCCAACCAATAGCTGGCAGAAATGACAGGCACGGAATTCAGAATATGAATAGGTATGAAGATTATGAAGATTCAGGAGGATGGTAAAACCCAAACCAGGGAACTAAAAGTCACAATAAAACAATACAGGAGCTGAAGGAGAAAATAGCTGTAATAGCAAAGAACCAAAAACAAATTTGACACAGCTGAATTGCACAATAAAAAATTTCACAATGCAATCACAAGTATTAGTAGAATAAATCAAACTGAAGAAAGAATCTCAGATCTTGAAGACTGGCTTTCCGAAATATGACAGTCACACAAAAATAAAACAAAAATAATAAAAAGGAATAAACAAAAACTCCAAGAAATATGGGATTATGTAAAGAGGCCAAATCTATAAATCATTAGCCTTTCTGAAAGGGAGGGGGAGAAAAAGAAACAACTTGGAAAGCATATTTCAGGATATCATCCATGAAAACTTCCCTAACCTTGCTAGAGAGGCCAAGAGTCAAATTCATAAAATAACAGAGAACTCCCACAAGATTCTACACAAGATCATCTCCAAGACATACAGTCATTAGATTTTTTCAAGGTCAAATGAAAGAAGAATCTTTTTATTTATTTATTTGTTTGTTTATTTTAGTTTAGTTTAGTGTTTTTTTTTTTTTTTTTTGAAACGGAGTCTTGCTCTATCGCCCAGGCTGGAGTGCAGTGGCGCGATCTCGGCTCACTGCAAGCTCTGCCGCCCGGGTTCATGCCATTCTCCTGCCTCAGCCTCTCCAGTAGCTGGGACTACAGATACCCACCACCACGCCTGGCTAATTTTGTTTGTATTTTTAGTAGAGACAGGGTTTCAATGTGTTAGCCAGGATGGTCTCGATTTCCCGACCTTGTGATCCACCCGACATGGCCTCCCAAAGTGCTGGGATTACAGGCGTGAGCCACCATGCCCAGCTGAAAGAAAGAATCCTAAAAGCAGCTAGAGAGAAAGGGCAGGTCACCCACAAAGGGAACCCCATCAATATAACAGCAGACCTCTCAGCTGAAACCCTACAAGCCTGAAGAAATTCAGGACCTATATTCAACATTCTTAAAGAAAAATATCTTTAACAACAAATTTCATATCTAGCCAAACTAAGCTTCATAAACAAAGGAGAAATAAGATCTTTTTTATACATGCAAATGTTGAGGCAATTTGTTGCCACCAGACCTGCCTTACAAGAGGTCTTGAAAAGAGTGCTAAATATACAAACGACAGAATGCTACCAGCTAATACAAAAAGACACTTAAACACACAGACAAGTGACACTATAAAGCAACCACACAAACAAGCCAACATAATAACTAGCTAATAACAAAATGACAGGATTAAATACACACATGTCAGTACTAATCTTTAATAAAGACAAACTAAATGCCCCCACTTAAAAGGCACAGAAGGACAAACTGGATAAAAAAGCAAGGCCTAATGTTACGCCATCTTCAAGAGACCATCTCACACGTAATGACACCCATAGGCTCAAAATAAAGGGTAGGAGGAAAATCTACTAAGAAAATTGAAAAAAGAAATAAAAGTATTTTCAGACAAAGGAAGACTTCAAACCAGCAAAGATAAAAAAGGACAAAGAAGGGCATTGCATAATGGTAAAAGATTCAGTACAACTAAAAGACCTAACTACCCTAAATATATAGGCACTCAACACAGAAGCACCCAGATTTATAGAGCAAGTTCTTAGAGACCTATAAAGAGACATAGAACCCCAGACAATAATAGCAGGAGACTTCAACACTCCACTGACAGTATTAGACAGGTCATCAAGACAAAAAATTAAAGAAGATATTCAAGACCTGAATTCAATGTTGAACCAAATGGATCTGATAGACCTCTGTGGAGCTCTCCACCCCAAAACAACAGAATATACATTCTTCTCATTGCCACATGACACATACTGTAAAATCAACCACATAATTGGACATAAATCAATCCTCAGTAAATGCAAAAGAACCAAAATTATACCAAACATACTCTTGGACAACAGCAAAATAAAAATAGAAGTCAGGAGTAAGAAAATTGCTCAGAACTATGCAATTACATGGAAATTAAACAACATGCTCATGAATAACTTTGGGGTAAATAATAAAAGTAAGGCAGAAGTCAAGGAGTTATTTTAAACTAATTAGAACAAAGATACAACATACCAGAGTCTCTGGGATACAGATAAGGCAGTGTTAATAAGAAAATTTATAGCACTAAATGACCACATCAAAAATTTAGAAAGATCTCAGATTAACAGATTAACATCACAACTGTAAGTATTAGAGAAGCAAGAAGAAATCAACCACAAAGCTAGCAGATAACAAAAAATAATTGAAATCAGAACTGAACTGAAAGAAATCAAGATACAAAAACAATCAAAAGATCAGCAAATCTAGGAGTTGTCTTTTGAAAAAAAAACTATTAAGATAGACTACTAGCTAGACTAATAAAGAAAAGAAAAAAGATCTAAATAAACACAATTAGAAATGATGAAGGGAATGTTATCACTGATCTTACAGAAGTAAAAACCATCATAAAATACAATGAATACCTCTATGCACACAAACTAGAAAACGTAGAAGAGATGGATAAATCCCTGGACACGTACACCCTCCCAAATCTGAACCAGTAGGAAATTGATTCCCTAAAAAGACCAATAATCAGCTCTGAAATTGAATCAGTAATAAATAGCCTCCCAACCCAAAACACCCAGCATCTGCTGAATTCACAGCCAAATTCGATCAGATGTACCAAGAAGAGCTGATACCATTACTACTGAAACTACTCCAACAAATTGAGCCATAGGGTCCCCTCCCCAACTCATTCTAGGAGGCCAGCATCATACTCAGACCAAAACCTGGCAGAGACACAACAAAAAATAAAATGAGGTTAATATCCTTGATGAACATAGATGCAAAAATCCTCAACAAAATATTGATGAGCCAAATCCATCAGCACATCAAAAAGCTAATCCACCATGATCAAGTAGGCTTCATCCTCAGGATGCAGGGTTGGTTCAACATATGCAAAAGAATAAATGTGATTTCATCACATAAGCAGAAGGCAAGCCCACATTATTATCTCAATAAATGCAGAAAAGACTTTTGATGAAATTCAATAGCATTTCATTTTAAATACTCTCAACAAACTAGGTATTGAAAAAACATACCTCAAAATAATAGAGCAATCTATGACACACACTCAGACACTATCATACTGAATGGGCAAAAGCTGTAAACATTCCTTTTAAAAACTGGCACAAGACAAGCATGCAGTCTCTCACAATTCCTATTCAACCTAACATTGGAAGTTCTAGCCAGAGCAATAAGGCACAAGAAAGAAATAAAAGGCATCCAAATAGAAAGAGTGAAAATCAAACTATTTGTGTTTGCAGATGGTATAATTTTATATCTAGAAAATCTTATAGTCTGTGCAAAAGCTCCTCCAGCTGATAAACAACTTCAGCAACGTTTAAGGATACAAAATAAATGTACAAATATCACTAGGACTACTATATACCAACAGCCAAGCCGAGAGCCAAATTAGGAAGGCAATCCCATTCACAATTGCCACAAAAAAAATATAAGATAGCTAAGAATACAGCTGATCAGGAAGGTGAAAAATCTCTACAATGAGAATTATACAACACTACTCAAAGAAATCAAAGACACAACCAAATGGAAAAACATCCCATGCTCATGGATAAGAAGAATCAATATTATTAAAATGGCCATATTTCCCAAAGCAATTGACAGATTCAATGCTATTCCTATCAAACTACCAATGACATTCTTCCCAGAACTAGAAAAACCTATTTTAAATTTAATTTGAAACCAAAAAAGAGACTGAATAGCCAAGGCAATTCTAAGAAAAAAGTACAAAGCTGGAGGCATCAGGCTACCTGATTTCAAAGTATACTATAGTGCTACAGTAACAAAAACAGCATGGTACTCACACAAAAACAGACATACAGACCAATGAAACAGAGTAGCGAGCACAGAAATAAGGCCACACACCTACAATCTTCTGATCTTTGACAAAGCTGACTAAAACAAGCAATGGGTAAAAGACTCCCTATTCAATAAATGCTGCAGGATAACTGGATAGCCATATGCAGAAGATTGGAAGTGGACCCATTCCTTGCACTATATACAAATATCAACTCAAAATGAATTAAAGACTTATATGTAAAATCCAAAACTATTAAAGACCCTGAAAAACAACCTAGGAAATGCCATTCTGGACATAAAAACCAACAAAAATTTCATGACAAAGACAACAAATGCAATCCCAACAAAAGCAAAAATTGAGAAGTTGGATCTAATTAAGCTTAAGAGCTTCTGCACAGCAAAAGAAACTATCAACAGAGCAAACAGACAACCTACAGAATGGAAGAAAATATTTGCAAACTATACATGGGACAAAGATCTAATATCCAGCATCCATAAGGAACTGAAGCAAATTTACAAGAAAAACACAAACAATCCCACTAAAAAGTGGGAAAAGGACATAACAGACACTTTTCAAAAGAAGACATATTTATGGCCAAAAAGCATATGAGAAAAAGCTCAATGTCACTGATCATCATAGAAATGCACACAAAAGCCACAGTACGATAGTATCTCACACCAGTCAGAATGGTTATTATTAAAAAGTCAAAAAATAAAAGATGCTGTGAGGTTATGGAGAAAATGAAACACTTATACACTGTTGGTGAGAGTAAAATTAGTTCAGCCATTGTGGAACACAGAATGGCAATTCCTCAAAGAGCTAAAAGCTGAACTGCCATTTGACCCATTACTGGGTATATACCAAAAGGAATATAAATTATTCTATCATAAAGACACATGCACACAAATGTTGGTTGCAGCACTATTCACAATAGGAAAGAAATGGAATCAACTTAAATGCCCGTCAATGACAGATTGGATTTAAAAAATATAGTACATATATGCATGATGGAATACTATGCAGCCATTAAAAAGAAGATCACATGTTCTGCTGGAACATGGATGCAGCTGGAGGCTATTATCCTTAGCAAACTAACACAGGAACAGAAAACCAAACGCTGCATATTTATGCTTATAAGTGGGAGCTAAATGATCAGAACTCATGAACACAAGGGAACAACAGACACTGGGTCTAATTGAGGGTGAAGGATGGGAGGAGGGAGAGGAGCAGAAAAGATAGCTATTAGGCACTGGGCTTAATACTTGGCTAGTGAAATAATCTGTACAACAACTCCACCATGACATGAGTTTACCTAGGCAACAAACCTTCATATTTACCCCCAAACCTAAAATAAAATAAAATAAAATCCACTTTGCAGATATGCTAATTTAAACACACACACACACACACACACACACACACCCACAACACTGAACACTCTTTACAACATATTTTTCTCTTATTGACAGGCCTGTGACCGAACAAAAATTGCAATGCATGTGCTTTTATAGGCGTGTAACAGCATAATACCTATTCTGTTTTGCATTAAGACCTCTGAAAAAAGGAATGATGAGAAAGACAGATGTTGGATACTTTTCTATATTGAATAATGTTACAATATGCACACACCAACAGAACAACCAATCCTTTTATTTATAATTAATTTGCATGTTGAATCATTTATTTTATTATATTTACCTTAGGGTAGCATTCCTTAGGATTTTATTTTCTAGATGGCTTACTGAGCAGTTGTATGAAATCATCTTGGAGTTAATAATTAGTTCAAATAATATTCAAAATGACAAAACTGCACATGTATAGCCAAATGATGATATTTTGTCTGAAACATTGAAGAGTGGAATTGATGAGCTCTTAGGATTTTTTGCACTTCTAGAATGAGAAGATTGATACTTTTGGTTACAAATCATTCTTTCTGAATCCAGTGTTTTATTTTGGATTGTAACAAGATACCTTTTACCTCTAAATCCTTTAAACTTATATTCTGTTTTCCACTAACAATTTAGATACTCACTAGGTTGTATCAACTACTTTCTCTGTTAGTAAAAGTTAAAAAATCTGGTTGGGTGTGGTGGTTAATGACTATAATCCCAGGACTTTGGGATGCTGAGGCAGACAGATCACTTCAGGCCAAGAGTTAGAAATCATCCTGGCAAACATAGAGAAGCCTTATTTCTACTAAAAATGCAAAAATTAGCTGGTCATGGTAATACATGCTTGTAATCCCAGCTACTTGGGAGGCTGAGACATGGGAATCGCTTTAACCCAGGAGGCAGAGATTGCAGTGAGCTGAGATCAGGCCACTGCACTCCAGCATGGGTGACAGAACAAGACTGTCTCAAAAACTATATAAATAAATAAATAAATAAATAAATAAATAATACAAAAATAAAAATGTACATTTTGTCTTTTTCTTCTTCTAATGGATGATTATTGCCAAGGATAAATGTCATTTCAGTGCTTTAATGCAGTCTGATAGTCAAAATAGTTTCAGGCACTAGCAGTAAGATCATATATCTTTGGGCAAGAAGATCGTGCATATAGCCCTTTTTCTGCAAGATACATGTATTGCAGAAGATATATATATATATATTTATATATATTTCAATCTGTATATTTCATCCTACAGATTGAAATTAATATGAAGAAAATCTAAACAATAAAATACAAGAAGTTATCCTGAAACTTAAATTAATTTTCTTTTAATCCCTTTAAAAGAAAATTAAAGGAATTGTTAATAATGGTTTCTTCAAGCTTCAATTCCTAAGACTGCTAAGGAAGTGCTAGTACTTTCAGTTATAAGTAAACCAATTTAAAAAAAACCACCATTTGCATAGCATATTTAAGAATACACTCTGTGGTATCTAATTATAGCCAAAATTATATTTTATAAATATGCCGTAGACAACATTTTCAGTAAGAGTAGTTCTTCTAAACATTTAGAAAACTAAACTATTTCCAGTTGTCTATTAATAGTTACCATAATAAAGAATGCATCACCCAGGCACATTTTCTTCTCCCATGAACAAAAGTAAAGTGTTAGCTATACTCTGCCTGCTTTTTCTAGAATTACAAGGTACAATTCTCAATGGAAATGAACTAAATTTTAAGAGTGATATGTAAGATATTGTTCTCCTGAGCCTAAGTTTCAGTTAGTGAAGACAGCCAATACAAATACATCTACTCATTGCACAAAGAGAATAGATTCATGGGGTGAGAAAAATTGTCAGTTTACCAAAAATACCCAGGCAAAGTCTTGAACTAAATAATCTCCAGTATAAATTGTATGCTTAAATAGTTTTATTATGAGGATATTAATATAACTAAGTAACCACTTATTAATGAATGGATTGAACAGAATCATTTTATGGTATTTTACAGCATGAATATTCTATTATACAACTAATAAGTATTTTTAAATAAAGAGGTTTTAAACTGAATTCAGGACTATTTAGAAGCAAAAGTAAAAACCAAAAGACAGAATTGTGGTATTAAGGAAAGTAGATTGTTAAAAGAACTTAAGACACAATATTACATTTCATTGGTTGCAAAAATTATCACCAACTTTTAAAAGATACATAAAATATATTATACTAGAGAGAATAATAGTCTATTTCATTCTGCTGATAATAAGAGTATTGGTAGAAATATAGAATACAGAATGGAATTTATAACATTTCAAATGCATGCACTTCCCTATGAAGTTGTGTTATGTGTGACAAATATCTGACTGTGTCCTCAAAGATTGTGAAAATTCATTCTATAATGCTCCACTTATTAGTGTCACCACAAATTATTTCTAAAGTCCTGAGTAGTTTCCTAATACCTAGGAAAAAGAGATGCCCTAGTATCCTCTTATTTATAATCAACCATGTGGGAAGCTGTCATCTCCTATTCCTCAGAATATAACTCAGTCCAATAGATTTTTAATGGCATGCAATCATACTTTAAAAGGAGTCTGTTTTCCTTACCAGATGAAGGAGGGATGAAGACTGCATATTTCTGAGAGAGCATATAGACTAATCTGAAAGTAGGATAAAATAATGTTTTAGATTCTTTCCTGGGAACAGATTTTGGTATGAGTAGAGAAAGACAAAAGGTAAAACACTAGACAGAAAAATATGTGATGGGGCCAAACAGAAGGAGGACAGTGAAACAGAAAGATTAATTACTTCAAATTAAACTATTTTAATTACTTTAAAGTTAATTACTTTAGAGTTTTAACAAAAGACAATCCTATGCTTCCTTTATATCGTTTCTCAGAATTTGACAATATTGCTTGATTCAGAGAAACTCAGAATCATCCCTAGTTTCTTAATAACTATGGCATTCAGCTTCCCATATAAGAAAAATTATTTGCTATCTTACCCTTAAAAATCACTTTCTTAAAAACCTAAGGCATAATTTATATATAATATATGCAAAAACATTACATGTACAGTTGTATGTTTTGACTAATTAGAGTATTTGTACACTTCTTTAAATCTTCAAATGCCCATTTTCAGTAAATAAACTCCAAAGTCAAACACGGTTTGATTTTTATAAACATAGCTTAGATTTGACTGTTTTAGAACATAATATTAATGGATTAAAACATATGTTCTCTTTTCTATCCTGCCTCTGTAGCTCAGCCTACTATTTTAAGATTCATGTTATTGAAAATAATTTTTATGTTGCTTTCTTGTAAATTTGTTTGAGTTCTTTGCAGATTCTGGATATTAGCCCTTTGTCAGATGAATAGATTGCAAAAATTTTCTCCCATTCTGTAGGTTGCCTGTTCACTCTGATGGTAGTTTCTTTTGCTGTGCAGAGGCTCTTTAGTTTAATTAGATCCCATTTGTCAATTTTGGCTTTTGTTACCATTGCTCTTGGAGTTTTAGACATGAAGTCCTTGCCCATGCCTATGTCCTGAAAGGTATTGCCTAGGTTTTCTTCTAGGGTTTTTATGGTTTTAGGTCTAACATTTAAGTCTTTAATCCATCTTGAATTAATTTTTGTATAAGGTGTAAGGAAGGGATCCAGTTTCAGCTTTCTACATATGGCTAGCCAGTTTTCCCAGCACTGTTTATTAAATAAGGAATCCTTTCCCCATTTCTTGTTTTTGTCAGATTTGTCAAAGAACAGATGGTTGTAGATATGTGGTATTATTTCTAAGGGCTCTGTTCTGTTCCATTGGTCTATATCTCTATTTTTCAATTTTTAATTTTCATGGTACACAACAATTGTACATATTTATTGGGTACATATGATATTTTTATATGAGCATACAATATGTAGTGACCAAATCAGGGTAATTGGGATATTCATTACCTCATGCACTTACCATTTCTTTGTTTTAGGAACATTCTAATTCTACTTGTCTAGCTATTTTAAAATACACAATAAATTATTGTGAACCATAGTAGCCATATTGTGATACCAAATACTTGATCTTATTCTTTCTATGTAACTACATTTTTGTACCCATTAACCAACCCTTGCCCCATTCCCTTCCCAGTCCCTGGTAACCATCATTCTACTCTACGTCTCCATGCAATCAATGCTTTTTGGCTCCCACATATGTATGAGTACAGGCAATATTTGTCTTTCTGTGATTGGTTTATTTCACTTAACATAATGTCCTTCAGTTCCATCCATGTTGTTGCAAATAACCGGATTTCATTCTTTTATGTGGCTGAAAAATATACCATTGTTTTTATATTACATATTCTTTATATTCTTCCATCAATAAAAACTTGAACTGATTCCATATTTGGGCTATTGTGAATAATGCTGCAATAAATATGGGAATGTAGCTATCTCTTTTACATACTAATTTTAATGCATTTGGATATGTATGTAACAGTGGAATTGCTGGATCATATGGTAGTCCTATTTTTAGTTTTTTGAAGAACCTCCATACTGTTCTTCATAGTGTTTGCACTAATTTACATTCCCACTAACAGTACCCAAGGGTACTCCTTGAGAAAGTTTATAGTTCATTGTTTATATTGCTGAGTAGTTTACAATTGTACTACTATACCATAATTTATGCATCCATCTACCTGCTAAAGGATATGTTCAATGTTGGAACTATAATGACCATTTTGTGTAAATATAGGTATTCTATTGCCAAGCTGTTTCCCAAATGGCACCATTTTCTACTCTCAACCACAATGCATGAGAGTTCTAACTGCTCTACAACCTCATCCATATGTGGTGTAGTAAGCCCTTTTTATTTTAGCCATTTTGGTTGGTGTGACATTTTAACTCAAAGTGATTTAATATCCACTTTCTTTATGACTATTAAGTCAGTCAACTTTTCATAGGCATAGTGGGCATAGTTGACATTTACTTACTTTTTTGTGTCTGGGGTCGATGTCATTTCTCCTATTTTTAGTACGTTATTTGTCTTTTTATTATTGAGTTGTAGGAGATCTTTATATATTCTGAATGTCAATATTTAGTCAAACACATATAGGTAATATTTTCTTTCAGTGCGAGGCTTGTCTTCTCATTTGGTTAAGGTATCTTTAGAGCAAGGGGCAGCAAACTACATCCTAATTTACTTTTATTTTATGTTTTATTATAGAGACAAGGTCTTGCAAGTTGCTCAGGCTGGTCTTAAACTTCTGGGCTCAAGTGACCCTCCTTCCTTGGACTTCTAAAACCCTGGAATTACAGATGTGAGTCACTGTGCTCCACCCTATAATTCTAGATTCATGCTTAGGTATAAGTTACACATTGAGCTAATTTTTAAGTATGGTAGAATTCAATTTATAAACCAAGGCCTGCCTCAGCCTCTGTGGGAATATCAAGTTGTTCCAGCACCATTTGGTAAAAAGGCTGTCCTTTTCTTACTGAATTACCTATACTTATGTTTAAACATGGCACCATCTATCCCATTGGTGTTTTCGTGTATCATCATACTAATAACATATTTTTTTATTTCATTTTCTACGTTGTTTTGTCTCTACTAAGTCTTTTAAATGTCCATATTAATTTTAGTTTAAGTTTGTCATCTTCTTCAAAAGTTAATTTTTGTATATAATGTAAGGAAGGGGTCCAGTTTCAATCTTCTTCATATGGATGGCCAGTTATCCCAGCACCATTTATTGAATAGGGGGTCTTTTACCCATTGCTTGTTTTAGTCAGTTTTGTCAAAGATCAGATAGTCGTAGGTGTGTGGCCTTATTTCTACACTCTGTATCCTGTTCCTTTGGTCTATATGTCTGTTTTTGTTACCAGTATCATGCTGTTTTGCCTACTGTAGCCCTGTAGCATAGTTTGAAGTCAGGTAACAGATGCCTCCAGCTTTGTTCTTTTTGCTTAGGATTGTCTTGGCTATTCAATCTCATTTTTGTTTCCTTATAAATTTTAAAATAGGCTTTTCTGGTTCTGTGGATAATGTCATCAGTAGTTTGATAAGAATAGCATGTATTTGTAAATTGTGTTGGGCAGTATGGCCATTTTAATGATATTGATTCTTCCTATCCATGAGCATGGAATGTTTTTCCATTTGTTTGTATCTTCTTTGATTTCTCTGAGCAGTGTTTTATAATTCTCATTGTAGAGATTTTTCACTTCCCTAGTTAGCTGTATTCCTAGCTATTTTATATTTTTTGTGACAATTGTGATTGTGATTGCCTTCCTAATTTGGCTCTTGGCTTGGCTGTTGTTCATGTATGTGAATGCAAATGGAAAAAAGAAAAAGCAGGGGTTGCAATCCTAATTTAAGACAAAACAGACTTCAAACTAACAAGGATCAAAAAAGACAAAGAAGGGCATTATATAATGCTAAACGGTTCAATTCAACAAGAAGATCTAACTATCCTAAGGCAGTTAAAGAACAAGAACGATAAGGAAGAATGTTAATTTATCATCTAAGAACGAGAAATACCAAACATGCCACATGACTTAGTCTCCAGTACTTAACCTCTCCATTGACATAATAAATTTAGAGGGTCCTGAAATTTTCTTTTATTTTACAGGTACAATAAGAAACCTGGGTGTTGGCTGAGAGGAGACGAATACTGTGTCTGTAAAGATGCCAGAGGCCAAGGAGACACATTCATTTTCAACACGAGCCTAAAGTCAAAAATCAAAAGTTAATTTGTTTATTAGCTCTAACAGTTTTCTGGTTAAGTCTTTAGGGTTTTTCTGTATAAGATTATGTCATCTGAATAGAGGTACAATTTGACTTTCTCTTTTTCAGTTAGATGCCTGTTATTTATTTATTTTGTCTGATTGCTTTTACTAGGACTGGGGAGGAGCAAGATGGGGCAAGGATGAGAAGAGACTGATCATTTGGCATGAATTTACAGTTAGATAGGAGGAATAAGTTATGGTGTTCTGTGGCATGGTAAGGTGACCATCGTTAACAGTAAAATGCTGTGTAACACAAAACTGCTAGATTACAGGTTTCATAATGTTCTCACAACAAAGAAAGGATAAATACATGAGGTGATGGATATGCCAAATACCTTGCTTAAATCGTTACACTATCTATTGATCATTATATCATACCATATAATTTTATATATGGTATAGTTTATTATAGTACATATTATTATATGTTTATACTTATTATATACATCATATGCATTATATTATACATATACACATTACACAATATATGCATATATTATATATAATTATATATAAAATGATACCCCATAAATATGTGCAAATACAGTGTGTCAATAAAATAAGTGTGTATTGTCCAAAAAGTAAATGATGAATTGAATTGAATTGCCCCTCACATTCAAACTAATGCTGTATTATCTTCCCAAGGTTACTGATGCTCAATGATTCTCTTGAGCTAGGAAGGCTAGGTATATCATAATATCTTTAATCCACCAGGGATTGGTTTTAGGTTTCTCTATTTAAACAGTGATCAAATTATGTGGATTATATGGACTTTTAAAATAACACTGAAAAGTATACTTGCTGCATATTTTCTTCTCTGTGTGATACAAGAAACGCCTCTAAATTGAGAACAATAGATTGTTTCCACGTTGCAACAATGTCACTTAACAGCTAAGTGACATTGGACAGAAGAAAACATGGTACTTCAGTTTTCTGAGTTGGTAAATTAAAATAAAATCTACAAACAATGATTGTAAGTGCTGAATTACTGAAACACAACAGGGTTTGTTATACAGTAGTTTTCCATTGTGCATGATACGTGTCAGATATCAGTTTAGATACTGTTTCTTAATTTTTCTATGTTTGCCTCAGCAAAGAGAATAAACTTCACTAGGAGGAACAACAACAACAAAAAAACTTCAGAAAGAATGAGTAGGTTTTAACCTATGGAAAGTTTGTGGCTTCAAAGGCATCCCCATCTAAATTAAGACTGTTTGATAAGGGTGAGGTTTTTGCTGATGGTTGAGGAACTATTTTAGAGATTTTGGAGTCCACAGTATATATTGCAGAGTTAAAACTGAATTCTGAAAAATTAAGCAAAACTTATTTTTAGCACATTTGATCTCAGTCAAAAAATCATGGATAGTTAAAAATGTCATTCATTTATTTATTTGAAGTTGTCGAGACTGTTTTGCCAGCATAAGAAAAGATCCAAGGATTGAGGACAATTGCTCTTTCTATACAATAATTTTGTTTACTACTGAGGCTGGACTACTCATTCTGCCATATATTTTGAATATGAAACATTGAGTGCAATAGCAGGAGAAAGAAAATCCCGAGTGTGTGGTGTGTGTATGTGTGTGTGTGTGCACACATGTACGGGAAAGAGCTCACATGAATGGGAGTGTTTATGCATGTACAAGTTGTGCATGTCTGTGGGTGGTTGTGAATATGTGTGAATAAGTTAGAGAGAGTGCTGTTTTTGAGAGTGTTATTGTTTTTAACTGTGATGGTGTTAAATAAAACCATATGTGAGTTCAATGAATATATGCTATTTTGAATGGAAAAATATATACATATTAAACTGTTACAATGCTCATTGAACTTAATTAAGCATTAGTTTTAGGGCCCAAATAATTTTGAATCTGTATGCCATTTATGAAATAAATCATCGATAAATTCAAAACAGAGAATTTGTAATTAAACTTGTAAACATACTCTCCTTTCATTTGTAACACATTTCTTTTAATGATGCACAAATAGTTTCTATTGTGTTAGACTGAAACTACTTTCTTAGACATTATTGAAAGTATAATTGATAAAAATATGGGGTATTCATATCTATAATGTGTTGCTTTATAGTCTAAATTGACAAATTCAATAATAGTTTTAAGTTTTTATGTTTGTTTGTTTGTTTTTTTGAGGCAGAGTTTCATTATTGTTGCCCAGGCAAGAGCGCAATGGTGAGATCTCAGCTTACTGCAACCTCTGCCTCCTGGGCTCAAGCGATTCTCCTGCCTCAGCCTCCTGAGTAGCTGGGATCATAGGTGCCTACCACCACACCTGGCTAATTTTTTGTATTTTTGTAGATACAGGGTTTTGCCATATTGGCCAGGTTGGTCTTGAACTCCTGACCTCAGGTGATACACCCTCCTCGGCCTCCCAAAGTACTGGGATTACAGGTGTGAGCCAGCGTGCCCAGCTAAGTGTTTTTTAAAAAACATATTTTAGTAAGTTGATTTCCTCAGATAGCTATGTTACGTCGATAAATCTAATGCAGGAAAAAATATGCACATATTATAATTTGCATAAACCGTATTACACATACAATAGAAATGGATTGTTTACATAGTACTCTAATTTAATTTTGGAATTTAGTGTTGGGAGTGAATCCTAGAGTTGAACTATTCCTAGCACCTCATTTTATATGAGGGAATTCAAAGTATCTTATTAGTCTGTTAAATGAGTTGCTCTTTGTGGAACTCTAATCTGTCATTAAAGTCCCAAGACCTATGACACCTTTTAATTGAAATCATCTCTGCTTTTGGAAAGTTTTTAGTCATTTGTAAATTTGAGTTGTTAAACATTCTGACCAATTTTTCCTATAAAGAAAATTTTAAGGGCAAAATGTGCCATTGGTTTTTGAGTTTTACATAACTCTGGAAAATCATACTGTGTGGTGTGAATTTTGATGTGTGGGGGAGATGTAAGGCTCTATATGTAGATGTGGGGAAGATGCTTGGCTATAAGTTGATGTAAGGGGAGGACTATAAATTTTACTAGTTTGTGAACAGGTTTAAATAATGTTGCTGTCTATTCAGGGAGTTAGGAAATACACTACTCAAAGCCTGATTGTGTGGAACCATTACTTTACCACTATGTTGATGATTCTCAAGTCAACATTTTCCTTGAAAACTTACTTGAGCTCCAGGCCTATTTATATAACCATTTATTGACTACCTCCACATGGACATCCCAAATTTATCACACAAAAGCCTCCTCCTCTTCTCACCAAATCTATTTCTAGGCCAGGTCTTTACAATAATACCATGCTCTATCCAGCCAAAAACACAAAAAAATTGAGGATAATATAAGATTCATCTTTTGTCTCTCCCTGATTCTCGACCCAGTCAAACCCTGTGTATTTTATGTCTTAAATAGGTATTAATTTTTCTCTTTTGACTTTAGGTTCATAGTAATATTTTTCTACTGGATTACTCTGACAGTCTTTTAACATTTTTTGGCCTAATTTTAAATGTGTTCTCAGAAAAATTGTTAATTATTTTTAATGTAAATAGTTAATACTTATATTCTTTTATGCAAGATTCTTAGGTGACTTTTTATCATTTTAAAAAGAAACCTAAACTTCTCAAAATAAAATCCAAGGCCTTTCATGATTTGTCTCTTTCCTTAGTAATCAGGTGTGATTCCTGTCACCATTTCTGCCATTGTTCCAGCAAAGCTGATGTACTTATAGAAGTCTGAGCCCTTCACATTCTGAATGCTCTATTCTTTGCATCGTCTGCTTTTCTGCTTTGCCCATGCTTCATCATTTTGTGTACCTTTTAAGACTCAGAGTAAATATCATCTCCTTTAGTAAATGTTACCTAATGTGCTCTTCTCCCATATGTCAACATTAGACATTCCTCTGTAGCGGTCTCTTCCTCTGCTTACATAGCATTTAATAAAACAATTGTGTTTTCGTATGATTATCTTTCAGATTGACTAAACAGCCATGTCATAAATGAATAAAAAATAAGAATAGTCTTAGGTTTGCTATAATATTAAATAATTGAAATATTATTGGCCATGCATGGTGGCAAACACCCATAATCCCAGCACTTTGGGAGTCTGAGGCAAAAATACAGTTGAGGCTAGGAGTTAGAAATCAGACTGGACAACAAAGCAAGACCTTATCTCTACAAAAAAATGAAATATTATTATATGGACTGAAATATTACATGGACTGAATACAGTATTGTACTGTATTCGAGATAATATTATCTTCCTTTAATACGTAGGTTTTTAAAATGAAAAAACTAGTGAAGATACAATCAGTATATTAAGCAAAATCAGAACCTCAGAGATAAGAAGAAAAACATACATGTTGCTCAGAAGTATTTATCCAGGGAATCAAATGAAGAGAATGACTCGAGGTTTCACAATGTATTTAAAGTTCACAGGCACTCATCCATTTGATCGTCTCTCTACTTTAAACATCTTCACTTAGCTTATGAGCAGGAACATTGATTTTTACAATAAGGATATCAGCTCCTATTTACAGCGTTTCTGACCTTGGCTGAGCACAATCATCACAATTGCAAGCATTCCTACATTTGCTGTACTCATATTGCAAATCCAGGTCATTGTAATTCTTGCCCTAGGTAGGTTACTTGACCCAAATTATTAGTTACTCATTTCATTAAATAGATTTGTTTGTCATACTGATCTTGTATGTAACACTTTTGTACTGTAAAAATTTAATACAGTTAGAGAAATTTGGAAAACTGTTTACAACACAAACATGGCTAGTAATACTTCCTTCTAAATTATTTCTATTGATAAATATAATCAAGCATATATTTTGAGGCTTGAGGCTTGCAGCTTCAGAACCTGGAGAAATCCTACATGGAAAACTAATTTTTAATTAGAACTTAAAAATATGATGTCTTTAAAAATTTGATACCACAATTTTATAATAAACTGAAAAATTCATCAATTAGCTTAGAAACTGATAAGTGTAAGAATGGCTGAAGAAAATTTATGTGCAAAATAAGCTTTTCAGTGGGCAAGGATATCTAAATGTCAGATCACTTAAACAGAGGCATAATATCAATTAATAGTTTACTATGCTGATCATGAATAAGTGACAGTTCAATTTGAACTGTAGCAATAATTTTATGAGACTTCCATTTCATTTTCAAAGTAACTCAATACAACATTATCTTTGTAATATACAACATATATTGGGCTGCCACTTTTAGATATATTTATTCAGGTCAAATAAAATTTATCTTTTTTAAAAAAAGCTTTTTAATAAACCTTTGAAAATCTGATTCCCCCCTCCTTTTTTTAACGTAGCACAAACCACAGATATCACTGGAAAAGTGATTAATGTTACAGCCTCATCAAGTGTACTGAAACATTATTGAAAAATACAGATTCATAGGTTTCTGGAAGTCTTTTATGTGTTTACAGCCTTGCAGAGCTTCCTAATTTTCAACCAGGTACCCCTGACACTCTTTCTAAGGCTAGGAATTGAATGTCCCATTATTTCTCTTCTTATATGACTCATCATTAGGGTTTTTTTTTTCTTTTTATTATTATTATTATACTTTAAGTTTTAGGGTACATGTGCACATTGTTTAAGTGGGAGAAAGATATCGAGTTTTGGAAAAAGAAAGTGAAGCAGAGCCACTCTTTTAGGAGGTCACAGTGGCTAGAGCAGTGCAGACCTCTCCACAAGCTCCCACTTCAAAACTGGTGCTTTCTCCATCCTGTCCTGTCCCTCAGGCTGAAGTCTTTCATGGCTCTTCTACAATCTTCCCATTCCTTCCTTCCAGATGACCACTCCCACAGTTCCTCAGTCCTTCCCACATATGGATAAGCTCTAATCCTTCCATTAAACTTCTTTATTTGTCTAATTCCTCTAGTTGCTCTCTTTCCTTCACTGGACCTAGACTGATATATCACCAAAAGATAATTCATTCCTTATCTCACTGGGATATTCTATGTCTGTGAAAGAATGAATAGCTTAGAAGGACACACATGGTGCTTTGAGGGAGAACAGGATCACCCACATGTCAACTGGGTCAGTCAAGTCAAACCTTATGAAAAAACAGAAAACAGAGTTAACATCAAGGGCACTTTTATTCACAAAACAACTGGAATTTCAGAAAAAACCATACCGAAAATTATCTACTCCAAAATCTTAAACTTGAGCTACAAATGTGGCCATTGGAATGTATGACTTTTCTGAAGACAACTAAGTGACTGTTACAGTTTACTCACTAGTGTTAGTGAGGACTGGGGCTAGAAAAAGTGGTATTCTCTGTGCTTAAAGAGTTTAAACTCTATTAACTATAGGTTAGAAAGTCACAGTGGCATTTTTTTCTTTATGAGTTAATAGCTTGATTGTAGCACACACGCATACACATATGTATAATATATATTTATATATAATTTGTCAATTTAAATGTTTGATTTTGTAGAAATCTAACTACTTTTGGGAAACTAGTTGAACCCCTTTATGTTCTCTGTGAAGCAAGAGCTCTCCCCTGTTGCATATAGTTTTTCTATATTATGAGTTTCCTTTGGGTAAAACTTTAGAGAGAGTGTCAAAATATAATTATTTCAATGTAATATACACTTTATTTCTTGGCGGTCTTGAGATCATCCTGGGGTGTGATAATTCCTTAGGAGAACTTTGAGAACATAGCAAATAGTTATGCTCACAGCTATGATTTATTGAAGTAAAAGAATACCAAGCACAACAATAAAGGGAAAAGTCTCATAGATGGAGTCTAGGAGAAACCAGAATCCAGCTTCCAAAGATTCTCTTCCACGGGAGTCACACCAGATATACTTAGCTCAGTAACAAGTGGTGAGCACAGATGTGAAATGTCGCCAAGTAGGCAAGTTCATTAGGCACTCAGTGCCAGAGTTTTCACTGGAGGCTGATCACATAGATAGTCTTGCCTGGTAAGCACACAAATCCCATCTCCCAGAATAGAATCAGGTGTTCTACATAAACAATATTGTTTGCTCAAACAGTTTAGACACAGTGAACCACTCTTGTAGATTAATGTTGGGAACCTTCCCAAAATCTAAGTTCTCATACGCCAGCCAAAGGCCAACCTTGTAAGCAGGCCTTTCAAAGGAGACCAGTCAGATCTGGGTGTTAACTCTTTTCTATACACCCTATATTTACAATTTGATTGAAAATATACCTGAACAAGTACCAAAGCTGTGGTCATTGATGTCAGGGCTTAAAGATCAGGTAATCCCTTTTAGTTTAAAAACGTTTGAGAGAATAGAGTGAGGCTTCTCTCATGAGATTTGGTAAGATAGCTACTCTATGTAAAACACTGATGGCATATGGTTTGGCAGATCTGTCTCAGCTTGAAAGACATTGGTTTTATAGCTGATTTCCCAATTTTACACACTAACCAAGACAGTATCTCTTGAATTAGAGTATTGGATTCTGTTATTTCATGTTTCAGTTTCCTTTTTGGCTTGTTTGTTTTTATGAAAATAGGTGAGCTGTGTATATCAATGTTATAACTCTGTTCAAAGATATTCTAAAACAAAAATCATAATCATACCCTGTTCTCCACACCTGCTTAACGGTTAGGTATTTCCTTCTCTGGATACTTACAGCTACTATAATGTGTATTTATGATAATGCATTACATTGTAATGTAAAATTTATTAATGTGTATCCATCTCTCCCCAAAAGATGAGCTTCTAAAAAATCATTACTGTATGCAGAACTACTATACTAACTACTACTAACTGATAACAAATACTTATTTTCTAATGAGTAAATTCTTTGTATATATGTTTGTACTGAAGTAATGGCTGATAGATTAAATAACAGACATTAAAAAATTATAAAGCAGGTCTTGTAAACTTAAAGAAAATTAAGACATGATAATACAGCATGTTTCGTTCTGCATGATTTATTTTAAAAGCTTTTAGGAAAGTCATTCTCTTATTTGAAAATGAATATGATCTTTAGATATTCCAGGGTCTTTAGAAGTTGATGCTAGATTAGAAACATGCTTGAAACATTTAAACTGTAAAACTGCAGAAAAAAAAAACAAAATGATAAGTTCCATAACCCAACCACAAGAAAGAATATAGTGTAAATGACTTCTAAGGCTATTATGGCTAGATAAACTGGAAGAAATGGAGAGTATTTCTCTTCTTTTCAAGTTAGAGACTCTTCTCTTTCCACCAAGAGCCAAGAAATCTTATATAAGCCCTCCTACAACAGCAGGCATTTAGATTCATAAGTTCCTTGGTATTTACGGGCAGCTGCAGCTAGCAGAACTGGGGGGGAGTTCTACCTCCTGGAGTTCTAGAATTTGCAAAGATCTGTGCATAACAAATAGGAACAGAAATAACTAGAGCTATGGAATGCACTTGAAAAAAGTTCTGAAAATCAGAACTTGAATCAATTTCAACCTTAGTGACTGAGATTTCTCTGCATTTACAATGCCAATCTTCATTTAAGGACTTGACCATTTGATAAGATATTTAATTGGATGCATCAAAGTAAGGGATGGGAAAAATTTTGATAATGGGACAGCAAAATCTATTTTCTAAGCATCCCTTGACTAAAGTTTTTTCTCAGTACCCAATATGGAATTGTTAAAATGCATGTCACAACCCCATTATGACTATGTTCACTTAAAGATTACTAGCTATTAACTCTTTAATTTTATTCAGCAATGCACACCTAAGTACATCTTGGTTTTCCTTACAAAAAATCCAGGTATCAGCAATGTGTCTTCTTTCACCATATAAAGGTTACTTTTTTCCCAGTATAATGGAATAGATAAAATCTATTTTTACATTTGCTCTAGATTCAACCAATTGATAGATGTTCCTCCTCCTGTTCACTAGAACCACCAACACTGCTTACATTACGGCCTTTCCTCTGGGAATTTCAGGATGCTGCTACCCCTGATATGATGCTGCCTCATCTGAATGGGTCTTAGAGAGGTAGAAATGTGGGTTAGTCCACACCTTCCTTTTGACCAGCTTCCTTTTTATTTTAGATTCATACACATGTAACCTAAAATGCCTACAAACTAGTAGAACCAAAGGCCTTACTTTAAAAGAAATATCTTTCTGCCAGACTTCTCTCTTATCTCTAGTCTCACTCCACCCTGAGAGCTACTTTTAAACTTTTGTTTTTTGAGATAGCTACATCGAAATCGCTAAAAACAATATCTTATAGCACTATTTTTATGTAATCTAGTTCAGATTTTATGTACTGAATTTCTTCTATGGTGGATGAGGATTTAGCTCACCTACATTACTTCCTTTCCTCCATAACTCCTACCATTATACTTATATCATTTTTAAAAATTTATTATTTAATGAGCTTTACATATTTAAATATTTTCTACATATGTGTGTGTGTATATACACATATATATGTGTGTGTGTCTGTGTGTATATATATATATATATACATATAATTTTTTTTTTTAAAGGCAGTGTCTCGCTCTGTTGGCCAGGTTAGAGTGCAGTGGTGCGAACTCGGCTCACTGCAAGCTCCGCCTCCCGGTTTCACGCCATTCTCCAGCCCCAGCCTCCTGAGTAGCTGGGACTACAGGCGCCCACCACCACGACCGGCTAATTTTTTGTATTTTTGGCAGAGACGAGGTTTCATCGTGTTAGCCAGGATGGTCTTGATCTCCTGACCTTGTGTTCCTTCCACCTCGGCCTCCCAAAGTGCCGCTGTCTGGTCCTAAAGTGTGCTAGCTCTCTCTTGCATCCTCTTTCTCTCTCTCTCTCCCCACCCACCTCCCTCTCTCTCACTACCTCCCTACACACACACACACACACACACACTTTTTTAACCTTTATTTACTGTTTCCCTTAAAACTAAATTATGCTGAAGTTTGTTGGTTGCTGATGAACTCTTCTTACTCTGGTTGTTTTTGTAGTGTTTACTTACTTTCCATACCATTGGTATTAGTCATCACTATTGTCTAGCAAATATTTCTCATTTTCTTTCTAAGTACATGGTAGGATAACACTTCTTTGCACTTTTGGATTTATGCATTGGCTAGTGAAATAGAAACAGGAGTACGAGCATATTTATTGAGACTGGTAAATCATAAATTATTTCCCCTTAAACATGCTACAATTTGTAGCTGTGATATCATTATTGTTGAAAGAAACTGGTTTCAAGGACTTTGCTCATGAAAATGATTAAAATTTATTAGTGTTCTTTAGGAACTCACTATATAAAAGCCATTAGTCAAATAAGTGATCGTTAATCTCTTACACATGGTGGTGGAAAAAATCCTAAAATTTGGTCCTAAGTGTATGTATCATGGAGAATCAGATAAGGCTGAGCATGTTCGACAAACTGTGGGCCAAACCGTGGATATATTCAATGTGCACAAATGCTAATACATTTACTGTCGATGATTTTACTCTAGAAGAGAAAAAGTAATAAAATACCTTCAATGTTAGAACTCTGGTCATAGAAAATGAAAAAAATCCACCGAAATATAGAATACAACACGATGTTTGTCATTTAGCTATGTCTTTAGCCAAAGTGTGTCCATGTCTTATGAATAAGGAGAGCTTTGGAAAAAGTTAAATTCTGGGTTATAAAAATATATTTAATATATGATGATCTAAATAACAACATTTTAGGGCTCCTGTAAGAAATTATAATGAGGAGAGGATGCAGGTATTTCTTAAGTTACCACAGAACCCAGTGCATCAGCAGCTGATAAACTAAATATGCGTCGGCAGGTTAGAGAGATCTTCCTCAGAAGTTCTTGATGGAATAAACAACTTTTCACCCTCTATTAGGGGTAAGAAATGGAGACAAGTAAATTGTGGCAGACACCACATGGGAGTTACATGACTAGTTTCTGAGGACATTTGTTCTTATATTTTCAACAAATGTAAGTATCAAGCATAGTAAAAATGCCAGGATTTGGTATATACAATATTAATAGAATGCATTATTTGCACAAAGGAGCTTAACATCTATTGAGTGATAAAAAACAACTTAGATCAGCAATTAAAGTTATCTTTAATAAGTGCTATATTGGGGCATGCACATTTTCTACCACTCCATGACAACTGTTAAAAATACTACCAGTTGGAGGTTATTTGGAAGAAGCTGGATTCCTTCAATAGGAACTGAGCAAATTCAGTGAAATATTATTGCTTTAAAATAAAAGTAGACTGCTTTATTTTAAAGCAAAAACAACACTTCCAAGATGAGAATAAGTGTGTGTACACATGAGCCTTCTTAAATAGATTAAATATTTTCATATTCTGCACACTGAATGACATCATTTGGCTGTGCCCCCACCCAAATCTCATCTCGAATTATAATCACCATAATCCTCACATGTCATGGGAGGGACCTGGTGGGAGGTAATTGAATCATGGGGGCAGTTTCCCCCATACTGTGCTTGTGATAGTGAGTGAGTTCTCATGAGATCTGATGATTTATTAAGTGTGTGGCATTTTCCCTGATGTCATTCATTCTCTCCTCTGCTGCCCTGTGAAGAGGTACCTTCTATCATAATTGTAAGTTTCCTGAGGACTCCCCAGGCATGTGGAAGTGTGAGTCAATTAAGCCTCTTTTCTTTATAAATTACCCAGTCTCAGTTATTTCTTCATAGCACTGTGAGAACAGACTAATACTGTAAATTGATGCCAGGAGTGGGGTGCTGATGTAAAGATACCTGAAAATGTGGAAGCAATTATGGAACTGGGTAACAGGCAGAGGTTGGAACCGTTTGGAGGGCTCAGAAGAAGATAGAAAAATGTGGAAAAATTTGAAACTTCCTAGAGACATGTTGAATGGCTTTGACCAAAATTCAGATAGTAATATGGACAATGAAGTGTAGGTTGAGGTAGTCTCAGATGGAGATGAGGAACTTGTTGGGAACTGGAATAAAGGTGACACTTGCTATGTTTTAGCAAAGAGACTGGCGGCATTTTACTCCTGCTCTAGAGATATGTGGAACTTTTAACTTAAGAGAGATGATTTAGGATATCTGGCAGAAGACATTTCTAAGCTGCAAAATGTTCAAGAGGAAGCAGAGCATAAAAGTTTGGAAAACTTGCAGCCTGGTGATACGATAGAAAACAAAAACCCATTTTATGGGGAGAAATTCAAGCTGGCTGCAGAAATTTGCATCAGTAACAAGGAGTAGAAGTTTAATCACCAAGGCAATGGGGAAAATGTCTCCAGGTCTTGTTAGAAACCTTCACAGCAACACCTCCCATCACAGGTCTAGATGCCTTGGAGGAAAAAATGGTTTTGTGGGTCAGCCCCAGGGTCCCCCCACTCTGTGCTGCCTCAGGACATGGTGCCCTGACACTTAGCTGCTTCAGTTTCAGCCATGGCTAAAAGAGGACAAGGTACAGCTCATGGCATTGCTTCAGAGGATGCAAGCTGCAAGCCTTGGTGGCTTCCACATGGTGTTGGGCCTGTGGGTACATAGAAGTCAAGAATCGAGGTTTGGGAACCCCTGCCTAGATTTCAGAGGGTGTATGGAAATTCCTAGATGTCCAAGCAGAAGTTTGCTATAGGAGCAGAGACCTCATGGGGAACCTCTGCTAGTGCAGAGCAGAAGGGAAATGTGGGGTGGGAGCCACCAGACAGAGTCTCCACTGGGGCACTGCCTAGTGGAGTTGTGAGAAGTGGACCACCATACTCCAGAACCCAGAATGATAGATCCACTGACAGCTTGCACTGTGCACCTGGAAAAGCCTCAGGCACTCAGAGCTAGCCATGAAGGCAGCTGGGAGAAGGGCTGTATACTGAAAAGCCACAGGGGTGGAGCTGTCCAAGGCTATAGGGGCCCACCTCTTGCATCAGCATGACCTGGATGTGAGATATAGAGTCAAAAGAGATCATTTTGGAACCTTAAGGTTTAATGACTACCCTACTGGATTTCAGACTTGTAAGGATCCTGTAGCCCCTTAGTTTTGGCCAATTTATCCAATTTGGAATGGCTGCATTTACCTAGTGGCTGTACCCCCATTGTATCTAGGAAGTAACTAACTTGCTTTTGATTTTACAGGCTCATAGGCAGAAAGAACTTGCATTCTCAGCTGAGACTCTGAACTTGAACTTTTGAGTTAATATTGGAATAAGTTAAGACTTTGGAGGACTGTTGGAAAGGTATGGTTGTATTTTCAAAAGTGAGAACATGAGACTTGGGAGGGGCCAGAGATGAAAGCATATTGTTTAGGTCTGTCCCGACCCAAATTTCATCTGAATTGTAATCCCCATAATCCCCACATGTCATGGGAGGGACCCAGTTGGAGGTAATTGAATCATGGGGGAAGTTTCCCCCATGCTGATCTCATGATAGTGAGTTCTCATGAGATCTGATGGTTTTATAAATGTCTGGCATTTCGCCTGCTAGCATTTATTATCTCTCCTGCTGCCCTGTGAAGGGGTGCCTTCCACCACGATTGTAAAATTCCTGAGTCCTCCCCAGCCATGCAGAACTGTGAGTCAATTAAATCTCTTTTCTTTATAAATTACCCAGTCTTGGGTATTTCTTCATAGCACTGTGAGAACAAATAAATACACTGGATCTAATAATGATTCTCTGTCAGCTTGTTATATAGTGTAATGGATCTTTTAAATTCTTAGTTATTGGAATTCTTAGTTGATGTATGCATGCGTGTGTGTGTGTTTCAATACTTGTCCTAAAGCAATATGCCCTAAGCAGTACTGCGTCCAGGTCAGGTTTTTTAGAATATGGATTTATGTGATTAAAGGAGTCATAATTGTGTTCATATTTCTATTATCTCGAAACAAAATAAGTTATACTAAATGATTAAAAAGTGAGGATTATTTTTATGTATCCTTAAAGATGTGAAAGGTATATGAAACATGGTTCTAACAGTGTTTTGCTTTTGTTGTGTTTTGGTATATAGAAAGTCACACTTGAAGATGTAACAATCCTTCCTCTCCTTGCTATCTCATTCTAATTCTCTCCACCTTCCCCCTTTTTTTCCTTTCCTGCTCATTTTTTGTAAGTAATCAATTTGTTAATTTTGGATTTCTTCTTTCTGTATTTTTTGTGCAAAGATATACATGTAATTTTTGTATATTTTTCCATATGAAGGATTGCACTAAAGTTTTTCACTTCTTTTTTCATGTACTGGAAATCACTTTATATCAGTTCATGGGGAACTTTGTGGTCCATTTTAAAGCAACTCTATATTGCAAATGAATCAAAATTTGTGTACTCACTCTCTTATAAATGAGCATTTAGTTTGGCTTCAGTATTTTACAATCACAAACAAGAGTGTATACATGTGTTTATATGCATTTTCATATTTTTGGATATGTATTATTAGGATAGGTGCCAAGAAGTTTAGATTGTTGAGTCAAAAGTTAAGTGGTCATGTGGTTTTGCTATGATTGCCAAACTTCTGTCCTGAGAAGTTGTACCAGTTTGCATACTCACCAACAATTATAAGAATGCCTATGCTCCTGCAGACTGACCATCATAATATGTTGTCATATTTTAAAATATTTACCAATCTAATAACTGAGAAATGGAATCTCAGTGTTGTTTAACTTGATTTTTCTAATTATGATTGAATTTGAACATTTCTCATGCTCAATAGCCATTTTTCTTATTGCTTTCATGAATTTATGTATTATCTGTTCATCTTTTCTCCTATTTTTCTATTATTTCTCTACAAGATAGTTGTCGATTAATCATTATCTATTAATTATCTAGGTCATTACAGTAAAATTTTTGGTATTTAGAAAGGCTTGTAATTTTTTTATTGGTATATTAGCTTCCATGACAAATTATCATAATTTAGTGTATGAAAACAACACAAATTTATTATTCTAAAATTCCATAAATGAGAAGTTAGATTCAGGTATCACTAGGCTAAACTCAGATTGTTAGCAAGCCACATTCCTTTCTGGAAACTATAGTGGAGGATCCATTTCCCGATTCTTCAGTTTCTTGGCAAAATTTACTTCCTTGTGGTTGTAGGACTGAGGTACCAATTTCTTTACTAGCCATGGACTGGGGCTTGTTCTTAGCTTCTAGAGATTGCTACATTCTTTGGCTCACATCTCCCTTCTTCCATCATTGAAGTCAGCAACACTTGGTCAAGTCTTTCCTACACCTCACCTCTCTAAAATAATTTTGTGCCTTCCTCTTTCACTTTCTAAGGTTCATGTATTATATTCTGCTCAGACAATACAGGATAATCACCCTATCTCAACATCCAAAAAACATTATAACATCTGCAAGTCCTTTTTACCATTAAGATAACAAAATTCTAGAGTAGGTTTTGGATATGTTTGTGTGGCCATTGATCTGTCTACTATAATTTGTTATGTTGGTGTATACATCATTTTAATGTCCCTAGTTGCTTTTCTTATTTAGTCATTGATTGTATATTTTGTCAGATTTTTAAAATTACTTTCACAGTCTTCATTATCATTTAACATGCATATGCTACCTATATAATGCTATTCCTAAATTATTCTTTCCTTTTTTCTTCTCTCATTTTTTTTCACTCATTTGCATTATTTCTATTTTATCACAATACATGACACTTGTAAATGGTCTTCTACCTTCATGCCATCTTCACTTTGGTTCCATATGTAACTATATGTATTTAAACATGCTAAGCATAATTTTTGCTGAATTTTCCCTGTCATAATTTGATTGGATAAAGCTAATTTTCTAGATTTCATAAGAAGCATTGATGATTACATACATTGAAACTGGTTTTCTATTTTTAAATTTTTTTTAATTTATTAATTTTTTTTGGATACAGGGTCTCACTCTGTCACCCAGGCTTGAGTGAAGATGGCAAAATTTTGGCTCATTGCAGCCTTGACCTCCCAGGCTCAGGTGATCCTCCCACCTCAACTTCCTGAGTAGCTAGTACTACAGGCATGTACCACCACACCCGGCTAATTTTTGTATTTTTTGTAGAGATGGTGTTTCATCATGTTGCCCAGACAGATTTTTTTTTCAATTGGCTAGATATTTGAAGGATAGCTTGGCTAGAAATAAAATGCTTAATTCACACATTGTTTCGTCTATATAGAATGCATAGTCTATTTTTGTCTTGTTTTGTATGCCGGTTTTGCAAAGTTTGATGCTAACATAATTCTTTTGTAACGTATTTATATTTTTGTTTTAAGACCAGGAAGATTGCATCTTTATATTTGAAATCAAAAAGTTTTATTCAAAGATCATTGTTTTAGGTTGATTTTGGGTAATCTAGAACCTTTGTCAACTTTCAGATTCTGATTAATTTTTATAGATTAGAGTGTTAAATATTAGCTCTGTTCTTTTGTTTTTCTTCTTCAGGGGCTGATAGGATAAAATGTCATTCCTTCTTTGCCTGCTTCTTTCATTCTCTTGGTTGTTTTCCTACCCTTCTTCGATATAGCATATTAAATTTTCATTGAGTGTATACTCCATTGGATACCTTCTAACTTATTCTTGATTTCTAATGTTATTCTATGTTTTCTTCCATTTCATTTCTAAATTAAATATTTTCTCACTTATTCCTATTTTTGTTCATATTTGTTTTTTGTTTGTTTTTAAGTTTCTGGTACATGGTGAGTTTTAATATCTTCAAATGCTCATTGAATATATGTAATTCTGTTTGATTAGTAGACCTACCATTTATATTCTTTATGACTGTTACTCCAAGGGATACTTTTCCTCATTTGTTTTATATGAACATTTGTTACCTGATCTTCTGCAATACAGTTTTCTATGAGCTTTATTTTTTATTCATTTTATGATATTGAGGAGTTTTTCATGATTTGTAATTTACTAACCTACTTTTCTGATAATTTATTAACATCCAGTCACTTTAGAATAGTTGCTTGGTTTGGTGATAGGAGATGAGTTGTTGATTGCTCATCCTCTGATTTTGTGGTTCTGTTTTGTCTTCCATCACACCAAATGTTTTCTTTTGTCTTCTTGAATCTTCACCATTTATTTGCCAGATGGTGATTCTTCCTTCTCTTTCCCTCTTTTTCTCATCCAGAAGCTATGTATTCAGAAGACTATTTTTTGTTTGTTTCTTTGTTTTTGGTTTGTTTGTTTGTTTGTTTTACAGAGAAAGTAGTACTTTGTCGCCCAGGCTGGAGTGCAGTGGCACAATCTTGGCTGACTGCAACCTCCACCTCCCAGGTTCAAGTGATTCTCCTGCCTCAGTAGAGGTGGGTTTTCACCACGTTGGCCAGGCTAGTCATGAACTCCTAACCTCAAGTGATCTTCTTGCCTTGGCCTCCCAATGTCGGAAGACTATTTATTTAAAATCATGCTTATTCTTCAAATTAGGCTTGGCATAGTTTGTTCCTTTAAATCAAGTAAGTAGAAGTTCAAGAGATCTATTGTACAACATGGTGGCTCATAACAATATATTGTATTTTTGCAAAATGCTAAGAAAATAGATTTTAAGTGTTTTTGCCACAAAAAAGTGATAACTATGTAAGTTGATGCATATGCTGATTAGTTTGATTTCACCACCTTTTAATGTATATATATTTTTAAAAATCATGTAGTACTTAGTAAACATATACAATTTTATCTATCAAATAAAAAATAAAATAAAATATTGTCTAAAAAGAAAGAAAAGTCACTAATTAAAAGAGACAGATTTTGTTGGGGAAAAAAAGTCCGGTAAGTAGAGTTTGACCCTTTGATTCAAGAACCTAGCCTTTTTTATGACAATTATCTCTTATACCCTACAGCCTACTTTTATATGGCTTCTGTATTTTGGTAATAAATATTCCTTCTGTATTCGTCCTAGACAATATATATTGCTTTTCAATATTTGTGTTGAATAGATTAAATAATAAAATTGTCAAATACCTTACAGAGCAAATCAAAGCTGTCATTTTACAATGTTTCTAAATCTTTCTAAATGTTTTTCCATTAAAAAAATTTGTATAATTTAGGAAAAGGAAAAGGAAAAGAAAAGAGGCTGCAGACCAAAATGGTAGCGTAGCTTTTGCCTAGAAGTGAAGTAAATTTGTCAGTAGAAATAATTTTTTAGAGTTAGGAATAAAATTGGGAATCTAGGAAGATCTAAAGATAACAATTAGTGTTTATATTATGCAAGTTTTCATTTATATTAATATATTCATTATATTTCATTTATATTATGCAAGTTTTCATTTATATCATCATTTATATTTCATTTATATTAAACAATTAGTGTTTATATTATGCAAATTTTCATTATACATATTAAGCTTTCATTTATATTATATTACATTAAACACTGAGTTAGCTATTTTACTTCATGCAAGTCAAAATGTAGATTTTCAAAGTGCTGGTTTTGTTTCTTACAAAAAATTAGATGTCTAATTAATAATAGACTATGTTCCTGATAAAAGCAGATACTAAATATGACTATCCCTAGATAAGTACACAGAGATGCACAGATAGGAAGCACCACAAGATTCTTTCATTGTTAGCATTTCAGAACAAGAAAACTAATATACAACAAATTAAAGAAAGATGGTTCTAAATACAGTTAGTTGACACAGAGAAGGTTGTATTTTGTCAAGTGAAGTACTTTTCCTGTATATTTAGAGAAATAGATTAAAGGAAATAAAGAGCACCTGCTATGTTTTGTCTTGCTTTTCTTTCCTTTAGTTTTCTCAGAGTGTAAGAATGTTTTTAAAAGAGGCATCTGAATAATTGGTGTTAGGATCTGCTACTAGTGGATGACCCATCCAGGTTGTGGGTGCTAAAAAAAAGACTTTTAAAAAATATAAATAAAGAACGAAGGCACAGGTCACTCCATTAACATCATTATGTACTGTAGCTGCCAGCTGCTCTGGTTAAAAGTAAGACACTTTATTCCTTAAATGCATCATCCTATTTTATAAGGCAACATGGTGACTTCTTAGAGAGACAGTATCTGCCCCCTGAGTGACTTACTCAGTGGATCTACGGAAGAATTATGAGTGAGGACAAAGATACTCACATTTTAACTTTTAAGAATTATTGATTACTTTTTTGAATGATTAATAACTTTGTTTTTTTCTCTCTCTTTTCTTTTTTCACCAAATGCTTGCTTCTCCCACAAAACTCAGTAGAAAGAACCTAGTAGTGGTATGTGAAGGTCCTTAGTTTGTGTGGGTGGGTTTAGAATTTTAGAGTCATATACCAATCTGATTTTCAGATTTTAAATGACAATAAGCACAAAAGAAAATAAAGAATTTTAAACAGAATTAATTCAAATGAGAGACTCATAGGATCTATACTTCAAACAGATGTTGGTAATACAGACAAAAATTAACCACAATTAGCTAAGATACATAATAAAACCAATAAATCAACTAGTTCAAAAACAAAGAAAATGCAATGCAAGGCAGAGCAAAGCATAAAACTTCCCTTTGCAAGCGCTATGATTAATGTGGTTTGTGCACATGGAGTTAATTGTTTGGTATTATTAAAGGCAAACCTCGTGAATGAAGGGTTAAAAATTTAAATTATAATGAAGGAAGAATTAATTGAAAATTGCTCAACTTTCTCCCGTTTTATAAAGTGAACTTTTCTTTTTCTATTTTTTACCATCTGTCTGTCTTTCTTACAAACTATAATCTGAAGTGCTGATTGAATCTTGCCATTCAGGTAGAATTCTTTTTCTCTTTTGTTCTTCAAAAATGGCTAGTTTTATGCTTTTAAGTTAGAAATAAAATTACTTTCTTACCTGGAAATCCTAGTTCACCATTCAAAGAGAAAATAAGGAGAACCACTGATGAGGAAAACTAGATATTTAAAATGTATATAAATGCAAATTAAAACAGAGATATATAGCCAGAGCTGCAAGCTGATTTTCATTAAAACTTTTAGGGACGTCTCTCCTTTCAGTCCTCATCATCACCTAAAACCTGCGCCATGCCACAAACATTTAGCAATATAAATATCAGAAAAATTTTTAACTAAGAATGTAAAAGCATTAACCCTGAAATGAAATGCCATTAAATACTTCTTTATTTTGTAGCCTTACTTGGGACTAATAATACCTGTCCTATGTCCCATAGAATAGTTGTGAGTACTGTATAAAATATTGTATATAAAAAATGCTTTGAAACTATAGTGCACTATGTTACTACAAAGTGTCATTTTTATTTTTATTTTCTAAGGTTTTTTGTAATCTTTTATATGGTGAAACCATGGATGCTATTAATCAAAAGAGAAGGCAGGGAAGGGAAGACTCTGCATAAAATCTGTCAGAAATAACGAAGGCTCTTCGTAGTCCCTCCCATAGATTCAGTAAAGCCTAATTCTTTTAAATGTCATTCATGTCCACACACACCCACTGCCCCTGCCCCTGAATACAGGTCATCAGTAAAGTGATAGTTATGCCACTTTTGAGCTCTCTAGGTCTTTAATAGATTTTCAGATCATATTTTAAAATTTGAGATCAGAGGAAGGCCATCGTAGTTTCAATTCACTCCACAGTCACAAGAATGTACTTGAAATGTCTCATCGAGTGTAATGATTGTTATGACAGCAGTGACTAAAACAAAAGGTACTTTTTTAGTACTTATGTCCTTTCCAACTCAGTGAAGGACAGCTAATCTCTACAAATTGAAACTTTTTGGCACCTTTAAAAGGGAGGCCCTAAATATTTGCCAAATGATATTATCAAAGTAATAAGCACTTTTTAAAGTATTACCAGGTGTAAATATTGACTGTAAGCTATAAATTTTCGGCTTTTGTCAAAGCAAATTTACTCCATATTTCTATTTTGTTTTTAAAGACACCTTTCTGCCTCTCCTCCCATTACTCATTGTATATATGAGATTAGGTTTTTCTAAGGTCAATTTGGGCCTGTCTCATTCCTCTGTTATTACAGTGTAAGTTCGTATTAGTCATCCCTACATACACGAATCCTAAACATTGAATTGTACATAGTTAGCATCAACAAATATTGGTCGGATTATATTGGATCCAAAATAATTATCATGCATATATGTGGATAACAAATGTAATATACATGTATTAGATAATTATAAACTTCAAGAATGTGAGCCTTATATATTATACCTTTTGAGCAAAAGATGACAATATACTGATTTTCATGACTGAAAGCTGCCATGCTCAACTATTGGAACTATTTGAGATTTTAAAAGTTCCCTGAAAATGACTATCAGCAAATCCATTTCTTGCAATAACTTTCTTCTTCCATATTGCTGTTCCAGTTGCTGACAGGTGATCTATCATTTTACCTCAAAATTCTACAGTGACACAGTGAAAATTGCTAGCTGAAGCACTAGTATAATGAAAAAAGAGAAAAGGAAAAGTGAATATATATAGTTTGTGAGTTTTCTAGTTGTAATGCCACTTCACGCTTCTTGAAGTGCTGACGTTCAGGGAAGTATAAATTAGATTAAAAAATTACAGTACTAAATAGTCTTTATAATGAATAAGCAGGATAACTTATCTCACTTATTCTTAATATTATTTTAGCACATTTGATTTCTCAGTACAATAGCTTTACAAAGGTAAACACCTTACTCTTTCTGTACAGTTTAGTATTCATTCACAAAAGAACTGAAAATTATTCTTGTAATTTTCTTATTCACTATTGCTACAAAAAATCTGTCTATTCTTGATATTACTACACTTGAAATTTGCCACTAGTATTATCATTTCATTACCTATTCATTTGAAAAATGTTCTAAATTATATCAGGACAGATTCATTAAAAAATCAGATTTATATTTAAGATACTGAAAACAGTTCAAATAAAAACAATTCTTGCATATGTTTCAGAAATGTAGCTGGAAACTAGTTGTACCTATACTGGAATTTATCCTAAAAGAGATTCAACTGAAGAAAATAAAATATCAGTAAGTCAGAAAACAAAGCATAAATACAGCACAGAAAAATTGAGGGCAGATTTGGTGTCATGTGATTCTTAGCCTAAAATCTTTTTCTCACTGTTTTAAGCTGTTTGTGTTTCAATCTCCATCATTCTGCAATGGGGATTATATTGACATCATGTTGAGTGAGTGCCCCACAACCATTTTTCCTTTTACCTTTCCAATAGTCTGTGTTTTCATCTTTCAGATTCTGGTGGTTATAGGAAGCTGATCCTATCTTCTTTCCAAGTATGGGGCATATGAGAGAGACTTAACAAATTACTTCATCTTATCCCCTATCCATATTTATAACCCAAATGGCCCAATCCAGAATGAGTCAGGACATGGGCTTAATATGTGGGGGCAAAAGGCACTGTCACTCTATGTAGTTGTACTGAGGCCATTGCCACTGCTGATATTTGTTGTTCTTAGAGCCAGCCTGAGAAAGCACTGGAAAGAGTCAGAACCCAGAAATTCCCAGGGGAGGATCTAATTCTAGTGAAACCCACACTACTTCTAATCTTTTTTATTGGTTCAATTATTTGTATCAATAAATTTCCTTTATTTCAGATTATTTGAGGTGGATTTTCATGGACAGCTTGTCCCCAACTTACAATGATTTGACCTAACAATTTCTCCACTTTACGATGTTGCAAAAGTGATACACATTCAGCAGGAACTGTACTTGATTTTGGATTTTGATATTTTCTCATGCTAGCAATATGCTGTTCTGTACTCTCACAATGCTGGGCAGGTACAGCGAGCTGCAGCCTCCAGTCAGCTATGCAATCCCAAGGGTAAAAAACCCATACTCTACAGCATATTGTGCTTATTGTATTGCCAGATGATTTTGCCAAACTGTGGGCTAGTGTAAGTGTTCTCATCATGTTTAAGTAAGGTAGGCTAGGCCAAGCTATGATGTTTGGTAGGTTAGGTGTATTAAATGCATTTTCAATTTACAATGGATTTATCAGGACATAGCTTATGTAAATGGATGATCATTTGTGTTTTTAACATACCCCCAATTTGGGGAAAATAATTCCTCCAGTCTATTGGTTATAAGGTTTAGCAATATAGGTTGACAATGTATCTCTAAAATGTCTGAGGGCAAATGTGCTTTAAATTCAGAATTTTTCATTTATAAACAGAAGATGCAATGCATATACTACATAATTGAAGGCAACACTGCCAGAAAGATCTGTTTCAGTAACCAGTAATTCAACTCATTAATATTTCCGCTGCAAGATGTGTGAACACTCACAATTAGAAGGATTTTTTTTTTTTTAAGGAACTACAAATAGCCCATTTGTAGATTGTCCATATCAGGCTTTACTAAAAACTAAAATTTGAAGAGAAAACTGGATGCAGAGCTCTTTGGATTTTAGATTTTCAGTTAAGGGTATGCATACATTTTCTTTCTTTTTATACTATATATGTAAAAATATACATTGTGTGTGTACAGATGTGCAAATTTTATGTCATAATATAGGTTCTTATTTACCTTATAAAATTTTGTTACATTAATTACTGGTGTCACAGAGTGCTTTTTTATGAGATAGAGTTTATAGTCAAATTATATTATCATCATAATCATCATAATCAACATCATTCAAAGGATTAATTTTATTATCGCTTATTCTGCCATGTTTCTCAAATATAGTTAGACTGAATTAAGAATAATTTTTCTGAAATGTAAATAAATGCATTTTTCATGAAATACATTTTAAATATTATTTTAATTATTAAAATAATATATTTGTGGGTTATATACTTTATTATTTTACTATTTATAATAAAATATTATGGGTATATAATAGGTGTATATATTCATGGGGTACATGTGATGTTCTGATACAGTCATGCAATATATAATAATCATAGCAGGGTAATTGTTGTATCCATTACCTCAAACATTTATCCTTTCTTTGTGTCAGAAAGATTCCAATTCCACTCTTTTAGTGAAAGTATAGAATACTATTGTTGACTGTAGTAAGCCTGTTGTGCTATCATATACTGTATCTTATTTGTTCTACCTAATTATATTTATATAATCATTAACCATCCCTACTTTTTCCACCCCCCACCCCACCACACACACACACCCCCCACAGCTACACTTCCCAGCTTCTGGTAACCATATTCTGCTCTCTATTTTGATGAGTTCAATTGTTTTCATTTTTAGCTCACACATATGAGAACATGCAAAATTTGTCTTTCTGTGCCTTGCTTATTTCACTTCACATAATGTCCTCCAGTTCCATCCATGTTGTTGCAAATGTCAGAATTTCATTTTTTATGGCTGAATATTTCATGATGTATATGTACCACATTTTCTTCATCCATTTGTCTGTTGTAGGACACAGGTTGATTCCAAATTTTAGCTATTTTGAATAGTGTTTCAGTAAACATGGGAGGGCAGATATCACTTTGATATACTGATTTCCTTTCTTTTCAGTGTTTGCCTAGCAGTGGGATTGCTGCATCATATGGTAATTCTATTTTCAGTTTCTTGAATAAGCTCCATACTGTTCTTCATAGGGAATGTACTAATTTACATTCTCACCAATGGCCATTTTTATTTTTTCTTTTAAGAAACGTCTATTTTAGATTTTGTTTTTTTTAGAAGTTTCATAGTTTGAGGTTTTAGATTTAAATCTTTAATCCATTTTGATTTAATTTTTGTATGTGGTGAAAGATGGTCTAGTTTCATTATTCTGCATATAGATACTAACTTTTTCCAGCACCATTTATTGAAAAGACTGCCCTTTCCCTAATGTATGTTTTTGACACCTTTGTCAAAAATCAGTTGGTTATAAATGTATAAATTTATTTCTGGGTTGTCTATTCTGTTCTATTTGTTTATATGTCTGTTTTTATGCCAGTACCATACTCTTTTGATTACTATAGCTCTGTAGTATAATTTGAAGTGAGGTAATGTAATTCATCCAGTATTTTTTATTTCTGGAGAGCTTAGGATATTTTCAACTATTCTGGGTTTGTTGTGGTTCCATATAAATTTTAAGATTATTTTGTATATTTTTGTGAAGAATGTCATAGGTATTTTTATAGGAATTGTATTGAATCTACGGTTTGCTTTGGGTAGTATGGATATTTTATAAATATTAATTCTTTCAATCCATGAACATGGAATATCTTTTCATTTTTCCTGCATTCTCTTCAATTTCCTGCATCCATGTTTTTGAGCTTTTATTATAGAGATCTTTCACTTTTTTATTAAGGTTATTCCTAGGCTTTTAATTTGTAAGTGTTCCAAATGGGATTACTTCTTTGATTTCTTTCACTTTTGGTATATAGAAATGCTACTGATTTTCGTAAGTTGATTTTGTATCCTGTAACTTTACTAAATTTATCAGTTCTAACAGATTTTTGGGTGCAGCTTTAGGTTTTTCTAAACATAAGGTCATGTTGTCTCCATCTAGGACTTCCAGTGCTATGTTGAATAACAATGGATTAAAGTGAGCATCCTTGTCTTGTTTCCACATATTAAAAGAAAGCCTAAGAGTTTTTCCCTGTTCAGTGTGATACTTTCTGTGTGTCTATTGTGCATGGCTTTGATTGTGTTGAGGTATGTTCTTTCTATATCCAGTTGTTTTTAGAGTTTTTATCATGAAGGGATGTTGAATTTTATCGAATCCCATTTCAGCAACAGTTAAAATTATCATTTAGTTTTTGTTTTTCTTTCTATTGATATGATGTATTACACTGATTTGCATATGTTGAACTATCTTTGCATCTCTGCATGCATTCAACTCAATCAAAATGAATCATCTTTTTATGTGTTGTTGAATTTTGTTTGCTAGTAATTATCGATAAGTTTTCCATCAACGTTCATTACAGGTATCAGTCTAGTTTTCTTTTTTGGTTGTGTCTTTCCTTTCGGTATCATGGTAATACTGGACTCATATAATTAGTTTAAAAGTATTCTCTCTTACCTCAGTTTTCAGAATAGTTTGAGTAGAATTGGTATAGTTTTTCTTTAAATGTGTGGTAGAATTCCACAGTGAAGCCATTATGAAGCCATCAGGTCCTGGGCTTTTCTTTGCTGGGAGACTTTTGTTAAAGCTTGTATCTTGTTACCTATTATTGGTCTTTTCGGGTTTTGTATTTCCTTATAGTTCAATAGGTTGCATGTGCCTAGGAATTTATCCATTTCTTCTAGGTTTTCCAATTTATTGGCACATAATTGCTCATAGTAGTCTCAAATGATTCTTCAAATTTCTGCAGTATCACTTGTAATGTCTCCTTTTTCATCTCTAATTTTATTGATTTAGGTCTTCTCTCTTTTTCCCTTAGTTCTGGCTAAAGATTTGTTAATTTTGTTTAACTTTTCAAAAACCAACTTGTTTTTCATTGATCTTTTGTATTTTTTGTTTGAATTTTGGTCATTTCTGCTCTGATCTTTAGTATTTCTTTTTACTATGAATTTTGGGTTTGGTATTCTCTTATATTTCTATTTCTTTAAGATATATGGTTAGTTTACTTATTTGAAGTTGTTATTCTTTTTGGATGTAGGCTTAGTGCTTTAGCCTTCTCTCTTAGTAAATTTTTGCTGTATTCTATAGGTATGCTTTGTTTTCATTTAAATTTGTTTTAATGTAATTATTAACTTCATGGACCACTGGTCATTAAGAAACAGATTGTTTCATTTCCATGTGTTTGCACAGTTTCTAAAGTTTCTCTTCTTCCTAATTTCTAGTTTTTTTTTTTTTTTTGGAGTCTCACTCTGTCTCCTAGGCTAGAGTGGTGCAATCTCGGCTCACTGCAAGCTCCGTCTCCCAGGTTCACACCATTCTCTTGCCTCATACTCCCGAGTAGCTGGGACTACAGGCGTCTGCCACCATGCCTGGCTCATTTTTTGTATTTTTAGTAGAGATGGGGTTTCACTGTGTTAGCCAGGATGGTCTCACCTAATTTCTAGTTGTATCTCTTTGTGGTCAGACAAGATACTTGAAATGATTTTATGGTGCTTTCTGGGATTTTTAAAACTTATTTTGCGGCCTAATGTATACTTGAGAATGATACATGTGCTGAGGAGAAGAATGTATATTTTGCAGCTTTGGTGTAAAACATTCTGCAAATATTTATTAGGTCCATTTGGTCTGTGGTACAGATTAAGTCTTATGTTTCTTTGTTGATTTTCTGTCTGGATGATCTGTTCAGTGCTGCAATTGGGGTTTTGAGGTCTCCTGTTATTGCATTGAAGTGTCTCTCTTTAGCTCTAAGAACTTTGGCCTTGCATATCTGGGTGTTCCAGGGTTGGGTTTATATATATTTATAATTGTTACATCATCTTGCTAAATTTATTTTTTTATCATTATATAATGAGCTTCTTTGTCTCTTTTTATAGTTTTTTTCTTGAAATCCATATTATCTGATATAACTATTCTGCTCTTTTTTTGGTTTCCATTTGCATGAAATATCTTATTCCATCCCTTTATTTTCAGTCTGTGTGTATTTTCATATGTGAACTGAATCTGTTGTAGGCAGTATATAGTTAAGCCTTGGTGGGTTTCTTTGTTTGTTTGTTTGGTTGGTTTTTTTAATTTCATTTTTGTTTTTGTTTTTGTTTGGTTTGGTTTGGTTTTTTGGTCCATGTAGGCAGTCTATGTCTTTTGATTGGAGAGTTTAGTCCATTTACATTTAATGTTATTATTGATAGATGAGGACCTACTACTGCCATTTAGTTATTTGTTTTCTGTTTGTATTGTGCAAAGAGGAAACTATTAAGAACTCTACAATTTACCTCTCCATGCATTCTAAATTTTGTTCCCCTCATTTATATTTTTTATATTTACACAACACAATTATGTGGTGTGTAAAATGTTCTGTATTTGTCTGTGTATTTACTGTTACCAGTAAGTTCTGTACCATCAGATAATTTCTTATTGCATGCTAACATACTTTTCTTTCAGATCGAAAAACTCCCTTTAGCATTTCTTGTTAAGACAGGTCTTGTATTTACGAAATTCCTAAGCTTTTGTTATTTTGAGAAAGTCTTTATTGCTCCTTCATGTTCAAAGGCTATTTTAACTGCGTATATTATTATAAGATACAAATTTTACATTCTTCAGAACTTTGAATATGTCATGCCACTCTGTCCTGGCCTGTACGATTTCCACTGAGAAGTCTGTTGTCAAAAGTATTAGAACTCCTTTAATTGTTATTAGTTTCCTTTCTATTGCTTTTTTTAGAATCCTTTCTTTATTCTTGACCTTTAGTAATTTGATTATTAAATGCTTTGACGTAGTCTTATTTGGGTTAAATCTGCTTGGAGTTCTACGACCTTCTTATACCTGAATATTGATATCATCCTCTAGGTTGAGATTGATCTCTGTTATTATTTATTTGAATAAATTTTCTACCCCAATCTCTCTTTCTATCTTTTCTTAAGGCCAAAAACTCTTAGATTTGCCCTTTTGAGGCTATTTCCTCGATCTTGTAAGGGTGTTTCATTCTTTGTATTTTTTCCTTTGACTGTGTGTTTTCAAATAATTTATCTTCAAGCTCACTAATTCTTTCTTTTGCTCAATTAATTCTGCTACTGAGAGACTCTGATACATTTTTTAGTGTATTAATTGAATCTTTTAGCTCCAGAATTTCTGCTAGATTTGTAAAAATTATTTCAATCTCTTAATGTTTTCTAACTGTATTCTGAATTTCTTCTCTCCGTTCTGTTAATGTTTTTTGAACTTCCTCAAAAGAGCTATTTTGAATTATCTGCCTGAAAGGTCACAAATCTCTGCTACTCTGGGGTTGATTCCTGGTGCCTTATTTACTTGATTTGGTAAAGTCATGTTTTCTTGCATATGCTTAATGTTTGTCGATGTTTGTTGAGGTCTGGGCATGAAAAGTTAGGTATTTATTGAAATCTTCACTGTCTGAGTTCTTTTGTACTTATTTTTCTTGAGAAGTATTTGAAGTCTTAATTCAAAGGGAATTAAGTATTGTGATCTAAGTATTTGGTCACTGCAGGTGTATCTGCACAAGGGACACAACAAGCTCCTTAATGCTGCAAGTCTTGCAGTCTCATATACCCCTCGTGGGTTTAGGTAAGATCTTGGAGAACTCCCCTGATTACCAGGCAAATTCTCTCATTCTCTTCCCTCATGTTCCCCCAAACTGAAGGGTCTCTCTCTCTCCTTGTTGGACTGCCTTCAGCCAGGGGAGGATTGATGCAAGCACTTCCTTGGCCACCACAGCCAGGATGCCCTGGGTCAAACCTGAACCCAGCACAGTACTGGGTTTCACCCCAGGACCATGGTGACTACTGCCTCACTACTACTGATGTTTATTCACAGCTCAAGGACTTTTTAGTCTGCAGGTGGTGAATCCTGCTAGGACTGCTTTCTTCTGTTTAGCACAGCAGATTCCCTGCTAGCCCAGGGTGCATCTAGAAATGCTGTCCAGGACTTATGGCCTGAAATCAGGGGCTTCAGGGATCTTCTCTGTACTTTAGTTTATTGCAGCCAAACTGGTGCCCAAGTTGCAAGACAAAGTTCTGTTTACTCTTCCCTCTCCTTTTCACAAACTGAAGTCTCTCCCTGAGCTACTCTGGGTGGAGTTGGGGGAGGGGTGATGTAAGCATTCCCTTGGCTGCCACAACTGGGTATTGCTTGGTCACTTGTACTCCAATTCCACCGGCTGTGAGCCCAGCACAGCACCCATACTTGCCCAAGGACTGTAGTTCTTGTGGCCTGATTACTTTTTGAATTTATTCAGGACCCCAGGGCTCTTTATTTGTTTATTTCATTTTTTTTATTTTTGGAGACGGAGTCTCGCTCTGTTGCCCTGGCTGAGTGCAGTGGCACGATCTTGGCTCGCTGCAACCTCCACTTCCCGGGTTCTAAGCGATTCTTCTGCCTCATCCTCACAGTAGCTGGGATTACAAGTGAGCGTCACCATGCCTGGCTAGTTTTTGTATTTTTAGTAGAGACGGGGTTTCACCATGTTACCCAGGCTGATCTTGAACTTCTGACCTTGTGATCCGCCCGACTCGGCCTCCCAAAGTGCTGGGATTACAGGTGTTGAGCCACTGTGCCCGGCCTAGGGCTCTTTAATCTGTGGGTGGTGGAGATAGCTGGAACTCTGGTTTCTACTGCTGGAGTGGTGTATTCCTCTCTGTCCAGGGCTAGTTTGAATGCTCCTTCTGTAGGAACTAGCAGAATTCTGCCCTGCATTGTTTTCTGCTGTGACAGGGCAGTTCTGAGTTCCAGTGCAAAGTCCCAGATTTGCTTCACTCTCACTCCCCCAAGTATGCAAACTCTCTTTCTCTGATTCTCTTTCCCCATGTTTCCAGGGTAGATGGGGGAGGGGTGGTATAGGCAATATGAGACTGTCTTTACAACCCTCTTCAGTGCCTCTTTCCTTGATATAATATTAAAACCAGGTAGTGTGATTGCTGACCTGATTTTGGCCCTTATGAAGGTGTTTATTTTGTTTGTGGATAGGTGTTCAATTTGGTGTTCCCACATGGGGATGACTGCTGAAGCATTCTATTCTGCTATCTTGCTCGAAATCTCTCCTGGTCAGATATATTTTAATTGGACACCTTCACTAGTGCTCTATTTCAACATAAAAACAAAGGGTGTTAAACATGAGTCTGCACTGCACTCCAGTCTGGGCGACAGAGTGAGACTCTGTCTCAAAAAAAAAAAAAAAAAAAATCCATCTGACATTTATCATGACAAGTAACTGAGTTCTTGGTGAACATATGTGATGTCAGCATTATTCATTCTGTTTCTGTTGATAAATACAATTAGTGCAAATTAATTCTGGTCAGACAAAAGTTTTCAGCAAATAAATATGATTTTTACTCTTGGTTTTTATCATTAAAGTCATATGAAGTTTGCTAAAACAGATAATAACACCCATGACAATGTTAAGAAAACTGGCAATGAAGGAGTTAATATAGTATTCACTGCATGATAAATAAAAGTAATTTTAATTCACCTCAGTTGTTTTTCTATTAGCTTTATTGATTTTCTATTAGCTTTATTGATTACTTTTTGTAATTTATTCTGAGTATTAAGGAATAATACCTCCTGATACCCAATTAGGATAAACAATATTTTAAAACATTTCTAAAACTATTACTTTATTAGGTGGTCCCAATAATTCTGTATTCTTTTCATCTTTTTTCATGTAAAGATGCTAGTAAATAAAGAAATAAGCAGCAGCATACTTACTCTAATTTTTTTATTCTAAGTATAAATTTACATTATATTTGTGACCTATAAATTCAAAGTTTATCTTAAAAGGCTGCAGTGATCATCATTGATAATATTAATACAGTTATGTTTTAAATATATAATATTCTTCCTTTCAAAGCAATACACTGTCATCTACCTTGAAATTTTTCTATAAAATATAAAGTTTGCTTTTTGTGTGTTTGTCTTTTTAGTTTAAGTTCTTTCTACTCAAATGTCTAGCATGATGACTATCTGTCACATCATAATCCACTGTAGCTATTCTGAGTAAAATATAAATGCATAAAGTACAAAAGGGACCCATCAGATTTTCTGCAGTGCCAGAGAATCAGGCAAAGTATCCACATAATCAAGAAAAATGACCAGATTACACCACTTGTCAGCCACCCTAAGGAGCAATCTACTTCAGCTGGGGATGAGCATAAGAATAATAGCTACTAGTATACCACTGCTACCGAGACTTTTGCCATTGCTAAATCTGAATTCTTGTGGTCTCTCAATCTCCACTACACTCACGATAATGGTTTCTGTGTAGTATCTCTTTTATGTCCCTCTCCTCCTAATCAAATCTCATGGGATGTGTGCAAACTGAAAAGTGTACTGAAGTTATAGAAAAATGTTTAAAATGTCCTTAGTGGTCAAAAAGCAAGAGATGATTTGTTCAAAATAACGAAATTTGATAGAGCTTTAGATTTTCATAAACTCTAAAAATGTTTTTTGAAAAGTATTGATGACATCACGGTGTCATAATGCTGAGAGTAGGAGCAGCAGCATTGTAGTGAGCATATTAGCTATGAAATAGCCACATTAGTGGTGATGCCTGGGCAAAGACAATAATGAGTGAGGTGGTAATGCTGATGACATGGAAAGTGAGGTGCTAAATGTACTGTTCATGGCGTCATTGCCCTTAGCTCAGGCAACAATATCTTGGGCTTTAACACTGACAACTTTGTCATAGACATCAGTAGACTCACCAGCATCAACAAAACAGTTACTTTGACAGTTATGCAGAATGATGCAGATGGTCCTCAGTGGTCAACGGTGAAAGAGTCTCCATGTTTTGAAAGGAGCAAAAGGTATATTGTCCATAGGGTAGGCAGAATTGCTGCAGAAAACAATTATTAGTACTTTAAATATGGAAGAGAGCTATTTCTTGATAAACCAACGGGAGAATTCTGTGAAACTCTAACACCATTTGGAAGGAAATTGAGGGAAATCTAAAGTTCCCCCAAAATAGCTGATATTGAGATTCTATTCTAAACCGGAGGTACAGAAGGTCTAATATTCACATCAATTTCAATGTTTTAAAGTAGCTGCATTCTCATATTGTGAGAAAAATAACTAACAATAAATCACAGAATTAAATTTATGTTTAGCTTGGAAATGGTTAAGGTTTTCATAGAATTACCGATTTTTAATTTTTTTTTAAAATAAAATTGAGTCTCACATGGGAGCCTAATTTAGAAAAGAACTAACTGCAGAGCTGCTTTGGATGAAGCAGAGTTTAGGGATGTGGAAAATATCACTCCCTCCATTCATTCCCATTTCTATTGGCTTTTTTTTCTGCCTTCTCTCTCCCTTTCTCCTTCCCTTCCACTGTCTCACTCTCTCCCTTTTCTCTCCTTCTTCTCAAGTTTCTTGAACACTTCCCAGAAGCCACTCTAAAAATTTGAAAAACAATGATATGATGGGATAGAACTGGAGCCTCAAAACTGTAAACTGTCATTAGGTAGAGAGGAAGTATATTTGTTCTAGAGTGGAAGTGAATTCCAACTCAAAATAGAAAAGAACTTTATAATTAACAGAACTTTTTTGAAAATGGAATAGATACTTTTAGCTTACAGGAAGTTACTGATTCCATTGTTCTTTATAAGTCCGATTTAGGGATTCAAAGCTAATGGAAGTAAATTCTAACTTAATACAGAGAAGAATTTTATAATCTACCAAACATTCTGAAAAAGACATAGGTAACTTCATTGGATTAATTTCCTGATGACTGAACATGTTCAGAGACTAGAAATTCACTACTAGTGTTCTAGGGAATTTAAATATCAGTGGAGTGGTTGTCCTTAGAATCTATCATTAAACAGAATCATTCTCTACATCATTTGCCAATCGAGCCTACAATAACTTCCTGCCATGAGCATCTGGTAAATTGGATACTATTTTACAATTTTTCATATATGTTATATATTTTTAGATTCCAATGACATTATAAACTCCATATTGCTTTTTTTCTTCTTTTATTCCATGAAGACCTTTATTTCTTTGAAATCAACACCTTTAAAAATAATAATTCTTGGTTTCTAGATTATTCCAAGAAAAATGAACTGCAGGTAGAAGGAAAATATAAGTGTGTTTGCTCATGTACATTGTACTGCATGTGCATACTTTTTATTCCTATGCAAGATCTTCCAAAGGAAGGATAAAAGAACATTTGTGAGCAACATAAGATAAGCTAGGAAACATTGAAGCATTAAAGGATAACATCAACTTAATTTATAAACCAATTCAGGAAACCCTTTCATTCTGAAAGTAATAGATACAGAGTTACCAGGTTACAAAAACACATTATGTCTTTCCTACTTTTGGAAGATAAGGATGTTTTTTCTTCTGTGATTACACTGCACTTTTTTTTTTTTAGTAAAAAATGAAAACCCTAATTCCTTATGTACATCATCTTGGACTACTATAGTACATTTATTTCCTTGTGAATTACTTTATAAAATAAATATATTTTACATAAAAATATATTATTTATTTTATGTAAGAGATAAGAGGAAACATCCCAAGATAGAAAAGTTGTGAAAGAAACATAATGGAACAAACGTTTTACTTATTGACATAGAACTTTTGTTGATTTAAATTACAACAATCTAAGATTCTATGATTGACATTGTTTCTTTGAAGTGGTCTTCTTAACTCTGCCTTTAACCTTATTTCAGAAAAAGTAAAAATTCTTATAGCTAATATTTTGCTTTACATTGATACTAAGTATTTCCTGTTTCTGGCACATATTTGTACAGAATTGAGATTGAAGAAAGGGCTGTGCTAAGAAACTAAGAAAATAATGAATGAAACTTCTTTACAGAATGAGCAGTCTACACCTATGAGATTAGGACCATTACTTTAAATATTAATACTCTAATATGCTTCTGCCAGAGGGCAATTAATTTGTGTTATATTAGAGGTATCATGGAATAGCACAATGGAGATCAATTTTATACTTGAGATGACTTTTTCAATAAAGGTAATTAAATAATTATCTACACCCACAGAGGCTGATGCACTTAGACAGAAAATATATCTTCTAAATATGATGCAGATATATAACAGTGGGCTTAGAAAGACAGAGAGTTAGAGAAAGAGAGAGAATAAAGAGGTATCTGACTCTTTACAAAAAGAGAGAATCTTTTCTGATTTTGATTATAATGCCATGCTCATCGAAACTAGGTCAACTTTCTCTCAATAAAGATTCCTTGTGGCTATGATAGTGGCACAGCCTGGCTGTCCATAGGGCTAGAACTTAATTAAAAAAGGATAGCGAGAAAAATTTCGAGGTGGATAAAGTGAGGGAGGGATAGGGAAGGAGGTTAGGAGAATGTTTTTGTTGTTGTTGTTATTGTTTTAATTTATTCTATTATTGTAGATCTGAGTTGATCACTGACTGGCTACAGGCCAGTGAGCATCATAGCAGAGCATATGCTTCTCCCTGTTTTCTCAATCTCATAAAAATCTATTTTTATGCCCAAATTCTCCCAGTGTTGCCTTGTTTCCTGGTAACTCTTACGTTTAACACTGGAGGTAATTTTTCTAAGGTTTTTAGTAAATTATTTCTCTGGTTTTAAAACTGTGTTCCATGAGTCCTTGAGTTACACTGAGATACCTCAGGAATCACCTAGTGAGGAAAGGGGAAGGCCAAGGATATGAGACTTTGCTTCTTTTGAAATAAAAATTTGTAGAAAAAAGTTTTAACTTTAAAAAATTTTTAAAAAGTTGTTAAGTTAGCTCAATTCTTTTCAATGATGTTAACACTTTCTAAAAACATTGCAAAATATTTTGCAATTTATTTCTATTCTACAAGGTATTTTATTTAATCCTTTAAATAAATCACTTTATTTATTTATTTATTCATTATAAGTTTCAATGACAAAAAAAACTCCCTAAAAAAATAAGGACATCATTTATCCTTCACATTTCACTTGTGTGATCCTGCCTGGATAAAATTAGAAAAATGTTCAGTAAAGGTTAATATGTCAGAGAAAATTGCTTTTGTGTAATGGAAAAAAGGCCATTCTTACATTACAAAATTACTTTATGTGGGGTCATTAGAGATAATACTTGCTTGAAAATAAATTATGCATCACTATGTTATAATGTTCTAAAGATTAGTGAAATGGAACAGAGAAATATTGAGGACCACACCTTAAATTGTGAGACAACCCTGGCAGAGAGAAGAAGCTTAAATTGCAGAGAAAATTTGGAGCAGAGAAGGGATATAATTTGGAGTCATCCAGGGTGATGCAGAGCCAAAGCATCTAAACACTAGCCCTTACTCTTGTGTATTACCATCACGACCCTGGAGGGCTAAAATAAAAGGGTTGTTTTAGAGAAACTTAGAACATGGTGTGGGAGAAAATCCTTTTCTCTCTGCAATCTAACAGTTTTCAAATTGCATCTCTAGTATCATGAAGTCACACTCTGTACCACCCTCCAATTTCATTCAGTTACCTCAGTCCTACCTAAAATGCACAAGAAAAAAATGATTCCTATATGTAGCTTCCCCACTGCACCTCTTCCTTCTACTTCCTGCCCGCCACTAGACATGTTACTTTAGATGTTGAAGAGTATGTTGATAAGTAAATATCACAGACTTTAGAAGTAAATAAATATATTCCAACTGTAGCTCTGCCACTTTACAGATATCATACATGAAGCAATGGAAGAGGATTTATAGTTCAGGGGTTACACAATTAAGGACTCCAACCAGACTGATTTCATTCCAATACAGTTTTGCCACTTACTAGATTTCATTGACAAACTGATTCACATCTGTGAGCCTCTTCTTTTCTTCTCAAAGTGGGTGGTAATGATAACTGTTCTTATTTCATAGGGTTCTTGTGAAGAATAAATTACATACAGCTCTTAGAACAAATCTTGATACCTAGCAGTTGATCCATAAATGTTTTCTATTACTATATAAGTACATATTCTTATTTTGTCAGTTTCCTCAAATTATAAAATATAAAAACATAACTTATCTTGTGTATGATTAAATAAGATATCATATAAAAATTCTCTATCAATCATTTTAGTAGATATTTGGACAATAATTATTACTTCCTTAATCCTCTAACAGGTCTATTACTAATCTCTCAAAGAATACCCATTTTTTAAATAACTTTAAGACTTTGCAAATCCCCCTGTTTGTCAATTTCCTTCTTGTTTACAGATTTGAAGATGAGTGACTAAAGGTACAGACACTATTATAAAGACAAAATAAGTGACTTGCAATTTATATGTCCTCTTGTTAAAGTATACCATCTGTAGATTTTAAATTTAATTCTACATTAGTTGTGTTTGATTTGATTGTAAATAATAGAAAACTACTCCAACATAGGGAAAAATGAATTTGTTGGAAGAAAATCCACTCACAGACATGACAACATGAATCACTGAGAAGGCAGAAACCAAATGCCTCTCAGGATCTCTGTAGCAGAAAGAGATGGAATAGAAGAACTATGCTTGAGTTCAAATATAGCTCAATTTTTGTGTCTTTTATTTCAAGTTTCAGATTCCAGAGAACTATATTTTATTTGAAGTAGCTTGAGTTGTGTGTTTCTAGTTCCAAATTAATCAGTAGAGGAAGGAGAAGCTAGCTATCGGAAAGGACCGTTGTTAACAGGCAGAACAACAATATGTGTTTACCCCATATTCCCCTTCTGTTTTATTTTATCAGCTGTATTGAGATATAATTTATGTATAAAAATTCCACCCAGGTGAGTATACAATTTAATGATTTTCAGTCAGTTTTTAAAGTTGTGCAACCATCAGCATTATCCAGAACATTAAAACATTTAGAACATTTCCATCATCCCTAAAATGTTCTGCCAGTCACTCAGTCTGCAGTCTATTTCTGCCTCTAACTCCAGCCAGACCCAGGAAATCACTGATTTCTTTCTGCCTATGTAAATTTGCTTTCTAATTTTATGTAATTACAATTTTATAATATGGAGACTTTTCCCCTGGTTTCTTTCACATAGCATGATGTTTTTGATGTATGTCCAAGATGTAACATGAATCAGTATTTTCTTCTTTGTATTGCTGAATAGTATTCTATCATATAGATATACCACATTGTGCTTATCTACTTTCCAGCTGATGTTGAATTAGTTCCAGCTATTACAAACAATGTGGTTATGAACATTCATATACAATCTTTATGTGGACATACATATTCTTTTTTCCTTAGGTAATATGTATAAGAATGAAATTGCTGGCTCATATGATGAGTTTTTGCTTGACTATTAAAAAAATGAGGAAAATCTTTTTCCAACGTGGTTATATCAACTTACATTCCCACCAGCATTATGTGCAAGTTTTCGTTTCTCCACATTCTGGCCAGCACTTGGCATTATCTATCCTTCTGATTATAGCCCTCCTAGTGGGTGGATAGTGTTATCTCGTTATGCTTTTAATTTGGGTTTCCCAAAAGAGTAACGATGCTGAGCACCCTTTCTGTGTTTATTAACCGTTTATATTTTTTAATACATGCTTATTAAATCATTTTATCATTTTAATTGAAACATTTGACTTCTTAATATTGAGTTTAAAGTTTATTTATATCATTTGCATCTATTTTTATATATTTTGTAAGACATAAAGTGTATTTGATTTATATTACTGCATAACCAATTACTACAAATTTAGTGGCTTTAAACAACACATGCATTTATTATCTCACAATTTCTATGAGCCAGAAGTTTGGGCATGACTTAACGGGGTCCTCCACTCAATCTCACTAGGCTGTCATCAACATTTGGACAGGGCAGCACTTTCCTCTGTAGGCTCAATCAGGGAAAGATCTACTTCCAAGCTTATTCAGGTTGTTGGAATAATTCTTCTTCTTTTTTTTTTTTGATATATGACTGAGGGTTCCAGCTTTTTGCTGTCCATTGTCTGGAGGCTTTCCTAAGGTCCTAAATGGTATCCACTGTTCCTAAAGGCTACCCATGATTCCTAGAGGCTGCCCATAGTTGCTTGACACTTGGGCTTCCTCATGATGGCTGCTTAGTTTATCAAGCTAGCAAGGAGAATCTCTTGCTGCATTCTGCTAAGACAAAGTCTTACATAACATAACTAATGATTGGAGTGATAGTTCATCATTTTGCCATATTCTGGGTTACAAGCAAGTCAAAGCCCTACCTACATTGAATGGGAAGGGATTGAAGAAAGACATGGGCACCCGGAGGAAGATATTGGGTGTCACATAGGGTCAGTTCACCACAAATCACTTACAAATACAATACATTCTCCCAGTTTGTATTTTGTGTTTTAATTTACTTAAAGGTGTCTTTTGAAGTACAACGGTGTCTTTTTTTCTCTTTCTTTTTCTTTTAAGGTTTATGCTTTTGGTGGTATATCTAAGAATTTTTTTCTTTCAATTTTTTTTCCTTTTTTTTTTTTTTTTTGAAGACAGAGTCTCACTCTGTAGCCCAGGCTGGAGCGCAGTGGTGACATATCAGCTCACTGCAAACTTTCACCTTCTGGTTTCAAACCATTCATGTCCCTTAGCCACCTGAGTAGCTGGGATTACAGACATGTGCCACTATGCCTGGCTAATTTCTGTGTTTTTTTTTTTTTTTTTTAAGAAGATATGGGGTTTTGCCATGTTGGCCAGGCTGGTCTCGAACTCCTGGCCTCAAGTTATCCACCCCCTCAGCCTCCCAGAGTGCTGGGATTACAGGCACGAGCCACCGCACCTGGCCTATCTAAGGAATTTTTACCCACCTCAATGTCATGAAAGTTTTATCTTTGTCTTCTTCTAGTAGTTTTAGCTTTTACATTTAAATGCTAAGTTAATTCACTCAAAATATATCATTATTGATTTGGTAAAATTTTAGGCCATCATTTTGCTCTTTGCTTTCTATTTTATTTATGATATTTTTGTTCTTCTCTTTCTCTTCTAATGTCTTATTTTGTGTCAAATATATTTTTTCTCTACCATTTAATTTCTTCTGTCATTTTAATCCCTTTTCTAGCTATTTACTTAGTTTTTGCTAAAGGGTTTAAAAAGGATCTTAACTTATTATACTTTACTTCAGAATAATACTGACCTCATTCTGGTAAAAATATAGAAATGTTGCTCCAATATGTTTTCTCTTTTTCCTCCTCTTTTTTTTCTTTATTGTCATTCACACTACATCTATATAATTTCATAAAAGAGTATTATGTTTATTGCCCTGTAGATTGTTATAAGAAGTTAAAGAAACCAAAACTATAATACATATAAATGTTATATATTTTTTCTTTTCTTTTTTTTTTTTTTGAGACAGTCTCGCTCTGTCACCCAGGCTGGAGTGCAGTGACACAGCCTTGGCTCACTGCAACCTCTGCCTCCCAGGTTCAACCAATTCTCCTGCCTCAGCCTCCTGAGTAGCTGGGAATACAGGTGCCTGCCACCAGGCCTGGCTAATTTTTGTATTTTTAGTAGAGATGGGGTTTCAACACGTTGACCAGGCTGGTCTCGAACTCCTGACCTCAGGTGATCCACCCGCCTTGGCCTCCCAAATTGTACTTATGCTACATTTACTGTATCTGATGTTCCTCATTTCAACATATGAATTAAAATCATTTCCTACTGTCAGTTTCTTTTAGCCTGACAGATATCCTTTACTATTTATTTTAACACACAATTGCTGGTAAAATGTTATCACAGTTTTTCATCTGAATAAAATATTATTTTACCCTCACATTTTAACGATGAATTTTCTCAATATATAATTCCTAGTTGACATGTACTTTTATTCCACTCTTTAAAATGTCTTTCCGTTACTTTTGGCCCTCCATTTTTGCTAATAAGAAGTCAAGCACTAATGATGTCTTTCCTTTCCTGTATATGATGAGTTATTTTTTTTCTTACTGCTTTCAAGAATTGCTTTTTTTCTTTGGATTTCACTAGCTTGACTATGATATATCTCTGTGTGTATATCTTGCTCAGTTTATTTTCTTCTGCTTATTTGTATGCCTGGCTTCCTAGAGGTTGCCCCTGTGTCTGCATATTCTGTGTTCAGCCAAAAGTTGGCCAGAGTATGCACTCAAACAACTCAAGCCAGTAAGGATTCCACTCTCTAAAGATGGATCTATGTGCGTGTAGTATAGAACATTCAGATTCCAGGCCATTTTCAGCTCAACTTTTCCCCTTAATTGTAGATTCTGCCAATCAGTTTCAATCTCTCTATCTCTGTCTCTTACCGTGTGTGTGTGTGTGTGTGTGTGTGTGTGTATGTGTTTGTTATTGGCTTCATCAACCAGGAATGTGGGGTGGCATGGGCTAACTACACAACGTTGTTTGCATGGCAACAACTCCTGTCAACCTGAGATACGTGAAGAACTTAACAAGCCTTCCTCGTATCCCTAACTTCTTGGTCTTTCCTACAAAATCCTCTGCTAGTCTGACAGTCTGCTACCTGCACCAAACAGAATCTAGTTCAGGCTAGCAGAACTGCTGGTCCTCCTTATTTACTTGTTCATGAGAGCACCTCTGGAACTGACAAGATTCTAAATCAAGTGAGTTTCCCTGGTACCAGCGCTAAGACTATTGGTTTCATAGCCTGTCTCATCCAGGTTGAACTGTCTAGCAGTAGAGCTACAGGTGAGGCATAGGAATGGTCTTCATCAAGAAAACTATAAAATTGCCCTATATCTGCCCATGCTTCAGCGATTCTCATGAATAACACTTCTCTCTTCATTTGCATGCATATCTGGTTAATTTCCAGAATGCTAAAATAATTGTTTTGACACATTCATTCACCTTTATAGTTGCTTTCTGAGGAGATTGTTCAACTTTTCATCCTGTTGGATGGAAATGCTACATACTGTTAACAAATTAAAGTCTAATTAAACCGATTAAAATCTAATTAAACTGAAAGTCTAATGAACTAATTAAAGTCCATGACTCTACTCAGATTGTTTCTATAATACAAAGAATGTGAGTGACTGGGAATTGGGAGCCCAAGGAAAAATTATGGGTAGCCAAGATGAAATGCCAACAACAAAGAATTCCTACAATGGCAGTCATTTTTCTTATAAAAGAAATGTGGCCCATTAAAAACCATGTGCATAATTTTATTGGTATTACATTTTTAAAATTATGTTTTCTAGCTACTTCTTGTTGGTATATAAATATGTAACTGGTTGTTGTATATTAACTTTTTATATAGCAAATTGTCTTCAATTCTTTAGTTTTTAAAATAATTTCAATAATTTTCTTCAGTTTATTTGAGTTTTCGAGTTTATTTGAGTAGGCAATTATATTATTTTCAATAGTATATAATTTATAATATTTGGAGTCAGTTTTACATTTTTTTAACATTCTTACCATTGCTTACTCCATTTTGTCTTAACATGCTAGGCATAATATCTTTTTGTATAATGTTAAATACACATGGCGTAAGCAAGTATGCTTTTTCCTGACTTTAAAAGGATGTCTCCAACATATTATTAAATATGATACTAATTATAAATTTATGATACTTTTATTTTCAGGGAAAATAAGTTATATTCTACTCATGGTTTTTAAGAGATTTTATCATGAATGGATGCTATATTTTATTTTTTTAACTATAATAGCTAAAATACTTATATGCATTTTCTTTTGATTTAATGTGTTAAACTATATTTTCTAATGTTAAGCTATCGTTGCATTATTTTGTTTAAACAGAAATGTTCTATGGCGTATTTTTATACAGTTTCTAGATGTCTATTTTATTTGTGAACATCTTATTTAGGAATTACATCTATAAACATTTATATAGAGTATGTTGGAGATTTTCTATTCTTTTAATATCTTGTACTACATGAAGTTAATACTAGCCTCAAAAGGTTAATTGATTTTTCTAACATCTGTAAGGGTGTACATGTATATGCTTTTTGATTAGTTATTAGGTCAAAGACCAATTTAAATTAGGTGAATAGTTTAGAGCATTCTGAAGTTCCTGGCAGAGGAACAGTCATCTCTGCAAAGAGATCTGTGACCTCACAGAATATAAAAAGATTTGAGACTCTCTCTCTCTCTATATATATATATGTATATAAAATTATTACTTATTACTCTGTAAATCATATATATTAGATGATTAATTGCCACTTTGTAATCTTATTTTTAAATTAACTATATCTGAAATATTTTTGATGAGTGACATATAGAGGTATATATTTTAAAATACTGATAAAATGTACTTAATGGTTGGGTCTTCTCAACTTTTCAATTGACTTATTGCTTATTTGATGCCCTATTTATTCTAGAAATTGTGAATTTCTCTAGGATTTTACAATGATTTGCCTAAACTATTTTAGTATATTGTTAATAATTTCATCTGTGGTTATTCTTTGCTCATTTTTTTCTAATATAGTTCATTAATTATTCCCTTTCTCTCTGTCTCATCAACTATGTCTTTTTTTTCTATCTTATTGATACATTCAACAGAACAGACTTTGGCAGTTTGGAGCCTCTTTTTTGTTTTTTATTTCATATATTAGTGATTAGAATGTAAGACACCATCTTGCTAAATGCTTTTTCAGCTGTTTTTCATGGATTTTGATGTCATATTCTTATTATCTTGCTTTTTACAGTATTTTTAAATTGTTATTATTGTGTTTATTTAGACAAAGAACCATATAACAATATTCACTTTCTAATTTAAAGGTGCATTGTTTTATATACACATAAATATTTGGATAAATTTTGCTGATTTATAAAATGTCCAATATGCATATTAATTTGGATGCATTTGTTCTGATAATTAATGAGATTTGATGTTTCATAATTTTCCACTATGGTTATGTAATCATCTATTTTTCTTTCAGTTGTATCTATTTTTGTCTCTAATCTTTTGATACTTGGTGAGGTGATAGATAGGTCTATCTATCTATAGAGACCTATAGATAGATAGGTCTCTTTGCAGAGAGAATTTCTCTCTGCCAGGTACTTCAGAATGCTATAAAATATTAACCTAATCCTAATTTAAATTGATCATTGACTTAATAACTACTCAAAAATTGTAAACCCAAACCAGTATCTTTATGAGGCCAGGCATATCATTATAAATGGCTAACAAAATTTTTCTTTTTCTGTTTTTAAAATTCTGCCTTGGATGTGAGCTGATACAGATATATATTATTGCCTGATGTTGCCTGTGGGAAGACATTTTCAAATTACACTTTCCTAAAGTTGAGCCTTTCCAATTTTCTTCTTTTAGGTAAAACTCTTATTTCTAAGTAACCACCTTAGACACAACCAAAGCCTTGCTTCCTTTCACTTATACCAAAATTAAAACCCAAGATTTCAGCTACTAAACTTAGTAAATGCCCTCAAGATACCCATGGTCTTAGGCCTCACTTTAGCTGTGTTTTTCAGCTTCTTTTCCATTTTATATTTCTGGGGATTTCCCTCAATATCTTGCAATGTTAGCTACGCATTTAGAAACAGCATTTCTATGTATTCCGTGCCAATGGTTTTTTTTTTTCCCCCCAGGGTGTATAGTCAGCACTATGGCTGGGAATGAAAATCATAATATAGATTTTCAACAAGAAATAGAAAGTTTTCTCAAACTATAAACATAGTTGTTTTTCTTAAGCATAAATCCTTCCAAGTTGCAGACATTATCAGAAAGAAAATACAAGATATAGTTAAGGCATTTCATAGTGTATCACTGTTTATTTAAGCAGGATACTTACTTCATAAAACTGGACACTTCCTTCTTTGCTAAATAAGTTTTAATTGTTATTATTCAGATGTATTTTCCCATCATTGAGAAAGGACTCTGCTGGGAGCCTGGGGTAGAGTGATAAATCCTTTGGGTGTTGAATTATCAAACATTTAGCAAATGAATTAGCAAGGGGCATCCACATTCAGGAAGGCAATAAAACACTATCTGATGTAATGCATAATACTTCTGAGAAGATGACCAAATAGATGGTTTAATAAAAGTTACACATAACTTTTGTGTGCCTGCTTATTTTCTGTGAATAGTTTTACATCCACAAGCAATTGAAAGGTGGAGCTCTCAGAGTGAAACTTTACTCCTTTTTGCACAATCTCTCAATGTCTCTCATAGAATAAATCTTCTACATTGGTATTCTGCATTATCCCAGCTGTCACTGTTGTAGTAAAGACTCTCAAAATCTTTCATGGAAACAGTTGCAACCACTTTCTAAATAGCCTCTGTCATAAATGTTGATGACTCTCATAAATGTCATCAACACCAGGCTATCTGGAAGCTATTTTCTTACTATTTTATATCTCTGTAAGATATTAATAGTTCTTAAAATTATATCTGCTAACACATTTGATTGATGTTGAATTAATTCAGTATTAATAGATTCTTTTATCTCAAAATTGTCAGAATATTCACTAGGCTAATGAGTGTGGTAAGTTGAATATAGATATCTCACACATATTTAACTACTGAACCTGATTTTTGAGAAGTTTCTACAGGATCTTCTACTTCTCTGCCTTGAAGCATTTCATCATGCAAAACATATTGTGGAGCACTTTATTTTACTTTCAACCAAATCTCATCATATTAATCTCCAGAGTTAAAAATCCTTAATAATTTTCCATTTTCTAAAAATATGGGATAAAGCCTTTCACACCTTGCCCCAAATACTTAACCAAAATAATTGCTATTCCCCATTTTCTGCCACTACCAAAGCTTGTTCCTTTTTTCTTCCTCCCCAAAAAATTATTCTCTCATTACTATTTGCTTTTGAACATACAGCTCCTTATGACTGGATATTCTTTAGCTATTCTATTATGGCCAAACTTTTAAGTGCCATCTTTCAAGTACCCCTCAAATATTACCCGCCTTTTAAAATTTACCTTACATAACCAGACACAGTTTTTGACACAATTATTTTCCCACTCTCTGGGAATCCCAACGTATACAGTTTACGTGTCTTTAAAGCAAGTATCAGGCTGGCAGTAAATATTGTACACCTATTATTTTCTCTTACAACGTGAACTCCTATACAGCAACTTCCTATTCATCTTTGCACAAAATGATGCTAAAATGGGATTCTTTCTCCGTTTTAGCTGAGATCCTAGCAGATGTTGGATATTTTTATATTTTAAAGACTATTTTAAGCAACCAATACTTCATTCACATAGGAAGTGGATAAAAATGAGTTTTCTGACCATCACCCATATTCTGGCTATGTAAGTAAATCTGATGTTTCAACAAAGATGTAGAAATTTGGATTTCTTATTTTTGCATAGAATATTGCCTCAAATAGCAATCCATATTTCCATAGGGAAAGCAAAAAAGGTTACTTTTTTTCTTTTCACTTTAAGCCTGGAATTAGAGACTACAAGGAGGCCATTTGAAGAATTTAATATAAGTCTTCTTCCATTATAAGGAAAACTATAAACTGTTACATGCATAGGAAATACAAAGGGTGAGAATTTGACTGATATTTCATGTGGCAACATATAAAGGATTGTGTTAAAATGAACAAAATTTCTGCAGATGATGGTTCAAATGTGTGTTTCCCAAAAATCAGATGTGGCCATGTGAGGAAAAAAAAAGGAACTTTCCCATAACTGTCTTTTGACTTGGAAGACTTCCTAGACTCTGCGTTCCCACAGAGACCATTGAGTATAAGTGGACTGCCCAGATAAGAGAGCCATGGGAAAAAACAAGAGGCCAGCAGTACAGTAGAGTTATTTACTTACTGTAGAGTGCAGTAGGTAAGTGATGATGAGCAATTTGAGGATATCTCCAATAAGCCCACGAAATTCTCTGAAAGAGAAAAGGTGTTCTTCAGTATCTGTCCCAGCAAAAGGAAATCAAAGTTCAAAACATTACTAATCTAATACGATTTTTCCTGGATAACCAACTCTCTCTTTTCTGGGCAGATGTTACTGACTTCAACCATTGTGGAAGATAGTGTGGCAATTCCTTGAGGATCTAGAGCAAGAAATACCATTTGACCCATCAATCCCATTACTGGGTATATACCCAACGGATTATAAATCATTCTACTATAAAGAAACACGCACACATATATTTATTGCAGTGCTATTCACAATAGCAAAGACTTGGAGTCAACCCAAATGCCCATAAATGATAGACTGGATAAAGAAAATGTGGCACATATACACCATGGAATATTATGCAGCCATAAAAAGGATGAGTTCATGTCCTTTGCAGGGACATGGATGAAGCTGGAAACCATCATTCTCAGCAAACTAACACAGTAACAGAAAATCAAACTCTGCATGTTATCACTCCTAAGTGGGAGTTGAACAGTGAGAACACATAGACACAGGGATTGGAACATCACATACTGGGACCTGTTGGGAGGTAGGGGGTTAGGGGAGAGATAGCATTAGGAGAAATACCCAATGTAGATGATGGGTTGATGGGTGCAGCAAACCACTATGGCAAGTGTATACCTATGTCCAAACCTGCACGTTCTGCACATGTATCTCATAACTTAAAGTATAATTTTTTAAAAAGCTGGCTGAAAAAAATGAGGAAGAAATCAATCAGGACCCTCATTTCCCACTGCTGACAAAAGATGAAAGGAGGAAAGCATTACATTCAAATAAAATTTGTAGATTTGACTATTCCTGAAATGGCATTATATTTACAATCAGAAGTGACAAGAGGAATTTTTATCATCTAAGCATGACTGCATAAAACATAAAACTTGCCCTAGATTTTATCTAAGAGTCAGGAGAAAAAACTGATAGAGGAAAGAAAAGAGAGAATAATAATCTTTGTTTCAATTCCATCCTTGAGACTTGATTCATGGAAGTTATTTCTGTAATGTCTGCACCCAATATACAGTATGATATATGATAAGCACTCAAGAAATTAATTGTCAATTGACAGTTATTTTCCTTCTATAGAATGTACACCAAGTCTCTGGTCAAACAATAGAAGCCATTTTAAAATTAAGAAAATGTTATTTGTGTACACTAAAGAAGAACCAGTGGTTTTTATAAGAACCCTAATGGAAAGAATCCCTAAATCTTAAATGGAAGTGATTTCTGCACCTAATCTTGAAAACTATAGCTATCTAACCATTTAAAGAGTGTATTTTATGAGCTAAAATCAGTGGTAGCTGTCATGAATATAAACCAGTAAGTTAGTCACAGTCTTAATTAAAGAAGTTTATGAACTGTTGGGGAAATGAGATATATAGAAAAATAAGTTTTAAAAACACCGTAGGTTCATTGTTTTAGAATGCATTGTGCTTAGTGTGGGTACAAAAGTGGAGGTAATCAATACTGTTAATATATCAAGCCATGCTTTGTAGATTTTATTACATTTGAAATAGGTATGAAAAGATAAGAATAAGAGAAATATAAATTAAAATGTTGAAAAAATATTTGAAGCAAATAATCTAAAAGGAAACTAACTACCTTGCCTGTAAATCAGGAACACATGGAGGTATACAGTGAAGGAAAGGATGAATTAGGAACAAACCTGTTCACCAAAAGAAAATTGCCTGTACAACTTTGGCACTGAATGGAGAGAAGTCATCCATGAGAGTGTGTAACTATAATCTCGTCATTTCATGCATTGTTGGACTGAATTCATACTCTGTGGGGCATAAAGCATTATTTTGCTTAAGGACATAAAACATTATTTTAAACATGAGTAAAGGGCATGCTTACTCATGTTACAAAAGAGATGTGGAGAACACCAATAAGCCTTTTAGAAATAAAAATAAAATGAAATTAATAATATTACCAAAAAATAAAACCCTCAATGGAGGGACTTAAAGGGTGATTTTAAAAGCTGAGTGAACAGTTAGTTAATTGGAAGACATAACTTTAAAAAATCTATGTTTAACACAATATAAACATACAACCATAAAAACTATGAAAATAAATTTATTAAAATTGTGGATAAAGTGAGGTCTCACATGGGTTCAAACAGAATTGCAGAAAGAGGAAATAAAGGATGGCAGTACAGGTAGTATTTGCAGAGCCTATAAGTGAGAATTTTCTAGTACTAATGAAAGCTCCTCTTAATCAGGAATCCCAGTGAATCCCAAGTAGAGTAAAAACAACAAATCCACAACTTAATGAATTGGGAAGACCTTAAAGTACACAGAAAGAAAAGAAATAGTACAGTCAAATAAATAATATTAATTTTCATTACAAAAGTGGAAGCTATATGAGAGGGTATTGTCGTCAACAAAAGAAGATAAAATAAATAATACATAAAAATAATCAACATACTATTTTCTAAAATTAGAGTAAAAAACATTTTTATACTAATAAAAACAAATTTTTCTACCAACAGATTCTTATTAAAGAAAACGCTAAAAGACATACTTCAGAGTAATGGAAAGTGTCTTCTAGTCCAAAGTCTGAAATTCAGGAATATATAATGAACAAAGTTGCAAATGTGTTGAAAAATCTATAAAAATCCTACTTCTGATAATGATACACCAGTAATGTCCGCATGTAGGCCGACTAGAAAGAATATAGTAATCTAAGATGGCGGTAAATAATTGCCAAGCCCCAATTCAAAATCAGAAAAGGAGGGAAATATGGACAGGTAAAAATAGTTGCCTATTAAGGCAAGTTAATATAATATGGATCAAATAAGTTGCCCCTTTCCATTTAGGGACATTTGGCTCCCTCTCTCATCCTTGTTGCCCTCACTTAAAATAAAAATGTAGTTAAGATACTGAAGAACTAAGCAATCCTTTTCAGTTCTAAAAATCAAATGTTGGACAGCAAGACACAAGACATTTGTACTTTTAAACCCCTCTACATCGAAGTGATCCATCCTAGGAGGCAGTAGTGTAATATTTGCAGAAAGAATGACCTAACTTCATTTTATTTCAGTTCCGGAATTAGATTAAGTTGATATTTGATTGTGAGTCGCTGGCTCTCAGCCACTAAGCTAAATCTTAAAAATTCAAAAAAGTAATAAGGCTTTGAGAGATGTAAGAAAGATTCAGAAAATTTAAAATTACATGCACCGTAAGATATAAACATCTCAAACTTGTGCGCATCTTTGTGGCATCAAAATACATGAAGTGGAAAGTTACTAACCTAAAAAGGGAAATAGACAAATAAATAAGCCATCAAGGAAGATTTTATACATCTTGTTATGTAAAATATGATTAATATAAAAATATTAAATAAATACAATTTATATATAGTCAATATAATTAATCATGTGATTATATATAAAACATTTACCCAATAGATACTTTTAATGAATATATGGAATATTTGTACAGTTGACAGTATACTGGACCATTTGACAATGCTCTTTTAAATTCAAATTATTGACATCATAGATAATTTTTTTTTAGACACATCCAACAAAACTGGGAATCAATAGTAACAGAATAATTATAAAATACTTGTATAATTGGAAAGCCAATACTAGAAGCTGGTGATGATGAGAAACAACAAAACTCTCATATACTCTTGTTGTGAAAATAGATTCTCTTTGAAAAAGTTTGCCATCATCCATGAAAGTTGAGGAAATATATAACTTATAGGTATTTTGATATAGGTAGTATCTACCAAATACACACATCCTATAAATATTTATAATTTCAATATATAGTATTTAAATATAGTATACATTTATATACATAGACAATATACATGAATTAAATTAATACAAAATATAAACAATTATAAAATACATAAAATATAAATAGAAAACAAAATATAAATAAATTGTAAATGGAAATGTATTATATGTAAATACAAAATATATTAAAATAAGAAATGTATAAATTCTATAAATTTACATATATAAATTAATATAGCCCATCATTTCCGCTCTTATTTAGCCAACTGAAATGTTTATATATGTACATGAAAAGACAATAAATATTCATGGCTGTATTACTCATAATTGCTTAAAATTGGAAATGATCCAAATATGCAAGAACAAAGGAATGGATAAATAATTTATGGTGACCTTATTAATAAAATATATAAAATGATGAAAATAAAAAATAATACAGTAGAATGAACCTGACAAAAAACAAATCACCAAAAAGCAATAACTAATTATAAAAATTTAAATACAGGTGAAATTAAAGTATAGGTCTATTAAAAGCACTGGATGTCATGGGTCATGCTTGTAATCTCAGCACTATAGAAGGCTGAGATGGGTGGATCACCTGAGGCCAGTAGTTTGAGACCAGATTGGCCAAAATGGTGAAACTCCATTTCTATTAAAAATACAAAAAATAGCGGAGCATGGCGGTGCATACCTGTAGTCCCAGCTACTAGGGAGGCTGAGGCAGGAGAATCACTTGAACCTGGTAGGTGGAGGTTGCAGTGGGCCCAGATTGTGCCACTGCACTCCAGTCTGGGCAACAGAGTGAGACTCTGTCTCAAAATAATAATAATAGTAAGTTTAGAAAAATAATTTGGTTATAAACTAATTGATACAAATGTCAATGTGATTTCATAAATGGGAGTTTATAATTTGTAGGGGGCAAGAAGGAAGCTACTAGGGTGCTGTATGTCTCTTTTTTGTTGTTTTATCATAGTTTTATACAATGATTGTTCTGTTATAATTGAGCTGAACTGATAAGTTTTGTATGCTTCTCTAAGTGTATATTTTATTTTACAGTAAAAGAGTTAAAGCTAAAGATACCAAATTTAAAACATCTCATTGAACTTTGAATAACATTGTAGCTATGTAAAATTATAAAAATAATATTAGTGTCACAGGATCCCTGGGGTGCTGCTTGGCCAGTCAGAAAACTTTGTGGCCAGCATTGTCTCTGCTTGGGTTTTGCTTGTGCCTGCTGGGCTCATTTTGCCTACTCAGCCTGGCAGGCTGCATTCAGCTCATGCTACTGCCCTGAATATCATGCCTGACAAGGGCAAGCCAGGTGTGGAGCGGCGAGGGTGTGTGAGCAAATGCACACAGAGTCTGGTCACTGCTCACAGCCAGGTGCTCTGGCTGTAATGGAAAGGGCAGCTCCAGGCTCTGTCACAGGTGCCAGCTCCGTGCGAGGCTGTGGCTAGACCAGATATACCGCAAGTGGCTTCCACCAAGGGCACTAGCATTTGGACAAGGGGAACATGGTGACACCCAAGAGCTTGGACAGCAGCAACTGCAAAGCTTCAAAGAGGGGTATTACAGTGTGTCATAGGCCTGGCTCTGGGAGCCCCTAGGTCTGCACTCCCAGAAGGGCTTCAGTTCTTTTCTCCTTCTTGATATCAACAATGTGGTGAGCAGAGGGTGTGTTTCCACCCTGTTTATGTTACAGCTCTTTCAGTCCCACCATTCAGCATGACCCAAGTTCTTATCCCGCATCCAGTAAGAATGAGGTACACGGACCAATGGAGGGTTAGCAAGGTGGAAAGGAACTTCATTGAGAGACAGAATAGCTCTGAGAAGACCTGAAGTGGGCAGCTCCTTTCCGTAGGCAGGTCATACAGGCATGCGTCCAGCTCTTAGTGAAGAAGAGACCTGTGGTGGGTAGCTCCTTTCCACCAGTAGGTCATCCAGAAGAGTCCAGGAGACCTGAAGTGGGTAGCTCCCTCCCACAGAGGGGCATGAGTTTGTGTGAATTTGGCTAAGTCTGGGGTTTTATGGGCTGGGATGGGAGGAAGTGAGTGCTGATTGGTCTGTGGGCAGGCCGAATAAAGCACAGTAAGTCCTCATTCTGGGCCACAGACTCCACCCGAAACTGACAGCCCGCCCCCAGGCTTAAGGCTGTCTCTGCCTTGAAGGTGGGGTTTCACTAGAGATTGCCCATTTCTGCCCAAGAACCTGTCTGCCTCCTGCCATCAACATGCCATCCATAGCACCCAGGCTGTTCATGCCAAAGGGCACCTGTAGGCCCATGCAAAGCCGCCCTGGGTCCCTGTGGCCTCCCTTGTGTGCTAGTCAGTGCCCAAAGTCCAGAGGGGGATGAGGCGGCAGGGGGCTGGTGTGTCAGCACGACCCTGAGCTCATGCATACCCAGCCAGGTTGCAACAGTTCCCGGGCTTGGCCACAACTTTGCTTTGTGGCACAGGCACAAATCAGAGCAGGCACCAGGAGCAAGGGAGAGGCCAGGGAGCAGGCACTTCCAAACCTGCGGGGGCAGGGTGGCTTACTGGACCTCCGAGAGAACAGGGATGTCCGGGTTTGAAGTCGCAGCTGGGCGGCTGCAGCCTGTGCACAGCAGTGCAGAACTCCCACCCTGCCCACTCAGTAGCGGGCAGGGCTCCTGCCTGTTCTCAGCCCCCAGTGGCTCTGAGGAGTGTGCCATTTTGGCCACGCCTACCCCACTACAGCAGACATCTTCACAGCAGCCTCTCCAGACAGGCCACCACTGCCATCATTGGGAGGTAAAATCTTTAATAGGTACAATGTTAACTATTTGTTGAGAGGTGTCAACACATTTGTATTATTGGTAAAGTTATTAACTCCAGACTTTTGACACCAAGTCAGGATGGTAACATAATTCTGATAATCACAAAAAGAAAGAAATAGTATAATTTCCAAAATAAAATAGAATAGAATGAGATTATATATTGAATCAATCTAAAACAAAGCATAGAAAATAAAAATAGAAAAAAGTGAGTAAAATTAAACACAAAATAAGGTGAAAGAAAAAAGTTACGGGTAATAAGAATTAATTTAAATTTGGTGATTATTTCAATTAAAAGAGCTTTAAAAATGGATTCTAAAAATATTGATACGTTATTTACAAAGTTATGTGTTAAACAAAATATACACAAAAGTTAAAAATAAGAGAAAGACAAGGCAAAAGTTAATCAAAAAATTGATATGACTATATTAATAATTAAGATATTAAAGCAATTTTAAGAAAAGATTATTCCTAGATATACAGAGGGTCTTTTGACCTCCTGAAAGATTTTCTAATATTGAATCATGCTTGAATTGCTGGAATTTTTTTCCCCTTCTTTTCACAGGTGTTCAACTTGGGATTTTAAAATATTTTTTCAGATAAACATGAAGCCTAACTCATAAAAATCCTGTTTGTACTTTAACATGATTCAATCATAATATAACAACTCTTACAGAGATAAATTTACGGGACACAGAAGTAGGTAGGAAGCCAATCATGGATAAAATTGTTCAAGTTATCTATTCTTCAGTAACAAATGAACCACATTTCAATAGGAGGGCAAATAAGATCAAACCAATTATTGAAAGTGACAAGTTTTCGGAAGATCATGTAGGAACCTAAATACTATTGTGTTACTTGTAAACGAACTTTGGACTATCCTCTATATAATGGAGATTATTTAAGGATTTTAGTTGCAAAGACACATGTTCAGATTTGTATTTTTATTAGAAAATTCAGAAAGCCTTCTTAGGTGCAAAGACTGGGAAAAGAAAAACCTATGAGGAATATACAGCAATAATCAAGTGACAGGTAACAGACTAAACTAACTTAGTATTCCTTAAGTTTTACATAAGGAGATGGAATTGCAAGATATAAAGAAAACAGAACCACTGAAACTCAGTCATGTATTTATGGGAAGAATGAGTAAAGAGGGAAATAACAGTTTTTAGGTTTCTGACATGGCTGAGTGAACAGATGGTAGTACCATGTGCTCTGATACAGGAGAAGAAAATAGATATTTTTATACATATTAAATTTGAGGATTTCCCAGGAAAACCCAGAAAGAGATGCAATCAGCCAGCTATGAGAACCGGATGCTTGAAGAAATGCAGGGAGAACAATTTTACTGTCATGAAAATGTAGATAGATTTTTTTTAAAGAACACATTTGATAATCCAGTGAATATATACAGTAAGATTACCAGAGATGAGCATTTCTGTGAACATAATTGGGCAAATATAAGGCAGCTTGCCAAAAACGCCGAGAAAGAACTTTACAAACATGAAAGGAAAATCATAACAGAGAAAAAATGAAGGTCAAAGGGAAAGATAACTTTGTGGAGGGAAGAGTCACTGATTTGAAATACTGTGATGTAGTAAGTGAACAACTGAAAAGATCATTAGTCCCTATTTTACTTTTTTTTTTCTACCATTTGGAAAATATTGTTGACAATTGTCACAGAAGATTCAAATGGGTTGGAGGCAAAACGTGCATTTTGCTGGATTGAGATGAACATTTAAAGTCAGAAGTCAGAAACTGTAAATGTACATGATAATTTTTCAAAAAGATTTTAAATATACTAAGATAAAATTATTTTCTCCTCTGTGAATGAATAATTGGATGAATGAAAAATGAAAATCTTTATGGTCATTAGACAATATCTTGCAAGTTCACAGTGAAAATTATCATATATGATTTCTTAGAAATCTTACAATGAAAAATTCTGTTTCAATTTTTCTGATCCAAACACTCTTCAAATTATTTAATCTTATAATATTTTCATGAAATTTTTGTAGAAATACCATTCCCCTGGGAAATATTAGCCTTCATATCATTTTCATGATATTAGCACCTCAGCAATGAAGGATGAAAGAAATAAAGTATCTAATAGTGGTTGTTAGGTTGCTGTATGGTTCACTTCTTTTCACGTTGTTTTATAATGGGAGAAATTTTAGCATGTCAGTAATCTGTGGGGGAAATATACATATACATTGGCAGGTACAGGTTGAAAATATAGGAATGAAATTAACTGGTAATGCAAATTCCACAGACCAGACTGGCTGAAGAATAGGGATAGGGCAGCTCAGTGCAAAGTGAGGCATTTGAATTTTAGGTACTTAACAAAAAAAATGATGGGAGACAAATTTTGGAAAATACTGAGAATTACACCATATGCTGCAAAGGTACAAACTCAAATTTATCTTTGTCTAGGAGTCAGAGTAACAACTGACAAGTTTCTTTATACATAACCCTGAGAAGACAGAACATTAGACCACAAACAAAATAATTTAGCTACTTGTCATATGAGTGAAAAGGCCAAGCAATTAGTTTAATACCAAATACGAATTGCTTGTCTCATTCCTATCCTACTGAAATGTTTCTTACCAATTAGAGAAGCAGTCTCTACCTCATTCCTTGGAAATGTCTCTTCCAGAAAAGTTTTGAATTGGCAAGTTCTCTTTTCAGTTTTCTACCCTGCTTCTCCAGCTCACCTATTCATCCAGCTCTCCTCTTGGTGATTTACTCAGAAGTCTCAGGACTAATTTCTGTGTACTGAACCTGAGCTACCTGCATGTGTATGTACGTATCTATATGTGTTTGAATTCTTAAAGTGAAAAAAACACTTAAATATTAAAATTAAAAACAGCTACTTGAATTTCATTTTGGAAAACACTCATGCAGCATTTACTTGATGAATCAAGGCTCTCTGTTCTTTTAACTGATATGGTTCTCATTGAATTTATAAAAAATCTTTATGCAACTTTTATTGAGTGCCACCTAATTTGATCCTAAATGCTAGCACACACTGCCTTTTATTTTTAAAATTTAATTCAAGGCCCATAGCATGAAATTTGGTTTAATTATCTAAATCCATGGATTTATTTATTTATTTATTTATTAAGGAATGAAGGGATTTATTGAAAATGAAAGTACAGGGCACAAAGGCTCTGTTACAGAATTTTTGAGAGTTTAAATACCCTCTACAGGATTCCATTGGTTACTTGGGGTAAGCTTTATGTAAATGGAGAGGATGAAGTAAAGTTACGAAGTCATTTACTTGGCCTACGCCCTGTGGAGAGGATATTTCCTATTATAGCTGAAGTGTGAATCGGCTTCATGTTCCCTGCCTTGAGACCCTATTTTCCTGCCTCATTTCCCCCTCTAAGAGATGTGATCCCCATAAATCTTCATGGGAGGTAGAGTTTTGTTTTTGTTTTTGTTTTTTCTGTAACTGCTTCATTATGGCTTGGAGCATAGTCCCCACCTATTGGGGATCACAAAACTCTCACCCTGCTCTGTCTAGTGGAGGCAGGGTAGCTCCTTGATGGCCAGGGGTGGTGTCTTCACCTGAAACTGGCTGGAACCTTTGTTGGATGATCATCTGAAGCTTGATGTTTTCTAGGTGAAAGGAAATGAATTTTGTTGAAAGATTTAATGGGAATTTCAGGGGGTGGAAACCTATGCTGTCAGAAATGTTTGTTACAGAGATTTGCAGGAGAAAAAACAAAACCTGGTCTTTTCTAGAATCTATGTGTTTCCTTAAAGTCTTAGCACAAGCAACTCCATTTTGGTTTGGTTCAGTTTGTTGGGGCCTACTGCATGAGCTTAGTCTTTAAATTCTCTTGTGGAAGTTATGTTAAATAATAGAATTAGCTAAACAGAAAAGTATCTGTGCAGCTGCTGGCACTTGTGGCCTATGGAGAAATACATAAAATGAAGATTATAGAAATTCAGTGGCAGGAGACTCACAAATAAATTGCTTAGTCAAGTGAGTAAACTCTTTAGCTCATTCTTTGACCTATTTGATTTTAGGAGTTTGGTTTATGGGGATCTTGGGTAAGGAGCATACTCCAAACTCTTGGTATTATCCTCCCAATAGTCATAATAATAGTTTCCCTAGTGCTCTGTATTCTCTCAAAGGTTTGAAATGCTTGCACGCAGCCATCTCTAGAATATCATATGATCTCTCTTCAACTGTAATAACAGGAGCTGAAAGAAATCTGCAACCATGAGGACACCGTAACCTATAAATGATGTGCTGAGACCAGAAACCCAAGTTGATGGTAAACACCGTAACCTATAAATGATGTGCTGAGACCAGAAACCCAAGTTGATGGTAACTGAGAGTAGTGCTAAGGCCCTAAGTTTTGGTTACACTCTCACCTAAGTGAGAGCCTGACCAAAAAGGGGGATTTTTTTTTAAACAACCTTATGGTAGACCATTATTTTGGACTAATCCATTGATTTTTGAAAGGCAAAATTATCATGAGTATACTGAGAAAATCAGTTCCATAGAAAATATATGGACTTCAACAATTCTTAATCAAATAAGTTTCTTTAGTTTGGATTTTTGTAGCAACATCTAGTTGGTATAGTTAAGCAAAAGTCAAGTGAGTAAAGGATTGTATCAATCAAAGATCTGACAAGTAGAAGCTGATCAGAGTAACAATGCCTTAGAATGACTCACCTATAATGAAATGCTGACAGCTACAATGAAGTAGTAATTAAGATTAAAGGTCTTTGAAATGCTTTAGCAAAGATGCTTTAGATCATCTTTTGAATTTACCAGAAAACAAGCTCTTGATTGAATAATCAATAAAAAAGACTCTTGCAATTTATTTTTAAAGATATGTTTTCTTTACTGAGATTAATGCTGCAACAAAATTGTTTTCTTGATTTTCATTTTTTGAGTGAGTGTTGGGAGTGGCAGGGTGGGAGAATCCAAAAAGCATCTCCTCCTACAGTGTGAATGCAATAAATTTAAAAGCCCAAGGTTGATTTTTTTTGGCATGTACAGTATTCTAGACAGTGCATTGATGGGTTTGAACTTTTATACTGACTAGATTGTTCATACCATCAAATGTGATGGGAACTGGATGAAGTCGGGGGAAAAAATCTGATAAAGAACACATTCAAGAGAAAGAGGAGAGGAGCGAGAAAAGTAAGCAATGCTGTCTTTCTGGTGTTCTGTGATGCACAATATAAGTATGAAGGCACGACTGCTCTTTCTGCTTTCTCAATTGACCTATATACAGGTAGTTTTGCTTGGCTTGAAATACTGAGTATCTAAAGGTCTGGAATAACATGCTTCAAAAAAAAACTGGTCAAAAATAAGTTGAAAATAACGGTGGGAATTCTAAACAAAAGGCTAGCTAATGAAAGGAAAGGGTGAATAGGAAGTCAAATTAGTAAATTAAGTATTCAAAATACTTGATATAGGTTTCCATAGAGAAAAGACTACATTTAATTTATTACAGAATAAAAACTAAGCTAAAGGATATTGTCTATTATCTTTGTAATATAATAAAATACAAAAAATGTTGAGTGATTCACATATATGAAATGTGGAATTAAATGAGCAAAAAATTAATAGTTTTTCAGGGGTCATGATATCCACTTAATATGTGTTATATTATGAGGTTTCTCGAAATAGTGCTGTCTTGGGTAGAAAGACGTCCCCAAAGGACAATCTTAAAACCCAAATAGTTTCAATCCTTTCGTCCTATCTTTCTGAAATTTAATCTACAGTTAAACATTTTGGCCGGGCTTGGTGGCTTATGCCTGTAATCCCAACATTTTGGAAGGCCAAGGTAGGTAGGTCACCTGAGCCCAGGAACTGGAAACCAGCCTGGGCAACATGGCAAAACCTCATCTCTATAAAAAATACAAAAATTAGCCAGGCACAATGGTGCGCGCCTATGGTCCCAGCTACTCAGAAGACAGAGGTGGGAGGGTCTTTTGAGCCCAGAAAGTTGAGGCTGCAATAAGCCTTAATTGTGCCACTGCATTCCAGCCTGGGCAAGAGAGTGAGACTCTGTCAAAAAAGAAATAAAAAGGAGACTCCTGAAGATGGCGGTTAGGGGCTTCACATGACTCTAATAATATAACTCTATATGCCCCATAGGAATCTTGTGCTGTTATCGATGAACTTTCATGTTTATGCCTGCTCCTACATGTGCTATTATGCGTTTCAACTCATCAGCGCCACTATAGCACCAACTCTATAGAATCTGTCAAAAATTTACCAAATGTCAAGACTTTGCTCAAATCCAAAAGTTTTCATGGCATAGATGACTTTATATCTGTAGTACTCAAATTGTTATATACTCGTATTTTTAATGAATGCAAAACATTCATGCATTATTTCATTCATTTATTCATTATGTGATTTATTTAGAAAAACATACTACATTCCTATGCTAGCAGACTTCAGAGATAGAAATTTAAGTGGTACTGGCTGGAGAAGAAAAACACAAACATAATGACTTAGTTACCATATGTAACATGATAGAAATGCATTTAGAACAAAATTGAGGAACAAAATAAAGTGTGATCAATTTACTAAAGCAGTCAGGGTATGGCATACCAACCCTAGGTGAGCCCCAATGATCCCTACCTCCTGGTGTACATGCCTTTGTGTAATCCCCTTACTTGAGTGTGGGCAGAAACTGTGACTTGCTTCTAACCAAGAGAATATGGCAAAGGTGATATGATGTCACTTCTCTGACTACAACACATTCTGCAAGACTCTGTCTTAGCAGACTGGACTGAAAAACTCATCACAAGCCTTGAAGAAGCATGCTGCTATGACATGCATGAACTGCTTATTAAAAGGTTCAAGTGGCATGGAACTGCAGGCAGCCTTTAGCTGTTAAGGGCTTCAAACCTCCAATTGCAAGGAACTGAATTCTGCCAACAATCATGTGATCTTGAAAGAGGATTCTGAACCTCAAATCAGCTCACATTCTCTAACAATATCTTGATTTCATCCAGTGAGCAAATCATTGTAGAATTCCTGGTCCACAGGACCTGGGAGATACTAAATGTGTGCTGTTTCTAGCTGCTAAATTTGTGGTAATTTGATACACAGCAATAGAAAACGGATATACCGATGAAGTTAGGAAAAAAATCTTTCAGTCAAGTGCTACTTGAGAAAAGTGAGCTCTGATCTGAAGAATGACTATTATATTGATGAAAGTCTGCAAATTCAGACAAAACAAAAAGCCTTTATTTAAGACATTGGCATAAGCCATTTTAAGTGCCCAGAATGATACACCTGGTCCTCCTCTGGCTCTGGTAAGAGGAGTTATAAAATAATGGAAATGTTCCTTGTACTTGTTCTAAAAAAATGTTACTTACATGCCTCCAGAAAACACACACACACACACACACACACACACACACACACACAATTGGGAACATTTTGGCCCCCATCTATAAATTCATTGATCATCCTAAATTGTTTTTTCTGGCTTCCAGATTTAAATCAATGTTGTCTTGCTGACTTACTAAGCAATTAATATAGTATCACCCATGTAATTCAGAAAATAGCTCAGGATCTTCCAACTACATGTGTATATGCATCCACCCTTTCTCAGATGCAAAATCTGGCCCCGTCACATATTTTCAGATGACATCTGTTCACAGCAGGTATTGAAATGTTTGTATAGTCTTTCTTAAAGTCCTTAAGGTGGTAGAAAAGGGTCATATTTCACAGTGCAGAAAATCACACACACACGCACACACGCACACACACACCACACCCACACACACCCACACACACATTTATATCCCATGTGAACTGTTTGTGCCATCATGGCTGCTTCCTGGAATTCACTCTCTCTCCCTCTTCTTAAACAGATGACCAATCTTGTTGGCTCTTTTTTCTCCTTCCTAGATTGTTCCTTGGAGAATTTGAAATTTTTTATTGTTTTGCAGAAAATGTAGTAACTGCATTTTGATGCTTCAGCAATTTCTCCAGGTACCTCACCCTGCTCCAGGTGGATAAACAAGGAAGAAAGGTGTTTCTTCTTAATAGATACAATGTTCTCATCAGAAAACCTTGTTTGGACTTACCGATGAAGTAACATCTTTGGGCCATTTTGTGTAGCTGATTTCATTGTGAAAAAACGATCAACTACCCCAGACCAAAAAAAAAAAAAAAAAAACAGAAAAAAACAAAACAAAACAAAAAACTAGTTTGGAACACCCAAGTCAATGATGTTAAAGCTATAGTTTCCTTATCAGCAAAGTTCCAGTCTCTGCATTACAGTTTTTTTTTTTGAATATGAATTGTGGAGCATTTGCTAGACAAGAGATTATTGTTCTACAGAAATAAGTTATTCTTGGAAGAATAACTGTCTAAACCATGTGCTGTCTATGCTTAACCTCTGCTTGATATGTACTTCTGATTTTGACTGGAAATAATAAACTTTCTAAGTAACAGGTACTTTGGGTAAATCTTCATGTCCTGAAGAGCAAGAAATATATCCAACATTAACACTGGAACCTTACTCCTTAGCATTTATAAAGGAGTTATGAATTATTAAAGGTTTTAATAAGTTTGGAATTTTACTGTAATTCATGATTAAATATTAAAGAGTGACCTAGAAGTTCAGGTTGAAGAAGTTAGACTTCAGAAGGAACAAAAGTGAATATAGAGAGATGTTCATAATCAGAGTAGAATAATAAAGAGAAACTTATAATCAAGAAATATTTCTCAAAGAGAGGGAAGCCATACTATACTGAAAGATAAAATATATTATGTAATAGAAATCTCTAGGTCAAATGACAGAGTGTGTGACACTCTCTTTAGCAGTGACACTTTCTCAGCCAGACAGCTTAAGTTTGAAATCCAACTGTGATGTTTACCGGCTTTGGACCTTGGGCAAGTTATTCAATTTCTTTGGCCTTTAATTTTTCCCATTTTTAAAATGGACATCTTCCTCATAGTGTTGTTTCTGAATTAAATGAGCGCTTATAGTAATGCCTAGGACATATTAGGTGCTGACAGTAGTTGATACTTTTCTAATGAGATCAGAAGTGAGGGGTCACAAAAATAATACTGAGAAATTATTAAAATAGGGCATAGAGGAAAGCAGAAGAAAAATGAAGCAGTACAAACAGAAAGTAGTCCCCTATTATTCCTGGAGGAATGCCATGTACTGGAAGAATTTAATAATAACAACACTTGTCTTCCCGTTGTCATTTTTTTGGGGGGGGGGAGACAAGAAATGTTTTCATAAAAATGGGTGTGGCAAAATATGGTATTGCAATAAAAAATTATAAGGGCATAACCAAACATGAAATTAAGAGAAGATTATTTTCAGTTATCAACTGTAAGCACAAAAAAATATGGCATGGATCAGAGATGTGTAATTTGAAGTTGCAGTTATGAAATCAATATTAGTATGTATGCCTAGATGAAATATTATATTAGAAGGTCCTTTTTATTTTGCAGTCACATCTCAGTTATGTGTCAGAAAACATGGACAGTCTTAAAATTTCAAACTGCCTATCTTTGGCCACTCATTTGCATTTTTGGGTTCCTAACAACATTTGCTTAAAGGGGTACTAAGCTGAATTTTAAGGAAAATTACCATGTCATAAAAAAGCCTTGGGACAATTATGAAGAAAGAGTTAGATTGGCATAAAAGAATGGGTAATAGTACAAATATTAGGTGCTATTGTAATTAAGAGGGGAGAAGAAAATATCATTCTGGATTTTGCAATCTTGACAGTTTTCATCAAAGCATAGGAATATCGAATTGCTATAAAGATGACCTGGACAATGATGTCTAGTTTCTGTTCTATACAAAAAACATTTTCATAGAATTCATTCTAGAAACAAATCTTTATGAGGTCATGATTATCCCAGAGATCTAAAGTGAAAGTAGAGATATGTACTCAGATGGCAGGAAGAGAGAAGTGAAGAGTGGAAAAGCAAAATCCTATGTGAAAATTTTTTGGGGTGCACTTCCATTTTACTTTATTTTTTTCTCAAGGCCTTCTATTACTTGATATAATGTTAAAGATCTTTAAATTCAGCAAAAATACAAAAAACGGGCTATGCAAATTATTATCTCAGTTTTGAAAGATTGCTGAACCTTCTTTTATAAATACTGTGGGAAAATATACAGTTGTGTATTATGACATACAATACAGTGATTTGGACTACATCTTTTATCTGGTTCCCTGTTTAAACTTTTTAAAAATTTCTTTATTCTGCTTATCTGACAGTTGATGGGTCTAATATATTTTTATATCTCCTAAAATTACTTACTCAAATAAGTAACTCCCTCTGCCAAACAACTCTTGACTCCTACCTGGTATTAGTTCCCAGAAATATTTCAACTCACACAACAATTACAAATTGCAAATCCAGAGCCATCCCAGGCTTTAGTTTTGCTCTTCTGTTAATGATAAGAGCATAAGAAATAGACTATTAGCTAACAGAATATCCAGAAATTATTTATTTGTTACGTATGTCCTCCACAACTAGGGATTCAACTTGTGGCTAAAAAGAAGTTCTCAGAAAGAATTTATGAGTTACACATTTTTAAATAATCAAATAAGTGTCTTCTCATGAGTTCTTCACTGCACTCAACTTGGCAATCATCCTCCTCTATATGATCAAAAATATTCTGCAAAAGTAGCTTTAAAGAGTGTTTGGAAATTTTGGCCTTGAAATTATTTATTTTTAAATAAATTCTAAATTCACTTCACCATATATCTAAGCAGCGCAATTTGATATTGACTGTTTTCTTTCCAGGGCTTCTCTTCTGGGAATACGTGAGCTATCTGAGTACAAAGAACCTAGATCTTTGTCCTAATGCTACACATTATCATGTTATAGGTACATACAGAATACCTAAAAATGTATAATATTTTGGTATAAATTTATAAGAAAAAATCCTCCAAGATCAAATCCAAAATTACCAAGAAAAAAAATTGTATCTTCTCAGAAAAATAACCTCCATGAATTAAAAAAAAATAAAAAACTTTCAAAAAAGATAACAAGGAAAAGAATGTTGAGCTTTCAGAGTTTCAAAAATGGGAGCAAGTGTGTGATACCTAAGAAGTTTACAGCTATTATTTGGTACAATTGAATTAAAAAATAAATAGAAACATTCATTTTATTAATCTTTCAAATTGAATATTGCTATAAGAAAAAATCAAAGGAAAAATAAAACAATAATTCTGACTACAATTGTCTTTAAACACATTGAAATTTTTATACATAAAATTCTGAAAATTCCTATCTGGTTAATTCTGTTTAAAACTATATATATTAACCTCAGTAAAATTAGACATATTGGTGGTAAAATTGTACTTGATAAAATGTGTTGCTGATTAAAATCAAATAAGATAACTAAATGTTTTAACTATTAATATCTCCAAATTTGATCAAGCAAAATGCACTTAGCCAGAAAATAAAACTGCAAGACAGAAGTTGTTATAAAATTTGATACAAATTATAGAATTAAATGAATCTATCCTTATAGTACAATTTATGACAGAAAAAATCAAGTTACATGAAAGTAATTTAAGTATTTTATCTTCATATTATGGAAAATTATCAAAACACATTTGTGTTAACTTCAAAAACTGTATCTCAAAATTGACTGTTTATGCACTTATCAAATATTTGCACTCATCAAAATGAATTTTGGAAATCCACAAGGTAAAAAGATAAGTGAAAAGTTAATCAAAATAATTGGTTCAAAATGGTAGAATAAAAATATTTTTTATTTTAACATCTATCCACAAATACTAAAGAAGTCTGATTTAGCCAAAATTCTTCACATCCATATGTAATTTTAAAAGACGATGATTGTTGTAATTGATAGAAGAAGCGTATTTCTGCATGGCTTTATTTCTAGATGCCTATGAACATTGTAGTTTCAAAAGGTTGTTGTCAATTAATTGTTGTAATTCACTTAAGAAAAAAAGGAGAAAAAGGAAATGTGACACTGTCAGAGTTACTCTGTTTTAAGCTGTGAACAGAGAAAAAATCATTTCAAAGTTTTCTAAACTATAGCTAGCATTATTTTAATATTAGACATTGGAATATATGTATTATAATTCTACACAGGCCTCTAGGTCATGTTTGTTTTTCAGTGACTCTCATTTGAATGAGAGAGGAACAAAAGCAACTGAACAGAATCTTAAACAGCCATATAGAACAACCTAAGTGCCAGATCCTCTTTTTTGTTGTTGATCTTATAGTATTTATCTCTTATTGTTTCTGTTCCCTGTGGTTCTTATGTATCACCTGCTAACCATTTGGCCTCATATACTGGCCATCAACTCCTGAATATACCATTGCCATGACTGAAAATAAACAAATTGTATAGACTTTCAAATAAAGTTACCTTCTATATGTGTTTTTATTTCTGTTAGTAGATTCATTTTTGCCTTGACCTTCATATTTCATTTGACATCTGCTTTCCTCGTTTTCTATAACATTTTCATTTTAAGATATAGAAATCGTAGCAAATCTTTGTCATGGATATTATCATGAATGATTTCAAAATTAGGTATAGATTTTTGACATAGATAAAATGATGCACAACGGAAGATATGACTGATAGTCAATGGTTATTTTTCTTAACTACAATCCAAGGTTACTATAATAATTATTTGAAAGAGTAACTATGTACTGAGGGAGGATACACACTTATACCATGATAACTATGTAAGAGAAAGATATCCATTGCATCACAAATAAAGCAAAGCGTGTTTGTAACAGGGTTTGGGGTTGATCCAAATTTTTTGCTCTGCAATGAAAACAGAACTATTGTTTTACTCTTTAAGGCAGTGTATTGAAAGTAGTTAGCAAAACCCCTGTATCATCTACCCCAATCATTGAGAAAACTGATGTTTCCCACATATCAAAAGGAGCCTGGAACAAAGATACATAATATATAAATGTTTTTTGGGCATTCAGTTTGAAAAGTAATGAAGGGAATATGAACATACAACAACAACAAAAACAAAAGGAACAATCTCTCTCTTTTGGTAATATAAAATCTTTGTTTCTTTTTAATCAAAATAATCAAAATACAATCTAGTCCCTAAAGCAGACGTACCAAACCTTGAAATCTCTAGAAGACACCTGGGTGGAATTGAACCTTGATAAATGCATACACACACACACACACACTTTTTTTTAGTGTTGAGTGAATTTATTCATGCATGTATTCAACAGATATATATTGAATGCCCCATATGTGTCATCTGCTCTACTAGGCATGAAAAAATGTTTAGAAATAAATAAAACAGGGTCCCTAGCGAGAGGTAATTCAACATCTAGGAATAAATACATGCATCAACAAATAAATTCTAAAATAATGTAGTATGTGCAGCAATAGAAAAATATATGTATTAACATGAGAACACTATAGAGAGGCATCTAATTTAGGTTGATGGTACTAGGGGAGAAGCAAAAAAGACCCCCTGTAAGTGCTGATAACCAAACTGAACTTTAAATAATTCTATTCATTTTTTCAGAAAATATTTGTTGAGGGTCTACGACATGCCAGACACTAGTGCTGGCAATAGATCAAGAAACTAAATATTTTAGTGCATGACTTCCATTTACAATTAACACTCTAGTGGATGAGAATTTAGTGAAGCAAATGGCAGGGGTAGGTATAAAGGAAAATCACAAGGTGAATTATGCTGAGTTTAAAACTTGAGAAAGTTACAGTGAGAAACTAAGCAAGAGTTGGGGATAGCGGTCATAGTATAGAAAGCCGGTAGCTCATGTTAGTGCTTGGTACTACGAATTGGAAATGAATTTAGTTCTCTCTATATAACTTCTTGCATGTATCTTTGTAAAATATTGATTAGCAAGTGTCATAGTTATATTTTTATTTGTGACAAATCTCTGAGGAATTATATTTAATATGGCAGGCATTATGGGAGAGACAAATACCCAAGCCAGATAATTTAGGACATTTCTGCATCACAGTATTTAATCTCCACAGACTGGCATTGTCATCTTTACACAGGTTCTACAAATGAAGTGAAGTATGAGAATTTTTGGCTAAGAAGACTAGAACTATATTTAATCATGTTATATTGTATTCTCCCAAGATATGGTATTATTTTATAACTGCAGGATTGCAGAAACCTCACTTGGAGGCCTTTTGCAGTGTTTGAAAGATGACAGGATCTTCTATCATCAAGATTTTCCTGAACAGTATAGCAGTTTTCTTTTCAATGCTATAGTCACATAATTAATCATAATATTATGTGACTATTAAGTAAAAAAGAGAGTAATATAAAAAATTTAGATGCTGATCATGAGGCTAGATCAAATTATATTCTGATGTAGTGTTTAAAATGCACTTCCTTTTCTGAAAGCTTTGAAGTGTTTGAGCTCAGGATCACACTGCCTAATCTTGTCCCTGGATCAACTTGGTCATAGTATGTTTAAAGCAGATCAGGCCATACAGCATCTGTTCCAGAAACCTAAGATGTCTGATTGCCATGGAATTACATTCAGACTGTTTGAAGTGTATCTTTTCATGCAATACAGAAGTCATCCTTCTAAAATGCTACTGTGAGAGGGCAACCATGACTAAGAAACTGTCGAAATAAGTTCTGCCTAAGTGCTTTTTAAGTGCAAATAGTTTGAGAATGAAGTGTCTCATACAGAACAGTACTTCAGAGAGTAGGCACTCAATAAATATTAAACTACAAGAGTCCACACTAAAATAGTTCTTAACAAACAATAAATCAACTTCACTCTCACCAAGATCTACTTCTTGCATACCAAATGTGTATTTGGTGCTATGTACATATATACAAGTCAAGAGATACTTTTTCAGGTTCAAGAAATTTAAGAACAGGCAAAATAAAAAATAAGGCAAACACACATACAACTAGGGATTGGATAACTGACTTTTCACCAAATCAGTGTTACTTCAGCTTTCCCATGGAACATGCTCTGCAATGCAAGCTCCGCCTCCTGGGTTCAAGCCTCCTTGAGTAGCTGGGACTCAGTAGCTGGGACTCAGTAGCTGCCTCAGCCTCCCGAGTAGCTGGGACTACAGGCGCCCACCACCACGCACGGCTAATTTTTTGTATTTTTAGTAGAGATTGGGTTTCACCATGTTACTCAGGAAGGTCTGGATCTCCTGATCTCGTGATCTGCCCACCTTGGCCTCCCAAAGTGTTGGGATTACAGGCGTGAACCACCGTGCCTGGCCCTATATCTAAGTTTTAAAATAATTTAAAACACTTGTGTGAGGAAAATCATCTCAATGAGCTGGTGTGTTGCCCTTACAAACTATTTTTGTCCATGGCTGAGACAATGAATCCATAAAAAAAATTTAATTAATTAATATCCATAATGGATGGACTCCAAGAGTGCCCCTACCTTCTACCTAACAAACACACTCTGATTCTTCTCTCCCAGATAGACTATGTCATTATCATGTAATTGAATCTTGTCTGGCTTCTACCTCTCTGCCCAAGCCCTTTGGATGGATCCCAAAATCCTTTGCTATAAGTCTCTGTCTCTAAATTCTTCCTGGGTTTCCAGTGTGCAGATAAGGCTGGAGGCTTTTTCCCACCCTTTGCTTAGCCAGCCTCTTGAAATTATACTTTACTGGGAGGGGAATTTTTATAGAGAGAATATGAATTGATTTGTTAGAAGTAACAAACATTAACTAGGAAAGCAAATAAAATAGAAAGGATAAAATATTTAAATGTAGAATCTTTGCAATGTGTAGAGTTTGTTCAAGCGTGAGCAGTGAGTCTGAGAGGAAATGCCAAAACCAAGCCTGACACAGTGGCATGGCCTGTAGTCCAACTATGAGGGAGTTTGAGGCAAGAGAATTGCTTTGTCCTGGGATTTCAAGGTTGTAGTGCACTATGATTGCACCTGTGAATAGCCATGCACTACAGCCTGGGCAACATAGTGAGACCCTCATTCTGCAGAAGAAGAGGAAGAACAAAGAGGAGGATCAAAGTTACTCTACATCTATAGAAAGATTGCAACATTATTATAGGTTTTAAGAGATTTTATTGATATTATAGATAAAAAAGTTTGCAAAGAAGGGATGTGTATCTTCTTTAGTTGGAGCTATATATTAAAAATGGGATGACTTGTATGCCTTCAATGAGTTGAAATATGTGGATACTGATATTGTCAGGAAAAACCTGTAATGTGACTTAATGGTCGACTTTGGTTATTCTTTTTAACTCTGATTGTTAAGTGAAGGCAGGCAAACATTCTAATTATGTTCAGTAATTGTTTCTTTGAATTTTCACAATGTTAAAAATGCAACATCCATATAAATATAAATATCATAAATAGTGTTTTACTCAAACATTTTTATCTCAAAATTATGCTGGCAGTGAAGATGTCGTTCATAACTATAGATCAGTTTACTTTGGGGGGTCTATATCAGATCTTCTCTGGGTAATTTTAATAATTTTTATTTCTTTTAAAAATGTCATGGGAATACAGTGTATATATTTACAGGGCACATGTGATATTCTGATACAGGCATACGCTGTGTAATAATCACATCAGGATAAATGGGTTATCCCTCACCTGAAGCATTTATCATTTCTTTGTGTTACAAACCTTCCAATTATACTCTTTTAGCTATTTTTAAATGCACAAAGGCCTTTTCTGCATCTATTGAGATAATCATGTGGTTTCTGTCCTGTTTATATGCTGGATTACATTTATTGATTTGCGTATATTGAACCAGCCTTGCATCCCAGGGATGAAGCCCACTTGGTCATGGTGGATAAGCTTTTTGATGTGCTGCTGGATTCGGTTTGCCAGTATTTTATTGAGGATTTTTGCATCAATATTCATCAAGGATATTGGTCTAAAATTCTCTTTTTTGGTTGTGTCTCTGCCCGGCTTTGGTATCAGGATGATGCTGGCCTCATAAAATGAGTTAGGGAGGATTCCCTCTTTTTCTATTGATTGGAATAGTTTCAGAAGGAATGGTACCAGTTCCTCCTTGTACCTATGGTAGAATTCGGCTGTGAATCCAACTGGTCCTGGACTCTTTTTGGTTGGTAAGCTATTGATTATTGCCACAATTTCAGCTCCTGTTATTGGTCTATTCAGAGATTCAACTTTTCCTGGGTTAGTCTTGGGACAGTGTATGTGTCGAGGAATTTATCCATTTCTTCTAGATTTTCTAGTTTATTTGCGTAGAGATGTTCGTAGTATTCTCTGATGGTAGTTTGTATTTCTGTGGGATCGGTGGTGATATCCCCTTTATCATTTTTTATTGTGTCTATTTGATTCTTCTATCTTTTTTTCTTTATTAGTCTTGCTAGCGGTCTATCAATTTTGTTGATCCTTTCAAAAAACCAGCTCCTGGATTCATTAATTTTTTGACAGGTTTTTTGTGTCTGTATTTCCTTCAGTTCTGCTCTGATTTTAGTTATTTCTTGCCTTCTGCTAGCTTTTGAATGTGTTTGCTCTTGCTTTTCTAGTTCTTTTAATTGTGATGTTAGGGTGTCAATTTGGGATCTTTCCTGCTTTCTCTTGTGGGCATTTAGTGCTATAAATTTCCCTCTACACACTGCTTTGAATGCGTCCCAGAGATCCTGGTATGTTGTGTCTTTCTTCTCGTTGGTTTAATAAATTAGGTATTGATGGGACATATCTCAAAATGATAAGAGCTATCTATGACAAACCCACAGCCAATATCATACTGAATGGGCAAAAACTGGAAGCATTCCCTTTGAAAACTGGCACAAGACAGGGATGCCCTCTCTCACCACTCCTAGTCAACAGAGTGTTGGAAGTTCTGGCCAGGGCAATTAGGCAGGAGAAGGAAATAAAGGGTATTCAATTAGGAAAAGAGGAAGTCAAATTGTCCCTGTTTGCAGATGACATGAGTGTATATCTAGAAAACTCCATTGTCTCAGCCCAAAATCTCCTTAAGCTGATAAGCAACTTCAGCAAACTCTCAGGATACAAAATCAATGTACAAAAATAACAAGCATTCTTATACACTAATAACAGACAAACAGAGAGCCAAATCATGAGTGAACTCCCATTCACAATTGCTTCAAAGAGAATAAAATACCTAGGAATCCAACTTACAAGGGATGTGAAGGACCTCTTCAAGGAGAACTACAAACCACTGCTCAACGAAATAAAAGAGGATACAAACAAATGGAAGAACATTCCATGCTCGTGGGTAGGAAGAATCAATATCGTGAAAATGGCCATACTGCCCAAGGTAATTTACAGATTCAATGACATCCCCATCAAGCTACCAATGTCTTTCTTCACAGAATTGGAAAAAACTACTTTAAAGTTCATATGGAACCAAAAAAGAGCCCGCATCGCCAAGTCAATAAGCCAAAAGAACAAAGGTGGAGGCATCACACTACCTGACTTCAAACTATACTACAAGGCTACAGTAACCAAAACAGCATGGTACTGGTACCAAAACAGAGATATAGATCAATGGAACAGAACAGAGCCCTCAGAAATAACACCGCATATCTACAACTATCTGATCTTTGACAAACCTGAGGGATTTATTAAATGGGGAAAGGATTCCCCATTTAATAAATGGTGCTGGGAAAACTGGCTAGCCATATGTAGAAAGTTGAAACTGCTTCCCTTCCTTACACCTTATACAAAAATCAATTCAAGATGGATTAAAGACTTAAATGTTAGACCTAAAACCATAAAAACCCTAGAAGAAAACCTAGGCATTACCATTCAGGACATAGGCATAGGCAAGGACTTCATGCCTAAAACACCAAAAGCAATGGCAACGAAAGCCAAAATTGACAAATGGGATCTAATTAAACTAAAGAGCTTCTGCACAGCAAAAGAAATTACCATTAGAGTGAACAGGCAACTTACAAAGTGGGAGAAAATTTTCGCAACCTACTCATCTGACAAAGGGTAATATCCAGAATCTACCATGAATTCAAACAAATTTACAAGAAACAAACAAACAAACCCATCAAAAAGTGGGCGAAGGACATGAACAGACACTTCTCAAAAGAAGACATTTATGCAGCCAACAGACACATGAAAAAATGCTCATCATCACTGGCCATCAGAGAAATGCAAATCAAAACCACAATGAGATACCATCTCACACCAGTTAGAATGGCAATCATTAAAAAGTCAGGAAACAACAGGTGCTGGAGAGGATGTGGACAAATAGGAACACTTTTACACTGTTAGTGGGACTGTAAACTAGTTCAACCATTGTGGAAGTCAGTGTGGTGATTCCTCAGGGATCTAGAACTAGAAATACCATTTGACCCAGCCATCCCATTACTGGGTATATACCCAAAGGACCATAAATCATGCTGCTATAAAGACACATGCACACGTATGATTATTGTGGCATTATTCACAATAGCAAAGACTTGGAACCAACCCAAATGTCCAACAATGATAGACTGGATTGAGAAAATGTGGCACATATACACCGTGGAATACTATGCAGCCATAAAAAATGATGAGTTCATGTCCTTTGTAGGGACATGGATGAAATTGGAAATCATCATTCTCAGTAAACTATCGCAAGAACAAAAAACCAAACACCGCATATTCTCACTCATAGGTGGGAATTGAACAATGGGAACACATGGACACAGTAAGGGGAACATCACACTCTGGGGTCTGTTGTGGGGTAGGGGGATGGGGGAGGGATAGCATTGGGAGATATAACTAATGCTAGATGTCAAGTTGGTGGGTGCAGCGCACCAGCATGGCACATGTATGCATATGTAACTAACCTGCACATTGTGCACATGTATCCTAAAACTTAAAGTATAATAATAATAAATAAATAAATACATTTTTTAAAAAAGCACAATAAATTATTGTCGAATATAATCATGCATTGGGCTGTGAAATACTAGCTCTTATTCATTTTAACTATATTTTTGTACCCATTAACCTCTTCCTCCACTCCCCAAAACACTCCCCAGTCTGGTAACCATCATTCTGTTTGCTCTCTCCATTAGTTCAAATGTTATATGTTTTAGCTGTTACAAATTGTGAAAATAAGGAAAATTAATCTCCTTGCCTGGTTTATTTTACTTGATATAATGTCCTCTAGTTCCTTTCTAGTTCCATTCATGTTGTCGTAAATGACAAAATGTCATTCTTTTCATGGCTGAATAGTACTCCATTGTGTATATGTACAACATTTTCTTACCCATTTGTCTGTTGATAGATAATTAGTTTCCTTTCAAATATTGGTTATTGTGAATAGTGCTTCAGTGAAGATGGGAGTGCAGATACCACGTCAATATACTGAGTTCCTTTCTTTTGGGTAAATACCTAGAAGTGGATAATATGGTAGTTCAATTTTGAGTTTTGTCTGGAACTTCTGTACTGTTCTCCATAATGGTTGCACTAACTTACTTTCCCAATGCACTTCCTTTTCTAAATTTACATTCCAAATACAGCAATTCCAAATCCTCAGGAGCATTCATTATTGCCTGCCTTTTGGATAAAAGTCATTTTAACTGAAATGAAATGATATTTCATTGTAGTTTTTATTTGCATTTCTCTGATGACCAATGAGCACCCTGTTACATACCTGTTTACAATTTGTATGTCTTCTTTTTAGAAATATCTATTCAGTTCTTTGGCCCATTTTTAATCAGATTATTACATTTTTTCCTATTGAGTTTTTTGAGCTACTTTTGTATTCTGCATATTAATCCCATGTCATATGGATAGTCTGAAATATTTTTTCCTATTCTGTGGGTTGTCTCTTCACTTTGCTGCTTGTTTCCTCTGCTGTGCAGAAGCTTTTTAACTTAATGGGATCCCATTTGTTCATTTTTGCTTTGATTGTCTGTGATGGTTCATGAAAGATTTGCCCAGACCAATGTCCACAAGAGTTTCTCTAATGTTTTCTTTTAGTAATTCCATAGTTTGAAGTTTTATATTTGTCTTTAATCCACTTTTATTTGATTTTTATATATGATAATAGTGGTCTAGTTTCATTATTCTGCATATAGATATCCATTTTTCCCAGCATTGTTTATAAATGAACTGTCCTTTCCACAATGTATGCTCTTGGAACCTTTGTTGAAAAGCAGTTGGTTAAAAATGTGTGGATTTATTTCCGGGTTCTCTATTCTGTTCCATTGGTCTATGTGTCTGTTTTAAGCCAGTACCCTGTTGTTTTGGTTCCAATAGCTGTATAGTGTAATTTGAAGTCAGGTAATGTGATTCTCCAATTTTGTTATTTTGCTTAGGATACATTGGCTCTTCTGGGTCTCTTGTGGTTCCTTATAAATCTTAGGATTGTTTTATCTATTTATGTGAAGAATGTCATTTGCATTTTGATAGGGATTACATTGAATCTGCAGATTGCTTTGGGTAGGGTGGACATTTTAACAATATTTATTCTTCCAATCCATGAACATGGAATATCTTTCCATTTATTTGTATTCTCTTCATTTTGTTGATCCAGTGTTTCATAATTTCATTATACACATCTTTCACTGGTTTAGTTTATGCCTAGGTATTTTATTTTATTTGTAGGTATTATAAATGATATTACTTTATTGATTTCTTTTTCAGACTGTTTGGTATTGACATATAGAAATGCTACTGGTTTTTGTTGGGTGATACTGTATCCTTGAACTTTACTGAATTTATATATCAATTCAAATAGTGTTTCGATAGAGTCCTTAGGTTTTTCAAAATATAGTATCATACCATTGAATGATAATTTGACTTCTTCCTTTGCAATTTGGATGCCATTTATTTCTTTGGTCTTGTCTGATTGCTTTAATTAAATCTTCCAGTACTATGTTGAATAACAGTGATGAAAGTGGGCATCCTTGTCATTTTCCAGATCTTTGAGGAAAGGCTTTCAATTTATCCTCATTCAATATGATACCAGCTGTGAGCCTGTCATATGTAGTTGTTATTGTGTTGAGGCATGTTCCTTGTATACCCAGTTTTTTAGGGGTTTTATCCTGAATGGATGTTGAATTTTATCAAATGATTTTTCAACATCAATGGAAATTATCTTATAGTTTTTATTCTGCACTCCGTTGATCTGATGTATCACATTCCTGGATTTGCCTATGTTGAGTCATCTTTGGATCCTTGGAATAAATCCCACTTAGTCATGATTAATGATCTTTTTAATGTGTTGTTGAATTCAGTTTACTGGTATTTTGTTGAGAATTTTTGCATCAATGTTCATTAGGGATATTGGCCTGTAGTTTTCTCTTCTTTTCTTTGTCTGGTTTTGGTATCGTGATAGTACTGGCCTTGTAGAATGAGTTTGGAAGGATTTCCTCTTCCTCTATTTTTTGGGAATAGTTTGAGTAAGATTGGTATTGGTTCTTCTTTACATGTTGGATAAAGTTCAGCAGTGAAGCCATAGAGGCCCTAGCTTTTCTCTGCTTGGAGACTTTTATTATGGCTTTGCTCTAATTACTTATTGCTCTATTCAGGTGTTTTTGTTTTGTTTTGTTTTGCTTTTTGAGATAGAGTCTTGCTCTTTCACCAGGCTGGAGTGCAGTGGCACGATTTCAGCTCACTGCAACCTCTGACTCTGGGGTTCAAACAATTCTCCTGCCTCAGCCTCCTGAGTAGCTGGGATTACATGCATGCACCACGACATCCAGCTAATTTTTGTATTTTTAGTACAGATGGGGTTTCGCCATGTTGGCCAGGCTGGTCTTGAACTCCTGACCTCAGGTAATCTGCCAACTCGGCCTCCCAAAGTGCTAGGACTACAGGTGTGAGCCACAGTGCCTGGCCCTGTTCAGGTTTTGAAGCTCTTCATAGCTCAATCTTCATAAATTGTTTCTGTATATCTAGGAATGTATCTATTGCTTCCAGATTTTCTAATTTATTGGCATATATTTGCTCATAGTATCTTCTAATGGCCCTTTGAATTTCTGTGGTATCAGTGTCAATGTCTCCTTTTCCATCTCTGATTGTATTGATTTGGATCTTCTGTCTTTCTTTCTTAGTCTGGCTAAAGATAGTTGATTTTGTTTATTTTTCAAAAAGCCAAATTTTCATTTATATATATATATATTTTTTTCTATTTATTTAAAATGCATCATTCTGTTGTTTATTTGAAGGTTCTCTATTTTTTTGATATAGGTGCTTATTGCTATAAACTTTCCTCTTTGGTTTGCTTTTTCTGTATCCAATAGTTTTTCATATGTTGTGCTTCCACTTTTATTTGTTTCAATAAATTTTTCAAGTTTCTTTTTAATTTCTTTATTGGCAAACTGGTCATTTGGAAGTATATTATTTAATATCCTTGTGTATAGTTTCCAAAGTTTCTCTTATTGTTGATTTCTAGTTTTATCCTTTGTGTTCAGAGAAGATACTTAGTATAATTTCATTTTTTTGATTTTTTAAAACTTGTTTTGTGGCTTAACATATGGAATATCCTTGAGAATGATTCATGAACTGAGGAGAAGAATGTTTATTCTGCAACCATTGGATGAAATGTTCTTTAAGTATTAGGGCCCTTTGTTCTACAGTGCAGATTAAGTCTGTTGTTTCTCGTTGATTTTCTGTTTGGATGATCTGTCCAATGCTGCAAGTAGGATGCTGAGGTCTCCTACTATTATTGTATTGGGGTCTCTCTCTTTCACTCTAATAATTTTGCTTTGTAAGTCTGGGTACTCTGGTATTGGGTACATATATATTTAAAATTATCATATTCTCTTGCTGAATTGATTATTTTATCATTATATAATGACTGTATTTGTCTGTTTTTATAGGTTTTGCCTTGAAATCTATTTTGTCTGACATAAGTATAGCTATTTCTACTCTTTTATTGTTTCTAATTGCATGAAATATCTTTTTTCCATCCCTTTATTTTCAGTCTGTGTGCCTTTATGGGTAAAATCTGTTTCCTGCAGGCAATACAACATTAAGTCTTTTTAAAAAATCTATTCAGCGAGGTTTTTTTTTTTATTGAAAAGTTTCTTCCATTTACATTCCATGTTGTTACTGATGAGGAAGGACCTACTCCTGATATTTTGTTATTTGTTTTCTGGTTGTTTTGGCCTTCTCTTCCTTCTCTCTTTCCTTCCTATCTTCCTTTTTGTGAAGGTGGTTTTCATTGATGGTACATTTTAATTTCTGGCTTTTTATTTTTTGTGTATGCATTGTAGATTTTTTTTTGATTTGAGGTTACCATGAGGTTTGCAAATATATATTATATTAACCATTATTTTAAACTGATGACAACTTAATACTAATTGCAAAAACAAACACAAGCAAAGAGTTAAGTAATAAAAACTCTTCACTTTAACTTCATTCCCTCACATTTTAACTTTTTGTCTTTTCTGTTTAAATATTTTCATACTGTCTTTGTCTTGAAGATTATTGTAGTTATTATTTTTATAGCTTCATCTTTTAGTCTTTCTACTCAAGATATGAGTAGTTTGCACACCATAATTGCAGTGTTATCATAGTGTATGTTTGTCTGTGCACTTACTATTTCCAGTGAGTACTGTACCTTCAGATGATTTATTATTAGTCATTATTGTCCTTTTATTTCAGATAGAAAAACTCCCATTAGCATTTCTCGTAGGATAGATCTGGTGTTGATAAAATCCTTTAGCTTTTGTTTGTCTGGAAAAGTATTTCTTCTTCATGTTTGTTGGATATTTTCACTGGATATACTAATCTAGGGTAAAAGATTTTTTCCTTTAACATTTTAAATATGCCATGCCACTCTTTCCTAGCCTGTAAGGTTTCCACTGAGAAGTCTGCTGTCAGACATATTGGAGATATTTTGTATGTTACTTGTTTATTTCCTCTTGCTGCTTTAGGACCCTTTCTTTATCCTTGTGTTTTGGGAGTTTGATTATTAAATACCTGGAGGTAGTCTTACTTGGGTTAAATCTGCTTCATGTTCTACAACCTTCTTGTACTTGAATGGTGATATATTTTTCTCTAGGTTGTGAAAGTTTTCTGTTTTTATCCATTTGAATAAAATGGATAAAATTTCTACCTCTATCTCTATATCTACCTCCTCTTTAAGGCTATTTCCTAAATTATGTAGACATGCTTCATTCTTTTTTGTTCTTTTTTCTTTTGTCTCCTCTGACTGTGTATTTTCAAATAGCCTTTCCTCAAGCTAAATAATTCTTTCTTCTATCTTCTTGATCTTGAGACATTCTGATGCGTTCTTCAGTATGTCAGTTAATTTTTTCATCTTCAGAATTTCTGCTTGATTTTTAACAATTATTTTGATCTCTTTGTTAAATTCATCTGATAAGATTCTTAATTCCTTCACTGTGTTATCAGGAATTTTATTGAGCTTCCTCAAAACAGCTATTTTGAATTATCTGTCTGAAAGTTCACATATCTCTGTCACTCTGTGATTGGTCAGCGGTGCCTTATTTAGTTTGGTGAGACTGTGTCTTTCTGGATATTCTTGATGCTTGTGGGTGTCCATCAATGTCTGGGCATTGAAGAGTTAGGTATTTATTGTAGTCTTCACAGTCTGGGCTTGTTTGTACCTGTCCTTCTTGAGAAGGCTTTCCAGGTATTCAAAGGGAATTGAGTGTTTTGATGTAAGTCTGGTCACTGCAGCCGTATCACCCACAAGGGGCACCCCAAGACCAGTAACATTTTGACTTGTACAGACTTGTAGAGGTACTGCCTTGCTGGTCTTGAGTAAGATCTGGGAGAATTCCCTGGATTAGCACTTAGAGAGTCTTGTTTTTGTCCCCTAATTTCCTCACAAGCAAACAGAGACTCTCTTTTTATGCTGAGCTTCTTAGAGTTGACAGAAGGGTGACAGAAGCATCCCAGTGACCACTAGCACTGGTACTATTCTGAGTTAGACCAGAAGCCAGCACAGCACTGGGTTTCACTCAAGGCCCACTGCCAATATTCACTCACGAATCAAGCACTGTTCACTCAGCAGTTGAATCCAGCCAGAATTGTGTCCTTCCCTTAATAGCGGTGAGCTCCCCCTTGGCTCAGGGAAGGTCTAAAAATGCCACCTGAGAGCTAGGGACTGTAATTGGGAACCAGAGGAATCTACTTAGTTCTGTATTCTACTGAAGCTGCATTGGCACCCAAAGAACAAGACAAATTTCTTCTCTCTCTTCCCTCTCCTTTCCTGATGCAGAATGAGTCTCCTCCTGCCCCAAGCCCACAGTGAGAGCTATCTGGAAACTGCTGATGTTTATTCAAGGCCAAAGGGCTCTTCACTTAGCTTGTAGCAAATGCTGCCAGGACTAGGTCTCTTTCTTCAGGATAGTAGGCTCCCCACTGGTCCAGGGAAGATCAAGAAATGTCATCCAGAAGCCAAAGTCTAGAATCAGGGATCTTAAGATCCGGTGGGGAAGGGTTGTTTGCAGCAATTGGACACTGTTTTTTGTTGTTGTTGTTGTTGTTGTTGTTGTTGTTGTTTTTCTTTTTTTCCCCTGTTTCCTTGATATAATGTTAAAGCCAGGTACTTTGATCACTCATCTGATTTTTGGTTCTTACAAAGGTGTTTTCTTGTATGAAGAGTTGTTCAATTTGGTGTTCCTGCACTGAGGGGGTAAGTGTGGGAGGAGAATGATCACTGAGGATTCTACTTGGTCCTCTAACTAAAGGCAGTAGTTCTCTTGTAGAATTAGAGATTTTCTCCTGTTAAGGCTTTGGTTCCCCTCAGTTCACACATTTTCGTTTCATGAAAATGATGTTATAAAGTATGTAATTTTAGTCCATTATTTAAAATTACAAGAAGTTTAAAAAATAATGTTCTTTTACTTTAGTTTCTCTTCAAATGTAAAAATGAATGCTTAAGTGACATGTAGTAACAAAGAACGTCTAGATATCGATTTCTAAATGCTGTTCAGCTATAAAAGCAATCAAGAATCCCTGAAAAAGTGTTTGAGCCTAAGACTGAGATGGAGATAATATAAAATGAATCCATAGTATAGTGTAGTGCCAGGAAGTATAAAAGTATAAAGAAGAAGGAGGAGGACAACAATGACAAAAAAGAGAAGTACAAGAAGGCATGTTAAAGAGATGTAAGAGCAAATGTAAAAGACTTAGCAATTACCAAAAAGGTAGCAATTTCAGCAACAAAATAAATAACTACAGTATTATATAGCCCTAAGATAAAGTGAATACTCTTGAATTTGGAATGATAAAAATAAGTGAGGAAATTGAAGAGGACACACAAAAAATGGAAACACATGCCATGTTAATGGATTATAAGAATCAATATTGTTAAAATGAATATAGTATCCAAAGTGATCTATGGATTCAATGCAATCTCTATCAAAATAACAATTATATTCTTTTTTTTTGAGACAGATTCTCACTCTGTTGCCCAGGCTGGAGTGCAGAGGTGCCATCTTGGCTCACTGCAACTTCCGTCTCCTGGGTTCAAGCAATTCTCCTGCCTCAGCCTCCCAAGTAGCTGGGATTACAGGTGTCTGCCACCATGCATGACTAATTTTTGTATTTTTGGTAGAGACGGGGTTTCACCATGTTGGTCAGGCTGGTCTCAAACTCCTGACCTTCAGTGATCTGCCTACCTCAGCTTCCCAAAGCACAGGGATTACGGGTATGAGCCACTGCATCCGGCCAACAATTACATTCTTCACAGCAATAGCAAAAGCAATTCTAAAATTTGTATAGAACCACATAAGGTCTCAAATAGCCAAAGCAATCCTGAACAAAAGGATTAAGCTAGACGCATAATATTGCCTGACCTCAAAATGTACTACAAAGCTATAGTTGTCAAAACACCATGGTACTGGCAATAAAAACTGACACATAGACCAAGGAAACAGAGTAGAGAACCCAGAAATAAATTCAAGTATTTACAGGAAACTGATTTTCAACAAGGGCACCAAGGACTTACATTGGGGAAAGGGCAGTCTCTTCAATAACTTGTGGTGAGAAAACCACAACAAAAGAAAGAAACTATATGCTTATTTCTCACCATGTGAAAAAAAAAAACTCAAATGTGTCCAAGAACTAAATGTAAGAACTGAAATTATAAAACTACTCGTGTGAAACATAAGAAAAAAGCTTCAGGAGTTTGATCTGGGCAAAGCTTTTATGAATAAAACCTCAAAAACACAGGCAGAAAAAGCAAAAATGGACAAATGAGATTATATCAAACTAAAAATCTTCTACTTCAGCAAAATAAACTGTCATGAATGACAACCTGCAGAATGGGAAGAAATATTTGCAAAACATTAATTTGATGATGGATTAATATTCAGGATGCATAAGGAACTCAGCTCAACAGCAATAAAACAAATAACCTAATCTAATATGATCAAATAATCTTAGTAGATATTTCTCAAAAGTAGACATACAAAAAATACTTTATTGCTAATATAGGCCAACAAGCATCAAAGTCTTCCACAGTCTTTTCTTTCTTGTTTGTCTCCCATAAGCAATTCTTACAAGTCTAGGGGTGATAAATTTCCTCAGCTTTTGTTTGTCTGGGAAAGACTTTATTCTCTTTTAACTTATGAAGGATAACTTTTCTGGGTATAGTATCCTTAGCTGACAGTTTCCTCTTTTATTTTTCTTTCAGAAGTTTGAATATAGCGTCCTATTCCCTCCTGGCCTGTAAGATTTCTGCTGAGACATCCACTGCTAGTCTGATGGGAGTTTTCATATAAATGACTGGATATTTTTTCTTTTTTGTTTTTAAAATGCTCCCTTTGCCTTTGGCTTTTACCAGTTAGACTTTTAGCGTACTATGGAGAAGACCCTTTTAAACTGAATCTCTTTAGGGTTCTCTGAGCTTCCTGTATGTGTATGTCTAAATATCTTGCTAGATTTGGGAAGTTTTTAGCTATTATTTTGTTAAATACATTTTCTAACCCTTTTAGTTTCTGTTCACTTTCTGGGACACCAAAACTTTGAATATTTGGTCACTTTGTGGTGCTCCATATGTCATGCAGGCTTTGTTCATATTTTTTATTTTACTTTTTTTATTTTTATGTGACTTAATTTTTTAAAACTGGCTTCAAGTTCTGAGATTCTTTTCTCTGCTTGATCTAGTGTATTATTGAAGCCTTCAAATGTATTTTGTATTTCATTCAATAAATTCTTCATTTCCAGAATTTCTGTTTGGTCTTCTTTGGTGATATCCATCTCTTTGGTAAATTGTTCATTCATACCCTGAATTGTTTTTCTGATTTCTATGTACTGTTTATCTGAGTTATTTCTCTTGTATCTCAGTGAGTTTCTTTAAAATCATTATTGTGAATTCTTTTTCTGGGATTTCATAAATTTCTTTATCATTGGAATCTGTTGCTGGAGAATTTTTGTGCTCCTTTGCAGGTGTCATATGTCCTTGCTTTCTCTTGTCCCTGTGTTTCTTGTGTCCTTACATTTATTTCTGTGCATCTCATAATGGTTGCATCTTACAACTTTTTTAAACTTGTTTTTGTATGCAACAATATTTTTCTGAAGATGTAGCTATGTTGTTGGTTAAATAGGGTGGTTTGGCTTACATTCTGGGTATGTACAGTACTGTAGTATCTATATAATTTCCTTGGCAATAAACAGCATCAGTAGTGTGTGATTTTCTCAGCAGGGTGCAGTTGTCAGTGAGGGCTGTGGTGAAGTTTTGCTAGTAATAGAGATGTTAGATAGGCTAATAATCCTCTGGCCTCAGTGGTGGAACTGGTGTAATGAGCTTGCCTGTCCCTGGGACCCAGGGCAGAAGACTCTGGCACTGATGTGAGTGGGTGCAGGAAGGCTGATTTGTTGGCCTTCAGTAAGCTTGCTCAGGTGCTGGCAGTGTCAGTGGCTGGCCAGGTGGGTGAGTAGATCCTTGGGTCCCAGGTCAGTGAATGTGTCATGAGCAATGACAGTGGTAGTGGCAGGGCAACCTCTGGCTCCCAAGCAGTCTGCACTAGTGTTGGCATTATCTGCAATGTGCTGGGTCAGCCAGCCCCTGGGGCCATATGTGGCACATGTGGGTGGGTTCCAGCTGTAGTAGTAGCATGTTGGGTGGGCCCATCTTCATTCCTCTAGGTGGAGTGCTCAGGTGCCAACTGTAGTGGATGGGGCAGGGTCATCCCCACTCCCCTAGATAGTGTGCTCTGGCACTGAGGGAAGTGAAACCAGGCTAGTTGGGCCTGTCATCAGGCCCCTTGGTGGTTCATGTGATTGCTAGCTGTGGTAGGCAGGGGTGGAGTTATTACCAGGCCCTCAGGAGAATGCTTGGCTGGAAGAGTCAGCAGCTATACTGTGGCCATGTTGCTGGGGAGGGTACAGTTGCTTTCAGTAGCAGCAGCTATAAACAAGTAACTAGGGAGTGCATGCTTTGGTTCCAAGTAGTGGCTGAAGCCAGTTACCTTGTTCTCAGGATGCATGTAAATGCATGGCAAACCTGCTACTGGGGGCAATAAAGTCACTGCCAGCTGTTCATGCTTTGGACCTAATGACAGCAGCCAGCAGCAGTGCCCAGCTTTGGGTGGGGGGTATCAATGGGTTTTCAGGGATATGGACATGCAGGAGCTGTTGGGTCCAGGGCAGGATGCAGTCTAGTGGGGGCTTGGCTCTTAAAAGGGCACCTTGCTGTAACTGTTTAGGACTCCAGGGTGTGTGGAATCCAGCATGAATTCCCTCTCTGGAGCACTGTCATTGCATGGTTTCTAGGCACCTCCCTATGTTAGTCTCAGGACCTGCGTGAGTTAAAGGGCTCTGGCTGTGGCTAAGAGTGCATCTGTGGTGAGAATGTGGACCAGTGGGGATCACTCACTTACCCTTTTCCCACACTGGGGAGCCTCTATAGGCTCTCAGCCAGTCCCAGTCAAGTAGGCTACCCAGCTTCTCTCTTTCTTTGCTCTTGGTGTTTCCTGTCACTTCTCTGTTGAAGCCCAGCATTCTCTCTGAAGTGTGATCTATTCTAAGTGTGATTATCTACTCATTATCTTGATTTTTCTTTGTTGGTGAGGTGAACCCTAGATGTCTCTAGTCAGCCATCTTGAAGCTCCTCCTTATGAAACGTATTTCTAAAATAATAGGACATGAAAGTTAAAACTATTTATTGAGCCATAAGCTATAAAGTGAATGTTATGTTAGCAAACATGAAAACAACATTAATGTTTTTGTACATCTCCACTGGGACTCTTGAGTGACCAGGCGCATTATCAATGAACAGTAATATTTTGAAAAAAATCTTTTTTTTTTACCTGCACAATAATTATCATCATTGGGCTTAAAATATTCAGTAAACCATTCTATAAACAGATGTGCTATCATCCAGGCTTTGTTGTTTCATGTGCAGTGCACAAGCAGAGTAGATATAGCATAATTCTTAAGGGCCCTAGACTTTTCATAATGGTAAATGAACGTTGACTTCAATTTAAATTTACCAGGTGAATTAGCCTCTAACAGGAGAGTCAACCTGTCCTTTGATGCTTTGAAGCCAGGCAATGACTACTCCCCTTGAGATATGAAAGTCTTAGATGGCATTTTCTTCCAAAAGAAAGCTGCTCTGTCTACATGAAAATCTGTTATTTAATGTAGCCACATTTATCAGTTATATTACATAGAGCTTCCACATAACTTGCTACAGCTTCTACATCAGCACTTGCTGCTTTGTCTTGCACGTCTATGTTATGGAGACAGCTTCTTTTTTGAAACCTCTTAAAGCAACCTCTGCTAGCTTTCAACTCTTCTTCTGCTGCTTCCTCATCTCTGTCTACCTACATAGAACTGAAGAGAGTTAGGGCGTTGCTCTGGATTAGGCTTTGACTTAAGGGAATGTTATGGCTGGTTTGATTTATCCAGACCACTAAAACTTTCTCCATGTCAAAATAAGGTTGTTTCACTTTCTCATCATTTGTGTGTTTACTGGAGTAGCATTTTTAATTTCCTTCAAAAACTTTTCCTTTGCATTCCTAACTTACTTGTTTGGCATAACAGGCCCAGCACTCAGCCTACCATGGCTTTCAACATGCCTTTCTCGCTAAGCGTATTCATTTCTAGCTTTTGACTTAAAGTGGGAGTCATGTGACTCTTCCTTTCACTTGAACACTTGGAGGCCATTGTTGGGTTACTTATTGACCTAATTTCGATATTGTTGTGTCTCAGAGACACCTGAGGAGGAGGAGTGAGATGGGGCAATAGCTGGTCAGTGGTGGAGTTGGTACACACACATTTATTGAATGAGTGTGCTGTTTTATATGGATGCAGTTTGTGGCTCCCCAAAACAATTACAATAGTAACATCAAAGATCACTGATTACAGATTATTATAACAGATATAATTATAATGAAAAGTTTGAAGTATTTTTATAATTACCAAAATGTGACACAGGGACAAAAAATGATAACATTCTGTCAAAAAGTGGTACCAATAGACTTGCATGACACAGGGCTGCCACACATTTTCAATTTTAAAAAAGGTAACATCTGCAACGCACAAAAAGTGAAGTGCAATAAACTGTGATATACCTGTACACTCTTGATGGAAATGTAAATTACATAAACAAACAAACAAACAAAAGAACTACCATATGATCCAGCACCCCCACTGTTGGTTATATATCCAAACAAAAGGAATTCAATATATTGAAAGATATATGGTGCACACTCCTATGTTTATTGCAGCACTATTCACAATGACCAAGATGTGGAACCAATCTAAGCATCCACCAATAGATAAATGGAAATGGGTAAAGAAAATATGTATATATGTATGAGATACATATATATATATATGTCATTTTGTTTTGTTAAGTGAAATAAACCAGGCATAGGAAGACAAATACCGCATGATTGCACTCATATGTGGAAGCTAAGTTGATCTCATAAAAATAGAAAGTAGAATAGTGGTAACTAGAGGCTGAGAAATGTGGGGGATAGGGATGGATTGGTTAATGGATAAAACATTACAGCTAGATAACAGGAATAAGTTCTAGTATTCTATAATACTGTAGAGTGACTATAGTTAAAGCAATTTCTTCTATATTTTCAAATATCTGGAGGATTTGTAATGTCCCCAACCTAAATCAATTATTATTGTTTGAGGTAATTGGTATGCTGATTACCCTGATTTGGTCATTACACATTGTATACAGAAAGAAACATCACATCATAACCTACAAATATGTACATATATTATGTGTCAATTAAAAATATTCTAAATGTTTTAATTAATTACATGGAGGAGAATATACTATTCTTCCTTACTTAAAAATTTTACTTAATAAATATAGAAGGATGAAAAAAATAGAAATCACCACTAAGCAAACAACACAATAATTTCTGCATGATATATTAGCATTTTAAAATTACTGAGCCAAAAAATTAGTGATAAATAGATTTATCTAGCGTTAGGGTTCTTCTCCCAAAGTATTAACTAATTATAAAAGGAAAAAAATAAAATTACAGTAAAAAAATCTGGCAAACACCATCTGAACCCAGTGTTTAAGCCATCACCAGTAATAAGACATAGCAGCATTATGTAGTTTCTGATATGATGCACTTAGAAGGGCATATCATGTTTATGGTATTATTTTCCACAAACCCGTGATCTCAAGTGAATCATGAGAAACCATCAAATTCAAATAAAGGGATGCATCACAAAACATTTATTGAAACCTACTCCACATTAATCACCATCTCCATGTACATAAGCAAGTCATTTTGTGGAATTGTAAACAATAATTCAAGAGATCTTTGAAATATTTCTCCTGAAAATTATTCACCAGACCAATTCAGGAAGAAATCAGAGAAATGGGACTGAGTTGTGGATGAATGTTACTAAAAACAAAATATATTACCCAGATCAGGCTGTATTAGTCTGGTCCCACACTGCTACAAAGAACTACCAGAGACTAGGTAATTTATGAAGAAAAGAAGTTTACTTGACTCACAGTTACAGAGGCTTAACAGGAAGCATGACTGGGAGGCCTCAGGAAACTTTAAATCATGGCGGAAAGTGAAGAGGAAACAAGCATATCTTACCATGGCGCAGCAAGAGAGACAGAGAGAGAGAGAGAGAAGGAGAAAGTGCTACACACTTTAAAGCCATCAGATCTTGTGAGAACTCACTCACTATCACAAGAACAGCAAGGAAGAAATCCACCCTCAGGATCCAATCACCTCCCACTAGGTCCCTCCTTCAACATTGGAATTACAATTTGAGATGAGATTTGGGTGAGGACACAGAGCCAAACCATATTACAGGCTCACAATCCAGGAGAAACTAAAATAAGAAATATACTCTTGCTGGGGTTTGTTTGTTTGTTTGTTTCCCTGAACCATGTAGAGGTGAATTCGGATAAATCTCCTATGGGTGTAGGATTATCATGTTTTCTATTTAATTTTGTTTCACTAGCTCTCACACATGTAAGTAAAGTTTCTTTTACAGATATAATTCACATTTATCACAGTTTATTCTAAATACCAAGCTCCAGTTTTGAAACTTGAGAAAATGCCCTGAGTTTTTACTTGATTAAAACCAAGAAACTTGTAGAAGCATTTTAAATTTAATTAATATATTTATTATAATCTGTCTTACAAAGTTTCAACTAGAAGTTTATTCTCAGTGTTATTGTTCAAATTTAAACATTAAGATATTCTAGCTGTTTATTTCTTTGTTGTGCAGCTTTGTGAAATATCACTGACAGATTTTTATTGAATTGTCTATTATTTTGTTGCCGAGTTATTTTTTCCTTTTTTAAAAATAAAAAATCAGTTATTTGAGAGTCTTTTGCTCTATTGTAAGTTTCTCCATAAACATCTTCCTTTATGCATTTTATCCATTTAAATTCTAAACTCTTTTTAAAATTGATCTATTAATATAAACGGAAATGTTCCTACTGCTAGCATAATCACATATAACCAGCTTTATTATAACATTGTCAAAAATACTATTTGAAATGCTATTTTATATAACTATCATAATTTTCAGAGTTACATTCTTGTTCCTGGTGCTAGTCTCTGATTTATTCCATGTTTGTGAGGGTCCTTCACTGATTAAACAATCGATGTCCAAAGCTTTTCTTATTTGACCTTATCCCCTGTTCTTAACACTTGGTCTCACTTGTTCAGAACCAGTTTTTACTGGTGCTGGAAGCCATTATGTTTCTTATCCCCAAATCAAGTGATATCTAGCCAGTTTCTTACCCAGGCCTAAGAGCCTCAAAACTGCTTCTGTATTGCGCTACCAGTAAGAGCCATGGGCTGACCCTCTGGTATCAGGTAATGAGGTTTTCTGACATGTCAAAGCTTTTGACTAATTATGGTAAAAAAAAAAAAAAACCTCTAAAAATTTGACTAATATTATTGTCTGCTTTTGTTCTCTAAAATAGGGGTCTCCAATTCCTGGCCCATGGACCAGTACCTGGTCATGGCCTGTTAGGGACCAGCCACACAGCAGAAGGTGATCCCTGAATGAGCCAGCATCACCACCTGAGCTCAGCCTCCTGTCAGTTCAGTGGTGGCATTAGATTCTCATAAGAGGGGGAACCCTATTGTGAACTGTACATGCAAGGTTGCTTGCCCATTCCTTATGAAACTCTAATTAATGCCTGATGACCTGAGGTGGAATAGTTTCATCCTGAAACCATCCCCCAACCCCTTACTGTTGCCAAAAAGGATGGGGACTACTACCATAGAACCTTTCTAGGATGAGAGACATATCTTGAAAACTTGCTCTTTGTTTTAGGATCATCAGGTTTTCTTTTTGCTTTTCTCGTATCCTCTTATGAGAAGATAGTGCTATTTCTCATTTCCAAACCTTTTTAAAAAATTCAATTCCTCATACTTTATTTGCTCAGATTAGAAAAGTGAGTTCAATGACACTTTGAACATATTTCAAAATGATGTTTTAAATAGAGATTTCTAAATCAAATTTACTTTCTATAGATTACTTGATTCCCAGAGGCCCATGTTAGTCATGAATATAAAGGGTCCAGCTCTCATTGAACTAATAGGCATAAATCATCAGGAAAAACGAGGCAGAATACAAGAAGTAAAAGAAGAAGAAGGAGAATAGGAAAGGAGAGGAAATGAAAACAATTGATACTTTCTAATTCATTCTGAGAACATTTTTTATACCTAAGAGAAGTAGATGTTTTATAATTAATATGGATTTAGCACAGATATTAACCATTGTCTTTAGTACTTTAAAAAATATAGTTAGAAGCTATGATCCTGATTGGCACTTTTAATTGGCAGTGTCATCTTCACAGCTGCGTTTCAAGTATTAGAGTGAGAGGTAAATTTCAGAACTTCACAGTTTATGACTTATTCTACTTGCAAGCAGTCAGAAGCTGTTCACAGTCAACATGATTAAAAACGGAGGAAATGTAATACTCAAATATTGCAGGCTTGTATTTTATAATTTTAAATATCTCTCTTTTATCTCATATAAATTTGTCTTCAATTCGCTTGTAGTTTATCTTGATTCATTGTTTCTGTGAAATGCCATTTCTGATCTTGTTCTTGTTCTCAGACTAAAAGGTCTTTTGCTCATCCAGTCATTTCTTATTTCATTTGTTTTAGTGGGATTGTTGAAATGACAAGTGCTAGCCAACTTCTATAAAACTGATTGATAGGAAAACTATGAAGATGACTTGAACCATCACGCTAAAAACAACTCGCTAAAATAATTCTAGTGTCAAAAAACTTTAGTAACATCCTCTAAAAATTTGTTTACTTTAAGAGATAAGGTTTAACTTGGATTTTTTAAGAAAGTCGAGCTAAATTTATAAGACTGACAGAAAGGTTTTCGGCTTTATTTATGTATTAAAACAAGTTGCATCATTTAATATGAACTATAGCAATCCAAAAAAGGGTTAAATAATAATAAATAATTATAATCTAAACTCAAATGTTTAGTCAATAAGAAATATCACATATGTGAGTGTAAGTTGAATGTATCCCAACATAATTCAGGCTATTGTTTGTTTTTCCTCTCTTTAAAATTTACTTTATTTTACTTTTATTTTTTGTTCTACAAATAATTCTGAATTAAATAACACAATTAAATAGCAACTGTATCCTCAATGAGTACAATGTGAAAAAAAATTCATAGCCCTCCAAAAGAAATGAAACACTGTCATTGCTTTATTCTCAGTCACTTTCAAGCTGCTCGTATGAATATCCTGAAAAGATCTAGTTTCCTAAGTACATTTAACATAAGTTAAATGTTGTTGAGTATATAACCACCCTAACATTTGTCTCTCTAGTTTTTAGAGACCGGGAGGGTCTCGCTATGTTGCCCAAGTTGGCCTCTAACTCCTAGAATCCAGTGATCCTCCTTCCTTGGCTTCCCAGTAGCTGGGATTACAGGCATGAGCCACTGTGTCTGGCTCCAACACTTGTGTCTTAAATCAATTAAAATTATTTTGCCACAATTCTGTGAGTTCACTGGGAAGTCCTATTGTAGGCAACTCAGCTGATCACTGGTTAGCAGGCTGCTGGGGCAAGATGGTCTCAAACATATGTGCCTCAAACACATGTCTGGCAGCTGACTCAATGGCAGCTGGGTAATGAGGGTGACTTGATTAGTGCTTTTCATCACGCAGAGACAGTTTGACTCATCACATAGTAAAATGTTTAAGAGTTTCCAGGAAGAGAAAGATCAGATATGATGCAATGCACAAGCACTTTTTATTTGTCTGCCTGTGTCACACTTACAGAGATTTTCACATGATTAAGTCATGAGTCAACATGGTAATGGGGCTCAAGGGCAGAATAGAAGGGTGGGTTAATATGGCCATTTTTGTAAATTTATTTTTATATTCATTGGGAGATATAAGATTGCTAAAGTGATGTGTCCATTTATTATTTATTTATCAAAATTTAAAATATTCTTAGTTACAGCATATAGCCTGGAGGTTAGGGATTTTAGTATCCTTATTACCTTTGAGAAAATTAAGGCTCACATGCCAAACAATAGCAATGTTACAGATGACAGATTTCTTATTATCTGGATACAATCTTCATTCTACAGGATCCTATATTACTGCAATTCTAATATGGTTAAAAATCGAACTCTGAACTACTGCAGCAAAAGGAGGATGTTTAATTCCATCAAAGCTGCAATAATGCCCATACAACTGCCTAACGAAATGACCAGTTTAAGATTAGATACAAATATTTTTTCAGAAGAAATTGTTCATACAACTCCTTCCTCTTTCCTTTGGCAAAACATTGGCAAAATAACAAAGTAGGATATTCATTTATAAAAGACAGAACATTTTAAGGGTCACATGAAGCAAAAAAGAACAATTTTTTAACTAGGAAAAGCCTTGAACAAATACATAGACAAACAATTTAAAATAATTATTTTGTTCCTAGACACACACACACACTATATTTCCCACATTTCTTGCTGATGTGGCCAAGTTCAAGTCTCATCAATGAAATTTAAACAAAATTTATGTATGCCATTTCTTACCCAAGGCTTCTAGAAAGTGGATGAAAGATGTATGGAAATCACCAATTAAAAATTAACATTAGTACTTTCTTATTAAGCAAGCAATATATTGTACTTGGGAGTATTTATTACTCAACCTTTCCCATTCTCATAATAAGTGGTTCAATGGAAAGAGTTCAGAAGTGGAAATCAAGATGATAATCTATTTCTATCATGATTTGATGGCATGTCATAAAATTCTTACAATTTTAAAATTTTATTTTTTCATTTATAGAAGTTGAGTTCTAAATAATCTATGAATTCTTGCTTAAAATAATTTTTGAAATGGCTTCACACATATTATTTAATCATGACTGTATAGAAATAATATTTGCCTAGCATGTAATATTAACATAGAAAACATATGATATCAAATTTGAATTTATTCTAATGCAAATATTAGTATAGCTTTAGAGAATATTATAGGGATAAATGACAAATTTCACTGCTAGTGCTGAGGCTTAGATGTTAAGCAGAACTCTGTTTTTTCCTATTATTTATTATATTAGTAGTATACTAATGTTATTGCACCGCATATCAATAAAGGCCATATATGACATATTCACAGCTAGCATCATAATGAAGAAGAAAAATTTCAAAGGTTTTCCTCTAAGGTCTAGAATAACAAAATCTCAAAACTTCTATGCAACATAGTACTGGAAGTTCTAGCTAGGCAATTAGGCAAGAGAAAGAAATAAAAGGCATCCAGAGTGGAAAGGAAGAAGTTAAAATATCTCTGTTTGCAGATGACATGGTCTTATATACAGAAAACCGTAATGACACCACCAAAAAAACCTGTTAGAACTAATAAAAAAATTCTGTAAAGTTGTAGGATACAAAATCAACATATAAAAATCAATAGTGTTTCTATATACTGATAGTGATCTACCAAAAAGGAAAACAATTTGATTTATAGTAGCTGGGTAAAATAAAATACTTAGGAATAAATTTAATCAAGGAGATGAAAGATTTTTATACTAAAAAGTATAAAATATTGATGAAAGAAATTAAAGAAAACACAAATAAATTGAAATCTATTACATGTTCATGGATTGGAAGAATTAATATTTTAATATGCCATACTACTAAAAGCAATCTGCAGGATAAATGCAATCTCTGTAAAAATGCCAATGAAATTATTCACTGAAATAGAAAAACAATCCTAAAATCTGTAAAGAACCACAAAAGATCCTGAATAGTTTTATTAATCTGTTCCCATTTTGCTACTAAAGACAAACCCAGAATTGGCTAATTTATAAAGAAAAGAGGTTTAATTGACTAACAGTTCCACATTGTTTGGGAGGCCTCACAATCATGGTGGTAACAGCAAGAGACGTCTTACATGACAACAGGTAAAAGAGAGCTTGTGCAGGGGAACTTCCCTTTATAAAACCATCAGATCTCCTGATACTTATTCACTATCATGAGAACAGCACAGGAAAACCCACTCCCACGATTTGATTACCTCCCACTGTGTCCCTCCCACGACACGTGGGAATTGTGGGAGCTATAATTTGACATAAGATTTGGGTGGGAACATAGCCAAAATATATCAATAGTCAATACAATTTTAAGTAAAAAGAAAATCAAAGCCAGAGGCATCACACTACCTGACGTTAAAACACACTACAAAGCTATCGTAACCAAAAGAGCTTGGTACTGGTGTAAAAACAGATGCACAGAAAAATTGAAAAGAATAGAGAACCCAGAAAATCCACACATTTGTTGTCAACTGACATTTGACAAAGTTGACAAGAACACACAATGGGGAAAGATAGGCTCTTCAGTAAAAAGTGCTGGGAAAACTGGATATCCAAAACAAAAGAATGAAAAAAAAGAAGAAAGATAATATAAGTAGAACAAACAAGTAATGCAATTAAACTGTTAATTAAAAATCTTCTAACAAATATAAACTAACTTAGGCATACATGCCTTTACAAGAAGCCTTCTCCAACTTTTACAAAACCTAGAAAAGGAAGGGATAGTTCCCCTTGGGCCCTATGAGGTCAGTATATATTATACCCTGATACAAAAACCAAAGACATCATAAGAAAACAAAAAAGGTGCAGAATAACACCTTTTAGACACAAAAATTACCAACACAAGATTAACAAACCATATCCAGCAACATGTAAAAAGTATTATACAACATAGCAAATTGGAACTTATCCCAGAAATTCAAGATTGGTTTAACATGTGAATATCAATTATTTTAATGCACAATGTAAACAATATATATAAACATATATTTTATTTATGTTTTATATATTTTATATATTTATATATAATTATATACAAATGTATAGTTGATATATAATTATATATAAACATATGTTTATATATTATATTATATATATTATATAATATAATATATATAATATATAAACTTATGTTTATATGTAGTTATATATAAACATAGTTTATATATAATTATATATCAACTATACATTTATATATAATTATATATAAACTATAATTTTATATAAACGTATAGTTTTTATATAATTATATATAAATATATGTTTATATAAAATTATATATAAATTATGTTTATATAAAATTATATATAAACTATGTTTATATATAATTATATATAAACTATGTTTATATATAATTATATATAAACTATGTTTATATATAATTATATATAAACTATGTTTATATATAATTATATATAAACTACATAAACATATATTTATATATAATTATATATAAACATATATTTAGCTATAATGATATATAAACATATATTTAGATATAATTATATAATTATGTAATATATAATTATATATGAATATATATTTAGATATTAAATATGTAAGCACATATTTAGATATAATTATATAATATATAATTATATATTATATTTAGATATAATTTTATATAATATATAATTATATATATTACATTTAGATATAATTATATATAATTATATATAATATATAATATATAATGTATAATTATATATAATATATAATATATAATTATATATAATATATAATATATAATGTATAATTATATATTATATATAATATATAATTATATATAATATATAATATATAATGTATAATTATATATAATATATAATATATAATTATATATAATATATAATATATAATGTATAATTATATAAAATATATAATGTATAATTATATAAAATATATAATATATAATGTATAATTATATATAATATATAATATATAATGTATAATTATATGTAATATATAATTATATATATAATTATATATTATATATAATATATAATTTATATAATTATTTATATATAATATATAATATATAATAATATAATTTATATTATATATCATCTATTATATATAATAAATATATTATTATATATTATAAAATAATATATAATTATATATATTATATATTATATATTATATAATGTATAATGTAATATATAATATATAATATAATATATTATATTATACATTATATATAATAAAAAATTATATATACTACATTATATAATATAATATATAATGTAGTATATAATATAATATATAATATATATAATATAATATACAATATATAAAATATATAAATAATATAATATATAAATATATAATATAATATATAATATATGTAATATAATATATAACATAATATACAATTATATATTATATACAATTATATAATATAATATATAATTATATATAATATATCATATAATTATATATAAACTATATAATTATATATGAAAATTATATATAATTATATATAAACTATATATAAACTATATATAATTATAGATAATTATAGATAAACTATATATAATTATAGATAATTATAGATAAACTATATATAATTATCTATAATTATATATAGTTTATCTATAATTATCTATAATTATATATAAACTATATATAATTATATATAAATTATATATAAACTATATATTTTTATATATAGTTTATATTGTGCATTAAAATAATTGATATTCACATGTTAAACCAATGTTGAATTTCTGGGATAAGTTCCAATTGCTATGCTGTATATGAAATCAATGCCTTTTAATGATAAAAATATTCAACAAACCAGGAATAGATAAAACTTCCTTAATGTTTTAAATGGCATCTATGAAAAACTCTCAGCTAGCTAAGTGTGAAAGGCTGTATAATTTCTCCATAAGATTGGGAACAGGAGGCCGGGCTTGGTGGCTCACACCTGTAATCCCAGCACTTTGGGAGGCTGGGGCAGGCGCATCACCTGAGGTCAGGAGTTCGAGACCAGCCTGGCCAACATGGCGAAATCCCATCTCTACTGAAAATACAAAAAAAAAAAAAAAAATTAGCTGGGCAAGGTTGCACGCACCTGTAATCCCAGCTACTCGGGAGGCTGAGGCAGGAGAATCACCTGAACCTGGGAGGTGGAGGTTGTGTTGTGCTGAGATCATGCCATTGCACTCCAGCCTGGGCAACAAGAGTGAAACTCCGTCTCGGAAAAAATAAATAAATAAATAAAGATTGGGAACAGGATAAGAATGTTCTTTTTCACATCAAATCAACTGGATGTTTTGGGCAGGGCTATTAAATAAGAAACATAAAAGTCTTCCTGATTAAAAAGGAAGAAATAGAACTCTTTCTATGTGCAGATAAAATGATTTCAAGCAGAGATTTTTTTTTTTTTTTTTTTTTTTTTCTGGCGGGCTGGGAAGAGACAGGGTCTCACTCCCATTGCCCAGGCTGGAGTGCAGTGGCACAATCATGGCTCCACTTCCTGGGCCCAGCTAATTCTCTCACCTCAGCCTCCCAAGTAGCTGAGACTACAGACATGCACCACCAGGCCCAGCTAATATTTTGTATTTTTAAAACAGATGGATTTTGTCACATTGCCCAGACTGATCTCAAACTCCTGGGCTCAAGAAATCTGCCCACCTTAGTCTCCCAATGTGCTGAGATTACAGGCATGAGCCACCACACCTGACCACAAATATAGAAATTCTTAGATATATTCAAGTTTATAAATTAGTTCAGCAAAGTTACAGGATAAATTTAAATACAAAAAATCAATTGCATTTCTATACACTAGCATGAATAAATTTAAGAAAAAAAAATTACCAAAATTTCCGAGTGGAATTGCTAGGTAGTATACTATGCACTTGTTTAGCTTTGTAAGACACTACTCTTTTTTATATAAAATATTAGTAGGTCACTTATTATTATTATTAGGCTCCTATGATATGCTAGGCTTGCTTCAAGGTACACCTCTAGGAGATTTACAAAAGCAATGAACAAAACATACAACATTCCTTTTCTCACATAGCACACCTTTTCTTGTGGGAAGAAAATAACAAAATAAACAAGCAAATAAAATATGTCAAATCCTTGAAAAATGTTAAGTCAGAAAGCACAATGCAGAAAAAAAAAGACAAATAAAGGGAATAAGAAATGCTGGAGGCCAGAACATTTTTTATAGTTGGGTCAAGGAAGACCTTTGGAAGAGGAGACCTGTAGAAACAAAGCTTGTGGCTATTTGAAGGAAGCACATTCTAAATGTTCCTCATCAAATATAAAGTATATTCCTCAGGAGGCAGCAGAAACCACCTGGCCCACAATAATTCTAGGAGTTCACAAACTTTTACATTTTAATTTCTTTTAAAATTAGAAGAAAAAATGAGTGTGATAAAAAAGAATATATAGTAAAACATCCATCCTGGGTTATACTCATCTTTTTCCAATAAAAATCACAAAAATATAATTTTAATTTTTTTCTGTAAAAAGGGGTTCATGAAGACAAATAATCCTATGCTCATGAAATTGTAATGCATCCCTGATAAGAAGCAGAGTGAATGAGGGAGTGTGAGGTACAGGTAAATTCAAGTAGCTGCAGCGTTGGTGGAAAAGATCACAGAGGTCTTTAAGGCAATATGAATTACAATTGGGCCGTTATCCTGAGAGAGAGAGACGATTCAACTATAGAATTATAAGCATGACAACATTTTAGAAGAATCATTATTACTGCTCTGTACAGAGTTGATTGAAAGGACAATGGATTGTTGAAGATACTGACAAAATCAAAGTGAAGCTATTCTCAGCAGGATGGCTCTGACAGAGACTATGTGAAGCGACCGCACTTATAACTTAGAATCAACAGGATTTGCTAACGGATTGGTTCTGGGCCTATTAAAGGGAGTACCAATAGATGTTCTTTATTTAAAGAAACAAAAAACAAAACTGTGACCAACTGCTAGCTGTCTACTCTTAAATTCTCCAGTAAAAGGTGACGGCTTCTTTCCTAAAATCTTTATGTTTAGCAGCAACTTCCTTTTCTTCATCCTGACAAATGAATGCAGAAGTATAAAATAAAAGTGTGATAATGGCTGAATAATGATACTCAAAACAGTGTATAAACCTTTGAATTTTTTTGTTTCTCCACTCAGGAGGCATTTTTGGGGAATGGAGGTATGTTAAGGCCATTAGCTCCTTAGTTTCCTATAATAGTGTTAAAAGCAGTTACAGTGAATATCAGATGTCAAAATTAAAGTTTGATGCCAATGATTTTCAAACATATACTATGCGAACACTGCAGAGAGAATGAGAGTTTTGAGAAGGGAAGTGCATGATGGGCATTTTCCAGAGGAAGTACTTGGAAGACAAGTTGGTAATGGGTGAAAAGGAAGGAGTGTCCCCTGGAACTGATGAGCAGACTGCCTGGTAACATCTAAACCTTGTACTGAAGATGGGCTCTGCTCCATTATAATTCGTGGCTCTCTGTGAGTAAAGAATATACTTTGAGTTGCTTTTATAATAATGATTCCTTGATCCATCTCATTTTCTTACTTTTTTTTGTAAGAAATAATAGTATACACTATGTGAGTCAGTTTCACTAGGGAAGGAAATGTCTGGAAAAGAAATACTAACTCCCTAAAATGAAGATCAAAGTTATAACTATGGCTTCATTAACAGAATGCTTAGCCAACTGAGCCACAAACTAGATTCAGTATTTTTGTTTTTTGGAGAAACTAAGAATATAACCAGAATGACACCTAAAACTACAAAGTTTGCTTTAATAACATAGCTGTAGATAGTTGTGAGATAGTTGTAGTATATTGGAGTTTTTGTCAAGAGATTATAAATTTACATTGTTTTCTGCTTAGTAATGTAAATGCAGGGGAAAATTCCTTCAAGGGTTGACACTCTAAAGCCTAATGATATCAATAGGTCATAGGAATTTTATTATCTTATTGTAATTTTACCCGTTGGTGATAACAAATGAGGATACTTTACAATATTGAGGCTTGCAGTCTTCTCAATGAGATAGACTCAAACCACTTGCTGCCTTTTAGGCATCATTTTGCTAAATGGTGGAGTCGGCTTTAGTTTCTGACTTTTCTGTTGACCTGATTAGCTTAACTCAGTATTTAAATTTTATTCATTTATTCACTACTTGTTCCTGTCAATTTTCCAAAAGGATTTCAGGTGAGCTTAACTTAAATGGCCTTAACAGAACCCTAGGCCTTGCTCCTTTTTTTAATTCACAAATCATTGACACTTCTGTACAAGATGGCCTTATCAGAGCTCTAGAATTTTTGTTTTATAAATTGTATTTGTATTATTTATCCTGAAATGTTCTTTGTGCAAATCTACATGTAATTTGATGTTTCATTGGGACTCTTGGAATTGCATGTTCTGCATATCAATATATCTTATTGTTTGAATGTTCTTATCTATCTGCTACCAACAAAGAAGAGATTCCTTAAAAATGAAACATTAAAATTGTTTCTGATAAAAGTTATTTAGTAGTTAAAATATTAATTTACCTTATTTAATTGAAAATGGTTTTGAGAAAGAAGAAAAAACAGAGTATCACACCCAAGATAACGTCTGAAAAAATGTTATTTACTATAATAAGCATATCCCTCTGTGAATTTAGACAGGTGAAGTTGCTTAAACTATATTTGTGTTAGTGCAGTGGTTCTCAAGCTTTAACCTATTTTAGAATATCCTACAGGATTCTTGAAACACAGAATGCTGGGATCCAAATTCAAAATTGCTGATTAAATACATGTGGGTTGGTTTGGGGAATCTGGTTTTCCAACAAGTTCCCAGGAAGATGATGCTGCTTACTTAGGCACCATATTTAGTGAACCACTCATATAGAGATTATGCCAATGCTCACAATAATTGTATAGCTTTATTATATCTTTCAAAAAGAAAGGCACCAGCTCTAAATTTTAATTTCAGTCATATCGTCATATAATACTATATGCAAGCTCTTTTCAAGGTCAGTCTATTATCAGTGGGCTGAATTTGTTTAACATTTAAAATGTTAAATACAAAGCATATTCTGTCTAAGACACATACTATACACAAAGAGAAAAGACTTGTCATTTCTGGTTTCAGTTTGTTTTATTGTGCTTATTCTAACTAATGTAATTCATTTTATGATATAAGCAATACCAGTTAACAGTAGGTAAATTAATATATAATATTAAAATGTTATACAACCAAATATATAACTTCTCTACACTTCCAATGGTAATCACTTTAAATTTTGGCATTTAACATTACATAGATTTGTATGTATATGTGTATTTTTACATATATTACATTTACATATTATTTTAATCAGACATGTTCTTAGCCCACTGTAACTATTTAATTTTATTTTCCTGCAAGAATATATATGTGTATATATATAAATATTATTTTTTTATTATTATTTTTTTGAGATGGAGTCTCGCTCTGTTGCCTAGGCTGGAGTCCAGTGGCATGATCTTGGCTCACTGCAAACTCCTCCTGCCAGGTTCAAGCAATTCTCCTGCCTCAGCCTCCTGAGTAGCTGGGACTACAGGTGCACGCCACCATGCCTGGCTAAGTTTTTGTATTTTCAGTAGAAATGGGGTTTCACCATGCTGGCCAGGCTGGTCTCGAATTCCTGACCTTGTGAACCATCTGCCTCAGTCTCCCAAAGGGCTGGGATTACAGGGGTGAGCCACGGCACCTGGCCCAAAATATAATTTTTAAATAAATAGTAATTAATCACAGTAATATATGAAAATTATTTCTCTATCAGACTTTGGATATTAATATTTATATTATAATTAACACTTTTTAGAGTACTTAATTTTTTATTTTTTAACACATAGTAATTATAAATATTTATGGGGCACATAGTGATGTTTTGATACATACAATGTATACTGATCAAATCAGGGTAATTAACATACCCATCAATCATTTATGATTTCTTTATGTCAGAAAAATTCAGAATTCTCTCTTCTGGCCATTTGAAAATGCATAATAAAATTTTAACTATAGTCATACTACAGTGCTAAAAAACACTAGAACTGATTCCTTCTTCTAGCTGCAATTTTGTATCCTTTAACCGACAACTCTCTTTCCTCTCACCTATGCTTCCCAGCCCTTGGTAACCACTGTTCTACTCTCTACTTCTATGAGATCAACTTCTACAGCCTCCACATATGAAAGACAACATGTGCTATTTATCTTTCTGTTCCCAGGAAACACTTAACATAGTGTCCTCTGGGCTCAACCATGTTGTCACAAATGACGAGATTTCATTCTTTCTTATGGTCAAATAGTATTCCACTGTGCACATGTACCACATTTTCTTTATCCATTCATGTGTTGATGGACACTGATTAATTCTAAATATTGGCTATTTGGAACAGTCTCTTAATTATGTACCTGTTGCTATGCCTGCAAAAATATCTACAAAATGCTGCAGCTCTGTCTAAACCTAAATGAGTTAATCAAGACCCTTCTGCAGCCTGCTAAACTTTCTGTGAATCAAAATATGTTTTCATAGTGTGATCATGGATTATATATGAGGGTTTAAATCTCTTGCTAGTAAGAGTCTCTAAGATTTCCATCCATGCATAGCCATGTCAATTTCTGAGTAATATAACAGTATTGTATTTCTACTAGTGAGTAAACACTTAGTACAGTTCTACTAACTTGCTCTATCACAACCTGGATACCATGTGTCTTAGGAAAAATACACTCCCACTTATTTTTTTTTCTTCATTGTACTTTCATTGAAGGACAGATAAAGTGCACATTACCATAAAGCCAGGGATTTTTGACAACAATCATGTCAGGATCATGTCAGAAACAACTAATTTAGCAATACTTCTGGCATGTGGCATGTAGTTAGCCAGATGATTTTATACTCATGAGGAATGAGAATTTATATGTACTTACAATTGGATTGTTTTTGCTTTTTCTCATTTAACTCTTGGCAAAATCCTTACATTTTTCTACAAACAAAACATTATATATTTATAGCAAATTTCTTTCAACTCAAAACTCAACATGATCCTGCCCTACTTCTTTTATTATACACACTGAATTAGACAAAGACCCTCTCTATTATTTACCCTGGTTTAGTTACAACAGTGACGTTTCTTCTGATGAACTTTGTCCTTAAGAACTTGGAGCTGTTTTGGGAACAAATATAAGAACATCCGGACTCATCTCACACCTTTGTTTCCATCTAAGCTCTGTGAAAAACAAACCTTGAACAGTGACTGGCACACATTAGGTATACAAATAATATTGTTAAATGAATAAATAATTTTAACACTATTAAAAGTTAGCAGATATTTTACTTTTAACAGAAGCAAACTTAGTTCCTTTTCTAAAAAATCATAACCTGTTATTGACTAGATTTAAAAAGTTCTTGCAATCCTATTATGGGAAATTTTTTCCCAAAACACCTCCACTCTCTAAACATTACTAGTGAACCATATGAACAAACACTTTATCTTTGTTTACCTTGGCAATTTTTCTCTTTCCTCTTGATACCCCTACTTAAAATGTACTCAAAAATGTTGTCTAGCCACTCAGTCTGTCTAGGGTATGTCTTCTACCTTCTATATTGTAATCTCTTCAACTTTTCATAAATCTCTTGTTAGTGTGTTAATAACATATATCTAGATTCTGTTTCATGGCCAGAGCTGTAGGGCTGACACCTTTATTGGATGGTTGGCACTCAGCAGGGACTGGGCCATTTGTTGCGGAAAAAGTTTTGGTGTTCATCTTTCACTCCAGGCTCTCTCTCATCTCAGAGAGGGCAACTTTAACTTTCAATTAACATTAGGTTCACTTGGTTTTCAGGCCACCGTTTTTTTATATATTAATTTAAAAATTACATATTCCCTAAAAGAATTTGAAGTACTTTATATAAAATACCTGTGTAAGTCCATTAAAAATTACAGGTTTGATGTAGAATCAGAGTATGCTATATACCTCTCAAATTTACTTAACATTAAAAATAAACTCAATTCCTGTCTTTCACATGCAAAATTCATAATGAACAGTGGATATTGGTTGTTAGAAAAGAGAAACATTGACTTTAAAGAAAAACATCCAGTGATAATTACAACACATTTTAAAAGTCTCTGTGTGCTTATGTTTACTATTATAATAGCATTTATAGAAAAATTAGGAATAATTTAGATTTGTTGATATTTCTGGGTTTAAAATAGTAGTGATCCTTCTGTCATAAAGCGTATACTGTTTTTGGCAGTGGGCATAAAAATGTTGCCTGGCCACATGAAATTATTCTATTTTGAAAGCATAACATTCATTTCAGTTTTCCAACTTCAAGTGCAGGACTTAAGATGATTTTGTCATTTTCAGAATAAATATAAAATTCAATTGGCTTACATCCATATTTCCCCCAAGACATGCAGAAAGAGTTCAAATATTAAAACTGAAATAACTTAACCGTCTATTTAAATTTTGGTGAGTTAATAACAGCTGGAGATTAGGGAGGTATAAATACTTTGGCCAAATTCTATTGCTCTGTTGAAGTTTTGTTTTAACGGAAGTTTGATTTTTTTCTACTGGTAAATTATGTGAGAACCAGCATTTAAATCTGAGCCCTGAAAATTATGAATTACCTTTAATTTTAAGTCTCACTTGTATATTTTTAAGAATGCAGAAAATAAATGCTTACTTCATGGAATGTTGTGAAGATTAAATGAAATATTACATTAAATGGTTTTTCTAAGTAGCATAAAGAATTAGTTATAATAGTGTTTTTCCAAGATCTTATTTTATTGTCATCTGGTCTTACATTTTCAAGCAATGTTACCAAAGCTATTTCTTTACAAAAAAGCAAAATATTTTCAAACAAGCAGAGAGAAAAATAATGCCAAAATTTTGAAGAGGCAAAATGGCATGGGATTTTTGAGGAACATGTGTAAATTGCCAAGGCTAGAGAGAAGAGGCTATGAGAGGAAGCAGTCTGAAACCCAAGAACATAAGTGCCTTCCTCTCAGGCCCATTGATGAGTAAATGTTTTCCACACAGACACTGCATCTATCAACTCCAGAAACTGTGTTATATATTCTTTTTCCCCTACTCCTGGAATGTGAACGGGCCATCTTTCCCCCTCTGAGCCTGTGGTTGGCTCAACCAAAATTCATTCATTGCCTACCTTTACATCAAATTTCCAAAGATGAAATTAGCTTCTCATTTCTCTGGGAAGCTGCTACATTTTAGTTTTAACTCCATCATGTTACTTAATACATTGTAAGTGTATGGCTTCTAGAAGTTCATCGCTATCTCTTAAATTTAAACTTTTCTAGTATAAGAACTTAACTTTGAATTACCTTAACATTTTCACAGCTTCCAAAAGATCACTTTATATGTAGTAGCTACATAAGATATGGTTATTCAATTGACTTTTAAATTGTACAACGTATATTACTGTTTATATTATATTTAGTAAATTTTATCATTGCTATATCATTCAGAGGCACACACCATTCATCTTTACAATTAGTGGAATGGAGTGAGATTTTGCAAGGTATATTTGGTAATGCATAGTATATGCTGGAATTTCACAAACTGACTTATATATACATAAATTATGAATATTCACATTAGTTACAGATCAGATGTCTGTAACTTATGGGGAGAGACTGCAATCCTGTGAGAGGATCATTACCAAGATTGCTTGCTTACAAAACGAACCACATCTGTAATTTAACTTTTATCAGGAATAAAACGGACATTTTAGTCTTGGTATTTTTAACTTCTCTATATTTTAATGAGTTTTAAACTCAGGGAGATAATTCTATATGCTATACATTGATTCCATTGAACCACAACATGAATAAATTAACTTAGTGCCAAAAATATCAGTTTCTAATTAGTGACATCAGCTCTAAATTTACAACAACAGGCAGATAAAACAGAACTCAAAATTAAACATTTTTCTAAATATGAAGATTCTTAATACATATCATCTGATGCTCTATTTAGTAGTGGCACAAAGGGCTTTTTTTAGGGGTATATGGATACTCCTAGGGGGATGTCAGGCAAAACTTTATGCTTACTAATATGTAATGATATTTTGTTGTTGCAAGAAGATAGAGCTATTTGGGAGTTTAAAGAGTATATATTCTATGAGCATATTAAATCTATATAATGACTTTTCAGTACTAGGAGAAAAATTAGGTACTTATATTTTTGCAGGGTATATTTTATGTCCAACTAAATTTAGGTTCAAAATCCAGTTTAAACATGGACTACCTGTATAGTAATGAGCAAATCAAGAAAATCCCTTGGTTTTCTCATATGCAAATTAACAATAAAAGATTACTCAGTAGCTCTTCCTCATAAGAAATGAAATAGTTTGTTGAAGGCCTATAAAGTCACTGTCTGGTACATAATAAATGCCACATAAAGTATTATTATTATGCTTTGAATTGTGAAAGTTACAAAATTATGAATACTAAAATAATAAGTTAAATAAACAAAAAGAAATAAGTACCAGAAGATTACATATGGCAGGTTACATTATTCTGAAAATCCAAAACAAATAATGCTAAACAAGGTATTTTCTAAATAATACAAATTTTGATTAAACCACTGACAGCCATTAAAGCAAGTAAATAAGAATATCATTAATTCAGGATTGTGTTTACGTGTGGGGAGATGGGGGACAGAACAGGATAGGAACATGCAGAATACATAAACAATTGCCAGCATTTTAGTCCACAGATAATATAACTAGAATATTGGCAGTAATTGTGATTTATTCTGTTCTGTTTACCTAAGTTCCATGAAAATTACAAAAGAAATATAATTAAATTGCTATGAGGGAAAAGGATATGAAAAGCAATTGGAAGGGGAATGGATAAATATATTTTTAATCTGTTTCATGAAAGAATGAATTCAATATTATATCCAAGTGAAAGGTGCTGACAAAGTCTCTTCAAAAGTCCATAACAAGTGTGTTGCAGCTCACAGATGAAGACATTCTCTGTCAGTTACCTGGATGTTCCAAATCTGACCTGATCAGGCTAATAATATTTTTTTTTTTTTTTGGAATTTGGATTCCTAAGTCCAAAAAGCTTAAAAATAGGGCAATGGTCAACTGAAGATATCTTGTCATATATGAATATATTTCAGCAACTGTAATTCATTGCTTTAAGACAGTTCTTACCTAACAAATCATATGAATTACTCTGAACCAAAGGATTTCTTCTAACAACAACATAGTTTTACTGAACTTTTTTAATTACAATCGTGCTATTCTTTACAAAGTATTTCAATTAGGGAATACTATTATCACAAATAGGTACTTTGTGGCCCAGGAGATCCTTTTTTAATTGGTAGCATATATTTTAAAAATGATGACAAAAATTATTTTAGAAGGTTTTCTGGTTTTAGAGCTTTACTGTATGGGTTTTTTTTTTCAACCTTGTAACTACTGACATTTGAAGCCAGAAATTCTTTGTTATGGAAGGCCATCTTATGCATTATATGAGGTTGAGCAGCATTTCTGACTTCAATTCACTAGTTCCCACCAAATATGACAACCAAAAATATCTCTAGATATGACCAAATATCCAGTTGGGGGCAAAATTGCTTCTATATTAATTGAGACTCACTATTATATTGATTAGATGATCAGGTAAACATGTTCAAGTACAGAGAAGAAAAAGAGCCAAATGTAGATCCAGTTATAAGGTTCAGAAAAATGGGTAGTACAGGGTTGAAGAAAAAATGATAGATTTTTTCCGTAAATTTCTGTAACTTAAGCTGCTAACTCTAGACATAGCTTCAAAATGAGGTATCATAGAGAAAAGAGTTAAAATGATAATCAATTTTAGATAACCAGTGAACTATAGGGCACCATTTTCAACCATTCAGAACTCATTTTGGGTGAGCTAGTCATCTTGAAAAAGGACCTACTGAAAACTGAGATGAGATGTTCCCCCTGGGACTGGAACAATGTCCATTCATTTCCACTGCCAGTTGCTGTGGGTCACTCCTTCTCTGCTCCACCCAGAGTATTATTTAGCATAACTTATAACTGTTTATTAATAGTTATGGCTTAGTTTTTAAAGTAATAAGCACAACTCAGTTTTATATCAGATAAAAAAAATTACTCCAGATAAGAAAAAGAAAACAAACCCCGTTTTGTTTTTTTGTTTTTGAGACGGAGTCTCGCTCTGTCGCCCAGGCTGGAGTGCAGTGGCCTGATCTCGGCTCACTACAAGCTCCGCCTCCTGGGTTCATGCCATTCTCCTGCCTCAGCCTCCCGAGTAGCTGGGGCCACAGGCGCCAGCCACAACGCCCGGTAATTTTTTGTATTTTTAGTAGACACGGGGTTTCACCCTGTTAACCAGGATGATCTCGATCTCCTGACCTCGTGATCCGCCCGCCTCGGCCTCCCAAAGTGTTGGGGATTACAGGCGTGAGCCACAGCACTGGGCTCAAACCCTTTAAATAACTTAAAAAATAAAACAAGTAAGAAGAGCTCCTCAAATATTAGAAATTTACTTATTACAAAGATAAATATTGGACACCTACACCACACCAGGAACTGATCTATATGTAGATGGACAGCAAAGAACAACGACAACAACAACAAACCCAGTCTACTTACAAAACATATAGTTTCTGTAAAGGCAGAAAAAAAAGTAACTAAATAATACAGTATATTAGAATGTGTTAATAGCTATGTAGAGAAATAAGGCAAATGATATGAACGCTAGGGTAAAGGCATTATAATTTTATACATAGCATTTATAAAATCACCCACTAGGGAGGTAGTATTACACAAAGACCAGAGGAAAGTGAATGAGACAATCATGCATTGATCTGAGGGAACAGCCAGGGCAGCAGTCCATTATTAATGTGCACCTGGGGTATGCAGAGACCAGCAAGTACGGCAGAATTGCTGGAACTGACAGTACATGAGGGAGGATAGTAGATGATTAGATCACAGCGGTAACTCTGGTGCTGTGAAGTTCATTATAAGAATAGTGAGCTTTTAGGCCGGGCGCGGTGGCTCATGCCTGTAATCTCAGCACTTTGGGAGGCCGAGGTGAGCGGATCACGAGGTCAGGAGATCGAGACCATCCTGGTTAACACGGTGAAACCCTGTGTCTACCAAAAATACAAAAAATTAGCCGGGCGTGGTGGCAGGCGCCTGTAGTCCCAGCTACTCGGGAGGTTGAGACAGGAGAATGGCGTGAACCCAGGAGGCGGAGCTTGCAGTGAGCGGAGATCAGGCCACTGCACTCCAGCCTGGGAGACAGAGTGAGACTCTGTCTGGAAAAAAAAAAAAAAAAAATAGTGAGCTTTTAGATGGGGAGAATGGAGGGTTTTAAGCAGAGGCTGAAGATCTGATGTACATTGTCTGCCTCATTCCGGCTTCTGCTCTGTTGACAATAGATGGAGGAGGCCTCAAGGTCAGAAACAGGAATAACTACTTCAAGAAGTATTGCAATAATCAGGTGAAGCATTAAGGAGACTTACACCTGAGTTGTAGCAGTAGGGTGTATTAGTTCATTTTCATGCTGCTGACAAAAACATACCAGAGACTGGACAATTTACAAAAGAAAGAGGTTTAATTGGACTTATAGTTCCACGTGTCTGTGGAAGCCTCACAATCATGGTGGAAGACAAGGAGGAACAAGTTATATCTTAAATGAATGGCAGCAGGCAAAGAGAGACTTGTGAAGGGGAACCCCTCTTTATAAACCATCAGATATTGGGAGACTTATTCACTATCACGAGAACAGCATGGGAAAGACTTGCCCCCAGGATTTAATTACCTCCTACCCGGTAGCCTCCCACAACACGTGGGAATTCAAGATGAGATTTAGGTGAGGACACAACCAAACCATATCAGAGGGTAACAAAAAAATGTTGAATTCTAGATATATTTTTAAAGTTAAGCCATTTATTTGCTGATGAATTGGATGCAGGATGTAAGAAAAATAGTTGACAAGGATGACTCCAAACTCCGTGGCCTTAGTAACTATTAGGTAGAGTTGACACTGTGTCAATAGGGAAGATAGCAGATGGAGCATATTGTAGAAGGAAGAAGAGGTGTTTAGCTTTGGGTATATATTAGAAATTCTTACTAAACTTACAAATGTAGTTTTCAAGGAGGTTGTTCAACATAAGTCTGCTTGTCAGCATATAAACTGCATTTAAAGCCAAGGCCTTGAATGCATAATGAGTAGATGGGAGAGTGTGTAGATGGAAAAGATATTTAGGAATTGAGCCCCGGAGCCCTCCACCATTAAAGGGAGAATAGTAAGAAGGAGGAAAGCCAGATCATGTGGTGTCTTAACAATCAAGAGCTTCAATGTTGAAGAAGTGATACATTTTTTCAAATGCTTGTATAGTTTATACAGGATGAGGAAGGAGAATTCAACTTTAGGTATATGGAAGTTTTTGTTTAGCACAACATTAAGATTATGTTTTGGTGTAAGTGAAAGCCTGATTAAAGTAGGATTATGAGAAAATGGGAGGAGGGAATTCTAACACAGCGAGCAAAATTGATGAATTTGAAGATTTTATTCTAAAGGGAAGCACAGAACTGGAGTAGTTGCTGAAGGGGAAGTGGAATAATAAAAATGATTTTTTTCAAGACAGAAAAAAAAGAAATGGAAAATGATGGAAATGACTTAGTGGGTAGAGAAAAATTGAATATGTGGGAGTTAGAGGGAAGAATTCTAGAATAATGTCTAAATAAGAAAGGAGAGTGAATAGGATCTGGTTCATAAGTGGAGAAATTTGACCTCACCAAGAGCAAGAACCTTTATATTCTTAGCTACTAAAAGAAACACAGAGTAAAAAGCGTTCAAGAGCAGACAAATTATGTGAATAGCTGCAATGTGGAAGAGTGAGGATATTCTCTTCTAATTGCTTCTCTTTCCTTGGTGAAAAATGGAGCAAAATTATTGAATTGGAATGAAGATGAGAGAGGTATTGAGGGCCTGAGGAGTGAAGGAATCAGAATTGTCTGGAAGAGGAAGACAATTACTGAGTAGAGAAATGTAGTGGGATTGCCAGACAGCATAAACCATCTCATGGATGCTCTAGTCACAGCTCTCTGTTTTTCTCTTACCACATTCAGTTCCATGGAAACTCATTTGGCCTAAATGACACTTTGCATCAAAACAAAACAAAACAAAAAATGGCTTACAGTTTTCTTGACAAAGCTAGGAGGGGCAAGGAATTAAGGGAATGTGCAAGGGATGATTATGATTGGCTGTGAACTTTAAAATGAGGGAAAAAAGAAAGTGAGAATATGAACCTATATATAGTCTGCTATGTTTTACTTTGGGGCCATTTCACGTTTCTGTTCCATTGACTACTTATATTTAATTGACTCTGGATTCAATTTTCTTTTCTTTAAATATGTATTTATTTTCTTGAACACTGGATATTGTAGAACTCTGGATCCTATTCTCTTTCTTTGAGTGTCTTGATTCTTCTTAAAGTGGCTTTTATCTACTGGTTACTCATCTGAATTTCTGTAAGCATCATTTTCAATTTTTTTGAATAGATATTAATCATCTGTTGGGTCTTATGTGATAAAAGTTTTTCTTTTAATTTATATCTATTTACAGGGTGAATGTGCAGATTTATTACATGCCTGTATTTGATTATGGTAAGAACTGGGCTTTTAATGTACTCCTCACCAGAATAGTGAACACTGTAGCCAAAAGGTAATTTATTAACCCTCAGCCCACTCTAACCTTTTTTAGTCTCTAACGTCTATCATTCCACTGTGTATGTCCATGTGGACCTAAGGTATAGCTCCCAATTGTAAGTGAGAACATGCAGCATTTGACTCTCTGTTTTTGAGTTTATTTCACTCAGGATTATGGCCTCTCTTCCATCTATATTTCTGTAAAGATATGATTTTATTCTATTTTTATGGCTGCATAGTATTCCATGACATGTATGTACCACATTTCCTTTATCCTATCCTACATTGACAGACAGGCTGATTCTATAGCTTTGCTTTTGTGAATAGTGCTTCAATAAACATACAAGTGCAGGTATCTTTTCAATATGATTTATTTTCCTTTTGGGTAGATACTCAGGAGTGTGAATGCTGGATTGAATTATAGTTTTATTTTTAGTTTTTTGGGAAATCTCTATATTGTTTTCCACAGAGGTTGTACTAATTTACATCCTCACTATCAGTGTATATGGGGTTTCCTTTCTCCACATCCTCACAAACATCTGTTGTTTTTAGATTTTTTTAGTAATAGCCATTGTGACTGGTGTAAGATGGTATTTCATTGAGGTTTTAATTTGTGTTTCTCTGGTTAGTGATGTTGAGCACTTTGTCATGTTTGTTGGCTGCTTGTATGTCTTCTTTTGAAAAATGTCTGTTCTTGACCCCATTTTATGGTTTTTTAGTGTCGATCTGCAAAACCCAGGTATTCCCCAGGTTATTCAGGACTAATTTTTAAATTCTGTTCCCCATAGATATCTTTTTGAAACCTTATTTTAAGCTTCGTTAGGGTGGATCTAATGCAGTTTATACTCTAGGAAATCCTTACTTCTATAGAGAAGATTTTCTGTTGTTTTAATTCGTCTCTAGAGGTATTAAGGAGGTGATGATGATATCTCTCCAATCAGGCAGGACCAAAATGTAAGTGTTCCCAAGATAGCTCTCCCCTCTAGCATTTCTGTTCTGCCCTCAACCTCATAGCAGCTGCTATCAGGAAACCCTGGAAAGTTTACTTTGTGCATGTTAACTCAGCCCTCAGACATAACTGTGACCGCCTTACAAATATTAATAATCAGAATTTAATTATTGTCACTTAAATGAGTGTAAAATAATATTTTATTATGGTTTTAATAAGTAATTTATTGGTTAGTGATATAAATTAATGTATTTTTATTTGGGATTTTTTTATTTGCTGCTACTGATTTTTGGATCAGAAAGATTTTACATTTCATGAAAATTGGCCAAATATTAATAAATTTTTTATTGGATTATACTCAAATGAGTAAAATTATGTTAGGATTAATGTCCATTGATAAATAAGAGAAACATTTTTATGAAAATAATTTTTGGACAACCAATAATCATCTACTTATATTTAGCTTCATTTCAATGCACATACTCTTCCTATTAAAATATTAACTGATAATTTATTTAAAGCTTAACACTTGACCATTGGTTCCAATTACTTCTGTAAAATGTTATTAAACAGAACAATTAAAATAAAGTATAAATACATTTACAGATTTTAATATTTTATATTTACATACTGTGAAAATACCAATTAATACCTATTTGCCCATTGTATAGTTTTAACTCTTGAAAAAATATTGATGGGCTTTGTTCATAAAACGTAAATTTTTGAAAACATGACCTCAGTTGAAAATTTGTCTATCTCAATAACATGCCAATCTTTCTGACAAGTAAAAAATATGGTACAGTATTGTTCTAATGTAATCTTAATAATAAATCTGAATGATTTGTGCAGTTTTTACATTCTGCTGATAATTGTACAATTATTTATATTCTATTGAAAGATCTTATAAACAAGAAATAAATTTCCCCAAAATTAATGCAAGTGTAAAACACAATTTTATTTTAAAGATGTATATAACTATTATAATTAATAACCAAATATTTCTGTAAGGTAGCCCACCAATAGCTAACTTACCATTAACTCAATAATAAAAATTTGAAATTTACTGTCTTGACTTAGAAATTAAGCATAATTAATTTTTGATTTAGTTTCTTTCTAACTATAACTGTATTCCTCTATGAAGGTTTTATGCATCACAAAGCTGCCTCTCTCTTGATAAGTCTATGATTCCCAAATCACATTATGGACATGAGAAGCCTTTGGGCTACCTATCAACTCTGTACTGTTAGAATGAAGTATCCACATTTCCCACTTTTATGACTGATCAAATCAGTCAGTATTTAGCAAGTCAAGCACAAAATACTGCTTGTCTCCCTCGTTTTCTTACTCCCTCCCTTTCTTTCTCTGGCCTCCCTATTTTTTGCCTCTTTTTTTTCTTCTTTCTTTTCTTATCATTGAATTTCCTTCAAGTAAGTTGACTTTCATTTTGCAGGAAAAGTAAAGCTCTCCTGGATTCATCATTGTTCCTCTAAAAAGCACTAAATATTGACATACCAATTTACAATGTAAAAAGAAACAGCTGTTGACCCTAAGAGCTCTATGATACATTAGGCGAGACAGAGAGGAACTTAATGGAACTTATGCAAAATGATAAAAGTTATAATATATGAATTTATGGAGAAACAAGATGTTTTACTATAGGTGTCAGCATGGATTCATGCGGAACACTGTCCTCAACATCTTAAACATTTAAGATATTCAAAATTGGGTCTGTTCTCTTCATCCTCACCTGGCTGCCAAAGAAACTTCTCTTCGAATTTATAGGTCAATATTTTCCCCATTTTGTTGTATCAAACGTCAAAATAAAAAAACATGAGTCTTTTCACTAAAATAAGAAATACATTGGAAAGTCATCAAGATTTTAGGGTAGCCAATATGCAGTTCATTATTAACTATAGACAGAACAGTCTGAGCTTTTGTCTTCTTGGCAATAGAACCACTACACTCCATGCTTTTTCTCATCAATGTTGAGAAAGCACCTTAGGTTTGAAATTCAGATAGAAAAGAGAATAAGACACTATGGCTCAGCTGATCATTTGACAAGCAGATATGTCTCCTTACTCTTGTTATTACAACAGCTTTTGCTTTTAAATATCTGGACATCAAAAGAGCTGCAAATCAAAATGTCTCCTAACCCCAAAACAATCATTGACAGATCATTCTATGCAATTCCATCACTAGTATTAAAAAGCACTACCGGTTGTGGCAACATCAGACCATTAGATTCATAATGTATGCCAAAATAAAAATTATAACTATAATCTCATAACAAATTGGTCAATAAATAAAGAATAGGATACTGTAAAGTGTGAAATATCAGACTGAAAGTATAAAAAGGTACAATATTAAATGTAATTAGATTCTGATATGTAAAGGATGCACATTGTTAACTCGAGAGTGGCCAGCAAAAATAATTTTAAAAGGCACAACTAAGAGAACAATAAAGGAAATAAAATGGTTCTCTAAAAACTAATAATTCACTCTTTATTGAATAGATTACTCAATGCACTTTTTGTTTAAAGAGTCAATAGTTTAACTGGAAAAGTTTGCATCCAAAAGGTGAATTCATTGAGAAGATACTGAGGAATTTCATGTAATTCCCGAAAGGGTTGAATTATCTAACAGCAAGAAGGACAGGGATACAACTGGGACTCAGGAACCAAGAGATTAATTTCTCTGCCTATCTTTTGCCCCTTTTCTCCATGAGTGTCATGATCAATTTCTGTCAGTGTAACCTGGCTTCATAGCCAGAAAAGTAGCTGAAGAAAATTTCCACTTCTCAACTCCCAAAGCAGCCATTTCTGAAGGAGTGACCCTTTCTTGGTTCAATGCAAACAGTCATGAAGAAGGACTCTTTTTAAAATTTTTATGTATTTTTACTTTTATTTCCCAAACCCAGGATAATGTCTGTAGAGGAAGGACTCTTAATTGCTTAGTTTGAATTGATACTGTTAAAGTATGCCCCCATCTGGAGGACAAAATAAACTCCCCATGGCTAACTGAGGTGCTCAAAGTTAAAGCAGAATTAGAAGCCATGCTGTATGAGGCAGCAGTTCTGTAGTCTATGTTCTGGAAAAGATGTAAAAGTGTCAAAGGATCTCCCCTTGTATCATCAAGTCAACCCAGTTCCTGATGTCAGTACCAAGATAAACTGCAGCTGGAAACCAACCCACAATGGCTTGAAAAAAACATCTGATAGATATTTCTGGTTTGGGGTTTGGAAATCATTCATTCAAGGCTCTGCTATTTTGACCAATCATAGAAGAACAAGTTTAAATCCTGCATTTGCATAAAGAGATATGATTGAGAGCAAAAGCCAGAACTTTCCTTATTTAAACTAGACCCTTTGTTCTTCAGAGAGCACACTGTCACTTGTACTGAAGGCTGTGCCTCCCCAGTCTGCAGATTGCTTTTTTAATAGAATATAAAGCTTTCCCCCTTTCCTCTGCATATTTCACTGTTTTTTTTTGTTTGTTAACAATAGACTATGTCACCTATGGATAAATTAATAATGGCCCTAAGGATGGTGCCATGTGAAAATGTGCTATCTAATGGGAACTGAAAAGCTGAAGTAGCAATAGGAACAGTTTACCACAAAAAGGAAAAAGGTTATTTCTAGGAAAAAAAATTGAGGGTTAGCGAATTGCGAGACAAAACAATAGTTATCTATTACATGCAGTAAAATGGAATAAACCACCAGTAAGATACCTATTCAAGATCAGATGTTGATACTTACTCGATGGGAGGGTTTAATTCAATCAAATAACTACTCTGTGACTTGGTTTAATATTATGTAAAAGATTATATGAAGACTTTTCCCCTGTAAACCTTATTTGGTTGTCAAGGAGATGACAGGAGAGAATTAGAGTAAAAGTTATTTATCTACAAAGTACCATAAATTTGAGATATTTTGGTGTCATATTTGTATTATTATTTATATTATTACTGCTACTATGCTTCATAATTATTTATTGATACATTAGCTCATAAACACCAAAGTATGATGAATCAGGAAAATTATTTACCTCTTTAATTAACAATTTGCTAGAGTTCTCTTCAGTAGAAAAGAGGAAACAATTAATCATGAAGTATTTAGTGAAGGCATAAGAGAGACTTGACCTGCAATTAAACTCACTTGGACAATTCCAGACATTGATGAAAAAAAGACAAAGAGGAGGGAAAGGAAAAAAGGAACAGATGGAGAACACGGAGGAGGAATAAGAGGGGAAATACAATATCAGGCTAAGATAGAATTCTATGATTGAATCGAGGATGCTACAGGTCTGAGCACTATGATAAACTTGCAGTTGAGCTTAAAAGATGACGTATAAATAATCATTTCCAAACTTATACTTAAGCTGTGTTTATTTATTATTTTTATTTATTTATATATTTATTTATTGAGCTAGTCTTGCTCTGTCACCCAGGCTGAAGTGCAGTAAGAAGGATTATCAATAGATTTGTACAAAAAAAATTGGTTTAATCTAAATATGTTTCTTTCAATATAATTTAAGCAAGGCATGTGCAATATTTTTCTTGTCTTCCTAAAATGCTGTTATGCTATGGTTGGTAAACGATGCATTATTTTTTTACATACATTTTTTATTACTTCAGCCTCTTCTAAACTTTGCACTAAAAGTACTAAAATAATTAATTCTACAATGCATCCAATCAATTATATATTAAGTAAAAAAGGATAATAAATATTTTATGAAGATACATAGTTTTAGAATCTTCTAATTAAAGTTACATTTTGAAAACTGTAGATTTTTATTTTAAATTAATGTGTAGTATCTGATTTCTGTTTAGAATATCGTGTCATGATTACTGTTAAAATTAGTATTTGTTAATTAAGTATAAACTATCAGATTTTTCATATTTTAATACATTATTAGAACTGTTAATTGCACTGCATATTATTAGAGAAATATACATATAAATAGAAAGCTAAAGTATGTATAAATATGCATAGGAAGACAAATGAATTTAGGTGCCTCAATTTAGGAGGACCATAAAGCAATCAGATTAAATGCATAAAGAAAAAGGGTAAATATACACTTTTGTATACATATATGTATGTATAATATAAAAGTACACATATGTGTATTTCACATATATGTGTATTTCTGGAATACAATTAAAATTTTTAAAAGAAAATAATTGCGAAAAACTTACCATCATCTAAATCTTTGTAAGAAATTAACATTGTTTAATTAAAACCTTCTCTACCTAGCCATCTAATTTAAAATGGGAATCATCACATCACACACACACACACACACACACACACACACCAACACAGCAACACACACACACACACACTCAACATAGTGCTCTTTCTTGTCATATTTTTTCCATAACTCTTAATTACATGTTAACAGCCTAGAAGCTCTATTTATTTTGGTTTTGCTTTTTCAATTAATAATCACTAGATTGTGAGCTCCTATTGTATCATAAACAACTTATCTAGTTTTTGTGTCTGGTTGCTGTCTAAACACTTGTCATTTCCTGCATGATAAGAGTGTTTTTCTTATTCATGAGCCTTTTGGATCACACCTGAGTTTATAGGAAGAAGACTGAGGCTGTCACTAGAAAGATTAACCATATAATTAGAGGTTTGGGCCGGCCCTCTTTGGGCTTTAGGCCGGCCCAACCACTGGGGAAGAGGAGATGGCCTAGAGATGGAGTTCAATCTAGTAGCTAATGATTCAATAAAATATAATTAAATCCAAATTTTAAAAAACTCCTGGTTGCTGAACATGTTGATGTGCCAGGAGAATGACACATTTTCTGTAAATGGGCCACACAAGCTATTACAGAAGTATAAAACAGGCTATATATTTTATAATATCTTTACAAGTGCAAAAATAGTGTGATGCCTTCATATTAGAAGGTTTTCTCTGAGTTACTGAACTAAGTTATTTACCAATCTTGTGCTTTATCCTAGAGACTCTTTCGTTTGACTAGAACTCATCATATTATAATTATTTGTGTAATTTTTTATCCCTTCAAAATTATAAACTAAAAGGTCAGACATCATGTATATTGTGTGTATCAAAGCACATCACTGATAATAGTGCTTACTTCATATTGGATAGTCAGTAAACTTATATTTAAATAAAATGGCAAAAATTATATATAGCTCACACTTCACTTAGATTTATACAGGGATTCAACGTAGAATATTTGTAATATAGCATGAGCCATATGCATTTCAAATAATTTTACTAAACATAATACATTTTAACTGAGCTTGTTTTAAAATTGTTTGTTAGTACTACATAAAGCAATCTACAGAACCAATGCAATCCCTATCAAAAGACCAATGACATTCTTCACAGAAATAGAAAAATTCCTAAATTTCTACAGAACCACAAAGACCCCAAATAGCCAATGCAGTACTAAGCTAAAAGGACAAAGCTGGAGGAATCACACTATCAGACTTAATATACTACCAAGTTGTAGTAACCAAAACAGCATAGTACTTGGAATAAAAACAGTCACATGGACCAATGGGACAGAATAGAGAACAACAACAAAAAACAAAACTCTGTATATATAGCCAATTGATTTTTGACAAAGATGACAGATGACAAGAAAACCCACTGGGGATAGGGCAGTGTCCTCAACAAACGGTGCTGAGAAAACTGAACATCCATATGCCGAAGAATGTAACTAGACCTCCACCACTCACCCTGTACAAAAGTCAACTCAAAATAGACCTAAAATGGAAGACTCAAAATTATAAAAGTACTAGAAGAAAACAAAAGGGAATGCTTCAGGACATTGGTCTGGAAAAGAGTTTATAAATAATGCCTCAAAGCACAGGCAACAAAACAAAAAATAAACAAATGGGATTAAATAAAACTAAAAAGGTTCTGCACAGCAAAGGAAACAATCAATAGAGTGAAAAGACAACTTACAGAATGAAGAAAATATTTGAAAACTATTCATCCAACAAGGAATTAATATCTAGAATACACAAGGAACTCAAACATCTTGATAGCAAAAAAAAAAAAAATCCTGATTTAAAAATGGACGATGATATTTACAGACATTTCTTAAAAAGAAGAGATACAAATGGCCAACAAATATATGTTGTTCAATAGCACTAATCATCAGGGGAATGCAAATCACAATCACAATGAAGTATTATCTCACCCTACTTAGTAGATTATTATAAAACAGACGAAACATAACAAATGCTGGAGAGGGCACAGTGAAAAGGAAACGTATAAACTGTTGAAGGAAATGTAAATCAGTACAGCCACTTCGTAGAATAGTATACAGATTCCTCAAAAAAATACAAATAGAACTATATGGTCCAGCAATCCCACTACTGGGCATTTATCCAAAGAAAAGGAAATAAGTATATTGAAGGGACATCTGCACCACTATGTTCATTGCAGGACTGTTCACGATTTCCAAGATACGGCATCAACCTAGCTGTCCAACGACAGATTAAAAGATAAAGAAAATGTGGTGTATATACACAATAGAATACTATTCAGTCAGAACAAGAATGAAATCCTGCTGCAACATGGACGGAACTCAAGGACATTATATTAAGTAAAATAAGCCAGGAACAGAACGTTGAATGCCACATATTCTCTGTCATATGAGGAAACTAAACAGAGATAATCTCATATAAATAAACATAGAACAGAGGATACTGGAAACCAGGGATGGAAGGGAGGAGAGACAGGGATAGGGAGAAGTTTGTTAAAGGTTACAAAATTATAGCTGGATGGGAGGAATAAGTTCTAGTGTTACACAGCACTGTATGAATATATTTAACAATGATATTTAATTTCAAACAACTAGAAGAAGGACATTGAATACTACCAACACAAATAAATCATATATATTTCACGGGATGGATGTGCTAATTGATCTGATCACTATACATTATATGCATGGCATCATTACTGTGTACCCCATAAATATGTGCAATTATTATGCATTAATTAAAAAATGAAATACATTGTCAGTATTTACAAGCGTCCTTTCTAACAAATAATTTGAAATTTGTGTAAATACAAATTGTATGACTAAAAACCATTTGTCACCAATCATTACAGCATGTACTTCAGGTAATGCCTAGGATAAAAAAGTAGCTTAATAATTTGTAATAAATAATTTGTCTGAACTGTATGTAAGATGGTTGTATCACACATTTCTGAGATGCAAATAGTAAGACTAAATTCTTAGTAAAGATATTCATTAAATATTTTAATATTTGTATCTGTGTTGTTATACTTCCAGGTCCAAAAAACTTTTGAAACCTGAAGGTGTGTAGCATAATTTAGCAATAGCCAAAATTAATATTCAAGTACCTCTTTATTGTCTACTCCATTAAAAGTGTCAAGTTTTGTAGAATGTAATCAACTAGAATGCAAATGTCACACAGACAGCATCTTGATTAATGAGAAGGTCAAAGAAGCACAATCCTTAGTCTTTAATATTCCAAATATGAAGCATTTGGGGAATTTGACACATTGGACTTCAGATGTTCTCTTTTCATGACAACATTATCAATGAGGAAAGAAAATTGAAACAATAATAAATTATCCTGACAGGGATTGTAACTACAGTGGAAAAGGACATATTTCCTATTGCAATTTATTTTGTCTACTTAAAAAATGTTGCTCAGAAATGGCAGAGAAGCACTGAAGAGTAGAATCTAATACATTTTATTTAAATTAAATTATACTTAATATGTCAGAAAACACATTCATGTACATGAAGAGCATTTTAAATGTTTTAAACGTTTTAAATGTTTAATTTTTTAAATAGAAATGTTACTAATATGGTTGTAGGTATTTTTTGTATACCCTTCATCCAGCTTCCCCCTCATGTTAGCATTTTGCATAATGAAACACTTTATCATAAAGAATTAAATTCAGTAAAATACTATTAACATATAGAATTGTTTGAATTTCACCATTTTTTCATTAATTTCTTTTTCTATTACAGGATCCAATCTAGGATGCCACATTAAATTTTGTTGTCATGTCCCTTCAGCAGACTCCAATCTATAACTGTCTTTATTTGTCCCTTATTACCTTGCCTCTTTTGAGGACAACTGGTGAGATATTTTGTAGAATATTCCTCCATTTGTGTTTGACTTTTGTTTTCTCATGGTTAGTTTGAGATTATACATTGTCCAGAAGGATACTAGAGAGATGATATCCCCGTCTCAATATTTCACATTAGGGGATAGAATGATATCAGTATTCCTTTCTCACAACAATAACCATGACCACCTGGCTAAAGTGGCATTTTCTGGGTTTCTCCAATTATAAACTTATTGTTTTTTTTTCCTTGGTAATTACTAAATGTTTTTAGGGAGATACTTTCAGACTCTGCAAACATCTTGTTTCTGCTTAAATTTTTACCCACTAATTTAGCATCCATAAATGATATTCTAGTGATGATTTTCTATATGCTTCATTCTTTGTACATTGGAATCCATCTGTAAGAAATGTTTTTACTTATTTCCATTCATTTATTCTGAAAACTGTCTATTTAAACTGGTATGGATTAATATATATTTCTTTTCTTTTTGGATTATAATCCATACTATTGTTACTTATATTGTCATTCAAGTTGTTTCAACTTTGGCCATTGACAACTCTTTCAGGTTGGTGCTTTGAACATTGCTTTATTTTTTCTTTTTTCCTTTTCTTTTCTTTCTTTTCTTACTTTCTGCCACTGCAAAATGCTCTAGGTTCAAAGTTCAACTTGCACTTTCCCTGCTCCAGGTCTAGAGTCATTTTATTGCAGTATGGTATATAGAAACCAAGAACTAGATTTGCTCATTGCTACTTCAGGGTCACTGCTTCTCACCTTTCTTAGTGAATAGATACAGCAAATACATGTATATATACTAAATACAAAAACTCACACTCATCCACACACAAAACTAAACTTATTTCTCTAGTTGTACATATATTTTTGAAACGTGTGCTAGTCTGTACTGACACCTCCACCTAAAATCCAGCACCCTGGGCTGCATTGTAGACTTCTCCTTTTCCCTTATTTTATTTATAACTTCTTTCTCCTATAGTGAGAAACCTGTCCATAATTCATTTATATTGCATTCACTTATTATCTCCAGCCTATGATACAAATAATTTCAATATTCCTAAACCTTACTCCTGTTTAAAATAAATTTATCAACTAGCAGTGTTTTGTGTGTTTGTTGTCTTTAGCTTTATGGTATCACACCAAAATATTGTTTTGCTAAGTTACATAGGTCAGCTTCCTTTTTTCCTATCATTTCAGTTGAGTTTTGGGATTCATGGTGATGCAGTTTCATTTGTTACAATCTCCTTTCCATTTTCCCCCCACAAGCTAGTTGATTTTTTAAAATTTACACGACACACAAAAAATTATCTTTTGGGGCATATTATTCTGTCAGTTTTGACAAATGCATACAGTCATGTAGCAGTGAGCACAGTTTTGGAGAGAACAGTACGTTTGTCCTCAAGTCTCCTATACCACCTTTCTACTGACAACTGTTTATACTCACCCCCCTACCCTTGGGCATTAATGATTGTTTTTTTCTCCAGATTTTCTTTTTGTAAAACATCATATAAATGGAATCATACAATATCAGCCTTTAGATATTATTTTGCTTAGAAAATGCACTTTACATTTATTTATATTGTTGTATGTATCACTATTTTGTCCTTCTTGACTGTTCAAGAAACATTGCATTGTATAGATATGCCATACTTTGTATTACTAATTGAGGGACATTAGAAAAATTGTCCTCAATTTGGAGAAGCTATGAATAATGTTATACTTGAATCAACATTTTTCTTAAATAGTGGTTTATATTATAATGTAAAATTACAATATAAAATTATAAAATGAAATATAGAACTTCTAGTGAATTTCTTTTACTTATTTGATTAAAATATAATTGTGGAAACTAACTTCACAGCTACTCTCACCAAGGCTTAGGGGAAAATTTTCTGTAATTTCAGAAATTATCTTATCTTTTGTGATAAGATAATTTAAGAATAAACTAAGCTTTGACCTTGTATAGTGAAAAATATTTTAATGTTCTAAAGAAATATGAGCTTGTTATAAAAGACTATTGAAATTAATATTTATAATTATTTTATCTCTAAATTAATTATTTTTAATTATATGGCTATGCTATAAAAGTCTGAATTATTTAATATAACAGTCTGAAGTGATATTAAAATAAGTTCAGATTTCTTGTGCATATTTTGAACTAAATATCTCAAATAGTTAAATTACTTTATAAAATCTATGCGATTTAAATTACTCCAAACTGTTTCGGGAGCAGAAAAGATAAGTTTTGTCTTCAAAACTTAGCTACTATCTATCTTTTCCTTCTAAAACTACATTTCAGAATACAAAAAGGATTTTTAAAAAGCTGGCTACTGTTTTACAATGGAGCTTTTTAATAACTTCAAAAATTATACTGATTGAATGGTTACAAGAGCAAGAACTAGGAAAAGATAATTTAAATAATCCTTCCTTTATCTGGACATGCTGGCATTTTTTATCTCATAAATGAAATTTTAATTCATTGCCATTTTAATAGGTAAAACAAATGCTTTTGTTAGAAGCTAGTTTTCTCAACTTCAATTAAACTTCAGCATGACTTTTGTGCATAAGGACGTACATAGAAAATATAAACCAATCACATATTTTTTCACCAACTTTGTAGAACTTCATATTGCTGTCATCATTTTCTATGTGTAGTTAAAAATGTCATTAAATTTTGTGCAGTTTTTTGCATTTTCACTTTTAAAATGGGTTTGAATTTATTATTTTTTTCTAGTAAATACTTCTACAAAATCATTAATCATAGTGTGTCAATTTGTTAGATATAAACTTGAAAACGAGTCAAGTAATAAACCTCTCAAAATATATCAAATGATCCATGGATGCTTTTTAGCTCTGTATAAAGTGGAATAAGAGTACATTATCTAATGAAGACAGTGAACACTGAATAATTTATAATTTATGTAATTTTCAAAACTAGACATTTTTTCCTTTAAAGATCCATTAATATCAAATTGTCTTTGGCTGTTGAAAGTACTATTATAGGAGTTTTATAAGTACCCCAAAGGTTTATAGCACAATCATCTAAACTCTTGTGATAAACTTAGATATAGTAAATAAAATTAGGACTTCCCCTTAGGGAAATGTATTTCATTTTAGCTAAAATTAAACTATTCACATAATCCCATGATCTGAGAATTATAGCATATGGTATGTCTATTTTTGTATAACTGACACCAAACAGGAGTGAAAAAAAAATTGGCTATAGAAAAGGAATAATAATCAAATTCACTCTAAAATACTATCAAGTCATCATGAGCTGAATAATAAAAACCTCACTTTAAACTCCAGGCTGTTTATCTGCCAGTGCTGTCATTGTTGTTTTTCTTTTAAAATACTATTGCAAATATTTAAAACCAAGTGGTCCTAATATTATTGGTATTCATAAGGTATTCATGGCCAGTAATGAACTCCTAATTTATTGTTGTCCACAATGAATTCCAGAAATTATAGTTAACAATTACACACTGATATAACCTGAAGGTGTCTTAATATCATTGGATGCTCAATGTAAAGAACAAAGGTAAATTTATAAACTCTTCTTTAAATATATATATTAAAAATATACATACTTACCTATAAAAATGTTTATGTAAATGTATTAGAGATAGGGTTTCAATATGTTGAACAGGCTAGTCTCAAACTCCTGACCCTAAGCAATCTTCCTGCCTCAATGTCCTGAGTAGCTTTGGATTACATGCATGAGCCACCACACCCAGCTGCAATCAACTCTTCCTGATTGGAAGCTCTGCCAAATTGGGTATTATTCACATTACCATTTTCCTTAGCCAATAATTGAGACAAATAAAGACAGAAGATAATTTCTACTATCTAAAAATGGTACTTTTATGTTATATTAAATCACCAAAAATATTGTAAGATAAACTAGTATGTTATAGATTGATTTTCAAATATTTATAAATTTTTCTTATTATTTTTCAAATGGCATATCCTGGGAATAACGGTATAAAGAAAAAATTATTACGTTTTCTCTTTTACTTTATTTTATTTAGCCTCAAAGTTTTGTTTTTTGATATCCTTTTCTTTTTTTTAATTGTGGTATTTGATGGCAATTGTTTTATATATTTCAATTGTTTTTATATAAATAATGCCAAATAACAGTTGTGAAACTGTTGTTATAATTATGGACTTATCCTGAAGGGTCCTTGTCAGCAGCATCTTGGATCTTCTGTTCTTCACTCAAATGATTTATAAATAGAGTGTTCTCAGTGCAATCATTTTAAAAACTTTTGGTAGAATTTTTCAATAACTGCCTGATATGATTTCAGATTTATGTGTTCTTTCTTTAATGTTCTCTTTTTCAGCTCTATTATTCTGTATTCAAAAACTACCTTTCCTTATTTCTAAGTCTCTCAATTCTCCATTTCTTAAAGTTAAAATTCAGATTCTAGATTCTTATAACAGTTGAGAAAAAAATCACTTTTATCATGGAGATAGTTTTGATTTTTTTTGCATATTTTGAGTTTCATTGAATGAACAAATGTGATTATATGTTCCTATATTGCAAATCTTTATTGTATGAATAGGTCTTTTCTAAAGACAGGTTCTAAGGACATAGCATGACATGTTTAACCTAAAACAACAACAACAACAACAACAAATCCTTACTCTTCAATTAAAGGAATAATTTGTTTATATTTCTGATTTTAAAGTTTTTGTCATTTGACTTTCCATCCTAAGTCTAATGTATGATGATGAAATTCCAGGAATCCTGCCTTTTCTGTAACTTCCATTGCCAACACACTAATATTCATTGTCCTTCCACATTCTTTCTTCAAGCAGCAGTAGAACACAGTTATTTTCTTTCTTGAAGAAGTTGTTTTTCAGTAAAAAAAACAAAAAAAAAACCCCCAAAAAATAAAAAAAACCATATTCACAGTGGCAACCTCAGGGCAGTCATCCAGACTACATAAAGAGTTTCTTTTTGGCAAGAATAAAACTTAGGATACATATAATATACGTATAACTCTCTGAAAGAACACAATGCTTCTCCAGAGTTCAGATTTGAGATTTTTAAAAAATAAATTTTATGTATTTATTTATTTTCATATTTTATTATACTTTCAGTTCTGGGATATATGTGGAGAATGTGCAGGTTTGTTACATAGGTATACATGTGCCATGGTGGTTTGCTGCACTCATCAACCTGTCATCTACACTAGGTATTTCTCCTAATGCTATCCCTCTCCTTCCCCCACCCCCTGACAAGCCCCAGTGTGTGATGTTCCCCTCCTGTGTCCATGTATTCTCATTGTTCTCACTCCCGCTTATGAGTGAGAACATGTGGTGTTTGGTTTTTTGTTCATGTGTTAGTTTGCTGAGAATGATGGTTAAGGACAAACAGCATTCAGTAAAACTTAACCTGTCACAGGCATAGAATACCAATCGCTTTTTGCAGCTGAGAAAATATGCATGTTTTACTACTTCCACTTGCTTCTGCCTTAAATCTTGCAAGCTTGCCTCAGTCCCACTCTTCACCGAACAAGCAGGGACCATGTCATGCTTTCAAGGCACATCGTAGAGCAGGAAACTTCTTGAATCTCAAATTCAACCTATCACCTAGATAGGCAGAACTACTCCAACTTGGTATTTTTTCTTTATTTCTCGGTTTCATATTCTGTCACATATTCCTCACTGAGTTGCTTAAGAGCAGATGTGTATTCCATCTATAATAAACATCTTCTAAAGAGATAACAAGTGCAACTCTCAGTGACCATTGCATGCCAATAGAAGACTTCTGCCATTTCGGAAGTGATAAATGATATTCATAGCTATAGGCTATTTTTATAGACATGTGTCTAAGAATGCAATTTTCTTTCTTTTTTTTTTTAAACTGAGACTTCAGCTCACCAAGGTGGTGAAGCCTTAGACTTAGTCAATAAAATGACTTAACTCTTTTCCCTAAGGTCACATCTGTAATTTTTGATTTCTTAAAAATAAAGGCATTAGAGAAGTGGTCACTAAGATCAGGACCTGGTGCCACTGCGACTTACAGACTTCCATCTCCTCTTTGATTAGAACCCAGTCAGCTTACTCCTGAGTCTTAAAGTCTTCCCTTTTTATTAAAAGTCTTCTTCACATTCCTTATCCTCCTTTCTCCTCTTCTCTTCTCTCCCCTCCTCTCCTCTCTCCTCTCCTCTCCTGTCTCCTCTCCTCCCCTCTCCTCTCCTCCTCTCCTCTTCCCTTCTCTTCTCTTCTCGCTCTCTTTCTCTCTCTCTCTCCCTCTCTCCCTGCCCACCACCCTCCATTACACTTTAAGCTCAGATAAATATGCTGTTCTTATTCTATAGTGATGCATTAGAAAACTCTGAGGATCTGAGTCTCTCCAAGGCTCTCAGACATAATTAATAGCCATTTCTGTGTTTGTTATTGTTGTTGTAGATTTGTTTTGTTTGGTTTGGGTTGAAGAAGAATGGTGGACATGCCAATCCTTATGTCTCTATCTGTGAAAAGAAGTACACGGGGTTTCTGACAGCTTATTTTCTAGAGCTTATGTGTAGGGGATAGAGGAAAATGGAAAGTGGACAACGTTTCCAAATCTCCTGGGTTCTAAAATTTCTTCTCTTCCCCTAAAACTCTTGAACTCTTATGAAGGTGGAAGTAGATGTAGGGGTAAAATTGGTAAATACTTTGAAGTTACTATTGTGTCTTGCTGCAAAGGTGAGGACTATAGTTGCAATTAGAAGCAATAATTGAATTATTTTATAGCATTGTCTACACTCGCAGGTATTGTATACTAAACATATACAAGTATAAAACAAACAGAAAATTATTTGTATAAATTAGTAAGCAGTTTCAAGAATAACGTCATTGAAATATATATCTGGAATTATTGGGGAAATATTAACTGTAATTTAATTGCTAGGAAAAAATCAGAATTCTAAAATAGAAAACACGTTTTTATTATTGCTTAATAGAAAATTTGCATCTCTAATTTTTATATTTATTATTATGGGATCAGTATCAAGCAAACTCATTATTTTCATTAACTTTCATATTCCTGGGAAATACTGTAGCCTGTTTAAATGCTATTGGTTATTAAAATGGCACATTCATGATAATTCAGGAGTAAATGTTAGGTTTTGATACATAACAATAAAATTTTAAAGGTATTGGGTTAATGAACATATCATTACCACAAATTCTGTAATCCTAAATGAGTACAGAAAAATTTTTAAATAGCATATTTTGAAAAAGAATTCAATAGTTTCAGCCAAATTAGGAAAAAGTGTTTTAAAAAATGGGATACACTACTTTTTTTCTGTCTTAAGAAAATTAAACATCTAATTAAACTAAAGAGCTTCTGCACAGAAAAAGAAACTACCATCAGAGTGAACAGGCAACCTACAAAATGGGAGAAAATTTTCGCAACCTACTCATCTGACAAAGGGCTAATATCCAGAATCTGCAATGAACTCAAACAAATTTACAAGAAAGAAACAAACAACCCCATCAAAAAGTGGGCGAAGGACATGAACAGACACTTCTCAAAAGAAGACATTTATGCAGCCAAAAAACACATGAAAAAATGCTCATCATCACTGGCCATCAGAGAAATGCAAATCAAAACCACAGTGAGATACCATCTCACACCAGTTAGAATGGCAATCTTTAAAAAGTCAGGAAACAACAGGTGCTGGAGAGGATGTGGACAAATAGGAACACTTTTACACTGTTGGTGGGACTGTAAACTAGTTCAACCATTGTGGAACTCAGTGTGGCGATTCCTCAGCGATCTAGAACTAGAAATACCATTTGACCCAGCCATCCCATTACTGGGTATATATCCAAAGGACTATAAATCTTGCTGCTATAAAGACACATGCACACGTATGTTTATTGCGGCACTATTCACAATAGCAAAGACTTGGAACCAACCCAAATGTCCAACAATGATAGACTGGATTAAGAAAATGTGGCACATGTACACCATGGAATACTATGCAGCCATAAAAAATGATGAGTTCATGTCCTTTGTAGGGACATGGATGAAATTGGAAATCATCATTCTCAGTAAACTATCGCAAGAACAAAAAACCAAACACCGCATATTCTCACTCATAGGTGGGAATTGAACAATGAGATCACATGGACACAGGAAGGGGAATATCACACTCTGGGGACTGTGGTGGGGTTGGGGGAGGGGGGAGGGATAGCATTGGGAGATATACCCAATGCTAGATGATGAGTTAGTGAGTGCAGTGCACCAGCATGGCACATGTATACATATGTAACTAAAACTTAAAGTATAATGAAAAAAAAAGAAAATTAAACATGTTGAGTTAATTAAACTAAACTGATTTGTGTCGCAGAAATAAAAAACAGATTCCTACACATTGCAGTTCCAAGAGGTTATCTCTATAGAATATTTTGATTTTATATATTTCAGAGGCTGGAAGTTGATGGCATTCACCTGGGAAGTTTGCACAAACCTAAAAATTACACTGTCACTTAACTATTTGCTGAGATTCAGATTGAGTGAATTTCAGTACAAGACAGGGTAACTGATGTGTTCACTTACTTTACATTATTACAAATTACTTGTCCAGTCATCAGTAGAGAGATTTATGGCAATTTTACTTTTTGAAAAATTATACGTTTTCTATTTAAAGGCTAATATAATCCCATTTTTATCCAGATAGCATTAGACCATACTGCTAATACAAATGAGATCTCTCTTTTGAAGAAGAACAGATAGAGCATTGCAATCAAAAATATTTATGAGATTTCAAAGCCTGGGATGGAATAGCCTCCTATTAGAAACATAAAAAGCCATCTAAAGTAAATTTAATAATAAACAAACAAAATAAAGAGCACATCTTCGGAGTCCAAGATCCCAGACAGAAGGGAACCCCATGAGCCACCATTCTGCAACTGTTTCATTCTTCAGAATATTTGTTGATTTTCAAAGATCAACACAACTCTTCTTGCTGAAGGTTGCTGCCAGAGGGCAGATAACCCAGCAACAATGTTGGTGATCTCAAAAGATTAGGGTGAGAAAACTTAGAATTTTGTGCCAAAGCAGCCGGCACTTCAGTGGAGCAAGCAGGAGAAACTGTAAGGAATAAGCCTGTCCCTTTAAAATTGTTCACTGAGGCATTTGCCACATTCTTCACTATACAGAGCAGGTTGTTAGGTGGGGGGGGAATGGAAATGAACACATGTTGGTGAGAATATGTAAAAATATGTAACCCTTGTACTTTGCTGGTGGAAATGTTACATTAAATGATGCAGACACTGTGGAAAACAATTTGGCAGTTCCTTAAATACTTAAACACAGAGTTATCACATAATCCAGCAATTTCATTCCCAGATACATACCCAAACAAATTGAAAGCAGGGGCTCAAACAGACAGATATCAATGTTCATAGCACTTTTATTCACAATAGCCACAAGGAGGAACAACAAGTATTTAACAACAGATAAATGAATAACCAAAATTTATATGCAAACAAAGGAATAGTATTCAGTATTAAAAAAGACTGACAATGTTATACATGCCTACATCACAGATGGACCTTGAAACATGCTAAGTGAAATAAGCTAAACATAAAAGGACAATGTTTTTATTCCATTAATATGAGTCATGTAGAATAGGCAAATCCTTAGGCACAGAGATTAGAATAAAAGTTACCAAGGTCTGGGAGTAAGAGACAATGGAGAATTGCTATAATGGGTACAGTTTCTGTTTGGGATGATGAAAAAGTTCTGGAAATGGATAATGGCAAAGGTTGCAAACATTGTGAATATACTTAATGCCACTGAAGTGTACACTTAAAAATGATTGAAATACTAAATTTTGTGTTATGTATATTTTACCACAATAAAAAATAAAATAAATACACCCAAAAGAAACATAGGCAAAATACATGAAAGAGCACTTCACTTTAGAAAACATATAAATTAACAATAAAAATTTTAAAAAGCATTCTATCTCATCATATGAGATATTCAAATTTAAAACATTTTATTTTAATTTGCATACACTAGTATAGCTAAAATAAAAGAGACTGATCATACAATCATACCAAGTATCGACAGGGAAAAGAGACAACAGAAACCCTCATCCACTGCTGGTAAAATTGGAAACAGGAAATCTGCATGTTATCCTCAAATGAAGGTGAAAATATGCATATCCCAATAACTCTCTTTCTAAGTAGATCCAAGAAGAAATACACATGTACAATAATGCTCATAGTGGTAGTATACATCATGGTTCCAAATAGGAAATTACCTTGACGTCCATCAATTTTAGTACAAATCAACATATTTTGTTATAATTTCATGCAATGGAAAATTATAGAGCAACAAAAATGATTGAAGAGCAACTACAATGTTGCATGAAAGTAACCTGTGATGTCAAAGGTCAAAATGTCAGTTACCTTCATGAGAGGGAGAGAGAATGAGGAGTGCTTCTGTAAAAGTGATCCCTACTTGATATAAATTCAGGTCACCACACTTTGTTTACCTTTTAAAATTCACTTACTTGTTCAGGTGCACATTTACAATTTGTACAAACACACACACAGGTTAAACTGTGTCAAAATTATATTTATTTGTAACTGTCAGTTGATCTTCACTGGAAGCCTAAGTCCTCAACATTTTCTTCAAAGCATTTAACTCTACAGGGAAATAGTAAAGGGGACTTCTGTCTTATACTCCAGTCAGTAATTGACAGCTTGTCCCCTTCATAAGCAATTCACTCTTGCTATGTGTAAATAAGTGTACTGAGGTGGGAAACATTGTATCTGAAACTCCAACCACTTCTAATATTCATCGCTAAAACCTACTATTTACTTTATTTCCCCACACCTACCATCACTTAATATTAGACATATGAACTGAGAATAAACTGATTTCATCACACACTTAGCTGAATCCTGCCTTTATACATGCTCTGTTCCACATCCTTTCTATTTTTGTTTCAGTGCTCCAAGTGACATTGTATAACAATAATATAGACCCTTACTAGAACTCAGATTTTAAAAATATCCAAAGACAAAAGCATAATTAACCCGATATTCATTATTTTTCCTGATACCGAACAAACTGTCTAAATATGTTACGTTTTGGTAGTAATGATGAAAGGAAACTTTTTGACCCAAACCAACAAGAAATAGAATAATTGATTCACAATTTCATTAATTGGTAGTCAAGGCTAGATTTCGGCTGTTCATTTGATGGTAAAATTGAGTATAAGACATAGCTTCAAAGGGCATTGTTAACATGACCATCAGATTCTCAGCCATTTAATCAAAGAATCAGATTTTTAAAAAAATGTTGGATTCCTCATAAAATAAATTGAAGAGCTCCTTTTAATTCTCAGGGGCATACATGGCATTTAAAAATATTCCACAAATTGTGGAATAATTTATCAGTGAGACAATTGAGGTTGAGGTTTCTTTGGCAAAAGTCTTAATAATGAATTTTGATTTATTCAATAGATATTAGACTAGGCATATTTTCTATTCCTTCTTCTGGTCAGGCCTAGTAAGGTATATTTGTCATCCAAGAGTTCAAATTTATTAGCATTTTTTTGGGGGGAGCATTTTTTGATATCTCCTGGTATTGGGCTGATTGACTTTCTGACCAATCACCCCATCTCCACACTATTTTCTGTTACACTCACCATGGCTCATCTCTGCATTGCGATTAACTGCTTTGAGCAGCCTGTATATTTTATTTTAGTTTTTGAAACTGTGGATTTTTCTTCTTTCTCTTGGAGTTGCTGAAAATGGACTTTTCTGACTGGTTGTTATTTGCACCTTGTGAAAGATACGAAGAATATTTCTGTCTCCTATAATTCTGTTCATATCACAAGTCTTCTCTATTTTGAGAATAAAATTAAGAAAAAACTGTTTCCATATTTAAAGCCTTTTGAATGTTTTCCTCTAAAACAGTCCTCAGAGTTAGCAGTGTAAAATTCAGGTTATTTGTAAAATTTTCCAGACTCAAGAATTTACCTTACGCAATGAAGAAAAAGTGCAAGAGATAGTATTAAATTCTAGAAAACTCAAATAGTAAAAAATAGTGGTAATAAAACAGTAAGCTTGATAGCACAGGAAACATGATTTGGAGTATTTTCTGAAAAAAAAGAAACAGAAGGAAATTTCACATGGCAAAGTTTTTGCTCATGGCTTAGGCAGTAAAATTAATGCTTTATAAGATGTCTTTAAACAAACTTATTTTAAGCTCCGGGTATATGTGCAGGTTAATTACATAGGTAAACGTGCATCATGGGGATTTGTTGTACAGGTTATTTCATCACCCTGGTATAAAGCATACTACCCATTATTTTTTCTGATTCTCTTCCTCCTTCCACCCTCCACCCTCCATAGGCCCCAGTGTGTGTTGTTCCCCTCTACCTCTATGTGTTCTTGTTTTCTCATAATTAACCTGCCATTTATATGTGAGAACACACTGTATTTGGTTTGCTTTTCCTGTGTCAGTTTGCTAAGAATAATGGCCTCCAGCTCCATCCATGTCCCTGCAAGGGACATGACCTCATTCTTTTTTATGGCTGCATAGTATTCCATGCTGTACATGTCCCACATTTTCTTTATCCATCTATCTTTGATGGACATTTAGGTTGATTCCATGTATTTGCTATTGTGAATAGTGGTGCAAAGAACATATGCGTGCCTGTGTCTTTATAATAGAACAATTTATATTTCTTTAGATATATACTTAGTAATAGGATTGCTAGGCTGTCTCAGCCCAAAAGATTATTAGGCTGATAAACAACTTCAGCAAAGTCTCTGGATACAAAATCAATGTGCAAAATACACTGAAATTTCTATACAGCAACAAGAGTCAAGCCAAGAGCCAAATCACAAATGATCTCCCATTCACAATTTCTGTAAAAGAATAAAATACCTAGGAATACAGCTAACTAAGGAGGGGAAACATCTCTACAAGAAGAACTACAAACCACTGCTCAAATAAATTAGAGATGATTCAAACAAATGGAGAAACATACCATGTTCATGGGTAGGAAGAATCAATATCATTAAAATGGCCATACTTCCCAAAGCAATTTATAGATTCAATGCTATTCCCATTAAACTACCATTGACATTCTTCACAGAACTAGAAAAAAATTAGTTAAAAATTCATATGGAACCAAAAAAGAGCCTGAATAGACAAGGCAATCCTAACCAAAAATAAATAAATAAATAAATAAATAAAAGGTGGAGGCATCAATCTGCCCCACTTCAAACTATACTACAGGTGACAGTAACCAAAACGGCATGGTACTGGTGCAAGAACAGACAACAACCATTGGAACAGATGATAGAACCCAGAAATTAGACTGCACACCTATAACTACCTGATCTTTGACAAACCTGATAAAAACAAGCAACAAGAAAAGAATTACCTATTCAATAAATGGTGCTGGGATAACTGGCTAGACATATACAGAAAATTGAAACTGGACTCCTTCCTTATATCATATACAGAAATTAACTCAAGATGAATTAGAGACTTAAATGTGAAACCACAAACTATGAAAACCCTGGGAGACAACCTTGGCAATACCATACAGGACGTAGCATGGGCAAAGATTTCATGACAAAGATGCCAAAAGCAATTGCAACAACAACAAAATTGCAAATGGGATCTAATTTAACCAAAGAGCTTCTGAACACAAAATGGGAGGAAAATATTGCATCCTATCAATCTGACAAAAGTCTAATAGCCAGAGTCTATAAGAAACATAAATTTATAAGAAAAAATAAACAACCCTATGAAAAAGTAGGCAAAGGACATGAAAGGCAAAGGACATGAACCGACACTTCTTAATAGAAGACATATTGGGCTTAAGACTTAGGTCATCAGCTGATCGGTGCAGCATACTGCCATGGCACATGTTTACTTAGGTAACAAAGCTACCCATCCTGCACGTGTACCCCAGAACCAAAAATGAAATAAGAAACTATCAAAGCATGTGCTTTCTAAGCCATTTTTACATTTTTGTGATTTTTTTGTTTACTTCCTTCTTGTTTGTATTCTCAGGACAGAAGCTCCCATTTATACCTGAGTGTCATTTTAGAATTATAGGTTACATGCCATTTGTGCTATTTATACTTTTGCTGTATTTCTAAGAAAAGACATGGAAGACTTATTTTTTGTTCTGCAAATAAGTTACAGATATCATTAATAGGCAAGGGATACATTTTGAGCTATGAGTCCCATTTTGGTGTTTCGAATGTAATACCCAGAACACTGTCATTTATGTGAATGCTGGCATTGCTTTTCCCTGTAGTAGAATGCTCACCAGGTGAAACTGATTCCTTTGGGGCAGCAAAAATATAGCTCTAAAAAGGTATATCAGCAAAGTACAGTTACAGTGCCAGCAGTTTTCACCCTCTGTGCTAAATACTGATTTTTTTATGCTTTATTTCCATTCCCATAATATGGACATTGATGGGATAGAGCTTACTGTTTTAAAACACTACCAACATAAAGTTTATAAGCGACATTCTGTAAAATAAGATTTAACAGTGAAATCTACCACATAGCTTAGCAAAATTACTGCATTTATTTAATATAGCAAGAGTTACTATACATGCTAATTCACCATCAAAAGGTAAACCTCAACTCTTTTCAAATTGTATTAACTCTGCTTCAGTTATTCATTCTCATTCTCTTTTTACTTTTGTCAGTTTTGAGAAAGAAAAAGCCTAGAGGTATAATGGAGATAGCTATGATTAAAAATGAAACCTAAAATATAATTCTAAAAACAAGTTTTCAACAGTATGTGAACACCATAAAATATTATTTCCCTGAAGTGTGCTTGTCAAAATGTAAACATCAAAATCTAGGTGTTTCTTAAATCTATTTTGGATTTTTACTTCAAGACATCCAAAATAATTACTTGTTGTCTTTGGAACTCAAAGAGTAACTTTTATGTTTTTGCTTTTCTACAAAAAGAAGTATTAAGGGAGGATTAGATATTGAACACATTTTCATGATACATATTTTTAAAAAGATAAACTAATAAAATTCAATCATTCTTGTATACATAACTGTCATCATAATAAAAAGACAGGTGTTAATTTTAACCTTTTGCTTCTTTCTGCAAACATATCTTCTGACCAAAATCTGTTTTTCAAGAAAATATACATGAATTGGGCCCATTTTTGTCTTCTATAACTATTCTAACTACTAATAGGTGGATTATTTGAGATTCTTTATACTTCCACAAAGAAGTTGCATATGAAAGTTAGTACTACTGATTAACTTGACATCTGGCAATGTCTCCTGTTATTACCATTGCAACCTGACTCTAAAACACTCTAGTAACAAAGAATAATATGAAAACTTAAAATAGAATTATAAGCTAGAACTTAAAGAAAATACTATTCTAATGCCAGAAGAGATTTTTTAAATTTCAATGCCAACCAATTAGATTAAATAAATGGAAGTACCTTTATGCCAGTGAAAATTAAATTTTATACTAAGCAGAAAACTTGTCTCACTTCTCTCTACCTTATAAGGTATACCGCATGACTGACTGCTGTTTTGTGCATAAGATTTGTACCCCCCCTCCCATTAGAAACTCTCATCCTCCATTTCGTCAAAAACTACAATTTTTGGAAAATACTTGGGTAGAGGTGTTTCGGTTGGTAGTGACTCATTTTTGAATCTCAACTGGTGAAATCCTAAGAGCTATTACCAGAGGGAGTGGAAAAATGGAAAAAATCTTATAGTTGAACATTTCGGAAATAGCACTTAATACATTTAGGGCACTGTGAATGAATAGCATAATATTTAAGAACACTGGTTTAGTTAGGAATCAGAAAGTTCTAGATTTTGATCCTTAATTTTCAAATTGCTATTTATTTGGTCACGTTATTTACTCAGTATATGCTTCAACTTCTTCCTTTTAAAATTACAATAATTTAATTATTTCTCATATGGCTGTTGATCAGGAGGGGAACACAAAACATTTAGTCCAGCATCAGGTACATTCAGTGCACCATGGATGTTTTATTTACTTTACTTTTTAGGGGTTGTTATGCTATTGCGATTCAAGTTTCTGTCAGTACTAGAAAGCTTCCCAAACACTGAAGCATGGGCTATGAGCTGGATGTATTAGATTGCTGGTTATTCAGTTGAACAATCCAAGAAAAGGGTTCTACCAGGAATAAAGTAGACAGATGGCAGATACACAGAATATCCAAGTTAATGCCTGTAGGCAACTCTGGATAGAGGAAAATATTTCCTATTGTGAGGTAACGCTTTTCTAATGGAACCTATAATAATATCACCAAATAAAGTAAAGGAAAATTCATACTATATATGTAGATCTCTGATAATCTATTGAAAGATCAAGGGGGAAAGAAAAAAGAATGGCATCTAAGATTATGAGGATACATTGCCTCTCAAAACAGCAGCTAAAAACCATCAGAATAAAAGGAGTCAAAACTGAAAAAATAAAAAGATGAAAAAAACTGATTGAGATGAAAAAAGGCAATGACAAGATAAGAAAATATAAAAATAAAATAGCAAAATACAAATCCATGAAGGACAGCTGACACCAAGAAAAATTACAACTGTGATATGAAGAAAAATATCATGGAAATTCCTCTGAAAACAAAAAAATGAAAAAAATAAAAGTAATGAGGGAGGAGATTACAAATTCTATTATTTTATGCTTTCTTCAAATATATATATTGAATTCTATTTCAGAAATGGAAACACATCTTTAAACAAAGTTATCACAAACAACCTCTGCTTCTTAGGTGCTTATATTAAGGTAGGGAGAGACAGAAAATAAATGATACATTATTAACTATACATAAATAATAACCCTTATAGTATATAAAAAGATATGCATTTATGTATATAAAAAGAAATGCAAATCAAAACCACTATGAGATATCATCTCACACCAGTTAGAATGGCAATCATTCAAAAGTCAGGGAACAACAGGTGCTGGAGAGGATGTGGACAAATAGGAACACTTTTACACTGTTGGTGGGACTGTAAACTAGTTCAACCATTGTGGAAGTCAGTGTGGCGATTCCTCAGGGATCTAGAACTAGAAATACCATTTGACCCAGCCATCCCATTACTGGGTATATACCCAAATGACTATAAATCATGCTGCTATAAAGACACATGCACACGTATGTTTATTGCGGCATTATTCACAATAGCAAAGACTTGGAACCAACCCAAATGTCCAACAATGATAGACTGGATTAAGAAAATGTGGCACATATACACCATGGAATACTATGCAGCCATAAAAAATGATGAGTTCATATCCTTTGTAGGGACATGGATGAAATTGGAAACCATCATTCTCAGTAAACTATCGCAAGAACAAAAAACCAAACACCGCATATTCTCACTCATAGGTGGGAATTGAACAATGAGATCACATGGACACAGGAAGGGGAATATCATACTCTGGGGACTGTGGTGGGGAGGGGGGAGGGGGGAGGGATAGCATTGGGAGATATACCTAATGCTAGATGACGAGTTAGTGGGTGCAGCGCACCAGCATGGCACATGTATACATATGTAACTAACCTGCACAATGTGCACATGTACCCTAAAACTTAAAGTATAAAAAAAAAAAAAAAAAAAAATTTTCATTTCCATTGTTCAACTATCATGTGCTTAGGTGTTATTCCATTTTTATTTTATTATTTTATTTTATTATTAATATTTTATTATTAATTAGTATTTATTATTAGTATTAGTATCAATTAGTATTTTATTATTAATACTTTTTGATATTCACTTATTTTTTGAATTGATAATTTTATGTCTTTTACCACTTTTTGGAAAATTTTGCCATTAAATGTCAGACATTTCATTACCTCGCCTCTCAATTTTAAGAATCCAGTAATATATGTGCTAGAATGTTTGAATATTTGATATTATCTCTCATGCCCAGCACACATCATCATTTTTTTCATCTTTTAAAAATCTCTATTCTTCAGATTAAATGATTTCTATTCATTTAATTTCAAATTTAACAACTTTTTTCTCTATAATCTCCATTCTTCCATTAAACTGACTTGGTGAATTTTTGTTTCAAATACTGTATTCCATTCATTTAAAAAATTTTATTAAAGAGTCTGTACATCTATGCTAAGATTTCCTATCTTTTTATTTATTTGAGTATATTATTCTTAACATCCTTGAGCATAGTTATAATAGCAAACATAAAACTCTTGTTTACTATTCTGATATGTATATTATCCTAGATCAATCTATGCTAATTTTTTCTCTCTTAAAATGGGTCATATTTTATTATTTTTTGTATGTTAAATAAGTTTGGAATCTATTCTAGACATTTTGAATGATATGTTATATAAAGTCTGAATTCTATAATGTTCCTCTAAAAATCAGCTACTTAAATTAACATGCAATTGATCTGGCTGAAATAAAATTGTTAGAACTTTGTCTTCAGTGTCTGGTAGGCCAAATTTCAAATCAGTAATTTCTATTTTTACCAATTTACACTATTCATCATTCAGTCACCTCCCAGCAGGCCTCTCCTCCAACACTGGGATTTACAGTTTGAGGTGAGATCTAGGCAGGGACACAAATCCCACAGATCCAAACCATATCACCCAGTAATGGGATTGCTGAGTTGAAGGGTAGTTCTGCTTTAAGTGTGAGAAATATTCAAACTGCTTTCAGAGTGGCTGAACTAATTTACATTCTCATCCCCAGTGTATAATTGTTCCCAGATGCCTTGCCAGCATCTGTAATTTTTCAAATTAATAATAGCCATTTTAACTGGTGGGAAGTGGTATGTCATTGTAGTACTGATTTGCATTACTCTAATGATGAGTAATGTTGAGCATTTTTTCATGTTTGTTGGCCACTTGGATGTCTTCTCTTGAGAAGTTTCTGTTCACATCATTTGTCCACTTTTTAAGGGAGTTGTTTGCTTTTTGCTTGTTTAAATGCATAAAATCATTTTAGATGCTGGATATTAGACTTTTGTTGATGCACAGAATGTAAATATTTCCTCCCATTCTGTAGGTTGCCTGTTTACTCTGTTGATAATTTCTTTTGCTGTGCAGAGACACTTTATTTTAATTAGTGCCTACTTGTCAATTTTTGTTTTTGTTGCAATTGCTCTTGAGGGCTTAGTACTAAATTCTTTGCCAATGCCAATGTTGGGAAGGATATTTCCTAAGTTTTCTTATAGGATTTTTATGGTTTTACATTTTATATTTAATCAGACACACAGACCAATGGAACAGAATAGAGAATGCAGAAATAAAGCTGCACATATAGAGCCATTTGGTCTTCAACAAAGTTAAGAAATTAATAAAGGGACAAGGACTCTCTATTTAATAAATGGTGCTGGATATATCACTAGCAATATGCAAAAGAGTGAAACTAGACCCCTACATTTCAACATATATAAAAATTAACTCAAGATGGATTAGAGAATTAAATGTAAGACCTCACACTATAAGAATCCTAGAAGAAAACCTGAGAAACGTCATTCTGGACTTTGGCTTGGGAAAGAATTTAAGACTAAGTCCTCAAAAGCAATTGCAACAAAAACAAAAATTGACAAATGGGAACTAGTTAAACTAAATAGCTTATGTACAGCAAAAGAAACTATCAACAGAGTAATTAGGTAACATACAGAATGAAAGAAAATATTCATAAACTATGCATCTGGCAAGGTCTAATATCAAACATCTATAAGGAGCTTAAATAAGTGAACAAGCAAAATGCAAATAACACCATTAAAAAGTGGTCAAAAGACATGAGCAAACAGTCCCAAAAGAAGACATCCAAACGGCCTAAAAACATAGGAAAAAATGCTCAACATCACTAATCATCAGAGAAATGCAAAGTAAAACCACAATGATACATCATCTTACACCAGTCAGAATGGCTATTATTAAAAAGTCAAAAAATGACAGATGCTGGCAAGACTATGCAGAAAAGGAACACTTTTACACTGTGGGTGGGAATGTAAATTAGTTCAGCCACTGTGAAAGCAGTTTGGAGATTTCTATAAGAACTTAAAGCAAAACTACCATTTGACCCAGCAATCCCATTACTAGGTATATATCTAAAGGGAAATAAATCATTCCACAAAAAACAACAACAACAACAACATATTCACTTGTATGTTCATTGCAGCACTATTCACAATAGTAAATATATAGAATCAACTTAGATGTCTGTCTAAGGTGTATTGGATCAAGAAAATGTGATACATATTCACTGTGTAATACTACACAGACATAAAAAAATGAAATCATGTTATTAGCAGAAACATGGATGCAGCTTAGGTCATTATCCTAAGTGAATTAATGCAGGAACAGAAAACCAAATACCACATGTTCTCACTAATAACTGAGAGATAAACATTGGGTACACATGAACATAAAGATGGCAACAATAGAAAATGGAGAATACTAGAGGGGAAAGGGAGTGGGTGAGGGTTGAAAAATGTCCTATTGTTTACTATGCTTCGGGGGCTAGGTAATTGTATCAATCATATTCCAAACCTCAACGTCAACAATATACTCAGGTAATAAATATGCACATGTATCCCCTGAATCTAAACTGAAAGTTAAAATTTTTTTTTAAAGTTTAACATTGAAGTCTTTCATTCATCTTGAGTTAGTTTGTTGTATATGATGAAAGATAGGGGTACAGTTTTGTTCTTCTGCATATGGTTAGCCAGTTTTCCCAGCACTATTTTTGAATAGGTAGTCCTTTCCCTACTGATGATTTTTGTCAACTTTGTTGAAGATCAGATGGTTGTAGGCATGTGGTTTTATGTCTGGTTTCTCTATTCTGTTTCTTTGGACAATGTATCTGTTTTTGCATCAGTATCATGCTGTTTTGGTTAGTGTAACCCTATAGTATAGTTTGAAGTTGGGTAATGTGATCCCTCCGGCTTTGTTCGTTTGATTAGGATTGCTATTTGGGGTATTTTTTGGTTCCATATGAACTTTAGAATTTTTTTTTCTATTTCTGTGAAAAAAATGGTAGTAGTTTGAGAGGAATAGCACTGAATTCATAAATTGCTTTGGGCAGTATGGCCATTTTAATAATGTTGATTATTCCAATCCATGAACATGGAAGATTTTTCCATTTGTTTCTGTCGTCTATGACTTCTTTCAGCAGTGTTTTGGAATTCTTCTTGTAGAGATATATCACTTCTTTTGTTAGATGTATTCTTAGGTATTTTACTTTGTGCGGCTATTTTAAGTGGAACATGTTCTTAATTTGGTTCTCGGCTTGAATGTTATCGATGCATAGGAATGCTACCAAGTTTTGTACATTGATTTTGTACCCTGAAATATTACTGAAGTTATTTATCGGTTCTAGGAGCTTTTTGGTGTAGTCTTGAAGGTTTTCTAGGTATAAAACCACACGATATGGCTGGGTGCAGTGGCTCACGCCTGTAATCCCAGCACTTTGGGAGGCCGAGGTGGAAGGATCACAAGGTCAGGAATTCGAGACCAGACTGACCAACAGGGTGAAACCCTGTCTCTACTAAAAATACAAAAATTAGCCGGGCATGGTGGCACGTGCCTATAATCCCAGCTACTCACGAGGCTGAGGCAGGAGAATCACCTGAACCTGGGAGGCAGAGGTTGCAGTGAGCCAAGATCGTGCCACTGCACTCCAGCCTGGGTGACAGAGTGAGACTCCATCTCAAAACAAACAAACAAAAACACAAAACCAAAACAACAACAACAAAATCATATGATTAGCAAAGAAAGATAATTTGACTATTTCTTTTCCTATTTGGATGCATTTTATTATTGTCTTTCTCTGGCTAGCACTTCCAGTACTATATTGAATAGGAGTTGTGAGAGTGTGCATCCTTGCCTTGTTTCAGTTATCAAGGGGAATGCTTCCAGCTTTTCCTTCTTGGTATGCTGTTGTCTGTGGGTTTGTCATAGATGGCTCTTACGATTTTGAGGTCTGTTTTTTCAACACCTAATTTGTAGAGTTTTTATCATGCAGAGATACTGAATTGTATTGAAAGCTTATTTTTTATTCTATGGAGTGATCATATGGTTTTTGTTTTTAATTCTGTTTATGTGGTAGATAACATTTATTGATTTGTGTATGTCGGAACAACCCTGTGTGCCAGGAATAAAGCATACTTGACTGTGGTGAATTCACTTCTTGATGTGCTGCTGAGTTTGGTTTGCTAGTATTTTGCAGAAAAATTTTACATCTGTATTCATCAGGGATACTGATCTATAGTTCTATTTTCTGTTGTGTCTTCCAGATTTTGGTAACAGAATGATGTTGCTTTCATAGAATGAGTTAGGGAGGAGTACTGCATCCTCAATTTTTGGTAATAGTTTCAGGAGAATTGGTACCAGCTCTCATTTATAATTCTGGAAAAAGTTGGCTATGAATCTGTCTGGTCCAGGTCTCCTTTTTGTTGTTAGGTATTTTATTACTTACTCAATTCTGGAATTCAATATTGGTCTGTTCAGGGTTTCAATTTCTTTCTGATTCAGTGTTGGTAGAGTATGTGTTTTCAGAAATTTATCCATTTTCTCTCGATTTTCTAGTTTGTGTGCACAGAAGTGTTCATAATAGTCTCTGAGGATATTTTGTATTTCTCTTGGATCAGTTGTAATGCCATCTTTGTCATTTTTTATTGTGTTTATTTGGATCTTCTCTCCTTTTCAATTAGTCTAGCTAATGGTCTGTTGATCTTGTTTATCCTTTCAAAGAACCAGATTTTGCTTTTGTTTATCTTTTGTATGGGTGTATGTGTCTCAATTTCATTCAGTTCTGCCCTGTTTTAGATATTTTTTTCTTCTGCTAGTTATGGGATGAGTTTGCTCTTGTGTTTTAGTTTCTCTAGGTGTTATGTTACATTATTAATTTGAGATCTTTTAAACTTTTTGACGTAGGTTTCCAGCCTAATAAACCTTCCTCCTAACACTTACCCAATGTACATACTGCTTTTCCTGCATCCCAGAGATTTTGGTATGTTGTATCTCTGCTTTAATTTATTTCAAATTTTTTTTTAATTTCTGCCTTACTTTGTTTACTTGAGACTCATTCCGGAGCAAGTTGTTTAACTTCCATGTAATTGTATGGTTTTGAGAGCTATCCTGGTTATTGATTTGTATTTTATTCCACTGTGTTCTGAAAGCATGGTTGGTATGCTTTTGATATTTTAAAATTTATTGAGATTTGCTTTATGGCCAAATATGTGGTTGATCTTGGAGTATGATCCATGTGCAGATGAGAAGAATGTATAATCTGTGGTTGATGAATGGAATGCCCTATAGATGTCTATAAGGTCCAATCAGTCAAGCATTAAGTTTAAGACCAGAATTTCTTTGTTAGTTTTCTGCTTTGATGATCTATCTAACACTGTCTGTGGGGTGTTGAAGACTCCTACTCTTATTGTGTGGTAGTCTAAGTCTTTTCATAGGTGTAGAAATGCTTGTTTTATTAACCTAGTACTTCAATGTTGGGTGCGTGTATATTCAAGATAGATACAACTTCTTGTTGAGTTGAACCATTTATCATTATGTAATGTCATTGTTTGTTCTTATCCCTGTTGTTGTAAAGTCTGTTTTATCTGACCCCTACTCTTTTAGTTTCCTGTTTGCATGATAGATCTTTCTCCAACCTTTTACTTTGAGCTTATGAGTGTCATTACATGTCAGATTGATCTCTTGAAGACAGAAATGGGTGGGGTTTGTTTTTGTACCCAATTTGCACTCTGTGCCTTTTAAGTGGGGGTATTTAGACCATTTACATTCAGGGTTAATATTGATATATAAAGTTTTAATCCTATCATGAAGTTATTAGCTGATTATTTTGCATTTTTTATCATGTAATTGTTTTATAGGATCTGTGGGCCATGCACCTAAGTGAGATTTTGTGGTAGCAGGTATTGTTCTTTCATTTCTGCATTTAGCACTCCCTGGGGATTTCTTGTAATGCCAGTCAAGTAGTAATGAATTCCCTTAGTGATTTCTTGTCTGAAAAAACATTTTCTCTTCTTTGTTTAGAATCTTAGTTTCTTGGGATATGAATTTTTTGCTAAAATTTCTTTTCTTTAAGAATGCTGAAAATAGATCTTCAATCTCTTCCTGCTTATAAGGTTTCTGCTGAAAAGTCGCCTGTTAGCCTGATGGGATTCCCTTTGTACATTATCTGATGTTTCACTCTAGCTGCTTTTAAAATATGTTTTATTAATCATTGACTTTGGACAGTCTGGTGACTATATGCCTTGGTGATGTTCATTTTGTATAGTATCTCGCAGACGTTCTCTGGATTTCTTGTTTCTGAATGTCTATCTCTCTAGCAAGATTAGGACAATTTTCTCGAATTATTCTTCTAATAAGTTTTTCCATGTTGTTTACTTTTTCTTTTTCTCTCTCAGGAATGCCAATAATTCATAGCTTTGGTTGCTTTATGTAATTCCATATTTCTTGGATACATTGTTCATTTTTAAATTTTTTTTTTAGTTTTGTCTGACTTGGTTAGTTCAGAAGACTTGTCTTCAAGCTCTGAATTTCTTTTTTCTGCTTGGTCTAGTCTATTGATAAAGCTTTCAGTTGTATTTTCACAGTCTTTAATGAGATTTTCAAATCCAATAGCTTGGATTGATTTCTTTTTAAGATGTTTATCTCTTCTTTCACTTCCTGGATTGCTTTATAAGTTTCTTTGTGTTGATTTTGAAATATGTCTTGGATCTCATTGAGCTTGTTTCAAATCTGTATTTTGAATTCCTCACCTGTCATTTCTGAGTTTCCATTTTGTTTAGGAACCATTGCTGGAGAGCACATGTAATCTTTTGGTGGTGTCACAACACTCAGATTTTTCATGGTGCTGACATTCTTATGCTGGTTCCTTCTCATCTGGAGATGCTGGCACTTTTAATTAATGTAATTCTTTTCTTGTAGATACAATTTTTTTTCTTTTCCTATATATATATATATTTTTTTTTTCATTCTCTTTCCCCTCCTGCCTAAAGGATGCAGCTGTAGAGTATGTTGGGTAAGGTCTTTTGGCTTTGCTTATAGAGTCTTATGCACTTCTGCCAGTAGATTTTATATTGGGATGTACAGTTTGACCTACAGGCCAGTTGCGGGTACTTACATGCGGGAGCCCGCTGTAGAAAGAGCACAGGGGTATATACTTGATCTTTGTTTACTGTGTGGTGCTCTATGTTGTTTCAGGTGAAAGGCTGAACAATAGAGTCCTGGTGTCCTGAGATTCCTGTTTTGTGGGGGTGGCAGAAACATAGCTAGGCAGAACTAGAGCCCCTGGCTTGCCTATGCATACCTCAATGGCAAGTGCAGGCACCAACCCTGACAAGTGTGGCTGGATCTCCTGATGAAGTGTTCTGAGTTCTCTGTGGTGGGGTGAGGGGGCTGCACTAGCTTTTTACCCTATATAGGCAGGAACTTAAACTTTTGTCTTCCAGTCACACCCCTATTCCTGCGCTCATGGCTGCTAACTGCTAGTTCAGCTGTTCACTATAGTATATCTCTGGACCACAACATGATTGAAAGCCATGAGAAACATCTGTTTTATGATTCTGTGGGCATCGTTTCAGAGCATAACCTCATCACTCAAACTGATACAGATAGCTTTTTTAGCTCACCTATTCTCCAATATGGCAGTAGTATACTGTTGGTTCCTGTAAAAGGATGTGCCACCTTTGGACCCATGCAAGTGGGTGCTAGTTTTGGTGGTGTCAGCTGGTTTTGTCAGCCTGACCTCAGGCCCTGAGGCAGTGGTCTCGTGCCAGCAGAGTTGAAATGGGGTAGGTAGTTCCCAGGCCCCTAGGTGGACTGCTGGACAGCATATATGAGTCCTGAAGGGGCTGGACCAGGATTGGGTAAGCCCAGAATTCAGGTGCTGGCTGTGATGGGGAGGGGTGGGATGGTCATTGGGTCACTGGCTGAACCCTCAGGCAGGGTCAGACAGAATACTTAGATGCCGGGAGCCTCAGGGATTATCATAGGCCTGTGGGGGTGTAATTTTCAGAAAGGTGCTGGGCCACAGGTGAACTGTTCAGGTTGGAGTAGGGCAGCTGTACTGTGGGCTTTTCACTGAGGAGGACAGGATCCCTCAGCTGGGACAGTGGAGACTGGCAGCTTTGAGACATGTGGTACCTCTCACTTTCCTCCCACTAAAGCAATATTGGGCTTTACTATTAGGGGCATGCGACAGGGCCAAGCCTGGTCTGTTACCTCTGGGAGTTTTGCCCCAGAGGAATGCAGAGCTATGACAGCTACAATTTTGTATTGGTGGTGGGCTGCTGTGCTGGGAGCTCAAACTGGTCAGTCCCTCCTGGCAAGGAGCAGTGGGGGTGGGGGGTTGTGCAGTCTGTAGTATGGGCACTTCCCAGAGGAGTGCAGATCTGCAACCACCTGCAGTGTACAGGCAGGGGTGGGGTCACTGCACTAGAGCCCAAGCTCGGGAGCCTTGCCTGGTGACAAGCAGTAGAGCAGTCTGGCCACTTCTCAGCATCATGGCTGTGGCCTCTGTTTGAGCTATGGCAGCTAGTGCTTGACTCTTCAGGTATCCAAGGCCTGTGGGGCTCCAAGTGGGCTTGGGCAGTGCCTCTGCAAAGACTCTAGGTGACTCTGTGTTGATCTGGAAACTTGAAGGGACTGGAAGGCGTCTCCTGTGCCCAGGATCGCAAAGTTCTGTGACAAAAGTGTGAATTCCCTGAAGATTCTCATTCACTCACTCTTTCTTCATGACAGGGAATTTCCCCTGGCTTCATACCATCCCAAGTGGGCAGCTGCTTGGCTTTGTTCCTCTCTGTTCTCTATGGGTCCTGTCACTCCCTTAGTGAATCCTGACGTGAGCTCTTAACCAATCCACTTGAAATGCCAGTATTTACTTGCCACTTTGTTTACTTCCCAAGAAAGTGGCACGCAATAGCTGCTTCAAGTCAGCTATCTTGAACCAGAACTAAATGGTGATGTTTCAATATATACATAATGTAGAGTGATCATATCAGATTAATAAGCACATCTGTCATCTCAAACATTTATCATTTCTTTGTGTTGGGGACATTCAATATCCGCCTCCTGGCTTTTTGAATATATATATATATTATTGTCAACTATAGTCATCCTACAGTGTTACAGAACACTAAAACTTATTCCTCCTATCTTGCTTTAATCTCTCCCTATCCCCCATTCCCTACCATTGCCAGCCTGTAATATCCTCTGTTCTACTTTTTTACTTTTATGAGATCACCTTTTAAAAAAAATATTTAGCTTTCACATATGAGTGAGAACATGTGGTGTTTAACTTTCCATTCCTGGCTTATTTCACTTTACAAAATGTCCTCAAACTTCATCCATGTTGTTTGAAATGACAAGATTTCATTCTTTTATATGGCTGAATAGTACTCCATTGTGTATAGACACCACATTTTCTTTATCAATTTATCTCTTGTTGGACATATCTAAGTTGATTCCCTATCTTAGCCTCGCTATTGTGAATAGTGCTTCAATAAACATGGGGTGCAGATGTCCCTTCAATATACTAATCTTTCTTTTGGATAAATGCCCATTAGTGGGATTTTTGGATCCATACTGTTCTCCATAGTGGATGTACTAGTTTACATTTTCACAAACAGTGTGAGTGTACACCCTTTTCTCCACGTCTTTATCAGCATTTGTTATTTTTTTGTCTTTTTTAATAATAGCCATTCTAATGGGGTTAAGAAGATACTTCATTGTGGTTTCGCCAGACATTTTGGTAGAGTCCCTTTCTAAAAAGTTTTACTTCATTCTCCAACTTGTGTTGCTGGCCCTGGCTTTTCAAGCATAAGACTTCAGGATTTAATCATGTCACAAGAAGCACTCTGAGGCCTGCCCTCAGGATAAAAGGTAGAGGAAACAGGAAACTTTCCTAATGGCATTTATTTCTTTCAAGTGTTAACTCCTTTCCAATATTGGTTTGCTTTTGTTCATCTTCCATGGCTACTACCTATCTAGTTGGTTGTTACTGATGTTGTCTTTTTTTGTAATGTTTCAACATTTATATTTGTTTTTTCTGAGTGATTAAGTTTTATAGGAGTCATTTGGCCATACTGAAAGCAAATGTCCAATTGTTTGCCTTCTGTACTAGTCCTTTTTCACACTGCTATAAAGATACTAGCCAAGATAGGGTAATTTATAAAAAGAAAGAGGTTTAATTGACTCATAGTTCTGCATTGCTGGGTAGGCCTCAGGAAACTTATAATCATGGTGGAAGGCAAAGAAGAAGACAATACCTTCTTCACAAGGAGGCAGGAAAGAAAGAAAGCAAAGTGGGAAGAGCCCCTTATAAAACCATCAGATCTTGCAAGAAATCACTATTGTGAGAAAAGCATGGGGAATGCTGTCCCCCATGATCCAATCACCTCCTCCCTGCCTCAACAGTTGGGGATTACAGTTCGAGATGAGATTTGGGTAAGGACCCAGAGCCAAATGATATCACCTTCTAAATCTTATTTTTAACTGTAATGAAAGCATTATTTCCCTGATGAAAGCATGGAGGGCTAAACAGAAATTTTATCAATGACCCAATGTACATTGCATTTTTTATTAATAACACTTGGTGATAAAAGAGAAAAAATGTTTTGCCTTCCAATAGACTCTGCTCCTCTTTATCCATGTATTCATTAATTTATTCAACATATATTTATGAGCTAGAAATCAATTATGTACTTGGGATACAGCTATAAAAAACATATAACATCTACTTTTGTGGAGCTGACATTGTAGAAGAATGAAAGAAATATGAAACAGAAGGTGAATAAGTTAGACAATTGCTTTATACAATAGAAAGCAATAAGCACCATGTAAATTAGGGAGCAAAGAAACAAAATTGTGGAGGATGGTGGTGCATGGGGGTTTGTAGCTGGAAATAAGGTGTTACTGCATTGAGAGTTAGGGTACTGAGAAAAATTATAAAGGAGATGAAATAAGTTAACCAAGTGGACATCTGTGGTTCAAGAAGAGGAAACACCCAGTAGACATTCAAAGCCTCTAGCAAATGCAAAGAGGTCTGTGTGTCTACAACAGTGATCCAGGAGGGGTGTAGTGGGAACTGAGGGCAGATATGTACAGGGAAATACATTACAAAAGGCTTGTTTGCAGATGGTATGGAAATTAGCTTTTACACTGAATGAAAAGGAGAACCATTAAAAGGGTTAAAGCACTGAGGGGACATCTAACTTAGACAAAGGATTAAATTAGATGCTGTATCAAAAGTACATTGCAGCAAAATAACTTGGCAAGAGTTTATCAAAGCAAGCCAAGTTATCTATAAGGGGATTTATACAAGGCTAATACACGATAAAAATTGGAAGAACGTTCAAATTACGGATATATGTCAAAAGCAGGCATGAAGGATTTTATGTAGGTTATATGTGGGTCGTCAGAAAAATAGAAGGGCCGAGGTTAACTCTGAAATACTTGCCTTGATCAACTAAAGTTACTAATATGTGGAAGTTTATTAGGGAATATTAAGATAGTGCCAGTTTGAGAGAGTGCAAGTTTAAGATAGTGCAAGTTTGAGAGAGGGATAGCTGAAGATATAAAGTGAGGTGTAACTGCAAATACGTGGTATTTAAAGCCATAAAAGTAGATTTCAGGAGAATGAGTGCAGTCTCAATCCAAAGAGGACCAAAAGGGGCATAAGAGGAAGGTTGGAGGTCTGCAAAATTAACTCACAGCAGTCCTTTAACCATCTCTACATAAATCCGTGACTACAACAAACAAAATATAAAAATCACTGATTTGTATAAGATCCTAATTTTACTCATGAACAAAATGAAAGAAGGGTAAGATTATTTAATTAAGTATCTAATATAAAAATGGCAATAGAGCTCAGACAAAATGCCTCAGCTAGTTGACTAATGATTTTGGAACTACTTGTAAAACAAGAGGTGAAATGGCATGGCTCTTTGTCCCCACCCAAATCTCATCTTGTAGTTTGTATAATCCCCACATGTTGTGGGAGGGACACAATGGGAGATAATTGTATCATGGGGGTGGGTCTTTCCCATGATGTTCTCATGAGAGTAAATGGGTCTCACGAGAACTGCTGGTTTTAAAAATGGGAGTCTCCCTATACAAGGTCTTTTTTTTTTTTTTGGCCTGCCACCATCCATACAAGATGTGACTTGCTCCTCCTTGCCTTCCGCCATGATTGTGAGGCCTCCCTAGCCATGTAGAACTGTAAGTCCATTACAGCTCTTTCCACACACCCTCCCCCCTACCAGTCTTGGGTATGTCTTTATTAGCAGCATGAAAACGGACTAAAACGTAAATTGGTACCAGCAGAGTGGGGCACTGCTGAAAAGATACCTGGAAATGTGGAAGCAACTTTGGGACTGGGAAACAGGCAGAGATGAGAATAGTTTGGAAGCCTCAGAAGACAACAAGAAAATGTGGGAAAGTTTGCAACTCCCTAGAAAATTGTTGAATGGCTTTGACCAAAATCCTGATAGCTATATGGACAATAAGGTCTAGGCTGAGGTGGTCTCAGATGGAGATGAGAAACTTCTTGGGAACTGTAGCAAAGGTGACTCTTGTTATGTTTTAACAAAGAGACTGGCAGCATTTTGCCCTGGCCTAGAAGTTCGTGGAACTTTGAACTTGACAGAGATGATTTAGGGCACCTGGCAGAAGAAATTTCTAAGCAGCACAGCATTCAAGAGGTGACTTGGGTGCTATTAAAGGCATTCTGTTTCAAATGGGAAACACAGCATAAAAGTTTGGAAAATTTGCAGACTGAAAAGGCAAATAGAAACGAAAATCCCATTTTCTGAGAATAAATTCAAGCTGGCTGCAGAAAATTGCATACGTAATAAGGACCTGAATGTTAATCATCAAGACAATGGGGAAAATGTCTCCAAGGCATGTCAGAGACCTTTGCTGCAGCCCCTCCCATAACAGACCCAGAGGCCTAGGAAGAAAAAGTGGTTTCATGGGCTGGGCCTAGGGTCCCTGTCCTGTGCACAGCCTAGGGACTTGGTGCCTGCATCCCAGCAGCTCTAACTGTGGCTGAAAAGGCCTCTGTAGAGCCCAGTCCATGGCTTCAGAGGGTGCAAGCCTCAGTGCTTGGCAGCTTCCATGTAGTGTTGAGCCTGCAAATGCACAGAAGTCAAGAATTGATGTTTGGGAGCCTCTACCTAGATTTCAGAATATGTATGGAAACACCTAGATGCCCAGGCAGAAGTTTGCTGTAGGAGTGGAATCCTCATGGAGAACCTCTACTAGGAGAGTGCAGAAGGCAAATGTGGAGTGGGAACCCCCATACAGAGTCCCTACTGGGGCAGTGTCTAACGGAGATGTGAGTAGAGGGCCACCATCCTCTACACCCCAGAATGGTAGATCCACTGACAGCTTGCACTGTGCACCTGGAAAAGCCATAAACATCAATGCCAGCCCATGACAGCAGCCTAGAGGAAGGCTGTACCCTGCAAAGCCACAGGGGCAGAGCTGCTCAAGACCATGGGAACCCACCTCTTGCATCAGCATGACCTGGATGTGAGACATGGAGTCAAAGGAGATTATTTTGGAGCTTTAAGATTTACTGCCTTCTGGATTTTGGATTTGTATGGGGCCTTTAGTGCCTTTGTTTTAGCCAATTTCTCCCATTTGGAACAGCTGTATTTACCCAAAGCCTGTACACCCATTATATCAAGGAAGTAACTAACTTGCTTTTGATTTTACAAGCTCATAGGCAGAAGGGACTTGCCTTGTCTTGAGTTAATGCTGAAATGAGTTAAGACTTTGGGAGACTGTTTGGAAGGCATGATTGGTTTTGAAATGTGAATATATGAGATTTGAGAGGGGCCAGTGGCAGAATGATATGGGTTGGCTCTGTGTCCCCACCCAAATCTTATCTTGTATATTCTATAATTTCCATGTGTTGTGGGAGGGACCCAGTGGGAGATAAATGAATCATGGGAGCAGGTCTTTCCTGTGCTGTTCTCATGATAGTGAATGGATCTCATGAGATCTGATGGTTTTAAAAATAAGAGTCCCCCTGCACAAGCTTTCTTTCTCTCTTTCTTTCTTTCTTTCTTTCTTTCTTTCTTTCTTTCTTTCTTTCTTTCTTTCTTTCTTTCTTTCTTTCTTTCTTTCTTTCTTTCTTTCTTTCTTTCTTTCTTTCTTTCTTTCTTTCTTTCTTTCTTTCTTTCTTTCTTTCTTTCTTTCTTTCTTTCTTTTGCCTGCCTCCATCCATGTAAGATGTGACATACTCCTCCTTGCCTTCTGCCATAACTGTGAGGCTCCCCCAGCTATGTGGAACTGTAAGCCCATTAAACCTCTTTTTCTTCCCTGTCTTGGGTATGTCTTTATCAGCAGCATGAAAACAGACTAATACAAGAAGGTAGAAGTTATCAAGTATTTTTCATGGAAGATCCCAAAAGACAGATGTATACATTTATCAAAAAATTAATTACAGTCTTTCCTATGCTAATTAATTAAACACAGACTTTGAAAGTTGAAATATTCTTACATATAACCAATATTCTTAAGAAAATTCAAAACTATTGTATTGAGGGAATATAAAGTGTGTAAATTCAATATATTTCATCACACACTCTTAACCATTTCTGTTCAGTAATGGAAGAAGTAGAAATAATTTTATTGGAAGTTTATAGGAAAGAAATCTATACAAAGTCTTAGCCAATGATAGTTTAATTATTTTTTATAGAATCATTTATGGAACTTCTGGTAGACTCTAATGCTTAAATTTCTAATTTCCTCTTTCATGTATTAGATTAAAATATTTTGCTATAAAATATTCTATCTTTGAATACAAATATATTCAAAGAGCTCCAAGGTTTGAGAGGCTCCTCTTTTTATCTTTGAATACAAAGATAAATCCTCCAGATAAAATATTTCAAGTTTATACAAAAGCTTTTTTTATTGAAGCATTCAATAATATCTTCCCAACTTTATAAATAACATCATTTCACACACTGTTGGATTTCAGCTTCTATTAAGTTGCTAGACATCGCCATCAGGCAGTAATTCTCAGACTCCAAAAATACTAATCCCATATCTTATTTAGTAAACTGGGATCATAAATATATGGAGCATGTTCACTATGGTGCTTCAGGCAATATGTAACCAATAAATTGCAAGCAATGATCTTATTCTCAGGTGTAAATATCTGCCTTTAGATGAATGCATTTGAAAGTATATACTAGCTAATATTTTTCATTCTTTATTGGGTAATTGTGTTATATTCCCAAAGTGATATAAATGCTTCTATCTTATTTCCATTTACAGACATGATTCTGTTTCTAGAGTCCTAAGATCAACATTAAGCTTCTAAGGAAACCACACAGCAATTGATAACTTACAGTCCTGGAGAATGGTTGTATGCAACCATCACTACTCAGTTCAGTAGGATTCTATTGGGAAATCCCTAGTAATATGACTTCTCTGATCTGCCAGTACTTTTCGTAATTTAGAATGAGCACTTCAGTATTGATTTTATTAAAAATCTCCTATATCAAATATGTCAATTGGTGGGAATGGCAACAAAGTTAAATGAACTACACCCAAGGTAGAAAAGGAGAAATCTTACTTATTACCTCCAATTTGCCTCCTTGATATTTGCAGATTCCTCTGAGAACCATGTGTGTGTATGGGAGTGCAATGTCACTACTTTTAGTACTTCTTTCACTACTCAACGCAAGTATTAAATGTTATTGTACTCTTATTTAACTCTCATGTGTAATACATTTGTCTTTCCTACATTATCACATCATGTTTTCATTGTTTCATGCCACCTTTGCTACAGTACCATTTCTGTTTCTATTTTTAAAATGTGCTTCATTACTTATGCTCTCGTGTTTTAATACAGCTGGTCCCCTTTTAGTTATCAAGTTTCACACTGAGTTCCAAACAAAGAGGCTGGAGGAAAGTAGATATGCGACTTATTCTTAGATTTTTTTTTAAATTGATACAAAGTATTTTACATATTCATGGATACGGGTATTTCTTACATTCATAATGTGTGTAATGATCACATCAGGGTATTTGGAATACCCATCACCTTGAGTATTTATCATGTCTATGTGTTGGTAACATTTTAAGTTCTCTCTTCTAGTGGTTTTGGAATATACAATATATTATTGCTAATTATAGTCACCCTACTCTGATTGTTTTTTAACACTAGTGTTCTTGGGTCTCTGAACCATTGGGTAATTTTTTAAAATTAAGTCATTTTGGTTTCACATAACGCTTGGTGTCAATTTTTTTAAAAAAACAGTCATGATATATTTCTTCTAATATAAAAATGGTGCTTCACAGATAAAGTGTGTAATTCTTATTTTGTCCTCTACCATTTTCCCCCTCCTGTTTGTTTTTGTTCTTTGTTTTTAATGATATTGCCACTAGCTGGTTTAGACACTATTTTGAATGTTTTTATGTAATTCTGTCATTCATATCTTGGGCATATTTCTGAAACTTGGCATCATGTATGTGTGGTTTGTGAGGTGGAGGGGTGATAAAATAGATTGTTTTTATGAGGTATTTCAATTTTTTATTTTCTTTAATATAAAAATTTAGACACCACTTAGTTCGAAACTCTCATAATGGGTTAAGTGAGGTGTAGTTACTGCTCTAGGGCCACTGAGATATTTACTAGAAAATACAAAAGCTGCACTTTGGTTTTCTTGCTTTTAGTAAATGCTTTTTTATATTTCACTATGATGAACTCATTTTAGATTATTAGAGTTACAAAGATGCATTATTTCTGTTTGCTCTGCAAAAGAAAAATGTGGGTAAAATCCAGTGTCTCTTCTGTTCTGAAAACTAAGGGCAAATTGAGAATGGGAAAACAATGGGCAGGAAACTGGTCAAGTATAATAAAAAGCGGCAGATCACAACCATCAGAAAGAAGGAAAAATGTTAAAAATGTGAAGAAAATTAAATTTTGACATTTGTTTTTAGAGAAAGTTTTAGTTTGTAAATTTTGACTCTGGATTATAAAGTTTTGTTTTGCTTTGCTTTTAATCTTTTATTTTAAAATACTTGACAAATAAAAATTCGATGTGTTAAAGGTGTACAATGTGATAATTTTATTTACATAAACATTATTTAATAATTACCACAATCAATTTACTCAACACATTCATCACCACCCATGCTACACAGTAGATACCCAGAACTTTTTTCATCTAGTTACTGAAAGTTTGTACCCTTCGACAAACATCTCCTGATTTGCTCCATCCCCGTCCCCTGACAACCATTGCTCTAGTCTCTGTTTCTATAAGTGTGATTTTTAAAAATAATATCCATATGAGTGAAATAATACAGTATTTGTCTATACCTGGCTTATTTTATTTTATATAATGTTTTCCAGGTTCATCCATGTTGTTGCAAATGGCAGGACTATCTTCTTTTTCATGGCTGAGTAATATTGCACTGTGTGTGTGTGTGTGTGTGTGTGAGTGTGCATGTGTGTGTGTGTGTGTGTGTGTATTCATCTATTTAGTGATCACAAAATTTTTTCTTTATTCGGAATTTAAATGATTGCTTTCCCACTTAGATTTTTACTATTAACCCCCTGTAAGTTCTCTAGATTCCTGGAATTGAACCACTATAAAAATATAATTTTCATAGATTTTGTTTGCTGATCTTTTGCCCCAGAGTTTTTCCATTTGTTTTTAATAATGAGATTGTGCCCCACACTTTGTTGTCAAGGTAACTCTGGGTTCATAAAATGAGTTTAAAAGCATTTTCTCTTTCTCTGTCACTCTTTAGGTTTAAAAGTGTGTGTTCTCTCTCTCTCTCTGTCTCTCCCTCTCTGTCTCTCATTATCTGGAAGAAATAGAGTAAGACTGGTGCTTTCCGAAACATTTAGAAGAATTCCCAAAAGAAATTACCTGGAGCAATATATTTGTTTCTCTTTCTTAATTGTAGGTTTCAGTTCCTCTATGATTACAACAGCTTTTGTATTTTTAAATTTATCCACATGTGTGTTTTAGTAAATGTACTTTCCTAGACATCCATACATTTATATTTATTTATATAATCAAATTTAGATGACAAAATTATTTAAAATAGTCTCAGGATTTTTGAAGTCAAGAATCTGTAATAATGTCCAACTTTTAAATTCTTCATGTGGGTTATTCTCTCCGTTTCATTGATAAGTTCTAATAACAGAATTTATCAGTTCTATTAATGTTTTCAAAGCATCAGCTTGCAGCCTTATTGTTCTATTGGTTGTATATTTGTTTGTGGTTCCTTAATTTCTACCCTTATCTGTATTATTTCTTTCTTTCTGCTTTCTTTAGCTTTAATTTGTTGTTTTTGCAAACTTTATGAGAAGGCTCCTTAATTAATTTGTTGTTAACCTTTCTTCTTTATTTGTATATAGATTTTAGGCTATGCATTTCCATATATGCATAGTTTCGGCTTCATCCAACCTGCTTTGAAATGATTAATTTTGTATCACTTTAAGTTTCAAATTATTTTCTAATTTCCAATGTAATTTCTTCTATTATACATGGATTCATTAGAAGATTAATATTTCCTAATATTTGTGGATTTTATAAATTTCTTATCATTGCTCATTTCTAGCTAACTTGCAGAATTCGCAGAACATATACTATGTATAAATTTGTAGTTTTGTCAGATTTACTTTATGCCCTTGAGCATGTTTTATTAGAGTAAATCACCCATTATCACTTAAACAAAAAGTGTACTCTGCTGCCCTTAGATGTGGCATTTTCATATGTTTTTCATTTGTTTATTCATTCTTCCTATCCTACTATCCTCATCAGAATATACAGTGTTTCAAGAACAGACTACAAAATTTATTAGTGGAGTGCTACATATTGAAGAAGCCCCCTTTTGGCTCACCTAAGAGGAAAAAATATAAACATGAACCTAACAATAGTGTTTAATAGTTGCTTGCAACCAGTACAGATACATACTTTTAAAACAGAAAGTATAAAATAGGTTCTAATAATTTGCTAGGTTAATAGCTAGGTTTTTTTGAAAACTGATAAATAAAAATTTATATATGTTTATCATCTATAACATGTTGTTTTGAAATACGTATACACTGTGAAATGGCTAAATCAAGCTAATTAACATATCCATTACCTCACCAGTTCATTATTTGTGAGGTAAAAACACTTAAAATATACTCTCTTAATAATTTTCAATACAATTATTGTTATTAACTATAGTCACTATGTTGTACAATAGATCACTTGCACTTATTCTTCCTACATAACTGAGATTTTCTTCCTTTGACCAATATCTTCCCCATCCCCCTTCCACCTCCAGCCTCTGGTAACCACCATTCTACTCTCTACTCCTATGGAGTTCAATTATTTTACACTTCACATATAAATGAAATATAGTGCTGTCTGTCTTTCTGTGCCTCTTTTATTTCACTTAACAAAATGTCCTTCAGGTTCATCCATGTTGCCCAAACGACAGAGTTTCTTTCTTTTTTAAAGCTGAATAATATTCCATTGTGTATATATCCACATTTTATTTATCTGTTCATTCACTGATGGACACTTGTGTTGTTTCCATATCTTGACTGTTGTGAATAATCCTGCAATGAAAATCGGAGTGCAGACATCTCCTCTACATACTGCTTTCATTTCCTTGGGATATATCCAGGAGGGAGGTTGCTGGATCATATGGTAGTTCTGTTTTTAATTTATTTTAGGAAACTCCAAATCATTTTCCATAATGGATAACTTAATTTACATTCACATCGATAATGTGCAGGGCTCCTTTTTTTCTACATCTTCTCCAATACTTGTTAATTTTTGTCTTTTTGATAATAGCCATTCCAGCAAGTGTGAGGTGATTATCTCACTGTGGTTTTAATTTGTATTTTCCTGATGATTAGTGTTATCGAGCATTTTTCATATATCTGTTGCCCATTTGTATGTTTTCTTTTAATAAATGTCTATTCCAATTATTTGACTCTTTTTTTAACTGGGTTATTTGGTTTTTTTATTTCTATTGAGTTGAATTTCTTATATATTTTGGATACTGGCCCTGTATCAAATGTAGATTTGATAATATTTTCTCCCATTCCATGGGTTATTACTTCATTCTGCTGAATGTTTCATTGGCTGTGAAAATACATTTTTGTTCAATACAATCCTATTTACCTACATTTTATTTTGTTGCCTATGCTTCTTAGTTCATCTCTGAAAATCATTGCCCAGACAAATATCATATGTTGTATTCTACTAACGTTGTACTTAACAAGTCACACCTTTAAGTCTTTAATGCATTTTGAGGTGTTTTTTCATATGGCGTGAGATAAGGGTTAAATGTCATTCTTCTGCCTGTGGATATTTAGTAGTTCCAACATTTAATGAAGAGACTATCGTTTTCCCATTATGTGCTCTTGACACCTTTGTCAGAAATCAGTTGGCTGTAAATGCATGGTTTTACAGGCATTTTTATTGCATTTAATCCCTATCATCAGATCATGTTGAGTAGGCATGGACATCTTAACAATTAAGTCTTCCAACTAATGAACATGAGATCTCTTTCCATTTATTTGTGTCTTCTTCCATTTCTTTCATAAATGTTTTATAGTTTTCTCTGCAGTGATGTTTCACCTTCATGGCTAAATTTATGACACAATATTTTCTGTATTAGATCAAGTTTAATGTTTTTCAAAATTTTTATAAACTTGATTATTGTTGATTTATTTTCTTAGTTACTGAATTTTATCAAAATCATTTATATAATTGTGGAATTCTCCTCTTAGTTATGCTAATTTTTGTTTCCATATTTAAATCTATATTATTAAGTATAAAATTTAGAATTATTATATCTTCTTGATAGTTTGATTTTAGTCATTGAAAAGTGTTGCTTATTATCTCAGTAGTTCCCCTTATCTTAAAATTTACTTTGTTTGTATTTATATAGCTATAGAGCAACTATATTTGAGATCATATTGGTTGTATGTCATTTTCCTTCAGGAATTCTGTGTTCTGGCTGGGTGCCACTGCTCATGTCTGTAATCCCAGCACTTTGGGAGGCCGAGGTGGGTAGATCACTTGAGGTCAGGAGTTCGAGACCAGCCTGGCCAACAAAGTGAAACCCCATCTCTACTAAAAATACAAAAAATAGCTGGGTGTAGTGGCATGTGCCTGTAGTCCCAGGTACTCGGGAGGCTGAGGCAGGAGAATTACTTGAACCCAGGAGGCAGAGGTTGCAGTGAGCCAAGATAGTGCCACCACACTCCAGCCTGGGAGACAGAGTGAGACTCGGTCAAAAAAAAAAAAAATTCTGTGTTCTTATAACAATACATACATATCTCCTGTTAGCAGCATATATTTTAAAATTAACCTGGTAATCTCTTACTTTAGTTGCAGCTCACATGTGTGCTAAATAATTAATCATATAATGCTGGTTTAAATATATCCCTCTACCTTTTTTTTTCCTAGTTTTGCTATCAGTTCTATCTTCTTTTTTTCCATTTCTTTGTCTTCTGCTAGATTAATACCGTATTTTTTCAACTTGTCACTTTTCATGCTTAACTCCTTTATGATACATTCCTTTACTCTTGTTTTTATTATTACCTTAGAAATTACTACGTTTGCTATTAATTCATTAGATTGTTCAACTATTTGATTATTAAATAAATGAACAATTTTACACTTTCACAGAGTAAGGACTTTTTATAATATTTTAACTTCAATTAACCTCTACCTTCAATAGTTTTTTTCATGTTATGTATTTAATGATTGGTACATTTTAAAGCTCATCAGTTTTTCAGGTTATTTTATAAATTCAATATTTATATATTAGCCACATATTTACACTTTTTGTTGAAAATCACTTTCTTGAATATCTTTGGTTTTACCTTATATCATATGCTTTTTGTCTGAAGAATGATTTTTAAGGTTTCTTTTAAATGTGACTCTACGCTAATGAGTAATCTTTTTTATTCTTCATCTAAAAATGTCTTTATTTTCCATTGATTTGTGAAGGATATTTTCAGTAGTAATATAATTCCGCATTGGCTATTTTTTTTCAAATAACATTTTCTTATCTTGTCTATTGTTTCTTTCGAGAAGACAGTCTCATTGTTGGTTCTGTAAAGGAGTTGTATTTTATTTTATTCACTGTTTCTCATATTCTTTTTCTGTCTTGGATCTTTAGCAGATTTCTTATGATGTATAAAGAATGATATTATTTATAGTTATACTATTTGGCTTTCACAGTACTTCTTGGATGTTTAGCTTAATGTCTTTTATCGATTTTGGAAAACTCTATGCTCTTCTCTCTTCAAATATATATTTTTGCCATTCTCCCTTTGACTTTTCTCAAGACCTCTTATTACATATATGTTATATTCTATTTAAAACAGTTTTTATACTTTTAATCTTTTTTATTTATTTTGTTATTCATATTTTTACTTAGTTTTGGTTTTAAAATGTCTGGTACATTTGAATTCATTGATGGGTTCAATATTTTATGTTATTTTCCTCATATTTTCTTGGGCTTGCTGTGGATTGAAAGTTTGTTTTGCCCCAAAATTAATATGTTTAATCCTAATTCTGAATGTGATGGTATTGGACAAAAGGCCTGTTGGAAATAATGAGGTTATGTAGGTGGAGCCCTCATGAATGAAATTAATGACCCTATAAGAAAAAGTGGGAGAGAGAGATAATCTCTCACTTTACTATGTGAAGATAGGGCAAGAGGCAGCCATCTGCAAACAAGGAAGAGAGCCCTCACAAGGAAGCAAATCAGTCAGAACCTTGATCTGGAATTTTCCAGCCTCCAGAAGTGTGAAAAATAAATATTTTTTGTTTAAACTACTCAGTCTATGATAGGAGCCAATCTAAAAAGGACTTCACCTTTTCAGTTATTTTATAGGAAAATCATAAAGTACTCATCAGGTCTTCTTTTCTCCCTCCTCCTCCTCCTCCTCTTCTTCTTTTTCCCTCTTCTTCTCTCTTCTTCCCTCTTTTTTCATTTACATCATTTCTATCTTATATTTTATTTCATACTCATATTTATTTTAAAATCTATATCTGATTATTACAGTATATTTTCCTCTTGCTAGTTTGTTTCTTTTATCTGTTTTATTTATTGGCTTTTGCTTATCTGTTTTTATATGTTGATAAGACTGGCAATTATTGTGGAATGTTGAAAATTTTTGAAATAATTTGTCTTTAAAAAATAAATTCATAGATAATTTACTCTTCATTTTAGGGTGCAGTCGATATAGGAACATATCATCTCCTCTAAGAGGAACCAAGGGTTGAGATAATTTGAAGCTCAGCTTGGGTCTTTAAAGGAACTGCTCTAGTTCCAGTCTACCCTCACTCTTATAGAAGGATTCTAACCTAGGAATTCCAGTGTAGGAAATTTTCTCAGGCACCTTCTTCTTTGAAGGACCTTGAAGTCCAGTTATTCTCAGTCTACTATCAATTGCTTTGGAATTCATTAATACCTCAAGGGAAAAAGCTATTTTATATAGAGAGATCCTCATTTTGTAATTCTTTTAAGTAGTTGCTGTCCTGAAATTTATATAGTGCCTCAACTCGTGCATTTATTTATTGTGTTGAATATTTTGGCCAACTTGTTAAGATTTGTTTCTTGTTTGATTTCATGAGAGAATATTTCTGGAACAAGAAATTTATTCATTTTTATCCTAAATGTCTTCCATTTTTATCTTGACTTGTGCAACTCTGGGCTTGGTCTCCCGGTATCCATGCTCTAAAAGTGGATGGTTATCAATGTGGCATTTGCTTCTTTCTTCAAATGCTATCAAGTTGAAAGTCACTTTAAGTAACAATCTGTTCTTCCTATATTTACTTAGTTTGGGCTTTAAAATGTCTAGTGTGTTTGATTTCATTTATGGGTTCAACATTTTATGTTACTTTCTTCATATTTTATTATTTTTTCCTCTGTTCAGTCAGTTTGTGTCAAAGTATATTTGACATATTACTAGAGACAAAAGGACATTTTAAATATATTAGTTATTTTATTTAAAATATTTTTTTAAATAGTGGTTATTTTGAAACCTTAAAAATAATAGCTAAAATAGAGAAAAAAATGAAACTTATTATTAAAGAAATTTATATTCATGAAAGATATTTCTTGGCTTAAATCTGGAACTGAGCTACATAAAACCATGGAATTATAAAAGTGATAAATGGATCTGTCAATTCCAGATCTACACACCCAATCCACTGACTGTAAAATTTTAACTTTAATTTTAATATACTTAAAAATATTATTATATTTGATTCTCTTTCAAATATACTTTGGGCATTTTTCATAGTGTTTTGCTATTATTTGTGGATTGCTTTTTACATTTTCTTTCTTTAAATATATATTTTTATTCTGCCTCTGATGATTCCAATATGTGAGGTTACCATAAATCTGACTCTCCTCTTGCTTTTGCTTCCTCTAGGTTTCACTTTTTCTAACTTATTTTTCTTTAATTTTACTTTTTTTCAGTTGTGCCATCAATCACTTTATTTTTAACAATTATAATACTTTATGGTCTAGTTTGATATATCTTCCCCCAACAGAGGATATGCATTTGTTTGTAGCAGATAGCTCATGCCACTAATATACAAGAGCATTTTAAATTAAAATGTTGGTCAGGCATGTTTTCTCAGTACTCAGCTACTGTGAATTTGTGTTGCTGACTCCTTTGTAAGCAGCTCTTTAATTATAAATTCTCAGGTGAGATTTTTCACTCCCTTATGTAAATATAAGAAAACAAGATAAATTCTTGTTTTTCATGGATAATTTTCTGGTATTGGGTAGTGAACTGGCCGCTGTGACACAACAGAACTGTGAAAGCAGACAGATGTGAAAATGAACTTAATTGCTTTAGAGGCAAAATATTGATATATACTAGGACCTTTCCACTTGTAATATCTTTCTGTAAAAGTGCTCATATGTACATGACAAATGTTTCATTACTTGGAGAAAATAAAGATATACATTTAGATGGCAGAAATGTGTTAAACTTTGACCTATATTGTCTATTCCTAACAACAAGGCACAAGGCACTGGGAGATAGATACATGGTTATACTTACTGTTTCTTGAAATTCTTTAAACAAAAATATTTGTATATACATAAAGACACATCTGTAACAAACATATATGAAAGATGCAGAAATATAGGTAAGTTAGTTGTAGAAAAAAGGAAAATGCTTGAGGAGATTTTAAAAATATTAAATTGACTTTAAAAACACATGAAAAAATGCTCATCATCACTGGCCATCAGAGAAATGCAAATCAAAACCACAATGAGATACCATCTCACACCAGTTAGAATGGTGATCATTAAAAAGTCAGGAAACAACAGGTGCTGGAGAGGATGTGGTGAAATAGGAACACTTTTACACTGTTGGTGGGACTGTAAACTAGTTCAACCATTGTGGAAGACAGTGTGGCGATTCCTCAAGGATCTAGAACCAGAAATACCATTTGACCCAACCATCCCATTACTGGGTATATACCAAAGGATTATAAATCATGCTGCTATAAAGACACATGCACATGTATGTTTATATTGGCACTACTCACAATAGCAAAGACTTGGAACCAACCCAAATGTCCAACAACGATAGACTGGATTAAGAAAATGTGGCACATATACACCATGGAATACTATGTAGCCATAAAAAATGATGAGTTCATGTCCTTTGTAGGGACATGGATGAAGCTGGAAAACATTCTCAGCAAACTATCGCAAGGACAAAAAACCAAACACCACATATTCTCACTTATAGGTGGAAATTGAACAATGAGAACACGTGGACACAGGAAGGGGAACATCACACACCGGGGACTGTTGTGGGGTGGGGGGAGGGTGGAGGGATAGCATTAGGAGATATACCTAATGCTAAATGACGAGTTACTAGGTTCAGCACACCAACATGGCACATGTATACATATGTAACAAACCTGCACGTTGTGCACATGTACCCTAAAACTTAAAGTATAATAATAATAAAATTAAACAAAATATATATGAAAATCCACAAAGAATAAAAATAGAACAAATAGCTTATTAATAAACTTTTCTACTCTAGATTGTCATTTTGGTATATTGTTGTTTGCATTAATAAGACTGTGATGTCCTTGAATCTTAATTGTGTCTAATGGAATAAAATGCATCTGTATGTAGGAGAAAAAATATATAAATAATAACAAAGTTATTTACTATGCATTGAACTTAGAAGAATTATTCATATTTTAATAGCTTTTTTATTTTGTCAACTAGCAAACTATAACAATTCAACAATGTACAAATCTGTCAAGGAATTCTACACGTTACTTCAAAGTAAAATTCCTGGACATCAAGGATAGAACAATTCTCAGAGTGACTTGAAATCAAGTTTGTGTAATGAGGGCTTTAATTATCAGCTGGTGGCTGCATAAGCTTCATCTTCTCACTCATTGATTTAGGGCCTCTCTTTCCTTGTTCGGTAAAAATAGATATTAATAAAGACTTGAAGATTATCAATAAATAATAAAATGCTACTACATTTTGTATGTAAAAAGGGGTAAATAGCAAATAGACATCTTACGATTGCATGCCTGATAAGTTATAAAAAATAAACCAACTAATTTATTTGCTTCTGCATCTTCTGGAGAAAGGCTAGATAAAATATTTTGAACATAAATACACAAATTATTTACTTTCACTAAGTGTTAATGTCAAAGATTCAAGGAAATATAGAAATTTTTTATCTACACTGAGTAATCAGTCTATGAATAACTATAGATATTTATTACTTTATGCCAGCAAGGTTTGCTATTTTTCAGATAAAAATCAGAGAAAAAATATATAAATACATACAATTTTATTTTTCAATTTTATTTTGCAGCATAAAGAATGAACTTTAATCACTAAAACTTGGCTCAGCTCTCTAAAGGTAAATTAGATGCTAAATATACCATACATTTTTCCATGCATAATTTGTAAGTGTGTATAGAGAGTTTTAAAAAGTAAAAATAGAAACTAAACCTTCTTTTTTTTATGTTTTTATGTTAAATACATAACATAAATGTTTTATACATTTATGTTATGTTATGTTAAATACATAACATAAATGTTATGTTATGTTATGTTAAATACATAACGTAAATGTTATGTTATGTTATGTTAAATACATAACGTAAATGTTATGTTATGTTATGTTAAATACATAACGTAAATGTTATGTTATGTTATGTTAAATACATAACGTAAATGTTATGTTATGTTATGTTAAATACATAACGTAAATGTTATGTTATGTTATGTTAAATACATAATGTAAATGCTTTTATGTTAAATGTTTCCCAAAAAATTAAAGAAAGAGCAGGTAATAGTTACGTTTAATGAAAGAACTATTAGAATGTCATATCTTACTGGAATGTTTCAAGTTTTTTGAAAGTTTATATTGTTACTAAAATATATCATTCCTTTCACACCAATAATTTTAGGCAATATTAAATCAAGAATAAAATTAGAACTGATATATATATATCAGTATATATATATTTACATATATCAGTATGTATGTATCTACATAGATAGATAGGAAGATAGATAGACAGATAGATAGATATATAGATAGATAGATAGATAGATAGATAGATAGATATACTACCATGGAAGCACATTTTACTTATTAATAGTGAAGCATGTTTTACTTATGACAGTTGTTTTGAAAATCTAACATTATGTACAATTTCACTCTCTAGTGAAATTCCAATTTAAATATATATGACTATTATTTATGTTCTAATCAAATTGTATCAAAGCAAACGATATGAATTTTATGTTGCAGTTATTAGAGAGAATTGTTAAATAAAATTCAGTATTATTTGATTATTCATAACAAAAAATAATTGTTAGCATAGGTAATTGTAGGATTCTGTAAACACAGGCAATATAATTTATATAAATAATACATACTAGCATCAAATGTAACTGATTTTTAATTTCTTTTCAGATCATGACAATCAACAGAAACTGTAATAGAATGTATATAAAGTCAAAATTTAAATGTATTTAAGAATTTCATAAACTTCCCGAATATCCAAAGTGTTTACCAAATAAGTATACAAAAGCAATGATTGTTTATATAAATTACTATAAAAATAGAAATTGAAGGTTAAAAGATGTCAGCAATTAAACCACCCCCACCCAAGTGAACAACCAAAATGCAGAAGAAAACTATATTATGATATGTCAGGTTAAATTAAATACCTCAAAATGCATTGTGATATAAAGAAATACTTTAAATAAGAAGTTCAAAAGATGATAAAAGGAGACAAGTAAGTAGGAATACATCTAACAAGGTTTGATCAAATCTAGGAAAGAAATTGAGGAAAATACAAATAGTCTTAGAAATTAAGCCTAAAATACTGGATACCTAAAAGAGAATGAAGCTGATAATCATGCAGGAAAATGAATAAGAAAATTAATATGTGGGAGACTGGAATATGCTTCCACAAAATATGAAGGATTTTTGAGCTGATTAGAAGACAATTAAGACAACTAAGAAGACGCAGATGCAGAAAAGCTCTCTGCACTCCCTAAATTTGCCTAAAAGCACAGCGTAGATTTCAAAAACAAGATAACCTGTCCCACTTTCTACCAGGAAGAACAAATGTTAACCACTGAAGGCAAATTTAGACCCTAATTGGCCTGATGATGGTACCAGAGAAATTTACATTCACAATCTTTACTAACTAGCCTTTATCTCACATTTATTTGCCTTTCCCCAAGTTACTGCCCATAGAGATTCAAAGTCTTTCTCCTTTGTTTTGTGACTTATCTAGAAATGTGCTGTTTTTTAAGATGCTATATAAACTGTAATTCAAATCCATGCTACTTTGAAGTGCTGTGAGCAGGTAAGGCAAATATATATATATGTAATTGGTGTCAACTCCAATAAAGATACATGGTTTTGCTCCCCAGTGTATAAGAGATACAATTTATTCAACTTGACATTAAGTGGCTACATGGTCTCTATCTGTGATGCTGTTTTAGCAAGGGCTTAGCTTTGGTCTCTACTGGAATATCATACATTTGACAAACGCAAAGTTACATAGGCTTTTGTGACACAGAGTGCATACTTTTACTCCCACGCTTAGATTTCGTTGTTGGCGCCATGGCTATTCTACTCTTTGTTTCATTAGTGTGGCTGAGTGCAAGGTTTCTCTGACACTCATTGATTTCATAAGTCAATCTATTAACTCACTTTTTTATTTTGTTTTGTTTTAGTTTAAAATGACAATAAAAATTGTATATATTTATGTGTACATTGTGCCCCCAGGTTTTTTTAGTGCCTCCTACAGTAGATTCTCTTTTATGGGTATTTACATGAGAGTTTCACACACAGTGCATGTTCATTTGGGTCCATCTATACACGTCTACCCCAGATCTCTTTGTCTCTAATTTTCCTAATTCCATGCTTCTGGGCTGCTGACCAAATGTCACGGCACCCTGTATATCCTTATACCAGCCCAATATTCCCTCCACACAGAGTAGACATCCAATAGTACTGCTCAAGCTCTTTTAACTGGGAATTTTTCTCTCATCATTCACTATTAGAGCCCTCTTTGAATGAAGTGTTAGCATGGTAGCAGTAGATTTTTGGCTTGCACTATCTTATCAGATTGAACTATTTGTAAACTAAGCTGAAGAATTTTCTCCCATGTCTGCTGGTCACAGAGGACGATTCACAAGGCCATACATGTTAGGTAGGTGAAGCATAGGCCAGGGCTATACTTAACACATGGGTTACACTCACTTGGTCATAATGCATTAACATATTTATATATAGCTGGATCGGATTAGCTCATATACTATTGAAGACTTTCACATAGATGTTTGTGAGAAATATTGGTCTGTAGAATTTTTTTTCTATCTAGTTTTTGCTTTTGGTATTAGGGTAATGCCGGCCTCATAAAAAGAGTGTGAGAATGATATGTTATGTTTTATATCCTGAACATACTTTGTAGAACTATTACTATTTTTTCTTATACCAATGTAACAAACCTGCACATGTACCCCCTGAATCTAAAATAAAAGTTGAAATTATTCTAAAAAATTGGTAGAAGTTATCTGGATCTGGACTTTCTTTGTTGGAAAGGCTTTAAACTGTAAATACAATTTTGGTATAGAATATAGGACAATTTAGTATTTTTATCAAATAATTTGGCATTCTTAATTTATTAGAATAAATTTTTTTAATACCATATTCTTAGCTTTGGGGTTGTGCTGATATTCTCTTTCTTTCCAGATACTTGTAATTTATTTCTTCTCTATTTATTATAGTCACTTTTGTTGATTTTTCAGAGAAACAGGTTTTGTTTCATTTGTTTTCTCTATTGTTTTTCAGTTGTCAATTTTATGATTTCTGTTTGTTATTCTTTTCTTCCTTATGCTTAGAGATTAATGTATTCCTCTTTTTAAAAATTTTCCTAAGTTGGAGGCTTAAACCATTCATTGAAATCTTTATTCTTCTCTTGAATGACTATATAATGGCATAAATATCCTCCTGAACACTGCTGTATCTACATGCCAAAATTGTTAATATGGACTTTCATTTTTTAAACAACTAAAACATTTTCTAATTTTTCTTATAGTTTTCACCTTATTCGTTAATTATTTAGAAATGTTTTGTCTAATTTCCAAATATTTTGGGGTGTTTTTAAGCTAGTTTGTTTTTCTTTTTCATTTTTTTCATACAATTCCATTATGCTACTGGAACATACATTAAGTAATCCCAATTCTTTTAAATTTTTAAGGTTATATTTTCTGAATAAAGCAGAATATGATCAAGCAGTGGGTGTTCCACATGCACTTGAAAGAATATCTACTCTATTTTCCTAGGTTGTAGAAATGGCTTTTTGTTATTGTTGCTGTTGTTTTGTTTTCTTTGGTTTTGTTTTTGAGACGGAGTTTCGCTCTTGTTGCCCAGGCTGGAGTGCAATGGCCCAATCTTGGCTCACCGCAACCTCCACCTCCTGATTCAAGTGATTCTCCTGCCTTAGCCTCCTGAGTAGCTAGGATTACAGGCATGTGCCACCATGCCCGGGTAATTTTGTATTTTTAGTAGAGACAGGGTTTCTCCATGTTGGTCAGGCTGCTCTCGAACTCCCGACCTCAGATGATCCACCCGCCTCCACCTCCCAAAGTGCTGGGATTACAGGAGTGAGCCATCATGCCCAGCCCTATATATGTTAATTAGACCAAGTTGGTTGATAGTGATTTTCAGGTCTTCTATATCACAGCTTTTATGAAAGTCTGTTGTTAACACATATCTAGGATCGTTATGGCTTCTTGGATACTTGATACTTTTATTATTATCTGTCGTTACTTATCATTGGTAATATTTCCCTGCCAAAGCCTATTTAGTCTGATGTTAACATAACTATTCCCACTCTCCCTTGATTACTGTTTGCCTAATATATATTTTTCCATCCTTTTACCTTTAACATGTGTTTATATTTGAAGTGTGTGTTGTGTGTGTGTGACACACGTACACACATATAGGTAGATATAACTTTTTTATTTACTCTGATGATTTTGTGGTTTGATAGGTTTCTGTATATTTATTGTAATTATAGATATGATTAGATTGTAATCTGCTGTCTGCTAGCTATTTTATATTTGTTCCATGACTTCATTATTAGATTTTTATCATTTTCTCTACCTTCTTATTAATTACTTAAACATTTCATTTTGTCTCCAATAATCATATTATTTATGTATTCTTCTTTTTAGTTGTTCTCTTAGTATTTATTTTTTTAATTCATCAGAGTCTAAGTTTAAATAATAGTGTACCTCTTTATTTATAATTTCAGTAGTTGACAATATGCCTTTAACTCTTCCTTCATAACCTTTGTGCTATTACTGTTATTTACAATTTAAGTAGTTGACAATATGCCCTCAACTCTTCCCTCACAACCTTTGTGCTATTCCGGTTACGTACTTTAATTACACTTATGCTATAAATACACACAATAGCAATGACTAATTTGCTTTAGAGAGTTCATAATCTTTACATGAATTAAACTCAAGAAAAAAAAATCTAGTTACATCCTTATTCCATTTCTAGCATTCTTTAGTTTTGTGTGTATGGATACATACTTATGTCTCTTATCCAGTTTCTACTGCCTAAAGTTTACTAACATTCTTAATCCTCAACAATCTTTAATTCTGCTGGCAACAAATGTCCTCTGTTTTTTTTTTTTTTTTTCTGGTAAGTAAAATGTATGGTGTAGTATTCATTGTTATTCCTTTGTATGTAATGTGTTTTGTTTCTATCACTGTCTTAAATATTTTTTTTATCTTGGATGGTGAGCAGTTTATGTACAATATGCCCAGATATGCCTAGGTTTTTCATTTGTTTTGTTTACTTTTTTCAATTCTGTTTGGAATTACCTAAATGTATTGGTTTTGTCAGTTTCTGTTAATAAATTTATTATTTATTAAATTTAGTATCTTTCTTCAAATATTTATTTGGTTCCATTCCTTTCTCTTGAGATTTCAGTAACATATATTAGGCTGCTCTGAGTTCATTGAAATCATTCTTTCCTGTTTCTAAAACAATTATTGTATTCCCATTTCATTGTTTTTTTATCATTTTCATGTTTCTGCTGAAATTATCTATCTGACATTGCATGTTATCCATTTTTTTCCACTAGAATCCTTAACACATAAATCATAGTTATTTTAAATTCTTACTGTGCAGTTGATATTTCTGAAGGGTCATCTCTAATTTCTTTTTATATTTCTAAATATTGAGCAGGGTATGATATGTGCATAGAAATAAATTTAAAATGCATGCTCAAAATTACTGTTGATTATTAATGGTTTCCACAAAATTAAAACAGTGTATTAACATTGTAATCTTGAAGCAGTTAGGCACCAGTAAAATTGCAATTAGTCCTAACACTCTGATTTATATAAAGCAAAAGAAAATTATACGTAGAATTAATGAGGTGGCCACAGTGTATCCAGTTAATTTGATTTTAAGTTGACAGCAGCATCGTTCATTAACTTTGGAAGAATATAATAAAACACACCAGAAGATAGAACTGGCCTAAAATTCATTTACATTATTCTTATCTTCTGGTTATAGAGTGTAGATAAGAAATTTAACTACAAAATATAAAAAATACAATTAATTTGATTATGAGCTTGATTTAATGAATTTTTCAGTAATGGATACTCCATGTTTTACATTTTTTTTACTTGATTGTGGAAAATAAATTGTTCTCAATATTGGGATCTGGCTCTATCTAAAAGACACTATATACTTTCCACATAAGATACATGATCAATGAAATTAGAAATTCATAGCACACTAATAATGTTCTGTTTTTGAATCATCTAGCAATGGTCAGAGAGCCTAATATACCAGAGAAAGCCAAATAGTTTATTCTAAGGTAGTGTTTTGCAATTGAAAGTAAGTATTCTACTTATATTTTCTAGTTCTGTATATTTTCTGGGACAAAGAAATAAATTTTATTATAATAAATCTTTGTTAAGTATTTCTAGAAGATATGGCTGTAAAAACATATACTTCCTGGCCTTTATATTAAACCAAATTACTTTTTAATTATTTTTAATCTCAAAAGATTAATATTTAACACAGACAGTAAAACACTGATACTGTCAAAATATGATTTGTTTGGTTATATGTAATATTCTTCCCTATTAAATCATACACCCTTCAGTCATGAAAAATTTTATTTTTACTATTGATGGAGCCCTAAATATGAATAAGGATATTGAATTTTCATACTATTAATAGCTTAACTATGAACAAGGGTGCTTGAATAACATCTGAAACTTATGGTTTTGTCTTGACTCAAGAGATTTAGAACAATGTTGACAAAATTAGTAAATATGAAAACTTGATCATCTTAGTATAAATTGTGTAACTATTCTTAGCTAAGATTCATTAAGAATATAATACATAAGACTCGAGAAAATCGTACAGATGCTAAAAGATACGGTAACTGAGAAAGTACCCAAGAATAAAAAGAATTAAATGATTCAAGGGCAAATGTATGATGAATTCTTCCTGCTATCAAAATTTTTTGGCATTACTTTTTAATCCAAATCCTAAATGTTGGCCAGTTCAGCATCATCAGTAATAATAACACCACTAGTTATAGCCTACACTTATTATTATTTTATTTGATAAGCATATCCTGCAACATGACCCAACATCCTGGATCATCTCTGAAATCCAGTAATTTTTCTTTTAAAAACTACTTTGTAGGTATGAAGCAGAGGCTCAGAGGATAAGTAACTTGCTCAAGATTACCCAGTTGGGATCTAAACACAATACTTTTTTCACAACATCATATTTTATTTTTAAATTAAAGTATAAAATGGAAAAAGGCATGTCCTCTATCTTAAATAAGTAAACTACTTCAACTCCATGTATACTTTATCACAATTTTTCCTTTTTTACAAGCCCACAATTTTAAAGAACTCTGACATTTTATTTACCTTACTCTTCATATTCACTGTCACAAAACACTGCTATTTCTTCCCTTGAAATAGCTCTTCAGTGTGTCCTTTTCTGTATATTTCTACCACACTAATTCATATCCCAATCTCAGAACAACATAATAGTCTCTCCTTGCCTCTAGCTTCAAACTCATATCCCTGTCAGCTAAATTATTCCAAATTATCACGTTCATCAGAGGCCTCCCAGGATTAAATGTTTACAAAAATCTTTATGATTAATAATATAGTTTAGACTTTCATCATTGTGTTTCACACACAAACCAGTGAAATTATTCTCATGATCCCCCATCTTGGTCTCTTCTTATATTACTATCTACACAGTTTCCAGAGTAATCTTATTGAAAGGCAAATTTGAACATATTTTCCCTGACACCAAATATTCAGTGATTTCTAAAGATTTAAGGTTAAATCCAGACTCCTCTACATAGGAAGGATGCACTGATGTCCTGTTGGCCCTACCACAATTGCCCTGCACCAAGACTTATTAACTGACTTGTATGCATTTTCTCATGATCTCTTTACTTGGAATATTTTATACAACGCTTTTCTCCTGTGTGCTTACACTTTCTTCTCCATCTCCTTTACATTACTACACATCTCATTTTTCAGGTCCCAGCTCAAAAGATACCTACTTTTAAATGAATACTTTTCCACCCTATCTTTATATCCCAGAATGAATAGAACACATTTTTAAAATATTGAGGTAAAATTAACATATAATTAATTATTTAATACACACAATTAGTGACATTTCCTACTTTCACATTGTTATGCAGCCATCACCTATATCAACTTCCAGAATGATTTCATCATCCCCCATAAGACCTCATATGTTAAGCTCATGCATTTAATATCATATCTAAGAATCCATTGCCAAATCCAAGATTACAAAAATTTACCCTTAAGTTTTCTTCTAAGCTTCAGTTTTGATGTCGTATTTATGTCTATGTTTCATTTTTTTATTTGGATACATGGTGTAAGATCTTGTATACAGATATCTCATTATACCAGGAGCATTTGTTGAAGAGACTATACTTTACCTGTTGAACAGTCTTGGCACCTTTACTGAATTGGCCAGAGATGAATGGTTTTATTTCTGGACTCTCATCTCTATTCCATTGGTTTATATGTCTATTCTTATGCCAGTAACACACTTGTTTGATCACTGTAGCTTTCTCATAAATTTTGAAATATGGAGGTGTGCATCGTTTACTTGCTTTTTTTTTTTTTTTTTTACCAGACAGATTTGTTCAAAGGACTTACTTTCATTCCATATGAATTTGGCATTCAGCTTTTCCATTTTCACAAAAAAAAGTTTGTTGAAATTTTAATAGGGATTATACTGAATCTATAGACCACTCTGGGTAGTATTACCAATATTAAGTTTTCCAGTCCATGAACACATATTGTTCTCAACTTATTTAGATCTTCTTAACTTCCTTCAGCAATGTTTTCAAGTTAATAGTGTACAGGTATTCCACTAGCCTGGTTAAATTTAGCCCTATGTATTTTGTTTTTTAGATGCTACTGTAAATGGGCTTGTTTTATTAAATTGTTTTGGGATTTTCTATTGCTAGTGTACAGATATGCAACTGATTTTTGTATGTTAGCTATGGTTACTGTACTTTGCTGAAAAGTCTATTGGCTCTAGCAGTTTTTTTGTGGATTCTTGAGGTTTTTCAATATATAAGAAAACATCATCTGCAAAAGGTTTACTATCTCCTATTTAACATGGATGCCTCTTATGTCTTTTTCTCTCTTAATTTCTTTGACTGGAAGAGGCACCATCAGTACGATGGTGAACAGAAGTGGCAAAAATGAGCATCTTTATTTTTTGTTTCTGATCCTCGGAAGAAGGCTTTCTGTCTTCCAACATTGAGTAATCCTAAATGTAGGCTTTCCATAAATGTCCTTTACCAGGTTGCTGGAGTTCTTTCCTATTACTAGTTTGAATATATTTTTGCAAATATATGTTGAATTTTGTCAAATGATATTTTCTGAAATAATTGGAAAGATCATGTGGGTTTTTTTCTTCATTCTATTAACGTGGTGTGTTATAAGTATTGACTTTTGTATGTTGAACCACCCTTACTTTCCAAGTATAAATCCAACTTGGTCATGATATGTAATCCTTTTAAAATGCAGCTGGATTGGTTTGTTACTATATTGTTGAGAACTGCCATATCTATATGTATCAGTGATATTTGGCTGTAGTTTTCTTGTGGTGTCTTTGGCATTAATGATATTTTTATTCTACTATGGTCAGAGAAGGTACTTTATATGATTTCTACCTTCTTAAATTTATTGAGAATTATTTGTAGCATATGTGATCTATCCTGAAGAATATTGCAGTCTCCAACTATTATTATAGAAAAGTCTATTTTTCCTTTTTAGTCTGTCTATTATAATTTATATGTTTAGTGGCTCTCTTATTTTGTGTGTATCTGCTTGTAACTCTTCTGTCTTCATGAAGAATTGACACATTTATCAACATGTAATATCACTCTTTGCCTCATGTAACAGTTTTTGACTTAAAATCTATTTTGTCTGATATTAGTATGCCCATGGAATTTTGGTTGCTACCTGCATGGAATGTCTTTCTCCATCTGTTCGTTTTCAACATATTAGTGACTTCGTATTTGAGCCAGTCTCCTATAGACAAAATATAGCTGGACCATTTTTAAAATCCATTGTGCAGGCATTTGACTTTTAATAGGCAAGTTTAATTAAAAAAAAAAAGAACTTCTGCACCACAAAATAAACTATCGAGAGATTGAGCAGACAACCAACAGAATGCGAGAATATTTTCGTGAACTATGCATCTGTGATGGTTAATCCTGAGTGTCAGCTTGACTGGATTAAAGGACGCAAAGTATTGTTCCTGGGTGTGTCTGTGAGGTTGTTGCTAAAGGAAATTAACATTTGGATCAGTGGACTGGGGCAGGCTGACTCCCCCACACTCCAAGTGGGCACCATCTAATCAGCTGCCAGAATAGCCAGAATAAAAAGCAGGCAGAGGAACTTGGAGAGATTAGACTGGCTTAGCCTCCCAGCCTACATCTTTCTCCCATACTGGATGGTTACTGCCCCTGAACATTACACTACAGGTTCTTCAGCTTTTGGACTTGGACTGGCTTCCTTGCTCCTCAGCTTGCAGGTGGCCTATTGTGGGACCTTGTGATCATGTAAGTTAATTCTCCTTAATAAACTTCCCTTTATACTTTATATATACATCTATCCTATTAGTTCTGTCTGTCTAGATAACCCTAACACAGATTTTGGTACCAGCAGTATTTCCAAAGGAACAGAATATTAAGGATAGAGTTCTTTCATTGGTTTTTGGGTTTCTGGAGTTGGCTGCTTAATATGATTAGACCCAAAAATGCTAGGGACTCCACTTCTAATAGTATGGATAACACTGATAGTCCTTGGCATGAACTATTTAGAGAGTTATGTAAAATAAATGCATTTGACACCCCTGATTCACTACTCATGAGAGGCAAGGAGTTTAGTGACTCTATACATAATACCTTTGACCATATGTGGAGAACCAAGGAACATAATGAAGTTGGTTGGTTGCTCCTAAATTCACTGGACAAAGTGATGAAAGAAAGTGATGAACTTGGGGATTCTAACTCCTGGCTTTGGAAGCAGATGCTGAGGCTCAAATCTGCTAAGATTACCCTTAGTGAGGGATTCTTATCTCCTGTAAAGAAAGAGCTAAAATTGTGAAAAATCAGTCACAAGTTCTTATCATGAGAGTGGCTGACCTACAACAAAAGGTGCATACACAGCTTCACCAGGTGTCTACTGTTAAAGTGAGGGCATTGATTGGAAAAGAATGAGACCCTGCAACTTGGAATGAAGTGTGGGAGGACTCCAGTGAAGCTGGGGACACCGAGCTTATGAACTCTGATGAAACTTTTGTGCCAGGAGAAACAGCTTCCCTAGCCCCAGTAGTAGCAACATCCCCTTCCTGACCTATGCTGTCATCAGCCTTTCCACCTTTGTCTAAGGAGATAAAACCTATGCTGCCTGAGGCAACAGTGATGGCCTCCCCTGAGGCAGTTGCCAGGCAAGACAACGTTGATTCTTCTCAGTACCCACCACCAACACCTCTGTTTGCTACTAGACCTATAACTAAAGTCCTGGCAGGCCCCTAGAGGTGAGGTTCAGAGTGTGACTGACAAGGAGGTGTACTACATTTGAAAAAAAACTGCTTGAGTTTTCTAATTTATATAGGCAAAATTTGGAGAACAGGCATGGGAATTAATATTAAGGGTATGGGATGATGGTGGAAGAAACTTAGAGTTGGATCAGGCTGAATTTATTGATTTGGGCCCATATAAGTAGGGATTCTGCATTCAATGTTGCAGCTCAGGGAGTTAAAAAGGGTTCTAACAGTTTATTTGCTTGGTTATTTGAAATGCAGATTAAAAAATGGCCTACTGTGAGCGAGCTGGAAATGCCTGATCTCCCTTGGTTTAATGTAGAGGAGGGTATCCAAAGGCTTAGAAGAATGGGATACTGGAGTGGATTAGTCACTTTAGACCTATTCATCCCAGCTGGAGGGTCCAGAAGATATACCCTTGACCAATGCCTTCCTAAATAGATTTGTGAGGGCAGTGCCTGCATCATCAAAGAGCTCTGTGACTACTCTTCTCTGTATGCCAGATCTAACAGTGGGAACCACAGTCACTCAACTACAAAATTTAAATGCAATGGGAATAATTGGATCCTGAGGTGGTAGGGTCCAAGTGGTGGCACTCAATCTTCAAAAGCAAGGTGGACATAGCTACTGTAATGGACAGCAGAGGCAAAGAGCAATCAGATGTTTGACTCATGTAGAACTCTAGCATTGGCTAATTAATCATGATATTCCTAAAATTGAAATTAATAGGAAGCCTACTGCATTCTTACTTAATTTATATAAGCAGAAAACTTTGAGGTCAAGTGGAAGAAAGACTAATTTGGATTATAAACACAGAGAATCACAGCCCCTCAATCAATTTCCAGGTTTAAGCCAGTTTATAGACCCAGAACCCCTTGAATTAAAGGGAGGCTGGCTGTTCCTGAAGAAGGACCCCACTACACTACTGTCAATTTATGCTGTTAGTCTCTCTCCCATCCTTACCCAAGGAGGCCTCCAGCCTTTGACCAGGGTAGCTGTGCACTGGGGAAAGGGAAATGATCAGATATTTCAGGGACTACTGGACACTGGCTCTGAGCTGACGGTGATTCCAGGGGACCCAAAACGTCATTGTGGTCCTCCAGTTAAAGTAGAGGCTTCCGGAGGTCAGGTAATTAATGGAGTTTTAGCTTAGGTCTGACTTACAGTGGGTCCAGTGGGTCTCCAGACTCATCCTGTGGTTATTTCCCCATTGCCAGAATGCATAATTGGCATAGACATACTTAGCACCTGGCAGAACACTCAAATTGGCATGCTGACTAGTAGAGTGAGGGCTATTATGTTGGCAAAGGCCAAGTGGAAAGCATTAGAGCTGCCTCTACCTAGAAAAATAGTAAATCCAAAACAATATCACATCCCTGAGGGGACTGCGGAGATTAGTGCCACCATCAAGGACTTGAAAGACGCAGGGGCAGTGATTCCCACCACATCTCTGTTCAGCTATCCCATTTGGCCAGTGTAGAAGACAGATGGATCTTGGAGAATGTCAGTGGATTATCATAAGCTTAACCAAGTAGTGACTCTAATTACAGATGCTGTACCAGATGTGGTTTCATTGCTTGAGCAAATTAACACATCTGCTGGTACCTGGTATGCAGTCATTGATTTGGCAAATGCCTTTTTCTCCATTTCTGTCTATAAAGCCCACCAGGAGCAATTTGCCTTCAGCTGGCAAGGCCAAAAATATACCTTTATTGTCCTACCTCAGGGGTATATCAACTCTCTGTCTTTGCATCCTAATTTTATTCAAAGAGACCTTGATCACTTTTTGCTTCCACAAGATATCCCACTGGTCCATTATATTGATGACATTATGCTGATTGGATCCAGTGAGCAAGAATTAGCAAACACATTGGACTTACTGGTGAGACATTTGTGTGCCAGAGGATGAGAAATAAATCCAACTAAAATTCAGGGACTTTCTACCTCAGTAAAATTTCTAAGGGTCAAGTGGTGTGGGGCCTATCGAGATATTTCTCCTAAGGTGAAGGATAAATTGCTGCATTTGGCCTCTCCTACAACCAAGAAAGGCACAACGCTTAGTGGGCCTATTTAGATTTTGGAGGCAACACATTCCTCATTTGAGTGTGTTACTGCGTCCCATTTATCAAGTGACCCAAAAGGCTGCCAGTTTTGAGTGGGGTCCAGAACAGCAGAAGACCCTGCAAAAGGCCCAGGCTGCTGTGCAAGCTGCTCTGCCACTTGGGCCATATGACCCAGCAGATCCAATGGTGTTTGAGGTGTCAGTGGCAGATAAGGATGCTGTTTGGAGCCTTTGGCAGGCCCCCATATTTGAATAACATCAGAGGGCTCTAGGATTTTGGAGAAAGACCCAGCCCTCTTCTGCAGATAACTACTCTACTTTTGAAAGATAGTTCTTGGCCTGTTACTAGGCTTTGGTGGAAACTGAACATTTGACTAGGGTCATCAAGTCATCACGTGACCTGAACTGCCTATCATAAACTGGGTGTTTTCTGATCCATCTAGCCATAAAGTGGGTAATACACAACAGCATTCCATCATCAAATGGAAGTGATATATACATGATTGGGCTCAAGCAGGTCCTGAAAGCACACGTAAGTTACATGAGTAAGTGACTCAAATGCTCATGGTCTTCACTCCTGTCACCCTACCTTCTCTCCACCAGCCTGCACCAATGGCCTCCTGGGGAGTTCCCTATGATCAGTGGACAGAGGAAGAGAAGACTAGGGCCTGGTTTACAGATGGTTCTGCATGATATGCAGGCACCACCCAAAAGTGGACAGCTGTACCACTACAGCCCCTTTCTAAGACATCACTGAGGGACAGTGGTGAAGGAAAATCTTTCTGGTGAGCAGAACTTTGAGCTGTGCATCTGGTTGTGCATTGTGCATGAAAAGACAAATGGTCAGATGTGCGATTACATACTGATTCATGGGCTGTAGCCAATGGTATGGCTCGATGGTCAGGGACTTGGAAGAAGCATGACTGGAAAATTTGGGACAAAGAAATTTAAAGAAGAGTTATGTGGATGGACCTCTCTGAGTGGCCAAAAACTGAAGATATTTGTATCCCATGTGAGTGCTCACCAATGGGTGACCTCAGCAGAGGAGGATTTTAATAAGTGGATAGGATGACTCCTTCTGACTACACCACTCAGCCTCTTTCCCCAGCCACCTCTGTCAGCACCCACTGGGCTCATGAACAAAGTAGCCATGGTGGCAGGGATTGAGGTTACTTATGGGCTCAGCAACATGGACTTCCACTCACCAAGGCTGACCTGGCTATGGCCACTACTGAGTACCCAATTTGCCAGCAGCAGAGACCAACACGGAGCCCTTGATATGGCACCATTCCTCAGGGTGATCAGTCAGCTACCTGGTGTCAGGTTGGTTATGTTGGGCCTCTCGCATCATGGAAAAGGCAGAGGTTTGTCCTCACTGGAATAGACACTTACCTCTGATGTGGGTTTGCCTTTCCTGAATGTAATGTTTTTGCCAAGATTACCATCCGTGGACTCATGGAATGCTTTATCCACTGTCATGGTATTCCACACAGCATTGCCTCTGACCAAGGCACTCACTTTATGGCTAAAGAAGTGTGGCAGTGGGCTCATGCTCATGAAATTCACTGATCTTCCCATGTTCCCTATCATCTTGAAGCATCTGGATTGACAGAACACTGGAATAGACTTTTGAAGTCACATTTACAACACCAACTAGGTGACAATACTTTCCAGGGCTGGGGCAAAGTTCTCCAGAAGGCTGTGTATGCTCTGAATCAGTATCCAATGTATGCTACTGTTTCTCCCATAGCCAGATTTCACTGGTCCATGAATCAAGGAGTGAAAGTGGAAGTGGCACCACACACCATCACCCCTAGTGATCCATTAGTAAAATTTTTTGTTTCCTGTTCCTGTGACATTATGTTCTGCTGGCCTAGAGGTCTTAGTTCCAGAGGGAGGAATACTGCCACCATGAGACATAACAATGTCTCCATTAAACTGGAAGTTAAGATTGCCACCTGGACACTTTGGGCTCCTCCTACCTTTAAGTTAACAGGCCAAGAAGTGAGTCAATCCTAGGTTGATTGACCCAGACTGTCAGAATGAAATCAGTCTGTTACTCCACAATGGAGGTAAGGAAGAGTATGAGTGGAATACAGGAGATTCCTTGGGATGTCTCTTAGTATTACCATGCCCTGTGATTAAGGTCAATAGGAAACTACAACAGCCCAATCCAGGCAGGACTGCAAATGACACAGACCTATCAGGAATGAAAGCTTTGGTAAAAAAAAAAAAAAAAAAAAAGAAGAAGAAGAAGAAGAAAAACCCCTCAACCTCCTGAGGTGCTTGCTGAAGGCAAAGGGAATACAGAATGGGTAGTAGAAGAAGGTAGTCATCAATAACAGCTATGACCATGTGACTAGTTGCAGAAATGAGGACTGTAATTGTCATGAGTAATTCTTCCTTTTTTTTGTGAAGAACATGTTTGTGTAAGTATACACTTGTACTAAGAAAATATCTTCATTTTATTGATTGTTTCCTTTATCATATGACATAAGATTTATTGACTTCATATCAGCATTTAAGTCTTGTTAACTTTATGTAATAGCATTTGGTTTGGGGATTGGTGCATTTCTGGTTCTATGAAGGATAGTTGTATTATGTTAGGTGTAATTATGACCTTATTATTGTCTTTATGTGAAGATTATGTATGATCTCAGGAGATGTGTATAGGTTTAAGTTGACAAGGGGTGGACTTGTGATGGTTAATCCTGAATGTCAATTAGATTGTACTGAAGGATGCAAAGCATCGTTTCTGGGTGTGTCTGTGACGGTGTTGCCAAAGGAGATTAACATTTGAGCCAGTGGACTTGGAGAGGCACACTCACCATCACTCTAGGTGGGAATCACCTAATCAGCTGCCGGTACAGCCAGAATAAAAAGCAGGCAGAGGAACATGGAGAGATTAGAATGGCTCAGCCTCGCAGCCTACATCTTTCACCCATGGTGAATGCTTCCGGCCCTCAAACATCAGACTCCAGGTTCTTCGGCTTTGGGACTCAGACTGGCTCCCTTGCTCCTCAGCTAACAGATGGCCTATTGTGGGACTCTGTGATCATGTGAGTATGATACTCCTTAACAAATTCCCCTTTATATATACATCTATCCTATTAGTTCTGTCCCTCTTCAACCCTGACTAATCCAGCATCTAGCAAAGGTCTATTATCCAGCATTTATAAATAACTTAAAGAAAAGTACCAGAAAAAAAAACCCATTAAAAAGTGGGGAAAGGACATGAACAGATACTTCTTAAAAGAACACACACATGTAGCCAATAGTCATATGAAAAAAAGCCTAACATCACTTTGATTAGAGAAATGAAAGTCAAAACCACAATGAGACAGCATCTCACGACATCATACCAGTTAAATACTATTAAAAAGTCAAACAAAAGAAGAGATGCTGACAATGTTGTGGAGAAAAAGGAACACTTATGCACTGTTGGTGGGAGTGTAAACTAGTTCAACTGTTGTGGAGACAGTGTGACAATTCCTTAAAGAAAAAGACAGAAATACCATTCAATCCAGCAATCCCATTGCTGGGCATATACCCAAAGGAATATAAATCATTCCATCATAAAGACACATGAACACGTATGTTTATTGAAGCACTATTCACAATAGCAAAGACACAGAATCAACCTAAATTCTCATCAATGAGAGAGTGGAAAAAGAAAATTTGGAACATACATACTATGAAATACTATGCAGCCATGAGAGGAATTAAGTCATATCCTTTGCAGGGACATGGATGCAGCTGTAGGCCATTATCCTTGGCAAACTAATGCAGGAACAGAAAACCAAATATCACATGTTCTCAGTTATAAGTGGTAGCTAAATGAGAACACATGGACAAATAGAGGGGGAACAACACACACTGGGGCCTGTCAGAGGGTGAAGAGTGGGAGGAGCAAGAGGATCAGGAAAAATAACTAATGGGCATTAGGCTTAATACCTGACTGATGAAATAGTCTGTACAACAAACCCTATAACATAAGTTTACCTGTATAACAAACCTGCACATGTACCCCTTAACTTAAAATAAAAGTTAAATAAAAAAGAACTCACTTCTGTCATTTCTTTGTTTTTTATCTTTGTGATAATTCAATTCCTCCATTATATAAGGTCTTCTTATTTTTACTCATTTTTTGTAGTGTTCCATTTTGATTACTTTTGTGTTTTATTTTCTGTACATCTTAGTTATTTTCTTAGCTGTTACCTTATGGGCTACTTTTGGCCTTTAAAGTTAAAAACAAACTATCTTGAATTAATATCATCTTATCTTTAGAGTATACACAAATTTGGCTTCTGTAAACTTCCTTCCCTCTCCCTTTATATTGTTTGCAAAAATTAAACCTTTATACATTGTGTGCCCATTAACATAGATTTCTAAGTACTCTTTTCTGCATTTGTTGTTAAAATACTATAGGAAAAAAAGAGAAGTTAAAAACCAAAAATGCAGTAATATTGGATTTTTTATTTACCTATTAATTAGCTTTACTAGTGTTACTTATTTCTTCATTTGTCTTCAAGTTATAGTCTAGTGTCTTTAATGTATTCCTATAAGGTTCCTTTTAACATGTCTTATAAAGCAGGTCTACTCGTGACAAATTTCCTCACTTTTTGTTTACTTGTAGTGTCTTATTTTTTTTCTTCAATTTTGGAGAAAATTTTGTAAAATATAGAACTATTTGTGTACAATTTTTCTTCTTTCATCACTTTAAATACATGCCCATTGCCTTTGGCCTTGATGATTTCTGCTAAAACTTAGCCATTAATCTCTTTAAGGATCTCTTGCAGATGAATAGTTTTGTCTTGCTACTTGTAAGATAGTCTTTCTGTCTTTGGCATGTATCTGTTTGATTATAATAATTTTGATCTTTTTGTCTTGGTCTTGGAATTCATTGAGCTTTTTGTGTTTGTACATTCATATTTTTAATACAATTTGGAACCTTTTCAGCCATTACTACTCCAAATATTGTTCTGCCTCTTTCACTATCTCCCGGGCTCTGGGACTTCTGTTATGTGTATTTGGCACTCTTTATGGTATCCCATAGGTGTCTTAAACAATGTTTTTTTCTTCATTCTTTTTTCTTTCTCCTCCTCATGCGAGATAATTTCAACTGACCTATCTGTAAGTTTACTGATTATTTTTTATACTTACTCAAGTAACCCACTTAGACCCTAAAGTAAACTTTTCCTTTCAGTTATTGTACTTTGCATCTCTGGAATTGTTTTGGTTTATTTTATAATTCATATCTCTTTATTGATATTCTCTATTTGCTTGGCCATTATTCTCACGGTTTATTTTGATTCTTCTTTCATGTTTTTCTAAATGTCTTTAGGCATATTTAAAACAGTTGTTTAAAATCTTTGTCTAGTAAGTCTAGTGTCTTACTCTGAAATAATTTCTATTCATTTCTCCTACAATTAAGCCCTACTTTGTTGTTTTGTTTTATTTTGTTTTGCTTATTTTGCATGCTTCATTTTATTTAATGCTAAAAATTTGGAACATTATGCTAGGGAAACTAAGGAAATTGTATTTTTTTTCTCCTGAATGTTTGTTTTTGTTGCCTGATGTGGGTTATAGTTTTTGTTTGTTTAGTGACTATTTGAAACTACTTTTATAATGTCTATACTCTTTGTCAGGTTGTATTCAGCTAGTGCTTTGACAGAAATTTTCTGTAACATCTGTAGTCAAAAGGAAAGAGAAAAGAAAACAAAGAGAAAGAGAAATAAAAGAAAATAAATGAGATAAAAACTTTCTCTATATTTGCAGATTGACTCTATGTTGAGGTACTCCTTAAATGCTTAGCCTGACCGTTTACAACACTATCTTCTCCTCCCAGGTTTCAGTTAACCTAACAATTAGCCAGAGGTGAAAACTTAAGAGACTTCTCTGGTCTTCTGAGTGTGCATCTTGGCTTAAGCACATGCATTAATTTCTAAATGCTCCGGTATAGGCAGGAGGCTGACTTAAATGTTCTAATTTTCTAAAGAAACTTTGTCTCCAGCTAATCCTCTCAGACTTTTGGCACACTTATTATTTTCCTCAACTGTAAACTTCTGCCCTGTATGGCAGAAGTTTGTTCATTTACCTTACAACATTTTTTGAGGAATTTCCTTTGCATAGCCACTTTTCCATCCTGAAAAATTCCAAAGTAGGTAAAACAATGTCAGTTACCTTGTATGACTGCTTTAGGTAGGCCTAGACAAGTCAAAATACACAAACATAATTCTTTGATAATAAGATCTGCTCTATCTTTGGAACCAACAAGTCCAGTGGCCAAGCTGGAAATGCGGGCTGCTACTGCTTTCAGACTGCCACTGAACTAGGGAGGAGGTGAGGCAAAGTCAAGGTAAAATACTGCAAAGCTTCTAAACCATTTTTAAGTTGCCTTTATCCTGGTGTAGCCTTTGCTTTGTTGCTATAAATATTTGAATATTTTCTATTTCTGATAAAAATTGGTTCTGACCCATTTGCTCAACTATGCAGTGTTTCTTTTGAGAGACATGCCCTTGACCCTACCTACTCGACCACTTTCACTGATGTCCACCTGGATTGAGCACTTTTGATTATGTCTCAGCTTTTTAGCAACCTTTTTATCATTCCTTTTTAAATCTATTCCTCTCTTTCTTTATGCATCAGTATTCTACTAGCAGAAAAAAATATGTTTGAATGTAGAAACTATCCCAAATTTGACAAATTGTCTGTCCTATTTTGGGCTCTCATGGATGTTTAGTAAACAAGTGTGACATGTAATAGACTATGGTGAGGAGAGGCTCTTTACATTTTATCATACATAAATGTATAATTTAATAATGTTGTAGAACTATTTAAAAATATTATCATGGCTGGGCGTGGTGGCTCATGCCTGTAATTCCGCCACTTTGGGAGGCCAAGGCTGGTGGATCATGAGGTCAAAAGATCGAGACCATCCTGGACAACATGGTGAAACCCCATCTCTACTAAAAATACAAAAATTAGTCGGGTGTGGCGGCCTGTAGTCTTAGCTACTTGGGAGGCTGAGGCAGGAGAGTCGCTTGAACCCAGGAGGAAGAGGTTGCAGTGAGCCAAGATCACGCCACTATACTCCAGCCTGACGACAGAGCGAGACTGTGTCAAAAGAAAAAAAAAAAAAAAGAAAAAGAACTTCACACCTAACCCTCCATTCCAGTGAATCGTAGTTCTTTTCTTAGTCTAAGTCAAATGTTTAGAAAAGATACTATTCGCTGTTTACTCTCAATGTTATCTCAGTCACTTTTCTATCCAAAAAATTAGATTATGGTAGCATTATTCCAGAAAAACAGCTCTCATTATTCAAAATAAAATATCATGTTTTTAAGCTTTAAATTAGCCATTTGACCATTTCTTCCCTGCATGCAATCTCTATCTTAGATTTTAACAAACGTAATCACTCCTGGTTGTTCTCCGATTCTATTAGCCACTCCTCATTCTCCTTTTCTGGTTCGTCTTAATACTCGATTCTGTTACAGATGGTGATGCACCTCATAGCTTGACCTTGGGTCCTCTATTTTCACACCCTCTTTCTGGGTGATACTATTAACTTTTGTGGTTTAGGTTAGTATTTATATAAATATGCTTACCACCCCTAATCTTACATCCCTTGAGATCTATGTACCCGATATTCAACAGCTACTTTGTATTTCCAAGTAGATGTCTCAAAGATAATTGAGAATCAACATGTTTAAGTTTTAACCAATTACTTCAATCTCAGTATCCTTTCAGGTGCTGTATTTAAATATATATTTCCCATATCCAAGAAGTTGTATAAAGAAGATACTGTGACATCATTTTTGAATTTTTTTTTCACAAATTGTGCAAGTACAAAGACACACATATATACAACCGATCAGTAGGTCCTAAGTATCTTCAATTTCCTCATTTTTTCACAGTTGCCTCCTCCCTTGTCCACATTACTACTACCTCACCCCATAACACTGAGATTGTCAATATATAAGGCTCATCACATGCACACTGATGTCCTTCCAATTTGTTCTTCACTAAAGGGCTTAAGTGCTATTTTGAAAATGTATCCTGATTATGTCATCCATCTAGCTTAAATTCTTAATATTTTTTATTACTCTTAGGATAAGGAATGATATCTATGACATGGCCTATGTGACCATAGGCAATATAATCAGATTTAGTTGTTTGTTGTGTACATTCTCATGGATATCCAGAGAAGTAGCTCTAGGTAAGACATAGAAAATGTTATTGAGCATTCCTTGACCTCATTTGTTTTAGAAAAGAAAACACTGTGTTATTTTATTAGTAGTATATTATTTTGTAATATTTTCTCTATGACACTGGAGTTATGAGGCTTAGATACAATAGATGTAAAGCATTTAATGCAGTAAGTACACATAGTACTTTGCACATTGGGAATGCACGAATTTAACTGCAATATAATTGTACTCACACAACAGAGAGTGAGAGAGCCATTCATGCCATTATCTTTAATGAGCATATATCTCAGAGTAAACATCTGATGAGAAATGCAAATCACTTTTTCTTTCTGCTAATATCAGTTCTAATGTCTCTAATAATGTGAGTGGATAATATGTGTGTACATATAATAGTGATTGTGCAAGTCTTATTTCAAACCCTAACAGCACCAGTTGAAAGCCATTATGCTTTAGGCAAATTAATTGTCTTGTACGGACTTTAACTTCCTCATCTCTAAAATAAGAATAAACATAATAGTATCTATTGCACTAAGTTATGGTGAATATTAAATGAGTAAATATATATGAAGATCTTCAGCTTTAGTACATAATAAGCACTGATATATGTTACCATCATTATTGTTACCATATTACTATACAGAGATATTAACACAGAATCACATAGATTAATTGAATGGTTAAAAGACGTTAAAAAATAATATTAATTGGACTTTATTTTTGAGAAACATGCCAAAGATAAAAAACAGTCCATGTGTAAGATGGATGTCAAAACAGTAAAATTATTGTCATTATTGTCATCATCATAATTATATCCTAGATTAAAGAAGCATTTTAAGTGTATTTCGAAGTACTTATGTCAACTAAATGGATGTACATGCCTATTGAGAGGTGAAAAATAACACATAAGCATGTTGGCCTACATACTGTATAAGGTTGATGAAATAAAATATTTAATTTTTCTGGGCTAGAAGTGAGCCTAGATAATTCTATAAAAGACATAATATGCAGTGACAAATGTATAAACATTTTCAAATAGTGCCCAATATTGTGATCTAAGTCTTTCTTATTGTACTTTATGAAGTCACATTACCAGCATGATATTTCTTATCTTTGTTTTCTTAGAAATTCATCAATATTTTTAGCTGAGTGTCAGTAACAAGTGTCTCCTCTTATTCATCTTCATAGAACTCGTAACATTAACTGTGCCTGGAACTTAAGAAACAGACTGTAGAATACTGGCATAGGAAGCTATGAGGTTCTCTAGATTTTGTGATAATCTGAAAGTTCTTTTAAATGTCCAAAGTGATACATCAGAGTATAACTTTGTAAGTTAGCTTCAATACAATTTTTAAATAGGATGCTTATTCTTCTTGACCCTAGTAGAGTCATGCCTTGTTTAGCCTAAAATCAACCTTGAAAGGTGGGTTAATAAACATGTTCATCCTTTGACTCTCGTCACTTCACATTTTGCCATATTTACATCATGGCATTTTCATAATGAGGTTACAGTCTCTGTCAGATTAATATAGATTGTTTAATTAATTTTGCTCACATCATTAAAAGCAATGAGCTCCCTTAATGTCACTGAGATTGAAAATATAAATATAACATTAGAAAATTAAAACACTCATTAATCTCACTGTAGAAATACCTTAAATAAAATGGTACAAATAATTAATACTGACCTACTCAGCATAAAATTTTCAAGACTAAAATTCAGACAACTGGGGTTCGGATTCAGAATTTAACATCAGTAGCTACAGCAGATATGGGTGACTTGTTAACTCAATACAGTTTTCATTGTCTTTATATAATTGAGTTAATTTTACACTTTTAAAGAATCACAAAGAAAAATAAAGTATCAAAAATGTGGAGAAAAATATGTTGGCACATTTAATACTAAGGAATCAGTAAACTAAACAATTGTCCATTTTAAGTAGATCAAAAGATTGATATATCATCACTGTACCAGAGAAACTATATTTCAGCAAACCACCTAGTAAACAAAAGACTATAGACAAAAATTAAAAAAAAACATGAACTGGACGACAGCTACATCTTGGTTTCCTGTTCTATCCAATTAGTTTGATTAATGGTTTGTTAACTTATCACTGTCATAAATGTTCAGATGAAAGAAAGGGCATTATTATCAAAATTTTGGATGACACAATGTTTGTAATTGTATTGGTCATTCGATCAAAAAAACTAAAGCTACAAAATTCAGTAATAATGTCTGTAAATAAAGCTCTTTTTTAATCTTGTAGGACTTTGGAGTGGTTGGTTGCCGGCCTAAATGACACTTCTCTTTATAGAAATGTAGTACAAACCTACTGGTCAACATGCCCCACAGAGGTAGGCAGTGCCTCTGTTAATTACGTAGTGTAACATCTAGTTAAAAAAAGACACATACTAGCTACCTAGATATCTACTAAACCCAATTTTTTTTTCATATCTTCTATTAAACCAAAGAACGCCACTTGTGTGAGGGCATAAATATCAAACATGTAATATCAATAATGTAATTATAGAATGATATAAAATGACACCCAAATGTCAAAAAAGGAATATTTGGAAGACAATTTTTCTTGAATCTCTTCATATCAAAACTTTAGCAGCAAATTTTCTCAGATATATTTCCATTCCAGAATACTACATGGATATGTCTCTCTTCAGAGACATTCCAGGGTCATAAAGATAGAGACAACTTCCTTGCCTCCTCAGAGAGATTTGCTTATGATCCAAGGTGATAAAGATAATGTCTCTTTGTGAAGGGGAAAATGGACAAGTTCACCAGCAGCCCCTACATAAGATTAGAGATGATTTCCAATGCGTGCAGGCTTTACCTGGCTCTCATTATGTCGCCTTGTGAGTGGGGATAAAGAAGCAAGTGTCAGAATGTTACAATCACTGTAAGTAGTAAGCTGTTTAAATCCATTTGGTCTTCTTGTCTCTTTATTCTACACTCTATGGACATGTGACAAACCAACCTAGCACCTGTTACTGCACAGCTGCTTAGAACTGTGTGATCACTTGACATAAATGGTATATTTAATATTTTATAATTGAAAAAATCAAGTTTTTTGAGATGAACTTATATGCAATGATATAATTAATTTTAAATATGTGATTTGATGAGATTTAACATATTTATTGAGTTATGTAAACACCACTACAATCATGAGAAAACGTTTTCATTAACCCTATATTTTCCTGTGCCTTATCGCAGTCAACTGCTGAACTCCATGCTCAATCCTCGGGAAATGCTGATCTGTTTCTGTCACTATATTTCTGTTTGTTATAAAATTACAGTATGTATTAGTTTGTGTTTGGGTGATTTCACTTAGATAACTAATTTAAGCATCACCCATGTTGTAGAGTATATCAGCAATTTGTTTTTTTATTGCTGAATACAATCCATTGCATTGATATATCACAATGTGTTTATCCTTTTACAGTTGATAGGCATTTGGGTTGTTTCATGTTCCTAGCTATTATGAGTAAAACTTCTGTAAGCATTGGAGTACAAACTGTTGTGCAGACATATAACTTTATTTCTCTTGGAAAATACCTAGGAGTCAGATTCCTGCAACAAATGGAAAATGAATATCTAAATGTATATTGCTAAAAATGTACACTGTTTTACAAGGTAACTGAGTCATTTTGCACTACCATCAAAAATATCTGAAATCCAATAGTTCACATTCTTGTCAACAGTTGTCATTGTCAGACTATTAAAATTTAGCCAATTAGTCATTCTAATGAATGTATAGTAGTTGTATCTCCTTGTAATTTTAACTTGTGTTTTTCTGATTAATAATTATGCTGAACATGTATTTCATTTGTTTATTTCCTATCCTTATTTTTTTCTTGGTGAAGTGCTTGTTTTAATCTCGTGCTGGAGTTTGTTGAACTACTTGGATAAATGAATCTATAATTTTCATTGAAATTATAAAATATTCAGTCATTATTCTTCGATAATTTTTTTCTGTTTCCCCTTCTGTGATTCCAATTATATGCATACAAATACTCTCTTCTTTATTGTTTTAAGTTGTTTTTTTCTCTTTTTCCTCATTTTAGATAGTTCACTTTTCTTATTTTATTTTAACATATTCTAATGCATTTCTATTGCAGATATTTTCTTTTTTATTGATACAAGTTCTACTTAAGTCTTTCACATATCTTCTAATTCTAACCCGATCATGTTCACATTTCCCTCTTCCATCTTCAACAAATAGAGGATATTTATAATAGCTGTTCTGAGGTCCTTATTTGCTAAATTTACTATCTCTGTCAATTACTGATCTTTTTTATTGATTTTTATTCTGGTAAGAGCTGTATTTCTCTTTTTATTTATATTATCAGAAAAATTTTATTAAATGCCATATGTATGAATTTTAACTTGTGAGGTGCTGAATTTTGTTTTATTCTTTGAAACAGTAATGGCCTTTGTTCTGAATTTCAGTGTTTTACTTGGAATCAGTTTAAAGCTTCTGAGTTTATTTTGTTTGTTTTCTTAGGGAATTTTAAGAGCCACCAGAAGTCAAGGACTAATTTGGCCCAACTACTGAGGAAAGATGCTTCTGGGGCCTTTATAATTTGTCCAGTAGGAATAAGATCTTTCCCAGCTTTTTATGAGTTCCAGGCATTGCTTATCCTGCTGCTACTTGTGTGTTTTTTTCCCCAGCCTTAGATAAACTCCTCTCATCCATATGCAGGTCAGCATTCAGTACTTTAATGCTCAAAGGACTTTGTGTATATAGAGAAATTTATAATTCACAGTTTGTCTAATGCTCGGTGCTAAATTAATAAAATATTGTTTTCAGTATTTAACTATAAATTTTATAACAAAAAAACCAAAATCAATAAATTTCTCCAATCAAGAATTCTTCATCAAACATTATTTAAAGCTTAATTAAATTTATCCAAAATAATGATCACAATATATTTAAACTCTTGGCTATTTAAAACACCTGAAAAAAACTAATTATAAAAGTTTGATTAAAGTTACTACAGCTGCTACTGTTATTACATCCTGTTGATTTATTTGTTCATTATCCTATAGTCATTTAAATCTTACTGACATGTAGAAATACTCAGGTTGCTATATCAGGCTCAAGAAATAGGAACACTAACTCAGAGATTCTGAGTTGGGAAAGTCCAAGTGATTTTCAACTTAATTTTATGGTGAAAAAAATAGTTGGTTGAGTCTTCCATATTAATACAAAATTTTGGCTCATGAGGCTTTTTGTACTTAAATAATAAAGGAACTTATTATTTTATAATGTCCCTATTTGTAATGTCACCAACACTTCCCAAGACAATGGCATTTACTCTGTTCTGGAACAACCAATCCACTTCCCTTCCAAGTTTATTAAGTTAATATAAAGAGTGTTTGGCCCAGTTTACTATTTTATCATGATGCTTACTTGGCATCAGACTGTTCATTAAGAAGTTTCATCTCCCAGAAGGTGAGAGGCTAATTCTGTATATTTCATATCTATTATGGTTCATTTGGCTAATTCAACATTTTGCTACTTCTCACCTACAAAGCACAGGTTTATTTCCAATCTCACCCCAACACGTTGGTTTATTTACAGTTCCACATATCTCTTTACCCAGCTGGAAAAAATAGATTTATACTATATAAAATAATATATAATAAAAGAAACTAAATACCTGCATATTATAGCATATATATATATAAAATACATATATATTACATATTATATACACATATATAACAATTACATATGTACATATATGTCTATATATGTATATATTTTTACTTATAGCACACAATATATAAAGAGCTTAGGTTATTAACTAATCTTAATATTTATAAAATATTTTCATTTGTTAAGACCGTCCTGGCTAACACAGTGAAACCCCATCTCTACTAAAAATACAAAAAATTAGCTGGGCACGGTGGCGGGCTCCCAGCTACTTGGGAGGCTGAGGCAGGAGAATGCCCTGAACCCAGGAGGTGGAGCTTGCAGTGAGCAGAGATCGTGGCACTGCACTGCAGCCTGGGCGACAGAGCGAGACTCCATCTCCAAAAAAAAAAAAAAAAAAGAATACATATTTTAGGGCTGAAGGTTTTAATTTCAATTTGCTATTTTTTGTAAACTAGGACTTTATCACAAACAAAAATATATTATGACTAAGGAATTAGGCAATTATTTAGCTTGCCAAGGCATGTTGCTTCAGATTTCAGGGAATATCCAGAAAAATCACAAACTAATGATATACTTTCAGGTGTAGCAATAGACATATTGAGAAATTAGGTATTCCCAACTAAACATCACTGTAATTGTAATCATGACAAAGATAAATATGCAGATCCTCCTTTTGATTATGTGTCACATCTTCTGCCTTGCTAAATTAGCAATGTATTATGAAATTGCTATCTTAAAGAGCAATGTGTATCTCTCTCCATTTATTGGTCTACCCATCTCTATGTAGCAAAGTCAGAGGAAGAAAAAAATACTAGTAGGCTACAGGAGATTATTATTTTCTTTATATTACTTCATACATATATGTTTGTTTTTTGTTTTTGTAGCAGGGAAGATGGAAGGAGGTTGGCCATTGCATTGCTTCCAAGTCAAAAACTGTACAGAAGTTTTACTAAACAGACCACTGTTTTAGTAATCTAGTAAGAGATACAATAAAAATATAAAAATAATATAGTGAGCTCTTTTTTTCTCTTCATCTTTAATAAATCAGTTCTTGGATAGTGGGAAATCAGCTATTGGTAAGGTTAAAATGCTATGTATACATGTTCCCAAATTCCTCATAAATAGAAATCTGAAATGGAATCCTCACAATTTGTCAAGTTTACACTGATGTCAAGTGTTATGGTTTGGCTCTGTGTCCCCACCAAAATATCACCTTGAATTGTAATAATCTCCATATGTCAAAGGCAGGACAAGGGGAAGATAAATGAATCATTGGGGCAGTTTTCCACATGCTGATCTTTTGATAGTGAGTGAGTTCTCATGAGATTTGATAGTTTTGTTTTTTGTTTTTTGTTTTTTTTACCTTTTTTCTTTCTTTTTTTTTGAGACAGAGTCTTGCTCTGTCTCCCAGGCTGGAGCACAATGGCATGATATCAGCTCACTGTGACCTCCACCTCCTGGGTTCAATCGATTCTCCTGCCTCAGCCTCCTGAGTAGCTGGGATTACAGGTGTGCACCACCACATCCTGCTAATTTTGTAATTTTAGTAGAGACAGGGTTTCACCATGTTGCTCAGGCTGGTCTTGAACTCCTGACCTTGTGATCCAACTGCCTCAGCCTCCCAAAGTGCTGGGAATAGAGGTGTGAGCCACCACAACTGGCTGAGATGTGATAGTTTTATAAGGAGTTTCCCCCTTCACTTGGCACTCATTCTCTCTCCTGCTGCCTTATAAAGAGGTGTCTTGTGCAGTAATTGTAAATTTCCTGAGGCCCCTTCAGCCATGTGGAACTGTGACTAAATTAAACTTATTTCCTTAATAAGTTACCCAGTCTTGGGTACTTCTTCATAGCAGTGTGAGTACTTCAAATTGGTACCAGGATTGAGGCACTGCTATAAAGATACCCAAAAATTTGGAAGCGACTTTGGAACTAGGTATCAGGCAGAGGTTGGAACAGTTTGGAGAGCTCAGAACAAGACCGAAATATGTGTAAAACTTTGGAACTTCCTAAGGACTTGGAGGGGTCAGAAGACAGGAAGATGTGGGAAAGTTTAGAACTTCCTGGAGACTTGCTGAATGGCTTTAACCAAAATGCTGATAGTGATATGCATAAAGAAGTCCAGGCTGAGGTTGTCTCAGATGAAGATAAAGAACTTCTTGGGTACTGGGGTAAATGTGATTCTTGCTATGCTTTAGCAAAGAGACTGGTGGCATTTTGCCCCTGTACTAGAGATCTGTGGAACTTTGAACTTAAGAGGGATGATTTAGGGTATCATCAATTTTTTTCTGGCAAGAAATTGTTAAGCAACAAAGTATTCAAGAGCAAGCAGAACATAACAGTTTGGAAAATTTGCAGCTAGACAATGCAGTAGAAAAGAACAACCAATTTTCTGGGGTGAAATTCAAGCCCACTTTAGAAATTTGCATAAGTAACATGGAAACAAATGTTAATCACCAAGATAATGGAGAAAATGTCTCCACGGCATGTCAAAGCCTGTTGAGGTAAGCCCTCCTATCAAAGGCCTGGAGGCCTAGGAGGAAAAACTGGTTTTGTGGGCCAGGTCTACGGCCCTGCTGCTGTGTCCAGCCTGGGACTTGGTGCCCTGCATTGCAGCTGCTCTAGCCATGGCTAAAACAGGCCAAAGTACAGTGCAGGCCATTTCTTCAGAGGTTGCAAGCCCTAAGCCTTGTGAGCTTCCATGTGGTCTTGAGCCTATTGGTGTATAGAAGTCACAAATTGAGGTTTGGGAACTTCTCCCTAAATTTCAGAGGATGTATGGAAATGCCCAGAAGTCCAGGAAGAAGCTTGCTGCAGGGATGGAGCCCTCATGGAGAACCTCTGCTAAGGCAGTGCAGAAGAAAAATGTGGGGTTGGAGCACCCACACAGAATCCCCTCGGGGCACTGCCTAATGGAGCTGTGACAAAAAGGCTACCATCCTCCAGATCCCAGAATCGTAGATTCACCAACAGCTTGCATTGTGCACCTGGAAAAGACACAGGCACTCAACTCCAGCCTGCAAAAGTAGCCAGGAATGGGGCTGTACCTTGCAAAGTCAAAGGGACAAAACTACCCAAAGCCATGGGACACCACCTTGTGAATCAGCATGCCCTGGATGTAAGACATGAAGTCAAAGGAGATCATTTTGGAAATTTAAGGTTTAATGACTGCCCTATTGGATTTTGGACTTGCATGGGACCTGTAGCCTCTTTGTTTTGACCAATTTCTCCCATTTGGAATGGGAGCATTTACCCAATGCCTGTACCCCCATTGTCTAGGAAGTAACTAACTTGCTTTTGATTTTGCAGGCTCATAGGCATAAGGGACTTGCCTTGTCTCAGATGAGAATTTGGACATGGCTTTTGGGTTAATGTTGGAATGAGTTAAGTCTTGGAGGACTGTTGGGAAGGCATGATTGTGTTTTGAAATGTGAGGACATGAGATTTGGGAGGGGCCAGGGATTGAATGGTATGGTTTGTCTCTGTGTCCTTATGCAAATCTCATCCTGAATTATAATAATAATACCCATGTCTCAAGATCAGGACCAGGTGGAGATATTTGAATCATAGGGGAGTTTTCCCCCATGCTGTTCTCATGATAGTGAGTTCTCATGAGATCTGTTGGTTTTATAACGGACTTCCCCATTTGCTCTGCACTCATTCTCTCTCCCTCCGTCTTGTGAGGCGGTGCCTTCAACCATGATGGTAGTTTCCTGAGGCCTCTCTAGCCATGTGGAACTGTGAGTCAATTAAACCCCTTTTCTTTATAAATTATCCAGTCTTGGTTATTTCTTAATAGCAGCCTGAGAAGAAACTAATATACCAAACCAAAAGTTAAAAATTAAATTTAGTAATATGCTGCTCATTTCCACTACCAAAACATTAATGTACACATACTTCAGAATACTTACTATTTTTGACACTCTAACGGGAAAGAATCTGAGATTATAAAGACGTTTTTGGTGAGGTTAATCTGAGCAGCATTAGTGGCTAACATATTGGGAATAGGCAAACTTATACTATGGATCACTAATTAGAATATCCTTTTAATCTCCAGTGTCAGTTTCCGTAGTCACAAAATGAGGTTGCTGAGCTAAATGATCATTAATATACTTTCATATTTGATTATTTTTTTCTAAGCAGGTTTTAAGTTTTCAAATAAAGAAATGTTGATGAGAGTGGGTCTGCAAGAAAAGAAAACAGAGAAACCTGGTTTAGGGTGCTATGATTATTTTGCTTTTATATATATTATATATATATTATATATATTATATATATATATTATCACTTGCCAATAGGATGGTAAAATTCTTGTATTTTGGCTGTGTTAGAAAAAATGTTCTTAGTTTAACTTATCAATTCTATTTATTTTTTTCTACAATGCTTAAGAGAATGCACACTAAATGTATGTCAAGCCATACAATATTCATCAATTAAAAAGAAGAAGAAACTTTATATGTACTCAGTGTATCTGAACAGATTCGCTCTGTTCTGGCTCAGATTATTAATATTAAGATTTTTATTGCTTCTATATTTTCCTTTTAATCATTAGTTTAATTATCTCAAGCCCATATCTATTTTTTCTTCTGAGATAAAGTACTGCCACTAAATATTCAGGCTCCAGTTACATGTCAAGTAAATGGCCCTTGAAATCTAATCCTCTAAATCTTTAAATTCAAACACTTATTTCCAGAATATATCTGTGGCTCTAAGCTATTAAATACAAAATCTTCACATTTTGGCCTTCACTTACACATTGCACTTAAACCTCATTCCAATATTGGTGGTATTTTATTAGCAAATTTGATCTGCATCCATGGTCAGTGATCTTGCTGATTACCCAAACTTTACATATTGACATTTAAACAAACTTATATGATGAAATAGAATACTGTGTGGTTGGAGTAGGGCAATGTTGGAGGGCAGTGTAGTATTCTCAACTTTCTTTAGTATAAGGAAGGGAGATTCTGAAAGCAAACACATGATATATCAGGATCCCCCTCTTAGGAGCCTATGGGCACCTACCCAACCCTGGAAATAAAGGAATTATTTCCTTCAAATAAATTCCAGGCACTTCACTAGCCCAGAGAAAAATCTTGGGTTCCTTCAAAAGAAATTCCAGGCACCTCACTAGCCCTGAGAAGAAAATAAGCAACTTGATAAGCAAGAAGGCAATAGTAGCTTAAAAATAGCCAGGGTAGCAACAATCACATTTTGTTCCCTAGATAAACTAAATATAACATCTTAACATATGTCTGAGTGTTCTTCAGAAAACTGGACCCCAACAAAATGGATCTGTGGGAATATAGACCCCAGCAAAGGGGAACTGAAATTTTACCACCATTCATTGTTCTAATTTCCTTCCTACAGTCCCGGAAAGTTGCAACCATGAGCCAGAGCTAACATTCTTTTCTGCTGACCCCAATTCCTTTTTAAAGCTTCTCTTCCTTAATCAATTGCAAATCAGAAAAGTTTTGATTCTTTCTATGACCTTTAGTCCCCTGCCCAAGTTATTTCACCCTTTTAGGCCAAAACCAATGTGTAATCTCCATGTATTGAATTACAATTTTGCCTGTAACTTCTGTTTTCCTGAAATTTACACCTGCCTTTTAAAATTCTTCCTTGTAAGCCATTGGAGGAGGTTAGGACTTAAGCTTTAGCTGCCTGATCCTTCTTGCTTGGCACCCGGACAATAAGCAGCTTCCTTTCTCCTGCTGCCAACTTTGGTGTGGATATCTGGTCTTACAGCACTGGGCAAATGGAGCCCAGTTCAGTTCAAAAACAAACAGAACATAGAAAACAAGGGGTGGCCTCTCTGCGCACAATATCCAGGTAAAGTCTCCTTCAACTCCTCAACCAATTTTGTGGCCTATAAAAGCTCATACCTCCCCTCAAAATTTTGGCTAATTTCTTCAGCACTTTCATTCTTTGGGTCTCCTCTTGTTGGGTGGTGAATTTTTAAAGTATCATCATTCTTCTGTTTCATGCTGAGGCTCACATGGTTTTGAAATTGCCTCCTTTTTGCTCTCAGTCAAAAGCTATTCACAGACAACATTTATTTATAATAGATTTACTGAACTATTTTGGAGTTTTGAATGCAGTTAATATTGTGTAGCACAAAGGCTAAACTATCCTTACGAAACCTACCTGTGTTGCTCCCTTAAATCTTTTCTCTCCACACTCTTCGTTTTATGATGTAGAGTAGTTAATTCTTAACTGACTGTACATTTATATTTGCATACCCAGGTAATTGAGGTACACGGTAGAATAAATATTCCTCTTGTGCAACACATCTGGGAAGAGAGCTATGCTTATGGGCAATTTTATTTTTTTTCTTACAGGAATAGTATGTAAAAAAGATTTCCTGTCATTACAGAGCTGGGTCCAAATCTCATCAAACTGAGGGAATAGAAGTTGCAGGGATGAACATCCTCCATATGATTTTAGGAGCCAATCAAAGTAAAATTCCTTAGCAAGACCTATACTAAACAGGCTATTTCTAATTGTTAATAGTTAGCATACATCACAATGACTGAGTACAATCATATCTTGGCTTAGTTCTTAGTTTCCTAGCAACTAGGCTTTTCTATAGGCATGTTAACTGAGATTAAGACATTAGCATTGTATTAAATCATAAGATCTCAAAAAAAACCTCACATCATTAAACTATAATAAAAAATAGGTCAGTTACTCTAAACCAATCTGTGATATTTTTTCTTTCCCACAAAAGTAGATATTTACTTCCTTACACTCATTATAGTGCCTGGAAAGCAGGAAGGATTCACTGTATTCTTTGTTCTTCCACTCCACCCCTGAAATACAGAGTGACTGATATGCCAGTGTTTCAGAAGGCATCATGCTCTGTTTAAGAGTTTTTATAGCCCATTTCTCATCTTTTTTTGGTGAACATTCAGCAATGGCCTTTGGAAAAGTTAGCAATTGGATAAATACTTACTCTTTACCATATGTTTGGGAGTCCTAAAGAATCTAAGTTGCTACCCCAGTCCATAATTAAACTTGAAAAAAAAGTGTTAAAAGTCAGTCTGGTGATCACCTTTCTACACTCTGTTTCTATGAGGTAAACTTATTTAAATTCCACATATAAGTGAAAATATGTAGTATTTATCTTCCTGTGCCTGGCTTACTTTTCCTGGTATAATGTCCTCCAGAAACATTCATGTCATTGCAAATGATAAAATTTCCTTGTTTATGAAGGTTGTATAGTATTCCGTTGTGTGTGTGTTTGTGTGTGAGTGTTTATACTACTTTTTTTTTTCCATTCACTCATTGATGGACACTTAGGCTGCTTACATATTGTAGCTATCATGGTGAATAACACTGAAATGAACATGGGAATGCAGATATCTCTTTGACATACTGATTTCAATTCCTTTGGATATATAACCAGTAGGGGAATTGCAGGATCATATAATTTGAAATACAGGTGGAGGAATGGGGACATGTTGATCAAAGGGTGTAAGTTTTAGTTTGATTAGATGTATACATTTTAGTGGTCTATTGCACTGCTTGATGACCACAATTAATAACAATGTATTGTTATGTTTTGCAGTTGCTAAAAGAATAGATTTTAGTGCTTTTGCCAGAAATAATAAGTTGGTGAGGTCATGGATATGTTAATTAGCTTGATTTAATCTTTCTACAGTGTATGCACAGATCAAAACATCACATTATAACAAGTAAATATACAAAATCTGTGTCAATTTTTAAAATCTGCTTTATTTACATGTGTATATGATGATTTCTCCTATATTTACTTCACTATGAAGAGAAAAAAATACAATTACATCTTTTCTTAAAGAAATCCATATTTTGGATTTTGGGTAATTAGGTTATTTGTAGCCTAAGTGTTCTGATAGGTTTAAAATAATTCTGTTTGTAGATATCTCAAATGTTCTCATTTTTAATGTTGGGATAATATTTCCCTGCATACTTCTGTACACTAATGGAAGTGGACATTTCAAACATATTTTTAAAGGAGTTATCACACTTTGCAAGTTATAGATTTATAAATGTTAGAACATTTCTTTCACTAGAAATTTAAGATAATATTTTAATATAAAATATAGTGATCTCATGATCATGAATAAGTGATATTCTAATATCATAAGTAAAATTTTATAAGAACACTAATTACATAAAAATATTAAAAATGGCTCTTTCCTGAATAAAATTCTGACACATGCTACAACTTGGATAAAACTTGAAGATATTTTAGGTGAAATAAGTTAGACACAAAAGACACATTTGTATGATTTCACTTACATGCGGTAACTATAGAAGTCAAACTCATAGAGACCAAAAATAGAATGGTAGTTTCCAGGGGAGAATTATTATTAAATGGGTACAGAATTTCAGTTTAAGATGAAAAATTCTAAAAATGAATAAGAGTGATGGTTGCACAATAATGTACAGGCACTTAATGCCACTAAAATATTAATCTAAAAGTGATTAAAATGCTAAATTTTATGTTACATGTATTTTACATAATAAAACAAGCTTTTTTCAAATATATATCAAATTCATTGACAAATGACGGCTGTTTCTAAGGGTGAGATTAGGAAAATATAAGAGGAATTCAGAGCATCTTACCCTGACACAAAGTAATGATGTGCTAACAGAATTAAAAAAAAAAAAATGCCAAAAAGATATAACAACCAAGCTGAAAACATTCCCAATGGTGAAAGTAGGAACAATTTCTGTATCAAAAGTAAACAGCATTTGATTATAACTCAAATACAATATGTATGAGTCCATAGAGATATAAATGATTGAATAAATACATAAAATGGAGAAGAGAGAAACAATTCCTCCTTGCAGAATAACCCCTATTAACAAATATGGAAATAGTGAAATAGAAAAACACTATTAGTAAAACAGTAATAATTGCTGGAGGCAAGATCCAGAGATTTATGGTAATACTCATGAGCAAAAATTTAAGGACAAACAATATTTTCACATTCTCAAAATATGTCCCCTGATATATTTTATAATTACAAATGAAAACAAAATAACACTATATTGGAGAACCCTGGCAGACATTGCAAAATTACTAATTTTTTCCCTTTGTAATAATATAAATATTATGTTACACCCGATCTGATGCACTGAGTAAGACACATCATCTCTGTAACATTCTCCCCCAAAATACTATACTCTTTGACTATACTATGAATAGAAAAACACCACAAATTAAAAGATAGTCTACCAAATGCTTAACCAGTACTTTTCAAACTTGTCAAGATCAAGAAAGACAAGAAAAGACTGAGGATCTGTCTTAGATTGGGGGATAAAAAGGTTAGTAATAATGAAGTGCAATGTGGGAAACCAAATTGGATTCTGAAATTGAAAAAGGATATTAGTGAAAATACTGGTGAAACATGAATAAGTTATGTAGTTATTTTTTTAGTTTGGAGTATTATGCAGTGGGTATGTAGGATATTAACTTTAGGATAAGCTACATGAAATATGAGGGAACTTTAAATGTTATTTTTGCAACTCTTCTGTTGAGTCTAAATTCTTTTAAAGTACAAAAGTTTTTTTTTAAATGAATTTCATCCATTATTTAAAATAGGGCATTTTAGGGGCAACAATTTTCCTTTCTCTGTTTTGGGGATTATTTTAGATACTTGAAGTTAATCAAACAGTATTTTTTTACTAGATGTATACTCATTGGTTCTTCATTCATTCATTCGTTTGTTCATCACTCAATTCATTTAAGAATATTTCAATACTAAATTTTCACTGAATTACTTAGGTTTTGCCACATACAAATAAATGTAAACAATGTAGATCATCTTATTTTTAGAAACTTTAACTGGTATTTCAATGTAATATTTAACGCAGTTTTTCTCACTTTACAGTCATATAGGCTATTATAATATATATTTTCTCTTTTAAATAAGGACTATCTAGAAAATTAACGTTAACATTTACCTATTAGTTTAATTCTTGTCTTTACTCCTGTTTGTTATTAATTTCATTATGCATATTCTACCAAACCTTTATTAAGGTAATTATTAAATCATTATTTCCTTTTCTTATTTTTCACAAAATGCTCCAAAAAAAAAAAAAAAAAAATCAAAGGAAGTCTGCAATAGAGCAATCTAATAGAAATGCTCTCTCTCCCCTTCTATTTATGTTTAGTTACAATCATTTCCAAAAGAAAAGTATCTTTTCTAAACGCGAACCCAAAATTTACAATGAGACTATTAAAAGTAAAATATTATGTTTATTCTCTACTAAAAAAATTAGACCTAATGCAGACATAACAGCAACATCTTTTCATTCAGATAATTTCACATCATGCCAGTCTCCTTTAATGAAGCTTCCAGTCACTAATCTATCAAAACATGAAGTGTGTGTAAGCATCATAAATAAATATATGAAAATACTTCTTTGAGCCTACAGAACCATCTGTTTATCTTGTGTACTCTGTATTGCTACAAAAGTTAATTTCTGACTTGAAATTTGCATTCCCAAGGGCTGTAAGACTACTATCGCTTTGCTTGACAAAGCAGCAAAAAACCTGACAGTTGTCAGAAAAAAAAATTGATAAGGTTTCTATACATAAAAAGAAAAATGAACTCATTTTTATCTCTCTCCAAGTTATCTCAGCTTTAAAACGTCCCAGAAAAGTGAATAGAAATGAAAGAGTTCATTTTGAAAGATGCTACTAATTGATATTGGAATCATAGTAACTAATTCTCTTGAGTAGACTTGAATTAAAACTGTAAAGTAGATGACTTTTAAATTTGAGAATCTTAATGGCAATTATTCTACTTTCTTTTTGGTCTCTGTCATGCTTTATGGTCCTGCAATCTTTGCCACTGTTATCACCTCTGCAGCCCTGTGATACTCATGTATTACTTTGTATAGACATTTGACTTGTGCTTTCTCTTCTTGCTCTTCTCCCCTGCTCCCTTCCTTCTGTCTTTTTTTTCCCATCCATCTGAGAAATATTAGGCATTCATTATGTCATTGAAAATAAAATAGACAGTCAGAGCTCTAAGTCACACACAGACTGTGTGGCTCATAGTCCAGAAGATAAGAGAGACAGGAAATAATAGATATATTTTGTATTTTATGATACATCTTCTTACCACAGACAGTAGCCTGTGCTGCAGTACACAGTTCTAGTGAGACCAGACTCACCTGGTGCTGACACTGTCCCCATTCATATACTGAGCTTCTTGTCACTCTTTTTCCCCAGTGCCTTCTTCAATACCATTATAACTATATTGGCCTCTGTCCACATGCTTACCAAAAGTTTTGGTGATTGAGGCCCCTATAGGCAACTCTCAGACAGTAGAAGAAAGCAGCAGGGAGATAAATGGCCCAGCCTTTCATAGATCAGGCAAACAATTCTGGAAGCCATTTACCCAAGAGCTGCTAGTAGAATTGAGCCTCCATAGTTCATGAATGTAAAATATATACTACAACCTGAAATAGAATTTTCTTTATTTAATGAATCATTCACTTTGTTCCATCACATCTCCTTGCTGGCTGAAATTCTCCCAAAAATATCTACACTTATATCCTTGTCTCAAGTTCTTCTGGAGGATCACAACTAAAAATATAAATTTATTAAATAAATATATGATTATGAATCAGATTAACTTCGATGACTAACAATGAAGAGAGTTTTACAACAGAGAAATAATTTTGGATCTTTTTTTTTCCCTCAAAACTTGTTAGAGGCCCATTGTGTTAACCAATGTAATGAGTCTGTGACAAATTTTGTGATGGTTTGTACAAGCTTCTTAGTGGTGTTTATTGATATCAATGAAGTTAATGATTTGTACTTTGCAAGAATCCTGGGGAGCTCTGCCAATGTTACTCTCCACATAGCTAGAAATATGCCCGTCCGTTTAACTAGCAGCATATAAGAAGCTCCAGCTCAGATTTCAATTTTGGGATCCTGTTTCCTCTGTGTTCTTGGCCCACCCGTTTGGCTTGTGATCAGAAAGAGAAAGGGGATGGTTCCCTTCTGCCCAGCAGCCCCCACTGATGCGAGAGAGGCCCTATCTTGGGGATGCTGCTGTGAGAATACTGGCGCCCCAATTGTGTTTATCTTGGCTTGTAACACTGGGATTCCATGCCAAAAGAGGCTACCTGGTGCTACCACTCTCCTCAGCCACTAAGCACAACTTTTAAAGCAAGAATGTCACTCAGGGAAAAACACATCATTGTCCCTGCCCCCAACACCAGAAACTGGATGACAGATTTTGTCTGAGGAAAAAAGCAGGTCATACAATGGAGCTCCAAATCTCTTCCCAAAGAAACTGACTTCCTTTACAACAGCATGTGAAAGACTACAAGCTTAAAAGTGCTCTCAAAAACAGTGGAAGTTGTGATATAAGGCAATTTGAAGATGAGTGGGGGTCATTGGACATATAGACTAAGCTGTAGGACAGCTAGTTTACTAGAAAGTAATGGGAAAAGAGACATCTTAAATTGCAAATATCTGGCCTTAGAATTTCTCCTTCAAAAGTGCCCAGATCTGATTGGATTTTGCTGTGCAGCAATTTATGCCTGAGACATTGTTGAAAACAGAGCAATCGGCTGGCAATTAATTAAGTGGAAAATTGTGTCTGATCAAGGAAAAAGAAAAACAGTCAAAGAAAGCCCAGTCAAAACCACTATCATTGCAGGTGACTATGGGCCTATCTAACATTACACCCCGAGGAGCAACATCAGAGACTTCACACTGCCAGAGGGATGAGATGAGGAAGAGACATAGATTTTACTGAAGTAATACAGTCAGTCATTAAATAAGTAAACAAACAAATAATAATAACAATCTTTGGAGAGACTAGCACTTAGAGTTACTACAGTATATTATCCAAAATATAAAGTTTCTAACAACACAAAAAAAGATACATGCAAAGACACAGCAAAATATGACCTGTGTATGGCGGAGGGCAGGGAGGGGGAGCTGGAAGTAGGCCACAAACATTGACTGTGACTGAGATCAAATGTCAGATTTAACACAAACAAATTTCAAAATAGCAATTATAAATATGCTCATAAAACTAAAGGAAACCATTCTTGTTTTGTTTTGTTTTATTATTATAATTTACATTCTAGGATACACATGCAGAATGTGCAGGTTTGTTACATAGGTATACATATGCCATGGCAGTTTGCTGCACCCATCAACCCGTCATTTAAAGAAATAAAAGTTGGTGCTTTGTTCAGGTGCTCATGCCTTTAATCCTAACACTTTGGTAGGCTGAGGAAGGAGGATTGCTTGAGGCAAGGGTTATAGACCAGCCTGGGCAACATAGCAAGACCTTGTGTCAAAAAAAGAATCAAAAATGTTCTAGGCTTAGTGGCATGCACTTGTAGTCCTATCTACTCAAGAGGCTGAGGTGGGAAGATTGCTTTAGCATAGGAGTTCAAGGTTACTGTGAGCTATGATTGTATGACTGTGCCACTACACTCCAGCCTAGGTGACAGAGTTAGACTCTATCTCTAAAAAACAGAGAAAGAGGCTGGGTGCGGCAGCTCACACCTGTAATCCCAGCACTTTAGGAGTCTGAGGTGGGAAGATCATGAGGTCAGGAGTTTGAGACCAGCCTGGCCAACACAGTGAAACCCCATCTCTACTAAAAATACAAAAATTAACCAGGCATGGTGGTGTGCACCTGCAGTCCCAGCTACTCGGGAGTCTGAGGCAGAAGAATTGCTTGAACTGGGAAGCAGAGGTTGCAGTGAGCCGAGATTGTGCCACTGCACTCCAGCCTGGGTGACAGAGTGAGACTCCATCTCAAAAAAACAAAACAAAACAAAACAAAACAAAAAACAGAGAAAGAAATGATGACAATTTTGCATCATAGTGAATATTAATTAAAAGATAGAAATTATATTTCTTAAAAAAAGGAACCAAATGAAAATTCTGGAGTTGATAAGTACAACTGAAATTAACATTACCTTAGAGGGACTCAGCAGTGGATTTGAACTGGTAGAAGAAAGAGCAAGCTTCAAGCTGTATTGATAGAATTTGTGCAATCTGAAGAATGGTGGGGAAAAAAAAGAAAATGAATTGAACATCAGAGGAATATGGAATGCCATTAATCATACTAAATGTGTATAATGGGACTACAAGAAGGATAGGAAAGAAAATGTAGAAAAGATATTTGAAAAAATAAAAGCCAGATTCTATGGCTCACACCTGTTATCCCACCACTTTAGGAGGCCAAAGCAGGATGATTACTTGAGGCCAGGTGTTCACGACCAGCCTGAGCAACATAACGAGACCCACGTGTACCCTAGAACTTAAAGTATGATTTAAAAAAAAAAAAAAGAAAAAAATAAGCTGGGCATAGTGGCATGTGCCTGTAATCCCAGCTACTTAGGAGGCTGAGGTGGGAGGATTGCTTGAGCCTTGGAGGTCAAGGCTGCAGTGAGCTATAATTGCACCACTGTACTCCAGCCTGGGTGACAGAATCAGATCCTGTCTCAAAATAATAATGATAATAATAATAATGATGGCTGAAAAATATTAATATACACATTCAGAAAACTCAATGATCTCCAAGTAGGATAAACACAGAGAGACCCACAAATAGTAAAAATACTGAAAGCTGAAGACAAGGAAAAAATCTTGAAAGCAGTAAAAAAAAAAAAAAAAATACATTACTTATAAGGGAACCGATGTTAGGTTAACAGCTGTATTCTTATCAGAATCAATGGAGTCCTGAAGGCAGTGGGATAACAAAGTGTTCAAATTACCAAGAATCTTACATTTGCAAGACTGCCTTTCAAATATGAAGGCAAAATAAAGAATAAACAAAACCTGAGAAAATATGTTGCTAGCTAACCTGCATTATAAGGAATATTAAAGGAAGTATTTTAGGCTGAAACCAAGTGATCCCAGACAATAAGTCAAATCCACACTAGAAATAAAGAGCACTGGGAAAAGTAACTATGTAATTATAAAAGACATTAGAGATGTATAGTTCTGGTTCTTTCTTCTTTAACTGACTTAAAACACAATTGTATAAAATAATACATACATAATATATTGTTGGGCCTATAACATGCAGAAAATTAATATATTTACCAACAACAACACAAAGAAAGTAGATGAGCAGAAAAGCTTATTGGGCAAAGGAAATGACTCCAAATAGTAACTGAAACCCACAGGAACAAATGAAGAGACAGAGAAATGATGAATAGGAAGACGAATAAGTTACAAATATATATTATTTTTTTCTTCCTTCTGTCAGCTTTTTAATTTTTTATTTTTAATCTTTTTTTTTTATTTCCATACCTTTTGGTGATACTCACCCAACACTTAGCCTCAGCAACAGGTAGCTGGGGTAAAGATGAGAAATGTCAATGCCCTACTCCTCCCAGGAAAATAGCCCTCAGACTGGTAGCAGGAGGGAGAAGAAACCCTGTGTTTTCAGCGGCAGCAGTTTGGAGTGAGTCTCCACCTTACTGAGCTGGGAGAGGGGAGGAAGTATGTAGATTTTGGTTCAAATATTGCTAACATATGTATTTTTTAGTTTTAGTAGATTTCTGTGAGTGTTTCTTCATTTGCTATATGCTGGTAAGGCTTTCTCCAGATACTTTAAATTTTTGTTTTCAAAAATAATTGTTACCAGTTTCACTGAAAAGTTGGTCTGCAGAACTCCTCATGCTCAGGGAAATTTCTCAATTATAGGGTAGGGATTCTTCGTAGAAAGTGGGTACAAGAAGAGCGTATTGAAAGCCCCTGTTCAGAAACATGGAGAGTCACTGGACTGGTGCATGAACTTTGCCTATCAGTGGTAGTATGACATCTCCCATGAGTGTGTTGGGATGAAAAAAAGGCAGAAAATTACTGTAGTTCTTTCCTACAGTTAGGAAGTTCCTTATATGAAGAAATGGATATGCTATCTACACAGAAAATTCCCACAGATCCCAAGTAGATAAAGAATATAGTTTTATAGTTAATTTAAAGTAATGTAAACAAGTTTACAAGAAAAAACAACCCCATTAAAAAGTGGGCAAAGGACATGAACAGACACTTTTCAAAAGAAGACATTCATTTGGCCAAAAAACATATGACAAAAAGCTCAACACCACTGATCATTAGAGAAGTGAAAATCAAAGCTATAATGAAATGCCATCTCATGCCAGTCAGAATGACAATTAGGAAAAGTGAAGAAACAGCAGATGCTGATGAGGATGTGGAGAAAAAGGAACACTTCTACACTGTTGGTAGGAATGTAAATTAGTTCAATGATAGTGGAAGACAGTATAGCAATTTCTCAAAGATCTAGAACCATAAATACCATTTGATGCAGCAATCCCATTACTGGGTATATACTGGGTATATACTCCTACATCATTCTAGTATAAAGATACATGCATGCATATGTTCATTACAGCACTATTCACAATAGCAAAGACATGTAATCAACTGAAAGGCCCATCAGTGATAGACTGGAAAAAGCAAATGTGGTACATACATACTATGGAATACTATGCAGCCATAAAATGGAACAAGGTCATGTCATTTGCAGGAACATGGATGTAGCTGGGAGCCATCAACCTCAGCAAACTAACCCAAAACCAAATTGCATGTTGTCACTTAAACGTGGGAGCTGAACAGTGAGAACACATGGACACACTGCAGGAACAACACATACTGGGGCCTGCTGGTTAGGGGTGGGGGAGGGAGAGCATCAGGAATAATAGCTAATGGATGCTGGTATTAATACCTATGTGGTGAATTGTTCTGTGTAGCAAACCACCATGGCACAAGTTTACCTTGTAACAAACTTGCACATCCTGAACATGTACCTTGGAACTTAAAAGTTGAAGAAAAAAAAAGACTTAAAAGCAAAAATAAATAAATAAAGTAATGTAGGGAATTAACCACAAAAAGAGAAAAACAATAAAGAGAAATGATGTCCATTATGGCTCTTACAAAGGGAGAAAAATTCGAGTTTGGGTCTGTGATGCAAACATTGACTAAGATGCACACCTTTATTTTAATGCTGTTGCTATATTGTATCCTTTGCCTAAAATAAATTGTAGATTAGTGAGCACTGACATTTTGGGTGCTGTAAGTCCTCTTTAACAATCAAACCCTATATAACTCCTAATGTTATGCAGAAAGAAATCTTCTTTCACAGTGAGAATGATACTTTTTTTTTGTTATTGCTGTTAAGAATAAATTATCCAATATATTATAGCCTAAACATTAAAAAGAAGTAGTATAATTTACCACATTAACAAATTTAATGAGAAAAGTTATAATTGTCTTAATAGGTATGGAAAAGGTAACAAAAATCAATATTTATCACTGAAAAAAATTCATCAAATAGGAACTGAAGAAAACTTTTTCAACCTGATAAAGATACTCTATATAAAACCTACAGCTGATATCATACCGAATGTTGAAAGAATATGATAAGGAGCAAGGCAAGAATATTTGCTCTTAACCACTTATATTCAATATTCCAGTGGGGATTTTAGCCAGTGCAATAAAGCAAGGGAAAAAAGGCATCTAGATTGGTAAGGAAGAAATAAAACTTATTTGACATGAGAAAATTATATGGTCATCTATGTAGACAATTTAATGGAACCTAAAATAAGACGCTAGAACTATTAGGGAGTTTAGTGAGAGTCTAGTTTACAAAATCATTTACAAAAAATTATTGTATCCCACATACTATCAATGACTAACCAAAAGTTGAAATAATAATGATTTATTATAGCATAAAAATATAATATAGGAATAAATCTGACAAAATATATGTAAGATTGTATAGTAAAAGTTGGATAATATTGTTAAAATAACCTTAATGAAAAGGGAGATATACTCTGTACATGGGTTGAAAAATATACATATTTAAGAAGTCAGTTTTCTACAAATTGAACAGTACATGTAATACAATCTTAAAGTCCGAGCAGATTTTTCTCCCATAGAGTTTAACAGGCCAGTTTTAAAATTAAAATAGAAATGTAAAGGAGTTGGACTGACCAAAAATCTGCAAAATCATGATAAACAAAACTTAGTTTTATGACTCATTATAAAGCTACAATTATCAAGAAAGTGTGGAACTGGAGACAAGACAGATGAACAGATTGATAAAACAAAATAAAGAATCTAGGATTAGACATGTGTATTGATAACTGATTTTAGGCAGACGTGCACAGTATACTCAGGAGGGAACAAATAGCCTTTTCAACAGATGGTGAAAAATATATACCCCTTTATTAAAAATTAACTTGGATAAATATATTGTACCATATATAGAAATAATTCAAATTGGATCATACATATAAATGTAAGTCCTAAAATTATGAAACTTCTAGAAGAAATAATATAAGAGATAATATTTGTGACATGGGATTTGGCAAAAATTTCTTAGATATAATAACAAAAGCACATTGCATACAAAATATTTTGGTAAATTAGACATCATTAAAATAAAAAGTTTCTACTCTTTAGAAGACACCATCAAGAATACTACTATAAAAAATAATATTTTTTGTAAATCACATAGCTGATAAAGGACTTTTGTACAAAAGACTTGAACAGACATTTCAAAGAAGATTTCAATTAAATGTATGAAAAGATGCTCAAAGTCCGTAAGGAAACACAAAACAGAACCCCAAAAAGATACCACTAGATTCTTACTGAAATAGCTAAATCAAAAATGAAACCGAGAACAGGCATGGTGACTCATACCTATAATCCTAGATTTCGGGGAGGTTAAGGCAGGAGGATCACTTGGGTAACATAGAGAGACCCCATTCCTACAAAAAAATTTAAAAATAGTTGGGCATGGTGGCTGGTACCTGTAGTCCCAGTTATTCAAGAGACTAAGGCAGAAGGATTTCTTGAGCCCAGGAGTTCAAGGTTATAGTGAGCTATGATTACACCACTGCACTCTAGCCTGGGCAACAAAGTGAGTCCCTGTCTTGAAACAAAATAAATCAAAAAGGAAAAAGAAAAATTAACTGATTATACCAAGTGTTGGCAAGGATGTGGAAGAACTAAAGAATGTACTGGTGGAATTTGTATGTAAACAATGTAAAATGGTACATCCATTTTGGAAAACCATTTGATAGTTTTCTAAAAATTTTAAGTGTAAACTTACCATATGATGAAGACATTGTACTCCTAGTTATTTATTTGTCCAGGGAAATACAATCTTGTGTATCTGCTCATACAAAGACTTCTACGTAAATGTTCTTAGTGACTTTATTTGTAAAGTCTCTAGGAACAAGAGACTGGAAACAACACAACTATTTATTAGTAGATAAATGGATAAATAAATTGTGGTGTATTCACTCAATGAAATATTACTCAGCAATAAAAACATGTAATATTGACATACATGTAAATGAGTCTCAAAATAATGTTGCTGATTGAAAGAAACTAGGCAAAAAAGAATACATACTGAATAATTCTATTTGCATAAAATGAGACTATGCTGAATAGGAACAGCTCCGGTCTACAGCTCCCAGCGTGAGCGACGCAGAAGACGGTGATTTCTGCATTTCCATCTGAGGTACCGGGTTCATCTCACTAGGGAGTGCCAGACAGTGGGCGCAGGCCAGTGGGTGTGTGCACCGTGCGCGAGCCGAAGCAGGGCGAGGCATTGCCTCACCTGGGAAGCCCAAGGGGTCAGGGAGTTCCCTTTCCGAGTCAAAGAAAGGGGTGACGGACGCACCTGGAAAACTCGGGTCACTCCCACCCGAATATTGCGCGTTACAGACCAGCTTAAAAAACGGCGCACCACGAGACTATATCCCACACCTGGCTCGGAGGGTCCTACGCCCTCGGAATCTCGCTGATTGCTAGCACAGCAGTCTGAGATCAAACTGCAAGGCGGCAGCGAGGCTGGGGGAGGGGCGCCCGCCATTGCCCAGGCTTGCTGAGGTAAACAAAGCAGCCGGGAAGCTCGAACTGGGTGGAGCCCACCACAGCTCAAGGAGGCCTGCCTGCCTCTGTAGGCTCCACCTCTGGGGGCAGGGCACAGACAAACAAAAAGACAGCAGTAACCTCTGCAGACTTAAATGTCCCTGTCTGACAGCTTTGAAGAGAGCAGTGGTTCTCCCAGCACGCAGCTGGAGATCTGAGAATGGGCAGACTGCCTCCTCAAGTGGGTCCCTGACCCCTGACCCCCGAGCAGCCTAACTGGGAGGCACCCCCCAGCAGGGGCACACTGACACCTCACATGGCAGGGTATTCCAACAGACCTGCAGCTGAGGGTCCTGTCTGTTAGAAGGAAAACTAACAAACAGAAAGGACATCCACACCGAAAACCCATCTGTACATCACCATCATCAAAGACCAAAAGTAGATAAAACCACAAAGATGGGGAAAAAACAGAACAGAAAAACTGGAAACTCTAAAATGCAGAGCGCCTCTCCTCCTCCAAAGGAACGCAGTTCCTCACCAGCAACGGAACAAAGCTGGATGGAGAATGATTTTGACGAGCTGAGAGAAGAAGGCTTCAGACGATCAAATTACTCTGAGCTACGGGAGGACATTCAAACCAAAGGCAAAGAAGTTGAAAACTTTGAAAAAAATTTAGAAGAATGTATAACTAGAATAACCAATACAGAGAAGTGCTTAAAGGAGCTGATGGAGCTGAAAACCAAGGCTCGAGAACTACATGAAGAATGCAGAAGCCTCAGGAGCCGATGCGATCAACTGGAAGAAAGGGTATCAGCAATGGAAGATGAAATGAATGAAACGAAGCGAGAAGGGAAGTCTAGAGAAAAAAGAATAAAAAGAAATGAGCAAAGCCTCCAAGAAATATGGGACTATGTGAAAAGACCAAATCTACGTCTGATTGGTGTACCTGAAAGTGATGCGGAGAATGAAACCAAGTTGGAAAACACTCTGCAGGATATTATCCAGGAGAACTTCCCCAGTCTAGCAAGGCAGGCCAACGTTCAGATTCAGGAAATACAGAGAACGCCACAAAGATACTCCTCGAGAAGAGCAACTCCAAGACACATAATTGTCAGATTCACCAAAGTTGAAATGAAGGAAAAAATGTTAAGGGCAGCCAGAGAGAAAGGTCGGGTTACCCTCAAAGGGAAGCCCATCAGACTAACAGCGGATCTCTCGGCAGAAACCCTACAAGCCAGAAGAGAGTGGGGGCCAATATTCAACATTCTTAAAGAAAATAATTTTCAACCCAGAATTTCATATCCAGCCAAACTAAGCTTCATAAGTGAAGGAGAAATAAAATACTTTACAGACAAGCAAATGCTGACCGATTTTGTCACCACCAGGCCTGCCCTAAAAGAGCTCCTGAAGGAAGCGCTAAACATGGAAAGGAACAACCGGTACCAGCTGCTGCAAAATCATGCCAAAATGTAAAGACCATCAAGACTAGGAAGAAACTGCATCAACTAACGAGCAAAATCACCAGCTAACATCATAATGACAGGATCAAATTCACACATAACAATATTAACTTTAAATGTAAATGGACTAAATTCTCCAATTAAGAGACACACACTGGCAAGTTGGATAAAGAGTCAAGACCCATCAGTGTGCTGTATTCAGGAAACCCATCTCACGTGCAGAGACACACGTAGGCTCAAAATAAAAGGATGGAGGAAGATCTACCAAGCAAATGGAAAACCAAAAAAGGCAGGGGTTGCAATCCTAGTCTCTGATAAAACAGACTTTAAACCAACAAAGATCAAAAGAGACAAAGAAGGCCATTACATAATGGTAAAGGGATCAATTCAACAAGAGGAGCTAACTATCCTAAATATTTATGCACCCAATACAGGAGCACCCAGATTCATAAAGCAAGTCCTGAGTGACCTACAAAGAGACTTAGACTCCCACACATTAATAATGGGAGACTTTAACACCCCACTGTCAACATTAGACAGATCAACGAGACAGAAAGTCAACAAGTATACCCAGGAATTGAACTCAGCTCTGCACCAAGCGGACCTAATAGACATCTACAGAACTCTCCACCCCAAATCAACAGAATATACATTTTTTTCAGCACCACACCACACCTATTCCAAAATTGACCACATAGTTGGAAGTAAAGCTCTCCTCAGCAAATGTAAAAGAACAGAAATTATAACAAACTATCTCTCAGACCACAGTGCAATCAAACTAGAACTCAGGATTAAAAATCTCACTCAAAGCCGCTCAACTACATGGAAACTGAACAACCTGCTCCTGAATGACTGCTGGGTACATAACGAAATGAAGGCAGAAATAAAGATGTTCTTTGAAACCAACGAGAACAAAGACACAACATACCAGAATCTCTGGGACGCATTCAAAGCAGTGTGCAGAGGGAAATTTATAGCACTAAATGCCCACAAGAGAAAGCAGAAAAGATCCAAAATTGACACCCTAACATCACAATTAAAAGAACTAGAAAAGCAAGAGCAAACACATTCAAAAGCTAGCAGAAGGCAAGAAATAACTAAAATCAGAGCAGAACTGAAGGAAATAGAGACACAAAAAACCCTTCAAAAAATTAATGAATCCAGGAGCTGGTTTTTTGAAAGGATCAACAAAATTGATAGACCGCTAGCAAGACTAATAAAGAAAAAAAGAGAGAAGAATCAAATAGACGCAATAAAAAATCATAAAGGGGATATCACCACCGATCCCACAGAAATACAAACTACCATCAGAGAATACTACAAACACCTCTACGCAAATAAACTAGAAAATCTAGAAGAAATGGATAAATTCCTGGACACATACACTCTCCCAAGATTAAACCAGGAAGAAGTTGAATCTCTGAATAGACCAATAACAGGAGCTGAAATTGTGGCAATAATCAATAGTTTACCAACCAAAAAGAGTCCAGGACCAGATGGATTCACAGCCGAATTCTACCAGAGGTACAAGGAGGAACTGGTACCATTCCTTCTGAAACTATTCCAATCAATAGAAAAAGAGGGAATCCTCCCTAACTCATTTTATGAGGCCAGCATCATTCTGATACCAAAGCCTGGCAGAGACACAACCAAAAAAGAGAATTTTAGACCAATATCCTTGATGAACATTGATGCAAAAATCCTCAATAAAATACTGGCAAAACGGATCCAGCAGCACATCAAAAAGCTTATCCACCATGATCAAGTGGGCTTCATTCCTGGGATGCAAGGCTGGTTCAACACACGCAAATCAATAAATGTAATCCAGCATATAAACAGAGCCAAAGACAAAAACCACATGATTATCTCAACAGATGCAGAAAAAGCCTTTGACAAAATTCAACAACGCTTCATGCTAAAAACTCTCAATAAATTAGGTATTGATGGGACATATTTCAAAATAATAAGAGCTATCTATGACAAACCCACAGCCAATATCATACTGAATGGGCAAAAACTGGAAGCATTCCCTGTGAAAACTGGCGCAAGACAGGGATGCCCTCTCTCACTGCTCCTATTCAACATAGTGTTGGAAGTTCTGGCCAGGGCAATCAGGCAGGAGAAGGAAATAAAGGGTATTCAATTAGGAAAAGAGGAAGTCAAATTGTCCCTGTTTGCAGACGACATGATTGTTTATCAAAAAAACCCCATCGTCTCAGCCCAAAATCTCCTTAAGCTGATAAGCAACTTCAGCAAAGTCTCAGGATACAAAATCAATGTACAAAAATCACAAGCATTCCTATACACCAACAACAGACAAACAGAGAGCCAAATCATGAGTGAACTCCCATTCACAATTGCTTCAAAGAGAATAAAATACCTAGGAATCCAACTTACAAGGGATGTGAAGCACCTCTTCAAGGAGAACTACAAACCACTGCTCAAGGAAATAAAAGAGGATACAAACAAATGGAAGAACATTCCTTGCTCATGGATAGGAAGAATCAATATCGTGAAAATGGCCATACTGCCCAAGGTAATTTACAGATTCAATGCCATCCCCATCAAGCTACCAATGACTTTCTTCTCAGAATTGGAAAAAACTACTTTAAAGTTCATATGGAACCAAAAGAGAGCCCGCATCGCCAAGTCAATTCTAAGCCAAAAGAACAAAGCTGGAGGCATCACACTACCTGACTTCAAACTATACTACAAGGCTACAGTAACCAAAACAGCATGGTACTGGTACCAAAACAGAAATATAGATCAATGGAACAGAACAGAGCCCTCAGAAATAACGCCGCTTACCTACAACTATCTGATCTTTGACAAACCTGAGAAAAACAAGCAATGGGGAAAGGATTCCCTATTTAATAAATGGTGCTGGGAAAACTGGCTAGCCATATGTAGAAAGCTGAAACTGGATCCCTTCCTTACACCTTATACAAAAATCAATTCAAGATGGATTAAAGATTTAAATGTTAGACCTAAAACCATAAAAACCCTAGAAGAAAACCTAGGCATTACCATTCAGGACATAGGCGTGGGCAAGGACTTCATGTCCAAAACACCAAAAGCAATGGCAACAAAAGCCAAAATTGACAAATGGGATCTAATTAAACTAAAGAGCTTCTGCACAGCAAAAGAAACTACCATCAGAGTGAATAGGCAACCTACAACATGGGAGAAAATTTTCGCAACCTACTCATCTGACAAAGGGCTAATATCCAGAATCTACAGTGAACTCAAACAACTTTACAAGAAAAAAACAAACAACCCCATCAAAAAGTGGGCGAAGGACATGAACAGGCACTTCTCAAAAGAAGACATTTATGCAGCCAAAAAACACATGAAAAAATGCTCATCATCACTGGCCATCAGAGAAATGCAAATCAAAACCACTATGAGATATCATCTCACACCAGTTAGAATGGCAATCATTAAAAAGTCAGGAAACAACAGGTGCTGGAGAGGATGTGGAGAAATAGGAACACTTTTACACTGTTGGTGGGACTGTAAACTAGTTCAACCATTGTGGAAGTCAGTGTGGCGATTCCTCAGGGATCTAGAACTAGAAATACCATTTGACCCAGCCATCCCATTACTGGGTATATACCCAAATGACTATAAATCATGCTGCTATAAAGACACATGCACACGTATGTTTATTGCGGCATTATTCACAATAGCAAAGACTTGGAACCAACCCAAATGTCCAACAATGATAGACTGGATTAAGAAAATGTGGCACATATACACCATGGAATACTATGCAGCCATAAAAAATGATGAGTTCATATCCTTTGTAGGGACATGGATGAAATTGGAAACCATCATTCTCAGTAAACTATCGCAAGAACAAAAAACCAAACACCGCATATTCTCACTCATAGGTGGGAATTGAACAATGAGATCACATGGACACAGGAAGGGGAATATCATACTCTGGGGACTGTGGTGGGGAGGGGGGAGGGGGGAGGGATAGCATTGGGAGATATACCTAATGCTGGATGACGAGTTGGTGGGTGCAGCACACCAGCATGGCACTTGTATACATATGTAACTAACCTGCACAATGTGCACATGTACCCTAAAACTTAAAGTATAATAAATAAAAAAAAAAAGAAAAGAAAAAAAATGAGACTATGCTAAGTAATCTTTCGTGACAGAAAGCAGATGTTTTATATATAAGTCTGTGATATACTGCTACAACTTAATTTTAGGAAGCAAATTATCCTTTAAAACAATTAAATATTAGAAAAAACATAATTTCATTTTTAGCATTTCTAGAGTGTCATGATCTTTGTCCAAATCCAAGATTCTGTCTGGCATTATGTTCCTTTAGTCTATGAAGATTTCTTTCACATTATTTTTAGTACAAGTCTGCAAGTAATAGATTCTCTAGCTTTTGTGTCTCTGAAGAATCTGTACTTCACTTTCAGTTTTGAAACATGTTTTCTCTGGGTATAATGTTCAGCGTTGAATGATTTTTCCTTCATTATTTGAAGGATGACAGTTCAATGACTTCTGACTTCCATTATGTCTAATAATGAATCTTCTGTACTGCATAACTTTATGCTCCTATAGATAATGCAGTTTTTTAATATGCTTGTCTTAGACATTTTCTCTTTATGTTTGGTTTCATAAGTTTGTCTTTGATATATCTGGGTGTATGTGTTTGAGTCTGTGTGTTTTTCCATGTGTGCAGGTAGTTTTTTGTTTTCCATTTTGGTTTCACTCTGCTTTTTGGATATATCATTTAACTTCTTTAATCGTTTTGTTTTTAACTTCCAACATTTTAAATTGTTTAAATTCTCTATTGTCTTCCTTCTGGAGTTCCAATTATATCTTAATTCTGCTGACTGTTTTTGTTTGTTTGTTTAAGTGTTTTGTTTTCCTACTTCTTCCTCTTACTTTGGTGTAATGTAATTTTTACTGAATTCTAGAAATCCTATGGAGCATACATCTATGGAATACTGAATCAATAAAGTCAGAGCTAACTCATGTTTGTGTTGTGCTATTTCTCTGGTTGCTTTCAGGGAAACAGATTCTTCAAATTCCCTTAATAATTCCTTGCATATAGAAAAAAATGTGAGTGCATATATCAAAGCCTTCATTAAAACCTAATATTGGTTGCCTAAAGCTGAGAGATGCATGAAATATTTGACCAATGTTATTCTCTATGTCCCACAAAAAATTTCCATTAAAGGGAATAATGTATCCTTATTATCTTTTCAATTATCCTTATTATTTTTCAACTCTCTAATCATGATGATGCATGCATTTGGTCCTTAGCTACTGGACTGACCAGAGAGGATGGACTTATCTGTACAAGTGGAACAAAAGGATCAGATGTTATCTCCATATCATGGCAAGTAATATCAAAAGGGAATAAAAAACACACTATGGACTATTACATATACCATTCCAAGTGGAATATGAAAATGAAGTGAAATTAAAATAATGTACCAAGGTAAAAGTTTAACATGGAACAAAACAAAACAACTACATATTTTTTATGTGGTTCTTAATATTAGGTAAAAGTGATTTCACAGTTAGTACTGAAATGGCAGAAACGTATTTAAGGTTAAATATATTCAATGTGGACTTGAAACAAATGTATGCCCACAGCCAACTACTGCATGTAGTTTAGGATATTATTTAAGCCTTCCAAGTAGTAGCAATTGTTCTATTTTTTAGGTTTTAGTATTACTCTGTTCCAACAGGATCATGAGGGAATTGGATATCTGGAAGTATTTCAGAAGTGATCACTCAAGTGCAACTTCTATTCTTGCTTATTCTGATCTTTCAGAAAATCAAAACATAAAACCAACCAAACAAACAAAGAAACAAGGAAACACATACACACAAAACAATTCTTTTAACTAACTTTAATATTTCAGGCTGTAATTTTATAATATGTATTTATCTCCTTCACAGGAGACTACTCTAATAATTATGTTGAGGCTTTGCTTCTTGATAAAAATACAAAGAGGCCGGGCGTAGTGGCTCACGCCTGCAATCCCAGCACTTTGGGAGGCCGAGGCGGGCTAATCACAAGGTCAGGAGTTCGAGACCATCCTGGCTGACACCGTGAAACCCCGTCTCTACTAAAAGAAAACAAAAAACAAAAAAACAAAAAAATTAGCCGGGCGTGCTGGTGGGCGCCTGTATTCCCAGCTACTCCGGAGGCTGAGGCAAGAGAATGGCGTGAATCCAGGAGGCAGAGCTTGCAGTGAGCTGAGATCACACCACTGCACTGCAGTCTGGGTGACAGAGCGAGACTCCGTCTCAAAAAAAAAAAAAAATACAATGAATTATAGATGAAATTTCATATACATTACAAAATTATTTTAGCATTGTATTTATTTATTTATTTATTTATTTATTTTTGAGACAGAGTCTTGCTCTGTCGCCCAGGCTGGAGGGCATTGGCGTGATCTTGGCTCACTGCAACCTCTGCCTCCCGGGTTCAAGCGATTCTCCTGCCTCAACTTCCCGAGTAGCTGGGACTACAGGCGCCCACCACCCATGCGCAGCTAACTTTTTTATTTAGTAGAAACGGGGTTTCACCAAATTGGCCATGCTGATCTCAAATTCCTGACCTTGTGATCCGCCCACCTCAGCCTCCAAAAGTACTGGGATTACAGGCATGAGCCACCGCACCCGGCCTATTTTGGTACTGTATACTTTTTATTGTGATTTAATTTAGGTACAATAAAATAAACCTATTTATGTGTACAGTTTGATGAAAATTGACAAAGATTTGTACCCAAGTAATGACCATCCCAAACAGGATACCGATATTCCTAACACCCAGACAGTTCCTTAATGCCTCTTTCCAGTCAAAATTTATCCTCAGAAGCATATACTATTCTTATAATTATTATTATAGAGCATTTGGTCTACTTTTGAACTATATATACAGGATATCTCACGTTGTATACTTTTTATGTGTTTGGCTTCTATAGCTCAATAAAACGGTCTCTAAGATTTGTCCCTGCTATTGCATGGATTGGTAGCTCATTCAATTTTATTTTATAGATACATCACAATTTGTTTATCCATTCATTAGTGGATATTTAGGTATTTTTAGTTTTATGCAACGATAATTAAAACTTCAATCAATACTTTTATATGAGTCATTTTGCGGGGCTATGTGCTTATTTATCTTGGATAAGTACACAAGCATTGAATTGCTTGGTCAAAGTGTAGCTTTAATTTTATAAGGAACTAGCAGTTGTCTGTAAGTATCTACACAATTTTAAACACTTGCCTGCACCATATGACAGTTCTAGTCACTGTACACCTTAACCAGTATATTTACTTTCACTTTTTAGTCATTGTATTAGTTGTAGAATGATATTTCTTTATGGCTTTAATTTTCACTTTTCTGATGTCTAATAATCATGGCAATTTTTTTTTTTTTTTTTTTTTTGAGACAGAGTCTCACTCTGTCGCCCAGGCTGGAGTGCGGCGGCGCAATCTCGGCTGACTGCAAGCTCTGCCTCCCAGGTTCACGCCATTCTCCTGCCTCAGCCTCCCAAGTAGCTGGGACTACAGGCGCCTGCCACCATGCCCGGCTAATTTTTTGTATTTTTAGTAGAGACGGGGTTTCACCATGTTAGCCAGGATGGTCTCGATCTGACCTCGTGATCCACCTACCTCGGCCTCTCAAAGTGCTGGGATTACAGGCGTGAGCCACCGTGCCCGGCTATTCTTGGCAATTTTTTATACCCTACGGGATGTGTAGATATGGTATTTTGTAAAGTATTACTCAAAGTTTTGTATGTATTTTAGGTTATTTGTCTTCTTATTATGCAATTTTGGAAGACTTTCCATATTTTGACTGAAATATATGTGCTTATATTACATCATTTTTTAAAAAAACATAATTTTTAGAGTTTCAGAGTTACAGAAAAATTGAGAACATAGTACAGAAAATTCTCATATATCTGGCACTCAGTATCCCCTGTTATTAACATCTTGCATTCATATGGTACATTTGTTATAATTAATAAATTAATATGTATACATTATTGGTAAGTAAGTTGATAATTAAATGATATTCCTTTAGTTTTTATGTAATATGCTTTTCTGTTGCAACATTTGCAGGCTACCACATTACATTTCATTGTCATTGCCCTTAGGCTATTTTTGATTGTGACTTTATTGTTTTTTAATTTTTTAAAATTCAACAGATAATATTGTATGTATTTAACATGTACAACTTTGATGTATTGAGGTACAGATACATTGTGGAATGGTTACCTCTAGTTAATAACAAATGCATTACTTCACACAGTTATCATTTTTGTCGTGCCAGCACTCAACATCCACTCTCTCTGCATTTTTCCAGAAAACAATATATCATAATTACCTATAGTTACCCCACTGCACAACAGATCTCTTGAGTTTATTCCTCCTATCAAACTGTAATTATGTATCTTTTGACCAACCTCTCCCCATCCCACCCCCTCCAACCTCTGCCCCATGCCAGCCTCTGGTAACCATTATTCTACTTCTTTACTCCTATGATTTCACATAATGGGTGAGATCATGCAAAATCTGTCTATCTGTGTCTGCCTTACTCAGTTAACATGACTAGGTACATATCCAAAGGAAATGAAATAAGTAGGTCAAAGGGATATCTGCTCTCCCTGTTTATTGCAGCACTATTAATAATAGCCAATATATGGAACTGACTTCAGTGCTCATCAATGAATGCATGGATAAGAAGGTGAGGTATGCATACACAATGGAATACATTTCAGCCATAAAAAAGAATAAAATCTGTAATTTGTGAGAGCATGGATGGACCTGTAGCCTTTCTTATTTTTTGTGGCATTGGCAGTTGTGAGGAGCACTAGTCAGGTACTTTGTAGGTTGCCCATCTATTGAAATATGTTTGATATATTTCTCATAATTAGACTGGAGTTATAGATTTTGGGAAGACCACAGAGGTAAAAACGCAATTTTCCTCACATAATATCAAGAGTAAATATTGACATGATAATTTATCACTTTTGATGTTGATCTCGATCACCTCTCTGAGGTAATGTTTATGAGGTTTCGCCACTGTAAATTTGCTCTATTTTTTCCCCTTTCAATACTACACTCGAATTGTTCCAGCTTTGGCATTTGGGAGCTCTTGCAATTGATTCCTGATTCCCTCTAATATAGCCCCATGTATGTGAGCTCTGTTTTCATGTTTGTTTGTTTGTTTTGCTTTGTTCTTCTTAGCATTTCCCCACTTTCTGGTATTATAAGACCTTCCAGGATCATATCGCATATTTTTCAAAGTAGCCTTGGTTCTTTTTTTTACTGTAGAATGGTATTCAAAGGCAAGATATGAGTGTTAGGTAGATTTTGTTCCTGGGCTGTCATTTCTTTTAGACAGAGCGAGAAAATATATGTGTATACTAAACAATGTATACACCACACATATTTATAATATTTCATTATCTGTGACCCTGTAACTACATGAAGTTAAATATGAATACATACTCATTTCTCCAACTTCAATCCACTAACACATAGATCATTCTAGTTTCATTTTCTTGCTTATCTATAACCCTCGAGGTCAAAATAAAGAGAACCAGCTCTCACAATCCACATGCTTTTTTTTAAATTCCAGTACACATGTATAGTATCACAATTACTAACCCAAAGACACATAACCCATTGAAACGTTTTCTAAATTAGATTACACTGTGTTTGTGCAGTTCCTTTCATCTTACATCTTACAAATTCTCCTAATTTTCAAAATGATTTAGGTCAGCACAGTTTCCTTCTAACTCCTTAAGTGAAATTGTTTCACACATTTTATAGTAGTGATAGATTTATCACAGTCAGCATTCTTTTCAGAGATGCCCCAACCTTCCAGTCTTAAAATTTGCAGAAACTAAGATTCACTCTTTTTGCTTTAATGTTCTGTGGGTTTTAACAAATGAATCATTTTATATAACTACTGATACAGAATATTTCCCTGACCCCTTTGCGGAACTTGTGACAGGGGTGCCTCTTTTACTCAGCCCGCCGCTCTCAACTCCTCGCAGGAGAAAACACGTGAGCGAACAAGTGTGGGAACTGGAGTGAAGGAGCACTGGAACTGCCTGACCGCTTTGTGCGGGAGGGATCAAACTCCACTCACTCAGACCTGCTGGGTTCCACCCCTTGCAGGAGGGAGTGCACAGGTGAGTGGGTGCAGGAACTGCCAGATGCTTTAGCCGCCACAGGAGCAAACTCCATGCAGGCCCCACGGCAGCATCCAGGCAGGCGTGTTAAAGTGCTCTTTTAGCTGTGCCATCCACGAATGGCTTAAGTGTTAACAGCTCAATGGGCCCTTTGCCTTTTCACGTGAGGCACCTACCTTCCACCAGCGAGGGCACAGGGCCAGTGTGACAGTCTTTTGTATCCACATTTGTGGCACCTGAGTTCTTGTCTGGCTTCCAGGAAAAATGAGATAGTATGAACGAATTGAAGGATGGTAAATGCGGGGCATTTTATTACCGATGAATGTAGCTTTCAGTGGGAAGGGGAAGTAAAAAGGGGACGGGGCAGGTAGGTAATCTTCCCCTGAAGTCTGGCCATCTCTGGACGGATTCTTCTCTGAAGTTACGCCATCAAGCTGTCCTTCTGAAGTCAAGCCGCTTCTCTCCAACATCCAGCCATAGTTCTGTCTACTGGTTGAGTCTGGAGTTTTTATAGGCACAGGATGGGATGGGGCAGGGCCATGGTGGTTTAGGAAAAGGCAACATTCAAGCAGGAAAACAGAGACATGAGTTATCACCTTGGGCCACTGTTTCAGTCTTCTCGGCTTGAGGATGGGGTTTCACGGAGGACCCACCTTTTTCTCCCTAGAATTTATTGGCCTCCTGTCCCTATCAATACCATTACACTAATTTTAAAATTTGCATAAACTAAGATTCATTCTTTTGCTTTAATGTTCTATGGGTTCTAACAAATGCATCATTTTATGTACCTACCGTTACTCTATCATACAGAATAGTGTCACCTCACTAAGTGTCCTCTGTGCTTCACAGACACAACCTTCATACTCTACCCCACCACCCAACTCCTGACAACTGCTGATCTATTTTTTCTCTAGATTTGCCTTTTCCAAAATGTTATATAACGTGTATCATATGGTATGCAGCCTTTTCAGATTGTATTTTATTCAGCAATATGCATTAAAATTTCTTCATATGTTTTCACAGATTGACACTTCATTTTACAAATCTCTGAATAATGTTATGTGATTTTTGTTGTTAGATTATCCATGTACCTATCAAAGGACATCCTTGTTGCTTCTAATTTGGGGACGAGGATAAATAAAGCTGCTATAAACATGTGTGTGCAGATTCCTGAGTTGACATACATTTTAAAACCAGTTAAATAAATACCTAGGAATGTGATTATTGAATTGCATGGTAAGATTATATTTAGTTTTGTAAGAAATTACTATGTGAGTTAATGCATCTGGGTATTAGCTAGATTTTGTCATTTCACAATGTGTATATATATATTTTTTCAAACAATATGCTGTATACAATATATACATAAAATCTTATCTGTCAATTAAAAAATAAATTAAAAAAATAAATTGCCAAACTGTTTTCCAAAGTGACTGTACATCCTCACTAGCAATGAACGAACATCTCGAATTTCTCTGTTGGTCTTCATCCTTACCAGAATTTGGTTTTGTAAGGCTTTGTGGTGTTAGTAATTGTAATTGTTTAGCCATTGTTATAGCCTTTCAATAGGTTTGCAGTAGTTTCTCAATTTTTTAAAATAGGCTATTCCCTAATAATAAATGAGGCAGAGAATCTTCTCATACACTTACTTGCCATCTGTATATCTTCCTTAGTGAGATGTATTTTCCAATAGCTTACTCATTGTTTTAAATGGGTTGTTTGTTTTCTTATTGCTGAGCTTTACATTTTCTTTGCATATTTTTGGATACAGGTCTTTTATCAGATATGTGTTTTGCAAATATTTTCTCCCCATTGTGGCTTATCATTCTTTTAATAATGTCTATTTTAGAAATCCGATTTTTCCAGCATCATTTCTGGGAATCTCTATTTTTTCTCCACGGAAACCTTCGCTTCTTTGTTAAAAATTAGTTGTCTATATGTGTTTGAGTCTTCTTCTGGGCTCTGTATTTTGCTTCATTTATTGATATTCCCATCTTTATTACAACCCTATGCTCTCTTGTTTCTTGTAGGTTTATAGTAAATCTTAAGGTGTGCACTGCCAGTTCTGTTTCTCTATATGTCTATTCTTTTGCTAATACCACACTCTTCATTACTGTAGACTCTTGAAATCCGGTAATGTCAATTCTCCAACTCTGTTTTTCATCAGTATTATGTTGGAAAATCTAGGTCTTGTGGCTTTCCATATAAACTAAAATCAATTTGTCAGTATTTATAAAACCACTTGAGGAGATTTAGGTTGAGATTGCCTTGAATCTATAAATCAAGCTGGGAATAACTGACATCATAATATTGATAATTCTTTCAATCCATGAACAGGAAATACTTCTGCATTTGTTCTTAATGTTTCTTGAGAGTCACTTTTAGACCTATGTGTTATTTAGAAGTGTGCTACTTAAATTCCAATTGTTTCAGGATAGGATTTTTCTTCCTCATTTCCATTATTTACTTCTATTTTAATTACAATGTGGTCTTGAACCTACTTTACAAGATGCTTATGATTTAAGTATATTGAGGTTTATTTTATGACCCAGAATGTGACCTGTCTTGGTGAAAGTTTCACTTGTACTTGACAAAAATGTGTATTCTGCTATTGTTGGATGGAGTATTCAGTAAATGTCAATTAGATCAAGTTATTTCACAAGAGCCAAGAAATTTAACTTTCCAGGCTTCAAAATTGTTTTATTCTATAGAACAATAGCATTGGTGTTTAAATATTTAAGAAATATGTTTTACAGTTAATTTTCTATAACATATGTTTCTATTAAATGGTGCTAGAAAAAGAGCAGGGAAATAATTTTTAAAATGCGGATACAACACAGTCATTTCAACATACTGCATCTTGATAATTTTAATATTAACATGTATCACTGGGACACATAAAACATATAAACACACATGTCCAAATTAAAAAAAAAACCTGTGTTTAACCTGGATGAGGAGAAAAGATGAAAGACACTTGGATTTATGTAAGTGTCATATCCATACTGATTGGAAAATTATAAACAACCCCGTTATTCCCTAGAAAGTTGGTTAAAGATTAGCTCAGCAGTTGAGGGTAACTCAGAGTCTTCGAACTCAGAAATGGTTAGTCCAGGTAAGTTCTTGATCATTATACAAATTTTTTTAAAGTAAATGAATATAATCTGAATTCACATCAGTTACGTTATCAGTCTCTTAATAGTGGCACAATTAACATTATTCTAATAATCTATGAAAATTTCTTCAACTATTAAATATGCCCCTGCATAAATTTGTAACTCTTACAATGTTCATTTGAATATACATTAAATTATTAAATACAGTCTCTTATTTGCTATTCTGAATGTCATTTGAACTGTCCTTAATTATCTAAAAGTCAGTAATGTTAAAACGCATATTTTCAACTGATGGTGTTCTGCATTTGTGGCTGACACTTAAAAGGAGGCTGCAAAAAGTTTAGACTTTCATATACCTCATTTTGAAGCACATTATCTTTTCTGTATTCTACATTAAAGCCACACAAAACCTTTCTTTTTTCATTTTTAGCACTTACATTTTAGTTGCTCTTGAGAATTATCCTTTCATATTCATAATCATTAATTTTTAACTAATGTAAACCTATTGTTTTGAAATGAAAAAATGAAGGTTTACTATACTTGAAACTCTTAAAGGTATATTGTTAAAATCAAGTATATATTTATATGTATATATACAACACATAAATATATATAATGAATCTTAATTCAAACAAGAAATTCACTCCATTAGAATTTTATTTTATTATATTCTTAAATTTTCTTCCTTTAGCTTGAACCACACAGCAATAAAGTTGCCAAAGACTTCACAAAATGTTTGAATACCTCTTCTTTCTTTCACATAGCACTTAGCATTGATTCATAATAACTTAGCTCTGACAGAAGTGTTGCACAAACTATAATCTCAGTAAATACTGCTGTTTTATAAATAGACTAAAATTTGAAGATATAAAATATATTTTCAGAAATTATCCAGCTATTATGGCAGAGCCAAGGTTTAATTCAAATTCCTTCTTTTCTCTCCCATATCAGTGCATTGTTCTCCATTTCATTAAATCCTCTTTTATTGAATTGATTAAACATTTTGGGAAGGAGAGAGGATGTATTTACTGCCTTTGCTTGCGAGTACAAAATTTAACTCTGACAAAGAATGGCTAGTAAATATCTGTTGTGGTTATGGCTGCTCTTATTACTTCAATTTATCCTTCAGACAACCTTGTGATTTAGGCAGATGTACTATATTTTTCAAAATTTACAGATTAGCACATTAAGACACAAAGTTATTTGGGACTTATATCAAGATCTTTGTCGAAACACACCCAAAATTCAGGCCTATGGATTTCAAATAACCATTCATTTTCTCCTGAAACATATATTACCGCAAATAATAACACATGATTTCTTCTCTTCCATTTTGGAAATTCCCACCATATTGATAAACTGAAAAAGAAATGATCACACCCTTGGAGTTCAGTGCTATAACAGAAAAAAAAATCTGAAAGTAAAAGTAAAATATTTGGAATATCAAAAATGATAAATATTATTCACATAAGTTGTTTAACATTTTTGTTATTTTTTGAAAAAATTAGAATCAGATATCAAAAAATAAGAATTGCCTATATTTTTGAGCCTGTTTGATGATGTGCTGACTTTCAGCATTTCTTAAGCCTCCAATCAAAATATTTTCCAACTGAGATTGTTTTCCTGACATCAGGCTTCTAGTTTTAATTGTCTGTTTTTCTCCATGAAATATCTTAGTATAAGAAGAAATAGTTTTTCTGATTAAAAAATGATTACCTGTAGTACTTAGAAGAAACCAAAAATATAACAAAATATTTCTTTTATATTTAAAGTACAGTTGCAAATTATAATGTTGGCAGTAGTAGCAATAATAAGTGTAGCAGAATTAGCATGAGTGGCCACATAATATCACAGGAGTAGTTTAGATAGAACATTGAACAAATGCCATAAAGCCTGTATCCTAATCTATTCTGTTGTCAGTAATTAGTATTGTACTATTGGTCAAGTTCTTTTTTAAAAAAAAAATCACTTTTATGTCTTTTTTTATGAGATGATTTGCTTGACCCCTCCTTCTCTTTCTGACTCTAATATGCTGAATCTAATATCTGGACATTGAGATTTGGAGTGAAGGTGTTGTCAAATTCAATTCCTTACAAACTGAGGGCCAACAAACTTTAATAGGGAAGTTGGGATATATAACAGCTTCAAATGTGATCCAGAGTGATATCTGCTTTCATCAATGGTAATGAACTTAAGCAGAGACAATAAGCCAACAAAAGGAGATTAGAAAAACATTGAGTTGTATGAACTTGAAAGTTATAAGGAAGACAAAGCATTTCCTATAGCATTTCTCTTTGGATTTCTGAAGACATTCAATTACAGGAACTTAACAAATGTTTAATGAATGAAAGGATAAAAGTGACTGCCAGTTTGAAACAATGAATATAATTAAATTCTGAGGATTGGGTTAATTGAATTTTCTCCAGCTATTAAAAAGAATCTGAATCCAGGAAATCATAGGTTCAGTTCAAATATAACTCATGTTTAGTTCATAAGTCATTTACTACCTCAAGTCACTTTCTTCCAGAAGCTATTTATCAGAAGTAAAGGATGAACACAGCAGCCCTGAATGTGGAGTATATCTATGCCAGGAATCAGGGAAAATAAAATGAAAGGATATTGTAGAATGAATGAATTACAACTGTGTGACTTGAGCCTCATTTGAGAAGAAGAAGATGCACAACAGAAGCTTAGTTTAACATACAAAATATTTAACATAGAAACTGATATTTAAGTCTGCACAATTTACCAGAACACACTGGTATGTGTGAAATCCCAAGAGACAAGTCTATAGACTGGTAACTGAGACTGTGAAAATTGAGGGAAATTAAAGGGAACAAATACATTTCTTCTTGGGTAATTTTAAATAAACTCCCTCAATTGTCTTCATTTTTCATTTCCATGGAGGTTTTTGCTATGAATCCTAATAATCTAGACATGGTACAATCAATGGCACAAAATTTGAATAATTGGTTTTTATTGCTAAATCACAGGGACTTTTAAATCTAAAGTCATCAAAAATTGGCTATGAACAAAGGTTTATTAAAGAATAGACTAACTTTCAGACAATTTCTGAAAAATATGTATGCTCTTGATTTTATAAATGCATGTACGTTAAAACCTAAAATATATCCTAGGAAACAACTATTCAATTGGAACCTATAATTTGAGCTTATATGCATTTCCTGAGGACTACTCATGATTGATCTTATGAAATAATGAATGTATAAATAATTCTGTACTTTTTCTCAGAAGCAAAAATCATACTTTTAATAAAGGTTCAAATAATCTCTACTCATAAAAATCAATGGTTGAGTTTGAAAATATTTTATTAGTCACTTGCTTTTTCTTGTCTGCTTCCTCATGAGGTTCTTTGAAGAAAACAAAAACATATACTTAAAATTTACAGTATTAATCAGGGATTTAATTACAAATAGCATATTTGGTTGCAAATAGCATAGTTTACAGAATCTCTAGGTGGGCCAAAAACAAGGCTGAAGGCCACACAATTGGGGACCGTGCGCAATGATATAAGGTAGAGCTGATTGGAGGAAACACTGCTGCTCCTCCCAGTGTGCTCAGAATCTACAGATAAGGGGCAGTGGATGCCAGCATTCTAACTTCTTCATTGTCTGCTTTTGGAAGCTGCATGTCACCAGCATGGATTTGACAAGGGGTCTGAACTTTTGTCACTAATTTCTGATTCAATTTGGTGCATGTGGTTTCTAGATGGTAGGTAACATATCTGTGTCCATAGTATACCAAATCACCTGGCTTCAAAGTATGGGGGACATAATAGCATGTTCAAAGGCATAACACTTACTCCACTAGCACCAGCAGGCCATTTGGTGATGTCTCCACTCTAAATTAGAATAAATTCAAATTATGCAAGTTAATGAGTCATACAGCTTTACAATCTGCAAGCTGTAAGTCAGTTAGGATGTGGCATCTAAGGTCTTTGGGGAGAGAGAGTTGCAAGTGAGGCAGGTGTTGTTAGACTCATCTTTAGGGATGTGAGCTTAAGGAAAGTTAAGACTCTATCTCACATCAAGTCAGCCAAGCTTCATTCTTCATTGTGTCTATGCAACATACTATTAATTATTTTTGTCAAGAACAAATAAGATAAACTAACAAGAAAAAGAGATTCTGTAGGGGATTTTTTAATTCTTTCCTTTTTTATATTCAAAATTTATAATAAAAATATTTCAGAAAGTAATAGTAGTTAATGCTCATTAATCGTTTACTATATGCAGTACTTACTATTCATTTACTATATGCTAGGCATTGTTCTAAATATTTTATACATAATAACTCAAACTTCACAAATAATGAAATACTGAAATATTTTTGTTCCATTTTACATATAAGAGAAATAAGGCACAGCAAGTTTAAACAAATGGCCTATGGCAATACAGCTAGTAAGTGGCAGAACTGAGATTTGAACGTATGCAGTCTGACCACCTTGTCTGTTTTCTTCAACACCATTCTACATAGTCTAAATTAGACCCTGGAATAGGGATCCTAAATGCAAATAGAACACCAATGCTGGCTGCCCAATTAGAAACAGTTATACCAATAAACTATTATACAATACTTAATTATTAGAGTGACTACAAACCCATATTTGCATGGGACAATCCTGGGTTATTCCTCTGCCCTATTATTATAATGAATAGTGATCCTTTTATTCCTGAAATGGCCTGCTTTCAAAAATAAATTACAAAGTCATTTGATGAAAAAATGCATGTGTGATTTTAGAATATGGATTTTTGATATTTTAGAATATCAAAAAAAAGAATTGTAAATGTTAAAATGAAGGCTATCGAAGACGTTCTTTTTCTTATTCTTTGGAGGAGAGTCAGCTATTGTATTTAACATGTCATCAAAGTATAATAAATTAAATATATAAAATATTTCTGTGCACATACAAGCAGATTATTCACACATACTGTTGATTAAATTGGTTCATGCTATGTTTCTTCCACATATTTTACATAATAGAAAAACAATCATGGACTTAGTTTCTTTTGTACTTAGTAATGGATGAAATCATGGTTTTCCATGTTACCTCATATTTAATAAATTCTGGGAGATGTAAGAAGCTAGAAAAATGGACAGGGCTTCCAACTTTTTTGAGGAGCCATTAATTATATTAATTAAACACACTTTTTAATCTGTCACCAATATTCCCAAGATTTCCAAAGCTTATGGTATGACCTTTTCTTTAAGGTGTGACATAGAAAACTTTGATTATCATTTTTGAAAAGAAAAATTATGGCATTATATAAATGGATCACAATTGTCATAAACCTATTATCTTATAATAATAGGTTTACAACCTATTATAACAGGCTTACAACTTATTAAAGAACTATAAATAATCTGAAAAACAAATCTAAAAAACCCTTCCAACTCCTTCTCCCCATTTGCAAAACTTAGAAAACCTTAAGAGAATAATTTCATGGAGCATGATTTAAATATTATAATAAATTCCTATCATTTATGTAACATGGTGATTACAATAAATTGTTTGTTTTTAAAAGTTCAACCCATCATTTTTTTCTTTCTTTTTTTTTTGAGACGGAGTCTCGCTCTGTCGCCCAGGCTGGAGTGCAGTGGTGCGATCTCAGCTCACTGCAAGCTCCGCCTCCCGGGTCAATGTCATTCTCCTGCCTCAGCCTTCCGAGTAGCTGGGACTACAGGTGCCAACTACCACGCCCAGCTAATTTTTTGTATTTTTAGTAGAGACGGGGTTTCACTGTGTTAGCAAGGATGGTCTCGATCTCCTGACCTCGTGATCTGCCCACCTTGGCCTCCCAAAGTGCTGGGATTACAGGCATGAGCCACCGCACCTGGCCCCAACCCATCATTTTTTCCAATACTTCTATAGAAACCAATAAATATTTAATATATTTTAAACCTATAAATATAAGACCAGTAGATGACTAACATTAAAAAGTAGCACACATATATGTAAAAAACATAATTTTCATAGAACAACAAATTACTTTTGACAAGATCATTCTAAAAAATTAAGGAAGCACGAATGCATTTTATTTGTGTTGGATAATTGATGCTATCAGGGCTGACTGATAAGATCCTTATATATTACATAAGTATTTCATAAATCCCATGATTCTTATCTTTTTTCTAATCTTCATTTTGTCTTTTGGGCAATGGTCTTGTGTTTGCTGCATAAGGTTATGAGTGATGTTAATGAGAGCATCTGTCACAACAGAAAAAGTCAAACTGTTATTATTAGGAGGCAGGTTTAAAGTTGCTCCTTAGCAAAGCAAAAACAAATAAAAACCGTTGCTGATTTTGTACTTTGAAGAAGAAAATTAGCTGCTTCAATGCATTTTACAATGTAATATTGCTAATATTTCTAAATGAGAAAATAAATCACTATAGTTTCGGTAGGCCCAGAGTTTCCTTTTAATTTTTCAAAATCTATGTAGGTTTCTAATGATACTCTAATTAACTGTAATAGGTGTTTGCAACTGAAATTCAAAACAATACTAAAGAGAAATTTAGAGGTCAGTGCCTAAATTTGTCTTTAAATAAACTACCTGTAATATATAACTTAAATAAATTTCTGAAAATATCACTTTCGTAGGTGGAAAACTGCTTTATTATTGTATTACACACATACACACACACACACACACACACACATATTTCTGTTATATATTCACCTGTATTTCTATTGAAATACTACCAATGACAATTCCCATTTACTAGGCTTTTCTTTTTCATAGCCAGTTCACCTCCAACTGTTTGTTTCTTCCTAAAGATGACACTTCATTTCCACCTTACATTTAAAAGTTTGGACTTAATTTTTTAGATAAATGAATATAGTTGAACTGAACATTCAAAAACAAAAAGTCTTATCAGCTCTCTATATTTTAATTTAAGGAAGTCTGCCTTTTAAGATAAAACAAATAGTAACTATATTAACTTTAGGCAAGTCATCTCCCTAAATTAATGCATGCAATATATTTCTGTTTGAAAGTCTGAAGGTGTCTCAATCAGTCTTATATATCACCTAGTTACTAAAAATAGAGCATTTATATTGATTTCTTCCACCCTTCTGTTTTGCTTTGCGAAGCTGCTACAATCAGACCAAGTCCAGAATGGAGTGGGAAGAGTGTAAAGATAAGCAGAAAACAGAGATTACAAATACAAGAATGAGAAGGGTTTGAAACTAACAACTTTGTCAGCTGGACGTGTGTACTGCAAAAGAGGCACAGAATTACCTAACATGTCCCAGCAGGAACCAATGTAGCATTCCTGGGATTGAATTTTGATGGCTCTTGATCAAGGAAATAGACAGGGTTTAAACAAGAGGTCATAGACTTGGGAGCACTTTCTCACACATGAAATTTAACATACTCTGACACTTCTCAAAAAAAGACATTTATGCAGCCAAGACACATGAAAAAATGCTCATCATCACTGCCCATCAGAGAAATGCAAATCAAAACCACAATGAGATACCATCTCACACCAGTTAGAATGGCAATCATTAAAATGTCAGGAAACAACAGGTGCTGGAGAGGATGTGGAGAAATAGGAACACTTTTACACTGTTGGTGGGACTGTAAACTAGTTCAACCATTGTGGAAGACACTGTGGCGATTCCTCAGGGATCTAGAACTAGAAATACCATTTGACCCAGCCATCCCATTACTGGGTATATACCCAAAGGATTATAAATCATGCTGCTATAAAGACACATGCACATGTATGTTTATTGCAGCACTATTCGCAATAGCAAAGACTTGGAACCAACCCAAATGTCCAACAATAATAGACGATTAAGAAAATGTGGCACAAATACACCATGGAATACTATGCAGCCATAAAAAATGATGAGTTCCTGTACTTTGTAGGGACATGGATGAAGCTGGAAACCATCATTCTCAGCAAACTATCGCAAGACAAAAAACCAAACACTGCATGCTCTCACTCATAGGTGGGAATTGAACAATGAGAACACATGGACACAGGAAGGGGAACATGGGGTCTGTTGTGAGGTGGGGGGGGGGGGAGGAGGGATAGCATTAGGAGATATAGCTAATGTCAAATGATGAGTTAATGGGTGCAGCACACCAACATGGCACATGTATACATATGTAACAAACCTGCATGTTGTGCACATGTACCCTAAAACTTAAAGTATAATAAAAAATAAAAAGAAAAAAATTTTAACATACTGGCTCACTGCAAAATGGCTCTTAGAAGCCTGGAGAAAACAATTGTCCACACCAAGCAAAGTAGAAATGCCTGAGTTTTTCTGGCACACAGTACAAGAAGGAGTCTAAATGGTTCAGAAAACTGACCTTGCAGTAAGGAATATCCAAAGTGAGATCAGACAACCACCAGGGGATTACATTCTGCAAGAATGTGCAAAGGACATCATACTCACTTACAAAAGTCATCAGCAATACACTGGTAAAGGGAGCACTGGCCCCAGTAACTTCAGTCATGGCCTTCTTCTGTAAGCCAAGGTGATGGTAGGCAGGTGGTCACAGAACTATATTTGATAGTAATAGAAAAGATGGGACCTCAATGTTCCATCAACAGACCCCAAAGCAATAAAGGAGAAATAAAGTTTTTAATTGCTGGAAGCCAGGGGACCACAATGATTATAGTGATCAGCATTCAGAAAGAAAGGTAAGGATCTTGACCAACAGGAGTTAAGGAGATAATTAATAGAACATAGTGTCTGTAAAAGCAAAATAGTTGGGCAGAAATTTAATCCAAAAGAAAGTAGATTTCTTTGCCATTATTATATAATTTTCCTTGTGTTTTCTATAAGTCCTAGCCTTCATTAATTGGTGTGTTTTTCTTCATTTTTAGGCATTCAATAACCTCGTTTGTCTTTATTCATTAACCCATCTGATGTTTATTAAGGGTATATTATATGCTAGTTTTACTGGAGATATGACAGTGAACAAACCAATGTTCCTCTCCTCTTGGCACTTACATTCTCTAAAAGAAAGAGAGGCAAGAGAGAAATTAGCATGTGTATTATTCTGTTCTCATGCTGCTAATGAAGACATACCTGAGTCTGGGTAAAGGAAACAGGTTTAATAGACTCAGAGTTCCACATGGCTGGGGAGGCCTCACAATCATGGCAGAAGGGAAAGGAGAAGCAAAGGCACATAGCTCATGGCGGTAGGCAAAGGAAACATGTGCAGGGCAACTCCCCTTTATAAAACCATCAGATCTCATGAGACTTATTCACTATCACATGAACAGCCCAGAAAGACCCATCCCATGATTCAATTACCTCCCACCAGGTCCCTCCCACAACATGTGGGAATTATGGGAGCTATAATTCAAGATGAGATTTGGGTGGGGACACAGCCAAACCATATCACTATGCAAAGTGTCAGATGATAATCGCTGTTCTGGGTAAATTGGAAAAGGTTCCAGGAGTTGGTAGAGTAGTATAGCTTTATTATTTTCTTGTCTCTTTCTTCCTGGTTAAATCACAGTTTCAAGATAAACAATTTTCACCCTAGTCTGCAGAAGTTTTAACAAAAATTACAAAGAGATACTAATGTTTGTTTGCATTAATTACAAAATATGTCTCCATCATTGTTTAGTAGGGGAAGCATTCTGAAGAAGTTAAACGAAAGAATCTTCTTCTCTGGATTAGTACCATGTCTTCTGCCTATACACACCCCAAAAATCCTTTCACCAACATCTTGCACTCTTTTCCATATATTATTCAACAATTAGGGCAGAATTTATTTAAGCTTTTGATTAATTCTTGTAATGAATATGTTCTAAGTGCCTACCTCAGAAACAATGGATTCTCCAAGATGTAGGTTTGTATATTTCTATAAAATATTTCATAGACAAATATGTAGATAAGACAGGCAGACATCCAATTTCTGTTCTTACTGATTTTCATGTAGTGTTAAAATATTGCTAGGGTAAAGCGACTGTCATCACCAGTAAAAGCTGATGCTCCAGGTGTTTTGCTCATATGGTAACAAGATAGCGATGGTTGCTACTTTAATGATAATAAGCTAAGAATCTTGCATACTGTTTAACTCTGTCATCACACTAATAGCTTCATTTGGGCACAGCCAATGCCACATTATTATATCTTATATCTACATAATATATATAATCAGTGGCACTTTTCTCTCTCTTCAACACCAAACACCATGCCATCTATTTTCCTCTTGCTATTGAAACGTGTCCCTTTCAAATACCTCAGACTTCATTGGCATTTGCTGCTGCTCTGAAGAAGGCATTTGGCAGCAATTTTTAAAACGACAGTGGGGTTATTTAGAAGACCTCATGCTCCGTGGCATTTTTGTCATTCTGCCTTTTCCCTGTAGCTGTGTAGCAACACTAATGTGACAGCAAGCTATCTAACCTTGTGTGACCTAGTTTAATTAGCTTCCCTAGGCCTCATGGTATCATCTGTAAAATGAACCAAGTAGAAAAGAAACGACAAAACCATGCTGATAATGTAAATTACAGAACATTCCATTTTGAGAAAATTTTATTTTGACAGATGAATTTCAAACTATCATTTACTTATTTTTTATTTAGTAAAACAATAATTTAATATTAAGAAGATGATAATTACTGAAATTAGGTTAGAGATTTTGCTAATAATATAAGAGAAACATAATATGTTGGAAAATCTCATTCTTAAGTTACTAGTATGATTACCATATAACAATGTGCAAAAGTTAAAGTTGCTTGAAAGTCATATTCCAAATTGGATCAAATGCACTCTGATGCAGCCATCTGCAATCAAATCTGTGCTACGCTACGTGATGGGAAAGCAAAATAAAATAATGCTGGAGTGAAAAACTTCCCTTAAATAATAGATGCTGATAATTGTGGCCAGATTGCTCTTGCTTTAATCTATTAATATAATTCTTAGTAATTTATGTATTCAAATATTATTAGGAGGACATCAAAACAAACTAAATTTGAGAACACAGCAAAAGAAAACTGCTATGTTTTAAATAGCTTTAGATTTTAGGAATATGATTGGGGAAAGACCAAGGCTGCTGGAGGGTATGTAACAGAAATGGAGAATCAGGCTTCCATATTGTTCTGCCTGAGGTTTAGTTGTCCCTGTACTGAGAAAACATATTTTCACCTAATACTACCTTTACTGGCACCCTAGTGATTGGTGACAGGGCTATATCTTTTGGTTATCTCTAGATACATGATTCTTGAAAACATTAATTGCAACAAGAGCAAGCACAAGAACAAATGAGTTAGATAAAACTCTATCAAAAGAATTGGTACAATAAGGACAATATACCATGACATAGAATGGCACTCCTCCAATTTGTTAAACCCATCCCTTTCTTCACATTATTGCTTCTATCTTTTGCATAAGAAATGCACTTGGAATTTCAGTGATTACTCTGCTAAGAGTTTAGCTAAAGATTATAAATTATATTATCATCTCTGTGTGAGCTGCAATTGATTTTATTTACTGGATAAAGGTCTGGAAAATATCAGCTATGCATAGATCCTTTACTGGTTTTGATTTGATCAGTTTTCTCTCAGAAATTAAAATCTTGGATAATATTTCTTCATAATAATAATGGAACAGGGAAATGATTAGTCGGTTTCCCTATTTCTCTGAGTTAAATTCACTCTGAAACAATCCAGCAAGAAATTATAATCCCCAAAATACAAGCAATTAAACAAAGAGTTGATAGCATATATTTAATTCTTAAGCCAGAGATAATGATAAGCAGCTTAATAATACATAAGAACAATATGGAAATATTCCAAGTAAATCAGCGGGGTTCAGGACCCATTCCTTCTTGCCTGCACAAATGTATCACTCTAGCAATGCTTCTTGCTTCTTCCTGAATACTTAATTTTTCTTTTTAAACTTGTTCATTACCATCTAAAAATACTCACATTTAAAAAACTGTTTCTGGCTTGACCTTCACCTCAATTTTTTTCCCATTTTTTTATTCCCCTTCACAGAAAATCTCATTGAGAGAATGTGTTATTTGTAGTTTCTATGATGCCTCTTCTATTTCCCTTCGGCCCCGCCTATTCAGACTTTCACCCTAACATGCCAGTATAACTGTCTTGCCAAAGTAACCAATCACCTCATTCTTACTAAGTACAATGTCAATTTTCAGTCATTATTCTAATTAATGTGGAGGCTCTGGAGTATTTGAAAGCCATTCCTGGGAGTCAAGAAATAGTTCTTTGCTGTCACTGTGTTTGTTGTGTTCTCTGTTCTTTGTCCTCTATTAAATCTACTAAATGTGTTGCTGTGTTAAGCCTATTGTGCCTTATAAGTTTGATTATCAATCAGAACTCAGGACCAGTGCTACTTCTTAACCACTTCCAGCTATTGCAGATTGGTATCATTAATGCAACTGACTTTTAGACCTACAACTCAATATGGCAAGGGTGCTTTATGGTGAAGAAAAGAAGAGGAAAGACAGACATAAGAATAAAAAGAAAGAAGGGGAAAGAAAGAGAAAAGAGTGAAGATTTTGATGTCCAACGAGTTGCTGACTCACTATCAGTATGAAGTCACAAAAATTCTGTGTCAGAATATCAGGCATAAATTTCATGTATTTTATTTATTTGTTTGCTTGTTTATTTACTTATAAGTAAAAAGGTTTGAATCCTGAAGATTTGGGAAAATGAATTTATAAGATAAGGCAGACAGACAAAAAATTAGTGAGTAGTACTCCGATGTGGTTGTTGCTTAGCTGAATTTTAGTGTTAGTAAAATTGTTAGAAACTGAAGGAAAGAAAAGAGTCAATCATACTTGGTAAGACAGACCATCAAACAAGGTCTTGTTATACACCAATGATTCCATTGGGGATTTGGAAAATACAGTGTTCAGTTATTATTCTCTATGTATGACTATTGTTCACTAGACACACTCCTAGGTACACAATGTAGTGGAGAGGTGACCACGGATATTTATGGATAGAATACAGTTCAAAGGCACGTGACTCTTTGCTTGATAATACTAGCAACCACCTGATGAATCTTTGCTCTCTCAGATTCTTTGACTAATGATCAGGAGACTAACAATTCTATGGCAGACATATGTGAACAAAATGGACTATGTAAGTTGAGTTCCAGCAGTGTTCAGCATACAAACAATTTTCTAGAATTTAGAAGTAATTGAATTGATTTATTTGGAATAGATAAAGGCATAAACAGAACATAAATACAGCAAGTTTGCGCTGGAAAAGGTTTCTGTTTGGCTTTCTCACTTTTCTAAAACAATGGACTATCCCCTGAAACTCTTGAAATATTTCACATACAAGCAAATTGATTGGGTTTATGATGACAAGAAACAACCCAACCAAAATAGTATGTGGCTGTAATGTAAACAAATATGATATGGGCAGTGCCTTTTGACTGGGCTCCTTTATTTCAACCCTATATTCAAAGGGTTATAGACCATATAGGAAATAACCCACCTGCTATCATATCTGCCAAGCATTTATTTGATTTAATAATGAAAAAGGTTTTAACTGTTCCAAAGAAGGAAGATGGGCAAAATAAAAATAAGAGAAATTGGGGAAAAATAATGGTTAAGTTGAGTCGAAATCTGTCTGTAGGTGATAAAGAGCAAAATGAAAATCAAAATGAGGCAATTAACAATGCTGTTACAAAATACCTATCCAACCAAGATCACCAGATCAAGGATGATATTACATTATGCTTATCCCAGCTTTGGTCGCTATCAAACTTCAAAGGCTTTAAAAATCCTTCTCCATTTATCCTAAGTGGAATAAATTTAAATCCAATGATGCTGAAAGAGACTGGAAGAAGAAAGCATTGATGTGATATATTAATGAAAGTTTTTAATTGCCAGAAATTGTCAAACCATTATTAATACATTATTATTAACTGAAGTACATAGTTTATAATAGGATTCACTCTTTGAGTTCAATACTTCTATGGACTTTTTTTTTTTTCGAGGCAGGGTCTTACTCTGTCACCTGGACTTGAGTGCAGTGGCATAATCATGGCTCACTGCATCCTTGACCTTCTGGGTGCAAGCAATCTTCACACCTCAGCCTCCTAAGTAGCTCAAACCATAGGCATGCACAGCCATTCCCCATAATTTTTTGTTTTCATTTTTGTTAAGATGGCATCTTCCTATGTTGCCCAGTCTAGTCTCAAACTCCTGGGCTCAAGTGATCCTCCTACCTAAGCCTCCCATAGTGCTCAGATTACAGGTGCAAGCCATCATGCCCAGGCAGTTCTATGGATTTTCAAACGTAAAATATCTTCTATCCACCATTACACTATCACACTATCACACAGAATAGATTCACTCCCCTAACATTTCCTATGTTCCAACTATTCATTTCTCACCCTCTGCCCACACCCTACCCACGAAATCTTTAGCCACTATTGATCTTTTTTACTGTCTCCTTACTTTTGTATTTTTCAGAATGCCTTATAGTTAGAATCATACATTAGGTAGTCTTGCCAGTTATGCTTACTTCACTTAGCGATATTCATTTTAGATTCCTCCATGTCTTTTAATGACTTGATGGCTCATTCACTTTAACTGCTGAATAATATTGTTTTATATGGATGTACCATAGTTTATCAACTAATTAACTGAAGGACATCTTGATTTCTTCCAATTTTAAACAACTGTGAATACAGCTATATAACATTCATATGCAAGTTTTTGTATAGACAAGTTTGCAACTCACTTCAGTAAATACTAGAAATGTGATTGATGGATGGTGTGGTAAAACTAGGTTTAGCTTTGTGTGTAATAAACTGCCAAACTGTCTTTCATTTTTGCATTCCCGTAAGCGATGTATGAAAGTTTCTGTTACTGCATATTCTCGTCAGGATTTGGTGTTGTTCTTGTATTAAATTTTAGTCATTCTAGGTGTGTAGTGGCATCTTATTTTAATTTTAATTCGATGACAATATAAGATGTTGGGCAGCTTCTCATATGTTTTTAATAGACATGTTTGTCATTTTATGTACTTCACTTGTCTTTCTGCATGAGTGAGGACTTCCAGTATAATATACAATAGGAGTGGCAGAAGGGGGCATCCTTGCCTTGTTCCTGACCTTACGGGAAAATCATCTATTTTCTCACTACTGAATATTAGATTAGCTACTTGATTATTATTTTTAGATTTTTTTTTGTCAAGTTGAGAGGGTTCCCCTGTATTCCTAGTCCGATGAAAGTTTTGTTTGCTGGTTTGTTTGTTTTTATCATTAAACAGTATTGCATTTTGTCAAATACCTTTTCTGCATCTATTGCTATGAAAACATGATTTTCTTGTTTAGCCAGTAGATGTGATGAATTACATTAATTTATTTTTGCATGTTGAAACAGCCTTGCATATTTAAAATATACCCCTATGACAAATTGGTATAATTTATATTGTCTATGCATCTATTCTGAATGTAAGTTTAACTTTCTCAGTCATCCTTGACACAGTATCCCGTTCTTTACCTCCTCTTAGTTCTTCAGTGTGGCTGCTCCAGAGTCTGTCTTATACAACTCTCTCCTAGTGACCGCCTCCCTATAGGACAGCTAAATTCAATCTACTTGACTCATCAGTTGTTCATTCCCCACACCCCACAAGGACTGCATAAATATGTTCCAGTGACCGTCTCTCAGTCACAGAGTAACCCCACACATCTCATGCCTGGTTGCCTTAAACTCAATAGTTAGAAGTGCCTGAGGAAAGCATGCTTGGGTAATGCTCTAGACCTAAGGGGTTCCTCACTGTCTTTTTCTCTTGTTCTTCACCTACTGCTTGAACACGTCTGTCCTGGACAGCTGCCCTCTTCCCATTGGCTGTGCAAAGTGTGCTGCCCTCTTCCCTCTGGATCTGTAAGTAATAAAAATGCTTCTGTCATTTCAAGTGTTTGACTGTGCTGCCTCCTCTCTTTCTCACTGACTGACACACCTGAACCTAAATTCTTTCCTGATCAGAGCTATAATTTATAGCTACCCTCAAGAGGGAGACTTCAACACCAAATTAGAAAGAATTTATAAACAAAAAAAACTTTGCTTGTTCATTGTCTATACATCTTTGTATGCATGGTTAGACTTGATTTACTAATATTTTGTTGAGAGTTTTTTGCATCCATTTTCATGAGAGAAAATGGTGTGTAGTTTTCCTTTTTTTGTAATGTTATTATCTACTTTTGTTATTAGGGTAATGCTGACCTTATAAAATGAGACAGAATTCTTTTGTGTGCTTCTAATTTTTGGAACAATTTATAGAGAATTGGTATTATTTCTCTTGAAATATTTGGTAAAATTCACCAGTGAAACTGAGACTGGGTCTTCTCTTTGTTTTGGAAGGTTATTAATTATTGATTCAATTATTTTAGTATGTAAAGTCGTATTTGGATTATCTGTAGCAAGTGTTTCTGTAGATTGTGTCTTCTACGGAATGTTCTTTTTCATCAAAGTTATCTAATTTTTGGCTTACAGCTGTTTATTATATTCTTTTACTGACCTTTTAATGTCCATTGGGCCAATAGTGATGGCCATTTTTTAACTTCTAATACTTGTAATGCTTGTGTTGTAATTTTTTGTGTGTGATTCTGGCTGGGGCTTACCAATTTTAATTTTATAGAAGCTAAAAGCCTGGTGACCCATATTTTTCTTTGGCAAAATAAAACTGTCACCTGAGTTAATATGAAAGATAGAAAAAATACCTAACACACTTTGTTTTGGAGAAGAGGTTTTGAGGTAAAATGTTACTACTGCAAGGTGTTTGCTATTACCTTCATATCGCTAATGATTATAAGAAATTAAACTCAAAAAAGAGTTGAAGTCAGACGTGGTGGCTCACGCCTGTAATCCCAGCACTTTGGGAGGCCAAGGCAGACATACTGCTTGAGTCCAGGAGTTCGAGACCAGCCTGAGAGACATAGTGAAACCCCATCTCTACTAAAAATACAAAAATTTTCCAGGCGTAGTGGCACATGCCTGTAGTCCCAGCTACTTGGGAGGCTGAGGCAGGAGGATTGCTTGAACATAGGAGGTGGAGGTTGCAGTGAGCCAAGATATCACCACTGCACTACAGTCTGGGTGACAGAGTGAGGCACTGTCTCAAAAAACAAACAAAAAAAGCATTGAACTTTTTACAACCAGGAATGCATTGGAAGAAATAAAATACATATTCAATAAAATACAAGAAAATAGATAGTTTAGAACTTTCTGGGTGGTTACTTGAAGCTATTTCTTTTATGAAACCATAATAGATAAATTTGAGAAGTGGCATGAGAAACATTTGACTAATTAAGATACTCTTTGGGGGCAAAAAAGTTACAGGAAGGCTGCTAGAAAATTACTAAATAAGAAATCTGAATAAATTAATGTTGCTCACAGGCAATATTTTCAATTTGACATTTCAATAAAAATTTCCTTTAAACCAGCTGATATGGTTTGGCTGTGTTCCCACCCAAATATCATCTTGAATTGTAGTTCCCAATATTCCCATGTGTGGAGAGAGGGACTCAGTAGGAGGTAATTGAATCCTGAAGGTGGTTTCTTGCATGCTATTCTCATAATAGTAAGCTCTCCCAAGATCTGATGGTTTTATAAGGGGCTTCCCCCCTTCGCTCAGCTCTCGTTCTTCTCTCTCCTGCCACCTTGTTAGGGACAAGTTTGTTTCCCCTTCTACCATGATTATCAGTCTTCTGAGACCTCCCCAGCCCTACAGAACTATATGAGCCAATTAAACTTCTTTCCTTTATAAATTATCCAGTCTTGGGGATGTCCTTATAGCAGCATGATAACAGACTAATACTTTAAATTGGTACTGGGAGCGGGGCGCTACTGTAAAAACACCTGAAAATGTGAAAGCAACTTTGGAACTGGGTAAGAGGCAGAGGTTGGAAAAGTTTGGAGGGCTCAGAAGAAGATGGGAAAATGTGGGAAAGTTTGGGACTTCCTAGAGATTTGGAGGGATCAGAGGACAGGAAGATGTGGAAAAGCTTGGAACTTCCTAGAGATTTGTTGAATGGCTTTGACCAAAATTCTGATAGTGATATTGACAATAAGGTCCAGACTAAGGTGGTCTCAGATGGAGATGAGGAACTTGTTGGAAACTGGAATAAACGTGACTCTTGCTATGCTTTAGCAAAGAAACTGGCTGCATTTTGCCCCTGCCCTGGAGATCTGTGGAAACCTGAACCTGAAAGAGATGATTTAAAGTATCTTGTGGGAGAAATTTCTAAGCAGCAAAGCATTCAAGAGGAAGCAGAGCATAAAATTTTGGCAAGTTTGTAGCCTGATGATGCAAAAGAAAAGAAAAACCCATTTTCTGGTGAGAAATTCTAGCTAGCTGCAGAAATTTGCATAAATGATGAGGAACAAAATGTTAACCACCAAGAAAATGAGGAAAATGTCTCCAGGGTATGTCAGAGAACTTCACAGCAGCCCCTCTCATCACAGTCCCAGGGCCTAGTAGAGAAAAATTGTTTTGTAGGCTGGGCCTAGGGCCCTCCTGCTGTGTGCAGCCTAGGGACTTGGTGCCCTGCATCTCAGTGGCTCCAGCCATGGCTAAAAGGGGCCAAGGTACAGCTCAGGCCATGGCTTCAGAAGGTGCAAGCCCCAAGCCTTGGCAGCTTCCATGTGGTGTTCTTTCTGCAGATGCACAGAAGACAAGAATTAAGGTTTGGGAACCTCTACCTAGATTTCATTAGTTGTATGGAAATGCCTGATGTCTAGGCAGAAGTCTGCTAAGGGGGCAGAGCCCCCATGGAGAACCTCTGCTAGGGCAGTGCAGAAGGGAAACGTGGGGTGGGAGCCCCCACACAGAGTCCCCATGGGGTACTGCCTAGTGGAGCTATGAGAAGCAGGCCACTGTCCTCCAGACCCCAGAATGATAGACCCACCAAGAGCTTGCATCATGTACCTGGAAAAGCCACAGGTATTCAACACTGACCCATGAAAGCAGCTGGGAGGGGGCCTGTATCCCACAAAGCCACAGAGGCAGAGCTTCCCAAGGCTGTGGGAGCCCACCTCTTGTATCAGCATAACCCAGATATGAGAAATGCAGTCAAAGAAGATTGTTTTGAAATTTTAAAGTTTAATGACTGCCCTATTGGATTTTGGCCTGTAGCCCCTTTGTTCGGGCCAATTCCTCCCATTTGGACTGGGTGTATTTACCCAGTGCCTATACCTCCATTGTACCTAGGAAGCAACTAACTTGCTTTTGATTTTACAGACTCATAGGCAGAAAGGCCTAGTCTCAGACAAGACTTTGGACTTGGAATTCTGGGTTAATGCTGGAATGAGCTAATTTGGGGGGCTGTTTGAAAGGAATAGCTGTGTTTTGAAATGTGAGGCCATGAGATTTGGGAGGGGCCACAGGCAAAATGATATGGTTTGGCTCTGTCCACATGCAAAACTCATCTTCAATTATAATTCTCATAATCCCCATGTGTGGTGGAAGGGATCAGGTGGGAGGTAACTGAATCATGAGGGTAGTTTCCCCAATGCTATTCTTGTGAAAGTAAGTTCTCATGAAATCTGATGGTTTTATAAGGGGTTTCCCCCTTCACTTGGCTCTCATTCTCTCTTCTGCTGCCTTGTGAAGGACGAGTCTGCTTTCCCTTCTGCCATGACTGTAAGTTTCCTGAGGCCTCTCCAGCCAGGTGAACTGGGAGCCACTTAAACCTTTTTTCTTTATAAATTACACAGTTTCTTGTATGTTCTTATAGCAGCATGAGAACAGGCACCAGTTAAAACCAGAAGAACACATTTTCTTAATCCAGTCTATCATTGTTGGACATTTGGGTTGGTTCCAAGTCTTTGCTATTGTGAATAGTGCTGCAATAAACATACGTGTGCATGTGTCTTTATAGCAGCACGATTTATAATCTTCCACAATGGTTAAACTAGTTTACAGTCCCACTAACAGTGTAAAAGTGTTCCTATTTCTCCACATCCTCTCCAGCACCTGTTGTTTCCTGACTTTTTAATGATCGCCATTCTAACTGGTGTGAGATGGTATCTCATTGTGGTTTTGATTTGCATTTCTCTGATGGCCAGTGATGATGAGCATTTTTTCATGTGTCTTTTGGCTGCATAAATGTCTTCTTTTGAGAACTGTCTGTTCATATCCTTTGCCCACTTTTTGTTGGGGTTGTTTGTTTTAGTCTCGTAAATTTGTTTGAGTTCATTGTAGATTCTGGATATTAGTGTCATGAAATTGGAAATCATCATTCTCAGTAAACTATCGCAAAGACAAAAAACCAAACACCGCATGTTCTCACTCATAGATGGGAATTGAATAATGAGAACACATGGGCACAGGAAGGGGAACATCACACTCTGGGGACTGTTGCGGGGTGGGGGGAGGGGGGAGGGATAGCATTAGGAGATATACCTAGTGCTAAATGACGAGTTAAAGGGTGCAGCACACCAGCATGGCACATGTATACATATGTAACTAACCTGGACATTGTGCACATATACCCTAAAACTTAAAGTATAAAAAAAAAAAACACCAGAAGAACATAAAAGAACTGAAACCAACTATTTAAGTTACTACAATCAAGCTGACTTCACACAGGATTAATTAAACATGTTTTTAATGTCTAAATTTTTGTAGTTAGTTTTGCTGCAGAAAAAATAAATGTTGCATAGCACAGGATGAGAAAGAGGAATTATTAAACCTATTATTTTTATACAAATATTTTAATCTCCCAAGTTTATAGTATGTAGCTCTTAACACACAAAAAAAATGCTTTAATACTTATGGCATCAGGTCCTTATAGTAATGTTGATCGTTAGACCAAATACATAGTGTCTGTGCTATAGGATTTACAGTCTAGAAAACTGAGATTTGTATAGGTAAAGTAATTTTCTAGTCTTGAGAAAGATAAGGCGAGGACCTAGGTGTTTCAATTCCAGTGCTGGTATTTTATATTGTACTAACTGGTTTGAATATTTATTAAGCATTTATTATATTAATGATCTCTGGTCTATATTTATACTAGTTATTTAAATGGCAGTGCAAAAAACTTTTTTGAAAAAGAACTCTTCAAAGAGATATAGGCATTATTAGCTTATTCTTTCTTGGTTTGAGAAGGCGCTAAATCATTCAGCAACCAAATTACCTGTGGTCATAAAAAGCACATCTATCAGCTTGATTCTAATAAAATATTGGCTGCATCTGGCTTCCTGATTTGTGTCATAAGTGACATTTTAGATAGAAAGAAAGTAGTAGCATTTCCATCTGCTCTGTACCACACAATCTAACACCTGATTTTATTTTCATTTGTTTTTATCTCCAAATCTCCAAGATTTATATATCATCTGGTGTCCTTATATAGATTAAAATCTCCTTGAGGACAAAAACTCTATTTTTTACTATATCCATCAGGGCTGTAAGAACAATTGTTAGGTATTTTATTGTTATTGTTTAACCAATAAATAAATGAGCATAATTTTCACCTTTATTATTAAAATCAATTTTTTTGTAGAATGGTATTAATCTACATAAAAGCTAATCTTCAATTGTATTTCACTTTATGAATGCACATTTTCCTCTAAGAAAATGTAAATAAATAGTTCTTGTGTTCCATAGTGACTTTTTCAATGATTAAATAATATGATTTATTATTATTTTAGATATATGTATAATCTGTTAAATAGCAACAGTTGCTGAAGCAATATAAATAAAAATGTTTCTTGACCTCAGAGATCTTATTATAGACTGAAATTTCAAAAGATTGATTTATGGATAGTTACTATTAATAAAATCATTAAAAGGAAAGTTAAAATTCATTAATTCTATAAAAACAAAATAATTTTTATTCTGCTTTATATTCATGAAATTGAATTTCATGGTTAACCAAAAAGTTCAAAATTATCGGTGAAGAAATGTCTTCAGCCTAATTAATGTCAAGTTTTGAAAATGTGTAGTCTATGCTGTGAAAACTGATATTTTCAGCTAAGAATAACAAGATCTTAAGACTTGGTAAAATTGAAGAGGCAGTGTTAGTATTTAGTATTTATTTTTCTCATGAAGTGTTTATCTTTAGTGAAATATGTGCATAAAATTTTCAATGTTGCCTCATGGCTAGTTAAGTGCATTTACAGATTACTGTACCATGGTGTCATTCTAGGAGGAGTCAGTCTGTCATGATTCTCTGTATTCTACAATTCGATAATTCGCCTGAAGATGATTGGGTCCTCTGACAGTTTACTTAATGAAGTTCTGTAAATGCTCATGCTTTCAACAGCAGGATTAGATATCTGTGTAGACATTCAAGTCAATAATTTTATTCTGAATTTTTCTCTAAAATGTATAATGGAATTGTGTGTATAAAACAGGTTTTAATCTTCAAGATCAACATTACTGTTTAACAATTACAATTATATTCAATGCTGCTGAAACAATTGCTTTTCCTTGGCACCTAAAAAGTTCTCCAAATTTGTCTAAACTACTCTGATCTCCATATCTTCCTTTCATGTTGAGTTTTTCTACTTGGTCCATGTTTATTTGATCTTAAAAGAATCTTGTTCTACTGTAACTAGAATTTAAAAATGACTAACTTTACATTTCAGTTCAATTTTATTATATTAAAAATCCATATATTGAGCCAAGAATTGTGTTCAGCTATGTTGATGAGTAGGCCAGCAGTGCTCTATAAGAATTGCTATTGAGATTAGAGAAAATAATAACAAGGGGAAGAGGCAGGGAAACAAAAGATTGATTATTCATTGTATTAATGATAGTAATGGTATAACAGAGTTCGAAATTATTTGCTTTATGTGCATAAAAGAAGATGCTACTACAAATTTCACATAAGAAAATCTTCATATTTATATGTTGCCCATAACCATCTGATTGTCCCATATAAAGCTGTAATCTATAAATCTACCTATATAATATGTCCAAACATTGGCTGTATTGCAAGTTAAATTGTTTTATTTTCTCTCTTCAAATATTACACACTTTTAACTATAACGTTTGATTTCTTAAGCCAATCTATTAAGAAGAGTACATTATACATTGTTTTATAAGTGTATTAGAAACTATTTCTATAGTTATCTTTGTTTCAAGCCAAGAATCTGAAATTATCTATCTTCAACTATTTTGAAAGTTCTGAGGAATAAATAGTTATAGATGAATTTGAAACCATCACATTTCCACCATAATTTTCTGTTACGAAAGGAGGTACACTGAAATCTGAGATCAGCTAGCACATTTAATTTTGGAAAGTTTAAGATAATATTGCCAAATATTTCTCATATATATATATGAAGGAAAAAATGAGAATAAGAATCTTAAGTTATTTTTCTTACATCATTGGTTATTGTTACCCAATCTTCTTAATATCTCATCATTTAAATGTAAGTTTGGTTCTTATTTTTTTTAAAGCTATTTAAAGTCTTGTTAATGAGTTGTAATATACATGTAGTGAATTGCATAGATCTTAGGTGTATAGTTTGATCCACTTTAACAATGGATTCACTCAATGCAACCCATATACCTTTCAAAACAGAACATTGTTTTTACCCAAGAAAGTTTCCTCATATCCTTTCCCAGTTAATTCCTGCTTACTCCAAGGAGTAATCTAACCTGATTTGAATCACTATTTGTTAATTGATTACCACTTTTAATTTTTAACCGATTGTAGAATTTGTAAAAGGAAATAATATGTATTCTTATGTGACAATTTTTTTCTTAGATTATTTTTACATGTTATTTTTAATGAAAATTGTATCATTATATTTATCCATGCATTTGCATATATCATTGGTTTATTCTTTTTTATTGCTGAAGATTTTTAAATTATATGAATTACGTGAATATCAAATAGTTTTTCCATTGCCATTTCTTCTTTGTTTTCTGTTAGAGACAGGGTCCTATGCAGTCACCCAGGCTGGAGTCCAGTGATGCAATCACATCTCACTGTAACCTGGAACTCATGGACTCAAGCCATCTCCCAACTCAGCACCACAATTAGCCTAAATTTTTTTTCTAAATGTTTTGTAGAAGCAAGGTCTTGCTATGTTGCCCAGGCTGGTCTCAAATTCCTGAAATCAAGTGGTTCTTTCACCTCAGCCTTTGAAAGTTCTGGGATTACATGTGTAAGCCACCATGTCTGGCCATCTATCACCCTGTTGATAGACATCTGGACTGTTTCTAAATTGGCTATTATAAATAAACCTGCTATGATTACTATTATACAAGGCTTTTTGTGGACATATATTTTCATTGCACTAGAGTAAAACTGAATCACAGTGAAGAGGTATGTATAACATTTTAAGACACTGGCTAGAATGTGGCATAGCGGCCCACTTGAGACGTACATCAGGCAGGGGAGCCCCAAACCTCAGCCAAGGGAGGTGAGGTGGTGAGTGAGCATGCTACCCAGCTAGGAAAACCATGCTTTTTCCACGGAACTGCGCAACCCACAGGTTGGAAGACCCCACTTGGGACTCATGCCACCAGAGCCTAGGGTCCCAACCCTGGAGCTGCGCAGATTCTCAAAAGCCTCTCAGCTAGAATCTGCTTAAGCCTGTGAGTTCCCAGGGGGAGGGGCAACCAGTACCACAGCTGTGGCTGCTTGCTGTCTAAGCCTTTTGAGCTCCTTGAGGGAGGGTGCAGCAGCCAGCACTGGGACTCATAACTGCCTAACATGCTAAGCTCCCTGAGTGGGGGAAGGGTGGCATCCATTGCTACAGCTCCAGGACACACTTTTCTCCCACTGGAGCCAGGGAGGCTGAACAGCTTAGTCCTAGGGGTGACCCCCACAACCCAACATACCGACTGTGGAAGAATGAGACCAGAGCACCTCTTCAGGCCTGACTCTGACCCATCCTTACTCACTGTGTGAGTCCCCCCACTGCAGGAACCCCAACAACTCCAGCCAGAGGCTCAGGGACAGAACCCTGGGCCTGAGTCCATAGGGGGAGGGCTGGCCAGAGCCTCTGCAGACCAGAAGACTTAGCCTTTCCTCCTGGTAGTTCTGAGGAATTCAGGCAGCCCAGAAGAGTAGGTATCCCCCCAGCAAAGCACACTCCCTCCACTAAGGGACAGTCAAAGTGCTTTGTTAAATGGGCTCTGTTCCCCATGACCCTCAACCGGGTGAGACCCTCCAACAGGGGTTATCAGACACCCTATACAGGAATAATCCTACTGGCATCAGGTTGGTGCCTCTCGAGTTCAGAGATCCCAGAAGAAGGAACAGTCACCCATCTTTGTTGTTCTCCAGGCTCCTTGAGTGACATCTTCAGGCACAGGGGTGAACCAGAAGAATAAGGTCTCAACTGAACCCCTAGCAAACTGCAACAGCCCTACAGAAGAGAGACCTGATCATTGAAAGAAAAACAGACAAACAGAAAACAACACCATCAACAACAAAAAACGTCCCCACAAAAATCCCTTCCAAGGGTCAAAAGTCTCAAAGACCGAAACTCAACAAACTCACAAAGATAAGAAGGAATGAACAAAAACACCTCTGAAAACCCAAAGGTCAAGAGTGCCTCTTCTCCTTGAAGTGACCACGATGCCTCTCCAGCAAGAGTGCAGAACTGGATGGAGGATGGGATGGATGAATTGACAGAAGTAAGCTTCAGAAGATGGGTAATAAAAAACTCTGCTGAGCTAAAGGAGAATGTTCTAACACAATGCAAAGAAGCTAAGAACCTCAATAAAAGGTTAGAAGAGCTGCTAACTAGAATAACCAGTTTAGAGAGGAACATAAATGGCCTGATGGAGCTGAAAACTATAGCATGAGAACGTTGTGAGGCATAGAGAAGTATCAATAGCCAAATCAACGAAGTGGAAGAAATGATATCAGAGTCTGAAGACCACAAGGCTGAAAAAAGTCATGCAGACAAGAATAGAGGAAAAAAAAAAAGAATGAAAAGGAACAAACAAAGCCTTCAAGAAATATGGGACTACATAAAAAGACCAAACCTATGATTGATTAGAGCAACTGAAGGAGACAGGGAGAATGGGAACAAGCTGGAAAACACATTTTCGGATATTATCCAGAGCTTCCCCAAGCTACCAAGACAGGCCAACATGCAAATTTGGGAAATACAAAGAACAAGAACACCACTAAGACACTCAGTGAGAAGATCAACCCCAAGAAACATAATCATCAGATTCTCCAAGGTCAAAATGAGGAAAAAATTATTAAGGGCAGCCAGAGAGAAAGGCCAGGTCACCTACAAAGGGAAGCCCATCAGACTAACAGTGGATATCTCAGAAGAAACCCTACAAGCCAGAAAAGATTGGGGGCCAATATTCAACATGCTTAAAGAAAATAATTTTCAGGCCAGAATTTCACATCCAGCCAAACTAAGCTCCATAAGCAAAGGAGAAATAAAATATTTTCCAGACAAGCAAATGCTGAGGGATTTTTTCACCACCAGATGTGCCTTGCAAGAGCTCCTGAAGGAAGCACTACATGTGGAAATGAAAAACCAGTACCAGCCACTGCACAAACACACCAAAATATAAAGACCAATGAAACTATGAAGAAACTGCATGAACTAGTGTACAAAATAACCAGATAGCATCATGATGACAGGATGAAATTCACACATAACATTACTAACCTTAAATATAAATGGCCTAAATGCCCCAATTAAAAGACACAGACTGGCAAATCACATAAAGAATCAAGACCCATTGATGTGCTCTATTCAGGAGACCCATCCCACATGCAAAGACACACCTAGTCTAAAAAGAAAGGGACCAAGCAAATGGAAAGCAAAAAAAAAAAAAAAAAAAAAAAAAAATCAGGGTTTGCAATCCTAGTCTCTGACAAAACAGACTTTAAACCAGCAAAGATCAAAAAAGAAAAGAAGGGTATTCCCTAATGGTAAAGGGATCAATTCAACAGGAAGAATTATCCTAAATATATATGCACCCAACACCTTGGGTGCATATATCAAGGGAGCATAACATCAAGGGTGCATAACATTAAGGGAGCACTTTGCTTCATAAAACAAGTTCTCAAAGAGACTTACAAGGAGACTTAGCCACAATAATAGTGGGAGACTTTAATACCCCACTGTCAATATTAGACATATCAACAAGACAGAAAATTAACAAGGATATTCAGGACTTGAATTCAGCTCTGGATCAAGTAGACCTAATAGACATCTACAGAAATGCACATATCCACAAATGCAAAACAAACTGAAATAATAACAAATAGTCTCTCAGACAACAGTGCAATCAAATTAGAACTCAGGATTAAGAAACTCACTAAAAACCACACAATTTCATGGAAATTGAACAACCTGCTCCTGAATGACTCCTGGGTAAATAATAAAATTAACACAGAAATCAAGAAGTTATTTGAAACCAATGAGAACAAAGAGATAATGTACCATAATTTCTGGGACACAGCTAAAGCAGTGTTAAGTGGGAGATTTATAGCATTAAATGCCCACATCAAAAAGCTAGAAAGATCTCAAAGAGACACCCTAACATCTCAATTAAAAGAGGTAGAGAAGCAAGAGCAAATTAATCCAAAAACTAGCAGAAGACAAGCAATAACTAAGATCAGAGTGGAAGTGAAGGAGACAGAGACATGAAAAAGGCTCCAAAATATCAACAAATCCAAGAGCTGTTTTTTGAAGCAATTAACAATATACATAGGCCGCTACCTATACTGATAGAGAAGAAAAGAGAGAAGAATCAAATAGACACAATAAAAAAATGATAAAGGGGATATCACCACTGACTCCACGGAAATACGAACTACCATCATAGAATATTATAAACACCTCTATGCAAATAAACTAGAAAATCTAGAAGAAATGGATAAATTCCTGGACACATACACCCTCCAAATCTAAACTGGGAAGAAGTCGAATCCCTGAATAGACCAATAACAAGTTCTGAAATTCAGGCAGTAATTAATATCCTATCAACCAAAAAAAGTCTGGGACCACATGGATTAACAGCTGAATTCTACCAGGAATACAAAGAAGAGCTGGTACGATGCCTTCTGAAACTATTCCAAACAATCGAAAAGGAGGTACTCCTCCCTAACTCATTTTATGAAGAGAGCATCACCCTAATACCAAAACCGGGCAGAGACACAACAAAAAAAGAAAACTTCAGGCCAATATCCCTGATGAACATCAATACCAAAATCCTCAATAAAATACTGACAAACTGAATCTAGCACCATATCAACAAACTTATTCACCCCAATCAAGTTGGCTTCATCCCTTGGATTCAATGCTGTTTCAACATATGCAAATAAATAAACATAATCCATTACATAAACAGAACAAAAGGCAAAGACCACATGATTATCTCAATAGATGCAGAAAAGGCCTTTGATATAATTCAACATCCCTCATGTGAAAAACTCTCAATAAACTTGGTATTAATGGAACATATCTCAAAATAATAAGGGCTATTTATGACAATCCCACAGCCAATATTATATTGAATGGGCAAAAGCTGGAACATTCCCTTTGAAAACTGGTACAAGACAAGGATGCCCTCTCTCACCACTCCTATTCAACACAGTATTGGAAGTTCTGGCCAGGGCAATCAGGCAAGATAAACAAATAAAGCATATGCAAATAGGAAGACAGGAATTCACATTGTCTCTGTTTGGAGAAAACATGATTGTATATTTAGAAAACCCCATCATCTCAGCCCCAAAACTCCTTAAGCTGATAAGAACTTCAGTAAAGTGCCAGGATACAAAATCCATGTGCAAAAATCACAAGCATTTATTTATACCAACAGTAGACAGGCAGAGAGCCAAATCACGGATGAACTACCATTCACAAATGCTACAAAGAGAATAAAATATCTAGGAATACAGCTAATAGGGGATGTGAAGGACCTCTTCAGGGAGCACTACAAACCACTGCTCAAGGAAATAAGAGTGGACACAAACAAATGAAAACCACTCCATTTTCATGGCTAGGAAGAATAAATATCATAGAAATGGCCATAATGCCCAAAGTATTTTATAGATTCAGTGCTACTCCCATCAAACTACCATTGACATTTTCACAGAATTAGGGAAAAAAACTACTTTAAATGTCCTATGGAATCAAAGAAGAGCCCATATTGCCAAGACAATCCTAAGGAAAAAGAACAAAGCTGGAGGCATCAGGCTAGCTGACCTCAAACTCTACTACAATGCTATGGTAACCAAAACAGCATGATACTTGTACCAAAACAGATACATAGGCCAATGGAACAGAACAGAGACCTCAGAAATAACACCACACATCTACAATGATCTGGTCTTCACCAAACCTAATAAAAACAAGCAATGGGGAAAAGATCTCCTTTTCAATAAATGGTGCTGGGAAAACTGGCTAGCCATATGCAGAAAACTGAAACTGTACCCCTTCCTTACAACTTACACAAAAATTAACTCAAGATGGATTAAAGACTTCAATGTAAAACCCAAAACCATAAAATCCCTAGAGGAAAACCTAGGCAATACCATTCAGGACATAGACATGGGCAAAGACTTCGTGATGAAAATGCCAAAAGCAATTGCAACAAAAGCCAAAATTGACAAATGGGATCTAATCAAACTAAAAAGCTTCTGCACAGTAAAAGAAACTAGCTTCAGAATGAACAGGCAACCTAGAGAATGGGAGAAAAATTTTGCAATCTACCCATGTCTAATATCCAAAATTTACAAGGCACTTAAACAAATTTGCAAGAACAAAACAAACAACCCATCAAAAAGTGGACAAAGAATATGAACAGATGCTTCTCGAAAGAAGACATTCATGTGGCCAACAAACATGAAAAAAAGCTCAACATCACTGATTATTAGAGAACTGCAAATCAAAACCACAATGAGATACCATCTCAAACCAGTCAGAATGGCGATTATTAAAAAGTCAAGAAAGCCTCACAGCTGGTGAGGCTGTGGAGAAATAGGAACACTTTCACAGTGTTGGTGGGAATGTAAATTAGTAAAATGATTGTGGAAGACAGCATGGTGATTCCTCAGGGATCTAGAACCAGAAATACCATTTAACACAGCAATCTCATTACTGAGTATATACCCAAAGGAATATAAATCATTCTACTATAAAGACACAAGCACACGTATGTTTATTGGAGCACTATTTACAATAGCAAAGTAATGGAACCAACCCAAATGTCCATCAGTGATAGACTGGATAAAGAAAATGTGGTACATATACACCAGGGAATATTATGCAGCCATAAAAAGAAATGAGATTATGTCCTTTGCAGGGACATGGATGAAGCTGGAAGCCATCATCATCAGCAAACTAACATAGAAACATAAAATCAAACACCACATGTTCTCACTCATAAGTGGGAGTCGAACAATGAGAACACATGGACACAGGCAGTGGAACAACACAACCCAGGGCCTGTTGCGAGGTGGGAGGCGAGCAGAGGGAATTTATAGGACTAGTCAATAGGGGCAACAAACCACCATGGCACACGTATGCTTATGTAACAAACCTGCACATTTTGCACATGTATCCTGCAACTAAAAGTAAAATAAAATAAAATAAAATAAAATAAAATAAAATAAAACACACTGGCTAACAGTTTTTAACAGTGGTTGCATGCTTTACACACCCAAATACTATCTATGAGACATCTAATTTCTTGACATCCTCTCCAATATTTGGTGGTGTCCATTTTCTCATTTTATCAGCCTAATATTATGGTGTCTGTGTAGGGATAATACTTGTGATTTTAATTTGCATTTCTTCGATGACTTATAATGTTGAGCAAATTTTCTTATTTGCTTGTGAAGTGTCTGTTCAATGCTTTGCTCATGATATATTAGATTATTTATTTTTATTATTGAGTTGGAAGAGTCCATTATATATCCTGGAATCAAGTGCTTTTTTTTTTTTTTTTTAACGAGACATGGAGTTTTATTAAGGGCTTAATACAGGGGAGAGAGTCCAGTGGTGGTTGGCTGGACAGGAGAACCACCTTATGTACAGACAGAAATGGTCTAGTGGCAGCTAGATGGACAAGGTAACCACTGGCTCAGTGGCAGCAAGCTGGTCGGGAAAACCACAGCTGCCTGCAGACATCATGCACTTTATATGGCATTTCACTTAACACCTGCCCTAACGACCTCCACCTGGTAACCTTCATTTAACCTGAAACTCAGCACCTCAATCCCCTATACAGCCTGTGTTCCAGGGAACAGGAAAGGAAGGAACAAGACTGCTGGATGGGATGGGATGGGATGGGATGGTGGGAGAGTAGCTCAGATGTTCCTCATAGATAAGGAAAGACTATCCTGATAGCAATAATTTAAGCATACCCTTAGAATGACCCTCTAGGGCAGATGCACCTGAATGTGTGTTCCAAGGTAGGAAACTGGACATGATCAAGTGCTTTTTTAGACATATGTGTTGCAAAGGTTTTCTCCCTGTGACATGCGTATTTATTTACTTAATGGTAGATTTTGTTTTGCAGAAGTACTTAATTTTGGTAAAGTATAATTGCTGATCTTTTGAATTTTTTTTCTGTTATCATTTCTGTGGAATCTTTGTTTATCCCAAATATACATATATATGTCCAATATTTTATTATAGAAGCTTTTTAGTTTCGGTTTTATATTTAGCACAATTATTCATTTCAAATTAATATTCATGTATAGTGTAAGTTAGGGGTCAAATTTATTTTTTTGTTTTAATTGTTTTTACTCAAGACAGATACGTAACTGCACCAGTATCACTTACTGAGGGATTATTCTATTTTTACTGAATCACTGTGGCAAGTTTATTCAATTTTAACCGTTTTTTTGTGTGTGTAGATACGGGTCTTGACCCTCTGTTGGGTGTTAATGATCTATTTGTCTGTTTTTTCTCTTAAACAACAGTGCTTTTATTACTGTATCTAAACAATAAGTATATAAGTAAGGTTCTGTTAGATCAACTTTGTTCTTATTTTCAAGATCACTTTGTTCCTTTTAGGTCATTTGGGTTTTCAGATATTTTAGCACCACGTTGTCAAAATCTATTAAAAGGTCTGCTGAAAGAGTCTTCACTCTATAGGTGAAGTGTTGGCAACAACTGCCTAAAGATCAAACTTGATCTCAGTGTTAATAAAGTTTTATTGAAACAGAACTATGCCCATTTATTACATATTATCTGGTTTGGGGCCAGATAATGGCTGGTTTTGTGCTACAATGGTTTAGGGGAATAATTGTGACAGAAACCATATTTTCTAAGTTAATTTGGAGAAATACACATCCTAAATGAGTTTTCAAAACCAATACTTTTAAATTTCATTTCTTTAGATACTCTAATTTATTAAAGTTTTATAATTCAGTGTAGAATTATTGAATATTTGTTGAATGTAACCATATATATATACATATTTGTTTAAGTACATATATTTATACATTTATATGTACATATATTTTGTTTTATATATGATTTTGTTATATTTTAGTTTCTAATTATTTATATACTATGCAAAAATACAATTAAATTTTATATTTTGATTGTGCACCTACACTATTGCTGAATTCATTTATTAGTGTTAGTTGTGTTTTGGGGTGTTTGTGGGTTTTTTTCTTTTATATATTTCTTAAAATTTCTAAGTACATAATTAGGACTTTAAAAAATAAAAGTATTTTTCTTTCTTTCTTTCTATTCCATATACCCTTTTTCTTTCTTCTTCTTTTTTTTTTTTTTTTTTTGCCTTCTTGTGCTAACCAGGCCTTCAATAAAATATTGAATTACTCTGGTAAGACTGGAACACCTTGTCTTCTTCCTTATCTTTGGGGGAAAGTGGTCTCTGTTTCACTATTAGGTATAATGCTAGCTACAATTGCAGGGTCTTTTGGTTTTCTCGTGTTTTATATTTAATTTTTAAGGATAAAAATATATCACTATTCCTACTTTATTAAGAGATTTTATCATGAATGGTTGGTGAATTTTCTCAAATGTCTTTCTGCATCTTTTGCAGTTGTCATATAATGTTCCTCCTTTTTATTAAGGGAATAAATTAACTCATTTATATAGAAGGATTTTTTCATGTTAATACAAGTTTATCTTACTCTGATTTTAACTTGTTTTTCTTCATGTAGCCTGTGTGTGTGTGTGTGTGTGTGTGTGTGAGAGACAGAGAGAGAGAAGAAGAAGAAGAAGAAAAAGAAGAAGAAGAAGAAGAAGAAGAAGAAGAAGAAGAAGAAGAAGAAGAAGAAGAAGAAGAAGAAGAAGCAGCAGCAGCAGCAGCAGCAGAGGAAGAGAGGAAGAGAGAAAGAGAAAGAGAGAGAGAGAGAGAGAGAGAGGGAGACTTGCTATGTTACCCAGACTGAAGTGCAGTCATGTGATCATAGCTCACTGCAGCCTGAAATTCCTGGGCTCAAGTGATCCAGTTGCCCCAGCCTCCGAGGTGGCTAGGAACACAGGCACACACCACTATGCCCAGCTAATTTTTAATTTTTTTTGTAGAGACAGTGTTTCACTGTGTTGCCCAGGTTTGTCATGTCATGTAGCTTTAGAATGTGAAAATTTATATCACTGAATTTACATCTTTTTCCTTTACTCTTTTTGCATTTAATGCTATAAAACTAAGCACCAATTAACTCATGACATAAATTTCAATAAGTTGTGTTTTCATCATTCAATTCCAAATATTTTCTTAATTGTTTTAAGATGTTTTTCTTTAAGCCATAATCTATTTGGATATGTATAATTAGTACACAAAGTCCTAATTATGTACTTAGAAATATGTTTATATTTTCTAGATATATCACAGTTATTAATAATTTAATGTTGCTGTTCTTCAAAAACATACTCTACTCAGTTTCTACTATAACAAAACTTTTGATTTATTTTATGTCCTAGTATATGGTTTACGTCACTGAATGTTTCATTTACATTTGAGAAGGAAGTGTATTCTACAACCAATACGTGTGGTATTTTATAAATATCAATTAGATCAAATTGGTTGGTAGTGTTCTTCAAATCTTCCATACATATCTCACTGATTTTTTGGCCTAACTCTTTTATCATTTACTAAAATAGTCATACCAAAGACTCTCCCATTACTAATTTGTAACTAGGTTTTCTTAAATAAAGAATTGTTATCTTTGCTACATATTTATGTTTCATGCATTTTCCATTACTTTCCTCAGAATCAGTGTTCTATATGTTAACTCTTCTCTTCAGTCTAAAGAAAACCTTTCAACACTTTTTAATTTGCCAGGTCTGCTGGGAGTAATTTATTTCAGATTTTTCCTGAAATGCCTTCATTTATTGATTCTTCCTCTGGTGTTTCTGAATAAATCTTCACGTCTAATGTGTGATCTTTTTTATTCTGTCACTTCCATTCAGCATTTTGAAAATGATCATATCTGCTGAAAAGCATCATTTGTTCTTACTTGTTACTCACCTTTGTTTCTAGATTCTTTAAGATATTTATGATAGTTACTTTAAAATCACTTTCTGATAATTTTGACTGCTCATCATTTCTAGATCTGATAGTATTGACTACTTTTTCTCTTAACGATTATAATATGGTCTTGCATTTTATAAAGCTTCACTGAATGTCTGATATTGTGTGCAAAAGAAAAGAAAAGTGATGTAAATGATAGCATTTTCCATAAAAATTCAGTTCTTTCCATAGTCAGGTAATTAGTATAGGACTCAGGGGTAAAAGGCCACTGTCTGATGCTCCGTATAAGGCTCAGATTGCCTATTAGCTTTATCTTTGTTCCTTCACATACTATCTCAGATTTCATCAGACCCTATGCTGCCTCACTGGCAGCAAATTTCTCTAATTTCTCCTGTTCCAATTCCTACAACAGATAATCATTCCCTTCGTTAAAATTGCAGCTGTTTTTTTTCTTACAAGCATTGTATTTGTCCATTCTCACACTGCTATTAAGAACTTCCTGAGACTGAGAAATTAATAAAGATAAGAAAGATGTATAATTAACTCATAGTTCCACATGTCATACAGGAGGCATGGCTGGGCAGCCTCAGGAGACTTACAATCATGGCAGAAGGGTGAAGGGGAAGCAAGCACATCTTCACACGGCATCAGGAGAGTGAAAGGGGAAGTGTTATACACTTTTAAACAACCAGATTTCATGAGAGCTCAGTCAGCTCAGTCATGAGAAGAGCAAGGGATAAATCTGCCCCCAATATCCAATCATCTCCCACCAAGTCCCTTCCCTGACATTGGGGATTACAATTCAACACAAGATTTGGGTGGGGACAGAGAGCCAAACCATATCAGGCACCTAACATAGCTTCTTTCTCCTCCCACTATTCTTTCAAAGACTAAATCCACCATGGAACTTATTTAGCAGAAGCTTGTCACATTTTTAGATTTTAGTTCATTCGGTTTAAATTCTGACCTCAGTTTTGTAATGGCTGAAAGTAACTATGGTTTTCAGTAATATTTGTGTTTACTCATTATTTGTTTCAAGTGGTATTTCCTACTGATTTCTCACCGGGCTAGTACTATTTCAATATGGCATTTAGAAATCAGGTGTTAAGTTAGCCTTTCTCTTCTGTAAATTAAAATATTTGTGAAATTATGGAAATGAGAAAAAAGCAACTATTGAAACTACAGTGAAGATCAATTTATCAATACTTCTGCTACAGCAGTCACTGTGGGGAACAACTTATTTTGTCCTGATATTTATAGTTTTCTTGGGTAAAGTGATAGAAATTTGAGAGAAAAAAGAAAAGTCTGTATAGCAGGTATATTGAAGATTATAGGCTTATACTTTTCAGAGAAACAGACAAAATGTATTCCAAAATGAATAGAAATTGATAAGAATACAGTTAACAAGAAGTGGGCTAGTTTACGTAAACACATACTCCTCTTTAGAAGGGCAAATAGGAAGAAATATGATGGAATTTACACATTGGAGGTCATTTCATGGAAAATCCGTATACTTTGTCAAATACGTATTAATCTAGCTATACTTATTATATACTATGTATGTACGAAAACAAGGAAACTATAAATCAACTAAATTAAATATCTTGGGGGAGCCAGGCCATATATTGCAAAAGGAATTTGCTATAATAATCAGAAGATAACTTAGAAAGTGGATTAAAGTTTTGTAATAAAAACTTTATATATATATAATATTATATATAAAACTTTATATATATTATACATATAAAACTTTATATATAATATATATATTATATATAAAACTTTATATATGATATATAATATATATCATATATAAAACATATATAATATATAAAACTATATATAATAAATTAATTTTCTACTTGAATATTATGGATTATGAGGAGAAAAGAGAGACAAAAAGAAAAAAATAGAATATAAAAGATAGTTCATTATGATAATGACGAATGAAAATTATTTAGAAATAAAAAACTGTATTAAACTCTTTATTGGAGAAAGTTGGAAGCAGCATCTTAGCTATAAAAAATTAAATCATATATACACTGACCATTGGAAACAAAGAAAGTGAGAAAACAAAATGATTGACATGGAGAAAATTAAGCAAATATTAACTTTCAAGATAAAAATTTTCTTAAAGGTAAAAGATAAAATAATTGCAATAGAAAAAATAAATCATAAGTTAATAAATTGAAATAATTGCATATAAAGCTTAAAAATTTTTATTAATTTTTAATAAATTAAAAATAAAATAAAATTTTTATTGTTTGTAATAAAACCGTACTTTATTCTAGAAAAAATTGTAAAAATACAAAAAAAGAAAATAAGAATTATTCTTGTTCTCATCACCCCTAATTATTGTATCTCTTTTCAGCCACACCTTTTTAAAAAATTATAATCATATCAAACACTTTATTTCCAAATATAGTTATTGCTTCTTGTAATTCTAAAATTCATAAGCTCTATGGTAAAGACATTATTTTGTCTACTATTCAGAGCCTAAAACAGTAACTTTTGTATAGTAGATGTTCCCTAAACATTTTCTTCTTTTTTTTCCTTAACACTTCTGAATGAGTAAATAAATCAATACATATTCATTGGTTAAAAAACTGTTAGAAATACATGAAAACACAAAGAATAAAAGTCTTCTATAGTCACATTGCAGTGATAACCAATGTCAATTTTATATATACATATATATATCTGCCCAGATTTTTTAATTACATATGTGTATGTATTTAAAATGAGATATCTTGTATACACCAAAATACATATTTAATGTGGTTTCAGTTATTCTTCAGTCTTTTTCTGTAAGCACGTTTTTTCAGAAATTCTCAAAGCCCAGCCTGGGTTTGAGAAGGGAGATGTTTATCTTGGAACCATGGCAAAGGCAAGGCCACAAAATTTGAAGAGCCAAACAAAGACCATTGAATGAGCTTATCCACCATCCTCTAATCTTACACATGCTTGAAAAAGACCTCTGGTGTTTTCTTAAGATCAAAGCTAAGTTTTATCAAAAGAAAAGCACAAACAGGAGAGTGTTGCAACAACTATTAATTACGTATTAAACTGGTTATTTTCTTTATAAATACATTACTTTCTATTTAGAACACCTGGTATTATATAATAAATTCATTTTCTTATATAAGATTTTTACTTTGCATACCTCAAATAATTGTTTAAGAATATGATGTAATGCTTTATTTGAAAGACATGAAAATTTAATTTAGTTTTACATAATGAGTATTTCTTCCAAGAAAGGAACTTTATAAGATTTACCATAGGAAATGGCTTACGCATTTTGTATCATCAGATACCGGCCTATTTTAATGTTTTCCTAGTGTAATAATTTTGTAGTGATCATAAAATATGTTACCCTAATTATTCTTTATTGTAAAAAGATTTTCTTTAGCTCTAGATCCACATAGCACCTAAAGCATCTGATAACACAGTGACTGATTGAATCTGATCTGAATTATAGTATTATGATCAAATGCACTGTGCATCTGACAAGTACACCAAAGAATGCATTGCAATGTGAAGCCAGAAGAGATATTAAATCCATGATTTAACTATCTACAATTTATGCTCATAAGATTTATATCTTAACTATCCTTAAATAAAAATAGCCATACTGATGGTAGTAAAAAGTGTTTCCTATTTAAGTGTGAATCAGAGAAGACAGTAAAATGAAGTAGAAATCATTTCAGCTCTTTTCTCACAGTACATCACCTTGAGAGGTAATGTAATGATTTTCATGAAGTACCAGAATGTTTTATATGTAGAATCTCTAGAAATTGAACTGTTAAATCATGTATGACTAAATGAACCCTAATTAATTTATGCCACAGAACATTAATCAAAAACATGCCCATGTATAAAGCTGGTATATATCTCTAAAATAAAACAGAATGAAAAGTGCAATTTGGAAAAGTAATAAGTTTAATTAATACACATTTTAGAATACACAGGGTAATGTGTATATTTCTTTTATAGATAAGGACATTACAGTAAACATATAAACTATTTTTTATATCTGGGCACTATTTATATCTGGGTTGGGTAAGAAGGATTTTATCTTCCATTAAGGGAAAGTCTATAAATCATAAAGATATAAAATAAGTCCTCTAAGGTAATTCAGGCAGGTCATAGAGAGTTAGTGTACTTGTATTTCAAATTTAAATCTAATTACAGTATATAGTAGTCTGTATTAGTCCTTTGTTAGCAAAGAATACTCTTCGAGCTATTTTCTGAATAAATGTGCTATCTGAGTACATGTGCAAACTTCATATATAATTTCTACATAAGAAATTATAGCAGGCCAAGAAGTATTTTCTCTAAATAAATGAAATAATGTCTGTACCAAGTAAATGACCTTTCTTTAGTTTTTTCATATTTTATTATCCAAGACCTTCTCATATACTTTCTACCTATCTTTGCATTATTTATTTTGGTAGAAACATTTCTATAGAAATATACCACTCTAGATTTACAGTGATGCTTGTAATTTAATTATCATTGTCTACAAATTCTGACCTGCTCATAAGTAATGTAATAATTGAATATATTTAACCCCAATATTATTTAAACAGTTGAAGTAATTACCATATGCTTAAGACCTACTTTTTTCGTCTACTGGGGCAAAATGATCTCGACATTTACTTTTAAAAAGTTATGTTACTTTGAAATAATTATCGGCATGTAACAATACTCAAGTTTCCAGTTTTTAAAAACAAATCTCTCTCTGAAGTAGTATCTCAGTTCCTCTAAAAGTAAGCATGAAAATCTCAGGTTAGAAAAACTTAAAACTTATTTCATGCAGTATTACTGCCAATACATGTGTACACGTGTGTGTGTGTGTGTGTGTGTGTGTGTGTGTGTGTGTGTGTGTGATGCATGTTTTAATAGAAAACATACAAAGATATCTGGTGTTAAATATGATATATGGTTATCGTAGTTAACCCTTTCAGGAGGTAAAAAATGAAATGACTTGTCTTTATAAATACTTGTTTATTGACATGTCACATATCTGAAATTTCAGCATTAAAAATATTCTTTATGTGACTTAAATTATTGGGTCTTTCAAAACCCTTTTTAAAATAGAATTGATTTACTTGGTTTACCTCAGCTCCCCAATATGGTAACATAAATGTATTTCATGAAAATTAGCATGGTTTAACGCTTTTCTAAAATCTAGTTTTAAATAGCAGGTTCTTGATACATGGTTGAATGGATAGATACATTTGATAACAAACATTAGGAATCTGAAAGACATTCCAAGGTCATGGTGACAGAATGTCGTTATAGTAATGAGAATATCAAGAAACATAATTAAAACCCAAGCTTTGTTTTAAGAAACAAGATGAATAAATTAGGATATGTTTGTTCCTTATTTTCTACATAATGCATATATGCATATAAGCCTACTTGTGGATGCATGTATACACACATGTAGATATATGCACTGACTTTCTAAAAATAAAAAAAATTATTCTACCTAAATATACAAAATAAAGGACAGTGATATTCAACAGGCGATCTGATTGTTTTATGTGTTTATCAATTAAAAATGTTGTGTTTCTTTACATCAGAATACTATAAGTTAACTTTAATTAACCGTTAGATTATTATTCAAAAATGACGAAAACCACTTTAAAAGAAGGTACTCATACATGAATTACTCTATCAGTTCATGCATAGAAATTATACTTAAGATTTTCAATATTTATTTGTAGTTATTCTTTTTAAGGAACATTTTGTTTTTAGTCACCTTTTAGTTTTACATTTCTTATCTATTCCAGTTTTCTAAATTATAATATAAATGTGTGCGTGTGTGTGTGTGTGTGTGTATAATGTATTCTTTCTGTTCCAATACCCCTAAAAAATTCAAGTTCCATGTTTGTTGGAAGTGTCTTTTTTCTCTCTGTTTTATCTATAGGGTCTAAAATATAGGGTTGGAATATAGGGGCCACTTAGAAAACATATGTCAAAAGGTTGAAAGAGTAAAAAAATGAATACAAATGGCTGATCTTTATTTGCATTATATCTCAAATAGATCTTGATCTCTTTACAAGATATAAAATGTATTATTTCTATACACCTATACTTGCATCTTTCATATTTCTGGAGAGATACATTACATAAATATCAATGAAATATTTGTATATTATACTAGGAAAAATACAATTTGACTAAATTTTATTAAAGCATGTTTTTTTTTCTATCTAAAATATCAGGTGTTAATAAAACACTTTTAATTTTAGAAAATTTTCCTCACATCAATACAGTTACATCATTGAGCATGTATGCTGTGGTCCTATGAAGATATTAAAATGTGATGAGGTAATCCAGCCCACATGAAAAAGAGTTTGTGAATATATAAAACAGGTTTTGATAGTTGATGCTTAACCTCATGAATTAGTCTTGTCACTTATATAAAATTTTTGTAGAAAGAATAAGCATCAAGAAAAATAGTTTATATGAAAAATCAATACACACAAAAAAAGCACCTTTGGACCAGACGGATAATGATGTGAAAGTAATTTAAGACCAGATCTTAAGGTTTCAAGTTTTCCCACCATTAATTGTGTAGGAAATTTTCATTTTTCTTAGTAATACTAGTCAGTATCCGGGTGATTTCTGCATGTCCAACTGAGGTATCGGGTTCATCTCAATGGGGCTTGTCAGACAGTGGGTGCAGCCCACGGAGCAGGGTGGGGCATCGCCTCACCTGGGAAGCTCAAGGGGTCAGGGAATTCCCTTTCCTAGCAAAGGGAACCCATGACAGAGGGTACCTGGAAAATCGGGACACTACCAATGGCCTTAGCAAATGGCACACCAGGAGATTATATCCCACGCATGGCTCAGAGGGTCCCACACCCACGGAGCCTTGCTCACTGCTAGCACAGCAGCCTGAGATCAAACTGTGAGGTGGCAGCGTGGCTGGGGGAGGGGCATCCACCATTGCTGAGGCTTGAGTAGGTAAACAAAGCGGCCAGGAAGCTCAAACTGGGTGGAGCCCACCACAGCTCAAGGAGGCATGCCTGCCTCTGTAGACTCCACCTCTGGGGGCAGGTCATAGCTAAACAAAAGGCAGCAGAAACTTCTGCAGACTTAAACGTCCCTGTCTGACAGCTTTGAAGAGAATAGTGCTTCTCCCAGCATGGAGTCTGAAATCTTAGAACGGACAGACTGCCTCCTCAAGTGGGTCACCGAACCCCAAGTAGCATAACTTGGAGACATCTCTCAGTAGGGGCCGACTGACACCTCATACAGCCGGGTGCCCCTCTGAGACGAAGCTTCCAGCGGAAGGATCAGGCAGAAACATTTGCCTTTTTGCAATATTTGCGGTTCTGCAGCCTCTGCTGGTGATACCCAGGCAAACAGGGTCTGGAGTGGAACTCCAGCAAACTCCAACAGACCTGCAGCTGAGGGTCCTGACTGTTAGAAGGAAAACTAACAAACAGAAAGGACATCCACACCAAAACCCGATCTATACATCACCATCATCAAAGACCAAAGATAGATAAAACCACAAAGGTGGGGAGAAACCAGAGAAGAAAAGCTGAAAATTCTAAAAATCAGCACACATCTTCTCCTCCAAAGGAACGCAGCTCCTTCCCAGCAAAGGAAAAAAGCTGGATGGAGAATGAATTTGATGAGTTGAGAGAAAAAGGCTTCAGACGATCAGTAATAACAAACTTCTCTGAGCTAAAGGAGGAAGTTCAAACTCATCGCAAAGAAGCTAAAAACCTTGAAAAAAGATTAGATGAATGGCTAACTAGAATAAACAGTGTAGAGACGTCCTTAAATGACCAGATGGAGCTGAAAATCATGGCACGAGAACTAAAGGATGCATACACAATCTTCAGTAGCCGATTTGATCAAGTGGAAGAAAGGGTATCAGTGATTGAAGATCAAATGAATGAAATGAAGCGAGAAGAGAAGTTTAGAGAAAAAAGAGCAAAAAGAAATGAACAAAGCCTCCAAGAAATATGGGACTATGTGAAAAGACCAAATCTACATTTGATTGGTGTACATCAAAGTGACGGGGAGAATGGAACCAAGTTGGAGAACACTCTACAGGATATTTTCCAGGAGAACTTCCCCAACCTAGCAAAGCAAGCCAACATTCAGATTCAGGAAACACAGAGAACACCACAAAGTTACTCCTCAAGAAGAGCAACTCCAAGACACATAATTGTCAGATTCACCAAAGTTGAAATGAAGGAAAAAATATTAAGGGTAGCCAGAGAGAAAGGTCGGGTTACCCATAAAGGGAAGCCCATCAGACTAACAGCAGATCTCTTGGCAGAAACTCTACAAGCCAGAAGAGAGTGGGGGCCAAAATTCAACATTGTTAAAGAAAAGAATTTTCAACCCAGAATTTCATATCCAGCCAATCTAAGCTTCATAAGTGAAGGAGAAATAAAATCCTTTTAAAAAATGCTGAGAGATTTTGTCAACACCAGGCCTGCCTCACAAGAGCTCCTGAAGGAAGCACTAACCAAGGAAAGGAAAAACTGGTAACAGCCACTGCAAAAACTTGCCAAATTGTAAAGACCATCAATGCCAGGAAGAAACTGCATCAACTAATGAGCAAAATAACAAGCTAACATCATAATGACAGGATCAAATTCACACATAACAATATTAACCTTAAATGTAAATGGGCTAAATGCTCGAATTAAAAGACACAGACTGGCAAATTGGATAAAGAGTCATGACTCATCAGTGTGCTGTATTCAGGAGACCCATCTCCGGTGCTGAGACACACATAGGCTCAACATAAAAGGATGGAGGAAGATCTACCAAGCAAATGGAAAACAAAACAAAACAAAAAAACCCAGGGGTTGCAATCCTAGTCTCTGATAAATCAGACTTTAAACCAACAAAGATCAAAAGAGACAAAGAAGGACATTACATAATGGCAAAGGGATCAATTCAACAAGAACAGCTAACTATCCTAAATATATATATATATGCCTCCAATACAGGAGCACCCAGATTCATAAAGCAAGTTCTTAGAGATCTACAAAGAGACTTAGACTCCCACACAATAATAATGGGAGACTTTCCACTGTCAACATTAGACAGATCAATGAGACAGAAAGTTAACAAGGACATCCAGGAATTGAACTCAGCTCTGCACCCAGCAGACCTAATAGACATCTACAGAACTCTCCACCCCAAATCAACAGAATATACATTCTTCTCAGCACCACATCACACTTATTACAGAATTGACCACATAGTAGGAAGTAAAGCACTCCTGAGCAAATGTAAAAGAACAGAAATTTTAACAAACTGTCTCTCAGACCACAGTGCAATCAAACTAGAACTCAGGATTAAGAAGCTCACTCAAAACCACTCAACTACATGGAAACTGTACAACCTGCTCCTGAATGACAACTGGGTAAAGAACGAAATGAAGGCAGAAATAGAGATGTTCGTTGAAACCAATGAGAAAAAAGACACAACATACCACAATCTCCGGGACACATTTAAAGCAGTGTGTAGAAGGAAATTTATAGTACTAAATGTCCACAAGAGAAAGCAGGAAAGATCTAAAATTGACACCCTAACATCACAATTAAAAGAACTAGAGAAGCAAGAGCAAACACATTCAAAAGCTAGCAGAAGGCAAGAAATAACTAAGATTAGAGCAGAACTGAAGGAGATAGAGACACAAAAAACCCTTCAAAAAATCAATGAATCTAGGAGCTGGGTCTTTTAAAAGATCAACAAAATTGATAGACCGCTAGCAAAACTAATAAAGAAGAAAAGAGAGAAGAATCAAATAGATGTAATAAAAATGATAAAGGGGATATCACCACCCATCCCATAGAAATACAAACTACCATCAGAGAATAATATAAGCACCTCTACGGAAATAAACTAGAAAATCCAGAAGAAATGGATAAATGTCTGGACACATATACCCTCTCAAGACTAAACCAGGAAGAACTTGAATCCCTGAATAGACCAATAACAGGTTCTGAAATTCAGGCAATTATTAATAGCCTACCAACCAAAAAAAGTCCAGAATCAGATGGATTCACAGCCAAATTCTACCAGAGGTACAAAAAGGAGCTGGTACCATTTCTTCTGAAAGTATTCCAATCAATAGAAAAAGAGGGAATCCTCCGTCCCTAATTCATTTTATGAGGCCAACATCACCCTGATACCAAAGCCTGGCAGAGACACAAGAAAAAAAAGAGAATTTTAGACCAATATCCTTGATGAACATTGATGCAAAATCCTCAATAAAATACTAGCAAACCGAATCCAGCAGCACATTAAGAAGTTTATCCACCATGATCAAGTTGGCATCATCCCTGGGATGCAAGGCTGGTTCAACATATGCAAATCAATATGTGTAATCCATCATATAAACAGAACAAAAGAAAAAAACCATATGATTATCTCAATAGATGCAGAAAAGGCCTTTGACACAATTCAACAGCCCTTCATGATAAAAACTCTCAATAAACTAGGTATTGATGGGACATATCTCAAATAATAAGAACTATTTATGACAAACCCATAGCCAATATCATACTGAATGGGCAAAAACTGGAAGCATTCCCTTTGAAAACCAGCACAAGACAGGATGCCCTCTCTCACCACTACTATTCAACATAGTGGTGGATGTTCCGGCTAGGGCAATCAGGCAGGAGAAAGAAATAAAGGGTATTCAATTAGGAAAAGAGGAAGTCAAATTGTCCCTGTTTGCAGATGACATGAATGTATATTTAAAAATCCCCATCATCTCAGTCCAAAATCTCCTTAAGCTGATAAGCAACTTCAGCAAAGTCTCAGGATACAAAATCAATGTGCAAAAATCACAAGCATTCCTATACACTAATAACAGACAAACAGAGAGCCAAATCATGAGTGAACTCCCATTCACAATTGCTTCAAAGAGAATGAAATACCTAGGAATCCAACTTACAAGGGATGTGAAGGACCTCTTCAAGGAGAACTACAAACCACTGCTCAACGAAATAAAAGAGGACACAAACAAATGGAAGAACATTCCATGCTCATGGATAGGAAGAATCAATATCATGAAAATGGCCATACTGCCCAAGGTAATTTATAGATTCAATGCCATCCCCATCAAGCTACCAATGACTTTCTTCACAGAATTGGAGAAAACGGCTTTAAAGTTCATATGGAACCAAAAAAGAGCCTGCATTGCCAAGACAATCCTAAGCCAAAAGAACAAAGCTGGAGGTATCACACTACCTGACTTCAAACTGTACTACAAGGCTACAGTAGCCAAAACAGCATGGTACTGGTACCAAAACAGAGATATAGACCAGTTGAACAGAATAGAGCCCTTGGAAATAATACCATACACCTACAACCATCTGATCTTCGAAAAACCTGACAAAAACGAGTAACAGAGAAAGGATTCTCTATTTAATAAATGGTGCTGGGAATACTGGCTAGACATATGTAGAAAGCTGAAACTGGATCCCTTCCATACACCTTATACAAAAATTAATTCAAGATGGATTAAAGACTTAAATGTTGACCTAAAACCATAAAAACCCTAGAAGAAAACCTAGGCAATACCATTCAGGCCATAGGCATGGGCAAGGACTTCATGACTAAAACACCAAAAGCAATGGCAACAAAAGCCAAAATTGACAAATGGGATCTAATTGAATTAAAGAGTTTCTACATAGCAAAAGAAACTACCATCAGAGTGAACAGGCAACCTATAGAATGGGAGAAAATTTTTACAATCTTCCCATCTGACAAAGGGCTAATATCCAGAGTCTACAAAGAACTTAAACAAATTTACAAGAAAAAATCAAACAACCCCATCAAATAGTGGGCAAAGAATATGAACAGACACTTCTCAAAAGAAGACATTTATGCAACCAACAGACACATGAAAAAATGTTCATCATCACTGGCCATCAGAGAAATGCAAATCAAACCACAATAAGATACCATCTCACACCAGTTAGAATGGCGATCATTAAAAAGTCAGGAAACAACAGGTGCTGGAGAGGATGTGGAGAAATAGGAATGCTTTTACACTGTTGGTGGGACTGTAAACTAGTTTAACCATTGTGGAAGACAGTGTGGCGATTCCTCAAGGATCTAGAACTAGAAATATCACTTGACCCAGCCATCCCATTACTGGGCATATACCCAAAGGATTATAAATCATGCTGCTATAAAGACACATGCACACGTATGTTTATTGCAGCACTATTCACAATAGCAAAGACTTGGAACCAACCCAAATGTCCATCAATGATACACTGGATTAAGAAAATGTGGCACATATACACCATGGAATACTATGCAGCCATAAAAAAGAATGAGTTGATGTCCTTTGTAGGGACATGGATGAAGCTGGAAACCATCATTCTGAGCAAACTATTGCAAGGACAGAAAACCAAACACCGCATGTTCTCACTCATAGGTGGTAATTGAATAACGAGGACACTTGGACACAGAGTGGGGAACATCACACACCAGGGCCTGTCACGGGGTGGGGGGAGGAGGGAGGGATAGCATTAGGAGATATACCTAATGTAAGTGATGAGTTAACGGGTGGGGCACACCAACATGACACATGTATACATATATATCAAACCTGCACATTGTGCACATGTACCCTAGAACTTAAAGTATAATAATAATTTTTAAAAAAACTAACACTACTCAGTATCTCATTGAAATCTTCTTCTAAAAACTAAATCAGGCAGTACTCTGTGATCTCTATTTCTGTGTTAATAAGTCATATTGAAAGCATTAGGATAAGAGAAAACCTTGGACTGTGAGCTCACCAAACAAAATCAATAGCTCTGTATTATTCTCAAGATAAAACAAACCTGTGCAGAGACAAACAGTATAGCTGACTCAAGAAATCTTTACCTCTCAGAGTTGTACTCAATTTTCTAAATATGATTTTATGTTAGTGATTGGCTAATATTATTAACAAAATAATTTTAGGTTGTATAGTTTACCCTGAAAAACAGAGGTTTGTTTATAAAATTCCTCCACAAAGCTGTGATGTAATATTCACAGCTTTACTTATGCCCAGTTTTTTTACTATATATTAGAATGGATTAATCACCATCTAAGACAGTTATAATTTGCTCTAGGCAAGATGGTGAGCATTTTTGGGCATAGCTCCCCTTTCTTCCAAGGCTCAAACTATGCACAGCAATAACCACAAATGAGTATGTTTTGTAGGAATGGTGCATTCTAGGGTATAACCCATCCCATTTATCACATTAGTATTATTTCCTAGTAAACTGACTAGTCACCTGCATGCACATACTATAAGGTTAGACGAGAAGCAGGAGAGCTTCTTACTAAGACATTGAGTGCATATATACCATTTATATAGTGCATTTATAAATATGGTATATTTGAAGTCTTGTTATATCTCCAAACATATTTAATTTACCCAACAACACTGGTATTCATATTTTGTAAAAACTGAAACTCAGAAAATTCAAGCCATCTGTTGAAAAGTCACACTGACAGTAAAGGCCAAAACCATTCCACTCTAAGCCTCACAATGTTAACCAAAAGATTACAATGAAAGTTCTACTTTAATAGTTCTAAATTGGTTTGAATGGAAAATAAAATCTAGTAGTAGCCTTACGGGGAAGATTGATTCTTTTACTAATAATAAGAATAATTACGCAGTGAATAATTAAGGAGTTTATATTATCAAAATCAAGGTTTTGTATGAATTAAAATGCCACTAGTAGGTTTCAAGAAAAAAGTATAAACCCACAAGAACCAAAGAAAATGGGAGAGATGATAATAACCATAAAATTTAAGATGGGAAGCACATTATTAGTAGAACAACAAACAGAAATAAGAAAACGCAAGAAACAACCAATTTCAATAAAATATACTCGAGAGCCTTAAAAGTTTATGGCATTGAGTACTTGCGCAAGTAAGGTTGAGGATGGCTGAAACAGGAGAGTATTTTGAGATTCTATTTAGGTTTAAGGGTGTGTGTGTGTGTGTGTGTGTGTATGCACACGCACATGCATGCACACATGTGTGTGTGATATATATCTTTATAATTAAATACAGTCTGTTTATGAGATTCCAATAATGTTATTCATGACTGGTAAATAGAGGAATGATGTCACTATAACACAGAATGTATTTTGGCTTACATGAGAATTTTCTGAGAATTTTCATATTTTATGCCAAGTACCAGTAGTTCAACACAGTGCACAGTGTCAGCTGAGAGCAATAAACCAAACAAATGTTGTACATATATGATGCAAATTCACCCCACATTCTTCCCCTTTGCCACAGGCTTTGTTCTGGAGGTGTTATCGGGTGGTCTTTTGAAATCTTTCCACAACTCAACAGCTCCAACTCTTCTTTACATTCCCACCTATGGAGGTAGCTTTATAGTATTTTAGGTAAAAAGATATATTTATTCTAGTGCTTCATTATTTGATAATTTAGTATGTATTTAACTGTACTTGTAGTTTTCCTTAGGAATTGTTGTTGTCAGCATTCTGGTTTTTATTTTCACTGATATTAAGCAGGCTGTTCTTAATTTTATTTTTTCTTCATAACTCTATGTCTAATTTTGTATGATGTGAAAGGTTATAGCAGCATATAAGGTACTTTGCATACACAGCAAATAACATGTCGAAACTCTTGTGGGGAGATTTCCAAAATAAACATAAAATTTTAAAGGGGTGATAAATATGCAACAGCATACATGGTGTGATTCCATTTCTATATGAAGGAAGCAAGATGAAATCATACATAGACTTGCTTTTGTATCACAGCATACATATTTTTAAGAAACCTTCCAGGTAGATAAGACAATGGCAGAAACCTGTGAATAGTTCTGCATATTTCAGTATTTTCTCCTAAAACAAAATAGAACAAGAAGAAAAGAAAAAAATTCACTGAAACCATGCATTCAGCTTAAGTTGAAAGTAGAGAATGCCCAAACTTAAAAATAACTGAAATAAAAGTTTGGGAGAAAAAAGTAGAGAAGTCACCAAATCTTAGTGCACAATGCCTTTTGCTCCTGCCCTATTTCAAGTCTTTATAGCAAAAGGGGTACCCCATAAGAAAGAGAAGAGTAGAAGTAAAGAAAGAAAGAGAGGAAAGAAAAGTGCTAGGAAGAGAGAAGAGCTACCAATAGGCCTTAAAGTTATACTGAAACTAATGTCATTATGAGTGCATTAACTATAATGGTGACAAATTTTAAAAAGGTGTCCTGGAAAGATAACTGCATTATTTACATAGAAGAAATTTAAAGTTCTCCCTATGTGAAGTGGCAGTCTTTGAAACACACCACAACTGAGAAAGGAAAAAAAAAAAAAAAAGAAGAGGTACCAAATATGGAAAAATAATGAAATATAACTAACATTTTAAGATCTGTTCCTAAATATTTTCCTGAAAAGAGTAAAGACCTAAATCTACAAATTGAAAAGAGAAACAGGAGAAAATTAATTAGAATGATTAGTACCTATAAGTATCCTATTAAAGCTATTAAATGTGGAGATAGAGATTAAAAAATACTGAAGCTCTTCAGTTAAAATGATCAAATAATTTACAAGGCAAAAATAATTAGACTGATGTTCAATTTTTTTAAAGACACATTCAAAGCAATCCCATAATGTAGTAGGATTTTCAAAAAATTAGTAAAATAAAGCGTGAACCAAGTATTTTATATCTAGTTAAGCATTCCTTAAATAGAAAGGTTATAGAAAAATTCAAGCACACATGAATTTAGGGATTGCTCTACTAATGAGACCTTTTAGAGAAACTAGAACATGCTCCATCTAAACAAGAGATGCCAGGGGAAAATTCAGCAAGAGAACTAATAGTGAGCATTTTAATGTATGCAATTTAAATTTAATGCTAAAACAAAAGTAAGGATGAGGGTGGACTACTAATGTACAAGTTCCTTATGTTGTGATAAAGTATAATTTTTTAATGGAAGGAGAAAGAAAATATAAAGAAGAAATTTGAATGCATGCATTGATTGTTGTGTAGACAATGGGAGATAAAGGAAAACACTGAAAACTGACAAACCAGGTGGTAAAAAATGAGCATGACAACTGGAAACTAAAGGCATTAAAAGGCCATAAGTCTAAAGGTAATAACTAGAACAAAGTTCCATCCTCCCAAAATACATCAAAGAAAATTTGATCTTATTATATGGAAAAAGTAACATAAAATTATAACATAAAACACGTAATTGTAAAGTGTTATGACAGAAATAAGACCAAACATATCAGACATGTCAATAAACGTGAACAGCCTTAGTTCACCTATTAAAAGAAAAATATTTTCAATTTGCTCATTGCTCATAAACGGAGACTTAACTACATGAGTATGTTGTATTCAAGAGGCAAACCTAAAAAAAGTGCCTTACAAAGGCAAAATATTAAGGGATGGACAAAGACATATGAGGCAAATACAAACAAAATAGAAGGGTTAACAATTATTTTATCAGACCTACTACAATTTAAGCCCACAAGCATTAAAGGCAAAAGGAGGTATTTTTAGAGCTAAAAGTTCAGTTGACACAAAGATGTTAATAAACCACAATAATGGGAATAAAGGAGAAAATAACCTAAAGAAATTACCTTCTTGACTATCTAAAATAGGCATACAAAAATACTGTAATTTAATTATTTAAGTTTTTTTCTACATGGATTTGGTGTAATAATTCTGAGATTTTGCATATTTGAGGATTAAGCAAATTAATACATATGTTTTAATGATGAAATTAAAAGTTATTATCATTGAAGAATGGAGTTGCACATAAATAAAAGCGAAGGCCCTAAGGTATTGGTTTGCCCATGACCAGTAACAGTAAGCACTTACAATTTTCTATGTCAATGACACTGTAGGAAAAAAGAGCACAGCTATTTTCTTGATGTTGGTTTCTAAATATAGGCTCAAGTAAAAGAAAACAAGGCTACTTACCAAAATGGGTGATTCCAAGACTGGGGCAAGGGAAGCACAAATCTGGAATATCCTGTTGTACAAAAGAAGTAGAGAGGGGTCAAAATAAAAAAGGGGCAGTTCCAACAAACAAAACATCATTTTGGTGAGATTCATACAGGTTTGTACTTGTAGTTATATTTCATACTCATTAGTGCATTTGTTCCCATTGTATGAATATACCAAAATGTATTTCATGCATTCTCTGTTGATGGGCATTTGAATAGTTTCCAGTTTCGGTCTATTAAAATTATGTTGCTATGAACATTTTGTACATGTCTTTTGATAAACATGCATACATTTCTGTTTTGTTCATATTTATAAGAAGGAATGCTAGGTCAGAGGGAATAAGTATATTCTGTTTTGATAGGTACAAGTAATCAATTTTCTAAAGAGGTTTTACCCACTTACTTTCCTAAGAGCAGTGTATGAATTCTAATTGCTCTATATTCTATCCAAACCTCACACTTTTCTGCCTTTTTATGTTACCTATTCGGATTTTTAAAGAAGTCAGTAAATTGAGATAGATTATCTCAAGTAATGACTGTTAATTGGCAGCTGACATCAGCATAATTATACTCTGAAAGTCAGGAGATAGTAGAAAATTTATCTTTAAAAAGATCTTCCAGCTTCCGTTCTAGACTTCTTATAGCCTATCATCAGCATAACCAGAATGATTTTATCAAAGCATTGTCAGATCATGTAACTTCCTACTTCAAAACTGTCCAATAGTTTTCTATCTTATTCTAAATAAAGGAAACGACCCACCCCACAAATTCTTAATATAATGAGATCTTCATGAATTAGCACCCTTTTATAATTCTGACCTTTCCACCTCCTTGTATGGCCCCAGCCACCTAGACCTTTTCTCTGTTCCTTGACCACACACCAAGCATTCTCCTATCTCATGTTCTTTGCAGTCTGTTTCTTAACATGAAAAACATTTTCCCCAGATGTTCACATGGCTTCTTCATCAGGTCTTCTCTAAAACTTATGAAACATCAATCTTCCTATCATTTTCTACCTTTTTTTTTTTTTTTTTTTTTTTTTGGAAATAGAGTGTTACTCTTGTCACCCAGGCTAGAGTACAGTGATGTGATTAGTGCTCACACCAGCCTCAATTTTCAGGGCCCAGAGCACAAAAATGCAGGTCCAATTTTAAAAACTTTAAAAAAAAATTTTAAGTCTTCTGGACTCAAGCAATCCTCCCGCCTCAGCCTCCCAATTTGCTGGGGCCACAGGCACATGCCACCCCATCTGGCTAATTTTTAGAAAACTTTTGTAGAGACAGGGTCGCCTTATGTTGCCCAAGCTGATCTACAACTGCTGTGCTCAAGCAGTCCTCCTGCCTACACCTCACAGAGTACTGGGATTACAGGCATGAGTCACAAGGCCCAGCTACTTTCTGTCTTTGTTGTATTATTCTATTCCTTAGAATGTATCTCCATGTAACATCTTAACTTTACTTCTTGATATTATGTGTCTGTCTCCCTTTATTAGTCCATTAAGCAACGCTTTTTTTTCAGGTTTTAAAACACACTACTGTATAGCCATGGGTTAGAACAACAACCAGCACATAAAAAATCGTGAATAAATTTAACACATTAATAAGTTAATAAAACCTAACAAAACATTGGTCTTCAATATTTTGATATTATTTGTATAGTTTTTTTTCTTTGGACTTACCCTGCTTTGCATTCATATTGATTTTTGGCTTGATTAATTTCATAAGTTTTGGAAATTTTTCAGCTTGCATTTATTAAAACATAAATTTTTCTTTTTCTCTTTATTTCCTTCTGGAACTATAGTGACACATAGTTTAAACTTTCATGCCATATTCCTATGTCTCTTTCATGCTTTTCTCTGATTTTTATTTCTGTAATTTCTCTGTATTTCTATCTGGACATTTTCTATTTCTTAGTCTTAAAATTTAGGAATCTTCTGTTATCTCTTAAACACCAACTTATATTCACTATATTTTTCATTTCTATGAAGTGTTTGCTTCCTGTTTTGTGGATTCAAATTATCACATGAAATTAACTTCTTATCTATTTTATTAAAATTGTTAGTTCCATTTAAATCACCTTTGGAAAATTCCAGTGATTTGATCACTTGTGGATTTGCTGTTTTATTTATGTTCTTGATTTTTGTCATTTGGTCCTTATTTCCTCTTAATTCTGATAATTGTTTTAATTTCACATGCATGAATAATACCAAAGACCCTAGATAATATTTTTTTCTCCCTAGTGGTTTAATTTTTTTTCCTATAGGCAGATGAAGTTTGGGAAGCTTATCTTATCCCAGATCAGGTATGCCATTTTTTATAATCCTAGAGTTTATCACTTTTGAAGTGAAACTCAAATAACTTGAATTCTTACTGTAGTTCTTCATTCTTGTCATGCTGGGATATCAGTTTGTCTTCCAACAGCACTCAATATTCTGGAAAAAGTGGTTATTGTTATGGTCATTTTGGAATCTGTTTTATGCTTTCTGAGCCTCTCACCGAATACATGAGCTCTTTAACAGTTGGTAAATAGGCTGGGCACAATGGCTCACACCTATAATCCCAGCACTTTGGGAGGCTGAGGTGGGTGTATCACGAGGTCAAGAGATCAAGACCATCCTGGCAAACATGGTAAAACCTTGTCTCTACTAAAAATACAAAAATTAGCTTGGCGTGGTGGTACGTGCCTGCAGTCCTAGCTACTAGAGAGGCTGAGGCAGGAGACTCGCTTAAACTCGGGAGGTGGAGGTTGCAGTGAGCCGAGATCATGCCACTGCACTCCAGCCTGGAAATAGAATGAGACTCCATCTCACAAAAATAAATAAATAAGTAAATAAATAAATAAATAAATAAGTAAATAGTTGGTAAAAAAGATAAAATTATGTGGAGAATTTTGAGGTTACTCAATTTTCTTTTCCCAGTAATGATACTTTTGTAGTCCCTGAAGTCCTTGTTTTCCTCTGGTTTATTTAAATACATTTTTAAAAAACTTTATTTAACTGCTTCTAGTTCATGCCAGGACAGTTAGTTTAAAACAAGTTAGGATATTCTTGCTAAATGTAAAAATTTCTCTGAAGATACATTTTGGATTAAAAAATGCAGGTATTTCAAATAAAAGAAAGCTGTGGTCTGAAAAATGAGAAAAAAATTCTCCTTTCATTTCTAGGCGAAGAAATATTAATGATAAACCCAAACACCCTTCTTTCATTGACAGATTTTTAAATTTAATAGCAGAGAAGGGACCGATACCCAATAAGTATCATGGAAATTTAAAGTCCTTTTTTTTAAACATAAAGTTGATAAGGAAAAAATTATATTTTTTCTCACTGTATAGATATCTGTCTTTTCTTCCTTTCTCTCTTTCTTTCTTTCTTTTTTTTTTTTTTTTTTTTTTTTTTGAGATCGTCTCTGGCTCTGTCACCCAGGCTGGAGTGCAATGGCATGATCGCAGCTCACTGCAACCTCTGCCTCCTGGCTTCAAGAGATTCTCCTGTCTCAGCCTCCCGAATGGCTGGGATTACAGGTGTGAGCCACTACACCCAGCTAATTTTTGCATTTTTAGTAGAGGTGAGGTTCGCCATGTTGGCCAGTTTGGACTCAAACTTCTAGCCTCAGATGATCGACTGCCTCGGCCTCCCAAAGTGCTCCCAAATACAGAGATATCTATATATCACTATAGATAGTGATATATAGCCTCCCAAATACTGGGATATCTATATATCTTTACAGTGAGTAGAATAGAATATTTCTAAAAAGAAAACAAAACAATCACAACAAAAATATTTCTCTGTATGAAAAAAGGTAAAACAAAAAGGAAGACTGGCTACATAATTTTCAGAGCCCAGAGCACAAAAATGCAGATCCAATTTTAAAAACTAAGAATTGCAAAATACCTATAGCAGAATATTAAACATGTTTTAGAGACTAGTAAATATTCCTCCTGTATTTCTAAAACTTATAAATAGAAAATGATTCAAACATTTACCTCATTGTAATGTTCTAAATGATTTGTATGGTGCACAATATGTATACATGCAGTAACACATTATCCACTGGGGAAAACATTCTATACAATAACAATATGTACATGAAGCACTTATTCTTTTAAAAGGATATATGTTAGCTGTGTAGAAAAATAACTTACACTGCTCTTTATATAGCAAAAAATGTGTTTTCTATAGTAAACATATATCTTCTTGAGAGCTCTTCTGAGAGCTGCCATTTATGCGCATGGAGCCATTGTTTTCATTCTACTATTAATACTTTGTTTTGAGCCCAAACATCCACCAATGTTATCACTTCTTTTTCATATCATGATACAGTTTCTTGGTAAAAATTAAATTAAATGTAAAATCATACAGTGGAACATTACGACTCCTCCAATTTGAAATAAATTTGACAAAACTAGGTATCAACTATTGCTTAATAATTTAAAAATAGCTGATTACTTAACATTCTTCCCATTAATCATGCTCTCTCATACTTTTGAAACTGGTTTTTCTATTCCTTTCGCTTGGAATGCTTTTATCATCCTCATCTAACTCTCAATTCCTTGGCTATATTTCAGATTTGGTTTAGACATAAATTCATAAAGTTGGAACTTGCTGGCTGCATTCTGGCTGACTCTCTAGTTCCATAGCACCTGACCGATCATTGATGGGCCATTAGATATAGAATACTAGAATAATGTGTCTTGTATTATCAGTACATCTGTTCCTCATGGCAGATCCCTGCTTTTGTAATCTTTGTATTCCTAGCATATAGTAGGTGTTCAACAAATAGCAGTTTGACAAAACTGACATAAAATACACCAATTTTGTTTGTAATTTTATTCATCAAACATTTCTTGAATACCTAGCACTTTTCAAACAGTGGACAAATACCAGTGAGAAAGACAGATATGGTTACTGCCCTTACATAACTAAAAATACCAGCAATAAAGATTAAAAATGAAAAAGAAATCTACTATGATCACAGCTATAAGGAGAGGATAGGGTATCAACAGGCATGTAACAATGATCTTAGGATTCCAAGATTACTTAGCATAAAATGATGTTGTTAAACAGATGTCTTTAGTATTTGTATTAAAAACATTATCAGAAAGATTGTGCAATGATCAATCTTGTTAAGCCTATTGTTTTATTCTTAGTGATGTTATCCCCCTTTTCAATTTTAGACTTTATTTTAAATTTATATTATTAACCAGCTTTCCAATGAAACATCTTTACTTTATATCTGCTCTTTGACAATATTAAAATGTATATGTTGATATGAACCGTGAAACATATTATCTTATTGTAAAGCCTTCTGTTTTAAGCTGTAGATGTAATTTTAATGACATATATCAAATGATATATAATTAACTGATAATATATCAAATGATTACAAAGAAGCTTTGTTAGAGAACTCCATTCCAATGTTAGTATAAAGTAGAATCACATGAAGTTATAAGTGACATAGACTCTAAGATTATCTTGTCCAGTACTATAATATTTATATCTCTGTCTATTTGCATACCTATAGATGAAATATTTATTTTCAAATCTGACTTTACTTAACACACATAAGTGTGCTCATTTTTACTACTTGGGCATAATTTATATTAAAAATTGAACAATTTATTGTCATCCTCATAAGTAAAAGGAGCATACACTGTCTTGACTACCAACGATCTCAGAATAGAAATAGCACCTTGGTGGACATGTTAAATGGGAAATAGTGCTTTTTTGTTTCCTATACTTACTATTCTTTGTCATCTTATATTATCCAAACCTGAGATGCCTAGACATGAGTAATTTTAGTAACTCAATCTCATTTATTTTGGAGAAACTGCTATTCAGCTTTGGAAAATTAACTTTTGTTCATCAGCCATATTGCTTGAGATGCAGACAAGTTTTCGATCTTCATGAAGAAAATATTTGGACACATCCTATGCATTATTAGCTTCCAAGTACAAGGTGCTAACTAGTTACAAATTATAGTGAAGCAAAGTCATCCAAAAAAAGGAAGAAAATTCTAATTTTTAACTAGAATAAGATGATCCACATGAGTTGGGCTACCTTCTGTGCAAACCTATAAGTGTTCTCCATGAGTTAGTAGTTAACTAATTAACTATTAGTAGTTAATAGTTATGATACTAGTTATTAGTAGTTACTAGTTAGTATTACTAACTAGTACTAGTAACTACTATTAGTTACTAGTTAACTAACCAGTGAGTTGTGGCCTTGGGATAACTTTAAAGTCTTCAAATTCTAATACTTAAGTTTATTTCACATGTGGACTTCTGAGTTGTTTATTTTTCAGTAGATACTATGAACAACTTATTTATTACTTTTTCCTAGGTTTCTTAAAAGACTGAGACCCCAGATGAATAATTTAATTTTCCCTACCCATTGGAGAAGGTAGAAAACTACCCAAAGTGTGTAGTCCGGCCTTTGATCCTGGAACACTAGGACACAATTAGTTTAGAAAAATAAATATATTCCAAATAAGCTAAGATTATTTCTTCCTGAGAGCAAAGGAATAATATAGCAAGTTAGCTTTTCTATATAAATTTAAAAGCCTACATGGGCATGGATATTAAATGACATGTCTGTGTTAAAATTGTAAATACGTGGCAAAAATCTTCTTAGCAGTGATAAAACATAGAAATACTTCAGTTTTTAACCTCAAAAGATATTACTTACATGTGAATATATTAGTCCCTGTACCATATCTGAGCTATAAAGAGTGTCAAATAATGTCTTCTATAAATAAAATAGAACCAATTTTAAAAAAGCTAAAAAAAGTAAACTATTTATAAAACATCTTGTTCTAAATTATTTTAAATATTTAAAACCTCTAGTAGAAACTATTATTAATATCAATTTTGCTTTTCGTCTCCAGAGACACAAAAAATAAAAATCACAGAAAAACAAACTTGAAAAAAAGTTCAGATTTCCAGAGAATAAAATTAATACTTCAGATATGCTCCCAGAGATTTATACTTGGATTTTCTTTCTAAGCATATCTTTTGGTTGAAATCAACGCTTACATATAAATCTGTCTATGTAATTTTCAGGGCTCAGTGCAACATAAAAGCGCCACGTTAAAGAATTATTAATAATTACAAGATAGCAACAGCAGAGGGTTAAACTAAGCATGGTGCCATCTTTGTATTGGGTCCTGTGTGATTCTGAGGTTACTTGCCTAAGAAGTGGGCCGTGCTTATACTTTCTCTCCATAGTTGCTTCTCATTCTATAATTGCTTCACTTTTATGCCCCTATTTCCATTTCAAACTCATGTTGGGGCTTATTACAAAGTATATGAATATTTATTAAAAATATTGAAAATGGTCATAATTTTATTTATTTATTTATTTATTTTGAGATGGAGTCTCGCTCTGTTGCCCAGGCTGGAATGCAGTGGCGCAATCTCTGCTCACTGCAAGCTCCGCCTCCCAGATTCACGCCATTCTCCTGCCTCAGCCTCCCGAGTAGCTGGGACTACAGGCGCCCGCCACCACGCCCGCTAATTTTTTGTATTTTTAGTAGAGACAGGGTTTCACCACAATAGCCAGGATGATCTTGATCTCCTGACCTCGTGATCCGTCCGCCTCGGCCTCCCAAAGTGCTGGGATTACAGGCATGAGCCACCGCGCCCGGCTGAAAATGGTCATAATTTTAATGCAAAAAAATATGTTTGAATACATTGGTTAGTGAATTGTTGGTCAGCATGTATAGTCGAGAAAATTATCCTCGGCTGATTCATTATAAATACTGCAGGAAATAAAACCAATGAAAGTCTTTTTTGGTTAATTGGTATCAATTGCCCTTGTATGGATTTATGTAGATGAAACCATTTAGTGTTTGTAGCGTGCATTGATAATCCTGAACAAATTATTTGTATCTAATACTGTTGTAGTGTGGGCTAAGCTTTGCTAAGTACCCACTAAGAAATTGAGACCAACAAAATGCAATGAAGAAATGAGCACTACCTATTATATTAATGTGGAAATTACTCAAATTTGATTACAAGTGGAACATTTGAGAAAACTGCTATTTAAAGTTCCCTATTAAAAATTACATTTGTCTATTTTAAAATTTTGAGGCCGGGCACGGTGGCTAACGTCTGTAATCCCAGCACTTTGAGAGGCCGAGGCGGACGGATCACGAGGTCAGGAGATCGAGCCCATCCTGGCTAACACGGTGAAACCCCGTCTCTATTAAAAATACAAAAAATTACCCGGGCATGGTGGCGGGCGCCTGTGGTCCAAGATACTCGGGAGCCTGAGGCAGGAGAATGGCGTGAACCTGGGAGGCGGAGCTTGCAGTGAGCCGAGATCGTGCCACCGCACTCCAGCCTGGGAGACAGAGTGAGACTCTGTCTCAAAAAAAAAAAAAAAATTGAAATTCACAGAGGAAAGCTATTGTATTATGGTTAAAAATAAGTTATTGCCTATATTTTAGATATATTAGTAATAACAGTCTCATATTAAAATACCAAAAAAGATGGATGTGTATCATGAATTAATTTGCTTTTGTAATATTTAAAATATAGCAATGTGTATATGCATAATAGAAAATAAAACAGTACTAAAGTAACCATAGTTCAATGGAATAGTTTCACCTCTGCCCAGGGCCAAATCCCAGAAAACTTTTTTATTACCTCCAAATTATTAAATAGTATGCTCTATGGGTCTTTAAATTTATCATCATTAGAAATTATCTCCTGACTTATATTGTTATAACAGCTGAGACTCTGGATCATATTCATCTTCCCTTATTTCTTTCTACTAATTCTTCAACCTCTATTTTTTGTACTGTTTCAGATCCTCTCTTGATTTGACTCTCAGATGTTAATTTCCCTTCCCACCGTTCTTTTTCTGAGAGTTATAGCTTTGCCTTTATGTTGTCTAGGTTAATAAAATTTATATGGGTGAATAATGAAGTTTTTAAACAAGGCGGAAACAAATAAATGACTTGTAACCAAGCCACTTGCATAGCCAGTAGTATGCTGATGGCAAACTTCCTTCCCTGTTGGTTCAATTTCGTATCTCTGACCTACTGAAGAATGCAATCTACATCTTGTTGAAATTGATTATATTTTCTTACACTTCAGCTAAAAAGTATGGTTTGCTATGGTTGTTATATATTAGGATCAGGTTTGGTTTATTTTCCCAGAATTTCAAATCTTTGCTTTGTTCTTATTGAGTGAAGTAATGTGAGCTTCTTTAGTATAGCCTTATTCTATTCCATATATTCCTTTTTATCCAATATGGTTTTTTCTTCTAGATTTGTTTTTAGAGGTCACTCAACTTAGGCTCTAATTTGGACCTCTTTTTTTAAGTTCTGCTTCTTTGCTCATATAGCAAGTTGCCATTTCATTCTCCTGGAATGCCAGATGAATTTCACTATTGCTGGTATAGCCATTATTTGTTTTTACTTTTAACTCCTCTTTTCCTTGTTTATATGTAAAAACAAAACTTTCCAAAAAATGAAGGTAATAATAAAGAAAAAGGAAGGAAAGAAGGAGGACAGAAGTGAAGAGAAGGAGGGAGGAAGGAGGAAAAATATAGAAAATGTGGAAGGGAAATGAGGAAGATATAAATTGGGAGGTAACATTTTTCTGAGTCGAATGATTCCATAGTTACAGAATCCTAGCTTCCCAATCATATTTTATAATCAAAGAATTGAATATATTTTACATTTTTTGTATATTCTACCATGATTGATGAAAATCTGATGTAATTGACTTGTATTTTCACTCTGGAAACTTAGTGTTCTGCAAATTCGAAGTCATGTATCCAGGTATAGTCTTATTTATTTGTATTTTCCACCTTTTCAAAAGGGGACTTAGCAGACCCTTCCCATTTTGATATTTTTTCTTTATTTTAAGCTTTTATAAGTTAATTCTCTTCCAACAGTAGTTATTTACTCTTCTCCATATTTTTTCCTATTCTCTCCTTATCAAATTCTGTAATTCATATATTGACACTATTGGAATGTTACATTATGCCTCTTTTCTCTCAAAATCAACTTTTTAAAGTTTTTATTTAACTCTAAATAAGAAGATGTTCTTTCCTTAATTTCTAATTTTTAGGGTTTTTTTCTTTTCCCTAATAAATACTTGATTTTATTTATATTATTGTTGTTGTTTAGGGACAGGGTCTCACCCTGTTGCCTAGACTTGTGGTACAATGGCACCATCATAAGCTCACTACAGCCTTGAAATCCCAGGCTCAGTTGATCCTCCTGCCTCGGACTCCCAAACATTTAAGAATACAGGTATGCACCTGGCTATACATGCTTAGTTTTAAAAGTCACTTTTGCCTTCTCCTCTCCACCTACTCCCCACCTTTTTTTTTTCTCTCATTTTTTATAACATCATGTTCTGGCTTTATGTAATCAACATGTTCTTGAGTCTTTCTGAAAATATAAATTTAAGATGTTTAAATTTTTGTTTGAGGCCTTTAATTCTCTCTTCATTCTTTTTATTGCTCTTCATTCTTTTTGACTTTCCTTTTTTTGCTCTGCTGCTGATTTTTATCACATGTATAACAATCAGTATAGATATCCCCATTTAAATGTATGGACAGGGACATTTTCTAGGTAGCTAGAATAGATTTCCCCTATTGTTGAAAGGAGGAGAACACCATAGACATATGTAAGGATGCTGACTGACTCACTTCTTTTTAGGATGAATAAACCAAAATTCTGAATTTAAGCCAAGGGCCTCTCAAAGGTCAGAAGGCTTTAAACATTGGAGCCAGTATCTACCCTAGGATCTCTAATCCTTTTAGGAATTTTGATAAATCTTTCATGTGTCCTTTAGGTCTCCACTGATCCAGATAAAGCATAAGGTACTTAAACTCCCTGTATAATCAAAAATGGCCAGATACAGGACAAGGGGTATAAATACAGTGAAGTCAACTCTTCCAGTTGTTCCATATATGGACAGTCTATTAACCACCCACACCCCTCGCTCTCTTCCTACAGTTTTATACCCCATCTGATTCTCCTGCAGACTCATATCCAGGTACCTTTTTGGTCCTGTTCTGACCTGTCTGCCAAAATTGGCTGCATTATTTTCTTTTGCCATTTTCTCCCTTACTTCATTAGTAGAAACGTGTCAACAATCTCTTTATTTTCTTAGACATGGGTTAAATGTATTACTCAACCAGAGTTGCTCATTCCCAAACCACCCATGCATCCCTAGATTTCTTGGCTGGCACAAGTCCATTTGCTTACCCTCATTATAAATGGACCTTAGGAAGGATAAAATACAGTGTATATTCTCAGAGCACTCTTTGATGATTATCTTTGTTCCTATTTTATGCACTCCTCTAGAGAAGTTACATTTTTCTATTAATTCCCTCCACAGCTATTTTTAAAATTAACAAAAAATACATGTTCTTACCTCCCATCAAAAATGTATCTAATTCCATTTTTTAATAAACTTCACTATTATAAAGTCATTGCTTATTTATATGCAATGCAGTAATTTTCACTCTCTTTATAAAAGTTATCATTAGCTCTGTCATCACTTCTTCCGAAATTCCTTTCCTTCCTTCTGGTTTTTGTTATTTTCATAATAGAAAATTGTTTATATTCTGTCCACCACAGTCTGCAAGTAGTGAACTTTCTCATTTATTATTTTGTCTAAAAAAGTTCTTTTTATCTTAATTTTGAATGATACCTTAGCAGCATATGAATATCTAAGTGTTAGTTATTATCACTGAGCAAATGGAAAATGTTTTCCAGTGTCTCTCTGTTGCAAATATAAATACTTTCATTGGTCTAAATTTTATCGCATTTTTATAATGCCTGCATTTTCTCCCTGTTTTAAAATTCCTCCATCTTTTGATATTCTGCATTCTGCACTTTCTATTTTAAAATTCTCCTTTGTTTTGATATTCTTTTTTTGACATTTCAGATGTAAACTTTATTAAATGATTCTGTATTACAAAAATAACCTGTGGGCTTGACAAATAATATCATGTAAATAATCAATAAGTTGGCCATCTAAACTGAATTTTCAAGGGAAATAAAAAGAACTTTGGTTCGTGACCAAATAATAAAGTGTGATCAAGTTCCATATTATATGCTTTAATGGCCGAAAATTTGTTTTTTTTGTTCTTTGTTTTTTTGGGTTTTTTTATTTATTATTATTATATTTTAAGTTTTAGGGTACATGTGCACAATGTGCAGGTTAGTTACATTTGTATACATGTGCCATGTTGGTGCGCTGCACCCAATAACTCGTCATCTAGCATTAGGTATATCTCCCAATTCTATCCCACCCCCTCCCCCCACCCCACAACAGTCCCCAGAGTGTGATGTTCCCCTTCCTGTGTCCATGTGTTCTCATTGTTCAATTGCCACCTATGAGTGAGAATATGCGGTGTTTGGTTTTTTGTTCTTGTGATAGTTTACTGAGAATGATGATTTCCAATTTCATCCATGTCCCTATGAAGGACATGAACTCATCATTTTTATGGCTGCATAGTATTCCATGGTGTATATGTGCCACATTTTCTTAATCCAGTCTATCATTGTTGGACATTTGGGTTGGTTCCAAGTCTTTGCTATTGTGAATAATGCCACAATAAACATACATGTGCATGTGTCTTTATAGCAGCATGATTTATAGTCCTTTGGGTATATACCCAGTAATGGGATGGCTGGGTCAAATGGTATTTCTAGTTCTAGATCCCTGAGGAATCACCACACTGACTTCCACAATGGTTAAACTAGTTTACAGTCCCACCAACAGTATAAAAGTGTTCCTATTTCTCCACATCCTCTCCAGCACCTGTTGTTTCCTGACTTTTTAATGATTCCCATTCTAACTGGTGTGAAATGGTATCTCATTGTGGTTTTGATTTGCATTTCTCTGATGGCCAGTGATGGTGAGCATTTTCTCATGTGTGTTTTGGCTGCATAAATGTCTTCTTTTGAGTAGTGTCTGTTCATGTCCTTCGCCCACTTTTTGATGGGGTTGTTTCTTTTTTCTTGTAAATTTGTTTGAGTTCATTGTAGATTCTGGATATTAGCCGTTTGTCAGATGAGTAGGTTGCGAAAATTTTCTCCCATTTTGTAGGTTGCCTGTTCACTCTGATGGTAGTTTCTTTTGCTGTGTGGAAGCTCTTTAGTTTAATGAGATCCCATTTGTCAATTTTGGCTTTTGTTGCCATTGCTTTTGGTGTTTTCGACATGAAGTCCATGCCCATGCCTATGTCCTGAATGGTAATGCCTAGGTTTTCTTCTAGAGTTTTTATGGTTTTAGGTCTAACGTTTAAGTCTTTAATCCATCTTGAATTGATTTTTGTATAAGGTGTAAGGAAGGGATCCAGTTTCAGCTTTCTACATATGGCTATCCAGTTTTCCCAGCACCATTTATTAAATAGGGAATCCTTTCCCCATTGCTTCTTTTTCTCAGGTTTGTCAAAGATCAGATAGTTGTAGATATGCAGCATTATTATTTCTGAGGGCTCTGTTCTGTTCCATTGATCTATATCTCTGTTTTGGTACCAGTACCATGCTGTTTTGGTTACTGTAGCCTTGTAGTATAGTTTGAAGTCAGGTAGTGTGATGCCTCCAGCTTTGTTCTTTTGGCTTAGGATTGACTTGGTGATGCGGGCTCTTTTTTGGTTCCATATGAACTTTAAAGTAGTTTTTTCCAATTCTGTGAAGAAAGTCATTGGTAGCTTGATGGGGATGGCATTGAATCTGTAAATTACCTTGGGCAGTATGGCCATTTTCACGATATTGATTCTTCCTACCCATGAGCATGGAATGTTCTTCCATTTGTTTGTATCCTCTTTTATTTCCTTGAGCAGTGGTTTGTAGTTCTCCTTGAAGAGGTCCTTCACATCCCTTGTAAGTTGGATTCCTAGGTATTTTATTCTCTTTGAAGCAATTGTGAATGGGAGTTCACTCATGATTTGGCTCTCTGTTTGTCTGTTGTTGGTGTATAAGAATGCTGGTGATTTGTGTACATTGATTTTGTATCCTGAGACTTTGCTGAAGTTGCTTATCAGCTTAAGGAGATTTTGGGCTGAAACAATGGGGTTTTCGAGATTACAATCATGTCGTCTGCAAACAGGGACAATTTGACTTCCTCTTTTCCTAATTGAATACCCTTTGTTTTGATATTCTGCATTCCGCACTTTCACTATAATGTGTACATATGTGAAGATCTATCTCTGTATATATCTAGCATTTTATATATATATATATATATAAAATGTGTGTGTGGCTATATATAAATATTATATATATACATATACGTGTCTAAATATATACACATAACTTCATATATACATATATATACGACTTTATATATAAATTACTTAAGCTTCTTCAGTTTGAGGATCAATATCTTTTAACAATTCAAGGAAATTATCAGCTATCTGTTCTAATATTGCTTCTTACAAGGCTCTCAAATTTCTTATTCTTTAATTTCTATTATATTTATATTGTACCTTTCATCCTATATTAATATTTCTTAACCTCTTTTTTCCTGTTTTTAATTTTCTTTTAACACCTATTGTTTATGTTTATGTTAATGTATTAATAGCTATTATGTACTTACTTTTCAGAATTTATGAATAATTTCTTCAGTTTTAATGTGTTTTTGAAACATTTCTGATAAAATTTTTACTTCTAGCAGCTCTGTTTTCATTTCTAGAGATTCTACTGGATTTATTACAAATCACTTGGCAATTTTCATGGGGTCTATTTTTTTTTATTTCATTTCTCCTTTTATACCTTAAATAACTTACCTCAATATTCTGAGAAATACTCTCTCAGATTTTTCAATTTCTTAAGCTCCAGGGATGCTATTCCTCCTTGGCTTTCTAGGCATATCTTCTGACTTAGTATCATTGTGGATTCTTTCATTATTATTATTATTATTATCATTACTATGGATGTGAACTAATCTTCAGTGGAAATTGCCTAATGTTTGGAAATAATGTGAGACCTGGATTGTGAAAAACAAAATAAACACAGTTTAACAGGTTTATTTTAATTTATTAATATCTTAGCTTGGTAATATAAATTCATAGTCTAAATTTTAATAGCATGGATTAGAACGTTGATTTCTTTCACAAGAAAAAAATGTTATTTCTTGTGTTTATATTCCCCTCTGAAGAACCTTGGCCCTAGGGTGAGATTAGCATCCTGGATGTCTTTATAGAGAGTGCATGGAGAGTTCTAGTCTCTTCCGCTTAGGGACAGCCTCGTGAGAGTCTGTGTAGGAGTCTCCCTTGCAGTTTCCTGCTATGTGCACAGGCAAGGCCTTGTTTATAATTTGCTGTTATTTTATCCAGTATTTTAGGATCTTATAGCAAAAACAAAATTTTGTATTAATTCGGTTCACCATGTTGCCACATTGCTCTGTATGGTAGCTAATAGCCTATTTAAACTTTATAAATCTGTTTATTATGTAAAGAAAAATGTGGTTCTAGATCCTGGGTCAGCAAACATTTTTCTTTGAATGGTCAGATAGCAAATATTTTAGGCTTTGTGAATCACATGGTCTCTGTTTCAACTATTGAACTCAGGCATTATAGTATGTAAACAGACATAAACAATACACAAACAACTGAGTATGACTGTGTTCTAATAAAATTTCATCCATTAGAGGAGGTAGGTTAAATCTGGGCCATGGGCCATGGGCCATTGTGCTGAACTCTGATTGAATCACAGATTCTTATTCTTTTTTTTTTTTTTTATTCATATTAGTGTTGGTGCCATTTGGATGTCCTTCTATTTTTTAATTTTTTTTATTTCAATAACTTTAGGGGTACAAGTGGTTTTTGATTACATGGATGAATTGTGTGATGGTATGAAGTCTGGGCTTTTATTGTACCCATCAGTTAGTGTTCATTGTGTAGATCACTGATTCTTATTCTGATTTCACATTCAGAATTCAGGAATGTCCATTAACCTCACTGAAAATGTCCACAACATAACTATGCGAGAGTTTTTGTAGATGTGTGAGTCTGCATATATGTTAATATGTGTGAGTCTGAATATATGCAAATGTGAGTATGTGTGTATGTGTATGTTTGGTGTGTGAATACATAGATGTGGATTAGAGTATGGGATCATTCATATTCACCTATAATTATTTATTTTCTGTGGAAAAAGGCTACATTTTCAAACATTTTAAAGATCCAAGGCTCTAAAAACATTAGTTAAATCATGCAAATATCCCTGAATTCTAAAGCTCTAGAATTGTCTGAAAAGCTTTTCTCTTAACACATTCCCTTTCTTGTATAAAACAGATCTAATAGATTTTAAATAACTTTAAAGTAATATTCTGGGACCCTTTTTATTTCAATAGGAGATGTGGGAGAGGGAGGCTGATACAGCTTAATACTACCATTTCTTTTGATAATTCTAGAACCATGCCATGACATATAAAGAATTTAAGGTCAACTTATTTAACAAAATACTTCCTCTCCCACTAATTTTAACTGCTAATTTTAACCTCCTATCATCCAACCACTTGATGTTCAACTGCTGATGGAAAAACTAATCTCTGCCCATCTGGATGCACTCTATTATTTCCATATATATGTTGGCTCCAAAAGTATAAAAATAGTGCAACCATAGCTTTACCTTCTGAATAGAACATAACCTTTTTTTTTTTCTTTTTGATCACTTGGGCTAAGACAGAGACACAAATAAATGCTAGTGCTTATTTCTGGCTTTTAGCCAAAGTTTCTGTTTAAGGTAGTTTAGAGTAGGTCATCATTGGCAGGCATTTTTGGCTGAGATTGTTTCTGAAAGAATAAAGTTAAATTAGTAATGGTCTAAAATTTATTTCTGAGCTCTTGTAATGGTTTAATTCTCATTTCTATGTATTATTAGTTAATCATTAATAATTATAAGCAATACATTATGATTTTGCTCATCTGTAAATATAGTTGGAAATACCAAATTAATATTTGGAAGCAATATAATAATAGCTATTGATAAGGTATAAAAGTCTACCTTGGTAAACAGTCTGACAGTCAAAAATGAGTTCTAAAATACAATTTGAATATTATCTTTTTGAAAAAAAAAACAATGAAACTAAGGTATTCTTAGAATGATAGATTTTCAGGATTATATTTTAAATTCTTCCAATAACCAAACCATACTGTTTATACATAAGAAATCATTAACATATTATTTCCTTCAAATTAAATAGAATAGAACTAAATCTGGAAATCTAGCTCATCAGATTTTACCCATTGGTACCTCTAGAGTACTTTCAGTTAGGTTATTTAGATATTTTTTTAAAATTTATTTTGTTCTTCTTCTCATTTAGTTATGTCACAGGACCTTTAGGGTGTTGCTTCACCAGCCAGATACCTCTGCGGTGGGTGGCACCTTTGCCTGAGTTTTGCTTGGGCTTTCTATACTTCTCCCACCCACTTGGCCTGACAGGCTGCACTCAGCTGTCACTACCAGCCCAGATCCCATGACCGCCAAGGGGAAGGAAGGCACAGAACAGTGAGGGGTACACGAGTGAGTGAACGCAGGCTCAGGTCACTGCGCACAGCCAGGCACACTGCCTGTGGTGGGGCAGTCAGCTCCAAACACTGGCACAAGAACCAGTTCCCTGCTGCAGCTGGATCAGGCCAACCACAAGCAGCTTCCACTGTAGGCACTGGGGAACATGGTGGTGGCCAGAAGCTTGTAGATACCAGGAACTGCAGAGCCCCAAAGAGGGTGTCACATCCCTGGCTCAGGGAGCTCCTAGGTCTGGACTCCACAAAGGGCCACAGCTATTCTTTCTTTCTCATTCCCCACAACACGGTGAGGAGGGGACATGTTTCAGCCCTGTTGTGTTATAGATTTTTCAGTCTCACCGTTTGGCAGGTCCCAACTTCTTGTCCCACAATCAGGAAGAATGAGGTATGTGAACAACTAGAGGGTGAGCAAGGTGAAGAGGTACTTTATTGAGCAACAGTACACCTCTGAGGAGACCTGAAGTGGCTAGTTCCTATCCACAGTCAGGTCATTGCAATAAGTATACAGCTCTCAGCAGAGTGGAGACCCACAGTGGGTAGCTCCTCTCCACAAGAAGGTCATCCCATTGACTCTGCAGCCTGCAGCCCTCAGCAGAGAGGAGACCCAGAATGGGTAGCTCCTATCCACAGGCAGGTCATCCTGACATTTCTGCAACCCTCAGCAGAGAGCAGACCTGGAGTGTGTAGCTCTTATCCGCAAGCAGGTTGCTGCAATGAGTGTACAGCTCTCAGCAGAGAGGAGACCCACAGTGGGTAGATCCTCTTCATAGGCATGTTGTCCTATTATCTGCCTGAGTCTGAGTCTGGGGTTTTTATGGGCTTCAGAGTGGAGGAAGTGCATGCTGATTGGTCCACGGGCAGCCATAGGAGAGTCCAAAAAAGGCACAATAAATTCTCACTCTTATCCACAAAACTGGCAGACTGGCACCCAGACTTCAGACTGTTATTTGGTTGAAGGTGGAGTATCAGCAGAGACCTGCCTTTTCCTCCTCGAAGCCTGTCTGCCTCCTGCTGCCATTCCTGGCACCTAGCCTGCCCATGCCAAAGGGTAACTGCAGGCCCGTGTAAGCCACCCTCAGTCCCCCCTCAGCCTCCTTCTTGTGCTCAATTGCATTCAAAGTCTGGAGGGGGCTGAGGCAGCAGGGGCTGCCTCCATCCATGAAGTAGGAGGATCTAATTGGTAGGAATGAGTCATGCTCACCTGTATTGCGCCCCTAGACTACCATAGTTATCGGTCTCTGGATTCCTCATATGTAGATTACCTTTCTAGGGCCTCAAATCAAAGATTGGGATTGCCTCAGGAGGGTGTAGGGACTCACTAATTAAGTCCCAGATGGCCCTCACCAAATTGCAGAGAGCAACCAGTGGGGCAGCCCCTCTGTTGCTTCCCTATGATAAGCAGGTAAAACTGTGGGAGCCAGTCCTCTTCAAACAAGGGAGAGAAAGGGAGTGCAGGGAATTGGGGACCCAGATTATAAATATGCCTCTCAAAAGGAAAAACAAATTAGTCTCTCACATAGAAAAATTCCCTGTATTGAATCCTCCCTAACTCATTTTATGAGGCCAGCATCATCCTGATACCAAAGCCGGGCAGAGACACAACCAAAAAAGAGAATTTTAGACCAATATCCTTGATGAACATTGATGCAAAAATCCTCAATAAAATACTGGCAAACCAAATCCAGCAGAACATAAAAAAGCTTATCCACCATGATCAAGTGGGCTTCATCCCTGGGATGCAAGGCTGGTTGAATATATGCAAATCAATAAATGTAATCCAGCATATAAACAGAACCAAAGACAAAAACCACATGATTATCTCAATAGATGCAGAAAAAGCCTTTGACAAAATTCAACAACGCTTCATGCTAAAAACTCTCAATAAATTAGGTATTCATGGGACGTATCTCAAAATAATAAGAGCTATCTATGACAAACCCACAGCCAATATCATACTGAATGGGCAAAAACTGGAAGCATTCCCTTTGAAAACTGGCACAAGACAGGGATGCCCTCTCTCACCACTCCTATTCAACATAGTGTTGGAAGTTCTGGCCAGGGCAATCAGGCAGGAGAAGGAAATAAAGGGCATTCAATTAGGAAAAGAGGAAGTCAAATTGTCCCTGTTTGCAGATGACAGGATTGTATATCTAGAAAACCCCATTGTCTTAGCCCAAAATCTCCTTAAGCTGATAAGCAACTTCAGCAAAGTCTCAGGATACAAAATCAATGTACAAAAATCACCAGCATTCTTATACACCAACAACAGACAAAAAGAGAGAGCCAAATCATGAGTGAACTCCCATTCATAATTGCTTCAAAGAGAATAAAATACCTAGGAATCCAACTTACAAGGGATGTGAAGGACCTCTTCAAGGAGAACTACAAACCACTGCTCAAGGAAATAAAAGAGGATACAAACAAATGGAAGAACATTCCATGCTCATGGGTAGGAAGAATCAATATCGTGAAAATGGCCATACTGCCCAAGGTAATTTACAGATTCAATGCCATCCCCATCAAGCTACCAATGACTTTCTTCACAGAATTGGAAAAAACTACTTTAAAGTTCATACGGAACCAAAAAAGAGCCCACATCACCAAGTCAATCCTAAGCCAAAAGAACAAAGCTGGAGGCATCACACTACCTGACTTCAAACTATACTACAAGGCTACAGTAACCAAAACAGCATGGTACTGGTACCAAAACAGAGATATAGATCAATGGAACAGAACAGAGCCCTCAGAAATAATAATGCCGCATATCTACAACTATCTGATCTTTGACAAACCTGAGAAAAACAAGCAATGGGGAAAGGATTCCCTATTTAATAAATGGTGCTGGGAAAACTGGATAGCCATATGTAGAAAGCTGAAACTGGATCCCTTCCTTACACCTTATACAAAAATCAATTCGAGATGAATTAAAGACTTAAACGTTAGACCTAAAACCATAAAAACTCTAGAAGAAAACCTAGGCATTACCATTCAGGACATAGGCATGGGCACGGACTTCATGTCGAAAACACCAAAAGCAATGGCAACAAAAGCCAAAATTGACAAATGGGATCTGATTAAACTAAAGAGCTTCCGCACAGCAAAAGAAACTACCATCAGAGTGAAAAGGCAACCTACAAAATGGGAGAAATTTTTCACAACCTACTCAACTGACAAAGGGCTAATATCCAGAATCTACAATGAACTCAAACAAATTTACAAGAAAAAAACAACCCCATCAAAAAGTGGGCGAAGGACATGAACAGACACTACTCAAAAGAAGACATTTATGCAGCCAAAACACACATGAAAAAATGCTCACCATCACTGGCCATCAGAGAAATGCAAATCAAAACCACAATGGGATACCATCTCATACCAATTAGAATGGCGATCATTAAAAAGTCAGGAAACAACAGGTGCTGGAGAGGATGTGGAGAAATAGGAACACTTTTACACTGTTGGTGGGACTGTAAACTAGTTAAACCATTGTGGAAGTCAGTGTGGTGATTCCTCAGGGATCTAGAACTAGAAATACCATTTGACCTAGCCATCCCATTACTGGGTATATACCCAAAGGACTATAAATCATGCTGCTATAAAGACACATGCACATGTATGTTTATTGTGGCATTATTCACAATAGCAAAGACTTGGAACCAACCCAAATGTCCAACAATGATTGACTGGATTAAGAAAGTGTGGCACATATACACCATGGAATACTATGCAGCCATAAAAAATGATGAGTTCATGTCCTTTGTAGGGACATGGATGAAATTGGAAATCATCATTCTCAGTAAACTATCACAAGAACAAAAAACCAAACACCACATATTCTCACTCATAGGTGGGAACTGAACAATGAGAACACATGGATACAGGAAGGGGAACATCACATTCTGGGGACTGTTGTGGGGTGGGGGGAGGGAGGAGGGATAGCATTGGGAGATATACCTAATGCTAGATGACGTGTTAGTGGGTGCAGCGCACCAGCATGGCACATGTATACAAATGTAACTAACCTGCACATTGTGCACATGTACCCTAAAACTTAAAGTTAAATAATAATAATGAATAAATTTTTAAAAAAGAAAAATTCCCTGTATTTGCAGGACAATGTTAGCTCCTGACATGATGAAGAAAAGAGAAGAAAACAAATTACGTGCAAGGAAGCGGAAGGTGCCTGGGGGAAACAGCTTCTTGCCCTATGCAAATGGGTTCTTCAATGGGAGAAATAAAACTCAATTATTACATGTTCATACTCCTACGAATTGGTAGATACCACAGTGTTGTCATTTATAATATACATTCCTGTTGACTAAGACAAATTCAAAATGCTCATTCTACTCAGGAATATTTATGTGGTTTGCAGCAAGACCCATAACATTGCATATAAAGAAGAGATAGGAGCCATGGCAGCCAAGAAAGGGAAGGGAAGGGAAGGGGAGGGGAGGGGAGGGGAAGGGGAAGGGGAGGGGAGGGGAAGGGGAAGCGGAGGGGAGGGGAAGGGGAAGGGGAGGGGAGGGGAGGGGAAGGGGAGGGGAGGGGAAGGGGAAGGGGAGGGGAGGGGAAGGGGAGGGGAGGGGAGGGGAAGGGGAGGGGAGGGGAGGGAAGGGAAAGGAAGGGAAGGGAAGGGGAGGTGGAGGGAGGGAAAGAAAGGAAAAGAAAAGAAAAAAGAGAAAGAGGAAGAGGAACAGAAAGAGAAAGGAAAGGAAAGGAAAAAAAAGAAAAGAAGGAAGGACTGGGGGTTTTAGTGCCAACACTCTAACAAATGGTTGGGGATTAAAGTTAGTTCAGGTGCCTTTGGATAACACTGAGGTGTAGCCTCAGCCAGCTACCCTCAGTTGCCCCAGGACCTCCTTTGGATTCCATGCGATGTCTAGACTTCTGTGAAGGGAAATTGGATTGGAACAAAGCCAACATTCCTAACACTGGAAGGTGATTGGGGATTAACAGTTGCTTCTCGAGCAACCCTGTCCTACATGTCTTAAGTCCCACAGCTGCACTAGTCACTTTTCACTGGCTAACAGTGCTTCAGTGTTTTTCTTTCATTTTGGCTGTTGTGGAGTTTAGAGACTCTGAAAACAGGAGAGAAAGCAGCAAATCCGTTTTTTTTTTGTTGTTGTTTTTTGTTTTGTTTTGTTTTGTTTGAGACAGAGTCTTGTTCTGTCTCCAGGCTGGAGTGCAGTTGTGCGATCTCAGCTCACTGCAACCTCCACCTCCTGGGTTCAAGCAATTCTCCTGCCTCAGCCTCCTGAGTAACTGAGACTAGGTGTGCACCACCACACCCAGCTAATTTTTGTATTTTTAGTAGAGACAGGGTTTCACCATATTGGTCAGGCTGATCTCAATCTCCTGACCTCATGAGCCCACCCCGGCCTCCCAAAGTGTTGGGATTACAAGCATGAGCCACCGTGCCCAGCCGCAAGTCCGCTTTTATTCAACCTCCTACAGATACCAGAAAAGCCCCCCAAAATGTCACGGGATCCTTAAGGTTTCACTCTCTCAGCCAGAAAACTCTGTGGCTGGTGGCACCTTTGCCTGAGTTTTGTTTGAGCCCATGGGGCTCATTCTGTTCGCTTGGCCAGATAGGGTGTACTCGGCTTTTGCTACCAGCCTGGATCCCATGCATGCCAAGGCATGGAGTGTTGAGGAGACTGTGAGCGAGTGAGCATGCAATCTGGCCACTGTGTACAACCAGGCATGCCAGCTGCAGTAGGGTGGGCAGCTATAGGGACTGGCATAGCCACTGGCTTCCTGCTGCAATGGAACCAGGCATACCACAAGCAGCTTCCACTGTGGGCACTGGGGAACATGGTGGCACCCAGAATCTTGGAGACACCAGAAACTGCAGAGCTCCAAAGAGGTTGTCACATCTCTGGCTTAGGGAGCTCCTAGGTCTGGGATCCCTGAAGGGCCACAGCTCTTCTCTTCTCTCCTCATCCATAACGTGGTGAGGAGGGGGCATGTTTCAGCTCTATTTCTATTGCGGCTCTTTCAGTCCTGCTAGATCCGAGTTCTTGTCTTGTATCCAGGAAAAATGAGGTACACAGACAACTGGAGCAAGGCCAACAGGTCCTTTACTGAGTGACAGTTCAGCTCTCAGGAAACCTGGAGTGGGTAGCTTCTATCCACAGGCAGTTCATCTTAATGTGTGCACAGATCTCAGTGGAGAGGAGACACACAATGGGTACCTCTTCTCTGCAGGCAGGTTGTCCAAACGTCTCTGCAGCCCTCAGTGGAGAGGATTCCTGGAGCAGGTAGCTCCTACCCACAGGGAGGTCATCCTGATGAGAGTACAGCTCTCAGCAGAGAGGAGACCCATAGCAGGTGGGTCCTATCCACAGTCAGGTCCTCCTATCATCTGCTCAAGGTACTGGCTGAATCCAGGGTTTTTGTGGGGTTCAGAAGGGAAGAAGTACCTGCTGATTGGTCCATGGCCAGCCATAGACTGGCCTGGAAAAAGCACCATAAGTTCTCACTCTGGTCCTTGGAAGTGGCAGCCTGGCCCCCAGGCTTCAGACCATCTCTGGCTTGAAGGTGGGGTATCACCAGGGACCTGTCTCTTTCCACTCAGGAGCCTGTGTATCTCCTGCCACTGTTCATGGTTCCCAGGCTGTTCGTGCCAAGGCGTGCCCATGCCAAGCCACCCTCAGACCCCCTCAGCCTCCTTCCTGTGCTGATCAGCACCCAAAGTCTGGAGGGGGCCAAGGTGGCAGGAGGCTGGCATGTCAGCACCACCCTGAGCATGTGCACACCCAGCCGGGTCGTGACAGTGCCTGGGCTTGGCCACAACTTTACTCTGAAATCAGAGTGGGCATGAGAAGCAGGAAGAGGCCAGGCAGGAGGAGCAAGCACTTCTAAGCCTGCAGGGGCAGTGGGGCTTCCCAGGTCCCTAAGAGCACAGGGGTGTCTGGGTTCCTGGCTGCCACTGGATGGCTGCAGCTGTGCCTGAGAGCGCTGGGCTCTTGTCCCACCAACTTCGAAGGGGTGGGTGGGGGGCTTCCACAAGTTACCTGCACTGTGGAACCAGCAGCCCTGGCCGCGCCTCCCCCACTGCAGCCGGTCTCTTTGCAGCAGTGGCAACAGACCCAGACCGGCCGCTTCTGTCATCAGTTATGCATTTCAATCGCTGAATGTAACTAGCCAATGTAAAGAAATCATAAATAATTATCAGCTGGAGATAATGCTATAGTTTTGTTTTAAAGGAAAAATTTCAAACATTTACTTCTTTTTGTTTGAATCTGGGTTTTATAAATTTGCAAAATGTGCAAAAATCTAAGGCTTACATGTACAGAATTTCATGCACAATGATTGTTAAATGCTGAGACACCTATTACATTGGAAATAAACAGTAGAAATAAAATCTGGCAGCTTTAAATGTCCCAGTTGCATCAACACCAACACCATTTATTTATAATATTTTATGGAAAGACAAACAAGTCCCACTCAGAGGGCTCAGAACATCATTAGTCACAGGGCAGTCCACGACTAAAAATAAAGATTCCTATCAAAACTGTATACTACTTTAGTGCCTTTTAAATATTAAAATGAAGAGGGGCATGAATTGTAACTAAATTTTCTATAAATAATATACAAAAGTCTATATGTTAAACATCTGTTTAGATTTCTATTTAAAGATAAAGCATTTTCCCTTTATTAAAACTATTTACATATACCATATATATATATATATTTCAAATGCCATATATATATCTGGCATTTGAACCAGACATCAAATACATTTTTCCTTTCTGGAGATATCTTTGGTTGATATAACCTACTGAAGATGATCTGATCATTAGCATTAAATTTGAATCACAAGCTTATTATATTTATATTTTCCCTTAATTCCTCATGCACTTTATAAGTTTTGGAAAGTGAGGATGGTCATGGCCAACTGGAGGAAAATATTAAAGAAAAGTGTCTGTTACTATTTAGATACATTTGAAAACCTGTCCTCTCAGTCAATATTTCAGGAATTCAGATTAAGAGATATTAAAAGGAAGGAGGTCTACCAAATAAAGAGTGAAATACTTGAAAGAAATAAATGAAAGTGTTTAACTTAACCACAAACTTCCATTGTTCATTCATTCATCTGTTCATTAATTCATTTGACTAATGCTTATTTATTACCTACAGAATTTTATAATCTATTCTAGGAAGTGAAAATTAATAAGTGAATGAAAGAGACAAAAGTCTCTAATATACAAAGCTTATATTATATTGAAATAAGTCAAATCAAGAGTAATAAAATTCATGAATAATATTCAAATGATCATGAGTGTTCTGGGGAAAACTATAAAGCAGAGAAGGAAGATAGGTTGTATGTATTAGGAGGGCCCAGGGGAGACAGAGAGGAGTCATATATGTATTAAAGCAAAGGCAATGAGGAATGGTGTGGGAATTCTGGTTTCTTTGTGATGACCTACAGAAATAGGGTAGAGAATTGTAATAATACTAGGCCTGGTGGCCTCAAAGCTGATAACACCAGTAATCTTCAAGACATAAGGAAAACCCTTGGTAAACATTTGCCTCTCTTTTATCTCTCATCTTGTCCCAGTGACTTGAGGGAACTCTTTTTTTTTTTTTTTTTTCCTTCCCTTCAACTCTGCTTTAGTAGAATTCTTATCTCAGTTCTTGGTTAGCACAGGTCCTATCATAGTACTTACTTATTAGGTATCACACTTATAGTTCTTGACATTTTATATGTCACATACTGCTGTAAAGCCTGTAGAAAGGTCTGCTTTTTTTTCTACTAGCAAGCTAACAATTTAGCCTACCAAAATTTTATAGATACTAGCAGGAGACAGGGACTCCTGGGTCAGAGACGAAGGAGCACAGCACAGCAGGCAACAAGATGTGATTAGGATTGGTTAGGAAATCATCAACTTTATAAGAGGCATGCTGTAAGACCTGCCTTATCTTTCCCCTTGAAGGAGACATTATCTTTATTAACCTGGTAAAGAAATTAATCTACCCTCTGCACTGGAAGGAAACACTATTTCTCTTTTCAAAGACTGTTTGCTATACAAAAATCCTTGAAAAAATAGTTCAGAACAAAGCTGTCAATGGCTCTTTACAAGATGTGTACAATCACCAGAATCTCATGAAGAACTGTCTCCCAATGGCTACATGATTGCTCACTAAACAATCTCATACAAATTACCAAAATTTTCATGCTTACCATTGAGATTTGCAATTCTGAGTCTCTTCTCTCCTGGTCAAACTGTGTTGACTCCTGAATCCAATTTCCTAATTCTATGGTTTGTCCAAATCCAGTCTCCTATATATCATATTCATATTATAAAATTTAATTAAAATTATATTAATATAACAGATAATCTGAATCTTATAGAAATTATGAAGTAGCCAAAATTTTTATTTCAATATCCTCAAATTTTCCTACTATATATTTTTTTCTTTACATCTTGATAATATTTGTTTTATTATCGGCTTTCTTGCCTTAAGGAAAATAATGTAAAAACAATTTATTCTAGTGTTAATAAAATAATAGACTGATTTAATTACCCCTTCAAGAACATTTCCACTTTAACAAGTGTACAGTCATAACCAAAGTAATTGTTATTATTTGTACAAGTAATAAAGGTTAATTGAAAAGCTCTGTTGAGGCAGAATAAGCCTTTTGTGTCTCTATCTAATTCAGAAAAAGATTCCATTCTGTGTGTGGCCTCAGGTGCATGAAGCAGACCCAAGAGACCAGGACCTGTTTTATCCTGAGCAGCTCTGCTTTTATCTATGTTATATATTGGACCAGCACCAGAAATTTCACTGAATTAAAAGCTTTGTAGCTAAAGATAGAAAAAAACCATCATCAACAAAACAAATCTGAAGGTCACTGGTCTAATTTATTTATGACTTGGAACTCACTATACCTTGAGTTCTTTCATTTTTACTCCCGTCATTTGTTTAAACATTATTAATTAAGGTGGCATCATTTGGTACAGATTTTCTATCTATGATTTATCTTAACCAAGGAGCTATTTTCTAAGCTGAACTTGCCTTGGTAAAATCTGGGAAAATATTAGTTCATGGTGATTAATGATTCTATATTCTAGACAATAAATGCTGTTGTTTACATAGAGTATATAAATATATTTTAGGATATTCAGATTACCTGAGGAAAATATTTCTTTCAACTTGCTTAAGGGGCATTTACTTCTAATTTCTATATAATTAGAAAAGATGCATTTTCTATTTGTTGCCACAAGATGTAGTGTCTGTGAGTGCTTAAAACTTCTGACAATCTAAGAGTGTGACTTTTGATTTGTAGAATAGTGTCAAGTATCATGGGCATTATTGGTGGGGATTTGCATTATGATTTTCCAGAAAAAAAGTGGTTCTTGTTTCTATGACTGTATTCCCAGAATACCCAATTACTTCAGCTCAACAAGAAATACCAAACTCTTCTTTCGATCTTAGTGACTCAATCATTAAAACTGCATGACAGAAATTTTCTTATAATATGCAATAGGGAATTAATATTCCTCAGAATCAAAATATTGCTTGTCTTTTCTTTAGGGTTTTATTTTTCTTTTCAAAAAAAGCATTAAAAACAGGTATTTTTCCCAAGCAATTATGTTATTAAAATTCAAAGCTAATTTAATTTGATTACTATTCTTAAGGAAAAGAAACTTTAAAAAATTATTAAAGCTTTGTCAATGTTTTTGATTTTCACAGAAATTTAAATATTCACAGTCCACAGAAAATTCTCCCCAGTTAGCCTTGCAGCACTGTCCCTCACCTTGAGGGCATGTTTGGCTTTAGTCTGCATGATCATTTGCTAAACACATTGTGGTGATCTGTCTACCTTGGTTGACAGCCTTGAGTCCTGTCTAAGGCTAGGCTGCATTCCTCCAGGAGTTTCAGAAATAAATCACTGACACTTCTACTGCCTATAAAACCTAGGAAATCAATATGCTTCTCTCTATATGTGGGCTTCCAGGAAGTTTTCTTATAAAAATTATCAAATAAGTACTGCTTGATAACTGAACTAGATCTAATATCAAGCCTGTAAAGCTGCCATTCTGGAACATACTGTAAAGTAAATGCTAATGTAAATTTAATCTGTACATTTAAAAAACACCATATGTTCTTCATAGAAATTCCCTTTTAGTAAGGCCTCTATGCCCTAAAAAGTATATAACCTTCTAACTTTTGTCTCATAAGTTTTCAGACACTTATTCTGTATATGTGTAAGATTTCTCTTCAAAAATTTTAGCAACTGTTTGTGTATTTGTTTATTTGCTTATATTTTGTCTTTATTTCATCTTTATTATATGGTTCTGAAATAATCTGTTTTGTGATTCCTTAATCTTCAATAAAAATATAAATTTCAGAAATTTATATATTTGTATATTTTATATCTATAGTTTGAAAATTTATGAGTATAAATTCTATTTATAAAACTATGTTAATTTTTCAAGTGAATTTTCTCTAGTTTACGTTTATCAATTTATGAATTTTCTGAAGATGGGACCATTAAACCATTCTTCTAATAACGATTACACTTGATTACATTTTTTTCTGGCTTATTAATTTGTGTTTTGTATCTATTTTTAAAAATTTGAGCTAAAAACTAATGAATTTTAAAACTTGTGAAATGCAGCTATGCTTAAAAGGAAACATAAATTTAAGCTTGTGTATTAGAAGAAAGTACATGCTGAAAATACAGAAATTAATTATCTAACTCTAAGAAAGAAAGGAAACTAAATAAAAATGTAAAATAAAAAATTAAAGAAATAGATAACAATTAATGATATTGAAAAATATACAAACAATGGACAAGATCAATTAAACAGTTGATTCTTTAAAATTACTAACAAAACTGATGAGGAAAATAAAACTACTAAAAAGATTAAAAGTGTCAAGAACTTTAAAGGGTGTAATTGCTGTTTATAGTCTGTATTACTATAAAAATTTTAAAAAGGCATAAATTTATGCCATAACTATAAAAATATACCATGTAAATATTTCTAGAAAAAATGCTTTTTACTGAAACTAACTCAAGAAGATTTGAAATCTCATATTATTATAACTATTAAAAAATGCAGTGCATAATATCAAACCTTCTCGCAAAGGAACTATTGAATCAGGTGGCATTACTGGTGAATAAATAATGTTAATCCTACAAACACTACTACAGAGAATAAAGCTTTGACAAGACCAGCAGAAACTTGTTATCTAAACACAATTCAATTTATACAAGTGTAAATACTCCTAAAGTTACGCTGTAGATTCAATGTAATCATAATGATTCAAAGTTTTTTGCGTTTTTATGTGCAACTTGACAAATGATTTTAAATTTATATGAAATTTCAAAGGCCAAGAGTAGAGATTTTTTAAATATAAGAATAATGAGGGAAATGTGCTTTACTGGACATCTAAAGTTTGTAAATCAGTCATTAATCCTGGGTCTTATTGGTGATAAATGTGTATGAGAGAGAGGGAGAGAGAGAGAGAGAGAAGAAAATAGATTAGAGAAAGCGAAAATGGAGTGGAAAAACAGATCTACAACCTGATTTAGAAAAAAGTTAGCAACAAAAGCATTGGGAAGGAATGGTCCTTTTTAGTAAATGGTGCTAGATCAATTGGATAACTTTGTGGAGAAAAAATAAAACCTGATGAACACCACACCACATACACAAAAATAAATTGTGGAAGTGTTGTAGATCAATATATAAAATGCAAAATAATATATTTTCAGAAGTTAATATTGCAGAATATATTTATAGCCTTGTGGTAGACAAAGATTTATTAAATAAGACATTACAAATGTGCTGAACATAAAGGTATGGACTGATAAACTGATCTGCCTCACAGGTAAGAATTTCTGTACATCAAAAGAAACTATTAAGCGAATGAAAGTGCCAGGCACCAAATTAAAAAACAAATGTATTTGCAACACCTGTGAAAGTTTGTGCCTAGAATATCTAATGAATCATAAAGTAATATATGATTAATAATGAACTAAAGTCTATTAAAAATAGGTGCAAAAGGCTTGAAAAGGCATTTCACAAAGACACATTCAAGTGGTTATTTAATATTTGAAAATTGCTGAACTCAGTTATTAAGGCAATAAAAATTAAACCTGCAAAGAGATACAAATGCAAAACACACCAGAATGGCTAAAATTAGAAATCTGAACATACCAGATATTGGCAAATATGTTGAGTAAGGGAAACTCAGAAACATTACTGTGGAGTGTGTACATGGATTCAAATTCTGTGGAAAAAGTATGTTTCTTGCTAAAATTGAACTTAACACCCAGTCATTTCACTCATGGTTTTACATCCAACAGAACCATGTGCAAAAGACGAGCTCCAACTTATACATAACTGCCTTCTGTAATAATAAAAATTAGAAACAACCCAACTTCCTCTGAAAAGTAGGAAGAATAAATAACCTGTGTTTTATTTATAGAATGGGGTACTATGCATCACTAAAAAGCAGGAATTGCAGTTACATGCAACAACACACATTATTCTTTAAAATAATGAGTTTGAAAGAAAGAAACCTGACCAAAAATATACATCCTGTATGATTTCACTTATATAAAATAAAGGGCAAAGCTAAAGAATGGTGTTTAGAGATTAGAAAGTAATTGTTACAAACCTCAATATAAGGTGTAAAATTGAATGGGATAATGATAAAAATTGAGTGAAGGTTTTAGAGGAACTGTGGTGCACTAGACATAATCTGTTTCTTGATCTAAGTGCCTTGGTTACCCGCATTTTTACTTTGTGATATATCATTAAGCTGTAAAGCTCTCTTTTGTTCATATTTTAGTTTACTGTATGCAATACACAATAGGTTAAGAGGGAAAAGATGCAATGGGAGAGAGGAGAAATAGAGAGAGAGAGAGATAACTAGGATATATAGATGGTGTTTCTTTTTAACTTTCTTAAAATATTTATTTTAAGTGTGATTTATTACTTTTAGTATGTTTAAATTAGATTTTTCAGATCCTAATTTAATCCAGGTTCACCTGTAACAATATTCAGAAAACTCTAAAAAATGGCTTATTAGTGTTATCTCTTATAACATATATTTATTCAAAAGAAAACTGCAAAACTGATCATCAGCACCAAATGTATACTATTTATAGTTTTGGCCAGTTACTATCATTTTTTTACTTCATAAATGTCCATGTTTCTTTTTGGTTTCCCAAGAGAGTCCTGAAGATATGAATTAAAATATGTTATCAAGAAGCACTGTAATTTTTATCAAGTGTAATATTAAAAAGAGAAAACATCTTCATGTCTTAGCTATTGGGTCCTGCCTCTGAACCCAAATGAAACAATGACTGACAACTGATACTACTGTAAGTCCTGGTGTTTTCATTTATAAGATTTTTACATTATTAAAGCCAAAATAAATTATGCCAAATAAAATTTGACAGCTAAACGACTATTTTCCAATTCTAATTAGATATTAGATATGTAATAACATTTTAGATTTAAAATCTTTCTAATATTATTTTAGATTAAAAGTCCTTCTTTGACAGAAAGAACACCTATGCATGCACCAGCACGATGGTGGGCATTTGTAGTCCCTGGCCCAGACTTTGAGTCCAGCCTGGGTAACATAGTGAGGGCCCATCTCTAAAAAAAAATAATAATAAAAAATAAGTAAATAAATACAAAAGAAAGAACACTTACATAGATGTGTAATATGTCGCATGGATTAAAATAACGATGTTTTTCATTTTGGAGGCAATAAGCAATAGTCAGAACCTCAACTCGCCTTCCATGATGCAGGTGCACAGTTTGAAAACAATTTCATGAATGCATTTTCTAAATGTTAGAAGTTCCAAAATTTAAAATTTCAATATAATCTTAGAATCGGTACAGGCAATCCTTCACTTGGAAATAAAAACATAATTTTGAGTGACACATCAGCTTTCTGATGATGGCAATTGGTTTATTCAGCTTTTCTATACATTTGATTTGTGACATGACCTTCTGGGGTTTTCAGCTGCTTTTAAGAACTAGTGCCAAATAGCAGCTTCATGTAAACCTAAAAATGACTCTAAAACTGAAAAATCTGAGTTGATTAAAGGCTAACGACAACAGGAACTATTTTTAGTAGAAGGTAAAGTTTACTAGTTATTTATTTGATTTAGATGTATCCAAGAGCTAGCAAAACATATTACTTAGTATTTAATTATCTTGCAAACTGGCAGTATAAAGCAAACAAAATCTGACAAAGTATTTTCAAGATCATAAAAACTGTGGGTTTCATTGAAAGGTTTTTTTTTTTTGGATTTTTAAAAGCTGGCTTTCCTTTTATTATTTATGTTTTCTTTATTCATTTGAGTAGCACAAGCTGTGCTGTACTAAAGGGTTTGGTCAGCATTCTTGGCAGGCTGCAGATCTAGATTTAAAGAATCTTTACCAAGTTACTATTTCCACTCTCCTAATCCTGCTCTCTCACTTGGTTTAAAGCATTTTTTTATGCAGCGCAAGTGTAAAGGTGATGAGAAAGCAAATAAACAGTGTGAAACCTAACTATGATTTTGTTTTAAACCAGTGCTTTACAACACATTTAGATAAGTTAAACAAAATTTTCTCATATTCTTTCTATATTCTCATCATTTGGTATATGCTGATCTTTTATTATAATATATTGCAAAATAATTTGACAAAAACAATAGAGCTGATTGGTATTTTGTATGTTCATATATAATCAAAAAGCCTTAATTCCTGTTTCAGGTTTTGTTCACCATTTCAACTGTTGAATTTTTTTATTCCTTGAAAGTCAGAATATTTTCAAATTTCTGACTATTTAACTAATAACCAATACTCATATAAATAGTTATAATCATGAAAATTAAGTCTTATTTATTGAGTGCACTTGATCATTTGTTTTAATAAGCAATTACTTGATAAAGAAATGGTACAATTTATACAACCGTTTCTGTGATGAGTACAAGTTTTTGTTCCCCGTTATTTCATTTTCATATGCTTCCTTAATATTTCCAGAAGAATACTTAGAAAATGTCCAAACTTGAAAGAGATGATAGCCATGTAATTTATTTTTCCACTTTGGCACGTACTGAAAGCAGGTTTGTCACTTCCTGTATTAGAGTGAGCATTTTAATTTTTTTTGTATTTCTATACATTACTTTTCCTGCTCTTAAAGCTCAGATATTATAAAAATAATTTCCCAAAGTATCACAAATATTATAAAAATAAGTATATATTTATTCCCACATGATTGTTTTCTTCTTTTTCTTATATTTCCAGAATTATTTCAAAACACTAGTCATTGAACTTAAATTCTGAAATTACAAAAGGTATCAGGTTCTGTATCTAAAAATAAGAACACCTGATGGGTGTAATCTTTAAAACAAATTACTGAGAAATTCAGCAAACAAAAGTCTGCAATTAAATTGGATGATAATACTCTGGAAATGAGGCCTCAAGTGAAGATGAAACACTGAACAAGATTCAGCCCTTAGAGTTATATTCACCCAGCCGATGATTATTGAGAGATGTTGACATTTCAATTTATGGCTCTTTTAAAAAATTGTAGTTAAGTGCATATATCACTATTTTTTTGCAGTGGGAATAATATGAAGCAACATAAAAAGGAAACAACCTCCCTTCATTTATTATTTCCGTCTTTGGAAATCCTGTAGTAAATAAAACACCTTAAAATTATGTAGATTGAAGCAGTTCTGATCTGTACAATGAAGTTTAAGCTCTGTATCACCTACATATTTTTTTTTACTTTTGTTTTATCAATTCCAGTATGCTTCTCTGACACTTATGGGCCAATAAATAGGTTCCCTGTTGGCTATTTTGACACCTGCACATTAGGCTTAGTATAAACATAAAATCTGAATAACTTAGATGGCTAAAATTTCTTACACTGGTTTAGAAGATTCTACCTAGCTCTTAAGAACCCATTACAATGAGGAGCTCACATAGTAAATTCTGGACTGAACAAATGAGACAAAGTAACTATCATCATGTGATGGTTTTAAGGGACCACTGTTCCTTCTATATTTCTGGATATTTTATGTAAGGGGTTCCTCTATTATCCTGCTTTAACCAATGTCATTAAATGTATATTCACTAACCGCTATTAGAGAACACTTAGGAAAGTCTGTGTTGATGGAAACTCAAAAGGTATTACAAGATGTAAAGTGAGCAGAATATCCCAGAAAGTGAGTAATCTAATATATGTGATAAAATGTCAACAAGAAACCACCATTAAAAAGGAATATGTAAGCAAGTGCAGCACATCCTAATATTGTACAATTGATTAAGCATGCCCAGGCTAAAGGGATAAAGTGAAACACAATCAAATAAGTTGAAATCACTTTGTTACCACCTGTTTTTCCCAATGAACCATCAAGAACACAGCAAGATTTCAATTATAATATATAGACCCTACAGACAAATTGAATTTAAATAAAGTAGGTGAATAATAAAAGCAAACAAGACTTTGCAGAATATTGACTTATCCTTTCTCATAGAAGAATAGAGAAAATATTTTTCACACTCTGAACGATAATTTTACAAATCAAGTCATTCTTGTCATACTCAATTAATCAGAATCGAAAGTCAGTTGGGGCATATAGCACCGCTCCAAGAACTGAATTCTCTGCCAGCTGCAGAAACGGTCTGCTGCAACCTTAAGACCAGTTTTACCTAGTAGCGCGTTAAACCACCTGCCATGACTCTAAAATTAGTATCACCTATCACCGTCACTCACCAATCAGAGTTTACTGACTCCAAAAAGATTCGTTAGTGCCCATGAGCTTTCTTTCAAAACCATACGCAATATTTATCTTCCTAATAAAACCCTAACTTTTTCTTTGTTCTTCAGACATATCAAAGACCACCAGATCTACGTGTATGCTCTGAATTGCAGTTTTTGCTTCTCCAAATAAAATGTTAAATTTAGACATTAATCCCTACAATGTATGTTGAGTTTGACAATACTATTTCTACATACTTAAATTTATTTATTTATTTCAATTTTTTTACAAGAACACCAAACATCCTTTATTAGCACAAAAAAGTAGCTGTAACAAGGCACATCAAGCAGAAACATGCATTACTAGTCAAAGGGTTAGTGTTGTATACAAATACAGCTATGCTTTTTTTTGTAGCCTTGGCAATAACCATAGGGATGTAAAATCACATTTTGTAGCAGCTAGTGTAGAAACTATGTAGCACTCACCAGTAGTACAGAGCACAGTCACAAAAAGACATAAGAATGGATTTGGCTATTTTACTGCCAAATATCTAGAACTGTACATTCAGTTCTCTTACTTAGAAGTGAACACTACAACTTGAAATAACTTCAAGAACAGTTCACTCCACTAATGATACATATTATTCTAAATGATAAAAAGGAGCTAAGCAATTTATGGATATAATGTTTATGCAGTACCTTTTAAATCTAAATTTTAGATTTCAGATTTCCCACTAAGAATTAACTGCACTGAGATTCTAAAAATTATACTTAATTCAGCTATGAGAGTTTACAACAAAGAGATAAGTACTGCTATCCAAATTATTAATTACAGTTTAACAATAATCTCAACATCACCAACCACTGAAGTTCTTATTTTCTGACTTTATCGGAAATCTTCTAGTTTCATTTTCTTCATGGTTCACAAACTAATTATGGGCATAGGAAAATATCCAGTTTTTATGAAACAACAATTAGACTGCATGTCAACTTAAAAAAAATGACATGGAAGAATACATTGTAGCAGCTATTCCAAATACTTGTTTTAAATTAAAGCACTCGTTAAAAAATCAGTACTTAGGGCCTTTAAATAAAATTCTACTACTAACATTGTAAGTCTGAAATTTTAAGAATGACTATTCAGAAAAGCTGGTTTACTTACCAGTACCTTTTGCAGAGGAGAAAAGCAGTGTAACTATAAACTACTTCAACACTTAATTGAACAGCACTATGCCCTTGTGGCCAGTAACTTCCTTTTTTTTTTTCTTAAAAGGAAGGCAGTCTTTTATTTTTTTGGACTCCCAAAGCTTGAATTATAGCAACTACAAACATCACTACTTCTGGAAGATTATAGAAAAACTCTCAGACAAAGTAATTTCAAACAGTCACAATGCTGAAATACTTATCCAATATTAAGCATTTGTCCTTCAGAAAGTAATAGAATTCTTCATAACAAATGCCGCAGCGTTGCCTCACTGAATTACTACAGCCATTAAAAACTGTTAGCTAAATCACCAAAATGTTTTTGTAGTCTTACTGAATACTTGTAGTTCTATCCTGTTGTTTCAATAGGCACCACGTTTATCTGAATAAGTAACAGCAGATCTGAATAAGTAACAGCATCTGACAGATACAAACACTAAGTTTACATACTGTATGAAAAAACCCACCACTGATGTGTGTGTTGCTATAGGTGTGCTATCTCATCCACATGAAAGCAGACCTAGTTAATACCCTCTGAGGACAGGAGAGTTTACGTTGGCTTGACTGGTCCTCATTTTAACTTCTGAATACTAACTTTTTGTTTATAATGATACTTTAAAAAATTCCTGTAACATTGACGGTAAAGGGATCCAATCAATCCATCGTATATAGTGCACCTGCAGATTACCACATGGCAGATATATCGCAGGCTAAAAGGAGAAGTCCCATCTAGAGATATAGCAAGCAACAGTCCAAAAAACATGCAAGACCTAGGATCTTTATAAAGTTCTAAAAGTTCTGTTACAGTATAGAAGTGAAATCCACACGAGTCATGGACATCAAAACTAAAGTTGTGAATCCGCTGCTCAATTTGCGTATGCAGGGATCTGCTGTCATGGCAAAAGCTCAGAGAAGAGGCTGTCCTTGTGCTCAGAGTCCATGAGCAAAATTTGCCTTTAGGTTTCCCTTGGGAAAGGTCCATCACTCCACAGTAACAGGGATTCCCTGTAATCTAGAGCAAATAGGACAGGAGGCAGTGTATGTAATCAATCTGTGGACTTTCCATGCTCCCTATCTGGTCACGTGGGCATGGCTGTCTCCAGATACCTGACGCTGCTTCTCCCTCAATGACTACAAACACAGGGTGGTCCTCTCCTCTTCCAAGTCACAATTAGCTTGCAGGACTGCAGAGCTGTTTCCTCTTATTTCAGTCATTCCAGGAATTAACTTTGGTCTCAGTTTATCTAATGGGTTAACCTGTGGAGTAGCTTCAAATGTATGTATTTGTGCATTAGGAGGGGAATCAACTTCTTTAATACTAAGCCATCTTCTCCATCTTGTCTTCTGTAGAAACTAAAGATGGATTAAATGTATCAAAAATGTTGAATGTGGACTCACAGGAGCTGTATGCTGTTGAATCAAATGCCATTTTTGGGCTAAATGTGAACCAGTAGGAAAAGGACATTTCTCAAGCATTAATTCAGAAAGACAGATTTTTATTAGAGAAAGGACGTTTGACTGCAATATTTTAAATAATTTTGTACATGAAAGAAATTTTGTGTACATCAAACCATCAGAAAGCAAAGGTGTCAGATGTGGAATGTTCCACTTGTGGTGTCATGTCAGTTCTCAAAGAGTTTCTATTTAGGAGAATTTCGGATTTTGGATTTTTAGAATAGCAATGTTCAATCTGTATATCATGGTGGTTTTAACCCATATTTACTATATGATTAGAGAAATTTGTCAGATTTTCTATTCTGTTGTTTCTAGGTAGAGTCCGAATATCCTGTGTATGAGTATTATGTCAAATATATTATTGAAAACATATTTCTCCACTTTGCCTATTGACTTATATGCTCTTAGTAGTTCAGTTTATAAACAAAAATAATTATTTTTTTCTGTAATTCTCTACTGATTAATATTTTTTGCATGAGGCACCTAAATCTCGGTCAACCCTAGTGTCACAAAGTTGTTAAGTTTTCCTGTGAAAGTTGTATTTGTTTATAGATACATAGATAAAAACAAAGTTGTATATTTTTATCTTCTATATCTGTGACTTTAAATATATTGTGACACCATTCTGAGTTCATGGTGTCATCTTATTGTGACTTGGCACACAGTTTAGAAATTTACAGAGTTATTGGCATATTTCTTCTTCTCTCACTTTAAAAACTGTTTTGAAAGAATTTGTCCAAGTCATTCTAGTTTTCAAATTTATTAGCAAATATAGAAGTCGAGGCCGGGTGCAGTGACTCACACCTGTAATCCCAGCTCTTTGGGAGGTCAAGGTGGGCAGACCATGAGGTCAGGAGATGGAGACCATCCTGGCCAACATGGTGAAACCCAGTCTATACTAAAAATACAAAAATTAGCTAGGCTTAGTGGCGAGTGCCTGTAATCCCAGCTACTCAGGAGGCTGAGGTGGGAGAATCTCTTGAACCTGGGAGGCAGTAAGCTGAGATCATACCACACTGCACTCCAGCCTGGCAACCGAGCTAGATTCTGTCTCAAAAAAAAAAAAAAAAAAAAAAAAAAGAAGTTGAAAACCACTTCATATTATCTCCTCTTTAAATCTATCATGATGTTCCCCATTCAATCCTAATAATTATAGCCTGTGTTATTTTTTCTCTCCCTGTTATTTCTTTTTGTACAGATTATCAAAACTCTTATCAAATATAACTTTTAAAAAAACAAACTTTTGACATCGTTGAATTTTTCCATTATACATTGGTTTTGATTTAATTAATTTAAAATGTGGAGCATTTGCAAGTGAAAACAAAAAATATTTAAACATATTTGCCCTAAAATAAATGTGCTTATTCATTTTTGTGTTTCTTCCAGTTTTTCATTTACAAATGTAATTTTCTTTTACTAATTTTTTTCTGAAGCAATCTTATCTCATTTTTTGAGATTCTCATTTGGAAATAGCAAACTACAGGATTTACCTGCTTTGTGAGCATGCATCTAAGTTATACTTTTATTGTGTACAGGAAGGTTATTCTATTATTTATTTCTTCTTTCCTAAAATAATTTTAGATGAGTTTGACCTAAACATTTTCTTTTTCTCAATTTTATATTAAATTAGTTTTCCTAAAACACTAAGAATGAGACAGAGTTCGGAATAATTTTTCAAACTTAAAAAAAGTTATTGGAATGAAGGTGTTCCTAAAATTTTTTAATATTTTATACTTTTAGGTTTGAAATGGTAGCCCCTCATTTATACTCACAATTTAAAATTGCCACCCTTTCCCTGTCTTTCTCTTTCTCTATTTTTTAATCACTCCTGTTACAGGTTTGTCAATTGTGTTAATAGTTTAAAAGAACAAACATTTTTATGTATTAATATACTGTTTGTCCGTTTCCTGTGTCATTGATTGCTTTTCTTAACTTTATCAGTTCTCTTCTTCTACATACTTTGCATTCAATTTACTAGTTCTTTTCTAGCTTTGTAAATGGAACATTCAGATAATTGGTTTTAGGCCATTCTTCCTTTCTATTATAAGAATAAAAAATCTATACACTTTTATCTAAGCATTTTAGTTCCCTCCCACAAACATTGATGTTTAATATGTTCATTCTGATTTACTCAAAATATTTTCAAATTTTACTTATGATGTCTTCTTTGATCCAAGGGTTATTTAAAAGTGAGGTTTTTTTTGTTGTTGTTTGTTTTTTTTTGTTTTGCCAGTAACAGAGGCTCTACATTTCTCTGAGGTGGAGCTCCCAGAGGCAACCAAAGACTCCATTGTCACTACCACTGCATTGATATTGCCCTTGCTGGCCTCAGACTGGGTAAGGAGCAAAGACCCGGAGTGCTTTAACAACACCTCAAGCAAGTCACAGCTGCCCTAAGGAGAAGAGATCACTCTGCTCCCCAACAAGCTCCCCATGCCCCTGGTCATCACCAGGCAGGGCCCCTCAGCTTGGGCCCACATCACAGCTATCCCACTCTAGGTTGATACACCAAGAAGTTCTGCATTCTTCTGGGGTAGAGCCCCAAGATACTAGTGGAAGGCCCTCTGCCACAGCAACTGCCAGAGTCCCTTCCCCTGCTGCCTCTAACCTGAGGAAGAAACAAAGCCTGAGTTCACCCAAGGACTGTGGTGTGCAGCCTGGGAGTGCCAAGTTGAGATCTGCAGTCAGCACTTCAGCAGGGGAGGAGCCCACACTTTCAGAGCACTGAGAGGGAGCATGGCTGCAAACATGAGGAAATAGAGAGGAGCCACATGGCTGAGCAAGAGCCTATCTACTAGCCATTATGCTTATGAGCCATCTATTGGATCACAACCGAAACTTTAACACCAAAAATACTTTGCTAATATACCACCCTGTGAAATCATTGTCCAAAACTCAGATACAAATAGAGACTCTGTACAAAGTATTGGCCCCCTGGAAACAACCAGAAAAGAAGTCAACTGATGGTACTCAAATTATATCACATTAAAGGAGCATCAACCCACACAGATGAGAAGGAATCAGCTCAAGAACTCTGGCAACTCAAATGGTCAGCATGTCCCCTGTTGTCCAAACAGCCACATTAGCTCCCCAGCAAGAGTTCTTAACTGGGTTGAAATGGCTGAAATGAGAGAAATAGAATTCAGAATATAAGTAAGAATGAAGATCATTGAGATTCAGGAAAAAGTTGAAACTCAATTCAAGGAATCTTCAGAAAATAATGATACATAAGCTGATAGATGAAACAGCCATTATAAGAAAGAACCAAACTGATCTGATAGAACTGGAAAACACACAACTATTTCATAAGGCAGTTGCAAGTGTTAAGAGCAAAATAAACTAAGCTAAGGAAAGAATTTCAGAGCTCGAAGACTGGTTCAAGGAAGTAACTCTGTCAGACAAAAATAAAGGAAATAACCAAAATGAACAAAGAAACCCTTCAGGAAATATTGGATTATGTAAAGAGAGCAAATCTATTATCTATTTGTGTCCCTAAAGAAGATGGAGAGAAAGCAACCAACTTGGATAACATATTTCAGGATATCATCTGTGAAAATTTCCCAACCTCATTGGAGTGGTCAACATTCAAATTCATGAAATGTAGAGAATGCCTACAAGATACTACACAAAAGGCCATCTCTAAGACACATAGTCATCAGATTATCCAAGCTTAAAAATGAAAGAAAAAAATGTTAAAGGCAGCTAGAGGGAAAGTGTAGGTCACCTACAAAGGAGCCCCATCAAGCTGACAGTGGACCTTTCAACAGAAACCAGAAGAGGTTCAGCATTCTCAAAGAAAAGAAACTCCAACCAAGAATTTATATCCAGCCAAACTAAGCTTCATAAGCCAAGGAGAAATAGATCGTTTTCAGATAAACAGATGCTAAAGGAATTCACTACCACCAGACCTGCCTTACAAGAGGTCCTGAAGGAAACACTAAAAAGGAAAGACGGTTACCAGCCACTAGAAAAAACACACTGAATAATACAGACCAGTGACCCTATAAAACAACCACATAAACAGGTCTTCATAATAACCAGCTAACAACAGGATGAAAGGATCAAATCCACACACATCAATATTAACCCTGAATGTAAACAGGCGGAATGTCCCAATCAGAAGGCACAGAGTGACAAGCTGGATAAGAAGGCAAGACCTAATGGTACACTGTCTTCAAAAGACTGATCTCACAAGCAATGACACTTATAAGCTCAAAGTAAAGGGATGGAGATAATCTAAAAAGCACATGAAAAACAGAAAAAAGCAGGGATTACCATCTGCATTTTCCAACAAAACAGAGAACAGCATGGGAAAGACCCAGCCCCATGACAATACCTTCCACCAGTTTCCTCCCACAACATATGGGAACTGTGGGAGTTACATTGCAAGATGAGATTTGGGTTGGGACACAGCCAAACCATATCATTCTGACTCTGGACCCTCCCAAATCTCATGACCTCACATTTCAAAACCAATCAGGCTTTCCAACAGTCCCTCAAAATCCTAACTCATTTCAGCATTAACTCAAAAGTCCACAGTCCAAAGTTTCATCAGAGACAAGGCAAGTCCCTTCCACCTATGAGCCTGTAAAATAAAAAGCAAGTTAGTTACATCCCAGATACAATGGGGATACAGGCATTGGGTAAATACTGCCATTTCAAATGGGAGAAATTGGCCAAAACAAAGGGGCTACATGCCCCATGCAAGTAAAAATTCAAGCAGGGCTGTCAAATCTTAAAGCTCCAAAATGATCTCTTTGACTCCATGTCTCACAGCCAGGTCAAGCTCATGCAAGAGGTGGGTTCCCATTGTCTTGGGAAGCTCTGCCCCTGTGGCTCTGCATGGTACAGTCTCCCTCCCAGCTGCTTTCAAGGACTCATGCTGACTGCCTGTGGCTTTTGCAGGTGCATGGTGCAAACCGTCACTGAATCTAATATTCTGGAGTCTGGAGGAGCATGGCCCTCTTTTCACAGCTTCACTAGGCAGTACCCCAGTGGGGACTATGTGTGGGGGCTTCAATCCTACATTTCCCTTTTTCACTGCCCTAGAAGAGGTTCTCCATGAGGGCCCTGCCCCTGCAGCAAACTTCTGCCTGAACATCCAGGTGTTTCCATATATCCTCTGAAATATAGGCAGAGGTTCCCAAACTTCAATTCTTGACTTCTGTGCACCCACAGGCTCAACACAACATGGAAGCTTCCAAGGCTTGGGGCTTGTAACCTCTGAAGCCATGGCCTGAGCTGCACCTTGGCACCTTTTAGCCATGGCTACAGTCACTGGGACACAGGGCACCAAGTCCCTAGGCTGCACACAGTAGGGGTCCCTGGGCCTGGCACACAAAACCAGTTTTTCCTACTAAGCCTCTGGGCATGTGATGGGAGGAGCTTCTGTAAAGGTCTATGACAAGCACTGGAGAAAGTTTCCCCATTGTCTTGGTGATTAATATTTGGTTCCTCATTACTTATGCAAATTTCTAGAGCCAACTTGAATTTCTCCTCGGAAAATGAGTTTTTCTTTTCCAATGCATCATCAGGCTACAAATTTTCTGAACTTTTATGCTCTGTTTTCCTTTTAAAACCAAATGCTTTTAACATTTGGTCACCTCTTGAATGCTTTGCTTCTTAGAAATTTCTTCTACCTTATACCTTAAATCACTTCCCTCAAGTTCAAAATTCCACAAATCTCTAGGGCAGATGCAAAATGCCACCAGTCTCTTTGCTAAAACATAGCAAGAGACACATTTACTCCATTTCCCAACAAGTTCCTCATCTCCATGTGAGACCACCTCAGCCTGAATTTTATTCTCCATATTATTATCAGCATTTTGGTCAAATCCACTCAACAAGTCTCTAGGAAGTTCCAAACTTTCCCACATTTTCCTGTTTTCTTCTGAGCCCTCCAAACTGTTCCAACCTCTGCTTGTTAACTAGTTCCAAAGTTAATTCCACATTTTTTAGTATCTTTAAAGCAGTAACCCACTTTATTGGTGCAATTTACAGTATTAGCCTGTTTTCATGCTGCATAGACATACACAATACTGGGTAATTTTTTTAAAAAAAGAGGTTAAATTGACTCACAGTTCCACATGCCTGGGGAAGGTTCACAATCATGGCAGAAAGCAAAAGGCACATATTACATGGCAGCAGGCAAGAGAAAATGAAAAACCAAGCAAACGGGGAAACCCCCTATAAAAACCACCAGATCTCATGAGACTGATTCACTACTATGAGAACAGTATAGGGGAAATCACTCCCCTGATTCAATTATCTTCCACTGGGTCCCTCCCACAACATGTGGAAATTATGGGAGCTATAATTCAACATAAGATTTGGGTGGGGACACAGCAAAACTGTATCAGGTATCTAATTAATTTCTAATTTGCTTCTGTTGTGGTCAGAGAACATACTATGTAAGAGTTCTCTTTGAGCTTGAATGACACTTGTTTTATGGCATAGTTCAAGACATATCAGTAAATGTCCCATGTTTAATTCAGAAGAATTTGTATTCTCTGGGTGTTGGAAATAGTCTTCTATAAATGTTATCAGATATAATGATCAATAGTGACAATCAGGTGTTCCATATTCTTTAATAAGGTTTTGTCTAGTTGGTCTGACAGTGCTTTAAAGATTCCAACTATACTTATGAATTTTTCCCTTTAGCTTGCTAGATCATATTTCACTTATTTTGTGGTTCTATTATTATTTATATATCTAGGGAATGCACATATACAAATATTATGTTTTCCTGATATATTGACCCTGTAATTACTATGAAATGTCATTTGCCTCTGGTAATATTCCTTGTCTAAAATTCCATTTGTTTTTATATTAGGTAGTCACTTTAGTCCTTCCATCTTTATTTACTACTATTCATGTGTACCTGTACAGAACATGTATACAGTATCATATAGAATAGTTTCACCACCCTAAAAATCCTGTGCTTTACATATTTCTCCCAAACTACCTCCTTCCAATTTTCTAGCAATCACTGATTCTTTACAGTCTGCATAGATTTGCAAATCTGAAAACAAATATTATTTATGTCCTTTTTTACTCCTGTGCTTTTAAGTTTCCAGGGTTATTATTTCTGTTGTATCAGTGGGTGCAGTTAGTAATTAAAACTTCATTATTTTTTCCCTTTTTAATCATCTCCTATTTTCCTTTAGACCTTTTGTCTGGAAGAATTGTATGCAAGAGAGACTAAAGTATTTTAACCAAAAAATATTTTTATATAGCTTAACCAGGAAGATATACTATGTTTAAAAATTATTCAGCACAAAATTTGAAAATTTTAAAATATTTTAAAATGGGCTTGCATAATCTCTACCCCTTGCTCTTTAACAGTCATTTTCTTCTCCCCTCTCTTTGAGTGTTCAGAAAAATAGTCAAAGAGTGTCACAGGATCCTTAGGGTGTCACTTTTCCAGCTGGAAGCCTCTTTGGCTGGTGGCTCCCTTGCCTGTGTTTTGCTTGGGCCCACTGGACTTGCTCCACCCACTCAACCTGGAAGGCTGTGCTTGGCTCATGCTACTGGCCTAAATCTTATGCCTGCCAAGGGTGATCCCAGTGTGTAACAGTGAGATGTGCATGAGTGAGCAAGCGTGGGATCTGCCCACTGCACACAGCCAGGCACACTAGCTGCTGCAGCGTGGTAGGCAGCTCCAGGTGCCAGCACAGGTGCCGGCTCTGTGGGAGGCTGTATCTGGACAAGGCATACCTAAGCAGCTTCAACTGTAGGCTCTGGAAAACACTGTGTTGCCCAGAAGCTTGGAGATGCCAGGAACTGCAGAGCCCCAAAGAGGGTGTCACAGCCTTGGATAAGGGAGGCCTTAGGTCTGGGCATCCTGAAGGGCCACAGCTCTTCTCTCCTTCTCATCACTTGTAACATGGTGAGCATGGGGGGCAGGAGGTCAGGGGACGTGTTTCAGTCCCATTTGTGTTACAGTTCTTTCAGTTCCACCATTCAGTGGGTCCCAAGATCTTGTCCTACATCTAGGAAGAAAGAGGTACGTGGAAAACTGAAGGGTGAGCAAGCCAAATAAGTGCTCTATTGAGCAACAGTACAGCCCTGAGGAGATCCAACTTGGGTAGCTCCTTTCCACAGGCAGGACTTGTCCCATCGAGCCTGTAGCCCTCAACAAAGAAGATACCTAGAGTGGGTAGCTCCTATTTGCAGGCAGGTTGTCCTGATGTCTGCAACCCTCAGTGGAGGGGAGACCTGGAATAGGAGGCTCCTCTCTACAGGCAGGTTGTCCTGATGTCTGTGGCCCTCAGCAGAGAGGAGACCTGGAGTGGGTAGCTCCTATCTCCAGGGAGGTCATGCTGACATCTCTGTGAGTCTGGCTGAGTCTGGGGTTTTTACTGGCTTCAGAAGGGACAAAGTGCATGTTGATTGGTCCATAGGTAGCCATGGGCAGGCCCAGGAAAAGCACCATGAGTTCTCACTCTGGACCGCAGACTCCACTCAGAATTAACAGCCCTGCCCTCATGCCTTAGGCAGTCCCTGGCTTGAAGGTGGAGCTTCACTGTGAACCGGCCCCTTCCCACCCAGGAGCCTGTCTGCCTCCTGCCACTATCTGCATGTCAACTACAGTGCCCAGGCTGTCCATTCCAAGAGGCATCTGCAGGCCCCTGCCAAGCTGCCCTCAGCCCTTCCCTCAGCCTCACTCCCATGCTTGTTGGCACTTAAAGTCCAGAGGGGGCTGAGGCAGCAGGAAGCTAATGTATCAGCACTGCCCTAAGCATGCACACACCTGGCTGGGTCATTACAGCAACCTGGCCTGGCCACAACTTTGCTCCAAAATTGGAGTGAGCACCATGAGTGAGGAGATGCCCGGCAGTGGGAGCAGACATTTCTGAGCCTGCAGGGGCATGGGGGCTTCCAAGGGCCTGGAAGTGGAGGGATACCTGGGTCCACAGCCACGTCTGGGCAGCTATGCTGTGCCTAAGAGTGGGAGGCTCCCACTCTGCCAACTCGAAAGGGAGCTGGGCTCCAACCTGTTCCCAGCTCCAACCGGCTCCAAGGAATGTGTAGCCTTGTGCACACCTGCCCTGCTGCAGTTGGCATCTTCATAGTGGCCACTGCAGATGGGCTGCCACAGTCATTAAGAAGACAGAAGATGATTAGGAGTTCCCCTGTGGAGACTGAACGTCAAAAACTGCCAAATAAGAATGTACAATTGAAAGAAGAGAGCAGACATTTTGATCAACTTTGCAAATGAGAAGTTCCTTTTCAGGGAATCACTGCTTTGAGGCTCCAAACAGCTCACCTGAAATGAACATCCAGGCTAGGATCATCTTGTCACTACAAATCAGCAGTTTAAGTATGTTCTTTAATTGTCCATTAGAATGCTCAACCACCGTGTAACCTGTGCTGATGTGGAGTACAGAGAATCCAGCTTATATCTCATGATTTGTCCTACTAATGTATAGCTTAGGTCACAAACTTGGGGTCTTATCAGATGCAATGTGCTCAGAAATCCTAAACAGAAAACAAATGTGATCTTATATCTGAGCATGGTGGCAGAACCTACAAGGATGGCTAGGCTAAACCCAGAGAAACTGTTCCCTGCACTCAGAACCCAGAGAACCCCTCTGGATAGAATAAGAGGCCCTAAGAACCTTTTGGCTCATAGACTCAGATCTGCCCTTGACAAGGTTCTGGCAAGAAGGGTAGCTTTTGCATGGTATCTCAAAATCTTCTAACAACAGTAGCAGTCTATACCAGCAGGCCCAACCTAGGATGGTGTCTGTGTTTCAATGGGCCATCATATGGTTAATCCAGGAGTCAATCAATCACAAATCTACTTGTTTTAGGGCAGAAGCAGACAATTTATTGAATCTCCATACTTATTTGACAAGTGCAAACTGCTCATTGGTTATATTTCCCCTAGTCAGCATTGAGGATTTTTTAAATAATAAATCCACATAGGTAACAAAGAGCTTTTTAGAAGGAGAATAGATTTGTATCAAAAAATTTTCTCCCCACATGGAGTTTGTTTTCTATGTCAGTTTTAGGCTTGCCAGTGGCCTGATCTAATGCCCAATTAGCTATAGCCCATGAGTCAGGTGGGTTCATGGCTTTCCATATGTTCCACCAAGACATGACTAACTACAGCAATTCCCACTAGGGCTTGGACAGAAAAGCTATCAGGAGTGCAAATAAACTATAGATCAAAACTAATAATGTATTCAACAGTGGGGAACAAAATATCTTGCTGACGTTGGAGTATAGGTATCTTAAATGGAAACTGATATTAATCATAGAAGAAAACAATGAGAAACTAGATTTTTTTTTTTTTTTTGAGGCAGAGTCTCGCTCTGTCGCCCAGGCTGGAGTGCAATGGCGCTATCTTGGCTCACTGCAAGCTCCGCCTCCCGGGTTCACGCCATTCTCCTGCCTCAGCCTCCCGAGTAGCTGGGAATACAGGCACCCCTCACCAGGCCCAGCTAATTTTTTGTATTTTTAGTAGAGACGGGGTTTCACCATGTTAGCCAGGATGGTCTCGATCTCCTGACCTCGTGATCCACCTGCCTCGGTCTCCCAAAGTGCTGGGATTACAGGCGTGAGCCACTGAGGCCGGCCGAGAAACTAGTTTCTATTAAAATCTAAAATATCCTTTCTTCACCATTAGGAAAGTGCCAAGGCAAACTACAGTGTTCCCAATGCAAATATCAGACAAAGGTCTAACATCCATATCTTAAAAATTTCATAAATTGCTAAGATAAAGACATGCCGCCTACCCAACTATGAAAAAGACACACAAAATCCTGAAACAGAGGCCTTAAAATAATACATATTTAAGTGGCAAATATACATATGAAAAGATGTTCACCATAATTATTCACCATGGAATTAAAAATTGAATCTAGAATGAAGTACTACTACAGAATGAGGTATTTAATAAAATGGTTAAAAGGAAAAAGATAAAATATCAGAGGAGATAAAATAACTGAAACTCTTCTACATTGCTTTTGGGAGTGTAAATTAACATAATCACTTAAAATGTATGCCATTATATAGATGACTATGTGCATGCCCTATGACTCTGAAATTCAACTCCCAAGTTTATACTCAACATAATATAAATACATATTAACAGCAAAATTATAATCAGTAGCCCTAAACTGAAAACAAAGGAAATGCTATCAAAAACTATAATTCTATACAGTAATTGAATGAATGAATGATGAGTACATGTAACAATACGAATGAATGTCATAAATAAAATGTCAATAAACAGAAATAAGACATAGGTCAACATACAATCTATGATTTTATTTGTATAATACAACCACAGGCAATATTAATCTATATTGTTCACAAACAGATTAAGTAAAGACTTTTCTTTCGAGAAGTGGAATGGGATGTTCATGACTGTAAAAAAAAAGATAAAATGAACTCATAGTTGCAGAAAATGAGCTATTTCTTGATCTGAAAGTTAGTTATATATTTTCCATTTGTAAAAAAGTCATGAAGATGCCACTAATATTCTTTTCTGTATACACAATTATATTTCAGTAATAAAAAAATGAGAATGGGTAAAATGATGATGTCAAAAGGCATATTTCCCATGAGGGGGTAGTGATTGTAAATGGTAGCAATGAGTTATGTTGCACTGGTCACAATCTTTTTCTTGGTGTTGATGCTAAGTTCACCGATTTTTGCACACTTGGGGGTGATAAATGCATTTATTTCCTTATTTGTGGTGGTGATTTCACTGACATTCATAAACCAAAAGGAAAAGAATGGCAGCATCAAATTTGGTGACAATTTGGGGAAGAAAATGGGAAAATGATGGAGGAAGATCTACCAAGCAAATGGAAAACAAAAAAAGGCAGGGGTTGCAATCCTAGTCTCTGATAAAACAGACTTTAAACCAACAAAGATCAAAAGAGACAAAGAAGGCCATTACATAATGGTAAAGGGATCAATTCAATGAGAAGAGCTAACTATCTTAAATACATATGCACCCAATACAGGAGCACCCAGATTCATAAAGCAAGTCCTTAGAGACGTACAAAGAGACTTAGACTCCCACACAATAATAATGGGAAACTTTAACACCACACTGTCAACATTAGATGATCAATGAGACAGAAAGTTAACAAGGATATCCAGGAATTGAACTCAGCTCTGCACCAAGCGGACCTAATAGACACCTACAGAACTCTCCATCCCAAATCAACAGAATATACATTCTTCTCAGCACCACATCGCACTTATTCCAAAATTGACCACGTAGTTGGAAGTAAAGCACTCCTCAGCAAATGTAAAACAACAGAAATTATAATGAACTGTCTCTCAGACCACAGTACAATCAAACTAGAACTCAGGATTAAGAAACTAACTCAAAACCTCTCAACTACATGGAAACTGAACAACCTGCTGCTGAATGACTACTGGGTATGTAACGAAATGAAGGCAGAAATAAAGATGTTTTTTGAAACCAATGAGAACAAAGACACAACATACCACAATCTCTGGGACACATTTCAAGCAGTGTGTAGAGGGAAATTTATAGCACTAAATGCCCACAAGAGAAAGCAGGAAAGATCTAAAATTGACACCCTAACATCACAATTAAAAGAACTAGAGAAGCAAGAGCAAACACATTCAAAAGCTAGCAGAAGGCAAGAAATAACTAAGATTAGAGCAGAACTGAAGGAGATAGAGACACAAAAAACCCTTCAAAAAGTCAATGAATCCAGGAGCTGGTTTTTTGAAAGATCAACAAAATTGACAGACTACTAGCAAGACTAAGAAAGAAGAAAAGAGAGAAGAATCAAATAGACACAATAAAAAGTGATAAAGGGGATATCACCACCGATCCCACAGAAATACAAACTACCATCAGAGAATACTATAAATACCTCTATGCAAATAAACTAAAAAAACTTGAAGAAATGGAGAATTCCTGGACACATACACCCTCCCAAGACTAAACCAGGAAGAACTTGAATCCCTGAATAGACCAATAACAGGCTCTGAAATTGAGGCAATAATTAATAGCCTACCAACCAAAAAAAGTCCAGGACTAGACGGATTCACAGCCGAATTCTACCAGAGGTAGAAGGAGGAGCTAGTACCATTCCTTCTGAAGCTATTCCAATCAATAGAAAAAGAGGAAATCCTCCCTAACGCATTTTATGAGGCCAGCATTATCCTGATACCAAAGCCGGGCAGAGACAAAACAAAAAAAGAGAATTTTAGACCAATATCCCTGATGAACATCGATGCAAAAATCCTCAATAAAATACTGGCAAACTGAATTCAGCAGCATATAATAAAGCTTATCCACCATGATCAAGTGGGCTTCATCCCTGGGATGCAAGGCTGATTCAACATACACAAATCAATAAACGTAATCCAGCATATAAACAGAACCAATGACAAAAATGACATGATTATCTCAATAGATGCAGAAAAGGCCTTTGATAAAATTCAACAACGCTTCATGCTGAAAACTCTCAATAAATTAGGTATTGATGGGAGGTATCTAAAAATAATAAGAGCTATTTATGACAAAACCCACAACCAATATCATACTGAATGGACAAAAACTGGAAGCATTCCCTTTGAAAACTGGCACAAGACAGGGATGCCCTCTCTCACCATTCCTATTCAACATAGTGTTGGAAGTTCTGGTCAGGGCAATCAGGCAGGAGAAAGAAAGAAAGAGTATTCAATTAGGAAAAGAGGAAGTCAAATTGTCCCTGTTTGCAGACGACAAGATTGTATATTTAGAAAACCCCATCATCTCAGCCCAATATCACCTTAAGCTCATAAGCAACTTCAGCAAAGTCTCAGGATACAAAATCAATGTGCAAAAATCACAAGCATTCTTATAGACCAATAACAGACAAACAGAGAGCCAAATCATGAGTGAACTCCATTCACAAGTGCTTCAAAGAGTATAAAATATCTAGGAATCCAACTTACAAGGGATGTGAAGGACCTCTTCAAGGAGAACTACAAACCACTGCTCAAGGAAATAAAAGAGGATACAAACAAATGGAAGAACATTCCATGCTCATGGATAGGAAGAATCAATATCATGAAAATGGCCATACTGCCCAAGGTAATTTATAGATTCAATGCCATCCCCATCAAGCTACCAATGACTTTCTTCAAAGAACTGGAAAAAACTACTTTGAAGTTCATATGGAACCAAAAAAGAGCCTGCATTGCCAAGACAGTCCTAAGCCAAAAGACAAAGCTGGAGGCATCATGCTACCTGACTTCAAACTATACTACAAGGCTACAGTAACCAAAACAGCATGGTACTGGTACCAAAACAGAGATATAGACAAATGGAACAGAACAGAGCCCTCAGAAATAATACCAAACATCTACAACCATCTGGTCTTTGACAAGCCTGACAAAAACAAGAAATGGGGGAAGGATTCCCTATTTAATAAATGGTGCTGGGAAAACTGCCTAGCCATATGTAGAAAGCTGAAACTGGATCCCTTCCTTACACCTTATACAAAAATTAATGCAAGATGGATTAAAGACTTAAATGTTAGACCTAAAACCATAAAAACCCTAGAAGAAAACCTAGGCATTACCATTCAGGACATAGGCATGGGCAAGGACTTCATGTCTAAAACACCAAAAGCAATGGCAACAGAAGACAAAATTGACAAATGGGATCTAATTAAACTAAAGAGCTTCTGTACAGCAAAAGAAACTACCATCAGAGTGAACAGGCAACCTACAAAATGGGAGAAAATTTTCGCAACTTACTCATCTGACAAAGGGCTAATATCCAGAATCTACAATGAACTCAAACAAATTTACAAGAAAAAAACAAACAACCCCATCAAAAAGTGGGTGAAGGACATGAACAGACACTTCTCAAAAGAAGACATTTATGCAGCCAAAAAACACATGAAAAAATGCTCATCATCACTGCCCATCAGAGAAATGCAAATCAAAACCACAATGAGATACCATCTCACATCAGTTAGAATGGCAATCATTAAAAAGTCAGGAAACAACAGGTGCTGGAGAGGATGTGGAGAAATAGGAACACTTTTACACTGTTGGTGGGACTGTAAACTAGTTCAACCATTGTGAAAGACAGTGTGATGATTCCTCAAGGATCTAGAACTAGAAATACCATTTGACCCAGCCATCCCTTTACTGGGTATATACCCAAAAGATTATAAATCATCCTGCTATAAAGACACATGCACACGTATGTTCATTGCGGCACTATTCACTATAGCAAAGACTTGGAACCAACCCAAATATCCATCAATGATAGACTGGATTAAGAAAATGTGGTACATATACACCATGGAATACTATGCAGCCTTAAAAAATGATGAGTTCATGTCCTTTGTAGGCACAAGGATGAAGCTGGAAGCCATCATTCTCAGCAAACTATAGCAAAAGAAAAAACCAAACACCACGTGTTCTGACTCATAGGTGGGAATTGAACAATGAGAACACTTGGACACAGGAAGGGGAACATCACACACTGGTGCCTGTTGTGGGGTGGGGGAAGCGGGAAGGGAACACATTAGGAGATATACCTAATGTAAATGTCGACTTAATGGGTGCAGCACACCAACATGGCACATGTATACATATGTAACAAACCTGCATATTGTGCACATGTACCCAAGAACTTAAAGTATAATAGAAAAAAAAAAGAAAAGTAATTGGAAGTTTTTATTTTAATAAGGTTAAACTCCTATTTATTTATCCTTGTGTTAAATTCCTATGTTAATTATCTATTTAAAATATATAAAATATATGTCTACAAAAAGACTTGTACAAGCCTTCCCTTTCTCTCTTCCTAAATTTTTCCATCTGCCCTTTCTTTGCCTTCCATTCCTTTTTTCCTCTCCTAAGCACAGTCATCTATGTTCAAGACAGCAGGTAGAAAGAGGGAGGAGGTTCCTCCAGGAATCTAAGCTCAGGTACGCAAGGAAGCTGGACTTTGAAGTGGAGTGTTACATGTTCTGGTGAGTATGACACTGATAGGGAGCAGGAGGCCAAAGAAGGAGCCACAGCATGGCCTGACATCCTAGGCAGTAAGGTGGTAAAAAAAAATCAGGCAGAGGAGGCACAATGATTGAAAATTTAATTAGATTGACCAAATAAATTTTTTGATTAAGCAAATAAGTCAAGACATCAAGAATAATTACATTTAAGATTATTTTATTTGCTGAGAAATGATTTTGAAATGTGTAAAGAGAGAAGGTTAGTTAGAACCATGAGGTATTATACTAGAATTGTAAGTATTGGTATGATTTTTTCATATACTGTCAATCTTCATTATTCATGTATTCTGTATCTACGATATTCACCTACTTACTAAAATGTATTTGTAATCCCAAAATCAGTAGAGCACTTTCATTGGCATGTTTAGGCATTGGGAAAAGCATCAAAAAATTGTAGTTGCCAAATGTACATTTTTCTGGCCAAGGTCAAACAAGGGAGTGTTCTGCTTTTTTGTTTCAACACTTCCAGTATAAACAAATGTTATTTCCTTGGTCTATTGAGTGCCACAGCTCATTTTTGGGCTTTTAGTTGATGCATTTGCTGTTTTAAATGGTCCCTAAGGATAGTGCTGAAGTGTCATCTAGTTTTCCTAAGTGCGAGAAGTATCTGATGTGCCTTACGGGGAAAGTGTCTGTTAGATAAGCTTTGTTCAAGGAAGAGTTACAGTGCTATTGGTTGTGAGTTCAATGTTAACCAAAATTATATATCAAATAAGGTGTTTTTACACATAAACACATACATAACAACATTATGTATTAATTAATTGATGAAAATATTATGACTAGAGGGATACTGTATTACCAGAAAGTGAGGGCATGATCAAAGAATAGAGATATGTCCAAAAAACTAGTAAGAGCCTGCTTGAATGTTTTTTTAATTGAGAAAATCTAGGGCAGTTTGAGCATCAAAATAAATAATGAGAATATCACACTATAGGCTATTTAATAGAAGAGAAGTTAATGAGTTTATACATATATAAATAAATGAGGAAGAAAGGAAAGCTCTTTTTCCTATTAATTAAAAATAAAGAAGTATTAACAGATATTCATAATTAGAAAATCATAACAGTGACTGAAGTTTTGCCAAGGAATGATATACTAGTATCATATTGGAATATCTCTCTACACAATGATGGCTTTCACACTGGAAGACCTTGGCCTAGGGATGCGAAAATAGCCTCCAGACCTAGGTAGATGGTCATTTTACAGAATGAAAAGCCTGCAAACCTTCAAGGCTACAGAGAATAACAACAAAAGACTATTAAGGACATAAGAGACAAGGAGAGATAAAGTAACTGCTCCACATTGAAGGAGACTAATAAAGCATATAAATTAAAAGCAACAGTTTTCCTGGGCAGGTATCTGGATGTGAAATGAAACATATACACTGATACAATGATTGATAAAATTAAAATGGAGTATGTGGATTGGAAAACAGCATTTCTAAATGGAAGGTGGTATGTAGGAAAGTATTCTTGTTTTTAGAAGGTGCACACTAGGGTATTTTAGAGGTGATGGGGCATCATATCAGACAAAGACAATTTTCATCTATCTTTCTGTCTTTTGTATATCTGTATATTTATCTATGTAATCTATAAGATAGAACACTATTTCTCAATTTTTTTTTACCCTGCAGAAGCCTTTGAAATAATTTGTAAGTTTTCCACAAAAAAATATTATATCCATAGGTCTTAGTAACTTAATGAGGTCTGCAAATTTAGATATATTACAATAATAACTTTCAATGCTATTTTAAGTTGAGAATGTTTTTGGTTTTGTTTTTGGTGGATGTGCTTATTGGGCCATATCATTAGCCAACTCTCTTTGTGTAGTTCCCCTTCTCCATAAACTACATCACTTTGAATGTTTAAGTCAAGTAAGGCAGGTAAAGGAAATGAGAGTTTTTATATTTTTTAATAAATCTTTTTTTTTTTTTTTTGCTTTTTGCTAGGTGTTATAGTACTACCCCAAATTTTCACTATACAAAATGCTAATAAAGGAAGTACATGGTAAATGACTTGTTTAACTGCAGTTTCAATGCCTCTTTCCATTAAAACTAGATCCAACCATTCTTGAAAAAAAGATAAACATAGCATACCTTTCTTAAATTTAATTTCTTTGTATAAATTTTAAAAACACATAAGGCAAACAATGTTCTTATTAAATTACTGTCATAAGGCAAAAAGATTTAAAAATTTAAAGGGAAGCTAAATATATTTAATTTAAATAAATGATATATGTTGATTTTCATTAATGTTATTGTGTTGAGTAGTACATTTACTTAACCATAATCTAAAACAATGTGAACACAAATTAGTCTAAGACACAAATTTATACAAGACTTTGAAAAAATATTTTTTAACTGACTGACATAAGAGGAGCTAATATATGAGTATAGTAATTACAAAGTTATCATATATAGGTGTTAGTTTTTTCATCTTTTTATTCATGAAATGTGCTACTGTTGATGCCAATAATGAAAGATGTAATTTATTCAAAGTGAAACCTGAGCTTGAGTTTTCCTGCACAAAATAGTCAATCCCTCATCAAAGCTGAGATAAGTATAAGGGATTTATTTTCAATTGAAATTAAACATATTTTGCTTTTGCTGAAAATATTTGTTAAACAAAGCTGCTTGCTCACACGTGAAGAAGTTAGAAGCAGTGGTAAAATATTCACTGTTTTCTTATAAATGGCAAAATATTCTTCTTTTATATAAATTGTAAAAGAAATTCACTTCTTGCTTAGGAAGGAGCAGTAAACCTCAACTGAAGTATAATTTTACCACGGCTTACCTATCCTCTTCTCTCAAAGTCAAGTCCTCTAGCTGAGCAGAAGATTCAATAAAAGTGTCACAGTCACCAAGTCTTGAAATTGAGTGAATGTCGTTCAGTTTTGTTCTGCAGTCCTTCTAGGTAGTTCTCAAAAAGACTTAAACCTACTGATTTCCTTTCTCACATTCAAACCCAAGTAGCGGTGGAAAATATCACATACAACCCCACCATCACCCCCGTGTGACTTTTTTTTTTTTTTCAATGTGATTTTCCTAAAGATTTAGGTTCTTTTTAAATCCTAGGATCTTTTCACTTAATGTCAAAATATTTTCTCCAGGGCCTTGCAGAGATTAGTTCAACTGGTTTATGTGGTGAAAATATCTCCTAAGTAGACTAGTTTTTGAATTCATTCTAAATCTTCAAAGCACTGAGCAAAATCTGGCCTACTATTTCCTTGAAAAAAATTCCTGCAGTAAGATGAATAAGTTCTGGAGATCTAATGTACAGCAGCATGAATACAGTAAATAATACTGTATTGTTTACTTAAAGTTTGCTAAGAGAATAGATCTTAAGTATCCTTACCATCCCCCTGCCTACACACACACACACACACACACACACACAATGGTAACTGTGTGTGGTGATGAACATGTTAATTTGATTGTGGTATCATTACATCATATATGTTTATGGATACACATGTCAAATCATCACAATGTCTACCTGGAATATATATAATTTTTAATTTGTCCATTATACCTCAAAATGCTGAAAAAAGTAAAAAAAATTCCTGCAATTCTTATTTCACCTAAATCATGCTGCTTTGAAATATTCCTTCATTAAATCATCAGATTTATTTGCTTGGCAGAGAATTTATGTCCTGTTTGTTCACACTTATCCTTCAGTGATAAAGTAATAAAGTTACCTATTTTTGTAGTATTATTCAGATTTTATTTTCATTTTATTATTAAAAATTGTTGACACGATATTTGCAACACAATGTTTTTTTAAAGAAAAATAGTTCTACGTTATAACACCAGAGTGTTCTTTACTTTTTTTAAAGAGTTGAAACCTCTTCTGAAGCTTACTATTGATGGGGCACCATAAATACATATGCCAACGTAGTCTTTATAAAACAGACTTGTTGTTTAAATGTATAAGGACAAAACTACTAAGTATATCTGCCTTTGCTTGCCTCTACCAGTTTTTTCAGCAGCTTCCATTACAACGACAAACTGCTTTTGTGTCTTTTATTGCAATAGTGTATGGCCATGCTTGAGAAGATTGTAACTTTTCACCCTAAGCTTTTCTTCCTCCATAACAAAACTCATATTTAAAAAGCTCTATATAGAACTCTAAATGTTACATAAATTCATAAACTCATAAAATATAAAGCAAAAGGACATAAGTAACATGAGAAAAAAATAAATAAATCACAATAAAATTCATGTCTGACCTAACAATCCTTGTTTTGCAATTATTTTAAAAAGCAGCTAAATGTGGTAGTAATGGGGATGGCGAGTGAGTTGTGGCATGCGAAAACACATTATATAGAATCAAACTCCTATTTCTTATTAACTTGTAAAGGTTATTCCCACCCACAAGCCAATTTGATGTATTAAGGAGAAACTGAGAAAGGTAACTCTAGAGGGAAAGGCTGACATTATTGGCCCCTCCATGCAATGAACAGCTTACAAACTGTCTCTTTGGGAATTTCACCTCATATAAAACACGGAGAATGGATACGACTACATGACCACAGTTTTAGTGTACATTTCCATGTGTGCTGAATGACTTTCATTAACTTGCTACCCAGGCTGCTTGGTCAATCTCCATCAGTACAAACTTTAACATCACGTGGAACTCCAAGTTAAAAAAGAAACAAACAAACAAAAAGGCAACTATCACTATCTCTCACAGAAATTATAGTGACATTTCATGGCACTTTAGATTTCTTGTAAATCCCATTTGAACACCTTTCTCTCTCTCTAAATATGCATGTACTATTACTATATGTACTATATAGTAATATATACTATATATTAATTTAGCTATTACTATATATGTATATAACACCATCTTTGTATGTGTGTAACACACCTATATATATAGAAAGAAAAAGGGAGAAAGAAAACTGTAGATTAAATGATAGTACTACATCATTGTTAAGTTTTGTGAGTTATGTAATTGTACAGTGGATAGGTAATGATATAAGAAAATGTCTGGAATTTGGGGGATAACTGGGCATATTTCTAAATTTACTCTCCAGTGACTCAAGAGAGACAAAGAATGCTAAATCCAAAGAGCAAAATGTAAACAGTTAAGAAATCTGAGGAAACGTATATTGGTATTCTTTATAATACTATTGCAACTTTTCTATACTTTTGTTTGTTTGTTTTGTTTTGTTTGTTTGTTTGTTTGAGATGGAATCTCACTGTGTTACCCAGGCTGGAGTGGAGTGGCATGATCCCGGCTCACTGCAACCTCCGCCTCCCAGGTTTAAGGATTCTCCTGCCTCAGCCTCCTGAGTGGCTGGGATTACAGGTGTGCACCACCAAATCTGGCTAATTTTTGTATTTTTTTTTAGTAGAGATGGGATTTCACCATATTGGTTAGGCTGTTCTAGAACTCCTGACCTCGTGATCCACCCACCTCGGCCTCCCAAAGTGCTGGGATTACAGGCGTGGGCCACTGCACCCGGTCCTGTATATGTTTTTATTTAAATCAAAATATAAGTTGTAAGGAATGAAAAGTCCACATATACATGAAGCCTTTAATAGTTCTTTTATATTTGTAGCATGTTATGTCTAACCACATTACTTCCTAAATTAACTACATACTTAATTTAGGAAGTGACAAAAGATATAAAAAGTTACAGCAAATTTTCATGCTAGCCTTTAACAATAAGTATTTTTGAGTCAATAAATTAAGGGTTACTTCCAGTCTAAAAAATATGTAGAATTAAACATTCCCTTTATTATTTCTTAATGCTCAAGACATGTATTTGTCATAGCCTCCATAATATTTTATAACACTTTTATAGGTCTTAAGTCAGGCATTACCATTATATGTCATTCTTAATAACTGAGTCAGATTCAGAGTAGATGCATAATACTTATTTAATTAATCAATAAATGCATCAATGGATTTGTGCTTTTTTTCATCATATCTAAAGAGAAAGTAATTAAAATTGATTAATTATTTATTAAAATTTTCAGAGATTATTTAGACTTCCATTAATGAATTAAACCGTGATAAATCTGGGCAATGTTTATGTTCTCATGAAGTGAAATGTAATAAAAAGTGAAGAGAACTAACTTTTAGAATAATCATTAATGTCTTTAGAATTGGAGTAGTCATCTTATCGAATATTCACCATTCCTTTATCACTAGTATAAGGACATAAAGCTAAACAATTATGAAGACCCCTTCCAGCTTTAAAATATTAATCCTAAATATTATCAGAAGAACCATAAGCATGGGATAGCCTAAGCATGTGTGCACACACACACACACACATAAGCAATCATATCTTAACTTTTTAAATAAAGAGCCTGTTGTATTTCAGTTCCAGTCATATTTAATGATTGTGCTGTTTAATATTCCTCTAAGAACTGAAGTATATTTTGAGGAGTAAAAATAATTTAGACAATTGTAATGTTAGATCTGAAAAGTCATAAATATACATTGTTCCAGGATCAAGCTTTGTACTATTTGCAAAGTGATAGGTTTGAAAATTCTTGTTTAAAAAATAAATTGATCACTTTTTTTTCTGAAGACACAATTAAAGTGAAATTAAATAAAAGAGTATAATTCCACAAGAAACAAAATAAAAGGGGTGCCATTAGGAGGAAAAACATTTCAACCAATTCCAAGTCCCAGACTGCAGACTAATGAATGTTAACCAAATACTGATGACAAAGGAAAATGCAGCCTAAGTTCCTATAGAGGAGAATGGAGCCCAAAGCAAGGCATTCTCCCAATAACCTCAGAGATCAGGATTCAAAAATACCAGAAATAAGTCAGGAAGAATGTGAGACAGGAGAGAAAACATAAATATGAATGAAATGGTATTTGGAACAGTAGACCCCTCACCCCCAACACTGATGCAAACTTCTCATGCAGAAAACTTAAATCTTCCCTCCAGGTAAAGTGAAACACGGTGAATAGCCCCTGGGTTGGGGAGAAGGCAGAGTTCTTCATGTACTGTCATTTAGACATCACTTACACAAAAGCTAGATCCATCTTCAAACTTGGAAGCATCAATTTTCTAATCAATAAGACACACCGAAGTACACAGTGTTCTGAGACCTTTATTATCTCATTAAATATAAACAGAAAGTCACAATCACCACACATTTAAGGAAAGCCTGAAACATGGCATAGAAAGAACAGATTACATGCACAAATACAATCTTCCTCAAACAAATATCTTCAGGGAGATTTGAAAAGACCTATTATTCACAAAGGGTGATGCTATTTAAAAGATAAGAAGTGTGAGAGAGAAAAAATAAAGAGGGAGGGAGAGAGAGAGAAAAAAGAAGGAGAAGGGGAGAGGCAGACAGCAGTAGGTGTTAGAAAGTGAAAATAAATGAAAATGCCGAAGACAAATTAGTGAAAGCGGAAAATCTACAATATTTTTTAAAAAAGCATACATGGATAACAGATGCTTTTATGAGCATAAAAGCACAAATGGATAAATATAAGGGAAGATATAAAGGACATAAAAATCAGTCTAAGGTGTCCAGCATATGTTCAATAAAGGTTCAAAAAGGGCAAATGAACTATCATGCCCCCATATTGAAAGGACATTCCAAAGTTCATGAAAAAAAAATGTATCAACCCTGACACTATAATATATTGTGAAATAGCATAAACAAAATAACAAAATGTTTAAAGTTTTTTTTTATTTAACAGGGTGAAGAAAAATGAAGAAATATAATTGTTGAGGAAGTAGCTACCTGCAATATTATAAGAATTGAATTTGCATCTGTATACTCATCAGCAACACTAGATTTCAGGTGCCACTGCAGTGGTGTTTGTTACATTCTGAGACATTATTTTAGCCAAGTGTTCAATATTCAATACCTTCAATTAAGTTTTAGCCAGAATAAAAATATTTTCAGACACAAGAAGAATCAGAAAACTTCCTTCTATACATTCTGTCCTAGGAAATTACTTACGGATATGCTTAGCAGTATAAGGATATAAACTATGTGAGAGAAGATCACAAAGGAAGTGATATCACAGTTCCAGTTTCTATAACAGACCTAAATAAGATGGAAATCAGTCTACATTGAACATTGAAACAGGTGTGTTACAATCTTCAGGTCAGAGGTAGGTGTTCGGTAAAAAAGAAAGAGAAGTGTATTCAAAAGATTTCACTTTTTTCTTTTTTAGTTTTTGGAACAACTTAGGGCAGTCAATGCAAGGTAAAAAAGAGAAAGGAAAAAATCACAGGGATAAGAAGCTATATAGGAGATTAATGAAAGTTATAGAAGACTGTAAATTGTCAGATAAATGATTTACATTGTGATACAAAATAAACATTTTGTCCTGGTTTAACTAGAAACAGTGACAATTTAATTTCTGAAGATGGGCGTGAAGGAGTTGAGGATCTTTGAAAAATAAATGTTAATCACAGGACAGAAAATTAAGAAATCAAAAATTAGTTATTTAAGCATTTAGTTTTTAAATATAGAATTCAAAGGGGAATGAAGCAGGAAACTACTTTTTATTAAAAGTCTTTCTGCTTTCTCAAGCATTTGTAAATATTACTTTGATTATTCTTCAAATGAATTTTTCACATGAACCAATCATCAATTTGCATTTTCTTATTTCATAACAAATTTGTTGACATTTTTACAGTGTCAAAAAGTGGCAAATATCATATATAATTTTAATGTAAATAAATAAAACACATGGAATGGGTTCCTGAGTCACTTCTCCTTGTATTCTTCTCAAAACACAATCACATTGTTTTGCTTTATCTAAAATTTTCTTTTCCTGCATGGTTCTTTATGATATAATTGCCAGCTGTTGTGATGTTTTGATTTGTTTTTTTAAAAACTCATTATAAAACATTTTATGTCATTTCAACACCAGCTAGAAGGCATTAACAGTCCTCAAGGTACAGAGCCATAGCATTTCCTTCTGGAACATTCAAAATTTCCTTGAAAAATTAAGGCAATTACTTGTTTAAAATATTTTCAGAAGATACTCCCACAAAAGCAATGATATGCCATTTGCTTTAGCCTCACAAACTTTCTGGCATCATATTACAGTGTATTTATCAAATTCAGACATCCACTTATATATCAATATCAAATTTAAAAACTAAATTATCATAATCAGAAACTGAGGTCAGTGTGCCCGAATTAGCACTGAGGCTCACTTATAACCTGTGTTACCTTGAGCAAGTACTTATTCTGTCTATTTCTGATTTCCTTTGTGATGAACAGCATTAGTCATTTCTATTTCTGTGTACATTGTGAAGATTAGATGTAAATTATTTTGTGCTGTGCCTGGCACTGATTACGTCTGTAATTCATGGGAGCAGTGTTGTTGTCAATGTTGCTGCTGATGGTGCTGATAAAATTTATTTTCATCATTGCAAACCCCAACCTTCCAACATAGCTGTTTGTATTTCCTAAGTGATAGTTGATGGATATCACCAATTCTCCCTTCAAGCCAAAAATACCCATGACTGCAGAAACTAGTGGATAGTTATCTAAAAGAGATGACATTATAGGAAATGCAGCATATGGCCACAGAGCCGTATGCTGGTCCTTATGGCACCTATAAAATGCCTTCATAGCTAATTCCAAGTGAGTTGTTACTCAAGAGCTATCAGTCACTGAGAACAAGTATCAGGTAGCTGATGCCTTAAAAAGGCAATATACAGTTGATTATGTAAGTTCTGATGTATCTTAGAAAATGTTTCTTGTATACTCATTTTACTGATGTCCACGCAGTACAGAGAATCTTATGTATTAAAGAGAAAATATATACTAATAGCAAAGTTTCCAATTTACTCACAATACTCCTTATACATGCACAGAAAGCTTAATTTTCATTTTCCATAAAAGATAAAAAAACTTACTCATAGTTTTCCACCTTGCTAGGTTTTAAGGGGAGATATTAATATAAAATAGTTTAATCTGCCAATATACGATTTCATAGTCTTCACAATTATAAAATTCTATTTTCAATGATTTAGTCACTTTCAAGGACATATTCTGCCATTCAAATGCCTCATTCTGTTGTAATTTTTATCAAGATATGTGAGGACATACTGAGTCCATCAACATTCTTATAGTAGCAGGGGATAAGAGGAACTTATATCTTCTTTTGTTTTTCAGCTCCCCTCTCATCGATGCTGTGCGGTAACTGGTGTAGTCTGTATCCCATGACGGTGATATTAAAATGTGATTTTCTGATTAGTCTTTGTAGGGCAATATTCTGACGTCTACTTCTAGAGGCCATGGTGCAAAAACTGCTTGTCCCCAGTCATGATGTACTTTGTCAAACTTGTGTTAGACTGTCTACAGGGCATGAGAGTTCTCCAGTTCCACACCGACATGTCTAGATGCCCCATTTTCTTCTCCGTAAACAGTTTTCTGGTATTCAGGACAAAGGCCTTAGGTTCAACTGTTATGCCACCTCCACTGGCATACTGCACTTTTGTTTTGCATCATTCTCGTGCTTAGTATCAAGCTAAATAAGCTATATTTGCTAAAACTTGGGAAACTAAATTTCCTAAAGGAAGTCACCATGTTTTCAGAAACGTTTGTTTCTGCCTCAAATTCTTCAAATCCCAACAACCTAGTACAGTGTCTATCAGCAACAATTAATTAATAATAATTGGCTGAATTGGTGAGTGGATCATTCAAGGCCAGGAGTTAAAGAACAGCCTGCCCAACATGGCAAAAACCTGTCTCTAGTAAAAATACACAAATTAGCCCTGTGTTGGGGGTGTGCACCTGTAATGCCAGCTATTCAGGAGGCCGAGGCAAGAGAATCACTTGAACCTGGGAGGTGGAAGTTGCAGTGAGCAGAGATCTCATGACGGCACTCCAGCCTGGGCAACAGAGCAAGACTCTATCTCAAAAAACAAACAAACAAACAAAATGACTTAATCAATCACCCAATCAATAAGATCATGTGGCACCAAGCTAATTACTGAGTAATTGAAAGAAACAGGATTATAAGTCACAATGAAAGTAAATAATAGTTTCAATAAATACATAATTTTGCTTTGCTCCAACTATGAGCTCATTGAGATGGATCATTTCCATCCATGATGAAAAGCACAGCCCATTCCTAATAGAGGGCAAATTAAGTGGTGTAAAAATGACATTAATATATGTAGAACTGAGTGAGGAAGTCTGACCTTAGGTACCACAGGGGTCATGGTTGCCGATATTGAAGTTGCCAAGAATTTAGGCAAGTTAGAGATGACTATGGGAGTTATGAATTTGATGATGAAGTCATTAAGGAGAAGGGATTGTATTTTGAGTGTTTGTTGCTAAAACACTAAATATAAAGATGCTGGTATTAAGGGCATGGTAAACATTTTCAAAAAGTCACTGCTGATTGGCAGTGGCCAAAGTGTAACCTATAATTAGCATGGGAGTCTACAGCAAAGAGGGCTAGAAAGGAAAGCAAAATTTCAATTAAAGTAAATAAGTTGTATTTGTTGTTGATAGAAATATCTGATGATACAAGAAAATATATCTTAATAATATACTGTTACTTTGAGGTTCATTGGAAAAATCCAGGGGTTGTTTTGATGATAGGGAATAGTGAGATAAGCAGTGTAATAGAATAATGCTACAAATACTGAATAAAGTATTTAAGAAGTAGAGTTTCTCTACGGTAAATACGATGAAGAAAGCACAGGTAAAGGAGGAAATTAATAGTGGCATGGGAAATAAACGCTAAACAGAAGCTGTATCGGTGGAGAATATTGGATAAGTGACCAAACCTAGACTGTAAAGGTCCCACTTGTGAGCAAAATTGCTCATAACCCTTGTAATAAACTATCTCAAATAACTCATGAAAGTATGCATATATTAAACCATTGTCTTAGGAAGAGTCACAAACACCTATGCTGTGATTAGTGCTGCAACATTCATTAATTTGCTTTTGTAAATTAAAGGCTAATGAATTAAATGAAGGCAGCTGTCAGTTTTATTGTTTCAAACCCCAAATATGTGACAATACTCAATAAACATTTTTAATTATTGTTCAATGACTAAATCACTAAAGTATGTCTTTAATTAACAAATACAAGTAAATTCAAAATTAATTTATATGTAAATGGACTCACAGGTGGACCTTAACCACCTGAAACAACTTAAATGCTGGTAAAATAGGGGTACAACAATTCACAATACAATTAAAGTTATGAAATGTATCATATACACAAAAGAGAGTCTGGAAAGATCTACGTCTTATTGTAATGATTTTCTAGACTCTAAAGCACTAAGATGAAATTTTGGTTTCCAAAATTTCTAAACTGAATCTCCATGTAAAAGTCAACTTTTAAGATTTTTAACAAAAATCTTATTTTCCATTTTACTTTTTAGTGCACATAAAGTGCTATTTATCACTGCCCTATCCTTCATTCAAGCTCTTCTTGACCCTTTAACATTTATTGTTTGCATAACACATTCTATTTCAAAACAGTCCCAAGAGTTTTCTTTATGATTTCCATAATTTCCCTGTGAGATAATTAAGAATGTCATCCTCCCCTGGGATTTACAGATAAAAATATTACCTGATCAATTTACATGGCTTGTTCACATAGATAATGTAGTCAAACTTCATTAATTTAGTAATTTAGTTTCCTATTCCAAATCATGACATTATATATTAACTTTTTACTACTCTTCATTTCATCTCTCCCATAGCCTCAATCTAGCATCATCTTCAAACTGTAATCACTCTCTACCTCAAGTGTAAAATACTTTCCTTCTTTATGCCAACTTGTCATTGGCTTTCTCAGTATGGCTTTAACTGGCACCTTTTCCTTTCTGCAAATTGCTAGTACCTAAAATGAAATTATTCTACAGCCTTAATTGTATACACAATGCTGTATAACTAATTCATCCTAGAACAAGATCAAACGTAAATTATAGGTTATGCTTTTAAAATAAAGATCTTTCCCAATTCAAGGACTGATCATGAATTTGTCCTTCATACTACCTTATGATACAATAAAATATTGTCAGTTAACACATTTAAACTCCTATAGAGTAGAATATAAGACAGTTTTTCAAGAGAAACTTTAAATATAGTTCCTCAATTTTTTTTGTAGTCCCAATAAATTGCAATCAATTTTGTCATGACTTCACTGGCAAAAAGATAATTTAAATACACTAGGATTATTTCTTTATCTTTCCCTGAAAGGCAAGTGGGGAGAAGACCACATGACACAATAACTTGACCAAAATTTAAGACATCAAGATTTTAATTTTAATTCCCATACTAACACTTCCTTACCAACCTCAGTTTCTGCAACAGTGAAAAAATGTAATTGTAACTCCATCACCTATTTCAGTGGTGTTAAAGAAGATCAAAGGAGATGACCTATTTGATAGATCTTTGAAACATACAGAACTGTTTAGAAGTGCAATGCATGAATAAATAGCCACATCTCTGCTCTCTTTTTATATTGCAGCTCTCATTATTCTGTGACCAAAAAAAAACCCTCACATTTTTAAGAAAAATACAATAACAATTTTAAATTAAAAACACAAATCTGGACAAATAAACAAACAAAAAAACCCTCAAGCTTCAATTCTTTCAAATCTTTAAATTCTTCACTAGCCTCTGGGCTATCTTATATGCCATACTATTATCCAGGAGACTTTCCCAGTAAGTGTTGTGCTTTATTTCACTATCAGTAAGTCATCATGTCCTGGAAGCCTCTCTGTCTATTCCCCTTTGCCTACTCCAATTTGGCTTTGTTTCCATTTCTCTGTGCTTTACTTTCTCCTCTGCTCTTTTCTATCCTGAACAATTAAAACTGTGTAATATAATCATATATTCACCTTTCTGTATTCCTCAATAGACTGAAAGTTCTGGACAAGCTGCTAAGTTATCTATTATATCCATCATTGTTTTTCCAGAGCCCAGCACATAAAGGTTTTTATAAGTGTATAAATCAAGTCTTTAACTCCAACCAGAACATGAGTCTGTAGGTCTTTCTTTATTATCTTTAAGTAGTAACCAAATAAATTTAGAACATGGAGTTTAGATGAGTGAGGCTTCTCTAAGTTTTGCTGTAGCATATATTTTGAATAATAGAAATTCACTCTTAAATGCAGAATAGGAGAAAACAACTGACCAAGAAAGATCTGGAATATTTCGAAGATATCATACTCCATATAAAATGACTGAACAAGGTTATCAAAATTATTTCTGATACTGATAACCCACATTAAGGACTCAATTTTAATAACTTTATCATGTAATCTATTCATAGGAAGCCCAATGAGCTCAATACATGCCCTTTGGTAAGTCTACATTTTGTTACACCACATTTCCAAGCACATTACCTGAGGTTCCATATTCTATATAAAATTGCTTTGTTGAATGGAAAAGAGTTATCACTTTTGATTAATATTTCATCAGAAGAACTTAGTTTTCTAGGTTCAGATATCATAAAGCATGATCATGTTTAACAAGAAGAACTCAAAATTTCTTCTCCCCAATAACATATCCATATCTCTTTAGCCTAAGTTCAACTGGGAATGGTCCTAATGTCTTACATGGAACATACTAATCTGTACAAACTCTTTATCATCTTTCCTATTTCCTGAGTCACAGTGGTATTTCTACCTGTTGGGCATATGCATTTTTAATCATGTTTTCATTGTGCTATTTTCTGCTATTCTCTAAATTATCCTTTGTGTTTAATCCTTTGCTGCTTTATTCCCTGGAGTCTGTTTGGTTGTACAAAATCTCTTGGCCTAGGTTTTTTGTTTGTTCGTTAACCTCGTACCAAGTACTTCACCACCTGACCTTCCCTCTCTATTATCTACCAATCACACTAAGGTCCAAAATATAACATTTTCATTCTTAAGTAAGAATGTGTTATTTTTTATATAAAAACTAACAGGCAAGGCGCAACAATTAACACATATTTTCCTGGTTCATGACCATTCAAATTTCAGATTTGCTTCTTTCCATGAATATTAAATAGTTCTGGTTACTAGTGGTTTTTTTTTTTTTTTGGAGTATTGTGGTGTTAAATATTTCATGGTGACAAGGCAAAAATAAGATGTACCATTAAATACTGGGCTGGCTGTATTAGCACCAACTAGCTCCTCTTCATAATGGTTACATGTGTTATTTCACAATACATGGAAATGAAAAATCTTTCATTGTGTACTTCTGTGTGAGCAATGGCAACGTTCCAGTCTTTGCCATATTTATCTACTCAATTACACAGTTTTCATCCACTCATGGCTTGACAAAACATCAGGTATACTTTTCCTTCAGCCTTTTAATAAAGCCATATCTTAATATTGGTATTATTAAAAGTAAAATAAATTTAAATATCTGGAAATATAAAATCTATATATAGTCAAGTCAATGTTCACATATTATACATTTTTTACTGAAAATGATATTATACATTTTTTACTGAAAATGATAGAAGAGTATATGTTCATGCTTTTTTCTAGTCCCCTTTCCTGTAACACACACACAGACACACACACCCAACCTCTCTTTGCAGCTTTTACTTTTCAGCATCTATAGCCTGTGTACTCCAGCAGTTTAAAATCTTTCTCTTTGCACAGCAGATAAAAACCACATTGAAGCTGTTAACCTTATAAATCCCCAAAGTGTTTACTGTAGGGTATGTGGACATAGCTTTTGACAGGAATAGAATTTCAACAATGCAACCCAGTGATATGAGGTATTCTCACAAATACTACCTGCAAGGCCAAATCATTCTGTCATCAAACGTTACATTTAACATACAAAATGAATGAGTGTGGTTGTCAGTCGGCTATGACTTTTTTTAAAAGGTACATAATGGCCCACACAGCTTGGGTTCTTTAGGGTGGATAGCACTTAGCTCTTCAAGTTTTAGGAAGACATGCCCAATCCGTTAGAGTGTGCTGGGTCTCTATGGTTCATTGTCTGTCCTATTGCAATCCTTCTTATTTAATCTTCTCTAGTCTTACCAGATCAAACCATCTAAATGTTTTTACATCTTCAGCTGTTTGTTCTGTTATCGACTAGAAAGCTCTTCTCAATAACACTCATGGTTTGCTCTCACTTCCTTATGATCTGTGCCCTAGAAACTCTGGGGTGGTGTGGCAGAGATATTTTCTCTGCTGTGGTGAGGCAGAGATATTTTTCTGCATCATCGATTGTACTTCCTATACTATCACCACCTGGAAGTGAAGAAAGAGAAGGTAAGCACATCTATAATTTCTTTGTCTCATGTAACACATGCACCATGTCCACAAAATCATAAAACATTAAGGTATAAGTATATCTAAAGATTAGGAAGCCTGTACTCTTACTCCTATGTTAGACTGGAATCTGCTCTGACAGTTTTCGCTAATTAGTGAGTTTATTCATCTATGATTTCAGCAAAACAAGATCAAAAAGTTCATTTATTTATTTATTCATTCATTAATTGAATATTTATTCAGTGATATACTCCACAGACAGAACAGAAAAGTGAAAAGTTAAAATCCTTGCTCTTATTACCTTTGGATTATCATGGAAGGAGAGAGACAAAATAAAAAAAAATTAAGTAAAAAGACATGATGTTAGATATTGGTAAGAACTATGAATGAAAACAAAGCAAGCTACAGAGAAGGGCATTGTTAAATAGAATGGGGAGCTCAATTTTAAATAAGATCATGGTAAAGGCCTCACTGAGGAAGTTTCTGGGGCACACATCATAAGGAAGTGAGAGCAAACCATGAGTGTTATTGAGAAGAGCTTTCTAGTCGATAACAAAACAAACAGCTGAAGATGTAAAAACGTTTAGATGGTATGATCTGGTAAGACTAGAGAAGATTAAATAAGAAGGATTGCAATAGGACATGAAGTTAGGTAATGTTGGAAGGGAAAGGTATAGATGTTGAAAGACTTTCTGGACTATTTCAATAAATTTTGCTTCTTTGAATGATATGGGAAGACGTTAATGTCCTTTGGAGCATAAAACTGACATTATTGGATAGATATTTCAAAAGATATATAGATAGATAGAATCAAAATAGATTAACAAATTATAGCTAGCTAGATATATAGATAAATAGAAAGTATTTTCATCAATGCTGGGTAAAAAGTATATAATGAGGGTCATTATTGTAAGTACAAGACAAAATTAGGCCATTGCAATTATCTACAGTAGGAATGATGTTGGCTTAAAATCATGTTGCTCTGTTGGAGGTAGTAAACTGTTAGCTAAATTTTGACTATATTTTATTTTTTTTCAGTGAAGAATTCTTTATCTTCATTTAATGAATTTTGACCACATTTTAAAAGTAAATCTGATAGGATTTGGCACCAAACTGAAAGTTGGTTACAAAGAAGAAGAAATGATGATAAAAAGACTTCTAGCCTAAGCAGCTAGAAGGATGGCTTAGCTGTAATCAAGATGGAAAATATTTCAAGAAAAGAAAGTCTTGGTGGATACAAGTCTTATCTGAAGAAAAGTAAGTGGAAGATGTATTTTGAATATTCAGGTAAAGATATTGAGTAGGTGGTATTGTGCAGGTGTGGAATTTAGGGATTTGGGAGAGAAGACCAAGCTGGAGAAATAGTTTTATAGGTTATTGACATGTATATAATATTTAAAGCCATGATTGTCAAGGAGTGGATTTATATGAGGGTATAAATTGTCCCCTGTGCCCAGAGATTCTACAATATTGAGGTGTCAGAAAGCTAAAACAGGGTAGCTATTGACAAAATAGGAAAACCACCATGAGAGTGAAGTGTCCTGCAAAGTAATTGAAGAAGTACTTTGAGGAAGTGGGAATGATTACTGCATAAAATCATGATATATAAAGGTTGATTAAAACTGAGGATTGCTATTGGGTTTAGAATTGTAAAAATTACTGGTGATTTTGACAGAAGTAGTTGGCAGTGAAATTCTCATTGTAATATCTTCAAGGAAAATAGGAAAAGAAATGCAAATAGTTCATTTAAAAAACTGTTTTAAGCTGATTTCCAGTTGAATAGGGTAGAGAAAAAGGGTGATAGCTGGAAAGAAAAGGGAAAGGGACCAAAAGTTATGTGCGTGTGTGTGTATTTTAGGACAGAAAATATCAGGGACAGAAAGAGCCAGATGAAGGAATAAGATTCTGTGGAGTTATCCAGCTACAGAAACATCAATTTGAACAACTTGAATCAAGGTATCCACACATACTCTCACAAGAGGTAAGGATACCAGACAAAAGGTCATTGTACCTGGTTGCAGTAAAATTATAAGAAAAGATGCATTGAAGAGTGTAGGAAGGGCAGTTTTGCATTACCTGTGTCACCTTTACCCCAAGCCCAGGAAGCACAGTGCAGGGAGATACTGTCGACTTGGAGGAACAAAAGGCAAGTGAGCGCAGGACTTTACCTGGTACCCTACCACTGGGCCCACCAGCACCAGGAATATTTCCATGCCTCATATGATTTAAGCAGCTGGTATCTGCTTTCTGAGCTTCTATATCCACCCTGGTGCCAGGCAGAACCACACTGCTTCAGGTTTCAGGGTGGCATTATGAAGTTGATCTCAAGCTCATACCACTTCCGGGCCATTGTAAGCAGCGCCAGGCTCCAGAAAGCCCTTAGCAGGAGGCAGGCCTCAATGGCCCCTGACTTCAGGTGTGCCCCAGCACTGTGCTGGCCACATCTTCCATGGCCTTCTGGCCTACCCCAGCACCCTGCCTCCCACAAGACTTTCTCAGACAAAGCCAATGTGCAAAGACTGGAGTAAGTAACTAACTTCTTCAAATGTATAGATGTTGACACATGAATACAGGGATGAATAACACTTGTGGAAACATAACATAACAGAAAAGACAAAATAAGGGGCCACTGGTTGACCCTAAAAAACTGGAAATGCATAAACTGCCTGACAAAAATTCAAAACAACTGTTTTATGGAAGCTCAGCAAACTTAAAGAAAATATGGAGAAACAATTCAATGAAATGAGGAAAATAATAAGTGACCAGAATGAGAAATACGATACAGAGATTGAAATACAAAAGAAATCAAAAAGAAACCCTGGAGGTAAAATTACAATGAATAAAATAAAAACTGTAACAGAAAGCATCAATAGCAGACATAATCAGGCAAGGGAAAGAACTGTAAACTCTGAGACAGGTTATTTGAAAATATACGGGCAGAAGAGGAAAAAGCAAAAAAAAGATAAAGAATGCTTACAGAAATGATGGAATAGCATCAAAAGTTTAAATTTTCAAGTCATGAAGTTTCAATCAAAAAAAGAGATAAAGGAGTAGAAAGCTTATTTAAAGAAATAGTAGCAAAAAACTTTCTAAACCTGGTGAAAGGGATAAACATCTATGTATATGAAGGGCAAATATTGCCAATCAGACTTAATAGAAATAAGACTATTCAAAGACATATTCAAACTGTCCAAAGTTAGAGACAAGAGAGAATCCTTAAAGAACAAAAGAAATAAAGCAACGTATATGTTAAGAAGTTCCAATATGCGTACTGGCACACTTCACAGCAGAAACCTTAGAGGCCAGGAGGAAGAAAAGCTGAAATCTTATCTTCAAAGATATGGAACAAAACAAGAATGCCCACTCTCACTACTTCTATTCAACATAGCACTAGAGTGCAAGTCAGGCAATTAGGCAAGAGAAAAAAATAAAAGGCATCCAATTGGAGAAAAAGGAATTTAAATTGTCCCTATTAAATTGTCAAAGTGCTGAGGAAAAAAAAAAAACACTTTAAACCAAGAATGCTGCACCCAGCCAAACTGGTCTTAATAAATGAAGATGAGATAAAGACTTTTCCAGGCAAACCAAAACTGAGGGAGTTTATTACTACCAACCTGATTGAAATGAAATTCTGAAGGGAGTTCTTCAAATTGAAAGAAAGGATGTGAGTGAGTAACATGAAAACATGTGAAAGTATTAAACTTAAATTGACTCTTTAAACTCAGAATACTTTAATACTGTAATAGTGATGTGTAAATCACATATGTCTTCAGTATAAAGGTTAAAAGACAAAACCATTATAAAAATCATAGCTACAATAATTTGTTAAGGGATATATAGCATAAAAGGCAGTAAATTATAACATCAAAAATTTCAAAGTGTGGGAGAAAGATTAAAGTATAGAAAGTTTTTTAATTGTTTCTTTGTGATCAAAGGTGTCATCAGCTTAAAAATAACCTGTCGTTACCATTCCTTCTGAAACTATTCCAATCAATAGAAAAAGAGGGAATCCTCCTTAACTCATTTTATGAGGCCAGCATTGTCCTGATAACAAAGCCTGGCAGAGACACACACACAAAAAAAGGGAATTTTAGACCAATATCCTTGATGAACATTGATGCAAAAATCCTCAATAAAATACTGGCAAAGTGAATCCAGCAACACATCAAAAAGCTTATCCACCATGATCAAGTGGGCTTCATCCCTGGGATGCAAGGCTGGTTCAACATACACAAATCAATAAATGTAATCCAGCATATAAACAGAACCAAAGACAAAAACCACATGATTATCTCAATAGATGCAGAAAAGGCCTTTGACAAAATTCAACAATGCTTCATGCTAAAAACTCTCAATAAATTAGGTATTGATGGGAGGTATCTAAAAATAATAAGAGCGATCTATGACAAACTCACAGCCAATATCATACTGAATGGACAAAAACTGGAAGCATTCCCTTTGAAAACTGGCACAAGACAGGGATGCCCTCTCTCACCACTCCTATTCAACATAGTGCTGGAAGTTCTGGCCAGGGCAATCAGGCAGGAGAAGGAAATAAAGGGCATTCAATTAGGAAAAGAGGAAGTCAAACTGTCCCTGTTTGCAGATGACATGATTGTATATCTAGAAAACCCCATTGTCTCAGCCCAAAATCTCCTTTAGCTGATAAGCAACTTCAGCAAAGTCTCAGGATACAAAATCAATGTGCAAAAATCACAAGCATTCTTATACACCAATAACAGACAAACAGAGAGCCAAATCATGACTGAACTCCCATTCACAACTGCTTCAAAGAGAATAAAATACCTAGGAATCCAACTTACAAGGGAGGTGAAGGACCTCTTCAAGGAGAACTACAAACCACTGCTCAAGGAAATAAAAGAGGATACAAACAAATGGAAGAACATTCCATGCTCATGGGTAGGAAGAATCAATATCATGAAAATGGCCATACTGCCCAAGGTAATTTATAGATTCAATGCCATCCCCATCAAGCTACCAATGACTTTCTTCACAGAATTGGAAAAAACTACTTTAAACTTCATATGGAACCAAAAAAGAGCCTGCATTGCCAAATCAATCCTAAGCCAAAAGAACAAAGCTGGAGGCATCATGCTACCTGACTTCAAACTATACTACAAGGCTACAGTAACCAAAACAGCATGGTACTGGTACCAAAACAGAGATATAGACCAATGGAACAGAACAAAGCCCTCAGAAATAATGCCACATATCTACAACTATCTGATCTTTGACAAACCTGAGAAAAACAAGCAATGGGGAAAGGATTCCCTATTTAATAAATGGTGCTGGGAAAACTGGCTGGCCATATGCAGAAAGCTGAAACTGGACCCCTTCCTTATACCTTACACAAAAATTAATACAAGATGGATTAAAGACTTACATGTTAGACCTAAAACCATAAAAATCCTAGAAGAAAACCTAGGCAATGCCATTCAGGACATAGGCATGGTCAAGGACTTCATGTCTAAAACACCAAAGGCAATGGCAACAAAAGCCAAAATTGACAAACAGGATCTAATTAAACTAAAGAGCTTCTGCACAGCAAAAGAAACCACCATCAGAATGAACAGGCAACCTACAGAATGGGAGAAAATTTTTGCAATCTACTCATCTGACAAAGGGCTAATATCCAGAGTCTACAATGAACTCAAACAAATTTACAAGAAAAAAACAAACCCATCAACAAGTGCGCAAAGGATATGAACAGACACTTCTCAAAAGAAGATATTTATGCAGCCAAAATCACACGAAAAAATGTTCATCATCACTGGCCATCAGAGAAATGCAAATCAAAACCACAATGAGATACCATCTCACATCAGTTAGAATAGCGTTCATTAAAAAGTCAAGAAACAACAGGTGCTGGAGAGGATGTGGACAAATAGGAACACTTTTACACTGTTGGTGGGACTGTAAACTCGTTCAACCATTGTGGAAGTCAGTGTGGCGATTCCTCAGGGATCTAGAACTAGAAATACCATTTGACCCAGCCATCCCATTACTGGGTATATACCCAAAGGATTATAAATCATGCTGCTATAAAGACACATGCACACGTATGTTTATATTGGCACTATTCACAATAGCAAAGACTTGGAACCAACCCAAATGTCCAACAATGATTGACTGGATTAAGAAAATGTGGCACATATACACCATGGAATACTATGCAGCCATAAAAAATGATGAGTTCATGTCCTTTGTAGGGACATGGATGAAGCTGGAAACTATCATTCTCAGCAAACTATCGCAAGGACAAAAAACCAAACATGGCATGTTCTCACTCATAGGTGGGAATTGAACAATGAGAACACATGGATACAGGAAGGGGAACACCACACACTGGGGACTGTTGTGGGGTAGGGGGAGTGGGGAGGGATAGCATTAGGAGATATACCTAATGCTAAATGACGAGTTAATGGGTGCAGCACACCAACATGGCACATGTATACATATGTAACAAACCTGCACGTTGTGCACATGTACCCTAAAACTTAAAGTATAATAATAATGATAAATAAATAAATAAATAAATAAAATAAAAATAACCTGTCGTAACTATAAGGTTTTTTGTAAACTTCATGTTGAGCACAAAACAAACCTTACAGTACATACGTGCAAAAACCAACTAATAATCTAAACATATCACAAGAGAAAATTATTTAACTTGAAGAAAGATATTAAGAGAAGAAAATAACAAAACATCTAAACACAATAAATAAAATGGAAGAAGTATGTCCTTACCTACCAATCATTACTCTAAATGTAAATGGATTAAATTCTCCAAACAAAAGACATAGAGTCGAATAACATGGAAGAGACAAATTTCTGGACATAAACAATATATCAAGATTGAATTATGATAAAAATTAAAAACCTGAATACATTAATGAGATTGAATCAGTAATATAAAGCCTACTATCAAAGAAGTGTAAAACATAATGGTTTGACTGCTGCCAAACATTTTAAAATATATATATTAGTTATTCTCAAACTGATACAAAAATTGAAGACAAAGAAACTTTCAAACTCATTTTCATAATGCCAAGATTACCCTGATAGCAAAACCAGACAAGGACACAACATAAAAAGAAAACTGAAGGCCAATATCTCTGATGAACATAGATGCAAAAATTTGCAACAAAATACTAGCTGATGTAATTCAACAGCCTATTAAAAAATTATTCATTGCTTCTTGGTCTTTGTCTATGATCAAGTGTAGTAAAAGTTCATTAATCAAGATCAAGTGGGATTTATCCCAGGGATGTAAGAATTATTGAGCATACCTAAGTCAATAAACATAATATATTACATTCACATAACAAAGGACAAAACAATATAATTACCTGGATATATGAAGAAAAAGTATTTTACAAAACTCAACATTCATGACAAAAACTCTCAACAAATTAGGTATAGAAGGAATGTACCTGAACATAATTAAGGTAATGTATTACAAACCAAAAGCTATCATCATTCTTAATGGAGGAAAAGTTGAAAGCTTTTCTTCTAAGATCTGGACCAAGAAAAGAATGCCCACTCTCACCACCTCTATTCAACCTAGTACTAGAGTCCAAGTCAGGCAATTAGGCAACAGAAAAAAATAAAAGGCATCCAAATGGAAGAAAAAAAAAAAAAGGAAGTTAAATTGTCTGTGTTTGCAGACAGTATGACTTTATACATAGGAACCCCCTTACAAACAATGAGAAACCCTGTCTCTACTAAAAATACAAAATTATCCGGGCATGGTGGTGCATGCCTGTAATCTCAGGTCCTCAGGAGACTGAGGCAGAAGAAGCTTGAACTCCGGAGGCGGAGGTTGTGGTGAGCTGAGATCATGCCATTGCACTCCAGCCTGGGCAACAGGAGTGAAACTCTGTCACAAAACAGGAACAAAAACAGCTAAAGATTTGACCAAAAAAAGTCAGTCACACTGCCTGACTTCAAAATATATTACAAAGATATAGTAAAAAAGCAGCAAACTACTGGCATGGAAACAGACACATAGACCAATTGAACTGAATTGAGAGCCCAGAAATAAATCTATACATTTAAAGCCAGCTGTTTTATGACAAAGGTGCTAAGAATACATAATAGGGAAAGAACAGTCTCTTCAATAATTGGTATTGGGAGAACTGGATATCCACATGCAGAGAAATGAAATTAGACCCCTTTCCCACACTATATAAAAATTTCAACTCAACAAAAAGACTTAAATGTAAGACCTGAAACTATGAAACTACTATAAGAAAACTTAGGGGAAAAGTTCCATGACATTGGAGTAGGGAATGAATTTTTTGATAAGATCCCCAAAACACAGGCAATAAGAGCCAAAATACACAAATAGTATTACACCAAACTAAAAAGCTTCCATACAGCAATAAATAAATAAATAATACATAAATAGCAGGGTAAAGAGATAATCTACAGAATGGGAGAAGATAGTTATAAACTACATTTGACAAGGGGTTAGTATCCAAAATATATGAGGAACCCAAACAACACAATAGCAGGAAAGCAGATTACATAATTTAAAAATTGGCAAAGTAAATGAATAGAAATCTCTCAAAAGAAGACATATAGTAAGATAGAAGGAATAAATTTAATGTTTGATAGCAGAGCAGGGTAATTATGCTTAAGGAACATGTTTTGTACTTGGATGATAAACATCCTAGGTACACTGACTTAATCATTACACCTGAAATACATGTAACACAATCTCACATGTAGTCCATAAACTTGTACACAAAAGAAGACATAAAAATGGCCAATAGGTATAGAAAAAATGTACATTTCTAATAATCAGGAAAATGCAAATTAAAAACACAAAGAGTGATTATCTCATACTTTTTACAATGGCTATTATCCAAAAGACAAAAGGTAAACTTTGTTGGTGAGGATGCTATTAGTGAGAATGTAAATTAGCATAGCCTTTATAGAAAACTGTATAGAGTTTCTTCTAAGTATTAAAATTACCATGTGACCTACCAATCTAATTATTAGTTACATAATCATAGGAAATGAAATCAGTATACCTTAAAGATATCTATCCTCCCATATTTATCATAAGATTATTCACAGTAGCAAAAATACAGGATCTAACTGTTTATCAACAGATGAATCCCTAAAGAACATGTAGTATATACACATTGGAATACTACTCAGCCATAGAAAAAAGAAAAACCTGTAATTTATAATAACATCAATGAACCTAGAGGACATTATACTAAGTGAAATAGACCAGGCACAGAAAGACAAATGCCATGTATCTCACTCATATTTGGAATCTAAAAAAGTAGATCTCACCGAAGCAGACAGTAAAATGGTGGTTATTGGAGCTTGGGTGGCTGGGAAGGTGGGTTGGAGAGATGTTGGACAAATGGTATCAAATTAAAGTTAAGTAGGAGAAATAAGTTCAACAGATCTACTGTAACGTGGAAATAATAGTTCACAGCGTATTGTGGAAATAGATTACTTGAGAAATGCTAAGAGAGTTAATTATAAAGTATTCTCACAACAAAATAGTAATTATGTGAGGTCATGCACATATTAATTAGAATTAGTCATTTTACAATGTATATATACTTCAAAACATGTTGTACCTGGTAAATACATAAAATTCTATCTGTCTATTTAAAATAAAGAAAGAAAAAAGAAAAAAAAAGTAAGCATATTGCAAGTTTGTTGCCCTCTGTGGAAATGGCACCATGTTAAATTCATATCAATCTATTTTAATGAGTTTTGACTTTTACATTTTAATTATCCATTAAACTTTCTCATCAACTCTGTTATAATATTCTTAAAATTGAGAACATTGTTCAGTGACTTTCCTACTCCTGCCAAACCATCAAAAACAATTCTGAAATTCAAACCTCACTTCTATTGGAGTATGGTAGAGTCAATAAAAATACAAATGTCTTCCTAAATTTTGCAAGTTAACGCAGTTATTTTTCCTAAATTCAGAGATACAAATTTCATTTTCTACATCTCAATATTTAAACATTAAAGTTTACATAATATGGGATATGTGTGCTGCTTTTAATTTTTTTTCCTTCTAGTGTTAACAAATCTTACTCTTTTACGATATAGAAGAGGTATTTCAATTGAAATTACTGACTTTAGTCACATTTTAAAATGTGGATCCATAGTTACATTAAACAAGTTATTTGTACTTATTTTCGTTTCAATTTAACACAAAAGAAATACTTCTGAGATAATGACTACTCTGTACATATATTTAAATGGCCTTCTGGGGTACAATAAGGACTAAAATCGAAGATTAAATCACACAAATAGGTTTTTAGAAATTTGAAATGTCAACTGTATTTGTCAACTATGGTCACAAAAAATACTTCATAACAAACCACTTATTACTGTGTGTATCTAGTATATCCATGAGAGGTAGAAAAAGTAGTCTCAACACTTTGGCACCAAGGACCAGTTTCGCGGAAGACAATTTTTCCACAGACGGGGAAGGGATGGCTCATAAGGAGCAGGCAACCAAGATCATTTGCATGCACAGTTAACAATGATAGGGTGAGTGCTCCTGTGAGAATCTAATGCCACCACTGCGTGGCCCGGTTCCTAACAGGCCATGGACGGGTCTGCAGCCCAGGGATTATGGACCCCTGCAATATATCGGTAGTGGGCAGGACTACAAAGTTGCTTGGCAGACAGAGTAGATAAAGAGAGTTGGGAAAAATTGGGAACAATGTTGCAATCCACTTTGTTTCTACCCTGCTATTTCTGTTTGCTGTTTTTGCTGTTGTTGTTGTTGTTTTCCTGACTGATAACTATCCACAGTTCAGGACATATCTTAAGTAGGCAACATTAAAAATAAGGTGATAATATGGGAAGTACTTAAACTAGTATACCTTTAATCATTAAATACAGAAAAATATTGTGGCTGAGACCAGAGTTTTTGAAATCGGGCAAGCAGGAATTCCTATGTCAGCCCCTTCATTCAATTAAGCATGTGTCCTTGGAAAAAAATGTATCTTCTTGTTTTTTTTTAATTGTATTTATGTTAGTTTGGATTTTATATATTTGTGTAGATAGTTTTTTTTTTTTTTTCTGTTGCTTCTGGTAAATTGAAAGCTTCACACAGACATAGACATAATAGGGAGTCAACAAGTACAAGGTGAAGGAAAAAATAAAATCGTGAGTAAGAATTTGCCAGGTGGAAAGAAACAGAGAATTCCAAGAGGAGACAAAAAGAGAGTAGTGGGATCTGAGGTGATAAGGAATGCAGTATGGAGTCCTGAAAGTGGTCTGTTTAGTGTGATTGGCTGAGAGGGACATGGCAGAAGAGGTAGTTTAGCAGCAAGCAGTATTCTCATCACATAAAGACATGATAATCATTTTTTAGTAGTTTTAAGAATAATGAGATGCTATTTATATGTTTTAAACACATAAGTTATATTATCATATATCCCTTTAAAAAACAGCACTGTGGTTTCCATCACAGAGGTCTGGGAAGATGGGGCTAAACATAAGTTCATTCAGCTCCACACACACTACTCTACCCTCCTTCCTAAGCCAAGCAGTTTAGGGAGCAAGGCAGCCTTGAACTCTGAGGAAGTCTCAGTAGGGAGTTGATGGATTTTTCTCCCATAGGTCTACTAAGCACCTGGAGAGTGTGATTTACAGGAAGGTAACCTAGACTGGGTGTGAGTGTGTCTGTTATTCCTTGACCTCCCATAGCTGAGAAATAATCAATTGCCTCAGCTGGGTCCTCCTTCTGCTGTTGGGTCTGGAGGAGCTTGAGGAACTTAAAGAGTGGAAAGAGAAGTTCCTCCAGATTTTCCCACTGCCCACCTAGCCCCCAGGGATAAAGTCATTTTTGTCTTGCTTGTAAAAAATGAGGCTCATTACATCACACCAACACATATTCTGGGATGGAAAATTTTCTATTTTTTAAACTAACAAATACAAGTTCATAACTGATGATTTTCCTTTGTCCCAGAAAATCAAGTAGAATAATAATTCAAAGTATCAAGCAAAACTAAAGTGATATAAAATGCAGGAAGGAAAATACAAGACTTGAAAAAAATTCAGAATATCTAATATTATAATATTAGGACTTTTAGAAGGAGAAAAGTATCGGATGAAGGGCAGGCAATCCTTAGACACATAATAGAAGGCAATTTTCTGGCTAAGAAGAAAACTGAATATGCAGATTGAAAAGGCAAGAACAGAAGTCCCAAGAGAAGTTTGCCTGTCTTGCTCACCACTGAGTCCCCTGGGCAAGAAAACTATCGGGCACATAGTAGATGTTAAATGGATTTTATTATGTGAATTAATAAATCTAAAATTTGCTTCTGGCTGAATTTCACATAATTTTTTAAGGTCTAGTGATAAAATGACATATAATTTCCTTATGGGAAAGGAGATTGGAATGGAGAAAAAAAAAGGTAACTGCATTCAAATACGAAACACAGATGGAACATTGGTGTTTTCTTCAATATGCCTCAACATACTATAAAAACCTGAATACAAAAGGTGATAAAATATTGTTGATCATTCATACAGGTCATAAGCATTATTAGTCAGTCATGCTATGCCATACCAAATTAAAAATGGCCAAATTGATATAAAAGTATGTTTAGATTACATATGAAAAATGTAGAACATTTTATTGTACAGAAATACTTGCAAAATAATTGGATGAATAAGTGTCCTTTATTCTTAGCCAAAAAGTGGACATTTAATATAGCAGTTCCTTAATTTCCTTTTATGAAAGGCCCCCACATACTTGCTAAATTTTAAGTAACATGCTTTACATCAGCATATAGCCATTGGATGCTGTGGGAATGAGGAGAGAACCAGAGAAGAAAGATTCATCACTGTGGTTTTGTCCTTAGTCATGGATCACACATCTCCTTTTGAATGACTAAGGCAGCACAGGATAGGAGTAGCAAATTGAATTTGATGTTTCTGGGTTTAAAAAAAACTGGTTTTGTTTCCAAAATCTTATGTTTTTTTTTATTGTTGAGTGCTATATATAAGGATGGTTGTTGTTTCTTGGAGTCTTGAAAAATGTTAAAAATGTTGCAGTGGCTTCTTCCTAAAGCTACTAATTTTACTACATGAAGTTATAATAAAGTATAGACTGGTCAAAAAACTATGGATTCCTTTTTAAAATATCTCAAAAAAATTAACTGGTTTTAGAAAGCAAATTCCTCAAGTTGCTATTGCAAACTGTGTAAAGAAGTATTGCATTCTCCCTCTCTGAATATGTTTAACAATACTTTCAAATAATTTTATATACCTCCCATTCTCCTTTGGTATATAAGAATGTATAAAAAAGAAATAACAGCAACTTTTGAAAGGTCTCTTTAGGACTGTAAACATCTCTGTTATGGCTTTTATGGGATAAAATCACTTATCATATTTTTAACATTGTTCTAATTTTAAATGTTTATTGACTCCTTTTACCCCAGGTAATTTTGTCTATATTATCCATCATCTTATATGATGTTAATTCTTTACAAATGATGAAATGTCCCATTGTAAATATGAGTGTGCTGTACTACCAAACTCAGGAATTTTATTAGTACCATTTTTATTAATATTATGTACACACTTGATGGCAGGTTACTAAACTGGCCTATAAAAAACTTTGAGACAACTAATTAATCAAATTGCTCTGAACATAAACCTTATGCCATTGATGCTTGATTAATAAAAACTCACAATCCTGTATCATGAAACAGAGCCAAAGAATGATTTCGTGGAAAACAAAATAAATTTTTCCTCATTTTGGACTTTTTGGAATTAAATTCCACTACAACTAAATATTAACAGTAAGGTGATAATACTCTTTGGTAAAATGGAAATTTGTTTAACACTAATGGCAAAAGCATGTAAGTAGAGAAATACACCATATATAACTTTTGAGAAATGCTAAAATAACTCATTCTGCTGATTATGTATTAGCTTGATAGCAAATGTTTGTTTTGTTTAGGATCACATTTTTCTTTTAATAACCAAAATGACATGAGTGCTTTTCTCTCACTAACAAGCTTACTTTTAACATTGCCATAGAGTTTCAATTTCTGGTTTAAAAAAACCCAGAAATTTGATAAAGAGCACCCTAGAAATCCCCATCTTCAACACCTGATGCCTTTGCAATCTTACCTTCCACAGAACTTATGCCATCAAAGCACGGTGAATCATTAAGCTGTATAGTTCCATGTGGGAAGGGCTTGTAATTTGACGTTTTGTGTAATTTTACTTATCTCCATTTCACAGAAACACTGTACTAATAACTGAGAATCCTGAGATTTTTTAACTCAAAGCAATATATCCCTTCCAAAAATCAACCTTTGGACTGATTTTCTCCAAATATTTTTAGGAAAATTCAGTTAATGTTTTTTTTTTTCTTCTTTTTAATCTTCTACCCGTGGTCCCTGGGCAAATTGTCAGAGCCCTGGAGAAATTTGAAATTTAGCATTTCTTATGTTTATATCTCCCTCTTTTCTTGTATATCTATCTATCTGTCTGTCTATCTATCTATCTATCTATCTATCTATCTATCTATCTATCTATCTCTGTGTTCTTAATTGGATGCCATCCTTAGACTTCGTTTTTGGGCAGCAGAATCATTATTGATCACTTCCCTTTTATGTATATTAGATCAAATCAGACTGTGCTCTACCTAACCTAATCTGAGGAAGAAATTTTTGCATTTGGGATAATGTGAAGTGACTAAAGTGTCGCCTATGTCATCCTAAAATGGCTATTCACTTTCAAACTATTCTCTTTAAAATATAGATTCACATAGGCTTAGTTGGGGGATGATATTTAGAAGCAGGTAGGACTTCCTACCATCATTTAAATGACAGTGTGGATGAAGCCACCATCTATGCCTCATAATGAGGAAATTTCTGATTTTTATCTGTTTTCAAAGGCTAATTTAAAAACCAGGTAAAGAAGAGTGGAAAAGAGTTTGGGCAGAAGTGGGGAGTGATGACATAAGTTTTATTTAAAAAAACTTTCATCGGAAACTCAAAAGCATAGATTTCTGGTGCCATGATAAAGATCTACCATGGCACCATGACTTTTCTCAGATCACAATGTATTCTCAAGAATTTTTGAAAGCATATTGTTCTTTAAGCAAGAACATGTCAGGAATATTGCTATTCATTAAGCTAAAACTCCATGTAGTTCTCAGAGAATTAGATTTATTCATTCGATCAACAAATTTTTTGAGTTCCTCAAAAGATTATGCTTGTTGATAAATAAGACAGTTCCTAATGTTATATATATGCACACATATATTTATGATTTAGGATATCAAGCATTTTCATGATGTACATTTTTATTTGTTATTAGGAACACATTTATATTAATAAATATTTTCAATTAAAGTATTACCGATTGCTTATTCTTGAGATTTAATTCATTAAGTTAAAAGTAATACATTAACATATTAAAAATTATATCATTCTGGGAGATTAATTTAAAAAAAGCCATCCCTCACTCCATCCTAACTTCTCCCCACTTTGAATATAAAAGGTCAACATGTAACTGTTTTAGATCACTTTGATTTTTTTTCTTGGCAGTCACCATCATGTCACAAAATAATATGCTCATAATGTTAACCCTTAACATATCAATATGAATTTCTGTAATTTCTTAGCTTGGATCGATTTTCTTTCTAAAAAACATGTCTCTTAGATTTCACACTTAGGATTTTTTGGTTTACCTTTTGAGTTTGCTGGAGCACAATTTCAAGCAACTTCCTAATAGAAAGGTATAAAAGAGGTAATTTTTCTGTGATTTTTCTGTTTGAAAATCCTTATTCTAAATACATTTATAAATTTATAACATGAATATATAGGTTAAAAACATTTTAATAAATTTCTAATTGATATTATTTATTCTGATTATTGTTTTTATATAAATGACTATGTCTTCCTGTGTCCACTTTTATCTTCTTTGATTTATTCAAATCTTCCTGAAGTGATGATGCATCTTTGGGTGTCATTGTATACATACGGTGTTAGATTGTCAGCTAGGCCTTTTTTGATGTCACTTTTATTTCTACATTATGCAACATTTAGTTAACTTTTTAAGCCTTCTACTTTACTTTAATTTTAGAAACTATCATCAGAATGAACAGGCAACCTACAGAATGGGAGAAAATTTTTGCAATCTACCCATCTGACAAAGGTCTAATCCATAATCTACGAGGAATTTAAACAAGAAAAAAAAACAACCCCATCAAAAAGTGGTCAAAGGATATGAACAGACACTTTTCAAAAGAAGACATTTATGCAGCCAAAAAACATGACAAAAAGTTCATCACCACTGGTCATTAGAGAAATGCAAATTAAAACCACAATGAGATACCATCTCACACCAGTTAGAATGGCAATCACTAAAAGGTCAGGAAACAACAGATGCTGGAGAGGATCTGGAGAAATAAGAGTGCTTTTACACTGTTGATGGGAGTGTAAATTATTTCAACCATTGTGGAAGACAGTGATTACTCAAGGATCTAGAAATAGAAATGCCATTTGACCCAGCAATCTTATTACTGGGTATATACCCAAAGGATTATAAATCACTGTACTATAAAGATACATGCACAAGTATGTTTACTGCAGCACTATTCACAATAGCAGAGACTTGCAACCAACCCAAATGCCCATCAATGATAGACTGGATAAAGAAAATGTGGCAGATATACACCATGGAATACTATGCAGCCATAAAAAGGATGAGTTCATGTCCTTTGCAAGGACATGGATGAAGCTGGAAACCATCATTCTCAGCAAAATAACACAGGAACAGAAAACCAAATACTACATGCTTTTACTCATAAGTGATAGTTGAACAATGAGAACATACCGGCACAGGGAGGGAAGCATCACACATTGGGGCCTGTTAGGGGGTTGGGGGCAAGGGGAATGATAGTATTAGGAATAATACCTAATGTAGATGACGGGTTGATGGGTGCAGCAAACCACCATGGCACATGAATACCTATGTAACAAATCTGCATGTTCTGCACATGTATCCCATAACTTAAGTATAATAAAAAAGAATGAAAAATAATAATAATTTTCCAATAACGTATTTGTATTCAATGTGTTCAGAAAAGCAGATGATGGGAATAAAAAAAGTTTACTATACATTTTTGAATTGTTGAAATTTAAAGGTAAGTGCATTTTTAGGAAACCCAGAACCTTATCTATGAATAAGATTAGAAAGTAATAATAAAATAATTTCTGGTATTGTGATTATAGAATACTGTTGAGAATATTCGTTGATACAATTTTCCTGGAGGACACTTGTGTTTTTAAAGTTGGAGAACTTTAACGCTATACATATCAACTAACTACATACACACAAAAAGTCTACTTTAAGAAATTTAAAATTACGAAATTATGAGAATACCATCAAAAAGTATATAGACAAATTTGTATTTTGTGTAGCCACCTCCATAGCTTCCATAACTTTTGTCATAAAGGAAAATTCCTTTATCTTGCCCTTCAGTGTCTATCAATGATATAATCGTTCCTGGTAATAATTATGCAGGTGGTATATGATACAACTCTAGCAATTGTAAGAGAATTAGAAAATGCTTAGGCTAAACTTTTAAGAATAAAAAGTTTTATCTTTATTAGGGCATTTTTGCTTGTGAAATGAACGGTGTTATCTTCTAAATTAATTGGGAAAGGATAAGAATGCAAGAGAAAGACTCAATTTGACTAAGAACTTCAGGTCAGATAAGTTGCCATCAGTGAGTGTATCAAAGATATATAAGTGCTTAGTTCTACATAAGTTCAGAGGGACTTTCTAAAATTTACATGATTTTCCAAAGCTCTAGAAAATTCTACAGGATTCAAGGAGAAACACTACAGAAGCAATGTCAATGGTTATAGAAAATAATTTGAAATGTATTCTTTGGAATAAGAATATAATAAAAAAATTAAAATAACATCTATCTATTTAACCTTATTCATCAGCTAACAGGCTCTTTTGATGTTAAAAGAGTAAACCCAAGAGAGAGTTAAGTATTGACTCTTTAAAATGCAAATGACAAAACTGGTGCTGAAATAGCAAACTGAATCAGAAGAAGAATAAATCTCAAAAGAAGTGTATTTAATCCAAGGTTAATAGGTGAAGTACAGTCAATGTCCAGAAATGACCATGAGTGAGTCTGATTTTAGCACATAGTCTAAATCAAATAGTCTGATTTTTTAGCATATCAGGAATTAAACTTAAAGAATTTTTATGAGAGGAAGTTCTCCATTAGCCATACTTGGAATTTAAAATACCAATATCGAATATTATAACACTATTCTTTCCTTATTTCCTTTACAGCAAACACTCTCTAATCCCAATTATTGGTACAGATTACCCAAGAAACTGAGATTGATTAAAACAGGATAGACTGAGAATTAACTGTCAAGTATAGGTTAAATAGATGAGGTATTCCCTCCCTTTAGACAAGAATATTTTTTAGATGTCTAAATATCCTGTTTCTTAAAGCTATAATTATACAGATTAATGGCTAAGTGAAAAGCCAATAGAGGTCATTGACCTGAACATGATTCATAGTTAAAAGATTTGGCCAGGCGCAGTGGCTCACGCCTGTAATCCCAGCACTTTGGGAGGCCGAGGCAGGTGGATCACCTGAGGTCAGGAGTTTGAGACCAGCCAGACTAACATGCAGAAACCCAGTCTCTACTAAAAATACAAAATTAGCCAGGCATAGTGGTGCATACCTGTAATCCTAGCTACTCAGGAGGCTGACACAGGAGAATCACTTGAACCTGGAAGGCAGAGGTTGTGGTGAGCCAAGATCATGCCATTGCACTCCTGCCTGGGCAACAAGAGTGAAACTTTTTCAAAAAAAAAAAAAAAGATTCACTAATGCTGTGTGATTCTGGTTAAATCATTTAAAATATCAAATATCTAGCTTGAGTTTACTTCTCTATCAACCTATATTCATAGGATCATTGTGAGCAATAAATTCAATAAGAAATGTAAAGAATTCTGAGAACCCTAGAAGATGGACTTCGTGTGGATCAGTCTCCAGCCAAATATTCATAAAAACTATGAACAAACTATGACAAAATTACATATCCAGTTTCAAAAAAATTGGCAAAAGAAAATATTTTTTAAAAATAAATACACATACACACCCACACACATACACAATCACAAAGCAAAGAACTCAAGATAACGTTACTGACCCTTGCCAAGCATCAGATTAAGATATTTACCAAACTGAGTGCTTAATTTTTTTGTCTAAGAATATGAAGAACAGTGCTGTCGTCTTGAGGGCAAGCAAGATGGAAGCTAGAAATAAGAATATTCATAACACCAGAAACCTTGAAACGATGTATACACTTTGTAAAGGAAAGAAAAACTACAGAATTAAGTTTTTCTTTGGGATGCTGAGGGATTCAGAACACACTATCCCAAAATATTTTAAACTAAAGGAGTTTGAGAAAACTACAGAAGCAGGAAGATTATTTGTACCTTCCTTCATCCTTTTCACCTGAAGCAGGTCATAGAACCATGGAAGGATTTTCTCGTCTTTCCCTGAAGCAAGTGATAAGACTCTAATGTAAGAGATGTCTTCCTTCTACCTGAAAGAAAGGAGCATCCTTATCTCTGAAGATGGAGGGACATGGAAAAGAATCTGAAAAAAAAGATGTTGCCTTTTCCCCAGTTTGTTAGCATTAGACCATACCCCATTTATTCTATCAAATTTCTGCATGACAGTTTCCTTTTCATCAAACCTAGCATGAAAATACACAGACTTAATCATTTCTTTGGGTCTTCATTTCCTCGTGGCAGCTCCCTCATCACATAAAACTTACATTAAATAAACATCTATACTTTTATCTTGTCAATCTGTCTTTCATTATAGAAGCCTTAGTCACGAACCTACGATGGATGGGGAAAAGATATTTTTTCTCCCCTATAGTATATATAGAAAAATAAAAACATCTCCTGTGAAAATTTTAAATTCCAACCATGGGGCAAACAGGAAATGGGATAGGAATTCCAAAAGATAATAAAACTTTAAAACTTTACAAAAAAAGAACAAAATGGATATCTAGAAATGAAAAATATAGATAGTGATTTTTTAAAAATAAGTAGCATAGGAAGAAGATTAAGAACTGAAGAAAATTAGAGAACCGTTAGAAATGAGGAAGTATGCATTAGTCAGTCACAGAAAGATAGATGAGAACTAGTAAGGAGAAAGAAAGAAACATGAAAAGGACCAACACATTTCTAGTGGTAGTTTCCAGATGGGAGAATAGAAAGAATATGAGATAGACTATAGCAGAGGGAATGGAGTAGAAATTTATAAATTTGAAGTACCAAAAAAAGACCTAAATTAATTAATTGAAAAATCACAAGTTGCAAACATATTGAACACCTAGAAATACAGGGGTAAAAAACTAAAGAAATGACCATTAAATGCAGTACAGCGTTAGGCAAGATAAAACATCACTCAATCAAGAATGATACAAAATTGACATAGATAATGGAAATTAGCAGAAAGGATATCAAATAAGTTACTATAACTTGGGTACATATGTTCATATAGCATCATGAACCATATTAAAAAAAAGACCCAAATCTACATCCTGGAAACCAGACCAACAATGTGTGAGATTCAAATTACACTGGATTGGATTAATGAGAGATATGACACTGCCAAAAGAAAGATTAGTGAACTTGGGACAGACATAGCAATGGAAATGAACCAAAATTTAGCACCGAGAAAAGAAAATAGAAAAGAGACCGCAGAATGGTAAAATATGGGACAACTTCAAGTGGCCTAATATATGTGTAATACAAGTCCCCAAAGGAGAAAAGAAGGACAAAGGCAGAAAAACATATTTGACAAAATGATAGCCCCTAATATTGAATGTTTGAAAAAGTAATAAACTTCTCCAAAATATAAGTGATTCCTCAAAACAAGAAATCTGAAGAAAACGACAAGAAGGCACATGAAGATCAATTGTGCAAAATCAGTGATAAAGAAATATGTTAAAAGCAGCTAGAGAAAGACAAACGTTATATTCAGAGAAACTAAGGTAAGGAAGACAGTAAATTTTTCATTCGGGGAAAAAAAGCAAAAAGAAAGTGGAGAAACAGCTTTAATGTAGTGAGAGAAAAATATTCTCAGTCTAAAATCTAATAATAAATAATAAGAAAACACAGACAAATGAAAGCATCTGGGATTTACAAAAACTGGAAAAAGTATTACTACCAGATTGACACTACAAGAAATATTACAGGAGGCCTTTCATTAAGAATGAAAATAATACAAATTTGAAATATGGGTTGCCAAAAAGTAATGAAGAGCCATAAAATTGGTAACTACAAGGGTAAATGTGTTTTTAAAATTTTGTTAAAAGATAATTTGGGGAGGGGGGAGGGATAGCATTGGGAGGTATACCTAATGCTAGATGACGAGTTAGTGGGTGCAGTGCACCAGCATGGCACATGTATACATATGTAACTAACCTGCACAATGTGCACATGTACCCTAAAACTTAAAGTATAATTTAAAAAAAAGATAATTGTCATAGCTCCATCTCTGATAAAGAAATTGAATGAATAATAAATAACTCTTCAAAAACAAAAGCACTAGGCCAAGATGTATTCACCAATGATTTCCACCCATATATTTGACAGCACTACAAATTCCACCTATATTAAAATTAAATTAAAGGAATATTTTGAGCAACTACAAATAAACCTGACAGTTTAGATGAAATAAAAAATTCCATGAAAACACAATCAAATATCACTCAAGAGAAAATCAGAATATCCCTATACCTATTAAATGAACCCAATTTATAGTTTAAAATCTCCCCCAACACCTACCCACCCCCTACACACAAAAAAACTTGATAGCTTCAATGAAAAATGCTTCCCAATATTTAAGACAAAATAATAACACCAATTCTAATAATGTTTTCCAAAAATTGAAAAGGACAGAATACTTCCCAATTCATTCCATGAAGTTAGTGTTATCTTTATATAAAAGATATTCCCCCGAATTTATTTTATGAATTATGTTATAGCCTACTTGTGGTACATTGTGCATCCATTAGCACTTCCTAAACTGGGAGAAATCATTAGGATATGTTAAATATATTAACATTATTCCTCCCAATTTTGATAAACAGAATAAACTAATCTATGCTCAAATAAATTATCTCAAATTTCCTGTAATGATTTTGCTTACTGACAATAGCAGTCTTTCAAAATACATAAGCATTTTTTTTTTTTTTTTTTGAGACAGAGTCTTGCTCTGTCCCTCAGGTTGAAGTGCTGCAGTGCAATCTCAGCTCACTGTACTCCGCCTCCCGGATTCAAGTGATTCTCCTGCCTCAGCCTCTCTAGTAGCTCAGATTAGAGGTGTGCACCACCTCTGGCTAATTTTTGTATTTTTAGGAGAGACAGGGTTTCACCATGTTGGCCAAGCTGGTCTCCATCCTGCCTGCCTCAGCCTCCTGAAGTGCTGGGATTACAGATGTGAGCCACTGTGACGGGCTGAAATACATCAGCATTTCTATTGATTTTCAAGGGGCAAGGATTACAACTGTGTGTACTTATGTGTGTACAGAAAGAGTGTTGCTTGACACTTATATACAGTGATACACAGAAAAATAAGGCTTTTAACAGTTTTTACTTGCAAAAAATGAGCACTAGGGTTTGAGGAAATATTGCTATTTTTCCTATTATGGAGTTCTTCAATCATGAATTACTCTCAGTGTTAAATGACAAGATCAAAAAAATACTACTTCAGAGAAAATATTGTTTTTAATATAGGGAGAACACATATTAGCATACATATTAGTTTGAAGATATGAATAATTTCCTCATTCTTACAAGTCCAAATACAAAATTACATGTGGAATATATCAATAATTGTTTCATATATTTGTGCACGAAAAAGAACAAAACTATAAATGTGCAGAGATGCTTGATGTACAAGAACAAGATCCTCATTATGAATCGAACTGAATTAAACCCTGTGCACAGAAATAATTTTTAAAGCTTCTCCCTTCCTCATTCACTTTCACTTTCCCAATTTGCAAGTTCTTTGATTTGATCTTCTCATGATTTCCCTAACCTTTATATGGCCAGAATATTCACACTGAATGACTTAATGAGTGCTGTAGGAGCAGAAGGAAATAGAGAAGCATCGAAGTACCTGGCATGGCTAATGAACAGAGCCAGGAGGACTAGTGCCCTTTGCATGCCTGCTCTACCACCAAGTAGACTCAGGATTCATTCCCACATCTAACATGGAGGCTTACACCAGATCACAGTTTTTTAAAGCAATAAGGATTCTTTGAGCTTTCTTGAAAACACCTCTAACAATGTACTTTTAATGTTTCAAGGAGATAAGGGAACAAACAAGGGCAAGTGGGACCTCTATTTTAATAGAACAGCTTTGCTTTTAGCTATTTTGTTTTTGAACTTTCATATGATTTAAATTGGATAAAACAGAAAAGGTCTAAAAACTGCCGACCCAAGTGATCTCTAAGGCCTTTTCTATCCCTATAATGCTTGAGGTTTTATTCCATTACTGCCTAAGTGAACAGCCTATCTAGAAGAATTAAATGGGTTTTTCTTTCTGACACATCATCTCAACTATTTGACATCCCTTTTAATATTCTTGTCACTTCTTGATCCCAAGCAACATAATTACAGATTTCTAAACAAAGTACAAATACTCTCCTCATCCTGAAAATCTTTTTAATTCTGGTCTGTTGTAACATTATAGTGTCTTTAATTAAATTCAAGATCCTTTGTGTTCTTACAAGTAGTTGAATCAATATAGCTGCTCTATTGAAAATATGGAATATTACAGATTGACATTTTCAGTAAGGACCAATTTCAAAGAGCACGTGTGACATCTACATACAGACAGACATTTTAAGTAAGATTTCATATAAGACAGATGCTGTCCCAGGAGTTTTACATTCAGTATGTCAATTAGTCTCACAACGTCAATGTAATAGGTGTTATCGTACCCACTTTAGAGATAGAAAAGTAAGGACTGGAGGATTGCCCAAAATTAACAAGGTCATAAGCAGAGTGCAAGGACTCCAGGTTTGACTTTAAAACATGCAGTATTAAATTGAAGTATTACATTTGAATGTGGGAGTTTAATTTGGAGATTTAAAAATGCTTCTATTTTAACACAGAGAGAGAGGGGAGAAGGAACAAGAACACAGTTTCCCACTGTGACAATAGCTAGTTGGCCACATCCTGTTGAGACAGGTTTTATAGTGAGTTCCCACTGTTTTCTCATCTGCAGACTTGAAGAAAATGAATATCTACATGACAGGACTCTTCTGAGGATAAAATAAGTTAATATATGTCACATATGAAGTACTGAATAATTTTTAAAAGCCCTTACTATTATCCACGTAAAACTTTTCTAGGTAGGGTGATCGGGATGGGATATTAGCAAATGACCTACCAGCAGGGTACGATTGGCTATGAGAACTTGCAGGATGGAGGATAGAACAATGGCAGAGATAGTTAACACTATTTCATTTTAGATTATTTGTTCTTGGATAGACAATGTCTTTTAAAAGGAGAAACTGTGTTACTTTCCTAACAGAATATATTTTTTTAAAAAATTTGCAAGGAAGTATAATTAAAAACTAAAAAAAAGTAATAGAAAGAAAAATGTCATAGACACAAAATCTGAACACAAAGAACGAAACTAAGGGAGTCATGAGCACGATTGAAATGTGCACATTTGGGGATGTGTTTTATATAATACTCTTTTCTGAACAGACTTTTTCTTTAAGATTATCTTATACTCTTTTAATTCAATACAACCATCTGACCAGTTAGCACGTTAAAACCTAGGTATTTCTGCTGAATGAAAAGAATATTTATCCAGTAATGGCATTGGAATGATTAAGCGATTTTCAGCAACTGTCACATTAATCAAGCACAGCAAGGGTCAGAAATCTTTGAGGCTTCAAATTAGTGAAATGCCCAAAGGGAGGGAGAGAAATGGCCTGCAGAGGTCACTTCCCAGGTGAAAGTGGCTGTCTGCACAATCAGTACAGAATGCCAAAGTCACTACTCTTTACAGCCCTCATTATCAACATCAGGAGTCACTTTATCAACCTTGTCTTTTAAAATGATGAAAAAGAGGTCATTTTGATGAACACTAAGGGATGGCATAAATTAGCAAAATTGTTTTGCAGCATAAAGCAAGAGCTTAATTCAGTATCTGAGGTAAAGGCAATTTGGAATGGAAAATAAAAAACAATTCAAAACTGGGATGAAAAGATTTGGGTTCAAGTCCTACCTTGATTCTGGTAGAAAATTATTTAAGATATAGAAAAGCTTCTAGGAGAGTGCTTGATAGACAGAAGGCATTCATTAGACTTTAATGTCTTTCCTCAGTAGACAGTGATATCCTTATACTCCAATTTGCAGTTGACCTTTGAACAACAAAAATTTGAATTGCATATGTCCACTTATATGTGGCCTTTAAAAATAATTATATTGAAAATTTTTTGGAGGTTTGTGACAAATTTTAAAAACTCATGGACAACCGCACAGTCTAGAAATATCAAAAAGTTAAGAAAAAGGTAGGTCATGAATGCATAAGATATATGTAGATAATAGTATATTTAATAATTTACTACTATAAACTATACAAACATCTATTATAAAAAAATTAACTTTTCTAGAACTTATATACACACAGACTACATGGCATCATTCTCAGTGGAAAGAAATGTAAAACAAACACAAAGATGCAGTATTAAACCATAACTCCATAAAACTAACTGTAGTACATACTGTACTATTGTAATAATTTTGTAGACACCTCTTGCTGCCTTTGCAGTGAGCTGAAGTGCTGTGAGTATCCACTTAAAGTTCTGTGAAATGCTAATCAACTCCAGGGGAGGATTCTTCTCTCCAGCAAATTATGTATTGCAGTCAAAAGTGATCTTTCTCTGGTTTCCCGTATTTTTCATCCTGTTTAGTGTAATACTCTAACGCTTGAATAACACTGGGGTACCCATACAAAGTAAAGCTGAAAGTGCACCCAAGAAACAGACAACAGTCATAACATTACAAGAAAAAGTCCAGTTAGTAATATGTGTGGTAGATTGAGGTCTTGCAGCTGTGTGGTAGACTGAGGACTTGCAGTCTGCTGTTTCAAGATAAATGAATCCAGCATAAGTAACATTGCAAATGAAAAGAAAAGAAAATGTATGAAGTTGGCAGGGCGCGGTGGCTTACGCCTGTAATTGCGGTACTTTGGGAGGCCGAGACGGGCAGATCACGAGGTCAGAAGATCGAGACCATCCTGGCTAACACAATGAAACCCGGTCTCTACTAAAAATACAAAAAAAACAAAAAACAAAAAATTAGCTGGGCGTGGTGGCACGCGCCTATAGTCCCAGCTACTGGGGAGGTTGAAGCAGGAGAATGGCGTAAACCCGGGAGGTGGAGCTTGCAGTGAGCCGAGATTGCGCCACTGCACTCCAGCCTGGGCGACAAAGTAAGCCTCCCTCTCAATCAATCAATCAATCAATAAAAATAAAAAAAAATTGTGAAGTCATCGCTACAACTATTCCAGGCAAAAAACCCTTGCACTTTTTGAGAAATACCTTTTTATTTTGTATTAAAAATGAAGGTTTTATGTGCATGCAAGATTGCTGTAAGGAAGGCATACCTATGGACTCTAATACAATTTGAGTAAAGCATTCATTATATGAAAACTTTAAGCAACGGGAAGGTGAAGGATCTAATGTTAGATAATTTAATGCCAGCAAAGGATGGTTTGATGATTTTAGAAAAATGTTTGGTTTAGAAAATGTTAAGATAACAGAAGTAGCAGCTTCTGCTTAACAAAAGGGCAGCGAGTTCACAGACACCATTAAGAAAATCGTTGAGGAGAAAGCATATCTTCCTGAGCAGGTTTTCAATGCAGACAAAAATACCCTATTCTGGTGGAAAAAAAAATGTCACAAAGGACATTTATTAGTAAGGAAGAGACATGAGCATCAAGATGTAAGTCAGGAAAGAATAGGCTAACTGCTCTTTTGTGCAAATGCAGTTGGGTTTATAATCAGGACTTCCCCGATAAAGCTGTTAACCTCTGAGCCTTAAAAGGAAAAAAATAAACATCAGCTGCCAGTTTTCTGGTTGTACAAAAAAAAAGCCCTGGACAATGATAACTCTTTTTCTGGATTGGTTCCATCAATGTTTTGTCCCTAAAGTCAGGAAGTCCCTTGCCATTTAAGGCGAATTTATTTTGATATTGGACAATGCCCCTGGCCACCCAGAACCCCGTGAGTTCAACCTTGAAAGTGTTGAAGTGGTTTACTTGCCCTCAACCACAACATCTCTAATTCAATCTCTAAATCAGGAAGTCATAGGAAGCTGTAAGACTCATTACACACAGTATTCTATGGAAAGGATTACCAGTGCTACGCAAGGGAACACTGACACAGAGAATGTCACCAAAACTTGGAAAGATGACACCATTGAAGATGACATTATTGTTATATAAAAAGCCATGAAAGCCATCAAGCCCAAAACGATAAATTCCTAGTGGAGAAAAAACTGTGTCCAGATGTTGTGCATGACTTCACAGGATTTATGAAAGAAACAATCAAATAAATCATAAAAAGATATTGTGGGTATGGCAAATATGGTGGTGGGGGGTGAAGGGTTTCAAGATACGGATCTTGGAGAAATTTAAGAACTAATAGACATCACACTACAGCAATTAACAGAAGATGACTTCATGGAGATCAGTGCTTCTGAACCAGTGCCAGTCAATGAGGAAGAAGATGTAGAAGAATCAGTGCTAGACAACAAATTGACATTAGACAGTCTCTCAGAAGGGTTTTGTTTAAGACTTCTTTTGACTTTTATGACATGAACTGTTCTGTGATATGGGTACTGAAAGTAAAGCAAATGGTGGAAGAAGGATTAGTATCATATTGAAACAGTTTTAGAGAAATAAAAAAGTGAAAATTCAAACAGAAATTATTATGTATTTCATAAAGTTATACAAAGTGTGCAGGTCTCACTTGCCTCCCATTTCACCTCTTTCACCTCTTCCTCTTCTGCCACCCCTGACACAGAAAGGCCAAGCCCTTCTTTTTCTCCTTTTCCACAGCCTATTCAATGTGAAGAGGAGGAAAAACACCTCCTAATGATACACCTCCACTTAATGAATAATAAATATATTTTCTGAATTATATTTTCTTTTCATTAGCTTACTTAGTGAGAATACAGTAATAATACATATAACATATAAGATATGTGTTAATTTAGTGCTTATGTTCTTGAGGAGTCAAAAGTTATACAGATTTTCAAATGCATGGGGGATCAACACCCCTAACTCCTTCATTGTTCAAGGGTCAACTGTACTTATCTATCAGAAAGAGAATTAGACCAAATGAACAAAGGATGTTTGAACATTTTCATCTCGTCTAATCCTTTTATACAAAGACTGAGTATGATGGTCATGTTGGTGTCTGTATTTAACAGCTATATGCATTTGAATCCCTTCCCTCCCTGATTGGGTGTGTATGTAGGATTCCCAGTCCCTCATGGGGATAGGAAAACTTTGGCTCACACCTAATTTTTACAGCAACTGAGGTCAGAGTAGAGGGTGACAAGAAGCAAGGGAAGAGTGGAAAGTATCTGCACCAGCGATTTTTATGCCCTCGAAGCAATACAGTACCTTCCAGGATTCCTAGGTTTTTCCTCCTGCTATCTGAAGAAGAGATCTAACAAACTACTCTTTTCAAACCATTCAAAACCCAATGTCAACACAGGATCCCTAGACCATTTTGCCCACCAACTAGAGGAGAGAGAGAGAAAAAAAAATGTACCACATAGACTGCTTGTTTTAGCCTTACTTCCCAGTATCCTTTGAACAAATATCCTATCTTTCCTTACTGGCAACAAAGTAGAGGACCATTTATGGAATGAATGACCAAATAATTTGTCAACATGTCTGCAACCAATTCCCATTGGAATGCAGGGCCTTCATCTTTTCTTTAATAGGGCTATGTTATGGCAAGTATATCTCATTATCTTTGCCATAATACTTCAGTTCAATTTGAAGTGTCTAATATGGGACCTTATTTGGGGGCTAAAAAGATATCTGGATCAGGGAGCGCACACTGTACAGTAGGCACCACAGAAGAGAAACTTTGAAATTATGAAATTCTGAGCTTATATAAAAGCTGCTGGTGCATTTGCCTATCCTCCCTTCTGAAGACAGAATGAGTGAGTAATCTTTGCTCTAGAAAGAGGTGGAGTAGGAGGGGAGGTCTATAGGTTTTTATTATAATTTGTGTTTTTAATTTCAAATTCCAATTGTTCATTGCTGGCATATAGAAAATCATTTGACTTTTACGTATTAACTTGTATCCTGCAAACTTGCTCTAACTGATTATGTTTTCCGGGAGTTATTTTGTCGATTCTTTGAGATTATCTACATAGATAATCAAGTCCTCTTTGAAAAAATATTTTATTTATTTCTGCCTGTATACCCTTTATTTCCTTTTATTGTCTTCTTGCACTAGCTAGACTTCCAGAATAATGTTGAATAAGAGTAGTGAATGGGAATATCCTTGCGTTGTTCCCCACCTTAGAGAGAAAGCTAGTTTCTCACCATTAAGTACGACATTAGCTATAGGGTTTTTGTCGATTTTTTAAAAATGAAATTGAGGAACTTCATGTTGATTCCTAGTTTTCTGAGAGTTTTCATCATGAATTATTTTGTGAAATACATTCTTTTTGGATTTTGTAAAAAGCTTTTACTGCATTTATTGATGTGATCCTGTGATTTTTCTTCTTCAGCCTGTTTATGAGACAGATTACATTAATTGATATTCAAATGTCAAAGTAGCCTTAGATACCTGGAATAAGTCCAAGTTTCTCATGGCATATAATTCTTTTTATACATTTTTGGACATAATTTGTTAATATTTTGTTGAGGATTTTTTCAGTTTTGCTTATGAGAGACATTTTTTTCTGTAATTTTCCTTTCTTGTTAGTTGTCTGGTTTTGCTTTAGGATAATGCTATCTTTGTAGGATAAGTTAGAAATAATTTCTTCTGCTTATATTTCCCAGAAAAAAAAACTCAGAGAATTGGTATAATTTCTTCTTTAAATGTGTGGTGGAATTTACCAATGAACTTATCTGGACCATCATGATGCTTTCTGTTTTGAAAGGTTATTAATCATTTAATGTCTTGAATAGATATAGTCCTACTCAAGTTATATATTTGTTTCTGTGTGAGTTTTGATAGATTGCATCTTTCAAGGAATTGATTCATATTATCTAGTTATCAAATGTATTATCATTTAAAAAATAAGAAAATCTTTTTGGAGCAATTCACTGCTTCTAACTTCAAAATTGTGTTTATCATTCAGTGTTCACACACAGATTGCCAGCATTTTTTTTTTTTTTTTGCTGACAAAAATCTGATTCTGCAGAAACATGAAAATATTCAGAAAATTTCACTTGACACTATAATGAGATTCAGCATCCTTTTGTGTTTTCAGTTATTTGTATTGCCTTTTTTCTTCTTATCTGATGTACCTTTAACATTCTATTTTTCTCTTCCTATTATTTTGTTTGAAGCATCCTATAATCTATTTTATATTGAAAAATCTTGCAGCATTCCTTTGTACTTGTGTATTAATTAAATTTGAGATCAAATAATTTGTGTAACTCATATTTGCTACATAGGATCAATAAATCTTGACATTCAACTTTTCTACTATTGCTGTACAAGGTTTCTTTCTGGTAGAGTTCAATGTCAGTTAGCTAGAGTCTATCTCTCATCCCCAAATTTAACAGTGAGGCACATATGCAAATAGCATTGCACCATAAACATAGTAATGGAGAAAAAATATTTTATAATAATTCTTTTTTTATACTGAAAATATGTTTTCTCTTTTTCTGGTTGATGATTATTAATGGCATGGGGCCTAGTAATCTTTCATAAATTTTATATGTAAAAAGGTCCACAAAATCATGTATATTCTTTTTTATTAGAGAGTGTCATTCAAATTAAAATGAAAAATATATACATCATGATTATATAAGGAATTTAAATATAAAATATTTTTACCTCTCACTCATTTGTTATTAAGCCCTTAAAGAACAGTTGGTTAAGTAATCAATTATGTGTGAGAATATGCAGCATTATCATTTCACATATCTAATGTGAAAAGAGCATTGCTGGGTATCAAGGAAAGGAAAAAAAATAATGGTTTGAAAATGTTTATATTTGTCAAATTGGTTCAGTTGAAAATTGTTTAAAAATTTAAGTTCTGAGATCTAATAAAAACTGTCTCTAATTGAGCAATAGGTCCACACATTGCAAACTATTATTAACAGGCCTCTTTGTTAGAAGCATACTATGTATCAAGTTCTATACTGCACAGTTCACTTACATCATCTCATTCATTACTCACAACAATAAAATAAACAATATATTCCAATGTTATATATCTTAAGAAACCAGGGTCCAGAGAGATTTAGTAACTTACTCAGATTATAAAATAGTAAGTGATATGCTATAGTTAGGATTCAATCCCCACTCTCTCATACTAGTGCTGTAGTTTTTTTAAATCCTATATGATACATATTCCACATTTCTAAAAGGCTCCAGCAGAAATGCATTATTTACTCTATGATTTAAAAAAGGCACTTTTCAATTTTTTAATTAATAAGGCAAATTTGATTATAAATTTTTAGATTTTTGAATTAAGGATGCTCAACTTGTATATAAATTTAATTCTGAAGCAAAAATTGAAATGCAATTTGTTTTTAAGCACAAATATTATTGAAAATTGGTTATATATTAACCCCAAAAGAAAATATCAAAGAATACAAAAATTGTTTCACTCAATACTGTAAAAAGTTTTATTAAACAATATATTTCACCATCAAAAAATTATTTCAGAATTTCTTGAAAAGAATGGCAGTTAAACACAGAAAAACAGAATAGTAAAACTAGAAAGGCACCAAATTGCCTATAAAATTTTACTATATAATAATGTACCATTTTAAATTATTGGGAGAAGTGGATGTTTTTAACATATGTTATGAGATGTCGGCGCAGTTAGCATCTGAGATTCTGGATAAAGAGGCTGGACAGAGAGGTAAGGAAACTAGCAGAAATGTTGACAATCTCACAGGGTTCTAAAAAAAATAAGTAAAAGTTCAGGGCTACTGAGGCAATTTGGGAAAGCTAAGACTTTTGAGTGAAATGAGATTCAGGAATTTGAGCCCGAAACACTTAATAAACTGTACAAAGCAAGATATGGGAAGCTCATAGTACTGAGAAAGCACAAAGAGTTGAGGCTCAGTACTGAACGAGTAGTTCCAGTAAGACTTTGGGAGGGCTACATCTTAGGAGCAGGCATGAACTAGAGTTAGACCAAGTCTCCCTGAAAGCGCAAACCAGATTTGTAACAGTAATTCCCATCTGCCCAGCAGGGAATAAAATAAACTTTCACGTTAGGGTAAGAGTATCATCCAAAGCTTAAAAAGATACTCTGTATTCAATATAATATTAAGTTAAATTAATGTATATTTAAGTATAATGATCATGGAGAAGACTCAATATGATAAAGATATTTATCTATACATCTGATGCAACTGCATTAAAAATTCCAGCACTTTACATTTGATAGAAATAATCTTTTTCTAACATTTATTTAAAAAGAGTTAGGAAGTAGGGCAAAAAAAAAGTCAATAAAAAGTTTTACAGGAATAAATGCCCTGAATAATTAATTCAACCACATATTAATACTATAACTTTATTGCAAAGATAGAAAATAGAATAATGTAAGAAATATCGAGAAACACAACCATACATACATGGTCCCCGTTTTTGTAATAAACGTGACATGCTGGTCATTTTGGAAAGGATCATCTTCCCCTAGTGTATCCCGTGCCTGCCAGGCCCGCACCCCTGTACCTGCACTCCTCGGCCTTTGGGCGGTCAATGGGACTGGGTGCCCTGGAGCAGGGGGCGGTTCCCATCAGGGAGGCTCCGGCGCCTGGGAGCCCACAGGGGCGGGTGGGGGAGGGGGGCAGTGGCTTGGGCCCACGTGGGCTGTAGGTCTGAGCCCTGCCCCGCGGGCAGGCGGCTGACACCTGGCGAGAATTCGAGCTCGGGGCAGGCTGGCAGTGCTGGGAGGACCTGGCACACCCTCCGCAGCTGCTGGCCTGGGTGCTAAGCCCCTCACTGCCTGGGGCCGATGGCGCCGGCTGGCCCCTCCGAGTGTGGGCCCACCCAGACTGCACCCACCCGCAGCTCACGCTGGCCCGCGAGCAGCCTCGGTTCCCACCCGCCTGCGCCTCTCCCTCCACACCTCCCTGCAAGCAGAAGGAGCCGGCTCCGGCCTCGACCAGCCCAGAGAGTGGTTCCCACAGTGCAGCAGCGGGCTGAAAGGCTCCTCAAGTGTGGCCACAGTGGGTGCCAAGGCCCAGGAGGTGCCAAGAGCGAGCGAGGGCTGCCAGCACGCTGTCACCTCTCAGTACCAGGTCAATCAAATATCCATATGAAAAAGTAAATATAAAGTTTAATTTACATAAAAATAATTCTGAATATAACATAAAAATTCTAGCAATATGTCTTTATGATAAAAATATCAGGGAATATTTCATATACCTTGGGTAGGCAAATAAATCTTAATTTAGTAAATAAAGTTCATAAATAAATGCTTAGCCTTAAAATAAATTTTGATAGATAAGACTATATTAAAATAAAGTTCTGCTTATTAAAAGATCTCTTGGAAGTGAGAAGATACAAAATGGAAGAAATAATGGACAATACACGTATTTGACAAAGACTATTATGTAGTAATCATAACATAAACTACAAACAAAAATGATTGAGCCAAGCCTAACAAAACTGCAAAAAAACTTGAACATGCTCTTACAAATGAGTTCATGTATAAAGCCAATAAACATATCAATAGCTGCTCTACTTCATTAGTCCTCAGGGATATAATAATTAAAAATTTAATAAAGTACCACCATGCAAAATCAAAATAGTTAAATTTTAAAGTGAAAATAATACCAAGTATTGGCAAGAATGTGGAGCAACAATTTTCTATATAGTAGAAATATACATTAGTGCATTCATTTTGGAAAATTGTTAAATTGTTTGGCAGTGTCTACTAGAGCTGAACAAATACATATCTTATGTTTAACAATTTCATTCTCAGACAGAAACTCAGCTAAATGTATGTCTTTATTCACCAAAATCAATTCATGCTTATTGTTCCACTAGTAATATAGGAAAATTAGAAATAAGCCAAAAGTGTATTAACAACAGAATAGATAATTACATTTTAGTATACTTACACAATGGAATACTATACCATGGTTGGTGTAATGATAAGTGAATATTACTGCATATAACCAAATGAATAAATGTCACAAACATAATTTGAAAAAACAGAACAGAGTATACACTGTATGTTTTTATTTATTTAAGGTTGAAAGCCAAGCATAACTGGAAGTGGCAGTAATAGTTACTTTTGGGGAGACATGATGATACTTTCTAAGATACTGGCAATATGCTATTTTTTTAATTTTGAGGCTGGAAAGTGAAAGTGTTCATTTTGTAAAAATTATTTTGCTTGTAATATGTTCACTTTTTTATATGTCTGCTACCCTTGAACAATTTTTAAAAGGTGACTTGATTCACAGTCTGCATTAATAATTTTAAATCTCTTAATGAAAACCATATTATGTTTACAACTGTAATACATTATTAGTAGTACTAAGTACTCCTCAGCTCAAAAGTTGGAAAACCCCACATTTCCTTCCTCCCTAGGAAGAAAATAAATAAAATGATTCATAAAATACCTTTCATTAAGTTTGAAATACACAGAATGCTGACAGCTACCTACCACTCATTTAATGGCAGTGTTTGCTTTAGGCAAAAGATCTAAAAGAAATATGGCTTTTGAGTGCTAAGTTAACATGTAAAATCACATACACATATTGTAAATTGTGCTACAAGAATGAAAGAATAATGTATCTAAATCACCTGTTAAAAGTCTCACTTTTGAGGCATTAAATTAGATTATCATTGTGAAAGACCCCTGTGATTTCAAATGTTGTAATTGTAACACCCATGTTATCTTTGCTGTCTACTAGTTTTGCAAGAAGATACCTGGATCTCTCTACCTATAGTGTTTATTTATTTCATCTCATGGAAGGTTTGAGTTTTAATAATATCTCCTTTTAGTGCTGTCAAATACTGTACAATCTACTGATATTTTCTGCTTTAGTTTTAGTGATATCCTTACTCTGAGTAAACTTCACCTATGCCTGTTTCTATTAACTGTATGCCTGTAAAGAGTGACTTGGAGGTACCTGGCCCAGCTTCACAATCTTTATTGATAAAAATTTCATTTTGACAGCTATATATTTTCACCAGATAAGGCTATGCTAAAACAAAGCCTTCAAGGGAAATAGATTTGTATAGGAAAAATATAGCAAGAGGTTGAAAAAGTTCAAAGGATGAAATAAATAGGGATGACACTTGGTCAGTATCTAAAATGGGAACATCAAATGTAATATCAGTTACATAGGAATATATTTATTCAAAATTGAATATTAAAATAAAATGGCTCCAAGCAAAAATAGTGTTGGTTGAAGGCAATGTTTATGAAAATCAAGGATTTGCTTTCCCATTTAGGAAGGAGAGGGAGAATTAAAGAGGGAAGAAAAGAAGAAAGGTAAAGAGATTCTTTAAATCAGCGTTATGAATGCATGAAACACCCCGGGCAGTCGGTATGTGAAACAGAGCAGAATCAAAACAGCAATTCCTTGAGAAATGATCTACATTGTGGAATACCCAACGGGTTTCTGAATGACCTATGGATAGCACATAAGCAGGACAGATCAGAATAGTACAACAAGGACTTTGAAAACAAAATTGACATTTTATCCACAATCCCATAAATTAGGCCAGGACAAGTGTTCTGAACTGAAACAGGTTAAATGCCTGCTGAAATAGAAGAATTTGATTAGGAAACAGTCTCATGACAGTACTCAAAATGTCCAAGATACAATCCAAAGTTGGTCTGGGTAAGAATAAGAAAAATCTCAAATAGAATAAGAAAAAGGAATCAAAGATGACTGAAATGTTGGAAATACAAGCAGCTATTATAAAATATTCCAACAAGCAATGGCAATCATCCTTGAAACAAGTGATAAATAAAAATTTTCAGAAAAAAAGTATATAATGAAGAACAAACTGGGAATTCAGAAATAAAACTATATGATAACCAAATTACAGAACTCTGTGAATGGACACAATAGCAAAATGGAGATGACAGAGGAGCAAATCAGTGGATGTGAAGACATATTCATAAGAAGTTTCCAAGCTAAACAACAGACAAAATTATCTGATTTGGTTCAAATGTATGTATAGAAAATACACATAAGGAAATCATAACATAAAGGGAGAGAATAGTTATGGTAAGGTGCTTACATTCTATTCAAAGTGGTGAAGTATTGATAGTATTAGACTGTGATAAGTAAAATATATATTCCCTAGGAAAGGATTTCTCAATTTAGTATGAATGACATTTTCTGCCAGATAACTGTTGTGCAGAACTGTTCTGCACATTGTAAGGCTTCTGACAATATGCCTGGCCTCTAACAACCAGATAGATGTCATTAGCACCCCACTTCCCAGTTACAAATGAAAAACATCTCCAAATATTATCAAATGTTTCTTAAAGGAACGGGGGGATTTTCCTTGGTTGAGAACCTCTGTCCTAGAGTAACTATTAAAAAATTTATACAAAAGTTCTTTAGTTTAATTGAATCCTACCTATTTATCTCTGTTTTTATTGCATTTGCTTTTGGATTCTTGGTTATGAAGTCTTTTCATGAGCCAATGTCTAGAAGGGTTTTTGCGATGTTATATTCTAGAATTTTTATAGATTCAGGTCTTAGACTTAAGTCCTTGATCCACCTGTAGTTGACTTTTGTGTAAGGTGAGAGATGAAGACCCAGTTTCATTCTTCTACATGTAGCTTGCCAATCATCCCAGCACCATTTGTTGAACAGGTTGTCCTTTCCCCACTTTATGTTTTTGTTTGCTTTGTTGAAGATCAGTAGGCTGTAAGTATTTGAGTTTGTTTCTGGGTTCTCTATTCTGTTTCATTGGTCTATGTGGCTAATTTTATATCAGTACTATGCTGTTTTGGTGACTATGGTCTTATAGTATAGTTTGAAATCAGGTAATGTGATAACTCCAGATTTGTTCTTTTTGCTTAGTCTTGCTTTGTCTATGCGAGCTCTTTTTTGGCTCCATATGAATTTTAGAATTGTTTTTTCTAGTTATGTGACAAATGTTGGTGGTATTTTGATGGGAATTGCATATAATTTATAAATTTCTTTTCACAGTATGATGATTTTCACAACATTGATTCTACCCATCCCTGAGTATGGGATGTGTTTCCATTTATTTGTGTTGTCTATAATTTATTTCAGCAGCGTTTTGTAGGTTTCCTTCTAGAGGTCTTTCACCTCCTTGGTTAGGTATACTCCTATGTATTTTATTTTTTTGCAGCTATTGTAAAAAGGGGTTGAGTTATTGATTTGATTCTCAACAGCCGAAGTGGTCGCTGTTAGTCTACAGCAGTGCTACTGATTTGTGTACATGAATTTTGTATCCTAAAAATGTTGCTGGATTCATTTATCAGCTAGGAGCTTTTTGGGGGAGTCTTTACGGTTTTCTAGGTATACAATCATATCATCAGCAAACAGTGAAAGTTTGACTCCCCCTTTACTGATTTGGATATGCTTTATTTCTTTCTCTTTTCTGATTGCTCTAGCTAGGACTTCCAGTATCATGTTGAATAGAAGTGGGAAAATTGGGTGTCCTTGTCTTGTTCCAGTTCTCAGAGGGAATGCTTTCAACTTTTCCCTGTTCAGTATTATGTTGGCTGTATCATAGATGTATTATAGATGGCTTTCATCACATTGAGGTATGTCCCTTATATGCCGATTTTGCTGAGGATTTTAATCATAAATGAACGCTGGATATTGTCAAATGATTTTTATGCAACTATTGAGATGATCATGTGATTTTTGTTTTTAATTCTGTTTATGTGGTGTATCACATTTATTGACTTGTGTATGTTAAACCATTCCTGCATCTCTGGTATGAAACCCACTTGATTATGGTGGATTATCTTTTTGATGTGCTATTGGATTTAGATAGCTAGTATTTTGTTAAGATTTTTTGTATCTGTGTTCATCAGGGATATTGGTCTGTAGTTTTCTTTTTTCATTATATCCTTGCTCGGTTTGGGTATTAAGGTGATACTGGCTTCATAGAATGATTTAGGGAGAATTTCCTATTTCTCTATCTTGTGAAATAGTGTCACTTAAAACTTTTGCCCAGAAAAAGAAACAGTCAGCAGATTAAACACACCAACCACAGAGTGAGAGAAAATCTTCACAATCTATACATCCACCAAAAGACTAATATTCAGAATCTACAACAAACTCAAACAAATTAGCAAGAAAAAAAAATCCCATCCAAAAGAAGACTAAGGACATGCTTAGACAATTCTCAAAACAAGATATACAAATAGCCAACAAATAAATGGAAAAATTCTCAACATCACTAATGATCAGAAAAATGCAAATCAAAACCATCACGTGATACCACCTTACTCCTGCAAGAATGGCCATAATTAAAAAATAAAAAAAGAAATGTTGGCATGGATGTGGTGAAAAGGGAACACTTTTACACTGCTGGTGGGAATGTAAACTAGTACAGCCACTATGGAAAACAGTATGGAGATTCTTTAAGGAACTAAAAGTAGAACTACCATTCTATCGAGCAATTTCACTACTGGGTTTCTACCCAAAGGAAAATAACTCATTACACAAAAAACATACTTGCACACAGGTTTATAGCAGCAGAATTCACATTTGCAAAAATGTGGAACCAGCCCAAATGCCCATCAATCAAGTGGATAGAGAAACTGTGAGATAGATATATATATATATATATATTCAAATGTGATATATGTAATCAAATGTTATATATAATCAAATGTGATATATGTAATCAAATGTGATATATATAATCAAATGTGATATATATACATATATATACATATATATGTATATACACACACACACACACACACACACACATACATATCTCACAGTTTCTCAGCCAAAAAAGGAATGAATTAATGGCATTCACAGCAACCTGAATGGGATTGGAGATTGTTCTTCTAATGAAGCACCCAAGGAATGGAAAACCAAACATCATTATGTTCTCACTCATATGTGGGAGCTAAGCGATGAGGATGCAAAGGCATAGAATGATACAATAGACTTGGGGGACTCCAGAGAAAGGGCAGGAAGTGGGTGAGGGATAAAATGCTACACAATGGGTTCATTGTATACTGCTTGGGTGATGGGTGCACCAAAATCTCACAAATTACCACCAAAAAACTTACTCATGTAACCAAATACCAACTGTTCCCCAAAAAAATATGGAAATTAAAAAAATAAAAAATGAAAAATAATTCAAAAAGGCCTTACATGTAAGACTTCAGGGAGTTTGGGTCTTCAGGATGAACTGCACAATTCTCCTTGCTTGGTGCCCTGCAATAAATGCCTCACTTTCTCTCCCTGAAAAAAAAATTCAAAGAGATATATTAAAATAATTATAAAAATTGTACAGTAACAAATAGAAACACAGTGAATTGGAAACAAATGAAGAAACAGGGAAAACTGGGGCTCTCGGTAATCAATGGAGCAACTGGATAAAAAAAATGAGACTGGATATAAAATAATTGAACAACTTTATCAGCCAAAAAATCTCATTAAGATTTGTGGAAACACTCTATTAGACAGCAGCAGAATATGCATTGTTGCAAGCGTAAGTGGAACATTAACCAAGACATAGGACACTCTTTTGTAAACCAATCTAACACATTTTAAAATATCAAAATCATGCAAAGTACGATAAGCAATGATCAACTGGAATTAAAGTAGAAGGCAGTAACAAAAAAGAGACAAATCTGCAAAGGCTAGACAGTATACCTCTAAGTGATGCATGTGTCAAAAGAAAGTACATTTTACTAATTAAAATTATAATACAATGTTTAAAATAGGAGATATGCAACTAAAATAAAGCACAGATGTATATGTATACACTAAATGCCTCTATTTCTTTAAAAAGAAAGAATACTTTCCAAACAATGCTATAAGCTTCCACCTAAAGAGCCTAGGAAAATAGAAACATTAACTCAAAGCAAAGAAGATATAAATAATAGAAAAAGAAATAATAAGAGAAAAATAATAAAACTGAAAACCCAAAAATAATATATATAAAGAAAATCAATGAAACCAAACCTGCTTTTTTTAAAGATGAATAAAAATTTCTAGAAGATTGTCAAAGAAAAAAGAAGGGACACAAGGCAATATCAGAAAAAAAAAGAAAATATCACTATAGATATTAAAATATAACAAGAAAAAACTACAAACAATTCATACAATTTCAACAACTTAGATAAATTGGACCAATTACTTAAAATAATGATGTTACCAAAACTCATCCAAGAAGATATAACCTAAATTGTATATAAGTATTAAAAATAAATTTCCAGTTAAGTTTTTTCAAACATACATTTCCATAGTTAATTTTATTAGTAAGTTCTGCCAAAAATTTAAACAAGAAACAACATCAAATCTACCCAATTTATTTGAGAAAACAGAATAGAAAGAAATATTTCCTAGTCATATTATAATTCCAGAATTACCTTATTACCAAAAACAGATAAAGACAATACAAAACATGAAAACTCTTAAAAATGTCTCCCATAAACATAAATGCAAGTATTCTCAAAAAAATCTAGCAGAATTCTATAATATATAAAAATAATATTACATCATAGTCAAGGGAGTTTCATTCCAGAAATACAAGATGGATTTGAAAATCACTATTTGAAAACAAAGCACTATAATCCGTCATACTGAAAATCTAAAGTGTAAAAAGTCCTCATGATACATTAACTGACATAAAAAATTATTTGACAAAAACCAACACCTAAAAATTATTTTTAAAAACTCAGAAAACTGGGAATAATACCATCCTTAATCTAATAAGGAACTTCTACAATAAACCCATAGCAAACATCATATTTAATGATTAAGACTAAAAACTTCCACCCTAAGATTAAGAAGAAGGCATAATGCACACACTATTTCTATTCAGCATAGTACCAGAAGACCTAGCCAGTGAAATAGTGTTGGAAGATAAAATACAGGCAACTATAACTGAGCCTATCTGCAGATTACATGATTGCCTATGCAGAAAATATCAAGGAGTTTCCAAATGTTTTCTAGAACTAAAAATTGAATTTATCAAGGTTATAGAATGCAAGGTCAACACACATAAAAAACTGTATTTTTGCACAAGAGAAATAAATAATCAGAAAGAAACACTAAATATATAGTAACATTTATAATACCTCAAAAAGTTAAATACTTAGGTATATCAAAGCATGCACAGGATATCAAACCACACACAGTATATACCTCCTGAAAACTACAAATTTTGATGAAAAATAAAAGAAGACCATAATAAGAAATATGGCCATGGTCATAAATCAGTAAACTTAGCATAGGGAAGATGTTAATTCTCTCCAAATTGATCTATAGATTTATTGCATGTCATATAAAATCTCAGCAAGATGTTTGTGTAGCTATAGACAAGCCAATTTTAAAATGTATACAGAAAGGCAAAGAAACTAGAATAGTAAAACAATCTGTAAAAGAAAAATGAAGGTGAAGGAACTCCACTATCTGATTCTAAAACCTCTTTACCATAAACCTACAATTATCAGGAAAGTATATTATTGGTGGACGGATAGACACAGAGATCAATGGAATACATTAGAGAATCAATTAATAATATAGATCCACTCAAGTATAGTCAACTAATTTTTTAAATAAAAGGGCAAAAGCAATGTAAAAGAGGAAGGATAGTCTTTTTAACAAATGATGTAGGAATTATTAAATATCAGTAGGCAAAATTAAACCTGGAACTAACTCACACTTCATACAAAAATTTATGAAAAATGGATCCTGTATCTAAATGTGAAATGTAAAATAAAATTTCTACATAAAAATATGGAGAAAATCTTTTTAATCTATGGTTAAACAAAATGTTCTTAGACATGACAAAAAAACATGATCTATAAAAGAAAAAAGTCAGTAAAATAAATTTAGTAAAAATCCAAAACCCTGCTCTGTGAAAGGCACTATTAAGCAAATAAAAATGCAAGCCACAAAATATAAAAATTATATGTGCAAATCACATGTTTGACAAAACGTTTTTAACCTAAATATGTAAAGAATTCACTATACTCAATGATATGAAATCAGATAATCAAATTTGAAAATGGGCAAAAGAACAGAAAGTTTATTAAAGATGATATATACATTGCAAATAAGCTCTTTTAAAATGCTCTACATCTCCCCCATTAGAAACATGCAAATTGTAGCAATTATTTGATACTTCCACACATAAGAAAGGCTAAATGAAAAATAGTATTAACACCAAGTGCTGATGAGGATGCACTGGGAACACAAAAATAGTTAAAGGCCGGGCGCGGTGGCTCAAGCCTGTAATCCCAGCACTTGGGGAGGCTGAGACAGGTGGATCGCGAGGTCAGGAGATCAAGACCATCCTGGCTAACACGGTTCCTGGCTAACATGGTGAAACCCCGTCTCTACTAAAAAATACAAAAAATTAACTGGGCGTGGTGGTGCACACCTGTAGTCCCAGCTACTCGGGAGGCTGAGGCAGGAGAATGGCGTGAACCCGGGAGGTGGAGCTTGCAGTGAGCTGAAATCGCGCCACTGCACTCCAGCCTGGGCGACAGAGCAAGACTCCGTCTCAAAAACAAACAAACAAACAAACAAAAAACAGTTGAACAGTATCTTTTAAAATGAAAAAGGTACTTGCCATATGATTCATCAACCCCACTGCTGGGTATTTACCATGGAAAAATTTAAAAAACTGTATAGGCAAATATTCATATTTTTTAATAGTCAGTAGCTGGAAACAACCAGCGAATAGATCATATCTATCTATATATAATTTTCTACAGATAGATATATCTATTTTTTTAATAATAGACATCTTAATAGTTGTGAAGATATATTCATTGTAGTTTTGATTTGCATTTTTCTAATGATTACTGACATTAAACATCTTTTCAAATATTTTTGGGACATCTATGTATTTTTTTAAATGTCAATTAAAATCACTTGCCCATTTCAAAATCAGGTCCTTTTTTTTCTGTTGAGTTGTAGGAGTTCCTTGCATATTTTGGATATTAACCCCTTATCAGATATATGGCTTGTAAATATTTGTCTCCATTTCAACCAGGTTACAGTTTGCCTTCTCACTATTAATAGTCTCTTTCTTTGTTTCTCCTTTTTTTTTTTTTTTTTTGGAGTCTTGCTCCGTCACCTAGGCCTGTAGCGCAGTGGCACAATCTCAGCTCATGGCAACTTCCACCTCCTGGGTTTAAGTGATTCTCCTGCCCCAGCCTCCTGAGTAGCTTGAATTACAGACACACACCACCAAACCGGGCTAATTTTTGTATTTTTAGTAGAGATGGGGTTTCATCATGTTGGCCAGGCTGGTCTTGAACTCCTGACCTCAAGTGATCCACCCATCTTGGCCTCCCAAAGTGCTGGGATTACAGGCGTGAGCCACCGTGCCCAGCCTAATAGTTTATTATGCTGTGCAGAAGCTTTTCAGTTTTATGTAGTCCCATTTGCCTAATTTTTACTTTTGTTTCTTGCGCTCTTGGTATTATATTCAAGAAATCACTGCCAACACCAATGTCATGAAGATTTTTCTGTGTTTTCTTTTAAGATATTTACAATTTCAGGTTTTAAGTTTAAGTATTTAACCTATTTTGAGTTGATTTTTGTGTATGGTGTAAGATAAAAGAACAATATTATTATTTTGCACGTGAATATTCATTTTCTCAACATTTTTTGAAGAGACTATTTTTCCCTATTGTGTATTTTTGGCAGGCGCCTTGGTGGAAGATAAATATCTGTATATCTGTGGGATTATTACTAGGGTCTCTATTCTCTTCCATTATAATATGTCTGTCTTTATACCAATACGGTACTGTTTAATTACTATAATTAGTATAACTTTGTAATATATTTTGAAATCAGGTAGTATGATGCCTCCAACTTTGTACTTTTTTCTCAAGATTGCTTTTGCAATTTTGGATATTTTGTGGTTCTATATGAATATTAATTCTGATACCAAAGCCAAACAAAGACACTATAAGAAAAGAAAACTACAGAACAATGTCCCTGATTAACAGATGCACAAATCTTCAATAAAATACTCAAAAAACTAGGTATAGAAGGAATTCACCTTGACATAATAAAGGCCACATCTGAAAAACTCATAGCTAAGATTGTATTCAATGGTAAAACATTGAAAGCTTTTCCCCCTAGATCACAAACAAGACCAGGGTGCTCATTCTTACCACTTCTATTCAACATAGTACTAGAAGTCCTATCCAGAGCAATTAGGTCAGAAAAAGAAAGGACACCCAAATATAAAATAAAGAAGTAAAATTACCTCTGTTCACAGAGAACATAATCTTATGTCTACAAAATCCAAAAGGGAAAACAACTTTTAGAACTAATTAACAAGTATAATGAAGTTGCAAGATACAAAGCTAACATATGAAAATTATCTGTGTTTTATATGCAACAGCAAATGGAATAAGAATTAAGAAAATTCCATTTACAATGGAATCAAAAAGAATAAAATGCTCAGGAATAAATTTAATCAAGTAGGTGAAAGATCTATATACTAAAACCTACAAGGCAATCTAGAGATTCAATATAATCCCTATCAAAATGCCAACAGCATTTTTCACAGGAATGGGAAAAAATCTTAAAAATCAAAGTTTATAGAGATGTTTTCTGATTACTTTTTTTTCTCCATAAACTAGAAACAACTCAATAGCTAAGTCAAGGATTGGGGAGGAGTGTCTGAATAGAAAAGAAAGGATATATATATATATCCTTTATTTAATGTATCTAATATATATTAATATATTTAATATATAGTATTTATTATATTTAATATAGCATTTATTATATTTAATATATTGATATATTTAATATATATTGTTTATTATATTTAATATATATTAAATATATATGGTGAGGCTATATATTTGAATATATATATTAGAATATCTTGTATGATTGAAAGAGAACAATGTATTCCCACTTGAAACTTGTGATCATCAATTTTAAGTAAGATAAATCTCCTTAGTTGTGTTTTCACTTGGTCACATTCAGTAGTGAGGTTTTACCCTGGCTAAGGTTTCGCAAAAGTGGCAAACATAGGGGGAGGGGGTGGGCAAGGTAGCCGGGCATATTTTCCAGAGAGTGAATATAATGATGGATGCTGAAGTCTAAGCTGGATAAGAAAAACAAAAAATAGGAGTTTTGGACAACTTTTCTATAATAAACAAGCTTTTTTACACTGTTTGCACTTAACTTATCTGTGATACTGTTTAGTATATTCTCTGTGAGTCATTTTAGAAGCACCGTAGGATGGATCTTGCCTATAAAATCCACATTGTATTTCTTACGTTTATATATGTCACTGTGCCTCTGAAGTCAGGTAAATATTAAATACAAATAGAAATTGGTGGACAAACTTGTTAAATTCCATATTGTATAATAATCAAAGTTAAAATGGTATATTTTCTATTAAAATCACATATTCAGATTCTCTTTGAAGAAGATTAAATATTTTGTTATAGATGTATACTTACAGTCTTATAAATAGTGCTTTTCCCTTTCCCTGCCTCTATGGTAAGTGACATTTTCTAATGGTACAGGAATAAAATTGTACTTTAATATCAATGTATTTCCTGTAAATGAATAAATTAATTATTAAAACAAAGGGAATGTTAAAATATATTTTTTAATAATTTCAATATATAGGCATTTTTTCTCTTAGTGGAGTATGTCCTTAACCCACTGTGCCTAAGTTATTATAACTTTTTATTTCAAACACTTACAGTAATCATTTTAACCTTATTAACCAATTGGCAGGAACTCATCATGCCTACTGTGTGGCACCACACCCATATACAGGGAAAGAACTTACAGCAAATAAGTAAATAAGTAACAGTTGTTTATTACTAGGTTCAGTGAAACATATGTGGCACAATATTAATCCCTAGTATAGTAGAAAATAATCAGATCATGTACATTAATTTTATCTTTTTTAATGTTAGTTCCATAGGGCTGAAGATATTTCAGTTTTCCTTATTTACAAAGTGAAGCATTAGTGTAAAAATCAACTCTGCAGTTTTTTTGTGTGATGTCTCTGTGTCATATCTTTACTTTCCATTGCATAAATGCTGCCTCAGAATTTGCGACATGGTCATAAAGAGTCTAAACACAGGCATCAAATTTATGCTTGCACAGCACACATGCTTGCAAATTCCACATATAAGCTGTTGAAGTTTGGAAATGATGTGGTAATTGCTACCTCACCAGAGACCAAAGAGGAATCCTTATCTGAGAAGTACAGTAAATCACATTTTGATATAAGTAGTTCTTAATACAGTCAGATATCTAATTACTGCCTGCCTGTCTGCCTACCTACAGAGAAAACTTTTATCTAGGTCAGTATAAATTATTAGTAGTAAAAGGAAAGAAAACTACAACTCAAAAACCACCTGCCACTAAGTAAAACTAAAACAAAGAAACCAAATATAAAAGGAAGAAACAACAAAAATAGCTTGCATCTCAAAATTTAATCTTATGTGAACTAAGAATTTTTTTTACAATATCTCTCAAACTCAGGAGCACTAAGAAACGGTCCACAATTAAAAATTATTACTAATTATACTTTCAATAAAAGAAAAATTTATATAGTTGGATTCCATGAATTAAGAAAGTGTCTCATATCATACTATGTTACTGGGAACACTGTCCTGGGATTCAGAGAACATAGAAAAAGAATTTGGCATCTCCACAGAAAACAATTGCTGTTTCTTCACACCAATTATAAATTGTAAGCCCTTCAAGCTGAAACTTATTTGCAACTCAGTAGCTGTGTGCTCTTAGCTGGTCAATTCTGTTTCTCTGAACTTGTTTTTTTCTAGTTATGGGTGTGTGTCAGGCTAATACATAATAATATTTTAACTCCTTCAGAAGATTGTGAATCTGGATCAATGGACAATAATCATAATCATAATTGCTTACAATTACATAGTGCTTACTGTCCCCTGCTGTTCTAAACACTTTACAGGTGTTAATTTATTTAATCCTTACAACAACCATAAGAAACAGTGCTATTATGAAGTCCAGTTTTTGGATAAGAAAACTGAGTTTTAGAAAGATAAAGACACTTGGGGAAGAGCATTCAAATATTAAGTAGCAGAGGTGAGATTCATACTCATGATCATCTGTCTTCAGAATTGTAGAAATTAATTTAGTATTTACAAAGACCTAAGCAAAGCCCTATTATTTTCTTATTGCATAAGGGCATAGCAATCATGAAGATGACCAGAAAGATAACCACCAAAAATTCCTTCCTTGCATTATTAATAAAATATTAGAGACATAAGAGAGGATTACAGAATGATGCTTCAACTGTACTCAGTACTCTTGAGGCACGAACCAAGAGAAAGTAGGGGGAAAAAAAGCATAAACTGTGTTCTAGGTTTAGAACACATCAAATGCCTGAAACAATTTTGCAAACACTGAAAATTTGACAAAAATCCAAACCCAAATTGCCCCAGAAGTTGTTATCCATTAATTCTTTAAAGTATGTGTATTTCTAGGGAACTAAAATCGTTACTTGTCTAATTCAAATTATCAAAATGTTTCTAAGGGCTATGTGCTGTTGTAGAATTTTTCTGATGATTATTTGAGAAAATAAACGTGCTAGTTTTAAGTGAAACTGAAATAACATGAATTGGTTTAAATGCCCTTCTAGAGAAAGTCTGCATCTCCAGCTTCATCTCACATACCAAACTAGTTACATTTATTTCTTAAATCATTACTAAATATTAAGTATACTATTGATGCTTATTATTAATGGAACATTAATAATGGGCAGGACCCATATGGTCATTAATTGTTACATTCTTAATACTCCAGCTCCTATCAAATCCCCTTCAATCTGGGTTGTGAGAGCCTCTCCAACTTTTTCTGATAATCTTACAGAGATTGAAGTAATAAATATAGTAGATTAATTCATTTCAAACCTAAAATTATTAGAGTGGTGAAATAAAAAAAGCACTCACAATTTTAGTGGTAAATATAAATAGATTAACAAAATAGTGCTTTATTCTGAGTTCTTAATATGTTGTCAAAATGTATATTATACCAAAATAATTTCTCCAAATGTATCTAGGCCAACTGATTCTTCCCTGTTTAGGCACTCAAATCTCCAGGCTAATAGCATTTTTCTATGATAAAAATAATGATTTAGTAAGTTGAGTATGCATGATCTTCTAGGCCCAGTAGACTTGTTTCAAGAAAAATAATTATTCATTCATTTATTAGTTGATGTATTTACTCTTTCACTAACAGCTACTATGTGCAAGCACTGTAATGGGCATTGGGGAAAGAGTAAATGTCATCAGGGCCTTCAAAGAATTTACCTTCTCCTGGGAAAAGTAAATAATACAGAAGCAAATAAGTAAGGAAATTGCATTTTGTGATAGGTGTTCTGATATGAATAGTAATTGGAATGGCTACTTTAATTAACATAATGTGATAGCGAGTCGCCAGTGATGTACCCACCCCCTTCCCTTCCCCCCATCCATAAACCATGTGTTCTTGTATTCATGCCCTAGTGTAGTCCCCTCCCCTTATATCTATAATGGCCATATGATTTAATTTTGGCCAATGAAACACAGAAGTGATGCTTCATGGCTTGGAGGGTAAATTATAAGAAACATTGCAGCTTCTGTCTGGATCTCTTGGAATGCTTGTCCATGAACCCAGCTTCCATGCTGTGAGAAGCTCAAGCCACATAGTGTTTGGGTTGGCACCTCCACCTGGGCTCACAGCCAACAGCAAGTATCAACTTCTAGCCATGTGAGTTAGCCATCTTGGATGTCCAGCTCACCAGAGCCTTCAGATGACTATAGTCCCATCTGCCATGTTAATGAAACTGCTTGGAGACCTTAAGTGAGAACCAACCAGATAAGCCCCGTCAACCCATAGAACAATAAGTGATAAATTGTTGTTTTAAGCCGCTAAGTTTTGGCATAGTTTGTTATACAGCAATAGATAACAAAACTGTTGAGAAGTTTATAGCATAGCTTCTAATGTAGGAAAGATATCAGGCACAATTACTAAGTAACGAAGTTTGCATTTTTGATATCTATCATCCTTCCCTATCCCCAGGTAACCTGCTATCCTTGGACTCTGGCATTTTCAAAGGTTCATAGATGGCCTTTTATTTGATTTCTTTGCCAGAAATCTTTCAGCCATGATTGTGACGAATTGAATGCAAATTGGTATTAACAAAATAGAGAATTTACTGTGCCCGGCCTCATGCCTGTAATTACAGCACTTTGGGAGGCTGAGGCGGGTGTATCACATGAGGTCAGGAGTTTGAGACCAGCCTGGCCAACCTGGTGAAACCCCATTTCTACTAAAAATACAAAAAATAGCTGGGCGTGGTGGCAGGCACCTGTAATCCCAGCTACTTGGAAGGCTGAGGCAGGAGAATCACTTGAACCCAGGAGGTGGAGGTTGCAGTGAGCCAAGATCACACCATTGCACTCCAGCCTGGGAGACAGAGCGACACTCCATCTCAAAAAAAAAAAAAAAAAAAAAAGAGAATTTAATGGTTTCCATAATTGAAAATGCCAATGGTATATCAAATCTAGTCAGCTGGCTGCAGGAATTCAAAGCATGTCTGAGAAACGAATTTTGTCTTTCTCTCTTTCATCCCTTTGCTCTGTTTTCTTCTGCATTGTTTTTGCTTATCCTTTATTGCACAGTCTCTCTTCTGGCAGCCTCAGGGTTATATTCTAACACATTTCCAACCACCTAAAATTAAGGTTCCTTCTATTAACCAGTAGATTCAGCAGATTTCCCTCATTATTTCTCTTTGACTTGGTTTAGAAGGTAATGTTCTACCACATTCTACAACTTCTAGGTAACACTGACTATGACAGGACTCAATTTTGGTCAAAAGGAATACTTTGTGTCCCTAGTCATGGCGTCTAGCTCATATATTATGTTTCAAGCTAGGTTAAGGAGAAACAATTTGAAACATTTGTTAGAACTATAGAAAAAAGGAGTCAATATTTTCTGAAAGGTTTGAAAGGCTTCTAGAATATTGCATAGGTATGCATCAAATATTTCAGACATACTGAAAATGTTTTCATGGTTTATCAAAAGTTTATATTTAACTAAGTGTCCTATATTTTACATGCTAAATCTGGCATACTTAAGAGATTATTTGCCTACATGATGAATTGGACTTTTCAGATATGTTAATATGCATGCCCTAAAGGGACACTCATAAGTGAAATGATAATAAAATAATAATGAAACAAACTATACACAGCAACGATGGAATTTTCTATGCCAAAAATAATCCAAAGCCCTTGGCATGCAAAACTCCTATAATCTTATAAAAGTATTGTGAAATAAATGATCTCATTATCTTTGCTTACACATAAGGAAGTTGGGGCAGAGAGGTTAAATAACTTGTTGAATGTGATACAACCAACAGGAACGAAGCTATTATTGAACTAAGTTGTATGGCTCCAGAGACCTTTTCCAGATTAATTATTTTAATAGCGTTATCATTATTGCATTTCAAGGTGAGATTAACACAGTTACTCTGATGAAGACTAACCTTGCATTTTTTTCTACTTGCATTTCCATAGCTAGCTTTCTAGAACTATAATGGCAAAGGCTATATTTGTTCCAGATATTTGAATTCCAAATGCAGTATTATTTCAGATAAGTTAACAAAACCATTTTGCCCTATTAGCATGAAATTCAGCATCTTTCTCCTTCCCAAATAGTCTGCTAAAAAGAGGGTAAATCTAGCTTCACCTCTATAGAACATGTCTTATCAAGCTTTAACAGCATTTGCTTCTTGCTATTACATTATATCACTGTGGAAGACAAGTCCTTAACAACGGGGCAAATGACATTTTCTAACATATATAGGTACCTATTGTGACTCTGTATTCATGCCCAGAAATGAGTGCCTCTACAAGAAAAGAATTTAAATTAGTCATGGATTATTCATTTTCGGGGTCTCAATATTCAAGGTCTTAATCCAACAAATTTTCTACACTCTGGGGTAAAATGGCCCCTAAACTCGATTCTCACCTTATAAATCAGAATATCCATAGCCCTTTGAATTCACTCAGGAATAAAGAGAAGAAAACTAAAATTAAATGCTGGCAACCCTTTTTGGTTGAATATTCCAACACATATATTAGGCTTTCCCCCTGTCACTCTTCAAAATCTAGGTGTTTTATAAATTTTATAGATGAGGAAATGAGAATTTTTTTCAAGTAAATTTCATAATAACTTGGTTCCAGTTCTGGGCTCTCAGAGGAACATATTTTTTACACAAGTTGTTGCTATAGGTCAGCGGTCAACACGATTACAGTTAGAAGCTTTCAACTCGATTTATAATGATATTTTTAAATTTTCCAAATAGAAGTTGACGTTTCTTTGGCTGCTCAAATATTGCCAAAATATTTATAACATCCTGGCTGATTTCCAACATATCTACTGTAGTGTAAGTCATTTTAACGTAAGTATATTATGGTTAAAAGTGCCTAATTAAAATATGTGCAATGTAGGTGGTCTTTTATGATGGATTTATATGCCAAATTTCCACACTTATATACAAAAACAAAAACATACCTATTCTAAACAAAAAAAAAAACATTCTCAAGACCACTTAGCAAAGAAATTAGGGGAAAAAAAAACATTCACTGCATTAGGTCATAGATTCTCAGCTTTCCAACTTTCCTCCAAAGACCAATATTACCTTCCCGAGGGAGAGAATCACCATGTTTTATGAAAAGATACTTTTTTATGAATTTGTTCACGTGGTAAGCCAGAAGGCATTTGTGCTTGCCAAGGTAGGGAAAGTTTTCAAATAAATTTGCAACCAGCTACTCATCACGGGTCTTGTGAGAAGAGCAAGTAAGACACACATTGCTGTGCCTCACTGCCATTCATTTGCTTCCCTCCTTAGCACTTTAGCCACCTCCTGGGTAAGGTGAGACTTGTCTCAGGATGTAACAGCTTGATTTTTCCTTTACAAAGAAAAGACAAGGTGGGGAGCTTAGCTGATACAGCAATAGGTAGAAGAAAAATCTACAAGCATATGATTTCTTACAGTGAAGCTCTTGGTCACCTGCATTATGATCACCAAGCTTCCTGGTTGCAAATATTCATCCTTTAGGACCACACTAGATCAACTCTTCCAAATCTCTCTGGATGGGGCAGAGGAATTTACCATTTAAATATTTAAGTCAATCCTCTAAACATGAGGTATTGTATACCCTTTTAATGATAGTGATCTGGAGGATATAGAAAACTATTTTATAAACTTGGCACATTATTCTGAAGGATCATGTTTAAGAGCATAGCTATGGAATCAGATAACCCTGGGTTCAAACACTGACCTTATCACTTCAGAGTTATCCATTAATTAGACTCTTCGAGTATCACTTCACTGAATTGAGAATATTGAATGAAAAGGTATGTGTAAACGCTTTACATAGTGCCTGGTATATACTAAGCACCAATAAATGGAACCTATTATTATGAAAAAAAGCATCTCAAATAAAGATACTACTAAACAGAATTTATGAGAAGCATGAATTTCTATTTTGAAACAAGGGATTTAAAGAAATGTTTCATTTGAAGCTGGTCTTTTCTGTTTAGGTATCATTGTTATTCACTCTCTTCCTTCCTTAGCACCTCCTGCTCTACCTTATTCACACCTTCTTGAAAGGTTTAAGATGCTGTTATCTGAGGGGAGAATGACTTTTTATATTGTTTTTTTATTTAAAGTATTTCTAGTAGCTAGTCCTTTCTTTAAAGTCTTACTATTATTAGGACTTGCTATTATCTAGTTCTTTCTTTGAATACATAGTGTTGCAAAGACTCAGAACTGACCAGGGCTGAGAAAATGACTAATGCAAACTAAAATACACTTGAGACTAAGTCAGATAACAGAACACCAGATTATTCATTTTAAACAGAAAAAATAAATGTCAAAGATTGTAAATAATTGTATTGGCATAATCATATTATTCCCCTTAGTCAAGCTATAGAGAAGCCAAAAATATTAAAAGGCAACAATTTGTATTTAAAATCAAAAATTGTATTTGCAGAGACTTTTAAAGTACCAGATGAATGAAAGTTTGTACTGTAATCTGAAGTCATAGAAATCAGAAGGTCACTAAAAAGGACATTGACTCAGAAAAAGACTTCTACAAGTCAAATGTTAATGGCTGTAGGTTACAGTATAATTTTGCCACAGGTTCTATAACCTTTATAGCCTAAAAAGGCCTATAGACATTTCCACTTGAGATTTATCTCTGTCATCAATGCTGGTAAGTTTGAGATCCATTAGCTAAGATTTCCTTTCCTGTGGACAACCAAAGACAGTATCCATCCAAGGTTGTCCTTTTTGTTGACATTTTTCTTTTTTTTTCCCTTCAAAACCACATAATACACTCTAAGTTTAATAACCTTACCTTTTAGGTATGTTAATACATTAAGCTGTAAAGGTTGTGACTTGTTGATGAATCCAGGTCTGAAAAATGCTATGCATGTCCCACTCTGTTTCTTTCATCTCATTCTGTCCTTAATCTTACTATTATATAAATGTCACTTGCATACCAATATTTAAAATACTAAACCACTTTAACAACTTACAGAAATTTTAGAATAAATTTTCTTACAAGATTGCAGTCCTATTTCTATTAATAGCTATTATAACATATATTTATTCACATAAGAAAAAATAGCTACACTAGAGTTACTACAGAGTATACCCATGTAACAAAACTATGCATGTATCCGAATCCAAAATAAAAGTTGAAGTAAATATATAAGAACAAAAAAGTATACAAAAGGAAATAAATACTTAATCTTTAATCAATTCAGTCGTTTCCTTCTTTTCCATTCCATAAAGATTTACACAGTGCCTATGATGTGCTGTGCATCATTGTAAATATTATAAACATTGTTTCAAGGATTTTTTTGAAAAGAGAGCAAATGAGGAAGATCAGTAGGTATTAAGGTTAGAGTGGTAGGAAGTGGCTAGAATATGAGAGACTGTAACAATGATAAAGAGTTTAAATTTATATCTATACGAAGCTATCAGAAAGTTTTAAGCAGGAACAATAATAAGATGATAACACTAATTCAAAATAATTCATCAAATAATGTATTTCACACCTACTATTGTGAGTCATGTAACATGTAAAAGTGTACAAGCATTTCTAGCAGAGTATTTTTTGTCCTTTTCTGTAATTCCAACATTTATTTGTAGATAAACTACATGAATCCTCAAAATTTAGACCCAGTATTCAGTTAATTATTTCTGTATTAATGTGTGTTAGGGTAGATAGTGTATTTAAAACTCCTTTTGAAGAGTATGGATGTTTGTTGCTTCTTCATGACAATTATTAGAATAGATTTTGGTTAGAAGTAACTTATTAGGAATAACCATCAAAAAATTAGTCGCCTGTCAACAGCAAATATCTCTATTTAACTACCTCTAAAAATGCTGAAAATATGATTTTCCTGAGACAGATTATACAAGTGGAAATGGTGGCATTGAGAATGGCCACCAGATTGGCATCAAAGAACGCTCAGTGTTAGTCTCCTCCAGGATATTAAATGATACTTTCACCCTCAGCTGCAACATGTATACTCAGCAAGCTGGCCAATAGCTAGCTGAGTTAACTGACCTGGGCAGCTGATTCTAATAATTTAGTTCCTCAAAATGAATTTAATCCAAATAAAGTCAATTTGAGGGTGTGAAATAAAATTTGCCCAGCAATTAATGAGTGTGTGTGTGTGTGTGTGTGTGTGTGTGTGTAAGAGACAGTCCTAGCTGAACAGGGTAAGAGTTTACCTCAAAGACATCCTGAAAATTTATTTCATATTATCCTTTTATAGTTCACAAAACTCTTGATAATAACATTTAGTGTAATTATACTTTAATAATTTATTTGAGAAAAGTAAAACCTTATTTTAGGTCCATCTTAATTCAAAATTCATGACATTTCATGAGAAAATGGTATTACAGTTAGCCTTGTTTTAGCAACTCTTTTGTCTTCTCACAAAGTATAAAATTGCATTGAAAAATATAAAAATGTATTATTAAAAAACAAGAGATTTTTCAGGGGTAGACTCTCTAAAACTTTCTAATTCCTGTTACTTATGTTCCTCTACATTTTTATCCTGAGGTTCCTAATTTCCAGAGGAAATGCAATTCCTAAAATCTATGAAGCATATTGATGTGATGTTTGCTGACTCACATAGCTGAACAGGGAAATAAAGTAAAAATGAATGAGTAAGTATAATTTCCCTCAAATCGTAATGTTCCAGCTCACAGAGTTTTAGGTATCATCTAAAGCACAAGATAATTCTTTGCTAAATGTGCATTTCTAGAGAGTCTAAACAAGTTTACCTTTTCCTTGTGCCTGTCTGATTAGAATGCCCCCTCAATTCAGTCACAGGATATTCTCCTTAGGTAACTTCTTAATACCTGATTGGTTGTAGACACTACATGCCTCCAATTTTGGCCGAGAATCACAATAAGATGACCGGGTGCTCATTTTTGGTGCCCTTATATTCACTAAACACAGGTATCCAAGCATTAGAATATCTCCATATGAATATCTCTTGCTAATGGTGACTTACACCCCTATTTCCTGCAATCGAACATACATATGCCAAGCTTATTAATTAGGAAATTGTTGTTGTAGGAAGCTGGCTCAGGTTGTTTTAAAATTGTACTGAAAGAGAACTACAAAATAAAAGTACAGGGCATCGTTATAAAACCCACAGGCAGGAATCCAGACCCCTTGCAGAAAAGCCTTATGTTAAAAAGTGCTAGACAGGAAGAACTCCCTGGGATTCTCCCCATTTCCTCTTTTCTTCCTTCTGCAGACTTTATTTACTCTTCTCTTCCTTTTCAGCCCAAACTGTTCTACCTCTATCCACATGAGCCCCAACAGCTCTCAATTTACTAAACCAAATTTAATACATGAAAAGATGTATTAATCTCTTATGTCCCAATTCTCAAACCCCTATTAGTGTAAATTTAACTTCTTCAATCTCTGGGCTGGGATCTTCTCATTGTTTGATTAGGTATTGCTGGTGATGTGGAGCAAATACTGTTGAAGAGTCCCAGACTGTGAATGGTGGAGCAGATCCCCACTCAGAGAAAGAGTCATTGGCTCATAAGTAGAACAACACTGTCTGAATAAAAATAGCTTTTTCATTTGCCAAAAAAAATTACCTGCAGAGGATGACTGTGTTTAAAATATTTCAGTTGCTACATTTTGTAGTCTACTAAATATCAGTATTGTCTGATAGGTAAGATCAGAGAGTTTCTATGAATCACTACAGAAATGCAAATTCAAATAAACATGTCTCAGTAGGTTTTACCATATAATTATGCCCTTGGTTATCAGATTTCCGTACCATTTTACCCAATCCTAAGTCACTGATTTATCTAAAATGGGATATATTAGGTTTCAAACAACAAGGTATGGAATTTATATAGCATACCCTAACCTTGTATAAAATGGGAAAGAATAGAAATCTGTGTATCTATTTTTAATAATTGCAAAAATAAATGCTAGAGAAATAGCCATAAAATTACTATGTATGGATGAAGAAGAAAACAAAGTAGAGGGATCAAATACAGAAATCAATATTCCCTGCATGTAACTGGTTATGTGTTTTGACTTTGGGATAATGTGATTTATATATTTATAAATAAAAATAATTTAAAATAACTACAATTTCTAAAATTGAAACCAAACTTATAAATTCAAACTGAATATAAAGTTGATTGCATAGTCACTAAAAAAAGAACAATTTGAAGTGATTTTAAAATTTGATATTTTGACTATAGATCTAAAGTAGAAATGCAGTCTAAGGACAAAGTAAAACTATAAACACATCTCAAACTTCACTCACTTTTTATTTTTAGTGATAAGATTATTATTATTTTGAATCTAATATACACACATACACATAGCAAATAATTATGTTAATGTTTTAGGACCGAAGGATTTTAGTATAAGGAAAAAACCATATAAATATAACAGCAAAATAAATTGTAATAATATACTTTTTGGAAATATTTGTATCAATTATTTTTTCCCAATAATCATATATCCTAGCTCTGTTCACTAAAAGAGCCTATCAACAATAGCTGCCCAGTAGTAATAGGCACTCCATCTTCAAAACTGTGAACTCTGAAATTTTACAGCAACTACTACTTCTGCAAGATTTGGCTGATTCCAAGACTGGTGTAAGAACTGTTCAAGGTGAGTTTTTCACATCTGTATGAGAAACAATATTACCAAACTTGAAACTGAATCAAAGGAGCAGTATATTCTGATAATGTTATATCAAAGGACTTTGGAACTAAAATGAAGAATCTCCAACTAAACAAAGATGAGAACATTTGTGCAGAAAAATAAAACAGGTTCTATTGGTCAATACACATTAGTCTTTATTAACTCACTGTTTTTAAAAATACATTTTTAAATCCATATTACCTCAAAAATACATGTTTTTACAAACATTGAGTTAATAAGCATACTTGAAGAGAGGATATAGTCAATGAATAACAATCACATTAAATAACAAAAACAAAAAAGTACTGATTTCTATCTAAACATCTAGAGCACCATTTCCTTATTCTAAAATTGGCAATTAAAGGAAAATTTAATATCTTCCCTAAAGTCCCTCATGTTAACTGTATTTTGATAGACTACAGTAGTCCTAGCCAATGATGAAAAGTGCTTTTTAGAAAAGAATTAAGCTAATACATGAAGAAGAAATGCCAGAATAAAATCATTGCTATTTTGCAATTTGCAGTAAATCAACTGTTTCAGGCAGAGGAATAAACAATTAGAAGAAAGACTGATGGGGAACTTTACAAAGAAAGGATTAGGCTGTTGGCACAGAACCTATGATTAATCTTACCATTATTAAACACTAGAAAGCAGGATATTGTATCCCTCCTAGAAACAGTATCACCAAAGTTGAAACTGAATCTAAGCGAACTTCTAGATATCACTTCCTGGTTTTGTTTGTTTGTTTGTTTTTGAGATGGAGTCTCGCTCTGTCGCCCAGGCTGGAGTGCAGTGGCGCAATCTCGGCTCACTGCAAGCTCCGCCTCCTGGGTTCACACCATTCTCCTGACTCAGCCTCCCCAGTAGCTGGGACTACAGGCGCCCTCCACCATGCGCGGCTAATTTTTTGTATTTTTAGTAGAGACGGGGTTTCACCGTGTTAGCCAGGATGGTCTCGATCTCCTGACCTCATGATCCGCCTGCCTCGGCCTCCCAAAGTGCTGGGATTACAGGTGTGAGCCACTGCGCCCGGCCAAAACTACAGTTCTTACCACTAGACAATTGACTTAGTATCTGCCATGTGATAAGAACATGAAAAAAAAGGAGGCAGGAGTTAGAGAAAAGAGCTTATCCTAAATTAACAAAGATCCAAGAAATACAACAACCAGCTTGCAGCTTAAGTGTGTACTAATTTGAACAAATCGAGTTTAAACAGACATTTTTGAGACAATTGAGGAAATATGAATATAAACTGTATTAAATATTAAGGAATTACTGCTATTTTTTCTTAAATAGGTGTGGCAATGAAATTGTTCAAAAGAAGAAAAATCTCTATCATTTTGAGAGATATTTTAGGATTGTCTGTAGGCAGAATGGCATGAGGTCAAAACTTGGAGGGAAAATGAAAAAGCAAGCATATAAATCTTGATAATTATTGAATCTAGATACTGGGTAAATAAAGTTCTCTTAACTTTGTCTAATTTTCTTTTTAATATTTCCTGTATTTGGAAATTTTAGTTTAAAACACCTAAGTTAATATAAATATTCTACCAATATAATTTCAAAATTGTGACTAGTGCTTCTGCTTGAAAACTTGGACTGTATCCTCTGTATGCTTTTTGTTGCATCAACTAAGTAAAGAATATCTGAAAAAAAGTGATAAAACTAAGAAAATAATATCTGAAAAAAACATGGCATTCAAGATGAGAAAGAAATCTCAAAAACAAAAACAGCAGAGCTTGGCCATAATATTTTTACAATTTTACTCTATGCTCACAGCAACTGTATGTTGTTGATTATTTTAAAAGAAAAATTTTAAATTGAAAAGGAGGGAATTCTTTTTAATTTCTTGCATAGGTCAGCATTACTCTGATACCAAAATCAGACAAGGACATAAAAACAATAAAAGCCCATAGACCCATATCCCTAATGAACATATATGCCACATGCCTGTAGACCTAGCTACTCAGGGAGCTGAGATGAGATAATCACTTGAGTGCAAGAGTTTGAAGTTGAAGTGAGTCATAATCTTGTCACTGCACTTTAGCCTAGCAAGACAGTGACTCAAAAAAAAAAAAAAAAGAAGAAAAGGAAAATAAAAGCCAAAATTATGTGTATATATATATATATATATATATATATATAATACTAGCAAGCCAAATGTTCAATTTTCTATTTCTCCCTCAATTTTGCCAATTTTTGTGTATTTTTGGGTTGTGATGGTAAGCACTTATTTGTCTATAATTGTTATGTAGCCCTGGTGGATTTACCTTGCTATTATTTTAAATATCCCAATTTGTTTTCAGGAAAATTTTTTGTTTGGAAATCTATTTTGACTGATATATTTTTTTAATTTTTAATTTTTGTGGGTACATAGTACTCATATATGTTTATGGGGTGCCTACAATATGTTGATACAGGCATATGGTGCACAATAATCACATCAATGTAAATGGTGTGCCCATCAACTCAAGCATTTATCTTCTGTGTTACAAACAATCTAATTATATTCTTTATTTAAAAATGTACAAATAAATTGTTATTGACTACAGTCACTCTGTTGTTCTATCAAATACCAGATCTTATTCATTCTTTCTATTTTTTTGTACCAATTAACCATCCTCACTTTCCTCCCAAGCCCCTAATCCCTGGCCTGGTCTAATATTATTATAATCACTCCAATTTGGTTGCGATTACTGTTTGAATAATATTTTTATTCTATTTTTAATGAATTTATATCTTTGTATCTGAATTGTGCCTGCTGTAGACACCATAAAATAACATTGTTGTTTTTTTAAGTGTAATCTGAAGATTTCTGCCTTTTGATTGATTGCTTAATCCACTTATATTTAATATGACTATTAATATGTCTTCTATTATATCTCCCCATTTGGTTTTTGTTTTCTATGTGTTTCATTTCCATTGTTTCTTTATTCCTCTTATTTTGACTTTCTTTGTATTAAGTAAACATTTCTAGCATAACATTTAATTATTCTAATAAGTTATAATGCTATATTTGAGAGGTTTTTTTTTAATTTAAATATTCTATGTCAGTGGTTATAAGGAAATGGAAGAGAAAAATGAACAAATTTCTCAATGGAGGTGAATAATCATCTCTAGGACTTCTGGTGTTCCTTTCTAGAGATAAGTTCTCTTCAACCCCCAAGTGAATCACTATTATTATCAAGGTATGTTCCTGATGGGAGTGCATTCTGTGCTGGGGTAAGGGGAAAAGCATTTGAGAACCACCGTTCTATGTAAAGCAAAACAGAATCCCATCATTTATGTCAATATGTAAACAACTACAGACTGGGCACAGTGGCTCACACCTGTAATCCCAGCACATGTAAACACATATATCATGCATATATATATATATATTATTTTTATATTATATGTATTTATTACATAATAAGCAATGCCAAGGTGATTACTTCAATTACTTTTCCCAAAATCCAATGTTTTTATATTTGTCACTATACTGGATTCTTGAGGTGAATAATGATCACAAGATAATGCTTTAGTTTTTGAACTAAAGCCACAAAGTTAATCTGTTTACTTGTTGTTGAGGTTTAAAGAAAATGGAGAAGCTTTGATAATGAATTAAACCTGTTAAAGCAAACATCCGGGGCACCTGGATTTGGGATTTCTATATTTTCTCTGCAAAAAGCCTCTACATTTTTTTCCATAGGAAGCCAGCAAAACTTATTGAGGCATGCATTTAAGAAACCATGGCTAAAGGTATGTGTCCTTGCAGCTCTAAATGCCTATTAATTGTCTAGATCATCTTAAACCACAGGCAAGTATAGATTATTGTACTAATTCCAGGAAAATCTCTCCACCTCTCTGTCCTACTGAACAAATCCTTTCTTTCCCCATCCCTCATTCAGAATTTGCAGAAATTATATTAGATATATTTTTCCAAAGTTATCTTGAATGTTTAATTTAATTTTGGAGCAGTTATAAAGCTCCAAAATTAAATTAAACATTCAAGATAACTGGAGCTGATCGTGAATAACAGGTAAAGGAAGTCTTCAGTGTGCTTGGAATTCCTGATTCTCCTGCATCTATAAACTTTTTTGAAAGGTCTATTAGTCTATTTTTTGTTGTCTATAACAGAATCTAAAACTGAGTGATATATAAAGAAAAGCAGTATATTTCTTATATTAATGGAGGCTAAGGTGTTCAAGGTCAAGGGGCCATATCTGGTGAGAGCTTTCATGCTCGTGGGGACTCTCTGAAGGGTCCCAAGATGTCACAAGGCATCACACGACAAGGCAGCTGAGTGTGTTAACATGCTTCTTGGATGTGTCTTCCTCTTCTTATAAAGCTACCTGTCATACTCCCAGGATAACCTATTAGTCCACGAATGAGTTAAGCCTTTCATGAGTGCTCTAAAAGCCTCTTCAAGGACCCATCTTTGAATAGTGCCACATTGGGGGTTAAATTTCAACATGATTTTGGGAGAGGACAAGTATCCAAACCATAAAAAAAGGAAGGCATTTCTGCCCATAACCAACACTGGAATATTTCACCAATTTTGCTACTGTGTCCTTCTGAAAAGCAGACTGCAGATTCCCCGCTACATTTTTAGGTTCAAATTCTATGAACACACAATTGTCCATTTACACACGAAGAGATATCCAAAATACCTTCAAATAAGAGATTGGACATTTATTTTGGAATAAACATTTTCTATTTCTATATGAATAGCTATTTCCTATCATCTTATAATATTGATTTTTAATGTTTAAATGAAGAGAGTACTAAATATTTGAGGGCAATCTTTATATGTTATACACGTAAGATCGTTCTCAAAAATTAACATTTCTAGTTAATTATGAAAATAAACTTTCAAGTTACTGTTTCAAATAAACATAATCCTCACTTTTTCCAGACACTGCCTTGAAGAAACCTAGGCTTTTCCATAGAACAAAGAACAAGTTTTATTTTAAAACTCAAAAATTGTCATGTTGTAACCTGAAAATGCCTAAAGGATTTTTTAAATGTCATCAGTTCGAAAAATAATCTTCTGATTTTGTAACTGGCTTTAGCCAGTGTGTTTTAAGACATCACTGTGACAGATCAAGAGTTTCAATTTCTCAAGTTTATCATATTTTAGTATATATAGTTCAATTGCTGGCTTAATTTTTTGATAAGCTCTAATGAAAAATTTAGACAGAAAAGAAGCTATTATCATTTTTAAAGACAAAGCTGTTAAAGATATTGTAACTCTGAAGGTATTTTGCCAGTAATGAAGTAAGATATAAAATAGTGAAGGTGATGAAGAAATAGGAAAAATAACCTCTCAATATAAGAATGCTTATAATTTGAAGATAAAAACCTGTGAATTGTAGTTCATTAGAAAATAATTTACCACTAATTTTTTACAGCTGGAATCAAGATATAGGACAGGCATACAAGAATGGGCGTCAATTTTTATTAATTTTCTCTTCTGCTGTATTTTATTTTCCAAACAATCTACAGGGCAAGCCCCATTATAAGGTCTGTGGAAACAGAGTCTTGATGGGAAAAGCTGCAAAGTCATATTGCAAAGGCATGGATATTAGAACTAAATAATTGGGGCAAGATATGTGTTGTAAAGGAATGAAAGCATTTCTATAGGAAATAAAAATCTGAATTTATATTTCTGGTAATATACAAATATACACACATATATGGTATATTAATAAACACATATAAGTATATGTATATTTTTCCAAGAATCCAGAGAATCAGTAAAAGTGTATTCCTTAGCATATATAGATATATAAAGTTTTCTACTTCTCTTTAATTCCACTACCATTGCTTAAGTATGAACCATCACACTTCTCTTTTAAAATACTGCAGTGGTCTCCTAAAAGATGTCTCTTCATTTTTCCACCCCCCACCCACCCTGCCAATTTTCTTTTTCCTGTAGCATAATCAGATTGATCTTCTAAGAATGTGATCATGCAATGTATCTCTGCTACCTAAAATTCTGCAGTGGCTTCTATTTGCACTTACAATAATGTCAAAATTATTTCTCATGGCCTGAAGAGCTCTAAACAATGTGGTCCTTGCCTGTATTTCCAACCTTACATCATGGCACTCCTCTGTGTTTAATGCACTCCTGCACAGGGTCTCTGTGATAGTTGATAAAATGCATCAAGTCCTTAGCCTTACATGTATGAAGAAGTATTAAGACTTTGGAGTTATGTTGAGAGCTTACAGATTGGCTTGCAAAACTAATCTGCCAGTATACTCAATAAATTTTAATTCCTCATTTATTTCTTGGTGCAATGAAGCAATATAGCACTTCTGAACCAGCCAAGTCCCCAGTCTTTGGAATTCCAACTTTCTTTTCTCATTAGAAAAATTCTAAAATGAGTATCACCTCAAGCTCAGTTCGATTCCATTTACTGGGACCAAACGTGACCTAGAACACAAGAAATTTTGCTTCTTACCTTCTTGTATTCAATATTATTGTTGCTGCTCATTCAAATGTGATGCTGTTCCAGTTATATTATGTTTAAAAGTTTACTATGACAAGTCCTTGACAAGACACTTTTTTTTTTTTTCCGTAAGATTCAGTCATTGTCCTTAATGAGCTCTCAGGTTCAAATTCCTCATCTCTATACCTTTTATTCTGAGAAGACCTTGTTTCTATCTGTCCTCCCCATCCAAATACCCAATCTTATAACTGTAATCAGCTTTGAATTTTGTTTTATTCTTTCTTTTCTGGAATCTGACCAATAAGTAGGTATTTTCATAGGTGGGAGGGTCTGTGGTGGACTGTCATTTCCTCTCCTAGAAATAAAGGAATTTACCCTTAAAAGAGATCCTCCAGTTTGTGCCTCAGTTCCAAAATAGCAATTATATGAATTGCTTCCAATTTGATAAGTTGCTTAATTTAACTTAATTGTAATATGCTCTTTATTTCTTTAGCTTTGCCTTCAAGTCCATCTATTCCTATCTTTCTAGTATTTGCCAGAGTAGTAAAAATCGATATGTTTACAACTCCTCATCAATTCAAAAAATACAACATAACAGTAGTTATTGGTGGAATAATTGTGCCACAACACTTATTTCATATGCAAAATGTTGGTCTATGATTTATCCATAGAAATAGAATAGACTGAAAATTATGCCTATACAGCCAATCAAAAAGTCTTATCACTGTGCTTTCATTAAAGGTAATCTAAGGAGATAACCAGTGTCAATAATTTGCCAAGGCATGGGTTCCACCTTTCAAAAACTTTATAAATAATTCAACTTTAGGTGAAGGAGCTGATATTTTTAAGTGAATGTGTTTACTTGATCTACAAATTCATGAAATTTTAAATTCAAATGAAGAATTTGCCTAGCCAATTGCTTTACATTTGCAACTCTAAAGTCTTTTCTAGAAAGCTACATAACAAAGTGATATATTAGAAAATGAGGAGACAGATTGGTTCCAATCTGGTATCAACATTTTTATCTTTATGATTATATTAGTTTCCTAATACATTAGCTTCTCTAACAAATTACCGCAAACTTGGTGGCTTAGAATAACATACATTGATTCCCTTGCAGACCTGGATGTCATAAGTGCAAAATCCTTTTCACTGGGCCCAGACCAAGGTGTCAGCACTCCTCTGGAGGTTCCAGGGGAGAATCTGTTTCCATGCCTTTTATAGCTTCTTACAGGGAGTAGGACCTGAATATCTTTAATTCTCCCTTAAGATTATTCAGCCTACAACAATGACCTTGTGTAACTCTTACTCTCAGTTTCTTCTATAAAATCGGGCTAATCAGGATATTTTGAGAACTAAATAAAATGAAATCTTTAAAGCACCTAGAAAAATGTCTAAGAGTGATAGAAACCTAATTAATTACAGTTGTGCTATCACAGGCAGCAACATTTCCTAATTTACATTTACCTTTTGCTTTTTGATTTAATATGAAACCTCTTTTTGGCACTTTAAATAACCATAATATTTCAAAAGAAAATGTTTTTTAAAAACAGAAGTTAATTTTCCAAGTTTGTACATGACTGTATGTAATTACTTTTTGAGGTTTGCTATTTCTCTGACTTTTTCCACGTTGGTATTTTGGATTATTGGAGGTGTTAGCATATCAAGAAAAGGTAATCAAACCCCTGATTTCTCAGATATAATACCACAAAGGCAAATACCAGCATATCCACTAATGTTTCAAAAGTTCATTTTGTGCACACTGAGGAGAATTATTTGGACTTCACTTTTAGAATTGCAGACATCTTTGTTGTAACTGAAACTTATCAGCGAAGTCATCACTTCCATTATATATAGAGTCAGACTTAGTGATTATAATACTGACAGTCAAAGTAAGTTCAAGGAGAAACTTATCTCTTTTAAACCTGTCTTAATTATATATCTCAAGGTCTCTGAAAGTTATTCGAATGACTAAAGATTTTTCAGGATATCTGAGGGAAAGAAAGCTATCAAATTAGTACAGCATTTAAGAAGTGACTTCTTAGTAAGAAAGAGACATTGATTAAGACATATAGGCTTAATCTTATCAGAGACCAAAACCAGGGTTTGGAACAATAGATTTGTATCACAAGCATAGCTCAGGAACTAATCTTCTACTTTTGACTATAAATGACATCAAATACTTCACACTAGTGTTTGTTTAAATCACTTTGTAATAATGCTTTATTTTAAAAGAGCCTAGAATATTGGAATTAGATTTCTTTTTACCTAATCAAGTTTTCATATAAACAATGTTAATATCTGACTGTATCTTTAGATTGCCAAATCATTAGGCATATTTATTTATTGTGAAATATATCCTAAGATATTTAATTCTCAGATTTTGCATGGTTGGCTACTTCTCATTATTCAAATCTTGGCTGAGATATCACCCGCTACGAAAAGCCTTTAATGAATATTATCCTAAATTACTATTTCCTATCCAGTTACTCTTTGCAACATCACTCTATTTTACTTTCTACATAGCATTTGTGTCTTTCTGAGATTACCTGCTCATTATTATCTGTCTTCTCACAGCATATAAGCTCCATGAAAATAGTGACCTCTATAACTCAAGTGCCTAACAGAGAGTTTTTTAGGCACCGAATATGTACTTGAATATATGAAAAACTAAAAACATTTTTATGGAGATAAAAATACTTTTTTGGATATTGGAATTTTATGATTGCATGTTGACTGACTTAGTTATGTCTTTAGGATTAGCAAACTCTCTGATGACTTTCAATTCTCAAGAGAGTACCTAGAGCTTGACATATTCAGAGAGCATTAGAGATCCTTGTTCTCAAAGGACCCTGTAATGCAGTTCAAGAACTAATTACAAAAGAGCCTCATGGAGTTGATTTTTTTATAGAGAAATATGACCTAACTAACAAGAGTCCTACCCTAGACAGCTGTTCTTTAACTTTTATATTGAGACCAGGTGGAAGGGAAAGACTATGCGTTTTTTCCTTTTGAAGTCTTCCTGGTAGAAAGGGCATCAATTGACTCAGACATCTGCTGGAGGATAATTGGTCTGAAAGAGATTTGCATACTTTAGTTGAGATGCTCTGTTGTGCCTCCTGTTAAAGAATACTATGAAAAATTTCCTATTGTCTATTTCTAGAACTTAAATCAGTGGGAAGATTTGATATCCTTACCTAAATTAATGTTTTGCTCTGTTTAGTATCAGTCCATCATGTGAACTCATCTGGAGGCTTAATCTATGTAGAAGAGCATATGTACTGGAAATCGCAATTTCTACCCCTGAATATAGGCATGTATGGATTGAATGTTTCCAGCTACAAAAAAAATAGATATTCCAGTAGCTTTATTCATCAATATTTCGGACACAATTTTTCATTCTATAAATTGACCTGTTTTTCCACTAATTTACTAGAAGAATAAGTAGAGAAAACTGCAAATTGGTGCAGAAATAAGTGATGTGATTTTTGCCTGCTGGTATCCAACATTCATACTTTTCCTGATAAAAGAGAACCAGCTAATCCTCCATTCTCAATACTTATAGTTTTCAGGAGTTGATTCAACTCTCATATCCAGAAATAGGACTTGATTAATCTAAAATAATCACCAGATCCTCACTCTGAAATTAGCACATAGAAGAAAACAGAGACAATATTACTTTGATCCTGAACCAAATCTCATTTGAAACTAGTCCTATCCCTGGATTTTTCAGTTATATGAATCAATAAATGCCTTTTTTTGCATTAAGCAACTGGGTGAGTTCTCTTCCATCTGGAACTAAAACATTACTAAATAATAGAGCAGTCCACATGCTTTATGTGTAATACTACTTCCCCAAAAACATTATGTTTAGGACCAAGGATGATCTAGAAAATTAAAATAGATGTATCTCAGGACTTTGGAAGATTCTCTGTGAAGTAAATGTGAAGTGCACAGATATCAAGCACAGTATTCCCCACTCTCACAAAAAAATTACATGCTCTTAAAATATTTAAACATGAGAAAAACACAAATAAGAGATAAATAACATCCCTAGACAGAGATAAATAACACATCTATTCATCATAGAGGTGATAAATAAGATAACAAAAAATGGAAATAGTGAAAAAAATTTGCTGGCTTAAAATAATCTCACTAAGTATAAGGCAAAGATGTTACACAACCATGTACAGCTAATTACAAAGATCAGGACTTTGCACATAAAGCAACAGAACAGTGTTTTATTAGTTTTTAAGACATATGATCATTTAAAGAGAAAGTCATGAAGTAAAATACTCTTTGGCATTGACACTCTAAGATAAGACCACTTGGGGAGAAGGAATTCTATCTATTAGTGAAGGGAAGGCCTCCTGATCCTTGATTACAGCCAGGCCCAGGCAAACAAATGCATGAATACCTTGTGATATATTCATAGCTGCTTTCACCTCAAAATTACAAGCTCCTTGAGGCAAGATTTAGTCAAGGGCATTGTCATATCCTCAGCACCTTGTTCAGTGACTGGCACAGAGGAGATACAGAATAACATAAGTGATGAATAAATGAGTAAATGAACTGTTTAGCTCCTACTAAATTTAAGAGATTGTCAATTTGAGCTTGTTTGTATCTTAAGAATTTTAGGTCACCAAAATAATAAATACCCTTTAGAAACTTCTTTGAAAAATTCAGAATAAACTGCAGAGTTGCATATTCCATCTCCGAAGAAATACTCATTGTTATATGGGCCATGTCCATTTCTGATAATTCTGCTATTTGAACATCATCCCAGAAAAAGAGTGAAACTGCCTATTAAAATAGCCATCTAATCTACATCCAACATTCCTGAAATATGCTGAGTAAATAAATAAGTAATAAGTGAAAATATTCTGTAACTTCCTAATAGGAACAAAATTCACATAAACTAGAGCAGCAATCAGGTATCTTCAATAATAAATATTTATAATATTCATTATTTTCTCATGCAACTTAATGTTTTTTCTTTTTCATTTGGAAAATGCCTAAATGATGTGCATTTTCTAAAAGATAAGATGTATTTTTAGAAGCAAATTTTTTACTAAGAAGGTAGCACTTTTTCAACTCTCTTTTGGGAAATAAACTGAAAGAGTATATTACTGAAATATATAAAAATGTTGTCCCATAATTGTAAATGCTTTTAAGAAACAGAAAACTGCTTGGAATTCTTAAGGCAGGATTAAATTTAGTGCAGCAAAATTCAAAATGCCCTTTGAACCTCCTGCTTTTTATTTTCAGAATATAGCCAAAGTGACATATAAAGGTTTTAAGAAGTAATTTCCTTTACCATGAAAAAGCAAAACTTTTTGCATCTTCCTGTAAACAACTCAAGACTCTTTTCTCTAGTCTAGGCCTAATTCATTTAGACTCTTCAAATCAATTCTGAGCCTGGACTTTTAAAAGTACCTAGTAAAAACTAAAATTAATAGAGTAACTTTCTAATAATATTAATTTTAATAGAAATGTATTTCTATAGCTTCTTAGAGTTCAGGTAAAGCTTTCCTATACCTTATCTAATTTGAACTTCTAAATAGCCTATGTAAGAGTCCTAAGAATGGCTCTGTTGACCATTTAAACAACTCATTCAATGTCTCATAGCCTGTAAGAATGAGACTTCATGAAATTTTCATAAAAAGCTCTTTATGCCACAAAATACCCTACATATGTGAATGTGCATACCATGAAGAACAGATATTGCCAATTTTTATTATATCTGACATGAAGAGAAAATGCATTATTCATAGCAATCCATAATAAGATATAGCTACAGAAATGGTGCTATTTATGGTGCAATTAGTAATCGATTAAATTCTTTGTTAACAAGTAAATCATGTTAATTGGTGCATAACAAACCACCTCAAAACTTAGAGGCTTAAAACAACAATTTTCAATTACTTGTGAGCAATTGCTCACAAATCTGCAATTTGGTCAGGTAGTGATGATGTGGACAGACTGTCTGCTCCAGCAGCTTCAGGTGAGATGGGTCAACTGGGGATCGGAGGATCTACTCTTAAGATGACTCACTCACATAGCTACCAGGTTGGAGCTGCCTGTTGGCTAGGAATTCAGTGAGGGCAGTGGGTCAGCTGCACTCTTTCTTTCCAAGTGGTCCTTGGCTTGAGTTTCTTTGGAATGATGAATAACTTCAAAGAGCAAGAGTCCCAAGAACAAGAAAGCTAGGCAAAGGCTGTATCAACTCTTATGACCTAGCCTGAGAGGTCATACAGAGATCATGTACACCATGATCATAAGCCTACCCAGATTGTGACTTGACAATACCAAATAAAAGCTTGGAGTATTATGGTAAGCACATCTGTGAATTTCCCATGCCTTTTTATCAAGGAAACACAAACTTTTCTAGACACTACTAAACAGAGGGAGGAAGGCGGAGAGAGAGGGAGAGAGAGAGAAAGAGAGAGAGGGAGGGGGAAGAAGGAGGGGAGAGAGACAGGGAGAGAGAGGAAATGTATTCTTACTGATATTTAAGAATGCTAGAGTAAAAAGTAAATTGATACGACAAATTTAGACAATTGTATAAATTAGTGTGTGTGTGTGTGTGTGTGTGTGTGTGTGTTTAAAACTTCTCAGGAATGGAGAAGAATCTAAAGTCATCTGCATAAATGATGCATTTGATATATGCATTGAGTTCCCTGAAATTTCCCAAAAGATACTCTGTTTCCTGGGGGTGATCTATCTCATCTTTAGGCAGCCTTATTTCCTTGCATTATGGATACAAAATCCATCATTCTGCAGCATTCACACGCTTATCTTAGTTTCACACAAACAAATATTGAGCACCTACTAATTTTCAGTATGCTGGTTCAAGTACTAGATTCCATATAGAATATGATTCATTCCTTTTATATATGACAACTCTTTAAATATTTGAATTGATGAATGAAGATTTTTGTGCAGCCATAACTTTGAATAAAGATTCCATGGATAGATTCCATGGAGATTCACTTAGTTCTCAAGTGAAATAAAATATAAGCATGTATGAAAATGTACAATGATATTTTAATAATATAATATATAATATAATAATTATGTTTATAATGGTGTGAGAACTTCAGTGAGATTGAATTTTGAAATGTTTTATAATTACCATTTATATTAAATTATTTTAATTTTCTTAAATTAGGAATTAGTAGGAATAATTCCCTTTTTACACTTGATTCTTTGAGTCAAAAGTTAAATTAAGGCTCTAATATATTTACAGTATTAAAATCAAGTATATATATTCAATATTTTATAATAAAACAGCATTGTTAAGTTTCAGTAGAAACTAAAATAATTAGCACTCTTGCCTTCTGCAGCAATGCTGGGTGCTGGTTGACTGCACATACTTCTAGATTTCTAAATAACCTCCCATTGCATTTAATTTGAATGTTGTTCTGACAGCTGTAATCAACCATAAAATGTTAGCAGTATAAAACAGACTGAAACCTTCAGATGATTTTCATAGTATTCAGTATTGTCATAAACAATAAGCTTTGTTTGCAATGTTCACCCTGGTCCTACCTCAACCCCACTTAATGCTTTTCAAATGAAATGGAGTTACACAATAAAAAGCTTGTTAAAATATGATTAATTAACTTCCATTTCTTCTAACAATAGGATCCTCCTATTCAAAAATGAAAAACAAGTGAGAAATATCCTTGCTGAACAAATTAGGCCAGGAAATCTCTTTCACTAAATACAAAAGGAATATAAATTTAGCACTCAGGTATTCAAACAGAAAATATATGCCTGTTGATATACTGCCTATCCTGACTAAAATACTTACACAAAGGCTATAGTAATAGGAGATTAGGCAAGAATTCCATTATGCTTTATTTCTATGAAATCAGGCAATCAAGTGTGCTTGACACAGGTATACTTTTGTGGGCTCTATCTTTACATACCAGGTGGCTAACTGTCATGCATGGCTTAAAGACATCTGACCGTTTCAAACTAATATGTTCTAGTGAGAAGTTTTTGGATCCTTTACCTTAGCAATTTAATGTTGGGACAGCTCTTACTTATTGGTAACAGCACTCACCAGAAACACTGTAATCACACTTGGAGCTATACAAAGAATAGAATTCTGAAAGTCTGCTTTCTGCTAATAGCTATGATTGCTTTCAGTGTTTGGTACAGACTCAGAGGCATTCAGAGCCAGTAAGTGTTCAATGTCTGAAATAGAACCAAAGGCATTTGATGCTTCAGCGATCTGAGGGAGGACAACAGGCTGGGGTTTATGTGAACAAAAAACTCTTCAAATGGATGAGCTTTAGTAAGCACAGACCAGTCCAGTCATCTTTGTATCTCAAGCACTGAACACAATGCCCTACTCAATAAATGTCTTGCTCTTATTGGGACTTCCCATCACCATGGATACCATATTAAATATAGAAAATGTTCATAATTTCTGAATTGTTTTCAGACATATATAGAAAATAGCTTGCTATTTCTAAGTGTCTTTTATGTTTGTTTGTTTCCTTGATGTAAAGCATTTCCTTTTATTCCAGTGGGTATAAAACAAATGAAAGGGCACCAAAAAAAATCGTAAGAGTTGAACAGCTCTCAATAAATCACTGGAAAAAAAAAAAGGCTGAGAAAAGTAATGGGAGGCTACTTTCAGTGGATCAACATTTTTATCTTGAGCATTATACCAGATGAGGGGCTTTTTGTTTTGTTTTACTCTCCACTTTGTTTATTATAAACAACAATAATACAGCTTATCATCTAATATCTGACATTTGGTCATCTAAATAAATAGGGGAGACATATAAGAATAAAAGTGAAAGACAAGTTCAATTACTACTAAGTTCAGCTTATGTTTTAAACTTCCTTCTAAATATATTTTATGCCAGAATTTCTAATAAAATATGCATTAATTATACTCTTTACCCATTCACAGCCAATACTCTAAATTTTAAAGACAAGTCTAATATTGCAGAAAAACATGAAAAAAAAAATCACAAGCAAGAGATTAAAAGTCAGCTGCAATACTACTTCAGAAATAATCACTATAAAAATATTGTCAAAGCAATTGACAAATATTCATTTATTAAGTCACTGTATGTAAAGCAAATACTGCAATGCACATAAGATATGCTCTATAGATCTTGGTTATTTTGCATACTATATTTTCTGTTTGGTAAGCAACATTTTTCACTTAAAAATATGTCCTGAATTTTACTTCATGTCATTAAATATCTTGCAAAAACATCATATTTCATGTTTAAGAGCAGTCCATTATATAAATATTCCTAATTTTATATAAGTCAACTGAATGGAAGTTATGTAGAACATTAAAGAGCTGAAAAGACACCATGGTAGGGAAAAGGGGAAAAAACCCTACAGGGCAATAAATAATCAAACGTCTTGATAAATGACAAAATAACTGAAAATTGATCTAGATCTAGATTTTTTTTTTCTATTTTGGAGAATGAGTTGGTAGAAACTTCCTATTTTGGTCAGGTCAGTTTGAATGACTCCTCAATGTTGATTACAAATGTCTAAATAACATTCCCATCTATGCTTACAATGTCAGCTTCCCTATTAACCTTAGAAAATGATTTGAAGAAAAAGCAATTCAATCATTTCTATTTTGTACCACCAAAAAAAAAAGAGAGTACTGCTTTGTAGTATGAAATAAGTTTCATCTTGGTTCTCAAATTCATTGTATTTTATTTCATATGAGAAAACACTAAAAGCAATAATTGTACCCTACTTTACTGTATAGCCTCAGCTACTTTATTAACACCAGAAGTAGATGTTACATTTTTAATTATTTACCAAAAAATTAAGTAGATGACAAATGTGTGTAATAGAGCTTTCTGTTTTTCTCAAACTGCAACTTTTATTGGGTAAATTTCCTGTGGATAATTTCTGCTCATTTAAGCTTATTTTTCTTTGATTTGCTCCTCTGATTTGCTTAATGAACTGGGCATTTGCTGTGTTCATAACTGTACAAATCATGCTTTAATCTTTACCGCTCTTCAATAGATCTCAAAATGCATCACTACTTCCGGCATTGGCCATCTATAATTCTAGTCCCATTTTTAAGGCTAGGTTCTTATATACCCAACATTTGTAATAAAACTGGAAGAGAACTCACGGGAGAAATGGAATTGGCACTGACCACTTTAACATTTCTTGGAGCAGTGAATCTATGTGAGAGACTGACAATGTACGTTATGGCACTGTACCTGAGGGACTAATTTCTAATGATGTTCTTTTGAAAATAAATGCAAAAAAACTACATCTAAATTTGAGGGTCAACAGAAATTAAATTGAATTTCTTCTATCTCAGCACTTGAAACTCCCTGATGGGATTTAAGTGTCCACCATTATTGAGGGATAACTTCCAATTTATAAGCCAGACACTTTTGTCATTAAAAATATCTGAGCTATAAACAAGTATTGAGATATTGCATCTTAAATATGAATATTATTGTAGGAACATAACACCAAGTATCACCCTTCTGATTATTATGGATGTTCTTCTCCATCCCACAATCCAAAATTAGCTTGGTCAGTACTAGATTCTCTATCCCCATAAACTCTTTCTCTCATGTATTATTCCATAACAGCCAATAAATCTAGATCTGAATTAAATCAATCATCCATCTTTGGTGCTATACTCCTCTCTGCTTTTATTTTGCAAAGAAATTGTGAATGGACAGAAATCAACTGAATCTGTGATTTTATTACTTCAGCAATGGCAGATTAGCCTAATTGAGAGTCACTCCTCTGGAAAGAACACTTGAAAATCTTGAAAAATTCCAAAAATTTTAACCACGTAAAAATATGTGATTGAAAATATTAAAGTAGTAAAAACTTGAAGAGTAAGAATCCTATAGAGAAGAAATGCCCCAAAAAGTGTGCACTATGTGCAATGCTTTTCCTCTAAAAATATTAGGGCCTTAACCATAGCACCACAAGCATCTTGGATTTGATAATTCTTTGTTATGTAGGGCAGTCCTGTGCATTACAGAATGTTTAGCAGCATGGTGAGACTCTATCTTCTATATACAAGTAGTATATGACAGTTGTGGCAATAAAAAATGTCTCCAGATATTGTCATATGTCCCTTGACAGGCAAAATTTTCCCCAGTTGAGAACCTCTGCTGTGGAGGCATTTGATGATTCAAAAGAAGCATCTGAAAAACTTGGCAGAACTTTTGTTTGGGCAGTTACTTTGGGCTAGAGCATAAACTTTGCTATTCAGGACTTTCAAAATAAGCTGTCAGCTTAGAAGCCTAAAAGGTTACCACATAACAGTAAACGTTAGCCAGAAATAGAGAATGACTGAGTAAGACCCAATTTTGAGTCATTGCCATCCTTGATTGGATTAAAATAATCTATCCCAGTCACAACTGGCTGAAAGAGGCAAAAGTTAATTCTTTTTGAAAGCAAATCATCTCTAAAAGAAGATAATATCATCCAGAGCCTCGAATATATCAACAAGTTTTTATACACATTCAATTTTTCAAAAGGCATGAAAGAAGACAATAACCCACCAAGACAGAGTCTATCAAAATAAACTAAAGGAACTTATAGGCATTGGCTTAACAGATACAGGCTTAAAATTACATGTATAAGAAATGAAGTTACAAAATAATTAAAAGACAGAACTGATAATGTCAAAAATTATAGAATGAAATTTATGTTCTAGAGCTGTAATAAAATAAAAACAAATTAGGAATGTAATATATATTTAAAAGCAGATTAGACGCTGTGGAAGAATGTGTTTTTGAACTGGAAACTAGTTCAAACAAATACAAACTGAAGCACGGAGAGACAGAAAATGAAAAATCCAGAAAAGAGCAAATAACATACAATTATGGGATAAAAGCTTAATGCATGTGTAATTGGAAGACCAGAAACAGAAGAGAGATAATGAGGAAGAAGTGATATTTGAAGATATGATTTAGAATTTTCTAAATATAATGAAAAGCAGCAACACATGAATTTAAGAAGTTTTATAAATTCTAATACTCATTAGAATTTAATAGGAAATAAAGTATACATAGGCACATTATAGAATACTGATGAAAATCAAAAACAAAGGGTAAACTCAAAAGCAACTAGAGAAAAGAGGTATTAAAAATGGAGTAATAAAACTGACTTCTCATTATAAACAATGGAGACTAGTAGATAATGGAATGATAATGCTTTGCCAAGTTCTAACTCTATACTCAGTGAAAATATCCTTCAAAAATAAAGCCAAAAATATTTTCAGATAATACAAAGTATATATTTTAGTTGCCATTAGCATATTTGCATTAAAGGCAATATTTAAAGGTGTTTGTTAGACAGAGGAAAAGTGATCCTAGATGGAAGCTTGAAAATTCAGGAGAGAACATAGAGCAACAGAAAGGAGAAATAGTTGACTAAATTTAGAGGAATATAATTATATACAGAATGATAACAATCAATCTTGTGGAGTATATCAGTCAGTTCAGGCTGCCATAACAAAATACCATAAAATGGGTGGCTTAAACAACAGAAATTTATTTCTCACAATGTTGAAGGCTGGGAAGTCCAAGATCGAAGTGCTGGCAGATTCAGTTTCTGGTGAGGGCTCTCTTTGTGGGTCACAGATTGCCAGATTTTCACTAAATTCTCACATGGCCTTTTCTTAGTGTATAAACATGGAGAACGTAATCTCACTTTCTTCCTCTTCTTATAAAGCTAATAACCTAATCATAGGGGTCCAAACCCCATAAACTAATCTAATCCGGATTATTGCCCAATTGCCCCATCTTCAAAAACCATTTCATTGAAGGTTATGTCTTCAACATATGAATTTCAGGGGATCCAAACATTCAGTCCATAACATGGGCTTTAAAGCATATGTGAAATTAAATTACATGACAAGAATGTAAAAAAAAAAAGGCAGAAGCAAAGTATAAATGCCATGGGTTTTATACCTTCTTTACAATATCCAGGAAATGCAAATGTATTAATTTATATGTCACATATGTTTCAATCTATAGACTAACCACTAACAAGTTAAAAGAGAAAGAAAATAAAATAGTTCATCAAAAAGATGGCAATGAAAGGCGAGAAAATGTAAATATATTTCATTTGCCCTATATACATGTGATAGGGCAAATTAAATATAAATAGTAAGATGATAGTTTCATTTTTAAACATGTCAGCACTCATAGTAAATATAAGCTGGCCATACCATTAATTTATTTAAAAATATTTATCAAGTGCTTGTTATGTAAGTTATTCTATAAGATGACTGCCTATTACAAATAGGTGTAAAAACCTCAGATACAACTATGCTACAGGCAATGCAATATATTTCTAATAATCTCCTGGGAAATCTTATTATGCACACAAACATATTTTTCTCTCCATTTCGGTCTAAATTATTCTTGACAGATTTACCAATCATATTTTAAATAATACAAATGACAGAGTTGTCTTATATAATCTGATGAAATGCCACCACCTTCACCTCAAATTTTGTCTTTTTATTTCCTTTCCTGCCTCCTCCTCAAAATGTCCTGAAGACATTATTCTCTTTCAAATTCATCCACAGGTGTTCTGCCTTTCAACTCTGCTCTGTCAACAAGATCTTTCCATCATATTTCTTCTTCCTCCACATTTTTAAGTTATTAAATATATTTGTGTGGAAAGGTAAATACCAATGTTCAAGACCCAGTTCAGACCAATTAAATCAAAATCTCTAGGGCTGGGGCTGAAGTGTTGGTATTTTTAAAGCTATCAGCTAAAAGGTGGCTTAAGGGAGCATTCTGTGATGTTGGAACTGTGTGTTTTCAACTGGCTAAGGTTACATGGGTCAATGCTTTTGTAAATATTCACCAAGCTGTATACTCAAGGGGGCTATGCACTTTATATAAGTTATAGCTTAATAAAACTTTTTTAAAATCCAAATCATCCCAATGTTTCTAATGCACAGCTATATTTAAGAGCTATTAAAGTAAAAGGGAAAAAGAAAGGTTGACAAAAAGATTTGAGTGGTGAATATAAACAAGAAGGAAAAAAATATATAAAATTCATAGAATATGCTTTATCATATAGTATATAAATACTTGGGGAATTATTAAAATTAAATATGGATTTATGAAGAAAAAAGTGGTTAAGAAGAAATAAACATAGAATAGAAAACTAAGAATGAAAAATATAATTGATGTTCAATTATATCTTGGGTAGAGCTGACTGCTCTTGGATTAAGATGAGTTTAGTTTCCAATAAGTTTCAAGAATCATAAAATTACACAAATAAACATGCCTTGAAGATATTTTGAGAGTTAAGAGTGCCATTTGAATGCCACTAGTTGAGTTTAAAGATACAGATTTGAACATTTTCAAGGTTTACTTGGATAATTTCTCCCAAATCATTGATATAGCAATAAATTTCCAGATGTTTAAGATTAAACCTTGAGTACAATCATAATCAATACCTGAGGAAAAAAAGAGGATTAAATTGAAAAGAATACAAGCAATATATATAAAGACAAAAGAGTATCTGTAAACTTAGACTCATGAAACTAAAGATAAAAATAGTTTTAGAGGCAGAAAGTAACTGCTTGTATCAAGGATGTTGAGAGATCCAAAGTAAAAAAAATTAGAAAGATCAATAAATTGTTTCAGAAGGATGTCACATAAAAATAAGTAGTTCTGTAATCTGAAAATGGAAGAGATCAAATTGCAAAAGACTTTTAAGAGAATCATAAGAAAATGAATCAATTGTACATTAAGAAAATTGTTACTTAGATGTTATGTGTTTTAGGAAAGAAATAAAATTAATAAATATAGAAAATGATAATAACTGCAGAAAGAACTGAAGACCAACAGACTTGCAGAATGTTTAGAATTATATGTTAAACACATTTAGCATCTAATATATAATATCACCCATAGTAATTGTTTAATATGTGTTAATGAATACTATGAATACTGGACATAATTAGAAAGCCCTTGTACATACATTTCTATTATTGTGTGGGTATTTGTTTTGAGCAGGAAGGAAGATGAGAATCCTTCAACAAATAGCAATGTCAAGATTGTATTATTATAGACACTTTTTTCAGGAAAATTTAAATTTAAGAGAGAACATTGGGCAAATTTGCTAATATTTTGCAAATAGAGCTTCACGTATTCTTATAAGCTTTCATTAGTAAGACTCAACTGGTCTTTTTTCATAGTCCAATTTCTATTTCCTTATTTGTAGTCAATTCTTTACATAGGATCATATTACTGGAGCTTTGATAAACTGCCTTTGAAACTACTAGTCATGAAAGAATTGTAAGACTCAGTAACATTCAAGCAAAGAAAATTTCTAAGGTGGCACTGGGTCAAAGTTAAAGACTTTTCAATCTGTTGAGTGTTGACAATTAACATACAAATAACCCCTCCATTTCAAAAGCTACTCTGTGTGTGTGTGTGTGTGTGTGTGTGTGTGCGCGTATGTGTGTGTGTGTGTTCATTCCTCAGTTTGCCCTCAAGCATATATTCAAGTCAGTATGGAAATTTTTAAGAGTGTTCTTTGTCATTTCTTAACTGATACAGCTCATGCTAGCCTGGTTTATATTCTCAACTATGCATTGACACCAAAGACACTAAAGTGGAGTGATGCTAATTCCTGTTTTAAACAGTTAAATTCCAACTCAGTAGTGCACAATGGCTAAAAAGAAGGTCTTTGAGTATTGACATTCTAGATGGACAAACAGATGCAAATTAAGTGATTTACCAAGTATCTCACAGAATATTAACAAAGCAATAGTTAGTTATTATCATCTTCTATTCTTTAAATCCCATTGACTTCCACGTCTTTATTAGTGTTCTTAAAACCCACAAAGGTATTTTTATATAGAACTTAAAAATACATAAAAGCATAAATAAGAACATCTGAAATTAATCTGATTCCCATTATTCAGATATCATTATAGCACTTACATTTTTTACATCTTTCTATGCATATGAAATCACTTTTCTTATCACACTGAATGTGCTTCAAATGCTAATGTATTGACTGAATAATTTTATAGGTTATGATGGGCCAAAATATATCCAATTCCTTATTTTACAATTTCCAAATTTTACTCCCATAAACGGCCTTGGAAAGAACTTCCATTTGCAAAAAAAAAAAAAAAAAAAAAAAAAAGAATGTAGTATCCTTAATTAATTTTAGTAAAATCTTCTAGAACTGGGATTATCAGGTTAGTGAATGAGAGTACTAGCAGTGGTCGTGGTACAAATCACTCTTCAGAAATGTCACGTTGTTTTTCTTTTCTACCTGAATACAGAAAGGCCCATTTCACTGTGCCTTTCTGTAATTGGAATGCTTTACTTAAAATAACATGTGCTTTAATTAGCAATAATACAAATATACTAATATCTTAACTTCTTTCATTAAGGAAAAATGTTTCCAATATGTATTGACTACCTGGTTTCTTCTTCTTTTTTTTTTAATCTATTTTCAAAATAATTTTATTGTGGTAGAAAACTCATAACTTTAAATTTACCATCTTCTTTTGTGATTATCTGGACTGGACATGTCTACCAACAGGTAATATAGCAATCTTAATTTTCCAAGTTTGGTTATTTTTTAAAAATTAGATGCTTATTTAATTTTATTATGATTATTTTTAATTGTTATGGATACATAAAAGGTGTATATATTTATGTTGTTATTTATCTGAATAGTGAGATTTAGGAAGACTATATCTGAAGATGCTAGAAAACATTGGTTTTAAAATGGTAACTCTAGTAGATAAGCAGCAGAATGAGCAATTTAATGGGAAAATAGAAATAAATTTTCAAGATATAAACATTTTTATTTTCATTTTACTTTTTAGTTTTTTATTTCAAATCAGCTAATGATGTTTTGATATCTTGGGAATGTTAAAACTGTAATATCTGACTAAAAGATAAGACATGATTATCACATTTATTCATCTTTTATTGTTTCTAAATTTTGGGGGCTTACTTAGGCTTTCTAACTTCCACTTATGATAATAATGTTTTTTAGTACTTGCGTGGTTTATTTTTAAACATTTATATCCTCGATTCATTTGGTGTTTGAGTGAAAGGATGACATATAGGTTCAGTTTTACCTTTCGAAAAAAATGACTATCGGATGACTTTAAAACATTAATAATTTAAAAAAACCTATTTGCACTAGTGATTTAATTTATCATATACTATACTATACTTTCCTAGGTACTTGTGTCCATTTTATGCTTTCTTTTTGGTACCATTGATCTTTCTGATTATTCATATGTAAGGACCATATTGTTTTTATGAGAAGATTTTTATTTTATTTTACATTCTAGGAAGGCCAATTCTCCTTTGCCTGTGTTGCTGATCTTCATTTTTAGGGTTTCTTCATCTAGTCATGATTGTTATTTTTTTTATTTGATTTTCATATGAACTTGTTTAAATTCAGCGAAAGTCTCTTGATAATTTTCTAAGACCATATTACATTTATATTTTATCTTATGCGATTGATACCTTTATGATGTTTGATTGTTTTGGCAAAATAATGGGACTTTGTCTTTTACTGAAGTATTTAAAACTGTTTTTTCTATAGGTTTTACACATTTTATTTTAGGTATTATCTTTTTCTATTTTCTTAAAAAGGTATTTTTGTGATTATTGTTTGAATATGTGAAGGGATTTGAATTTCTTATTTTTTATACATTAATACCTTATTGAAATGTTTGTATCAGTTTTTACTCTTTGTGGTAGTTTTATTAAAAATTTCTCTTAAATGTTCCGGACATGCCACTAAATGTTGCCCTCTTTTCTAATTCTTATTTTTCAAATTGATTTTTTATTTTCCTATTGCCTTGGATAATAACTATAATTCAATGCTAAACATCAGTTTAGACAATAGGATAGAAAGATTATCTTGATTGTAGTGGATAGAGCTCTATTCTTTCTACTGTGTCAGATATTGGCTTTGCAATTGAAGTACATAGATTTTTATCAAGCTTAGAAAGTCACAATATTTTATTTTATAAGTGCTTTATGTAACAAATGGTTACTTTACTTTTTGAAACTTTAAAAATGTATATAATTGTAATCACATTAATGGATATACTGTATTGATATGGTTTGGCTGTGTCCCCAACCAAATCTTATCTTGAATTATAGTTCCCGTAATCCCCACATGTGGTGGGAGGGACCCAGTGAGGATGATTTATTCATGGGAGTGGTTACTCTCTATGATGTTCTTGTGATAGTGAATTCTCAGGAGATCTAACAGTTTTATAAGGAGAAAGCCTTTTTCCCCCTTTTGCTTGGCACTTCTCCTTGCTGCTGCCATGTGAAGAAGGACATGTTTGCTTCCTCTTCCACAATGATTGTAAGTTTTCTGAGGCCTCCCCAGTCATGCTGAACCATGAGTCAATTAAACTACTTTCCTTTATAAAATACCCTGTCTTGGGTATGTCTTAATTACTAGCATGAGAATTAACTAATACATGTATTGAATATTCTTTGGATTTCTGGAATAAAGCCTGCCTAATCATGCTGTAGTTTTTAGTGTGCTTTTAAATATTTCTAATTTTATTCATGAATAAGTAGGAATGGTCTGAACTTTTCTTATAAAATCTTGACCGGGTATGACAATATCTGCATTTATAAAAAGCATTGAAAGTTTTCCTTTCTAATCTCTGTAGCAATTTAGCAATTTAGGTGGCATTAAAATGACCACTTTTTGAATGTTTATTAGAATTTTCCAGTAAAACTCTGCCTGGTTCTTTGTGGAAAGTAGCTCATTGAAACATATATATATATATATATATATATATATGTGTGTGTGTGTGTGTGTGTGTGTGTGTGTGTGTGTGTGTGTGTGTATATATTCCATTTATTGAATTCCAGATAGATAGATAGATAGATAGATAGATAGATAGATAGATAGACTTGATGTATTTTTGCTCATAGAAGCAGAAAAATAATGTATTTTTGAAACGGAAGATTGTCATTCTAGCACTGACTCAGAAATCTACACTTTATTTTAAATATTCCTTTCTAAACTTGTTACCCTAGATAGCATTCACTCTATCAGGGAAAAAATAATCTGTTTTTTAAATTCATTTTTAGTGTGATTTTGAGTTATTCCATTCACTGAATTCCTGATTATTTTCATAAATATAGGCAAATATCACAATGTTTCTTTCCTCCTTAATGCTTCAAAGGCCTAAAGTTCACTTATGAACCTCAGGAACTAAGTCTCAGTTCTCAGCTTCAGCTACATCCACATCCAAATCCAGCCTCAAGTACAGCACATGTTGAAGGTAATACATTTACCCTCTCTTGGTTTGATCTTTTTATTTCATTTATTTTTCTAGTTAGTATCTTGGCATTTAGCACATTCACTACAAAGGTGAAGGAGATACAGGGTTATAACAATTGGCACATAGCAAATTTTCAAAACTATTAGAGACATCTAAAGAAAGAAAAAAATGGAGCAGTCACTTATTGGAAGGAAAGTAGAAGAGTGTATCTGCTTATATGAATTCTATAGTAACATATGCCACAATAAACAACATTCAGCACAATTAGATAATTCCATAAAAAGCTAAGCTAAATTTATTTTCCTGCTATCAAATCTCCATACTTCTCAGATGTGATCCATTATCCAGGAGATAATTAGAAGGCATTTTTCATTCTCATACTCAGACATTAGGTGATGATGAATGGAAGTATTATTTTGTTGACAGCTTTTAGAACTTTAAAACAAAGAGTGAAAAACGGATACTCAGATATTTTAAATGTCAGTTATTTTATTTTCTTCTGCTTCTGATATCTTAAAGAAGTGATAAATAATTCCCAGTCTGGAAGCTGTTATTTATTTTTGTCTATTAATTAATTTTAAAAAAACTTGGTGATAGAATTACCACATTTGTGTTCATGTATTTGAATGTTGATATTTTAACTTAAAAAAAAACTTTTCATGTTAGAAACTTCCTTTCCTTCCGCACCTTCCCTGCAAAAAACCACAAATGTAATGTGCCCACGATTTTATAAGGCCCTGATATATTTATACAAAACAACCAAAAGTTTTCTATGCACTTTCCATTTGCTCAAGGCATACTTCTGATTGACACATACCACTTGTTCAAAGCAAAAATCCTTTGTACTTTCTGAGTCAAAGTCAAAAAGGTATCTCGAAATCAGAGAAGGTGATTGTTTTCAAATTTATGAGTAATGCTTAATACCTTACTATATTATAAAATCCAACATTCATTTAAATAATTTGTATAGTATTAATTGTAATGTGGATACAGAGGAACTGGTCTGTTCCTTAATTCTTGATATAAGGGAAGGATATCATAAGCCTGTGCAGTTAAAATTGTTATTTTCTATGAGGGTTTCCAAATTTCTTACTCATGATTCAAGAATCAGACTGCAGAGCAAAAGTAGTGCTGTTTGAGGCCAAAATATTTTCTTCTTTCCCCTTCCTTGTTTTTTTTCTTGAAGTTTTCAATTAATTCAGGAAATATTTAATAATCATGTTATGCTTCGCTTGGAAGTATGATGTTTTTGTCTATATCACTTGTGATGCATTCAAATTGTTGTGGATTTAATGACTTTGAAATAGTAAATTCTGGTTTAATTTCATTTTACTGCTTAACAAGGTAGTGTATTATGAATAATAAAATGCTTCCAGGTGCAGTGAGTTGAGCTCTCTTCATGTTATTCTTATAAGCGTAAGTGAACACAAACATTAAGGAATAATTTTAAAATATATCAAGAGTGCTCAAAAACTTTATAAACTTCGAGTTATTCTTACAATAGAACTTTAGCTTAAGTAAGTAGAAACTCATATAATGATTTAAGTATTAGAATTTCCTACAACAATATTTAGATTAAAATTGTTAATAAAATACATGTCCAGTAATAATGGATTGGCTAAGTTAATACTATCTGTCTGAATTTATATTTATATATTCAGTAAAGATCAGCTTAAGTACCATTTCCATTTGAGAGTCTCAGCTTTAAATGTAAAAGCTTGACAAACTCAAACTAATGCCCCAACTAAATGTGTCACTCCAAACCTGATAACAAAGCCCCAGCCACATTGACATTGTTTATGTTCCTTGAACATGCCAAACTTATTAATACCTAGAGCCTTGGCACTCCAGTCACTATTATATTTTCTATTTCCTTATTTTTATTAATGTTATCACTACTTTGAAATGATTCATTTGATTTCTTTCTCTTAATTATCATCTCCTTCTACTGAAATATAAACTATGAGCATTAGGGTATGGCTTACTTTCTTCAAAAAAAAAGCATAAGCACATTTCTTGGTATATTTTAGGCACTCAAAAATGTTTGATGAAATAATTAATGAATAAGTAAATTAATACCAGGATATTTAGGGACCATTAAAGCACTTGTAGTAAGTTTCAGGAAAATGATGCATACTGAGCAAAGTGTAGTTATTATATACTAGGCACAGGGAGAATGAAAAATATATTAATCTGTTAAGAATGATAACCCAAAGAAGTATCAAAGATAATATCATGTTCTCTATATCATTCCTTGTTTGCTAAATTATTCTGTAAAATGGCTAGTGTTACTTTTCTAATCAGAAAACTAAACACAGCATTTAAAGCTACCATAATATGATGGGAAAATTTGATTAATTAGAAACATTTTTCTTTTTAAATCACTAATGCCTACATGACCCTTGAATATATTACTAGAGCACTTAAAAAATTAACAGAAAAATAACATTTACATAACATAGAAACAAAGATGTGTACATTTTCTTAAAGGAAGTATCTCTTGATAAAAAATTATAAAGACGATCAAATGTTTGTAACCAATAAAAGATATTCAAAATAGGCTGCAGTCAATGCCCAAGAATGTCTATAAACAAAAAAGTTGATGATTTAAAAAACTATTTGTAAGACAGACTTATTATATCATTTTATAAATAAGAACAAAATACAATGAAAAGACTAAAACATCTTTAAAAAGGATCTTCATTATAAAATATCAACCATCATTGTAACTATTATGACATTATGCATCTAATATCCTTGTAAAATGAAATGGCAATTGAGTGTAATTTTCTTGACATGATTAGTTGTGAAATACCATAAGTGAATCACAGATCTGAAAATAAATCCCAATTATCTTTGCTTCTCCTCCAGAGTGCTAGCCACTTAAATATTTCTCATTTTTCAAATTTATATTGAAAATACTATTCTAATAAACATTAAAATTTCCCAAACAATTCTTGCCTAAAATTTACCAGTAGTATTTTTAATGACTTGTGTATATAAACAATGGGTTTCCTAAGTGTTATCACTACAAATTCATTTCAATTATGTTATTCAGCACATCTAATATTACATAGACCATACAATTATGGGCTTATCAAATGATTAATCCAAGTGTAATTTTCAGAACAAAATAATGAGTACACTCTACTTCTGCTTGGAAATATAATTGCACTGTTACTGTGCTCAACTTAGTATCATTAGAGAGAATACACAATAAGCTAAATTAGTAATGACATTACTTTGCTGGCTGAATTTTTTCTTATAAAATTATTTGACACACGAGAGGAATTTATAACTTACATATTTAAATAATAATATTTAATCTTCTGAAAATGACTGGGTTATTTTTATACCACTTTGACATAACTAAAGGCAAAAAAATTGAGAAAAGTGATATTAATTTAATTATTTAATGTCATAAAGTGTCAAAGTCACTTTTCATAAAAAATAAAATCTCCCAAATTTTTAAGAAATTAAAGAAATGCATGGTTTCTAAGGCAGACATTAGTTATTCATATTTCAGGATCTTGATCCCAGTTGTTTAAAATTTCCATTGAAATCCCCTCTCTTGTCTGCAGCCGATCTGGGCACAATGGTTTTGGCATCCATCAATTGGAAAGTTTACTCAACTTTAATTTTTTAGTCATAATTGTGTAAGCTGAAACAATTGAGATGTCAATGATGTTGGCTATTGTTTGTGCTGTTGTCGGTCCTCTTCAATTAGAGCATGAACAAGATTAATTTATTCCTCACAAATCAATGTAGACGGTCCGTCCCTCTGGGGTTCATCTTCAACATTGTGTCATTCCTTCTTAAAACAAGTTATCCATCTGTAAAGTGCTGATTTCTTTGAGGGAATTTTCCCCATACACTTTTTGGAAAGCATAAGTAATTTTATCATTCTACCATCCAAACTTCAACATAAATTTTATGTTTGTTTTGGCTTCAATTTTAGCAAAATCCATGTTGCTTTCATAGGGGCTGTTTTCAAACAGATGTCTTTAGTGTGCCAAACTAGATTCTATTCAGACATGTTATACAAATTAGTATGAGTTTAATTTGGTACAAAACAATTTATCTATGCATAGTTTTTTTAATAATATATATTTTCTATAAACTTTCTGAAGACCCCAACACTTCTCTAACTCCTTTTTCAATTCGTATATAGTTTTCAAATTTATTTTCTATACATGTTATAAATATCACATTGTGTCCTTTTCTGTTTGTTTAATCATTTGGGAATATTTAAGTTTTAAATGATATGAAAAAATGTTATATATTTGCTAATGTATTTAGCATGTCTTGTACTCTTCATTTCTTTGTGTTGGCCCATATTTACATTGGGTAATATTTTTCTTCTGTCTGAGGAAATTTCTTCAACTGTTTTTCATCATAGGTGTTCCAGTAATTATATTCTTGAGTTTTATATATCTGAAAAAAGTATCTATTTCATCTTTCACTTTGTAAGACCTTTCCTTTGGGTGTAGAATTCTAGTATTAGAATTCTTTGTTCTCCAGTACTCTAAAGTTTTTCTCAGTTATCTCTGATCTTGCTTTGAATCTGATGAAAAGTTTTCTGTCATATATTTTTGTTTCTCTATAGATAATCTATCTTTTTTTTTCCAAGCACACCTTTAAGATTTTATCTTTATAACTGATATTTATTCATGTAATCATGTTTCTTGGCAGAGTTTCTTTTTTCCCATATTTTTAGGTCTTGCTGTATCTTGAATGCTTCAAGGGCACTACTCTGCCCTTGAAACTTTGGGTTTACAGTGTTTATCAAATTGTAAAATTGTTGTATAATTATTTCTCCAAATAATTTTCTGCCACTCCCTCTTTCAGGGACTCCAATTATACATAAAAATAGACTTCTTGAATTTATATCACAGCTAACTGATCTGTTCTCTTTCTCTCTCTCTTTTCTCACTCTCTTTGCTCTCAATGTTTTATTTTCAACAGTTCCTATTGTTACATATTCAATTTCATGAATCATTTTTTCTGGGGTGTCTAATTGGCAATTTGTCATTAATTTTATGCCAGACATTATTTTCACTTCAGAAAGTTCAACTTGGTTCTTTTTCATATCTTACGTGTCTCTCCTTAAAAAGTTCAACCTTTCCTTTAGCTTTCAGAATATATGAACTACAGTTATAAAAACTGTTTCTGATTCCCTTATCTGTTAATTTTATCATCTGCACCACTCCTAGGACAGGTGTGATTGATTTTTTTCTTCATTCTGGGTGTATTTTTTTTTTTTTGCTTCTGTGTATGCCTAGTTATATTTCATTAAATGAAAGCTATTGTAAACTTTACTTTGTCAGGTGCTAGATAATTTTCTATCCCCATAAAATATTCTCAAGATTTGTGCTAGGACATATTTAAGTTACTTAAAAACACTTTGTTTTTTTTTTGTTTTTTTTTGAGTATGATTTTTAGGATCTGTTAGTCATTACTAGAATAATTTTTAAAGCTAATTATTTCAACCATTAAAGCAAGGCCTTTCAGGGTTCTCTGCATAATGGTTTGTAATGTGTGAGATCTTCTACTTTGACTGGTGGAAACAGGCAATAGCCCAGGCTTTGTGCTACAAGCTATGCCTGTGAAAACTGAAATGATCCTCTTGTATTTTTAGGTGGTTCTTTTCCCAGCCTTGGGTAATTTTCTCACACACACATACTGGTCAGTTATCTGCTAGTTGTTCTGGAAGGACCTTCTACAGACATCAGAATTTTTCTTTTCTCCGCTACTCTGCCCTGCAAACCCTACCTACCATTGTCCCTCTAGACTCTTAGCTGTATTTCCTCAACTCAGGGAGTTCACCCTTTCTGCTGAAGTTACTGCTCTTTGCGTTAAGGCCTAGAAAGTCTTATAGCAGTAAGTCGAGCAATTGTAGAGCTTGCTTAGTTTATTTCCCATCTCTCAGGGACTCTATTCTTTCATTGTATAATTTCAAATTTATTGAAAGCCTTTGTTCTTTTGCTTAGGATTTTCTTGGCTATTTGGGCTCTTGTTTGGTTCCATGTGAATTTTAAAATAGTTTTTTTCTAGTTTTGTGAAGAATGTCATTGACAGTTTGATAGGAATAGCATTGAATCTTTAAACTGCTTTAGGCAGAATGGCCATTTTAACAATATTGCTTCTTCCTATCCATAAGCATGGAATATATTTCCATTTATTTGTGCCATCTCTGATTTCTTAGTGTTTTTGTAGTTTTCATTGTAGAGTTGTTTCACCTCCCTGGTTAGCTATATTCGTTGGTATTTCATTTTTTCTTGTGGCAATTGTGAATGAGGTTGCATTCCTAATTTGGCTCTTGACTTGTCTGTTGTTGTTTAGGAATGCTAGAGATTTCTGTGGGTTGCTTTTGTATCCTGAAACTTTGAGGCAGTTGTTTACCAGGTTAAGGAGCTTTTTAGGCTGCAACTATGGGGTTTTCTAGACACAGAATCAAGTTACTTGCAAAAAGTGAGAGTTTGATTTCCTCTCTTTCTATTTGCAGGCGCTTTATTTCCTTCTCGTCAGATTGCTCTGGCAAGGCATCCAATACTATGTTGAAAAGGAGTGGTGACAGAAGATATCCTTGTCTTATGCTAGTTTTCAAAGGGAATGCTTCCAGTTATTGCCCACTCATTATGATATTTGTTATAGGTTTGTCATATATGACCCATTAGTTTGAGCAAAAAGAACAAAGCAGAAAGCATTATGCTACCCAACTTCAAACTATACTACAGGGATACAGTAACCAAAACAGCATAGTACTGGTTCAAAAACTGACACACAAATCAACGGAACAGAATAGAGAGCCCACAAATAAGGCTACACACCTGTAACCATCTGATCTTTGACAAAGCTGCAAAAGCACTGGGGAAAGGAATTACCCTCTTCAATAAATGGTGCTTGGATAACTGGCTAGTCATTTGCAGAGGACTGAAACTAGACCCCCTTTTTACTCTATATACGAAAGTTAACTCAAGATTTTTGGATTAAAGACTTAAATGTAAAATCCAAAACTATAAAAACCCTGAAAGACAACCTAGGCAATATGATTCTAGACATAGGCCCTGTCAAAGATTTCATGATGAAGATGTCAAAAGCAATTACAACAAAAGCGAAAATTGGTAAATGAGATCTAATTAAACTAAGGAGCTTCTGCATAGCAAAAAAAAAAAAAAAAACAACTATCAAAAGAATGAACAGAAAATCTACAGAATGGGAGAACATTTTTGCAAACTATGCATCTGTCAGAGGTCTAGTATCCAGCATCTATAAGGAACATTAAAAAAACTATAAACAAGTCAACAAACAATCCCATTAAAAAGTGGACAAAGGACATGAACAGATAGTTTTCAAAAGGAGAAATATGTGTGAGTAATAAGCATATGAAAAAATGCTCAATATAACTGAACATTAGAGAAATGTAAATCAAAACCATAATGAGATATCAACTCATACCAGTCAGAATGACTATTATTAAAAACCCAAAAAACAAACAGATGTTGGCAAGGTTGCAGAAAAAAGAGAACACTTACAAACTGTTGTTGGGAGTGTAAATTAGCTTAACCATTGTGGATAGCTGTGTGGTGATTCCTCAAAGAGCTTATAACAGAACTGCCAGTTGACCCAGCCACCCCATTACTGGGTATATACCCAAAGGACTATGAATCATTCTATCATAAGTACACATGCACACATATGTTTCTTGCAGCACTATTAACAATAGCATAGACATAGGATCACTTAAATACCCATCAATGGAACAATGGATAAAGAAAATGTGGTACATATACACCATGGAGTACTGTGTAGCCATAAAAAGAATGAGACTATGTTCTTTGCAGGCACACAGATGGAGATAGAGGTCATTACCTTTAGCAAACTAACACAGGAACAGGATACCAAATACCACACGTTCTCACTTTTAAGAGGGAGCTAAATGATGAGAACACATGGATACAAAAAAGGGAACAACAGACACTGGGTTATAATTGAGGGTGTAAGGTAAGAGGAGCAAGAGGATCAGAAAAATATGTTGGATACTAGGCTTAGTACCTGAGTGACAAATTAATCTATATAAAAACCCCCATGACACAAGTTTACCTATAAACAAACCTACACATGTACCATGAACCTAAAATGAAAATTAAAAGAAATACTAAAAAGCCTTTGTTTTATATGTTATTTTTTTCTTTTTTACATGTTTTAAAAGAGAAATGTTCATATCTTCTTGTTATTTCATTATTAGAAGCAGAAATTTTCCCCCTTTTATTGAACATTTACGGAATCTTTAATAGTTCTTTCTTCACTCCAGTTTCTGGTGATTAAAAATCTTTCTTTTTAACCAGACACAAAATTCCTGTGTTTTCAGTGATATTGTCTTCTTCTTAGTCAAACAAAACATATTTCATCATTTAATTTTTTCTTTATTTTGTTAAATATTGCCTTTTCTGTAATGACTCTATCCTCTCCACCTGTTGGTGTTTCTCTTGGTAGTTAATTAGCAATCCTTTTTTTAAGTTATCTCTTAACTTTCTGACTTACATCCCAAAAACTTTTCTAGAAGTTATTAAATGACATCACTATTTATCCTATTTCTGAAATGACATTCTGCAAGAATTTTGATTTTATTACTAGCTCATTGAGTTGGCGAATTTCCAATGCTTATGCAGCTATATTTAAATATAATATTAGCGTTCCTGTGGCATCCATCAGATATTTCAGGCAAGTAACCATGACATGAATAATGAAATTCTAAGACAAGAAAGAAATAGAATAATATTCAAGTCAGGGCAAGTATATCACAAAGGCTGGTAGTCCTCTATGAAGTGGGGGTGGAAAGGAAAAAGAATAGTTCTACAGATTTCTCGGTTTTGACAACCATGTTTCTGTTCAGAAAAACTTCTCTATCATCTCTCCAAGAGCTAAGAGATTTAGACTTTGGTTCAAAAATTGTCTAAGAATGTATTAGCATCTTCTTAGTTGAAATAGCTTTTCTATGATAAAATTTTTCCTTTTCACTTTGGACCTTGAAACAATCATATAATTTGTGTTCATATAAACATATATATTCTCCTGAAACTTGAATAATATCTCATTTATTTGAGTTATTTCTACAGATCTTAATGCTCCCTCTTGTGCATCATCAAATGGTACTACACTGTATTTATAAAGTTGCTATGATCAAGGGATTTCAAATGACAGCATTGGGTACCACTGATAAGCAACTGTTTCCATATAATAGTTGTATTAGATCATTCTCACACTGCAATTAAGAAATACCTGACACTGGGTAATTTATAAAGAAAAGAGGTTTAACTGGCTCACAGTTACACAGGCTGTACAGGAAGCACAGTAGCATCTGCTTTTGGGGAGGCCTCAAGGAGCTTTTATTCATGGCAGAAGGCAAAGTGGAAGCAGGTATCTTTTTTTTTTTTTTTTTTTTTTTTTTTTTTTTTGAGACGGAGTCTTGCTGTGTCACCCAGGCTGGAGTGTAATGGCGCAATCTCGGCTCACTGCAAGATCCACCTCCCAGGTTCACGCCATTCTCCTGCCTCAGCCTGCCGAGTAGCTGGGACTACAGGCGCCCACCACCATGCCTGGCTAATTTTTTGTATTTTTAGTAGAGACGGAATTTCACCATGTTAGCCAGGATGGTCTTGATCTCCTGACCTTGTGATCCACCCGCCTCGGCCTCCCAAAGTGCTGGGATTACAGGCGTGAGCCACTGCGCCCAGTCAGAAGCAGGTATCTTATACAGCAGGAACAGGACCAAAGGGAGAGGGTCTGGAGGTGCCACACAATTTTAAATGACCAGATCTCATGAGAACTCACTCACTATCACCAGAGTGGGGAAATCCACCCCCATGATCCAGTCAATTCCCACCAGGCCCCACCTCCAACATTGGGGATTACAATTCAACATGAGATTTGGTTGGGGACAGAAATAAAAACCATATCAATAGTCTTAGGATACTGGTGAGCAACTTTGGTAAGTAAATATGTTTAGATGAGCTAAGTGCTATTGAAAATAAATTAGTGAATTATGAAAAGATATATGTTTCTTCAAGGGGTTTTTAAACATATTGTTATATCGATGATGAATATAAAAACCAATCTGACTTAGTTTTTTCTATGGTAGTCTCTCTTACTTTAATTTTGGTCTTTCCTCCTTTTTTGTTCTTTTCCCTTTCTACCATTTTATTCATTTCCTTCAGTGCTATTTTCTTGTCCTTCAAATGTTGAAAAATAATATTAAATGGATTTCAGATTTAAAGATAAAACAGATCTACTGTATAATTATAACACTTTGCATTCTAAACTCACTTTGCAATTAGTTTAAATATTATTGAAATTAGTTGTGTTTTACATTTTTATGCAAAATCACTACATTCCATTATAAAATGTCTAATGAACTTTTAAAAATCACTTACAACAGCATTTCCACATTAACAGCAAATCAACATTTATTACATTCATAAGGCAAACCTAACCAATTGCTGTTATTTTATTTCTTTTCACAGAACATAGAGAAGAAAAATCATTATCTTACGATATTATGTGCAAAAAGGAATAAAAATATTCTCGTAGACTTAGATAAATATATTCATATCTAATTGCCTCCAGGAAAGAAAAGATTCTGGGTATGTCTTTGGCAACCTGTGTAGATTGCTTTATTCACACAGTATAATGTTCTAAAATATTCCTAGGTTGCATGAATTACTTATCTAGTTCTGACTGCAAGGTAGAATTTTAGAAGGGTACAGAAGACTGGGTGAAGGTAGAAAGGAAGAATCAAATCTCAAGTTAACAAATGGCTGTGTACAAAGATTACATAGCACAAACGATGTCTAGAGAGGGTGTGACAATTTATATGTGTATTAATTCAACTAAAATAACTAAGACCTCATTAAATGGCAGATACCTAATACTAAAGTGCTGTATGATTGATGGCATAAAAAAATACATACTTAAAAAGTCAATTGAGGTTTGGAGTAAGATTTTAGTTTAGGTGCCAAAACTTAATAAGACAGAGAATCCCAAGGAATCCAAGAGGCCTGGAGAGAAAGGGATGAAGAATAAAACACTTATTAGTTGCCATCCTTATAGGATATTTTATATATGGATGAATAGGAGATAACAGAAAAAGAAAGAAAATTTTCATTAATGATACCTAAATGCAAAAGAGTAGGAATCGTAGTATTCTTTAGGGTAGAATTAGAGCAAAAACAAGGGTAGGTGTGGTAGGATTTTAGAAAAACCTTAGGCTATTAATTAACTTCCAAATAAAATAGTGGAAATATGTCTACTTAAGAAAAATGAAAATAAATAAACCTTAGAGTTTATTATTGTATTTGCTGAGGGAGGTGAGTATGATTAAGATTATTTGTGAATTAAATACAAATTGAAATATAAGTATTTTCAAATCATTTTGATCATTCTGCTTCCCAATGTGAATAAAATATTTAGAAATGTATACTCCTTCAAGTTTAATAATTATATAACAACACCATTATAGTCCATTTTTTTCATGAAATATAATGCTGTTTGTAGTTAATAAATTGGATCCTTTAAATAATTTTAAGGGTAATTTTTATTTAATTAAAAAAGAAAAGCAAGGCCGGGCATGGTGGCTCACGCCTGTCATCACAGCACTTTTGGGGGCCAAGGCAGGTGGATCACGAGGTCAGGAGATCAAGACCATCCTGGCCAACATGGTGAATCCCCGTCTCTACTTAAAATACAAAAATTAGCCGGGTGTGGCGGTGTGCATCTGTAGTCCAAGCTACTCGGGAGGCTGAGGGAGAAAGGAGAATTGTTTGAACAAGATAGCTGGAGGCTACAGTGAGCTGAGATTGTGCCACTGCACTTCAGCCTGGGCAAGACTCCGTCTCAAAAAATAAAAAATAAAAAAGGCAGCTAGACTTCTTGTTTCACATTCAATGTGCATAAATATCAGAAGATGGTACTCTCTTTACAATAATAAAAGCTGGAAAGACTGAAAATAAACAACTTAATGGGTCCATGAGAGAACTGAGGTCATAAAGCAAACAGCTTACCAATATTTGGAGAGACAGAAACAGCTAAACAGAGAACTTGAGAATTATTTGTCTTGAGCAGAAGCAGGGAAGCCACAGAAATAAATCTACTGACTTCAATGGAAAATCTGAGAAATTGCTGAGACTTGAAGGTGAATTAGAATTGGTGAGAAGCTCTTGGGGACAACAATATAAATGAGTCCTCAAATTTCTGTGGGCTTTCATTCCAGGAACCCACTGGCCTTTCAAAAGGATGGTCTGAGAAAATATCCTTAAGACCTTGTCAGAAGAAGAAGAAGAGAAACCATTATGAAATTCTTCAGGAGCCTTCATAATAAAGTCTTATTTTCAAGGGAAACATCCAGAAGCTTATCCCACATGGAGAAAAGAAATTACATAACACTATATCTTCTGCATACTTTCTACCTCAAGTACAAAATTAAAATATATATATATATTTTAATAACTATGTATATATATTTTTTAATAACTATATATATATATAGTTAATAGGAAATAGGGCTTCAGAAAAATATACATTGGGAATCCTAAAGCTACAACACGGAATATGAAGCAGGGGAGATAATAGTTGTATCACTGGAAGAGGGGGAGAACTGCTTGAGAAAGTCACACTCCTAAGCCACTATTAGATTGGAAAACTATTAAACTGAGATTTAATCAGAAGACTACACAGTGCTTCCCCACCCCACACCCTAACACTACACAAACAAGATTCAACTATAACAATAATGGTTTGCCATTGAAAGGGCTGCAAGATATACACTCTTTTTGAGAATCAGTGCAAAGAGAAGTCTGGAAACTAAGAAAGGCAAAAACAAATAGAGGTATTTGAAGCCTCTCCTATTTATAGCTAAACAGAGCCCAACTCCTAGGCAGATTAACATAAATACTCACATTATGATCTAGATAACGGCCGGCGCAGTGGCTCACGCCTGTAATCCCAGCACTTTGGGAGGCCAAGGCAGGTGGATCACGATGTCAGGAGTTCATGACCAGCCTGACCAATATGGTGAATTCCTGTCTCTAATAAAAATACAAGAATTAGCTGGGCATGGTGCTGCCCCTGTAATCGCAGTTACTCAGGAGGCTAAGGAAGGAGAATCACTTGAACCCGAGAGGTGGAGGTTGCAGTGAGCCGAGATCATGTCACTGCACTCCAGCCTGGGCAACATAGCAAGACTCCACGAAAAAAAAAAAAGATCTATTTAACACAGTACCTATTATGGATACAACACATCCAAGTTTGAAGCAAAAAAGTTATACTGTCTGGAGAAACAAAGAAATAATCTGAACCAAATTCAGATATGACACAGATATTAACATTATCAGATGAGGATTTTAAAATATTTTTTGTACACAGCAGAGAGATAACAGTGGGAAAGAGTCAAAAGAAAATACTAGAAATCAAGAAGACAGAAACAAATGAAGAATCAGTAGATTTGATACAACCAAGGAAACAATTAGTGAACTAGAAGATCATCAATAGAAACTTTCCAAACTGAAAAGCAAAGAGAAGATAAAAATAATTAAATAAAGGCAAACATATAGAAAATGCAAGAATAGTTGGATTGTTAAAGAATATCAAAAGTTGTATGTAATCATAGTTGGAAAACCAGAAGAAGAAAGAGATAATATGGCAGAAGAAATAGTTCAAGTAATAATAGCAGAGAAGTTATAAAATTGAAGAGAAGACTTCCAGTTTCTGGGTCAGTGTGTAATGAACTTGGAAGTTGCCACTTAATCACAATAACAAGTAAAAACCTGAAGAAAGTGAAAAGTCAACAACCCATCTTACATATGAAAAAGAAATGATGGGTAAAGAGAATCATAACTTAACAGAGCAAAAACCCACAAGCAGAAACAGCCATGGGAACCAGTTTGAAGTTAAGAAAATCTGAGTTATAATTTAGTGATTGGGGGAGGCTTCTCATGGAGAAGTCTGAGAGCCAAAAACTCTAATGGGGCCCAGTAATCTGAACATCCACATTTTTGTGACTTTTAGCTCCAGGGGTTCAACCAGGTTCTCACAGTGAATATATATATATATATATATATTCACTCTTAGTTTTAATAAAGGGGGATAAAAATAACAATTTTGAAATATGCAAGAACATTATATTCTTAACAAGATTTTCCCACAGAAGAAGCTATTTAACTTTGGTTAAAGTTAACTTTTGGTTAACTTTTGCTGTTTAACTTTGGTTACTCTTAACCTGCTAGGGTTTCACCAGAGCCTAACTGACCTGGGGGAAGGGAAACAGCCCAAACCAGCTGGCACTAGCTTTCCTTGTGGAGGAAAGGAAATACCCATATAAAGCCCACTCTAGCTGAGCTGTACCATGTAAAGATGGGGATTTTTTTTTTTACTCAGTCCATTATTTTTTGCTACCAAGAAATAAATGGTAGCAAAAACAAAAACAAAAAACACATTTTGAAGAAGCACAGCAAATATCACAATCAGACTCAGATATAGCAGGGATGTTGGAATTATCAAATCTAGAATTTAAAACAACCACAATTAATATGTTAAAGGGTCTTAAAACCCAGATGATGAGTTGATAAGTGCAGCAAACCACCATGGCGTATGTATACCTATGTAACAAACCTGCAAGTTCTGCACATGTATCCCAAAACTTAAAGTAAAATTAAAAAAAAAAAGATGAAGAAATCCAATACAAAGATATAAAATATATAAATATATTAAGGGGTCTAAAGGATGAAGTAGATAGTGTACAAGAACAGATGGACAATGTAAGCACAGAAATGGAAATTCTAAAAAAAATTAAGAGGAAATAATCAAAAATAAAAAAAATCTGGAAATAAAAAGCACTGTAACAGAAATGAAGAATGCCTTTGTAACAGAAATGAAGAATGTCTTTGATGGACATATTAGTAGACTGAACATGTCTGAGGAAGGAATACCTAAGCTTGAGTATATGACATTAGAAACTTCCAAAATTTAAATGCAAAGAGAGAGAAAAAAAACACAAAACCACAAAGGGCAGGAAAAAAGATTGAAAAATAAAAAACAGAACAGAAAATCCAAGAACTGTGGGGCAACTACAAAAAATACAACCTGCAGGTAATGAAAATATCAGAATGAGAAAAGGAAGAAGAATAGAAGAGAAATATTTGAAGCAAAAATGACTGATATTTCTCCAAATTAATGGCAAACACTAAACTAAAGATTCAGAAAGTTCAGAGAGCACCAGGAAGGATAAATGCCAAAAATAAAACATCTACACTTAGTATATTATATTCAAATTGCAGAATATCAAAGATAATGGTTTACCAATAAAGGAGCAAAAATAAGAATTACATTTAACTTCTCCTCATAAAGTGTTGAGAGAAAAACAAAAACCCCAACCAGCCTAGAATTCTACACTCTGCAAAATTATTCTTCAAAGGTGAAGAAAAAATAAAAATATTCTCAGATAAACAAAAATTGAGAGAATTTGTTGCCAGTAGACCTGCCTTGCAAGAATTTTTTTTTAAAGGCATTTAGAAAAAAGGAAAAAGATATGGGTCAGAAACTATGAACTATATAAAGAAAGAACATTAGAGAAGACATGTTAAAGTAAGATAATAACTTTTATTATCCTTATTCTAAATGTAGTTTTTAAACATGTAACAGTATTTTAAAATAAGAATGATGTATTTAATTATGTATGCTTATGTCTATAAATATATATAAATGTTTATGTATACTGAGGTATACATCAGTATATATATAAATGCTTCTGTATACTGAGGTATATACATCAGTATATATATATATATATAAATGCTTATGTATACTGATGTATATGTGAAATTAATAAAAGCAATGACACAATCAATGAGAGAGAGGAATTAGATTTTTTTTGTATAAAGTATCCATGAAGTGTATGATGTTATTTAAAAGTGGACTTGGATTCACTGTAAATATATGTTGAAAACTCTAGGGCAACCACTTAAAAATGTAAACTAAGAACTATAACTGATATGCTAAATAAGCAGAGAAAATTGAATAATATAAAATGTTCAATTAAAACTAAAAAAGGAAGAAAAAAGTAGAAGATTAAAAAATAAAAAACAAGGGCAACAAATAGAAAAGAGTAAGAAGACAGATATTTACCTAACACTATCAATACTTACATTAAATATCAAAAGTCTAAATTACAGGGATTAAATTGATTAAAAAAGACTGTCAGAGTGGATTAAAAAAACACAATATGCAACTATATGTTGCCTACAAGAAACCACCTTAAAAATAAAGACACATATAGATTAAAAGTAAACAGATAGAAAGAAATAAACCATACTTATATTAATTTTATAAAATAGTAGTAACTACATACATTTCAGAGAAAGCATACATGAGATCAGGGAAGGTTACATGGTAAAAGAAGAGCACTACATAATGATTAAAATGATCAGTTATCCAAGAAGACAAAATAATTTCCAGTGTGTATGTGTCTAACAATATAGCGTCAAAATACAACTGTATTAGCCTGTTTTCACACTGCTGATAAAGATATACCTGAGACTGGGCAATTTACAAAAGAAAGAGGTTTAATACAGACTTACAGTTCCATGTGGCTGGGGAAGCTTCACAATCATGGCAGAAGGCAAGGAGGGGCAAGGAGGAGCAAGTCACATCTAGGAAGACAGCAGGAAAACTCCCCCTTATAGCATCATCAGATCTTGTGAAACCCATTTACTATCACTAGAACAGCACAGGAAATACCCACCCCCATGATTCAATCATCTCCCACCAAGTCCTTCCCACAGTGGGAATTATGGGAACTACAAGATGAGATTTGGGTGGGGACAAAGAATCAAACCTTATCAACATCAGACAAAAACTGATAGAAATGCAAGGAGAAATGAATGAATTCACTATTACAGTTGGAGACTTCAACTCTCCTTTATCAAAAGGGACACATTAATAGGTAGAAAATCAGTAAGGTCATAGTTTAAATAAACAACACTATCAATCAACTGGATAGAATTTATATCTATGGACTACTTCATCCAACAACAGCAGAATACGTATTCTTCTCAAGCCCACAGGAAACATTCACCAAGATAGATTACATTTTGGCTAATAAAACACAGCTGAACAATTTAAGAGAATATAAATCGAACAATTTCTGTTCTCAGATTAAAAGGGATTTGACCTAGAAATCAATAACAAAAAGATACCTGAAAAATTCCAAAATACCTAGATGTTAAACAACAAATTTCTAAATAATACCCAGGTCGAAAAAATAAATCTCATCAGATTTTTTTAAAAATTTGAACTAAATAAAAATCAAACTACAGGTCATCAAAATATGTGGCCAGCAGCAGTGGCTCACGCCTATAATCCCAACACTTTGGGAAACCAAAGGGGGAGGATCACTTGAGGCCAAGAATTTGAGACCAGCCTTGGTAATATAGCAAGACCTTATCTCTACAAAATAATAAAAAATAAAAAATATTAGCTGAGTGTGGTGGTGCATGCCTATATCCCTATCTACTGTGGAGTCTGAGGTGAGAGGATAATTTGAGCCCAGGAGTTCTACGTTGCAGTTAGCTATGATTGTATTACTTGCCTTCCAGCCTGGTGACAGAGCAAGACCCTGTCATTAAATAATAATAATAATCAATAAAATAAAAATAGATTCATTCAAATTTGTAGTCTGCAGCAAAAGCAGTGTGTAGAGGGAAATTTGTAACATTTAGTGCATGTATTTAAAAAGAATAAAGTTACAAAATTAATTATCTAAACTTCTATCTTAGAAAAACAGAAAAAACAAATTCATTTCAAAGAAAGCAAAATAAAATAAATTATAAAAATTGTAATACAAATAAAGGAATTGGAAACAGTAAATCAACAGAGAAAAACATAAAACCAAAAGCTGATTGTTAAAAACATCAACTAAACCAGTAAGTCTCTAGCAAGGCTAAATAAGAGAAAAAGAGAGAAGAAACAAACTACTCATATAAGGAATGAAAGAGGGGACATAACTGCAGATTACATGAACATTGAAAGGATAATAAAGGAATACTAGGAGCAACTTCTTATCCACCAATTTACCTATTGGATAATATAGATAATACAGACCAATTCCTTGAAAGACACAATCTGCCAAAATTTACATGAGAAGAAACAAGCAATCTGAATAGGTCTATAGCAATTCAATAAATTCATATATAATTCATAACCTTTGTAAAACTGGAAGCAGAGGGCCCAGATGGGTTCACTGGTAAATTCTATCTGACATTTTAAGGAAGGAATTTTACCAGTTCTCTGTGATCTCTTTCAGAGGATAGAGGCAGAGAAAATGCTTTCTAAATCATACTATGACCCAAACTTACTCTTAAAAAGAAAACAGACAGAGACATTGCAGGAAAACTACACACCAATATCTCTCATGAACATAGATGTAAAAATCAACAAGATATAAGCAAATCACATTCAACAATGTATACAATTAATTATACACCAAATAGGATTTATCGCAAGTATGCAAAGCTAGTTCAGCATCCAAAATTCAATTAATGTAATCTATCACATCAACAGGGTAAGAAAGAAAAATCACAGAATTCTATCAATAGATATACAAAATTTATTTTGCAAAATCTAACACTCATCAAAAACTCTTAGTACACTAGAAATGGGGGGAACTTCCTCACCTTGGTAAATAATAAGTACAAAACAAAACAAAACAAACAAACAATAAAACCTACAGCAAACACATTCAAAAGCTAGCAGAAGGCAAGAAATAACTAAAATCAGAGCAGAACTGAAGGAAATAGAGACACAAAAAACCCTTCAAAAAATTAATGAATCCAGGAGCTGGTTTTTTGAAAGGATCAACAAAATTGATAGACCGCTAGCAAGACTAATAAAGAAAAAAAGAGAGAAGAATCAAATAGACACAATAAAAAATGATAAAGGGGATATCACCACCGATCCCACAGAAATACAAACTACCATCAGAGAATACTACAAACACCTCTACGCAAATAAACTAGAAAATCTAGAAGAAATGGATAAATTCCTCGACACATACACTCTCCCAAGACTAAACCAGGAAGAAGTTGAATCTCTGAATAGACCAATAACAGGAGCTGAAATTGTGGCAATAATCAATAGTTTACCAACCAAAAAGAGTCCAGGACCAGATGGATTCACAGCCGAATTCTACCAGAGGTACAAGGAGGAACTGGTACCATTCCTTCTGAAACTATTCCAATCAATAGAAAAAGAGGGAATCCTCCCTAACTCATTTTATGAGGCCAGCATCATTCTGATACCAAAGCCTGGCAGAGACACAACCAAAAAAGAGAATTTTAGACCAATATCCTTGATGAACATTGATGCAAAAATCCTCAATAAAATACTGGCAAACCGAATCCAGCAGCACATCAAAAAGCTTATCCACCATGATCAAGTGGGCTTCATCCCTGGGATGCAAGGCTGGTTCAACATACGCAAATCAATAAATGTAATCCAGCATATAAACAGAGCCAAAGACAAAAACCACATGATTATCTCAATAGATGCAGAAAAAGCCTTTGACAAAATTCAACAACCCTTCATGCTAAAAACTCTCAATAAATTAGGTATTGATGGGACATATTTCAAAATAATAAGAGCTATCTATGACAAACCCACAGCCAATATCATACTGAATGGGCAAAAACTGGAAGCATTCCCTTTGAAAACTGGCACAAGACAGGGATGCCCTCTCTCACCGCTCCTATTCAACATAGTGTTGGAAGTTCTGGCCAGGGCAATCAGGCAGGAGAAGGAAATAAAGGGTATTCAATTAGGAAAAGAGGAAGTCAAATTGTCCCTGTTTGCAGACGACATGATTGTTTATCTAGAAAACCCCATCGTCTCAGCCCAAAATCTCCTTAAGCTGATAAGCAACTTCAGCAAAGTCTCAGGATACAAAATCAATGTACAAAAATCACAAGCATTCTTATACACCAACAACAGACAAACAGAGAGCCAAATCATGAGTGAACTCCCATTAACAATTGCTTCAAAGAGAATGAAATACCTAGGAATCCAACTTACAAGGGATGTGAAGCACCTCTTCAAGGAGAACTACAAACCACTGCTCAAGGAAATAAAAGAGGATACAAACAAATGGAAGAACATTCCTTGCTCATGGGTAGGAAGAATCAATATCGTGAAAATGGCCATACTGCCCAAGGTAATTTACAGATTCAATGCCATCCCCATCAAGCTACCAATGACTTTCTTCACAGAATTGGAAAAAACTACTTCAAAGTTCATATGGAACCAAAAGAGAGCCCGCATCGCCAAGTCAATCCTAAGCCAAAAGAACAAAGCTGGAGGCATCACACTACCTGACTTCAAACTATACTACAAGGCTACAGTAACCAAAACAGCATGGTACTGGTACCAAAACAGAAATATAGATCAATGGAACAGAACAGAGCCCTCAGAAATAATGCCGCTTACCTACAACTATCTGATCTTTGACAAACCTGAGAAAAACAAGCAATGGGGAAAGGATTCCCTATTTAATAAATGGTGCTGGGAAAACTGGCTAGCCATATGTAGAAAGCTGAAACTGGATCCCTTCCTTACACCTTATACAAAAATCAATTCAAGATGGATTAAAGATTTAAACGTTAGACCTAAAACCATAAAAACCCTAGAAGAAAACCTAGGCATTACCATTCAGGACATAGGCGTGGGCAAGGACTTCATGTCCAAAACACCAAAAGCAATGGCAACCAAAGCCAAAATTGACAAATGGGATCTAATTAAACTAAAGAGCTTCTGCACAGCAAAAGAAACTACCATCAGAGTGAATAGGCAACCTACAACATGGGAGAAAATTTTCGCAACCTACTCATCTGACAAAGGGCTAATATCCAGAATCTACAGTGAACTCAAACAAATTTACAAGAAAAAAACAAACAACCCCATCAAAAAGTGGGCGAAGGACATGAACAGGCACTTCTCAAAAGAAGACATTTATGCAGCCAAAAAACACATGAAAAAATGCTCATCATCACTGGCCATCAGAGAAATGCAAATCAAAACCACTATGAGATATCATCTCACACCAGTTAGAATGGCAATCATTCAAAAGTCAGGAAACAACAGGTGCTGGAGAGGATGTGGAGAAATAGGAACACTTTTACACTGTTGGTGGGACTGTAAACTAGTTCAACCATTGTGGAAGTCAGTGTGGCGATTCCTCAGGGATCTAGAACTAGAAATACCATTTGACCCAGCCATCCCATTACTGGGTATATACCCAAATGACTATAAATCATGCTGCTATAAAGACACATGCACACGTATGTTTATTGCGGCATTATTCACAATAGCAAAGACTTGGAACCAACCCAAATGTCCAACAATGATAGACTGGATTAAGAAAATGTGGCACATATACACCATGGAATACTATGCAGCCATAAAAAATGATGAGTTCATATCCTTTGTAGGGACATGGATGAAATTGGAAACCATCATTCTCAGTAAACTATCGCAAGAACAAAAAACCAAACACCGCATATTCTCACTCATAGGTGGGAATTGAACAATGAGATCACATGGACACAGGAAGGGGAATATCATACTCTGGTGGGGAGGGGGGAGGGGGGAGGGATAGCATTGGGAGATATACCTAATGCTAGATGACGAGTTAGTGGGTGCAGCGCACCAGCATGGCACATGTATACATATGTAACTAACCTGCACAATGTGCACATGTACCCTAAAACTTAAAGTATAATTAAAAAAAAAAAAAAAAAAACCTACAGCTAACATCACACTTAATGGTGAGTTTTCCCACGAAGAGATCAAGAATAAGGCAAAGATATCTCCTTTCACTACTCCTTTTCAGTTCTATACTATAGTTTTAACTAATTCAATAAGACAAGAAAAGGAAATAATAAGTATACTAATAGAGAAAGAAGAAATTAAAATTGTCTTTTTTTCACAGATGAGATTATTGTCTATGTAAAAAACCTGAAAGAAATGACAAAAAAACACCTAGAAATAGTAAGCAAATATAGCAAGGTTGCAGAATTAAAATTTAATATACAAAAGTCAATCACTTTTCCATATATCAGCAAGGTACAAATGTAACTAGAAGTTTAAAACAATACATTAGCACCTCCCAAAATGAAATAGGCACAAATATACCAAAATGTGACTAAGATTTACATGAAAATAAACAACACTCTGATGAAAGAAATCAAAGAACTAAATGAATACAGATATATGTTCAAGTACAAAAAGACTCAATATTGTTAAGATATTAGTTTTTTTCTCACTTGATATATAGATTCAATGCAATCCCAACCAACATCTCAGTAAGTTATTTTACGTATGTCAACAACTGTTACAGATATTTTGATACAGATATCAAACAAACATCATAAATTTTAAATGAAGGGCAAAAGGCCAAGAATAGCTAACAAAATATTGAAAGAGTAACAATTGTGGATGACTAACATTGCTTGACTTCAAGACTGACTACAAAGCTGTAGAAATCAAGACAATGCTGTATCGATGAAAAAATAGGGAAATAAATCAATGGAACAGAATAGAAAGCCCAGAAACAATAAATTCACATACATGTAACCAACTGATATTTGAAAAAAGAACAAAGGCAGTACAATGAAACAAATATAGTTTTTTCAACAGATGATGCTGTAACAACTCAACATCCACAGGCAAGCAAAAAAAAAAGAAAAAGAAAAGAAAAAAAAAGGATCTACGCGCAAACCTTGCATCCTTCACAACACAAAATGAATCACAGTCCTAAGCATAAATGCAAAACTATAAAACTCTTCAAAGATAACATAGGAGAAAATCTAGATGACCTTGGCTGTTTGGCAATGACATTTTAGATTCCATATCAAAGGCTAGATCTATAAAAGAAAAAATTGAAAAGCTGGACTTCCTTAAAATTAAAAATTTCTGCTCTGAGAAAGACACTGTCAACAAAATTCAAAGTTATGCAACAAACTGGGAGAAACTATTTGAAAGAGACATACCTAATAAAGGACAGTTAGCCAAATATACAAATAAATCTTAAAATTCAATGAATACAAACAACCTGATTACAAAGTAGGTCAAAGACTTTAACAGACACCTCACCAAAGAAGACATACAGATGGCAAATAAACATATGAAAAGGTGATCCTCATTGTATATCATCAAGAAAATGAAAATTAAAATGACAGTGAGATATCACTGCTAGAATGGCCCAAATCCAGAACACTAAGAACACAAACGGGTGGCAAGGATGTGGAACAACAGCATCATTCATTCCTGCTGGTGGAAATGCAAAATGACAGCAACTTTGGAAGATGATTTGACAGTTTCTTACAAAACTAAATATACTCTTACCACATGATCCAACAATTGAACTTCTTAGTATTTACCCAAGAAGTTGCAAATTTATGTTCATAAAAAAACTTTCACATGAATGTATAGCAGCAGTATTCATTATTGCAAAAACTTGGAAACCATCAAGATGTCCCTCAGTAGGTGAGTGGATAACCGGTACATCCAGATCATGGAATATTATTTAGCACTAACAAGAAATTAAGTATCAATCCTTGAAAATACATGGAGGAACTTTAAATGCATGTCACTAAGTAAAATAAGCCAATCTGAAAACACTACATACTATATGATTCTAAGTATATGATATTCTGGAAAAAGTAAAACTGTGGAGACACTGGAAAGATCAGTGATTACCAGAGGTTGGCGGGGCAGGGGGCGGCGGTGCAGGGAGAAGGTTAACTAGATGAGCACAGAAAAATTTTAAGGCTAACTTGTGATAGTCTTATGGCAGATATATGTCCTAGACATAGAATATACAATGCTAAAAGTGAACCACAATATAATCTATGGACTTCAAATAATAATGATAGGTTCATCAATGTAGATTCATTGATTGTAGTAAATGCACCAGTTTGGTGGCAGATGATGATTGTGTGGGAGACTATGCATGTGTGCAGACAGGCTGTAAATGGGAAATGTCTGTGTCTTCTGCTCAATTTTGTTGTGAATCTAAAACTTCTCTAAAAAATAAAATTGATTAAATAAAAAGAAATGGAAAGATACATCAAATACTGAAGACTTTATAGGGGCCAAAGGAAAGTTTTTCCTCTACCCTCTTAAGGTTTGCTGGTAATAAAATGTCTAATAGACAGATTAATAAGAGAAAAGGCATACAGATTTATTTAATATGCATAACATGAGGGAAATATTGGAGAATGATTACCTAATAACCCAATAAATTACAGGTGCTTATATATATTTTATTATTATTATTTTTGGGGGGGACAAGGTGTCACTGTGTCACCCAGGCTGGAGTGCAGTGTGCAATCTCGGCTCACTGCAACCTCCGCCTCCCAGGTTCAAGTGATCTACATGCTTCAGCCTCCCAGGTAGCTGGGATTACAGGCATGCGGCACCATGGCCCAGCTAATTTTTTGAATGTTTAGTAGAGACAGTTTTTTGCTATGTTGGCCAGGCTGGTCTCGAACTCCTGGCCTCAAGTGATCTGTCCACCTCAGCTTCCAAAAATGCTGGGATTACAGGCATGAGCCACCATGCCTAGCTATATATACCATTTCTTATACAGGAAAGAGAAATGGAGGTATAGGATTAAATAATTTTGGGGGAAGGAATGAATGGACCCAGGAGCAGACATTATCTTGTGAATTTCTCTGTTTGGAAATTGAATGGAACTGTACAACACACAGTGGTTTGGGACAAAGTTGATCTGGGTTCTAGGTGTGGTGTTTAATTTTCAGTGTCTTCCTCTGCAATATGAGTTTTACTCTTCTCTGGTTAATAAAATATCTGGGAAGAGACCAAAGGCAGTTGTGTTCCTCTTTGGTGGTTCTGGTTTCTAGATAGTAAAGGAAACTTCAGAAAATAGCTTCATCTTGTGCTTTGGGAGTAACAAAGGGTGGAGAGATAGGAGGGAGGAAGAAAGGTTAGAGAGGCATTAAGGCTGCTTCCTTTGTTCAGCATGCCAAAACACTGTATTTTAAGGCTTCATTTTCTGAGCCCCAACAATAGTTTTGCCCATCAGGGAAGGAGGGAACAAGGTAAAGAGGATAAAGATGGAATATTGATAATTCTAAATGTATTTTGTTTTGCTATTTTTGTGTGGTTTTACTTATTTATAAGATATAATTAAAGTTTAAAAAATCTTTAACACTTTAGAAAAAATAAAACAATTGAATTTCATTGTTAAAATAATTCATGAGACATAGAATACAGATCCAGGAATTTCAATAAATATCAAGTAAGACAAATACCAAAAAACACTTGTAAAAATCGTATCTATACTACTAAAAAACAAATACAAATATAATATGAAATCCTGAAGGATGCCAGTGGTGACTAGGTAATACCTTCCCTGCAGAAAAGCAAGTATGAAAATCAGAGTGAATTTCTTATCTGATGCCATGCAAGCAAGAAGAGAGGGGAATTAAATCTTTCCAGTGTTTAAAAAAAAAAGCTGTCAATGTAGAATTCTATGTTCAACGAATTTATCTTTCAAAAGTGAAGAAAAATAACTTTTTAAGAAAAACAAAACCAGGGAATATGTTGCAGGCAGACCAGCACTGCAAGAAATGTTAAAAATTCTTCAGATAATGATATAAGTCATAAATTTGAATCTCATAAAGAAAGGAAGAGTGTTAGAGATGAATTAAATGAGGGAAAAGTAAAATGTTTTATTTTTCTTATTCTTAATTGATATAACAATTAAAACAAGAATAGTAACAATAAATTGGGTGCTTAGAACAGATTGTTACATAAAAATAACTTACAGTAATATCACAAGGGAAAAGAGAGGAATTGACAATGTTCTGTAATACCTCCTCTACAAATGAATTGATATAGTGTTATCTGAAGATGGGCATAGTTTATGTAAGAATTATAAGGCCTCAGGCAACCAGTAATATATTTTTGAAAGTAGAAATATAAATGAGGTGCCCGGCCAGGCGCGGTGGCTCATGCCTGTAATCCCAGCACTTTGGAAGGCCGAGGCAGGCGGATCACCTGAGGTCAGGAGTTCGAGACCAGCCTGACTAACATGGTGAAAACCCGTCTCTCCATAAAATACAAAAAAAAAAAAAAATTAGCCAGGTGTAGTGGTGGGCGCCTGTAATCCCAGCTACTTGGGAGGCTGAGGCAGGAGAATCGCTTGAACCCAGGAGGCGGAGGTTGCAGTGAGCCGAGATCACGCCATTACACTCCAACCTGGGCAATAAAGCGAGACTCTGTCTCAAAAAAAAAAAAAAAAATGAGGTGCCCAAAGAGGAGGTCAAGTGGAATCGTGTAAAATACTTAAATACAAGAAAAGCCATAAAAGGGGGATGGGGAGGAAGAGATGTAAATAACAAACACAAGGGATACTACCAAAAAACCTGATATACTTAAGTACAAATATGACAAAATATGTACAGAATTTACACTTTAAAACACTGATGAAAAAAATTAAAAATGTTCTAAATAAATGGAAAGGTATTCTATATTCATTGATTGGAAGATTCAATATTATTGAAATGTCAATTATTCCTAGCTTGGTCTACAGATATAATGCAGACCCAGTCAAAATCCAAGTAAGCATTACTGACTCTAAAGTTTATAAAAATGGCAAGACAATAGTAAAGAGCAAAGTTGGAAGATTTACTTTACACATTTTCCAGACTTACTGCAAAGCTGTAGTAAACAAAACAACCTGTTATTAATGAAAGAATGGAAACGTAGGTAAATGGTAGGTACAGAATAGGAAGGCCAGAAATAGTCTCACATAATTAGAGACAACTGATTTTTAACAAAGACAAAAAAGCAATTCAATGGAGAAAGAATAGTCTTTTTTTAACAAATTTTGCTTGAATAATAGAATTTCCAAATGCAAAAATAAAAACAATCTAGGCACAGGATTCACACATTTTACAAAGAATAACTCAAGATGAATCACAGACCTAATTGTAAAATGCAAAAGTATAAAATGCTAGAAGAAAACATAAAAGTAAATCTGAATGATCTTGGGTTAGATGATGAGTTTTTGTATATAGCACCAAAAGCACAATACATGAGGGAACATAAATAAAGCCAGTTGGACGTTTTTAAAATTAAAAGCCTGTGTTTTGCAAATGATAAAGAATAAAACAAGTTACACATTAGTGGAACATATTTGGAAATTATATATATCTATTAAGGGATTTATACCTAGAATGTTCACACTTTACCAAATAAGATATGCAGATAGTGTGTAAGTATATTAAGAGATATTTAAACATCAATTATCATTAGGGAAATGCAAATTAAAAGAATAAGTTACAAATACAAACTGTTAAGATAGCTAAAATAAATAAAAAACTAACAATGGTAATAGTTGGTAAAAAATATGCAGCAATAGGAGCTTTATTCATTGCTGGAGGGAACGTAAACGGTATGTCCATTTTGGATGATAGTTTGTCAGTTCCCTACATAGCAAACATATGATCTGGCAATAACCTTTCTAGGTATTTAACTGTTTGAAAACCCTACATTCACACAAAGTACTTTATGTGAAAATTTATAGCAGGGTTGTTTATACCTGCCAAAAACTAGAGGCAACCAAGATGTCCTTCAATAGGTTAGTTATAATCTAACAATATTAAGTGATAACAGGAATGAGCTGTCAACATGGTTGTATCTTAATTGCATATTGTTCAGTAAAGAAGACAATCTGATACAGCTACATATCAAATTATCTTATTGATATAACGCTAAGGAAAAGTAAAAATTAGGGGATCCAGGGATGTAATGCAAACTATAAGACAATAATTTAATGGTATCAAAATGTATGACATAACCTCACTAAATGGGGTGGGGGAAAAAGCACTTACCTAAGTAATGAGTGAAGTGAACATTCTACGACAAGATACTGTATATAAACAAAAACTGTACAATAAATAGCCTTTGCTTATTCTCATTTGGGTGCCCTTTGTTTACATCCACACTAGATATCAGGGTAATGTAGATTAACACTGTAATGAGATACCACAATAGACATACCTAAATGGTAAAGTTAAATCACTAATCACTAACAAAGTCTTAGTGAGAATGCAGAGCAGTGGTTCTCAACTGGTGGTGATTTTTGCACTTGGTGAACATTTGATAATGTCTTGAGATATTTTGGTAATCACAAATGGAGGGGAGAAGTGTGCTCCTGGCATCTAGTGGGAGAAGAGGCCAAGGATACTATTAAGCATATAAAATGCACAAGAAAGTCCCTCACAACAAAGAATTATTCATTCCAAGATGTCATAGCGCTATTGTCGAGAAATCCTGATGCAGAGAAAATTGAAACTTCAAAGACTGCCAGTAGGAATGCAAAATGATACATGCATATTGAAAAACATTTTGGCAGTATCTTACAAAGTTAAATTCGCATATACCATATAACCCAGCGATTTCATTTGTAAATGTTTACCCAGAAGAAATGAAAATATATGTTCACACGAAGACCTGCAGGAGTATATTTATAGAGCAGTATTATTTATAATAATTAGTACACTAGAAACAACATGACAAATAAATATACAAATTTTGGTATCCTTACTGTGGAATTCTACTTAGCAGTGAAAAGGAGTAAGATGTAAATATATTCACAGCATGGCGAATCTTAACATTGAATTAAGTAAAAGGATTCAACACAAATGATTTTATAGCGTTGATCCCATTTGTAAGAAATTCTAGAAAAGCAAATCTATAAAGGCAGAAGTCAGATGTGTGGTTGCCTGGAGGCATAATCAGGAAAATGCTTGAATGCCAAAGGCAGAATCTTTAGAGGGTAAGGGAACTATTCTGTACCTTAATTGTAATGATGGTTAAATATACGCAATTACTAAAACTCATCCAACTATATACCTAAAATGAGTGAATTCTATTGTATAAAATTTCTGCCTATAAATCTATTAAAAATTTAAAAATAGAAACTAGAAAATAGAAAGTGCTATTTGGGTTTGATTCACTAATTGTGTTGAATGTATGCAGAGAAGTCATAAAATATCAATGAAAACAAAAGGAGGTCATTGATGATCTGATTGTATCAAGAGCAGTTTGAAAACTGTTAGTACCAAAACTCAGAATTCAGTGGGCTTTGCAAAAATGGGCAGTAAGGACACAAACAATAAATACATATTACATTTTTAAGAAATTGAATTGAATGAAGAAGAGAGATAGCATGATACCAAAAGCAAGAACAAAAGCTAAAGTGAGACTTGTATCATAGAAGAGACTGAGAGGGCTGATGAAGATGCAAAAGAGAAAGACTGATGCCAAGGGAATGAGGTTGAAAGCTTAATCAGGGTGGTTGTCCTTAGTCAAAATAAAGGATGCTCCCTCATGCAGACTAGAAAAAAGGAAATTAAGACCAATATGATCGTATATACATTTGTGGGGAAAACAGGAAGCTGAGAGAGATGGTGGTTTTCTTGATTTTCTCAGTAAGCCGGAAAAAGATAAACTTGCTTAGAGTAGGGAAGAATGTGGGCCTCCAGGGGGTAAGTAAAACTTTATAGTCTAAAGGGAAGGAGCCAGTATGACTGTAACTAGTGGAGATTTGTAAAAGGATTGAGGAACAGTGCTGAAGATCTTGATGCTATAGACCATATGTTGCTAGTGGTTCACATTTATAAAGTTGACTGATACCTTTAGAAAGTGTATTCTCACAGTTTTAGAGCAGAAAAGTTTAATTTTAGCATTGATCAATTCAAGTTTTGCTTCACAGGTGTGGTTGAAGGTGGAAGATACTAAGCAATTAAGGATGTTGGTGAGAATATTGTTTTAGAATATTGTTTCACCTAAATTATCAAATTTGCCCAACCCAAGACAAGTAGAGAAGAGAGAGTTCAAAAATAACTATTCGACTTCTTAGGGTACCTTATCTGTTAGGTATCCTAAGAGATATACTTCTGCTTCAGTAACACACACACACACACACACACACACAAACACACACACATTCAGGCACTCACATTAAGTCAAAACAGTTTCAAAGGACATCTTCCTAAGCATATGTTAAAGGAGCCCAAATCTGTAAAAACACAGAGTAGACAAAATTATTTTTTTCAAAGCTTCTTTATCTCTGGTAGTGTTAGGTTGCTTACATCAAATTACACATTATATAAAATAAAAATAGAAGTGTTTAAAATCTTATTCTAAAACTTAGTCTGATTTCAATTAAAAAAACTCTGAATAAGAATTTGAGAATGATAGATCCCTTAAGATGGTCTTCTGGTTTATGATTAATCTATCATCCCACCACTGTGACATAATGGTTAATATAATTTGCCTAGTGTCATAATTATATGTCTTTCATGCGTGACATGTAAAAATATCTGCTAGGAACTGGCAAATATTTTCATATGGTTACTTTAGTACTATTTGTACCTCAACAACAATTGAAATTTATAAAATCTGTCAAATCAAGTATTTACTGTTTCATATATATGCAAAAATGGTATAATACACTTATTTTTAGTTATATAAAATGGTTTGCAAACTTAAATATAAAAATATACATACAAATAAAATGTGACAATCTTGAAATTCTTATATAACAGACCAAAAAAGCCTCAAAAGAAGTATTTTTCACATTTTACCTTTTAAGCATTATCCATAGACAATTCACAATTTATTTTTCACTTGACATTATTAAGCCCATAAACATGTGTATCTGTGAATCTGCCTGTATGTGTGCATGCTTCTTTAGAAAAAATGGCAGATAGAACAATGACTTTGAATGCACGACTTAGCCATTTATCAGTCTCTGGAGTTCTAGAAGCCTTGTTTTTATGATGTGTTTCATTTCAGATATTGTGATCCACGACACTGAAACTTTCCAAGTGAAGCTCAAGGTTATTTACAAGAAAGCATTTATTATTTTAGAAAATAAGCAGTTAAAAAATCCTACACATCAATACAAGCTAGGTTAAGCATCACTTTTGAAGGCAAGGAGAATTGCATTTGTCTAGGCTGTAAAACCTAAGTTTAGATAAAGAATCCAGCAATAAAGCTGAAAGGAAGAAGGGATAAAAGGGACAGGATATTATTAAAGTTTATCACTCCTTAGGTCCATACAGTTCAATGACAGTTTCAAAAGGATGTGCTGATAAAGGATTTGCCTGCAGTTTGACACACTGTGCAGGGGTTCCAGTAAGCCTCTTGTGGAACAAAGAAAGCTAAGACATTTCTGAAGCTTGAATAGAAGAATGACAGCTCTGAACCCAAGGGGCAGCCTTTCCCTAAGGCTTTTGCTATATATATATATATATATATATATATATATATATATATATATATATATATATATATGGCTTTTACTCCATATATATATATATACGCTGAGAGAGATAGAGCAAAAAATATATATAGCTATATATAGCTATATATAAATATATTTTACTGTGCTAATGATAATACCAAAGCTATAACCAAAATCGCTACCTCCTTCCCAGAAATTTATGAGAGCCCATAGTAAAACCTTAAATGTTTAGAAAAATAGCATTGTTTATACTTTATCATAGTTCTTATATTTGTTAAATCTTGCTGAGCCATTATCACTGTGAAGACCACTAGGTTAGTACCAATGACAAAATTATGCCAAAAAATAGGGTGTACGGGGTTGATTTATTCTACCAAATAAAGCATCTTTAAAATTTAAAGACAGTGAACTCCAGCTAAATGTTAGATTACCATCTTGAATATATACAATCTAATAAACAAAAATACAAATAATAGTTTAAAATTGAGGCAATATTTTACTTGTTTGGTTTACCTAATTATCAACTTACTTATGTAGTTAATGCAAAATGTCCTTTGCACAGGCCTTAACTTGCATGTGACAGAATAAAGATTCTGAAAATATATCAGATAAATAGTTTTATTTTTTAAACTTTTAGGAAGTAAGGGATACTTTTAAAAATATATAAACATTACACACTATTATTTTATATAACCTGGAAAACATTCACTTCTGAAAATATGAGCAGTTTTATTTCCTTTATCTTTGTAGAAATTAAGAGATAGTATCAAAAATAAATATATATAAAAATCACACAGTTTTACCATATTTAATCTGGTAAACATTAAAAGTATAAATTTTCTAAAATAAAAATTTAACCACCATGAACACTGCGATGTATTTAATTTATTTACTGCAAATATAGTTAAAATTATTCATGGTATATATTCTGTAACTATTTTTCATTTACATTTTCATGAAAATGAAGCAAGAACTCCTGAGAAAATCATCAATTACAAATATATGCAGTTTCTGGCTAGCCATATGTAGAAAGCTGAAACTGGATCCCTTCCTTACACCTTATACAAAAATTAATTCAAGATGGATTAAACGCTTAAATGTTAGACCTAAAACCATAAAAACCCTAGAAGAAAACCTAGGCAATACCATTCAGGACATAGGAATGGGTAAGGACCTCATGTCTAAAACACCAGAAGCAATGGCAACAAAAGCCAAAATTCACAAATAGGATCTAATTAAACTAAAGAGCTTCTGCACAGAAAAAGAAACTACCATCAGAGTGAACAGGCAACCTACAGAATGGGAGAAAATTTTTGCAATTTACTCATCTGACAAAGGGCTAATGTTCAGAATCTACAAAGAACTCAAACAAATTTACAAGAAAAAAACAACCCCATCAAAAAGTGGGAGAAGGATATGAATAGACACTTCTCAAAAGAAGACATTTATGCAGCCAACAGACTCATGAAAAAATGCTCATCACTGGCCATCAGAGAAATGCAAATCAAAACCACAATGAGATACCATCTCACACCAGTTAGAATGGCGATCATTAAAACGTCAGGAAACAACAGGTGCTGGAGAGGATGTGGAGTAACAGGAACACTTTTACACTGTTAGTGGGACTGTAAACTAGTTCAACCATTGTGGAAGACAGTGTGGCGATTCCTCAAGGGTCTAGAACTAGAAATACCATTTGTTCCAGCCATCCCATCACGGGTATATACCCAAAGGATTATAAATCATGCTGCTGTAAAGACACATGCACATGTATGTTTATTGTGGCACTATTCACAATAGCAAAGACTTGGAACCAACCCAAATGTCCAACAACGATAGACTGGATTAAGAAAATGTGGCACATATACACCATGGACTACTATGTAGCCATAAAAAATGATGAGTTCATGTCCTTTGTAGGGACATGGATGAAGCTAGAAACCATCATTCTCAACAAACTATCGCAAGGACAAAAAACCAAACACCTCATGTTCTCACTCATAGGTGGGAACTGAACAATGAGAACACTTGGACACAGGAAGGGGAACATCACACACCAGGGCCTGTTGTGGGGTGGGGGGAGGAGGAAGGGATAGCATTAGGAGATATACCTAATGTAAATGATGAGTTAATGGGTGCAGCACACCAACATGGCACATGTATACATATGTAACAAACCAGCACGTTGTGCACATGTACCCTAGAACTTAAAGTATAATAAATATACATATATGCAGTTTCCTGTGTTCAATTTTATTTATTTTAAATTAACAAATATAATTGTATATATTTACCATACATAGCATAATATTTGAATTATATATACATTAGGGAATGCCCAAATCTAGCTAATTAACATAAGCATACCTCATATAGTTATTATTTTTGTGGTGAAAAAACTTTCTATCCACACTCAGCATTTTTCAACAATACTATAATGCTAACTATAGTCACCATGTTTTGCAATAGATTTCTTGAAGTTATTGATCCTATCTAGCTGAAATTTTGTGGCCTTTGACAAACGTCTCCCCAACAGCCTCTGCCCACCACCACCATCCTAGTCCCTGATAATCACCATCCTATCCTCTACTTATATGAGGTCTTTTTTATTTTTGTAAATTTCACATATGAATGATATGCAGTGTTGGTCTTTCTGTACTGGGCTTATTTCACTTAGCATATGTCCTTCAAGTTCATCCATGTTGTTGCAAATGACAGGGTTTACTTTATTTTTATGGCTGCATAGCATTTTATTGTGTATATATACCAATTTTCTCTATCCATTCATCTGTTGTTGGATACTTAGGTTGATTCCATATCTTGGTGATTGTGAATAAGGCTGTGATAAACATCGGCATGCAGATATTTCTTCCACACACTGGTTTCATTTTCTTTGGATAAATATTCAGTAGGGGGATCATATGGTAGTTCTATTTAATTTTTAGAGAAACTTCCATATTGTTTTTATAATGGCTGTACTAATTTACACTTCCACCAATGGTATGTGAGGTTTCCCTTTCCTCTATATCCTACCCAACACAGTATATTCTATCTTTTTTATATTAGCCATTCTAAATATGAGATGATATCCCATTGTGGTTTAAATGTGCATTTGCCTGTGATGTTGAGCAATTTTGTGTATACTTTTTTTTTTTTGCCTTCTTTTAAGAAACGTCTATTCAGGTCCATTGCCCATTTTTTAATTGGGTCATTTGCTTTCTTGATATATAAGACTCAAAATACTATGCAGCCATAAAAAAGGATGAGTTTATGTCCTTTGCAGGGACATGGATGAAGCTGGAAACCATCATTCTCAGCAAACTAACACAGGGACAGAAAACCAAATACCTCATGTTCTCACTCATAAGTGGGAGTTGAGCAATGAGAACACATGGACACAGGGAGGGGAACATCACACACAGGGGCCTGTCCGGGGGTGCAGGACTAGAGGATGGATAGCATTAGGAGAAATACCTAATATAGATGATGGGTTGATGGGTACAGCAAACCACTAAGGCACGTGTATACAAATTTAACAAACCTGCACGTTCTGCACATTTACCCCAGAACTTAAAGTATAATTTTTAAAAAATCAACTCAAAATGGATTTAAGACATAAATGTAAAACCTGAAACTGAAACTACTAGAAGAAAACCTATGAGGGAAGCTCCATGGCATTGGTCTGGGCAGTGACTTTTGGATATGACCTTAAAAGCATAGGCAACAAAAGTAAAAATGGACAAATGGGATTATATCAAAATAAAAATCTTCTGCACAGAAAATGAAACAATCAGTGGAATGAAGAGATAACTTACAGAATAGGAGAAAATATTTGCAAACTATACATCTAATAAGGGTTAATATCAAAAATATATAAGGAACTGAAATATACATGTTTTCATGAAAAAAATTTATTAAGCCATCCAAAAACTGTGTAGGTTTTAGGGAGCTAGAATGTGTTTGGAATGAATTTTTAAACTTAAAAGTAGTAGATGAAGCAAGTAAAACATTGCATTTATTAAGAGTATAGATAATAAAAATGAAAATGAGTCTTCTTCCTCACCACAGAAGCACAATAATCTACCCAAGACACAACCATTTTCATTGGTTTCTTTTATACCCTTCTGGAAATTTTGTATCTTTGCAAACAAAAAAAAAAACTCTCCCCCTGTCTTTTTTTATCTTCCTCTCTGTATACGTGTGCTTAAGTGACTGCAAATATATTTATCTACATGCTTAGTAAGCATATATATGTGCTTGGTAACATTTTCTTATCTGCAGATATGTATCTAAAGTCATTAATCTTAACAGTTGTAAAAGTTGTAAAGGGATTTAGGATACTTAACCAAAGTTTATTTAACTTGTTATTTGTGAACTTAAGTTTATTTCAGAAATTTATTTTTAAAACAAGGTTATAACATATTAATGTACTTAGAACTCTATAGAAATGTGTGATATTTGGAAATATTCCTAGAGGTAGAGATGCTGATAAAACAAGTAGGCTTTTTAAGTTTGGTAGCTGTTGCTAAATAGCTTTCTAAACAAGTTACTCGAATTCATATTTTCACCAATAATGCCTCAATAGCCTGTCAATCCATGTTCTTGTACACTCTGTACATTATCAAAATATGTGACTGTTTTCAAAATAATAGGTTAAAAGAATGGACTGTTAACTTTGATTTAGCCTGCATTACTTTACCTATGAGTGTGCCTGATCTTCAATATAGCTATTGTAATTGTTTTAGAGCTCCACTACTGAGCCCATATAAAACAGCAAATGTAATTGATACATGTGTATATGCTGACTGTTCCACCAGCTGGCTCTATCCCCCATCTCTCTCTCTCTCCTCGGGTCTCCCTATTCCCTGAGATGTGATAATATTAAAATTAGGCCAATTAATAACCTTACAATGGCCTCTAACTGTCCAGGTGAAAAGAAGAGTCATGTGTCTCTCACTTTAAATCAAAAGGTGGAAATTACTAAGCTTAGTGAGGAAGGCATGTCAAAAGCCATGATAGGCTTAAAGCTAGATATTTTGCATGAAACAGTTGGCCAAGTTGTGAATGCAAAGGAAAAGTTCTTGAAGAAAATTAAAAGTTCGACTTCAGTGAACCAACAAACAATAAGAAAATGAAACAGCCTCATTGCTATTTTAGTGGTATGGATAGAAGATAAAGCCAGCCACAACATTCTCCTAAGTCAAAGCCTAATCCAGAGCAAAGCCACAACTCTCTTCAAGTCTACGAAAGCTGAGAGAAATGAGGAATCTGCAGAAAATAAGTTTGAAGCTAGCAGAGGTTGGTTCTTGAGGTTTAAGAGAAGAAACTATCTTCCTAACATAAAAGTGCAACAGGAAGCAACAAGTGGTGATGTAGACAGTGCAGCAAGATATCCGGAAGATCTGGCTAAGATAAATGATAAATTGGATACACCAAACAGCAGATTTTTAAGGCAGATAAAATTGCCTTCTATTGGAAAAAAATACCACCTAAGATTTTCACAGCTAGACAGGAGAAATCAATGCCTGGCTTCAAAGCTTCAAAAGACAGGTTGACTCTCTTGTTAGGGGTGAATTCAGCTGGTGCTTTGAGTTGAGTTGAAGTTCATTCTCATTGACCATTTGGAAAATATTAGAGCCCTTAAAAATTATGCTAAATCTCCTCTGCTTGTGCTCTATACATGGAAAACAAAGTTTGGATAACAGCACATCTCTTAACAGCATGATTTACTGATATTTTAAGCCCACTGTTGAGACCTACTGTTTAGAGAAAAGATTCCTTTCCAAGTATTACTATTTATTGATTATGCAGCTAGTCACCCAAGAGCTCTGATAGAGATGTATAAGATTAATGTTTTTATGCCTGTTAGCATAACACGTATCCTGTAGCCTATGCATCAAGGAGTAATTCTGACTTTCAAGTCTTATTATGTTAGAAATAAATTTTCTAAACATATATAGCTTAGTAGGCAATGATTCCTGTGATGGATCTGGGCAAAATAAACTGAAAATCTTCTAGAAACAATTATTTCTATATGCCACTATGAACATTTTTGATTTATGGGAGGATGTCAAAATATCAACATTAACAAGAATTTGAAAGAGTTGATTCCAACCTTCATGGTTTATTTTGAGAGGTTCAATACTTCAGTAAAGGAAGTTACTACAGATGTGGTGGAAATGGCAAGAGAACTAGAAGTGGACCCTGAATATGTGACTGAATTGCTGCAATCTTATGATCAAATTTAAAAAGATGAGGAGTTGCTTCTTATGCATGAGCAAACAAGGTGGTTTCTTTAGATGGAATTTACTCCTGGTGAAGATGCTGTGAACAGTGTTCGTATGACAAAAAAAAAAAAAATTAGAATTTAGAATATTACCTAAACTTAGTTGATAAAACAGTAGCAAGGTTTGAGAGGATTGACTCCAATTTTGAAAGAACTTCTACTATGGGTAAAATGCTATCAAACAGCACTGCATGCTACAGGGAATCTTTTTTAAAAGAAAGAATCAATTAAACTTCAGTGGCAAACTTCATTGTTATTTGTTATTTTAAAAAATTTCCAGAGTCATCCCAACCTTTAGCAACCATCACCTTGATCAGTCAGCAGCCATCATCACTGAGGAAAACCCTCTACCAGCTAAAAGATTATGACTCACAGAAAGATTACGTGATTAGAATTTTTAGCAATAAAGTATTTTTAATTAAAGTACGTACATTGTCTGTTAGATATAATGCTATTTTTTCTTAATAGACTACAAGATGGTGTAAACATAACATATACACTGGGAAACCAAAACAGTTGTGTGACTCAATTTCTTGTGATATTCACTTTATTGTGGTGGTCTGGAATCAAATCTGCTATATCTCTGAGATATGCCTAATTTGTGGTCATTTGCATCTTTTTTTAACCCAATATTCTCCCTGTTAGATTCACTATGTTGTTGCATGCAACATTTTTTTTATAGCTGAGTAACATCACACTGTATGAATATGCCACATATATTTAACTTGCATCTGATCATTTTTGATTGACTTTTATATTGCTTATAAAATTTCAAAGTAATTTCGAGGCTGATATGATGTTAGCTTCTTGCAAATAGGATTTACATGTGCTTTAAATGGTATCTGGTGGCAAATCACTTTAACCTAAATAAGTTTTAAGATGCTTTTAAACGAGGATTTCAGGACCAGTGTATTTCTAATTAACTCTTATTTCCTGGTTGTAGCTCTTTTGGGAAACCAAGCTAAAGTATTGGTGATGAGCCAGACACCCCCATTCTCAGCGGATGGGGAGCACCATTTTTTATTTACTAATCCCTGTAGTTTGCCAAAAGATCTGCTCTGCTCTTAATTCCTCCACTTCCTTTTCTGTACCTCAAGAGTACATTTAGGATCAAATGCATTTCGTCTGTTTTTCAAGGGGACAAGAAGGATTTTGAAGGAAGCAATTCCTTATATGTGTACTTTTAAAATACAGAGAAGCTATTTTATTTTATGTTGTCATACCTTTTAATAGTTGCTTCTTCTTTTACATATCTTTATTATTTCTTCTAAACAGTAGGCACTTATTCAAGTTTGAAATAAATGAAATATTGGTGTATACTAAGATTGGCATTTTATACATTTTATTCTGTATAAACTTGCAGACTTTTCATTTTGTCATCATTTTTTCATTAATGTTTGCCAAAAGAATTTTATTTTTTTCTGTAGTATTTCTACATCTTATAAAATTTTAACAATAGCACTTTATGTAGAAGACGTCTACTCACCTCACTGTGGGCTCTTTTAAACCACTTTCATTGGCTATCTTTCTTAACCAAGAAGAGTATATTATGAAATTCAGTTTCATATCAAAAAATGAATAAAATAGCTTTGGTGAGAGAGAGAGATAAAATGAAAAGCAAGAGGGACTGAAGGGAGGCTTTGAATGTGATAGAGTAACACAATTGCCAGGTAGAGACTGTGGGCAGAAAAGTGATACCTACTGATGTTTCTTTAATAACTCAATCATCAATAGGTATCACTTTTCTGCCCACAGTCTCTACCTGGCAATTGTGTTACTCTATCACATTCAAAGCCTCTCTTCAGTCCCTCTTGCTTTTCATTTTATCTCTCTCTCTCACCAAAGCTATTTTCTTTAGTAACTCAGTCATGCCTTGGGGGTGGAGCCAAGATGGCTGAATAGGAACACCTCCAGTCTACAGCTCCCAGCGTGAGCAACACAGAAGATGGGTGATTTCTGCATTTCCAACTGAGGTACCGGCTTCATCTCACTAGTGGGTGCAGTGAACCAAGCCTGAGCCGAAGCAGGGTGAGGCATCGCCTCACCCGGGAAGTGCAAGGGGTCAGGGAATTCCCTTTCCTAGTCAAAGAAAGGGTGACAGACGGCACCTGGAGAATCAGATCACTCCCACCCTAATACTGCATTTTTCCAACAGTCTTAGCAAACAGCACACCAGGAGATTATATCCCGCGCATAGCTCAGAGGGTTCTATGCCCACGGAGCCTCGCTCATTGCTAGCACAGCAGTCTGAGATCAAACTGCAAGGCTGCAGCGAGGCTGGGGGAGGGGCGCCCACCATTGCTGAGGCTTGAGTAGGTAAACAAAGCGGCCTGGAAGCTCGAACTGGGTGAAGCCCACCGCAGCTCAAGGAGGCCTGCCTGCCTCTGTAAACTCCACCTCTAGGAGAAGGACATAACCAACAAAAGGCAGCAGAAAACTCTGCAGACTTAAATATCCCTGTCTGACAGCTTTGAAGAGAGTAGTGGTTCTCCAAGCACGCAGCTGGAGATCTGAGAACGGACAGAATACCTCTTCAGGTGGGTTCCCTGACCCCTGAGTAGCCTAACTGGGAGGCACCCCCCAGTAGGGGCAGACTGACACCTCACATGGCAGGGTACTCTTCTGAGACAAAACTTCTGGAGGAATGATCAGGCAGCAAAATTTGCTGTTCACCAATATCTGCTGTTCTTCAGCCTCTGCTGCTGATACCCAGGCAAACAGGGTCTGGAGTGGACCTCCAGCAAACTCCAACAGACCTGCAGCTGAGGGTCCTGACTGTTAGAAGGAAAACTAACAAACAGAAAGGACATTCATACCAAAACCCCATCTGTACATCACCATCATCAAAGACCAAAGGCAGATAAAACCACAAAGATGGGGAAAAAGCAGAGCAGAAAAACTGGAAACTCTAAAAATCAGAGCACCTCTCCTCCTCCAAAGGAACACAGCTCCTCACCAGCAATGGAACAAAGGTGGATGGAGAATGACTTTGACGCGTTGAGAGCAGAAGGCTTCAGACAATCAAACTACTCCGAGCTAAAGGAGGAAGTTCGAACCCATGGCAAAGAAGTTAAAAACCTTGAAAAAAAATTAGATGAATGGCTAACTAGAATAACCAATGCCAAGAAATCCTTAAAGGACCTGGTGGAGTTGAAAACCATGGTACAAGAACTACGTGACGAATGCACAAGCATCAGAAGCCAATTCGATCAACTGGAAGAAAGGGTATCAGTGATGGAAGATCAAATGAATGAAATGAAGCAAGAAGAGAAGTTCAGAGAAAAAAGAATAAAAAGAAACGAGCAAAGCCTCCAAGAAATATGGGACTATGTGAAAAGACCAAATTGCGTCTGATTGGTGTACCTGAAAGTGACGGGGAGAATGGAACCAAGTTGGAAAACACTCTGCAGGATATTATGCAGGAGAACTTCCCCAATCTAGCAAGGCAGGCCAATATTCAAATTCGGGAAATACAGAGAACACCACAAAGATACTCCTCGAGAAGAGCAACCCCAAGAAACATAATTGTCAGATTCACCAAAGTTGAAATGAAGGAAAAAATGTTACGGGCAGCCAGAGAGAAAGGTTGGGTTACCCACAATGGGAAGCCCATCAGACCAACAGCTAATCTCTCAGCAGAAACCCTACAAGCCAGAAGAGAGTGGGGGCCAATATTCAACATTCTTAAAGAAAAGAATTTACAACCCAGAATTTTGTATCAAGCCAAACTAAGCTTCATCAGTGAAGGAGAAATAAAGTACTTTACAGACAAGCAAATGCTGAGAGATTTTGTCACAACCAGCCCTGCCCTAAAAGAGCTCCTGAAGGAAGCACTAAACATGGAAAGGAACAACCAGTACCAGCCACTGCAAAAACATGCCAAATTGTAAAGACCACCAAGGCTAGGAAGAAACTGCATCAACTAATGAGCAAAATCACTAGCGAACATCATAATGAAAGGATCAAATTCACACATAACAATATTAACTTTAAATGTAAATGGACTAAATTCTCCAATTGAAAGACACAGGCTGGCAAACTGGATAAACAGTCAAGACCCATCAGTGTGCTGTATTCAGGAAACCCATCTCACGTGCAGAGACACAAATAGGCTCAAAATAAAGGGAGGGAGGAAGATCTACCAAGCAAATGGAAAACAAAAAAAGGCAGGGGTTGCAATCCTAGTCTCTGATAAAACAGACTTTAAACCAAGAAGACCAAAAGAGACAAAGAAGACCATTACATAATGGTAAAGGGATCAATTCAACAAGAAGAACTAACTATCCTAAATATATATGCACCCAATACAGGAGCATCCGGATTCATAAAGCAAGTCCTTAGAGACCTACAAAGAGACTTAAGACTCCCACACAATAATAATGGGAGACTTTAACACCCCATTGTCAACATTAAACAGATGGAGACAGGAAGTTAACAAGAATACCCAGGAACTGAACTCAACTCTGCACCAAGTGGACCTAATAGACATCCACAGAACTCTCCACCCCAAATCAACAGAATATACATTCTTTTCAGCACCACACCTATTCCAAAAATGACCACAAAGTTGGAAGTAAAGGACTCCTCAGCAAATGTAAAAGAACAGAAATGATAACAAACTGTCTCTCAGACCACACTGCAACCAAACTAGAACTTAGGATTAAGAAACTCACTCAAAACCACTCAACTACATGGAAACTGAACAACCTGCTCCTGAATGACTACTGGGTACACAACAAAATGAAGGCAGAAACAAAGATGTTCTTTGAAACCAATGAGAACAAAGACACAACATACCAGAATATCTGCGATACATTCAAAGCACTGTGTAGAGGGAAATTTATAGCACTAAATGCCCACAAGAGAAAGCAGGAAAGATCTAAAATGGACACCCTAACATCACAAACTAGAGAAGAGCAGACACATTCAAAAGCTAGCAGAAGGCAAGAAATAACTAATATCAGAGCAGAAGCGAAGGAAATAGAGACACAAAATAACCTTCAAAAAATCAATGAATCCAGGAGCTTTTTGAAAAGATCAACAAAATTGATAGACGGCTAGCAAGATTAATAAAGAAGAAAAGAGAGAAGAGTCAAATAGACGCAATAAAAAATGATAAAGGGGATATCACCACTGATCCCACAGAAATACAAACTACCATCAGAGAATACTATGAACACCTCTACACAAATTAACTAGAAAATCTAGAAGAAATGGATAAATTCCTCGACACATACACCTTCCCAAGACTAAACCAGGAAGAAGTTGAATCTCTGAATAGACCAATAACAGGCTCTGAAATTGAGGCAATAATTAGTAGCTTACCAACCAAAAATGTCCAGGACCAGATGGATTCACAGCCGAATTCTACCAGAGGTACGAAGAGGAGGTGGTACCATCCATTCTGAAACTATTCCAATCAATAGAAAAAGAGGGAATCCTCCCTAACTCATTTTATGAGGCCAGCATTATCATGATACCAAAGCCTGGCAGAGACACAACAAAAAAAGAGAATTTTAGACCAATATCCCTGATGAACATTGATGCAAAAATCCTCAATAAAATACTGGCAAACCAAATCTGGCAGCACATCAAAATGCTTATCCACCGTGATCAAGTGGGCTTCATCCCTGGGAGGCAAGGCTGGTAAAACATACTCAAATCAATGAACATAATCCAGCATATAAACAGAACCAATGACAAAAACCACATGACTATCTCAATAGATGCAGAAAAGTCCTTTGACAAAATTCAACAATGCTTCATACTAAAAACTCTCAATAAATTAGGTATTGATGGGACGTATCTCAAAATAATAAGAGCTATCTATGACAAACCCATAGCCAATATCATACTGAATGGACAAAAACTGGAAGCATTCCCTTTGAAAACTGCCACAAGACAGGGATGCCCTCTCTCACCACTCCTAGTCAACATAGTGTTGGAAGTTCTGGCCAGGGCAATTAGGCAGGAAGAGGAAATAAAGGGTATTCAATTAGGAAAAGAGGAAGTCAAATTGTCCCTGTTTGCAGATGACAGGATTGTATATCTAGAAAATCCCATCGTCTCAGCCCAATATCTCTTTAAGCTGATAAGCAACTTCAGCAAAGTCTCAGGATACAAAATCAATGACAAAAATCACAAGCATTCTTATACACCAATAACATACAAACAGAGAGCTAAATCATGAATGAACTCCCATTCACAATTGCTTCAAAGAGAATAAAATACCTAGGAATCCAACTTACAAGGGATGTGAAAGACCTCTTCATGGAGAACTACAAACCACTGCTCAATGAATTAAAGAGGATACAAACAAATGAAAGAACATTCCATGCTCATGGGTAGGAAGAATCAATATCGTGAAAATGGCCATACTGCCCAAGGTAATTTATAGATTCAATGCCTTCCCCATCAAGTTACCAATGACTTTCTTCACAGAATTGGAAAAAACTACTTTAAAGTTCATATGGAACCAAAAAAGAGCCCGCATTGCCAAGTCAATCCTAAGCCAAAAGAACAAAGCTAGAAGCATCACGCTACCTGACTTCAAACTATACTACAAGGCTACGGTAATCAAAACAGCATGGTACTGGTACCAAAACAGAGATATAGACCAATGGAACAGAACAGAGCCCTCAGAAATAATGCCGCATATCTACAGCTATCTGATCTTTGACAAACCTGAGAAAAACAAGCAATGGGGAAAGGATTCCCTATTTAATAAATGGTGCTGGGAAAACTGGCTAGCCATATGTAGAAAGCTGAAACTGGATCCCTTCCTTACACCTTATACAAAAATTAATTCAAGATGGATTAAACACTTAAATTTTAGACCTAAAACCATAAAGACCCTAGAAGAAAACCTAGGCAATACCATTCAGGACATAGACATGGGCAAGGACCTCATGTCTGAAACACCAAAAGCAATGGCAACAAAAGCCAAAATCGACAAATGGGATCTAATTAAACTAAAGAGCTTCTGCACAGAAAAAGAAACTGCTATCAGAGTGAACAGGCAGCCTACAGAATGGGAGAAAATTTTTGCAATTTACTCATCTGACAAAGGGCTAATATCCAGAATCTACTACGAACTCCAACAAATTTACAAGAAAAAAACAAACAACCCCATCAAAAAGTGGGCGAAGCATATGAACAGACACTTCTCAAAAGAAGACATTTATGCAGCCAAAAGACATGAAAAAATGGTCATCATCACTGGCCATCAAAGAAATGCAAATCAAAACCACAATGAGATACCATCTCACACCAGTTAGAATGGTGATCATTAAAAAGTCAGGAAACAACAGGTGCTGGAGAGGATGTGGAGAAATAGGAACACTTTTACACTGTTGGTGGGATTGTAAACTAGTTCAACCATTGTGGAAGTCAGTGTGGCGATTCCTCAGGGATCTAGAACTAGAAATACCATTTGACCCAGCCATCCCATTGCGGGGTATATACCCAAAGGATTCACTTTTGCACTGTTGGTGGGACTGTAAACTAGTTCAACCATTGTGGAAGTCAGTGTGGCGATTCCTCAGGGATCTAGAACTAGAAATACCATTTGACCCAGCCATCCCATTAATGGGTATATACCCAAAGGATTATAAAACGTACTGCTATAAAGACACATGCACACACATGTTTATTGCGGCACTATTCACAATAACAAAGACTTGGAACCAACCCAAATGTCCAACAATGATAGACTGGATTAAGAAAATGTGGCACATATACACCACGGAATACTATGCAGCCATAAAAAATGAGGAGTTCATGTCCCTTGCAGGGACATGGATGAAGCTGGAAACCATCATTCTCAACAAACTATCGCAAGGACAAAAAACCAAACACCGCATGTTCTCACTCATAGGTGGGAATTGAACAATGAGAACACATGGACACAAGAAGGGGAACATCACACACAGGGTCTGTTGTGGGGTGGAGGGAAGGGGAGGGATAGCATTAGGAGATATACCTAATGTAAATGACGAGTTAATGGGTGCAGCACACCAACATGGCACATGTATACATATGTAATAAACCAGCACGTTGTGCACATGTACCCTAAAACTTAAAGTATAATAAAAAAATTTTTAAAAAAACTCAATCGTAAAGAGAAGAATCGTTTACAAGTTTAATTGAAAACAGACATATGACAGTAATTTCAGACCCCGAACAAATTAACCTCAAGTCGCAGATAGGTATATACAGAGATGTAGATATAGGTACAGATATTTCTCTATCAAATGCCTTACTAATTCATATATCAAAAACCAAGGAGATAGATTTCTTTTTCCAATTTTCTCCAGCTGGTTGTTTAAATATAATTAGTCTGATACTCATAAACTACAGTCACAAATCAGTCTCATTGCATTAGTATAATTATATTGTATATAATTAGGGGTTTACATAAACATGCAATCAAATACATTTTTAAAATTACAGCTGAAAATGGCTACTTTTGTTTATATGTGTAAAGTGTTAATGAAGTATTTCTCCTCTTTTAGTCTCAGGTTCTTTTTTTAAAAAATCAGGGTACTAGTAATATTTACCTCATATAAATACTGTGAGGGGTAGTATAAAATAGAGTATGTAGAGTGCTCGATAATGTGGCAATCTCATTGTTACTGCTCATTAATATTATTTGAATCTGAATCTAAAACTCATCAGTCTGGATGTCCAGACTATTTATATTTTTCTTCTTTTTCTATCAGATACCACTTAAAATGTGAAGCTATATCACATATATATGGAAATTTTTATTTTTTTATTTTTTAAATTGCAATGGTATGTTCAAGTCATAATTTTTTTGGTTATCTAAATAAAGAGAAAAGGAAGAAGATGTGGCAGCAAATGACAAATCATGCTGTAGAATTAATAAATGTTGCCCAAACAAGCTGTGCAAGGTGATCCATTCAAGGGAAAAATACTGAAAATTCTGTTTACAATTTTAAATAATATTTTGAGACTTTCATGTTGATGCAGCTTAAAGGAATCAGAACTCAAATATTAGAAACTCTCCCTCAAAGTCCAAACAAATTTCTTGGAACTACCTCAAAATGTGATAAACAACAGGGCATCAGCACACCTGCTCCTACCATTCTTGTTTCTGAGTTTTCCCCAAGGAACAGTACTACTTGGCCAATAGCCATCATTTGCAAAAAGGTTCAAGGCCTCAAACAGACATCAGAACAAGTAGATTCTGGAAGAAAAATATTCTGAAAATACAAGCAAACAGTTAATGCAAAAAAAAAATTCTTTAATAGATAACAGAGCATTTTTTGTGGTTTTTGGTTTGTTTCTGAAACAACAAATTAGCCTAAGTTTCCCAGTCCTTTGGCCTCCTGACTTAAAATATCCATGAAGGGATAGAAAAAAGTAATTAAACTTATATTATTATAACACTTGTCAAGATGATTTAAGAGGATTATTTGGAAAAGCATCATTTAGCTTTTTAAATGAGTCATTTTTCTGTAACTCAAATGTTTTATGATTTACTGAGTGTATTTAACCAATATAGACTTCACAAGTCTTTCACATAAAATAGAAAATTTACAAACAGCCAGTACTATATTTGAATACATTTTTTGTTTCCTTCAACCAAGAATGGAACATTTAAAACCTTTTTTCAATTAATCACTTTTTTATTTTTTCAATTAATTTTTATTTTTTCAATTAATCACTTTCTCATTCTATTTTCCAATTAATCACTTCTATCTACTGGTTTCTGTAAATCACTTAAGGAAGGAAAAACTCTGAACTCATTTCCATTTATTCTTTTATTATAGTTTAGTTTCTAAAACATTTTATTCAATCTCTATTTTACAATATTCCTGAGAAGGACCTTATTGTCTTCAGCGAGCTTGTTTATTTAATTTTTTAAGAAATAAAATGCATTCTTATCACAATTTGAATATACATTTTTTAAATAAAAGAATTTAGAGTACAAGAAGTTACAAAGACAGCACGGAAAGGGCTCATGTAACCATAACCCAGCATCACTCATTGGTTATGTCTTAGTTATCTGTTGTATATAATACCTAATACCGAGCCCAGGAAATTCCATAAGATATATGTGCACTTCTATGTAATTTAATGACGTGTAGATCTATGTAACTACCACTGCAATCAAGACACAGAATGATTCCCTTACCTCAAAGATCTCCGTCATGCTACTCCTTTTTAGTCCTATCCACCTCCTTCCACCCACCTATTCAAACTCTTGCAATCACTAATACATTCACCATCTCTATATTTTTGCCATTAAAAGAGTGTTATATAAATAAAAACATACAGTATATGGCCTTTTGAAACTGTCTTTTCTTCACTCAGAATTATGCCCTTGAGATCCATTCTAGACAAACCGTGTGTCACAGTGTGTTCCATTGTATTATTGAGTGATATTTCATGGTATGCATGTACCACAGTTTGTTAACTATTCACCTATTGTAGGATATTTTGGTTGTTTCAAGTTTAGAGCTATTACAAAAAAAAAACCTATTTTATACAAAAAAAATGTATAAAATATTGTGTGTAGACATAAGTTTTTATTTCTCTGGGATAGTTTCCAGAAGTGTCATTGCTAGGTTCATATGTTAAACATATATTTAGTTTATTAAAAAACTGCTAACCAATTTCAAAATGGCTACATCATTTTAGATTTCCATAAGCAATGCATGGAAGATCCAGTTTCTCTACATCCTCACCATAATTTGGTATTTTTTTCTCATTTTAGCTGATATAATAGACATATGATATGCACAGTTGTGATCTTAATTTGCATTTCCCTAATGGGTAGTTGTGTTGAATATTTTTTCATGCATTAATTGCCATTCATGTATTATGTTTGGTGAAATGTCTTTTTCTGTCTTTGGCTATACTGTAACTTGTTTTGTTAAAAAAATAGGAAAATGAATTTCTTAGAAGAGTTTTTAATTGGCTTAGAAGAGCTACCCATTCATATATTATGTTTGATGAAATGTCTTTTTCTGTCTTTTGCCTACGTTGCAACTTGTTTGGCTAAAAAAATAGGAAAATGATATTCTTAGAAGATCTATGATCTAATAGTGAGCAGTATATTCTTTTATGGCTATAAAAATAGAATAGATTTATATAGACAAAATCAATATAATGAAATAGTACTCCAAATGTGTTTAATAATGTCTTTTAATCTTTATGTCATGATGAATTTGGTTTATTAATTAACATAAATATATGACATCATATCTCCCTTCTTGATGGTTTATATCATTTAATTTAAAAATATATGTATTTATTTAGTTCCTTTTCAATGAATATTTACATTTTCTTATAAATTGAAGCACTAGTTCTTTTTTCTATTTAGACATATTAGAATTCTTTGGACAAACAGCATAAATATATTACATGTTTATAATTTTTGTCTAATTGCCCTCATTTTTAAAAAAAGTGACACTAATGTGCTGTTTCACTAACAACAAACACACATGTGGTAATGGGCATTGTTCTGTACTGTCAAGATGCTCACTCAGAATTAAGATAAACATTTCCTAGATGCAGGAAATAATAACTGTTGATAGCTCACAGCCACCTATGACCATATAATCTAGAGGATCTTATAGTACTAGAGATATTAGAGGAAGGAAAAGATGCAATACACAACTTACAGGCAATCTTATGGTTCGGGAACATGCCTTTTCTTTTGGCAGAGAACTATATAATACTCAAAAACCAGTTCCTACTAATCTGATTGGCCAAAATGAGAAGGCGTATCTGACCAGGTGACATCAAGTAAACATGCAGCCTGAGCTGTCATTCAAGAGCTTGGTGTCTGCAGACCTGTAAAGTCAAAAGGTCCTGACTTCTATGTCATTTGCTGATGCTATTCCAGTTCCTATACATCATCTCACATCAATGGGCCCATAAGATTGATACCCATGATAGCAATAACAACCTACTCATGAATCCAACAGCATGGGCTCCTATTCAACAAGACTGATCTAGTTGCTGTATTGATAAAAGTTAAACTTGTCAGGTAAAGAGCTGCCATAATGTGATACCATCCCTTGAGGGTGGCTATTGATTACATTACACCCGTTCTCTAGTAGCAGAAGCAGTGATTCTTCTTTACCAGAATCAACAAATATTCTGAGTATGGGTTTGACATTCTTGCACCTCTATTCAAGGATATAAGGAGTATCTCATACAGTAAACCTGGTAAACTGCATAGATCAAATCTAAGGCACACACTTCAAAGTAAAGGAACTGCAAGAGATAATAGGATACACTGGTGCTATCACATTTGTACTGCCAGAATCTACTGGCTTGATAGAGTGACAGAACTGCCTTTTGAAGATACAGCTGAGACTTCAAGTTAGATATATTTCCTATGAATATGGTTAACTATCTAACAGAATGCATTCTATACTTTAAGTCAACAACCATTATTCTACATATATGGTGCTTCCAATGGGTAAAATACATGGTTCTGTGAACCAAAGTTTGGAAGCAGACATGAGAAGTGCCCTGCTTATAGTCATTCGCTGTGACTCACTTGAAGAGTTTGTGCTTTCTGCCCCTTGTTCCCAGAAGAAAACTGAAACAAAAACAAGAAACATTTCCACCAGAGTTTCTGTGTTATATTAAATTTAAATTTTTAACCTATGTCTCCTGCCTGACCACTTTGATCTGATGTCAAGATGAGAAGTCAAGTAAAGGAGTCATAATTTAGACAGGAGTAATTGACCCTGAACATCAGGAGAAGACAGAAATTTTAGAAAATGTTGGGGCAGGGAGGAATATATTTTATATCCACCTGATCAGCCAGGACCTATGCTATCTCATATAATGTCCCTGGCCAATTGTTATTATGGAGAAGGCTGAATACAATCTCATCGTACCTCTTTTAAATAAAATACTTTTTTACTAGGATATTTATATCATCTTTCCTTTTTCTTCATGCTTAAAAGATTCAAAATTTATTTTTTATTCAAAATTGTATTCACTATTATTCAAAATTTATTCATTATTTTTTAATGAAAGTGGGTGCTGACAGCCTGCTCTAGGAGTTGGCCTCCTAGGAGAACCCAACATCTAAAGTAATAATTAATAGAATAATTGAAACTGTGGATAAGTAATAACATGATATATTAGTTTATATATTAACTTAAACAGGAGCAGCAGAATGAAGCACCGTAGAACATGCCAGCTCTTAATGTTTTACACGTAATCACATTTTTCCTCTTCTTGACGTCATTTTTTTCTCTAGAACATATACCCTACGTATCTTCCTCCAAAGTAGAAATAATCAGACCACAGTTTCTCACTATGTGCACATGAATCATCAGATTTCAGGCAATGCCTGAGAGTCCTCATTTCTGAGAAGGTACCTAGAATTCTGGTCTGTGGATCACACTCTCAGTAGTAAAGACCAGACTTCATATGGAATGACACTGCTGGTTATTTCAGCTGCATATTTTTTTTCTAACTTTTCTAATTTGAGGCTCTACTTAACCTGGACAGTTGGGACTTGAATAAGTACCAGTGACTTCAAGTAAAATCCATAATATATCTTGGATTCATTCTAAATTCTCAGCTCTCCACAGATTATGATTAAAACAATAAAGATACTCCTAATAGTTTTATTGAATTTTTATCCAGAAATATGCCGCCTCTTTTTCTTTATTTAAACACCCTCTCCTCAGTATCAATTTTACCTGATTAAGTTATCAAGAATTTATACATGTAAGTTTCTTATACCTTTTTTCTTCCTAAATAATAAACGGTCACTTTTATCAATACTTTTATCAACACTTCTTTCTTAGCATTGTGTCTTTGGATGAGCATATTGTGTTATCCTTTCAACTATAATATAATCATCTTATTTTGTATCTCTCCATTGTTTTTCCATTATCATGCTCTGCAAGTCCTTACATTAACTATATATTGTTTCATTTTTTCCCTCCATATTCCATATCTGAATATTTATTCCTACATACTTTCCTTCCTTTGATCCTCCATTCATTTATTTTCCTCTATTCTGTGGATTACATCTGCAGGCTCTATGTGACATCTCCAATTATTTGATATGAAGTTCACTCTTTCTGATTTCTGGATTTATTTTTTAAGTCTCAGGTTCCATCCTAAGCCACATGGTTCTTCTTTTCTTCTACCTCACTGTTTGATTTCTTATGTCATACACCATCATAACCCACATATTCACACAGATATTCAAGACACAGAACCTTTCCATCACCACAAAGATCTCGTGTGTTGTCTTTTTATAGTCTCTCTCCCTCCCTCTCTTTCTCTCTCTTACACACACACGCACACACACCCACACACTTCCCTCTCATCCTCAGTGCTTCATAGTCCCTAGCAACCACTAACATGCCTTCTATTTCTACAATTTTGTCATTTTTTAATGTTACGTAAGTGAAATCATACTACATGCAACCTTTTGGGACTGACTTTTTTCCCCCTTGGTATAATTCTCTGGATATTTATCCATTGTTTCATGTGTCAATAGTTTGCTCCTTTTTTATTAATTAATAGTATCTCGTGGTATGGATGTACCACAGTGTATTTTACCATTCAACCGTTGAAAAACATGTAGACATTTGGAAACTAGACTGTTTCTCTTTTGGGATTATCACAAATAAAGTAGCTGGAAGTATTTGTGCACATGTTTTTGTATGACAATAAGTTTTTTATTTCTCTGGGATAAATACCAAGGAGTGCAATCATTATTTCATCTGGTAGTTGTATGTTTAGTTTTTTAAGAACCAGCTGACTGTTTCCTAGAGTGGCTATACCATTATACATTCCCACCAACAATATATGAGATGCAATTTTTCCACATCCTCGCCAGAATTTGGTGTGATTTACTTTTTAATTTTAGCCATTTCTATGTAATATCTCATTTACTCACACATTATTTAGATGTGTATTAGTTTTCAAATGTTGAAAAATTTGCCTATCTTTTTGAACTGATTTCTAATGTGACTTAAGAGCATACTATGGATATTTATCTGAGAGCATGCTATGGATGATTTCAATTATTTTTACATTTTTTGACTGGGTGTAGTGGCTCACGCCTGTAATCCCAGCACTTTGGGAAGCTGAGGTGAGCAGATCTCTTGAGCACAGGTGTTCAAGACCAGACTGGGCAATGTGGCAAAACTCTGTCTCTATAAAAGTACAAAAAAAAATTACTCGAGCATAGTGGCCTGCACCTGTAGTCCTAGCTCCTCAGGAGGCTGAAGTGGGAGGATCACTTGAGCCTGGCAGGTTGAGGCTGCAGTGAGCCATGATCATGCCACTGCACACCCTCCTGGGTGACAGGTTGGGACCCTGTCTCAAAAAAAATAAATTATTGAAGATATGATCTACATTATTAAATATTGTGTGGGTACTCGAAAAGAATGTGTTGCTGGTGTTGTTAGATGAAGTGTCCTATAAATGTGATTTAGATCCTGTCGGTTGATAGTGCTGTTGATTTCTATATCCTTGCTCACTTGAGGATTATATCCTCTATATCCTCACGATTTTTTGTTACTATTCTTTCAATGCATCACCTACTTCTCTGTAAATGTGGATAAAATCAATAAAATTAGGAGAGTAATCACAGAAGAGTAATATTTTACTGAGAGAAATGGAGGTTTGGGAAAGCTGAAGAAGTAGGCTCACCTTGCATTGAGAAACTGATATTAATTGTGGGGGCACACAGCTGCCCAAAAGACTAAATATGCCTCCAACTAAAAGCATAAAACTTAGTGAGATTGACCCTTCTATCATTATGTAATGCCCCTCTCTGTCTCTTACCTCCCTTTTTCTCTCTACCCCTCCCCTTCATAAAATAGGTGTTTTAAACAGTCCCTCTGCATACTCTTAGAATCACATCTAACAGGGCAATAATTTTGCTTTAACTACTAATCAATTTAGAAGACATAAGAGCAAAAGGATAGTATATTTATCTATTTTTTCTTTTCTCTGTTCTTTTCTGATGTTCCAATATTTCTTCTTTCATTTTCTTTTCTGTTTAGCAAACTTTCTTTAGCAATTCTTTCAGGGTAGGTCTGCCATCTACAATTATTTTAATTTTCCTTCATCTAACTGTCTTTTTCTCACTTATGAAGGATATTTTTACTGACTGTAGGACTGTAAGTTGAAAATTCTTTCCTTCCAGCACTTGAAAAATATTGTGTCACTACTTCTTGCTTCCATGGTTCACAATGGGAAATACACTGTCATTTACTATTTTCTCCTACAGGTAAACTTTTGCTTCTCTCTCACTCTCAGACAAGATTTCTTTCATAATCAAGATCTTTTCTTCTTTTTTGCTTTTCAGAGGTTTGTCTATATGTGTTTTGTTGAGAATTTATTTGTGTTGAAGTTGCCTGAGGTTTTCTTAGCTTCTTCAATCTGTGAGCACATACCTTTGGTCAAACTTGGAAAAGTTTTCAACTATCACTACTGCGATATATCTTTCTCCCTCTCCTTCTCCCTCTCCCTCCCTCTCTCTCTTTTCCACTGTCCTTCTGAGATTTCCCTGATATGACTGTTATAATTTGCTGCATTCCCAGAGGCCTCTGAAACTGCTTTTGTGGTTTTTTTCCTAGTATATTTTCTCTCCATCATTTAGCTTTGGTAATTTCTATTGTTATGTCTTCTAGTTCTCTGTTTCTTCTGTCCTTCCATTCTACTCTTGAGTTCATCCATGGAGATTTTAACTTAGGTTATTATATCTTTTAATTCTAAAACTTTCATTTGTTTTTTCTTTAGGTTTTCTATTTCTTTGCTTAGAATTCTACTTGTTTTTGTTTCTGTCAAAGAAAACCGTGTCTATAACTGCTTATTGAAGCATTTTTATAATGGTTGCTTTAAAATCTGCCTCAGATAATTCTAAAATCTCTGTTTTCTTGGTACTGACATCTGTTGATTGTCTTTTTATGTTCAGTTTTACATTACATTCTCTTGGTTCTTGGAATAACAAGTGATTTTTCATTTGATATTGGTATTATGGATATTATATAAGGAGACCCTGGAACATTTTTAAACCTTTTGTTTTAGCTGGCTTTCTCTGGTAGCACTTTAGCAGGGAAAGGGAGACACCAGCTTCTTTCTACAAGGTATGAATAAAAATACAGCTTCCCCACTCAGCCTCTGTTGACACCTAAGGGGTAGGGATTTTGATTACTGCTGCATGGAGAAGGGAGATTCAGAGCCCTGCTAGGTCTTCTCCATGGATAACTAACTGTATTAGCCTGTTTTCATGCTGCTGATGAAGACATACCTGAGACTGGGTAATTTATAAAGAAAAACAGGTTTAATGGACTTACAGTTCCACATGATTGGGGAGGCCTCACAATCATGGCAGATGGCGAAGGCACATCTTACATGGCAGCAGAGAAGAGAGAATGAGAGCCAAGTAAAAGGGGAAACCCCTTTTCAAACCATCAGACCTTGTGAGGCTTATTCACTACCACTAGAACAGTTTGGGGGAAACTGCCCCATGATTCAGTTATCTCCCACCAGGTTTCTCCCACAACATGTGACAATGATGGGAGCTACAATTCAAGATGAGATTTGGGTGGGACACAGCCAAACCATATTAATCTGCTCCTGGTCACTCCCAAATCTCATGTGCTCAACTTTCAAAATAATCATGCCTTACCAACAGTCCCCCAAAGTTGTAACTCATTTCAGAATTAGCTCAAAAGTCCTCAGTCCAAAGTCTCATCTGAAACAAGGCATGTCCCTACTGCCTATGAGCCTCTAAAATCAAAGCCAAGTTATTTACATCCTAGAGACAATGGGGTAGCAGGCCCTTGCATGAATACACCCATTCCAAATGGGAGCAATAGGCCAAAATGAAGGGGCTACAGGCCCCATGCAAGTCCAAAATACAGTGGGGTAGTCAAATCTTAAAGCTCCAAAACCATCTCCTTTGAAGAGATCCATGTCTCACATCCAGGTCATGCTAATGTAAGAGGTGAGCTCCCACAACTTTGAGCAGTTCCGGCCCTGTGGCTTTGCAGGGTACAGCCTCCCTCCTGGCTGCTTTCACAGGCTGGTATTCAGTGCCTGCAGCCTTTCCAGGTGCATGGTGCAAGCTGTCAATGAATCTACCATTCTGGGGTCTGGGGGATTGTTGCCCTCTTCTCACAGCTCCACTAGGCAGTGCCCCAGTGGGGACTCTGTGTAGGGGCTTCAACACCACATTTTCCTTATATAGTGCCTTAGCAAAGGTTCTCCATGAGGGCCCTGTCCTTGCAGCAAACTTCTGCCTGGACATCAGGCAATTCCATATATTCTCTGAAATTTAGGTGAGAGGTTCCCCAGTCTTAATTCCTAACTTCGTGCACCCACAGGCTCACCACCATGTGGAAGCTGCCAAGGTTTGGGGCTTGCACCCTCTGACATCACAGCCCAAGCTGCACTTTGGCCCCTTTTAGCCACAGCTGGAGCAGCTGTGATGCAGGGCACCAAGTCCCTAGGCTGCACAGAGCACGGTAGGGGGTGCACGGGGGTGGCCCTTGGCCCAGCCCATGAAACCGTTTTTTCCTTCTAGGCCTCCTGGCCTGTGATGGAAGGAGCTGCCACAAAGGTCTCTGGCATGCCCTGGAGAAATTTTTCACATTGTCTTGGTGATTAACATTTGACTCCTTACTACATATGCAAATTTCTGCAGCTGGCTTAAATTTCTACCCAGAAAATGGTTTTTCTTTTCTATTGCATGGTCAGGCTGCAAATTTTCCAAATTTTTATGCTCTGTTTTCTTTTAAAACTGAATGCTTTTAACAGCACCCAAGTCACATCTTGAATGTTTTGCTGCTTAGAATTTTCTTCTACCAGATACCCTAAATCATCTCCCTCAAGTTCAAAGTTCCACAAATCTCTAGGGCAGGGGCAAAATGCCGCCAGTCTTCTTGCTAAAATTCAGCAGGAGTCACCTTTACTCCTGCTCCCAGCAAGTTCCTCATCTCTATCTGAGACCACCTCAGCCTGGATTTAAATCTCCATATCATTATCAGCATTTTGGTCAAAGCCATGCAAGTCTCTAGTAAGTTCCAAACTTTTCCAATCTTCCTATCTTCTTCTGAGCCCTCCAAACTCTTCCAATCTCTGCCTGTTACCCAGTTCCAAAGTCGCTTCCACATTTTCAGGTATCTTTACAGCAGCACCCCACTCTACTGGTTCTTACATACTATATTAGTCTGTTTATATGCTGCTAATAAAGACATACCCAAGACTGGGAAATTTATAAAGAGAAAGGTTTAATGGACTCACAGTTCCATGTGGCTGGGAAGCCTTCACAATCATCATGGTAGGCAAAAGGCACATCTTACATGGTGGCAGGCAAGAGAGGAGAGCCAAGTGAAAGGGGAAACCCCCTTGTCAAGCCATCAGATCTCATGAGACTTATTCACTACCAAGAGAACAGTATGGTGGAAAACCCCTTCTTGATTTAATTATCTCCCACTGGTTTCCTCTCACAACACATGGGAATTACGGGAGCTACAATTCAAGATGAGATTTGGGTGGGGACACAGCCAAACCATACAACTTCCCCATCTTGTTCCTTTACCCTTTATGTTCTTAACTTCTCTGACTTCTTTCTGCTTTTCAGTCTTTCTATGTCAGCTTATTGTATCCAGTGTTTTTAGTTGTGATTAGCTGAAAGAAAATAAGAAAAAGTATATCTATTTCACTTTCCCAGAAGTGAAACATTTTATTTGTTTTTAATTTTTGTTATAACACTATGCAAAAGCTCACTGCTTTTAGTTGGAGGCATATTTAGTCTTTTGGGCAACTACGTGCCCTCATAATTCATATCAGTTTCTCAATGCAAGGTGAGCCCCCATGATCAGCTCTCCCAAACCTCCATTTCTCTCAGTAAAAAATTATTCTTCTGTGATTATTCTCCTAATTTTATTGATCTTATCCACCATTACAGGAAAGTAGGTGATGCCTTGGAAGAATAGTAACAAAACTTAGTAATCCCTTCAATTCTAAGTTCAACATCAGCTGTAGCCTATGGAGAAATTAACAGGAGTCTTAGTGATGCAGCTTTATATCCTCAGGTCAGCTACTTGACCTCTTGCTATATCTGGAGAAGCAACTGAGATCTTAGCAATCTCATGGAAAAGTAATATTGTCTTCGTACATTTTTACTTTTATTTCTTGAATCAATTGTGCAAAATGCCAAATTTCCATATCTGATTTTGTATCATTTTATAGTCTGCAAATATATGGTATAGATATTTCTAGAATCTCCTATACTTTCTGCCTATTGAATATTGTTCTAGAAAGTTATCTCATATGTTGGCATAAAAATTCCATTTTTAACAGAACTCTGTTAATTTTTTAACAGAAATTTAAAAATGGCAACATCACGTTGGTTTATCTGCACTTATTATTTACTTATTTCTCATAGTGCAAATAGAGAAATCTGACTGTGAAACTATAGACTAAAAGTGTTTTGCAGTAGAGGCTCTTTGTTTCTCTGTGACCGGGCTTCATCTCCCTTCCACTGCACTTTGGGGAGCCAGGTCAGACACTACTTGTTGTGGCCTCATATTTGTTTTTATGTTCCTGCTGCTACAGTCTTTGAACTTTCCATTCCACAGCAATGAAATGAGCTTTACCTGTGAAGACCATCTTTCTCACTGTTCGTCTTTACATCCAGCCTTCATGCTTTCAAATATGAGCATGCTAGTATAGTTTTCTGAAAGTTTTATTTATTTTGTTTTTTGTTGTTTCCTCTTAATTGTCTTTATGTTACTTTCATCACCCTGCTCCTATCTTCAATCTGAGTTGCAGAGTACTATGACCAATATGATAAGGCTCTCTTAGCTAGTTTACACTTGCTGAAACTACTTCACTAAAAAGTCATAAAGCTATTGCCCTCTTTGTGGATTATTTTTGAGATTAGTGTTTTGCAAATTGCTTTTATACCAATTGTTTTTTGTAAGAAATCTATTAGTACCCTATTTGTTAAATATATGAAATGCAAATAAATTTTCAGATGTATGGCCATATTTTACATAACTAGCCCTCATAAGGGACAATATTGAGTGTTTATAACTGGATTTAGTGATTTCCTTTTCAGCGCATATTATTGGAGAAGGGATGCTGTACTGAAAATAATTCTGCACTTATGAAGTTTGCCATTTCACATACTTTAAGAGAATGTGTGAATGAATGTAAACAAATAATAGAAAATTTGGCTGAAACCCTTAACATACCAATTAGCTAGCAACTTGTCTTAAATGCATATTCTACTGCCTACTCATAATAGAACACAATTCTACTCCCACTGCCTACTGATGGACATTTTAAAGTCAGGAAACAGACTCCAGAATGCCTGCTGCAGTAACATCAGATGCGTTTATAAGTAGCACTATTTTCATTTTGGACTTTCAAGTCTCAAAAAGATCATGTGCTTATAGAAGCTCATCACACATGTATAGCTTAGTCAAAAAGAACACTGAGAAAAGTAGTTAGAGAAATCGAGTAATGGAGAGAGAAATATGGAAAAGACTTTTGTCAAAGTGCCATTGTTGTATTATGGTATCTTCAACTGTCTGCACAGCTTAAATTTTCCAAAGAAGTTTGTACTCATGCAGATTTTACTTACTAATTTCTATTAGTATGATTCCTATGAAGAAATGCTTAAAAACATTGTCATTTAATCAGACAGTACCTAAGAAGTAAATAAATGAAGTTATCTTTCTTAGCTACCAATAGGAGAGCATTCAGGTTGGATACAAAGTGGCCTCCTGTATCTCACTGAGTCTAAATAGCATTCATATCATGATGTGTCTTGTTCTGGGGGAAGTGAAAATCAATTGCTGAGCCTTTACTGCTTAAATTCCATTGCCATCAAATTCTTGTAAGGTTTTCAGCTTGTGTAAAGGTCTGTATTTGTGGAAACTATTAAAATTAGATTGAAAATGTGCCACAGACTTACCCAGTTTATATTAGGCATTGGCTTCAAGAAAAGTTTTGATATTCATATCATAGTCGGCATGAAATCATAGCAAAAATAAAGAAAAATTACAATTAAGTGTTTCAGGTTTACATCCTATTCATCAGAGAAGGCAAGAAAAGATTTAATGCATCAGCCTGCTTAAAATAAGAAAACAAACAGAAAACCTTAACCATGAGAATTATCTATGGAAGTAGAATTTAAAATTAACTGATAAAGACTATAGCAATTATTCTTCAAATTAAATCAGGATTTCAGCACTAAAGAACAAAAGGCAGACACTAATTTAGATAGTTTTACACCTAATTTTCAAGGGGATTGGGAAGAATGCTGAGTATCTTCAAATCAATAGGATCAATTCCCTGACATGTTCCTCCTTGCCAGTGATAAAAGTATAGATAAGAAGATGAGCCAAATTTTATTAGTTTCTGCAGGCACTGTAAAAATATTAACATGAATATAGAGGATGATTTTTTTTAAAAAACACTCAGAGCTTTTTAGAAAACTAAACTGTCCCATGCTTTGTGAGTCAGTTGATTTCATATCTTTAAACTCAGAGCGGCAAATATGTTGCAAGTATAATAGTTTGCTATGGCGAATATCTTCTCTGTCACCTCTAACCAACATCTAAAGTAAATTTTCCCAATGAGGAGCTTGTAGTGGAGTTGCTACTTATAAAATTAATTTTGTTTAATGATTACTACTACTTGGTATATCTTCTTTTCATCTTGAAAAACTATGTAATTGTCTTTGTATTTTTGTGGATTCTTCACTTCTGTGCTTCAATTCTGTCTTCCAAATTTTACTGCAATTTCTTTGAGGGCAGACATTATTTCCATCCCCCAAAGCATCAAGCAAAATATCTTAAATACAGTTGAACATTAGTTTAATTTAAAACTCAATCTTTAACTGAGAAAATCCATAATAATACATCACAGAACTTCATAATCCTCCTTAATAGCTCTGTGAAATAAATAAACAGTAGATATCTCTATCATATGGAAAATAAAACAGAGACCAATATTTGTAAAAAGGTAAATCATAAATCATAAATCAATATTTTTAAATATTTTCAGAGTTTTTTCATTACCTTTCAGCAATTGTTGCATAGTTGGGTTTCGTTTTATGTTTATTTTGTGGTTTATGAATTCTATTTACCAAATAAAAATCTTCACACCCTAAGGAACTTTCAGCTTACGAAATTTGAAAAATGCGATACAAAGCCCTATATTGGCAAAAACAATCTAAGCACCACAACAAAGCATTGCAAAAATAAAAGAAAGAGTATACATTTTATGCAATAAGTCTTGATTTTAGAGAATATTTTTACTTGTATAGTAGTTTACAATAAATATTTTCACAGTTCTTTTAAAAAAAGGATTGCTATATCATAAATCAGGATATCAGCTCTGCCGAGCATAAAATTAATTCTAGTTTACAAAGAAGTCAACAGAAATTTGGGGGATAAAATTAATATAATGCTAATTCTTCAGTTTTCTCTGCCTCTCTATATTAATTAAAAGTCCTGGGATCACTTCACCTCTAGTAGAGCTCCCATAAACTTATGGTCTCCAAAGAGTAGAATAAAACATGAGGATGACCATAAAACAGTTGGAGTTGCTCTCTCCTTGAAATAAACTTCAAATTTCAGTATATATAGAACCACAATACATAATTCTGTTACTAAAACAAAGAGAAATATTACATTGAGCTCTATAACCTGGCTAGTACTGTACCATCTTGCACCTATAAAATATCATGTTCTGACGTCATATTTATTTTAAATAATTGTTTTTGAAGCATTTAAAAGGAACATGGAATCAATGCAAAGTATAATCTTCTCCCTATAAATAATCAAGACAATCAGCAGTGATGACAGTTATGTAAATTAATAAATTTAACAGAAAATTAAGACTTTTCTCAGGATTGGAGCTTCTATAATAGTGAAAGGAATACACCTTTTTGTGGGTACATAACTGTGTTTAACTAGGGTTTACCCCCAATGCGCAAAAGTGTGTCTTTTAAGTGAGTAGTCATTATCAACAATTTTTATTAATTTATACTCTGACTTGTTTATTGAATGATTTCAATGTATTGGCCATGACTTTCTACAAACAAATGCAAAAAAGCAAATCTGTGTACAACTCACATTGCAGCATCATTGCAGTAGAGTTTCTCAGGAGATATAACATTATTTTCATTAAAGATCTAGTGAGGTAGTGAACCATTATTTATATAAAATTGAATAAGTCTAAGGCTTATGAATCTTTTTCATCAAGGTGCATTGTAACCTTTAACTCTGAAGAGAATAGTGAAAAGATGAAATGCGTAATTGGAAATGCAGATAAATATATCCTAGTAATTACAAATGGAGCTATCCCAGGACGTGATCATATTATAACGAGTTGTAACAAGGATAAATTGTGTAATGTTCACCTATACATGTTTTAGTCATTTATTTACTTACTTATTTATTCCACAAATATTTACTTTAGAATTCATACATTACAGGAAATGCCTTCCTTTGAAAAACTGACAACCTATTGGTACTACAAGAGTACTTATGAATACTGTGCTCTAGAGTAGGATGCAATATAATCTTACACAATTTAATTATAAGACAACACATACATATCTGACCACTTCTTTCCCTGCTCCCTGACTATCTCCTTAGAAGAAAATGCTGTCATCACCAATGTGAACTATTGCAATAACAGTCTCACACCCTTCTATAGTCCTCACAGAATAGTTAAGATGTGTTTTTAAAATAAGCTTAATATTTTTTTCTTCTGCGCTCCAAATCTTGTAATTTAAAAAAAAATCTCCTAGTTCTAGATCCCTGAGGAATCGCCACACTGACTTCCACAATGGTTGAACTAGTTTACAGTCCCCCCAACAGTGTAAAAGTGTTCCTATTTCTCCACATCCTCTCCAGCACCTGTTGTTTCCTGACTTTTTAATGATTGCCATTCTAACTGGGGTGAGATGATATCTCATAGTGGTTTTGATTTGCATTTCTCTGATGGCCAGTGATGATGAGCATTTTTTCATGTGTTTTTTGGCTGCATAAATGTCTTCTTTTGAGAAGTGCCTGTTCATGTCCTTCGCCCACTTTTTGATGGGGTTGTTTGTTTTTTTCTTGTAAATTTGTTTGAGTTCACTGTAGATTCTGGATATTAGCCCTTTGTCAGATGAGTAGGTTGCGAAAATTTTCTCCCATGTTGTAGGTTGCCTATTCGCTCTGATGGTAGTTTCTTTTGCTGTGCAGAAGCTCTTTAGTTTAATTAGATCCCATTTGTCAATTTTGTCTTTTGTTGCCATTGCTTTTGGTGTTTTGGACATGAAGTCCTTGCCCACGCCTATGTCCTGAATGGTAATGCCTAGGTTTTCTTCTAGGGTTTTTATGGTTTTAGGTCTAACGTTTAAATCTTTAATCCATCTTGAATTGATTTTTGTATAAGGTGTAAGGAAGGGATCCAGTTTCAGCTTTCTACATATGGCTAGCCAGTTTTCCCAGCACCATTTATTAAATAGGGAATCCTTTCCCCATTGCTTGTTTTTCTCAGGTTTGTCAAAGATCAGATAGTTGTAGGTAAGCGGCGTTATTTCTGAGGGCTCTGTTCTGTTCCATTGATCTATATTTCTGTTTTGGTACCAGTACCATGCTGTTTTGGTTACTGTAGCCTTGTAGTATAGTTTGAAGTCAGGTAGTGTGATGCCTCCAGCTTTGTTCTTTTGGCTTAGGATTGACTTGGCGATGCGGGCTCTCTTTTGGTTCCATATGAACTTTGAAGTAGTTTAAAATCTCCATCTCACTGAAAATTACACAAAATTTCTTACCTTTGCTTACAACGGATAATTCATATTATCCCTCTGACTTCATTTTCATCAGTCTCTCCTTCCTCACTCCATCCATTACTCTGGATGTCTTGCTGCTCCTCAAACATTCTAAATATGCTGCTACCTTAAGACATTTGCACTTACTCTTCCCTGTGCTGACAACACTCTTTTTCCAGGTATTCACCGGACTCAGTCCCTTACTTCCTGCTGAACTCAACTTGAAAGTGTTATCTAAGAAGCCTTCCTTGGTCACTTTATATAAAACAACTCTGATCTCAATTTCTTACCATCTCGCTTAAAATATTAAATTTTATTTTATGCTTAACACAAGCTAACATGAAAAAATGCTGTGTTTTTCAATTTAGGGTTTTATAAAGAAGACAATAAATTAAGTATTAATATATGCAACAAATTATGAATGCACTCTGATGTCAATATTTACTTTCTCTCTAGGGATCTGGTGAGACTTCTTTAAACTTAGAATTAATAATGAACCATCGCTTTTCCTTTTGCTTATCTGGCTTAATTTAATCCTCTTCTCTTTCTCATGAATTTCCTCTTCGTTACATTGTATGTTTTTATATTTTTTTGTTTCTGCTCATTTCTATTTGCTGAGTTTTCTTAATTTTACATCTGCAACTATTCAAAGCTCAGTTTTAGTACAGCGTTTATCAATTTATTTCTGTGGTGATGCTTTTCCAATAAATTATGCAAAATTCTGATGTTTTCTATTCAATAACAAGAAACATCTGTTACATGGCAGACACTGTCCAAATATTGGAGAGTCCTAGAATAATGCACACAGCCAACAATCAAATAGATGGGAGTTAAGCACTACCTCTGAAAATAAAGAGTATCAAAGAGTTTGTGGACATATTTTTAAACCACCACACAAATTAGTTAATAAACATTTAAAGGCATGGCTGATCCCAACATAAAGTATGAGAATTCCTCTGAGGCCATAAACAAAAATAAAACTGAAAGCAGGGAGATAAGGAGCTGTTCTGGGACATTTGCCTATGAAAGAAACCTAGAGAAGGATTATGGAATATACCTGTGAACTCATGTCCCAGCGTCTCTTGTAAGAACGCTAGTCTTATAACTATGCTTACCAATAGAATATGAATGAAAGTACAGTTGTTCCCCTTTATCTGAATTTTTGCTTTCCATAGTTACATTTAACTATGGTGAAATACAGTCCAAAAATATTAAGTGAAAAATTTCAGAAATAAACAATTCATAAGTTTTACATTGTGTGCCATTCTGAGGGTAGCTGATCATAATACTGAAAGACACAATCCCAAATGTCAATATCCTGAAAGATCAACATCCCAAAAATATCACTCCAGAAATAAAAATGATTTAAAAAATACTTCTAAGACATGTATTAATATTTACATTTTAAAGGGTGATTCATCTGAGAAACATGAAGACATGACAGAATACTTCATAGTTCACTTTACCTGATAAAGTAGGCAATAAGAACAAACATTTCTGCAAGCATAAGCAGATGAACCATATTCATGAAGAAATAGGTCAAAAAGAAAAATGTATCAATGCATATCACTAGCGCTGGTAATTGTGTGCACCTAGCTTTATAACTGCAGTTGTCTGAAATAACATGGCAAATAACCTAAAGTCTTGATGAGACCTATCAAAAACTGCAATGTGTCACCCAAACAGCCGAGATCTTCACAAATTTTATCCTTCTCAAATGCAGATGTCCAAAAAGGACAATTCTTTGTTTATTGAAGAAGTTTTAACATTTTTACATACATGCACAATGCTTACGCTAAAAGTCAATATTGTGATAATGCATTTTTATGGAATCAAATTTGCAAAAATGCATAAAACAACTTAGAACTCTCTACAAGTCTCCACACAATTTATAATTCCAGTATTGGGAATGATGCAAAGATTAAATACATAGCATAGCAAATTGCTTTACCAAATTTCTAGGTATTTCTTAATCCAGTCAAGTTGATACCTAAAATTAAGTCCACAAATCCACACCTTGTCGATTCGACACCCATACGCATCTCCTTAAACCACACAAAATTTATAAATTAAGATAATAAGATAAGTTCTGCTTAACATGTGGCAACTCTCCTGTGATTGTAATTTTGGGGATTTTAGACATTAGGGATTTAGACTTTAGGGATTTTGGTCTTTTGAGATTTCCACATATAAGATTATGACATTTGGGATTGTGTCTTTCAGTATTATGATCAAAAATTACATTCTGAGTAGTGCAGTGAAATCTCACATAATCCTGTTTCATCCTATCTGGGAGATAAAATGTCCCTTTGTCCAGCATAATTGTGCTCTAGATGCTACCTGCCAAAAATCAATTAGTTGCCATTTCTGTTATCAGATTGACTGTCGTGGTATTGCAGTGCTTGTGTTCAGGGAACCCTTATTTTATCTAGTAATTACCCCAAAGCATAAGAATTGTGATGTTAACAATTTGGATATGCCACAGAGAAGCCATAACATTCTTCCTTTAAGTGAAAAGGTGAAAGTTCTTGACTTAGGAAAGTAAAACAATTGCATGTTGAGGTTACTAAGAGCTATGGTAAGAACTAATCTTCTAGTCATGAAATTGTGAAGAAGAAAAAGAAATTTTTACCAGTATTGCTGTTGTACCTCAAACTGCAAAAGTTACAGCTACAGTGCATGATCATTGCTTAGTTAAGATAGAAAGGGCATTAAATTTGTGGGTGGAAGACACGAACAGAAACATATTCTCATTGACATCAATCAGGTTCTGTACCATCCATAGTTTCAGGCATACCCTGGGTGTCTTGGAACATATCACCCATGGAAAATGGGGAACTAATATAATGGGCACATTTTCAATGCCAAGCTGGGATTTATTCTGTCTTCTTCCTTTTTCTCTTTTCACTATGTGGTTGGTAATGAAGAACTCTAAAACGTCAGAGTTGCACAATCAAAGTTTGTATTCCAGAGTAACCATTTGAAGAACTGCCTGGAAGTCCAACTAGCATTGGACTTTGCAGTAGTAAAATATATGCTTTTATAATATCAAGCCTCTGAGATTTCAAGATTCATCCATGACAGAATACTTTGTTCAGCCCAATTAATCCAGAAATTTGATTCATTTAATCCAGAAATTAATCCACTGCTTTGGGGTAATGTTCTTCTATAACAAAAACATAATGTATGTGGCAATGGCTTAGTGCAGTGGTCGGTAAAACCTTTTTTTGAGGGGTCATCTTATAAATATATTAGACTTTGAAGACTATATATATATATATATGGTCTCTATTGTAACTACTCAGCTCTCCTGTAGTCAGCCATAGACAATACATAAATGACTAAACAAGGCTATGCTCCAAAAACAGGCCAGAGGGCAGATTTGCCCCATAGGCAGTAATTTTCTGGTGACAAAAAAAGTTAATAATGAAGGATGGGAATGTTGTGATCCATGTTATGCAGTGACAAAACATTTAGCAAAACCGTTACTGCCATGACATGGGAGGCCAGTTAGGTGCCTACTGAGTTAGGAAATCTACCAAAAGTTGTTTCAAAAGCAGAACGTTAGTGTGTGTGTGTTAATACAGGCTAAGTCTAACAATGTATAGAAAGAAAGGAGTTTAAAAAAAAAGGATGCATTATTCACAAGTAAATATGAAAAGAATATCAGGGACTTGAAGTGGAGAAGCTGAATAATTTCAGATCTCAGTAAAATAGATGAAATTTTATATGCCTTTGGGCAACAAAGATCTAGAAAAATTACTCATTTGCATAAAATAAACTGGGAATCACAAAACCAGATTTAGAAAATGACCTTCACAATCACACCATTAGCAGCAGCTGAGTTGACGGAGAAACAAGGAAACTGAAAAGCAAAATTGAAATGGCCAAAAGCACATGTATAGGTGCTTACTAAATTTGGGGGGATCCATATTGTCAAATAAAGTATAAACACAGATTAATTAAAAAAAAAAACTTTAGGAAGAAACTTCAAGGTACCTGTAGGCAATAAATACTGTGTAGTAAAAACAAACTAACAAAACCCACAAAAACAACATACTACCTCTCTGAATCTCTTCCCAGATGACAGGAATTAACTACGCTGAGCATTTATGAAACGTCTATGCAAAACCACACCCTCAATATTAACAAGAGTAAAAGACAAGAGAATAAAAATGACTGTGAAGAAAAGAGAAAATACAAGGAATATTAGTGCTGCAGTACATGTCCCTGCTCATCCCCATGCATGTCAGAGCTCTGTGGCAAGCAAAAGCAGAAAAAAATTGCAAGAAATATAGAGGAGGGATACCAGCTAAGGAGCCTGAGGGTGATTTGAAGCAACCATTGACAGGAAAGATTAAATCTACACTAAATTTGAAGACACCGGAGAAGAAAAAATAAAAAAAAAAAAGCAGATCACACAACAAACTGCAAGGAAGGGATTTCAAAGTGCATGCTCTCAAAGAACCAAACACCACAGAAAGAGATAGATGCAGGATTTAAAGAGACAGAATATCAGGCATCCATTTTAAAAAGGCAAACTATTTAATGTTTTAAAACCAAAACAGAACCCCTCCAAAAATATATAATTAAGAGAAAACACAGACAATTAACTTCTAAGGAGAATAACATTCAAAAGCAAGGGAAGAGAATCCTCTGTCAATTAGGTGGTGAAAGAGAAAACAAGAAAAAGTGAAAAATTCAGGGCTCTGCAAGACCAAAGGATGTAAAATCTGAGTACTAACAACCCCTCATTCACTTCCAAAACCAAACAACCAACCACTGCTGAGCTACCAGTTCTTTGCCACACTAACAGAAAATGGTGCAATTAAGATAAGAATCATGTAAGCCACCTGGATATCACTAAAAATGAACACAAGAAAACAAATCTATAGAGAACTAATGCAGAAAATCAGTCAAAAATGTGCATGCAACTTAAATGAGTTGCACCTTACATTAATACCTGGCAAAATATCAAGCAAAAGAAAACTGTAAGTCTGCACTCCAAACAGCAGTAAAAGTATTGAAACAAGTATTTGAAAATATGGAAAGCCACCTTGAATCAGAAATTAAAACTAAAAGTCAAAACAAATAAAAACAAGGAGAAATTATTTTTTTAAAAAAGCATAAGTTACAGCCAACCAGATGATAACTGGGAAAATTTCAGAAAAAGATAGTGAGCATTTTAAAAAATATGAATATATGTGTGTGTGTGTGTATATATATATATATATATATATATATATCCCATGAGGGAAAAACAAATATATACATATTATATACTCAAATAACATAGAAATAATACGACTAAAATTGAGGGGAGATGAAAGAGGAAAAAAAAGAAAACATGAAAAGCTAACTATTGTATAAGCAATAGGTATATATTAAATAATGCCCCCCACCAAAAAAATACCTGATAATGCAGATAGTACAATATTAAGCAAACAGTGGACTAAAGTCATCAGAATAGATAAAAGCGCAAAGGTAGTCCTGACAATAAACCTTTCAACCTTCTTGAACACCCAATTTTATTAAATAAAAAGGCAGAGAATGCATATCCTATAGATAAACATACCACATAAACTGCGCATAATTATAAATTGCAGTTGAAACTAAACCTATCAGTCCTAGAAACAAATGTAAACAGGCTTAATTTCTCCATTAAGAGAAAAAAAGTATTTTCAATTTTGCATACACAAACACACGCACACTCACACTGTCACAATATTCTCAATGTTAAAAAGTAAACTATCCAGTAAGATCTGACAGAATAAGCTTTATATTGTAAGCAGCTAACACATTTGTGACCTTTGCGATTTTAAAAAATTTCCCTTTTGTCCCACGGGGTATTTTACTTGTAACTTCATAGTCAGAAAATGTTAACTACTGAGCTTCATAGATTAATCAAGGGAAACATATGATAATACAAGGTCATTAGTTAGGTATTCCCAAGCTAATTCAGCAGCCATTATTTTCAACTGAGTATTGATGTCTTTTTGGGCAACAAAACACTTTTGATTTATTTAGATATATTTGGCTGTCTCATCTAAGACTTGCAAGATTCAGCCTCCATATGCGCTTCCATCTCCTTTTCTGCACCATGCCCAATCATAAATGTTCTGTTTTTGTTATATATGTCTTTCCATCTGTCATTAAAATAATACAGTCATTTCACTTTCTTTTTCAGTGGCGCCTGGGTCATGCTGGCGTTGGTGTTGTAATCATTTGGACTTTCTTTTTCTGAACTCTTAGAAAACATGGCCTCAATAATCCCAATGTTAGAAAGTAAACTAGCGCTATCTCCATACAAACTACAGCAGTTAATTCACAAAGTCAAAGAACATCTGCTGGCATTCACAATTACAACACAGTAAAGTTGCACACTTAAAGTGGTATCATCTGAAGTGATAAAACAATGGATAATCATTACTGTGAACTGCAAAACATGGTTGCCCCATCAGTCACCAGAAACACCACCAGAAACAGTGATTACAGCCCATGGATACTCTAAACTGCATTCATTTGACACTAAAATGGAGGACTAAGATGCTTCTAAAACAGAATATATTCAGAAGAAAAATTAAATTTAAAAGTATGTCAGGACTCATGCAATAAAACCTCTTGGGTTTAGGCTTCTGCCACTTTTTATTGAGAGTAGGGCTGCAAGAAAGAAAACTGAAAAATATCCATTTCATAAATAACTCTGGGAAATTTAGGATCATGAAAACACACTAGTATATACCTCTCTAACAGAGTGCAACACAAAAAAGAGTGAGGCATTGTCCTTTTGTAGAGAACACTTTGTAGCTCAGATGAGTTACCTCATTATATTGGATAGAAAATGATTCTACTCTGCCTTAGAGTTTTTCCAGAGAAACAGAAAATACTAAAAGGTTGAGGGAAAGCAGTAGAATAGAACAAGTCCAGGGCATCTGAGCACCTGCACATGGCCTCCCGGAGTCTCAGCTGGGAGTGAGTTAGCAAGAATGTAAGAAATAGTAGCCAGACACCCTTAAGAAAAAAACAGCAAGGTTTGATGTAGGTGGTAGTGCCTGGTAGAACCTCAAAGATGCCCATCCGCAAAGGTCATGAACAGACACTTTTCAAAAGAAGACATTCATCTGGCCAACAAGTGTTTGAATAAATGCTCAGCACCACTAATCATTAGAGAGATGCAAATAAAAATGAGATACCATCTCACAACAGTCAGAATAGCTATTATTAAAAAGTCAAAAATAACAGATGCTGGTGAGGTTGTGGAGAAAAGAAGATGCTTCTGCACTGCTGATGAGAATATAAACTAGTTCAGCTATTGTGGATAGCAGATTGACGACTTCTCAAAGAACTTAAAACAGAATTACCATTTAATCCAGCAATCCCATTATTGAGTATATACCCGAGGGAACATAAATCATTCTACCATAAAGACACATTCTTGCATATCCTCATCACAGCACTATTCACAAAAACAAAGACATGGAATCAACCTAAATGCCCATCAGTGGTAGGCTGGATAAAGAAAATGTGGCACGTATACACCATGGAATACCATGCAGCCAAAAAAAGAATGGGATCATGTCCTTTACAGGAACATGGGTAGAGCTGGAGGTCATTATCCTAAGCAAACTAATGCAGGAACAGAAAACCAAAAACTGCATATTCTCACTTGTAAGTGGGCCCTAACATTGGGTAGACATGGACACAAAGAAGGGAACAACAGATACTTGGGTCTACATGAATGTAGAAGGTGGGAGGAGGGTGAGGATCAGAAAAGTACCTATTGGGTACTATGCTTATTACCTGGGTGACAAGACAATTTGTACACAAACCCCACAGCATGCAATTTACCTGCATAATAAACCTGCACACATACCCTTGAACCTAAAATAAAGGTCCAAAAAATTAAAATAAGATAAATAAATTAACATGGAACACTACAGCAATGAAAGTGAATGATCTGAAGCACGGGGTTCCTGTCCTTTCTATGACCTTTTAAGAACCAGGCCACACAGCAGGAGGTGAGTAGCAGGTGAGCCAAGGGAAGCCTCATCTGTATGGACAACAGCACCTCATTGCTCACATTACCACCTGAGCTCCACTTCCTGTCAGATCAGTAGCAGCATTAGATTCTAATAGGAGTGCAAACCCTTTTGTGAACTGCACATGCAAGGGATCTAGGTTTTGTTCTCCTTGTGAGAATCTAATGCCTGATGATCTGTCACTGTCTCCCATCACCCCCAGCTGAAACTGACTAGCTGCAGGAAAACAAGCTCAGCGCTCCCACTAAATCTATATTGTGGTGAGTTGTATAATTATTTCATTTATATATTACTATGTAATAATAATAGAAATAAAGTGCACAATAAATGTAATGCATTTGAATCATCCTGAAACCACTCCCCACCCCCGGTTCATGAAAAAATTGTCTTCCATGAAAACCGGTCCCTAACGGCAAAAAGATTGGGGACCGCTGATCTGAAGCATTGGTATTAACATGATTATATTAAAAATACATACTGTTTAGTAAAAACTTAAGTTATAGAAGATCATACACAATGTAATGCCAATTATATACAATGCTAAACTAGGAAAAGCACTATATACTGTTTAGGAACATAGATATATTTGGTAAAAATATGACATCATGCAAATAAAAAGCACCAGATTCAGGGTTGTGGTACCTCTGGGAAAAAAGGGAATGTGATTGGAGAAGGTTACACGAGAGGCTTTACCTGTGTTGGTCATGTTTTATTCTAGAGCTGTGTGATGGGTACACAGGTATTTGTTATATGATTCATTGTGGCTCTTTGTAAATGTAAATGTTTCATGATATAAAATGTAAAGGTAATACATATTCCTCATGAAACTAAAAGAAAAAAAAAAGATGCCCATCCAAAGCTAGAGTGACAAGCAGATGACCTCGCTCTAGATTAACATTATGTACTTATGACAATTCATACAGATATTTCCTATTTTCAGTGGTTTGTGAAATAAAATTATTGCTATTTTTTTCTCCTTCTCTGGCCATAAATTAGTAACTTGGTCTGATGAGATGCTTCTTCAAGTTGATGCTAATTCCCATGGAAGCGGCAGCGTACAGGGTATAAGTAGCATGTGGAGAGCTGGGCAGGAGATCAAGTTCCTTTTGATGAAAGTCTAATGGTTTTCCGCAACCTCAGAGGAAATCAGTTGCATGTCAGTGATGTGGAATGAAATGTTTAATGAAGCTGTCAATGCGGTTGCCAGACGATCCTGTAGGTCTTCCGTGTGTGGCCACCCTTCTTAGACACTGCAGATGATTCTTCTAAATTGTTGCTGGATTTAAAGGGGTATAATTTTCCCAAGTGTTAACTATTCTTTGCAATTACTCTTGGGTACATAAAGTTATCAGGGTAAGAAAATTAATTTGATCAGGTTTTTTTATATAAAGTTTAAAGAAAACCTTTAAAGTGAAATAGTTGAAATCAGTAAAGCTTATCCTTTTTTTTCAAGTAATATAACATTCTTTATGAGTGCCCACATAATTCGTTTACATGACAGAGATTATTCATTTCATTAGCTGATTACTATATTTTTTATTTTAAAAATGTTGGTTAAATTTCTCATGTTTCTCTGAATATTTTAAAGTATCTGATTGTTATGCTAATGTTTCTGATTTCTAGCAGAGTCAAATACAATTTTTTATAGAACCTGTTTAAAGATATTCATTTCTTCAATAACAAATATATGTGTGTGTGTGTGTGTGTGTGTGTGTGTGTGTGTGTGTGTATTCCAAGCACTACTGCATCTAACTTAGGCATTAACTTAATAGTATATTTTTAAAACCTCAATTTTTATATTGATTGAAAATATTTCCCACCAATCAATTGGGGAAGTAGTAGAAGAACCTATAGAAAAACAGAAAGGCTGAATGAGAAAAAAACAAGAATCAGAGTAGGGCCAGGACTTTGTAGACTATTAAAACATTTGTGGATTTCTTACCCCAGCCTCACCTATGTTATTGCATGAAGGATGTCATCCTCAAGAATTCTAAAGCTAAATATTTAGTTGATGAGTGTTTAAATAGGTATTAATGTCCTTGGAGTGAAGCACCCACTACATTAGTCACTGTTCAAAGTGTCTATAATTCACTTGGGCTGGTTATCATCACACACCACTTCTAGTTAGCAGAAGTGAATGCTCATTAGCAGGGCAAAATCAAGTCACCTTGCCTGAAATTTGAATCATGACTCTCCTAGTTAATTGAGAAATACATTGGCCTCTCTTTGCCTTTATTTCCTCAATTTAAATATGAATAATAATAATGGTTACATCATAAAATTGTTTTTAACATTTATTAAGTTGATATACCTAAAATATCTCAAACATGACCTGGCACAGAGGAAATTTTATAAAGCATTAGCTTTCTATGATTAAGATGTAATTAAAATGCTAAAACATGTACAACGATTACATATCAACAAAAAGGAAAAAAAGTGAAAAAAACTGTATGGCCCAATTGTTGTTTAAATATATATAGGTGTATTAAATAAAAAATAAAAAAAAATGCAATAAAAGATTGTATACCATCTCACAAACTAAGGAGAATCAATTTCCTGAATGTAACTCTATTTACATATGATATAATCTCTCGGAGGATTTTTGTTGAATAAAATCACATATATATGCTGACAGAAACGTGAATATCTGGTTCACTCCCAAATTTCATTAAGAATGTCAGGGCATGAAGCCCGTAAATAAACATAAATTTGTTTTATTTTGCTTTGCTTTATTTACTTCATTTGAATAGTGGTTTTCTCTTGGTACCTTTGTTTATAAAAGCTACCTGATATTCCTAATACCTTAAGAACTTTCCTGATAGGATCCAGCACACTGCTATGTAGAGGATAGACATTATTTTTCTGCAAAGCACTAGACTGACGATTCTAAGTACTAAACATACTGTATCATGACTGCACCACTTGCCTAGAGTGATGGAAGGGTAATAGAACTGGGATAATACTGAGCAATTTTTAGAAACTTCTTAGCTTTAAAAATATTTCTGAATTTTTTTTTTCTGGCTGGCTACTGCCTAGACTGAGATCTTACCTAATATCCATAGCATAGTAGAAGACATAAGCCAGTAACATTTCCTGTAATTGTAATGGTTTAAAAAATCTTAGACTTGTTCTCTATTCTTGTATATTACTCCTGGAACCAGGGGGTCAAAAGTTACATCAATACATAGAATAGATCTAATACCTGTAATGATGAATAGAATTTCATCAAAATAAGAAACTTATACATTCTGAAAGATACTGTTAGAAGAATAAAAGGACAAGCCACAAACTGGGAAAAATGTCTGAGAAGCTTATATATGATTAAGGAGTTGTATGCAAAATATATAAAGAAATCTCTAAGCCTAATAACAACAACAAAAAATAAACTCAATTTTGGGGGGTAAAAATTTGAGCATGAGCTTAACTAAAAAAGAAAGTGATTGTGTGGCAAATACACACCTCCAAAGATGCCCCGCATAATTTCTTAGGAAATACTAATTAAAACCACATTAAAATAATATTACAATTATTAGAATTGTATTAGAATATATTAGAAATGTCTAAAATTAAAAGCCTGACCCTATGAAGTGTTGAGAATATAGAGAAACTGTAACTCTCAATACACTTGTTGGGAATTTAAATAGTGCAATTTCCTTGAGAAACAATCTGGCAGTTTCTTTAAAAGCTAATTATGCATGTATCATATGGTCCAGATATCCTACTTCTAGGGATATACCTGAGAGAAAAATAAAGCAAATATCCATGCAAATACATGTACACTTGTGTCCACAGCAGCTTAATTTGTAATAGCCAACACTAGAAACAATCATCTGTTCATTAACAGATAAATCTGATAAAGCAATTGTGGCATATTCATATTCATTAATAGTGAATAATACAATTCACTATCAGCAATACAAATAAGTAAACTATTTATATATGCAGCAACATGGATCTAGCTCCAAATTATTATGCCAAGTAACAGCATCCAGAAAAAAGATACATGTTATATTACACAATTTATAAAAGTTCTAGATATAAAAACTAATCAAAAGTGACAGCAGATTAGTGGCTGTCTGGGAATAGGAAGGGAGTAGGAAGGAGGGATTAGAAAATGGTCCTAGTAAACTTTCCTGGTGATGGAGCTGTTCACTTCTTGATTGTAGTCATAGTTTCATGGGAGTACATATATATCAAAACTTATCAAATGATGCTATGTAATTTGTTCAGCTGATTATATGTTAAATATATCTCAATTAATATTAGGAAAACAAAAACTTAAAGAAACAAGTTTAGAGGTAAATGGAGGAAGAGCTCTTTAAAATATGCCCAGTGTGGCCAAGTAATTATTTTCATATGATTATGTTTAATAACCATTCCTCAGAACTACAATTTCACTTAATTCAATGAACATTTTTTTCAAACATTATTGAGCATTCTCTCAGTGCCATATCTGTGCTAGAAGCTGATAATTTAAAAAGGCAGTAGTGTTATGCGGACTATTTTAGCATACTGGTTAATAGCACTGATTTACAACCACACTGACCTGGGCTTACTACCCAGCACCACCCCTCCTCACCTGAATCATCATGGGTCCAGTACACAAACTGTCTAAGCTTTAGTTTCTTCTAGTGTAAAAGCAGATGAAATGTGATAATGCATATAATATGCTAAATAATGCTTAGGGCATGGTATGTGTTCAATAAATTATTATTATTGCTATATTACCATTAAAGAAACAATGTTCTCAACCACCTCATCAAGACTTCAGAGAAGTAATAGAAAAAAAGTTATTTAGAGATTAAAGATTTTCATAGGCTTAATTCTAACCACAGAAGCTGTAATAATTTGTCAGTCTACAAACATACTTTCTGGAAATTTTCTACCTTTAATATCCCATTCTTCAGTGGCCAAAGAAACCCAATATTCCTTTAAAATGTTAAAACAGAACATATGAAACCAACTAGTGATGTCTCAGTTAGCAAGCGGCAATTCAATTACCCACATGCAAGATGAAGAAAATAAAATCCTGAAACCTGTTTTTAAAGGCCTTCTGTAAAAGGTAGCAAAGATCACCTGGTGTTTTAAAGTTGTGACGAAGCCAAAACATCTAATACACTTTCAAAATGCTTTTTTTTTTTTAATTTCAATTAGGACATAGAATGTCTCTACCAGCAATCTTCAGAGTTTTCTCAATGATGTCTACATTTTAAACCGTAAAATGATTGCATTGCTGATCATCTTTGAGGCAAACAGAGGGAAGAAACAAATAGAAGAATAAAACTCTTCTTTAAAGTATGTTTTTCCCTTGAGAACATCAGCAGGGGAGAGATACTCTGAAAGACTCATGTTAAATGAAGAGTTAATGTGTGCAGCACATCAACATGGCACATGTATACATATGTAACAAAACTGCATGTTGTGCACATGCACCCTAAAACTTAAAGTATAATGATTAAAAAAAAAAGACTTAGCCTTGGCTGCCATGCAGATTCCATTATCTCTAACTTCAGAATTTCCAGGCTAATCACCTATTTTAGTGGCCAGGAAAGGACAATCATCAGAGGCAAAAATGTTTTTGTAAAATAATTGATTCCTACAAAATACTGTTTTCAAGACAATACCTTTTTCAAATTTGTAAGCTCTTTGATGTCAAGACCTAGGGATGGTCCAAAAGAGTAAACAGTAATTTGGTATTTTAAAGTTGGATTACTCACTGCCTGATTAAGTCGTCCCCATGCCGTCACCCTCTATCACTCGTGGAGCACAAATAGCTCCTGGCACTCTGATTGTGAGAGCTTTTTCTGGTGTTGAATTGAGCTATTACACTGGCCAAGGGAATGCATTACCTGGGTACAACATTATCAGGCATTTGAAACTTACAGAGGAAATAATTACAGATGCAGTAGGATTGATTGGCTTATTCTAAACTTCATTGATATTATTGAGAAAGATAAAATGAAACACTGAAGGCAGTTTTAAAGCATTTTAAAACCAAGTATGACAGCCAGAGAGCCTATTTGGTAGCATACAAGGCTCTCATCTCTTATATTAGGACTGTAAAAAAATTATTACATCCTAGGCAGAAGGCCAAGCCCAGGCTATAATAGTTTGAGTGGCTGAGATTTAAAAGGTTAAATTGTTACTGAAACACCAGAGTTTTAGTCTAGGTCCTGTTGCTCACCACATAGAAAGCCAATCACTGAGACAGTGAGTATTTCCAGGGAAGAAGCTTTTATTTGGATGTTGCAGCCAGAGTATAAGAGATGAGTCTCAAATCCATCTCCCCAGCTGACTGACTTGCTATATAAACCAGGCTTATATAGCAGGGAAGAAATGTAGCTACGTTTCAGTAAACAGGAATTAGGGAGGGGTAACAGAGTTGGTAACAGTCAGCAGGTGCTGGGTTAGGCAACCATGCCACATGAGGTTTCTGGTGTCTCATTGTCCGGATGCAGTAATCTGGTGAGTTTCAGTTCCTTGATACTATCAGGGAGCCTGATGGTTTGTTTCCTGATAAAGGAACTTAGATAAAACAATTTTAAGTTTTTCAGTTTTAAGGCCAGGAGGATCAAGTTCTATGTTTACTCAAAACCTGTAAACATCAGTTGTATGGAACAATTGGGCTGGTTTCAAATTGGTCAAGCCAGGCAAGTCAAGGAGGTAAACATCAGAGTCTTGGTTGGGAAAACTTGGAAGCCTGACACATGGCAGGGAAACATCTGGAAAAAAAATATCCTATGACTGTAGGCACTCCAGATTCCTCTGAAACTTCTAAGCCTGTAGAAGTGGCTGGCATCCAAAAAAGAGCCCACATCGCCAAGTCAATCCTAAGCCAAAAGAACAAAGCTGGAGGCATCACACTACCTGACTTCAAACTATACTACAAGGCTACAGTAACCAAAACAGCATGGTACTGGTACCAAAACAGACATATAGATCAATGGAACAGAACAGAGCCCTCAGAAATAACGCTGCATATCTACAACTATCTGATCTTTGACAACCCTGAGAAAAACAAGCAATGGGGAAAGGATTCCCTATTTAATAAATGGTGCTGGGAAAACTGGCTAGCCATATGTAGAAAGCTGAAACTGGATCCCTTCCTCACACCTTATACAAAAATCAATTCAAGATGGATTAAAGACTTAAACGTTAGACCTAAAACCATAAAAACCCTAGAAGAAAACCTAGGCATTACCATTCAGGACATAGGCATGGGCGAGGACTTCATGTCTAAAACACCAAAAGCAATGGCAACCAAAGCCAAAATTGACAAATGGGATCTAATTAAACTAAAGAGCTTCTGCACAGAAAAAGAAACTAACATCAGAGTGAACAGGCAACCTACAGAATGGGAGAAAATTTTCGCAACCTACTCATCTGACAAAGGGCTAATATCCAGAATCTACAATGAACTCAAACAAATTTACAAGAAAAAAACAAACAACCCCATCAAAAAGTGGGCGAAGCATACGAGCAGACACTTATCACAAGAAGACATTTATGCAGCCAAAAAACACATGAAAAAATGTTCATCATCACTGGCCATCAGAGAAATGCAAATCAAAACCACAATGAGATACCATCTCACACCAGTTAGAATGGCAATCATTAAAAAGTCAGGAAACAACAGGTGCTGGAGAGGATGTGGAGAAATAGGAACACTTTTACACTGTTGGTGGGACTGTAAACTAGTTCAACCATTGTGGAAGTCAGTGTGGCGATTCCTCAGGGATCTAGAACTAGAAATATCATTTGACCCAGCCATCCCATTACTGGGTATATACCCAAAGGACTATAAATCATGCTGCTATAAAGACACATGCACATGTATGTTTATTGCGGCACTATTCACAATAGCAAAGACTTGGAACCAACCCAAATGTCCAACAGTGATAGACTGGATTAAGAAATGTGGCACATATACACCATGGAATACTATGCAGCCATAAAAAATCATGAGTTCATGTCCTTTGTAGGGACATGGATAAAACTGGAAATCATCATTCTCAGTAAACTATCACAAGAACAAAAAACCAAACACCGCATATTCTCACTCACAGGTGGGAATTGAACAATGAGATCACATGGACACAGGAAGGGGAACATCACACTCTGGGGACTGCTGTGGGGTGGGGGGAGGGGGGAGGGATAGCATTGGGAGATATACCTAATGCTAGATGAGGAGTTAGTGAGTGCAGTGCACCAGCATGGCACATGTATACATATGTAACTAACCTGCACAATGTGCACATGTGCACTAAAACTTAAAGTATAATAAAAAAAAATGAAAAATAAAAATAAATAAATTTAAAAAAATAAAAATTACAAAAAAAAAAAAAAGAAGTGGCTGGCATCTTCTCTTAAGAGCTACCACTTCTCCATGCTGCAAGACAATGCAGAAGCCTCTTCCCCTCAAGGAAACAAATTTCCCCCTAAGGATCTTTCCATCTCTCTTTCTGACTACTAGGCATATATCTAAGGTTAAATTATGGCATAGGCTTGTTGGGGACATACTGAGGCTAATAAGGGAGGAAAGGTCCTATATACATATAAAAAAAAACCTGCAAGACCTATTGTACCTACAAGAGCTGGGAGAATATGCATGAGAATAGATTCTAAGAGTGTTTTTTCAAGGAGTCCATGACAAAAAAAAAGTGAATATGGAAGAGCTAGAGATGTGGAAGCACTCTGCTGGATATAGGATTTTTAACAAGCAAAGACCTTAGGAGATGATTCCTCATAACATGGAAAAAGTGAAGAGAAGGCTTATGTTAAGTGAAGTTTAATTGTCATGACAGATGGTGAAAGAGAAAATTTAAAGGCTCAGATATTGGGCACTCTTGAATAAATATGCTATAAATGTTCAGAACATTCACCAGATGACTTTGTTCTGTAGGAAAACACAGAGCCACACAGAATGATGCTGGGTAAGAGGCATAAAAGAGTTAACTGGTTATTCTTCTCTGTAGACCAGAGCTGAAGGTAAGAGAGTCCATTACAGAACTTGGCTTGCTGAGAGTAGTATGGAGGTCATAAGACACTTAGCATTCAATAAGAGTACTATTAAGCTTGTACAAGAATGAACAACTGTGAGAGAGAAAGTTGGTCATGCCAATAAGAAGTCTTGAGACATTGTCCAGTTCACAGCCCTACATCATTTTGTAAACCTGGAATCCTTTGCTTCACTGAAATCTTTTCATACCTGGAACGCTTCGCTTCCTTCAAAATAGAAGGATCCTGCAAAACCATAGCAGGTAAACATGATAGCGTTTCCTCAGTCCTTCCCCAATAGTACTTATGGCCTTTTATTCAGGTAATTGTATACCAGAAAAAAGAAAACACCTATATATTTCAAGGAATGTTAGAAATAGGATCTGAATTGATATTAACAACTAGAGAAGCAAAGTGTCATCTTGGTCCTGCTGCTACAGTGGGGGTGGGGGGAGTACATGAAAAGCCTTTTAAAAAACAAAATCCTGGACAACTTCTGACTTCATATGGGTGTCCTGAGTCTGTGAATCCACACAGTAAGCATTTCCCCAGTTCCTGATTGTATAATTGAAACTGATATGCTTGGTAGATAGTGCAACTTTCACACTAAGTTCTTGGCCCATGGAGGAAGAGCTATCATAGGTAAAACACAAATGGAAGCCTCTAATACTACAGTTTGTCAAAATAGTAAATCCAAAACAGTACCTGGATACAGGCAGCAGAAATTTGTGCTGCACTTAAGCATCTGAAGGATTTGGATAGAGTATTAATTCATTATCATCAGTTTTGATTATTACTAGTTTTGTGTTTTACCATCTCATTTTTATGTCTATCATCTTCTTCTGATTATTTTCCCATTTTCTGCCTTTTGAGAGCAAAATGGCATTTTCTAATTTCACAGATGTTTTGGAAAATATCGTTTATTCCTAATATTTTAATGCATATCTCTGCATTTTAATGTGCATACTTATTTTTTAAAGTCTAAAGTTATCCATGCTGGCTCCTCCTTCAACATAAAGATGTTAGCAACCTTATGGCGCCCATTCAATATCCTATTTTATTATTTTTCTTAGCTTTACTTTTATCTTTTTATAGCTAAAACAGGTATTAGCTTTATAGTCAAGAGTAAATTAAATTTACCAACAAATCTTATCAATTACTAAATGGAAAACTCTATTAGTTTGTATATCTTACATCTTCCCTTATCATCATTTTCCTTTTTACCAAAATGCATTTTTAAAAGTTCTTTAATTATGTTCTGTGGTTATTAAAAATGTCAAAGTATTTATATGTTTCAGTGTATATTTAACTTACGTTTACTCTTGAATAATCACTTAACTGGGCATATGTTTCTAAATTGACTGTTATTTTTCTGCAAAACATGGAAAATATTGTTTTATTGCATTCTAGCTTGTTCTTGGTGAAGAGAAGTTTGTTGTTTAATTATCACTATTTTGTTGGTCATCTGCCAGCTTTTGAAATGTTCTCTTTAACCTCGACAGTCTATAGTTTGACTATGATGTGTTTAGATGACATTTGTTTGGGTGTTTGTTTTTAATATTTATCTCACTCAGAACTCTAAAAGATATATCAAATTGCAATCTAACTCTCTTTAATATTTAAAATTTCTCAGTTTTTAAAATATTGCTTTTTTAGTTTCTATTTCTGGAATTGTTAGAATATTTTGATATATACTCCATGACTCATATTTATTCATTTATTTTTTGCATTTTTTTCTATCAGTGATGTGTTATAGATGAAATCATTAGTAATACATTTCTGCTTACTTTTCCTAGTTTATGTCCAGTCTAGAGTTTTTCCTGCCTCTCAAATTTTTTATTTTAATAAGTATATTGTTTTATTTCCAAGATCCATTTTGTTCTCTCTCATACCCACCTTTATTTCCAAGATTCATTTTGTTCTCTCTCATACCCACCTTTTCTTATCACATTTTTGCCAATTTCCAGATATATCTATCTATATATATATAGATGTATATATTTGTTGTTGTTATTGTTATTGCTGCTGCTGCTGCTACTGAGATGGAGTCTCACTCTGTCACCCAGACTCTAGAGTACAGTGGTGCTATCTCAGCTCATTGCAACATACACCTCCCGCGCTCAAGCAATTCTCCTGCCTCTGCCTCCTGAGTAGCTGAGACCTCAGACACATGCCACCATACCCGGCTAATTTTTGTATTTTTGCTAGAGATGAGGTTTCACCATGTTGCCCAGGCTGGTCTTGAACTCCTGAGCTCAAGCGATTCACCTGTCTTCGCCTCCCGAAGTGCTGGGATTACAGGCATAAGCTACACTGCCTGGCCACTTCTCTATTTTTTTAATGTGATTTCTTTATGTCTTTGAATAGGCTGAACATCTCATTTTAAATTTTATTAGATTGTCCTATAAAGTTGATTTTATTAAAAGCATTGTTTTTCTTTTGGTTATTGCTTTAATTTTTCTTAGTATACTAGTTCTCCATAGTTCCCCCAATATTAATTTACCAATGTAAGGTCCTTGGTCTCCATGAATTTTAGAATTTAGATGGGTTTATTGCCTTTCTTAGTCTGTTATCTTATTTCCTGCACACTTGTCTCTATCTAGTAATTTTGGAATTACTTCCAGCTCCTCAACTTCCTCAGACTCCAAAAAATGGGTCTTAAAAAAGGGATTTAGGGTGTCTTTTACAAAAGTTGAATAAACAGCACATCCATTAATAGGATCAATGTTTCCAATAACAATAGCCTACCTGTGCTGTACGACCTCACTAGGTCCATGCTTTTGTATAAAAATGTAAGTCTAGACATTTATAAAATGTTAGTGTTTGCTTTCCTTTTCTTTGGGGGGCAGGCAGTGGTTCTCACTCCAACATACTGGCTTCAGTTTATAAAATTTTTAAACTAACAAGTGTTATTTTCTTTTAAATAATATTCATTTGTAAGGAAAATAAATTCCCATGAAGTGATATTTTAATAAATTTTCAATAAAAATAAACTTCAATCCAATTTCTAAGAGAATAATAGATTAGAAAGAAAGAGCACAAAGGCTATTTCATTCTGTGAACACCAAGAGAAACTTTCTAGGTCTAATATGTCTTGTGTCTCATAGCTAGGTAAAATGAGGAAAATTAGATGGGGTCCCCCAAAAAAAGAGCAAATAGAAATTTGGAAAACTGACATGAGAGGAAAACCCATGAAAACAAATTTCTTAGACTAGAGATGAGTTAACTGAAGGAGGATTGTTAGAGGACAATTAGGTATACAGAATCAAGTGTACATTTGACTATGAGTAACAATTTAGAATCCGTGCATGAGACTAAATAGAGAAAAGGGAGGAAGTGAGGAAAGAAGGAAGGATAAAGGGAAGAAGAGAGTATGGATGAAAGATACAAAGGGAATTTAGTGATAGCCAAAAACTCCCTGACTCTAAATTGTTTTTGACTGTAAAAAAAAATAAATAAATAAAAATAAAAATAAAAATAAAAAAATAAAAAAAATAAAAATCTTCTTGCTCAGTTACTACTTAATATATTGGAAGTTAATTCAAAGGTAATTCCATAGAGGAAAATACTTATATAATTAAATTTATATATCAACTTCATATCTATTTTAAAGCTGAAAATAAATTTATAATCTTTCTGTGTAAAAAAAAAAAAAGATTGTTAGATATTAGTACAAAATCTAATTTACTGGGGATTATTTAGAAAAGTATAGTTAGCTCTCTTTCTGAGCTAGTTTAAATGTACTTAAATAGAAGCCTTAGCTGGGAAGCCAACTTACTGAAGTTTCTTCTAGCTTAGTCATGCTCTATCATGTGCCCCACAAAAGTTATTTCAACTTCTGCATATTCTAGGCATGAAATTCGAAACTAGTTTTGCTGAGATTCACACTTCAGTATTACTGATATAAGAGGCCTGTGAGCACATATAAACCTTTGGATACTGATTTAAACTATACTCTAGGGCTTCTAGGGTTGTCTGCTACTTAATTAGACCTTCCACATAGGAAAATAACAATAAGCTGGTGTCCCGTCTCCAACAGATGCCTGAGCCAGATGCTCAGAGAAACACACACTCCATTTCCTATAATGTTGTCTATTGCTTATTTTTATAGTGTTAAAGAAGCCTGTCTGAGAATACTTTGAGAATTTACAGTAAAAATGAATACAATATGAAGAGCAAAAGGACTAACCTCTATTTTAATATTTTTGTTGCATATGCTTTCTTATGAATAATCTTTTTCTATTATACTTTACTTTTCTCACATTTTAACTTCCACCTAGTTCTTTTGGCCATTCTTAATTGGATTTAATGTACAATGAAAAGGTACATTAAATCCCTGATTATCTACAATATACCAGAGAACTTATAATGCCTGAAATTCCAGGGTCAGACCTGAATCTGTCCACCTTAGGGAAGACTTTGATAAAATGTAATGTTGAGGGCACTGACACCTGATGTGTTAAAAAAAAAAAAAAAAAAGAGAAAAGAGAAGAAAGAATACTCCTGCAAGAATGTGAAGATTTTGAAGAAAAAATAAGACTCATGATAAATTATATCCACTGTGTTATTTTCCTCAAGGCAGTCTCAGTAAAGCTTCCCAGGAGGTCATTAAAAAGAATTCAAGAAGAAGAAGGAAGGACATCCAGCCAGACAGTAGTTTGTCCCATTTGTTTAGAATCACCACAAAAATGGTTATTTAAAAAATACCACTAATATCACTGGTTGTTGTCTGATATTACCTCTGATAAAAGAGTACATCCAATAAAATTTTCCTAGAACTAGGTGAAAGTCTGCATTTGGCAGCATCTTGGACTTGCAGTCACATTCTTAGTAGATTCAGGAACAGAGTGAGGAATAGTAAAGAGAGTGATGACTTTGAAAGCAAATAATTTGATTTTTATCCCTTACTAGCTATGTTACCAGTCTCTTTTCAGCTCTCTTATGTGACAGTCACATGGAGACTATAATAGCTAACAGAAAATCTTTGCTAAATCCAAGTGATAAAATTATGCCAAGATATAGCATCACGTTTACAGTATAATTGGTGATCAGTATATATTAGTTTCTTCCCACCACCTCCAACCACCCCTCCAAGCTTTTCTCTCAAGGATTATTTTTTGTATGGCCCATTCTCTGTAGCATATGTGCCCTTGTATATAGTGTACCACGTATATCAGCTAATGACATTCCATCTTTGGATATTTAGGTAAAATTATCTCAATTTTCTATCTTATGTTTTACATGAAATCCAATGTCCTCTCGAAAATTTCAGCAATTTCCAAAAAGTTTACACTCATGGTTATGTCTAGATCCTAGTTTAGACCCCAACTTCCCTTGCATCTTACCATCTGCTGCCATTCTTTCTTTCTACTCTGTGCTGCTCCATATACCCAAACAAATTGTTTTCCTAATTTCAAAAAAAAAAAAAAAACTATATAAGCCACAGAGATAAGCATAATACAGAGATTAAAAGACTTAAAATTGAATAAAAAGATACCACTATGTGAGTCAATTTTGCATGTCAACTTGATTGGATAAAGAAATGGATGGGCAGGTATCCAGTTAAACACTGTTTCCAGGTGTGTCTATGACAGTGTTTCTGGATGAGATTCTTATCTGAATCACTGAACTCAGTAGATAGCTCTTCCCAAAGTGGGTTTCATCCAATCCATTGAGTATCTGGATAGAACCAAAGATGGATAGAACATCTCAACATCTCCTTAACTCGGATATTTACATCATCAGTTCTGTTGATTCTCAGACCTTTCAGACTCAGATTGAATTACACCACTGACTTTCCTGGATCTCTAGCTTGCAGAGGGCAAATCATGGGACTTAGCCTCCATAATTGTGTAAGCCAACTACTCATAATAAACTTCCTCCTGAAAATATATCTCTCTTTAAAACCCATTAGTTCTGTTTCTCTAGAGAACCCTAATACATACTGTTCCTACACTTCCTTTTGACTATCTAGAGTTGACGTTTCTTATTGGACATCCTTCTCCTCAAGATTCTGCCTCTAACCCCATTGCTCACCCTCTTTTTCCTATTCATCCGTCTTCAGTATTCTCCTTTGTTTTTCCCATCACTGAATTTATGTTCATTTCCTACTGTTCAGATATCTTTCCTGTATTTTTCCAATCTGGTCCTTCAGGAGCTTATCTTCCACCCTCTATTAACTTAGCAGAGCACATTCAGTTCTTCCTTCACTGAGAGGAACTTTGACTCCAACTACAAAAATTGTGTTTTTATGTCACTTAAAGAGTACTGAATATACATACTGAAATAAGTAGTATTTTTTTGTAAATATTACTGAAAACATTAAGGTGAAGTATCTTTTCCATAGGCTAGCAATATAAGGTTCATTTCGCTTTCATTTTTTATTACTTTTTCTTTATTCTGTTGTTATTCTATAGCTGAATCACTTTTAGCATTCATGGATTTATGTCTGATCCTTGAATTTTACTTTAACCTTTGACATTCTATCCTGAGTCTTTGTACAAGAATAAACTCTAACTTATGATCAAAACTGGTCTTTCTACCACAGAACACTCAACACTAGAGACTTCTAGTGTTTTTCTAATGTAATTATACTGCAACTTTTATGAGGGCTGTTATTTTATTCACTGCTAAATTCCTGGAAGTACATATGTGTTTTATATTTGTGTGTTGTGTGTGTTCATGTGTGTGTGTACATACATGAGTGAATGATATTTGACTCAATTATCTCATTATTCTTCCAATAATGATACAATGTCCTGATTATCTATTACTGTGTCACAATGTCCACTCCAATAAATATAATGGTTTATACAAAAATTGTTTCTCATGATTTTGTGGGTTAATGCGGCTCAGTTGGACATTTCTTACTCGGATATCGGCAGTATGGCCTCTTCACTTACATATCTGGCCCTTTGGTGTTCCCCCATGTGATCTCTATCCCTAGAAGGTTCTTGGACTTCTGTTTTGGTAGTTCAGGGCTCTAAGATATTAAGAAAAAGCTACTTATTTCCTGAAAGATCTAGCATGAAACTAGCATAGTATCACTTCTGCCATAATCTGTTGGTCAGAAAAAGTCACAGGCATGCTAGCTCAGATTTAAGGGGAGGGAACTACACCCCATTTCTCAATGGGATGAGCATCAAAAATGTGTTGCCATCTTTCATTAACAGTATATGTATTGAGCCCTCACTAGGGATTAAGTTCTATACAAAAGAAAAAAATTTAAAAAGTCATCTCATTTAATGCTCACAATGATTCATTGAAATACGTACTACCATTGCTGTAGTCACACAGCCAGTGAGTTGTAGAGTGGGCTGTTTATTTTATGGTCTGATTGACCATAAATGCTCAAGTTCTTTATCACTATGACATATAAAGTCTGTTTAGCTCACCAAAAGATCCTTCTAGAAAAAGTTATCACCATCTATCTTCCACTGCATGGCCAGCACAGTTGATACATTCATATACTTTTGAAAAATCCATACACTTCTTTTGCAAAGATAACATAAAATTGCAATTCAACCTGTTATGGTGCAATTTTTTTTTAGTCCATTGATAACTGAGTACATGGATCAACTAATAAGATTAAAACTTTCTATTTGGTTATGGCTGCTTTTAAGGGAGGGAAGACCACCTATATTTATTTGTCAGTTTTTTAAATTTTACAATATACATTGGCTTGATATTGGGTCACAAGCTTAGGACAGAGCTCAGAACCAGCTGCTTGCTGAGGAGGGCATGTCAGATAACTACTGAAAGTTGTTATTATTCCTTTACTGGCAAACATGACAATACTCCTGACTTTTAACCTAATCTCTCCAGTCTTAAATGTATGAAAGGTTATATTTGGTGCATGAACCGTATGCTAATAAAATATCATTGTTTCTTTTTTTCCATAAGAACTTTTCAGAGTAATCTAGATTATCCTGTATGTGGTAAAGAATAGGATTATTCATTTTGGGCAGGAAATTTCTTGATATTAAAGCATTATTAATTTTTCCTAATTGAAATAAATATTGTCATCTATTTTGTATTTTACCAGGAAAGCACGATTTAAAAAAGAAAAAAATTCCCACATCTGAAGAAGTGAATAATTAAAATGGAGTAGAACAAAATTCACTTGGTAAAGCACCTTACACCTTATCGTTCATTGTTCAAAATTGTCCCTAAAATACAAGCAAAAACACTAAATAATCTTAATGCAATTTTACAGACATTTATGTTTTTTAATCTTTGCTTTTTTGTTCAAAAACTAGTCTGACAAACTGATAGATTTCAAAATCTGTGAAACAACTTGATATTCTGAATTTCACATTTTAGTGATTTTCTTTTTATAGTTTGTCACTGTGTTAGGAACCCAGTATGATTTGAATGTTATCATAGATCAGTCTTAACTTTCAATCCCAACTGAATTTCCTTAAAAGGAAAGAATTTATTCATCTCTCATTATCAAGTCTCTACATTTCAAGTCCCTAGGTGTGTTTCAGTACATTGTGTTTTAGAAAAGCACATCTAGCATTTCACATTTCCTCAGTGACTGTGATAAAGGACTCAGTAATGGAGGAGACTCAAATGAGAAGGTCAACTTGGAGGTTAAAATTAAAAAGAAAATGTTCTTCTATGGCAATCAGCCTTTTCCTATTCTCCAATCCTCTTCAGGGGCTAAGAGAATGGAATGGGGCCCAGAATTACAATAACGGTCCAGAGCATAGTCGTATAAATAGGACATACAGTCTGAAGCCTTGAGTTCATTTCCTGGCTTGCCCTTAAGTTGGTTAGGAGTGTGCGTGTGCATGTGTTGGTGGGAAGGGGTTGGAGGAGGGTATGCTTGCATGCATTTACAATCTAAAATAAATGTTTCTAAGAAAGGAGATGCATGATGTCCTCTCAATATTCTTTGAAATCTTAAAATCTATAATGTTGTGGGGTTTGTAAAAATTGTGTCAAATTTAGTTTAATATTATGTGAAAATTTTAAGATTAGACAAACCTTAGTATGATTTCAGAATAAAAGAAAACTTTCATTCTGGAGATTAAAATTAGCACTAAGAATAACTGCAAACTTGATAATGATCTTATTCAAAAGGAAGTTATAATTTTCTATCCACACTTAGTAATAAAGGTAGTCTCTGCATAATAATGAGTACTTTCTAAAGACAACCTCTAAAATACGGTTTAAAAATTATGAGTGTGGGCTTCCTTTTGTCTCTAGTGACTTGACTATTTCAATTTCTAGGCTATGTCCAAGTCATGTTTGTATAATTCTGTATGTATTAATATGAAAAACAGTGACCAAAGTTGATAAACGTAGGACTTAGCAAAAACAAATTCCTGCAGTGAGGAAGAAATAGAAGAGGGGTAGGTACTTCTTAACTGAATAGTTTATTGAAATACCAAAAATAGATGAGAAGCAGTATTTGTTGAAATGCTGTCACTTTTATTGCAATAAAACACAAATCTCTTCTCCTGGAAACCTAAGGAAAAGTGTAATTTAGTAGAGAAAAAATTTTCAAAATGTTCTATTGATCTCTAAAAGATAATCAATTCATAATAACTCACTCAGGAACAATGAATGTCTACAATTCTAAGTTGAATATAGAGGAGAAAATGAGAGGACAGAAATGAAAATAATAAAAAGAAAGAGAAGACATTGTTAAATCATCGTCCTCCAATTAATTTTTACAACAGAGGATTGTGTAGAACATTGTCAAACGCAAGGCCATGGCAGTCAGGATGAAATATATTTGCTTATGGCTTGGATTGGCTGGTGTATTATGTAAGAAATATTCTACAGTCATAGTTAGCTTATTTAATTTTGATTTTAAAGTACTCTTTTGTATTCGCAGTGTGTTTAGTACATTAAAGTAATGAGATGATTCTTTGGAGAACATAATCACATTTCTATTAAACTATATCCATTCTCATTAAGCACAATACAGTTAGGCTCCATCTCCAGTGTTAAGACAACAAAATAATATTTACACATTAACATTAAAGGATATTATGCTAAAGTTTCTAAATCCATAGTTTAGAAACCTTCAAATTGATTAAACTGTTTTTACTTTACATAGTCAGAAGTTCTCATACTCTAATTTTGTTCACTTCCAAGGCAATTAAAGTTTTTATATCTAAAAATCATCTAAATATTATCGACTAGTATTTGAATATGAAAAGTTAGCTAACGAATTTGAGCAGTAAACATAGCAAAACTGTTTCAGTCCTGGGAAAACAGCCCTGTCCTCTATTCAGTTTATCTCCTATATGATTCCTGAATTCTCTACATAGAAATAACTTGGCATAGAAAATCATTTTATGCTCCCATGGTCTTTATGGAGTATAAGCTTTTATTTTTCCAAATTTAGATAATAGATGAGTTAAAATACAGGTAAGTAGTTCAGGCCACATTTCAAGGTTCAGAAATGCTAAATACCTACTGTATCTTAAGTCTTTGAAATGTTCAGCTTCAAGCTAATATTTTTCATTAGCTTTATAAAACCTTTGAACTCTTAACTGGCGATACATTAGATGATTTCAAAAATCTACTTTAAATTCTCTAACATCACACATTTTTTTCAATTATTTAACTGGGATAATATAAAATTTATTAAAGGATATTAACATATGGGAGGATAAATGATATGCTAAACAATTAGACTGTAATATTAAGAAGGAATATATTTGGAGTTTTCATAGACAAATTGTCCAGGAATTTCTGAATCTTGATGATGAATATACATGGATAAGGCTTTAAAGTGTTTTGTGCCACTAAATAAATGCAGGGGATTTTACAGATGGAAGTCTGAGCTTAAAGAGTTTGGGCCCTCTGTTTTCTCTAGTGACTTGACTGTGAATGCGATCGTGACTGTGTAAAGGCCAGTAGATATACACTAACAAGACTTAGTTCTAATAAGAGTTCTTTAATAAGGAAGAGCTACTAATAAATTGTGCAGTGTGAGCAAGGAACAGTCATTTAAACCATGAGGAAAACTGAAATGCAAATCCCAGGTGTACATAAATAAATAAATAATCTGGTTAATTTAGATTATAAAGCCAACTACCCAAAAGAGATTTTCTGATGGCAAAATTAAAGGGAGCTTTTATTTCGACACCTTTATAAGTGCTCAGCTTCCAACAGAATGTAGATGTCTAGGCTGATGACAAAAGCACAGGTAACCCTCTGTGAATTCATTCTCTTTACTGCAAATTAAATGAGGTTTTTCTTTGCACTGAAGTGGGAAACAATTTTTTTTCAACAGGTTGTGTTAGTTGTTTTAATTGGACAATTCCAAAAGAAACAGCTTTAAGAAATCATCAAGATATTTAGGTAACAAAGGGTATCCTCATCTGGCAATCAGAGAACTTTTGCTCTAGTAGAGAAGACATTATTACAGTCAGAATAGTCTGGGTAGTACAGCAGAGAACTCTCAGCTGCTTACTTAGCAGAACAGTGCTTATTTATTTTTATTTACTCAAATGACTAGCAAAACCATGATTAACAAAAGTAAGCTATTATATAAAATAATGATATCCAGTACAACCAATATGGTACTAGATAGATATAACTCAATAAATGAAAATTCTAGAAAGCATCCAGTAGTACTGCCCACATTCACTGGCATTAAAATCTTTCTCAGTTAGGAATCACTTTTCTGAATTATATTATCCAAATGTTTAAAAAATACTGCTATGATGGTATCATCCCCTAAGGTACATTTTACTATTGCTTTCATATTTTCCACACTTTCCTGCCTTTTATGGTTTGCTAAGTTTTACTAGCCCAAAACTTAATTCCTTTTGCACATATAGTCTATGTTGTCAAGTTATTGTCACTATTAGAAAAATGTTCATATGAAGACTTGCTCATCCCACAGACAGAAATTAAGATCACATTTTCTAGGCTTAGAATTTCATCTATATGTTGAGAGGACAATATAAAAAGTTTTTGTAACCTATCATATGACCCAGCTATACAATCAGCAAGAGAAAACAGAAGCTAATATTATTTTCTTTGGTTTAAGAGAATTAAGTGGACCATGTGTATGTAAAATGATTACTGACATTTTGTTTCAGTGTATTAGTAAAAATTTGCATCATTTCCAAAATTTATTTGGCAAAAAGTAAACCCCTCTGTGGAGGACAGTTAAGAGTCCCACTTAGATTTTAAAGTATCTATTGGAATCTTATAAACTAATTTTTACTTGTAAAACTGCTTTTTCAATCTTTTAATTCTAAGAGAATCATACAATATTTTACATTGGTTGTATTCATTACAGCTAGCTAATGAAATCACAAATCAGTAATTAAGTTTAATGAGTAAAATAAAATTTTTATGACAAAAAATGTTTATAATTTAGATGTAAAAACCCAATCATTTAAAACCAATACTTGGCTGAGTGCAAGTCTATAATCCCAGCACTTGGAAAGGCCAAAGCAGGAGGATTGCTTGAGGCCAGGAGTTCAAAAACCAGCCTGACCAATATAGCGAGAACCCCATCTCTTAAAAAAAAAAAAAAAAAAAAAACAACCAGGTGTGGTGGTATGGACTTGTAGTCCCCACTACTCAGAGGCTAAAGTGGAAGGATTCCTTGAGCTCAGGAGTTTGAGACTTCAGTGTGCCATGGTCAAGCCACTGCACTCCAGCCTGAGCAACAGAGCAAGACCTTGTCTCAAAATTCATTAATTAATTAATTAAAAAATAAATAAACTCAGTACTCCACCAAAGTTAGTCCCTCCTAATAAATGTTTACAGTTTTAGAATTACCAAAGTCATTCAAACTATTAGAACAAACATTTAATTTGCCCCTGTTAAGTAAATATACTTAGAAAAAAGTTTGATTTAATAATGATATTTAGGTCCAGAGTAAGTACTGATTTAACTTACATTTTACCATAACTTATGTAGACACTAATATTCTTTCTTATCTAAACAATAGCTGTCTGATGACTACCAGAATGTGTCATTCACTTATCACACAGGCCTTTCCAAGAAGTGCCATTGATATTGATGCTTTGTGATATCAACTATAATTTTAATTAAGTCTGAAACTAAAATGTTAGAAATTATTCAGCCAGAATTTGAGGTAACCTAATATCAGATTTTTACTAATATTTTAGGAACATAAATTCAACCTTTGACTCACCCTTAAATTTATGGAGCATATTTATATAATATAGAGAAAGGTAAAATGTATCTCTAGTAACTACAAAGTTCTTTCCATAGAAATCTAAAAATCCTGTATCTACTGGTTCCGATCAAACAACAAATTGCTCTGGTACTGTGACTTCAGGCTCCAAAAGAAAACATGGTTCAAGGTCATGGAGGACTAAAAGGAAATTCAACAAGGAATATCTCTGAAAGTAGAAAAAGGAAAAATAAAGAAGCCAAAGTGGGCTTATAAGGACACAAATCTCAAAAATAAACCTATGGAAAATGCGTAGAGATGTAAATATCCAGGAATAGGTAAAAAAAAAAAAAAAAAAAAAAGGGTGAGAGCCCCTAAATATCTTCCAGGAAAGCTCATCTAAATCAGTCTCAGTGTTGGAATCAAGCCGACCTTTGGGTGACTCCAGGGTTTTCATTTCCTCTAAGGCTTCGGACCCAGAACTTCCAGAGTAGCAAAGAAAAAAGTATAATTTCTCCTGAATAACAGCTCTTCAGTTATTGAAAGATAGAGCTATCAATCCTTCAGTGAGTCTTGTCATTTCTAACACACATCATTAGTTCTTTCCTAGCACTTCAAATGACAGAGTTCCTTGGTCATTCACTTGGTCCTTCACTATTATAGTCATTTTCCTTTCATTCTATGTCAATTTTTTTTGCCTTTTTGTTTAATAGTATAAGGGTCCAAAATAAACTCAACACTAAAGATTTTGATGAGAAGCACAGAACATGTTGGTGCCAAGTTACTTGAGTGTAATTTTTTAATTACTGTATTTCAAATAATAACACTTTATATTTTCTGTGGGCTAAATCAAACTATTCAGTTGCCTTTAGGTCTCAGAGCACATTGATTGCCTCAATTAGGTCTATAGTTGTTTTGTGTATATAGCATTTGTGTATTTAAATAATGGGCAAATTCTTTGAGGACTTTAACATATTCAATGTCCAAGGCATATTTAATGTACCCAATATGACATTTTCTAATAGGTGACCAAATGATCACTGAGAAATTTAAAGCTAAATTGAACACACACACATGCAAACTTGGCATTAACTTAGTATATCACTCACTCCCTTCAATAAATATGTAACACGTGGATAAGAAATCTTTTTCAATTCATATGTTCACTCTACTCCATGACTCCTTCAAACTTTAGTAAAATACAGACAAAATCAAACATAATTTAGTAATAAGCATTTTACTATTGTCACAAAGAAAAATACCTCTTTACTCAGGATTTACACTGTTTCAAATGCATGCTGCTGACGTTTTTAACAAATATGACCCTTATGATTCAATTATTCATTTGGATTTTTAAATAACAGAAATGACAAGATTTATCATCTATTCAAGGTCATCCAAATGACTATTGTGAATTGAAAAGAACAAAAGTGTCATATAGCTTGAAATAAAAATTGTGGCTCTGAATTCAGGACCAGGATTATAATATTGGAATTTTTTGCTTTAGTTCTGATGTTGATTTACATTATATAAAGAAATTAAAAGCAAGCTAAGAACTTTCCAAAAAAAGTTCTAGTTAAAAATAATTTTGCTTAAGTTATCTGAGATTATAGTAGCTACATAAATACATAAGAAAAATTACAAGTTTTGGAAGCATGAAGTCTTGTAGTTGAACCTCACTTTCATTGTTACTAGCCATATGACCTGTGGCAGGTTACTTTACTCCCTATCAGAATGCTACTGACATCCTTGAGCGTAAATGTTATCTTTAGGAAGATTAAGATAAGAACTTCGTCAGCTTTTGTTTTAAAGTTTTAATCTTTTCACTGTCTGGGTGGTCTTACTGACTTTCCTTACTTCAATTTCCACCTCAAAGTTGATGACTTCTGATCAGTATCTTCTACAAAGTGTTTCCTCTTAAATCCCATAAATCTATATCTAACTGCTTCTTTGAGACTTCTATTTTTCTGTGCACAGGCAATTCAAATTCAGCATTCCCAGTCTGAACTCATAATATATTTCCTTTAATCTGCCTCTCTTCCTGGATCCTACTTAGGTGTATCATTGACTCACTTGATCGATTATAATACCTCTTATCTGGCATCCCCACAGCAATTTTTGTTCTCAACTTTATTGCAAAAGTAATTGTTCTTGGTAATTTAATTTTGTCATTCTTTTGTTTAAACACTTAAGTGAATCCTCATAACTTACAATTTAAAATTCAAATTCCATACTATCATCCAGGACTTCCATGCAGTAAACCTTATCTCTCTCTTCAGTTCCAGCCCTCATTATCCATGGACTCACTTTTTGATCACACTAAATTGTAGTTCTCCAAATGCATCACTATATTTCCAACTACTCTGCCTTTCTTCATGCTTCTCTATTCATTTGGACTTTCCCTTCTTCTCCAACTAATTAACATCATCTCTTAAGACAGTTCAAGTGTGATCTCCTGAAGAAGTAAAATTAAACAAAATCTTCTCTAATTCCTTTCCTCCTCTCCTCTGATTTATATGGAATAAAAGCTCACTAAAAATCATATTGCTGCATTTCCAGTTTATTTTTTAGTTATCTTTGCATGTGTCTACAGTCTCTTATTTTTCTCTGGGTCTTATCAGTTGACTCCTAATGGTATAAGAAACACTCAGTGTAGATCTCAAGGACAAAAGAATGAACAAATGACATCTGAGTTACCCCTTAAAAATAAGCAACATACTGACTTGTGCAAATGGCAGAAAGATTGTGTCAGGCAGTGGGATAGCATGAGCAGAGGTATAAGGAAGAAATCGGAGAACACATACAAATCAGTGTAAAGCTGGTCAAAAATGAAGATAGTTTAGACAACATGGTGCAATGGCTACTACTGATCTGGCCTTATTCTTTTTGAGTACTTGAAATTATCAGGAGAGTCTATCCAATCCAGGTAATTCCTCTTTACTTTGGTGCTTTATATAAATAATACACGGATTTTTTGAAAATGACTGAATTCATTTCATATGATAAGTACTATATAAAGTAAACAAAAATACATGGCCAGGCATGGTGGCTGATGCCTGTAATCCTAGCATTTTGGGAAACCAAAGCAGGCAGATTGCTTCAGTCCATGAGTTTGAGACCAGCCTGAGCAACATGGTGAAACCCTATTTCTACAAAAAATACAAAAATCAGCCGATGTGGTGGCATGTGCCTGTAGTTCCAGGTACTCAGGAGGCTGAGGTGGAAGGATCAATTAAGCCCAGGGGCTCAAGGCTGCTGTGAGGCATGATCAGGCCACTGCACTTCAACCTAGGCAACACAGACAGACCCTGTCTCAAAAATAAAAAATAAATACAACTTTGTGCATAATATAATATATAGAATCATGTTCTGCATATTTCCAATTTCCACTTGATTGGGTATCAATAAAAAGCCTTGTTAATAATTATAGCAAAGAGAACAGTCTCTGCTCTGGGCTTCCGTGCTCTCTCACATTGTCCTCAAGCTACACCATTCTGTATTATGTCTTCATTCTTGCATTGCAGGCTTTCTTTAGTCTCTGCTTCAAGGCCACCTTCAGTAGATTTATTTTAATCAAAGTGATTATTAAGCTAGTTTCTTCTTGTCTGTTATGTGCTATAAAATGTCTGGCCTGCAGTACTTAGGATTGCGGACTTGCTTCTTTCTATTTGGGGGGACCTGAATTTTCCTGTCTCTAATCTTAGGACATTGTGTTCTCCAGCCATCTGTTTCTGGGTTCTGCCTACACAGCAGAGATGGGGGAAAAAAAGTTTTATATCCTACTTCTTTTGTTGGGAAGAGTAACTTCCAGATTGAGTGTGAACTAACAGCACAACTCCCACCACACAGGAATGTGGAGGTCGTGACATTTCAGGTATGACACCAGTGACACCCACCCCCAAATCCAGTAACTCAGTTTATATCCAATAGACGACTTATATCCAATGTCACGAAACCTCACAGGGAGCACTTTGTGACAGGAAAATAGAATTTATGAAGCTACTAAATTTGGAAAGTCAGATGAAATAAAAATCTTGAATCTTAAAGGGCTGTAAAAAGATAATGAATAAAGAAACAAATAAAGGTAATTTCATGGGAATTACAGTAAAACTATAATACTTCTCACAGTAGAGGTTAAAATAGAGTTTTTCCTTTCACATTGAGAACTTAAGTGGGATGCAATGAATATATTATGTGCTCCAAAATTCTAAATAAACTTATTTAGCATTGGTCAAAATTTTCCATTAAAAGATGTGACCTTTCTTCATAACGTAAGTATTTTTTCAGGTTGTTTTAATACTAAAAGTAAATTGCTCCTGAGTACCCGTGCATTTACGCAAGACTGGTATCCACAGTAGTTATAGCTAAAGGACAACCAAACCTGCTGAAAGCATAAAAATTGGTCTCTATTTACCCTTAGAAATTGACAATTCTTAGTGGCATGTGTTATGTTTGATAACAAATGTTACTTGGCAGGATAAAGTAGTGACTTTAAATCAACATCAAAAAGGCACATTGGAATATATCAGAGAGAATGTTATTTTGACACATTGAAAATGTGGCATAGATAAAAAGAGATCCATCTGAGTTTATTTAAATTAACTTTATTTAAGTGTGAGCTTTTTAGACAGATGTTATATCTATAATATTAATATAGATATTTAACATTTAAGATATTCATTGAAATATTTGGCTATCATGGAATCTATCATTCTTTTCTTCTCTATAACTAGGTTATCCATATGCAGGGAACTCACATTTTAAAGATAAAGGAAAATGGCAATTAGATATTAAAACTGTAAAGCATTAAATAAATCATATATATAAATGGTACTCACTTGGTATTTTTAAATAATCACCTGTCTTGTTCATATTGGTTATTGTCTTACTAGTATTTCTTATTTTTGAGCAATGTTAATACTTTCTCACAAATGTATAAATTACCACATAGATATGACTAGCCCATATTAATAGTTGCCTCCTTTCTCTTTTTGTGTATATAAAATTATGTTGCCTCAATATTTCAATGTTGCGGATAACAAAACCTCATGAGAGGCTGAATACATACACAAGAATGATTTCTACAAATATTTTCCTTTAAAAGTAACAATGTGCAGAAATAAACTTTAAATTCAGTCATAGACTTTTATAGGCTTAGTGTTAGACAATATTTGCTCTCATTTATGATTTGATAAAAATTAAAATGCCATGGAATGTACCAAAATCTCAATACGAATGCAGTTTTCTGACACTGGAGGAGCTACTATGTTATGCCACCCAGATCTACCCTTTAGGGCTGAAGCATTCATCCCATAGAGAAAGGGCTTCTGCCTTCTGTTAGCCACAGATGAGTTATTTAGGAATAGCTCTCTGCAAAGGGGAGATGGAACATTCAAGATTAATTGCTTTCCCCACAGGGACAGCCAACATCCAATATTGTTGATGTGGGGAGAAAGATCCAACCTCTTTGCCACAATTTTGAATACTTTTGGACCATTTGTGCTTCAGAGCTCCAACGGAGACAGTTGAGTCCTCTGCTGAAACTGTATCAATTTCAAATTCTCCCTCTGCTTACTCTTGCTTTGCTCACTCTCTTACAGGTATTGTTCCCGAGAGCATTCTCCAATGTACCAATGGCATGTAAATTCTATCTCAGGGTCTATTGCCTTGGGAAAATAACCTATGAAAATTAGTGTTAGAGTGGTAATAGGAAACAGGCACTAAAATGAGATTTTGGAGCCATATCACTCACTGTAAGGCTACTACCCAATTACTGGTGTTAGATGAAGCAATGATAGACCATGGCATGTGGCTTTCCCCGGGAGTGAACTGGGAGAAGATATTAGTGGAAGGGAATGCTCTTGTGGGTGTAATAGACCAGCTGCTTGACAACTTCATGGAAGTAGCAATTATGATGACAATAAAATCAAATGGCTTTTGGTAGGTGCTATTGATGCATTAAAGAAAAAATACCAATAGAAAGATGGAGGGTGATTAGTTACTAATTGAAGACAAAGTATGAAATCTAGAACATCTTTCTGGTAAAATAGAAAGAGAATCTTTTGTCTTTTATCCTTGAGGTAGTAAATTCTGAGGACCAGATCCAGGACTCTAAAAGATAGAAAAGCTTCCAGGAAGATTGAATTCTCAATGTTAGCAAGTCTCCTCTACCATGGTCACATCCATGACTGGGAATGAGTGAGAACTGAAGATTAAGATTGGAAAATCTGTGTCTGCAAACTAAAATTCCCAGATGTTCCAGAACCCTCTGGCCTGCAAAAGTGTTTCACTGCTCTTTGTTAATAGCTAGTGTCTTTCTACTTGCTTGAACATACAGTTAGAATTTATAGGTGTGGGAGCAAACCCCATGATTCAATAATTTAAAATCCTAGCAAGGACTCTAGGAGACAGGTGGTAACATTCTATGAGAATAACTCTTAGAAGCATGTAGAAAGCAATGGTGGAGACAGGTGGTAACATTCTATCAGAATAACTCTTAGAAGGATGGAGAAAGCAATAGCCCACACTAAGTGAAGTAAAAATGACAAAAAAAGGCCATAAAAGATGTTGGAAGAAGAGTTTGAGTGGCTCAGAGAAGTGAATGTGCTATATAAGAGAGTAGATATACTACATAAAGTCAGAAAATTCACCAATTACTGTGCTTCACAGAGTGGGCCTTGGGGATCTTGTTTACTAAAGAGGTAAGAAACTTGTTTGATATAATATTATTTTAAAAGCTCAGTGGTGGCTGTCTTCTGTAGAGCAGGCATAATAGGAGCTGCTGTTACAGAAGTGGTTTCCCTAATGGCAATGGGAATGATATAATCCCAAAATAATCGAGGTCATATGGTGTTATTTAACCATCAAAGATAAAGTTGAACCAATTATCCCAATGAGAACAAGGTTAGACTAGCAATAAGGGTGGCCTTACTCATAGAGAGCCTTGGAAATTGTGAAAGTAACACAGCATTTCCAAGGACAGGATAGGGTATTGTTCAACCAAATACAAAGAAATCAAGGTTGGTTGATCAGGAGGTTGAGTGAAGCTGCTCCAGTAAAACTCACGATTCCTTGCAGAGTGTCCAGACAGGAGCCAGTTTCAGATGTGGAACCCTTTGAAGACAGGCTAGGTCCACAGAGGGGAAGATCCTGCCTTATTGCAATAGGGTATATAGTAAAACTTCCTCTGGCATTTTCCCAAAGTGCTGTATAGCCATTTACTCAAGAAAGTTTATGTTGAGGGAAAGAAAATAAGCAGATATTTTATGACTCTTGAACACTGTGTCTGAGATGACTTTAAAGTATGAATGTCTCCATCCTCTTCAGGATATACAGGCAGTGTAATTGAGACACGGAAATAATGCTCCAATGCATTTACTGGGTTTCACAAAAGGCTACGAGTTTTGAATGGACCCAGAGAAGAATACAGCTTGACATCAGGTCCAGGTTTCAGTGCAAGTATCCCTGTCTCTTAGGCCATGTAACCCAATAGACTCTATGATCTTAGAGGTAAATGAGGTGGAAAAAAGATGCAATGAGAATAATTCTATAGCAGGAAAATCACAACATAGATTTATTGGGTTCTTGATCAAGGCTATGCCATCTGCAGCAGAGAAATATTATTTGAAAAGTAGTCTATATTGTCCTTCTGGGCCTTGGTAGAGACAGAATACCTGATACATCAAATGTCCATGCAGCCAGCATGCTCCATCATGCGTTAGTTGTGTTTTGTCCCAATATAGAGTGGACTGGACCTAACAACAATCTCTTGTAAGATGAAAATGGAATATGTGGATATGATCAAGTGAAAAGAACCCAAGATTCTGTTCACAAACAGGAGGAACAGATATGAGTGCCTCTCTCTTGGCTCACTATTATGGTTGTCTGTTGGGGGAGAATCACTTGGATTATAGATCCATCGGCTCAGTATGTAAGATGAAGATAAAAATTAACTGCTACTATAGGTCTTCACCCTGGAATGGACATGAAAGTCAGCCATAGGGGAAACTCCTTGTACTGGTCAGAAATTTGTATAGTAGGCCATCCATATTGCCTGGGGGAAAATGGCCTCAAATAATATATATAGTCTCAAGGCAGTGGTAAATGATTTGACTATTGGGCCATAGACATGAAAAGAGAAAAATTGGAAAACTTGGAGGTCTGGTAAAAAAAGGAATGTAGATAGGTCTAAGAGAATTTTTGTAGATCTTTGTATTGTATGTTGACACTCATGCAGGAACATCCACCATAGAAGTGGCACTGATAACATAGAAATCAGAACAACTCTGCCATTTGACATCAGCCAGTCTCTATCATTGGCCATTTCGGTGCTCTGGGCTCAAGAAGAGAGTAGATGGGAAGGAATATATGGAGCAAATAGCACGGGTATGCACTCACTAAGGCTGATTTAGCTACTAACGGTAATAAATGTCCAAGTTTTCTGCAACAGAATACTAAGCTTCCAAAAATCAGTGAAGTTATAGTAAATGTTTAACAACTGGCTATCCAGGGAAAAGAGCCCTGATTTCTGTGGCATTAATACACCAAGCATGATAAATAATTTCAAGTCCCTAACTTGACATCACTGAATGTAAAACTGTGAAGAAATGCAAATTTAGATAGTAAGAAAATCAAGACAGCTTTAGCATACCACTAACTATATGACACCATCCCTTCAGGAAATCAACCTAGGAACTTGATGGCAAGTTGATTACATTATACCTTTTACCATCATGGAAAGGACAGTGAATCCTCTTGAATGGAATCAATATATATTCCAGAAATTATGCTTCTCCAACTTAAAGGGCTTCAGTGAGTGCTACTATCTAAGGATTAATAGAATGGTTCTCCGGTGTGGGATTCTGTATAACATCACATTGGATGAAGAGAACTTTTTCCCAGCAAAGGTAATATGGCTGTGGGAATATAACCATGAGATTTAGTGGTTCTACCACACATTGTACTACAGCAAAGATGTTGGCCAGATCGAACAACTGAATAGCCCTTTGAAGTTGCAGCTAGCTGCTTGGAAATAATCATCTTGACAGTATAAGGCATCATCATCCAATACTCAGAATATGTCAAATCAATGGCAGTTATGTATCCTTAATAGGTTGAATACATGGAACCAAAACTGTAGATGTAAGAGAGATCTTGCTTTCAATGAGTTCTGGTTTGCTGTTTGGGAAATTAGTGGTTCTAGTTTCTAAAATTCTAGGTTCGACAGCTCTAGATGTCTTATTTTCATATAAAATAAATACTTCTACATAGGGTACTCAGCAAGAGCCTCATCGAATTGCAAGCTCTCATGCCCCAGCTGTAAGGACTATTGCCTACTGAGAGCTCATAAACAAATTCCCCTTTGAATAAAGTCGTTGCCTTACCCTCTTCCCAGGGGCAGCCTGCATGAACTGTCCTGATAAGCATATCTCAATTTGGGACACCTTTGAAGGGCCATCTCAAATTCAGAGTTTCATTTATGTCAAATGAGGCCTCTCCTCCAATTGTATTCCAGTTCAGTTTCCTCCCACCCAAACGTGCTTTCCTCACAGACACTGGTCCCAAGAGCACTTCTTATCAAACCACTTGTTTGAGAATGTCCATTTTAGCATCTGCTTCCAGGGAAACCCAAACTGTGATAGATACCACTTCAATCTCATCTTCAGAAATTTGTAACAAATTCTCTAACCTCTATTTCTGTCTGCTTCATACCAAAGCTCTAAAGTTTTATTTTTCTCATCCTTACTTGCTCTTACATTTTTTTTAATGCCGGAAGCAGTCTTCATGCAATCTGGCATTCAATTTTCATAGTATATTTATATGTGCTAAAAACCACCATTTTATCAGGAGCAAATATCCAGCTCTGAATTAAATTACCTCATTCCCCTGCCACCTCACCATAGATAGAACACAGCCTGACTTCTCTGTAGATATGAGTATTACAAAAGACAAGGCTTTAAGAGCGAAACAACCATAAAACTCCTGTTCAATTTAAAACAAAATCATGCACCTTTTAGCCAAGTCCCACTGTCATCTCTTATCTGTAATTGCATCACTATAAATAGCAGTTTTCTTTTTCTTTTAAAATTGCTTCAAAGACTAATGTACAGGAATTCTTATAATTTTAACAAATGAATAGGTGGTGAAGGCATCTTTCCTCACCAATTGTGAAAGGGGCTTTTGTAGATTATAAAGACTATTTGGCTTTTTATTACTGAGACATCTAGGTGTCCAACACATCATTAAATCTTTATGTACTTTTAGAACGTTCTGAAAAATCTACTCACTTTTCAAATGCATTCAGTATATAAGCACTGCTAAAATAAATAGGGTGTTAAAATAAAACTTTTAAGTAGGCCTTTATAAGGTGAGATAAACAGTACTGCCAGATAAAATTTTTCTTCTTAAATTGGCCTTCATTTCTCAGACCTCCTACTTTTTTTTCTTCGAGTTGTCTAGCAACATGAAAATCCACAGATCTCAGGTGGTAGTTTAGATTTTTTCTTCTCTTTTTCCCCTGTTTTCAAAAGCTTTGCTTCCAGAGTAAAGAAGCAACGTTCTGGTTGATTCCTAAACAGTGTGTTTTAAAGTAATTTGGAAAACATGAAATGGCTAACAAGATAAATTTGTCTCTGTATCTATTGAAGTTTATGGATAAGATACTATAGTCAAGTAATCCAAGGTTTTTCTTGACACATCAATATGTAACGTAAGAGCAAGATTTAGTAGCAAAGTATCAATTTCACTGTAAATGGTGCATCACAATATCAATATATTAAATCAATCTCTATTCCCGTAACTCACCTTTCTTCCACTTATCCTTAAAGTCTCTCAACTCTAATAATCAGCAACTACTGAAGTGTGATAAATTATAGTATTCATCTTCCATTTTTCCTCCAGTACTCTAGATATTAGTCTCACCATAGGCGTAATTGCCATGTCATTTTAAAAAAGACATGAAAATAATTTTACTGTATAGTAGATATATATTTCAATCAACCTTAAGGTAAAATTAACATCGGAAACATGCACAACTGAATATTCATTAAACATGGAGAAAAAATCATAATTTGCAATTCATGCCATTCAATTAAATGTACCATTTAATGTGTATGTAAGGAAATTAAGTTTAGGAAAGTGTATATTACCTGTTTGCCTGTTAGTCTCTCTGCTCTTCCTTTCTTTCTTTCTTCCTATAGGTGCTATATTTCTCTTAGTACCCCAAGCATACAGCACTGCACAATTGTTGTAGAAATCTTTTATTGATTTCTAAAAAAGGAAATCAATTATTGATTGAATTTACAATAAGTTACTGCAATAAATCTCTATCAGCAGAAAGCCAAATCTATTTCCTCAACAAGTTCAAATAAGTACATCTACTGCATTAAGTGACTGCATTGAAAATGAAAGCATTTAAGAGACTCGCTAAATAATATGTAAAAATTTATTTATAACTGGTAGAATTATTTGGGAACTATAGGAGCTAGTTAGAAACTAGTCTTCAACAAGGTAAGTTTGAAGTAAAATTGTATACTTTCACAAGTTCAAACCAAATAATCACATTCACATGAGATAAATAATATAGGTTGCTCATATTTTTCTAAAAATTCAAATACTAGAAGGGATATGTAATTCAAAATATATAGTTTTTGACATTAAAACTGGCCAACTTATAAAATTCAGAATATCTGTTCAGGAACCCTTGCCCATAGTCCCTGGAATCTAAGGCAGATTCAGTAGAGCTAGTAAAGCAATAAATGAACTGGCCCGAAGCATTTAAAAGTGAAAGCCAGGAGTTACACCAAACTGAGCACTGTAATAGCTTTCTTATAGTGCATGACAGTGGAAAGTGTCTTTTACTCAAGAATCAGTATGGTTGACTAGAAAGGAATTTAAAGATCTGGTATGGTTTTATGAGATTAAGGAATAAAACTGTACTTTATTTCATTCACTAAGTGAGCAAATTACTTCTCTGCTTGCTCTTGTTACATCCTTATAAATTGGTGATAACCTTATCTTCCTTGTGAAAATCAAAAGATGACATGAGGGTTAAATGGCGAATTTAGGGGGAAAATATCTGTAAATAATTACAAAATAGTGTCATTCTCCTTAAGTTAATTTGATTTTTATAGAGCACTAAGAATGTATGTAGCTGTTTTGAATCTACCACAAGCTTGTCAAGTAACTTGAGGTTTTGTTATTGTTGTTGGGTTTTTTTCCTGCCTGTTTCTTCCTTTATACATGAGAATTCTGAATAAAAATTGAGAGGATTCTGACCAAATAATTAGTCCTCAGACTTACAGATTATTTCCTTCCTAGACACTGAGAGGTGACAGCGTGCTGGCAGTCCTCACAGCCCTCGCTAGCTCTCTGCGCCTCCTCTGCCTGGGCTCCCACTTTGGCGGCACTTGAGGAGCCCTTCAGCCCGCCGCTGCACTGTGGGAGCTCCTTTCTGAGCTGGCCAAGGCCGGAGCCCACTCCCTCAGCTTGCAGGGAGGTATGGAGGGAGAGGCGGGAGCGGGAACCAGGGCCGCGCGCTGCGCTTGCGGGCCAGCTGGAGTTCCGGGTGGGCGTGGGCTTGGCGGGCCCCGCCCCCGGAGCAGCCTGCCGGCCCCGCCCCCGGAGCAGCCTGCCGGCCCTGCCGGCCCTGCCGGCCCCGGACAATGAGGGGCTTAGCTCCGGGGCCAGCGGCTGCGCAGGGTGTTCTGGGTCCCCCAGCAGTGCCAGCCCACTGGCGCTGCGCTTGATCTCTCACCGGGCCTTAACTGCCTTCCCGCAGGGCAGGGCTCCGGACCTGCAGCCCGCCATGCCTGAGCCTCCCACCCCCTCCATGGGCTCCTGTGCGGCCCGAGCCTCCCCGACGAGCGCCACCCCCTGCTCCACGGCGCCCAGTCCCATCGACCACCCAAGGGCTGAGGAGTGCGGGCACACGGCACCGGGACTGGCAGGCAGCTCCACTTGCAGCCCTGGTGCTGGATCCACTGGGTGAAGCCAGCTGGGCTCCTGAGTCTGGTAGGGACGTGGATAACCTTTATGTCTAGCTCAGGTATTGTAAATGCACCAATTGGCACTCTGTATCTAGCTCAAGATTTGTAAGCACACCAATCAGCACCCCGTGTCTAGCTCAGGGTTTGTGAATGCACCTATTGACACTCTGTATCTAGCTACTCTGGTGGGGCCTTGGAGAACCTTCGTGTCCACACTCTGTATCTAGCTAATCTGGTGGGGACGTGGAGAACCTTTGTGTCTAGCTCAGGGGTTGTAAACACACCAATTAGCGCCCTGTCAAAACAGACCACTCAGCTCTACCAATCAGCAGGACGTGGGTGGGCCAGCTAAGAGAATAAAAGCAGGCTGCCCGAGCCAGCAGTGGCAACCCACTGGGGTCCCCTTCCACACTGTGGAAGCTTTGTTCTTTCGCTCTTTGCGATAAATCTTGCTACTGCTCACTCTTTGGGTCCACACTGTTATGAGCTGTAACACTCACCGCGAAGGTCTGCAGCTTCACTCCTGAAGCCAGCGAGACCACGAGCCCACCTGGAGGAATCAACAACTCCAGACGCGCTGCCTTAAGAGCTGTAACACTCACCGCGGAGGTCTGCAGCTTCACTCCTGAGCCAGCGAGACCACAAACCCACCAGAAGGAAGAAACTCTGAACACATCCGAACATCAGAAGGAAGAAACTCCAGACGCGCCACCTTAAGAGCTGTAACACTCACCGCGAGGGTCCACGGCTTCATTCTTGAAGTCAGTGAGACCAAGAACCCACCAATTCCAGACAGAACACCATACCAGGAAGACAGACACCTAGGAAGTACTTGTAACTACAAGAACAATCATTGTTTCATTTATTTATCCACTAACACTTCCTTAATATCTGTCATGCATCAAGCCCCCTTGCAGACATTGGAAATACAAAGATGGATGTTACTGTAACATAGTTTTCACATGCTAAGATCTCATAACCCCTAGCCTGGAAATTCCTAAGGAATTTGACTCTGTAGGACTCCTGGGGAATAATTATCACCAACCTCTCACTCAGAGCCACTCGCTCTAGGTAGCATCAGCCTTAATAATAATGACAGACCTAGGACTGTACATAAGGAGGCAGCTACTAGCTTTTTATTAAAGTAGTATGTCCCAAAATCATGAGCCCATTTCTTAAACTCTGTCTCTTTCCAGTTAAATTCCTTTGGTCTCTGCACACTAGAATACACTACAGTCTAGTTCCATAGTGAAGTATTTAAGAGTTTAAGTATTTAAGAATGCAGCTATACTATCTGTATTCAAGTCTTTATCTGAAAAGTAGAGATATTAATAGTACCTAAGATTTTGAAGAGACTTAAATGAATTATATTCATAAAGCACATAGAATGGTAGAATGATACTTGTTTCATAGTAAGGACTAACAAGTATTAACTACAATCATCATTACTGTATGCCACAGATACGTTTAGAGGTAATTGGTAACAAACTGCTTAATACTGAAATCAATCTTTCCTAGGATTTACAAATCTTGGTCTTGGAGCAAAGAGAAAAGCCATCTTCAGATCTCTCTTGTGAGCTGCCTTGTACTCACCTAAATGCCAGAACCTACAGCAACAATGCCTTTGCATATAAACTACGCAGTTAAAACCTTCTCTCAGAAACCTGGTCCACCTCCAGCATTTCATCTCAGTAAATGATCACTTTAAACCAAAAAGTTACGTAAGCCAGAAACCTTGCAGTCATCCCTCTTGGAACTTCACTTTCCACATCTATCAAATCAATCATGGAGTGCATTGGACTCTATTTTTGAGGTATCTCTGGATTCCATCTCTATCTTTTCATTTTTATTCCCATTGAACCTGACCCCTTAAATTGCAATAAGTTCAGCTGTCATGGCCATTTCTACTCCTCCATCCTCTCCACAGCCAACAGAATAACCTATTAAAAATACAAAAGTGAATATGTTTCTCCCCTCTAATGAAAAAGATTTTCATGGCCCTTGAAGCAAAATCCAAAATCATTAGCATGAACTACAAAAGTCCTTTGGAATTTGGCACTGCCAGATTGGATTTAACTCAGGCTACTGATTTTCTTTCTCACATTTCTCTCACAAACTGGCCTTTTCTCAAATACTCCAGGCAACCGTGCCACCTTTACTTCCATAATTGCTGTTTCTTCAGCCTGGGAAGCTCCATAATCACACCTTCCCCCCATCTTTTTGCCATGCTAATGCTTATTCATTCATCTATCCACTCTAGATCAATTTCTCAAAAAAAACAGACTAAATACTTTTTTGTTTGTTTCCTTTTGGAACAGAGTCTCACTCTGTCACCCAGGCTGGAGTGCAGTGGCAGGATCTCACTGCAACCTCTGCCTTCAGGGTTCAAGTGATTCTCCTGCCTCAGCCTCCCAAATAGCTGGGATTATAGGTACACACCACCACGCCCGGCTATTATTTGTATTTTTAGTACAGGTGGGGTTTCACCATGTTGGCCAGGCTTGTCTCGAACTCCTGACCTCAAGTGATCTGCCTGCCTCTGCCTCCCAAAGTCAAAGTTCTTTTACAAACTATACTTCTCTTTTCTGACACTTATCACTAATATAATTCAATTATGAATTGTATAATTCATTGTTTAGTATATGTTTCCACAATTATAACATAAGTTCCACAAGGGGAGGGGCTTTGTATCTTTTATTCATAGCTGATTCCCATAGAACTTGATTTTTTTGATGCACAAAATTATTACATGAGTTAATTTAATATTGAGACTCAGTATTATGGTAAATAAAATAAGCCAGACATGGAAAGAAAGGTAAGGCATGACCTCACTTATATGTGGAATCTAAAAAAACACTGGCTACAGAGAAAGTGTGCAGAACAGTGTTTACCAGGGGTATGGAAGGGGAGGAAATGGGGAGAGGTACATCAAAGGGTACAAACATGCCACTACATAGTGATATGGTTTGGCTGTGTCCTCACTCAAATCTCATCTTGAATTGTAACTCCCACAGTTCCTATGTGTTGTGGGAAGGACCCGGTGGGAGGTAATTGAATCATGGGGGTGGGCCTTTCCCATGCTATTCTCGTGATAGTGAGTCTCGTGAGATCTGATGGTTTTATAATGGGGAATTTCCCTGCACAAGTTCATTTCTCTTTGCCTGTTGCCATCCATGTGAGATGTGACTTGCTCCTCCTTGCCTCCACCATGATTGTGAGGCCTCCCCGGCCATGTGGAACTGTGAGTCCATTAAACCTTTTTTCTGTATAAATTACCCAGTCTCTGATATGTCTTTATCAGCAGCATGAAAATGGACTAATACACATCGATGAACAAGTCTAGGGATCTAATGTACAACAGAATGACTATGGTTAGTATAGTTAATACTACTGTTTTGTATACTGGAAATTTGCTGAAAGAGTAAATTTTAGTTATTCTTACCCCCCCCCCAAAAAAAGGAAAGAAATCTCACATAAAGATAATTATGTGAGATAGTGTTTTTTGCTTACCTGTAGTAATTTCACTATGTGTATGTATCAAAAAATGTATCAAAATAATCATGAGGCATACCTTAAGTATAAACAAGAAAAAATAAATTAAAAGGAAAAAAAAAGATTCAGCAGGGTCACCATTGGCCAATTACTGGCTTACAGAACATAGATTTTTTTGAAAATCTAAAATCTTTATTCTTGATTCCCCATGTTATTTCAGAATAAGACAGAACCACCCCCACCCCTTAACTGTTTCACTGTTCTTTTATTAACAGAAAATTCTGGAATTCAGATCTCAGTCCTGGAAGTTTTCCCAGCCCTTCACAATAGAAAAACAATTAGTACTTTATTCACCTGCTACAAAAATTAACATCATATTTTGTGCCAAAAAAAAGAAATAAAAAGTTACTTCCATCCGTGGGAGTAGCTCGATGATTTTGCCTGAAATAGAAGTGATAACAACACCTAGTTCCAAGTTCAACAAGCATAGCGTATGAAAAATCTAAAACTAATCTGAATTTTTTTTAGGAAAATATATCTTTTAACTAGAACTGAATGGAAATGTGGAAATATTTCTAACTTTATATGGGGGTGTTTCCAAACCCTGTATTAATGAATTCTAATTAATCACACTTTGCTTTATATTTGCCTGTAGCAATGCATATTTCAGGGTAAATCTCCTGCAAGAAATCATTAAGATGATAAATTTTAGCCCATATTCCAATTATAAATGATTATTAAAAGCAAACATATGACTGATATATAAATTTCATTACAACAAAAACACATTACATACAAAAATCATTAATGAATTACACAAAAATTATCCTTTCCTTTCTTCATTTAAGAAAAAATACTTCTGAGTCTTTGACTTATATTTTTGGCATCTTCTTTTCACCCTTTTTGAGAGATGCTCCTTTTTCAAAGACCAGTTTAAATGTCTCTATTCTTCAGAATGCTGAGTTGGCAATCCTGTTACTACGGTTTACCAAAGATCTGCTTTTCCTCCCTGGGAAAAAAAGTATACTCCCCCACCCCTCATAAGTCAGTTTTGGCCTTGTATCTTGCTTTGACAATGGAAATGTTAGCAGAAGTTTTATGTGTCACTTCCAGGCAAAAGCTTTAAGGGTTAATTCATGCTTCATCACATTCTTTTTCCCCTTGTATAATGATAAACAATGTTTCATATAAAAGTTGTTCTGGAAGGCTGCACCCAAGAGATAAGAGCAGAGTCTAAACCCACCCAATAAATATGTAGTGAAAGTAAGAAGTAAATCTCCATTACTGTAAATCACTGAGATTTGAAGGTTTGCTACTGTAGCATAACCACATCTACTCTTACTGATAGAGCTATCTTATTGTATCTCTGTCTGTTCCTGGCTTTATAATCTTGACTATAGCTGCCACCTATATACTGATTATGTCCTCCTAAAAGTCTTCATCACCAGGAATGACCATCTAAACCTGATATGTATTTTCCACATCCCTCGTGAACAATTTCATCTGGGTACCATTCAGGCAGTTTATACTGACCATTTTTTTTTTCAAAAAAAATGTTATACATGTTATTTTACTTCTATATTACTCATCTGTCAGAGTCTTCCTCGCCTGTTTTCTCCCTCTCAGCTCCACTCCATATCTAATTTGTCATCAAGTTCTATCAATTCTGTAACCCAAATAGCTATTTAATCTGTTTCGTTCTCTTTAACTTCATTGCCGAAATTTTGGTTTAGACCCTCGTTGCTAATTTATTGGGATTTTTAAATAACCCTCCACATTGTTTCTACAACCAATATTGCACAATTTCAATTTATTCTCCAAATTGTCTCCAGTATGTTCTGTCTGAAATTCAAAGCTAATTTTATCACGTCACAGCTTGAAATCTACCAATAGTACCACCAACCATTCTGGACAAGATCTTACTATAACATTTGGGATTCTTCATGTTCTTTCTCCACTTTTACCCACAGATATACCACCATTTCATCTTCCAATTTCCCAAACTGCTTCTACAGGCACCATATTACCTAAAACCACTGCTACTTCTCATGTTTTTGTTTCTCATATTGCTGTGCTGCCAACAACTGCCTAACTTTCTTCATCCCTGTAACCCAAAGTTACACCCCTGAGGACCACCAAAAGCCATAAGCTGCTACACATGATACCTCTTAGCTCTTATTTAATTCATGTACATCATCTGAGAAAAAGAATTGTCAGAAGAATACAAATAGAACCAGAAGCCTAATAGATCATGGAAACAAATGAAGTGCAGAATCTTTCAAAGGAAGGACTAATCAAAAGTGTTATAGTAGGTCAGGTGTGATGGTTCACACCTGTAATTCTAGCACTTTGGGAGGCCAGAGCAGGTTGATCCCTTGAGCTCAGGAGTTTGAGACCAACCTGGGCAACATGATGAAACCCCACCTCTACAAAAAAGTATAAAGATTATCCGGGCATGGTGATGCACACCTGTAGTCGTAACTTATCAGGAGGGTGGTAGGAGACTCGCCTGAGCCCAGGGAGGTTGAGGCTGCAGTAAGCCATGATTGCACCATTGCACTCAACCCTGGGCAACAGAGCGAGACCCTGTGTAAAAAAATAAAATAAAATAAAATAAAATAAAAAGTTTCACAGTAGGAAGACTCAGTTGGATAAGAATGACATTTTTTTATGTTGGATTTAGCTATTAGAAAGAATGAAGAGTACTATAGTAGCCCATTTGCAGAAGGTTAAGCAGTAAGTGGAAAGTGGGACACGACATTAAATACAAACAACTCTCCTGAGTAGCATAGATGAGTCAGAACAGAGAGAAGTAGTGAGGTAGCTAGAGGAGACATACAAAGGAAGAATTTTCTCGGGATGGGATACCAGTAGAATTAGGAGACAGATTGATTAGAGATGCTAGAGGGGCATTACAGTCAAACATAATTTTTTAAGTGGGTGGAGGTCTGAGACAGTGGAATGGTAGAAAGAAATACAGTAGCTGAGAAACTCATGCTTTTCCAGGAAAGGAGGGAATATAGGAGACAAATTTAGGCTTAGGCATGTAGAATTCATAGTGAGAGTAGGCCTGGGAAGTAGAAATATCCTACAGATTTGAAAACATTGGTGTGATAATAGATGAAAGGTCAAACTTGACCTTTTGTAAATCACATACATTGATTTCCTAAGAAAACAAGACCAAGAAACTATCAAATTGTTCTCAGAAGGATGAAGCACAGAGTTGCATTTATCAACTTCCAATCTATTTTCAAAACAGTATTTTTAATATGATTTTACCAACTATCCTTGACAAAAACATTTTACCACATAAAATGAATTTTCTGTCTTTAAAAATTGTGAATGATCTACAAAACCAAGTTTAAATAATGTGGAGAGCTGGACAATGTGCAAGCTATGTAAATATATATAAAGAGACAAAGAGCCACAGTAAATTCTCAAAAGAAAGAAAGAAGGAGAAAGAGAGAGGGAAGGAGTGACATAGAAAAAGATAGAGAGAGAGAAAAAAAAGGAGCAGGAGGAGGAGGGGTGGGGAGGGAAGGAAAGAAAATCATTTTTCTTTTTTTTAAATTTGGAGATGTAGAATGATCTTTCCTCTCGGGGGTCATCCAATTTCTTTGAAATTAATTTTCCCTTGGCAAAATCAATCTAAAAATATTGGGATTCCATTCCTGATTTGTATGTATGTTTTGAAGATTCACTAGATGTTGCTTATAAGGCAAATGGTCACCTTAGCTAAAGTTATTCTCTATGTATAAATTATGAGTCTATATACAGACACAAATAAAATTAAATGCTAGCTATAACATTGCTTTAAGGGAATATTATTTCTAAGAGTTCAGCATTATTTCTAATTAAACTATTTTTCCTGAAATCAAGTTTTTAGAGGTTCTGTAGATTTCTTTTGCCTAAGAAAAATTTAAAACTCTGTGTTGTTGGCTGAGTGCCTCTCACCTTACACTTTTAGCTTGAAGCAGCTTTTTGTTACAAATACTTAGGGTTGGTGTACATAACATCTTTGAAATACTTTACTAAGTTTTTCTACACAATTTTGACTTTATCTTCTTAGAGGCGTAATAAAAAGGGATATGGATAGCCACATAGCCCATTGCCCTAGTAGCACTTCTGCATATGTTGTTAAAAAATGTGTGCATGTGTTTACATCAATAATCCATATGATGTTTGAATGTTCAAAGGAGTTCCACAATCAGGTGGCCAAACATCCTGATAGGACTTCTTTTTCTGTTTAACTCACTGATTGATATTAGAAAAATATGAGTCCATGACATTAGAAAAAATATATATATATACAAGGAAAACTACTTTTTTGATGCTCTGATTATGACACTTCAAACATTGCAAAAGAGCACTGCTTACGTTTTAACTTTTAGTTTTACATCCCTTTACAAGTTTAGTTTTTCCCTTATTCATGCTGTCATCACTTTAGTTTATCATTGTTACTAAGCCCTGGAAATAGACCAGCAGCTTTGGACTTGCAGGAACCATTTGAGCAATTACTAGTTGACAGATGGGGGAAGCACTTACAGCTCTCTGGTGGCCTGTGTGAAATGCATCAGTAGCCTCCATCTAGACTGGTGAATAAGTGTCCACATCGAGAAAAATATGCCATTTCAATTGATGCTAATAAGTCTCAGAAATATATAACCTGAATGAGAGAGTTCTAGTTCATTGTCTTTCCTTACTTTGTGATAAATTTTCTTTGCACACATTATAACTATGAATTGTTTATCTTTTGTAAAAATTGTAATCCAGTTCTGGCAATAATTAACATGGATAGAGACCAACTAGCTATTTTACGATGCACACTGCTATGGTTAGATCAACTAAGGAGAATATAATAAAGTTCAGGAAGTCACTCTTTGTACATAGAATGAAGAAAAATAAAATCCTGTATTAGAGAATGCAGGATGGTGGGGGGAAAAATTATCACTTTGTATAAAAAACAAAGAAATAGGATTGGTCAGAAAATTATCCCAGATGCAGATTCTATCTGACAATTTTATTGAAAAATTAAGTTCTGAAACTTTAGCTTCCTTTTGTATTTTTAGACCCAACCATTACCTTGGAAAGCAAATTGATTGGTACCCAAAGCAATGTGTTTCAAGCATCGATAATTGGGGCTAAGGAAAATCTTAGGGCTACATAGAGGATGGCAGAAAAACACCACACATAACTATTTGTGAATTTGGATACTGGCAACAAATGTCTGAACAATTCATTAAAATAGGCAAAAATAATGGATTATCTCATAGATCAATACCCAGTCAAAATAATTAAATAATTTATATAATTATCTCAATATTACATTTTATTTTGCATAGTTCAATACAATTTTCTGTAATACTTTCCATTTACATGGCTTCTGAGATTTTACCTTTTTTCAAAGGTGTTTTTCTAACTATCCAATTTAAAAAGTAGCTCCCCTCCATGGGGAGGTTATACTTTATCGTTTATTTTCTTCATAGTTGTTAAATTTATCTGAAATATTATCTATGTATTTGTCAACTTGGTTTTTGTCTATCTCCCTGTGATAATGTAAGCTTGATGACAACAGAGACCACATCTATCTTATTCATCCCTATAATATCCCTGTATTCATCTGTCTTATTCAGGCCCTGGATAAAGGTCTGCCACATGGAAGATGCTCACAACTTTGTTTAATTAACATATGAAATAACAGTTGTTTACTTTGATACAAGCTTACCAAATTTTGGTGAAAATGTTTAAAATGTATGCATTTCAGCTGCATAGGTAAAACTTATTTTACCTTCCCCCAAAACATCTGAGTCACTATAATAATCAAAAGAAAGAGAAAATGCATAAATTTATCACTTTGCCACTCCAGTAAATTATTCCATGTTCATCTTGTAACGTGTTGGAGTTAGCCTGTCTCTGAACAAGATATACATTCGCTTTTGATATGTGTGGATGTAGGGAGTGTTTTTGTCAGGCACTGACACCATTTGGGAGGTTATCTTCTCCAGTACTTAATATTATCTTAATATGCTACTGCAACTTTACTGTGGTTAATATCACCCCAACACCACTGACCTGTAACAGCATATAAGAGAAGAAAAACATTAGTATTGATGAAACCTGACCTCCTTAAAAGCTAGTGATGTAACAGCCTCAAGATGTGTGATACTGATTTTTGTATGGAACTTGCTTTAGTGAATTTATTCTTTTTAAATGAGATTTAGCACCATAAATCACTCTAAGTTTTGTCAAATAGAAAATTAGGTCAGAAAGTCAAAACTGAAAGAGAAAGTATTTAGAATGTCATTTGTGTCCGTTTAATATTTAAATTCTCAAACATATTCAGAAGTTTTACCTTCAGAAAAGCCTCTGGAAAGACCTTGAGCTTTCTACCCAACTGCTCACTTTTCCAGGAGGAAGAAGGAATCCGAAAGCGAAGGGAAGGTATAAATGCAGGCAGTAATTTAGTCAGCTGTGCTAAAGGAGTTACAAAGTGCACACAGGTGGAAGGGATTATTGCCTTTGTGAGGGTGATTTCACAGGAGGTCCTGATCCACTGCCGCCCACCACCTCAATTGCTTTCATCTGTTGATTGATGCTAGCATTTTCATTCCTATTAGCTTAAGTCTCTGCTCCAGGCTGATAACAATAATAAACATATCTGGAGGAATTATGACCTGAATTTCACTAGGTAACCTTATTTATGAAAGAGGAAAGAATATACAAGAGAAACTTGGATGGGTTAGGTGGATGATAAAGTGGCGAGTGCAGCTTGAAAGACCATTTGACACATTCACAGTGTGTCAACTTATTCTCTCTTTGCCTTCTCTAAAGCCAAGCAAAGAAGAAAGTTCTAGGAATGCTTTTCACCTGTTTTGTTCTCTGCTATGCGTAGGTCTACCTTTAAAAGGGAAAGGTAATAGATTGATGGGGCAGAGAGAGAATCAGGTTTAATCATAAACAGAACTTCAAAATAGTTGAATCTTTTCTTTAGCACCTCTGACTTCCTTCTTGTGACTGAGAATACCCTCTTGTTTTATCCATCCATCTTATTCTCCCTTTCTGCTCAACCCAAACCTCTGGGGTCAGAAATGATTGATGATCCACCCGCTACAATACATCTTCCAGGGATGTATAAGGAGAAAATGGAATTAACATTTTAGTAGACATTATAATCTAGGTGTTTTATATATGCCATATTATGTAATCACCAAAATAAATTGATGAATTAAGTGTTATACCATTTCACAGATAAGAAAACTGAGGTTTTATAATCTGTTCTTCATTACTCAGTTTCTGATCTGCATTCAGGTGCTATTTTTTTCTGACCTTAAAACCTGCTTCTCTTCTATGTATTGCACTGCCTCTCCTTCTATCTCCTTATCCAGACTTACCCTCAGTTGGCCAAACAATTGGATTAACTAGATCCACCAAAGCCTGAATAATGAATCAGACTTATGTTCTCCCTCCATGGAATACATATATTTACATAAGAGAAAACATCCTTAACTAATGAAGGATTTCCTAAGGTGAATTTTCTGGGCTAAGTATTACTTTTCCAGTGGAGTGACTTTGAGGCTGAATGCCTCACTGGCTTCATTTAGCAGGTCATGGCTCTCAAATAGTCAAATATAGTTAGTCCAAAAAGACAACTAAGCATTGTACTACATTTTTTTTGTGATTGTTACTGGCAGGATTTGAAGCAGTTGCTGTAATATTTGGATTTGAAGCAGTTGCTATAACATTGTTTGCTGGAGGGATTGGGTCCATTCTTAATAAATGTGTTTGTCATGTTTCTAATTTTCTTTCTGCACTCTTCAAATGCTGTTGCTTTCAAAGTTTAAACTGAGATAACCTCAGTTTGGTGTTATTGGCACTGTAGTTTCACATAGGATATCTAGAGAGTGGAGAAGCAACATGAATTCCTGGCAAGAACAGACTTTTCCAAATGAACTGCTTTAGTTAAATGTCAGGGAGTAATAAATTTACCTATCTCATAGCTACTTACTCATGTTCATATGGTGTTAATGCTAGCATCTCACTGGGCAGTTTGTCTACAGCAAACAGCTTCACATAAATCATGTAGTATAAGAATAAAGGGGTCAAGCTTCAAAGCCGAACTTTCTGAATTTGAATCCCACTCTGTTAACTAGTAGCTTTGTGGACTAGATTAACTCAAGTAACTTCCTTTGCTTAGATTTTGACTGTATGAAAAGGGAATAATTACACTGTCCACCTCATTATTCATATGATTAAATGGGCAATGCATATTAAGTGCATAAAACAGTATCTGACATATTGTGTTAACTATATGTGAAATTGCTTTGTAATTCACATAGCACTTTCTGAAACATGTGATGTTATTGTTTTGCATCACATGGGGCAAGAGAGGACTTCTTGTCCCCTTTTTTAGGATGAGAAATCAGGATTCATGTGAAGCTAATAGAAGACCTGTGTGATTGACCCTGCATTCAATCCCTAAATAACAAAGTAGGTAATATGCAAAGAAAGTGGTGCTTACCAATTGCATAAAGTGGTGTTAATGGCAGTGAATGTGTATGGGTCTACAGCAACCTCAATTCTTGCTTCCTCAGGAAAAAGAATTCAACCAAGGGGGCATAAGGCAGAGTGAGAGACTGTGGCAAGTTTTAGAACAGGAATGAAAGGAAGTAAAGTATACATGGAAGACAGTCAAGCGGGTAACTTGAGAGATCAAGTGCACAGTTTGACATTTTGATTTCGGGTTTTATATGTTGGCATGTCTCTGGGGTCTTGCATTACTTCTCCCTTGATTCTTCTTTTTGGGTGGGCTGTCCGCATATGCAGTGGCCTGCTAGCTCTTGGGAGTGGGGCATACACAGTGTGTTTACTGGAGCTGTATACATGCTCACTTGAGGACTTTCTCCTTACCAGTCAAATGCTCCTAAGAAGGTCATATACCAGTTAAACTCTGACATTTTGTCTCTTAGTGTACATGCTGGAGCCCATTCACCCAACTCCTGAGATCTTATTAGGAAGCGCCTGATCACTAGCTTCAGGTTTTTTCTATCTATTGGGAGACTGCCTTTCCTGGTGCTGGCTGCAACCAATTATTTTAGACAGGCAATTAACAACCACTTGACCATCAACTGTTGGCGGCCTGACATTCCTGGTGGGGGAGGGTGCTCTCTCCTGCCCTGCTCATGTCTGCCTAACTACCCACTGCAACAGTGGAAGACTAGGAAAAAGAGATGCTGGACCACTGAAGGTAACATGAGAATTCAATATTGCTTCTCATAACCAAAGAAAAGAAAATTCTGTAAGAACTCAGGGAAGATAATGAAACTAAAAAAAAAAATTGCTAAATGGGTCATTAGAAACAGTGGGTCACAATGATACAATGTAATAATTTAGAAGCTATCTTAACAACAAAAGTGATAAAGGCAAACTTAAGAATTATTATAGACAAAAGCAAGAATATGGTTGAGCATATAGCTGTTTTATATTAGTTTAACTTGCTGAGCATGGTGGCCCATATCTGTAATCTTAGGGCTTTGGGAGGCCAAGACTGAAGGATCACTTCAGCCCAGGAGTTTTTGAGACTGCAGTGAGCTATGATTATGTCACTGCACTCCAGCCTGGGCAACAGACTAAAAGTCTGTCTCTAAAATAAATAAATAAATAAATAAATAAATAAATAAATAAATAAATAAATAAAAATAATGAGCCTGCCATGGTGGCTCATGCCTGTATTCCCAACACTTTGGGAGGCAAACGCTGGCAGATTGCTTGAGTCTAGGAGTTCAAGACCAGCCTGGGCAACATGGTGAAACCCTGACTCTACAAAAAATACAAAAATTAGCTGAGCATGGTGATGTGCGCCTGTAATCGCAGCTACTTGGGGGACTGAGGTGGGAGGATCACTTCAGCCCAGGAGGTCAAGGCTGCAGTAAGCCATGATGGTGCTACTGTACTCCAGCCTGGGTGACAAAGCAAAAAACACTATATCAAAATAAATAAGTAAATAATAAAAATAAAATTATATATAATAATATATATAATATTAATTGTATGTAACAAATTATGTATTTATATGTAATATTTTATATATAATATACACTTTAGATATATCTGTGTGTATGTATTATTTAAAGTTTAACTGAGCATTACAGTAGAGCAAGTAAAATTTTGAAGTACCAAGCTAAACTTTGAAAGTGACCTTTTCTCCAGATGTATCAAGACATGATCAACAAAAGTACAGGCAATAACACTCTCTCATTGTCAGCGGGGAAAAATTTACCAGCTAACGGCTTGAAAAGGGAGGTATGGAATGTAGAGAAAAGCAGCAGAAAAAGAGGAAGAAAAGTTCCAGAGACAAGTTCATCTACATACAAAAATGAGTCTCACTACCACTGCTCCTTCATGCCATCCACCACCCATGAATCCCCAGAGACACTACCATGGACTACTATTTCAAAACAATCTATCTGTTATGCAAACCAAAGACAGGAAGCTTTTACCAAATCTCTAGATTTTAAAATGAAAGTAGGTGAGAAGAGGTAAAATTCAGGAACATTCCAGGAGAGCTGACCATTAGTAGAGATCTCTGCTCAGGGACTGACCACAAGTTGACCCTCAGCCTCACATACATTTTCCCATGTAAACTGAAAAATTTAATATGTTCTATTACACCACTGGAATGGTCTCAATTCAAAATGTATTTGTGATATTAAACATCTCCTTCTAAAAATGAAAATGCCTCCGGGAATGTGAGGAAATTTGCCTCTAAATATTTAGCAGAGAAGAACCACTAAAAAACTGCTAAATATTTAGCAGGAGAATTGGAGTTCTTTTTAAGTAGGATGGAGGTAAATAACTTAGAAGGAAAGTAAGTTTTAGGGGGCAAGTGAGATCTCAGCATGAGGTGCAGTGAGGACATAGAGCAACAGAACAACACATGCTGGGTGCCTGGGGAAGTAGAAGAAAGAAGAAAGAAGGAAATACGAAAGCATCACAGTTTAATTTTGCCTAAATTTTAACTTTTGCTTTAGATTCTTGTCCCGAGATAGTAAAGAAACTCTTTTCCTTTGCTACTCTATTCTAAATTGCATGGCCCCCAGAACTTGGATTAGATTTGGAAATTAATATTTTATTTTGATTGCTCATTATCAGTTAACAGGCATCTGAGCACTCTTTTCAAACCTAGTAATGGAGATTTTTTGGAGAACATGTTCCCAACATCTTAGATCTTTCCTGTCCCATGAAGAATAAACCTTCTGAAAAAGACTGTAGTCATAAATATAGGACAAAATGTAAAAACTAAGAGGTAATTTATAATTTTTAGAAGTGGTCAGTGCCTAGATTCTACTAGATTCTACCTCCTGGGAGAGAGATTGAGAACGCACAGGAGGAAACAGCATTCAGAAGCTGGAAACTGGGGACATTTCCAGGAAAAGGGTAGAGTAAAGTGATCATGCGAAACTTCTGCCAGATATTAATTATCAAATAAATCTAAAGGAAAATATAAAAAAGAAAAACTAAAGTCACTAAAGCTTTTTTTTAAGAAGCTAGGGAAGAGCTTACTCTTAACAAACTGCAACTAGAATGAAGAAAAATTAACACAGTTTAGAGAACTATGGGTTAACATATAAAGACACAAGCCATCGCACAAAGGAAAGAACAAAAGGTGAGCTCTTCAACTACCACAGCTACAGGGATAGGAAAGGGAGCGTTTGAAAACCTCAACTTTACAGCTCAAGGTGACAGAGAACAGAGTGCGGGGCTGGCAGAACATCTGGAAATTTAAAGAAAAAATACTGCCAACAAAAGAAGCAAAGAAATGAGACCCAAAATTTAAGTATAAATTCTGCCCATATCCCTAGCTGACAGCTAAATTACTCACGCTTGGGAAGGAACTTATGAAGCATGGTGAAAAATTAGGCAAAACCAAAGAGGAATCTACTATTGAAAGAGAAAGGAGAAAATTGTGAGTTTAGTGCTTCAATAACTCAGTATATTTCACTAAACATTAATTAGATGGCTAAAATTTAAAGACTGAAAATTCTATGCATTAGTAAGAACGCAGAACAAATAAAATTCTCATACATTGCTGGTGGGATGTATATTTGTCCTGCTACTTTGGAAAGGAATTTGGCAATCTTAAATTTAAATGTACAATTATCATATTACCATACAATAACACTCATGTTTATCTGAGAAAGATGAAAACATATGTCTGTACAAAGATCTGTATGTGAACATTCATAGTAAGTTAATCATTAATCATAACAGTTCAAAACTGAAAATAATCCAAATGTCCATCAATCTATGAATGGACAAAACAAATTGTAGATATATATATATATATATATATATATGTGTATACTTTTTTTTTTTTTGAGACAAAGTCTCACTCTGTCACCCAGGCTGGAATGCAGTGGCGCAATCTCGGCTCACTTCAACCTCTGCCTCCTGAGTTCAAGTGATTCTCCTGCTTCAGCCTCCCAAGTAGCTGGGATTATAGGCAAGTGCCACCATGCCCGGCTAATTTTTTTTTTTTTTTATTATACTTTAAGTTTTAGGGTACATGTGCACATTGTGCAGGTTAGTTACATATGTATACATGTGCCATGCTGGTGCGCAGCACCCACTAACTCGTCATCTAGCATTAGGTATATCTCCCAATGCTATCCCTCCCCCCTCCCCCCACCCCACAACAGGCCCCAGAGTGTGATGTTCCCCTTCCTGTGTCCATGTGATCTCATTGTTCAGTTCCCACCTATGAGTGAGAATATGCGGTGTTTGGTTTTTTGTTCTTGCGATAGTTTACTGAGAATGATGATTTCCAATTTCATCCATGTCCCTACAAAGGACATGAACTCATCATTTTTTATGGCTGCATAGTATTCCATGGTGTATATGTGCCACATTTTCTTAATCCAGTCTATCATTGTTGGACATTTGGGTTGGTTCCAAGTCTTTGCTATTGTGAATAATGCTGCAATAAACATACGTGTGCATGTGTCTTTATAGCAGCACGATTTATAGTCCTTTGGGTATATACCCAGTAATGGGATGGCTAGGTCAAATGGTATTTCTAGTTCTAGATCGCTGAGGATTCACCACACTGACTTCCACAATGGTTGAACTAGTTTACAGTCCCACCAACAGTGTAAAAGTGTTCCTATTTCTCCACATCCTCTCCAGCACCTGTTGTTTCCTGACTTTTTAATGATTGTCATTCTAACATTCTAATGAGATGGTATCTCATTGTGGTTTTGATTTGCATTTCTCTGATGGCCAGTGATGGTGAGCATTTTTTCATATGTGTTTTGGCTGCATAAATGTCTTCTTTTGAGAAGTGTCTGTTCATGTCCTTCGCCCACTTTTTGATGGGGTTGTTTGTTTTTTTCTTGTAAATTTGTTTGAATTCATTGTAGATTCTGGATATTAGCCCTTTGTCAGATGAGTAGGTTGCGAAAATTTTCTCCCATTCTGTAGGTTGCCTGTTCACTCTGATGGTAGTTTCTTTTGCTGTGCAGAAGCTCTTTAGTTTAATTAGACCCCATTTGTCAATTTTGTCTTTTGTTGCCATTGCTTTTGGTGTTTTGGACATGAAGTCCTTGCCCATACCTATGTCCCGAATGGTAATGCCTAGGTTTTCTTCTAGGGTTTTTATGGTTTTAGGTCTAACGTTTAAGTCTTTAATCCATCTTGAATTGATTTTTGTATAAGGTGTAAGGAAGGGATCCAGTTTCAGCTTTCTACATATGGCTAGCCAGTTTTCCCAGCACCATTTATTAAATATGGAATCCTTTCTCCATTGCTTGTTTTTCTCAGGTTTGTCAAAGATCAGATAGTTTTAGATATGCGGCGTTATTTCTGAGGGCTCTGTTCTGTTCCATTGATCTATATCTCTGTTTTGGTACCAGTAACATGCTGTTTTGGTTACTGTAGCCTTGTAGTATAGTTTGAAGTCAGGTAGTGTGATGCCTCCAGCTTTGTTCTTTTGGCTTAGGATTGCCTTGGCGATGCGGGCTCTTTTTTGGTTCCATATGAACTTTAAAGTAGTTTTTTCCAGTTCTGTGAAGAAAGTCATTGGTAGCTTGATGGGGATGGCATTGAATCTGTAAATTACCTTGGGCAGTATGGCCATTTTCATGATATTGATTCTTCCTACCCATGAGCATGGAATGTTCTTCCATTTGTTTGTATCCTCTTTTATTTCCTTGAGCAGTGGTTTGTAGTTCTCCTTGAAGAGGTCCTTCACATCCCTTCTAAGTTGGATTCCTAGGTATTTTATTCTCTTTGAAGCAATTGTGAATGGGAGTTCACTCATGATTTGGCTCTCTGTTTGTCTGTTGCTGGTGTATAGGAATGCTTTTGATTTTTGCACATTGATTTTGTATCCCGAGACTTTGCTGAAGTTGCTTATCAGCTTAAGGAGATTTTGGGCTGAGACAATGGGGTTTCCCAGATATACAGTCATGTCATCTGCAAACAGGGACAATTTGACTTCCTCTTTTCCTAACTGAATACCCTTTATTTCCTTTTCCTGCCTAATTGCCCTGGCCAGAACTTCCAACACTATGTTGAATAGGAGTGGTGAGAGAGGGCATCCCTGTCTTGCGGCAGTTTTCAAAGGGAATGCTTCCAGTTTTTGCCCATTCAGTATGATATTGGCTGTGGGTTTGTCACAGATAGCTCTTATTATTTAGAAATACATCCCATCAATACCTAATTTATTGAGAGTTTTTAGCATGAAGGGTTGTTGAATTTTGTCAAAGGCTTTTTCTGCATCTATTGAGATAATCATGTGGTTTTTGTCTTTGTCTCTGTTTATATGCTGGATTACATTTATTGATTTGTGTATATTGAACCAGCCTTGCATCCCAGGGATGAAGCCCACTAGATCATGGTGGATAAGCTTTTTGATGTGCTGCTGGATTCGTTTTGCCAGAATTTTATTGAGGATTTTTGCATCAATGTTCATCAAGGATATTGGTCTAAAATTCTCTTTTTTGGTTGTGTCTCTGCCAGGCTTTGGTATCAGAATGATGCTGGCCTCATAAAATGAGTTAGGGAGGATTCCCTCTTTTTCTATTGATTGGAATAGTTTCAGAAGGAATGGTACCAGTTCCTCCTTGTACCTCTGGTAGAATTCGGCTGTGAATCCATCTGGTCCTGGACTCTTTTTGGTTGGTAAACTATTGATTATTGCCACAATTTCAGCTCCTGTTTTTGGTCTATTCAGAGATTCAACTTCTTCCTGGTTTAGTCTTGGGAGAGTGTATGTGTCAAGGAATTTGTCCATTTCTTCTAGATTTTCTAGTTTATTTGCGCCCGGCTAATTTTTGTATATTTTGCAGAGATGAGGTTTCGCCATGTTGGCCAGGCTGGTCTCAAACTTCTGACCTCAGGTGATCCATCCTCCTAGGTCTCCAAAGGTGCTGGGATTACAGGTGTGAGCCACCACGCCTGGCCTATAGTAATTTTTTTTATACAAAGAAATACTACTAAGTAATATTAAATGATTGAACAGCTGATACAGCAACAACATGGACGTATCTCAAAATCATTAAGCTGATTTAAAGAGCCCAGATACAAGAGTATACACTGTATTATCCCATTTGTATCAAATTATAGAAAATGCAAACTAATCTATAGTGACAGAAAACAGATCAGTAGTTTTCCATGTTGGGTTGGGAGAGGTGGACTGCAAAGTGAAATATAAAAATTTCTGGAGTGGTGGAATTGACCTATATCCTGACTAGGGTGGTTATTACACAGGTATTTACATTTGTCAAAACCCATCAAACTGTACACTTAAAATGGGGCCGTTTACTGTCTATGGATTATGCCTCAGTGAAGTTGACACAAAAAGGTAGCTAGTGACTTCTAGTTAATAGCAGTGATTCAAAAGTTGTTTTTTATATGTCTTTAAACAATTCTTTATATAATCCAGTTATTTTGTAAAATAGCAAACCCAACAATGCTTGTGACTAAAAAGCCGAAATGTAAGATCAAGTGAGATTGGAGCAGTTCTTGCTTCTCCATTTCCCCTCTATTTGTGTGTGCAGTTTTCCTCCTCTTGCCCCCTCCTCCTACTCTCTCCCCACACATCTGATACTTAAAAATCCTTACCACTTGAAAGTTGTTTATACAGTTTAAAATTTCAGTACATAAAAGCTTGGGTTCTTTATAGAAAATATCCTTAAGAAATGAGTGAATAAATATTGTGAGGGTGGCCGGGAGTGGTGGCTCACACCTGTAATCCCAGCACTTTGGGAGGCCTAGGAGGGAGGATTACCCGAGATCAGGAGTTCCAGAGCAGCCTGGCCAACATGGTGAAACCCCTTCTCTACTAAAAAATACGAAAATTAGCCAGGAGTGGTGGTGGGCACCTGTAATCACAACTACTCAGGAGGCTGAAGTAGGAGAATCACTTGAACCTGGGAGGCGGAGTTTACAGTGAGCCAAGATTGCACCACTGCACTCCAGCCTGGGTGACAGAGCAAGACTCCATCTCAAAAAAAAAAAAAAGAAAGAAAAAGAAAAAAAGAAAAAAGAAATATTGTGGGGGCAAGAGAGATGATAAATAAAAATGAAATTTTAAGCCTCCTAAATGACTGAACAGACTCCCTCTTGGCCAAGGGGACCCCAGAGTAGTCTTGAAAATTGAGCTCTTGACAATGACAGAATGAGAGGTCAGACATGCCTAACAGAAACCAACACTAAACAGAAACCAGCCCTTGTGAAAGACTCCATCACTGATAGCAACCAACCCCTGACACTGTCCCCTCCCTTCAGCAGTTTGGACACAGTTGACCAGCATTCCTTCCCAATAAGAGACTACTGACCACAGAGTGGTTCTGGTCAATCTACATGCTACATATGAGGGGCCATGAAGCTCCATTGTGCATGTTCATGTTTCTTCTTTCATAAATATTCATGATTTCTCCTATAGGTTATTAAATGTAGATATTCAGCCACCCTGCTCAGCATGAATTCCTATTCCTCACCTTCCTCCCCCACTGCCCCCCCTACCCCCACCTTCCAATTGACTGTTTCAGGTTTTTGGCAAGGAGCTATGCTTCTCCGCCTGTCAGAGTGTCCACCATGCAGGTTGCAACCCTTTATGAAAAATAAATCTCTTGTTTCCAAATTTATGAACCTTGACATTCTTCAATTGACAGAGGAAAAGATTTTGTTTGTTTTTATTTTTATATATATAGAAGGGACTTTAGAGATCACGTAGTCCACCATGGTGAACTGTCAGATCCATTGCCTTCCTCCTCTATGAACAGAATCATAATTTTATTTGGTAGGAAATTACTCTTAAATGAAATCCAACAAATAAACAAACAATAATTCCACTCCAATATCCACTCCCTTGAACTAGCAGTGAGCATATGGCACAAGTAATGACATATAAGCAGAAATGACTGAGCAGCGCCTACGGGAAAATCTAAAGCAGCTGATACAACTTTTATTCTACACTTTTCCTTGTCTTGTTTCCTTAAAGAGAGACATAAAACTGGAGTCAGGAAAGCCATCTTGCAACCACTAGGTTATAAGTATAAAAGCAAAAGTACAAGAGCAACTCCAGGGGTGAGGGATTAGAAAGCTAAGTGGAGCCTAAGTCCTGATGGCTTCCTGGGGCTACCAAGCCCACCCTGTATTTTCTAGTTCTGAAATTTTTGTTACTCACTAAACAAGACAAAACACCTTATTTGCTTAAGCCACTGTCTATTTAATTTTATATGCCACTGAATCTATTCCTAAATGATACAATGACACCTGCATCCCCTTCATCTCCTTTTACAGATAAGAGAATGAAGGTAAAGGAGGTTAAGTAGCTTCCTTCACTAAGTTCTACCTCTACTTAAATGATCCAGTTCTGCAATCCAGTTCTATTGACTCACAATGCCATAACATATTTTCCAATAAAAAAAAAGTTCATAGAAGAGAAACTGGTGCGATAAATTTATTCATTCAACCATGCAAGTCTAGAAAAGCTAAAAAAAAAATACTAGCATTAACGCCTTGAATTATATATAGATGCTTACATTTGAAGAATTTCATTGTGTGTTGAGTAGTGGATTTGCAGTAAAAAAATACCTAATAGGAATTAAAAATACTAAAAATTCAAATACATGTCTTCTTGAGCTAAATTGAAATTGAAATAGCAAGAAAAGAAGAATTGAAGTGTTCCCAATCCACACAGAAAAATGTTTGAGGTGATTTTTATCCCAGTTACCCTGGTTTGATCATTACACATTGTATACATGCATCAAAATATCACATGTACCCCAAAATATGTACAACTATTATGTATCAATAAAAAACTACACCAAGAAAGTGGATTTAAAATATATCATCATGTTGGACAGAAGACTCAACATAATTAAAATATCTGTTCTGGCTCGTTAATTTAGAATCCTGTAAAAATAAATATTCAACAGCTAGATAGGTCTATTATAGAGTTCATCTAGAAAACAATCAAGCAAAAATAATCAGAAAAAACGTGACTCCCAATAAAACATTAATTGAGAAATAGCCTCACCAGACATTAAATATTATAAAGCCATTTTAATTAAAAGTGAATGGCATTTGCCCATTAGTAAGAAGACTGTTAGAAGAGAATTAAAAAATTAAAAATTAATCAAATTGTATGTGTAAATTTGGTATAAGACAAAGGTATAATTAATACCATTATAATCATGAAAAAGGATCCATTCCTTATAGCAGTCACTAGAATAATTCCAAAGAAATCATAAATTTACATAATTTAAATATTAAAAATGAAACTACATAAATCTTAGACAAAAACATGAGTAAATTCCTCTATAGCTTTAGTGTTAAAAAAATTTTCCTAATTACAGCTCAAATCCAGATGCACAAAGGAAAAAAAATTTGGTGAGCTTGACAAATAGACTATAGATATAAAAATAAAAATGTTTCATAGCAAAAAATAACCACCATTGTGATATTTGAAGTGAAACACCATAATGACATAATATAAATCTACCTCTAATTTATATCATAGACAAAATACTAATGTTATTAGAATATATGAGCTTCAAATCTATGAAAAAAAAGGAAAATTGGCAAGGTATATAAATGTACTGTTCACAGATAAAGAAGCATAAATCCTTTAACCATAAGAGAAAATGCTCAACCTGACTCATTTAACTGAATGCAAATTAAAACTAACTGGGTTTCCAATTCTCCCCTACAGATTAGAAACTATCAAAACTTTTGACTTTATCCTCTGTTGGCCAGGTTGTGTAAATGAGCCATTCTCATGGACTGCTGGTAAGGATGCAAAGCAGTATAATCCATATATGAGAAAATTGATGAGGCAATAATTGGCAAAATTATGAAAGCATTTGCCCTTTGACCCAGCAATTCTACTGCTAGTAAACAACCCCAAAGCTAAACTGGTAAGCTTTTTATTTTTTTTATTTTATTTTTCAACAGTCAGGGTCTTTCTCTGTCAGCAGGCTAGCATGCAGTGGTGTGATCCTAGCTCACTATAGCCTCAAACTCCCGAGATCAAACCAATCCTTCTGCCTCAGCCTCTCAAGTAGTTGGGACTGTAGACACACATCAACACACCTAGATAATTTTATAATTTTTGGTAGAGGCAGGGTCCCTCAGTGTTGCCCAGGCTGGTCTGGAACTCCTGGGTTCAAATGATCTTCCTTCCTCGGCATCCCAAAGTGCTGGGATTACAGGTGTAACCCAATGCACCTGGCCACTGGTAAAAATTTTGAAAAGGCATATAGACCAGAATCTTTATCCAGCAAATGCCCAACAATGGGAACAAAATAAATACACTATATTTTATCTTTACAGTGGAGTACTATGCAGTTATACAAAAATAAGAAATATCTGTGCTAAGATTAAATGATCTCCAAAATGTATATTTTACATGACAAAAAACATGAAAAAGTGGATATCTAAGGGCAAAACAAATGTATGTGTGTGTATATATATGTATATATGTATATATGTATATATATGAATATATGTATATATGTATGTATATATTTGACTACAATTGAAGTTTAAGTCACTTTTTAAAATTCAAAATGAGGGAAGAAATAGGATACAGTAGACAGTAAGAAACACTAGGCTTCTCTTGGTACACATGGTTTTATAGGCCACACTTCGGAATTCTGTAGATATTTTACACAATTATAAAACAAAAACAAACAGAAAAATGATCTCAAAAATTTGTATTTGCAATGAAATGAATAAACCTAACTGTGCATTAAGCTGATGACATACTCAAAAACAGAGAAACTATTCCAAGTTACTATAAAACAGTGATTTCATACATTCTGAGTAAGATATACACTAAGCCAAAAAAGGAGAAGGTGTTTAAAAAATTCTTAAACAGTTTCACCAACTATATTTTTGGTGGCAGTGGTTAGTATTTTTGTCTTATACTGTTGCATAGTGTATATTGTGGGATAAATAATTTGGGAAATTATGTTGGTGTATTTGAAATCCAGGATTTTATGCATTGGAAATGGAGATGTGAGACTGGTGAAGTAAAATGAAACTCTGTAGGCCTAAATGGAAATGTAATTGTTAATATAAAATTATTAATGGTAGTCTTTACAAAATTAACAAAAAATTTTAAACTCTGGTCACTGAAAAAGCCTAGAAACAATGACAAACCAGTAGTAACGATGACTCTTAATACCTAGATTGTGATTTTCAATGATCTGTAAATACTATTTCCCACCAAAAGCAACTGGTCTTCTTGAGGGCAGGACTGATTTGAGTTCTGAGAAAGGACATAGACAAAATTTCCCTGGAAACATTTGTCATAGCAGAAAGCAAGAAGATAGCAATGACTACTAAGGTCATGGTAAATGGACCAAGCCAGGAGCCAACATAAAGAACTCTCGTTATGCAAGAGTAGAACAAATTGAATCTCATTAAAAGTAAAAACTACTATGTATTGAAACACAGCAAGCATTTTTAAATATATTAATTGAAATATATGAATATATAAATATATGAACATGAAATATATGAATGGTTAAAAACAATCTTTGGACACCATTAGTAGATGCTATTTTTAAATTAGTTTTTTAAAGAAAATCTATCAAGAGTTTATCTATTTATTGGGGGAACCACACATTGAGAAATAGGAAGCAAGTTTTCTCTTTATTGCAGTATTTTAGCTAATGAATAGAAAAGAAATAACAGAATTAAAATATGTCAATTTTATAACACCTCTCCCCCAAAATAATAGACCTAATCTATGACCATTTATAATTGTTACAATTACACAAAATGGTATAAGCAGGCATTACATGCCTTCAGGAAAATGATATTCTGAAAATATTCACACCCAATTCTGATTTAGCTTCTGGCTCTACCTATCAATTTACAAGAAGTACCGGAGTCAGGGTAACACAGTAATTGACATAAGGGGATTATAATTAGTAAAATGCAGGCTAGAAGAAACTCCAAAAGGTCCATTTACAGGTTTATTGAACAAGTAAATATATGTTATAGTCTCGAAAAATGCTAAGAGTGGATGTAAAGTGTTGTTTTGTTTTGTTTATTTGTTTGTTTTTGAGACGGAGTCTCGCTCTGTTGCCCAGGCTGGAGTGCAGTGGCCTGATCTCCGCTCACTGCAAGCTCCGCCTCCCGGGTTCACGTCATTCTCTTGCCTCAGCCTCCCGAGTAGCTGGGATTACAGGCGCCTGCCACCACACCCAGCCAATTTTTTTGTATTTTTGGTAGAGACAGGGTTTCACTGTGTTAGCCAGGATGGTCTCGATCTCCTGACCTGGTGATGCACCTGCCTCGGCCTTCCAAAGTGCTGAGATTACAGGGGTGAGCCACTGCAACCGGCCATAAGGTGTTCTTAACTGCAAAAATTAAAACTACGTGAGGGAAACATATGTATGTTAATTAGCTAGATTTAGTCATTCCACTGTGTATATATACTTCAAAACATGTTGTAAAGGATAAACCCATACAATTTTGTCAGTTCATAAAGTAAAATAATTTTTAAAAATTTAAGAAACTTAACTAAATGTGTAGACCTTTTTGATACCTAATTAAACTGTAAAACGTATTTATGAGACAATCAGAAAATTTTGAACAAATACTATACATTTTATATTAGTTCTTATCAATTTTTAGGTGTGTTTTAATTATATAATAGTTATATTTAAAACATATTTTAGAGATATACACTGAAATGCTTACAGATAAAATGTTAAAGTGCCACAGATTTGTTTTATAATTATCTGAGTGTTACAAAATAGATGAGGCCTGAGTTGATAATTTTTAAAAGCTGGGTGGGTGGCTTCTTGATGGTATTCCTTCCATACTTGAAAATGCTAGATACTTCATATAGTGAAATGTTTTATCTTTCCCAAAGCATACATGTGTGCACAGAGTATAGACATTGTCATAGCAGAAAGTAAGAAGAAATCCAAAATTGAATTTCTGATTGTAGAAATCTGAAAAAAATAATTTATATAAGCCCCTCTAGAACACTAATATTTACAAAATTTTTTCTATCTATCCCACACTCTGGTTTTACTCTTTAAGCCTAAATCTATTGTTTGACTATAGTGACAAGAAAAGGTGGCTGAGAACTATGGCACCTGCTGTTGGCTGAGCATGGGAGAATCGAAGACTTGTATTTACTGGAGGCATTTAAAAATAGGATAAGGGTCTCACCAGACGAATGCATTATACATTATATAGGGAGAAGGATATCAAACTGGGATATGATCATCAAAAATGCTGGATAGAGGCCAGGAAGTGTGGCTAACACCTATAATGCCAGTACTTTCAGAAGCTGAGATGGGAGGATATCTTGAGCCCAGGAGTTTGAGAACAGCCTGAGCAACATAGCAAGAGCACAGCTCTACAAATAATAATAATAATAATAATAATAATAATAATAATGATTACTTGGGCTTAGGGGCAAGCACACTATAGTCTTAACTACTTGGTAAGCTGAGGTAAGAGGATCACTTGAGCCCAGAGTTCGAGGTTCCAGTGAGCTATGATCATGACACTACATTCCAGCCTGGATGACAAGAGTAATATCTTATCTCTAAAAAACAGAGAATGCTGGATAGAGAATAATTTACACAATTTAGCAAGCTAAAATTCAAAGGTTTCCATTCGGAATTGTAATATCAGAACAACTGAGGAATATGCATGGTTAAGTTGGATTTTATGTTACATAAATGTGTAGTACATAGCTTTCTTTTTTCCTAAAGCAATATGGGAAATTAGAAGAGGAGCCAATACAAGGGACTTGGCATTGCATTTCACTTTATTTTAGTGTCAGATATGTGTACAAATAAGTTTCTATCTTCCTTAGGATAGTCAAAGGTTAATTTAATTTATATGTGATAAATGAGATAAAAAAGGAGATTTTATGTTCAGATAGAAATGCATTATATTATTATTAAAACCATAAAGAATTTAGTTCTATCCAGAAGCCTAAAATCCCAGCCTGTAAAAACTGACTTCAGAAAGCTGCATTTCTTAACAAAAAGCGTTTTTTTCTATAGCCTTCATTAAAATAAGTTGTATATACCTAGTTTGCTTGTGAATAGTTTATAATGCTTTCAGTATGTCTATTTTTTTATTTAAGTAATAAGTGGTGGGGGGAGCTTGAGAAACACATTTTTCCCATTTCAGTTCTTTAATATTTTTGTCTTGATTATAGAAATCCAAAAAGAGAAAAAAAAAGAAGAAGGAAACAAGGAGAGAAGAGGAGAGGAGAGGAATATGCTCATAGAGAATACACTGGCCCAGAGTGCTGCAATCCCATTCAGTACGTCTTTTTTGAAAGGAGATAAATCCTAGCCCTGCATAGTTATGCATTTCCAACAAAAGATAACGAGTCCCTGAAAAACAAGAACTCATTATAGTAGGCAACAAAATAGAATCAATATAAGTTTGTAACATAAACAGTTTTCGATTTTAATGATTCATTCTAGTTCTTTTAGTAATGTGTAATTTGAAAGTTTACATTGTTATTTGCTTGTTGGTCATAAAGACATTGGAGTTATTATACTTAAAATAGGTGGGGTGCATGTGTGCACGGACACAAGTGTGTGTGTGTACTTTGAATAGTTTCTACAGATTAACTACTTACTTTGGACAGAGTCTGAGTCTCTCCATATATAAAAGTCCAATTAAAATACAGTTTTTACAGATTTTATGGCCAAAAACTAAAATCTAAATTTAAAATATTAACATGTAAGTTTATTCCTTACTTAGAAATACTTGAATATCTCTTACCTTTATCCAATACAGACATACAAAATAAAATGTCATTCCCTTAATCCTCTTCCTATGTTGGAAATGCCTGTAAAAGAGTCCTACATTTTCTATATTTTAGATCTAAAACAATTTTGAATATTACCTAGGGCAACAGGATATTATCTCTTCAGGGTATTAATTACTTCACATTGAGCAGTTAATATAAAACCAGGCTAAGATAATGATTATATCACCAAGGGAACATGCTTAGACCCAATTAATCAAATTAATAATTTGATTAACAGATATAATGAATTAATTTAATCAATGTACTATTATCTAAAACAGTATCAAAATATGCAGATCTTTTGTGACTAAACATACAGGCTGCATAAATTTAAACATACATTTACATTATATTGAAGAGAAACTTTGATGTATTTAGTGTTATCAACCTGTTCTCAACACTTTTCCATTCTGAATTGCAGATCTGGAAATACTGTAGAATTCTGGAACTTTGATTGCAGGCTTTTAAAAATAGAAACGACAACAAAAAGCAGTCAAATGTATCTACTGACAGTATAACTAAAACACACACAGTAACAAGCCAGTTGGTAGCTTAGAAAAATAAATCAATTACAAGAGTTTGCCAACAGAACACCATTAGACCCCATGTTTTCTGCTGCATTGGTGGGCCATATGGTAATGGATTTATTCTATGTTGACAGCAGGACAATTTTCCAAAAAAAAAAAAAAAAAAAAAGATTGACATTTTGGGTTTTTTTGCACTGCGCTTAGTTATGAGGTAATTATATTAAAATATGGTGCATGTTTGTTCATATATGAGCCTTGATTACGTTTTCAATCAAAGAAATAATTTAAGATATATCTCCATGCTGCATTCATCCAATAACCAAAGTCCATGGGATGAGTGAAACACTGCAGAGCTGGAGTTCAGGTGGTCTGCAGTCATAAGATCTCCCTTTAATTTGCTGGTTATTCCTCAACAAAGCTTCGGAACAATCCTAGATTTCTACCACCATTCTGAAGCCAACCTGCTCTGAGTAAGAGGATGATGGTATCAAGAGATCAGCTTTTTGGTCCCGACCACAGAATATGGTACAGTTCTGCCACCTAGTGGTTGCCTTCTCACACGTGACTTGGCAGCATTTACACTTGGTAGACTCTGCATCTACAAAGAAAATGGTGAAGTTGGGAACAGCCAGCAAAAGCTTGGCAAGTCGCTTTCCACCATGTAAATAGAGAAATAATCCAGGTTTTAACTGAAATAAATATAAACGCTCTTATTTTAACATACGAAACAGGTGAGGCCCTTCACATTCTGGTCTCTGTCCACCATCCAACTTGCGGTTATTCAAATGCACCGTATTCTCTTATGGTCTCCTCTCTGGGTGCATAATTCTCTTATTTATCTTGGCTAGACTGAAGATTCTTATATCCTTTAATTTGGGAATTGTGTCCCCATGAAGCCTGCACTGAATCCTGGTCTATTTGCCCCATGGTATTTCTCCCAGCTGATTGTCCTTGTGAATCCCTGCTTACCTCGTAGAAGGAAAATTCCTGGGCACGAGTTTTGCCTTTACATCTTTGGATAGCCCCAACACTTAACACTGTGTCTTTGGCCCATAAATATGTGATGTATGATATGTATGATATAAATATGTGATGTATGTGATCCTTTGGAAGAGGAGTTTAATTCTGAATTTAGCACAATTATTCTTATAGAAAAATGAAGCAAACATTTATTTAAGAACATACTATTTGCCAGATGTGGTCTTCTCAGGCTTTCTAAACCAGAGTTCCCTATGTTTTCATATGATTTACATGCATTCATGTTAAATATATGGGAAATTTAGATCCTTGGTAGTACAAGGAGTAGAATCTTGAGGAGTGCTGTAAAAAAATCTTTAAGGTTGATTGTAAAAGAAAATCTAAACAAATTATAAACAATATTTCAAGATTCATCCTGCCAGAGTGGTGAAATAAAGAACAAAACTAAAAAATGTGTACACTTTACTTAGAAAATAAGATTCTAAATCTTCAATTTATGCAAGACCTTTAATCTCATAATATGCAATATAAATTTTCATGGTGGTCAGAAAAACAATTATGTAAAAATTCCACTTTGACTTAATTTAGCTCATCCTGGCCTATCTTCAAGCCACACCTGCTTACTGTATTGATCAAAATAAACATTCACCCATTTCTGTATTACATAACTAAAAGAATTACGTAAAAGCCAGCTTAGATTCTTTTTTCAATATTTGCTGAGCTTACAACACAATCCTGGTTTAGAATTTTATTGTCCATAGATAAACTAGAGAAGATAAAATTTGATGCTAGAGGTTGCCATGTGGAGTTTGCAAAACTACTGGTTATGAAATAATATCATCTTTGCATGCAGATGGAACATTTGATAAGGAGAAATAAACAGCAAACGTTTAGAAGGCCAAGATACATGATTAAGTATGGTACTGTTTAGCAAGTGGCTCAATACAATCTGTCATCAAAATGTTCTTATGTGAGAGTTCACCTGCCTCATTTCTCATGCCTTAGATGACTATTTTTCAGATAACTGTGATAAATTTAGAATGAACCAAATACTTTCTGTGATGCTTTTGCTTAATAAGTTTAAAAAGAGATAAATAACAGAATCACATTTATAAGGTACCATGTATATTATAATATATATGTGAAATCTTAGCGTATCAGCTTCCACTTGCTTTTAAGGACGTATAAAGCTCAAAACAATGTTATCATTCTTTGGAAGGGAATATACATTAAATAAAAATGTCAAGTTGTCTTAAATTTACTGGAAATTTAATGGAAATCAAGTAAGCCAATATTTTCCTAGATAAGAAGTAGCTTTATTTGTTGCTTTCTTTCATTACATCAGGGAGCTGTTTTATCATGTTTTATTGTTAACTTTATTCTGAATTTCAATCCTAGGAAAAGCCTATGTGGCGTAGTATGTATAAACAAAACAGACCTTTAGCTTTACGTAGAGAAGTAATTTCCAAACCTGGCTTCTTAGTAAGTCCTGGGAGCTTTCAAAACACACAGATACCTTGGCCCCAGCCAGTACCTATAGAAGCAGAATCTCTGAAAGTTAGTTCAGGAATCTGTGTCTTTCAAAAGTTGTCCAAGTGGTTCCTACATATTGCATTTTAGACCAGTAATTAAAGTGGTGTTTGGTTCTCAAAATGTGAGAACAAAGATTGGTTCTCAAAGTGTGGTCCTCAGAACAGCAGTGTCAGCATCACCTGAGAGCTTGTTATAAATGCAAATTTTTAGAATACTCCAGATCTGCTGAATCAGAAATTCTGGAAGTGGGGCCCAGCAACATGTACTTTAACAAACCCTACAGGTGATGCTGAATCACACTAAAGGTTATGTTTGAGAACCACTGGTTTAAAAAAAGAAGTTGAAAATTGAGGATTCTTTTAATTCAATATGATTTATCAAATGCTTACTGTTTTGAGAAAATATAAATAAGATTCCTAATTTATGGAGGATACAATATAACCAATTCTATTGTGTCTTTACTTGTGATTTGTTTTATGATTTTAAACGAATTATTTACTTGTTAATATCTCCTTTACAATAATTGTTTATTTTCTTTAAATTATCAGTATAAACCCCATATGCAATAGGTTTAACTTAATTATATTTTTACTGAAAGTACTATATTGCCTCAATAAATTGTTCTCCAAAATACCTATTTTGTGAATTTTGAAAGTCTCTTCTTTTGGAAGAATCACAGAATTAGAGAGACTGGGAAGAGAGATAATTTTGCCTCATTTTATAGACTGAACAAATAAGAAAAATTACGCTCTGAAAACAGAACAGAAAGTCTTCTACATGATAACAACAAAGAGCCCTTGATAAAAAGATTTTTCAAATATTACCTTGTTTGTCATATCACCGTGAGACAGGCATTACTGCTATAACAATGTAAATGTCGAAAGTGAAGTTAAATGACTTTCTGGTAGATACTGATCTGGCAAATAATTGAGCACAGATTATAAAACCAGACCCTATAAATTTTAAATCTATGATCTTTACAACAGACTCCACTGCCAGGAAATTGAATGTGCATAGTAGGCTCATAATATATATTTGTGTAACTGAACTGAAAAGATAGCTTCATTTCTAGGATGAGGAAAAACTGGTCATTGCTTTTCTATTCTATTAATTCCTGTTGGAAAGAGATATCTTAAGAAATAGCACTTGGAATTTGCAGCCATGAGCATAAAGTAAAAAAACCAATTCATCTGCATTGACGGCACTGATTTACAGAGGTACACAAATAATGATGCCTAGACAATATCCAGGGTTAACTGTTTTCCGGCATCAAAAAGCTTGAATTCATTGTTCCTGGGGCTATAAAACAAATTAGTGCTACCCAGATCTCAGGAGCTCATGTTTTTAAGTACCTCATCAACAGTTAAAATGAGCCATTTATTTTTCTAGACATTTGATTTCAGCTGAACTATTGATCACTATGAATTTTCTTATGGATAAGTATGAATTGCTCCACAACATTAAGAATACCAAATACCTCATGTTTCTTTTCAGTAAAATCAAAACCAGATTTTAGCTGCCAATCATCTTAGTTGACCAGGCCAACATCCATTCATTTTCAAGTCTCACTTCCTACTATTGATCAGACAAGAACAGTGAAGCATACACAGTTCATAAAAATGAAGCTCTGTCTTCTCCATGCTCCTTCATGTTGGTCACTGGGGCCACTGGCCTTTACCCAGGCATCAGGAACACAACAAGATAGCTGGCTCTGCATTTCCCCAGTCAGTTCCAGATCGAACAATGAGACTTTTTCAAAGTTCTCTGAATTACAGTTCTCAACACACGGTCTCCCCTCAGAGATCCTCACAGCAATCACCATGGAAACTGTCATTCCAGGGATAATTCATTTACTCAAAGACCAATTCTCAAAAATCTCAGAATGTGTCAACCCCTCCACACTCATATTCCAGTCTCAGGAATTTCAATTATTTGTGGCAGGCTACTTATTTCTCCAAACTCCAAGCACAGAGACCAGAGACATCTCCTCTCTCTTTCTTTTTCTCTCTTTCTCTCTCTCCCTCCCTCCCTCCCTCCTTCCCTCCCTCTCCATTCAACCTATTTGATTAATTAATAGAACAATACCTTACAAATTTTAAACAAAAGAACATGCACATAAGGCATCCTTGGATGCACTGGATTTTCCCTCTCATATTATATGATTAAATATATGCTCTTCCTGTAAAATTCAAAAAGACCGTTTACTTCCCTTGGAGTAAGAACAATTCAAGCCTTTAACTATATGATTCTGGCCTCTCTACTGAGTCTACAGCAAGTATTACTGCTAGGAATAATAATAAATTAAACATGGAAAGCCAAATAACAATATTTCAATATATCACTTTTAATACAGATCACTTTGCCTCTCAGAAACCCTGGATAGCCTAGAAGTATTATGGAAAGTCTCTCTAAAAGCCCTCGTTCAATTTTTTCCCAATTAGCCTTAATGATCACCTCGATTTCATCCCATGTAGAGGATTATAGGAAGAACAAAGAAATCTGTGGATTTATAGCCAACCTATTTATATTTTTTAAAAAAACTGGATTTACAGCCAACCTATTTATCTTCAAACGGCAACACCTCTTCTCATGAGTAAAGTACAAAAAAATGTATGTAGAGATCCACTGTACATACATCATGTAGTCTTCATACTATGCTCATAAATGCTTCATATGACAGGCAGTCCAAAGTGGTCATTGAAAGCAGGGATTCATCCTGCTCTGGATAAACTGGGAAAGCTGAGCCTGCACCAGGAAAATGGAAGCCAGGACTTAATGGATGATTGAAACTGAAGAATGAAGGAGTTAAAGGAAATGGAGGAGGCAAATAACAATTTGAGTGTTTTAACTGCCTAGCAGTTTATACCTTTCATTGAGACTTGGCTTTCAGAAAGAAAAAGAGAGATCTAATAAAAACTATAATAATTTCAGTTTTCAACATGTTAAGTTTAAGGTGCCTCTGAGACATTCAAGTTACCTGGGGACTATTCACACAGAAGTTCTCAATAGAAAGATATTTAGATACGGAATTCAGAAGAGAGGTCTGAGTATGAAAATTTCAGCTTTGTACAAAGATTTCCAGCTTCAAGCATCAGAAACTTTAAATTACCTTTTTATTTTAATTATTGTAATCACCTCATTTCTAAAGGCTTATCTTTTCTTGCATCCTGCTAATCCCCAGAATGTAAATTTTGTGTCCTCCTTTGCTAGTAAAGAACTATCTTTAGGAACAGCTTCTATTTTGGAGGGATAAGGGGAAAGGACTGCTTTAAAAACTAATGCTGAGAGATTTCAAAGTTTTAAATAAATTCCAGGGGCTGACTCCTTTTGGTTGTAAGTAAATTGAAGAAAAAATGTGTTCTGTATTTTATAGTCTTAATCAAAGTTCCAGGAGTCCGGAGACCAGATTTTATGGAGCTAATAGGCAAAGGACTCCACTGATCCAACTGATATAAATAAGCCATCTTGAGTCACTAAGGATTACTAAATTGCCACGTCCTTCATTGCTCCTCCCAATGTTTGTTTTGTTTTGTTTTCTTTTGTTTCAGGGAATGAAAACACCATGTATCCAATCTATTCAAGCTAGGAAAGTTTTATTCTGGCAACCCCTCAGCTGAAATTTTTTGGGTCAGTCTGTACTTCACCAAAGCCATTCCGTTCTCTACAAACTCACTTTGACTACTCTAACTTGAACTTCAGTGTTAGTAAATAGCCATCACGTCTTCCTGCCTGCTGTTTAGAGTCAGGTAACTTAGTTTTGAATGCTGGCTTTCTTCACAATCCCCACACACAGGACTCCCCTCGACTAACTACCTGGAAAAATTTGAGTAAATTATTCAGCCTCTCTATGAATCTCTTTCCTTAGATGTAAAATGGGCGTAACACTGCCTATTTCATGAGATTGTGAGGATTAACTGGTAGTGTATATTAAGGTACTTTGCATAATGGATGACACATAACAAACACAAAAACCCAATATTTTTTACTTTTTTTCTCTTCTGTGCTTATTAGATATTGTTACTATGATGTATAAATAAGAAACCAAATAAGAAGAAAGATAACTAAGGTAATTTCACAGCCACTAGGTGACAGATGCCATTCACTGTGACTCCAACTCCACATGTCTGTTTATCCTACAATGACACTGCTTCCTTGCATTTCCACCAGCACTTCATGTGTTCCAATTCTACAATTTTATACAAGCAATCTCTTGCACCTAGAATGCTTTTCACTACCTGCTCTACATGGAAAACTCACTCTCATGTTTCTCATCCATTCGAATATCACCTCTTCTCTAAAGTATTTTTTATATCGAGGCAGAGATGGCAGTTTTGTCTTCCCTGAGCCTAGAGCACATTCTATATAATTCTCTATATAAATAACTCCATTAAAGCACCAGTAAACTATGAAATCCTCAGGGGCAGAAACAGTTTTATTCACCATTGAATCACAGACCTATCACAGTGTCTCGTGTATATTAGGGTTTCAATAAATCTTTTATACATTGTCTCATTTCCCCTATTTCATGGGGCCTTCCATAACTACTTTATCTCTAAATGTTAACATGCCCCAGAGCTCAAGCCTTAGACTTCATTTTCATTTATAGACTTGCTTCTTCAGTGATTTCAACCAGTCCCTTGATTCTAAATGATCTAAATACTTAGGATGCCCATATTTATTCTTTTAGCCTGAACCTCTCTCCTGACCTTTAGACTCATATATTAAATTATAAATCTTCACTTTACATAGTAAATAATCTTCACTTTATATAATAATACATCATCGTTAAAATGTATAAAACTGAGGCCTCCAATCTTCCCCATAACTTGTTTCTCCCACAGTCTTATAATCTATATTAATAACAACTTCACCATTCCAATTGTGGTCTTGGGGTTGTCACTGACACCTCACCTGTAGCACCCTGTGTCCATCCCTACTCTCTGGAAGTCTCTATATGGCAAGCAGATTGATCCTTTTAAAATATAGGACAGATTACCTCTTTGCTTACAATCCTCTGAACATCTACTAATTTTATTTGGATCTAATTCAAAGTCATCATAATGGCCTACTAGTCTCAATATGATTCACACACACCCCAACCTATTGGGTTTCATTTCTCACTCTTCTCCCTGTATCCCACCTTAGCCTCCTTAATGTTCTTTCAACACAAAAATTGTTTTCACCTGAGTGTCTAAGTACTTTCTGCTCCCTTCAGGACTTTCCCCTATCCAAATATTCATATGAACTTATTCATTTTCTTCAGGTCACTGCTCAAATGCTGTCTAATCTACAATAGCAGACACCCTACCTCCAGCTGTTACTCTATGCTGCTTTATAATATTTCTTTTCTTAGCACTTATCACCAGCTGGCATAATGTATGCCTACTTAATTATTTATTCATTATCTTTTCCCTGGCTAAATGTGAGACCCATGAGAGCAGGAACATTTCTTTTGGTTCACGGCTTGTTCCTATTGCCTAAAACAATTCTAGACTCATAGCAATGCTTAAAAAATTATTTGTCAAATGAAAGAAAGAATAGTAAGTTACCCAATGAGATGATAAAAAATATCAATGAGGTAGTTTTCAAGTTCCAACCATATCTCCCCATTTTTTGCCCAATTTTATTTTTCCAAAAATTCACAATTCCCACCTCCCTCACACTGAGGCATAAAATGCAGTGAACTAACTGTTTCCTGTGACTTGGCTCTCAGCACATTGAATCAAGCCCCATGATATTTTGAAGCACATGGACCACTGAACAAATGGATTAAGTTCCATTTACTTAGCCAAAAAATTTGACTTTGAACATTAGCCATTTCCTATACAGGGAATACTGATGGGAAGGAGCCCTGAGGAAAAGCCAAATTTAGTCCAGACCTCTGAAATTCTCCTCAGAATAAATGGCAATGATGAGTAGAAAGTAGGGATGGGGGGTTTGTATAGAACTTAATAGTGAGCTGTTCTGAAAAATGTTCTCCCCAAGCCTTTTTTGGATTAAGTTTAGTAAAGAGAACTAAAAGTAGATTGAGTCTAAACCAAAACCCCTAGGGGCCAATTTCAACACATTATCAACCATGTAAGTGTTCTTGAGTAAAAGCCAGTGGAACCTTTGAAATCTCTTGCACTGAAATGAAGGAATCTTCTATAAGTTTCTAAGATACTCTAATACTAAGAATGTTGGGCCCAACCTTATAAAAATAAACACCCCAAAGAAGTAGAATTCTTGGCTCAGGTTCTACTATGCAAATTTAATTTTATAGGTCCCCAGTCACTCTTTATACCCAGGCTCTTATCTAAGTGATTTCATGGGAGTATAGGTCTATTTACACACAAACACTGTATGGCTGAAAAATAATCAGTCATATAATAGGGTCTTTTTAATAAGTTAATATAAATGAGAGATTTCTCAATAAGACTATACTCAAGGGAAAATTTGCCTTAAAATTAAGCCTGTTCTAGAAAATTTTAATAACAGGAAGGGTGTGGCCCCGAAAACCTCCTGAAACAAAAGCACGCACTTATCAAGCATAGGCATCCAAAAATCTGGTACCTTACTGTTGAGGTCAAATGGTTCCACTATTTTCTGCAGGTTCACCCTCTTGATGAATAAAGCCCTTAGAAGAGCAGACTGTAGACATCCCTTGAAAAACAAAAAACTGGCAGGAATCCCTAAAATAAGACTATTACAAAACTGAAATTATTGATTCATTTTTAGTGTCTTCAAGTAAGCCCTTTAGCAGAAAAGAGATTATTATATTTTAGCATTTGCATGAAAAACTGTCTCAATTCAATTCAATAACTGTGTAGATTGCTCATTTTGTAGTTTATATTGTCCTTCATACCATGGGAGAATATGAAGAGGTGTAAGACCCCTTTCCGAACTTCCAGGCCCCGATCAATGAATACATCTGAAGGCTATGAATACTATAACAAAAAGCAGGAGATGACATATGACCTAAGATGTGTGCCAAATGTTTGGGGAACTTAGACATTGGGACAATCCCATCTAACTGAAGGATTCATAATAAAATTCACAAAAGGAGATCTTAACTGAATTGTGTGTTGAAGGTTGAGCTGAGATTGAGAGTGGATTTATAGAAAGAAGGAAATCCTGAGATAACTGAGAGGGAGTTAAGTCCAGGATATGTTTAGGGTGTAGGGAATGATCCATGTGTTAGGCGGCTTTCAAGATGACCCGCAATGATCCCCACTTCCTAATATTTACACTAGTGTGTTGTCACCTCCCATGCAGTGTAGGATGACCCCCCCACCCCAGTAACTTGCCTCTAATGAACAGAATAAGGCAAAAGAGATGAGATGTTATTTCCATTAGATTACAAAAGAATGACTTCTATCTTGCTGTGTTCTTTCTATTGCCGTCTTGGCTTGCAAACTTTGATGAAGTAAGCAAACTACCATGCTGGAAAGGCCATGTGCCAAGGAACTGAAGACTGCCTTCAGTCAACAGCAAGTAAGAAACTGAGGCTTGTATTCCAACAACCAGCGAGGAACTGATCCTGCCAAGAACAATGTGAGTAATCTTGGAAGCAGACCTTTCTCCAGTTGAGTGTTGAGATTATGATAGCCACAGGAGACACATTGATTGCAGCCTGTGAGAGACTCTGAAGCAAAGGACTTAGTTAAACTATGCTCAAATTGCTGACCTAAGAAAATTTAAATGAATTGTTTTAAGCAACTAAATTTTGGGGTAGTTTGTTATGCAGGGATAGGTAACTCCTGGAATCCATATTATTACATGGAATCATTATTTACATGGTGCTTTACTATTTTCAAAAAACTTTCCCAAACATTATCATTTGATTTTTCATAATCCTATGGGGTAGAAAAAGCAGGTGCAATGTGCATTTGATAGATCAGGAGAAATTGCTGTAGTTTTATGGTTTATACTCAGTGTCACACAACTAGCTAATGTTTTGTCTTTAGTTCAGTGCTCTTTTCATTACAACACCCAAAGGAATGGAAGGCTGGAAATTTGAAAGATTTAACATATACTAGGATTATAGTCTTTAATGTGGATGAACAAAATGGCAAGTACTTGAACACAAGGGAATTTGGTTCTGCTGTTTGTCTTCCTAACTCTTAAAATCTGAATGTTTCATAAATAAACCTTCTACTGGATTTTATAGATGTGTTTTGGCGTCTTTGTACCTCTGCTAAGTATGTCGCCAAAATGTCAAAGAGTGTTGACATTTCAGTTGGTTTGGAATGGCCTTTCATTTATAAGAGAAAATTGAATAGGGCTGATATGCAAACAGGCAGATTTTCCATATGGAACATAACATATGCATATACCACAATATATTTTATAGAATTATTTTGAAAATTCATGGCCCACCTGTTAAAATACTCAGACAATTGATGCTTCTTTCTCTCAGACGCATTTTTACTTATATAAATTACTATTAAGAGTTATAAATATATACCTTCTCTCATGAGTGAAGTATACAAAACAAAAACGAATTTTTCTTGGTAAGTCAGAATTATTAAGATTAATTCAACTCTACTCAAATACAATAGTACTCCCAATAGCACTAAATATTGCTGCATTTGGTAACATTTACAACTCCTATGAAGACCTCAGATTTCCATGATTTTTGAACGTGGAAGGACTTTATATTTTCCATTCTTATCCCTCAGAATCAGTTTCCCAATCACAAGCATACTACCATCAATGTTTTTATTTCTACTGGCACCTTTCATTTCTAATTTCCTGCCTTTCTTGTGAAAAAGGAACTCAGAAAATAACCAGTAATTGTAATGATATTTTCAAATGGAACTAAACAGACCCTACACAAGCATTTAAGCCAACATGATTGTGGTAGTAGGAGCCAGCCTGTGCAGGTTTAAAGCTTATCACTTAGTAGCTGGATAATGTTGGACAACTTTCTTTAAAAAATTATGCTTCTCATAATGATTTCTATCTTATAAGGTTGTTATGGGGATTAAATAAGTTGATACTTTGAAAGTGAATTTGGATCCCTGGTGATAGATGGAAGATATGATATCAAAAATGTCTTAGGGGATTCTAATGAGCAGCCATTCATCAGAATTAGAGGTTCTCAATCTGGCTGCTTATTAGAATTACCTGGTACCTCTTAAAAATAACTAATGCTTGGGCCCTGTATTCATTTCCTATTTTCACTGTAACGAATTACCACAAATCTGGTAGCTCAAAACAACACATTTATTATTTTACAGCTCTGGAGCTCAGAAGTCCAAAATGAGTCTCCTGGACCAATATCAAGATGTCAGCAGGGCTGTGTTCCTTTGCAGAGGTCCTGGGGGAGAATCCATTCTCTTGCCTCTGCAGCTTCCAGATGCCACCTGTATTCCTTGGCTGGTGGCCTCTTCTTACAGCTTCAAAGCCAGCAATGGCTGGTGGAGTCTCTCTCACATGCATCACTCTGGCACTGACTCTTCTGCTTCCTCTGCTACATTTAAAGACTTTTGTCATTTTATTGGGCCCATGTGGATATCTCAAAATAATCTCTCGATTTTAAGATCAGCTGATTAGTAACCTTAATTCCCCTTTGCCATGTAACATAGTCACAGGTTTCAGGAATTAGAACATAAGCATCTTTGGGAAGCCATTAGCTTCCTGCTACTGCAGGCTGCCACCCTCCAAAGATGCAGATTGGATTGCTCTTGTCAGGGATATGCTTCAAATACTCGCTAGGTGATTCTAATGTCTAGCTTCCATTAAAGACTATTGATGTAAATATTCACGGAGTTTCATGAAATATTATCCCCATGAAATGTTCAGTAATGCTCAGATTAGGTTTTAAAAGTATTTAATTAAATACATTAGAGGTTAAAGAGAGTAAGAAGTTCTGTAACAGAGAAATCTGCTCAATCCTATTTAACTAGTCTCTCAACCTTTTTTGTGTAACACCTACTAAGGACCTAAGTAATCATTTATCTATATAAGGCATCTGGGAGTTAATGTTCTAGGGAGGAAAAGGTCTGAGTGTAATGATACTTATTTTGCTTTGTTTTATTCACTCAAATGCTTTTTAAAATAGTTTTTGTTTTCCTATTAAACTATCTGTTGAAGTGGGACATTTCAAGTGCTTAAAATTAAAATGCAAGGCATTTATTCTGTATTGTATAACTACACATAATAAGAATAAAGTTGTCAATACAGTATAATTATTATTTGAGGAGAGAGGAAAAAAATGAGAGCTAAAGAGACCCCAAAGCAGAATTGCTTTATTAAATAAAAACTGGGATTTTTCATACTAATATCTGAGGACTGACTTGTTTATACAAAATCATATAATGACTCAATAGCATAAATGAAATTTGATCTGTTCATTTTACATAATTTTGTTGTGAAGACAGACAATATCTGAAAAATTATGAAATTTATGTCCATATTTTTTAGAAGACTTGTTCATATATAAACTATTTCCCTCTCTGCAGAAATCTACCTTCCTAAATTGCAAATATATATATGGATCATATACCATGTGAAACATTTTGTATCTATTGAAAAGAGACTTGTGATTATCTACATCCCATGGTTGGACTGTCACCAAGTGCAAACTGCATTTAGAGCACATGGCAGAGATTCTACAGGCAGTCATTAGAGATTTTGTCAATACAATTTCAGACAACATCGTGTTCAATGTTTAAACATTGTCCTATTCCCTAGCTCAAAATATATGGTTCAGGGCTTTTTCTCTATCTTGGAAGTGATGCAGAGTGACACACTGCATAAAGTGTTGGTTAAACACACAGCCCTGGAACCCAGCTACCCATGTTCAAATCCTGACTGCCTCTTTTATTGGATATATCACCTTGGGTAGGTTATTTAACCTTTATGGTCTTTGATTTCTATTCTGTAAAATTGGCATAATAATGATATCTCAATGCTTGTAACTTATTAGGCTCACTAAATGTTAGCTCTTATTTTTGGTTCATTACGTTTACATTTAGTAGAAGTAATTTGATTAAATGCTTAAAAATTTAGTTTAAATATATTATTTTAAAAATTTTATAAAAAACAAATTTGCAGCTTATATAATTAAGAAGCTATGAGGAATTCGATCTGAAATACTGCTAAATGAGATGTGCATAATTTTTCTACCAATTAATGTTTTTCATTTTTTAAAAAATAGAAGCAAGTTTAGAAGCACAGTTCCCATATTTGCAGATAAAAGCACTGAGTCCAAAAGAGACTAAGTGACTTACATATTTTTACAACACATAAAACATAAAGGATAAAAGACAAAGTTGCAAGCTCTTTTGCTGAAACAATTTTACTGTATTAAGATCTAAAAACTACTTAAAATCCTTGAAAGCGTTTAGAATTAAAATTTTACAAAAAGTTCATTCAGAAAACCTTCACTGAATACTTACTGAGTGACAGTCACTGTCCTAATGCTAAGTAAAAAAGAGGAACAGTGATAAAAAGGTATGTGGGAATTAAGGAGATTTATTTTGAGAGTGTCAGAAAGGAAGGGGCCCGTTGACTCCAACACTCTTATATAACTGATGAGGTTATCAAGTTTTAGAAAATGTTTAATAACCTTGTTCATAATCCCTCAGCCAGCAAATCACATATCAAAGTTCTGCAACTGTGAGTTTGTCTACCCAGCAAATATTGACCTTTATAAGAGATTTTGAGACATACAGGGAATAAAATTACGCAATCATTATATTGAATAAAAGAGGAGAACTGCTGTCTTAGAAAATTTTCTTAACATTTATTTAATTTTAAAAATACTTAAAAAAAGGCCAGGCGCAGTGGCTCACGCCTGTAACCCCAGCACTTTGGGAGGCCGAGGTGGGCAGATCACGAGGTGAAGAGATCGAGACCATAATGGCCAACATGGTGAAACCCCATCTCTACAAAAAATACAAAAAAATTAGTCAGGAGTGTTGGTGGGCACCTGTAGTCCCAAATACTCAGGAGGCTGAGGCAGGAGAATGGCATGAACCCAGGAGGCAGAGGTTGCAGTGAGCCGAGATAGTACCACTGCACTCCAGCCTGGGCAACAGAGTGAGACTCCGTATCCATACACACACAAAAACACACACACACACAACAAAAACAACAACAACAAAATTCTGAAATTTCTCCCAGGATATTGAAATTTTTTTTGAAAGGTTTTGAATTTAAAAAGCAAATATTTTTTGTTTGTTTTCTTTTTTTTATTTTATTATTATTATACTTTAAGTTTTAGGGTACATGTGCACAATGTGCAAGTTAGTTTCATATGTATACATGTGCCATGCTGGTGTGCTGCACCCATTAACTCGTCATTTAGCATTAGGTATATCTCCTAAAGCTATCCCTCCCCCTTCCCCCACCCCACAACAGTCACCAGAGTGTGATGTTCCCCTTCCTGTGTCCATGTGTTCTCATTGTTCAATTCCCACCTATGAGTGAGAATATGCGGTGTTTGGTTTTTTGTTCTTGCGATAGTTTACTGAGAATGATGATTTCCAATTTCATCCATGTCCCTACAAAGGATATGAACTCATCATTTTTTATGGCTGCATAGTATTCCATGGTGTATATGTGCCACATTTTCTTAATCCAGTCTATCATTGTTGGACATTTGGGTTGGTTCCAAGTCTTTGCTATTGTGAATAGTGCCACAATAAACATACGTGTGCATGTGTCTTTATAGCAGCACGATTTATAGTCCTTTGGGTATATATCCAGTAATGGGATGGCTGGGTCAAATGGTATTTCTAGTTCTAGATCCCTGAGGAATCGCCACACTGACTTCCACAACGGTTTAACTAGTTTACAGTCCCACCAACAGTGTAAAAGTGTTCCTATTTCTCCACAGCCTCTCCAGCACCTGTTGTTTCCTGACTTTTTAATGATTGCCATTCTAACTAGTGTGAGATGGTATCCATTGTGGTTTTGATTTGCATTTCTCTGATGGCCAGTGATGGTGAGCATTTTTTCATGTGTTTTTTGGCTGCATAAATGTCTTCTTTTGAGAAGTGTCTGTTCATGTCCTTCACCCACTTTTTGATGGGGTTGTTTGTTTTTTTCTTGTAAATTTGTTTGAGTTCATTGTAGATTCTGGATATTAGCCCTTTGTCAGATGAGTAGGTTGCAAAAATTTTCTCCCATTCTGTAGGTTGCCTGTTCACTCTGATGTTAGTTTCTTTTGCTGTGCAGAAGCTGTTTAGTTTAAGTAGATCCCATTTGTCAATTTTGGCTTTTGTTGCCATTGCTTTTGGTGTTTTAGACATGAAGTCTTTGCCCATGCCTATGTCCTGAATGGTAATGCCTAGGTTGTCTTCTAGGGTTTTTATGGTTTTAGGTCTAACGTTTAAGTCTTTAATCCATCTTGAATTGATTTTTGTATAAGGTGTAAGGAAGGGATCCAGTTTCAGCTTTCTACATATGGCCAGCCAGTTTTCCCAGCACCATTTATTAAATAGGGAATCCTTTCCCCATTGCTCGTTTTTCTCAGGTTTGTCAAAGATCAGATAGTTGTAGATATGCGGCGTTATTTCTGAGAGCTCTGTTCTGTTCCATTGATCTATATCTCTGTTTTGGTACCAGTACCATGCTGTTTTGGTTACTGTAGCCTTGTAGTATAGTTTGAAGTCAGGTAGTGTGATGCCTCCAGCTTTGATCTTTTGGCTTAGGATTGTCTTGGCAATGCGGGCTCTTTTTTGGTTCCATATGAACTTTAAAGTAGTTTTTTCCAATTCTGTGAAGAAAGTCATTGGTAGCTTGATGGGGATGGCATTGAATCTATAAATTACCTTGGGCAGTATGGCCATTTTCATGATATTGATTCTTCCTACCCATGAGCATGGAATGTTCTTCCATTTGTTTGTATCCTCTTTTATTTCATTGAGCAGTGGTTTGTAGTTCTCCTTGAAGAGGTCCTTCACATCCCTTGTAAGTTGGATTCCTAGGTATTTTATTCTCTTTGAAGCAATTGTGAATGGGAGGTCACAAATTTTTGTTTTTGATATTTCAACTAGCAATGAGCGAGCTGAGTAGAAACAATAATAACCGGTCTACTAGCAGTTAGGGCAAGAAGCAGATGCCTTTTCACTTTTCTCCCAGTAGTGCTCTAATTGCCGGTGCATGCCCTGGAGTGTGAATCTGACCTTTCTCTGACCTGTGCAGCTTACCTCATTCAAATTGAGAATTGTCCTGCTTCTATTGGGCTTCTGCAGTATATAGTTCAGTGGGCTGAACTGAGAATTTCACTGGGTTCTGACTATGTCTTATTCTTTTAACTCCTGCCAGTTTACACACATTGTGAAATTGAAAATGGATAGTCTTTTTTCCTTTACATTTGAAAAACATGCCTTTACATTTGAAAAACATGCAGTTTGAAAACAGAAATCCTTACTCACTCACTAAGTACTTTTGCAGTGTCCAGTACTGTGCTGGGCACCATCCATCCCATGTTGTCATTGTTCCTCTTCTGTACTACTGCAAGAATTTTTCATTTAGTCTTCCTACTTCCAGTTTTGCCTGTTCACTATTGCCAAATAATCTTAAATCCTACCTCCAATTACATAATTCTCCTGATTAAAGAGTAAAAATACTATCACAAAAACATGCACACATACACAAATAAGTGCAGGTTTTTTAAAAATGGTGAAAACTGAATAAAGTCTGCATTCTAGATAATAGTAATGTCAATGTTCTGGTTTTGATATTGTGCTATAACTATATAAGATGTCATCATTGGGGGAAGTTGGGTGATGGGTATGTGAGAGTCTTTGTACTGTGTACTTCCTGAGTCCACAATTATTTTAAAATAAAAAGAAAGTTAAAAAAATAAATAAAACCTAAAACCTAAAATCTGAAGAATGACATTCTTCAGATTTTCAAAGTAAGTTTGAAACTCTGTATTGTATTTCAGCATACCCTCCAAATCAGAACCACTTAAACTCTTTAAGTCTTGTGCTTGCTAAAATACTTTGGCCTTGACCTTCCAATGCCTCTCTCTTCCTCCATTTGACTTGTTAAACACATGGTCTCTTTCAAGGTGCACTTTAAATTCAGCTGCTCCCTTTAAGCACTGCCTGGTCACCAGGTAAATATAATATCTTCCACCTGTGCAACCTTGTGACATCTTTTGATTTTTAGTCCCACTAAATTGTAAGCTCTTGCAATAAAGAGTTTATATCTCACTTGCCCTTTTAGTCTACACAGATTCTAATAAGTGCTCTCATCAATATTTATTGAAATGAAATAAAATGAAGCATTCAGCCTTCAAATGCAAGGGCCATTGTCTTATAAAAATGAAAGTGGAGATCAGTTCTAATCAACTAATAAATCAAAAAATTAAACACACTGAAGATCACAATAATATGTATTTTTAATCTAGTGTAACTTTTCATGTTGCAGAATTTCTTTCTTTGAATATTGTTTTCTAGACAGTAGAAAAAGATAACATCCAGCTACAATTGATACATGCTCTAGAGTTGAACTTGAATAGCAGATCCAGCCTATGCAACATTCAGGCAATCATTGTGGTATATATGTATCATACACATTTCACACCAATTAAAAAGAAATGCCAAATTAGCAGGGTCTCTAAAAGTATACTTCAATTTCACCCTTGGATAAATTATTTTTTTCTCAATATAAATTTCTTTTTCTTAGGGTACTTCCCCTTTATCATCTCATTATTTCTTTCCAGTTCCAATAATACAGGGTCCAGCATATTTCTTCAGGGTCACTGGACTGTAGCTCCTATCAAATAAGCTGGGCGATGACCTCAATCTAAGATTCTGCTGCCACTTCAAGGTGGCTTTCCAATCCTGAGACTCAAATAACTACTTGTCCAACATTCATTATGACATGGCATTATTATTTCAGCACCCATTTTAAGGATGGAATATTTAAGCAAATAACAAACAACATAAAAATGTAAGAATAAGCTCAATAAAAATTAAACGAAACGTGTACTTATTTGTTTAATGTGAATCTCTTTGCTTAGTTTCTGAAGTTGCAAAAAGAACCTGTTTTAATCCACTGATAAAGGTAGGTTTCTTTTAAATAATGTGTTCTATCTTGAGCTGTTTTTTCATTTGAGGTAATTAAGACACTGACATTCTATAATTAATTCACATTCAATAGTGCATATTGAGAGCTTCCTAAATGGCCGGTACTGTGCTAGACACTGAATCACTTCATTTGTTTTTCCAATCTTTGTGAGGAATTTGAACATGGTAAATATTCCCTCCAACCACAGTCAGTGTCTCCTTATTAATAAAAAGCATTTTGATGACCAAATTGGTGAGAACATTTACCATTCACTCTCTTAGCATTTTTCAACAATACAATGCACTGTGTTGTTATTAACTCTAGTCACCATGTAGTAGAGTAGATCTTGAACTTATTCCTCCTATCTAATTGAAATTTTGTATCCTTTGGCCAATATCTCTGAGTTAGTCTAGTTTTGTGCTGCTATTTTCTATGACTACAGAAAGTTCAAGCCACAATTTCTAACTTGCTGATCTTTAATAAGTAGCACAAACTTTCAAAGAATTCAGGATGAAGTAGGACTGAACTCTGTTGGGGAAGACTAATAAGTATCTTATCAGAAAGCTTATGTCCCAGATTTCACCCTCTGCATCATTTCCTATCGCATCACAGTGTGCTGCTCTTTCATCCTGCCAACTCAAAGTTGAAGTAATTACTTGGTGAAAATGGGCTAACTTTTCCTTGGTGCTGAACATATCCCAGTGACTATGGAGGCAAAATTGTCAGCACTTTCTGAAATTGCCAAAATACCAGGTGGTAATGCTTCTATTCCTTATGATGTGGTGGATATAAAACATGGTGTGTATGTGTGTAAAATGATTCTTTCCTGATGCAATATTTCAGCTCTACCATGATATAGAAAATTAACTTAATATGTATATGTTGACATATCTGGTCTTATTAAGGATTTTTTGGCTACGTGTCACTATCCTTATTAACTATCTGGTTTTATAAAAAAGATTTCCTTAAGTGTTAAGTAATCTTTTTTCTAAGGTAATATTTTAGACATTTAAGGGAGCATTCATTGTGCTATGTTTAAAGTATCTAATGAAAATAGTTAAGTAAATCAATATCAGAACAGTGAATAGTCCATCTTGTTCTACCTTTAAAACATATCTTTGGTTTGTCTGCTCCACAACATTCTTGCTCAAATCTTTGACTTTGTTCACTGAGGAACTTATATAGGCCCCTTCAAATATTCACTGTTGCTCATAGAATAAAACCTGGAGTTCTGTTTGGCAGAAGGACTTCAGAATCTTTCTCCTACTACTTCTTCACCATCATCTCATAGCATTTTTTCATCTTGTTCACTACATTAGCCACAATGGCCTTTCTTTTCCTTGAATATACCTAGCCTTTCCCCATCTACAGGCTTTGCACGTTACCCCTTCTGCCAAGCCTTCTCCTAACTGGTTCATTATCCTTGAGGGCTCACTCAAATGCCTTACCATGTAGCAGACATACATGTATCTATTTATTTAAAGTATCATCCTCAATCAATATCCAATGCATTATTCTGTTGTTTTCTACCTACCACTTAAGCACTTCTTATTATCTTGTTTATTTCTTTACTTGGTTACTTTCTAATGTACCCACAAGAAAATAAGCCTCCTGAGCATGCTTTACCTGTATGTATAGACTTTATCTATATGCACAACTAGAAACCTGCCTTCGCTAAGCATTTGTTAAATCAAGAAATGATTAGTAAATATCCTGATAATGCATGACAGACATTAAGACCTGATACACTTTATTCATAATGTATATGAAAGAAAAAGAAATAGTAAGAAAAATAGTTTGTCTGTACATAAGCATATCATGCCTGTATTCTGTGTGTTCCATATCTGTGAGCATATGTGATTTGATCCTTCATAGAAAGCAGATATGTAATTTTAAATTATGATTTAATATGGTTGTTTCACCAATTCATTAGCTCTATAATTCTAATCAGTTATACAATAATTAATTTTTATTAAATATAAATTACCTTTTTATTAGCTTTTGGGATGCCATGCATGTGTTTTGGGGGGAATCATTAGCAAATGAACATATTCACACTTGTCTATTGTGATCCAATAACAAACAGTGCTAGGCCACTGATGGTTTCTAATAAATGCCAGGGAGTAGCAAAATATAACTTTAAAAGGCATTCAAATATGCAAAGGAGAAAAGACACTTGACAGTTTCATGCTACTTAGAGTTGGAGAATTCAGATTTAAGACTGCAAACTGTGTAGCGCTATATTAAATGGCACTATTTTATGTGGGTTGAAAGGAAAAATGGGGGAAAAAAGACTTTCTAGTTTTTCTAAAGTTGACTTCTGATGCAAAAATAGTAGACGGGAGGAACTTGACATTTAAGAAAACATTGTTTTGTCAGAAGAAAGATTCCCAGGGGGACAATATAATATTGCAAAGGTTATGTTCACCTCCCCAGCAAGGCTGTGGATTTATCTTGAAAAAAATACATATGATGAAAAATTAAGAAAGCATATTGCTTTGTTGAGTGACATAGAGGGAAATTGTTCATTTAAAAATTCCACAGATCCTTTGATGCTTGCTTGCAAATCTCAGCAAGGCTTTCATCAGTCAAATACACAGCAAAATATGAAGACACAAACTGGAGATATCAAGACACACTGTGCATTTACATTTTCTCCATCTCAAGCTCTCCTTATTTCTGAAGTCCTTTGTCAGCAAGCTGAATGAAATCCTATGGCATGTGAAAGTTCCCTTTTAAAATTGTATTATCTTTACTTTATAGATTATTTTTTCTCCTTACTCAGCCAAGATACTAATATTATTCAAGATCTTCAAATATATGTATTGCGTGTACTTTGCAGACAATATTGGGTATTGCCTCTGGTTAAGCCACAAACCAGGAAAAAAAAAGCTGAGTTTTCTATATAACAGAAAACTTGTGTAACAGGACAACAAAAGACTTTAACAGTTCATTCTTAAACCTGAATGAACCTGCTGCATTGATAAGAAGGCTAAAACTAGAATTATAATACTGCTCAAACTCAGCCTTTGAGCAGTGCCCTTGAGCTGTATATATAATTCACTTTCTCTCATTCATTATTATTCCCAGATAAGGGAAAGGGAAAAAGAAACTCCAATGTACATATTAATATTCAGGTTTTGTGAAAGAAAATGTAACTTTCTCTAGGAGGGTAAATGGTGATAAGGTTTTCCATGTGGAAATCTTTTGAAGAGTGATGTCAGATAGAAACCTAAACAGCAAGACTTTGATTTCTTAAACAAAGAAAAAGAAAAGCATCTGGAGAAATCTTCTCTTTTTAAATTCTTTAAAATATTGATGTTATTTTAAATTTGCAAATGTCAAAATTGTCATGTACAGATATAGTGAATATAGAATCAGGTGTACAATTAACTAAAAACAAAGTAAATACATTTTCCAAAATATGCCCACCAAAATATGAAAAATATAGTCAGATTATTTTAAAATTTTCTCAGTTTTCAATTTTATCAAGTGCTAATGATTAATTGGAATTTTATTAAATACCATTGATTTTGGACTAAAGGAAAATTGTGTTTTCATTTCATCTTCATTATTCTCTAGAAATCTTTTTTATTTCAACCATTCTTAATGTTCAAAGTGGCCCATCCTCAGTCAGCAAAATTATTCCAATCAATACATTTACATTAAAGTACTACTAACAATGGTTCAATATTTTACGCACAGTAAAGTTTTAGTTAAAAGGCAATGAGAGAGGGAGTGTTTTAATCCAAAGAAACAATTCTCAAATGCTAAAATTTTAGACATTTTTGCCACTATACACATATAGAAACATGGACCTCTACAATTAACATCACAAAGTGTATCACCTATTTTGTCTGCATGTGGGCTCATACTTTTAAGAAAATGATACTCAAATTTTAGCACACACTTGAAGCATCTGGGCAACAAAATACAGATAGCTTAGTTTTACTCCCAGAGTTTCTGATTCAATAGATATAAGATGAGTCCAAGAATTTGTATTTCCAATTATCTCCAATGCTGCTGGTTGGTGGCCACACTTTCAGAAACATTGATCTAACTCAGTGATTTTCATAGTTGTCTGAAATCACCTGAGGAGCTCTAAAAAAGAAAAAAAAAAACAGATGCCACCCAGAGATTTGGATGTCATGTGCCTGCCATATGACCTAGAATCAGTCTTTAAAAAAAAATTCTACGTGATTCTAACATGCAGCAAAGTTTGCTGATTCACTTATCCAAGTACTTCAATAGTGATAATATTAACTAATATTATAAAATTAGGCAATACTGCTCATTTACTTCAAACCTAATCTAACAATATTCAATGTATGCTCATTAAACACCAATTGTGTGCCAGGTGTTAGAAGTACGCTGATCTGTAAAATCCTCTGTGATCTGACCCCTGGAAATCTTTCTGACCTCATCTCTTAATACTCTGCTCCACCTGCCCACCATCACCACTCTCCAGCCTCAAAGGCTTCCTTGCTACTCCTTTGCTACATGAAACACACTCCCAACTTAGGGTCTTTGCACTCACTATCCCCTCTCCCAGGAACAGGCTGCCGCCTTGTCTTCCTCCCTCAGTTCCTCTAGTTCTCAGCTCAAATATCACCACTTCAAAGAGGACTTTATCTAAAAGAGCCCTGCCTTCCCTGCAATCCACCTGCTTTATCATCTTGTCCTTCTTTGTCTTATAGCACTTACTACTATCGGAGTGAGTACAAATGTATTTATCTATTTTATGTCTCTTTCCACTAAACATAAGCTTCACTGCCATATTACGAGTGCCTCAAGATGTACCTGGTATATAGTAGGCACAAAATAAATATTGTTAAACAGATGGGGATGTAATGATAACAAGATGAACACGCTTCTGATGTCATGCAGCTTACCCTTGAATGGGGTTTATTGGGTTTTTGTTTGTTTGTTTGTTTAAAGGGAGGCACTGCACAATGGGAGGAGAATGGTCCAGTTTGCTAAGGAGAGCACAAAGGGCAAGAACCCAACCTGAAGTAATCAGAGAAGATTCCCCAGCTGAAATGATTTGTAACTAAGAAGTAAAAATGAGTAGGCATCTTCCAAGGGAAAGGTGGCAGAAGCACAGGATAATGATGAATTTTAAAAAGTTTAATAGGTAATTCAGCATGAGTCTACTAAATTTGCACTAAGAACTAAGAGCTATAATTGAGCTATAAAACATACATAGAGTCAGATTGAAATCTGAGACCATGAGATCCTTGAAAGCAGGAATCAGACTGATAAATGTTTTCTCTTTTTTCCTGTCCTACTATTGTTCTAGCAGGTCATCCTGTGCACATAGTAGGCTCTCTATATGCATATTGATGAATGAATAAGTATATGAATAAAAGACCTCCGCCAGGCGCGGTGGCTCACGCCTGTAATCCCAGCACTTTGGGAGGCAGAGGCGGGCGGATCACGAGGTCAGGAGATTGAGACCATCTTGGCTAACACGGTGAAACCCCGTCTCCACTAAAAATACAAAAAATTAGCCAGGTGTGGTGGCGGGCGCCTGTAGTCCCAGCTACTCGGGAGGCTGAGGCAGGAGAATGGCGTGAACCCAGGAGGCGGAGCTTGCAGTGAGCCGAGATAGCGCCACTGCAGTCTGGCCTGGGTGAAAGGGCGAGACTCCGTCTCAAAAAAAAAAAAAAAAAAAAAAAAAAAAAAAGACCTGCAACCCATGAGAGCTCATAGGTCATCTTTATATTTCCACAATTTCTTACACAGAGCAAGGACTCAAAGAATAATTATTGATTGATGATCCCCTAAGATGAATGATATCACACTTTACTCAAATGCCAAGCTATGTAACTCATCCTACATGAACATGAATTAGATATTATTATTGTATCTGTCAAAATGAAACAATAATTATTTTATTCATTTCATTTTTTCACAAGCGACCATGAAATGTGACTATGTTTCCAGTATTGATTTGATTTGTTGCTATGTATTTTTTTGCAAAAATGATTCAGTAAATTATTTGGTGCAAGGTGCCACTGTACTAACTAAAAGAGAGACAAAAGATTTGCCTTTTGAACCTGTCAGCCTGATAGATAGTACATCTAAGTTTTTGTAATCTTTTTATCCTATTTTAAATCTTGAGCTATCTTAAACTCTTGCATTCTTTCATTGTGACAAATTTTAAAATGACACCACAGAGAACACAGAATACTTCTCAATCTAGCTTTAAAAGTAATTAAGTTGGATTTAATAAACACCAACACCTTCAATTTCAAGTCTTCTATATTAGAATGCTGAAGCTATCAGAAACATTATTCAAGCAAATTAAACAATATCTAACAAGCCCATCACAATTGTGGTAGGCAAACTCTAATGTGGCCCCCACGTCCTTCACCTTCTGGGATAGTTACCCTTGTGCAGTCCCTTCCTTTTGGCTGTGGGATGGGCCTATTAACTTAGTCTAACAAATGAAATATGAAAAAGTGATGGAATGTCACTTTCAGGAATTGCCTAGGAAAAGTGGCACCCATCATAATCCAAAAAGACACAATCCCAAATGCCATAATCCTGAATGTTGAAATCACAAAAGATTAAAATTCCTGAAGATCAAAATTCCTAAAGTCTAAAATGCCTAATGCCTGCAATCCTGAAAATCACAATCCCAAACGATTAAAATCCCAAATGTTAAAATCCTAAAAGCGAAATTCTGGAGAAAGGATTAGTGCATTTTCAGTTAAATGCAGGGTAGTTGCCTGACTGACTCCCACTCCCCTTCCTCTCTCACTATGTGATCTGCACATGATGCTTAAATCCCTTTGCCTTTCTCCATGAGTGGAAGTTTCCTGAGGCTCTCATCAAAAGCAAATGTCGGCACCATGCTTTCTGTACAGCCTGCAGAAACACCATGAGCCAACTAAGCCCTTTACCCAGCCTCAGGTATTTCTTTACAGCAAGAAAAATGGATAAGGCAACATTAGAATAGATATTAGGTTATAAGGTAAATGAACAGATGTAGGTCAACCCTCTTATGCTATGTAATTCTCTCCCTTTCTTCTATTGTTTTATCTTCTGCCATTCTTCCTCATCACCTGCAGCGTACATTTTTGAAGCTCCATTGCCTTGATTATTTTTTCATTAAAAACAGCTATGCTGCATAGAAATAGTCTGTGTCCCGCAGCTATGTCAATCTTTCTCACATAAGAGTTCCTAGTATGACTTAATCTCTTTAAGATTCACTGAGTCTTAGATAAAAACCTATTGCAGTTATATTCCATTTATTTAAAAAAGAAATATTTTATAACTGACTTGTAATGCTCCCCTTCATTTTAAAATCTGTTTACTTTCTCAACATTAGAAGTCCACATGATTACATTTGGAAAGATAAATCCTATCCAATCAATAACCATTAAGTTTTTTATGGATTTATATTCTCTACCAGCTAGCTAAACTGAAAGAAATTTTAAAAACTCTTTTTCACAGAGCATTTAAGGAATTTCGATAAGGTGGCATGTACACCTAAAAACTGCCCAGTGATTCTTCCACATGAATCTGAACGCAATGAAAAGAAGCATGGCTAAGCGCTTTCGATGACAAACTCTGAGAGACAGACTGCTCAGAATCAAATGTTATTCTTATTTTTTAATAGTGTCACCGTAGTAACATACTTCCACCCTCTTGCCTATGTTTTCTCGTCTGTGAAATATAGATAACAGGAATATCTGCCTCGGTGGAGTTTTCATAATGATTAGATAAGTTAATATCTCTAAATTGCTTACAATATGGTTACATAGTAAATACCATATGTGTTTGTTAAATAAAAATAAAACAGTGAGGTTTAAAGCTCTTTTAGATGAATTCTTTCAAAGAAAGTAAACCATAAAAAAGAAAGAAGAGCTACTGATAGTCCTGTGTTCTATCTCAGGGTCTTAATTTAAAAAAAAAAAACTGCTTTGAAATGTAGCACAGTCTTCCAAGTATATTTATGTCCAGGAGAAACACAGTGGGCACTCCAGCACTTCCCTGGAGACAACAGCAGTTGAAACAGGTGGATACTTGAATGAATTATGTGAATAAATCAGAATCAAACCTACTATGCTCTAATGTAATAATTTGGATGCCAGTGAAACTTGGAGATTGTAAAAAGGCAAACTTTAATTCAGGATTTCTAGCCAGTAAGCAAATGTCAGTTGAGCTGAAAACTTATTTGTACATTTGTTCATTCATTTAGCACGTACTGAAATCCAGTTCTTTTGAAACAAAGGTGAATAGTTGCTGGTTTCAAGAAACTCATTCTAGAGAAAGAAGGAAGTATGCAAAGAAATCAGACTGTGGTAGATGCACTGATGAAGACATACAGCAGATGTAATGATAATGTAGTAAAAGGAGGATACTGTGAATGGGATAATAAAGGCAGGCCTCTACAAAGAAATAAAAACCTAAGGACGTAAAAGAGTAAAGGTTGGAGTGAAAGGTGTGGTCAGGGGCCATTCCAGGCGGAACAATCATGCTCTGCAAAAGCAAGGACAAACACACACATGTAGCACAGCAGAAACAAAAAGAAGCTCAGAGTTGCTGTTTGAGGAATGTATGGGAGAAAGTGGTGGAAAAGAACCCGGAAAGAAAGACAGTGGGGAGGGTCTTGAAAAGCCTTGTGTACCATGGTGAGAAATGAATAGTTCTTCTTATAGGCCAAAAAGCGTTTCACAAAAAATGGACTACCAGTCAAATAAGCTTGGGAAATACTGAAAAGAACATCCCTTTGGATAGTACATTACATGTAAAGGCTCTAAAAAATCACAATGAAATCATTTTTCAAAATTATTTGAATTGTTAAATTCCAGTGGGATTCCATTTTCTGGAAATAAGTATTCCCAGAAACACAGTTCAGAAAATATTATTTAGGCAATGGAGGGTTACTTTGCTTTTGATGTGGAAGGCAGATTTGATAAGATAAAAGATTAGTCAAGGAGACGGGGCAGGAAATAACTTGACCACTAAGTAAGGAAATGGTAGTAGGATGTCAATAATAAAATCATTAGAAGGCAGAAGGTGAACTAAGAGGGAGGGAACAGAGTTTAAAGTGACCCAGGGGCTTTATCATTTATCACCCAGCAAGTACTTGCTGTCTGCCTTTAATGCGTTAAATACAAAAAAAGGTTCAGACAAATTCTGAAAAAGAAATATAAAAGAGAAATTGTCCTCAAGGAACTTATAGATAGGTAGTGAATAGGTAGATAGGCAGAGAATGCCAAATCCAAGACAGAGCAAAATTTGTTAGACTGGCACGATTTCTTCAATGGTCACAGACTTCGCGTTCTAAGCCAGTTTTTCAGTCCCTGTGGTGCCCCACTCCTCCTCAACATCCCATATTAATGCCCTTAACATTCCTTTTCCCACTGCACTTCTTTTACCAGAAAAGATTCCATTCATTTACACCTAAGTATGAATTTAAATAGATACATTTTTCTCACAAATATTTCTAATTTAAACCTTAGTACTGGTACACATTTATGGCTTTACCCTTTGGACATAAATTACCTCAACAAAGGAAGGAAGTGCAAATGCTTGAGGAAAAAGAAAATGTCTGAAGTGCCCTAAAAACCACAGGGCACAGGGGATGGCCTACACCTTGTTAAGGATAGTTGTGGGTCTGCAAGCAGAAAAACTGTAACAGCCAACCAACCTTCCTCCAAACACCTGTGAAGTATACCTCACAGCATCTTTTTCCCAAAATGCCTGGAAATAAGAACAACGAGATGAACATTTTCTCAAGTGCGAACGACTATTATTTACAGTAGAATAGATGGAGAAGTTTGTTTAACATATGCAGATTCCCAGATTTTCTCCCTGGGAATGTCTAGGTTGGAGCCCAAGAATCTAAATTTTTAAGCAACACCCCTGAATGATTCCTTATTAACACCAAAACCTAAGAATTATTAACTAAATAAAACACATGGAAATTATGTTAGATGAAAGGCTTAATAGAAAATATAGGCAAACAAAATTTCATTAATTAAATTTGGGGCTACTTTTCTTAGCAGTGGTGGAGAAACCAGAAAGCAAATTTCATTCTGAAGTTGTCTTAGATAAGTTAATTACAGGAGGATTTACCGCTGTTTCTCAGAATGGACTTAGATTCAGCCTGGAACACTTTTATTATTTTGATTTAAGAAAGGATTTAATTTAAATCAACACAGTTTAAAAACAGCTAGTCAATGTAATCAAATTTTAACCCAAAAAAGGTATTTCATTATTTGACATTACCTCTGTCTATTGTTCACAAATTTGAAATAGATCTTTTGGTACAAAACATAAAATGTAAACGGTAACATAATTATTTGGAAATACTTTTACAACAACATCACAAAATTGAATGGCTAATTATTTTGTTTACCATAGATTAATATGAGACTGTGTGAGAAAAAAATAAATTTAAAGAACAGATTTATTTTTTAATATGATAAGTGAATTGCATGAATTTTGGATTTTTTCCATCAAAAAAGAACAGATATTGTTTTTAAAAGCTTGCAGGTTAAATGTAAACTTTTATAGAGATAAATACTCTGTTTAAGTGTTGCATAAATTATATCTGCCCAGGTGAATATAAAAAATTAAAAATATATTTTAGCTTGTTAGTTGCCTTCATCTTATTCCTTTGTTTACTCTTCTGTAAATACTCTTCTGTCTTCTCTTTAGAAAGAGAAGATCAGATTTTACTTTCTCAAAATCCAATTTTGCAGATTCGCATTCATTTAAGCAATACTCCTTATTCCTGGCTAAACAAAAGGATCATCAGGGTTCTTTTTAAAACACACCAGTGCTCAGGCTCCACCACAGACCAATTTAGGGGGTAAAGCTGTACTACTCTTTGTTTTTCTGTTTGTTAGTTTGTTTCGTTGTTGTTGTTTGTTTTGTTTTGTTTTTTGTGATGGAGTCTCGCTCTGTCGCCAGGCTGGAGTGCAGTGGCACGATCTCGGCTTACTGCAATCCCCGCCTCCAGGGTTCAAGCGATTCCCCTCCCTCTGCCTCCTGTGTAGCTGGGACTACAGGCGTGCACCACAACGCCGGCTAAGTTTTTGTATTTTTAGTAGAGATGGGGTTTGACCATGTTGGCCAGGATGGTCTTGATCTCCTGACCTTGTGATGCACCCACCTTGGCCTAGCAAAGTGTTGGGATTACAGGCGTAAGCCACTGTGCCCAGCCCTACTGTTTGTTTTAAAAACTCACTAGGTTATTCTAACACCTTGCCAAGGTTGAGATGTTCATTTTATAGGAAAGAGACATCCGTTCTATATATGAAAAAGATTCTATTGTTGTTAGATCGGCTTATCACTTGAATAGCTTCAATTATTTCAACCCAGCTGTATAAGTTGCTCTCACCTGCTCATTGGTGAGGGGGTAAGGGTACGCATGTGTTGGGATTTGTTTGTCTGTTTTCTTGTTTTTACCATTAGTAATAAATACAAATTTCTGAAAGTTTCACTGTTCATACCAATCTATCTCAGGATTGATTTTGCTTGCAATCACAGTCAAATTTCCCCTTATATATCCAAATTGTCCCTGCCATGAAATATGAGTAAGAAAAAAACAGCTGAACATAGCCCTTGACTTGTTGTTAGGCATTCATAACATTTATCTTAAATGGTTTTTGAATATATTGCCTGAAGTACCTAAAACTTGAAGACATAACACACTTTAATTAAAATTAAAACACAGATCATTTCCGGGCTGGTATGCTTTGGTTTCATATATTAAAACAATAGTATGCCTAAAATAATATAGAAGACTAATGATTTTTAAAAATGTGAGAATAAAATAAAAACATATGAAGTGCAAAATTTTAGTTGAAATATATGTATAATATAATCCCGGTTTTACTGGGAAAACTGTGCATCAATATATGTGGGCAAAAGACAAAGAACAGAAAATGAAGCGTTTACATGACTTATTTCTAGGTGATGAATGCAAGTGATCTTATTATCTCTACTTTCCAAATATTCCCTCAATGAAAACTATATTAACTAGGAAGTCAGATTACTTCCAAACTAGCTTCCTAAGCCAAATGATTCATTTAAAAAAATTATATTAGGTTCATTTTCTAAAAATATACTATATGTTATTTGCATTTTAAAAATAATGTAAAATTACTTATTTTACCTATAATTTTCTAATTGTTAAATTCTCAAATTAGAAGAGAAATGTTTTTGCCTATTTTTACTTTAGGAGACATGATGTAAGTTGAGTTGATTTGGCTTATGCATCTTGGCTGGATTCACACATATGCAGAACCAGGAAGACAAATATGTTCAAGAAGATGTAGCAAAACATCCACATGCCAACTTTCATTTTTGTCTACCCATTTCCTAACTTTTCTCATCTCTTTTTCTTCTTTGCTTTTCTCTCATTTTTAATTCACATGCTAAAAAGCAAATTTTAATTTTTGCACTTTATTAAATGCTATTGGATCAGTGCCTGCCATGTGCTAAGCTCCTAACATATAAGAAATAACTTATGCATCTTTTCTTCTTTCAGAGCTTATATGGTAGATATGAAGCGATATTTAAATCACTAGTGATTTCTCTATTTTTATAGAGTAATAGAAAAAATGTTGGTTGATAATTATTCTTAATTTAAGACCTCATAATTAAGAAAAAAATCTGCTTAATAATGTGAAATATAATTAGCATTTAGAACAAAAATAGGTCAAGTAATTTGATTTTTAGGAAAGAACTGTAGGGTAAGGACAAAGGAGGTTTAAAGGTGAGAGAGAAGAGTAAAATTGTTGTAAATGAAGTAGAGGAAATTAAGGGATTTTAGACATTTCATCAGAGACATCCTGCATGGTTCAGAGCCGACTAAGATTTCTCTCTTAAATTTCTTTCTGCAATTATATCGATTCAAGTTAGTTAGTAGTTACCGAACAGCCAATTTGCATTAATTCTTTTGAATAAAAGACATTCATACATAAATCTCTAAAACCTAATTGCTCAGAAAATCCTGTCCTTAATAACTGTGGGTTAAGAAAAACATATTTAGGAAGTTTTTTAATGACATGCAATAATGCACATAATATTAACTGAAAAAGTGGAATACAAAGTTACAAATAAGGTGAAATCACAACCATTTAAAAATAAATGACTGGGTGCACTGGCTTATGCCTGTAATCCCAGCACTTTGGGAGGCAGAGGCAGTAGGATTGCTCAAGGCAAGGAGTTCAAGACCAGCCTGTGCAACATAGCAAGACCCCTGTTTCTACAAAATAGATTTAAAAATTAGCCAGGCATGATAGTGCACACCTTTAGTCTCAGCTGCTCAGGAGGCTGAGGCAAAAGGATTGCTTGAGCCCAGGAGTCTGAGGTTACAGTGAGTAATGATTGTGCCACTGCACTCCAGCCTTGGTGACATAGCAAGAGTCTGTCTCTAAAAAAATAAATAAATACATAAATAAATAAAATTAAATGTAAAAATTTAAATATTTTAATGAAGTTAAAAATAAATGTATACATCTAGGAAACTGACTGGAAATGAATATACTAAAATTAGTAGTTGTTAAAAAGTGACTCTTGAGTAGAAGAATTAAACATGATTTTTAGACTACTTCTGCATTATTTCCTATTTTCTAAAATGCTTGTTTCAAAAAAAACAACACTAGCTGTTCATTAATATAGTAGTACTAAAAGTATATACAGTTAGTGATGTAAAATAAAGCTAAAATAAGAAAATGTAAGCTAACAGCCCTAGACCAAATTATGACAAAAGACTTATTTAGACATGCTGAACTTAGAGATTAAAAATCAATACTACTTAAAAACAAATGAAACAGTCAATAGGGCACACTAGAATTTAATGAAGATACTTCACTTTCTTAATCATCTTTTTATAGATACAATTAGTCCCATAAAATGAGGGGAAAAATATACAGTTTGTGAGATCAAAATCGAAACACTTAGAAAACAAGAAACAGTGTAAGGTCTAGAGGTACTACTTCTCAAACATGTTGATGAAAACTCACTTGTTTTTAATGGATCATTGATGGTTCCCAAAATGAGGTCTTGACTGATGCACTGAGGCAGTCTATTATACCTTTTTTTTTTTTTTTTTTGAGACAGAGTGTTGCTCTGTAACCCAGTTGGAATACAATGGTGTGATCTCGGCTCACAGCAACCTCTGCCTCACAGGTTAAAGCGATTCTCCTGCCTCAGCCTCCCCAGTAGCTGGGATAACAGGCGCACACCACCATGCCCAACTAATTTTTCGTATTTTTAGTAAAGATGGAGTTTCACCAATTTGGCCATTCTTGTCTTGAACTCCAGACCTCAGGTGATCTACCCACCTCGGCCTCCCAAAGTGCTGGGATTACAGGCATGAGCCACCACGCCTGGCCTATTATACCATTTTAAGGTGAAAAATGAAACAGACACAAAATAATAATCAGAATGAAAGGTGATGTGGGGGATTGCTTTAGTCCTACTGATGCAGGACAGGTGACTCCCAAAGTAGAGATTAGCTGGCAAGGGTTCTTGGTTTTGCCCAGGAAATAATTCAAGGGCAAGTCAGAGGTAGAAGAAACAGCTTTATTGAAGAGACAGTCTTACAGCTCCTGCAGTGTTACAGCTCTGTGACTGCTCCTGCAGAGCAGGGATACCCTGTAGGCAAAGAGTAGCCACTCAGGGCAGTTTTGCAGTCATATTTATACCCACTTTTAATTGCACACAGATTAAGTGGTGGCTTATGCAGAAATTTCTAGGGAAGGGGTTGTAACTTTGAGGTCATTGGGCCATTGCCATGGCAAGGGGTGATAACTGGTTGTTGCCGTGGTAATGGTAAATTGACATGGCACACTAGTGGGGGCATCTGATTGAAAGCTGCTTTTGCCCTGGCTCTGTTTTAGCTAGTCCTCAATCTGGTCTGGTGTCCGAACCCTGCCTACTACCTTCACTACCTCCCTCTATCTTAGGTAAGAGCTTGTATTTAAATATTTCCTCACATGGAAACCTATTAAGTAAAAATGTCTTTCTACATTCTCTCTAATGACTTCTCCAAAGTTATACAAAAGGGAGATGCACTTTAGCGAAAGCTTCAATCTATAAAACAGGCCTTCAACTATTGCTTGAGTTATTGTGAGCACAATAAGACTAATCTTTTTTTAGGTTTCTGTTTTTTGCTGTTCATGCTCTAGCTTGTTGGTTTATTCTTAAAATTTGGCACCCAAAACTAAGGATTACTTCAGATATGGTCCTACCAGCAGGACAGCTTTTACAGAAAATGTATGCTAAATCCCCACAAATACTCTAAGTCACAAATTTCACCATACCATATAACCATAACAATAAAATTCTTAATGCACTCTTGGATATATATGCACACACATTCATCGTGAAAAAAAAATGGAGCATGAGGTGGGTTATAGGAAGAATAAATGCTTTGGAATTAGCTGGATGATAACTTTCAGAAAACAAGGATAGTTATGTGAAACAGTGACAGGTAAGTCTGGTCACTGAATAAGGGCCAGATCTTGAAGGGTCCTATACTGACTGTTCAGAAACCATAGAGAGCAAATAAAGAATTTTACATAGGAGACTGTCAGGATAAGATTGATGTATATAAGACTCACTCTGATGGCTGGGAAAAAATATGGTTTGAATGGTGGCAAAACAAGAGGCAGGGGGTATTTATTGGGAGATTGTTGCAATCATCTATTCAAAAATGATGACATTCTAATCTAAGATGGTGAACTTACAGAAAATGGTCAGAATTGGGAAGTATACATACAGAATTAGAGTCGAATTTGATGTGTTCTCTGAGGGAAGCAGAGGCATTAAGGACTAAGTCAGGCTATATATATATATATATATATATATATATATATATATATATATATATTTCTGAGAAAGGCTAGTGATATTTTAATTTTGCAAGGTTAAGCTAATCAGCATAGGCAATAAGTTTTACTAGTCAACAAAAGCAGTCATATCAATCCACTGGTAATTAATATCCAAAACAGCTAAAAAGCATTTTACTGAAAGCAAAATGTTTAGAGAAAATAGATATTTATAATAAATTATAAAATGTTTACAATAAGAATAAGCATATTTAAAGGAAAACAAATTTATTTTAACTTATAGAGCCAGTTAAAGCCTTAAAAATTTAAGTAGAAATTGAAATACGTGATGGTCATTTACCAAGACAGTAAATCTGCACCATCTTAAGTAGATATTCAATAGGCACCTGGATATATAGGCCAGGGTTTAGAGTGAAATCTTGGCTTGAATTTCATACACAGTTACTAAAATTATATAAGTTGGCAGTTGAAACCGCATGATCCTGTAAAATCTGAAGATGGATCACTTCCTGTGAAGTAAAATTGGTTCTTTTTAATGTCTTTCCATCTGCTTTCTCATTGGCATTATTGGCAACTGAGTATCAGACTTCTACTCCTCACAGCATCCATTCTGGAGAATACTAACTTTAATGAAAATTTTAATCATGTCTGAATATTCCAAAATTACGTCTTGTAATTTTTTAAATGACTTGGTCAATTTCTTAAAAACATCAATTCACTGCTATACCACAAGTCTCCTGTGGGTCAAAGTTAAAAGTACAGTAATAGTTTATTTGCTCTTGTTACACCTGGAGCCAGAAAAATCACAATGTCAGTTTCCTTCTCCATGATTCACAAAATACTCACACAGCCCTGGCTTCCCATAAATTGTTTAAAATGCCAAGTGTTCAGAAAAAAAAATCACCCACCTCATTTTTGTTAAACCTGCAACAGTAGTTCTAAAAATTCACTATAGAATTAATATCCTCTGAGAGTCTCCCAGTATGAAGTAGTCCTTGGTTATTATAATCAACCACCACCTATTCTAGAATATTTTCATATGATGCTGTTCTATGGTGAGTCTCGTTGCTGTTGCCACCCAGTATGAGGAAAATGTTCTCTCTAGGGACCGATTTGTAGTTTGAGTCTTTTACATTTCAGTGCAAAATTCTCTTGGATTAACTCCAAGAAAAACTAGCCCTAGGCAAGTGTCTGCTCTCCAACATTTAGTGATATTTATGATTACTAGTATACTACAGTTTGTGGTTGAGTGCATGTGCTCTGTAGCCAAACTGCCTGGTTCAAATCCCAACCCTTCCATCTTCAAGCTTTGTGATCTTGAGCAAGTGACTTGATTCTGTATACCTCAACTTTCCTATTTATAAAGAGAGATAATAATAGGATCTACTTCTTGAGATTATCCTAAAGAGTATATCAGCTGGCATGTGGAAAGTGCTAAAATAATACCTGGTTTATTGTATTACATAAGGGTTAACTATTATTTTTATTATTTGTAGTTATTAGCATTATTTTACCTATCCATCCACCTTTGAGGTAGGATTCCAAATATCTGGTAAGCTATTATCAAAAGAAATGAAAACACTTAACTTACTAATGTTGTCAGCTTTCTAGAGTGAGAGAAAAGGATGGGGGTGAAGCATTTCTACTTAATCCTTGTCAGCTGGAAACAATGCTAAACTTTTGTTCTATTATGGTGCCTGTACATTCGTAATATCAATCAATAATTTAAAGATATGTAATGAATATTTTATGAGTTATAGCTGTGGTCAGTCACTAATAATTCCCAGTTATGTGTAACTCCAGTAAATATTTAATGTCGTTAGCCAAAGATGAACAGGGTGGGGAGGAAAATATCATTGGCAAGTAGAAGTACAGTTTATTTCAAAGTAAAAACCGTTCCATGTCTCTAGAAGAATCAACCATTCAATACCATAAGGCAATCAGCTTTGAATTGCCCCAGCACCACTAGAGATATGGTTTTGTTAACGGTACCATTACCAGGCATTTATTGTGGTGGTGTTCACTTGCAAAGTGGCCTCTTCTGCTCGAACAGCCACCTCTCATCTTTAAAGTCACTCGAGGAAATTCTGGGTGCTGATTTTCAACCCTCTAAGGGTCTTTCAATGTCTTAAACTGCATGTTCTCACTTGTAGATGGGAGCTCAATGACGAGAACACATGGACACATGGCGGGGAACAACACTGGGGACTGTCAGAGGGTGGGAGTAGGGAGGAAGGGGAACATCAAGAAGAATAGCTAATGGATGCTGGGCTTAATACCTGGGTGATGGGATGATCTGTGCAGCAAATCACAATGGCACACGTTTATCTATGTAACAACCTTGCACTTCCTGCACATATACCCCTGAATTTAAAATTTTAAAAATACTTATTTAATATATAAAGATATTTTGCAAATAACAGAAAATATAACTTATATTGTTTATAAATGTTATTACTGAAACACTCAAAGGTAGGATTAACTACAGGTATGCCTTGTCACACTTTTAGCTCCATCTCTCTTCATTTCTCTCTGTTCCAGCCTCATCTATGTACATGTGACTTTCAGTCTAGTATTGATCATGGTAATGAGATGTCTGAAACAGTATCGGGTGCTACCACCACACAGAACTATCTGGATAATTTCTCTTCCCCAACCATGAATTAAAAGCTCTGAGTTTCACTCGGGACCAATTTGGATCACATGTTCATCTCTGATCAATTACTTTGCAAAAAGGAGTGATTTTATTGACTAGGTGTGACTACTACACAATAGGACAAAGAATAAATTATAAGAAGGCAACGAATCATGAGCACTATAATCATCTGTTTTTTTTATATGAATGGTGTCATTTCCAGTTTAATTGCATTTACATTTCTATGCTTGGTATTATATATCAAATATTAAGTATTTTAAGTCTGTTGTAAATTCAGATTCTAACCAATTACTGGATATTAAATAGCAGTACCCCCCACCAAAAAATACATTTCCTTTTTTTCTCCACCAATCAATGGAAATAATAGCTTTAACACTACTATTTCAGTTAGCCACTACTATGGAGCCAGGTCTGAGATTCCTATTCCTATCAAAAGTGTGATTTCCTTGTATTTAATGCAGCCAAATTACCATCAGTAGGATAAACACAGGGCAGGGTTTTCACAAATGTCGTTAAGGCTCTAGCTGAGCCAGCTGTCCAGTTTGAGTATAAGCTACATCAGTAAAAGTTCTCAGATCTAGTACTATTTATAGAGTAATTCTTGTTCAGATAATGAAAACTGGTGGTTAAAAGGGTATATATTTTAAAAGCATTTAGAATATACTGTTTTAACTTAATATTTGATGTATCTAATGATATTAATTATTTTAAGTTATTGAGAAGAAGAAATACTTTTCTTCCGGAGTTTTAAACATTTTACCAAAATATTATTAGTTCATTCAACTGTAAGTCATAAAAATATATAACATATAATTGTACCTATGATTTATTTGAGTAATGCATAAGCAATATTTGGCTCTGGATTCAATTTTGTAGCTTCTTTATATTTATTTTTTCTGTCAATATATATAGGATTTCTATTTATTTTTCAGAACATTAACTATAATTATTTCTTATGTGTTACCTTCAGGAATCTCTAATTGACTCAAAATCAGTTAATATGCTGAAATGCTAATTAGTTTTTTGTTCAGAGTTTACCATAGCACTATCATCTCAACTGATATTTCTCACCTGTATTTATCAAAGGCTAAAGTAGTAGTTTAAGTTTATAATAAAAATACATTATGAAAATCTTCGTTTAATAAATCTTAATGATTCTCTAAGACCTGCTTTCTTGTCTTGTATGTTTTTCAAAACTGGCAATTTTTGCCTGCATCACCTTTTAAAACAATCTAGAACTCTTTATTACATGAGCTGAATTTAAAATGTAACATTGATGAGACAAAAAATTTTCTCGGTGCCTTCAAGGTTTTGACATTGAGTTGTGAAAGTGTGTTATCTAAAAAGGCTTTGACTTTTTATGTAAATTTATTTTTTTCATGTTTCTTTGAATAATTCAGAAGTCACACATGTTGATTTTTGTGAGCTATAATCAACGGGTAAATATAAAATATTTATGTTTTTGAAGTTCTAGAATTTGCTGATTTTTTAAAAAAATAGCAATTTTGGATACAAGCTGCATTGCTACAAGAGGTTGCTATGATTTCTTCTTTGAATTTCTGATTCTAAATGTTGCATGCTCTGATTTTGTGCCATTATTTTTGTAAGAAAATGTGACACATTCTCATTTAGACCCAATTCTTCAATTTTGTAGAGTTGCTCTCTAATCCAATTTTCTCTATTGATGAATGACTTTAAATCTTCTGTAAGTCTCTGAGCAGCATACATATCAGCAGATAATTGCTCCCAGTTAGTGTTTAATATGTGAATCCCGTAAGTTTTGTTTTTTTCCAGCTTCTATATCAAACTCAATTTGTTGACAACATCTGGGCCATATTTTTGTTGCAATGGCAGGGCCTTTTTGAATATGGTTGATAAAATTTTTACTTTATCTCTATTGCATAAGTCACATCCATAATGGATCAGTTATAATTTGAGTTTGCATTTATTTAAAGTAGGAGAAAAAATTAGACACTCATAAAAAACCTGTAAGTGGAATTAGAGACTGTTATTTTTTATAGTGCTCTAATCCCACACATAATTCAAAAACGTTTTATATAGCAAATTGATTTACATGTCTTTACGAACATGTAACAGTTTTAATGCCAACAACTCTCTTTTCCCACTCATATATTATTGTTTTTCACTATTAATTAAAACAAATGATTAAATTAGTAAATAAACAACTGTTGTGGCAGGCAGACTCAATGATGCCTTCAATGATTCCAGTCTCCTAGGATTCATTCCTTGTATAATTTCTTCCCCTTGAGTCTGAGCTATCTAGTGTTTTGCTTCTAATCAACAGAATATGACAAAGGAAAAGGGATGTCACTTTCGTATTAACATACATAAAACAATGTCTCCTGTCTTGCTTTCAGATGCTATTGCCTTCTTGGCTTATGTGCTTTAATGAAGCTAGCTGCCATATTGGAGAAACAAACATGACAATGAACTAAGAGTAGACTCCATCTAATAGCCAGCTAGAAACCAAGGTCCACATTTCAGTGACTCTCAAGCAAGTGAATTCTTCCCACAACTGCATGAATTTGGAAGCACATCTTTTCCCAGTTGAGCCTTCACATGAGACCTAATCCTGGTAAATAACTTAAATGCAGCCCTGTCAGAGACTCTGAAGGATAGCACCAGGTTAAGCTGCACTCAGACCTCTGACCCACTGGAACTATAAGACAATAAATGTGTGTTGTTTTGAATCATTAAATCTGTGGGGATTTGTTACACACCAATAAAAATCTAACACTGTTGCCATAAATAAGTTTGAGAAAAATCAAAGCTATCTGGATAAGTTCAACTAACAAAGGCAGAGTAACTGATATGCCAGGGACTAATTCACTACAATTGTGCAATCAGGATCTTCAGTCATTGGTTCTTACAGAGTGAAAGGACAGCATTGAATTCTGGTAAGTCCATGAGGTAGAGGCATACTGAAAGTTTTAAGCACTTTACAAAATGAGCTCATTCATACAAAAGTGTATTGAGCACCTACTAATTTACACAAACCTAGAAACTGGCTGTGCAATGAAGACCAAGAAAGACAAAATTTCTGCTCTTGTGGAGCTCACATTCTTGTTAGGTGTACAGTAAAAGTAAACAAAACTAAAAAGGATTTCAGAATATAAGTTCCATAAGAGCAGAAATTTCTCTCCTTTTACTGTTGTGTTACTTTCAGCCCCTTCAACAGTGCCTGACACATTGTAGGTGCTGAAAAAAAAGTTCTGTAAATAAATATTGGTAGTAGTAAATGAAATGAAGAAAACCAAGATAGTACAATGAAATAGAGTGACTAGAATTGTTACTTTAGATGGAAGAGTTAGAAGCCTAGCAGAGAGGCTGATATTTGAGTCGAGACCTGAATGATGAGATGGAGGCAGCCTCTTGAAGATATAGGAAAAGAGGATTTTGAAGAGAGAAAGTGACAAGAGAAAAGACTGAGGATTTCATGTGCCCCCGTGGCTGGGGCAAAGTTCACATGTAAGCAAAGCAAATCAACCTGTCCAACTATTAAACCAATGAAGCTATAAACAATTATACTTCCTGAGGAGTCCTTTAACATAAGCAGAAAATATCTTTAGAATATTCAAATACTCCCCTAAAATTACAAATAACTTTCCTTTGTGAGAGTGATAGGAAACATAGTTAATGCCTACTATGAGTTTAAATAGCTTCTAGTTAAGAAAGTCATTAGCATTATGATTTTGTAAACTGAACATTCATTAAAGTTGTACCTTAATATGAGTGTGATTTTATTGTCATTAATTTATTTTCTTTCTAATTTATCATTCTAATGTAGTACAGCATTCCCACTCATCATTTCATTTGTACTTTTTCTAAGAATCATTTTCTTAAGCAAAGAGGCAAATGAGAAGGTTAATGTAACACTGGAGTTGTTTATTACATAAGAAACTTCTCTACGTCTCAGAATGATAATTCTAAAAATATTTTCATATATTGTCTTTGCTCTTATGCAAGTTTAACAAAAATTTCCGTAGAACAAGGAAATTCAGGGGTTTTTGACTACTAAAAATATAATTTGGCAAGTTTTTCAGGAAAAATATTAGAACTGAAAAAAATTAAATTTTTTAAATCTACCACCCTGTTCCAAGAAGAGCTGCATTATACTTCATCCTGACCAGATCTGTAGCAACTCTATTTGATGGACTTCTTTTTCTGTTTTTATTTTTTAACTGATACATTGTAATTGTACATGTTTGGGGGTACAATTTGATGTTTTGATACACATCTATGTTGTATAGTGATCCAGTTAGGGTAGTTAGTGTATTCATCACTTCGTGCATTTATCATTTCTTTGTAGTGACAATATTCAAAAGCCTCTCTTCTAACTATTTTTTAATGCACAATATTTTATCATTAACCACAGCCACCGTACTATGTGATAAAATACCAGAATTATTTATTCTATCTAATTACAACTTTGTAGCCTTTGACCAACCTGTCCTCATCTTCCCCTCCCTTCTCCTTACCTTAGTCTCTGGTCATTACTGTTCTACTCACTGCTTCTGTGATATCAACTTTATGTTTTCAGAGATTCCACATATGAGTGAGATCATAGGGTATTTGTCTTTCTGTGGTCTGGTTTATTTCACTTAATGAGACATCCTCCTGGTTCATCCATGTGGTCACAAATGACAGGATTCATTCTATTTTATGGCTGAATAGCATTCCATTATGTATATATGCCAAGTTTTTTGATCCATTCATCTGATGTAGTCCATACCTTGGCAATTATAAATAGTACTGCAATAAACATGGGAGTGCAGATACCTCTTTGATATACTTATCTCATTTCTTTTTTATGTAAACCCAGTAGTGAGACTGCTGGATTATATTGTAGCTCTATTTTTAATTTTTTGAGGAATGTTCATAGTTTTTCATAACAGATGTACTAGTTTACAATCGCACGAAAAGTGTGTAAGTGTTCTTTCTCCACATCCCTTGTTTGCCAACACTTGTTTTCTTTCCTCTTTTTAGTATCTCATTGTGATCTTGATTTGCCTCTGACGATTAGTGATGTTGAGTATTTTTTCATATACCTGTGGCCATTTGTTAAGTCTTCTTTTGAGAAATGTCTATTAAGGTTTATTTGCTCACTTTTAAATGGGTTTTTGTTTTTCTGTCATTGAGTTGTTTAAGTTTCCTACGTATTGTAGATGTTAATTCCTTGTCAGATGTATAGTTTGCAAATATTTTCTCCCATTTTGTCAGTTGTCTCTTCACTGTTAGTTTCCTTTGCTTTGCAAAAGCTTTTTAGTTGATGTAATCCCATTTGTTTATTTTAGCTTTTGTTGCCTGTGCTTTTGAAGTCTTATTTTAAAAATGCTTGACAAGATCAATATCATGAAGTGTTTCCCCTATGTTTTCTCCTAGTAGTTTTATAATTTGGGGTTTTTTGTTTAAGCCATTAATCTATTTTCAGTTGATTGTTGTATATGGTAAGAGGTAGAAGTCTAGTTCCATTCTTTTGCATGTAGATTTTGAATTTTCCCAGCACCATTTACTGAAAAGACTGTCTTTTTCCCACATCTCTTCTTGGCATCTTGGTCTAAAATTAGTCAGCTGTATGTGTGTGAATTTATTTCCGGATTCTCTATTCTGTCCCTTTGGTCTGTGTGTCTGTTTTTATGCTAGCACCATGCTGTTTTTATTACTACTGTGTTGTAGAGTATGTTGAAGTCAGGTACTTTGTTCTCTTTGTTCAGAATTGTTTTGGCTATTTGGGACCTTTTGTGGTTCCATATGAATTTTAGGATTGCTTTTTCTATTTCTGTGAAGAATGTCTTTGGTAGTTTGATAGAGATTGCATTAAATCTGTAGATTCCTTTGGGTGGTATGGCCATTTTAACAATATTAATTCTTTTGAGCCATAAACATGAGATATTTTCCAATTTACTTGTGTTTTTCTTTGTCAAATTTCATAGTTTTTCATGTAGAAATCTTTCCCCTCCTTGGTTAAGTTTATTCCAAGGAATCCTTTTTTTATGAAGCTATTGTAAGTGAAATTGTTTTTATCATTTATTATTCAGTTAGTTCACTATTAGTGTATAGAAGTGCAACTGATTTTTGTGTGTTGATTTCGTATCCTACAACTTTATTGCATTCATTTATTCATTCTATTTTTTTTGGTGGATCCTTTAGGGCTTTCTATATATAAGTTCATTTCATCTGCAAACGAGGACAATTTAACATCTTCCTTTCCAGTTTGGATGCCTTATATTTCTCATGCCTAATTCCTCTGGCTAGGACTTCTAGTTATTACATTCAATAGAAGTGGTGAAAATAAGCATCTCTGCCTTGTTCCTAATATTAAAGAAAAAGTCTTTTTAGCTTTTCCCTGTTCAATATGATGTTAACTGTGAGCTTGTCATATATTGTCTTTGTGATGCTGAGGTACATAACTCCTATACCTATTTTGAGAGTTTTTATCATAAAGGGATGTTGAACTTTGTCAAATGTGTTTTCTTTCTATTGATATAATCATATGGGTTTTATCTTTCTGTTAATGTGGTGTGTCACATTTATTGATTTGCATATGTGAAACCATCTTTTCATTCCTGGGATGAATCCCACTTGATCATAGTGAATGATCTTTTTAATGTGCTATTGGGTCTAGTTTGCTAATATCTTGTTGAGGACTATTGCATATATGTTTACCAGGACTACTGGCATGTATTTTTCTTTTTTCTTTTCTGGTTTTGGAATCAAGGCAATACTGTTCTTGAAAAAACAAGTTTGCAAGTACTCCATTCTCTTCAATTTTCTAGAATAGTTTGATGATAATATTAGTCCTTCTTTAAATGTTTGATAGAACTCAGCAGTGAAGTCATTGGGTTCTGAACTTTTCTTTGATGGAAGACTTTTTATTACTGATTCAATTTCCTCACTCACTATTTGTCTATTTGGGTTTTCTTATCTTCATAATTTATCTTGGTAGGTTGCATGTGTTCAAGAATTTATTCATTTCTTCTATGTTATCAAATTGGTTGACCTACAGATGTTCATAATAGGCTCTTATGATTGTATTTTTATGATATCAGTTGTAATGTCTCTTTTTTCATCTCTGACTTTATTTATTTGAGTCTTTTTTCTTCCTAGTCTAGCTAAAGACAGGTTCATTTTGTTTATCTTTTCAAAAAGCCAAGTCTGTTTTTTTAAACTTAATTTTTTTAGTCTTTATTTTATTTATTTCTGCTCTGAGCTTTATTATTTCCTTATACCAATGTTGAGTTTTAATATGTTATGGGATTTTTTGTTCCTTAAAGTGCATCATTATGTTGTTTATTCAAAATCTTTCTCTTTTTTTAATGTGGCGTTTATTGTTATAAGCTTCCCTCTTACAACTGCTTTTGCCATGTCCCTTAGGTTTTGTTATTATATATTCCCATTTTCATTTGTCTCAAGAAAATTTTTCTTTGCTTTTTAATTTCTTCATTGACCTATTGATTGTTTAGGAGCATGTTGTTTAATTTTTATGTATTTATAAAGTTTTCAAAGTTTTTCTTGTTGCTAATTTCTAGTTGTATACCATTATTGTAAAGAAAGATACTTGATATAATCTCTCTTCTTAAATTTGTTAATAATTATTTTGTGGGCTAACATATGATCTGTCCTGTAAAATGTTTTATGTGCAATTGAGAAGAATGTGTATTTTGCAGCTGTTGGATAAAATGTTCTGTAAGTTTAATTACATTTGGTATATGGTGCAGTTTAAGTCCAATATTTGTTTTTTTTTCTATATGATCTTACTGTTAAAGTTCCTTACTGTTATTTTATTGCACTCTATCTCTCCCTTTAGGTCTAATAATATTCGCTTTATATATCTGCATGCCCCAGTGTTGCGTGCATATATACTTACAATTGTTATATCCTCTTATTAAATTGATCATTTGTTATTATATAACCTTCTTTATCTCTTTTAACAGTTTTCCTGTAGATAGGACCTAGGATGTCAGTTTGTCAGAGTGTCAGGACCTATGGTGTATTAGCTTTGGTTCTGGGTGGACTCAGTAGCATAGTCTCCATGCAGTGTCTTTACCTGTAATCCTCATTAGCAATACCTGTGATTGTTTCAGTGACCTAGGCTATGGAAGCTTGAGATGGCATTGGCGCAGTCTTGCTGTGGTTGTGGGCACTGGGCTGATTGTTGGGCCAAGCGTGTACAGGGGCAAAGGTTGTCAGGCTGTCTGCTGGACTCTCCTGGGAGGCAAATGGCCACTGTTGGGCTGGCTGTCAGGCCAGGCTTAGGTGCACACAGGCACGAATGGGCACAGCTGGCTGGGCAGCTGTGTAGCTGTCTCCAGGGTGGTGGGAATACCACCAGACTGGATGTTGGGCTAGGTATACATGATTGCAGTATGGTGAGGCAGCCCTATGACAGTCTGTCTGGGAAGTGGAGGTACTGGAGGACCAGCTATCAGGCCAGGTATGGACACATGTAGGCTAGACCAGCCATTTGGCTGTGCAGCATGTGTACACACAGGTAAGGCAGGTGGCCAGCTGGTTAGTGGCTTTGCTGCTATGCAGATCTATCTATTTCCTGGGTTGGGGGCTGCTGCATGGGTTTGGACATTGGGATTTCAATTGCTTGGTATGGCATAGACTTCAGGCGACTGGGGTTATAGTGCTGCAGACACTAATGTGAATGTGGTAAAATGATCATGGGTCTTACGGATTGAGAGAATCTGTTGCTACTATCCCTCAGGATTAGATGCACTCTAGTAATAAGTCCAGTTGCACGATGATGCCAAGCCATAGCTTCTTAGGTCATGGGGGTGGGAAGTGCTCAAGGTGAGCTCCTACTCTGGGGCAGTGCAGCTGCATGAACTCCTAGCCAATCAACAAACTGGCTTGGAGCCTGTGAGGACTTGGGTAACTCTCCTGTAGCAGGGATTGCTGGTGTTTGTGGCAGCAACAGGTACTACTGAGGAACTTCGGCTTACGTTTTCCCCCATGAGAAGTACCCCTGACTCTGAACTCATTCTCACTGGGGAGACAGTGTGGCAGAGGCAGAATGCCTCACTTCCATCTCTATGGTGCTATCCAGGGATTCTATTCTGCACAGGGAGTTGTTTATTCATTGTTTGGATCTCTTTCCTTGGTGTGGGAGGGATGATCACCAAGTAACTCTAGTCAACTGTCTTGCTGACATCTCTTCAGATATTTCAAGAAATCCAGTTTTCTAATGCTTAATTCACCACGTAAAGTCTGTGTAATTCTGTAAGTCATCTAATTTTATGATGTTTCATGTATAATTAATATATAAATTAAGTTCTTTTCTATTTATTTATGCATGAAACTATTACTGGAAAATAGTGGTTCTGATTATTCCCAATTAGAGTTTAAGTTTCAAATGTGTTATCTTAAATATAAACTACACAGTACATTGAAATAATACTTTGGGATATTCTGGAAGACTTCTCAAAAATAGCAGATGGCTTCTAGAGTGCTGACCAGTGTGAGATTCCAAAAAGGTAATTATCAGCATTGGTATTTGACACCTGTTATTGAATATTTAATGTAAGTAAAAATAAATGTGAATTACTTTTTTTCTTTATCACAACAATTATCATCATTTTACTCAGAGACATAGAGTGCTAGAAAATGACAAAGCTAAAGCAACCTAGATGAAATCCTCAACCCCTGTTGTAACATTTCCACATCTAAATCAAGGACAGAGAAATGGACATTGTTGGCAAGTGAAATGGAGTGTTGGTTTCTGGCTCTTAAGATTTTTCTAGCATTTTCCTTCACATAATGTTTATCTCTCAGTCTTGAAAACCTACAGGTAAATAATGTTCGCTCACCCTGATAGTTATCTCTGACCCCTCTCTTCAGAGTCACTACCACTAACTACTTTTTTTCAGGGAATATTTTACATATTCTCATGCACATAGTTCACTCAGCTATGTCATGATTCCACCGTTTTCCATTGGCTTAATCTATATCTTCTGCTGAGGCTTTAAATGCCTCTAGAGTGACTCCAAGCCATTGAGTGCTCCAGTCATTTTAAGACTGCAAACGCTATTTCCTTTTGATGCTCTGAAGCTTGTCCATAAAAATATGCTTTACCAAAAAGCTTAGAGCTGAGTCTGTATATGGAAAGTGTCATAAAAGAGTTAGCGACTATAAATGTTACTACTAATACTATTTCTACAATTACTACTATTTATCATGTTCGTATATTCTGGTTAAAGCCTTATACTCATGTAATTATTATCCATTCTGGGTTTTACCAGTGATCACAAATGGGGAAATTATCTGCCCAATTTTCTCCCTCTTTTCTCATCAGCAACACACTCAACTTTTAAGCAAGAGTTATAAAATAGTATTAACTTTGGATTCCTGTCTTTCAGAAATGTATGCTTTTATATGTTTACTATATCCTTTCCTGAGGGTTCAGGTTGTAGTTTGTTGGAATAATTTTAACATTGATTTGAATGATAAATATTATACAATACATTTCACCATCCCTCTCCTCCAATTCTGAGATATAACGCTAAGATCACGTTTGTGGGCTTCATGTCTATTTCTTCAAAGTGAGTTTTTTTTAAAGATATTTAAGTCCTATTAAAATAAGCCATGAGGAAGCCCTACCACACCAATGCTATAGAAATAACTGAAAAATGTCTAAATTCCAGAGCTAATATACTTATAAACATTATACTTTAGATAATCATTCTATGAAATAAGAAACTTGCATTCTTTTTCCTTTTAATTAATATTGAAATTAATACATGCCAAAATTCTTGAATCCAGTTTCAGCATATCTTCATCCATCCATGACTATGATACTCTGTAAGGATGGCCTTAACTATTGTGTTAGGCCAACCTCACACTCACAACTGCCATATCACTAACTCTAATATTTTCCAACATACTCTATGAAATGTACATTTGCCTGGAAAATAATTACAATGTACTGCATACTATTTGATTCAAAGCCATGCTGTATAACAAGCTCTTTATTTATAAGTTGCTTGAAAAAGAAATCTGCACCAGAGAAAGGTAAATGTTAAAATCACAACTATAAAAAATGATGAGTTAATTTACAAGTAAACATTAGCTATTAGACTAAAATATGTATTTTAGATAATTTAACATGCACAATTAATATTTAATAATGTTATGAGATCTGTTATTTTGTGACCTAATATCCCAGCTAGAAACTGTGGAAACAAGAAAATTCAAGGTCCCACAGTCAATTATTAGATATGATATGAATGTGAATATCATTCTTCCTTTAATCGAGGGCTAAGAGAAATCTTAAGAAAGCAGGGCATCCATTTTTCTGCCCTGAGGTAGATTTACAAATACTAAAGTAATGCACTGTCCTGATTCTGAAGATGACACTGCTGCCCATTATGAGTGAGTCAGATTATTGCAGTATTTTTCCATTTGCAGTGAGGTTTTTTTTTTTCCTATTTTACCCCTTTTTATCAGACAATGATTTACTAGATCAGATTGAAGGTCCCCAAATGCACTGAAATCAGTTAACCCTCTCAACAGAGAATAAACATAAAATCACACCCCAAATCATATTAGAACAGTGATCTAACAAACTACCCACATACATGGAGTCCAAGTTATAGTATTCACTTATTTCCTGTAGAAAACAACATTCTCAGTGGGACAGTGAAGCATGTTCTACAATGAAGGATTCACAGTCAATAAATAATGTTATTTCTTTTCCAAGTTTAGAAACAATAAGAAATACAGGTGTCAGAGATGAAAATGGCAAGCATGTTTAGTGGAAACAATGGGCTTACTAATGCTTCACCCTCCATTCACACTCCCAGTGCCTAGCATAATGTAAGGCAACCAAGACTGGGTGTCATGGCGCATATCTGTAATCCTCGCATTTTGGGAGGCTGAGGCAGGAAGATCACTTGCATCCAGGAGTTCGAAACCAGCTTGGTAACATAGTGAGACCCTCGTCTCTACAAAAAATAAAATACTAATTAGCTGGGCATGGTGGCACATGCCTATAGTCCCAGCTACTTGGGAGGCTGAGGTGGAAGGATCATTGAGCCCCGGGGGGGCAAGGCTGCAGTGAGCTGTGATCATGCTACTGCACTCAGCCTGAGTGACAAAGCAAGACCTGTTTCCAAAAAAAAGGCATTTTATCTCAAGGCAGAGTACTGACCATAGTACATTCTCAATAGGCAGATGAATGCAAAGTTGACTAGTAGTGGCCACACTTCTAGTAATCATTGTATTAATGTTATATCCATCTGCCTATGGATCTCAGCATCTCAGTTCCTTCTGTTAACTCATCAGCCAAAAATATTACTTCCCCCTTTCTGGAATGCAGTAGAAGAAGGAGCTGCAAGAGGCTGGAACTGTTTTTCTCATTCACACCTGTCCTAAGGAAGAAAAAAAAGGGGGGACTTCGTCTTCTTTCCTTTAGAAACATGGGGAGTGGAGAATAAATGTTCCTACCTTCAACACTAAACATAAAATACCATCCACTTTCTATTAGTTCTCTACTAAAAGGATTGCTTAGTTTATATTTTTTCTTTTATTATCTATGTTCATTTCAATATCTCTTTCATTACTCAACCTCAGGAGAGTGATACATAGAAATCCCAGAAAACAACTGTATCATGGCATAATTAGAAAGTAGTTTACCCTTCATTGATATGAACTTAAAATTCATGTGGCTTAAAGGAGTAGTTTTAAACAGGATAATAATTATAAAATCATATATTAAAGACATATCTATAAAACTGAAATATTTATCCTTGTAAGATTAGCTTTAGCTGAGCTGAAAAATAATCTCCTTAAATCAAATATGGCCTTTCCTACATATTTGCTCATAAAATTTTCTGGTAAATTATGATTATTTTAAATTGCACCATATGCATCAAAATTTTTAACACTGAGAATTACAAGTATTGAAGTCTTATATTTTTATACATTTTCCATCAAAGAAGTTTGAAATCCATACATTTTTATTTTAAAAACAGTTTAAATCTATTTCAAACTGAACTTTAGTATTTTTTAAATGAATCTAAATAACTTGCCTTTACTACTAATCCTGGGAGAAAGAGGAGTAAGGAAAAAAATGTTTGACTCTTTGCTTGTTCCTTTTCTGTCACAAATTTACATTTTAATTATCCATCATATCATCCAATTGACTAGATGTTTCTCCATAGACCATCCAAGACTGACAGAAATCCTCATTTGTGGAGTGAATGAATTATTTGTTCAGGCATGATTCCTCTGCTATCTCAATTTCTGAAATACAGAAAGAGGATAAGCACTATTAAATAACTATTAATTACACTTGCTCTATACTCCTTTATAGGTACCTAATTTAATCTGACACACTAAGGAAGGATTAGGAAAATAAAAGTATTCTGCAGTTCATTAATTCTTTGCAAATATAACAGATTTTATAAAAGCATTATATCTTACATAATTTAAAGGTTTTTGTCAAATCTTTGGAACTATAAAATTATTTGACTCAGTTTTTGGAAAATATTTTCCACATAAACTAAGAGGCCAAATTAGTTTCTATTGTCAAACCAGTGGGAGAAGTCAGATTCAACATTTTTAAATAAAAATTAAAACTTTTTTCCTATGAGAATGTCTGTATTTTCCATCTCTTCTGGAGTCAGTTTTATAAATAATGTATTCCAATAGATGATACTTTGTGAATATTTATGCCACATTTTAAATGCATCAATTTTTTAAATCTTAATTTTGAATTGCAACCATTGGCATTATAGAATGATCTTTTTCCTTGTTTCTTTGCCTGTATTTACAGGAAGGGGGCAAACTGTAACTTTATTTTGTCTGCTGGCAAATGCATCCTTCCCTAGGAAACTTTTGTTATATTGAGCTGAAATTTTCAGGGATGTGAAACACAAACTCTGCAAGGGTGTCACTAGAACAGTGATCCGACAAAGTACTCACATATGTGGATTCTCTGTTATGGTATTCACTTACTTGATGTAGATTCCTACTTCTACCCTTTGGTACCTGGACCAGTGTATTTTACCTGTTAATGGCACAGAACTATATATGGCTGCTATTTCAAAATATACACCTAAACTGGATACTTCTGTATACCTTTCAGGGGTCATTCCAATATTTTATCAGTTCTGAAGCTCCTAGTTAATGTGGAAATGGTCACGTGCTCCTTGTTAGACCTTTATTGCAAAGTGGGCCACTTAATCTGAAGCAGTGTCATGTGGGGACTCAAAATGTTAAAGCATTCTGCATATCTGAGGCCTCAGACAGTGGTGCTGATTGAGGCACTGAAGGCAAGCAAACTAAACTTATACCAGAAAACATGTCAATCACACAAACGACAAATATCTGCTCCCTCTAACGTAGGCGAAGTCTCAATACCACAGAAGGCTGACTGGTGTCCTCAACTCACTACTGGTCTCTGCTGCTGACAGATCAAGCATTCAGCTACAGAAATAGGCTAAGCGAACCTTGTGACAGGAGACTGATGCTTTAGGGCCTAGGAAAAATGTCCACCCTGCAATCATAATCATTCAATTCACGGTCTTATAACACAGTCACTGGTATATGCAAGGACAAAGACTAGACAGATCATCATGTATAGCTGATTGTTCAGTACCACCTCTATTTTGAAAGTCTGTCATGGGCATTGTTGTGGATGCAAAAATCTTCAAAGTTTGAACCCATTCCCATAAGCCAATCTTTCATAAACAATCTCTCTCAAGTCTCCCAATCTTTTTCATTCTAATCTCATGACTGACTAGACAAGCTATTTGTCATAGCCAAGGATTCCACACATATTTTTTATCTCATGCCAATTCTCTCTCCAAACCAAAACCAAACCAAGTGTATTCCTTACAGATAGGCCCATATCTGAGCTAACTCATCCATAAACCAGAGCCAGGTATTTTCCACCTATGTCCTCTGTTTTCAAGAGCCTACTACAAGGCCATAGAACACTGGACCCCATCATGCTACAATGAGGACCCTACAAGTCATCATTGTAGCAGGTCCCTAAATCTTAATATGATATATCTTACTTCCTGTACCACATGTATTTTAACACAACACCCAGAGAACTTTCCGCTTCCTGATCCCCAGATAGCATCAAAATGATGTTATCAAATACAGTGAATGAAAATAATGTTCTGTGGAATGTCTAAATCAGTACGATGCAATAGAAATACAATGGGAATACATAAATAATTTTAAATTTTCCAGCAGTCACATTTTAAAAAGCAGAACATGTGAAAGAAATTTAATAATATTTATTACTTAACCCAACATATCCAAAAATATTATCATGTCAAAATGTAACCACTATAAAAATATTAATTAGATATTTTATATCATTTTTAGTACTAACACTTTGAAATCTGATATCTGTTTTATATAAACAGCTCATCTGAATTTTCACCAGACACATTTCAAGTGCTCCATGTGAATATGTGAACTTCCACTTTTGGCCAAAGTGGAGTAACAAGAACCAGAATTACCCTCCTGCTAACTGCCGGACAAAACACATGAAATAATGGTTTTCAGGACACTGACTACAAAATAAAGGACAGGGATCTCTTGGAGATGAGAAAGGAATGAAGTTAGCCCTATGATTGCCCCAGCATACTGCCTTGAAAGAGCTTCCAAGACACGCACAAGGAAGGGAAACCCAAGCAGAGTTCAGCAGACTCACTGATTTCAAGAGAAGGCCTAGGAGACTGAGGTGGTCACAGTGCTCAGGAAAGAGTACCAAAGAGGAGAATGCTGCACAGAGTGAGATCCATAGGGACCTTCAAAGGGTACCTACGGTTTGACTATTCAGCTGAGTACTGATCAGCACATGTGTGTAAGAAAACTAGATGAGTCAGGCAAATAATCACATGAAAGACTAGAAGAAGTACACACTTACACAGATCCAGGAATAGTGTTTATTTCCGCCAGCCAGTTTGAGAAACCTCAAGATTCAATAAGCATGGAGGGCAATACATAAAAGTATCTTGCTTCAGTAGTGGTAATAATTAGATCTAGAATAAACATTGCTGTGGTTAAGCCTAAAAAAAATCTAAAAAGCAAGACCCCAAAGGATAAAACTATTTCCAAATAATTTCCTTTGTATTTCCGAAAGATCAAAGTATTTCCTAGCTGAACTCCAGGACAAAACAAGTTTATAGGACTGAGAAAATATCTGACTAACAAATGAATACAATTCATAATGTCTGGCTTCCAGTAAAAATTACGAGGCTTGCAAATAAACAATATGCCTTATAATGAGGAGAAAATTAATCCACTGACACCAAACCAGAACAGAAAAATGGAGCAAATTAAAAATCAATGACTTCTCTTATACACATCAGAGAACAAGGTCACAAAGCAAACCACCACCTTGAAATCTGGAGAGACAGGTGCATCCAAAGACATCATATTATATAATCTACTAAGACATATATTATAGAATATACCTTAGAAGATAAAGAAATACAGGTCAAAATTAAAATTATGAGGATCTAATATAATTAAATCATCTGTTTGTATAATTTATAAATATGAGAAGATTAATAAATGTGTCATTTTTATTAATTTTTAAATAAATTAATGTAATATTTAAGTATATTAAATTATTTAGAAGGTGAGGAGCATGATAAAAAGATATGGTATCTCTTTAGTAAATGTGCATGTGTATATAGAACTCTATTAGTTGCCTTTGGAGATTACTTCAATAAAACCCGAGAATAAAAGTCAAAAATAACTCCATTAATTTTTTTCACACATCATGAACAAATAGTACTTTTATATTTAATGAAAGACAAAGATATGGGTAACTAAAAATGAAGCAGTCTGGTAGTTAGCATAAATTCTAAGTTTCACTAATAAAACCAAGAAAATATTAAATATTTTCTGAGGTAACTGAAGATGATTGATATATTTGTATTGATATTTTATCGTACAATTATTAAAATACATCTTGGCCACCTTGTAGCACACACTGACTTCACAAGAAATTACACAAAATTTTTTCTATGTATTGTGTTGAATGTGCTGTCAAAAATTTCAGTATTCCAAAATCATTCTAATTACATTTGAATGAGGCAGCATCACTAGTCCATAACATTTTTTAGCAATTAATATTAAGAATAGGCAAGTATTCATTATATTTAATTTTACATAAAGTGTCATTTTTAGCATTCTTATCATTATTCTATTTGCTTTGCTCCAAAGCCAGATATTTTTTTAAATAGTCAAGGGATCAAAGAGACAAAATTGCTGATTGAAACTTTCTATTACTCCTATCACCCCACTGTACCCCGTATCTTAAATCAGATATAGTCTAATATGCTAATACCTTATTTTTAAAGCCATGTTTTATACTTAACAGAAATATATATCAGCGGGAAAGATAGGTTTTTAAAAGTATTTCCATAGTTTGATGTTTTCAGATTTTGAGGCCTTGGAGCAGTGTCAATTATCAGGACATAGGATACATGAGAAATATACTTATCTGCTGTAAAATAGGAGAAAATTCCCATAAACCCAACCACTTTTCAGATAATTTTAAGATCAGTTTTAAAAACACATACACACAGAGTTTCAAGATCTGAAAATTGGAAAGTCTATAGCCAATTGTCTATGGCCAATTAAGACAGGTTGAGAGATACAGAAATGTATAAATGTACATCTTCAAAATTCTTTAAAATTAGAAATAATGGGAATAATTCACTTGAGAATTGTCTTAAATTGGGGAAAATCAGAGGTTAAGATAAAGGAGAAAATATTTTCCATTTCTAAGTTCAAACATTGGTTCCCACTAATATATGCAAATTTAAATGCAAATAAATTATTAGAATAGTAAGTACTCAAATGCTGCTATACATTGTGAAGGAGATCACTGTTTTCTCAGTTTTGTAAGTTATATGTAAAAAGGTAACGGAGAATGCAATATTGCACTAAATATTTCTGAGGGTATTTTAAGTATAAAGAGTCTTTACTAGATACACATCATCTCAGCCCAAAATCTCCTTAAGCTGATAAGCAACTTCAGCAAAGTCTCAGGATACAAAATCAATGTGCAAAAATCACAAGCATTCCTATACACCAATAACAGACAAACAGAGAGCCAAATCATGAGTGAACTCCCATTCACAACTGCTACAAAGAGAATAAAATACCTAGGAATCCAACTTACAAGGGATGTGAAGGACCTCTTCAAGGAGAACTACAAACCACTGCTCAAGGAAATAAAAGAGGATACAAACAAATGGAAGAACATTCCATGCTCATAGGTAGGAAGAATCAATATCGTAAAAATGGCCATACTGCCTAAGGTAATTTATAGATTCAACGCCATCCCCATCAAGCTACCAATGACTTTCTTCACAGAATTGGAAAAAACTACTTTAAAGTTCATATGGAACCAAAAAAGAGCCTGCATCGCCAAGTCAATCCTAAGCCAAAAGAACAAAGCTGGAGGCATCACGCTACCTGACTTCAAGCTATACTACAAGGCTACAGTAACCAAAACAGCATGGTACTGGTACCAAAACAGACATAAAGACCAACGGAACAGAACAGAGCCCTCAGAAATAATGCCACATATCTACAACGATCTGATCTTTGACAAACCTGACAAAAACAAGCAATGGGGAAATGATTCCCTATTTAATAAATGGTGCTGGGAAAACTGGCTGGCCATATGTAGAAAGCTGAAACTGAATCCCTTCCTTACACCCTATACAAAAATTAATTCAAGATGGATTAAAGACTTACATGTTAGACCTGAAACCATAAAAACACTAAAAGAAAACCTAGGCAATACCATTCAGGACATAGGCATGGGCAAGGACTTCGTGTCTAAAACACCAAAAGCAAGGCAACAAAAGCCAAAATTGACAAATGGGATCCAATTAAACTAAACAGCTTCTGCACAGCAAAAGAAACTACCATTAGAGTGAACAGGCAACCTACAAAATGGGAGAAAATTTTTGCAACCTACTCATCTGACAAAGGGCTAATATCCAGAATCTACAATGAACTCAAACAAATTTACAAGAAAAAAACAAACAACCCCATCAAAAAGTGGGCAAAGCATACAAACAGACACTTCTCAAAAGAAGACATTTATGCAGCCAAACAATACATGAAAAAATGCTCATCATCACTGGCCATCAGAGAAATGCAAATCAAAACCACAATGGATACCATCTCACACCAGTTAGAATGGCAATCATTCAAAAGTCAGGAAACAACAGGTGCTGGAGAGGATGTGGACAAATAGGAACACTTTTACACTGTTGGTGGGACTGTAAACTAGCTAAACCATTGTGGAAGTCAGTGTGGCGATTCCTCAGGGATCTAGAACTAGAAATACCATTTGATCCAGCCATCCCTTTACTGTGTGTATACCCAAAGGATTATAAATCATGCTGCTATAAAGACACATGCACACGTATGTTTATTGTGGCACTATTCGCAATAGCAAAGACTTGGAACCAACCCAAATGTCCAACAATGATTGACTGGATTAAGAAAATGTGGCACATATACACCATGGAATACTATGCAGCCTTAAAAAATGAAGAGTTCATGCCCTTTGTAGGGACGTGGATGAAATTGGAAACCATCATTCTCAGCAAACTATCGCAAGGACAAAAAACCAAACACCGCATGTTGTCACTCATAGGTGGGAATTGAACAATGAGATCACATGGACACAGGAAGGGGAACATCACACTCTGGGGACTGTTGTGGGGTGGGAGGAGAAGGGAGGGATAGCATTAGGAGATATACCTAATGCTAAATGATGAATTAATGGGTGCAGCACACCAACATGGCACATGTATACATATGTAACAAACCTGCATGTTGTGCACATGTACCCTAAAACTTAAAGTATAATAATAATAATAAAAAAAGAGTCTTTACAATTTTTTCATTGTTGAAGATGAGTTTAGTAACAACCTCAACAACATTAAAAAATATTTATAGCTGGTTTTAGACCCATGTTTTATTTTAAAGCCAATTCAATTTAATATATTTTCACCACACATTTATTTTCAAAAAGGGCATATTTTGAATGAGAAAATGAAACATCAGCTTTTCTTCTCCTGATTGATTCTCTAACTGATAGTTCTGCTTAGTTGAATAACTATTGCCCAGGAATATAAAGGAATACAATTTGCCTCCAGGAACACATTCTCGACCTCTTGATCCCAGATGATTCTCTGAAATGGCATCTTGTGATAGTGAAGAATAAACTGCTTTTATTTGTATGTGTTTTTCTTCCCACAATATCTATTGGGTTGTCAGAGTTGAGTTGCCTGTGTTCCTACAACCTTATTACTTAAGAGTACTAAAATGACAGAATACACCTTCCCAGATCTCATAAAGAAAGCTTGCTTGCTTGCTTGCCTGTTTTTAATAGTAAAGTCACTAGAAAATAACGTATGCTGTCAGCCATAATCCAAGCTAAACACAAGATTTTTTAGGATTTCCCTCCATCCTTCTGCTGGTCCAATATAGGCCAGGAATAATTTATTACTTCATTTAGAACAAATATTTAACTGATCATCTGACAAAAAGGACATTCTTCCAGACCACTATAATTTCATGGGCCTATGAGGACCTATGTATTTCAGCAGTTAAAGTCACATCCCTTCCAATCTAAAGTACATACATATGATTTGGAACTATGTCACCCATTTCAGGATTTAAAGCTAGATCTTTCCAATATGCCCTTCTTCCAGCCTCTATCCTACACTTTAATATCCAACTACTCCCCACTCCAACAACTCCCTCTGTAATAGCACCTATACATGTATTCAATAAATGTTACTTGAGTATGTACTGTATCCTAAACCTTTCCTGGATAATAGAGAGGCCAGTCATTGAAACAAGGATTTATTTCCTTTGAAGTTTACATTCTATAATAAGGAGTACAGACAGAAAAATAATGAGACAGTGAAAAGTTAAATTACATAGTATATTAGAAATTGATGTGTACTATGGAAAAAAGAAAAACCAAAGGATAATGGAGATTCAGAGTACAGATGATTTTAAATACAGTAGTCAGGATAGACCTGGTTGAAAGAGACATAAAAGTAAATCTTAAAGAAGGTAAAGTAATTATTTCTACAGAAATCTGGGGAAAGAACATGCCAACTAGAGGTAACAGCCAGTACAGTGGTCCTACGGCAAGCCTTAAACCAACATGCTCCAAGGAGACAAAGAAGGTCTCTAAGCCTGGAGCAAAATATACAAGAAGATAAACAAGAATATTAGAAGAAGTTAATCCAATCCTGTAGTGACTTAAAGGCCCTTGTAAGAAATATGGCTTTTACTCTGAAACAATGAGACTGAATAAAGAAGATTGACATGATCCATATTAAATTTTCAAGTTATTATCTTGAAAATAGAATGCAGACACAGGGATTACTAACAATAAACTATTGCAGTAATCAAGGGAATAACGTGGTATTTAGATTTCTATTTCTATATTAGTTTGCTTAGAATAATGACCTCTGGCTCCAACCATATTGTTGCAAAAGACATAATCTTGTTCTTTTTTATGGCTACATAGTACAACACGATGTATATGTACCACATGACTTTATCCAGTCTACCATTAATGAGCATTTAGGTTGATTCCATGTCTTTGCTATTGTGAACAGTGCTGTGATCAATATATGCATGCAAGTATCTTTATGGTAAAGCAGTTTATATTCTTTTGGGTAAATATGCAATAGTGGGATTGTTGGGTTAAATGGTAGTTCTGGTTCAAGTTCTTTGAGGAATTGTTACACTGCTTTCCACAATAGCTGAACTAACCCACAGTTCCACCAAGAGTATGTAAGCATTATCTTTTATCCAAAACCTCCTCACCGTTTGTTATTCTTTGACTTTTTAACAATAGCCATTCTGATTGGTGTAAGATGGTATGTCATTGTGGTTTTCATTTGCATTTCTATAATGATTAGTGATGTTGAGCATTTTTTCATATGCTTCTTGGCCACATGTATGCCTTTTTTTTTTTAGAAGTGTCTATTTATATGCTTTGTCCACTTTTTAATGGAGTTGTTTGTTTTTTCCTTGTTGCTTTAAGCGCCTTATGGATTATGGCTATTAGATCCTTGTCAGATGCATAGTTTGCAAATATTTTCTCCCATACTGGAGGGTTTCTGTTTATTCTGTTAACAGTTTCTTTTGCAGTACAGAAGTTTAATTCTGTCCCACTCATCAATTTTTGCTTTTGTCACAGTTGCTTTTGGCATTTTCATCATGAAATCTTTGCCATATCCTATGTCCAGAATGGTATTGCCTAAGTTAGCCTCCAGGGTTTTCATAGTTTAGGTTTTACATTTAAGGCTTTAATACATTTTGAGTTGATTTTTGTGTATGGTATAAGGAAGGGGTCCTGTTTCAGTCTTCTGCATATGGCTAGCCAGTTATCCCAGAACTATTTATTGAAAAGGGAGTCCTTTCCCCATTCCTTGTTTTTGTCAGCTTTGTTGATGATCACATGGTTATCTGTAACCAGTAAGATGTGCAGCCTTACTCCTTGGCTCTCTATTCTGTTTCATTGGTTTACATGTCTGTTTTTGTACCATTACAATGCTGTTTTGATTACTGTATCCCTGTAGTATAGTGTAAAGCTGGGTAATGTGATGCCTTCAGCTTTGTTGTTTTTATTTAGGATTGCCCTGACTATATGAGCTCTCTTTTGGTGCCATATGAATTTTAAATTGTGTTTTCTAATTCTATGAAGAATATCACTGGTAGTTTCATGGGAATAGCATTGAATCTATAAATTGTTTTTGGCAGTATGACCATTTTAATAACATTGATTCTTCAGATCTAGGAGCATGGAATGTTTTTCCATTTGTTTGTGTTATCTCTGACTTCCCTGAGCAGTGTTTTGTAACTTTGATTGTAGAGATCTTTATCCTCCCTGGTTAGCTTTATTCCTAGGTATTTTATTCCTTTTATGGAAATTGTGAATGGCACTGTATTCCTGATATTACTCTCAGCTTGGATGGAGTTGTTGGTGTATAGGACTGCAATTCATTTTTGTATATTGATTTTATATACTGAAAATTTGCTGAAGTCATTTATCAGATCAAGAGGCTTTTGAGTAGAGGGCATGGGGTTTTGTAGATATAGAATCATGTCATCTGCAAACAAGTATAGCTTGACTTCCTCTCTTCCTATATGGATGCCTTTTATTTCTTTCTCTTGCATGACTGCTCTTGCCAGCACTTCCAATACTACGTACAATGGGAATGGTGAGGAAGGACATCCCTGTCTTATTCTGGTTTTCAGGGGAATTGTTTTCAGCTTTTGCCTATTCTGTATGATGTTGGCTGTGTGTCATAGATGGCTTTCAGTATTTTCAAGTATGTTCCTTCTTCATTGAGGGTTTTTTAACATGAGGTGATGTGGAATTTTATCAAAAACTTTTTCTGCATCTATTGAGATAATCATGTGGTTTTTATTTTTAAATCTGTTTATGTGGTGAATCACATTCACAATTTGTGTACGTTAAACCAATCTTGCATACCAGGGATAAAGCCTACTTGATTGTGATAGATAAGCTTTTTGGTGTGCTACTGGATATGGTTTACTAGTATTTTTTTAAGGATTTTTGCATCTGTATTCATCAAGGACATTGGCCAAAAAGTATTTGGGTGTTGTTGCATCTCTGCCAGGTTTTGGTAACAGGATGATACTGGCCTTATAGAATACATTGGGGAGGAGTCCCTTCTCCTAAATTTTTTGGGATAGTATCAGTAAGAATGGTGCCAGCTTTTATACATCTGGTAGAATTTGGCTGTAAGTCTGTCTGGTCCTGGGCTTTTTTTGGTTAGTAGGCTTTTTATTACTGATTCAATTACAGAATTCATTATTCATTCAGGGATTCAATTAATTTTTGGTCCAGACTTGGGAAGACTTATTTAAAAATTAGACTTATTAAAATTAATTTTCGTGAATAACAAACTTGTGGACTAATTGATCTTTTGTATTTTTTGGTTTTAATTTCCTTTAGTTCAGCTCAGATTTTAGTTATTTCTTGTCTTCTGCTAGCATTCAGGTTGGTTTGCTCTTGCTTCTTTAGTTCCTGTAGTTGTGATATTATCTTATTCATTTGAGATCTTTCTAACTTTTTGATATGGGTATGTAGTGCTCTAAAATTCCCTCTTAATACTGCCTTAGCTGTGTCCCAGAGATTCTGGTATGTTGTATCTTTGTTCTCACTAATTTCGAAGAACTAATTGGTTTCTGCCTTAATTTCATTACTTACCCAAAAATAATTCAAGAGTAGTTTGTTTAATTTTCATGTAATTTTATGATTTTGAGTGATTTTTTTAGCTTTGATTTCTATTTTTATTTAGCTGTCATCTGAGAGTGTGTTTGGTACAATTTTGGTTTTTTTGAATATTCTGAGGATTGCTTTATGTCCAACCATGTGGTTAATTTTAGATAATGTACTATGTTCAGATAAGAAGAATGTATATTCTGTTGTTTTGGGGTTGAGAGTTCTGCAGATGTCTATTAGTTCTCTTTGTTCAAGTGTTGAGTTCAGGTCCTGAATATCTTTGTTAATTTCCTGCCTTGATTATCTAATATCAATGGGATGTTGAAGACTCCCACTGCTACTGTGTGAAACTAAGTCTATTTGTAGGTTTCTAAGAACTGCTTTATGAATCTGGGTGCTCCTGTGTTGATGCATATATACTTAGGATAGTTAGGTCTTCTTGTTGAATTGTACCATTTACCATTATGTAGTGCCCTTCTTGGTCTTTTTTAATTTTTATTGGCTTAAAATCTGTTTTGTCTGAAATGAGAATAGCAACCCCTGCTTATTCTGTTTTCCATTTGCTTGGTAGATTTTTATCCAACTCTTTATTTTCAGCCTATGGATGTCATTGCATGTGAAATGGGTCTCTTAAAGACAGCATACCAATGGGTCTTGCTTCTTTATCCAGCTTGCCACTCTGTGCCTTTTAATTGAGGCATTTAGCCCATTTACATTCAAGGTTAGTATTGATGTGTGTAATTTTGATCCTGTCATCTTGTTATTAGCTCTTTATTATGCAGTCTGGTGTTTTATAGTGTCACTCATCTGTGTACTCAATTATGTGTTGCAGGGGCTGGTAGTGGTCTTTCCTTTCCATAGTTAGCACTCCTTTTAGCACCTCTTGTAAGGCAGGTCTTGTAGCAACCAATCCTCTCAGCATTTGCTTGCCTAAAAGGATCTTATTTCTACTTTGCTTATGAAGCTTAGTTTGGCTGAATAAGAAATTCTTGGTTGGAATTCTTTTCTTTAAAAATGCTGAATATAGGCCCCCAATCTCTTCTGACTTTTAGGGTTTCTGCTGAAAGGCCTGTTGTTAGCCTAATGGGGTTCCCTTTGTAGGTGACCTGTCTCTTTCCTCTAGCTCCCTTTAACATTTTTTCTTTCATTTCAGCCTTGGAGAACCTGATGACTACATGTCTTGGGGATGGTCTTCTTGTGTAGTATCTTACAGGAATTCTCTGAATTTCCTGAATTTTAATATTGGCTTCTCTAGAAAAGTTGAGGAAGCCTTCATGGAATGTTATCCAAGTTGCTTGCTTTCTCCCCAGCTCTTTCAGGGACACCAATGAGTCATAGCTTTGGTCTCCTTACATAATTCCATATTTCTCAGAGGTTTTATTCTTGTTTATTAATTTTTCTTTTTATTTGTCTGACTGACTTATTTCAGAAAGCCAGGATTTGTGTTCTGAAATTCTTTCCTTGGCTTGGTCTATTCTGCCATTAGTATTTGCAATTGCATTATGAAATTATTATAATGTGTTTCTCAGCTCTATCAGATCAATTTGTTTTTTTAATAATAGTTATTTCATCTATTAGCTCCTGTATCATTTTATTGTGATCCTTAGATTCCTCAGATTTGGTATCAACTTTCTCTTGAATCTCAGTGATTTTGTTTCTATCCATATTCTAAATTTTATTTCTGTCATTTCAACCATTTCAAGCCAGTTGAGAATATTTGTTGGAAAACTACTGTGAATGTTTGGAGGAAAGAGGCCACTGGCTTTTTGAATTGCTAGAGTTCTTGCACTGGTTCTTTCTCATCTGTGTAGGTTGTTGTTCCTTTCACTGAGGTGTAATTTGAGTATAGTCAGTAGACTCCTTTTCTGGATGTTTTCAGAGGGCCAAGGCTTTGTGAAAGGTCTTTATTTGTACTTAAATTATTGTCCTTTGTTTCACAGGGGGTATATTAGCAAAGTATTAATATTTTTATTGAAATTTTTGCCTGTGACCCAGAAGGTGACACTTAAGTGAAATGGCCAGTAGGTAGGCTCTTGCTCAGCCACCTGACTCCTCTGTATTTCCTCACAGTTGCAGCCATGCTCCCTCTCAGTGCTCTGAAAGTGCTGGCTGCAGATCTCAGCTTGGCACTCTCAGGCTGCACACTGCAGCTCTGGGGCAACCTCAGGCTTTATGTTCCCTCCCCACCTTGGAGACAGCAGAAGAAGCAACCTTAGCAGTGATGGTTGCAGAAGGCCTTTTTTTTTAAAATTTTACTTTAAGTTCTACGGTACATGTGCACAATGCACAGGTTTGTTACATATGTATACATGTGCCATGTTGGTGTGCTGCACCCATTAACTCGTCATTTCAATATATCTCCAAATGCTATCCCTCCCCGCTCCCCCCACCCCACGACAGGCCCTGGTGTGTGATGTTCCCTGCCCTGTGTCCAAGTGTTCTCATTGTTCAATTCCCACCTATGAGTGAGAACATGCGGTGTTTGGTTTTTTGTCCTTGCAATAGTTTGCTGAGAATGATGGTTTCCAGCTTCATCCATGTCCCTACAAAGGACATGAATGCATCCTTTTTTATGGCTGCATAGTATTCCATGGTGTATACGTGCCACATTTTCTTAATCCAGTCTATGGACATTTGGGTTGTTTCCAAGTCTTTGCTATTGTGAATAGTGCTGCAATAAACATACATGTGCATGTGTCTTTATAGCAGCATGATTTATAATCCTTTTGGTATATACCCAGTAATGGGATGGCTGGGTCAGGCCTTTTTCACTTGATTCTTAGGGCTGTACCCCAGAACCACTATCAATCAGTAATGATTGGCCTGGGGTAGTGCAGCTGCCCTGTGGACCCAAGCTGGTGGATCCTGTCGTAATGAGCGAGGGCTCTGTGGGTCTCATGAGAGAAACACTGGCCTTGGGACTTCACACAACTTCTTCTTAGGGCAACTGCAGCTTGTTGGAGGTGTGGTTAAAGGACTCAGAATCTTTGTTTCTTCCCTAATCCAGGGCAGTGAAAGCAGTACCACTGCAGGGGCAGTGGGAGAGGGGCTTTTGGTTGCCTATGGGAGCTCCATCTCAGAGAAATACAGAGCTGCCGCTACTGGAGTTTTCAGCCAGGTGGGTGGGTTGGCTGTACTGCTGGCCTGAGCTGGGAGCTCCACTTGTTGAGGAGTGGAAGGTGAAGGTCTCACAGGAAGGAGAGACTGGGTCCCTCTCTGTATGCTGACTGTGGTGTGCTGGAAGTGAAGGTGAAGCCCTCCATCTCTTCGTTTCTTTCCCAGACTGAGGGCAGCAGGAGCAGAACCACTGCTGTGGCAGTGGCAGAGGGGCTGTTGGTTGCCTCTGGGAGCCTCTCCCCATGGAAACTCAGAGCCCCTGCTAGTGGGTGTGCTCAACCATGAGTGGAATAGCTGATCTGTGGTCCTGAGCTGGAGGACTTGCCTGTTCAAGAGTGGGGAGTGGGGTCTTACAGGGAAGAGAGACTGGATTTTTCTCCATATGGTGGTTGCAGTGTGCTGGAGGTGCCAGCATAGGAACTAGGCCCTTTGTTCCTTCCCTAGCCTGAGGGTGGTTAGGCTCATACCACCTCAGCTGCAATGGTGGAGGGATTGTGGGTTGTATCTGGGACTTCCTCCTCAAAGTACTGCATAGCTACCTTCAGCTGAAGTGTTCAGGTGGGGACAGGGTAGTTGTGCTGGGTCAGGAGGCCCTGCCCAGCAAGGAGAACCAGAATTGGGGACATGTGTGGAAAGTGGTTTGGCCACCTTTTTTTCCTTTTTCACAGGGCAGCTGTGTTGTGCTGGGAATCTGCACCTGTCCCTAGTCATCCCACACCCTTGAGAGCCCAAAGGCAAAATTGGCAAAGGCTGCAACAAACCCAAAGTGGCGGCTTGCCCCTCCCTGTGGAAGCTCCATCCCAGGGAAGTGCAGAGTTGCTACTGGCCTGACAGCCCCAGTGAGCTGTGGCTGGAGTCCCAGGTCAGGAGTGCCCACCCAGTGAAAAGTAGTGGGACTGGGGACCCATGTAAAAAACAGTCTGGCTACTTTTCCGTGGGGCAGCTGTGTTGTGCTGTGTATCCTTGCATGTCCTTAGTCACTGTGCACCCTCTGGAGCCTGAAGGCAGTAGCAAGGAGGGCTGTGAGACAGCCAAAATTGTGGCTTGTCTGTCCCTGTGAGAACCCAATCCCAAGAAAGTACAGACCTCCTACCTATCTGAGAGCCCAAGAGGGAGGTGGCTTGAGTCCTAGACCAGTGAGTCTTATCCTCCAAGCTGCAGTAGAGGTGAGGCCTGCAGTCCATCACCATTCAGTCCGTGGATTCAGTCCCTTTCCTGGGGGCACATGAGGGAGTCTGACCTACCACCCCATTGCCAGAGCTGCAGCCACTAGTGCCAAATGCCTGAAGATCCAAGGCTTCTGGGACTCCATGTGTGCCTGAGTAATAGCTCTTCCCAAGCTCCATGTAACTCTGTGTGACAATCTGAAGGCCTTGGTGGGATGAACTCATGAGGGGATCTTCTGAGCCCAGGATTGCAAAAGTCCACGGAAGAAGTATGCGTCCTGGCCAGAAGCGGTGGCTCACGCCTGTAATCCCAGCACTTTGGGAGGCCGAGGTGTGCGGATCACAAGGTCAGGAGATCGAGATCATCCTGGCTAAAAAGGTGAAACCCCGTCTCTACTAAAAATACAAAAAATTAGCCAGGCATGGTGGCGGGCGCCCGTAGTCCCAGCTACTTGGGAGGCTGAGGCAGGAGAATGACGTGAACCTGGGAGGCAAAAAAAGGAGTATGGGTCCCTGGGGTCTCTCACTCACTATTTCTACATGGTAGGGAAGCCATCTCTGGCCCAATGTCCCTCCTGGATGGGAGGGCTTCCTGTCCTGCTTACCCCCATTCTCTGTGGGTGGAGTTGTTTCCTTGATTAATCCCAATGTGTCCACCTGGATGTTTCAGATGATCTAGTATTTACTCACACTTTTTCTCCCTGTGAAATCAGCACACACTAGTTGCTTCTAGTCAGCCAGATTGAGAAGCAACCCAAGTTCTTCCACTTATTAAGCAAGTCATTTTTTTTTCCTGTCTTTCAGTTTACATATTGATAAAACATATTTATTTAAATGTTGTTGAAAGAATATACTAAGATAATTTAAGAGGCCTAGTATATTCTTCTTCCTTTTTCTCAACTGTTAGATATTATTAAAAAAATAAACTGAAGTTGTTTATACAACAAAGAATGAAATGTGTGTAACTAGACAGTCTACATTAATAAACCACCTCAAAAATTCCTAAACATATTCTTTTCAGCTGTCTTTAAATCCCCATCTGTTAGCAGTGGTGAATCCATATGGGTCTGCAGCAAACTTGATTCTGGCCTCCTAGAAGGAAAGAATTCAGCCAAGGGGCATAAGGTAGAGGAGAAACTGAAGCAAGTTTTAGAGCAGGAGTGAAAGTTTATCCAAACGTTTTAGTGCAGGAACGAAAGAAGGTACACTTGGAAGAGGTCCAAGCCAATGACTTGAAAGATTCAAGTGCATAATTTAGCCCTCAACTTGATGTTTTATATACTGGCATGGTTCCAGGGTTTCCCTTTTTCATCCCTTGATTTTTCCCCTGGGTTGCGCTGTCCACATGTGCAGTGGCCTGCTAGCACTTAGAAGAGGCTGCATGTACAGTGTGTTTACTGAAGTTGTTTGCATGCTCACTTGTGGTGTTCCCTTACTAGTCGAGTTTTCCTAGAGGAAGGTCCTATACCAGTTAAACTCTGCATTTTGCCTCTTAGTGTACATGCTTAAGCCCATTTGCCCAACTCCTGAGATCTTATTGGGAAGCTGCTTATCACCAGCTTCAGGTGTTTTCTATCTATTGGGAGACTGCCTTTCCCTAGTCCCGGCTGCAGCCAATTATTATTTTGGAGACACAGTTTAGCAATCTCATGAACATCATCTGCTGGTCACCTGACATTCCTGGGCGGCACTCTCCTGCCCTGCTCATGTCTGCCTAGCTACTCACTCAAACACATCTACTATGTTACATTTATAGTCCTTACATTTTCTCTCCCCACAAGAAGTTGCCTGAAATTCACCTAAGATGATCATTTCTATTTCCTGAGAGTAATGCAATATGAAGCAAATCTACATCAATATATTCCTGTTGAGTACTGCATGACTGTTATGATTTTTCCTGAATTGGAACCAAAGGGACAAATGTAGCACCAAAGAGGAAAAGAAAAATAAATACAGTAATGAAGGTAGTTCATGAATTGACAGTCTTGTCAGGTAAACTTGCATCTGTCATGAGAAATGACTAGAGTTTTACCTGATATCTAAATGGAAAGAATATCTCTCATATATATATATATACATATATATGTATATATATGTATATATGTATGTGTGTGTGTGTATATATATATATATAAATAAATTTTTAGAAGTCTATTCTTTAAATCTTTTCAACAAGCTTAAAGCAAGTATTATTGTTATGGAACAGAACTGGGGTGCACTTGCCTGGTGTGGTAAGACCAGATATCTATATCAAGGTTTGCAGCAGTAGTAAGGATTTATTTTCAGGGTGCCAAGCAAAGAGAATCAGGCTGTTAATGCTTAAATCCCAACTTCTCTGATGGCTTATAGGTGAGGGCTTTTAAAAGCAGGGGTGAATTTTAGGAAAGCAGAAGTTACAGGCAAATTATGAATAAATTTGCATGGAGATTATACATTGATTTTGGTATAAATGGGCAGGATCTCTTGAAGCAGGGAGTTACAGATCATAGGAAGACTCAAAGACTTTTTGATTCTCAATTGGTTAAGGAAAAAAAAGGGTTGTTTAAAAATTAAGTGTCAACAGAAAAGAATATTAGCTCTGGCTAGTGGATATGACTTTCTCCAGGCCCCTCAGGAAGAACTTTAAAACAAAGAAAAGTGGTCATAGACCAGTCTTTAGTTCTCCCTTCACCTGAGGTCTACATGCCAGGGGATCCACTTGGTGGAGTTCTGGGTTTGTAAAAAACAACTCAGGGAACAGAGAGCCCAAAAATAAGACCACACACCTATGACCACCTGATCTTCAACAAAGCTGACAAAAACAAGCAATGGATAAGATTCCCAATTCAAAGAATGGTGCTGGGATAACTGGCTAGTCATATGCAGAAGACTGAAGCTGGGCCCCTTCCTTATACTATATACAAAAATTAACTCAAGACAGATTAAAGACTTAAATATAAAACCCAAAACCATAAACACCCTGGAAGACAACCTAGCCAATACCATCCTGGACCTAGGAACGGGCAAAGTCTTCATGACAAAGACACCAAAAGTAATCACAGCAAAAACAAAAATTGGTAAGTGAGATCTAGTTTAACTTAAGAGTCTCTGCACAGCAAAAGAAACTATGAACACAGTAAAGAGACAATCTACATAATCAGAGAAAATATTTGCAATCTATGCATCTGACAAAAGTCTAATATCAAGAATCTATAAGAGACTTAAACAAATATACAAGAGAAAAACAACCCCATCAAAAAGTGGGCAAAGGACTTGTACAGACACTTTTTAAAAGAAGACATACATGTGACCAACAAACACATGAAAAAAAGCTCAATATCACTGATCATTAGAGAAATGCAAATCAAAACCACAGTGAAATATCATCTCACACCAGTCACAATGGCTACTATTAAAAAGTCAAAAAATAAGAGATGCTGGCGAGGTTGCAGAGAAAAGAGAACACTTACACACTGTTGGTTGGAGTGTAAATTACTTCAACCATTGTGGAAAACAGTATGGTGATTCCTCAAAGAGCTAAAAGCAAGATTAAGATTACCATTCAACCCAGCAATCTCATTACTGGGTATATACTCAGAGGAATATAAATAATTCTACCATAAAGACACATGCATACAAATATTCATTCCAGCACTATTCACAATAGCAAAAACATGGAATCAACCTAAATATCCATCAAAAATGGATCGGATAAAGAAAATGTGGTAAATATACACCATGGAATACTACGCAGCCATCAAAAAAAAAGAACGAGATAATGTCTTTAGGGGGAACATGGATGGAGCTGGAGGCTATGATTTTTCAGCAAACACAGAAACAGAAAACCAAACACCACATATTCTCACTTATAAGTGGGAGCTAAATGATGAGAACTTATGAACACAATGAAGGAAACAACAGACACTGGGGTCTACTTGAGGGGGACTGGGGGAGGAGGAGAGGAGGGAGAGAAGAAAAAAAGATAACTATTGGGTCCTGGACTTAATTCCTCGAAGATGAAATAATCTGTACAACAAACCCCCATGATATCAGTTTACCTGTGTAACAAACCTTCACATGTACCCCCGAACCTAAAATAAAAGTTAAAAAGAAATGACAATATATTTTATCTTTAGTTTCTATAACGAACAAAACATTTCCTGATTCTAACTTCCTTGGCTATTGTTTTAAGCTACTATTATCTTATTGCTTATCAAGTTGCTCATGGGGCTAGCTACGTAGCTGGAATTTCCCTTAAAGGAATTCAAGATTTGTGTTTATTTTCATGATAGGCTGAGAGGGGTTCCTGGAAAGCCCATAAGAGGGGTTCCTACTCTGCTCAAAACATAGGTGATTTTTACCCCAAAAAACTTCGAGTTATATTTTAGATTATATGTTAAATTGATATCTAACTCAGAAACACCATAAAACATAATTTGTCTTTCCATTTGCTCCCAAGTTATAAATCTAAACTCACAGCATAGATTTAGAATACTGGTAAGCTGCTATTAAATGACTGCAGATATTTGCTTGTATATCCCATATAATTTTATTTACCAAATAAGAGTTCAAACTACTTTATATTTAGTGAAAGTTTGAAAATTAGCAAAAGAGAGATCAATGGACTAGATATTAAAGAAAATTCTCCAAGAAGAGGAAAGTTGATGTCAGATGGATATTTGGCTCTATAAAAAGGAATAAAAAGCAAGAGAGTATTCAAAATGTATGTGAATATATATTTTTAAATATCCTTATTATTTTACAACCCACGCTTGTACCCCTGAACTTAAAAGTTAAAAAACAAAAACAAAAAATATTCCCATGGAGGAAGATGAAGATATACATAAGTGACCAACACTATCTTGTTTATAAGAAATCCACTAAAGAAGACACAGGTTAAAAATGGAGGAATAGAAAGTGATATGCCACATAAACCTAATTATAAGAAAGCTGGAATGGTTATATCAGCATCAGAACAATGTACACTTCAGAACAGCAATATTACTAGGGATACAGAGAAACATAAAGGGTTTCTCATAAGAGGTCAATTTATCAGGAGTAAATAAACATTCTAAATGTATTAATATGCCACTGGTAAGTGCTTCAAATTATATGAGGCCAGAACTGAAAAAAATAAAAGGGAAGGAAATAAATCCAATGTTATAAGTTGCAGAATTCAATGCTGCCCTTTCAGTAACTGACAGTACAAGCAAACATAAAATCACCAAGGATGTATAAGGCTTGGACAAAACTGTCAACCACTTGAATCTGGTTCACATTTGTGGAACACTCCACCAAATAATAGCAGAATACACATTGTTTTCAAATGTACATGGAAGAGTCATCACAATAGTCTATTGTAGGGGCCGTAAAATGAGTCCCAAAATTAAAAATGAATTAAATCTGACAACAATGGCATTAAAGTAAAAACCATTAATATAGAAAAGCCTTAAATATTTGGAAATTAAGTCACATAATTTTAAATAATACCATTGAGTCTAAGAAGAAATGACAAAGGAAATCAATGCATTGAACTGAAACATAATGAAAATACAACATGTCAACATTTGCTGAGTGAAGCTATAGCAGTACTCACAGCTTTACTGGTGAATTCTATCAAATAGTTAAGAGATTAATATTACAAAAATATCTCAGGAAATACTGGAGTAGAAAAAACAACTTTCAATTTGTGATTCCAGCACTATCCTATAATCAAAACCATACAAAGATATTACAAGAAAGCAAGTTACAGACAATGGTATTTTTTAGCAATAGATACTAGGAATGGAAAGTAGATTCTAGGAATAAAAAGAAACTTCTTCAACATGATAAAGGACATCTATGAAAAAAATTAGTGGTGAAAACCTGAATGTTTTCTCCTTAAAATCAGGAAAAAGTAAGGCTACTTACTCTTAACATATATTCCACACTGCAATGAAAGTCCTAGCCAGTGCAACAAAGGCAATAACTACAGAAAACTTCTACAACTAGTAAGTGATTTTTACAAGATTGAGATGCAAAGAGAGTATCCAAAAGTTAAATGTGTTTAAGTATGCTAGCAACAAATAGTTGCCAAATAAAATGAAAACCAAAGTTAACAAAAGCATCCAAAATTTTAAAACTTACTAGAAAATTCAATAATGTTTACATATTAATTCTCCCTTATCTACAGATTCAGGGCAGTTCCAGTCAAATTATCCAAATGATCAGTGAAATGATTTAAACTTCCATATCAAAATGAAAGAATTTAAGCCTTCAGTTTGTTCTACATAACTCAAAGTCAATGATCTCCAGAATTGATATTCAAAGAGAGAAAATTTTAAATGCACAATAAAAAGGGCAGACAGAGAACAGCTTAACTGATGCCTCATTATCTTTTATCTAAAATGAAGGTAAGTTGTACAATTATCAAATTATTTTTATACACATGGCCTTTGTCCTAGCGCAGAAGAATCAAAGATTAATAGAACACTGTCCCTATCAACAAGGAACTCACAGTCTGGTGGAAGAGTTGCTAATAGTCTAATGGAGGAATTTATTAAAGAGACATGACATGGAGAGTTTTTCTCCCTATTTATTGATTGTTATAATATGAAGAGTAATTTAGAAGAAGCCAAATGTGTTTTATATCTGGTACTCATTGGTCATTTGTTGAAGGAGCTCTTCTTTCCTCCATAGCTTCCTCTTCCAAGTTCACAAAGCAAAACTTCTTCAAGTTATGCATATTAATCTCCTCTTTCCCAAACTCTTTTGATGTATATCTTCTGAACTATGAGATTAACATATTTTCCTATAATATTGAAGGGACATTATAAAAGATAAGTGACTCCTCTCACACTATGATGGGACAAGATCAAGTTTCTTTCATTAGCTTTAACGAAACAGCACACATTCTACTACTCTGTATGTTGATTTTATAGAAAGTGCTATCTTAGCACACCAATATCTAAAATCTCCTCTTACACCAAGAAACTGTCTTAAATATTGCAACCTCCTTACACATAGAAACTTTCTTCTGTTTGTTTGCACCACATTGCCCAGTGAATAAGGACATGGTATCCATGCAATAAACACTTATTTTTTTGTATGTGGGTTAATAATATATGTAGAATTATTTTTAGGATTAATAATCTTTACTTCTTATTGTATATTCTAAGTGGTACCTTCTCACAAAGCCTATGTTAATCTTCAGTCATTCCATTGGAAACATGTTACCTTTAGGGTAAATATACTGATTGCAAAGCAACATTTTCAGCTTGCCATTTTTTACCCCAAAAATAGCATTTCTGGCACCCAGCTTTAATCATGTGACTATTCAGTTTAGGCTTGTTCTATCAGGCAGTACAGGGACAATAGATGCTATCTGGGAATGAAAATCAATAAACCTATATTCCAGCTTCAGTTGCTTGCACCTCACTTTCCTATTTCATAAAAAAAAAATGGTAAGGTCATTGTCTCAACCAATCCACAGAACAAAGTGAGAATTTACAATATTTTCTTATGGCTTAGGTGTTCCGGGAAAGGTGCCATGTGAACAGTTGGTATGCTTCGTCGTCGTTGATTTCCAGAGAATAATAAGTGATCAGTCATGTTTTATTCTAATATATATGATAGACAAGATAGCCCAGGTATTTTGCAAATATAAGGGAACAACACATCTTAAAGATTGTATGTTTCTAAAATTCCATCAGGCATTCCAGTTCCTGGTGTAGATAGTAGCATTCATGAGAACTTTTACTATTTTATTTTATTTTAGAGATGGGGTCTCACTATGTTGCACAGGCTGGAGTACAGTCGTGGGATCTCAACTTGCTGTAATCTCTGCCTCCTGGACTCAAGCAATCCTCCTACCTCAGCCTTCTGAGTAGCTGCGACCATAGGTGCTCACCACCATGCCCAGCTAATTTTTTGTATTTTTGGTAGAGACAAGGTTTCACCATGTTGTTCATGCTAGTCTTGAATTCCTGAGCTCAGAGATTCACCCACCTTGGCTTCCCAAAGTGCTGGGATGAGCTACTGTGCCCAGCTTCATGTGCTGTTTTAAAAAGAAACGTGGCTTCTCTTACTATTTCTTTTTCAAGTCAAAGTTTTGCCACATAAAACTAATCTAAGAAAATGTAGTATATGTTGGTCCTAGGGCACCTATTTCAGGACTTTACTACACGTTGGAATAATCTGAAGATCTATAAAAATATTGATGCCTTCCTAGCACTCCCAGATATTCTAATTTAACTGGCATGAGGTGAAAGCTGAATATTTGGATTTTTAAAAAGTGGTCCATGTGATTCTAATATGCAGCCAACTTTCAAACTCACTATCCTAAGCAGTTGCCTAATCACATTTAAGTCTTTTTTCTCAACTACCCCTTAGCTGCTGAAATTCATCAACTGAAATTCTGCTCCACCTAACCAAGATTTTAACTTTGTGAATACTTATTTTATTTAGAAATTGCAAGCCATCTGATTGTGCATAATCTTTCTTGCTGTGATGTGTTAAGTCTTAACATTTGGCACTAATTAGCCTTACACAGCCCACAAATTCCAGGTGAAGCTCATTATTTTCCCTGCCCAAACTAGCCTTTTCAACGTTTTATAAGATTCAAAGGTTTGATCTCTAATTTTCACATTTACCCAAAATTATTTTGCTCAATGAAGGGTCCTTCTTGTATGTAGAATGTCAGAGAGACATCACTCCCACTGAGGATATCACCTGGTTCTGTTTCCACAAGCTGTGCTTTACAAGGCATCAAAAGCAACTGTGTGTGTCCCGTTTCCTCTGGGCACCAAAACTATCCTAATGAATTAATCTATTGTAAACCATTGTTTGAAAAACTCTTATGCCTGTGTCTTACTCAGCCTGAACCCTTTCCTTGGAATAACCTTTCGTACCCCTATAATCTGGTATTTGGACCACTGAGTACAGGTTCATGTTCCAGGGCTCAGTTGAGACATCACAGCCACCAATAAAGTCTGTTTTGAGTCCATTTTTCTAAGGGAGGATTGATCACTCTACCCTCTGGGCACTCACTGGGTAGCTAATGCTTCTATCATAGACCTTAAATCTCTCTCACACTGTCAGTTGATCTTCTAACTCTCTTCAAGAAGCTATAAAACACTCAAAAGTGAAAAACATATTTATGTCCCAAGTCTCTATCACTGTACTTGACACTGTAGGTACATGGTATGCACTGATCCAATGAATTAAATTTTTTTTAAATGATAAAAACATGGGGCTTGGAGTCAGATATGGGCAAAAATTCCAATTCTGCTTCTTCTAGTATATTTTCGAACAAACCACGTAAATTTTCTAAGCCTAAATGATCCCACATAAAATGTGACTTGTAAGCGACGCCTTTTGGGATTCTGTGAAAATTATATAAGATAATGTCACATGCATAAATCATTCTCCCCCAGACCTCATCTGTGGTAAACTAGTACTGTGGAATTCAGGATCAATGTCATTTTTACTCTCTAAAGCTGTTCTCCAGTTTATAACGTTACCAACACTATCTCACCACACTTTAACCAAACATTGCCTCTCAGATATTTTAAGTAACAATTTGACAACCCTTGCCCTCATTCTGTGTTGTTATCATATTAAGTGGTACTGAGCTCTTGTTTATAAATATTGAAAGCTAGAGTTTATTCTTGACAAAGTGCACACAGTGAAATAAGAAACAGGTATACCACTTAAACTATGCCATTGTATAATGAAGTTAATCCAATATCTGACTATTATCAGGGAAATGTTGCTTATGAGAAGAATAGCAGACAATTACATGGCAATTGGGTGTTTGCATCTTCTATCCTTACTTGCTGCCATTCTAAATTAAAATTTACAAAATCTAATATTTTCTAGTGAGAAGTACCGGTACTGGGAGAAGAATGAGCTCCTCTCTAACCTCATCTTCTCCTACCACACTCCTGAATGAAAACAGTTATTAGAGACAGTTTAAACTTTAAATGGATTTGTGGCACTATCATCAGGTTGTCAATTGTTGATTTGTTGTATTTGGCAATTGTTAATTTTGTAGGTGACATTTAGGGAAAAGAGGAGACTGCAGTCTTAGCTTTTTTTACTAAAGAGGAATGGGCAAACTCTGTTGCACTGTCTTATATTTGTTCTAAAGCACACTAAAAATATGCCACAGAATCTATATAATAAATATGCTTTTGATGACTTTATAGATATCCCACAGTTGACAACAGGGCATTTAAATGGCCCAATACATTTTTTAAATAGGTACTCATTTTGGAAAGCAATATTTACCTGATTTGTTTATCTGCCGTGAAATACAACAGTACATGGTACAATTTTACTGATATATGTACAAAATGACCAAATTCTAATCAGTTCAAAACCTTCTAATTTTATTAAGAAATTCTAACTCTGGAAAATAGAAAATGCCAATTTTTTGGCTGATTGTATTTAAAAAGTAGTGCCGTCAACTACAGATTACATGTCTACATTTACTGCATTTATGATTTAGCTTCTACATCTCAACTAATATACTACTTTCTTTAAAGCAAAGCCTTTTCTGAGTATTCCTCCACAGTAGGACTAGGTTAGATGCATTTCATGTATACATAGTCATAGAATCTGGTGCATAGTAAAAACTCTATTATCCCTTATCAATAAACAAAAAATATTGGACTTATTCATAGAGAGATAAAAAATGATGGTGATAGAAACACATTTTTTCAAACAAATACAGGTAGCAATAATTCATTTCCAGGAGATATACACTAAAAGAAACGTTAAAGGAGACTAGTAAAAGATGGCAATATCAATTTACACAAAGAAGAACATTGAAAAAGGATTTTTTAAAAGAGTAAGTATAAAACACATTTCTTCTCCTTTTAATTTTTTTAAAAAGATAATTGTTTAAAGGCATAAGTTCTAAAAATGCATTTTCTATAAAATACGTATGAATATAATGAATGCCAATAATGGCACAAGAGATAAAATAGAGGAAATAAAAATGTATTGTTATGATGTTCTTATACTACATGAGAATTATATAATATTTTGAAACAGACTATGATAAGTTAAAGACATATATGATAAAAGACCCAAAATAAAGAAGTATAACTAATAAGCAATATTGATAAGATCCCATCATAAAAAATAGATACTTAATACAAACAAGGCAGAGAAAAAAATAATTATTTAAAAAACATTAAAAACATCTAGCAAAATGGTGGATTTAAATGCAAATCTATAATTATATTGAATGCAAATGGTCTAAAATTGCCAGTTAAAAGACATAGTTATCACATTGGATTTAAAAGTAGATACAACTCAGCATTTGCTTGTCTGTAAAGGATTTTATTTCTCCTTCACTTATGAAGCTTAGTTTGGCTGGATATGAAATTCTGGGTTGAAAATTATTTTCTTAAAGAATGTTGAATATTGGCCCCCACTCTCTCCTGGCTTGTAGGGTTTCTGCTGAGAGATCTGCTATTAGTCTGATGGGCTTCCCTTTGTAGGTAACCTGACCTTTCTCTCTGGCTGCCCTTAGCATTTTTTCCTTTATTTCAACCTTGGTGAATCTGACAATTATGTGTCTTGGGGTTGCTCTTCTCGAGGAGTATCCTTGTGGTGTTCTCTGTATTTCCTGAATTTGAATGTTGGCCTGCCTTGCTAGGTTGGGGAAGTTCTCCTGGATAATATCCTGAAGAGTATTTCCCAGCTTGGTTCCATTCTCCCCGTCACTTTCACGTCCACCAATCAAATGTAGTTTTGGTCTTTTCACATAGTCCCATATTTCTTGGAAGCTTTGTTCATTTCTTTTTACTCTTTTTTCTCTAAACTTTTCTTCTCACTTCATTTCATTCATTTGATCTTCAATCACTGATACCCTTTCTTCCACTTGATTGAATCGGCTACTGAGGCTTGTGAATGCGTCCTGTAGTTCTCGTGCCATGGTTTTCAGCTCCATCAGGTCATTTAAGGTCTTCTCTACACTGTTTATTCCAGTTAGCCATTCATCTAATCTTTTTTCAAGGTTTTTAACTTCCTTGCAATGGGTTTGTACATCCTCCTTTAGCTCAGAGAAGTTTGTTATTACCGACTTTCTGAAGCCTACTTCTGTCAACTTGTCAAAGTCATTCTCTGTCCTGCTTTGTTCCATTGCTGGTGAGGAGCTGTGATCCTTTGGGGGAGAAGGGGCACTCTGGTTTTCAGAATTTTCAGCTTTTCTGCTCTGGTTTCTCCCCACCTTTGTGGTTTTATCTACCTTTGGTCTTTGATGATGGTGACCTACAGATAGGGTTTTGGTGTGGATGTCCTTTTTGTTGATGTTGATGCTATTCCTTTCTGTTTGTTAGTTTTCCTTCTAACAGTCAGGTCCCTCAGCTGCAGGTCTGTTGGAGTTTGCTGGGGGTCTACTCCAGACCCTGTTTGCCTGGTTATCACCAGCGGAGGCTGCAAAACAACAAATATTGCAGAACAGCAAATGTTGCTGCCTGATCCTTCCTCTGGAAGCTTCATCTCAGAGGGGCACCAGGCTGTATGAGGTGTCAGATGGCCACTACTGGGAGGTGTCTCCAAGTTAGGCTACACCAGGGTCAGGGACCCACTTGAGGGGCCAGTCTGTCTGTTGTCAGAGCTCAAACACCATGCTGGAAGAACCACTGCTCTCTTCAGAGCTGTCAGACAGGGACGTTTAAGTCTGCAGAAATTTCTGTTGCCTTTTGTTCAGCTATCCCCTGCCCCCAGAAGTGGAGTCTACAGAGGCAGGCTGGCCTCCTTGAGCTACAGTAGACTCCACCCAGTTTGAGCTTCCAGGCCACTCTGTTTAGCTACTCAAGCCTCAGCAATGGCAGACGCCCCTCCCCCAGCCAGGCTTGCTACCTGGCAGTTCAAAGTCAGACTAGCAGTGAGCAAGTCTCCTTGGGCATGGGACCCACTGAGCCAGGCGCAGGATATAATCTCCTAGTGTGCCATTTGCTGAGACCTTGGAAAAGTGCAGTGCTAGGGGCGGAGGAGCCAAGACGGCCGAATAGGAACAGCTCCAGTCTACAGCTCCCAGCGTGAACGACGCAGAAGACGGGTGATTTCTGCATTTCCATCTGAAGTACCGGGTTCATCTCACTAGGGAGTGCCAGACAGTGGGCGCAGGCCAGTGGGTGCGCGCACCGTGCGCGAGCCGAAGCAGGGCGAGGCATTGCCTCACTTGGGAAGTGCAAGGGGTCAGGGAGTTCCCTTTCTGAGTCAAAGAAAGGGGTGACAGACGCACCTGGAAAATCGGGTCACTACCACCCGAATATTTCAGACCGGCTTAAAAAATGGTGCACCACGAGATTATATCCCAAACATGGCTTGGAAGGTCCTACACCCACGGAATCTCGCTGATTGCTAGCACAGCAGTCTGAGATCAAACTGCAAGGCGGCAGCGAGGCTGGGGGAGGGGCGCCCACCATTGCCCAGGCTTGCTTAGGTAAACAAAGCAGCGGGGAAGCTCGAACTGGGTGGAGCCCACCACAGCTCAAGGAGGCCTGCCTGCCTCTGTAGGCTCCACCTCTGGGGGCAGGGCACAGACAAACAAAAAGACAGCAGTAACCTCTGCAGACTTAAATGTCCCTGTCTGACAGCTTTGAAGAGAGCAGTGGTTCTCCCAGCATGCAGCTGGAGATCTGATAACCAGCAGACTGCCTCCTCAAGTGGGTCCCTGACCCCTGACCCCCAAGCAGCCTAACTGGGAGGCACCCCCAAGCAGGGGCACACTGACACCTCACACAGCAAGGTATTCCAACAGACCGGCAGCTGAGGGTCGTGTCTGTTAGAAGGAAAACTAACAAACAGAAAGGACATCCACACTGAAAACCCATCTGTACATCACCATCATCAAAGACCAAAAGTAGATAAAACCACAAAGATGGGGAAAAAACAAAACAGAAAAACTGGAAACTCTAAAACGCAGAGTGCCTCTCCTCCTCCAAAGGAACACAGTTCCTCACTAGCAATGGAACAAAGCTGGATGGAGAATGACTTTGACGAGCTGAGAGAAGAAGGCTTCAGATGATCAAATTACTCTGAGCTACGGGAGGACATTCAAACCAAAGGCAAAGAAGTTGAAAACTTTGAAAAAAATTTAGAAGAATGTATAACTAGAATAACCAATACAGAGAAGTGCTTAAAGGAGCTGATGGAGCTGAAAACCAAGGCTCGAGAACTACATGAAGAATGCAGAAGCCTCAGGAGCCGATGCGATCAACTGGAAAAAAGGGTATCAGCAATGGAAGATGAAATGAATGAAATGAAGCGAGAAGGGAAGTTTAGAGAAAAAAGAATAAAAAGAAATGAGCAAAGCCTCCCAGAATTATGGGACTATGTGAAAAGACCAAATCTACGTCTGATTGGTGTACCTGAAAGTGATGGGGAGAATGGAACCAAGTTGGAAAACACTCTGCAGGATATTATCCAGGAGAACTTCCCCAATCTAGCAAGGCAGGCCAACGTTCAGATTCAGGAAATACAGAGAACGCCACAAAGATACTCCTCGAGAAGAGCAACTCCAAGACACATAATTGTCAGATTCACCAAAGTTGAAATGAAGGAAAAAATGTTAAGGGCAGCCAGAGAGAAAGGTTGGGTTACCCTCAAAGGGAAGCCCATCAGACTAACAGCAGATCTCTCGGCAGAAACCCTACAAGCCAGAAGAGAGTGGGGGCCAATATTCAACATTCTTAAAGAAAATAATTTTCAACCCAGAATTTCATATCCAGCCAAACTAAGCTTCATAAGTGAAGGAGAAATAAAATACTTTACAGACAAGCAAATGCTGAGAGATTTTGTCACCACCAGGACAGCCCTAAAAGAGCTCCTGAAGGCAGCGCTAAACATGGAAAGGAACAACTGGTACCAGCCACTGCAAAATCATGCCAAAATGTAAAGACCATCGAGACTAGGAAGAAACTGCATCAACTAACAAGCAAAATCACCAGCTAACATCATAATGGCAGGATCAAATTCACACATAACAATATTAACTTTAAATGTAAATGGACTAAATTCTCCAATTAAAAGACACAGACTGCCAAATTGGATAAAGAGTCAAGACCCATCAGTGTGCTGTATTCAGGAAACCCATCTCACATGCAGAGACACACATAGGCTCAAAATAAAAGGATGGAGGAAGATCTACCAAGCAAATGGAAAACAAAAAAAGGCAGGGGTTGCAATCCTAGTCTCTAATAAAACAGACTTTAAACCAACAAAGATCAAAAGAGACAAAGAAGGCCATTACATAATAGTAAAGGGATCAATTCAACAAGAAGAGCTAACTATCCTAAATATATATGCACCCAACACAGGAGCACCCAGATTCATAAAGCAAGTCCTGAGTGACCTACAAAGAGACTTAGACTCCCACACATTAATAATGGGAGACTTTAACACCCCACTGTCAACATTAGACAGATCAACGAGACAGAAAGTCAACAAGGATACCCAGGAATTGAACTCAGCTCTGCACCAAGTGGACCTAATAGACATCTACAGAACTCTCCACCCCAATCAAAAGAATATACATTTTTTTCAGCACCACACCACACCTATTCCAAAACTGACCACATAGTTGGAAGTAAAGCTCTCCTCAGCAAATGTAAAAGAACAGAAATTATAACAAACTATCTCTCAGACCACAGTGCAATAAAACTAGAACTCAGGACTAAGAAACTCACTCAAAATCACTCAACTATGTGGAAACTGAACAACCTGCTCTGAATGACTACGGGGTACATAACAAAATGAAGGCAGAAATAAAGATGTTCTTTGAAACCAATGAGGACAAAGACACACCATACCAGAATCTCTGGGACACATTCAAAGCAGTGTGTAGAGGGAAATTTATAGCACTAAATGCCCACAAGAGAAAGCAGGAAGGATCCAAAATTGACACCCTAACATCACAATTAAAAGAACTAGAAAAGCAAGAGCAAACACATTCAAAAGCTAGCAGAAGGCAAGAAATAACTAAAATCAGAGCAGAACTGAAGGAAATAGAGACACAAAAAACCCTTCAAAAAATTAATGAATCCAGGAGCTGGTTTTTTGAAAGGATCAACAAAATTGATAGACCACTAGCAAGACTAATAAGGAAGAAAAGAGAGAAGAATCAAATAGATGCAATAAAAAATGATAAAGGGGATATCACCACCGATCCCACAGAAATACAAACTACCTTCAGAGAATACTACAAACACCTCTACGCAAATAAACTAGAAAATCTAGAAGAAATGGATAAATTACTCCACATATACACCCTCCCAAGACTAAACCAGGAAGAAGTTGAATCTCTGAATAGACCAATAACAAGAGCTGAAATTGTGGCAATACTCAATAGCTTACCAACCAAAAAGAGTTCAGGACAAGATGGTTCACAGCCGAATTCTACCGGAGGTACAAGGAGGAACTAGTACCATTCCTTCTGAAACTATTCCAATCAATAGAAAAAGAGGGAATCCTCCCTAACTCATTTTATGAGGCCAGCATCATCCTGATACCAAAGCTGGGAAGAGACACAACCAAAAAAGAGAATTTTAGACCAATATCCTTGATCAACATTGATGCAAAAATCCTCAATAAAATACTGGCAAACCAAATCCAGCAGCACGTCAAAAAGCTTATCCACCATGATCAAGTGGGCTTCATCCCTGGGATGCAAGGCAGGTTCAATATATGCAAATCAATAAATATAGTCCAGCATATAAACAGAACCAAAGACAAAAACCACATGATTATCTCAATAGATGCAGAAAAGGCCTTTGACAAAATTCAACAACACTTCATGCTAAAAACTCTCAATAAATTAGGTATTGATGGGACGTATCTCAAAATAATAAGGGCTATCTATGACAAATCCACAGCCAGTACCATATTGAATGGGCAAAAACTGGAAGCATTCCCTTTGAAAACTGGCACAAGACAGGGAAGCCCTCTCTCACCACTCATATTCAACATAGTGTTGGAAGTTCTGGCCAGGGCAATTAGGCAGGAGAAGGAAATAAAGGGTATTCAATTAGGAAAAGAGGAAGTCAAATTGTCCCTGTTTGCAGATGACATGACTGTAGATCTAGAAAACCCCGTTGTCTCAGCCCAAAATCTCCTTAAGCTGATAAGCAACTTCAGCAAAGTCTCAGGATACAAAATCAATGTACAAAAATCACAAGCATTCCTATACACCAATAACAGACAAACAGAGAGCCAAATCATGAGTGAACTCCATTCACAACTGCTTCAAAGAGAATAAAATACCTAGGAATACAACTTACAAGGGACGTGAAGGACCTCTTCAAGGAGAACTACAAACCACTGCTCAACGAAATAAAAGAGGATACAAACAAATGGAAGAACATTCCATGCTCATGGGTAGGACCAATCAACATCGAGAAAATGGCCATACTGCCCAAGGTAATTTATAGATTCAATGCCATCCCCATCAAGCTACCAATGACTTTCTTCACAGAATTGGAAAAAACTACTTTAAAGTTAATATGGAACCAAAAAAGAGCCCGCATCGCCAAGGCAATCCTAAGCCAAAAGAACAAAGCCGGAGGCATCACGCTACCTGACTTCAAACTATACTACAAGGCTACAGTAACCAAGACAGCATGGTACTGGTACCAAAACAGAGATATAGATCAATGGAACAGAACAGAGCCCTCAGAAATAACGCTGCATATCTACAACTATCTGATCTTTGACAAACCTGAGAAAAACAAGCAATGGGGAAAGGATTCCCTATTTAATAAATGGTGCTGGGAAAACTGGCTAGCCATATGTAGAAAGCTGAAACTGGATCCCTTCCTTACACCCTATACAAAAATTAATTCAAGATGGATTAAAGACTCAAATGTTAGGCCTAAAACCATAAAAACTCTAGAAGAAAACCTAGGCATTACCATTCAGGACATAGGCATGGGCAAGGACTTCATGTCTAAAACACCAAAAGCAATGGCAACAAAAGCCAGAATTGGCAAATGGGATCTAATTAAACTAAAGAGCTTCTGCATAGCAAAAGAAACTACCATTAGAGTGAACAGGCAACCTACAAAATGGGAGAAAATTTTCACAACCAACTCATCTGACAAAGGGCTAATATCCAGAATCTACAACGAACTCAAACAAATTTACAAGAAAAAAACAAACAACCCCATCAAAAAGTGGGCAAAGGACATGAACAGACACTTCTCAAAATAAGACAGTTATGCAGCCAAAAAACACATGAAAAAATGCTCACCATCACTGGCCGTCAGAGAAATGCAAATCAAAACCACAATGAGATACCATCTCACACCAGTTAGAATGAAAATCATTAAAAAGTCAGGAAACAACAGGTGCTGGAGAGGATGTAGAGAAATAGGAACACTTTTACACTGTTGGTGGGACTGTAAACTAGTTCAACCATTGTGGAAGTCAGTGTGGTGATTCCTCAGGGATCTAGAACTAGAAATACCATTTGACCCAGCCATCCCATTACTGGGTATATACCCAAAGGACTATAAATCATGCTGCTATAAAGACACATGCACACGTATGTTTATTGTGGCACTATTCGCAATAGCAAAGACTTGGAACCAACCCAAATGTCCAACAACGATAGACTGGATTAAGAAAATGTGGCACATATACACCATGGAATACTATGCAGCCATAAAAAATGATGACTTCATGTCCTTTGTAGTGACATGGATGAAATTGGAAATCATCATTCTCAGTAAACTATCGCAAGGACAAAAAACCAAACACCGCATGTTCTCACTCATAGTTGGTAATTGAACAATGAGAACACTTGGACACAGGAAGGGGAACATCATACTCTGGGTACTGTTGTGGGGTGGGGGGAGGGGGGAGGCATAGCATTAGGAGATATACCTAATGGTAAATGACGAGTTAATGGGTACAGCACACCAGCATGGCACATGTATACATATGTAACTAACCTGCACATTGCGCACATGTACCCTAAAACCTAAAGCGTAATAATAATAATTAATAAATGAATAAATAAATTTGCACCATAGAATGGTGATATCAAATGACAAAAAAAAAAAGAAAAGAAAACCCCATTATCTCAGCCCAAAATCTCCTTAAACTGATAAGCAACTTCAGCAAAGTCTCAGGATACAAAATCAATGTGCAAAAATCACAAGCATTCCTATACACCAATAACAGACAAACAGAGAGCCAAATCATGAGTGAACTCCCATTCACAACTGCTACAAAGAGAATAAAATACCTACGAATCCAACTTACAAGGGATGTGAAGGACCTCTTCAAGGAGAACTACAAACCACTGCTCAACAAAATAAAAGAGGATACAAACAAATGGAAGAACATTCCATGCTCATGGATAGGAAGAATCAATATCATGAAAATGGCCATACTGCCCAAGGTAATTTATAGATTCAAAGCCATCCTCATCAAGCTATCCATGACTTTCTTCACAGAACTGGAAAAAACTACTTTAAACTTCATATAGAACCAAAAAAGAGCCAGCATTGCCAAGACAATCCTAAGCGAAAAGAACAAAGCTGGAGGCATCACGCTACCTGACTTCAAACTATACTACAAGGCTACAGTAACCAAAACAGCATGATACTGGTACCAAAACAGAGATATAGACCAATGGAACAGAACAGAGGACTCAGAAATAACACCACACATCTACAACCATCTGATCTTTGACAATGGGGAAAGGATTCCATTTAATAAATGCTGCTGGGAAAACTGGCTAGCCATATGCAGAAAGCTGAAACTGGATCCCTTCCTTACACCTTATACAAAAATTAATTCAAGATGGATTAAAGACTCAAATGTTAGACCTAAAACTATAAAAACCCTAGAAGAAAACCTAGGCAATACCATTCAGGACATAGGCATGGGCAAGGATCTCATGAGTAAAATACCAAAACCAATGGCAACAAAAGCCAAAATAGACAAATGAGATCTAATTAAACTAAAGAGCTTCTGCATAGCAAAAGAAGCTACCATTAGAGTGAACAGGCAACCTACAGATTTTTGCAATCTACCCATCTGACAAAGGGCTAATATCAAGAATCTACAAAGAACTTAAACAAATTTACAAGAAAAAATCAAACAACCCCATCAAAAAGTGGGCAAAGGATCTGAACAGACACTTCTGAAAAGAAGACATTTATGCAGCCAAAAGACACATGAAAAAATGCTCATCATCACTGGTCATCAGAGAAATGGAAATCAAAACCACAATGAGATACCATCTCACACCAGTTAGAATGGTGATCATTAAAAAGTCAGGAAACAACAGGTGCTGGAGACGATATGGAGAAAGAGAAACACTTTTACACTGTTGGTGGGACTGTAAACTAGTTCAACCATTGTGGAAGACAGTGTGGCAATTCCTCAAGGATCTAGAACTAGAAATACCATTTGACCCAGCCATCCCATTACTGGGTATATACCCAAAGGATTATAAATCATGCTACTATAAAGACACATGCACACGTATGTTTATTGTGGCACTATTCACAATTGCAAAGACTTGGAATCAACCCAAATGTCTAACAATGGTGACTGGATTAAGACAATGTGGCACATATATACCATGGAATCCTATGCAGCCAAAAAAAAGAATGAGTTCATGTCCTTTGTAGCAACGTAGATGAAGCTGGAAACCATCATTCTGAGCAAACTATGGCAAGGACAGAAAACCAAATACCACATGTTCTCACTCATAGGTGGGAATTGAACAATGAGAACACTTGGACACAGGGCAGGGAACATCACAGACCAGGGCCTATTGTGGGGTGGGGGGATGGGGGAGGGATAGCTTTAGGAGAAATACCTAATGTAAATGACAAGTTAATGGGTGCAGCAAACCAACATGGCACATGTATATATGTATGTAACAAACCCACAAGTTGTGCACATGTATCCTAGAACTTAAAGTATAATAAAAATAAATAAATAAAATAAAAGTAGATACAACTCTATGCCTACAAGAAACATATTAAATATAAGATGCTACCTATAGGAAATACATTAAAGATGCCTACAATAAATTTACATTAAATCTAAAAATATAAATATGTTATAAGCAAAAATATGGAAAGACATAGCATGCATAAACTAATTAAAGAAAGTTAAAATACCTAAAATAAGATAAAATAGATTTTAAAACCTAGGATAAAGAGCTACCGGGCTAAAGAGTGACTTACATAATGTTATAGCAGTGAACTCATTGAGAATGCATACAAATCCTAAATGTATATTCAACAAATACATAAGATATATAAAATAAAATAAGATGAACACTGATAAAAAAGAAAATGGAAAGTTCACAAATATACTTGGAGATATCAACTCTCTTTTATCAATATTTAATCTAATAATTAGACAGAAAATGAGTATCTGAAGTCCTGAAAAATCCTAAGACCAATCTGACCAAATTAATATTTAGGGCAGCTTCTCCCAACTATTGCATAAGTCATATTCATTTCATGTGCATGTGTCCCAATATAAACCATATCTTGGGCAATAATTAAAATGTCAAAAATTTTTCAGGTTGAAATAGTATTAAAAATATTTGATGAAAATAAGACAAAAGTGAATGATAACTGGAAATTGCCTAAGTATTTGGAAATTAAATAATGCACTTTAAATAATTCATAAGTCAAATAAATCACACAAAAATATTAAAAATATATTGAAGTGAATACAAATAAAAATGCAATCTACCAAAGTTTGTGAGATACAGCTGAAGCAATAATTATGAGGAATTTTGCAACATTATATGTTAATATCAGAAAACATTAAATATCCAAATCAATAAGTCTAATATATCCAAAGAGGCATAAAGGAGAAAAATTAAGATAAGAGGTCAATAAAGTTGAAATAAATAACTAAAAATTTTAGAAATCAATAAAACCACAATCTAGTTTTTTGAAAATACCAGTATAATTGACTCGTCTCTAACCTGACTGATCAAAGAAAAAAAACGTAAGACACAAATTACTAACAACAGGAATGTAAAGAGACATCACAGAATCCTACTGTTTCTACAGAAGTTAAAATAGAAATAAGAAAGTATTATAAACAAATTCATGCCCTTAAATTTGATAACATGTCTTGAAAAAGTCAAATTCCCTGAAAAATGCAAAATCCCAAGCCCAATTATTGAAAACTGGGTAATCTGAGTAGTCTTAACATCTATTAGAGAATCTAAATTTGAAGACCTCCCCAAACTCTTCCAGAAAATAGAGAAATAGAAAACACATCCCAACTCATTTTATGAAGCCAACATTTTCTTTATAGCAAAACAAGAAAATGGCATTTAAAAAACTCCTAAACACCAATATTCCTTGTAAACCTAAGCACAAAATTCCTTAAAGATGTATTATCAAATTGAATCTAATAACATATTTTAAAAGTAACAACCAATGGGGTTTGCTCCAGGAATCATAGTTGGTTCAACATTAGAAAAATCAATGAAATTATTCATAAAACAGACTGAAAAAGAACAATCATATGACAGAAATAGAAAAAGTATTTTACAAAATTTAACACTGTTCATAACAAACTCTCTCAGCAAACTAAGAAGAGAAAGGTTCTTCCTCAATCTGACAAGGGACATCTATAAAATACTTATAGCATCATAGTTTATGGTAAAGATGGAATGTTGTTATACTAATATCAAGAGCAAGACAGCTGGGCGTGGTGGCTCACGTCTATAATCCCAGCACTTTTGGGAGGCCAAGGCAGGTGGATCACCTGAGGTCAGGAGTTCGAGACCAGCCTGGCCAACATGGTAAAACCGTGTCTCTACTAAAAATGTAAAAATTAGCTGGGCGTGGTGGTGGGTGACTGTAATCCCAGCTACTCAGTAGGCTGAGGCAGGAGAACTGCTTGAACCCGGAAGGCAGAGGTTGCAGTGAGCCAAGAGGAAGCCATTACATTTCAGCCTGGGTGACAAAGGCGAAACTCCATAAAAATAAAAATAAATAAATAAATAAATAAAGAGCAGACAAGGATATTTGCTCCCACCATCACTGTTAATCATTTCACTGGAGGTTCTAGTCAGGTCAATAAGGCAAGAAAATGAAATAGAAGATATACATATTGAAAAGGAAGCAACAAAACTGTTATTTTTTGTAACGTGTATACATGTAGACAACATAACCATCTACACAGAAAATTTCAGATAAGCTATCACAACTAATGGATGAGTTTTTAGCAAATCCACAGAGTATGAAGTCAATATGAAATTGAATTATAAGTCTATTTACTAGCAGTAAACAATTAGGAATTACAATTTTAAAGTATAAGTGTTATTTGCAATAGCATTGTAAATATAAACTGTAGATAAATCTGAGAAAATATGTACATAATTTGCAAACTATAAATCATTGATAAGAGAAAATAAGGAATATCTACACAGAGAAAAATATTGTGTTTATAAATTAGCAGGCTTGATAATATTAAGGTGTCACTTCTCCCCAAATTGATCTTAAAGTTCAGTGCAATCACAATCAAATTCCCAGCAAAATTTTCTGTAGAAATTGACAAGCTGGTTTATCATTAATATGAAAAATCAAAGAACCTAAAACCATCTACAGAAAGAACAAAGCCTGGAGTCTAATATTAATATTATCTTATTTCAACACATATTATAAAGACTACATTAATCAAAATAGTGTGGCATTGGCATAGGTTATAAACCACTAAATACACAGATAAGCAAACACATCTAAAGTCAATTGTCTTTTAACAAAAAAGCCAAAGCATTCCAACGGGAAGTCAAAATTCATTCGAACAAATGAGTCTGGGACAATTGCACAATGATACATAATATATAATTAAACAAAAAATTAACCTTATTCCATAACTAGTTTGAATAATCAACTTTAAATGAATGATATACTTAATGTAAATCCTAAATTATAAATCTTATACAATAAAAAAGAAGAAAATTTTAACTTACGGTTAGGCAATTTTTTAAAAGATACAATACAAAAAGAATGAGCCATATAAAAAATAATAATTTGGGTCACATTAAAATTAAAACCTGTCTTGGAAAGGCGCTACTCAAAAATTAAAAGACAAAACAGACTGTAAGAAAATATTGGTAAAACACCTATCTGATATACTGCTTGTAAAGGACCTGTATAGTGTGTGTGTGCGTGTGTGTGTGTGTGCATAAAATTACAAATTAATAAAACAATCCAATAAAAATGTGCAAAAGATGTGAATACTGAATTCATTGATGATAATATATAAACAAGCCTATAATAAGGTGTTCAGCATTATTAGGGAAATGAAAATTAAAACTGGTATGTCATATTACTAGATACCTATAAAGGTGGCTAAAATAAAAAATGTGACAATACCAAGTTTCTAGCAAGGATGAGGCAAAACTGGGACTCTCATTCATTGCTGTCTAGAATGCAAACTGACACAACCACTTTTGTCTGTTCTTTTATAAACTTTAACAGACATTTATTATATAATCCAGTAATCCCACTTCAAAATTTACCAAGAGCAATAAAAACTTGTGTTCATACACAACACAGAAATTGTATGTGGACATTTGTGTTGGCTTTATTCATAATCATCAACAATTGGAAGCAACCCAAAAGTCTTTGAAATGGCAAATGGATAAACAAACCACTACATCCATAATTAAGTGTTACTCAGCAACGTTAAGAAATGAACTTCTGATTCACACAATGACATGACTTAGTCACAAATGCATTATGCCAGGTGAAAGAAGCTGGTATCAAAAAACACATAATGTATGAGTCATTTATGTGATATTATGCAATAAGCAAAACTGTAGAAACTTAATTCATATCAGTGGTTGCCAAGTGTTGTTTCTAGGGAAGGAGGGTTAATGAAAAAGGGGCATGAATGTTTAGAGGTGGTGAAACTATTAACATGATTATATACGTTTATTGCATTCATGAAACTGTATACTTAAAAAGGGTAAATTTTACAATATGCAAATCATGCCTTAATAAATCTGACTTTGAAAAAGTGCATTTGACATAAAAATGTGTTAATAAGCCGGTCAAGTAGTTTTCTTCCCTTAATGCACATTAAAAAGAGGTATAAATGTCCCTTTGGAGATATGTGTCAAGAGTCTCTATATTTCAGAACCAGCATCAAAGCTTGAAAGTAGAATGCCATAAATTTTCTCTGATTCAGCTCTCAGCACCCTGGAGGGCACTAAATAAACAGTCTTTGCTGAATGACTATTCTTTACAGTTCCTGCAGCACAAAGTTTAGAAACCATTGACTGGAACGTAGAAAAAGGAGGTTACGAACTACAATTTCTGAGAGGGCAGAAACAAGGCCCCAGCACTGTATCCCAAGGCTTAACCTTCAAATTTAAGCACCATCAAGAGGAAATATAGCAAATAAATCAGGAAACTATAAATTCCAGCCTGTTTGTTCTTATTCTTCCTCATTGATAGCTCATCTCCCTGTATCTTTACCACACCCCCCTCACACACACACACACACCCCTACCAGTACTACGTACACTAAAACTCTTTTTTTTTTTTTTTTTTTTTTTTTTTTTGAGACGGAGTCTTGCTCTGTCTCCCAGGTTGGAGTGCAGTGGCGCGATCTCGGCTCACTGCAAGCTCCGCCTCCCGGGTTCACGCCATTCTCCTGCCTCAGCCTCCCAAGTAGCTGGGACTACAGGCGCCCGCCAACACGCCCGGCTAATTTTTTGTATTTTTAGTAGAAACGGGGTTTCACCATGTTAGCCAAGATGGTCTCGATCTCCTGACCTCGTGATCCGCCCGTCTCGGCCTCCCAAAGTGCTGGGATTACAGGCGTGAGCCACCGCGCCCGGCCTAAAACTCTTTTTTTCTCACACAAGTATAAATATCTGAAAGGAGATTCATTTGCATTTTAAAAGGCTAAATGGATTAAGTTTTAGATACTAGATTTCAATCACATTTGAAATCACATTTGAGAGAAAGTTTGCCTCAACTCCCTAAACCACACCTATATGAATAGCCACTCCCCTAACAATAATACAGACCACTTTCACTCATCTTTACCTTTTTACCAAATATACACTGCACTCTGGAAAGATGTACAATGTTATCTAGATCTTAAGGGGCTCACAAAGTTAACTGACTAAGATACAGAACTTATTCCAAGCGACCTTACTATTAGTTTAATGTTTATACCTCAGAGTCAATTGACCAATTCTCCTTCGCTCTTGGAAGTGTATTTGGGAAATGTCAAGGATTTCAGGAGGCCAAATCTGGGGGCCAAAAATAACAATTTCAGAGATGACCTGCTCAATTTGTTGTAATTGTAAAATAGACTTTCAGCTCATAGGTAAAGGGTAAATTGATTGTAAAATAAATAACTTACTAAATCACCTGGGGAGAGAAACACATAATAACTGTTCTGCTCTAACTCCAATTACTTTACTTTCTGCATAGTTCTCTTGCTAACAGAGAAAAAAAAAATACACCTGTTTTTGGGAGTCAGGCTCTTCATCAGAACACTCAGGTCAATGTTTATGTTAAAAATGCAGATTTCCAAGGTGGTCCAACCAGATTCTGCTTCATTTAGGTCGGGGAGAACTTTGAGATTCCCTTAAGGATTTATTCACATGATTCTGATGGTTTGCCAAATTTGAGGAATATTTACATTATTCCTTACTTTTTCTGCTCATTTCAAGTCAAAGTTGCTAACAACTAACATTACATGGAAGCATTATACAGATAGTTCACACACATTTTGGAAGCATCTCTCAGTTGGGTTTCATTCAGATTAGATTATTTACGTTATCAGAAGAAGTACCTTAGCTTTATACATATAGAGCATAACAGCCCAAAATTATGACATACACAGAAGCTTAAGAATCATATGCATTAAAAAAGAATCATATGCATTATACTAAGCAATTAACTTAAGCAGATTCAATTTGCTTCTCAAAAAATATACCTATAGTACAGATTTTAACTTTTGATCTTCCTTTAGTAGAAATCCATATTGCCTATAAAATGTTTCAAGATTTTTCAAAATCAGATTCGAAATGAGTTATAGTTTTGCTATACAAACATTTGCTTATGGGAGGCTTTAGAATCAGTCCTATTTATAAAGAAATATTTTTGGCCTCACCCTGCCTTTTGTTTTCCTTCTTACATAATATTTTGTTTTCCTTCTTATATAATATTTTGTTTTCCTTCTTATATAATATTATTCACATTTCTCCTGGAATCATCACTTCCTTATATTAGGAGTGTTAACACAAATTACAGAGTATTCTCATCTCTCCAAAACTCAAAATTCTCATTTAATTATAGTTTCCACAGATTTTATTTCTGAGGAGTTTTTCTTCTCTCAATGCACTCTCTTTGAAAGTAAAGAAAAAAAACCATTCTTTTCACTCCCTAAAATCACATCTTTCTCCTGCACACTGAACTCTTTTGCTTTGAGCAGTGCTATAACCAAGGCTGTTTGTTTCACATTCTAGTGAGAGAATTATTTCAAGATTTAGGCTACCATAGAGATAAAGAGCTCGGGTTTTAAAATAAGACAAAAACTGAGTTTGAATCCTGACTTTTTCACTAATTGGCTATGTGGCTTTGGGCAAATCATATAATATGTCTAAACAAGGTCCTTCATGGTTCATTCTTCCTTCAACAGATAATTATAGAACGCCATTATCTGGCTTTTGTTAACCTTACCTGTGTCATCTCCTATCAACCTTATCCCACCCCTTCACCAATTAATTTCCAATAATAGATCATGAACAAAGCTCAAGTTCTCAATGTGCCAGGAACTTGTTGGGATCCAACTTTTTGTCCATGCTTTGTTCCATTTGCCTAGAATACACTCACAACCATCACCTCCACTTTGACCAACTCCTACTACAAAGTAATGCTCAGAATTGATTTTACAATGTAATGAATAAATAGAAGCTAATATCTGGTTGTGGAAATTTAAAAGGCTTCACAGAGGAGATAAATCTCAAAGAATGGGTAGGATCATATTGGGTGAATTGAGAAGTGAAATGCACACAGAAAATGAGCCCAAGGAAAGGAATGGGATACTATAGGTAGGAGAGTAAAGAAAGTTGAGGAGAAACTTAGTACATTGTGACTTATGTGAAGGGTATTCTCTAAGCAGAATCAATAATAGCCAATACAGCAATCGTCTTGGCCACGGAAAAGCCATGGGTCAAATACAAGATATATTTCTTGCTAGGTTCCAAGATCTAGAAAATTTCTTCAATAAGGATACAACCCTGTTTTCCTGCCTCCTCCCCCACTGTATTTCAAGTCTCTCCTTTTTTTCCCCCTCCTTCTATCCATTCTGTGTAGCTCTTTGTATTGATGACTGCTGAAGGATCGGCCTGGCTTTCGATTGCAAGCATTTCATGGAAAGATGTCCACCTCTCAGTCTCAAAATCATTCACTGTTGTCTGTGGTAATATTTCTCACTCACACTTTACCCTGAAGTTGGACACAACAGATCCCAGCCAGAGGCCCAAACTCCCTCCTATCAGGGGTGGTGATGAGGTAATACAGTCGATCCATTTATGTGTCAACTCAGCAATCAAGTTTAAACTAGAAAATAATTCTAGAAAATAATTTTTAATTAATTTAATTTTGTAACTTAATTTTTAAAAAATTACTATAATTACTAGCTACAAGTGTGTAGCTATAATTTCTACAGGGAATTCCTACAATTTTTATGTCTTCTATAGATAAATCTGGCAACAAGCCTGCCACAAGTATTAAGATAATGTTCCTAGTATTTCTCAGTTTCAATCTTCTACTGCCAATTGTGTGTTTATGTGTTTACATGCTTAAAAGTCACATGTGAACTCTTGGGCAGGAGACTAAATGTATTCCATTTACCAAATGAGCAATTAGGCCTGCAACTTACCACACCTTAATCTGGTAACTTCAGGACAGTATCTTACTATTCTACCTCAAATATTTCCTTTTACTATTTGAAAAACACACATAGGCAGGACTACAGAAGAACTGATTCAACAAGTGACAGAAAACTATGCACAGAGTGGCCTGAAAATGTAGAGCAGGTCTTTCTTTGGTTACACATGCTCAGCAACACTGACCTATCAAGGTTGGTTTGCATTGTTTGTAGGAAAGTGGATATTTGGTAGTTTGCTAAACTTTGTGCTAAAAAAGAAGGTTAATGAAAAAGAAAAAATACAATGTGAGTTTTTTCTGAACTTCTCTTTGAGCCAATCTTGAAGACACGTGGAAGAGGACCCAGGAAACTATGAACTGTGTAGAGTTTAGCTTCATCATTCTCCCTCCTCACCACCAAACCCTCTTTCTGTGCCTGATTCTTGCCTTGATAGATCCTTATATTCTCACCTTCCTCTCTTCCTCCGATGATTAAATCCAGAAAAGGATCTACTGTCAGTCATTTGTCCCATAGTTTCAATTTAGTTTGAAATGTTAAAACCGTAAATAGGCCAGGCACGTTGGCTCACGCCTGTAATCCCAGCACTTTGGGAGGCCGTGGTGAGTGGATCACCTGAGGTCAGTAGTTCAAAACCAGCCTGGCCAACATGCTGAAACCTCATCTCTCCTAAAAATACAAAAAAGTTAGCCGGGCATGGTGGCACATGCCTGTAATCCCAGCTATTAGGGGTGCTGAGGCAGGAGGATCATTTGAACCTGGGAGGTGGAGGTTGCAATGAGCCAAGATCGTACCATTACACTCCAGCCTGGGCAACAGAGCAAGCCGCCGTCTAAAAAAAAAAAAACCTTAAATAAAGTTGGAATGAAATGCTTTGTTTCCTGCTGAAAAAATTTAAAACATCAACAAAAAAGTTGAAGAAGCAGAGAACCTACCCAGTAAATTGTACTATAGGAGCAGTTAATAATCTCTTTTATTTAAATAATTATCTATGAAATGATATTTTTAAAAGGTATTTATTCAAGTTTTCAAGTTCTTAAGACTTTTCTCAAACTGCATCTTATCCACTACCTTACTGTAAAAGTAAATTTATTTGAGAGTATCAATTAGAAAATACTTAAATTGTATATTTGGCCGAAAGTCATAATAAAGTAAAAGAAGGGCACCAAGTGATAGCAACATTTTGCTTTTAAAAAGTCACCTCTGTTACAACTATAAGCTCCCCAACTATCTACAGATTATTGATCTGGCATTTTTCAAGTCTCATAATAAATTCCTCTTCTGCAAATTAAATTAGTGTTCTGAAGCAAGTCTTTTTGGGAAACAAAATCATTTTTAGGAAAAGACAATTATAAAGAAAACTATAGAAAGCAAGAAAAGGCAAAAAATTTTTAAAGTTTTTTAAAAATCTCCCTTGAATAATGTATTATTTTATTATATAAGCAGTGTATGGTAATTGTATAAAAATTAGAAATAAAAAAATCACCTTTAATTCCACCATCTAAAAAAATAACTGTCGTTGGCACTTTGGTATATAGCCTTTCATATTTTTCTACACATATCTATATTACAAATTAGACATTACATTCAAAGTTATAATTGATAGATAAGAACTTACTCTTGTTATTTTGTTAATGATTTTTTTGGTTGTTTTGTATATCCTTTATTCTTTTCTTTCTCTACTGTTATTTACCTTTATGATTTGAGGCTTTTCTGTGCTACTAAGCTTTGTTTTATTTCTCTTACTCCTTTATGTATTTGCTGTAATTTCTTTACTTTGTGATTATTACAGGGTTAACAAAAGGAGTCTTGTAGTTGTAATATACTATTTTAAGATAATAACAACTTAATCTTGATTGTATAAAAATTAAGTCCCCATATTCTCAGGAAATAGTGAGTATACACAGTAAACATAATTTGACAAAGGAATATGCAACCACTTCATGTACAATGCACATGCAAAGTACCATGATTTATACATACCGTTCAAAGATCGATACCTAAATTATCAATAAGATTTAAGAATTGATGCTATACAATATATTTAAGTGAATATTCATCATTTAAATGAATAAACTTTAGTTTTCTTAAAAATGCTATTTTCTATAAACTGGGCTGTCAATTAAATAGCTGCTAGCCACATGTAGCTATCAAATAGTTGAAATGTCAATAGTATGAGAAAATAAAACTTTAATTAAAAATTTTTATACATACTTTAAGTACCAGGATACACACGCAGGGTGTGCGGGTTTGTTACATAGGTAAACATGTGCCATGGTGCTTTGCTGCACCTATCAACCCATCACCCTCCCCCCAACCTCTAGAGGCCCCAGTGTGTGTTATTCCCCTACCTGTGTCCATGTGTTCTCAGTGTTCAGCTGCCACTCATGAGTGAGAATACGCAGTGTTTGGTTTTCTGTTCCTGCATTAGTTTGCTGAGGATAATGGCTTCCAGCTCCATCCATGTCCCTGCAAAGGATATGATCTTGTTCCTTTTTATGGCTACATAGCATTCCATGGTGTATATGTATGACATCTTCTTTATCCATTCTATCGTTGATGGGCATTTGGATTGATTTCATGTGTTTCATGGTGAAACCCTGTCTCTACTAAAAATACAAATATTAGCTGGGTGTGGCAGCTTATGCCTGTAATTTTAGCTACTCGGGAGGCAGAGGTAGGAAAATTGTTTGAACCCGGGGGTGGAGGTTGCAGTGAGTTGTGATAGTGTTGCAATGAACATATACATGCATGGATATTTATAATAGAATAATTTATATTCCCTTGAGTATATACCCAGTAATAGGATTGCTGGGTCAAATGGTATTTCTGGTTCTTGGTCTTTGAAGAATTGCCACACTGTCTCCCACAATGGTTGAGCTAACTTACATTCCCAGCAACAGTGCAAAAGTGTTCCTATTTCTCCATACCATCACCAGGATCTGTTGTTTCTTGATTTTTTCATAGTTGCCATTCTGAGAGGTGTAGGATGGTATCTCACTGGGGTTTTGATTTGCATTTCTCTAATGATCAGTAGTGTTGAGCATTTTTTTCATAAGTTTGTTTGCTGCATAAATGTCTTCTTTTGAGAAGTGTCTGTTCATGTCTTTTGTCTACTTTCTAACTGGTTGTTTTTTTTCTTGTTAATTTGTTTACACGTGAGATGGGTCTTGAATAAAGCACACTGCTGAGTCTTGACTGTTTATCCAGCTTGCCATTCTGTGTCTCTTAATTGAGTATTTAGCCCATTTACATTTAAGGTTAATATTGTTATATGTAAACTTGGTTCTGTCATCATGATGCTAGCTGTTTATTTTGCAGACTTGTTGATGTAGCTGCTTCATAGTGTCATTGGTCTGTGTACTTCAGGGTGTTTTTGTAGTGACTGGTAATGGTTTTTTTCTTTCCAGATTTAGCACTTCCTTCAGGCACTCTTCTAAATGTTAAAACTAAAAACCATTTGGCAGGACTACATTTCCCTTCAACCTTTTAATATAATAAGGTAGTATTTTTTTTTGCAGTTTACATGTAGGAAAAATACATGGTTTCACATATTACACATAAACATATTGCTGATCTATTGGTGTCAATTGATTCAATTTGAATCATTTTTCTAGGCAGAAATATAACATTATAGTATATTTATTTGAATATTGTATGCAGTCACCATCAGTCAAAGTGATACATGTAAATCACATTTGGTAATTAAATGAAAGTATTAATTATAATTTTAATCAGAATAAAAATTAATTTTACACTTAAAAAATTAGTATGGCCACATCTTTAAATTTAAAATATAGGGTTACTGCCAGGTGTGGGGGCTCACGCCTGTAATCCCAACATTGTGGGAGGCTGAGGCAGATGGATCACCTGAGGTCAGGAGTTTGAGACCAGCCTGGCCAACATGGTGAAACCCTGTCTCTACTAAAAATACAAATATTAGCTGGGTGTAGCAGCTCATGCCTGTAATTTTAGCTACTCGGGAGGCAGAGGCAGGAAAATTGTTTGAACCCGGGGGTGGAGGTTGCAGTGAGTTGAGATCATGCCACTGCATTCCAGCCTGGGTGATGGAGTGAGACTCTGTCTCAAAAAATAAAATAAAATATATGGTTATAATGGATACACAATTAAATGAAGATGCAGAAGCTGGTACTATCACAGAAACAGTAAAGACAAAAGAGACTGGAAGGAGACATAAGTTTCACAAAAAATGTCAATTGAAATTTTCCGTATCATAATAAAAGAAAGGAGATTTTTGAGTACAAAATAGAAATAAGAAATTAGAGGATTTCTGGCAACATGGCCAAATAGAAACGGCTCCGTTCTGCAGCTCCCAGCAAGATTGACACAGAAGATGCGTGTTTCTGCATTTCCAACTGAGGTACCTGGTTCATCTCATTGGGACTGGTTGGACAGTGGGTGTAGCCCACAGAGGGCAAGCTGAAGCAGGGTGGGGTATCGCCTCACCTGGGAAGCACAAAAGGTCAGGGGATTTCCCTTTCCTAGCCAAGGGAAGCCCTGAGAGACTACACCAGGAAGAATCGTACACTTCTGTGCAGATTCTGCGCTTTTCCCAGTCTTCAGAACCAGCAGACCAGGAGATTCCCTTCGGTGCCTGGCTCAGTGGGTCCCATGCCCATGGAGCCCAGCAAGCTAAGATCCATTGGTTTGAAATTCCTGCTGCTAGCACAGCAGTCTGAGATTGACCTGGGACTCTGGAGCTTGGTGGGGTAGGGGTGTCTGCCATTGCTGAGGCTTGAGTAGGCAGTTTTATGCTAACAGTGTAAACAATGTGGCAGGGAAGCTCGAACACGGCGGAGCCCACCGCAGTTCAGCAAAGCCGACTGCCTCTCTAGATTCCACCTCTGTGGGCAGGGCATCTCTGAACAAAAGGTAGCAGCTCTAGTCAGTGACTTATAGATAAATCCCCCATCTCCCTGGAACAGAGTACCTGGGGAAAGGGGCTGTTGTGGACACAGCTTCAGCAAACTTAAACATCCCTGCCTGACAGCTCTGAAGAGAGAAGAGGTTCTCCCAGCACAGCGTTCTCACTCTGATAACAGACAGACTGCCTTCTCAAGTGGGTCCCTGACCCCCTTGTAGCCTGACTGGGAGACACCTCCCACCAGGGGCTGACAGACACCTCATACAGGAGAGCTCTGGCTGGCATCTGGTGGGTGCCCCTCTGGGACGAATCTTCCAGAGGAAGGATCAGGCAGCAATATTTGCTGTTCTGCAGCCTCCACTGGTGATACCCAGGCAAACAGGGTATGGAGTGGACCCCCAGCAAACTCCAACAGATCTGCAGCTGAGAGGACTGACTGCTAGAAGGAAAACTAACAAACAGAAAGGAATAGCATCAACATCAACAAAAAGGACATTCACACCAAAACCCCATCCATAGGTCACCAGCATCAAAGACCAAAGGTAGATAAAACCACAAAGATGGGGAGAAACCAGTGCAGAAAGGCTGAAAATTCCAAAAACAGAATGCCTCTTCTCCTCCAAATGATCACAACTCCTGGCCTGCAAGGGAACAAAACCAGACAGAGAGTTTTGACAAATTGATGGAAGTAGGCTTCAGAAGGTGGGTAATAACAATCTCCTCTGAGCTAAAGGAACATGTTCTAACCCAACACAGGGAAGCTAAGAACCTTGAAAAAAGGTTAGACGAATTGCTAATTAGAATAACCTGTGTAGAGAAGAACATAAATGACCTGATGGAGCTGAAAAATACAGCACGAGAACTTCGTGAAACATCCACAAGCTTCGTTAGCCAAATCGATCAAGCGGAAGAAAGGATATCAGTGTTTGAAGATCAAATTAATGAAATAAAGCAAGAAGACAAGATTAGAGAAAAAAGAGTGAAAAGAAACAAACAAAGCCTTCAAGAAATATGGGACTATGTGAAAAGACCAAACCTATATTTGATTGACATACCTGAAATTGACCAGGAGAATGGAACCAAGGAAGAAAACAGTCTTCAGCATATTATCCATGAGAACTTCCCCAACCTAGCAAGGCAGGCCAACATTCAAATTAAGGAAATACAGAGAACACCACAAAGATATTCCTTGAGAAGAGCAAACTCAAGACACATAATCGTCAGATTCACCAAGGTTGAGATTAAGGAAAAAATGTTAAGAGTAGCCAGAGGGAAAGGTCAGGTTACCAACAAAGGGAAGCCCACCAGACTAACAGCAGATCTCTTGGCAGAAACCTTACACCCAGAAGAGAGTGGGGACCAATATTTAACATTCTTAAAGAAATAATTTTCAACCCAGAATTTCATATCCAGCCAAACTAACCTTCATAAGTGAAGGAGAAATAAAATCCTTTACAGACAAGCAAATGATGAGAGATTTTGTCACCACCAGGCCTGCCTTAAAAGAGCTCCTGAAGGAAGCACTAAATATGGAAAGGAAAAACTCGTACCAGCCATTGCAAAAACATGCCAAATTGTAAAGAGTATCAATGCTATGAAGAAACTGCATCAACTAATGGGCAAAATAACCAGCTAGCATCATAATGACAGGATCAAATTCACACATAACAATATTAACCTTAAATGTAAATGGGCTAAATGCCCCAATTAAAAGACACAGACAGGCAAATTACCTAGAGTCAAGAACTCTCAGTGAGCTGTAGTCAGGAGACCAATCTCATGTGCAAGGACAGACATAGGCTTAAAATAAAGGGATGTAGGAAGATCTACCAAGCAAATGGAAAGCCAAAAACAAAAAAAACAAAAAACAAAAAACAGAGGTTGTAATCCTAGTCTCTGATAAAACAGACTTTAAACCAACAAAGATCAAAAAAGACAAAGAAAGGCATTACATAATGATAAAGGGATCAACACAACAAGAAGAGCTAACTATCCTAAATATATGAGCACCCAATACAGGAGCACCCAGGTTCATAAAGCAAGTCCTTAGAGACCTACAAAGAGACTTAGACTCCACACAATAATAGTGGGAGACTTTAACACCCCACTGTTAGTATTAGACAGATCAGCGAGACAGAAAATTAACAAGGATATCCAGGACTTGAACTCAGCTCTGGACCGAGTGGACCTAATAGACATCTACAGAACTCTCCACCCCAAATCAACAGAATATACATTCTTCTCAACACCACATTACACTTATTCTAAAATTGACCACATAATTGGAAGTAAAACACTCCTCAGCAAACATAAAAGAACAGAAATCACAACAAACAGTCTCTCAGACCACAGCACAATCAAATTAGAACTCAGGATTAAGAAACTCACTCAAAACTTCACAACTACATGGAAACTGAACAACCTGCTCCTGAATGACTACTGGGTAAATAATGAAATAAAGGCAGAAATAAAGATGTTCTTTGAAACCAATGAGAACAAAGGCAATGTACCAGAACCTCTGGGACACATTTAAAGCAGTGTGTACATTTATAGCATTAAATGCCCACAAGAGAAAGCAGGAACAATCTAATCAAAACACACTAACATTAAAATTATAATAACTAGACAAGCACAAGCAAACAAATTCAAAAGCTAGCAGGAAACCAGAAATAACGAAGATCAGAGCAGAACTTAAGGAGATAGAGACATAAAAAACCTTTCAAAAAATCAATAAATCCAGGAGCCATTTTTTGAAAAGATCAAGAAAATTGATAGACTGCTAGCAAGACAAATAAAGAAGAAAGAGAGAAGAATCAAATAGATGCAAAAAAATGATAAAGTGGGTATCACCACCGATCCCACAGAAATACAAACTACCATCAAAGAATACTATAAACACCTCTACGCAAATAAGCTAGAAAATCTAGAAGAAATGGATAAATTCCTGGACACATAGACACTTCCAAGACTAAATCAGGAAGAAGTCAAATCTCTGAATAGACCAGTAACAGGTTCTGAAATTGAGGCAATAATTAATAGCCTACCAACCAAAAAAGTCCAGGACCAGACAGATTCACAGCCGAATTCTACCAGAGATACAAAGAGAAGCTGGTACCATTCTTTCTGAAACTATTTCAATGAATAGAAAAAGATGGACTCCTCCCTAAATCATTTTATGAGGTGAGCATCATCTTGATACCAAAATCTGACAGAGACACAGCAAATAAAGAAAATTTTAGGCCAATATCCCTCATAAACATTGATGTGAAAATCCACAATAAAATACTGGCAAACTGAATCCAGCAGCACATCAAAAAGCTTATCCACCATAATCAAGTCAGCTTCATCCCTGGGATTCAAGGCTGGTTCAACATTCACAAATCAATAAACGTACTCCATCATGTAAACAGAACCAATGACAAAAAACATGTGATTATCTCAATAGATGCAGAAAAGACCTTCAATAAAATTCAACAGCCCTTCATGCTAAAAACTCTGAATAAACTAGGTTGATGGAATGTATCTCAAAATAATAAGAACTATTTATGACAAATCCACAGCCAACATCATACTGAATGGGCAAAAGCTGGACGCATTCCCTTTGAAAACCGGCACAAGACAAGGATGCCCTCTCTCACCACTCCTATTCAACATAGCATTAGAAGATCTGGCCAGGGCAATCAGGCAAGAGAAATAAATAAAGCTTATAAAATTAGGAAAAGAGGAAGTCACATTGTCTCTGTTTGCAGATGACATCATTGTATATTTAGAAAACCCCATCATCTCAGCCCAGAATTTCCTTAAGCTGATAAGCAACTTCAGGAAGGTCTCAGGATACAAAATCAATGTGCAAAAATTACAAGCATTCCTATACACCAATAACAGACAAACAGAGAGCCAAGTCATGAGTGAACTCCCATTCACAATTGCTACAAAGAGAATAAAATACCTAGGAATCCAACTTACAAGGGATGTGAAGGACCTCTTCAAGGAGAACTACAAACCACTGCTCAACAAAATAAAAGAAGACACAAACAAATGGAAGAATATTCCATGCTCATGGATAGGAAGAATCAATATCGTGAAAATGGTCATACTGCCCAAAGTAATTTATAGGTTCAATGCTATCCCCATCAAGCTACCACTGACTCTCTTCACAGAACTGGAAAAAACTACTTTAAACCCCATATGGAACCAATAAAGAGTCCACATAGCCAAGACAATCCTGGGCAAGAAGAATAAAGCTGCAGGCATCATGCTACCTGACTCCAAACATTACTACAAGGCTACAGTAATCAAAACAGCATGGTACTGGTAACAAAACTGATATACAGACCAATGGAACAGAACCGTGGCCTCAGAAATAACACCACAAATCTACAACCATCTGATCTTTGACAAACCTGAAAAAATAAGCAATAGGGAAAGGATTCACTATTTATTAATGGTGCTGGGAAAACTGGCTAGCCATATGCAGAAAGCTGAAACTGGATCCCTTCCTTACACCTTATACAAAAATTAATTCAAGATGGATTAAAGACTTAAATGTTAGGCCTAAAACCATAAAAACCCTAGAAGAAAACCTAGGCAATACCATTCAGGACATAGGCATGGGCAAGGACTTCATGACTAAAACACCAAAACCAACACAACAAAAGCCAAAATAGACAAATGAGATTTAATTAAACTAAAGAGCTTTTGCATAGCAAAAGAAACTGTCATCAGAATGAACAGGCAACCTACAGGAAGGGAGAAAACTTTTGCAATCTATCCATCTGACAAAAGGCTAATATCCAGAATCTACACAGTACTTAAACAGATTTACAAGAAACAAACAATCCCATCAAAAAGTGGGCAAAGGATCTGAACAGATACTTCTCAAAAGAAGACATTTATGCAGCCACAAACTTATGAAAACATGCTCATCATCACTGGTCATTAGAGAAATGCAAATTAAAACCACAATGAGATACCATCTCACGCCAGTTAGAATATCGATCATTAAAAAGTCAGGAAACAACAGATGCTGGAGAGGATGTGGAGAAATAAGAACGCTTTTAGACTGTTGGTGGGAGTGTAGATTAGTTCAACCATTTCGGAAGACAGTGTAGCAACTCCTCCAGGATCTAGAACTAGAAATAACGTTTGACCCAGCAATCCCATTACTGGGTATATACCCAAAGGAGTATAAATCATTCTACTATAAAGGCACACGCACACATGTTTATTGCAGCACTGTTCACAATAGCAAAGTCTTGGAATCAACCCAAATGCCCATCAATGATAGACCAGATAAAGAAAATGTGGCACATATACACCATGGGATACTATGCAGCCATAAAAAAGGATGAGTTCATGTCCTTTGTAGAGACATGGATGATACTAAAAACCATCACTCTCAGCAAAGTAACACAAGAAGAGAAAACCAAACACTGCATGTTCTCACTCATAAGTGGGAGTTGAACAATGAGAACACATGGACACAGGAAGAGGAGCATCACAAACTGGGGCCTGTCAGTGGGTGGGGGGCTAGGGGAGGGATAGCATTAGGAGAATACCTAGTGTAAATGACAAGTTGATGGGTGCAGCAAACCAACATGGCACATGTATACCTATATAACAAACCTGCACATTGTGCACATGTACCCCAGAACTCAAAGTACATATAAAAAAAAGAAATTAAACAATATGAAGAGACATTTTAGCAAATACATAGTGAATTTGATGAAAATTGAAAAAGTAAATTCACCTACCTAACTTATTCTAAACATATTTTTAGATTTATCTCAGCAGTCAAAAAAAGAATGAATAAAATAATTAAATATCAAAGAATTTAAAATAATTTTAAACAAAATATGAGCTTATAACTTTAGCAATATATAATATGGTTTAGCTTGTTGCAAAATGAATAAACTATTTGTAGATGAAGATGTGGAAAATAAATTATTTTATTTAAAAATTTTGTAAGAAAATTATGAGAAGAGTAAAATAAAGATATAAAAATATTTTAAATTACGTCACCAAGCAATTATGTTAGATAATCAGTTAATTCAAAATTTGAAAATGAGTACTTTTTAAAGTTTAAGTTAATCATACAATATATGACATATTGCTTAATTAATACTTTAGGGTGGTTTTCTCTCAAAGTATTTACAATTTTCAAAAAAAAACAACAATTCACAAAACTGTAGCATCGAAAAAGCTTCTCAGCATTGATCTGGTCAATGACTTTGGATATGACACCAAAACACAGGCAAAAGAAAAAGCAAAATTAAGCAAGTAAGTTTGCATTAAATTATATTCTTAAAAATCAGTTTCACATGTTTCTTGTTACCAGTTTAATACGGCTACTAGAGGGTTTAAAGTTACATATGTGGCTCACATATTTCTTTCAATAGTACTAATCTATAAAAATATATTCCCCCTACCCTGTCTCTACTAAAAATACAAAAAAATTAGCCGGGTGTGGCAGCGTGAGCCTGTAGTCCCAGCTACTCCCTACTCAGGAGGCTGAGACAGGAGAATGGCGTGAACCCGGGAGGCGGAGCTTGCAGCAAGCCGAGTTCCTGCCACAGCACTCCAGCCTGGGTGACAGGGCGAGAATCCGTCTCAAAATACATATATGTATTTATATATATAATTTTTTATTATTTGTATATTATATATAATAAATACTATATATTATATATTATATATAAAATATTATATAAAATATTTATTATATATAATATAGTATATATTATAATATATAGAAATATAACATATATAATAAAAAATCATATATATATTATACATATATTCCCCCTAAATCTTCAGATTAACTGTCTTTAAGTTTTCTCAGACATGTTTTCCTTCTGTAGTAATTTTTCTATAAAAGGATTACAATTACTGTAGAAAACTTATAAAAATACATAAAAGCAAAAAGTTTTAAATCATTCATAATTGAATACATAATTATTAATATTATGATGTATTTTCTTCTGCTCTTTTTCCAGTTAGTCTCATATATATGTGTGTGTAAATAACATATATAATTATATATATACATAATTATTATATATGCATATATAGTTATACACATATTATATGTATTCATATATACATATATGGTTATATATAACTATTATTGTGTATTTGTATGTGTGTGAATATATATAGTCCCCCTTCTCTCTCTCCCCCGTTTCCATTCCCCAAAGAACTAAAACAAAAGATCGTACTTTTTCCAAAAATTATTTGAGCTAACAAGAAGAAATAAAAAGTAAATTTAGGTTGTAGTCAATAAAATATTAGAGAAGCTATGTTGTGGGGGGATTTAATAATTAAATGTAGGATATTCAATTTATTCTCTGTGAAGGACACTATCAAGAGAAGGAAAATCCAAGCCCAGACAAGGAGAAAATATTTGCAAAAGACATATCTATTAAAAGATTGTTAACAAAAATGTACAAAGAACTCTTAAAATTCAGTAATAAGAAAACCAACAATCAATTTTAAAATAGGCCAAAGACCTTAATACCTTACCAAAGAAGGTCTATAGATGGCAAGTAAGCATGTGAAACAATGTTCTGCATCATATGTTACCAAGGAAATACAAATGAAAACATCAATGAGGTATCACTACACACCTATCAGAGTATCCAAATCCACAACACTGACAACAGCAAATGCTACCAAGAACATGCAACAAGAGGGACTCTTATTCACTGATGGTGAGGATGCAAAATGGCAGTTTCTTATAAAACTAAACATATTCTTACCATATGATCCCACAATTGCATTGCTTGGTATTTTCCCAATGGAATTAAAAATTACATCTACAACAAACATGCACACAGATGTTTATAGCTGCTTTATTCATAATTACCAAAACTTGAAAGCAACAGAAATGTTCTTCAGTAAGTCAAAGGATAAACAGTTGGTTCATCCAGATAATGGGATATTGTTCAGTACTAGAAATAAACGAGCTATTAAGCCATTAAAACACATGAATGAAATTTAAACGCATATTATTAAGTGAAAAAAGCCAATCTGGAAAAGCTACATACCATATAATTATGTCTATCTTACATTCTGGACTACAGATAAGTAAAACATTGGGGTCTCCAGGGGTTAAGGTGGAGAGAGGATGAAGACATTGAACACAGAAGATTTTTAGAGTGGTAAAACTACTCTGTGTGATATTATAATGGTCAATACACATTATTACACATTTATCCAAATTCTTAGAATGTACAATAACAAGAACAAACCCAACTACAGGCTTTGGAAGACAATGAAGTGTCAGCATAGTTTCATCAATTGCAATAAATGTCCCACTCTGAGGGGATGTTGATAATGGAAGAGGCTATGCATGTGGAGGGGCTGAGTATATACGGATAATCTGTTTGCTTTCCATTCCATTTTGCTGTGATTCTAAAACCGCTTTTTTAAAGTCTATTTTTAAAAATGAAAGATATTCCATTCTTTCTTTGAAGTTCAGTAAGATTTTATTTCCTTGGATTTTGTCTCTAGGCTTACCAGAAGAAGTAACATACTTTAGAAAGGGTAAGCTGTCCTATTTAAAGCCTATTGTAAGCTCTTTATAGAGAAGATAACTAGAGTTAAATAATTTAAATAAACATATACAATATTAGCTCCTTGGAAGAAGAATTAGTATCTTTAATTAAATCATAAACATTTGTAAAAATATGACATATGCATTTCAAGTTATCATTCACAAACATAAAGCTTAACTCGGCATCGTCACTATTGTTAGCAGTTGATAGAATATGAATCGAATATTTCTCTATGTGAAGCAAAAGCTTATGTGCCTTTGATGTCTATTTTATTTATTCAACAAATCCTATATACTATTTTTTTAAATAAAGGCAGTTTCAGGTAACTCTTAGTTACTGTGCAAAAATTAAAAAACTATGGTGTGTGTGTGTGTATGTGTGTGTGTTTGAGGTGTTATCAAACAGGAACTTCATAACATTTTTCTGCTTATTTTGAAAAGGTGAGCTTTAGGATGGGTTCCTCATTGTAAGTGTATTATATTATTATATATATGTATATATATATTCACATAAAAGTTTGAAGTTTGCATGAATTGACAATTGGAGAAATTTAAACTCAATTTTTCCATGTCAAGTTTTTATTGGAAATTAACAAATCTAAAATAAAGGTTTAATAGTAACAAACCACATGCATTAACATTTGTCCCTAAACTAAAGCCTATGCAACAAAATTCATCAGAAAGTGAATTTCTAATTGACAGTAACAGTTGCATCACTTAGAAATAAATTATTCACCTTATGAAAACCATCAACCTTCCAGATATATTTTCTTCTTGTTCTTCCTCCACTCCATCTATAAATGCAACAGTAGATGGGATTTCAGATATAATGTTGATATGGTTTGGCTGTGTCCCCACCAAAATCTCATCTTGAATTGTAGATCCCACAATTTCCACGTGCCATGGGAGGGACTCAGTGGGAGGTAATTGAATCATAGGGGTGGGTCTGTCTCATGGTGTTCTCATGATAGTGAATAAGTCTCACAAGAGCTGATGGTTTTATAAAGGGCAGTTCCCCTGCACATGCTCTCTTGCCTGCCACCATATAAGACATACCTTTGCTCCTCCTTTGCCCTCCACGATGATTGTGAGGACTCCCCAGCCATGTGGAACTATGAGTCCATTAAACCTCTTTTTCTTTATAAATTACCCAGTCTCAAGTATTTCTTCACAGTAGTATGAAAATGGACTGATACAAATGTATATTTCAACACACACAAAAATGCACCACCTTGCTTTTTACAATATTTTATGGAGTAAACCAGACTTATGAACCTATGAAATTCCTTAACATATTCAAGGGATGGAATTTCTCCTGGATCAAAGTTTTTAAAGAGTGCATCTTTCTTGTGTCTTAGGAAATCTACTTAATGTGATTAAAAGATAATAATAGCATAATTGTGACAATAGAAATAACTTTCTTATAGCTTTGTAACTAGAAAGAAACAGAAAAGTTGTTCCCTAAAATTTTTTCGTTTTGTTGTTTGAACATAATTAATTTCATTAACTTAACCTATATATTTCTTGGTACAGAAGATGCTAATTTTACATTATATTCAATTAAATTTTGTGTTTGTGGCCTTTTCTATTTTTCTTTCTATTTTCTGCTTGGCTTGTTGCATCAATAGGAAGTGATGAAGTTTAATTACATTTATGAAAATGAACTTAAAACTATTATTATTTTACACAAGTTCTAATGTCAAAGCCATTTTAGAATGAACAACAAAAGCCTATCAAATGAGTCATAGTACTTACAGCATGCCAAGTGATAGAAAGGAATTCTTATTTATTATTAGAACAGCATTAGACTTTCATAGTACAGAAAATTGATTATCCTCTCCTGATTTGTTTGTTTTCTCCATGCTCTTTGGGGCCATTACATTGCTTCCATATAATTCTCTAACTTGTTATTTCCCACTAGCAATATAGTAAAGCAATTACTTTCTTAGATGATACATTATGGTGACTTTAAACGTAATAAACTAATAGAATTGATAGTATTTAAGCTCTCATAATACAAGCTTTTTAATCTAATGAATAGTATTATACATTAAATTTCAAATGAACAGAAGCAGTAAGTCCCTGTTTGATTTCCCTTTATGTGTTATTCAGGGAATGAGGGGAGCCTGATGGGGTGGAATTTGGATAATTTAATGATGACTTACAGTATTTTTTTCTTTCTCTCTTATGTAATTCATGCATTTTGCCTTATTCAGTAATTAAAATATATGACAAAATGTAATTGCTAGAACCACAGAGTTTCAGAAAAGGAAAGAACACAAATGCATCTTATAATGCTTGACATATAGTGCCCAATAGTAGGTACTGAACTAATATTGAGGAATTGAGAAATTAGTCTCTGGAGTCAGACAGACATGGATATAAAACTTATCTCAAACATTTACCAGCTATATGGCCTTAGGCAAGTTACTCAGCTGTAGCCAATTTTTTGAATAAACCTCCATAAGATTTCATAAAGATTCAGAAAGAAAATGTACATAAAGAACTTAGCACAAAACCTAATAGGTGTTAAACACATATTAGCTTTCATCAGTATTACTGTTGTTATTGTTAGTATTTTTCTTTGATCCTTAATAAAAAAACAGAGTTAGGCATTTAATAGATGTTTTTATCATTGTTAGCACTGTTGTTGTCCACCAATACTAATAATTAATAAGTACTATCATTTCTTTTCCTCCCAAGCTTTATAAGCCGCATACAAACTGCCCCATCCATTTTTATCATCCAAATAAGATGGTGTTTCTACTCCAGGCTTTCTATTGTGTTTTAATTTATTATTCAGAGAACCAACTCTATTTCCAGCATACAGTGTGGGTAGAAGAAACATAGAAGAAGTTTGAGGTACAAATACTAGAGTACCTGGGGTCCATGCAGCAAAGACTGCTGATGGCAACAACAACAAAATATTAGAACCTCTGCTTCACTCCTCCACAGCATTTATACTACCTTGAAAAGGCTTCACATAGACAGAGAGCCAGTCCCCTTCCACATACGTTCTGAATTAAAACGCCAATAAAAAAAGTTTCCCAGCCTCAACTTATAATTTATTTCTGAATAAAATTGAAAATTTTAAAATCCCAATGAATTTTGCTGTGACAGATTTTTTTATCTGAAGTAGCCAAGACCTTCCTTAGAATGTATTATTATCTTAATAGTAGAAAATGAAGAAAGCAATGGATTAAAGACTTAAATGTTAGACCTAAAACCATAAAAACCCTAGAAGAAAACCTAGGCAATACCATTCAGGACATAGGTATGGGCAAAGACTTCATGACTAAAACACCAAAAGCAATGGCAACAAAAGTCAAAATTGACAAATGGGATCTAATTAAACTAAAGAGCTTCTGCACAGCAAAAGAAGCTAACATCAGAGTGAACAGGCAACCTACAGAATGGGAGAAAAATTTTACAATCTACCCATCTGACAAAGGGCTAATATCCAGAATCTACAAGGAACTTAAACAAATTTACAAGAAAAACACAAACAACCCCATCAAAAGTGGGCAAGGAATATGAACAGACACTTCTCAAAAGAAGACATTTATGCAGCCAACAGACACATGAAAAAAAGCTCATCATCACTGGTCATTAGAGAAATGCAAATCAAAACCACAATGAGATACCATCTCACACCAGTTAGAATGGTGATCATTAAAAAGTCAGGAAACAACAGGTGCTGGAAAGGATGTGGAGAAATAGGAATGCTTTTACACTGTTGGTGGGAGTGTAAACTAGTTCAACCATTGTGTAAGACAGTGTGGTGATTCCTCAAGGATCTAGAACCAGAAATACCATTTGACCCAGCGATCCTATTACTGGGTATATACCCAAAGGATTATAAATCATGCTACTATAAAGACACATGCACATGTATGTTTATTGCACCACTATTCACAATAGCAAAGACTTGGAACCAACCCAAATGTCCATCAATGATAGTCTGGATTAAGAAAATGTGGCACATATACATCATGGAATACTATGCAGCCATAAAAGAGGATGAGTTCACGTCCTTTTCAGGGACATGGATGCAGCTGCAAGCCATCATTCTGAGAAAACTATCACAAGGACAGAAAACCAAACACCGCATGTTCTCACTCATAAGTGGGAATTGAACAATGAGAACACTTGGACACAGGGCGGGGAACATCACGCCCCAGGGCCTGTCATGGGGTCAGGGGCAGGGAGAGGGATAGCATTAAGAGAAATACCTAATGTAAATGATGAGTTAATGGGTGCAGCAAACCAACATAGTACATGTATGCTTATGTAACAAACCTGCACTTTGTGCACATGTAACCTAGAACTTAAAGTATAATAAAAAAAATGAAGACAGCAAAAAACTAAGAATATTATTTCAATATAAAGGATATTTTGCCCACATAATTAGAATATTTATCTATTTATAAGCAATTAGATATTTCTAAGTAATTAGATATTTATCCTCATAATTAGAAAAAATGAAAGATGTCCTTTGGGGGATACTTTTCTAGTTCTTTTTTTCTTTCTAAGGCATACAGACATGTGCTTGATTAAATTTGATTAGGTATTGTACTGCCATATGTTTGATTTTCTGTTCAAAATTGTTTATTATCTGAAATAACTAGGCATTATTTAAAACATAGAGGAATTTAATAGCATATAAATAATGGGGTTACGATGAAGCTTTCTGGATACTATTTTCTTCCCTTTACTTGACTCATCCAAAAGGATGGATGATGCCTATTATAGTAGTAAAGAGAAAAATGCTGACTGAGGTGTGGCATGCAAAACAAATAAAAAATAAAGTAAAGCAAATATGCAAAAGAAAATGAGAGAAAGGACAGAAAGCAAAAAAAAGAGAAAACTGGAAAGTGTCATTAAGAAGACATCTAAAACTAAACAACCTAACTACAATCAAGGGAAATGGGAAAAATATTACAGAACAAAAGAGATACTTTAAATACGAAAAACAGCATAAAATAAAAAAGAAACAAAAGGGAAAAAAAGAAAGACAGCTGGAATATTTTAACAATTTGAAAACGATAATGCTAAAGTGAAGGAAAATAATAAAGACAGTGAAGTCCTGCTAGAAAATAAATACTAAAACAAGATTCAAAGAGCTGAAACATAATTAGAACATTATTTTCTTAAAATGGACTTAGGTAAAAGTAGACACTAAAATTACAAATAGTAAAAATTCCTTCAGATAAAAATCAGGGTCAAAAAAAGGAAATACTTCAGGGAAGAAAAAGAGGGCTAAAATAAGTCACTGGCACTTCTTAAAAAGTCCTTTTACTGTTTTATGAATGTATGTTGCCAAGCCATAAATAGACAAGGGGGGTAGAGGGGGTGCCAGATGCTGTCAAGTGGCATTTTTCTGTAGCAACACAAAATAGATGTTCCAGAGATATCAAAACGTCAGAAAAAAAACTTTCTCTTTCAACTCAAGAAAAATACAATATTTGAACTTATTGAAGTGATAATATAATACAAATGAAATGATAGTATGTGCTTGAAGAATGTAAAATTAAAAAGTCATTATTAAACATAATTTTTAAACACTATTGTTAAAGGAAAAGATGTAGATTTGAGGAAAACACATTTTAAAATGTTTCAGAGAGGCTCTTCTAAGTACAGGTAAAAAATAGTGGTTAAGCATAATGATGACAAAATAGAGGGCCTAGGTTCGAATCTTGGTTCTGCTGCTTACTAGTTGAGTGATAACAATGGAGGAGTTTAACCACTCTCAGTTTTTGCATTTATAAAATGGAAATTCTAAAGTTGTTCCAGTGCGTAAATAAGATACTGAATATAAGTTGACATAGTGCTTGAGACCTTTTAGGTGCTCATCCATTCTTACTCTGTTATAGATAAAAGAGTAAATGTTTAAAAATCTTGGTAACGATTGAAAGAAAAATAATAACATTTATTCAGGTTTTTAAAATTTCTCATAAATATGTCTTGGTAAACATACCATAATTACATAATTATGTTAATTATATTACAATGAAATTATCTTCTTGGGGAAATTTAGATAGTCCTTTTAAGGGTTTTTTAAATAAAAAACATTGATACCCAGTCAACTTTGTGAGAGAGCAGTAATAGTAAAAAGACAAGGAACATGAATGAATGACATTGTATTGACAGAATGAAAGTTGAAGTATTCAAAAATAAAATTTCAGGGTGTTAAATTAATACAGTTGGTTATATGTAAAAGTACCTTTGGCTGCAGATCACTTCTTAATAATTCCATAAATGACTGAGAGAGATCAGACTCTTGCCTTCTAAATTCTAATGATAGGTACAAATGTGTGTTTCTGCTAAAAGGCTAAGTCTAAATTTTAAAATTAGTAAATAAACAAAATCTGTTTGATTTAAAAGTCAAAGTTCTAAATTATGAGATAAATGTGGAGAAATTTTGTGACAGCCAAAATATTTATTACTTTGTGGCTAGGAGTTTAGTCTATCTACATGTCATTCTTTCCACCGTAACAAAACTTCAAAGTATAATACCAACATTCTATAATATAAATTTAGGTGTCTACAGTTTAAAACATTATGGACAGGCTGGGCACGGTGGCTCATGCCTGTAGTCCCAGCACTTTGGGAGATCGAGCCAGGTGGGTCATGAGGTCAGGAGTTCAAGACCATCCTGACCAACATGATAAAACCCCATCTCTACTAAAAATATAAAAATTAGCCAGCATGGTGGTGTGTGCCTGTAATCTGAACTACTCAGGAGGCTGAGGTAGGAGAATCACTTGAACCCGGGAGGTGAAGCTTGCACTGAGCCGAGATTGCACCACTGCACTCCAGCCTGGGCAACAGAGCGAGACTCCGTCTCAAAAAAACAAACAAACAAACAAAAAACCATTATGGACACTACTAATTTAATAAGGTGTGTGAAATATGTAGCAATCACTGCTCAAGTATTTTTAATTCTACTATTTCTGTATTCCCAAATAATAACTTTTGCTCTTTTGAATTCTTATTCCTATTTTAAAATTTTTAACTAATATTCTTATTGTTTATCTGGTTCATTTAATTTAATGTTAATACATTTATTTTTCACTTTTTTCTTATTTGATAAGCTTTTTAAGACAACAAATTACCCTTTGGCCACGACTTTAGCTGTGTTGCATAGGTCCTGATTCAGAGTGTTTTCACTTTTATTTTCTATATATTCTGAAATCTCTGCTTTGATTTCATATTTTTAAAACTGCTTTTCATCTTCATTTGATTATATCAATAGGAAAGGAAATTTTCATTATGCCCAGAGTGCAGGTACTATCTTTTTATTCACTGCTTTTATTTCAAAGTAGGACAATGTCATGCATTACTTATACTGTGTCTGCCAGAGAAAGCTCTCTTCCACTCACACAAGCCTCCATTCTCCTTTGCCTCATAGAGCTAGTTGCTTGGAAAGACTCAGTGCAAGGCTCACAAACTGAAGTTCCTGGGCCAGGCAGGCAATCAAAATGAATGAAGCCACACAGCTGAGGGCTGTGTTTAACTGGAGAGATCATGCCTGCCATAAAAAGGCCAGCTGCTACTCACCGATTCCCCAGGAATCCACAGGGGAATGTGTGTTCAGCATTGCCATAGCTTTTCAAAACTGAAAAAGCCCAAAATGAAATCTCCCAATTTTTTTTTCTTTTTTCTTTTTTTTTTTTTTTTGAGACGGAGTCTTGCTCTGTTGCCCAGGCTGGAGTGCAGTGGTGCCACCTCAGCTCACTGCAAGCTCCGCCTCCCGGGTTCATGCCATTCTCCTGCCTCAGCCTCCCGAGTAGCTGGGACTACAGGTGCCCACCACCACGCCTGGCTAATTTTTTTTTATTTTTAGTAGAGACGGGGTTTCACTGTGCTAGCCAGGATGGCCTTGACCTCCTGACCGCGTGATCCAGCCGCTTCGGTCTCCCAAAGTGCTGGGATTACAGGCGTGAGCCACCGCGCCCGGCCAAATCTCCCTATTTTTATATGTTGTCACACTATCAAATTTTTTAAAGAAAGCATAGAATCTAAGAAAGGAAAAAAATGTGTCTGTGGGTAGGATTTGACATGTGGCTGCTTAAACTTTCTGGCCCAGGCTTTTGATAGAGCAGGATTATTTTCAGTGATCAGCGTGATGACCTCTTTTGCTGAAGGTTTATTCATCACTAGGGATAACGAGAGACTGGATGCTAGAGTCAAAAGCCTATATGTGTGTGTATATATATATATATATATACATATATATATATATATACATATATATATATATACATATATATATATATACTTTAAGTTTTGGGATGCATGTGCAAACATGCAGGTTTGTTACATAGGTATACATGTGCCATGGTGGTTTGCTGCACCCATCAAAGCATCATCTACATTAGGTATTTCTCCTAATGCTATCCCTTTCCTATCCCCCCAACCCCCAACAGGCCCTGGTGTGTGATGTTCCTGTCCCTGTGTCCATGTGTTGTCATTGTTCAACTCCCACTTATGAGTGAGAACAGAACATGTTCCTGTGTTAGTCTGCTGACAATGATGGTTTCTAGCTTCATCCATGTCCCTGCAAAGGACATGAACTCATACTTTTTTATGGCTGCATAGTATTCCATGGTGTATATGTACCATATTTTCTTTATCCCGTCAATCATTGATGAGCATTTGGGTTGTTTCCAAGTCTTTGCTATTGTAAATAGTGCCGCACTAAACATATGTGTGCATGTGTCTTTATAGTAGAATGATTTATAATCCTTTGGGTATACACCCAGTAATGGGATTGCTGGATCAAATGGTATTTCTAGTTCTAGATCCTTGAGGAATTGCCAAACTGTCTTCCAGAATGGTTGAACTAATTTATACTCTCACCAATGGTGTAAAAGTGTGGCTGTTTCTCTATGTCTTCTCCAGCATCTGTTGTTTCCTGAATTTTGAATGATCGCCGTTCTAACTGGTGTGAGATGTTATCTCATTGTGGTTTTGATTTGCATTTCTCCAATGACAAGTGATGATGAGCTTTTTTTCATATGTTTGTTGGCTGCACAAATGTCTTCTTTTGAGAAGTGTCTGCTCATATCCTTTGCCCACTTTTTGATGGGGCTGTTTTTGTTTTTATACTTTAAGTTTTAGGGTACATGTGCACAACGTGCAGGTTTGTTACATGTGTATACATGTGCCATGTTGGTGTGCTGCACCCATTAACTCGTCATTTACATTAGGTATATCTCCTAATGCTATCCCTTCCCCCTCCCCCCATCCCACAACAGGCCCCAGTGTGTGACGTTCCCCTTCCTGTGTCCATGTGTTCTCATTGTCCAATTCCCACCTATGAGTGAGAACATGCGGTGTTTGGTTTTTTGTCCTTGTGATAGTTTGCTGAGAATGATGGGGTTGTTTTATCTTGTAAATTTGCTTAAGTTCCTTGTAGATTCTGGATATTAGACCTTTGTCAGATGGATAGATTGAAAAAATTTTCCCCATTCTGTAGATTTCCTGTTCACTCTACTGATAGTTTCTTTTGCTGTGCAGAAGCTCTTTAGTTTAATTAGATCCCATTTGTCAATTTTGGCTTTTGTTGCCATTGCTTTTGGTGTTTAAGTCACGAAGTCTTTGTCCATGCCTATGTCCAGAATGGTATTGCCTAGGTTTTCTTCTAGGGTTTTTATGGTTTTAGGTCTTACATTTAAGTCATTAATTCATCTTGAGTTAATTTGTATATAAGGTATAAGGAAGGGGTCCAGTTTCAGTTTTCTGCATATGGCTAGCCAGTTTTCCCAGCACCATTTATTAAATAAGGAATCCTTTCCCCATTGTGTGTTTTTGTCAGGTTTGTCAAAGATCAGATGGTTGTAGATGTGTGACGTTATTCCTAAAGCCTCTGTTCTGTTCCATTGGTCTATATATCTGTTTTGGTACCAGTGCCATGCTGTTTGGGTTATTATAGCCTTGTAGTATAATTGGAAGCCGGGTAGCATGATGCCTCCAGCTTTGTTCTTTTTGCTTAGGATTGTCTTGGGTATACAGGCTCTTTTTTGGTTCCAAATGAAATTTAAAGAAGCTTTTTCTAATTCTGTGAAGAAAGCCAATGGTAGCTTGATGGAGATAGCATTGAATCTATAAATTACTTTGGCCAGTATGGCCATTTTCATGATATTGACTCTTCCTACCCATGAGCATGGAATATTTTTCCTTTTGTTTTGTCCTCTCTTATTTCCTTGAGCAGTGGTTTGTAGTTCTACTTGAAGAGGGCCTTCACATCCTTTGTAAGTTGTATCCCTTGGTATTTTATTCTCTTTGTAGCAGTTGTGAATGGGAGTTCACTCATGATTTGGCTGTTTGTCTGTTATTGGTGTATAGGAATGCTTGTGATTTTTGCACACTGATTTTGTATCCTGAGACTTTGCTGAAGTTGCTTATCAGCTTAAGGAGATTCTAGGCTGAGATGATGGGGTTTTCTAAATATACAAGCATGTCATCTGCAAACAGAGACAATTTGACTTCCGCTCTTTCTATTTGAATACCCTTTATTTCTTTCTCTTGCCTGATTACTCTGGCTAGAACTTCCAATACTATGTTGAATAGGAGTGGTGAGAGAGGGCATCCCTGTCATGTGCCAGTTTTCAAAGGGAATGCTTCCAGCTTTTGCCCATTCAGTACGACACTGGCTGTGGGTTTGTCATAAAAAGCTTTTATTATTTTCAGATACGTTCCATCAATACCTAGTTTATTGACAGATTTTAGCATGAAGAGCTGCTGAATTTTGTCGAAGGCCTTTTCTGCATCTATTGAGATAATCATGTGGCTTTTGTCATTGCTTCTGTTTATTTGATGGATTACGTTTATTGATTTGCGAATGTTAAACAAGTCTTGCATCCCAGGGATGAAGCCAACTTGATTGTGGTGGATAAGCTTTTTGATGTGCTGCTGGATTTGGTTTGCCAGTGTTTTATTGAGGATTTTCGCATCAATGTTCATCGGGGATATTGACCTGAAAATTTCTTTTTTCTTATTGTGTCTCTGCCAGGATCTTCGTGAAGCACACGCAAGTATCAAGAGCCAAACTGATCAAGTGGAAAAAAGGGTATCAGAGATTGAAGATCAACTTAATGAAATAAAGATTGAAGACAAGATTAGAGAAAAAAGAATGAAAAGGAATGAACAAAGCTTCCAAGAAATATACAACTATATTAAAAGACCAAAACTATGTTTGATTGGCATATCTGAAAGTGATGGGGAGAATGGAACCAAGTTGGAAAACACTCTTCAGGATATTATCCAGGAGAACTTCCCCAACCTAGCAAGATAGGCCAACATTCAAATTCAGGAAATACAGAGACCACAGAGATGCTCCTCAAGAAGTGCAACCCTAAGACACATAATCGTCAGATTCACCAAGGTTGAAATGAAGGAAAAAATGTTAAGGGCAGCCAGACAGAAAGGTCAGGTTACCCACAAAGGAGAGCCCATCAGACTAACGGCAGAACTCTCTGCAGGCCAGAAGACAGTGGGGGTGAATAGTCAACATTCTTAAAGAAAATAATTTTCAACCCAGAATTTCATATCCAGCCAAACTACGTTTCATAAGCAAAGGAGAAATAAAATCCTTTACAGACAAGCAAATGATGAGAGATTTTATTACCATCAGCCATGCCTTACAAGAGCTGCTGAATGAAGCAGTAAATATGGAAAGGAAAACCCAGTACCAGCCACTGCAAAAAACACGCCAAATTGTAGAGACCATCAAGACTATAAAGAAACTGCATCAACTAATGGGCAAAATAACCAGCTAGCATCATAATGACAGGATCAAATTCACACATAACAAATAATAACCTTAAATGTAAATGGGCTAAATGCCCCAATTAAAAGATACAGACTGGCAAATTGGATAAAGAGTCAAGATCTCTCAGTGTGCTGTATACAGGAGACCCATCTCAAGTGCAAAGAAACACATAGGCTCAAAATAAAGGGATGGAGGAAGATCTACCAAGCCAAACAAAAGGACAGCCAAACAAAAAAACAGAGGTTGCAATCCTAGTCTCTGATAAAACAGACTTTAAACCAACAAAGATCAAAAAAGACAAAGAAGGGCATTACATAATGTTAAAGGGATCAACACAACAAGAAGAGCTAACTATCCTAAATATATAAGCACCCAATACAGGAGCACCCAGATTCATAAAGCAAGTTCTTAGAGACCTACAAAGAGACTTAGACTCCCACACAATAATAGTGTGAGACTTTAACATCCGATTGTCAATATTAGACAGATCAATGAGACAGAAAATTAAGAAGAATATTCAGGACTTGAACTCAGCTCTGGACCAAGTGGATCTATAGACATCTACAGAACTCTCCACCCCAAACCAACAGAATATACTTTCTTCTCAGCACCACATTGCACTGATTCTAAAATTGACCACATAATTGGAAGTAAAACACTCCTCAGCAAATGCAAAAGAATGGAAATCATAACAAACAGTCTCTCAGACCACAGTGCAATCAAATTAGAACTCAGGATTAAGAAACTCACTCAAAACCACACAAGTCATGGAAACTTAACAACCTGCTCCTGAATGAATACTGGGTAAATAACGAAATTAAGGCAGAAATAAATAAGTTCTTCTAAACCAGTGAGAACAAAGACACAATGTACCAGAATCTCTGGGACACAGCTAAAGCAGTGTTTAGAGGGAAAATTATAGCACTATATGCCCACAAGACAAAGCAGGAAGATCTAAAATCAACACCCTAACATCACAAATATAAGAACTAGAGAAGCAAGAGCAAACAAATTCAAAAGCTAGCAGACAAGAAATAAGTAAGATAAGAGCAGAATCAAAAGAGATTGAGACACGAAAAACACTTCCAAAAAATCACTGAATCCAGGAGCTGTTTTTTTGAAAAGATTAACAAAATAGATAGATTGCTAGCCAGACTAATGAAGAAAGGAGACAAGAATCAAATAGACACAATAAAAAATGATAAAGGGGGTATCACCACTGATCCCACAGAAATACAAACTACCAGCAGAGAATACTATAAACCCTCTATGCAAATAAGCTAGAAAATCTAGAAGAAATGGATAAATTCCTGGACACATTCACCCTGCCAAGACTAAACAAGGAAGAAGTCAAATCCCTGAATTGACCAATAACAAGTTCTGAAATTGAGGCAGTAATGAATAGCCTACCAAAGAAAAAAAGCACAGGACCAGACAGATTCACAGCCGAATTCTACCAGAGGTACAAAGAGGAGCTGGTACCATTCCTTCTGAAACTATTCCAAACAATAGAAAAAGAGGGACCCTCCCTAACTCATTTTATGAGTCCAGCATCATCCTGATGCCTTTATTTATATTTACCAGATATAAAATTTTCTAAATGTGAGGTGCTAGAGATGTGTGTGATTTTTTTTACTTGCTATTTTAGAAAAATTACTATTTTAAAGTCATAACCATAAATATTGAAATTCAAAATTTTCACACATTGTAACTTTTTCAGAGGATAAAAAGGTTTTCCAGGGTAGAATTTCATTCAATTAGATCACAGTGAAACTAAAAATAACCTTAGAACAAAAAAGATACTGCCATTGTATTTATTCTAGGTCACTGTACAATCCCCACCTGTTCTCTTGGCAAATTTTAGTCTATAGATGTTACTGTACTAATTTTCACACCCTTTTCCAAGAAATGAAAATTATCATATTTACTATCCAAAGCAAGAATCAGCAAATATTTCAGTGAAGTTCTGGATAGTAAATATTTTGGAGATCATATGGTCTCTCTTGCAATATAGCAATATACTTCAATATATCATGGTATCATGACACAAAGCAGCATTCACAAAGCAGCAAAAACAATATGCAAATGAATGTCATAGCTATGTTCCAGTAACATTTTATCTCTTGCTAAAATTTGGATTTTATGCTGGGTATGGTGGTCCACTCCTGTAATCCCAGTTCTTTGGGAGGCTGAAGTGGGAGGATCACTTGAGGTCAGGAGTTCAAGACCAGCCTGGTCAACATGGTGAAATGCCATTTCTAATAAAAATACAAAAATTAACTGGGTGTGGTGGTGCATGCCTGTAATCCCAGCTACTCAGGAGGCTAAAGCACGAAAATTGCTTGAACCCAGGAGGTGGAGGTTGCAGTGAGCTGAGATCACACCACTGCACTCCAGCCTGGGTGACAGAGCAAGACTTCATCTCAAAAAAGTAAATAAAATTTGAATTTTATATAATTTTCATAAATCCCAAAACATTAATTTTTATTTTTCAACCACTTAAAAATGTAAAAACACTTGTCAATTCATAGTCCTACAAAAACAGGTGGTGGGACAGGTTTGACCCACAGGCCATAGATGCTAACTTATAACTTTAGAGCAAATCATTCCCAGTATCAAGATAACCTGGAATACCAAATTCCATGTAAATTTTTAATAATTTTAAAATTATATTGCCAAATTAATAAGGTTGCTTAGAAGCAAAGAATCAGAACAGAGGAAAATGGATTATCTGAAGGAACATTTCATCTAAAACCAGGTAGCTTCCAGGTAATTATCAATATCCCACAAAAAAGCGTATCACATGGAAACTGCTAATAAACATCTCCTTGCCCACTTGTGAAGTTTTCCCATTTTACAAATCCACAGTCAAGCAGAGACTTCAAAATTTCAGTGGGGATAAGCAGTATTCCTAATGGTTTTGCCAGCTCTAACTCTGGCTAATTTTTTTTGAAGATGACATTTCCGACTATATTATCTCTTAACAACACATTGAAGGCAGATAAAAGCCAGGAGTTATAAGACCAATCTCTATCATATGGGCAACACCATAGGTAGATACATATTTAACCTTATTTTACCAAGGAAAATGTGAAATAATTTGTTTATTAAATGTACCAGTGGGTTTCTATTTTCAGTTTCCTAAGGAAACTATTATTATCCCTTATTTTCTTTCAGGAATTAAAAACCACACAGTAAGTAGATTTATTTCATACAATTTTTAGAGGTTGTTTATATTACCAAGATATTATAAAGCCATTTATCATATATATTTCTTGTGTGTGCAGTCCTATCTCATGTGATTATAGATGTTCCCTTTTGCAAAGCTGTTGTATCCAGAATAAAGAAGAATCTAGGAGGAAGGTGAGGAAGTCTGAAACAATCCGACAGAACAATGAGTGGTTCCTTAATCATTTCTGAGTATTTCCTTGCACAGATTTTAGATATTATATCTGTTCTGAAAAAAAATATAAATAAGATAATCAAACCAAAATATCTTTTGCAAATGTCTCCTTGGCTAATGAAGTCCATAGCTTGGATTCAGCATTTTGTACTTAGAGTTATCTAAGGGCTTCAGGAATATATAAGTTAGAGAGTTAAATCCACCTTCTCATTTTGAAAATAGCAATAGATGGATGTCTGTTGTGTCAGAAAAGAAGAATCCTAGAAGCCTCACAAAAGTGTGCTAAGTAATTTGTATGGCTTAATCATGTGTTAGCTAAACGAAAATGGAATTTATTTAGTGGTTTTTATCTCCAAGAAAAAGGAAAGAAGGAAAACACCTTTTGAATATTGCACTCCTCCTGCCTCTGTAATAGGCTTTTGCTTTAATTATCTAATTTAAATCTCACATACATCCTACCAAAAAATATTGGAATAATTATCCACATTTTGTAGATGAGGAAACTGATATTTTCAGAAGCCAGGTAATTTTCTTGTGATAATTTTTGCTGTTGTTCTGTTGTTATTCATACATGAATTTTTTCCAATAAATTTAATAAATCTCATTAGGATACATAAATATGGCCAGCTAAATTAAATTTAGAGTAAGTGAGGTTGAGGTATAGAAAAACTAAGTGAAGTTATATATAGCTTCTAATGATAGACCACAACTTTAAGCATTCTAGCAGATAAAATTTAAAATATAGTTAATATGATATATACTATCCACAAGTTAAAAACAAGCAGTTGCTTAGGAAATTACCTTTATTTTTTTTTGGTAAACTCATGGTACAATTACTGTCACATGGGGGATTTTATAAAACTATTTCTTAAAACTCGTGTAACTTTATTATATTATATTGTCCTGGGACAAAGAATGCATAGTTCATCAGCAGTCTATTGCTGGATGGTGGAAGAAGAGGTGTTTCCTTTAGGAGAATACTTTATAGCCATTGAAAACAATGTTTTTGAAAAATATTTATTACCATGGATATTGGTCACAATACATTGTTAAATAAAATATATAAACATATAAGAATAAAAATTTCTATTCTCATACACTTCCCATGTTTAAGTTTTTCCATATTTTCTCTTCAGTTCTAACATAAGTGCTTCCAATTTGTTACTACTAGAAACAGAAGTAATATTTTTAATTACTTGTAATTGGATCGTATTTCTTTCTGATAGTAACCATCAAATGCTAAATAACTTTTAAAATATCACAAAATATAAAAATATATTAAGGTAATATAAACACCTTTAACAATTCTCTTTCAAATGTAAATGTTTGCAGTGTTTTTTTGTTTTTTTTAAATTATATTATTATTATACTTTAAGTTTTAGGGTACATGTGCACAACGTGCAGGTTTGTTACATATGTATACATGTGCCATGTTGGTGTGCTGCAACCATTAATTCTCACTCATAGGTGGGAATTGAACAATGAGAACACATGTTCTGTAGTTTTTATTGCACCAAGAGAATAAAGTTGGCAATTAACCTGTTGTCATGGGATCTAAATTCCAATTTGTCACATGACCTTAAAATGCACAACAGAAGATTCTATCTTAAGGTAATGTATGTGTGCATAATAAATTAAGATAAAAATTGAAGTAGAGTATGGAACACACCCTTCTATTCATTACTGTTTTTCTGACAGGTTAACTAGCTTCAGGCCAACAAACTAACAATTTCCATTTTCCAGTTCTCTAGTAAAAAGGGTAAACACATTCCAGAAAACATAAAAATACCTTCAAAACATTTTGGAACCTGCAAAGATATAAACCAGTCTTTTCATTAGTGCTATAACATTTAATGACACTTTCACTTATAATTGGCTTTTTTTTTTAATTCGGGATTACATTATGTGGCTTCTATGTCTTTCTCAACTTTTATCTCTTCTCCACAGCTCATTAGGCAAAGAAGGGAGAAAATAGGAACACAAATTACATGGCTTTATCGTTGGTCCTTTAGGCGAGATACACATCTATGCTCCTTAGAGAGTTACCTATATTCCAAAAATCAGCAGCAGTTCTAAGTTGTTTTCCGTTCTACAGTATATTTGATATTTCCTAGTGTCCTTGATAAATCTTCCTTGGATAAGTACTATAGAACTTTTGTCTAATTACATACTAACAGAAGAAAAGTTGACAAACACAAAAAATATATCACCACTGCAAAACTTTCATGTGTATCTCTTATTCTATGTAGGTTACAACACATGTATTTTAAAAGTTATTTTATATTATACAAAACAGTCTTGTAGCACTTCCTCAACTCTAGCAATGCACTCTGCAAACAAATTTTAATAGCTAAATATTTCATCATCTTGGTATACTGTCATTTACTAAATAACTTTAAGGTTATATCCACTTTTTGCTATTGAAAATAAAGCTGAGGAAGAGTCCAAGATGGCAGACTAGAAGCAGCTAATATGCGTTGGCTCTCAGAAAGAGAAACGGAAGGGGCGAGTAAATACAGCACTTCCAACAGAAACATCCAGGTACTTGCATTGGGACTAATCAAGGAAACGACTTGACCCACGGAGACAGAGAAAAGCAAGGCAGGACAACCGCCCACCTGGGGGCAGCACGGAGCCAAGGGAGCCTCCCCCGCCCAAGGAAGTGGTGAGCGAACGTGCAACCCCAGGGACCCATGATTCTCCCATGTATCTTTGCAACCCTTGGGTCAGGAGATCCCCTCGTGAACCCACTCCACGAGGGCCTTCAGTATGACACACAGAGCTACCTGGAGTCTTGGCACGGCAGCCGCTCAGGCACGCATGGAGACCAGGAAGACTTAGAAACTCGGGCTTTCTGAGCTTTCTGGCAAAAGTAGCTGTGACTCTGGCAAAGTGGGAGGTTGGATCCCCATACATACCCCTAAAAAGGAGGCTGAATCCACGGGGCTGAGCAGCGACCATCTGCAGACCCCACTTCCCTGGCACCTCACGGGATAAGACCCACTGGCTTGGAATTCCAGCCAGCCGCTGGGAGCAGTGTTACATCTTTCTGAGATGGTGCCCCTGGAGGTGGGGGAGTAGGGGACACCATCTTTGCTGTTTGGGTGACTTAGCCGTTCCAGCCTTCGGGCTTTGAAGTGTCTGAGCTGACTGAGCACGGAGGCAGTGCCCCAGCACAGCGCAGCTGCTCTACCAAATCATGGCCAGACTGCTTTATCAAGCAGGTGCCTGATCTCATTCCTCTTCACTGGCTGGGACCTCCCAGCTGGAGTCTTCAGCCACCCCCACCAGTGATCTCCACTTGACGCAGTTTTTTTGTTGTTGTTTGGTTGGTTTTTGTTTGTTTGTTTGTTTTTTGAGACTGAGTCTCACTCTGTCTCCCAGGCTGAAGTGCAGTGGTGCGATCTCGGCTCACTGCAACCTCCACCTCCCGGGTTCAAGAAATTCTTGTGCCTCAGCCTCCTGAGTACCGGGGATTACAGGCACCCGTCATGACGCCCAGCCAATTTTTGTATTTTTAGTAGAGACGGGGTTTCACCATGTTGGCCAAGCTGGTCTCGAACTCCTGACCTCAAGTAATCTGCCTGCCTTGGCCTCCCAAAGTGCTGGGATTACAGGCGTGAATCACCACGCCCGACCTGATGCAGTTTTGAAACCTCCCTAGGATGGAGCACCCAGAGAGAGGAGCAGGCCACCATCTTTGCTGTTTGGGAGACAGCTTTTCCAGCCTTTGGGCTTTGGAGTGTCTGAGGTGACCAGGGGTGAAGTGGACCCCCAGCACAGTACAGCTCCTCTATGAAAATGTGGCCAGACTGCTTTTTCAAATGGGTCCCAATCTCATTCCTCGTAACTGGGAGAGATCTCCCAACCAGGGTCTCCAGCCACCTCCTACATGTGAATTCAGTCTAGAAACAGGCCCGTACCTCCCTGGGACAGAGCTTCCAGAGGGAGGGTTAGGCTGCCATCTTTGCTGTTTCATAGCCTTCACTGGTGATACCTCCAGGTACTGGAAAGTCTGAGGCAACTATGAACTGGAATGGAACCCCAGAATACTAAGTCAGCCCTGTGGAAAAGTGGCCAGACTGTTACATGTGCCCATTCCCATATATCCTCACCTGGCAGTTCTAGGCCTCTAGACACCCCTAACCAGAGCTATTGGGGCAGTAGCAACTCAGTGACTCCCTGGACAGAGCCTCAAGGGGCAACTGAAAGTCTCTCTGCTACTGCCTTTTCAGTGAAACTGTCCTTGCTGCCCTCAAACTAATAAAGGAGTAAAGACCCTAAGTGCCTTATCAACACCTTCAACAAGTTGCTGCTGACCCAAGGAGAGGAGGCCAGTCTGTCTCCCATGCAACCACGCAAGCCCAACTGCTTGTAGCCAAACAGGGAATCCCTGGCTTGAGTCCACAGCACAGACCCTCCATCCTGGCCTGAGTGCACTGAGCAATTGCTGACCTGCATCTCTCTGGGGTAGAGCCCCCAGGAGACAAGCAAAGTGGTGGGGCAGTAAGCCAGCTGATGTTGAGCCCAGAGGGTTTGGTGCGGGAACATCTGTAGCAGAGTATGGCCAGGGATGGCCATTCGTCTAGGCTGCACTTGCTCCCATAAGAGACTTTAGTCCTAGGGGAGGTGTCAGACCTGATCTCTTCAGGGTGGCCTTGAACATCAGATAGGGCTACTCCAACCTGAGCGCTCCTTGGTCAGCTGCCTCTCATGGAGCCCCAGCCTAGACACACCTGCTTACAGGGCAGTCTTGGGTGCCCTGGGGGCCCATGCCATAGTTTCTGTGCTGGCAGACCATGCCTGAATGGTGGAGAGCTCCAGCGAGGCAGCCCCTATTGCCGCACACCAGCCCACACATTCCCTCTGCATGCTGCAGCTTCCCCTGAGCCCACAGCAACTCCTCACATCACTTTGCTGATGCATGTCTACACAGGTGGATTTTGCTTTACTTGCCCCACTAGCAGGCAGGAATGCATTACACCCCTCCCACCCCTGCTGACCGTCATTGCAGATGGAGCCTTGGCAGGAACAGAGCCAGCCAGCCTTCCAGCATCCCACCCATGCGCTAATACTGTGCAGAGAACAGAGGATCCTCCCACACCCTAACTGATCACTCCTGCTTGCAGAGCACAGAGAAGGCACCCAAATCTGCACTAGCCAGCACACTGCCCTACGCCAACACCACCTCTAGTGCAACAACACACACAGCTTCCAGCAGGGGCCTCCCACTCCCTATCAGCTGCCTTGCCTCTGCTACTGTGGTGAATACCCACAGGGAGGCAGGCACCCTGGGATCCACTAGCACTCAGCTGCAGCTGCTCACCTCAGCACCACCAGCACAGTGGACTCCAAACCCCAAGGAGATAGAGAACAAAATTGGGGCCCAATACAATTCCCCCCCAGGGAGAGTATACAGTTTAGGAGTTGGGAGCTGAGCGCTGGCCTCCTAAAACCTCCCAGAAACAAAGCCAGTCATCTGAGTCCACTTTATACCACAATCAAATCCTTAATGTCATCAAATCAGATAAAAGGAAACAATCCAAAGATCAGCAACCTCAAAAAGTAAAGGTAGATAAACCCACAATAATCAGAAAGAATTAGCATGAGAACACTGAAAACTCAAAAAGCCAAAGTGCCTTTTTTCTTCCAAATGACTGCATCATCTCTCCAGCAAGGGTTTAGAACCAAGCTGAGGCTGAGATAGCTGAAATGACAAAGTAGAATTCAGAATATTGATAGGTACAAACTTCATTGAGCTAAAGGAGTATGTTGTAGCACAATTCAGGGAAGCTAAAAATCATGATAAAACATTGCAGGGGCTGACAGACAAAACAGCCATTATCAAGAAGACCATAACTGACCGGAGAGAGCTGAAAAACACACTACACGAATTTCACAATGCAATCACAAGTATTAATAGCAGAATAGACCAAGCAGAGAAAATAATCTCGTCTCTTAAACACTGGCTTTCTGAAATAAGACAGGCAGACAAGAATAGAGAAAAAGAATGAAAATGAATTAACAAAACCTCCGAGAAATGTCAGATTATGTAAAGAGATCGAATCTATAGCTGATTGGTGTACCTGAAAGAGATGGAGAGAATGGAACCAACTTGAAAATCATATTTTAGGATGTTAGGCATGAGAACTTCCCAAACCTAGCTGGAGAGATCAACATTCAAATTCTGGAAATGCAGAGAACCTTAGTAAGATACTTCACAAGAAGACTATCTCCAACACACATAATTATCAGATTCTCTAAGGTTGAAATGAAAGAAAAAAAATTAAAGGCAGCTAGAAATGTTAGGCTACATACAAAGGGAAGCCCATCAGACTAACAGCAGACTTCTCAGCTGAAATCCTAAAGCCAGAAGAGATTGGGGGCCAATCTTCAACATCTTAAAAAAAAAAAATCCAATCTGGCAAAACTAAGCTTCATAACCAAAGGAGAAATAAGATCAGTTTCAGACAAGCAAATGGTAAAGGAATGTGTTACTACCAGACCTTCCTTACAAGAGCTACTGAAGGAAAAACTAATTATGGAAAGGAAAGCCCCTGCAAAAACACACTAAAGTACAAAGACCAGTCACACTATAAAGCAACCATATAAACAAGTCTGCAAAACAACCAGCTTAACATCATGATGACAAGATAAAAAGCCATACATATCAATGCTAAACTTCAATGTAAATAGGCTAAATGTCCCAATTAAAAGACAAAGAACGACAAGCTGGATAAAAAATCAAGACCCATTGAAATGCTGTCTTCAAGAGACCCATCTCACATGCAGTGAGAAACATAGGCTCAAAATAAAGGAATGGAGAAAAGCCTACCCAGCAAATGAAAAACAGAAAAAAGGTAGGGGTTCCAATCCTAGTTTCTGATGAAAGAGACTTAAAAGCAACAAAGGTCAGAAAAGACAAAGAAGGGCATTACATAATGGTAAAGGATTCAATACAAGAAGATCTAACTCTCCTAAATATATATGCACCCAACATAGGAGCACCCAGATTCATAAAACAAGTTCTTAGAGACCTTCAAAGAGACTTAGACTGCACACCTCTATGTACATAAACTAGAAAATCTAGAAGAAATGGATAAAATTCCTGGACACATACACCCTCCCAAAACTGAACCAGGAAAAAATGGAATCCCTGAACATACTAATAATGAGCTCTAAAATCGGGACAGAAATAAATGGCCTACCAACCAAAAAAGTCCTAGGACCAGACAGATTCACAGTTGAATTCTACCAGATGTGCAAAGAAGAACTGGTACCATTTCTACTGAAACTGTTCCAAAAATTAAAGAGAGGGACTCCCTCCTAACTCTATGAAGTCAGCATCACCATGATACCAAAACCTGGCAGAGATACAAAACAAAATAAAAAAAAAACTTCCAGCTAATATCTTTGCTGAACATTGTGGAGAAATCCTCAACAAAATACTGGCAAAGTGAATCCAGCAGCAAGTTGAAAAGCTTATCCACCATGATCAAGTAGGCTTTATCCCTGGGATGCAAGCTTAGTTCAACATACACAAATCAATAAATGTGATTCATTATGTAAACCAGAACTAAAGACAAAAACAACGCTATTATTTCAATAGATGCAGAAAAGGCTTTTAATAAAATTCAACGTCCATTCATGTTTAAAAAAACTCTTAATAAACTCTGTATTGAAAGAACATACCTCAAAATAATAAGAGCCACATATGACAAACCCACAGCCAACGTTATATTAAATGGGTGAAACCTGGAAGCATTCCTTTTGAAAACTGGCAAAAGACAAGGATGTCCTCTCTCACCACTCCATTCAACATAGTATTGGAAGTTCTGACCAGGGTAATCAGGCAAGAGGAAGAAATAAAGGGCTCCCAAACAGGAAGAGAGGAAGTCAAAAGATCCCTGTTTGCAGATAAAGTGATCTTATGTATAGAAAACCCTATAGTCTTATCCCAAAAACTTCTTAAGCTGATAAACAATTTCAGCAAATTGTCAGGATACAAAATTAATGTGCAGAAATAACTAGCATTCCTATACACCAACAACAGTCAAGCCAAGAGTAGAATTAGAAACAAACTCCCATTCATAACTGCCACAAAATAATAAAATACCTAGGAATACAGCTAAAACCAGGGATTTGAATGATCTCTACAAGGAGATCTATAAATCACTGCTCAAAACAATCAGAGATAATTCAAATAAATGAAAAAACATTTCATCCACATGGATAAGAAGAATCAATATTGTGAAAATGGACATACTGCCCAAAGCAATTTACAGATTCAATGCTATTCCTCTTTTTTTATTTGTTTAAACTAATTCAATTCTCATTTTATTTTATTTTATTATTATTATACTTTAAGTTTTAGGGTACATGTGCACAACGTGTAGGTTTGTTACATATGTATACTGCGATTCTTCACAAAACTAGAATAAACTATTTTAAAATTCACATGGAAGCAGAAAAGAGCCTAAATAGCCAAAGCAATTCTAATCAAAAAGAAGAAAGCTGGAAGCATCACACCACCTGACTTCAAACTATCCTACAGGGATACAGTAACCAAAACAGCATGGCATTGGTATAAAAATACAGACAAAAACCAGTGGAAAAGAATAGAAAACCCAGAAATAAGACCACACACCTACAACTATCTGATCTTCAACAAACTTGACAAAAACAAGCAATGGGGAAAGGATTCCCTACTCAATAAATGATGCTGGGATAACTGGCTAGCCATGTGCAGAAGACTGAAAATGGACCTCTTTCTTACTCCATATACAAAAATTAACTCAAGATGGATTAAAGACTTACTTAAATGTAAAAGCCAAAACTATAAAAGCTCTGGAAAACATCTTAGACAATACCATTCTGGCCATAGGCACAGGCAAAGATTTCATGATGAGGACACCAAAAACAATTGCATCAAAAGCAAAATTTGACAAATGGGACCTAATTAAAGAGCTTCTGTGCAGCAAAACTATCATCAGATTAAACAGACAACCTACAGAATGGGAGAAAATTTTTTGTAAACTATGTATCTAACAAAGGTCTAATATTCAGCATCCATAAAGAACTTAAACGAATTTACAAGAAAAAAAAATCCTATTAAAAAGTGGGCAAAGGACATGATAAAACTCTTTTCAAAGGAAGACATGCATGAAGCCAACAAGCATATGAAAGAAAGCCCAACATCACTGATCATTAGGGAAATACAAATCAAAACCACAATGAGATACCATTTCACACCAGTCAGAATGGCTGTCATTAAAAAGTCAAAAAAAAAAAAAAAACACCCAGATGCTTGTGAGGTTGTGGAGAAAAAGGAACACTTATACACTGTTGGTGGTAGTGTAAATTAGTTCAACCATTGTGGGAGACAGTGTGTGATTCCTCATAGACCTAAAGACAGAAATACCATTCAAACCAGCAGTCTCATTACTGGATATATACCCAAAGGAATATAAATCATTCTATTTTAAAGATACAGGCATACATATGTTCACTGCAGCACTATTCACTATAGCAAAGACACGGAATGACCATCAATAATAGACTGAATAAGGAAATGTGATACATATACACTATGGAATACTATGCAGCCATAAAAAAGAATGAGACCATGTCCTTTGCAGGGACATGGATGGAGCTGGAGGCCATTATCCTTAGCAAACCAATGTAGGAACAGAAAACCAAATACCACATGTTTTCACTTAAAAGTGGGAGTTGAATTATGAGAGAAATGGACACATAGAGAGAAACAACATACACTGGGGCCTGTCAGAGGGAGAAGGGAAAAGATCAGGAAAAATAAATAATGGGTACTAGGCTTAATACCTGGGTAATGAAATAATCTATACAACAAACCCCATGACACAGGTTCACCCATGTAACAAACCTGCATATGTATCTCAGAGCTTAAAATAAAATTAAAAAAAGAAGATTCACTACAAAAAAAAGAAAATAAAGCTGCAATGTGCACCCTTGTAGACATACCTTTACACACATTTAAATGTTCTTATAAATTCCAGGGTTTTAATATTTAAGACAGAGGATAAGGTGTTTGTTTGTTTGTTTGTTTGGAGACAGAGTCTCTCTCTGTTGCCCAGGCTGGAGTGCAGTGGCGCAATTTAGGCTCACTGCAACCTCTGCTTCCTGGTTCAAACAATTCTCCTGCCTCAGCCTCCCATGTAGCTGAGACTACAGGCACATGCCATCATGCCTGGCTCATTTTCTTTGTATTTTAGTAGAGATGGGGTTTCACCATGTTGCCTAGGCTGGTCTCAAACTCCTGAGTTCAGGCAATCCGCCCGCCTTGGCCTCCCTAAATGCTAGGATTACAGGCGTGAGCCACCGCACCTGGCCTGACATTTTTAATTTGGTTTGCGTAGTTCCACCATTTTTCTACTCCTTATAGAAGTGTGAGAGTGCCCATTTCTAAGAAATCTATGAAATAATATTTTTTTTTACTTTGTCAGTTTTGTTGGTAAACATTTCAACTCATTAATCATTTTTAGAGAGTAAAAACGTAAAAGAATTAATCTCTACTATAAAAAAATTAAAAGAATTTCTATAGGCCAAAAGATAATGATATCACATAGAAATCTAGTTTATAAGAATGGAGAACAGCATAAAAAGTAAATTGGTCAGTAATTATTAGCAGCCCTTGAAATTACTTCTATACTTACACATATTTTGTTGTCTTCCTAAAGACAATTAACATTTAAATAAAAAATAATAACAAAAATATGTTTATAGAATATTTAGAAGTAAAATATCTGACAACTGAAAAATATATTGTCATAAATTTCTTAAATTTTTATGACATAATAGGATTTTTTAATATAGACTGTGAAAAATTATAAATGCATATTTGTTATCTAAAGAAACACCACTGGAAAACAGAAAGAGGAATGACTAAAATGAGATAAAATGTGTACTTACAAAAATTAAATATAAACATTAAAGCATAAAAGGTTTGAAAGCTAAAGGATTTTTTTAAAAAGATTCATTATGTAAACAGTAAGCATAAAAAACCTGGTACAGCTATAATAATACCTAGCAAAAAACTTGAGGATAAATAGTATTACCTAGAAATTAGAAAACATATTTAATTGGATGATAATAAATGCACAACAAATTAAAATTAGTGAAATGCATCTAACTCAATTCTTAAAGGAAATGTATAGTTTTAAATGTAACATTAGATGAGTAGAAAGGTATAAAGCAATGATTTTTGTTTCCAAGTTTAGAATCTTTGAACAGTAAAAATAGAACCTAAAATAAACATAATAAACAAATAATAAAATTAAAATAGAAAAAAGAAACACAAAAATAATAGAGAAAATCAACAAAACCAGAAGTTAATTCTTTGATAAAATTAATGGAATTAATAAGTCACTAGAATGACTTTTAATAAATGAGAGAGAGAGAAAGACCCAATCTAACACAAAGAATGAAAAGAGGAACTTCCTCAGAGATGCTGCTAAAACTACCAGTCTAATAATGGAATATCATGAACAACTTTATCCCAATAAGTTTAAAAACTTAGATTAAATGAAAAAAATTATTAAGGCATAAATCACCAAAACTGATTAAAGAAAAAATAGAAATGCTAAATAGCCATCTAGCCAATAAATAAACTCAATTATAATTAAACAAATATCCTCAGCTCCCCTACACACACACACAAACAAACACACACATACACACACACAGAGGAATAAACAAAAAATACTTTAGGCCCAGACAGCATCACCAGCAAATCTCAATAAACATTTAAATAATAACCCATACTAACTGTATACAAAAATTTCAGAAAATACAGAAGAATGAACATTAACAACTCATTTACTCATCTTATGAGGCCAGTATTTCTCATTATCAATACTAGACAAGAACATTACAAGAAAATAGATTATTGACAAAATGTTTTTGAAAAATATATTCAGAAATTCTTAAAAGTATAAATCAAATCCAACAATATTTAGAGCTCAGATACCATACTCAAGTTGAGTATATCACAGCAACTCAAGATTAGTTTAATATATGATAATCTATTGATATAATTCACTGCTTTTGTAGCTTAAGGCCAAAAATGTTATATAAATATTTAATAGATGAAGTTGGCATTTGACAAAAAAAGCCCCTATAATTTCCAAGCCTCTTAGCAAACTAGGAACAGAAGGAAACTTCTTCAATGTGATAAGTGACAATCTACAAAAATTCGCATTTAATATATTTAACAGTGAAATATTAGATATTTTCCTTCTAAGATGATGTAAAAGGGAAAGATGTCTGACCTAGTGACACCTATTGAACAATCTATCAGAATTGACAATATTTTGCTAAAGAGAAATAAGAAAATTATAGCAATAAATGCAGAAAAATAATAAAGATCTCAAATCAATGCCTTTATTATTCACCTAAAGAAACTAGTAAAAGCAAACAAACCCCAACTTATGCAGAAGAAAGCAAAAATAAAGATCAGCATGGTAAACAACAAAGGGGAAAACAAGAAAATCATAGAAAAATCCAATTAAAACTTTGAGAACACCAATAAAATTGAGGAACCTCTTGTCAGACTAATCATGAAAAAAGAAAACACAAATAACAATGTGAAGAATAAGAACAGTGACATCACTAAATTTTTTTAAATTTTTAAATGGCAATCAAGGAATACTATGAATAGCTTTGTGCCAATAAATTCAAGAACTTTGATGGAATCAACAAATTCTTTGACAAACTCAAATTTCCAAAGCTTAGTCAAGAATAAATAAATAACTTTAAAAGCCCTATATCAATTAACTATTGGAATTTGCACTTAAAAATATTTTCACAAAAAACACCTTAAGCAGCACAAAACTTCAGTGGTGAATACTAGCAGAAACTTATGAAAAAATATCAATCCCAAAAATTATAATTTAAACTAAAACTAAAATTTAAAGAGGAAGAAATTACTTTCCAACTTATTATTTGATCCAGCATTACTGATTCCAAATCCAAAGTCACTACAAAACAAAACTTCATGCCAACATCCCTTTTTTAAGAGAAACAATACACCATAACCAGGTGCAGGAATAAACACCTGGTTTAACATTTAGAAATCAATCAATATATAGTTCACCATATTAAAATACTTTTTAAAAAACCCAAGTAATAACATCAATAATTAAAGACAAAGCTTTGGACAATGTCTCACAGATCTAATAAAACTCTCAATGAACTAGGCATATAAGGAAACTTTCTTAACCTCATAAAGTGCATATACAAAAAAAACTTATTGTTTACATCATACTCACTTATTATGAAAATTAAACACTATTTCTCTAAGATTATGAACCTAGCCTGAGCAATAAGACATAAAAAAGAATCAAAATTAGACATATTGGTGAGAAATAAAAATGCTCATATCAGGAAATGATCTGATCATCTATTCAAAAATCCTATGAAATCTATAAAAAACTATTAGAATAAATGAATTTAGCAAGATCAGTATATAAAAAGTATATTTCTGTATACTAACCATGTAAAATTAGAAATAGAAATTAAAAATCAATAACAAATAGCATCAAAATTATGAAATACTTAAGAGTAAATCTGACAAAGAAATGGAAAGCCTATACTATAAACTGTAAAACTATAAAACATTGTTGAGAGAATTAAAAACCTAAACAAATGAAGAGATGTAGTGTGCTTATAAATTGCAAGTTCAAATATTGTTAATGTAAGAACATGTATGAAGAGCAAATATGCTCATGAAAATTTGCTTAACTTCATTAGTGATTAGAGAAATGCAATCAAAACCCAAAAGATACACTATTACACACTACTAGAATGTCTGAAGTTGAAAAGACTGACTATATCAAGTTCTGTAAAGGATGCAAAAGAACTAGAACTTTCATACACATAATCACTTTGGAAAAATATTTGGCAGCTTCTAAAAACTGAATACATTTACCTACCACATGACCAGACATTCCACTTCTAGGTGTTTACTCAAAAGAAATGAAAGTATGTGTATACACACACTTAAACGAAATATTCATAGCTTCTGTAAAACTAAACACCGAAAATAATCCAAATGTCCATCACCAAGTGGATGGATAAACAAATTGTGATATAGCCATACAATGAAATTCTACTCATCATTAAAAAGGAATGTCCCATTGATATGCACATGAACATTCAAGAATTTTAGAATAATTATGCTGAGTGAGATCACAAAGTGAAATGAGAAAACTTTGCAGTGAACAATACTTTTAATTTCTTGATTGTAGTGATGATTTCACAAGAGTCACAACTTAGCAAATTATACACTTCAAACTCATGGAACTTATTATTTCAATTGTACCTTAATAAAGCTGTTAAAAACTAAAAGAAAATAGATAAGTACTAATATGAGAAGATGTATAAGAAATATCAAGTAAAAAATATCAGGGGAATAATATGTATATTATGATCCTAATTTTGTACAAAAAATGATACATGTACATGTTTGTATAAAACTAAAAATCTAAAAATAGAAATTTACACTCACAGTGGACCACATAAGAGAGGTAGAGAAGGATTAGGGAATAGCAGTAAGTAGGATTTTTGCTTTATACATAACACATTTTCACAAAAAGCAAACTATTAATTTGACATTTAATTTACATAAATAATGGCCTTAAAGGAATTAGGACTCCCTCATATATATATGTTATAACTCTTTCTGTCTCATTCCTGATTTGTATTTCACCAAGAAAAATTATTTTTTATTTCAAGATGTGCAGCACAAAGTGAGTGTTTGCCTTTTCTAAGGTTATTTTTTAAATTTTAGACTTTAGTCTTGTAGTTTTGGCTACTCCAATATATGTATAGAGATATAGATAGATATATATTTAAATTAAAAAAAAAACTTTTGAACATCAGGTAAATAAAACCAAAATTTAAAATGATGATGAACTAAATCTATATAGAAATATGTTTTTCATTCCAACTAGTAGTAAATTAAAATCTTGGTTAAATATTTAGACCCTGGTATATCTACAGATGGTCTCTCTGTGTGAGTGAAATCTAAAATAAACAGAAGAAAATAGCTAAAACAGTCAAAGTGGCAAACTTAGGACTCAGAAATCTGGCTGCCTCTAGGGGATAATTGCATTTCTTTCCAGGTAACCTCTCACCTTGAATTAATGAGAACATGTAGATATTGTTTTTTAACTTTATCTCTATTTTGTATATAACAGATCAAAGGAAAAGAAACCACCAAAAAAATGCTCTATGAATCTTTACCCATAACAATCCTAGACTGAACATTTTCACAGATAGGTCAGTTTAAGGACACAATAAATTCTTTACATCTAAATAGCCAACATTTCAAATGGATAACAGCCTGATAATGTTATATAATTCTTATAAATTAATAATGAGATTTAAATGTCAAAACCCCCTATAGTCAATAAAAGAAACCTATGGTAAAGAAACCTATGATTCCCACCTAGACATGTTGTTATAGAAATCATTTTTTACTTAAAATAACCTTGCAACATGGTAAATTGCCAACTTAACAAATGGTTTGTAACAAATCGTTTTTGTTCTAAAAATTCATTTGCAAATCTTATTATTTGGAAATTGAAATAATTTATTTGTTTAAAAAGCAATGCTGGATTTGGTTCCAGGCAAGATACTAAGGTTTAACATTACATAAAGTTTAAAATTACTAAGCTTATTTTAGTGCCTAACATATGTACAGCATATCCTGTGATTGCTAAGGAATAATAGAAACACCATTTCAAATATTGATTTTCATAAACAACATAATCCCCTGCTAAAGTGGTACTGAGGAGTTCCCATTTTCTACATATTCTTCTTTCTGACATGAAGCAGAATCAAAAACAGAACTATAAAATGCCTTTATAAAGCAAAACAAACTTCCTGTTCAAGATGGAAGACTGAAAATATTAATTAATTTCATCTGCCTGTGTAGATCTATTAAGATGAAAATAAGTTAAAAGAGCATTGACTCACTAATATTTCGATTTCAACAAAACTCTGGAAAATGGGAAGAGGTTGAAAAGAAGTCAAGCATAACAGAGGAAACATAAACTAGAATGCATTCTGTAGTAACTTCTTTTGAGGGAGGAGCCAAACTGTCTACCAAACCCCACAGAAGCTCTGCACTCAAAAATGGTGAAACACTATAGATTGGAAATAAAAATTAGGACTGAAACATAGTTTATTTAAAATTCTGTATACTGACATGCAACCCCCACACAGAATGACTTACAACCAGGTATTTATTTTAAACTAAAATTCAGGGGGTTCTTTGTGCTGCATAAAGCAGGTTAATTTGCAGTTAGATGAGAATAGCTCTGTGAGTATCTCCAGAATGCCTACCAGTGAGATATAAATGACCATTCATTAATTGTGCCATGGTTCCCCTGAAACCAAGATATCTTGTACATATCTTGATAGTTTGTAATGTGAAAATGAAGCATGTCCTGTGCAACTGAGAAAATATTCAAGTGTGATGCAACTTTGCCTGCATTTTATCTCTTCTGTTATACAGAATTGCCCTTACTTTTTTATTAAAGCCTTACCTGAGTATACCCTGTGTAGTCTTAAGAGTCCTTTCAACTATCTGAACTTGAGCAGTTTCTGTATTTACTAAATGAATGGAATAAAATATATGGACAGAAGTTGGCAAATTACTAAGGGTATGGCATCCAAAGTCATGTACTCCAATTTTTACTGCTTAGGGTCTCATAAATTAACGTACACTCACTCTAAAGTAAAACCAGCCAGTTTACAAATCCCTACTTACACAAAGCATATAATTCTTTCACTCTTAAATGAATTAGCAAAAAGGAATCGCTAGACATTTGTGGGGGGAAATATACTTGACTTGAAACACAAATAATAAGAAAAATAAATAAGAAAACTGACCAAGGAGGAAACAGATATAACCTAAGAAAGCAATATTCTAAAAAATCACCATCCTCAGTGAGACTCAAGAAAATACAATAAGTCAAATTATAATACTTTGCAATTAAGTCAAATGTTTGAAAATTAAAATTACTATTTGCACCCCAAAACATGCTAATTCAGCAACAATTTACAGACATATTTCCTTTGTGAGAAATTCTGAAAATAATTGAAAGGTCTCTGTTCTTTAGAAGAATATGAAACCACATTAACCAAAGATAGAGAGATTCACAACACCCTCTTGCCAGAGTACCTGCCTGTGTCACAATGCCATGCATGCAGGAAGAGGCCTCCTAGCACCAAGTTTCTCTAGGGTGAGGTGAAGACTTGCTTCACACATCCAGAGCCCCTACTTTTCTGAGAGAGCTCCCAGAGGACTCACTTCTTTATTGCCAGTCTTGGAGCTCTAACAGTTCTAGTACGGTCTAGCTGCCTGAGAGAGAATGAAGACAACAGCTTGGGCTTGTAGACACCATAGGTCCTTTCTCCTGCACAGCACAGAATAATCAGATAATATATATATTATTATATATAATATATATATTATATGATACATATATAATTATATATAATATATATTATATAATACATATATAATATATAATACATAATATGTATTATATAATATATAATACATATTATATATTATATAATATGTATTACATATTATATATTATATATTATATAATATATAAATCGTATTATATATTATATAATATATATTATATATTATATAATACATATTATATATTATATAATATATATTATATATTATATAATATATAATATGTATTATATAATATATAATATATAATACGTATTATATAATATATAATATATATTATATAATATATAATACATATTATATATTATATAATACATATATTATATATAATTTATATTATATATAATATATATAATTTATATAATATATGTATTATATAATATATATCAGCTCTCAGCTTTCCCCCAGGGATGGAAAGTATTGATCCATGTATCCAATATCCCAACTTCTCTGGGATGCCTAAAAACCTGGCAACATACTTGTCATTCTTGAAACTCTTTTGGGTTCAGCACAGATTAACCACCTGGGAGAAAATGAAGATGATATCTTGGGATGGTATATCCCATAGCTCTGCACCACTGGCTGAGTACAGAGTAAGCAGACAAAAATCAGCTACCTGCTGATTTTTGTATGTTGATTCTGTATCCTGACATTTTACTAAATGTGTTAACTCCAACAGCCATTTTATAGAGTCTTTAAGGTTTTGTGTATATGATTATATCTTCTGAAAACAGGAACAATTTATTTTCAGTTTGGATGCCTTTTATAATGCACTATAAATGAACTAACTGAATAGGAAATTTTTTAAAAATCACATTTATATTAGCACCAAAAGGAATAAAATACTAAGGAATAAGCTTAATCAAGGAAGTGAAAAACTTGTGTACTGAAAAACTACAAAATATTAATTAAATTAAAGAAAAAACAATTAGAAAGAAATTCTGTATTCATGAATGGAAGACTTAATATTGTTAAAATATCGATACTACTCAAAGTGATCTACAAATTCAATGAATTCTATACTAAAATACCAATGACTTTTTTTTACAGAAATAGAAAATCAATTCTACTGTTCATATGTATTATAATCTGATAGGGTTTGGCTGTGTCCCCACTCAAATCTCATAATGAATTGTAATTCCCATAATCCCACATGTTGTGGAAGGGACTCAATGGGAGGTAATTGAATCATAGGGGTGGTTTCCCCCATGCTGTTCTTATAAGAGTGAGTGAGTTCTCACGAGATCTTATGGTTTTATAAGAGGGTTTTCTCTACTTTACTCAGCACTTCTCCTTCCTGCCACCATGTGAAGAAGGACGTGTTTGCTTCCCCTTCCACCATGATTGTAAGTTTCCTGAGGCCTCCCCAGCCATGGTGAACTGTAAGTCAAATAAACCTCTTCCCTTTATAAATTGCCCAGTCTTGGATATGTCTTTATTAACAGTGTGAGAACAAACTAATACTTAGTCTGAATGCTTAACTCCTCCCAAAATTCATGTTGAAACTAATCACTCATATGATGGCTTGAGGAGGAGGGGCTTTTTGGAGTTGAGGATGAAGGCTTCATCAATGGAATTAGTGCCTGATATTGTTTGGCTCTGTGTCCACACCAAAATCTCATCTCAAATTGTAATCCCCACATGTCAAGGGAGGAACTTGGTGGGAGGTGATTAGATTATGAGGGTGGTTTCCCCCATGCTGTTCTTGTGACAGTGAGTGAGCGCTCAAAAAATCTGATGGTTTTAAAGTGTGGCACTTGCCCTTTGCTCGCTCTCTCTTCTGTCACCATGTAAGACTTGCCATGCTTCCCCTTCAACTTCTACCATGATTGTAAGTTTTCTGAGACCTCCCCAGCCATGTGGAACTGTGACTCAATTAAACCTCTTTCCTTTATCAATTACCAAGTCTTAGATGGTATCTTTATAGCAGTGTAAAATGGGCTAATACAGTGCCCTTATAAAATAGACCCATAGGAACTCGTTCACCCCTCCCACCACATTAGGACATAGCAAGAAGGTGACATAAATGAAACAGGTTCTCACCAGACACCAGATCTGCCAGCAACTTGATCTTGTACTTCCCAGCCTCCGTAACTGTGAAAAATAAATTTCTGTTGTTTATAAGCTGCCCAGTCTATGAATTTTGTTATAGCAACCTGAAAAGACTAAGACAATATGGAAATACAGAAGATCATGAATAGCCAAATCAATCCTGAGAAAGAAGAACAAAGCTGGAGGCATCACAGTTTCTGATTACAGGGTATCTTAGAAAGCTTCAGTAATTAAAACAGTGTGGTACTTTTTTAAATGCAGGCACACAGACTAGACTAATGTCATGGAATAGAGAGCCTAGAAATAAATCCAAATGTATACAATCAATTGATCTTCAAAAAGCATGTCAAAAATACACAATGGGTGAAGTATAGTATCCTCAACAAATGGTGTTGGGTAAACTGGAATATGCAAAATAAGAACATTGCATCCTGATTTTATACCATTACAAAAAACTCAAAGTGGATTAAAGGCTGAAATGTAAGACTTAAAAATGTAACCTCCCAGAAAAAAAAATTAGGAAAATCTTTATGATATTGGCCTGGTAGATGATTTCATGAATATGACACCAAAAGCACAGGCAACAAAAACAAAAATAGACAAATGAGACTACATGAAACTAAAAAGCTTCTTCACAGTAGAGGAAACAACCTACAGAGTAAAAAAGCAACTAGTATAATGAAAGAAAATATTTCAAACAATATATCTAACAAGAGGTTAATCTTCAAAATATCTGAGGAATTTCTACAACTCAAGATCAAAAAACTAATAAATTAATTAAAAATGGGCTAAGGATGTGAAAAGATATTTCTCCAAATAAGTCATACAAATGGCCAGCAGGTATATGAAACATGCTTAGTGACTAATAATTTAGGAAATAGAAGTTAAACTCACAATGATATATCACCTCAAACCTATCAAGATGGCAAAAGACAGTGTTGATGAAAATGTGAGGAAGTTAGAATCTTTGTACATTGATATGGTTTGGCTGTGTTCCTACCTGAATCTCGTCTTGAATTGCAGTTCCCATAATCCCTATATGTAGCGGGAGGGACCAGGTGGAAATAATTGAAACATGGGGGCAGTTGCCCCATCCTGTTCTCATGATAGTGAGTTAGTTCTCATGAGAGCTGATGGTTTTATAAAGGGCTTCCCCCTTTGTTGGGCACTCATTCTTCTCTCTCCTGCCACCATGTGGAGAAGGACATGTTTGCTTCCCCTTCCACCATGATTGTAAGTTTCCTGATGCCTCCCCAGCCATGCTGAACTGTGAGTCAATTAAACCTCTTTCCTTTATAAACTACCCAGCCTCAGGTATGTCTTCATTAGCAGCATAAGAATGAACTAATAGAGTAAATTGGTACTGAGTAGTTGGGCACTGCTGTAAAGATATCCAAAAATGTGGAAGCGACTTTGAAACTGGGTAAGAACCAGAGGCTGAAACAGTTTAGAGTGCTCAGAAGATAGGAAAATGTGGGAAAGTTTGGAACTTGCTAGAAACTTGGAGGGCTCAGAAGACAGAAAGATGTGGGAAAGTTTGGAACTTCCTAGAGACTTGTGGAATGGCTTTGACCAAAATGCTGATAGATAGTGATATGAACAATGATGTCCAGGCTAAGGTGGTCTCAGATGGAGATGAGGAACTTGTTGGGAAATGGAGCAAAGGTAACTCTTGCTGTGCTTTAGCAAAGAGACTGGTGGGTTTTTGCCCATGCCCTAGAGATCTGTGGTACTTGGAATTTAAGGGAGATTATTTAGGGTATGTGGTGGAAGAAATTTTTGAGTGGCAAAACATTCAAGAGGAAGCAGAGCATAAAAGTTTGGAAAATTTGTAGCCTGAGGATGCAGTAAAAAAGAAAAACCCATCTTCTGGGGAAAAATTTAGGCCAGTTGCAGAAATTTGCATAAGTAGTGAGGAACCCAATGTTAATCACCAAGACAATAAGGAAAATATCTCCAGGGGATGTCAGAGAAGTCGTGGCAATCCCTCCCATTACAGGCCCAGAGGCCTAGGAGGGAAAAATTGTTTCCTGGCTCAGGTCCCCAGACCTTCTGCTGTGTGCAGCCTCAGGACTGCCTCCTAGCAGCTTTAGTTATGGCTAAAATGAGCCAAGCTACTGCTCACATCATGGCTTCAGAAGGTGCAAGCCCCAAGCCTTGGCAGCTTCCACGTGGTGTTGAGACTGTGGGTACAGAGAAGTCAAGAATTGAGGTTTAGGAACCTCCACCTAGATTTCAGAGGATGTATGGAAATGTCTGGATTTCCAGAGAATCTCTCCTAGGGCAATGTGAAAGAGAAATGTGGGGTCAGATCCCTCACATGGAGTCCCCACTGCGACACTGCCTAGTGGAGCTGTGAGAAGAGGGTCACCATCCTGCAGACCCCAGAATGGTAGATCCACTGACAGCTCATGTGCCTGGAAAAGCTGCAGGCACTCAATGCCAGCCTGTGAAAGCAGCCAGGAGAGGGGCCATCCCTGAAAAGCCACAGGAGCAGAGCTGCCCAAGGCTATACAAGACCACATCCAGTGTGACCAGGATGTGAGGCACGGAGTCAAAGGAGATCATTTTGGAACTTTAAGGTTTAATGATTGCCCTATTGCATTTTGGACTTCCATGGGCCTGTATCTCTTTGTTTTGGACAATGTCTCCTATTTGGAATGGGAGTATTTACCAAATGCCTGTACCTCCATTGTATCTAGGAAGTAACTAACTTGTTTTTGATTTTACTGGTTCTTAGGCAGAAGACACTTGCTTTGTCTCAGATGAGACTTTGGACTGGGACTTTTGAGTTAATTCTGGAATGAGTTAAGGCTTTGGTGGAATGTCGGAAGGGTGTGATTGTGTCTTGAATTGTGAGGACATGAGATTTGAGAGGGGCCGGGGACAGAATGATATGGTTTGGCTGTGTCCCCATCCAAATCTTATCTTGAATTGTAGTTCCCATAATCCCTATGTGACATGGGAGGGACCAGGTGGAGAAAATTGAATCATGGGGAGAGTTTCTCTCATCCTGTTCTATAGTAGTGAGTTAGTTCTCAAAAGATTGGGCGGTTTTATGAGGGGCTTCCCCCTTTGATGGGCAGTCATTATTTTATCTCCTTCTGCCACGTGAAGGACGTGTTTGTTTCCCCTTCTGCCATGATTGTAAATTTCCTGAGGCCTCCCCAGCCATGCTGGACTGTGAGTCAATTAAACCTCTTTCTTTTGTGAATTACCCAGTCTCAGGTATGTCTTTATTGCAGCAACCGTGGAAAACTATATGGAGGTTTCTAAAAATATTAAAATTGTCATACCATATGATCTAGCAAGCCCACATATAAGCATATATCCAAAATAACTGAAATCAAGATCTTGAAGAGACATATGCATTTCAGTGTTTATTGCAGCAATATTCACAATAACCAAGATGTGAAAACAACTTAATTGTACATCCACGGATGAAAGCATAAAGAAAATGTGATATATACATTCAATGGAATACTATTTTGACTTTAAAGAAAGGAAATCTTGCCATTTGTGATAACGTGTAACTTTGAGGGCATTATGCGAATTGAAGTAAGCCAGTCACAAAAGACAAATACTATGAGGTGTCTAACTAAAATAGTCAAATTCATAGAATCAAACTGTGCAATAACGGTTCCCAGGCCCAGAGGGAGAGGAAAAATAGGGAGTTACTTTTTTATTAACCATTTTTAATTTATTTTTAATTGAAGCTAAAAAGTGTATATATTTAAGGTATAAACATGATGTTTTCATATCTGTACACATTGTAGAATGGCTAAATCAAGTTATTTAACATATGCATTACCTCACGTCCTTATTTTTTGTGGTGATTAAAATCTATTCTCTTAGGAATTTTCAAGTATATGATATAGCATTATTAACTGTGGTCAACATTTTATACTATAGATCTCTTGAACTTATTTCTGTCTACATAAAATTTTGTTCAATAATAATTTTATTTTTTTAATTAATAAAATCTTTGACTAATATCTCCTCACTCCCCCCACTCTCCATCTGCTAGTAACCATCACTTTACTCTCTGTTCCTAGGAGTTCAAATTTTTTTAACACTCCACAATAAATATGATGTAGTATTTGTCTTTCTGTGCACCTCAGCCTCCCAAGTCACTGGGACCGCAGACACATGCCAAGTCCAGCTAATTTTTCCTTTTTTTTTTTTTTTTGGTAGAGATGGGGTTTCCCATGTTGCACAGGCTGGTCTCGAACTCCTGAGCTTAAGTAATCTGCCTGCCTTGGCTTCCACGAGTGTTGGGATTACAGGCGTGAGCCATTGTGCCCACCCCCCATGTTTTAACATAATATAATGTTCAGGTTTGTCCAGGTTGTCACAAATGACAGGTTTTCCTTCTTTTTTGAGGCTGAATAGCATCGCATTGTGTATATATTCCACATTCTTAAATCTAGTTATCTGTTGATGGACATTGAGAATGATTCCATATCTTGGCTATTGTGATTAATGCTGCAGTGAACATGGGAGTCCAGATACCTCTTCCACATACTGATTTCATTTCCTTTGGATATATACCCAGTAGTAGAACTGCTGAATCACATAATAGTTCCATTTTTAATTTTTTTGAGGAATGTACATGATGTTTTCCATAACAGCTATACTAATTTACTTTCCCTCCAACAGTGTACAAGGGTTTCCTTTTCTCCATACCCTCACCAACACTTGCTATTTTTCATCTTTTTGATAATACCCATGCTAACAGGAGTGAGGCAATATCTTATTGTGATTTTAATTTACTTTTCCCTGATGATTAGTAATGCTGAGCATTTTTTCATAAACCTGATGGCTACTTGTATGTCTTTTTTACAGAAAGGCTTATTCAGTTTCTTTACCCATTTTTTTAATTGGGTTATTTGTTTTCTTGCTAGTGAGTTGTTTGAATTCCCTATCTATCTTGGATATTAACCTCTTATCCAATGTACTACTTGCAAATATTTTCTCTCATTCTATAGGTTATCTCTTCATTCTGTTGATTGTTTCCTTTGCTATACAGAAGCTTTTTAGTTTCATGTAATCTCATTTGCCCATTTTTGCTTTTGTTGCCTGTGCTTTTGGGCCCATAGCCAAAACATCTTTGTTCAGACCAATATTATGGACTTTTTACCTTATGTTTTCTTTCTTTTTAATTTTTTTTTTTCAGAGGGAGTCTCACTTTGTCACCCAGGCTGGAGTACATTGGAGGTACAAACCCCTCACTATAACTTCACTATAACAGCTCACTATAACCCCTACCTCCCAGGCTCAAGCAATCCTCCCACCTCAGCCTCCCAAGTCCCTGGGACCACAGACACGTGCCACCAAGTCCACCTAATTTTTTGTTGTTGTTGTTAGAGATGGGGTCTCACCATGTTGCCCAGGCTGGTCTCGAATGCCTGAGCTTAAGAATTCTGCCCACCTTGGCTTTCACAGGTGGTGGAATTACAGGCATGAGCCACTGTGCCCACCGCCCTATGTTTTCTTCTAGTAGTTATACAGTTTCAGGTCTTGTGTTTAAGTCTTTAATTCATTTTGAGTTGATTTTTGTATATGGTGTGAGATAGGGGACTAATTTTATTATTCTGCATGTGGATATCCAGTTTTCCTAACATACTTTATTGAACAGACTATCCTGTCTCCAGGAAATGGGGAGTTACTAATCAACAGGCATAAATTTTCAGTTAAGCAAGCAGAATAAGCTCTAGAGATCTACTGTACAACATTGTACCTATACCTAACATAATAATGTATACTTAACATTTTTTAAGAAGGTATATCTCATTTTAAGTCTTCTTACCACAAGAAAGTAATACTTTTTGAAAAAAAGAAATAAAATGTTCAATAGGAAGGGTAAAATAAAGATTTTTTTAACTGAGAGAATTGATAGGATATCTAGTGGTTTAATCCAGGAATTCAGCTACCCTGTTAATATTACTTTGAGGAAGGGAGAAGAAATACAAAATCTTTGAGAAATTAAGCAAAGAAAAAAAGACAAAAACATTTTGGAGCTAATTAGAGATGAGAATCTTCAAGATATATATTCTAAATTCCAACAAGGATGGATTTTTAAACTCACCAAAATAAATGTATTATTGTGAACTTTCAGACCACCAAGAATAACTAAAAGTTTTCAAAACAAAACAACAAACATTATAAAACAATGGATCACTCAAAGAATAAGGAGTTAGACTGGCTTTAGAATTTTTATCAGCAACATTAAAGGTCAGACAACAACTATACCAATTCCTTTAAAGGTCTATGGGAAAATAATTTTCAGTCTAGGATTCCAGCCAAATTCATTAACAAGTGTGAGGTTAAGATTAAAAACATTTTTATAAATAAAAATGATCAGATGTTTTTTCTGCCATGCACTCCATATTGGGAGGCTATACCTGAAGGTGTACAATGGCAATATTGTATTAGAAATCAAAAAAAGAAGAAATTATAGAATCTAGGAAACAATCAAGCACACAATAGGGACAGTGATGCAATAATACAGGATGGCAGGTTCTAAGCCACTTTAAATCACAATCTGTCCAGTACTAAGTAGAAAGACTGAGTGAACTACAGAGGCAGTTCTCCACATAAAAAGAAAAGGAAAGTGTTTGAATGAGAAATTCTGATGTAAAACATACAAAGTGAATGAGAAGCAATTAGAAACGTCAATAACCAGAAACTATACAGAAGCCAAGGTTCAAATATTAGGAAATGGTTTTAAATTAGATTTTAATTGGGAGGCTTTGATTGGGAGCCTGCCCAACTCATGAATCATTAAGTCAGTGGACTTCAAAAAATAAATAGTTGCCAAGCATGGTGGCTCACAGCTGCAATCCCAGCACTTTGAGAGGCTGAGGCAAGAGGATCACTTGAGTCCAGACAGTCAAGGTTGTAGTGCGCCATGATCATGTCACTGCACACCAGTTTGGGAAACAGTGAGACATTGATTCAAAAAACAAAAACAAAAACAAAAACTCACAGCTTCTAATTAACCCCAAGTTATTTTAAGATATGTATTACATTTATTAAAGCAAACTAAATATAGCCCTTCTCAGGCAATATTTAGCCTGAGAAATACAGAAGGACTTCGTACTTCTATGTTTAAGTCCTTGTGGATGAACCATCACCTACATTAATAGGTAGACAAGATCAAAAACCTAACTTAAGAGTATGCGCTTGTAACAATAGCTGAGTCTTGACCAACCCCATCAGCCAATCCCAAATACTCATACACTGCTGAGTGTTCAAACTGTGTTCAAATAAGGCAAACACCAACCTGTAACCCATCCAGCTGTTTCTGTACCTCACTTCCAATTTCTGTATGTCACTTTCTTTCTTTTTTTTTTTTTTTCTTTTTGTCTGTACATTTGTTCTGACCACAAAGCATCCCTGGAGTCTCTCTGAAGGCATCTCTGGAGTCTCTCTGAAGGCATCTCTGGAGTCTCTCTGAATCTGCAGTGATTGGGAGGCTGCCCAACTCCTGAATCATTTTTTTATTGCTCAATTAAACTCTGTTACTTTTAATTTGTCTGAAGTTTTAACACATTCAAGCTAAAAAGGTTCATGACTATATATATCTTTGTATTAAAAAAATTTTTAAGAAGTATTGCCAGAAATAATATTAGGTCAGAAAACATATTGTGACATTATCCACTTGCATGTTTGTACCATTCATATCAGGATTCTTGAACCCTCATAGTGAGGGAAGAAAAGGTGCAAAGTACAAAGAAAACACAAATAACTGAAAGATCAAAACCACAGATAGCATCTATAGGGTAAACTCAAGATCAGAGAATGGTTAATAACTTCAGTTTATTTTAACAAATATCCTTTGAAAGGGAACTACAATATACTACGATTTTACTTAAAATATAAATAATTTTTAAAAACTTAATATGAATTATTCTACTTTTATAAAAATAAGATTTAAAATTTAATCCATTAAAATTATTGGCTTTGGTGTTTTTAAGGATATGAACAAAACTTTATTCTAAGGAAAATATTTCTGACCTCTTTCTTTCCCTTCCTGGTCTTTCAAAGCCAGATTCTCAAAACTTAAATTATTTTCAAATAATTCTTAATGAATTCTGTCTTTTGAATGAGGATGGGAGTTTCACTGCACTTCTCAAAAATTATAGCAATATAGCAGTTTCAACAACTAAGAGTCTTTAAAAATATATCATGAATGAAATGATTTAAAATTGTTTTTAATGGTTTGTGCCTGAAAGTAGCAAAGTTACCCGTATCTGCATTCCTATAAACATGCAAACCAAATGTTTAGTGAGATACTCTAAGAGGAGAGGAGGTCAGTCAAATGTAGATAAAGGGCTCTGACTTGGCTCTTAATAAACTTATTGTCTAGATCTCGATAAAAGATGGCACTCAGGCCAATATAACTAACAATATTAAAGCTAGAGGTGAAGTTTCAGGACCCACTCAATATTGAGGATAATGAGAGACTTTAGAAATAAAAAGAGAGATTGTAGCTAAAGAGACACTCTTTAGAAACTATGAATCTGCTTTTTAAAGTGCCTTGAGATGAAAAATATTTTTTAAACAGATATTTTTATGTATTTTAGTATATATTTTATATAATGTGTCTAATATGTATATTCTAGATTATATAAAAATAAACTTATTTCCTATATTCCTATTTTCCCCATATATATTAAATAATATATTATTAAATTCTATCTTCAGTACTTTTTCATTTCCCACTAGGGCAGAGTTGCTAGCTGCTCTGGTAATGGAATCCCAATTTGGCTGGGGCTCCCAAAACACACCATCACTCCACTTCAGTTATTTTGAGATGCTTAGGCATGCTCTATCCTCAGGTCTTTGCAACTGATATTCTCTTTGTCTTGAACGTCACCCCCCACTCCCAGATTTCTGCATGATTTCGTTGAAATCTTTACAATAAATTCTCTTGATAAGCTATCTAAGACATCAACGCATTATCTCTGTCTCTTGCCTTTTTTCTTATTATTTCTAGTTATCTAATATACATGTAGTTTATTCACTTATTGATTGTCTTTATCTCTCAATAGAATGTAGCTTTCAGGAGGCCAGAGGGTTTGTTTGTATACTGTCAACTCTCTAGAATAGTGATTGACATATAATAGGCATATGGTAAACATTGTTTAATAAGTGGATGTTTATAAAAATAATTCTGCTTTTATATACCCTTCCCTTTGTATCCATCCCAAGACATAGGTGCATAGGTGTTTAACCTATTAATCAGAGACTTGGTTAATACTTGATTCTAGTTTGCAATTCTAAAAGAAGTGTCTGACCTAGGGTAACTAATATAGAGCTACAGGGGTCAATAAATTCTGCACATGCGTCTGAAAGCTGGAACTCTTATTTATCAGCAAGCAGGGTTTGGAACATAAGGGTAGATACTGGAGTGTCAGAAGCGTGCACATTGAGCACCAAATTCCCCCAAGCTGAGAAATGTAAGGCCATTATTTTCTGCTTCTCACAGAAAGTAGAGCTGATGCCTCCCAACAGTCCAAACACTGGGATACAAACATTCATGTACTTTCAACTCCAGGACAGGGAGTAATTCCCTATGGAATAATTGAGAGGTGGACATGTAGCACCTGGTATGCAATCAAGAAGACCATACTTCCAAAGAAGAACTTCCTGACGTGGAAAAAAGCTGGAGACTGTTAGTTGATTACATTATTCTCACCATAGGAGAGAGGCTGGAGCACCGAAGAACTGTGAGGAGATTGGCAGAGTACATGATGCAGAGGAGAGTGATGTGCTGGCTCAGGGCCCAAGAGAGGATGTGGTAGTACCCCAGGAACAAGACCACAGCAGACACTGTTGGGAAGTACAGCACACATTGATAGTCAGTTGCAATGAGAAAATTTGGCCTTTAAAGTTTGTGATACAGTTGGTTGTGTCCTCCAAAAGTATGTGGATCCCAGATAAGGAGCCTGAGGTCATTTTTCAAAATCAAAGCTAGGTCAGCAATAGAAACTAGAGGTCACATGGAAACACTTTTAGGCCTTGGTATATTGCATCTTTTTAGGTCCAGCTCTCAGAGGTATGGCTCCATTTCACGATTGGGGTAGAAACACATGTTGGGAGGAAAACCTGACCTCAGGACATGTGACCTACATTCACACTAGGTCTGGGGACTATTTATAAACATGATCACATAAGTATTATAAATAGGGCTACCAAATGAAAGACAGTCATTAGGGTCAGTGGGAACTTTAAGCACTTGACAATTCGATTTGCCCTTTCTTATGCTTTTGTAAATTTAATTATTTTCACATGTATGCTGCCAAGAAGAGCACAGGTAAATTTTATTTAACAAATATTTATTAAAAACATACCATGTGACAAGCACTATATTCCTGTGCAGTACTTGGATTTGATTTGATTTTGATATATATTTTTTTCTTTTAGAAACAAGGTCTCACTCTGTTGCCCAGGCTAGAGTGCAGTGGTGTGATCACAGCTCATTGCAGACTCGATCTCCCAGGCTCAAGTGACTCTCCTGCCTTGGTCTCCCAAGTAGCTGGGACCACAGGCCCTTGTCATCATGCTCGACTAATTAAAAAAAAAAAAAAAAGAATTTGTAGAGAGCTTCTCCCTATGTTTCCCAGGCTGGTCTCCAAGTACCTGGATTTTAAAAATAGAATTTTTAAAACTCTATTTTTAGGGATAATGTGTTGATGTTTTAGATAGCATATCTAGAGAATTTATTGTAAAGATTTGAAAGAAGAGAAGTAGTTGGTCATGCAGAAATCTGGGGGGAAACGTCCAAGGCAAAGAGAGTAACAGTTGGAAAGACCTGATTATAGAGCATGCCTAAGCATCTCAAAATAACTGAAGTGGAGTGATGGTGTGTTTTGGGAGCCTCCAGCCAAATTGGGGTTCCAGTACCAGAGCAGCTAGCAACTCTGCACTAGAGCGAAATGACAAAGTACTGAAGATGACTGTTTAGAGTAATCATGGGATACTTCTTTTGCCTTACAGACAGCCTAATGTCTAGTTTTGTGGGGGAGAGCAGACGTCCCTCACACAGGAAACTTGTGTACCCTTATGGCTCTTGACTGACTCATGTCCAGTTTATGCCTGCCTGACCATCGATTTGGCACTGGGAGCCCGACTTTGTGTTCCTCCATGAATCCAGGGGGAAACCCAGGCTGGGGTAATTCCTGGTTCTTTAGATGGAAGGCACCAATTTAATACATCACCCCAATAAGAAACAAGTTCAAAGATATTTAGTTATATAGATCCTGGGCAAAGGAGGGCATAATGAGTCAGGAGAGTAGTCATTCATCCCCAGGTCATGTGAAGCAGGAATGAAGAGTCAGGCAGAGAGAGAGCACATAGCAGCTAGCAGTATATGTAAGGGAATAGGGTGTGGGTCACTTTAGGTTCACAGGCAAATCCATGAAATATCTCTTTAAAAATATGAACAGCAGGAAAGCAGGGAGCCCAGTTTGCTAGCCTGAAGAGATGCTTCTAAATTCTTATCCCTGGCCACCAACTTTAGCCATTTGATGTGATGTAAAACTGGAAACTGTCAAGGGTGACTGAGCCCTGCCTCTGGTATGAGAAAGTTAATCCTGCATTCAAAGATGGATACTGAGGCTATATAAATTTATAATCATTCACTACATGGTGGAAGGCAGTATTTAGAGTCAGAGAGATAATTTGGGGTGGTAGTGTAACTGGAAGGGTAAAAACAGGGCATACAGAGTCTTGTTGGCCATAGTTAAAACTTTAGGTTTTGCTCCAATTAGAGGAGAAACTTGGAGATTTTTTTTTTTTTTATACTTTAAGTTTTAGGGTACATGTGCACATTGTGCAGGTTAGTTACATATGTATACATGTGCCATGCTGGTGCGCTGCACCCACTAACTCGTCATCTAGCATTAGGTATATCTCCCAATGCTATCCCTCCCCCCTCCCCCCTCCCCACCACAGTCCCCAGAGTATGATATTCCCCTTCCTGTGTCCATGTGATCTCATTGTTCAATTCCCACCTATGAGTGAGAATATGCGGTGTTTGGTTTTTTGTTCTTGCGATAGTTTACTGAGAATGATGGTTTCCAATTTCATCCATGTCCCTACAAAGGATATGAACTCATCATTTTTTATGGCTGCATAGTATTCCATGGTGTATATGTGCCACATTTTCTTAATCCAGTCTATCGTTGTTGGACATTTGGGTTGGTTCCAAGTCTTTGCTATTGTGAATAATGCCGCAATAAACATATGTGTGCATGTGTCTTTATAGCAGCATGATTTATAGTCATTTGGGTATATACCCAGTAATGGGATGGCTGGGTCAAATGGTATTTCTAGTTCTAGATCCCTGAGGAATCGCCACACTGACTTCCACAATGGTTGAACTAGTTTACAGTCCCACCAACAGTGTAAAAGTGTTCCTATTTCTCCACATCCTCTCCAGCACCTGTTGTTTCCTGACTTTTTAATGATTGCCATTCTAACTGGTGTGAGATGATATCTCATAGTGGTTTTGATTTGCATTTCTCTGATGGCCAGTGATGATGAGCATTTTTTCATGTGAAACTTGGAGATTTTTGAGTGAAAGAGTGATATCATGTGACCACACAGGGCACTGGATTGACATCATCTAAACATGGGCAAAAGCAGAACCAGGGAGACCAGTGGTGATGATGAAAAGCGGCTAAATTCTGGTTTTACTTTGAAGATGCAACTGATAGGGGAGAAAGACAGGAGTCAAGTATTAAATCAAAATTTTCAGAATAAAAACTGGAAGAATGAATTGCCATTTACTGAGGTGTGGAAGACTCAAGGAGAAAAAGTAGTGGAGGAGGCATGTCAAGAGCTCAGAAATACCTGTTTAGAAAAATTATTTTTAGATAAAAACAAATCATATTCATATTTTCACTATGGTGAAAATCTGAATCAAAATATTGTTCCCTATTTTGTTAGATAAAAACATAATCATTTTGAGATTTCTGAAATTACTAACAGAATCCATTTTTAGTCATTCGCTAGGCCCATATCTGGAGGATTCTTCTCCTATCCAATATATGTATTACAGGAGAATATACCTGTAATTGAGTAATTAGGCCTGGAAACGAGCAGTTCATTTATTTTGGTCCTGAGAAAATATCATTAATCAAATTTATGAATTCAATGAAATCATTTCTTTCATGTTTATTAAAAGACATTATGAAAATATTATCTCTAGTCTCAGCTGACAGTTCTAAACTTAATGTGACTTTTAATCAATGGCAACAAAATCAATTATGTCGCCACTGGGGGCACCTTAAGAAATGTAAATTACTACCAGTCAAAAAGTCTTTCCCTTTGGATTTATATCGTCACAAATTTTTTTTTAAAAGAAAACTAGGAGCATAAAAAAGGAAACTAGAACCATGTTTTTCAAGGATGTAGTGCTGTGTAGTGGAAAGTGCCCTTGTTTAGGAGAGAAAAATCAGTTTGTGATTCATTGTCCACTGTATACTAGCAGTGTAATATTTAAAAAGTCAGTGATTTTATTAAGTAGCAGATTCTTATTCTTTAAAATACCTTCCTATAGCACAATATAAATGTAAAATGGCATTGTTAATCTTTTTTCTTTTTTTCTTTTTTTCTTTTTTTTTTGAGATGGAGTCTTGCTCTGTCACCCAGGCTGGAGTGCAGTGGTGTGATCTCGGCACACTGCAACCTCCACCTCCCAAGTTCGCGACATTCTCCTGCCTCAGCCTTCCTACTAGCTGGGACTACTACTACTACGCCTGCTACCATGCCAGGCTTTTTTTTTTTTTTTTTTTTTTCTCTGTACTTTTAGTAGAGACAGGGTTTCACCGTCTCGATCTCCTGACCTCGTGATCCGTCCGCCTCGGCCTCCCAAAGTGCTGGGATTACAGGTGTGAGCCAAAGAGCCCAACCGGCATTGTTACTCTTATGTTACATTTAAACATTTTTATAAGAATAATGATTTGCATTTATCACAGAACTCATTCATTTTTTTACTCATTCAAATATTTCTTCCTTGCTTAGTGCCAATCAAAGCTTGAAGTAAGATCTTTATTTGCTTGGGAAGCATAAGGCATGTATTCAAGGCAAGTGAAGGATGGATGGTTGGGTGAATGAACAGACAGATGAATCAATCAAATGATAGTGTGTTTCATAAAATTTAAACTATCATTCCAATATTGAGTTTTAATAGATGGGTAAAGTATCCACCTGCCATCATAATATGCTTTCTTTTCTCCACAATAATGGGAGATATTTTGGATTTTAAATGTCTTGGCAGTGTTTTAATTTCAAGCCACATTGTTACCTTATGAGAAAATTTGGTACATTTTTCTATTCCCATCCCAAATGATATACAGACATGATGTTTAGTACTTCTCATTAGAAGATCTACAATATGATTAAATGACACTAAGATTATCTAATTATAAAATAGAACTACAGATATGTCCCAATCTAAATACAACTCTCATTAAAATTTCCTAGTAGGAAATTACAATATAAAAACAGAAATTTTCTTGTAACTTACGGTCAAAAGAAATTAAATTTTATTCATCCTTGTGAGTTAAAATCTCTACAAAATTAATAACCCAAAATGTATTCTCCTCAATGTGTTATTCCCCTCATTCTCAACAGGGTGGATTCTTAACGCTGGGGAGAAGGAGCCTTCAGCAACTCCAACCTTGGTAATTCTTTTGGTAACTTAAGACAGAATATACTTATTGATAAGTCTGTCATAAGCTACATTTTTTAAAGATCAAAAAAGTTAATAAGATACACAAGATTATCACAGTATTTACCCTATATCCATGGAACTTAGAAAACAAACCATTATTCAGCTACTAAAAGTTATCACAGACAAAACTATGTTTTGAAACTCAACACAATAGTGCCAGATATCACACAAGGTCTCAGAGATATCTGAGGGAAGGAAAGTTAACAGAAAGAATCTTTGTGTCAACCTTGCTAAGATGTCAGTCAATCTATGAGAGATGTGCCAAATTTTCCACCTGTGAGAATAAACTGAATTCCACAAATGGAATAACAGCAACAAGTTTATCAGTTTTGTACTGGATAGAAAAGTCACCAAATTTTACCATTCCATCCTACATTTACTTTTTCTGTGTGTTTTTGTATTGTTTGAAAAATTGCAATAGTGGCCAGCTCAGTCATGGAAGTTATCTGTCCCTTTTAATATATTTGAACGCTCTTAATTTTTATCTCTCCTTTGAGCCCTGAATTTCTGCCACCCTAGTGTTGAATTGTCAGCATTATTTAATGATGCAACCTCCATAATGCTTGCAATGAATATTTTCAGTCCTATGTCTCAGTAACTATTTCTATTGCCACTTCTTATAGGCTACTTTAAAATCTGTCTCTTAAAAAGAGGGCCTCCTTTCCCACAGTTGTTTTAGATAAATAATCATCATCAGTGAACTTCTACATTATGGTTGCTATCAATACTTGTTCCCTGTCCTTTGCAGCCAGCTGAGGACCAAGAGGGCTTCTCAAAACACTGTCATTCCTAACATTTCCCTTTGCAATTGCCCGAGGTCTTATCTTCTAACAATTCAATTGTTTTACATAAACCTTTTTATTAGACTGGTTTGAGATTTAAAGTTGTAAAGATGTACAGTTTCCATGTACCCATACCCAATTTCCCCTAATATTAAAATCTGACATTAATGATACATTTGTCACAATTAATTAATCAATACTAATACATTATCTAAAGGCCATGCTTTTTTACACGTCTTTAGTTTTTACCTAATGTCCTTTCTCTGTTCCAGGCTCCTATTCATGATATCACATTACATTTAGTTGTCGTGTTTCTTTAGGCTCCTCTTGGCCGTGACAGTTTTTTAGGTTTTTCTTGTTTTGGATGACCTTAGCTGTTTTAAGTAGTACTGGTAACAATTTGATTTTTACTTAAGTTAATTTCTTTCTCTACTAGATGTAGGACTAGTGCTGTTTACTGAATTTCAGTGACTTGTTTGTTTTCATTATGATTTTCTAGCCGAGAAGCTTGTTTTACTAATATACTTCTTTAGATTTTATCTTTTGGAAACTGGCATAGTGAGAGAGATAAAACTAGTGAGTCTGGGTCTATCAAGAAAAAAATATTTATCTTCCCTTGTTGGTTAATCCCACCCTATAGAACATCCTCTTTAGACTGATGTAGAGATAAAGCCCCACTATATTATCATTCTGCCTGCCTCATTTTGTTCCGCCTTCCAGTAGAATATGAATTCATAAATTCCTCAAGCATGTTCCCTCAGGACGATGGTAATATATGACTTCCCCCTATAGTAACTATCATTTTGAAACTCACTTACTAATGATTTGAATATTTTGCAATGATCATCCTAATTTTTTCCCTTGAACGTGTCCAAGTTTTCTTGTAACCAAATGTCACAGACATCCTAATCTTCTAGGTATATTTACTCAATTATTCTTACAAGGCATCTTCTATTTTCAGCTTTCAAAGATAACCTCCATAGTCATTTTTGGATCCTGGTTCCTTCCAGCACAGTTATTCAGTCCTGCTGTCATTATTTCTGTCTTAGCAACAACTAAACAAATATCTCTTCTTTTCTTCTATCTCCTTAGAGCTGTTAGGCCTAGTTCAATTCTTCTTCCTTCTATATCTGACTAGTATTGTTTGTCAGATATAAAAGGAAATACTTGTCTAGTCTGCCAACTAAAATATCATTTTTTCCAATAAGCAACTCTCTTCGGCTTATTTAGTAGTCTTCTTTTATTTGGTTTTTAACTAATAATTCCAGTTGCTGTTCGGTTTCCTGAAATAACTTGATTTCTAGAGTTAAAAAAGTACAGGCTTTTTTTTTTTTGCTAAGAATGTTTTCATTTTGTTTTTAATTGATACATAATAATTGTTCAGATTTATGGGATACTGTGTGATGTTTCAATACATGCATACATTGTTTAATGATCAAATCAGAGCAATTAACATATCTTTCACAACAAACATTTATCATTTTTGTGGTGAGAACACTCAAAATCCTCTCTTTTAGCTATTTGAAATATACAATACAGTAGATAACCACTGTTCTACTCTCAACTTCTATGAGATCAACTTTTATAGATTCCACACGAGTATGATTGTGCAGTATTTGTCCCGTGATTGGCTTATTTCACTTAACATAATGTCCCCTGGGTTCATCCATGTTGTGGAAAATGGCAGAATTTCATTCTTTTTTATGGCTGAATAGAATTTCATTGTGTATATATACCATATTTTTTAATCCATCCATCTGTTAATGGACACTTAGGTTGATTCCATATCTTGGCTATTGTGAATAGTGATATAATAAACACAGAAGTGCAGATATCTTTTGACATTATTGATGTCATGTCTTTTGGATATATGCCCAGTGTTGGGATTGTTGGATCATACGGTAGCTCTATTTTTAATTTTTTCAGGAACCTCCATATTATTTTCCATAATGGCTGATACAGAGCTTTTCAATTGCCTTCTTAGACTGGGTTTGCAACAACTCAACTTTGAGCTCTGTTTACTTCATCTCAAGAGGATAGCATATTCTGTTCATAATAAGGGCTTTCATTCATTATTATTTGTTTATTTATAAAATTCTACCACACATCTCTGGAAAACCCATAACATGGGTCTCTGAAATTGGGATGTATAGCCAATGTTTAGTCACTTAACACAACTCAATCCAACTTGAGGCCACATAGTTTATTCCTTCTACACTTATCTCTCTTTGTCTTAAAGTCAGGTGACATGACATGAAGATGAACAGAATGTGAAACAGCTGGAATAGCACTGCCTACACAAACCTGGTACAAACTGCAAAGCCAGAACCTCATTAGTGTTCTATAGAATATGCAAAACTCAGCTGCCTTGCAGTTTAAAAGTAACAAATGTTATTCCTTACGAGTACTAAAAGGACTAATCTCAACTCAGCTTTACCTGAAATACCAGGCTAAGCTGAGACTATGAATTTTCAAGGTCTTGCTGTCACAGTCTCACCTAAAGGTATCTGTATCTAAGATGCTGAGGTCACCTGTATGGCTAAAGTTTGTCTAAGGCACAGGTGCTTGCAGCCTTGCCTGAATAAAAACTGTCACTTTCCTAGGACAAAGTTAATATGCTCCAGTGACCCATCAAAGTCAAAATCCCACCTGGCCAATTTACTAAAGCCTGAGGCCTAATGCCACCCACCCAGGGTGCATGAGCTAAAAAAAAAAAAAAACAATAATAAATTGTAAAAAGTAGCCATATGGCAAGCTATAGAAAGTTACCACCTACCAAAGAAAAAAAAAAAAAAAACCATGACTCCCACTTCTATTCCTGCTTGGTGAAACAAAACCCCGAGGCCATTCTTTTGGATCACTTAGGGTCTTGCTTCAACAAGATGCTTCAATCTCCACAGTTCCCTTTCTTACCAAATTCTGCTCCTTATCTATTGCCAAGTTGGCTAGTCCAATATATGAGATTTGAGGGCTTAAAGATTTAATATACAACACTCTTCTCCTCCTGTTGAAGTTCAGAACCAACTGATAGCTGATCAAATGAGTCAGAAGGATGGAGATGCCAGTTTTATTACTGAGGAAGCTGTTGGTGTCATAGCCTAGATATGTAGCCAGAAAGCCTTCCTAATACAGCCCCCATAGTCAGATCATCTACCATATATTAGAGATAAAAACAGAATACCATAAAGCCTTCCTAATACAGCCCCCATAGTCAGATCATCTACCATATATTAGAGATAAAAACAGAATACCATATTTTATCTAATAAATGACATCAGGTTCATAAGACCTGCCATTATTTTGTGCACCAAGAGAGAAATGGACCTTCCCTGTCATTTAAATTAGGACCTTCCATTAATAAGATACATGCTTTGTGTGGGCAGATCCCACGCGAAGTAAGTAAAGAGAAGCAGTTAAGTTGTACAAGCCCTGTTCATTCTCCCATGTATGTTAGTTGTATGATAATTGACTCTTCTCCTGAGGAGCAGTGAATGAGAGGGCAAACAGGCCAGTTAGTGCTATGCTTATTCTTGAGTGTTTGGAAATCTAAAACAAGGAAAAAAGAGGTTCCCTCGCCCAATCAAAAATTAATGTTGTATTTGAAAACAAAAAAGAATGCAACACTAGAGAAGATTACACTTAAAATAATCTCTAAAGCTTTTTAATTGGAAGAAAACCTTGTCTTTATAGAATAAAAGTTCCACAGAAAAAAATTCTAAGTATGAAGTGATATTTGTTTTAAAAAACTGAAAACCTTATTACTAAATGGAAATTTCAATTTTATGAGAATAATTAAAGCTAGTAAACATTTTGGAACTACAATAAGCAATTTTCAGACATTGAATCAACATTTTATATAGTCAATGGGAATAGGATCTAGAACTTGATTTTACCAGAACAATACAATTTCATGTCTTGCCTAATAAGATTAGTCAGTCTTGACTATTTGTTTGTCTGAATTGTCTCATAGCACCTTTCCTTTTAGATCAGAGATATTACACTTTCAGTATCTATAACAAGAGCAGATTGCTCATTTTCTCCTTTTATTGACTTTTAAAAGCATGCTTACTTAGCATTGTGAACAAAAGGACATTCAGGGGCCCAGTGAAAATCAAAAGCAAATCAGTAACCAAATGATGGAGCCTGAAGGACTTGGAGGTATAATATAAAGGAAAGACCACAGCTGTTGAGGGCACCATCTTTGGAGTCACACAGACCTGAGCCCTAATCCTCCCCCAGCATTTATTAAGTGGGCAAGCTACTTAATCTCACTTCACTTCAATATTTTCATCTTTATAAAAGTAATAATAATAATAATCATAATACTTCCCTCCCAGGGTCATTGTATGAATTAATGAGGCAATATATGTAAGCCAATAACACAGTGCCTAACCCATAGAAAATGGTAAAATAATAGAAATGCTTATTTTTCTATTCTGGGATAATACATAACACAGAAACAGCTTCCACACAAGATCAACACTGTTTTACCATTGTATCAATTCATTCGTGTTTTTCAACACTTATTTCAGGCTCTATGTCTTCCACACACAGCGTAGGATTGCACCTCCGACCTCTCCACCCACCTAATCCCCTGAGTGGTGGTTGCTGGGATTCATTATGCTACTGAGTTGTACATAGAATCTATGAGTGTCTCTTCCTGGAAAGAGTATTTAAGTGCTGATGTGAGACCCTGTATATCTTTCGTTCCCTTTGCCACAGCTGGCAACGTTTCAGATAGTGGCTGCTCCATCAGCCTGGGTCCCAGACAAAGAACAACATGAAACAGTGCTCCAGCAAACCCTCAATCAACAAGTAGCAGGAGTTTTGTTTTAAGACAAGAGATTTGTTTATTGCCACAGCAGAATTTAGTCAGTTCTGACAGATACACCTAGTTAATTTCACCTCTAATACATAATTACATTACCACAATTTACATTTCAAACTTTATATGTTCTACAGCATCCACCTGTGGTGATAATCAAGCAGGGTATCGGCAATATTGTTGAAATTCACTCATTCAACAAACATGTTTCAGATACTGCACTAAGTTCCAGGCAAAGAATGTTGAATAAGTGGACATGATACCTTTCCTCCTAGTTTACTATGAGGTTGATTAGATCATGAAGACAGGAAGATATTTCTCAGTAATGATATTACTACTTAAAGTTAAAACTAACCATGAAGAGGTTACCATTATCTGGTTAAGTCCTTAGTAGAGATGAGTTTATTTGATAACACTTTTCTTTTCACGTTATATGTTATCTTTTATTTTTTTCTTTCCAACTTTTTATTTTAGGTTCGGGGGTACACATGCAGGTTTGTTACATGCGTAAATTATGTGATCACATTTTTAATACATTACAAAGCTACTAAAAGTTAAGCCCTGTGGAAAAGATATGCTCAGCAGAATTCTGAGGCAGGGGGAGGTTTGGCTATAAAAAACAATCTAAATATAGAGTGCCCACAAACACAGAGTGGCTTGTAGTTGGGATGGATGCAGTCAAAAGGTATCATCCAGTGAACAGGGAGCAAGAGAGATAGGGGGGAATATTGGAACACATACTGGATTAAAAATCAATTCACTTGATTGAAGTTCTGGCTTGACTAACTTTGCCATATTACCTTAAAGCCATTTATTAAGCCACTTAATTTCTTTTAGCTTTAAATTCCTCATCTAGAAAATACATAGAATATGATTTTTCTTTTTTTGAGACAGGGTGTCACTTTGTCACCAGGCAGTGGTGCAGTGGTGTGATCTCGGCTCACGGCAACCTTCACTTCCCAGGCTCAATTGATCCTCCCACCTCAGCCCCACAAGTAGCTGGGACCACCACCATGCCATCACTGCTGCCTAATTTTTTTGTATTGTTGGAAGAGACAGTGTCTCACTATGCTGCCAGGCTGGTCTCAGACTCCTGAGTTCAAGCAATCTGCCCACCTTGGCCTCCCAAAGTGCTAGGACTACAAGCGTGAGCCATTGTGCCTGGCCAATAGGATATGGAGATATATATATATATATAATCTCAAGGAGTTTTGGTAAAATCTATAAGTGAAAGCATTTTGAAAGCTGAAAAATGCTATTAAAAGGAAGAATATTAATAATGTAAATATGGAAGGGTCTCTGAGGAAGACCATGAACTACAAATTTATCACACCTATTCCTGCAAGAAGAAAAAGAATAGAAGAAATTAGCGTTTTTATTTTTTAATGAAGTGACAATGTTTTTGAATGTTTTACTTTGCCTGAATGTTTTACTTTCTATGTAAACTAGCAGGAATACAAGGATGTTCCTAGAGTGAAGTTGCTCTTATTCACCTGCATTCTAATATCCTCCTTTAGTAGAAGAAAAAGGAACAGAATTACAGATGACCATAGAATTCAAAATAACTCCAGATATACCTTTGAGAATGACCACATCATCAGCCATGGGTTCTGGGCAGAAAAAAAAAAAAAGGTTGAGAGGCACTGTACTAGCTGACTTTTCTGTTAGCTGTTCATTGTTCTTATTTTGCAATTTTCTGATCCATACCTGTTTCTCAAACATCAATTTATGAAATCATACCCTTCTATACAGATAGGATGGGTAAGAGCAACTTTATTATTGGAGAAGAAGAAGGGCATTTGCATTTTCCTCCCTGCAAACTGTAAGAAAGACAACTTCTCATTATACTCTAATCATTGTAACTAATAAGAGTATATTTATTCTGCAACTTTTAGAATCAAAATAATTATGTTTTAGGAAAAATAATGAATCATCAAAGTGAAGATATGTGACTAACACATAATTTTAATAAATATTTCCCCGGAACTGTAATCCAATCCTTCTTTTCAGCCTGAGATATTCTCCTTTGAGCAGTAAGTATTTTTAAAAAATTTTGTTGAGATAGTAGAGCCATCATAAGTCGCTACTAATTTGACACTATATCTAATTGAAGTATCATGCCCTCAGTGACTAAATATCCACTACTAAACTAAGCTAGACAATAGAAACAATTACCTAATTAAGGATTTTACTCAATTACTAAGATCATTTAAACTAAATATGCTTTTTCTGAGAAAAACACTTCCCTGAAATCTTGAATTTATTCTATTGAATTCTGGTCCAGAAATGATAGCAAATTCTAATGTCTTATATTTACATTTATATGATTTCTCCACCAAGAATCTTTCTTAAGATATCCTTGCACTAGACAAGAAAAAAAAATTTCTTCATTATTAACAAACTTGATTTTCCCTGCAGCAAAAGTTTCCCAATTAGGTACATTCCCCTTCACATTGGAAAATAGATTCATTTATGAACCTGGAGAACGTATTAAATATTGTTTAAATATATGAAATGTTAAAGAAAGAAATGAGGAGATGGGGAATGGGAGATTTTTTGTTTTTGTTTTTAATGAAAAGAATATTTTCAAAGTACCAAAAAATATCAAAAAGCAGAATATTGTGAATTAGAGTAAAATTATCTGAAATACAAAACTAAGTGCTTGTGACATCTCCCAGTCATAAGGGCTGCGGTTGGAACATTCCTAAAATTAAAGCTCCATATTGATTGAAAACATTTCTCTGGCTGTATGTTCCATTATACTGAGAACTAATCTATCTTACATACCCAGAATATAGTACATTGCCTGGTACAGAGTAGGCCCTCAATAAATATTTATTATTGAATGAAAACATAAGAACAAAACTAGCAGAGGTATCTCAGTGTGCAGTCATGCTTTAGACATCAATATCTAAATATGGGCTAGAAAACTATCTCCAGTATAGAAAAGGTGTAAGAAGAGCTAAGTAGTGAGATTACTCCCTGAGTCAGACACTACTGGCTGGCTGGCTCAACAGCCAATCCCATTCACTCTCTTCTTTGATGCCTTGAACTAAGAGGTTAAAAAACTACACAGTTTTCCAACCTAATTTGCAACTATAAGCAATCATATGAACTGATCTGGCCAGTGAGACATAAACAATACTATGCTATGTGGTTTTGAGAAAGATTATGCATTCTTGATACAAGGGGCAAATATAGCTTACACTGCTGGTCCTGTTTATTTCTGTCTCCTGAAGTGATGTTGTGATAGCTGGACCTGTAGTAGCAATGCTGTGACATAAAGGAAAAGACAGAGATGCTGGCCTTGACAACACTGAGCCACTGAAGCAATCTCAAAAGCTGCCTACTTTCATAGTCTTGGTCTGTGAAAATAAAGCTAGAAGACTACTATTTGTTTAAGTCATTACTAGTTGGCTTATGTGTTACTTCCAGCCAAAAAGCCCTCTTAATCATACACTCCCTTTCTCAAATACACGTATTTCAAAGTTGAGTCTTGAAGTAAAGCATTCATGAAACAGCAGACTCTTGCCTTGGGTCATCATAATTAAAGGCCATTTGAGCTCAGGAGTTTATTTTGAGTTCTTTATAGTGGCCACTTGTACTAGGTCACTCTTCTTCATAAAGGACCTCTCATATATTTCATCATGTTACCTTTTTAAAAAATTGTTGACATGTCTACTTCGTATTATCAGAGGAGAAATCTTCAAGGGTAAAGCTCTCCTCTTATCTCCTTGGTATCCCAGGTACTTGGCATAGTGTTTGGCCCATGATCATCTCTCATGACTATTACTTGAATACATATGCACATAACTAATCAGATATTACTTTCAGATGAATGGCTGATTTAGAGATGATACAATTAGTAAACCATCACTTCTGGGTATGAAAAATAGATTTGAATTATCAGGAAGAAAATAATCAATATAAGACCAAAATAAATACCATAAACATGTTATATCTAAAATATGCAATAAAAACCTATCCCAAAATCTCTGAGAATAAATTTTTAGGTGGAAAAGCAAACCCAGTTAACATGCTTTCCTGTCTTCTGAGCTCCTTCAGTGTTTGTGCTCTGCATAATTTATTTACACTGGAGTCACAAGCCCAAAGTAACAGCAGTGATTCTAACACACATCTGTATGAATTAACCCCTCCAAGCAATGACTGTGCTTAGAGGATTTAACTCCCCTACAATGCTGATAATCTTTATCAGATCCTATTATCCCACCCCCAATCCTCAAAACAATTATTTGAGAAACCTAAAACTAAAAAGAGTTTGCATATTATGAATATATAGTTTGAGACAAAACCCCTAGAAAGGCTTTCAGCCATTTAATCTTTCATTCATCAGATGCCTACTGAGCTCTACAGTTTTAGGCAGTCAAGATAGGTAGATGGGTAGCACAAACACACCCCTCCTCCTGAAGTTTACAGTCTGATGAACCAGACTAACACTTCTAAACTTCTCCTATATAGAAATTCAGAAATCCATGCTATGTCCACGATTCCGTTTCCTCAATAAAATATGTCAAGGTGAACTTTTAATCTTTAAAGTTTAACTCATTCACTCCACAAATGTCTACTGAGCAAGCTTTCCCTCCTCACTGCCATCCTCATCATTTCCATAAGCACAGGGGTTATAAGGAAAAATATAACAGCCATAGTGCCTGCCGTCATGAAGCACCCATGTTATTTATAGAAGACAAATACACAAGTACTTCTATTACTGGTGATTCTTATTATCAAGTAATCCCCAAATTATATTTTTTTACATTTATTTTTATTCATATTTGCTTATAATCAAAAATTAAAATGTCCCAAAGCAGCCATTTATGGGCTATAGGTACTTTAATATTTGAACATTCAAGTTTAGAACTAACCTTAATTCAGGTGTTAACTGTACAATATGCAGAACAGAAACCAAAACAAACAGTAAATAGACAAGGGCTACTCCTTTTATTTTTTCCTTGTGAGAATCAGGGGGGAAAATACAAAAGATCCAAAGCACTGATCAGAGCATTTATATACCTAACAACTGAGGCTCATAAAGCACCACAAAACAATTTTATTCTTTCCCCCCATTGCCCCTGCATATCCAGCCTATAGGGCTTGTCCATCTCTATTCCCTTGGATGTAACTGAAAATCAGTGACTTGACTTTCAGATTGTTCCCAGATAAAACATTCCTTCTTTCATTTCAGTAGAAAAAAAGAAAATGCTACAGACTCAAGTAAAATCAGGTCTAAGGCAGAGTAATAATTAAAACTCCAGTATCCACCTGAGCTAATGCTTCTCCCCTCACCCAGCCTTGGAAGGCAGCCGGACCGCAGCCTGCAGTAGGACCTGGCAGGCTCTTCTTTCTGCCCAGCCGGCTTCCTCATCCTCATCCTCCCTCCACCTTAATCAGCAGCTGGAGCTTTTGATCTCTCTGAATTGAAGAGGTCAGAGATAGAAGGTATAAGGAGACATGAAAAATCTTATTTGTCTAGCACTGATCTAGCATTGCATTTTCCTGGGCTTTGCAGGTGTTCAAAGTTGACTTTCCTGATCCCAATTTCCTCAGTTCTTTGAAGACCCTCAGGCTCTGGGGATCTCTCACTGCAGACTCTGACCTGATTCTGGCGAGGCATTCATGACAGGCCACTGACTACCCTACCCAAAGCCTCTGGTGGTCTGCACTTCTCCTTCAGCCTTCTACTACCACCCTTTATGTGAATTATAAAATGGTGGCACCTCCAGGTTGATGAAGTATAGACAGGTGCCCTCCCACCATGTTGATACAGCCCTACGCACAAGCCTGGGCAAGCAGCTCCTTCTCACCTCTCAGCCAGGAGCCTTTGTGCAGACCACAACCTACAAGGTGACATTACTACAGCCCTGTGCCCTTCACAGACTGTCTACCGGAATCACAGATTCTCCACCAAGTACTTCTGGGTAGGGGCTAAGAAAACACATCTCCTGCTCTGTGCTCACTCTACCCAAATAGAGTACACAGGAAACCCATCCCTTTTGCCTGACATAAGGGCAAGTGCAGTCACTTGCCCTATTTTATTTTAGTCCTCTGAAAGACAGATTCAGACACAGTGTTTTATATTTCTCAGCTGTGAAGCAGTTCACTACATCACCCTAACTCCAACGGAACATAGCAATGGTTTTCCTATAGCAGCAGCACACTTCATTAGAGTTGAAGCAAGGAGAAAGTATATAAACCCTCACCCTGGGCTTGCATATTTAAAAGAACACCAAAAACTCTCTATGCTTGTATTCCCTACCTTTCTCAGCTTCTTATATTTTAACTCTCTTATATTCCACATGGATTAGGGATACTCCACTCGAATCCAGCACAGGGGGTGTGACAACTCTTACTTTGGAATATGGAGTAATTGGCTCCTCTTTGCATGGAAGCTTCAGTCAAAAGCAAGACTAGAATACATTTATTTTTATATATTGCAACAGTAATTAAAATAAGAATTTACAGATGTTCTAAGGAGAAACGTATTTTTGAAAGAAGTTGAAAAGTGAATGAGGGATGCTTATTAGCAAATTAAAGAGAATTTTAGTATTATATATTTACAAGGACATATGTACTTTAAGTCCCCAGAATAGATCAGTCAATCCTATTCTTTAAAAAATTATACAGAGGAATTTACAGTCACAGTGCAGATGAAGCAAGTAAAGGCTGAAGCAAGAGGTATGGCCAGATGACTAGAAGGTTTAGGTAGCCATATAATTTAATGCCCAAACCTGACACTTTGAGAAACAAAATGAAGACTATGAATACATTCAGACAACAGATGTAAACCAGAACTGTTCTGCATAAATTGGATGCCTGATTACCCTATGTGACCAAAATAACAGTTCATTCCTGACTGGTAGTAGAAGCCAACAATGAAATTGATCTCTGAAGAAAAACAGAGGTTTGCTTCAAAGAGAACAGTGCATTTCTGACTGGTAGTAGAAACCAACAAAGAAATTGATCTCTGAAGCAAAATGGAGGTTTGCTTCAAAGAGAATGCTAGTGAGAGTAAACTATGGATCAGAATGGGGACATGGAAGCCATTTTATTTGTAATCAATGATGACAGTACTTCCATTTTCAACGTTTATTCTGGATGAAAGATGGGACACTTTACAGGCCATATTTATTTGTTTTTTGTTTTTGTTTGAGGTGGAGTTTTACTCTTATTGCCCAGGCTGGAGTGCAGTGGTGTGATCTTGGCTCACTGCAACCTCTACCTCCTGGGTTCAAGTGATTCTCCTGCCTCAGCCTCCCTAGTAGCTGGGATTACAGGCACCCACCACATGTTCAGCTAATTTTTTGTATTTTTAGTAGAGAGGGGTTTTCACCATGTTTGCCAGGCTGGTCTTAACCTCCTGGCCTCAGGTGATCCACCCACCTCAGCTTCCCAAAGTGTTGGGATTACAGGCGTAAGCCACCGCCCCCAGCCTACAGGCCATATTTAAAAAATCACTGTAAAGAAGTCCAAGTGTTAATGGTAAGACTCCTAAGAAAAAACATCATGATTTAGTTATTCAAACAAATATAGATGAATTAGTGAAATTTAGAGAAACTAATAAAAATATGAGCTACAAGGAGTGATCTAGATGCCCAAATACATGTGTTTCACTTGAAAAATATTTGAGAAACTTGATACATCAGATGTAATTAAGAAAAGGAACTAGGATTGTTTAGAAATGGAGCCCAGCTAGAATACTTGGGGAGGGTGTGAAGAGAGGGATAATGTAATCTCTTAATTGACATGTTACTTAGTCAGAGGTTTTTATTTAGACCTATCCCTTGAGGATTTTAAAAGTAACTCGAAAACACACACACACACACACACACACACACACACCAACAAATAAACATTAAAAGCCAATCTATATTCCCGATCAATGACGAATTTAAACAGTGAAGACTAATTGCTTTCAATTAAATATGCTCAACAATTAAAATACCATCAGTTAACTATTATATAAACCAGGGATTTTTAATAGTAACTAATATTTATATGCTGCTTACATGGATTTACTTATCCTCAAAATAATTCTGAGGTATGAGCAATTGTTATTCCCATTTTACAGATGATGAAACTGACACATAGGCAGGTTAAGAAACTTGCCCAAGTTCACGCAGCTAGGAAGTGATGAAAATTCAGGATTCACATTGAGGAATTCCTTTGTGTGTATGGCGTAACGTGGGAGAGGAAAGAAGTGTCTCATCAGGCAATATCTGATAACAGATTGATAATTTGCCTCAGCATTTCAGCCTCTACTCACCACAAGCCTTAGTTAACAGCTAGATACAGACTATGGAGTGCAGTTTATCAGCACTTTCCGTTGTGCAAACATCAGCTACTTTTGTGTGTGTGAGACAAAAACATCAGCTCTCTTCTACTTCTCTCAATCCCAGCTAATTCTGATAAGGTCATGGAAGTGCAAAATGATGTCTTCTGGAACGTTCTGAAAGAGACCAAAATCTACCCACACAGCTTCATGAGGATCTGAAGCCTTGCAGTGTATAAATCTTTATCTTTCTCATGTTCATGTCATTGCCCCTTGATATACAGTTGTCTATTGGGCAGACATTATTAAAAGTAAATAAATTCTTAAAATTAAAATTAAATTCCTATAAAGATCTTTTTTTGGTGAACAATACATGCTGGAAAATACTAATGAAACACAAAGGAAGAGGAATTTTGCTTGTACGTGGTCAATGCTATTGCATTCCAGAAAGAATAACGTTGAAAGGGGGACTTCTAAAATTTTAGCATTTCACTATATAATAACACTTTAATTTTTAATATATTCAAATTTCTGGATCTAGTGGAGTTCACAATGAAATATATATATATATATATATGCACATGTGTCTTTTAAATATTGCTATCCCTCTAAAAGAATCAGTAGGTAAAATTATTTCTGTAGTTTAAAAGTTCTGGCTAGGTTACAAAAGACAGCAATTGTTAAACAACTTAACATTAAATATTAAAGACTAAATGTAGCATTTAAAGCATTAAGTTTAATTGTGTCTGGCTTCATATAATTCAGTCCTTGGTTAAAACAAAGTTAGTATACTAGAGTACAAAAATTAATGAAGTTTCAATTTGGAAATTAAACAGTATGTGTTTCTAGACATAGAAAGATGCCTGGAATTTTACCTTTAGGATTTTATCTGTAGCTGGCAGCCTATTAAAGCTATTTCCGCGTGCCTTTTTCTCTTTTGTGCCTACGTCACCGATTTAAGGTTCCTATTTATTTATTTATTTTTAAGAAGAAAGAAGAGGTTCTGTAGGAAACATTGACTGTATCCGACAACCATAGCAGGACTAGAGAAGGACTAATGAGGGGGTGCTGGGGGTAGCTTTAAGAGGCGAGGTGGTAGCACAAAAGGATAAGAAGAAAGATAATTCAGCAGTCCCCTATAATCTTATTCCACCCAAGAAATTTGGGAGAATGCGAAAAAGAAGCAGCCCAGCATTCCTGGATGGGCGTGGCTTTTCTCCAGGGGCTGTCCAATCGAATTCCTTCAGAGGGAGAAGATTGATAAGGGTTGCTAGGAAACAGGAGCGTCTGCCTCCCGCCTGACCCAGAGATTGTTCTGCACAAACCCTCTCCAGGGGCTCGCAGTGTGCAGTTGAGTCGCGAGTACGGCTGAGCTGCGCACCGGCCTCCCTGGCTCTCACACTCCCTCTCTGCTCCCACTCTCCTAATCTCCTCTGGCATGCGGTCAGCCCCCTGCCCAGGGACCACAGGAGAGTTCTTGTAAGGACTGTTAGTCCCTGCTTACCTGAAAGCCAAGCGCTCTAGCAGAGCTTTAAAGTTGGAGCCGCCATCCTCCCTACCTCCCCATGCCCCTTCACCCCACTCCGAAATTCACCGACCTTTGCATGCACTGTCTAAGGATTTCAGAGTGAGGCAAAGCAGTCGGCAAAGCTACCTTGGCTTTTCGTATAAAAATCCTCTCGTCTAGGTACCCTGGCTCACTGAAGACTCTGCAGATATACCCTTATAAGAGGGAGGGTGGGGGAGGGAAGAGAACGAGAGAGGGAGGAAAGAATGAAAAGGAGAGGATGCCAGGAGGTCCGTGCTTCTGCCAAGAGTCCCAATTAGATGCGACGGCTTCAGCCTGGTCAAGGTGAAGGAAAGTTGCTTCCGCGCCTAGGAAGTGGGTTTGCCTGATGAGAGAAGGAGGAGGGGACTCGGCTGGGAAGAGCTCCCCTCCCCTCCGCGGAAGACCACTGGGTCCCCTCTTTCCCCAACCTCCTCCCTCTCTTCTACTCCACCCCTCCGTTTTCCCACTCCCCACTGACTCGGATGCCTGGATGCTCTGCCACCGGGCAGTGGTCCAGCGTGCAGCCGGGAGGGGGCGGGGGCAGGGGGCACTGTGACAGGAAGCTGCGCGCACAAGTTGGCCGTTTGGAGGGCAAAATAAGTTCTCCCTTGGATTTGGAAAGGACAAAGCCCGCAAGCTACCTCTTTTGTGTCGGATGAGGAGGACCAACCATGAGCCAGAGCCCGGGTGCAGGCTCACCGCCGCCGCTGCCACCGCGGTCAGCTCCAGTTCCTGCCAGGAGTTGTCGGTGCGAGGTAAGGGGCCCAGAGGAGGACGTGTCCCTCTGGAGGGCGCCCAGCCAGGGCGCGGAAGCTCGGGTGCCGCGTGGGGCAGGCGCAGCCGGGAAAGTTGAGGCAGAGCATGGACCAGTCCCTACAGTCCTGACTGGAGTGGGAAGGGTGGAGGGCAGAGGCGATGTGGGTGTGCATGAGTGAGAGTTTGTGTGTGCGCGCCCACGTCTGTGTCTGGGAGGAGGGAGATTTCAGGGCATAGATCTGCGGCCAGGGTGCGAGAGGTGAAGGGACGAACTAGCACTCGCAGACCCCAGAGAGACCAGTCTCATCAGCCAACCACCTCCATCTCAGCTCTGGGCTCAGAATTTGTTTCTATTTGGGGGCTCCCTAAGGCTTTGTGCACAGGAATCCGTGCGATGACTGGCTGACATACGGGCGGTTTCATGTGGGTGTGGAGGTTGCAGGCAGAGGTGGGCAACGGTCAGCGAGACCTGGTCCATGCAGCCCAGATAAGCTCCGAAGCCGGAGGCGGCCAGAGGTTTGCCCTCCCGCAAGCAGGGTTGGAAAGGAGCCTTAACTCACTGCCCTTTGCTCCTTTTGGCTTGAGTGAAAAATCGAAAAGCCAGACAGGGAGCATATCTTTTCATCGACCCTGTTCCATTTTCTTATCTGACAGTGAGATAACTCAGAGAGGGCGGGAGATTTGCGATCCAAAAATAGACTAGGTGATATATCCAATAAGCTTGTTTCTTAAGGATTTCATTTAAATTTCTTTCTAGTTATTCCTTGGGTTATTAAAGGTGGACAATTCTCTAAGGTACAACACTTTTAGGTAAATATATTAAGGAAGGATTCTCCCACTTTAAGTATTTTAGATATTGTAAATTTTGAAAAACAAAACTATACACCTCTAAAGATCTTTGGTTAAGGACTCAACTAATTTGCTTATAAAAATATTTCTACTATTTGAATAGTAATAGATATGTTTGGGGTCTATATGTAGGTACATATTGGAATATTCAAAGTTGAGGTTAATATGAGTTGAGGTAGGTGTGAATTAAGTACCAACAATAGTTCCTTAGAGTTTCTTTGCTTGAATTTCTTAGAACTGTCCAGCAGAGCTACAGTATGTTTCTTTGTGGTGGGCGGGGGAGGGGGGGTGGGTGGGAGGGAGTTTAGGGGGTGGAGTCTGCTTTGGTTTATCTGATCACACATTTTAAGATTCCTCTCTGAATTCTAATTGTTTGCAGAAGTATATTCAATATAGGCATTACTAAAGTAATCTAGATTGCCACTATGCTAAACTATGGATAACAGTTCCTAACAAAGATGCTTAGGACACTCTAATGAATAAATATGATTCTATATTCCTACGTACCTTGTTTCTAAAATCAGCCCAATAGAATTTGAATATATTTGGAAGCTATTGTATGCCAGAAATTATTGTAATATTTTTCCTTTCACAATGGGTAGTGTTTTATATTTACAAAGATTTCTTACACCTGTAGACTTTAGCTGTCCGTCTTATTGGGTTTTGATCACCCAGCAGGAGTACATAGATATTTTGAATATACATGCCCAAAGGCTATCTTATGTTCAGAGTAACACAGGAGCTCAGGATGGAAAATGAGGAAAGGAAGTCTTGAAACCTATACCTTAACAAATAAAACAATGAAATTCCACAATATCTACCTTTATTAGATGAAAAAGAATATGGCAACAATACCTTTTAGCATTGAAACCCCTCCTGCCCCTAGATACTATATATCTAGGTATAAAACTGTGGTTTTATGAGTTAGGCCCTTACCAGTGAAATATGAAACCTAAATCATAGAAAATTATGCCAGCACAATGAATAGGCCACACTTTAGAGGTTGAAACAGATGTCTTTCTATTTATTTAAATTGAATGGTATTTTTCAAACTTCACGAATATATCATCAGTAACAAGAAAATGTGTAGAAAGCCACACACAAAAAAAATCTTATAATTAAAATATACTCTGTGACCTACTTATTTTTGCACAATGGGCTTTTTAAAAAGTTGTGGTATACATGTGAAAAGGAGTATAAATCAGATGATTTACCCCACAATTACACATATCAAAATGATGAGCTTATCTTTAATTTTATATCACTGTAATTAAAATTGGTAAGTTGAACAAATGCAAATATAACGAAATTGATTGAGCTTCATGTTTAAGTTGAAATTAATGTTTGTATTGAATAAAAGAATGGGGATAATTGTCAAAAGGTCACTGCTTCACTTCTCTATGACAGGTGATTAGCTGGAATCACACAATTGAAGATGTTCTTATTTTGAAAGATTCTCAGCAATAACATTTTACAACTTCCCTGGGTACATTTTCCTCACTTTTATTTCATGTCGAACTATCTTTTTGCCAAATAAAACTGTTGTCTTTCTTGTCCATTCTTCTAATAGTGATCAGTCGCAAAATGAAGCATGAGGTTTTTCCAGGATACTAGCTACCTCCTGCCAAAATGTAGCACATTGGCTTGGGGGTGAATTTTCCAATTGTTTTCCTGCACTAAACATCATCCCAATATTCTACTAAACAAAAGAAATGAAAATGAATACCTAATCACTATTGTAAAACAAGGAGGGCAGGATTCAGTTACGCACGCTGGAATGTGGCCAAAGTTCCAGCGTGAGACTTGTTTTCTCCAGGAGTAATTCTCAAAAAAATGAGTACGTGTTTACTCACAGTTGTCTCACTTTGCTATTTTAAACTGAGTTTATTGTGCATTCTCACATCTTTTGAGACTCCACTAAATGGATCCAATACTGCATTAGATGAATTTGTTGAAATTGCTCCCAAGGAGGAGCATAAAATGATAGAAGATTATCTACCAAGTCTGAACTCATAAAATGAGTATCATCATAGTAATCACTGAGACGGCAAAAACTATTAGCTCATACCCCTCCTTCTACTTCTAATGTAGGCTTGGTCCCCATAGCCTACTGTATTTTGGAGTACTTCAGTCCAGTCTGACTTTAAATGGATCACGTAATGACTTCTTCCAGAGTCTTTGAAAGACTATTTCACAGTCTAATGGTTCTCCCTATTAAGAACTTTGTGGTGATATTCAGCTTAATTTTCTCCTGATTATATTTTATCTTGTTACTTAATTCCTATTATAAACCTTCTGGACTAGTTCATCCTCTTGTCTGATTCAGATTCTTCATCCAACATTTCTCTAGGACTTATAAAATACAAAACCTTCACACAGTTACAGCAGAGAATACAAAGATGGCAATTCTATGTCCAGACATCTTTGCTAAATGTTTAAGACATTTTTTGCACACTTATATATGTGTATAACTATATGTTCCTAATAATTTACTTTACTAATGTAAGAATTAAGAAATTACCTTTTCTGATGTTAATGACCTATGTGAATATTAAGGTGGTACTTTCTGAGTAATGTTCTATGTGGATGCACATTATGAGACATTTTCATTGCAAATTTGTTTGCAACAGAACCCTGTCAACGCCCACACTACAAGGGAATTTTGTGACATGCTGGTCTGATGCTCCACTGAGCCCCAGAAGCTGTTGTCATGTAAATTCCACTATTGAAATGAAAGTGATGTCCATAATTAATAGAATGTGCTAGGAATGTAATAGTGTATATAGTTTAGATGTGTATGTTAACAAAACATAGTAATTCTGTTAGAATTGGCAGTAGCCCCTTTATACTGAAACAATCTAAAAAACCCAGTAGAATTAAGGCCAAATTATTCACCGTGCTGCATTATGAAAAGTAAGCTTACATCATACATATATCAATGTGGAATGTATTTCAATATATATGGAGGTACCATATGTGAAGGTTACTTTAAAAATAGAAAAGCCTGAAAAAAAACATAAAAAAACAGGTTTTCACTTTGTTCACTTAAAATCTTGTTCCAAGACATCCGTGTGTAGGCTTCTTTAAGATTCTTAAGCAAATATCTTGGTAGACTCACCATCCCACTCAATTGTTTCTCCAAGTTCCAGGCATTGAAATACAAGTTCTGCTAGACAGTAGAGGAGTAAATGATATAAATCAGGAAATAAGTTCCTAGGTTACACTTAGCAAGTCAAGAAAATATAAAACTAAGAGGGAGGTGAATCAGCATCTAAAAACACCATTTAGTGCTATCTTACTGCTTGTTGAGCATTCGACGGTATATGGAAACACTCACGTGGATTAGGTTAAGAAATCAAGGAGGAGACATCTTTCCAAAACTTAATGTATTTTTAAACAAATAAAATTAGCATGCACGAAATAATTTTTAAACAAGTACTCTCCCTTCTGAGGTCCCAAAGTATTTTTATAGTGCTATTCATCGCATAGTGGTGAGCACCCTCCAAATGATTTTCCTTAGAAACAAAAGGAAAATCAATTTTCTTGGTATAGAAAATGTAGGCCATTAATATACCTCTAGCTTCTCTCTGGAACAGCGAGGCATCCAAAGAATCTGTGCCTACACAGAATAAGTATTTTTTCATCAAATTGAGCAATCTTTTTATGGAACTGGAAATTGTACACTGTACTTTAAGGAGAGAAATAAACTTGGAAAACATTCTGATATAATCTACGTAGGCATAGATTAAGGCACCAGTTTGAAAATAAAGCCATATATAGAGAAGGCACCTCCACAAAAAGCCCAAAGTAACTCTGATCTTTAATTTCTTATCAGAATTTACTTCACTACTTCACTATCATTGACTGCATAACTACACACACACATATTTGAGTAAATTCAGTTGAAAGGGTATAGATATCTAAACAGATAAAAAAAATCAAAACCATGATGCTAGATACATAGTTTGAAAAAAACTTACAACCTATATATGTAGCATGGGAATATTAGGAGTATAAAATTTGAGAAGATTCCTCTAAGAAAGAGTCTATCATCAGAAAGAAAAGGTAGCTAATAGGGAAACAATTAGTCAATAAATATTTATTAAGTACCTATTTTGACCAAAACAAAATATAGGATATGCATTGGGAACACAAAAAAATGTTCACACACAAAGTTTCACAAACATGTGTAAAGTTGAAAGTGCTGCAAAAATCAAACTTGAAATTTGAGAGTAGAGAAAATGTTACCAGAATTATCAACCAAATGAAAAAGTCTGTTCCTTAACAGATGCATTCATATTTAGGATTTTAAATGTGTGTATATATTCTGATGCCTTGTGGAGACAGTGTTGTATGCTGTGAGGTGACAAAACTAATAATAAGTCAAAAGAATAGATGATAATTATTAACCAACTTCCCTGTGTGAAGAACTCTGCTATATAAGAACTATACAGTACCTGTGAAGTAGGTACTGGGATCCTCATTTTATACAGAAGAGGAGATGGAGGCCCAGCAAGATAAAGTAACTTGCCCAAGTTCAGGTAGTTAACAAGGCTGCAACTGGAATTCAAAACCTACTTTCTTATTCTAAGACCTATTTTCTTTACTACCAATATTGCCTCACAATTTTTTAATTAATTTATTTATTTTAATTAATTTATTTATTTTACCAGGCTTCATTGCATTCAACGAGTGTTTTCTGAGCTCCAAGTAGAGGGACATGCTTTGGTAAGGAGGGCAAACAATAATCAATGAAAGGGAGTCTAGAATAGACTTCCCCAGGCTCGAGATCTTTCTCCACTCCAGACACTGTCCCTTCTGAGAGGCAGAGACATGCAAATGGAAGAAGTAAGCTAAAACATTATTTATAATTGACTAGGACTAAGGACGAAATTCTAAAATAGAAAAGTCTATGAAGATTATAAATTAACAAGCTGAGAAATAAACACCAGGTCTGAAAGTGTGAGGAAAATATATTTCTTGGAGTCTGATTTCAATGACCATTATCATCTGTAAAACTTAGTACAGTGGCAAGAATATAGTCTCACAAAAAGCCAGGATAGAGGTGAGTAGGATTTCTGCTAGGCTAAAATGCTGATGTTTCTCTCCTCTTACAACCTACCTACTTCCCACCAGGAAAACAAGCTGGTAAAAAAGTTTTGTAGTATAGTAAAATTTTCAAATTTCTTTACCCTGCTGAAGTAGTAATGGTTCATCTTTATGTTAGAAAACTCTCAGCATTTTACACATCGGGACATTTATCCATAATATATACAACAGCATGAAACTGGAAGGGATCAGGGATTATGAATTTTAAACACACTAAGAATAGGAGATGCAAAGTGACCTGCTGGAGATTCCAAAGACTCTGTTGGTAGTGCTGCTCCAGGAAAACCCACATCTCATTATTCTCTGACCTCAGTGCCTTCCCACAGACAGGAAACCTGCTGTCTTAATTGCATGAGCTTATACTTCTTTTCACACTTCTTTTCACACAACCAAAGGGCTGAAACAAATCTTTACTTGAGGGTCTTCTCTGATTTGTGATATGTGCTAGAGTAATTAATGGACATAAAAAAGGAACAGATATCACAGATCTGCCCCTCCATCTGGTGGAGGCTGTTTCTTTTGATTGTTAATAATAGATAGCAGATAGATTATTAGTAATATTTGCTTAACAGTTTCAATGAACCATGTGTTGGTGAATACAACATAATGGAAGCTGCTTTTACAAAATATGTCAGAATACATGCCAATCTGAGAGATAGCACTACAAGGTCAAAAACGGTTGGAATTTATATCTGCCTCAAGGAGAAAAGGATATCTAGAGAGTATAATTAACCTTCTACTTTGGAACATCTTGTTTTTCCTGAAAAAGCAGAGACCCTCTACATGCTTATGCATTAATCCCAGTGATTTCTGTGGAATCCACATATATGGACTGGTGACCAGTCCATACTATATTGGTCACTAGTACACTGGTAGCCAGACGATACCTAACTTCAAAATTGATTAGCAGACAAGACATGAACTTAGATGTCTAACAAATCTCTTCCATAGATTTCGTTCAAGACGTCCCCTTGAAAAAAATGTTTTGAGGAATGCCAAAAGTCCCACTTCCCCCAACACCCAAAATATATTTTTCACTACCTTCCTTGGTTCATAAAATTTTCCAAATTTTAAACTGAAGTATTTCATCCAAGAAGTACTAAAGAACATATATTTCTAGAACCACATAACGTACTAACCCTCCAACACATTCTGAATTTATAGGCTCATTTTTCAGAAAAGGTAACTTTACCAGTTTGGTAGGGAGTAGGTAGAATGAACAATTAATTTATTGAATTTTTACGTACTTCACGACCTTGTCTAAGAGAAGCCCTTCCTTGGCTATGGTTTCCTAAACACTCATAATGCAGTAATTTGAAAGGAAACAAGCCTTCTCTTAGTTGTTGAACAAATGAAGCCCTGGTAGGAAAAAGATTGAGGTGTTAGAGTGCTCACCCTCTACTATTTTTTCTTCTTCTAAGGTCCTAAATTTGTGTTTGTTGCTATGTGATATAACAAGACAGGAAGGAAGATAATTTTTGTTTGTTTTTTGTTTTTGTTTTGTTGTTGTTGTTCTTTTTTTGAGATGGATTCTAGCTCTGTTGCCCAGGCTGGAGTGCAGTGACGCAATCTCGGCTCACTGCAACCTCCGCCTCCCGGATTCAAGCGATTTTCCCGCCTCAGCCTCCCAAGTAGCTGGGATTACAGCCACCCGCCACCATGCCCAACTAATTTTTGTATTTTTAGTAGAGATGAGGTTTCACCGTGTTTGCTAGGCTGGTCTCGAACTCCTGACCTCATGATCCTCCCACCTTGGCCTCGAAAAGTGCTGGGGTTACAAGCATGAACCATGGTGCCCGGCCAGTAGCCAATAGTATTAGGTCCACTTCTCATATGGAAAATGCTGGAACATTTGAAGTAGGAAAGGGTAAGAAAATTGAAAAACGAAGAATAGTTAACCTCTCCCTTTCCTTTATACTCCCCCATGTATTGAACAACAACAACAAAAATCATCTATTTACCTCTGCTGTAAATAGTCTGTGAAATTATTGCCCAGAGAGCCTGCATTAGAATCACTTTGAAGTTTACTTAAAATGAAGAATGCTGGGACACATGCATCCCAGGCTAATTGAAACGAATGTCATATAGATTGAAGTTTTGGAATCTGCATAGTAAGTAAACTTCTGATTATTCTTGGGATTTGAGAAACATTGTTGTCTTAGTCTGCTCAGACTGCTATAATGAAATACCATAGACCAGGTAGCTTAAACAACAAACATTTATTTTTCACAGTTGCAGATGTTGCGAAGTCCATGATTAAGATTATAGCAGATTCAGTTCCTGGTGAGAGTCCTCTTCCCAGGCCACTTTTTTACTCTGTGCTCCCACAGCTGGGAGGAAGAGAAGGTGCTCTGGGCTCTCCTCCTCTTATAAATACATGAATTCCACCATGAGGGCCAAACTCTGATGGCCTTTTGTAAACCTGATCATCTCCCAAAGGCCCTGTTAGTAAATGCAATCACATCGGGAGCTAGGATTTCAGCATGTGAATTTTGGAGCAACACAAATATTCGGTCCATAACAATTACATATAGAATGATGGTCACACACAGAATATCCAGTGAATTTCTTTTACCAAATTACTTTCCACAGCAAGTTCATTCTAATTGGATTAACCAGTTGTATAAACTACATTCTACAAGCCTGAGTACTAATTAAGCTCAACTAATAAGGCACAGTTTCTATAAGTTGTATGAATAGATTTTCCAGAAATGTCCTATTATCTTCGTTGTAAAGGAAGTTTTCCTGTTACCTATAGTAAGTTCCCATGAGATATGCAAACACATATAATAATACACATCTTTTGGATATTCTTATTAGGAGACTTTCTCATTTTTAATCTTTTATCCTGTATTGTATCATTATATTAATATTAATATATTAGAAAGAGAAGTTACTGGTATTTGAAGAAGTTACTGATATTCTTATTAGAAAACCTTCTCACTTTTAATATTTTATCCTATATTTTATCATTAATATTAATATATTAGAAAGATAAGTTACTAGTGTTTGAAGATTATCATTAATGAAAATATTATTTCTTAGAAACTCTCCTCAATTTGAATAACTGCACTCTTAAAATTCAAATTGTCTTTATAGTTATGCCCTTATGAGCTAGGGGATGTGGGAAAACTTCTGTCACAACTCTCCCCACTGCCCTCTAGATCTGCAGTGTGGGGGCAGGGGAAGGACCTCATTTGGCAACTTACACATTCTTCACTCAGCGTCCACTTCGTTCAAGTGAATGGTTGCTTAGCTAAAGCTGGCAATCCTCACAAATACTGCCAAAGATAGTTTCCTAAGCAGCGTTCAGAGCCACATGGGAAAAATGCCGAAGAGGAAGTGAGGGACTGGCAGCAGGGAGGGGGAGGCTCAGCCTGGGCCACCAGCTTTACCTCCCAGGGGTTCTATGCTCCCTCTTTGCCTTCACTGTAATGCTACACTTAGTAGCTGACTTCATGAAGAGAAAAGCAATAAAAAACAGAGCACACCCCACCCTCCCAAATATTTTAATGGTTTGAATTTTTTAAGACTCAGGCATCTCAGAGACACAACTGTTAAACTGTTGAAAGTTACACCGTGTCTCAGCAGAGCCTGGCTTTCTTGACCGCTCTGATGGTTACAGTACTTCTACCTGATGATGTCACTTCTACTGGACTGTCCCACTCACACAGCAGTCTCTACATATCTAAAGCCAAAAGCCCACTGCCTCCCCCCGCTAGTACCTTATTTTCTGATTCTAAGAGAAACATGATTATTTCTCCATACAATCATTCAAAATCGTGGAACTGCCCATGACATTTTTCTTCTGTTTAGTACTCTGTTCATTCCTTCCTAAATGATATGGCAACTTCTTTATTCTCCTACCACTGCCAAAACCTTAGCCCAGGTTATCATCACTGTCCTCTCAATCTTTAACCATTTATCTCCTTCGTTCTCTCTCTCCTTATACAATTACTTATTCATCAGAAATTTAATGAGTGCCTACTGTGTGTTCAGTCACTGTTCTAGAGATATTATAGCATGAACAATAATGTAGAAATTTTTTTTTATATTCAGCGTACACTAAATAGACAATAAACAAGAGAACAAATACGGTGTGAAGAAAATAGAATGAGGGATGTACAAAAGTGAGAGAAGCTGGAAAAGGAAGTATTGCCACCAGATTAAACTTGATGAATAACTGGTTTTTCCAGGTGTTAAAAACATTAAATATAAATATCACTTAAACGTAACTTCCCAGCATGGCCATTAAGTGTTTTACAATCAGATCCCTGGTGTATCTTTCTAATCCGTCATCCTCAACATGAACATCTAGTCTACCCAGACCTTTCTGTTTGCACCAAATACACACCTGAGTGTCTTTATAGTATGATTTCATTTAGAATGTGTTTTCTTCCTCCTTTCTACAAACCTATATTTAAGTCCAACTTCAAAGTTCTGCTTAATCTAAGTTCATACTAATGATTTTTTATCTGTTTTACCAAAGAAATTTTTATTCAAAACATCCATGTGGTCCTTACTGTATGTAGGCCTGATTACTAAAATATTGCTTTGGCATAAGTAACAGGTAGGTAGATCAGTAAATTGTGGAATAAAATAAAAAAGCAAATTTATTTTTATTTCTCACTGCCCCTTTAAAAGGTATTCAGTAAAATATATTACATTTGTGCAATAAAACAATAAACCCTAACTTGCAAACAGTGTCAATTCAAAAATTAGTATGCCTAGACCAATACAATAATTGAAACTTTGAGCACTAAAGTTGAATCTTTTCTCTATCCCCAGCAGGAGCCTCTTTCAAGTAAGAAGCTGAAAAAGTAAGCTTAAAAGTCTTATGGGTTTCATCCACCCTTCTTTGTCACTCTTACTAACTCAAGTTCTGAATCCTCCAAAGTTAGGGGTGGAAGGTAGGCGAAAACAAGATGGTTATAGGAAAAAAGTTCCTACCTGACAAACTTCACACTAGACTCCAAGATTTTTAAGGCTAACTCTGTGTGTGTGTGTGTGTTTGTGTGTGTGTGTGTGTGTGTGTTTACTTCTCTCACTATTGCTGAGGGTCTCTCACCTCAGTTTCCTCGACACAAATTTTCTTTCATCTGACCACACCTCCTCCGTTCCTGCTCTTTCAGCAGCTCACTGCAACAGACTCTTACTTTTAGATTCCCATTTCCCTTCCAGGCCTTTCAATTGGTTTGATTCCTTTCAGTAATGACTGACCTTCAGTCCACAGGAAACAGTGACATAATATTACAGGAAAAAATTCTTAGCATGTGGGCCAGTCCAATGCAGCAATCTCTCTTCTTCACTTCTCCACTGCCAAAGCATCAAAGAGTTAGCTGGTCCTTCTCTCATCCTTCATTATTTCCTAGCCTGGAGTAAGACCCAACCCATTTTGTGACACTATACTATGTTCTTTTTTTTTTTTTTGAGACAGAGTCTTGCTGTGTTGCCCAGGCTGGAGTGCAGTGGCACGATCTCAGCTCAGTGCTGCAACCTCTGCCTCCCAGGTTCAAGCAATTCTCATGGCTCAGCCTCCTGAGTAATTCAAATTACAGGCATGCACCGCCACGGCTGTGTAGTTTTTGTATTTTTAGTAGAGATGGAGTTTCACCATGTTGGCCAGGCTGGTCTCAAACTCCTGGTTTCAGGTGATCCACCTGCCTTGGCCTCCCAAAGTACTGGGATAACAGCTACCTTGACTGGGCTTTGTGATGCTATATTCTTTGGTATACATAATTATTTCCAATTTTTGTGAACATATTTGGACTACAGGACATATGAAATGTAATACACTCACTTGCTTAGATACCTGTTGCTTTCTACTTGACTAACACCCAGATTTAGCAAAGTACCTAGTTTCTAATATATTTACTCATTGAATGTATGAGTGTAATAATACAGCTTAAGTTTAAAAAATTACTTTTTATAACCAAGAAAAATGTTTCTATAGGGGCTACCTGTATAAAGACTTATAGGAATCAATGTCTACAAAATAATGTAAGATGTGGCTAAAACATTTACTGGTTTCTCTGACTAGAATTAGCTCCCAATGAATAAAGATCTTGTCTGTCGTTTTTAGCAGAGTCTATAATAATGCATATAACATAATATTTAACACATATTTAATGAGAAAATATAAATTATCATGTTAATATCTTCCATTAATATGTTGTACTTTAGGAATTGTGATAATCTTAATTTTAATCCATAAATGGTGCTATTCTTCTGAAGGCATTTTCGATCTCAAATAGAATAACTTCATATAAAAGTTTAAAAATTTAGCTTTAAAAAGTGACATCAACCTAATGACATAAATCTTTAATGAGCATCTGCTACTTTCAAGGCACTGGGCAAGGTACTGAGGAGGACAAAGAAAAGAATAAAACACTTTGCCTGCCCTTAGAATGTAAAATCTTATAGGAGAGATGAGATACGTGCATGTGTACCTACAGTAACAAGAAAATTCAGGAGCTTGGCTGTGAGACCCCTAAGTGGATAATAATACTTCTGTTTGACATAACTGTAGAAGGTATAATGAAAAATTTACTTCCGTCCTGGGCTCTAAAAAATTAGGATTTCAGGAAGTGGAGGATTTCATTCTAGACCTATGCAAAAGCAGAGAGCTAGAATGTGGGATTGAATTGGGGAGCATCATGTAATCTAGCTTAGTTTAAGGTTAGAGTGTATGGGGGTCAGGGCAGAAGATAAAGCTCTCAGAGCAGATAAAATGATGGCTAACATTTCTCCTGTAGGCAGAGGAAAATCTCTGAAGACACTTGAGCAGGGGAATCTGAAAGCACAATGTGAAGATAAATAGGAGGAAATAAAGGTTTGGGAGGCAGAGAGATGAGTTGGCAGGTTATGGCAACAGTCCAGGTGAGAGGTAATGATGGCCTAAACTAGGGCAGTGGCAATGGGAATAAGAAACATGGAATGAATCTAACAGACATAAAGATGAATAGTACCTGGTACGTAGGAATTAGCTTCTGGGCAAAAAAATACCAGCCAAAACAATTAAGCTAATCACTTTCCTTCTACAATAGAAAAGAGCATGCTGCATAAAATCCTTAGTTTAATAATGGAAAATGTGGGAGTTGTCTTTCTTTTAAGCTATTTTTCACGAATTTGGGTTACAGGAAAATGTAACAATCAAAATTCTAACTCTTTGAAAATAAGACTTACAAATCAAATCAATATTTTCTATGTGGCTATGATTTGATTGCATTTATCTGTAGATGGGAGGTTAAGCCAACATAGTCTCTCTCCAGGGCTCTGCAAGAGCCACCTACTGGCTTCCTTGACCTTCGTCTTACATCCACCTCTAAGTTCATCCACATGGCTACAGCCAAAATTATCTTTAAGAAATATAAATCTAAGCATGTCATCCTTGCTTAAAACTCTCCAAAGACTTTTTCTTTGCTCTTGCTATAATTGAAACATGGTTTACCTGGCCCACAGTGATCTGCATGTGTATCGAGATTCATGTCTCATTCCTTTGCCCTTACACTTGTTCCATCCTTCCCTCTCACTCCCCAGGCCTTCCCACAGGCTATGAAACTTCCTAGTGCACTGGTCCACTCCAAACCCTTCAGGGCTCAGTTTAAATTCTATACTACTTCTGACCTTCTATAGTAGGTTGGTTCTTCTTGCTATGTACTCCCCAAACTCTGTATTTTCCTTCATCACACTTTATTATAATTGTCTCTCTCCCCACTGTAGTCTATAAGGGGGCTAAAAACACAGAAGTCATGCCTGCTCACTTACAGGTGTATATTACCCAGCAAAGTAAGTACCGCATACAGAAAATCAATAGCTTTTTATGGGGTAAATTGAACAGGGGTTAATTAACTCACTCTGGAGCAAATTTTCCTCATCTTTAAAACTGGGGTATTGTGTTTTATATTCCTTTTAGCCATATATTTTTATAAGTAAACTTAAAGATAAAATTCAGCATCCCAAGTCAGAGTCAGTACCCTGTTATGCTAAAAAAAAAAAAGTAATTAGGTCTTATTTATAAATTTAAATTGCTGTTTAATAGCAAGGTTATTAACAATAATGTTAGAAATGTGTTTTGTTATTCCTCAACCTGTCCGCATTTTGAAAACATTTTATCTGTTCATCTTAAGCCATGTGGTATGAGTAACAGGAAATAAACATAACCATAAAAACAGAGTTAAGTAAATGCCCCAAGAAAGTCAACATTGAGGCAGATTTTGTCCTTTCTGAATTCTAATAAAAGCACATTTCAGACATTTTCATAGAAGACGATTCTTGAATCCCATTTGTTAATACTAATTCCTACTAGTGCCAATAAATAACACCCCAAGGTATTCCATTAAATGCAGTTTGTGGCAATATTTCTCAAAATGAATGCGGTTAACACATATCCTCTACACCATTTTTAGAAGAATGAGAAGATATTGTGAATAACAATAATTTTGATTGAATGTTTACATATGCCAGGCACCGTTCCTTTTGCTTTATCTATGTTAACTCATTTAATCTTCATGGTAGCCCTATGAGGATTATGCTATTATGATCCCTGTTTTATGGAAGAGGAAAGTGAAGTACTAACACAAGGTAACATAGTAAGAGGATAGCTAGGATTTAGATCTGGCATTTGGCTCCAGAGCTTACGAATTTGACCAGTTGAATATATTGCTTCTCTCAGGAAAGCATCCCAAAACTGAAATGTAAACTATGCAAAAAACAGTTGGAATAACTGTCTCATATTCCTTGATTTGAAAATGAGAAACATGTTAATAAAGTGACATTGAGCTCTTTTTTAGAAATGGAAGTTAGTAGTATAGTCAAATATTGTATAGGTTTTTGAGCAGAGTGTATCTAATTACTTATGCTTCTTATTTTAACAGAAAATCCTCTCATTTCAATAGCTGGAAAGTCAGCTGTATGATAATAATTACATTTTAAAGCTTTATTTCTTTACAAACTATTTGTTCTTTTGATCTCCAGAATTTGTCCAGTGCTTGAAGATAATATTTTAATTTTCACATTAAAAGAGAAGAGGGTGAATTTGAAGCAAAAAAAACAACAAAAAATCACTTTTCCCAGAAACAAAAAGTCTCAGATTCCTTTGTGTAAAACAAAAATGATTGACACATTGGTGAAAATCATTGGTCAGGAAAGAAAACTGTCCTACTTTATTCCTTTACCTGTCCATCTAGCTATCAGAATAGTATATTTGCGTGTAGCTAATCCTTGAATTGATTTATTAAGCTATGTTTACAAGTTAGAAAGAAAGAGGTCCTGAGGAGATAATTACAGGAATACAAATCAGGAGAGACAACTTTGAAAGAATAGTAATTTTGCTTCTTGAAACTGACCTTAAATCCCTAGGAGGAGAACAGAACAGCTTAAAGCAACCTTTTCTCTCTATTCAGAAATGATTGCGAATTAATTGTGCAGTTTAGCTGAACTTTGCCTTTCCTTGTATCCTAGGAGAAGAGCTCTAATAGACTGGGAATTTTTGCTTGTTTGTAATGTAAACTCAATATCTAGAGATAGTTCTTAACACCACATGGGCTCATTGGAAAACTCTAATTCCCAAAACAAACAAAGAGGAAAAGATGAGCAAAATAATCCACCAGCAAAAGGAAAACAAAAAACAGAATGCTTGATAATCTTTATTTTGATAATTTGGTTTTAAATAATCCTAAAGAAAGATCCCTGGTGACATCAGAATTCTGACTGCAATATCCAAACTTGCTCATCCATGAAGATGTATAAGGCTTGTGGGTTACATGGATTCATTAGTTGCTTTGATGATAAAAAGCACTTAGTAAAAATTATATCTATTTTGAATATCAACTAGGCTATGCAGTTCTAGCAAAGAGGAGGTTTAAGCATTTGCAGATTAATCATGATGCTAAGTATTAATTTTGATAGTAAAAATTAAAGCATACTCAAATTGGATATCCCCATACACATATATACTATTTCAGTTAGCTAGTTAATGTTGACTTCTTGATCTTAATTCCAATAGCTTCCTTTATTTAGCCATGCCATTTTTGAGTCATTCATCCAACAGGTGTTAACTGAGCACACATATTAAATTTGGTATTATGCTAGACACTGAGTATAGAATGGCAAGCAGAAAGCCAACAACAAATGAAAAATAATTCCTGTCCTCAAAGATCTTTCTTTACAATTTTAAAACTACATTTGAAGATTAGAAAATGGAGTATAAACAGCATCATGGTCTCTTATCTAATGTTTCAGGCAAAAATCAGTCAATAAAGTCTATAGGAGAATGGGCTTCCTTGGCTTCCCTGAGACCATGGACAGAGGCCTAAGAATCACCCCAAACAAAGTACTCTTTCTATTCTCTTAGTAACTAGATTTGCTTAATGCTTTTTGAAAGAAAAATATGATGCAATGTATGACACAATCATGATTATTTAGGGAATGCACTGGGAGTAGGCTACGTAACATCTTCATACATGTAAAAATGTTTTCATTTACTTTAACTTAGTGTACTTTGGTACATCCATCGATCCTTCCCAGAAACTTTTACTAAGCACTTTTTGTTATGTTGGGCCCTGCGGTAGGTGCTGGGGATCTGTCAATCTGTAGCTAATAGTTCTGTTGTACAGAACTCACAGAAAATAAGCGAGGTATAGTGTTTAACTTATTAATGATCCTGTGCTTGGGATTTTTAAAAATTTACAAAGTACTCAATGGAATGTAGACTTCAAGAATCACAACTTCAGTGTTCTTTTCCTAAGGTTAGAAAAATATATAATTAAAGAAGCAAAGCATTGTTGGATAATTTTTAGAAGAAAAAAGTACTCTGAATCAAATGACACTGGAAAATGTAGATGGGACCAATTCAATTTTTACAGAATAAAAAACATTTTTTCCTGCCAATGTTCTGAAGTTAATTGCAAGATGTGTTTTTTAAATGACTTATCAAAAAACATGAAACCAATCAATAAGTCAAACAAGGCTAGAAACCAACATTAGCTAGTAAATTGATTTACTATTATAATTCCTCCATAAAGCATAATAGGCACTTTACTTTCACAGTTTAATGCTTCTGTAATTGAGATATAATTCAATTTATTTGCACATCTTATATAATAATATTTTTTCCCAAAAACCTACTCATATTTATGGTGAATCTTAAAATGAATGGTATCAGGGTTAAAAAAATATTAGTTGCAAGCACACAAACTGCCTATCTTATTAACTACGTATTCCAAAAATAATTGCAAATGTCTTAACCAAATTTACTATTAAATGCTTCTTATTTTGCTACAAATGGAAAGAAAAACTCTATTTCATGTATTTTTTTAAGTTCAAAATCACATGCTTTGAAAACACCTCATTAACAGAACCGCAAATTATCTTTCAGTATTTTCATTATCCCTGCTTGAAAATAAGAATGGTATCTTATTAACCTCTGTACATTTACTGCAAGAAAAGCCATGTCCTGGTCATTTCTTTATCACTGGAATCTATAACAGTGCCTTAAAAATAATGACTGTTGAATGAGTAAGTAAAATAATGGAGGAAGGAATGAAGGAATAAAGACCTTGGATACAATGAACCCTCAATAAATATTTATTAGATTATAATGAGCAGGGCATATTACCATATTTCAGTGATAAAGTTTTAATATACTTCTATAGTGTTTGCCTTTGTATCACCAAGAGGAAATTAATAGATTTTAGTGATAATAAATTATTTTAATATTTGGTTTTATGTATATCTAAGGTCTGTATATTTATGAGAGTCTTACAATGTCAGTCATTGGCTCAAACATTTTTCTCATGTAACCAAATATTTTCATGATATTGCCTGTAATACATCTCCTTAATACTTAACTTTTAGAAATCAATTTCTGAAGCTATGAATTTCATATGAAACACAACCTTCTTTAGTAACTTGTCCAAACATGTTCGAACTTTTGTGTATCCATGCCTTTATTCTTTAGCATCAGCATACCTAACCCCAAATACTGATGAGAGCCACCAAATGTAGTATGAATTTTTAAAGTGAACTTCTCCATTTAGATTTTTTTTTTGCTATAGCTTCTTATTTCTCTTGTAGTCTTTTCTCTAATGAGTTAAAGCAGCACATTAAATTTAAAAAAACTGCCCCAAATTTGAGGCCAGTATAAAGAAATATATCTTAATACAATTAATGAATATGAAACTTTTTTTGCAAATCCTTAATGACCTTTTACTAGAAATTCAAAATTATTTATAAACTATTATCTAGTAACAGAGACCATTTTACTAGATCTCTCAGGGTATACATGAGAATAGAGAATCTCAAGCTGAGCCCTAGGGCACTTCTACTTATAGTTACACCTAGAAGTTACAATCCAAAGAAACAGCAGTGGCCAATGAGGTAAGGGGTAGGCCAAGAGAAAGTGGTATCATGCAAATAAAGGGAAGAAGGTTTTCCCAGAACAAGGCAGTGGTGAACTCTACTGATGCTGCTGGAGGGCAAGTTAGATAAGAAAATTGATGATATCAGGCATTTAGAATCTTGATTCCAAAAACTGAGGTGATCAATGTGTTTAGCATCTTGTAAGCCATTGGAAGTTGCTATGGAGTAAGGAGACAAGCTGTTTGGAGGTAACTGAGAAAACGGGATTCTAAGTAGAAATAGTAAGTACTAATTTGTGTAGTTTTGCACTAATTCTGCAGGAAAACTTGGGTCAAAAGAGAATTTATAAATATTTATTAAATTCAACTGAATTATGTCTTTTTTTTTTTTGGAGATGAGATTGAAGAAGTAGTCTTGGGGGCAGATCAGAAGGCTTTAGATACATCGTTAAGAAGTTTGTAAGATTTTAGGCTCAGAGCAATGGTAAGCCATTTAAGCCCCTGCCCATGTGGAGCTCATCATCTTGTGAGGGAGATAGAATAATCATATGTCTCAAAGAAATATTAAATTGAACTTATACATGCTAAAATTAACAGATAATGTTGTGGGAACATAAAATAAGGAGTTTGATATCAGTGACATCAGGTTTTCATGGGAAAAATGACAACTAAAGGATGAGTAGAGTTAACTAAGTGAAGAGAAAGAAATCAAGCTGTATTCAGTGACATGAGCACAGATACTGTGAAAGGAGAGATAATGGCACCTATGAGCAACTGAAAGGTCAATGTGGCTTGGAACCTTGAGAACAGAGAGCAGCACTATATTATGTTGAGGGTTGTTCTTATCCAAGAACAACAGAAAATCATTTTAGTACTTAAAGTAGAAATAAGAGCATTCATAATTTTTTTTTTTAAAAAGACCGTCACTGGAATGTGGAGAATGATGGGGGTTGAGGGGTCAGAATGGAACAGGTAGACCAGTTATGGGATTTTTTTTATTGTCTACAGAAGATGGTAGCTTAGACAAAGATGGTAGATATTGAAATAACAGGTGAATAAAGAAAAATTTTAGTAGTTAAAAATTGCAAGGACTTGGTGGTATATCAGTTAGGAATATTAGATACCATCTTGATGTGTTTACAGTTGTTCAGGACATATATAATGAATCAATTGAGCACTCAATAATAAGCATTTATTTTGAGTGCCTACTATTATGTCAATATATCCTTCCTTTTAGGGAAAGCTCAAAATTATTTATGTGTTAGAAGTAAAGATCAGATTCTAGACATTGTTTATCTCAATTGTTTTTGACACACTAAGAAAAACAAGCCAGTGTTGATGAATTTCTATTGTATCCTAGGGATTTTGTAACAAAGAATCCATTCAGAAGCTACACTAGGCTCATCCAAAAGAGATGACAGAATTTTCTCTACCCAGTACAGCTTGCACAAGGCTGGTGCAAGCAGATGATGGTTACGTTTGGCTGAGAAGCTCATAGAGGGTGATTCACCAACACAACTGCAAGATTCAACTGCATACCCGCCTCCTCTTGACACATGTGTGCTAGTAAACCCAAAGTCACACATACCATTAATTTCACTCTTAATTAAACCTCCCAGGCCTAAGGGGTAGTGACAGCCTTAAACTTGGGAAGTTCTGGCCAGCATTATTCAAATACCAGTGAGGAGATTGCTTTTAAGATATTATAAAGATGAGCTTTCTTATTTCTTTTTCTCAATTCTGAGAAGGATAGCTAAGATAAATTTTAGTCTTGCAATACAATAATTTTATTCTAGCTATCATTATTGATTGTAGTAGCTGTGAAAGTCTGCTTAGAGAGATACAGTTTCTATTAGTCAAACTATTACCTGCTACATGAAGAAATCTATTCTTTTCGTTCCGTTTTATTCCACTGTTACCAAATTGAATATATTTGAGAAAGAAAATGAGGTAAAGTAGATGAACATCGCACGTGCTCTGGGAGAACGTGTTATGAATCTCAATTCTATCACTTATAAGCTATCCTATCCTGAAAGTCATATTAAATTTCTCCAGACTTCAATATACTATCTACCTCACAATGTTGCTCACATGAAAATATAAGTATAAAAATGTATTTGTAATATGAACTATAGAAGTACCGACTAGGCTCTGGCACTTGATAGGTGCTTATTAAATATAAACTGATTTCTACCAATGCTAAACCAAATGTGCACCTAGAGTAATATCCACTGGCATAAATTTCTTTTTCTTTGCCCTAGTAGTAACAATATCTTACTATCAATCACACTAATTCAATTCTTTCATAATCCCGTCTGCATATTAATTAAAATACATCCATTAATCAAATGCTTTCTACTTATTTTTATGGAATTTTCCTTCTAGATCCTGCTATGCATATTATAGTCTTCTCTATAAACCATATGTTATACTTCTTCTGTTTATGAAGATTCTATGTGTGATCTAAAAGTAAGAAAATGAGAATTTTATATAAATTATCATGTGTTATAAGGAAGCCAAATAATGCAGAAAATTTCCTGGCTTCTTTTATGCTGAACTGTTGTAGCTTTAATAACTTCTGCACTGCAGTGATTATGAAACTAAAGCATATTTTTAAATGTTAACTCAGAGTGTCAGACGTTTACTTATATTAGGCAAAATCTTAGGAAGAACAAGTTTTAGGACTACACAATAATGTGGGCTGTTAGACACATTTTCTGTCATTCACATTTTGTGAATATTCTTACCCTCTAATCATTTTTATCTAAATTATATTGTAATCATAACTTTCTGAGAGTCATGAAGTTAGAAATAAGATGTTAATCTTAATTACAGGAGCAAGTTGAAATGTATTTTAACAAAAGCATGAGTTATTGAAAGTCAAATAATCCTTTAGAGGTTTTAAGCTTCACTTAATAAGCAGAAGAACCTAGGATAAAATTTTTGGAATAACCCATTTTATAGAGGGAAACAATGTTGTATCTCACTACAGAAAATGACCTGATTAGCTTCCCTTTTCTCAATATTAACTTCGGAAAATAGCTTACTTACAGAAGCAAATGGAATGATACTTCAAGAAGCCATGTTGCCTTTTCAACAGCCAAAAACTTGACTTCATCTACAAACCATCACCTTTTTCAGGATTAACATACTTAACCTTAAAGGTAACATAGTCTTTTAGAACTAATATGTGGAATCATGAATATGTTTACGGTATTTTATCAACTAAAACCTAAGTGATGTTATGTAAGGGACTTTTATATTTAAAAGTAGCTATCCCTCTCTGGAAGTTACATGAAACAGAACTTGATCTTTTAAAGCCAGATGTTTTTTGTTATTGTTTATTTGTTTTCATTATTCAGATTCTCCAAATAGCTCTTCAAGTTTCAGAACGCTTTTTTTTCTAATGAATTCTAGGATCCAAACTAGCTATTTTTTTAATGAGAAAATTGACTTGTTTATGAAGCACATCTTACTAAAAAGATAGATTGAGGCACTGATGAGCTTAATGATATTTTGTTTGGACAAATTAGGAAACTAATTCGAGATGAAACCCCTGGTGAGCAGGTTCTTACCTGTTCTCATGACTTCTGTTTATCCCATATGGATACCTGTTCCTGGCAATTTATCCAGTTAGTGAATTTCTTGCCAAAATTTACATCAGATATTTTGTTGTATAACTTAACTACCCAGAATAAATCTTTGACGCTAAGGTTGTCATAGGCGACTATGAAATAATATGAGTGGGAACATTTATATAAAGCATATTTCTTTCCGGAAGTTTGATCTCATTTTCAAGCTCAGTACCTCTGACAGGAAGGAGGCAGCAGGAAGCAACTTATCAAATCAAAGACTTGTGGATCTTCTCTATTGCAAATGTCAAAATCCCTGAAAATTATTTTGTAAAAAGACTGATGTTCTACATATACGAGGTAACTAACAATGCAGTACTTGCACATCTGACCTAAATAGTAGAGTTGCCTGACTGGCCCAGATTGTTGCAGAATTAAGGGCATAGAATAGTGGATGATTCAACCAGGTCCCTAAAGCAGAGAGAAGGGAAATACCTGTGGCTTAAGATATATAATATTATGTATTGATTGCTTTGCTTTTAGTTAAGAAATACCAGTGTATATCACAGTAAGAATCTCAATTTATCCTTTAGGATTGTTTTTTAGTTCTGCATTTTTCTGATTTTATCAAGTAGAGGTAGGCTATTACAATAAACACTAAGCAAAGCTTTTACTCATATTATCTCTCTATGTGACTAAGTTTTCAACATAGTCACAGCATCATATTCCAGCTACTCTTGGGAAGAATGGGGGTTCACACTGCATTATTTTGCCCTCAAGATATTCCCTGGAGTGGGGATGGACAGCAAAGGTAAAACTGAGTATGCTCTAGCAATAGAGCATAATAGGGCTAACAATCATTCTTGTGCATTGGCCCCAATCTTTTATATTAGTCACCTCTGCCCAGGCCCACCCTCCAGGAAATTTTGAAGAAACTTTTCGGCTCTTCTAATGGTGTACTCTTGAAAAATGCTGGCTGGTGCACAAAGGCACAAAATCCTCTAATACCAACTAGTATTTCTTTTGGGTTGCAAGCCAATACAATTACCTACCAAACCTTCTAGTCACTTTCACCCACTCAATGAACAGAAGGCTCTTTAAGCAGACACTGGAGGGAGCCAAACTGTTGACTTAAAGGGAGATTTTGGGTAGCTAATCAAAGCTCTCTCCCGCTCTCCTTCCTACCCACTTCCACCCCAGTCTCCTGCAAGTCTGACCCCGTTTGGTGGGAAACTTTTGTCCAGTTTATGGATACGAATTAAAAGTGATTTCATTAGATTCTTAACTCAGGTGTGCCTAATCTTGTTGCTCTGTTTTGTGTGTCTTCATTATTTCAATTGTTGCTATGCTAGTAAGAGTAGCATGTTATAATATACTGTTTCAGATATTCTCCTTAGCCTGCCGTGCTTCCTTAGGATTCTTCTGGTGTCCAAGGAACAGGTGAAATGTCAAAATTTTTTTTTGTTGTTGTTATTTAGGCCATCATTATGAACAAATTTAGGTAATCAAGTCTGTATTCACATGAAAATGTACATACATTCACTCACTTGCAGGCTAAATAACTACTAAGGAAATAATTCTTCTTTCATTCACATTGGCTTTAAAGTGATTTAAATTAATTCTAACCACCCCCTCTCTCCAACCCATTGGACTGATTTAACACCCTTTGATGGTGTTGTTTGGGCTTTTCTCTCACATGCTAATGAGGCATTCTCTTCAGCTACCACAACTTCATATAATCCTTGGGCAATTCTCACACTTTCTAATGACCCCGTCTTTAGAGGGCAGAGAAACTTGGAGGGAAGGAGGAGAAGAGGAAAGTGAATTACTGCCTAATATAGACTTACCCTGCAAATATATTCTGAAAATAGAATTGTGGCTGACTGCTCCTACCCTGGAAGATTAACTGTCATTGAGGAAGAGGCTCATTCCCACCTGCCATGCATAGACTGTCTACCCAACCAAAAGCAAACTATTGTCGTTTTCCCTGCAGTTTGGTGATCATCAGGTGGTGATTTTAGAAATGGGAGGAAGTATATCTTCTGGGAACCTTGCTTTATCCTTAGATTTCCCTTGAGCGTGAAATTTACAAATGTCCAGAGAATAAGCTCCTGCTAGGGTTTGCTTTCCCACAACTGTGGGTGAAAAGCCTGGATTAAGCTGGTTAAAAGGATAAATAAATGGAAAGTTCCTGTCTTACTATCCCAAGATAGTAAGTATTTCTCCATGGAGTCATCTAAGACTCAAGACTTTAGCTGGTGACCATGTCTTCCTCAAGCAACCTGCAGAAAATAACTAGATGGAATATGTAATCAAATCGAAGCCCAAAGTGAATGTGCTGAAACAGTGGTTCTCTACATTGGCTGCACATAACATCACCTTTAAAAACTTTCCATGCCCACACCTCACCCCACTCCAATTAAATCAGAATCACTAGGGCTGGGGCCCAGTCATCAGTATTTTTCAAATCTTCTCACATGATTCCAGGGGACAGCCAATTGAGAAACACTACACTAAGAACTAGGGAAAGAACAGGTGTTAAAAACTCTGAAACAACAATAGTTAGCTTCTGCTATCAAGAGCGCCTCTGCTCAGACATGTCCATAATCATGTCTCTTTTTCTGTGACAAGATTTCAGCCAGATTTAAGACTGGAAAATCTTCACATTTTTCTACTCTTCACACAGTACTGTTTTTCAATGTTTTCCTATATCTCACAAGTAGATCCTTTTAAGACTTAGCTGTGAGTTCCTGTCTTCATTGTAGAAGTATTATTTTGTTTTCCAAAAGTGCAACCATAGTTGGTAGTAACATTGAATGTGGAAACAATAACTGACATTTCACAACAAGTATTTTCTCTTATATATTTTGTTCCATTCCAAGTCCTTCTCTTCTGTCTAAAAACATGCCCAATATTTTAATTATATAAAAAAAACTTCCCCAAACTGCATATTCCTTCAAATCCCTGCTCTCTTCTTACCTTTATGATTTAAGCTTAAGAACAGAATACACTTAGTCTCTCAATGTAGTATCTCAACTTAGTCTCACAATCTATTTACTCCTTTAACTCACTCTGTAGTTTCATTTCTGTCCCCACCACACTACTGAATATTTTCCTAGTCCTAGATCAGCAACACATTCCAAATCTAGTGATCACCAAATCCAACAACTTCTCCTCAGTTCTCAGACACTTGAAACACTCTGTAGCTCTAAATATTTCAAAGCATCTTCTAAAGCACCCTCATTACCCTGGTTTGTTTTCTATCACTGTGTCATCTTTTCCTAATTCTGTTTCCTTAATGTAAGTATTTTACAATGTTCTTTTGTCAGCTCTCTTTTCTTTTGATACCAAGATATTTTAAACTAAGGCCTACAAAAATTTGTGCCTGTGTGTTTGCACATTTTTCTGGCAAGGAAATACATAGCTCTCATCATATTCACAAAAGAGTTCATAACTCAAATAGGGTAAAGAACTCAAGATAAACTCAGTCAAGAATCTTTCCTACTCATGTGGCTCCATCTATCAACATCTAAGCAGGTAACTGCTAGTGCTCTACCTCTAATCATGTTCCCAAATTCCAAGTTCACATTTCCAAATGCCTGTCAATTTCTTGTGTCTTTTAATGGGACTCTCATTTTCTTATACATCGAGGAACATGACCTTGGAAAGCCAAAAGAATTTCTGCCTGCATATCTTGAGTCCACAAATCCAATTGGTTCCATTTCCAAATGGCATTTTGAATCCACTCCTCTTTTCAATCCTCATATTCACCATCTTGCTTTAGAACTTGATTTCTTCTTGACTGTTGTATTACTAGAGTCTGACTGATTTCCTTTTGTGTTTTTCATCTTAATCGTCTTGTACATATCAATCAGATCAATCTTCCTAGGCTTCCACTCTAATTTTGTTTTTCCCCTGCTTAAAACCTTCATAGTTGCCAATTTATTATTCGGGCTTTTAAGTTCCTTCACTGGGTGGCTCTAATTTACATTTTCATGCTCATCTTCTAATTTCCTTACACATTCTCTAAACTGAAAGCTGGACAACTCTCTATTCTCAGAAGATACACTGTGTTTTCTTGACCTTTAGATGTTGTTTATATTACGTCCAAGGCAAGGTATACTCTCTCCCATCAATTCCTTCAAAAATCCTACTTGTCCTTGAAGGTTTATCTCAAATGTAGCTTTCATGAAATATGTTTGAACTACTAACTGAAATATGAAATACATTTTTGTTTTGGAGACAGTCTCATTCTGTCTCCCAGGCTGGAGTGCAAAGGCATGATCTCTGCTCACTGCAACCTCTGCCTCCCAGGTTCAAGTGACTCTCTTGCCTCAGCCTCCTGAGCAACTGGCACTAGAGGTGCCTGCCTCCATGCCCACCTAATCCAATATAAGTTTTTTGTTTTCCCCAGTTTCATAGATGTGCCCTTCCATATATTTCTGCAACCATTTTAATAGCACCTACTTACTTCAGTGTATGGTAATTATGTATCTCCATGTATGACTAATATGGTTTGGATGTTTGTCCTGTCAGATTTTCAATATTCAAGGGTAAATAACTGTTCTGTTTCATTCTTTATGTCCTGAAGTTAGCACATCTAGCACATAGTAAAGGCACAATGTTGAATGTCTCTCAATGATTTTATTTACCAAATTCTGTGCCCATATTTTGTTTCCAATAAAACGCATATGTATTCCCAACAAGCTACTCATGAGTAGGCTCCATCTTACTTACCACCTATCTATTAATATCTACTGAAATGAATTATTTCAAGTTATTTGAGAAAACTTAGGATGTGTCAACATTGGAAATTGCTTTAATCTAGAGGTCTGACCACAACCTCCAGTGCTTTTGATTATCTCACTTTCTGCTTCTCATGTCAACTGCTCATCAACTACCTGGGCATTCCAACCCTTGATTCAATTCTCTCAGATAATTAGTCCTGCTTTGACCTCACTTCATTTGATTCTTTACTCAATCTAAATTTTATCCTGAATTATCTGAACCATACTTCTACTGGGACCCTTAATTCCCCAGTCTCCTTATCCATTTACTGACCTTGACATTAAAAAGGTCCATTGGACATCCAGTCAGTGTAGCACTACTGGAAACCAACCAGCCATAAAAAAGCCCACATTATTCTTTATTAAACAGGTTCGACTCAAGAAGAAACTATAATTTTCCTGTTGCTGCCACTTCTCTGGGGGTTTTATTTTTATTGTTTCTTCCACTGTTTTATTTTTTTACACTCCTGGATAAAAACTCAGCCAGGTCACATAAATTAAATCAATCTTAGGTGATAAAAAGTCTACTCCATTCTAAAGAGTATCCAGTCTAGTGTAGTGGGAAATCAGTTAGGCAAATGTAAAGTTTTTTTGTTTTTGTTTTTTTCCAGCTCAGGATTGTTGACTCTTAGGAAGCCTGTAGTGGAGAAGGGATCAAAACTAACATCTTATCTTTTCCTACTTTGCCTTATCCCCTATTCCACAGATACTGCCTTGGCCCCTCCACAATTGGGATAAGGTAGGGAATATTGAGAAAAGAGATAAATGGGCAATAAAAGTCTATCTTGACAGGCACAGTTGTGACATTCCATCAGTTCCTTCTGTGCATAATATATATCCAAAGGTGACTTATGGGGCACGTTTATATTGTCTTCTTGCCTAGCTTCCCCTCTCTTTGCAATAAGGGCATCTATAGTTTTCTAGATTTAGCAGTGCCTTTCCTCCAGATACCACCTCATCTCAAGTGGTTGCCTGGGGCAGGGTTTTTTTTTTTTTTTTCAGGAGACCATGGCTGGCTCCCTTGTGGGGGAACACATCCGGTGTGTGTGAAACACACCTTTACCCCCAGTGGTAGATACAACTAGCTCTCAAAGCATCACATTGTCTTGTTCTGCCAGCTCCAGCCAGAACCTTAGCTTTTAACCATGTCCCCTAAACTTTAGAAGACTCATGTCAAGCTTTCCATGTAGTTTTCACAAATGCTTTTCTCTGACTTCGCTAAAAATGCACAAAAGCATCCCCTCCCCTCTCTATGAGTGTGTGGAAAGTGGTGAACATATAGAAAACCAATACTCTCTGAAAGAATACCTCTTATTCAGTATCTTTTAGATCAATATTGACTCCTCTCTATACCCAAAAAAGGTGATGAACTAAGATTGCAAAACAAACTTTAAAATCTTTCAGTATGTCTTACATAGATAAGCTGTTATCTATGGGATTGTTATCAGGTATAGGGCTCCAGGTGATCTGAAACAGAAAGATTCCCCAGGAGTATATATTATCATATTTCCATATTGGTATCACTTACATCAAAGGCGTGACTGAGCACTCAGCACAACCTATCCATTCCCTAATTGTCCTTGCTTACTTTGTTCCTCATTCTCCCCTTACAGCTAAAGACTTTCCTCTCTACTCAACTGACATCATCCTTATTTGTGGGGGAAGTAAGTGTAGCAAGCCATCTTTCCTCCTGTTACTTCATCTGGAAAACTAGTAACTATCGAGAATGATTCCTCTCAATTATCCAATTATCTATCCACTTCAAAACTCACCAGAACACCCATTTTTTCCTCCTTCTTACCGGTGTCAGAGAATGCAGTTTCCTATCTAACGCCTAAAACCAAGCCTTCTGTCTACATTTTCAAGTTTCTCTCACTACCTATTCTGGTTTCCTTCCTATCTTCCTGCAATATCCTGTTTATGCCAACTGCTTCCAGATTGCTTCCTCAGACAACTGCTTTTCTCACTCTATATTCTTTCCCTAAATGACATATATGTTTATTATTTCAACTACCTCCTCTATGCTGATGATTCCTTAATCCCTGTCTCCTCATTGGTACATCTATTCAAGACATTTCACCTGGACATCTCAGACAATTCAAACTGGATCTCCCAAACTGAATCCATTCTCTCTCCAATACGCTCCTCCTCTGTATGTCAGCAACACTCTTACCCTGGTTGCCCAAGCCAGAAACATGGGAATCAACATTGACTCCTTCCTCTATAACCATATTTAATCATCCTCTAAGTTCAAGAAATTTTTGACTCCTACACTTTTTATATATTTTGCCTCCTACCCACCTTTACCTGCCCTAAACTAGAACTTCACGACTTCTAACCTCACCAACTATAGCAGGCTCCTAACTTATCTGCCTGCACTAAAGTCCTGTTCCCATCTAAAACCAGTATATCGATTATCTACTGTTGTCTAACACATTGCACCAAAATGTAGCCATTTAAAACAAGCATTTATTATTCTTCCTTATGGTTTCTAATGATCAGGAATCCAGGCGTAGCTTCGCTGTGTGGTACTGGCTCAGGTCTCTCCAAAGATTGCAGTTCAGCTGTTGGCTTTCTCTAATGTCATCTGGAGGCTTGACCAGGACCAAAATATTCACCCCCAAGATGTTTTCCTCATATGACTATTGTTAGAAGTCCTCCATTCCTTCCACATGGGCTTCTCTACAAGTCTTTCTGAGTGGTCTTACATGGCAGCTGTCTCTCTCAGGGCCAGAGATCCAAGAGAAAGAGAACAAAGAAGAAGCCACATGACTTCTGTGATCTAGTTTCCGAAGTTATACACCATCACTTCATTTTATTCTCTTTGTTAGAAGTGAGTCATTAGGTTCAGCCCACATTCAAGGGGAGGGAAATTAGGCTCTACCTTCTAAGAGAAGGAGCATCAAAGAACTTGCAAATAGATTAAAATCACCACAGCCACTATCCTTTACAACTTTCAGAAAAATCTGTTAAAGCTATAAATCTATTAATGTCATATCACTTAATGAACACCTAAAAGATATCTCCCATTATGCACAGCTACAGTCACAGTTTCTTTACATAGCTTACAAGACTCAGTAATCTGATCCCTGAGTATGTTTACAACTTTAAGTCCCCATTACTCCTTACTCATATATTATTTTCTAAAACACTGAAACACTGAACTGCTTGTTATTCACTATATACTACTGTTTCTTGACCCCAAGATTTTTCTCAGACCTATACTTTCTGCATAGAATTTCTTGCCCTCTATGAGTGACTAAATTATATTCATCTATTAAGTCCCAATGCATTTATCACCTTTGCTTTGCAAGATTTCTCAGAAATATGACTCCTAGCCCTAGGCCAAGGACTCATCTCTTCCTTGCTTCCTAATATATCTGTAAAATAACTTTTCTATTACAATAACTTGCACATATTCTCTTTATACAAACTGGCTGTAAGCTCACTAAGGGCAACATATTATTCATTTTGTATCCTTATATAAATTAGTATAGCACTAGTTGTTATAATAGTACCCCAAATCAAACTTCATATCTACATTTTCAGGACATATTTCATGTTTAGGGCTTCTTGGAGAACCAGTACTGTGATCAAGGTGGTCTGACAGTTGCTAGATACACTTTAGTTCTTTCTGGAATGATACCACCATTTTCAAGTAGGATTTATAGACCCAGGACATCCCCCATAGGAGGTCAGAAGTGATAAGCTATGCTTAAGTTATAAGTCTTTAAGGAAAACACCATATCCCTGCTTCCAAAGTATTCTGTGTCTGTTTTAGTTGGAAGCCTCAAGACAGCCAGAAATTAAAACGCAAGTAATCCTAGCCTGAGAACCAGCAAACAAAATCCAAGTACAGTGAGAGCCAAGAACCTACCAGTTGTCTTTAAAAAGTAACACTAACACAGAGAATAAAGCTCCCAGTTCTATAGCCAGATCTGGACTTAACATGTTCTTGGAGAGCTTGCAAATAGGGTTAGGAATGAAGGTGAACTATTGAAAGCAATGCTCTGAAACCATTATTCTAAAGAATTATACTGCAAGTAGAATATTGATCTGATTTATCTCTAGTCAAGTTTGTCTTCCCCATTTTCTAGGCAAAGACTTAAATCCAAAATAAAAATGAGGAAATCAAAATTCTTCTTGCTAAAAGAAGCATTGCATGTATTTTAAAATTTTCCATAGATTCAAATGTCTCAGAATTTTTTTCTCTGAAATATGTTCAAGAAATAAAAATACCAAGAATAATTCACAGTGTAGACTTTTTAAAATATTTAAGTTCTCAATAACTTTAAAACTATCTTTATTCTGTTAATTCTTTCAATAATAAGAAAGATGTGAGAGATAAGTGGAAAGAAATCCAAGCAAGAACAATAAATAAGGAAATAAATATCAAAAGGAGGAAATGATTGTATTCGTCAGTGTATCATCCTATTAGGGGAACAAACAAAAAAAAAACAAAAATACCTTAAAGCCTTAGGCTTTTTTTTCCCCTCAAGCTAAAGCTCTTAGCAGAAGCTACATGAATTTCATCAATATGTTTATATAATTCCAAGCCAAGAAATTCTATAAAGATTACCAAGTATTTGATGTAGCTTCTGGCAAGAGATGAAGTACATCTCACAAGAACTAGAAAAAAATATCTGTTAGAAGAGTTGCTGATCTGATCAAGAAGATTTTAGATTAAAATCAGAGGAAGACAAAAAATATCTCAATAAAAGTGTAAGACTGAATACCATGAAAAACAATTTCTATACTAACAAAAAAATTAACAAGGTAAAATACCAAATAATTCTCTGTAGAAAAGCAGCAGGATATGGGGACTGTGAAAAATACATCCTCAAATTAATATACAAAGACAGAATAAAACTAATAGACATAATAAATTGTGTTTTAAGGCAGGTATAATCCCATAAGTATATTCTAATTTAATGGTATAATCAGTGACTAAAATATGTAAAAGTTATCTATGTTCAAACATTAAAATGGGCCCGATATTAGCCTCTCTTTTAAGATGTAAATAATCACCAAAAATCGTAAACATAACTACAGCAAATTTATTTGGTGGAAGAGTAGCAAAATTTGGGAGGGTAAGCATAAAGGAAAAGAAACAAATACTGTAGGAAGTTGGGCAATAATGCAGGCCATATATGTATATGAAGTATATGAATAAAGCTTTTCCAATAGACCCTTAAACAGAGGTGGGGTAAAGTAATGGCATTTAACCATCTTTTCATCTGCTATTATAGAGACTTCTTTTGGCCAAATTAGAGGACTGAATATAGTCATGCTTTGATTTTTGGTTATTTGTACCTTTTCTACAGTTTAGTCCTTTACAACAGTAGGTACCAAGGCCTTAAATTTGCATTCTAAGCCTCATATAGTCTTTAAGCCAATCTTAACTGAGGCACATCATGTATATTAAATACAAACCCACCAGTAGCCGAAAATCCTGTGTTGGTATAACTGTTTGGAGCCCTAGGCATCTACCTGCTTTATTATCCCTGAGTCTTCATTAGCCCACTCTGCATTTTCTCATTTATATGACTTGACTTCCACTTAATTTCCATTTATCACTAAAGGCCTAATTAGAACAAGATTCCTAGCTTAAGCACTAATCCACTTGGCACCTTGACACCTTTTTTAAAAAATGTCTGTTATGAGAAGTAGTTCCAGAACTCTAGATTTCCAGTTGCCAGCTGATGTCCTGCCTAAGTCTAATAAGCTGATCAGAACCACACTACTCTCCCTACCATCATCTTCTGGAGACCTTGTTCCCATCACCTGACAAAACCATGTTTTCTACTTCCAGATTTCTCTTTGACCTGTTGGCTTTCTGCTGAGGTCAAGCATATTTGGTCACCAAACCTGTACAAGATATGTCACTGTGCTATTAATTTGCTCTTTTAGAAGCCCAAAGAAAAGTAACATTTACCTGAAAACAAGAGTATCATAAAAGAAAATTAAGATTTTTATTAATTCTAAAACTTAGTTTCAATTTTCAGTCTGGCTAAGAAGCAAGAACTTACTAGGAAATTGACAGGTGGCTTGGGAAAAGGTAAATATGCCCACCTAGCCAAATAAGTATAATCTAGCAAAGATTTCTAAAAGTTCAAAAAATATCAAGGAGACTTTAAGATGGGAGAAAATGGCCCGCAAAGAATGGGAAACCAAGATTAAATTATAGCTAATGATCACATGAGAAATAATAATCTAAAATTATCGGAGCTGGTTAAAGAACCATCTGATAAGGAGATTTGAAGCATAAGACTATTCAACACAATTTTACTTGTAACAGCAAAAAAATTAGAAGAACCTAAATTTCCCAAAAAGGAGACTAGTAAATAAATTGAAATGTAATAAAGTATTTTGAAATAATTAAAATTTTGTTCTATAAAAATATTGGATGTCATGGGAAAAAATCTTACAAAGTAAAACTTAAGGATAGAAATATGAATTTGGTTCTAACTTTAAAAAATATACCTGCATAAAAATGAATATATTAGACTATGAATAGTTATTTCTAAGTGATGGAATTTTTATTTTATTCTTTACACTCTGATATCTGGTTTTCAAATTTTCTTTAGTAAATATATCTTTCATAAACAGAAAAATGATTAAAAGTCACCTACAAAAGATAGATAAAGGAGCACACAACTATGAATGTCAGAATTGCAGTAGAACTCAGGATTATGAATAATGCTAAGAAAGATGAAAATAATTTTTAAAGTTATATTTAAAACAAGAAGAAAAGAATAGGCTAACCCCCATTCCTGCAAGGAGAAAAAGTTATGTTAACGCCGCCTCTCTTTTTCTGTCAAAGCAAATCACATTGGAAGTAGAACACATGTCTTAAGGGTGATTCCACGGTGTCTAAGAATACTGTAAAGGAGCACATGATTAAATGATTTTATGTCTCTAAGCCCAAGGGATTTATATGCTAGTGTCTGGAAGGAATTTACAGATATAATTATGATATTTCAAACATGATATCTGAGAAATCATAGCAATTAGGAAAGGTGAGAAAAATCTGCACATGGACAAGTACGTATCCAGTTTTCCAACAAGGACATCGAGATGTGTTAGTGAAACTGTAATCTACTGATCCTAACATTATTTCCAGAATGGACCTTTAAGGAAATTTTGATCCCTTAGAAGGTAATACAGAGCTCTTGAGTCAACATATTTGCAGTGTAAGGCATTTCTGCTTTCATGATAAGGTTAGTAGTTAGTAGATCAATATTTTTTCCAGGGTGAGAAGGCTATGGTAGATGGTTTTTAGGCTTCTAATTCTGAAATTTTTTGATAGCAAGGGTTTTTGTGACTTCACATAGCTTTTGGAAAAGTCTTTTTTTATCACTATGGTCAAGATAGACTATGTAGATTGATGAATAGGATAGAAGTACATATTAATAGCTAGGTAAATGGCCGTATCGTATTGATTAATATGTCATGTAACCCTTGATTCATCTTTCTCTCTGCAGTGATTTGCCATGGAGCTGTAATCTCTTGTCTGACCATCTTATTAGTGATCAGGATAATGAATACATAAGTGACAGGCATATCATATCTGTAGATGTGATGAATTTGTAGAAGGAAATATTTAAGTAAATGAATTTGGGTTATAAAAGATTTTGATAAGTTATGCGATAAAACAATATACATACACAAATATATTTTGATTAAATATAAAGAACTACACTTTTAAAAGGAGTAAGTTTGACAAATACAGGAAGAAGAAACCACCTTGTTAGCATTTCCTGTGGGAAAAAAAGACCTATTAATTTTCATTATCTGTAAGTTCAATATAGCTAAAATCGTTCTGGGTGATCACACTGAGTTATTCAGAGGAATCGAGGATAAAGGGGAATTAGCCACTTAGCCTAATCCTACTATACTCACATGGGAAAATAAAATTAAACACAGCCAACGTTTTAAAAAGGAAGAGAGATCTCTTTATTATGTACATCAGACTAGGAAGAAAATAGGAGTATCTTCACTGGCATCTGCCGCCCACAACCCATTCCTGTCCTCGTTCCTCCTCGTTCTCTCACTCATCCCCTTGATCATCTCCATCAGAAATGGAGTCTTTTCCATGGGTCCTTTTTCCCCACAGCTCATACTTTATTGGGTCATTATTTCCAAAACCTGCCCGGGGAGGTTTGTTACCTAAAAATAAGAATCATTTCAGTGGCTATATCAGGATACCCAGTACAGAAAAATTTCTAATTTATTCACTCAGAGCCATGAATTTAAATAAAAAATATATTCAACATGAACTTTGTTTTCTTTCTTGTTGTTTACAAATAAGACAATCACAATATTCTTTAGGAAATTCTCTATAATCCAACTGGAAAAATAAATCAAAATATAGACTTGTCCTTCACTAATTGAAATCAAGCATGCAGAACAAGGAATGTACCAGGTGGTCTGACTGTCCTTTGCAGTATTCCATTGCTTTGCTAGAGTGTGCTGAGAAGTTCAGCCTGTCACATTCTGAAAGGCACATGAGGTTCTAGAAATGAGCAACCATGATAAAGCGCCTAGGAACCACAAAGCATGAGGATTACTGAAGGGACCATGGGTATTTTGAAAGAAAATATTTAAGAGGACTACTAAAATTGGAATAACGTATTTTAGGACTCATGATGTGTATTTATTATTGCCTTTAGTCACAATATTTCCAAAAGGATTAATTTGTGTTAAAGAACAAAACTCATAGGGAAGTTGTGAAGAACACTTTCAGACAATATGGCATACCTTAATAAAGCTCAAATTTCTAGTATTTTGTCCTGCAGACACTGGGACAACTAACACTACTACCTCTATCTTCCTAAGTTTCACCTTACCTCCACAGTTTTGACTATAGGTTGCCAGCTGCCTCTACTATGCAAGTGTTGGGTTTTCTCTTCCCATTTTAATACATCTCACTTTAATGCACAATACTGGACAAAAGGACATTTTGTCCTTAGTACCCTATAGCATAATTTAGACAAATTAAAGCTTTCAATAAGACTTTGTTAAATACTAAATGATTGCAGGGGAAGAATGATCCCAGACAGTGCAAGAACTGTATAAATAAGAAGCCCAAGTTTCAGAGCTCACATAGCTGACTTGTTCTTAGAGCTCCCAGCCCCTTCCCATTTCACATGCTCTCAGATATTAGCTACACTTTAGCCACCAAGGACAAACACAATTTCATACGTACTTCTTTTTGACCTCTCACAATTCCTAAATCCTGGCCTGCCCACATGTAATGTACCATTCCCCTTGGCAGCCCAAATCAAGAGAAACTAAGTTCTTTCTCTTCTCCAGCTAGGATCTCTCTTCCTACTCTCTGGCCCAATCCACAATATAGTTCAATGTTCACATATAACTTAAAGCAGCACAATTATCACAGCATTTCTATAGCAGGATTAACAACACACCCACACAGTAAATAGGATGATTTTCTTCTCACAATATTTGCAAACACATGATGAGAATGTCTACTATCACTCCTTTTATTTAAACTCGTACCGTAAGTCCTGGCCAGCATAATAAGACAAGGAAAAGAAATAGGAAAAAATGTCTTCAAACAATTAGAGCTGTAACAAAACTGATACAGCAACTTCATCAATGGAGTTTTTCAGCATAAGTGATGGAACCCACAATTCAGTGTCTCAGAGGGGATCTCCATACTGGCCAAGGGGATTGGGCCATCTAGGTTAATTTTAATATGCCATCAGTTTCTAAGATTAAAAGATACTATATCTCATTCACGTTTTCTTTTTTCTCTTTTTCTATATCATGTCACATTAATGAAATTAAATAGAAAGAATAAGACATTAACTGTGTCCTAGCATTAATAAGGAATGAATATGCTCTTTTTTCAATGTGTCTACATTATTCATCAATGGCTCTGTTTTTAATTTAGCAAAGACTTTGGTGGCTGGGGGGTGAGGCGGGGTGTGGAATTCATGCCAACAGCAGCTGGCAATCATGAGCAGATGGAGCAACTATGCCTAAGGAAATAGTATAACGTCTCTGGTATATATTTGAATGCTGAGGTAACATCTCACATATGGGTTTTCCTGGTTTGAACCCTATCATCTCTTCATACTCTTATATTTCATCTTCATGATTTCAACAAGCACAGAAACACTGATAAAGATGAACTAAGTGTGGAAATAGTCTTGCATTTCAAAGAAATAATAACCCACTTGAAAGTATAAACTTAGGTTGTATTCCTGAGAAAAAAAGTTCTTGTGATATGTGGGTGGTGTATAATATTCACATCCCTGTGTTAGAAGTGAAGATTCACAGGTACTGACAAAGCAAGCTTCGTAGATCAGTTACGTTGCCTAAAGTATATACCCCACACTTCCAGAAGTTAATTCATTAATTCTAACGTGGGATTCCAGTGTTGGATTTTTCAAATAATCACATGGAGAGGTTAAACAATTCTTATCCTTAAACAGTGCATTTGCAAAGCAGAGAGAAAATAACACCATCAGATTAAATAGACAGATGATAGACTGACAGACATATTTTTACAAGTTTTTCACCGTACAACTTAGTTGTTTCCATAATTTTTCCTTCACAAAGGATCATAAGTATGTAAAATAAAAAATGTCAATAGAGCAGTATTTGATATTATTTTAAAAATTACAGAAGTAAAATATGGTATGTGTCATAATCTTGTACATATATTATTAGCACTTGTATTTTATGCAAATGCCACTGCAATACTAAATAATCCAGTTTGTAGGGTTCCAAGTCTATGTACCCAGTAAGATAAAAATAAATTACAAAGAAAATGATGACCACTAGATTCATGTTAGAGCATACTTAAGAGAAATTCTGCTTATTTATTATCATTGGTTTTACATTATGTTTTGGTTTACACTTGTATTATTTTTTGTTTGGAGATAATTCTGGCAGAGCAGTGATGAAAATTAAGAAATAAAAGGTGTATTGCCATGAAGTAGAAAATCATCCAGCATGCCCCAAATCTTACCAATTTCAATTTTCACATTAAGAGAGGTGAATTATTTCTTCTCAGCCTTATTTTTAGTTACTTTTCAAGCATTTTTTTAATCCAATCATTCAGCAACTATTTATTGAGCTCTTGCAACGTGCCAGAGAATGAGCTAGTCATTATGGTTCAGAGATAGAAAGCAAGATTTCTTTTTTCAAAATATTCTTATAAGAGTGAATATGCCAAGGAACAGAAAAGCACAATTCAATATGGACAGGACATTGGTTTGAAACAAAGACAGGCAAGAGATAAAGTAGAGAAAAAGAGGCTGTCCATAGTTACCATGCTGAGGGGCTTAATTGAATAAGAATTAAGAGCCAAGGTATTGAAAGGGAGAGCATTTTCAGATTTGAACTGAACAAATCATTCTGGACAGCAGTTTGAAAACATTGGATCACAAGAAAACAAGCCTGAAGTCAAGGAGACTCTGAGGTGATCTAGATGAGCCATGGTAGGTTTTGAACTCAAATAATGGCCATGAAAATTTATGGGAGCAAAGAGGTTGAAGAACTATCTCCTTGACTATGACAGAACTTCGTGACTGAGTAGATGTAGATAAGCAAGGAGAGGAGAAGAGGAAGGAGTCAAGTGGCCTGGGTATCTGGATGGTCCTGCTCTTAACATTCACTGAAACAGAACATGTAGGAAGAGCTGAGAGTCTGGAGCAGAGGAAATAACAAGTTCAGTTTGAGACATGCTGACATTAGGGTACCTGTGCACCACAAAGATGGAGGTATGTTGTACACATCAATTCAGAGCTCAGAAGAATCTATTCATTGAGGAGACATCAGCACGTGGACCATCACTGAAGTTATGAGATTTCATGAAGTCCTTCAACAGGTCCTATGTGAGAGGCAGATGTCAGGAGATTGAATACACTGAGGACTCCACTTTCTTGCCTAAGAGAGCCTAAAGAGTATCCAGAGAGATTGAAAGTAGCCAGGATAGCATTGATATCACCGACACCAAGGGAAATGAGATCTTGAAAAGCCCCTGCTATGTCACAGGCACCATGCCAGACATGGTGGGGACCCATTAAGGAATATGTCTCTGCCTTGAAGGAGGTCTTAGACAAAGCATATGCAAATTTAATCACAATATGAACTGGAAAGTGCCAGGTGCCTTTAATAGAAGGTTTAAATAAGAGTAGGGAACAGCCATTTCTATATCTAGTACAAAAGTGATACTATAGAGACTATTATGTGACACATGATCATGGTGTACAGTTTATATGGTATCCTACAAGTCATAAATGACCACTTTCCCAGGACGGTTTTTTAATTGTCACAACAGAATGTAATCTCTCCCTCCTTTGGAGCTCTAAATATTATATCTCAATCAAGGTATGTATTGCATTCTTTTTACTATTAGATTTATATTTCCTGGGGATTTTTTTTTTAACCCTTTACAAGATTGTAAAGTTCTTTGTGGTCTGAAACTGTTTCTTACCCTCTGGGAACTGCCACTCCCTCCCCGAAGTCTTAGACCCACACCCTGCAACATTATAGCCTTGCTCTTGGAGTCATTTAGTTTTCGGCTCAAAGCCCATCTCAGTCACTTGCACAGCCCTTATCTCCCACAATGCACAAATTATGAATGTCCACTAAGCCACACAGTTTCCTCAACTGAAAATAGGAGTAATAATACATTCCACAGAGGGCTGTTGCATTAAATGTGATAATGTTTATAAAACTACCTAGCACATTATTTGGCACATGGTAAATATTCAATGATGGTTTTCTTTCAATGCACAATGTAGTAAATAAATGTCTACAGAATAAATGATTTAATGAATGATCAGATTGCAACCAGTCTATGTTTCTGACCAATTTTCAGACTTCTTTATGATTCTCGAAACTTTCACAACCTATATAACTAGTAATCTTCCATATCCTTAATTTCCCTCTCTCCCCTCAAAGCTTAAAATTCTAAGAAAATGTGTCTTCCATTATCCCTCTTGCTCTTTAGCAGTATCTGAAGAATATATTGTAAAGTGAACTTAGCAAAATTTCTAGCTAGTGTTAAAATCGAAATTATGGTAACAGTGTTTAATCACAGAATCAAGGAATAATGACATCCTATTATTCAAGAATTCAGGTTAATTAAGATTTCACTGAATATTAAATAAAGAGTCCAACAGCCAGATTTTAAATCTCATCTCTGCCACTTTCTAGCTTTGTGACCATGGGCAATTTATTAGACCTCCCTGTGCCTCAGTTTTCTCATCTGTTACATGTGGATAACAAGATGACCTATATCAGAGAGATGGTATGAGGATTAATTGTGTAAAGTACTTATAGTAACTGAGAAAAAGGAAGCATGCTATCCATGTTATCACTAATTACTTCCTATTTGTTTGTTCAGACTGTTACTTTTGTTTTCTTATAGATTGAAAATTGTTGCTAGGTTCAATTTCTCATTATTTAAAATATCTTAATATCCTCATATTTGCAGCATGACTTCCATCCTCAATTAATGAACTACCAAAAATGAAATAGAAAACAGTTAAAGATGTATTGAATTATCTGAAGTTTTTCAAGTACCAATTAAAGCACCAAAGACAGTTGGTATGGCATACATTGTTCCCTTAAAGGTATTCCTAAATAAAGCTTTGAGAACATAGTAAGTTTTGTTTTTTTTTAAACTGCTGTATCATATTACCAGTAAAACTTACAGATTGGTTTCTAACCAGAAACAAAATAAGTCTATGTAGACAAGGCATCATCGATTAGAAAAAACAGAAAAGCAAGCCCTGGTGTTCTTAGTAAGAACCTGAAACAAGCTCTGGCACCTGTGTGTGTGAGCAAGTGGGCTTTCTCTCTTGCTCAAGATAAAGGACATTCACTTTTGAAACAGCATGATGTCACCTTAGTGTCAGACAGATCTGGATAAGCAGCCAGTGTGACCTGAACTAGTTCATTCTCCTTTCTCAGTTTCCTTATCTATAAAGGTATAAATGGGGGCCGGGCACGGTGGCTCACGCCTGTAATCCCAGCACTTTGGGAGGCCGAAGCAGGTGGATCACAAGGTCAGGAGACAGAGACCATCCTGGACAACAGGGTGAAACCCCATCTCTACTAAAAATACAAAAAATTAGCCGGGCATGGTGGGGCGCACCTGTAGTCCAAGCTACTCACAAGGCTGAGGCAAGAGAATTGCTTGAACCAGGAGTCGGAGGCTGCAGTGAGCCGAGATCGCACCACTGCACTCTTAGCCTGGGCAACAGAGAAAGACTCTGTCTCCAAAAAAAAAAAAAAAAAAAAAAAATACTAATGACTACACCAAAGACCACTGTGGGAATTTAATGAGATAATACAATTAAATCCTTGAGCACCATATCTGGCAAATAATGAATGCTTAATATATGTAGCTTAAAATAATAATTATCAGTTTAAATAATGAGCAAGATAGATTAGTTATGTCAGACTCTCACGCTATAAACCATTAAACTCCTGGACAAAATATAAAAACTGAAATTGAAGTCTCTAAAGAACTATGAAAATAAGCAGCAAATTAAGCGGCTATGATCCTAAAGGAAGACATATGCTTTCAGTGGGTATTTCTCCATAGACACGCTCCAGTTTGGCATGGGAGAACAGAGCTCAATCAGAATGAAAGTCTCTTGCTTCACTGAAGAGACAAATATAAGAGTTTAGAGCTGCCAGAAAAGTGAGAAGGGGCAAAATTCAAGCAAGAAGGTAGCCCCAGATGAGGGAACCCTAAAATATGGTTCCAAAATTTTTCTTGTGTGATACACAGGGCAAAACTCCAAAAAAGGAAACAATATAAATCACCAGGGGGTTGCAAAGATATTTCAGAGACGTTTTTAAGGAAAAACAGTTTAGTATTTGAGTGCCTCAAAATTACAAAGGTTTGGTAAAAACTTCAAGCTTTGAGATGAGAGTCTATAAAGCCTCACTCAACAGTAAGGGCAAATATTATGTAATCAGCCCTAACAAAGACTAAAAGCAACCAACTAAAATATCAAGATAAACCATTACTGCTATAGCTGACAAAAAAACAAAACAAAACAAAAACTTGATATTTAACTTGTCTATAATATGCACATTGATTCAAAACATACAAGGCTTGCTAAAAACAAGCTCATCAGCAAATAAAGGAAACACAAAAAATAGAAACAGACACCTAGGTATTTTAGATATTAAAATTATAAAATATATTTTTAAATAGCAATGATTAATATATTCAAATGGATAGAGGAAAGAATGGAATTTCAGTGGAAACCTGAAATTCATAAATGCATCAAACTGAAATCCTGCAACTGAAAATATAAAAATTGAAATTAAGAATTCAGTAGATGGGTTTAATAACAGATTGGAAACATCAGAATAGATAATTTAGTGAACTGAAGACATGTCAATAAAAAGTGCTGTGATTAATCCCCATAAAAGAAAAAGTAGAAAATCTAGGAAAAAAGTCAGGGAAATATAGGATTCCATGAAAAGCTCTGATATGCATGTAATCAGAGCACTAGAAAGAGAGAAGATAGAATGGTACAACATAAATGATTGAAAAATACTGGCCAGAAATTTTTCAAAATTGATGAAAAATGTCTGATTTTATAGACATAAGATCCAAAAAGCTGTCCAAACACAAAGCACAATAAAGGTGAATAAAACCACACTTAGGGACATTATGGTAACATTATTAAAAAACAAAGCAAAGAGCATTTAAAAAGTGCCTGGGGTGTAGCCAGGGTACATGTTATCTTCAGTTTAAGAAAAACTAATTTTGACTACCAATTCTTCAACAGAAAAATAGGGAAACAAGAAGACAATGGATGGATATACTTACATTCCTGAAAGAAAAAAATAATATTACCAACCTAGAATTCTGTACAAGTAAAAATATTTCTCAGAAAAATGAAAGCAAAATAGACATTTTCAGAAAAACAAAAGCCGAGAATGTTTTTCTGGGCAGACCTACACTACAAGATATACTAAAGGGACTTCTTTAGGTTGAAGGAAAAATTATCTCATAGACATACAGAACTTTGGGAAACAGTGGAAAAGAAAAGATAAATTTTGGGGTAAATATAATTGCATATGGGCTAGTAAAACAATATATAATGTCTTACAGAATTTACAACATGTAGAAGTCTATATAAATCAAATATATTGTAAGGCTAGTACAAAAGGTCGAAAGGGAATGATGAAATTAAATGATGTTTTGCATGTTTAAATAATAAAAATGTATTGTAATTAATAATGTAACACTGAAGAGTAATAAAATATAAAATTAAAATCTAAAGATTTTAAGGTAAAAATGTCATAATGTAATGAATAAATAGGAAGCCAGAAAAGAGAAATAAAGGATAAAACAGGATAATGTATTAATAGCAAGATAACATGTTTAAAAGAGCTGAATCAGTGATATTTAAAGTAAATGGAGTCAACTCCCAAAATAAAAAAAATCTGCATTTCACTCTAAGTATATGAAAACATAAAATTTTACACCTCGAATATAATTTGTCAATTACACCTCAAAACTGAAAGAATTCTAAGCAAGTAAAAAATAAAATTGTAACTAAAAACACAGAATTTGTCAGACTTGAAAAAAATGCAGTTTTATTCTGTTTACAGAAGTAACATTGTAAGCATATGTATGAATACATAGTTAAAAAGTATAAAGACAAAAATAAGTCTATCATATATTAACAAAAAGAAAAATTATATGGTTAAATTAATAGTGAAAAAAGTAGATCTTAAGTAGAAATGCAAAATATAAAGATGTACATTTCAAAGTCATAAAAGGGTTAAGTCCATAGCAAGCGATAAAATCACAAAGTTTTCAATACCTGATTAGCACAAAATTTAATTGTATAAAGCAAAAGTTGAAAGAACTAAAGGAGTCATATACAAATCTACAATCATAGGCTATGACCAATTTCAATAACTAATAGAAAAAGCATACAAAAGAAAAGGATACAGAAGTTTAGAATGACATTAACCAAACTGACCTAATTTGGCTTATAGAACATTATATCCAACAATTGCAGAGCACTCTTTACCATGTATATCATATATATATATATGAGAAATATGATATATATCTCTTACATATATGATATATATATCGTATATATATCTCTCACATATATAATATGTGATATGAGAGATATGATATATATCTCTCACATATATAATATGTGATATGAGAGATATGATATATATCTCTCACATATATAATATGTGATATGAGAGATATGATATATATCTCTCACACATATGATATATATATATATATGTGTTGACTTTTTAAGGGTTTTAAAATTAAAATGAATATCCTAAGTCTTAGATGTTCACAAAGGGTTAAGGAATACAAATTTTAAGTCATTCTTTTCAAGGCTCTGGTGTCACGAGACATAGTCTTGGTCAATTAATTTATTATATATTTATTATATATTCAAAACCATGAATTCTTAGGAAATAATTCTGAGTCATTGCTATTATCCTCATCCTGACAGATATTGTAAGACTAGTACAAAAGGTCGAAAGGGAACAATGAAATTAAATGATGTTTTGCAAGTTTAAATAGTAAAAATGTATTGTAATAATGTAACACTGAAGAGTAATAAAATATAAAATTAAAATCTAAAGATTTCAAGGTAAAAATGTCATAACGTAATGAATAAATAGGAAGCTACACTATATAGCTACACTATATAGAAAGTTGCCACAAACTACTAAGCTCCTGAGGTTAAAATGTGGGGCAGCGAGCAGTAAATAGATAATTCATTTATTCTACAATTAGTCCCATTTTCAGACAAATGTTATCCTATTGTAAGATTAAATAAAGTAATGAAATACAGCAGGAGCATAAATCATAAATAGTAACAAGAGCCTAAGGATAAATTCCTAATGTAAAAAGGAATAAGTTATTTCTCTTTATTCTCAAGAAAGTGTTTCCTTACCATGTAACTTTGTCTTTGAAGGTTTTGAAGCATAATAATTCTGCGGAAGCAGCATAATGTTAATATTTTGCACTTATTTAGAGAAACAGTTTGGGACAGATGTACTAAAATACAAATAGAATTGGAAAAAAATATAAGATACTGGCCAAGAAGAATGTGAATAGCTAAAAGAAGTAACTTTTGAATTAAAAGAAGGATACTGATAAGAGCAATAAGAATTCTTTTACATAGATGCCTTGATGGACAAAACATTACAATAGAAATTAGAAAATTTTGAAGTTTAAACTTATTTAACTTTCTCTAAGAAGTCCATCATTGGTCTATTAGATTTTCATAAAATCCCCTATATATTTGCTTATAAGTAAATTTTTGCTTGTAAATAATTGTAATAATATCATTATGGACTATGCCTTGCAAATACATCACCCATTCCTTCAGCAATCACTCACCAAGGGTCTTTCCTATTCTAGGACTGAGCAAAAGGCTGGAAATAAAATGGTGAACCAGCTTTGCCAGTGAAGTAAATAAAATGAAAGTAACAGAAATAGAAGGATAAAAAAGTTTCCACGACAAACAATGACAGGCAAGGGGCCTGTTTTAGACAGATGGGTCCTAGGGGCCTTCACTTGGGAGGTGATACTTAAGTGAGAAGAGAATGGAGAGTTCCAAGTAGAGGGATCAGGCCTGGAGTTAGGGGGGAAATTACAGTTTCCAAGAACTGAAAGAGGCCTGTGGGACCTGAGCATGTAGAAGCAAAAGGAGTGGAACAGATGAATTTGGTGAGGAAGGTGAGGTCTTGATGCCAGGCTGAAGAGCTTAAATTTTATCATACAATAGATGGCAGTTGAAATGTTCTAAGAAGAGAACAGACATGATCTGCTTTATATTTTAGGATTTCTGCTGGTTGTTAAATAAAGAGTGAATTTACAAGAAATAAGAGGTGAAGTGAGAAGATCAGTGAGAAAGTGAGAGATAATGCTTGCCTGGACTGGAGTGAGCCTTCACCATGAAATTAAAGCAGACATATGTGAAATATAGAGGTTGGAAATCTGCCTTACTGATGTATTGTGTATAAGGGGTTCAGGGTCAAGGGAGAAATCAAGATGATCCCATAAGTCTATCTGGGTAGATAGTGACACCATTTACTGGGATTGAGAGTGCTAGTAGTGAGAGAACAAGAGAGAGGACAGCTTTGCCGAGTAGGAATCAAGAGTCTTGTTTTGGACATATTATACTTAAAATTTGGAGAAAAATGTTTAATTTAAGAATGAGGAGGTTTGAGGGGGAAGCTTGAAGAAGTTAACTGAACACATAAGATGAGAAATCATTCTAGGGATTTCAGAAGACATGATGTATAAAGAGTATATTCATAATTATAGATATTTGTTATATTTAAGATTTGCCTGGTTGTTGCAAAAATAAACATCTTTACCATAAGGAAATTTGCCAAAGAGGTATAAATTATGTCTAAAATTAACATAGCCAAAACAGATCTTTTAAGTTTCTTTAGAAATTCTGCTTTTCCTCTACTACCATTTCCTAGTTGCCCAAGCAGAAATCCTAGATTCTTCTCTGAATTTCACACTCCCTAGCCATTCAATCTTACATTCCCTAGTCATTCATCAGCAAGTCTTATCCTTACCTCCAAATCAGATATAAAATTTAAATAATTTTCATAATCACCACCACTACAACCTGCCCAGGTCATCTTGATCATTGCCATTGCCTGGATCTCTTTACCATCCGCCTCATTTGTCTTCCGGTTTCTACCTTGGCAAATTCTCCCTCATACTCTCACACATTGCATTCTCCATTAAGCAGCCAAAGTGGGCTTTTTTTTTTAGCATGTCAAAGCATATAATTTCCTAAATGCTAAAACCATAACTCTTATGTAAATACAGAAGACATGTCAAAAATGTTTAACTCATCAATGAGAGAACCACAAGGATTGTAAAGCTAGTTCAAAGGATAATTAAAGAAATAGGGCATATAGTAAAGGCATATTAAAATAAGTTTGTTGAGTGCCATGGTTGCATATGTCCCTCAAAACATGTTTTGGAAACTTAATCCCGAAAGCAACGGTGTTGGGAAGCAGGGCCTAATTAGAAGTGATTAGACATTAGAGCTCTTGTGAATGGATTAATAATGTCTTTACCATGGGAGTAGATTTGTTATCACAGGAGTGGGTTCCTTATGAAAGTATAAGCTTGGCCTCCTTTTGCCTCTCTTGCCCTCTCTTTGCCCTTCTGCCATGAAATGACTTAGCAAGAAGACCCTTGTCAGATGCTGGCACCTTGATCTTGGACTTCCCAACCTCCAGAACTGTGAGAAATAAATTTCTGTTCATTAAAAATTAGCCAGTCTACAGTATTCTGTTATGGCAGCACAAAATGGACTAAGATGCTAGGAGACAAACTGATTAATGTCCTCCAGGCAATAAAACTGTCATCTTCAGAGTTATTTTTTCTATCTTTTCTGCAAGTTAGAAATGATTTGCCTTTCTAACAGACAAAATCTACAAGTTAACATGTGATTTCACAGAGTCTGGGACCGAATCAAAAATAAAGTGAATGTCAAACAAAGGTACTTTCACCTAGAGAATTAAATAATCCTTGGAAAGGCCAATTAGACAATGTTCTAGTATAATAAAGGATGACACACATAGCCATACTTTGGGCTTGTTTCCAAGTACATAATAAGTGTTCTCAACAAGCATAAGTCAGTTTCTAATCCTCTGTTTTCAAACATTTTTTCTCTTAGAATAACATACAAATTTTCTATCATAGACTATAGAGTCTGTCTACATAATCTGGCCCTTAACCATCTCTTTGACTCTCTCTTTTTACTATCCTTGTCAATCATTATGATAATACCACACTGATCTTGCTGTTCTTCAAACATTCAAGGTTCTCCTTCAGACCTGTTAGTCTTTTCTCACTGCCTACTGCTATTATACCAGATTTAGCAATGGCTTATGCCTTCACGTCATTCAGTTATTTGCTCAAATCACACATATCCACCTATGCACCTGCCACATCTCTCTCTCTCTCATCACTTTGCATTTTTCTTCATAGAGCTTATAGTATGACCCAATAGTATTTCTTTATGTGTCTACTTGTTTTTATTGACCTCTTTTATTAAAATATTAAGGAATTTTTGCCTGTTTTATTCTTGAAGCTATCTCTGGTATTTTTAACAGTGCCTGGTACATAATAGGCACATAAAATATTTTTGAATTAATAATCGAAGTATATAAACACTAGCATCTCAAAGTGAAAATGTTGTTTTCTTAAAATAGTTTCTGATTTTATTAGAGAAAAGTATTAAAGAAGTAATTTTAAAAACCAATAGTAAAGCAGGTGTCAGGTATGGGGCTCAGCACATGAAAAGACATTTTATTTTGGAGAGGAGGGGAAGGCAGCACATCGGTTCAGGACCTACAGACTGGACAGATCCATCATGAAATGGCAAAAAATCAAGGCAGTTTTCAGATGCTGGTAATATGAGCAGGTCCAGATAGGTGGATTTTTGTCATCAAAAAGGATTGTCTGGCAATAGGTAAGTAATGGATATCATAGAGGGTGAACACGGAATAAGGTTAATTGGAGGGAGACCACTATCATTCATTGATAGCTTGCTCTATGTGAGACTCTATACCAGGCACTTTACCTATGTCATCTCATTTAATCCCAATCAAAACCCTTTGAGGCAAGTAGTATAAGACTTACTTTTAAATAAGGAGACCATTTCTTCAGGAAGTAGAAGTTGCATACAATTAGTAAGTGGCAAAGCCTACCTTAGGACATGGGTCAGTTAGAAGCCCATGCTCTAATACTGATCTTTGCTGCTCCCCAATGCCTCCCCACACACAAACATAGCAGGAGATAGGTGCTCAAGTAGGAAGTTTTAACAGGAGTAAGCCCACCTAAAGATTGCAGAAACAAAGACACATGGAACAGGATTCAATAGAAGAACTCAGTGAAACTGGGTGATTAAAAGAAAAAGGACACGCTTCTAGCTAACAAATCATCAGGGCCAGGAAAAATGGCCAAATCATAGGAAAATAAGAAAACAGGATCTTAAATTCTATGGAGACAACATTCTTATGTTTTTAATCATAATTACCATAATGTTAACCATAATCTCATGGTGTGAGAGAGATTATCTCAGGTAGCAGATTATCTCGAAAAGAAAGAGTCCAAAAAGAGAGCTAGAGCCACTGTTATAGAAACTCAATTCATTGCAATGAGTATTTAGTGAACACCTTCTCTTTACAGAATACTGTGTTAGATCTGGAAGTACCAGAAAGTAAAAACTATCTCTTCCTTTGACCACGGAAGAGCTTTGAATTTGAAGAGCACAGCATTTAATAACTGCATTGCCTATTTTCAACTCATTACACTGGAAATGAAAGATAATCTCCTTTTTACTACAATTTCATGTTTCACACAGGCAACTATGTATTAAGTTCATAAATCACTTCCACACTATTAATTCCATAGCTTTTCATTAACACTGGGTTGTAGAAGACAACTGAATGTTAACTCAGTATGGACTGTGGAGGTGAGAAGTTAATTCTGTTTGGATTGACACCAGAATTATTTCCCTCACTTAGATGCATACAGTTTTGAAAATAAGAATGGGAAATATCTCTAACAACTAACCAAATAACTCACTCAGAAATGAAGTACAAACTCATTCTTAAAAATCAAAGAGAAAGGCCGGGCGTGGTGGCTCACGCCTGTAATTCCAGCACTTTGGGAGGCCGAGGCGGGCAGATCACGAGGTCAGGAGATCAGACCACGGTGAAACCCTGTCTCTACTAAAAATACAAAAAATTAGCCGGGCTTGGTGGTGGGTGCCTGTAGTCCCAGCTACTCGGGAGGCTGAGGAAAGAGAATGGTGTGAACCCGGGAAGTGGGGCTTGCAGTTAGCCGAGATGGCACCACTGCACTCCAGCCTGGGCAATAGAGCAAGACTCTGTCTCAAAAAAAAAAAAAAGAAAGAAAGAAAGAAAGAAAATAAAAAAAGAAATCAAAGAAAACCGAACCTCATTCTGATTTCTCTTACAAGTTTGAGGGAAAAAAAAGAAAGACAAAGCATTTAATAAATTATATAAAAGGTATTAAATACTGATCCATGGTATATTTATTTTAAAGTATCTGGTTTCACTTAACAAGTGACTTTTTTATTTGGGCATGAAAGTTAGGTCATTTTTCAGGTTCTGCTGTTTTCCTGAGGAAAATTGCTAATGCCAAGACAGCGCTTATTGTTTGACAAGCAACACAATGACTGGTGCTCTATGGATTGAAGGAGAAATAACTCTTATTTTCGCTTCCTCACATATTATGTTGTTCACAGTCTACTTTCATGTTAATTCTTTTCAGAGCACTTCTGCTGGGTAATGAAGGAAGATCAAGGGTTCCCTTTCAAGACTACAAAGTTAATTACTGCAATCAGAGAGCATTTGCAATAGTGGTTTGTACCAATGCTTATCAGGCCCTCAAAAGTAGTCATTTGCTTGATTCCTGGACAAATCACATAAAATAAAGGAGTCCATAAATGTACTTCAATTACCTTCCTGATTTATTTATCCCTTTCTTTCTCAACTGAAGTTCATTGAACTGTAGGCAAAAAAAGACAATGAACTGTGGTAGATTAAAAATAGAGAAGTTGTCATGGAAAATGATCTATTTCCTTTCTCCTATAAATAGATTTAAGATTTTAGAAAGGTGTTCATTATGAAAAGAGTATCTGATTTGGTAGCTTCTTGAGCAGATTCTGCTTCAATTCTGAAAATTAAAGTTATATAATCCCTAGAATTAAAATCTTTCCATAATGTTCAGTTTCTAATATATATATATTTCTTATATCTGATATAGTAACACCAATATAGGGAATAGGATAAAGAGGCCTAGAACCTAGTCCTGCTGTTATTTAATTAGCAACTTAATCTGTAACAGGTAAATGCAGTCATCCACTCTATTAAGGCCAAACATTAAAGGACGGGAAAGCTGAGCTTTTGCGTCAGACACCACATGGCTTCAAATCATGAACTCCCGTTTACTTGCTGTGAAACTGCAAGTAAGTTACTTAAGGCTTCTAAACTTTAGTTTCCTCAACAAAAAAGTGAAAGTAACAATGTCTACCTCAAATAACTATAACGAATATTAAAGGAGATAATATTAAAGGAGATAAAGTGTTAGATAATTTTCTAACACTTACTAGGAGTTTTTAAAAGGTGGCTAGCTTCCCCTAAAACTCACAATATCTAGATCTAAGGAAGATGTCATTTAGACAATGATGGTGCTTTTTTAAGTTGTAGAAAAGCAAAAATGTAACTCCTAAGAGACAATGATATCACTCATGATGAATAAAACTTTTCATATAAAAATATATTATCTGGAAAGGTACAGTTTACCTTAGCTTTTACTGATAAATAATAAACCAGTTGCAGTAGGAGTTCATTCACTTTGTTTCCTGTCAAAGGTGGCTAACCAATTCTTTCTGTAAACACTTGCTGCTCCTCTGCAAGTTAATTCCTGGCCTTCTATTGCTTTCTAAACATGCCTGTTTCCTTTGCACCAAAGTGCTCAGTCTGTCTGTAGAAGGCTGAATAATGCCTCCTATAAAAGATGTTCACCTCCAAATCCCCATAATCTGCAATTGTTACCTTGTCTGGCAAAAGAGACTTAGATATGATTAAATTAAGAAAGAGTGATGGGAGATTATCCTGCATTATCCAAGTGGGCTCAAAGCAATTACAAGGTTCCTTATAAGAGAGAAACAGGAAGGTCAGAGGTAGGGGAAAACAATGTGACAACAGTAAAGATTGGGGGGATGAGGCCATACGCTAAGGAATCCCCAAAACCTCTAGAAGCTGGAAGAAAAATGAAACAAATTTTCCCTTACAGCCTCCAAAAAAAAGGATAGCCCTGCTGACACTGGTTTTAGCCCTGGACTTATTTCAGACTTATGATCTCCAGAACTGCAAGAGAATAGCTTCATATAATAATTTCTTACACCACTAAATTTGTGGTAATCTGTTAAAGCAGCAATAGCATACTAATATACCATCAGTACCTTCTATGCTGTTGATAGCTCATCTGTTTTATAAAGGTGAAGAGTATTTTCTGCTTTTGGTTCTTCTGTAGTAATAGTGGTGGTGGTGGTGGTGGTGGTGGTGGTGGTGGTGGTGGTGGTAGCGGTGGCAGAGGTGGTAGCTCCTGCTACGTGTCAAACACTGGGTTAGATGTCTTACCCACATTGTCTCTTGTGCTTTCCCAACTCTATGCTATGAGGGAACCTCTCTTAAACCCATTGTACAGATGAGACAACTAAGACCAAGATTCCAACCCAAAACTATCTGTTGCCCAAGCCCATTGTCTTAACTGCTCTACTATTCTGGCTCTCCTGACCCTATCTCCTATCTTTTCTCCCTTGTTCTCAGATTCCTATCCTATTGGGAATATGGACGGTAAAAGATGTCTATTTCTTATAGTTTCTTAAAAAGCAGGCTCTTCTAGAGAAAGAATGCTTTGACTTATAGGTATGTGTTAAAAGAAAATAAAGCTATTAAGAAACTGCCTACATAAAGAAGGAGAAGGGAAGTAGGAAAAAAGAGAAACAAATGGGGAGGGAATGGGAGAGAAGAATCTTTGAAACCACATACCCAAATTCGTTGTCTCCTAACATACAGGGGCTTTGAAAGTTGAGAACATCTTGAAGAGAGGAAGAGAAGTAAGGACAATTATAGTATACAATTAAACAAAAGCAAAAAAAAAAAAAAGATACAAATATACATGGTTTGTACACAGAATCAGTGAAAAGACCAGCCTGATCCAAGGATCAAATCTGAATTAGGAAAGGATGGAAAATATTTACAATAATAAAGCAAGGTCAGTTTTTGGAGACACTTAACTGTCAGGGAGTGTTCAGACCTGGTTTGTCGGAGGATGGAAAAGACTTTGTTCCTTAAGAGAGAATTACGAGAAACAGAGAAGACATTTTTTCTGAAATTTTTGCTTTTTTTCCCCACGTTATCAATTTTCCTAAAAGTGTAAGTTTAGAATTAATTTCAAAAGGAAGGTAATTTTCAGAAATGTTGACATAATTCAATAACCATTCTAAATTTTTAAGTTTATAACCTAGAGGTAATATTACTAATTTTGAAATGATTTCCCTAAAAAAAAATTGAAATCCCTTTGCAAACTTACTTTCACAGACTATTTACGGTGTATTACATATTTACTCAGCTCTAAGAGGCAATAATTCTCTCCCTGGTGTTCTAAAGCTCTTCTAAAAGAGATACCAGAACCCATCTCTGGTGTAGGAAATGTTTGAAGATGGAAAAGCAAGGAACTGACGTGCTGACTTGAACTCTTTCAGCTACTTTATCTCTGTCTTCTCATTAATCCTGAAAATCCTATGGGGTAATATTTTTAATCTCCATTTTATAGATGAAAACTCTAAGACTCATAAGACTTAAATAAGTTGACTGGTCTTACAGATATTAAATAGAAAACAGTCTGAGCTACAATGTTGTCTATTCATGGGCAAGGAATTAAACTGAAACAGACATTTTAACAATAATATCCTTTTACCCATCCATTTTCTATAGCAGCAAACATTCCAATTACATGGAAAAAGCAATTGAACTGGGGGATTTACCAAGGTTTCAATGTCCTCACCTCTTTGAATCAAGTATTCCTTGACATTCTTATGACAAAGAACAACTGTGCCTGCAACACAATTTGCTGTTAATAGTCTGAGAGTAAAGGATCCCTCAAAGAACCCTTTCAGAGAAAGCTTATTAAAGAAGTCCCCTCCTTAAAAGGTAACTTAACTCTTTGTCTGGGGCTCAGTCCTTTGGATGTTAATCTGACTGGGCCGGTGCACCTAAATAATAAATATCCTCCTCAACCCCCCACCACAAATAGAAATGTTTCCTCCCTTTCCACAGCCCTTTTACCTGGTATAAAGAGTCCCATGTCTAAAAAGTATTGAGATATATATATATATATATTACACACACACACACACATATATAAACACTATAAAAGCTTGGAACCCCAATGCACAAATGCACAACTTTCAAGTTCAATTTTCTATTTAAAAACTGGAAAAAGTGGTGAATGTCTGCTGAGATGTTAATATCTGATTAAGACAGAGAACAAAATGGGTTACCCATGTGAATCTGAAAAGCCCTTAAGAACACTTTCCCAGAAAAGGGCCATAGCAGCAGTAGCTGCCTCATCTGAGTGTCATAAGCCATTTCCATTTCACATTCCATCCTGTCTTCCTCATTAAACCACGTGTCTTAGACAATTTGAGGTTTAGAAAAACATGGCCCCACTAGCAGTATGTATTGTTACTAGGAAGCTGTTCAGTTTTGCACACGTATTGATGCTATACTCCAGAGGCTATACTCCAGAGAGGGGTGACTAACGAATTTTCCACAAGCCTCTGAAGATCTTAAATCACATGTACAAAACCAGAGATTTTAAAGTAAAAAATTATAGTTTAACCATAAAAAAGAAATACAGGGAGAGAAGCCATTAGATTGTTTCAGGAACGAGACGTTTGAGCTTATTAATTAGGGAAGATTGAAATCCAGAAAGAGAAAATTCACTGAAATTGGATCAACTACCTTAAAAAAATAAATTCTCTCAATTTATTTGAATAACAGAGGTTAACACCTACCAGCTTATGTAGGAAATTAGAAACAATACCTATTAGCCTGAAATTTTCTCTATCCACCCCTTGTGAGTTATAAGTCAATCCAGATGCAGAATCTGGATGGTTCCTGCACTGTTTATTGTGGTAGTTAAATAACTTGGCAATTATTATTCTCAATGGCTATTCCTAAAACATCACCTTCTTTTCTAACTTTATTGTATTTCCCATTGATGGACAACACATATTGATAAGAGCAATTAAACTTAACACTAGTCATAAGAAGCAAGCAATATTTTTAAAAAGCACAGAATACCTACAACTCATGGTATTATAGGGAACTTGTGTTTTCTTCTTAAAATATTCTTTGGTTTTCCACATTTTGAACATGTCTTATTTATTCAATCACAAAAAGTTTTAGCATGAATATAAATTATACCTTCTATCACATACTGAAATAGAAAGCCAACCGATCTCAGTACAGATTTCATCCAGAAATTAACAAAATGGTTTTGAAGTAACTTGGTCAAGAAGAAGGTTCATTGCAGAGAAAAAGTTATGCGTCACCAGATGAGGAGAACTAGCTTTTCCCAGGAGGTAAAGGGGAAATAAAAGGTCACACTTGTTATTATCACTATCCTTGCTCTGGGATAAGAAAAACTTGACCTGCATCCATGTAAATTTGATAATTTTGAGAGATCTTAATGAATGTCTATTCTACAAAGATCTCTGGTTAATGAGTCATTAAGAGGTAACCCACACTAGGCTTCACAGCACGCTCGTCTTAAACTTCGTGAATTTTCCACAGTCCAGAGGCTGGTAATATTCCTCAGATATTTCCAGCACATTGAGAACAGAACCATCTATCAGTGAGATTGCCATTAACCAAGCTCATGAAACTGATATATAATAGTCTGAATTCCATTTTATTGATTTGCAATAAAAAATAACGATCTTAGAGACAGGAATACCTAAATCTGCATAACTAGCCAACTACTTATTTTAGATGGATCTAAACAGGAAGCCAATTCATAATCAAAAAATAATTTGAAAAGCATGAAATTACAACTGAGAGTTAAAATTAAGGGAATTCATTAAAAGGCAGTTTTCCAACACTCTCTGAAAGCCCTTTGGTTTCTGTTAAAGCATTCAATATGGGAGATTTTATTTCTGATTTTTAATTGTGAGGTGAAATGAGAGCCTACAATCTTACTTTCAAATTCTCGGAAGAAGCCTCACATCAGTCCCCAGCTACTAACCATGACTTTCATTTTTTCACTGTAATTTGCACTGTATTTTAATTAACAACCCTACACCTGTCTTGAAATGTGTTTTCTACCTTCTTTAGCATGAGCAAAAATTGCCCCACACTATTATTACTGAAGTCAGACAGTTATCTTAGTTATGTCCCAATATCTTTACACAGAAAACAATTAAGGAAGCCAGAAAGAGAAATACTATGCCATATCAGGATCCTATTCCTGATGTTTTACAGAGAATACAAGTCATTTATATAAAAATGCAATGTGAATGGGGTCAGTTACTTAAAAGAAATTATTGTTTCTGCTGTCATGTGTTCTACTTGGTGGCTGGAAACGATAAATACTAATGTTCTGAGATAGACTTATAAGCATTCAACTTACGTTAATAGCATCAGTACCATTAACTTACCCTCTACTAATTAGAAACGTATCATTTCAAACAGATTAATTGATGTTCATTGTAATTTTAATGAAAGTCTAAATTTAAATATTCTACACTTTTAATTTTTCATAATCCCAAACATAATCCACATTAGCAAGGCTCTACTACTGTTTAAACCACAATTGCATTCTGTTATCCAGAATTAAACTGGAAAACACAGATTTCCATTAGTACTTTTTTTAAATAACAATAACCTTTAGCCTAATAAGAAACTAAATACAACCTGAAAAAGATAAACGATGTCCAAACGAAGAATATTTTATTACATTTTTATATATTGAATATCATGCATGGTAACTATTAACTAGAATATTATAATAACCAGAATAAACACCTGCTAATCTATTAAGTAAAATAAACTTTACTGTACTTGAGAAGTTATTCAAAACAATAAATTTAGGGATCTCAACATAGAGTCCTAAGATTAAAGGTAAAAATCTAAATTATTTTTTAGAAAGTATGACAAATTCCTACTGGCAGAGATATCAATAATAAAAAAGTTGAGAAATCTCTTCTGATAGTTTTAAAGATTAAGGCATTTGAGTTTGGTTTCATTATACAATGTTGCTAAAACTGTTTCTCCCTTATTTTCAACATATATTTCCTTTGTTTTAAACTAAATTGAAGTAATTCATTGTGAATCATCCATAATTTGCCCACCTATTAGATTTTATTAAATCTAATTTATTCAAAGGGTAAAAGATATCCAGGTGTAACTACTCAAACTTATTTATTGACCTTCAAGTTTCAGACCCAAAAGGAATACTCTTATGGGAAACAAAAATTCATACATCTATAAATATTTCATAATTTCTAAGAGTGGCTTTTTTGAGGGTATATAGGCTAAAGCTGAGGCAAGGGTTGGCTTCCCTGAATTTGCAAGTATCATTCATTTTATGTAAAACTGATACAATCTCATATTTCAGAATTTCCTATACATATGATTGTCACATCAGACCTTTATAACAATACTCTTAAGGTAAGCATATCAGAGTCAATCCCTACTTCATTACACTAAGGAAGACACTGACAAGCAGAGAGATTCAGTGCTTTGTCCAAGACCACATGCCAGGAAATATCTGAGAGCCAAGACTAGACCTACATCATCTTAAGAAGTCCTTTTTTTTTTTTTTATTTATTTTGTTGTACACATGTACCCTAAAACTTAAAGTATAATAATAAAAAAAGAAGTCCTTCTTAAAATTCTCATTCTATTAAACAGAAGATACTAAGCTTACCTGAGTGTAAGTGTGAGGCCATACAACAGAAAATGAAAAGGAGACAAATTCCTTCCTAGATAATCTGGGGATTATCTCAGTCCTTCACTTTACTCCTTGTCTGAGACATCATAGCCCTGTGGATCATCAGGGTTGATCAGCCTGGCTGGTTAGGCCTGCATCTCTTCATCCCTTGCTGCATCTTCTATGGACAGAGTGAACAATGTTCTTAAGCCAGGCTTTCATATGTAGCTGTATATCCCTGCTAGATGCCCACAACAACCAGCTCTATTTAAAATCACAGAAAACACGGGGTTATCACATTTTCAAGAATCTAAGATTCTAAAGTAGTGCTTCAAAGAGTATATGGCTTATACTCCAATGAGGTTCTGGAAAAGATCACAAGTATGAGCTTAAGTTCAGCTCTAGAATCCCTAAAAGATCCAATTATGATTCCATCATTCTCTTTTTGTCCTTATTCTTTACAAAATTTTACCTTCTTTACACTGCAAATGAAAGACTGGGCAAGAGTAAACAAAATGATCTCTATCTTCAGTTTACCTCATTTTTCTTTTTGTTGTTTATAACATACTATTTTGGCCCTGGCAAACATTTGAGTACCTAGCAGTTCTAACACCTGAACACAGTTCTTGATTTAGACCAGAAGGAAGAACACAATGCCAGGGTCAAAAGTGAGCCTGTGTGTCAAGAAGTAGCTGATCTTTGAGACGTTAGAGTTACCCTTAATGAGAAAAAATACACAGAACAAACGTAAAAGAAAACAAATCACCCATGTTGAGTCCTAGGAGATGATTTCCCACAAGCTGTATAAACTTTCTTCAGTTAAACAAATAATCCTAGAAATGAAGTTTTGTTTTCATGCTTTGAGGACACATAGTAATGATTACCTGTGGTTTTTCTCACTGGAAACCCTGACAATGAGACAAAATATGTTGGGGTTTTTTTTCCAGATAAATGTCTTAAAAAGACATTTCTAGAATATGAACATTTCTTAAGTCAATGTTTTTCATTTAAATTTAAATTTTATAATCATCATATCTGACTTTATTCAAAGCACAAATCCTAGAGACAGGCAAAGTTTTTATTTGTTAAGAACCATTTCACAATATCCCACTCACTAAGATCTCTTGCTTACTACCTCAAAGAGGTGGGGGAACCTCCGCTGTATGAAATGTAGTGTGAAAGGTTCATGGAATCTCTATATATTCTGAGGACTTTTTTTGGAAGCAAACCTTTGAAATTCAATCTCAGATAAGAAAGCGCAGAAACTGAGTAGACAGGAGAGAAGTGTCCTAGAAGAAGTAGCTTGCATTCAAAGGTCATTGAAACACATCAGAAGAGTGTGTTAGTGTCTAAGTAAGACCTTGGGCCTAAATCCATATGGATGTGTAAATGAGGATTATGTAATACTCATATCCTGTATTACAATTGCCAAAAGTATATGAGAAGGGAAATTTTCACTTTGTTCTCTAGGAATGTGTATTCATTCATTCATTCCCATCTGCCTTTGATAAACCAGAGCTCAGCGAAATGGAATGATTCATCAAAAAAGAAATGGAAAGTTGACGGCACAGTCAGAACATCAGAGTTCCATTGAGTGTGTTCCACTGAAACACCTCAGTCCCTTTTAATTAAAGCAAATGAAACAGTAAAATGGGTTTATAACTTTTTAAGGTCCTCTCTAATAAACCTGCCCTAGACACTAGACATATGTTCAATGACCTTTAAAGTTAAAATAAGCTTTGAGACTTCTATGAAATGCTGCCTCCCATTCCCCAAAAGAGCCCATTAAAGTTTCAGATATGCCTGTATTAATAAAGTTGTTTAATCCCATTATTTTATCTCTTTCTGTTGGTCTTAAATCATCTCTCTACTTACCTCAGGCGATGATTGAAGTTTTTTATGTATTCCCTTAGTCTATTAATCCTGACCCTGCTAATATTTCACATGGCAGCCTCATTTAAATAGTGCAACCAAATATTTTCATATTATGTATTAATAAAAAGTACTAGCGTTTTTCTCATTTCTTCGTTGGCATTCAAACAGTTTTAAACTAAGTCTCTTCTTTATAGGTACAGATAAGAAAAATAGAATGAATTATTCTCAAGTTTTGATTAGATGCTTTCTGGGTTAACTAGATAGTTATGATTTATTCATAGGAATACATTAATGATCAATGATAGCAACACCAATATTTTTCCATTATCACCTAAATAATTCTTTAAAAATTCAGAACCTAACACTGGACCACAAAAGGAAATCATCGTTTCTAATGCATTTTTACTATGAACAAAAACATACTTAATATCTTCCTTTGTAAGTCCCAAAATATATGGCAGTCTTTAAATACTGTTCACAAACACACCACAGACAACATCAAACATTTAGTAGTTTGCAATACACCAAAGGAAAAATGATGATTTATTCAACTTTAATCGGCTCAATATTAATTTCATGAATTTTACACCTAGAGGATTCTGATTGCTATAGTTCTTACCATGAATAAATTTTGCTCTTGAAAACTGGTAATTAATTCTTACACCTTGAAAGACTGAAAAACCTAGGCCTCTGAATACATTTACATGGAAATTAACATTCTTTTCTACTGTTTCTTTGAAATTTCTTTAGAGATTACCTTTCCTCGTTCTGTTCAGACTGTATCAAACATCCATTAATATAGTTCCTTTTTCTTTATATTCTCAAAGGCTTGGGGTTTAGAGAAACTTCAAGTGTGCAAAAATCTCGAAACTAAGGACAAGTCAATCAATGTTAACTATGAACTAATTTCTTTAATCTTGAGTATGGTGTTGAATGCTGTATTGTTAGGCAACACTGACATAGGCATCTAATTCACATATAGCTCTTCCCTTTATATAGCATTTTTTTGAACATCCAAAGGCAGTTTTAATAAGGGAACTTATGTATAATATAGATTATATTTTGATATGAAAATAAAATCTGGTAGGTAATGCTAAAATATAAATGAATGTTATAAAACTATTCCAATGAGACATTCCCAACAGCTCTCTATTTTTTCCTTCCTTCCTTCCATCTTTCTTTTAAATTACCTGCCTTTTTCTTTCAATGTCATTTATTTTTCAATCTTTGGACCACTTATTTTCTCATTAAAGTGAAACACAAAGAATGGCTTTCATTACAACTCAGAGAGGTGAAGTACCAGTCAATTGGCACCAACATATAGTTTCCCTCACTGGAGAACTGAGAGAGTCATCTCTATTTCTCAATTTTGAGACAGACTCTTCACAATGAATAAGTAATTTGAAAATCAAAAAGACATTTTGATGAAAAACGAAGCTGAGGCTGAACTAGCTGCATGGTTTAAGTCATCTATAGGCTGTGTTGTGAGCAAGTAGACAAAGCTCTAGAAGCCTTTTAAATTTTTTTGTAAACATACTGACCCATGTATGCATACACTATAAAATCTGGCATTAAAAAGAGCACAAGAGTCTTTTCCTTTGTTTTGCATACATAATTTTGAGAAGCACTTTTTTTGGATCAAATGCTGCAAACAAAAACAAAACAAAAAAGAAACAGTTTAGCCAAGTTCTAGTTTTTATTCTTGGGCTCTCTAATAATAATTTTATATCACCATGCTTATAGGACATAAATGTTGCCTGATCAATCTCATCTCTCCCCTTTGGAAAAACTTGTCTTTGAACCATTAATTTTTATATCATGTTTAAAGATCACAAAGCAAGATTATGCTGATGAAGTTTATTAAAAAATTTGGAAGGCAATTTTATAATAGCAAGTAAACACAAAAGTGTCAAAGCACCAGAAACACAGCACCAGACTTTTAGCCCATCTGCAGATAATCTGTCTAGGATGATAAAACTTGTCCTTTGTTTATACAAATCCATAGACTATTTGAATAGAAATTTTATAATATACACTACATTTCTAATTCTAAGGATAAATGAAAATTACTAAGAGACACAATTTATAATGAATTCATTGAAATATTAGACCATTTCAATTCTGACTTTCCTATAGTTTGGAATATTCCTTTAGCCCTGAAGTTCAAGGCACAGTTTAGTGCTAAAAACACCTGTTAGAGTTTAAAGTAGGGTGAGTAGAGCCCATCCTTTTTTACAATTTGTTATCTCCATAAACAAAGCTATATTGAGAATTTCCTCTGCAATTTGTATGGTATGATAAAAGATGCTAAATTCAGCAGAGACCAGGGTCTCAGCTTTACAATCTAAAAGAACAGAGAGGATAGACACACAATAGACCACGTATGTCAAATGGCAACTACAGATAATAAGCATTCGGAATAGGGGAGGTCACTTCCAGTTGGTGTTAGTCAAAGCAGGCTTTATGAAAGGCTTTGTGGTGGGCAGTATGCTGATGTGCAAGTGGTAAAACAGAGGACACTACAAATCAAGGAGATGACACTAATGGAAATGTAGAGTCAAAGGAGTGCAAGGCTCACATGGAAGCATATGGATCCGGGAGCTAAGAGCCAAGTGCACAGTTGTTGAATGAGGGAGAGAGGAGAGGTTACTCTAGTATGCCAGGCACATGATCTTGAACTAGGAACACTGACCACAGATTGGCATTGACAAAATGGGTTGATTTTGTTTTAAGTTGACTTTAATTAGCAAAAAAATAGCAATGTTAAAATAAACATTTCATAATTCACAATTTCATCATATTAACAAAGCAAGTATTTTTATTACTTTGTATTTCCTTACAGGGATTTGTCCATATGGCTGAATATTTTTTCCTAGAAGTTGTCATACAATTTTGCACTTAGATATTTTTCAGTGAACGTTATAACATTGAACATATCTCTGCTGCTTTTTAAAATTTTCTTTGAGGAAATATACTTCCCTAGAATACTAAATTAGACCGATAGCAAGAGTAGCTAAAAACAGAAGTAATTTCTTGATGAGTTTTTATAAACACACTTGTTTGGAAGGTCCTTGAGCATATCTACACTTTCCACATCTTGAATTTTCCAGACCAATCCTGATAACATTTTTTCCTATAGTCCTCCCCTCTCTATGACTGGTACACTCAGACATCAGATTTTTGTGACATATATTAATTTTATTCTGTAATTTTAGCAAACTGATTTGGATCACAAATATCCTTCACTTACTTGCAGTGGGAACTTAGGCAGCTTGCTAAGTTCTCTAAATCTTAGTGTTGTCCTCTACAAAATGAGGCGAATAATGATACCTCCTCCTAAGATTGCTGTGATGAATTAAGGAGGGCTTCCGTGACAGAGAGTGTGGACTGTGGTTAAGAACAAAGACTCTGGGACCATTTTGCCTGAATTCAAAATTTAGTTCTACTCCTGGCTCTGGGACCTTGGGCAAGTTATCTGACATCAACTTGCTTCATGAGAACAATGGGGATGATGATAATAATAGACACATATGTACTCCTGTCAGGGTTGATGCAGGGAACAAAAGAGCAAAGTGGATAAAGTGGCTTGTAATTGTGCCTGGCAGATGCATGTGCTATGAATGGGTTCATTATTATTACATAAAATGGTTGGCATAGTATTTAGATCATGGTAAGCAGCCAATAAGTGGTAAAAAGTAATTATAGATATTACTTTTTACTCAAGCAGAATGCTTTTATCATCTCTCTTAATCAATGTTTGTTTTCCTTCCACTAAACCTGGGAGACATAAACCTAGTTTATTTAACAAACGATTATATAATATTTACCAAATGCCAGGCACTGATGAAAGCACTTTACAAATAGTTCATTTAATTTTCATTAAGAACCCTATGAAAAAGGTACTGTCATGATTCCCACTTTAAAAAATGAGAAGCGTGAATTACATAAAGGTTATATAATTAGCCCAATGTCACTGAGAGACTATATGTCAATTAATCGACTCCGGTACTAACAACAGATAGAACTGGGATTCTAAGCCAGTCTCTCTGGCTCTAGAGCCTACACTCTTAATTAACTATGGCACTGTGTGGTTTCCAAGAAAGGAAAACTTTCAACCCATAGGCTCTTTACTCATGCAACCTTCTGGGCCATATGCCAAGCACCATAAGCCCCCTTCTTGACACTTGAAGATCTATGGGAACAAGGCCTATAAACATTCAGGCTCCATGCCCAGTGGTCTCTATAGTTTGTATCACCAGTTCTCCAATCACCACCCCAAACACACATCCTACAGTGGCCACACATAGAAGCCTAACAGTTCAAGAGATGTCTGGGAAATTCCAAAAACAGAAGGCAGATGAGAAGCAGCAGGGAATTTTATCCATGAATGTCTTCACAGAAGAATCTAAATGCTGATTGAGGGCATGTTGCCCTCCATTGAGGAGAGACCAGCCCCTGCTGGCAGGAAGCTCAGCGTTGACAACAACTACTGAAAAGAAGGCGGAGAGCTTTGCCAGCTGGGGATAGACATCTGGCAAAGGATCAGAGGGGTGCCACGTCAACTAATCCACCCCAGAGCTGGATTTAAACACATTTCCCCTTGGTGCTATGCAAGAGCTTACTGAGTCCACTATTGGAAGAATAGAGCTAAAGAAATTCACCCAGAAGCAAATCAGTTTCAAAGTAATGAGGGCATAACTCCTAATTATGCATCATTAGAGAGACCTCCTGACCAGAACATAACTGAGGCTGGCCAGAGTCTAGTCTGAGCATACCTTTAAAGTTTAAAATATTGAGCAACTAGGTTTTATTTAAGATTCATGTCTCCATATAAGCAAGGTGTAGGAGAGTTCCTTCACAATCAGCTAAGTAGCTCGAATCTCTGTCACACACATACATATACACACACACACACAAACACAGAGTTAAAAAAAATCTTAATTTTTAATCTTAGAAAAAAGTTATAGAGACTATTTCACTTTGACACCTAAATTACAACCTACATACTCAAGGTTTTTTTTCATTTATAGTCAAAGTAATTACAAGCTTTGATTTCCCTATGTGCCCTTGTTTGAGTGCATTTAAGTAGCAATGAAGGCTGGGTTTGGCCCTGAACTCAAAATTTCAGACCATGAGTTTTTAAGCCCAATTGTATTTTGCATTCCTAAATTTTTCAGTTATTCCAGTTCTCTGTCTTCCTTAAGGTCCCTGTAACTGCAATGAGTTCCCCTAATTCACCCAACTCCACCACACTGCTCCATGGCTCTCCCCAGACAAACTTGCTCCCTACCCATCCTACTCCACTGCTTCATAGTTCCCCCTCAGCCAGCTAATCACTCATCTTATAGGAGGCTGCTTCTGCACCCTCATTCTAATGGCCCAAGTAAATTTTATTCTCTTGCATATCTACCTAACCAGGCTTCTCTTTGATTGTCAGTTTTGTATGGCCCCTTTATTTCAACATTCTCTCAACCTCAGGTAAGAAATGCCTCTTCCATCAGACCCAGCCTTGTGGTACCTTCGGCGGGGTGGGGGTAGCAAATGGAACCACTCTCCTCTCATCCCCAAAGATGGACACCTGAGATTCTCTGCTATCAGCTCACACCTGTCAGTGAGTCCAGTTTTCTTCTTTCCTAAGGGGTTTAGACCTTGAAATGATATCATATTAGTAGATACCAAAGTTCTATAAATTGTACAGATCTAGGAATGCTGAAATTTATAAAATTAGGATACACACCTGAGCCTTACCATAAATGTCTGTAACTAAAAAATGTATCAATATATATCCTAAGACTTAGTAGATGTAGTGAGACAAGAGTGGAAGAGAGACATGCAAGAAGTGTGAATTATCTTTGGATGACTTTAAGGAAACATTTGTCCTTGTAGGGACAATTGCAAAGTTAAGCAATGGGAATAACCTGTTTGAGGAACCAATATGATGGCATGTCTTGCTATTAAAAAATGGAGCTAGCATTTCACATTATGCTCAAATTAAAGCGAGCATTTTCTTCTATCTCAAAGCCAATTTTGAGTATGACCTTGTACCCACAGCCACACAATAATCAAGAGACTACTTCTTCATAAGAAGAATAGGCTGCAAATGTAACTTCTATTGTCTTATCTTTTCCTTTTTTCATAATGCAGATATGACCAATTAAAAATGTAAGTAATATAGTCAACTTATTTCTTTTCTATGAACTCCCTAACTTTGAATTTAGTTAGTTAAATTTAAATGTCTATTTTTTTTCATTTCAACTCTAGAATTCTTATGCTCTCTTCTGCCATTCTAAGTGGTTATTCCTCTTCATGTTTTTCCTAAGTCTTCTAATACAAATGACTATTGTTTTGAAATTTCACATTTGAATAAATTACGTTTATGTTTTATATTTACTGGGAAAGCAGATAGCCCAGGAAAAGTTAAAAAAAAACTTGTATAAAATAACTATAGAAGACTGAAGTACTTGATGTGCTTTTCTGAATTTCTATGTGCAAAAGTAAGCTGCTACTGTGTGTGTGTGGGGCGGGGGGCGGGGCGGGGGGAGAGAGAGAGAGTGAGAGAGAGATTTCATTAACTTGGGGAAAATAGTTTTAAAAACATCCTAAATTTACAGTGGAATGAAGAAAATAAAGTTTCTTTCTCTGTAATTCCCAACTCTAGTAAACAGTGTATTTTCTCAGAGTCTGTAGAAGACAATATAGCCCAGTGGCTAAAGTTTGGACCTTGCAACTAGATAATAACATGTCTTTAAAGTGTTACTATGTGTCAGTCAAATATAACAATAAACCAAAAGGTAGATTGTTATTATTATTATCTACATTTTACAGATGAGAAAACTCAGGCACAGAAAGGGTGCCTGAAGTCACAGTGTTAGAAAAGTGTTAAAGCCCCTGTTCCTCCTATCCAGGTTGTCTGGCTCCATTATTCATGCTTTGAACCACTCTTCATGTCGCTTCACTTAACTTGTAATCCTGGCTCTACCATGTAGTAGCTGTGTGGCCTTAGAGAAGTACTCTCTCTGAGCCCCACTTTCCTCATCTATAAAGTAGGGACCATAATAAAATATATTTCTTGTAGTAGGGGCTCAATATGATTTGTCTTCTCTAATTTAATTTAATTTAATTTAATTTAATTTTATTATTATTATACTTTAAGTTTTAGGGTACATTTGTGATAGAACAGTTGCCTGTAAAACATATATGACAGCTTTTGTGAACATTTAATAATGGACAATTTTGCAGAGCAATCCTAATACGGAACAACAGATCACTGCATGCACATATGTATATAAATATGTATGCATATATTAGGCCATATTTTCCTGAATTATTTTTGCAAAATATTTCCACAATATTATTTGGTGGCATGTTAAATACACTAAGCACTTTTCTACCATTTTATATACTTTTCCAGAATAAATTCCTTCATCATTTCCTTTTTACTTTCTCTTGTAGTCTCTGTTCCACTCCCATCATTGCACAATAATTACCCTATTCGTGATCATTGATATCTTTTAGCTGCCAAATATACTGGTCTCTATTGGTCTTCATCTGGCTTAGCTTTTCAGCTAATGGAAGATGATGTATAATGGGTGTTCAATAACAATTCACCATCATCACAACTTATAGTTAATTAATTACACATAATTAATTACACTGTCCTAAGCCAGGCACACTCTAAAGCTCTTTTTGGTTTGCTGGATTCATCTTTTTCCACCTACCTCCATTACACATATAATTCCCCAAGGTTCTGTCCTCAGTCCTCTTTTCATTTCACTGTTTTATTTACACTTAGGGAACCTAGATCCATCTCTTCTATTAGGGTACATATACCTTAAACCTGACCTAATCCTGAATTCTAGACACTCAATTCCAAACCTCTGGACATTCTACATGAATGTTGAGAAAATACCTGTAATTCAACATGTCAAAGCGGAATTCACCTCCTACAAAACCTGTTTCTACTTTTGTATGCTCTTTCTGTTAGTGGCATCGTAATATTCAGATCTTCCAGGAGAAAACCTCAGAGGTAGTCTTAACTTCTCTCTCTCCTCAAAGTCTAGTCCTCAAATTCTGCTTACTTTACCTTTGACTTGCCCCTTAACCTCCTCTTCACTCCTGCTCTTCTCTAGAACTGGTCCTAATTACTTTTCATCTGAACCACTGTAGCTGTATTTGTAAGCCATTCTTCCTTCCTCCTGTCATCATTTTCAGTACTTTCTGTTTGCTGCCATAGTGTTCTCTTCCTAAAACTCCTTTAGCGTTACGTCACTTCATCACTCCTCTATTTAAAAACCTTTAATAGTTTCATTTAAAATAAAGTATATTTGGGGGGAGGTACATGAGATAATTTAATTCATTCAAAAGTGTACAAAGATCAAATCAGGGTAACTGGCATATACATCACCTTGAATATTTGACTTTATGCTAGAAACATTTAAATTATTACCTTCCAGGTATTTTGAAATGTACAATAGATTATTGTAAACTATAGTTACCCTATATATCTATAGAACACTAGGTCGTATTTCTTTTTAAAACTGTACATTTGTATCCATCATCAACCTCTCTGCATGGCCTTACCCCTCTACTCTTCCCAGCCTCTGGGGACTGATCTATTCTCTATCTTCAGGAGATCCACTTTCTAGCTCCCACATATGAGTGAGAACATGCGATATTTGTCTTTGTGTGTTTGTCTTATTTTACTTAACATGATGCTCTCCAGTTCTATCCATGTTGCTGCAAATAACAGAATTTCATTATTTTATATGCCTGAATAACATTTCATTGTGTATATAACATTTTCTTTATCAATTCACTCATTGTTGGGCACTCAGTTTATTTTATATTTTGGCTATTGTGAATAGTGCTGCAATAAACATAAAAATGCAGATATCTTTGATATATTGATTTCCTTCCTTTTGGATATATAACCAAGAGTGGAATTGCTGGATCAAATGGTGGTTCTATATTTAGCTTTTTGAGGAACCTCTATACTATTCTTCATAACATCTGTACTAATTTGCATTCCTACCAGCAGTGTACAAGGGTTCTGCTTTTTATATAGCCTCATCAGCATCTATTAGTTATTCCGTGACTTTTCGATAAGAGCCGCTTTAACCGGAGTGAGATGACATCTCATTTTGGTTTCAATTTGCATTTCTTTGATGATTAGTGATGTATATATTTTCATATACCTGTTAGCCTTTTGTATGTCTTCTTTTGAGAAATATATATTCAGATATTTTGCTCATTTTAAAGTCAGATTATGTTTTTTGCTGCTGAGTTATTTGAGCCCCTTATAGCCTCATATTCAAAGTGCTCCACAGCTTAGCTCCTCTTTGTTAATTGTGTTCAACTTTCAACCTATGTCTCATGTAACTATCACCTTCCTCCACATATCCAGATATCCTGTGCTAACAGTTTCCCCATGAAAGCCCCATATTTTCTCCCTTCATACCTTTGCTCATGTTATTGTCTCAGTCTGACACAACCTCCAGGCCACTCCCTACCCCCCTTCAAACCTCACCTATCCTTCAAAGCAAAATGCAACTTAGAGCTTGTTTCCCTGTTCTTGTAGGATGCCTTTTTCTGTACTTCATTTGGTACAAAATACAGTCTCTTGTTTGAGTTACATGGCCAGGGCAGCAGAAATATGTCTTAACTATCTTTATGTTTCTTACAACTTCTAGCAAAGTAGTTCTATGTATGTAGAAAATGTCCAGATATTGAATTATTGAATTATTAAATTAGTATATATGACAACAATAAAAATGGGGCTCACAGACTTCCAAATATAAAGAACGTAATTGACCAAGGGCCCCTACTACTGGGTTCTGAGCTCTATGCTGCATTTGTGCTGGGTCATGCCCCTTAGAGCTCCTTCCAGCCCATTGTAGGATGTGACAGGGACACTAAGGCAGGTCCATTCCTAGGAGACAAGAGGACTTATCTGACAGACAACTCTGACATACAGCTATGCTGAGCCTCCTTACATCACACAAGAGTCAAGGGCACATCCACACACCAGTCTCTACTTCTCTCCCTTAGTGCTGCTCTTCCTACCAATGTCTGGCATATTCTCATGCTCTCCTAGCTTTCTCCAGTTATCTCTCCATTTTTCTCACACAGATATTTCCCCTAATAAAATACTTACAAATTTAATCCCATTTTGGCTCTGCCTCTAAGGAGACCAGGACTGACCCAATTTCATGTGACGTAACTATACACTTTTTCTGAATTTTTTTAAACCCTGTGCTACGTAAACCTTGCCTTAGTCACTACTTTAACAACAAGCTCAAATAATAGTAATAATAATAGCAACAACAATTAACCTTTTACTGTATGTGCACTTTCTCATTTGTCCACAATGAGAAAAATGTGACTATTATTCCCACCATACAAGATGAAAAAAGAGAGTGAAAGAGGGTAACTTGCCCAAGTCACCCAGTTAATAAAACAATGGAGCCAGGACTTAAACCCATAAAACCCAAGTCCAGAATATAATACATCTTTTTAAATACTACACTATGCTGTTAAGTAATTGACCTGCTAAATCAACTATGTTCATATAAGTTTGAAATCTTTGCATCCATTTAAAAAGTTATAAAGATTCAATTTATTATCTACATAGCTAATCCCAAAGTGCCCCCAAACTCCCAAACAGTATAGGATAAGCATGGACATTATATATAACTATGATTCAGGAAAATATTTTTGCTGCTACAGGCATTCATTCATTTATGAGTGACAACCTTGTGCCAGGCAAGGGTTATGATAATAAAGGGCACTATTCTCTCTTTAAAGAGGTGAAAATTATAAAAAGAAGAGCTCGATTTAAGCCAAGATCCAACTTTAAAATGGTTCTAAACATCTGACTACCATTTACCATGTGATTGTCACAAAACAACTCTTGAATAAAAATTTCACCTCTCTACTCATTCCTGTATATTTTTTCTTGATTTAAAAGCATTGCTTTTAATGAGTGTCCCTCTATCAGGACCGTTATGATTGCATTAGTCAGAAATGGCTAATTAGAACAGAAGGTCTCAAGCATATCTCCACCTTCTGGCAGGTGTCATTCTGTGTTTGTCAGTCACCCACTTTAGGAAACGGAGTGGGTCACAATAAAGATCAAATATAAATGCAAAATGGCTGTTGTTAAAATCTCAAACACCAGTTACCATTTCTTGGTTACCTTGGTTGCACTCATGCACATATCAAAATATTCTATTAACTCATGAAGTAGCAGAGAATAGTGCAAAGATGGACTTTAACATAAGACATATTTGGGTTTACATCCTATTCTACCACTTTCTGACTCAAAAGATAGGCACATTTCTTAACCTCCCTGAGCCTCTGTTTTCTTATTTGATATTTATTGTGAGAACTAAATGAGGCATTTTAAGGAAGGTGCCTTGCATTATAAGTAGATGCCCAGTAAATGCCTTTTACTATCATTACAAGTCTATCTCCCTTGCCAGGCTGGCAGCTCCTTCCAGACCCATCTTAAGGTCATATATCCTCAGAACCTGACACAGCACCTAACACAAATAGATGTTTAATAATTATTCATATAATGAATTAATGAATTATTTGTGCTCTAGATAGTGGACTCTAAAGATACAAATTCATGGGTAACTTTCTGGACCAAAGCTACCTTCAGCCATGATTCATAAAAGCAATTCTAATAACTCTTGAACCTAATTCCAAATTGCTGGCTTACTCTAAAAGGTCAATATGCACAAGTTTAGAATACAAAGGGAAAATTTCTATCTGTCATCTTGCAATGGCATTTAAACATAAAAGGCCTGGAAAGTAAGGGTGGGGTAGAGTATGACAAAGGGAAAGCTAGGGAAATTATGAGAAAGAGACAAAATATGTAAAAGCAATGGTGATTTCATCTTTAGGAAAGAACTCAGCTGAAGCACAGATTAATAAATGATAGCAGCAACCACCTACGTGGTACTTTTCATCCTCAAAGCTCTGGATCAACAATTAACATACCTTCTTTGCATGTAAATGAAGTACACAAATGTCATTTGACAGGTGGATGGTGGATAAGTAGAGATAAAGATCCTCAAATGTATTCCCAATGTCATCTAGAAAACTCCTAAGAAAGTCAAGGTGGGGCTCAGGGTTTATGGTCATCACACTTGACCTTCTTTAATGATATGACAGAGTACGACAAAAAGAACGGAGAGAGGAGAAAGACAAAGCAGAGATAAAAAGGAGAGAAAGAGAAGCAAACATTTACTGAGCTCTTATGTTACTTAGTATACGTATTATTCCACTTAATCCTCAAATCAATCCTTGGTTTGGATTTATCATCAGAAAACTAAGGATGAGAAATGGTAAGAAGTTTGTCCAAATCAGGCACCTGGTAAATGAAAAACTTGGAATTCACGCCCAGGTTTTCCTGACTCTAGAGGTCAAGATATCCCAATATCCTTATCCACAAGGTAATGAAAGGAATCTGACGCCAGGAGGGAGTGAGCACATATGCAGGTATCTGCACACATGAGTCAAACAAGATCATGGAAGGGAAACACCAAGTGCAATAACCCAACTGGCCACTATTCCAGTTATATGCAAAAAAAAAAATAGTTTCTGCTTATTCTTTATTAATTACAGAATTATAAGCCCAATTTGAGGCTTATAATTTACATAAGATTATAAGAAAAACTATTTCCCTTGTTGGGATAGTTTGAACTATCCCAGGCAGGAAAAGTAAACATTTTATTTCATCTTCATATACTCAGCACCGTTAAAGGGATCAATGACTATTTCAGATTTATAGATTAAAGATTGATTTTTCCAGTGCAAGTAGACACCAGAACATAGCACTCTGGAGTTGGACTACCTGGGTTCAAACTCTGACTCCTCTACTTATTAACCATGTGTACTTGAGCTAATTATTTGATACTTCCTGCCTCAGTTCCCTCAATAGTAATATGTGTGTCAGGAGATAATAATGAAGATTGAGTGAGCCCAAGAGTGTTCAAATATAAAATGTTAGCTATTTGTCCCATTATAAAAATGCATCACTCAGTTTTTAAGTCTGGTTCTCTTATCACTGGACTGTGCCAACTCCCCATGTAGTTTTGTTACCCTCCATAGAACAAATAGCACTCATTTTAGTTTTGACCAAAAAGAGATGTCATTGCCAAGAAATGAACTTGATTGCTTTTAAATGTCATGTCCTCACAGTGAGATATACCAAATTGCTCCCTCTTACTTCCATTCAAGTATGTGTGAGCAACGACTTTTATTTAAATTCATAATGGCATTTACTGCCTACAATATGATAGATACAGACAGAGCAGAATGATAATCAGCAAGTGGCTATCATTTGATCCTGTTTTATTGTTCTGTTCACTTTCCTTCATCCATCTCTCTTTACAAATAAGAATCTTTAACTTTGTCACTGATAAAAATTTACGAGACTATTACAAAGGTATTCTGAAGCTTATATTGTGCCTTTAAAATAATAAACAATAAAAAAGTATCAAATACCCTAGAAATGATGCAGATGGTAGCATGTGGTTAGCCATTTTAGAGCAAGCCAAATGCCTTGCTCTAAAGGCAAACCACAGAAGTGGGAAATCCTCCATGTTACTTGAAGACGTGAAACATAAGGGTTTGTCAAGGCTTACTAAACTCTAAGTGAAAAGATGGGCATCGAGGAAAGGGCTTTTGAAATATTAAAGAACAGGTAAATCTCTGCAGCACTATTGATTTCAAAAGCACGTAGGGAATATTCAGAACAGGAAGAAAACATGAAAAAGTCATTGTGAAACATTGTGCATACCATCTCCACTGTCAGTGACTTTAAGTAGAAAATACGGTATCAGCTTTTAAAAAAAAAATGTCTCACTAAGGGTATTTTATTGATGTGTGTTCATTTACTAGAGGCCTCTTAATTCTCATGGGTTCCTAAAACTGTCAGAAATCCTACAAGTGTGAATAGTGTTTTATAAGCAAAATTAATCTCTTCATTGCTGAATGTGATTTTAGCCTTTAAATGTGCCTTATTAGCAGGGTTTTATAAAAATGGAAATGTAGATCTGTTACCATTTACATACTTCAGCTTGGCTGACCTTAAGATATTATTTCAGTCTGGCATTTATCTTGGTATCATAAAGCAAGCACTCTCATCCATGCATGAATTCCACATCACAATTTATCTAAACTAGCCACCACCTAAGATTTGAATGTAAAGACCTAGTCAATTAAATAAACACTGGAAAACATTACACTGTTTGCTTTCAGATTTATTATAATCTGACCCATTGAATAAGAATGATACATGTTGTGTGTGTATGTGTGTGTTTGAGACAGAGAGAGGAAAGGCAGGATTTGAAAGGATACTCTGCCTTTTCTTGGTTAATCTCAGACATCATTTCTGCTAGAAATAGTCATTTTGTTTCCAAACACTTGAAGCTAATTGCTGGTTTGCTAGGGGAGGATAGGGGTGTTATTTCCAATGACACTGATGCTGAGCACAGTTGTTTCAACATTCTCTCACAGTCACCACCTGCCTCTGTAAGGCAAGTCTGCATAGTGGGAGAGACGGTGTAGAGAAAAGAGTGTCAAACTAGAAATCAGAACACCCGGGTGACAGTAGCATTAATGTTTATTACTTAATTTGTGGCCAAAGGCAATTCAACCCCTCAAAACCTTGGCATCGTATATTAAATACAGAAAGTTGAAATAAACATTACCGAAAAAAACTTAACAATTCTAAACTTCTCTTGTAAGAATCATTTGCTTGGCAGAAACAGTGAGGCCCACCTATATTTTATAAATGAGATTAAAACTGAATCACCACTGCTTTTGAGCTCTGAATGACACTGACTGTCTGGCAAGGTAGAATTGAAAACATTTCTGAATTCATTCAGAAAGAAAACGACTTTAATATCCTGGACCTTGGAACAATACCTTTAATAAACAAGGCTGTTCTACTTTGGACTGACCAAGGAAAACATTTCAATAAACTACTCATCTATATAAAGAAGGTTCTGATCCAAGCAGTTCTGGGGGGAAAAAAAAGATGTAGTGAAAAAATACTTGCTTTTCTTATTTAGGGTAATACAAATATAAAGAAAAAACTGAATTCCAGAAAGAGTGTATGAATACTTTAGTTATTTAGTATAAAATCAAAGTCCCTGAATATTTTCAGTCTCTTGAAAATTAAGAAACCAGTAGGCTATAAACAAAGTTTTTCTACTCTCCATTCTCTGGGAAGTTTCTTCATACATCTATTTAGCAAAATTTCGATTATCTCTAATATTGCTGACAGCGTACCAGGCATATAAAGATAAGTCACATGTGGACCTACTCCTAAAGAGCTGACAGTCCAGGAAAGCAGACCTGTGAACAAGAAATTATTGTGCAATGTAATAAATGCTTTGATAGGCATTTATACAAAATGTAATGGAACACAATGGATTAAGGTGGACTTATTGGGTCTAGAGTTCTCTAAGAATGTAACATTTTATAATTTGAGAATAAATCATAAATCAATTGTGGAAGGAAGGAAGAAGGGGATGCTATTCTTTCAGTATGACATAGCACTGACTATGTGTCAAGGAGTGAGAAAGACAAATACTGAGCAACTAATTATAAGAATGATGAGTGAAGCAAAAGAGAAGTATGATAAAAGAGCATCTAACAGGACAATCTAGTTAGACTGGGAAATCACAGAGGACTATTCCATGAAACCTTACAAGCTGCCTTAAGGAGGATGAGTAGGACTTAACTGGACATAAAGCCAACGACACTAGCATGACTGAGGTCCTGATGTGTGAGGAAGGATGGCTTGCTCACAAAACTCGATAAAGAATATGGTGGCTGTGGAGTAGATTACAAGGATAAAAGTAGTATAAACTATCAGAAAAGTCAGCAAGCACCAGATCTGGAAAGACCTCATAGGCCACAGGAACATCCTACAGATAATAGATTGGGATAGAACAACCATGGAAAGAGATCAGTTATCACAGTAGTCCAAAGGAGAGATGATGGTGGTCTGGACTAAAATGGTAGAAACAAGGATAAGAAGATGATGATAAAGTCAAATAAGTCAGAAAACAGATCAGACCTTGGTAATTGAATGTGAGGGATAAAGAAAAAGGAGGCTTTTACGATAATTCCAGGGTTTCTTCAATGAGAATCTGGCAGGACACAGATAGAGGCTACTGGAAGAAAACTACAGATGGAAAGGAGGTAACATCAAGTGTATCATGTGAGGCATGTTGTATTTCAGGTACCAGTGAGGCACTAAAATGAGGGTACCATTGAGCAGTTGATTAAAATAGCTTTAGACATCAGAAGATGAATGAAAGTTGGAATATGGATAAGTAAAGTCATGGGAGTGGATAAGACTGAATTTGAAACTGAAAGCGTAAAACACATTTACATACACTGATATAGAATACCAGGAAACTGGAGAAAGTTAGAGAGGCAATAGCCTAGATATCTTGGCCGTGCCATGAGATATGACAGAGTCCAGAGCCTCCTTCTGAATTCATCTACCCTATACCCTTACTACTTATCCCCTTCTCAATTTTCATTCTGCCAGAGAGCCCCACAGAGCAAAGCATCAAGGTAAATCAAATATGAACTAGCGCAGTGTATCACTGTGTAGATCACAAATATTCAATGCCTTAAATACGTCCACTTATTAGAATTTGTATGAAAGTGTTCACTCATTCATTTGTTCAACAAATATTGATGAAGCACCTAACTATGGAGCAAGCACTGTTTTAAATACTAGAGATAGAAAAGTGAGCAAACTCTGCCTCTGAGAGTTTACATTGAGGTAGAGATACTCAGACAACAGTAAACAAACAAGAAACAGAGGATGAGAGTTCTCTGTGTACTATGAGAGAAATAAGCAAGGTAACAGGAGCAGACAGGAGGCTGATTTAGGTAGCTTGATCAAGCCTTTGCTTGCCTCAGGCCCCAAAGGGAAGCTAATACTACCATATCAGCTGCCTGGGCCGCTAACACACACCTTGTTTATGTGATCCCATTCTTTCTCACTGGTGATAGAGACAGCTGTCCTCTCAAGAATCCCCATTGCTCAGTACCAAGTTGGTAACAAATTAATCTACTGAGCAGAAGAGTTCAAAAGGGGTTGTACAGGAGCATAGTATTTAACAGATGAAAGCTTTTAGCATCCCAGCCCTCACCCTGGTTTGTTGATGAGTTTTTAATTTCTTCCTCATGGCTTCTAGGATGAAATACCAAGTAAGAGAAAAAGCAAGAAAGTCATTCATTTGACCCCTAAAAACCTGGAAATTTTTACCCTTCCCTGACACAAATAAAGAAATCTCATCAAATAATGCCTAAGTATTTCTATAGCATATATTCTTCCATGAAAAGAATAACCTATTTCATAATAGACAATTGTATTATTGTTCTGGAATTCCAATTTGGAAATTCAGATCTTAGGCCACTGGATTAATCCTAAAGTTAAACATGAAAAAATACGTAAGTACTTGGGTTGGAGTCCAATACTGTGCTTTATAATAAGATCTGAGAGGAATCACAAAACCTCTCTATCATCGAGCGAAAGGGGTTAAATGTTCACCACTAGACCTTTGTTTTAGTGTTATCTCCATAAGATCTCTATTAAAGTGTATTTGTTACCTTGTCAAGGGGGTGATACCAAGAACCAATGCATTTTGAGGCAAAAGCGAAAGGCTGAGACAGCATTGGGAGGCACTTTGTAGGCAGAACAGATTCAGGTGGCAAATGCCACAAACTGTGACAAGGCAGTGTGATGTCACTGGCACCTTGAAGAAGGAATATCACTAGGAAGCATGGAAGATACCAGGAGAAACATCAACTCCTGGAAACTAGAATTGGCAGAACCTTAAAGTTGAGAAGGTCAAGGCTCTTTATTGAGGAAAACTGGGTCCCTGGGAGAAAAGGTATTTTAGAACATAGAAACTGAAAATTGAAAGAAACTCTTGAGATTGGGCACAATTCTCAATATTACTCAGTCATAATAGACCCCAGAGAGGCTTCTGAAAAGTACAGATTCCCAGACCCTTCCCCTTCCCACCACCAGCAACTTTGATTCATTATATCTTGGGTTATTCTCAGAAAACTTTTTTTAAAAATTGAAATACCATTTGACCCAGCAATCCCATTACTGGGTATATACCCAAAGGATTATAAATCATTCCACTATAAAGACACATGCACACATATATTTATTGCAGCACTGTTCATAATAGCAGAGACTTGGAACCAACAAAAATGCCCGTCAATGATAGACTGGATAAAGAAAATGTGGTACATATACACCATGGAATACTATGCAGCCATAAAAAAGGATGAGTTAATATCCTTTGCAGGGAAGTGGATGAAGCTGGAAACCATCATTCTCAGCAAACTAACACAAAAACAGAAAACCAAACACCACATGTTCTCACTCCTAAGTGGGAGTTGAACAATGAAAACACATGAACATGGAAGGCAGGGGGGCATCACACACTGGGGACTGTCGGGGGGTGGGGGGCTAGGAGAGGGATAGCATTAGGAGAAATACCTAATGTAGATGACGGGTTGATGGGTGCAGCAAACCACCATTGCACCTGTACACCTATGTAACAAACCTGCACGTTCTGCAGATGTATCCTAGAACTTAAAATATGATAAAAAAAAATCCACATATAAGCAAAAAAAGAAAAATGACTTATCTAGCAAATTTGAGAACAACTCCTCTTTATGTTGTAAGAATTCCATCTATTCGGTCCTTTATTCATCATGCAGCCTTTGGTAGTCTTAACATGCTAGTTCTAAGGTCACAGAGCTCACTCATTAGAGGGCTGGAATTTATGATCTTAATATAACATATTTATTCCACCTTTTCACTCATTTCAAATATATCTGGAGTTGACAATTCTTAGTGCAGCCCTAATAGCCCCAAATGATATAACTATTAATATTACTCATACTATGGAATTTGATTTTGTGCCTGGTAAAATTTGTTTTTTTAAATGACAATTAGAATTAATAGATAATATAGAAACTGTATTTCCTGAATGAATCTCTAGAAGGTATTTCATTCCCTTATTCTCCATATGGGCAGAACCCTATGAAAAATAACATCTCCTCTTGAGTTCTACATCCATAAAAAAATATAGAATATAGCTCAGGTGATAGATATAATGATGATTAAAAGGAAGGAAAATGACACCTGTGAGAAAAGGTAACAGAAATTGGAATTACCTACTCTAGAGAATGCTGGCAAGTGATATTCTTCTAGTACATAGAGAAATATTATACATAATGGTGACTGGCTGAGCCCCATTTTAACTGCCAGAAAATTTTTTAAATGGGCCTGATACTCATTTCTTTCTCTGAGCTAAACTTAAAAAGAATTAAATTGATGGTAAGAAAATGTTGATAAACATATGATCTGATTAGCAAAGATGAATTGTCATCCACTAAATGATTTTTTACCAAACGAGTTAAAAAACAAGAACTAAACTAAACTAAAATATATTTGCAGCTCATTGTGATGATGTAAGTTGTGAGACTATTCAGTGGCTGAGGCCACAGGGCAGTTCTTTGAGGGAACATGATGGTGTTGCCTGGGACACTTAACAAAACTGATTACAAAATGTCATTTAATTAAGCAAAGAGAACTCTGAGGACTTTAAAGGTTTCTCTGCCCCTAGTTGCAGTCTTCAGCTTGTTCCCCAGCTCCACCCTCATACTAATATGAATCATAGGAGGCATAGATTGTACCAAGCTGTAGTAGTTTGTTGAACCCTCCTGGCTGAAGCACAATGCAAGATTGGTGTTAAAGACCATGGTAGTAACGAATGCATTTCAAATAACATGTGTTTACAATTATAGATAAGCACTGCAGGCTCATTAACTATAAATGAGGTAAATCTGAGGAGAAATGTAGTTTTCTTTTAGACTTCCTGGAAGAGGTGTTTTTGTCACCATTTCATAGCCTTTGCAGCTATTACTTAGAAGATAAAAGTGGGATCACTAACATTTCAATTAACGCTTTCCAATAACATGAGCAGACAGACACTATTGTGTATAAATCAACTGTATCTAAGATGATGTGCAGATAAATAGGTTAAATAGAATGCTCTTATCATTCTTGAAAATAAAATAGTAGGATGGTTGCTGATTCCCTTTACAAACACGACATCTATAAAACTGCTTTCTTCCTGAGGATTGCTCAATAGGAGTGCCTGGGAAAGGGCTAGGAAATAACTTTCCAGGCAAGGCACTAACAGTAGAATTGAACTTTCATTAGTGCAGAGTGTAACCACAAGGCTTCAGCTCATATTGTCTAACTTTGCAGCTTCCAAAAGGCCTGAATTGAAGACTCAATTTCCATATTGTAGAGTTATTTTCCTAGGAGCCCTTTGCATTATTTATTTTTACAGTAATACACTGGAGAACTCAGTAGCAAGTAGACCAACTGTCCCATGGTTGGAAAGTTATCCTAAATGAGTACCAAAATCAGCTGAATCAGTGTTCCTAACATTCTAATGAACATCTGAAACACCTGGCAATATTGTTTAAACTATAGATTCTGATTCAATAGGCCTGGGATGGAGCCTGAGAGTCTGTGTTTCTAGCAAATCCTAACTGATGTCTCTGCTGATTCATAAATCACACTCTTGAGAGGGGAGGGTTAGATTATTTGCAAAAGCCTATTCAGTTTAGCACTCACTTGATGATCACTTACTCTTTGCCAAATACTTTGGGTGTGGTCTTCTAAGGTTGCCTCATTAAAAGACTACAATATTATTTACAGAATATACTTCAGTTTGTGTGGTGGAGTTTAATAGTATTACTAAACTTCCCCCATCAAACAAACAAAAAAATCTCCTGAGGTTTATTTAGGGTGATTTTGTGGAATTAAGGTGGATGCTGGACATTAGCATTACCAGATAATTCTTATCATTAGCCTGGAAACACTTCTTACTATTACCAGGGGATGCATGCATTGAAGTTGCCAAGAGCTTGATTTGAATCCTCGTTCTTTAATTTCATGGCTATAACTTTAGATAAATTTCTTAAGTTCTCTCTTCTTTGATTTTCTTATCTAGAAAACTGAAGAAACAATACTAATCTTTAAGGATTGATTTGAGGATTCAGCAAAATAATGTACATAAAAGCCTAAGCACAGTGCCTGACACATAGTAGGTGTTCCAGTTACTATTGCTGCATAAAGATCACCTCAATCTGAATGGTGTTGGACAACCAATCTCACAGTATGCCATGGATTCTGAGAGCCAGGAATTTGGAAAGGGCATGATAGCCTCAGGGTAGTCAGACTTTTGATGTGATACCTCAAGGCTTCAAGCAGGAGTATGACAATGCCAGGCAGAGGCTGCATCTTTCATAACCTAGCCTCAAAGGCCACATAGCATCACCCTCACCCCATTCTATTTGTTACAGCAAGCCCTCCTATAGTCAGGAATAGGAGAATCAGACTCCCACTATCAACAATACAGCAGCAAAGTCTCATTGTAGAAGAGCATGTAGGACAGCTCTCTTTGGAAAATAAAGTCAGCCACAGTAGGCAGACAATTTTCTCCTCCTTTTGGATGGAAAACTTTCTCTTAGTTGGCTTGGGCTGCTGTATTACTATAGACTGGTTGGCTTATACAACAGAAATTTATTTCTCATGCTTCTGAAGACTGGGGAGTCCAAGAATAAGGTACCAGCCAATTAAAGTTCTTATAAGGGCCATCCTCCTGGTTATGTCCTCACATGGCAGAAGAAGGGGGAAGGAGGAAGAAGAGGAAGGGGAGAAGGAGGGATCCAGTTTCTTTCTCTTCTTAGAAGGACACTAATCCCATTTATAAGACACTGCCCTCATGGCCTAATTACCTCCCAAAGGCCCCACCTCCAAATATCATCACACTGGGGATTAGGCTTCAACCTGTGAGTTTTGGGGTCACAAACATTTAGACCATAGCATCTATCAGATAGTTGTGCTAGAGTGACATTGTTCAGTATCTTTGCCTGGCAAAAACTATCTTGGGTCTTTGGTCCTCCAGAGGTCACTCTTTTTACTAATTGCATTTCTGTCTAGCTCTTAGTCCAAGAACACCTCTAGCAGTTCTTAGTTTACAATCATAACTAAGTATATTCACAGAGGTGTCGGCCCTCACCCCAAAGTGTGGGCAGAGGCCATCTCCTTCAGTCATGGGACCTTGTGGTCGTTACAGAGATTTTTTAAAGCAAACAACAGCTCTTTTTCCTGAGGCTGAATACAATCTAATTTCTCTGGATAAGGGGAAATGATGGCAAGCTCCCTGATGGCAAGAGACCTAACTCTGATTATCCTCATTTCTAGATTGAAATTATATTGCAATATATAGTTCAGAGTTAGTACGCAATACTGTTTCATGAATTCAGTTCAATTCTTTGTGTTCTCATAAAACTTTCTTTCCTCTCCAAATTCTTTTCTGAATCTGGTTCACCATCACTAACCATTTCCCCCATATTTCCCCCAGTTGGACCTTTAAACAGCCTATTTCCATTACTCAGAGCCATATAGAACAACCACAGAAGTACCACTTTTCACTCATTTTCCTCACCTCAAATAAGTTACTTTTCAAGCACATAGTTAAAAATGAAAGCACTAAGAACTTCTTTAAAGTCCCATTAACTTCGCATTCACTGTTCAGCTAATCTGAGAATCTACTGTCAATTAATACAGTCACTTCCTCTTGTAACACTATTCTTAACAGAACTGGTCAATCTCCATCATTCAAGAGTGATAACTATCTGTCAGGAGAGGTCTCAGTACTGGCAATAAGGAACAAGTTTGAAATGGACAACTTTGACATTGCAGCCAGGATAGAGGCAGGGGGAGAAAAGACCCAAGTGGGAATCAAATGCAAGTAATAAGCAAGGTCCCAAGACCCAGCCAGGGATAGAAACTACAGATTAGGAGACAATTCAAGTTAGAATAAGACACAGTTCTCTTTCCTAGGGAAATTAAATAAAATGGGCAGGAGGAAGATAAATACAAGATAACTATAACACAAGACAGAAGATGATATTGCAAAAAGAGACAACAGAGTCATAGGAAATTTGTGGAAGATCTTAATGGAAGAAATGTCATTTTAACCAAATATGACCCTATCCCTCAGGAGAAAAGAAAGCTCTTTAGAAAGACATGCAAAGTTCATTGTGGTCTATCCCTAGCTATAGCTCCTCTCCCAGTTCCCCTACCCCAGCCCCATTCATATATATTCCATCTACTTTTTTCCTCTAGTTAACTCCCAAATCCCAAAAGTTCTTGAAGACTCCCTTCAGTTATCTCTTTCTCAGAAAAGGGAATTAGTGACTAAGTCTCTGTTTCTGTCAGCCTATTATAGCTGAGCATAAAGCTCTTCTGGCACATAGTACAGAACATTTGTATTTATCATATTTACTCATCTTATTCACTAGACAGTAAATTTCTTGAGGGCAGAAACCTTTTTTTATCTTTATCCTTGTATGTTTAGTACAATGCTTGACAGATTATATCACTGACCAAGCAGATGTTTAATATATGAATGAGAATCTGAAGTCAAATCAGAAGTTAGATCAAGTGAGAAATATTTTAGCAAAGAAGATTCAGTGAGAACTTACTGTTTTTCAGTCCCCATATGTATGAGTGTAAATGTGTATGATCTAAACCAGGAGTCCACAAACTTTGGCTTTTGTACCAAATCTGGCCCGCCACCTGCTTTTACACAAACTTGTAATGGAACACAGCTACACTCCTTTGTGTGTTTTCAGTGACAGCTTTCATACTACTAGGTCAGAGTTGAGTAGTTGATACAGAAACCATATGGCCTGCAAAACTTAGAATATTTATTATCTGACCCATTACAGAAAGTTTGCCAACCCATGAGCTAAACATCAAGAGGTGGAATATTTAAAATAAAGTGTATTGTCTCTAAATAATATATTCTGTAGACAATTTATATTGGCTCAAAAAAGACCATTTTTTCCTGTGAATATCCCTCCATGTACTCTCTACTTTTTATTATTACCACATTAATACAAGGCCCAGCTCCATGCCTGTCTCCCCCATTGCTTAGTCTCCTACAACAGATGCTGTAAAATAGCATGCACAGGAGCCTAGACTCTGCCCTCTAGGAACTTAGAATTAAGACAACAATGTAACTGGCAGGAGCATTCTCCATCCTGTAAACCACAGACTATCAAAGACAGTATATGTAGCAGAGGGGCCTATCCCATGGAATACAGAGAAAAACATTAAGGAAAGTCAGATATATTTGAACTATTCATAGTTTTGGACCATCACTTTCTTAGTCTACTAGAAAGTTTTAACAAGCTTGACTGTCTTAAGAACTTAGGAAACTATAGTCAACTCAGCCTCATCCCTTCCTTCTCCAGGCAATGGGGCTGTTAAGTAAATCAATGAATTAAACCAGGCAAATCAGGTATCACATCTGAAATCTTCCAAAGTCCTGGCATGGTGCCGTACAACTGAATATCTGCCCTTCACCTCATCATCTTCCCTCCTCTTGACAGGCTTCTCTTTGTCCTACCACTTTGGAGTACTCAGGTGTGACTTTCCCCATATGTTTACTGTCCTTCATTTGCCACACACAGAGCAGGGCATCTATGTCCATATCTGATATGTTGGTTGGGATTTTATCATTTAGCTAATGAGCAGGTAGTGAAACTGGTAAAGTAACTGCAATGAAGTCAAAGCCTCTCACAGTGAAATCAGTGGTAAAGATACACAATGATTGTTACAGGGCTTGTGGTGATACACAGGGTCAAGAGAAACTTAATTCCTTTATTTCCAGGGGAGTTTTTGTTGATACACCAACTTTTCCTAGTATAAAAAAAGCACCTTCCAAGATAAGGAGTTGACACTTGACTTGGTGAATTTATCCCCAAAGAAGGGGGCACTCTTTTGTCTGCTTTCGTTCCACCTTTGTAGAATGAGTCCAGATGCAATCACCCCAAATTACTTCTGATTAGCTTCCTTTTGTGAGATAATTTCAAGCAGATTTTTTTTTTTAGTTGAAGAATGCCGATGACCCTTAGATGTAGCATGGTGCAATGGTTAAGAGAAGGATTCCCAAGTTGGACTGTCTGTTCAAGTCTCTCCTGACTATAGCAAAGTAATCTCTTCTTATCTTTGTCATCTGTAAAGTGATGATGATAGTGTTTACTGCTTGAGGATGTTGGAAGGATAAAGTGAGTTAATATATCTAATCTAACATTCTTAGAATAGTGTCTGGTGTATAACGTATTCCATTTTTTTAAAGAGAGTATTATTGTGTTACATGTTATTCAGCACAGAAGTGACACTGTCCTATTAATAACAGAAAAATATTTTTGAACAAAATGTTAGTTTATGCTTCTAATTCCAAACACATTCTTTACTAACATGGAGGAAAGCTAATATTTCTAAATTGTTAACTTTACCATTTTTCGTTAGCAATAAAGGAATTCACTTATGGCTTATGTATTGGTTGTAATTTAAAGAAAATTAATATATATGCATATGAAATTATGTATGTACATACACAAACTTTTCTAACAGGATCTGAGTGAATTATTTGTATGTTCTTATAGAGTAACAAATAATTTACAAATCACACAGAAAAAGTCCCATATTTCTCACATTGCTTTGATCATAAAGGTTTAATTACATTCTTTCAATAACCCAGCATACCTACATTACTATTAAAAATGGCATAACTTGGCCGGGCACAGTGGCTCATGCCTGTAATTCCAGCACTTTGGGAGGCTGAGGTGGGTGGATCATGAAGTCAAGAGGTCGAGACCATCCTGGCCAACATGGTGAAACCCTGTCTCTACTAAAATTACAAAAAATTAGCCGGGCGTGGTGGCAGGTGCCTGTAATCCCAGCTACTTGGGAGGCTGAGGCAGGAGAATAGCTTGAACCTGGGAGGCGGAGTTTGCAGTGAGCCGTGAGCCGTGAGCCAAGATCACACCATTGCACTCCAGCCTGGGCAAAAAGAGCAAAACTCTGCCTCAAAAAAAATAAAATACCATAACTCAGCCAGGCACAGTGGCTCATGCCTGTAATCCCAGCACATTAGGAGGCCGAGGCGGGCAGATCACTTGAGGTCAGGAGTTCAAGACCAGCCTGGCCAACATGGTGAAACCCGCCTCTACTGAAAATACAAAAATTAGCTGAACATGGTGGCACATGCCTGTAATCTCAGCTACTCAGAAGGCTGAGACAGGAGAATCACTTGTAACCAGGAGGCGGAGGTTGCAGTGAGCCAAGATCGTGCCATTGCACTCCAGCCTGGGCGTCAAGAGCGAAACTCTGTCTCAAAAACAAAAGGCATAACATAACTCATAGCCATAGAGGAAAGCTATTAAGAAGTGTAAAGGGCTTCACTAGAAAGGGATGGCCCAGCAGTTGACTTCTTAGGAGCTCATTTTTCCAGCATTGCACCTGTTACTTCATTTATTTTGTGCAAGTTCATAAGGAAAAGTAGCTTTTCAGAAACATATTCCCAAATTAACTTCCAAAATAATTACATAACAATTATTGGTCAGACCAAGTTTCTTCCAACAGTTTTAGTCTCCTAGATCTTAAAAATAGGCTGTTTTGCATGCTAACCTACATTCCTTGCTTTAACTCTTTCGCCATTTATTTTCTAAACCTTAGCATAATGTTTTCCAGTGCAACTAATACGCAGGGAAAAGGAAACTTTGAGGGTCACTTCTAATCTTCTACTTGCCAAATACTCACAAAATGGCCTTTTCTCTGCCCTCATTTTCACGGAATCTGCTAAGACAATTTAATAGGGTCAGCTATCACTACGTCTTGACAAACCTGCTTCTATGACTACCCTTTTTTGAATGTCCCTGCTCTGTCTCCTAGCCTGGCTGTGTTTTCTGTATGTCCCCCTCAAATCTAGGCATTCTTAAGTTTCTATCCTTGGCTGCCATCTGTAAAATGCCACCTTTCTCAATGAGCTCAATTAGTGCTATGATTTCAATCATTACAACAAGCTTGACTCCCTTCCTAACCTCTGTAGAGCTATGACCCGTATTTCCATCTATCTTTTGGATTCTTTTGATTGAATATTGGCTGCTCGAATTCTACTACTGAATTCATCATATTACCTTTTCCTTTCTCAAACAAGCTCCTCCTCCTAACTTTCCACTTTTAGTAGTTCTTTCTTTTAGTCACCTGGGTTTAAATCCTAGGAATCATCTTTGATTTTTCTCTCTCCTTAGTCATTACACAAAATCCATTACCAAATTATCTTGTTTCTTCACATGAAATGGCATTAAATTCTGCCTCCATGATTCTTTCCATGTCCCTGCAAAAGTACATAGATCTTGTTTTTATTAAACTCTATGAAAATAACAATATTCAACCAGTTTTGATGAATAAAAAAGCTAATTTTACATGGTTTAACCTAATATACTGCCGGATTATTTGGTGTTATACAGATTTGCCTTCTCATGTGATCTTGGACAAATTACTTTATCCCTTTCATTCTTAATTTTCTTATTTGAAAATATTGTCAGATTGGGTTGGCTATACCTATCTCCTAGGATTTTTGAAAATAGGTTTGAGAGTGTAAAGGGTAACAGCATCATGTATGCTAGAATGTGAACATCTTGATGGTTACCTGTGTCATGTTCCAGGAATAATTATTCAGCTGCCCCATGAGGAACATAATGGTATTCAAGTAACTATTAAATGACTGAATGACTGACTCAATGAACACATCTAAGAATCTGAACCCACATCTTAATTTTTTTTTATCTTAAATGACCAAGGCTAGTGACTGAGTCTGCTTTTTATTTTTTATCACCAACGCCTAATACAATGGTTAGCTTATAGGAAATAATATGTATTTGTTGAGCTTAATTTAACTGTATTTTTCTAAGGTATTGAGGATTGGTAATTTATAAATACTGAATAAACCTAGAAGTAGAAATAAAAATTTTATTTCTAATAGCTACTTTGACGAAGCACTGAGATGTTAAATTTTAAAGATGTGAATTATATTCTATATGGACTATCTTTTGCTTATTCAAAATATATGTATTAAGAGCCTTCCACTTTTAAGAAATATTGGGAAACACAAGAGTATAAATGACAAAGTTTCTGACTGTAAAAAGCATATGAGTTAGCAGAAGAGAAAAAAACAAATAAATTTTAACCCAATGTGTACTAAGTGCCTTAAAAACAGAAATATCTAAGGCCTATATTATCAGGACTCAAGCACATACAAGTAAGAGGCAGATCCAAGGTAGAGCAGAGGAAAAGTCTCAGACAGATTAGAGTGGGGACTGGAAAAATGAACCTGGCTATAGAGGCAGTTGTTAGTGTTCAAATAGTATAGCAAGTTCAGATATGATTCAAGCAGAGATTTTAGTTCAGAGACTATAGTTCAACCAATACGGCACAGTAATAATGGTGTTAAGAACAAAAACAATAATAACAGCTAATATTTTTGAGCATTTACTATGTGGCAGGCAATGTTCCAAGGATTAACTAAGTTCATCTTCACAACAGTCCTATAGACTAGATATTAACACTATGCCAATTTCCACACAAGGAACGTAAGGCTTAAAAAGATTCAATAACTTTCCAATGGTCATAGGGGTAGCAAATGGAGGAGTAAGTGATAGGTGGAGACCAGGAATTAAGTACCAATTAAAGTTAAGTGGAAAATAATTCTGGAATATCATTTATTTCACAGAAGAATAGAGAGGTAGCCAAAAAACATTTAGCACCTCACACGGCAAGACCAAGGGACTGGCATGATCTAGATCAGTTCTACAGACTCCAAACACAGTGTTGGAATACAAACCCAGCAGGAAAGTAAAATTCTAAACAGCAAAACTGAGGCAGAAAAGCGCTATATATAAACAGAGACACTGTGGGGGAAGAAGTGATGGGGAGATAAGAAAGGCTGAGATGGCCGGGCGTGGTGGCTCACGCCTGTAATCCCAGCACTTTGGGAGGCTGAGGTGGGTGGATCACGAGGTCAGGAGATCGAGACCATCCTGGCTAACATGGTGAAACCCCGTCTCTACTAAAAATACTAAAAATTAGCCAGGCATGCTGGCAGGCATCTGTGGTCCCAGCTACTTGGGAGGCTGAGGTAGGAAAATGGCAGGAACCCAGGAGGTGGAGCTTGCAGTGAGGCGAGATCATGCCACTGCACTCCAGCCTGGGCAACAGAGCGACACGCCATCTCAAAAAAAAAAAAAAAGAAAGAATGGCTGAGATATAGAAGCTCTCCCTAGACTACTGGATTCCCATTGATGAAAGAAGGGCTGAGCTTAGACTCAGAAAATTATGGGCTTGAGGCTCTTGTCATTCTTCCTTCCTGAAGGTACCAGGAGGACTGGGCATGAAGATAGGGAATACCTGTAACTCCAAAAGGGATGGGCCAACTCCAAAATTTAAGAGTGGACAAATGTTGGAGTATAAGAGGACTTCATGGAGAAGATAAGAGTTTATTTGAGTCTTCAAGGAGTAGGAAGACTTATAAGGACAGGGAAAAAGGTTTTTGATGAAGCAAAGATGCAGCAGTGAAATAGGGAGTGTCAGGTTCTAACAGATCTGGGGGGAGTTGGTGGGTGAGTGACGAATAGCTGGAAAAACACTCGAAGAATCATAGACAGTTTCAACATGACTTTACCCTCTCTCTGGGCACAAGCGAGCCTAGGTGCAAGTGAACCCAGACAACAGCCTGGGCACAGGCCATATGTACAGCATTAGCAGGGTAATTACACCTTTTACTGACACTAGTGGCTCCAAGCCAAGCACTAGCTCATGTAAGTGATCATCTAATACTCCTCAAGTGATGTGGTTACATAATAAGCGGAGCTGTGTGCCTGCACTCCAAACTCGCTGAGTCACGCTGAACCAGATGTCTGCCTTGGCCTATTCTTGACTGCAGCACATCCATTTTTCTTACAGGGAGTATCCAGTTTTACTGAGACTGTGTTTATTTAGGAAAGTAGCCAAAGAAAGTAGGGGGGAGAAAAGACATCAGACTGGGGACTCCAAAGAATACCTGATAGGCTATAAGGAGCCATATTTAGTTCTGAGACAGTGGGAAGGTACTTTCCTCTACTTCTAACTGTCCAAGATTGAAAAAAGAATGTGTTGAAAAATCAGTTAAGCATCAATATACAGTGTATATTGTTCTAAGCCATTTTGATCCCTCCATCATCCCCACTGCTCACTGGTTTTGGCCATTCATTGTTGAATTAGTTCCTTTTCTGGGAGAAGTATTAGGCAACACTCCGTCTATCAGTCCTGCTACTTATTAGCAATTCTGCCATTTGAAACTATAGGTTAAAATGAAATTTGGAGACTATTTCTGGATCCCATATCTCTTCCCTATTTCTGCCCTTCAATAACATAGAATTAGTCATAAGCCATTAATCTATTCAGACATGTTAGGGTTACATAATTCAAATATTTATTTGTAAAGAATAATATCCTCATATTCCCATAAATGTCACACAGGAAGTCTCTCAGCATGCAGCCTCAAACCAAGCAAAGGCCTCTGACAATATAAATGTCCTTCACAGACAAACATACACACAGACAGATGTATTTCTATCCCCTGCTAGTTTTAGAAACCTGATGAAACCCTTATTACACTTGTCCTATTTTCCTGGATCTTTCTCTGGCCTATCATTTTTATTTTCATTTCCACTTCCACAGTCCCCTCCTCATCCTCCTCTATATTCCCCCTTCATCACATACACCAGCTTAGTCAAATGAAGTCACAATTTTTTCTTTTATACACGCACCCCAATTTTTTTCTACTACACTTGATAGAAAATATGTAAATATTATAAAAGCTCTTTTCTCAAATTTAAAATGTGTGAAGGCTTATTATTACTATTAGTAATGGTCTCACACATTTTGTTAAAATGGTTGGAAGGAAGGCAATAAATGGAGCAAGGAGAATAGTCTTTATTTGCATATGAAGCTGGATAAAAGTTTAAATGTGATAGTTAAGCTTAATCCACAAGAGACCATGCCTTTGAAGAGATTGTCTTAAAATAGCTGGAATGGGAAAGAGCGACTAGATGTGGTTAATGATGACAGGATCTTCTTTGCTGTTATTCTGCTTCTTCAGCCTTCAGTCCTCACTTATTAACAGCAGATATACCTGCTGTAGATCTCCACACTCCTCAGTACAAATAAACGCTCTATGCAAAACATTTGTTCTAGACCTCACATAGAATTTGTAAAATCAAGTAGAAATTTTTGAAGTCAGACAAAAAAATCCCACTTGTTGGCATTATACTTTCTAAGAAGCTTTATCTAACCACCAATTGACTGTGACTTCTAATTCTTCATTATTAAGTTTGTCTACTCTCTTATCTCCATTGTTAAATATTTGCTAATATGCATGCAAACAGTTATAACTACTGGAATGATCTGACCAGCAGCAGGTTTTTAAAATATATTAATTATATTTTTCAGTGCTCCATTTATAAGCACTCATTTGGTTTTCATAACAACTCTGTAAAGTGGGTATTATTGTCCTAAACTTATAAATAATAAAACCATGTCAAGGAGCTACTAGTTCATACAACTACGAGTGGATGAAGGATCAAATAAAGCTGTCTACAGGTTTGTTTTAATACACAACACTGCCTTTCACAAACAAAAAGAAGTCTTTCATAATGGGACTAAGTACCATTTTACCATAAAGACTTCAATATTCGCATTATTACTTTATATAAATAAAGTTTAAAAACCCTGCAGAACACTTTCTAATTCTTTGAAAACACTCAAATTGTATGTCTATCCTCAAAGCATTTGAGAGAAGCAGCACAGGAATTAATCACATTTTGCAGATGAGAAAACTGAGTTCAAGTGAAATATAGACCTGCCCAAGGCTGTATCGTCATTAAGCAATGAGACCAGAACTAACCCGTGGTCTTCCTAGCTGACTTTTTCCACTGTGTTTGAAGCAGTCAACTTTGAAGTGCTGAGCTGAATTGTGCTTCAAATTCTGTCTGAAATGTACTAATATATACAGAAAAATATTCATATGGTACCAGAGAGAGCTGGTGTAGGGGAGAAAAGCTAACGGATACATGGTGATTGTTGTGGAAGGTGTGTCAAGATCCTCATGGGAAGGCAGGTAGGCAAACGAGGAAAAGATCCAAAGTGATCTTCAGGGGCCAGATGCTAGTTCATTCTTTCTGCAGGTGGTGTGCCTTAACTCAAAGTGGGTGAAAAAGGCAAGAATTACTTGTTCAGTTAAATGCCAATGTGATTAATGTAGCTGCCAAAGTTCATGAAACATTTCTCTATTGGTTTGTAACAAACAAATCCCAAAATAAATAACGTCTCAACACAAAAGAAAGTTACGTTTTGCTCAAGCAGATTCCACTTGGGGTTTTGAGACAGAGTCGTGCTCTGTTGCCCAGGCTGGAGTGCCACTTGTGTATTTTTAAGGGAAAAGTAGCAATTCTTCAGGCATAATCCAAAGAGACCAGGTGCTTTCCATCTATGGCTCTGCCATCTTCCACATGTGGTTTCCAAGGCCTTATGCTTGTCAGCAGTTCAGCCAGGAAAGAAAAAGAGCAAAGAAACCTTCCAGGGGAAGGTTTACATGAGACATATTCCGCTCATATCCCACTGGTAGAATCAGTCACATGGCCACATCTCTTTGTAAAGAAGGCTAGGAACTATGATCTTGCTGCATGCACTCAAGAAGAGGAGAAACCAGATTTAATGAAGATCTAACATTCTCCCACAGCTCTGCTCATAGTGCTCTCTTTCATAAACTAAAATTTGCAGATGTGTGTTTCCTTAAAATTTAACCCATATCTAATGAGATTCTCCAGACAGGCTCATCAAAAAAAACAAATACATTTATTTTTACCATTGTGTCAGAAGTCCTACATCACCAGTCCTAGGGGTCATAAAGAAAAAAAAAACATCCAACTCCACTTCAAAAATAATCATTGGTATGATCGCTTTATAAATGGCCAAACTCAGCTGCTAGGTAAGATTTTAATTCAGCATGAAAACAGAAATAAGCAAAACCTTAAGCTTGAGGGGATGGACATAGGAGATAAAGACCTAGGTCTGAATCCTCACTATGTCTTTTGTTAGTGGTAGCTAATGTTTAATAAGTGCTTTCTAAGGGCCAAAACCCAGTGCTTGCACTTCACATGCACTATCACAGTTAACCTTCACAAATTCACTTTGAGAGTGAATTTTATGAGTGAGGAAATAGGCTTAATATTTGTTTCACTTCCAAGAACACAAGAGGTTACAGAAGTAGGCTCTGACCTAGGTCTAATATTCTGATGCTATGCTGTTTCTGGCACTGACTGAATCTCTCTGAACACTGGCTACTGCATTTGTAAAACATGAATAATTATACCTTTCAGATTTGTTGTAAGCAGTAAATGACAGCAGGAATGAAATGTAACACAGTACCAGGCACATAATGAAGTACTCAATTTGTTACGGTTATTATTAAACACATTAAATACCTATTTTCTCAATAAGTGCTTTAGTCTACCATAGTTTACCTCCAAAAAATACATCTGAAAAAAATTAAAATATTGTTTGCCACACATCCATTTTGGACACATATCTCTGGAAATTTATCAAGGGGCAGCTTTGCTAGTGATTAATAAGGATTTATATAGCCCCTGCAGGGGCAGAATATAATATAAAATAAATATGATCTGTAAAGCAGCAAAAAAAAAAGGAATGAAATATAATGGCAAATTCATAATGAAACATCCCAGCTATCAATCTATAAGCTGGCAGACAAGAAGGATAAATACTCTCATTATGATTTTAGCATGCCCCACTTAGATCTATATGAAATCTATTGTGCACATTCCCCTCACCATTTAGATGTTCCTTTGCCAGATTTGACATGAAAGCATTTCCCAGATTTAGAGGTTTCACTCTGTTGGGGACATTTTGTAGGCAGCAGTGTGGACGCACAGTTACTGGCCCTGGTTGAATGACAAGGAGAGACAGGCAGGAAGGGGCCATGTATTTATTTCTTTGGGATGCTCCATGCCCACCATAGGGATGGACAGCAAACAGTGATTCAGGAACTAGTGATTTAATATAGGCCGTGTATCCACAGTCATTTCCCCTCTTCGACTAACTCCTCTGCTCCCAGAAAGAACAGAAAATGGAGCTAGACTGGAAGATGTCAAATTCACACATGGCTCAGCAAGTAAAAAGTATGGATGCTTTTGAACAAAGTCAAGGAGAACAGAATGGCATATTCACAGGATTGTGAGGAAGAAAGTTTGACAGAGACAGAAGTCCCTTTGGAGGATGTGAGATACAAAGCTGAATTAATTGTGAGGGCCAGATATTGACAGCACTTGGAAGTCAAATATAAAGCCATATTCTACTCTTACATTATCTCACTCAACTTATTTAATCTTCGTAAGTTTCCTGTGAAGCAGATGCCATTTCCTCATGTTACAAATGAGGAAACTGACACTTAGGCAAGTTAAATGACATGCCAAAGATCACACACTTTATGAATATCAAAGCTCAAATCATTTTTACCCTGAATCAATTCTCCTGATACAGTAGATACTGGGATGCAATGGAAGGGTTTTTAACTGCTACTGACTTGATGAAAAGAGATACTTGTATAATAAAAATGAAATTGAAGTTTAAACCCAAGTAATTATTTTTAATTGATAGATAAAAAATGATATCATGCACAACATATAGTTTTGAAATATACATTGTGAAATGACCAGATAGAGCTAATTAACATATCCATTACCTTATATACCTGGTTTTTTGTGGTGAGAACACTTAAAGTCTACTTTGTTCGCAATTCAAGAATACAATACATTGTTATTAACTATCATCACTATGTTGTACACGAGGTCTCTTTTTGTTTGTTTTCAGACAATCTCACTCACTCTGTCACCCAGGCTGGAGTGCAGTGGTGCCATCTTGGCTCCCTGCAACTTCTGCCTCCCGGGTTCAAGCAATTCTCCTGCCTCAGTCTCCCAAGTAGCTGGGACTACAGGCACCACCATTATGCCTGGCTAAGTTTTCTATTTTTAGTAGAGATGGGGTTTCACCATGTTGGTCAGGCTGGTCTCAAACTCCTGACCTCAGGTGATCTGCACACCTTGGTCTCCTGAAGTGCTGGGACTACAGGCATGAGCCACCGCTCCCAGCCTACAACAGGCCTCTGGAAATTATTCCTTCTACCTAACTGAAATTTTGTAGCACTTGACCAACATCTTCCCAACCTTCATCCCCCTCCTTCCAGTAACCTTCCAGTAACCTTCTACTCTCGCTTCTGTGAATTCAACTTTTTTAGATTCCACATATGGGTAAGATCATTTGTCTTTCTGTGCCTGATTGATATATAAAAACTTGTTACTTTTGGATGGAATTACCTACGTAGAACGGCCTTACCTCTACCTGAAGGGAATGAACTAAATCAGTGGTTCTCAGAATTGTTCCAGACCAGCAGCATCCACATCAGCTGGGAACTTGCTGGAAAGGCAAATTTATAAAGACTGCCCCAATCTCCTTAATTAGAAACTCTCTGGGTGGAGCCCACCAATTCGTAGTTTAACAAGCCTTCCAGGTGATTCTAATCATGCTTAAATTTGAGAACTATTGTAACAAGCCAAACTGAATGCACCTCTTGGAAACTTAAAAGAAGTAAAATCAGAGCAAAATGTCCATTTAGAAGACAGGAAAGAAAGATTATCTAAGGCTCAAGAGTAAAATAATTAAGCCCTTTCTACCAGTTTTGTGATCTTCAGCAACTTAGTGATCCTCATTTTTTCCTTCAGTTTCCTCATCTCTAAAATGTAAATTTCCTCTAGCTCACTGGGATATTGCAAGGATTAAAGAAAACAGTGCTTGTGTTAATAAGATGTGTGTGATAAAATTGTGAGCATTCAAAAACATTAGCTATTATATATTTAAGTTAACACCAAAGGCAAAGCTCAACAAAATGCCCAAAGCAATAATTGAACTTAAGAAAACTTAGAAATCAGAAGAAAAACCAACCAAATATAAACTAGGAAGAACTGCAAACCAAATGTAAATGAGAACATTTACTAAACGGAAAAAAAAAAAATTCCATTTGTGAAGTAACTAACAAGAGAGGTAGTTAATGAAATCAGATTACTATTCCATAGGCCCAACTTCCATTTTGAGGAGGAAGAAGTAAGTGTATCTAGTCCTTAGAGTAAGGCATTCTGGGGATAATATGTGTTCTCTTAATCCGGAAAATCTGGAAAAGTCAAGGCTGGGGAGAAAACAATGAGATAACAAGAAGCCCAAAGCAATACTCCCTTGATTCAAAAAAATGGCAACCAAGTCAATTTAAAAAACAACTGTTTGACAAAAGAAACATTTCAAAGAGCAAGTTTGGCTACCAGTAAGAAAATGTAAAATAAGCCTAACTAGAATAAAAAGATTAACTTATTTGCCAATTCAAAACCTAATTTCAGGATAATGTAAACCCAAAACCAACTAAATTTTTAAAAATCCATAAGAAATTCTCAAGAAAATATTAAAGATTTAAAAGTCTAATTATGGTAGAGACAGGCTGAAAGAAAATTTCTGTGAATCAAGACCCTCTTAAAAATTCTCAAGTCATTTCAAAACTTAAGCTGATAACTTGAAGACTAAAGCAGAAAGAGGCCCTTGGCAAGGACTTCCAACTCACTTCATTTCATACAAAACCTGCGTTGGTTGGTCTGTCATCTTCCTACCAGAGTAATGGAAATGATTTTCACCATATCCATTTTTTTCCTGTGGTAGTCTATTACTTAGCACATTGTGGAGCACGTCCGCTGAAGATGTACAGATCAACCTGTATGCATCATGTCAAATTCAACCTTTGCAGGCAGATGAAGGAAGAACCATATATATGTGTACATCAACCTTGGCAGTCAGGCAAAGAGAAAACCGTCATCTCTCTCCCACCACGTTTTCCCATCTAAAATGTTTTCCTGGACCATCTCCACCCAGACCTTATGAAAGCATGGAGACATTTTATTAACTTTAAAAAATAGAATCCCCGTTTTGGGATGTTGTGTTTGACCTCTACTAACTCTAATATGGATGATACTAGGTTCAAGAGGCTGAGGAAGAGACCTGGAGCCAGTGAATGAAACATAGGGTTTATAGAGGGGAACTTACATACACGGTATTCCAGTGGCGGTGGGCCGGACAGGAAAATCACAACTGCTTCTAAAAAGCATTCAGTTTATATAGCACTTTCACTTGGCAATCTCCCCCAGCAACCTCCACGTGGCAACTTTAATTTCTTAAGTTATTGCTCTCAGGTGGATCTTCCACACATGGGGCAGAGATAAATGGGCTATAGAGTTAGCTTGAAGAACAGGTGGTATAAGAAGTTAATATTTATAGTCAACTATATTGGGTTATCTAAAGACAGGTGTTTTAGATGATGAACTGGTGTGAGCTACTGAAGAGCTGAGTGCCAGTTTCAGCTCACTAATTTGCTACCCAAAACGAGTTAATTCCTGCCTCTGTGCCTATCTCTGCATCTTTAAGTTTGAAAGATTAAACTTATCAGATGTTTCCAAAATGCTTGGACACCACCCCAGAACTTTTAGTAAGAATCTCAAGAAATAGGGCCCAACATATCTATTTTCAAAATATCCAGCTCTGGAATAGTTTGTAAATTGCTGGATTAGATGATTGCTAAGGACCATTTTTGTTGCATATGTTTTGTACCTAGCATTGATATTTTATTTACATAAAGAGCAGAGAATATATGGTTTTTAGCCTTAAAAAACTTTAAATATAAACGGAAAGTAGTACTTCTCAGTTGTTCCAGTTATTTATTGCTTAGTAACATACCATACCAAAATTTAATGGCTTAAAATGATAACATTAATTTTCTCATGAAGCTGCTATTCAGGCAGGGCTTGGTGGAGACAACTCATCTCTAGCCCACTCATCATCACCTGGGGCAGCTCAAGACTGGAGGCTGGAATCATCTAAAGGCTTGTTCACTAGCATGTTTAGTGATTGATGCTGGATGTCTGATGGAACCTCAGCTAGTGCTGCTGGCTAGTGCATGTGCCTCTCTATATGGTTGCTTAGTTTCTTCAAGGCATTTTGGTTCCAAAGGTGAACATCTTTAGAAAGAAGCAGCAGGATCAGGAAGCCTCGCTGCTTTTGACAACCTGGGGTCACTAGTTCACATTCAGCTGGCACTTCTACTTCCTTCTATTCATGAGGAAATCAAAAGTCCTGTCCAAGTTCAAGGGGTAGGAAAATATACTCTATCTCTTTTTTAACTGCTTTATTGAGGTATAGTTGACAATTTAAAATTACATATATTTAAGATGTACAACCACTTCTCTTGAGGACAGAGTGAAAAGGTCCTGAAAGAGCATGTGGAATGAGAAATATTTCTGGAAAATACAATCTGCCATATCAAGGAATAAAATAGAAGATGTAAGAGGAATGATAATGGAGACAGTAAGAAATTGGGCTGGATTGGTACAGTTTACAAGATTATAAAGGAACTTGAAAGTTGGGCAGAAGAGTTTAGACATATTTAGGTAGGAAATTGAGCCATTGAATGGTTTCGAGTAAAGATTTTTCTTAGCAAAAATTCTTATTGAATCATATCCCAATAAGAAGTATATTGTGATTAAAGGTGACCTTTGCAAAGCACGTTAGGGAAAGTACTTCACAGGCCTACAGCACTGAGCACTAATTCTCCTCTGTGACATTTTCACATTTTCTATAGTTATAAATTTTAGAATGAGGATAATGAAAGCACTTTGAGGTATTTACTATATGTGACTTGGGTTTTTAGTTCATTATTTTATTTAAGCATCACAAGAGCAATAGGAGATTCATATTATTATTCTCACTTTACAGATGTGGAGACTGAAGCTCAGAAGTATTAAATAACTTCCTCAAAGTCAAATATCATATGATTCATAAAGCTATTATTAAAACTCAAGTCTATCTGATTACAAAGCAAGGACTCTTCTCACTATGTTATATTACATGATCGTATCACTTTGAAGATGAAAACTATATAGCATGTTTTATGCGAAAATACAAATAATATAGTAATCTCTCAATATATAGGTTTCAATATCAGGTATGGAGAATGGAAGCAACAGTTAAGATTCAGATAATACTCTCTGATTTAAACTTGCAATAAGGACTTTTTGGGAGAAATTGGAATGTTGGTAGCTATATCCCATGATATCACAAAATATCCTCCCCCAGCCACACACGGAAACATACCTAAACAGCACAATAAACATAGTCTCTGAAGAACTGAAAGAAAACCTCAATAAAGTGGGAAAAATTTATGGAGATTTTATGGCCCTTCCTTCTTCCCTTTCTATTTTAAAACATTTACCTATAAGGGTCCATGGTTTATATTTCTTCTCCCTTGCAGCTGCATATATTGTCCTTATTCTGAGATTTAATCTGAAACCCTAACCCAACTCTATCCCTGTGACCAGGGGAAAATTGTGAGATTGACAACATAGGTTTTCATACCTCTTAGATTCTAGAGTGTCCTGTATTTATTGAAATAAAAAAGTTTCTGATATTATACTTGTCAGAGGAATTTACATTACAACAAGGGCCTCATGGTATGAAGAAGAGTAGGATTGCAAACCTAGTGAATGGCTGGAGAGCAAGATCTCTGTGGGCTAGAAAAGAGTGTTCAGCCCCTCCTCCAAATCTATCATGTATACACTAATGCATTAACTTCAAGTCTGACTCAAACCACTTCCATATGTAATTCCTCAAGAAGAGAGCTGTGTGAGACTATGATAATAAGATACTACACTGAAAGGTTTTATATCCTTTACAAAGCACATTCACAAGCATTATCTCAACTAGGTTCACAAATGACATTCTGGGGTAGGTATTATTAGCATCATCTTACAGATAAGAAAACAGAGATGCCAAGAGCTGTTCAAGACCCTAAAGCAAATGGGCAATGTTACCTCTCTAATCTAGCTTTTCTCCTTATGAATCCACTATACGAAGCATCCCACACCCAGGTCTGGGCATTGCTCTCTTGTGCCTGACCATCAGCATAACTCACACTCCCCTCTGGGAGGATACTTATGACAGAGTATATGTATAAGTAAGACTATTAGAGAATGTGGAAGCTTTTCATGAAAGAGTGTGCAGCAGACAGGCAGTGCTAGAAACACTTGCCCTCATGAGTTTTTGGGATACAGCCCTCTGCAATTATTTTAAGGGGCCCAGAATATTTGGGAAAGATGTCATATTACTATCTTTCCCAAATATTCTGGGCCCCTTAAAATAATTGCAGAGGGCTATCTTACAGATTCTACTCTATAGTGGAGAGCATGAAGAACTTTCCAAGACTAGGCCCCACCAAGAGGAAATACTGTCCACAGGAGCATGAGGTTCCAAGGCAGGAGTAGCAAAGATTCCCCAACAGGCCACATGCCATGGGTCGCCCCTAGGGTGTCAGGGACGCTTAAAACCTTTTGCTGCCGTATCTACAATGTGAGGTTAGTGTGGGTGAGCACCACCATCTCAGGTAAGAATAAACTCCTAGTATATATGCCGGGCAGTCTGTCAGCATTCTGATGCATGAACAGGTGAATAAGGAGCTGAATATACAAAAATAGTGTTAAGAAACTTAGAGGAAGTCCAGCATGGTGACTAAAACCAGTGCTGAGATAGATTCTCTACTGCATGGAATATGATACGCCTGCCTTACAAAAGATACAGGAAAAGCACTCCTGGAAATATGTAGAAAGCCACCATCAGAAGCAGACATGGGCTTTCCTTTGTTCCTCACACCCAGGCTCTTCGACTCCTAGCCAACTACCCATGCTGGTCCCCCTTGCTGTAGTCAAATCTAGGTACCTTAGTTGTCTTGGCATTTCATGATCTAGTGTGATAAATGGCTGATTTATGATGTGAAACAAAGTTGGGCTTTCACATTTACATATGTTACCTTACGGAAATTTCCCTTCCATCTCATAACTCCAGAGCTGGCATGTGGGTCATTTTCTTTTCCAGTTGGCTTTGTTAAACAGCAGCAAAATGTCTGGGCGTTTGGCCACAGCAGAGGGGCAGGCAATGCTTGACTGAGATAAAGCCTATTTGACTTGGCACATGTGCCAGAAACCCCTGAGGGCAGTGGGAGGTATGCTTTATCTAATTATTCACAGCCATGCTGCTGAGTGGAATGTGACATTGGCCAAAGGATAAAGATAGCAGCCTCTATCATCTTAGCATAGCCCACCTTGGAAAAGGAAGGCTCAGATTTAGAATACCACCCTCCAAATCTAGAAACATGCTCACCAAAAAATCTTACTTAAACAGCTGGAAAGATGAAAACAACATAAGTAGAAATCTTCCCCGGTCACCTTCAGACAGCTTGGATTCAGGGCTCAAGGCCACCTCACTCTCTGACCTTGGAGAAGCCACATAGTCTCACTAAGCCTCCGATTACAACATAATGTGAATGACTTCCTGCAGAGCTGCTCATGAAGAGCTTAGGAGACTAAGATATTGGGCTTTGGGCTTTTGGAGTGGAAAAATTTTAGGTGGATTATGCTATATTATCATTATAGTAAAATGTATACATGCCTAATTTTTCTGTCATTCATGGCTAGGAGAAATTTTTAAAAGAAGGGCCACATCTCCAGAGTTTCTAAAAGAAATCTAAAGATTTACAAAACCATGAGAATTTCTTTTGTCTAAAGTTGAAGATAAAGTATCTACCTGATTAAACGAGCTCACTGAGGACAAAGACAGATGTAGTCTCATTCACCTCTGTATCTTGAGTGTCTGGCATGTAAGTGTACAGATTAATATTTGTTTTAATGAGTTAATGATGGAGAGAAAAGAATTAAAACTAAACAGATGTGTCTAATCCCATGCCTAGAAAAAAATAGGTTCTTGATAAGTATTTTGTTTCCCCTTTTCTCCTCCCTTCCTTTTTATCCAACTTTGTCAAAGATACAAAGCTTCTTTCAGGTAGGCATCAAGCATTAAATATCTTTCAATAGTATTAACTTCCTAAGTAGATTTTTCTAATGTTTTCCTCATCTGGCTCTATAATCTTTATTTTGTGAGTACTTTGTTGATGTTCTGTTCTTAAGTGGAGGCAGGGAGGATGGGTAATGGAAAAGTCAGAAAGAATGGCAGGATAGGTCAAATATATCCATACCACTGAGAAACAAAACTCAATATATGACTAATAGAGGGTCAGTCATGTATTTTATATATATATGTGTGTGTATATATATATATATATATATATATAATCACTTCAATAGAATTCTATGCTGCATTTAAGAGGAGACAGGAGTGTTTTGAACTTAAGTGGATAGACTGCTAGAATTCCAGAAATATTTGTCAATACTGAACTTAGAATGAAAAAAAAAAATGTGCAAGTTAGAGGATGCCTTAGAGATCATTCAGCTCAACACCTTTATTCTACAAATCAAAAAACTAAAGCTCAGGGACATTCAAAGTCCACATAGCTCAGCAGAATCCAGCCATGGGCTTCATCACCTCTGTCTCACCTTTTAAAATTGCATAAATTCCTAGCCCGATGCATTGCTAATGCCAAAATTCAAGAAAGCTGATTTCACGGGGCTTATATATCACTTCACTCAAAAGAAATATTGGACAGAGATGCAGTGGTATTTTTAGTGATTCTTGGGTACAGCAGCCCATTTGGAATCAGCTTTTTTGAATAATAGGGTTGGCAAATGCCACTATGGCCTGATAAAAAGTAGAAGAAGCCAAGGGCCTCATACTGGCTTCAGATTTGAAAGTCAAGTCTGATTTTGCGGATCATGTGTAGCAAAGATGATTGACACCTTTCAGTATGGACAACATGTTCAAAAAGGATTTGGGAATCATAAACTTAGCTCTAGTCCTGGCTCTGGTCCTGGTAATCAAGTCACTTAAAGATGTAGACAAGGCTATTCACTGCTCTAAGCACTCATAGGAGTTGGAAGAGACATTTTATAAGTTCCCTTCCATATGTAAGTGTCCATGATCCCATTATACATTTAATTAGCCTGAGAAAAATTTAAGCAGAGAAGCCTTGAGCCATGCAGCGAAGTTAGCTGACACATCAGCTTTACTATGTTTCAGTATACTCAACAAAGCAATGTTTTATCTGTAAAATTTTCTCTTCATTACAGTTTCTAAACCCTCACTAACATGTATCAAAACAGAAATGATAATAGACTTTCTAATACCTTCAGGGTAAAAGGGATTTCAAAGCCATTATTTTCAGAGAAAATTGATGAGATTTATACTTTACATTTTAAGCCATATTTTCTATAAGCTCATTTTATTTTATAAAAAGGTTGTTACATGGGCAATGGTGATATTTAATATCTTTAATCTTCTACATAAATCAAAGCCTTTGTTCTCTTTATAGGTTTTATATTGTCTCTAAGCTTCTCCCTAAAATACATTCAACAGGGTCCAGTTATAATCTTCACCAGAAGTACACAAACAGATCAATAAAGACCTTGGGAAGACTCAATTGGGATACCTTGACACCATCAGTTCTGGTTGCCTATTTGACTGAATCCATTTCCTGCTTCTGCATCCTTACACTGGTAAACATCCAAAATGGTTAAGATCTAAAATACCAACAGAGTAAATATAACTATAATCAGCTGTTTTTATTAATGTTTTCTTCAAGAACATATCACAGTCCAATAAACATGGAGTTGTTCAATGTGGTTGTTCTAAAAGCAGCTAATAGCAGGATGTAATTTGAAGCAGCTTCGGCTCACTTACAGAACCCTTGCTCTGTTAATTGTGATTTCACACCCCACTAAACAGCACAGCCTGGAGCTAATGTTTGCGCAGGGAACAGTTAGTATTCTGTAGTTCAGTTCTCTCCACTGTTGTTTTTCCTGTCTCCCTGTGGTTAACTTCTTCTTTTTTCAAAAGCTCAGTAGACTGAAGTTGTTCCCTTTCACAAGGAAACATTCTTTTTTTCCCTTCACCTGGCAGGAGACAGCCTGTGGATATACCTATTATTTTGCTTTTTGCTTTTGTTTTAATCTTTCACCTTTTCACCATTGTTCTCAGAGCAGCAGCATGCGGCCGATATACACTTTATGTTTCCTACAGCTGACCATCAATCCCTGTTATTAAACAATGGAATATATATATTTTTTGTTTTGGCTCATCTGCACTAGTACCCTTGACTCTTTATTTAACCAACCGTCCCCCTCAGGAAGTAAGAATATTGTCTAATGAAAGGAAAACGGCTGCAGGAATTCGAAGTCATTTGGAGGCAATAACAAGTCTCTGACTAGAAGAAAAATATATATTGGAAGAACCAAGCACAATATGTTACATCCACAGATGTTCCCAAAGAGGCACCACATGCAGACTAGATTTCATTCAGGGGAAGAGCTTTTAAATACATTTTAGGCAAGACCCTAAAATAGAAATACTGAATAATCCCCTTCCCCAGGGACTCCGATATTTCGTAAGAAAATTAAGAAGATCAAGGGTCAGCCTGGATGATACCGGAGGCTTTCTTACTAAAACATTTTATAATCTATAAATACTCATATTTTAAAAACAAAAATTTAGTTACAGTGCAGGGGAGAGTGGCTATTTAGAGAATGGAGCAGTGGAACTATTACATTAAAAGGTATACTGTGAAATTTTTCATAGAATAGGGCTACTGTCCTGTTGTTCACTGATGGTCATGAAATTAACTCAAAGTCCTCAAATGAATACTTATCTTCTCCTTTTGGCTTACCCATGTCGAAGATGGTGTCATTGTTCTTGACATTCCATATGTTAATCCTCCGCAGTTAATAATAGTGAATTCCAAGACAGAGGTCCAGAGTAAGTGCTGAAGAAGAATTTGTTTAAATCAATACCCAAAGATCATTCAAAACACACCCAGATGCTAACACCTTAGTTAGATATTTTATGCAAAGTTGAGGCAACATTAGTAATATTTAAAGAAACTTTTGTGCTCATTCTTTGTACAGCTTAAAATAACATATAAGGTGATATTTCACATGTAAAAAATCAGGGCTTATTTTCTAATTCTTACTAGTGGCATAGTTTTTCTAGCTAATAAAAATAGCTTTTAAACAAAATCTGCTTTTCCCCTGATCTTCAGCTTTCCTCTGGGTGTCATGTGAAACACCATCCTTTGGGTGACATCCTGTGTGCCCCACCACAGGTCCTATAAAGTGGCAGCCCTCCCGTGGTGAAATGGGTTACTTGTAGGCTGTGAGAAGGATGCTTGGGTAGTTCAGCATCTACACTACTGAGATAATTTTGGCTACATTTCGCAGGAATTGCAGTTCAGGGCTTTTGAAATTCCCCAAGGTTATTACCCCATATGTATGCTAAACGGCAAAGTGTAAATGTCTTGTGCTAAGCCACAAGTAAAAGAAACATCTGGACAGTGGATAGAATCAGCACCAAACACGGCCTTGATGAGAAGGCTAATGGATGCCAGATGTGGAAACAAATTCATGTTCAAAGGTCCCCTCTCTAGGCAGGATCATTTCTAAGTGTCATGACCTAGAAGAAAAGTTCTCCTGGAACTAAAATGAAGCATGTATAGACTTCAGAAAAAAATATTTTTGAGGCAATAATAATGTAGGAATTTAAGTTAAGCCAACACAAATATGTTCTAGGAAAGAGAAGCACCAGATAGACAAACAAGCTGCTGGAGGTGCCTAGATTGTCATATCTTCCTTACTGCTTTTCAGAGTCCTCTGAGACATTAGGACACAATTCTCAACAGATGGGAGTTATAAAAGGAGTTATCCCCAGTCAAAAACTGGGAATCAGATAATTCTATTCCACTACTCAGTGACTGAGGAGTCCTGAGCAAGTAGCACTTAAGTTTGCCCCTAAGCTAGTTTTACTCATCTATTTAAAGCAGAAATCTTGGAAAGAGTAAATGAGCATATGTAAAGCAACTTGCATACAAGTTCAAAAAAAATTGGTTACTTTTCCCATTCAAGAATGAAGAAACTAGTGAAAAAGAAAGCTGAGGTTTGTCGTAAAGTGATAAAAGGAGAAAATATATATTCATTAATTTAGTCAACAAATATTTATTGCACACCTAATATATGCCTGGCAATGCATCATATATCAAAAAGAAAGATCATGCTAATCTACACAGAATTGCTGCAGCTCACAAGTTTAGCTACGCTAACTAATTTACACAAAGCTTTCCAAGTATCTTGCACCACAGTTTACTTTGTGACCAATAGCATGCTTGTGTAATACAGACTATGACCAAATATGTAACACCAGTTTTGTCTAGAATAATGCAACTTGGACAAATCAAATGATGTAGGCTTTACTAGTTCTATGGGCTAAGTAACTGAATTAGCTTGCCCAGACTTGGAAACATATGCTGTGTTAGGAATGAAAAGAAAAAGCATGAGGAGTTATCTTAGTGTTTCCTAGCCACTAAAGAAATTGGGCCGTAAAAGAGAAAAGAAGTGAATGGATAAAATCATTGAAACTGGTGCTGCTAAGATGAAATTTAGAGTGACAAGAGATATTTGCATCTGTTCAAGTGACCACAGGTGAAGAATACAAGTTTAGAGCAATATCTTAAATAGACTAAAGTAGATTTAAAAAAAAAAGTGTGTGAAATCTGAATGGAAGAAGGTTGCAGCAATCACAAACAAAGATCAATAAAAGATTGATGTTATCTAAAAATAGCAACAGAGAAAAGAAAGCCAAACTTGGAGCTACTGTGAGCAAAACAGCAACTAGGACTTGGCGAAAGCTTGAGTACAGAGAAAAGAATGTATACCTAAAAGGTCAGGATAGGGAGGATAATTTAAACCAACTTTCAATACAATTTGTGTGAACATTTTAAATATGAGAGTCCACTGTAACTAGAAATATAGGGCATAAGGAAAATAATAGAAGTGGATATATGAAATATATTCTTATGACTGCCACCTATTGATATTTTCATCTTAGACCAGTGAGTTGATCTCTGCTGTCATCAATTTCCCCATTGTCTGAAATGGCATCAGGTATCACCGTGGGCAAGACAGCCACATTCAAAGGTTAACTGCATCTGGAAAGAGCAGTAGTAATCCAAAGCTCTTAAGCTATGCCATGCAGTTTGCCCATCCAGTTGGAAATGGTAATCTATCCCAACCTTCATGGTAGAAGCAACCAATTACGGCAATGAAGGAGGAGTCTGTGGCCCTCTTCAGATGTGTCACACTGGAGTGTGCTGCCAAAATAAATTTGAGTTATGTTTTGTTTAGCTGTTAATTGTTATCAGAGTCCCAACAAACTTCATTTACTGTATTTTGCAGAGATGCTGTCCTACTGCTCCTTGTATCTTTAGAACCTACCAAAGAGCCTGGCACATAATAGACATAATAAGCAATTTTGTTTAAATCATTGAACCTAATTTTTTGAACAGTGGAACATAGTAAAACCACAGGATAATTTCATTCACTTTTCAGAAATCAAGCTGTGAAAGTAACAGTTGCCTGACTTAGAATCTTCTGATTGGAACTCACTCTTCACCTTTCTCTTCCCATGCAGCCTAAACTATAAAGTTGCAAGTTCCAAATGTCAGGCAGTGTGTCACTGGTAGTATTTGTCATTTACACCCAGACTCATGGTTTCTGCTTGTGTACAGAAAGGATAACAAAGTGACTGGCTAGCTATTATAATGAGAAGGAGGCCTCTGCACGCCCATCACTCACTTGCAGTGAGGTATGGCATCTCATCTTCCTCTAGGACTTCTCACCAGGCATTAGAGGATTCTCTCATCAGAGTTAGTGCTGTTAGTAAGCCCACAGTTGCAAATTCATGTCAATACTCCTGTGACCAATTTGTTATATACTGTCATTTTTAAAAAATGCACAGCCACACTAGCCATTCTTTTTCACTTCAGACCTGCTTTTTTTATTTTAAATTTTCATTGAAGTGTAATATACATACAGAAAAATGCATGTCATAATTGCACAGCTTTATGACTTTTCACAAACTGAACACACCTCATGAAACAAAAGTCTGGATCAAGAAACACAAATTTACCAGCACTCGAGAAACCCTCTCAGGCTTCCTACAAGTCAGTAACCTCTCATATTCACAAGAGTAAAATCTGTCTGACCTTACAATACTGTAGATAACTTTGGTATGTTTAGGCTTTTATATAAACGGATTCATGCAATACGCACTCTTTCGTGCCTAGCTCTGCCTTTATTACTTGGAGAAATGGGCCCTTGTGTAACATACACATGCCATAATTTTATGCCCATAATTTGAGTATAACACAAAGAAAGGAAAGCAAACCTAGAAGCTGTGTTATATGAAGGCTTTGTGTTATTCTTAGTCTTTTTAAAGCACAGGTAAAATCAGAACCAGTTTAAAAGTTGAAAGCTATACAAGAGATATGTTAGTCTTGTTAGTTGAAAATCTGTCTCAAATTATATCTGTGTTGGGAGCTTCCTACATTGAAATGTGTACAAGAAGATAGTAGGGGTCAATATTCCCTGAAACTCATGAAGGACAAGAGGGCAGAAGACAGCCCAGACTTGCTGTCACAGGCACAGTAGTTGCCATGGAATTTAGACTAATAAGTGTTATAGAGGACCCAAACCTCCTATAACTAAGGCCTCTATTGTGATGGGATAGTAAAAATTAAGTCAGAAACAACTTGAACACCAGAATTTTAGGAAATATTCTTCTTTTGACATTAGGGGTCAGTTAATGTCCTAGTCCAGATTGACTCAGGATAAGAGGTGCCCAGCCCCCTTCTAACAAAACTCAGTACAACAGGAGAGGATCAAGGGAGTAAGGATGCTAACATTTTCTGGAGAAACAGAATATATCAATTGAGTGTGAGCACATGTGCCCTTTTGAGGAGAAGGAGATGATCACTTTCCATCTTCTCCTGGCATATTATGGTATTTAGCACCCATAAACACTAAACAATTCAGAATTTACTGGACACCTTGGAACTTTGATTCCCTCATTGCATCATCCGCACAGCCAGCAGTTCCCCAAGATCACACACCACCTTACACCTCAATGAGAAGAAAGGCAGAATGCTAGCTGATGGGGATCATTTGGAGAGTCCAGAACACCCCCAATTTCATTAGAGTCATTGATAAATTATCCTCACTCCAACAATTTTAATAATAGCTAACAGTTATTGAGCTAATGTTATGTTTTGTTTCATTTCATCCTAAAAAATCATGAAATAGGTATTGTTCTTGTCTTCATTTTACACATATATAAAATGAGAGCCAAAGAGGTGGCCATGTGCTGACATCATGAAGTAGATTCAAACATTTCACTAAAGAGGCCACACCCCAACACAGTGGCTTTCAAAATGTTTTTTTAACATGTCCCAGTAAGAAATTATTTTACATTGTAACCCAGAATAAATATTCATATACACATGCATACACACCAAAATGTCTTAGAAAATAATATTCACCCTTTCTACATAAATGCCTTATATTCATATTTTGATATTTTTATTATATTTTAAGCTCTTCTATTTCCTTTTAAAATGCTCACTGTGATTTGCTAATATGGATTATGACACTTGAATAGGTTGTGAAAATTTGATCTGCAGTTAGAAAAACTCTGATCTAAGGTGCTATACCATATTGCCTTCCCAATCAATTTCTATTTGATTTTCTAGGAATGGATTTTATAAGAGCATTGTTAAATTTACCACCAGTGGTGTGCTGGTAAATATTTAACAATCAAATCTTGGGAACTTATGGAGGGACTGATTTTTAGTGTTTGCTGATTTCTGTGATGTAAGCGCTCTCACCACGGCCAATTTTAAGGTGCCAGCATGGTGACACTGAACACAGCCTTGGGAAGAGATATGTGTAATTGGTTTTTGAGAGATGGTACCAGCCAACTACTGCATACTAATGATTGTCCACAAAATTTTCCAGCTAAGCAGAACTGAAAAAATATGTTCTAAGGTCACTTAAACGATAGGAGAGTTCCATTACACCAGGTTTAACTTATCAATGGCATTTAATTGTCTATCTGATGAGATCAGGATTATTCTAAGCCTGAAATCTCATAGTATCTGATATACACAAGTTGACTTCTATTTGAGTATGGGGTTCATACATGCTATAACTTGAAGAACATCAGTTAGGCCTTGATACTTTACTATCTGTACACAAAGGTATCTACAATTCCATGATTAAAAATGTTTCTCTCTTTAATGTTTTAACCCTGTGTTTTGGGCCATTCAAAAATTTGATCATCCCTAAATCGGTAACAAATTAACTTGCATTAATGTGCCAAAACTGGTGGTTTAATATATCAGATGACTTGATTGTGGTAAGAGAATTGAGAAGATGGGACTTCTGATAATAGCATAAAGAAAAGATGATTCTGGAGTCACTGAATTTCTGGAAAGAGCTGTCATTAATACAGTAGCACAGTGGGAGCCATCATGAAGCCTGTGGCCATCTGAGATGGCATCTATATGTAAGGGTATAAATGGGATAAAAGTTATGGGATTAAATAAAATAATCTATGTAGAACATTAACCATAGTTTTAGCACATAGTATGTGCCCAATAAATTTTATTATCTTTAATGTAAAGGGTATGGGAAAGACAGACAGAGGCTATTTGGGAATCATTTTGGGCAAGTTATATAAAACCAATTTCAAACTGATTTCAGCAAAACCAAAAGGGAATTTATTGTCTCATGTTACTGGGAAATTTTAGATGGATTAAGCAGCACAGGTGTCACTATAACCCCATTCCTTGGCTCTGCAGTTCTCTGTGTTTATTCTCAGACAGGCATTTGTCTCATGGTGGTAAGATGCCCACCAGCAGCTCCCATACTTACAAGAGCTTACATGCATTCTTTTAAGCCACTCTACCAGAGAGAGGATGTTTTTCTCCTAGTGGTTCTGAAAAATTTTCTTAAATCATCCTGCTTGGCAATGATTTGGTGACAGGCTCATTCCTTAACCAACTGCAGTAGCCAGGGACATTTGACTCTGGTTAATCAGGTGTGTCATAAGCCACCCATCAAGCCAGGAATGAATTTACCTCACTTTAGAAGCATATGCGTTGGCTCCCGAAGGAAAACTGTGATGTAGTTTCCAGGAAAAAAAAAAAAAAAAAAAAAGGAAATCGATGCTAATCTGTCAGACCAAAACGGAAAAATTCAGCTCTGTTTTAGCTGATTGGGATTTTGCTTAAAAGTGAAACTTCCCAAATGTTGAAATCTTATTCAGCAAGTCAATTCAGGTATGACATTCAAAAGGCTTAACAACTAGTATCAAGTTATCGAAATGGGCAGTAATCATAACCTTGGAAGTGGAAACTAAAGACCCTACTGTGCCAGAATCTAACCCTTTAGTTGCTGGGTCATAAGGAAATATGGGGGTTAAGGATGGGAGAGGGTAGGTGGAGATACGCCAGAGAGGGGACCAGAATAGCCAGGAAGATGGAGAAATGCTCAAAGGGCTTGGTAGGATTGGCTATACACCAACTGGATGGAAATATTTAAATATTTTAACAACTGGTATGGCTGTACCAGTGTGTGCCAGCTGGGTTTAAGCCTTGACTAAATCTATTAGCAGCAATAAAATTAAAGAAAAATATTCTCTCAAATGCTACTTTCAGAAACATGGCTGTTGAATTATGGGGATGGCTCTTTTAGTAGAAGGCTCTAGAATGCCTAAGGGGGTTTCCAGCAAACAGGATATAGCATGAAGGCAAACATATATACACAGAGAGAAGTAAAATCAAACCATAAAATAAACAAAATGGTAGTGGAACTTTTCTCACTTTTTAAAAAAATTTGTGACAAATATAGCTTTTATGAAATTAAGCTAACAATATCTAATGTCTAGACTTAACAGATTTTCTTCTGTATTAACCCACATATTGACTATTTTGGTATTATTCATTCCTTCTTGTAGGTTTGATTTTCCATCTGGTGTTGTTTCCTCTTACTTTGAAGTAATTCCTGTAGCATTTCTTTGTTTGTTTGTTTGTTTGTTTTTGTTTTCTGAAATGGAGTTTAACTTCTGTGCCCCCAGACTGGAGTGCAATGGCGCGATCTTTGCTCACTTCAACCTCCTCCTCCTGGGTTCAAGCAATTCTCCTGCCTCAGCCTCCCAAGTAGCTGGGATTACAGGCACACGCCACCAAGCCCAGCTAATTTTTGTATTTTTAGTAAAGACGGGGTTTCACCATGTTGGCCAGGCTGGTCTCGAACTCCTGACCTCAAGTGATCCACCCACCTTGGCCTCCCAAAGTGCTGGGATTACAGACATGAGCCACGGTGCCTGGCCCTCCTCTAGCATTTCTGATTGTGTAAGTCTACTAATTGTGAAATGTCTGTTCTAATTGCCTATAAAAAGTCTTTATTTCAACTTCTTAAAGTATAGTTTAACTGGATAGAGAATTCTGTGATGCTTGACCAATTTTTCCCCAGAACTTCAAAGATGCCATTTCATTAAGTTATTTTTTCTGATAAGTCAGCTATCATTAATATTGTTATTACATTACACATATGTGCTGCTTTATTCTGATTGTTTTCAAGGATTTTCCTTTACCTTTACTTTAATCAATTTGGCTATTTAACTACATATGGTTTTATTTATATTTATCCTGCTTGAGAATTGCTGAGCTCCTTGGTTTTGTAATCTTACGTTTATCATCGAATTTGGAGAATTTTTTGGCCATTACTTCAAGTATTTTCTCTCATTCGTCTCTCCTTCTGAAACATTAATTTTGCATGTGTTAGACTACTAAATATTTTCCAACTGGACACACTGAAGATTTGTTGAATTTCTTTTCTATCTTTTTTCTCTCTGATTGGATTAGATAATTTCTTTCGGTCCATTTTCAAGTTTATTATTTTGCCTCTCCAATCTGTGCCTCCTGTCATGAAATCTTTATTTTTAAATATTGTACTTCTGAATTCTAGAATCTCCATATAGTATTTTTATAGTTTCCCTTCTCTGCTGAGATTCCCCAACTATTCATTCATTTTGTTATGTTTTTGAACATATTTATAATAGTCCAAGTTCTTGTCTGTTAATTCCAAAATGTGCACCATTTCAGGTCTTATTTCAAATAATGCTTTCTCTCTTTGCTCTGGGTGCTGTTTTTCTGTTGTCTTATATGTCAAGCAATTTATACTTACATGCTGGTTATTATAGAACATATATTTGTAGGCAGTCTGAATTATGTCATCTTTCTTTAAGAGTTTGAGTTTTGTCCTAACAGGCACATAAATAAATACTGGTGGATCATTTTACTTTTGTTAGACTTAGTTTCATTCTTTATAAGGACAGGTCTGTTTTATACTTAGTCCTGTGACATGGCCCTAATTCCAGAGCTTGGCCTTTACTAATAGAGTACAGCCAGTCTTTCTAAGGTTTTAATAAAAAGCGCAAAGTGCCTAGTTTGATCTCTGCACTCTGGCTGGCTTGGAACTCTAATACCTCTCGGATATGTCTGCCAGGCCTCACTGAGTCTCACCCTGTGGATGACCACTCAGATCTGCCCACCAACTCCATGCAGCTCACTGCCCCACAAATAGCAACCACTTTAGCAGCTTAGAATTCTATTAAATAATCCCTGCCTCCTCAAGTCAGAAAGACTGCCACTGCTACATGGCAGGAAAGTGCCCTGTGCAGAATACTGGGGAATCTATGGGGTAACCATGGGGTTTCCCTCACGTATTTTTTTTCTGTCAAAGATCATAGTTTGCTTCATATTTTTTCTACAATTTTGTAGTTATTTTCAGCAGGAGGGTAAATCCAGTTAACAGTCCAATATCTGTACTTGACTTCTCCTAGTAACCATGTCATAGGCATGGTCACCAGGAATATGTGAATGATAGAAGTGATATCTTTGTAAAGACATGTGTGACATATGTTCTGTTTTGTAGACTTGTTGGAGCAATAATGGTAACGTCTTCCTAAATCCTAATTCTGTATTTATTACTGCTGACTACCATCTTGAGCAATTTGCTTTACTGTTTCTCTCAGTCCCTCTGTCACTCTCTACTTAGCAATAGATGTTATAATTACTTCTTACCAGGAAACAGAAGAGTTAATTCACTATGCAGAATACTCTGAAATTATATAAAAAGGGACTGTATACATCTAGGAAATTATTAATAATAGCCACTTGATGGGTCATATTGCCAATTGGTAAAAATATCCTCCTAAAAATGGTATTCCTCCATTTCTGCTCCTTCACCATTTTGTCCAGAGCTAGAGAGAAAGCTTTTGAGAAACCCAGTTTCTACACTCGGTTTATGCTGACAAACCTGAAACTTCTATTAGACTTTGCAGCTTGGAAGAGGTAAAGGACAAAGGTGGATCACAGGGAATTTGGAGAGGCTCTAATTCAGAGGCTTTGTAATGAGGGTAAGGAACTTGAGGATGCTAAAGCAGCTGAAATGGCAACACACACATGTGTACGTGCACACATACCATGAAAATACTGTGCACTTTGATGCTTAGGAAAATAAAGGTTTACTTTGAAGGGAAGCGAATAAATCTGCAATATATTCTATACTGAGTCACTCAACAAAGTGAATACTATTGATGGGAAGTAAATTACCAGCAATCACCAAAGTTTAGGACAATCTGTTTGCCTACCTCATAAAATCATTTTCCTCTAAATTCAGAAGATAAAGAAAATAGGAGATGAATAGGAGATGTGATTTTTATTTTTTAATTTACCTTACTTAGTTTTTTTGGTCAAGGTCGAATAGTGAAGTGGGCCTTTCTTCTTTTGGCCTCATCACCATCCGTTTCTCAGCTCCAATATGCTGACTGGCAACGTCCCTCTCTTCAACATACCCAGGGTTCTTGGGTGTTTTCATTTTATCTATTAATAAAATAGGTTTATATAAGAGGGTCTTATCAATTAATTCCCACAATTTGACCTAATGTTTTTGTTGTTTAAAATTTCACACACATTGTGGGATTTCAAACAGCCTTAAACTCAGAAAATTTGAAGGAAAGCAGAACTCTTCTCCCTAACTTTAAATCTTAGTGCATAAGCCTGGCCTCCTCTATTCTGCCCCGTCCTTCATACTTTGAAGGAACTTAACCTGTCATTTGATGTATTGTTTTCCATTCCTCCTAATCCCTCTCAGACCAATAACGTGTATTCTAATTCTTTTTTCTCTAAATGCTCTCAAAATTTCCAGTTTTAATTTATACTTTTCTTCCTGTAAAAAATCAACCGACAATTCAGCATCACAAAGTCAGATCAAAGATATTTGGGTCAAATTTATCCAGGGCCAAAGTTGAATTTTGGCCTAGTATAATGTCATTTTGAAAATGACAGATCTTTTTAGCAATCTTTGTTATCTGAATGAAATTTCCAAATTATTTTTTCAATCTCCTGATCAATCTTTCTAAAACTTGCATGCTACCGGGAATTTATTATTTAACCAACTTTTGACAACTGTGTGTGAGGCACTGTGGAACATACAACAATATCTAGAGTATGCTCCTTGATATATAGTAGTTTACAAACTAATGGTAAAGTAAGAATAATTTTCAATTTAAAAACTTTGCAAATAAAACACAAGACAAAATATGATCCTCATGATAAACATAACACAAAGTATAGGGAATTTAGCAAATGAAGGAACCCCTTACAGTGGAGTAACATGGAAGGCTACAAGGAAAAGAAAATTTAAGGTAGATCTACTAAAAATGATTGGGTTTGAAATGATGAGCTACTCATAATAGCTTCCTAAGACTTCTGGGGAAAAATACCCTTTTTCTCTAGTAAAAGAATTACAGTCATGCAATGGCATATCTCCTATTAAAAATGCCAATATAGCTACAGCGTCTGTTTGTTTACCCAGCTGAAAATGGCAGTCTAAGGGCAATGGCTATGCCTTTTGTTGCCCATAATACTGACAGCTGAAAAGTTACAGAATCATAATCAAATTGCACATACTAGGACTAACCCTAACTTTGCTCCAGATTGATTGAGTGTGCAGGATTTGAGCACTCTCAGAAACCCTTCAGCAACTTAAGGATTTATTTCTGGGAAAGAGTATGTATGGTTTCTGGCATTTTATCTCCCAGATAGACCCTTTCCTTTCCCTGGATAAACTACTTTTGCATTGACTGAAAGTGCATTTCATTTCCGACACCGAGTCCCTGAGCAAAGAATGGATGAAAAGACATATTATCATATGCAGAGTACAGAAATGCTTTCAGTTCATATATTCCAGGGGTTATATTCATAGCAAACCTCTGAGATTCTATTAATGCATCAATTAATAAAACATTGGTGAGCAGGTTGCCTACAGAGAGGGCTACACATGCTTGTTTACAGTTGACGCATCACTCATCATCCCTGAATGGAGAACTTAGACTGTAGAGATGCAATTCTCCAGCTGCATATGAATGTGGCTGCAGTAGGGAGCCTGTTTATCTGAGGAATGTGCTGCTGGCTGATTTATAATGAAAAGAACCGGAAAAGAGGTGGTTGGTGCCCTTTCACACAATCCGATAAACTGTTACACAGAGATAACAGTGCCATTGAATTAAACATGTTTGTCTATTTTTCAATGTTACTTTTTTTTTTTAACTTTCTTAGGGCTTCATTTTAAACAGTGCTAATTGTCTCTGATTATGCCTAGTGCTACAGTATTAATCATTATAAGTTCTGCTATAAAGAAAAAGTAAATAAAAATACAGTGTATTTAAACATTAATTGATTTTTGATTTGTAATTCTCTAAAATGACATTAAATGTTACTTAGATATGCCCTGTCACAGAGCTAAAAGGAAAAAATACTTTACATGACATTGTCATCCCCCAACTTATTTTTATGGTCTGCATATCTAATTTTTAAATTTATATAACACATGTAGTATGAATAAATCAGTTTTTGAGTATAGCACTTAACAATTATCATGTTGAAGGAAACCAATGGTATATAAACTTTCAAGATTTTCACTAATGATGAAAATAGTTCATAAAAACAGAGATGCATACTTTTCTATCACTCTTTATATAAAAATGTGTAAGCATTTAGAATGTTATTTGACAGCAGGGATGATGTTCATTTGTTTACAACTAAAGTATATATCCTGGGTATCCAACCCATAGCCTAGTGCACACATAGTGGGTGTTCAATAAATATTTCATAAGTGAATGTGTCTCTGAGACTTTGAGATAGAAGAACGTGCATATTCCTTATTTAGTATTCTCCTGACCAAAAACTTAAGCAGTAAATGTAGGTCAGTTCAGGTCTACATCTCTCCTGGCTTCCTAGATGCCAGTCTCAGTTGCAATATTCAAGTACAAAGGCAGTATTTTTTCTTGCATGATACAAATTCATTACTATATTTCTACCTGTTGGTGACCCTACCATCAAAGAGTGCAATAGGGGAAATGCATCTGATGTGACAAGGTAGGTAATGAAGCAAAAATAATGTATTTCTCTTATTTAATTCCCATTTCCCATACCATAAATAAAATAGTAAAGGGTCATGTGCAAACATAGATATCATGGATGTCTGTATTCCTTCAAGAAACATTCATTGAATTCTTTTACTATACCAGAACGTAAACAAAGAGAAATAAAACACAGTCCTTACCAGTGAAACAGGTAAACTGATAGACACTGTTACTTTCTTTATCATTTTTGTTCATATAATTTTTATCTCTTTATGAATTTGGTAACAGGCTCTATTAATCTGTTCCTTCCCTGTTTGAAGGACAGGCCAAAGATCCAGTTTGGACAGGAGAGACTATTACTTTCAGCGTAATGCAGTGTTTCATTTGAAGTCTTTTTTGGCTAACAGCCCTTTCCCAACAGAGAATTAAGCTTTCTATAGACTATAAGGTAATCTTTATTTGAGTAGCCAAACTTTCTTTACATTCAAAAGATGTCTACACTTTTTGCAAAGATACATGGTCAGCCTGTGTTGATGGCCTTCTTTTAATTAGCTATTCTGTTTTACTAGGCACATAAAACAATTATTTTATAGAGAAATTTCTGCATCTTTATCATTAGCGATAATGATCGCAGTGTCTTTTGCCTTCCATGGCAGTTTTTCTTCAAAGGGAATTGCACGTAAAGATCAAAGAGACCAGAAATTGATATGAAACAAAAAAATTCTACTACAGTATCAACTTTTTAAAAAAATTATTATTATTAGACTTTCTGGTACCCTGTGGCAGATCTCCCAGGGAGGCTCTGAGTTAATACTGAGCATTCCAATGGCTGCTGCCATCAGTGCTGAGATTCACACCTAAACAAACAGACAAAACATACCCCAGCTGACTCTGTGGCTCAGGAAAACAGCCCATCATTCGCTGCATGTGAAAGGAACAGAAAGCAAGCAGAAATCTGCGTTTTAAAGGGCACTGCTAATATGAAAAGGGAGAAATGTCAAAAATGTTGAAGTAAACACTGGACTAGCTCCTGTCTTGCTTGTTTCATTGAGTTTTTTTCTTCCTTGGCACCTAAAAAATTCTAAATGCTGTGCCATTTCATTAATTCTCAATCAGCACACAAGAAAACAAATATAAATCAAAATAGCAATAGCAAACATTTCTTGAACAAACTACAACAGGAAAATAAAGCCAGAAGTCAACAGTTTGATTGGGGAAGGGAGATAAGACAGAATACTTGATCTTTCCTGGTAGTAACTGTTGAGTCTTAAATTGGTAAGTGGCTATTTGCTGGAGAAATTGGTATAGAAGGACATTCTTGGCAAAAGGGAACAGCATGAGCAAAAGCAAGGGGTCATCAACACCCTAAACACCTACTGAGTGCACATAGTTCAATATATCTGCAGCTTAAGATCTGAAGGCAGAGGTAGGCCCATGCAGATAAGCATGGTGAGCAGTAGGACTTTAGAGCTAGCCAGGGATAAGATCATAAAGCACTGAGAAGAGATTTATAATGAGTTAATTCTTAAATCTGTGGGCAAGGGAAACTCAGTATACATTGATAGAAGATGGGCTACTCTGAATAGTAATTGAGATTGTGCATTAGAGTGTCTTCCCCAATGAGACATCATTCAAATTGCTAACATTTGCTAATTTATCTGAGAGCACATGAATAGTGTGGCTTTTAGGCATCTTGATTGAGTCTTGGACCAGCTAGGAGGGCCCTTCCTTCATAAAACCCTTCCAACACACAATCATGTGTGAAGGTTGAAAAGCAGACAGGCATGCTCAACTAGAACACCCAAGGGCATGTGGCTGCAACCTGTCAGAAGAATGCTCCAGGAGCCTGATGCAGTCAGATCTCTCACTTGATTCTGAAAATAATACGTTCATCTTATCTAGGGGGATAGAAGTAAGCAGGCTGTGTGAATGTGCTGACCAAGTGTTTGTTCTAGTGCTAGAAAGCTGAGTGTCAAAGAATTCAACAGCAGGTACATAGGTTCATGTGTGCATGCAACTAGACTACTCCACACCAGAGTTTTGGAAAGCTCTCTAGAAAGATCCCAGACTACTGTCCAAAACATGATCCTCACAGCAAGGCTTTGCCTGATTCCCAATAGATTCATACGTTCTAGCCTAGAATGTAAAAAGATGCTCAATTCACAGTAGCTACAGTCAACTGTGTGCACCCCAGCACTGGCATTCATTGCACTACCTGAGATGTGAGGACCAAATGAGGAGTTGCCTCACTCTGGATAGGGGAGGCAGCCACCAGCAATCACACTTGCCCCATCATCTATAGTTGTACAGGTTATACAACAAAAAGTTGAGAAATCGTGTACTTGTAAAGGGGGTATCTTTGTCTAATGCTCAAAACAGTGCTTTGGGGGGTGGTAGCAGCTCTCTAGGAATTTATTGCTAGGGTCCTGCTATGAATTACAAGAGCTCAGCATAGTGGGGATAAGGAAGAAGTGGTAGCTTTGGGAGATGTTAAGCGGTTAGATTCTGCAGGGCATAGTGGCTAATTGAAAGACGGTAGCAGGGGGTGAAGTGGAGAAGACTCTAGGGTGCAGATTTCTGGCCTGAGAGCCTGGAAACAGAGAAGATCCATTCATAGACACGCAGACTTTGAGGTGTCTGAAGGATGTGTGGGTAAAGCTGTTTAACAGGCAGTTGACCTAAGAAGTATGGAGCTCATTTAAGTGGTAGTTGAAACTGAAAATAGATGAGTTGGCCCAGGAAGAGGTAGTGGGAGGATGGGGGAAGGAAGGTGTTAAACAATGGAATTTGAGATGTTGTCAAGATGAAGCATGATAACAGAAACCTAGGAAGTTGTAATAGGTAGAGAAGAGTCAAGATTTCAATTAAGGTCAAGTAAAATGAGAACTACAGTGAGTTTATAGTTTATTCAATTTAGAAATAAGTAGCAGCTTTTTCCACAACACTTTTGTTAGAGCAGTTGAGGCAGACTCTTAACCTCAATGGGCTAGGATAGTTCATCTATTAAGGGAGGGACAGAGATGCAGTGGTAGAAATGCAGAAATGGTAACAGAGTTAATTGTGTTTTCTTGTGTTTTAAATGGAAAGGGTAAGAGTCCATAAAAAAGGTAAGTTTACAAATGCAGCTTAAAGAGAAGGGATATAAACTCACATCCACATTGCTGCCCTACCAAAAACAAAGTAAATGACTCAGTAGAGAGAGTACTGGACTTGGCTTTAAAAAGAAAAAAAAAACAAAAAACAAAAAAACTGGAGTCCAAACCCAATCTGCAATAAGTACACTTTGTAAGGTCACCGCCTTGACCCTCTGTGCCCATTTCTGTGAGATGGGACCACTAGGAACTACATCATAGAGTGTGTAAGGATGGGGTGAGAATACCTGTGAGAGAGTGCCTGGTGCTGTGGTGTACTGTGTGTTTAGTAAATGGTTTTCTGAGTCATCCCATTAAAGGTCTGATTGGGCATGATCGATGTAATCACTGTTGCTTTCTTTACTATTTTTGTTCATATAATTTTTATCTCTTTAGGAATTTTGTGACAGGCTCTGTTAGTCTGTTCCTCCCTTATTTGAAGGACAGGCCAAAGATCAAGTTTGGAAATGAGAGAGGACTAGCATGACACATTGGCTCCACCATTGATATCTCCCAGAGGTACAGAAACAGGATTCATGAAGATGTTGACAAGACTGCAAGTTCTTACCTTAGCTTTGTTTTCAAAGGGATTTTTACTCTCTTTAGGGGACCATAACTTTCTAAGGAGAGAGATTAAAATAGAAGGTGACCTTGTTTTAGGGGGCCTGTTTCCTATTAATGAAAAAGGCACTGGAACTGAAGAATGTGGGCGAATCAATGAAGACCGAGGGATTCAACGCCTGGAAGCCATGTTGTTTGCTATTGATGAAATCAACAAAGATGATTACTTGCTACCAGGAGTGAAGTTGGGTGTTCACATTTTGGATACATGTTCAAGGGATACCTATGCATTGGAGCAATCACTGGAGTTTGTCAGGGCATCTTTGACAAAAGTGGATGAAGCTGAGTATATGTGTCCTGATGGATCCTATGCCATTCAAGAAAACATCCCACTTCTCATTGCAGGGGTCATTGGTGGCTCTTATAGCAGTGTTTCCATACAGGTAAGATTGGCTAATGCTATTGCTAAAAGGCTGTATCTCTTTGCTTTTATGTGTTGGGGGAACAAAAGGAAAATACCATAATAACATCATCAACGGATTATATCAACAATGAAATTATTAATTTTTCTAGTTATAATTTGATAATATAGGTTTGCAGGCAGAAGATTTTTCTACCAATGAAAATTGTTTAGAAGCATATCAGGTAGCTATTGCAACATTAAACACTACCCCCAAAATTCAGTGGTTCAAATAAGAATATTATTTATTAGTTTACAAGTCTAAAGATCAGATGCTGTGAACTAATGGAGGCTGGGTTTCACTGGGGGCAGCTCTGCTCCAGGTTGTCTCTTATCCTCCTCCTGGAATCGATCATCTAGCCCAGGAATGTTCTCTGAGTGATGGCAGAGGTGCAAGAGAATGCAAACTCAGCTGTACAAAGCTCTTTCAAGTTTCTGCTTGCTTCGCACCTGCTAACATCCCATTAGCCAAAGCAACTCACAGGGCTCAATCCAGAGTGAAGGAGCTGGTAAGTATGCCCTGCCCACAGGACAAGTGCTGCAGTTATGCAACAGACTGTCAAGGTAAGATGAAATAATAATTTGAAGCCACTGATGCAATCAAACACAGGAAGGCATAATGTCATGGAACTCCATTATTCCCACTAATTTTTACTAAAGCATTTTTTTGTTCAGAGATAAAATACAAATAAAATTTCTCAGGATATAAACCTAAAAATGTATGCAGAGAAGCCAGAGGATTACTACCATTTAAAAAAAAAGGAAACATTTAACACATAACTTAAACTAAATATAAAGCTAATAATTGGCTGTCATAATTTTGTTGGGAAAGAAGAAATATACATACTCTTGCAATCCTTACTTATAAGGTTACTAAATTTTATAGAAGTAAATAAGTGAGAAATCATCTAGCTCAACTTCGTCATTTTCCCAATCCCCAGAAAGATTGGTTTCATGAAAACTCCCACTGGTAGAAAGCACAAGAACTAGAACTCAGATAGATCTTTTGTACTTCTGTGTTCTTTTAACTACCCCATCTGATATTTATATGTTACTTTAAGTTTAGTATTTTTTCTGATTAGAGCATTAATGTCACAGTAATAAAAGTCCATGATTCTAAGAGTCATACACTTTGCCTCCCACCAAATTACTATAATCAAAGCCCCAAGCACTAAAAGAAACTATACTACACTCATGTTGTCTTTTTATGTCATGAACCACTTAAATTGGCTATATTTGCATTGGAATAACCTTCTTTCTCTATCTCACATTTGTGGCACTTAAAATTCTAGGTATAGGCCAGGTGCTGTGGCTCATGCCTGTAATCTCAGCACTTTGGGAGGCTGAGGCAGGCAGATCACCCGAGGTCAGGAGCTTGAGACCAGCCTGGTCAACATGGTGAAACCCTGTCTCTACCAAAAATACAAAACATTAGCAGGGCATAGTGGGACACACCTGTGTTCCCAGCTACTCGGGAGGCTGAGGCAGGAGAATCACTTGAACCCAGGGGGCGGAGATTGCAGTGAGCCAAGATCAGGCCACTGCCCCCTAGCCTGGAGCAACTGAGCAAGACTTCATCTCAAAAAAAAAAAAATGTAAATAATGATAAATATATAGATAGATACATAAAATAAAATTCTAGGTATAATTCTGTGTGGTTCTCTGTGAGCTATTTGAAATTTATTTCCTTCTTCAGATTACACCATCATGTTATGAGTAATTAGGATAACTGGTTTTAAATAAACATCCTTAGGTTTCACTAGATGGATAGAAAATATTGCACATATGAAAGCACATCATGTTAATTTTGCCACTCTTTCTATACTTGGATAAAGAGAGATGAAAAATGCTATTTTATTTGAGGAAAGAGTATCAGTCATACTTCATATATATATATATATAAATGAAGTATGTAACATTTCATATATGTGTATATATATAGTCTGCCATACTTCAATCATAATTTCCAGATGAATGCCAGTCATTTCACGAATTTATATTATACCCAATATTACCACTAGTAAGGGCTTATATATATACGCTTTTTCTCACCTTAGTTTCTCCTAGTGCAATAAATGGTACTCTACAGCAGATGTGTAATATCCCACTTATCCAAAGTAATTGAGAAACTGTGCCCTCCAAATGGCCTTTTTACAATCTAATTTTACTCTTTTACTACCTATGTACTTCCTGGAAGAAGTCAGACTAGTTTAGAGGAAAAAATGTGGGCTACTAAAACCCTGTACTAGTTAGTTCTGAAGGTCAGAAGCCACTTCTTACTCATTGAAAGACCTATCTCATTAGGTTTTTTTCATTTATCTGGTCAATATCACCATGAAGTCACAAACGTTGATAAGGTTCTTATCTTCACAGCATAAATAAAAGACCCAAAACTATCGTGCTATAATGGAAACAGTGTAGATTTTGGCAACAGAAAGACCTGCGTTTGAATTCCAACTACACCGTTTTCTGGTTAATCTGTAAAATGAAGAAAATATCATCTACCTCAAAAAGTTGGAGAGAAGATAAATTAAGAAAATCTGTGGAAAATGCCTCACCAAAAACTGACAGATTCAATAAATGGTAACCTTATGTCCCTAAAATTATAGGAAAGGTCAGTGGAAAGCCATATCGAAAGCTAATTATGTGGACTTCTCTGGTGCCCAAGCAGTCCCATGAAGTCATTGCTGGTTTCCCACATGGTTAATCAGCAAGTCAGTCTGTATTAAGCTCCTACTGTGTGCACTGCACTGTGACAGGAGTTAGAGCAAACACTAAAGTCATATAGAACACAGCCCTGATCTCAAGAAACTTAAAATCTGGCTATGGGTACAATGTGCTCTGAAATAACAGTAACTATAATTCAGAATATGTTCATGTAGCTCACAAAGTAAGAAATGACCTTTAGAAAGGTTTTGAGGATGAGTAAGAAAGAAAGTTGCATTGGAGAAAGGCTAACAGGGTGACAGTGTAAATGAGATGCTGGATCTGAAGAGGCCAATCAGAAAACTGTGGGAGACGTCCATGTACAAGGGGATAAAGGCCTTGACATGAATAAGAAGGAACAAGAGAGAAGGCTCCATTCCCTCCTCCATGGCTCCAACATTTCCTGACTAGTCAGACTCTGATTAGGCCACAGACTTGTCCAGGCCAAGTCAAGCCAGGAGTTGGAGCAATTAGGCTATACACTGACCCCCATGCACCCTTCCAAGGAACCCTTCAATACAGCGTCCTGTATTCAGCTAGGCATCACGAATAATAAGAGTTGTTAGGTGGCTGTTATGTAGCTAAGAATTAAAGTGTGTTATTCCTTTGAAACATATATGTCCTTTAATAAGAATTCTAAAAAACATAGTCAGTGGTAATCCAAAGCCATAAATTCCTAATGGTGAATTTAAGGCCCTCTTTTACACTAACGAGGGAAACATTTTTGGAGAGAAGATTTCTCTGGGTACCTCTGATACTCACATGCTCCTGCTCCAGTGACTGATTCTGGTCATACACCTGGTGTGTGGTAACCGTGGTGACAGCGTGCAGCCTGTAGCATTGCCATCCATTTTTAACTACTTTTGACTTCCTGCATATGTACTGGAAATTGTCTTTTCTTGAACTGAGCTGGGGGAAAAAAGAGGGTGGAAGAAATAAATGAGTATGAACCTGTCACATAATTTTAAAAATTCCTGCTGTCTGATTATAACATCTAGTCCCAAACCAGAGCTCAGGGGTTTTCCATTGCAAATTGCCTGTTGAGAGAGAACTTTAGAGAATGACAGCATTTTGTGCATCTTCCCATTTGTGGTTGGGTCAGTTTAGACATTGCAATCTCCCCATTTGGGCCTGGATTCCTTTCTCTGCTGAATTGCTTCAGGAGGTGCTTTCTCTCCAGCTTCCTCTTCTTTTCTTATCTTCCCACTAAAGGATAGAAACTTTTCTGGAAGGCAGCATAGGAGATATGCCATGCTGTATTAGTTCATACAATAGGCAGTGTTTGCTAATAGGAAAACTTCATGGAGGGGAATTCTTAATGACTTGCTGGGTTAAGCTGTATCACCATTGATGAAGAAACTGGATAATTATTTTCCCAATGCTCTTATTAAGTACAACAAGCCAGTCTGCTGTGGTCCCTTTTATAAAACAACAGTATTGATTTCTTAATTCAGTAATCAATGAAAGCTAACATCAAAATCCTTCTATATTAGCAAATATATGTGGGAGTCTATTCACTCTCCCTGGAGAATAAGTTTCTTTCAAAGCATTTTTAAGACTGTATCCTGCTCTTCTCCATAAGCCTGCAATCCACCCACTTCAGGGAAAACAGTATTTATATTTATTCAAGAAGAGAATCAAGTTGGTTGCTGTTAGGTGATTGTCTACATGGTACTTGTTTTGAAACAATGATAATGCTTGTGCTTTTCGAATAGACTGTAGTTAACTGCTAAGTTGTTCAATCAAAAATTTTCCTTGAAATGATCTTCACTCTTTCCAGAGAACACATCATTTCTTCAGTTTTTCTTGCCTAGATGGAGCAAATTTTAATTAGAACATAGCAGATATAAGTTGACCCAGTTATTGTTTTGTCCCTGAGTGTTAAAGCGACTTCAGGAACAAATGAAGATTTGGCTTAGATAGCATGTAAAAGTTAAGCTCATAGAAAGGGCAGAAGAGAGCCTTGAAAGGACTTTCCTATCTCTTTCCCATCCCTGGTATAGAAATATTCCAGAATTTCCAGCACTATCCACATCCCAGGAACACTCTAACTCAGGAGATGGTTACTATCACATAGTGTATCATGACATGACATTACATGCATTGTTCACATTGTATCCCTGAGAAGAATAACTCCTGAAATTAAATCCAGTGCAGTAAATTTCACAGGTTTTAGCTATATGGGGAAGAGGGAAGAGCATATAAAGACATCCCTCTATTATACCCCCTTCACTCAACTCCACAGTGCTCAAGGGGACCACCGCTGGTCAATTTGTATTAAGCATTGGTTTCTTTCAATGATTCATTCCTCCTTTAAATTCAAATGTTTTGAGGAAAAGTCACACATTAATTGCCAGTTTTCTTACAGGAGCATAGGAAAAATAGTTGCAGAACTTGGGAGTGTAATAGCCTTCATATAGTTAGCTGTCTCCAAGTATCTGATAGACAGCTGAATGGAAACAGGTACACTCCCTCTGTGGACAAATAGGTTGACTCTAGAGCAACCTTGGCACTATTGCTGTTTTGGGCTGGATATAAGGCTGTCCTGTACATGGTAAGATGTTTGGTAGCATCACCAGCCTCTACCCATGAGATGCCACCAGCACCCCAAGCTTTGTCATCTAAAAATGTTTCCATACATTGGCAAGTTACAAAATTATCCCCTTTCCTCACTGAGAATCACTGATCTGGAGCAAGGTATATTTAGAGCCAACATAAGGAAGACTTCTTAAAAAGGAAATAGCCTGGAAGGAGAGGGGTTGAAGGAAGTGAGTTCTCTGTTTCTGGAGTTATTCAAGCAAAAGTTGGCCTGTTACTGAGGAGACTGAAGCCATATATTAGTATTTGAACTATAAGGCATTTAAGGGTATTTCTTAACGTTATAATTATATGTCACTTTATGAAAATACTCTACTATTAGGGTTTAAGTGATTGCAAAGGAAGTATTTAAAATATGGAGCAGAAAGTTTACATAATGGGCTCTTTTATATCAGGATCACTTTGAAGCAGTAGTCCAGTCAATTGTTATTTCACTTGATTATATTAGTATTTTTGCAAATGTCATGAATTAAGCATCTTATTTACCTATCTATTATAACTAGGGTTCTCATATAAAAGCATTTTTATCAGAAAATAAGCATTTATTAAGCATGTATACAGTAGGCACAGCAAGAACAGTATTCCATAGAACATTATTCTATAGAACATTATTCTATAGAACATTATTCTATAGAACATTATTCTATAGAACATTATTCTATAGAACATTATCATGTAGTCTTGCCATGGAGTAGAGAGAACATAAAATAAAATTTTAAAATAGTAGATATCTTACAAGCTTCTGAGGGATATAGAAGCAAATTGAAATATCAAGACCATACGTAAAACAAGTCCAAGTGTAGAATCTGAGTATCAATTGGCAACATAAGTACAGGGAGATCAGAAAGAAGAATAGAATTAGCAGACAGGAATGGAATTGAACAGGAGAAAGACATCTAGATATACATAAACAGAAAGCCTGCCTTCGAAGCCTTCCTGGAAAGTTGCTTTCTCATAGTCTACAGAAAGATGTCTGCACAGTCTTTCATATATGAGGGAACACAGTGTTTCATCCACCTAGAATGCAGTGTTCTTCAGCTGTCTGTATGCCTTGCAAATCCTACTTTCCTTCAGTCCTCCCCTCAAATCCTATCCCTGTGAGAACCCTTTCCCAAGTACTCACTTCATATACATGCCCCTCCATTACTAAGTAAATATAACTGTTCATTTGCATATTTATTCTTCCATGAACTATAAGCCACTTGAGTTTAAGAACCACATTTTTTGTCTTTATATTATATTACTGATACCTAGAATAATGTCTCAACCAGGTACAGAGTAAGTCTTTGTTGAATGAATTGAAAGAATTGATTACCTATGTACAGTTGATAAGAACTGAAAGATGTTAACCTGCTATACTTCCAGAAGGCTGAAAATCTTTATGGGAATCTTGGATTAAGGGTCACAACCATCACCCACCTATTCTAGATCAGTCTGGATGCTCATAAATGAGAAATAAGCATTTCTCTGCAATGGAAGACTTGTTTAGATATAAAAGACAGACAATGTTGCAAGGCGAGCATGTGGGACAAAATTGCCCCCATCGTCCTCACTCCCACTCTTTACACATGTGCCACAGATGCCTTGATTTGAGAGCAGCTCTAGGGGTTCTATTCCAATTGTACTTAGACCAACTATTCCAGAGAAGACTATCCAAGGCTCAACACAACTAGACAGTCAGGGCCATTTTGAATGTTAGAGCCTGTCCTCTTATCTAGCTGTCTGCAGTCTCTCCACAGGAAGAATATGCAGGGAATATTTTTATGCCAGATGCTGTGCTTGTAGCTAATGCAAAGGCAAAGACAACATCATCCTACCCTAAGAAAAGCAGAGTGACAGGATTAGAAATCCATTCACTACTCTATCACCAGTATCTCTATCACTAGAATAGTAAAAATGATAGTTGCATTTAGGGAGTTTAGTACTGCAAATACAATGATTATAGCATGGATATGTTACAATTGTACATTTCTAGTATGCCTTTCTTGAAAAATTTCAACACAGTGATTAAAACTCTGTGCAGACTGACTAGGATTCACTTAACCCTGCATTGTCTCTTTACTCATGTCTAACACTGAGTTTTTTTTTAAGATTTCAACTTTTATTTTTGATTCAAGGGCCACATATGTAGGTTTGTTACACAGGTATATTGTGTGTTGCTGAGGTTTGGGGTACAAATGATCCTGGCACCCAGATAATGAACATAGTATCCAGTGGGTAGCTTTTCAGCCCTTGAACCCCTTCCTACCTTCTTCCCCTATTAGTTCCCAGTGTCTACTGTTGCCGTCTTTATGTACATGTGTACCCAGTAATATGGGGATATTAGTAGTACCTCTCTCATTGGGTTATTGTGGGAATTAAATAAGAAAATACATGAAAAGTGAGAAAATGGTACCTTGTATACTTAGCAGTCAACATTTTAGTAGATATTATTATCCATTACCTTTTATTTATTTATTTATTTTACTTTCAACATCTCCAGCCCAAAAGGAACAGTTTCAAGAGGAATTGAGACTCACAGAGGTCAAGTTCCAAGTTCAAGTTTTTATCACTTTACAAGTAGCAGAATCAACATGAGAATTCAGATAGCTTGCCTCCCACACCAACCACCCCCTCACATAGTCTAAGCTGCAGAAAAACCTGACTCAAAAGTTATCTCACACAGAATCTTCTCATTTATTTCCTTCCCAGACTTTTCATTCTAAAGCAATCTCACAACACTGATTGTTTTGAAACCTCCCTCCATTGCTCCTGCTTCACCTCCTCCAAGAAAGGGCAGTGCCATTCAAGGACTTCATCACAGGGAGGGAGGCACCAGCAACAGCAATTAAAAATGCTTTTGTTAGCATTGCTCCATTGTAGAAATTTCTCATCAGAAGTAATTATCTGATATGCTACTATTTTTTTCCTTTGCATTGGGGTTAATTTGTTTCTTAATTAATTCCCCTTCTGTCATGTATTTATTTGGAAACTACTCTACTGAAAGATAAGAAGTTGCCGTCAGGACCACTGTTCACAAGGCAATAGGATGGTCCAGGCTTACACTGCAGGTCAGGTGTCTATGATGGAGGTCACGCGATAAAATGCAAAGAATACAGACATTCCTAAGATAGCAGCAGTGTTTTATGCTATGATTATAGATTAATAGGTAAACGAATTGAAATAGGACTGCTGACACTTCTGATTAAACCTATGATATTTTGCCTTAATGACACAAAGTTCTCTTTCCAAATTACCATTAAATATGTGCCTTTTTCGTGGATTCATATGTACAATTTCAGTATTTCAATATGGAAAGAGCAGCGGTTAGCAGTTTATAATAATGAAGGTCCATGGATTTAATGTAGTAGAGGTGCTTCTACTGATCTATGGAAAATGCAGTTGAAAATTCACAGATTACCTTTCTTATTAGCAGACTTTGGGAATTTAAGAATAGTGTTCCAAAAACACCTGCAGTTAAACTCCAAACAAACGATCCTCCAGGAGGTTTATCAGTGGGACTTTGAACACTAAAAGTGTAGTGTGACTATTTTTGACAACACCACCTGGTATATTGTGGAAATCCCTTTGTTACTAGTAACAAAGTTTTGATTCTTGCCAACACTTTGGCTTCACATTCCAATAAAGCAAACTGCAATACAGGGGAGAATTCAATAGAAGCAACACCTTCAAAAATTATATTTTAAACATAGACCAGATTTCCTTGCCAAGTGGTCAGAATGGCAAAGCATCTTGACAGATTTGCCATCACTTAATAGGGTTGAATTGTCAGTGTGTTTACACAAAGGACTAGTAGTTTTTTTCCCAGGCACAGTGCCTCCAATTTCGGTAGATACCATAAGGTTCACAAATGAGGCCTCATAGAATGCAAACCAGGCAATTAAGCTTTTCCAATATGGAAAACAGATGTGGTTGAACAAGTGATCTAAAATTTGTTCTGAATTTCTCAATAAAAAAGTAAATTCCATCTAAATAAAAATATACATGTGCATTAAGTCTATATTACCTAAGTTTACAAAGTAGTTTTAAGAAAGATTATTTATACAAGATTTAAAGGAATGTAACATCAGACAATATACCCACATAACATATATGTACATGTAACTCCTTGATCTAAAATTAAATTAAAAAGTAAAGGAATGTAACAATAAATGCAGATAATCCAGAAAATTTCAACTGTTACCAATGTTTATTTAACTGACTCTCAGCTCTTATTTTCACATTAAATAAAGTTTTTGTGTTATCTTTTCTAAGATGCTTCTAGGAATTTAAAAGTTCTTCATCTTTCCTAGAGACTTTTCTCCAACAACCATTATTATTTACGACCTGCTTTTTTCCAGGAAGGATTCAAGGTGACCTGTAATGACAAAAAGAGGAGAACAAATAAAAACATAAGTACTTAGGTAATTACTACCAATGAAATAAAATAGTTTCAAGTAGGCTCCATTTGTTTTAAAGCTCCAATCTTTATATTTATATTATCAACTTACTCAGCATTATTGAGACGACATCATCCCTAGCTTTCAAGAATCCATAGCCTAAGTCAGAATGGGTAGTTTGTTCATCTGATTGCCCTTCCCTGATTCATTCCTTTCAAGTTGGATATCACCAACTGTGTCTTTTTAAAACATAACTTTGGTCATGTCATTTCCTTAATAAAAAAAAATTAATAGCTTTTTATCTCTTAAAGAACAAAGTTCAAAATACTTATAATTGTATATAAAATTCTTAGTGGTCTCACCACCATCCCTCTATCCTTCTTTACCTTCTACTAATCACTGTGAGGCCCTGGGTATTCTGAAAATAGGGAACTACCTACTATTAAAGCAAATATGTACTTTCTCATCTCTGTCTTTGTGTTCTCTCTTCTATGTAAAAACCTCATTTCCTCTTTCTCTGCCTGGAAAACTTCCACTTATTCCTCAACATCAAGCCTATATGTTACCTCTATATGGAGGTCTGTGATGAATCATCTGAGTGTAATTAGTTGCTCTTCACCTGTGTTTTTGTGTAAGTTTGTATTCATACATACCTTAAAATTGTATCCTTGGCTATGTTTCTTTGTCTCCCATCAAATTACGACTTCCTGGAGGACTGTAGGGGTACATTGCTCATCCAGAAAAAAAAAAAAAAACTAGATTTTAGAATAGTGCCTTGTATAATCGACATCAGTCAAAGTTTGCTGAATGAGTGATGACAAATTAGCTATTATCACCCTCTCTATTGCTTCTTGAGCATTTACTACATGCCCATCAGTGAGTTAAGTGCTTCATATGTTTTCATTTAATCTTTACATGACTTCATAAACCATGGATTACTATCCTTTTCTTTTGACAGATAAAGAAATTGCAGCTTAAGGAGTTAAAATAACTAGCCGAAGGTCACACAGCTAGTGAGAGGAGCTGAGATTCCAATGCTGGCCTGATTCCAACCCTGTGCACTGTTTGCTTCTTTTGCTTCAATACCATTTGCTTCTTTTGTGTCTGACAGCTCTGTGAAGTAAAGAGTAGTTAACAAGAAAACAATGAATAACACAATTCTGTTTGCTACAATATGGTGAATATACCTTTGCCCTAAATTATTGCCCCAAGACCTCAAAAGTAAATGATAATCATTTAAGGAAATATTAGGCTATAGCCCTCAGCTATCCCCAAGCATACCCAACAGCTTTTGTCCTTTGGTTAACAACTGACAAAGATTGGCATGCCTTTTGTTATTGATAAGGCCATATTTCTCATATTATTGTTATACAAGTGACTTCAGGGACCACAGAAAAATATAGATTAGTTCAACTTGTGGCTCTGTTAAAACTTCAAGAGACATTGTCAAAAATCAATATCTGAGGCACTAAAGGATGTGTTTCTAACAGGTCTTTTGATGTCAAGTCACCCTGGAAGTCATGCTTTCGCAGGTGTTGCTGGCAAACACAAACACTCTTGACACCAGATATGACACAGACTTTTTGATCCTGTTGTTAGGAACTGGAACATGAACCACTTCACTTCTGTGATTTCTCCTGAAAACTAATGCATGGGGGAAAAGGGAAGCAAAGAGCAGATGCAGACTAATTCAGTGGGCAAAATACCTTCTTGTTTGTCTTGTAAGTACCTGCTAAATCTGGATGGAAAGAAAGTTATTCCTGAGATAGTTCCTTGTTAGTAAGGGAACAAGCTAGATATCTGAATGTGGAATAGCATCGTGATGGTGAGAAATATGACATGTCTTTTAATACCAGTCTCCTGAAATGATAGGATTCGAGGAATCCTTTGTGGTCTGCATATCACTTCAACCTAAATGATGAGTTATGAAAATGCCAAAATGAATAACCTTACTATTTAAGAAGTCCTTCAGTTTCAAATGAAGAAAATAAAAGTGTGTGACAATCTTGGTTACAAACTACAGGAGATGAGTGCAATGATTTTCAGAGAGACTTGGGATGGAAAGCAGGGTAACTTTGAGCAATTTTTGAAGGTTTCCACTATGATTAGGGAGTCCTTTGTTTGGAATGTCCATGTGAAATCATTGGTACTGAGCCATGCTGTTGAATGGTGATAACCAATATGGATCTTTGACTCAAGTGTTTTTGGGGCCCATGGCATGTAAGAGTTGTTGACTTCTTCAGATTATACTGCGTACACTGGTATTTGCTATACTTCATTATACGATTTCTTAAATCAACATTAATTCCTGGTCTTGGGACATGGGCATCAATTGTTTTCATGCAAAATGTTCCCAGATGTGCTACAGGTAATGTGGCCAAAACAAAACAAAACAAAAAAAGTTACTAATCCTTTTAGCAATAACAATATGATTGGACTCCTTTATGGGCAGATAACTCATATGATGTGAACAGCTTGAATTTCTCAGGCAGTTTTGTCAACTATATACCACCTCCAGTTCCAGTTTAAAATACAAGCCAATCTGGGATTTTGTACAGCTAATAATGTAACTTGAACAAGCTGAATAGGAGGGACACTGAGGTCTCTAAACATCACAAATTCTAGAACTTGTTTTTATGTAATAACCTGTGCTATGAGGTAACAGATGGTTCAAAGTGCAGCAACTCAATGGTTCTCTTCCAGGCACATATATAAGCATTTAATTAAAAGAACTAAACAAAACATTCAGCACTGCATGTGTGACAAAGCAATTAAAGGTGTAGACTTATTCTTAGAAAACAGCCCCAAAAAGATAGGTGAACAGCAGAGAATAAACATGAAGGTTATTATCAACTCTCCTGATTACAGGACAGTAGCAATGGTTTATTTTTTAAATGTATATAGTTCAGCTCTGTAAATAACATTCTTCTTGGAAGTGGGCATTTGATGCCTCTTTGCCATCTGGAATTTTTGTAGCTAAGTATAGATCCTCATAAAACTATTTATTATTGTTCCCTTTAATGTATTAGCACAAACTCAGAAGCCAATAACTGTAAAACTTCTGAAAATAATTCTCATAGCACTAAAAAATCACTTTAGTGGGAAACTTGTTTCTACCAGATTCTACATGTCCACAGTCCTTTTGTCTTGTGTTGAAAAAAAAATATTTGGCATTGTGTCAGCATAGAAGGCACAAAGCTCTGTTTGAAACTGATACATCATGTATATCCTGAGTAGAAATAGTAAACAAGGAACTGATGTGGGGGCTCACAAGTGACTGATATTTTCCAGTTCACATTCTCTTTTTTCACAACATGAAAAGAATAGAGTAAACTGCCTGAGATCTTTCTCATAGCTCATATTCTTTTGCTCCCATGATCACAGCACCTTTCATGATAAGCAATGCACAACATGTGATAAATCAACACACAGAAATAGAAGAAAACTATGTCAGTGTAATAAAAAGCCGTATATTAAAAATACACAGCTAATGTCATACTCAGTGCTAAAAGACTGAAAGTTTATATTCAACATAATATTGGAAGTTCCAACCCCCAGTACCTTAGAATGTGACTTGATTGAAAAATGGTGTCATTGCTTATGTACTTAGGTTAGGATGAGGTCATACTGAAGTAGGGTAGGTTCCTAATACAGTATGACTGGTATTCTTACACAAAAGCAAAATTTGGATACACACACACACTCATCATTGAAATAAAGCATGGCACCTGGGATCCTAAAAAGAAGGTTCTATGCCTTGTTAGAAAATATCATGAGAAATAAAACTTCCAAATAAAGTAGTATTGAACTAAAAATTCCCATCTGTGAATGAGTATGGCTTGGATGCCTACTGTAGCGTCATTCCACAATTGGCTATTGATTGTGAAAAAAATAAAGTTTTAAACATTCCTGAAGCAAGAATAAGGGGGCAAGAGGTGTGAGTTGATTCCTGAAGGTCTAAATCAATTCCTTGTCTTATGTGTCATCTCATTTTAATAAAAAAATGAATATGACTAGTTAAACATCCACATTGCACAATAAAATTGTTTATCAGTCATATTTCAGAGTAGCTTCATATTGCCTGCTCGTGGTCAGCTTCCCCGTCATGTGTGCATGTGCACATGTGCGCGCACACACACACACAAACCCATCATTATAATTAGAAAAGGTTACATGGTAGAGCAGCAAAATATCAATTCCCTCATCAATCCATTTAACAAATATTATAGAGCACCTCTATACTCTGTGAGGCATTGAGAATTCAGAGATTAACGAGAGTTCTCACTCCAGTGGAGAACTTAGTGAATAATCTAGAAATCACCATATATTTTCATTAGTACCATGAGAGAAACACATGAGGGAATGAAAGAGGCTCAGAGAATGGGCACACAAGTCATTCTGAAGTCAGGCATTAGAACGGTTCCTTAGAGAAGAAGCCCTTGAATGGATTAGCTGAGCAGACAAGTGGTAAAGGTCATTCTAGACAGAAGGAACGTCACAGTAAGTCAGAGATTCTCCATAAAGTTGAGTTTATTTGGAAGAAAAAAATATATTGGGAAAATGGTGGCAGATATTTAATAACATTTAACAATGGTTTGTTAGACAACTACTGCAAGTAAAGCCCATTCTAAATTACACCAGCTTATAACTACAACAATGGGAAAAAGACACAAATACTAATTTTTTTTTGTCCTTGCGATAGTTTGCTGAGAATGATGGTTTCCAGCTTCATCCAAGTCCCTACAAAGGACATGAACTCATCATTTTTTATGGCTGCATAGTATTCCGTGGTGTATATGTGTCACATTTTCTTAATCCAGTCTATCATTGTTGGACATTTGGGTTGGTTCCAAGTCTTTGCTATTGTGAATAGTGCCGCAATAAACATACGTGTGCATGTGTCTTTATAGCAGCATGATGTGTAATTATTTGGGTATATACCCAGTAATGGGATGGCTGGGTCAAATGGTATTTCTAGTTCTAGATCCCTGTATGCATATGTAACAAACCTGCACATTGTGCAAATGTACCCTAAAACTTAAAGTGTAATAAAAAAAAATACCAATTTTATAACATCGCATCTGCTGGCAAACATAATCATATCTGGCCAAGTCCAGCATTTCTTCTTGAGCAAAATTAATCACATCTGTGACTTGATAATCTGCAATGAAAACATTGCAACACCTAAGTCCTGGATAAATTCAAACCACCAAGAAAATGGGTACCGCATAATATCTGAACATTGAAAATAAAATGACAGTACATGCTACACATGGAAAGAGATTCTGCTAAACATAACTTACTTGCATGCCGCCTCTCAGGCCCTAGGAACTAATGGGTTCTGCTATAAGGCCATTGTGTTTCTCACATAAATCAGAAAGCCAAATCTGACTGTGATATTTATAGCTTGAAGCTTTCATTGCCCCCGTGGAAATTTCCCCGTAGACTCTTAGACTATCATTTTTATCTCTGTGGATGGCCAGTCAGTAAACAAATGTTTATGGAGTCACCACAAAGCACAGACTGACAAATGAAAAGCATACTTTTGATAGCAAGGGATGATTGGTCATGATCCTCAAATAAAGGAGTTTATGGCTTCAGAACAAAAAAACAGACAAACGTTATAGCTTAAAATATATCATTGCATCATTATAGTGAGAGGAATCCATTACGAGCTTGGATTGCAGAATGGACTGAATAAATATGACAAAAGTGAGTATAGTGAGTGGTCCCAGAATTCCTACCACTTATGGGTTCCTCAGTAAGATCTCTATGCACTCTTTACCTTAGTTTCTCAAGCTATAAAATGGGATAATGGTAGTATCTACATCATAAGAATGCCCTGAGGATTAAATGAGAAAATACATCTGCAACAATTAGAACAGTAGCTGGCATAAAAATATTAGGACTACTGAAAATACTAGGGATCTTTAAAAGGCTTCCCCAAAAAAGCCTTACCCAAAAAATAAGGTAGTCTGAAAACAATAACTTACTGAAAACAGTAACTTAGAGAATAGGAAAACTGAAATAGCTCTTCTTTGTTCACTTTTGAGGAATTCTGAATTGGAATCTAAACAGGATAAACCGCTTAATAATCCTTCTTTGACTTTAGCCACCTTTAGATTTCTGGCACTTGCTGAACTGCAATATTGAATTTTGCATTTATAATTTCATTTTTTCTAGTTTTTTCTTCTTTCTTCACCTGTGTAATTTTAACTTAAACTCAGGAATTTACATCTCTTCCTATATAATATCACCTTGTTTCCAGAGAGGGAAACTAGTCTTTTGAGAAAATCAAGAGACTAAGCTCTAATCTTAGCCTTTCTGCCTATTAGTTGTCTAAATTTTGAAAAGTCACTTCACCCTGTGAGATTCTGTTTTCTCACCTATAAAACAAAAGGTTTAGATCATCTTCACAGTTTCTTTCATCTCTACAATGTAAAGATCTTATTGCTTATTTATGCTTTTTTCAATGGCATTAATACAAATTTAATTTTATTTGGCCACTATAAATATAAGAAATATAAGACTTTATATAAGGCTTATATAAAGACTTGGAAGAAATATAAGACTTTCTTCCAAGCTGCTGTCTTTGAGTACGTTTAACTGTATTATCCAACTCCTATCACTTTCTCTTTTCCTCAAGAGTCCAAGCAATGTCACCAATAACTTATTAAAGTCATGGTCCTCCAGGATGCAACTCTTCCTTATATAATGTTGAAAAGATGGCCCCCTGGTAAAATTCACTCTTATTAAACCCATGCTGATTCCTAGTACTTTCCTCGTTCAGTTCTAAGTGTTTCCATGCTCTCTGTTAGCAAATTTTGTTCTAGAAGATTACCAAAGCACATCATGCTTATTCATTTATATTTCTTCTTGATTTATATATCCAGAATTTGTCCTTCCTCCTTCCCTTTCACCCTGTCCCTTTCACCCTGTGGGAGTCCTCCCATTATGTGTTTTTCAAGAATTATTGATAGGGATTTCATAATGTAATCTGCAATTTCTTCCAGAATTCATTACTGGGGACAAACTCCATTCATCTGATTATGGGGTGGTTTTTTTTTTGTATTCTCTCCTACTTTTGAGTGTGATAACCTTTTCATATTATTTGTACTGCCATTTCCATATTAGAAACCATTCTCAATGGAGAGAATGAGAAAGCAAGAGGGATGGAGCAGCATCTTTCTTTTATTCATATAGAACCAACTTTCCCATTTGATGATTCTATATCTTCCTGCCACATCTTCTCCTGAAACATAATTTCAAATCAAAACAATAGCAATGAAAAAAATCACTTTGATGCATTTTCACATTCTGCGCTTTAGCGTCCCTTATTTTTACAGGCTCATGTCAATCTTTTATGTTGTATATGGGGATGCCCCCAACATACATACAGACAGCACCCATTCTGTGTTGCTGGTTCTTCTAACACCAAAATCCCCCAAATGCAGCCTAGCACCCAGTGGATTCTTTAGAGTTTTCATCTTCTCTTTCTTGTTGAGACTATTCTGTATTGTATGAATTATTTTTATAGTTCTCCTGTATTCCATTTTAGAGTCTTAATTTATGTGAAGCATATCTCTTTTAAAGTATTTTTTTTCCAAAGCATATATAACTACATCCTGTTTTTCCTTCCTCCACTCTATCTAATAATAACATAATTGGGTAACTTTCTTCCAAAATTTTACATTACTTCTCCATTCTAAAACAATTTTTCTTTTATCATTCAAAATGATGTCCAGTGTAGGAGTTCCTTTATTTCTTTATGCTTTCTCAGAGAAACCATATGGCCAGTAAAGTAAGTCAAGAATATTCCAGAACCAAGCTTTTAGACAAATGAGACAGGAACCCAGTTAACAACTACCTGGATATTCCCCAACCCTAGTTTTAAATTTATGTTAAAAGGAAAGTTCCTGCTAACAGCAACTAGGCAGTCTATGGTGTATACCATAATATTGCTTCTGTTCCTCTTTTTCTTTCTACCTGGATGCCTTTCTGTGTTTGAAGCCTCAGGTTTATAGTCACACAGTAGAAGGTAGAGAGGAAGCTGTGAGGGGATAGCCATAGTCCTTGAAGTCAAAACACCTGGTTTTACACCTTGATTTCACCCACACATTCTAACCATATGGCTATGAACAAGTTTCTTCACCTAGCAGAACTGTTTTTGCATATCTAAAATAGAGATAATAATATCCACCATAAAAAGTTATTGTGACTATCAAAAGAGCAAAATATGTTTGTGTGTGTGTATGTACATACCCAGTACATTGGTACTTGGTTTTACAACAGAATAAACACATTTTTTAAATGAATAAACCAAACTAACATTCTTCTTTACAAATAAGGCTGGGGTGGATGAGAAAGAGAAAGGAAAGAGACTTATAATCTATTGCCTCCCATGGTGTTTACTTTTAAGCATTTTAACCCTTTTAATCTAAAGAAACTAATTTTAAAAGGAGCAGCTCACTGTGATAAAATTACTTCAACACTTCACTCCATGATTCATTTGTATTACATGTGTTTCTAAGGTAACTCTGAATATCATAAGTTTGACTATATTATCACCCCATGCTATTCAATATAGGTGATACAATTGAGATAATACTTACTATGTTCCAATCTCACGTTTCAACTCACCAAATGTGCCTCCTTTTTCTAGAGTCAGTTGTGGTCTCCTCATTAAACACACACACACAGAGGAACATAAAATTATTCTTAAAATGTTGGCAATAGTTGCTGTTTTATTCTAGCCCACAGCCTTCCCCAAAGTTACAGCTCATTGTGCCCCTTTCCAATGCAGAGAATCTTTCCCACATTGCTGTTATTCTATGGCTAGTTCGTTCTCTTGCAAAGCCTGCCTTGATTGTAAATTATTCTTGTACATCCTGGAGAGTTAGACATGAAGCCTATCATTGAAAAACAAGAACTTTTTTTTTTTTTTGAGCAGTTTCTCATTACTCCTACCCCTATGGGAGAGGAAATTTCAGCAGTTTAGGATTATTTCACTGTGATTCTTCGCTGCCAGAAAATAATGTCCAGATATTTTTTAGGTCCTTTCATTCTCTGTCTCCCTGAGGGGTTCAGGTCCTGATTAATATAACTTGAAGATGAGAAAATCATTGTAGTGTATCAAGAAGAGATGGCCTCTCCAGTGCTAGCCAGAAACCTCTTAACAAAGTCAAGCTATGCATAGACAGGGCTCCTATCACCAAGCCTTCCATAGTGGTACATAAATCCAGTGGAAGCCAGGCACTCATTCTAGAAGTAATGACAGTACCTGTTTGGTGACACCTGCCATTTCAGTCAGGCTGAGTGAAGCAATATTCCTATGCCTAAATAAGTCAGTATAGGCCATTTTGTCCAGAGTCTCCTAGTCCTGAGAAGAGAAGAAATAAATAATATATTAGCCTTTACCCCTTCATCCACCCATTCACCTCCATTCCCCTGGATTAAAGAATACTAAATGCAAGAAAGATTTGGGGTTTTAATTTTGCATTATATTGTGTGTTAAGCCCCAGATTTCTAGCTGTTTTATTTGTGGTTGAGAGGTAGCAGGATTGGAAAAGATATAGAAGATATTTTTGATAGCTCTGGACTATATCTAGTGTTGATTTTAATAGCAGGCCAGATATCCAAGAACATGCTGTGTAGCTGTGTATGAACTTGGCTGTTGGTTTCTCTTGCCAGATGAAATTATGATTAATCGGGGCTCAGATGTCAGTTGTTTTATGTTGCTTGTGCTCTTTGCTAACAGCTGCCTATTTCAAGCTGTGCTTGCTACATGTCAAATATAAACGTGAAACCACAATTTCCAAAAGGAAAAATTTCAAAGTACTAATATTCATGCCAATGTAGACAGAGCATACTGTAATAGTCAATGTCATTTCTGATTAAAATCCACTTAGTATGTTACATAATTTAACTTAAGTCAGTATAGAGAAAGGACTCTCCTATGTGAGGTAGACAGGAGAAATTATTTTTAAAAGCTAATTATTCAGTATGCATATAATCTGTTTAGATATTTGTAAATATATATCTCTGCAAATACTGTATGCATAAAATGCTCCTCAATAAACAAGTGTCACTTTCCTTTTTATTCTACAATAAATAAAAACAATAAATATTGTTGATAGTCAATTATAAAAAATTTAAATATTTGATTCAGATTTAGGTTTAAATACTTGGAAGTAAGTGGTCTGTTCTTGACAAAGTCCTCAATACCTTTTAATTTGTTTTTTTAATCAAAAATGACATAAGAATAGAATTCTATATTTTTTTCACATAGTCCAAGCAGAAAAATATTTTAAAAAGAAAAAGAAAGTAAAGAAAATATTGGTCAAGATTTTCAGGAGTTTAGAAAAGTGTATGCCTAAAATGTTGGGTGGTGGACTAAGTAGAATTGATTTTTTTTTTTTTTTTTTTTTGCTTAACCTAGATGATAAATGTCTAATCTGGACTGCCCATGTGGCATGCAGTTCCCAAATTAAACTCTTTCAGAGACTGCCGTTTTTAGCAAAAGAGGGGGAAGTGAGAATTAGACAACACCCTTGCTCTTTCTATACAAGTGCAGTCAAAAACCGAGTTTGGCCAATTCACTGTAGTTCATTGCTTGAGCTATATATAGCAGGACCCCAGAAACGTAAAGAAACCTGAGAGCCCGTGGACAGGGTTTATCCTAGTCTAGAGTCTAGCACAGAGTATAGAAGAGAGTGTGGTGCCCTTCTCATTTCTCTACTCTGCCCTTTCCTGAAGCACACACTACCTGTGTGAGACCTGCTTCCTAGTGTCCAAAATACAGTATCCAAGGAAGCATCTGGTATTCATCTCAAGAACTAACAGAAAAATGTAGCCATCTAGGGTAGAGGGAAAAGGGAGTCAGTAAAAGGTGTGGATGCTATTATTCATTTTCATGTCCAGTCATTTACCTCTGGGTTTCTAACAAAGGTCCTTCTTCTCCCTCCCCTAGGTGGCAAACCTGCTGCGGCTCTTCCAGATCCCTCAGATCAGCTACGCATCCACCAGCGCCAAACTCAGTGATAAGTCGCGCTATGATTACTTTGCCAGGACCGTGCCCCCCGACTTCTACCAGGCCAAAGCCATGGCTGAGATCTTGCGCTTCTTCAACTGGACCTACGTGTCCACAGTAGCCTCCGAGGGTGATTACGGGGAGACAGGGATCGAGGCCTTCGAGCAGGAAGCCCGCCTGCGCAACATCTGCATCGCTACGGCGGAGAAGGTGGGCCGCTCCAACATCCGCAAGTCCTACGACAGCGTGATCCGAGAACTGTTGCAGAAGCCCAACGCGCGCGTCGTGGTCCTCTTCATGCGCAGCGACGACTCGCGGGAGCTCATTGCAGCCGCCAGCCGCGCCAATGCCTCCTTCACCTGGGTGGCCAGCGACGGCTGGGGCGCGCAGGAGAGCATCATCAAGGGCAGCGAGCATGTGGCCTACGGCGCCATCACCCTGGAGCTGGCCTCCCAGCCTGTCCGCCAGTTCGACCGCTACTTCCAGAGCCTCAACCCCTACAACAACCACCGCAACCCCTGGTTCCGGGACTTCTGGGAGCAAAAGTTTCAGTGCAGCCTCCAGAACAAACGCAACCACAGGCGCGTCTGCGACAAGCACCTGGCCATCGACAGCAGCAACTACGAGCAAGAGTCCAAGATCATGTTTGTGGTGAACGCGGTGTATGCCATGGCCCACGCTTTGCACAAAATGCAGCGCACCCTCTGTCCCAACACTACCAAGCTTTGTGATGCTATGAAGATCCTGGATGGGAAGAAGTTGTACAAGGATTACTTGCTGAAAATCAACTTCACGGGTAAGCCAAGAGCCTTTAAACATCTTTTCAGATGCAAACAAGTGAAATCAAATAGGAATCAAATGCCTCTGTGCCCAATTCAGAAATAATTATTTCAAAGCCATAAAAAGGTTTCAAACTGTTAACCAAATATTCCAGGATGCAATAGGATGGTTCTCTAATATTCTTACTCATTTCTGAATGAACATCTCGGCTGGTACACGACATGGCAATGAAAGGTGCCCCAGGCAGGGCTGACAGCCCACTGTGCTAGCTCCCTAGATTAGGGCCAGGCTAGATTTGAGCTCTTTGTTGATGTTGGCTGCAGGATTATGGCATGTGTGATATGGGCACTTAATCTTCTTTAGCAGAATTGGCACCTCTCTAGGGAACATGAACTTCCAAGCCTTCTTTGTGGGTGACTTGAGCAAAAGAATCTCATAACTTTCACAGTGGGTGACAGAGAGAGAGAGAGAGAGAGAAGTCACTGTTCTCCCAGAGCGTAATTAGGGGCAAAACAGAAAAGATACCCAGACCCTGGTGATTTCTAGGCATTCCATTTACTTTTCTGCTATACCAAAACATTTATATATTATTAATAGTTGGGGATTTTCTCAAAATATGTTATGAAATGAAACTCTTTTTCTGGGAGCTTGACTATAAGCAGGTTGAAGACTAACGGAATTCATTCTGATACAGTAGTGAACATCATACAAAGGTGTATTCAAAGTGATTTTTGCTGCCTCTTTATTTCTAAATACAGTCTAAATATTTCTCTAACTATAGTATTGCATTGAATGCATTACTACGTAAAAAGCACAAAATCTTTAGGTCTACATTCTCTACTTAGGTACATGGGATATCTGCTTATTAAGGCACTTGTTCTGGATAGTATAGCTTAATCCCAAATCATAAAATATTAAGTAATATTTGGGGGCACAAAGATTTTGATGCCAAAAACATTACAGTGATAAAATGCTTTCATCAACCTAAATTACTAATACCTCTCATGCCACTCAGGCATCGTTCCAGTCTGCACAATGTCTAGTCTGCTTCCACAGAAGTATCATCCAAGACCTGAAAGTTTATATGCCAAATCATACTACCATTGGCGCAAATGGCAGTTCTCACATCTCCCTTATAAGTGATCACTCAGAAGTCAAGTGGTCTATGAAATCACAGGTAGTAATGAAAAAATACCTCATGACCATTGGCTTCTATTCCATAATTCTTACCTTCAAGGCAGCCTTGAAAATAAGCACAAAAATCACCACACTGCATGTTGCATAACTTCTTTACTTTCCCCAGAGAGGGCCGAAAGTAGTCAAAATCAATTATGTCAGTAATTCCTCCAATTAATCTGATGGATACCACTTCTTATCATTAGAATGACTACTAAAACTGGTAAAGATTAAACTTTTTCTGTGCCCTGTATTCCCATGAGTGTATTTCATATAGCAATAACAAAAATAAATAAATAAAAAGAGTAATAAATGAGCATTCATCTTCAAATCCCAGGTTAGTTCCTGTTGACATCTCTAAAAATTGAGAATGGACCTTGGAGTCAGTAAAAAAAGAATATCTTTACTCTAAAAATAAATTAACTCTCAGGTATTCGTAAAAGGTATCTGCAATGCACTTAATTCTTAAAGATGAATAAGAATTCAGCACATACTCCCCATCAGACTACCCTTCAGGGTATTATTTATCTTTACTCACCACATATATTAATTAACTTTGTTATTCTAGTTCCTTTCTTACTTTTTAGTATGCAAATATACAAATATATTCACTCATCAACAGCTAAAATAAAATGAACTCTTAGAATTCAGAGAGCCTTTGCAAGGTGTTTTATGGAACCAAAACATGTTCCTTCATTCCAGTGACTTCTTGGGTCTTAAAAGGCAAAGAAAAGTAAAGAAATAAGCCCATTATTTGGATAAACAAAACAAAAGTATCCTCTTTTTGTCTGTCTTGTTCAATTACTCATTTCAAGTCTACCATTCAGTTTGGCTGTGCAAACCTGACCACAAAGTGCTATTTTAGCCTTCTCAATTTGTCAGACATTACCAGTCATTCTCCATCTCTGAAGAGAGTAGGAGGGTGAAAAACAGATTTAAACTACATAAAAGAGAGGGAATTTAGACCAGCCACAAGGTAAATATTCTCAGCAGTGAGAATTGGACAAGAAAATACATTACTAAGGGAGGATACCAAAATGCTAAGTTAGCTAACTAGTACATTTAAAAAATAAGTCAAAGAACTAACTATAGTAATAGAATGCAGATTTTAGCTTACAGTAACCTGTATATGACTAAATATATGTATATTTTTAACTTAGAGCTAGGTAAAAGATTGTAAGTATATATGCATTTTTACTGCTTTAAACTTGAGATGCACTATGGAATATTTTTTCCTAGCTATTGAAAAGCAGATTTGTTTTACTTTTTTTCTGAAACAGTATCTTTGTTTTTTCTAACTTGAATATTGCGGCAATAAACTAGGCACAATAGTACACACTTAGCAGACACTAAACAGTCTGTTCAATTAGGCTGAAAAAAGTCTTCTTCTGGCCATTTGCATGCAGTCAATACATTTACTCCAAGATTCTTCTGACAAGGGACACTTTTAGCCAATTCCCCAATAGCTCTCATCATCATAGGATTAAAAAACTAGGCCTCCTGTGAATTTAAAAATAGATTAAAATACTCCCTGGTACTCAGATGTGTTCCCACTAGCTAATTCCAGCATTGGTCAACATGGATCTTGTTTGAAGCTAACCCAGTTTAAATATTCCTTTTGCAAAACAGATTTTTAGAGCTATGCCTTGCTAAAGATTCTTCCAAATAGTAATCTCTACTGGCACAGGAGCTAACCACTGCCCAGGTCTCTAGGCTCATCTCCTGCTGTACACTCCACATTCACTCTTCCTTCCATTAACACTACTTGCAGTTCCCCAAACATGGCATGCCTCTATTTTTGCCTGCATACTTCCTGTGAATGCTATTTCTTTATCTAGAAGATTCTCTCCCCACCCCCACCTGCCTTATCTGGCATCTTCAGTGATTCCTGTGTCTCTTTGAGATCCAATTTAATTGATAGTTCCTTTAGGAATCATTCCTATACTTCCCAAACTAAGATAAATGCCCCTTCTTATGCCCATATCCATCTGGGATTTTGCCTTCCTTCATACTTTATATCCAATACACCAAAATCTCTTGTTGGCTCTACCTTCAAAATAGATCCAGAATCTGATGACTTATCATCTTCTCAACTGCTACCACCCTGGTCCATACCACCATCTCTAGCCTACATTTCTGTGATAGCCTCCTAGTTGATTTATTCTTACCTACTTCCAACCTAGCCTCCACAATCTATTCTCTACATGATAGCCAGGATGCCCTTTTAAAATCTAAGTCAAAGTCCTTCCTCTACTCAGAACCACTTGAGTTCCCTTGTTTCACTCATAGTGAAAGTCAACATCCTTACAATGTCCTGCACACCACCCTCCCTGCTCTGCCCCTACCTATCCTGACTGCTCTCCTGTCCTCACCTTTTACTCTCCTTCTTTCTCACTTCACTCCAGCCACCCTTGTTTCCAACATTAGGGCTTTTCCACTGCCAGTGCTCTCTGCCTATATTGCCCCTAACCCAGATATTTCTGTGGTTAATCCATTCCCTACTTCTTTCAAATATTCATGTAAATGTTATCTTCTCAATGAGACCTACTCTGGCCATTCTTAACAGTGCAATGCATTACCCCCAACCCCCACTACAGATGCCCCTATTTCCCTTGTACCCTGCTCTACCTTTTGTTTTTTTACCCCATGACATTTTCCCCTTCTGTCATACTACATCATCTATTACTTTCATATTTAGTCTTTATTGTTTGATCCTCACACTAGAATATAAGCTCCACAAAAAACAGAAGTCATTATCAATTTTGTTCACAAATGCATCCCAAGCATAACAGGTGTTCAGTAAGTGTTGATTTTGAATAGCAGTTAACCCAAACTTACGTTTTCTTCTCTACCTTTATTACTAGCTTGTGGGCTCTTTCAAGGCATGGTACATATATTTCATCTCTGATCTCAAATACTCAGCATGGTTTCTGGCATAGAGAAGACATTATGTAAATGTTTACCAAAGGAATGAGAAATTATAAAAGCAAGCAATCAATTTATAATATGATTGCTTTGAAAAAATTTTAATATATAAATTTTGTTCATTAACAAATGAATGTCAAGAAAGGAAAGTGTATGACTTCTAGAGTGGCTTGCTTTTTTGCCTAAGTACTCTCTTTTAGTTATATTCTATCATTTCATTTGAGATAAATGTAACCAAATATCATTAAAGCTGGAAGAGACCCATCACTGTTTTATAGATGAATCCCAAGAATTGAAAGTGATTCGCCCAAGATCAGTCAGCTGGTTAGTAACAGGGGCCAGGACTGTTAGCTCGTTAGTAACAGGGGCGAGGTGAAATTCGTGTCACCTGACCCAGTGCTGCTTTTGTATGTGCATGAGGACTCTGGGAAATTGATGTATTTGATCCCAAACATCTACCACAGTTTCTGATCCATTCTAAATATTAATGAAATGCTATTGAAGGAATGAAAGATGATCAATAGGTTTATAGTATGTTTCCTTTTTTTATTTCTTTTTAAGATACCTTTAATGCTCCTGGTCTACTTTTTCAGTTGACACAAAGGTGGTTCATCAAACACCCAAACTTTGAATGCTGAGCCTTGGATTCCAAACCTTAGTATATTTAAAAATAAATAAAGTTTCAAATCATTTTTTAATTGTTCAGTAAAATTATTTCCATGTGCAAGAGTTATGTCATCCAGAATCCTAAAGTAAATATTTAAATGAGAATTATGTTTGGTATCATGTGAATTTTCAAACTTACTTTGAGTAAAATTTCAGAATTTATGATGTAAAAGAAAGCTTAAACTATGCAATACAGTTAAGAAAAAGGAAGTCGAGAGGTCTATGAAACATCTAAAGAAATGGAATATCACTGTGATTGTGTTCACAGTACAGTACATTCTTTCTCACTTTTTATCCTGAGACCAGTTCCAGAAAGTCGAATAGAATAAAATCATAGAGTTACAAAAGGCCTTCCTCAAAGATGAGCTTGCCCCTACTTCTCACTTGACAGAGGTGAAAATTCAGGATGTCAGCATTATTATCTTCACTTACTGAAGCACACAAAAATGAACTCAACTGTCAGAGTGATGTGGTAACTGGAGTATACCCAATTTGAAGGAAAAAAGAAAGAGCTTCCATTTGCTAAACATAACTGCCAGAAGTGCCCCAAGACACATCCAATGTCACGTAGGCATTATCTCAGGAATAACATTTATGCCATTCCTCTCTGCAATTCTTAGGGTTAGGCTAAACTGTTTGAGAATGGAGAAATTGAGAACTTGACACAAAAGAAAATTCATCCAAGTTCACATAATGAATAGGTGACAGAGTAAATGCCAAGGTCCTGATTTAGTCATTCATTCCACAGATACATTTAGATGTCATGCTGGGACCTGAGGACCCAACAGTAAACAAGGCAGATGCAGTCCCTGCTTCACAGAGCTTACACAGACATTTAACCACCAAAAACAATTCTAAAGTATAAAAGCATGATTATTATGGCTTACAATGTTAGGGTGTTGCCCTAGGATTTTTGTTCTGCTTTGGTTCGGATTGGGAAATTACTATGTATCTTACACCCAGAAAAGATCTAGGATCCCTGAAGAAATCTTACTCCCAGGGCTTTACTTATATGTGAAGAGGACAATTCCCTGTTACTGACGGACTCATCATAACAGGACTGAATAGTATGTACAGCTAAGCTAAGACAGTTTTCTTTTTTATTTGTTTGCTTGGTTGGCTTAGTTCATTGGTTGGTTGCCTTTTTTTTTTTTTTTTTTTTTTTTTTTTTTGCTACCAGTGAAGAGACAGACTACTGGGATCAGAGACCTAGAGCCTGGTGGAGACAGTCCAGCCTTCTTCTTATGTTTACAATTCTCTACACCTGGAAGAGGAGAAGAGGCAGAAAATGGGTAGTCCAGCCTTGCCACCCTACTCACCTCTGTGTCTGATTCATCCAATAGGAACAAGGTTCACTCCTGGTTGGGACTATAATCACAGAGCACAGGCCAGGAAGGGCAGATTTTCTGGGACACTGCACTCCAAGGAATAACGTTTTAGCTGGCCCCAACCCAGCAAGGCTCTCCTCTTGAAAAGTACAGGGCCATCCAAGGCACAGTGAGGAAGCCAAAATGGTAATGGCCACATCTTTAGATGAATGGGCTTTGAAGTCCCTGAAAGAGCAAACTGCTCTTGATCTTGCTTCCTCCCCTGGAACATTTGTAGTTCCCACAAAAGCACAGAAACTTGTTCCAGCTCTGCTGATCAAAAGCATTTCCAAAATGTAAAGATAAATATCCTGTACTTCTTTCTTCCCCTTTCTCTCTGGTCAGCTTCCTGGGGTCATAAGAATAAGATTTTAAACCCCCAAAGGGCACCACTAATGTGGTCACTTATTTGTTTATGCACCGTGCATCTGTGCTTTGGTGTCTTAGAGGCTTGAGAAATGATTCCCATTTTAAGGTCATGCAGTGGAGAACAGGAGCCTCTAGGAAACCTAATTTTCCACTTAGGCTTGTGCTTTCTGCTGCTGCTGCTGCTGCTTGTTATTTTTACTATTATCATTATAGTTGTTATTATTATTGTCATTATTATTTAATAATCCTTAATTTATTATGAGTCATTTATACATCCTGTGAGGCAGAAAAAAGTAATGATCCCCAGTGAAGTACGAAAGAAATGGATCATATCACCTTGCTAGTCAGAAAAAATTACAGTAAAAATACTATTTCCTTGATGTTTCCAGACATTTTTGGATACTGTGGTATATTTACAGGGATATCACTTGCAAAGGTATCTGGAGATTGGAAAAAAATATTCTAAGTTTTTTTTTTAATGTAACTAAAATCCTGTTTAAAAATCAGTTTACCTTATCTATGTCCCTTTCAAGATAGCTTGTATTATCCCAACAAGAACATAGTCTTCTAAAGGTTTCTAATCTCTGGAAACTTTGTCATAGTAGAGTTAAAAACATAGTTTTTTCCACTTCTGTATACCTTTATGCTATTACTTATCCTGAGCAGGACACTGAGAAGCCAACATACATAAAGGAACTATTTTCAGTAGGTTCAGAAAAGCTGTCAGATTACTGTACTCACCAGGATAGCAATCACATACTGAAATAGAGGAATGTTCTCTAAAGAACTTCAAACAATTATACTGTTATCCAATGGACCATGAGTGTATGGGAAGCTATCCTAAAGTTGAGTTTAGTAAGCCTTCACAGAAACATAGCAAAATTTTCATAATGCCTGAGCAATGAGCATACATCCTAAAGATTAAGGATGCTGATGTTATACTCAGGATCAGGCATTGAGAAGGATGGCTAAAGAACTTGAAAACTAGTCACCATTTTCACCTGCCTCTTACCAAAAGCACTTAGCAGGGGTCCACAATACTCCTTATCACATTATGTGACATCAGCAGGCAAGGTTAGCTAGTCAGTCTACGTTTCTTCCCTGAACCCCTAGCATGGTTCCTGGGGCTACTGTACCTACACTCCAAACTATGATAATCAAAGGATTCATTCCACTGTCTAAAGTATATTAGAATTTGTTAACGTGGCAGAGTCCTCTGAAGTTATAGTAATAACATTCCAGAATATTCAAAGATTTCATTCTCTTTTGTCTTTAAAAAAAAACAAAACAATTTTACTAGCACAGAGTTGACCATAACTTAAATTTACAAAATAACATCTCAACCACCAACTACAAAATCATATTCATACACACAAAGCTGCTGGACCAAGTATGATTAGATAGTCTAAGATTGCCATTAATATTAACCTACTACTTGTCCATTCATTCTTCCTAGCACACAAGAAGTAAAGTAATGAAAGTTTCTCAAATGTACCTTTTTTAAAAAATTAAGGCAGTTTAATGTATTACTTTAACCAGCCACTTTGGAAAAGATGATTATTTCTCTTTTACTTTTAGAGTGGGGTTAACACATACAGAACTGAAGTATAGGAGGAGAAGTTAAGAGCCATTTGTCTAGGTTAGTTTTTATTTTATTTTATTTTATTTTATTTTATTTTATTTATGTTCCAGGATACAAGTGCAGAACATACAGGTTTCTTGCACAGGTAAACATGTGCCATGGTGGTTTGCTGCACCTATCAACACATCATCTAGGTATTAAGCCCCACATGCATTAGCTATTGATCCTGGTGTTCTCCCTCCCCCTGCACCCCTGACAGGCCCCAGTGTGTGTTCTCGTTGTTCAGCTTCCACTTATAACTGAGAACATTTGGTGTTTGGTTTCCTGTTCCTGTGTTAGTTTGCTGAGGACAATGGCTTTCACGTCCAAGCAAAGGACATGATCTCGTTCCATTTTTTGGCTGCATAGTATTCCATGGTGTATATGTACCACATTTTTTTTTATCCAGTCTGTCATTGATGGGCATTTGGGTTGGTTCCATGTCTTTGCTATAGTGAATAGTGTTGCAATGGACAGAATGATTTACATTCCTTTGGATATATACCCAGTAATGAGATTGCTGGGTCAAATGGTATTTCTGGTTCAAGGTCTTTGAGGAATTGCCACACTGTCTTCCACAATGGTTGATCTAATTTACATTCCCACCAGTAGTGTAAAAGCATTCCTATTTCTCCAAAGCCTTGCCACCATCTATTGTTTCTTGACTTTTAAATAATGTTTATTAATAAGTTTAAGTTCCTTGTAGATTCTGGCTTTGTCAGATGAACAGATTGCAAAAATTTTCTCCCATTCCGTAGGTTGGTTGTTCAATTGAGAAATCTCTTTTGCTGTGCAGAATCTCTTTAGTTTAATTAGATCTCATTTGTCAATTTTTGCTTTTGTGGCAATTGCTTTTGATGTTTTAATCATACAATCTTTGCTCATGCCTATGTCCTGAATTGTATTACCTAGTTTTTCTTATAGGGTTTTTATAGTTTTGGGGTTTACATTGAGGTATTTAATCCATCTTGAGTTAATTTTTGTATAAGGTACAAGGAAGGGATCCTATTTTAATTTTCTGCATATGGCTAGCCAGTTTTCCCAGCACCATTTACTAAATAGGGACTCCTTTCCCCATTGCATGTTTTTGTCAGGTTTCTTAAAGATCAGATGATTGTTGATGTGTGGTCTTATTTCTGAGATCTCTATTCTGTTCCATTGGTCCATGTGTCTGTTTTTGTACCAGTACTATGCTGTTTGGGTTACAGTAGCTTTGTGGTATAGTTTGAAGTCAGGTAGCATCATGCTGCCACCTTTGTTTTTTTTGCTTAGGACTGTCTTGGCTATATGGGCTCTGTTGGTTCCATATTAATTTTAAAGTAGTTTCCCTAATTCTGTGAAGAATGTCAATGGTAATTTAATGGGAAAAGCATTGAATCTATAAATTACTTTGGGCAGTATGGCCATTTTCACGATACTGATTCTTCCTATCCATGAGCATGGAATGTTTTTTCATTTGTTTGTGTTCTCTCTTATTTCCTTGAGCAGTGGTTTGTAGTTCTCTGATATGGTTTGGCTGTGTCCCCACCCAAATCTCATCTTAAATTATAGCTCTATAATTCTCACGTGTCATGGAAGGGACTCAATGGGAGGTAATTGAATCATGGGGGCAGGTCTTTTCCATGCTGTTCTCACGATAGTGAATAAGTCTCATGAGATCTGAAGGTTTTATAAAAGGGCAGGTCCCCTGTGAATGTTCTCTTGCCTGCTGCCATGTAAGATATGCCTTTGCTCCTCCTTTGCCTTCTGCCTTGATTGTGAGGCTGCCCCAGCCATGTGGAATTGTGAGTCCATTCAACATCTTTTTCTTTATAATTACCCAGTCTCAGGTATGTCTTTATTAACCGAGTGAAAATGAATTAATACAATAAATTGGTACCAGTAGAGAGGGGTGTTGTTCTAAAGATATCTGAAAATGTGGAAGCGACTTTGGAACTGGGTAACAGGCAGAGGTTGGAACAGTTTGGAGGGCTCAGAAGAAGACAGGAAAATGTGGGAAAGTTTGGAACTTCCTAGAAACTTGTTGAATGGTTTTGACCAAAATGCTGATAGTAATATGGACAATGAAGTCCAGCTTGAATTGGTCTCAGATGGAGATGAGGAACTTGTTGGGAACTGGAGCAAAGGCAACTCTTGTTATGTTTTAGCAAAGAGACTGGCAGCATTTTGTCCCTGCCCAAGAGATTTGTGGAGCTTTGAACTTGAGAGAGATGATTTACGGTATCTGGCAGAAGAAATCTCTAAGCAGTTCAAAATGTGACTTGGGCACTGTTAAAGGCATTCAGTCTTATGTACTCACAAAGATATGTATTGGAATTGGAACTTATGTTTAAAAGAGGAGAGCATAAAAATTTGGAAAATTTGCAGCCTGACAATGCAATAAAAAAGAAAAACCCATTTTCTAAAGAGAAGTTCAAGCTGGCTGCATAAATCTGCATAAGGAGTGAGGAGTCAAATGTTAATTGCTAAGACAATTGGGAAAATATCTCCAGGACATGTCAGAGACCTTCACAGAATCCCCTCCCATCACAACATCCCCTCCCATCACAAATCAGAAGGCCTAGGAGATAAAAAATGATTTCCTGGGTTGGGACCAGGGCCTCAGTGCTTTGTGCAGTCTCAGGACTCAGTGCCTGCATCCCAGCCATGGCTAAAAGGGGCCAATGTAGAGCTCAGGCCATTGCTTCACAGGGTGCAAGCCCCAAGCCTTGGTGACTTACACATGATGTTGGGCCTGCATGTGCACAGAAGACAATAACTGAGGTTTGGGAACCTCAGCCTGGATTTCAGAGGATGTATGGAAACACCTGGGTGTCCAGGGAGAGGTGTGCTGCAGGGGTGGAGGCTTCATGGAGAACCTCTGCTAGGGCAGTATAGAAGGAAAAAGTGGAGTATGAGCCCCCACACAGATTCCCCATCTGGGGACTGCATAGTGGAGCTGTGAGAAGAGGGCCACCATCCTCCAGACCTGAGGATGGTAGATCTACCTACAGCTTGCACTGTGCACCTAGAAAAGCTGCAGACACTCAACCCAGCCCATGAAAGCAGCCAGGAGGGGAGCTGTACCCTACAAAGCCAGAGGGGTGGAGCTGCCCAAGACCATGGGAACCCACCTCTTGCATGAGCTTGACCTGGATGTGAGACATGGAGTCAAAGGAGACCATTTTGGAGCTTTAAGATTTGACTGCCCTACTGGATTTTGGACTTGCATGGGTCCTGTAGCCCCTTCATTTTGGCCTACTTTTCCCATTTGAAATGGGTGTGTATAACAAATGCCTGTACCCCCATTGTATATAGGAAGTAACTAATGTGCTTTTGATTTTACAGGCTCATAGGCAAAGGGACTTGCCTTGTCTCAGATGAGACTTTGACTGTGGACTTTTGAGTTAATGCTGAAATGAGTTAAGACTTTGGGGGACTCTTGGAAATGCATGATTGGTTTTGAAATGTAAGGCCATGAGATTTGGGAGGGGCCAGGAGTGGATTGATATGGTTTGGCTGTGTTCCCACCCAAATCTCATCTTGAATTGTAGCTCCAATAATTCCCACATGTCATGGGTGGGACCCAGTGGGAGGTAATTGAATCATGGGCTGATGGTTTTATAAAGGAGAGTTCCCCTCTTCTTGCCTGACACCATGTTTATGTGACTTTGTGTTCATTCACCCCCTGCCATGATTGAGGCCTCCCCAGCCATGTGGAACTCTGAGTCTGTAAACCTCTTTCCTTTATAAATTACCTAGTCTTGGGTATGTCTTTATTAGCAGAGTGAGAGCTGAGAGCAGACAATACATACTCCTTGAAGAGGTCCTTCGCTTCCTTTGTTAGCTGTATTCCTAGGTATTTTTTTCTCTTACTAGCAATTGTGAATGGAAGTTCATTCATGATTTGGCTCTCTGCTCATCTATTGTTGGTGTATAGGAATGCTTGTGTTTTTTGCACACTGATTTTGTATCCTGAGACTTTGCCAAAGTTGCTTATCAGCTTAAGAAGGTTTTGAGCTGAGATGATGAGGTTTTCTAAAGATCATGGCATCTGCAAACAGAGAAAGTTTGACTTCCTCTCTTCCTATTTGAATACTCTTTATTCCTTTCTCTTGACTGATTGCCCCGGACACAACTTCCAATAATACGTTGGATAGGAGTAGAGAGAGAGGGCATCCTTGTCTTGTGCCAGTTTTCAAAGGGAATGCTTCCAGCTTTTGCCCATTCAGTATGATATTGCCTGTGGGTTTGTCATAAGTGTCTCCTATTATTTTGAGGTATGTTCCATCAATACCTAGTTTTTTTTTTTTAGACAGAGTCTCACTCTGTCGCCCAGGCTGGAGTGCAGTGGTGCGATCTCCGCTCACTGCAAGCTCCGCCTCCTGGGTTCACGCCATTCTCCTGCCCTAGCCTCCCGAGTAGCTGGGACTACAGGCGCCCACCACTATGGCCAGCTAATTTTTTGTATTTTTTTTAGTAGAGACGGGGTTTCACTGTGTTAGCCAGGATGGTCTCGATCTCCTAACCTTGTGATCTGCCTGCCTGGACCTCCCAAAGTGCTGGGATTACAGGCGTGAGCCACCATGCCTGGCCAATACCTAGTTTGTTGAGAGTTTTTAACGTGAAGGGATGTTGAATTTTATTGAAGGCCTTTTCTATGTCTGTTGAGATAATCATGTGTTTTTTGTCTTCAGTATGCTTACTGATTTGTATATGTTGAACCAGGCTTGCATGCCAGAAGATTAAGAAACTCACTCAAAACCACACAACTACATAGAAATTGAACAACCTACTCCTGACTGACTCCTGGGTAAATAATGAAATTAAGGCAGAAATCAAAAAATTCTTTGAAACCAATGAGAAAAAAGAGACAATGTACCAGAATCTCTGGGATGTAGCTACAGTAATTTTAAGAGGGAAATTTATAGCACTAAATTCCCACATCAAAAACTATGAAGATCTCAAATCAACACCCTAACATTGCAACTAAAAACTAGAGAACTAAGAGCAATCAAACCCCAAAGCTATCAGAAGACAAGAAATAACCAAGATCAGAGAGGAACTGAAGGAGATAGAGACATTTAAAAATACCCTTTACAATATCAATAAATCCAGGAGCTGGTTTTCAGAAAAAAATAATTAAATAGATAGACTCCTGGCTAGACTAATAAAGAAAAGAGAGAAGAATCAAATAGACACAATAAAAAATGATAAAGGGATATCGCCACTGATCCCACAGAAATACAAGCAACCATCAGAGAATACTATAATCACCTCTATGCAAATAAACTAGAAAATATAGAATAAATGGATAAATTCCTGGACACATACATCTTCCCAAGGCTGAACAAGGGAGAAGTTGAATCCCTGAATAGACCAATAACAAGTTCTAAAATTGAGGCAGTAATAAACAGCCTACCCACTAAAGAAAGACTAGGACTAGATATATTTACAGGTGAATTCTACCAGAGGTACAAAGAGGAGCTGGTATTATTTTTTCTGAAACTATTCCAAACAGTTGAAAAGGAAGGACTTCACTCTAACTCATTTTATGAAGCCAGCACATCCTGATACAAAAACCTGGCAGAGATACAGCAAAAATAGAAAACTTCAGGCCAATATCCCTGATGAACATTGATGCAAAAATCCTCAATAAAATATGGCAAACCGAATCCAGCAGCACATCAAAAAGCTTATCTACCACAGTCTAAGTTATTTAAGTTATTTAAATTGCACTTTGAGACAAGATTATACTTTCTACCCCTATAGTAAACAAGTTGTCTAGCAACTAGTCTCATCTTTTATGTTTTACCATGGCAAACTTCTTCTTTTTTTTTTTTTTTTTTGAGACAGAGTCTTGCCCTGCCACCCAGAATGGAGTGCAGTGGCATGATCTCAGCTCACTGCAACCTCTGCCTCCTGAGTTCAAGCAATTCTCCTGCCTCAGCGTCTCAAGTAGCTGGGATTACAGGTGCATGCCACCGTGCCCAGCAAATTTTTGTATTTTTAGTCGAGACGGGGTTTCACTATGTTGGCCAGGCTGATCTTGAACTCCTGACCTCATGATCTGCCCACCTCAGCCTCCCAAAGTGCTGGGATTACAGGCGTGAGCCAGTGTGCCCGGCCACCACAGCAAACATCTTACAAGTTTGTTCTTCATGATAAAGCAAAGACAGAATTTGGAATTGAGTGTTTTAGAGCTAGTGCTGCTAGAGAATTTTCCTTTTTAATATGGAGGGGATTTGTGGGCAATGGTGACATATGTACATAGAAAAAAACAACACAATGCTATAATTATGAAACTTTTCAGAGAATCTTTAGTATTCAGTGTGAAACAGTGTCAGGTACTACAACAGATGAGATAAAAAGAGAAAAAAATTATTTCTGCCATCAAGTATCTTAGCAACTAGTAAGGGCAATAAGAGAGTAACTTTTACAATACACAGCAGTTCATCACTGGCCTCTTAAGAGAGCTATAAGTTGCATAGTATTTAGATACAAAAGAGGGACCATAGTGAGCAGAGGGTCAGAAAAGGCTTCCTAAAAGTTATAACTTTTAGAATACAATCAAGATTTCCTTAACCAATTCAGAATTCCTTGGGAAATTAAAAATTAAATTGAAACCGTAAAGTGTTGTTTTGATTTTATAGATTAAATATAAAATGTGTATTTTAGTCCCCTTGTATAAAAAATATATAAACTTCTCTAAAATCACATTGGTTGTGATCCTTGGTCTATCATTTTCACCCTGAATTTAAGCTAAAACCAATTAAATTTTAATCTGAAAGGAAAAGAAGAAAAAAGAAAACTAGCATTTATTGATTGCCACTGGCCTGACATAACCATTTTGTATATTTTATTCATTAATTCTCACAAAAATCCATCAGGTTGGTAGATATTATTTCCCTCTATTTATAAGTTTAAATGTGTCTCAAAAGTGTTAAATGTCTTTCTCCAATTTGCAAAACTAAGTGGCTTTGGAGATTTGGAGACCCAAGTCTATCTGTTTCCTACTCACACATTATTTTCTGCTCCTGCTTCCTAAAAAGAAAAGAAAAAAAAAACAAGGTTTGTATTTAGAAAAAGGATGCAGTCTCATTGTCATTTGGCTCAGCTTACCTATGTGCATTCACAGTAATAATAAAATATTGTTTCCAAATCTGAATAATATAAGAAGGTATTTGTTAACTCATTAATTGTTATAATGTAATTGTTATAATGATGTCTTTAATAAAGAATGACTCATAGGAAAGGCCTCCAACTACATACTTCACTCCTTCCTCTGAGAGCATCAAATTGCGCCAGATCAATATTTGCAATATCATACTGTTATTTCTGAGAATCAATAGTAAATTGAAAAAAAAAAACATAATCAGGCTACAGATCACCATGTCTTCAATGCTGTTGAAGACTACATTTCTCTTCCCTATCACACCATTCTCTCACTCTAATTATAAACCTCCATATATTTAATTAAAAGTAAATTGGTTGAAGAAATGAGAAAAATACTGGGTCTGAAACCCTTCCAGGTTTCCATCCAAGACCATGATAGTTTTGTGGGTTTGTTTAATGTGTTTAAAAGCTTTTCCTGTTGAATTCATGTTATTAAGGGGTGGTAGTAGTAGTTGTTTTATAGCACACATCACAAATCAAGTTAAAAATTTTAAATGCAATTAATACCTTCATAAGTTAGAGCATCTTCAGAGTTTTCTATCACAAAGTTTTGTTTACAGGCTATTCAGTCACCAATAATCACATTTTAGCAATATACCACTTTCTTAGGGTACTTAACAAAATCTTTATCCCTAAAATGCTTATAGTCTAATAAAACCTTCAACCATGATTATCTCAATTGTAATAAAAGTAGAAAACAAAGAGAATTTATCATTTCTCAGTCATCAAAAAGCAAGCCTTTAGATAAAGAAGACATTTATATCTTCATTTCTATTCACTATGTGTAATCTTCAGCAATATTTTAAACAATAGATATACAAACAAAATATATCTAAATGTAAAGCCAACATCCAGAGATGAGTTCCTTATCTTTTGCCTACCTCAATTCACCCTTAAAACTTACCCTGTTATGAATCCTTCCTCAATTTGAATCCTTTCTTTTCAGTAGAGAAATTTGTCAAATTCCTTTTCTGCCTTTTTCTGTTGCAAGGGTCTTTTAAGGCTGAATTAATCCAATGGCTAAACTGTAGAAAAGAAAAAGGAAAGTATACTTTGTTTTCTTTTTCTTGGGAGCATGATCTCATGGTTTTATTTAAAATATTGTAGCAATATTTAGGATGCTGATAGACACTTTTAGAAATAAAGTAAGAGTAATTAATTTGACAGCAAAACTAGGAAAACCAGAGGCTGCCCTCCCAGCCTTCTACTTTTTGCTGCCACTTACAGTTTAAGTTTAAGTCATCCAAGTTACTTGGCTAAGGATTGAATTAACTAGCATGATTCCCTAAGTGCAGGCACAGCCCTTTTTTCGCATCCCAAGCCCCAGTGTGGCAAGAGGTGTTTGTTTGTTTGTTTGTTTTTCCCTCATGTTTGATGGCCCACCACAAAAGCTCACTCAGTCATGAAGCTAAAATAAAGAAATTGTCAAAAGTTCAGAATCCTGAAATTTTAGTAATCGTTGTGAAGATGTATGTCAGTTAACGCTTTATCATTTTTTAATTGCTTTTGATCACAGTCATTTGATCCTTACCACAACCCTGTGAAGTTGGTCAAGCAGATATTATTATTTACCATTTTATAGATGAGAATATAGAGAATGAGGTGAGTGACTCAACTACAGTCAAAGAAAAAGAACCCCTCCTGGAGTAGAATTCACATTCTTGGATCATTGCACAGTGATATGTTCCTTCAGCTTGCAAGGTTATAGGCAGTATAATGATTGTTATCTCATAATGCATAAAAATTGCACTGGAGGCAAAACCAGTCTCCAGTTATGATTGTCACTGGAGATTCTTGAGAGAATATTGCCATGAATAAGAGTAAGAGACACTGAACCAGTAAAGATCATATTCATTCTAGATCTGCCACTGCATGGCTCAGTGGATTAGGGCAAATCACATCGACAACCCAGGATTCCTCTGCTAATATTTCAGAAACACAACCCATATGCTGAGTACCAAATATTAATAGAATTATCAGATATGGTATTTTTATTTTTATTTCTTGAGATGGAGTCTTGCTCTTGTCGCCCAGGCTGGAGTACAATGGCGCAATCTCGGCTCACTGCAAACTCCGCCTCCCGGATTCAAGCAATTCTCCGGCCTCAGCCTCCTGAGTAGCTGGGATCACAGCTGCCCACCACCACGTCCAGCTAACTTTTTGTATTTTTAATAGAGACGGGGTTTCACCATGTTGGCGAGGCTGGTCTCGAACTCGTGACCTCAGATGATCCGCCCGCCTTGGCCTCCCAAAGTGCTGGGATTATAGGTGTGAACCACTGCACCTAGCCCAGATATGATATTTTTGTCCTTGCTTTTCATATGACAGGTGTTTCTGTTTCTGGGGGAAAATAGAGCGGATTTCTGTTAGTGATAATAGGATATCCTTCTGCATTTAAAGAGGATGGTAGGTATGAGTGTGGTGGCTCATGCCTATAATCCCAATGTTTTGGGAAGCTGAGGCTGGAGGATTGCTTAAGCCCAGAGTTCAAGACCAGCCTAGGTAATATAGTGAGATCCCAACTCTACAAATTTTTTTTCTTAATTAACTGGGCATGGTGGAGCACGCCTGTAGTCCCAGCTACCTGGGAGATTGAGGTGGGAGGATCACTTGAGCCCAGGAAGTTGAGGCTGCAATCAGCCATGATCACACCACTGCACTCCAGCCTGAGCCACAGAGTGAGACCTTATCTCCAATAAAAATAGAAGGGAAAATAAAGAGGATGGTAGTATACATTCCACTCACACTGAGATTTCCTAAAGGAAATTGGATTAGAAATGGACTTTGAAGAACCAGGGAAAATTTATGTGTTGTTCAGTATATATTATAGACCTTTTTTTTTTATTTTTTTAAGCTGGACTTTATTTTTTAGAGCAGTTTTGGTTTCAGAGCAACATTAAATGGAAAATACAGAGAGTTCCCACATACTCCTCCCTGACCACATATACACAACCTTCCCACCATTAATATCCCAATCAGTGTGGTGCATTTGCTACAGTTAATGAACCAACACTGACACATCATCAACCAAAGCTCATGTTTTACATTAGGGTTCACACTTTTTGTTATGCATTCTATATGTTTTAAGTGTAAAATAACATCCATTCAGCATTATAGTACCAGAGAATAGTTTCACTGCCCTAAGACTCCCCTGTGCTCCACCTATTCATCTCTTCCTCCTCCTAAACCCCTGGCAACCACTCATCTTTTCACTGTCTCCACAGTTTTGCCTTTTCCAGAATGACATATAGTTGGAATCATATAGTATGTGCCTTTTCAAGTTTGCTTCTTTCAATTAGCAATATGCATTTAAGATTGCATCATATCTTTTTTATTATTATGATTATATTTTAAGTTCTAGGGTACATGTGCACAACATGCAGGTTTGTTACATATGTAAACATGTGCCATGTTGGTGTGTTGCACCCATTAATTCATCATTTACATTAGGTATATCTCCTAATGCTATCCCTCCCCCCTCCCCGCACCCCACGACAGGCCCTAGTGTGTGATGTTCCCCACCCTGTGTCCAAGTGTTCTCATTGTTCAATTCCCACCTATAAGTGAGAACATGTGGTGTTTAGTTTTCTGTCCTTGTGATAGTTTGCTCAGACTCATGGTTTCCAGCTTCATCCATGTCCCTACAAAGGACATGAACTCATCCTTTTTTATGGCTACATAGTATTCCATGGTGTATATGTGCCACACTTTCTTAATCCAGTCTATCATTGATGGACATTTGGGTTGGTTCCTAGTCTTTGGTATTGTGAATAGTGCCACAATTAACATACGTGTGCATGTGTCTATATTGCAGCATGATTTATAATCCTTTGTGTATATACCCAGTAATGTGATGGCTGGGTCAAATGGTATTTCTAGTTCTAGATCCTTGAGGAATTGTCACACTGTCTTCCACAATGGTTGAACTAGTTTATCCCACCAACAGTGTAAAAGTGTTCCTATTTCTCCACATCCTCTCCAGCACCTGTTGTTTCCTGACTTTTTAATGATCGCCATTCTAACTGGTGTGAGATGGTATCTCATTGTGGTTTTGATTTGCATTTCTCTGATGGCCAGTGATGATAAGCATTTTTTCATGTGTCTGTTGGCTGCATTAATGTCTTCTTTTGAGAAGTGTCTGTTCATATCCTTACCCACTTTTTGATGGGGTTGTTTGATTTTATTCTTGTAAATTTGTTTCTTTGTAGATTCTGGATATTAGCCCTTTGTCAGATGGGTAGATTGCAAAAATTTTCTCCCATTCTGTAGGTTGCCTGTTCACTCTGATGGTAGTTTCCTTTGCTGTGCAGAAGCTCTTTAGTTTAATTAGATCTCATTAGTCAATTTTGGCTTTTGTTGCCATTGCTTTTGATGTTTTAGTCATGAAGTCCTTGCCTATGCCTATGTCCTGAATGGTATTGCCTAGGTTTTCTTCTAGGGTTTTTATGGTTTTAGATCTAACGTTTAAGTCTTTAATCCATCTTGAATTAATTTTTGTGTAAGGTTTAAGGAAGGGGTCCAGTTTCAGCTTTCTACATATGGCTAGCCAGTTTTCCCAACACCATTTATTAAACAGGGAATCCTTTCCCCATTTCTTGTTTTTGTCAAGTTTGTCAAAGGTCAGATGGTTGTAGATGTGTGGTATTATTTCTGAGGGCACTGTTCTGTTCCATTGGTCTATCTCTCTGTTTTGGTACCAGTACCATGCTGTTTTGGTTACTGTAGCCTTGTAGTATAGTTTGAAGTCAGGTAGTGTGATGCCTCCAGCTTTGTTATTTTGGCTTAGGATTGACTTGGCAATGTGGGCTCTTTATTGGTTCCATATGAACTTTAAAGTAGTTTTTTCCAATTATGTGAAAAAAGTCATTGGTAGCTTGATGGGGATGGCATTGAATCTATAAATTACCTTGGGCAGTATGGCCATTTTCACGATATTGATTCTTCCTATCCATGAGCATGGAATGTTCTTCCATTTGTTTGTGTCCTCTTTTATTTTGTTGAGCAGTGGTTTGTAGTTCTCTTTGAAGAGGTCCTTCACATCCCTTATAAGTTGGATTCCTAAGTGTTTTATTCTCTTTGAAGCAATTGTGAATGGGAGTTCACTCATGATTTGGCTCTGTGTTTGTCTGTTATTTGTGGATAGGAATGCTTGTGATTTTTGCACATTGATTTTGTATCCTGAGGCTTGGCTGAAGTTGCTTATCAGCTTACGGGGATTTTGGGCTGAGACAATGGGGTTTTCTAAATATACAATCATGTTATCTGCAAACAGGGACAATTTGACTTCCTCTTTTCCTAATTGAATACCCTTTATTTCTTTCTCTTGCCTGATTGCCCTGGCCAGAACTTCCAACACTATGTTGAATAGGAGTGGTGAGAGAGGGCATCCCTGTCTTGTGCCAGTTTTCAAAAGGAATGCTTCCAGTTTTTGCCATTCAGTATGATATTGGCTATGGGTTTGTCATAAATAGCTCTTATTATTTAGAGATAAGTCCCATAAATACCTAGTTTATTGAGAGTTTTTAGCATGAAGGGCTGTTGGATTTTGTTGAAGGCCTTTTCTGAATCTATTGAGATAGTTATGTGGTTTTTGTCTTTGGTTCTGTTTATATGATGGATTACATTTATTGATTTGTGTATGTTGAACCAGCCTTGCATCCCAGGGATGAAACCAACTTTATCCTGGTGGATAAGCTTTTTGACGTGCTGCTGGATTCAGTTTGCCAGTATTTTATCGAGGATTTCTGCATCGATGTTCATCAGGGATATTGGTCTAAAATTCCCTTTTTTTTTGCTGTGTCTCTGCCAGGCTTTGGTATCAGGATGATGCTGGCCTCATAAAATGAGTTAGGGAGGATTCCCTCTTTTTCTATTGATTGGAATAGTTTCAGAAGAAATTGTACCAGCTCCTCTTTGTACCTCTGGTAGAATTCAGCTGTGAATCCGTCTGGTCCTGGACTTTTTTTGGTTGGATATTGCAGACCTTTTTACATAAGTCCCAGCCGTAGACTCTGGAAATTAAGAAGCAAAACCTAGCAATGGCCCCACCCTCTTCTATAGCTTTTTTTTTTTCCACAAATAAGTTAGTACAGATATAGAATGCCACATGCTGATCCATACCATGAAGAAAAATATAGCACGCCAAGTGGAATAAGGCATCCCAGGTAGAGGGGTGTCTGTGTGTGTGTGTTTGTATGTGTGTGTGTTAGAATTGGGGTGGAGGGGGTAGAAGGTTAATGTTTTATATAATGTAATCAAAAGAAACCTCACTGACAGTTTGAGCCAGAGGTCAAATGAGCAGAGACCTGAGGAGGTGAGGGAGCAACCCATGAGGAAATATGGGGGAGAGCTTCACAGCAAGGAATAACAAGGCATAAGGTGTGAGCCACCTGTTTAATATGTTTCAGGGGAAGCAAAGAGACCAGTGTGGCTAGATGGAGTTAGCGTGGAAGAGACAGAAGAAATAAGGTCAGAGAAATGGTGAGAGCCTTGTAAGGATTTTGGACTTTACTCTGAGTGAAATTGGAAGCCATTGAGAAACTCTGAGAAGTGACAGGAACAATATCAAAGATTTCAAATAGGGAACTTTTTAAATTATGATTATATATCAGAAAAAGCTAATAAAGAAACCTAAAGAGACTTATCAATGTTGACATTCTAATGCATATCTTCTATAAACACTGAGGATCCCCCGCCATTTAAATTTTCAGAGAAAATAACATGTTTTAAAGTCTCCAAGCCATTCAACTAGAACGAGAATCAATTCTCTATTATACAATCCAAATTAAGCACAGTTAAAGTTACTTCTCATGTTAAATTGTAATTTTTATATTCAAGACTCAACTAAACTCAAATACAGTACTTACCAAAATAATAAAGTGTTTCTACAGAAATCTGTATACTTCCTATCCAGACTTCCCATCATACAATTGTGGATCATGTTTTAAAAATTCACAGAGGGATATTTGCTGAGCCCTGAATGTCATGGTGATAATAGGATATTATTCTCTGTGTAAATCTACCTTCCTCACAGCAAAATGTCTCTAATCTAATTGTGTGACTTCAGGCAATCCTCGGGTTGCTCTAGCCTCTTGCACATCCTGTTCATAATAGGGATAGCAAGGTGGCCTACTTCTTTCCCCGTAATAATTTATTATTAATGATAGGACCATCACGAAACATTGTGGGCTTCATTGATGAATGTGTTATGTCATTTCACAACAATTATTGAAGCATCATTCTTATGTCAGACATTGGGAAGAGTACAAAGGAAAAGGTTGTTGAGACTACCCTCCAACAAGTGCTAGTCTCCTGGGAAAGGCAAGCGTGTATTTTGAAAGGTAACATGATGCAGAATGCATTACGAGCTGTCACAGGAGTATTAGGGCAATAAAATTATCTTTTTGGTACTTTAGATTTAAAAAGAAAAAATTCTTTCACATACAGCATCTCATTTAATGTTTACACCATTCCCAAACAAACAATGCTTCTTAAACATACTCAAAGGGAATGTAAATTTCAACTAACGATTAAGGAAAGAACAGGAGTAGCTCAAGGAAGACCTCATGACAAGAACATGAAGGATAAATTATTTTAAAATCGGATGAATATTTGCATAAGTGTAAAATGTAGTAAACTCTAATGATCCTCAAAACTAGCACTGTTGCCTTTTCACCCGAAGGTGGGATCTCCTGCTCTTCGGTTTGTGATGACCTTAAATCGTCTTTATTCCTAAAGAAAACCACATAAATTCTATGATGGTTTACTCAATCTCATTCTTTGTCAAAAGGTCAAGAAAATAGAAACTTTGGTTCAATATTGTCAAAGAAAGAAAATACTGAAATCCATTATACAGTTGTGGTCATCCTTAATATTTAGGAACATAGCAAGCACAAACTTTTTAAGAATAACATGGATATAATATTAAATGAAAAGATGACATTCTGCTAGAAATTCATGTATAGTCACTGCTTTTATTCTGAAAAAATGTTGATATACCTCATGTCATCGGGAGTTTTATACTTTCGTTCCACTTCACTGAAAATAACAAGGTAATCTTATGTGGTTCCTCCAAATTGGAAACCACTTCACATAATATATTGACCAAAAACATTCCCTCTATAAGTTTAAAACTGTCTTCTTTCTTGAAGACAATCTTTGCTTAATGGCTTTGCATAGAGGTAACTCCAATTCAAGGTAACTTGCATGCAGCCCAAGTATTGCAATATAAATAAAATACACTGGACAGAGAATCAGGAGATGTGAGGTCTGCCCCAAATGGTTGTATTGACTAGCAAGTCACTCCTGTTATTTAGGTCTCAGTTATGCCATCTATCAAATGAAAGAATATTTCTTAAAAAGACTTTTGTTTTTTCTTGAAAATTTGTGTTTAAAACACTCATTTGTGATAGACATATCTACATACACACATTGCATACAAATATACCCAATAAAATAAATTCCCATATTTTTTCACAAAATCACCATGGATCATTTTTCCCACTTCATCAAAATTTCATCTAGTCAATAATGTTTCTTGACCTGGGGGACCATTTTTAATTGACACTGGCCAAAGTGTCATTTTTCCTGTTTGTTTGAAGCTCATAATAAAATTTCCCAAAACATCAATTTTCATGTGGATTTCTCCATAAGAGAAACATCAGGTAAAAAGTAGGGAAGGCAGAGCAGGAACTGAAAGCAACTCATGTGAACCATAAATTTTTGTTTACAGCACATGAGGTATCAGCCAATTGCTTCATAAGCCATCATTAGAGTAAAAGTTGAAGATAAGGAACAACAATAAAGTTTTGCTGAAGGGCTGGAAAAAACATTTAGCTTTATTTCTTTTCACATTTTTTTTTCAGATTGCTAATATAAAGAGTCAACTTTTGAACCTTAAGCCATTTTTAGACCAGCCCTAAAAGAAGCAATAAGAACAACTAAATCACTTCATGGACCATTTTGTTTTTCTCCATCCTAGGTGTATGATTTTCCTTTCCTGCAATGTTTCCACTCACCAGGAAGTATCATCTCTAGGAGGACCATTCAGCATAGATGAATAGAGATGCAGCAGCTTAGATGACACTATTTTACCCACCATCAATGGCAAATATTCCCCAAACCCTAAACTGTGCCCTTGTGGTAACCTCACATCCATCTGATCCCATACGCTGAGAGGCTTTCAAAGAGCTCATTGGATGCAATATTTGGGCAAAATTGAAAGGAATCTTAGAGATTACTTAGTCAAAGCTTGAAATCTATTTTTTAAAGTAACGTAACAATTTCTTAAACAACATTATATTAAGAATTAAAATATTTAAATCTGATAAAAGTGGAGTCGCTTTGATTGAATTCAGATGTGGAAAACCTTGATAATCATCTGTATAATCCTCTTTTTCTTCTCTTCCCCTTCCTCAACCTATTGTACTCATTTGTTAAATGAGAAAGCTAGTGTGATATTTCTATCCATGTAATAGAAAGTTTATATAATAGATTTATAATTATCTGTTGATATATAGCTTATAATTTCTATATAATAGAAATTATATAATAACAGTTTCTGTACTTACAGACTGTACACTCAGTAATGATAAAGAACAAAAATTCTACCCACTCTACTGAACCAAATGAGGGTATGAGCAATTGTCTGTAGTCACGGCATTCACAACCATTGCAGTTTTTAGTTTGAAATGTTTTTATGAAAATTATGTACCCCATTATGACAGGTAAAAGTAATGAGACTGTTAAAACTGCAAGTAGGAAAATACATATGACTATCAGAGAAAAGAGATGTGAAATAATTTTAAGTGCTGAGAGAAGTGATGAATTTTGCAATGCATATATTAGATTAAGTTTTGGAGAGCTTAGTTAATTCTCAAGGCAAGGCAAGGGATTGCCTGATACTGTGTGGGACAGGCCTATGAAATTGTACAGATGTGCTTGTGCATTAAGAGACAAGAAAAGCAACTGAAAAAAAGGGAGAAACTTTAGAGTATGTGGCTACAGAATCAGTATTAATTCTGACGCCTGTTAACCAGGTGTTAATTCTAAAAAAAGGTTAGGATTAACATTAAGAATTTAAAATCTACTCTCAGTAAAAATATTACTCCTGAGACTTTTGTTCCAAGCCACTGATGATCCATTGGTTTCAAAGCCCATTAGAATCTGAACAGAATTAAAGTGAGCATCCAGGTTGTGAAGGAGAATATAACTGCTGAGAAATTCCTCACAGCATTTGCTGGGCATATCAAAGGTAATTCCATCTCAGCAGATATTTGTTGTGGAAAAATTGGTCTATTTGGGGAGAAAATAATATTCTCATTTTACCACTTTATGTTTTTAGTGGAAATGATAGGATTGTTGGCACAAACTCCTCTCAATCTCTTAGGACTTAGGAGCAAAGGGATATATGAATAGCTTTTTAGAGGCCAGTTCATTCATATCTAGAGACCCAGTTTGCTCTATGTAATGAACAATTAAACTTCTCAGTAACACCACAAGTTTCTTATCATGAATGAGTTGGCCTATTTGGAGGGCACTACACTTAAATTTTTATTTTCCTTTAGAGATATAATGTGATTGAGAGAATGATGTCTAGTCACAGTGCCCCTCATTATCATCAGAACTTCTAGAGTTATTTCAGAGTTCCAATATTGTTTTTAATCTTCTAATTTAAAAGTACAACATAAAAATAAATTGTATTGTGTTTCAAGTAATAAAATCTATACCCATCTGCTAAATGCGCAAAATTCTCCCTGTAAAGCTAATTAACTAGATAAAAGGTTCGTATCAGCCTTTTAGCAGTTCCTGTCTCTAAGGGCCTAACTCAGTAATTAATCATGTTTCTGGGAGTCTCTGAAAACACTTTTTCAGCTTCATGGGTCTTTAGAAATGAAGCATCTTGCACATCATCCAAAATATCTTAATCTCTCAATCTGTTTAGAGTCCAGTCAAGTTCCTACAAGGAGCAGAGTTAAATGTCCTTGGAATGAAGCCTGTGTATTCTCATCACTTAATCAGTCATTTACCTCAGGATACAGAGAACAGCAGTTGAATTTTTAATCAACTTTTATTTTTAAAGCATTGTTAACATTAGCCTGATCATCTGAGTTCACCTTAACATGCTAGCTTGGTTGAAATCAGAGAAAGTAATGAAGTATGAGTTAAGCACTGAAGGAAGTTTACAGGAAAAATGTATAATACTACATAGATGTGTTGTTTAACAGGCCACACATTGGTTCCTATTAATGTTCCAGATGTTAGCTAAGATGTGTATGGATATGTCATGGTGGCCAGAACTCTTGGGCATCATCACCTGCTATACGATCATGTTAATTTTATTCCTCCCTTAAGGAAAATACCTTGGCAATTTAAGACCTCCCAAGAGAGGTGACATTTTACCAGCTAGAACACTAATTGAACAAGACTTGCTGAGAACAATAACCTAAAGGATGCATGCAGAGACAGGGTATAGAGGAATTGGCACCCAGGAGAAAAGGCTAAGATCATCTTTCCCACTAAATCATTTGGCTAGCTTCCTACCTGGAGCTTATCCTCTAACCCCCAATTTTCCAGACTTGACAGCTTTTTAAAAAGTCCTTGAAGGAAAGTGACTATAAATCATCTATAAGCACGATCAGAAGATGTACAGAGAAGACACCGATTCTTCATAAGCCTATGCCTTAGAGTTAGCACCCCCAATTTAATGGCTCTGTTGCGGTCACAGTCTGAATGTATTCACCTCCTGTATATGCAGTCTCCAGTGATGGATTTGAAAATCCTTCAAGCTATTCTTTTTTCTTTAATTTTATTTTTCCATAAGTTATTGGGGTACCGGTGGTATTTGGTAAGTTCTTTAGTGGAGATCTGTGAGAACCTGGTGCACCCAACACTCCAGCAGTAGACACGGCACCATATTTGTTGTCTTTTATCTCTCGCCCTCTCCCACTCTTCCTCCCAAGTCCCCAGAGTCCAGTGTATCATTCTTATGCCTTTGCATCCTCATAGCTTAGCTCCCATATATCAATGAGAACTAAAAACCAAGGGTAACATAAACTTCAAAAAAAGACTACTAGAGGATGTGGTAGACAGTATCAGAAGAAATACACTCCTTGAAGATATAAAGCTAACTGCCATGGACTTTTTTAAATGAGGCTTTCTTCACTTTTTCTTGGAATTTTATAGTGTCACTCTAACAAAGCTGAAGAGGGTCGAAATTTTTAATTACACATTTTCTTTAATTACAGGCTCCTTTGCTATATTTACCAAATAGCTAGTAGCCCTGAGGGTGGAGTTAGGCTCTTTAAAGTCATGTTTTAATCTCTTTATAATTGCAATTTGATTGCTGGTGTAAATTACCTAGTAGGCTTGCCACTTTCAGCGCCAGTCATTTCCCAGAGTGCATAATTTTGAATTAAAAGGCTGATATCCATCCAAAAGTTTCCCAGAATGTTTCATGGGCTCAGTGAATTATGCATTAAACAGAATTCTTTAAAAAGAAGGCAAGAGGTTTCTTTGATGTCAGCTGGGTTTTTCATCATATTATGGACTATTAATTTCTAGACTCTTTTAACGGTAGTTTCTTGAAATCTATGTTCAATTTAGGACTTATTACTGATCTTTCTCTAACCTTTATATTTTATTTTAACAGCATCATATGTCACCCTGAACATGGCAGGTTCTGGCAGAAACCTGGTGGTTAATTTCTTAGGGGGAAAAGGAGGGGGAATGGGAAAAAGAACAATTTGCGTCAAATGCACCATCTGCTGGACAGAACACGTATCTACTTACAGGAGCTTGCCTTCACATTAGGAAAATGCTTTAGAAATCTCATGAGGACAAAACCAATGAAAGGGCTGAGATACACATATGGAAGCTCATCTATGGATACCTCTACATCATATTCAAATGCCAATGTCCCCCTTTGATGATTTTGTCAAGCCATGAAAGAGATAACCTTTGACTGGTATGTTTGATTTTGAGCTATGTTCCCTTTGCAAATGTAACCCTATAGATTGTTAAGGAAATAAATACCATTCCCCCAACTTATACAAAAGAAAGTAAGGGTAGTCAAGTTTCTACCATCATATGCAAATACAAATTCTGGGGAAATTATTTACATTATACACAATTTCATATTACTATTCTCCTTTTATATTTTCAGTACACAAAGCACTTCGAAATTAGTCACAGGCTGTGTTTTACTACACCCTTATAGATTAAGTGAACATATACTTTATCATCCAACCCAGCCACTTATGAGAGTGAAAAGAAGCACTATGAATAATTATGCCAGAACATGCACAGACTAGTATTTTCTTGGGCAAAGCAGACTTTATCCTGTCTCCTTGTTTTATGTCTCTTTATTTATAGGTAATCAAATATCAGAAACAGAAATCATCTCTTAGTCTATCCTACTGCCAACTCATGTTACAGAAGAACAAACATAAAAAGATGAAATGATTCAGTGTAGTAGAAAGATTCCAGACTGGGGCAGTGAGGAGTAAGATGTGGTTTTCATCGCAAATATGCTCAGCATTGAGATTATTTGACTCTATTATTCGTATAATAATTCATTCATGGTTAAGTACCATAAGAATGGCCAGGTAAAGTTTCATGAGTACCTGGAAGGTATAAGTCATTCTAGCTAAAAGAATACATTGTTTCATGGAGAGGGTGGCCTCTGAATTAAGCATTGACAGAGAGGTAGCATTTGCAGAGTAGGCACTCCAGCCAAGGCAGAAGCATTCAGAAATTAAATGGGTAAACAAAGAAAAATATAGTGCTTCCCCATCCAGTGGCTATTATTGCCTTTCAACAAACATTCCTTGAAGCTTACTAAGTGACAAGCACTTTTTTTTTAACCTTTATTTTAGGTTCAAGGGTACATGTGCAGATTTATTACATAGGTAAATTGCATGTCACAGGGATTTGGCATACAGATTATTTCATCACCCAGGTAATAAGCATAGTACTCAATAGGTAGTTTTTTGATCCTCTTCCTCCTCCCAGCATCCACCCTCAAGTAGGCCCAGTATCTGTTGTTTTCTTCTTTGTGTTCTATATGTACTCAATGTTTAGCTCCCACTTGCAAGTGAGAACATGCATATTTGGTTTTCTGTTTCTGCAGCAGTTTGCTTAGCATAATTGCCTCCACCTCCATCCATATTACTGCAAAGGATATGATCTCGTTCCTTTTTATGACTGTGTAGTATTCCATTATGTATATGTACCACATTTTCTTTATCCAGTCTACTGTTGATGGGCATTTTGGTTGATTCCATGTCTTTGCTGTTGTGAATAGTGCTGCGATGAACATATGCTTGCATGTGTCTTTATGCTACTCCAGACATCAATTCCTACCTTCAAGAATTTACAGCCTAATAAGCAGTAAGATTTATGAGTCTGTATTTGAAAGGCCATTTCTGAATTAGAGGTAAGTGTGGGAATTAGCAGCGTATTTAAACTGACAGGAAATAGATTAAGATCATTCAGGGAAAAGATGAAGAGAAGAAAGAGAAAAAGGCACAGAACAGAACCCTGAGGTTCTCCATATTTAGAAGTAAGAGGAAGAAATTCTCAGCCAAGGAAACTGAAGAAAAACAGTTGGTATGGTAAGAGTAAAATGAAAAGAAAAATAATCTTGTTATTTTCTCCGATTTGGGAATATGGGCAGAGCTTAGGGGAAATGAAGCTTGTCAAGGTGTAGATCAGATTTAACTTTAAGCTTCTTCATTATCCAATAATTATCACAGTAATTTAAAAATTATAAATAGCTTTCTCCAAGAAACCTTAAATGCTTTACGTGTCCCTTCTAATGTTATCTCCCTAGAATTGTTATTAAATTATAAAATGATACATTATTGAAAGTTAAGCAAAAACACCATTATCATCTCTGCTGTATTCGGTTTTAGATTTCCTGTAGGGAAATACTCAGTTCTCCCTTTTCACTTTCAATGAGATGGATCAAAGCCGAGCTACAATTCCAATCTTATTTATGAATATAAAATTAACTCAAAATATAGCTCATTTTCTCCAGTTCCATCCTATACAGGGTACTCTGTTTTGTTGTCCATTATTTTTTAAATGAATGCTATTCAATGAGCTGTTTAGGGCTAGCTTTTGATCATTTTTCATGTTAACTATTATGGAAAATTTAAAGTACAACTAAGGCTGAAGGTCAGTGCAAAGAAGAGAAAATATTTCTCAGATTTTCTGAGCCTTGTCAAGTCTCAGCTGTCATCTGGTTGGGTTTTGTAACTCATTTATCCTTGCAGTAATATTAAAGCACATACTACATGTGAGGCCCTATACCTTCTAGCCTACATTAAAGCTAGAAAGGTTTCAGCTCTGCCTTCATGGAAGTTACAATCTGTTAGAGAATGCACATGAGTAAATGAAATTATCAATACAACACCACTAAATCTATCCAGAAGCAACTTATACCACAAAAGCAACTACCTGAGGTGCAATCTAGAGGCAGAAAGAGAATTTGAATCTACTGCAGTAGATCAATGCAATACATGCACACACACATGCACACATATATACAACATACGCTGAGCCTACCTCCTTAGACATTATCTTATGTTGCAGACCAGAGCATTCCTTCTTGTCTGGATCACTGCTTTGTGTGGTAACAAGAAAAATGAATTCCTTCTCAAACGATCCATCTATAGAAATCCTCACATCACACTGTGTTCATCTATTTTGCCTGAAAGACCAGCTCTGCTTGTCATTGCTAGTTGTTCATTCATAATGCAATTAGTAATATGCTTAGTATGTGCCTCTTATTGTGCTATATATTGATGATAAATAAGACATGGTCTCTACCTTCAAGCCAACTAAATCAACATGTGATAATGACTATAGTACATGAACTCACTTAGGGCCTACTGAAGTACCAGGAACAAATACATAAATTAGACTGGGGATCTAAGAATTGGAGTAAGGTAGAATAGAACACACCATAGTTAAGAACACAAGTGCTGGAGTCATGTAGACCTGAGTTTGATTCTGAGACTTTCACTTACTAGTCACATGGTTCCACCTTTTGTATGCTCAGTTTTCCCATCTGTAAAATATCAGTAAGAACCCATTTCATTGGGTTAAGCTAAATGAGATGATGTATGTAAAGCACAAGCACTGATACATAGTAGGTACTCAAGTAGATGCATATGGAGCAATAATCATACATATACTTTATGATTTATTCCTTATGTGATTAGAAGGAACAATTGGGAAAGTATCCGGTAGACTAAAGATATTATTAAGTAAAAAATAAAAGTGCATATATACCAAATGTGTCAATAGCCAGCAGATACCTATAGTCTTAGTTACTTCCTAGCAAAATTCCCCAAATTCCCAAAATTCAAGAAAGTAAATACAACAATTAGCAAGGGAAGAGAAATATCTGATCCAACAATGCCACACGATGTGGGTCAATTTCCTGGACATGCAGATGTATGCTGTTGACCTTAAACTTCTTTTCTGGGTTCCAAATTTCAACCTCCCTCATCAGACCTCTGATCAGAAGTGGGCAGAGAGGCCTCATATCTTTTCCAGTTGTCAAACAGTGAACCTCTAACTTCCATCTCAGACATCTTTATTGTAAGATGAATTCGCTTGTAAAATGTATCCCCACGGAGTCCTCCTGACAGCTCCAACTACTTCACTTGAAAGAGTACTTCCCTTTATACTGCAATTATCACAGCCAGAGATGCTTGAAGCCATTTGCTGAATTCATAGGATGAAAATAAAAAAGAAAGAAATAACCAACATTGTTTGTATGTCTTTGTGTGTGTGTGTGTGGTAAGCCATAAATCTATGGAAAGCAATAGGTTTTCACCTTTCTCCTTAATTCTGCAACAAAGTTTTTGCAAATTCCTTCCTTCTCAAATCACACATTATCAAGGAAAGCTTTGAAAAAAAGGACTTTACATTTATTCCAATTGATGTCCTAAAACTGTTATTGCTTGTGCTTGTACTTCAAATGAGTTGCCATATAATGCATTCAATAAGGACAATCATAACTAAAGCCAACAAAAGAAGTGCTCTAAAGACAATTTTGAAGAAAGGTACTGAAAACTGGCCACTGTAGCAGCAACAATCAGAGATGGAGAGCCCGAGTTGAAACTAATGCCATGCTGCCCAGCAGGCCTAGGGGGACAAGCACATCACAATGGCTATGATCAGCAACCAAAGAATGGACTCGTGTCAAAACTGCAATTTCTGCAGTGCAGTTTCTCAGGGGCATTTGATTCAAGATGTATGATGTTCTAATCCATGAATGCCAGAATCACAAACCATCTCCTTCTCCTTCAAAAGTTGTCCGTCCCTAGTCCTAAATGGGAAAACAGTTGCTACAGTGAAAATAGTCAAAAATTCTCTTTCCACTTTACAGAAGGTACTGTGAGATCAAAATAAAATGAGAATAGAAGTTGGATATGTAAGGTTGGTGTCTGCCAAATTCTAGGTGAACCTAGGTATGGGGAAGACTCCCTGCTACCCTTGAATATATCCTTTCTACCTTTCCAAAAAGCTTCTGTTCCCAGATGGCCACATTGAATTCCACTAACTAGAACAAAGCTTTCATTTTTGATGGTACGAATTCAGACTTTTACAAATTGAACCCATACTTGACCTCTTACAGTGATTTAAGTTTATACTCTGGTCTCTATAATCAATTATCACACTGTAGTTTGTGGGCAGTTTTTGATGTAGAGAAGGCATCTGGCTCATAGCATATAGAAAAGATGTCAATATTGTGGAAAAGGAGACTGGATATTCGAAAACCAAATATTGAATGGTTTTGCCTAGAAATAGCTGTGAGTGTGTCTTTTCATGGTTGGAATAGCCCATACTTGCATTTACAACAGACAGGGTGCACTCTTTGACTTCCATCAGGATCTTGGATCACAGTGCTTGGGTAGAGAGGTGAGAGGACATTACTGTTACCTCTAGGTCATTATTTTTAAAGAGATAATAGAACTGAGTACCTTAGCTTATTTCAAATAAATGCAGCAGGTAGTACATATTGAGTACCTTATATAAGTGGACAATTTACTTCACTTACAAATGTTTTTCAGTTTTCTGATGAAAGCTTTGTAGTATTAACCCCAAAGGTACTGGGTCCCTTTAGAGTGTTATGATAATATTTATAGCACAATGTATTATATCTTTATAAAAATGGCATTAACTTAGAATATCAGCTGATATTTAGGGAGGCTCCTTGCCTTCAGTCTCATATTAATCATTCCTCCAGCACACATTTATTAAATGCTAGGCATTAGAGTTAAAATTAACAACACAAAATCCCTGCTATTAAAAATCTTTTATGTTCCCTGAGAGGAAAAAAAAACAGGAATAGAAAAGCATGTTCAAGCTTCTTGAGACTGGCAACAAAGTAAATGCTTCCAGCCTCCCAGGCTCTTCCCCTTCAACGTCACCCAGTGCCCATCTTCCAGCAGAGATGACCCCCAAGGTGGAGAAATGCAAAGTCACAGGTTCTTTCTTTCTTACTTCAAAGCCAAAAATATGTCCTGCAGACAAATTCCAATACTTCTTCACTACTTGTAGCTTTTTACTTGTGTGTATGTTTTGACACACCCCTGTAGCAGAGGTAATAGTCACGCAAAACTTGGGGGTGGGGTGGGGCTCAGTTAATTCACAAATGATTTGCAAAAGTTATAAGGGGACAATATTGCAGATAATGTGCTCCATGGAAAAAGGCTGAATAAAGGGTTTTTTTTAACTAGAAAGAGAAAGATTATGTCATAAACATGTAGTTTAATTTTACTTAGTCTAATTTAGGTAAATGAAGTCTGCAATATAAAGAACTGCTATAGCTCATATAATTCTGTGAACAGACCTACACCATTAACCAAAGCTCAGAAAACCAGCTGACTAACAGCACAGTGGTTACACAGTGGTGGACACAGAGTCACTCACTCACTCATTTATTAACTCTTTCATTCAATAAACGTTTATTGAATACCCGATAGATGGCAAGTACTCTAGCAGTCAAGCTAACAGTTATCAAACACTTTCTACATATTAGACACTGGACTAATCACTTTTAACATTCACAATAACCCTATGGGTAAACAAGACGCGAAAAATGAAGTGGACAGTACATGGTAAAGCTGAGATTCCAACTCAGGCAGTCAGACTCCAGGGGGAAATGATGCGTGACAGCCCCAGCCTTCAAGGAGCTCGCAGTCTAGACAGGGGACCCAGAGCAAATAAACGATTCCTCGAAGGTGAATCATATTCTGGTGGAGGTGTACAACAAAGGTCCTGAGACCCCAGAAAAGAGATTGTTTATGGTCAAGCATCACTTGTTTACTAGCATTCTTTGTCACCACACTTCCTTAATTTTTCCCTCTCCTCATTTTTACAAGAAAATCAAATTTAAAAATCGTTCCCTTCATAATTTTCTAATTAGTGAGATTTTTCCCCGTCTTCTTTGATATTTGTGAAATAATTACATCTGGCTTAGAGCAACTTTTTTTTTTTGAGAACAGATTTTGTATAAAACATTGTTCAAAGAAGTGAAAATTCAAATAAGTCATCAAGCAGGTTGATCTGCTTCAGGTGGGGACCAGGCTAACTACAACGCTGATTGTGCCTGTGTTGAATAACAGCACAGTGGCACCAGATCTTTCTCTCTCTCAAGAGAAAATGACATCTATTTTTTTTTCTTTCAATATTTTACTAAAGCACACTAACGCAGATATTTTGAATATACGGTGCAGGATAAACAAAACAATTCTCAGGATGAATTTCACTTATAGCTCCCAGGTTACAATTTCTGTTTGAAAAATAATAAAGTTCTATTTGTGCCTTTAAGGAGTTTACAATATAGTGATAAGAAGATAGTAATAATAAGATATACAGAAAAAAATATATAATGTGAGAGAAAGATAGTAAATGCCAGAGAAATGGAATGCGGGATCACGGTTAGCAATTTCAGCTGAGATACAACAAGGGCAAGCAGAAGCAATATTTGTGCTGGCCTTGAAGGATGTGAGTGATTTTACAGGTGGTACAGAGAAGAAAGGGCATATAAAGCAGAGAACAAGATGAAAAAAAGCACAAGTGGAAAAAAATGCATGTTGCATGTGAGCAAAGAGGAAGGGAGCACTTAGGTTCTGTCATGGATTGCAAAGGGATAGAGCGAGAGATATGAATGGTGAATGGGAAGTGGGCCAGATTGTGTGGGACTGTGAAATTCATACTTTGTGATACTTTATTATGTAGGATGTAGTTCCATGATACACCAATATAGTACATGTTAGATATCTTTTTTAAAAGTAAATCAATTAAAATAAAATTTGATAGTCCAAAAATTGGGAAAGGCTACTTACCATATCAATCTCTGGATGATCCTCAAAGCTGACTCACAAAGTAGATTGTCTAAGAACTAACCCCTATTCAGTAATGAAGTTACTGTTTAGCTTTGTTAATCCAGCTTGTTATATTGCATAATTTTTGTCTTTTCTTAGAATATTTATTTTTATCCTAAGAACAGAAATTTCAGCTAACATCACTAAATGCAACAGGAGAGCCACTGAGACCTTCATGCAATGAAGTGATGGGATGCTGGTAGCTATGGTACCTTAGACGTTTTTAGAGAATTGTGAACCAGAAAAGAAGGGGACAGACTAGGAACAGAAAATCAGCTGCAAGGCTATCACAATAGCCCATAGAAATAATAATGGCTTCCTATTACACAGCCCTGCCAATATGCTGGACATATTTGAGGTGCTGTTCATGTTGTATATGTTTTGTAATGAGAACCAAAATTGGGATAATAGCAGCAATCAATATCTAGTTGAGAGGCAAAGATGGACAAGCCAGCATCCACCATCCCCATTCTCAGCCTCCCAGATTCGTCTCCTTTTTTTTTCCTCTTCTCTGTTTTCTACTACCCCTGCTTTTCTTTTGTTGAGTCCCAGTATATATGCCCTACAACTCCAATTTAAAAGAAAACAAACTTGAAATTTGAATGCTGCCACTAAATCACTTTTCAATTATTTGTGCTCTCTGCCCTTTTCAATTATAGTGCAGTGCTCTCTGCCCTTTTCTAAAAAGAAATGTTATTAGCTAGAACTAACAGAAATTCAGCGGTTAGCTGTGTGAGGTTTTTTTTTTTTTTTTTTGGCGGTGGGGGATTAGTGTGTGCTGGGGGCTGTGGGATAGGATTTAGTGCCCAAATCCTACTTTCTCCTTTTCTTTTCCCGGGTTCTAAACATGTAAGGATCAATAGCCAAGAGGAAACAAATTTCAATTCTTGTCAACAACTGAGCTAGTGCCTGATCTTTCCCACCACCCTCCCTTAAAAAGACTTCTCTGATATGACAGCTAGATCCCTAGTGTAGGCCAGGAGCCAAGAAAGCTTTGGTTTCGCACAATCTGTGTCTAAATGTCTGCATCCTTAGAGCAGATTTCAAGCCTACTTACCCAGGTGTCCTTATGTATGAGCAGTGAATGGCAGATCTTCCTTCCCCACCTGTTGCAGTGGGGAGAGAGAGCCTGGAGCAGGGGCAGAGCTGCTGAGGCAAGACCCACTCGGTCTGTATGGCCTAGAGACTGGAAGTGCAAAGGAGCGCATGAAGACGACCAAGGCCAGTTCTGAGAAGCTAGTTCCTCTGTCAGTCAGCCAGTGAAGGTAGAACTCCTGCCTTATCTTTTAATAGCTATGATTCTGCCCATTAGGGAGGAAGGTTCAGTGAATGTTAGATTCACCAGTCAGACCTGCTGCTTCTCTGAGGGGAAGGAAAATAAGATGGTGGGAAAAGAAGGAAGTTAGGAAGCAAAAGTTCCCTTTTCATGGGACTGAGGCTAAAACTTGATCTAAGAACAAAAGTATTCCTACTTCTTCAAAGTATATCATTTTAGGAAAGCAAGACAAAGCTCCTGTCCAAAATTCTTTCTGCACTGAGATATCAGATCCCATCATCAATAGTTTATTTGTGATGACATTTGATATTGTCCTTTGACTATGATATCTTTTAATATGACTGTTCCTGAGAGGGGTAACATATACAGTATGTAGTACTTGGATGAGAATTTGTTTTGCTTGGGTCTACAAGAGAGGAGTGGGTTTCAGGAACAAGAAGGTAGGCTAAGAAAAAAAGAAAGTGGAAGAGCCTTAAAGATAACTGTGTCTGCTTCATAATTACACACCTAGTTGGATATGTGATTACCATAATTCTCACATGTACTACTAACTTTCTCCATCTATTTCAAGGATGACTGTGGGTGAAGTTTTGGATGTTAACAATGCCCCATCTCCTGGTTTTTCAGTAAAAATATATGAGAAATGTGGAAATTTATGCAACAAATTTATATATATGTGTGTGTGTGTGCACATATATATACAGATAGATAGATAGATAGATACACCCATAAGGTATTATGTTAGGGTACTATAACCAAGTTAATTTTATCTATCTTATTAATTGAGCACAGTTGGAAGAATAGTGAGACTCAAATGATTTCTGGGGTTGATCAATTTCCAGGGAGATTTTCTAAAAAGGGACAAAATAACCAGTTTATCATAACCTTAACAACATTATTTTCAGGTTAGTTCAAAATAGAAATTATGGGGCAGAGGAGAACATTTTTATTCTTTTCATTTTTTTGACTTTCATCCTCACCCTCCTCCTGCCCTCCACCTTCTAGTATACCCTGGTGTCTCTTGTTCCCCTCTTTGTGTCCATGTGTACTCAATGTTTAGCTCCCGCTTATAAGTGAGAACACATGGTGTTTGGTTTATTCTAAGTGAATTAACCCTTACGTTAAAAGGGAGAAAAAGAGGAGAACATTTTTTAAATCATAACTTCTTAAATTTTATTTTGTCACCTCAATTATTTCCAGGGGAATAGAAACCCTTTCAGGATGATGTAGCTTTGGAATTTCTTAACGACGTGTGGATATGCTTGAAGATTTGACAAGTTCACTTGAAATCTTGTGGTTCAATAAGGCAGCCTTTTCTGTGGAGACAGAAGACTAAGCTATGCTACAGTGGCTTAGGAAACACATGACAACTTAACAATAGACCAGCACGCAGGCAGGAGAAGTCATTTATTTTACCTTGTATTCTCTTTACGTGATACTACACAGAAAGTCAAATGCATGTCCATGCATTCATAAAACAACAAAATAGAAATTAATTTGCCTTACCCATGGAAATTTCAGTTACTGCATGCTCAGCTGCTGTGCTTGTCTTCGGAAAGTTCGTCCTTGAAGGCTGAATAAAATTTTCCTGTTCTGCTTCTTTATATAAAGAAGTCTATGGTTTGCTTAAACATGGGAAAGCTCGTTTTATTAAGTATCCTTGATACTGTGATTGCATTCTTCAGAATATTAGCTCTGCTACCAATTTTCAAATACTTTTTAATAGTTTGCACGGTTGGCTTCTGAGAGCATCTCTGAATGGGATTTTCCCAGCTATTTTCACACCTTATGTCCATATCACATTTCACTCTTCTGCAGCACTTAGATCTTTAGCACAGCAGGTGGAAAAGTGATTTAAGGACAGAACAATGGAATGCTTATGCCTTTTTAAAAAAGTCATGGATATGCATTTCTAGCCAACTTTGTTTGGGGAAAGCCTTTTTGCCCCTTTTTAAGACATTTTAAAATCTTTGCTGTATATATGACAGTCACATTAAAAAACAAGAACAGATTAAATTGGTCATCAGAATTCACAATTTATCTTCACAAAATCGGAAAATTTTGGAGACTGTTGCAAAGTCACATAGTATTCTTGGGTGCTCTGGTTTGTGCTGGGGATAGAAATTAAATGGGAGAAAATTTGCATTCAGACCCCACTTAACTCTCACTAATAACAGACATTCTTGCTTGTGAGTTAGCTCTAGAAGACTATATATCTCCTGCTCCTGCTGCAGACAAGAATTTGCTTCTTTCCTAAGAGGTGATTGAAGAGATGTGCAGCTGGCTGACTGGTTTCTTAAAAGGGGAGAAAAGGAGACTGTGAAAATCTGTGTGTAATGGGCCTGTAGTGACTGTTGGGGTAAGGTGGGAGGAATGAAACATAATTGAAACGGCTGATGAACGGGGAGAGGACTCCACATATTCAAGGAAGTGTATAAGCTGGAAATGACTATAGTGAGAAAACAAGACTAGGTAATAGTAACCTTAATATGGTGACACCATAAGGAATTTATCAGGCATAGATATTTTCCATTTTCATAAAGGGTTGAGCTTTTCAAAATATATGTAGAAATACAAATATTTATTACCCTAGACCAAGGTTTCTCAACTTCAGCACTATTGACATTTTGGGCCAGGTATGTATTTGTTCTGAGGGTGTGTCTTGCATATTATGGGATGTTCAGCAACATCCCTGGCCTCACCTGCTAGAGGCTGCAATTCTCCCGCCCCCTTGGCTACATAATAATATATGCAAGTGTCAAGGCCCTTAAGATTCACATTTAATTGGCCTGTATTATGACTCAGGCATTAGCATGATTTTTAAGTTCCTGAGATGATTCTAATGAGTCTAATTGTTTAGGAAACAATGTGTCCAGTGTTCCTTAATGAGAGTACAAAGTTGAATGAGAAATCATCCCTGTTCTGGAGAGGCTTAGGAATAGCAAAGAGATGGGCACACACTGAATATTTTTCCAACATATTATAGTCCATTTCCTTAAGGTCAAACGCACAATACACTATGTCAGCACAAAAGGAGAGCTGATACCTTAAAGATACAATATTCTTCTGAAATGTTTTTCAGTACCTGAAATCCTCACATTTTAGAATTATATATTTGTAATCTTGAAATAGGTAAAGATTTCTTAAACAGAATGCTGAAAGTCTTAGCCATAAAGTAAATAATTCATAAATTGGAAATTGGCATTAAAATTAAGAATTTAGGGGCATTGAAACTAAAGACTGTACTGGGCATTAAATTTTAGAATTTATGTTTATTGGACAAAACTAAGAAGCAGGTGAAAAGGTAAGCCACAGAGTAGATATTCACCACACATATATCTGAAAAGTAGTCATATCTGGAAAATATAAAAAACTCATATAAATCACTTTTTTTTTTTTTTTTTGAGACAGAGTTTTGCTCTTGTCCCCCAGGCTGGAGTGCAATGGCCCGATCTCGGCTCATTGCAACCTCTGCCTCCCGCATTCAAGCGATTCTCCTGCCCCAGCCTCCCGAGTAGCTGTTATTACAGGCGCCCACCACCATGGCCAGCTAATTTTAGTATTTTTAGTAGAGAAGAAGTTTCACTATGTTGGCCAGGCTGGTCTCAAACTCCTGACCTCAGGCAATCCACCTCCCAAAGTGCTGGGATTACAGGCATGAGCCACCACGCCCACTGTCAAATTTTTAAAAGAGAGAAAAATCCAGGCCGGTGCGGTGGCTCACGCCTGTAACCCCAGCACTTTGGGAGGCCAAGGCGGGCGGAACACAAGGTCAGGAGATGGAGACTATCCTGGCTAACACGGTGAAACCCTGTCTCTACTAAAAATACAAAAAATTAGCTGGGCGTGGTGGCAGGCGCCTGTAGTCCCAGGTACTCGGGAGGCTGAGGCAGGAGAATGGTGTGAACCCAGGAGGCAGAGCTTGCAGTGAGCCGAGATCGTGCCACTGCACTACAGCCTGGGTGACTGAGCAGAACTCCGTATCAAAAAAAAAAAAAAAAAAAAAAAATCCAATACAAGTGGACTGGAAAAGGTACTTTATAAAAGGGTATTTATAGACATTTGATTGACTTATGAAAAGGTGCTCAATATTATTAGGCATTGGGGAATGCAAATTAACTACCAAAAAAATCACAATGAGATACCGGTACATTTTCACTCAAATATCTAAAATTAAATGACATCATTATGAAGCATACGAAGCAACTGAAACTCACATACAATTTACTATTACATACAAATACATACACACTATATACACACTTTTGCACATACACATATAGGCATATTTCAGAAATATTTTACATTCAGTTCTAGGCCATTGCAATAAAGCAAAATTCATGATAAAGCAAGTTACATAAATTTTTTGGTTTCCAGTGCATATAAAAGTTATATTTACACTATACTGTAGTTTATTAAGTGTACAGTAGCATTATGCATTAAAAACAATGTATATACCTTAATTTAACAATACTTTATTGCTAAAAAATGCTAACAATCATCCCAGCCTTTAGCAAGCCATACTCTTTTTGCTGATTGACGGTCTTGCCTCAGTGTTGATGGCTGCTGACTGATTAGGGTGGTGGTTGCTGAAGACTGAGGTGACTGTGGCAGTTTCTGAAAATAAGAAAACAAGGAAGTTTGCCACAATAATTGAATCTTCCTTTCACAAGATTTCTCTGTAGCGTGTGATGCTGTTTGACAGCATTTTACCCACAATAGAACTTTCAAAATTGGAGTCAGTTCTCTCAAATCCTGCCACTGCTTTATCAACTAAGTTTATGTAATATTCTAAATCCTCTCTTGTCATTTCAACAACGTTCACGGCTTCTTCACCAGGTGTGGATTCTATCTCATGAAACCACTTTCTTTGCTCATCCATAAAAAGCAACCCCTCATCTGTTTTAGTTTGATCATTTAGTTTGCAGCAATTCAGCCACATCTTCAGGCTCCACTTCTAATTCTGGTTCTCTTGCCATTTCCACCTCATCTGCAGTGACTTCCTCCACTGAAGTCTTGAGCCCTTCAAAGTCTCATGAACCATCCTCTCCTAACTTTTTCTTCTGCAATTCCTCAGCTTTCTCAGACTTCAAATAATTGAAGATAATTAGGACCTTGAGCTGGATTAGGCTTTGGTTTAAGGGAATCTTGCGTCTGATTTGATGTTCTATCCAGACAAGTAAAACTTTCTCCATATCAGCAATAAGACTCTTTCACTTTCTTACCATTTGTGTGTTTGCTGGAGTTGTGCTTTTAATTTCCTTCAAGAACTTTTCTTTTGCATTCACAACTTGCTTAACTGGTGCAAGAGGGCTAGTTTTGAGCTTATCTCAGCTTTCAACATGCCTTCCTAAGCTTAATCGTCTCTAGCTTTTGACTTTAAGTGATTCTTTCTTTCACTTGAACACTTATAGACCATCAATAAGGTCATTAATTGGCCTAATGTAAATATTGTTGTGTCTCAGGGAATAGGAGGCCTGAGGCGAGGGAGAGAGATAGGGGAATGGCCAGTCAGTGAAGCAATCAGAATCAGCAATCACAACATTTATTAAGATCACCATCTGACCTGGGTACAGTTTGCGGCACCTGAAAACATTTATAATAATAGCATCAAAGATCACTGATCACAGATCACTATTACAGATATAATAATAATGAAAAAGTTGAAATATTGCAAGACGAGTTGCCAGAAAGTGACACAGACACAGGAAGTGAGCGCATGCTGTTGGAAAAATGGTACTGATAGACTTGTTCGATGCAGGGTTGCTACAAACTTCCAATTCGTAAAACAAAACAAAAAAGGAATATCTGTGAAGCACAATAAAGCAAAGTACAATAAAATGAGCTATGCTTATATATGTATATCCCAAAATTTATATACAAGAGTCTTCAAGGTAGCATGTAGAAAATGCTGTCAGTGCCTCACTTGTATCTTCTTACCACTCACTATTCTCAGACATGCCAATGGCTTCCCAATAGAAGTATCTGTGACTCTCTGCCAGAGAGCTTTGTCTGGTCAGACAGGCTCTACCTATAGAGAACATACCAAAAATGCCATGAAGTTACCACTCTACCATAAACCAATGACAAATGAGAGTTGTCCCATCTGAGCTGATGAGTAAGCTGGGGTTTTATGTCCCAATTTCCACTCCACTGTCTCCCACAAGGCCCCAGTGAGGCTGAGACCCACTTGCCCTCAGTAGTAACTTGGTCACTGACACATCCTGTATTGGATTCATTCCTGTTTGTCTTATTTCTCCATTGCCCTATAACCTCCCAAATCAACTACTTGAATTCAAATTTAGTCTTGGGGTTTGCTTCTAGGATAACCCAGCTAAAGATAGAACATTGTTTATATAAGCTAAAAATTGAAAGAAATTTTTTTTTAAAATGTCCATCAACAAAAGAATGGATAAATTGTGGCACATCATATGATAAAATACTATGCATCAATAAAAATAAACTAGAGCTCCTCATCACTACATGATGAATGAATTTCATAAAGCTTAATTTTGAACAAAAGATGTTAGATACAAAATAATACATACTTACATTAATATAAAGTTCAATATCAGGCAAAATAGTCTGTGGTTGTTATGGGTTGAATTGTGTTCCCCAAAAACAGATATTTTGAAGTCATAACACTAGTATCTCACAATATGACCTTATTTGGAAATAGTGCTTATACAGGTAACCAAGTTAAAATAAGGTCATTAGGGTGGTCCCCAGTCCAATATGGCTGGTGTTCTTACAAAAAGGGAAAATATAAACACAGAGACACAAGGAGAACACTGTGTGAATGTGGAAGATCAGAGTAATGCATTAACAAGCCAAGGAACACCGAAGATTGCCGGCATACCACCAGGAGCTAAGAGAGAGGCATGGGAGAGATTCTCCCTCACAGCCCTCAGAAGAAACAAACCTTGCTGACACCTTGATTTCAGGCAGACCATGAGACAACAAACCTCTGTCATCTCAAGCCACTCAGTTTGTGGTACTTCGTTATGGCAGCCCTAATACACTAATACAATGGTTGTAGAAAGTAAGATAGTGATTGCCTTTGGGGCTGAGGAAGGGTGGAATGATAGGGACGGGAACAAGGGAACTGGTAATGCTCTGTTTCTTAACAGTCACAGTGTTACGTGTGTGTTCACTTCATGATAACCCACTTTTTCAAAATGCTTTTTTTTGTATGCATTAAAACTCAATGAAAATTTTTAAAAATCTAAACACTTATTAGAGCAGATGAGAAAAAAGCAGTACACTGTGTAATGAAGAGGGCAAGAGTTGGGGAAAAGAAGGTAGGAAAAAAATGTGATAGTATCTGTAGTTCACATTAAAGAAGGTCCCTAAGCAAAGATTCAATGACCACTATGGACTTTCAGCTCAAATAAATCAGGTTAGCCCTGTCCCCTGAATTGCGGGTAGGAAGATTGGAATCTCCATAATTTCCACTCATTTCTATTTTCCCTATGCCCCTACCTCCCCATTCTTCCTTCTTAGTCTGAGAGTAGATTGTTTCTGAGTTGCCTAGAGTATTGACAATTTCAACAATAATATGTAGAATCTAGATAGAAAAACCAGTAAAATTTATAATGAAGACTAACCATGGTAACATTTCAAGGGAACTGAAGAGAGTCCTCTTCAAAAGTCATAGCACCGTTAAAAAAAAAAAAAAAAAAAAAAAAAGCTATTTCAGTATCTTTTCTCAAACATTCACTTTCTCTCTGGCATGTTACGTATTTACTGAGTGTTTTCCACACGTAAGACTGAGCACTGAAGACATCTAAGTGGTGCTTTGTCCCAGCTGTTACACTCAGCCGATGACTGTGAGAAAGGCTTCAGTGATTTTGTTCCTAATCAGTAAGTAAACTAATTACTGACAGCCAGTGATTCATTCTTATTCTTTCCTATCTTCTTGCTGCATGAGGTTCGTAAAATATTTTGTTTGCTCTAACCAAAGGATTTTGGTTTCTTTACCTCTTGACTTCTAACATAGTCTTTCCAGGGAGATGACACTGTCTTTCACCTATATCTTAATTCTGATTCATCAGATTAGTTCACAGAAACATTAATGAGGCCCTGGTTGTAAAATTGGAGCCATGTTCCTGCTTGCAGCCTTTTTTTTTTTTTTTTTTTTTTGAGTTGGAGTTTCACTCTTGTTGCCCAGGCTGGAGTGCAATGGTGCGATCTCAGCTCACTGCAACCCCTGCCTCCCGGGTTCAAGCGATTCTTCTGCCTCAGCCTCCCAAGGAGCTGGGACTACAGGTGTGCCACCACATTCAGGTAATGTTTTGTATTTTTAGTAGAGACAGGGGCTTCACCATTTTGTCCAGGCTGGTCTTGAACTCCTGACCTCAGATGATCCGCCTGTCTCAGCCTCCCAAAATGCTGGGATTACAGGAGTCAGCCACTGCGCCCGGCCACTGCTAGTAGCTTTTGCAATCTTTATCAGTGTTTATGAATGCGAACCCAAGCAGTGGAGGTAATATTCCCTTTACTAAAGGCCTAAGAGCCACACTATTCTCTTACCTTAATTGGACTTCTGTCTGAGAAGAAAAAAATAATGAATTTAATTTCTCCTGCCATTGACTTATGATATCTTTAAGGTACAGACTTGCTGCCTCTCTACCAAATGATTCCTAGGAGGACTGGTCACCTTGGTATTCAAGCCAAGTTCCCATTCGAAACTGGGGTCAGAACTAATTGGATAATGAGCTAACCCGAGAAATGATTCTCCTGACCCAAAGCCACATCCCACTCCTTCCGAAAGTGAAGACCTGATTTTGAAGCACCCGAGTGACGAGGAGCTTGAAATTAGAGTTTGGAGAAGGTTGTAAGTCTTTTATAAAAAATTCTTCCATCTTCCTGGTTGTTCTTTTTCTTCCCCTTCTAGTTTGGTTTCTTTCATGCTGTTGCAACACCAGTGAAAGGTGAAGTGATGTATTTTTCCATTTCTGATGATGCTTACTCCCATGGTGAGACTTAACTTGAGAAACAGCAAATTCCCTGGAGTTTCTTCACGCTAAAGAACTATGCATATTCTCACTCACAGGTGGGAATTGAACAATGAGAACACATGGACACAGGAAGGGGAACATCACACTCTGGGGACTGTTGTGGGGTGGGGGGAGGGGGGAGGGATAGCATTGGGAGATATACCTAATGCTAGATGACGAGTTAGTGGGTGCAGTGCACCAGCATGGCACGTGTATACATATGTAACTAACCTGCACATTGTGCACATGTACCCTAAAACTTAAAGTATAATAATAATAATAAAGAAAAAAAAGAACTATACAACTGATTGTTGGAGAATCATGGTTTCAGTTCACAGGGTTCTATTTTCCTAGTGAGTCATTTGACTTAGAGGCAACTCTAAATGCACCAGGAAGGCAACAGGATCAATACACTAGGGCTTCAAGCTCTCTGCCACTTGAAGCCACTCCAGCAGCACCTAAGAGCTTGCTTTTCTTACTTGCTTCCTCATTACCCAGGTCAATATTGCCATTGCGTTCGAAATAACCGTTCAAGGACAGGATTTTTTCTCACATGTGGAATATTTGACAGATGTGGTTCACCTTTTTCTTCTTGGTTCTTATTTCATTCTTTCCCATTCTAGTACAGACACAGCAACCTAAGGATCTTTATTACAAGCTAAGGAGCAGAGCATTTCTTCTCAAAATGGCTTTTTTTGTTTAGAATTTGTAAGGTATGCATTTGAAGTAATTTGTTTTATGTATTTGAAGGATGTAGAAACTAGACTGAATTTTGTTACATATTTTACACATTTAACAAAACAAATTTAGTAAAAGGTAAATGTATTCAAAAATAAAATTCCACCAAAAGTAGCATTTGTTTATTCACCACCCACTTTTCAAGCAGTTGTTCCAATATTTGCAGCAGCATTATTTTTGTAATTTATTTACTTTAAAGCAACTCTGCCTGACCTTGCTTAATTATCTTTATACTATTTTAACTTTATAATTTCTTTTTTATCAAAATAATACATGTACATAGTTTTTACAGGAATATAAACACACTTATAAGAAATCAGAAAAGTTTCTTGCTTCATCCTTCCCCAAGCTAAGTCTACTCTTCACTGGTGTTCACTTTGCCTTTCAATAATGTTTACCCTCCATTTTCTCTTTCTGGAACTCTTGTTGGTTACATGTTGAAATTCCACAGAGTAATTCCTTTCCTGTTGTATTTTCTACTTGCCGTCACAGCATTTTGGTCAAACTTTGAGATTTTTCTCAAATTTATCTTTCAGTCTTTATGTTAATTCTATTTCTGCTATTTGCCTTCCAAAAGCTCATTCTTGTTCCCTGAATATTCATTTTAAGGATATCTTGTGCCTACCTCATGGATGCAATATCTTCACTTATCTCTCTTGAGCATATTAATGTTTTGAAGACTTTGACTTTCACATCCTGCATTGCTCTGCTTTCTCCATTTTTTTTTTTTATTTTCTGGTTGTTTTAGTCTCTTTCAATCAGTTTTATTGTTTGTTAAGTACACTAATTTTAAGAACTTTATATTCAAAAATTGCTAAGAGAACAGTGAATTATTTAAAGATATAAAACATATTACTTTAGAAGTGCTTACCAGAAATTATCTAATAACATCAACTGAACATTGGTAGAGGTTGGGTGCATACTTGATAATAATGAAATTAATAACACAGTAAGAACCTGAGGGTTCTTATTCTTACATCTGATATCAAATGAGTTAAAATATTCAATATTTTTCTTATTTGTAACATGAAAGGAGTTCCTAAAATTCTTAATGAACTTTCTCTAATCATAGAATAAACAAATTTAGTTTTATGTGACATAAGAATTCTGATATTGATTACTATACCTGAAAATATAGTAATAATGTTTCAACTCCTGTGTTCACTTGTCCTAACCAATACTAAAATTTAGTATAATACTGTGGTAGTTATAAAATGACCATACAACTGTGGAAAGAGACCAAGAGAAACAAGAAATGGTATAAAAATTTGGGTATCAGGGGATTTAATATATGACAAGTATTATAAATCAGTGGAAAATTATTAACTTAGTACTTTATAATTTTCACTTATAAATTATTGTATGGTAATATACATTTTAAAAGGTGTATGATATTTTATTATTTAGTATTTAAATTGTTAGCCATTTGAGAAAAAAAATGCATTGAAATCCTAACTCATACTTTAAAGTAAATTTGAAGTGCATTAAATTTTTGAATATAAAAAGGAAAGCCATAAAAGTAGTAGAAAAAGGTTTAGATAAATATTTTAATAATCTTGGAGTAGGAAAGGATTTTTTGGACTGATAAGTAAACTAGTAGTTATAAGAAAGAGATGGATAGAATCAGTTACCTAAGGTTTTAGCAATCTGTTTGGGAAAAAGCACAAAGTTAGAAGAATCTTTCCAACATATATATATACATATATGACAAGCATTTAATATGTTCAGTTTATATACAGCTCTTACTTTTTTAATTTTGAGATGGGATCTCACTCTGTCACTCAGGTTGGAGTACAGTGACGCAATCTTGGCTCACTGCAACCTCTGCCTCCCAGACTTAAGTGATCCTCCCACCTCAGCCTCCTGAGTAGCTGGGAACACAGGCATGTGCCACTACACCCTGCTAACTTTTTGTATTTTTGGTAGAGATGAGGTTTCATCACATTGCCCAGGCTGGTCCTGAACTCCTGAGCTCAAGCGATCCACCTACCTCAGCCTCCCAAAATGCTGGGATAACAGATATGAGCCATCACACCTGGCCTACATATTAACTTTTAAAAACATATAAACACCCCAAAAGAAAACAAGTGAAAAATGTGTGAACCAGAAATTCACAAAATAAATACATATAATTTTTAAAAATATTAAGATACAACCAGACCCTCTAAAAGTCAAAGAAATAAATACAGATTAAAATAAGATGTGTTTCCTGTCAGTTTGTCAATTATTAAAAAGATAAAAATACCCAAGGTTAGTAAGATTGTGGAGAATGGACATTCCCATACAATGTTCATGGGAGTATTAGTTGGTAAAACAAAACCAAACAACAAACAAAAAACAGCTTTCCTTGGCAAGCCAGTAATCTGTAGCTAAATTTTTAAAGAATCTACGCTTTGACCCGACAGTTTTTCTTCTATGAATTTGCTCTAAGTAAATAACTAGATAATGAGGTTTATAAAGGGAAAACCTTAGAAACAACATAAATGTTAAAACTATAAGAATATTTAAGTAGCTTGGTACTTAGGTACAAGATAATAGTATACAGCTATTGAAAATAAAGATAATTTATTAAAAGATTAATTTTTTTAAAAATTCTCAATATTTCACTAAGTAAAAATATACATTACAAAACAATAGCTAAGTATAATCATGCCTACTAATGGAAGTGTGGGGAAAAGGATGGAGGAGCAGGCTCTGAATTGGGTCAGAAGTGAGGTTTGGATAAAGCAGTAGGTAGAATTGAATAACATCTCCCTCCTCCCATCTTCTCCCTCCCTGTCCCTCAGTAGGTCTCAATTTATGATCAGCTTTCCTTTTTCATGAAGTTCTTTTTATTACTTTTATTATCATTATCACTAACACATATGTTAAGTGCTTACTGTGTGGCAGGCATTGTGCTTAACATGTTATATGATTTATCTCATCAAATCGTCAAAAGAACTCTTATTCCCAATTTGCAAATTAGGAAACAGAGTCAGAAAGGTCCTTGCTGAAGGACACACAATTATTAAAAGACAGAAACGAGAATCACACAAAGTCCATCTAACCCCAAAACTACACACTCAACTACTACATCACCCTGTGTTACAATGAACTTGAAACCAATTCACAACTGGAGTACAGACACAAAGAGATATATGTGATGGGTTTGTGAAGTGTGGTAGAAAGGAGGTGGAGGTTGGTAAAGTCAAATTGTAGGGTGAGATAACAAGAACACTACAAAGAAACAAATAACAATAAGTGAATAATAAATTGGGCATATAATATTTATAACGGAACTTGATTCTGGTATGAGGTTTTATTATAAACTACCCAACCCAGCCCTCTAGGGGCATCTATATCCTTTAGACAAGAGAGGGCTATTTTGTAAAATATAAAGTCCTCTTTTTACCAAGAGCCCAAGTAATTCATTGAAGGATCCTTTTAGCCCATAGAATAACTGGATCCAGTTTTCCCTAAACAGTGTTTCCTGGACAGTGTTTCCCTGTAAGTTAGAGCAGCCTGAGCCTCAGAGAAGGTGGAACGAAGCTCGCAGGGGAGGCAACAAAGACAGCCAATACTCACAGGGTCAGACACTGCAGCGTCCTCTAAATTCCAATCTCTCTTTCCATAGTACAGAAGTAGCTGAGCACATTAGCTAAGCTACATTTTTACAGCCTCTTTTAAGGTTGAGTGTGTCCCTGTGACTAATTTCTAATCAATGAAGTATGAATGGAAATATGTACCATACCTTCTTTATACTATCTGCTTCTGCTGGGTGGATGCTGATGAAGAGGAGGGCCTAGGCAGGGGCACAGCTTCACTAAGCAGTGGCACAGCTTCAAGATGGAAGGAATCTGGGGTTTTGAATCACAATGTGAAGGACAGACACCCAGCAACCAAAATCTTAGACTGCTACATGAGGGAGAAATAAACAGTTTGGGGTCTATTTACCAACACAGGCAAGCCTACCATGAGTAACAGAGTTTCTCTATGTGTCACATAGGTATCAGCAACATTTGTCTTCTAATTCTAAGAAAAGAGTAAAGATTGGCAGTGAAATAGAAGCACACAGTAGTAGAACAGAGTACGTGGCATAGAAATGGGTGATCAGAGGGGTGGTGTATGTTGGCAAGACAAACATGATGAGCAGCAGCTGTAAGAGAGGAAACATGTATGCTTAGAGAGCTTCTGCTCTTAGGTACTTGCAGAATCCTGTAAAAAAGAGACAGGGTTGAGGGTGGCCCATTTGGCTGAGTGCTACTGACCCTGTTCACTTAGGAAATTTCAAAGTCTACTTACCTAGATTCTACATACAGCTAGGTTGTATGTATTTGTGTGAATATGAGCATGCTGTATATAGACACAGGCATATATGTAGTCAGAATTAATGTCAATATTAAATTTAATATCCAAAATATTAAACTATTAGAGTTGAAGTATGATAGGTAGTTTAATTTTTTCTTTCTGAATCATCTGAACTATTGAAAAGAATCATATCATGCATCTGTAATGAAAAAAATGTTCTTTATTTTGAAGCAGAAAAATTCTTCCTGTTTTATATTTTCATGAAAATATTTAAGATGGGAAACATTTTATTGGCTGTACATAAATAAATACATAATAAGAATGAGACACAATGTTTTGTCCAATTCTTATCATGAAGTCTTTCAAGAAGGGAATACATGCCCATCATAAAACATATGACTACATGTTTGTAAATCCCCCATTACATAATAAGCATTGTATTGTATTCATGATTATCACTGGTACTTGGCACCCTTTGATACTCAGTAATGGTAAGTGAATGAATGTATAAATGCATGAGCACTTTAGTAGCTTTTGAAGTGTAACTTTCAATGGTAACTGATAAATTATTTCAGCCTTGGAATCACCATTTCCTGTTATTTCAGTGTATGGCATAAAGTAATTGACTAATCACACGTAAGACACCTAAACAAGTGTTCTTTTTTTTCTTTCACTTTACATATCACAGCTCCATTCAACCCAAATAAAGATGCAGATAGCATAGTCAAGTTTGACACTTTTGGAGATGGAATGGGGCGATACAACGTGTTCAATTTCCAAAATGTAGGTGGAAAGTATTCCTACTTGAAAGTTGGTCACTGGGCAGAAACCTTATCGCTAGATGTCAACTCTATCCACTGGTCCCGGAACTCAGTCCCCACTTCCCAGTGCAGCGACCCCTGTGCCCCCAATGAAATGAAGAATATGCAGCCAGGGGATGTCTGCTGCTGGATTTGCATCCCCTGTGAACCCTACGAATACCTGGCTGATGAGTTTACCTGTGTGGATTGTGGGCCTGGACAGTGGCCCACTGCAGACCTAACTGGATGCTATGACCTTCCTGAGGACTACATCAGGTGGGAAGACGCCTGGGCCATTGGCCCAGTCACCATTGCCTGTCTGGGTTTAATGTGTACATGCATGGTTGTAACTGTTTTCATCAAGCACAACAACACACCCTTGGTCAAAGCATCGGGCCGAGAACTCTGCTACATCTTATTGTTTGGGGTTGGCCTGTCATACTGCATGACATTCTTCTTCATTGCCAAGCCATCACCAGTCATCTGTGCATTGCGCCGACTCGGGCTGGGGAGTTCCTTCGCTATCTGTTACTCAGCCCTGCTGACCAAGACAAACTGCATTGCCCGCATCTTCGATGGGGTCAAGAATGGCGCTCAGAGGCCAAAATTCATCAGCCCCAGTTCTCAGGTTTTCATCTGCCTGGGTCTGATCCTGGTGCAAATTGTGATGGTGTCTGTGTGGCTCATCCTGGAGGCCCCAGGCACCAGGAGGTATACCCTTGCAGAGAAGCGGGAAACAGTCATCCTAAAATGCAATGTCAAAGATTCCAGCATGTTGATCTCTCTTACCTACGATGTAATCCTGGTGATCTTATGCACTGTGTACGCCTTCAAAACGCGGAAGTGCCCAGAAAATTTCAACGAAGCTAAGTTCATAGGTTTTACCATGTACACCACGTGCATCATCTGGTTGGCCTTCCTCCCTATATTTTATGTGACATCAAGTGACTACAGAGTAAGTCTTTGATTGTTTCTTATTTTTCTTGTTCTTTCTCCTCCAGTGTTTCTTGTGTAGTATTTAAAATAGACTCCTTTTATTTCATCTCAACGAGTTGGGTAATTTCAAATGCCATGATGAGCCTGTATATTATATGTTAAAATTAATTATGTATGTAGATAGCATTTAATTAGTACCTACCACATGCAGAGCACTGTGCTAGGCACAGAGGGGAAGAGAAATATAAATGATATGGTCATTTACCCAATTTATAATCTAGTGGGAGATAAAATGTAATATACGTACACATAATGTTAATTAAACTTAAAAAGCGATTGACAATAGAATAAGACATAAACTAAGAATCTAATTGTGAATCTATCTGAGAATACTTTAAATTAGATATAGGAGGACTCGGCTACCATGGATCAATCTGTAAATTAAAATACACTTGCAATATTAAGCCAGGATAAGTTTAAAGATAGAAACTTTCACTCATGCTTCATTATTTCTCTAAAACAGATTAAAATACAATGTTAATTTGCTATGTCTTTTCTATAGCTTTAGTTATATATACATATATTTTTTTCTTTAACTAGTTAAAAATTTTACTGTACATATCCAGGTAACCTAATTAACATATAATAGGGTATTAGTAATATACAGTTCAAATTTATGGGCTCCCTTATAATTACCATCTCTTTTGAAAGAAACTTCTTCATTCCATTATAATATTCCAAACTGTTAAAATGCTACATAAAATGTAGCATTTTATAATTCTGATTTCAGTATCTTACAATGAGTGAGTATAAGAATGTTTCTCTCTTCAGGTATTTGTTTTTTATTCTCTATGTTTCTTAAATTGTCAGAGATTAAAGTTTTCCAGAAGCATAATGGTTTACTTGCTGCACCATGATTTCACAAAATGAAGTGCCTCCATCAGTTGTAAAAATCCTCAAATCTGCTGTTTACCAGCAATTCCTACATCGCCAAAATCTAGAAAATTGCAGCCCAAAAAGAAGACAGAGTAGATACAAAATTTCAGTTACATAGGAAGAATAATTCAAGAGGTCTGTTGTATAACATGGTGACTACATTGTATTCTTAAAAATCACTGAGGGTCAATTTCTAAGAGCTTTTAGCATAAAAAATGGTAAGTATGTGAAGTAATGCATATGTTAATTAGCTCTATTTACCCATTCCACAATGTATACATATTTTAAAACATCGTGTTGTACATAAATGTATACAATTGTTCTTTGTGAATTAAAATAGATAAATACTTTTGTTAAAAAAAGGCAAATCTGTTTAAAGCTTGGAATCAAGATGTTGGCAAAGTATATTGTATCTAGTCGCTGTAAATTATTCACAACTATGTAACTGAAACCTATGGGCTACATTAAGGGATGAACAATAAAGATGAAGAAGGTAAGTTCAATGTTGTGGGGCAAGACTACCTATAAAAATTTTGGAAAATTTTAAAAAGAGGAAACATCAGAGCTGGATCGGCAAAGTCAAAGAGTGGAGTATATGAACTACAGGGGAGTTGGAGTGTTATAATTTGAGGATTAACATGGAGAACTATAGTTAATGTATTGTAATGCCCCATCTCTATCTTTTGTCTTTATATATACATCTAAGTCCCATATATCTGCAGGATTTTTTTTTTTAAGTTTTTAGGAAGCCACTGTTAGCAGACATGATTTGGAGTACTGGGACTGCAAAGTAGTTATAATACTAATTATTTTGTCCTGGATATATGATTTGAAACTCTTCATTCTCAAAAGAGCTGGTTAAAAAAATGACAGAGCAGAAAATACTACTGAGAATAAACATAAATAACATTATAAAAATTTAATTTTATTGAGTGAATTAGCATTTACTTCTAAGACACACAAAAAATGACTTTCTTCTTTACATGATAGCAATAGAGTAGAACAACTGACTGAATGGAATTAGCTGAAGACACCAGAACTTTCACCACATAGAAGAAGTCATAAGGCAAATGAAATGGGACAGAGGTTGTGGAATAGAGTTTTTTAAGGTCCGTGATAATTAAGGTATCCAGTGATGCTAAGATCATTTAAAGTCTCAGAAATAATGCCAATCCTAAGTTTACAAAAGAAATGAGAAAGGTAGACTGAAGCCTCCAATGTAGTGGTTTTCAAATTTGGCTGCATATTGAATCAACTGTGTAGCATTAAAAAAATATTGATACCTGGGACACAGCCTCAGAGATTCTGATTTAATTGGCCTGGCCTGTGGCTTGGGCATCAGGATTTTTCAAAGCTTCCCAGGTAACTCTGATTTGCAGCCAGGATTGAAACCCTCAGCTCTAATAAATCACATGCTCTTCTTATCCCACCAATATGTCTAGTTTTGCCTGTACTGTTTTGAAATACTTGTCAAAGTTAGAAACTTGAGAAACTTTACATAAATATCCAGATTCTTGGTTTTTCTTAACAAAGTAAAAACGTAAGCCCAAATTCCCAAACTCAACAATTAGCTGGACCTGAGTAGTGCTCACCCCTGAAGACAGAGCACTCTTATTCCTGTTGCCCCTATCTCCCACTGATCTCTGAATTCTCACACCTGGTCCCTTTCACTTATGAACTTTCATAGACCCTGTAAGCATTTGAACTTGGGAACCTTGCTCTAGAAATTCCAGAACAAGACTGAGATTTAAAATTTCCCAGAGGAAAATCGTGTGGTTCAGACAGAATTAGCAGCAATAATTTAAGAGCAGCTGAAAAAATTTTGAGCATCATTCAACAAGGTTTATATCTCAGTACTTTGCCACCCATTGTGAGTTATAAATAAACATAAGGCACGATTCCAGTCTTCACAAAGTTTATATCTCAGCTGGAAGAAAGATATTAAACAAGAAAGAATTCAAGAATTATAAACACAGAATAGTTTATAATTAAATTGATGATATAAACTCTAAATACCTGTGGGCTCCATAAGAGTTATATGGGTAACATCATGATCTTTCCAGGATTACTTCTTGAAGATGGGATTTTTACCCCGTAACCTTGGCAGGCAAATGCAACTAAGGTATTTAGAGAATATAGGGAATATTCTGGAGACAGGACAGGAATGAACCAACCAGAAGGAAGCCATATCAGTCTTACTCAGTTGGAAAATGGGCCGGGGGCAGGGCTGGTTCATTTAGATAATGTTTAAGGGCTTTGAGATCTTGAGTTTGTTTTGTTTTGGTTATTTGCTTGGGCAAAAAAGTGACATGATGAAAGGCAAGAGGGAAACAAACCTTCCTGATCAACTTACTCTGCTAGATGCTTTAAGTACATGAGCTCACTTATCTTCATTTTGATAAAATTTGGAAGTAAATTTTATTATCCATTAGACAGATGAGTAAACAGAGGATAATGACCTTCCCAGGTGGCACAGTTATGAAATAGTAGTTTTTCTGATTCAAATCCATGCCCTTCATACTGTACCACAGACGCATCCATAATATGAAGGACGGATTTGAAAGGGTAGAGTCTAGATCAAGGAGGACTAATTGAAGCTCTTATACGAATTCAATACAGAGCAAACAAGAAATTCAGTCAGAAAAAAATTTCAAAGGATTTTTGAGAAACTATCCGAGTCATCTCCTGCTGTATCACAACTAACCATTCTCAGATAGTTTAAGAATCAAACACTGAGTCATTGGGATCTAATACATAGCTTAAATTGTGTAAGTAAAAATTCAGCCATGTTTGAGTGGAAAGTTATCCATAAAGGAATTCATTTATAGTAATTACTGAGTGTTTTGTTCATGTCTTCCAAAAAATATTTGAGGACTTATTATAGGCCTTGGAGATACTGTTATCAACATAGGCAAGTCTCTCCTCTTTTGTAACTTACAGTCTAGTGGAGAATGAGGTGAAGATGGAGATGGAGCATAAATAATGAATGAATGAAAATGCAGGCTCATTCAGTAGTGAATGCTGTAATGAGATTTTTTAAAAATCGCCTTGAAAAGCGGGTTACTGCAGTTTATCTCAAATTTTAACGTGCATGCAAATCACCTGGGGATCTTGTTGAAATAAAGATTCTGATTCAGTAAGAAAGGATGAGGACCAAGAATCTCGATATCAGCAAGCTCCCAGGAAATGGAGATGCTACTAGACTAAGGACCATACTTGGAGTGTCAAGACTCTAGGTTCTTTTGGGGGTTGGAGCAGGTGAAACAATTTACCTAGAGTAGGCAGAGTCTTGGGAATTGACTCTAGAATTTTGACAAGGTTCAAATACTTACAAAGAAATTCCTATTTTCCCATGTTGACTATTTTGAAGATTCAAAAATATATATTATATCTCAAATTCTTTAAAAAAATTTGTGTCACCCCTACTTTGCTGGTACCTATTTCATAATATTCCACTGAAGAAAATATTCCACTGAAGGGAGGCAGCCAGACATTGGAATTCTATGTGCTATGCAGATGAAACAGCAAGTTCAAACACTCTTAAACAAAAATATCTTAGAAAAGAAAAGCATATGGCTACAGTTTAATGACTAAATGGAAGAGTGATTTGATATGAGAAATAGGCAGGAGAGTTAAATCATGTAGGACTTTATAAGCCATAGCAAAGAGTTTAGATTTTATTCTATATGGAAAGGAAAATCACTGAAAGATTTTTAAGCAGGGGAGTTTATGATCTCACATTTTAGTAGAAAAAATCAGGCTGCTGTAAAGACTCTATTACTACATGGCAAAAAGGCATAAATGAGGAGACTGGTTAGGAAGTTGAGGTGGGTACTGGGGTCAGAACCATCCCATAGTAGGATGTTAACAATGGAGATGGTTAGAAGTAGAGGTAGAACCTGTCAAGAACTGTGAAAGGTTTTTACCCTGTTGCAATCTACCAGGTTAGCCTGCCACAGTTTCAGAATCCTTGTGTCAGAAGACATGAGACTCCTGATTCAGAAACAAAGAACTTTATTACTCATAGCCATAGCAGTAGCCAGAGTATCAACACTTCTGTACATTCCTTGAGTCCTGATTTCTTTTTTTTTTCTTAGATGGAGTTTCGCTCTTGTCACCCAGGCTAGAGGGCAATGGCGTGACCTTGGGTTCAGGCAACTTCTGCCTCCTGGATTCAAGTGATTCTCCTGCCTCAGTCTCCCAAATATCTGGGATTACAGGCACATGCCACCACACTGGGCTAATTTTTGTATTTTTAGTAGAGACAAGGTTTCACCATGTTGGCCAGGCTGGTCTCAAACTCCTGATCTCAGGTGATCTTCCCACCTCAGCCTCCCAAAGTGCTGGGATTACTGACGAGAGCCACTGCACCCAGCCTTGTCCTGATTTCTACAAGGCAACGCAGAGTGGGCTAGGACACCTGCATAAGCAGTACTCAAAAGAGGATCAGTGTTACTTACTTTCTTTTTGCCTTAGGATCAAATATACAACAGCATGGTGCTGTTATTGATCCTATCCTTATTTAAAAAGTTGACATTGTGTTCATCATGGGCTTAGCATTTTTGATGTTTTAAATATTGCATTATTGTCTTGATTAATGCATTTTTGATGCCTCCTTAAATTTGTATCTCAGGCAAGTGCCTCACTTGCTTCACACCAGCCCCAGCCCTACCTTTCCCCTAATAAGTTAGGATGGTGATTTGGGTGTCTGTCACCAACAAGGCATAAAATTTTGAGTTCCTCCCCTCTCTGAAGTTCCTCAGCATACTTAGTCTGGTGTGTATGGACTTCACCCACCCTTCAGGATGGGGAAATTTTAATCTAGCCTTAAGTAATATTTTCCTTAATCAGCTAAAATTAGGATGGGGGAGGGGAGTAGAGCAGCACAGTGAGAGAGCAGCTCCTTGCCAATAAATAAGACACATTTGTTTTCAGTTTTAAGCACTCAGCAGCTACCTATGGCTCAACCATATGAGGTCCAATATTTTTGTGCACCTAAAAGACTAAATTATGAAATAAGATCATCATTACTGTCACTATTGGCTTCAACTTTGATGACCCATTGACTAAGAAGCCAGAGCCTATAGCTTTCTGGCTGGAACTCATGGCTTGTTCACTTAACTAATTTGGCCTTTACTCACACAGCAAGTGTGTTTTGCTTCTTTTTGATACAAAATTAACAGAGCATTTGCTCTCTCATCATGATAATATCTCTTAGGGTCTTGCCTTCTTTTAACATAAGGGTTGGGGAAGTTTTCCAGGGCTGTCGCTGATGGTAGGAATTTGTCTAGATTTCTTTGCATACCTTTCTCATTCTTTGTCAACACTGTAAACCAATCCAGGTGAGTAAGCGCCCAAATACAAATCAGTGCCTCATCTATAGCTTCCCAGAAAGCTAAGTTCCACTGAAAAACAAACAAAACAAAACTCTGAATCCTTTGACTGTCATCTTGGAATGAATCTAAGTTTGGAATAAGAAACTACAGCTGGGGATTAATCCTTCAAGGTCCCAGCTGTTGCCATTCTTCCTTAACAAGCATATGTGTCTTGTTGCCTCAACCTCCCAAGGAAACCAGTCAAAGTTTGAATGATTCACCTGGCTTCTACCTTCTCTAAAAGTCTCTCTCTCTCTCAATGCTCAGTGAAGGTACATGTCTCTGCAATTTTTGTGTAAAAGAGAGTGGAATTTTCTGCCTACCCAGGACAAATGTTAGTACTAGTTATTAGAATCAAGTGAATCTGAATCCAAATGGGGAGGAAATTCACCCCACTCTACCCTCCAGAGAAGAGTTAACAACAGCCAAGGCATCAGTCTAGCAGCTGAGTTTGAACATAATTCCTGTTCCTCAAACTTCGACCACATCTCCAAATCCTTCTCCTTAACAGGAAATAAAGTGGAACACTATTTATTCCTGGTTAATCATACAATTTGGTCAACATGTTTGCTAGTGATTCCCACAGACTTCCTCAAATTCTGTTAATCAGCCCCTGAAACCCTCATATTTTCTTTCTGAAAAAGCCATGTGTCTGTTGGCATTTCTTCCTCATTGTCAAAACTGTCAAAGACTGTAGTGCCTGAGATTTTACTATACTTACAAGGCAACAAGTTAGCCTACCACAGTTTTACTAATGCTAGCAAAAACCTTTATGACTCACAGCAATAGCAGTAGCCAGAGTGTCAACATTTGCACAGGTTTCCTGAGTGCCACTTCTCACAGGGTTACACAAAGTAGTCCAGGTGACCCCTGTACCATCAGTGGGTTACATCACAGGAGAGGAACTCTGAGACTAGGGAACCTGAATCTTTTATAATGAATAGTATGCTGCCCTTTGTTCTAGAGGTAGGCACTGTCTCTATCTTCTAAAGCTCTTTGCTACACAAAATCCTTGAAAAGACATTCTGGAACAAAGGCAGTCAGAGCCTTGCTCACAAAATAACATGAGAGGTTCATGTAGAATAATTTCCCAACAGAATTTGCTGTTGGACTGGATGTATAAGTGTAAAGGCAATGGTAAAGTCAAGGATGGTCTTTGGCTTGCACACTGGGTGGCATTTGGTGCCACTTAAACAGTGACACTTGGGGAAAGGGACCAAATTTTGATTACATTATTACGATATGCCTATTTCATTACCAAAAGAATATGTCATGGTGGCAGTTGAATATTTAATTCTAGAAGCCCACAGTATAGGTCAAAACCAGTAATAATTGATTTGGACATCATCAATATTTAAGCCATGAAACTCAGTGGGATGGTGAAGAAAGAGAGTCCACAACTAAGCTCTGGGGAACTCCAGCACTTAAAGTTCAAGTAGAATAGATAACTAAGACAAAGAACAACCACTGAGGGAAAGATGTGTCCAGGAATCCAAAAGGAAGGAAGTGATTAACTGTGTCAAGCATTGCTGCGAGTTCGACAAAGACGAAAACAGAGCATCGTAAGCTGGTAGTATTCAAAGGGTCAGAACACAGAATTACAGATAAAAACAGACTTTTAATAGTGTGACTTACTGAAGGAACTGGATAACTGAAACTATGAGACTGATATTTGGGCTTTGTAATAAATAAAAGCTATTTCAATTTTATAACAGGTATACTGAATAAACATGGTGCACAAACTATGATAAAAATGCAATTTTAGTGCTCCTTCCATTATCTCTTCAGTATTTAGCAAGGGTAATCATCCCCCACCTAGGGATGGAAATTCCTGTGCACGTATTCAAACACCAAATGTTCACTACATGTGAGGCTCAGTTCTGGTGCTGGGGATAGCACAATGAGAAAAAACATTCAAGACCTTGGTAGGCCCATGAATTTATATGCTTTTAGGTAACATAAGGTACTACCATCATTTTCGATTGAAAATTGTCTTTATTAAGAAATTAAAATATATAGTCCTATGTAATGATCAAAACTGTGTCTTCACATTCAATCTCATTTCCTCCTGAGGTCTGGCCTGTCTTAGGCTGAGAGCCTGCAGTAGTTGGCATCTTCCTTGGTGCTTATGTTCCCCAATCCACCAGTTGCTACTTCCCTCTCAGCACTGATTAAAGAGTAATAAGGAAGCAGTAGGACAGTTCTTTGTGGCTAGATGACTTTATGATCTCTAAGTCCACATATGGAAAGATACATCCTTCAGATGCCTGGAAGATGACTAGAGGGCGTTTTCATCTTTCATGTGATCTTTAGAAATTACCCTCTGGCCTTTTCCCCTGCAGGACCTTGAGTGAGTTGACTGGCAGTTCTCTATTGTGATTTGTCTCTGGTGGCTCCATTCCCATTCTCAGGGCATCCAGCTATCCTACCCCAAGCCTCTTTCTGTGAAGGTCTCCAGGCCAAGACATAAGCCCAAGACCATGCATAATGGTTTTTGTGTGGCCCATCTTGTCCATGCATACCATTCACATAGCCTTTGCTTTGATAAATTCTCAGAACAAAGGACTACCTCAAGACAGTAGCAAGTTTTATGCAATGCCAATAGAGCAACTAGCCTTTTCCTCACCTTCTAGATTTCCAAGGCAGGAATCAGGTCCCAATTCAGGGCATCCTCTTCCTGCAGAAACACCTGACTTTTTGTAAATGGCCACACTGAAGCACTCCTTGCTAGGCTTTCAGCGAGGAGACAAAAATCACAGTACAGCTTTGCCCAAGATCCCCTCCTCCTAAAAGCCTCTCCTCACCTCTTCTTGTAATGTCTTAAAGTGTGCGAGTAGTTTTAAGAGTTACAGAAATGCTTTTAGAAAAGGTTTCCTGGAAATTTTGCAAATTTGGATTTGTCTCCCCCTCCCATGATCTCTGATATCCTTCGCACTGGCTTCAGAGTCAGAGGCAGGAACTGAGGCAGAAAGAGGACAATGCTAACATCATATTATACATATACGTAGAAAACAAATTGTCCCAGATTTATGAAGGCTTTTGCATCACAGAATCAGATAGAAGCTTGTTTTCTGAGAATTTGACAAGAAAGGAGCCTGCAATTAGGGGTCCCAAGGTGGAGAGCACTGGACTAGTTAAGAGAGACAAGAACTTTAAAATGACGAGGATGGATTATGCTTTCAGGATTCAAAGTAAGCAAGGCCTAAAGAATTATGCCACAGGGCAGGCTGAATTTTTTTTAAAAAATCAAAAGTAAAATGAAGCATTCTAAAATTATGTGGCTTCTCCAGTTATGTGTTCAGTCTTCAGCTTTCCTTGATTAGAGAGGAAGGTCAGAGACTTTGCAGAAATGTTTTATAGATGCCTAAAGTCATTTAGGACATTTGAAATTATGCTACTTTATAATAGCATGTGCCTAAGGGGAAAGGAAAAAAATCTAAAGTTACTCTGGGATGAGAATGAGAAGACATGATAAACCCTGGTTCTGAGGAACTTTCAGGGAAAACAAAGAGGGAGAAGTGAAAATTACCTGTCAAGAATGGGTGTATAGAAGCCTAGAGAACATGAAGATTGAACAGTTAGTACCTGATGAATCAAAATTCCAGAGAGATGCCAATAAGCAAAAGCAAAGGTACCACAGAAGAAAGCTGACAGTGATCCCCAACAAAGAATAGGGAAACCAGTAGCCGATAGGCAGAGCTTCCAGCAAGCAAGGGAGATAGAAAAATGTAAAAAACAAACAAACAAACAAAAAACAAATTTGTTTATAATAACCTTAAATCTTAAAGAAGCCAAGTTCATAGACTGAAATCATCAGCAATCTGGCCACTTCATCATTGAATATGTTTTACTATTTAAGATTCCAACTTCTGTGGCTTTGCAGAAATATCTTTATAAAAATATAAAGAAAACAAACAAGAAAATCCATGTGAAGTCTTGGCAAGCATTCAGAAGCACCCCACACAAATGGTGTTTGCTTGCAAATCCTAAGCAATATTTCCAAGACTACCCCAAACATAGAAGATTCAATATAATTACTGTATTGATTTGGCTACAATAAGGACAGAGCTGTCAATTATTCTGGATTTTTCATTTTGGTCTTATTTCAGCACTCTCTTTAGTTGGCCATTTGACTGAATGTACAGCCAGACACTTATTAGCCAACCTTCTCTTGTAGGTGCAGACGACAACCATGTGCATCTCTGTCAGCCTGAGTGGCTTTGTGGTCTTGGGCTGTTTGTTTGCACCCAAGGTTCACATCATCCTGTTTCAACCCCAGAAGAATGTTGTCACACACAGACTGCACCTCAACAGGTTCAGTGTCAGTGGAACTGGGACCACATACTCTCAGTGTAAGTATGGAACTCAGCACTAACTCCTTCATACATAGCATTGTAGTCAGGACCAGCCTGCCAAGAACAGGCAACACATGTCTGTCCCCATGAACAATCTCAATTCGATTTTACTAAGTATGGATTTAAACACTGTGAGTCAGTTATTGTGCTAGGTGCTGGGGATTCAGTAAGGAGCAAAGAAGTCAAAGTTTCTGTTTGGGCAGTACATACAGTCTAGCAGGGAACAAAGACATTAAATCCATAGCTGCAATGAGGGGTTTGAACCATGTTGTGGGGTTAGATAACCTGGTCTCTCGTCCTGTTCTGCAGTCAATTTAATAGATAACTTCAAACAAGTCACTCTATTGCTTTCTGCCTCATTTTACTAATTAAAATAGGGGACTGGGCTAGATTGGTGTTTTATAAAATATATTATATGTCACACAGATGCCAAAGGAGTTTCATGAAAAATTAAAAGGGGAAGATAATAAAATACAATGAAAAATGCTACATTCCTAATTCCCCCTTGGAAGTTTACAGTACTTCCTTTAACATGAGTGTGTTATAGGTTTTGAGAATCTCTATGCAAGAAAACCTGTTTAACTTTGTTAGAAGTTAAAATACTTTTAAAAAATATTTTATCACAGTAAAACTAACATCCCGTGGAACACACCTTGGAAAATGCTGGAATAGATCTTCCTCCTACTTCAATGACACAATGTTTTCTCAGCTTAGAAGGCAGTGTGAACTGAAGGATACTAGGATAGTTCCCAGTCCCTAATTCTCTCTGCTACTGGCCTGCAAATGTCTGAAACACTATCCTTAGAGAATCATTGATTTAATTCTTTAGAGTTCTCTAAAGCACAAATGTACCTGAAGGGGATAACCTTTTAAGCCATTTTCAGCTAAATTGTGGTATGAAGTAGAAGCAATTCACTGACACTGGATGAGGGGGAAGAAAAGAACTGGAACCATGAGAGAGGAAGGGAGGACAGAAAGTGACAGAGACAAATGACTGCTTCACAATTTTGCCTCGAGTTGATCAGAAAGGATACTTCAAAATAGCTCAGCATCATAGGGTCAGCAATCACATTAGCGCCCCAATTTCTCTACCAAAGTACAGAATTTAACAGGGCAGCCCTTCCCCCAGGAAACTGAAGGAAGACTGACAGGCTGAGAGCACATGTTCAGGGATAGGCTGCACATTCCTGTCTTTCCAGCTAAACTCCAACGTGTCACAAAAGTTGAGCTTCAGGGCATGGCAAAGCCTGTGAGGTCGTTTTCCATGGATCTTAGAGAAATATGTTGATTTCTTGAGCAAACAAAGCTCTTTTTAGCAGACTAATCTTAACAGCTACCTAGTCCAGCCCAGAGAGAACTGTCAATAACTAATAAAAACATTAACAACAGGTAACAGGAACTTACATTTGTTGAGTGTTTTTCATATGCTGGGCACCATGCTAAATACTTTACACACATGTGTGCATGTGTGTGCTGTCTTATTCAATGCTCCAACCCCTTAAGGTAAAGAAACTCACCCAGGGTCACACACTTTAAAAATGGCAGAACCAGAATTTAGAGTCAGTTCCTATGATTTCAAAGCCAGTGCACCAAACCGCTGTATCGTGCAGCCTCTCCCAGACAGCAAGCTGGGAAAGTTCTCATGGGCAGGCTTTGCAGAGAGAATAAAAAGAAGGTTATCCAAGCAAAATTGTCTCATTGCTAGCTCAGAACTTTTGCTTGTCATTAGAACAATTTAGCAGAGTCCATAAGTCTTCCATAGACGTTATTCAAAATTGCATATATCCAGACCTCAGTAATTTAGAAATGGCAGAATTTTCTAATGCATATGCTGGGAATTAACAAATTCCAGAAGGGATAGCAAGGGCACTTTCTCCAATCAAGTCTCTTGTTAGAAATTCAGAAATATCCATCTACATAAAAACAATGTACTGCAACCACAGCAGACCTGTTAAACTATTATTCAGTATGCTAATCTGATAGTGACCCAATTAGTACTTCAAGACAGGTGTTTGAACATTGTTGGAATGTCTTGTTAATAAAATTATAAATAAACTTTTTTTAAAAAAAGGTCTAAATTCAGACCTCATTGTTTCAGCAATATTTCCCTAATCAATACAAATCAATGAAGTAGTACCATGTAACAAAGTGAAGATTTTATATAACATCTCTTGGCATTTTAACGTGCATAAGTAACAAATACATTCACCTGTTATTTGCATTTTTACTCTTTTATTCAAAGTAGTTTTATATTCATGAACTCATTTTATCCTCATGAGTACCAGATATCACAAGTTCTATTTTATAGGTAAGAAAATTGAGAATTGAAGTTACTTCTCAAGGATATACAATGATACAAGAGTCAAGAGTTGAGCCTGATTTCCTGACTTTCAATTAAAAACTTTCCCATTTTAATAAGTTGGAAGTATTTCATATCAAGAAATTTATTCATTCATTAAATTATTGAGTACCTACTACACACCAAAAATTTCTAAGCACTGTGTACACAGTAACGAATAGGACGGAATCCCTGGCCCCATGAAGCTTGGTGTCTAGGACAGTGGTTTTCATACTGTAGACTGTAAGCCATTATTGGGTCATGAAATTTAGTATCTTTGGCCAGTGCTTTTTAAAAGAAAAAAACAGAAAATCTTAAGAGTGCATTACATGTAATAAAGGTAAGGCATAAAAGGTAAGTCATGAAGAGTTATATATATACGTATACCAGGTCCGGGTAAAATGTATTTATTTCTATAGATCACAATCAAAGATGTTTAAAGGCCAGTGGTCTATGGAATTGAGTTCTGTGTATGAACATGTTACTGACCCACTTTGGTAGAATTGAAGCAATTGTTTAATATCTTAGTGTCTGTTTCCTCTATTGTATATTCAGCTCAATTTATATCCATTTCCCTCCTAAATACTTGCAAGTATGTTGCTTTAGAAATCAAGAACATTCCTTAAACTGCTCTGCGTTCATTAGATAAAGTATATGTTTTTCTTGGGTTGTACATAATTCACATTCTTCCAGTGAGTATAATGTTAGCACTTTATTTCATTGGGCGATTGTTAATATTGCTGCTGGTTTTCTGACTTTCTCTTCAGAGGTAAAACAAAACCCACTGTAGAGATGAGAGTAAGCTAATATGGAAACAGAGTTATCGCGTTTCCTCCACTTTATCTATTCCTGCATAACAAACTTCTCCATAACTTAAAGGCTTAAAACAATACCTCTTTATATTATTATCTCTTACAGTTTACAAGTCAGGAATTCAGACAGGGCTTGGTTCATCTGCTCCATGAGGCTGACGTTCTTTCATGGTTTTAAGCAGAGACTGAGCTGATCTGGAAGATCCTTGATGCTTTCACTCTTATTCCTGGCATCTTGGCAGGAAGCCTGTCCATGTTGGCTCCTAATGAGCATGTTCCATAAAAAAAGGAAGTAGAAACTGGCTTGGCCAGGAAACTGGTATAGCATAATTGGTACCATACTTATTTATCGAAGCTCAGATTCAATGGGAAGTGCACAGACCCCACCTCTCAAAGAGTCTGTGATCATTTTAATTATGCCACACTTTCCAAATCGCCAATTAATCCATTACTGCATCTTATCAAGAATTACAGTGACTTGACACAATCCCGTATAATACCAAGAAGTCACCCCAACTGGAAAGTACAGCCATATCAATTCCAAGTTAATTCTCTGTCAAGAGAGTAGGAGAAATACATTACTTTGGAGTCTAGGAGAGCCTCCTGATGGCAGCCAAAGTGGTTGATAGCAGAAAGAGTATTGGTATTGAATTTTTAAAGCTGACCCGTTGCTCCACAAAACTGGAAAAGCATGACCACACTCAGTAGCAGACATGAAAGAATGAACATGGTTAACAACATCTTGGAAAACTGAAAAGTTTTACATATTGCTATGTGCAAAAGAGTACAATTAAAGTTGTGCCTAATTAATTATATATAGTGGAAGTAAGAATAATAAAAATAAATGAAACCTCAATTTTTCTCCATTAAGAATACCCATGGATCAATGATTCCCAGATATTTGTATATGAAAAATAACTCCTTTGAAATGGAGATGCCCTGGCCCCACCCATAGATATTCTGATTCATGTGGTCTGGAGCAAAGGCCAGAAATCTGGTTTGTAACAGACACCCCAGCTGTTTCAATAGAAGTGGTCCAAAGAAAATATTTTGAGAACCTCTACCTAAAACCATCCTTGTCTGCTTCATCCACTGATATCAGTGCAGTCACTGCAGGGAGGTTCTCTAGCCCATCAAAGAGGAAGCAGGGTTGCAGAGAGGGAGTGACATTCTGAATTTCCACCCTTTGCTGCATAATACCAGTGGCCACATTCACATGCAGTGATTTCCCAGGCTCCCTCTGGAACTTTCAGGGAAGTCATTTCCAGCATAGAAGAACCTGGCCACTCAGAAAACATTTACTAAAAGTGGGCATTCTCCTTCTAATGGCAGTATAACTCACAGACCTTGAAATCCTAAACTCGTACTTTTAATTCTACTCCCACACCCACACACATAAGCAAACATCCTTTGTATATGGATGAAAAACAGGTCATTTTTATTCTCTTCTGCTCTAGAAGCAAAAGAGATTCCCAGAGTTGGTTCCTAAGGACAGGCAATCAATAACATATGTTGGGAATGTAAGTAGAACTGCATAATATTTAAAGAGACAAGCTGGAAGTACACATGAAGTTACATAGCATAAAACCCTATAGGAGTCATGCAGGTGAGAATATTGGCACTAACATGATTTTGTATCAGCATAGACTGGGGAGAGAAAGGTGAAAAATGAAGTGTGCCCCATAGTCTTCAGAGCTATTATGTACCCAGACTTGGTCCTATAAGGATATGTGTCTCTTGCTCATGGTAATTGTTCAGATGTATGTATGTCATTATCATGAAGATCAGCCAAGAAACTTCGACTACCCAATGATGCCCAGATTTTGGTCCCCAAGGAGCTGTAGGCATATGGAGATTGATTTTCTCTGCCAAGACAGTCACTTGTCTAGGTGGTAATGTGTGAACTGTTCAATTAATACAATTACTTATTATCACAAAGTTTTTTCACATTATAAAAAGAAAGTGGTAGTATAAAAAGATTACGTGAACACTCTTCTAGAGTCATGGCATCATTTTCCATACAGCTACAACCATAGAAAGCAAGCACATGAGACCAGACTCTGGCCTAGTTAGCAAGGGGCAATGGCCTAGTTAGCAGGGGTCAAGCCATTGTTGAAGTCTGAATATGACTTTATAAAATAAAAGCATAACATGTAATGCCCAAGCTTCTTCTCTATAGTTCAGCCCCCGAAAAACAGCATCATGTGCCTGTAATCTAAGCTCAGGGAACCCCACATGACACTATGTACTAGCCTGGCCAGGAGAATTAGCAAGGTATTTGGTAATACAAACTGAATTGATGGTCTTTCTTGCCACAGGTATATCATACATGTAAATCTTTAATGGGCAGTGCAGGAAGAACTAGAGTATTCAGCAAGTCAAGCCAGCTGCTTTCATGGAGAATATACCCAAAGCATCTAAACCAGATAAATGTTAATCTATTTTTCCCTTTAGAAAGTTCACAGAAAAGAGGCCAGTCACAGTGACTCATGCCTGTAGTCCCAACACTTTGGAAGGCCAAGGCAGGTGGATCACCTGAGGTCAGCAGTTCAAGACCAGTGTGGCCAGTATGGCAAAACCCCATTTCTACTAAAAAAATACAAAAATTAGCCAGGCATGGTGGTGTGCAGCTGTAATCACAGCTACTCATGAGGCTGAGACAGGAGAATTGCTTGAACCCGGGAGGTGGAGGCTGCAGTGAGCCGAGATCATGCCACTGCACTCCAGCCTGGGAGACAGAGCAAGACTCCTTCGCCCTCTGCAAAAAAAAAAAAAAGTCCACAGAAAAGATAACTATTGGGTACTGGGTTTATTTCATCACTTGAAATCTGTGCAGCAAACCCCTGTGACACACTTTTACCTATGTAACACACCTTCACATGTACCCCCAAACCTAAAATAAAAGTTAAAAAAAAGAAAGTCCACAGCATTCCTGAGAATCTCATTCCATTCCCTTTTACTCCCTTTGTCATTGTCAATGGAAGAATAGAGTCTCCAGCTGCAATAAGTAACTCTACATGTATTAGAGAATTGATGTTTAGTACCTCTCCTTTCTTCTATGTAACACTGTCATTGTGTTTGTCTCACAACTGCTTTTTTCCATCCCTTAAATCATTCTCTCTTTATCTCTAATATGTTGCTAGGTTTTCCCCTAGTAAATATAGCCCACCTTCTTTAATAACAGTGACCACAAATATCAGAGCTGGGAGGGCCACTTTGGAACATTTATTCTAATAACCACATTTCTAGATGAGAAAACTAGGGCCCTATCTACTAGATACTTTAGGAATTTGATAACTAGAGTTATAGATGAAACTCTCAAAGGCTGCTATATTGTTCCTCTGGCCTCCCTGAATTTGCTGCCTCAGCTCAGTTACAAAATTCAGCTCATAGACTATTCTGACAATGAGAATGTTAGCATCTGCAAATTCAATGTTTTTTTTTTTTTTTAAGTTAAAAGCTTACTTTTCAGCTCTATACCTGATGGCATCTAGTTCTATCAGCATGGGTACAGACTCGTTCATGTAGTCCCATAATGTTCATGGAGTCCCATAATGACACTACGTAGTAGCCTGGCCAAGCAAGTTAGGTTTGAATGTGGCTAGAGGAAGATGAATAAAAGTGAGAATAAGAGGCGAGGAGAACAGAGAGGCATTATAAGGATATTTACTCTTTGACTGAAAGAAATGAGAAAGCACTAGAAGGGTTTCATCAGAGTTGTGGTATGACCTGACTTTAAAAGCATAAATTTTGGCTGTGTGGGCAAAATATAAAAGAGGGAGCAGTCAAAGAGATCATTTAGGAGGCATAGTCCAAATGGTGGTGGTTTAGACCAGAGTGAGAGATAGCAGTAGAAGCCAATAAAGTGTTCTGATACTGTACATAACTTAAAGGTGAAGCTAACAGGATTAGTTCCACAGAAAGGAGACTAAAACTAATTTTATTAGAGTTTAACACTTTTGGTTTTAGACTTTTGTCCCTAGGCATAGTAGCACATGCAACTCATATTAGTTATCTGAGCCTCAGGGTGAAAAAGTTTCTGATCCTTGTCTGAAAACATATTTTGATAGAAAAGAGGAGAAAACAGTGATGTTGGGCAACTAAGATAGTGAAAAGAATGCAGGATTGGTAGAAAAGCACAGAAAAATGAGCCTTTTCATTTACCAATTATTTATTGGGCATCCCTCTTTGTACTTTTTGAGGGAAGGAGAAGAGAGTAAATTTTTATTTTATTTTATTTTATTTTATTTTTTGAGACGGAGTCTCACTCTGTCCCCCAGGCTGGAGTGCAGTGGCACAATCTCGGCTCATTACAAGCTCCGCCTCCTGGGTTTACGCCATTCTCCTGCCTCAGCCTCCCAAGTAGCTGGGACTACAGGCACCCGCCACCATGCATGGCTAATTTTTTGTATTTTTAGTAGAGACGGGGTTTCACCATGTTAGCCAGGATGGTCTTGATCTCCTGACCTCATGATCCACCCACCTCATCCTCCCAAAGTGCTGGGATTACAGGCATGAACCACCATGCCTGGCCAAGAACATGATATTTTAAAGCAACATGATGTGGCAACAATGGAGGGAAGTATTTAGTTGAAGACTGATGGTTTGAATGTGTCCTCCAAATTTCATGTGTTGAAAACTTAGTCTCCAAATTGGAGGTGGTGTCTTTGGGAGGTAATTAAGATTAAATAAGGTGATCAGGGTGGGGACCCCATGATGGGACTGATGGATTTAACAGGAGAGGAAGAGAGACCTGAACTAGATGCTCACTCTATCTCACCATGTGATGCCTCTCACCATGTCATGAGACAGCAGGAAAGCCCTCACCAGATGCCCAGTGCCATGCTCTTGCACTTTCCAGCCTTCAGAACCATGAGCTAAATAAATGTCTATTCTTTATAAATTACCTAGTAAGTGATATTCTGTCACAGAAACAGAAAATGGACTAAGACCAAGTGCTATTTCTGTTGGTAAAGTAATGAGTCATTAAAAAGGGTCATGACATATCTTCTTTTTCCATAAATCTTGTCTCACAAGAAAAGAATCATTGAATGAAGAAGTCATTGCTTTCATACAGTTCTACTCCCCATTTGGAAACTAAATCTTGGATTTGCAGATTTTTATCCCACAGCATAATGAATATGATGATCTTAAATCTACTGTTAACAGTTTAAAACCATTATTTGGGTCATAAAGAGGAAGCAGTCACTGAGAATTCAGTCTATATATTTTTTCTTTTTTCTTGTTTTTGAAGAGACCTTTTTCACTGACAGGATCTCATTCTGTCACCCAGGCTGCAGTGCAGTGACATGATCCTAGCTCACTGAAGCCTCGAACTCCTTGACTCAAGTCATCCTGCGACCTCAGCACTTGAGGCACATGCCATCCTGCCCAGCTAAATTTTTTTAGAGATGGGGTCTTGCTACATTGCCCAGGCTGGTCTCAAACTCCTGACTGGCCTCAAATGATCCTCCTACTTTGGCCTCCCAAGGTGCAGAGATTTCAGGCCCAACCCACTGCACCAGGCCCAGTCTATATTTCTTAATAATGAATTATTTGCCTTCCCCTGTGAAATCTCTGACATAGCAAGAATACCAAACCAATGAGTAGTAGTAGTGTCTTCATCTGCCCAGATAACATCTATTATTCAATCACCAGATACAATTCTCCTGAAATGGAACCAAGGGACCCTAGCACAAGTAAAATTAAGATGATGAGTAAGAAAACAGATTCAATGACAAAGCAGGACACAAGACAACAAACAGTTGGTGGAAACTGGATTCCATGACCATAATAGTAAAATATCTAAACAAACAGACTTCCTGGGAAAAAATTATTTGGGGTCATCAGAAGCAAGGAAATGGAACAGATGGAGCAAACTGGAATGTCTGTTCCGTTGAAATGTTTATTTTTTTTTTCTGAGACTGATGCAAAGTAACACTGCTAAAGTAACACTGATTCTCAGCAACCAGTCTTAGCCACTAAATTGACTAACAGACTTGGCATCCATAAAAATCTATTAAATAAATATATTTAGCATTGATTGAGGGTCCAATTATCTGAAAAAATACAATAATTTTCTCCAAAGTCTGGCTAGCCCATGCATTACTGGTGGAAGAGAAGTGGATTTTGCAGAGCAAGACAAAGCTGCCACTTGGTTACATTGATCTTCAACGTTTCACCAGTTTGTGAAGCAAAATATGCCTTTTGATGGCTGTGAATTACCCTTTTGTGATCAATAGTGGAATTTATAAGGTCCTTTTCCATTTACCTTAAATTTTCACTTTGAATGGCAAAAGCACACCTTATCCTAGAGTATCCAATAGTTACTACTTACCCCAAGTCCCAGGAAAGCCAAAAATAGGGCTACATGCCTCTTATGTCTAGTAGAAAGGATGATTATAGAAATGTGCTTAACCACACTTAAGAAAATGGGCTAAACTTACACCATTAAAAATCTCATGAGGATTTCATCAGAATAATAGAAAAAGCTCATCACAAACATACACACAGAAATGATAGTACTTTGCCCTTCCACATATTTTACTACCTTGGTGAATAACAGACGGGCTAATATGGGAGGCATATGTGAAATATTTATGAAGAGCAAAGTAATTGAGATAATAAGCTCATAAAACAATAATTTTCCCTACTATATTCAACAGCATGTGCAAAAATGAGAATTTTCTTCATAATAAAATGCACCAGCAGAAGCTACCGATGAAATAATAAAAGAGAAGCAGAAAAATATAAGTTAGAGTTCCCTTCGACACATTAAAAAGTATTTAGGGGAAAAAGTAGTTGCAAAAAGAGTCTTGTGGGTATATTTTGCTGTTGCTATTTCTTGTAAGAAGACCTTGAATTTGTATTATCTTCCTCTCAAAGAGTTTAGACATAGGTTGCTCCTTTGAATGTCCCTATGAAGGGGGTAGATGAAACAAAGTTGTTCTATTAACTTCCATGATGATGTCCATGGGGTACATAGTAGATGACTATTTTATACTAGAACTTGAGGATTTTCCATGCAGCTATCTTTTGCAGACTCTGTCCTCCTTACCTAGGCAAGATATACCTAATTTTTAAGAAATTAGAATGCAATGGGCAAGTCGACTCTAAGAGTGCACTCCAAAGCATAGCATTACATCAAGTTCCATAAGAGGACAGGGAACATCAGAGTAGGTTTCAGATACAAACTTAAGAGGGGGTATTTGAATCCCAGGCCTTAGTTCTCCTAGACTTATCCCTGTGACACATTATTCCTCTTCAATTGCTAAAATTTCATTTTTAGCATGCACAGAAAGAATACAACTTGATCCTGGAAAAGATAAAGAGATTAGTTAAAATGTCAAAGGCAGCATGCCTGAATGGGAGCTCACAACCTGAGTCAGTTCTCTTGGCAAGGGTAGTTGATGGTCATTGTCACAATGTGGCTTGAGAAGCAAAAGCCCACCTGTCTGAAAATAAGGCTGCCCATAGGCTTCATGTTTGCTGGTTATTTCTTTAGTTTAAAAGATTATTTCCTTCTTGAAACTTCCATTGGTTTCCTGATTCTTTGAAATGCAAACATTTATATGATAATTCAGGAAATATTTATAGACAGTCTATTCCATGACCAGCACTAGGGATAAAATAATGAAACAGATAAGTAAAACCCCTGCATATTTTCTAGTCAAGGGTATAGGATGCTACACCAAAAATAATAATAAGCAAGAAAAAAGGCAGCAACAACTGGGCTAGGCTGAGTTTCAAAACTGGGTGATGTGACAGTAACTGATTGGCTATTATTTTAAATTAAGTGGCCTGATGACTACCTCTTTGAGGTAACATTTCAGATGTGGATGACAAGGAGGAGCCAGACATGAGTAGATCAGAGGGAAGAGCATTCCTAGAGAGGCAAAGGCTACTGCAAAGGCAGAAAGTTGAGAAACAGATTTGCTGTATTTGAGAACAAAAGCAAAAAGAAGGAAAAAAAATTTGGAATGAGGTGAACACAAAAAGGGGGACATGGTCCAAATTACGATGGGATTTATAAGCCAGAATAAAGAGTTAGAGCACACAGGGAAGCCATTGGAAGTGCATATGTAGGTGACTTGTATTTTAAAATACTCTCACTGCTGTATAGAGAATATATTGCAAAAAAAAAAAGCAAGAGTGGAAACAGACAGACCAGTGGTGCAGCTCTTGCAATGATCAGGAGAAACATCATGGTGGGTTGCCCCAGGGTGGTAGATGCAAAGAGAACTGGTTAGACGTAAATCTAGAGGTGAGTGAAACTGATGATAGGTTTGACATGGGGCAGGGTCGAAACAAAAAGGAATGAAACATACATTTTAGATTTTTTGTTTGGGCAATTGGCCAGATGGCAAAACCATTCACTGAGGAAAGGAAAGCTAAATGGAGGCAGGTTAGGGAATCAAGAGTTCAGCTTTGGCCACTGATTTTGAAGTGGCTTTTAAACGTACACACAAAGATGTCAAGTAGGCAGTTGGATACAAAAGGCTGCAGAAAAAGCACATATTGAATGACCTAGAGTGCTCTCCTAGGTTTCCAGTAACCCATTTTGAATCTCACTTTGCCTTTCCCTTTCTCTTACCTTACCTACATTTGATGAAGCTGGAATTAGATACAATATATGGAAATAATTTTTCTAATTAAAGTATTTATAAATAATAAAGCCCTCACATTTGGAATTATGATTATGACCACTTTCCATCAAGTATTTATCTGGCACATACTGTGTTACCAATTTCTTCACTGTAGCAGTTTCAGGAAATGCATATGACACCGTACCTGCCCTCAGAGATACTATAGCTTTTAATGGGCTCGTATTGTAAAGAAAATTGAACCTGATCCTAATAAGAAGAAGAAAAAAATCTCCAAAAGAGTTAGCATGTTGCATGACTCCAGTGTAACTTGAGGTAGCCACACAAACTTGACTTCATAGATTTTCTTACATACCTAGCCAAGCAATCGATGTAAAATTGAGGGGCTGTAGATTCCCTGGTGGTGGACCTGCTGATAGACTTCAGTGCCCCAAGTATAGTGAATGCTCCCCCACTGAATGCCATATAATCTCAAATTTCATAAATAGTTGCTCCTGTTTAAGGGAATTAATAGGAATTTTGCCTAGGTAAAATGAAAATGTAGGGGTCAATTATATATCCATTATCAAGCATGGACATTTAAACATGAAGCCAGTTTATCTGCAGGTTAACTTTGAGATATGCTCTTAAAGAATGGGACAGATGGCTGGTCAATTTGATCTGGGCTGTGATCAAGTACCCCAGAGGATCAGCTCCTACTGGTCAGAGTATATACAAATAGACAGGCCAAGGGGTTGTATGAGAGAGATCTTAAATGTAATGGAACACCATCTCTTTAACCGATTCTCTCGGCTACATGGTTTCAGTCCATAGAGAATGGGGCTCCTTGCTTTTGTTCTCATTCAGTGAAAAGAAAAAGCATTAAGGGTGAAATATATATAACTTATCTGTACCTAGATTTCTCATGAAATAAAACTTTACCAACAACAAGTTAATAGCTAAGAACTGTATCTAGGAAAACTGAGTGCCATAAAAAGAATGAATATACATATCCATACTATATAATATGGCTAGGGAGTACTTTAGTTTCCTATGACTGGTGTGAGGAATTAGCACAAACTGGGTGTCTTAAAACAATAGAAATTTATTCTCTCTCAGTTATGGAGGCTGAAAGTCTGAAAGGAAAGCATCAGCAGGGCCACACCATAACACTGTTGTCACTATTTGTCATTAACAAGGGCACCATCCCTTTGGAATATCTTTTCTGAGACCCGTTATGAAACTGAAGCTCTTAGCAACCCAGCCCTTACTAGTGTTTTTACTGAGGTTATCCACTTGAACAATGAAAATATATCAAACCAGTCTCTAAGGCAGTGGAGTTCACAGATGACGCACGGACTATATAAGGCTCATCCCTGTATAGACAGAACAAAACTAATTAAGGTACTGAAAACAGTAAATAATTTAGTAACCTATAAAAATTGCAGTGAGCTTTTGATTTTGCACATTGTATTTAAACCAGTTTATAGATTACCAAAGCTAATTTTCAACCCACAAGTGACTTCCTTCAACAATGATTATACTTACAAATTCCCCGCCAAGAGGTATAACATTAGTGGAGGTATGTTCCAGGTTGCAAACTAATTTGGAGCAGAACATATTTAGAAATTGACCTACAATAGCATTTTAACCATTTAGCACTTTCCAAAGCCAAATTAAAATGAGTTTTTAATTTAATTTTATTTTTTTTCACATTTTTTATTTCCATGGGTTTTTGGGGAATAGATGGTATTTGGTTACATGAGTAAGTTCTTTAGTGGTGATTTGTGAGATTTTGGTGCACCCATCACCTGGGTAGTATACACTGAACTCCAATTTGTAGTCTTTTATCCCTCACCTCCTTCCCACCCTTCCCCCTGAGTCCCCAAAGTCCATTGTATCCTTCATGCTATTACCTTTGTGTCCCACTTGACTAACTTTGAGTTTTCTGTCCCACTTTGTTTTCCAGCCTCTGCAAGCACGTATGTGCCAACGGTGTGCAATGGGCGGGAAGTCCTCGACTCCACCACCTCATCTCTGTGATTGTGAATTGCAGTTCAGTTCTTGTGTTTTTAGACTGTTAGACAAAAGTGCTCACGTGCAGCTCCAGAATATGGAAACAGAGCAAAAGAACAACCCTAGTACCTTTTTTTAGAAACAGTACGATAAATTATTTTTGAGGACTGTATATAGTGATGTGCTAGAACTTTCTAGGCTGAGTCTAGTGCCCCTATTATTAACAATTCCCCCAGAACATGGAAATAACCATTGTTTACAGAGCTGAGCATTGGTGACAGGGTCTGACATGGTCAGTCTACTAAAAAAAAACAAAAAAAAAAACCAAAAAAAAAAACAAAAGAAAAAAACAAAAATACGGTGGCAATATTATGTAACCTTTTTTCCTATGAAGTTTTTTGTAGGTCCTTGTTGTAACTAATTTAGGATGAGTTTCTATGTTGTATATTAAAGTTACATTATGTGTAACAGATTGATTTTCTCAGCACAAAATAAAAAGCATCTGTATTAATGTAAAGACACTGAGAATAAAACCTTCAAGGTTTTCCAGCATGGTGGATAATGGTTTGTTCTTTTTGAATAACTCAAGGTAATTTGAATATGACTTCAAATCTTTTCTACATTTAATATTAGAAGAAACTGTCTGACTGTGCTTCTGTTCCCATCTATACATACTTCAAACTCAAGTTGTTACTCTGCTGAAGAGTTGTGAGCAGGTTCAGACTTCTCTATGGTCCACAATGATCAGAAATTGACTGGTAGCAACACCATATATATCAGACCATTTCAGTGACAATACACATTTTGGTTTTCTAAAGCCACATCTGGGGGGCAGCCGAGAATTGCCCAGATAGAGATATAAGACAATGAGAGAGTTGCTATGTTCAGAATATAGAGACTGTGGCTGCCAGGGAAGATTTGATGGCTCTCATTTCCAAAAACAACCTTAATTACTATGAAATTGGCAGAATATCTCCTTATTCCATTAGAAAATCACTCTCACCATTCACTGCTGAATGAGGCAATAAAATGCAGGATATCTTATTTTCTAATTTTTTTTTCAGTAGCCATGCTCAGGCACATCGGCTTGTCACTAAACTTTAATATTTTATTAACCTACGTAAGGGAGTGAACAGGGAAAGCATGGATAAGCTAAAACTGGCTTATTCTTACTAAATACTGTCCTATTTTTATCAACCTTTTACTCACAAATCATTTATGAATGTAGGAAAATTTGCTGAGAATATATGTGTCAGATCCTGTGCCAGGGGCCATGGCTAGGGAGTGCTTTAGTTTCCTATGGCTGGTATAAGGAATTAGCACAAACTGGGTGTCTTAAAACAATAGAAATTTATTCTTGCACAGTTATGGAGGCTGAAAGTCTGAAAGGAAAGTGTCAGCATCAGCAGGGCCACACTCTCTCAGAAGCTCTAGTGGAGGATTCATTCCATGCCTCTTCTAGCTTCTGGTGGTTGCCAGCTTCCTTGGCTTGTGGCCACATCACTCCAATCCCTGCCTCCATCTTCACATCACCTTCTCCTCTGTGTCAGTTTTGTCCTCTGTGTCTCTTACAAGGACACTAGTCATTTGATTTAGGGCCAATCTAGGTAGATACTATAGGATGAGTTCATCTCGGGAGATGAAAAAAGGCACGGCCCTTTTTTCAAATAAATTAACATTCTCAAGTTCCAGGGATTAAGATGTGGACATATCATTTTAGGGGCCACTTTTTATCCCACAACAGAAAAAAGAATGAATAAGTTGTAGTGCCTGCCTCTAAGAAGCTTAAAGACTGGAAAATATTATGATGAGAGGACGTTTGTGACACAAGGAAGACAGTGAGAGGAAAGATGAGGAGAATCAGGATATGAAGTATCCACAGGCTAAACAGTCGAGGCCTGAATAATCAAACATAATTATACTATTTTAAAATGCCTGAAAATCTGAAAATAAGTAACAGGTACACAAAAAGCCAACAGGACTGGCTTTGGAGGAAATAAAAGAGTCAGATGTTAGAAATTCTTCTTTTTCTTCTGGATGCATTTGAATCAGCAACCTAATCAAGCAATCCAAAACTCACCAGATGCTCAAAGACAATAGTGTTCACCAGTGTCTAATTCCCATATTCAAATAAGAACCTGTAATCTGGGGAGGGGAGCTTAGATTGGATAATAGATTCAACAGCACTAAATGACAAAAATGAATTCTGCTGTGACTGAAACTGGCAGGAGTGCTAGATAAGTGTGTTAAGAATGAGCATTGCTCAGGATAAAGGCTGAGGCAAGGCTGATGGGAGATAAACTCAGTGCTCTGATGGAATGTGACAGTCTGAAGAAGGCAATATCAGATGGGTTGTGCAGAGACATGGCTGATGCCTCAAACAATCAAACTGATTATGTATCTTTTCAAACAAGACAATTAGGCGTGTATATAAATCTTCAGAAAACTGTGTTTTTGAGAGGGCTGGGTTTTGATCTATGCCCACTGTATTTCATGCCCTGAAGATATAATTTCATGCATTAACTGACAGCTCTTGTCATTTTCTTTTTCCTTGCCACAAGCTTTGTTTCCAATTGGAAGTGCATCATCTAACATGTGATCTTTGGAAATATTTTTTAAAATATTCAACATATGTATGAAAAATAGCAGCTACAAAATCTTTTACATAAGCTATTTCAAGCAAATAAGTTTTTGGTTGATTTTTTGCTCCAGTAACATTTCATCAGTTCACAATATGAAACTGGTTGAGCCAGTCCATCATTGCAAAAAACTTCCTGAATTTAAGAAAGCCAAGCAAAATGATATATCCCACTCATTAAAAAAAATATCAAGGTGACATCAGGAATATGGCAGAATAGGAAGCTCCTGCTTCTCCCTCTACCCACGAATCTACAAAAAAAAAAAAAAAAGCATCTATTCACAGATCAATTCCCTCTGAGAGAAAGTTAGATACCAGCTGAGAGACTCCTACCCACCAGGCAACTGAGAAAACACCCACATCAAACAAGTAGGCACACTCAGACACAGAGTCTCCCCAGGCACTGCGCCATAAAATCTTGAACGGAATCCCCAACACCCAGCTTCTCCCTGTGGAGAGGAGGATTTGGACCCACATATAACATCCTAACTCTAAGAATTCCCTTGGCTTGACACTTAATTCACCAATTCTGGGAGCAGAAGGGATTAGACATAAAAGTCTCGCTAGACCACAGTGAAAAAGCATCAGTGTTACGCAAGCAGGCAAGCACTTCCAGTGGCTTCATGCCCCAGGAGAGGTGCAGAAAGAGGCTTTAAAAATGTAGCCCTTTGTCTCCCTGGAAGGGACACATTCTCCCAGTGTTTAATTGGCAGCCTGACTTGTAACTAACTTGCTTCAGGGAGTTAAAGAACAAATAACGCACTGGCAGTCTGAGAAGCAGATCAGCATTTCTTAAGGTTTCCCCTCAGTTCACACCAGCAATAACTCCAGGTCTATTAATCTATCCTGGAAGGAATTTGTTCACACACCGAGCACCCCAACTTTTACAGCTTTCACCCAAGGGACTACATCCTAAACCTTCCAGCTCTGGGAGGAGAGGGGACTGGCATATATGTTTCTGTGGACCAGAGGAAAAAGGCAGTGTTTTATACAAGTATGCAAACATTTCCAGAGCCTTGGTCCCACAGGAGCAGTGCAGAGAAGGGGCTTAAACTCAGCCCTGTTTCTCTCAAGAAGGAGTTTATAGCATACTTTTCCAGTGGCTACTTGGCAGCCTGGCTTCCAACTAACTTGCATCAGGGAGTTAAGGAGGCAGATAAATATTAACCCACCACCAGCCTGAGAAGCAGATTGGCTCTTCTGGAGTCTTCTCTCCAAGTTCACCACAGTGATAACTCCAGTTCTATTAATTTTTCCTGGAAGGAGCTTGTCCATGCATTGAGTGTCCCACTTTTATAGCTTCTATCCAAGGTACTGCATCCTAAACATCCTACCTCTGGGAGCAGAGGGTACTAAGTATATGTGAGTCTACCTAGACCAAAGAAAAAACTGGCAATTTTATATACATGTGTAAGCACTTACAGGGGCTTCATTCCCTAGAAGCAATGCAGAGAAGGGGCTCTAAGCAGGCGGCTCTTTGTTTCTTCCTGGAAGGGGTTTATGCCTTTCACTGAGTGCCCCAGCTTTTACAGCTACCACCCAAAGGATTCCATTCTAAACCTCTTAGCTATGGAAAAAAAGGGACTAGGCATATTCAAGATTCCACAGATCACAGAATAAAGAGGTGTTTTTAAGTGAGCATGCAAATACTTCCAGGGGCTACATCTCCCTGGAGCAATGCAGAAAAGAGTGAGAACATACAGCTTCCATTTCCTCTTCAGAAGGGGCTTACGGCACACAGTGACAGTGGCTACTTAATGGCCTGGCTTCTAATGAACTTGCACTGGGGAGTTAACAGGGAAAAAAAAACAGAGTAGCCCTCAGCAACAACCAGAGCCAAAGCCTGAAACTTCATATGCCTTTCCTCTAGCTCACCCAATAATAAATCCAGGTCTACTCATTCTTCTTGGAAGGAGTTTGGTCATGCACCAAGTGCCACAACTTCTATATCCCACTCAAGTGACTGTCTCCTTAATGATCCAGCTCTAGGAGCCAATGGGGCTTTGCATTTATGAGTGGTCCTAGACCACAGAAAAGAAAATGGTCAATATACAATGGGCCTACTTTCAGCAGCTATCTCCCCAGAATCAGAGAGTGCAGCCTGAATATGAGTTCAAGCATTTGCCACAGATCCTCTCCCTGGCTTACTGCAGAAAGAGTGGGAGATAAATATCCATGCCCAGCTTCACAGTGAAGAGAGAAAAAACTAGAACATATATTCAAATTCAACACCCCAACCTTTCCAGCTACATCTAGGGAGTCTGGATTCTAACTTACTTGTCTCAGAGTACTGACAGGATATGACATATCCTAAGCTCCAGGGGCCACCAAAAACACCGATAGCAGCCTGGACAGACACATAGTTTTGAGAGGTAACTTAATATCTCTGGCTAGATGGACTGGTGAGGTACTTCTACAAGAAGCCAATCTGACACAACTTGGAGAGGTAGTTGTTTTATCTCATGTGCAGATACCAACAGAGAGGGTCAAGAAAACAAAGTAAAGGTGAACATATCCTAAATAAAAAAACAAGATACATCTGAAACTGACCCAAGTGAAGTGGACATATGTGATTTACCCACTGAGAGAATTCAAAATAATGGTCATAAAGATGCTCATTGATGACAGGAGAACAATGCAAGAACAAACTGAGAATTTCAACAAACAGAAAATATTAAAAATTACCAAACAGAAATCAGCAGAGCTGAGGAATACTACAGCTGAATTGAAAAAATTCAATAGAGGGATTCAATAGCAAAATAGATCAAGCAGAAGAAAGGATCAGCGAGAATTTGCACAATCTGAGGAGCAAAAAGAAAAAAAAATGAAAAAGAGTGAAGATAGGTTGAGAGACTATGGGGACACCATCAAGTGTAAGAACATGCAGATTATTGGTGCACCCAAAGGAGAAGAGACAGAAAAAGGGAAAGAAAACATATTCAAAGAAATAATGGGAGAAAACTTCCCAAGCCTGGGACAACAAATAGAAATATAGATCCAGTAAGTCCAAAGGATACCAAATAAACTAATCCAAAGAAACCCACACTGAGACACATTATAATCAAAAGTTGAACACAATATATTTTAAAATAACTTAAAAAGTATAATTGGATTATTTGTGACTAAAAGGATAAATGCTTGAGGGGATGGATACCCCCATTCTCCATGATGTGCTTATTTTACATTTCATGCCTGTATCAAAACATCTCATATACCCCATAAATATATATATATCTACTATGTACCCACAAAAATTGAAAATAAAATAAAAGTTAAAGACAAAAACAGAGTGCTGAAAGCAGCAAAGGAAAAGAGAATTGTTACATACAAGGGAAACTCCTCCAGATTATCAGGGGATTTTTTTTTTTAGCACAAATCTTGCAGACTAGAAGGGAGTAGAATGATATTCAAAATGCAGGGAAAAAAATTCAAAAATATGCTACTCAGCAATCTTATCTTTCAAAAATGACAGGGTGATAAAGACTTTCTAAGACAAAAGCTAAGAGTTTCTCACCATTAGAGCTGCCTTACAAGAAATGCTAATAGGAGTTCTCCCAGGTGAAGGAAGAGGATGTTAATTAGTAACATGAAAAAAATATGAAAGTATAAAACTCATTGGTAAAGATACGTCCATTGTAAAATTCAAAACCCTCTAATACTGTAATAATGGTGGGTAAACAATTATATCTCTAGTATAAAAATTAAAAGGCAAAACTATTAAAAATTACTAAAGCCACAATTTTTTAAAGATAAAAACTTTTTAAAAATGCAATTTATGATATCAAAAGCATAAAAGTTGGTAGAAGGGGAAGTAAAAGTGTATACAATCAAATTTATACATTATCAGCTTAAAATGCACCATTATAAGATGTTTTATAAAATCCTCAGGGTAACCACAAAGCAAAAGTCTCTAATAGATAAACGAAGCCAAAAGAAAGGATCCAAAGCATACCATTATAAAAGTCCTCAAATCACAAGGGAATAAAGTAATAGAGGATGAAAGGAACAAAGAACCTACAAAACAATGAACAAAATGGTACTAGTAAGTTGTTATCTATCAGTAATTACTTTGAATGGAAATGGATTAAATTCTCCAATAAAAAGGCATAGAGTGGCCGAATGGATTAAAAAAAAAATAAGACCCAAGTATATGCTGCCCACAAGAAATTCACTTCACCTTAAAAGAATACTCATAAATTGAAAATGAAGGAATGGAAAAAGATATTCCAAATAAATGGAAACAAAAAGAGAGCAGTGGTAGCTATACTTATTTCAGACAAAATGAACTTTAGGTTAAAAATTGGAAAAAGAGAAAAAGAAGGTCATTATATATTGATGAAGGCATAAATTCATCAAGAGGATATAACAATTATATATGCACCCAACATCAGAGCACCTAAATATATATATATATTTATTTATTTATTTATATATAAAGCAAGCATTAAGAGATCTAAAGGGAGACATAGATTGCAACACAATAATAGTAGATGTCAATACCACACTTTCAACATCAAACAGGTAATCCAAAAAGAAAATCAATAAGGAAACATTGGACTTGAACTACACTTTAGACCAAATGGACTGAAAGACATATACAGAACACTTCATCCAACAGCAACAGAATATACATTCTTACCAAGTGCACATGGAACACTGATCTTACGGGTCATATTCTAGGCTAGATTATATATTAGGCCAAAAAACGTGTCTTGACAAAAGATACTTCAAGTATCTTTTCTGACCAAAATAGTATGGAACTAACAATCAATAACAGGAAGAATCACAGAATTGTAACAAATATGTGGAAATTAAACAATATGCTCCTGAACAATTATTGGGTCAAAGAAGCATTTAAAAGGGAAATTAAAAAATACCTTGAGGCCCAATGCAGTGGCTCATGCCTGTAATCCTAGCACTTTGGGAGGCCGAGGCAGGCAGATAGCTTGAGCTCAGGAGTTCAAGACCAGCCTGGGCAATGTGGTGAAACCCCACGTCTACAAAAAATACAAAAACAGCTGGGTGTGATGGTGTGCATCTGTGGTCCCAGCTACGTGGGAGGCTGAAGTGGAAGGATCGCTTGAGCCCAGGGGGTGGGGTTGTAGTGAGCGGAGACTGCAACACTGTACTCCAGCCTGGATGACAGAGTGAGACTCTATCTCAAAAATAATAATAGTAAAGAAATAAAAATATATCTTGAGACAAACAAATATGGAAACACAATATACCAAAACATAAGGGATGCAGCAAAAGCAGTTCTAAGAGGGAATTTTGTAACAATGAACACCTATATCAAAAAAGAAAAAAGATCTCAAATAAACAACCATGTTACACTTCAAGGAACTTAAAAACAAAACAAAACAAAACAAAACAAAACAAAAAAAGCCCTAAGCCCAAAGTTAGCAGAAGGAAGACAATAACAAACATTGAGAAGAAATAAATTAAACAGAGACTAGAAAAACAGTAGAAAAAATTTAGGAAAGCTAAACAAAACTGGCAAACCCTTACTTAGGCTAAGAAAAAATAGATAAGACTCAAATAAATAAAATCAGAAATAAAAGAGGAAACCTTAAAACTGGTAACACAGAATACAACTGATCTTAAGAGGCTACTATGAACAATTAGACATGAACAAATAGAACAATCTAGAAGAAATGAATAAATTCCTGGAAACATATAACCTTCCGAGACTATATCACAAAGAAATTTGAAACCCAAACAGACCAATAATGAGTAAAGAGATTGAACCAGTAATTTAAAATCTATCATCAAAGTCCAGAACCAGATGGTTTCACAACCATATTCTACCAAACATTTAAAGAATTAAGTTTGAGTTCTTTCTCAAACTCTTACAAGAAAACAGAACAAGAGGGAATATTTCCAAACTCTATACTATAAAGCCAGCATTATCCTAATACTAAAGCTGGAGAAGGACACTACAAAAAAAAGAAAACTACAGGCCAATATGACTGAAGAACACAGATGCAAAAATACTCAACAAAATACTAGCAAACCATATTCGACAATATATTAAAAAGATATTTCACTATGATCAAGTAGAATTTATCCCTGGAATGCAAGACTGGCTTAAAGTATGCAAATCAATAAATGTGATTCACTATATTAACAGAATAAAGGACAAAAACCATATGATCATCTCAACAGATGCTGGAAAAAAATTAGAGATTTAAAAAATGTTCCTCAACACAATAAAAGCCATGTATGACAAGCTCACAGCTAACATCATACTCAACAATGAAAAAGTAAAAGGCTTTTTCTTTGTGATGAGGAAAAAGACAAAGATGCCCACTCTCAATACTTCTGTTCAACATAGTACTGGAAAATGCTAGTCAGAGCAATTATGCAAAAGAAAGAAAAGGCATCTAAACAGGAAAGGATGAAGTGAAAGTATCTCTATTTGCAGACGAAATGATCTTACATATAGAAAATCCTAAAGACTCCACCAAAAAAACTGTTAGAACTGATAAATGAATTCAGTGAAGTTGCAGGATACAAAATCAACTTACGAAAATCAGTAGTGTTTCTATATACTAATAATGAATTATCTAAAAAAGAAATTAAGAAAATAATTCTATTTACAATACCATGAAAAATGTGAAATACTTAGGAGTAAATTTAGCCAAAGAAGTAAAGGATGTTCATACTGAAAACTATAGAACATTGATGAAAAAAATTGAGGATGACACAAATAAATGGAAAGATATTCTGTGTTCATGGATTATAAAAATATTGTTAAAATGTTCATACTATCCAAAGTGATTTACAGATTTGATGCAATCCCCACTAAAATTCCAATGTCATTCTTCACAGAAATAGTAAAAAACAATTCTAAAATTTGTATGAAACCACAAAAGACTGAATATCCAAAGAAATCTTGACCAAAAAGAACAAAGTTGGAGTAATCACTCTACACGATTTCAAAATATAGCACAAAGCTATAGTAATCAAAATGGCATGGTATTGGCATAAAAACAGGCACATCAACCAATGGATTAATATATAGAGACTATTAACAGAAATAAGATCACACACCTCCAGTCTTTTACTTTTCAACAGAAGTGCCAATAACACACCATGAAGAAAGGACAGTCTCTTCAATAAATGGTGTAGGGAAACCTGGATATCCACATGCAGAAAAATGAAATTAGGTTCTTATCTCACCTCTTATACAAGAATCAACTTAAAATAGATAAAAAACATAAATTTAAGACCTGAAACTGTAAAACTACTAGAAGAAAGCATGACGGGAAAGCTCCTTGACACTGGTCTGAGCAGTGATTTCTTGGATATAATCTCAAAAATATAGGCAATGAAAGTAAAAATAGACAAATTGTATTGCATCAAATTAAAAGCTTCTCCACAGCAAAGGTAACAATACAGTGAAGAGATAAACCACAGATTAGAAGCAAATATTTGCAAATTATTCATTGAATAGAGGTTAACATCCAAAATATGCAAGCAATTCAAACTACTCAAGAAGAAAATAACTCTATTACAGAATGGACAAAGGATTTGAATAGACATTTCTCAAAAGAAGACCTACAAATGGACAATATACTCAATATCTCAAATTATAAGAGAAATGTAAATTAAAATCACAATGAAATATCACCTCACACCTGTTGGCTTGGCTACTAGCAAAAAGATGAAAGAGAAGTGTTGGTAAGGATGTGAAGAAAAGGGGAACTTTGGTAGTATTGTAAATTAGTATAGCCATTTTGCAAAACAGTATGGAGGGTACTCAAAAAATGAAAATTAGAATTACCATATAATCCAGCAGTCCCACACTGGGTATATGCCCAAAGGAAATGAAATCAGTATGTCAAAGAGATATTTGCACTTCCATGTTTATTGCAGCACTATTCACAATAGCCACAATATGTAAACAACCTAAGTGCCCATCAATGGATAAATGGATTTTTAAAATGTGATACATACGCGCGCACACACACACACACACACACAAATGAAATACTATTCAGCCTGTTTTAAAAGACGGAAAATTCTATCATTTGTGACAACATGGATACACCTACAACTTTATGTTAAGTGAAATAAGGCAAGCAAAAAGAGACAAATACCATAGATTTCACTTATATGTGAAATCTAAAATAGTCAAACTTATAGAGGCAGGGAGTAGAATGGTTGTCCCCACAGGCTAGAGTGGGGGTGAACCAGAAAGGAGAGAAATTGGTCAACAAGTAGAAAGTTTCAGTTAGATAGAAGTTCTGATGTTCTATTGCACAGAACGGTGACTACAGTATACTTAATAATAACGTATTGTATATTTCAAAATGGGTAAAAGAGATTTTAATGATTCTCACCACCAAAAATGATAAACATTTGAGGTGATGGGTAAACTAATTAGCCTGCTTTGATCATTCCAAAATGTATACATGTTTCAAAACATCACATTGTACCCCATAACTATATGCAATTGTTTTTTGTAAGTTAACAAGAAACTTAAAAAAGATCAAAACCTTACTACATGTTTGATTTTCTATGGTATTTTTGAGTATTTACAGCTTCTGAGGTGCTCCATTTTCCTGTCCAGTTTAAATATTAGATTTTCCAGCCTGCTCATGTTTATCACGGTAAAATAAAATGGTTCCTATTTTTAAACTGTGAGGCCAGCTGGCTTGTAGACCACACATAGGAGAGATTAAGAGAGTGGTTGAGAAAGGAGGTAATTTAGCCAGTGTACCTTCACAGTCTTTGGTTCTGCGCTTTCTCTCAGCAATCCTCGCTTTATTCACCCACCCACCATGATAGCTTTAGGCCCCAGAGCTCTTTAGTCAAGCGCTGTGAGCATGGAGAAGCCAAGCAAAGTGAGGTGCCAGGAAGATGGAACACCAGCATGGATTATAACCACAGCTCTACAAAGGCAAAGCCTATGAACAAGGCAATTATCACTCCTGCTCTGTGATAGGTTTACATCTGCATAATTCCCACTGGTTTAATGCTTTTATTTGAAAAGCAATCAAAGGTAATCTGAAATCAGTCATCTAAGATAAAGAAAATATTGCCCCTCTAAGCCAAATTTACCAATATCCACACGCATCATTAATAAGATGAAGAAAACTTCAGCAAATTAAAAGCCTTACTGGGACCATTTGTTCAAGGAAATTGATCTGTTTCTTGAAGCACCAGTCACTAAAGGAATTCTAAGTGTCTTTCGCAGCTTAATCAGTCTTAAAATAGGATTGTTGGCAAATGTATAAGGATTGAGGTGTGCCCTGACTAAACAAATGCAAACAAAGAGACTGTCTTCAGTGCTGGGGCTGGAAAACCTATGCTGAAGCTACTTTCATGCATCAACATTCCATACTTCCATATGGTTACTTTAAATGAATCTGCATTTAAGACTGAGTATCTCCAAATTCAGTTACTTTACCAATGAAGATTATCTAAACCCCAATGAGAAAAGGCTTTTAAATCAATCTTGCTAATTTACTTTTAACCAATTCACTGGCTTTAATTTTATCCTTTGCAACTCAGGAGAGTATCTGGCTTTGTATTGGGTAAGTGATTAAATCATCAAGTGCACGTGATGAGTTATTTTCTTTTTGAACAACTCTGAAGACTTGACAAACTTTTTAGGTGCTAAGCTTCTAAAGGGAAAAGAACCTGTGTGCAAACAGATTCTTCTGAATAGTCTGTGGTAGATTACAGTGATCTAAACCAGGGGTCAGCAAACTATAACCATTAGGCCAAATCCTAGCCTATCACCTGTTTTTGTAAGACCTGAGAGCTAAGAAGGCTTTTACATTTTTAAATAGTTAGAAAGACATCAAAAGATTTCATGACACATGAAATTTAACTGAAACTCAAATTTCAGTGTCCATAAATAAAGTTTTATTGGAATGCAGCCACGCCCATCCATTTACATTTTGTATGTGGTTGCTTTCATACTACAATGGCAGAGTTGAGTAAATGCAATAGAGCCCACATGCCCTGCAAAGCCAAAACTATGTACTATCTGACCCTTTACAAAAAAAATGTTTGCTGGGCTCTGATCTAGACAAGTGTAATCATAATAGCGAATAATATCAATTATAATAGTAAATATAATTCTCTTTTCAATTATTCATTCCCATCTTAAAGTTTTACTTCATTTATGATTCTAAAAGGAACTCATGTAAAAATGTTAAAATAAAAGTAAAATCCAGCAAGAGAATAATCTGTAGCCAGTTAGTATGAAGGTGAATTCCATTTTAGCTTCCAACGAATGAGTCGGGTGTTGAGATTTCTAAAAGTTTACTCCTCTAAGGACATTTTCTTTGTGGCAAACTCAGTTTAGAAGTTGGGCCTGTCAACTGCAATCATATTCATGATTACTATAAATAGATATGAGGGAGGTTTAGTTTCTCTGAAGATCAACTCTACATACTCTTAGTGTACAAAGATAAACGTGAGCAGTACACTCACTTTAAACATGGCTAATCAAGTCATCTTCTCACAGCAAACCCCAGAGAAATTTATTTCTATGAGGAAGAGAGAAATTATGTACACATTAGCCTCCCATTAGAAATAAAACCATGTGCCACAGGAAGTAGTTCTATTGACAGACATCAAGTGAGAGTTGGCAAGATGGGTCTTGAAGAAGCAGTCAATCATGACCCACCTGGGGACCTGGAGACCCCAGATGCTAAAGACTGGACCCAAGTAATTCTTCCACATAATCAATTTAAACAACCTTTTTTCTTTGGGAAGAAAATAAGGCCAGACATCTACACAAAAATACTATGAAATATTTTTAATCCTAGAAAGGATGTGATTACCAGTAACTAAAGAGGGGAAAAGTCAACAATAATGAAATTCAGGTTTTTTAATTCAGTGAACACATATCAAAATGCTCAATGTTGTTAAATGACATAATATAATTTATCCACAGAAGACATGTTCTCATCCATTGGAAAATTGATTTAAATACGTTTTGACGAGTGCTAAGAGATGTTATAGGCAACAGCTGACTTAATGAAGTAGTTAAGGCTTCAAAATTGTGCCTTTTAGAAAAATAACAAATAATTTCTTCTACCACTTAGGGGGGAAAAGGAACAAGTGTCAATCAAAAGTCACAGAAACATGATTAACTTGTTTATTCCTTTCAACATTTCACTGAGCTTTGCAAAGGCCAGGCATAAAACTAAAGGAAATTTTATAGACAGGATTGGTCTAAATATTTTCCCCATAATATTCTTTCTGTCATACTTCTTCAGTGCTTGAAATAAAATGACAAACCACTGGAATCCAAGGGAAAAAAATCACCTCCTTCCCAAAGATGGGACTGTGCTGACAAAATATATTTAATATCTAAAATTAGAAATAAAATAAATTCTCCAATATCAACTACATTTTCGGAGAGTTCATTAAAATTTAAGGCATTTTTGACATGTCAGAGATTTTAGTCCAGTGACAGGAGAAGAAAGAAGCTACCTGGGAGAAAATCCCAATTATCTCTATGGCTTGGAACATACATATTGAACACAGTGGAAGATGAGGAGAAAGGTGACAGGTGGCTGTGGAAGTTTTCTCACTCTGTCCAGTCTATACAGCTTTGCCAGGGTTCCTCTGAAAGGGTTCATTTCAAATGTATTTTCACTCTTCTGTTTAAATTTTGATCAAAATGCAGAAATGCTCATAAGCACTCTGTTGGCAGGATAAAAATGAAGAATGCCAACATAATGTCTTCTTTATAAGAACATTCAAGAAATTAAATGCAAAAAAAAGGTTTATGCAAAGTGACACCCTCCCTGAATCCCACAGCAAACAATGACAACCTCACCTATACTCATATGTGCAACAGCAGAGATATACACAAAACATTCATTCAATAATAACAGAATGGTCTAGTGTATTACCAATCAGCCAAATAAACACAATTATTCATTTTTCTCCCATTTTCCACAAAAATAAAGACACCACCTTCAGACACAAAAGTTACAAGTCATACTTCATTGGACTGCTTGGGGCAAATCATTTCCCTACATATATGCCCTGCCTCTCTCAGCCAATCACAACTATTTTTTTAAATCTGCATTAAGGTCTATAAAGATTACTGTTTATTGGAAACAAATAAGAGCACCTTAGATCAGCAATGGCCAGGAAACCCCCCTCTTTCCCAGTTTTAAATCAATTAAGGTTTACACGAAATTGGTCAAATCCAACTTCATTCATTCTTCCTTCAACAAATAATATCCAAGTCGTGCTAATACCAGTAGCCCACCATAGAAAATATCACAATTATCTGGATCACTTTTGAATAAGAACAATAATTCTTTCATAACTGCTTATGAAATAACCACATTCTTATTATGAATACAATTATATGTAATTTTTCAAAACTGAATTCCTGCCTTATTGGATTATTTTTTTAAAAAGTTTCTGAGAAAGTCAACATCCTCAAAGTCTTGCAGCAGAAAAATAACCATATAACCTCTGGTGCTTGACAAAGAGCAAAAGTCCCACTGACATTTTCTGGAGACCATGAAATTACCCCAGTATTTCATACAATCATCTGTACTTATAGACAAACCATCTCACTTTCTTCTTCATGATTTTGCCAGTGATTTGATTGACAAGCTTTCCTATTTACTTTAATTATACTTCTAGCACTACATAAACTGTTTTAAGTCATTTGACTTCTATGATACTAGCAGCTAGTTTGCATTAATGGAGAATTAGGGCTTCTCGTTACCTTTCTTACTTTTTGTTTTTTAGATTCCTTCAAACTTTCAGTCAAGCCCTTCTTACCAGCTCCAACGAGGATGGAATTTCAAAGGCAATTATAAATCTAGATAACCCAAGCACATGCTAACTCTTCCTGAAATTTAAATCAAGAGAAGATACCCTATGGAAAAATGAAAAATTTATTGTCTTCATTGCTCACCATTTTTTAGTAGAAAAGCTGTTTTAAGGTCAGGAAAATAAATAATGGGAAAAATATACCTTAAAAAAATTTTAATTTTCCCCAAAATATAAACAAAGAAAAAACATAAATTGGATCATAATGCATATGCTCACATGTGCCTTCCAAATCACACTTGTTATGTAGACATCATAAAGAATAAAAGTTACCCATTAATTATATGGCATGCATCAGCAGTGCATTGGTGGGCTTAAACTTGGTTTTCAGTTATGTGTATATACAGATAAATCTCTTCCTGAGTTGAGCTTCATCTTCAGTTGAGACCCAAATCATTTGCTTTCCTTTATTTGGCAAGGTACTTGACCATGTGATAAGGCAATCAAATGTTTCAATCTCCTTCCCTTTTCAGCGGCATGGCCCTCCTCTGTGAGATCACCAATGTGACAGGTATGAGGACAGACCCTAAAATATGGTCCTGTAAAACTAGAGCAGGTTTCTTTGTTCATTAGTCTCAAGGCTACAGCACTGTCTCTTCATATATTTGGGGATCTTGAGGTTTTCAGTTGAACAGATTCAAAATGGTCTTCTTTTTCCTAAGAAAAAATATTAAAGACAAAATCAACTCACTGAAATTCTCGTAAGATTTTAGGATCTTACATGTCCAGAAGGAAAGTTCCAGAAATCATTTTAACCTATCTAGCTGCCACTTGTGATTAGGATTTTACAGTTAAAATTGGGTGGCAGATATAAAACAAGTAGCATGCCTACCCTGAAGGGCACTTTTGATGTCCAAGAGATAAGACAGACAAATTCAAAATAGAAGCAAACCCATGACTGCAATAGATACCAAAAGATGTAGCTGTGATCCCTGCAAAGAAACCACTGAGACCCTTCCTGGGGGCATACCTGACCTGAGTGCTGAAATCAATGACCTAGCCATGCTAATTGTGGGCAAAACAGAACTGACTAAATATTTTCAGGATAATATAGGCAGAATAATAAGAAAAAGTACAGCAGAAATAAATAAGGAGAATGCCAATAAGACATTAGATCAGTTGAGTTCACTAATATGTTTTAGGAAAATCTTTTAGGTATATGCCTATTAAAGATATTAAACAAGTCATCTTTGATAATAGGTCAAAATTTTCACTCAAATGTATCATTGCTGGCATTATATAAAACATTCAAAATGTAGACTATTAAAATAAATTAGTTTTCTTTAATGAGGAAAGGAGAAAGAGGAGATGGGATTTCTTCCAACCTTTTATTGTATTTTTGAGACAGGGTCTCTCTCTGTCACCTAAGCTGGAGTACAGTGGTGTAATCTCAGCTCACTGCCACCTCTGCCTCCCAGGCTCAAGTAATCCTCCCACCTCAGCCTCCCGAGTAGCTGGGACTACAGATGCGAGCAAGCACGCCCTTTTTTTTTTTTTGAGTCAGAGTTTCACTCTTGTTGCCCAGGGTGGAGTACAATGGTGCAATCTTGGCTCACTGCAACCTCTGCCTCCTGGGTTCAACCAATTATCCTGCCTCACCCTCCTGAGTAGCTGGGATTATAGACACTTGCCACCACGCCCAGATAATTTTTTGTATTTTTAATAGAGACGGGGTTTCACTATGTTGGCCAGGCTGGTCTCGAACTCCTGTCCTCGTGATCCGCCCACCTCGGCCTCCCAAAGTGCTGGGATTACAGGCATGAGCCACTGCGCCCGACCACCTAATTTTTATATTTCTTTGTAGAGACAACATTTTGCCATGTTGCCCAGGCTTCTTCCAGCATTTTAATTGTTAGAGAAAGCTTTCTGAAGGCTGCTGGAATGGGATAGGGAGACTATGCTAATAAAGAGAATAAAAATGAAGAGAACTATGATTATTTTTTAAAATAAATGAAATAGGAGGCCAGTCTCACATGCAAATAGATGTATGTCTAAAGTAGAATAGTGACATGAGAAGATAATAGGAAGTCGACATTGAGTAGCTGTCAGGAAGGGTAAGTTTGCTTTTGTGTTTGCTTTCATTGGGGTGGATAAATCCAAGAGCTTTAGGGCTACAGGGACAGGATTATAGAAAAACATCATAGCATACACACCAACATATCACTTTTTCCCTGCCTCTGCTGAGCTGACAAGCCTCTGGAAGAGCAGACTGTAGATCTTCTCAGTGCTCCTGCTGACTGGCTCTGTGAGAACTGGCCTGAGGTCTCATGTTTAACAGCCTTAACAATTTTTTAGAATAACCATTAGCAGTTAAAATATTTGTTAAGCACCGTCTCTGTTACAGGACCATGACTAGACTTTAGGGATACAAAAATGAGTACAGCAAGATGTCTTCCCTCAAGGAGCTCATAGGATATTAAAGGAAAGAGCTCTAGGGTATCAGCCATAAACTCAAAAGAAAACAGGAGATTTCTGCAGCCTTTGCTTGAGAAAATTTGATTCAACATGGTGTTGTGGGGAGGGAAGGCAGAGACCTGTTGGTTATCTTCAAGGTAATATTTAAAGTAAAACACTGAAAATCCTTTATAAAATCATGTTGAGATAATAGGGCTTTAATAGCCCTGTCCTCTGCATTTGCATGGGATTGTGCTCCCATTGCTGAAATGGTGGGATATACACACATACACATGTGTATATAATTAGGTAGGTAGTGCCACTAACTGACTGGGACTTCCTAATGGCAGGAACTCTATATCTCATTCATTGTTTAATTCCTAAGATATGACCCAAGTCCTACCACTTGGTAGGTTGTCAATCAATGGTTATAAAAATCTATTGAAATACCACATTGGAGAAGGAAAAACACTGGATTGGAACTTGGGAGACATGACTTCTAATTCCTATCTAACCCCTTTGGACAAATAAGTGAACCTCGCGAGGTCTCAATTTACTCATGTATTAGACAAGGGTTCCAAACAGGATGATCTTTTTCAGCTCTAAACCCAAGAATCTTCTCCAAAGCCAACTTCCCCCAGAAGGTTTTCCTCACCTTGTCACTATCTACCCTACTGCACTCCCTTCTCCCCAATGCTGCAAGACACCCTACTCTTGTTCTTGACATACTGGATGATCGTTTGAAAGGGGTGTGTGTGTGTGTGTGTGTGTGTGTGTGTGTGAGAGAGAGAGATATGTGTCCTCCCCTAATATTCTAGTTGGTGTCTGAGTTGAGAAATTGTGTCTAATTTGACGTAACACCCAAACTTGGCAAAGTGTCTTACAATGTCCCATAAATGGTAGTGAAATAAATAAAAGAAACACATAAAAATTGATTTAGTTTTAATTGCTGAGAAAAGTCAAGAATAATAAATCTATACATAAACCCGAGAATTGCAGTGCAGTGCTAGGGAAATATCAAATAAGGTATGGCCTTTAGAACATAAATGAGCATATCTAAGATAAAGCAAACCCTATATGACATAATAGTTAATGAACATAAACATTTTTTGCTCTCTGAAATCATGTATAACAAACTTCTTAAAAATAGACACACAATAAGATATGTGCAATGATATTTATAGCAGCTTTATTCATTGTCAAACACTGGAAATAGCACAGGTATCAATCAACAGACTGGATAAACAAATTTTGGTATATCTACACAATAGAATACTACTCTGGAATACAAAGGAATCTACTTCTGTTAACACGAGGTGAATGAATCTCAAAAATATCTTTCTGAGTAAAATAAAATGTACACAAAATACTACAGATACTATGTGATTACACTTATATGAAGTTCTATAACAGATAACACTAACCTATGGTTTAAAAAGATCATTACAGTAGTTTCCTTTGGGAGATGTGGGATTGACTGCATGTAAAAATACCTGTTACTCTCAGGAGTGAACTAGTGTTCTATATTTTGATAGGAATTGGGGGTTATAGATGTATATTCATTTCTCAAAATTCATTAAATTGTATATTTGTAATGTGTGCCTTTCACTTAAAACAAACTTAAAGTATTGAATTATCATCAATGATAAGTTCCCTGAAGTGTTTTGGGGTGAAGTGTATTGAAGTCTGCAATTTACTTTGAAACCGAACAACAGAAAAGAATATGGGTTGATGAAAGGATGGAGGGACGGATATGTAATAGTACAAATATAATAAAATTTGTATGGTGGGCATATGACTATACCACTGTATGATTCTTTCAACTTTTCTGTACTACTTCAAAATTTCATTTTTAAAGTAAAAAAATCATTACGCTAACTAAAATTGCTATTCAAAACAAAATTCACTACCCTGAATCTTCTCAGGGAAGAAAACTTTTTTATACTCTAATTGGAGAGGTGACTGCTTGTTGAGTACTGACTGGGAAATGGGTTAAAGAATTCACAGTTCAGCTGCCTCAACAGTGCCCTGGATGCTTTAATTATCCTCTAGCCCGAAAGACTTCCTCATTCACCAGGCAATCAGCCTTGGGTATGCCCCATGGTAAGAACTACAGTTGACCTTTGAACACCACAAGTTTGAACTGCACAGGCCTACTTATAGGCAGATTTTACAAAACTGAACCTGGATTGAAAATACAGCATTGGTGGGAGGTGAAAGCCACCTAAATAGAGAGCTGACTTTTCACATAGGCTGGCTCTGCAGAGCTGACTGCAGGATTTAAGTATGCTTGAATTTTGGTATACTCAGGGGCCCTGGAACCAATCCTGTATGACTGTACAGCTAAAATTCATCCTGGTAGGCAAAGGAGGTTTCACCCTCTTTTAGATAAAAATTACAGAGACATGCATCATCTACAAGGAGTACTAAAAGGGAAAAATGGAAATAATTTATGGGAAGAAACCTGAGAGATTATGAAAATTTTGACTGACTCACTTTAGAGATAATTTGGCAGGACTCAATGACTGTTTAGTAAGCAATTCAGAATGACAAGCAGGTGGGCCATTTTTGGGCTCAACACCTCTTGCAATCTATCATGCCAATTTTAGATATATTCATAGATGACAGTAAAAAGGTCCCAGAGATTTTGAAGTGGGTCCTGACTACAATACAGAGAGCTTTCCCTGAGACTGATTCCCATAGGAAAACTTAGTGAAGCATTGACTCATATTTGGACTCTTATTGTCGCAGATTGGGTTTACAACGCAGAAGAAGTTCACTAGAGAATGAGAAACTGATCCAAAGGACTCTAGATAAATTAGTATGGTCAGGTCTACCTGGAAATTTCCCCTACTTTTATGTTAAAACCAGGAATTACATTAAACATTATTAACAATAGCAAGAAATACTCTGGATTAAGATAGATTCTTTAAACATGTCTCCAATATGCAAGTCAAGTACAAATCAACAAAAGGACATAAAACCTGCAGCCTCAGAGAAAAAGCAATATGAAAGTGGCCTCTAAGTTAAGGGGTCCCCAAAGCTCAAATAAATGATGTCAGTAAACAGAACCTTGCTGTTCAACATAGGCCTTTGAGTAGACCAAAAACATTGAAAACATTGGAAGTTGGTTGGATCATTAGCAGCTGATATGCTGGTCAAAAATAAAAGTGAATGCAAACATCTTGTCTACTGTCAAAGATTCTCTCTCTCTTCAGTCTTAATGCCTCCCTCCCAAACTACCCCGACTTCAGCTGCTTCAAGAAAAAAGATAATTAGAAAGGAGACTAAAGTTTTCTTGTTACCAAGAGGGACTGGACGATACACACCCATCTGAATCTGCTAGGAAAACCTGGAGAGGGTTTCTTAAACATTTACCACTCTGTTGGTTGCAGCCACTCAAGTCACCATCATACCTACTCTCCTGTGGGAAAAGAGGAGCATACAAATAAGAGGATTTGAGCAAGGTTTAGAGTAGAAAAGGGAAAATAATGTGATCTTTGGAGGGATTCTATGTGTCCATTCAAGATAGTGTTGTTGTTGCTTCTACATCTGAATATACAGTAGAACTTGATGTTTTATGCTTGTACTTCCCCATCTCATACATGCTAAAGGAGATCCCTTAACCAAGAACAGCCACATGTAGAGAAGGGCCAGTAGGCAGTAGGATACCCCAGGAGTTTCCAACTGTTTCCATTTGTTTCCATTTGTTTCCATTGCACCATTTGCAACAAATGGTGAGTCAGGGTTTCACACAAGTTCCTTTACCTTCTGATGCCCAAAACAGTCACTATATAAATTAGGTCCTTTTGGTGTCAAGTCAGAAGTCTCCATATCAACATCCCTGATTGAGTTATGACACTTCTACTTACAGAGGTGGTTGATAAACCCCCAAAACATTCAGGGACCTGCTACCTAAGTAAAGTTCATTGGAACTATGTAAGCAGATTTACAGTGCTAAATCTACCCAGCAGTTAAGGAAAAACAGCCCAGCACTTTACTTGACTCTGCTATTGGGACAGTGTTGGGACTCATTTGAGTATTCTACTTGTTCTTTTATATCAGCTAGCCTACAAAATAGTATCCTTTGAATTGGACCCAAACTAACAGGCTGTGTTAAAAGCTGTCCAGAAAGCTGGGGCACACTCTTTACCTTTATGGCCTCACAATCATAATGACAACTTTGTGATACAATTCTCTATAACTAATGATTTTGCCAATTGGAGACTCTGGCAAGAGGAGACAGAGGTACCCTTTGAGGTTTTAGACTCATTACCTCTTGATATGGCTACCAGCTATAGCCATTAGTTGGTCACTGAACTAGTCAAAACTAAATTTCATTCCCATGCAGATCTTGTGACTCTACAGCTTGATAGTCCCATTTATGGTCGCTCAACAAGGTAGAAAAGGCTGAATAAGCCTCACTTGTCAAATACGAATGGCATATATTCAAGAATGCAGTTGGTCTTGCCCCAGTGGCATGTAGGCCTCACATAAAAATGTGGCAGCATACCCTTTGGGGGAAACTTTATCCCCTACTCCACGGCTCAAAACAAAACCACTGACTCAATAGGACCCTCGATTTATCGAGGTTCTACTACATGTTGGGCCTGGTTCACTGATGATTTGGTTGAGCTGAAGCCCAGTGGTATCCACTGGCTGCTACAGATATTCAATCATCTATGAATAACTGAAAACCAACAAGATTGCTCAGCTCAGTGGACAGAACTCAAAGGCATTATCAAGACCTACACATTACCTCCCTTGATAAACTTCATTATATTTTTCTGACTTACTGACTCAAGCTATTGCCAATGGCTGGCTGTTTTGTCTGCCACTTGGAAAATTAAAGACTGGCATTTCAAGGTTACCCTTTTTGGATACCACTAAAATAGATCTTAGTTTCGGATTAAAATATGTGTCACTCATGTAGATGCCCAGGTAAGGATCCTTCTTACGAAAAGATGAAATTGAATCAAGCTCCTGATAGAGACTAGACAAGACAGACTGTCACAAATGGTGCATGGGTCCATCATCTCCCCCAACATGGCAAAGCATCTGCCATCATAGACTGGGCACAAGGGCACATATTTTTCTTATGCAGAGGTTACTGCAGATGCCAGACTTGGGACTCATGCCAAAAGTTGACCAGTTCTTCCCGGGCAAATTGATTACAAAATACCTTTGACCACCTCTTTGGGCTATTGGTGATGCCTCACCACTATTTACAACTGTTCAGGGTATGGTGTTGCTATTCCAGTCTGATCAGCTAACTCTACCCGTACATTGTGAACCTTGAAACAAATCAGTATAAAGTTGGTAGCTTTAAAGATCATTTGCTGTCTGACAATAGGACACTTTTTATCACAAAAGCTACCCATAAATTAGTTGAGAGTAGAGGTATTCAGTGGACCTTCTACATTTCCTACTGTCCAAAAGCATATGGTACTATTGAGCATTGTAAGACCTTCTCAGAAAGTGACTCAAAAAGATTTCTGACTCTATCTCCCTCACCTCCTCCTGATCCACACATCTTAATACAGCAGTTTGGTCATCAAATATGGCTGCCCATGGAACGGGATCATCTCCTTTTGGCCACTTCACAGATAATGATCAGGAAGAACACACATACACATACATACACACAGACAGACACACATATACACCACTACATAAGGTTATTTACACTTATCTGAACATCCTGGATTCTGCCTCACCAATCTAGGGCATGATGTGTTATTTACTCCAACAGTAACCTCAGGCTTCCTGGGTACAACTTCTAGTGATAGCCCACCCAGAAGGGGATCTAGGAAATTCAAATATAATTCTGGTTTAACCACCTGTATTGTTGCTTTGTTGGCTGTCATGATTATAGATAAGAGAGATAATGACCACCTGTTGAGTACACTGCCCCCCAAGTCCCCCTACCATGGCCCACATGGACAAAGCGGGGGTGCACACTGAGTCTCTATATGTTTCTATAAAATGCCTTTATCCCTCTTTCACATGAATGTTCTGGATAGATATGGGTAGAAATAAGGTGAAATTATAGTTACTGAAATGAGACAAGCTGGTTTTTTAGCACTGGAAAGAGACAACAACACAGTCTGATAATGGAGGAGACAGCTTAGACCCTGAGAAGTATGGGGAAATAAGGGACATTAAGAATCATATGATTTTTTAGGGTCACCCTGTCACCTTCCTATGAAGAAAAATGCTCTGATGTGGCTCTCTCAAATCATGGCAAAGGCCTTTAATTTAACTAACTGCTGGGTCTGCCATACCCACCACATGCTCTCATCACAATTCATTTGCCATTCCCCTTAAACTAACTGAGAAATTTATCCAAAAGAGCAGGAAATGGCCTCAGCCCCTGCCCCAGAGTAACACCAACATCTCATTTCCATAGCCATTATTTAGTCATTTCATGAGGTGAACAAAAGTCACTAGTTTGCAGTGTGGACAAACAGGGAGAGTTGAGTTGACTTCCCTCAAGCAGTCTCCCTGAAGACAAAAAGGAGACATCATTATATGAGGTGAATTGGAAACCCTAAGGCTTACTAGCCAGCAAAGAAGCCACTTACAGGAACAGTCAACCTGTGCTGCCTGCACAATGTAGGTCCCACTTCATGTACCCAACAACTGTGAATAACACTTTCTTTCCAGAGGCACCATGTGTACCTCCAGGACTGCACTTCTTGTGTAGAAGTCAGACACTAACTTGCTTCCTCACTAAAAACAGGATAACTTACACCTTAGGAATAGTCATAAGAGATCTTCAACTGTTTAGGAAAATACCCCTACTGTTATGGATGTTAGAAAAGGTGGTATAAAATTTGCCTTTGACCTTAGCTTGAAGTAATCAATTACACCACCTCAGCCATCAAAGGCATTCAGGTCAATATCAACTCACTGTCCATACATTGTTATTCACAATATAATTACCCTATACTTTCTCTTTGAGAACTAAGACAAAGTCTGTGCAATCACTAATATATCCTGTAGTACCTGGATTAATGTATCTGGATTGTCTTGTTGGATTGCCATGACCCTAGATCAAAAGGATAGTAACCACTTGATTGAGTTTACTGCTCACCAAGTGTGTGACAAAAATCAGAGATACAGTACTCCCCACCCTATTCCCAGGGGATACATTCCAACTCCCCCCCAGCCCCAGTGGATGCCTGAAACCAAGTATAGTATCAAACCCTATAATACTGGTTTTGTTTTTTTTTTTCAATCTGATAATCAAGATGACTACTAAGTAACTAACAAGCAGGTAGTGTATATGGCAAAGATATGCTAGATAAAGGGATGATTTACTTCCGGGGGGGACAAAGCAGTACAGTAGGAGATTTCATCACACTATTCAGAGGAGCACACAATTTAAAACTTGTTGTTTACTTCTGGAATTTTCCATGTAATGTTTTCAGACCACAGTTGACGGTGGGTAACTAAAACCACCAAAAGTAAGACCATGAAAAGTGAAACTGCAAATAAGGGAGGACTTCTGTATATTGGGTTTCTGTTAAGATTTTGAAAATTTCCTTGTCCCCTTTTTGTCCAAATCTTATGGAGGAAATATCTGAGTGCCAGTGGAAAGGTCAACACAAGAAAGCTATCTAGCTTTCTAAGGTAAACCCTGATGGTTCATAGCATTTGTTCAGCTAGTTGAGTCTGGGACCCTGAGGGTAGGGTTGAGGTTAACAATACAGATTGGCCTCATCTTGGTGAGATGACTTCTGCTTGGTGTCCTATTGGTAGTAGCTTTATTTAAATGCTGTATAAAGCAAATTGATCAAATTTGATCCCAGCTTCAGTCAGTCATATTAATCAGAATGGTGCATGGAGTGGGGAAATAAAGGGAAAATTCATCAGAAACCAACATCGTATAAAAATGAGGTTTGGATGTTGTTGGAGACAATTCTCCATGGTTCTCTTTCATTTCTGTTCATCTTAAAAGTGAGAAACTGATTACCCTTTGTTCTAGACTATCTTTTCAAGAATCTTTGTATAGAAAATTTCCTTGGAATATAAAGATATATTGTCTCCTTCCTGAGCAAAGGGTAGGCTCGCTTACAGTCTTGGAAATAGTGTCTCCCAGAAGCAATGGACAGGTATGCTACCTGTCCAAAACAATAAAGATAATAGCCCCCTTTGAGGCAAAGGATGGGCATGTTTACTGTTCATTATGAACATTCAGGTTCCTAAGGCCTAGCATCCCTTTCCTGTAATGCAACCAAGTGATATCATTTCCTCTGCAAATAGCGCTGTGGGAACACAGCCTTGTGGGCTACCTGTGGCCTTGGGAGCTGGTATAAAGGTTATTACTCTGCTAGCACTACTCTATGAATATGAAACTGTCCTTCATCTCTGACATGAGTCTCATGTCTTCTAAACTGTCCATGAAACTGTAGCAGACTCACTTGTTAGCTTGCAAGTAGGGTAAAGATCTCCGATCTTAATAATCACTATTTTTTGGTTATTTTATGGCAATAGTACCCTCCTTACATCTTCATATTAATAAAAGGAAAAATTAACCATTAGTAGAAGGGAAAGACGGTTTATTCATTTTTACTCTTAAATAATTCCCTATATTTATGTGCCTAAATTAGGAGAGTACAAGGAAATGGTTACTATTACTCTTTACAAATGTAAATTTTGTCTCTTTTCTATCCTGTTATAAATCATTTGAAAGTCATCTTCTTTCTTCTATTTCATTCTTTTTTAATCTTAAGTAAGCTGATAATTTCTCATCTTTTAAGTCAATGGTGAAAAATATCAAATAAAATGTCTTTTCAAACAATGTATGGTTTCATGTTATGTTTGGATATGGTAGTTGTTCCAAAATCCAAAGCCAGCAATATTTTACCTCACATACCTCAATAATTTATATAACTTTTGTTTGCTCTATGTAAAACAATCTTGTCATAAAAAAGGAACAGTATGAATGAATGTAATATCTTTTATTAGCCCCCATTTTTAAATTATAAAATAGTATCTTTGTGAAAATTCCAATATCACAAAAATGTATTGCTTTCAAAGACTAAACACTCTCATTAGTTCACTATTCCCAAAAGGCAGCCACTGTTAACAGTTTGCTATGCAAATACAAACATAAATGTATATTTAATATAAATACAATAGTCCATTTGTTTTCACTCTATCTTGGACCTATTGATTTATCAGTACACATAGCTATCTCAATCTTTAACAGCTGCAGAGTTGCATAGTATTCTATCACTTTGACAGATGAAAATATCTAACTCCTTACTGATGATGTTTGACAACCAACGAAAACAATGCTGCAGTGAATATTATTGTATCTATATCATGTGCTTCTAAGAGTATTTCTGTTGGATAAATACCCACTGAGATATAAACATGCAAAATAACAGCTTGCGTGAATGCTATTATTAGGTTAATATGCCCCCTACTTTATAAACACCCAGTAACACCAGGTTAAAATTCTACTCTCACCTTGGTTGCCAAAGATTTGAGTTTTCCTAGTAGTGACTGTTTATTGGAATATACAACTTCCTCTTCATTATCTTCTCCTTCCATGATAGCACAACTGTCTGCAGCCGGGAGTTCACACTCTTTTGAGTTAGTCGTCATTACTAACTTGGAATATTTGTATTCCAGTCTAAATAGTGATAAAATAAATAAACAAATAAATATCCATTTATGTTAATATAAATAAATACTTATTTTAGGTGGTAATACACCAGCTCATTAAATTGACTTAGAGTATAATTGCTCCACCAACAAATTTCCCTAGCCTATAGCCATAGCAATATCTGTGTTATCATGTATCTACCATTTACAAAGAAATATTTCCCAAGATGTCAGAAATCAGTTCAATAGAGTTAATTCTACCACTTTACATTGAATTGTCCAATAATGAAAAAATTGGGGGGCAGGGACTTTTAGGCCTGAATGCATTTTCTTAACATGAATATTTGGAAGCCAATTCACTAAGGTTTTCCCAGTATTTAGTTCGTAAAGATGAGAATATCAAACAGGCAAGTAATTTGGCCTTTATCATCTCTCTATATTATTTATTCCTTTATACTATCACCCCAGATATTGCAATTGTCCCTAGATATTACAATATAGGAGTTCCACAGTCCCACTGAGGTATAAATCATTCTAAAAGATTCAAGTCCTATAAGAGATCAAAATACATTCAGGAATTAGGCTCAATATTCAATTCCAGATACTTGAAGACCTGGAGTAAATAAATGTGATATTTGCCTATACACTTAGTCTGTTTTTTTTTGCAAATGTCTTCCCACAAGGAATTTTAAAAGAAAAGGTGAAGTAAGAAGACAGCATTATATCATTTTTTAAAAAGGCAGACACTGAGAGAATACCTGCCTTCCAAATCTCAGCTCTGCTATCATCTACCTGAATAACATGGAGCCTCTTGTTTTCCTTGTTTTCTAATAAATGACTCTAACTCAATGATCTCTAATGTTCTATGATCTTTCTACTGTCAGAATAACAATTGTTTCCTCTGCTTGCTTTCTCAAGGCCTTTCCTATGATTTCTTCGCAAGGAGAAAATTCTTGTGTCTCTGAGAGAATCTATTTATTGGATATAATGATCAAGTCTAGAATTTTCACAACAAAATAGGCCCTCTAGCTTTCTTGTGATCATCTCAGAGGGTACTTACTTTTGATTCTTTTTCCAGAAGTAGCAGGTCAGAGCCACCAGCAAAACGGCAGTAAAAGCTCCCACACCGGCTCCCACCTTCAGCCAAAAGTCAACCGTTTCACAGGTTGCCAACTTTTTCTCAGGCAAAGAAATTCCTTTAATGCACCATTTAGGTTCATTCCACACATATAAGGTTTCCTTTAAAAAAAAAAACATAAAACCATAGAAGACATGAGAAATGAGATTCAGACTCAACTGTGAAAGCTAGATTTGTCACTGGTCAATTTCTTACATAAAAGAAGAAAGGGTTTTGCTAACCCTTTACTTACAGTAGGCATAGAGGATTATTCAGCATTCATTTAATAAAAGCTCCAGAAACACAGGAAAAAAAGATATGTGAATGAATAAGGAATTAATAAATGAAAAATGTAAAAACCAAATAAAGACATGGATTGATGGATTGCCACCTGAGAAGGGTGCAGTACAGTACATGCCAAGGAGGTTGAATAAAAATGGCTCCATCTGGACATACCTTCTGGGCTATTTTTTTTTTTAATTTTGATGCCTTTAGACATCTTACTCATGTTTTTGAATGAAAGCTTAGGTTGCTTAATCTAAGAAATGGGTTGCATTCACCCATCATGTAAGCCCATTTTCCCAATAAGCCTGTCCTCCGAATGGAAGAACAGACCCTAGACCTGGGACATATAGGTGCACCACGGCTGGGTAACTGGTGTAAGTGGGCACACAGTCTACACCTTCTTCCCCATGCCAAAATAAGGAGGGCATTATTCTGTGTCATCACTACCCAGACCAGTTACTTTCATCCTCCCGAAATATATGGCAATTCCTTTAGGGCAATGTTTTTCAAACTGCAAGTTACAACTAATTGTGAATAATAAAATATTAATATACTGGGTCTCAACCAGGAATTTTTTAAAATAGATAGATCAAATAGGCAGATCAAAACAGAAAATCCGAGTACAGCATATGGTTCCTTATATATTTCAACATATACGGTGACCAGTAGCAATTTGCATGGTGATTCTATCCACCAACATTAATAATATAGGCACTAATCTTTTAACATGTCTCATTAAACTTTCTGGTATACGATGGTCATTTTATCAACACTCTAACAGAGGAATAACACCATAATGTTAATTTTTATGATTTAAATACACAAACAATTTTGCAGTTAGTCATGAAGTGAAAGGGACATGAGACTCTTACTCACTGTGGGGAAAAGTTTGAATCAAGTTTTGGATAGGAAATTTCAGCATGTTTTTTAGAAAGGATATTAGTGACTGGATTTTTTTGTTAGTACATTATAACTGAAACGTGTTTCCTAAACTTAGTGCAAATAAATTTCTTTTTAAGTGGGTCACATTATTTTTTATAAAAATGGTAATGTGGGAAATGCTGAAGCATGTTCAAATTCATCTGCTGCATCTCTAAGTGTCAATAATGACAATACAGAGAGAAACAAATTCGTCAGCAAATGTTGACTTTATTTCAAGTGCATTCTAACAAGAAAAAAAGACTGTACCATCTTTGATATGGTCTTATCAAATGTGCAATGCCCAATGAGAACAGCAAGCTCTACTGTCTGATGACAGTCTTATAACAAAATCTTAAAACTTCAAAATTAAAAAAAAAATACTTGCAAACCAAGAATGCTTAACTTTTCAATAAGCGTCTCAAATACTGACATGGAAAAAAATCAAGCTATTGGCAACTTTTCTTAGTAATTCTATAACTATTAATTAGAAAGTCTTATTCATTCAACCACACATCATTGGAAAACAAAAAATGGCTGACACTGCAGCTGAAAAATTTATTCTTCTAGTGTGTAGAAATATCTTGTGAGCAGGGTAAGATAAATTTAAAGATAAATTTTAAGACAGTCCCCTTAGTGATAACACAGTATCTCTTCAAATCTTTAGTGCTGCATGACATATAGAAGTAATGCTTAATACACACTTAGAACCCAGTATAGATTTTGGAGATCCAATTTGAAAAGAGCACTTCTATCACAAGTTGTGTGGCTCTTTTTGTTTATATCAGCTGTATGTGGAGGACTTGTATAAATTTAACATACGCGCCTGTATTAGATATATTTAAAGAATTAGGAAAGTGCACGCTCAATCAACATAAAGTAAAAAATTGTAAAGATGGTGTCGGAAATAGGACTGAAACACAACGGGATGGTTAAAAAATGTAAATATACCCATTGCAATATTTTGCAATAACTATTTTTCTTCTATCACGAAGCTTTGGTATCCAAAGAAATCCACATATATTCATTGACAATAAAAAATGCAGCAATATTTGTCATTTGTATAAGAAGCTCACGGAGGAGTTGACTTTTTAAAATATTTTATTCAGTGATCGGAGGTGGCTATTCCCACTTACTGTATCATACCAATTTTTTATAGTTGCAATGGAATACATTAAGTAAGGTCTATGAACTCAGGAATGACATTCATAGTTTTGTAACTGAAGCTCAAGCTCCTTGGACAAATATTTCCAAAACTGGTATCTAAGCATAACAGAAGGAAATATTTAACTACTTCCAGTATTTCTCAAATTAAATTTGTAACTATAGGGGTATGTTATAAATTTCAACATGTCAAGCACATCAAAGTGATCCAAAAAGTATCATTTTAAAGGCAAAAACAAATACTAAAGAATCACACAGCAACTATCTATTCTCAACAATCTTATAATACGTTGAAGTGACCTTACCAAGGAAGAGAGTTTGAATGAAATAAAATTAGAGAATTTGTTGCAAATTTACTGTCTTAACCTTCTCATCATTCATTACCTTCCAGGAGAGAAATATTAAAGAATGTTTGGATAAAAGATCATTTAGCTACTCAAAAACCCTTGAATTAAACTTGGTAGCCAAAGGGAGTGCAGCTTCGTTTTTCATTTACTCTAAAAAACAATTATAAGATAAGCAGTTTATCAAAATTGTAGAGTAAAGGTAAAGAAGAATTTCTATTGTGAAGTAGAAAAAGCATTATCATTATTAAGAGGATTAACAAGAAACTATTTTTGTGAATCTGGAATTTTTATCCTTGACCTACTTAAAAATATTAAAAAGAAACTGTCTCAGCAGTGTGCTAGCTGAGTGAGCAGCACTGACCCTGTGTGCTCTGAACTGAAATAAGCCATCTACGAGGATGCACATTTGACAAATTAAATAACACATTTCCTAATTTTTGTTCTTGTGTTGTCTGCTTATTTTTTGTATAATGCTTTAAATTATTAATAAAAATATACTTTACATTAACTCTATGCTTGTACTTTATCATAAAATATAAAATAAATCTTGCTCCTTAAAACTTTATCTCACTTTTAGGCATATTTCTGTGTGTCTAATTTGTGTGTGTGTGTGCTGGGTTTGATGTACAATATAATTCTTAATATAGTTTCACTGCCGTTAAAGTTTGAAAAACACCAACTTAGAGAATAGTTCTCTACGGTTTTTTCCTAGGGGTGAGGTGAACACAACTGCTGCCAAATACTTGGAATGCATGGGATTGGGCGCAAGCATCCTGATTTCATTCCTCTCAAGCTCCTGCCCTTCATCCTGCTAACTGCAAGCTCTTCAAGACCTTCCTGGGCAGAACTGCTTCCCCTCTCTGATTCTCTGGTGCCCACTCTCCCTTCAGGTTTCCAGGATTAGTGTTGATTTATTTTCCTCTGTGCTTCTTTATTATGATTTTAATGGAATTTGGGCATGGAGTGGTAGTAAACAAGTGGTCTTGAAGCAGATTAAGTTTGTTTTTTTCATATGATACTACTCAAAGCTAGTTCAGTGAAGCAGACTCTCTCAAACACTATTGGTGAAAGTGAAAATGAAGTGAAAGCGAAAATTGATATGATCAAAGTAATTTGGTAATATGTATCAAGCCTTAAAAATATCCATTATTTTTGGATTCAATTAATCTCTTTCTAATAATAAACTAACAAAATCAAACTTCCTTCAGACGTTTGCTACAGAGTTATGTACAAAAAGATTGTATTCAATTTTCTCTCAAATGTCTAACAAAGGAATTATTTAATACCAAATTATATAAAAAATAAAATATCTATCAATAAATGTTTTTAAAAATATATTTAATGAGAAGGGAAAGTTTTCATAATGTATTAAATATAAAATGGAAACAAAAAATAAGTATGAATGCACAGAAGCTATAGAGTAGGATCTTGATTTTATATGTATATGCTTTACTTTTTAGGCATGCTTCTTATAGTGAGTCAGTTATATTATCCCCATCTTAATTACACCTATACCTACATTATGTAAATCACATCTTGGTTTAATGATGTTATTCCCATATAATCCAGGTAAATACTAAAAGCCTGTGACTCCCTTATCATGATTCATTATCCTCAATCCCAGTGCACATCTGCAGCTACCCTAGCATCTGAAAGTTCAGCTGCCAAACTTGATTTTAAATGCCTACCAATGTAACATTAAGTTAAATACAAGCTTTTGCCATACTTCTGGACCTGAGTTTCTATGATTTGATGCCAGATTAACCAACTATAATGCCGAAGCTCTGCCTTGAGAGTTTATCCCTTACCTGAAATCCTCTCTTGCAGGCTCCCTCAATCTCATGGAAGTCATGCTCCGTACACAGAGGGCAAGCTTCAGCACTCTCCCACAGGAAATAGAATGTACACCCATCACAGGTACCTGCTGGGCACTTGCTAAAATCATAAACAAAACCAAAAACACATAAGTGGCAGCTTTTTAACCCATTCAATCCACTCTAATCAACACCAGAATACCTATCACATGCTGGGGAGCACTGTGTGGATGCTGAAGAAACACAAGTGGAAAAAAGTCTAAAAGACACAAACCACTATGAGATAACAGTTTGTACCTAGTAGGATGGCTGGAATCAAAAAGATAATAACAAGTGTTGTAAGGATGTGGAGATATTGGTGTCCTCATGCATGCACAGCTGATAGGAATGTAAAATTGTGCACCTGCTTTGAAAAGTTTAGCAGTTCCTCAACCAATTAAGTATAGAGTTACTATTTATTCCATCAAGTTCAGTCCTAGGTATAAACCCAAGAGAAATGAAAACATATCTCCACACAAAAACTGGTACACCAATGTTTATAGCAGCATTTTATATAATAACCAAAAGGTGGAAACAACCCAAATGTTTATCAACAGATGAATGCATAAACAAAATGCAGTATATCTGTATAAAGGAATATTATTCAGCCATAAAAGAAATGCAGTAAGGCATACCACAACTTGGAAGAACCTCGAAAATATTATGCTAAGTGAAAGAAACCAGTCACAAAATTTCACAGATTATATGATGCTATTCATATGCTATTCAAAGTCCAGAATAGAGAAATCTATAGAGACTGAAAGTAAATCAGTAGTTGCTCAGGGCTGGGAAGTGGACTAGGGCATAGGGGACTGAGAGCTAAAGGATATGAGGTTTCTGTCTGAGGTGGTGAAAATCTTCTAAAACTGACTGCGGTGGTGGTTGCCCACATCCCTGAATACTCTAAACACCACTGAATTATATGCTTTAAATGGCTGAATTGTATGGTAGGAGAATTATATTTCTATAAAGGTTTTTGTTTTTAATTTAAGAGAGAGACACAATGACCAAAAAAAAAAAAAAAAAAAAAAGGCTCTGGAAATGCTTCTTGGCAGAAATGATACCCAAGCTGAGTCTAGAATATTTGGTAGGAGTTAGCCAGAATAGAAAAGAAGAAAGCAAAGAAATTCCTGCAAAGGAATGAACAGGTATGATTAATTGGCAGGAAATTACATGTGGGTCATTATTGCTGGAGTTTCAAGAGCAACGCAATGAGTGAGTGCTGGGCATATGGAGAGAAACTAGGTAATGAAAGGCCTCATATGTTACAGAAGTTGTAACTTCTGTTTAAGGTAATGTACTTAGGAGAGGTACTTTAGGGAATAGAATGCTGCACAGGACCCTGGTCTTTTAGAGGTAGGAGAAAGACATCATCACAAAATTGTCTGAAGTGAAAAACAAACCAACCATCAGGTCAACATGCAACGAAGTGATGCAAATAGCGTTGCAATCTTGGGTTTCCTTGGCCTAATGACAACCTGAAAAGGTGGTTACCTTCACTACTCTGAAGATGATGGATGTGGATGGGGCTTAGACACAGGGATAGGATCACGAAGAACTAACCACTAGGGAGGCTCTGGAGACTTCTTGAAACTCTTCTTTCTAGCGGGTGGGCCCATTACCTCAGCTTGCCTCTTTCATTCTGGGACAGGTAAACATAGCATGGCTGAAAAATTAATGGCTGCTATGGTGTACAGAATCCTTACTGATTGATGCCGGAAGCTATTTGGACAGATTCTAGTAAGAACTGCTGTTTTGTTCATGAATTCATTAAAACTAGAGGAATTTAAATTTGTCTACCACTTTCGGCTTCCTTAAGTCAAGCCACATAAATATAGGCTTTGCCCTGAAAACCTCCTTTAGACCTCAGCTGGTCCTGAGGACAGGTGTCCTGAAACCCTTAACAGCAAAAGGATAGCCACAAAATAGTAAGGGAAATTTAAAAAACACTCTTTTGAAGTTTTAACTTCAAATACCTTTCCAGTGATACATGGTTCAAAACTATAATATTCAGTCTAACAGCAAAGTAAAATTTCATACTGTTAGTTAACTAAATATATTCTAAGACACCCTAAGATATGAACACTAAAAAAAAAATCTACATGTCTAAAAATTGACTGCATTTTTACATGCCTATCTTTCCAAAGTGTCTGTAGACTAAGCAGAGGTGGTGGGATGTGAATAAAAGCAATGTTGTTTATAGCATGCTGTAACTGAGGCCCTATGCCATATGTCAGGGCTAAGAACAATGACAAATAGTGACTCTGGGGAAAATGGTTTAATTCTTATCTGCCTTAATTTCTCTGTTTTTTTTTAAAAAGAGTAATGAATATATTCAGACTGAAACAAAGATAGGTGGTTTTTTTTTAAAGTAAGTACAATAGATGAAAACCATGCCACATAAAATATCCATACTTTCCACCTTCTAGATAAGTAAAAAGCAACTCAAAATTTTTCTTTTTTAAAAATTAGCTAAACAATGAGAAAAAATATCCAAGAATACAATTTCCTGATCATTTAGCGAAAATAGCAAAAGTGCTCTCCTGTTCAAATCTTCCTCCCCAAATTATCCTACATTTTGTTTTCTAGCACAGTGGAGTTTTGAGTAAGGAAATAAAAAACAGTTTATCTTGGGAAAATAGAAGAGAAAGTCTGTTAAAATCTGAGAAAAATGAACTCGATAAATGAAAAAAAAAGGAGAAAACTAATCAAAGTTGCAAAAACTTCTAAAGAAAAGATCTGGGTTACAATTCTAACTGGACACTCTAATGATTATGTTTTCCTACAAATGACTTAACTCCTTCTTTCCCCTGCCACATTTTTGTAATTTGTCAAAATCAAACGCCTGCTATACTGCCTTCACGGGGTAGTTATAATGGATAAAATGAGCGAACAATTTTGGAAAGTTTAAAGCAATGCAAAAATATAAAAGACTATTAGCAATGCATATCACTTTCTAAAGAACTGCGAGAACCACAGAAACTGCAACAACAACAAAAAATCATGACACTGATTTAATTTATAAAGCTGCTGTCAGGTGTCAAAACACTATAGTGCCTTTCCTTGGCAGACTTCATTTGTTAAAAGATACTCTTAGCTTAACTCAAAATAGTTTACCTTAGAGTCAATTACTTGATTCCTTTAACCTGATGAATCACTTAAATTGTGGAACATCCAAATGTAATTGTTATAAACCTAAATGTCATAATATAATCAGTCCTTCCGTGTGAAACAGGGATGTATGAAACAATAATAATTTGAACAGCACTTATTTTTAGTATGAAAATAGAAAAAAAGTACAAGAGAAAAACAAAAAATACTTTCTCCTACCAAGAAAACAGAAAAACAAACAGTAAAATAGATAAACGTTTTATTGCCAAGTACCTGAAATACTTTTCCCTTTGATTACTTGTCCTATCATCATCTCCAGCCACCTCCCCCAGCTTTTTAAAGCTGGAATGCAGAGGTATCACAAATCATGCTTCTTTTATAATTTTTGGTTTATGCAATCACCATAGGAACCAGTGAATAAATGCCTAAAGAGACAGTACACTGTCATGGATAGCTGGGGCATGTCAGGCTAGGATTCTACAGGATTACTGGATGTGCTGTGAAATCTAGGTAGAGCAAAGACCGATTCAAAGGACAACCAGGTGGACCTTGATTTGGCTTTATTGGTAAATGAATAAGAGACTTCCCAGTTTCCTTATTTTACTTCTGGGATTGCCTTATGAATCTGGATGGCCCTGGCAATATGTAAGAATTCACATTAACCTTTTTTAGGAAGTTAGGTCTTGAATTCTAAAATGGGATACATTCCCTGAGAGATAACTGGACTGAGAGATGAGCTATTAGTGTCTTCTTTTAAATAAATCTTTCCTAAAGTAGGATCTAATTGGTTTGTATTATGAATTCATGGAGAAGAATCTTTTCTTATGAACTATTATGACTTAATACTGATCCTATTATTAACTGTTTGCACAGTTTATAATTCAGTATAAATATGTTTTGCCAAAATAGAAAATACAAAGGTTAAAACACATTTATCTATATTGTCAATATGTTTCTGATCCCTCTGGATTTTGTCTGAGGAGACTGAAGGGAAAGGCCACAGTTTTGTGTACCTAGAAAATTTGTCAGTTGAGTTATCCTCCAGGATAAACTATTGTTGCTAAGCTGCTTTCCCATGGGGCTTTTGAGTGAGCACCCCACGTTGGGGTATTCAGACTGGCATTAGTGCTGTCTGCTAACCTGCTGCTGGTAATTCCTCTCACCTTTGGCATCTCAGGAGAATCAGACTTTCTCTGCTGAGGATGGCTTGTCCCCTCTTGTATGGGGCCCAAAAAACACCACTGCATCTTGCTCCAAAATTTTTTTGCCCTGAGGCTAGAGATTACAAATTGTTTGTGAATGTGTCTTAGTCCATTCAGGCCACTATAATAAAACATATTAAATTGGGTAGTTTATATATACTTCTTATAGTTACAGGCTGAGATGTCCAAGATCACAATGTCAGCAGATTCAGTGTCTGGTGAGGGCTTGCTCTCTGCTTCATAGATAGCACTTTTTTGCTGCATCCTCATGTGGTGGAAGGGGCTAGCTAGCTCTCTGGAGTCTTTGTTTGTTTGTTTGTTTGTTTGTTTTGTTTTGAGACAGAGTTTCCGTCTTGTTGCCCAAGCTGGGGTGCTATGGCGCGATCTCAGCTCACCACAACCTCCACCTCCTGGGTTCAAGTGATTCTCCTGCCTCAGCCTCCTGAGTAGCTGGGATTACAGGCGCCCGCCACAATGCCCAGCTAATTTTGTATTTTTAGTAGAGACAGGGTTTCTCCATGTTGGTCAGGCTGGTCTCAAACTCCTGACCTCATTTGATCCGCCTGCCTCGGCCTCCCAAATTGTTGGGATTACAGGCGTAAGCCACTGCGCCAGGCCTGGAGTCTCTTTTATAAGGCCACTAATCTCATTTATGTGGGGAGAGCCACCATGAGCTGATAACCTCCCAACACACCATCTCTTACTACTATCACTTCAGTATTAATGGTATTTCAGCATATGCATTTGGGGAGACACAAACAGTCAGACTGAGACAGCCAAGTAAAAAGGGCTCCACAGAAAACCTCCAATCAGACTGGCACTGGAAGAATGGGGTGGGGCCTTGGGAAGTTTGCACCCTTTGCAGGGGGAGGAGTCTGGCCCCTCTTATTCCTGGGTGGCAACCTAGGATTCAGTCTGTGAGATGGGGGCTTGCTAACAGGAACCCCTCTCACTTGGCTGAGTCTTTTTCCTTTTCGCCCAATAAATTCCATAACCCCTCACCCTTCAAAGTGTCTGCAACCCTACTCTTTCCTGGATGTGTGACAAGAACCCAGTGTTTTCTACAAGAATATCACAACAGATTGAATATGAACATAAGATTTTTTATGCATAGTTCTTAGATCCAGGTTTACAAAATTCTATCATTCTCCTGCAAAACCTCCCTTTCTAAAGACTCTATCCTGAGTTAACTACCAAAAGCCAGCATCAGATCAAAACCAAGACAATCTAAATTAACTGACATTCCTTAGTTTTATCTTCAGATTCTTTATCTTGTTTAATGAAATAAAATAATTATCATCCTTATCTCAAAATTGATCTGAAAATTTTAAGAATGGTTTGTGATTTTTATATCATGTCTTAAGAGTACTTATTAGTGTCTGAAGTATACAATTTTAGCAATTCTGCTTTAATTTTTTCATTTCTTGATCAAAATGGATTTTAGCTGTTTTCACTTATGTTCATAATGCATCTATATGCCTTTTTACTTTTTAATATCCTAAGAACATATTTGGTTTTGGTCTTTCGAGTTAAATTGCCTTTTTAATTTAACTTGCACAGACTTACATATCTATTATCTGTCTATAAATTGTTCTAGGGAAAAAGAAAACAAGGGAAGTCATTTTACCAATCATCCTTCCATGTCTCTTAAGAACTGAAAATGGATACATATTTTGGTTTTAACAGTCCTTCCCCAAAGACCAAAGAAAATACTACATTAGCATCCAATAGATCTGATGAATTTGATAGAGAGACTCTAAATTGGAATCTGTGAAATAAACCCCTGGAGTGTTTGACCCTCGAATATAACAGGACAGAACTGTGAAGCATTCCTTTGGTGAGATTCAATATTCCCAGAGGCTACACTGATAATGAAGATGAATTTGGATTTTGAAGGAGGTTTTGGCAAAACAATTTTAGGCTGATTTATAAACTACTCAAGCAGTTAAATATAGTCAGAAGTTGACAGAGAGAAAAAAATGATTTTCCTCTAACTGGTGGCATCAATAAAGACCCTGTTTGAGGAAAGATGACTCATTTAAAAGAAGGCACCAATAACTTGTAAGTCAGCTGAGTTATCCTCTGGGGTAACTGTGATATTTGCCTCTAACTTAGTGTGCTTCTTTGCAAATCTCTGCCCATGAGGAATTGGATGAAAAAATGGCAAGATGAGAGCATTATGGCATGAAAAAACCACACAGTTAGAAAATTATTCCATCGTGACTATGCCACACTGCAGCTATACAACCTGGCGCATCAGTGTTTCCTGCTCTGTAAAGTCAATGTGTTTGACTCAAGGATCTTGTGGATGCTGTGGCACCTCTATTATCAGAGTAAAAATGCTTCTCTTTATCTGCTTTTTAATAAGGCCTTTTTATACCATTTTCACTAACAGAAATGTCTCATGTTTTTAAAAGAACCCTTTGGACACAATGCTTAGGTCTAAATTCTTCCCAATAAAAGGAGAGCCTTCAGTTCCTCTATCTACCTGAGATAATGATTAGAGGTTTGGGAAGCCTTTTAGGCAAAGGCTAGAGGGCCATCTATTTAGGGGCATCTATTAATATTTAGGAATATCAGCAGCCTATTGTGCTAGCAGTTTATTCTCTGCTCAAGGTGCAAACTACACTAGAAAATCTCGTAACTTCACTCCAGCTGTCAGATTACATCTGCCACAAACACTGTACCATTTTTATCTAAAATGTTTCATACCCTCTAGACACTTTATGGAATTAGAAGCCAACTACATTTGCCAGACCGAATAGACAGCTTGGTGTTTCCAGCTGCAGATGAGAAGGCAGCCCAGATAATTTGCTGTTCCCTCTAATTTCTCAGGTGATACACAAAGAACACATATTTCCCCCTTTCTCCTGCCCATTTCACTTTCTATTAAGACTTTCTCACTTTCCCAGGTCTGGGGATCTTATGACATTTTCCCAGGACACCAAGATATAAAACCCCAACCAACATTGCTACTGCTAAAGTAAACTTTTGCCTGGCTTGCCAAGATTTTTGGCCAAGAAATGAGATTTCCTGAGGGTGGCATTCCTTCTGCACTACCAAAGTCTCCTTCTGAGACTTTTTGGTCAGCTTATGAAGCTTCTCAAGGCAAGTGTCTGGTTAGCATCTCCCTCCCTCCACTCTGGAGATCTTAAAGCTGAAAGAATGAATGAATGAATGGATGAATGAATGAATGAATGAGAAAGACAGAGAGAGAGAAGGAAGGAAGGAAGGAAAGAAAGAAAGAGAAAGAAAAGAAAGAAGAGAGAAAGAGAGAGAAAGAAAGAAAGAGAGAGAGGAAGAGAAGAAGTCCTCTTAAAAAATAGCCTGAGAAACTGGGCTATGTTGACTTTTTTTTTTTTTTTTCTGTCAGTAGGAAATATTTATTCAACCTCACCGCTAAAAAAAAAAAAAAAAAAAAAAAACCTAATAATTTCAGGAAAGCTGCTGTTTCTCATGTTCTGATCTCCGAGCTCCCCCTTGTGCCCTGATGGGAAATTGATTCAAGAAAGAAATAAAGGTCAGCACGTTTAAGCTGTAGTGTTCAAGCAGCTCCCTAAAGTAGTGGTCAGCACACTTCAGTGCGCATCACAACTCTACATGAAGATTTATCAAACATGGCTGAAGGACTACACCCTTTAGACTGTCACATTTTAAATTAGCTTTTCACAAAACTAAAATTTGGAATACATTTTGAGAATCTGTCTCAGAAAAAAAAAAAAAAAATCCAAAATGTGAGTTAAGAAAAAATCTGGTTCACAAATTTCAGTAGACATCAGAATTGCCTTGTGGTTTTTAAAAATGTTCCTATGCTCAGCATCTAAGATTCTATATTTTTAGGGAAGGCCAAGAAATTAATTTTTTAAATAGATACCCCAAGGTATTCTCCTGCAGGTGATCTTGATAAACCCTGGCAAAGATAGTTTACTTCCGTAAGTGGCAGACTCCTGGAGGTCAAAGGAGAAACAAGTTTTCCTCTCCAAATAGGAAAAATTCAGTTTCTACATGCCATCACTTAACTCCAGGAGACTATTTTCCTTATTACAATTAAAGCATCAGAACACACCTTACGAGAGTTAGAGTGATGAGTTTCCTAAAGGACAGACCTAATCTTCATTAACATCATCTACTTGAGTTAGAGGCCTGGAGGAGGCTTTGGAAGCTATTGAAGTAGACTCCCAGAGACTACAGGTTAATTGTTAGGTTCACAAAATGGCCCCCAGATGTGCTGTAGTAAATAGTATAAGCACCTGAACTCAGAACTGTATGATGGCATATTAGAGAATGATGAAAGACACACACTTTTATTGCTAGAATCTCTGACCACACCTTTCCTTGGAGGGTGGCTTGTTGCCTTGGTTCTAGCTTGGAGGCTGGCAGAGGGATCCTCTACCACAGGATGCCCTTTTATTATTATTAGGTACTACTCTTGTTGCATCCATCTCTCACCTTGAACAGGTAAAAAGAATAATTAATTCATAGATCTATGAGAAGTGGAAACACGCAATTGGTGAAAAGAGAATGTCAGTGTGCCTTTATGCCCAAAAATACGCCCAAAATACTGTGTTACCCCTGTAAGTATTTTTAGGATACATAAGTAGTTGAGGCAATGCTTACACCACTGATTTCCAATCCTGATGTGACATAAGCAGGACAGGTTAAAATCTCCCAAGGGTTACTGTGAAACTATCAAAAACAAAATTAACACAATCATTTTCTCTTTAAAAATATATACTTTTGCTAATTTGATAGAGAAAAAAAATCTGCAAATCAAGCTATGATCCAAAGGTATTTTAACTCAGCAAAGATTAGAAATAAATAATCTGGCTGGGTGCAATGGGTCACACCTGTAATCCCAACCCAGCTTGGGAGGCTGAGAAGAGAGTCGCTTGAGGCTAGGAGTTTGAGACCAGCTTGGGCAATGTAGGGAGATTCCCATCTCTACAAAAAATTTAAAAATAATAATAATTTTAAAAATAAAATATAAAGAAATAATCTTCATGTTGAAAAATGAATATCTGAAAAATAAAACTGAGGAGGCATTCAAGTGTCACTCACGCTATTAAAGCAGTCTGTATTTAAGTTGACAATTCTGAGTCTACAAAATTGTTTTCTTGTTGTGTTCCCATCCAAAGTGAACTGCATTATTCAGATCTTCACTATAGAGGGCTATTGCCTTAATGCTAATTTGTGTTAAATGAAGCACATTATGTATTTTATAAGTCAGACTTACCTTGGTGATTCTGCCACCATTAATCAATAAACCGAAGAGCTAGAAATCGATAATACAAATTACCCTGGCCCCCATCCCCTTCCAGAGAAAAAAGCTATGACTCAGAGGTTAGATTACTTAATCTTGATCACCCAGCTAGTTAATTGTTGATCTAGTACCATAATCAGGAAAGCTACTAATCCAGCTCTCAAGGAAATTCAGGCTAAACAATAAAATAAATACAGGGATACAAGCAATATAATTAATTTTATATTGCTTCAAGAGAATTAGACACTTAACACAAACAGGACAAGAATATGTCATACAAGAGGCTAGGAAGTATTTAGATTGTACAAGGACCTATTCCTCTTAATACACACTCAGCACATTCCCTACAAAACAAAAACAAAAACAAAAAAACCCTACAGATTGTTCTGTTTTCTTTCTGCTTTATGTTCATAGAGAATATGTTTTAAAATAGTAACGTTCTGGAGAGTTTTTCTTCCTCATGGTAAACACAAATCATATGGAAATAAGGATACCTGGGGACTGAAATCACTCCTGCTCCAGATTTAGTAGGATTACACCTCATTTTCACAGCAGTTGATCGGCCATTAATACAAGATGTTGTCGCTGTAGAAGACCTATTGTAAGCCAAATAATATTTTTAAAAAACAGATATAATACAGATTACAAAGACAAAAATATGGGAATAATTGCTCTCAGACTTCATGAACAAATGAAAAAGAAAAATGTATTAAAGTTCACTAATTTGTAATTTTAATACAAATTCAGGTCATTTACTTTCATTGCCTATGAAAAGTTGACTACTTTCCCAGGTAAAGTGATATGTTATCATCAAAGTATTTAGTAAATATATAATTTTAATAAAAATTATAATCAAAAATATTCTTAAGGGAACAAAGACCATGTCTACTTAGGCCAATGCTTTGATATGTGAATTATAAATAATTATTGCCTAGACAATGAAATAGAGTCTCTTTACTGCCAATGTAAGTGAATACACACACACACACACACACACACACACGAGAAATTATACAAGGCTTTCAAAATATTCCATGTTTCCTACTTTTTACTATCCTTCATTTAAGAATCAGTTACTAATTATTAAGTATAAGCTACATTCTAGGAATGCTCAGGTGACATAGTTGATCTTCTCTGCCATAAGAACTCACATCTGGTATATGATTACATACACATAATTATAAATATATGAGTATTGGTGTTCCATATATATAAGTTTCTTTTGGTTAAAATATAGTCAAGGGAAACAGCATCTTCACTTACTTATAAAAGAAATGCACATCTGGTATTTGGCTTGTTGGAACTGGGAACATATCTTCTTTTATATTAATATTTTGCAATGTGGTTTCAACTGTGACTCCTAGATGACATTTAAAAAGAAACTATTAAGCAATATGGAAAATTAGTTTTATTTGGTCTCCGTAGATTTGAATAGAAAATAGCTTTAATGACTGTCATTTTACAATATTTACAGAAATGCTGTATTATATTAATGCATTCATGGTAAAAACAAGAAATTTTCCAAAGTCTCCAGAATGAAAGAGGAAAGATTCTACTCCCTAGTTTTGTAATTTTGCTTAAGTCTTTTCACTTCCCTGGGTCTTGTTGCCTGAATCTAATGCAAGCAGTAATTCGATAATCTACAAAGTTCGTTTCAGTTCTCTAACATCTCAAAAGCCTATTAAAATTTTCATTCTCCAGTGAATTTTATCGAATGAGTTAGGCTACTTTGCTAATACAGCTTTTTACTCATATTCAATACAGACATATTTGACAAAGTAAAAAATTTTGTGCCCTAATAATTTCCAGAAAATAACTCTGAAATTTGCTTAATCTAGTAAGCAGAAAACTAAGGCTTTTTTCCCCTGCCTCTTGTAAGCAAAATAACAGAGCCAAAACACAATAAGAGCAAACTTTGCTTCAGAGTTCCCACTCTGAGCAACCCCCACCCCCAGTAACTGACCTTGGTGCTGAAAGTCAATGCTAAATTCCTCTGGAGTCTATACTATAAGCAATGTTCTCAAATCTGGCCACACATCCGAATCACCTATGAAGCTTGTTAAAACCACAGATTCCTAACCCCCACTGTAGAGATAATAATAAATTTGATCCCTAAGAATCACCCAATAGAGAGCTAGATTCTTCTTGAAACTTACCTATGGCCTCCAGGACTACAGAGACAAAAAGGGAACATGAGGAATGAAACTCAGCACCCTCACCTTTGCTGTTTGTCACCTGCTTCCTTTTGGTATGAGAAAAGGTGATGGAAACTGGTGGCATATAAATAATTTAGGTGTAGTTGTGTTTGTTTACTATTCCTATTTTGTTTTTAGTTTTGATTTTTAAAATTGGTTTGCCTCTTAAACTTCTAGAAAGTCTGATGACAGGCATAGACCCTCAGAAAATGTCATACTCATATATGAATTAATACATAAATGCAGAAGCTTCTCAGAGACTAATCAATAGTCCCCACTAGTAGGAGCTTTTCAACCATCTTACAAAGTGACAATTTAAAATTACCTGTGGGGGCCTTAATCATCTATAGCAAACACCAATACAATGACAAGTTATCCATAGCATAATTTAAGAATAAATGTATGCATGCATATATGAACCAAAGGAAGCTTACCTAAGAATGTATCTGCCAGAATGATGGATTGTGATGATAAGGCTGCTCGGAAACCCTTACTTTCAGAAGGAATAATTGTTGACTGGCATACAAATGCCCCTACCAAATTTGTGTAATCATCTGACCCTGCCACTATTTCTTTTACTGTAAAGTCTGTTATATTGTTGGTACAGAGAGCCATCTTCTTCCCCTAGGAAAATAAAGTCATAAAAGAAAGGTTTTATTGGATGTCAATCTCTAAACTTAATCTTGACTAGCTAGTGACCCTAGAAGAGCAGTGGCTCTCTCCTCACTGCAAGGATTCTGATTTAGTTGATCTGGTATGAGGCCTAGCCACCCATCAGTACTTTTTAAAACCTCTCAAGGAAAGTCCAATATTCAACCAAACTTCAGAGTCTGCAGTTATAACAAATACAGTAATTCAAGACTATACTGCTCTTCCCACTACAAGCATCATTTGTGATAAATGAAAGTCATCAAACTTAAGAAAATAAAAGTAATCTATGAAATGTTCAATTCATAGAGTAACAATGCATGCAAAAAGACCAGAAAACTGCTGATGAAAGCTTCAATGCCAAAGAAAAAGAGTTGGTCTTCCTTTTCCTTTATGACCCTATGTGTGGCAGAAAGGTAACGTGAAGGCTAAAGAAGAAAGCACAAAAGTCGTACTGCAGCAAAATTCTAGAATAACACCTGCATTCTAAATAATTGGTCACTACAAGTGTCTTTATTCACCTACTGTTAGTTTCAATGATGTGTATCTGTTCAACTGTATAACAAGTTAAAGGGAATAGAGAGATTAGCTTTTTTAATAATTTTGAAAATAATTGGAAGATATAACTTATAAAAAATGGAAAAATTGTTTAAATATAATATGTTTAAATACACTATAGTCCTACTGCAAAAGACTATAGCTTGCTCCATAATTTCTACAAAGTAAATGTAAAAATAATATAGGAAAACTATTTCATTGGTGTTAGATATAGAGTGTACACAGATGTGTAAAAAGAAAAGTATAAAAGTTTATCTTTCTTAATGCAGCTAGCAGACCTAACCTATAAATTTTTCTCCTGCTACCAGGCCTTCTGACAATAGGCCTTCTCACCAGTATATTTTACTAGGCTTAAATTAAAATGTTGAAGCCAATAAAAAATAATGAAAAAGAGCAGAGAAAAGGTACTGGGGAAAGAAAAAGGAAAATAGTGGAAGCTAAAAGGAAAGAAACAAGAATAAAAAGGAAGGAAAGAGATAGAAGCTAGAGGGGAAGAGAAGAGAAGGTGGAAAAAGAGGTAGTGCTAATGTACAATAAGATTGTGATAGAAGTATGGTAGACAATGGAATTAATCTTATTCACTGCTTCCCACAGTATCTGGCACATAAGAGGTATTTAATTTATATTTATTGAGTGAACTGAGTAACCAATCTAGTGAGTGTCTTGGATCACCCCAGGTAAAATCAAAACAGGACAACTGTCATACTATGTAAAATTTTATGGATCTTTTTGTTTGAAAACTTCTGTGGTCATCAGATCTCTTTTTGTTTCCTTTGTTCAAAGCTTTGCACAGTATCTCATAATGAAGACAATTGAAAATATAGGAGTTAATATGGGAAGTGACATGGAGGAAATGCCTTATTTTGTTCCTACTCTGTAGGTACATACCTATACATACTACCCAACCCTAACCTCATATGTCCACTAAAATATGGGGCATCATGGTCCTGTAACCTCTCCCCATTGCCAATATCAATTAAGATTCCTCTTCTTCTCACAGCAAATAAAATCCCATTTGTATGATTTAAGCCTACCTTATCAACTGATATTTGGCCCTGCATGTCTCCTTTTTATTTTGGACAAACTTCCTCTTGAAAGTCTTTTTCTTCTTAAAACACAAAACTGACAACATAAACAACAGTAAAACTTTCTCAAATAACTTCCTGCCTAAAGAGGTAAGATTGACAACCCTGACCCATTTTTATGAAAACAAAACATCCTCAAAGCACTTACACCATAGCTCCAAGCTTCAGGTTTCAACTGACTGCAGAAGTGATTTGATACACGGAGAACCAGACAAGGTTGCCCCTAGTGGAGAAATCTGCCAATATTCTAGGCGGCAACAGAGGATCTAAGCAATCAAACCTCAGTTTCTGACACTTGGTTGATATCCATAGAGAATTTATTGGTCCATTAACACAGAAAATATCAACTTGATCGGAGCTGAAATATAGGTCCATCTCACCTTGACAGCCAGAACTCACCTCATGCCCACATAAACTGATATTGAAGAAATGGAAGTATTTTGTTCCTTTGGAGGTGAAGCTGGGGCCATTCATTAATGAGCCCACACTGCTGAGGTTGCTAAAGTCATAGTGCAAACTCTGATTTTCTTTTTCATGGTAGAAAAAGCAGTCACTATAGCAAACCGAATGGTCCTTTGATTAAAGATAAAGAAACAATATAGCAGGAAAGAAAATATTAGCTGCTACTAAAACGTGTTTGAAAAAAGTTCTAGGTGTAAAAACTATTCCAGTAATTTAGTCTTAGCTATAATATACTTTACCATACTAATATAAAGAATTTCTAAACTCTAACTAGATTTTTCTAAACAAAGTTCAGAAAATTCAGAATCTTTTAAAGACAGAGTAAAGTTATCCTCAAGTTTGTTCCTTGTAGAAAGGTATTTTAAGAAATAGCCAAAATTCTGTTACGTAAATTTAAACAGACAGTGAAACTGCTTTGTCCTTCACTCATAATATGGCATCAATCTTTGCCATTCAAAATTATAAGAAACACTAGCTGTTCCCAGATGACTGCTATAGCCAGCCTATAGATAGGTAGTTTATTTGCTGTACCTAAACAATACACAAGAAATCAGTTTTAATATTTTGGAAAAGCATTCTTATTTAGGAGCTTTTAATATTTTATGTCACCAGTAACTAGTACTTTCATAGCATACAGTAAGTGTTTAATAAACGCAAGAAGGGAGAAAACAGAAATGGTAAGTAGAAAGTCTTATTTCAGAATAAATAGCAACCTCATAGCTCCCAGAGAAACATTAAGGAGAACCCTTGAATTTCTCTATTAAAATGTGCTTTCATGGGGATACCTGAAATGCAGACCCACTTACCTGATTGTTTTTACTCCCAGGCCCACATGGAATACAAGCCTCTTTGCCATAGACCTGATGTATGGACAGGTAGGTGTCAGGTGGACATTCCTTGCACTGGTTGGTTTCTTTCTCAATGTAGTGGCCTGGAGGGCAGGGGACACACGATGAACCCGACTGTTCAGAACCGAGGGCACAGGCACGGCATGAGGACGCCACCCCATCAACTGCATTAGTGGCTGTGATAGAATAAATCTTCACCATGTCATTGATGAACCGTCTATTCTAAAAAAAAGAGCATAAAGTAATGACTTCTGCCTTGGGGCTTAGTTGTACAACCAGATTATGTCTTATGTTGATATCATCAAAATAACTAAATAGAGTGTTGCAGCCTAATAGTTTGTAATTGACAATAGATTAATATCACTGCTATTTGGTTCTTCTTTTAAAAAATCTTAAATCTTGATACTAGAAACTAATTTCTGCAATAATATAGTTCCAGGAGTTTTGCCACAATTACTGTGAGATCTGTCACAATTAGTATAAATTAGGATGCAATTATAGACCTCATATCTAGAAGAACTAGTATAGGTTAAGAGAGGAACAGTTTTTATCTCCCATCATCATTTATTCACATCTTAGCCTAAATCAAATGATACAATAGGATGTTGAAAGTATGGCAGGGTAGAAATGCCTTGGAATGGGGATGAGAAAATCTTGGAAGACTAGGACCTCTAGTCACACACAAACATTAACTGTGTTAAATCAATGCAATCACACCATTTCATTGAGTCTTCCTTTCCTTCTCCAGTCCTTTCCTTAATCAACATACAGAAAAGATGTGGACTAGAGAGCAAAAACCTGGGTCTTATTATGTTTTTCCTCCTTGTAACACTGAGTCACTTTAAGGTCTGGTTTTAATTAAGCAGTTGGCGTCACTCTATCGGTAGAGCAGTGTTACTCCAGACTACTTAATGCTTTTTGTCTGGGACAAAGATAAATGGAAGGCAAGGAAAGATTCCACAGCATGTTCACGCCCCACAGGATGGTTATCTTAACCTTCATAAGGAATAACTGGAGTCAAGTACAATCTGGGGAATTTATTCCCCACTGAAAGCCTGAAGAGAAGAAAAGAAAATGCCATACATTGCCACCATAGCATTACGGCCACTTTTGAACAAGTGGTTTATCTTGTTCTCACCTTGGGAAGGTTACATCTATAGAGATCCACAAAATAAGTCCTGCTACTATTGAAACATATGGTACAATGGATATACTTAGGGGAGGAATAGGTCTATTCTGGCAGGGAAAATAAAAGAAAGGAAATGATTTTGTGTGTTAACTCAATGGTGGGTACATACACATTCTCCAGGCTGTAAAAGGAAATATTACTGTAACAAAAAAATAAAATGACACTAGTTAATGGCTCTTAAACATTAGATGACTCAGATGAAGATGAAGAAAGTTGCCCATCTTCACAAAGCCTCAGAAAGCTTTAAAAACAAGTTATTTTTAGAGAACTGCAAAATTAGATTTTTCTTCTCATACGTTTCCAAAAACTGTATTTGTTCAGAGTGAAGAACAATTCAAAGACAGGTTGTTATTTTATTCCATACATTCTTACTCTCAAAAAATAAAAAATTATCATTTTATACCACTGAATCTATAACCAGATTATTCATTCCATATTTTTTAAAAAGCAGTCCTTTCTTCCAAATTTGAGTTATCACTTTGTATGCATCTCCACAAGGGGGCATCATTAGTGTGTTTAAAATTTAAAAAAAAAAAGTGCTTGGAACTTACATCTTGACCCTGATTAGTTCTCTGGAATGCCCATGTAAATGTAAAAGTTGCATTCTTGAAGATGATATGGGTGTAAGCTTGTTTTTCTTTGGTTCCACCCCATGATTCTACCACATTCGTACTTTTTCTATTAATATCCTGAAACATAGTGGAAAAAATATATTCAAATAAAGCACAAACTCAACATTAATATACCTGTGTATATATTACAAATGAATTCATATTTAAAGTAAACCCATTACAGTTTATGACTATTTACAAACAGAGCATGTAATCCCAGAACTCTTAAAACTTGCCTTCAAGTCTGCACAGGCACCTCACTCAGTAATCACAATATATCAACCACATTGTTCATATAACCTGAAAGAAGTCTCAAATCATAATATGTTTAAGGGTTGGGTTTTTTTTTTTATTGTCTATTTTTGTTTCATGTGTGTGATCTGGCTTGGGATATATACTTAGAAGAAGAAACATAACTCCTCAAACTTCTTACAATAAACTTCTAAAATTATCATTGAATGGAAAGCCTTCAAATTTTTTATCTTTTTCCTTCAGAGATTCTGATAGGGAGCTCTTACATAGGAATTCCAAGTTCCCCTGAATTATACTTGCAAGTTCCAGGGTTACTTTATCCAAGTGCATGTTAAGCAGAATGTTATTTTATGTTCATGAAATCCTCTCTTGCTTATACTTGACTTCCAAAAGGTTTAATTTATATTTTATTTATTATTTATTTAACTAAATTCAAGATAATATTAAAATCACACAAATTTGTGATATTCCAACTGATATGCTGTCATTAACATGACTGGAAAGCAAATATTAATAAGTTGACCAGATAATGTAACACACATCTAATTTATATAAAAAGAAAACCAAGCCCAAACTCTGAATTTTCTAATTTTCCTGGCAGAAATCCTGATAGATCACTTAGGAATTTGGATGGGCTTCCATTAGTTATCTGGGATGCCGGCAATAAGGTTTCATGAGCTCAAGACAAGTCTCTGTTTTTCATCCTTTGATAATACAGGAATCAAACATGTGATAAAGTAACCAAATATGCTCTAAAGAGACACATCCTGAGTTCACACCACAGATAGGAATAACAGAAAATGCTCATCATGCATTATAGAAATCCTCGTGTAACCAAACAATGAAATCATCATTCCGAAAAAGCAGTTCATAATATATTGATGGTGCTTCATTAAACATCATTATGGGTTATAATAATTGAAATTTAATGCATTAGTGCACATAATACCACCTTACATTTGTGAAGCACTACATGATATTCAAAGCATTTTATATATTATTTAGTTTGAGATCTCCAAAACTCCTGTGAGAAGATCAAATCACACAAAGAGGAAAGAAAATGGTAGACTTTGCCAAAAGCTGAAAGCTCTAGGATTGATTCCTCAATACAAATATCATAAGATCCCTACTCTCAGGGATGCCTGGTCAAGTGGGAGAGACAAAAACATAAATAAGTTCACATAATTAAAGCAGGGATTTTTCAAAGGGTTTTAGAAGCACACTGGAGAGAGTGGCTAACTTGACTGAAAGGAGTAAGAGAGAGCTTCTGAGAAAAGGTGAAGTTTGAGCTGCTACTGAAGTATGATTGGAGTTCATCAGACAAAATAGCAAAAGGAAAAATGTCATTCTAGCTTAGAGTGTCAACACATAGGGAATGAAAAAGTACAGAGTGTTCCACTAATACCAACAAATTCAGGTGACTAAAGAAAGGTGAGTCATAAAAGCAGGTTTGGAAACAGAGGCTGGGGAAAGAAAGAGCCATAAAGACGCCATGTTACAGAATTTGAAGTGTATTCAGAGGCCGTTGGTTCTTAAACTCTAAAGTATTTCAGAACCACCCACAATACTTGCTAAAATACAGATTGCTGTGACCACAGAGTTTCTTATTCAGTAAGACTAAGCTGAGACCCAGAAATGTGCATTTCTAACAATTTCCAAGGGGACCCAGGTGGTGCTGGTCCAGGGGCCACACTTTAAGAATCACTGCTATAGGCCATAAAAAGCACCAAGGGAAGGGATAGCTTTGTTGTTCAAGCCTCTACTGTTGAATTTTGGGGTATCTTCTTTGTTTTGTTTTGTTTTTGAGACAGGGCCTGTTGCCCAGACTGCAGTGTAGTGGCATGATCATGTAGCTAGGATTAAAGCTCCCAAGTAGCTCAAAGTAGCTAGGATTAAAGGCATGCGCCATCGTGGCCAGCTAATTTTTTTTTTTTTTTTTTTTGGTAGAGATGGGGTTTTGCCATGTTGCCCAGGCTGCTCTCAAACACCTGGGCTCAAACAATCCACCCACCTCAGCTTCCCAAAGTGCTGGGATTACAGAATTGAGCCATCACGCCAGCCTCTACTGTTCCTTTTATGTTTAAGGATAATTTTAGTTGGGCGCGGTGACTCACACCTGTAATCCCAGCACTTTGGGAGGCCAAAATGGGCAGATGACCTGAGGTCAGGAGTTCAAGAACAGCCTGGCCAACATGGTGAAACCTCATCTCTACTAAAAATACAAAAATTAGCTAGATGTATGGGGCATGCCTGTAAATCCAGCTACTCAGAAGACAGGCAGGAGAATCACTTGAACTCAGGAGGCAGAGGTTGCAGTGAGCCGAGATCGCACCACTGCACTCCAGCCTGGGCAACAGAGTGAGACTTTGTCTCCAAAAAGAAAAAATAATCATTTTGACAGCAGTATAGGTGAAAGAGTAGAGATGAGAAGAACGTATAGGAGACTACTGAATAATCCTGTTAAGAGATAATATTAGTCTGCATTTCAGCAATGGCACTGAGTATGAGAAGAACAGACTAAAGAAATAAGGAGGCAGACTTGGGAGAATTGAAGACTTATGGGTTATTTGTGATATAGATGGCTGTACTGAAGATCATTCATGATCTTTTACTGCTACAAAGTGGATACTTTTTTTCAGAAACAAAGTCTGCCTTCATTTAAGCTATCAGTAATCACAAATAAATGTTTAAGTCTCCTCACATTTTACATATCACGGAGAAAACTGTTAATAAACTGTTAACTGGCTACTAAAAGGTCATTGGGGAAAAAAAACACAAAAACAAAGCAGGTCTGTGAAGTAACTATTTAATTGTAATGTTAAACTCTTAGCCAACAAACTTCTAAATCTCACATAAGGTCTTAGTAAATTTCATGGTGATACTTTCCTCAAGCTAAGAGTAGAGATTTGTATGACATCTAGAAAAGAAATGGGCAAAATTATGACATGAGCATAGTAGTCTTTTTCTAAATGCTCTCTTCTCAATGTTCTACATCTCCATTATTTTCTGCTCTTACTTATTAGTACAATGTTTTTTCTTTCCGGATGGTTCGAATAGCTGAATGGTTATCAGGGGAGAATTTTCATTCTGCTGGTGACGTTTTTATGAAGGAATTTTTTTTTTACCAGATTAATATTCCCTGGCCTCTATCAGTTACCCAAGCTCCCTCACTTAGTCTTTCCCATGAGGAATAAACACTTTATTTGTGGACTTCATTGCACAATTCTTAATTATTTCTTCAGATATTTGTTAATGTTTGTGAAAGGTGCTAAGAATAGCAAAAAAAAAAAAAGTAATTCTTATCCCAACTTGCCACAAATAAATTTACACTTGAAGGAGAATGCTAAGCTTAGAAATCTGCCTTTGAAAGCCGCCCGTCCACTTACCACCATGAAGTACAAAACACAGTCAGCTGAACAGAGGGTCTCAAAGACAAATGTTATTCTTCCTAGTTCAGAACCCGTGGCTCCAGTCATAGATGTTGGTGGTCTATTTGACAGATTAAAATGGCAACATTTATAGTATGTTCTAAATACAATTTAAAATAAAATTAAGCCACTATTTTTATTAAACTAAAAGCCATGCTCTTCTCTTCCTCTAATCTACCACTTTCCTCACCCACAACTCCTTCCTCACTTAATCCTACCTGTCCACACCCTTTGTAGACATTGAGTCCACATAACCATGGTAATATGCTTGAACCTCTTGCTGTAAATGATACCATCCATCCTAAAGGAAAAGACTCCTACTGGGTAATTTCAACACGGGGAACTAAAATGAAATGGGATTAAGAAATTTCTAACATACTATTTTACCAAGAGAACTGAGAAAAAATAGATAAATAAACCAAAAGATACTCCTGCAAACAACTTGGACTGACCTCTTCATTAAGCATCCAAGAATCAAAGTTATTGTAGCATTTGGACACACTATTGTTTAAATTTTTCAGCTTTATCTAAGTAATATATAACTAACTATATAATTATATATATATAATATATATAATTTATATATAAATTATATATATAATTTATATATAAATTATATATATAATTTATATATAAATTATATATATAATTTATATATAAATTATATATATAATTTATAGTTTCTCAATCACTAATTCTACAGATATTCTTCAATATAATACATTACCCTGTGACAGCTTATTATTTACTAAGTATTTTTGTAATATTAATATGTTCCATAAAGTAGCCCTACTTCTTTATTTCTGTGGGGAAACAGGTGTGAGGATTCTTACAGAAAAGAATTAGAATTGTTTTCCTTACTTAAATCCTGGGATATGCAAGTTTAAGATCAGGTAATCATTGTCAGAACCTCCAGCCCCACTCTGGATATGATCTCCAGCCACCTCCCAACCTAGAAGTAATAAAAGTCATTTTTATTAATAAAAATTCCATTAATGATTTCCAACAATCTGTTTAAATAAGGTAAAAATAAAAAGAAGCATTAGTGTTTCTGTTCAAAGTTAGAAATGCTACAAATGAATTCCCTATTTTTAATCACAGTTGCAAATTTCATGCCGAGGTAGATGTTCCAAGAGGAACCAAGCAATGCATTATTTTGAATAAAAGATACTTAATGGGATAACAACAGTTTTCTCAATGAAGCATGATTTGTATTTTAACTAAAACAGATGGTCTCTATCTACTCTAATATATTGAGATGAACAATCCTAGTCTTCAGGCAACCAATGTGCAATAGAAACTTCAAATTACTTAATAGAAAAGATTTGGGACCTGAGGTTCATTCTTACAGTTTGCTGTAATGTTGTTCCCTAATTTAACCCCTGTTCTGCATTCATTCACTTATTTATTCAACTAGCATTTACTGACTGCCAAGAACTATGATATGCACTGGGATAGGAAGGTAAGACAAAGTCCCCCTCACTGAGGAGTCTGTAGAACATGAGAGACAGACACAAACAACTGTGAACAGTATAGAGCTGTGCACAGAGAACCATTATGAGGTCTGTCTTCTGCAAAGTAACAATCAATATAAACTGAAATGGCCACAGTAAAATGAGGAAGAGAGAGGCCTCTCCAACATAACATCAAGCAAGGTTATTAATTAACGGCAATACCTCAGCATTGGCATTTCCATCTCTAAAAGAAAATATCAGTATCTGCCACTGCAAGAGGTAAAAGACAGAAATTAAGGAAGAGGCTGGTTCAGTGCTAGACTGACTTGGCGATTTTTGAAATGTTATAATCAACAATTTATACAGAGGTGATATGTTGACTATACATCAGTCAAGCTAGTCTTAAAAATAATATGTACTAATCTACATACTTATAAGACAGATGTCCATTGTTTGGCTATCTAATGTGGTTGAAAAGAGAGATAAGCAGGTATAGAATTCTAAGAGTTGAATAGCCATAAAGCAGTCTGACCCAGTGGGACAACAGGCCCTTGACTGCAGTATAAGCAATATGAGAGGCACTTAGGTTTAAAGAGACTGTAAACTTCCAATAGGGATAAAAAGCAGAAGGATATTCCCACATGGAGCAATTCTATACCAAGAAAGGGAGAACTTTATGAAATGTTTCTCTCAGAACAACTCCTAGTGTTCAGAAATGCCATGAGGAGGGATAGAATAGCAGGGAAGGGCAAAGAAAAGAAGGCAGTACAAGGATGGTAAAGAGAGCTAAGTTTGGAGGATTAATACCCCCGCAGGAGGAAACAAACATTTCCCATGTTTGAATGTCACTTGTTGAGAGTTCCCCAATGTCCTCCACTTTTTCCTCTGTCCTGAGAAACAGAGTGTCTTGACCCCTTTGAGACCTGGCCAGTGGCATGTCCTCTCCATTACCTGCAGGCTTGACGCCAAGCCAGGGCCTTGAACATTCCCAGGCACTGATAGAGGTGTTTAGGTTGTTGTCTAAAATACTGAAAGAAACTAGCCCCAGCCTTGAGCCAAACTCCTCAAACCCTCATCTCAACTCTACAACCCGACTCCCCTCATTCCAGACACACCTCAGTAGAACATTCCTTGTCTTACTGTCCATTGTGAGGTATGCTACAGGCCCCTCTGTAGGTAAATTCCCCTAATAAATGCTTTGGACTGATCACTGTGGTGTTCAGTGGTTCTTTTGTTGAAATCCCAACTGGCCCTGTCTCAGGACAGTTTAGGGAAGTTCCTTTTGAGAGCACCCCTGCCAGCCACTTTTGGAGCAACTCCAGCCACAGGTTTGGCTGAACAGAACACTTGTTATTATGCATTGACTATGTCCCTAAGAAAAGATATGTTGAAATCTCCACCACCAATACCCATAAATGGGACCTTATTTGGAAATAAAGACTATAGATATAATCAAATTAAGATGAGGTTATTAGGATGGGCCTTAATCCAAAATGACTGGTGTCCTTATGAGGGGAGGAAAATACGGTCACAGATGTAGACACACAGGGAGAGGATCATTTGAAGACACAGAGACACACAGACCCAGAGGGAGGACGGCCCTTTGAAGATGGAGGCAGAGACTAGAGTTAGGCTGTCACAAGTCAAGGAATTCCTGGGGCTACCAGAAGCTAGAAAAGGCAAGAAGGGGTATTCCCCTAAAGGCTTCAGAGAGAAAATAGCCCTGCCCACACCTTGATTTCAGACTTCTGGCCTCTAGAACTCTGAGAGAATACTTTTCTGTTGTTTGAAGCCACCCAGTTTGTGGCACTCTGTTGCAGGAGCCCTAAGAAATTAAACACTCATGATACCCTTAGCAGGAAAAACACCAAAGAAAATAAATAAAAGAATCTACTGCTCTGAACCCCCTGACTCAGAACTCCAGACTGCCAACGTGAGAGCAGAGCTGTATGTGGAAAGACACACACAGGGTAATGTACTGGACAAGAAATGCAGGAGGACAATGGCGTCAAAGGGAAACCAGATGACTAGTATCAAATCAATATAAGTGCCTTAAGGGATAGACCATTGCTATCCAATTGAGAAATATGTGAGCCACACCTGTGAGTTTAAATGTTCTAAGGACCACATTTTACAATGTAAAAAGAAAGAAGTGAAATTTTAATATATTTTATTTAACCCAATATACACAGAATATCATAATTTTGACATGTCATCAATATAAAAATTAAGATTTTTTTTTCATATCAACCAGGGCATATCAAAGTCAGTAGAAAACCTAGGAAATACTGCCTTTTACTGTGCCCTAGTTGTTATTTTTATCCATTCTCAAGCATAAAAACTATATGGAACAGTGTCAGCCAGAATGTTGATTTCAAAAACATTTACTTCTAACCTAACACCTAACAGCTATTATAATTTTTATACATTCCCTTCTAGTCTTTGTCCATCGGCACAGTTTAATAATGGTATACATAATTTTGTATTTTCTTTTTTCCATAAGAGTGAATCTCATATTTTCCATGTTTCTATGTATATTTTATATTTTAAGATTATTTTGTATTTAAAAATCATACTTATATTTATCATAAAAATTTTAAATTTTAAAGAAAAATTTAAAAGTTGAAACCTAAAATTACTTATAACTTCATTACCTAGAAAAAAACCACCATTAACATGCTGTGATGATTCTTTTCACTTTCAACGCATACATGTTTTTACATCACTGAGCTTTTATTATAGATAATTTTGTATCATGCTTTTATAAATTAACATTATTTCATAAGCACTTTTATAAATACTTCATAAACATGTTAATGACTGAAATAATATTTTATTATTCAGCTAAATATAATTTGCATAATTCACCAAATCGCTCCCACTACAGGACTTATCTACTGTTGATTACACATCCATTTTAACCATTTGGTTTGTTTTTACCTTTAAGTAACATAATATAAACTATAATAAACATATTTTTGTAAAGCTTTTCTGTATATTCAATATTTTTCTAAAAAGGAATACCAATAAAAGAGTTATTGAGTCAAATGAATATATTTTTAAATCAATATTGTGTTACTATTCTGATTTTGAAAGCAATGAGTGTCTATAAGGAATATTAAATACAGTAAACCAAATTTAAAAATAAAGTAATTCATATTTCACATAAACCTCCCATCTCCAAGGAATGGCCTTTTAACATTCTTTTTAGTATTTGTCTAGTGTATACTTTTAAAATATATAACTTAGATTTTACTATATAATCTATTTTCTGTTTTTCTTTCATTTAGCATGGTCTTCTGATTTTTCTAATCATCATTCTATGAAAAATATTACCCCTTTGAGGTAAATAGCAATTAGTTAATGGGCGCAAAAATACAGTTAAATACAAGAAATAAGATCTAGTGTTCAATATACAGTAGGGTGTAGTTAGTAATTTTTTGTGTTATTCAAAATAGCTAGAAGAATTAGAATGTCCCCAACATTAAAAAGATTGTTTGAGATGATAATATCCCATTACCCTTATTTGATCATTCCACATTTTAGAATATATCAAAATATCACATGTACCCCCAAAATATATAAAACTATCATGTATCATTAAAAAACCACTAAAAATCCTCTGCACATCTAATTTTAATAACTTAACAATGTTACATAGCTATATCATAATTTTATTTAACCATACCCCATTATTGAAAATTTAGTTTGTTTTCTCCTATTTTTCACTCTTATAAATAACTCTAAAATTAATATTTTTTGTGCATAATTTTTCTTTACATCACACTGTTTCCTTGGTATAATCCTCATAAGCGGTATTTTTGGCTTGGAGAATAGGAACCTTCTAAATTTCTGAAACTTTGCCAAATTGTTTTCTGTACAACTTGCACATAATGATTGCATAATATTTCATTCCATTAGGGTAATATAACTTTTGTAAACATTATCCTATTTTTGGATATTTCAATTATTTCAATTTTTGCTGTTATAGATAAAGCCCAACGAACATCTTCATGAATAAAAACTACTTGTCTCCAGCTTTGAATTCCTCTTAGGCAAATTTTAGCACATGAAGATTTGCTTCTACATACCTGTTCTGTAACTGTGTGAAAATCAGACCAAGACTACATGAATCTCAAAGCACTCCAAATCATACAGTCAAGTTGGGCAAAGCACACTTGCTTTAACTCCATGCCTTAGTGAGTGACTATCCCAGGGGACAGGCTGTCCCTGTGCCTCTCCATTTCACCCTCGTTCTTGTGAGTGCTGCTCCTCACAAGGTTGGCTACTGGACCAGCCAGTCACAAAATATACATCACCTTTTATCTTTGTAGTTTTTACATTACTGTTTGCCATTTCAATGCCACACACTAATACTGCAGAGATTTATACTTTTCATTTAATCATTGATCATTACTAAAAACTAAGCAAAATTTAAAAATAGACTCTCAGTAAATGAGTAAGCAAGTGGGTAAATCAAGTATTTCCAGAGTTTAAGCTATGAATAAGTCCTCTATAAGATCCAATTAAAGTTTCAGGTAATCTTTACTAGTAAGTGAATATATATACACACACACACACACACACACACACAAATGTATTAGTCCTTTTATGGAGTTATTCTATACCCTTGCCTTCCCAATCTTATTTTCCCAATAGGTCTTAATTTTCTCAATTTAAAATTCAATTATAGGACATTTTAGGAAAAAAAAAACCTTCAGGGTCAGGTAACAGCTATTATATCTTATTCTTCTTCTCTCTGAGGATTTTTTAAGTGGGATTATTGGTCAATAAAGAAGACTAGCTCATATTTAATATATATACTAAGGCTTTGTCTTTTCCTCTTTCACTCATCTGTTTAACATTATTCAAAAACCTATCATTTGTCAATCTCTGTGCTCATGTATATACCTCACTTCCTATGACTCAAGCTTTTTTTTGAATAGATATTGATTTAAAACGTATGTGTTAAAAAGCACACACATACGTGTTTACAATAATTAAACATAATATAGAGAAAAGTGAGCAGATAAAAAATGCCAGTGAGGTTATAAGTAAAGGATGCATTTTAGTGTAAAGGTCTGGTATATACAATACCTACCCCTAGCATCAAGTTTCAAAATACATATATTCATTCAACCATCACATACTGCAGAATAAGTAAATTCCAAGCCCTCTAGGCACTTAAAAGGTAAGAGCAAATACAAATCAACAACTGTTCTGTAGAACTCTGCCACATTTTCAAATTTTCAATAGGTAGAATTCATATATACTTTGTAAATACAATCATAGACTTGACAGGCAAGGGGAATTTGAAGTTAGCTAACCCCTCACCAGGGCACAGTGCTGAGCCAGACTAATCAAGACAGAAATCCCATCATGCTACTCTTTAAAATGATAAAGAACATAGATTTCATCCCCCTCCTTGGTAAATCTATTCTGGCATTTATACCCATAAATGATGATTCTCAGTATCTACTTCAATACTGCCTCGAAAAATGTAAAATTAATAGTTTGTTCTTCTATGAATGTCACCTGGCTGTGACACCACATTTACTATTTTTATGGTACAACCAGAAGATGGGCAAGTAGCCAAATGATAAGATTAAAGTTCCTCATACCCATACTTGGTATGTTTTAGAGAGCTAAGTTCAAGAATGAATGATGTCTCTATGCTGAAATACATCAAGTAGGCTGATTTTGAACTTACCATTCATTCCATCGCACTTTGAATTCCCAACATTGAAGCAGGAAGTTTTCATGTTGTCAGGAAGGACATTCCACCATTTATATTCAAAGCCAAGTGCAGGCTCCGTTCCTGCTGGACATGGTCTACATTCTACAGGAGACAAGTAGGGTCAACAATTAAAATTAAACTGCATATGGACAACTTCTACTTTCTCTGTTCCAAACACACTACATTACAATTAGCAGGGAGAGAAGTGGAAAAAAAAGATATTGGACTACCAGTTCCCTCAGGATGTACTAACTTTTTCAAAAGAAATCTGAAAAGAACAAAATTCTAGATATATTATACATACATACATATACTTGACTAAAATGAAAAAGGAAAAGGACAGAAACAAAATCTTTAAAAATAATTTTTTTCCTTCACATCTGGGAGTAGCTGCTAATACTTAATTACCCTCCATAAAAAGAGTAACTATGAAACAAGTTCAAGTTCTCCTGCATGTGACCTTAGAATCAGTTCTTCCACCTTATGAATAAAGAAAGATTTCACTCTTCCTATTGGTTATTCAACTTAACAGAATATTAATACCATTTATGAACTGATTAATTCAAATTCAAAATATTGACTATGTTGAGAATGGTTGGGAGTTGAGGGGCTGGGAAAGTGCTGGGTTTATAAATAAGCCTGATTTAAATTGACATCTGCAAAATTGAAAGAGAAGGGTCTTTTCCAACCATTTAGAAATGTAGCCACTTCGCATCATCATATCAGTAAGAAAAGGAGTAGGGAAAGAAAATATTTCACAAACATTTATACCTGCTGCAAAAGTACTACAGAAGACATGTTTAAATGTGCTTCTCAATGATGATGAGCCAGATACTATCCACCATCCTACAGACAAGAAAATTGAGCTTCAAAAAGTTTAAACAACTTGGATAAATCACACTATTGGTAGCATGGGGGACATAGATTCAAATCCAAGTCAGTTTGCCTTCAGAGTCCTTTTTATGCTATGTCTCAAAGGCTCTGGATAGTAAGTATACAACATGGCTATATTCAAGCCATCTATCTGCAACTAAAATATTACAGTTGACTGCAATTTTTGTCTACTAAAACTAAAAGAAATTCTGTAACCACTTTCCATAAAAACAATTTAGAAAATGGTCACAGTAGTCCAACAAGATCATTTTGCTAAAGGCCCAGTTATTGGACCAATTGACATCCTACCTTTGGTTCCATCTGAAAATGTTCCAGGAAGACAGGGATGGCAAGAAGATGATCCATTGTTATAAAATCCAGGGTTGCAAGGCGGACAATCCTTCTTCTCTCCAGAAGGGGGCAATCTAATAGCATCTGTGAGATCCTCCCGGCAGATTTTGGGCTCTATCCACTTGTACATTATCTGTGTCTACAAAAAAAAAAAAAAAAAAAAGCAACCAAGTCATATAACATGCTTATAACAAAAATCTTAAACTGGCAGTATAGGAAAAGTACAAATGGTGACAGAATAGAAGGGCCAGCTGACAGAATCTAAAACATCAGTGACAAAATGAGAGAAAAGAGAGAACATTGGTGGGGAAATGACTGTTACTTCCAAATGCTTTTACCCTAAGCTATAGGTGGCCTTCCCTCATACACAGCATGTTCCTCATCATGAAATAACTCTTTAAAATTTAGGTAACCTGTTTATCACCCTTACTCTTCTATCCATTCATTTACTTTATTCCATAGCTGACATAAGTTTCTACGCAGCAACTTGCTTTTTCATTTTGAGACTTCCACTAACCTCTTCCTTTCCTCCAACAGCACATTTCATTATGCTTTGCACATAGCAATCACAAAAAGGTTATTTTTCAGAAAGAATATATCAAGATTCACATTTCAATCCTGCTAGTTCATAATATTGGTGGTGGTTCTCGGAGTCTTTTTCAATAAACTGATGTTAGACTACAAGAGCTGTAGCTAAAATATTTACCCCAGAGGCTTCTAGGTCCTGATCCATGTGCTCTGAACATCATGATTAAGACAACCTCTGCCTTCAAGGAGAGCAGTCTTTTAAACTCTGCCCTTTTATTCTCTCACACTCATTCATTCACCCCCACACAAAGCAAAATATAAGAAAACAGCTGTAACTCAGTCAAACCCCAAAAGCCATTATTATCAAATTTTTATTCTCATTTTTAAACCAGAGATACCAAATGGGTTAGCCATTCGAAAACAAAATTGGTATGTTCAGTGGAGGAAAACAGAAAAGGAATTCTAAATGCAAACATAAAAATAAATCAACTATTTAATAACTAAATGCAGAATTTTTAAAAGAGACTAAAAGTTCCTTTTCTTAAACATATAATCTGCTAAAAGTATTTTTTCTCCTTTAAAACAACTTCTGCAATAGGAAGTCTGCTATTAAAGCTGGGGAATCAAAATTAAAGGCGATTGTCCATAGCTATTTCCAGTTAGTAGAAAATCATGTATAATAACTCCTTTAGGCTACCCGATTTTATTCTCAAGTATTCTTATGGAAGAGTAGATTAACTTATCTGAAGAGGGAGGCTTAAGAAAATGATTTAAAGGTAAATGTCTCAAAATAGTTATAAATAACATTTTTTCTTTTTACAACTCTCTTTTTCCACATTCATTTTTATGAGTTGCATCATGATACACTTTAACCAGCCACTTCACACACCTGCCTTTCTTACCATCTGTAAAATAATGGCTGCTCCTGCTGGGGATTCCTAAATAATTGGAAAAATAAAGGGGCTCTCAACTCCCCTTAAGAAAAGCAATATAAAATTCAGAGAATCTAAGCAAATGAAACATCATCATATTGGAGAGATTACTTTCTTAAAATTCTGGTTTAACAAGCATAGAAAACAAATTTCAAATCCTACTTAATTCACTAATTTGCTGATTTATTTTGACATTAATACAAATGGATTGCGTTATGTGTGAGCTACTGCACTAGTGAAAGTAGTTGGTTCCCAGGTGGGAGTGGCGGGCGGTGCTGACACCCTGTACTATGTAATCTTCTTAATCACTTTGAGAGGTAGGTATTGCTATCCTCAAGTTTATAAATGAGGAAACACTCCAGATTAGAGCTCTTAATCTGCCCAAAAGTCAAACACAACTAGTAAATGGTAAAGTAACACCAGTCAACAAGAGTCAGTTTGGTAAGGGTAAAAATAATAAAATGTGCAAATATATTGTGAGAAGTCAGCTAACCACATGACTTTCAATACATGCAAACTTCTTAAAAATTAAAAAATATACACCACTTTTAAATACTTAAAAATGTAGAAATCAAATTTCAAATGCTCTATAGTAAAAGTTTTATTTACAAAGCCTCTTGTTTCACATGGCAGATTGATTCTGTGCCTCTCTTTCTAATGGAGACAGATGCTTTCAAGTCTGGCTGACTAGGTAAAGATAATAATTAATATTAATAATACTTAGAACCAGAGGGCTTCCAGCGCAGATGAAAAACCAATAATCAATTCATTCTTTGGCAAGTTGAGATAAAACTATGAAATGTCTTATAAAACCAAAACCCTAATAAAGCAAAATTTACCAGTTTATTATTAAGATTACAAAAGAGATCCAGTGTCTGCATTCATATACAGCATGAAAAAAAACCCACATTTTTAAAAACACACAGAGGTATCAACTGAAAGCTGATTCTCATATAAAAACAGAACTCAGAACTGGGAGGACTACAATTTAGGCAAATTTTGAGACTGGCTTTGTCCATGGTTGTCTGATTTATTTCAGTTGTCACTTCACAAATGCACTAAGTCTTTATAAATTGGCTGAACTCATCAGGGCTAAATTACATGTGTTTTTAAAAGGTCTACCAACTGACCCTAACCTAACTGCCTTGTGCTCCATGATGTTCTGGCTCAGGTGGTCTCAGCCAAGCAGGCAATTTCTTATCTCCCAGGCTGTCTCAAACCTTGATCTTTTCCAGTTGCAAGCCACTGGGCACTCATCATTTGTCTCTCTTGGAATTACCCACACCATGCTGCCAACTTGTATCTGACTCCTCCTTCAAAGCCATGCTCAACATGTACAGTTGTGTTAAGTAGGTCGTCAGCCTGCCCAAATACGTATCAGCATTCACCTACCTTCCTTTTCTATGACGGCTTTGCTGCTTTTCTCTTTTCCCATGTGTTTACCTCCTTCTCCTCTGATATGTTTTAGATTTCTGTCCCCATGCAAGTCTTATGTTGAATTGTAATCCCCAGTGTTGGAGGTAAGGCCTGGTGGGAGGTGATTAGGTCATGGGGGCAGATTTCCCCCTTGCTGTTCTTGTGATAGTGAGTTCTCATGAGATCTGGTTTAAAAGTGTGTGGCACCTCCCCCTTCTCTCTCTTCCTCCTGCTCTGGCCATGTAAGACATGCCTGCTTCCCCTTTTACCATGATTATAAGTTTCCTGAGGTCTCCTCAGCCACGTTTCCTGTACCGCCTACAGAATCGTGAGCCAATTAAACTTCTTTCATTTATAAGTTATCTGGTCTCAGGTACTTCTTTATAGGAGTGTGAGAACAGACTAACATATCCCCTAAATACTTAACAGCTTTGACCATCTTCTGCCTTTATGTGGAAGACACCATGGAAATTTAACATTTTACTGGCAGTTCAGGGCTTTAATCAAGAAAATGTTCTAAAATTAAATTGTGGTGACTATACTGAAAACACTGAATTATACTCATTGAATGAATGAATGAATGATATGCTATGAGAACTATATCTCAATAAAGCTGCTTTAAAAAAAGTGTTAAAAACAGACTATTAGAAAAATTTTATTTTAAACAAATTCAGAAATCCCTAGTCTCTGAGAAATTCCATGTTCTCCCATCTTCCCAATTAAGAAACATAAGCTCTAAGTACATTTGACTTGCTTAAATCCTGTGCACAGAAAGGCAGATCTAAAAACTGAATCCCTTTATACCCTATTTTTAATATCCTCTATATCTTTGTCCTGCTATATAATTTAGAAGTACTGTGTTACAGACATTGAGCATTTGGAATAATTTGCAACACTGAAGGTCATTAAAAGGCAAATAAAATATAAGACATTTGAATATCAAGCCACTAGCAAAATCTCTGTGATCCGGAGTTCACCTCTTCAGAGATGAAGAAGTTGTATAGCCTAATGCCTCCTTCGAAGAAGGCTCCCTTTTAAAACATCGTCCCTACCAGGCACTCTTTGAGCATCAGCAGAAAGTTCCCTAATTGAAAAAACATGTCATTCCAGTATTGGGCAGCTCTGTTTGTTAGAACATCACTACATCCCACTGGAATTTACCTTCTCTAAGTTCACCAGAGTTCTTCTTTTCTAAAATTTCCCTTCAAATACTTGAAATACCCTATTAAGGAAATTCTCACTGAGTACCTACTATGCACAGGACAAAGTACTATGGGAGATTCAAGAATTAGGCAAACTGCTCTGAAAAAGGTTGTAGTCTAATAGTGATAAGACAGGTTCACAGCTACTATAATGTAAAAACTGAAAAACATGAAGGGGATACAAAGCACTACATTTTGAAACAGACTATTTGAGTTAGAATTCCAGACCTAAGACTAGCGATGACTAGCTATGATCATGGGGAAGTTACTTAACCTCATTAAGCCTCAGTTTTCTTATCTGAAAACTGGGTACAGGAATGTCTAAATTACACAAATGTTGAAAGAAATTAGAGGCAATGTTTGAATATGTATACACATATATATACACACACATGCACATATGAAGAGAGTATGTTCACAAATATGGAAATGATAGCTGCTTGTGGTATTAACACTACCGTTACTGTCTCATCATCATCTTCTCCAAAAGAAACACAAAATGCCATGAGTGCCCAAAGGAAAGATATCAAATCTCTGTAAGACAAGTAGAAAGCATCACAAAGATGATCATGATTTTCCATCCTTTGCTGTCTTTCCTTCTACCTGAAAAAAATATTTCAATCATACTTTATACAAAATATCCTGGCCTCTGGCCTCTAGATTCTTCCCCTTTTGTCAAAATTTTCTCATACCGTATGCCAAAGACAGAACACAGCACTCAAAATGTGATAATTACTCATTCATTTACTAATTCTCACTAATTAAACAGACGTTTCACTACCTTCTATGTGCTAGGTACTATACTAGGCTTAGAGATTTTTTTTTTTAATGAGTAAGAACCAGTCCCTGTATACAGGAAGCTGAGAATCTGGTAAGAGAAATGATTAAGTATTTATGATAAAGTGATCTTTTAATCTATAATCACTATGTAAGTATCAAGAAGGTATGTGCAAATTTCCATGAAAATTCTCAGTATACCAAGACAATCTTGCCAGACCTATTTATGATATTTAAGAGTATATGATTTCTATGAACCTGTGAAAAATCATTCTCTTTTTATTCTGGTAACTGTAACCATCTTTTTCTCTTTGGGAACTGATCTGTGTGATGCTGAAAGGAACTGAGAATTACAGTTTGGCCTCCCCAGCTACAGGAATTTGCAGGTGAACTAAGACATCCAATCAAAGTATCCAACACTCCTGGAGAGAATTATTGGTTGGCTATGGGCTCATGATTCAAGCAAGGCCAATCAGAGTCTTTTCTGAAGCTTCAGTCAGTGTTTGTAGTATCAAGAGCTGTGAGGATAATAGTGGCTTGGGTGGAGATTACAGTGAGCATCTTGCAACACCGGAAAGGGCTTGCCTGAGAAGGAAATCAAATTGAGCCAAGAATATTAGCATTACACAGCAAGAGAACATCTTAAAATAATTTGTTCTATATTGACTTCCCAGTTAAATGAGTCAACAGGCTCCTGCCTCCTCCCCTCTCCATTCCTCAGTTTTACATTGGTTTGAGTCAGGACTCCCATCCAATTTCTGAAACATATTTTTAAAATTCATTACTAGAGAATGTATAATCATCCCCAAGCACCCATTGAAAGGAAACATGTGAATCATGTCCCACAATAGGAGGGTGGCGGGGGGAGACAAACACTGCACAGGTTACTCTGCCTCAGTGTAATACCCAAAATAAACAAAATCTTAAGTCTTTTCTGTTTACTAGCTCCCAAACAAAAACAACCTTTTCTGCACTCCCTTTTGTAGTGGATATGAGACAACCTTTGTGGATATGATAAACAAATGAGAAACTTACTGTTTTTAACCATGAACAGCTTAATTGAAAACTATTCTTTGTATTCTTGTGAGGGAAGGATTTTCCCCACTTTAAATAGCTGTCGCATTTTTTATTTGGTGAGTTAGGTCTTTTAAAGCTTGGATTTCCCTGGAAATCTTCTTTGCAAGTAATTATTTTCTCTTTTCTCAGTGCTTTTATATCTGAGAGTTTCTTTCACACAAATAAATTTTGATTTTACTAATTTGAGCTCATTGTTCAAACACAACTGCAGTCTTTCTGAATCTTAATTTTATCATTTTTATCTTTATTGATTCACAAATTGATATACATATTCTTAATGTCTTTATGAAGTTAATCATTTTTAAATAAAATGTTGAAAATAACTCATCTGACTTATATTCTTCTTTGTGTGAGTTACAGTATGTATAAATGACTTGCTATATTTATATTCCTATGGCAAATATATATATATATCAAATATATATATATACAATACTATACTCCAAGTTGATATTCATTTATCAAATCAAACATTTTATATATGATTCTTCAATTAGTCATATACCCACTTAACCATATCATTTAGTCTACAATTCTTTATCTTATCCATAAGGAAATCATGAGATGCTCTGTCAAATATCCTGCTAACATTAAAACACATCTTCTCTTAACTCTTGCCCAGTGTCACTGTTACCTACATAATATAGCTGAATTTCCACCCTGCCCTAATTCTGCTTATCTTTAAGAAACAGGATGCCTGTGATAAAAAGTTCCCTTTGTAACCAGACCAGCTGAGACTGGTTAGAACCAAGATAGATGACCAAATGACTTTAAGGATCTCAGGTTTCGTTATAATCTCACAATTTTATTTCCATACTAAGTGGCACTCCCACCAGTGCCATGACAATGGCCATGACAATGGCCCAAAGAAGCCATAAAAGGACAAAAAGGAAGGCAGCACTCTAGTTCCAGGATGTTTACTGCCGATTTCTGGAAAACACATAAATATTCCTCCCCTTGCTTTTCATGTCCAACCCCTTCATTAGAGAAATCCTATATTTTAACTCCCTCACCCCTCACTAATAGAGAAATTGATTTTTGAGCCATGCTCCCACTTCTCAATTCCATGACCCTCGAATAAAGCTTGCATTGCTTGACATTCACTTTCAGCTTCATGTATTTGTTTCATGACACTCAACAGGGAAAGATTCCATCTTCTAGGGGACTAGGTTTGTTGGTAAAATCCCTGATCAGTATTCTTTTGAGTTCAAACATCAAACACTGAATTTGTATATGTGCTTGTGTGCACCTATATAAGTGTACCTCATTTTATGTAAGAAGTGGGCACTAATTGTTTTAAACAAAACATACATAAAAATTTCAACTCACTACTTAAGATAATTTTGTAGTGAATGTTTATTGAGAAGTGAATATTCTTTAATTTATCTATGTTATACATCTCTGTTTTGCATATACTAAGCTTTAATTCAAGTAAGCCACATTTAGGAAACCTCATTTATTTACCACAGGGAATAATGTCATATAAAAATGTGTTGTCTCCTTGAGACTTTCATAACCTAAGTATGGGCCAAGAACACCTAGTAATTCTCCATGTTTGTTTACTTCTCTGCATCTGTATAGTGCCTTACACAACTTGATATGTAGTAAGTCCCACAAATAACTGGTGAGAGAATGCCTTACTGTATACATTAGGAGATTTAAATCCTTGTATCTCTTCACCCAATTCAACCTGGTTTCCATGTTTTAAAATGGCTCTTTGAAGCCACCATTTAATTCAGTGTTGCCAAATCCAATGGACACTTTTCAGCCCTCATCTAGGGTGATTGTTCAGGAGTATCAGCCTTCTTAACCACTCTAATTTCTGCAAATACTCTATGACAGTAACTCCCTTGGTTTCTCCCACTTCTCCAGCCATTTTCCTCAGGCACCATCCCTGTTCATCTCTCCTAGCATTAGCTTACTTCTAAGCCCACTCTATGATCTCCCTGCAAACTTTTACCCAACCCCAAGGCTTTAATTGCCAGCTATTTGCTATAATTCTCAGATTCACATAGCTAGCCCAGATGCTCTACTGAGCTCCAGACTGATGTACATAATGGCCCTTCCAATATCTCCTCTTGCCCCATCTCACAACTTGGTCAAAACTGTACTCATGGTCTTTCCTTCCTCGCCTCCAGACCTTCTCTCTAATCAAATAGTACCTCTACCAACCCACCTTTAACACTTTCCTCCCCCTCCATCTTATCAACCATCACATTTTGTGAATTTTACTTCCTATTTCTCTAATCCATATTCTTCTGTCTATTCCCTTTACCATCATTCACTTCCTTCTTCTCTCACCGGGAGAAGGGCATTATGAGACTTCTAAGTGTTCATTCATATCCTCTCTAGTCCCCTTCTAATATTGTATATAAAACACTGCCAAAGGGATCTATATGAAGTATAAATCCAATCACATTGCGTCACTCTGATACCAAAAAACTTGCAGTGATTTCTAAATGCTCTTAGGACAAAGGCCAAAATTCCTAATATGGCCCTATGAAACCATGCCTTTTCTAGCAATAGCTTATGTCATTAACTGCACCTAATGCAATCCCTTGCCCACATCCCCACATTCTAGTCACACATCCTTTTAGTTCTTCAAATACACTATGCTCCTTCCCATGTCAGGTCTTCACCATCCCGCTCCCTCTATCAAAAATGCTCTCCTTCCTTGGCCTTGCCCAGTTTTAAAAACAGCCTGAGGCCTTCCCAGACTGGGTAAGAACCTCATAAAATTCAAACTTCTCTGCTGTAGCACTAATCCCAATTGGAAACAATAATTCATTTTCTTTGATTGACTGTTTATCTCTTCCTCTAGAGTCTAGACCAGTGGTTCTCTAAGTGCTGAGATCCTGGACCAGCAGAATCAGAATTACCCGGGACCTTCCTGGAAATGTAAATTTTCAGGCCTTCCTCCAGACCTACTAAATTAGAAAATCTGGGACAGGGCGTTCCAGGTGAGACTGATGAACACTAATGTTTGACAGCCACTGCTCTACATCTATGGAGAAATTTACGTTTTTCTTCTATCCTTAGCTCTGTCCTCCTTACCCAGTATTCTGTAAATAACCAGTGCTCAGTAAAGATTTACTAAAAGTATGAATGAGCAAGCCATTCCACATTTTTCATGATGTTTATAAGAATCTCTTAATTAGGATTAGAATAATTTCAATTACCAATTAAAATTTTCCTGAAAAACTTCCCCCACAGGCAGAAAGAAATCTAAGCAATCTATTTTAAACTAAGATTCAAAATAAATACAGAAAACTTGTAACACTCCTATGTCATGTCGATGGTAATGTTTGGAATCTATATGCCTCAATAGCTGATTTCCTTGTCAATCAACTCGATCCTCTCCAAGTAGGGCAAAATAAGATCAAAGAGAGCATAACAGGACAGAGAGAACCAAAACATAGTCATTGAACAACCCGAGAAACATCATTAAGCCACTGGCAAATCACCAGGCTATTCTCAGCAAGAATAAAATATCTATTTATGTATTTATATAAAGAGACAGGTCTTGTTACACTGCCCAGGCTGGAGTACAGTGGCTATTCACAGGTGCCATCATGGCACACTGCAGCCTCAAATTCCTGCCCTCAAGCAATCCTCATGCCTCAGCCTCCTAAGTAGCTGAGACTACAGGTGCATGCCACTTTACCCCACTAAAATGCCATTTTAAAAGATGAAACCAAACAAATGAAAATGTTACCACAAAAAATTTCAAATTCACATATGCAATCTAAAGTTCATTACATATATTATTTCACTAAGTCCCCATTGCTTTACTTCTGAAGCTAGAAACATTTATCTTGAAATGTCTTAAATCACTTTTCTTAAAAAAATCACTGAGTTTATAAAGTACTAGCACATTGTTTTCTTCTATACCAAGAACATGTTCAAATTTCACTCAGACACAACAGAAAAACATAATTTGTGTGTTGTGTGTACACCGCATGCCTGTGCATACACCCATATACATATATGTGTCTATGCATATGTGCGTATTCTGCATATACATTTAATATACGGTCTTGCATCCATTAGGCCCAGGTCAAACAGATTTTGTCAAACAGATTTTGTCACACTACTTACTGCCATTATACTCATGGATGTAATTAACTAATAAAAATACAGCTTTTGCATATTTTCATTGTAGATAAGACGAGATCCTATTTTACATTAGATCTCATTCCTTTAAGCCTCAGTAACGATGAACTGATTATTACATAAAATAAACTAAATTGACTTTTGCCTTACTTATTAATAAGGCAGGTTTAGCCAAGAAAAGTTTATCTAAACAAACATAATCCAAATTACTTTTCAATTCACCTTAATGGTACCTCTCTGCATATATTTTCTAAAAAATAGCCCTTACTTGACATTATGATAGGACTATCAGGACCTTACTTTACAACTCCTTGTCAGTTAACAGCTGTTAGTTTGAGTTGCTGTTCTTACTGAAAGTAATAGTTGTACTTCTTATCATTGCAATTTGCCACTAATTTAAACTAGAATGTACTTGCTCTTAACAATTCAAAGTAATATTCCTTAAAAAAACTTAAGGACCTAAGATAATATTAATATAACAATCTAGATTAGAATCTAGGGATGCAAAAACAAGAGAAGAAAGTAATAAATTCCCTGACATCTATATATGCTTTCCAAACTAAGTCAAGAAAATAAATGTCATTATTTCAAAGATGCAAACATAAAGAAGCAACACTCCATAGCAGCCACTTTGATCTCAGTTTCCTCTCACTGACACAGGCTGCTGTAGGCTAATTCTTTAATTAAGAGGAGAGCAGGTCAACTGCAGAGCTCATGTGTGCATTTTTCCTCTGGCTATGTGCCATTTATATGGTACTTACTTGCATTTTCTCAATGCAATTACACAGTAATCTGCCATAACCAAATAGCCCATGGCTGCATGGTTTTTACTGACAAAACCTATTGAGTAACCAAATAATTAAAGAGAAGTTATAAGAACTTTCCATCCTGTGAGTCACACTACACATTTTAAGGCTGTGCTCTCTCTCATGTTATTACTTCTGGAAAAAATGTAACTGTTAAAAGTAGCAGTAATTTATTGAGCACTATGTGACAGGCACTGGGCTAGGAACTTTACATTAAATATCTTGAAAGTTCTTATAGCAGCTTTATAAAGTAGGTGCCAATATCATCCATATTATACAAATAAAAAAATTGAGGCCTAGAGACATCAAATAAGTTGCCCACAGGACTTAATGGTATATGTGAAATTCAAAGCCAGGAAGGCAGACTTCAAACCCTAAACTCTAAAATTTCCTCTTTACACTTACATACGCATGTCATAAATATCTCTCACGAACAAATTAGAGTCTGCTCAAATTGGAAAGAAGGTTGCAAAAATATGGGATGGAGTTGATGCAACACTGCTGGTACCTTTCCTTCTTCATCACATGGAGTATGGATCTGGAAATAGTCTTTTGTGGTACAGGGAGGGCGCTCTGTACACTCACTGGATCCTTCCTCTGCAACATAAAAAAAGCGTTTCAGAAATGGGTCAATTATTTTGCAACTCTAAGAAAAGGCAAAAAAGCAAAACAGAAAAAGCAACTAAAAAGTACAAATAAACTTACCAGGGCAATTTAGGTAGAACTACCTAGGTCTAAAGAAAATAAATGCCTACATTTTTATTTTCCCTAGAGCAGTAAGTGTTTCTATGATACACATGGAGTAGTATATCACAGTTTTTCCCAGAAGATATTAGATTTCTTCCATCATCACTGTACACTGGAAATTTGGAACAAATTAAAAGTTTCTATATACATCTCTACACCAACAAATCATGTAAAAGTATAAACATTTTTAGATTAGTATAAACATATCCATAGCAGCCACCTGTGGGGTGTGGAATAGAAAAACAAATCACAGACCTATACTGGGGAAAGTCATGCAGAAACGGATAAGATGTCATATTTTATCCATTCAACATCAATTCACTTCAGCACTTTGGTTTCAGCCACCACTGCTGTCATACTTTATGGGTGACTTCTGGTTTATAAATGTACACTTGACCAACATACATTTAGAAAGAAAAAAGCAGGGTATAAACTAGTTCTACCTGAAAATTGAGAGTCGTCTTTACACCTTATACATTCTTTGGCTCCTTTCTCAGAATAGGTGTTTCTGGGACACACCTGGCAGTTGAATGAACCTGGTTTGTTGCTGAATGTGCCTGGCTTGCAAGGAAAACATTCTGATGTGTACGCCACCCCTGTGCAGTAATGAAAAACAGAGCATGGGAGGGGGACCCAATACCAATAAGCAAATCAGCACCTACTTCTGCTTCTACCCAGAAGTGAGGGAGATATATGAACAGTAAGGTCAGCCCAAATCTTTTATCTTATTCATCCAGCACTAAGAAAGCATTTATTGTGTACAAGGAACTGTACAATCAAGTCAGCAAACAAATAAGAAATGAAGATTTCATAGAGGTATAATACTTGTATTAACTGAGCTGTCAAAAGACAACTCCACTAACTCAAAAATGAGATAAACCCTAAGGTTCCCTCCAATTCTATAGGGCTATAATTATCTGATCCTTATGGTAACCTGTTCCCTTTTTTTTCCACTGCTTATTAAGTCACAGGTAAGACCTAGGAATGGCTTGACTTCTCCTCTGGTTTGTAATTCTAGTCTTTGCCAGCAGATGTCCTAGTGACTAATGAGTTAACACATTGTTCACAGGAACAAGCCCACAATGAACATATTAAAACGTAAGCCAAAGTTTAATAAAGAATCACTGCTTTAATTAAAAATACTCCTAATTGAGAATGAACCATGCCAGGGTTCACCGACTGCTCTCCTGGGCCAGAAATTACCCGGTTGGCTCAGAGAAGCATAAAAGGTTTAGGAAAGAGTCAGGTCAAGATGTTTATTGTTATTTTTATGGATATAGCAGTGACTAGGTCATCAGTTCCCTGGCAAGCCCAATGTCTGGCACAACAGACATTTCTTGGAGGAATAATGGGGTCTTATTAACACAGAGACATTTTGTTTTTGTTTACAGACATCTAAAATTGTCATCATGTTTACTTTTTTTGCAATGATTAAATAATTTAGTTCAAGAGTACAAGAAAAAAAGAAAACAACTGTCGATTTCTTGGGAGTAAAACCAGGGTCTCCAGACCTATATGATTCCCTAACATATTAATTTCTGTTCTATAAATCTTTGAGCCAGCCAAACCAAAACTTTAATAAATATTTTAACTAACTGTAAGATGTGACTGGTGACTACTAAAACAGAATGCCATGAAATACCTTCAATTGTGATATTTTTTACCAGCACAGGCTTGACCGCCTTAGAACCCATAAGGATGCCTGTAGTTCTCCAGTAGAGTATGTTTGTGCCTGATTTCAGCATTACCTATAAAGAGAAACATAAAGGCACTTAGGGCAGATAAGCCATGCCATTTCCAAAAGCTACTCCCTTACATACTTTTTCAATCCATATAATAAAACACCATTAATTTAAAACCCACAGATTTAAGTCCACTGTTAATTCTGACCTAACCTCCGCTGAAGTTTACACTTTCTTAAAAGAAAAAAAATGGAGTTTGCTAATCCACAAAATATATTAAACAGAAAAGAAGAAGAAATCTTCAAGTCTAAAGAAACACAAAAAATGATTCTCAAACCATCTGCATGAAGTCTTAGTTTATATTTAAAAGGAATCCATTTTAGAGGGTGAAAGTCCCTCAGCCCACTTGTATATTTATAAGTTGCCACTATTTATAAGATCTTTGAGTTCTGAAAACAAAAGGCAACAGAATGAGTTTGTTTCTTTTTAAAAATATATTTAATAAAAATACTGCTACAGTAACAAGAAAAAATAGGACTGTTCTTAGGGATAATCTGATTTAACTCTCTTACTCTAGAACATTAATAATACTATATGTAGTATTGGTTTCCTTTGCTACTGGAATATTTTGCTAATTATAAAATCAAACTAATTTTCTCATAAATTTCATGTTCATACAGGTAAGTGAACTAATTTTAAGAGGTCCTTGCTTTCTTATTTACCCCCCTTATTCTTCTATACAGTCTCTGGCTGGACAAATTCAAGCTGTATAAAATTACAATCCACCCAACTATTTCAGTGAAGCAGTACATTAAGTAAAAGTAGTGCATTAAGCACTTTCCCTTGTATTAAGTCTTTTTAAGTAAAAAAAGTATATTTATTTTTAAGGGTTACTTGTACCTTCAAAGCCCAGCTGACTGGGTGTTAAGGTATATGGATCTTAAATGTTATTAATATTATTCTCAGGTATACAGATTTTTAAAAATATTCTGAAAGTGTATGTTGTATTAATCACCCAAGGATGAAGTACCTGCTACAACCACAAAGACAAGGATTGATGGTCACTTATTGAAATAGAGCTTGATCTATATTGTAGGCACTATATTAGGCCCTTCCCACATATCTTCTGATTTAATCATGCAAGATTTTTCCTATTTTGCAAATGAAAACATCAGACACAAAGAGATTAAGCAAATTGCCTAAAGAAACACAACTATAAACCGGAGTTAGATATTAAATCCATGTCTCTCTCACTCCAAAGAGATGGTGCCTCAAATAATAACAGATTCACTGAATTGTTACCTGGTAATTGCCTTCAAGCATTTAAGGAGCTGTCCTGTAAGGAAGCAGGCAGTTACTTTACTTCATGTAACCAGGGAAGGCAGAATTTTAACCAATGTGTGGCAAATAGGGAGGAGGCAGGTTGAGGCTCCAAACAGATATTTTGTGATAAACAGAGCTGTCCAACAAATGGAGACAGCACAGTACCCAACAAAACAAGCTTGAATATCACTTGTTGGGCACAGCGCAGAGAAAGATAAAAGGAATTCACAGATCCTTTCAATGAAAAGAGCCACTAATTCGATCACATATGACAGGCACATTTGTAAACTTAGAAACTCAAATGTTTTGTATATTAGTTTTGAACAGCCTTCTTTCTCATGGATGCCCCTTTGAAAGGGAGGAAAATTAGACTACAATGGGAAGGGGAAGGAAAAGGAAACTAAGAAGAAAGAAAAAGGTAGGAAAAAGACCCTGAAAATTGGAAGCTGAGTCCATGAAGCTAGGGGTAATTTTTTCCCTAACCAGAAATCATCTAAATTAATAGTTAATTTTGATTTTTTTTCTTAAAATATACTTTTCTTAAAAAGTTATGAAAGGAAGGGGAAGTTGGGAAAGAAGAAAAGGTTGGGGAAAAAAGGAAGAAGGAAAAATTGGCAAAGAAGAAGGAAATACAAAGAGACTTACAGAATGAGAGCCCCATTCTCCATTGTCTGTAAGTTTTACCCACTTGTCAGTGGTGGTGTCCATCTCCTGGCACTGATCATTTTGAATCTGTGGATTAAACACAAGAGCCCTAGTAAAGTGTCTTGAATAACAGCTTTAATTAAATTCTGTACCCAGCACAGACTGCAAGAACCTCGTTCAATACATTCTAAACAATGGCCATGAGTAATTCTCAATAAGTAAACATACCGAGACCTCTGGAGCCTAAGTGACAACTGCATATGACTGAGAGGTTCTAAGTAAACTATCTTCATCATTGTAACAAAAAGCCTAGCTCATTAGAGAGAGGAATGTGGGAGAACACTGACAATGCACACTAACACTGTGACTAACACTGACAATGCACAGAAAGGATACAAAGTATAAAACAACTACCCAACTTACCCAAACTTTTTCATAGCTTGCATTCACCATGCAGGCCCAATAGTATAAAAATAAACAAAGCTGTTCTTTATAATATTTGCAGCAGTAAAATTTTAAATTAAAAATAAATAAAGTCCACTTTGTTTTCCATTCCCTAGGACTTAATCCAAATGCAAAAGTAAGTGGCTATGGCCAAAGTCAAAGTTCCAAATTTTTATTTGGGGGTAAATGGTAATCATTTGCCATGCCAATTCAAATGATTACAGATATCTTTAACACCAAACATCTTTTGCTTTCCAGGCAATTCTTCCAAAATGTCAAGGGGTTGAGACACTACTTTTCCAGGTCTACAATGAATACAGAGACATCAAAAAGTTAGGCCACCTTTCCAATATTGCAAAACAGCAACAGAGTAGAGTTAAAATAAGATCTCATCACCTATATTCCCACCAAAAGAAATGGCTCTTTCTTTCATCTCTAAATCATTTTGTTTCTTCACTCCTCTTCCCAACCAATTTACAAATATTAAAATGTTCTCCTTAAGAGCTATTCCCTAAAGACTTACCAACTAAAATATAGACCCTATTGCCATCCAAATACCAGAGAATATCAGCTACTGAGGGTACTTACTTTAATTGAATTTAAGTGTCATGTTCATTTTATAAGCATAAGGACCATTTTAATGCAAGTGTTAAGCTACTTAAAAGCAGATGTGGACCCTGAATATACCTTTAATGGTCAACGTGTAGATAAACTGAAAGCTTTTTTTATCACTGAAAGCAGACGTCATATGTTATCTTGACATTCTACTGGCATTCTGGAGACCTGTAAAACCTAAGTCTAATCACTTAGTCTCTCTAGGCTTCAGCTTCATCATTATTTGAAAAAAAAAATACAAGGGCTGAATGAAAGTTTCATATAGTTCCAAAATTAAATACTTTGTTGCTGTAAATTATGCAATGCCCATATGTACAACTCTCAGAGAACAGCATATTTCAATCTACAAACACTTTCTTTCCATTAACCATTAGTATGATGACCATGAAGTTTTGACCTTCTGAGTCAATAAATTGCAACCTCTAAAGCTGAAACATCAATAGAAGAAGGAACACGAATTTGCCATCCCTTTTCAGATTATAACCAGAACAAAGGCATCGCTGACAGGAATTAATGAAACTTTATGCCTTAAGGGTACCTTTATTGACATCTCTCAAAGAACTTATTGGGCAATACAAATCTAAACACTTATTCTCACAATTAGATAACTGCTTTGCTTCTTAACTTTATTTCAGTTTTAGCAATGTTGCCAAAAGTATCCAATGAAACAGGGAATTGTTCACTCTCAGAAGGATTTTGCAAACTAAATGCAGGTTAAACACAAATCTGTTTGAATGTTGCTTAACATTTTAAACTCATCAAAAGATATTAGTACTAGGAGACTCCTTAAAAGATATTGTCACATAATCTACTTTATAGAAGTGAATGCTTAGTGCCGGAAGGTTCACTTAATTGCTCAATAACAGTGTTAATAATTACAGAGTTGGAACTAGAGCCAGAATCTCTTGACTTCAAATCTAAAGCTCATATTTCCATGAAAAATCTCTCTTGCTACCAAACTTCTGATTTAGAAATTCCCATTTCCAACAATACAAATTTGTTTTAGAATTTTTAGTACATTTGTTTCTGAAATCTGGACTGCAGAAACATTTTTCAAGATAGTCTCCCATCTATAAGCACAACACACACTTGGTTTGGTATAAGAAGTCAATCTGAGAACATTTGCTCAAGCATTTGTGTCATGACAAATATTTGCTAGATTAGATACTGTTTATTACTAATGGTTAGATGATTACTTTATCTTATCTTCCGTAATGTTATTTAATTTCTTTTCAAAGACATCAAGTATCCCATTCATTGATGTTTTTAGACTGTACTAAATTCACAGAATCAGAAACATGCAGCCACTTCTACTTCTGAAAAAAAATTGCTCATAAATACACTTAAATAATTTTTGTTAGCAAAAAATATTTGAAATTGCAAAGAGAAAAAAAACTTTTAAGTGAAAACTAAAATTGGTTTAAAAAACACAGTTTTGACAGAATACTATCTGTAGCTACTAAAAGTAATGTAAACATGAATCTTGGAGGAAATATTTGTCACACAAAAAGTCTAAACCAAATGGTTATATAATGAGCATAACCAAAAGTTAACCAAGCCCAATGTTACGCTGCAAGGTGAGATCTTGGAGGTAAAGAAACAATATTAACCAGGAAACAAAATATTATAAAAAAAGATTAAAGTTTTCTTTTAACATCAAAAGGTTCAGTTAACACACACGCACAAAAAAAAACTGAGGAGGAATAAAGTGGAATGGGAACAACTGACTAAGGGAAATTTACATGAATGTCCCTTAAAAAGTAAATTCCAGAATACAAAAGGTCTTACAAAGAACTCGAAGAAGATGTTGTTGTCGACATACTGGTACTCAAAGAAGACATAGCCTGACTTCTTAAGGTGCACAGCATAGATCAAAGACACCGTGCAGTCATCACGATTAGATTCTATGTAGTTTCCACGAGGGATCCAAGAAGAGCTGTGGAAACAAAACCAAGAGGCACTTTACATTAATGTTCTGAAAACTCTTCTATTCACAAAACTATGTAACTCAGATTCACGAGTAGTTCCATCAGCAAAGTACAGCAGAAAACACCAGAAGCTTTTCCAGACTCAAAGGCCAACTTTATTACTGAGAAGAGGTCCATTTCTTATGGCAAATAACTTCGTAAATCTTTTTAAGGTCATATGATTAATCTGCTAAGAAATTGTTATTTTTCACCCAAAATTTGATTACCAAATAGATGATAACTAATTTTAGTAGCCTTAGATGGAATTATTCTTTCAGATATCTGCAGTTTTATTTGTAAACCCATACACATGGCAAATCTATAGAAGGGGAGAAAGAGCACCATTAATGATAAATATGTAGATTAACATATAAAGCTATATTTTTTCACCTTAATTTTTTAGGAAGCTGTGTGTCATGTGAAATGAACTTGTCAGTGATGGACTTGGCTTTGAGTTCCTAAATCTTTGTAAGGTTATTTTAAAAGCAACTAATTATTTAAAACATAATACCATTGTATTGTAGGGTTTATAACATGTTTCTAAATATATGGCAATAGTATGAAGATAAGGGTATAGATGTAACTATGCTGTTGTAAAATTTAACATTATATAAAGGTACAATAATAACTCTATGTTACCATAAGGATGCATACAGTAATTTCTAGCCTTTGCAACCTGGGGTTAGCAAAGATATCCTAACATATGACCACAGCAGAAAAAAATAATAAATTGTATTCTTTCAAATTTTAAACTTCTGCTTATCAAAGGACACTATTAAGAAAACAAAAAAGGCAAAAACCACAAACTGGGAAGAAGTGTTACACACACATGGAGACGTGTGTATGTGTGTGTGCACATACTATATATTTATTATATAAATATATACACATAAGAACCCATGCCCAGAATGTACAGGAACTCCTTCAGCTTAATAATCAAATGACCAAAAAAAAGTAGAGAATGGGCAAAACAATTTGACTTCACAAAAGTTAATAAACACATGAACAATAAACATATGAAACATGTTTGACATTATTATCCAGCAGGGAAATGCAAATTAAAACAAAGGGATACCATTTCTCACACACACACACACACACACACACGTGTGCATACACTGGAAAGCCTAGGGCTAGAACAAAACAAGACTTAACAATACAAATGTTGGTAAACATGTAGAATAACTAGAACTAAAATATACTACTGGTGGGAGTCTACAATGATATAACCATTTTGAAAAGCTCAGACTTTTTAGAAAGTTCAACATACATCTCCTATATGACACAACTAATTAAAGAGAAATAAAGAGTATGCAAAAGTGGACGGAGTTTTGCTCTTGTTGCCCAGACTGGAGTGCAATGGTGCGATCTCAGCTCACCGCAACCTCTGCCTCCAGGGTTCAAGTGATCCTCCTGCCTCAGCCTCCTGAGTACCTGGGATTACGGGCACCTGCCACCACGCCAGGCTAATTTTTGTATTTTTAGTAGAGATGGGGTTTCTCCATGTTGGTCAGGCTGGTCTTGAACTCCCAACCTCAGGTGATCCGCCTGCCTCGACCTCCCAAAGTGCTGGGATTACAGGCATGAGCCACCGCCGCACTGGCCCAGACTCAAATTTACACGAGAAAATTACACTAGAAGACACTACATTGAAAAACTTCCGCTTACTCGATTTCTTTTATGCATAAACTATTCCAGGCAGAAAAAGAAGCCTTGTCAGTATCTCCTGCCCACCAAAACAAAGATCTGAGGTCCCACAACATCCTACTAGTACCTTCCTCTAAGGAACTCTTTTACTTAAAACACACACTCTCTCAAGGAAATAATCCTATTATCGAGAGATTAAAATAAAGAAATTGGCATCATTTGGCAAAAAGACAGCTAGAGTGAAAGGAAGGAAGAAAGGAAGGGAAGGAGGTAATGAATATGCCTTTCAACACAGCTAAATAATTCCCCAGCATCCTTAGCTTATGGTAAAAATGTGGGGTTCCTGAGAGGCTACTCTTGTCAGGGGGTAGCCAGAGCCCTAAAGTTGAATTCTCTAAGCAAATCCATATGAAAGTAAATGTTACGTAATTAATACAAGAGAACAGGAAGGGATATAGCTCAAAGACAAACATTTTGTTTTGTTTTTTTCAAAACAGTTTAACATTTCTCCAGCTTTGTCATATGCAAAGCTAATAATCCCCTATAAAAGAGGTAGGAATTAAGCAAAGGCGCTTTCCACCTTAGGTACTTAACCCACTCTCTTTTATAGGAGATAATCAAGTGTCTAAATGAAGGTTATGAATTCTTCCTGTCAGAGGAAAAGAAAAAAACCTGAAAGTATCTGTTAAAAATCAGAAAAAGGTTAGTAGAAACACCAGTGGCTTAAATGTAGTTATAAATATGAGAAAATTAATTTGCTTCTCTAACAGCTTTATTGCATTTTTGCATACAGTGTCTATTATATCCTGAGGGCAATGATTTTAACCTCATGAAAACTCATTGCAATGACTGTCCAAAAAACATGATTCTTTGCAATTAGCTTATCTATCACCACAAACAGTACCAAGAATATCCTCATCTTCTTTCTGGAAAAGAGCAACTACTTTCTTCTCAAATATTCAGTTAAGAGCCAAAGGCTGCTTTGGATTCTTACTTGTTACAGCCGTCTGGCCTGCTGTCAGAAGGGCCCACCACAGTGTCCATGAATGTTGCGATGTTAGAAAATCCTGCCGGCAATTCATCCCATTCATCAAATTTGATGCCACTGCCCAAGGAATAGGTGCCTTCACCACACTTACTGCATACCTGGTTCTTCATTTCTAGATACTCTCCAGAAGCACAGGAGAAAGCTGGAAGGCAGAAGAATGGACAACCCATTACTTACCCTCCCAACAATTTCCTCCCCTTCATGCTGTCACCAGAATTATTTTTATAAAACTCTGATTGTGCCACACTCTAACGAAAGCCTTTCAAATTCCCCTTATCACTACATGCATTTCACAATCTGGTTCCAACCTATTTTTCCAAGCTCACCCCTTGCCCCACCCTCTTCCAGCCAAAACAGAATTCCTATCATTCCCAAAATATTTCATCTTCTCTCCTGCTGTTGTGGTCTTCTTTCCCACAAGATAGATGTTGGCCAATCCTACCTTCTCTACATGGAACACTCCTGTTCTCAACTCAGAAACCACTCACTTCATAACAGATCCCTTCCCCTGGCCCAATGGGCAGTCAGTTGTACCTCCCTTTATGGTCCTACGGTGCACTTGTTATAATACCTCCATTAAAGCACTTAATTTATGCTAATCAGTGGATAAGCACATATTAAGACCACTTATAAGTTGATGTGAGATTTTGAGCTTTAAGAAAACAAGGATCATTATTTTTGGATTCCTAACTGTATCAGGCACATACTAAGTCCAGATAAAATGCTGATCCAATGAGTGACAACTAAATATAAAAAGGGAAACAGGAAAGCAGTGCAATAGTTGAACAGGTTATCTCCACTCTGAAACCATGAGCCCACTTTTTCAATATTCACACCAACCTAGTCATTTCTACCACCTATATCTTATTTCTGATGTCAAGCTTTCTGCAGACTCTGAGAACTGTACCCAGAGATACTAGATACGACAATGTGAAGAATAGTTGACACACTACAAAAAAAGAAAGCTAAGTTATTATTCATTCAACAAATGCAAATCAACATCCTCCAAGTACATGGCTATGTGCAAGATGGTATTAGTGACTCCAACCCGGAAAAGGGCTTTCTAATCCTTTAATCAGGATATTAAAGAAACAAGAACAAAATGAGACCTCCAAATTACCCAATGAAGAAAAACAAATCTCCCAGCAGAGTGTAAAGCAGCAAAGTCTCACATTTAGGTAGATTCTTCTCTTTTGGAATACATTAGAAAACTTAGCCAGAAATAAAAATAAGCTGATTTTTAAAAACTAATTAAAGAATTAGAGCTAAAATCCACACACATCTACTTATTCGCTGAATTAATATAATGCTTTCCTTGAGAAAACCTTAAAGATGCTGTACAATGAACTTCTACATTCAAATCAACATCCCCAAATCAGTAAAACATGAGAAAATAAAAAAAGATTATGCAAAGAATGTGGCATGCTGGCTACACAGTCAAAACTGTCCTAGGACAAGGCTGTACCACTTCCTAATTCTATGACACTGAGTGAGTTATTTCACCTCTCTAGGCCTTAGTTTCTGTCTCTAAAAAATGAGATAACAATCACAATAGGTACCTTTAAGGGCTATACTGATGGCAGCGGCAGCCAGCCTGGAGTGACCACTGCCATGAAGCCGGCTACTGTGGGGGAGGTGCAGACCAGGCAGCACGTTCCATGGAGCCATTGGGGCGGGAGGAGGCAGAGCCCCATCCTCCCAGGCAGACTCGAGCTTCCCTGTGCTCTTAGGGGCCAGGAGCAGGCAGGAGCTCCACCATCCTGAGCACAGCTGCAGCTACCCAAGCCATGGCTGTGGACCAGGGCATCTTGGCACTCTCAGGGGCCCAGGAAGAACCCCTTCCCCCACAGGCTTGAAGACGTCTGCTCCCCCTGCCTGGCCTCTCCCCACTCCTGGCACCCCTTCCAATCTCAGAGCAAGGTTGGGGCTGAGCCTGGGCACTCTGCTAACATACCAGCCTCCTGCCACCTCAGCCTCCTCCAGACTTTGGCCACCAACAAGCACAGGAGAGAGACTGAAGCAGGGGCTGAAGGCAGCTTGGCACTGGCCTGCAGGCACTCCTTGACCGAACAGCCTGGGTGCCCAGAACAGTGGCAGGAGGCATAGAGTCTCCTGGATGGAAGGGGATGGGTCCCACAAAGCCCCACCTTCAAGTCAGGGAGGCTCTGAAGCCTGGGGGCTGGGTTGCCAGTCAGTGGGCCAGAATGGGAACTTGTGGTGCTTTTTCCCCCCAGACTGCCCATGGCCGCCCATTGACCAATCAGCACACACTTCCTCCCTCTGGCTGGCTGAGGCCCAGGCCCATAAAAGCCCTAGACTCGGTTACCCACTCCAGGGTCCCCTCTCTGCTGAGAACTGAACAGTAGCTGAGACACCCTGCTTATGAAGAGGAGCCAGTCACTGTGGGTCTCCTCTAAGCTATTCTGTAGCTCAATAAAGCTCCTCTTCACCTTGCTCACCCTCCACTTGTCCGCATACCTCATTCTTCCTGGATATAGGACAAGAACTCAGGAACCACCAAATGGTGGGGCTAAAAGAGTTGTAACAAATAGGGCTGAAACATGCCCCTTGCTTGCCACGTTGTAGGTGACAAGAAGGAGAGAAGAGCTGTGGCCCTCTGGGGATACCAGACCTGGGAGCTCCCCAAGTCAAGGCTGTAACAGCCTCTTTGGGGCTCTGTAGTTCCTGTAACAGCCTCTTTGGGGCTCTGTCTCCAAGCTTCTGGGTGCCACCATATTCCCTGGTGCCAGCACAGAAGCTGCTTGTGGCATGCTTGGTTCAGCTGCAGCCTCACAGGGAACCAGTGCCCATGCTGTCACCTGGAGTTGCCCACCCCACCGCAGCTGTCATGCCTGGCTGTGCATGGTAGCCTGAACCCCATGCTCACTCACACACCCCTTGCCACTCTGCACCTGGCTAGCCCTTGGCCAGCGTGGGACCCAGGCCAGTAGAGTGAGCCAAATGCAGCCTGGCAGGCCAAGGAGGCAGAACAAGCCTGGTGTGCCTGAGCAAAACTCAGGCAAAGGCGCCACTGGCCACAGGGGTTTCCAGCTGGTGAAGTGACACCCCAAGAATCCTGTGACCATACTGAGAAAATAAAATATAGTATAAGGTGGTTAGTGCCTGGCATATAACAAATGCTCATTAAAGCTATTATCACTACCAGCACAACTAACAGAAAAACACAGTTATGGAAAACTGCTTATTTTCAATGGTCTATGGATCTTCTAGCAAACTCAGAATCAGACATTTGCCTAATATGATAAATAATAATATCATAAACCAAGACCCTACAGTACATTAAATCAGAGGTGAGCAAACTACAACCTGCAGGGGAAATCCAGCTCACTACCTGCTTTTGTAAATAAAGTTTTATTGAAACCCAGTCCCGATCATTCATTTACCTACTGTCTATGGCTGCTTTCACACCACAATGGCAGAGTTGAATAGCTGCAACAGAAACTGCATTGCCCACAAAGACAAAAATATTGACTTCCTAATAAAGTTATCTTGGAAGACAGTTTAGTGTCCAAAATGGGATTTTAAGTTGATTATCTATAACTTAATAAAAGGTAATATTTTATGATATGTTGTTATAAAGAACTCTAAAATATAAAAAAGAGAAGAATTGCATTTGTGAATCTTGTCTTCTAAATACAATGATGCCATTTTGGAATGTTCACTGCCCTGTTAATTAAAATCATAAAGAATATTCCCATTTCTTTCCCAAGTGTTTCCATGAAGTCAGAAGGAAAACTAAGAGATAAAGTTGAAAGTGAATATAATGGATATTTGGTATATACCAGGTGCCATGCTTGATACTTTACAAACACAGTAAATTCTTGTTATTCGCAGTAGTTGTGTTATATGAATTTACCCCAAACACTAAATTAATGAATACTGGACCATCACTCTTATGGAAAATACAGGGTTAGGTTCCTGGGAACCTTTGGTCACATCACCTTTGTCAACCAATCAATACCTAACCTTGTTTAAGTGTATTTCTTTTTAAAAACATCTGATTTAGTATATGTTGTTAATTCGTTAATGTTGAACTCATGGCCAACAGAACTATAACTCATGCCTGAATAAAGCTTATCTAACACATGTATTTTTCTCTGAAAGGCATAGCACAGCCCTCTTGTACTTAAGAACACTAGCCTTCACATTGGCACTATACTTGGAGGGCCATTTTAAGCAGCAAAATCACCCAAAAAAATAACTAAAATGCTAAACACATAGTACTAAATAAACCACCGAAAGGACACTTGTTTACAGTATGAGAAAAGCAGTAAGAAGTCAAAGTGTCACCTTGTTCATTCATGTAGTTGGGTGACTCAGATATCTTACCACTCTGCATATGTCTGCAAATAACTATGAAAGCATTGAGTGTATTAATTTGGGGGTTATAAATAAATTTTAGCAAGTAGTCAAATTTGCAAATATTGAATCCATGAATAATGAGGATTAACTGTGTTTATAGTAGACTGGTGAGGGAGGAAGGGATTATGCCTATATACCAGATGAGGAAACTGAGCCACAGTGCATTTAAATAACCTGATTAAAAAGGTTAACTAGTTAACAGTTAACCAATGGCAAAGCTGAAACTCAAATTCTGGTCTGTCTGATTCCAAAGGTGGTGCCTCAAAGAAAATTCAGTTCAAAAAATTATTACAACCAATACAAAAAGGGCAAACAATTCCAACCAAATTAATCATCATACATCACATCATTCTTCATTCCTATCCTGAACTGTTAAATAATGTTCATGTGCATTATACAGCAATAACCATTTTAGCAATAACCTCATATTTCTTGTGGATTTTTAATGTACTACTCCTAAAACATGCATTAAAAATATTTTAGCAAGTTTCTATCTTCCATAAGTCTAATGACTTTGCCTATAAAAGGAAAATAATAACAATAGCTATCTCAATGAGTTGTGGGAATAAAGGAGATATATCATATAAAGCATTTAGCATATACCTGGCATGCAGCACACAATAAATATTAAATACAATTATTAATAGTTTAGGCTGGACTCAGTGGCTCACACCTGTAATCCCAGCACTTTGGGAGGCTGAGGCAGGCAGATTGCTTGAGGTCAGGAGTTTGAGACCAGCTTGGACAACAAGGTGAAACCCTATCTCTACAAAAAACACAAAAAGTTAGCCAGGCGAGGTGGCGCACACCTGTAATCTCAGCTACTTGGGAGGCTGAGGCATGAGAATTGCTTGAGCCTGGAAGACAGAGTTTGCAGTAAGCTTAGATCATGCCACTGCACCCCAGCCTGGGCAACAGAGCAAGCCTCTGTCAAAAAAAAAAAAAAAAAACCCCACACAATTATTGATAGTTTAATTCAGGGACATGGGACACACATCTCTATAAGAACTCTGCCAGTGGATTTATAATATTACATCCTTCAGATTAATTATGCAGTCAAATTAGTTGAATAAGTATAGGGCCTTTAATAATACAGAGGAGCTAGTAAGTCTAAAGCTTTTCATAGTTTAATCATTTGCTACTCCTCAATCTTTTTCATCCTGGAAGTCAGGCTTAGAGACACCTGTCAAAGGAAGAAAAGAGCCACACTTTCTTGGTAAACACTGTTTACTCCACAAGACTATGTCAACAGAGTTAGCACTGCTGACTTCCTTTGATGGCCACCAAAACTACCTGCTTTTCCTTTTATCTTCCATCCTAGCCTCAACCACTCTCTATGTCAACACTGCTACCTTGGCATTTGTTCTTTAATTAGATCATCAGGTTTTTTAATAATCTTAAACACTGTACTATTTTCATTCAGTTTTTTTTAGCATACAACATAGGAGCCTTTCAACAAGCAGTATGATAGACAGTTATTATTAATAGCTGTTGTTAGCTGTTGTTAGCTGTTGTGAACATGAATTTACCGTATTTAATTTGAATCAATTAGTCATTTCTAATTTTTCTTCTTCAACAACCTTGAAATCTTAGAGAAACTGAATTAAAGATAGGCAAACTCCAAAGTTTTTAATGAGAACAGAAAGACCTTATTTGCCTAAGGTCTTAGGCACTACTTAACAGTGGCCTCAAGTATTTCACAATAGTTTACCTAAGTACCCAGTGAAAGAGTGATATTTAAAAACCCAACATCTTGAAGTCTAAACTGTAACCAAGAGGTCATTTGCTGCACTCACTGTTCTTTTTATCAGCCTTATGCCTCTTCTTTTCTGACATTTATTTCTGCTACTGTGAATCTGTAAAGGTTTAAATATGCAGGTGTGAATAATCAGATACGGAAAAAGCATTTATATTAGTCCGTCCCCAAGTAGCAAATATCTTAGGCAATTTACTTAACCTCTGTGCTTATTCACACTCCACCATCCCCTTCTCCCTCCTAGGACTGCTTATAATAATCCAATGTGAGACTCTGGAAGCCACTCTGAAAATAAAGAGTGTTGAAAATACAAAGCACTGCTATGATCATGCAACTACCCAGCACAATATGCCAAATAACTGTTACTGAATTGAATCATTTATATGCTGATTATCATCTATGATTTATGCCTAACAATAAAGAACATCTATTTTTAATCATTGTACCACAAGGCCACATAGTTTTGCTTTTTCTTCCTCCAGAGACCTCATGTTTTGAAAGACTATGGCTGTCAATTACATTTATTCATAATTTACTCATTTTTGCTCTTTTTAATCAGAGTTTTTATTACTAAAATATGTTTTCTAAACAGTGAACAGCAATAGTAAGTAATAATAAACGGATTTTCAATTTACTTGTTTAATGAGATGTTAATGATATAGTGAACCTATGCAAACTTATTACAGATAAATATCTGGGAACAACATTGTGGCTTTCTCAGAGCTTCCATGATAGTCTAATCTAGACTGATCTTCCTCAAAATAAATCAAATTTATATCTCACTAAGTATAAATTCATTGTAATCCATCTTGTCAATTAATATCAGCTAAGTATAATTATATATATTTGTGGGGAAATATAAAGTAAATCAATTCCGGAATCAAGACAAGCCCATATGTCTATTTTTCTTCAATGGGTTAGTCTTGTTTAAATAAGATGAATAAGGTTCAAACCATAGACATTCTTATATCGACGACACGCTGATGCTCTTGCAACTGTTCTTACTATTACTCACTGCCATTAAGGATAATTCAAAGAAAGAGAACAATGCTTAGTGTGTGAACCTCACAAATAAGTTCTACTTCCATCTCTCATGTAGCCAATTAATTATCATTATCAGATAATTAAAACTTTAAGTGCCTGCCAGATTTATTATCATTCTTTTCACACACCAAAAAAGCAGAAAATGGCATCTAAGAGAGACTGAACAGCATATTGAATCCAGCAAATCTCAGATCTTCTTCCTCCTTCAGTACCAGTGATAAGGACAGCACTTGAACACCGTCCTTTTAAGCTGTTATTTGTGAAATTCTTAGAGAAGAAAAAGTAATCTATAATTCTCATTTTATGAAAATAAAAGTATGATAGGGAAAGTCAAACAGTACATTAAAACAGGCCATTTCTTGCTGATATTCTCTTATTCACAGTAAAGCAGATTTTTTCCCCTGGCTGAAGGGAATTCTTGTTCTCTCTAATTGGGATTTTTTTTTTTATCCTGAGGGTAGTTTTCACGTCAAAACATACAAGGCAACAATGAAAGCTGGTTGTGAGTACATCAACTATCTTTCATGTTCAATTTAAGGCTGGAAGAGGAGAAAGGAAGGTAACACTGTCCAAATACTAATAGTGGCAGACATTGCAATATTCCTATCAGAAGAGAATATTCATGAGCATTAAGAAGATATATTAGTATTGCACTATAATTCACAAGTAATGTGATTTGAGGCATGATTTGATCACAGAATGAATAAATCTGTGATATGTAATAATAACAATTAAAATAATCAGAATCACCAAAAGAGACCTTTGAGATTATCTGATCCAAACCATCCCAATTCAGATTCCAAGTTTCTTCTTCTGTGTAACCATAAGCAACCAAGTTCAACTTTTCTACTGTTTCTAGTGGCAGACTTTCTAACAGACTCCATGACTCTCTACCCAATAAACCCACGGTTACCATGCAGCCAGAAGATTTTAGTATAACTAAACTGAGAAAAATCCACTGTCTTCAAGTGAAAAATAATAGCATTAGAAAAGAACTCTGCAAAAAAACAAAAAAAAAGGAAAAGAAAAGAAAAAGAAAAAAGAAAACAAAAATAAAAGGGGAAAAAAAAAGAACTCTGCCTTAAAAGTCACAGGACGTGAGTTCTAGCTCCAGCAGTGTCACTTAGCCATCTGAAGTAACAGATGCAAAGCTGCTATGTCAGCTCTGAAGTGGCATGATAAAATTATCAGAACTGAAATCTTAAAGCCCAATCCCACCAATAACAATTTTTAATTTTTCACTAAGAGTTGGCGGTGAAGTTGTAGGACACAGGGATATACTTTGTAAGTTACTTGTGAAATTCTCAGAGAAGAAAGAGAAACCTGTTTTCATCTTTCATTTTACAAAACAAAAGTGAGATGGAGACACACAAAAGAGTACAGTAATATGAACCCATTCTAGCTAGCATTTCCTAACTCACTGTTCCCTGAAAAGATTATTTAGTGAAAAGTACTGCCTTTATATTTCTGAAAACTAATTTCACATCCAACATCCTTTCCAGTGGGTCTTCACATAGCCCTATCAAGTGAGAACTGTATGACTATCACTGCATTTCTTAGGACTTATCAGCCAGAAGCTTGAGAATTTAAAAGTAGAAGTCACCTACTGGCAAGAAAACTGATACGTGTGACACCACAGATAGTAATCCCCGTTAAATCAGCAGAGGCTAGATTTAAAGCTCATATCTTTTTATAAGAAAAGCTAACTAAGGAATGTTTAATCTCTGAAAGAAAAAAATAGAAATGTATTTTATTGCAGCTTCTTGACTTCAATGTTTGATGGGGGAGGGGAGAAATCTCAGTTCATTGGGCACAGGATGACACAAGGCTTACAGAAAAAAGACAATAGTGAAGGTCAAGGGAAGAAAAATGTTCAGAGTATGTGATGAGGTCACCCAAGGGGGCAGAACAGTACATCCGTGAAATCAGTTTTCTCAACTTTCAATTATGCCCTACCACTTCGATTCTTATCATCCTAAACTTTTCCTCTTCCTTAGAAAGTGTCAGTCACCTTCTACTTCTTGATAGTCTCTGACCTTGATTCTGCAGTTTTGAGGGCTGAGTTTTCTCATCTCCTCATAAAACACTTTTTTCAGAGAAGTTCCCCCAACCATAGCTCCCATCAAACAATACGATTGACCTAAAGTCTGATTTTCAGCTTTTCTCAACTGTTTTCATCTCATCTCCCAATCTGATTCATTCTAACCTTTCAGCTATCACTTGTGTGTTACTGAGGAGGTTTAACTTTGTCTTCGCACACCTGGAACTCAATGTAGCAACATTCCAAACTAAGCCTTCTGAGGACAAAATATTTGACAGCATTTTGTATGTCAATTTGTCCCTTTATGTATAGAATAAATTATTACAAATCTGGTTAGACCTTTGTGTTTCACCTACAAAAATAAAACACTAAAGTCAATCTCTAATTTGGTGGCACAAAAGTTACTCAATCTACAAACATCCCAGTGTTCTGCAGCTTTCTTAGGAGCCATGAAAGGATTATATATTCTGTCCATGAGAGTTTACTCTCCTCTAGGAAGAAATTCTATAGTTGAAAAAAGTGTCATTTTTTTCCTAATACCGATTAAACAATGAAAACATATTCTATATATCAAGTACCAAACAATATGTTAGGTACGGGGAAAAAAAAACAACTGGCTAATCAACTTATCATTGCATATGAGGATATAGCAACAAACATCTCCTAAATTCTAAATGTTATTCTCTCATCTTTTTGAAAAATATAGACAATTAAGAATAAAATCTACTACCAGGTATGGTGTTAGGTATGAAGCTACTCAGGAAGTTGAGGCAGGAGGATCACTTGAGCCCAAGGTTTTGAGACTATAGTAAACGGATTGTGCCTGTGAATAGCCACCGCACTCCAGCCTGGGCAGCATGGCAAGACTCATCTCTAAAAAATTTATTTTATTTTTATAAATCCTTAAAAAGTGAGAATACAATCTATAAAGAGAACATTAATCATTTAAAAATGACCCACAAAACAACATATCTGAGCCTTTAGATGTCATCTTTTAAAAAGTCCATTTATCTCTCCAGGATATTAATTTGCATCACATTTCTATCAAGAGGTAAATGTTAGGGGTGTGCAGATGCCTCAGGATGGGGATAAGCACTTGTTCAATATATACTAGCAGTGTATTCCAAAGAGACAGTCCCGTAGACATTAAGAACATAGACCCAAATTCTAGGCTTCCTGGTTTCAAATCTCAGTTCCCCCTTTGACCTGAATTTGACTCTGAGCTATTGTTTTAGTTTCCTAATCTGCTTTTTATAAAGTGAGGGGGAAAGGCAAATTAATAAAAATTTCTACTTTACAAGGTTGTTGTAATGACTAAATGAATTGGAATGAATGCAGGTAAAGCATTTACAATTATACCTGGCATATAGCAAGTAAAGATTGGCTATTACTTTTTATTATTATTTTAGCCATTATTACCGTTGCTATATTATTGTATAATTATGATTCCAGGACTGTAGATCACATTTATCACCTTATTTAACCCTCTTAACCACCTGTGAATGGCTGTCTCCAGGTCAAAGTCCAGAGTCCTTGGTAGGACAGAGAGGAGCCGGCCGATTGAGTTGCCAGAATCTCTGGCCCTTCCCACATTCTCCCTGAGTGCCAGCCATTCAGATCTCACAGAGCACCCAGGAAAACCAGATGCTGCTCCACTTGGCACCTTCATCCTGTTTCCTACACCTGGAATGTCACTTGCATCAGGTTAAAGAACTTCTTTCTTCAGAATTCACCTCAGAGAGCCTCAGAGAATTAACATACATGGCTCAGAAAGTGTGATGCTTCCAGCTTTGTTCTTTTTGCTCAAAATCGCTTTGGCTATTCAGAATCTTTTGTGGTTCCATATGAGTTTAGGATTTTTTTTCCATTTCTAGAGATTCTTGAGGTTTTAATAGAGATTGCATTAAATCTGTAGATGACTTTGAGTAGTAAGAATATTTTAATAATACTAAGTATTCCAATCTATGAGCACGGGATAACTTTCCATTTATTTGTGTCTGCTTTCTTTAATCAGCGTTTATCATTTTCAATGTACAAGTCTGTCACCTCCTTGTTTAACTTTATTCTTAAGTATTTCATTATTTTTCATGCTATTATACATAGGATTGTTTTCTTGATTTCTCTTTGGATAGTTAATTATTAGTGTCTAGAAATGCAACTGTTTAAAGTTTATTTTGTATCTTACAGCTTTGCTGACTTTACTAGTTCTAACGGGTTTTTGTGTATGTGTGTGGAGTCTCTAGGGTTTTCTAGACATAAGATCATGTCATCTGCAAACGGAAATAATTTTGCTCCTCCTTTTCTGATTTGTATGCCTGTTATTTCTTTTTCTTGCCTAATTGCTTTGGCTAGGACCTTCAGTATTATGTTGAATAGAAGTGGTGAAGGTGAACGGAATCCTTGCCTTATGCCAGATCTTAGAAAAAAAAGCTTTCAGTTTTTCACAACTGAGTATAATATTAGCTATGTGCTTGTCCTATATGGCCTTTACTATGTTGAGGTAATTTCCTTCTATGCGTAAGTTAAGAGTTTGTATCATAAAAGAGTATTGAATTTTGTCAAATGTTCTTTCTGCATCTATTGAGATGATCATGTGGCTTTTGTCTTTCATCCTAATTATGTGGTATATCACATTGATTGAGCTGCATATGTTAACTCATTCTCGAATCCCAGTGATAAATCCCACTTGGTCATGACATATTCTTCTTTTAATGTGCTATTAAATTCAGTTTGCTATATTTTGCTCTAATCTTCATTATTTCCTTCCTTAGGCCAGTTTTTAGCTTAGCAGTTTATTATTTTGCTAGTTCCTTGACTTGTAATGTTAGGCTGCTTGAAATATGTATTTTCTTAATGTAGGTACTTATTGCTATAAACTGCTTTTGCTGCATCAAATAAGTTTTAGTATTTTTTGTTTCCATTTTCATTTGTCTCAAAATATTTTCTAATTTACCTATGATTTCTTCTTTGACCCAATGGTTGTTTAAGAGTGTGGTTTAATTTCCATGTATTTATCAACTCTCCCATTTTCCTTTTGTTGTTGATTTCTGGTTTCACTCCATTGTAGTCAGAAAAAATACTTGGAATGATTTCAATCTTCTTAAATTTATTAAGAATCATTTTGTAACCTAGTATATGATTTATCCTGGAGAATGTTTCATGTGTTTGAAAAGAACATGCATTCTGCTAGTTTTGGGTGAAATGTTCTGTGCCTACCTGTTAGGTCCATTAGGTCTATAAAGCTGTTTAAGTCTGATGGTTTTGTTTTTGTTTGTTTGTTTTTGAGACGGAGTCTCACTCTGTCGCCCAGGCTGGAGTACAATGGCACAGTCTCAGCTCACTGCAACCTCTGCCTCCCAGGTTCAAGCGATTCTCCTGCCTCAGCCTCCCAAGTAGCTGGGACTACAGGTGCACGCCACCACACCTGGCTGATTTTTTTGTATTTTTAGTAGAGACAAGATTTCACTATGTTGGCCAGGCTGGTCTCGAACTCCTGACCTCATGATCCACCCACGTCGGCCTCCCAAAGTGCTGGGATTACAGGTGTGAGCCACCACACCCAGCCTGCTGTTTCTTTACTGATTTTTCTGTCCATGTGATCTGTCCATTATTGTAAGTAGGATATTTAATTCTCCTCCTATTATTGTATTACTGTCTATTTTTCCCTTTAGAACTGTCAATGTCTGCTTTATATATTTAGATATTCTGATTTTGAGTGCATATATATTAATAATTATTCTCTCTTCATGTTGAGTTGACCCTTTTATCATTATGTAATTAACTTCCTTGTCCCTTGTGACAGTTTTTGACTTAAAGTCTATTTTGTGCAGATAGTGTAAGTCCGCTTATTTCTTAAGGTCCATTAAATATGGGTTATACCAATAGATTTGAGAAAAAAAAGTCTGTATTCGATTTTTTTTACTTGTCTGCATATAGCACTTTATCTAAAACAACTAAATATTAGAAGTTTATAACCAATTATTCAAATTCTAGACTATAAACATTTATATGCATAAATATATAAAAGTCATGTTTGAAGCCACATTAATTCGCTATACTCTGTATGAAAAATACAAAAACTATACACACATATATACAACAGACATTATACATACATATATACACTTCTATATACATTTATATGTATTACTTCATATAAATTATTGATTCACATATTCTAAATACTAAAGCACAAGATTAAACAAAGTCCCTAAGACTATGACTGATTTGATCCTTTCCTAAATTAAAGATATCTTAATCATCTTCATTTAGAAAGTGGTGTGTTGTATAGCTGAAGAACAAATTAATGGAAAAAATAGGAAAACAACATGGTATGTTAAGGTTGTACCTGAAGTTATGGACTCAGATATATTTTAAAGAATAAGCAGTTGAAGAGCTATACTCCCCAAATAAATGTGAGAATATAAAAGGGAGAAATACATTATGTTTATTTCCCCTTCAGAGTTCCAGACTTGTCTGAAAAATATGTAAAGGATCAGACCTTTATTTCTAAGGTTTGGTTTGAAGCAAAAGGGCTTTGTCCCAAATGAGAAAGAAAGAGAGAACATAGCCCAGGAAACTGCTCTATCCTCTCTGATGATCTAAGAACATCCAGTGAAACTGCGAGGTTCAAGGAAAGATTTTAGAAGCCATTGTTCTTCAAGAATAAATGAGGAGAATGACCCAACAGTGAAGAAGAGATGGACTGGAACAGGGGTTATATCCCTTTGGTCTGAGATTAAAACAAAGAGTGTTGTGGTTCAGGAATGGCATGCTACTTGCAAGACCTTGAATGATGGATGATGCCCACAGATGCTAAACTCTTGGCACCAGGGCCTTAAGAGAAGTGCCAGTGTTCCCTGTGGCTGAGCCTGGAGCTAGCGGAGAGGAGGAGAGAGATGAGATCATCTCAGTGGCCTGCCCAGAGAAGCACTAAGCAACTGATGAGTTCTCCACAGCAGAGAGGACAAAAAGACAATGGGGATCAGTGTCAATTAACAACCAGAAGCTTCTTCATGCTATTTCCTGAGTCCTGTAAGCTTCAGAGTCACATATACCCCAGGGTTCTAGAACAACAAAAACTGATACCTGACTTCTCATTAACTTCACTCCGAGGAGCCTTGCAGCCAGATCTTATGTAATCTTTAAAAAACAAATATATAATATAGCTTGCCAATCAATTATCTGAAAAAATTTCCAACTGCTTCATAAACAGTCCTATAATCCTTTTCCTCAGGAAAGGCCTCCCCCACTGCTTCTTTCTGAGAAAGAAGAAAAGAGATACCAAATTACATTTTAAAGAATTTTTAGCAGTTCCCACAAAGGCCAAATTCTGGGTTTCATTTTATTTTGAGACATTTAAGATCTTTGAAATCATGTTCCACACAATCACTCTCCTAAATATTCTTCACTTACTTGAAGTTGCCATGTTCTACTACTTAATTTTCTTTTTCTGTATGAGTCAATTGGTGGGTCCACCACTGAGTTTTATGTTCCCCTTATGGAGACCTGGAAGCTTCTCCAGGCTGCCATCTTCGAGTGGCAGGTTAACTCAGTGGGTAAGACACAGGCTCTAGAATCAGACATGTCTGTCTTTGAATCCTAGACCTGCCGCATCCAGGCTATATGACATAAGGTAAATTACTTCACCACTTTAAGTGTGAGTTTCTTTTTTAATAAAATGGAAACACTGATCCTAGTTATCTGAGATGGCTGTTGTGAGGATACAATGGGATAATGACATAAAGCTCTAAGCACAATGTTTGGCACATAATCAGTACTTGAGAAATGGTAGTTATTATTAGCAATAGAAAATCTAAGCTCCTGAAGGAATATCCAGTTACTATGACACTGCCTTCAGCAGCCAAACACTAATGACTAGTTTAAGTGACACAGTTAAAGTTATGAATTGTGCTTCTAATTTGCTTAAGCCTATTAACTTACTTGTGAGTTTTAAAACAATTTGTCTTTAACACAAGAAAATGTTCACAAATATAAGGCCAGATCGACAAATTCCAGAGCAAATGTAAGTATACTATATGGGAATACTTGGAAATTCAGACTTCAGACAAAATACAAAGATAAAAAATGTCCCAGCCAAAAGTATTATTATTTTTGAAGTATTATCAGAAAAGTATTACCATTTTTAAAGCAAGAATCACTTTTAAGGCAAGTAATAACTAATAGTGACCTGATTAGTAGTCAGAATTTTTAGAAAAGTGCTTGCTAGAGTGTCATATTCCAAATGTTATCTGTGGAACCTTATAGTATACAATGAGCAAAAATGTCTCTGGCAACACTTAACTAAAACCAATTCCTATGCAGGCATCAATTCTGTAACAGATTTTTGACCCCTAGCCAACAAATGCAATCAGTGCTATGCTGATAAGTATTTAAAATCCAGCTCCCAAGGGAAGGGATGCCCTTGATTTGTAGTGTTTGCCAGTTTTCACAGATACAATACTCTACAATGACCCATTTCAAACTAACAATCAGTTCTCAAGAGCCAGCGCTAGCCAAGACCACCATACCACCTAGATATGAAGTTGGCATTCAAAATGGTTAGGAGTCCACTTGAATAGGGTTGTTACAAGAAAACCAAGGAATTAGCCCACAAATGAAAAGTAAACATAGATAAATGATATATAGATTTTTCTAGGCAAGTGACTGAAGCAAATTTACAGTGGGCTAATTACATAGGTATGATTCAGGCTCTGTTTCCCTTTCAACCACATTCCTCTGTCACTGAGAGCTCATCTGCCCTCTGCACGAGTGGTTTCACACACTTGCATCAACTTCTTCTATACAGACGCTCTTGTCTCTTAAGTCTTGTCTCTTAAGACTGTTGCTACACTGAAGCTTTCACCTGCCCACTTGAGGGGCTCTCAGGTCCTCCCTGAATTCACTCATTAATATCATTCACCAAGAAATAATGGTATTTTTCCCTAACTTTCCTCATAAGATTATTGCAGTTTCCCTTTTATCAGTAAATCCACCAATTATGCTAAAACTCCTCCAGCTAGTGACAGAGGAATGCTCTCTATGAATAGAAAGAGATTAGTTATCCACTTAAGAATTTGCTTGCCTGATCTTTCATTTGGAAACAGAAAAACTAAGCTTTTAGGAATACTACTTGGAAGACTGCAGGAAAACCCAAATACGCTCCCTCTCTTTTATTTCCAGCTTCAAACTTTAGTCTACCCTCTCAACTATTTTGCTGCAGGAACCCCTAACTCACTAAATTAACGATTTTAAAAAGTAAAGTTTTAAGTGAAAATAAATTTACATTTACATTTATTTCATATTTCTCTGTTAATTTATAATGTTGTACTTCAAACCTCCCAAAAGACAAGCTGTTGAATGTGATATCCAGCAATTCTATAATCTCTCTGTAGGTTATACTAAAAAAAAAATTAAGTTATTTCTATGGCTAAAAAAAATATCCATTGCAAGATGAAAGATTTCTGTGGATGGATTGCGGTAATGATAGTAAACAATATGAATATATTTAATGCCCCTGAACTAGACAGTTAGAAATGGTGACGATGGTAAATTTTAAGTTATGTGTATTTCAACAGAATTTAACATTTTTAAAATAAGAAAAAATCCATTAAAAAGAAACTTTGCCACTCTGCCCTCCCATGGTTTCAAATAAGAAAATAGATTTTAAAAAAATAATAACATTCTTTAATATTGCCTTTGTCTCATTACAGACTTGAGATATAAGGACATCTAGTGATGAGAAAGGCTGCATTTATTCTGCTAGATATCAATGCCATATGCTCATTTTTGTAAGGTCTCCTACATTCATTATAATTAACATCTAGGGCTAATATGAAGAGGTAATTGTTTAATCAAGAAAACAAATGGTCAAAATGACAAAACATACTGCATTCTTTGCCTCTCACTGGGTCAGGCAGGCCAGAGCAGTCCACTGCAGAATTTGGAATGGCAACTCTCCACCTGGAGCCACTGCTATCACATTCCGTATATTCAAAGTGATAATCTTTCTGCAAACAATCACAAAAACAAGCCTTTGTTAGAGCCAATTCTAATGGGACAACTGTGCTTTCTCTATCAACCCAAGCCCCTGTTTCCAAGCTGTACCCTCTCCTTGATTCTTATCCCTCCCCCATCCCACCCACACCAAGCAGCTTATTGATCAAAGAGGTATGGTGCTAGACACAGAGTAGGTGCTGAGGAGATGATGCAGGACAGGACAGTCAACGCTGTCAGGCTGTGACCATTATCCTTTCATCTCACCCATCCAGAAAAGCTACAGCACACTTCCCTATCTCTTGCAGGCTTTTTAAGCTCTAAATAACTGATAGATGTGAGTAGGAGAAAGAGCAAAATAACACTAGGAATTTGACTACTGTCACTGTCCCATGTGTTTCAAAGAAAGAAACAAGAGAACCACTTCCATTGACCTAATTCCCACTCTGTTTAAAATTTAACAGAAGGTGTAAAAATTAATCATCAAATACTAATAAAAGACTACAAGTTTTTAAAGCAGCTCTCCCAGGCTTAACACACATGTACCACAGCAGGCTGCCATTAATTACGGACTATTAAAATTGACCATTAATTACAACTGCCAAATTAAAACCAACCCCCAACCCACTTGTCTCCAGCCTTTGGTTGTTTTGAAATTCTCACAATGACCTCCCTTGGTCAGAGCACATTACACATAAGTGATATTTAAACTGAGAAGAACCCAAACAAAATATTATTGGAGCATTTTAAGAATGTGAGAAATTCCAAATCTATCCCAAATTGTTTTCAGTTCAATACCTTACTTATTCAGTTCAAAATCCTGGATGTGGTTATTCTGCTGCATCCACACTGTTTTGCCTCCCTCACTGTGTCAATGACAAGTGAGAATAGAAACATCAAGCCACATCACCATGGGGAAATCAGGAATGAGAAGGCCATTGTCCTTGACCTTCTCTGCATAGCACACTTTGCTAACAATGACTGTCCTAATTTTAACATTTTTTGCAATCTAGATAAGCTGAGATTTCCCAAATCATCAAGTCTGGGTTCCTGTTTATTTAACAGTTCTTCCCTCAATGTATCTTGCTTCTCTCATAATTACTATAAGCAACAAGAAGAACCCAGGCCATTCCTTCAGCACTTTGCTTGGAAATCTGCTCAGCTAAATATCCAAGCTCATCTTACAAGTTTTGCTTTCCACACAAACATAGGACCACAATTCTGCTAAGCTTTCTACCACTATATTAAAGGGGTCACCTTTCCTCCAATTTCCTGGAGGAAACATTGGAATAAATATTTATTTATTTATGAGATATTCCTCTTTTCTTTCGGGGCCCTCACTAGTATCACTTTCAATATTTTTAAAAATATTCTGCTTATGACAATTTACATATTCTTTAAGATGATACAGACATTTTCTGCCATGCTTCTCACTTCCTTCTGAGCCTTCACAGGCAGTCTCTAAAATCCACATTTCTACCAACAGTCTGTTCAAGGCCATCTAGACTTTACTAGCATGCACCTCAAAATTCTCCCAGCCTCTGCCCATTATCCAATTCTAAAGCCACATTCCCACTTTTAGGTGTTTGTTACAACAACACTTCCCTTCAAGGTACCAAAATCTGTATTCGTTTCCCATAACAGCCGTAATAAATTAGCAGAAACTTAGCAACTTAAAACAACAGAAATATATTCTCTCACAGTTCTGGAGGCTGGAAGTTCAAAAGCTGTATTACAAGGCTGATCAAGGTATCGCCAGGCCACACTCCCTTAGGCAGCTTGAGGAGAGAATCCACTCCTTGACCCTTCCAGGTTCTGGCGGCTGCCACCATTTATTGCCTTGTGGCTTCATCACTCCAGTCTCTGCCTCTGTGGTACCATTGCCTTCTCCTCCTCTTGTGATAGCATTTAGGGCCCATCCCAGTAACCTCACTTTCTCAAGATTCTCACTTTAAATCTTCAAAGTCCTATTTTGTCATATAAAAATAATATTTACAGGTTCTGGGGATTAGGACTTGGATTTTTTGGAGGACAGGGGCAGTAGGAAGGAGTATGATTCAGCCTACCACACCCTCCCATGGTAGAATAGCCTTGACCTGCCATGTATTTGCATAATTGCTTTCTTGTTTCTCTTGTTCCTTGTTATTTGTATTAGAATGTATGTCTTGGCTAGGAGCTGTGCCTCAGCCCTGTAATCCCAGCACTTTGGGATGCCAAGGTGGGCAGATCACTTGAGGTCAGGAGTTTGAGACCAGCCTGGTCAACATGGCGAAACCCTGTCTCTACTAAAAGCACAAAAATTAGCCGGGCGTGGTGGTGTGCGCTTCCCAGCTACTTGTGAGGCTGAGGCATGAGAATCACTTGAATGCTGGAGGCAGAGGTTGCAGTGAGCTGAGATTGAACCACTGTACTCCATCCAGCCTGGGCAATGGAACGAGACTCCATCTCAAAAATAAAATAAAATAATGTCTGTCTTATTTCCATGTTCCACTGAAAAGATTCTGGCCCCTATATATAAAATTTAGGTGATTTCTTATCATCCTAGCAAAATAATGATACTGTGAAGTCATATGAATTTCAAATAAAGCAAGGCCTCTGAATAAAACAGGTAAGCTCCAAAAAACTTTCTCCATCACTGCCTCTGTTATTCAGCCTGCCAGTTATGAGATGAGAACAGCAATCAGAACATGGAAAAGGTATTGTGTTTTCTGGCTGTAATGTTGGATGTCATGTGCCAATTAATTTTCCTAAGACTCCTTTATCCTATCTGCCTTCTCTAGATTACTCAAGGACTCTAATTAGAAAGCTACAGCTACTATTGTTACCAAACTCTTAGGAGTTCAGCAGGAAGCTTTAATTTATTTCTTTATAATTTAAAAATACTGAAATGCAAACCTATTTCATGCAGAGGGCAGACCTTGGGGTCAGGGATTTAGATAGTAGCCCAAATCAAATGGGTTTTATTTTAAATTATTTAACAGGCTACTTCATTTGGGCTGGTAACAAAAAAAAAAAAAAAAAAAAAAATCTGCTTCTAAAGTCAATCCTTAAATCCATAGAAAGATCTAAGAAACAGTGTGGTACAGTAAAATTGCGAAAGGTACGATGTATATTTTCCAAATATTCTGAATGGCATTCAGGGTACTGAATAAAGAGAATTACAGCACATACGTTTTCAGGTTTATAGGTAACACCCCAAAACTCTAACCACAGATGCAAGTAAACATTGAGCACTTAAAACTGGCCCCTTGGAAACGGAAATTTTCAAAGGATAATTTAAAAGAAAAAGTAGATTATTTCTCATACAAATAGAAAATTAATACATGTCAAAAATTTTGTCATTATTTAGCAAGTCAACCAGTAAGATGTTATCACCAATTCAAAGGAGAATTCGAAGGACATACCAAAACAGGCAATTAGGAAAGTGAAATGAGTTTATTGGGAGATGCAAAACTGGTAAATATCCAGAGGGTAATAATTAATTGCATTTCAAAGGATAAAATACATTTTCATTTCTATGGACAAAAATCATTTGTATTATTATCAGTTACCTACAACTCAGCATTCTAAAACAGTCCAAAGACAATGAAAGGTGCAGGCTGCTATAGAAACTGATCATTCTGAAAGGTGCACTAAAAAGCACATCCAATAATCTTTTCTGCCTATTTTAGCATGCTTCACAATTTTTCCTGAAAAGGGGAAAATTCTTGACAATTTTCCCTACACTTCAGGGCTTCTGACAGTTTATCAACAAACACATTGATATGAGTCAGAGTGCACTCCAAACAACAGAACATCAGCTCACAAGCCACACTCTCCAAATTATAAACTGGAAGAAGTGCCTGGGCCCATGCCAACTCAAAGGATGGCAGTTATTTAGACATTCTGCAAAGCACAGAATGCTGGGGTGTGGAGACACTGCCCCAAATAATAAAACAATAAAATTCCCTATAAACCTTGCATTGTAAATATATGGAAACCAGGAAACATCCCAAGAAGAAACAGAGCATGGAATTACTCCTCATCACAAAACACGTAAGGAAAAATTACCCTTCCATATAAATCATGGCACACTACACAGACACGAACTTGCACACACTGACATGCACATTCACAAATCAAAGTACAGATATGAATCCTTGAATAACAAAAATTCAAATTGTGTTATCTTACACCAAAAACACAAAAATTCAGGATACATCCAAGTAAATACTGGATGTCATGGTACCCCCTCAAACACCAAAGTCATCCACACTACAAAAGCTGCATGGTGCTCACTGAAATCCCCAGGGAATCATCTCCCAATTCTCATAACAATACTTACAGTTAAAATATAGACTAGATAATTTTTCAAATAAAATAAAAATAATATGTATATATGTTGACACATTGACCATATATATTTTTATATACTGACATTAACATATATTGCATCTTAAATATGATTTATGCATATAGCAATATATCATTTTTATTAATATATATCATTATTTCCTGGCACTTAATTATTAAATAATTATGATGGCCTAAGGGTTATGGGAGAAATTTAAGTAAAACATAGTCCCTGTACTCAATAAGCTTATGATTTTGTTGAAGTAGACAACACACACAAAAAACATAACTTTATAAGAAAGCATAAAGAATAAGGGCTCAAAGTGGAACAGTGACATCACAAGTCAGTGCCCAAGTAAAAACTCTTGTCAAAATTTCCAATAAAATTCCTTAACTCTCAGATTTTCTAAGGACCTTTAAATGTTAGAATCGCATTCAGTGTGGAAGAGTATACAAAATGCGACCCTATTTTATTATGATTTCAAAGTCAGAAGAAAGCTCTGTGAGCTGGAACAGTGAGAAAAGGCTTTAAGGAGAAGACCCTGAAATATGGGAGGATTTGTAACTGTATTAGCACTTACCAGTTCCTTTGAAAATAGCTAGTTTGATAGGATGTGGTAAGCAGCAAGATCAAGCCTGATGAAACTATGCCCAGAGCTGTGCAGTGAAATACATCAGCCTCAGCCTAGGGTGGATGAATAGGTGAGTGAGTGAATGTAGTCTCCGGGTCTTCTATACTCAGATTTGCTCACATTAGTAAACTGCCAATGAGAAAATCAGCTCCCTGACTGCTCCCTGTCTATCTTCTGTAGGCAGTTAAGAGTTGACTGCAGTTAATTATCAAGATACAGCAGATGACCACAAATTCTAGTACAGAATCAAAAGCAGCAGAGGCAGTAGAAAGCCTCTATCTTCAAAGCAGAGAAAATGCTGGTACCTAGAACACACACAGATGGAAAGGACAAAAAGAAGCAAATGTAATTAATTTTCTTCATTTCCTTTTCTTCATGTAAAATTCCTTCTCTTTGAATTTTTTTAATGTGAAATGTTGAGAACACCATAACCTTGTATTTGATGAGACCGCAAATCCTCTGGGAGAAAGGCTTCCGAATTTAAGTGCTCAGCAAAGAACTTGGCACACTTATTTGAGAGAGCAAAATGGCAAGAGGAAAAAAGGGAGACAGCACGAGATTGCAGTGGCACAATTATTTCAATTCCAATTGCAATGAGTGTGCATGCCTCATTATACTATGTGGAAAGGCCAAAAGCAGGAGAATACTTAATGCAGAAATACATGCCACTTATACGAGCTCCTTTAGCCTACATTATTAAGTACATGAGCACAGAACTGTGCAGCAATATTTATATTCAAGTTTTTCTTTTATAAAAGGAACATGATGTTACCATGGAAACCTGCTAAGTAATATGTATCTGATCTATTTATGACACATCCTTTTCACTGTGGCCACTGTATTTCTTTTTAGAAATTATTTTGGAAAAAGTTCATATTTTAAACCTGAGTTCAATGTCTATCTTTGTAAACAGGTGCTCAATTCATTTTTGAAATTATTTATGTTTATTGAGTACCTCCCATATGCCACTGTGTAGACTCTGGGGATATAGCAGTGAACAAAATATCCAATTCTCTGCTCTCATGGGGCTTATATTCTAGTTTTAATGAAAGTACATAAGGTTTCTTTCTTAGAAAGATCCAGCTTAGACTATTTTCTTTCTATGGCTCTCAATCGCTATAAAAAAAACAGGCAATGAACTGGTAACAACAAACCTAGATCCCAGCCTCACCTCTGCCATTACTATATTTAAGACTAAGTGACGCAACTAACTCTTTGAACCTCAGGTTCCTTTGAATCTTTGAAAGAAAAAGCTATGCTTCACATCTTATGGTCTATGTTCCATATTTTCACTGTTCTTGATAAAGAGAAACCAACCACATTCTGTAACCATGTATTTCTCAGGAAATTTTCAAAAAATGAACATTCTAAAACATACCTACATATGAATAAATGAAAGAAACATTTCCATTTTCTCAAGAAACCTGCAGCTAGACAATCTACAATAATATTAGAAATATGAACTAAAACCCTCATCAAAGATGAGGAAAATGTTTTTAAAATCAGCTTTCTCACATTTAAAGTATATCTTATAGTATAAGACAGACTTTAAGCACATGCATCGTTCTATTATCTAATTACATTTAAACTTATTGAATTAAATATATGTTTATCTCTGCTCCTCACCAACCTGCAAAAGAATGGAGTTTCTAAAGAGAGCAGAGAGTAAAGGATTAAAAATACCAAAGAGAAGTGAAAACAGCAATAGATGCAGTTGGCAACAATTATTTCTGGAAGATGAAAAGCATAGGTGAGTTCTAATTGACTTATCAAGGCAAGAAAAGCCGAAAGCTAAGGGTAACAGAGATGGTGGTTTAAGCTGCAGAAAGACTCATAATTGAAGGTACCAAAAACCTCAGAAATCAGAGGTGAAAAAAAAAATCTATCTAGAAACAGAAAGACTGGTTGAAAATCTGTTTGAGAATTGTTAAAGTATGCCCCAAGCTGACAGACAATATGGACTCCCTGTGGCTATCTGAGGTGGTCAAAGTTTAAAAAGAACCAGGCAACCATGGCTAGGTGAAGAAGCAGTCATGCATTCTGTGTTCTCAGAAAGATGTAAAAGTGTTAGAGGACCTCGCTTTCTACAATCAAGCCAAACCATTTCTTATTGTCAGTGCCAAGATAAACCATGGCCAGAAACCACCACCCCACAAGCCCACTGGAAACAAACACCTGACAGAGACTTCTGATTTGAGGCTTGGAACCAACCAATCAAAGCTCTTTTGCCCCAGCCAATCAGAGCTTGGTTGTATCGCTCATCAGAATTCAGCTGCACCACCCAATCAGAACCAAGACAGTGTCAATCCTTCATTTGCACAAATGAATCTGATTGGGAACCAGGGCAGTGAGTTTTGCTATAAAACCCTAACCCTCCTTTGTTCTCAGGAATGCAACTTCCTTTTCATTAAAGGCTGCACCTCCCTGGTTTGCCGACTCTTCACTGGAATAAACTCTTTCCTCCAAATTCCTTTTTAGAGAACTTTTGCTCACAGAATGTAAACCTTTCAGTTTCCCTTCCACATCATGACGAGAAGAGTTATTTCCTCTGAGAAAAAATTGAACTAGGGAGGTTACAGATTCAGGGACATCAAGTAAGAAAAAAAAAAAGTTTTTTGTTTTTTTTTTTAAATGGAACTATGTAAACAGCTAAGTAATGAAAGATGAGATCCACCTCGGGCACACATCCCCAACACTGAAACCCAAGTCAAGCTACCTCCAATGTCACTGTCCTTTCCGCTTGAACCACCACCCCCAAAGACTAGCAGAGCCATCTTCCTGCCTTCCCAAAGGTGCCTTCAGTGGATGTTACACCCTACACTGGTATTCTTTCCCACATCATTTCAGCTGATTTTCACACTTGCTTACCTTAGAATTGAGATTAGCTGGAATATAATCTTTATCCATAATATGATCATTACTATTGTCATTAAAAATATTAACAACATTTGCATAACTCTGTAAGCTTTCCAAAATAATTTTCATGACATTAACCCACTTGAATTTGTCCACAGTATGGTCCCACATAGTAGGCAAGGGTCATCCTCATGGCTACTGACCTATTTCAATCTCATCTCCTGCTGTCCAGATGAACACCACCATCAGCCTAATGGGCCTCTTTGCTTCTGCTCTTGCCCACACCTGCTACACTCCACAGCCAGTTCTAAATGGAAGATCTCATTATGTCATCCTTGCTCAAAACCCCAGAATGACTTACCATCGGCCTGAGGATAAAGTCCACAATCTTGGATTGCATAAAATGCCTTTTTCAATTCATTCTCGATCTGCTGCTTGAAGCTTCATTTCTTAACATTATTCATATATGAAATATTGAAACTACAGGATCAAACATGCTATACAATTCCTTGCCTCCAGACCCCAGCATGTAAGTGACTTTTTCTCTGCCTGGAAGGCTCTTTCTGCCCACATCTTGAAATAGCATGTGGAAATCTGTATGATAACAAATCACTGTGTAACAGGTTCTCTTTCAGGTCCACCCCTACTATTTGCAGGACCAAGGCCAGGAGCATAAATCGATGTGCCTCTTCCTCCTCAATACCTATCCTGCACCCTGAGAGGTCTGCTTCACATACAAGAGGCAACCCCAGCCTGCACATCCAACTCTGGTAAGTGTTCCTGCCACAATGGTATGGTCTATTAATACATCAGGAAGATGGACCTGGGAAACCTCACAAAGGACCTGGAAGCAATCTTGGATCTTTTAGGCAGGTAATTTCAAAGTCATGTTAGCAGAGTATGATAAAAAGAAGGTGGGGCATGACATCCAGGTGGCCACAGCTCCTTGGCCCACAGACTGACTGTAAAGCAACAAGAGGAACACAGCTAGAGGAGGACCCTCTACAGTGGAGACCAAGGCAGGGGCCCCTCTTGCCTGGTCTAAAGGTAGTATTGGTTTCTATTATATGACAACATCCAAACATAAGAATAGCAAGAAAGATAGCTACCACTTTATAAACTAAAATTTAAAATTTCTTAGAAGGGAGGGAGGATCCCTCCCTCTACCTCTTGAAGGGTCTTCACGTAACTGGGTAATAGTAATTTTCTTTTTTTTTAATTCCAAACCCAAATTAAAATCACAACAGTATATGAAAGTATAATTTTCCAAAAAGGGAAAAGCAAAATCCTTAGAAACCCATTTGTTCTGTCTAATTATATATGGTTACAAACTTACCTGTATATAAGCTATAAATTCTTCTAAATTAATCAGGCTGAAACTAAAAGGGCGTCTTTGCTTTTGCAAGGTTTGAGCAACTGCTTACTATTTAATAAGCACCAAGAGAAACTACATCGAAATTTCCGAATATATTATATATACCCCGCGATACCTCAATTCCACTTCTAGGCATGTAATCCAAGGAAGACATGTTTGTATCATAGCATTATTTAAAATAGTGAAAACTTTAAAACAATTTAACTGTGAAACAATAAGAGACTGGTTAATAAATTAGGGTACACACATAATAAGATTTCATATAGTCCATTTTAAAATAATACAAAGGTATATTTAGTAACAAAATTATTTATGACACATTTAAGTGTTAAACACAGGTTATAAAGCAATATATCTGAACCCCTGTAGTGTGTGCGTGTGTGTGTGTGTGTGTGTGTGTGTGTGTGTGTGTTGGATACATGAAAAAAGACTATAGGTATATATACCAAAAGATTGACAGTAGTTAACTAAGTGATGTGACTATCTTTATTCTATATAATTATGTATTATCAAAATTTTCTACAGTTAAAATATATTTATTTCCCTCAGTTCAGGTAACTGCTTTGCCAAGACATAAAAAAAAATTCATATTTCTCCTTACTTTAGGATAAGATATCTGGTGGGACATGAGAAAATTCAAATGGTACCACTGAAGGATTATTCCATAACATTCGTTAGCACCTCAGTCTAAATCACTTTCCCTGATGGGTGACATTCACCTAGCAAGGCTTTAAAGGCCAGGTCATAAGTAAGACACAGGTCAGATAAGTTCTGAAGAAGGGAAAATCCAACGCTTAAGTATTTTCGAAATGAGCAGATACAAGAAGGATTCTGCTACAGAGTGGATAAAGAAAAGTGGGAATAGTCAAACGAGAGAAAAGAGAACAAAGAGATGATGGAGCACAGACAGCACAGTTCGCTGACTTCAAAATTTGGCTTCAGAAGGGGTAACTCCACATCTGAATTCAGCTAAGCCGCTGGCAGATCTCAGACAGAAAAAAAATTATAAAAATTCAATTTAAATGTAAAAGCTGATTCTTGCCAATGCTGCCACTTGAAATTGAGCTTTACTTTGTACAGAAATAGTATAAGTGATAAATGGCTCTGAACATTAAGACATCCAAAATTATGTTTTTGTTTGCAAATTGTGAGATAAATAAAAATAAGTGAGTTATTTAAGTTCTTTTGCACTCAACTGACCCTGTAAGAATCTCTTAAATCAATAGATTTTTTAAAAAATAATAATATAACCCTAATAATACCTCTGTCATAACTATACTTTCTAAAATTAACCTTAAAACATCTATTAAAAGGTTTTCTTCTTAATCATAAACATTAGACACCTGCTGTTCTGTCTGCCTGGCATGGCTTTCCTATTTCTTTAGGTAACAGCATGCCCCCTGCTCTCATTACACTTTGCAGTTCTGAGTGGGCCAACCCCTGGCCAGGCCCTAATATGGACATGCTATCTGGACAGTCACAATAAACTATTCACACTGGTGCTAACCAAGATGGAGAAAGTCCGCTACAGTTTCTTGTTCCCACTCTGCCCAAAATATAAAAGCAAGACTCTGCAAAATAAACAGCAGGTAGTCTGAATAAGAAAGTCAAAACTTTCTAACAGCTAATACAATGGTAGGGAGTTACCGGGCTTCTTTTCTTTCCTTTTTCTCCTTGAGCTGAAGGTGGGCCAAATCAGGGAATTGCACAGTGGGTTCAGAATGCAAAAAACTATAAGAGAAGCCCATTTTTCTGGCCAGAAGAATAAGAAAAGAGATCCCTGTGGTTGGAGTACTGGGAGAGGGGAAATGGGATCAGAAAGTGAGAGGGATATCCATGTGCTTTTTTTCTTCTTTGTCTCTTCCAGTCCTTCCCCACGGCCAGCACCAGTTTAGAACAGCACTGATTCCACGACAACCATGCAAACACCTAATATGCCAAGAGAAAACCTCTCTCTCTAGATAAGATAACTAGAACAGGGACTTCAGCTGTGCAAAGAGCTTAGGAGAAAATCCTTATTATTCTTTTTCTTCCTTCTTTCACTTGTCACTTCATCCCAGGCAAGTGGAATTGCACAAAAACATGCAGGCTAAAACTATACAATAATTCATCTTTCTGGCCAGAGGAAATATAAAAAGCAGTCCTGAGAAAATATTCCAGAGAATAATAGAGAAGATAATCCTCTGGTTCAGTCTATGAAGTAACAGTCCCAGGCTCACCTTCAAACTGTACAAATATGGAATATACTCAAAGAAGTGTAGTTCAGCTCTCCATGCCATACTCCAAAGGCATGGAGAGCTGAACTACAATATAAACCACTATCTGAACTAAACCCTGAGTATTGAGCAAGGGGCAGATGATCCTGCCCCTCACCTGCCCCCTCCACACACACAAAAGTTAAAAATAGCCAAAGTTTTGAAAACTGAATAGACACTGGAAGGAACCACCACACATAAAAGGGAGAAAAAACATGTGGTCTGAACCTAACCAGGTCAACTGGCTGCTGAAACAAGCCAACCGTCTACAGAGGATTTTATAAGGATCTAGAGATTCACAACATAATATTAAAAATATCCAGAATACAATCAAAAATCACTTGGATATACAAAGAACAAGGAAAATCCGACTAATGCTCCAGAGAAAAGACAATCAACATATACCACCACCAAAATGTCACAAATATTAGATTCTCTAAAAATGTAAAGCATCTATTACAACCATCATGCATAAGGTTAAGGTACTCTAGGGCCTGGGGTCCTCAGAACTGCCCTGCATAAGTTCTGTGTTTTCAAGCTTAAACTGTGTGAGTCGGGTTGCTGTCACTGCAACTATGGGTGCTAACAGATACTTGAGATAGGCAATAATTCTATAATACCAACTCATATTTATGTATGTCTCAAATCTCAGTCAAGGTTGATGAGTGTGGTGGTGATGATAGCTGCCACTCATTAGTGATACATATCAATCATTGTGCTAAGTTCACAATATCTTAGTGCTGTCGACCACCTTATAAGACAGAGTTTTTACAGATAAGGAAACCAACAAAGATTTAAGTAACCTCCCAATGTCATAGAGCTGATTTATAGGGGTTCTGGGATTAGAATCTAAGTGCCTAACTCTAAAGCCTGTCCTCATGACCATTATAGTTCCCGTCCTGGATCCTAAGAGCTAATGTTAAATCTAAAAACTTCATAAACAGAAATCAAAATAAAAGCTGATGCCTCATTATTCCTCCCTGTACATCACAGAAAGCAGAATTTAGCTAGCAACATCCCCTTTCACCCAATCACTCCCCGTATCTCTCAATATCATGTCTCTCCCTATATCATACCTCTCCCTGTACTCTCAATACCATAACACCACCCTGTCTCCTGAGGAATCAATAACCTCAAAGTAAATTTTAAAATAATTCTTCACAAGTTATCTGTTCCAAAATAGCTTTACTTTCTACCATGTCTTCTAATTCCTCAGCTTTGTCTGTTTTCCTACGTCAGTTTCAAAACAATATTTAATATTTTGTTTTCTGATTACAAAGCAATACATATTCAGTATGAAGAGTTTAGAAAACAGGGAAGCACATAAAAACCTATCATAATATCATCAACCAAAAATAACCACAGTTAGGATGCCAATCATTTTTCTAAGCACATTTATTTAAAAATTAAGATACCCTTTATCATATCAAGTTTATATTTTGCAAGTAATAAGTATTAACATTTACTTGAGAAAATTAGAAAATATGGATAAGGATGGCTTTTCAATGGCATTCTCTTTGTTCATATTTTTAAAAGTTATATATTAATATGTCATGGTCACTTCCTGATATGGTTTGGCTCTGTGTCCCCACTCAAATTTTACTTTTAATTGTAATCCCCATAATTTCCACCTGTCAAGGGTGGGACAAGGTGGAGACAATTAAATCATGGGAGCAGTTTCCCCATGCTCTTGTGATAGTGAGTGAGTCTCCTGAGGTCTGATGGTTTTATAAGCATCTGGCATTTCCACTGCTTGCAGTCATTGTCTCTCCTGCCACCCTGTGAAGAGGTGCCTTCCGCCATGACTGTAAGTTTCCTGAGGCCTCCTCAGCCATGTGGAACTGTGAATCAATTAAACCTCTTTCCTTTATAAATTACCCAGTCTCAGGTATTTCTTCATAGCAATATGAGAACAGACTAATACACTTCCAGTAAGAAAATTAAACATTTTATCTTTTCACAAAATATAATACACATCTCTGCATCTAGGAATAAATTAAGAAAAAATATAAGACACACTGGTTGGGAATTATGAAGCCTATTTGCCTTGCTCTTTTCACCAGTACTTATGGATATCTTTCTTTTGTGGGAAAAATAAAGGAACATTTTCTCAGTGCTCTCAGACCCTTCTCCATGATTCACTGCAGAAACTTCAAGCAGGCAGATTGTTTATAGTCTAAGAAGGAGGCTGAGGCAAGAACTTGATTATCATCCCAGCACCATCATTTTTCCAACTGTGTGCCTTAGGAAGGGCACTCAGTGTCTCTGAACCTCAATTTCCTTGTCTGTCTGTAATAAGATTGTAATGCCTTACACCTCTTTATCTTGTAAGGCTATAGGAATAAATATACATGGTAATATTTAGGCTTGAGTGCCAAGAAAACTCTTACTCAATTATTGTATTTCAGGTCATAAACTATACTAGACACCAGGAAATAATGACTATAACTGTATATTTTTTTATTTGATCCTTGTGGCAATACTGTGAGGCCGGTACTGACACATTTCCTCAATTCTGAAATGCAGATTTGAAGACTTTTGAAACCAAATCAAAAGAAACTTGTCACTAGCTTTGCAGAATAAGTGTCAGAGCCCATGCCTATGCAAATTTAATAGGCCAACTATACACTCATTTTGTTATCACTTCAGTTACCTGTATCACAAGAGTTGGATTTACCTTTAACTTTCTGTTTATAGCATCTGAATAAAGATTGCACAATGATGCAGCAAAGAGACCAAAAGTTAATGTGTACAAAAGATTACCTCTGCCACAAGAGGTAATATAATTAAGAGGACAAAAGTTGCCAACTCCCCAATAAAAGACCACGTTAAGTTTAAAAGCTAGAACACAACCACTTCATGCATCTTGAAGGACTGTCACTCAGATACTATCTGCCAAACACTTCTGAATAACTCCTAAGAGACATAGTTTAACTACAGGTGACAAAATCGTAAGTGTAACCTAGTAGAACAAAGAAGCTTTTAGTGGTATTTATAAAAAGAGCTCAAGTTATTCACAGTAGGAAAATATAAATTAAAACCTAACAAACAAAAACAATAATAGGAAATGAGACACCAGTCCAGCCCTAACTTATGGGATGCTGTTAAAACTAATTGATTAAGTACATTAATTGGCAGATGCCTAAACCCAACTAAGCTAGAGCATGAGCTCACAAAAGACTTGACATGAGTAAAGCCAGAATGTGGAGAGAATGCAAGACAGGGTATAGAGTAATAAAAGAAGAAAATTGGGGAGATACTAATATGGATGGCAAGACAGAGGTAGTATCAGGTCAAGCCAATGCGAGCTAGGATCCCAAGCACAGGTTTAGAAAAGAAACATGTCACCCAATCTCACAAACTGCCCACAGACAGAAGTAGCTCAGGAGACTCCCAGGGGTGTCCAAGGGAGAGAATACAGTTGTGGGTTCTTCGTTTCTGTTTCTGGTTGGGCCAGTAAAGCCCCTTTCTCATCTCTTTTTTCCACTTATCACTAGAGACAGAAACTAAAAATCATGGTTTCAGGCTGCTAAAAGCCTAAAACAAAACAAAACAGAACAACAACAAAATAATGTGGGCTGGACAAGCTTGCTAGATATTCCAGGCAAAAGCACAGACTTGGTCTTCGACAGAGATATTAAAGAAGAAATTATACAAAATTAAGTGGATACACTTATACTATTGTCGGTTGGAAAAAATTATTGTACATTTAACAGAGTGGCAATTTCTCTCACTTACCAAAAAAGGTAATAAAACTCTGGTACATTTTAGAATAAATAGTGCCTTAGAATTAAGGAAATATGGTATTGAGAGAAATCTGAGATTCCAGGTTTCTGACATCAAACAGTATGTGTGAGGCAAAGCCAAGTGCCAAAAATAGCACAAGCACAATTCTGTCTTTACTGTATTACAGTTACTAACCTTAGCAATTTACTTACTAACATACATTAGAGGCAGTTCCCTCTTTTAGTACTTGCTTTTAGTACTTCAGCACTTCCTATCTCAGCTGGATCCCCACCTGCTTTCTGCAGTCTTTACGGACACCTTCCCTAGTCAGTTCACCTTCCCACTCTCCTCATGACAATTCTAAAATTGTTTCAAGCTCAGTCCTTTCACTCTCTACAAATAACCTTGCATTCTACCTTGACAAAAATATAAAAGCTCTCTAGGCATTAGTTTCCTCAAATTGTCTCCCATCTTCTGTTTGGGCATGCACAGACTGACATGCATGCCTCCTTCCTGTGGGTCTCAAGTACTAAAGGATCCTTCCTACTCTCCAAAACAAGTATCTCTCTGCCTGTTCTTCCAATCTCCTCCTCTCCTTAAACGTGTTCCTTTCATTCCATTAATTATTCTGCCTCTTTCTTGCTTTGGTAATGCCTATCTCTCATCTGGCTCTCCCCTCAACAAATAAATGATTAACGTTTCCCCCATTATTAAGAAAATAAAACAGCATCTCCACTGATCCTGCGTATTGGTGGCTCACCATTTGCTCTTCAGATCCAGTCTCCAAGGCAGGCCTGGAGAGGCTGACCTTTCTGGACTGTATCACTCAGGCTCCTTTGCACTGCAGATTCTGGGTGTTCATCTGATGGGAGGCATCAGCGGGAGATTAGAGAGAGTTCTCTATCTCCTTTCTGCCTTCCACAGCCACTGAGCTTCCAGAACACCATTTCCTCCACTTGCAGAAGAGTCAGATCTACAAGTGCTAACCAGTTGCTGCTAGCTCTTCACACTTCTGTTGTCGGTTCCCTTAAATTGGTCCATACCTCCATAAAAAGTTTCTTCATTAAACTCTATTCAGTTGAACTTTTGCATAAGCCATCTGTTTCCTGCTGGGACTCTGTGATACATCTCACACCACTCTCTAGCTCCTTTCCATTTCTTCCCAGCTGTGCTTCCTGAAAGACTAGTCTGGGCTCACTAACTGCCATTATCATCTGTCATCTACACTTCAACTAACTGTGATCTGGCTTCTGCCCCCTCATGAATCCACTAAACTGATCTGTCTACTGTGGTATTCTAGATCATTTATGATCTGGTCCTAACTACCTCCCAGCTATTCCTCCCACCATCTGCCATTAAACCATGTGCTCAAACCATAACAAATGTTTCTAGCTGTCTTGGAGGATCTTACATGGTTCCCTCCACTTGGAGAGTCCTTCTCTGCTTCAGGCAACTAATGAACCCCTAGTCATGTGCAAGCCTCAACTCAGGAAGCACCTCCTTCTGGGAATACTTACTTCCCTTACTTTCTTCAGTTCCAAGATGGCCGAATAGGAACAGCTCCAGTCTGCAGCTCCCAGCATGATTGACGCAGAAGACGGGTGATTTCTGCATTTCCAACTAAGGTACCTGGTTCATCTCATTGGGACTGGTTGGACAGTGGGTGCAGCCCACTGAGGGTGAGCCAAAACAGAGTGGGGTATCACCTCAACTGGGAAGCACAAGGGGTCGGGGGATTTCCCTTTCCTAGCCAAGGGAAACCATGACAGACTGTACCTGGAAAATCAGGACACTCCTGCCCACATACTGCGCTTTCCCAATGGTCTTAGCAAACGGCAAGCCAAGAGATTATATCACGCATCTGGCTCGGCAGGTCCCATGCCCACAGAGCCTTGCTCACTGCTAGTGCAGCAGTCTGAGATCAAACTGCGAGGTGGCAGCCTGGCTCAGGGAGGGGCATCCACCATTGCTGAGGCATGAGTAGGTAAACAAAGTGGCCAGGGAAGCTCTAACTGGGCGGAGCCCAACACAGCTCAGCAAGGCCTGTTGCCTCTGTACATTCCACTTCTGGGGGCAGGGCATAGCTGAACAAAATGGAGCAGAAACTTCTGCAGACTTAAATGGCCCTGTCTGACAGCTCTGAAGAGAACAGTGGTTCTCCCAGCATGGTGTTTGAGCTCTGAGAAAAGACAGACTGCCTCCTCAAGTGGGTCCCTGACCTCCGTGTAGCCTTACTGGGAGATACCTCCCAGTAGGGGCCGACTGACACCTCATATAGGTGGGTGCCCCTCTGGGACGAAGCTTCCAGAGGAAGGATCAGGCAGCAATATTTGCTGTTCTGCAATATTTGCTGTTCTGCAGCCTCTACTGGTGATAACCAGGCCAACAGGGTCCAGAGTGGACATACAGCAAACTCCAACAGACCTGCAGCTGAGGGACCTGACTGTTAGAAGGAAAACTAACAAACAAAAAGGAATAGCATCAATATCAACAAAAAGGACATCCACACCAAAACCCCATCTGTAGGTCACCAACATCAAAGACCAAAGGTAGATAAAACCAGAAAGATGGGGAGAAACCAGAGGAGAAAAGCTGAAAATTCTAAAAAACAGAGCGCCTCTTCTCCTCCAAAGGATCACAGCTCCTCGCCAGCAACAGAATAAATCTGGAGGGAGACTGACTTTGACAAGCTGACAGAAGTAGGCTTCAGAAGGTCAGTAATACCAAACTTCTCCGAGCTAAAGGAGGATGTTCAAACCCATCGCAAGGAAGCTAAAAACCTTGAAAAAAGATTAGATGAATGGCGAACTAGAAAAAACAGTGTAGAGAAGACCTTAAATGGCCTGATGGAGCTGAAAACCACGGCACGAGAATGACGTGACACATGCACAAGCTTCATTAGCCAATTCGATCAAGTGGAAGAAAGGGTATCAGTGATTGCAGATCGAATTAATGAAATAGAGCAAGAAGAGAAGTTTAGAGAAAAAAGAGTAAAAAGAAATGAACAAAGACTCCAACAAATATGGGACTATGTGAAAAGACCAAATCTACATTTGATTGGTGTACCTGAAAGTGACGGGCAGAATGGAACCAAGTTGGAAAACACTCTTTAGGATATTATCCAGGAGAACATCCCCAACCTAGCAAGGCAGGCCAACATTCAAATTCAGGAAATACAGAGAACACCAGAAAGATACTCTTCGAGAAGAGCAACCCCAAGACACATAATTGTCAGATTCACCAAGGTTGAAATGAAGGAAAAAATGTTAAGGGCAGCCAGAGAGAAGGTCAGGTTACCCACAAAGGGAAGCCCAACAGACTAACAGCTGATCTCTCAGCAGAAACTCCACAAGCCAGAAGAGAGTGGGGGCCAATATTCAACATTCTTAAAGAAAAGAATTTGCATCCCAGGATTTCACAGCCAGCCAAACTAAGCTTCATAAGTGAAGGAGAAATAAAATCCTTTAAAGACAAACAAATGCTGAGAGATTTTGTCACTACCAGGCCTGCCTTACAAGAGCTCCTGAAGGAAGCACTAAACATGGAAAGGAACAACTGGTACCAGCCACTGCAAAAACATGCCAAATTGTAAAGACCATCGATGCTAGGAAGAAACTGCATCAACTAATGGGCAAAACAACCAGCTAACATCATAATGACAGGATCAAATTCACACACAACAATATTAACCTTAAATGTAAATGGGCTAGACACCCCAATTAAAAGACACAGACTGGCAAACTGGATAAAGAGTCAAGGCCCATCAGTGTGCTGTATTCAGGAGACCCATCTCACGTGCAGAGACACACATAGGCTCAAAATAAAGGGATGGAGGAAGATCTAAGAAGCAAATGGAAAACAACAACAACAAAAAGCAGGGGTTGCAATCCTGGTCTCTGATAAAACAGAGTTTAAACCAACAAAGATCAAAAGAGAGGAAGGCCACTACATAATGGTAAAGGGATTAACAAGAAGAGCTAACTGTCCTAAATATACATGCACCTAATACAGGAGCACCTAGATTCATAAAGCAAGTCCTTAGAGACTTAAAAAAAGAGACTTAGACTCCCACACAATAATAATGGGAGACTTTAACACCCCACTGTCAGTATTAGACAGATCAGTGAGACAGAAGGTTAACAAGGATATCCAGGACTTCAACTCAGCTCTGCACCAAGCTGACCTAATAGACATCTACAGAATTCTCTACCCCAAATCAACAGAATATACATTATTCTCAGCACCACATTGCACTTATTCCAAAATTGACACATAGTTGGAAGTAAAGCACTCCTCGGCAAATGTAAAAGAAGAGAAATCAAAACATACTGTCTCCCAGACCACAGTGCAAACAAATTAGAACTCAGGATTAAGAAACTTACTCAAAACCACACAACTACGTGGAAACTGAACAACCTGCTCCTGAATGACTAGTGGGTAAATAACGCAATGAAGGCAGAAATAAAGATGTTCTTTGTAACCAATGAGAACAAAGACACAATGTACCAGTATCTCTGGGACACATTTAAAGCAGTGTGTAGAGGGAAATTTATAGCACTAAATGCCCATAAGAGAAAGCATGAAAGACCTAAAATCAAAACCCTAACATAACAATTAAAAGAACTAGAGAAGCAAGAACAAACACATTCAAAAACTAGCAAAAGGCAAGAAATAACTAAGATCAGAGCAGAACTGAAGGAGATAGAGACATAAAAAACCCTTCAAAAAATCAATAAATCCAGGAGCTGGTTTTTTGAAAGATCAACAAAATTGATAGACTGCTAGCAAGACTAATAAAGAAGAAAAGAGAGAAGAATCAAATAGAGGCAATAAAAAATGATAAAGGGGATATCACCACCAATCCCACAGAAATACAAACTATAATCAAAGAATATTATAAACACCTGTACACAAATAAACTAGAAAATCTAGAAGAAATTGATAAATTCCTGGACACATACACCCTTCCAAGACAAAACCAGGAAGAAATTGAAAATTGAATCTCTGAATAGACCAATAACAGGCTCTGAAATTGAGGCAATAATTAATGGCCTACCAATCAAAAAAAGTTCAGGACCAGATGGATTCACAGCCAAATTCTACCAGAGGTACAAAGAGGAGCTGGTGCCATTCCTTCTGAAACTATTCCAATCAACAGAAAAACAGGGAATCCTCCCTAACTCATTTTATGAGGCCAGCATCATCCAGATACCAAAGCCTGGCAGAGACACAACAAAAAGAAAATTTTAGACCAATATCCCTGATAAACATTGATGCAAAAATCCTCAATAAAATACTGGCAAACCGAATCCAGCAGCACATCAAAAAGCTTATCCACCACAATCAAGTCGGCTTCAGCCCTGGAATGCAAGGCTGGTTCAACATATGCAAATCAATAAATGTAATCCATCACATAAACAGAACCATCGACAAAAACCACATGATTATCTCAATAGATGCAGAAAAGGCCTTCAACAAAATTCAGGGCCCCTCATGCTAAAAACTCTCAATACACTAGGTATTTTTTTTAATACTTTAAGTTTTAGGGTACATGTGCATAACATGCAAGTTTGTTACATATGCATACATGTGCCATGTTGGTGTGCTGCACCCATTAACTCATCATTTAACATTAGGTATATCTCCTAATGCTATCCCTCCCCCCTGCCCCCACCCCACAACAGGCCCCAGTGTGTGATGTTCCCCTTCCTGTGTCCATGTATTCTCTCAATACACTAAGTATTGAGGGAACATATCTCAAAATAATAAGAGCTATTTATGACAAACTCACAGCCAATATCATACTGAATGGGCAAAAACTGGAAGCATTCCCTTGGAAAACTGGTGCAAGACAGGGATGCCTTCTCTCACCACTCCTATTCAACATAGTGTTAGAAGTTCTGGCCAGGGCAATCAGGCAAGAGAAAGAAATAAAGGGTATTCAATCAGGAAAAGAGGAAGTCAAATTGTCCCTGTTTGCAGATGGCATGATTGTATATTTAGAAAACCCCATTGTCTCAGCCCAAAATCTCCTTAAGCTGATAAGCAACTTCAGCAAAGTCTCAGGATACAAAATCAACATGCAAAAATCACAGGCATTCCTACACACCATTAACAGACAAAACAGAGAGGCAAATCATGAGTGAACTCCCATTCACAATTGCTTCAAAGGGAATAAAATACCTAGGAATCCAACTTACAAGAGATGTGAAGGACCTCTTCAAGGAGAACTACAAACCACTGCTCAATGAAATAAAAGAGGACACAAACAAATGAAAGAACATTCCATGCTCATGGATAGGAAGAATCAATATCGTGAAAATGGCCATACTGCCCAAGGTAATTTATAGATTCAATGCCATCTCCATCAAGCTACCAATGACTTTCTTCACAGAATTGGAAAACAACTACTTTAAAGTTCATATGGAACCAAAAAAGAGCCCACATTGCAGTCAATCCTAAGCAAAAAGAACAAAGCTGGAGGCATCATGCTACCTGACTTCAAACTGTACTACAAGGCTACAGTAACCAAAACAGCATGATACTGGTACCAAAACAGAGACATAGACCAATGGAATAGAACAGAACCCTCAGAAATAACACCACACATCTACAACCAACTGACCTTTGACAAACCTGACAAAAACAAGAAATGGGGAAAGGATTTCCTATTTAATAAATGGTGCTGGGAAAACTGGGTAGTCATATGTAGAAAGCCAAAACTGGATCCCTTCCTTACAACTTATACAAAAATTAATTCAAGATGGATTAAAGATTTAAATGTATGATCTAAAACCATAAAAACCCTAGAAGAAAACCTAGGCAATACCATTCAGGACATAGGCATGGGAAAGGACTTCATGATGATAACACCAAAAGCAACGGCAACAAAAGCCAAAATAGACAAATGAGATCTAATTAAACTAAAGAGCTTCTGCACAGCAAAAGAAGCTACCATCAGAGTGAACAGGCACCCTACAGACTGGGAGAAAAATTTTGCAATCTACTCATCTGACAAAGGGCTAATATCCAGAATCTGCAATGAACTCAAACAAATTTACAAGAAAAAAACAAACAACCCCATCAACAAGTGGGCAAAGGACATGAACAGACACTTCTCAAAAGGAGACATTTATGCAGGCAAGAGATATATAAAAAAATGCTCATCATCACTGGTCATCAGAGAAATGCAAATCAAAACCACAATGAGATACCATCTCACACCAGTTAGAATGGAGATCATTAAAAAATCAGGAAACAACAGATGCTGGAGAGGAAGTGGAGAAATAGGAATGCTTTTACACTGTTGGTGGGACTGTAAAGTAGTTCAACCTTTGTGGAAGACAGTGTGATGATTCCTCAAGGATCTAGAGGTAGAAATACCATTTGACCCAGCGATCCTATTACTGGGTATATACCCAAAGGATTATAAATCATGCTACTATAAAGATATATGCACACTTATGTTTATTGTGGCACTACTCACAATAGCAAAGACTTGGAATCAACCCAAATATCCATCAATGATAGATTGGATTAAGAAAATGTGGCACATATACACCATGGAATACTATGCAGCCATAAAAAAGGATGAGTTCATGTCCTTTGCAGCGACAGGGAGGAAGCTGGAAACCATGATTCTGGGCAAACTATCACAAGGACAGAAAACCAAACACCGCATGTTCTCACTCATACTTGCGAACTGAACAATGAGAACACTTGGTCACAGGGTGGGGAATATCACACACCAGGGCCTGTCGTGGGGTCAGGTGTGGGGGTAGGGATAGCACTGGGAGAAATACCTAATGTAAATGATGGGTTGATGGGTGTAGCAGACCAGCTGTATATGTATACTTATGTAACAAGCCTGCACGTTATGCACATGTACCCTAGAACTTAAAGTATAAAAAATATTCAGGAAAAAAATTAAAAATAACAATTCCACAGTAAAAAAAAATGCAAATAAATAAATAATACAGTATAACAACTATTTATATAGCATTTACATTGTATTAGGTATTATAAGCAGCCTAGAGGTGATTTAAAGTACATGGAAGGATGTGAGTAGGTTACATGCAAATACTATGTCATTTTATAGAAGGGACTTGAGCATTGGAGGATATTTGTATCTACTAGGGGTTCCGGAACCAATACCCTACAGATACTGAGAAACAAGTGTATCCTAGGCAGTACAACGATCATAGTAACTGCCATTACTCCTACAAAACAGTTTAAAGACAGTTTTCAAAAAATATGTGTCGAAACGATAATAAAGTATTCTTGATATGTTTACCTTGAGTGTGCCTGACCCCCTCCCCTGGAGAATCTAAGCAACCAAGAGAAAAGACAATGCCATCTCTTTCTAAATCTCATAGAACCGATCATGCAGCCTTAAACTGCACACAACTGATTCACAGTACATGTTTTGTTGCATGAGACAATGAACCAAAATATATCCCACTCATCCAAAAATAAATTTATCTCAAAGTTTAAAAAAGACAAAGTGAAAGCCTAATGAGTAAATTTACTTTTCTTTCATGCATACCAAGCAGTTCAGATAGAAACTGACCCAACCTAACTTAGAGTATTATAAAATCATAAGTAACTATAAATAAAAATTGCAAAGATCCTTCATAAATAATAAAACATTCTCATGCTATTAAAATAAAACAAACACATGAAGACTAACCAATCATCTATTTTTATAAGTTTATCATTAGTGAGCCACCAGATTATAGACTTTTTTTAAAGATGCAATTTTAATCCACATTGACTTTATTTCCCTTTTAAATTAAGCAGGCTGTATGTGCTAGGCTCCAAATCTCTGTTTAGCTATAATAAAGAGAGTAAAATATGCACATACAAAATACGTGCATATTTAGAGATTAGAGATTCTTGCACATTGGCTTTTGTCTACCTTGGCTCACAATTTCAGAAAGCCCAGAGCAGACAGGTGCAGTGGGCTATAGACTGCTATTGCTTCTCCAAGTGTTCTGAAGAATTGTAAACGTAAACAAGTATACAAGAATAGAGAGTGCCATTTTAAAGGTAACATTTGCACGTATTTTAATCCTTTATATTTAAAGAAAACAGCCATGCCACTGCCAATGTGACTTACTACCACTTATGCAGAGTGGCTGAAATGAAACTTTCGAGCCGGATTTGATTTTCGTTTTTAGCCCACACTTGATCTCCACATGGCAGCTCTGGCCACCATTTCTGATGCTTGTTGTCTGCGGCTGCATCTTCGCCTCAAGTTTCAAGTGGAATCCCTTTATTGAGCTCTGTTCTTTAAATTGAAATCTTAAGGAGCAGAAAATTAACAAATATTGAAATATAATAAAGATACAAATTTTTTTATTTTTATATTTTTTATATTTTTATTAGTGTAGAACAAAATTATAAGTCCTAAAATTCAAAGTTATTAGCCTCTCTATTCAGCATTAGGCAAAATTAAAGGAGGAACTTTTGGTCAAATAGTACCCTAAGAGTTGCTGCTATGTTTGTTCCCTCCAAAACTCACACTGAAATTTAATCCCCACTGTGACAGTATTGAGAGGTGGCGCCTTTAAGAGGTGATTGGATCATGAGGGTTCTGCTCTTTTTTTTTTTTTTTTTTTTTTGAGACAGAGTCTCGCTCTGTCCCCAGGCTGGAGTGCAGTGGTGCCATCTCGGCTCACTGCAACCTCCACCTCCTGGGTTCATGCCATTCTCCTGCCTCAGCCTCCTGAGTAGCTGGGACTACAGGCACCTGCCACCACGCCCAGCTAATTTTTTTGTATTTTTTAGTAGAGACGGGGTTTCACCGTCTTAGCCAGGATGGTCTCGATCTCCCGACCTCATGATCTGCCTGCCTCGGCCTCCCAAAGTGCTGGGATTACAGGCATGAGCCAGGCAGGTTCTGCTCTTATGAATGGATTAATGGGTTATCATGGGAGTGAGACTGGTGGTGGCTCTATAAGAGGAGAGACCTGAGTGAGCATGTTGGCACACTTAACCCCCTTACCATGTGACCAGCAAGAAGGTCCTCACCAGATGCCACCCCTTGACCTTGGCCTTCCCAGCCTCCATGATTGTAAGAAATTACTCAGTTCCAGGTATTTTGTTATAAACAACAGAAAATGAACTAAAAGAGTTCATTTCTTCACATGAAGAAATGATCCTTGTAAATCTTAGTTTCTTAAGAATTCAAGGTATTGAGCTAGCAGTTACTCTTCTCAGGAAGATTAAAAAAATGGTTCAGAGATTATTTTTTCTGAGGACCACAAGAGCACACAGAACAAACAGCAAAGTTAGAGAAATAGCTAGTGGGCCAAGAGCCTTATTTCAGCTTAAACTTATACAGTTTGTGATTCTCATCATAAAATATTCCTTTCTTCAGTGTTCACAGAAAAGAAGCAATACGCTCTCCAACTGCTAACTACAAGAATTTATTTAATCTCCTTGGGATATATGCTTCAACTGCAAAGCATCTTATGGCCACAAAGCTTGGAAAGCAGGTCTGTCAAAGGAAACTGGGGTTGTTCCTTTAATCTATATGGTATGTTTGCCACTAAAAAATTGAATTTATTTATCTGAGCTGTAAATGAACACACCAGCACTGTGTTTATTAATCTATCATTGTATATATAGATGGACAGATTTATTTATAAATGTATATTTATATCCATCACATATAATAACAAGCAATGAGCACTACAGGTAAGATACAGATTAAGGGCTATCAGTCCCAAGAACAAGCAAAGTGCCTTCACAGACTTGGCACAGAGCAGCTTTGTGGGTGACCATATCAGGTGATTGATGTATCAGGTGAATGTTGATGATTCATTTTGCAGTTGAAGGAACAAGCATATCCATGTTATTTAATAACTGTGTTACTGAATAGCTGGCCAGTCAAACATTCCACTGGGTCAAACATTCCAAGACACCTTGCTCCCAAGGCTGAGGTCTCATCTAGTACACCACATTGTTCTCTTTCCAGTAAAATTGGTTCTCACCTCCAGATTTCTTTGTTTCTAGTGATATTACCATCATAGATGTGGTCTACCAGAAGAATTTACAGTCTTCTACTTTCAAAACACACACACACATGACTTTTCTGATTATGAAAGTAATTAGTAAGTTATTGTTGACAGTTGAGAAAATTTGCCCCAACTCTATTATACCAGGGCAGTCACTGGAATAAGCCAGGCAGTTCAGAGCCAGTTTGTTCAAGCAAGAAACAAGCAGTCCAGAGCTTGTTTAAAGGCTCTATGAAGTCATGAGGCTCCTTCTGTCTTCCTGCTTTATCTCTCTTGGCTTCCATCCTCCAGGTCACCTCAGCATCCAAGGTGGCTGCTAATGTTCCAGCCATTATATTCATGTGACAGTCAACAAGACAAAATTAACTAAAGAGAAAGTAGAGAATGTGTGCTCTCCCTCTTTTAAAGAGCCTTCTTGAAAATCCCATCTGAAGCATCTGTTTACATTTCATTTGCCAGAATTTAGTCAATGACCACAAGCTATAAAGAAGCCTGGGAAAGGGTGCTTTAACTAGGCATGTTGCCCAGGTTTCTGTCACTAAGGAAAATGGGGATAATAGATATTGAAAGCAAATTACATCATATGCTTTTTCCAATGCATAAATCAAAATAGTGTCATCAATACAGGAAAGGGAAGTAAACTGCTGCTACAACAGGAAGCTGATTTTTTTATGGCTCCTGGCTAGGCCTGGTAGCTAACATCTGTAATCCCAGCACTTTGGGAGGTCAAGGCGGAAGGACTGCATGAAGTCAGGAGTTTAAGACACTCAACCCCCAACCTGGGCAAAACCCTATCTCTATGAAAAAAGTTTAAAAATTAGCTAAGCATGGTGGTACATGCCTGTAGTTCCAGCTACTTGGGAGGGCTGAGGCAGGAGGATTACTTAAGCCTGGGAGTTTGAGGCTGTAGTGAGCTATGATCGTGCCACTGCACTCCAGCATGGGCAACAGAGCAAGATTCTTGTCTCAAAAAAAAAATAGCTCCTAATAAATTTCTTAAACTGAGTATTCCAAGATATCAAAAAATAGCTCCTAATAAAAGAAATTCCTAAAACTGAGTTTTCCAAGATATAATTCTAGAATCTTCAGTCAAGATCAAATCCAAATAAAATGGATATTTATCATTACCTTATACTAAATAAGTTGGACCCACATTATTTCCTAAACTACATTCATATGAAAAAAATAGGAAAAAGCAACTTTAACTAAGCTCTAATCTGTCCTCTCTGTCTTTCCCAGTAGAGTCTGATCACATTAAATGAAAAGGTGAATTTATTTCTATTCATGCTACTATGGGGACAAAATTATAAAAAGAAGTTTGTCAAATGTCTTAACTGATGTTCTGATTCAAAATAGCTAGAATGTTCAATTTTGGAATCCTTCATCGATTTGAAAATAGTTAAGGAATGTCATGATCATGATCCTCTATCATCTTAAAAAATGCGACAACTATAAAAACTACAGAGATTCACTGAAAGTATAAAGAAAATCTTGCCGGGCGTGGTGGATCACACCTATAATCCCAACACTTTGGGAGGCCGAGGCGGGTGGATCACAAGGTCAAGAGATCAAGACCATCCTGGTCAACATGGTGAAACCCTGCCTCTACTAAAAATACAAAAATTAGCTGGGCATGGTGGCGCGCACCTGCGGTTCCAGCTACTCAGGAGGCTGAGGCGGGAGAGTTGCTTGAACCCGGGAGGCGAAGGTTGCAGTGAGCCAAGATCGCACCACTGTACTCCAGCCTGATGACAGAGCGAGACTCCATCTCAAAAAGAAAAAAGAAAAAGAAAAAGAAAAAAGAAAATCTTACAAAATGAAGTGACTGGAACCCAGAACTGAGTTCACTTAACCATCCTGCAGTAATCATATACCACACAATAAGCACTAGGAATGACAGTGAATGAGACATAGCCCTGCCCTCTAGAGGAACAAATAGAGGAATCAAAGAGATGAGCTATTTCAATACAATACAATACCATTATTACTGAGTGAAGAAATCCAAAAGGAGGAAGAGAATTAGCCATCTAGGTTATTAAAATAAGAGGAATCTTACAAATATTTGGAGGACAGCAAATTACCTACTGATGCTGATAAATCTCTTTTGAAAGACTGTTTTACATTAAGGTTGAGTTAAATTAGAATTATACTACTGCCTTTCGTTTTCTTTTACCAAAAATGGATGATAAAACTGTAATTGAAACTGTTAATGTCCAAACCACTTGCTGATCATTCCAAATCCTCTATAATCTAGTCCTGAAAGCCTTCTCAAAATCCAACTTGTACACAATCCCAACACTCCAGACAAACTAGTTTAATTACTAACTTCTAAATGAATCACAAGTTCATGTGTTCCCTCTGTTATGGACAAGTTTCCTCTACTCACCACATACAACACACACATACAGCCCATTCAGCTAAATTCCTCTCTTCCTATGAATCTATTCAATACCTCTCCTCAATGGAATCTTTTCTAAATCAAAATCTCTCTTTGATCTCTTTGAGCCTTTTAACCTATGCCACTGACATCATTCCTCAGATTTCCTTTCTTATTGCAAAACTTATATTCCTGGCCAAATTTTAATCTCTTTGGGAGAGGTATTTAGTCTTATATCTCTTTGTAATCCTCTAAGCCTAGTAGCCGATCTGTTTAATGAATATTGATACTTTCAGTAATTATCTGTCATATCCCTTTACTTTATACACAGAGGGAAGGGCAAAAACATAACCTTAGAAATGAGATGCCCACTTGAGAAATGAAGAAACAACATTAGAGTTTCCTTTCTTCCAAACACACAGAGTTGACAAAGATAAGCTTAAAACAGTCTCTTGATTTAGGAAGTATAACAATGAGTAAATAAAAGTCATTTATCAAGTGCTTCGGAATTTCTAGATAAACATTGTCAAGTTAGTAATACATAAGATCATCATCAATCATCTTAGATGCTTAAATCATGTGGCAAAATGTAAATAAAATGCACATCCCTGAGAAACAGCCCCACTAACACATATACTTTTTAAAAACTGAGTTGGTTAAACAATCCTTGTCTATTGTCTAAAATATTATGAAGTTTTCATTTATGGTTCCTTAACACCATATAACAAGAAAGCCATTTCTGAAAAATTTCTCCAGTCACTGAGCTTGGGCAGGGTGGGTAGTTTCATTGCTAAGCCAGTAAAAGTAAACTGATTGGTATCTTAGGAATTGATTGGAGGAGTGGTGGTAAGAAAAAGTTGACTTAGTACTTTAGCTGGTACTAAGAAGATATCTTAGTTTTGTAGACACATATAGGAGTAATTCAGCCTAGAAATCAACCCCTCTATGACCCAAGTAGAAGAGACAGGGCTACACTTCCTGACCCATACTTCTTTCATTCTTTAAACATGATAAGTATCAATGTATCTGTTAGAATACCTTAGGTTACAAGTAACAGAAAAAATTCCACTCAAAATGGTTTTAAAAAGAAAACTGAGCTTTTTTATATAACAAGAAATTACCAAGATAGGAGAGTTTCCAACACTGACTGATTCAGTGGCCCACAGATGTCCTCAAGGACTCAGATTCTCTTTTTCTTATCAGGGCTAGCTTCATCCTTAAACTGGCAACAAGACAGTTGTAGTAGTTTCAAGCGTCACCTTCAGGCAAGACAGTAGCCAGACAAAATAATCACCTCTTTCAATTTTTCTTATGATTAAGAAAACTTCCCCTCACTTCTAATTGGCCAAGATAGGGTCATGCTCACCTCTAATCACTGTGAAGGAAAAGATCTCAATGATTAGCCTAGACCAGCTGTCAGCGAACTGTTACTTAACTCAGCCATTCTAGAGGGACAGATAATACATAAATGAATAAGAGTGGCTGTATTACAACTTTATTTATAAGAACAGGTTGAAGGCTGGACTTAGTTTTCTGTAGTTAGCCGAATTCTAGTTTAGACTAACAGAAACTACTAGAGTTGTGTATAAAATATTTTCCCAGAAGCACATAGAAGACACATAAACAAAATTGAGGTAGAAGAAAGCAAGCTGGAAGGGCAACTGGTTTTGCTATTAATATAACGCGTTTTGCATGCTATATGATGCAATAACAAGGTAAGACCTGGCTCCCTGTTATCCTCCTGTGATTTATTTTCCTCTTTCAAGTGTTATAATAAAAATATAAAGTGACTTACCCTAGTGATCTGGAAATGGGACAAGAAGAGTGGAAGGTAAGGTTAGATTCAAGAAAAGTGATATAACAAGCGAATAAACTTGAAGAATAGGAGAGGAGTCATTAAAAGAAATTCCCTCCCCCAGGAGTTTATTTTTATAGATTACACTACTTTTTGAAGAAATATTAAGTATATATTACTAGTTAAAATTCACTGAGTACTTACTAACATGCTAGCATAGTGCCATATGATTTACATGTATTATCAAATTTAATTTCACAATTCTATAAGATATATTCTCCATGTTACAGAAGAAACACAAGTAACGTGGTCACAATGATAGTGCAGGGAAGCCAAGCCATCTGCTTCCCAGAGCCAAAACCTTAACACAATGAAGCCAGCCACTGAGCTAAATGCAAATGTGAGGGAATTGAAGGAGAATAAGAGAGAAAAGATCTTCCCCTTTGGGAAACTTACATCCTAGTTAAAGAGACAAAAAAAAATTGACAATTAAAATAACAGATTACCAACCTATGATACAAATTGGAAACAAATTAGGGTGCTCTGAAAGAGAAAAGAAGGAGAGCTCTACTTTAAATAGGGTGCCCAGGGAAGGAGGTATTTATGATATGACCTGGAAGATGAGAAGGCACCAGCCATGGTTGGGGAGGAGCTGTCAGCATAGAGGAGAAATGGACCAACAGGAGGAGAAGCCAGCCACAGAGAGAAGGAGCCCAAAGAAGAGCATTCCCGGCAGAGGGGGCAGCCACTGCAAAAGCCCAGAAAAAGAGGAATGGATATTTGAGGAACAAAATGGCAGCTAATCTGACTACAGTTTTGGGGAACAAGAAGAGTATCATGAAATGAGAAGTGGAGAGGCCAAAACATGTAAGGCCTTAGAGATCTTAAAACGGAGATTGGATTTTATACTCAGTGCAATGGGAAGCCATTAAAGAGTTTGAAGCAGGGAGATAATTTGAAATAACTCTCATTTCTTAAAAGACCACACTGGCTGCTATACAGAGAACAGAAGTGGAGGTATGAAAGTAACGACACCACTTAGGGGGTTGAAACAGTTTTCTAGGTAAGAGATGAAACTGGCATGGCCTAGGCTAGTGGATTCCAAATGTATTCTGTCTTAGGAAACCCCTTACGCCATGGCTATCACTCCTCATCTCTCCCTCCTCCCACACCTGGCAAACACTAATCTTTTTATCCTAGATACATTCTGAAGGTAGAACAGAGAGAAGCCCAGGACCAGCACCTTAAGTCAGAAGTTTTGATTGACTAAATCCCGAAGTAGTGCCAATGTTAAGTATGAAACTAACTTCATCAAAATCCAAAGTCACAAATTTACCTGTAGGCAGTGTTTACTTTTATAAGGCTTCTAAAAATCACTTATATATTTTACATGTCCCTCTCTCTGATCCTGCCACTAATTTTTCCAAGTAGCTATCTATCCCTATGTTTAAGGAAGGGGAAAAAAGGCTTAAATTTTTTGCATGTTTCATGCTTTGTGTAGATTTAGAATAAAGTATCTGGGGGAGAGGGGACTGGACAGATTTTTGAAAAGTTGTTGTCAAATGAAAGAAGCTGGCAAGTACCCTAAATACATTTAAATAATATTCTCCCTGCTGAATGGATGGCATTCATATACAAACTTAAATGAAAGCAGATGCCCATCACAAAAAGAAGCCACTATAGTTCTCCAGAGATTCTCATATAAGTGCTTAATCTGATTTCAACTTCAAAAGAAGATATCAGAAGCTATCAGCCTCCGCCTCTGTTCATCCTCCACCTCTCATATGGAATTACCAGACCTAAAGGGCCCCAGGAACAATTTCAATGTTCAGCATTAAAACATTAGTAACATTAGATAAGCATTACTTATCCACCAATTTCTCCATACTTTAAAAAAATTTAGGCAGAAGCAATTCAACTGGCATGGGAAGATGTAGAGCCATTAATAACACCTTCACTTAGCCTGCAAAGGTGACAGGTTTTCAGATCAAGTCAAGAAATTCAGATCTTCTCCAAAACTGATTACACCCCTGAGTCTGACTCCAGAAACATCATGAGCATCCATTCCCACCATGGTCTCCGGACCAAGGGTATCTTTGGTTCTGTTCTAGATCACATGTGTTCTAGATCCCTCACAGGTTACAGAAGTATCTCAGTCAAGTGTTCTTCTAGTCAGTTGTATCACAAAGTGATTTGCCCTATACATCCTAACCTGAGTGGTTAGCTATGATACTGAATTACTGTTTATAAAAAGGCTTTCGTATGTTTTCACATAGGAAACACCATGTATGTGATGGGCATCCCAAGAAGCAAATTAGAGGGTAGCCAGACCCACTCTCTGGGAGTTGAAAGAATTAAACAACAATATGTAAAGGTAGACAAATAAAAGATTAAATTATCACTAACGGGAAGTCTAGAAAATGCATGTACATATTTATCAAAAAAATGTACTGTTTCCTTGTATACATGGCATTGCACTTGAGGATATAAAAGAAATGTAAGTATAAACCCTACCCCTCAAGAGATCACAGATGAATACAGAAAGTTCTGAATTCATCAAGAAGAAGGTATTCTAGTTAAACAATGGTAATATGAAAACACTCAAATTTATCTTATTACATTCTCACACAACTTGCACATACCCTTCCTTTAGCATTTAAAGTATTTTATCATCTGTTAGCTCACAGTGATCTCCACTGCAAGTCTTAAAAAATGGTGAACGATGAAGAAGCATTTTCTGTATTTTTATGAAGAAAGACATGAGGTTCACCGATGTCAAGCGATTTAGCTTAATGATGGTTATAGAGTAGTGGAGCTAAAATTCAAATCCAGGGCTTCCTAACCTCTGCATCTAGTCCTGAGTTTCTCAACAGTGAAATTCTTGCATTTTGGGGCAGAGAGTTTGTTGTAGGAGGGTTGCTCCATACACTGAGGATGTTTGGCAGCATCCCTGGCCTCCACCCACAAAATACCAATAGCTGTATAAATTTCACCCCGGTCATGACAATGAAAAATGTCTTCAGACATGTCAAATGTCTGTGGAGCATCCTCCCAGTTGAGACCTATTCAACTAGTTCACTTTCAGGGTTCTGTTCAAAGTAATAGAAACTATGCATTTGCCATATATGGCAATTCTGATCAATTTTTCATAAACCAAATTTTTAAAAAATCTATTCTGCCAATTCTTTTTAGAATTCCATACATAGTTCCTTGTTTTTTTTTTCAAAGAACCTGAGAAACTGTAATGCCTCGTATCAACAGTAACATCAAGCTATAGATATAGGAAAATGGCAATTAATAGAGTTTCCATTGATGGAGAGCTATGGAGCTTTCAAGGATTAAAACAGCCTTTTTTTCTTAAATTTATTTATATATTAGGTAAAGAAAAAAGTATCAAACTGGTTTCTTCTCCACCCCATCTCTTCCTATTTCAGGTGTTATCCATATTTTATAGCTGCAGAAGGGAGGTAAAAGGAGACAAGTTACAAATTACCCAGTCAATATCACCCAAACGAAAAAAAGAAAAAAAAAGATAAATCCCCGTGCTTTTCTTGGCATTTTCTAGTGGGCCACATAATAACATCAAACATGTAATCCACTTAATTTGGGCAAGGTATTCCGTATTTTGATCTGCTAGAATTTTTTTAAAAATTAGTTTTGTTTTAATCATTCTATTATGTATTTTGCTTTGCTGTAGGAACAAAGAAACCTTTCCAAGAAAAGCCCTAGAAGGGAAATAGTAAAATTAAAAATGTAATACCCCATCAGTAATTTTTCTAGGGTAACTCTTAACTAATCTTAAGTGAAATATTCTATAAGTTATCATCTTGACAATTCAACTACAAAAATGGATTGGGTACATAAAATGCAGAGTAAAGAATAAAAATGATTTGAAGTAGAAAATTAGGTCAATTAGCAAATAGACCATTCTGCTTCTATTCACTAGAATTATGCAACAGCTTCTGGAGGCAGCATACTCAGATTTATCCATAACATAAAGTGGATAAACCCTCTTTAGGGAAAATTAAGCAATAACTAGCTCTGTCTATGGTAGAAACATTCAGTGCAGTTTCGGCCCCATATTTTACCTGTATTTTAAGAGGATGAATCTAGAGTATATTGAACAGATTCTATTCCTCCATGTGAACTCATCTGTGGCTTGAAATCATTTGATGGCATAAAGCACTAAGGATAAACTCTTTGCATTTCACAACAAAGACCCATACACATGAGATGATTCTCATGCATATTTCATCTGTTTTAAAATCAGACTAATTTCGGGTCTAAATGTCAACACCTAGAAAAGATGATGCAAGAATAAAAACAGTGCCATATGGAGCCTCCTGAATTTAACTGAAAAACACCTCCAAAGAGCCAGATTAACCTCACAGAACACACCTTACTGTCCATAACCAAAGCAAAATGCTGCATGAACTGTGGAAAGTTAAATGTGACATTTGATGACCATCCCTACAAGCCATCACACCCCTCTTTGTGAAACTATCCTGGTTAATATGCATCATTCCTCTTTCTTAGGAAAGGACATCTTTAAACACACACACACACACAAAAGGAGACGTATGCAAATGAAGCTATAAGGCAAAAGTGGCACATCCAAGGTAATTGCAGTCTTCATAGCTGGCTATTTAGGAAAAGCCTTTCCCTGCTCTCAAACCATAGACTGAGACCAAGCCTTTTCTCTGGGTGGTTTTCTACATCAGAAAAGAGAAAGTTCCCAAACCCCTTTCCCAGTAAATATTAAGGCGTCATGTAAATACAATTCCTGCCAGAGATGCCTGAAGGTGTCTAGAAGAGCAGCCTGGATTTATCCTCTGGCCCAGACTCTGCGTCTGACTCAACCCTGCAATGTCACCAATTTGCTGGGGATTCTGAGCCAGGCATTTATTTCGCTGCTGCTGCTTTCATTATTCTGCCTTTGCTATTAACCTAAGCAAGTGCCAGCTCCACTCCATGTGTTGTGCTGAATATACAATATAAGACAAACCCCACATGCTGGCTTCACATCACAAGCTTCAGTTTGTTAAATACAAACACAGGAAAGGCATTATCATTTCAGTGTTTTCAATCACAAAAACAAAACATCATCTAATGACCCCTATCAAAAAGTAGCTATGTTGCTAAATTTCTGGCAAAGCTGGTGTGTCCTACAAAGAGAGCTGACCTGGAACAGTTGCACATTCTGGAGAGAAGAGAGGGTAACAGAACAGAATGAGACATTTAAATCTCAGTTTTGTCTCTGACTAGATGTATGACCTGGGAACTTTTCTTTACTTCTCTGAGCTTCTTCTAAAAATGTTTCTTCATTTATAAATGGAAATATTGTAACTCAGAACTGTGGGGAAAATTAAATAAGATCATGTGTATCAGGGATAATACTGCATTGTGTATTCTTATCCTCCAAAATGAGGCTCCCTGGAAACCATCCTGACATAAAGGAAACCTTGGTCCACCTGGAAGAAGTAGAAAGCCTACTACATTAGACCTCCAGCTGATTGTGAGGAAGAAAGGAGGGAGACAAGCAAATAGTGAGACACGTGTGTTTAAATATTCCTTGGTTAAGCTAGTCCCAGAGAGAGTAGAAGTGATATTATAATGGTTGAAGGATAAGCCAAAAGTACTGTGAAAAGCTCCTGCCTAGCTTCCTGTTCAGGACTCTGGGATGAATCAGACCATTTCACCAGTCACCCCCACAATAATCCAAGAAAGCCGTGAGGTCAGTAGGAGAAAATGTCTAAACGTGCAAGCTCCAGCCTACCTGCACTTCTGTAAGGCATGGAAAATATTCAGAAATCTGAGAACAGGCATGGAAACAGCTCAGTTTCTGGCTGGAGAACTTGCCAGAGGAAGTGGCATAGTGAGGGAGTCAGCCAAACCTCAAAGATCCACAACATCAAGCCAGGGTGAGGTGGTGCAAAGCCAACAAGTAGGATCTCTGAGCCCTAATAAAGCAAAGAGAACCAATCCCAGGTTTCCTACCCTGGGTCTTCCATTTTAGATGCTCAGAAGGGGCAATGTTGTGCTATTGGAGCCACAGAATACAAGGGCTGTTCTCATAGAATCTACAGCTTCTCTTCCCCTCTACTATGAGGTTCCCTAAGCCCTGCTCAATTCAAGTTCACCCAGATGCCTCTACAGAGAACAGCAGAGGATCATATCAAAAAGAAGAAATGTATAGCCAAGAAACCTGAGTTACCTAAATTTAAATTTGCAAAGCAGACTAAATTTATCTTTATGTTCTGAAGTTAGTCCACTGTCCCCTTTAATTCAGTGGACTAGGGGCCTTGTAGGGAGACTCAGTTATGAAAAATGAAGCTCTATTTTCCATGGACATCTGAGCTTAATGGTGTAAAATGTGATCCACCAGAGCTACAAGTCAATGCTGTTCTGCTATTGTGTCAGGTATGGCTGCAGAGTCTCATTCACAGTACTTTACATTTTTCATTAAGTATTACCAATGGTATGTCAAGGAACCCAGCCAGCTGGGCAGCAAACTTTAACTTGCCAATTAGAGATATCTCAGTCCAAACCAATAATGTTCCTAGCCACCTTCAGTTTAAATTATAGCCCAGTCCAGTTTAAAGTCAAGGTACCCCTCTAGCATGGATTACACTTATGCACAGTTACTAGTTGTGGCCTGAGGAGGGGAGAAAGTGGCCTGATCTCTTTCCTCTATGCCCATGCACTGGCTCTGTTTGAGGAGAGCAAGGAGAAAGCAATGGGGTAGAGGGAAGATAGGGCACAGTTGGCTTCTGCAGCAGCAGTCTCCTTCTGGTGGCCATTGCTACTTCTCCATCTGATGCCAGTGATATATAATTGTTACCATGAGCATGGTTGGCTCCCTCTATATGAGTGCTTAAATACTAAAGCCTTCTACCACTCAACTTTTCTTAGAGTAGGCAAAGCATGCTACCAGGCATCATTTCCTCCATGAAGGCACACAAGATTCTGAGAGGGGAATTTCTGTGACTCTTCTAGACCCCAGCAGGGGTAGGCAGAACACTCCCTCATCAGGCATGCGTCTCCTCACTTCATTGGGGGTAGAGTTCCCAGGGAAGCCCACCAATGCCTCCCACTCAACTACCTACTGTATCCTTAACACTGAGTACTTCAGGAAATTACAGCCCCTCACTCCCAGTCTTTCAGGATTTTGTGAAGCTTTGGCACATGTTGGGCTAGATACCCCATCCCCCAGCACTTCACTCTAGCAGAGCATGGGACACTTCTGTGAGTTGCCAGCCAACAGTAACTGCAGGTGAGAAATGAACCACACTCCTTCAAAACCTCCCATGCTAGATCCTGGACTAGACATTCCCTGGCTTTAGGGCTTGATTTTGGAGAGGCAAACAGGATGAATGGCTCTCCTAAGAGGAGGAAGAAGGTAATGACTACATCATAAATTTGCTCTCCCAGAAATTCTTCAGTCCTTAGATGGGTAGACAGGTAGAGTCACACAGGTTCTACAGGTCTGCCATCTCTTAGCAAGCCCTTCTTTATGGGATTGATAACACAAAGGGCATTTCTCTGATAAGGAAGAAATAAGATGTTAAAATAACCCTGCCCTACATTTTTACCAAGGCAAAGACCGACTAATATTGCAGGGGTCAGCTAAACCCACACTTTTCCCAAGGCCATAATGTATATGGTACCAGCCAAGAACCCCTTTCCTTGGATCTGAGAGCTTCTGACATTATGGCTTGGGATCTGGTTTGGCTCTGTATCCCCAATAGAATCTCATGCTGAATTGTAATCCCCAGTGTTGGGGGAGGGTACTGGTAGGAGGTGATTTGATCATGGGGGCAAATTTCCCCCTTGCTATTCTCATGATAGTGAGTTCTCACAAGATCTGGTTATTTAAAAGTATGTAGCACTTCCCCCTTCGCTTTCTCTCCTGCTGGCCATGTGAAGATGTGGTTCCTTCCCCTTTGCATTCTGCCATGCTTGTAAGTTTCCTGAGACCTCCTCAGCCATGCCTCCTGGACAGCCTGTGGAACTGTGAGTCAATTAAACCTCTTTTCTTTATAAACTACCCAGTCTCAGGTAGTTCTTTATAACAATGTGAGAACGAGCTAATACAACTTGCAAATATGGCTTCCAGAATCTCAACATTCATCAAGGAATCTAAACTTATAGCACAAGAGTGCCTGAAAGCTTATTGTGGTTCAAATGCCTTATTTTAAAATAAAGAAGCTCAGCCTCTGAGAATAAAGCATTTTCCCAACAATGCAAAGAAGCCACATGAAGTAACTTAGAAAGCAATCTCTGTCACTTTGGCAGAGTCAGACAGGAATAATGGTGTTGAGAAAATAAGCACTTCGCTTAGCTGCTGTGAGACTTGAACATGGCTCGAAGGAAGCCTGCACACTTCCAGGCTTCCCTTTTTGCTGCAGAGGTTCTTATCTACAAAGCCATCTAAAAAGCCAAGTGTGAGGTACTGGCTGTGCCATGAGCTCACTAATTAAAACATATTAACAGCATCGAGTCCTATTATCCTTTCAAAAGGGAGAGAGCCAAGGCAGGCCTGCAGGAGCCGAGAAGATAATTAAGTAAAATTGTTTCTCACAGATAAATAATGGATATGACAACAGATGCCTCTCTTTCCTGGATGGGTGGGGACAACAAAGGGAGAATGTGCTTGTTTCCAAAATGAAGGCAAAATAGCCGCAGGCTAAAGATCAGCCCCCATTCAAACACCAGAGCAGAGAACAGGGTTGGCCTCTGTGCCCCAGTATGAAACAAAATCAATGTTTCTATACACGTTACTCATTTCATTACGTACTTTCACTTTGCCTTACAAAAGAAGCTAATACAAATTCAATACATGTCCACACACCAAACATAATGCTGCTGCCTTGTCAGCCATGTGGAGCTCCCACCACAAACTCTAAGTGTCTTTGACAGGCTGTTGTACACAAGATGCTGCAGAAAGCAACTCTTCATAGGAGTTTTCAGCCTGCCTGCCCTGTCATCTGCCATTATTCTTGCTCAGCTGTGGTGGATTAGAGATAACAGCCAACCAACACTTTTTTTCCTAACACTTACATACTATCAAGGTCACATGCTGGTGGCTACTGGAGGCACGTCATCAGCTGCACAGCTAATTACAGACAGCGCATTCTCATCATGAAGGCCATCGGACATATTAACGGAGAAGGAGGCCCTAAACTGCTATGCATAAAAGAGAAAGAACAGAGAAAAATGATCTACAACTTTAAGTATCTTCCTCTAAAGAATATCAGACCCCAAAGAAAATTGCTAACCCTGGGAAAATAAATCCTACATAGTAAGCAGTAGGAAGGAGAGCTATGACCCCTCTTTGCAACTGCCCAGAGCTACCAATAATGAGATCTCCAAGGCAGCTTCCTAATCCTTTCAAGGAGTAGGAGAAGGGTTCCTCTGTGCATATTGTATGGGCTGAGTGCAAGGTGCCCATTATGGCAAACTTTGGTCCTGTCTATGTGCTAAAAGGTCAGCTAGCAATGATTTATGAAATGTGACCACAAAAAATGGTCATTAATCCTTATGGGCCCACAGTGAGACAGTTTATAATGGAAGCTCAATACGTATACACCAAACAAATGAACAAAAGGAAAAAAAGAAAGGCATGTCAATTGCTTTTACTGTATTTACTATAAGCATCATGGCACATAATGCTTTGATAAAAATGAAGCACTATTTTATGACATTAAAGTCTGTGTTTCCTCAATAGGGCTAAAAAAGAATTACCCAGGAAGCCTTCTATATTGGCAAAAGGACAATGTTGAGAGAAGAAAATGGCATATGTGCTAGATCCACACACGACATATTTCACCTAAGAGCAAAAAACACAATGATTTGTCCTGGCATTTGAAGGAAAGAGTATTCAAAACACAACAGGATTTCCCTAGGTAAAAGCTGAATGTAGGTTTTTATGAATACTGCTTGAAATATAGAGTAACAGTTCAATGAAAATCAAAGCCATATTTGTAATTAAAATTATTCAGAGAACTCTCACTGATGTGGACAACTGATTTTCCAAAATGGTGCCAAAATAATTCAATAAGGAAAGAAAAGATCTTCTCAACAAATGGTGTTGGAACAACAGAATATCCAAATGGAGAAATAAACTTCAATTCCTACTGTCATACCTAGGTACAAAGTTTAATTCAAGGTGGGTCTTAGGCTTCAATGTTAAAGTTAAAACTATAAACATTTTGAGGAAAACAAGAAACTATCTTCATGACCAAGAGTAGGAAAGATGTCTTTGACCAAATACAGAATGCAATAATTATAAAAGAAGAAAGAAAGGTAAATAAGACTTTACTGAAATTTAAAATTCCTGCTCACCAAAACATGACATTAAGAAAACAGAACCGGCAAGTCATAGACTGGAAGAAAATATTCTGAAAACATACTTCTGGCAAAGAATTTGCACTCAGAATATATTAAAAGCTTCTACAATTCAATTAAAAATTGGCTTTTTGTGATCACATTTCATAAACCACTGCTAGCTAACCTTTTAGCACATAGACGGAGCTAAAATTTACCAGAATGAGTTTTAGAATTTAGAATCAGCACAGGACTTCAACAGAAACTTCCCAAAGAAAGATATACAAATGACCAATACACACATTAAAAAGTCATTTAATAATTTAATTATTAATCAATTACAGAAGTAATTTAATCATTGGTTGCCAGGGAAATGCAAATTAAAATCGCGATGAGGCACCACTACACATCCACTAGAATTGTCACAATAAAAAGGCCTGTTGGGGGGTGGGGGGCTAGCGGAGGGATAGCATTAGGAGAAATACCTAATGTAGATGACAGGTTGATGGGTGCAGCAAACCACTATGGCATGTGTATACCTATGTAACAAACCTGCATATTCTGCACATGGACCCCAGAACTTAAAGTATAATTTAAAAAAGAAAGAAAGAAAGAAAAAGACTGAAAACTCAGGATGTGGACAAGGATGTGAAGCAACTAGAACACTCATCTTGCAGATAGGAGTGAAAACAACTTGGAACAACTGTTTGGTAGTTTCCTATACAGCTCAATAAACACCTAACCAATGGTCCAGCCATTCTACTCAAGATTTTACCCAAAAGATATAAAACCATAATGTCCACAAAGCAGACTTGTACAAAAATATTCACAGCCACTTATTACATTCAAAATAGCTGAAAACTAGAAACAACCCAAATGTCCATCAACAGAAAAATGGGTAAATTGTGGTACAGTTATACAAGGGAACACTGCTCAGCAATAAAAAGAAACAAACTGCTGATATGCATAACAATGTGGATGAATCTCAAAAAACATGATGTTGAGTGAAAGAAGCCAGACACACACACAAAAATATGTACTGTATAATTCCATTTATATAAAGTTCTAAAACCAGCAAAACTAAACTGTGGTGAAAAGAGTCAGAAAAGTGTTTGCTTCTGGGCAGCAGAGTTGGAGAGAGAATTAACTGGAAAGAAAATGGAGTGTTTTGAGTAATAGAAGTACCCTGTCTTGACACAGATATGTGCATGTGTCAAAGCTGAAACTGTATACTTAACATTTGTGCATCTGATTATATGTACACTGTACCTCAAAAAAGTAAACAAATACAGAACCCTAGTTAGTAGGTTTGCTTTCTGCAGTAGTATGGGCCAACAATTCTGAAACCAATTTCCATGTATTCTAGACTTGAGCAAATGAGTATATACACTGAGTATAACTGAAACCAGGTTTCTCATTGTTGGAGAAAGTAGTTACAAGTATAAAAAAGATAAAGACATGCATGTACACTGTGCTGTTCAAGTGGAATTAATGTTACCAGCACAAACTTGTAGTTTTTAATATGAACATATATGGAATGAAATAAGATAAAGAGGTAGATATGCACACGTTTATATGCAGACATAAACACACATTTTCTAGATTTATCTACTTGGAAGATCTAGGGGAAAAAAGAACACTCAGTAGAACAAACATGCCTGGTTCCCAGATGTCAGTTTCTAAATATCATCTTTGGTTCAAGGAATGAGGGCTTCTTGGAGAAGAGAATAATTTGAGGGATGGGCAGGAAAAGTATATGATAAGCCTAGTACGGCTTGTGCCAAAAAGTAAAGAAGTGCTCAAAGAATGAATGAAACAGGTAAAGTAACATGGCATCTAGCTCGATGGGGCTTCCAATAGCTGAATCTAGGCCAATTTGTGCATCAAAATAAATAATCAAAACTATTAACTAAAATAAGAATCCATCAGTGCATATTGACATAAATAAATGAGGAAGAAGGGAAAGGCTTTCTTTTCAATAGAAGGTCAATTAATATGCAGAGAAAGAATGACAAAGTTAGAAACCCATTAAAGGGTTGCCAAAACTAGTGATCGAAAGTTTAATGAGGACTGGGATATTTATACAGTCTTACTATATCACCCCCAAAATTGCTAATTATTACAAAGCGAAATCAGTAATTTTATAGTGAAAGTCCTGTCATACTCAACCAAATGATAAAAAATTACCTTCACCAATAATGGAACACAATGATATCACATGCCTCCTGGTATCACGCACTGGAAAGAATACTACTGTGTTATTTGTGTCAAAAACATAAAATGTCAATCTAATCGTGAAGAAACATTCCACAAACCCAACTGGAGAGACATTCTACAAAATAACAGACCTATACTTTTCAGAAGTATCAACATCAAGAAAGACGTAACTGAAGAACTATTCCAGACTAAAGGCTAAAGAGACATGATAAAGAAATGCAATGTGAGATCTTAGGCTGCATCCTGGATTGGGGAGAAAATAGTTATAAAGGTCATCATTGAAACACTTTATAAAATTTGAATAGGGACTACAGACAGAAATATGCATCAAAATAAAATGTTCTGATTTTAATCATTGTGCTATTGTTCTGTCAAAGAATGACCTTGTTCTTATGGAAAGATGTATTAAAGTATTTTTATTTATTTATTTAGAGACAAGGTTTCACCATATTGGCCAGGCTGGTCTCAAACTCCTGGCTTCAAGAGATCCACCTGCCTTGACCTCCCAAAGTGTTGGGATTACAGGCATGAGCCACTTCACCCAGCCTAGGAAATATGTACTGAATTATTTAGTGATGAAGGGCCATAATGTCTCCAAGTTTCTCTCAAGTAGTTCAAACAATGAGACAGAGAGAGAGAATGAGAATAAGAAACTGGAGCAAAATGTAAACAGTGAACCTGGGTAAAGGATGTGCAGGAGTTCCTTGTACTAGCCTTGCAATTTTTCTTTGAGCTTAAAATTTTTTAATGAAAATTTCCTACAAAAAAGGAATTGGGGAAACATAAGTGAGCCACAAAAAAAGCTATTTCATAAGTGGAAAACAATACATAAGAAACAGTTGTACACCGGATTTATGACAATTTGAAGGAGAGAACATACCTGAATTCACTGACTGATGAATTTAAAAAAATTAGATCCCTAATTTTGTTAAGCAATGCTGAGCAAAAAACAAAACAACAACAACACAAACCACCTATGAGACATGGTATGTATCTTCCTTATAGAATAGATAAGACATAAATGCAACTAACCATCAAGCAAGGTGAATTTTGATAATTACTACAAAAACCGTACAAAGTTTAAAGGGCAAAGAGCACATTTAGCTCAACCTGGGAGATCCCACAGTGGCTTGGAAGAGGAAGTAGAGATTCAATCTATGGAAAGGATTTCAATATACATAATAGAAACAGGGAATGAACTACAAAGGTGTTTTACACAGACAGAACATTAGGAAGAAGGACACTAAGAAACAAATTACAGGATTTATCACAACAACTGAAAAGAGACAGTTTGCCTTGGGAATAGAGAGTAAGAGAAAATACTTGAAAAACAGTTTGAGGCCAGATCATTGAAGAGTTTTGAATGCCAGAGGTATATAAATTTAATATAGTCAGTGGAGTACGCCAGTGTTTTGGGATTAGGAAAGGTAGTGAAATAATGGCTATTTCAAAAATAAAATCAAGTAAGAGGCTAACCCAACAGTACAGAAAAGCAGGAATAAAGATCTGCACCAAAAGGAAGCAGAAGAAGACTGGTGTTTCCAAATCCTTTCTCTGGCTTTCTCACCTCTAGCAATAAAAAGGCCCAAGGTAACCACTGGTTATCAAGCAGGCTAATAAGTATTTAGAATGCTCAAAAAGCATTTTACAAGTTCATCTTTAAAGAAAGCTATTAACACCCTCCACAATACAACGAGGGTTATTTGTATGAATTTATTAGCTCTTCTGTTTTTCTCCAGTAAACCTAGAAAAGCTTTAAAGAACATCCTTTAAAATCTGTATATAAAATTCTTTTTATAAACACTACCTTTGAAGGTCTTTCCAGGTAAACTCATTACGAAAGAAAGAAAGAAAGAAAAAAAGTCCAAGTTCAAACCATTCTATTTCTCTAGAGGTCTCTTTTCCCAGTTTCAGAAATAAAATCTGTGCCTGTGGCTATTGTCAAACTTTACAGTGGAATTTACATTTAACATTTCCTACAAAGCTTCAGTCTACAACTGATTATAATTCTTAGAAACAAATACAGCCGGGCGCGGTGGCTCACGCCTGTAATCCCAGCACTTTGGGAGGCCAAGGCGGGCGGATCACGAGGTCAGGAGATCGAGACCATCCTGGCTAACACGGTGAAACCCCGTCTCTACTAAAAATACAAAAAATTAGCCGGGCGTGGTAGCGGGCGCCTGTAGTCCCAGCTACTCGGGAGGCTGAGGCAGGAGAATGGCGTGAACCCGGGAGGCGGAGCTTTTGCAGTGAGCCGAGATCGCGCCACTGCACTCCAGCCTGGGCGACAGAGCGAGACTCCGTCTCAAAAAAAAAAAAAAAAAAAAAAAAAAGAAACAAATACATTCTATTCCAATGGGAGAAAAGCTAAAAGCAAAATTCTTAATACTCTCCACCCCCACCAATAGTTTTGTCAGCTTTCCAGTTGGAAATCTTTGAAACTGGGATTCAAGTAGAGCTAAACTGATTTAACAGATATAAATGGAGTCAAATAAATCTCCAACGTAGGAAGTGAAAATGTACTATCAGAAGTACTACCTATGTCTTTCATCAGTGTTTATATTAACACAGAACTAAAATTATAGGCTACATAGGGGAAGACTAAGCATCCTCTAGCATTTCAGAAAAAAACAATGAATTCTGATACATTTCTATGCATTTCTACTGAAGGATCACTAAAAACTTTTAAAATGTGAGTTTCTCTAAGAATTTCTATTGTTTTTTAGAGCTGGCAGAAGAGATGACCCTTTGAGTAGAACAGAGAAGAGCCTTGTTCTGCTGCTGTCTTTACCATTTCTCTAGGGATATTATAGCACAATCTGCACAATTCACAGACAGGTACTATTATAGTTTAAAAACATAAAGCCAGTGAAAATTCTATGTTAAGACAATACCTGCACTGTTTAGGGAACAATGACAAGAAAAAAATCCATACATGTTCAGGACAGATGCCATTTTTTTTTTCAAATAGTTTCAATCTGAGGTTGGTTGAATCCACAGATGTGCAGCCCACAGATACAGAGGAACCACTATATACATAATTTTACATTGTCCAAGTTTATATGAGTAAAATGTTACTTTTAAAATAAAGGCTTTGGAAAATAAAAAAATGTCAGCACTGTCCTGGATTAGATAAATTTTTAAAAAGAAAATATACCGACCAGGTGCAGTGGCTCACACCTGTAATCCCAGCACTTTGGGAGGCCAAGGCGGGCGGGTCATGAGGTCAAGAGATCGAGACCATCCTGGCCAACATGGTGAAACCCCGTCTCTACTAAAAACACAAAAAAATTAGCTGGGCATGGTGGCACGTGCCTCTAGTCCCAGCTACTCGGGAGGCTGAGGCAGGAGAATCGCTTGAACACGGGAAGTGGAGGTTGCAGTGAGCCAAGATGGCGCCACTGCAGCCCAGCATGGCGACAGAGCGAGACTCCATCTCAAAAAAAAAAAAAAGAAAAGAAAAGAAAAGAAAAAGAAAATACACCACCACAAAACATGTTTGCAAATGAACAATGGACTTCATGCTGCATTAAACAAAGTAATAAAGGAGAGAACCTTTCCTAGACGGAATCCATGTCTGTATACCTGAAAATAGCATCCAGCTTTTTAAAACTCCTAATACTACTGAATGCTCTGGTAATATTCGGTTCTTATTGATAGTAACAAACTTTAAAATAATTCATACTTGAGTAATAATTGCAGATATTTATAACTCTTTTTAATACAAGTACTCAGTACAATTTTTCCGTTTCAGTAAGTTCGCAAAATTGCCAACTGGCTTAACATTGTTGTATAAAAAATACAGCCTTGTTTATCCAGCTTTTACCAACTTGGTGTCTTGGGAGCTTTCACAGAAGCACATAACAACCACCTATAATGAGAAATGTGTTGGTGGGTCACTAGGGAGTTGATCATTGAATAAGCTTTTCATATTTCTTTACTTTCTAACAATATTAAAGGTATATTTATAGGAGGGGAAGAAAGATGACAGAAACAAAAGACAGGGTCTATATGTTTTAAATATTCAGCATAACATGTACCAGCTATATATTATATACTCCTGAATAGAAATATAAGCTATAAATGCAAGTCACATGTGTAATTTTAAGTTTTCTAGTAGTCACATTAAAATGATTTTAAAAACAGGTAAAATTAATTTTAATAATATATTTTAACTTGATACCATTTGAACAGTAACAATATAAAAATATTAATGAGAAACTACATTCTTTTATTGTACTAAATAATCTAAATCCAATGTGTATTTTACACATATAGCACACTTCAATTTGAAATAGCCACATTTAAAGTGGTCAATATCCGGCCGGGCGTGGTGGCTCACACCTGTAATCCCAGCACTTCGGGAGGCCAAGGTGGGCAGATCACAAGGTCAGGAGATTGAGACCATCCTGGCCAACATGGTGAAACCCTGTCTCTACTAAAAATACAAAAATTAGCTGGGCATGGTGGTGCATGCTTGTAGTCCCAGCTACTCAGGAGGCTGAGCCAGGAGAATTGCTTGAACCCAGGAGGTGGAGGTTGCAGTGAGCCGAGATTGTGCCATGACACTCTAGCCTGGTGACAGAGTGAGACTCCTTCTCAGAAAGAAATTTTAAAAAAGTAGTCAGTATCCACAAATGGCTACTAACCACAGTATTAGTCTAGTTCTACTCTTTCTACATTCAGTCAGTATGTTTTTATTCAATTACATCATATCTCTCCTAAGCTAGGGATCATTTTTGCATTTAGAACAGGCATTACACAACAGATATCTGTACACAAAGTATCTGTACTTTCTGTTCACATACTTTTTAGAAGTACTTTGTTCAGTACTCTGTTCGGTACTTTTCAGAAAGTATCTGAACAGATACTTTCATTGCAACAAAAATAAAATAGGAGTTAATCTCATGTTAGCAGGGCTTAAAAGAACATTCCAACTTGAATGAACAAAGTATAACAAAAGTCATATCTGCCATGGGTCCTTTGGCAGAAGGTAGCTTTAAATCTGCAACTGTTCTAGAAGAGAAGAAAGTTCACACAGCCTGCCACTGCTGTGTGACCAGCAAAGCACTACACTAAAATCCAAGAAATTTAATGACTAGAAAATCCTCTAAAAAATTGACCGCAAAAAATGTTAAAGCTGGCCCAAATAGATTGGAAATAAAGCACAAAATCATGCTATTGTAGTAACAAGCCATCAAACAGAACACAAAGAAGCACTTTGCAAATTTCCTCATCATTTCTGCTATTACTCTAAGATATTTATCTTGTGTTTCCAGACCTCAGCCTCCAATCTTACAAAATGAAGATAATATGCCACAAGAATATATGCAAAAATGGCCAAGAAGGGTCTGCTTTATATCACAGTTTATATTCAATTTCAGTAGAAGAGAATGAAGCTCAAGATATTAATCCAAGCTTGCTCAATCATTCCCAGTGATCTAGTGGCAAAAGCTCTAGCACTATAAATCATCTCATACATACATCGGGGTAAAAAATGTTAACAAATACCTTAAAATCAGAAGGGAAAATACTGTCATAAAGACAATGTATTCAAGTCCCTCATACTAAACTTGAGTTTAACTCATATCAAAAAGCTATTCTTAATCATATAATGAGCTTGTTTTCTGATTATTCTTAAAATGCCCAGGGTTTTCTTAAGTAACATGAGACAGCAGATTAGGCAAGCAAGACAGGTTGAGGTGAGTGTTAGATATCTAAAAGTTGCCACATTGAGAAGTACCAGCAGGGATGGAGTGAGGAAGGAGCAGGTGGTGAAGAACATTATGGTGAATTATAAGGGACACTGATGTAGAGTCAAACACACCAGGAACAGCAATGACAGACTCTCAGTAAATGTTGGATTCCCTTCATAAGCATCTCCACAATGATTAGCTTACATCATCAAATTAACTTATGTTCAATTTTATTTCATTTTATTAAATAGAAAAATTTCCCTCAAAAACCAGCCAGTCGAGACTTATTATTGGTGATTCCATATTTGCAAATTTTACTTGCTAAAATTTACTTATCACCACAAAATCAATACTCATAGTAATTTCCTAGTTATGTGTGAACATGCATAGTGCAGTGAAATATTGGAGTCACCTGACACACACATTCCCAGCTGAGACCAACAGGTGATGCTCTGCCTTCTTGTTTCAGCTCCCATACTGTCACTGAGTGTCCTTTTCCCAGTATATTTTGTGCCATGTTTTTCACTTTTTTTTTTTTTTTTTTTTTGCTTTATGTTGCTTTAAAATGGCCCCAGAACATTGTACTGTCTAGAGTTCCTAGAAGGCTTTGATGTTCCTTACAGAGAAAATACATGTTAGGCAAGCTTCCTTCATGTATGAGTTACGGTGCTGTTGGCTGTGAGTTCAACATTAATGAATCAACAACATAGATTAAATAAGATCTCTTAAAATGGAAACACATGTAAAACAACATTATATTTCAATCTGCTGACAAAAATAAGACCAGAGGCTCTTGTATTTTTTTCTAGGACCAATTGTTCAGTATTGGCTAATTCAGTCTTCATGGCAACTTCACAGATCATAACTACTATGAATAATAAGAATTAACTATTTATGGTAAAAGCTTCAGTGCTTATAAAAGTGACATTTCCAGACAATTACTTAGTAATACTGGATTTTGTGAAGATGAAGCTATAATACGAAGCAGAACGTAATGGCCAAACACAGGTTTACACACAGAATTTCAAGAACACCTATGTCAACACCACATCCACTCTATCAATAAACACAATCACAATGTGAGTCACAAAAAATGTGATGCTTAAAGAAATAACTAAAAACCAATTTTGCCAGATTAAGTGAAGCAAATATGAGTGCATATTTTAAAATTTAAATTTTGATTTATACAATCAACAATTTAACATAAGAAATTTGCAAAATTTTTCTCTTACCCACTATAGAGAGCTCTTGATTCCTGTAATATAATTACACAAGAACACACTAAAACACTCCATAGAAATGAAATATTGTTCAATTCACTTCAAAAAACAACTGCTATGGGAGGAAGTTTTTGGAGATAGTAAATATGTTTATTATTATGATTGTTATGATGGTTTCACAGGTGTATGCATTTGTCCAAACACATCAAATTGTATACATTAAAGATGTGCAGTTTTCATATATAATTATATCTTTATTGATTTCATACCAATAAAGCTAGTAGAAAAAAAAAGAAGTGGTGCGCTGCAGGAAAAAAAAAGCAACTGCTATGACTATAAATTATCACCATATAATAAATAAATTTGCACATGCTAATAGAATGACAGATTTATATTCACAAGAAATAACCATTTAGAATATTACAAAGTCTGTCTTTAATTTTTTGCAAATATTTTTGCACTATATTCAAAAAGTGCCTTTTAATTTTAATATTTTATCAAAACAATCTTTATCAATATTCTCTATCAAAATATAAGACCAAAAACAAAGCTGATAAATCTGTTGTGAACTGCAACACTGTCTAAAGGTCATTTCTTATTGGACACAAAAATAAGTTATTGGCTTTAGACATTATCTGACACCAATTTTAATCCTAGCTCTTTCCTACTCTCCTGCCTAAAATTTATTCAGCAAATATAAACTATTTTTAATTCCTCACTAACAAAAATTATAAAACCTTTTTATTAAAAGGCCTTCTGTTTTAAGTCCTTCAAAGATGAAAAATCTGGCCAGGCATGGTGGTTCACAGCTGTAATTCCAGCACTTTGGGAGCCAGGGCAGGTGGATCACATGAGGCCAGGAGCTCGAGACCAGCCTAGCCAACATGGTGAAACCCTGCCTCTACTAAAAACACAAAACATTACTTGGGCATGGTGGCGGGCACCTGTAGTCCCAGCTACTCGGGAGGCTGAGGCACGAGAATTGCTTGAACCAGCTACTCCCAGCTACTCCCAACTGCTCCCAGCTACTCAGGAGGCAGAGGTTGCAGTGAGCCAAGATCATGCCACTGCACTCCAGCCTGGGTGACAGAGCAAAAAATATATATGTTTTTCTAATGATAATGAATATTCCTGTATTTCATATTTCAGATTGGGCTCTTTACACAACAAATTTTCTTAAAGTAGGTTGTCAGTTAACAGGCCAGTTTCTTAATTAAAGCACTGGAAGTAATGCAGCAGTTTCCTTTCCAGGTAACAAATCTCTTTCTAAAGGTGTGATTACCTTCACACTCTCAAGTCTTCCCTAAATTAGTGTTGTGTCCTTTTCTGTGCTTAGTGATTCACTGTGAAACTGAAACCTGAGACAAACAAATCTAAATACATGAAAGCAAACAGAAAATTCTTAATTTTCAAGACAGAGAAATGGGTCATCATTTCTCAAAGACTTTTATAAATGAAACTGTTCTGTATGTTAGTGTTTATGTGTATAGGGATATTTTAGACTCAAAATGTATCTGTTTTCAGAATGAGATTATTCATTGCTGATAAAATATAAAGCTCTAGGTTAGAAAGTTTTAGGATTTACAAGTAAGGGGATGGGTAGAAATAGGGATGGACAAGACTCCATCTCAAAAAAATATATATATTTTCTAATGATAATGAATATTCCTGTATTTCATATTTCAGATTGGGCTCTTTACACAACAAATTTTCTTAAAGTAGGGTGTCAGTTAACAGGCCATTTCCAGTGCTCTTAATTAAAGCACTGGAAATAATGCAGCAGTAAGAGGATGGGTACAAGATGGGTAGAAATCACAGGAAAAAAGAGCAATGCCCCAAAAATTTACAGGTAATGTTGCAATTGCTTTTATCAATGATGTAAGAACTGACCCTACTGAAGTATTTGCCACATCCAGTTCTGTAACTATACGGAGTATAGTAACTATTATATATATATATAATATATAATATAACATAACTGTAATGAACCAATCTTCTCTCTATACCTGTAATCTCGCCCAGTAACTACACAACGTGGGTTCTGAATGTCCATGGAAAAGGAAAAGGTAAAAGTTGATAACAAGGTGAGTCATCATCAGCAAACAGCAGCACCCAAAGTAAAAAGTTCTCTAAATGTCAAAACAACAGACTAAGCATGATCAAAGAAAAGAAATCTCCTTTCCAAAAACCTGTCTTCAAAAAGTAACCAAAATCCAACTTTCCAACAAGAATAAAGATAGAAAACAAATCTTTTAGATTCCTATCCTACTCATTCTCTTACATTCATTTTCCACAGTTGGAAAAATAAATTAGAGAGGAAGATGAATTATCACAGAAAAAGAAAAAAAGATAAATGCTATAATGTTGAAGACGAAATTTGTATTTGATTTTATCTATTAAATTTGAAAAGACACCCAATCCTCAGTTTTTACATTCCTGACAATCTCATTTCTCTCTCCAAAAACTTTTAAGATTCAAAAATTAGATACAATCCATTTTGGGGGAATTTATCCAAGGAAATATCTAAAAATAAATATCTAAATACAGCAAAGATTTTACTATCACATTGTTTATTATGAACTGTAATGGCAAGAAGTAGAAAACAGTCTAAATGATCAACGATGGGGAACTGCTGAAATATATTTTGATATATCCACACAGTGGAATTCTGTACTTATTTCAAATAGTATACATCTGCCCCTGACTTGGAAAAATGCTCATAATAGATGAGTATAAAAATGAATTTTTATTAAATGCGAATGAATGCATACATATGAAAGGGGAATGAATATATGCTAAGGTATTAAGAGTACTCAGAATGCTTGGTTTGCTTATATTTCCTAATTTCTTTTATAATAAACACATATTTTTGTTTGTTTGTTTGTTTAAAAGATCTATCAGAAGTAAAACACAAAAATAGGCTGAGCGTGGTGGCTCATGCCTGTAATCCCAGCACTTTGGGAGGCTTAGGTGGGCAGAACACTTGAGCTCAGGAGTTTGTGACCAGCCTGGACAACATGGCAAGACTTCGTCTCTCCAAAAAATACAAAAATTAGCCGGGCATAATGGTGTGTACCTGTAGTCCCAGCTACTCAGGAGGCTGAGGTGGGAGGATCACTTGAGTCTGGGGGGCAGAGGTTGCAGCGACCCAGGATCTCACCACCTCATTCCAGCCTGGGTGACAGAGTGAGACTGTCTCAAAAAATAAAATAAAATAAAAGCAGATAAAGATTAATAATTGTCATTAACATCATCAGCCTAAAGTAAACAGAAGTTCCATTTCACACTGGCAGAAAAGTCACTTCTTTTTTTGTTTTTGTTTTTTTTGAGACAGAGTCTTGCTCTGTCGCCCAGGTTGGTGCCAGGCCCAGTACAGTGGCGCAATCTCAGCTCACTGCAACCTCTGCCTCCCAGGTTTAAATGATTCTCTTGCCTCAGCCTCCCAAGTAGCTGAGATTACAGGCACCCGCCACCATGCCCAGCTAATTTTTGTATTTTTAGTAGAGACAGGATTTCACCATCTTGGCCAGGCTGTTCTCGAACTCCTGACCTCGTGATCTACCCGCCTAGTCATCCCAAAGTGCTGTGATTACAGGCACGAGCCACCACGCCCGGCCAGAAAAGTCACTTCTAATTCTATATTTAATGAGAGAAAAAATGCTAGATACTCACATAGGTTAGTATCAATTCATATAACTTATTTCCCTGACATGTAGGAATATTTTGCCTATTTATAATAAAGGCAAATGATTTGGATTGTCTAAGAAATGAGGCATTCTAGCTAGATGATTTTCAAAAGGTAAAAACAATTTCACCCAAAAATGAACAGGTTCAATTTCCTGTAGGTAAATGGAGTATGATGAACAAAATTTAATACTTATTTGATGAATGAGGATCTTAGTGCCTGAAAGGTCAATGCAAGTTATAAAGCTGTGGACACAGACAAATACAGAGAGAAACTACATGAATGAGTTTGGACTCAAGCATATATTGTGGAAATGGGTTCCCTGAATAAATCCCAGACATGCACTTGTTTTCTTGTGATATGTGTCTGTCTCTGAGCTTACGGTTCAAATTCAGATGCTAAACTTAGTGTACTAGTAGCCTTGAGTTAACTGTAGTTTTTTTATAAGTCACTGGAGAAAGTTATGTAGCAAAATAAATACTAAGACAAGCAGTATTCCATGTTCAAACAAGACAATATTAGAATTTTTGCTCATTATCAAACATATATACCAATTACCTAAGGGAGACTTGGAAAAACATGTGAGCAAGGCAGAAACTTCTAGAAAAAAGCAAAAAATGACAGAGATCACTTCATTAAGACATTTAACTTCTCTGTGACCAAAATACCATAGATAAAATAAGACAAACAGCAACATAGAAAAAAATATATTTCTAACAGATTGTCAAGATTTACATCTTCATTGTATTTTTGTATTTTTGTTTATTTATTTTTGAGACACGGTTTTGCCCTGTCACCCAGGCTGGAGTATTGTAGCACAATCGCAGCTCACTACAGCCTCAACCTCCCAGGCTTAAGCCATCTTCCTGCCTTGCCCTCCTGAGTAGCTGGGACCATAGGCATATGCCACTACACCAATTTAAGTTTTTGTATTTTTTGTAGAGACCTCATTTCACATGTTGCCTAGGCTGGTCTTGAACTCCTGGGCTCAAGCGGTCTGCCCACCTCAGCCTCCTAGAATGCTGGGATTAAAGGAATGAGCCACGATGCCCAGCCCATTATATTTTTCAAAAATCTCTTCTGGTCATTAGGAAAAAGACAAAACTCACTAAAAGTCATTAAGCAGGCATTCACAAAAGGAAGAAAATAGTATCTGGTAATGTTTTATATAAATAGAAATTTTAAAATATGAACTGGACACCTTTTGTTAAAGTAACAGTGATTATGAATAAAAGTATATTGGCAATCAGAAGAAGAAACAGACACTCAAATATTGCTGGTAGTATGTAAATCAGTATAACATTTCCATAGGGAAATTTGGCAGTGTGTCAAAAGCCTTAAAAGTACACACTTATTGACAAAACATTTCTATTCCCAGGACTCTATCCCTAGAAAATAATTAAGTAGTATTCTATATAAAGGAATATTCATTGCACTTAATATAGAAGTCAAAAGCTAAACTTTTATCACTTGATATTGGTAAAATAAATTCTGTTCATTCAAAATTATGTTACACCAATATAACATATTTTTAGTTTTTCATTAAAAATTATTTTATACCAATATAGCATATACAATATTTTTAATTTTTCATTTAAAATTATGTTATACCAATATTTTCTTATAACACATCAGAAAGTGTTCAGAAATGTTAAACAGTAAACAGTGCAAGAAAACAATGTGTACCATCATCCCAATTGCTCTTTTAAGTATATTTTTGTACACAGCTATGGGTTTTAATACATATATATGCACTTACATACACACATATGTGTATGTGTGCATATTTTAAAAGACTGAAAGTACCACAGCAAAACATAAATTTGAAGTACTTGTAATTCTGTATTTTCTAAATTTTCTATCTTAAATATACAGCTTTGATATCAGAAGAAACTATTATTAATAAAAGCAAACATCTGTTCATAGCAGCACTCTTCACAACAGCCAAAAGGTGAAAAGGATCCAAGTGACCATCAATGGATGAATGTAAAACAAAGTGTAGTATATACATAAAATGAAATATTTTTCAGACATAGGAGTAAAGTACTGATATTACTATAATGTGGATAAACCTCTAAAATACTATATTGTCAAAAAAGCCAGGCTCAAAAGGTAACATATTCCAGAATTACATTTATATGAAACGTCCAGAATAGATAAATCACATAAAATGCAGATTAGTGGTTGCCAGGAGCTGCAGGGAGGAGAGAATGGAAACTGCCTTATGGTTACAGGGTTTTACTTTGGAATTATGGAGATGTTTTGGAGTGTTACAATGCACACTTTATACGTATCCTAAATGCCACTGAGTTTTCACTTTTAAATGATTAATTTTATGTTATATGAATTTAGCCTTAATAATTTTTAAATTTAAAATTTAGAAATTGTAAAGAAAAAAGTAAACATCCAGTCATCACATTCCTCTTTAAAATTTACCAAATCATTTCAATCGCTTGAGACCATTTCCTCTACCAGTAGATTCCAGGTATGCTAGTGTGTCTGTCTCTCTTGCATGTGCTACTTTTATTACAAAAATAATAAAGTCTAACATTAATATAGTACCATGAGCTGTTCTAAAGAGTTCATATGTATTAAGTATGTTTAATCCTCACAACTCTATGGGGTAGGTATTATTAATTTCTATTATGATTATCCCTACTTTACAGATTAGAACAACACAGAATAAAGTGACTGGCTAAGGATTACACAGCTAGTAAGTGATAGAACTGGGATTTAAACCCAGCCAGACTGAGTTCAACCCTCTCAACTGCTTTAACTGTTATGTTTTACTTCCTCTCAAAGAATCCATGATCTCTGTAGAAAAACTAGAAATAGAGCTTTATATGTGAAATAGAGGATGACAAGACATACATAATCTTGCCACCCAGGGATAATCACAGTTAATTTGTTGCACATTTTCCCAAATAGATACACACGCATATCTACCTACACCAATGTCTTCATAAGATGTTTTGTATTCTGCCTAATATATTGTAAATCTCTTCCATGTAAATAAATACACTGCCATATCAACACATTTAATGACCCATGATATCCATATCATAAGGAAACAATATATTTAACCAGTCGCCTCTTAAAAATGTGGGTTGTTTATAAATAACACTAAGATGAATAACAACCTTCTACGTATACCACTGTTTAGTTAACCAATTTACTTAAGATAATTACAGAAATAGATGCAGAATACCTGGTAAGAACATGTATTTTAAAGCTCTTGATAAATATTACCCAACTGTTTCCAGACAGTCTTTAATCATTTATACTCTCACCTGTAAGTTATGAGAATACCTCCCTTTAACACATTTATTTTTCAGCATTTTCCCAGCTAATCTCAGAACAAAGTCTATCTTACAAACCTGAAGAACATTTAAATTTCTAACTTACACCTTCAACAGATACACATTCCCAAGGAGGCAAAACTATATTTGGATTGGGGGCGATTCTTTTAAATGTACAGATTAAATTGAGGCAAACAGACATCTTTACAAAGTTGAGCTTTTGCCAGCTCAGAGTGTGATATATCTCTATTTAGGAATAATTGTCTTATAAAACATCCCTGTGGAATATGATCATTTTCAAATGAGTAAATAAGGCCTCAGCAGTTGACAGCCATAGGTTAGTGAATAAACTAAACTAAAATTTATTTATTTATTTATTTTGTATTATACTTTAAGTTTTAGGGTACATGTGCACAACATGCAGGTTTGTTACATATGTATACATGTGCCATGTTGGTGTGCTGCACCAATTAACTCATCATTTAACATTAGGTATATCTCCTAATGCTATCCCTCCCCCCTCCCCCCACCCCACAACAGGCCCCAGTGTGTGATGTTCCCCTTCCTGTGTCCATGTGTTCTCATTGTTCAATTCCCACCTACGGGTGAGAACATGTGGTGTTTGGTTTTATTGTCCTTGCGATAGTTTGCTGAGAATGATGGTTTCCAGCTTCATCCATGTCCCTACAAAGGACATGAACTCATCATTTTTTATGGCTGCATAGTATTCCATGGTGTATATGTGCCACAATTTCTTAATCCAGTCTATCATTGTTGGACATTTGGGTTGGTTCCAAGTCTTTGCTATTGTGAGTAGTGCCACAATAAACATATGTGTGCATGTATCTTTACAGCAGCATGATTTATAATCCTTTGGGTATATACCCAGTAATGGGATGGCTGGGTCAAATGGTATTTCCAGTTCTAGATCCCTGAGGAATCGCCACACTGACTTCCACAATGGTTGAACTAGTTTACAGTCCCACCAACAGTGTAAAAGTGTTCCTATTTCTCCACATCCTCTCCAGCACCTGTTGTTTCCTGACTTTTTAATGATTGCCATTCTAACTGGTGTGAGATGGTATCTCATTGTGGTTTTGATTTGCATTTCTCTGATGGCCAGTGATAATGAGCATTTTTTCATGTGTTTTTTGGCTGTATAAATGTCTTCTTTTGAGAAGTGTCTGTTCATATCCTTCGCCCACTTTTTGATGGGGTTGTTTTTTTCTTGTAAATTTGTTTGAGTTCATTGTAGATTCTGGATATTAACCCTTTGTCAGATGAGTAGATTGCAAAAATTTTCTCCCATTCTGTAAGTTGCCTGTTCACTCTGATGTAAGTTTATTTTGCTCTTTAGTTTAATTAGATCCCATTTGTCAATTTTGCCTTTTGTTGCCATTGCTTTTGGTGTTTTAGACATGAAGTCCTTGCCCATGCCTATGTCCTGAATGGTATTGCCTAGGTTTTCTTCTAGGGTTTTTATGGTTTTAGGTCTAACATTTAAGTCTTTAATCCATCTTGAATTAACTTTTGTATAAGGTGTAAGGAAAGGATCCAGTTTCAGCTTTCTACATATGGCTAGCCAGTTTTCCCAGCACCATTTATTAAATAGGGAATCCTTTCCCCATTTCTTGTTTTTGTCAGGTTTGTCAAAGATCAGATAGTTGCAGATATGCGGCATTATTTCTGAGGGCTCTGTTCTGTTCCATTGGTCTATATCTCTGTTTTGGTACCAGTACCATGCTGTTTTGGTTACTGTAGCCTTCTAGTATAGCTTGAAGTCAGGTAGTGTGATGCCTCCAGCTTTGTTCTTTTGGCTTAGAATTGACTTGGTAATGCGGGCTCTTTTTTGGTTCCATATTAACTTTAAAGTAGTTTTTTCCAGTTCTGTGAAGAAAGTCATTGGTAGCTTGATGGGGATGGCAGTGAATCTATAAATTACCTTGGGCAGTATGGCCATTTTCATGATATTGATTCTTCCTACCCATGAGCATGGAATGTTCTTCCATTTGTTTGTATCCTCTTTTATTTCCTTGAGCAGTGGTTTGTAGTTCTCCTTGAAGAGGTCCTTCACGTCCCTTGTAAGTTGTATTCCTAGGTATTTTATTTGCTTTGAAGCAATTGTGAATGGGAGTTTACTCATGATTTGGCTCTCTGTTTGTCTGTTGTTGGTGTATAAGAATGCTTGTGATTTTTGCACATTGATTTTGTATCCTGAGACTTTGCTGAAGTTGCCTATCAGCTTAAGGAGATTTTGGGCTGGGACGATGGGGTTTTCTAGATATACAATCATGTCATCTGCAAACAGGGACAATTTGACTTCCTCTTTTCCTAATTGAATACCCTTTATTTCCTTCTCCTGCCTGATTGCCCTGGCCAGAACTTCCAACACTATGTTGAATAGGAGTGGAGAGAGGGCATCCCTGTCTTGTGCCAGTTTTCAAAGAGAATGCTTCCAGTTTTTGCCCATTCAGTATGATATTGGCTGTGAGTTTGTCATAGATAGCTCTTATTATTTTGAGATACGTCCCATCAATACCTAATTTATTGAGAGTTTTTAGCATGAAGCATTGTTGAATTTTGTCAAAGGCCTTTTCTGCATCTATTGAGATAATCATGTGGTTTTCGTCGTTGGTTCTGTTTATATGCTGGATTACGTTTATTGATTTGCGTATGTTGAACCAGCCTTGCATCCCAGGGATGAAGCCCACTTGATCATGGTGGATAAGCTTTTTGATGTCCTGGTGGATTCGGTTTGCCAGTATTTTATCGAGGATTTCTGCGTCGATGTTCATCAGCGATATTGGTCTAAAATTCTCTTTTTTTGTTGTCTCTCTGCCAGGCTTTAGTATCAGGATGACACTGGCCTCATAAAATGAGTTAGGGAGGATTCCCTCTTTTTCTATTGATTGGAATAGTTTCAGAAGGAATAGTACCAGCTCCTCCTTGTACCTCTGGTAGAATTCAGCTGTGAATCCGTCTGGTCCTGGACTTTTTTTGGTTGGTAAGCTATAATTATCACCGATCCCACAGAAATACAAACTACCATCAGAGAATACTATAAACACCTCTACAAAAATCAACTGGAAAATCTAGAAAAAAGGGATAAATTCCTTGACACATACACCCTCCCAAGACTAAACCAGGAAGAAGTTGAATCTCTGAATAGACCAATAACAGGCTCTGAAATTGAGGCAATAATAAAATTTATTTTTTAAAATAAAAAGCAAGTATCACCCATGCCTGCCTTACATCACTGACCTAAGAGTCTTTTCCTACAGAAAAAAAAAAAAAACATAGGCTGTCATGGATGTAATTTATAAGATTATGATTCCTCCATACTGTAGGTCACCTGATAAACCAAGTCAGAATTATAGAAGGCTAAGACATTCTATGGTCCCTAAACCTTGTCTTGAGGAATACTAAGTATTTCATGCTAAATGTCTAAATTCAATTGGTTTAGATGACTAAATGAAATTGTAGAAGCAGTCATCTGTTGGCAGATTCACCAAGCCCTCTTGTTGACTATTTTCAGACAATGCTTATTTTCTAAAAACCATCAAGCTACATTCTCTGCCCAGTATGACCATATTGGACAGGAAAAATCCCCCTTCAGTCAAGAGTATCGAACAAAAAGCAAAGACCTAATTCCTATTTTATCTAAAAATATAAAACAAGAAGAAATAAAGTCATAAAATGTCAAGCTTGGAAAGGACTTTACAGATGATCTAAACCAGTCTCTTTCTTTGCCAAATGAGAAGATGGAGTCCAGCAGAAAGCAAGTTACTCAGGTCACACAATTAATGACAAGTAAAATCTTGTAACTGGGTCTCTTGACTCACAAGCCAATGCTTATCCCACCACACTCTGGTGCACACATAACCAATTGAGCATTACCTGCCAATCAATTCACTTCCAAAAAAAGTGATTAAAAATTTTTCTTCTGGATAATTAAAATTAGATTATGCTTTTCAAGCTACTGTAAATTAAGGCCAATTTTTTACATAATATTGAAGAACTATTAAGCCTCTACCATTAAATAATTTTACTAAATTTAAAACATTTCAAGTAAAATCAAATTTGAGCATAATTCTTCAAAATTCCTCAACATGTTAGACATATGTTGTATTTTTGAAGGAGCTAATTAATTCAATGAAAAATATTGTCAATTAGAAATTTTTATCAAACAGTGTAGAAATAAAGGTGTATATTTCTGGCAGGCCAAAAAAGAGAAAAACCAGCAACTGGCACAAAAGCAAACCTTAAACAAACATATTCTCCTGTTGTATTTGCTTGAATAAACCAGTCTACCAAAACACAAAATCAAGACCTACGCATATATCTGCTTCCATATGCTGTTTGTATTTTTATCAGTACAGTCACTAAGAAAGCACTGAGAAAAAGATGCCTTTCCAGAATAGCTGAACATGAGAAAGTAAGGGGGAAAGCTGGAAGAGTTGTGATTTCATGGGTGCAGAGGAAGATTGAATTTAGGTTTCATTGAGCCGTGGTCATCAGTGAGATAAACTGTGAAGCCTGGACATAAACCTATCATTAATAAATTGTATGTTTAATATGGTTAGTATGGGAACTATCACTAGGTTTTATCTGTGAAGAAGCCATGGAGAATATGTTTACTATTTTCTCTAGATTAAAAAATCTAGTCTCTTGTTGAATCACTTTTTTCATGTTTAAACAACATGAAATTTTTAAGAAATTATTTAAAGTATACAAAGTTAGGTATTAAAAAAAAAAAGACTCTCTCAAGAGAGTCATTCAGTGGCCATTTTAGTGAACTGCTGAACTTTAGAATTCCCAGTTAGAAAGTAATTTGGAAAACATCCAAATTTTATTGGATATTTTATTTAACACTAATTTTTACCACAGCTGTTTTGTTCTTTTTAGATCTTGTATTCTGCCGTAAGCCTATAAAGGAGTGATAGGCCCATAAAAATACATTTTCTATTCCACAGTTAAATTTACATTATTTCTTATTGCACTAAGAACTTAGAGATAATGGGGTCTCTACAGTCATTAATTATGATCTGTATTTTACACTTTCTAAATAAAATCCATAATAAATACGATCTGTATTTTACAGTCTCCAAATAAAAGCCAACTGTTTTATGAGGATGCATCATAATGGCCTGTATCCCAATTAAAACCTCATGCTGAAAAAGAAGCAACTCTTCAGGGAGAATGGGATACCCAGAAATTAGCTGAAAACATTTACTTGGATCGTACACCTAGATATACAAATATGAGCCAATTTCTATAATATTTTTCTTGGTGCAACAACAAAATTTCTTCTAATAAACCTAATTTCTCTCTATACTAAAGGTGATATACTGTGGGGTCAGATGTTGGCCTTTATTTAGAACTAGGCTGTGCTGCCATCTTAATAAGACCAGGGAGATGGTACACATATTTAATGTAAGGTTTTTCCCAGAGAAGGCACTTTGATTTATCTCTTCTTTCCAAAGTAGACATAGTTTCCATCTACTAGCTTGCTGGTTCTACAGTTTTAAACATGAAATTAAATGAGAAATCTAAGAAAAGTCTGACATCATATTCATTATAATTTGGCAAGTGTTCATTTTATATCAGAAAAGCCACCTCCCACCCCAAATCATTTCAAATGACACATACGACTGGATTGAGTAACTGGTAACTGTGCCTAAATATCACCCAGCAGAAAAATTTTAAGTGTCATTAGAATAAAACTTCAGAAATAAGCCTATGGGAAAGTAAAGTGTTATGGGTTGAATTGTGTCCCCAAAAAATTCACATGCTGAAGTCCTAACTCCTAGTACCTCTGAATGTAACCTTATTTGGTCCTTTGCAGAAGCAATAGACTTAAAATGAGGTTATTATGGTGAGCCAAATCCAATATGGCTGCTATCCTTATAAAAGGGAAACTTGGACAAAGAGATAACCATAGAGGGAGGATGGATGTGAAGAGACACACAGGGAGAAGATGGCCATCCATGCCAAGGAGAGAAGCCTGGAACAGATCCTTCCGTCATAATCCTTAGAAGGAACCAACCCTGCTGGCACCTTCATTTTGGACTTCTAGCTTGCAGAACAATAAATCTGTGTTTTGTAAGCCACCCAGTTTATGGAGCTTTGTTATAGCTGTCCCCAGAAAACTAATACAAAAGGATATCCCCAAACTAGAAAGGGGGGAAAAGTCATGTGCAATAAAGAAAATGGATGAGCTTGATCAAAATGTCTCAAATTAAGACTGAAAATTATAAGTATGCCTCATTTTAAGAGATTCTTAAACAAGACATCATAATAAAACAACAGCTGCTATTCTTAGAACAAAATCTTGCATTTAGAAGACATGTTGAAGTATACTTTGTTCAGCATTACTCTTACCAAGTAACTATTTTCACTTCCCCCTTCAGTTACTACCACTTTTCATCCCTGACTAGCAAAGCTCCTCAAAACAATTGTCTGTTCTCACTGTGTTGCCTCCTTTCTTCCCTTTCCTGAACCCATTCCAATCAGGTTTTTACCTCTCTCCCTCAGTCAAAATTGCTTTTTTCAAGATAATTGAAAAGACCTTCACCTTGCTAAATAAAAACATCTGTTTCAATATTCCTCTCACTAGATCTAACAACTGTGTTTGATTTCATCCATCAACCCTCTTCTTCAACACTTTCTTTATTTGACCTCTGGGACACCATCCTCCATTGGTTCTAACTCTCCTGATGTGCCCTAGCACTTGGTCCTTGACTACTACTTTTTAGCTAAACTTGCTCCCTAGGAGACCTTAGAAAAGCCTATCATTTCTTCCAAAATACATATATATAAATATATTTTATGTACAAAATATATAAAAAATCCAATTTCTTCTCACCATTCCACACCTAACACCTTAATCTAAGCTGCCATAATGCCTCACCCATATTTTCGTAATATCCTAACTCCTTTGTTGTTACCCACATCTCTGGCAGTCTATTTCCCACATAGCAGCTAGTTTGATCTTTTTACACATAAATCACATCAGATTACATCTGTGCTCAAAAGCCTCTATGGCCTTCATCTCATTCAGAATAAAAGGCAAAGTCTTTCACACACCCTAAAAGGCACCATGTGATCTGCCACACTCCACCCACATGACCCCTGTGGTCTCAATTCCTGCCATGTCCCTCTCATTCACTCTGCTCAAGCCACAGGGGGTCACTCTCCTCTGAACACTTAAAGTGCATGATCATTTTAGGGTTTTTGCATTTGCATTTGTAATTCCCTCTTTCTGGAAGATCTTTCCCCAGATGTCTCCTCTTCACTCAGGCATTATTCAAATGCTGTAACATCAAAAGCCCTTTTCTGACTTTTTAGATAGACACACATCCCTATACCCTCAGCTCCCTTATTTTTCTTCCTACATTTATCACCACTTGTCATGTATTTGTATAATGTCTATCTCTTTTTACCATTTCATAATCTCCATAAGAATGGAAACTCTCTTTTTGTTCTCTGATGTGTTCCCGGTATCTAGGCCAGGGGTAAACATAAAAGAAGGGCTGAAAAAATATTTGTTGAAAGAACAAATGGATACCACATGGCCTGGCATAGAGTAGATATTAAATAAATGGCACTTTGAAATATAGCCATTACACAAGGGATTCTTAACCCTGGCTATGCACTGGCATCTGGCTCCTGGACCCTGTCCTCAGATCCCTAAATTGGAAATAAATTGTTGGTCTGTGATTCTAACTTGCAGCCAGATTGAGAGCTACTTCACTGGACTATGAGTTCCTTAAAGAAAGGATTGTGCTTTCTCACAATTCTTTTTATAATTTAAGGAGGCATAAATATTATTTTGGAACTTGATGGAAAACTATGCAATGGAGGTTGGATTTTAGAGTCATTTAAACAAAGGTTGTAGGTAAGACAAGCAGTTGGATAAATAATGTAAATAATGTAACAATGGTTTTCCATAGGTGTTATGGCATGTGATTTTCATTCTTGCTTGTTCAAATTATTCAAATGGTTTATAATAAGCATGTTTACAGAAAAATAATGAAAGAAATATGGATAAGATCACTCAGACAGGATATCTACAATGCAAAAAGACAAAAAGCAAAAACCTGGGGCAATCGAGATTTACAAAGAGGTCATAGAAGAGTAGCTAAAGAAATAAGGACATAACAATGAGTGACAAACATTACAGTATAAGAAAGCAGAAGCCTGGAAGTAGAGTCAAATGCCTCAGATGGAATAGGATGAGGATTAAAGACACCACTAATAATTAGATGATTACTAACCATGACAAGAGATTCAGGAAAATAAGTGGGATAAAAGCCTGACTCTAGTGAATTGGAAAGAGAATTGAGGAAATAAAGGTAAACAATCTGATTTTGAAGAGATCAGGAAAACAAAGCCATAGCTGAAAATTTCAGGTTAAGGATTAGCCTGCCTCTGTCATAGAGAGTGCAGAACTCACTACTATGATGCCAAGTAAGTCACATTTATTCTCCCTGTCCTGTTAGGGTGATCACCTACTGCTATAAAAGATGGATTCTAAGACGAGATAAGCCTAAATGGGACATGTCAGTCAGTCACAGTACATACCAATACCTTTTCTCTTCCTGGAACAATATAAGAAAAACATAAGCGTCCTCAAAACTTGCAAAAACACTATTAGTCTAAAAGAATGCTTATCTTGTTCTAAATGCAAACATGTTAGTCAACAGAGTTCTCATCAGCTCCCACCAAAAGAAAAAAAAGAAAGAAAGAAAAAGAAAAATACAACTAAACCTAGCTATCTTGATGGATTTGTGATTTATGGTATTAAACTGAATTAAGTTTGGCCTAAAGCTGCCACTGTACATATTTTGAGTTTGGCATAATGGTTTCTCCATACATTATGAACTATAACGTAACTTGTGTAAACAGACTGTAATTTCATGAAAAGTAAACCCTTATAACAAGTAGCTGAGTCTCAAATCACAGTAGCTGCAGACAACCAGAGGCTGAAAGCTGCCAGATTACACCCAAAGAAGGTACATGCCAGCTGTACCAATCAAGTACTCTCTGTATGTCATTTCTTATTTTCTCGTTATATAGTCCACCAGGTTTGTAGGTGGGGGTACTCTGTTACGCCATGCTGTTGATGAAGACATACCCGAGACTGGGTAATTTATAAAGAAAAAGAGGTTTAATGGACTCACAGTTCCACATGGCTGGGGAGGCCTCACAATCATGGTGGAAGATGAAAGGCACATTTTACATGGTGGCAGACAAGAGAGAATGAGAGTCAAGTGAAAGGGGTTTCCCCTTATAAAACCATCAGATCGCATGAGACTTATTCACTACCACGAGAACAGTATGGGGAAACCACCCCCATGATTCAATTATCTCCCACCGGGTCCCTCCCACAACATGTGGGAATTATGGGAGCTACAATTCAAGATGGGATTTGGGTGGGGACACAGACAAACCATATCACCACCTTCATCAGGAATGCTGTCTGGTTCTAGAACTTTTTTCTTGCTCAAATGTTAAATTTAACTCCTCTCAGTTTTTCTTTAACAATAGAAACATAATTTCAATTAGGAATGAATATATTTAATTGTTCATCCAACTGAACACACACAAAGACTGTTTTCATTTCCATACAGTATGTGAATGCTCATTACCATGAACTAAACAAAGTCCTCATTTTAGCCTCTGAATGAGTGGCATGAGATCCACATTTCTCACCTGCACTCCCAGAGACATGCATTCATTAACTGATAGTTAAATGATCTACAGACAGGCAAGTAAGTGAAAGTATTAATAGTTCTAACAGCAGGCACATCTAATAGACTAACTGAATGGCTAGCTCCAAAAATCAAGATTTATCAGAACAGCGTTAAATACTGAATGAAACAAAGAATCACCTACAGGAATATCTCAGAATGCCAAAAATCCTTTAGTACTTACACTTACATGTTTAGACTGCTGCGGCTAAATTTTATAAAGAACTTACTGGAGTACTCACTAGTTAGTATTTAATGATCATAGATTACATTATCTTATTGGAGCTTAAGAATATCAAGTGCTATGATTACAACTATATTATGTTAAAAATAGGTATATTAAATAACAAATTGTGTATAGCCATATAGTAGGCTACTACTCAGCAGAAAGGAACAAACTTGATACACACCACAATGTGAATAAACCTCAAAAATCATTATGCTAAGTGAAAGAAGACAGCCCCCCACCCAAAAAAGAGTACATGCCATACAATTCCATTTATCTAAAATTCTATAAAATGCAACTGAATCTGTAGTGACAGCAGATCAGTGGCTGCTTAGGCACAGAGTGGAGGAAGGGTTAGATTACAAAGAGAAACAGGAAACTTTTGGGGATGTTGAAAATGACTATCTTGATTATGACAATAGTTTCATGAGTGCTTACATATGTCAAAACTGATCAATTTATATACTTCAAATATATGTATCTGAGTGCACTTCAATTAAGCTTCCATAAAGATTTGTTTAAAGATTGAGGCAATGATTTAACTTCTATATAAAATGTCTGAATATCACTTTAAAGCAGCATCATTTGCTTATGAATGATGAATGAACTAATAACAAATGATTGCTATTAAGTGGGCTAATATCTGTAAAACACTTACAGCAATGCCTGAGCCATATTAACTGATAAGTCTTAAAAGAAAGAGGTGTAAGGAAGAGAACAAAAACAAAAAGATGTAAAATGACAGAATTACACATCAATTTGTCCATCAATTTTTATTCTGAATTTTCTTTGGAATATAGTTTTCCAACAACAGAAAAAGGCCATCTGTTTTTGAAGTTTTACAGATTTCTGGTTTAAGATGACATCAGACTAACAAATCTCACTCTCACCTCTTCATGTACATCCTTCACTCCCAGAAATGTACAGATAAAAACAGAGGCAGAAAATGCCCTAGGTCCAGTACCTATCATGTGCTTCTTCACACAGAAGAACCACAGACAGCTCTGTTTCTTTAAAACATTCTCCTAATCGAGAATCTAACAGACAGAATGAGATCCTCAAAGTTCATCAGCATAGCATAAAAAGGAAGTTTCTCAGACAACAGAAACTGGACTAGGAACTCTGCACAGACATGCTATCAAGACAGGAGGACCAGTGGCTACCTACACACCTTGTGTGTGAGTAAAACACAGCAGTACATAAAGCTTTCCTTGTGAAAATGTGGAATTAACATCTACCTTGGAGGAGACGAAAGATTTCTGAAACACATGAGAAAAGGATCTCTACCTTGAAAAAAAGAAATCATGTGAAAATGATTGGCTACTGGGAAAAACTGTAAATAGCTGCTGGGAAAAACTGTAAATAGCTGCCTGGTACACCTAATAAGATTCGATCAATAGCCTCTAAGAATCAGTCATGGAGAGCTGTAAGCATAATAGATCAGTTCTGTGTAGGCAGAGTGGGAGGTAGTGGAGTTCAGTGGAAAGTGAGCTCTCTGGAGACAAATCTATCCCAGCTTTATGGCTCACTAGCTTTGTCATCTTTTGTAAGTTATTAATTGCCTTTGAGCTTCAGTTTCTTCATCTCTGAAAGCAGAGGCATGGACTTCTGTGAGAAAAGTGTTTCACACATTAACTACTCAATAAATGGAACTTGTTATCAAAAAAATCGAAGATAATTAACTGACAAAATGTTAGAATTAATAAGACAGCCCTGTAAGAAACTAGATACACAATTAATTTCTAAAAACCAGTGGCTTTTCAACATATCAGGGAAAAATCAATTAAAAGGTAAAGTGGTTGGCAGAAAAATGTCATGGAAAATAGTAACATAAAATAGTTCAGAATACAAAGATTGTGCTAGTGAGAAATACAGAATGCCTCAATAAATGCTAAAACAGACTGTATGTCTTTAAATGTGAAGATAATAAAAATATGACATTTTTTCCAAATAAATGGGCGAACTTAAGAGAATCCAAAAAAATTTTTAACTTTTCAAAATTATTCTGAAGTTGAATTGAAAGACTAAATAAGTGAGAACAGCTGAGAATGAAAGAAAATTAAGTGCCACCATATAAAACTATATTATAAAACTCTGCAATCTTGGTACAAAAAAAATCAATAGTGTAGAAAATAGCTCAAAAGAAATTGAATAAATGTGCATATATATAATATAGCACATATTATATATAAAACAATAGCTTATAAATTTTTATATATCCACATACACAATAGATGGTATAGAAAACAGACCAACAGAAAAAGGATGAATTATGGATTGTTCAAAACACTATTTGTAAAAACTGGTTATTCAGGGAACAAAGTCAGAGATATATCAAGTACTTAATAAAATTCTTGAGGAATCAAAATAGGGGAGTAAGTTCATGTCATATTTTTAAATGCCAAAAAACATTACCAAACTATATGTACATAATATTACCATTTTGTAACCATATGTGTACACCGATAATGAAATACATGCAAAGGACTTTTGATATATGTAATAGAGGCAGTATAGTCTGATGGTGAAAAGTATGGGCCCTGGTGTAGCAGCTTGGATTCACAAGTAACTTAAACATGGGGAGAAGATGCGGGGGTTCGAGCTTACCAATTAGAGTTAGGGAGATGAGTGAGTTAATAAATAAAAATGCACTTAAAATTTTACCTGGCTATTGTTATTATTTATTATTCATATTACAAATACTAAGATGTTAAAAGTGGCATGCTTATTTAGTGAGATTATGGGTGTTTTTATTGCTGCATTTTTCTGGAATGCATATATTGCTTTTAACTTTAAAAGGTGACAAATGTAGAAAAAAATGAGATCATTAAAAAAAAAACCTCAAGTAAATGATCTTAATATTTATCTGCTCTTTAGATAGGGAAGCACTTTCCTAGCATAACAGGCTCAGATATGTTTAAGCATCAATTATTATTTTGGTTCAAGTTATTTCCTGCTATGCATTATTTATATGCGTAAGAATTATCAAGTAGAAGTCTGCATTACATTTTCAAGGGTCAGTTCTTTCTGCTCTTAACGTTAGGAGGTAGGGTTAAACACCAAAGGGCATTGTGTTTTTACACTGTAGCATTCTTAGAATAAAGTGCTAAGTATGACAGAATAAGAATGTGTGTGGCCAGGCGCAGTGGCTCACGACTGTAATCCAAGCACTTTGGGAGGCCAAGGCGGCTGGATCACCTGAGGTCAGGAATTCGAGACCAACCTGGCCAACATGGTGAAACCCCGTCTCTACTAAAAATACAAAATTAGCCGGACATGGTGGCGTGTGCCTGTAATCCCAGCTACTCAGGAGGCTGAGGCAGAATTGTTTGAAGCTTGAAGCAGGGAGGCAGAGGTTCCAGTGAGCCAAGATAGCACCACTACACTCCAGCCTGGACAAAAAAGAGTGAAACTCCATCTCATTAAAAAAAAAAAAATGTGTGCTAGCTACGACTAATGCATCAAGGTCAAATATTTATCTTCTCACCAGTTACAGTAGGTATGGATATACCCCTGAGCAGTCATTGAACTGCCCCTTAAATCCATCATAGTGAAATTGTCAAAGTTCAGTAAATTAGAACTCATGGCTCCTATACATGGAACCTAGGTTTGCAATCCATCCAAAGAAGCAGCTCTGCAATTTTCAGAGTATAAAGACAAAGCTCATGGCTTCTGCATATGTAAAACACCTTCTAAGATGAACTAAATTCTGCATCCTTTTGTCTACTACCCGCTAATCCAAATCTTGTCCTCTAAATGAGCATTATAGCAATGCCTCTTATATATGACTGCACTTAATATATTTGAAGCTCATGTCATGGCCCCCTCAAGTCTACACTAAGCTAAACAACCCCATTTCCTTTGGTTAGTTTCCCGTGACGTACTTTCCAAATAACTAATCTTCCTAATTCACATCTCAAGCCAATGTCACCCTTTGTCAATATCCCTCTTCAAATATTGCACCTAAGTTGAATTAATGACCTAATATACATGTCTATCTTCCACAAACAAGGCATTCTTCTCATATAAACAGAACTCAAGACCCTCCATCATTGCTTTTGCAGCCATATGACAGCTATGGCTTCAGAAGTACTTTTAAGTAAAATTTCCCCATTCTATGCTTGAACATCTGATTTTCAGAACCAGAAAAGAACAGTCTACATTTAAATCAATTATGTTGGATTGCCCATTATTCTAGCCTTTTGAAATCATTTTGAATCCCAATTCTCTTTTCCAACTCATTAGGAATCCTACTCAGCTTTCTGACTTTACAAAATTTGGTTATGCCTTCTCAAAACCCAAGTATTATTTAAAATGGTAATAGTAAAACAGTAAAAGGACAGAAATTAGATATTAAGCACAGAAGTATTGCATTGGAGATGTTCTTTCAGTTTAGCATCACATACATTAATAATCTTAGTGTACCTTTGTTCAAATAGCCAGGAATCTGCCTAATATTCCGTCATTCATCATATACTATGCATTTTGTCAATAATGATATGACAATTCAAATGTCTCACTGTAGGCCAAGCATGGTGCCTCACACCTGCAATCCCAGTACTTTGGGAGGCTGAGGTGGGAGGATTAGTTGAGACCAGGAGTTCAAGACCAGCCTGGGCAACAGGGTGAAATCCTGTCTATACAAAATAATAATAATAATAATAATACAAAAATTAGCAAGGCATGGAAGCATGTGCCTGTAGTCCCAACTACTCAGGAGGCTGAGGTTGGAGGATCACTGGAGCTCTGGGAGGTCAAACCTATGTGAGCTGTTATTGTACCACTGCACTCCAGCCTGAGTGACAAAGGGAGACCCTATCTTTAAAAAGGGTTTGCTGAACTATTCACAATAGCAAAGTCATGGAAGCAAGCTAGGTGCCCATCATTGGTGGATTAGATAAAGAAAATGTGGTACATATACCCCATGGAATACTATAGAGCCATAAAAAACAACAAAATCATGTATTTTGCAGCAACATGGATGTAGCTGGAGGCTATTTTCCTAAGCAAAGTAACATTGGAACAGAAAACCAAATACCATATGTTCTTACTTATAAATGGCAGCTAAACATTGGGTACTCATGGAATTAAAGATGGCAACAATAGACACTACAAACTATTAGAAAGGAAAGGGAAAAGCAGGGGCAAGGGTTGAAAAACTGTTGGGTACTATGGTCAGTACCTGGGTGATGGGATCATTCGTATCCCAAACCTCAGCATCATACAATATGCCCAGATAACAAACGTACAAATGTACCCCAATCTAAAAGTTGAAAAATTAAAATAAGAAAACACCCTGAATATTAAAAATCACCCTGCCTATATCATACTCCAGATTTACGGGTCTCCTTCCCATCAACCTCCAGTCTGCTTCTGTGCTAATGCTAATCCTTCTCTACTGGCTGTACCTTCTCAGTTTCATCCTCAAATGCATCTCACTCTGCTTGCTTCTTAAATGCTATTGTTTCCCTAAGCACTCTCCTCAACACAGTGCTCTTGCTATACGCTCAGAGCCTAAGTGACCTCATCAACATCAATGGCTTCAATTACCTCTTATGTACTCATGGTTCCCAAGTTGTCTCTCAGCTGCACTCCTGTACATCCACCTGTCTTCAGGAGAGCACTGTTTGTGTGTGCCCAGGGTACTATAAACTCAGGATGTCCAATGCTGAACTCATCCTATTTCCCGCCCCCACCACCACCTCCTCCTTTTCCTTCTCTCAGTTTGTTTATCTCAATAAAAGACAGCAGCATCTACTCAGACCAAAAACTTGTAAGTCATGGTAGACTGAAATGTATCACTCGGTTGCAGACTCCTGAAAATAAGATGTCTTTAATAGCTGTCAAATCCATCTATTCTCTCCCTCTCCATTCATACTGTCACGTGTTTAGTTCTGTTAGTTATTTTCTCCCCGTGAGAGAGGCAAGAGTCTCCTAACTGATCTTCCTGCGTCCAATGTGATTTTCCTTTTATGTTCCTTCATTTGCCAACAGAATAATCTTTCTAATTTGATGTTAATAGCGCTTCATAGCTTGCATCACAAGACCTTCAGTCTCTGACACTTCTGCCACCACCACCCACGGGCCCTTCAAGTTGGCCCTTGAAATTGTAATATTATTTAATTCCTCTTTGATGTTATACAGTTATTTTCTTTGACTGAGATGTGGTGGTCTCTGTGCATCCTGTAAAGCACTACCATAAATCCTTCCAAACTCAGCTGAAACATCACTTGCTCTGACACCAGAGTTTCTTTAGTCTGATTTAGTTGCCTCTTCTCTGTGCTTCTATACAGCCCTGTGAATGACTCCATCACTTAACCCATCTGTACTATCATCATAGACTATCCTATAATTTTTTCCTGTGAGATACATGCTAGATGAGCTAATAAACATATGAATGGCAACTGAAAAAGAAGTAACAGAGAATGAAGAGTCATGAAATATCTAAAACACACTCTTAGAACCAAGAATACCAATCCAAGTGCAAGAATTCTTGGTCACTTTGTAGCTGCTTCCATATTTTTCTCAAACACCTGAAAGCCTTCATATATTGTAATGATTTAATAAGGTATTATGTACCAAACATTCTTTTTGGAAATTAAGATGTATTACAGTTTGATATGTTAAGGGAAGTAATTCCATATACCTTTTTAGGGACTAAATAATTGCTTTCTCCGGATATTACATATCTCAAAACACACAGATAAGAAAAAGTCTAGGGAAATATATATTATCCTTATTATACTAAAAGCTTGTATACATAACGATGCAAACACCTAAATAGGAAATCTCACAAAAAGTGAAATACAAAAAGCTAAGTGACACGAAAAATATTGACCTTCATGAGTGATTAAAGAAATGCACATGTTAGGTCACAAAATAAGTCTTAATACATTCAAAAGACTGAAACAATATCAAGCAGCTTCTCTGGCCACAGTGGAATAAAACTAGAAATTAATAATAAGAGCAATTTCGGAAACTATACAAATACATGAAAATTAAACAATATGCTCCTGAATGACCAGTGGGTCAACGAAGAAATTGAGAAGAAAATTGAAAAATTCCTTGAAACAAATGGTAATGGAAACACAACATACCAAAACTTATGGGATACAACAAAAGCAGTATTAAGAGGGAATTTTATAGCTATAAGTGTCTACATCAAAAAAGAAAAAAAACTTTAAATAAACAATCTAATGATGTATCTTAATGAACCAGAAAAGCAAGAGCAAACCAAACCCAAAATTAATAGAAAATAATAAAAATCACAGAAATAAATGAAATGAAGAAAATACAAAAGATCAATGAAACAAAAAGTTAGTTTTTGGAAAAGTTAAACAAAATTGACAAAACCTTAGCTAGACTAAGAAAAAAAGAAGATACAAATAAATAAAATCAGAAATGAAAAAGAAGACATTACAACTGATACTGCAGAAATGCAAAGGATCATTAGAGGCTACTATGAGTAACTATATGCCAACCAACTGGAAAACCTAAAAGAAGTGGACTAATTCCTAGACTCATACAACCTACCGAGACTAAACCAGGAAGAAGTCCAAAACCTGAACAGACCAATACCAATGAAATCAAAGCCACAATAAAAACTCTCCCAGTAAAGAAAAGCCTGGGACCCAATGGCTTCACTGCTGAATCCTACCAAACATTTCAAGAAGAACTAATCTCGGTCCAACTCAAGCTATTCTGAAAACACAAGAGGAGAGAATACTTCCAAACTCATTCTACAAGGCTAATATTACCCTGATACCAAAACCAGACAAAGACACATAATAAAAAAAACTACAGGCCAATATCTCTGACGAATACTGATGTAAAAATCCTCAACAAAATACTAGCAAAATGAATTCAACAACACATTAGAAGGATCATTCATCATGACCAAGTGAGATTTATCCCTGGGATGCAAGGATAATTCAACATATGCAAATAAATCAATGTGATACATTGGATCAACAGAATGAAGGATAAAAGCTACAAGATCATTTCAATTGATGCTGAAAAAGCATTTAATAAATTTCAACATCCCTTTATGATAAAAAAATTAAAAAACTAGGTATAGAAGGAACATACCGAGGGAGGAGCCAAGATGGCCGAATAGAAACAGCTCCGGTCTACAGCTCCCAGCGTGAGCGACGCAGAAGACGGGTGATTTCTGCATTTCCATCTGAGGTACCGGGTTCATCTCACTAGGGAGTGCCAGACAGAGGGCGCAGGTCAGTGGGTGCGCGCACCGTGTGCGAGCCAAAGCAGGGTGAGGCATTGCCTCACTCGGGAAGCGCAAGGGGTCAGGGAGTTCCCTTTCCTAGTCAAAGAAAGGGGTGACAGACGGCACCTGGAAAATCGGGTCACTCCCACTCGAATACTGCGCTTTTCCCACGGGCTTAAAACACGACGCACCACAAGATTATATCCCACACCTGGCTCGGAGGGTCCTACACCCACAGAGTCTCGCTGATTGCTAGCTCAGCAGTCTGAGATCAAACTGCAAGGCGGCAGCGAGGCTGGGGGAGGGGCGCCCGCCATTGCCCAGGCTTGCTTAGGTAAACAAAGCAGCCAGGAAGCTTGAACTGGGTGGAGCCCAACACAGCTCAAGGAGGCCTGCCTGCCTCTGTAGGCTCCACCTCTGGGGGCAGGGCACAGACAAACAAAAAGACAGCAGTAACCTCTGCAGACTTAAATGTCCCTGTCTGACAGCTTTGAAGAGAGCAGTGGTTCTCCCAGCACGCAGCTGGAGATCTGAGAACAGGCAGACTGCCTCCTCAAGTGGGTCCCTGACCCCCGAGCAACCTAACTGGGAGGCACCCCCAAGCAGGGGCACACTGACACCTCACACGGCAGGGTATTCCAACAGACCTGCAGGAGAGGGTCCTGTCTGTTAGAAGGAAAACTAACAAACAGAAAGGACATCCACACCAAAAACCCATCTGTACATCACCATCATCAAAGACCGAAAGTAGATAAAACCACAAAGAGAGGAAAAAACAGAACAGAAAAGCTGGAAACTCTAAAAAGCAGAGCGCCTCTCCTCCTCCAAAGGAACGCAGTTCCTCACCAGCAACGGAACAAAGCTGGATGGAGAATGACTTTGACGAGTTGAGAGAAGAAGGCTTCGGAAGATCAAATTACTCTGAGCTACGGGAGGACATTCAAACCAAAGGCAAAGAGTTGAAAACTTTGAAAAAAATTTAGAAGAATGTATAACTAGAATAACCAATACAGAGAAGTGCTTAAAGGAGCTGATGGAGCTGAAAACCAAGGCTCGAGAACTACGTGAAGAATGCAGAAGCCTCAGGAGCCGATGCGATCAACTGGAAGAAAGGGTATCAGTGATGGAAGATGAAAGGAATGAAATGAAGTGAGAAGGGAAGTTTAGAGAAAAAAGAATAAAAAGAAATGAGCAAAGCCTCCAAGAAATATGGGACTATGTGAAAAGACCAAATCTACGTCTGATTGGTGTACCTGAAAGTGATGGGCAGAATGGAACCAAGTTGGAAAACACGCTGCAGGATATTATCCAGGAGAACTTCCCCAATCAAGCAAGGCAGGCCAACGTTCATATTCAGGAAATACAGAGAACGCCACAAAGATACTCCTCGAGAAAAGCAACTCCAAGACACATAATTGTCAGATTCACCAAAGTTGAAATGAAGGAAAAAATGTTAAGGGTAGCCAGAGAGAAAGGTTGGGTTACCCTCAAAGGGAAGCCAATCAGACTAACAGTGGATCTCTCGGCAGAAACCCTACAAGCCAGTAGAGAGTGGGGGCCAATATTCAACATTCTTAAAAAAAAGAATTTTCAACCCAGAATTTCATATCCAGCCAAACTAAGCTTCATAAGCAAAGGAGAAATAAAATACTTTACAGACAAGCAAATGCTGAGAGATTTTGTCACCACCAGGCCTGCCCTAAAAGAGCTCCTGAAGGAAGCGCTAAACATGGAAAGGAACAACCAGTACCAGCTGCTGCAAAATCATGCCAAAATGTAAAGATCATCGAGACTAGGAAGAAACTGCATCAACTAACGAGCAAAATCACCAGCTAACATCATAATTACAGGATCAAATTCACACATAACAATATTAACTTTAAACGTAAATGGACTAAATTCTCCAATTAAAAGACACAGACTGGCAAATTGGATAAAGAGTCAAGACCCATCAGTGTGCTGTATTCAGGAAACCCATCTCACGTGCAGAGACACACATAGGCTCAAAATAAAAGGATGGAGGAAGATCTACCAAGCAAATGGAAAACAAAAGAAGGCAGGGGTTGCAATCCTAGTCTCTGATAAAACAGACTTTAAACCAACAAAGATCAAAAGAGACAAAGAAGGCCATTACATAATGGTAAAGGGATCAATTCAACAAGAAGAGCTAACTATCCTAAATATATATGCACCCAATACAGGAGCACCAAGATTCATAAAGCAAGTCCTGAGTGACCTACAAAGAGACTTAGACTCCCACACATTAATAATGGGAGACTTTAACACCCCACTGTCAACATTAGACAGATCAACGAGACAGAAAGTCAACAAGAATATCCAGGAATTGAACTCAGCTCTGCACCAAGCAGGCCTAATAGACATCTACAGAACTCTCCACCACAAATCAACAGAATATACATTTTCTTCAGCACCACACCACACCTATTCCAAAATTGACCACATACTTGGAAGTAAAGCTCTCCTCAGCAAATGTAAAAGAACAGAAATTATAACAAACTATCTCTCAGACCACAGTGCAATCAAACTAGAACTCAGGATTAAGAATCTCACTCAAAACCACTCAACTACACGGAAACTGAACAACCTGCTCCTGAATGACTACTAGGTACATAACGAAATGAAGGCAGAAATAAAGATGTTCTTTGAAGCCAACGAGAACAAAGACACAACATACCAGAATCTCTGGGACGCATTCAAAGCAGTGTGTAGAGGGAAATTTATAGCACTAAATGCCCACAAGAGAAAGCAGGAAAGATCCAAAATTGACACCCTAACATCACAATTAACTACAAAAGCAAGAGCAAACACATTCAAAAGCTAGCAGAAGGCAAGAAATAACTAAAATCAGAGCAGAACTGAAGGAAATAGAGACACAAAAAACCCTTCAAAAAATTAATGAATCCAGGAGCTGGTTTTTTGAAAGGATCAACAAAATTGATAGACCGCTAGCAAGACTAATAAAGAGAAAAAGAGAGAGGAATCAAATAGACGCAATAAAAAATGATAAAGGGGATATCACCACCGATCCCACAGAAATACAAACTACCATCAGAGAATACTACAAACACCTCTAGCAAATAAACTAGAAAATCTAGAAGAAATGGATAAATTCCTCGACACATACACTCTCCCAAGACTAAACCAGGAAGAAGTTGAATCTCTGAATAGACCAATAACAGGATCTGAAATTGTGGCAATAATCAATAGCTTACCAACCAAAAAGAGTCCAGGACAAGATGGATTCACAGCCGAATTCTACCAGAGGTACAAGCAGGAACTGGTACCATCCCTTCTAAAACTATTCCAATCAATAGAAAAAGAGGGAATCCTCCCTAACTCATTTTATGAGGCCAGCATCATTCTGATACCAAAGCCAGGCAGAGACACAACAAAAAAAGAGAATTTTAGACCAATATCCTTGATGAACATTGATGCAAAAATCCTCAATAAAATACTGGCAAACCAAATCCAGCAGCACATCAAAAAGCTTATCCACCATGATCAAGTGGGCTTCATTCCTGGGATGCAAGGCTGGTTCAATATACGCAAATCAATAAATGTAATCCAGCATATAAACAGAGCCAAAGACAAAAACCACATGATTATCTCAATAGATGCAGAAAAAGCCTTTGACAAAATTCAACAACCCTTCATACTAAAAACTCTCAATAAATTAGGTACTGATGGGTCGTATTTCAAAATAATAAGAGCTATCTATGACAAACCCACAGCCAATATCATACTGAATGGGCAAAAACTGGAAGCATTCCCTTTGAAAACTGGCACAAGACAGGGATGCCCTCTCTCACCACTCCTATTCAACATAGTGTTGGAAGTTCTGGCCAGGGCAATTAGGCAGGAGAAGGAAATAAAGGTATTCAATTAGGAAAAGAGGAAGTCAAATTGTCCCTGTTTGCAGACGACATGACTGTTTATCTAGAAAACCCCATTGTCTCAGCCCAAAATCTCCTTAAGCTGATAAGCAACTTCAGCAAAGTCTCAGGATACAAAATCAATGTACAAAAATCACAAGCATTCTTATACACCAATAACAGACAAACAGAGAGCCAAATCATGAGTGAACTCCCATTCACAATTGCTTCAAAGAGAATAAAATACCTAGGAATCCAACTTACAAGGGATGTGAAGGACCTCTTCAAGGAGAACTACAAACCACTGCTCAAGGAAATAAAAGAGGATACAAACAAATGGAAGAACATTCCATGCTCATGGGTAGGAAGAATCAATATCGTGAAAATGGCCATACTGCCCAAGGCAATTTACAGATTCAATGCCATCCCCATCAAGCTACCAATGCCTTTCTTCACAGAATTGGAAAAAACTACTTTAAAGTTCATATGGAACCAAAAAAGAGCCCGCATCGCCAAGTCAATCCTAAGCCAAAAGAACAAAGCTGGAGGCATCACACTACCTGACTTCAAACTATACTACAAGGCTACAGTAACCAAAACAGCATGGTACTGGTACCAGAACAGAGATATAGATCAATGGAACAGAACAGAGCCCTCAGAAATAACGCTGCATATCTACAACCATCTGATCTTTGACAAACCTGAGAAAAACAAGCAATGGGGAAAGGATTCTCTATTTAATAAATGGTGCTGGGAAAACTGGCTAGCCATATGTAGAAAGCTGAAACTGGATCCCTTCCTTACACCTTATACAAAAATCAATTCAAGATGGATTAAAGACTTAAACGTTAGACCTAAAACCATAAAAACCCTAGAAGACAACCTAGGCATTACCATTCAGGACATAGGCATGGGCAAGGACTTCATGTCTAAAACACCAAAAGCAATGGCAACAAAAGCCAAAATTGACAAATGGGATCTAATTAAACTAAAGAGCTTCTGCACAGCAAAAGAAACTACCATCAGAGTGAACAGGCAACCTACAAAATGGGAGAAAATTTTCACAATCTACTCATCTGACAAAGGGCTAATATCCAGAATCTACAATGAACTCCAACAAATTTACAAGAAAAAAACAAACAACCCCATCAAAAAGTGGGCGAAGGACATGAACAGACACTTCTCAAAAGAAGACATTTATGCAGCCAAAAAACACATGAAAAAATGCTCACCATCACTGGCCATCAGAGAAATGCAAATCAAAACCACAATGAGATACCATCTCACACCAGTTAGAATGGCAATCATTAAAAAGTCAGGAAACAACAGGTGCTGGAGAGGATGTGGAGAAATAGGAACACTTTTACACTGTTGGTGGGACTGTAAACTAGTTCAACCATTGTGGAAGTCAGTGTGGCGATTCCTCAGGGATCTAGAACTGGAAATACCATTTGACCCAGCCATCCCATTACTGGGTATATACCCAAAGGACTATAAATCATGCTGCTATAAAGACACATGCACACGCATGTTTATTGCGGCATTATTGACAATAGCAAAGACTTGGAACCAACCCAAATGTCCAACAATGATAGACTGGATTAAGAAAATGTGGCACATATACACCATGGAATACTATGCAGCCATAAAAAATGATGAGTTCGTGTCCTTTGTAGGGACATGGATGAAATTGGAAATCATCATTCTCAGTAAACTATCGCAAGAACAAAAAACCAAACACCGCATATTCTCATTCATAGGTGGGAATTGAACAGTGAGATCACATGGACACAGGAAGGGGAATATCACACTCTGGGGGCTGTTGCGGGGTGGGGGGAGGGGGGAGGGATAGCATTGGGAGATATACCTAATGCTAGATGACGAGTTAGTGGGTGCAGCGCACCAGCATGGCACATGTATACATATGTAACTAACCTGCACAATGTGCACATGTACCCTAAAACTTAAAGTATAATAATAAAAAATAAATACATAAAAAATATATTTAAAAAAAAGAAGGAACATACCTCAACGTAATAAAAGCCATATAAAACAGGTCCACAGCTAGTATCATACCAAATGGGGAAAAACTGAAAGCCTTTCCTCTAAGATCTTGAACACAACAAGAATGCCCACTGTCACCACTGTTATTCACCGTAGTACTGGAAATCCTAGATAGAGCAATCAGATAAGAAAAAGAAAAAAAGGGCATCCAAATTGGAATAGAAGAAGTCAAGTTATCCTTGTTTGCAGATGACATATCTTATATTGGAAAAACCTAAAGACTCCACCAAAAAAACTATTAGGACTGATAAAAAAAATTCAACAAGGTTGCAGGATACACAAATCAACATACAAAAATCAGTGGCATTTCTATATGTCAACAGTGAACACTCCAAAAAAGAAATCAAAAAAAGTAATCTCATTTACAATAGCCATGAATAAAATACCTAGGAATCAACTTAACCAAAGAAGTGAAAAATCTCTATAATGAGAACTATAGAACCCTGATGAAAGAAATTCAAGAGGCCACCAAAAAATGGGAAAATATTCCATGTTTATGAATTGGAAGAATATTGTTTAAATGTCCATACTGCCCAAAGCAATCTACAGATTTAATGCAATCCCTATCAAAGTACCTATGATATTCTTCAAAGAAATAGAAAAACAATACTAAAATTTATATGAAACCACAAAAGACCCCGAATAGCCAAAGATATCTGATACAGTTTGGCTCTGTGTCCCCACTCCAATCTCATTTCAAATTATAATCCCCATGTGTCGACGGAGGGAACTGTAGTCCCCACATGTCAAGGGAGGGAGGTGATTTGATCTTCAGAGCAGTTTCCCCCATCCCATTCTCGTGATAGTGAGTGAATTCTCATGAGATCTGATGATGTTATAAGTCTTTGGAAGTTCCTCCTTCACTCTTCTCTCTCCTGCTGCCTTGTGAAGGTATGTGCCTCCCCTTCACCTTCTGCCATGATTGTTAAGTTTCCTGAGGCCTCCCCAGCCATGTGGAGCTGTGAGTCAATTAAACCTCTTTCCTTTATAAATTATCCAGTCTTGGGCAGTTCTTTATATCAATGTGAAAAGAACTGATACACTATCCTAAGCAGAAAGAACAAAACTGAAGGAATCAAATTACCAGACTTCAAATTATACTACAAAGCTATAGTAACCAAAATAGCATGATACTGTCATAAAAACAGACACATAGACCAATGGGAACAGAATAGAGAATCCAGAAACAAATCCACACACCTAGAGTGAACTCATTTTTGACAAAGGTACCAAGAATATATACTGGGGAAAGGACAGTCTCTTCAATAAATGATGCTGGAAAAACTAGACATCCATATGCACAAGAATAAAACTGACCTTGATCTCCCACTGTATACAAAAATCAAATCAAAATGGATTAAAACTTAAATCGAAGACTTCAAACTAAGAAACTACTAAAGGACAACATTGGGGAAAATCTCCAGGATATTGGTCTGGGCAAAAATTTCTTGAGCAATACCACAGAAGCACAGACAACCAAAGCAAAAATAGACAAATGGGATTACACCTGGTTAAAAAGCTTCTGCATAGCAAAGGAAACAATAAACAAAGTGAAGAGATAACCTACAGAATGGGAGAAAATATTTGCATCTGACAAGGGATTACTAACCAGAATATATAAGGAGCTCAAACAACTCTGTAGGAAAAAAATCTAATAATCTAGTCAAAAAATGGGCAAAGGATTTGAACAGATATTTCTCAAAAGAAGACACGCATGTGGCAAACAGGCGTATGAAAAGGTGCTCAATATCACCAGTCATTAGAGAAATGCAAATCAAAACTACAATATCATCTCACCCCAGTTAAAATGACTATCCAAAAGACAGGCAAAAACAAATGCTGGTGAGAATGTAGAGAAAAGGGAATCCTTCTACACTGTTGATGGGAATGTAAATTAGTGCAACCACTGTGGAGAAAAGTATGATGTTTCCTCACAAAACTAAAAATAGAGCTACCACATAAACCAGCAATCCCACTGCTGGTTATGGACTCAAAAGAAAGGAAATCAGTATATCAAAGAGATATCTGCATTGTGACGTTTGTTGCACAACTGTTCACAATAGCTAAGATTTAGAAACAACCTAAGTGTCCATCAATAAATGAATGGATAAAGAAAATGTGGTACGGCTGGGTGCGGTGGCTCATGCCTGTAATCCCAGAACTTTGGGAGGCTGAGGTGGGCGGATCACAAGGTCAAGAGATCAAGACCATCCTGGCCAACGGGGTGAAACCCAATCTCTACTAAAAATACAAAAATTAGCTGGGCATGGTGGTGAGCACCTGTTGTCCCAGCTACTCGGGAATCTGAGGCAGGAGAATCGCTTGAACCTGGGAGGCAGAGGTTGCAGTGAGCAGAGATTGCACCACTGCACTCCAGCCTGGCGACAGAGTGAGACTTCATCTAGAAAAAAAAAAAGAAAATGTGGTATATATACCCAATGGAGTACTATTCAGACATAAAAAAAGAATGAGATTCTGTCATTTGCAACAACATGGATAGAACTGGAGGTAATTGTGTTAAGTGAAATAAGCTAGGCACAGAAAGACACACATCACACGTTCTCATTTGTTGATCTAAAAATCAAAACAAGTGAACTCATAGACAGAGAGATTAGAAGAACAGTTACCAGAGTCTGGGAAAGGTAGTGGGGGGGTTGGAGAGGGAGGTGTGGATAATTAATTGGTACAAAAAAATAGAAAAAATAAATAAGTCCTATTATTTGATACCACAACAGTGTGACTATAGCAAATAGTAAGTTAATTGTACATTTTTAAATAACTGAAGGAGTGTAACTTAATTGTAACACAAAGGATAAACGCTTGAGGGGACAGATAACTCATTCTCCATGATGTGATTATTTCACATTGCATGCCTGTATCAAAACAATCTCGTGTACCACATATATATCTACTATGTACCCACAAAAGTTAAAAATTAAAAAATGTTTAAATGTCAATTGTCCCAATGAAATAGCATTTTTACCATCAAATTAGTAATGATCATAACAGTTTTCAGTGCTGTCCAGAGTATACAGTTTATGTCCCTCAATCTAACTTTTCTGCTACAAGTAATCATCTCAATTAATTAAAAATCCAGACACTGTTTTGCATTGTTTTTGATCATAACAAACATTGATTATAACACTGTTTTGATTATACAACAGAAAATTTAAAACAGCCTATGTGCCCAAAATTAAATTTACACATTCATTCAACAAGCATTTATTGAACATCTACTAAGTGCCAGGCACTCTTCAATGTGCTAGGGATATAGTAGTGTCTTTTTATCTATATGAAGCTTACAATTTATTGAGGGAATGTGAAGTCATACAAACCAAATAAATAATTAAAATATACATTATTATGGACGCTAAAAGGGCTATAGAGAAAAACAAAAGCATGAAATGTAGATTGAGAGGAAGGGATTGAAATTTTATTTTATTTATTTATTTTTTTTGAGACCGAGCCTCGCTCTGTCGCCCAGGCTGGAGTGCAGTGTCCTGATCTCGGCTCACTGCAAACTCCGCCTCCTGGGTTCACGCCATTCTCCTGCCTCAGCCTCCCAAGCAGCTGGAACCACAGGCTCCCGCCACCATGCCTGGCTAATTTTTTGTATTTTTTTTGTAGAGACGGGGTTTCACCGTGTTAGCTAGGATGCTCTCAATCTCCTGACCTCATGATCCGCCAGCCTCGGCCTCCCAAAGTGCTGGGATTATAGGCGCCTGGCCGGGATTGCAATTTTAAATAGGTAGCCAGGGAAAGCCTTACTGACAAAATGACAATTGAGTAGAAACCTGAAGTGCATGAGGGACAAAGCCAAGTAAATACCTGAATGAAGAGAGTTCCAGGCAGAAAAGATCCAGTACAGAGACCTTGAGAAAGGAGCATGCATAACACATTCTAGGAAGAACAAGTAGACTGGGACTGGCTGAAGCAAAATGAAAAATGGGGAGTTCTATGGTTTGAATGTGTCCGTGAAGGTTGATATGTTAGAAACTTTATCCCAAATGTGGTGATGTTGGGAGGTGGGGCCTAATGGGAGGTATTGGTTCATGAGGGCTCCATCCTCATATATGGCTGATGGCATTACTGCAGGAATAGGTTCCTTATAAAATAGAGTTCAGGCCCCCTCTTGCACTTGTTCTCTTTCTCTCTCTTTCTTTCTTGCCCTTGGCCTTTTGCCGTGGTATGACATAGCAAGGAGGCCCTCACCTGGATCTTGGACTTTCCTACCTCCTAAACCTGGAGGCAAATAAATTACTGTTCATTATAACTTACCCAATCTACGGTATTCTGTTATAGAAGCACAAAATAAACTAAAAGAGGGAGAGTAATAAGAGGTGACATTAGAGGCTTCATGGAGGTCAGATTAGGCTGGACCTTTGATATAGTTTGGATATTTGTCACCACCCAAATCTCATGTTGAATTTTAATCCCCAATGCTGAAGATGGGGCCTGGTAGGAGGTGTCTGGATCATGGGGGCGGATTGCTCATGGCTTGGTGCTATCTTTGCAATAATGAGTTCTCAGGAGATCGAGATCTGGTCATCTAAAAATATGTGGTACCTGCCCCTCCACTCACTCTTGCTCCTGCTTTTACCATGTGATGTCCCTGCTCCCCCTTTGCCTTCCACCATGACTGTAAGCTTCTTGAGGCCTCCCTAGAGGCCCAGGATCTGCCAGCACTGTGCTTCCTATAAAGCCTCCAGAACCATGAGTCAATTAAACATCTTTTCTTTATAAAGTACCCAACCTCAGGTACTTTTTTTACAGCAATGCGAGAACGGCCTAATACAGTCTTGTATTAATGAAACCTTAGAAGGGTGTTGAACAAAAGAATAACAGTTTTAAATTTATATTTTAATGCTATCTCTGAGCTGCACTGTGACATCAAGATGGAAAGTTACAGTGATAGTCCAGGCAAGATACAATGGTGGTATGGCCCAGAAATTACAGGAGAAGTGAGAAGTTCTGATTCAGCTATTGGGAAGACGATTTGCTGATAGGATGGATGTAGGATGTAGGAAAAAAGACATCAGTGGAGATTGCAGAGTTCTAGATATGAGCAACTAGAAGAAAGGAGTTGCCATTCAATGAAATGGAGAAAACTATACAAGGAGTAGGTTTGGGGAAAATGTCAGGAGTTCAGTTTGGTAGCTGTCAGATTTAAGGTACTTATACAAGTGGTGACACCAAGGCTATGCTTGATAGGATTCCAGGGGATGGTCCACAAAGGAAGTGTTAATTTGGGAGCTATCCACATGTAGGTGATATTTAAAGCCAAGAGACTCCCGACATCACTAGGAGTGTAAGGATGACAGAAAAGACAGGAGGGCCAAGAATAAATCGCTGGAACATGGCAATGTCAAGATGTCAGGAGAAACTGGCAAAAACTGAGAGAGATTACAATGGATTAAGAGAAAAACCAGGAGAGTTTGGGGTGCTCGAAGCCAAGTAAATTTCAGTGATGACAGAATAATCAACTGGGTACAATGTTTCACAATGTATAACTTTTATAGTTAGAAAAAGTACTCCTATAAAATATTTTTGTAAGTAAACAAATTTACCTACCCATATCCCAGATCTTTCATACTTCAATGCACCTCCTGAGAAACACTATTCTTCACTACATGAGAATAATAACTGATATTGGCGACTGCATTAGAATTTACAAAGTGCTTTCAAATGCATTAGCTTGATCTCACAGCAATTCTAACATAGATAAGACAGGTTTTACTCTGTCCATTTTCAGACAAGAAAAGATTTAAAGGGGTTAATTTGTTGAAGGTCACATAAACCAGTGGCAGGGCTCACATTTGCATTAGATTCTTAAATACCTTCAATACTGCTTGTACTATAACAAGACACTACTTTGCAGCTGGACCAAAATGTAAACATCACTCCCCCATAAGTAGCAAACATTGGAAAACATTTACCAAGAAGGCTAACCATACTCTCTTAATATTACCATGTTTTTCTATTTTAATGTCAATCTCAGAAAGAGGTGCTTTATTAATTTCCATATTTGTGTCTTCTATCAGGCTATGATCTCCTGGAGAATGATGACAATATTCTCTGAATCCTGTTTTATCACCAGCATCTTGCATAATTCCTGACATATAAAAGATAATTAAGAAATGCTTGCTGGTGTACTTCATGGTAATGAGAGAATCTCATGGTCCATTTGATGTGATTATTTAAGGAGTTTCTAAGACACCCTGCAGAAGCAGGAAGTAAGCTAGGGTGACAGTTTAGGGAATTTTAGCAATGAAATGGGTCCCTGGATTTCAGGCAACTAAACTGTATTCCTGTATCGGTCCGTTTTCACACTGCTGATAAAGACATACCCAAGGCTGGGCAATTTACAAAAGAAAGGGATTTAATGGACCTATAGTTTCAGTGGCTAGGGAGGCCTCACAATCATTGTGGAAGGTGAAAGGCACATCTCACGTGGCGGCAGACAAGAGAAGAGAGATTGTGCAGGGAAACTCCCCCTTATGAAACCATTGGATCTCAAGAAACTTATTCACTATCATGAGAACAGCATGTGAAATAACTGCCCCCATGATTCAATTAACTCCCACCAGGTCCCTCCCACAACACATGGGAATTCAAGATGAGATTTGGGTGGGAACGCAGGCAAACCATATCAATTCCTTTCTTTATACTGAGTGCAATGGTTCTTGCTGGGCTTCAATCCCAGGGTTTCCATTTTAGTAGGTTGTGCACAGGAACCAAGCACTTATATTTCTAACAACTTCCTAACTAATGTTGACACTGCTGGTCCTAGGAGCTCACTTTGTGTACTACTAACCTAGAGAAAAGAGCTTATAAAAGCAACATTTTGAATAAGGGTAATAAATGTACTTTCAACTCAAGTTGTAAACTGAGTTGAGAATCAACTTCAGTATATTCTGATCACAGGGTTTGTTTTGTTTTGTTTTGTTTTGTTTGAGACAGGGTCTTGCTCTGTCACCCACACTGGAGTGCAGTGGCACAATCACAGCTCCCTGCAGCCTCAACCTCCCAGGTTCAATCAATTCTCCCACCTCAGCATCCCAAGTAGCTGGGACTAAAGGCCCATGCCACCATGCCCAGCTAATTTTTTTATTTTTTTGTAGAGACAGGGTCTTGCTATGTTGCCCAGGATGGTCTTAAACTGCTTGGCTCAAGCGATTTACCTACCTCAGCCTTCCAAAGTGTTGGGATTACAGGTGTGGGCCACCTCGCCCAAACTGACCACTAGGGTTTATTTCAGGGTCTTAAATCTGGCACAACCAAGAGGATATGTTGATTAGAATTAAATGTACCATAAAGATCAATTCCTGTTTATAACTGAAAAAGCAGAAACTATTCACTTACTATATTTTTAAGTCAGTGATTAGTGCTCCCAAAGAAAAGGATATATGTCTTACTCATTTTTAAAACCCCCAAAATGCCTTAAATGAAAAGATAGTACTGTTTGCTAATAAGATGATACAATCCTTGCCCTCAATGAACATATCATGTACTAGGGGAGAGATAACATTTGTGAATTCAAAGCCTCTGGTAAAACAAATAGTGCCTTTGTGTGATTTAGAAAATAGTGACCCCCTCTGGGCATATGAACTAGAAAAAGGTATCCCTTTTTCCAGGTAAATGCAGACCTGTGCCAGGACATATAGCTAAGCATGCTGAGAAATGGATGGATTCTTCTTCTTACCCCTTTAGCTGGGTGCCCTTGGAGAGAGCACAACTCATTCATCTATATGGGGTGGGGGGCTGTGCGTGCAAAACACTTGTGGGACAGCATATATGTGTCAGAGAGTAAACAATAGGCTGTGACTAGAATTCAGAGAAGAGAAAAGATCCTTTGTTTTTACTAGTCCAGGAAAGGATAGGATATAGGGATGGATCTAGGTCAGGAGGCTTCCTCTGTGAGAGATGTTCTCTCACCATCACCCACAACCTGCATCCAGGTAACTCCTACTCATCCTTTAGATCTTACCTTAAACATCTTTTCCTGGTAATCCACCTGCTCCCAGCCCCTAACTAGGATGGCTATTCATTCTCACTGCACACGGAAATTTTCCGTCACAGTACTTATGGCAAATGTAATTGCATGATGTGTGGTTTTGTTTTAAACCTACTCCCCTGAGATTACAAAGCTCCATGGAGCAGGGGCCTATGTTTTGTTCATCCATTCATTGTCAATACCTGCTATATAAGTACATGATAAATATATGTATATATACATATTGAATATTGAAATACTACATAGAACACACATGATGAAAGGCAAAAAGGAAAGAGAATAATCTGTGGTTTCTTAAAGAGAAAAGAAAAGCAACCAAAATGTGGCTAGTGTTTTCTGACAATAAAGAATTATTATAAGATGCAAGACTCTGCTGAAGAAGACACTATGATAGGAAAACGTGCCACTCTATACTATGCTCTGCTATTTCCATCCCTTGTGCTAAAATATGACACTTCACAGATCTGTCAACTCTTGGTTTTACATTGTAAATATTGATGGTGTGAATACTTGCTCGCATTTGCCTAAAACATGAGAAATGATTCTAAGCATAAGAACTGGAAATGGAAAATTCACCTCCACAGGCATTAACAGGAAAGATTAGTTACGTTAACTGCTTGAAAACAGAGGCTGAGTCCTAACTCCTTCAATAACAGTGTGACTGTAGAACCTTTGACAGCTTCACCCATAGCCCATGGCCTTCAGGGACTTCCTACAGAAAGGATGTTTCTCAGCTGTGCCCATCAAGTTCTGAAACAAAAAACATGACCATTACAGGTCTTGTGGTTTATATGGATTTTGAAGACCCAGTAGCTTACCAAATCTAGGAAGGCTCTATAACACAATTCTACTCCATCACCACCATCTCACCTCCCAGTTAACACTCAACCCATCTCCACCATCCCATAGGAAACACTCTGGTGCTGAGCACCAGTGACCTCATCACAGAATTCAATCTTCTCTCTTCAGTCATCATCTTATTTGGATTTCATCGGGCAACTGACACACAATGAGCCCTATCTTCTTCAAAGGCTTTTCTTTTTCCCACAACTCCACACTCATATTTCTTCTTTACCAGCCATTGCTACATGTCTCCTTTGTGAACTCCTCGGTTTCTGTCCCCTTTCACGTAGGTAAAACCCAAGTCCTATCTTCAGCACTTTGTTCTCACTCCCTGCATGATCTCAACCAATCCAGTAATTTCAACAATGTCTTTCATTCAAGTTATTCCCAGGTCACCACACCAGCCCACACCATGCCCCTGAGGAACAGGGCCTAATAATACCTAACTGCCTACTCAACAGCTCTACATAAAGTCACTCCTTCCAGACAGAACAAGCTCGTTATCCCATCTTCTTCACATTTCTTCTCAGGGAGGTTAAGAAGCACCATCCTCTAATCAAGTTAGAACATTTCATTCTCTCACCCTCTGCATCCACTCACTGCCAATTCTATCTAAAGCACACTACTCCTCTTTTTGAAGTCCTACTACTGCATCCTATTGCCTACCAAATGAAGACCAGCTTCTTAGTGTGATATAAGGTCCCTTATGATAGGCTCCTGCCTGCCTGTCAGATTCATCTCTCATTAAGCTTCTCATTGCATGCTGTACTTCAGTTAGAACCAATTACAATACAATGCTGTTTCATGTTTCTGCCCTTTTTCAATCTGTGCTCTTCACCTGAAATGTCTTTCCCCCAAACTAGCCTACACTCACATCTGACCCTTGTCTGCTTGGCAAATTCCTACTTATCAATTAAGTCTCATTCACTTCCTCCATAGGGCCTTTTCTGATCCCGCCCCCCTCAGTAGATATGATGGCCCATTGCTTCTTTCATGGCTTCAAATCACTTAATTTCAATGTTTGTTTACATATCTGTCTCATCCTTATCCAATTAAATTATATTCTTTAAATTACTAATTTCATATCTGACATTTTGTCTAGCACATGGTATAAACTGAATGTGGAACAAAAACTGTTAGCAAAACTCATCATTCAGTAGTCAGGGAGAACAGCAGAATTGCATTATGCAAGATTTTACAGCAGTGAACTAAGAATCAGCTATTTTGTGATTTAATTTACCAAATGTAAATAATACAGACATAATCCAATTAGTTCTGTTCTTTTTACTCTCATGTACTCTTCTATCTTCTGATACCTTACTGCAACTCTGAATTATCTGTTGGCCTTTATATTTTTTTGCTCTGGCAGCCCCATTAAGTCCTATTATTCACTGAGTCAAAAATGTCATGCCAAGTCTTGGATGGGCCTATCCTAGGAACCTCTGGAGTCTCACTATAGACTCTTCCCAAAATATCAGGATCTAGCTCTACTAATCTAGCAATAATCAGCCCTCACATTTATATTTCTCCTTTATCTTATATCAATCTCATTTCATCCTCATAATACAAATAATTGGTCATGTTTTATTAATAACATTTTATAAGTGAAACACAGGCCAAGAAACCCAAAGAAGATTTACCTTTTATAAGTTTACCCCATACAAAAACCTGAGGAATTCTATACTTTCTGATGTCCAGGCCTCATTTATTTCCTTTGAATACCATTTTCCAAAGTCACATCCTATTCTTGTGCTTCATCTGCCAGCACTTTGACTTTCCTTTTATTTCTGTCTCCCAAACGATCGCTTCCTGTTTGTGCGTGTGCTTCCACACTGCTGATCTGATCACCAGCTGAACATTCCAACACAATAATTTTTCTCCCCCTTTCGACTCCATAATCCAAAGACTTTGACAAAGGAATCTGTATTTTATGAGTTTCACCCCAGAGTCCATTCCTCTGCAAAAATCTAAATGTAACTTTTACCCATAACCTAGTTTTTGAAGGGCCTTTTTTCTGAACTCAGGCAATTATAACTGGATGACTCCCAGGCCAGTTCTCTGCATTTGTCTTCCTTTAGTTGCTTTCCTCTAAAACCAGGCAGGAAAATCAGAGTTTATGTAACTTTGTTAAACATGACTACTTCTATAAAAATATTAATAAATGAGGGTGACACAAACTACTGGGGGAAAATGAGGTTCAAAATGGCCTATAGCTTTTTCTATACTCCTCAACATTCTCTCACATTGAGAGTTGGTTTTAGCTCTCAGCCTGAAAATTCCTCACTTTAACTGCCCTCACTCTGTTCCCCACTGCATAGTCTGTCCTTTGTGGCATTTGCCTCTTTTAATGTTAACAAAAAGTGGAAAATGATAAACGAGCAGGAGTGAACATAGAGTAGTTACTTTAACTGTGTCTTTATTCACAGGCGTTTAGCCCACAATCCTATAACTGTATTCAGAGGAAAGGGCTGAGCTCAAGAGGATACCCTTTCCCCACTCCCAGCACAAACATTCCTTTACCTTCAAAGTCTGAAAATAACTTGCCCTCCCCACTTTCCTCTTAAAAACAATGTCAGAGAAAAACAATGACCAATTCTGTAAATTAGCTCCACTGGTTAGACCAGATATCAAACAGATTCAACCCCTGGGAGGTCACTAGGCCTCTTCTACTTCCAAGAACTTCTAACTCCCATTAGGTCCTCTTACTTGTCAGTCATCAGGAAGAACATAAATGGATCTGTGCATTAACATTTATAAAAACATACAGCCAAAGGCAGGCTCAATAGCGTCCTCCTATATATTTTATTTATTCTCATTTTTCAGAAGGAAAATGTAAATTTCAGATCTCAAAGGATGAGTCACATGCAATTTCTAAAGCCAATGCAATAAGGACCTGTGATCAAGTGAACCCAGCCTTCCTGAACCTTCTGTCATCTCTCTGCCCCTCCTTTCAATCTTTGTTTTAGGTTGCAGACTCTTCTTTCTAGGTCTACATGTGTAGGACATGTGTTCATCTAAAAGATTAGTCTAGTTGTAGAGACCAAAGGCATCACTTCTATTGACCCTGACCTTCGCCTACTTCAAGCAGATTTTCATTACTAAGAATCGATGTTATCAGAAGCTTATTTTTCAGTTTAGAAAAATACATTCTGCATATTAGAAGTTGGGGGCTGGAGGATAAAGTTTATCTTGTCACAACTGTTCAATCTGAGATGTCCAAGAAGCAGCTTTCTGTGGAAACCTGGAATAATGGATTATTCCCAGGTGATATGTAAAGTTGTAGAATATAGATTAAGCTCATTATACTAAAAAGCCCTAAAATTAAACACAGCTGTTTGTTGAGCTCTTGCCCTGATTTCCCCAATTACAACATTGCTGTGTGTTCGCACACAAGCCTTTGATCCGATTCTCTTTCATTTCAGTCTGTCCTGGGACCTGTACTGTAGGAGAGAAAGACGAAAATCCATAGATGATGGATGATGTCTAGAACACAGATACTCTGTAATTCAAGTCTCGGTAAAATTCAGAAGTTAGAGCAACATACACAAACAAGAGGGTCTGGCCTTTCTTCCCAGAGGGGCTATTGGCTAACCTATTTTTGCTACATTAATTAAAACGACCCATCGCCCTGATTCCTAACAATCTTCCTAAAAACAGTATCTATTCCATATATCCTCCCAACACAATCAAAGTAGGTCAGAAATGTTGCTTCCTTCCCCTCATTGATTTTCATTAAGAGGATGCACTTTCTGGAACACTAAATGGAAAGATAAACACCCAATACAAGAACCAATGACACCCCCTGTAAATTTTTGGCACACTGTCTCGTTCTTCTAAAAGCCAGATAAAAATCTCATCACCCATAGTTTATCCTTTTTGGCTGTACAACAATAATTACAAGCTATAAAATACACCGCGGCAATACTTCAGCCAGGTGATAAAGCACCTCCCAAAAGAAGCATATTCACTGTCTTTTCTAATTTTCTCCATCATCAACCTGCCTCTTCTCTACCAAGTACATACTCCTTTTTTTTTTCCCCCCAAATTCAAATCCACATTTTGTCAGAAGGATGCTAAGTGACACCATACATTGGCTTAGCAAACCCACAGGGCCTTAATCAGGAAGCTGAGGGCAGGGGAGTGGGACGAAGGCGTTTGCAGAGACAGGGGAGTGGAGACAGGGGGAGGAGGAGCGGGAAATCCTCTGGTGTCTGTGTCTGGCTCTCTGGAAAAGCTGTGATGAGATGGTTCTTCAAATCCCACTGGTGGGGCTTCCCCAGTCTCCTCCCCTTCCTGAAATCTTTCCCTCGACCCCAGGTCCTCAAACCTGGCTGTCCAGAAAGGACGCCGCAAAGTCCTACAGAGCCCCCAAAAGACACAAGCGCGGACAGAAAAGCATCCCCCGAGAGACAGCGAAGCCACACACCCTCTCCGGGCCAGCTACCAGGGCGGGCAACTTCACCCCTCGAAGCAAACGAAAGCCCCTGTTCTCCAAGCAAAGGAAAAGGGGATGGCAAACAGAAATAAACAGGAACCGCTCTCAGCCTTCATCTTCCGCGCCCTCCCCCAGCAAACTCCAGGTAGAGGACCAGGTGCTGCTCACCTCCTGGCAAGGAGGAAGCGGGCGGCTGGAGGAGGAGGGCAGGTCCCCAGCCCAGGCCGCCTGGCAGCCGGCGAGCGCCCAGCAGCAAATCCAGGCGGGGCTCCAGGGCGGCGAGCGCCCGCGGCGGGGAGCCTCCGCCGGCCGCCCCCAGCCCCTGCCCCGTACCGGCCCCCGGGCGCGGAACAGCATCTTCGTCCGGCCGCGGTCGGCGGGCCGGCGGCAAGGCAGCCTTCCCGGGGTGCGGCGGCAGCTCCGGCTCCCGGGCCGCGACTGCTGTGCGCTCGGCTCGCCGCTCCGTCACCCGCCGCCCGTCCGCCCGCTGACAGCTCTGCTGCGCTCGCGGCCCGGGCAGCCAGCGCCGATGCTCCCGTCACGCCGGAGGGAGGGACCGCGGGGCGCGGGCGCGGCGCGGGGGCGGGACGCGGGGCGGGGACGCTGGAGCTGGGGAGCAGGTGGCGCGGGCGGGGGCTGCGGCCCAGCCCGGCGGGTCCCCAGGGGCTGCGCGGCGCTCGCCTCGCGCTAGAGGGCGAGAGAGGCTGGGGACCCCGTGGAGTAGCCTGTCTCAGGTCCCCGTGGCCCACTGGGAGGGGCGCTCCCGGGATGAAGCCAGAGTAAATACAGGACATCAGGACATTGTTTTCTGGCGGTGGGTCTTTAAAAAGCTCGCCACTTTCCTCATTGCACACAAACACGCAGATGTGCCCTCGGAACATCCCTTGTAAGGATCCATGCTGGCTAGCGTCAGATCGAATTTCTAGGTGATTAGGGTGTGCATGAAATGGCGGGGAAGAAAGAGGACTGAGGTGTAGACGTGGTGTGTGACTCAGTTTTCTCACCTATTTAATGAAAATAATACCCACCATGTAGGATTATTATGAGGATTAAGTAAGTTGATGTACATAAAGCACTTGGAAGAGTGCCTGGCACACACTAGGTGACATGTGTTGGTAGTAGTAGCCGTAATTATTGCTGCTATTGGTGTTATTTTGTGGAGATGTGTAACATTGGGCATTAAGCCCTGTGTTTTCTGGAGGAAACAGTTTCTCCATCTGTGCAATGATTGAGGTGCTCTTCGTTTTTTCTTTCATTCAAAAACATACTGAACTAGGTGATGGTGAACAAGATGGACATAAGGCCTTCCTCAGTGGCAAGGATCTCAAGATCCCTTCTTGATCTCAGATTCTGTAAGTTATTGTGGTGAGTTATTGTGTTTTTCAAAAGAAGCATCCAAATTTCTGATTATTGAATATCTGGACAAATCCACGTGGCCCACTCATTATAAGTTGGCCTGTGGCACATTTGTTTGTGGCATTATCTCTAATGTCCTTTTAACAAAATTTCCACATGAAAGTCTCTGTATATGTGTGTTTGTGTGTATGTATACACATATAGGTTTGTGTATCACACCTATATTCTGATTATAATAACAATATATGTTCTTTGTAAACATTTTGGAAAATATTGAAAAGTATCAGGAAGAATATAAAAATAACTAGAGATCCTACCACCCAGAGATAACATTGTTAATGGTATTAACATGTTGAGGAATTTCCTTGTTGTTTTTTTTTTAACTCTGTGTGTACTGCAAAACTGGAATAATAATTTGTAACCTGCTTTTATTTTCTTAATAACATAAATATTTTCTCAAGTCATTAAAGTCTCCAACAACACAACTTTAATAATTGTAAAATATTTTCTACTCTTTAGATACATGTAATTTACTATTAGATATTTGGCATTGTTTAAGGATTCAGTGTTATTAATAATTCTGGAAAGAATGCCCTTGGAACATAATCTGTGTGCATCTTTAAATATTTTATGATAACTTCCTAGAAGTGAAAACATTGGATCACATGGTATGTGTATTTTTAAAGTTTTTGACGAATAGTGTACAAATTCCTTCCAAAAAATTTGTAGCAATTGTTACCAGCAGTTTATGAGTATTTATTTCACATCACCCTAGATTATAATACTTCAGATATTTATCATTTTTGTAGAAGAGAAAAATGCTATTATTTTTAAAATGTATTTTTATCATTAGTGACATTGAGTGATTTTTCATATATATCTACTAGCTATTTGCATTTTTCCTTCTCATGTCAGGGTGTGAGAATTTTTCACTGGCACACTTTAGCCATCTTATTGAAGTTCCATTTTTTATTGATTCGTTAGCAATCTTCATAAGCCTTTGTGTATGTTTATCATATATCTTACAAATACTTTTTTGTAGTCTTTTAAATTTATTTCTGATAGCTTTTCTGGCAGAAGCTTGTCATCTTTAGGTATTCAAATGTAGCAACATTTTCTTTTGTGATTTCTTCCTTTTTTATATCTAGAAGTACGCGTATCTCCACAAAATCATACAGATGCCTATGTTTTCTTATTTTGTTATATTTTGTTATTATTTCCTTTTTATATGCTTTATTCTTTAATTCATGTGGAATTTTTAGGAGTCAAATTATGTTATGATTTTTGTCACCTGAGAAAGAACTAACAACTTGACTATTAAATTGAAAACAGCTTCTTTCCTTATAAAAATAAGAGTCGTCCCGTCAATGCACTTGGATCAAATGACAATTGTAGATTTTCCAGAGTGGGACAACTTGCCACTTTCAATAAATACTTTTCTCATAGTTGTCCCATCCATAAAGAAGATCTTGACCTTGGATAATTAAAATCAGCATAAAGGCTGACAGAGAAAGGAAATTTCAAGAAGACTCTAAGGTCCTCTTGTACCTGTTATTTTAGGATGTAATAGCAAATTATTCAAAGTTTGTGATTATCTGATCAATAAATTTACTCTTAAAGATAGTTTTATAAAAAATATACTTTAATAGAAAATTCGTAATGAAATTTTTGCAAGAATGGGTTTAAATAGCTTACAATCACTAGGTAATAATCATTTTTCCACTTTATTTGTGCAGTGTATACCTGAAAATTGAACTGAATTTTGTTAAAAAGTCAACAAGAGCCTTAGCTGTATCAACAAAAGCCATAGCCAAAATGATGCTATATAAATAGAATTATTTTCTTTTTTAACTTAAATCAGATTGTGGTATAAATAACCCCAATTTTTATTTATTTTATTTTTATTTTTATTATTATTATTATACTTTAAGTTTTAGGGTACATGGGCACAATGTGCAGTTTAGTTACATATGTATACATGTGCCATGCTGGTGTGCTGCACCCACTGACTCGTCATTTAGCATTAGGTATATCTCCCAGTGCTATCCCTCCCCCCTCCCCCCACCCCACAACAGGCCCCAGAGTATGATGTTCCCCTTCCTGTGTCCATGTGATCTCATTGTTCAATTCCCACCTATGAGTGAGAATATGCGGTGTTTGGTTTTTTGTTCTTGCAGTAGTTTACTGAGAATGATGATTTCCAAATTCATCCATGTCCCTACAAAGGACATGAACTCATCATTTTTTATGGCTGCATAGTATTCCATGGTGTATATGTGCCACATTTTCTTAATCCAGTCTATCATTGTTGGACATTTGGGTTGGTTCCAAGTCTTTGCTATTGTGAATAATGCCGCAATAAACATACGTGTGCATGTGTCTTTATAGCAGCATGATTTATATTCCTATACCCAGTAATGGGATGGCTGGGTCAAATAGTATTTGTAGTTCTAGATCCCTGAGGAATCACCACACTGACTTCCACAATGGTTGAACTAGTTTACAGTCCCACCAACAGTGTAAAAGTGTTCCTATTTCTCCACATCCTCTCCAGCACCTGTTGTTTCCTGACTTTTTAATGATTGCCATTCTAACTGGTGTGAGATGGTATCTCATTGTGGTTTTGACTTGCATTTCTCTGATGGCCAGTGATGGTGAGCATTTTTTCATGTGTTTTTTGGCTGCATAAATGTCTTCTTTTGAGAAGTGTCTGTTCATGTCCTTCGCCCACTTTTTGATGGGGTTGTTTGTTTTTTTCTTGTAAATTTGTTGGAGTTCATTGTAGATTCTGGATATTAGCCTTTTCTCAGATGAGTAGGTTGCAAAAATTTTCTCCCATTTTGTAGGTTGCCTGTTCACTCTGATGGTAGTTTCTTTTGCTGTGCAGAAGCTCTTTAGTTTAATTAGATCCCATTTGTCAATTTTGGCTTTTGTTGCCATTGCTTTTGGTGTTTTAGACATGAAGTCCTTGCCCATGCCTATGTCCTGAATGGTAATGCCTAGGTTTTCTTCTAGGGTTTTTATGGTTTTAGGTCTAACGTTTAAGTCTTTAATCCATCTTGAATTGATTTTTGTATAAGGTGTAAGGAAGGGATCCAGTTTCAGCTTTCTACATATGGCTAGCCAGTTTTCCCAGCACCATTTATTAAATAAGGAATCCTTTCCCCATTGCTTGTTTTTCTCAGGTTTGTCAAAGATCAGATAGTTGTAGATATGCAGCGTTATTTCTGAGGGCTCTGTTCTGTTCCATTGATCTATATCTCTGTTCTGGTACCAATACCATGCTGTTTTGGTTACTGTACCCTTGTAGTATAGTTTGAAGTCAGGTAGTGTGATGCCTCCAGCTTTGTTCTTTTGGCTTAGAATTGACTTGGCGATGCGGGCTCTTTTTTGGTTCCATATGAACTTTAAAGTAGTTTTTTCCAATTCTGTGAAGGAAGTCATTGGTAGCTTGATGGGGATGGCATTGAATCTGTAAATTGCCTTGGGCAGTATGGCCATTTTCACGATATTGATTCTTCCTACCCATGAGCATGGAACGTTCTTCCATTTGTTTGTATCCTCTTTTATTTCCTTGAGCAGTGGTTTGTAGTTCTCCTTGAAGAGGTCCTTCACATCCCTTGTAAGTTGGATTCCTAGGTATTTTATTCTCTTTGAAGCAATTGTGAATGGGAGTTCACTCATGATTTGGCTCTCTGTTTGTCTGTTATTGATGTATAGGAATGCTTGTGATTTTTGTACATTGATTTTGTATCCTGAGACTTTGCTGAAGTTGCTCATCAGCTTAAGGAGATTTTGGGCTGAGACAATGGGGTTTTCTAGATATACAATCATGTCATCTGCAAACAGGGACAATTTGACTTCCTCTTTTCCTAATTGAATACCCTTTATTTCCTTCTCCTGCCTAATTGCCCTGGCCAGAACTTCCAGCACTATGTTGAATAGGAGTGGTGAGAGAGGGCATCCCTGTCTTGTGCCAGTTTTCAAAGGGAATGCTTCCAGTTTTTGCCCATTCAGTATGACATTGGCTGTGGGTTTGTCATAGATAGCTCTTATTATTTTGAAATGCGTCCCATCAATACCTAATTTATTGAGAGTTTTTAGCATGAAGCGTTGTTGAATTTTGTCAAAGGCCTTTTCTGCATCTATTGAGATAATCATGTGGTTTTTGTCTTTGGTTCTGTTTATATGCTGGATTATATTTATTGATTTGCGTATATTGAACCAGCCTTGCATCCCAGGGATGAAGCCCACTTGATCATGGTGGATAAGCTTTTTGATGTGCTGCTGGATTCAGTTTGCCAGTATTTTATCGAGGATTTCTGCATCAATGTTCATCAAGGATATTGGTCTAAAATTCTCTTTTTTGGTTGTGTCTCTGCCCAGCTTTGGTATCAGGATGATGCTGGCCTCATAAAATGAATTAGGGAGGATTGCCTCTTTTTCTATTGATTGGAACAGTTTCAGAAGGAATGGTACCAGTTCCTCCTTGTACCTCTGGTAGAATTCGGCTGTGAATCCATCTGGTCCTGGACTCTTTTTGGTTGGTAAGCTATTGATTATTGCCACAATTTCAGATCCTGTTATTGGTCTATTCAGAGATTCGACTTCCTCCTGGTTTAGTCTTGGGAGAGTGTATGTGTCGAGGAATTTATCCATTTCTTCTAGATTTTCTAGTTTATTTGCATAGAGTTGTTTGTAGTATTCTCTGATGGTAGTCTGTATTTCTGTGGGATCGGTGGTGATATCCCCTTTATCATTTTTTTTTTTTTTTTTTTTGATTTAATTCTTCAGCTAAAACAGCGGAAGAGGTGATTTATTATATGGTTGTTACACTCGGCCACAAATAAACACAGAAATAGTCCAGAATGTCACAGGTCCAGGGCAGAGGACCAACATGGGCATTTTGTTTATGAGCAAGGTGGGTCTCAGAGGTGATCGGCGATCAGAGGGCGATGAAGTTCTAGATCCATTGAGACAAGCTCTAGACAGTAGCATGCAGTCCCACAACTTGTACCAGCATCCCCAGCGTCTGGCATTCCATGTTTCTGCTCCTGTGGCCTCCACGGTGCAACAAGCTAGCGGTTTACTTGGACCTCTGCCTCATCTTTCTTCTTTTGCGCTTCAGCCTGCGCATTCGCTTCTTCCTCCACTTGGCTCTCATGGCGCAGAGGTTTCCAAAAAAATGGCGCTAAGGCCGAGAGCCCCTTTATCATTTTTTATTGTGTCTATTTGATTCTTCTCTCTTTTTTCTGTATTAGTCTTGCTAGCAGTTTATCAATTTTGTTGATCCTTTCAAAAAACCAGCTCCTGGATTCATTAATTTTTTGAAGGGTTTTTTGTGTCTCTATTTCCTTCAGTTCTACTCTGATTTTAGTTATTTCTTGCCTTCTGCTAGCTTTTGAATGTGTTTGCTCTTGCTTTTCTAGTTCTTTTAATTGTGATGTTAGGGTGTCAATTTTGGATCTTTCCTGCTTTCTCTTGTGGGCGTTTACTGCTATAAATTTCCCTCTACACACTGCTTTGAATGCGTCCCAGAGATTCTGGTATGTTGTGTCTTTGTTCTCGTTGGTTTCAAAGAACATCTTTATTTCTGCCTTCAGTTCATTATGTACCCAGTAGTCGTTCAGGAGCAGGTTGTTCAGTTTCCATGTACTTGAGCGTTTTTGAGTGAGATTCTTAATCCTGAGTTCCAGTTTGATTGCGCTGTGGTCTGAGAGATAGTTTGTTATAATTTCTGTTCTTTTACATTTGCTGAGGAGAGCTTTACTTCCAAATATGTGGTCAATTTTGGAATAGGTGTGGTGTGGTGCTGAAAAAAATGTATATTCTGTTGATTTGGGGTGGAGAGTTCTGTAGATGTCTATTAGGTCCTCTTGGTGCAGAGCTGAGTTCAATTCCTGGGTATCCTTGTTGACTTTCTGTCTCGTTGATCTGTCTAATGTTGACAGTGGGGTGTTAAAATCTCCCATTATTAATGTGTGGGAGTCTAAGTCTCTTTGTAGGTCACTCAGGACTTGCTTTATGAATCTGGGTGCTCCTGTATTGGGTGCATATATATTTAGGATAGTTAGCTCTTCTTGTTGAATTGATCCCTTTACCATTATGTAATGGCCTTCTTTGTCTCTTTTGATCTTTGTTGGTTTAAAGTCTGTTTTATCAGAGACTAGGATTGCAACCCCTGCCTTTTTTTGTTTTCCATTTGCTTGGTAGATCTTCCTCCATCCTTTTATTTTGAGCTTATGTGTGTCTCTGCCCGTGAGATGGGTTTCCTGAATACAGCACACTGATGGGTCTTGACTCTTTATCCAATTTGCCAGTCTAATAACCCCAATTTTTAAAAGACTAAGCACAAACAAAATCAGAAAAAAATAATCTGATTGAATTCAAGTAGCAAATTTTTAAATTAATTTTAAACCATCAATGAAAACATCAGTGTAACGTGTCTTCTGTATCAAATTAGCAAAGAGATAATAATTCTGGCAAATGTATGCTGTGGATTATACACTCAGGAGAACATATATTTCTGGAGGATAATTTGGCAATGTGTATTAACTGCCTTTAATATGTTTATGCCTTAACCCAGTAATTTTTCCATCCAGGACTCTAAGGAACTGGTAGGTAAGGAGCACAAGGTTTCTGTACAAGAATACTCACTATCCTTTAATATGATTAAAAATGAAGTAACCTAAGTGCGCCAAAGTAGAGGAATGGTTAAATAAATTGTACTGCTTCATGTGGTAGGATTATGTACATATTAAAAGTTACGTTTACTAGAGAATACTAAATGAATTGAGGAAATATGATGATATAATGTTAATGGAAAAAGCTGGAAACAAATCCTAATAAACATATATCCTCCACAAAGGCATAAGAGTGATGTAATGGACTTTGGAGACTCAAGGGGAAAGGTTGGTAAGGTGAGGGATAAAAGACTATATATATTGGGTACAATATACACTGCTCAGGTGACAGGTGCATTGAAATTTCAGGTATCACCACTAAAAAACTTATCCATGTAATAAAAAACCACTTGTACCCCCAAAACCGTTGAAATTAAAAAGTAAAATAATAAACAGTGTATCCTCAAGTATGATGTGCAGGGGTTGGGGAAGAGTTTAAGTGTGCTTTATGGAAGTAATATCACTAGAAGGAAATAAACCAAACTGTTGGCAGTAATTATCTTCTAATACTAGCATAACAGATATTTTTCCTTTCATTTTTACAGACTCTGTGTTTTTGATTTTTCCATAATTACATATTATTTTTATAATCATTACAAATTACTAAAAATGTTTGTATTCTTTGATGCCAATCAATTCTACCTGAAGAAATCATCAAAGATGTATACAAATATGTACGAACAATATGCAAGGACAAAATATTCACCCATGTTTTTTGTAAAAGAAAATGAATGAAACCTAAATATTTAATACTAGGGAAAGTAAATAATGTATATTATCCTGACACAAAGAATTATTTTATGAAAGGTGTCTGACAGGGAAATGCTTATGAAAATGCTTTCAGTTAAATGGGGGAAATCATGATACAAAATTTAAACACAATTGATACATCCAATGTAGTAAAATTATAAAAACATGGACAGCAGGATACAAACCAATTTCAGAATACTGATTGCTTCAAGGAGAAGAAAGGAGAATAATATTGGGAAGGAATGTAAAAGGGGCTTCACCAGCATCATTAATACTTTATTTCCAAAAGGAAAAAGGATGAAAGGGATGGAGAAAAGAAGAAAGAAATATCTGAAGCAAATTTGAATGCTGTATCATTGTTTTGTTGTGAGTGTTGAATGGCAGTTACAATAGCTAACATTTATTGAGCACTTAATATATGCCATTGCTGTTCTAAGATGTTTACAAGTTCTACTTCATTTAACCCTCAAAAACAACCCTATGAGATAGGTACTCTTTTCTCCATTTTACAGATGAGCAAATAAAGGCACAAGTTTCTCAGAAAAGATAGTGTTGGGTTTCAAACACAGGCAGTCACATTCTAGGGCTCACCCCCTTAGGGAGTTTTATTACCCTCTTCTATTTTTTTTAAATATCATTTAAATTATTAAATAGAATATAGTCTTAACTAGGTTTTTAAAATCATATTTGAAAAACTGAGGATAGGCCAGATGACTAGCAAAGATAGTGTTTTCTGGACAAAATGTATGGATTAGTTTTTTTCTATTATACTTTTCCATACTTCCAAATTTTTTATAGAAAATATATATTAGTTCAATTTTTAAAACAAGAAAGATGGGTCATATCAAAAAGAAGTATGATACTTCTACCTTTTGTACATCCATTTGGTCACCATATTTTAAATAACTGTAGGGAAAGAAGAATGCAGAATTGAGGAGGATAAATAGGATTCTAAAGAAAACAAAAGAATGATTTCAACAAATGGAAAATGGGTCACATGAGGAAAGGCTAAATTCGGGTGTTTTGAGTTGCTTTCTCTGAGTCCATGAAAGCCTCTCACCAGAGGGATTTATCTGCCTTGCTCTCCGTTTTCCTCAAGGATCAAAACAAAACTATTTATAGTTAAAGGAGAAAAAATTTCACTTGGATATAGAGTTTAACCTACTGTGAGAGGTTGTGGAAATATTCAAGAAGAATGTTGTATTAGTTAGGTTTCTTCAGAGGGACAGGACAAATAGGATATGTGTGTGTGAGAGAGTGAGAGAGAGAATTGGCTGACTCTATTATGGAGGCTGAGAAGTCCCATAATCTTCCTTCTGCAAACTAGAGACCCAGGAAAGCCAGTAGTGTAATTCAGTCCAAGGCCAAAAGCCCTGAGAACCAGGGAGTTAGTGGTGTAACTCTCAGTCCAAGACTGAAGGCCTGAGAGCCAAGAGCTCTGAGGGCAGGAGATGGATAGCCCAACTCAAAAAGAGAGACAGCTGGTTCTTCCTCCACCTTTTTGTTCTATTCAGGCCCTCAATGGATTGGAGAATGCCCACTCATTTTGGTGAGGGCAGGTCTTGACTTAGCCTACTGACTCAAATGCTAATCTTTTCCAGAAACACCCTCAAAGACACACCCAGAAATGTTTTGCCAGCTATCTGGGCATCCCTTAGCCCAGTTAAGTTGATGCATAAAATTAACCATCACAAACGTGATGTCAGACAAACCTGCATTTTAAATTGAAACTCCACTTACTTACTGTCTGCGTGATCTTGGGAACATAACCTAATCACCCTTGACTTAAGTTTCTTCACCTGTAATTTAGAGCTAAAAATACTTGTCGCTATAGGGTAAGTGTACAATGAGTTAATGTGTTAATACATAATGAGTTAATGTACCTAAAGCATCTGGCATGTTTATTGGTATATTTCTGTATATGTTCCCTTCCTAAATTATTTAAGCCAGTATATCCCTAGTAGAGTCCGAAACCGCCAAGGAGAGGATGCACCTCCAGCATCTTCCTAGATCAGGAGTTTTCTCTGAGAACTTTTACTAAAAGTGGGATGGAATGAGTATAAAAGAATCAAACTGCAGGCCGGGGAGGGTGGCTCACACCTGTAATCCCAGCACTTTGGGAGGCCAGGGAGGCAGATCATTTGAGGCCAGGACTTCGAGACCAGCCTGGCCAACATGGTGAAACCCCATCTGTACTAAAAATACAAAAATTAGCCAGGCATGATGGCACAGGCCTGTAATCCCAGCTACTCAGGAGGCTGAGACAGGAGAATCACTTGAACCCAGAAGGTGGAGCTTGCAGTGAGCCGAGATCGTTCCACTGCACTCCAGCCTGGGCAACAAAGTGAGACTTTGTCTCAAAAAAAAAAAAAAAAAAAAAAAACCGAATCAAACTGCAATTCTGCAGCACTTCACCGTTTTGCTACTCAATATACATAAACATTCTTATTCCTGCATTCAAATTTCCATATCTGCATGATGTTCATTTCTCTTCTAGTTCAGTGACAATCCATCTGGATATTCTGAAATCTATTGGGTAAATTATGAAGTTCACTATCACCAATCCATCCTATATTAAAAACTAGAGATTTGCAATACTATTCAGCAATAAAAAGGAATGAACTATTGACACACATTATAACTTAGATGCATCTCAAAGGCATTATGCTAAAGGACAGAAGCCAATCTCAAACTGTTACCTACTGTATGGTTCCATTTATATGGCATTCTCAAAAAGACAAAACAGTGCTTCAAATCAATGGTTGTCAGGGGTTGGGGTGACAGTGGAAAGATGTAACTACAGAGAGATAAAGGAAATTTTTAGAGGTGATAAAACTGTTTTATATCTGAATCGTGATAGTAGTTACCACGTATGTTAAAATTCATAGAATTGTATACCAAAAAGTTAATTTTACTTTATATTCATTTAAAAATTAAACATTTAGAAAAGAAATGAAACCTAATGCATACTAAAGTTGACAATATGTTAGGTTTTGTAGGCATTAGGAAAAAGTAGGAAAACAAGGGAGGAAAATCACTAATATAATTATATGCATAGAAGAACCAGGAAGAAAATTTGAGCAGCTACAAACATTTTCATTTGTGCGATTGCTTTTGAGATCATCTTTGGTATGATAACTTTCTTCCCTCATGGTCCCTTTGTGTTCAGCTAGCATCTCACTTGGTCATGGTTCTTTATCTGGTGGGATTAATTGCTGAGTGGTCTGAGTCTTGGTGGACCTAACCAAAGGGGTTGCTGTAGTCTTCCCTTAACTTTTTTTTATTTTTTGAGACAGGATCTCCCTCTGTCACTCAGGTTGGAGTGAAGTGGCACGATCACAGCTCACTGCAGCTTTGACCTCCCAGACTCAAGTGATCCTCCCACCTTACCCTCCTGAGTAGCTGGGACTACAGGCATGCACCACCATGTCCAGCTAATGTTTTTAATTTTTTTGTAGAGGCATGGTTTCACTGTGTTGCCCAGTCTGGTCTTAAACTCCTAGGCTCATGTGATCCTTCTGCCTCAGCCTCCCGAAGTGCCATTAACTTTTATCACTGTTTGTTACAATACTAGGTGGTGCTCCAGAGGAATCCCTGAGCTCCATCATAGAAAATCGTAGTAAACCATCACTGGAAACTGTTTTTTTCCTTCCTGGCCCATTGGCAAGAGAAACCCCAAAAGGCCAATTAGCTCACTCAACCTCCAGTTCAACTGTGTCCCCTGATGAAGCGTTTCTCCACTGAATACTATGACCTCCAAACTAGCAGAGTACAAAGAAATAGATTTGGAAAGCAAAAATGTTATGCATTGGTCAGTCAGTGTTAAAATGAGAAATACCACCCCACTTCACTCCTCAGTTTCTGGCTTTGGGAGAAAGAGCATCTTATATTAGTCATTAGTTCAGATAATGTACTTTATTCTAAAGGACAACTCCCTCCCACCTCCCGAAGTCAAAAGGTGTTGTTTCCCAGCCGGCACAATAAGTAAGTCTTCCTTAGATCATTCTGCTATGCCATAAGCCAGCTGTTTTTGAGTGAAGGTTTTCTGGAAATACAAGGGAAACCCAAGAGCATTGGTCTTAATTATTTTGCTGTAAAATGAGTCTCTTGATTGATTAAAAGAAAATAGTGTGAAAATGCATACTGTAAATAAGATATCCATTAAGTCAACAGAAGCAGCATGCCCTGCCATAACTAGTTTGATTGTGACCCATACAAACCATATGCAGATTAAGTGTTTATTTCAGTGAGTACAAAATACTGTTCACTCCATAATGGAGGGGACCCAATATAATCAACCAGAAGGCAGGCTGGTCCCCTCATTATATCATACACTATTGAGCACTCACTATTAGTCTCTATTGCTGGCAGATCGAGCATTCAGCCATGGTAGCAGCCAGGTTGAAGAGAGGCAAGTAATTTGTTACTGAGGCATGCACAGTCTTCATCGCTGCTATGATGGAACATCGTTTATGAGCTCATTGACACAGTGAGGTGAAGGAAGAAGTTGACTGACATCAACCACATGGGTCATCTGGTTGACCTGATAGTTGAACACTTGGTGAAAATTCACATGGGACACTAATATTCTCACACTGGGCCCATTTCAAGAGGTTCAGTCACATAATTTTTTTTCCAATCTTTCTTATCAGCAAGCTGACAAGCCTATTCCTTCAAAGTCCTTTGCTATATGGAGAGACATTTAACTTCTACCCAGGAATTGGTATAGATTTGACCTTCTTCCAGGCAAAGTACACCTGGTTGTACCCATTAGAGGACTTCCCTTCTCCATTTTCCTTCAGTGCCACTCATGATTTATTCATTTATATATATAAAAACAGGGAAAAATTAAACTACTTGGAAGCAGAATGCTATACTGAATGCAATAGTAAATATCAATACAATTTTTTCCTATGACATACATTGTTCAAAGAATGCCCTGCAATGACTAGTTTGTGACCCATACACCCAATATTTGCATGTCTATTAATTAATATTGACAGTCGGGATAGGAACATTGCGGGATATTAAAGCTGAGCCATCAGAAATCCTGTAACCTGACAATTCTTTAAGCATCTTATCACCTTCCCAATTTGTAAAGGAAATGCAAGCATGATTGGCATGCAGAGATTCTGCAAATCCATTTACCCGGATATCTCAGATAAGAGCAATGAAGGAAATAAATATTAGTCCTTAAAGGTCAGGGATATTCAATTCTTACTTAGTGCGGAATATTTCAAATAATCTGAAAGAAAAGGGTAGGTGACTGGACACAAGTTTTGCAAAAGGTTTTAAATGTTAAGCAATGTGAGGAAGTCAACAGCTACAGAACCACAGAACCTTAGAGAAGGATTGGCCTTTAAAGATCACTGAGCCAAATCCCATCTCAAATCCCTGAATCCTCTCTGCAACTCTCCATCAAATGGCTTTTCAGCCTTAAAAAAAATTCAGTGACTAAGAAATCATTATTTTCCATGGCAGTCATCCTAACTTTGGACAGCTCTCAGTTTAGGGGAAAAAAAAGTCTTTTTTCAGAGGAGCCAAAAACCTGTCTCCTATTGTCATAATTCTCACTCTAGGGTCCACAGAGGACAATCCTCATTTCTCTTCCAATGATGATCCTTCAGAGAGCTTCCTCCCTTCTTAATCTTCTCTTCTCTAGGATAAACATCCTCCATTTCTTCCATCATTTTTCACATGATTTGATTTTATATGCACCTCAATTGTCTAATATTCCTCTTAAAATTTACATTCTGACATAACAACACAGCTTTAGTCTGTAACAGAGTAGAGTAGAAGTATAATTTCCCTTATTTTACAGAGGTTATAGCTCTTATTTTTGCAGTGCAATGTCAAGGTGGATTTTCTAGAAGTCACACTAATGTTCAGTATAATTGCTAACATTCATCAGGAGCTCCCCAGGTGCCAAGCACCTCGAAGATGCTTCACATGCATCATCTCATTTAATTCTCCTGACAACCACCTATGAGGTAGGTACTATTTTTATCCCCATTTCCAAATGAGAGAAATAAACCTGAGAAAAAATAAGCACCTTACCCAAGGTCAAATACCCCATAGGTGGCAAAATTTGGATTCTAGCCCGGGATTTCTGAAAAACTGGTAACTAACACCTATTGAGCACTCATGTGCCAGCACTGTGCTGAGCCCTTACTTCTAATGGGAAAAATTATTATTCCCATTTTATACAAAGGGAAACTGAGGGAACAAGAGGTGTAGTAAAATGGTTAGAAATTAATAACTAACTTATCCGAACAAGGTTACTTTATATACGCAGGTTCAGGATCTTATATTTATCTCTTACAAAATTAATCTTACTGCATTCAGTGCATCACTCTACCCTGTCAAAATTTTTAGATGCTGATTTCATCATCTAAAGTATTTTTATCCCTGCTACTTTTTTTACAACTGCAAATTTCATAAGAAAGGCTTCCATGTGTTCAAGTTACCAACAAATTACACCACATGAAAGGTGGCCTAGGAAAGATTGATCCACAAGCCACTAAAAACCTCTTTCCAGGTGCCCTCAATCCACTCATCAGACCTTAGGAACACAGTCATTCAACCCCTAATACACTATCATCCAGTCCATATTTCTCCATTTGTCCACAAGGATACAAGGAATTTTTTAAGTATCCTACTGAAATATAGATTTGTCATCCCAGCTCACATATGGTAACTCTATCAAGAAAGAATATCGTATTAATGTGAAGTAATTTAGGGATAATATTATAAATCTATCGTGGATATTAGTGATTGCCATTTTTTCTTGTACATATTCATTACGTTTTAAGAAACAAAACACTAAATTAGGTATACATTAAATTGTCTCCATACTCATGATACCATGTATTTATTCATGTAATTACGTATAACACTTTCTGCATTTTCAAAGTCAAATTTTAGTTCCAGTATCTTCCCACTCAGTCTTACGAGTCGTCTGAATTGATTTCGGTAGGCAGCATGACATGTTGCTTTCTGTAATCCGTGCTTGTGAGATTGACCTCTTGGGCATCTTTAAGATCAACAGTATTATTGTTAGGTTTTGTTTGCATTTCCCATTTAGTTAAACTGAGTTTCACTTTTTCCTTGATTGAATTATTCATCAGTGCAAGTGAATTACCTTCTCTTGAAAGTTATCCAGAAGCTTTTGATAGATAGATGTTTGGCACCTGAATAATAATCCTTTAAGACCACAAATCTGTCATGCAGTCTTTTCTGGCTTTGAAATGCTATAATATAGACAATAGATTTGGCAATTTTCTACTACCTTTGATTTCATTTTTGGCATTTACTAGCTCTTCTTTGTACAAAATAATGTCTCCTTTCAGCTCTGCATTATAATGTTATCTCTCTGTAAAACAGCTAAAGCAACATTAGGGATTCAAACTTAAATGCAAGCATCTGAATGCTACCGCATAGGACTGTATTATCACTTACAAAGATAACGACCACTAAGAAGCACAGAAGCTAGGGCATGGGTTTTTTTGTTTGTTTATTTGTTTGTTTGTTTGTTTTGACATTGCTTTCTGGGAAACACCCAGATGTCAGGTATGTCAAAATGTGAAAATACATAACTCTGACAATTGAAGAAATACAATAGTTACACATATTATTGAGGAGTTTAGGTCCTAAATTGTGGCCATTTTTCAAAGCAGTATCAAATTGACAATTTTCAACAGTAGATTTCTGGTCTCCATTCCCTATCTACAACCTAAAACAGAAGATGAAGCTGTTTGATTAAGAAGAAATAAAGGTCATACATCTAAATCAACCATTATAAAATATTTTGTTTAAAATACTTTATATTTTCTAACCGAATACCAAATTTCCCCCAGGTATTTTTGTAAAGCTGGTGTTACCGCTATTGTCCTGTCCCAGTTAGTTTTATTTTAAATATATCTGTAGTGCTATTATCCCCCTGAGAGATAAAAAAGGTCACTTTCCTTTTAGAAAACACAGAATTATTCAACAGAGCTTAATAACTGCACTGCTAATGTAATTCTTGCTATACCTCTGAAAGAAAATGCTTCTTGAGACAGATTCAGACCAAGTTTCATTTGTAATGTTAATGTATTTTGCCTGAGAAAGATTCAGCTGTGTCACTTCTTCACACGTTGGCCAGATCCTAAGAAGGTTTTGGTAACAGAGTGGAGAAAGACATGCGTTCTCATTTCTCATCTCAGTCTAGAAATAAAATGACATTAGCCACTTGTAGTATGCCAATTCATGTTCCTTTGATTATTTTATGACTCCTTAGCATTTATAAAGTAGTCCTTCAATTTTGATACCACATATCCTAATTGGCATTTAATGATGTTTTTGTTGTTGTTAACAAAATGAGGTGGCCTAAGAAGTTTATTAATATTATAACCTAAAAAAATAAAATTACCGAAATGATTTGAGCAAGAGCCAGCCCACCTCTTTCTTTTTAAGAAGTGGAGGCTGGTGGGGAAAGTACCTAAATGCTTGTGGTTTTAGGGTAGCAACTCAGGTTTGAATCTTACTCAGGGAAAGAAAGAACAAGATGTGTTTTCAAATCTATTCAGGAAATAAATTTTTTCTAAGCAATATAAGAAAGTAATTAAGTAAACAACATGAAGCCATCATCAAAGATGGAGGTTATTCATAGCAGAAACTGAATAAAACAGTTTTTACACAGTAGTAAATAGTTATTATACTTGTTTCACACTCCCATACTTCATCCCATTCTAATTACCTATTTATAATTGCTAGGTTAACTGATAATAGTTTAACTGATAGTTTTGATTCTACTATCAGTCTTCCATAAATGACATGTTGTAGATTGCATAAAACTGACAGGTTTATGCAGCTATGGATAACTCAAATTATTATTAAATAATATTATATTAAATATATTTATTTTAAAAATACATTAAGTAATAAATTAGTTCCCCTACTAATTCAACTTCAAATTGCTTAGCCTAGAATTCATGGCTCTTTCATGCTGTAGCCTCAGTCTGGCTTTTTATTTTTATCATTAACTATTTCTTTAAAATCACCTACAATTCAGCCAAACATACTGTTCTCTAAAGTCAGTCCATGTTTTTTTACCTCTATACCTTTGTTCATGCTCTTTGATCCTTCTACCTGGAATGAACTTCTACTCATCCCCCTGTGTCTATTCTATAGATTGGGATAAAATATCATCTTTTAAAAAAAGTTTTGCTTTATTTCCCCAGTTAGGTATGAACATTTAATTTACACCATTTTACTGAATTGATCACTTATATCATTAAAGTCTTTGAAATCCAGAAACTTTTCAATGTACTTATTGGTATCTTCTGCAGTATAACACAACACATCACATAATAGAGTGCCCAGTAAATATGTAAATATACATATGAATAAATGTCTAGTCTACAATCTTGTATTTATACTCTCTCATATTCATAAAGGACCCCCTCATTCTTTCCATGCCAATCTTAAATTTATTGTAGGAATAAATTATATTCCAAGACTCTAAAATTTCATTTTCCGGTAATATGACACATTTACTGGAAATGTGACCAACCCTCCCACTGAAAATAATTAAAATAATAAAAAATATGTTTAAATACATTGATGTGTTAGAAGGAGAGGACTCTCAGAAGTGAAAAACTATTCATATTGCATGCCATATCAAAACATTTCGTGTGTCCCATAAATATATATACCTACTATGTACTCACAAAAATTAAAAATTAAAGAATTTTAAAAATAAAAAGTAGTGAAAAACAAATTGAAAATAGAAATCTAGAGAGGTAAGCTGAGCTTTCAATCTGATTTCACCTTAAGGACATTTGCCCATGAAGGTGAATGTGAGCTTCTGTATTCACAGGTAACAGGAAATAAATCCTGAGAGGAACATACCCAAGATGAGGAATCTTAAAAGAGATGCCTTAATAAATCAGGAATCTCAAAGGCCTAAACCCTCAAGGTACATGTAAACTAGAAATAAATCCAGGGAACAGCAGGGAAGATTGTTTATTACAAAATATGGCGTTGGGTAGAAGGAAACATAAAATTGCCCCCTTGGGATTCGTTTGCACAAGCTGGCCCTCACCTGAGCTTATAGCCCAACCTCATACTACCTGGGGATATTCAAAAAACCTCAGAGAAGAAAATTTAAAGTGTTTGTGTGTTGGTAGACTCCCTTCCCCCGGCCACCAATGTTCAGCAGAAGCAAATGCAAATAGTCACTGAGGTATAAATTGTTAATATAGGGCTCAGAAACATTCAACAGATAAAATTCCAAAAACTAAACTAATAGTTAAAACTTACAAAATGCGCAGAGAAACAAGTCATCTTGGGTGAGAGGTAGTAGAAGCAACAGATAGCAAAGTTAGATACATAAAGACTTCAAATGTTGGAATTATAAGACAAATGATGAAAAATATATTTAATATATTTTAAAATGTAAAAAACCCTGAAAATATAAGAGGAAAAGAAAAGAATATAAAAAAGACAAATTTCATTCTAAAAAAAGAAACAGAGAGAGAGAGAAGGGAGGAAGTGAGAGGGAAGGAAGGAGAGGGAGAGGAAGGGAAGGAAGGGAGTAAGGAAAGGAAGGAGGAAGAGAAAAGGAAGAAGGTCAGAACATTTAGGAATTTAATATATAAGGCTGGGAGCTGTGGCTCACACCTGTAATCCCAGCACTTTGGGAGGCTGGCCGGCGGCGGGGGGCGGATCACTTGAGGTCAGGGGTTCGAGACGAGCCAGGCCAACATGGTGAAACCCCATCTCTACTTAAACTACAAAAATTAGCCAGGCATGGTGACTAATTTCTATTAGCTATTTGGGAGACTGAGGCAGGAGAATCACTTGAACCTGGGAGGCAGAGGTTGCAATGAGCCGAGATAGTGCCACTGCACTCTAGCCTGGGCGACAGAGTGAGACTCTGTATCAAAAAAAAAAAAAGGAAATTTAAAATATAATAATTGTATTAGTCCATTTTCACACTGCTGATTAAAGACATACCCTAGACTGGGCAATTTACAAAAGAAGGAGGTTTAATGGACTCACATGTCCACATGTCTGGGGAGGCCTCACAATCATGGCAGAAGGTGAAAGGCATGTCTCACATGTTGGCAGACAAAAGAAGAGAGTTTGTGCAGGGCAACTCCTCTTTGTAAAACCATTAGATCTCCTGATACATATTCACTATCACGACAACAGCACAGGAAAGACTTGCCCCCATGATTCAATTAACTCCCACTGGGTCATTCCCACAACACGTGGGAATTCAAGATGAGATCTGGGTGAGGGTGCAGCCCAACCATATCAATAATAATGAAATCCAAAACTCAGTATATTCTCCTTTTCCATTCTTTATCTCTTTCCTTTGGTCCAGGCCAAGAATTCAGGGTTGATTTTTTTAAATTAAATAAATGTCTTTACCTGATGTGGAGGATCCACAAAAATAACTACCATTGAACATTATACTTAAGGGTAAAAACATTCATTTTCAGATCAGGAAAATTATCAGAATATCCATTTTTTCCAACCTTGGGTTGGAGTTATTAGCCAATACCAAAAGGGGATAAAAGGAATAAAAGTAGAAGAATAGAAGACAATAAACTAAATTATCATTAGTTGCAAGTGAAATTACTTTGTTATAAAAAGCTTCTGACAGGATCTACAGAAGATTTTTAGAATTAAGAGAAGAGTTTACTACATTTGCAGAATATAAAAATCAACATGTAAAAATCTATTGCATTTCAGTATACCAACAATACAGAGTTGTACAGGAAGATTTTCAAACTAAAATAAAAGTCTATAAAATACTCAAAATAAATAAAATAAACTGTGCAAAACCATTACTGACAAAAATATAAAACTGTAACTGAAATTCTGTACATTAAAGAAGGCCTAAATAAATAGAGGTATACAATGCTCATGAACTAAAGGACTCAATGTCATAAAGATGCCAGTTCTATAATTGATATGTAAATTCAATGCAGTGCCAATAGAAACTTCAACAGGTTTTTTTATCCTGTGTATGTATGTGTACAAATTAATATGTTGAGTCTAAAATTTATATTTAGGTTCAAAGATCAAAAAATTGTTAAGACATTATTCTTTTGAGGAAGAAGAAAAAGATGCTTTGTGCATTTTCCTTATTAGATTTCAAGATTTATTATAAAATTAAAGAAATGAAATTCAAGTGCTACTGACATGGATTGATAATTAAAGAAATGGAATAAAGAGTTTAGAAACAGACTCATACATTTATTACTTAATATATGACCAAAGTGGTATTAGAAATTTGTGGAAGATAAATAGACTTCAATAGATGGTGCTGGGACCATTGGGCATCTATGAAGGGGACAAATGATATTGTGTCTCTAATACCATAAGCAACAATCAATCAACTTCAGTTTTATTAATAATCTATATGTGATTGCAAAAAAGCTACAATTAGAATACAATCCAGGAAAATATTTTTGATGGCCTCCCTATGGAAAAATTTCCTTAATAAAATGCACAAACATAAAGGAAATTATTGATAAAATGGACTACATAAAAATTACGAACTTTTGTTCCTCAAAAGACACCAACAAAAATATTAAAAGTGAACAAACACAAAGATACAAACCAGAAGAAGATATTCCTGGGAGAAGGATTTGTATCCAGAATATGTAAAGAGTTCTTTTTTGTTTTTGTTTTTGTTTTGTTTTGTTTTGAGACAGAGTCTCACTCTATTGCACTCTATTCACTCCCAGGCTGGAGTGAAGTGGTGCGATCTCAGCTCACTGCAACCTCCACCTCTTGGGCTCAAGTGATTCTCATGTCTCAGCCTCCCAAGTAGCTGGGATTACAGGTGTGTGCCACCATGCCTGGCCCAGAATATGTAAAAGACTTCTTATAAAACAATAAGAATTGAGAAACCAGCAACGTTTTTTTTAAAAAAAAAAATTCCTTCAACAGATTTAACTTGTTAACTACATACAAATACTTCCTAAATCTCTATTGCAATGTCCTGTAACCACATTAATTTTAATAAATTTAAAATTGAAATAATCTTTTTCCTAAAGTCATCTGTCTCAAACCTTGTAGTAATGCTTAGCAATTAAGTTACTTTGCTTTCCACATTCAGTTGTTCACAAAATACAGTCAGTTCTTCCTCTGCAAAGTTTCTCACATTTCTGTCCTTTTTATTCCTATGTCACTGTCACCATTCAGAGTCTCATTTTCTTGAACCTCTGATAAAGTTCTAACTGGTCTCCCTGCCTCAAATTTCTCACTTTTACACCTTTCCTGCTTCCTGCTCACAGATCTAGATTAATCCACCTTTTGTGTTTTAGAAAGCACTCTAGGAAAAAATAGAATTAATCCACTTTAACACAATTCAATTTCAAATTAAAACATGTTTAATCATAACCATATAATAAAATATTATTAAATGTGATCTAAGAATGGAGAGTGGCTTTTTGGTTAAAAAAGTCATGAAACGATATATTACAGAGTTAGCAACACAATGTGGTGAAGAATATATGAACTCTAATCGGTTAACCATAGGAAAAAATAAAATTATGTGTGTTTTATTAGGAACATAATAACATACAACAGTAAAAATTAAAGAACTACAGCTACATAAAGCAACATAGATGAATCCAAAGAACATAGTTCTAAACAAAAAAGCAAGCTATACAAAATGCAAGTAGTATAGTTCTATTCATATAAAGCTCAAAACATATACCACCTATGTGGATTGTTTTTTAATTTATAATACTGTTGGTTCTTTACAATCTGAAGGCAAGCAATTTATTTAGGTAGAAATTTGAAAATAATTTTATTACATTATGAATTTTCTGGGGCTCAGCCAAGGAGTTTTCATCAGTCCTTTTTCAGAAATTGGTGAGATATAAATTAGGAAGAAAAAGAGAATAAAATGTGAAAAGCAGAATGAGAGGTATGCATATTTTTCTGTTGTGCCAAAATGAATACATTTTAACTTTTCAACTTCACCTTTCTTTTACCTTTTTTCAGAGCTCAAGTAAGCAATCTTTTATTCTGCCTTGCATGCCTTATAAAATGCTTAATATATCGACCAGAGGATACAATAATCAGTTATATTAATATCAGCATTACTATGTAAAGCAATGAACCATGTCCAAAGACCTGGTTTCTACATACACTTCCACAATTTGTTTACGTATCCTTCATCAAGTCACATAACTACACTGGGCCTCAGTTTTCCCTTCTGTTAAAACAGAAATTATCATGCCTGCCTCAGAATATCCTCCTGAGAATTAAAATAGTAAACACATATTTTTGTAAAGTTCCTGTGTGGTACCCAACATGTGATAGGCATTCAACAAATATAAGTTCCCTGCAACCATTAATGTGCTACAGAATCATCTGAGTCATTTAAAAATAAGAAGGGGAAGGGGCAAAATTGGACTTCAGAAGGCAAACAGCTGCTTAATTTGCTCCCATTCCATAATTATGAGGTTACTAAATCTGTTGAAAATATATTTATTTATAAGTCTTTTGTGACAAAAAAGAAGTCATGGTAATTCTAACTTTTGTTTGCTTTTCCTTAGCTAGTGATGTCACTATGTGTTCAGTATTCCCGCTGGTTTATTTCCCTTTTTATTTTATATAACAGTCCTTTGCCAATTTGATGACAACCAACATGTCCTGTCATTTGTTTCCTGTTCTTTTATGTAGTTTTCTCATGACCCAGATCCCAAACTACTAATCCCATCCTCCTTTAAGTTGCCTCTGACTGGTGAATATGCAGTCTATTTTTATGCTTATGAAAATAATTAACCTGTTATTGGTATATTCAATTTCCTACACTGTTGAGGCCCTCCTTCTGTTGCTTCAGTTGTTGAACATGGAGGACTGTCTGCAATTGTCTATGAGGAATCTAGACATAAATTTGAACCCAGAAAACACGCAATGATACATACCATAATGTATACATTATTCCTGGGGTTAAACCCTAGGAATGACTGCCCCCAATGACTTACTTAACCAGAATGAATCCAGACTTCCTGCCTTAATCCATTTTCTCTATCTGTGCACGCAAACTTTTAACTCTGTTTTTACTTTCACAATGTCTAATACAATGATATGCACCAAGCTGATCATCAATAAATCTTGTTGACTGACAGATTCCTTTTAAAGAATGTGACATAGACAATAGGAAGGTCACATTTCCCCACCTTTTGAATCTAGGTCAGGCCATGTAACCAGTTTGGCCAATGAAATGTAGGGTGGCGATATACCTCACCTTCTGGCCTGACCCCTGAAACATCCCATGTGGTCTTCCACACTCTTTGCTTGTCAGCTGGTCAAATGAAGGGCACTCAGTGAGGGAATCTGGAAGTTTTCCTGGAAAGTAGAAGCACCCAATGGAAGGAACCTGGGTCCCTGACTCAACACCGGGGAAGAAAACCCCTAGGAGAACCACCTGGTCTCTTTTGGTCTGTGACATCAATAAGAAATAAAACATTCTGTATTAGGCCACTGCAACTTGAAAGCTGTTTCTCATAGCAGCTAATGTTAATTAGTGTGTCAAGTATCATGAACCACCTTACTACCTGACAGTTTACATGTCAGAATAAAGCACAAGATAAAGCTATGGAATCTTTTCAAAAGTAATTTTGATAATTCAGATAATTCCCAAAAGTAATTTTTTAATGGAATTGTTCAGATTTTCTATTGAAAACTTAGATTTAGTACATAAAGCCCTGAGCCTCCCTTAACTATTTCATATAATCACTTTCAACTTTATTTATTTATAGCCAAAACAAATCTGCATCCACTACTTCTAATAAATTATATTCTAAGAAACATAAATGTTCTTGAGAAAAAAGAAACTAAACTATCCTCAAGAATATTTTCTCATATATTCTGGCTCTGATCTGTCAGTATAATTTAGATTGTGATTGGCCTAGTCCAGTCAAAACCATACCTGTGTGTTATAAGCATCATGTAAGTGTGACCTCTCTAAGTATTAAATACTAGGAAATACATAAGAATGAAAATCAATAGATAGTTTGAGCAATATTGGGGGAACGTCAAACCGATTTATTTTATTCTTAATAATCTCTAGTTCCTAGGCATTCCAAAGCTCTTAGAATAGCTAGCCTTTTGTTATAGTTGACTTCTAGCATAGTTTCTTTCATAATGTAAAAAGAATATCCTTCTTACCCTTAACTATAAGTTGTGAAACTTAGAACTTACAGGTTAAGAATATGTGTGTTTGGAGACAATTCTCCATGAGTCTTTCATGTTTCTTTACATCTTGTAGAAGGAGGCTGACAGCCTTTCATTCTGCACTGACTGTTCAAAGATGACACATAGTGAACAGTTTTGGAAAGCAGAGATAGTATGTCCTTCTGAAGCACAGAGTAGGTTTGCCGTACGGTAAAATAAAAATAATGTCTTCATCTGGTTAAAAGTTTGTGCAAGTTTGAGGTTTTTTAAGTTTAGGGTTCCTCAGCTGTAACGTAAATCTACTGTGTGCACAGCACCCATCTAGGGCCATCGACATTGCTCCATGGGACTTGAGGGACTTGGAGAATGGGCACTAACATGAGGCCCATGCTGCCTCATGTGCCATGAGTAATAAAGTCCTCAGTATGACTCAGGAATCTCATGTCTTCTGCCAGCCCCCATGAAACTGTAACAAGCTAACTTGTTAGCTTGAAAGCAGGGCAAACCTCAGACTTTTCATAATCCTAGATAACATGATATAGGAGATGTCTACTCCAAAAAAAATAAGCAAATAAAAAGACAGAGAGAGCCCACACCTTCCTGTTCAGAGAGAGTGTAGAAAATAGAAATGACAAGGAAATCCAAAAGTAAGATCAAATGACTATGCCTTTCCTTCCTCTCTCAGGATGGGATGCCTAGACAGAACAGGGGGAATGGAGATACATGCCCTGATAAAGGTACCTGAGGTGCTGAGAGAGCTGGAGGACAAGCAAAAGCCTGAAGTTGGGATTGTGAGGCTATGATCTTCACATCTAGAAACATATGACTGGAATCAGGTATATGCCAGCCTAGTGTCCAAATGACCACATAGGGCCAAGTACACCTCACTGGACACTAGCCAGAATAGCCAATTCACAGCAGAGACCGGCTAAAATTTAGAGATGCCTGTCTCCTCCTACAATCATGTAGTCACTCAGTGTCACCCCCAAATACACCCAGATACCATTTTGGAATGTTATTGAAGGAGGTTAAAGAAATTTTAAATCTAAGAATCAGAATCATTCAGAAGAGATTATTTTAAAAAGATGATACTGTTTACTGGCAAGTTTAAAGTCTATGTCTCATCTCTTCCTCCCCCATTTCTGCCACAAGAAGGTACAGGAAACTTTAAAGTTACATTTTATTGGCCTGTTATATGAGTAAATTTATAGTCATTAATAAATATAGGACCACAGCAATTGCATAAAGAAAACATCTGATTTTTAAATCCTGATATCTATAAATGATAGTATAGGTGTAAAGAACTAGAAAGTACATGACTGGTTTGAAAATCCTCTGATCCAATAATATGAATTCTAAATTGGCCAGACTGTCACATACTTGAGAATGGCAACTGAACTTTACTTATCTTTGGATCCCTCCCTCCCTCCCTAACTAGCATAGCATATAATGAAGAAATATTTGAATATAACTTACTGGTTAATCCCGATCATTTTAGAATTTAGAGTTCCACTGTGTCTTTAAGTCTTACTTTTCAAAACATTTTGATTACATGAAAATATCTTCAGAAGAGTTATTTCTTTAGCTCTTATAACAAAAAGACCTTATCAGGATTAGTATAAGACTGGAAGTAAGAGAAGTGAGCAGAGTTCTGAGAAATAATAAAGAGTAGGAGTAAAGGGGAAAAAATTGACAGGTCAAACAAAATTCTGCTTCACAATTTTGCCCTGGACCAGCCCTGAAAAAGAGTGTGCAAGAATAGTCATTTTACTCCTGAAAGGTATTTTATTACTCTAACAGCTAAACTAGTAAACTAGCATGATTGAGAAATAGCAAAAGGAAAATGGTATCTCCCCAGTGATTCTTTCTCATTTCAGATACCATCCACTGTTCTGAGTTAAAGTATTTGAGAATAACGCACCCCTCCCCTCTAAAGGTATCCATGTCCTAACCCCCAGAATGTATCAGTATGATACCTTACCTGCCAAAGGGGACTTTGCAGATGTGATTGAGTTAAGACTCTTACAAGGGGGAGAAGGGAGGAACTATCTGGAATTATCCAAAATCCCAATGTAATCATAAGGAAACTTAAATGTGCAAGAGGGAAGCAGAAGAGTAAGAGTTAGAGTGATGTGGTGCAAGAAAAACTCAACAGGACATTGCTGGCTTTGAAGATGGAAGACGGAGGTGGGAGACCCTTAGAAACTGGAAAAGGCAAGAAAACAGAGGCTTCCTTGGGGCCTCCAGAAAGGAGCGTAGCCCTGCCAGCCCCCCGATTTTAGCCTAACGAGACCCATTTGAACGTCGCACCTCCAGAACTGTAAGATAATAGATTTGTATGGGTTTAAGCCACAAATTTTGAGGCAATTTGTTATAGCAGCAATAGGAAAGTAATACAATAGTCATCGAAAGCCTCTTTTAAAATGTAAATATTGTGAGAGGGAAGCAAGACTGAAGTAAGAATCAAACCATTATTCAATCAATATATTTGTTTAATCATGTGAGAAAAGGCTTTTGAAATCTGTCTTAAGACTGGCACATTTTCAGTTGTTATGTCCATCAGGAAGAATTCAAACATGACACGTCCTCTCCAGTGGACTAAGTAGCCAGGATGCAGTTCTGTAGGGAACGTAAGAGCTAGACAAGGGCATGGGGTGACTGAGGCACTGAAATGGAGAAGGATTCCAGGAGTTTTTTATGTTTCTGTTTCCCTGAGAGGTTCTTAAAACATGAGTAGTAAAAAAGAAACACAGTAGTAAATATCCAGGCTTGTGGGATAATGAAAAAAATCAAGCATTAAACAACTTCATCTCCAGGATGACTTCAGTAATTTAGGAAGTAATGGCCTGTCCTAGATATGAGTATGTTTCTTGATTTTTGGAAAATAGATACAACCTTACATTCGCACCAAAAAAGAAGTAGATGGCAAGTAATTATTTGTTGACTAAATACAGTATAAATAGTACATTAGAGGCTAAGCTAGAAATAATTTGAAAAAGGTGAATGCATCAATTTTATTTACTTAGAATTTTTAAAATTAAAATTAATGCTAAGAATGAAACCAAATTGTTAACAATGGTTGTCTTTAGGTGATGAAGCTAAAGAGTTATAATTTTTTTCTTCTTTTTACTTTTTTATATCTTTTTCTAATTTTATATAATGAACGTGTACTACTTTTAAAATTATTTTTGTGGTAAGAGCAGTTAACATGAGGTCTACTCTCTCAATGAATTTTTAATTATACCATACATTATTGTTACTATAGGTACAATGATGTATAGCAGATCTCTAAAGCTTATTTATCTTGCTTTACTGAAACTTTATGCCTGTTGATTCATAACTCCCCATTCTCCCTTCTGCTCAGCCCGAGATAACACTATTCCATTCTTTGAGTCTATGAATTTAATTATTTTAGATAGCTCATATAAGCGAAATCATGCAGTATTTGTCTTTCTGTGTCTGGCTCATTTAACTAGCATAATGTCCTCCAGATTAATCCATGCCATCACATATTGCAGAATTTCCTTCTTTTTTAAGGCTAAATAATATTCCATTATGTGCATATACCACGTTTTCTTTATATATTCACCAGTCAATTAACATTTTGGTTATTTTCACATGTTGGCTACTGTGAATAGTGCTGCAATGAACATGAGAGTGCAAATATCTCTTCAGGATCCTGATTTCAATTCTTCTGGATAAATACCCAGATCTAGGAATCTTGGATGATATGGTAGTTCCATTTTTAATTATGGGGGGAATCTCCATACTGTTTTACATAGCATCATAGCACCTACACCAGTTTGCATTTGCACTAACCATGTGCAAGCATTCCAGTTTCTCCATATCCTCCTCAACACCTGTTGTCTTTTGTGAGATTTTTTAAAATAATGACCATACTAATGGGTATGAGGCAATATCTCCTTGTGGTTTTGATTTGCATTTCTCTGATGATTAGTGGCATTAAATATTTTTTCATATATGTGTTGTCCATTTGTCTGTGTTCTTTGAATGTGTATTACTCTTAAATCTGACAAATTAATAGACCTTTAAAAATTAAGGTCTTCCTTCACTAATTTTTTTTAGTGCAGGAATGGTTTTTATAACATAGTGAATGTTAACAATTGAAAAGGAAAGTTACAGCTTTACATTCAAAAAAAGAACTTCTTTTTTTGCTTTCATGATTTTTAGTTGACACATAATAATTGTACCTATTTTTAGGTACAGTGTGATATTTTGATACATGTATATAATGCATAATGATCAAATCAGGGTAATTAGCATATCTATCACTTTAAACATTTATCACTTATTTATGTTGGGAACATTCAAAATCCACTCTTCTAGCTATTTGAAAATATACAATAAATTGTTTATAATTATAGCCAATCTATTGTGCTTCCTCCTATCTAGCTGGACTTTTGTATCTGTTAATCGACCTTTGGCTACTCCCCCAAACTCCTGTCCTTCCCCTGCCTCTAGTAACTATTCTATTCTCTACTTCTGTGAGATCAACTATTTTGGCTTCCATATATTGGTTAGATCTTAATTAATGGTCAAGAGGCAGCTTTGCATTGTATCAGTGACCTGTAAAAGTTCTCTGTAGTAATTATAATCTTTAAAGTACACCTTTGAGGAGGATGCAGAGGAAAGGGAACTCTGATAATACACTGCTGGTGGGAATGTAAATTAGTGAAACCTCTATGGAAAACAGTATGGAAAATTTCTCAAAGATGTAAAGATAGAACTACCATTCAACTCAGCAGTCCCCACCACTGGGTATCTACCCAAAGGAAAAGAAATCAACATATCAAAAAGATACTTGGACTCGTATGTTTACCGCAGCACTATTCACAACAGCAAAGATACAGAATCAAACTAAGTGTCCATCAACAAATAAATGGACGAAGAAAATGTGATACATATATCTCATGGAATTCTATTCAGTCATAAAAAGAATGAAATTATGTCTTTTACAGCAATATGGATGGAATTGGAGGTCATTATTTTAAGTAAAACAAGCCAGGCACAGAAACATAAATATCACCAGTTCTTACCCATAATTGAGTGCTAAAAAATGTGTTCACACAGACATGGATAGTGGAATGATAGATAATGGAGACTCAGAAGGGTGAGGGAGTGGGTGGTTGGAGGATGATGAGAAATTGGTTAATGAGTACAATGTACGTTATTTAGGTGATAAATAAAAGACCTGACTCGACCACTATGCAATCTACACATGTAACAAAATTGCACATGTACCCCATAAATTTGTAAAAATAAAAAGGAAAAATAAATACACCTTTGAAAAGGGAGGCCAAGGAGCCACCTCCTTAGGAGAGTCATTCCAATCTTTTAGGAAATTTGCTCATCTTCCCTAGCAACTAGAGAAATGGTAGATTATTCAAATCTATAGGTAATCTACAAATATTAAAACATAATATTATAGAATTTATACTGACAAAAAGAGAACTGATCTCAGGGAACTTAAGCTTTACCTGCAGTGTTTTTATTTTTCAGAACAGCAACAGGCAAACTTTTTCTATGTCAAGCCAGATAGTAAACATTTTAGGCTTTATATGTCACAAGAATTTGTTGCAACTAAACTCTGCTGTTGTAGCTTGAAAGCAGCATAAACATGTAGTTACTGTAATGAATTGCAATTTTTGTTTTTTTATGTTAGAGTATCATCCCATTATTTTCTACCCATGAATCATATGTGAGAGAAAGAATAAGTATGCATGAATATAAATATGTAAAATCAATGTGACCTTGAAAATTGAAGTACAGACAAAAGCAATCTGATGGATTTGGGCCTAAGTAAAGTACAGACCAATCAATGAAGGGGAGTCTCAGCCTGGAAGTTAAGAGATTGGGCGCTGGTTCTACCAACAAACTTAAATTTGAGGCTGCTCAGTGTCTTCCTGAGTAAACTTAAAGCATTCTGATTCTACTTTATTTCTCCTGCCAGCTGTAACAGTTGTGCTACCTTATCTCTGGTGGTTAAGTACTGCTAACAACCCTCTGCCTTTTTAGGATACCATCATCCCCACTATTTCAATGGCAGCATCTCTCACTATCATCCCGAGCCTCCAGAGAACAGCCACCACAGTTTTTTCATGGAGGCTGGAACTCCTCTTACTAATATATTTTTCAATGCCTTAGTGAAGGGAGTAATTGCTAAGAACTCTGCAGTAGTATAGTGGAAGGGATAGGGTAGTGCAAGATTCCATATGATTAAGCTACACCAATATTCCTACCTCTTTAAACCCTTGAATTCCTTCCTCAATATTATGCTCAGAAGCTTTACCATCTCAACCTCATTGAATGTAGACCATCACTAAGTCCAGATTTTAGTCAATGAAGAAAACTTTTATAGCTACTTGCAGCTACTCAAGCTGATACATTAAATCCAGACTCCTTATGAATTCATATCAATACATTTAGCCTAATACAATATTATATTCTAACTACCTTCATCTAACAACCAGAAAATCCATTCACACATAAATTGCACAGGTTTCTGCCAACATATATATTAGCAAAATCTTGCAGTTATTTTGTGTATACATTATGCCCTCCTACGTCATACCTGGTATTTAATCTGACTCAGGTTATGGAACTGCAGGCCACAGGAGATGGTGCTGATGGATCTTCACAAGACTAGATATTCCATTGTAAAGCAACTGCCTCATGCAAGTTTATTACAAGAGCTTCAAATAAGGGAAGGCCAGTCTTCACAAATACAATAGGAGGAACTGATTCTGCTGCAAGGGAGGTTCAGAAAAATTCAGGGGTTCAAGACTCTCAGCTCTGAGTCCACTTGAAACCCCATTCCAAGTCTCACTCCTTCCCAATCAATGTCCTAACTTTCAAGTAACAGATTGACAAATCTGTAAGTTTAACTTGTAATTCTGCAACCTACACAATTAAGTTCTGGACTGACCTGCAAAGTCATCTCAGTGGCTACAAAAAGTAAAAGGTTCTTGTATGGCTGCTATAGAAACACTCTGGTTTTCCTACAATGTCTTTACTTGAGAGTTTAAAGACCTGAACTTGTCACCTTTTCTCTGTAAGCTCTCCAGTGCAGTTAAAACTGGTTACCCTAACCTCTAGTTTTTGTGGTTTTCATTACTACCAAAAAGATATGTATGACTATGCCACTTTATCTCCAAGGCATTTGCTTCAGTAAACACTTCATCACAATCAGCCACAAGAGATCATTTAATTAATTATGAAATCAATATATGTCATGGATTATTAATAACTCATTTTTATTAGCAAAGGGTTGAGCAGTACATTTAAGGCTAAGAACATAACTGAACCAATTCTAGAATTCTATCTTTGAAAATTTGCTTTCTGGGACCACTCCTATTACTATGCATTAGAACCTGTCAAGAAAACAAGCACTATAGTATTTCAACAGAGAGGATTAAATACAAGGAACTGGTTATACAGGTATTGGTGACCTGAAAGAGCAAAATAGAAACAGGGATGTAACCCAGAGATAAGTACAGCTAACATCCCTTTGGCCAGGAGAAAAGAAGAGTTTAGATTATCAGAACCTAGAAGCTCTAAAAAGGTGGGATCTGGCTACTCCAGGCACTCCTGAGGAGACAAATGAGGCTAATTATGCAAGTACCAAAAGCAACAGGAGCCTGAAACAAAATGCTGTTGCTAGGATCTCACTGACAAGAATAACAAGCAAACAGGATGAAAATCCCTTCTCTCCTCTGCCTAACTTCCAATCTAGCTGTAGGGCTAGCTACTGGCTGAACCTAGCAGAAAAAGAATGCTAGGAAATGTAGTTTGCGGAGTCCCAACTACATCATTACACTGCAGAGTAGAGATGATTTGGAGTGAAATGCCAATAGCTAAGTAACAGGTGCACTGCCAAAAGATGTTTCTCCTTTTATTCATTGGCCAGAAGTAAGTCACTTGGCCACATCCTACCTGCTAAGAAAGATGAAGAACATTATCTAAAATCTGGGCATCTTGTGTCCTTCTACAAAGAATGGGGAAGTAAATGTTGGGGACAACTTGCTGTTTCTGTCATGAAAGAAAACCCATGTCTGGCAGGCAGGTTCTGTTCCTGATTATATCTGACAGAAGAACTAGGTTACTAGAAATTGTTAAAATCATTCACTTTCTTACTTAAATATAAGTTATTATTTCCACCCATTGTGACTCTGATTTTTTTAAGGTAGGCCTCTAGTTATTCCATCCCAGGCCCTATACCAAAGAGTTGAATCATTGCCTGGTAAACAACAGTGCCTAGATTTCATGTATAAATCAAATGTTAGGTCATACCCAAATGGTTAGACTCAGATATGAGGCTGAGATAAAACTTTATCACACAAGAAAAACACTTGTATTATTTCTATGTAAAACATTCCCACTAAATTGACAATATAAACTGGAACTCTTAGATATGGAGGCTAGAAGTGTAAAATAGTACCATCATTGAAGGAAACCGGCAGTCTGTTACAAAGTTAAACATACGCCTATGCTGTGACACAGCAATTTCTCTCCTAGGTAATTACCCAAATGAAATGAAAGCATTTATCTACAAAGAGACTGTTACAAGAATGTACAGGGACACTGTATTCATAATGCCCAATACCTTAAAACAAACCAAATGTTCATCAAGAGTAGAATGAATAAACATATTACTACTCAGCAAAAAAAATGTATGCACCTGGTGTGTGCTACATTATTTAACATTATATTGACCAACAACAACAAAACACACATAAAAGAGTGCATATGGTGTGATTCCATTCAAGGACAAGAAATGATGATAGAAATCAAAATCATAGTTTCTTTGGGGTGCGGGCTTGGAGATTTATCAAACATTTAACAGACTTATTGAATTGTATACTTAAGATCTGTGTTTTTCACAAAATGTAAATTGAAATTCTCCTTCAGTTAAATAAATGGCATCTTAAACATCAGAAAATTAACAAACATCTTTAAGAGATTAAAAATATGATGTACTTCTTTTGCTGCATTATATGGTTCTATATACTTCCTTTTTTACATAGTAAATGTTTTACTCTTATAATTAAAAATATATACTAAAGTTTTCTAGAGGGAAAAACATGATTTACAACTTTTCTCCTGCAATAATATCTTAATGGCAATAATTCTTACTTATAAATGATCTAAAACATCATTTTAATTTATAAATTATCTGAACAAGATCTGGGAAAAAATACAGGTTCGTAGGCATATTCTTAAAAATCTACTTTCTTAGGCATATAGCAATGTTTTTATGTCTCCACCAGGTAGTAAGGCCAGCAGACTAAGCCCCATTTACCTGATGGATTTGTCACAACTGTAAGTCTGGTCCTGTGCCTTGTACTCAGGGACCTGACAAGCCATCATGCTGAGAGCACAGCCATCTCCCATATAGACTTACATTAACCAACTCAAAAGACGGATGCATGAAAACCCTAATGCCAACTTAGTATTATAGAATTTTTTTAAATTGCATTTTCTCCACCTAGATTCTGTTGGCTCTGTTAGAGAAGGGGAGAGCATAGGTTGCAGGGTCTGTTGGCTTTATTGGGGTTGGGAGTAGAAACACACGAGAACTCTAGCTCTGTGGGTAAAAGAAAAAAATTTGGAAGAGGATCTTCTAAAATCTAAAATCAAAGAATCATAATTATAACTGCTAACACATATAGTATTTACTATGTGTCAGCCACTGTTCTAAGTATGTTATAAATATCAATTCACTTAATCCACACAAAAAGTTTATCAGAAATCCTGGGTCCCTCACTGTTATGATTTGAATGTGGTTTGTCCCCTCCAAAACTCATCTGGAAATGTGGTCACTAAGTAACAGAATTAAGAGGTGGTAGAACCTTTAAGAGGTTTTGGGGTTATGGGGGCTCCACCCTCATTAATGTCATTCTAGTGAGAGTAAGTTAGTTCTAGGGGTAGGGAGATTGTAATTACGAGACTGGGTTGTCATAAAAGTGAGTTTGCCTCCCTCAGTCTTCTCTTGCTTCCTCTCTTGACACAGGATACCTTTCTCCATGTACTGAAGCAGCTCAAAGCCCTTGCCAGATCTCAGCACCATGCTCTTGGACTTCCCAGCCTCCAGAACTGTGAGCCAAATAAACCTATTTTCTTTATAAATTACCCATCCTCAGTAATTCTGTTACAGAAACTAAAAATAACAGAGGGACATACTTATTAATACTAACTGTAGGACAAGGTAAGTCCCCACATATCACTGAACATCAGCTATAAAATGACAATAATAAAGTTATGGACCCTATGACTCATGGAGTTATGAGGATGAAATATGAAAATAAATAAAACATTTGGCCTGCATGACACACAGTCAGCACAAAAAAATTATCGTTCTAAAAATAAGTCATCCAAATATATTTTATACTGGCCAGATTAATTTTTTCTGTAAATCCCCACCTCTTTCTCATATGATTTGTACACCCTCCCACTCCCCACAGCTTCCCCACATTTCTCTTGGGGTCTTGCCCCCTGATAAAGGGATGGCAAGGGGCAGGGGTCCTTTTGGGGCCGCAGTAGCATTGAAGCTACAGTGGAAATTATGACAGGAAATCATGTTATCAGAAAACAACTCAAGTAATTGAAAATATTTTACAAAGAAAAGACTTAAGTATGTATAATATTAACCTATAAGATTTGATTTTGTCTGTGTGGCTACAGAAGATAAGTTAAATTTGAATTCAACAGATATTAATTGAATATTTCCTTAGTGCTAAGATCTATGCCAGGGACTTTTATATATGTCTTCATTTGATCAATTTAATTCTCATTTAATGATATTCTTACTACAATATTATGAAGTAGGTGTTATTGTCCCTATTTTACAAATGAGGAAAGTGATGTTCAATGGAAATGGAGTATTTTGCCCAAGATTAAGTAACTATTTGTTAGGGAAATCAAGATTCAAAACAAGTTATTCCAGGCCCCACATTAAGTGTTCTTTCAGTAACTCCCTCCATGAGTGAAAGACATAAAAAGGCATATTTGAAAGCTTATAATATATACACACACACACACACGTATATATAATCATTAGAACTTGACTGAAAATGGCATGAGCAGTCATGGGATGTAGTTAGTTCTCTGTTATTGGAAGTAATCAAGTAAAAGCTAAATGACTACTTAACAAGAATATTATAGACAGATTTCAATGTCAGACAACACAATAAATGGCAGATATCTTGAGTTTCTTCCAACTCTGAAACCCTTAAGTCTATAACTTTAAGTACACAAGTAGATTCTGTAGATTCCACTCAATTTAAAACTAAATAAATACACAAGTAGAAAGTTAAATAACACAACTAGTCAGCATACAGTTAAGAACCAAATATGCCAGTGACATAGGAATTTTTGAAAGGAGAGAGCTCCATGGACAGTGTGCTCCAGAAATGACTCCCTGGAGGTACCTCAAGGAATGCAAAGAATGACTTGGATTTGGACAAAGCATTTCAGGGGAGAACAGCATGCTCAGAGGCACAGGGGCAAGAAGGCATGTTTGGGAGACAGTGATGATATCAGCCCATCTTGAGTAGAAAGCTTTCTACACCAATAAGACTGAGTAGAAAAATAGAAATAGCTAGAGGGTCCTGGGAGTTTTGTTGTTGTTTTGTTTTTGTTTTTGTTTTTAACAATGGAGAGTGTTTGGAATACTTTTTCCAAGAGACCACATGAAAAATATTTTAAAATTTTAAGAAAACAAAACAGGTTTCAGCTTTCTACATATGGCTAGCCAGTTTTCCCAGCACCATTTATTAAATAGGGAATCCTTTCCCCATTTCTTGTTTTTTCCAGGTTTGTCAAAGATCAGATAGTTGTAGATATGCAGCATTATTTCTGAGGGCTCTGTTCTGTTCCATTGGTCTATATCTCTGTTTTGGTACCAGTACCATGCTGTTTTGGTTACTGTAGCCTTGTAGTATACTTTGAAGTCAGGTAGCGTGATGCCTCCAGCTTTGTTCTTTTGGCTTAGAATTGACTTGGCAATGCGGACTCTTTTTTGGTTCCATTTGAACTTTAAAGTAGTTTTTTCCAATTCTGTGAAGAAAGTCATTGGTAGCTTGATGGGGATGGCATTGAATCTATAAATTACCTTGAGCAGTATGGCCATTTTCACGATATTAATTCTTCCTCCTACCCATGAACATGGAATGTTCTTCCATTTGTTTGTATCCTCTTTTATTTCCTTGAGCAGTGGTTTGTAGTTCTCCTTGAAGAGGTCCTTCACATCCCTTGTAAGTTGGATTCCTAGGTATTTTATTCTCTTTAAAGCAATTGTGAATGGGAGTTCACTCATGATTTGGCTCTCTGTTTGTCTGTTATTGGTGTATAAGAATGCTTGTGATTTTTGCACATTGATTTTGTATCCTGAGACTTTGCTGAAGTTGCCTATCAGCTTAAGGAGATTTTGGGCTGAGACGATGGGATTTTCAAACTGGATCCCTTCCTTACACCTTATACAAAAATTAATTCAAGATGGATTAAAGCCTTAAACGTTAGACCTAAAACCATAAAAACCCTAGAAGAAAACCTAGGCAATACCATTCAGGACATAGGCATGGGCAAGGACTTCATGTCTAAAACACCAAAAGCAATGGCAACAAAAGCCAAAATTGACAAATGGGATCTAATTAAACTAAAGAGCTTCTGCACAGCAAAAGACACTACCATCAGAGTAAACAGGCAACCTACAGAATGGGAGAAAATTTTTGCAACCTACTCATCTGACAAAGGGCCAATATCCAGAATCTGCAATGAACTCAAACAAATTTACAAGAAAAAAACAAACAACCCCATCAACAAGTGGGTGAAGGATATGAACAGACACTTCTCAAAAGAAGACATTTATGCAGCCAAAAGACACATGAAAAAATGTTCATCATCACTGGCCATCAGAGAAATGCAAATCAAAACCGCAATGAGATACCATCTCACACCAGTTAGAATGGCAATCATTAAAAAGTCAGGAAACAACAGGTACTTTAGAGAATGTGGAGAAATAGGAACACTTTTACACTGTTGGTGGGACTGTAAACTAGTTTAACCATTGTGGAAGTCAGTGTGGCGATTCCTCAGGGATCTAGAACTAGAAATACCATTTGACCCAGCCATCCCATTACTGGGTATATACCCAAAGGACTATAAATCATGCTGCTATAAAGACACATGCACACGTATGTTTATTGCGGCACTATTCACAATAGCAAAGACTTGGAACCAACTCAAATGTCCAACAATGATAGACTGGATTAAGAAAATGTGGCACATATACATCATGGAATACTATGCAGCCATAAAAAATGGAGAGTTCATGTCCTTTGTAGGGACATGGATGAAGCTGGAAAACATCATTCTCAGCAAACTATGGCAAGGACAAAAAACCAAACACCGCATGTTCTCACTCATAGGTGGGAATTGAACAATGAGATCACATGGACACAGGAAGGGGAACATCACACACTGGGGCCTGTTGTGGGGTGGGGGGAGGGGGAGGGATAGCATTAGGAGATATACCTAATGCTAAATGACAAGTTAGTGGGTGCAGTACACCAACATGGCACATGTATACATATGTAACAAACCTGCACATTGTACACATGTACCCTAAAACTAAAGTATAATAAAAAATAAATAAATAAATGATTCAGATTTGGAAATTCTAAAAAAATACAAAATAAAAAAATAATAAAATAAATAAAGTTAAAAAAAACAACAAAAAACAACAACAACAAAAAAAAAACAGGACAGGAAGACTGTCCTGTTAGTAGAGAAACAGAGGTTTAGAAAGAAAGATACAGGAAGAATTCACCACAACCCTTACACCAGCAGTAATTTTTAATGCATAAATAGCAAAAACTGTTCATACCAAATGAAAATTCAGGTAAATTATTTTATCATCTTGAGGTAAAGCATAATTAATTTCTAAGCATAATTAATTCCAAAATAAGAAATAAAGAAAAATGCAGACATATTTGACTACATAAAACCTAAAATTTCTGGTTTGGTAAGTACAACCTGAATAAAGTTAAAAGACAACTAAAACACTGGAGAAAATATTAGCTATATATATAATTAACTGAGAGTTAATATCCAGATAATAATCTTAATAAAATGCCTCTTAAAAAAAAAACACTGAAAGAGCTGAACAATCCCCCAAGTAGAACCTACAAAATGGACATGATAGGCAATTCAAAAAATAAGTGAAATATTCAAAAGATTAAATGATACTCAGGAGGAAGAGACACTTCTGTAACCCAATGGTGAATGTAAAATTTTGTTAATTGAGCAATAAGTATCAAATGAAATGTGTTCATTTTTGGCCCAACAATTCTACTTCTCATAATTTAGCCTGAGGAAATTATCAGGCAAGTGTATATTTACAAAATGTTCATTGTGGTATTGTGCATAGTAGTAAAAAATAGATATGAGCTTAACATTCTATTATATGAAAAGACATTGCTTAAATGCACTGTAGCACATTCATTTATTTGGATTCTATGAAACCATTAAAAATCTTTTGTAGATCTAGATGTAGTAACATGAAAAGATGTCCATAATTAACAAGATAACTAACAACATGTTAACAAGGTAAGATTACCAAATAGCACATATAACATAATGCCATTTTTTGAAAATATATTTTCAAGAACAGATATAAAGTATCTGGAAGACTATACACTGAAATATGAAAGAAGGTATCTCTGAGATTACTGATAATTTTTTATTGTCTTCTTTAGACTTTCTAAATATATGAAATTTTATGTATCAATGTATTCTTGAATATTTATTTTACAGAAGGACAATAAAGCTGTTTTATTTCAGAGCTAGAGAAAGAACTAGCCTGATTAACAACTGAGTATGAGTGACAAGAAAGACAGCAGAGTTAAGAATGATACTGAAGTTTGACCCATAATTAATTGGAGAATAACTGAAGAAAGAAGGACAGCAAAGGAATCATTTTAGAATTGAGAGCTGAGTTTTAATATTAATCCTTGTGTTTGAGATGACATGAAAGTCCAGAAGAAATATCTGGCAAGCACTCTGTCTTCACTTTGTGGCCAACAACAAAGTAATAAGTGTTGGAATCACACAGGTTTCAGCCTCCTGTGTTTTGGGTCCTAGCCTCAGCTGGTTTTGAGGCAGAATAGGGACTAGGGTGAGGCAAGTTAGGTGTTCACCTCAGGTGTAAAATTTAAGGAGGCCAAAAATCGCATTCATCAACATAAATGATACTTTTGTGCAATATTTTAGAAAATAAAAATTAAGACAAAAAATCCATGATAAAATATGAAAAGCTTAACTAAGGACAGGATCTGTATTATTAATTTTTTATTACTTTTCACTCATCCTTTAATATGCTCAGCATGAAGCCACTATTAATCCTGACTTTATTTCAAATTTTGATATTTTGATATTTTGTTTGGCATGGATTTTTAGCAAATGCCTCTAGAGCCAGAGCTGTTTAAGAGAAATGGAGATAACATCACCCAGGTAAGCGAGTTTGCTAACTAACCCAGGGCTGCTGTAACAAAGTACCACAAACTGGATGACTTAAATAACTGAAATTCATTGTTTTATGGTCTGGTAGCTAGAAGTTTAAGATCCAAGTGTGTGTCAGCTGGGTTGTTTCTTTGTGACAGCTGTGCTCAAAAATCTGCTTGATGCCTCTCTCCTAACTCTGATGGTTTGCTAGAAATCTTTCGTATTCTATGGCTTATAGATGCCCCCAATCTCTGCTTTCTTGTTCACATGACATTCTTCCTCTGTGTGTATCTGTCTCCAAATTTCCCCTTTTTATAAGGACACAGGCCATACTGTATTAGGGGCCCACCCTACTCCAGTACGATCTCATCTTAGTTTAAATCATTACATCTGCAATCACTCTATTTTCAAATCAAGTCACATTTGAGGGCACTGGGCACTGAGATTTCAGCATATGAATTTGGAGAGGGCGGACACAACTCAACCCATAACATCAGGTTTAGTAGAAGTTTGAACACAGTTAATCCCAGAATCTCTATCCTGGACTCAGTGATGAGCGGGGTTGACCTATAGTCTCTGGCTTCCTTTTGACTTCATTTAATTCTACATCCAGAAATGAATATTATATAGACTGGGATAGGTATTCACCTGAGTACAACCTACTCACCAGTCCATTATTTCTGACTCATAACTCAGGCTCTGGAAGTGAAGGAAGCAAAGAAGAGTCAAGGAGAAGCCAGGGATCAAAACGTACCTTGGGAGTATGGGAAATCCTAGGCAGTGTCCCCAGGCTATCTCCTAGTTACACACTCATCTTCCACTCCCTATTACTCATATCCAGTCTTTAGGAAAGAATGAAAGCATCTATGACTTGGATTTTCACTTTCAACTTACATCACTGAAATAACAATGGCCAGCCTTAATCTCACCTTTAAAACATGATTTCATTTAATCTTCGCAACAACTCTACAAAGCAATATAGATATGGAATCCGAGGCTTCGAGTTCACACAGACAGTAAGTAGCAGACCCAGGACTTAAACTCCTATCTTGTCTGACTCATAACTTAGGCTCTGGAAGGGAAGGAAGCAAAGAAGAGATGCTTGAAGCTCCACACTGCATAATGGATATAAATCTTAGGCCCATTTCTAGGGCTTTGTCACACCAGGGTAGGCTGATCACTACACAGAAGAGGATCCTCAAACAAACCTCATGTCCACCCTCTTCTGCCTCTTACAAAGATTGCCCACGTGCTAACCTCCCTTCCTTCTACAATTACCTAGAATATAAATTTGGAGCCCTTTGTAGAGCACTCCTGCAGAGTTCAGTGACTTTCTAAAAGAGATGCTATAACATAGATGCTCTTAATAGGAAACTGGTATGTGTCCCCTGGTCAGTGTGAACACAGTTTTCTTAAAGGTCAAAGCCAGAAAGCTCTGGCCATAATCTCACCCAAACTATATTTGAGCACTAGAGGATTCACTGTGAGCCAACAATTACTGTGGAATTCATTGCTTATTATTTTTTCCAGAGACTACGGCTTTTCTTCTCTTATCAAGATTTTTGTGCAGATGATTGTTCCAAAAGAGTTTGCAAGGATAACATACAAATGTGCAAAAGTCACAAATTATTTTCATGCTGATATAATTTAATGTTTCAATGAAGCCACTAAACAATGTGCAACAGGTAGCAGGACTTGTATCTCTGTAACTCATGATAATTAATTCAAGGAGTAAACAACTGGAACATTGAATAATGTTGTCCTAAGGCTGAGCAAAAGGGAAAAAGAGGAATGAGAGAAAGAAATGTAAAGCCTGAGAGCTCTCAAACCATGTTATGGTGTCAGTCATATTTTGAGGGGACTTGCAGGAAGAAACAGCAACAAAATTTAGAAGAAATAAAAAATGAGTCCATCTCCTTGTTATTTATTTGTTGCTGTCTTTTCATGACCGCATGAAATTAGACATAGCAGCCCTCAGAAAAACTTGGTCTATGTACTGAGGGAGTCCATGCTTACTCAATTACCTGTACCACTCTGGATTGTGTTAGCTTTGTCGTCATTGAAGTCTCAATGTTGTCATCCTTCAAATCATTATTTCCCAATTTTCTAGAAAACATTTTCCTGGTATTTTCAGGAGAATGAATTGTCCCCACCCTAAAGTACTCTTCTTTCCAGTCACTGTCACCACCTTACAGAGGTTTACAATAGTTGCTTTCCCCTTCCCTTATGCTATCATCTCCCAATCTAATTTTGATCAAAGCTAGAGAATGCTACGTCATTTGGATCATTTTATCACTGTCTGCAGTGATTTTCCAGTTCCTGTCAGACTCTTTGACTCTAACCTTCCAGAGATGCACAATTTGTCTTTTAAACCTTTTAGCCAAATATAAGTTGAGTCATTTTGGAGCTTAGAGCTCCAACATAGAACCAAAATTTAAGCACGAACATATGGCTTTGATGTAGAATTACATTCCTGTTCCCTGTGTACTGTGTTCATCTCTGCTCATTACACTGTATTATTTCTGATGAGATTGCAACCAGACTCAAGAAATATCCTCTTTCTTGGAACAGTATATCCATCCTTAGACTATTTTCTCTAGGTTCTCTTTGTTTCATACAAGAAGGGCCATGAAACTCAATCTACTCCTGTTTCCTGTAATTTTCACCTCTTTACTACCTTCCTTTTAAGATAAAAGAGATATGATTTTCATTTCCATAGTGGAAACTACTCAATAAGAGTACAAGTGTATGTGGCTCTAAAAATTTTTTTTAAAAACACACTTGATACAATAAAATGGAATCTTACATGAAATAAAATAATTTACCATAGAGCTTTAATTATGATTCAGCTTACAAAATAACATGTACAAACAAATGTTCAGTTATTAATGGAAGGAATGTATCTATAATTATGGCAGCAAGGTTCTGAAATCTTCATACCCTGTCCCATCAGCAGCAAGCAAAATTTTTAGTGACATAAATAATTAACACTGATAATAGGTTTTTCATGGAACAAAATTTGATACTCTTTCTTCCTATTTTGAAAGAGAAATGCTACCTCATCATGTAATGACTAGGCACCATTTAAAAAAAAAACAGCAAGCTGGGTGCGGTGGCTCATGCCTATAATCCCAGCACTTTGGGAGGCTGAGGCAGGTGGATCACCTAAGGTCAGGAGTTCGAGACCAGCCTGACCAACATGGTGAAACCCCATCTCTACTAAAAATACAAAAATTAGCTGTGTGTGATGGCCGGCACCTGTAGTCCCAGCTACACGGGAGGCTGAGGCAGGAGAATTGCTTGAACCTGGGAGGCGGAGGTTGCAGTGAGCCTAGATCACGCCACTGCACTCCAGAGTGAGTGCTGGGTGACAGAGTGAGACTCTGTCTAAAAAAATATGCCTATAGTCATAACCACTATCAGAACCAGCTATCTATCTTTTAGTATTCAGGTCCTTCCAGAGTCTTCTGGAATATAAGATAAAAATAGACAAGAATCTGCCAGGTAGAATATTTGAAATTGTTATACAATCCAGTCTACTGGCATCATGGAAATAAGTAATGAGATGCCTCAAATCCAGCCCAAAGGCAAACATTCTAGAAAAGGTTCATTTATAAGTTAAAAAATCTTCCCACATTTCATTATTAGCTTAAAGTTTAACACTACACTCATTACCATTAAACTCTTCCACAGTAACCACTGGGATATAAAAAGAGGGGAGGAAAAAAAATCAAACAATGTGGTGTTCATCTGCAATTCTGAGATACTGTCCTTGTTGGGGAGTGTTAGCCAGTGACTTCGTCTTCTTTCTGAGGTGTTCTGGCCTCTCATGGACTCTTAGCCATTAGCACTGGAAAAGGTCCCCAGATAGATCGAAACACTACTGACATCATATCAACAGGTATGTTATTTAGATCTATGTGTTGTCTTCCCAAGTTCTAGCTAAAAAGTAAAAATTAAAATATATATAAACAAATATCAAAATTACATAAAAGAATACAGAAAGACAAAAAGGAGAGGAATACAGACCAAGGTGGATTCAAAATATCCTTTATCTTCAGACTTCTGTTGCTTAAACTGAGTTCTAGCATTTCTACATTAAAAAATCTGTTTTAAAACTTAATCCAGATACACAAAAGAGAAAACACATCTGCTGTTCTACCCACTTTATGCCAGCCCCTTTCCTCTTCTCTCCAGGGGAAGAGGAAATGCTAACCAGATTGATAAGGTTCAAAATACTCCTTTGGCCACACTTAAAAGTGCAAGAATTCACTATGCACTTAAAGTGCAATATCTGCACACAGATTCTCTCTTGGCCTTCTTTCTTGGGGCTGAGCATGTAAATCAACCCGGAATTGCCACCAAGGAAAGGCAGGGTCTTCCAGGCCTTAGGAAGCTGGTCATTGTTCTTACTACTGTAACTTGTGCTGCCCAGAGAGTGCTTAACATGCCAAAACAGATATTGGGGTAGGGGGCCCTGCTTAGGTTTACATGAATGTTTTTAAAATAAACACTGATAAATTGGAGTGTGTCTGGAGGAAGGTAACGCTTTGAGAATCACTGATCTAGGATATGTGGATCAGATAAATCGCCCTGGGCTAACTGCCCCTCCCCTTCTCTCCTCTTGAAAGATAAACTGTAATTCAAGGAGGCAGCCATGGATGAGGCAAAAATTGATTCTGCTGGCAAATCAGACTTGAGTCCTATGTATAAACATTCAGTCCGTAAAAGTGCATTCTTATCCTCATCCAAAAAGCTCAGCTGGAGGAACTGCTTCTCCTTCACTTCCCTGCACCATCCTCAGGTTATAGCCATCTCAGAAACTCCTCCTCATCAAGGCTGCCTATTTTCTTCATAACTTAATAGCACTAGATAACAGAACTGGTAGAGCAGAGAAGGGGGCACACAGTATAAATTGCCCCAGATCCTGCACCCTCCACCTCACCCCAAAGGCTGCCCACTTCCTAGAACTAATTAGAAAAAGTTCAATAAATAATGCATTAGCCATCCTTTTGAAATTCTTCATGGGTCTGCAGCCATAGGTCCTGCTAAATTTTACACTTGATAAGCTAACCAATTCTTGATTTTATTTCAAAATTCAGAGGAATAAGGAAACTGCTTCTTTCTTTTCCAGGAAATTCATTTAAAAATTTGCACCTCACATACAATAATATCACTTATAGTAAGTCCGAAGCTGAAGAGAGGGGAGCAGGGTTTTCTCCCTAAATTTCATCCTACTAATCTTTGAAAATCCTCAGGTATTAATCTTAATTAATAGTATTAGTAATATCTCCCAGCTGGGCATGGTGGCTCATGACTATAATTCCAGCAATTTGGGAGGCTCAGGCAGGCAGATTGCTTTAGCCAAGGAGTTCAAAACCAGCCTGGGAAACACGCAAAACCCTGCCTCTACAAAAAAAAAAAAAATATATATATATATATATATATATATATATATCTCCCTCTCACCAGCAGTAATGGAGGAAGAAGTCACAGAAACAAAAGTATTCTAAGATACAAGTATCAAGATATTCACTGCCACGTTTTTAAAATGGCAAACACCTGGAATCAACCAAAATATCCAGTTTGACAAAGAAAACTATTTTTAAAAAACCCTTGGTGAATCTGTGGCATTCTGGAGGGGGAATATCTTCATGATATATACTTAACATTTTTTATTTAAACAAAAAAGATGGCTCTCTTGCTCCTATTCCCACCATGTGAGACAGGCCTACTCCCCCATCACCTTCTGCCATGATTAAAGGTTTCCTGAGGCCTCCCCAGCAGCCAAGCAGATGCCAGCATCATGCTTCCTGGAAAGCCTGCATAACGAGTTTGGCTCCTCTTTGCCATCTGGTCTCCCAATTATCTCCTGAGGTTTCTAGGACAGACTTCCACTGCTCCAGTGCATACTTGTAGAATGATAGAATGTTGAATGTGGACTGGCCCAGGAAATCTTCTATTCTCTTCTCCAGTTTTCAAGAGGGGAATCCAAGACACCAAGAAGGAACTGGTTCAAAGTTATTGAGATGGTTCTCAGTGGAGACCTGACTCACCTTGAAACTCCTATAGCCCCTACACCAGAACCCAACATTTAAAACTAGATGATATAGTCTATCCTGAGATATTCCTGTCCTTGTGCAGAGAAGTCAACTTGAGGAGTTTAATTTATATCCCTACTCAACTTGCGAGGCATTTCTTTGCTGATACAAGGTCTCTTTTAGATTTTGTATACTTCCATCCCCACTGACACTACAAAGAATAGTCCCTTGGGGTCATCCTCATAGCTGTCACATTGGCATCTGCTGACCTTAGGTTTTTCTTTCACAATACTCTGAATTACTTCATTTACATTCTTTCAGTCTTAACGTGTTCTGTTTTTAGTATTGAATGTCCTATCATCTGTATGCATTTTTGTGAGCATAGTTTTTAACATAGCAATAACCAGGAAAGACCTAAACAAGCCCAGTCAGCAAGTCAGCAGCCATGCTACACAGTAATTCAGGTTAGTGCTTGAAATGCTAATAGTAATTCATGTTAGTACTGTGTTCATTTAAATGGAATTGATATAGTTTTGGCTTAACTCTGTATTACTTTGGTGCTCAGCTCCACGAAAAACTTTCCCCTTACAATTAATTATAAAAAGTTTTCAAAATATGAGGAATAATTGTATGAAGTATATTTTCAGTGTGGAAAGGCAAGAAGAGTTCATCTTCTATTCATCCTGAGTTGTCTGTCAATTGTCTCCTGTGAAGCCACCAGTCAGCTCAGGGATCTTGATTACAGGCTTGATTCTCAAGCCCCGAGAGCGGCTGATCACATGAAAACACAAGCTTTGGGTTCTAAACAAACCAGGCAGTAATTCTGGGAGAGTTTTAGAACCATTTCTGCATTGCATACTGCTTCAATCACTTAACCCCCCACTTTTGTTTGTTTTAAGTGTTTCTTCTTATTTATTTAATTTTACAAATTAAAATTGTATATATTTATGATATATAGCATGATGTTTTGAAATATGTATACATTGTGAAATGGCTAAATCAAGCTAATTCACATATGTATTACCTCACATACTTATTAATTTGTGGTGAGAATACTTAAAATCTACTCTTACCAATTTTCAAGTGCGCAATATATTGTTATTAACTATAGTCACCATGTTGTATACAATAGCAGCCTCTTCAACAAATGGTGTCGGAAAACCGAAAAAAAAAAAGAATGGCATGACCCCCAATGGGGTAAATTTCTTTAAGTGTGTGTGTGTGTGTGTGTGTGTATTTGTGTGTGTGTGTCCCCATAAAGGTATATCCATTCATTCAACAGACATGTACTATGATCTATTATGTGCCAGACACTGTTCTCTTCTAGATAGTATGGAAACAGAGGAGAAAAAGACAAATTCCCTTTTCTCATGGAGTTTGCTTGTGAGTGGAGGATAAAGATAATAAACAAGTAAACAGATAAATAAGATACTTTCAAGTAGTTATCAATGCTATAAAGACAATAGAAGAGACTAATTGACAAATCACGTAGATAGGGTGAGCTAAGACCTGAAAGCCAGATTCAGTTGGGGAAGAGTCTTTCAGGCAGAGAAATTATCTGATTAAAACTCTCAGACAGCACAAAGCCGTTGAGGTGAAATATGGCCAAGGGAGATGACAGAGAAGGAAGGAGTAGGCAGAGCTAGATCAAGAAGAGTTTTGTGAAGCTGGAGTTCAGGCGAAGGTGACCCAGAATGACTTACATATTTTTAACAATGCGTAAACATACTCATGCTGGTCCCCTAGGATGCATTAGAAACAGCTAAATATTGAAGGAAAAACTTTTTCTTTATTTTTTAAAAATTACGTGCATACAATTTTTGAATGTTTAATGAAAAGTGTGCTAAGAAGAGGAGGTGGCAAACTAATCCTAAGAATTTCTGTGCGCTTCTACGTTGTTTAATGTGCGATACATTTTTTTCTAAGCATACCTGTAATGTTATCCTCACCAGACTCTGGACAACGATAATGTCATATTAACATCAACTAACATCTGCAAGCTTCTAAACTCCCCACCAAATCAGACAGAAGTTACTTTTTAAAGTTCCTCCCTCTCTTCCAGCCCAATTTGAACCAATTACTTAAACTCCCTGCACCCTAGCTTGGGTTTCTTTAAAGGAGAATAATATCTGCCACAGAGGTAATGAGTTAATGCACTTGTCCTCAAACAGGTGTATATTGAAACCGCACAGAAAGTTAATACATGACAGAGAGGCTCAGAGAAATAGAGTTAAGACTCAGCCCTCTCAATAAGTGGCAGTGTATGGTACTGTGTCTGCTTTAGCCTCCCTGTCCCCACCATGGGACAGTGATGTATTGGTGTCCAAACCTGCCCACGCTGTTGGCAGCATCTCCCAACACCACTGGCTGACTCAGCAGCCCAGAAGTAAGGACTAGGCTCTGGCATGGCAGCCATTGTGCCTACTATGAGAGCCATCACAGTTCCTGTGTCCTAGCCAGACTGACAGGACCATACTAAGGCTCTGGCTCTTCCCTCTAGCTCAGAAGAAGAGCTGCATGGGATCTGGGTCCCCCAGTGCAGCAACCAGGCAAATACAACTCACAAGTCTGGAGAAGATTACATCCTGTGAGAGATGAGATAAAGAAAAGAACCAACAGATAAATTCCTTGCTTTTCTAGTTCCATCCCCTACTCTCCTGCCCACATCCTCAGCCCCAACCAAACCTTCACACTGGATGGATGGTTCTATGATCGGTCCCTAAAGCCATTTTCCAGGTCCCCAAATTCATGCCAAGCCAAAGTGCACTGTTAAAACTGGTTATGAAATATAGCAGACAAGGAGCATACCCTACACCCACGCACTCCAGAAAGTACGAAAGGCTGTGGAACACAGCCCTCAAGACAGATTTCTGAGAAAACAGAAACAGAGTCTGCTGGGTTGGCAGCAACCTCCTTGATACAACAGAGAGTCCTTGCCACTCTTGACCAACAGGGCTTGATATTTGCTGTGGACCAGTGACAGTTGGATGTTTTTCACTCTGTCCCTTTCCAAATGGAAGCTTATTCTGCAGTTTTTCCTGCTTTTTAATCATTGCATATGATTGTGTTGGGAACCAGTAACTTTTATTTCAGTTTACATGTCATCTGACCCTAGGGAAACACAAGGAGACCTGATGGAAAGGCATGAACAAAGATCCTGAACTTTGAGAAGAAAGTAAGAGAATTAGATAAACAGGAAGAAAAATGTGACATTGGTTCCAAAGAGGTGGACTATGAAAATTCTCTTTACCAGCATGATACAACCGTACTCTAGTTCCTTTATCTCTGCTTGCAATAGCTGCTATACCTTAATTTTTTTTTACTATTTGCCACTCTGGGAGGTACAAAGCAATATGACAATGTTAATTTAGTTTTCATTTTTATGACTTCTAGTGCATTAGAGCCTCTTTTTAATATATTTATTGGCTATTTGGATTTGCTCTTTTGTGAACTGCATATTCATATCTTGTGTTTATTTTTCCACCAAGTCGTTTGGGATTTTTGGTCAACTTGTAAGAGTTCTGTGTATATTAATTATAGTTATAAACCCTTACTAGGTCCATTATCTGCTTTGCAAATATTTGTTCCAAATCTAATAATTATCAGTTAGCACATTGCTTACAGTTTCTTTTGCCATACAAAATTTTTAGTATTAAATTCTCAGATATGTTAATCTTTAAAAATGTCTTCTAGGATTCTTTAAATTCAGGTTTTTCTTTCCCCTAGATTTTCTCTAAAATTCTTATTTTAATTATTATGTTTAAGTCTTTTAACTGAAATTGACTTTTGAATATGTGAGATGTAGGAATCCAATTCTTTTTCTTATAAAGTGACAGTCAGTTGTGTCAACACCAATTATTAAATAAACATTTTTTCCCTAAATTGAAATAATAATGTCAACATGTTAAATTTTCATCTATCCTGTTGTGGATGGACTATTTGTCTACTCCTGTGCCAGTTCCACATGCTGGATTATGGTGATTTTATGTTCTGATATCTGAGAAATCCTCCTCATTATTCTGCTTCTAGATACATGTATTTTTCTTGGCTATTTGTGAGTATATTTTTCTTCCAGCTGAACTTTAAAGTCATTGTATATAGTTCTAATAAACAAATCCAAGTTAGTATTCTAATTGGAATTGCAAGAAATATATTAATTGAGTTGAGATAATTAGCTTTTTTTTTTTTTTTTTTTTTTTTTTTAGACAGCGTCTCACTCTGTTACCTAGGCTCACTGCAACCTCAGCCTCCTGGGCTCAAGCAATTCTCATGCCTCAGCCTCATGAGTGGCTGGGATTATAGGTGTGTGCCACCATGCACAGCTAATTTTTGTATTTTTTGTAGAGACAGGGTTTCACCATGTTGGCCAGGCTGGTCTTGAACTCCCAGGCATAAGCATTCTGCCTGTCTCAGCCTCCCAAAAAGCTGGGATTACTAGCATGAGCCACCATGCCTGGCCTATAATTAGCTTTTTCATAATTAAATCTTATCCAAGAATTTGGTGTGCCTTTCAATTTGTTCACACCTTGATTTTTATATTGAAAATGTTATAGTTTTGTTCATGTCGATCCTTTATTTATTTTGTTAAAATTTTTGATGAATTGATTGCATTAATGACATCACAGAGGGAGACTACATTTTTCCATCTCATGTAACTTGCTTTGGTCAAAAGAATGCAGAAGTGACAGTATGCTATTTCTCCTCCTAGGCTTTAATATGCCTTGTATGTTTCTGCTTGTTCTATTTTACCTTTCCCATAGCCATGAAAATAGCTTCTCCCATAGTTGCTGCCCCTTTAACCTGGATACAGGCCCTGAAACACAGTAATCTACCCAAGCCCAGCCAAGAATTATGGGTGAGAATACCTCATATGATGATCCATGCAAAGGTACCATTTGCCATTCCCACCGTGCTCTTATGAGGAAAGCAGCTCCCTGTTTTATCTGCCTGAAGTTGTTGTGACTTATGCCATATACATAAACTATAACCAACCCTGCCATTTTGATCACAGCAGATTGGAACAGATGTTGTAGTATATTATAAAGGCAGACAATGTAAGTTGATCATTAGGAAGAACTAATCCTTCAAGAAACTTGGAGTAAAACTGCCCAAGAGGGATGCTCTGTATCAGATGCTAACATCAACACAATCCATTCTTCTTGTTAAGGATGAAGTCATATGCACACAGAAGTGAGTCACCACAGCACGATAAGCAATTGCACGATAAGCAATTGCTCCATTTCTCCATGTAACTTGCTCACATGCCTATCTTGGAAGTTCTGAATATTCTCTTTGGGTCTGACCTATGAATGTCAACAAATCTCTACTTTCTCCACATGTCACTTGACTACTGTTTAGCCTTTTAGTCTTCAACAACAGTAACTAATTTTTAAAAACATTTACCATATAATAACAAAAATAGTACTGAAGAGTTCCAGTATTTTATGTTTACATGTCTTATTTTGTTTAATCCTAATAAACTAATCTATAAGGTGCTTATTGTTGTCTCCTTTTTACAGATAAGGAAACTGAGGTCTACAGAGGAAAAAATAACAGCTTCGGTGTCACATAGGTTGTAAGTAGAGGACCTGCGCTACAAATCCAGATCTGTCTGGCTCCAAGGCCAGACTTCTACACTTCTATACAGCAGTGGTTCTCAAAGTGTGGTCCCCACACCAGCAGCATCAGCATCACCTAGGAACTTGTTAGAAATGCAAATACAGGGAGGAGCCAAGATGGCCAAATAGGAACAGCTCCGGTCTACAGCTCCCAGCGTAAGCGACGCAGAAGACGGGTGATTTCTGCATTTCCATCTGAGACCTGCAGCTGAGGGTCCTGTCTGTTAGAAGGAAAACCAACAAACAGAAAGGACATCCACACCGAAAACCCATCTGTACATCACCATCATCAAAGACCGAAAGTAGATAAAACCACAAAGATGGGGAAAAAACAGAACAGAAAAACTGGAAACTCTAAAACGCAGAGCGCCTCTCCTCCTCCAAAGGAACGCAGTTCCTCACCAGCAACGGAACAAAGCTGGATGGAGAATGATTTTGACGAGCTGAGAGAAGAAGGCTTCAGAAGATCAAATTACTCTGAGCTACGGGAAGACATTCAAACCAAAGGCAAAGAAGTTGAAAACTTTGAAAAAAATTTAGAAGAATGTATAACTAGAATAACCAATACAGAGAAGTGCTTAAAGGAGCTGATGGAGCTGAAAACCAAGGCTCGAGAACTACGTGAAGAATGCAGAGGCCTCAGGAGCCGATGCGATCAACTGGAAGAAAGGGTATCAGCGATGGAAGATGAAATGAATGAAATGAAGTGAGAAGGGAAGTTTAGAGAAAAAAGAATAAAAAGAAATGAGCAAAGCCTCCAAGAAATATGGGACTATGTGAAAAGACCAAATCTACGTCTGATTGGTGTACCTGAAAGTGATGCGGAGAATGGAACCAAGTTGGAAAACACTCTGCAGGATATTATCCAGGAGAACTTCCCCAATCTAGCAAGGCAGGCCAACATTCAGATTGAGGAAATACAGAGAACGCCACAAAGATACTCCTCGAGAAGAGCAACTCCAAGACACATAATTGTCAGATTCACCAAAGTTGAAATGAAGGAAAAAATGTTAAGGGCAGCCAGAGAGAAAGGTCAGGTTACCCTCAAAGGGAAGCCCATCAGACTAACAGCGGATCTCTCGGCAGAAACCCTACAAGCCAGAAGAGAGTGGGGGCCAATATTCAACATTCTTAAAGAAAAGAATTTTCAACCCAGAATTTCATATCCAGCCAAACTAAGCTTCATAAGTGAAGGAGAAATAAAATACTTTACAGACAAGCAAATGCTGACCGATTTTGTCACCACCAGGCCTGCCCTAAAAGAGCTCCTGAAGGAAGCGCTAAACATGGAAAGGAACAACCGGTACCAGCTGCTGCAAAATCATGCCAAAGTGTAAAGACCATCGAGACTAGGAAGAAACTGCATCAACTAACGAGCAAAATCACCAGCTAACATCATAATGACAGGATCAAATTCACACATAACAATATTAACTTTAAATGTAAATGGACTAAATTCTCCAATTAAAAGACACAGACTGGCAAGTTGGATAAAGAGTCAAGACCCATCAGTGTGCTGTATTCAGGAAACCCATCTCACATGCAGAGACACACATAGGCTCAAAATAAAAGGATGGAGGAAGATCTACCAAGCAAATGGAAAACAAAAAAAGGCAGGGGTTGCAATCCTAGTCTCTGATAAAACAGACTTTAAACCAACAAAGATCAAAAGAGACAAAGAAGGCCATTACATAATGGTAAAGGGATCAATTCAACAAGAGGAGCTAACTATCCTAAATATATATGCACCCAATACAGGAGCACCCAGATTCATAAAGCAAGTCCTGAATGACCTACAAAGAGACTTAGACTCCCACACATTAATAATGGGAGACTTTAACACCCCACTGTCAACATTAGACAGATCAACGAGACAGAAAGTCAACAAGGATACCCAGGAATTGAACTCAGCTCTGCACCAAGTGGACCTAATAGACATCTACAGAACTCTCCACCCCAAATCAACAGAATATACATTTTTTTCAGCACCACACCACACCTATTCCAAAATTGACCACATACTGGGAAGTAAAGCTCTCCTCAGCAAATGTAAAAGAACAGAAATTATAACAAACTATCTCTCAGACCACAGTGCAATCAAACTAGAACTCAGGATTAAGAATCTCACTCAAAGCCGCTCAACTACATGGAAACTGAACAACCTGCTCCTGAATGACTACTGGGTACATAACGAAATGAAGGCAGAAATAAAGATGTTCTTTGAAACCAACGAGAACAAAGACACAACATACCAGAATCTCTGGGATGCATTCAAAGCAGTGTGTAGAGGGAAATTTATAGCACTAAATGCCCACAAGAGAAAGCAGGAAAGATCCAATATTGACACCCTAACATGACAATTAAAAGAACTAGAAAAGCAAGAGCAAACACATTCAAAAGCTAGCAGAAGGCAAGAAATAACTAAAATCAGAGCAGAACTGAAGGAAATAGAGACACAAAAAACCCTTTAAAAAATCAATGAATCCAGGAGCTGGTTTTTTGAAAGGATCAACAAAATTGATAGACCGCTAGCAAGACTAATAAAGGAAAGAAGAGAGAAGAATCAAATAGACACAATAAAAAATGATAAAGGGGATATCACCACCGATCCCACAGAAATACAAACTACCATCAGAGAATACTACAAACACCTCTACGCAAATAAACTAGAAAATCTAGAAGAAATGGATACATTCCTCGACACATACACTCTCCCAAGACTAAACCAGGAAGAAGTTGAATCTCTGAATAGACCAATAACAGGAGCTGAAATTGTGGCAATAATCAATAGTTTACCAACCAAAAAGAGTCCAGGACCAGATGGATTCACAGCCGAATTCTACCAGAGGTACAAGGAGGAACTGGTACCAGTCCTTCTGAAACTATGCCAATCAATAGAAAAAGAGGGAATCCTCCCTAACTCATTTTATGAGGCCAGCATCATTCTGATACCAAAGCCAGGCAGAGACACAACAAAAAAAGAGAATTTTAGACCAATATCCTTGATGAACATTGATGCAAAAATCCTCAATAAAATACTGGCAAACCGAATCCAGTAGCACATCAAAAAGCTTATTCACCATGATCAAGTGGGCTTCATCCCTGGGATGCAAGGCTGGTTCAATATATGCAAATCAATAAATGTAATCCAGCATATAAACAGAGCCAAAGACAAAAACCACATGATTATCTCAATAGATGCAGAAAAAGCCTTTGACAAAATTCAACAACCCTTCATGCTAAAAACTCTCAATAAATTAGGTATTGATGGGACGTATTTCAAAATAATAAGAGCTATCTATGACAAACCCACAGCCAATATCATACTGAATGGGCAAAAACTGGAAGCATTCCCTTTGAAAACTGGCACAAGACAGGGATGCCCTCTCTCACCACTCCTATTCAACATAGTGTTGGAAGTTCTGGCCAGGGCAATCAGGCAGGAGAAGGAAATAAAGGGTATTCAATTAGGAAAAGAGGAAGTCAAATTGTCCCTGTTTGCAGACGACATGATTGTTTATCTAGAAAACCCCATTGTCTCAGCCCAAAATCTCCTTAAGCTGATGAGCAACTTCAGCAAAGTCTCAGGATACAAAATCAATGTACAAAAATCACAAGCATTCCTATACACCAACAACAGACAAACAGAGAGCCAAATCATGAGTGAACTCCCATTCACAATTGCTTCAAAGAGAATAAAATACCTAGGAATCCAACTTACAAGGGATGTGAAGGACCTCTTCAAGGAGAACTACAAACCACTGCTCAAGGAAATAAAAGAGGATACAAACAAATGGAAGAACGTTCCATGCTCATGGGTAGGAAGAATCAATATCGTGAAAATGGCCATACTGCCCAAGGTAATTTACAGATTCAATGCCATCCCCATCAAGCTACCAATGACTTTCTTCACAGAATTGGAAAAAACTACTTTAAAGTTCATATGGAACCAAAAAAGAGCCCGCATTGCCAAGTCAATCCTAAGCCAAAAGAACAAAGCTGGAGGCATCACACTACCTGACTTCAAACTATACTACAAGGCTACAGTAACCAAAACAGCATGGTATTGGTACCAAAACAGAGATATAGATCAATGGAACAGAACAGAGCCCTCAGAAATAACGCTGCATATCTACAACTATCTGATCTTTGACAAACCTGAGAAAAACAAGCAATGGGGAAAGGATTCCCTATTTAATAAATGGTGCTGGGAAAACTGGCTAGCCATATGTAGAAAGCTGAAACTGGATCCCTTCCTTACACCTTATACAAAAATCAATTCAAGATGGATTAAAGATTTAAACATTAGACCTAAAACCATAAAAACCCTAGAAGAAAACCTAGGCATTACCATTCAGGACATAGGCGTGGGCAAGGACTTCATGTCCAAAACACCAAAAGCAATGGCAACAAAAGTCAAAATTGACAAATGGGATCTAATTAAACTAAAGAGCTTCTGCACAGCAAAAGAAACTACCATCAGAGTGAACAGGCAACCTACAACATGGGAGAAAATTTTCGCAACCTACTCATCTGACAAAGGGCTAATATCCAGAATCTACAATGAACTCAAACAAATTTACAAGAAAAAAACAAACAACCCCATCAACAAGTGGGCAAAGGACATGAACAGACACTTCTCAAAAGAAGACATTTATGCAGCCAAAAAACAGATGAAAAAATGCTCATCATCACTGGCCATCAGAGAAATGCAAATCAAAACCACTATGAGATATCATCTCACACCAGTTAGAATGGCAATCATTAAAAAGTCAGGAAACAACAGGTGCTGGAGAGGATGTGGACAAATAGGAACACTTTTACACTGTTGGTGGGACTGTAAACTAGTTTAACCATTGTGGAAGTCAGTGTGGCGATTCCTCAGGGATCTAGAACTAGAAATACCATTTGACCCAGCCATCCCATTACTGGGTATATACCCAAAGGACTATAAATCATGCTGCTATAAAGACACATGCACACGTATGTTTATTGCGGCATTATTCACAATAGCAAAGACTTGGAACCAACCCAAATGTCCAACAATGATAGACTGGATTAAGAAAATGTGGCACATATACACCATGGAATACTATGAAGCCATAAAAAATGATGAGTTCATGTCCTTTGTAGGGACATGGATGAAATTGGAAACCATCATTCTCAGTAAACTATCGCAAGAACAAAAAACCAAACACCGCATATTCTCACTCATAGGTGGGAATTGAACAATGAGATCACATGGACACAGGAAGGGGAATATCACACTCTGGGGACTGTGGTGGGGAGGGGGGAGGGGGGAGGGATAGCATTGGGAGATATACCTAATGCTAGATGAGGAGTTAGTGGGTGCAGTGCACCAGCATGGCACATGTATACATATGTAACTAACCTGCACAATGTGCACATGTACCCTAAAACTTAAAGTATAATTTAAAAAAAAAAAAAAGAAATGCAAATACAGTCCCACCCAAACATACTGAATCAAAAACTTTGAGGGTAGGGCCCAGGAATCTGTTTTAACAAATCCTCCTCACTAAGATTCTGATCCCTGCTCAAGTTTGAGAACCACTGCTGTATATCACACTACCTTTACATAATAATATTAAGGGAAGTAAATAAGTCTGTGAGCAGAAATTATCTGAAAGACTTCCTAAAGAAGGTATACTGTAAGCCGAGCCTTAGAGGATAGAGAGAATATAAGTTGGTATAAACAGTGGCACTGTTTCTAGCATTTATTCCTATCTTCTTTATTGTACTATGAACTTTGAAGGAAGTATAATACAATGCTCAGTTCAATACTGATACATATATATACTCAAGGCATTTTGTTCAATGAATAAAATTTTTGATAAAGGGTACCTAAATATACCAAATATAATCTTGTTTCAGGCCTTAAGTGAAATTGATTTTTACACTTCTGGATAATCTATGTACAGCCAATTATATTTCAATGTTCTTATCTTTAAAGTCTATCTCTGAACTCTTAAACCCCTCAGCACAAAGTGTTCAGGCCCTTATCTTATATGGCTCTCAGCATGAGTGCCATGTGCTTCTGTAACACTGTGAAGATAACACAGACAATTATGGTCAATTAGCTTTAACAACAAGTAGATTATTGCCTAAACAGTTGAAAGAAGACACATCAAATTTAGTCTTGTTAAATTGAGAATTTTTAAGAATGGGAGAAAAAAATTAAATCCTATGAAAAAGAAAAATAATACATTTTGTAGAATATGAGATATACTTAATTCATTAAAATCTGAAGTGGGCCCCATATCTAATATATAGAAGATTATGATTGGCATTCCCATTCTAATTCATACAATGCTAAAATGTTAAGATTGTGAATTCTCTTCTATTAGAGATAGTTCCATTGGTACAGATCACATAATAAAAATAATATATATTTATTTTTCATAGTAGCAAAGCTCTTGCCATAATTTTGATGAGCACTCTTTAGATATGCATTAGCACATAAATGCTTATATAAGTTTGAATTCATAGAGTGCTCCCTAAAAGAATCTTATGTCCTGAAAACTTATACCCAAAATGGCCTGAATGATAAAAGACTTTTCACTGTGAGAAATGTGCTCCTCCCCCAAAAGCAATTGGGAAATGAGAAGCAACAAGCAAACAAGAGGCAGATAAGGCATGTCTTAATCAAATATATATATGGAGTCTTAAATATTCTTACATACTTTTACATTCTTACATATACAGAAAGATTTCTTTAGGAAGATGGCTATTTTTGTTAATATATATATATGTGTGTATCATAACTTCCTCCAGGACATTTTAAAATACGGATCTAATTTGACGGAATCTAGACTGCCGGAAAAGAGGTAGTTCACAGCTAAGATAAATACAATTTAAAGGGCAGAGATCAATGTCTGGGGAATTCAAAATGCTTTGAGCCAACATGTAAAAGCTATATTATAGCCTATCGCTTAGGACAGAGAAGTCATACTTACAGCAAATAAAAGCCTGATCCAGGCAGTTAAGGTTTATAATCTCCCTCCCTTCAGTGTGGGCTGGACTTAGTGACTTGCTTCTTACAAATAGAATATGGCAAAAGTGATGGCATGTCACTTCTGAGATTTGTTTTCATAAGTTGTGGCTTTCATCTTAGATGCTGTCTCTCACTCCCTCGCATACTTGCTCTGAGAGAAGTCAGCTTGCTATGTTCAGGGCCCACATAGAAAGGAACTGAGGGAGGCCAATAGCCAATAAAGAACAGACACATAAGGCCAACATTCCAAGAGGAAGTGAATCCTGCCAACAACTACAGAAGGGAGCTTGGTAATGCATCTTTCCCCAGCCAAACCTCAGATGAGATTGCAGCCCCATCCAACAGCTTAGCAATAGCCTCACAAAAGACCCATAGTCAAGACTCATACAAAATATGAGATAATGAATATTTCTTATTTTAAATCATTAAGTTTTAGGGATAATTTGTTAAGCAGTGGTAGAAAACTAAAACAAAGGATGATTTGGAGTCCTGAAGAGAAGCTAAAATAGAACTCACAACTATAGCTCAGCATTGACTCAAACTTGAAAAGGGGAATGTATTTTTGATGTGTGTAATGCAAAGGTCAATCCCTAGGTAAGAGAAAAGATCTTGAGACTCAGGTAGTAATGACAGCAGAAGAGACTGGAAAGATGAATCCAGGTTCTATATCCTTCTCAAGTAACCCAGTAAAATGAGAATTTACTTTTAATTTTCCTTAAAATATATGCCTCAAAATTTCTTTGTGAAATATAAACATTTGGTTGTACATTAGAATTAACTCTTCTGGACTATATTAAAGAAAAAGGTAGGAAAATGGGGAACTGATATGGTTAGGTTGTGTCCCCACCCAAATCTCATCTTAAATTGTAACTCCCACAATTCTTACATGTCATAGGAGGGACCTGGTAGGAGGTAATTGAATCATGGGGGTAGGTCTTTCCCATGCTGTTCTCCCGATAGTGAATAAGTCTCATGAGATCCGATGGTTTTAAAAAGGTGAATTTCCCTGCACAAGGTCTCTCTCTCTTTACCTGCCGCCATCCATGTAAGATGTGACTAGCTCCTCCTTGCCTTCCACCATGATTGTAAGGCCTCCCTAGCCATGTGGAACTGTAAGTCCATTAAACTTCTTTTTCTTCACAGTCTCGGGTATGTCTTTATTAGCAGCATGAAAATAGACTAATACTGTAAATTGGTACCAGTAGAGTGGAGCACTGCTGAAAAGATACCTGAAAATGTGGAAGCGACTTTGGAACTGTATAACAGGCAGAGGTTGGAACAGTTTGGAAGGCTCAGAAGAAGGCAGGAAAATGTGGAAAAGTTTGGAACTTCCTAGAGACTTCTTGAGTAGCTTTGACAAAAGTGCCGATAGTGATATAAACAATAAGACTGAGGTGGTCTCAGATGGAGATGAGGAACTTATTGGGAACTGGAAGAAAAGTGACTCTTGTTATGTTTTAGCAAAGAGACTGGAAGCATTTTGTCCCTGCCCTAGAGATTTGTGGAACTTTGAACTTGAGAGAGATGGTTTAGGGTATCTGGTGGAAGAAATTTCTAAGCAGCAAAGCAGTCAAGAGGTGATTTTAAAGCCATTCAGTTTTATAAGGGAAGGAAAGCATACAAGTTCAGAAAATTGGCAGCCTGACAATGAGATAGAAAAGAAAATCCTGTTTTCTGAGGAGAAATACAAGCCGGCTGCAGAAATTTGCATAAGTAATGAGGAGCCAAATGTTAATGGGGGAAATGTCTCCAGGACATGTCAGAGGTCTTCACAGCAGCCTTTCCCATCACAGGCCTGGAGGCATAGGAGGAAAAAGTGGTTTCATGGGCAGGTCCTAGGGTCCCCATGCTGTGCGGCGCCTAGGGAGTTGGTCCCCTGTGTCCCAGCCACTCCAGCCATGGCTGAAAGAGGCCAATGTAGAGCTTGGGCCATGGCTTCAGAGGGTGCAGGCCCCAAGCTTTGGCAGCTTCCACATGGTATTGAGCCTGCGAGTGCACAGAAGTCAAGAATTGAGGTTTGGGAACCTCTGCCTAGATTTCAGAGGATGTATGGAAATGCCTGCGTGCCCAGGCAGAAGTTTGCTGCAGAGGTGGGGCCTTCATGGAGAACCTCTGCCAGGGCAGTGCAGAAGGGAAATGTGGGTCAGAGCCCCCACACAGAGTCCCTACTGGGGCACGGCCTAGTGGAGCTGTGAGAAGAGGGCCACCATCCTCCAGACCCCAGAATGGTAGATCCACTGACAGCTTGCACTGTTCACCTGGAAAGGTCACAGACACTCAACTCCAGCCCGTGAAAGCAGCCAGGAGTGAGGCCATGCCATGCAAAGCCACAGGGATGGAGTTGCCCAAAACAATGGGAACCCACCTCTTGCATCTGTGTGACCCAGACGTAATACATGGAGTCAAAGGAAATCATTTTGAAGCTTTAAGATTTGAGTGCCCTGCTGGATTTTGGACTTGCATGGGGCCTGTAACCACTTTGTTTTGGCCAATTAGTCTCCTGTTTGGAATAGCTGCATTTACCCAGTGCCTGTACCCAGTTGTATCTAGGAAGTAACTAACTTGCTTTTGATTTTACAGGCTTATAGGCAGAAGGGACTTGCCTTGTGTCAGATGAGACTTTGGACTGTGCACCTTTGAGTTAATGCTGAAGTGAGTTAAGACTTTGGAGGACTGTTGGGAAGACATGATTGATTTTTTAAATGTGAGGACATGAAATTTGGGAGGGGCCAGGGTGGAATGATATGGTTTGGCTATGTCCCCACTCAAATCTCATCCTGAATTGTAACTCCCACAATTCCCATGTGTTGTGAGAGGGACCCAGTGGTAAGTAATTTAATCACTGGGGCAGGTCTTTCCTGTGCTGTTCTCATGATAGTGAATAAGTCTCACAAGATCTGATGGTTTTAAAAAGGGGAGTTTCTCTGCACAAGCTCTCTCTCTGTTTGCCAGCTGCCATCCATGTAAGACATGACTTGTTCCTCCTTGCCTTCCACCATGATTTTGAGGCCTCCCTAGCCACGTAGAACTGTAAGTCCATTAAACCTCTTTTTCTTCCCAGTCTTGGGTATGTGTTTATCAGCAGTGTGAAAACAGACCAATACAGGAACTATAAGAGGAAGAAAAAAAGACTAGAGAGACATTTGACCCTACAAGGTTAGCCTTTGAGAGGGAAAGTTTCCTACTTGGACTTTCTTAAAAAAAAAAAAAAAAAAAAAGACTCACTATAGCACTTATTTTGTAGTACAATTATTGGTTTATCTGTCATATGTACCAGACAAAGAGAAACTTGGATAGAAATTGGGCCTTATTTAGATATGTATTCTAACACATTTTTCAGGGTAGAACAAAGTAAGCATTTATGTATTTAGTGAATAAATATATCAGTGAGTAACTCTAATGGTTAGGGTTCCTTATTATGGTGTCATATTGAAAGTATCAGATTACACAGAATGAGATATCTCAATTTAAGAGATAAGAAGTTCTTGGTTCCATTTTAAATGGTGTTAAGCCCGCTACACCCTAACTCTCCTATCATACAGCATTGAGTTTACCAGCTTAGACATCAGGGCAGCCCAAATCCTAGAACTGTGCAGCAAGTGTGGGCAGGAAAATCTCCAAAAGAAGTATTATTTTTATGATATCAGAAGACTGGGTAGAAGCATGCCTGAGAGTGTGGAAGAAATCTCTGGGTTTTGGTTTATTTATTTATTTATTGTTTTCTCTATTCCAGCCCTACCCCAAAGTAAGCCCCCATGTGAGGGCAGTGACAATGGTGGTTATACAGATGCCCAAAAAACCACAGAAAAAGCACTTATCTATAGCCAGAAGACCCAGGAAAGAGCCCTCTGACCACCCCTGAAGGGCGTGGCAAAAAGTCAGGTTATTCCTCTTTCCTCTTGCCACTGTGTGGCAAATAAAGACTCAGTTATAGGAAAGGCACAACAGTGTGAGAAGGCTGAAACTCAGAGAGAAACTGCAGCTTTCTAGCCAGAGAACTGGGATAAGAGATCCCTGGAAGCTGGGGAAATCACAGAAGAGGTGAAGTGCTGAAGGAATCACAGAAGAGGTGAAGAGCTGAAGAAGAAGATTCTCTAAATTTGTGTACCTCTGTATGAACTGACAGAAGTCTTAGGCTCACCCGCAAGATGAACATGCTCAAGACAGGCCAAAAAGAGCAACATGAAGGCTTTAGAACTGACCTAGAGTGTAGACTCCACAGAGGTCCCAGACTGGCACCCAGCAGCACACACATGGGATAGATACAAACAGCTGTACAGTCTTTAAAAACTGAACCACTGCCTACAGAAGGTAGTCAGAACATGTAGTCTAAACCTCTCCGGGTTGATTATCTACTAAAGCAACCAGAACAACAAAACCAACAGTTTCCAGGAGATTTTTACATGACCCCAAGGCTCATAACATAACACTCAAAATTTTCGTGATAAAATCCAAAGTTACTTGGCATATAAAGAACCAAGTAAATCTAAATGGATCATAAGAAAAAAGCAATCATGAAATGCCAATTCCAAGATGCCAGAGGTTGGAATGATCAGACAAATATTTTAATTCAGTTATTATAATCATCTTCAAGTATAGTCATCTTTTGCTAATGTGATTGTTGTAATAAACTGTCTTTCATCTTTGACCTGGAGGCTTCTTGTTTTTCTGCCAGTATTTATGAAACTGTGACAGACAAACTTGTTAGTTTACAAGTAGAGTAAAATCTCAGATTCTTCACAATTCCTGACATGAGAGTTTAACAAACATCAAAAATGAAAGAAAGAATATATCACAATTCCTGACATGAGAGTTTAACAAACATCGAGAATGAAAGAAAGAATATCACCACAGGTCCTAAAGATATTTTAAAAAATAGCAAAAGAATACTACAAAAAAAATGATATGTCCATTAATTCAACAACATACACGAAATGGACTAATTCTTCTGTCTTTCACACAAAGAGGATTCAGTACTGTATAAAAAGGACAGTACACCAAGCCAAATGTGGTTTGAGAAATGTAAGACTGCTATAAAATTTGAAAATCAATCAGTGTAATTCACCATATTAACAGAACAAAGAAGAAAATATACAGATCTTTTCAGTAGATGAAGAAAAAGTATTTTACAAAATTTTATGAAAGATTTTCATCCATCTAGAATAGTAAAAGTTTGTCTTAAAGCAAATGAAAAGATTAAAGAATACAAGATCTCTTATTGACCAATAATTATGCGTATTTATTTGATTATATAAACACTTTCACAGAACCAAGAACCATAAGATGACTATTTTAGATAAGAAAGCCTCTGGGCCAAAAGTAGGAACCCTTAGAAACCATCAAAACCTTGAAATCTGCTCTGAATACACTCACATTCCATGGACACTGACAGCACAGGACAATGATCAGGAACACAGACTCTGATGCCCAGCTGACTGGGGTCCATCCTGGCTCCAATATCCGTCCATCTGCCAACTTTGTAATCTTGGGGATACTCAAGTAACTTTTTGGTGCCTATTTCATTTTTTTTTTTCTTTGTGTGTGTGTGTGTGTGTGTGTGTGTGTGTGTGTGTTTATTTTTAGTGGAGATGGGGTTTCGCCATGGTGATCAGGTTGGTCTCAAACTCCTGACTTCAACTTATCCACCTGCCTTGACCTCCCAAACTGCTGGGATTACAGGTATAAGCCACCACTCCTGGCCTAGTGCCTGTTTCTTAATTTACAAATGGAGATAACAATATTGCCTAACTTATAGGACTGTTGGGAGGATTAAGGGAGTTAAAACATATAAAACCCTTAGAGCAGTTGTTCGGGAGGCCTTGAACTCTGCAGAAAACAAGGCAAATGGATAGCATTGTTTATTTACTCTTGGGCCCGCTCCTTCCTTTTGCACTCCCTCTAATCATAGTGAACATTTACTGACCTCTTATAATGCAGCAAGTGCTATACTAAATGATGTACATTCATTATTCCATTTAATCCTTCCAATATCCTTGTAAAATAAGTACAATTATTATTTACATTTTTCAAATGAGAATATTGGATTGATTCACTTTATATAGAGACAGAAGTACAAATACAAACATACACACACAAATCACCATTTAGGTTATCATCATGTCTTACTTTTATTGATGAGTCTTTCTGTCTTCTTGGGTAATCTTTTATGTCTGGCTCATCCAGTATATATTAATTTTGTAGTTTAAATCTCTAAGAAAAAAACCTCATTTCATTATGGGTGGCAAACTACTATTTTGCTCACATACCACCTACCTGATTATTGACTGCTTTTTACTTTAAATATGTTATTTTATAACTTTTTCCAAGGGTGTAGCTATTTTGGCCTAGCAATGGGCATACTGTGGTATGTGTACAGAAACCCGAGCCAGCAGGGTGCTTACTGCACCCAGGAGTAGGCATTCTTGGAGACAGTGTGGGAACAGATTTCAGTCATGTATCATGTATTAATAACAGAAACACAGTATTAATGAACAGATCAAACTCTCCCTGATGGTTTGAAGCAGACCTGACTCTTTTGGAATGTTTTCTTAGAAATAAGTTGATCAATTTTTTCTGTACTTTATGCCAATGGCTGTGTCAGCATGGCTGATTTGGAGGCTAATTATGTGATTTTTATAGCTATTCTGGGAAAACATGAACATACTGGAAATAGAATGGGGGAGGATATGAGAGTGTTGACCTAAAAATGGAGACAAGCCAGACTGTTAATGATTTCCATGCTGTTCAGCAGAAATCATCTCCCATGGTCTCTGTTGATAGTTTGAATCTAGGGATGACAGATTTCCAAAATATGGTTACTTAAGAAGTGATTATAGGAAGTCATCTCTTCCTGTCATTAAAAAAAATAATAAATCTGGGGCTGGGCGCAGTGGCTTATGCCTGTAATCCCAGCATTTTGGGAGGCTGAGGCGAGCGGATCACGAGGTCAGGAGATCAAGACCATCCTGGCTAACCCGGTGAAACCCCGTCTCTACTAAAAATGCAAAAAATCAGCCGGGCGTGGTGGTGGACGCCTTTAGTCCCAGCTACTCGGGAGGCTGAGGCAGGAGAATGGCATGAACCCAGGAGGCGGAGCTTGCAGTGAGCTGAGATCACGCCACTGCACTCCAGCCTGGGCAACAGAGCGAGACTCCATCTCAAAATAAATAAATAAATAAAAAATAAATAAATTAATTAAAAGTCTGTGGTCTACTTTAAAATAGATCATTATTGGGCTGGGTGCGGTGGCTTACGCCTGTAATCCCAGGACTTTGGGAGGCCAAGGCGGGTGGATTATGAGGTCAGGAGATGGAGACCATCCTGGCTAACACAGTGAAACCCCATCTCTATTAAAAATACAAAAAATTAGCCAGGCATGGTGGCACGTGCCTGTAATCCCAGCTAATTGGGAGGCTGAGGCAGGAGAATCACTTGATCCCAGAAGGTGGGGAGCTTGCAGTGAGCCGAGATCATGCCAGTGCACTCCAGCCTGGGTGATAGAGCGAGACTCTGTCTCAAAAAAGAAAAATCATTATTACCCAACAAACATTTTATTGACCAAATTTTTGCCTTAGTCCTTATGTGAAGGAAGTATAGTAGATTTCACATAAGAAAAATTAGATGTAAGAACATAATAATCTCAGGCAGTCCTTCAAAATTAAACAGGAGGAAGAGGTGGAAGTTAGGGAGCGATGAGAACGGAACTATTTATGAGAGTTAAGGCATTGAAACCGTTCATTTAAGTAGCTCCTTCTCATTCCTAAATTAATATACAGGTGACATCAGGTAAAACTATATATCTATATCCTTTAAAATAATTTAACTGTTGAATTCATTAACAATCATTACATGTGAAAGAAAAACCGGCTCAAATTGGCTTTAACGATAAGGGTATCTATGTCATCAAAGACTCAGTTTCTCTCCATCTCTCCATTTTGCCTTGCATAATATAGGCTTTATCCTCAGAGTCTACATAGTGGCCTTCCTGGGAGACTTTAGGGTTTTCCTGATGGTGACCACAATAAAACCAACTTTCAAGCTATACCTCAACATCTTGGAGAAAAGAGATATCTCCCCTGGCATTTTCCATAGAATAGAATTTTTTTTACCTTTCTTTTCACAAGATAGCTCAGTAATATCACCTTAAATATCATTGTTCTTATCCAGTTATGCACGTAGGTCTGCAACAATCACTGTGGTCAGAAGGATGTGATAAACGGATTGGCTCAAACCAGCACGGACCACATATTCTACAACAGATGTGTGACGGACTCAGCTCTGCACTTACGCACCTCCAAGCCTTGATTATCAGATCATGTCCTTCTTCCCTAATGTTTAATTTCTCTTTGGGGGACTTTGAGGACATTCTGTCATTTGTCCTCCATCAGAACTAACACAATCCATTAAAGAGGTGCAGTAATATTGGACCTCAAAAGAAAAGCACTTACTATTTCAATTTCTACTCTCCCAGGATGTGTCTCTTCTATATAAATTACTCACCTCAGTGATCAGCTCTGCAATACCAAGGGGTCATGGAAGAGATTGTTCTTGTAACGCCACATTTCCTCCAAAGAAATTGGTAGCTATTGGCTTTTCTTTGTGTAACCTTTACTCCGAACATAAGTTAATGACCTACCTCTTAAAAGAAATTAGGCGTGTTCACTTTTAACCTTTTATAAATAGAAAAAAATAGGGAAAGAGAAAAGTGGATAAGTCATTACTGTACAACTAGATAAATTTTCAAAAAGTGAACACACTTTGTAATCAGCACTGAAATAAAGATATAGAACATGATCACTGGCCTAATAGTCTCCCCCTCATATACCCTCCAAGTTACTGAAACCTACCCACCAAGACTAATCAATATCCTGTCTTCTAATACTGTAGACTGGTTTTGCCTAGACTGACTTTATATAAATGGAATTATACATAGTATCTGTTAATCTCTTCCCAGTTTCCATAGCTCAACATTATATTATTTTATACAGTTATAGTTTCTTTTATTCTTGTGTGAGAAAGAAAAATAACTGATGAATATATGAGTTCACTTAGAGAAATACACAGGAGGGCCTTCAAGTAATATAAACTTCTTCCAAAGAAGTAGCACTAAGCCTCATTCTAGAGCTCCACAGGCTGCTAGGTAGTAAGATGGTAATGAGTGCAGGCCACTCTGTTCAAAGCAGATGATAATAGTTAACGTTTATTAAGTGCAGCCAGAAACTGTAGTAAGTGCTTTACATGGATTATTTTATTTAATCCTTACAACTCTATGATGTTTGATGTTTTATAGACTGAAGAAATTGGAGCTTTAGTGAGGGTATCAGGTTTGTCTAAGGTCATGGGGCATGATACAGCTTGGATATGAATCCAGAAGGTGTCTCTGGAGTCCAAGCTCTTTGCCATAAAGCCATGCTCTTCTGTGAGATACTAAGTGACATAACACTTTCCAACCATTCAATCCAAAGTACAAATTTATCTCCACTACACTACAGATGCTACTTCACATCAGTAATAAAAATAAAAGGAAAATTGTCCTAGATGAATTTCCACTGGTGTTAAAATAATGCCTGTAATTTCAAAGATGATATTTGATTAAATCAATCAACATTAAATAACGTATAGTCTTCGTTTTTTATCCTATAGTGGACATTTCCTCTTTCTTCCTCCTCTTAGTATACCACAATTCTCACTCCAATATCTTCCTCCACCCATTCAGTCCATGAGTATTGGTATATACTGATGGGCTTAAGCCAAACCACACACCCCATCACCTGGTCACAGGAATTAATACAGAGAGGGCACATAATCCAATTCAGGCCAATAAAACAAGAGATGTTTGCTGGAGGTTTTTGGGAAGAAAGCTTCACTATTCTCCTACTGAAGCCTCATTGAAGAGATAATCTTTATCCTTCTGATCAGTAGGACATTTGAATGTGAGGCCTAGAATTGTAGCTGTTTTGCTAGCATAAGAGAAGTCAGCCTGAAGATGAAGCCAAGATATGGAGGAAGGAAGAGCCAAGATAATCACTCATGAATGAGGAGCCCTGATAAAACCATTCCTGAAATCCCCCTCCCAATGTTTCAATTTAAATATTACATAAAGTTTCAAAACTATAATACCAGGGCTATATATGATGAATTTACTCAGTTGCCACTTCCAGTAATATCTCTCAACCATCAGCCACTTAACTGCCCTGCTGGTAAAGTGATACTGTCTATTTCTTCTGTAAAACAGACTTACTAAGGCCCTTGTCACACTGAACACTCATGTCTAATACTCCTCTGCTTTACACCCACACACTTATGTGCCCATCAGTTAAAGTATGTTGTCACCAAGTCAGTTGGGTTTGCTCAAACCTGTTTACTCTATTTGAGCATATTATTATAAATATGTAATTCAAATAAAGATCTCAAAAATCAATGAAATATAATTTTTAAAGTTGTTTTAATAAAAACTAACTTAAATGTTTTAGAGAGGATAGGTAATAGAATCATACTATCTCTTAATCATTTTAGTGATTACTGTCATTGAATTAAGTGTTAGCCAGGCACTCCTAAAGATAAGTGAAAAAAAAATTACTATAATATAGGAGCTTTCTCCCAGTTTACTACACAAGTATTTTAAACTTTCCATTCCGTTTTAAAGAAGCATAGGTGATAACTATTGTGTATATACATTATATACATATATACAAGTAAATATATATATAGTAATATATAATGTAAAATATATACACATATGTGTATATATGTATATATGCACATATGTGTAAAATATATATACATATATACACATATATATACATATACATGTAAAAGATTATAAAACTCCAATCATGAGAACCATGTGCAAAAAAAAAAAAAATACTATGACTCTATTTTGTAAATTTGGCATATAAATATACCTTTTTTTTTTTGAGTTGGGGGTCTCGCCAGTCACCCAGACTGCAGTATAGTGGCGTGATCATGGCTTGCTGAAGTATCAAACTCTTGGGATCAATAAGTTTGATCCTCCTACCTCAGCCTCCTGAGTAGCTGGGACTACAGGTTTTAAAAAAATTTTTTAGACATGGGGTGTTGCTATGTTGCCCAGGCTGCTCTTGAACTCCTGGCCTCAAGCAACCCTCCTGCCTTTGCCTTAACTATACCTTTTTAAGTTTGAATTACATATATAACATATTAAATTTAAGGATATTCTGTAAATAAAAAGAAAAAATATTAAGAAAAGATTCTAGGTTTTTAGTCACATTGCTGATTAGCCAAGCAGCATCAGTCCTAGTTGTGTCAGGTAAGTACATTTCCACCATTGTTCAAAAACAAGTAAGGTTGTCCATATACCTCTTTCTGTCCCCGGCAAGTATCTTAGGCCCAAAGTGAGATGCAGCAGCAAAGTGTGGATTATTACAATTAAATCCAAGCTTATATTGAAAACAATGATGACTTATGGAGTCATGCTGTCTTTTATTATATGTCTAAGAACTGGAATGATATCTCTTTCATAATAGGTGATAAAAATTTCTTTTCAAATAAATATTTTGTTTAGAAGTATGCTATTTTTATTAAAGACTGCCATTTAAGCAGCTGGACATCAGTAAATCATTGAACTTTTAAATCATTCTTCATATTGTACCCTAAGGGGTCTGAGATTTTTTCCTTACCACTTTTTCAAAAAACTAAAGTAGGACAAAAAGCCAACAAAAAAATGTCTCCTACACATTTACTTTTAATTATATTCAGCCTCATTTTTAGTCATTTGTTTTACCTGGAAATAATCTTTCTAGTGTACTAATTGTTCCAATATACTAAAGGTTCTAATCTCAATGTAATTGTCTCACTTAATATTGAACTATTAAATAGCTACACATTGGTTTGTCTGTATTTCCAAAAAGGTTTCATTTAATTAATTTTTACCCTGAAAGGTAAGGGTACCTATAGATAGTAACATTTACTACCATGTACAAATTGCTAAAACAGAACGCTTTTCCTTTATTGTTTTTATCATCTATTTTATGTATTTGCTTTTTCCAATTTATTTAAATAAATTAAACACTTGAGTTAAAATTTTAACTTCTGGGATAATTTTCAAAGTAAGATAATATAGAATAGAATATGAAAAAAGGCAGCTCCTTTAAAGGTAACAGTATAATTTATATTCCTGTTCACATTTTTCCTGGTTATCTAGAGTTACAAATACATTTGGACTTTTAAAAATATATCATTAAAATTTGTCTTTAAAATCTATGCTTCTCAAAAGATTTATATATGCTTCCTATTTCTACCTCTATACCTCCCATACACATTTTTCAAACTCCTAGAATCTGGCTTCTGCCCCATCACTATCGTCACCAATGAGCTGTATGTCACTAAACTCAAATAATATATTTCAGTCCTCAGATGTCTCAAAGCCTTCAACATTTGGACCAATTACACTCTCTTTCCTTGGATTTTTTGACTCCACATTCTCCTGTGATCCTCGACCTTTCTAACCACTCCATCTGTGTCTGTCTTCTTTGCAGGCTTATTCTCTTCTACCTGGCCATTAAATGTTGAAGTTCCCTCAATATCAGTCCTAGGCTGTCTCTTCATCTCACTCCTTACTTTGTTTCTAGGAAATTTCACATTCACACAGTGGTTTCAAACTGCCTATTACACCCATCCTTACACACAGATGGATTGCAAATTTATATCTTTGGCCTGGACAAATCATCTAAGCCCCAGACCCAGTTTTCCAATGTCTAATTGTGTCAGACACAGAGAAGCACTGCTTAGACCTCACGCCTTTCAACAAATGACCCATCATTCAGCTGCAAATAATGTGATGAGCTGACAGAGCTTGACTATTGGCTTCATCAGGGTCCATCTCAGGTTTCAAGACAGTCAAACTCCTCAGGAAGGCAGTGATGGTGGAGCAAGGTTCAAGGCCTAACCATGTCCGCACAATCCAGGTCTCCTCTAACAGACAGTCTTTGCCCCACATTACCCACTGGACTTTGGGTAGTCTTTGCTCCAAACTACCCACTGGACAGAGACTTGTTGTCAGCTCTGCATCATCAACTGATGGTTCCCCTGCCCAATCCTCTTCCTTCCACTTTTCTTTCAGAAATGTTACTCCCCAATAAACCTTTAAATTTCTAACTCCATCTCAGCATCTGCTTTCTGGAAAACTCAATATTTTGTACTAGGAGTCATCCATGAAAACCTATATGGATAGACACGGGAATGGGTACAAAGAGTAAATAGCTTGGTAGCACATTAACAACCACTGGAAAGCCCACCGTGGAAAAGGGACTACACAACTTAAGCAAAATGAATTGACTGATTGGTGGTAGCCAGACTCTCAGCAGCCACTCCAGTGCTGGCTAATAGCTCTAGCGACAAGTAGTCAGGGTAGTCAAGATGGAGGCTATGCATGGGTCCTACACCATAGATTCCCATGACTACCTCTGAATGTCTTACCTGCCAACAACAGAGAGCAAAGCTGAGTCCCTAATATGGTACTAGTCTTTGAGGGGACCAACTGGCTACTTGGCAGCAAGTTGAGTATATTGGACACCTTCCATCCAGAAAGGCAAGCAATTCTTTTTCATAAGAATAGTTAGACACCTGTGAATTTGCTTTTTCTGTCCTCAAAGACTCAACCAGAACCACTATCCCTGATCTATAGGCATAAAATCTCACACAACACAGCATCTGACCCAGGAAACCCACTTTATAGCAAAGGAAGTACAGGGATGGGACAATAAGCATGGGATATACTGGCCATATCACATAACTTGCCACTCAGAAGCTGTCGGCCAGATAACATAATGAAATGGCCTTCTCAAGGCACAGCTGAAGCATCAGCTTGTAGGCAATGTCCTTTAGAATGAGGCACCATTTTTCTAGGACACAATATTGGTTTTGAGTCAGAGATCTTTACATAGTTCTGTGTCCCAAATAGAAAAGAATACAAGGGTTCAGAAACCAAGTGTGGAAAAAGAAATGGCCTCAATTTCCATTATTCCCAATGACCTACTGGGGAACTTTGAGGCTTTCCATCCTCTCAACCCTGGGCTCTGTAGGTAGCACACTCTTGCCAGGGGACACAACAAGGATCCTCTTGAACTAAAAGCCACAGACACCACCTGGGCTCTTGCACCTCTTTGTGTCTAGGGAGCAGCAGGCTTGAAGAAGAGTTACTTTAGCATCACAAGTAAATGACCATAATCTGCAGCAGATGTAGAGTTCTGTGACGCATTCACAGCAGGGAGGAATAAATGTGAAACTCGGGATCCACATAGGCACGCCTTTTGGTTTCTCTCTTCTCCAATTATGACTATGAAGAGAGAAGTGCGGTAACCCTAGCCTGAGAGGAATATGATTACCAGCAGCTCTGACCCCTCAGGAATGAGAGGCTACCACCAGGTAGCTCACGAAGAGTAGCAGAAATGCTATCTGAGGTTGCAAAATTATTCTAATAGAGAAAAGTAGTAAAAGAATTGAGTCATCAAGTAACAGGCATACTAAATTCAAAAAACCTATACTAGATGGGTCAGTATTATATTTATGTTGCAAATAACAATTTACTTTCAGTAAAAGAGCAGCATCTTTCTCACTAAGTCTTGTTAATGTGAACTTATTTGGTTTTGTTAGATATTTTTGTATTTAATTTGTAAATTTACTTTGGGTTTGTGAATGTGTATCATCTACATACATAAGGAACTTCAACCTAGTTTTATGGTTATATTTATACAGTAACATTTGTCATCACTGGGAATTCATGAAGACTGGTTTCTTCAAAAGAGATTTATTTATAAATTACTGGGGTTTGAGAAAACACTATGCAACATTAGTACTTGAATGACTGGCCCAGTCTCCTTAAATTTTCTCTGAATCAGAATAGGGTCAGCTTGGAGCCTGAGCTAAAACAGCTCTTCAATAAAAATTACATGGCTCTGGGGGCATACATTGGAAGGCCAAAAAAAGAAAAATGCAGTGGACAAATCCTAGTCTAGCTTTTGCCCTGGTGAGTTTTTCTGATCCTAGTCAAACAAAAATGATTTTTGACAATTTGTTACCGTAGAATGATTGCTACTCAGCATGGAAAGTTTAACTTTTTCAACATGAACAAAATTAGATCTGTTCTTGCAGCCATCTCACATTGACTTCTTTCATGTTCATGTTTAAGCGTTTCATCCAACTCATTTCTGACAGCAAACCTAAGTGTGTTCTCCCATGTGACTTGGAATGTGATTATTTCAAAAATGCAAATAGTACCATAATCATCAACAAGTTTTCAAATATTCTATTCAAATAGAGTATCAAATACTACCATCAAATACTCTTTTGCACTTAGGTTATGGGAAACTGAAGCCTAAACAATTTAAGTATGGTCATAAAATGTCACTGAATAGCATGTCAGCAAAACCAAGCTCAATATTTTGGCAATCTAAAAACAGTATAGATTATGACACTGAAGAAACTGGGTGGGGGTCTAAATAAAACAAGACAGTCACAGTGACTAGAACAGTTGTATTTTGATTCCGATATTTCTATAGAGAAAGGCTGAATAAAAAGAAACCACCTAGGTTTATCTTATCAATATGGAATCTGGAATTTAGCAAAACTCAGGGAGGTTGCTTAAATTAAGTAAATAAACACATTAATTTCCTACTTTTTCATCTAACTTGGTGAGAGAAAACCCAAGCCCCAAACTTCAATAGTAACTGACAGAGATCCTTGCTCAGAACAGTACTTTTAATATCAAGAAGAACAAATAAACTTTAGGATCTGCAGAATAGAAGCTACAGAGGCTGTCATCAGACCTAGCTCTTTTTCCAGAAAAAGAAAACAAAAGAGCTATTTCTGGCAAACTGGTGCTGAATTATTTTGCTAAAACAAACAAACTCGATTAATTAGTTGATTAATAAGTCAATTTAATTACATTAAGATAAAAAATGAAAAAGAAACAAAACTTTTAAAGGACACCTGTCAGGAAATCCTTTCTTTTATCTAATTTCTCATGTGTGTTCATAATATCCCTATGTTTCCTGCTGATACTTTCACCCCAAAATGGAGGCAGGAAGGAGATTGTGAATGTGTATGAATACCAGTGTGCCACTAATATCGATACACTTAATAGAGAGTTACATGGATGAGAAATCTGAAGAAAATGTGCTCACAACATGGCCACAATCTGGAGGGAGATGTCTAGGGAAGACTGCCTAGCTACTCATTTAGCTCCCCTTAGGATGGCATTAACCTTACTGAATTCCTCACAGGCTCAGCTCTCAGCCGGGAAAGCTCATAAACCTGTCTGTCAGTTCAGCAGGCAGTATCTCATTAGACCAGCTCACAAAGACTGACGTATAAACGCAAACTCAAGTATGCTAATTTGCAAAGGAAAGCATTTACTGCTACTCAATCTCACAGCCTACACCTTCTTTACCTATAGGAGCACTATATGAAAAGTTAAATTACGATCAAAATGTTTCTTGGTAACCATAACCTTGGAGTGAGTATTGTCATTTTTCTGCTGTCTCTGCACCAAGGTCTCTTGTCTCGAGATACATTCAACTTTTGCCCCTGTGATCTTTCTCTTTCTGAAATTTCAGGGCTAACCAAGCTCCCACACCTTCTGGCTGACACATTCTTTCTTTAGCTACTAAATACATTCAATCAGGTTACAGTTCAATGTTACCCGCTGGGAAGCCATTCTTCCTATTTAGAGAAGATTTTCCTATTCAATGCTGTGATCCTTTTAAAACATTAATTCTCAACAGGCAATCTAAAGTCTTTCTGAGGAGGAAGGGAGCTCACCTTCACCCCCAAATATTCATAGCACATCATAATCTTGAATTTTAAAAAATCCTCTTTCTTTAGCCTCCCTTACATGTCTCTGAAGTGTCATTTGGATAGAATTCTGTTTTAAGCAAAACTACATTTAAAAAGGAAAGAGAAATAATTGGGAAGTGTTAGTTAGTACTTAGAAGTGGGATACCAGTTTACTTTAGCCATAGTCAGTCCTGAGACCAATAGGTCAAAAGCTCAAAAGCGTACACAAGGTGAAAGTAAAGATAGGGAAACCAAGAAGAGTCAGAAACTAGAAAACAGAAGTCATGATCCATAAATAGCGAAACCCAGAACATAGAGTCAATCAGAAAACTAGTGCAGGCAGGAAGGGAAAGAGTCACAGCAGGATTACAGCTGCCCCACTGGACGGTTCTAGGGTCACTTTTCAGGTCACCATCTATGTGAATGGTGCCTGCTGGAGTTTTGCCTGCACACGCATAGTGTTTACAGAGGCCCTGGAGAGAAGAATTAGATCAGAGGCCTAGATAGTCAGGAATAAATGAACTGAAGAAGAAGGGCAAAACAGGCAGGTCAGAAGATGTGAAGTCATTGCACTAAGAGGACTTTAAACATTCACTTTGTCTTAGGGAGCTTTACCATAGTTCTGCCAAAGTGGGAAAGAAATTCCCTGAGTACGATTGGTCTATGACAGCAAATTGAAGCAGGCTACATACACTGCTATAGTGAGGAGAGGTTGGGTGAGGAAGATAGCAAATCCCAAAAGGAAGAGGTGTTTACTGTTAGGATTTCATTCCAAGGTTCACCCTTAATCTAGAGTGATGTTTCCAAACATATATTCTGATCCAGCCTGATATACTATTGAAAACAGCTTCTGTGGCCAAGAAATGTTTCAGCAATGAATACAATGTATTCCCCAGAGGGAATTTACAATTCCCAATCATTTACTATTGTTCATACATAAATGGCGAATGTAGTTTATTTGAATATGGGATACCTTTTTGGTAACATTAATATTCCATGGAATACAGTTTAGGAATAGGAACTTACTATCATGTGAGATAACTACTTAATTCTTCCTCATAGAGTTGATAGTACATTTAGGTTTACAAATATACTGTATTCATAACCAGACAAGATGAAAGAAAAGGAGATCGGGGAAATGCATCAGTAAGGAAATGGTTTGGACTGGTAACTGAGTTTCAGCTACAATGGCTTGATCCCATTAGGATCTCAATCTCTCTCTCTGTGTGTCTCTCTTTCTCATGCACACACACACAGGCACACACTAAGGAATTCACTAAGCTTAATGCCATCATGAGGGGAGCTAAATAAATAGCTAGGCACTCTTGCCTAGTCATCTCCCTCCAGATTGTGGCCATATTGTGAGCACATGCATTCTGGAGGTATGCAGTTCAGGGATGCTATGTGATGCTACCTACAATGCTATGAGGAACTTAAACTTTGTCTTTCTTTCACCACTCATCTTGTGGCTGCCATCCTGTGATGGTGAATTTTATAATGTGTCAACTTGACTAGGCCATGGGGTTCCCAGATTAAACATTATTTCTGGGTGCCTCTGTGAAGGTGTTTTGGGGTGAGATTAGCATTTGAACCAGTGGACTTAGTAAAGTAGATTGCCCTCCCCAATGTGAGCAGGAATCATCTAGTCTATTATGGGTCTGAATAGAACTAAGATTTATGCCATCTGCTCTCCTGGTTCTCAGGCCTTTGGTCGCAGATTGTGTTATACCACTGGCTTTCCTGGATCTCTAGCTTGAGAACAGCAGATTGTGGGGCTTCTCAGCTTCCATAATAGCATGAGTTAATTCCTCATTATAAATAATAAATAAATAAATAATTATCTCCTATTGATTCTCTTTCTCTGAAGAATCCTAATACACATCCTCAAAGTTACATGACAATTGCCAGGAAGAAAAGCAAGACAAGGAACAAAAACTTATCCTCCAAGCCGTCAGATAATCACTTATCATTTTTTTAAATTGCGTTAAAATCCACATACACTGAACTGTAGAAATCTTACATGTACAATTCAATGGGTATACTGTGTAACCAACACCCCGATTAAGAGATAAAATATTTTCACAATGGCAGCAAATTACTGTCTCTTTCCACTCAATTCCAATCTTTATCGACAGCCACTGTTCTATCTATTACTACAGTTTAGTTTTGCCTGTTCTTGACCTTCATATAAATGGATTCATGCAGGGTGTTCTTGTCTGCATCTGGATTCTTTCATTTAACATAATGATGTTGAAACTTATCCATGTGATAGCTTATGTCATTTGTTCTTTCTTTTATCTTTAAAATAAAAACTTCCTGGCAACCAAAGCGGAAATGGACAAATGGGATCACATTAAGTTAAAAAGCTTCTGCATATTGCAAAGGAAACAATCCAGAAGTGAAGAGACAGCCCACAGAATGAAAGAAAATATTTGCGAACAATCCGTCTGACAAGGGATTAATAATCAGAATATATAAGGAGCTCAAACAACTCTATAGGAAAAATTCTAATAATCTGATCAAAAAATGGACAAAATATTTGAATAGACATTTCTCAAAAGAAGACATACAAATCGCAAACAGGCATATGAAAAGGTGTGCCACGTCATCAATGCAAATGCAAATAAATCTACAATGAGATATCATATTATCTCAGTTAAAGTGGCTTATATCCAAAAGATAGTCAATAACAAATGCTGGTGAGAATGTGGAGAAAAGGAAACCCTGGTACACTGTTGGTGGGAATGTAAATTAGTATAACCACTATGGAGAACAGTTTGGAGGTTCCTCAAAAACTAAAAATAGAACTGCGGTGTGATCCAGCAATCCCACTGCTAGGTATATGCCCAAAAGAAAGGAAATCAGTATATGCGAGAGATATCTGCACTTTCATGTTTGTTGCAGCAGTATTCACAGTAGCCAAGATTTGGAAGTAACATACATGTCCATCAATAGATGACTAGATAAAGAAAATGTGGTACTTACACAAAATGCGGTACCATTCAGCCATAAAAAAGAATGAGATTCTGTCATTTGCAACAACACAGATGGAACTGGAGGTTATTATGTTAAGTAAAATAAGTCAGGCACATGTTCTCACTTATTTGTGGGACCTAAAAATCAAAACAATTGAACTCATGGACATGAGAGTAGAAGGATGGTTACCAAAGGCTAGGGAAGGTAGTGAGAAGGAGGGGGGAAATGGGGGTGGTTAATGAGTACAAAAATATAGTTAGAAAAAATGAATAAGACCTAGTATTTGATAGCACAACAGGGGGACTATAGTCAATAATAACTGAATTGTACATTTTAAAGTGACTAAAAGAGTATATAATTGGATTGTTTATAACACAAAGGATAAATGTTTGAGGGGATAGATACCCAAATTTCCATGATGTGATTATTACACATTGCACGTCTGTACAAAACTATCTCATGTACCTCATAAATATATATACCCACTATGTACCTACAAAAATTAAAAATGAAAAAATTTTAATTTTCTAAGCAGTATTTCATTGCATGAATATACCACAATTTTAATGCATTCTTCTGTTGAAGACATTTGTGTTTTCAGCTTTGAGCTTCTATGGATAAAGCTACATAACTATTCTTATCCAAGTCTCTTTTTGAAGATATATCTAAAGTTCTGTCCACTGAGAGGACCTCAGAATAGCCACATTCCAATAGTAACGGCCACACCTACTTTCCACTTCTTTATTGGCAAATACCATTCTCTACTAAAAGAAAACCAGGCCTTCTTGGAATAATGACTGACTTAAGGTGTGGGGCAGAGAAAGTACAAAACAAGCCTGGAACAAGAGGTTTGTTTACTTATTTATTTTACAAACAACAATTTATAGAATTTTATTTCATAATCCACCAAAACCCATAACAAAATAACTAACTAAATAAATAAATAATTCTATAGAGAATGGGATATTTGCATAGTACCAAAAATTTCACCCATAAAAGTTATTATTTATAGTGAGAAAACAAAGTGAAGGAAACTGGCAGAGATATCTGCACTTCCATGTTTGTTGCAGCAGTATCATGAACATCACTAAAAACGGGTGTGATAGGCAGAATAATGCCCACCTCTGATGTCACATCCTAATTCCCAGAACTTGTAAAGATGTTACTTTATATGGCAAAAAGAACTTTGCAGATGTGATAAATTAAGGATTTTGAGATGAAGAGACTATCCTGGATTACCAGGGCTGGGTCAATGTAATCACAAAGATCCTTGAAAGTAGATAAGGAAGGCAGAAGGAGTCAGACAAGGAGATGTAATGGACACAGAGTTTGAAGTGATGTGATTGTTGATTTTGAAGACGGAAGGGGGCCGTGAGTCGAGGAATTCAGGAAGCTTATAGAAGCTAAAAAAAAAAAAAAAAAAAAAAGGAAGGAAACAGATTCTGCCCTGGAGCCTCTAGAAAGGATACACCTATACTGATACCTTCATTTTAACCCTGTGAACTCGTTTCAGGTTTCTGATATCCAGAAGTGGAAAATAATAAGTTTGTGTTATTTAGTCCGCTAAATTCGGGTTAACTTATTACAGTAGCAATAAGACATTTTTTAAAAGACAGCATAAATCAAAATCTTGTGCCACCTGATGGGATACAATGCATTAAATAAGGCATTTTTTTCTGTTATTTCTGACAAAGCCAGAGAACATAAATTTTGTCATGAGGACACATTAGACAATTTCAAATGGGGGGATATTTTACAAAATAACCGGGCTGTAATTTTCGTTAAGTGTCAAGTTCATAAAAGTCAAGGAGAGGCTCTTCCATATTGAAGGAAACTAAAGAGACATGACAACTAAATACAACACATGATTCTGACCTGGATTCTCTTTCTATAAAAGATATATTGGGACATCTGGTGAAATTTGAATGATATCTGAAGATCAGATGGTAGTAATGTGTTGATTAGAGGTATCTAAGAAAATGTCACTGTAGGAAATAACACTTTATTCATGGATGATGGTGCATCATATCAGCAACATATTCTCAAATGGGCTTAGAAAAATGTTCATTATACTGTACTTGCAACTTTTCTATAAATTTGATATTGGTACTATTTGAATAAAAAATAAATCAAAACTGGGTGGTGGGGGGGACCAAACTCAAGTCTTCAGAACTCTGTGTATAAGTAAACTTTCAAGTGTGAATTAACTAGTTAGTCCAAGGGAAGGTAACTGGTAAATGACAAAAAGTAACATTAAATAACAGATGCAAACTTCTGGATCAGATTTATAAAGACTTTTCCCTGCAGGAGACAATTCTATTACATTATTTTGGGTCATTTTAAATTGTCCAGTTTTTCATTTCAAAGATTTCAAATGTTTCTGCCTTCAAAATTGAGTTTAAATCTAGTTTCTGATTCTATTTTCATTGTGTTGTTCAAAGCAGGCACACATAGAGATCTTTGGTCTCTTTGGGTTTAGGACATCCAAATCCAGTTCTCTAGTGCTGGGGGTGGGGGCAGATGCTAGGGCAATGAGAAATGGGAAGTTAGGGAGGATACTGTTTTTCTCCAATTTAACTCTGTGCGCTTGCCAGCATTCTTCCCTTTTTCCATCTTCTATCATTCTTCCCAGAAGAAAACCCCACATCAGAGATGGGTACCAAAATATTTGGGGAAAGGAAACAGTATTGTGGGAGAAAGAGAGAACCATTACATTTCCTTCACCTCAACCTAAGAAAGTATCACAATATGGCCCATATATCATTCTATACTTTTTTCACACATTGTAAAAAGTAATTCACATTATGACTTTTCCACTTGATTAAAGTGCCAGTGTTTCCACTGTATTCTCTGAATGCATTCTGCAAGATCTTCAATCTAATTTAATATCATTCCATTTTTGTCAACAGCTCATCTAAGTGCTGACAGCTCAAATAAGCAGCATATGCTCTTCATTCATTCTGTTCTCAATTATTTGAGCAATTATTAGTTACAAATTTGCCATTTGTTAGAAGTTATTTTTATTCCTTTATTTAACTATGAAATCCCTAGTCTGTGGCTTACACTGAGATAGTGTAACTTCTTGTAAGTACATTTTGCTCCACGGAGCTCAATACCATCTCTCTCCCTCCCTCTTCCATAGTCCTCTACCTTGGCCTAACACTCACTAGCTCCTGTTGCATTCTATTGCATCTCTAACCAGTTGTGAAACTCCTTGCACTCTCAAACACTTTTCCAAAAGTGTTCTTTCAGTTAAAATAACATTATCAAAATCTATCTTCCCCCGATTATATCTTTAGCTTTGAAACTTGCTATAATGTGTTAATTATTATTTTCTCCAATTCACATAAAAAGAGGAATAAACTTTTCCCTGCTTCCCAATGCCCTTTAGTTGGCCTCATGCCATTTCCTCTTTTTCCCATCCATGCCTTAGGCCATCTGCTCCTTATACGTGTATGGCCTGGCTCTCTAGGCCACATGGTCTATATGCTAACTAGATCTATATGATCCAGGCTAAATAAAGGCCTATGATTATGATACAATGTCATGACAACTCTGAAAATGCCCAAATTATATTAGTGTGGTATACCACTGCTACCTTGATTACTGGATTTCATTTTCCCTTTGTAAAGTATTCCAACAGTTATTTTATACATGCCTACCATTTACCCTGCCTGTACAGTTATTGCACTGTCTTCCATATTCTTCCATTTGTCCTTCTCTAGTTCTCGCCAGGTGATATAGACTGTCCTTGAAGTTGCCCGAAGTGACACTATTTTTCAATTTCTACCTATGAAGTTCCTTTTTTTGCTAATTCATTTTACTTTATTTTTCCAACCTTGTCCCCACCCCAAGTAGTCCCCAGGGTCTATTGTTGCCATCTTTATATGTCCATGAGTACCCAACATTTAGCTCTCACTTATAAGTGAGAACGTACAGCATTTGGTTTTCTGTTCCTATGTAATTCACTTAGGGTAATGGCCTCCAGCTGCATCCATGTTGCTGCAAAGGACATGATTTCATTCTTTTTTTATGGCTGCATACTATTTCATAGTTTATATACTCCTTATTCTCTTTATCTGATCCACAAATAATGGGCACCTAGGTTGATTCCATGTCTTTACTATTATGAATAGTGCTGCAATATACAAATGAGTGGATGTGTCTTTTTCATAGAATAATTTATTTTCTTTTGGATATATATCCAGTAATGGGATTGCTGGGTTAAATGTTAGTTCTGTTTTAAACTCTTGGAGAAATCTCCAAACTGCTTTCCACAGTGGCTGAACTAATTTACATTACCACCAACAGTGTATAAGTGTTCTGTTTTTTCCGCAGCCTTGCCAGTATCTGTTGTTTTTTGACTTTTTAATAACAGCCATTCTGGGATAGCTGGCAAGCCACATGCAGAAGAATAAAACTGGAGCTCTACCTTTCACCATACATTAAAATTAACTCAAGATGGATTAAAGATTTAAATGTAACACCTCAAACTATAAGAATCCTAAAAGAAAACCTAGGAAACAACATTCTGGACATTGGCCTTGGGAAAGAATTTATGACTAAGTCCCCAAAAACAATTGCAACAAAAACAAAAATTAACCAGTTAGACCTAACTAAAGAGCTTTACACAGCAAAAGAAATTATTAACAAAGTAAAAAGACAAGCTACAGAATGGGAAAAAATATCTGCAAATTATGCATCCAGCAAAGATCAACTATCCAGAATATATAAGGCCCTTAAACAATTCAACAAACAAAAACCAAATAATCCCATTAAGAACGGGGCAAAAGACATGAATAGGCACTTTTCAAAAGAAGGCATATAAGCAGCTAATGAACATGAAACAATGCTCAACATCATTAATCATCAAATAAATGCAACTCAAATGAGATACCATCTCACACTCATCAGAATGCCTATTTGAAATTTCTAGGAGAAAAATTGTGGGGCTTAAGAGATGTGGTCAGTGAACCCTTCATTACATTTGTAACCTACTAAATTCCAACACTGTTCTACCTTCAATTATTATGTTACCCTCAGGTTTAGATTATTCTCTCTAACTTTGGACACTATTATCTTTTGACTTCAACATCTATCCTAATTCATTTAATATTATGAACTCACATCTTAACCACCAAAACTATACTCAGCTTCTATCAACCAACACAGCCATATCATAAAAACTTCCTTCTAGAGTATACTTTCTCCATTGCTAAAATCTCAAATTCTGAGTTTCAGCTCACTGCCCCTTCTCTTCAACTGTATTCCATCCTCATGCTTTGCTCCCCAAGGGACTTTATGTTCAAGTAGAACATTTAATTACAGATAAAAAGATCCCAAGTTTGAAACCAAATTATTTTTCTCTTGCCTAATGTTTTTATTAAACTGAGATCTTCAAGGGCAGAAACCATACATTTTATTATTCATCGTTATATCTACCCTTCATTCTTTGACAAATGATTAGCACATACAGAAACTCATAAATGTTTGATGAGTGAATGGTCACTCCTGAATTATTAAATATTGAACATTATTGTCACGCTTGCAGATATCTTTCATAATGAGTAGAACCGGGAGAGGTGGAGGCAAAGGAGGGACAATAACCAAATTCTTTCTCAAAAATGTTCCCTCTTTGCCCTTCCTCCATGAGATTTATTTATATTATTAAACAAATCTAGAGCCATAGTACCTGAATATCGTATGTGTAAACTATTGCATGATCAGTATTAATCAAAGAAGGAATTCAGAGTAGAGAAAAGGATTAGTTGGCAGAAATAAAATGAGGTAAGTCAGTAAATTCAAGAGAAAGGATACATGTCAGTGAGATCCTGGGGAGAAAAAGACAAAACAATGTTGAAAGTAGAATAGTGTAGGATTTTTTTTTTTTTGCAACCATGGTAATATATTACAAAGCTGGAAAAAATTGAGCAAAAAAACAAAATAAAGTTGTATTATATTATAACACAATGTATATGATAAACATCTATGAACTTATGCTGATATAAATGATGGAATATATTAATAAATGGGAAAGAATAACTAAATCTCCCATGTAGAATAATTCCTAATAATTTATGTAGATACTCTACCCTAAAGATGGAGGGTGTCAAATAACTCTCTAATCCTTAAGTGTGGGCTAAGAATAGAGACTTCCTTCCAAAAAGTACACAAAATGAGTGCAAATGTGTAACTTTACAGTAGAGAACAAAATTTCCTCGGCAGGTGATCAAGATTCACATTAAATGTGGGAAGTCATGTGGATAGTGTATACCTTTGATATAATGCAATGAAAATGGCAATTTAGCTCTGTGGTCTTCCTCCCAAAAACCTATAATCTAAGTCTAATCATAAGAAAAACATCAGACAAATTCCAATCAAGGTGCATCCTACAAAATATCCGACCAGTACTCCTCAAAACAGTCAAGGTCACCAAAAACAGAGTCTAAAAAACTGTCACAGCCTAGAAGAGCCTAAGTACATGTGAATATTAAATGTAATATGTCATCCTGATGATATCCTACAACAAAAAATGAACATTAGGTGAAAACTAAAGAAATATGAATAAAGTATAGACTTCAGTTAATAATACTGTATCAATATTGGTTCATTAATTGCAACAGATATACCATACTAATGTAAGATGTTAATAATAAGGAATACCTCACATGGGGGATATAGGGACTCTTTGCACTATCTTCTCCATTTTTCTGTAACTCTAAAACTGTTCTGTAAATCAAGTCTGTTTTTTTAAAGACCTTTTTTGGTTCCATCTAAGGTTGATCTCTAAGTTTGTGCCCTTCCTTTCTCACTGCACACCAATTAAAAGTCCAAATTTCTTAGCTTAGTATCCAAGGACCTAGAAGATTGCAAAATATTGTCCCTTGATAATTTGCAGCTCTCCTTATCAAGCAGTGAAGGCTTTTCTTTCAACTTTTGTATGTGGTCTTGGTCAACGACTTGCTAGTGTAAAACAACCAGTGGCTTGGAAAGTGCTTGAACATTGAGTTATGCATTCTTACGCTCTTGGAACATTGCTGCTATATGAACAAGCCCAAGCTAGACAACTGAAATGATGACATGGAGGGAAACTAAGGCATACTAGCCATCAACCTGTCAGCTAGACATGTTAATGAGGTCATCCAATCCCAGTTGATCCTCTAGCTGACTCCAATGCATGGGTAAACCCAGGTAAAACAGCACAAGAACTGACCAACTGCTGAGAGCCCCAACTGCCCACCATTTGGTAATGAACTAATAATTGTTTTAATACACTAAAAGTTGAGGTGTTTTGTTACACAGCAAAGCAGCAAAGGTTAACTAATATACCTCTCCATTACTTTATCCCACCCAAGTCACATTTCCAATGTTATTTTCCAGAATTCTCCTATGTCCCACCCAAACTGCATGATGTTTTTATTCCATAGAAATGCTTTGCATTTTCTGGAATATTTAGTTATGAAACTTCCCTCTGCCTGAAGTGCCTTTATTCTCAAATCTTTACTAAAGGAAATGTCACTCATCTTCCCCTTCTACAGAAAGTTATATATAAATATAAGGAAGAGGAGAAAACTTGGTTAACCAGATTTCCTCTTAGAAAGAGCATTGTATTCTTAAGAAATGCCGGGTGAGAGGCTGAAGAAAATGGTATTGATTAGGATGTAGACTCAGCTGCAGAAACAGAGACCCAAACTATAAATTGATTAAACGAATAGAAGTTTACTTCTCTCTTGTGTAACAGGACGTAGTCAACCAAAGATAGGCATGAGGATTTGACAGTGTCAATCTATCTTGTTGCTCCACTATTCCTGTTGGCCTTATCTACACAGTTCCAGATGACTCATTACCACCACATGCCAGGCAGAAGGAAAGGGTCAAGGTGAAAAGGAGGGCGTGCTCATTCCTTTAGGGAAAAAGACAGACATTGTACTTCAGTTCTGCTTGCATCACACTGGCCATGGTCATATAATTATACCTGGTTGCACAGAAGGCTGGGGAATATATTGTTATCTTGGCACTCAAATATTCTACTTTTACTATAGAAGAAAGGAGGAATGAAAATAAGGCTCAATATAGTCACTAGCACAAGGAAGCTCAAGTATATCAGCCTACTAAAACGCTATATAAAGGGCAAGAAGACAAATTGGCTTTGTTCCTGAGAGGTAGGAGAGTAGGAAAGACAAAAAGGAAGCCACAGGAATGATAGAAGGCTATGATTCCTCTCAGAAACTTTTTACTCTATTATGAATTTCTTTTCTAAAATCTTGGAATGACAACCCTGATGAAAACTGGTAAAGAAACTCAATTTTTTAAGGTAAAATAAAGTATTACATTCCCGAATGCAAAAATTAGAGGAAGAGAGAGCCATGATAGTATGAAACCCTGATAACATACAGAAGACTATGGAAAGCTTTGAGTGTAACTGGACTTTGGAATTGGACATTAAGAAAACCTTACACTGATTTCATGAAATAGGAGATAGGAGGCCTTGCTGACGTCTGAGTACCAACAGTTTCTTTTAAAATCTGTAACATTTAAACAAACAAGGGTGCTAAAAGCAGAATTAAGCATAAATGAAAAAAAAACATGGTTTCTTTAAAAATAATCAGTGTAGAGTTCCTAATCATGCTACATATAGCAATCATAAAGTTGGCAATTTTAGAGAGCTTTAGTTAGACTTAACATAGTGTTAGTTTTAGCTACTGGAAATAGACATGAAGTATGAATCACTTTCCTAACTGAAATGTAGGCTAAATGTAACTATCACAGATTTTAAGAATGCCACCTAAATTTCTTCTCAACCACATTTTGTGTACTGACACTAAGACATCAGTAAAGGAAACAGGATGAATTTCCAGTCTTCCCAAAAGAGGCCAAATGGACTATAGTTTATAATGTTAGTGCAAACTACACAACAGATGGACAACTGTGCACTTCTGACAGATTGAGGCATGCCTGATTACAAAATAATTCATTGCTGAAGAGGCCTCGTTACCAGTAGAAGCTCTCATGGAGAAAGTTTAGTCAGAAACAAATAAATATTAACAGTCAGCAGGAAAACTTAGGTAAGCTTTGATGTTTCATTATTCATAGAAAGTGAACTTTCAGATGTTAACCACGTATAACACAGGCAGCCGTCTTAGAAGAAATTGCTGTTGATCAATTAGTCCACTCCTTCCTGTATAAGCTGTGGAAGAATAGAAGTTTAAAATATCTGGTCAACTGATGTTCTATACAGAACATCATTGTGTCCTATTTGAACTACCGGTGGGAGCTTCAGATTTCTGCCCAGATACTCAGGTAATGTCTATGTTACTAATTACTGACATATAGAATTCAGGTAATTTTGATAACTATTTTACTTTGTTGCAATATAATAAATGTGGGAATATCTATTACACTGACAAACACATTCCTTTTCTGCACACACTATGACTTGCAAGTGCTTGTGTCCATTATGTATTAAAATATGTTGAAAGTAATAAGCAACAAATTCAGCTTCTAACACGTAACATTTGCAAAATCCTCATCTTTTTAATCCTTTAATCTCTTGTGAGCAGGCTCAACATCTCTGAATTTTGCCCTATAACCACTTCTGATCTTGTCTCTATCACTTGGAAAGGACTCAGGTAAATGCTCCATTTCCAGCCCTTTTGGGACTCAGGGGCATCTCTATAGTCTTTAGAATACCCTCAGCTGTGCTGCTTTTCTCCTAAGAATACTGGAAATTTCCAAGTACATGTTTCTGCCAATCTGCATTTCCTATGTTGCAGTGTTGTAAACTGGAACTCTAGTCCTGGTTATCCATTCCGTTTCTCCCAAATCTCAAAATCTTTTGTAAAGAAAAATAAGATAATGAATTATGACATATATACATATTTTGTGCAAACTTGTAACTATGTAAAACCAAATACCACTTAATATAAATGCTACATGTCAAATATTTCTTTAGCATAATAGTATCTTTGAGCTATTAATTGGTTGCTACTCCCTCCTGCACATTCTTGTACCTATTAGGCTTCCCCCCTATAAAGGCAGCTTTGATACTTTCTATACTGACAGAAAACATATATATGAGCTAGAACAAATAAATATTTAATGGATTTTTATAAATTTATATGAGCCAATAATATTGAAATCCAGAGCTTCTGATCTTTAAGAGCCAGGAATTATGGAGAAAAAATGGACTTGGAGAGTCTAAAACCTTTCATTTGAAAACTAAAAGAAGGGCATAGATTACCTAGATCAGAGTTTATATCATGAACCAGAGCACAGGGAGACTGCTGATGACATAAGGGCAGTTTTTCCAACCAAAACAAAGTGAAACTTTTGACAAACTTACAAGTACCAGTAGGTACCTGAGAAAAGTCCCCCATATGATACTCCCTTCTAGGAGTCAAAATCCTAGGGTGGCAGGAAAGAAAATAATAGAAACCCCATATTTTGAGGAAATCTCAGAGAAGAAGGAATTACTTCCTCGTTTTTCAGAGTTCAGTCCAGAAGATTCTATGTTCTGGTTAGCTAGTGCTAGGAAAAAAACTACCTTGAAACATAATGGCTTAAGACAACAATCATCATTTTATTATTGTTCATAGTTTCTGTGGACCAGGATTTTGGGAAAGGCTGGGATAAACTTCTGGGTGTCTCATGCTTTTGCAATGAGATGACAGCTGGATCTGTAACAGTGGATGAAGGGTGTCCAAAGATCCCTTCGAAAGGTAGAGTCTCATCTCTGTTCCCTTGGGTGTCAGCTGGCCTTAGTGACTCACTTCTTTTTTTTTTCTTTGAGACGGAGTCTCACTCTGTCGTCGAGGCTGGAGTGCAGTGGAACAATCTCGGCTCACTGCAACCTCCGCCTCCTGGGTCCAAGCAGTTCTCCTGCCTCAGCCTCCTGAGTAGCTGGGATTACAGATGCCTGCCACCACGCCCAGCTAATTTTTGTATTTTTAGTAGAGACGAGGTTTCACCACGTTGATCAGGCTGGTCTTAAACTCCTGGCCTCAAGTGATCACACAGCCTCGGCCTCCCAAACTGCTGGGACTACAGGCGTGAGCCACTGTGCCCGGCCAGTGACTCACTTCTAATGAATAGAATAAAGTCGAAGTGACAATATGAACTTCTGAAACCACAAAAGGCATTCCAGCCTCCTGCTTGCTGTCATTCTTAGATCACTTGCTCTCTCAGGAAAGCCGGCTGCCATGTTGTGAGGACACTCAAGCAGCCCTATAGAAAGGCCCATGTGATGAGGAATTAAGGCCTTCAGCCAGTTGCCAGGGATGATGCCTCTCATCAATAGCCATGTGAATGAGCCATCTTGGAACTGGATCTTCTCATCTTGGTCAAGCCTTCAGATGACTGCAACTACAGCTGACATCTTGATTGTAACCTCGCAGAAGTCCCTAAGCAAATCAGACAGTCACACCACTCTTGAATTCCTGATTCACAAAAATTGAGGTTAATAAACTCTGTGGTAAGCCACTACATTTTGGGGCAATTTGATATTACTATGAGGCGACAGGTAACTAATATGGAGGAGAGGCTAAAGCAGTTAATGGATCTCCAGCCATTCACCTCTTCTCATATAGTCTCAGGCCTCTCTGTGTGGCTTTTCTGCATGGGCTAGTTTGGCCTTCCTCCTAGTATAGCAGCTGGACTATTTACATGATGGCTGATAGGTCTTTTATGACCTATTTTCAGAAGTCACATAGCACCACTTCCTGCATATTCACTTCGTTAAAATTGCCACAAAAGCTGTCCAGTTTCAAGAGGAAGGAGTCATATACCACCACCTGTCACTGAGAGAAGTGTCAGAGTCACATTATATAAAAAGGTTGTTGGATGGGAGATACTGCTGTAGCCGTCTTTGAAAATATATGACCTGCTACATTGCAAGCCTTATAGGGAAGTTCCATAAGAAACAAGGCATTTGAGTAGTAGATTAGCAGAGTTATAAATGTAGGAGTCATCAGTGTATAGAGGGCAATTGAAGCCATTGGAGTGGATGACATTACTTAGGGAAAGAGGATAGAATAAGAAAGAGACATAGGCTTAGGGGTCACCGTGAAGAACTCTAAAATTTAAAAATCAGGCCAGCAAAAAAGTGTTTAAAGAAGTAGGAGGAATTCCAATGTACTGTATCAGAAAGCCTAGAAAATGCATTTTCAAAGAAGGAAGAGGTGGTTATTTCAGGAGCAAATGTTGCTGACAAATTAAGTAAAATGATCATAGAAAATTGTTCATTGGATCTAGCAGTGTGGAGGTCACTAATGATCTTCATAGCATGTTATGGGCAGAAATCAGACTATAGTGGTGGAAAACATATAAAAGGAAGTAAGAATAGTTCTATGGGGAGATGAGATCAAAAGCACAAAAAGAGGAATTAGCCTTGAATAAGAGAAGGAACATCTCTAGGATCGGAGGGAAGGAATTTAGAATGAGCACAGATGAATGCATGGGGATGGAGGCAGGCTATTGAGGGAGTTTATGCTTAAAAATCTCTGTAAAGGTCATTTATTTATAGAGAATTAAAAGGAACATCCATCAGGGTGTGAGAAGCACTCTGAAAGCTTGTTACAGAGTGAAAAACAGTTACATTCCTTGCAAACCTGCAGCGTATGATCCATGACTTCTAAGATTTCATTGGAATTGAATTTCACTTTTTACTTGTTTAAACAACAATAAAAAGAAAAACAATCAACCACTTTTCTATTTAAATTTTCAAATAAATAAAGGATTTAAGAATATCACACTGTAACACCAACTGAATATGAGAATGGTAGGAAAACCCTGGTCACTTGTTGAATGCTACCATCAATTGTAAGCCATTTACCCAAGAGAAATCTAAAATCCTTCATTTGATTTATTACTTTATCAAAAATATTGTTGTGGTAAAGACATATAAGAAAGCCCTAAAAGTGAAAGGCTTCAGATTTATTTTCAGTGTTACCCATAGCAGGAGACGGATTTCTTATATAGTACTATATTTACTGTGACCTTTTCAAATAACAGTTATTTATAACATTATATATGAGACATTGTTGTATCACATATTTCTCTAGCAATTGGTCTACAATGATAAAGTACCATGGATTCCTTCCCAGAGGAGATTCTTGTGAAAATTTATTACAGGCTCAAGATCAAGAGTGTTCTCAGAGAATGATTCCATGGCAGACAGCTGTTCAGCAAAAGAATAGAAAAAAGAAAAAAAGATTCCAACATCATATGAAAATGGACTTCTGTTCAACAAAAACAGAGCTTATCCAACAGAGATAGAGAAAGGAGTTTCACCTTATTTCAGAAAATGACTGCGATAGCCTTGTCTTGCTACACCAGGTTGAATTAACATAGGCCAAAAGTTCTACGTAAATGTATATTTCTGGTTAAGAAATGTAAATAAACACAGAAAACAAGACATTAGAGATACTGTGACTGCTGAATTCACATATCTTCCTTATCCTAGGTTTGCTAAAATAGATATAATACTGCTGAAATTACAAATATGATTATATATAATAAGGTTATTCTCAAGTCTAAACACCCCATAGAAACTCTCCTTTCCTAATCCTATTAGCCCCAATTTTATTAAATTAAAAATTATATATTATATGACTTCACCTCTGCCCACTTAAGATGCAGTCACTGTAACAAAAGTACTATGCTATGGAATTTAATTTGATACAGTTGTATTTACTACAACTTACTACAATGTAATTCTTAAACTAGGTATTAAAAGACTGGGTTGATATTTCAGGTAATTTTAGAGGAGAAATAACATGTTTGGCAGTGTTTTCTGTTGGTTCAGATCTTAACTCTTAACAATTTCAGGTCCAGAAAGACCTCTACATTGCCCGTGTTTATATACATACGTTGTATGTCTATTAAAGGGATTCAGAGAACACCAGCCAAAGGAGATTCAAGAGGACGTATGTGTTTCTCTTGTGCATAAAACACTTTGCCTAGAAACATGAAAACAGAAATTTCCAAGAAGAAACACATTGACCCATCTTTTCTAATACTAGTAATTTAGCTTAATCTGATGATACCAAGTGATTTTGTCACAGGATCCTTTGAGAGTCACGTCACCAGCCGGAAACCTCTGTGGCCGGCAGCACCTCTGCTTATGTTTCGCTCGCACCAGCTGGGCTCATTCTGCCCACCTGGCCTGGCAGACTGCCCTCGGCTCGCACTACCAGCCTTGATCCCAATGCCTGAGGATGGCAGGCCAGGCGTGAAGCGGTGAGGGGTGTGGGAGTGAGCGAGCGCGAGGTCTGGCCACTGCACACAGATAGGCACACTGGATGCTGCAGTGAGGCAGGCAGCTCCAGGCACCAGCACAGGCACCTGCTCCACGCGAGAGGCTGCAGCTGGACCAGGCATACTTCAAGCGGCTTCCACTGTGGGCACCGGCGTCTGGACGAAGGGAACATGGTGGCACCTGAAAACTTCGGAGTCACCAGCAACTGCAGAGCCCCCCAAGGGCGGGGGGTGGGAGTCATGCTACAGCTCTCTTTCCCACTGCCTGCAGCTCAGCGAACCAGGGAGGGGACATGTTTCAGCTCACTCAGTCCCCCTGCCTCACTCCAGCCCACCACTCCCGGGATGGCTCAGCCCCACCACCGCTTCCCATCACGTGCGGCAGCTGCCCAACACCAGCAGATGGCGGGAGGGCTATAGTGTTACAGCTCTGGCTCAGGGAATCCCAAGGTCTGGGCCTCCAAAAGAGTCGCTGCTCTTCACTCCCCTAGTCCAGCAAGTGGGAGCATGTCATCGCCCACTGCTCAGTGAGCCAGCCAGGAAAGTGTTATAGCCCTTTTCATGCCCTCTCTTCTGCAGGTCATGAGTTCTTGTCCCGCATCCAGGAAAAATGAGGTTACGTGGATAATCGGAGGGTGAGCAAGGCAGAGAAGAGTTTCACTGAGTGACAGACAGCTCTCAGCAGAGAAGAGACCCAAGTGGGTTGCTCCTATCTGCAGGCAGGTAGTGTTGACTCGTGGATGAATCCAGGGTTTTTATGGGCTCAGAATGGAGGAAGTGTGTGTTAACTGGCCCATGGGTGGGAGGAAGTGCGTGCTGATTGGTCCATGAGTGGGCCTGGAAAAAGCACCATTTGATTCATTCAAAGGCATTAAGAAAGTTCTCACTCTGGGTACTGGATTCTACTTGGAACTGGCGGCCCGGTTTTCAGGCTTCAGGCTGTCTTTGGCTTGAAGGTCAGGTTTCACTGGGACCTGTCCCATCCACCAAGGAATTTGTCTGCCTCCTACTGCTATCAATTTGATTCATATTTTGTTTTCTTCCCTCATTGTTAATTATAAGCAAGTTTTACAGGCAGTTGCCAGTAATTTAGTGAGTACTTTACCCAAAAAAGTTTGGCACAAAGATGCACTTATACTACTATAATGTAAGCTCCTCCATTAGAATATATGTTCCTTGAGAGCAGGGTTCTTGTCTCTCTTGTTCTCCATCATATTTCCTGTGCCTAAAATAGTGCTCAGCCCAAAGGAGGTGCTCAGGAAGAGCTGCTGAATGAAATGACCGAGTGTATCACAAATGTGCAAACTCCTGAAAGTTATAAACATTATCGTAGTTCCTTGTTTCTTCCTCTTTCACTGCATATTCTGTGCAAAGGAATTAAATGTACAGTGAATAGAAGGGAAGGGGATTAATCCAGAAGTCTTTTAATTCTAGAGAGCTTTCTCATATTTTGATTTCAAAGCAGAATCCTTATCCCTTTAGCTTTATTACTGTTGAGGCTTGTCCTTGGTCTGCCACAGCATATCATTAGCAATGAAGGCCCCAAAATTTCTATCTACTGTTGAAGTTACTACTTGGGAAAGAAAAAACAAAAACAAAAACAAAAAAAAACTCCTGCTGAACAATAGGGACATCTGCTGGCTAAAATGACAAGCTTCTATTCTTAAAATACTGCATCTAGATGCACAAGACTTGGGCAATAAGGTTTAGAGTAACACCAAATATGTGATGTGTTAAAATAACTTCCTCCCACTTGAAAAATAGGTAACATGTGTTTGTTTTAGTCCAGAATTGTCCAAGTAGCAACACTATCTGGAAAAATACTGTGTGATCACCAGTAGTCAGCTGTTCTTGCCAAAGAATAGAAATGGCTAGCTTCCAAGTCTTCTGGCTTAAGATAATTATCTTTAATATCAACAAACATTTAAATGTCTGCTAAGTTAAGGTATTGTGCCATATATTAGCAAATCAAAGCTCATGGCAAAGAGGTAAGATGGCCCATTTCTGCTATGTCTGGGCATGCACTGAGCTCTAGTCTCAGAGGAATAGGAATACTATTCAGTCTTTAAAAAGAAGAAAATTCTGCAATATGCAACAACATGGATGAACCTTGAGGACATTATACTAAGTGAAATAAACCAGTCACAGAAATACAAATACTACATGATTTCACTTATGTTAAGTATCTAAAATAGACGAATTTTTAGAATCAGAGTGGAATGGTGGTTTACCAGGGGCTGGGGAGAGGGGATGGGGAGTTAGTAATCAGCGGGCATAAAGTTTCAAGTAAGATGAATAAGCTCTAGAGATCTGCTGTACAACATTGTACCCATAGTCAATGATAATGTTTTATATACTTAAAATTTTATTGAGGGCAGATGTCATGTTGTGTTCTTACCACAATAAAGTTTTTTGAGAAATTCAGCTAACATTTGCAAGGGACAGCCTATCACCTGGCAGTGCTCTGCTTTCACCATTTTATAAACATTTTACAAGCCAGTTGCTTTCTGCAAATATGCTTTCATGCACTAGCTCGACAAATGCTTTCCCACCTTGCACCCCCTACTATGCTTGTTTATTCTTACCTTTCTGCTTAAGTATCTTCTCAGAAAGGCCTACTCTGAACTCTCTATGTAAAAGTTCACTTTCAGAGCACCCAAGCTGTATCTTTCTCAGAACTTACAAAACATGGCAATTATTGCTTAGTTAACTAATACATTGTCCCTCTCTCTTCCATGCTAGATTATAAAGGAACAGGTCTTTGAGTCTGGGTCTGGATATTATCCTGTTTTAGTGAAGTATCTGAACTGTTTTGTTTTGCACACCAAAATTACAAAGACAGAACAAAAATTTTTATCCTTATTGGCTAGGAGTATTGGACGCCTTAGCTCTCCATTCCCTTGATAAGGAAACACTTTTCTGGCTAATATTCTATCAATAGGTCTCAACAAAGATTTACCACAAAAGAAGAAAAAAGTGAAGTGGATATAGAGAGGTTGTCACCAGGCTGAGGTATTAAAAGGATTGTAGAGATGAGACACATAGGCAAAATGCAAGGCGGGAAAAGGATTGTAAGATGGAGTGTCATAAGGCCCAGAGGGAAGCCTACAGGAAGAATCTGAGACAGGAGACCACCTGGTAAAGCCTGGTGTGTGGGCATAACTGGGACAGTTTATTCATTCCTCCATTAGCACAGCAATCTTCATCAGCTGGAAGGCCCTACAGTGTATACCCATCAGCTATATTAACAGGACTCAGAGCCTGTGTAGAAAGAAAATTACTCAGTAATTGTATTTTTCTTTTACTTTGAACAAAAGCTTATAAACATCTTTTTTTTCTGAATTAGCACAAGATGATCATGAAACAACAGAACCTGCTTCTCAGTATTTGAAATACTTTATATTAATATATCAACCTGTCATAAAAGGCAATTTCATCATCAATCACTGATGAGGTTCACAAAAGTGTTATAGACACCTGGAGTCCAACAAAGTCAATTTTAACTAGCAAATGCAGTAAATACCATAGCTAAGCTATAAATACTTCAATAATTATTGTTTAGGATAGAAATACTTCCAATGATTTTTCTACAAAACATTTAATTCCTAAATAGGTAAATCCTTGGATAATATTTAAAACCTCATCCATTCCCTAGGTACACATTGACTAAATAATGAGGTACGGATAACATAGAAGTATAACTGCAGAAAATTGCTCTAGGAATCAAGTTGTGTTATGGATAGTCTTTACATTGATTATTCAAGCTAAAGGGATAGAGACGTTATTATATTTTTTTAAATTATGCATTAAGCTAATATTAAAATACATTTGTCATCCCCAAATAAATACCAATTGACTTGGGAAAAGGTAGTTATAAAAGAAACTCAACCAGAAAGGGAGAATTTAGTTATGAGGATGCACTTGACTTTTTGGGGGGAGTTAGCAGCGTGCAGGCTGACCTAAAATTTAGCAGAGGAGAATGGATAGCCCGACTATAATTTATATATCACTATTTTATGCCTTAGCAAAAATAATCCTATATGGTTATGTCTTATGAAAAATATGGCTCATTAGGAACCACCTTATCAATGTTAATGTCAACAATTTTGTATATGTAATTATTATTTTATTAGAACTGCTCTTTGAGTAGTTGTATTGCTTTCCTGGCTTTAAGGTTTATTAGTTACCATTTTTAATGCTTAATACACGTCAGATTCCATGCAAACTACGCTGTCTACAATATTCTGGAAGGTAGATCTTATTACTCCTAAAGTAAACAAAGCTAAAAGAGGTGAAGTGCCATATCCACTACTAAAAAATGGAGCCAAGATTCACACTCAGGTCTGACTGCCTGAGTCCATACCACGATACTATTCTGCCTCATAGTTTTGCTTACATAAACATTATTATGTACTTATTAAAAAATGGAATGATACACGGCTTAACTCCAACAGAATGCAGAGTGCCACAAATTAGTAATAAAGTTATCAACACAAGAAAATGCTGCTTCTGAGATTTATTTTTGAAAATTAGTCAAACATGTCGATCCTCCAGTAAAGCAAAGCATTTGTAAACTGGTTGTAATCATTTGTTTTCGTTATGAAAGTACTGCCAAAGTGTATTTTGTGAACTGCAACCGGGTAGTTCAGAACACAGGCTTTGGAGCTGAGGCTTCAATTCTAATTCCACCGCCAACTTGGGAGCCCTTGGACACATTCCTTCACTTCTCTTTGGTTCCTGTGTAAAATGGGATTCATTTGTAATAATTGTAGCGATGCACTTAGAACTTATGAACATTAAATGAGTTTAATACACGTAAAACATTTACCTGTCACATACACACTCAAAGAATGCTGGCTCACATTACAGAACCCAAAGGCTTATTTATCCTTTTCGTTTATAAGGGTATTAAAACGCATTTTCGATTTAGGATGGGTTTATACGGCTGCAACCCAAGGAGCATCTGTACTTTTAAGAGGAACTGGGCACAGCAAAACAGCATCTTCCTAGTCTAACAGTAAGACTACATTCACAGAGGACACATTTCATCAAGAACGACTTAACACGCCCAGACATCTCATATTATGGCCCTGCGGTAAGGCAAATCAAGTATGAAGACACACACTCCCTGTTTTCTTCAGCACTGAGATCACCGGTTCCCTCCGTTCCACACCGCGGCTCCCTCGGCTCGGGGCCACAGGGAACTATGAAAATCGGCACGCGAGGCCTAAGTGTCCCCAGAACCAGAGGAACCACAGTTGCGTCATAGCAGAAGGACCTCTTTTACAGCATCAGCAGTGGGATAGTCAGTGCCGAGTTTTCCTGGCAGGACAGCCGACAACCACCGCCACAGACCAGTACAAACATTCCAACCCAGGACCTTTTTTCGCGCGCCGACACAGCCGGAAGTGACGCGTACAGCCAGCACGCTGGGCCGCCAGCGGAACAGACGAGCGGGAGGGGCAGCGTGCGGGGAGCTGGGGGCGGGGCGCGGCCGCAGCTCCGTTTCCGGTGGCTCGTCGCGCTCGCTCACTCCAGCTGCAGCCACTCTCGCCCGTGGCTGCTTCCTCCATCCTGGTATTTTTTGGAGCTTCCATCCTGGTTCTTCCAAAGTGCCCGGACCCAAAACAGGAAGTAAGTGCGATGGAACCTTCAGGTTCCAACCGCCGCCCGGGCCGCTCCGCCCAGTGGAGCCTGTCCGGCCCCCTTGCTGCCCGCTAGCTCCCGCCGGCTGGCGCAAGCTGTCGGCGCCGGGGCACTGCGGGCGGGGTCGGAGCCTGGCCTTCCTGACGTTGCAGCTGCCGTCCCCGCACGTTCCGGCCAGGGCCTCCCTCTTAGGGCCGGGCGGAGCCCGTGGCTCAGGCTGCAGAGTAGGGAAGCGAGCGGCTGCCGAGGCACAGCAGCGATCCGGCGGGGGCGGAAAATGGCGGCGGCTTCGGAGGAGCTAAATGGCGCCGGGACCCCTGGGGGGTGGGGTGGGCCGGGAGGTTGAGTAGAGAACTGGGCCAGAAGGAGTGGAGACAGTAAGGAAGCGCTACTTGTTTTCTCGTGGTGTTCTATTTTTAGTTTTTATTTTTGTTACGTTTTCGGTTTTGTTTTATGGTCCAGCGTAGGAGAGGTAGGCTTGGGTGGGGTTGAGAGAGTGGGGGTGGGTCTCGACCCAACTTCCCCCCCCTTTGCTTTTTTGTTCTTTTCCCTCGTTTGCGCTTTAGATTCTTCTGTAATTTTGCGGGGGTTCAGCCTTGCTCGGCGATTCACGGCCCAGGCATAGAGAATCGGGATAGCTGGCCGAACCGTCTCTGTCAGTCTGACTCTCTTTAAAGAAGGGATGTGGGCTGGGGCGCGGGGACAGTCCTGGTGGAGCACGGAAAATGCGGCTGTAAAGTAGTAATTACCCTATTGTGCCGAGTTCCGAGAAAGTTCTTAAAATTGTTAAGTCCACTTTTTTCTCTAAAATGTACTTCGCTTTGAGAATTTCTTCAGGGAGGTATGTAGAATGTTTTTACCACAATCTCCAGAGCAGATTTGAGAGTAGAAGTGGCCAAGTGCCCTTTTGTGCAATTGAATGATAGAGCATATGTCTTTATATAAAATACTCGGTGTAGATAAGGAAAAGGATAATAGTATACAGTATGAGTCAGGACTCCTCCCTTTCTCTCATTGAATTTGTGTAGTTGCTTTTTTCGCAACTCATTCATCTTTGTGTACCTCTTTTTAATGTACATGGATTTGATTATGTGTGCCTCCTTTCTGACAGTCGAGGCTGCATGTTGGGACGTCCTACAAAATGCATATTCTGTGGAATTATTTTTTAATATGACATGTCTTAAGCTTAAAGTGACGCCATTTGGAAAATTTTAAATTATACCTGTATTTTTAATTCGTGGGAGAAAACCATTTGTAGTTTTAAGCTCCAAATAGGAAAATATTCTTCCACTATGTTGAAAGTATTGCAAAATCTGTTTTTTTCAGTTAAGGGTTTTCATATTTTTTCATTACTTCAAATTTCTTTAAGCTGGTTTTGAATTTATATTTCAAATAGCTTTCTGAGGATTACTGTCTTTTAATAACTTGAATAATTTGCCATCACTTTAACATTTAAAGAATGACTATGGCGATACACCAAAATCTTATCTTTTTGCTCTTATGGTGTACTTAGAGACAGGATTTCATGTATTTGGTTAGGATTTAGAAATTCTGTTAAGATTTAGAGAAAAAAGGTTAAAGCTACATTCCTTAACGTTACAAAAATTGTCATGCTGAGAGAATCCAATTTGGTGTGAGAATAATTTTTTTCTTCCATACAGAAAGCACAAAAACCAGCCTGATTGTATCTGGAAAAAACCATTATGTTATAGGTGTGAAAAATACATTTCATGATTGTGGTGATTTTTATCTCATTTTAACTCTCGATACTAGGTGCTTCTGTATGCCACCAAACAAGCTAATTTTTTTTCTTACTATTTTAGTTGATAGGCTCACCCCAAAATATGCTTTTTGGGACTGATTTAGCACCTGCATATTCTGCGTGAATCTCTTTAATTGGTTGCAGTTGAGCTAATGGTGGAGCCAAAATGCTATTGCCCTGTCTTCATCAACATTTAATCAGTAAGTACTGGGCATTGCATCTTTCTTAGAACTTTAAGTTCATACTTTGCAGTTATATGAATACATTATTTTATGTAAACATTTTTCTGAGTGTTCAGGTTTTAGAAGTATTTTGAGGGGAAGAAATCAAAGTTTGGGCGTTATGACTTGAGCTTTGAAAACAGCATGGTTGGGAAATGTTTACTGGTGGAGACTCATATCAAAAGTAGATAGCTGTCCTCTAGTCCTTTTTTTAGAGATCTCTTTTTTCAATCCTTTAGTTATCTCATTACACCCCAGGGGTGCTTTAAAGGTGGGGAGATAGTGTATGTATTTTATAAGGTTAGTTTGATATCACTGGTTAGTATTTAAATAACAACAAAAAACTTGCCTTTACCTCCTCCGCAAAAAATCTTACCTTTCTATTAGCCTCATTTATCTCTCCAACATCTACAGACTCTAATTTTTATTAATGGTGTAATAAACTTACATGTCCTGAAAATAACATCTCATTATTTTAAACAGTTGCCTTTGCCATGCTTCATTAAGTGCATTGGCTTAAATTAACACCTGTGAGGATGACTGGGATAATGTGAAACAAGTATTCCTAAGGATTTACTGCCTGGCACATAGATGTTAAAATATTGAGGGAGCTTAGAAGTGTTTTTGAAAGTATTGACGTCTTGCATCACTTGTATTAAACACACATCTGTCTGTTGCAAAGACATCAAAAGCTTAGAAAGGAACAAAGTTTAAGGAGGGTTCATTCTACTTTTTTTTATACCTTATGTAGAGACTGCATATTTAACACTGAGGTGGTGTTCTGCCTTTCCAAAATGGAGTTTTCCATTTTAATAGTCCATTTTTTTTCTTACCACCATCATATTTTTCCTATATGAAAGGATTTCCTAGGAATTGATATACTTTTAAATGCTTTGCAATTGCAGCTCCTTTATGTCTCCAAATGATACAAGAAGACCCGAGAAAGTGGTAAACTAAATGATTTTTATTAAAGTAATTGCCAAATATTAAAGATAAAATATGGATAGTTACCAAATGTATGTGGCATTTGTTTACTTTCATGTCATTTCTCCGTTTATCTTGATGGTGCTTTCATTTTGTGAAGAAAATTCCTGTAATAGAAATCACAAATAGATTTTGTGTTTGCTTTGATTCTATAAAGGTAGATAAGTTTAAATAAAAAGAGGAACGTGGTTATGTCTCCTCCACCCCCCCCCCCACCCAAGTTTGTAGAAAGATAATCCATTCCATGACTGAGTACTAGAAATAAGTTGTCAGAGAAAAGCACACTGGAGAGCTCATTATGAACAGTTTAATTTTCTATCATTTCATATATTTAAATGTCATTTTGATTATGTACACTGTTAGGTCATTCTTCCAAGCACCAGTGGTCAAAGCTGATTCATTCACTTCCCATCAGGTGTTACGTATCAGAAATGCTCATTAGGTTTATTTTAGTGCCGGTGTATATTTTAGTATCTAATGAGTAAATGTGCTTTAAAAATTAACTTCACTGTAAATCACAGGTGTCTGGTGATACTGTGTATGTCCATGTAAAGAGCCTCTGATGGTGCCTTGTAGAAAAGTACTCAGTTTTGAAAGGATGAAATCTTTCAAGTGTGGCGAATAGCACATTGTAAGCTCCTGAACCATGCATGAAGTGAAAAATAACATTTTTGTTTTTGAATAAGCAATATAGTTTTATTGTCAAACCAGATATGAAATGCTGCACCTTAAAATCCTTGCTATTAAGTAATCCTCCTTACTCAAGTAATAGTGACATTGTTTTCAATAGTTGGTAATTGAAATCAACAAAGCCTGCTAGAATAGACTCCACTAACAGCTCTGTTGACATTTTTATGATATATAGTCATATTTTACCATCTTAAAACCAAGCCATAGTAAACATTAATTAGGTACCTTAATTGAATATGCCTTATGTTCATTTATGGCTCTGCTGCTCAAACTTTTCCACAAAGTATATAGAGGAACAAATCCCACGGGGCCTGGCACCATAGTCCAAAACATTCTTCTTCAAGTGTGTAGTGTTCCTATTCGTATCTTGAATAAAGTTTGTGCTTATGAAGATGTTATGCTTATTCTATGACCTTCTTGTCTGACAGCCCTCTGTGTACCCATGTTTAGGATGTATGAATTTGTTACCTATTATCTTCCACTAAGATTTTCTACTAAGCAGACTTTCATTATTTCAAAATAAACATATCTTAAAATTTATCTTCCAAATTCCTTAGACGTTACTAAGCAAATTTTCTTTTAAGTAGTTTTTAAAGCATTAGTTATACAATGATAGAGTAATAGTCCATTTGGAGTTTTATAATAACATAGCTACAAAAACAAATGTTGAGTAATAGGTACGAATTAGATAAATTTAGATCTATGTGCTCATTCAAAATGTAAAGTAGTAATGATACTGGAAAATGCTCCTGATACAGTAAGTACAGAAAAGTGTGACAGTATGATCTTAATATTGTGAAAACAGTAAAAGATAGGCATGCTGATAACATGGGTAGAAGACTTGCAAATCACACAGAAAGAACATGAATGATTTTTCTTATACTGTATTGGGTCAGGAGAAAAAAACATCTGAAAACTGTCCTTACTGCCTTATTAGTTGATCTATGCCAGAGACTGTTTCTCAGCCTGTGTTTCTCAGTCTTTAACTCACCTAATAAAATTGTGGTGCTATATGTTCTGTAGCTTGCAAGATTTCACAGTATAAAGTGAGTGTATTAAAATAGGGAATGTTTTATATCATGTGGTCTCATCCCATGTTCCATTTTAGAATCACAGCTCCAAGCCTCTAGGGTCAGCAAATGTTGGTTCCTGTGCTTCTCATGATTGCCACTAATAGCATCTAAACTCTTTCATACTTGTATCAGTACTGTAGTTGGAAATGAGTATACAGCTGTTTACAGAATTAGCCCCCAAAACTGGGAAGAAAGGTGACTTTATTCCTTGATTCTGGTTTTTAGAAGATATTCAACACTTAAATGCCCAGAAAAATGAGGACGATAGGTAGACTCAATTGATGGAAATACCAGTCTAAGATAACCCATTGGATAAGGACTTTACATCAATACTGAAAGGAAGAATAGCATGAATAACTCATTTCTTTAATTGAATTCTGTGTTAAATAACAGATCCAAGAGTTATTTCTTTATGCTTATCCCTTTTCGTTCTTCCAGGTTATAGTATATTAAATAGGTTCATCTTTTTCATTGGGAGCTATAAGGTTATATTATAATGAAGACACAATAACTCCATTATAAGAGTTTTGTACCACACTTAAGGTTATGTGTTTTTTTTTTTAAGCCACCAGAATGGTTTTATTTTTGTCATTGACAACATGTACAAACCTGCAATTGTATAATTGTTTTGTTTGGTTTTTAAAATACTAAGTACACATTAAAAGTATGTTTTAAGAAATATGATGCATTAAAGAAGTTCACTGTAAACATAATTCTCAATGTATTTTCCTGCCTTGTTTCATGCATAAATAACAATCTAAGTAGTCATAAATAAAACTGTCAACTTTTGTGGCCCAGAACTATATACAAATTTTGAAGTTTGGCAGAAGGTGTTCTGTATGGTTTTATAAATTAAAACACACAGCATTTGTATTGATTATTAATGAAATGACTTATCCCAAGTCCTTATTGTATCCCAACCTGTTCTGTCAATAATAAACCTTCCAATGTACTTGGTAAAGATGCCACATGTTTAAAAACTCAATGATTAAAATAATTCTAAAAGGTAATTTAAATAGTACTCAGTCTTATTAAAACCACTTCAGCTTGTCTGAAAAAATGCTGCTAAGGAGTGAATTCTGTACCATTATTTAAATGGCATCTAACAAAATCTAAAATTTAAGGAATAAATCAAATACATTTTAGTCTTGCAAAAAAACTTCATTGAGATTGTTACAGGAACAGAATGCTATCCTAAGTTTTCTAAAATTTATTCTTGAGTCATCAATGAGTTAAAACTTTAAGAATTATAATAATTTTAGAAAGCCATAATTCTTGATGCAGAGCATGATTAGTTTTTAATGACCAGAAATTATTTCTTCAGAAAGCATTAAATAACTGTTGAAACATACCACCTATCTAGTGATTTATCAAGTAATCACTCAAGATTTATTAAGTACACATTTAAATTTTAGGTAATAAAAGTCAACTGGAATTTTGTACATTTCACTATTTCATTTTATACTTTTTTAAGGTCTTCATTTATAGGGTATAAAACTTAGAAAACATTCTTAACCAGTATCTTCCTTAGAGTTAAATGATTCAAACTACAAGTAATGCTAAGCTAAATGCTGTCGTTAATACTGAAACCTAAGTTTCTAAAAGTTGTATTTTTCAGTCAATACAAAAATGATCTGGCTCACTGTAAACTGCCTAACTTTAAAAAACTATTATTTGTTAAACAGCAGATTAAAAGAAATGTTTCCCCTGTTCTTTTAAAAAACAAGATTATGAGATACATAACCTAAATAAAAATTTACAGATGGTGGTTGAAATCCTGTCAGCTTTCAGCCCAGTGTAACAAATTCCATAGTTATGCATGAATAATTCAAAAATAAAGTTTTTAATGGAAATGTCAGTAAGGCATATAACTATATTTGTCAGGCACATGATAAGACTAGAAAATTAAAGCTATCAAAGCTATAAATAAGGAGTGCATAAATAACGGCAATGCCAAAACATTAGGGCTGTTAAAATTTAAACACATCTGATAGTTCTTTCTGTAAGCCACTCTCCACTGATAAAGCTATGGATAAAACTTAATTCCTTGCACAGCTTTCTAATAACTGATGATAAAGCTGAATTCCTTGTTCATAAAGCTGTACATCAATAGAGAGAATTTTCACATCTATTCAAAATTCTTGAAATCTCAAGCAGATCGTACATGGTTTTCCTAACTGCATTTGGATTTGCTGCTACCCTCAGGTATTTTTTTCTTTAATGTGCTAAGGTATTGTGCTATTTAAAGATACGCAGCAAATGATGAAAACATGCAAAAATGCCACTTCAGTTAAAATGGCTGTTAAAATTGTGTTTATTTTTCTTCTGTATCTTCTCGTTTTTAGTGTAAAAATAGTACATATGGTATAACCCATTACAAAGAAGGAAAATTGAAAAGAGCTGATGTGCAGTTATGTGTTGCTTAATGACAGAGTTCTGAGAAATGCAGTTTGGGTGATTGCATGTGAGCATCATAGAAAATACACAGACCTGTACAGCGTGTTACTGTACTGAGTACAATGTTAACACAATGGCAAGTATTTGTGTATCTAAACATATCTAAATATAGAAAAGGTACAGTAAAAATATAGTGATATAATCTTTCAGGCTTACCATATATGCACATTTGATTGTTGACCAAAATGTTATGTGTTACATGACTGTCTTTATTTTGCTCCAAAAAGGACCAAAAGAGTGATAGAGTTGGCGATTTTCCTGTTTTCCAGATAAACCAAATGGGGAGGGATTCCAAAAGTTGTTAACCATAGGTTCATGTATAATGAATTGGAATAAAGGCACTAAATTACTAAACTTTCTACTCTACTATCACAATTTGATTTATTTTGATTTATTCACCACCGTTTCTCAGTCCAACATCAGAATACAGATATATTCTGTGTAACAACTGTCTTGATTGCACTTGGTCCTTTTGTTCTAATTTGAAAGCTAAACTTCATGAAAAAAGTATCAGTAGTTTGTCATTTCTTTTCTTTTTTTTTTTGACGAAGTCTCACTCTCGTCCTCCAGGCTGGAGTGCAATGGGGCGATCTTGGCTCACTGCAACTTCCGCCTCCCGGGTTCAAGTGATTCTCCTGCCTCAGCCTCTCGAGTAGCTGGGATTACAGGCGCCTGCCACCACACCCAGCTAATTTTTGTATTTTTAGTAGAGACGGGGTTTCAGCATGTTGGCCAGGCGGGTTTCGAACTCCTGACCTCAGGTGATCTGCCTGCCTCGGCCTCCCAAAGTGCTGGGAGCCACCCAAAATGAGCCACCACACCCGGCCTGTAGTTTCTTTTCTTCCCTACTTCTAATTCTGTACATATTTCAGTAAGGCTTCTGCCTCTACTACTCCCACCAAAACTACTTTTGTTAAAGGCACCAGTTCTCCATATTGCCAGATTACGTAGCTACTTCTCAGTTATCTTTCCCCCCAGCAGTTTTCAACATAGTTAACTACTTAATGCTCATTGAAAAAACACTCTTGTGCTTCTTAGTTAATACCTCTTAGGTTTTCTCCTGCATCTCTCTAGGTGGTCCTTCTCCTTTGTTTGACTTCCCAAATTTAGTGGAGTGCTCTAGAACTGTAATCTAGGCTGTCTTCTCTAACCTGTTTTAAGAAATCTTTAAAAACAATGTGTATGCCAGTAAGATTTATAGGTCTAATCCTGGCCTGTTGAACTCTAGTTTTATATATTTAACTCTCAGTTTGACATCTTCATTTAGATACCTTATATCTTATATTATTAGTATTAATACTAAATATTAATAAAAATAACCTACCTTTTGAATCTTGAACTGTGTGTGTTACCCATTAAAAGTGAAACTAGGTCAGTTTCTTAAATATTAATAAATGTACTGACCACATAGCTCAGACTATAGGGGAAAAAAGGTGAGTCAAGAACATATTTAGGATGACGGGACCAGGCACATTGGCTCACGCCTGTAATCCCAACACTTTGGGAGGTCAGGAGTTCGAGACCAGCCTGGTCAACATGGTGAAACCCCATCTCTACTAAAAAAAATACCAAAAAAATAGCTGGGCATGGTGGCACACGCCTGTAGTCCCAGCTACTCGGGAGGCTGAGGCAGGAGAATCACTTGAACCTGGGAGGCGGAGGTTGCAGTGAGCCAAGATTGTGCCACTGCACTACAGCCTGGGCAACAGAGTGAGACTCCATCTCAAAAACCACGAAAAAAAGATGACAGCATAAAAACAAAAAAGGTGACTGTATCCCCAGTACCTGCATATAGTAGAGGTAATATATTTGGATATATTTGTTGATTGAACAAATAAGCTTGATAATTTACAAAGTAGCATAGAATCATTCACTAATCTCTAACATGAGTTGCAGAACTTTAAAAAAGGAGCCAGGATTCCTGTTCTTTTTCTCAACGTTGTGGATTAACTGGGGTCCTGAAATGATATCATTAAAATGTTAAACCTGTGACCATTTTGCACCTATAAAATAAGCATTGTACTTTTTGCTTTGAAGTTTTAAAAAAATAACTATTGGCAAGATTACCAAGAGTACAGTTTGCATCTCAATGGTTGGGATATAAATTTGTGCAACTTTTTGGGAAAATATATTGCAATATGATTGAAAAGTTCGAAATTTTGTCATATCCTTTGATTTAACAATTTTTATTTACTAATATTCAAGGAAATAGTGTAAAAATATGTTTTTCAGTATGGTTTAAGGAAATTAAAAATTGGGAACATCATAAATGTCCAGTAACGGATAACTGTTAAATAATGTAACGCTTTTTATTGCAGCATAAGTTTTATTTTTTGCTTTTCTATTTTTTGAGACAGGTTCTCGCTCTCACCCAGACTGCAGCCTTGATCTCCTGGGCTGCAGCCATCCTCCCACCTCAGCCTCCAGAGTAGCTGAGATTATAGGCATACACCACCACACCTGGCTAATTTTTAATTTTTTTTCTGGAGACTAGATCTCACTATCTCAGGCTGGTCTCAAACTCCTGAGGTTAAGTGATCCTCCTCCCAAAGTGCTGGGATTATAAGGGTGAGCCACCACGCCTGGTGCAGTGTAAGTTTTAAGTAATAACTTTTGTTAGATGCCTACCTTGGTTTCCTTCACACTTTTCAATCTGAGCAGATTCTAAAAAGCAGGATATAAAATTGCACAATACACTATAATCACAGATACACATACACCGGGAGATGAGATTAGAAGGAACTACACCAAAGAGTATGAAAAATCGTTGGGAAGTTTATGGATGATTTTAACCTCCTTTTTTTTACTTTTTTACATTTCTTTCTCCCATCTTTTGTAGTAGGTATTACTAAAAAGCCAGCCTTTAAAAAATTAATGGATTCAGAATGATAACAACATGAAATCTAATAGCTTAATGGTTCTCCAGCAGGATCTGTACCTTTTTCACTGAAAATGCAAAGAGGATCTAATTAGAATGCCGCAAAAATTAGAATTTTAATCCCTAATTTTTGCTGAAACATCCCCTTGAACCTCAAATCATGTGCTTTTTTTTTTTTTTTTTTTTAAGGTCTTTGGTTGGCTTTTGAGGATAAAGATGAGAAGCTTATTGAAAGAAACCTTTAAAAACCATTTCATATTTCATAAAGTTTCACATTGCTTTCAAGAGCTTGTAATTTGTCTTTTCTGGCCTAATTGTTTAAGGTTTTGTTTTTGTTTTTTCCACAGATTCCTAGATAGGGTTGTTCATCTGTCATCTTAAAAGGGTTTTCTGGATGAATAGGGTACTATATAATTTTTAATGCTTTAAGATAAAACATAAAGACAGGTGTTAATAATTATAAAGAAGAACTATAGTTACTAATAATATTTATGGTGCTGTATTGATTGATATACACATCATGTTACATAATGGTACCACGGTCTACAGTTCATAGAACCACTAGCATAGCTGAGCCTGTTTTTTTTTTTTCAGAGAACGTTTGTCTGCCTGATGAGAGCCACTTGGGTTAACAAACTACCTGTGAATAGTCATCATTTCTGTCCTTCATTGGGGAATACTTTTAGAGGCCAGTTTCCAAAAATTCTGCTTCAAAAAGAATTCTGGTTTTGTCTTACTCTTCTAGATGAGATATCACAGAGGCTTGGGCCTAGACTGTCATCAGCATACTGCTATACTATTCGTTTGTTCTTATTAAGCCTTATTGTGTGTAATGCTGTTACTTTTTCAGAGTGTTGCGGAGATAGGAACATGGGAGAGAAACAATCTGGATAACATGAAAGTGATGCTGTTTGCTAAGGGAAGGCAACTTGATTCTGTGGGAAGGGCTGTAGCTGATCCATCCGTTGTCTAGGTAAGTCTGCTTCTGTTGCAAGGATCTCACATGATTTGCAAATTTGTCAAAACTAGATCATGATTTCCATTTACCTTTATTTTGGGAATGGCATAATTACTATTGTAAAATGAATGATGTCCTTTTCAAATAGTAATTTGTATAGTAAAATTTTAATGAATTATTGGATCTTTACCATGTAAATGTTAATATATTTAAGTTTTTGTGCCAAAGGAAAATACATTCACTTCAGTGGTAAATATATGAATGGACTAATATCTTGTGTATAGGAGCCAGAGAGAGCCAAGCGTGTTGGCACATACCTGTACCCAGCTATTCGGGTGGCTAAGACAGGAGTATCACTTGAGCTCAGAAGTTCAAGGCTCTAGGGCCCTTAAGACTGTGCCTGTGAATAGCCTCTGCACTCCAGCCTGGGCAACAATGAAGACCCCTTCTCTGAAAAAGAAAAAAAAAAAAAAAGCTTAATAAACATTGAGTAATTATATCAGGGTTTGTGTCCTCTGTATTATTTAGTTGGTAAAACATACGTGCCAAAAGTGAGTATTGAGGCAAGAACCTCCTTAAACCTTATAAGGTATTTCTGAAGACTTCAACCAGGCTATTGATTATAGTTTCATACCTTTCCCCCCACTAGCCATGAGATGCTATATTCTGAGACTAGTTATTCCATCTGTCTGAACAAGAGGAAAATAATATTTGTGTAAAATAGCAGGTAAGGATACTTTGAACGATGTTCAAAGTTACCTGTTTCAAAAGAAGGACTAACTCGTCTTTTAAAATTACAATTTGGTCAGTGATGGATGTATGCACTTTTTCAATATTTTGAAAAGAACACAGCAAGAATTATTTAGTGTTCCTGTTTTTCAGATAATAGAGCTTAAATACCTGTAAAAAATGTTTTGAAAAAATAATTCTTAAGATAAAAGTTTTGATGAATCTTCTGCTTAAAGAAAAAGAAGTTAAGCACCTACAAAGCTGTCCATAAAAACACAGTAAAAAAGTGGGGAGAGTTTTGCTGATAAGACAGATTCTCTTTTGTTGGATGTTGCAAAAACGTTTTTTAAAGTATTACAAATGTTGTAGGTTTTTAAAATTTATCAGAGCAAACAGATTCTTTGAGATATCGAATTCTAAATAATGGGTATAAATTTGTGAAAGGCAGTTTTTGAAATCTGAATTCTCATTGCAATTTTCCATGAAGAACACTGTAGGCAGATACCCAAATAAATGTGTGTGGTATTTCAGGGGATTATAAGGGAATACTTCATATTTGGGAATAATTTTTGAAATCCTGATCTGGAATCTGTTCTTGTACAGATTTGAGTATGAGCACAGTGGAAGAGGATTCTGACACAGTAACAGTAGAAACTGTGAACTCTGTGACTTTGACTCAGGACACAGAAGGGAATCTCATTCTTCACTGCCCTCAGAATGGTAGGAGAACTTGCTGATATATAATTCTGACTCTCTGAATTTATGAATTCCATGTCACTTTTGACCCCTATTGCCCAAATAGGGGTCTAGGTGCCTATGAGTTTAGGCTGCACAGTAGAAAAGGAGATTATCTCTTTAACATAAATGTTAGTTTTTGTCAATCTTGTTGCTATGTTATAAATAGGATCTGTTGAGCCCCCAAAGGTAATGATGGAATAACTATAATATATACTTCTTTTTTTATACTAATTGGTACCAGCAGCATAGTTAATACATTAGAAAATGTGGAATTATTCCTCAATGCAAGTAGACTTTTTTGTTAGAAACTGTGTTAAAGAATTGTACACAATCATTTCAATATGACTTAATATGGTGATCTACAATGAATTAAGATTCAATAGCTTTCCAGCTGATAATTTTGTTGTTACTCCCCGACTTGCTCATTATTTATGTCATTTATTTATTGTGCTCTAAAGTTCATCTTTACTCAACCTAGGTTATGTCTTCTCTTCTCACTCTGTACATAATTCATAGGTTATTTAATTCAAAGTTAGGATTTTAAGTAGCACCTACCTATAAAGATGACTCAGAATCTGTCTTTATACAGAATTCTCTGTGCTTCTCATAGGCATCTTAAGTTTCATATGTCCCAAACAATCCTTACATGTACTTCCTAAACCTAGTTCTCTTTTTTCCTTTCTCTGTGAATTTCATTACTTAGTGTCCAGATCATGAATGTGGTTGGGAATAAATTACTTCTCTCATCACCTGCATCATTTCATTTGAAGACTTCTTGATAGTATTATGTTTTTTAAATCCATTGCATCCTCTCTGTTTCAAGCCTGCCTTTGTTAGTTCAGTTTCTCATTTCTCATCTAGGTAGCTCTAATATCCTTTTAACCAGTGTCCTACCTATCATTCATCTTTCAAGCAGCTGATGAAATTGTTCCTGATACATTTAATAGCATAAAGCTTCCCAAGGTTTTTAGAATATAGTACAGGTTCTTTAATTTGGCCCATAGGCCCCAGTCATTTCTGCTTTCCTCATAGTCTTACCTCCTGCCGCATTTCATATACCTGTGTTCCAGCAGATCACACTATCTTTATTTTCCTAACATACCTATACCTTAAGCTTCTCATACGTCTGTGTCATTGCACATATTGCTTCTACTGCCAAGAGAGAGAGCAGTTTTCCCCGGGCTTCCCTTCTCTTTCAAGTTTAAGACACCGCCTTGAGGAGTTGAATACTGTAGTAGGCATAGAAAGGCAGTGTCCTTTTGAATCCTGTTTGCACAACTAGGTTTAGTTAAATGAGCAAATTGGTAAGAAAATTTTTTTAATAGATAAGAAAATTGTAGAGCCATTGTTAGAGATTTTATTTTCCCTCTTTGGTTTGAAATTTTTGTTTGTTTGTTTTCTTCCATTAGAAGCGGATGAAATAGACTCAGAAGATAGTATTGAACCTCCACATAAAAGGCTTTGTTTGTCCTCTGAGGATGATCAGAGTATTGATGATTCTACTCCTTGCATATCAGTTGTTGCACTTCCACGTAAGTCACTACGTATTAAGAGCCATAGAGTTCCCTTTTAAAATCAAAGTTTAGCTTCCAGGACTTTCAGTTGGCATTTCTAATAGACTTGGACTTACTGCTTTTTTCTTCATTTAGTCAAACCACCTCTTTTTAGCTAACAATAAATACTATGTGCCAGGCATATCGTTAAATACTTTTACGTATATTGCCTACTTTAATCTTCCCAACCTTTTTTTTTCAATTGCCCCACAAGGAGCCTTTTTAGACTTTTTTTCCTGATTGTGCTTTTCATGAAAATTACAAAATGTCCTCAAAAATAGCTTGTATTTCTTAATGTACTGTCTGTATGTCCTTGCTTTGTTCATAAAGATAATAAAATTGTTTGTCACATGCATTTCCCCCTTCCCCAAGAACCATATTTGCCCTCATTGAGAAGAAAGCATGCTTTACAATAGGTACTAATATTGTTATTCCTATTTTATAAGTCAGGAAACCGAGACACAGAAAATTATAATAACTTGGCTAAGAGCATATCTAGGCATTCTGGTTCCTGTAATACATACTCTTAACCCCAATGCCATATTGCCTCTTCAGTATGCTGTATGACAGCATGAAAGTTAGAAGCCTAATTAGTTTATTCTTACCGAGAAAGTTCTTAATGTGTTTCTATTTCAAGATCGTTTAGAGTAGACTGGCTTCTACAGGAGGTACAATATTTCAAGTGCAATACTGTTGGCACAAGACAGCATACCAACTGCAACATTAGGTTGTATTTCTGATTTGCTTAGCAAAGAGTGTGGAGTGTTCAGGAAGATTCTGGAGTAGATGCTTTTGTCCATGGCAATGGGGATGCAACACATGGCTGTTGGCACTCTTAGCACAAAGGAGGGTTTTGCCATAGCTGAGAACTTTGATTTTACACTCAGCATCAGGCAAAATCACATCTTCATCTTTTGAAAAAGCAAGACTTGGTTTTCAGCATGGAAAATCATATCTTAACAAGTAGATAGGTACTCTGAATTTAGAGTTAATTGCTTGCTAAATTGAACAGAAAAACTTTTAGTTTACTGTAAGACTTAATTGAAAAACAGTGTTAATATTGCTTCCAGTTGTGGCATAGACAAGCATAACATTTCTAATTAAATATTCTTTCCTCCTGATGATTCCTATTTTTTTAAAAAATCTTTCCTAATTTGACTATCATTATGTTGTGATTCAATTCTAAAACTTAATTGGCCTATCTATACAGATGTAATCCTAAATATTTTCTAAGCTAGAATTTTTGAGTGGCTATTTTGATATAAATTGACTTCAATTCATTTTGTTAAAGTGCAATGTCTTGTTCATGATTGTAGGTTCAAACTACACTTGGTATTAGTTTTATTTTATGGTGGTAAACCAAATCCTTCATGGCGCTGTTCACTTAGCTTCAGATAATAGAGGTATGTTGACATGAAAGCACATGAGCTGCTTAATGTTGGGTCATAGCATCATCACATCTGGAAGACACACTGAAGCCTAATGTTTAGCAATAAGACTGATAAAGTTTATCTGTCTAGATTGTAAAAATCCTCACAGCATCAGCCTAACTCTCATATTAATCATTCTAACTCACCACTTCTTTTTGTAGTCATCTGCCACTACATTTATCCCATTCCCTATTTATAGTTGTAACTATATAGTGATTACAGTATTCATCTAGATGATTCTTTCAGTACCTTAGCCTCTTATTCCTTTTGTTCTCCATTTATTACTCCCTTTACCACTCTTACCTATTCCTGGAGTCCATTTGTGATCTATTTCAGAATTTCTGTTTTCCTACCGCTACTTCTGTCTTTCCAGCTCACTTCCTGTAGGACTCTAACTCTGTAGTCTTTTGCCTCACTGGGCCCCATTGATCCTGTTACGTTTTCATTGTTCCTTCTCTACTTGTATCCTTTCTTTCCTTTTTACCCTATTTTACTTTTATGGTTAATCATTATAATCACTGTCTTGCATTCACCAAGTCCTTTTTTTTCTCTCACTTATTTGGTGAACTCATAACTGTCTAAATCTATCTTTGCCTGTTTATGTCTGTACCAGTGCAGCTAATTGAAAAGTATTAGAGAAAAATGGCACAAGCAGGCTGACTATTCTCACTCTAATTCCTGATCATTAACCTGAAGTGGGCTCATAATGCTGCCCACCAGTAACAACAGCTCTCTGGTGTTCTTTTTCCCACTCTGAGATGACTCTTTCATTTGTCCTGAAACTTGCAAATACCTTTTCCACCTTTTTACTCTGAGCTGATAACCCTATTCCCTCTTCACAAAGAAAATGGAAGTAACCAGAAAATAATTTCTACAAATTCCCACTACCACAAATACATACCTACCTGCATCTATGTCCATCCATATGTTTGTTGTCCTATCTTAGGCCTACCCTTCCATTTACTTAATTTCTTCCCCTTTACCTACTCAAGGACATTGTTCCAGTAATTATTTTGTTTCTTCTGTATCACCAGTTTTTCTTCTACTGAGTCATTCCCACAGTGTCACAAACATACTGTTACTTTTCTTTAAAATAAAAAGTCCCTGGTCAGGCGTGGTGGCTCATGCCTATAATCCCAGCACTTTGTGGGGCAGAGGCGGGCAGTTTGCTTGAGCCCAGGGGTTTGAGACCAGCCTGGGCAACAAGGCAAAACTCTGTCTTTACAAAGAATACAAAAATTAGCTGGGTGTGGTGGTGCACGCCTGTAATCTCAGCTGCTAGGGAGGCTGAGGTGGGAGAATTGCTTGCGCCTGGGAGGTTGAGGCTGCAGTAAGCTGTGAGTGTGCCACAGCACTCTGGCCTGGGCAACAGAACAAGATCCTGTCAAAAAAATAAATAAAAAGTTCCTTTAGCTCACTTTTGGTTCTTACTCAATTTTCCTCCTTGTCTTTAGAGCAGAATACCTTGAAAATTGCCTATATTTGCCTTCATTTCCTTTCCTCATTTTTCCTTAAACTTACTCCAGTCAAGCTTTCACCCCTTAACTAAACTGTTTTTCCCAGCTCTCCAAAGACCTTCTTGTTGCCAAAGTCAATGGTCACCTTTTTAGTGTTTGCGTTACTTGATCTGTTGGCAACTTTTGACAATATTTATTACTCCCTCCTCCCTGAAACGTTTTCACTTGGCCTGTAGAAAACATTCCTCTGGTTTTCTATTTTTCTGTCCATTTCTTCTTAGTCTCCACTGCTGACTTTTCCATGTCACCAGAACCTCTAAATGTGGAGCACCCCAGTCCTTAGACTGCTTCTTTGTTTTCTTTACTCACTTTTTAGGTGATCTCAGCTCAAGGTTTTAAATACTATCTGGTGTTAACTACCAGATATATTCCAGACCAGACTTCTCATTCTCTAAATATTTAGCAGTTGTCTCAAACTAATGTATTTAAAGCAGAGGTTCTGTAACTTCCTGAATCCTTACATTTGCTTCTTTTACAATCTTCTCCTACTAATTAGTAGCAGGTGTATTCTTCCAGTAGTTTTGATTTTTTTAAAAAAAATTTAACGTTATCCTTGGCTCTTCAGTCTCTTCCATCTCTTCTTTGTCTACAAATCATAGTGGCTCTGCCATCCAAAATACATTCACAATTTGAACTACCAGCCACTCTCACTTGCCTTCACCCTAGTCCAAGCCACTGACCTATCTTTTTTGCATTTGCCCTTCAGACTGTTTTTCTTATAGCAGCCAGAGTGAGCCTCTTAAAATAAAAGATTATATTATTCCTCTATTCAAAATCTTCCAGTCGTTTCCCACCTAAGAGTTAAAACCAAAACCTTTTGGCTTACAAGGGCCTACACAATCTCCTACTGTTCTTGTTTAGTCTGCTTTAGCTACACTGGCCTCCTTGCTATTCTCGTGAACACTCCAAGCATGACCTGTCTCAGAGCCTTTGCACTTGGCTCTCCTTGAAATGCTCTTCCTTGAGATACCTGTAAAACTAGCTTCCATCCTCACTTGTTCCAAGTCTTGGTCACTTTTCCTAGCCTCCTATATAAAATTTCAAATACTGTCCTCCACCCCAACACATTCCCTTTCCTGTTAGGTTTTTTCTCACTACTAATCACCATCCAACGTAGTATCTTGTCCATTTTGTGTCTTTCCCCACTAGAATACAGGCTCCATGAAGAAAGGATTTTTGTTTCCCTTGCTCACTGCTATATCCCCAGCACCCACAGCAATATCTACTATGAATTAGGTGCACATTAAGTATTATTAAGCAAATGAATGTATATATGTGAAGATGTATTAACAAGGAGTGTGTTAGGAAATTAGATGATCATGTTTTTTTTTCCCATGGATATTTTTAGAATAATTAGAACTTGCCGTTATTATTCTGGAGATGAATGGTTCCTTTTCTTGAAGTTTCAGAAAATGATCAGAGCTTTGAGGTGACCATGACTGCGACCACAGAAGTAGCAGATGATGAGGTTACTGAGGGGACTGTGACACAGATACAGGTATAGTAAATCTTTTAACTGGCCTCAGGAGGATGATCCTTTACACATTGCTTAGCTAATAAAATGATGAGAAACCTCAGCCTCCCAAGTAGCGAGGACTACTGGCACATGCTACTGTGCCCAGGTTTAGCCCTTATTATGAAACAGATTACAAAGTTTTTTTGTTTTGATTACTGCCAAAGAGTTAATGAGTTATAATTTAATATTTAGCCTCTTGGTTTGTTATCACCATTTTAGTGAACAAAAAACTTTTCATAATAATTTCTAGTATTTGTTTAATAAGATTGACTTTAGACACAAAATGGACAAGATGTGAACTGAAAGTCAGCATAGTTAAAAACCCCCTCAGAAATAGTCTGTTTCTTACTGTGTCTTTGCTGTGAACCAGGTGCAGCTATTTTGACATAGTTTGGTAGTTAATGTACTGTGTCTCCTTCCAGTGATGAGACTAGCTTGAAAAACAATTAGAAACTATTATAAGTCCCTATGTATATAGTACTTTGTGGTTGCAAGAGGTCTTCAGTGGGCTGAATATTTTAATTTCTAAGCCTTATATATACATTATAGGCATGAAATCCTGCAACCAACTCATAAAAGCTTCATTTTAAAAGCAACAGCATACTAAATAAAGCTGAGTCAACTTAATAGATGCATAAAGTAGTGAAAAATGGGGGTAAAATACTCTAAGACTGATTAATATTTATATATCATATATAGATAGGTACCCTTCAAGGTACCTGAGTTTCCTGCTGTTGTACTCACTAAACTCATTTTATTGACAGTGTTGAATACTACTGCTACTGCTTAAGAATTATTTGCTCATTTGAGGGAAAATTTGAGCCCTAAGGCATTAAATGTTTGCCCCCAAATAGTGGTTAATCAGCATAACAGACTTATTCCTAAGGTTCATGGAATGGGCTCTGCTATATAGACATACTTTGGGAAATGGTGATTTGATTCTCATATCCAACTGATTAAGAGAAGATAATTTAAGAGTATTTTCTACATTATAGTTCTTAAAAGTGAGTATTGTATGTATCAAGGTCTTTTGATAGCTCTCTGTTACACTCTTTACTGATGTATAACTCTAGGATCAAATCTTATAAAAATTGTGATCTTCAGAATATAAGAAGCCTTAGACACATATAGTCTGTCTGAATTCTTAGCTTTATACAGGTCCCTCTTGATTTCAAAAATCAAAAAGTATGACACATAAATAGAGGGCTATAAAACTTATTCACACTTGTTCCAGTGATTTCCAGCTTTTTGCCCATGGATTCAAAAACACTTTCATAAACACACTATATGTATTACCACCAGATATAAAAGTAAAGTAATAGGCAACAATAGAAATGTGGCTTTTCTCCTAATTGTACCTTGGTTGTCCACTGACAGCTTACCTCTTTCCAAGAGAGATGAGGACAACTTATCTCTTTCCAAGAGAGATGGGTTTCAATTTCTCTTTATATTAGAAGTTCAGTTTCTGTTTATTCAGGAAGTAGTAGTCCAGTCCTTCTTAGGATTTACCTTCAGCCGGTGACATTACTTAGTCTTTTTTAGCCCAGAGACTGAATTGGGTTGAGTGGTCACTAAATACGTGACTCTTCCCTTATTCTGCTTATGATAGGCTAATACCTCATACGGTAGCACTGTTGCCAGGTCTTCCTCATTTACATTACGGTTCTCTTTAGGCCAGGGTCAACTCTGCCGAAGGCAGCTTTTTTCCCCTACAGGGTTTGTTAGATTAGATATGCTTGTAACTGAAAATACAGCTAGTGGTGGTTGCACAGAAGACTTAGCTGCATTAAGAATAAGTAGTACCATATAGTTCTTTGAGAGAAAGGTGCATTAATAAGGCTCTAGAGGTTGGTAAAGCAAAGTTGTCAGAAAACAATAAGCGGACAGTGATTTTGCAATAATGACTTATGATTGTGCCTGTTAATATTTTAAGTTAAGAGATGACATTATTGATGATTTAGGCAGCAAGCTTATCTCTGAGGGCATTAACAAATCATAACACCCAACCCTAGGACTTCCATTTTCCTATCTAGAACAGATAATAACTGTATATTGTATATTGAGCTCATTTACATGTGTAAATATTTAAATTTCCCTGAATATTCTATGTTGATTTAAATACTTAATGGACTCTTGGCCCATTTTATATAAAACTGAAGCCAATAGTACATTTACTTGCTTAAATGAAGGTCATATTGTGTTAATGCATATAATTTTGTTTTCATACTGCCATAATAAAAACAGCAAGAAATATTTTTTTGTAAATTGGATATATTTTTACTATATCTAAAACAAGTGAATTCCATATGACTATATTTAAGTTTTATAATGCTTAGCATTACAAAGATGAATCCGGTTGGGCATTAAATCAAGCTGCCATTTTTTTGTTTTGTTTTGTTTTGTTTTGTTTTACTTTTACCTTTTCAAGATTTTGCAGAATGAGCAACTAGATGAAATATCTCCCTTGGGTAACGAGGAAGTTTCAGCAGTTAGCCAAGCATGGTTTACAACTAAAGAAGATAAGGATTCTCTGACTAATAAAGGTAAGATACACTGTGAATTTTAGTGCCTAGTGAAAAAAAATGGAGATAGAAAGGGCTTATAGTCGTCAGGATTCTGAGTTGGACCTTCATCACTGGGATTGAGCAGTTAGAGTAATTGAGCTTTTCTAACTGAATTAAATTTGGCCCCAGATGACTTTGAATTAAGGTTATGAAACCACCATTTGTTTTTCAGTAATTAATTATTTCTCTCCTGATTTGAAGTAAATTTTGTCTTGTTAATTTTTGAACAAATGCATAGTGGTGGCATTTAAGACAATATAGTTATTGCTTATGAGAGTAGGAAGTCAAGCCTTTTCAAGGGTCTACTAACTGGTCTGATAAGCAGCTTAGAGGCTCAAGGTAACATAGTGTTTACAGTGTTGGCTATGCTCAAGCATAGCTGGGGAAGGTGCTACAAAAAAGTGAGGGTTGTGTCTGTGCCACTCTGAAGTACAGAAAGGAAGCAGAAAAACGTAAATAATTTTCAACCACTGTATAGTAAATACTTATTAAGAATACATTATTCACTTGATATTCAATATTTACCTTGCCCTAGAGTTTTTTGTATGTGTTCTTTTTGCCCATAAAATTTTCACTGGAGAAATTTTTCAAAAAGTTTTGAGCATGTTTGGCTTTTTTTATTTTTATAAGTTTCTTTTTAGCTGTTCTATGTTGTTGAAAGGCTAAGAGAGGTAATATTTTTTTAAATCTTTTAATTACCATTGTCTTTTTTTAGTAGGGTCAAATAAATGTATTCTAGCATAAAAACCAGAAGTTACAAAAGCAAGTTTACCTAGAGACCTTTCAGATTTCAGAGGAATGAGAAATGAAATTAGCTAAATTTCATCCCCAAATATAATTTAATCACAAAGGAAATCTTTGGTGTTTTATTTCTTTCAAGGAGTAACATTTTTTATAACATTACTTGTTTTCTTTTAAAGGACATAAATGGAAGCAGGGGATGTGGTCCAAGGAAGAAATTGATATTTTGATGAACAATATTGAACGCTATCTTAAGGTATCTTATGGCATATTTTTATGTTTCACCAATTTGTTTATTGCCAATTGCAAAAATATCAACACAGCATGTTGTGTGCACTTATTAGGAGCTTTTTACTTATTTTTGTAATGGATTTTTGTAATGGCTAACATGTAGCTGAATAATTCTAAAATACATTATTATAGTACAATAATATTTTGAATTCTCAGTTTAAAATAGCTTTACTGCTTTAGTTACCACCCTAAAGTTTAGATAAAATCTTAGTAGCCTCTCAACATTTTAAAGCCTTATCTTTTCAAGAAGCCTATAGAGTTTAATTTATTTTGTTTAAAGCTTAAGGTATGCATCTTTGTTTTGTTTTGTTTTGTTTTCGTTTTTTTTTGAGACAGTCTTGCTCTGTTGCCCAGGCTGGAGTACAGTGGCACAGTCTCAGCTCACTGCAACCTCCGTCTCTTGGGCTCCAGCTATATTCTCCTGCCTCAGCCTCCTGAGTAGCTGGGATTACAGGCATGCACCACCACGCCCGGCTAATTTTTATATTTTTAGTAGAGACGGGGTTTCACCATGTTGGCCAGGCTGGCCACAAACTGCTGACCTCAGGTGATCCACCCATCTCGGCCTCCCAAAGTGTTGGTATTACAGGCATGAGTCACCGCGCCCGGCCTAAGGTATGCATCTTTGAATGAATTTTTGATGTCATAGTAGTCCTTACCTTTTAAAAAAATCAAAAATTTAGTTTATTTTCTTATTCAGGTTTATTTCTTGTTAGCTTAGTACTCTTCATTAAATGTCTTTTGAACACAGTATTTTTAAGGCTTTAGATTGTGTTAAGGCATGGATTGCTTTAACAGTGTTTGCTTTTGAAGTCAGTGATCCATTTGGGCAGACTGGAAACAGGTGAAGAGTGTTAGAAAGCCTGGTATCATGTGAATGATAATGTGAATTCTGTACAAGATTACAGAAAGAAGAGTTTTTAGAGCAGTTATGGAAAATTTTGGTAGAGAAAGGATTTGAGCTGTCTTAAAGGATAGAACTTGGGCTAGAGTAGAACTTGAGGGAACTGCCTGAATACATGCCGAAGCAGCAAGAAATCAAAGATCAAAACCAACACACATTAAATTAACCCCTTTACCTTGAACTAAGATAAATAGCCTCTGGAAAACTGGGCTCCGAAGTCTATGCCAAAGAATTTGAACTTTATCCTATAAGAGATGAGAAGCATTAAAGGGCTTAAGAAAAGCTAGTAGTTTAGTTGAGTAAGAAATTGGTGGGGTAAATCTGTATTCTCAAGGAAATCTTTCTAGAGACTTGCTGGCCATCTCTGTAATGGAGTTAGATTCAAATAGTGTTATGTCTAAAATGTAGATCATTAGCATCATTTGAGGAAGGATGGTGTACAGTGTTTAACCATTCTCCTATCGTTTGATATATTGACTACTTACTCTTTTCCACTCTACACTAATGTAGAAACGCAGTGCTGTCTAGAAGGTCCACATTTTTAAGTTTAATTTTAACTGCAACTTTCCCAACCTAAGCTCTTTGAAATACAGAATTTTAAAACTCTAATTCTTCACTAATAAATGAGATCCTTCCACCATGTTTGTTGTTTTAAGAGAAACAGAAATACAGTGGCCATTGAAAATGAATCCAGAAGTGTATTTCAGTTGTCCTCTAGTCACATATGCTTTAGTTAAACCTGGAAAATGCTATTAGTTTAGATAAAGCAGTAATCAGTGCTAAGGAACACTGAACTTTGAGAATTAAGCTGGTTTCTTGTCTAGGGGATTGAAGTAGATGATCTCAAGGACCCTTCCAAGTTAGTGATTAATGGGCAGGAGTGTGAGTAGGATTTGAGACCTTTTAGAGGACTGTTTCAGTAGACCAACTGATTGTGGCAAAGGACTTAAACTACAGTGGTAGAAATAGAATTGGTAGGGAAAGGGCAGATAACCAAGTATCTGCAAGGATGCCTGAACTGAATGTTGGGAAAGAAGGGAAAGGAGTTAGAGCAACTTAAGAGTTTTTATTTTAGGTGATTGGGAGAATGATGATCAGATTGGCAGAAATAGGAAATGTCCAAAAGATTATTTTGGAAAAAGATGATTTGTTCAATTTTGGTTTTTGACCATAGCTTTTATTATGTGGTGCTCTTCTAAGACTTCTGTAGAGCTAGTTTTAAACTTCAGAGAATTCGAATTAATTGGGTGTCATATGTTTCATATTTGGGTTAAAAGGATAAATGCAAGTAACGTCTATAAGCAAGAAAAAGGGCAAGGAGTGTGGAGGCAGGAGAATCTTTCATCTCACTCTGTGGTCATCCTGCAATACAGTGTGCTTGCATGTAGTAGCTCAGTAAATATTTAGGTTTAATCATTGGCAAAATTGGAATTGCATAAGAAAGAATTTTAGAAACCATTCTAAAATATAGAAATTTTTTGCTGTGAAGTTTCATACATTCAAAAGTGTATAAAATGCATACACTGTGATTTCACCTGTTTTTGAAATTTATATAAATAGATTCATTCTCTGGATATTCTGTAACTCAGTATTATTTTAATATCCTTACCCATTTATTTAGGTGTATTTCATTGTGCAAATGTGCAAGTTACCCATTTCACAGTTAATGGTCATTTGGGTTCTTTTTAGTTTTTTGTTATTCATTTGTACCAATCTAGTGGGTGTTAATTATGGTTTTAATTTATTTCTCTGATAACATTTTGATATGCTTATTGGCTATTTGTGTTTCTTCTTTGAAATTCCTGTTTGTGTCTTTCACCAGTTTTTCTGTGGAGTTAACTTTTGTTTAACTTTGACTTTCTTAATGTATGCTGGGTACTAATGGTTTATTGGTCATTTGTATTACAGATACCTTGTCCCAATTTAGTGGCCTGTCTTTTCCTCCTCTTTAGGTGTCATTTGATGAGAAAAGATTTTTAACTGCAATATCAAATGTATCACCTTTTTTGTTTGTTTGTTTTGCATGCATGCTTGCTTGTTTAAGAAATCATTCCCCGCCTCAAGGGCATGAAGACATTCTCACATTATCTTGTAAAAGTTTTATAATTCTGCATTTCATTGCTGTAGGTGTGAGATATAATTTCAGTTGTATCTCTTTCTGTATAGATGTCTAATTCCTAATTTACAGTGTCCATTCTGTTCTAAATCAAGCTGCCACAAATTTGTTTCTAGGTTTTCTAACTTGTTTTTAGGTTCTGTTTGTTGATACTTGCACCAGTACAGCGCTGTCTTCAGAAATCCCAATATCTGATGGGGCAAGCCTCTTCATAAATATCTTGGCTGTTCTTGGCCCTTTGCTCTTTTGTTATAAATTTAGAATCAGCTTACAGAGAGTGAAACACTCAAATGGAGTTTTTATTGGATAGCATTGAATTTGTACATCAACTTGGGGGGAATTAATATCTTCACAGTATGTCATCTTCCTGTTTAAGAACATGGTATAACTTCATTTAGTTCCTCTTCAGTATCAAGTTTTATATTTTCCTCCATAAAGGACATTGATAACTTGCCTAAGTTCTGATGCTCTTAATTTTGACGCTGTGTGGGAACTTTTTAAAATGTTATGTAAACTGTGTAGAAACGCAAATAATTTTGGTTTTGTATCTAGCAACCTTGCTAAAATTAGTTCTTTTTTAAAGTAACATATTTTTTTCATAGATTTTTGGGTTTCTACATATATATCACAAGTGATTCATCTTTTCTATTCTTTATAATTTTGGTTTTTTTAAAAATCTGATTATCAGTGAATCCTAATTTGATAAGACTGATATGAATATTGAATTTTATGAATGTTTTTCCCACATCTGTTGAGATTTTACATTTTTTCCATAAATCTGCTGATGTGATTAATTACATTAATAATTTCCCTGAAATTAACACAAACTTGTATTCCTGGGATAAACTCACTTTTCTACGTGGACATACTAATGTTTTTATACATTGCTGGGTTCAATATGCTAAAATATTATTAGGATATCTATGTTAGTGAATGCGTTTGACCTGAAAATTCTTTTCTGAAACTGTCCTTCTCTGGTTTCACTATTAAGGTTATGCTAGCCTGATAAAATAAGCAAAGAAATGTACCCACTTTTTTTTTTTTTTTTAACTTTTGATAGTTTAAGAACAGGATTATGTGTCTATTTGGTAGGATTTACCTATAATGTCATCTATGTCATGTGGGCCTAGTGTTTTTATTGTGAGAAGATTATTTAATAACTGATTAGATTTTCTTGATGGTCTGTGCCTATTTGATTTTCTGTCTCTTCCAGAGTCAGTTTTGGTAAGTTGATGTTTGATGTCTTCTAGGAATTGATTCATTTTACCAACATTTAAATTTATTACCATAAAATTGTTCATTTCTGTTAATGGTCTAATCTCTGCAGCATCTCTATTTAGGCCTCATTTTTCCATTTCTAGTACGGTTTGTGTCTTTTTTTAAAATTTTGGCAGAACTTTAATCATTTCAAGTTTTATTAATCTTAATGGATGTTTTCAAAGAACCAATTTCTAGATTAGTTTATCCTTTCTGTGCTTTGATTCTGGATTCCATTGATTTTGCTCTTGTGATTTTCTTCCTTCTGCTTTCTTTAGATCTATTTTTAACTTTTTATAATTTTAAAAGAGTTGATGGAAATTCAATTTATTGAATTTGATAGTTTATTCTTGGAACATTTAAGTGTCACTTTTGTATCTCTTGCAACATCTTAAAAGTTTATATTTGATTTATTAATGAATTAGTGATATATTATTTTTCTAAATGCCGTTGATGACCTTTAACATTAAAACAAATTTTAAAAGCATAGTATATCCATATGCATTTTATCAGAAATCCCTAAATCAAAGAAATGTAACCCATTTAGGCACGCGGAATAAAAGATGCTACAGAAATCATCTTTGAGATGTCAAAAGACGAAAGAAAAGATTTCTACAGGACTATAGCATGGGGTCTGAACCGGCCTTTGTTTGCAGTTTATAGAAGAGTGCTTCGCATGTATGATGACAGAAACCATGTGGGAAAGTATGAGAACTTGTAATGCTGCATGTTTTCATGTAATTAGGGGAAATATTTGAGGAACTGTCCATTTTTTTAAACAATAGAAATATGGTCAAGGTATTAATTGTTGTTAATATTTTTATCCTCCAGGTCCATGTTGTGAATATGGTGAAACCTTATTATTAAAGCCTCTTTTAGAAATTAGGATCTAATTCACTTTATATAGCTTAGATTTAAGACTTGGCTTACTTAATATGTCAAAGTCTGCTTTGTAGTAAAGTAACATAAAAAATACAGTACTGATTAAAGATTTAAGAAGTGTGAAAATAACTTGAAATTTATTGGTAACATTTTTCCTATTTATTTTTAGAATATAGCATTCCTAGGTCAGTGGCCTTTTTTTAAATCCAGAATGGAAAAGAACTACATTTCTGAAAACAATGTATGGATTTCTGTTTTAGATAGCATTTATGGGAAGGCATCATTAAGATTCTTCAAATGCAATGATTATATACTGTTACTGACATATTTTTAATTTCTCTTTGGAAATTTTAGGTGGCAGTAGTATGGCATATTAGATACTGCCGAGCTAATGTTGGAGCTCTTTCTCTAGCTCTTCAGCAGCCTGCTAATGAAAGTACATTTGAAAGCTGAAGAGGATTAAATTATGTTTTTGTGACAGTGGAAAAAGAGAAAAAATTTTAAATGGAGCATAAATGACTTGTTAGCAATTCATAAACTTTCCATGCATTACAAATGGTTACAAAGTGAGCAGCCTTTCATAATTATTAAATGGACATTTTTAAAAAGAACATTACATAGGCTGTATTGAGTACTTGCCTACTGTAATAAAGAGCAAGAGTATGTCAGATGTCCATACCTGGGTAAAGGAAATGAAGATAACCTTAATTTGTTCAGTGCTTTGAGGGAATTTTCTGTAGATTTTCTTTTTAGCTCTAGTTTACAATGTCACCCATAAGTTTTTTTGGAGTAGTTATGATTTGAGAGTGCCAAAATCTAAGTTTGAAATAAAGGAACTGTTAGACAGCATAGGAGCAAATGTATGTTTTAAATGTTGATTCTTTTTCTAGAGAAAATTATACAATCCTTACCTTTATTATAACTAAAAATATTTACTGTTTAAAAAAAAATAAAAATAGAAGCATTTATTTTCAACTTTTTTTTTTTTTTTTTTTTTTTTTTTTTTTTTTTTTTTTGAGACAGAGTCTGTGTTGCCCAGGCTGGAGTACAGTGGCATGATCTTGGCTCACTGCAACCTCTGCCTCGTGAGTTCAAGCTCTTCTCCTGCCTCAGCCACTCTAGTAGCTGGGATTACAGGCGCCTGCCACCAGCTAATTTTTCTGTTTTTGGTAGAGACGGGGTTTTGCCATGTTGGCCAGGCTGGTCTCGAACTCCTTGCCTCAAGTGATCCGCCTGCCTTGGCCTCCCAAAGTGCTGGGATTATAGGCGTGAGCCGCACCCTGCCTATTCTCAACTTTTATTAATCCACTTTAAAATGGGTTACTTTAAAAGTATTATATGCTAAGTGACTTAACATTCAGCTCCCTAAATGAAATTCTGATTTTTATTGAGGTTTTTAGCATTCATTGTTTTAATTGATTTTTTAAAAATTTCTCTGAATTTCTAGATATACACCTGAAGAAATTGAGAAGCTCAAGGAGTAAGTTTTAAAGTTTTTTTCATTAATTCTAATTTTTTATGTCTTACGTCCTTAAAAGTTTTACTTTGAAAATTTCAAGAGGTTTTTGGCAGACTGGTATAATTGAATTGTGCTATTAAGCATGATCGGCCTTAAAAAGATCGCATCAAATCCATTACTTGCACAAAATAACCATTTTCATAATGTATAATCTGGTCTCCTGATGCCATTCACCAGATGCTTCCTCAGACCACTAATAGGGGTTCCAGAAAAGATTAAGGGGCCATTTTTGGTAGCCTGAAGACTAAATTTGGGGCATTTATATACCAGGATCAAAACCAGGGTTGTGCTACATGGCTCGGTTTAGAATGGTGACTTGGCAAATGTTTCAGTGAATATCTGGGCTGACTCAACCTTGCAAAGGCTATTGAATCTCAGGAAGTAGAATTTTGCTTTATTGAGTTAGACCTTAAAGTATGGTTTAATGAATTGTATGGATCATGAAAAAATTTGAAGGTAGATTCTGTTTATAATGATAAAGACCTGTGAAACTTTAGATGTCTAAAGAAGAGTTTGTTGGGTATATGCTCAAAAGGGAAAGTCTGGGGCTTGCCTGGGAGATTGTGTCAGTAACCTGAGGGGAAATTGGTCTTTTTTGAACACATATCCAAGTTACTTATTTCTTCTCTGACCCAGGAAAAAGGCAATTGCTGCCTGTTTTTTTTTCACCCACAGACAACTGTGGACCCCAAAAAAAGGCCACACTTTCAAACTTTGGCTCTCAAAGTATTGCTGCCCACAACTTCCAAACCAGTCAAATGGGAAGAAGAAGAATGAAGAATAAATGATGAAATTAAAAGGGAGAAAACAATTGAACCAAATGCTGATTGGCAGACTCTTGTTTTAGGCTCCGGATAAAGCATGGCAATGACTGGGCAACAATAGGGGCGGCGCTAGGAAGAAGTGCATCTTCTGTCAAAGATCGGTGCCGACTGATGAAGGATACTTGCAACACAGGTACTGTGACTACTACTGGTAGCGTTTTCTTGTCACCACTTAAGCCTCCTGCCCCTTAGGATACTGCCTTTTCTTTGCTCTTGGGGAGTGATTTAGATCATTCACCTTAGTTCAGACTTTATTTTCTAGTCTTCCTTTTCCTTGAGCTTATTAGATATATCAAACTAATCTTTTACTTTGTTTTTGTATAAGGTAACATTGTCTTCAGGGACACAACATCACCTTAGTGTCAAGATGATTCAGATCTAACATGTTTCAGTTTTGTAACAATTTCAATACTTCCCCAGTTGAGAAAGTATTTTGAAGACATACATGCAGCAAGTAATTTTAATTTAGGCCCATCTAACTGTTGAATTTACATTAGCAACAGCTAATCAGTGAGTGTTTATGAAAAACTTTAGTCACAGGTAAGTCCCAAATTAGGAAGAAGCTGTGTTCCAAAGATTTGTACATATTTTGCTTATTTTAAACTCAAAGTATATTTTTCCATAGAAAAAATTTATGATTGGTGTTTCAGTCCCCTGGCAAGACCACAAATGCCTCTTAATGCATGCAGATGTCCTGATCATACTGTTAAACCTAATCTTTGCGACCAACAACGTATTTAGGCTCTGCTATTAACTGTCATTTAACCTTTCTGAGCCTCACTTCCCTCTGTAAAGTAAAGAGATTAGAGTAGGTGGTCTCATAGTGCCCTTTTAGCCATAATGTTCTCTGAAGGATCCACAATCCATGCCCACTGTTTCAATTAAAAAAAAAAATTTCTGAAGTTTAGCTTTAGCTTCCAGGGCATATACATTTTGACCTTAACCCCCTGCTCTAAAAATGAAATCAGAATTCTTTCCTGCTTAACTACTGCACTATCACTGTTACCTGCAGGGCAGTGAGAACATAAGTTCTACCAACTTTGTCATTCTGTGACATGGCTAGCTTAATGAAAGAAGCAGGGCTGTAAGCTTTAGATTTAGGATAGGATCTCAGAGTTTCATGTAAGATGCTGTGAGTACAGAACCCCTTTTGGTAACATAATTTGGAAGGACACAGTGGCATTTCCTGATTGCCAGCCTGAGGGATTGATTGATCTGCCTGCTTCCTTCTCATGTTGTGACATACAGCTGCTGATGAGGCCATGCCATGAAACAGCACAGTCTCAAAGTAGTCCCATCCTTTCACACCATGCTAGAATAGGAGAGTAGGACTTTGTCTTGAATCCATCCACAGTATTCATAATTGTGCTTGGCATATAATGAAAATTCAATAAACATTTGCTAGATGAATGGAATCCCAAAGCAAGCACAGTCTTTTTGAAATTTTCTAGAGGTTTTTAGCTAGTAATAACAAAATGGAAACAGAGGTAAAGAAGATGAAAAAAAAATGGCTTTTTTCCCTTTCTGTTTTTCTGCTCTAGCTCCATAAGAAAAAGACAGAGAGGAACATTTGGGGTTATCTATTAGTGGGTTTATGGGTTGAGAAAACACAGGAATAAAAGTAAATACTTGTATCAGACTTTACTAATATTTCATCACAGTAGCTTGGAGTTGGGATAGTGGGGAAACAAGATGGTAGAAACCTAGTTTTTACTAAAATAGGTTGAGCCCATTGGTGTAATTTCCCTTGTCCCTCATCATTCATTCCTATAAGTAATGGCCTCTTGAACTTACTTTTGCAGAGCAGGGAATCTTAGGTGACAGTAAGAAAAAAAGCATGCCATTTCTTGTCTGTCAGCCATTGATGAAGCTCTTCCCACTTCACTGTTTATAAAGGACTTAGTGTAACTTGAGAATACATTCTTCTTTGTAGTTATGTTTTGGGTGGTTTTTCTTTTCATAATTGGTCAGTGCTTTCCATTAGGATTCTTTATTTTCTTTTCTACTGAGACCCTTACTGGGCTAGTAAAATGAAACTGTCTTAGTGGGTATATATGGTTTTCCACCAGAGGGTCATTCAGAAACAAACTCTTAGTACTATTGCTTACTTCATATCAGTCCTTGTAAATACAGGGCTGAATCAGATTTGTAAAAGAAGTTAGCAGTGGTAGTCTGGATGATTTCCTTCTTTCAGGGAAGTGGACAGAAGAAGAAGAAAAGAGACTTGCAGAAGTGGTTCATGAGTTGACAAGCACTGAGCCAGGTGACATAGTCACACAGGGTGTGTCTTGGGCAGCTGTGGCTGAACGAGTGGGTACCCGCTCAGAAAAGCAATGTCGTTCTAAATGGCTCAACTACCTGAATTGGAAACAGAGTGGGGGTACTGAATGGACCAAGGAAGATGAAATCAATCTCATCCTCAGGTTTGTGTCCTGAATCTTGTAATGACAAAAGCCACTTAATTTCTGTGGATGTCTTGATAGACTTTCCTCTTTTGGTTTTCCTAGATGCCTAGTGTCTGAAAAGTATCCTTTCCATAGAGCACTACTGTTTAAGATCTTAAGTACTTCATATTGAGCTCTTTTTTTGTGTTGTGTTTGTTCCTTTTTTTTTTTTAGTGGGTTTAGTGCTCATGCAAAGTACCAGATTGAAGGCGTGGAGACTGAAGTCCTCTGTATATCCACAGAACAGGTATGGCACAGGCAGCGGCAGTGTAGCTTTTCCACTGTCCCACCAATGTGCCTCAGTCCTAGCCTAGGGGGAACACGTTTAGGATAAGAGGGCTGTTCAGTCTCCATGCCCTTCAATCCTTGGCTACTGTGCTAAGATTGCCAAGAAGGGGGCCCAGTCTGTAGTTACCTCCACACCTCCAAAGTAGACCAAATCAAACACATCCATTTCATACAAATTCGAAAAAGCTTTAAGATATCATAATCCCAGCTTATTTTTTTAAGTAGCTGGTTTAACCATTAAGATTTATTAACTAAAATGGGCAAAAATACTAGCAAGAAATTATTTAAGACCCTGAAGTAATAGAGACTGTCACCATGGCTACTCCCTACCAAAAATCAAATCGTCACAACAAGCTAGAAAACAAACAGATTTTTTTAAACCTCAAATTTTGTTGTACTATTGTGTTGTTTTTTGATTGCAGCTATTGCTTTTGTGTTATTTTGTTTTGGATTTTTTTTTTCAACTAGTCATCTTTATAAATAGCTCATTTCTAAATATTTTTGCTTAACAATGGAAACGCTCAGATCCAGGAAATAAATGACTTAGTAAATGCCACACTATGAAACATTGCATATATACAACTAAATCTGTTCTTATTCTAACCTTTAGCATACTCCTTTCCCTTCACAGTGCCTCAACTGGCTCTAACCATTTGTAGTTTAGCCCATTGGTTGTACCTTTAATTAAAAGTGGTTGCTGTTGGTATTTCTTAGCTGTTAGCTCTGAAAGCAGATCTGCACTCCTGGAATCCTTTCCCGTGTAACTTAACAATAGCATCTCATTGGCATAACCTGCCATTCCCTTTATTTGCCAGTGCAATTACCTGTAGTCAGAGGAGGGGTTCTTATAGAGAAATTAATTTAATGTCTAACGATGCTTATTTTGTAACTGTAGGATAGCAGAACTTGATGTAGCTGATGAAAACGACATTAACTGGGATCTGTTAGCTGAGGGATGGAGTAGTGTCCGTTCACCACAATGGCTACGAAGTAAATGGTGGACCATCAAAAGGCAAATTGCAAACCATAAGGATGTTTCGTTCCCTGGTAATGTATTACTTACTTTTTAAGCTCCTCCCCTTTTCTTACCATATTTACTCCTTAGGAGTGAGAGGTTAGAAGTTCTTTGCCCCAGCTAGAGATATCATAGCAGATTTCTACTTACACAACTTCCCTGTTTCTCTCAGTAATTGTTTTCTTCCCCAGAGAAGAGTTAATACTGTTTGTAATTCCTAAAGCCCCTAAAATGAAAATGTACACACTTATTCTTGTTCTTCTACGTAAACTATCAGGAGGAAATAAAATCATGCCACATAACGATTTAATTTTTATGTTTTTAGAGACAGGGTCTAGCTTGGTTGTCCAGGCCGACATGCAGTGGTGTGATCATAGCTCACTGTAACCTTAAACCTGTCGGCTCAAGTGATTCTCCCACCTCAGTCTCCTGAATAGCTCGGACTACAGGCACACACCATGTCCAGCTATTTTTTTTCGTAGAGATGAGGTCTTGCCATGTTACCCAGGTTGGTCTCCAACTCCTGGGCTCAAGTGATCTTCCCAGCTTGGCTTCCCAATGTGCTGGGATTACCTGCATGAGCCAGCATAGCTGGCCACTCATAACCTTTCAGTCAACAACAGATGTCATACATAGTATTGGTCTCACAGTATTAAAATACTGTATTTTTACTTTTTTTCTGTTTAGATACACAAATATTTACCATTGTGTTACAGTTGCCTACAGTATTTGGTACAGTAACATGCTGTGTAAGGGTTTGTAGCCTAGGAGCAATAGACTATATAGATCATCTAGCCTACGTGTGTAGTAGGCTGTACCATCTAGGTTTGTGTAAGTACACTGTGATGATCCCATGACAGAATCACCTGATGGCTCATTTCTCAGAACATATCCCCATCCTTAAGTGATTGATGACTATATTTTTATTTTGTACAAAGATGTACTTCTGAAAACCTAAGTTTAAGTCAACTTTTGTGAGTTGTATAATTTCAAATATCTTAGCTAGGTGTGTTAGAGAAATTCTGTGATAATTTTGTAGAACAAAGGCTCTGTAATTTTCTAATTTTATTAATTATATAAATCTAGAGATCTTAAGTTGGGTTTGCTTAAAGTGAAGCATACTTTTTGTTGCCTGTTTTGCATTTAGGTATTAAACTGAGTTGTACAGTCTGTTTAATTTAGGTTACTAAATTTATTCCCCTTATTATAGCACTCTTAACTTCCATTGTTCCAAAGGAAAATTTAATGCTGAGGAACTTTGCCTTGATGAAAATGTGGTTTTTTAAAATACCCAGGTATAGGCCAGGTGTGGTGGCTTATGCCTATAATCCCAGTACTGTGGGAGGCCAAGGCAGGAGGATCACTTGACGCTAGGAGTTTGAGACCAGCCTGGGCAACATAGCAAGACCCCATTACTACAGAAAAAATAAAAACCAATTAGCCAGGCATGGTGAGCATGTGCTTGTAGTCCCAGCTATTGGGGAGCAAGAGCCTGAGGCAGGAGGATGGCTTGAGTCCAGGGGTTCGAGGCTGCAGTGAGCTATGATCATGCCACTCCAGCCTGAGCAACAGAGCAAGACCTTGTCTAAAAATAAAATTAAATTAAAAAATCCAGTTAGAGAGGATAAGCGTATTTTACGAATAAAGCAAAGCAAAGTCTAGAATTGGCTTCCCTGTGCAAGAATACCATATTACTGTTTGGAAAAGATAAGTTGCTACCTCTAGACCAACAGTCAAGGGCCCTTCAGCCCTGGCGGAGAAAACATACACTATTCGTTTAAAAAATGAAAATAAGCTGTTTAGCATTGCCAGTATTCTTCCTAAATAATAATTCTATCAAGACACCCTAGAATAGAAAATGTCCTGTTTCCATGTTCTTTGTAATGTCTACCTTTTTTTAACACTATAAATCTTAGATGGCAAGAATAACAATATTAAGAATTAAAATTTGTTACAATGTTTATAAAAATCTCAGGATATGTTGTTTTTTAAAATATCTTATTTTTATAAGCTCTCACATCCAGTATGCAGTTATTTATTCCAAATACTTTCCCTCCTTACCTCCCCCCACCTCCCTTGCTGCTTAGATGGTGGTCTGTCGGAGAATCAATGTTCTTTTTGTCTACCCATCTCCCTTCAGTCTTAATAAAAGGTCTTAAACAGTTACATGAGAACCAAAAAAACAACCCAACGCTTTTGGAGAATAAATCAGGATCTGGAGTTCCAAACAGTAATACCAATTCCAGTGTGCAGCATGTTCAGATAAGAGTTGCCCGCTTGGAAGATAATACAGCCATCTCTTCTAGCCCCATGGCAGCATTGCAGATTCCAGTCCAGATCACCCATGTTTGTAAGTGTTTGATCTTCAAGATTCCTTGCTGTTTGATCTGTATGATTTGGTTAATGGCTCTGATGTCTTTTGGTTTTCTAGAATGTTAATAGAAATTTACCCAAGTCGGTGAACTGAAGGACATCTAAGATATTTTGTTTAGTTCAGTTAATATTTGCACACAGAATGAATGTGTGACAGGAAGGATGTATAAGCAGTTGCCCAACCATTATAAACCATTTGAAACCATCTTAATTTCTAGATTTTGTAATTAATGACAATAGAAATTATTAAAAATAGAAATTAGAATGAATGATAGAAAACTACCTAAAAAGCAGTCAATCAAGCAAAGAAATAGAATTCACCAACTGGTATGTCGTGTAGTAATTTCACTAGAAGACATATCAATTGGGGATTGATTTGAGGTCGTTTGGTAAAGAAATGAGTTTTGGCAAGGTTAAGAATGATTTTCTTCAGGGAGTAAAGGGCCAGTTTCCTATTGGGAACTGTGTTTGGACAGTTTTATGCTTAATGAGATTATGGGAACCCAGCCATTGTTAGAGTGAGAACTTTTTTTTTCTTTAGGTATAAGTCAAATTGATCTTTATCCCTTCCCGTCAGTCTTGAATTATAGTGACAAAAAAAGGAATGAGGATGAAATTCTCAGAACCATATTCTTCCTTGTTTTTGGTCTACATATGCTACCTGCATTTGAAAAGATAACCCAAGAGTATTCCAATCACTATGTTAGTCTCAACCAGGTGATTATTGGCATTTTGAGCGACAGGTTTTTGCAGACTGTCCTTTACATTGCAGGATATTCAGTGTCCTTTGATCTTGCCCACAGAATATTAGTAGTACATGCCAGTCATTATGAGAAACAGAAACACCCTGCATGTTTCCAAATATACCATTATGATTCCCTGGTTGAGAATCGCAGAACCACATATTGGTGTTTCACACCATATATCCATGTACATTGACTGTCAGAGTTACCTTAGAGACATTTAAACTAACCATACCTCTTATTCTTAAAATCCTAATCTGAATTTGGTTATCTTTCTACCAGTGTAATCAACAATGAAGGATTTCTTTTCGTTTTTGTTACAGTCTGAGGATTGCAAAGCAACTGAAATTACTAGTCCAAGTAAATATGAGAGTTGCTATTGGTTATAAATTGATTGGGCATGTTAGTTTTTCTTGGCTATTGAGTTGACAGTACCCATTGGGAAGACAAACATTTTATAAATGATACCTTAATATTGATAGCATCATTTTAAATAGTATTTAGAATTTTCCCTCTTACAGCAAGAAAAATGAATATAGTTAAGTGTTCTACAATCCACCTATTACCTGTAGCATTCTAACTAAAATCTCTTTTCGTTTTTTAGGTTAGGGAACAGGGATCAGCAAATTTCTTTATGTAATGAGCCAGATAGTAAATATTTTAGGGTTTGCAGGCCACATAGGTTTCTGAGGGATAGTCTTTGTTTAGCTTTTAAACAACCCTTTGAAAATGTAAAAACCATATTGGCCTTAAGCTACATTTGTCCCTGACAGTAGTTTGCTAACCTTGATTTAGTTTTATCTGGAATCACTTCAAATTATTATAGCTGTGATCTTATGGATCCATCAAACAGTAAGATGAATAATACAAATCAAGTGCATTTCTCTTGGTAAGGGCATTAGATTCCTTTTAAATAGCTGAGAAGTGTTGTAGTCAGAATTTAATAAAGTATAATAAACATTACACAGTAAAAGTTCCAAATCATATTTCACATAATTTACCTATAGGTATGACTGCAAGCGCCAAAAAAGATGACATTTCTAGCATGTTCTATTTAACCTTGAGCAGACGTTGATAAAGTCTGATCCTCAGTTGACACACATGTAAAGACATTATACTGTCTGATCTTTATTCAGTCCCCAAATGTGGTCTTCGGAAATAATGCTCTCTTAACATTTATTTGTGTTTACAAGCACTTTTGATCCTCACAGCTGTATGAGGTAGGCAGGACAGGTAAAAAAAAAAATATCTGAACATTAGTTTATAAAGTAAGTTATTTACCCAGGTTTTATACTGCTAGGAAGTGATTAAAACCTAGTATTTTTGGACTACCAGTCCAGACATCCATACTGCTTACCCATATGTACAAGAAAACTAGTTTTTACCAAGTTCCTGTCTTTTTGCAGGTTGGTCTTAGTGTGTTCTTCTTTACTTCCTACTGTTAGAAACATTTAATCATGTATACCAAGGGTTAGCAAACCTTTTCTATAAAGGAACAGATATAGTAAATATTTTAGGCTTATGGGCCTTCTGGTGTCTGTCACAGGTACTCAACTCTGTTGTAGTGCTAAAGTAACCACAGAAAATATATAAACCAGTAGGTGTGGCTGTGTTCCAATAAACTTTATTTACAAAAACTGGCAATGGGCTGGATTTGTGGGCCATAGTTAGCCCACCCCCGCACTATATGTCATGCAAGACAAATTCATTAGATTCCTTATCTAAGAAATGTAAATGACTTCAGGTCTCCAGGCAAATTATTCAATATTAAATTGCCTTTATGATAATTGAGTACACTAGAGAAACTTAAATTTACAAAACATTTATTGTTGTCCTTATTCTTACCACAGCTTCAGCAGACTCTCCTGCTACCGTTGACTCAGAAACAATAACACTAAACAGTGGAACACTACAGACATTTGAGATTCTTCCCGTGAGTAACGCTTCATATATATTGGCCATTTTTATGCATGAGAAAGATCAGTTGGTATCACTTTTGTGTTTCATTTGCTTATGATTCATAAAAGTCTGAGGCCAAATGAATGGTAGACTAAATCAGACTTCCACTTTTATAATTTTAATCAGCTTTTCTCTCATCTGTATATAAACCAAAATGTTATCTATATGAAAATGACAGTGCTAATGAGTATATACATACTGTGGATTTGTACTGAGTTATAATTTATAACCAAAAAGTTCATATTGGTTATTTGAGAAAGTTTGTGGACAAACTAATCATGAGCAATTTAACAACATTCATTCAGTAAACACTGTACTAGCCACTGGGGATACAAAATGTAAAAGTCCCAGTGCTAAGTGGTTTAGCTGCTTTGGAAATGTGTTGTAGCTCCTGAAGAGGTTAAGCACAGTTACCAAAGGATCCACCTAAGAGAAATGAAAATATCTGTCCAATAAAAACTTGTACATGAATGTTCATGGCATTAAACAACCAAAATGTCTAGCAACAGAAAAATGGATAAAATGTGCTATTGCCATGCAAATATTACTCAGCAATGAAATACTGAAACATGGTACAACATTGATGAACCTTGAAAAATAGGCTAAGTGAAAGAAACCAGACAACACAAAATATCACATAGTACTTGGCTCCCATTTATTTGAAATGTCCAAAATAGGCAAATTTGTAGACAAAAAGTAGATCAGTGGTTTCCTGCAGCTGAAGTGTAGGTTGAAAGTGGAGCATGACTGAATGCCCTTTCTAAAACAAGTAAACCTATAATTCATATTTCCTTAAGAAAATAAAAATTTTATTAAATCAAGATTTAATTTACCATGAAGAACACAGAGTTATTAGTGCAAGACTTTATTCATCCTCTCCCCAGCCAAATCCCAAGAGGATGGCCACCTTTGGAACTTTTTACTGGCAGCTTACTTAACCTAAGTCAGTCTCCTAATCCAGTGGTCTTTGAAATGGGGATGTATAAGACAACCATTTGACACAGGTAGAAAACTTTTACTTTTTTAAGCCCATTCCCCTGGTAAACAATATATGTACACACCTACATATTTGAGGTATGTGTTCAGGTTTTTACTTATGGGGTCACAATATTTAGGCTTTCCCTTAATTTATTAACAGGATAATAATAGTACTCCAGCTTCAAAAAATTGTGAAAATTAAATGTTAAGTATATTAAATAAAACACATATAATATATACGTGTACATATAAAGTATTTAAAATAAAGCCTCACATTTGTGATTAATATATGCTACCTTTAGGAAAATGATTTAACCTTTATGGAAAGGAAAAGAAATTGAGTCCTCACAGAGTTCCAGGCACTTTCATAATCATTTCTAATCCCAAACACTTTCCATGAGAAGTAGTTACTGTCTCCACTTTAGCAATAAGGAAACCTATATTTGGGGATTTAGTACCCAGGAGAGTTGTTTTAGCTAAGTACACAAGACTGAAAAACAGGCTACATGATTTTAACTCCCAGACCTATTTTAGAGTGTAAATACTTTTTTAGAATATTAAGATAAACCTAAATCAAATTTTTTATATAGAAGCTTATGGTCGTGAAAAGTTTATTGGTCAATTTTATTATACTTCCTTTAAAAATTCAAAAGAAAATGTGTTATTTAATAGTTAACCAGCTTTTTCAGATAAACATCTTTCTCCTTCAGCAGAACATTGCTAATTACTATTTCTGTACCCTGTCCCTTTCTGTAAAAAATTTCCCAAAATTATACCGTGAAAAAGTGTTCAAGTAAACACTGCTGTTGTGCCTTTTTTTTTTTTTAACTGGGGGCCTGCCAGTTTTTACGTGCTACAAAGAAGGAAAAAGAGGGGTGATTGGGCGTTGTGGGTTACTGCACTGGAAACAGTGGCTCATACAACTGTCTTGGTGCCCTGAAACAAATAGCTGAGACCAGACCATAGAAATACACAGGAGCAAAGAGCAGCCTCTTAAACCTTCAGGCTAGGTAATGACTTGAGACGATTATGCCCTACATTGTATTACTTGTTCGCACCTTCACAATGGGTAAGTACATTTGTGTCTAGTAAACTAAACTCAGTCCGTTTTTGTGTATAAAAGTAGACTTAATCATTGTTAAACTATCTTTTCCTTTTTCCTTTAGTCTTTCCATCTACAGCCCACTGGCACTCCAGGCACCTACCTACTTCAAACAAGCTCAAGCCAAGGCCTTCCCCTAACTCTGACTGCTAGTCCCACAGTAACCCTGACAGCTGCTGCTCCTGCTTCTCCTGAACAGATTATTGTTCATGCTTTATCCGTATGTTACATAAATTACTTGATTTTTGAGTACCTGTTATAGACCAGGATTAGTTGATAAGGACCAAAATAGAAGGTAGTTATCTAAACAGTTCTTCCTACTGCTGCTGTTCCAGGCACAGTGTTACACACCATCACTCTGCCTTCACTGGAGTGTATGTTTCATCCCTTCTCTTTATGTAAGATGGCTATACATTAGAATAGGGACATTAGAAGAACAAAGGCCCTAGCAAGTAAAGGACAAGGGTTCTAGAAAAATAGTGATAAAAGTATTTACAGTTTGAGAGGTAAGAGATGTGGGGGGAGACAGTGAGGTACCCCCATAAATGTCATTTGATTTACAACTTTAACAGGTTCTTTAATGTTTTATAGCCAGAACATTTGTTGAACACAAGTGATAATGTTACAGTGCAGTGTCACACACCAAGAGTCATCATTCAGACTGTTGCCACAGAGGACATCACTTCTTCCATATCCCAAGCAGAACTGACAGTCGATAGTGATATTCAGTCATCTGATTTTCCTGAGCCTCCAGACGCCCTAGAAGCAGACACTTTCCCAGATGAAATTCATCACCCTAAGATGACTGTGGAGCCATCATTTAATGATGCTCATGTATCCAAATTCAGTGACCAAAATAGCACAGAACTGATGAATAGTGTTATGGTCAGAACAGAAGAAGAAATCTCTGACACCGACCTTAAACAAGAGGAATCACCCTCTGATTTAGCCAGTGCTTATGTTACTGAGGTAAGTTGTACTTTAAGAACAACTGAATGGATTCTTGCCTTGAGCCTCAAACCTGCAGTTTGGGAAACTTTTTTCTGAAGACTCATGAAATTAAGCTCAAACCCCTAACCTCACACCTCACAAAGTGTTGTCGCTGGCAGAAATGGGCAGGCAGTGATCCTGTGGCAGTCAGGAAGAATAAGAAAACCATGTTCTATCTTACCACAGTTCCTCACTAAAACTTTTTCCTCTTTACCTACAATACATTGAGAAATGTTTGTTAGAACCCATAGAAGCATTTTCCTGAGAGTGGTTAGTAATCTTTGTGGTTCAGCCTAGGAACATCATCCTACACTGTAACAGCATTGTTTCTTCTGTTATATTCAGCTGACCTATAACTGACCTAGTCCTTATGAGTTCCTTTTGTTAAAAGTATGTTAGATTGTGAGGTCATCTTTTGTCCCTGTGAGACCTTAACTTTTTATTTTATATTCTGATTTTTAAATGGGTTATGTTTAAGTCTAACCTATACATACCTATACATGGGATTTTAAGGAAGACTAGTAAGGAATATGAGTCAATATTTTTTTTCTAATGTTATTTAGGCTTTAGAGTCTCCCACTATAGAAGAACAAGTTGATCAAACAATTGATGATGAAACAATACTTATCGTTCCTTCACCACATGGCTTTATCCAGGCATCTGATGTTATAGATACTGAATCTGTCTTGCCTTTGACAACACTAACAGGTACTGTAATATAATACTTACTATGTGCCTGATAAATTTTAGATGGAAAAAATCAGACATTTAATTAACTTGTTTCAGTCTTTCTTGATCCAGTAAGCTACTAGTCCTGTTGAGTTCTACACTGTGGTAGAATACCTTAAATTCTTGACATGGATTAGAGAATATATACATTTAAGACTAACTTGAAACTCATTACAGATCCCATACTCCAACATCATCAGGAAGAATCAAATATCATTGGATCATCCTTGGGCAGTCCTGTTTCAGAAGATTCAAAGGATGTCGAAGATTTGGTAAACTGTCATTAGAATTTTGGTAAACTGTCATTAGAATAATTCTTAGAAATAGGCAGTTCAAGCAAAGAAGGCACACTGTTAATTACAACCTCTTCAAAGAAATAGGAGCAACCCCCAAGAGGCTTAATTTACCAATTTAAATAGCCACAGTGCTTAAGCCACACACATTGTTGCTGCTATGACTTTTTACCTCCTTTAAACACATCATCTGAGGTTGAGTTTTATGACAGTATGTAGTTGAGTGGAGGCTGGGAGTTTTAAGCATAAATCCCTGTTTAGTGTTACATGGGAATAAGGAATTTCATTCACTTCAGCCACTAAGAAAAGTTTAGAATCACGAAAGCTTAACTGCTGTGGTTTAAAGTACAGTTTCTCTAAAGATCAGACATGGCACTGTCTCCTCTCAAGTAAGCCTGGTTGTAGTTCAGATGAGTCTTTTCAACATGGTCTAGAGCTTACCAGTGATCTTCTGATCTTCAAGAAGACTAAGTTTGAGACTTGACCAGCATACAAGTATAGAGACCTAGGAGGTGGTCTTGTGGTGGTTACATTTGGTTAACCCATTGCTGGCAGTGGGAGCTGATTTAGGCAGGGTAAACAGGAAAGCATTAAAAGTTAAAATTCACTACAGGTTTTTTGTTACTTTTAAAGGGAATATGGATAAGCATAGTAACAAAACCCACCAGAATCTAAGCAGTTTTCACCCCCTCAGAAACCACTGTCATTAGTTTACAAAGTTAGCACTTTGAAATAAAACTAAATGAGGAAGGAAGTAATGTTACCTATCTTTGATACCATGACCATTTATTAGATGTTTTGCTATATAAATTACCGAGAGAATAGTTTGTCATCCACTTAGTGTGTTAGCTGGTGGGGTACAATATAACCTCTCATCTCAGGCAATTTTAAAAAAACAATATTTGCTTCTATAACAAAAGGAAACAAATCTAAGAATCATTCCTGTACTACAGAAGGGTTAAGGCAAAGGTAGCCTTTTGGGCTTTTTAATGAATATGACCCCTATAGAAAAGTCAAGAAAAAAAAAACCTTGTATAAATTATTTTATTTATTATTGTAATTAGATCTTCACAAAGTTGTCTTTTCACTGTCTGTTTTGTCAACGTGAAATTAAATTGTAGTTATAAGCAAAAGTTGGTTGCCTAGGGAACAATTGTATATTCAGTTTGACAGAAATAAAAGAATATTTGTCTTAAGATGCAAGATTTGTTTTTACATAGCCTTTTGCCATACAATTATAAAAATTTCATTTCAAAAGTGAAATTTTTTTGTGCTGTTTTAGCTTTAAGGGTTGGAATGTTTAGGTGCAACATCAGCTCCTTAAAGAAAAAGCAAAGTGATCTAGGGTATGTCTCCCTTGCAAGAGGGAATTAACATTTACAATTAACATGAAAATCATGTATCAGACTTCTGCAGGAGATTCTTCAGCATACCTTATCCAAAAATTACTCACTGTCCTAATGTATCATTTTGAAGAGTCCTGGTAAGTACTTCTCCTTGGCAGCCTCACCTTCCCACATCATGGAAGTACAGGTTTGCACATATACACAACATGATGATAGAAAATATGATATAGTAAATTAGCTTTCTAAATTTCGGTTCTAAGTCTCCTTGTCGATACCAGTAGATCTAAAAGAAGAATTAAAGTTTATAAATTAAAATTTAAAATATAACATTTTCTCTACCAATTTCAAATTTCATTAGTATTTGTTTATTCCCCTAAATGAGACAGACATTCTCCATATTCTGAGGTCTCTACATTCCTGAGATCAGTACAGCCAGAATTTAATTCTTACTCTGAGTTTCCACATCCAAGATCATACTTATTCCTACTTTCTCAGTTTACTTTCCTCTATATTCACACCTATATACTCCACCAGTCATCTGGCAAACTATCCAAGAACATATACCTGGACATACTACTTAACAGAAAAGGAAGACAACATTTAGACTCATGATTCATACAGTTGGTTCAGACTGTAAAATAGGGCTTCCATAATATATTTGGATTAAACTAGTTCATTGTTTGTTAGTCACTTTAGGCTTCAAGCTAGGGGAACAGGAAAGCTCCCAAAGTGGGATGGGCTAGTTCTTTTTCAGGTCATGGGAGTATATAGCAGGATCAGTGAATGAGAACACTTGGAGATGTCTCCTGGTTTAATTAATTTTAACTCAGATAAGCAAATTACTATTAATTGTTTTTTCTTTTGATTCTGCCTCTAAAGGAACATGAAACAATGTAGCCAACTAATGAATGAACACTGAGGAGCCACCACCATCTTTGTTTCTTCACCATAAAAGAAACATTTGCAGTAAATCAAACATTTTTACAACAACTGCAGCTTTAGATTTCCCAGGAGGTTTTGGTGTTAATACCTCCATTTTGGGAAACAAACATGTAGATTAAACTAATTTTGTAATAATTAGAATTAAATCCAGAGTGCTCTATCTCTTCCCTTAGCAGTAACTGGCATTTCCCAAAGACTGTTGGCCCTTACGTAGTCCTTGAGTGAAGATGAATTAAGTAAATTAAAATCTTTGGCCACCTACGTCTTTCCACTAATTTTTTTTTTTTTTTTTAGCTATCAAGGGAGTGGAATTTCTCTTTGGGGTTACAACTTTGGGATTTAGGAGAAAAGAAGACTCAGATTTTATTGAGAATTCTAACATACTTTTAGGGGGAGGATGAGGATATAATTAAGAGATACCCTTTTGTATAGACCCAAGGCTGAAAATTTTTGTCCTGTGCATTGCATCTTAAACCCTCAAGAACACTGTTTAAATTCTCAACAGTACTTACAAGTATGCAGGCAGTAATACTACTCAAAGAGATGCAGACAGCAAAGAATATATTCAACGGTTTTGGAGGTAGTTGAGGAAAAACAAAAGCACTTATCAGCGTTACCTGTATGAAGAGAAATTATGTAAGGCCTTAACAGTAATTCCAAGACTTGGTAATTACCAACTGGAGTCTAGGCAACAGTACTACAAAATGCTTCATGTTATAAAATTACATCTGCCACCAAGTTTGCTTTCTAGAATGTTAATACAGTAATTATAAATATGTTCGAGTTATTTTAGTACTTCTTTTCTAAACTTTCCCTTACTTATGAAAGGAGAGAAAACATCAGTAATACTAGCTGATCCCAAAATAACTTCATTAACTAAACCTCACTCCCAGGATTAATGATTCTGCTGGTAAAAGTTCTAGCCATTTTGTTATTTTAAATATTTCTAGCAAAATGAATATAATCAAAACTGGTTTTGCTATAACATTATGAAACACACTGAAAGACTTCTAATGTTGTGTAGTTCTGTTTCTAACAGATGCAGCATTATATGCAATCTTTTCATTAAGAAGCCATGGAAAAAAATTCTCTTTAATGTGCCAGAAAAATGTCAAACTATGGAAAATACAGCTTTTAAAAATTTTATTGTAATAGCTCCCAGATGTATACTGTATACAGGATGTATACAGTAAAACTACTATACACTGTGACCAAATCTTTTAAAACTTGACCAAAGGGTAATGGATATGTTCTTTAGGAACAAAATAGAAATGGGGAATTATGGTAGATGACAGAAGGAAGTGGCTACTAGCCACTGACATTTTTACAAATTTACTAGGCAAAACATGGTAAACTCAATTATCTTAAAACCAAGTTGTCTGACTTGTACCATTTCACATATTCAACCTGGGGGTGGGGCAGAATTAAATTAGCTACTCCAATTAGCAACTGCAATTTTGTGGTAATAAAATTAAAAGCACTTATTTAGCTTCTTTTGGAAAGTTAACCATAATTGATAAAGTTTTCAAAACTGGCTAAGAGCCTGGGTGAGGCACAAAATGAGGATACTTACTAGAATCAATAAGGATGTTAAGCTGCCAACAACTAAATTGATGATTCGATCCTGAAAGAGAAAAGAATTTTTAAGCCATATGACTTGGATCCATGTTACCTTCAGTATAGTACAATGCAAGGCATTTGGATGGTTTACAATAAAGAAACCCAAGATCCAGTCCTTCTCTGAGCTTTACACATAAAACTACCAGACAAAGCAAAGTGTACTGAGCCATAAGAGTGGAAAATGTACTTTGGGAAAATGGCCAACTGGGGAAGGTTTCTTGAAGGGACAGAACATTTATACTAGAGTCTTGATTGGGTAGTATCAAATGGGTAAGGGAGGCTTACAAATAATGCATGTGCTGCTGAGGATAGCATGAGCCAAAGGAGAAGGACAGGCACTGCAGGAATGGCCAGGCCAGAGCATTGGTTGGTTAAAGGTATCAGGAACCGGACTAGATGTAGAGTACCATGATGTGTCTGGAACTATATTTGTAATACAGCTTAGGTATCCTTGTCTAGTCTAAAAATAGATGCTACTGTTAAAAGGGATGGGTCCTAGAGTGCCAAGGCTTGGCACTTGCAATCTTAAGAGACCATCCAGTCCAGTAGTTTTTCCAAGTTATTTAATAGTGAAGGGCTTTAGTATATAAACAAAATATTGGTTGAATGAAGAACCTACCTACTGAGCTTTCTTGTCATTCCCATCCCACCCCAACCAACAAAGAATGTTTGAAAAACTGATCCAATCCTAATTTTACAGGTTAAAGTAAATTTAGGCCCAGTGTGGTTAAATTATTTTCTAAGAGTCATAACAAGTTAGAAGCAATTTTGAAACCAGAGATTCCTAAATCCAGGTCACTGGTTAGAAGTAGTTTCAGGTACTACTAAAAAGGTAAAGTATGATAGTGACATGCAGTCTTACTTCTGAGAAGTCAAAGCTGAGTCTTTAACGAATCAGTCGTCTTAAATGTTGTTTTGATAATGGTCTGAGCAGAGAATGGCAGGATATGGAACATGCCGCCAATAAACAAAACCTCAGAGATGGGAAGGACACAGGAACAATCACAGAGCAGCAACCGAATTCTCATTTCCAAGTAGTCGCCTTTTAAGGATAAGAACCCACAGAAGTTAAGAGTCAGGCAAAATTGGGAGGGAAAGAGTAAGAAAGCCAAGTATTGGATGTGTGTGATCTAACCAAGGACAAATCACAACTCTCCAGACCAAGGCCACTGCAACTGAAAGGTTACAGAACAAAAGATACTGGACTCCAGCCACACCCTAACTCCAGAGGACTCAGAAGAGATCTTACCACGACCTCAGCTAGAGAAGCCTACACAGCACACAGGAGCCTGAACTTAGGACCACTTGTTAGGAAAGGGACCCAGGGACAAGTCACCGCTCACTTTAACTTCTTCCCACATGGGACAACATAAAATGTGTAGAGAGACAAAATCCATGGGAGCCCCACTGTTTTTGAGAAGCAAGAATATCTGCTGCTCTCTGAGTGCCAGGGATTTCCAAAATAAAGCACTGCATACCTCACAACAGCCCCCACCAATAGAAGTCAAGCCAATATATCACTAATTGCCAAATGACACACAGCAAGTTGCCTACCAGGATCAAAGTAGGAGAAAAATAATGGTAAAAGGATATTAACTATGCCAAGCACATTCACCAATCCTCTCTTTAAAAATTCTAGGATGAAATGGTAATATGACTGTTTAACAGGTAGCAAAACAGGCTCAGGGAAACTGAGAACTTTCCCAAGATCTCAATACCATTAAGTGATAAAGACAAGATTCAATGCCAAGCCTCCTTTCCCTATTTGCTTCTCACCCAAAGAACAACCTAGAGTGCTAGTGCTGGTCTAGACAAAGATGTCAAGTGGCAGATGACACCTCAAAAAGCCTATTAGCAAAGTACTACACTGTGCTTACCTTTCAAGAATGATTTCCTCATAGGTGACTTTGTTCCACATTGTTGGATTTCTCCATATAACTGATTTTAATCATCCTGATGAAAATATATCTAAACTTTAATGAATACTTTCCTGCCTACCTTTTAGATAGTCACTGAACAGAATTCCAACAGATTTTCATGAATATCAGTTATTGTTATAATGTAGTGGTCCCCTCTGGGATTCCCAAGATGGGATGAACTATTTCGGACATGGCAGAAGTGTTTCTCAGAATATTTTCTTTCTCCAAGCCAAGGCCTTCTATCAACCATGAATTCAGGTATGCAGAGTTAACTTCAGAAGCCCTCCTACTTCTAATGCTCTCTGTTTTAAACTTGCTACTCAAAGTGTAGTCTATGAACCAGCACATCGGCCTCACCTGAGAGAACTGCAAGAAATGCAGAATCTTAGGCCTCACTGAGACCAACTGAATCAGAATCTGCGTTTTAACAGGATCTGGTAATTTATGTGCACATTTAAAATGGAGAGGCTGTGCTCTAAAGTTTAGTCTAAAATAAGCCATTTTTAAATATTAAGTTCAAATCACAGGGTACAGCTCCTTCCCTGGGCCTAGAGATTATTTTTCAGGGTTTTAGCAGCTCTTCTAGCTCCCAATCTCCAAAGAGGATAATAGAGAATAATTAAATAGCTAGTTAATTAACACTTCAAAGGACAGTTTGGGGAATAATATGCTCCAAATTGGAGCTAGAGTACATGGAGAAAAGTGAGTAATACATTTAAACTTTGCTGTTTATGGAATAAATTGAAACTCATTATTTCTACTTCTACAGCTAGTCTCTATTAACTCAATTATTTCTCACAGAAACTAGCTCTGTCTCCTCCCCAGTTTTATTTTCACTCTAGTTCTACCTACCATAACTTGTCTCTCCTACCAGAATTTTAAACCTTGTACTGTGGCTTATTTTCACTCCACAAGGAAGCTTGACAGGACAAAGGATGGCAATTAGCCTGGATCCTTGCCTGCTGAGAGGACAGGATACAGATTTAGGATTTCCTTCCCAGAGACAAAATATTCTGCAACAGGTTTAGACATAGTCTGAATTCATATATACATGAACATAAAGACAGACGTTGTGTGCATACATACATGTATATATATAGTTGAGATTTCACCTATATCATCTTGTAAGTCATATATTTATGCATTTAAACATTATCTACTATAATTCAGATGCAAATACAAAAGTGAATAAAAACATCTTTACCTTCCAGAAGTTTACACTATCCAGAGTTCAGGAGGGCACTAAGAAGACAGAAAGTGAGCTATCTTGGACAGTCAAGGAGAGACTACCAGAGAAGTCAAAACCCTGAGGAAGACTAGCAGATGAAAAGGAAAGGAAAGATGGTTCATGAAAGGAATTCCACAAAGACCCATGGGAGAACAAAAGCATTGCTGTTACAAAAAATCAATGGGACAAATGGAGATTGTTGACCAAGTTTCATGAGAGCTGAGAGGAAAAGAGCTGGAATGCAATGCACAGTGAAGAGCCTGGGCCTGACGGATTCATGTCTTTGTCTTCCTTTAGAATGAGGAAGGAGAAAAAGATGGAGATATATGCAACTGGTTTGTATCTGGAATGGTGGAAAGCAAGTAAGGAGTATGTTATCTCCATTTACCAATGGGTAACTAGGTTCCAGAAGACTGACTTGCCAAAGGTCACACGGCTAGGTAATGGCAAAAAATCTCCTATCCAATGCTGTTTGCAAAAGACAAGTGTAATGAACAGTTCAAAAGGTCTAACAGTCCTTAAACTAATAAATATAGACCTTAACACGGTCTAGAAACCAAGGTTCTCATCTCATTCTGCCACTAGCTAGCTTTGTAACCTCAAAAGGATTCTTTAACCCATTTGACTCTATCAGATGAGAAGACTGGGCTAAATGATACCTGGTCCCTTTCAGTTCTTACACTTTATGGTTCTGAATCACCAGACTGCACTTGGGCCAGAGAAGGACTAATCCCCTAGTGATTAAAAGCCAGAGAACCCCTATACTTGCCTGGTCAGTCATTAGCCAGCATCTGCTAGAGAAACTAAAACTCAAATGATCAGGTGGTAACAATGGCCCTGGGAGGAAACTGGCAATAACATCCCACATAACCAAAAGCTAGCTCTGCCCTCAGCTCCTCAGCTCCCTGGAAATATCCTGGTTCTAAACAGTTTGGAATGCTTACAAGCGACATTGTATTCAGCCTTCCATTTCCATGGCAATGTTTTGCCTACTTCCAAAATGAATTTCAAGGGCATGTGCTACTATAATAAAACCCTAACCTAACTAACCAACAATAAAAAGACCAAGACAAAATTTCGAAAAGGCTTTGGGGAATGGTGGAATGGGGGGGGGGAAAAGCTAAAGAATCTACAAAGGCCAGTCATGGTGGCTCACACCTGTAATCCCAGCACTTTGGGAGGCCAAGGTGGGAGGATCACTTGAGTTCAGGGATTCAAGAATAACCTGGGAAAAATACTGAGACCTTGTATCTACAAAAAATATATAAAAATTATCTGGGTTTGATGACATGTGCCTGTAGTCTCAGCTACTTGGGAGGCTGAGGTGGGAGGATCACTTGAGTCCAGGAGGTCAAGGGTGCAGTGAGCAAGGATCACGCCACTGCACTCCAGCCTGGATAAAATGAGAATCTTAAAAAAAAAAAAAAAAAAAAAAATTGTCTTAAAAAACATTTCTCATTTAAACGCAAATGTTTGTATGAAGATTTCTGACAGCCAAGTGGGAAGTACAACAGAATTTTAAGTTCTAACTAATAATAAAAGTAAGCATACTGGATAATTAGAGTCAAAATTCTCCTGGCTCTAAAAAGAATTTGTCCCATGGGTTGGAACAAATCTAGGGACACAGAAAATATAGATAATTCATACACAATCATTTCTTATATTGGTCCATAAAAAAATCCCAAAGGCATAATGTCAACTCATTTCCCAAAAAACCAAGCTCTGGCATGGTTAAAATGCTACTCCCAATTTTGACTACTCATCTGTATTAGTTTCCACACTGCTGATAAAGACATACCCAAAACCAGGTAGTTTGTAAAGAAAAAGAGATTTAATGGACTCACAGTTCCACATAGCTGAGGTAGCCTCACAATCATGGCGTACAGTGATAGGCACGTCTTACATGATGGCAGGCAAGAGAGAAAATGAGAGCTAAGCAAAAGGGGAAACCCCTTATAAAATCATCAGATCTTGTGAGACTCATTCACTACCACGAGAACAGTATGGGGGAAACTGTCCCCATGATTCAATCATCTCCCACCAGGTCCCTCCCACAACACATGGGAATTATGGGAGCTACAATTCAGGAGGAGATTTGGGTGGAGACACAGCCAAACCACACAATTTCATCCCTGGCCCCTCCCAAATCTCATGTCCTCACATTTCAAAACCAATCATGCCTTTGCAACAGTCCCCCAAAGTCTTAACTCATTTCAGCATTAACTCAAAAGTCCACAGTCTGAAGTCTCATCTGAGACAAGTCCACCTATGAGTCTGTAAAATCAAAAGCATGTTAGTTACTTCCTAGATAAAATGGGGGTATGGGCATTGGGTAAATACACACATTCCAAATCAGAAAAACTGGCCAAAATAAAGGGGCTACAGGCCCCATGCAAATCCAAAAACCAGCAGGGCAGTCAATTTTTAAAGCTCCAATGTCTCACATCCAGGTCATGCTGATGCAAGAGGTAGGTTCCCATGGTCTTGGGTGGCTGTGCCCCTGTGGCTTTGCAGGGTACAGCCTCCCTCCCAGCTGCTTTTACAGGCTGGCCTTGAGTGTCTGTGGCTTTTCCAGGCACATGGAGCAAGTTTCGGTGAATCTACCATTCTGGCATCTGGAGGATGGTGGCCTTCTCACAGCTCCACTAGGCAATGCCCCATGGGGACTCTGTATGGGAGCTTCAACCCCACATTTCCCTTCCTTGCTGCCCTAGCAGAGGTTCTCCATGAGGGCCCTGGCCCTGCAGCAACCTCTGCCTGGACATCCAGGTGTTTCTGTATGTCCTCTAAAATCTAGGCAAAGGTTCCCAAACCTCAATTCTTGACTTCTGCGCACCTGCAGACCCAACACCACATAGAAGTTGCCACGTGCAGCTCTGAAGTCATGCCCTGAGCTGTACCTTGGCCCCTTTTAGCCATGGCTAGAGCTGCTGGGACACAGAGCACCAAGTCCCTAAGCGGCATACAGCAGAGGGGGGCCTGGGCCCAGCCCACAAAACCATTTTATCCTCCTAGGCCTCTAGGCCTGTGATGGGAGGGGCTGCCTCAAAGGTCTCTGACATGCCCTGGAGACATTTTCCCCATTGTCTTGGAGATTAACATTTGGCTCCTCTTACTTGTGCAAATTTCCACAGCTGACTTAGATTTCTCCTCAGGAATTTTTTTTTTTTTTTTCTATTGCATTGTCAGGCTGCAAGTTTTCTCCTTAGGAATTTTTTTTGTTCTATTGCATTGTCAGGCTGCAAATTTTCCAAACTTTTATGCTGTGTTTCCCTTTTAAAACTTAATGCTTTTAACAGCACCTAAGTCACCTCTTGAATGCTTTCCTGCTTAGAAATTTCTTCTGCCAGATACCCTAACTCATCTCCCTCAAGTTCAAAGTTCCACAAATCTCTAGGGCTGGGGCAAAGTGCCACCAGTCTCTTTGCTAAAACATAACAAGAGTCACCTTTACTCCAGTTCCCAACAAGTTCTTCATCTCCATCTGAGACCACCTCAGCGTGAACCTTATTGTCCATATCACTATCAGCATTTGGTCAAAACCAGTCAACAAGTCTCTAGGAAGGAAACTTTCCCACATCTTCCTGTCTTGTGAGCCCTCCAAGTCTCTAGGAAGTTCCAAACTTTTCCTATCTTCTTCTGAGCCCTCCAAACTGTTCCAACCTGCCTGTTACCCAGTTCCAAAGTCGCTTCCACATTCTCGGATATCTTTACAGCAGCACCCCACTCCTGGTACCAATTTATGTATTAGCCCGTTTTCACACTGCTGATAAAGACATACCTGAGACTGAGTAATTTATAAAGAAAAAGAGGTTTAATGGACTCACAGTTTCAAGTGGCAGAAGGCAAAAGATAACGTCTTACATGGTGGCAGGCAAGAGAGAAAATGAGAGCCAAGCAAAAGGGGCTTCCCCTTATAAAATCATCAGATCTCATGAGACTTATTCACCACCACAAGAACAGTATGGGGGAAACTGCCCCCATGATTCAATTATCTCCCACCGGGTCCCTCCCACAACACGTGGGAATTATGGGAGCTAAAATTCAAGATGACATTTGGGTGAGGACACAGCCAAACCATATCATCATCCTTCAGAACTCAACACTATCAACTTCACTGTAAATCCTTTCTGGACACCACCCTGGGCACCTCCCCTCAGAGCACCCACATCACTTTGCTCAGTCTTTACACTTAACTGCATCAAAATGTATTGCTTGTGTCCCACACTGGCAGTTAATGGTGGGAAAGACAGTCTACAAGTAGTCCCCCTTACCAGCGGGGGATACACTCCAAGACCACCAGTGGATGCCTGAAACCACAAATAGTACCAAACCCTATACATACTGTTTTTTCAATCAGATAACAGAGATGGCTACTAAGTGACTAACAGGCAGGTAGCATCTACTGGACAAAGGGATGATTCACATCCCCAGCAGGAGCAGGACAGAGTGAGAGTTAATCATATTACATAGAACAGTGCACAGTTTAAAACTTACAAATTATTTCTGAAGTTTTCCATTTAATATTTTTGGACCATGGCTGACCACAGGTAACTGAAGCCTAGAAAAGTGAAGCTGTGAATTAGTGGGAACTACTACACTTGTTTTCCTTCTTGACAGTGTGGCACGCTGTAAGCACTCAATGAATGTTTGTTAAACGAAAGACTCAAAGCAGAAATAGCCAACGGTATTTTCTTTAGAATGCCTCTAACCAGTAGAGACCATTCATCTCATCTTACCACTTAGGGCCTGGCCTATCAATAGGAACATAATGTGCCTCACTGCTGCAGGGCAGGCATGCAATGGCACCACAGAAGCTGTGGCCTGATCCTGCAGACCAACAGGTCACGGTCTGCCAGCCACAAAGGTGCAACACCCTAACAGATACCTCCCAGGCTAGGCTCTGTTGTTCCCAAAGAAATATCAATGGTAAACAATGGGGATCTCTGAGGTCCACGTTTTCCTGAGTAGAAGCCCAGTTACCTTCTGCTAGGGCAGGACCAAGGACTGATTTATAAGGCATCACAGCTCTGAACTCCAGCTGACAAATCAATCCTTCGGCAATGCTCCCCAACACTCCCAGAGAGGGGCAAGGCAAAACAGAGAAAAGTCCTTGCAGAAAAGCAAAAGCCTGGATGGACAATGCCATGAAGACATTCCCTACTACATTCTTGAGGGAGAAGGCAGGGTAGAGGGTGGAGGAAGATTGAGAACTCCATTTTTGGTGTTACTTCTAAACTTTCTATGTGATTCTACAAAAGTCTTTCTCCTCAGACAGCATCGCAGGGAGTCCTATAGACCCACATCCCTTACCAGGTGCTCAATCCGATTTCCAGGTTAGACCTCACACCTTCAAGTGTCCTCCTCTGTCAGACATCCTACCCCTGGGAAGCTGTTCCACATGAGCAAACTGCATCCTAATAGAGCTCATGCCCCTGTGTACTCAGCCAGAGCTCATGAGACTTATTTACCACCACGAGAACAGTATGGGGGAAACCAACCCCATGATTCAATCATCTCCCACCGGGTCCCTCCCACAACACATGGGAATTATGGGAGCTACAATTCAGGAGGAGATTTGGGTAGAGACACAGCCAAACCATATAATTTCATCCCTGGCCCCTCCCAAATCTCATGTCCTCACATTTCAAAACCAATCATGCCTTTGCAACAGTCCCCCAAAGTCTTAACTCATTTCAGCATTAACTCAAAAGTCCACAGTCTGAAGTCTCATCTGAGACAAGTCCACCTATGAGTCTGTAAAATCAAAAGCAAGTTAGTTACTTCCTAGATACAATGGGAGTATAGGCATTGGGTAAATACACACATTCCAAAATCAGAAAAACTGGCCAAAACAAAGGGGCTACAGGCCCCATGCAAATCCAAAAACCAGCAGGGCAGTCAATTTTTAAAGCTCCAGTGTCTCATATCCAGGTCATGCTGATGCAAGAGGTAGGTTCCCATGGTTTTGGGCGGCTCCGCCCCTGTGCTTTGCAGGGTACAATTCTGATACTTTCTTTGAAAACCCAGCTCCAGGTCACCCCCAAACCTCCAACCACTTCTAGATAGCAGCAATAGGCCTTGCTCTGAAGTCTTTAAGCTATCCTAACTACAAATGTCAGTTTACTCCTCTGTCTCTTCCTCTACCTTGGAAGGTTTGGGAAGGTAAGGACCATGTCTTCCTTGTTCACTGTTGAATTTTGGGCCACCATATATGGCTATATAGCTGAAGTTCAGCCCAATGTTGCACTTTCCAAGTTTTGCAGCCTGGCATCAGCCTGCATCTACCCAGAGGCAACAGCACATTTTTCTAATTCAGACAAAGCCAAGCCACATGTTTATGAGGGCTCCCACTACCCAGGGTGTAAATACTCTAACGATTGTACAAAGGTGCCACCGTATGGCTGGGTGATGGCCCTGGCCATATCCCTCTGCCAACCACAATGGCTAGCAGGAGAGATAATCAATATTAGTTGAAATAACACACTAACTGGGCTTACTACAAACTCATGTTTTCTATCCTCACCTGGGCCTTCACTGTATTTCCATGGCCTCTTATTTTGGGTGGACTGCCCCTGCTTCTCTCCGGGAAGTGGTTTGAAGCTCCAGCTTTCCTCAGGTTCCCAGTCCTACCCTTGAAGCCTTTACATCCATTCTCACACTACTAGAAAGAACTACCTGAGACTGGGTAATTTATAAAGAAAAGAGGTTTAACTGAATAACAGTTCCACATGGCTGGGGAGACCTCAGGAAACTTACAATCATGGTGGAATGTGAAGGGGAAGCAAGCTACATATTACATGGCAGCATGAGGGGGTGGGAAAGGGTGGGAATGAGGGAGACTGGGGAGAAGAGGTTGAGAGGGGGGAAGAAGAGGGGAAGAGAGAGAGGTGGGAGAGAAAGACATAGTGAAAGAGTGAGAGAGCGAGAGTGAAAGAGAGTGAGACAGAGATTGAGACAGTGAGACAGACAGAGTGAGACAGTGAGTGAGATAGTGAGAGAGAGAGACAGAGAGAGAGACAGTGAGAAAGACAGAGAGAGAGACAGTGAGAGACAGACAGTGAGAGAGAGACAGTGAGAGACAGTGAGAGAGACAGTGAGAGAGAGACAGTGAGAGAGACAGTGAGAGAGAGAGACAGTGAGACAGTGAGAGAGAGAGACAGTGAGACAGACTGAGATAGTGAGAGAGCGAGAAAGACAGAGACAGAGCGAGAGAGAGCGAGACACAGAGCGAGACACAGTGAGAGCGAGAGACAGTGAGAGCGAGAGACAGAGCGAGAGACAGTGAGAGTGAGAGACAGTGAGAGCGAGAGACAGTGAGAGCGAGAGACAGTGAGAGCGAGAGACAGTGAGAGCGAGACAGTGAGAGCGAGAGACAGTGAGAGAGCAACAGAGAGCGAGAGACAGTGAGAGAGCGAGAGACAGAGAGAGCAAGAGACAGTGAGAGAGTGAGAGACAGTGAGAGAGTGAGAGACAGTGAGAGAGTGAGAGACAGTGAGAGAGTGAGAGACAGTGAGAGAGAAACAGGGGAGGGGGACAGAGAGAGAGACAGAGGAGGGGGAGGGGGTACAGAGAGAGAGACAGAGGAGAGGGAGGGGGGACAAAGAGAGAGGAGGGGGAGGAGGGGACAGAGAGACAGAGGAGGGGAAGGGGGGACAGATGGGGAGGGCGGGAGCGGGGAAGCGTGTGGGAGCGGGGAACTGCCACATGCATTTAAACCATCTGATGTCATGAGAACTCGTTCATGAGACAGCACTTGGGGATGGTGCTAAACCATTAGAAACTGCCCCCATGACCTGATCACGTCCCTCCCTGCCCCTCAACATGTGGAGATTACAATTTGACATGAGATTTGGGTAAGGACACAGCCAAACCATGTCATTCAGCCCCTGGGCCCTCCGAAACCTCATGTCCTTCTCACATTTCAAAACCAATCATGCCTTCCCAACAGTCCCCCCAAAGTCTTAACTCATTCCAGCATTAACTCAAAAGTCCAAGTCCAAAGTCTCATCTGAGACAAGGCAAGTCCCTTCCACCTATGAGCCTGTAAAATCAAAAACAAGTTAGTTACTTCCAAGATACAATGGGGGTTACAGGCATTGGGTAAACAGACCCATTCCAAAAGGGAGAAATCAGCCAAAATGAAGGGGCTACAGGCCCCATGCAAGTCTAAAACCCAGCAGGGCAGTCATTAAGTCTTAAAGCTCCAAAATAACCTCCTTTGGCTCTATGTTTCACATCTAGGCCACACTAATGCAAGGAGTGGGCTCCTAAGGCCTTGAGCAACTCCACATGGCCCTGTGGTTCTGCAGGGTACAGCCCCCACAGCTGTTTTCACAGGCTGGCGCTGAGTGTCTGTGGCTTTTCCAGGCACACAATGCAATCCATAACGGCTCCCCCTTGCAGCAGACTTCTGGACATCCAAGCATTTCCATACATCCTCTGAAATCTAGGCGGAGGCTCCCAAACTCTTGCCTTCTGTGCACCCACAGACCCAACAGCACGTGGAAGCCACCAAGGTTTGGGGCTTGGACCCTCTTAAGCAACAGCTCAAGCTATATCTTGGCCCCTTTTAGCCACAGCTGGAGCTGGAGCAGCTGTGACACAGGGCACTGGAGTCCAGGACCTGATCCACAAAACCATTTTTCCTTGACAGGCCTCAGGGCCTGTAGTGTGGGGGCTGCTGTGAAGCTCTCTGAAATTCCCTGGGGACATTTTCCCCATTGTCTTACCTATTAACATTCAGCTCCTCAACTGCATCTCATTATTGGGCCACCAGAAATAGCAGCCCGACCCTCAGTTTGGTCTAGGAACAATACCTCCAGGCACTTTGTTCTTCCTTTTATAAAAGGCTCAATCCCATTTTATACTCATCCCTTACCCTCCCTACCCACGAGTTCCTCAGGCCACTGAAGACAGTGATTGTCTTCTCCTGGGATGGGGAAAGAGCAAGGCAACACATTGAGCAGGTATTAAATGCCCAAAGGGTGCTACTTCCTACCATTGTTTACCTGGACTGAGTGATTCAGACCCTTGAGCCACATACTACAATTTTGCCTCCAAAGTTCTGCATTTCTCAAGCAAACTTAAGGGTCCCAATACCATAAATAAAAGTTTGATTCTCAGAAATGACTTTGCTTCTCTTCTTCCAAATCACAACTTCTCACCATGAAAGCTGTGTAAGTGGCCCAGTCAGAAGCCTAAGGGGCCAGGAAAAAGCATAACGAGAGGATGCAAAATGTGGGAGAAGGTTTATTTTGAGCCCAGCTGAATAAAGAAACCTCAGGCCCTGTGTCCAGGGATTTAATATGGGTCCCTCAGAGCAGCATGGCTCTGACTGTACAGGAGCTTCCCCTTGCACTGTCACTAGAGACAACCAGAGGTATAGCAGCCACACAGGTGGAAAGCAAGGAGACATTCTGTCTCACTGGCTAACTCTAGGACGCAGCGAATTATGACCCATAGGTACTACTGCTCTGAGACTTCCCAAAGCAACACCAGACTTTGAACAGTGCCGAGAGCACAGGATGTGCAAGAGAAAGCATTTATGAGAATTCGGGCACACCCACCCTTTACAACTTTTACACTCGATTCTCTCCCAAACACATGACCTCCACTGCTACATGTGGACCTGTATTTTAAAAGTTACAACTTTTAATCCTTAGTTTTCATATTTGTACAATGTCTACCATGTGAAGTCATAATAAGGATTAGAAGAGAATACATAGAAAGCCCCTACAAGATAGTATCTGACATTCAGTAGAGGGTCAGTAAATGGCAGCTAATATGGTATTTGCACTATTTATACCATGTCTAAGGGGGAATCTTACCAATGAGAGATCAGGCTCCTCAGAGCTGAGAGAGCTGAGCTGGCTTCACACCCTGGCCCCAATTTCTATGGCAGCCCCAATTTCAAATGCATTCCACCATTCTCACAGGGACACTGAGGTTTATCCACCCATATGTCCCTTCAGCAACTCAGAAAATATGGTCACTATACCCATACATAGCCTATGAGCCAACTATAAGAAAAAAGTGACTCAATTCAGTAAGCAAAGGATATTACCAAAGACCAGCAAAAATCACATCCAGAGAAAACTCAGTAGACCATCAGCTTCTGAGAGACCAGACCTCAGTTTAAGTTTTTTTTAATACAATATTTTATTTACTACTGGCCTCTGCTACATACAACTTAGCAGAAAGAAAAAGAAAGAGAAAAATGATTTTAATTGCATGAGAGCTTGAAGCACCACTTCCTGTTTTGATATCTAGCATATCCAGGTTTCTAAACAGTCCCTGCCTTCTACTGTGAGCTCAGAATGTCCCAAGAATGTAGGTTACTTTTTGATAACGCTAAATTCTCACTTTGCTTAAAACTTAATATACATGAAATCAAGAACTTGGTAAGTCATTGTCCCTAGGGCTAAAAAGGCTACAAAAATGAGGAAACTGGCACCTATCATTAAAGAAGAGCTTATTCTATAGTTAGGAGGCAAGACCTACACAAGTCCCTCACAGCACAAGGAGTAAGTGCCAGGGCATATCTTTGACAGCCAGGCTCACAGAAGGAAAGTGAGAAGAGACTGGATTACAGGGAAGGTTCTAAAGTAGGGAATCAGACTGAGCAGAATTCAGATATTTAGAGAAGAGAAGACACAGCAGAAAGGAGAACGACATTTATGAAGAGCAAAGAGGCAGCTAAAAGAAGGGGTCCATGGAGAGGTATTAGCCTGGACTGGGCTTACACAGAGCAAGAGTAAGGCCAGTGCATCTCAACCCTTCCTATGCACCAGCATCCCCTGAGGACCTTCCAGAAATACCAGTGCCTGGGCCCCACACCCAGAGATTACAGTCCACTGATCTAGGGGTGAAAGAGAGAAAACTTAGAGTACTAAAGAAAAAGTGATGGCATTTATTTTTCCTAATTACTTTTCTAGCACACACAAAAAGAGGCAAAGTTGTTTTGGCAGGCTGAATGAGAGGAGAGGAGAGAACTGTTTCACCTTTGGGTGACTAACCCTCCTTTGAGAGAAATAGCTGTGCTTGATCACCTAGAAGCTCTATCTAGAGGAAAAAAACTAAAGCCTGCACTCCTCAGAGAATAGCATTGGTAGCTCTAAGACAGAGGAAGGGGCTGCTGGCACAGACCCAGCTATCTTAATCATAGCTTTATTCTTTTTCTCTTCTTTGCATTTTTAAAAATTATTTTATTACCATCCCTACTGAGCCTTGTTCTTAAATAAGCGACAACAAAAATGGCATGAAGTAGCAACTCTAATCTTACATGATTATTTGCAGAGGCCAAATGCTCCAAGTTTGAATTGCTTGACTAACACTAATCATAAAAAGCCCTTGCTTTTCACCGTCTTTGTTTTCTTCTTCTTTTTTTTTTTTTATTGGGGGGATGGGGATAAAGGAAGATACTTTTGTCTTTGGAACCAAAGATCTGAGCCTCAGAGCCCACTAAACTTGCCCCCTCCACAGAGGGCCTCCCTCTCACTATGGTATCTACTGAGGAATTCAGTGTATGTATCTTCTCCCCAAATCATTGACTTTATATATCACATCCAAGAAGGAATAAAGGAGCAAGAACTGTCACCACCCTTCTTAGAGGATGAGTCACTTATTTTGTGATCAGTGACCACCCACAGAGTGGGCTGATTTAGAAACTGGTTTGCACTACATGGCACCAAGTGGAGAGTGTTCCTTCTTTTCCCATTTGCCCTAGCTATGGGATGCTGCTTTGCTTTCTCGAGAAAACCATTCTCTCCCTCTCCTCCTAGTTTCACCAGTCTAGATGGACTGAAACTGACTTCAGATGATACCACAGCCAGCTAACAAGTTGAGATCAAGACTGACTCGCAAGCCCTGAGAATAATTTAGTGCTCTTCTAACACAAGACAGTGGGAAAGACTGTCCAAACTGTGTACTAAAGCTTGTACTAAAGAAAACTTTTAAAGGTAGTTGTGGGCAGAAGAGGGGAGAACATTTTCAGGTTTTAGTTTACCCTAGGGGGCAGGATGGGAGGGAAAAGCAGAGGAAGGTGATTCATTGAACCATGTTTCCCAAAGTATATTCTGCAGAAACGTATCTAGTGAATGCTCTAGGGAGCTGGAGTTAAGAATTGAGTAAGGCATTGTGCTAGGGCTAAAAAGGCCACACCACCTAAACAGTTTATAAAGTGCTACTCATCCACCCTCACCAACTACAGTCACAATGAAAATTGGCATATTAAAGCTTCCAAAGTCCCACAACAAAGAAAAATGTTTCACAAACTTGGTTATGGAATCACCATAACATTTCAGCTGCTTTAAAACTAAGCTGTCTGAAATGGTTGGGTATCCCTTATCCAAAATGCTTGGGACCAGAAGCGTTTCTGATTTCAGATATTTTTTCGGGCTTTGGAATATTTACATATACATAATGAGATCTTGGGGTGGGACACAAGTCTAAGCACAAAATTTGTTTCATATACACCTTACACACATAGCCTGGAAGACAATTTTATATTTTTAAAATTTTTGTGCATGAAATGAAGTTTGTGTTAAGTACTTTTGTGTGGAAATTCCCACTTGTAGCATCAAGTCAGTGCTCAGGAAGTTTTGGATTTTGGAGCATTTCGGATTTTGGATTTGGGACATCAGCCTGTACTAGCCATACGTGGTTACTGAGCATCTGAAACATGGCTAGCGTGAATTCAGATGGGCTGTTAATGTAAAATACATACTGGATTTCAAAGGCTTCATACAAAAAAATTGTAAAAGTATCTCAGTTTGTTTTCTGTTTGAGATAGAGTCTTGTTCTGTCACCCAGGCTGGAGTTCAGTGGTGCGAGCCTGCAGCTGGGACCACAGGTGGGTGCCACCATGCCCAGCTAATTTTTTTTGTGTGTGTGACAGGATCTCATTTTGTTGCTCAGGCTGGTTTCAAAATCCTGGGCTCAAGTGATTCTCCCACCTCAGCCTCCCAAAGTGCTGGGATTACAGGCCTGAGCCACCATGCCTAGTTAAAAATTTTTTTTTAAATATTGATACGTTGAAATGATAGTATTAATATTTTGGAAATAAGGGGTTAAATAAAATTATTAATATTTCACTTGTTTCTTTATACTTTTTCATATGGCTACTAAGAAATGTAAATTACATATATGGCTGCTCACATCATATTTCTACTGGACAGCACTCTTTTAGAAAATGCTAAGCCATAACACAGGCTTGGAAACTTCAGATATTTCTTATCATCTTGGTATCTGTGCCATATTTTTCACCTGAAAGAGAAGTACTATAGCACAAAACTTGGGAATGGTTCAAAAAAGATGTAAAAAGCATCTGGGCATTCAAACTAGGATTCATAAGATAGCCAACCTAACATGAAAATTCCATAGGTATCAAGGAATGAGGTCTATGTTTCTTACAAAAGATGAACACCTTTTGTTTTTTGTCAATAATCCCTAGTACAGGCACGATGGCTCAAGCTTATAATCTCAGAACTTTGAGAGGCTGAGGTAGGAGGATCGCTTGAGGCCACTAGTTTGAGACCAGCCTGAGCAATACAGGAAGCCCCATCTCTACAACAAATTAAAAAGGGCCAGGCTTGGTGGCTCACGCCTGTAATCCCAGCACTTTGGGAGGCCGAGGCGGGCAGATCACGAGGTCAGGAGATCAAGACCATCCTGGCTAACACAGTGAAACCCCCATCTCTACTAAAAATACAAAAAAAATTAGCCAGGTGTGGTGGCGGGTGCCTGCAGTCCCAGCTGCTTGGGAAGCTGAGGCAGGAGAATGGCATGAACCTGGGAGGTGGAGCTTGCAGTGAGCCGAGATTGCACCACTGCACTCCAGCCTGGGCAACAGAGTGAGACTCCGTCTCAAAAAAAAAAAAAAAAAGTTAGCCAGGCTTGGTAGAAGGCACCTATAGTCCCAGCTACTCAGGAGGCTGAAGTGGGGGAATTGCTTGAGCCCAGGAGGTCGAGACTGCAGTGAACCGTGGTCAGGCCACTGCACTCCGATGTGAGTTACAAAGTGAGACACTGCCTCAAAGACAAAAAAATCCCTTAGATATTTATGGAACAATAGAGAACTGTTTCACTTTGCCTTTCTCTCCATGACTATGTCTGTAAAGCTATTCCTAAATAGGAATAACTTAGAATGAACAATTTTCATGCTAAAGATTGAACAAATTTCAGTAACTGAAATCACTATGTGCACTCAGCACCCATAAAGGCAAAAGAAGTTCCTTCAGGGATTCCCCAAGAGGGTGCTGCTCAAGGCCAACTTAGTTACATATTAATAGTCATTGTTCTATAATAGATTTCATTATCCCTCACTCACCTCACGACTTGGGGCAAACCACTTCAACCCCTATTTTCTGTGAAAGGGCAACAGGTATGCAGATGTCTGGAGCGCTTTGAGAAGCAAAAACTGCCTAATTACTGACTTCACTATTCAACTCATGAAAGGGAGTTGGTGAAGCATTACCAGAGGAAACTACTTGTATGACTGAACACGTAACTGTCTCTGAGGGTTCCACTTCCTTAGTTGTATAACAGAAATAAGAACACCCATCTCACAAAGGAATTTGATGATCAAACAAGGGAAAGCTGAATGCCCACCATGTTGCCTGGCACTGAGGAAACACAAACATACTCTAGACTCTTCTCTGCTCTTTGAGCTTCAGTTCTCTTTGCCTTAGAGCTTGCACCTAAAGTTGAGAGGCTATATGTGTCCGTTCTCATAAAGCAAGTAAGATTACAAAATGCACAGGAAACCACCTGTGAGACTAGGATAGGAACTGGGCTTTTATTCTTTCTCGATGTTCTCAGAACTTGTAGTTCACTAACAGCAAGTTTCCACTGTGAAGTGGCTATTGTGTCGTTTCCTGGCATGTAAAACAGCAAGCTGCAGACACCCACACACAAGAGCAAGGGATGGGTTTCTCAGTGTCCCCAGGATCCTGCTCTAGCAGTTGCTGCCTCTGTGGAAATGGCTCCACTGTAATGTGTCCTGCCCTTTCACTATTGAGGCTCCATTCCTGGGCCTTACTCTCCTCAGGCCCTCAAATCTTCATTTGCTGTGAACACATATGGAGGCCTCTCCTCTCTCAGATGTGGCATCTCCATTTATAAGATACATGTTTTCTCCCACCTCAGACCAGGGGTCTCTCTCCCTTCTCCATTCTGTAGAATTTATCTATGTCCAATCACCCTGTCAACTTCACAGAGGGAGCTAAAGGGAGAAATTTTGAGAGATCAGGAATTAATATATATTAACTTTTTTCTCCGAATAGCTGAAGCTATTATTACAATGCCCTAAAGTTTCCTAAATAATCCCAGTGTGATATATTCTTGTAGTAAGTAAGTACGCAATAAAAGATACATTTGGAATAGTAAAATTCTTGAATGGGTTTCAAATGGATCATGGGCAATAGGAAACTGAAATCATTGGACGTTTTGGCCCAAGCTGTTCAGAAAACATCAATATTTCTAAGTGTCTGCATAAATGGACAAGTCCATTACACCAAGTCATCTACCTCTATAATTACAAGAGCTATGAGTTAAAAGAGGTCAAAGGTCTGGATCACCCAGAACCCCAATCTATGTGCTGAAGCACGCTGGGGAGGCACTCTTTGTTCTTGGGACAGATGGACAACTTTCCCATACAAAAGCAACCAGTTCTTGTCTGTACCCTAACATGTCCCTGTCGTAGCACAGATCCAACCACATCACATTTTTCTACGTTTTTTTTTCTCCACCTGACAGGGTTCCTTGGCTCCCCAGGGCCAAGTACATAATGGTCAATAAAGTTTGCCTAAGATGGAACATCTACTGGAGGAGGAATGCGTCTCAAACCAGGAGCACTGTGGGCTGGGATTATACAAAGCCACAAGATGAACAAGGTGCATCTTCCCGGAGATCGAGTTTAAAACGCTTTCATATTAAAACATTTTGAGAAGAGAAAGTAAAATCCACGTGGAGTTTAAAAAATAAAGTAGTCCTGTGGCAGCCTCTTAGCTTCCAAATTCAGGGCTATTCCCCAGACTGCCAGGTGTACCACTTCCCTATCCTGTCTGCTGGAGGGCTCCTGCCAAAACTAAGAAATCCCGGAAGCTCTGGACTCTACACGTGCATTACCTTTGGAGAGTTGAAAGCACTTTATCAGAGGTCAAAGACCACCAATGCCACTTTTTTTTTTTTCCTTCTTTTAGGCCAGTCAAGTGAAGCAAGGAGATTGGAGAAGGAACAAAGAAATCTGTAACGGGCTATGATCAATTAGTTGTCAACACCACTGCACTGGGACCAGCCAACCAATGCCACTTTTAGATGAAAAAATAAACCAGGCAGATCTTGCCCAAACTACTCAGAAAGTTAATGCTGACGATAGAAAAAGATCTCTCCTCAATTGTTGGCCCAAGACATTACATAATTAATCCTTTTTAAAAGGTGTTAAACATTTTAAAGCCTAGAATAATGTACGGTAGCCTGTTCAGGTTCAGGGACCCCTTGATCACTTCCTGGAATTGAGGCCATCATTCAAGAACCCCTCACCTCAAGCCTCTCCCCTTTCCTTGCTTGGCTGCTTCACTGCTCAGCAATGAACCCTTATGAGTTCTATGTAAACAGGAATCAGAAGCACCCCTTCTCGGCTCTCTCAGGAAGCTTTGGGCGCACACCTGAAGTCTCTGGAGGGTCAGTACTCCTGCTGGAGGTGCAGCTGTACAACCACTAAATCAACCTCCCCTCCGGAGGGGGTTCCCGCACTCCCCAGAAGGGCTTTCAACAACCCCGAACTTTCTGAACTTTTCTCCACTCCAGCCTTCAAGGCTCTTAGCCAACCATGTCCCAAAGCAGACGACGATTGGCCGGGCAAACATCTTGAGAGGGAAGCAGGATTGCAGAACCAGCTTCCTCCCTAAAAGTGCTTTTAGGAGCCGCAGAAAGACGCAGCCCGGACTCCGCCAGAGGGCAGGCGGCAGACACACCCCCCATCCCAGTCTGGAGTCACAATCCGCACTCACCTTGGCGGACGTCTCCCCAAACAGAGGTCTGTTGTCCAGGCCACTGGTGCCGTAGGTCCTGGTAGCAAAGTCCTCCATTTTGGGGTTTCTTCACTTTCCCCAAGCCACTTAAAAGCAAGACAGCATGACCTCCCGAGGTGTCAGGTCCACGACTGCAAGCCTCCTCCTCACGGCTCCCGCATAGCCGAACCCGAGTGGTCGGGGAAGCGCTGGCGCCAGGGATGGGTGGGGGCTCACACGCGGGGAACGCGACCGCTCCGCCCCGGCCCCGCGCACCTCATCTTGAGCAGCTGCCGCAGGAAGTGAAAGGAAACAAACACTGCGTGGCAGACTCTCAGCGGGACGCCCCCGCCCGGGCAGCTCCCACTTCCTCAAATCTCAGCCCTTGGCGCCGCGTGGCTCTCCGCCCCTCTGGGCCGCCAGGGCAGCGCCGCCCGCCGCTCGCTCCCGGCTAGCACAGCAAATCGCAGTCCCCTCGCCCCGGGAGAGACTCCCACACGTCGCCCCCCATTTTTTACACAATAATTTCCCATGTTTTCCCAATTTTCTACGGTAAGCACGTATTCCTTCATGTTCAAGGGAGAAAAAGTTTTCTTGGAAGAACGCATTGAGAACCCCTCGCCTAGCCTTCTGCGTCTCCCCCACTACGTTCCCCAGTGGCGGCGGGAGGAGTGAAGTTGCCGGAGCACAGCCCAGCGCTCCGCACACCCCTCCCGCAGGGCGGCGGGTTCAGGTCGCTGCCGGGGCCGACCCAAGCAACTTGGATCCCCTCTCGTGTTGCATCTACCCCAGGGCCGGCGTGCTCGCCGCAGCTCCCGCCGCTGCTCTCCCCGCGCTCTCTGCCGGAACCGCAGCAGGAGTACGGTCTAGGCACAGCGAGAGGGAGAATCCCGCCTCGGCCCTGCCCATATTGGTCCCGCGCCCGCCAAACCTCGGCATCCCCTAGGCGCTCGCACGCTGGGGGGCCCTGGCCGCGCCGGGGAGAGTGGGCCCTGGGTCCACACCCCCGCCGGGATCCAGTGCCGCGGCCCAGGAACGAGGGCCAGATGCGTGGGGGAGGAATCGCGCGGTCCCGTCGCAGCGCTGCGGATCACCTCCCGGCTCCTTCTCAGGTCCCCCGACCCGGACCCGCTGCCTCCGTCGCAAGTCGGCCCGCCCAGGTCGCGTCACAACCGAGGCCGCCAATCCCGCGGGCTAAGGCGCCGCATTGGCTGCGGAGCTTTATTTCTAGACGTGCCAGCTTATTCCCCGTGGGGCGGCCAATCTCCGCGGCTGCACGTTTCTCAGCTGCTTAGCCCTTAGTAATTAGTGTCCATGCGATCCACGTGGGCAAAGCACATTTCTGCAGATAGCCTTGCACCTGGCTGAAAGCATCTTAAAAACAATCAACCTGCTTTAACCACCTCAGTCTTCGCTTAACGAGGACAGAATGGCAGTCACTGGTAATTTTGGTTTAGGGTTGTTTGCATGTTTGCCTTGATTTGTTCTGTGACAGGGATCTTATGTGTTTATAGAAAGTCAGGAGGCGACAGTGCTAGATACTTATTTGACTTGTCCACTCATGCCGCCAGTGATGGTGCTGACTAAGCAAGTTTGCAGCTGTGGAGCCAGCGCTTCGCGTACCAATCTCGTCTTCCAGGCTCTAGGTCATAGACAACTGGAGGTGGACAGGTCGTTAAAAGTAACAACGTCACTCTGCATTTCGAATCATGGATAAATATACAGCCACGCTGGATTCTCAGGGCACTATAGCGCCGAGATTGAAGAGAGCTCTGAAAACGTTCAGAGGAGGATCTGTGCAGGGAGGATCTGGGTTGGAACGTTGTACCCACACAACATTTAGAATCCAAGCCATGATTCCCGGCGTCCACTCAACAGTTTAGGACACGGGATGGACTACAAACCATGTAGATACATAGATCTGGAATTTGCAACACTGAGTAGGATTAGTACGGTGCATATCTGACCTACAAGTTATATATTTTACAAATCATGTTTGTTTGCTCAGGACTTTCTGATAAAACAGCAATGCTACGCAATCCTGCACCCAGTTATCTTAGAAGATTGAATGGCGGTACAAATAACTTTATTCACTCACATTCAGCCACATTCAACAAAATACTTTTGAGAATCTGCTATGTACCAGACAACTACCAGACATGGTAATATAGTGGTGAAGACACAGGCATAGTCATAGTCTTGAAGCTAGAGTGGAAAACAGAGATGCATAATTAGAATCTAGAGAAAAGAGATACGGTGGCTAAGAGCACAAGCTTTGAGGTTGATCGTTTCTGCCTTCAAACCCTGATGCCACCATTGACAAGCTATGTGATCTTAGACAAGTTATCTAACCTCTCTTGAGCTCCTTCATATGTAAAAAGTGAAGATCATAATAATAAGTGGAACTATAGTATCTACGTTTAACTGTTTTTTTAAAGTAATAAAGAATATATAAGACACCAACAAATAGTAAGTATCCAAATGGTGGCTGTCATAAATGGTGACAAGTGCTGTGAACTGGACACAATGGAATGCTATGGAGATACATGGGAGGAAACCCACTAGCTTCAGGTGGCAGGAAAAGTTTTCTCGAGGAAGCCTTCTAAATCAGGACCCAAAAGGAGAGTGTGAGTTAGCCAAGATGAGAAGGAGAAGCAAAAAGCCAGTCCAGAGAGGCCAGATATCCGTGGAGGCTATGTTGGAGGTGGATGGTTAAGTAAGGTATCATGACCTTAGCACTCAAGAGCTGCTTATTCCCTTCTCATCAATTTTCTATGCCTCTGCTCCATTTGTTTTCCTAAAAACCAGCTTCCTCTGCTTCCTCATGATCACTACTTTCCCAAAACTTCAACTTGCATATGGCTTTAGTTTGTCTTGGTGCTAAACTCAAGGAAAATGGACCTTACAGCTCCAGTGTCCAACAGTGCTTGGCAGGCCCAGTCTCTATTTCTCAGTTCAGTTTCTCACAAGGAGTTTTTATTGTCACAGTCCGGATTATGAACGGATTTATAGCTGCATCAAGCTCTTCACCCCCAGCCAATAGGAGGGACAAAGTGGCACCTAGCTTCTAAGGTCTGCCTCCTTTAGCCAAGTGGGATAGAAGATTATTTAAAAGAAGACAATATATGTGGAAGTCAATGGTAAGATTCTCCAGTGCCTTGTGCTCAAAGTGTGGATCTCCAGACCAGCAACATGGTCATCCCCTTGTTAGGAATGCAGAATTTCAAGCCTCACCCCAAACCTACTGAATGGCAATCTACTTTTTAATAAATACCCGGGAGATTCATATGCACATTTAAACTTGAAAAGTCCTTATTTCATACACCTTTATATTTACAAATTGGACCAAGGCTGTAGAGTTTACTCTCCCAATACCATGACTTACCAATTCTTTCTCTTCATTCTGCTTCAGCCACTCATTCCCGTTTCACATTCTGGACTTTGTCAACATTTAGAACTGTACCAAGCCTGAAATAAATCCAGACCATTTGGTGAGCTTTATCTTCCAGTTCTCTCACTCACGGTCAGTATATCATTTATTTGGCCACCTTAGTGTCTCTGATCCTTTGGTCCCTTGACTTTCTCCTGGTAGATCTACTCCCCTATTTTCACTTTCTTCTAATTTAGATTCTGTGTTTTATCACTCTGATTGCTCTTTTGATAATATCTTCAATTCTTTTGCCTCCTTTATTTTATCACGCCTGGGCAGAAAGTCCCCTGAGATATTAATCCTTCTGTGTTCTTAACACCTGTAACTTACTAGGTGTCTAGTGCAGCTGAAGGGGGAAAAAAAAATCATAAATGCCCCCTGATTGCAGTAATCTTAAATTGAAAGCAGCCAATCTCAACTGTGCCCTTAAAATCATCTGGAAATCCTGCGTTGCCTGGGCAACTCTCCTTATGTTGCCTATTTTATTCAGTCTCCTGGCCTCTCTCTGCTCCTCCCTTACTCTCAGCAGATAACTCAGCTTCCTACTTCACAGAGAAGAAAAAGAAGCCATCAGATGGGAAATTCCTCAACTCCCCAACAAAACTGCACATTCACCTATATCCAACCTGTTCCATTTCTCCTCCTTTCCAATTAGGATGGAAGAGATTCTTGCCCATCTCTCATATTTTATGTCCCATTGCATCCCATGATCACAGAGGTCTCACTATTCTGATTATATTTTTTCTTTCAAAGACATTTAAACATGATCAGTTCCAACCATGTTAAAACAAGCAAAAAAAAAAAAAAAAAAAAAAACCACCATTGAGCCCATGTCTCTCTCTGGCTACCACACTCTCATCACACCCTTTGTGGAACTCGTAATTGGCTATACAGCCATCCTTCTCCTCCCTCTTCCCTAAAAGCAAAGCCTACCTCCGAATGTAAAGGAAAAATAGACCATATAGTCACTTTCTGAGACTCCCTTGCAGCTGTGGGAAGGGATATGAGTGTTTAGGCTAATGAGTCATTAGGGCAAGTCCACTGGAGGCTTTCAAGGTTTCCTCCCTGGTAAGAGAGAGGCCTATGAGGAGAGTTACCTTCTTAGACATTTTTGTGTTGAGGACATGGTATTTGGAGAAGTTTCCAACATCTTATGACCATTAAGGGTGACCAAAAGTATCCCAAAGAAGCCAACCAGAGTCTAAACCTGTGCACCACCCACCTCTGGCTTCTTCTTATGTGGGGGGTGTGTGTGTGTGTGTGTATTTTGAGTGGAGATCTCTATTGTATAAGTCACTTTTAATTTGGATATTCTCATGCTTATAGCTGAGAACATATTGATAACATTTTTAAAGTCAAAATTTCTGTAGAAAAGTCCATACAGATTGTATCCACTTCCTTACCTCCCACATTTGCCTCAACTCACTGAAAGTCTGGTTTACGTGTACTAGTCCATGAGTATTCTCCCATGAAAGTTCCAGTGAGGACTTATAGCTGAATCTAATGGATATTTTTCAGGCCTTCTCCCATATGGCCTTTCTGCAGCATTTAGCATAGAAAATTCCTGGAAATAGCCTTCACTGTAGCTCTTCTGCTCTTCCTCTCCACATCTCTTAAATATTATCTCCCAGGGCCTTGTTCTTGGCCTTTTTCTCTTCTTATGACGTGCTTTGCAAGGGTTAGTTATCACATCCATGGCAACCATTAATACACCTCTATGCTAACTTCCCAAATGTATATGAATAGACATCCACAATTTAGCAGGAGGCGTGTAATTTATAAGGCCACTTTTACAATTAACTTAAATAACTCTATTCATTTTAGATGCAAATTAACTGTGTTTCTCTGTTTTATTGTCTCTACAGTAAAGCTGTCACAGTGGAAAGAAGTGGTTCTGAATTCTGGTTGGACATTAAAATACTTGAGGAGTTATATAATAGTCTCAGACTATACCCAGATGAATGAAATCAGAGTTTCTGGAGATGAGACTCCAGCATAAGTATTTTTTTTTTATTTTCTAGGTGGCTCTGGTGTGCAGCTACCAGAATCTCTGGGGTATTGAACCCCTGGATGAGCCTGAAGTTCTTCTGTGGATCCTCACTCTATTATCTGACAAGTATTAACATGGACTTTTGAGTCAACAGACATTAGTTTGAATCCTGGCTTAACCCTCACTAGATGCATACATTTGAGCAAGTTACTTAACCCCTATCAGCCTCAGTTTTTACTTTTGTGAAATAAATAAAACAATACTTGTCCTATAGGTTTTTGTGAGAAATCAAATAAGGTATTGTAAACACCTGACACAGTTAACACTGTAAATTAGGCATATTATGCATCTACTAAAGTGAACATTACAACAATTGCAGCAAAATGGAAAAATGCATATAATTTAATGTTAAAGGGAAAAAGTAAATATAAAGTAGAATTTATATGGTATAATTGTGTGAGATACCTATGCATATTGTGACATAACAAGAAATATGTATTTGATCTCCACTCCCAGATCATAGCAGAGCTCCAAAATTCCTTAGAATGTCCTGGGTGATGGAAGCATCTTGTGTTTTAATGAGGCAACTCTTGGTGAGCCCCTAAATGGCTTGAGGATGGGGACTGGTCACCAGAAAGCCATGATTCGAAGCTTGGAACTTTCAGCCCCATTGCCCCATTCCCAGATCTTCCAGGGAGAAAGAGGGGCTAGAGATTGAATTAAAAATTGACCATGCCTATGTGATGAAACCTCCGTAAAAAAAATCCCTAAAAGATGGAGTTCAGAGAGTTTCTGGGTTAGTGAACACATCCACATACCAGTGGGTAGCACACCCCAATCCCACAGGGACAGAAGCTCCTGTACTCAAGACCCTTTCAGACTTTGCCCTATGTACTTCTTCATCTGGCTGTTCACCTCTATCTTTTATAATATCCTTAATAATAAACTAGTAAATGTAAGTGTTTCCCTGAGTTCTATGAGTCATCATAGCAAATCATCAAACTTGAGGAAGGGACTATAGGAATCCCTGATTTGTAGCTAAGGCAGGCAGAAGGGTGAGTCAGTGGGGATGCAGTACTTGGAATTGGTGCCTGAAGTGGGGGCAGTCTTTTGAGACTGAGCCCTTAACCTGCGGGGTGTGTGCTAACCCCAGGTAGTGTCAGATGTAAAGTACTGAATAGAGAAAAATTGTTTTTCCTCTTTAGTTAGTGCCAAAAGTTGAGATGAGAGTAAGTAGAAAAAAATATTGTGTTTTTTCTTTTACATATGAAACAAAACTGAAAGGGAGCCTGAAAAATACAAAAATGGGTATTTTTTTTACTAGTCTTTCTCTCTTTTGAAGTTCTGTACCTTTGTGAGAAGACAACAAAACTGGCAATGATGCATTTGTGCCCCTTTATCTTTTTCCCCCCTTAAAATATGCTCAGTAACAAGAGTGGCATCATAGGATTTTTTTCAGTAGCCAAGTGCAAAAGTATTCAGAAGCTGAAAGTAAAGCCAGGAGAAGGTGAGGGAGGAAGCAATGTTCAAAGTCAGTCCAGGAAGGTGAGAACTGAATTAAAGGAAAAAATCAGAATCCAATTCCTGTCAGGGTTATACTAGGAGCAATGTAATTATCTACATGCAATCCTTGCTGGTGTATAGAATTATGTCAAATAGCTGGATGTAGGGAGGGTCACACTCAGTGGAGAAGTTAGAAGATGTGTGCTTTCACTCACGAATGAGAGGAGAGTAGATCAGGTAAGCAGAAGTTGGAAGATGTGTGCTTCTCTCAAAGCAGAAGTTGGAAGACTTGTGCTTTCTCTCTCTTCCCAGTGTTCACGAATGAGAGGAGAGTAGACCAGGTAAGCTGTGCCTGAGTCTCGCTGAACTGAGATGTCTCTTAAAGGGCAGGAAGTGGAGAGAAACACACATCTTCAAACTTCTGCTTTGAGTGTGACCCTCACAGCCTCACTCAGCGGACTTCAAGAAAAACAGGCAAAGGGAAAAACCAAATCAAGATGGGAGGAAGGCTGCAGTTCCAAAGAAAAGTAACAGAAGGAGATTAAGGGAGAAAATGTCTTTCAGCAGCACAGGAGCCAGATGGGAGTAACTGCTGGGGGTGCACATAGTCTGAATAGTCATGTAATGGGAAAATTGATTTACAGATATAAGGAGCTTAGGCATTGCAACAAATTGCACACATCAATCTGTATGTGCTCCTAAGTGTAGGTAGGATCTGTGGGCCTACTGATAAAACTTTTTGAATAGAAGGATGAGATTTCTACATACCCCTTGCATATCAGGCAGGTGCTATGGACCAACCACCTCCACAACTGGGAGACTCGAGCCTGGTCTGAGCTGGGGAAAGTCAGTGTCAGTACCAATTTCCTCATCTGTAAAAGGAAAGATTATATTCTACTCTGACTGATCTAAAATGCTAATATATTAGCTGGGCATGGTGGCAGGTGAATGTAGTCCCAGCTATTCGGTAGGCTGAGGTGGGAGGATCACTTGAGCCCAAAGTGGATCACTTGAGCCTGGGATGTCAAGGCTGCAGTGAGCCGAGATTGCACCACTACACTCCAACTTGGGTGACAGAGTGAGACCCTGCCCCTGTAAAATAACATAATCAAATAAAATGCTAATACACTGTGAAATAATTAGAAGATCTATTTTTAAATTTTTATACTTTTGCACCAGGCGTGGTGGCTCATGCCTGTAATCCCAGCACTTTGGGAGGCTGAGGCGGGAGGATTGCTTGAGGCCAGGAGTTCAAGACCAGCCCTGGCAACATAGCGAGGGCAGGCTTGATGGCACATGCTTGTAGTCACTGTACTGGGGAGGCTGAGGTGGGAGGATGGCTTGAGACCAGGAATTCAAGGTTGCAGTGTGCTGTGATCACACTCTGCACTCAGCGTGGGTGACAGAGCAGCAACTTGTCGAAAGAAGGAAGGAAGGAAGCAAAGAAGGAGAAAGAAAGAAGAGGGAGGGAGGAGAAAGAAAGAAAAAAGAAAAAGAAAGAAAGAGAAAAAAGACAAGAAAAGAAAAAAGAAAAGAAAAGGAAGGAAGAAAGTATTTCTAGATTTACGTAAAAGTTGAAGAGAGAGATAGTACAGGGTATACCCTTCACCCAGCTTCCCTAACATTAACATCTTATCAATATAAAACCATGGTACATTTAACAAAACTAAAAAAAAATAGCATTTGTACAATACTATTATCTAACTAGGGGTGTCCAATCTTTTGGCTTCCATAGGCCATATTGGAAGAAGAAGAATTATCTTTGGCCACACATAAAATACACTAACATTGATGATACCTGATGAGCTAAAAAAAAAAATCACCAAAAAATCTAATAATGTTTTAAGAAAGTTTATGAATTTGCATTGGGCCACATTCAAAGCCATCTTGGACTGCATGTGGCCCATGGGCCACGGGTTGGACAAGCTTGATCTAAACTATAGATATTATTGAGAGTTCTCTATCTTTAAATAAGGCTGCTATGTAGTGAGACCTGTGTCCTTGAGCAAATCTCAGAGGCTGTCTCTTATGTCCACTAATAAACAAAAATTTCCTCTCTCATAGAGGTGTTGTAGGAATTAAATGAGATGTAATAGGTGAAATAGATTTTTTTTTGCCTTTTTTATTTCTTTTTGTGGAGAACGGGGTCTCACTATATTTATTGCCCAGGCAGGTCTTGAACTTCTGGGCTCAAGCTATCCTCCTGCCTCTGCCTCCCTAAGAGCTGGGATTACAGGCTTGAGCCACTGTGCCCAGCCGTGAAATAGATTTTTACTCTAAACTGCTATTCACTGGAATAAGCCACAATGGATAAGAGATAATTTTTAGATGTTTTAATAATTGACTTGGCAGTGCTACTGAAGCAGATAAAATCTGCAGCACTGGTCTAGCAGCACATTGCTGAAACACTATTCTCAATTTGAAAGTGTAAAATTTGCCCAGAGAAATTAGAGAAATACATTCATTAAGTCAATCCTCTCAAATATGAGCAAATAGATTCTTGAGCAGATAAACAATTTCCTAAAGTTCCTACAATAACTTTTGGATTTTCATGTGTATTATTTTTAACTAATTAATTTCATGAGTCAGGAATTTGAAAATATTTAAGGACAGGCAAATAATTTTTCAGGTTTTGAACTATATTTCTTAAGAAAACTTAGGAAAAAGTAATGGAACTAATACCAGTTGTTATTTCGTTATTTCATTCAAAATCTAGAATATTACTGATAATAATTTTGAGTAAATTATTTAAAATTCAGGCATACCTTTAGGAAATGTGTGTACCATACCCTGGCTGTTTTTTTTTTTTTTCAGTTATTCATTTAGCCTTAGGAGTTTCCATTTCTTCATTGTAAAATGGGCACAATGGAACAGTTTTTCAAACCTCTCTGAGACTGACATCATGTGACTGTTTCACCACAAGAGAGAGGCCTAACATTAAAGGGGAGAAAGAAAAAACAAAATAAATGTAAATGTAGTTAACAGATGCAGGACAGTTATAGCCGTTTTTCATATAATGATATTATTGGCCTTTATGTTTTGGACGCAGTGGTGGTTTAAAGTCTTTTTCACAAAGGTATTTTCTCTGTGATAATTAACAACACAAACACTGTACACACTCAAGCTTAAACCTGCCAGCCTTGATGTAGGTGACTTTCCCATACTATTTAAGTTGTTCTCTAAATAGACATAACAGTGGGGGTAGTAACACTTCTTTTCTTAGAATAATGCCACTCTAATTTTTTAAGGAAGACTAGACAGAAATACAATCTTATTGCTTAAACATCCAGCTTCACAGTGAAAAATAAATATCTGAAGAAGTTAATAATATTGCTTAACATATCTATGACATCTTTTTCTAATAATGGGCAATATATCAATTTAACCTTTCAAGTGTACAAATATGGGCAGGGTGTGGTGGTGCATGCCTATAATCCCAGTGCTTTGGAAGGCCAAGGCAGGAGGATCACTTGAGTCCAAGTGTTTGAGACCAGCCTGGACAACACAGGGAGACCCCACCTTGAGCCCAAGTGCTTGAGACCACCTGGGCAACATAGGGAGACCCCATTAACTAGGCATGGTGATGCGCACCTAAAGCCTTGGCTACTTGGGAGGCTAAGGAGGGAGAATCACTTGAACCCATGAGTTCAAGTGAGCTATGATCACACCACTTCATTCTAGCCTGGGTAACAGAGTAAGACCTTGTTGATGGCAGAGGCAGCCAATCTGGTGCACCCACTGCAAAGACGTCTACTGAAGCAGGGGAGGTTATCAGGCTGCAGGTAACTAGTGGGAGCCCAGCCCCTTTCTGAATTGGTGGGGCAGGAGCCCTGCCCTCCTGGGTGCAGCTGCAGCTGCCCAGCCGCAGCTGTGGACCTGGGCATCTCTGAACTCTTGAGGACCAAGGAAGACCCCTTCCCCCACAGGCTGGGAAGTGCCTGCTCCCACTGCCTGGCCTCGCCCTCCTCCTGGCACCCTCTCTGATTTTGGAGCAAAGTTGAGGCCCAGCCCAGGCACTGTCATGACCCAACCAGGTGTGTGTGCACTCAGGGTGGTGCTAAAATGCCAGCCCCCTGCCACCTTGGCCCCCTCTAGACTTTGGGTGCCTACCAGCATGGGAGGGAGGCTGATGGGGGCCACTGAGGGGAGCTTGGAAGAGGCCTGGAGGCTGCCCTCCTCACAAACAGACTGGGTGCTGTGGACAACATGATTGATGAAGGCAGGAGGCAGACAGGCTCCTGTGTGGAAAGGGGTGGTCCCCAGTGAAGCCCCACCTTCAAGTCAAGGATGGCCTGAAGCATGAGGGCTGGGCTGTCAGTTCCAGTGGAGTCAGCCAACTGGAGTGAGAGCTGGACACACCTTGGGGTGACCTGCCAGAGGAATGGAGCTACCCACTGTGGATCTCCTCTCTGCTGAGAGCTGAACAGACATCAGGATGACCTGCCTGTGGATAGGAGCTACCCAGTCTAGATCTCCTCTCTGCTGAGGGCTACACAGATGTCAGGACAACCTGCCAGCAGAAAGGAGCTAGCCACTCTGGGTCTTCTCTCCACTGAGAGCTGGACAGATGTCCGGACAACCTGCCTGCAGAAAGGAGCTGCTACCCACTTCAGGTCTCCTGAGAGCTGTTCTGTTGCTCAAGAAGCTCCTCTCCGCCTTGCTCACCCTCCAATTGTCTGTGCACCTCATTCTTCCTGTACATGGGACAAGAACTCGAGAGGGACTGAATGGCGGGACTGAAAGAGCTGTAACACAAACAGGGCTGAAACATGCCCCCGTCCCCACTCACCATGTTGCCTAGGATGAGAAGGAGAAGAGCTGTGGCCCTTCGGGGACCCCAGACCTAGGGTGCTCCCTGAGCCAGGGCTGTGACACCCTCTTTGGGGCTCTCCCGTTCCTAGTGTCTCCAAGCTTCTGGGTGCCACAGCATTCCCCTTGTCCAGACACAGGTGCCCACAGTGGAAGCTGTATATTGTACATCTGGTCCAGCCACAACCTCTCATGGAGCCGCCAGCCAACTGCAGCAGCCAGTGTGTCTGGCTGTGCATGGTGGCCAGACCCCATGCTTGCTCACCCACACACCACTCGCTGCTCCGCACCTGGCTCGCCTTTGGCAGTTGTGGGATGTGGGCCAGTAGTGCCAGCCAAGAGCAGTCTGCCAGGCCAAGGGGGCAGAACAAGCCCAGCAGTGCCAGCAATACTCAGGCAGAAGGCGCCGCTGGCCACAGAGGTTTCCAGCTGGCAAAGCGACAACTCAAGGATCCTGTGACATTTTCTTTAAAAATAAACAAATAAATAATACAGAAAAATTAATCAAACAAAAACAAGAATGAAAACATTTTGTCATCATGACTTCTGACATTTTAGATAAAATAAACAGAACATCACAGAATAAGTTTGTCTAATTTGTTTCTCTCTCCAAGGAAGAACTTTTGAGAGGCTTTATTTTTTCCTAAAGAAAAACATTAAGATTGAGAAGGAAAAAGCAAATAAATAGCAACCAGGACAAAGAAATTGTCTTGCAACTTGCCCTTCCAACAGTACACATTTTTCCTTCTTAGAGAGTCATTTGCATTCTCCCCAGTGAAAACATTGGCACCACTATCCCTTGGCTGAGTTCCTTGACAATCCCTGCACTGAAGACATCTGTTACTGAAATAGATTAGGAAAATAAATAGATTAGGGAAAAGGTATTAAGTCTCAGAATATACAAAGGAAGAAATTTCATCTCTATCACCCAACATGGTGTTTTTCCACCTCAGACTCTAAAGAAAGAGATAACCAGAAACTCTGAATATCTAATGTAATTAACTTCTCCTGCCTACATGTCTTCTGTTGCCTCCTGTAATGGGTTGAATTGTGGCCTCCCAAAAGATATGTCCACCTAAAACCTGTGGCTGTAATTGTGTTAAAAAAAAAATCAATGACACTTGTTAAAGCACAGCATGGAAAACTTTATCCAGAAACATCATGATTGGTATAGGGACTGCTACAATGGGGTCTTGCAGTAGCGGAGAGAGATTTGGCTCAACTCTGAATACAGAATAGGCAAGTGGGAATTTATAGCCAAGGAGTAAGGTGGGACTCAGTGCATGGAAAATTACTAAAAGGAAACATCAGGAGTAAGATGGGCATTCTGGTTAAACCGGTGTCCTTGTTGAAGACACACCAGGGTGATCAGACATCACCTGGGGAATGATGGAGGATGAGGAACCCGATCAGCTACAGAGCATGATCAGATATTGAAGGTAGGGGCTTTTAGCTATCCTGACCTAGCAGGGTTCTTTTCTACAACTGGATTTTATAGGAAGTGCACAGATGAGCCTAGGAGAAGTGTCAGGAGCCTGACTAAAGTTTGGCCAAGCAGAGAATCTTTGTCAACTGCTCTGGATTTAATGTTTATGTCCTTCCCAAATTTATAAGTTGAAGCCCTATCCCCAGTGTGATGGTATTTGAAGGTAGGGCCTTTAGGAGGTAATTAGATCATGAGGGTAGAACCTTCTTGAATGGGATTAGTACCCTTATAAGAAAATACATGAAAGATATTATCTCGGTCTCTCTCCCACATGATGATACAGCCAGAAGGCAGCAATCTGCAAGCCAGGAATAAGTCCCTCACCAGAACCCAACCATACTGGTACCCTGATCTTGGACTTCCAGCTCCCAGAACTGTGAGGAATAAATGTTCATTGTTTAAGCCACCCGATTTATGTTATTTGTTATACCAGCCTGACCTGAGTAAGACAGTGAACGTATTTGGAGAGAAGGCTCTTTGCAGGTGTAGTTAACGATCTCGAGAGGAAATCATCTGGATTGGGGTGATCCCTAAGTCCAATGATTAGTGCCCTTTTAAGAGTAGGTGACCATATAGAGACACACAGAGAAGGCCATGTGAAAATGGGGTTGAGATTGGAGCATGGAAAGGATTATCCCTCAGAACTTCCTGAAGAAACCAACCATGACTACACTTTGATTTCAGACTTCTGACCTGCAGAACTGTGAGAGAATAAATAAATGTCTGTTGTTTGAAGCCACTAGTTTGTGGTAATTTGTTTCAGCAGCCCTAGGAAACTACAACTGTTCTACTGGGAACTGCTTTTCCCTTCATTAAAAATGTTTCAAGAATTTGTTAATGTTGACAAAGTTTTCTCCTGTGCACAGCCCCTAGAAAAACCACTTGTTCAAAAGTGAAAAGTGTTCTAAGAGAACAATTGCATACAGAATAGGAAACCTATCATCTGTATAGTATGAAACCTACCTATAAAATAAGAACACTGAATTTTTAATAGACCCCAGAACATTAGTGTCATACTTCAATGTCATCCTTAGACTATACACCTAAATCAAATTGCTACATTCATTCACTCACTCACCCTCTTGAAAGTCTTCTTTTGTATTCACCTTAGAACCTGTTGGCAAGTTACATGAGCAAAACAATTTCATTCATTTATAGTTACAACTCCAAGAATTATTATCCAATCTTTACTCTTAGAAAATTTAAGTTGCAGTGCAGAAACAAATATTGAACTGGACCCCATTTTAAATTTAAAATATATGTATATTCCCAAAAGATGAAGAACTTTGTTGTTGTTTTTTTTTTTTTTTTTTGAGACAGGGTCTCACTCTGTTGCCCAGGCTGCAGTGCAGTGGTGAGATCACAACAGGCCTTGACCTTCCAGGCTCAGCTGATACTCCCACCTCAGCCTCTCAATTAGCTGGGATTACAGGCATGTGCCACCATGCCTGGCTAATTTTTTCTTTTTTTTTTAGAAACAGGGTTTTGCCATGTTGCCCAGGCTGGTCTCAAACTTCTGGGCTCAAGCGATCTACCTGTCTTGTCCTCCCAAAGTGCTGGGATTACAGGCATGAGCCGCTATACCAGGCCAAAACTTTCTTTATTTATTGTTTTTACACCCACCAAACTAGCGAAAATTAAAAGCCTAACAACAGCATGTTTTGGCAAAGATATAAAATATTAGAAAATCTCATACTTTGCTGGTGGTGTGGGTGTAACTGGAACACTACTTTAATCATCATATAGTAAAGTTTAAAATGCATTATCTCTTCCTCCAACAATTCTAAACCTAGGTGTATAGAAGAAACTTTTGCACAAATATACCAAGAGACTTGTGCAAGAAGCTGCAAGGGAACATTGTTTGTAACAACAAAAAGGTGGAAACAGCCCAAATGCCCATAAACAGATAGAACAAATAAATAGATGAAACATACTAATACAATAGAATATAGCAATAAAAATAAGTAAACCACAGTTATATATATCAACATACCAACAAGGGTAAATCACACAACCGTAATGGTGAACAACAACCAAAAAAGGAAGTTGCAGAATCTCATGGAGTTTGTAGCAGACACTGGCAATGCCTTGCTTGTATCCCATTGGACACTACCATTTCAGTGCAGGCCAATCCACCCTCCAACCGCCAGTAACTGCAACTCCTTGCCCAGGGGCTTCTCTTTGCTGAAATCACTCTGCCTGCATGCATGGAAGGCCAGAAGTGCCAGGGAATCACAGGTAATATGTGTAAATACCCCAGCTCCTTTACCCCGTGGATGGGATAACTCTAAGGTATATATTCTGGTTCCAGAGCTCCTCCATGTGATTAAGATATAGTTGCCCACAGTGGTAACTTCTTTGATAGCAACCCTAAGCTGGCCTCCTTTCCTCCCCCATCTCAGTTCCCAGCTCCCCTACTGGGTTTTTGTGGCCCATTTCCCAAATCAACCACTTGCATTATAGTCCATATCTGAGGGTGTGCTTCTGACAAACAAAATTAAGACACTATGATTCTATTTGTATGTGGTTAGTAGAATGGCATTGCAGGCATACCTCAGAGATACTGAAGATTCAGTTCATGAATATTGCAGTAAAATGAGTCACACAAACATTTTGGTTTCCTAATGCATATAAAAGTTATGTTACACTATACAGTAGTCTGTTAAATGTGCAATAGCATTATATCTACAAATACAATGCACATACCTTGATTTTAAATTACTGTGTTGCTAAAATATGCTATCATATGGGCCGGTAGTGATCTTCAGTAATCTTTTTGCTTATTATGCCTTGATGTTGATGGCTCCTGACTTATCAGGGTGGCGGTACTAAAGGTTAGGGCGGTACTAAAGTTTAGCACTTTCTAAAACTAAAACAATAATGAAGTTTGCCACATCAATTGACTCTCCCTTTTACAAAAGATTTCTCTGAAGCATGTGATGCTATCTGATAGCATTTTACCAATAGTAGAATGTCTTTCAAAACTGGAGTCAAACCTTTCAAACTCTGCCAATGCTTTATCAGCTAAGTTTATGTAATATTTTAAATCCTTTGTTGTCATTTCAACAATGTTTATAGCATCTTCACCAGAAGTAGATTCTATCTCAAGAAACCACTTTGCTCATCCATAAGAAGCAACTCCCATTTATTGATCATGATATTGCATTAATTCAGTCACATCTTCAGATCCCCTTCTAGTTCTAGTTCTCTTGCTATTTCTACCATATCTGCAGTTATTTCCTCCACTGAAGTCTTGAACCCCTCCAAATCATTCATGAAGGTTGGAATCCACTTCTTCCAAACTCCTGTTAACGTTGATTTTTGGACCTCCTCCCAATGAATCACAAATATTCTTAATGGCATTTAAAATGATAAATCCATGCTGTCTTTCTGCGTGAGAAAAAATAATAAAATAGAATAAAATGATGAGTCCTTTCCAGCAGGGTTTTCATTGACTTTGCCCAGATCCACCAGAGGGATCACTATTTATGGCAGCTGTAGCCTTATAAAATGTATTTCTTAAATAATAATACTTGAAAGTCAAAAATATCCCTTAATCCATGGGCTGCAGAATGGATGTTTTGTTAGCAGCATCCATCCTGCAGCCCATGGATTGAGGTGTATTTTAATGAAAATAACATTCATCTCCTTGTATATCTCACCAGAAGTCTGTTTGACCAGGTTCATTGTCAATGAACATTAATATTTGGACAGGAGTCTCTTTTTCTAAGCTGTAGATCTCAACAGTGGGCTTAAAATATTCAGGAAACGATGCTGTAAACAGATTTACTGTCACTCTGGCTTTGTTGCTCCATTTATAGAGCAAAGGCAAAGTAGATTTTGCATAATTCTTAAGGGCCCTGGGGTTTTCAGAATGGTAAATGAGCATCAAAGTGAACTTATTATAAAATCACCAGTTGCATTAAAAAGGGAGTCAGCCTGTCCTTTACAGACTGAAGCTTTAATGCCAGGCATTTGTTTCTTCTCTCTGGCTATGGAAGTTCTAGATGACACTTTCTTCAAATAGAAAGTTATTTTGTCTACGCTGAAAATCTGCTTTTTAGTGTAGCTACCAATGATCTTAGCTAGATCTTCTGGATAACTTGCTGCAGCTTCTACATCAGCACTTGCTCCTTTACCTTGCACTTTTATGGTACAGAGAACGTAAGCCTCATAAACCAACCTCTGATAGCTTCAAACTTTTCTTTGGCAGCTTCCTCACCTCTCTCATCCTTCATAGAATTGAAGAGAATTGGAGCCTGGCTCTGGATAAAGCTGTGGCTCAAGGGAATGTGGCTGGTTTGATCTTCTATCCAGACCACTAAAACTTTCTCCATATCTGCAATAAGGCTTTCTTATCATTTATGTATACACTGGAGTAGCACTTTTAATCTCCTTCAAGAACTTTTCCTTTGCATTCACAATTTGGATAATTGTTCCAAGAAGCCCAGCTTTCACCCATTCTCAACTTCTGACATGCCTACCACACCAAGCTCAATCATTTCTAGCTTCTGCCCTGAAGAAAGAGACATGTGACTCTTCCTTTCTACTTGAATACTTAGAGGCCATTGTAGGGGGAGTAACTGGCCTAATTTCAACATCGTTGTGTCTCAGAGAATCTGAGGAGATGGAGAGACATGGGCAAAGTGCTGGTCGATGGAACAGTCAGAACACACACATTTATAGATTAAGTTCACAGTCTTATATGAGTGCTGTTTGTGGCACCCTGAAGCAATTATAATAGCAACACCAAAATCATTGATCACAGATCACCATAATAGATATAATAAAAGTGAAAAAGTTTGAGATATTGTGAGAAATACCAAAATGTGGTACAGAGACATGAAGTGAGCACACACAATGAGAAAACTTGTACCAATAGATTTGCTCGATGGAGGGTGGCTACAAAACTTCAATTTGTAAAAAATGCAGTATCTGTAAAGCACAATGTTGTTTAGAGGAGGTAGATAGCTAATGGTTAAGGGCATTAGCTGGACTGCCTGGGTTTGAAACCAGGGTCTGTCACTTACAAACTATGTGATTCTGAGAAAGCCACTTAACTTCTCTGTGCCTCAGTTTCCCTATGTACTGAATGGGGGATGCTAATAACAGTATTTACCTCATATGGTCGTTGTGAGGATTAGAGTTAACACAGGTGTATTAGTCAATTTTTGCATTTCTATAAAGGAATACCCGAGACTGGGTAATTTTATTTATTTATTTATTTTTTTGAGATGGAGTTTCACTCTTGTTGCCCAGGCTGGAGTGCAGTGGTGCAATCTTGGCTCACTGCAACCTCTGCCTCCCAGGTTCAAGCGATTCTCCTGCCTCAGCCTCCCAACTAGCTGGGATTACAGGCATGCACCACCACACATGGCTTTCTGTACTTTTAGTAGACATTGGGTTTCTCCATGTTGGTCAGGCTGGTCTCGAACTCCCGACCTCAGGTGATCCACCTGCCTTGGCCTCCCAAAGTGCTGGGATTACAGCCATGAGCCAACACGCCCAGCCAAAACTGGGTAATTTTGTAGAGAAAAGAAGTTTAATTGGCTCATGTTTCTGCAGGCTGTACACAAAACATGGTGCCACCATCTGCTTCTGGTGAGGCCTCAGGAAGCTTCCAATCATGGTGGAAGGCATCAGGGGAGCTGGAGTATCACACGGTGAGAGTAGGAGCAAGACAGAGAAAAGTGGGAGGTCCCAGACTCTTTTAAATAACCAGATATCCTGTGAACTGAGTGAAAACTCACTCATCACTGAGGGGATGGTGCTAAACCATTCGTGAGGGATCCACCCCTATGATCCAATCACCTCCCACCAAGTCCTATCTCCAACACTGGGAATCACATTTCAACACGAGGTTTCGAAGGGACAAATACCCAAATCATGTGAATAGGTAAAGGATTTAGAATAGTGTCTAACCAAAAGCAAGCACTCAAATAACATTAACTGTTGCTGTTATTAAAGACACATACATTTTCAATAAAACCATAAAGGTTAACACAAAATTCGGAATTGTGGTAACAATTAATTATGGAAAGAAGGGAGAATGATAGGTTCAGGGAGGTGCATATGAGGGTCTCAAGAGTATTAGTTGTGTTCTATGTTTTAAGCTTGGGCAATGGATTTTTTTTGTTTTATTATGTTTCATAACTTACATATAAATTATTTCCTTTAACGTATCACTATCACATAATTTTTAGAAGCCAAAGAAATAAAACAATCTCCACCAAATATATTCAGAGGTTTGTGTCCTTTAACGGAGTGCTCTCTGCTTCAGCTTCAGTCAGCCTCCCTCTAGAGAGGCACTGGCCTCTCTGACTTCACCCAAGGTGGCCCCTTTGGAGAAAGTTCCCTACAGGACACCTCTGCCTCGCAAGTCCTCTTGATCCCACCACAAATCACATGATCCTTCTGGAAACATTCAGTAACTGTGCTGTTATCTTTAAAGAGATCTTGGTTTTTAGAATTTTCTATTTAATGAAACTTTTTAAAACTTGTAAAACATAAAACAATTACTGTATGCTTATTTTGTTAAAAAAAAAAACTTGTGAATAAAGGTTAAAGCATGCCCACTGTGAGTAGAAAAAAATTCAAACTGTTTTTTCTTCTGCTGTCACACTACCACAACAATCAACACAGAAGACTTCTGTGACCACAAAGATTGATGTTTGTCTCCACACACTAAGCAAGCAATCAGTTCTGCAGTGGAGTCTCCTCCAATTCATTTTAGTTCTAACGCTCTCTACCTGTAGATAGCCTCAGAAACCGCAGGAGGAGACCACCCCTCCTTCCCACCAGTCACAAGTCTGGGCCTTGGGAACTTCTAACCAAACGGCTTCAAATTGCGGTTCCCACAATTCCTCTTTGGGTTTGGTTAATTTGCTAAAGCAGCTCACAGAACTCAGGGAAACACTTGCTTATGTTTACCAGTTTATTACAAAGGATATTTTAAAGAATACAAATAAACAACCAGATGAAGAGATACACAAGGTGAAGTCTGAAAGAATCCTAAGTGCCGGAGTTTCTGCTCCCATGGTGCTGGGGCGTGCCACTCTCCCAGCGCACGGAGGAGTTCTTGTTGCCCTTCCAGTCAGCCTACCCATGTTCAGCTATGTGGAAGCTCTCTGAACCCTCTCCTCTTGAGCCTTATATGAAGACATCACTGGATAGACACGATTGAAGCATGGACAACCAAAACATGATTGAACAAAAAGAGTATGATCTAATACTAAGGGACAGTGGGGAAACCCAGCAAGGCCTGCTCAGATTCTTTGTGGCCTCTCTGTGAAGCATGCTTTCCTCCAGGGTATGGGGCAGGACTACTCTGGAATAATGGTCTTTGACCCACATTAGATTAGAGTCCTGCCTTGGGCAGGTGAAAGGAGGGCAGGGAAAGGTCTGAGAGAGATACGTGAGGCCTGCTTCTGATGCCTAAAGTGCCCCAACATTATAACAGAAGACTGCAACAAGGGCTATGGGAGCTCTGAGCCAGGAATTGTGGATGAAAACCAACATATTTATATAATAATATCACACTCACATTACATTATTCAGCTATAACCTCTGTTAATAATGTCTATCCTTCCAGATTTCATACTATATTATACATTTTAAAACAAAATTAGATTTTAAAGAGGTGATATTAATATGCCTTTTAAAATTAATATACTGTTTCAGTACATTTTTCTTTCTTTTTTTTCTTTCCAATTAGACTTCTTTGTAGGAATAAACAGAAGAGACTCAACTGCCGCTAGGTCAGCAAAGGTAGGAAGAGTTTACTCTAATGTTACCAACGCACTAAGAAATACAGGGATCCACACGAAATCTAGAAAAAGAACCTGTCTGACCCGGCCTTACAGAGCTTGGAAGCTCTTGGAATGCTGGCAGCAGGAGTCTGGGGCCTGACTCTAGGGTTTTGCCATTAATGTGATTACACAGTAATGCCTATCTCTTCCTGTCAACAGGCTTTCCAGCCCTGTGTCTTTCCCCCACTTATATCTCTTGCTTATTCATAGCTTCTATTTTCCCATAACCTCAACTTATTGAAACCTTTAGCTTGTAAATGACCCATTATTACCATTCTAGCCTCTCCTTATCTCAAGGACTTTTACCTTTTGCCTACTCTGTCAACCACATAAAATCTTTCTGCATGTTCGATTTCAGATTCATGACACAGAGACTCTGATGGACACTGACAGCCTCTTTATCAGCAAAGTTTTTTGCATCAGGCGTTTTGATAGGTGATTGGTCAAGATAGAGACTGGCTACCCTGGTTGGACTGTGCCCTGCAAGGGTCAACATTCCTACCCTTCCCAGTGGAGCTCCCTTGGTATGTTATGTGTCTGGCTAGAATTGTGGTGCCCTCTCGTGGACATTTTCAGTATTACAAGAGCCATAATTTTCTTCTAGGATTGTTTTCAAACTATGGGTACGTTAATTTAGGATGATGAAATCAACGAGCAGTTGACAACAATACATTTGGTCCAGAATTGTAATAATGAAATGGAAAAATATAAGAGTGCATCTCATTTATTAAGATTGAGTATTGTTTTGGCCGGGCGCGGTGGCTCACGCCTGTAATCCCAGTACTTTGGGATGCCGAAGCGGGCCGATCACGAAGTCGAGAGATCGAGACTATCTTGGCTAACACGGTGAAACCCCGTCTTTACTAAAAATACAAAAAAAAAATTAGCCGGGCGTGGTGGCGGGTGCCTGTAGTCCTGCTACTCGGGAGGCTGAGGCAGGAGAATGGCGTGAACCCCAGAGGCAGAGCTTGCAGTGAGCTGAGATCACGCCACTGCACTCCAGCCTGGGCAACAGAGCGAGACTCCGTCTCAAAAAAAAAAAAAAAACAAAAAACAAAAAACAAAGATTGAGTATTGTTTCATGAAATTTTGTTTTAGATGTGAGTATGTGTGTGTGTGTGTGTGTGTGCGCGAGTGCGTGCGTATAAATGTATTTGGTGCAAAAGCAATTGCGGTTTAAAAAATGTCAAAAACCACAGTTGCTTTTGGACCAACCTAAATATGTGATATTCAAATATCGTAACATAGGCATAACATAACATAGGCATATGTTATGCCTAATCTAATCTAACGTGGGTCAAATAACATAGGCATAGACACCCATTGTAAACAACTAACACAGCTATATTAGAGGGAGCTAGCTATTCAGCCTTTAATGGATGGCCAAGATTGAGATGTAAAATGTTTATTTTTAAATATAGGTCATGTCAAAACAATTTGAAAGATACTGTTCTAGAATACAACTCAATGTAGCTATATATCATACATTTTAATAATCACATAGTATTTGTATAATTTACTATAATTTAGGTAACCCAGTGGTTCTCTCTCCTTGTATAACACATTCCTACCAGTAAGAGAGGCTCTAGGTAATTTGGAAAAACTCTTATGACACTTCTGTCTCCCATCTGACACCCACATTCTCTCTTTCTCTCTCTCTCACTCACACACACACACACGTTGAGCATTACTAATTTTAACAATTTTCCTATCATTGGCTATTTAGATTAGAAACTTTGGAGAGGGAATAGAATGAATGGTTAAGAATGTAGGCTCTAAAGCTAGACTGCTGGGATGAACTCTTCCATTTACTGGGTGTGTGACCAGGTTACTTCATCTGTCAAATGGGGATGGTAATAGCCTCAATAGTACCTCCCTCATAGGGTTGTCTATGAGGTTTGAATGAATTAACTTATCTAAAGTGCTCAGATCAATATATGGTAAATACTCAATTAAATGTTAGGTATTATCACTATTTAGGTTGTTCAATATATGGTAAATACTCAATTAAATGTTAGGTATTATCACTATTTAGGTTGTATCCAGTTTTTCACTATTGTAAGTAAAAATATTGATGCAATGAATATCTATGTAGCAAAATCTTTGGAAAGCAGACTTTGTTAAGTCTACTTGTGAAAATAGAATTGCTAGGTATAATGATAAGTATATTTTTAAGGGGTTTTAAAAATTTTGCTAAATTATCCACCTGGAAGGACCCTTTACCACCAGTGATTGAAAGGCCAAACTCGGAGGAGGAGCCAAGATGGCCGAATAGGAACAGCTCCGGTCTACAGCTCCCAGTGTGAGTGACGCAGAAGACGAGTGATTTCTGCATTTCCATCTGAGCTTTGAAGAGAGCAGTGGTTCTCCCAGCACGCAGCTGGAGATCCGAGAACGGGCAGACTGCCTCCTCAAGTGGGTCCCTGACCCCTGACCCCCGAGCAGCCTAACTGGGAGGCACCCCCCAGCAGAGGCAGAATGACACCTCACATGGCCCGGGTACTCCAACAGACCTGCAGCTGAGGGTCCTGTCTGTTAGAAGGAAAACCATCAAACAGAAAGGACATCCACACCAAAAACCCATCTGTACATCACCATCATCAAAGACCAAAAGTAGATAAAACCACAAAAATGGGGAAAAAACAGAGCAGAAAAACTGGAAACTCTAAAAAGCAGAGCGCCTCTCCTCCTCCAAAGCAACGCAGTTCCTTACCAGCAACGGAATAAAACTGGACGGAGAATGACTTTGACGAGTTGAGAGAAGAAGGCTTCAGAGGATCAAATTACTCTGAGCTACGGGAGGACATTCAAACCAAAGGCAAAGAAGTTGAAAACTTTGAAAAAACTTTAGAAGAATGTATAACTAGAATAACCAATACAGAGAAGTGCTTAAAGGAGCTGATGGAGCTGAAAACCAAGGCTCGAGAACTACGTGAAGAATGCAGAAGCCTCAGGAGCTGATGCGATCAACTGGAAGAAAGGGTATCAGCGATGGAAGATGAAATGAATGAAATGAAGGGAGAAGGGAAGTTTGGAGAAAAAAAGAATAAAAAGAAACGAGCAAAGCCTCCAGGAAATATGGGACTATGTGAAAAGACCAAATCTACGTCTGATTGGTGTACCTGAAAGTGATGGGCAGAATGGAACCAAGTTGGAAAACACTCTGCAGGATATTATCCAGGAGAACTTCCCCAATCTAGCAAGGCAGGCCAACATTCAGATTCAGGAAATACAGAAAATGCCACAAAGACACTCCTTGAGAGGAGCAACACCAAGACACATAATTGTCAGATTCACCAAAGTCGAAATGAAGGAAAACATGTTAAGGGCAGCCAGAAAGAAAGGTCGGGTTACCCTCAAAGGGAAGCCCATCAGACTAACAGCAGATCTCTCAGTAGAAACTCTACAAGCCAGAAGAGAGTGGGGGCCAATATTCAACATTCTTAAAGAAAAGAATTTTCAACCCAGAATTTCATATCCAGCCAAACTAAGCTTCATAAGTGAAGGAGAAATAAAATCCTTTACAGACAAGCAAATGCTGAGAGATTTTGTCACCACCAGGCCTGCCCTAAAAGAGCTCCTGAAGGAAGTGCTAAACATGGAAAGGAACAACCGGTACCAGCCACTGAAAAATCATGCCAAAATGTAAAGACCATCGAGACTAGGAAGAAACTGCATCAACTAATGAGCAAAATAACCAGCTAACATCATAATGACAGGATCAAATTCACACATAACAATATTAACTTTAAATGTAAATGGACTAAATGCTCCAATTAAAAGACACAGACTGGCAAACTGGATAAAGAGTCAAGACCCATCAGTGTGCTGTATTCAGGAAACCCATCTCATGGGCAGAGACACACATAGGCTCAAAATAAAAGGATGGAGGAAGATCTACCAAGCAAATGGAAAACAAAAAAAGGCAGGGGTTGCAATCCTAGTCTCTGATAAAACAGACTTTAAACCAACAAAGATCAAAAGAGACAAAGAAGGCCATTACATAATGGTAAAGGGATCAATTCAACAAGAAGAGCTAACTATCCTAAATATATATGCACCCAATACAGGAGCACCAAGATTCATAAAGCAAGTCCTGAGTGACCTACAAAAAGACTTAGACTCCCACACATTAATAATGGGAGACTTTACCCCACTGTCAACATTAGACAGATCAGCAAGACAGAAAGTCAACAAGGATACCCAGGAATTGAACTCAGCTCTGCACCAAGTGGACCTAATAGACATCTACAGAACTCTCCACCCCAAATCAACAGAATATACATTTTTTTCAGCACCACACCACACCTATTCCATAATTGACCACATACTTGGAAGTAAAGCTCTCCTCAGCAAATGTAAAAGAACAGAAATTATAACAAACTACCTCTCAGACCACAGTGCAATCAAACTAGAACTCAGGATTAAGAATCTCACTCAAAACGGCTCAACTACATGGAAACTGAACAACCTGCTCCTGAATGACTACTGGGTACATAACGAAATGAAGGCAGAAATAAAGATGTTCTTTGAAACCAACGAGAACAAACACACAACATACCAGAATCTCTGGGACGCATTCAAAGCAGTGTGTAGAGGGAAATTTATAGCACTAAATGCCCACAAGAGAAAGCAGGAAAGATCCAAAATTGACACCCTAACATCACAATTAAAAGAACTAGAGAAGCATGAGCAAACACATTCAAAAGCTAGCAGAAGGCAAGAAATAACTAAAATCAGAGCAGAACTGAAGGAAATAGAGACACAAAAATGCTTCAAAAAATTAACGAATCCAGGAGCTGGTTTTTTTGAAAGGATCAACAAAATTGATAGACTGCTAGCAAGACTAATAAAGAAAAAAAGAGAGAAGAATCAAATAGACGCAATAAAAAATGATAAAGGGGATATCACCACTGATCCCACAGAAATACAAACTACCATCAGAGAATACTACAAACACCTCTACACAAATAAATTAGAAAATCTAGAAGAAATGGATAAATTCCTTGACACATACACTCTCCCAACACTAAACCAGGAATAAGTTGAATCTCTGAATAGACCAATAACAGGAGCTGAAACTGTGGCAATAATCAATAGCTTACCAACCAAAAAGTTTCCAGGACCAGATGGATTCACAGCCGAATTCTACCAGAGGTACAAGGAGAAACTGACACCATTCCTTCTGAAACTATTCCCATCAATAGAAAAAGAGGGAATCCTCCCTAACTCATTTTATGAGGCCAGCATCATCCTGATACCAAAGCCGGGCAGAGACACAACCAAAAAAGAGAATTTTAGACCAATATCCTTGAGGAACATTGATGCAAAAATCCTCAATAAAATACTGGCAAACCGAATCCAGCAGCACATCAAAAAGCTTATCCACCATGATCAAGTGGGCTTCATCCCTGGGATGCAAGGCTGGTTCAATATACGCAAATCAATAAATGTAATCCAGCATATAAACAGAACCAAAGACAAAACCCACATGATCATCTCAATAGATGCAGAAGAGGCCTTTGACAAAATTCAACAACCCTTCATGCTAAAATCTCTCAATAAATTAGGTATTGATGGGACATATCTCAAAATAATAAGAGCTATCTATGACAAACCCACAGCCAATATCATACTGAATGGGCAAAAACTGGAAGTATTCCCTTTGAAAACTGGCACAAGACAGGGATGCCCTCTCTCCACTCCTATTCAACATAGTGTTGGAAGTTCTGGCCAGGGCAATTAGGCAGGAGAAGGAAATGAAGGGTATTCAATTAGGAAAAGAGGAAGTCAAATTGTCCCTGTTTGCAGATGACATGATTGTATATCTAGAAAACCCCACTGTCTCAGCCCAAAATCTCCTTAAGCTGATAAGCAACTTCAGCAAAGTCTCAGGATACAAAATCAATGTACAAAAATCACAAGCATTCTTATACACCAACAACAGACAAACAGAGAGCCAAATCATGAGTGAACTCCCATTCACAATTGCTTCCAAGAGAATAAAATACCTAGGAATCCAACTTACAAGGGATGTGAAGGACCTCTTCAAGGAGAACTACAAACCACTGCTCAAGGAAATAAAAGAGGATACAAACAAATGGAAGAACATTCCATGCTCATGGGTAGGAAGAATCAATATCGTGAAAACGGCCATACTGCCCAAGGTAATTTACAGATTCATTGCCATCCCCATCAGGCTACCAATGACTTTCTTCACAAAATTGGAAAAAACTACTTTAAAGTTCATATGCAACCAAAAAAGAGCCCGCATCACCAAGGCAATCCTGAGCCAAAAGAACAAAGCTGGAGGCATCACCCTACCTGACTTCAAACTATACTACAAGGCTACAGTAACCAAAACAGCATGGTACTGGTACCAAAACAGACATATAGATCAATGGAACAGAACAGAGCCCTCAGAAATAATGCCGCATATCTACAACTATCTGATCTTTGACAAACCTGAGAAAAACAAGCAATGGGGAAAGGATTCCCTATTTAATAAATGGTGCTGGGAAAACTGGCTAGCCATATGTAGAAAGCTGAAACTGGATCCCTTCCTTACACCTTATACAAAAATCAATTCAAGATGGATTAAAGACTTAAACATTAGACCTAAAACCATAAAAACCCTAGAAGAAAACCTAGGCATTACCATTCAGGACATAGGCATGGGCAAGGACTTCATGTCTAAAACACCAAAAGCAATGGCAACAAAAGCCAAAATTGACAAATGGGATCTAATTAAACTAAAGAGCTTCTGCACAGCAAAAGAAACTATCATCAGAGCGAACAGACAACCTACAAAATGGGAGAAAATTTTCACAACCTACTTATCTGACAAAGGGCTAATATCCAGAATCTACAATGAACTCAAACAAATTTACAAGAAAAAAACAAACAACCCCATCGAAAAGTGGGCAAAGGATATGAACAGACACTTCTCAAAAGAAGACATTTATGCAGCCAAAAGACACATGAAAAAATGCTCACCATCACTGGCCATCAGAGAAATGCAAATCAAAACCACAATGAGATACCATCTCACACCAGTTAGAATGGAAATCATTAAAAAGTCAGGAAACAACAGGTGCTGGAGAGGATGTGGAGAAATAGGAACACTTTTACACTGTTGGTGGGACTGTAAACTAGTTCAATCATTGTGGAAGTCAGTGTGGCGATTCCTCAGGGATCTAGAACTAGAAATACTATTTGACCCAGCCATCCCATTACTTGGTATATACCCAAAGGACTATAAATCATGCTGCTATAAAGACACATGCACACGTATGTTTATTGCGGCATTATTCACAATAGCAAAGACTTGGAACCAACCCAAATGTCCAACAATGATAGACTGGATTAAGAAAATGTGGCACATACACACCATGGAATACTATGCAGCCATAAAAAATGATGAGTTCATGTCCTTTGTAGGGACATGGATGAAATTGGAAATCATCATTCTCAGTAAACTATTGCAAGAACAAAAAACCAAACACTGCATATTCTCACTGATAGGTGGGAATTGAACAATGAGAACACATGGACACAGGAAGGGGAACATCACACTCTGGGGACTGTTGTGGGGTGGGGGGAGAGGGGAGGGATAGCATTGGGAGATATACCTAATGCTAGATGACAAGTTAGTGGGTGCAGCGCACCAGCATGGCACATGTATACATATGTAACTAACCTGCACATTGTGCACATGTACCCTAAAACTTAAAGTATAATAATAATAAATAAATTAAAAACAAAAAAAGAAAGTCCCAACTCTAGTCAACCCTGGATCTTAAGATTTAAAACAAAAAAAGCTCTGCCAATTTCATCAGGGAATGATGTTATTTAAATTTTGTTTGTCTTTGTTTACTAGTGATGTAAAACAATTTTTCACATTTTTCAAGCTTATTTGTTGATATGGTTTGGCTGTGTCCCTACTCAAATCTCAAATTGAATTATATCTCCCAGAATTCCCACATGTTATGGGAGAGATCCAGGGGGAGGTAATTGAATCATGGGGGCTGGTCTTTCCTGTCCTATTCTCATGGTAGTAAGTCTCACCAGATCTGATGAGTTTATTAGGGGTTTCCACTTTTGCTTCTTCCTCATTTTATCTTGCTGCCACCATGTAAGAAATGCCTTTCACCTCACGCCATCATTCTGATACTTCCCCAGCCATGTAGAACTGTAAGTCCAGTTAAACCTCTTTTTCTTCCCAGACATGAAAATGGACTAATACAGGACATTGGTACCAGTAGAGTGTGGTGTTGCTGAAAAGATACCCAAAAATGTGGAAGCGACTTTGGAACTGAATAACAGGTAGAGGTTAGACAGTTTGGAGGGCTCAAAAGAAGACAAGAAAATGTGAGAAAGTTTGGAACTTTCTAGAGACTTGTTGAACAGCTTTGCCCAAAATGCTGATAGTAATATGGACAATAAAGTCCTGGCTGAGGTGGTCACAGATGGAAATGAGGAATTTTTGCAAACTGGAGCAAAGGTGACTCTTGTTATATTTAGCATTTTGTCCTACCCTAGAGATTTGTGGAACTTTGAATTTGAGAGAGATGATATAGGGTATCTGGCAGAAGAAATTTCTAAGCAGCAAAGCATTTAAGAGGTGACTTGGGTACTGTTAAGGGAATTCTGTTTTATAAGGGAAGTAGAGCATAAAAGTTTGGAAAATTTGCAGCCTGACAACGTGATAGAAAAGAAAAGCATACTTTCTGGGGAGAAATTGTAGCTGGCTGCAGAAATTTGCATAAGCAGCAAGGAGCCTATGTTAATCCCCAAGACCATGGAGAAAATGTCTCCAGGCCATGTCAGAGATCTTCATCGCAGCCCCTCCCATCACAGGCCCAGAGGCTCAGGGGGGAAAAGTGGTTTCATGGGCCAGGCCCAGGGTCTCCATATTATATGCAGCCTAGGGACTTGGTGCCCTGTGTCCCAGTCACTCCAGCCATGGCAGAAAGGGGCCAACGTACTGCTCAGGCTGTGACTTCAGAGGGTGCAAGACCCAAGCTTTGGCAGCTCCCACATGGTGTTGGGTCTGTGGGTGCACAGAAGTCAAGAATTGAGGTTTGGGAACCTCCGCCTAGATTTCAGAAGATATATGGAAACGTCTGGATGCCCAGGCAGAAGTTTGCTGCAGGAATGGAGCCCTCATGGAGAACCTGTGCTAGGGCAGTGCAGAAGGGAAATGTGGGGTCGGAGCCTCCACAGAGTCCCTACTGGGGCACTGCCTAGTGAACCTGTGAGAAGAGGGCTGCCATCCTTGAGATCCCAGAATATTAGATCCACCGACAGCTTGTACTGTTCACCTGGAAAAGCCACAGACACTCAATGCCAGCTCATGAAAGCCACTGGGAGGGAGGCTGTACCCTGCACAGCCACAGAGGCAGAGCTGCCCAAGACCATAGGAACCTACCTGTTACATCAGCGTGACCTGGATGTGAGACCTGGAGTTAAAGGAGATCATTCATTTTGGAGCTTTAAAATTTGATGGCCCTGCTGGATTTTGGACTTGCATGGGCCCTATAACCCCTTTGTTTTGGCCAATTTCTCCCATTTGGCTGTTTTTACCCAATACATATACCCTCATTGTATCTAGGAAGTAACTAACTTGCTTTTGATTTTACAGGCTCATAGTCCAAAGGGACTTGCCTTGTCTTAGATGAGACTTTGGACTGTGGACTTTGGGTTAATGCTGAAATGAGTTAAGACTTTTGGGGACTATTGGGAAGGCATGATAGGTTTTGAAATGTGTGAACACAAATTTGGAGGAACCAAGGGTGGAATGATATGGTTTGGCTCTGTGTCCCCACCCAAATCTCAACTTAATTGTATCTCCCAGAATTTCCATGGGTTGTGGGAGGGACCCAGGGTGAGGTAATTGGATCATGGGGGCTGGCCTTTCTCGTGCTATTCTCGTGATAGTGAATAAGTCTCATGAGATCTGATAAGTTTATTAGGGATTTCCACTTTTGCTTCTTCCTCATTTTCTCTTGCCACCACCATGTAAGAGGTGCCTTTTGCCTCCCACCATGATTCTGAGGCCTCACCAGCCATGTGGAACTGTAAATCCAATTAAACCTCTTTTTCTTTTTTTTTTTTTTTTGAGACGGAGTCTCGCTCTGTCGCCCAGGCTGGAGTGCAGTGGTGCGATCTCGGCTTACTGCAAGCTCCGCCTCCCGGGTTCAGGCCATTCTCCTGCCTCAGCCTCCAGAGTAGCTGGGACTACAGGCACCCACCACCGCGCCTGGCTAATTTTTTGTATTTTTAGAAGAGATGGGGTTTCACCATGGTCCCGATCTCCTGACCTCGTGATCCACCTGCCTCAGCCTCCCAAAGTGCTGGGATTACAAGCGTGAGCCACCGTGCCTGGCCAAACCTCTTTTTCTTCCCAGTCTTGGGTATGTCTTTATCAGTAGCATGAAAACAGACTAATATATTTGTCATCTATGTTTGACCCACCAGTAGGCCCCCTTGAGGATGTGTCTTGATGTAGAGTAACTTTTACAATGTGACAATTTCCCAACTAACCTGTGAGGCTCTCATTTTATAATCTTATACCCTGGCCAAGTGCAAAGTCCTGCACATCACTGATCCAGATACATTTAGTTGAATTGAATATTCCAGTTTCCACATCTGATTTCTGCAATGAATTTTTGAGCAGAATTATCTGGCAGTCAGGAAAAGGAAGACATCAGATTGATCTCTTCTACTGTCTCAAAATGGCCTTAAGGTATCCTTCCTTTGCACTTCTGGGAATTAGGTAATTACATAAGAACATTTAAATGCATTTCTTTATTATTACTGCTTCTCTCTGTTGGTTATACGTTAAAATGTCCCCTCATCAAAGAAAAAAATCATTTTCATATTTGAGACATTGTAATTCCAAATGGGACTGCCTTCTCATCAGCAGCAAACATTTATAAAGCACCTACTGCATATCAGACATGGGGATGGTGTGGGGGAAAGAGTATGTACAAAGACGATACCCATTTCATTCTCACGAGGAAGTTAGCCCTTAGCTGGTGAGGGAAAAAGCATAGTGAGGGGAGAATGCTATGGAAGGGGCATTAGGAATTGATGTTCTATGCCCATGCCAGATCTAACTTACCGGGTAACCACGGATAAATCCCTTAACCTCTCTGCACTTTCATTTTCTTACCTGGGAAGTTAAGAACATGAGATTATGTTTATACCATCCTCCCAACTGCATCATTCTATGAGCTACAGGGTTTAAGAAATAAAAAGATGGAGTAAGAAAGACAGACAGTCAGATTACTAAGTGGTCACTGCCAGACAGCAAGATGGGAACCACACAACAGGGAAGGGCTTAAAGGAGAGAAAGGGCATGTCCAGTTGAGGCAATGGAGGGGGATTTGTAGAGGGTGAAGTCTGGCTGGACCTTGTTGGGAGAGGGTTCAGTAGGTAGAGAAGATGGTGTGAAAAATGAAGTTAGAGAAATGGCATGAACAAAGGGTAGATGCCAAGGTAAGAAAGTGCTACACATGCTCTTGGGACCCTGAATAGAGCAGTTTAGCTAGAACAGAAGGTTCTTGTAAATTTCCAATGAGATTTCACCCTAATAATGAAATGATTTATGGGGAAGGCCTTGACTATACAGCATAGTTTAGCTTCAAGGCTTCATGTGCACCTGTGCCAGATGAGATTTTCAGGAACACTAAATGTGAGAGGAGAGCGCTGTGGTCTGTTAGTGCTATGCACTGGGATAAGAGTCAGGTGTGCGGCAAGGAGGGGCTCCTCTGTGACAAGAGTTTGTCATTCCAGTCATAGGTTCCAGGATGAATCAAAGTTTTTGAACAAGGTCAACACAAAGCAGTGTTTTAGGGTAACTCACCTGTGTGAAACACAGATTACGCTGGAGAAAGAAGAGATTAGAGGAAGGAAACTGGTTAGGAGGTTATCATAGTACTCAAGGCCCCGTGCCTAGCTTTGGGTACTGGCCATGGGCATGAAAAAGCTATGGCCAAAGATGGTTGCTGGAATGGCCAATAGAAAATTCCTAAAAGGAAGTGATTATGCAGGCCTAGAAGGTGGGAGAGGTGAGGAGAAGTCCTGGGAAACTGCAGGCAGTGGAAATGCAGAATACAGAAGGGGAAAGGAGCACTAACTCCTCTTCTGAGCTGTAAGGAAGACAAGACATTGAAAAGTTCCAGGTGGAGGAAAGGAAGCTCATACCTTTGTCTTTTTCTTTCTTTTCAATGTATGGTACAGTGGGAAGTAATCTATTGGCATGGCTGGGGGCATGAGTTTTGCAGCCAGACAGAATGATTTTTTAGTCATAAAGTTTTACTTCAATTCTCCCATGACAATATTTTTAGAAAACACACGACTAAAATTTAAAAAGAAAAATTGCTGGATTAAACTAAAGGGGAAGAAAACTGTTAAAAATACAATGAAGAGTTGGCAAGAAAAAGGAATTTTCAGAGGCAGAATAAGTGAAAATAAGAATCAGAGAATTAAGCAGATAAATGAAACCAGGTTTCACTTTGAGGATTTTAATTTAACCCAAATGAACTTGAGCTTCTATTCTTAATGGTTTCTATGGATGCACCAGAGAGGACCTAAAACCCAAATCCACACAAGATGGGAGGATGAGAGATCACCAGTCTTCCACATTTAAGCTGGGCTCCCCGGGGGCCACATCCTCAGTGGTAATGTAAGCTAGAAATAGCCAGCTTCCCAGGGAGCCACAAGAAAAACCGATTGCCTCAAACCTTGATACTGAGCGATGTAGAAAAACATCTATGAGAATTTATAACCACAAAATACTCTCTCAATAGGTTCTCAGCCCCAAAACAGCCCTATCAGAGTACTTTGGAAAATGAAAAACCCTTAGGGCAAGAATTTAAAGTGGCCCTGAGTTAGCAGTGGCCTCAGGCATCTGGCAGACACAAACATATGTTCTCCGTGGAAGAAAACACCTTAAATATGGGCTTCCAAGAATTTCCATAAAGTTCCAAGAAAATGTAACTCACTGTCAAAAACCACAATACTCACAAACAAACATGAATGAGAGCTAACAAGAAAACAGGCACCAGACACTAGAATCAGAACCACAAATCCTTCACAGATAAGAATCATCAGACAAGTATCAGAACATACATGTGTAGGTAAAGCAATTAACACTAAGAGAAGTAGGTAACTTGCCTAAGTTTGGCGAGCTGTAAGTGACAGCCAAAGTCTTTAGCCACAGTCTGAAATCAGGTCTGTCTGATGCTAAAGCTTTTTATTTTTTCTTTTAAAGGGAATACTTAATGCATTAAGTATATACCTCCCACAGCTTTGCCAATGCTTTATCATGTTTGCTTCATATTTTTGTAAAGAAATAAAATATATTTAATATATAAAATTGAAGCCCCATTTGCATCTCTGCCCCATACCATTTCCATCCCACATACCCTAGAAGTTTATAATGCCCTTGCATGCTTTTGTCATTCTTCTGCAACTTGCTTTTCCCCTTACCACTGCATTTTTGAGTTTCATCTATGTTGATACTTAGAGCTCATCTAGTTCATTTATTTTAATATTGTATAATTCTCTATTATTTGAAAATACACAAAGACTCATTTACTCACTTTTACAATAATGGAAATTTAGGTTTTCAATTTTGTACCGCACTTGGGGGTTTCTTTGGTATATACAGACGGCAGGAAGAGATGAGCATCTTTAACTTATTAGATATAGCCAGATGGATTTCCAAAGTTGCACAGTTATTATTATTATTATTTTGAGACAGAGTTTCACTCTGTTGCCCAGGCTGGAGTGCAGTGGCACAATCTCGGCTCACCGCAAAGTTGCACAGTTTTATGTTCCCACTAGCGATGCATCCAAGTTACTTCAGCTCCACATTCTTAACAATACTCAGTATTGTGAGATATTTTTATTTTTGATAATATTACAGGTATGAAATTCTATCTCATTGTATTAATTTGCATTTTCCTGTTTACTAGGGAGACTAAGCATCGTTTCAGATATTTATTGGCTTTTGGGTTTTCTCGTTAGTGACTTACCTATTCAAATCCTTTGCCCATTTTGCTACTGACTTCTTTGCCGTTTTTCTTGCTGATTTGTAGAAGTCCTATTATATATTCTGGATACCAATTTTTCACTGGTAATAGATGCCAGTGAATCTATTAGTGAATATCTTTTCCCTATCCATGGTTTGTCTTTTCATTTTTAAAAAGCATATTTTGATGTGCAAAAGTTTTAATTTGGACACAATTTATTAATCTTTCCCTTTATGGTTTGTTCCTTGCATGTCTTGTTTAAAAAGCATTACTCTATTCAAGGTTATAAATATACTCTTCTATACTTCATGCTAGATGTTTTAATTCTGCTTTCCACATTTAGATCTTTAATCCATCTGGAATCCATGTATGTGTTTGATGTGAAATAGGAACGTAATTTTACTGTATGCTGTGTAGGTAACCAAGAACCCGTCCTTTCCCAGTTAATTTAGTAATATAATGTCAATGAAGACAAGGAAGATGATGATTCAGAAACTCACTAAGAACCAGGACATTTATCAGAATGTGGCAGAAATGTTTATTAAGTCCACTAGAACTGAACTGAACACATAATTGGCAGACAATCCGTTCTATGCTTCGGAAACTGAGCAAACTGGCCTGCTTTCAATAGAGGGAATGTCTTTAGTTTTTTTTGCCACTGTATTTCAGAAAGTCAAATTCTATTGGCTAGTCATAGGCACTGTCTTTTGAGGCAGCCATTGTGCTTTTCCCATTTTTCTGACAGCCAACCCCATCAATTTACTCTTGTTAAAATTCCTTCTCACAATATATATCTTATTCACTTTTGTATCCCCAAGTGCCATTTATACTATTTAACTCATACTTTCGAGTAAATGTTTTTTGCATAAATATCTTAAAAGAATCAGTCCCTTTCTTCATATATCCATCCAGGGATTGCGACCTTCAGAAAACAATTAGACAGAAAGCTATTTTCAGTCACACAACACATGCTGGAACATATAGTTCCCATAGCAAAAGCTGTAAATACAGGCAGAAACGTTCTGGGAAATAGTTTTGTTTCCTCTATTTGATTACTAAGAGCCAGGCACCGAGGGCAGAAGGCTCCACTTCATTTGGCAAAATCACATCAGAGTGACTGTCAGACACTGAGCATCAGGAGAAAGGCATACAGCTAAGGATGTGGGAAGGATGCCTGCCAATTCAACATGCTTATTGAACATCTGTAAAATGATAATGTCTGTGTTTTATACAACACCTGGCATCTAGTAGAAGCACATTAAACTGAAGTTTATCATTGTAGTTATTGTTTTTATGTGCCAGTTACTTACAAACCAGAGAATAATAAGACAAGGTTCTTATCCAAGTACATTTAAAAGGGTGGTTGGGGTGGGGTAGTAAGGCCTTCAGGAGGGAGAAGCAGACATGGAAAGGAGTGGGATGTTTGCTTTTGTATAATAGGTGAAATTTAAGCATGTGTGTAGACTGAGGGGAAGGAATCCAGGAAGAGAGAATAACAAAATCTAGGAGAATCAGAACATCATGCAGAAAGCTTCCAGTGAAGTGACAAGAAATTCCAATCAAGAGCTCAGATGGAGGAGTTACACTTGGAAAGCAGGGAAACTTCTCTTCTTAGAGAAGATTGGCAAAGGGCCAAAAAACTAGGGTGGACTTCAGATCTTCTGGGCTTCCGCACAAGAATAAATCCTGGTGACCCTGGCAAGGAGACAGCACAGTGGAGAGAAGAGACTTTGGAGCCAAACAGACCCAGTGTTACATCCTAATTCACCACTTACAGCTTTGGACCCTTAATCAAATTTCTGATGTCTCTTATCCTCCTTTTCATCATCTGTAAGATGGAAATAAAACACAAGCAATGACATGAGTGTTTACATAAAATGCACATAATCGCATGTAATTATTTAATGCACGTAATGGGCATAGCACTGTGTTGGGCAATAATCCGTGAGTGGTAGCAATCATTAAGAAGCTAAGAAAAAATGACACTAAATTCTGACCAAGTGAGTTTACAGCTTTGTATAAAAATAATTACTTGAGTAAAAATCTTTTAGAATCCTTTGTCTGCCTGAGAATGTTCCTTTATTTAAACAAATTTCAAAGTAAGCCTTCCTGTATGTCTTCCCATTACCCTCTACCACACTCCCAACAACTGAAGATATTTTCTTTATTCAAATGTATTCAACTAATATGAAACAAGAACAGTTTTAAAAGTCAGCTATTTAAAAGAAACTTTTAAGAATAAAACAACTTTTAGAAAACATATTAAATACATATATTATTGAATATTAGTCATTTGGGTTAAATATGTAATTTAATAAAATACATGAAGTTATATATTATATTATATATTATATAATTTATTAAAATCAAGTAAAGTGTCTATAATATTTGTAGATTAATTTTTAATGCTGAATTCCCAAATTTAGAAAGATGTTGATTTTTTTTGTTGAAACTTTGAAAGAGTAGAAAATTATTTATTTTCTTACTAAATAAAATGAACATTTAGAGATATGGCATGATGAACTACCCAACTATCATGTTATCAAAAATTTTTTAAAATAGTAGAGAAAGACTCACAATAAAAATGCAATAATCCCCTGCCCTACTTCTTCCTAGTTTGTTTCTCACCTCCACAGACAACAACTATTAATCATTTGTTTTTTGTCTTTCTGGCATTATCAACAGAAAGACTATAACAGAAAGTATATATTATACTTTCTCATACTATTTTTTTAAATTCTTGTCATTGAAAAGCTCAAACAAAATAATCACATAGCAATAACTAATTTAAAAACCTAACTCAAGATCATTTAAAGTGTACTCAGCTTCTGAAGAGCATGTATCTATATTAAACAAGTTCTCTTTAAACATATGTGTATTAGTCTGTTTTCACACTGCTGATAAAGACATACCCAAGACTGGGCAATTTACAAAAGAAAGAGGTTTAACTGGACTTACAGTTCCACATGGCTGGGGAAGCCTCACAATCATGGTGGAAGACAAGGAGGAGCAAATCACATCTTACATGGATGGCAGCAAGCAAAAAGAGCTCGTGCAGGAAAACTCCCCCTTATAATGACCATCAGAACTCGTGAGACTTACTCACTATCATGAGCACAGCAAGGGAAAGACCTGCCTTGATGATTTAATTATCTCCTACCAGCTCCCTCCCACGACATGTGGGAATTCAAGATAAGATTTGGGTAGGACAAAGCCAAACCATATCATATGGTATAACTTAATTGGCAATGCATGACTCTAAATAGTCAAGTAGTTCAAATCAACAAAAATGGTCCAGGGTATGGCAACTTACGTATGCTTACAAGAAAAATTATTGACTGCCAAAATTATACTCACATTTTATTTATTTTTACCAGACTGTAGTGAAAGCATGCACCATATCACAGTCATGTATTGAAGTAGAAATAATATATCTCTCCCTGCTGGGCTACTAGGGAAATTTCAAATGGGTTCTGTGTAGTTCTTATTAAGAAGTGAGAGGCCAGGTGCAGTGGCACATGCCTGTAATCCCAGCACTTTGGGAGGCCGACGCAGGCAGATCACGAGGTCAGTAGATCAAGACCATCCTGGCTAACATGGTGAAACCCCATCTCTACTAAAAATACAAAAAATTAGCCAGGCGTGGTGGCGGGTGCCTGTAGTCCCACCTACTCGGGAGGCTGAGGCAGGAGAATGGTGTGAACCCAGGAGGTGGAGTTTGCAGTGAGCCCAGATCGCGCCACTGCACTCCAGCCTGGGTGACAGAGCGAGGCTCCATCTCAAAAATAAATAAATAAATAAATAAATAAATAAATAAATAAATAAGAAGAAGTGAGATTCTCCCTTCCTCCCCACAAGATAGTCAAGTGTCCAGCCCTTGTTCTGGCAGCTTGCTTTGCCCTCAGGTACATTGGATGGTGGTCTGATGGCCTGGCAACTGATGGGACTCACTCTACTCCAGCTGGGCACAGGGCCCCTTCCATGCTGTTCCCTGGGCCCTGTGTTGGACCATCTTCTTCCCTCCCTTTCCAGAACTCAGGCACTCCACTCTTTCCTCTCCCTCTTATGCTAGTCCCTCTTTTCACTCTTCCATCCTCTTCCGCAGTCTGAGTTGCCTCTGGTTTTTGGATATGGAGAATTTTGCTTTACAAGCTGGCTTCTAAAATAAGTAAGTTAGATTCATTGATTTTGGGGGTAGGAGAAGGAAAAAGCAGAGATTAGAAAGAGCATCAGGAAGAGAAAACAAGCTTACATCTTTATAGACATGGACCCAGCATACATGTATTATGTTGAAGACATTTTAAATATGGTTGTGAAAAATAGAAATATCTTAGTTATTGCATTCCTTTATAATTCATGACTCAAATTTGGAAGTGGAAATCTGATACCTTTTCTTCTGTTTCTAGCTGCCAGTCTTAGGTCTGGTACCTATTATAAAATTTTTGCCTTGGATTCTTTAATTGGAGGCAAAAGTTAGTTTTATTTAAAATGGAGAAGAGTGATTCACAAAGATATGTTCTTCTGAATATGAAAAGATACCATAATTTTTTGTTTAAAAATATTTTATTTTATTTTATTTTATTTTTCTTTTTAGAGACAGGGTCTCACTCTGTCACCCAGGCTGGAGTGCAGTGGTACCATCATAGCTCAATGCAACCTCAAATTCCTGGGCTTAATTGATCCTCCCACGTCAGCCTCCCAAGTAGCTAGGACTACGGGCACCTGCCGTCAAGCCCAGCTAATTTCTTATTTTTATTTTTGAAGAGATGGGTGTCTCACTTCGTTGCCCAGGCTGAACTGCTGGCCTTAACCAATCCTCCCACCTCAGGCTCTCAAAGTAGTAGAATTGTGTGAGCCACCATGCCTGGCCCCAAGAAAAGGATTTTAGAGATATTTATAATAAATTTGATTTTCTAAGAGTCTGATGTTTCATTTTCAGTATTATATTGCATCACTGATCTATAGCTTCCATTTTTAGTTCTTCACTCATACTGTCAATATTCATTGAACAAAGAGAATAGGACAAATGTTAATTAATTTTCTCTAAGTTTTAAGACAGAGAGCCTTTCCTGAAATCTATTTTCCAACTCCACAATTTTAGGAGTGTAGCTGCCTAGAACATCACTTTAATATCTGGGAACCAACTTCATTGCAGAAAAGTAGAACACATTTTTTTCTCATGAAATTAGTGATTTAAATCATACATTTATGCAACTATTGTTAAAACTCATGCAGAGAAATATGTTTGAATGAATGGGAACTTCAAATCTAAAGGTTTGGTTCATTCTTCACTGGTGACCTAAGGTAGGAATTTTTGTTTTAGATAACATGAGCCATCTGATTTCTTTAAATCTAATCAACAAAAAATGTTACTTTGCATTTTCTTCTGTTCTAAGTTCCCTAAAAAAGTAATACTTGATAGGTAATTATGTTATTCACATAATCTAAAAACAGTGCCTGTTTTTTAAAACAGGAATGGATTTCATGAGCAGTTTATGCCTGATATAATTCAGTATTATTGCAAATGTTATTCATATATATCTTTTTCTTTGCATCAACTAACAGGCAAAATAACCAGCTAGCATCATAATGACAGGATCAAATTCACATATAACAATATTAACCTTGAATGTAAATGGGATAATGCCCCAAGTAAAAGACACAAGACTGCCAGATTGATAGTCAAGACCCATCCGTGTGCTGTATTCAGTAGACACATATCATGTACAAAGACACACATAGGCTCAAGATAAAGGGATGAAAGAGAATTTACCAAGTAAATGGAAATAAAAAAAAGCATGAGTTGCAATCCTAATCTCTGATAAAACACACTGTAAACCAACAAAGATCAAAAGAGACAAAGAAGGCCACTACCTAATGGTAAAGGGATCAATGCAGCAAGAAGAGCTACCTATCCTAAATATATACGCACCCAATACAGGAGGACCCAGATTCATAAAGAAAGCTCTTGGAGACCTACAAAGAGACTTAGACTCCCACACAATAATAGTGGAAGACTTTAACACCTCATTGTCAATATTAGACAGATCAACGAGGCAGAAAATTAACAAGGATATTTAGGACTTGAACTCAGCTCTAGACCAAGCAGACATAATAGACATCTACAGAACTCTGTACCCCAAATCAACAGAATATATATTCTTCTCAGCACCTCATTGCACTTATTCTAAATTGACCATGTAATTGGAAGTAAAACACTCCTCAGCAAATGCAAAAGAATGGAAATTATAACAAACAGTCTCTCAGACCACAGTGCAATCAAATTAGTACTCAGGATTAAGAAACTCACTCAAAACCACACAACGACAGGGAAACTGAACAACCTGCTCCTGAATGACTACTGGGTAAATAACGAAATGGAGGCAGAAATAAAGATGTTCTTTGAAACCAATCAGAACGAAGACACAACGTTATCAGAATCTCTGGGACACATTTAAAGCAGTGTGTAGAAGGAAATTTATAGCACTAAATGCCCACAAGAGAAAGCAAGAATGATCTAAAATTGTCACCCTAACATCACACTTAAAAGAACTACAGAAGCAAGAGCAAACAAATTCAAAACCTAGCAGAAGGCAAGAAATAACTAAGATCAGAGGAAAACTGAAGGAGATACAGACACAAAAAAACCCTTCAAAAAAAATCAATCAATCCAGGAGCTGGGTTTTTGAAAAGATCAACAAAATATATAGACCTCTAGCCAGACAAATAAGAAAAGAGAGAAGAATCAAATAGATGTAAAAAAAAATGATATAGAGGATATCACCACTGATCTCACAGAAATATAAACTACCATCAGAGAATATTATAAACACCTCTATGCGAATAAACTAGAAAACCTAGAAGAAATGGATAAATTCCTGGACACATACACTCTCCCATGTCTAAACCAGGAAGAAATAAAATCCCTGAATAAACCAATAACAAGTTCTGAAATTGAGGCAGTAATTAACAGACTACCAACCAAAAAAAGTCCAGCACCAGACAGATTCACAGCCGAATTCTATCAGAGGTACAAAAAGGAGCTGGTATCATTCCTTCTGAAACTATTCCTAACCATAGAAAAAGAGGGAATCCTCCCTAACCCATTTTATTTATTTTTATTTGTTATTTTTAAAATTTTTTTATTATACTTTAAGTTCCAGGGTACATGTCCACAACATGCAGGTTTGTTACATAGGTATACATGTGCCATGTTGGTTTGCTGCACCCATCAACTCGACATTTACATTAGGTATTTCTCCTAATACTATCCCTCCGCCTCCCCAACAGGCCCCAGTGTGTGATGTTCCCTGCCCTGTGTCCATGTGTTTTCATTGTTCAACTCCCACCTATGACTGAGAACATGCAGTGTTTGGTTTTCTATCCTTGTGATAATTTGCTGAGAATGATGGTTTCCAGCTTCATCCATGTCCCTGCAAAGGACATGAACTCATCCTTTTTTATGGCTGCATAGTATTCCATGGTGAATATGTGCCACATTTTCTTAATCCAGTCTATCGTTGATGGACATTTGGGCTGGTTCCAAGTCTTTGGTATTGTGAATAGTGCCGCAATAAACATACATGTGCATGTGTCTTTATAGTAGAATGATTTATAATCCTTTGGGTAAATACCCAGTAATGGGATCGCTGGGTCAAATGGTATTTCTAGTTCTAGTTCCTAGAGGAATTGCCACACTGTCTTCCACAATGGTTGAACTAATTTACACTCCCACCAACACTGTAAAAGCGTTCCTACTTCTCCACATCCTCTGCAGCATCTGTTGTTTCCTGACTTTTTAATGATTGCCATTCTAATTGGTGTGAGATGGTATCTCATTGTGGTTTTGATTTGCATTTCTCTGATGACCAGTGATGATGAGCATTTTTTTATGTGTCTGTTGGCTGCATAAATGTCTTCTTTTGAGAAGTGTCTGTTCATATACTTTGCTCAATTTTTGATGGGGTTGTTTGTTTTTTTCTTGTAAATTTATTTAAGTTCTTTGTAGATTCTGGATATTAACCCTTTGTCAGATGGGTAGAGTGCAAAAAACTTTCTCCCATTCGGTAGGGTGCCTGTTCACTCTGATGATAGTTTCTTTTGCTGTGCAGAAGCTCTTTAGTTTAATTAGATCCAATTTGTCAATTTTGGCTTTTGTTGCTATTGCTTTTGGTGTTTTAGTCATGAAGTCCTTTCCCATTCCCATGTCCTGAAAGGTATTGCCTACATTTTCTTCTAGGGTTTTTATGGTTTTAGGTCTTACATTTAAGTCTTTAATGCATCTTGAATTAATTTGTGTATAAGGTGTAAGGAAGGGATCCAGTTTCAGCTTTCTACCTATGGCTAGCCAGTTTTCCCAGCACCATTTATGAAATACGGAATCCTTTCCCCATGTCTTGTTTTTGTCAGGTTTGTCAAAGATCAGAAGGTTGTAGATGTGTGGTGTTATTTCTGAGGCCTCCGTTTTGTTCCATTGGCCTATGTATCTGTTTTGGTACCAATAACATGTTGTTTTGGTTACTGTAGCCTTGTAGTATAGCTTGAAGTCAGGTAGCGTGATGCCTCCAGTTTTGTTCTTTTTGCTTAGGATTGTCTTGGCTATGCAGGCTCTTTTTTGGTTCCATATAAACTTTAAAGTAGTTTTTTCCAATTCTGTGAAGAAAGTCATTGGTAGCTTGATGGGCATGGCATTGAATCTATACATTACCTTGGGCAGTATGGCCATTTTCACGATATTGATTCTTCTTATCCATGAGCATGAAATGTTTTTCCATTTGTTAATGTCCTCTTTTATGTCATTGAGCAATGGTTTGTAGTTCTCCTTAAAGAGGTCCTTCACATCCCTTGTGAGTTGTATTCCTAGGTATTTTATTCTCTTTGTAGCAATTGTGCATGAGAGTTCACTCGTGATTTGGCTCTCTGTCTGTTATTGGTGTGTAGGAATGCTTCTGATTTTTGCACATTGATTTTGCATCCTGAGACTTTGCTGAAGTTGCTTATCAACATAAGGAGATTTTGGGCTGAGATGATTGGGTTTTCTAAATATACAATCATGTCATCTGCAAACAGGAACCATTTGACTTCCTCTTTTCCTAATTGAATACTCTTCATTTCTTTCTCTTGCCTGATTGCCCTGGCCAGAACTTCCAATACTATGTTGAATAGGAGTGGTGAGAGAGGGCCACCTTGCCTTGTGCCAGTTTTCAAAGGGAATGCTTCCAGTTTTTGCCTGTTCAGTATGATATTAGCTATGGGTTTGCCATAAATAGCTCTTATTATTTTGAGATACGTTCCATCAATACCTAGTTTATTGAGAGTTTTTAGCCTGAAGGGCTGTTGAATTTTGCCTTTTCTGCATCTATTGAGATAATCATGTGGTTTTTGTCATTGGTTCTGTTTATGTGATGGATTACATTTATTGATTTGTGTATGTTGAACCAGGCTTGCATCCCAGGGATGAAGCCAACTTGATCGTGGTGGTTAAGTTTTTTGATGTGCTGCTGGATTCACTTTGCCAGTATTTTATTGTGGATTTTTGCATCGATGTTCATCAGGGATATTGGTCTAAAATTCTCTTTTTTTGTTGTGTCTCTACCAGGCTTTGGTATCAGCATGATGCTGGCCTCATAAAATGAGTTAGGGAGGATTCCCTCTTTTTTTTTTGATGTGCTGCTGGATTCACTTTGCCAGTATTTTATTGTGGATTTTTGCATCGATGTTCATCAGGGATATTGGTCTAAAATTCTCTTTTTTTGTTGTGTCTCTACCAGGCTTTGGTATCAGCATGATGCTGGCCTCATAAAATGAGTTAGGGAGGATTCCCTCTTTGTCTAATGTTTGGAATAGTTTCAGAAGGAATGATACCAGCTCCTGTTTGTACCTCTGGTAAAATTCAGCTGTGATTCCATCTGTTCCTGGACTTTTTTTGGTTGGTAGGCTATTAATTATTACCTCAATTTCAGAACCTGTTATTGGTCTATTGAGAGATTCAACTTCTTCCTGGTTTAGTCTTGGGAGGGGGTATGTGTCCAGGAAATATCCATTTCTTCTAGATTTTCCAGTTTATTCATGTAGAGGTGTTTATAGTATTCTCTGATGGTAGTTTGTATTTCTGTGGGATTGGCGGTGATATCCCTTTTATCATCTTTTATTGTGTCTATTTGATTCTTCTCTTTTTTCTTCTTTATTAGTCTTGCTAGTGGTGTATCTATTTTGTTGATCTTTTCTGAAAAACAGCTCCTGGATGCATTGATTTTTTTGAAGGGTTTTTCGTGTCTCTGTTTCCTTCAGTTCTTCTCCGATCTTAGTTATTTCTTGCCTTCTGCTAGGTTTCGAATGTGTTTGCTCTTGCTTCTCTAGTTCTTTTAAGTGTGATGTTAGGGTGACAATTTTAGATCTTTCTTGCTTTCTCTTGTGGGCATTTAGTGCTATAAATTTCCTTCTACACACTGCTTTAAATGTGTCCCAGAGATTCTGGTACACTGTGTCTTCATTCTGATTGGTTTCAAAGAACATCTTTATTTCTGCATTCATTTCGTTATTTACTCAGTAGTCATTCAGGAGCAGGTTGTTCAGTTTCCATGTAGCTGTGTGGTTTTGAGTGAGTTTCTTAATCCTGAGTACTAATTTGATTGCACTGTGGTCTGAGAGACAGTTTGTTGTGATTTCTGTTCTTTTACATTAGCTGAAGAATGTTTTACTTCCAATTATGTGGTCAATTTTAGAATAAATGTGATGTGGTGCTGAGAAGAATGTATATTCGGTTGATTTGGGGTGGAGAGTTCTGTAGATGTCTATTAGGTCTGCTTGATGCAGAGCTGAGTTCAAGTCCTGGATATCCTTGTTAACCTCCTGTCTTGTTGATCTGTTTAATATTGACAGTGGGGTGTTAAAATCTCCCACTATTATTGTGTAGGAGTCTAAGTCTCTTTGTAGGTCTCTAAGGACTTGCTTTATGAATCTAGGTGCTCCTGTATTGGGTGCATACATATTTAGGATAGTTAGCTCTTCTTGCCATCTTAATCCCTTTACCATTATGTAGTGGCTTTCTTTGTCTCTTTTGATCTTTGTTGGTTTAAAGTCTGTTTTATCAAAGACTAGGATTGCAACCCCTGCTTTTTTTTTGCTTTCCATTTGCTTGGTAAATATTCCTCCATCCCTTTATTTTGAGCCTATGTGTGCCTCTGCATGTGAGATGTGTCTCCTGAATGCAGCACACTGATGGGTCTTGACTCTTTATCGAACTTGGCAGTCTGTGTCTCTTAATTGCAGCACTTAGCCCATTTACATTTAAGGTTAATGTTGTTATATGTGAATTTGATCCTGTCATTATGATGTTAGCTAGTTATTTTGCCCATTAATTGATGCAGTTTCTTAATAGCATTGATGAGTTTACAATTTGGTATGGTTTTGCAGTGGCTGGTACCAGTTGTTCCTTTCCATGTTTAGTGCTTCCTTCAAGAGCTCTTGTAAGACAGGCCTCTTGGTGACATAATCTCCCAGCATTTGCTTGTCTGTAAAGGATTTTTTTCTCCTTTGCTTATGAAGCTTAGTTTGGCTGGATATGAAATTTGGGGCTGCAAATTCTTTTATTTAAGAATGTTGAATATTGGCCCCCACTCTCTTCTGGCTTGTAGGGTTTCTGCTGAGAGATGTGCTGTTAGTTTGATGGACTTCCCTTTGTGGGTAACCTGACCTTTCTCTGTGGCTGCCCTTAATATGTTTTCCCCTCATTTCAGCCTTGGTGAATCTGACAATTATGTGTCTTGGGGTTGCTCTTCTTGAGGAGTAACTTTGTGGCATTCTCTGTATTTCCTGAATTTGAATGTTGGCCTGCCTTAGTAGGTTGGGGAAGTTCTCCTGGATAATATCCTGAAGAGTGTTTTCCAACTGGGTTCCATTTTCTCCATCACTTTGAGGTACACCAGTCAAATGTCGATTTGGTCTTTTCACATAGTCGCATATTTCTTGGAGGCTTTCTTCTTTTCTTTTCACTCTTTTTTCTCTAATATTGTCTTCTCACTTTACTTCATTAATTTGATCTTCAATCACTGAGATCCTTTCTTACACTTAATCGAATCAGCTATTGAAGCTTGTGCATGCATCACAAAGTTCTCGTGCTGTGGTTTTCAGCTCCATCAGTTCACTTAAGGTCTTCTTTACACTCTTTATTCTAGCTAGCAATTTGTCTGACCTTTTTTCAAGGTTTTTAGCTTCCTTGCAATGGGTTAAAACATGCTCCTTAGCTCAGAGAAGTTTGTTATTACCCACCTTCTGAAGCCTACTTCTGTAAACTCATAAACTCCTTCTCCATCCAGTTTTGATCCATCGATGGTGAGGAGCTGTGATCCTTTGGAAGAGAAGAGGTGCTCTGGTTTTTGGAAGTGTCAGCTTTTCTGCTCTGGTTTCTCCCCATTTTTGTGATTTTATCTACCTTTGGTCTTTGATGTTGGTTACCTACAGGTGGGGTTTTGCTGTGGATGTCCTTTTTGTTAATTTTGATGCTATTCCTTTCTGTTTGTTAGTTTTCCTTCTAAAGTTCAGGCGTCTCAGCTGCAGGTCTGTTGGAATTTTTTGTAGGTCCACTCCAGACCCTGTTTGCCTGGGCATCACCAGTGGAGGCTGCAGAACAGCAAATATTTCAGAACAGCAAATATTGCTGCCTGATCCTTCCTCTGGTTGCTTCATCCCAGAGGGGCACTTGCCTGCATGAGGTGTCTGTCGGCCCCTACTGGGAGGTGTCTCCCAGTCAGGCTACATGCGGGTCAGGGAGCCACTGGAGAAGGCAGTCTGCCCATTCTCAGAGCTCAAACGCTGTGCTGGGAGAACCACTGCTCTCTTCAGAGCTGTCAGACAGGGATGTTTAAGTCTGCAGAGGTTGTCTGCTGCCTTTTGTTCAGCTATGTCCTGACCACAGAGGTGGACTCTAGAGAGTCGGTAGGCATTGCTGAGCTGCAGTGGGCTCTTCCCAGTTCAAGCTTCCTGGCCACTTTGTTTACCTACTCAAGCCTCAGCAATGGCGGACGCCCCTCCCCTTGCCAGGCTGCAGTGTCACAGGTTGATCTCAGACTGCTGCACTAGCAGTGAGCAAGGCTCCGTGGGCGTGGGACCCCCAAGCCAGGCACAGGAGGGAATCTCCTGGTCTGCCGGTTGCTAAGACTGTGGGAAAAGTGCAGTATTTGGACAGGAATGTACCGTTCCCCTAGGTACAGACTGTCATGGCTTCCCTTGGCCAGAAAAGGGAAATACCCTGACCCCTTGTGCTTCCGGGGTGAGGCAACGCCCCACCCTGCTTCACCTCACCCTAAGTGGGCGGCACCCACTCTCCAACCAGTCACAATGAGATAAACCATGTACCTCAGTTGGAAATGCAGAAATCTTCCATCTTCTGTGTCGATCTCACTGGGAGCTGCAGACTGGAGCTGTTCGTATTTTGCCATCTTGGAAGCGACCCCCCTAACCCATTTTATGAGGATAGCATCATCCTGATACCAAAGTCTGGCAGAGACACAACAAAAAAAGAGAATTTCAGGCCAATATGCCTGATGAACATCAATGCAAAAATCCTCAATAAAATACTGGCAAAGCAAATCCAGCAGCACATCATAAAGCTTATCCACCATGATCAAGTCAGCTTCATCCTTGGGATGCAAGGGTGGTTCAACATACACAAATCAATAAACATAATCCACATAAACAGAACCAATGACAAAAACCACATGATTATCTCAATAGATGCAGAAAAGGCCTTCAACAAAATTAAACAGCCCTTCATGCTAAAAACTCTCAATAAACTAGGTATCAGTGGAACGTATCTCAAAATAATAAGAGCTATTTATGACAAACTCACAGCCAATAGCATATTGAATAGGCAAAAACTGGAAGCATTCCCTTTGAAAACCATCACGAGACAAGGATGCCCCCTCTCACCACTCCTATTCAACATAGTACTGGAAGTTCTCCTCAGGGAAATCAGGCAAGACAAAGAAATTAAGGGTACTCAAATAGGAAGTAAGGAAGTCAAATTGTTCCTGTTTGCAGATCACATGATGTATATTTAGAAAACCCCATCGTCTCAGCCCAAAATCTCCTTATGCTAACAAGCAACTTCAGCAAAGTCTCAGGATACAAAATCAATGTGCAAAAATCAGAAGCATTCTTATACACTAATAAGAGACAAACAGAGAGCCAAATCACAAGTGAACTGCCATTCACAATTGCTACAAAGGGAATAAAATACCTAGGAATACAACTTACAAGGGATGTGAAGGACCTCTTCAAAGAGAACTACAACCCATTGCTCAAGAAAATAAGAGAGGACATAAACAAATGGAAAAACATTTCATGCTCATGGATAGGAAGAATTGATATCATGAAAATGGCCATATTGCCCAAAGTAATTTATAGATTCAGTGCTATCCCCATCAAGCTACCAATGACTTTCTTCACAGAATTGGAAAAAACTACTTTAAAATTTATATGGAACCAAAAAAGAGCCTGCATAGCCAAGACAATCCTGGGCAAGAAGAACAAAGCTGGAGGCATCATGCTACCTGACTTCAAGCTATACTACAAGGCTACAGTAACCAAAACAGCATGGTACTGGTACCAAAACAGATATATAGACAAATGGAACAGAACAGAGGCCTCAGAAATAACACCACACATCTACAACCTTCTGATCTTTGACAATCCAGACACAAGCAATGGGGAAAGGATTCCCTATTTAATAAATGGTGTTGAGAAAATTGGCTAGCCATATGCAGAAAACTGAAACTGGATCCCTTCCTTACACCTTAAACAAAATCAACTCAAGATGGATCAAAGACTTAAACGTTAAGACCCAGGACTATAAAAATACTAGAAGAAGACCTGGGCAATACCATTCAGGACATAGGCATGGGCAAAGACTTCATGTCTAAAACACCAAAAGCAATGGCAACAAAAGCCAAAATTGACAAATGGGATCTAATTAAACTAAAGAGCTTCTGCACAGCAAAAGAAACTATCATCAGAGTGAACAGGCACCCTACAGAAAGGGAGAACATTTTTGCAATCTACTCCTCTGACAAAGGGCTAATATCCAGAATCTGCAAGGAACTTAAACAAATTTACAAGAAAAAAACAAACAACCCCATCAAATAGTGGACAAAGTATATGGATAGACACTTCTCAAAAGAAGACATTTATGCAGCCAACAGACATATGAAAAAATGCTAATCATCACTGGTCATTAGAGAAATGCAAACCAAAACCGCAATGAGATACCATATCACACCAGTCAGAATGGCGATCATTAAAAAGTCAGGAAACAACAGATGCTGCAGAGGATGTGGAGAAATAGGAATGCTTTTACAGTGGTGGTGGGAGTGTAAATTAGTTCAACCATTGTGGAAGACAGTGTTGCGATTCCTCAAGGATCTAGAACTAGAAATACCATTTGACCCAGTGATCCCATTACTGGGTCTTTACCCAAAGGATTATAAATCATTCTACTACAAAGACACATGCACATGTATGTTTATTGCGGCACTATTCACAGTAACAAAGACTTGAAACCAACCCAAATGTCCATCAATGATAGACTGGATTCAGAAAATGTAGCACATATTCACCATGGAATACTATGCAGCTATAAAAAAGGATGAGTTCATGTCCTTTGCAGGGACATGGATGAAGCTGGAAACCATCGTTCTCAGCCAACTATCACAAGAGTAGAAAACCAAACACTGAATGTTCTCACTCATAAGTGGGAGTTGAACAATGAGAACACATGGACAGAGGGAGGAGATCATCACACACTGGGGTCTGTCGGGGGTGGGGGCTTAGGTGAGGGATAACATTAAGAGAAACACCTAATGTAGGTGATAGGTTGATGGGTGTAGCAAACCACCATGGCACGTTTATACCTATGTAACAAAAGTGCATATTCTGCACATTGACCCCAGAACTTAAATTATAATAAAAAAGAAAGAAACTATAAGAAAAAGAAACAGGAATAGATTTCATGAGCAGATTATGCCTGATATAATTCAGCTTTATTGCAAATGTTATTAATATATATCTTTTTTCAATATTTTCAGCCTTTGATTCAAAAGATACACAACTTCAATCTCCCTACCAAGTTTATCTAATAGCTCTTGCTCTTTTTAATAAGAAACAAATTTGTGTTTCAATTGGTGTATTTTTATTTGATATATATTTCAATTGATGTTTTCATTTTTTGCTTATTAATAGCTGCATGTATATATTTATTTAATCTTTACCATTAAAACAAGATCACAGTTACCGTCTTCACTCCTGAGCACCCTACCTGGTATGCCTAAATACCAAACTTTTCTAGTATACTGGGAAATGCTGTTGTAATCCTTTTAACGTAATGACCCCTAGAATGTAAAAAGCTTTTAAGAAAAAATGCCAAGTGAACATTAGAGTGCCAACTAAGGCAATAGAAACACTTTCAAATTTTAATCTTGTATTTTACATAGATTTATTAATATTTCTAAATCATATTACAAATGAAGTATTTTTTTCCAAGAGGTAAAATAAGATTAATTATTGTTTTGCTGTTGCTATTGAACTATTTTATGGTTTCATTTCTTTTAGTAAATCCATGGAGTTTTGATTATTGATTTATATAGTAAAAACTACGAATAAATAGTGTAGACCCAGTTATTTTTTAAATAAGAATGTAAAAGCAATCAGGTAGTAAAGAGATCAGTTGAATCCTTGGTGAAGGAAATTAGCAGCAATCTGAAAGGGATGGCGTATAGAATCTATGAAATTAAATCAGAAGATAAAAGAAGAGTAAGAATCAGATAAAACCTTAACATGATTGAAACTGGAAGATGCTCAGAGATCTATGACATTGCAGGCTTGCATAGCTGAGACCTAGCTTAAACGCAGCCTTAAGGTCCCCCATTTACCTGGCTGGCCATTCCTAACTGTAGGAAAGGGCTTGGCATGTTCACTTCTAGTTCAGGTAAATTTACCCAGGAAATATGTAGTGCCCATGTTTCATGTCCTGGTATCCAACTGCTGCTCACTAAGTGAAGAAGATGAACTTACCCCTTGTCCTGCTGCAACATCATATACCACAGTCAGAAAAAAAAAAAGTTCTTCGCTATTTAAAATAAATACTTTAAAAAGGTACTATCTTTAGCAATAGGTGAAACTGATTCTCTTACAAAAATAAATGTGACCATGAAATTTGCATAGCTGACTTCTACAGATAGTGATGATTCTAGGAGATACTAATCAAATGAAGCGAAAAAAATTTTGCTTTCCTGCCGTGAACAGATTAACTTTGGTAACTTTTGGAGTATTGTTGTATTTTTGATTTGGTGAACTAATTCTTTTTAAATCTGAAGTTTGAAAGTAAGAGTCATTTTATTTTCTCAGTGCTTTTGTTTCTGAGTATTTCCTTAACATAAGTAATTATTTCATGGTCCAAAATATTCTATCTAGTAACCTCAGCCCATCTTAGATGTTAACTCTGATGATAAAGTTTGTATTCATTGGGATGAGCCCTGCATATTTTGTTATTTAAGATGTTTGCAAAAGCTAACTTGTTAGAGCATCTGATATTCCAAACGTGATTTTTTATCTGAAATGTGTAATTTGTGTTACATTTGTGATTTGGATTAGCATGTGTAGAATTTTATTAAATCTGTAAACTGATTCTGAATGTTTAAGAGAATTTGATTTACAAGAGTTAAGTACTAAGAATGATCTTGCTGATGTGTTTTGTTTGGCTACCTCAATCTATGTTTGAAGTGTTCAAGAAGGTCAGATACATTATATCTGTACTTGTTGCTTTAAATGATAAAGGTTGTAATTCTCCAAGTGTGGTTCCCACATCAGTAGCATCAGCATCATCTGGAAAAGTGTTAAATGTGCATATTTAACCTCAGACTTACTATATCAGAAACTGTAGGGATGGAGTCCAGCAGTTTGTGTTTTAATAAACTCTCTAGACTTTTGAGAACCACTGGCTTAAGGTAACTTAATTAAATAAGATTATAAATAGGTTATTTGTTCATGGGAATTTAAACTGTTAGGGGAACATTAGTTAAAGAGTATTTGAGGCCAGGCGCTTTGGCTGACACCTGTCATCCCAGCACTTTGGGAGGCCAAGGCAGGCAGATCATGAGGTCAGGAGTTTGAGACCGCACTGGCCAGCATGGTGAAACCCCATCTCTACAAAAAATACAAAAAATTAGCTGGGCATGGTGGCACGTGCCTGTAATCCCAGCTACTTGGGAGGCTGAGGCAGGAGAATAGCTTGAACCTGCGAGGTGGAGGTTGCAGTGAGTGGAGACTGTGCCACTGCACTCCAGCCTGGACAACAGAGTGAGACTCTGTCTCAAAAAAAAAAGTGTTTGATTTTTCTTAAGAGATTTAAAATTATTTTATTTATAAATAGAAAATCATGATTTTTTTAGTTGAACCCAATGCCTTAAAAAACTAGGTTTTAACATTTTTGACTTTAATAAATTTAATATTAATTTAAATACAAGCAATGATAAGCAGTTTTTCAGCACACGAAAGTCCTTTTTGAATTTTAGAAAATTCAACTAATGAAGACCTAGATATATTTTAATTTTGCTTGTGTATTTCCCTGGTGACACCAGTGTCAGGTCCAACAATTATGTGAGCTTAGGGTTCCTTCCTCCTCATTTCATATGTTTCAAAAATTAGGAAAAAAAGATATGCTAGGTTAGAAAGGTTATAACAAAGGAAGAGTTTTAAGGCTGGTTAGGAAACCAGCATGCTTTAAGAATTGCAGATCATGGTACTAAGAACTGACCACTTCAAAATTACTCATATTCTGTCTAGTGCTAAATTGTTTTCCAAATGTCACAGGAACAATTTTCATTATAATAGAGCTCCTGGTGCTTTATATCTCCACAGTAAAGTGGTGGTGCCAAGTACTGCATTTTTAGTTTTATAATTCTTCTAAATTTGTTCAAAATATTCAATGATAATAAACTACATAACCTATGTTACTTTTGTGTGGCAAAAGATTTTAGTAGTTCTGGGAAATCAATGGCCATAGAAATTATGCTTAGAACATGTAGCACTTGACAATAAAAGTATTGCTACTGACAATAAAATGTATTGCTGCTGACAATAAATGGCATTGTTACTGATAGATATGACAGAAAGTTTGTTAAAGTGTATCAAGATATACTGGACTTATTCAACTGTTAGTCATTTCTGCCAAACCACTTTAGAGGTAGAGCTATTTTTCTCTTGAATCCTCAAGACTTTGTAGTGTACTTAAAATAAATTTTACTACATTAGGGATTCTGCATTAATATGAATCCTAACTATCTCACATTTATGACAGTTCAAATAAAGACATAAAATACTATAAAGTACATAAGGTACTTTTCTTTTTATCCACTGTAATTTCCCTTCTGCTCCCTGAAGCAGTGTTTGACCTTAGGAAGCCATTTTCTTCCTGAAATATTCTCACACTTTTAGTGATGATTTTCAGTTAGCTCCTACCAACTTATGAGAGCCAGTTGTTAATTTTTCAGGAATTCCACGAGCCAGTTGATTAAACTAGCCATTATTAACCATTAAAGTACAAAAATTTACAATTAGATAAGTTACATATTTTTATTAATACATAATAATTATACACATTTATGGAGTACATGTGATATTCTATTACATCCATAGGATGTGTAATGATCAAGTCAGGGTATTTAGGATATTCATCACCTTGAGCATTGATCATTACCATGTGTTGGGAACATTTCAAGCCCTCCTCTCTTGCTATTTTGTAATATATAATGCATTATTTTTAACTATAATCATCCTAGTCTGCTATTGAACATTAGAACTTATTCCTTCTATCTAACTCTCTGTTTGTACCCATTAACCATCTCTTCTTCATCTGCCTACCCCTACACATAACCTTCCCAGCCTCCAGTAACTATATTCTACTTTCTACCCCCATGAGATAAACGTTTTTAGCTCCCACATATGGGTGAGAACATGTAATATTTGTCTTTCCATGCCTGGTTTATTTCACTTAACATAATGACCTCCAGTTCCATCCATGTTGCTGCACATGACAGAATTTCATTCTTTTTTCACAGCTGAATAATATTCCATTGTGTATATATGCCATATTTTCTTTATCTATTCAACCATTGGTAGACACTTGGGTTGATTCCACATCTTTGCTATTGTGAGCAGTGCTGCAATAAAAATGGGGGTGCAGGTATCACTTTAATATACTGATTTCCTTTCCTTTGGATAAATACCCAGGACAGAATTGCTGGATCATATGGTAGCTCTATTTTTTAGTTTTTGACAAATCTGCATACTGTTTCCATAATGACTGTATTAATTTATGTTCCTACCAACAGTATATAAGAGTTCCCTCTTCTCCACATCCTTGTCAGCATCTGTTTTGTTTTGTTTTATTTTATTTTTTTGATAACAGCCATTCTAACTGGGGTAGGATGATATCTCATTGTGGTTTTGATTACTGCATTTCCTTGATGAATAGTGATGTGCAGTTTTTCATATAACTGTTGGCCATTTGTATGTCTTTTTTTGAAAAATGTCTATTCAGATCTTTTGCCTATTTTTTAATGGGATTGTTTGATTTTTTGCTATTGAGTTGTTTGACCTCCTTGTATATTCTGTATATTAGTCCCTTGTTAGGTGGACAGTTTGCAAATATTTTGTTCCATTCAACAGGATGTCTCTTCACTATGTTGATTGCTTCCTTTGCTGTGAAGAAGCATTTAATTTAATATAGTCTCATTTATCCATTTTTGTTTTCATTGCCTGGGGTTTTGAGGTCTTAGCTATAAAATCTTTGCTTAGACCAATGTCCTGAAGTGTTTCCTCCATGTTTTCCTCTAGTAGTTAGTTTCAGGTCTTATAGTTAAGTCTTTAATCCATTCTGAATTGATTTTCATATGTGGTGGGAGATAGGGGCCTAGTTTCATCCTTCTGCATAAGAATATCCAGTTTTCCCAGCACCATTTACTGAAGATAGTGTCCTTTCCCTAATGTATGTTCTTGGCACCATTATCAAAAATCAGTTGGCTATAAATACATGGATTTATTTCTGGGTTCTCTAATCTCTTCCGTTAGTCCATGTGCCTGTTTTTATACCAATACTATGCTACTTGGTATTGGCCACTATAACCTTGTGATATATTTTAAAGTCAGGGCATGCAATGCTTCCAGCTTTGTTCATTTTGCTCAGAATTCCTTTGGCTATTTGGGCTCTTTTTTAGTTCCATATGAATTTTAAGATTGTTTTTTCTATATGTGAAGAATGTCATCAGTATTTTGATAGAGATTATATTGAATCTGTGGATTGCTTTTGATAGGATGGTCATTTTAACAATATTTTTTTTTCCAATCCATGAGCATGAAATATCTTTCTATTGCTTGGTGTTCTCTTCAATTTCTTTCATCAGCATTTTGTAGTTTTCCTTGTAGAATCCTTTTACTTTCTTGGTTAAATTTATTCCTAGGGTTTTTTTGTAGCTATTGTAAATAGGATTGCCTTCTTTATTTCTTTTTCTTTTAGTTCATTATTAGTGTATAGAAATGCTATGACTATTGTATGTTGATTTTGTATATTGAAATTTTATTTAAGTTATTTATCAAATCTAAGTTTCTCGGTGGAGTCTTTGGGTTTTTCTAAATATAAGATTATGTCATCTGCAACGAGGGATAGTTTAACTTTCTCTTTTCCAATTGGGGTGCCTTTTATTTATTTATCTTGACTAATTGCTCTGGCTATACTTCCAGTACTATGTTGAATAGGAGTGGTGAAAATGGGATGGGCATTCTTGTCTTGTTCCAGTTCTTAAAGGAAAAACTTTCAGCCTTCCCCCATTCAGTATGATGTTAGCTGTGGGTGTGTCATATTTGGTCTGCATTATGTTGAGGTATTTTCCTTCTACATCTGGTTTGTTGGGAGTTTGTTTTATCATGAAGTGATGTTGAATTTTATCAGATGCTTTTTCTGTGTCTATTGAAATGACCATAAGGTTTTAGTCCTTAATTCTGTTAATGTGATGGATCACATTTATTGATTTGCATATGTTGAACTATCCTTGCATCCCTGGAAGAAATCCCACTTGATCATGGTGCATTATTGTTTTGATGTGCTGTTGGATTCAGATTGCTAGGATTATTTTGGGGATTTTTTGTGTCTATGTTTATCAGGGATATTGGCTTGTAGTTTTCCTTTTTTGTGTCTTTGGTTTTGATATCAGAGTAATGCTGGCCTTGTAGAAGAGTAAAGGAAGAATTCTCTACTCTTCAATTTTTTTGAATAGTTTGAGGAGAATGGTGTTAGGTCTTCTTTGTAAGTTTGGTAAAATTTTGGCAGTGAAGCCATTTGGTCTGGGACTTTCCTTTTTTGTAAAACTTTTAAGTTACTGATTCAATATTGTTACTCATTATTGGTCTGATTAGGTTTCCTATTTATTTCTGATTCAATCTTGGTAGGTTGTATACATCCAGGAACTTATCCATGTCTTCCAGGTTTTTCAGTTTGTTAGTGTTCATAATAGTCTCTGATGATCTTTTGTATTTCTGTGATATAAGTTGTAATGTCTTCTTTTTCATTTCTAATTTTGTTTATTTTGGTCTTCTCTCTTCTTTTTTTTGGTCAGTCTAGCTAGTGCCTTATTGTATTAGTCCATTCTCAAACGGCTATAAATACATACCTGAAGAAAAGAGATTTAATTGACTCACAGTTTTGTATGGCCAGGAAGCCCTCAGGAAACTTACAATCATGGCAGAAGGTGAAGGGGAAGCAGACACATATTCACATGGCTGGAGGAGAGAGAGAGAGAGAGAAGGGAGAGGTGCTACACACTGTTAAACAAGCAGTTCTCGGGAGAACTCTATCACAGCAAGGGGGAAGTCCATATTTATGATTTAGTCACTTCCTACCAGGCCCCTCCTCCAACATTGAGGATTACAATTCAACATGAGATTTGGGTGGGGACACAGCCAACCATATCATTCCACCCTCAGCCCATCCAAAATCTCATGTCCTTCCCACATTTCAAAATACAAGTATGCCTTCCCAACAGTCCCCCGAAGTCTTAACTCATTCCAGCATTAACTCAAAAATCCAGACCACAGTCCAAACTCTCATCTGAGACAAGGCCAGTCCCTTCTGCCTGTGAGTCTGTAAAATCAAAACAAGTTAGTTACTTCCAAGATACAATGGAAGTACAGGCATTGGGTAAATACTCCCTTTCCAAAAGGGAGAAATTGACCAAAACGAAGGGGCTACAGGCCCCATGCAAGTCCAACACAAATTAAGGCAGTCATTAAATCTTAAAGCTCCAGAATAATCTCTTTTGACTCCATTCTCATATCCAGGCCACAGTGATGCAAGGGGTGGGCTACCAAGGCCTTGGGCATCTCCATCCTGGTGGCTCTGCAGGGTATACCTCCCATGGCTGCTCTCATGGACTGGCATTGAGTGCATGTGGCTTTTCCAGGTTTACAGTGCAAGCAGTAGGTGGATCTACCATTCTGGAGGTCTGGAGGATGGTGGCCCTCTTCTCACAGCTCCACTAGGCAGTGCCCCAGCGGGGACCCTGTGTGGGTGCTCCAACTTCACATTTTCCCTCTGCACTGCCCTAGTAGAGGTTCTCCATGAGGGCTGTTCCCCTGCAGCAGACTGCTACCTGGACATCCAGGCATTTCCATACATCCTCTGAAATCTAGGTGGAGGCTCCCTTGCCTTCTCGGCACCCAACTGCAGGCTTAACAGCATGTGGAAGCCACCAAAGCTTGGGCTTTGCACCCTCTGAAGCAATGGCCTGAGCAGTACCTTGACCCCTTTTAGACACAGCTGGAGCTGGAGTGACCACAATGCAGGGTGCCATGTCCTAAAGCTGAACAGAGCAGTGGGGCCCTGGGACAGGTGATGAAACCATTTTTCCTCCCTTGGACCTCCAGGCCTGTGATGGGAGGGCCTGCTGCAAATGTCTCTGAAATGCCTTGGTAGCATTTTCCCCAATGTCTTGGCTATTAATATTGGGCTCCTCTTTACTTATGCAAATTTCTATAGCCGGCTTGAATTCCTCCCCAGAAAATGGGTTTTTCTTTGCTACCACACTGTCTGGCTGCACATTTTCCAAACTTTTATGCTCTGCTTCTGTTTCAAATATAAGTTATAGTTTCAGGTCATTTCTTTGTTTGTGTAAATGAGATTAGGCTTCAGAAGCAGCCAGGCCACATCTTGAATGCTTTGCTGCTTAGAAATTTCTTCTGCCAGGCTGGGTGTTGTGGCTCATGCCTATAATCCCAGCACTTTGGGAGGCTGAGGCGGGTGGATCACCTGAGGTCAGGAGTTTGAAACCAACCTGGCCAACATGGCGAAACCCGTTCTCTACTAATAATATGAAAATTAGCTAGGTATGGTGGTGGCCACCTGTAATCCCAGTGACTTGGGAGGCTGAGGCAGGAGAATCACTTGAACCTGGGAGGTGGAGGTTGCAATGAGCTGAGGTCACGCCATTGCACTCCAGCCTGGGTGACAAGAGTGAAACTCTGTCTCAAAAAAAAAAAAAAAATTTCTTCTCCCAGGTACCCTAAATCACCTCTCTGAAGATCAAAGTTCAACAGATCTCTAGAGCAGGGGCACAATGCCACCAGTCTCTTTGCTAAAGCATAGCAAGAGTGACCTTTACTCCAGTTCCCAATAAGTTCCTCATCTCCCTCTGAGACCACCTCAGCTTGGACTTCATTATCCATATTACTATCAACATTTTGGTTACAACAATTTAACAAGTGTCTAGGAAGCTCCAAATTTTCCCTCATTTCTTATCTTCTTCTGAGCCCTCCAAATTGTTCCAACCTCTGCCTGTTACCCAGTTCCAAAGTCACTTCCACATTTTCAGGTACCTTTATAGCAATGCCCCAATTTTCTCAGTACCACTTTTCTATATTCGTCCATTCTCACACTGCTATAAAGACATACATGAGACTGGGTAATGTATGAAGAAAATAGGTTTAATTGACTCACAGTTCCTCATGGCTGGGGAGGCCTCAGGAGGCAGAAGGGGAAGGGGAAGCAGGCACATCTTCGTATGACTACAGAAGGGAGGCAGGGCAAGGTGCTACATACTTTTAAACAAGCAGTTCTTGGGAGAACTCTATCACAAGAACAGCAAGGGGGAAGTCTGCCTGTATGATTCAATCACCTCCCACCAGGCCCCTCCTCCAACATTGAGGATTACAATTCAACATGAGATTTCAGTAAGGGCACAGCCAAACCATATCACTTATTGACTTTACCTTTTCAAAAAGCCAACTTTTCATTTTATTGATCATTTATATTGCTTATTTTTTTTAGCCCCTATTTTGTGTAGTTCTACGTTGATCTTTATTTCTTTCCTTTTACTAACTTTAGGTTTGGTTTGTTCTTCCTTCTCTGTTTCCTTGAGGTGCATTGTTAGATCATTTATTTGAAATCTTCTTGGTTGTGAAAGGTGTTTACTGCTATAAATTTCCCTGTTAGCACTGGTTTTGCTATATTCCATAGGTTTTGGTATGTTGTATTTCCATTTTCATTTTTTACACGAAAGTTTTTTTTATGCCCTTCTTAATATTTTCATTGACTCAATCGTCATTCAGGAGCATGCTGTTTAATTTCCATGAATTTGTACAGTTCTCAAAGTTCCTCTTGTTATTGATTTTTAATTTTATTCCATTGAGATCTGAGAAGATACTTGATATGACTTCAATTTTTAAAATTTGTTGAGACTTGTTTTGTGGCCTAAAATAGGGTCTATCCTGGTGAATGCTCCATATGCTGATAAGAATCATATATATTTTGCAGCTCTTGAGTAATATGTTTTGTATATATCTGTTAGGCCCTTGTGCTCTAAAGTGCAGTTTAAATCCAATGTTTCTTGTTAATTTTTAGGCTAGATAATTTGTCTAGTACGGAGAGTGTGTTGCTGAAGTTCCCAACTATTATTGCATTGTAGCCAATCTCTTTATTTAAATCTAATATTTGCTATACATATAAGGGGTGCCCAGTTGTTGAGCGCATATATACTTACAATTGTTATCTCCTGCTGATTTGATTATTTTATCATTATGTAGTGACATTTTTGACTCTTTCTACTGTTTTTGACTTAAAGCCTGTTTTATTTGATACAATCATGGCTACTCCTGATCACTTTTGGTTTTCATTTGTGTGAAATATCTTTTTCCATCCCTTTATTTTCAGTCTGCGTGTCTTTACAAGTAAAGTGAGTTTCTTGTGGGCAACATATAGTTGGGTCATTTTTTAAAAATCCATTTGATTTAATGGATTAAATTTAATTTTTTTAATCCATTCAGCCAGTTTTCTGTCTTTTAAGTTGAAAATCTAATATGTTTATATTCAAGGCTCTTATTAATATGTGAGAACTTTTTCCTGTTGTTTTGTTCATTGTTTTCTGTTTGTTTTGTATATCCTTTGTTACCTTCTTTCTGTCTTATTGTTTATCATTGTGGTGTGTGATTTTCTATAGTGGTAACATCTGATGTCCTTTTTCTTCCTCATTTGCATGCCTGCTCTACCAGTGAGTTTTATACTTTCGTGCGTTATTATGATCATATATATTTGATCATAATATAAAATATACTGATTGATATGAGTTGATTGATCTGATCAATCAACTGAATTGATTGATCTGAGTCCTTTTGCTTCCACATTTGCATGCCTCCTCTACCCATGAGTTTCATACTTTTGTGTGTTATTATGATCATATATATTTTTCTTTGGCTCCCAGATATAGGAGTCCCTTAAGCATTTCTTACAGGACCAGTCTAGTGAAGAATTCCCTCAGTTTTTCTAATCTATGAAAGACTTTATTGCTTCTTCATTTTTGAATGATAATTTTGCTGGTTGTAGTATTCTTGGCTGATAGTGTTGTTTTCTTTCAGCACTTTGAATACATCATCTCATTCTTCCTGAGCCTGTAAGGTTTTTGCTGAGAAATCAACTGTTAATCTGATGAGAGTTCCCTTATATGTGACTAGATATCTTTCTCTTGCTGTTTAGGGAATTGTTTCTTTGTCTTTGACTTTTGATAATTTGACTATAATATGTCTTAAAGAAGATTTTTTTGGGTTTGTGTCAATTTGGAGATTTTTGGGCTTCCTATATCTGTATATGTCAATCTCTTCCTAGACTTGGGAAGTATTCAGCTATTATTTCATAATATAGGTTTTATATGCGTTTGCTCTTTTCTTCACCTTCTGAAACACCCAAAATTCAAATTTTCTTTGGTTGCTACATAGTATTCTATATGTCATGTAAGCTTTCTTCATTCTTTATTCTTTTTCTTTCTCTAATATGCATCATAAATTTTAATTTCAGTAAATGGCAGAGTTTGACAGAGAAATAGCTTTGTAGGTAAACATTGAGATTATATTATTACAACATGTTTCCCCTTCAGGTTTTTTATGCAGGTTTATAAATATATATATATATATACACACACACATATATGGATACATATATGTGTGTATATGTAAAAAGAATATATAAATATATAAAGGAAATATAGATATATGAAATGTAAGCATTGCTTCTTAAAAATTCATCATAAACTGCTTTTCTTTGCAGTGAATAAAAGTGTTTGACAAATCAATACCACTTCTAACTAGTCTTTAGAGTATAAGAACATGTGAATATCTCCATTGGGCCCTAATAGGCTGTGATGGTTAATACCGAGTGTCAACTTGACTGTATTGAACAATACAAAGTATTGATCCTGAGTGTGTCTTTGAGGGTGTTGCCAAAGGAGATTAACATTTGAGTCAGTGGGCTGTGAAAGGAGACCCACCCTTAATCTGGATGGGTACAATCTAATCAGCTGTTAGTGCTGGTAGAATATAAGCAGGCAGAAAAATGTGAAAAAGAGAGACTGGCATAGCCTCCCAGCCTACATCTTTCTCCTGTGCTGGATGCTTCCTGCCCTCAAACATCAAACTTCAAGTTCTTCAGTTTTAGAACTTGGACTAGCTCTCCTTGCTCCTCAGTCTGCAGATGGCCTATTGTGGGACCTTGTGATCATGTGAGTTAATACTTAATAATCTCCTGTATATATGTATATTCCATTAGTTCTGTCCCTGTAGAGAATCCTGACCAATACAGATTTTGGTACCAGGAGTGGTTCTAGAGGAACAGAATATTAAGGTTGGAGGTTTTTTGTTGGTTTGGGGGTTTCTGGAGTTGGCTGCTTAATATGATTAGACCCAAAAATGCTAAGGACTCTGCTTCTAATAGTATGGAGAACACTGATAGTCCTTGGTGTGAACTGTTTAAAGAGTTATGCAAAATAAATGCATTTGACACTCCTGATTCATTGGTCATGAGAGGCAAGGTGTTTAGTGACTCTATACATAATATCTTTGACCATATGTGGACAACCAAGGAACATAATGAAGCTAGTTGGTTGCTCCTAAGTTCAGTGGACAGTGATGAAAGAAAATGATGAACTCAGGGATTCTATCTCCTGGTCTCAGAAGCAGATACTGAGCCTCAAATCTGCTAAGACTGCCCTGAGTGAGAGTCTTATCTTCTGTAGAGAAAGAGCTGAAATTGTGGAAAAACAGACACAAGCTCTTATCATGCAAGTGGCTGACCTGCAACAAAAGGTGCATGCACAGCCTCACCAGGTATCTATTGTAAAAGTGAGGGCATTGATTGGAAAAGAATGGAACCCTGCAACTTGGAATGGGGATGTGCTAGAGGACCCTGATGAAGCTGGGGACACTGAGTTTGTAAACTCTGATGATACTTCTTTTGCCAGAAGAAACAGCTTCCCCATCCCCAGCAGTGGCAACATCCCCTCTCCAACCCATGCTGCCATCAGCCTTTCCACCTTTGTCTGAAAAGATAAACCCTGCACTGCCTGAGGGAACAGTGATGGCCTCCCCAGAGGCAGTTTCCAGGCAAGATAATGTTGATTCTCCTCAGGAGCCACCCCAACACCTCTGTTTGCTCCTAGATGTATAACTAAAGTCCCAGCAGGCCCCTAGAGACAAGTGAGGTTGAGACTGTGACCCATGAGGAGGTGCACTACACTCGAAAAGAACTGCTTGAATTTTCTAATTTGTATAAACAGAAATCTGGAGAACAGGCATGGGAATGGATATTAAGGGTGTGGGATAATGGTGGAAGGAACATAGAATTGGATGGATTTATTGATTTGGGCCCCCTAAGTAGGGACTCTGCATTTAATGTTGCAGCTTGGGGAGTTAAAAAAGGTTCTAATAGTTTATTTGCTTGGTTAGCTGAAATATGGATTAAAAGATGTCTCAGTGTGAACGAGCTGGAAATGCCTGATCTCCCTTGGTTTAATGTAGAGGAAGGTATCAAAAGGCTTATGGAGATTGGGATGGTGGACTGGATTAGTCACTTTAGACCTACTCATCTCAGCAGGGAGGGCCCAGAAGATACATCCTTAACCAATGCCTTGTGAAATAGATTTGTGAGGGCAGCACCTGCATCTTTGAAGAGCCCTGCAATTGCTCTCCTCTGTATGTCAGATCTAACAGTGGGAACCACAGTCATTCAACTACAAAATTTAAATACAATGGAAATAATTGGATCCTGAGGTGGCAGGGGCCAAGTGGCAAAACTAAACCATCAAAGGCAAGGTGGGGATAGCTACCATAATGGACACCAGAGGCAAAGTGGCAACCAGAATAGTCTGACCCATGTAGAGCTCTGGCATTGGCTAATTGATAACAGTGTTCCTAGAAGTGAAATTGATAGGAAGCATACGGCATTCCTACTTAATTTATAAAAGCAGAAAACTTCTAGGTCAAATGGACAAAAGACTAATTTGAATTATAAAAACAGAATCACAGCTGCTCAATCAATTTCCAGACTTGAGCCAGTTTACAGACCCAGAATCCCTTGAATGAAGGGAAGGCTGGGTCCCCTTGAGGAAGGGCCCAACTATATTACCGACAATTTATGCAGTGAATCTTTCTCCTATCCTTCCCCAAGGAGACTTTTGGCCTTTTACCAGGATAACTATGCATTGGGGAAAAAGAAATGATCGGACATTTTGAGGACTACTGGACACTGACTCTGAGCTGATGTTGATTCCAGGGGAAACAAAATGTTATTGTTATTCTCCAGTTAAAGTAGGGGCTTATGGAGATCAGGTAATTAATGGAGTTTTAGCTCAGATCTGACTTACAGTGGGTTGAGTGAGTCCCTGGACTCATCCTGTGGTCATTTCCCCAGTGCCAGAATGCACAATTGGCATAAACATACTTAGCAGCTGGCAGAACCCCCACATTGGCTCCCTGACCTGTAGGGTGAGGGCTATCATTGTGGTAAAGGCCAAATGGAAGCCATTAGAGCTGCCTGTACCTAGAAAAATAGTAAATCAAAAACAATATTGCATCCCTGGAGGGACTGCGGAGATTAGTGCCACCATGAAGTACTTGAAAGAAGCAGGGGTGGTGATTCCCACCACATCCCCATTCAACTCTCCAATATGGCCTGTGCAGAAGACAGGCAGATCTTGCAGAATGACAGTGGATTATCATAAGCTTAACTAAGTGATGACTCAAATTGCAGCTGCCGCTGTACCACGTATGGTTTCATTGCTTCAGAAAATTAACACATCTGCTTGTACTGGTATGCAGCCATTGACTTGGCAAATGTCTTTTTCTCCACTTCTGTCCATAAGGCCTATGAGAAGCAATTTGCCTTCAGTTGGCAAGGCCAGAAATATACCTCTACTGTCCTACCTCAGGGGTTAATCAACTCTCTAGCTTTGTATCATAATCTTATTCGGAGAGACCCTGATCGCTTTTCACTTCCGCAAGATATCACACTAGGTTTGTTATATTGATGACATTATGCTGATTGTATCCAGTGAGCAAGAAGTAGCAAACACACTGGACTTACTGGTGAGATATTTGTGTGCCATAGGATGGGAATAAATCCAATTAAAATTCAGGGACCTTCTACCTCAGTAAAATTTCTAGGGATCCAGTCGCGGGGGGCTGTCGAGATATTCCTTATAAGGTGAATGATAAGTTGCTGCATTTGGCCCCTCCTACAACCAAAAAAGAGGCACAATGCCTAGTGGATCTATTTGGATTTTGGAGGCAACACACTCCTCATTTAGGTGTGTTACTCCAGCCCATTTATCAAATCACCCAAAAAGCTGCTGGTTTTGAGTGGAGTCCAGAACAGGAGAAGGCTCTGCAACAGGTCCTTGCTGCTGTACAAGCTGCTCTGCCACTTGGGCCACATGACCCAGCAGATCCAATGGTGCTTGAGGTGTCAGTGGCAGATAGAAATGCTATTTGGAGGCTTTGGCAGGCTCCCATAGGTGAATCACAGCAGAGGCCTCTAGGATTTAGGAGCAAGGCCCTGCCATCTTCTGAAGATAACTACTCTCCTTTTGAGAGACAGCTCTTGGCCTGTTATTGGGATTTGGTGGAAACTGAACCTTTGACTATGGGTCATCAAGTCACTATGTGACCTGAACTGCCAATCATGAACTGGGTGCTTTCTGACCCATCTAGCATAAAGTGGATCATGCACAGCAGCATTCCATTATCAAACGGAAGTGGCTATATGTGATTGTGCTCAAGCAGGTCCTGAAGGCACAAGTAAGTTACCTGAGGAAGTGGCTCAAATGCCTATGGTCTCCAATCCTGCCACCCTGCCTTCTATCCCCCAGCCTGCACTGATGGCCTCATGGGGAGTTCCCTATGATCAGTTGACAGAGGAAGAGAAGACTAGGGCATAGTTCACAGATGGCTTTGCACAATATGCAGGTACAACCCAAAAGTGGACAGCTGCAGCACTATAGCCCCTTTCTAGGACATCCCTGAAGGACGGTTGTGAAGGGAAATCTTCCCAGTGGGCAGAACTTTGAGCAGTGCACCTCATTGTGCATTTTTCATGGAAGGAGAAATGACCAGATGTACAATTACATATTGATTCATGGGCTGTAGCCAACGGTTTGGCTGGATGGTCAGGGACTTGGAAGAAGCATGATTGGAAAATTGGTGGCAAAGAAATTTGGTGAAGAGGTATGTGGATGAACCTCTCTGAGTGGCCAAAAACTGTGAAGATATTTGTATCCCATGTAAGTGCTCACCAACGGGTGACCTCAGCAGTGGAGGATTTTAATAATAAAGTAGATAGGATGAGCTGTTCTGTGAACACTACTCAGCCTCTTTCCCCAGCCACCCTGTCATCACCCAATGGGCCCATGAACAAAGTGGCTATGGTGGCAGGGATGGAGGTTATGCATGGGCTCAGCAACATGGACTTCCACTCACCAAGACTGATCTGGCTATGGCCACTGCTGAGTCTGAATGCCCAATTTGCCAGCAGCAAAGACCAACAGTGAGCCCTCAATATAGCACCATTCCTTGAGGTGATCAGCCAGCTACCTGGTGGTAGGTTGATTATATTGGAACTCTTCCATCATGGAAAGGGCAGAGGTTTGTCTTCACTGGAATAGACACTTACTCCAGCTATGGATTTGCTTATCTTGCACACAATGCTTCTACCAAGACTACCATCGATGGACTCATGGAATGCCTTATCCACTCTCATGGTATTCCACACAGCATTGCCTCTGACCAAGACACTTGGTCACATGGCTGAAGAAGTGCAACAGTGGGCTCATGCTCATAAGCCAGGCTCATTCAGAGGTGGTATTGTTTCATTCTTCCATTGCTCATGGATCTCTCTGGTCCTACCATGTTCCCTATCATCCTGAAGCAGTTGGATTGATAGAATGGTGGAATGGCCTTTTTTTTTTCTTTCTCACAAAACACAAACTAGGTGACAATACTTTGCAGGGCTGGGGCAAAATTCTCCAGAAGGCTGTGTATGCTCTGAATCAGCGTCTAATATATGGATTCACGGGTCCAGGAATCAAGGGGTGGAAGTGGAAGTGTCACCACTCACCATCAACCCTAGTGATCACTAGCAAAATTTTTGCTCCCTGTTCCCACAAAATTGCATTCTGCTGGGCTAGAGGTCTTAGTTCCACAGGGAGGAATGCTGCTGCCAGGAGACACAATAATAATTCCACTAAACTGGAAGTTAAGATTGCCACCTTGACATTTTGGGCTCCTCCTACCTTTAAGTCAACAGGCTAAGAAGGGAGTTACAGTGTTGGCTGGGGTGATTAACCCAGACTATCAAGATGAAAGCAGTCTACTGCTTCACAACGGAGGTAAGGAAGAGTATGAGTGGAATACAGGAGATCCGTTAGGGTGTCTTTTAGTATTACCATGACCTGTGATTAGGGTCAATGGGAAACTACAACAGCTCAACCCAGGAAGGACTACAAATGACACAGACCCTTCAGGAATGAAGGTTTGGGTCATTCCACCAGGAAAAAAAACTGGACCTCCTGAGTTGCTTGCTGAAAGTAAAGGAAATACAGAATGGGTAGTAGAAGAAGGTAGTCATTAATACCAGCTAGGACCACGTGACTAGCTGCAGAAATGAGTTCTGTAATTGTCATTAGTATTTCCTCTTTCTACTGTTAAAAACATGTTTGTGCACATATACACTTGTACTAAGAAAAGATCTTCATTTTATTTCCATCTCAATTGTCATGTGATATAAGATTTATTGACTTCACATCAGCATTTAAGTATTATTAACTTTATGTAATAGTATTTTAGTTGGGGATTGGTGTGTTTCTAGTTATACAAAGGATAGTTGTACTATGTTAGGTGTAATTATGATCTTATTATTGTCTTTGAAGATTATGTATAATCTCAGGAGATATGTATGAATTCACATTGACAAGGGATGGACTTGTGATGATTAATACTGAGTTGCAGCTTGATTGGATTGAAGCATACAAAGTATTGATCCTGGGTGTGTCTGTGAAGGTGTTGCCAAAGGAGATTAATATTTGAGTCAGTGGGTTGGGAAAGGCAGACCTACCCTTAATCTGGGTGGGTACAATCTAATCAGCTGCCAGCACAGCTAGAATATAAGCAGGCCGAAAAATGTGAAAAGAGAGACTGGCCTAGCCTCCCAGCCTACATCTTTCTCCCTTGCTAGATGCTTACTGCCCTCAAACATCAAACTCCAAGTTCTTCAGTTTTGGAATGCAGACAGGCTTTGTTTGCTCCTCAGCCTGCAGATAAAACCTTGTGATTGCATGAGTTAATACTTATTAAACTCATATATATATATAGTTCTGTCCTTCTAGAGAACCTAGACTAATACGTAGGCCAAGTAGCAAAATCCAGCAGTAAATGGCAAATGTAAACATGCCTTATTTAAGATGCATCATAAACTCTTTTCTTTCAGTGAATGGCAGAGTTTGACAGAGAAACACCTTTATAAGAAAACATTGAAAATATGTTATTAGAACATGTTTCTTTCTCCATTGGGTGCTAACAGGTCAAGTAGAGAAATCCAGCACTCATAGGCAAAGATAAGCATGCTTTCTTTAAGATGCATCATAAACTGTTTTCTTTCAATGAATGGCAGAGTTTGACAGAGAAATGCCTGTTAAGCATTGAGAATATGTTAATAGAACATGTTTCTTTCTCCATTGGTTTATATTACACAAGATTACATATGCAGCTACAAAAGGAAAATATAAGCATGGTTTCCTAAGGATTTATCATAAACCATTTTCTTTAGGTGAATGAAAATGACTGACAAATAAATACTTTTGAAATCTAACTTTTAGAACATGTTATTAGAACATGTTCATGTCTCCATTGGACCCTAGAAGGCCAAGTAAAGGAATCCAGCAAAAATAAACAAATGTAAGCATGCTTTTATTAAGATACATTGTAAACTGTTTTCTCTCAGTGAATGGAAGGGTTTCACAGAGAAACACCTTTGTAAGTAAATGTGAGAATATGTGGAGAGGCCAAGATGGCAGATTAACAGCTGCTCATTCTTTTCTCTTTTCTTTTTTATTAGTCTGGCTAGTGGTCTACCTATTTTGTTGATCTTTTGAAAAAACCAGTTCCTGGATTCATTGATTTTTTTGAAGGGTTTTTCATATCTCTATCTCTGTTCTGCTCTGATCTTAGTTATTTCTTATCTTCTGCTAGCTTTTGAATTTGCTTGTTCTTGCTTCTTTGTTCTTTTAATTGTGATGTTAGGGTGTCAATTTTAGATCTTTCCTGCTTTCTCCTCTGGGCATTTCATGCTATAAATTTCCCTCTAAACACTGCTGTGGCTGTGTTCCAGATATTCTGGTATGTTTTGTCCATGTTCACATTGGTTTCAAATAACTTATTTATTTCTGCCTTCATTTTGTTATTTACTTAGTAGTCATTCAGGAGAAAGTTGTTCAGTTTCCATGTAGTTGTGCAGTTTTGAGTGAGTTTCTTAATCCTGAGTTCTAATTTCATTGCACTGTGGTCTGAGAGACTGTTTGTTATGATTTCCATTCTTTTGGGTTTGCTGAGGAATGTTTTACTTCCAATTATGTGGTCAATTTTAGAATAAGTGCGATTTGGGGCTGAAAAGAATGTATATTCTGTCAATTTGGGGTGGAGAGTTTGGTAGATGTCTATTAGGTCTGCTTGGTCAAGAGCTGGGTTCAAGTCCTGAATATCCTTATTAATTTTCAGTCTCATTGACCTGTCTAATATTGACAGTGGGGTGTTAAAGCCTCCCACTATTATTGTGTGGGAGTCTAAGTCTCTTTGTAGGTCTCTAAAAACTTGCTTTATGAATATGGTTGCTCCTGTACTGGGTGCATATATATTTAGGATAGTTAGCTCTTCTTGTTGCATTGATCCCTCTACCATTATGTAATGCCCTTTTTGTCATTTTTGATCTTTTTGATCTTTGTTGGTTTAAAGTCTGTTTTATCAGAGACTAAGATTGCAACCTCTGCTTTTTTTTTTTTTTTTTTTTTTTTTGCTTTCCATTTGCTTGGCAAATATTCCTCCATCCCTTTATTTTGAGCCTATGTGTGTCTTTGCACTTGAGATGGCTCTCTTGAATATAGCATACTGATGGGCCTTGACTGTTTATCCAATTTGCCAGTCTGTGTCTTTTAATTGGGGCATTTAGCCCGTTTACATTTAAGGTTAATATTGTTACGTGTGAATTTTATCCTGTCATTATGATCTAGCTGGTTATTCTGCCAGTTAATTATTGAAGTTTTTTTCATAGTGTTGATGGTCTTTACAATTTGGTATGTTTTTGCAGTGGTTGGTACTGATTTTTCCTTTCCTTGTTCAGTGCTTCCTTCAGTATCTCTTGTAAAGCAGGCCTAGTGGTGCCAAAATCTCTCAGCATTTGCTTGTCTGTAAAGGATTTTATTTCTCCTTCACTTAAGAAGTTTAGTTTGGCTGGGTTGAAATTCTGGGTTGAAAATTCTTCTCTTTAAGAATGTTGAGTATTGGCCTCCACTCTCTTTGGTTTGTAAGGTTTCTGCAGAGAGATCTGCTGTTAGTCTGATGGGCTTCCCTTTGTGGGTAACTTGACCTTTCTCTCTGGCTGTCCTTAACATTTTTTTTCTCCATTTCAACCTTAGTGAATCTGACGATTATACGTCTTGGGGTTGCTCTTCTTGAGGAGTATCTCTGTGGTGTTCTCTGTATTTCCTGAATTTGAATGTTGGCCTGTCTTGCTAGATTGGGGAAGTTCTCCTGGATAATATCCTGAAGAGTGTTTTCCAACTTGGTCAGGTCATTTATGTTCTTTTCTAAACTGGCTATTCTAGTTAATATTTCCTCTAACCTTTTTTCAAGGTTCTCAGCTTCCTTGCCTTGGGTTAGAACATGCTCTTTTAGCTCAGAGGAGTTTGTTACCCATCTTCTGAAGCCTACTGCTATCAATTCATCAAACTCATTCTCCATCCAGTTTTGTTCCCTTGCTGGTGAGGAGTTGTGATCCTTTGGAGGAGCAGAGGTCTTCTGGATTTTGGAATTTTCGGCCTTTTTGCACTGGTTTTTCCTTATCTCTGTGGTCTTTGGTCTTTGATGTTGGTGAGGTTCGGATGGAGTTTCTGTGTGGAAATCCTTTTGGTTGATGTTGATGCTATTCCTTTCTGTTTGTTAGTTTTGCTTCTAACAGTCAGGCCCCTCTGCTGCAGGTCTGCTGGAGTTCACTGGAGGTGTACTCTAGACTCTGTTTGTCTAGGTTTCACCAGTGGAGGCTGCAGAAAAGCAGAGATTGCTGCCTGTTCCTGTTTCTGGAAGCTTAATCCCAGGGGGGCACCTGCCATGTGCCAGTTGTAGCTCTTCTCTATGAGGTGTCCGTTGACCCCTGCTGGAAGGTGTCTCCCAGTCAGGAGGCACAGGGGTCAGTGATCCACTTGAGGAGGCAGTCTGTCCCTTAGCAGAGCTCGAGTGCTGTGCTGCAGGATTTGCTGCTTTCTTCAGTGCTGGCAGGCAGGAGTGTTTAAGTCTGCTGAAGCTGCACCCACAGCCACTCCTTCCCCTAGGTGCTGTCCCTGGGAGATAGGAGTTTGATCTATAAGCTCCAGACTGGGGCTGCTGCCTTTCTTTCAGAGATGCCCTGCCCAAAGAGGAGTAATCTAGAGAGGGAGTCTGGCTACAGTGGCTTCATGGAGCTGCAGCGGGTTCTGCCAAGTTCAAACTCCCCGGTGGCATTGTTTACACTGTCAGGGGAAAACTGCCTACTCAAGCCTCAGTAATGGCAGATGTCCCTACCCCCATCAAGCTTGAGCATCCCAGGTTGACTTCAGACTGCTGTGCTGGCAGGAAGAATTTCAAGCCAGTGGGTCTTAACTTGCTGGGATCCATGCGAGTGGGATCTGCTGAGCTAGACCACTTGGCTCCCTGGCTCCAGCCCCCTTTCCAGGGGAGTGAAACAGTTCTATCTCACTGGCTTTCCAGGCGCCACTGGGGTATGACAAAAACTCCTGCAGCTAGCTCAGTGTCTGCCCAAAAGGCCTCCCAGTTTTGTGCTTGAAACCCAGGGCCCTTGTGGCATAGGTGAGAGGTGACAGCGTGCTGGCAGCCTTCACAGCTCTCACTCCCTCTCAGCGCCTCCTCTCCCTGGGCTCCCACTTTGGCGGCACTTGAGGAGCCCTTCAGCCCACCGCTGCACTGTGGGAGCCCCTTTCTGAGTTGGCCAAGGCCAGAGCTGGCTCCCTCAGCTTGCAGAGAGGTGTGGAGGGAGAGGTGCGAGCAGGAACCTGGGCTGCACACAGTGCTTGCGGGCCAGCTGGAGTTCCGGGTGGGCGTGGGCTTGGCGGGCCCTGCACTGGGAGCGGCAGGCTAGCCCTGCCGGCCCCGGGCAATGAGGAGCTTAGCACCCGGGCCAGCAGCTGCAGAGGGTGTGCTGGGTCCCCCAGCAGTGCCGGCCCACTGGCGCTGCGCTCGATTTCTCGCCGGGCCTTGGCTGCCTTCCCACGGGGCAGGGCTCGGGACCTGCAGCTCACCATGCCTGAGCCTCCCCTCCTCTCCGTGGGCTCCTGTGCAGCCCGAGCCTCCCCGATGAGTGCTGCCCCCTGCTCCATGGTGCCCAGTCCTATCGACCACCCAAGGGCTGAGGAGTGCGGGCCCATGGCGTGGGACTGGCAGGCAGCTCCACCTGCGGCCCGTGTGCAGGATCCACTGTGTGAAGCCAGCTGGGCTCCTGACTGGTAGGGACTTGGAGAACCTTTATGTCTAGCTCAGGGATTGTAAATACACCAGTCGGCACTCTGTAACTAGCTCAAGGTTTGTAAACACACTAATCAGCATCCTGTGTCTAGCTGAGGGTTTGTGAATGCACCAATCTACACTGTATCTAGCTACTCTGGTGTGGACTTGGAGAATCTTTGTGTGGACCCTCTGTATGTAGCTAATCTGGTGGGGATGTGGAGAAACTTTGTGTCTAGCTCAGGGATTGTAAACGCACCAATCAGTGCCCTGTCAGAACAGACCACTCAGCTCTACCAATCAGCAGGATGTGGGTGGAGCCAGATAAGAGAATGAAAGCAGGCTGCCCGAGCCAGCAGTGGCAACCCACTAGGGTCCCCTTTCACATTGTGGAAGCTTTGTTCTTTTGCTCTTTGCAAGAAATCTTGCTGCTGCTCACTCTTTGAGTCCACACTGCCTTTATGAGCTGTAACACTCAACTGCAAAGGTCTGCAGCTTCACTCCTAAAGCCAGCGAGACCACGAACCAACCAGGAGGAACGAACAATTCCAGACGCGCCGCCTTAAGAGCTGTAACACTCACGGCAAAGGTCCGCAGCTTCACTCCTGAGCCGGTGAGACCACGAACCCACCAGAAGGAAGAAACTCTGAACACATCCGAACATCAGAAGGAACAAACTCCAGACACGCCCCCTTTAAGAACTGTAACACTCACCGCGAGGGTCTGCGGCTTCATTCTTGAAGTCAGTGAGACCAAGAACCCACCAATTCCGGAAACATAGGCACTGGAGGGAATTTCCTGGTCTGTGGGTTGTGGAGACCATGGGAACAGCGTAGTATCTGGACTGTAGTGCGCCATTCTTCATGGCACAGTCCCTCACAGCTTCCCTTGGCTAGGGGATGGAGTTCTCTGACCCTTTTTGCTTCCCAGGTGAGGTGACACCCCACCCTGCTTTGGCTCACCCTCTGTGGGCTGCACCCACTGTCTAACCAGTGAGATGAGCTGGGTACCTCAGTTGGAAATGCGGAAATCACCCACCTTCTGCATTGATCTTGCTGCAAGCTGCAAACCTGAACTGTCCCTATTTAGCCATTTTGCCAGCCCCAAAAAAACAGGTGATCCTTTTTTTTTTTAGATGGTGTCTCCGTCTGTTTCCCAGGCTGAAGAGCAGTGGTGCAATATCGGCTCACTGCAACTTCTGCCTCCTGCGTTCAAGTGACTCTCCCACCTCAGCCTCCTGAATAGCTGGGATTACAGGCACCCACCATCATGCCCGGCTAATCTTTCTATTTTTGTAGAGATGGGGTTTCACCATGTTGGCCAGGCTGGTCTTAAACTTCTGACATGAGGTGATCTGCCCACCTCAGTCTCCCAAAATGCTGGGATTACAGGAGTGAGCCACCAGACCTGGCCTATTTTTGAGCTTTAAAATTTGATGGCCCTGCTGGATTTCAGACTTGCATGGGCCCTGTAACCCCTTTGTTTTGGCCAATTTCTTCCATTGGAATGGTGTATTTACCCAATACCTCTACTCCCATCATATTAGGAAGTAACTAGCTTGCTTTTGATTTTACAGGCTCATAGGCAAAAGGGACTTGCTTTGTCTCAGAAGAGACCATCAAATGTGGACTTTTGGGTTAATGCTGAAATGAGTTAAGACTTTGGGAGACTGTTGGGAAAGCGTGATTGGTTTTGAAAACTGATGACATGAAATTTGGAGGGGCCAGGAGCAGAATTATATGGTTTGGCTGTTTCCCCACCCAAATCTCAACTTGAACTGTATCTCCCGTAATTTCCACATGTTGTGGGAGGGAGCCAGGGGGAGGTAATTGAATCATGGGAACTGGTCTTTCTCATGCTATTCTCATGACAGTGAATAAGTCTCATGAGATCTGGTGGGTTTATTAGGGGTTTCTGCTTTTGCTTCTTCCTCATTTTCTCTTGCCATCACCATGTAAGAAGTGCCTTTCACCTCCTGCCATGATTCTGAGGGCTTCCCAGCCATGTGGAACTTTAAGTCCAATAAAACCTCTTTTTCTTCCCAGTCTTGGGTATGTCTTTATCAGGAACACGATAATGGACTAATACACCTACTTTTGTGTGAACCCAGCCAGAGAGCACAGCTTCCTGCTGTCCTGGGAAGCACCTGGATAGCTGGGCATGTGATCCTACCCACCTCTGTTATTGATAGCCAGGTAGGTGATGCTTGCTAGAGCTTCTGGCTCAGTAGGCCACTTCTGTGTGAACTCTGCTGGAGGGCATAGATTCCCGCTGTTCCAGGAAACACCTACATGGCAGGGCACATTACCCCACCCAACCACACTATTGATAGCCAGGCAGACAACTCTTGCTAGAGATTCTGGTCCAGTGGCTTTGTTTCTGTGTGAACTCAACTGGAGGGTGCAGCTGCCAACTGTCAGAGGAAATACCCAGATGGCAGAGCACGTGACCCCACTTACACCACCATTGATAGCCAGGCAGGCAATGCCTTCTAGAACATTGAGCCCAGCAGCCCCACTTCTATGTGAGCTCAACTAGAGGGAGCAGCTTCTTGCTGTCCTGGGAAGCATGTATATGGCAGAGCATGTGACCCCACCCACCCCTGCCACTGGTAGCCAGGAAGGCAACACCTGATGGAGTTTTTGGATCAGTGGCCCCACCTCTGTGTGAGTTCAGCTATAGGGCACAGCTTCCTGTTGTCCCAGTAAACACCTGGACAGCAGCACACCTGACCCCACACCTCTGCCACTGGTAGCCAGGCAGGGAACACCTGCTAGAGCTTCCGGCTCAGTGGCCTCACTTCTATGGGAATTCAGCTGGTGGATGCCGCCTCCTGTTGTCCCAGGAAGCCCCTAGATGGCAGGACAGGTGTTTGCACCCACTGCCACTGCTGGTAGCCAGGTGAGCCATGCCTGCTAGAACTTCTGGCCCAGCAGTCCTACTTCTGCCTGAAATTGCAGAGAGGCACAGTCCCCCTGTTGCCCTGGACACCCTGTGATCACAGGGTAGGCAATTTCACCCACCCCTACCTCCCACAGCCAGACAGGCCACACCTGTGAGAGCTTCCAACCCAGCAGTCCCACTTTTGCCAGAACTCTGTAGGGGGTGCAACCCTGTGTTTCTCCGGGAAGCACACGGACAGCAGATTAAGGCCAACCTGGCAAGGATACATCTTGTATGCCAACTGTGGCCCCTGCCTGATGGAGCCCCATAGACCAGAACACTCAAAAGAAGAAATGTTGGCACAGACAGTAATTGGATGGGACTCCTCCAAGATCCAAGAGCAGACTAGAATCAAAACCAATCAACCAAGCCTACCATATACCATAATCTAACCCCCAAGGGCATCAAAGAAGAAAGAAGAAAAAAAATCCATCCAAAGATGGCAACTTCAAAGTAGAAGGAATATCAGCCTACACAGATGAGAAGGAATCAGCACAAGAATGGAAGTATTAGCAGCAGGATGGACAAAGCTGAGGAAATAATCTCAGAACTTAAAGACTGGCTTTCTGAAATAAGACAGTCAGACAAATTTTTTTAAAAAACAGAAAAGAAAGGAATGAACAAAACCCCTGAGAAATACGGTATTATGTAAAGAGACCAAATCCATGACTCATTAGTGTTCCAGAAAGAGAAGGGGAGAAACTAAGCAATTTAGGAAATATATTTCAGGATATAACATGAAAACTTTCCCAACCTCACTAGAAAGGTCAACATTCAAATTCAGGAAATGCAGAGAACCCCTGAAAGATACTATGCAAGAAGACCATCCCCAAGAAACATACTCATCATATTCTCCAAGGTTGAAATAAAAGAAAAAATGTTAAAGGCAGCTAGAGAAAAAGGGCAGATCATCTACAAAGGGAATCCTATGAGGCTAAAAGTAGACCTTTCAGCAGAAACCCTACAAGCCAAAAGAGATTTGGGTCTTATATTCAACATTTTTAAGGAAAAAAAAGTCTCAAACCAGGAATTTCATATCTGGCCAAACTAAGTTTCAAAAGTGAAAGAGAAATACAATCCTTATCAGACAAGCAAATGCTGAGGAAATTCATTACCACCAGACCTGCCCTACAAGTGCTCCTGAAAGGAGCGCTAAATAGGAAAGACCATTACCAGCTGCTACAAAAACACACTTAAATACACAGACCAGTGACACTACAAAGCAACCACACAAACAGATCTGCATAACTAGCTAACAACATGATGACAGAATCAAATTTGCACAGATGAATATTAACCTTGAATGTAAATGGGCTAAATGCCCCAATTAAAAAGCACAGAGTGGCAAGCTGGATAAAGAAGAAAGACCCAGTGTTACACTGTCTTCCAGAGACCCATCTTGGGGGCTGGGTGTGGTGGCTCACACCTGTAATCCCAGCACTTTGGGAGTACAAGGCGGGTGGATCACCTGAGGTCGGGAGTTTGAGCCCAGCTTGGCCAACATGGCAAGACTCCATCTCTACTAAAAATACAAAAATTAGCCAGGCATGGTGGCACACACCTCTAATCCCAGCTACTCAGGAGGCTGAGGTGGGAGAATTCCTTGGATCTTGGAGGTGGAGGCTGCAGTGAGCTGAGATCTGCCACTGCACTCCAACCTGGGCAAAGAGTGGGGTTCTGTCTCAAAAAAAAAAAAAAAAAGAGAGAGAGAGAAAGAGAGAGATCCATTTCACATGCAATGACAGAAAACAGAAAAATGCATGGGATGCAATCTTAATTTCAGACAAAACAGACTTTAAACCAACAAAGATTAAAACATAAAAGAAAGGCGTTCATTATATAATAGTAAAGGGTTCAATTCAATAAGAAGACCAAACTATCCCAAATATATACACACCCAACACAGGAGCACACAGATTCATAAAGCAAGTTCTTAGAGACCTACAAAGAGACTTAAATTTCCACACAATAATAGTGTGAGACTTCAATACCCCACTGACCATATTAGATAGATCATTGAGGGAGAAAATTAACAAAGATATTCAGGACCTGTACTCAACACTTGAACAAATGGACTTAATAGGCATCTACAGAATTTTCCACCCCAAAACAACAGAACATACATTCTTCTCATTGCCACATGGAACATACTCCAGAATTGGCCACACAACAGTATATAAAGCAATACTTGGCAAAGTCAAAAAAATCAAAATTGGCCGGGTGTGGTGGCTCAAGCCTGTAATCCCAGCACTCTGGGAGGCCAAGGCACTTAGGGAGCATGGATGACGAGATCAGGGGATCAAGACCATCCTGGCTAACATGGTGAAACTCCGTCTGTACTAAAAATACAAAAAATTAGCCGGGTGTGGTGGCAGGCGCCTATAGTCCCAGCTACTCAGGAGGCTGAGGCAGGAGAATGGCGTGAACCCAGGAGGCAGAGCTTGCAGTGAGCTGAGATCACACCACTGCACTCCAGCCTGGGTGACAGAACGAGATACCGTCTCAGAAAAAAAAAAAAAAAATCTAAATTACACTCTCGGGGCACAACACAATAAAAATAGAAATTAATACTAAGAAAATCACTCAAAACCATACAATAACATGGGAATTAAACCACCTGCTCCTTAATGACTTTTAGGTGAACAATAAAATTAAGGTGGAAATAAAAAAAAATGAAACTAATGAGAACAAAGATACAACATACCAAAACCTCTGGGACACTGATAAGGCAATGTTAAGAGGGAAGTTTATAGCACTAAATGCCCACACCAGAAAGTCAAAAAGATCTCAAATTAACAACCTAACATCACCAGTAGACGAACTAGAGAAGCAAGAGCAAATCAACCCCAAAGCTAGCAGAAGACAAGAAATGACCAAAATTAGAGCTGAACTGAAGGACATTAACAATTTTTTAAAAAATTTAAAAGATCAATAAATCCAGGAGTTTTTTTGAAAAAAATAATAAAATAGACCACTAGCTAGACTAACAAAAAAGAAGAGAGAAAATCCAAATAAACACATTAGAAATGAAAAAGGGGATATTACCACTTACCCCACAGAAATACAAATAACCATCAGGAAATATTATGAACACCTGTGTGTACACAAACTAGAAAACCTAGAAGAAATGGATAAATTCCTGGACACATACACCCTGTCAAGACTGAACAGGAATAAATTGAATTCCTGGACAGAGCAACCAAAAAAAAAAAAATGCCCAGGACCAGACAGATTCACAGCCAAATTCTACCAGATGTATAAAGAAGAGCTGGTGTTATTCCTACTGAAACTATTTTAAAAATTGAGAATGAGGGACTCCTCCCCAACTCTTTCTGTGAGACCAGCATTATCTTGATTCTAAAACCTAATGGATACACAGCAAAAAAAGAAAACTTCAGGCCAATATCCTTAGTGAACATAGGTGCAAAAATCCTCAAGAAAAGTCAAGCAAACCTAATTCATCAGAACATCAAAAAGCTAATCCACACTATCAAGTAGGCTTTATTTCTGGAATGCAAAGTTGGTTTAATACACAAAAATCAATAAATGTGATTCATCACACAAACAGAACTAAAAACAAAAACCACATGATTATCTCGATACAGAAAAGCCTTTTGATAAAACTCAACATTCCTTCGTGTTAAAAAAAAGAACCTCAAAAAACTAGGCATTGAAAGAACATGTCTTATAATAAGAACCATCTGTGATAAAACCACAGCCAACATAGTACTGAATGGGCAAAAGCTGAAAGCATTCCTCTTGAAAACCAGCAAGCACAAGACAAAAATGTCCTGTCTCACCACTCTTATTCAACATAGTATTGGAATTCCTGGCCAGAGCAATCAGGCAAGAGAAAGAAATAAAAAGCATCCAAATAGGAAGAGAGGAAGTCAAACTACCCCTGTTTGCAGACAACATGATTCTATAGCTAGAAAACCCCAGAGTCTTATAACCACCCAATGAGTCCTTCCTTTTGGCTGCACAAATGAAATTGATGCAATGAGACTATGACATTGCAGTAAACAGAGAGTTTAATAAACACAAAGCCACACATGCCACATGGGAGATAGAGTTATTACTCGAATCAATCTTTCCAGAGGCTTGGAAGTTAGGGGCTTTTCAAATATAGTTTGGTGGGCAGGGGTCTAAGGTAGGGAGCATGCTGATTGGTTGAGTTGGAGATGAAATCATAGGGAATCAAAGCTGTCACCTTGTGCTGAGTCAGTTTCTGGGTGGGGGCCATAGAACTGGTTGGTGGGTCCAGATGAGACTATCCAGTTGTCAGACATGCAAAAACCTCAAAAGACATCTTAAAAGACCAATTTTAGGTACTATAATGGTGGTGTTATCTACAAGAATAATTGGGAAATTGCAAATCTTATGACCTCTGGACTAATGGCTGGCAATTATTTAGAATTCAAGCCTCTCTTATCCTCCCTAACTAGGTGGCCTTTCATTTGCTATACAAGAATAGCTTAGTTTTGGGGAAGGGCTATTATTATCATTTAAACTATAAACTAAATTTCTACCAAAGCTAGCTTGGTCCACACCTAGGAATAAGCAAAGACAGCCAACCTGTGAGATTTTAAGCAAGTTGAAGTCAGCCATGTCAGATTTCTCTTACTATCTGTATTAGTTCATTTACATGCTGCTGATAAAGACATACCCGATACTGGGCAATTTATTAAGGAAAAAGGTTTAATGGATAACTCACAGTTCCATGTGGCTGGGGAAGCCTCACAATCATGGTGGAAGACAAGGAGGAGCAAGTCACATCTTACATGGATGGTGGCAGGCAAAGAGAGAGCTTCTGCAGGCAAACTTTCTTTTTTTAAAACCATTAGATCTTTGAGACTCAGTCACTATCATGAGGGCAGTGCAGGAAAGACACACCCCTATAATTCAATCACCTCCCACCAGGCTCTTCTCATTACATGTGGGAACTGCGGGAGTTACAATTCAAGATGAGATTTGGGTGGGGACACAGAGCCATACATATCACTGCCAAAATTTTGCAAAGATGATTTCAGTCTCTTCCCAAAAGCTCCTTGATCTGAAAAACAACTTTAGCAAAGTTTCAGGAAGCAAAATCAACATTCAAATATCAGTAACATTCCTGTACACAAACAACATCCAAGCTGAGAGCCAAATCAGGATTACAATTCCATTCACAACTGCCATGAAAAAAAAACAACCCTAATACAGCTAACCAGGAGAGTGAATGATCTCTACAACAGTAATTACAAAACACTGCTCAAAGAAACCAGAGACAACACAAACAAATGAAAAAACATTCCATGCTCATGTTTAGGAAGAATCAACATTGTTAAAATAGCCATAGTGCCCAAAGTGATTTACAAATTCAATGCTATTCCTTTTAAACTACCAATGACATTATTCAAAGAATTAGAAAAAAAGATTTTAAATTTTACATGGAATGTAAAAAGAGCCCAAATACCCAAGGCAATTCTAAATAAAAAGAAAAAAGCAGGAAGTGTTACATTACCCAACTTCAAACTATACTACAGAGGTACAGTAACCTAAACAGCATAGTACTGATGCAAAAACAGATACATAGACCAATGGAACAGAATAGAGATCTCAGAAATAATGCCACACACCTAAAATCATCTGATCTTTGACAAAGTTGACAAAAACAAGCCATAGGGAAAAGACATCTCATTCAATAAATGGTGCTGGGATCACTGACTGGCCATATGCAGAAGATTGAAATTGGACCCCTACCTTAAACCGCATATAAAAATCAGCTCAAGATGGATTTAAGACTTAAATATAAAAGCTAAAACCATTTCAAAAAATACTCTAGAAGATAACTATATTAGTCCGTTTTCATGCTGCTGATAAAGCCATCCCCAAGACCGGGCAATTTACAAAAGAAAGAGCTTAAATAGACTTATAGTTCCATTTGGCTGGGAAGGCCTCAAAGTTATGGCAGAAGGCAAAAGGCACTCCTTACATGGCAGCAGCAACACAGAATGAGAGCCAAGAAAAAGGGATTTCCCTTTATAAAACCATTAGATCTCTTGAGACTTATTCATTACCATGAGAACAGTTACTCCCATGATTCAATTATCTCCCACTGGGTCCCTCCCACAACACGTGGGAATTATAGATGGGAATTCAAGATGATATTTGGGTGGGTACACAGAGCCAAACCATATCATTCCACACCTGGCTCCTCCCGAATCTCATGTCCTCACATTTCAAAACCAATCATGCCTTCCCTACAGTCCCCCAGAGTCTTAACTCATTTCAGCATTAACTCAAAAGTCCACAGTCCACAGTCTCATCTGAGACAAAGCATGTTCCTTCCACCTATGAGCCTGTAAAAGCAAAAGCAAGTTAGTTACTTCCGAGATACAATGAAGGTACAGACATCGGGTTAATACAGCTGTTCCAAATGGGAGAAATTGACCAAAACAAAGAGGCTACAGGCCCCATGCAAGTCTGAAATCCAGCAGGGTAGTCAAATCTTAAAGCTCCAAAATGATGTCCTTTGAGTCCATGTCTCACATCCAGGTCATGCTGATGCAAGAGGTGGACTCCCATGGTCTTGGGCAGCTCCAGCCCTGTGGCTTTGCAGGTTAGAGCCCTGCTCCTGGCTGCTTTTACAAGCTGGCATTGGATGTCTGTGGCTTTTCCAGGCAAATGGTGCAAGCTGTTGGTGGATCTACCATTCTGGGCCCTGGAAGACGGTGGCCCTCTTCTCACAGCTCCACTAGGTGGTGCCCCAGTAGGAACTCTGTCTGGGGGCTTCAACCTCACATTTCCCTTCTGCACTGCCCTAGCAGAGCTTCTACATGAGGGCCCCAGCCCTGCAGCAAACTTCTGTCTAGGCATCCAGGTGTTTCCATACATCATCTGAAATCTAGGCAGAGGTTCCCAAACCTCAATTCTTGACTTCTGTGCACTCACCGGCTCAACACCACATGAAAGCTGCCAAGGCTTGCGGCTTCCACCCTCTGAAGCAGCAGCCTGAGCCATACTTTGGCCCCTTTTAGCCATGGTTGGAGTTGCTGGAACACAGGGTACCAAGTCCCTAGGCTGCACAAAGCAGGGAGTCCTGGGTTCGACCCATGAAACCATCTTTTCCTCCTAGGTCTCCGGGCCTGAGATGGGAGTGGCTGCTGTGAAGACCTCTGACATGCTCTGGAGACATGTCTCCCGTTGTCTTGGGGATTAATGTTAGGCTCCTCATTACTTTTGCAAATTTCTGCAGCCATCTTGAATTTCTCCCCAGAAAATGGGATTTGCTTTTCCATCACATTTTCAGGCTATGAATTTTCCAAACTTTTACACTCCATTTCCTTTTTAAACCTGAGTGCCTTTAAGAGTAGCCAAGTCACCTCTTGAATGCTTTGCTGCTTAGAAATTTCTTCTGCCAGACACCCTAAATCATCTCTCCCAAGTTCAAAGTTCCACAAATCTCTAGGGCAGGGGCAAAATGCTGCCAGTCTCTTTGCTAAAACATAACAAGAGTCACCTTTGCTCCAGTTCCCAACAAGTTCCTTATCTCCACCTGAGACCACCTCAGCCTGGATATTATTGTCCATATCACTATCAGCATTTTGGGCAAAGCCATTCAACAAGTCCCTGGAAAGTTCCAAACTTTCCCACATTTACCTGTCTTCTTCTGAGTCCTCTAAACTGTTCCAACCTCGGCCTGTTACCCAGTTCCAAAGTCGCTTCCACATTTTCAGGTATCTTTTCAGCAGTGCCCCACTCCTGGTACCAATTTACTGTATTAGTCCATTTTCATGCTGCTGATAAAGACATACCTGAGACTGGGCAATTTACAAAAGAAAGAGCTTTAATGGACTTACAGTTCCATGTAGCTGGGAAGGCCTCACAATCATGGTGGAAGGCAAAAGATACTTCTTACATGGTGGCAGCAAGAGAGAGAATGAGAGCCAAGTGAAAGGGGTTTCTCCTTATAAAACCATTAGTTCTCGTGAGACTTATTCACTACTATGAGAACAGTATGGGAGAAACCACGCCCATGACTCAATTATCTCTCACCAGGACCATCCCACCATACCTGGGAATATGGAAGTACAATTCAAGATGAGATTTGGGTGGAAACACAGAGCCAAATCGTATCAATCACCTAGGAAATACCATTCTGGACATAGAACTTGGCAAAGATTTCATAATGAAGGAAACAAAAGCAATTGCGACAAAAACAGGAATTGACAAATGTGAGCCCATTAAATGAAAAAGCTTCTGCACAGCAAAATAAACTATCAACAGAGTAAACAGACAACCTACAGAATGGGAGAAAATATCTGCAACCTAGGCATTTGATAAAAGGCTAATATTCAGAATTTATAAGGAAGTTAAAGAGATTTATAAGCAAAAAAAATCCAACTCCATTAAAAACAAGGTAAAGAACATGAACAGACACTTTTCAAAAGAAGACATACATGTGGCCAACAAGCATATGAAAGAATGTTCAACATCACTAATCATTACAGAAATGCAAATCAAAACCACAATGAGATAACTGTCTCACACCAGTCAGAATGACTATTATTAAAAAGTCAAAAAATAACAGATGCTTGCAAGGTTGTGGAAAAAAATGAAAAGCTTAGACTGCTGGTGAGTGTGTAAATTAGTTCAGCCTTTGTGGAAAGCAGTGTGGCAATTCCTCAAAGAGCTAAAAACATAATTACCATTTGACCCAGCAATCCCATTATTGGGTATATACTCAAAGGAATATAAATTGTTCCACCATAAAGACACATGCATGTGTATGTTTATTACAGCCCTGTTCACAATAGCAAAGACAAAATTAACCTAAATGCCCATCAACAGTATACTGCATAAAGTAAATATGGTACACATACACCATGGAATACTATGCAGCCATAAAAAAGAATGAGATTGAATGAGATCATGTCCTTTGCAGTAACATGGATGGAGCTGGAGGCCATTATCCTAAGCAAACTAAAACAGAAGCAGAAAAAACAAATGCCACATGTTCTCATTTATAAGTGGGAGCTAAACAATGAGAACACACATATGCTAGGAGGGAACAATAGACACTGGGGCCTACTTGAGTGTAGAGGGAAGGAGGAAGGAGAGGATCAGAAAAAAATACCTATTGGGTACTATGCTTATTACCTGAGTGATGTAATTATCTGTACACCAAACCCCTGTGATATGCAGTTTACCTATATAACAAACCTGCACGTGTACCCCTGAAACTAAAATAAAATTTGAAAAGTATTTAAAAAGAGGATGTTATTAGAACATGTTTCTGTCTATATTTCTTCATATAACATGGTTTTACATATGCAGCTACAAAAGGCAAATGTAAGCATGCTTTTTTTAATTTTTAAAATTTTTATAGATTCAAGAGATACACATGCACCTTTGTAACATGGATATATTGCATAATGGTGGGGACCAGGCTTCTGGTGTACCCATCACCCAAATAGTGAACATTGTACCAAATAGGTAATTTTTCAACCTTCACCTCTCTCCCACCCTCTCTCTTTTATTCTTTATTTCTTTTTTATCTGTCTGACTGGGTTATTTCAAAAGAACTGTCTTCAAATTCTGAAATTTTTCTTGTTTGAGCTAGTCTATTATTGAAGTTCTTTATTAAGAACATCTAAAAAATGTCAATAAAAGCATTACTGCCTCAATCATTCTCTTAATATATCCTTTCAAATCAGAGATTACATTTCTGAATCAAATAAATGTATTTTTTATTTCTTTCATTAAATTACTTAGTTTCAGAATCTCTGTTTGGTTCTTTCTTATTATATATCTATCTCTCTGGTTAGTTTCTTATTTATATCCTTACTTGTTTTTCTGATTTCTTTGTATTATTTTTTTTGTGTTCTCTTATATCTCACTGAGCTTCTTTAATATCATTATTTTGGATTCTTTTTCAGGCACTTCATGAATTTCTTTTTCATTGGACTGTGTTACTGGAGAATTATTATATTCTTTTGGGGTGTCACAGAATGAGAGAGAGGCGATGAGTCACTTTAATGGTGAAGCACATTAAAATCACCTGGGGAGCTTTAAAAAATACCAATGTCCAGGCCATACAACAAGTCAATTATTTCAGAACCACTGGCATAGGATCCAGGCTTCAGGTTGTTTTTCTTTGTTTGTTTGTTTGTTTAAGTTTCCCAGGTGGCTTCACTGTGTAGTCAAAGTTTCCATTTCATTATGGCAAACGCACTTTATTCATCCACTGGGAGCAAAGTGTCAACTAAATCATTCATTGGATTCTGAATGATTAAACTTTATGCTCTAACCTACAGTACATTTTGAAGCCTAGCTGAGCTGCAGTACTTGTTTTTCCAGGGCTGTCTTTGTGTTCACATCCTCTGCCTTTTAAAAATATCTCCCTGGCTGAGATGAGAAGACTGCTTGAGCCTAGGAGTTCAAGACCAGCCTGGGCAACATGGTGAGACTCTGTCTTAAAAAAAAAAAAAAAGGAAATGTCTACTTATAGCCTCAAAATATCTTAAGTTCATATGATATTCTACAGCTTCACAAGAGGCTTTTTTTTTTTTTATACTTTAAGTTTTAGGGTACATGTGCACATTGTGCAGGTTAGTTACATATGTATACATGTGCCATGCTGGTGCACTGCACCCACTAACTCGTCATCTAGCGTTAGGTATATCTCCCAATGCTATCCCTCCCCCCTCCCCCCTCCCCACCACAGTCCCCAGAGTGTGATATTCCCCTTCCTGTGTCCATGTGATCTCATTGTTCAATTCCCACCTATGAGTGAGAATATGCGGTGTTTGGTTTTTTGTTCTTGCGATACTTTACTGAGAATGATGATTTCCAATTTCATCCATGTCCCTACAAAGGACATGAACTCATCATTTTTTATGGCTGCATAGTATTCCATGGTGTATATGTGCCACATTTTCTTAATCCAGTCTATCATTGTTGGACATTTGGGTTGGTTCCAAGTCTTTGCTATTGTGAATAATGCCGCAATAAACATACGTGTGCATGTGTCTTTATAGCAGCATGATTTATAGTCATTTGGGTATATACCCAGTAATGGGATGGCTGGGTCAAATGGTATTTCTAGTTCTAGATCCCTGAGGAATCGCCACACTGACTTCCACAAGAGGCTTTTATTAACTAAGTTAACTTTCCAGTTTCTGTCCTTATAACCCAAAGAGACTATCCAACACAATAAAAAATCTAAAGCTTTAATTTCCATTTTCTTTTTCTTCATGCTTGCAATTTCTGGGCCAGCAGTTCTTAAACTGGGCACCCCAGACCTGCAGCATCAGCATTGCCTGGGATGTAAATTCTTCATTCTTATACAAAACCTACTAAACCAGAAACTCTGGGGTTGAGACCTAGCAGTCTGCATTTTTAACAAGCCCTACAGGTGATTCTCATGCACTTAATATTTAGGAACCACTGCTCTAGAGACATTAACTAAAGCAGCCAGTAATTAGAGGCAGAATGTAGGCCAAACCCTTCTCTTTGAGCCTTTTTCCTCATCTGCAAAATAAGGAGACCAGAAATGTTTGCTAAAGACACTTCCAAGAGTCAAATTTTGTAATTGTGTGAAATTTGATTTGGAAATGTAACATTTGATTTGAAAGGATATATTAAGAGAATGGTTGAGGCAGTAATGCTTTTATTGACATTTTCTAGATGTTCAATTTCAAATACGCTCTACATTACCTTCCATCCATTACCCAGAACTGCTAAGATGTGTTTGCCTTAAAGCAGCAGGGTGCTGTCTGGGGAGCTCTGAGAATGCACATGTGTGACAGGCTGAGCCTAAAGACTACCGCCTGGTGTCTGCTCTCCAGTGTCCAGCGTGCTTGTGCACTATCACTCCATGTTGCTGCCCACATGTCCCAGCCAGGCAGGTGTTGGTTGTTATTTGGGCACTGAAGGGTCAGACCTGGAAGATTGGGACTAGAAGATGACGTCTCCATAATTTAAGGTGCTGTACAGAGTTGGTTCAGGTCATAGGACTTGTTCTTTCATCTCATCCTTCCTCAGAATCCTCCAGCTTTCATCTGGGGATCTTTTCAAATGAAACCACTTGTTATTGTGGAGGGTGAGGTGTCCTAATGCCCCATTCTTAGAACCCGAGCCAGTTGAGGCAGCTGCATCTATCTGCATGTTTTACCTGTGGAGCTCCATACTTGTTGAGCTTTTTGTTTGTCTGTTTGTTTGGCATTGTTTTATTATATCATAAAAAGGTTTTCCTCTAAAAAAAAGTGTTTGTCTTCCATTAATTCCTTTACTGAAACCAACAATTATGAACTTAATGCCCCTGTACAAAAACAAGACTAAACTGCCAGAAATGATTTCTATGACTTTTTTTTACTATTGTTCTTTAATGAGAAAGGTGCTAATTTGAGGAATCTTTTGTCAAAGATGAACTTGAAAACATTTTTGCAAAAGTCAGTGAGTCTTTTCCTTCTGAAATCATTTTCTAACTTTAAAATTACAAAGAAATTCGAGTTAGAAAGAGGCATCCACAAAATATGCAGAAGAAGCCTTATTTCCTTTTATAAACAGAAAGGCATATATCTCCTATTTAGAAAGCTACCCTCAGTCTTGGTGGCTGGCAAGATGGCCAAACAGGAACAACTCCAGTTTGTAGCTCCCAGCAAGATCAATGCAGAAGGCAGGTGATTTCTGTATTTCCAACTGAGGTACACGGGTCATCTCATTGGGAATGATTAGACAGTGGTTGCAGAGCATGGAGGGTGAGTGCAGGCTGGAGTGTTGCCTCACCCAGGAAGCACAAGGGGTCAGGGAAATCCCTCTTCTAGCCAAGGGAAGCCATGAGGAACTGTGCTGTGAGGAACAGTGTACTCTGGCCCGGATACTACGCTTCTCCCACGGCCTTCACAACCTCTAGACCAGGAGATTCCCTCCGGTGCCTATGCCAACATGGCCCTGGGTTTCAAGCACAAAACTGGGTGGCCATTTGGGCAGATACTCGCTAGCTGCAGGAGTTTTTTTTCATAACCCAGTGGCACCTGGAACACCAGCAAGACAGAACCATTCACTCCCCTGGAAAGGGGGCTGAAGCCAGGGAGCCAAGTGGTCTAGCTCAGCGGATCCCACCCCCATGGGGCCCAGCAAGCTAAGACCCACTGGCTTGAAATTCTCAATGCCAGTACAGCAGTCTGCAGTCTACCTGGGACATTTGAGCTTGGTTGGGGTACAAGTGTCCGCCATTACTGAGGCTTGAGTAGGAGGTTTTCCCCTCACAGTGTAAGAAAAGCTGCCAGGAAGTTCGAAATGGATGGAGCCCACCGCAGCTGGGCAAAGCCACGGTGGCCAGACTGCCTCTCTAGATTCCTCCTCTCTGGGCAGGGCATCTCTGAAAAAAAGGCAGCAGCCCCAGTCAGGGGCTTATAGATCAAACTCCCATCTCCCTGGGACAGAGCACCTGGGGGAAGGGGTGGCTGTGGGCACAGCTTCAGCAGACTTAAACGTTCCTGCCTGCCAGCTCTGAAAAGAGCAGTGGATTTCCCGGCACAGCTTTCAACCTCTGCTAAGGGACAGACTGCCTCCTCAAGTGGGTCCCTGACCCCTGTGCCTACTGACTGGGAGACACCTCACAGCAGGGGCCAACAGACACCTCATACAGGAGAGCTCCAGATGGTATCTGTGGGTGTCCCTCTGGGACGAAGCTTCCAGAGGAAGAACAGGCAACAATCTTTGCTGTTGTGCAGCCTCTGCTGGTGACACAGACCAACAGGGTCTGGAGTGGACCTCCAGCAAACTCCAGCAGACATGCAGCAGAGGGGCCTGACTGTTAGAAGAAAAACTAACTCACAGAAAGTAACAGCATCAACATCAACCAAAAGGACGTCCACACAGAAACTCCATCTGAACCTCACCAACATCAAAGACCTAAGGTAGATAAATCCACAAAGATGAGGAAAAACCAGCGCAAAAAGGCTGAAAATTCCAAAAACCAGAATGCCTCTTCTCCAAAGGATCACAACTCCTCGCCAGCAAGGGAGCAAAACTGGATGGAGAATGAGTTTGATGAATTGACAGAAGTAGGCTCCAGAAGGTGGGTAATAACAAACTCCTCTGAGCTAAAGGAGCATGTTCTAACCCAAAGCAAGGAAGGTAAAAACCTTGAAAAAAGGTTAGAGGAATTGCTAACTAGAATAACCAGTTTAGAGAAGAACATAAATTACCTGATGGAACTGAAAAACACAGCATGAGAACTTCGTGAAACATACAAGAGTATCAATAGCCAAATCGATCAAGTGGAAGAAAGGATATCAGAGATTGAAGAACAATTTGACTAAATAAAGTGTGAAGACAAGTTTTGAGATAAAAGAATAAAAAGAAATGAACAAAGGCTCCAAAAAATATGGGACTATGTGAAAAGACCAAACCTATGTTTGATTGGTGTACCTGAAAGTGATGGGGAGAATGGAACCAAGTTGGAAAGCACTCTTCAGGATATTATCCAGGAGAACTTCCCCAATCTAGCAAGACAGGCCAACATTCAAATTCAGGAAATACAGAGAACACCACAAAGATACTCCTCGAGAAGAGCAACCCCAAGACACATAATCATCAGATTCACCAAGGTTAAAGTGAAGGAAGAAATGTTAAGGGCAGCCAAAGAGAAAGGTTGAGTTACCCACAAAGAGAAGCCCATCAGACTAACAGCTGATCTCTCTGCAGAAACCCTATAAGCCAGAAAACAATGGGGGCCAATATTCGACATTCTTAAAAGAATTTTCAACCCAGAATTTCATATCCAGCCAAACTAAGCTTCATAAGCGAAGGAGAAATAAAATCCTTTACAGACAAGCAAATGCTGAGAGATTTTCGCACCACCAGACCTGCCTTACAAGAGCTCCTGAAGGAAGCGCTAAACATGGAAAGGAACAGCCAGTACCAGCCACTGCAAAAACATACCAAATTGCAAAGAATATCAACACTATGAAGAAACCGCATTAACTAATGGGCAAAACAACCAGCTAGCATCATAATGACAAAATTAAATTCACACATAATATTAACCTTAAATGTAAACGGGCTAAATGCCCCAGTTAAAAGACACAGACTGGCAAATTGGATAAACAGTCAAGACCCATCAGTATGCTGTATTAAGGAGCTCCATCTCACGTGCAAAGACACACGGATGGAGGAATACCTACCAAGCAAATGGAAAGCAAAAAAAAAAAAAAAAAAAAAAGCAGAGGTTGCAATCCTAATCTCTGATAAAACAGACTTTAAACCAACAAAGATCAAAAGAGACAAAGAAGGGCATTACATAATGGTAGGGGGATCAATGCAACAAGAAGAGCTAACTATCCTAAATATATATGCACCCAATACAGGAGCACCCAGATTCATAAAGTAAGTTCTTAGAGACCTACAAAGAGACTTAAACTCCCACACAATAATAGTGGGAGACTTTAACACCCCACTGTCAACATTAAACAGATCAATCAGACAGAAAATTCACAAGGATATTCAGGACTTGAACTCAGCTCTTGACCAAGTGGACCTAATAGACATCTACAGAACTCTCCACCCCAAATCAACAGAATATACATTCTTCTCAGCACCACATCACACTTATTCTAAAATTGACCACATAATTGGAAGTAAAACACTCCTCAGCAAATGTAAAAGAACAGAAATCACAACAAACTGTCTGTCAGACCACAGTGTAATCAAATTAGTACTCAGGATTAAGAAACTCACTCAAAACTGCACAACTACATGGAAACTGAACAACTTGCTCATGAGTGACTACTGGGTAAATAACGAAATGAATAACGAAATAAGTAAGTTATTTGAAACCAATGAGAACAAAGACACAACGTACCAGAATCTCTGGGACACATTTAAAGCAGTGTCTAGAGGGGAATTTATAGCACTAAATGCCCACAAGAGAAGGCAGGAAAGATCTAAAATCGACATCCTAACATCACAATGAAAAGAACTAGAGAAGCAAGAGCAAACAAATTCAAAAGCTAGCAGAAGACAAGAAATAACTAAGATCAGAGCAGACCTGAAGGAGGTAAAGACACAAAAAAAAAACCTTTAAAAAAATCAATGAATCCAGGAGCTGTTTTTTTGTTTGTTTGTTTGTTTGTTTTTAAAGATCAACAGGATAGATAGACTGCTAGCCAGATTAATAAAGAAGAAAAGAGAGAAGAATCAAATTGACTCAATAAAAATGATAAAGGGGATACCACTGATCCCACAGAAATACAAACTACCATCACAGAATGCTATAAACACCTCCACATGAATAAACTAGAAAATCTAGAAGAAACAGATAAATTCCTGGACACATACACCCTCCCAAAACTAAACTAGGAAGAAGTCGAATCCCTGAATAGACCAATAACAAGTTCTGAAATTGAGGCAGTAATTAATAGCCTACTAACCAAAGAAACCCAGGACCAGATGTATTCGCAGCTGAATTCTACCAGAGGTACAAAGAGGAGCTGGTATCGTTCCTTCTGAAACTACTCCAAACAATAGAAAAAGAGGGACTCCTTCCTAACTCATTTTATGAGGCCAGTATCATTTGATACTAAAACCTGGCAGAGACACAACAAAAAAGAAAATTTCAGGCCAATATACCTGGTTAACATTGATGCGAAAATCCTCAATAAAATACTGGTAAACCAATTCCAGCAGCACATCAAAAAGCTTATCCACAAAGATCAAGTAGGCTTCATCTCTGGGATGAAAGGTTGGTTCAACATACACAAATCAATAAACATAATCCATCACATAAGCAGAACCAATGACAAAAACCACATGATTATCTCAATAGATGCAGAAAAGGCCTTCAATAAAATTCAACACCCTTCACGCTGAAAACTCTCAATATACTAGGTATTGAGGGAACGTATCTCAAAATAATAAGAGCTATTTATGACAAGCTCACAGCCAATATCATACTGAATGGGCAACTGTTGGAAGCAGTCCCTTTGAAAACCAGCACAAGGCAAGGATGCCCTCTCTCACTACTCCTATTCAACATAGTATTGGAAGTTCTGGACAGGGCAATCAGGCAAGAGAAAGAAATAAAGCATATTCAAATAAGAAGAGAGGAAGTCAAATTTTCTCTGTTTGCAGATGACATGATTGTATATTTACAAAACCCCATCGTCTCAGTCCAAAATCTCCTTAAGCTGATAAACAACTTCAGCAAAGTATCAGGATACAAAATCAATGTGCAAAAATCACAAGCATTCCTATACACCAATAACACACAAACAGAGAACCAAATAATGGGTGAACTCCCATTTACAATTGCTACAAAGAGAATAAAATAGTTAGGAATACAACTTTCAAAGGATGTGAAGGACCTCTTCAGGGAGAACTACAAACCCATTGATCAAGGAAATAAGAGAGGACACAAACAAATAGAAAAACATTCCATGCTTATGGATAGGAAGAATCAATATCGTGAAAATGGCCATACTGCCCACAGTAATTTATAGATTCAATGCTATCCCCATTAAGCTACCACTGACTTTCTTCACAAAATTGGAAAAAACTACTTTAAACTTCATATGGAACCAAAAAAGAGCCCGCATAGCCAAGACCATCCTAAGCAAAAAGAACAAAGCTGGAGGCATTATGCCACCTGACTTCCAACTATACTACAAGGCTAAAGTAACAAAAACAGCACGGTACTTGTACCAAAACAGACATATAGACCAATGGAACAGAACGGAGGCCTCAGAAATAATGCCACACAGCTACAACCATCCGATCTTTAACAAACCTGACAAAAGCAATGGGGAAAGGATTCCCTATTTAATAAATGGTGTGGAGAAAACTGGCTAGCCATATGCAGAAAACTGAAACTGGACCTTTTCCTTACACCTTATACAAAAATTAACTCAAGATGGATTAAAGAATAAAACATAAGATGTAAAACCATAAAAACCATAGAAGAAAACGTAGGCAATACCATTCAGGACATAGGCATGGGCAAAGACTTCATGACTAAAACACCAAAAGCAATAGCAACAAAAGCCAAAATTGACAAATGGGACCTAATTATACTAAAGAGTTTCTACACAGCAAAAGAAACTATCATCAGAGTGAACAGGCAACCTACAGAATGGAAGAAAATGTTTGTAATCTATCCATCTAACAAAGGGCTAATATCCAGAATCTGCAAGGAACTTAAACAAATTTACAAGAAAACAAACAACCCCATCAAAAACTGGGCGAAGGATATGAACAGACACCTCTCAAAATAAGACATTTATGCAGCCAACAAACATGAAAAAACTCATCATCACTGGTCATTAGATAAATGCCAATCATACCACAATGAGATACTATCTCATGCCAGTTAGAATGGCAATCATTAAAAAGTCAGGAAACAACAGATGCTGGAGAGGATGTGGAGAAATAGGAATGCTTTTACACTCATGCTGGGATTGTAAATTAGTTCAACTATTGTGGAAGACAGGGATTTAGATCAAGGATCCAGAACCAGAAATAAATTTGACCCAGCAATTCCATAACTGGGTATATATCCAAAGGATTATAAATCATTCTACTATAAAGACACATGCACACGTATGTTTACTGCAGCACTGTTCACAATAGCAAAGACTTGGAATCAACTCAAATGCCCGTCAATGATCGACTGGATAAAGAAAATGTGGCACATATACACTATGGAATACTATGCAGCTATAGAGAAGGATGAGTTCATGTCCTTTGCAGGGACATGGATGAAGCTGGAAACCATCATTCTCAGCAAACTAACACAGGAACAGAAAACCAAATATCTCATGATCTCACTTGTAAGTGGGAGTTGAACAATGAGAACACATGGACACAGGGAGGGGAACATCACACACCAGGGCCTTTCAGGGGGTAGGGGCCAGGGGAGGGATAGCATTAGGATAAATACCTAATGTAGACGATGGGTTGATGGGTTCAGCAAACCACCATGGCACGTGTATACCTATGTAACAAAACGGCACGTTCTACATATGTATCTTGGAACTTAAAGTATAATAATAAAAAAAAGAAAAAAAAAGAAAGAGGCCCTCTACCTTTTACAAAATAAGGATTCCAGGAAAAGGCAGTAATTTATTCCAAGCTAGACTCCCCTTGTAATTATAACTCAGATGTCTACCCTTTTTCCCAGTTTTCTCTAATGTGTATGCATAAGCAGATCTACATTATAGTGTCACAGTCCCTCTTGGCTTGAGCACACTGTGGGATCAGATGGTTTTCCCCACTGCTCTTACTGGGTCACTGCTGGCTGCACTTCTCACCATGCATTAAATAGTCCTCTTAACCAGCTAATATCCCTTCTCGGTTGGAGCTAGGGATAAAATGAGGAATTCCAGCCTCTCCTTCCCTGACCTTCTGATTCCTTCTGTCTCATTGAGGCACGTTTTCTTTGAAAGGTTAGGGAAATTTTCAAAGGGATTAACACCATGGAAACAGGGACAAAGTCCTTTCTAACTGGGACTTTGCCAGAGTCCTGCAGGTACAGCATCAGAGCCTGGAGGGCCCTTCTCTTATGTATCCCCCAACACAAAAAGCCTGGTCCATGGTCTTTCCAGATCAATCCCAACCATCTCCCTCAAGCAGCCAGCCTCTACCCACAGGGAACAGTCATAAGTCCTGAATCCATTCTCATTCCAACTGTGTACTTCACCCAAGTCTGTATCATTCAGTCTGGAGGGGTCCCAGGGATGTGGCTAGGCTTTTAGCAATGCTGTACTCAGCTTGTACTGCAGGAGCAGGCAACTATCACTGCTGCTCTTGGTATTGAGGACTACTATGGTCTTGTGTCCTGATTTGCTTCTCAATATTATCTCCAGTATAACCTGTTGGCTTATCATCATGTTGTTTAAGCATGAGACCTATTAGAATAAGCACATGCATATTTCTCATAGACAGTTATTGTACTTTTTGGAGAAGAGATTAAACAAGAAAATATTTCTTTAATGTTATGAGTTGAATTGTGTCTCCCGCAAAACTCATATATGAAAGTCCTAACCCCCAGTACCTCCAAATGTTACTTTATTTGGAATATATCTGTCATTGCAGATATACTTAGATGAGATGAGGTCATACTAGAGTAGGGTGGGCCCTTAATCCAATATGACTGGTGTCTTTATAAAAGAATGCCATGACTGAGACAGACACACACAGGGAGGATGAAGGCAAAAATCCGTACAAGCCAAGAAACACCAAAGATTTCCAGAAAACCACTAGAAATTGGCAAAGAGACATGGAACAGGTTCTTCTGCACAGCCCTCTGAGGGAAAAACCCTATTGACACCTTAATCTGGGGCTTCTAGCCTCCAGGACTGTCAGACAAGACATTTCTACTGTTTAAGCCACCTAGTTTGTGGTACTTTGTAATGGCAGCCCTAGAAAACTAACACAGTTAAGTGTCCATACACTGCTTTTCTCCTCTGAAATTAGGAATTCCATTATTGTGTTTGTGTTCTCCACGCCCCTCCATTCCACCCCCAGCCACCATTGCCTTGGGGCCCACCAGAATAACATGAGATGAAATGCCTTTTAACAACTGGTTTGTTACCTGTATCACCCAAAATGAGCTCTGGACTGATCATTGTTGCAAAGATTCCGTTGACTTTTTGGTCATATGAAGTTTCCTTTTGGGTGGGACATGGAGTGAAGAGTGGGGAGGATGTGGCCAATATTTCTAATAATGTTAGATGATCTTGGTACTTTAGGCTGCTTTGTTTTTTTTCTAAAAGGCCAATGGCCAGCCAGGAATGATGTGTAAAGACAGCAATGGAAATTATTAACTGTCTAGCCAACACTGTCACCTATCTTTGACCCTTTTGATGGAACCGAACTTGGGTCAGTGGAGTTGATTGAGATCTCTTGAAGAGGGCCTCCTAGCAGAGGAGCCCGCTAGCATGCAGTACTCCATGTGTGCCAGAAGGTGTCGCTCCATCACAGCTGGTACTGGAAAGAAAGCCCTGCTCCTCACTAAATTCATTTCTTTTAAATCTAAGACCAAGTAGTTAGCCAGCTGTGGCCAATTGCGTATTTTCCTCATGTCATTACCCAGAGAAGACATGATCAGCTATTCAAATTATGATTAAATTATTGAGGTCGTTTTAAAATTAATTTATCTTACAGTCAGGTATTTTAAGATTCTTAGTAAAGTGTGTGTTTATGCTAGGAACTTTTCAAAGTGGGAGTGGGGGGCAATGTATGTCTTGCTTTCTTTCAGGATAAAGTTGTTCTAGAGATCTAGTCTCCAAGAAGAAATCTGTCAAAATGTTTTGAAAAAGTAAAGCCAACACTTGGCATTTAAGGGACTGCTTCAGAGACTGGAGCCATGGAGATTGACTGCCTTCACTAGGTGATCTGATGGGGGAGGACAATAGTGCACAGAGGTAGGCAGGAAATAGGCTCTAAAGGTGTATTTGACTGCTCTCTAGGTATATTGCACACCTTTCCTTAGATTATTCTCTTCCACTGGGGGAAAATGATCATAATGAATGGCCTTCATAAATACAGAGTTATACGTGCAGAAAGAAAAACACACCTCCTCAACCCAGCCCTTCTGGGGTGTGCTCTGGACAGACAGAAGTTAATTCTTTAAACTGCTCATCTACTGCTTATAAAGACTAATCTCCAAGAATTTCATTTTGTTCAAAGTAAAAGCAAACTGACAATCAGTGCTTCTGCTTGGAGTTTATGTTGCTAAAAAGCAGCCATCAGATTTATACTACCTATTGTTGGAAAGACACTCTAATGGGTCTGATTTTAAATATATATATATATAAACAATAGGTTTCTGGGTAAGGCCTGGAAACAGAAAATCAACAAAGAAGAATGGATCTTGATCTGCAAAAGTGAAGCACTCTCTCAGTTGAGGGAAGAGAAATATGCTGGAGAGGTTGAACTTAGAGAAATAGTTCTCATTCCTCATATGAACTTAGACTCTTCCATCTCTGATTGTTTATCCTTAAAGGGTGTATATGTGGGGCTGGGAGAAGACATCCATTAGGAGCTTGCAGGAAGGATGAGAAGAGACACAACCTCATTTCATACCTGTAGAGATTTCTCAAAGGATACCAGGAGACTTGGAGTGTCAAAGTCCCAGTGGGGCCAATCTGGCAAAGCTCCTCTCCTCGCTCTATGTTAAGATTTGGGAAATTGTTTATGGCAAGTTATTGTCTTAAGATGCCTCTTGGAGAAGGGATGGGAAATACATTTATCTCTGTTAAGGGGTTTCCTGAAGGATAGGGTTTGATTTCTACTGTGCGACACTGAAGAAACTCCATTTATTCTCTTTCTGAAGAGAGTGGACACCAAGACCTTTCTGAAGAAGGTAGTAAGTGCCACCTACCCTTTTGCTGAAGGGAGATGGATTGTGTCCAGGGAAAGCCTTAACTATTTTTTAAAAATCTATAGTAGGAACATTTATAATTAATATACAACTTAAGTTTATTTCCCCCTCTATTGACATTTCCTGTAGTCACTCATGGCTCTTTAGTAAAGTTGGTTACAGATTACACAGTCTTTTGTTGGTTATATTATCATTGCCTCTGAAATTCTGACCACCCCAGAAATGAAGCACTATAAAAGGACAAGTGGAGATCAGATAGCAGCTCTAGTACTAAAAAACTGACCCAGGCCAGGTGTGGTGGCTCATGCCTGTAATCCCAGCACTTTGAGAGGCTGAGGCGGGTGGATCACTTGAGGTTGGGAGTTCGAGACCAGCCTGACCAACATGGAAAAACCCCATCTCTACCAAAAATACAAAATTAGACAGGAGTGATGGCTCACGCCTGTAATCCCAGCTACTTGGGAGGCTGAGGCAGGAGAATCACTTGAACCCAGGAGGGGGAGGTTGCAGTGAGCCAAGATCGTGCCATTGCACTCCAGACTAGGCTACAAGGGTGAAACTCCATCTCAAAAAACAAAAACAAAAACTGACCTTGAGGCTGGGCACGGTGGCTCACACCTGTAATCCCAGCACTTTGAGAGGCCAAGGCATATATATATATATATATATATATATATATATATATATATATATAAACTCCTGAGGCCAGGAGTTCGATACCAGCCTGGCCAACATGGTGAAACTCTGCCTTTACTAAAAATACAAAAATTACCCGGGCATGGTGGCAGGCACCTATAATCCCAGCTACTTGGGAGGCTGAGGCAGGAGAATTGCTTGAACCCAGGAGGTCAAGGTTACAGTGAGCCCAGATCGTGCCACTACACTCAAGCCTGGGCAACAGAGTGAGACTACATCAAAAAATAAAATAAAATAAAACAAAGAAAGAAAGAAAGGAAGGGAGAAAGTAAAGAAAAGAAAAGACAACCTGGATAATGGGATTGTCTGGAAGGGCCCACTCAAACCATAGATTGATGAGAAATAATGACTTGCTCTGGTAAGCCACTAAGTGTAGGGTAGTTTGTTATGCAGCAAAAGGTAACTAAACAGTTTGGGAGGGGGCCACGGTGGGGAGCTGAGGAGACAGCTCTTGGGCTATATAAAGCTTGTTATGCAGAGCAATAGGTCTGGGCTGGGCCTGCTCTATTTTCATCTAAAATATCCTCTTTGGCAGGACAACATGAAGAAATTCTGGTATTATTGGCTTGGGTTGACCCTGGGTGCAGTGAATTGTTAGGATCATGACAATTTCCATCCTTCCTTGTCATCATTCCTGGCAAGATGGGTGACAACTGTCCCTTTTATAAAAGGGGTCTCTCACTTATATCCTCTGTAGTCATTCATTTTTAACTCTCCTTATCATATATGGTCACAAATAAGCTTTGAAGTTCATACAGTTGAGAACTTAACGTTGAGTCAAGCTCTGCTGCTTTCAAGAGTCAGATGTACCTTGCCTGGAACCTCGATTCTCACTGGTTTCGTATGTAGATAGTCAGTGAGGCTAATGCTGTGTTTACACTGGTGTAAATGAATGCTGATTCTAATAATTTTATCAGTTTAGAAAACATAACTTGTATTGGCCAGGCGTGGTGGCTCATGCCTGTAATCCCAGCACTTTGGGAGGCTAAGGTGGGTGGATTGCCTGAGCTCAGGAGTTCGAGACCAGCCTGGGCAACACAGTGAAACCCCGGCTCTACTAATATACAAAAATTAGCCGGGCATGATGGTGGATGCCTATAGTCTCAGCTACTTGGGAGGCTGAGGCAGGAGAATTACTTGAACCCGGGAGGTGGAGGCTGCAGTGAGCCAAGATTGTGCCACTGCATTGCAGTCTGGGTGATAGAGCGAGACTCCATCTCCAAAACAACAACAACAACAGCAACAGCAACATACCATGTATCTCACTATGCATCTTACTACAACCCACCAGTAAGTGTCATTATCCCTATTTCCCAGAAGAAGATGCTGAATTTAAATAAAGGATTCCAGATTTTCCATTACTCCACATTATTTTTCATTTAGAAGCTCATTTATAAGCACTTCTAAATGTCAGTTCTATAACTTAGATAGGTATCTGGTTTCTGAAAACGAAATTTTGGGTTGAAATGTTTCAGGGAAGTTTTTGTTTTATTGGCTGAAAGTGTGGCTTTAAAAAGGCAAATCGGCACCTTTCTCACAACCATAATATTGCAATTATTTTACATATATATGCACACACGCGTACACATGTATGTACATGTATACACACATACACACACAAAATCTGTAGCAGTTCTGAAAAATATAGAAAGGTTTTGTTAGTGGACCATATGGGGCAGTGAATCTGCAGAAGTTGGTTAAATTATTTCAGCAGGCTTCCCTCACTAGGCATAATGGACTCAATAAAAGGAAGCGTTGCTGCCACAGATATGAGTCCCCTGCCCAGCTGGAAGTGCCACCTACCCTTTTGCTGCAGGCCATTCACTCCACGGAAAGTCCACCTACTCCCCTTGCTGGCCCAGTGACTTCTTTCAGGATGGGCCTCAGTATCACTTTAGGTTCCACTGACCACCAAAACTCCCAGCTGCTATTATTTGCCAGTCTAGACCACTACATAGAAATCACCTGGGGATTTTGTGAAACTGAAGATTCTGATTCAGTAGTTCTGGGGTGAGGCCCTAGAGTCTAATAAGTTCCCAGGTGACATCAATACTACTTGTTCCTGGACCACAGTGAGTAGCAAGGGTCTGGACCAGCATTTTCTAAAATGGGTTTTTGACACTTTATAAATTTAACCATGACAACAAACATTCATAAATGGAAAGATTTATTCCTAAACACTCCCTCAAAATACAGCTATAAATTCTAGGAAGTCTTATGTCAGTATCAGTAACTATCTTTGAACACTATCCTTTATTCCTTGGACTTTCCTTTCCATGGCGCTCTTCTGATGAAAAGTTTCCAACTTCTTAAATAAGAGGATGAATCTAATTAAATTCTTTTTGCATTCTTAATACAATGTTTATGCTTATTTCCTGATTTGATATGGAGTTAGAGTGACTCGTCCTGGAGTCCTTGGCATGACAGAACTCAAGTTTCATCTTGTGCTTTGATTGCCAAAGAGTTAGCTGCAGCACTTGTTTATAAGTAAATTGTATTTACTTTACTCACTAAGTAAAAATCCAAATAATAAGATCCTATTCATTCACCCTGGGGGCAGCAAGAGGCACAAAGCCTATCCTAGAGGACAGGATACTTTGGAAACTGGTGGATGGTTTTTAAAAAGAGGTGCCTTTCTACTCATGGCACCTATGGTTAATTAGAAAAGAAAGAAAAAATTGCAATGACACGAGTGAGGACGGCTTCTCTTTCACAACCTCTTCACATGCAGGGATGGCAAGCCCAGGCAGAGAGGAGCTCATTTAAATTCCTGACTTTCCTTGTGCTCTCTGAAGTACAAGGAAGCTGGAGTAGCTGCAAGCAGCAGCAGCCACAGCCTCTGGGTTGTTTCCTGACATTCTGGGACAGCTGACAAAGCTGTACATCAAAGGTAGGAGCAGAGACTTGGGGGCAGGCCAAATTAGACAGGAATTTTAGCTCTGATGGATGATTTGGGGCAAGTTGCTCACTTTCCTAAACCTGTACAATGGGGATAATAGTATCATCTGCTAGGACTACTGAGAGGATTACATGTGATAATGTACATAAAAGATTCAGCAGTGCAAGGATGGGGAAGCTGCTGATTGTATTAATACTATCAAGTATTAATGAATGGTAGCTATTCTTTGTATTAGTATTCATACTATTAATCTCTGCTAGGAATGTCTCAACAGCCAGCAGCCAGCTAGCCCAGTCTTGGGGTCTCTCATTTACCTCCCTCTTCCCGTGCTATCAAGAAGCTTGGGTGGAGGTGGCCTGCCAGGTATTGAGATCTAAAGGGCAGGCTGGATTTAAGACCTCAGAGAACACAGCCACAATGAAAGGCAAGTGATGTGTCAGACAGGTCTCAGCAAGTTCAAAAACCAACACAAACATGAAGTCAAGTATGGAGCTGGTTTTTTCATGCAGAGGAGACTCACAGATGTGTTGGGGAAGCCTGGGCAGGGGTGAGCAGGGTGCCTCTGTAGTGCCCACTTATATTTGTAGATGTAATATGGGGGTGGCTAGTGCCATCCTCAGGTCCACAAATTATGCCTCCATCTCCTTGCTATCATTTTCTCAACATTGCTCATGGTTGCTGAGACTGAAGAGGTGACAATGAATCAAATCTGGGTTCAGATCATGTCTCTGCCCCTTTTTCAATTATGTGACTTTGGGGAATTTATCTCTTTGTTTCATTCGGTTTCATCAACTGTGAAATTAGGATTATTCACCTACACTTCAATGTTGTTCATAACTAGAATTGCAAGATTTTGACAACAAAACTATAGGACACATAGTTAAATCTGAATTTCAGATATAACCAACAAATTATTTTTAGTACAAATTTATTTTTTGGTTATTCTAGTTAGCAATTCCTCTAACCTTTTTTCAAGGTTATTAGCTTTCTTGCATTGGGTTTGAACATGCTCCTTTAGCATGTTTTTTGCTTTTTATTGTTACTCACCTTCTGAAGCCTACTTCCGTCAATTCGTCCAATTTATTCTCCATCCAGTTTTTTCCTTGCTGGCGAGGTGTTGTGATCCTTTGGAGGAGAAGAGGCGTTCTGGTTTTTGGAATTTTCAGCCTTTTTGCACCGGTTTCTCCCCATCTTTGTGGATTTATCTACCTTTGGTCTTTGATGTTGGTGATCTTTGGATGGGGTTTCTGAGTGGATGTCCTTTTGGTTGATGTTGATGCTATTCCTTTCTGTTTGTTAGTTTTTCTTCTAACAGCCAGGCTCCTCTGCTGCAGGTCTGCTGGAGTTTGCTGGAGGTCCACTCCAGACCCTGTTTGCTTGTATCACCAGCAGAGGCTGCACAACAGCAAAAAAATTGCTGCCTGTTTCTTCCTCTGGAAGCTTTATCCCAGATTGGCATTCATCAGATGCCATCTGGAGCTCTCCTATATGAGGTGTCTGTTGGCCCCTGCTGTGAAGTGTCTCCCAGTCAGGAGACACGGGGTCAGACATCCACTTGAGGAAGCAGTCTGACCCTTAGCAGAGGTGGAGCAATGTGCTGGGAGATCTGCTGCACAGAGCAAGCATGCAGGGACATTTAAATCTACTGAAGCTGTACCCACAGCTGTCCCTTCCCCCAGGTGCTCTGTCCTAGGGAGATGGGAGTTTGATCTATAAGCCCCTGACTGAGGCTGCTGCCTTGTTTTCAGAGATGCCCTGCCCAGAGAGGAGGAATCTAGAGAGGCAGTCTGGCCACAGCGGCTTTGCCAAGCTGCAGTGGGCTCCACCCAGTTCAAACTTCCTGGCGGCTTTGTTTACACTGTGAGGAGAAAACCGCCTACTCAAGCTTCAGTAATGGTGGACGCTTCTCCTGCCACAAAGCTCCAACGTCCCAGGTCGACCCCACACTGCTGTGCTCGCGGTGAGAATTTCAAGCCAGTGGGTCTTAGCTTGCTGGGCTCCATGGGGGTGGGATCTGCTTAGCTAGACCACTTGACTCCCTGGCTTCAGCCCCCTTTCCAGGGGAGTGAATGGTTCTGTCTTGCTGGTGTTCTAGGTGACACTGGGATATGAAAGAAACTCCTGCAGCTAGCAGGACCAGATGTATTCACAGCTGAATTCTACCAGAGGTACAAAGAGGAGCCGGTACTGTTCCTTCTGAAACTATTTCAAACAACAGAGAAAAAGGGACTCCTCCCTAATGCATTTTATGAGGCCAGCATCATCCTGATACCAAAACCTGGCAGAGACACAACAAAAAAAGAAAACTTCAAGCCAATGTCCCTGATAAATATTGATGCGAAAATCCTCAATAAAATACTGGCAAACCAAATCCAGCAGCACATCAATATCTTATCCACCATGATCAAGTCGGCTTCATCCCTGGGATGAAAGGCTGGTTCAACATACACAAATCAATAAACGTAATCCATCACATAAACAGAACCAATGACAAAAACCACATGATTATCTCAATAGATGCAGAAAAGGCCTTCAATAAAATTCAACACCCCTTCACACTAAAAACTCTCAATAAACTAGGTATTGAGGGAACGTATCTCAAAATAGAAGAGCTGTTTATGACAAACCCACAGCCAATATCATACTGAATGGGCAAAAGCTGGAAGCATTCCCTTTGAAAACCGCCACAAGATAAGGATGCCCTCTCTCACAGCTTATATTCAATATAGTATTGAAAGTTCTGGCCAGGGCAATCAGGCAAGAGAAAGAAATAAAGGGTATTCAAATAGGAAAAGTGGAAGTCAAATTTTCTCTGTTTGCGGATGACATGATTGTATATTTACAAAACCCCATCGTCTCAGTCAAAAATCTCCTTAAGCTGATAAACAACTTCAGCAAAGTATCAGGATATAAAATCAATGTGCAAAAATCACAAGCATTCCTATACACAAATAATAGACCAACAGAGAGCCAAATCATGAGTGAACTCCCATTCACAATTGCTACAAAGAAAATAAAATAGCTAGGAATACAACTTTCAAGGGATGTGAAGGACCTATTCAAGCAGAACTACAAACCAGTGTTCAAGGAAGTAAGAGAGGACACAAATAGAAAAACATTCCATGCTCATGGATAGGAAGAATCAATATTGTGAAAATGGCCATACTGCCCAAAGCAATTTATAGATTCAGTGCTATCCCCATCAAGCTACCTTGACTTTCTTCACAGAATTACAAAAAATTACTTTAAATTTCATATGGAACCGAAAAAGAGCCCACAGAGCCAAGACAATCCTAAGCAAAAAGAACAAAGTTGGAGGCATCATGCTACCTGACTGCAAACTATACTACAAGGCTACAGTAACCAACACAGCATGGTACTGGTACCAAAACAGATATATATATTAATAGAACAGAACAGAGGCCTCAGAAATAACACCACACATCTTCAACCATCTGATCTTTGACAAACTTGACAAAAACAAGCAATGGGGAAAGGATTCCCTATTTAATAAATTGTGCTGGGAAAACTGGCTAGCCATATTCAGAAAATTGAAACTGGACCTTTTCCTTACATCTTACATACAAATTAACTCAAGATGGATTAAAGAACTAAATATAAGACCTAAAACCATAAAAACCCTAGGAGAAAACCTAGGCAATACCATTCAGGACATAGGCAGGGACAAAGACTTCATGACTAAAACACTAAAACCAATGGCAACAAAAGCTAAAATTTACAAAAGAGATCTAATCAAACTAAAGAGCTTCTGCACAGCAAAAGAAGCTATCACCAGAGTGAATAGGCAACCTACAGAATGGAAGAAAATGTTTACAATCTATTTATCTGACAAAGGGCTAATATCCAGAATCTACAAAGAACTTAAACAAATTTACAAGAAAAAAAAAACCATCAAAAAATGGGTGAAGGATATGAACAGACACTTCTCAAAATAAGACTTTTATGCATCCAACAAACATATAAAAAGAAGCTCATCATCACTGGTCATTAGAGAAATGTAAATCAAAACCACAATGAGATATCATCTCACTCCAGTTAGAATGGCAATCATTAAAAAGTCAGGAAACAACAGATGCTGGAGAGGATATAGAGAAATAGGAATGCGTTTACACTGTTGGTGGGAGTGTAAATTAGTTAATCCATTGTGGAAGACAGTGTGGCAATTCCTCAAGGATGTAGAACCAGAAATACCATTTGACCCAGCAATCCCATTACTGGGTTTATACGCAAAGGATTATAAAACATTCTACTATAAAGACATATGCACATGTATGTTTATTGCAGCACTGTTTATAACAGCAAAGACTTGGAACCAACCCAAATGCCCATCAATGATAGACCAGATAAAGAAAATGTGGCACATATACACCAAGGAATACTATGCAGCCATAAAAACGGATGAGTTCATGTCCTTTGCAGGGACATGGATGAAGTTGGAAACCATCATTCTCAGCAAACTAACACAGGAACAGAAAACCAAACACCTCATGTTCTTACTCATAAGTGGGTGTTGAACAATGAGAACACATGGATACAGGGAGGGGAACATCACACACTGGGGCCTGTTGGGGGATGGGGGGCTAGGGTAGGGATAGCATTAGGAGAAATACCTAATGTAGATGATGGGTTGATGGGTACAGCAAACCACCATGGGATGTGTATAGCTATGTAACAAACCTGCACGTCCTGCACAGGTACCCCAGAACTTAATGTATAATTTAAAAAAAGATGAGATGGGTGGATCATGAGGTCAGGAGATCAAGACCATCCTGGCTAACACAGTGAAACCCTCTCTCTACTAAAAAATACAAAAAATTAGCTGGGCATGGTGGCAGGTGCCTGTAGTCCCAGCTACTCAGGAGTCTGAGGCAGGATAATGGCGTGAACCAAGGAGGTGGAGCTTGCAGTGATCCGAGATCGCACCACTGCACTCCAGCCTGGGCGGCAGAGTGAGACTCTGTCTCAAAATAAAAAAAAAAAGAAAAAAATTACCCAATCTGTTGATAGCTTTAACTTATAAAATGTCTTATTATTGAAAACATGGAGAATATGAACATGTAGAAAGAAAGATATCACACATGGTTTTACCACTCAGTAATCATCATTGTTAATATTCTGAAGTATGTTTTTTGAGGTGTTTTTTCATAAAGTGGTTTAATGGGGATACTTAAAAGTTGCTAGGTGGTGGTTCTCTGTGCATTTTCCCTTCAGTGGCATTTAAGAAAAGTGCTGCTGGCATTCCATCCACTCATTTTCATTTCTTCCATATCCTTCTTTCTTATCACTATCTCTTGAAAAATTGCATTCTTTTCTTTATTTTTTTTCTTTTTGCCTTTAAGGGATGTTACAGTCTTGCCAGTGCACCACAATGTAGCAATCTCTCATTTTGAGGTATCACCCAGAGCTCTTTGTCTCAGGACTAAGAAAATTAAGAAGCATGGACACAAAGGGTGAGGTTGGAGCAAAAGTTTAATAAAGTTTAATAAGCAAAGAAGAAAGCTCTCCACCACTGAGAAGGGGCCTGGAAGAGAGTTGCCATTTTTACAGTTGAATGCAAAAGCTTTTATAAGAAACTGATGATAGCTGGGCATTTCATCTGCCTAAAGCATGAATTTCTGCTAGCTCCACCCTGTCCTCCTAGTGTACATGTGGGCCCTTAGCTTGAGGTACTCCAAATTGCTTTGTTCCCCAAAGTATGTGTCAGGGGGGCAGAATTTTGCTGAGCATGTCTGGACAAGTCACCTGTGAAGCCTTTCTTATCTGTGTGGCTGTGGCCATGTCTTAGGCAAGCCGCCCTGTGCAAGTTCCCTTATATGTGCCTTCAGGTTGTTCTTTTGTTTGAAAGAATTCAACCAATGACCCATTTTAACTGCCTGCCTGACCTGTTTCTTCCTTTCTGCTATCTTATTTCCCTCCTCAGGGGTGGAGACCCTAACTGCTCTTAGGGGGAATGGGGTGATGATTCTTCTAGCTACTTCCTACTGGAAAGGGGCACTGTGTGGGGAACAGCAGCTAGGTTTTCTCCTGGGGCTGGTCTAAGGATTCCTGGAAGAAAGGCTTATCCATGTATTGTTTCATTTGCATTACCATTTGGAGTTTGATAGTCTTTAGGCAAGAAGAAACAATTTGGGTTATTAGAGGAAACAAGCAGGGGATAAGCACAGCTTAAAAATCCCAAGGCTGCTGACATGTACAGATAACTGGTGGCCACAGTTATGCCCACTAAGATTTGAGTGCAAGGGGCTTGGCTTTGGTTAACTTCCTTGGTTTTATTTTCCCAAAGAAACCTCTGGGTTATGGGTACCCTATTTACTCCCATCACCTGACAGGATTTGTAGGATAATTGCCAAGAACTAGAATATTCAGATTTGTACATCACCCATCCCTTTTTGCACTTTCTGAGCTGCAGCCAGAGATTGCTGGTTGGCTTATAGGAATAAGCAGGATTAGTTTAAAATGTAGGCAAAAACTTAAAAACAATCAATGAGATTAGAATTAATGACAAGCATATGATATGTTTTGAAACATAATTTTTCTCTCTCTACTCATTTTTGTTAAAAAACAAATCATGATAGGACTGAGTTGTTTGCAAAATCAACTTTAGTTTTATACTTGGCCTGATTATTTGTACAAAGCACAGCAAGAATAATTATTTTTACATAGGTTTTTATATTATCTTTGATGAAACTGTTCCACAGGAATCTCAGAACTTTTTAAAGCTGAGCCCAGCCATGGGTTTGTACCCTCAAATACCTATGAGTTGGGTGAATTCCTCTCTCCTTGAGGTCCTAAGAACATGGTGTTCCTCGGCCTGTAGAAAGTGATATTCTTTACTCACCACAGGTTAGGAACCCTGTTCGGGGGCTGTGTAGACAAAGTATGAGGCAGTTTTCCCAGGGGGCTTTTATTGGCTCTGCAAGTCAAGCTTGATTCCTTAAAGGGAAGCACAGCCTTTAGTCAAAACCTTGAGAAAACAACCAGTTTCTCCAATTGTGTCCTCTTGTAAAAGAAAATGATTCTCATTGTGCTGATGCAAATAATTATATTGCCATGAGTTAAGAATACTCACAAATACTTTCCAAGTTCTAGAGGAACCAGAGAGAAACAAATAAATATGCTCTGAATTTTATTTACAGAAGTATACCTTACATAATTATTAGAGGCTATAAATAGCTTAAAATAAGTTTCCTTGACTCTGAAAAACAAAATAAGGATCAGCAACATTTTAAGCAAAAAGGTTAAAAAGTCCATTTTGTTAACTCTTGTTTTGCTTGATATTCATGAATATTTTAGCTCTTCATGAGTCCTGTACATTTTTCCTTTATTCCAATGTTGTAATCTCCAAAGTTATCAGAAACTTGCATTTGAGAGCATGTGTCAAAGTCCTATAGCTGATTATAAACCATCCTTTAAAGAGGATTAAAACAAGACGATTTTGAATGGTGAAATGTCCAAGGTAGTTAGTCAAGAACATGACTGACAAATTTTATTATTTCTGTGTTTTACAATAACTTAACATAATAACCTTAATTATGATTTCTAGCATATACTCAGACATTAGAATTTTAGAAATCCCATACAATTTTGGAAAATATATTAATATTATTCACTAAAATATAACCTGAAGATCATTAAACACCATTTGGCCAATCCCACGTACCTAAACCTGTTAAATAATCCTGTTTACCTCTCTTCTGGATGCTTCAGGGGCCTTCTGTAGCATCCAAAAGCTAGGGGTCAAGAGAGACAATTTTGAAACTGAAGTTTGATTTTGGGAAGTAAATGTTAGAGGTTCAAAACACTTAATATTACAAAATACAATTCCAGATTACCATAAGTTATTTACTTTGCCAAAATTAGGACTCAGAAACTTTAAGACAAGGCAAAAACCTTTATTCATTAAGAGGGAAGATTTAGCTTTCCAAACAGTTTGTCTCCTGTCTTCTCATTCTTCTCCCTGGCAGTTTATCTGCAAGGCAAATAAAAAATTTTCATTATCCTTCACTATTACATGAAAATCTTGTGCAAGGGAGAGAAAGTCAAATTTTACTCTTACATTGGTTTTAAAACAATCCTTTATCCCTAGGCAAGATTTACATTTCTATGTCTTTTTACAATCTTTTACCACAAACACATTTTACTGTTCTTACACACCTTTCATGTAAATCTATTTTTCGTAGTCTCATTTACATGTTATAATGGTAACTCTTGGCAATTTTTAACTTTAATGTAAAACTGGTACATTGTTTTAATTATGTACTAGGCCCAGATAAGGTCTGACTTTTTCCAGCATAGTTAGGGGTGGGGTTAATCTTGTATGTACCCAGCCCTTACCAACTTGTAAAGCAGGCAGTTTACAACCTTGAAACATTTAGGAAACCTAGTATCTGACTTACATGATTTAGGCCACCTATTTACATTTTGACATCTGCATTTTACCAATTATTTTTAAAACTATTTTTATTTCTTAAAGATTAAAGTTATGTGAACTAAAAGGCATTACAGCTTTTATATTTCCTTTAAAAAATTTGATTTAAGCACTTATTTTTCTTTAAGCCAATCAATTAGAGCTCTTTTTATAGGCATCACACACAATACATATATAACTACACAAGCAAACAGAAGCAGATCCAGTATTTATCAGATATTTTTGTTCATCAATCTCCTAATTGAATTATTGGCCTCTGGGTGGTGCTGTTTAAGAGCAGGGCTAGGAAAGCATGCAGTTTCTAGGGTCTAATAAACAGGTATGCTAGAGGACAAAAACAGATTTTGAGAGGGATCTACCTGCCTCTAATTCCTGTGGTTTCATGAGGAAAATGGAGGTTTCTCCCAAAATGGAACCTGTGGTGCCTTTTCATTTTTTTCCCAAGGAGTCCCAGGCCATCAGAAATTATCTTAGGGCCTCTCATGCATGCATTAAGAGTGGCAAAACAAAGTGGAGAAAAAGAATTCAGTTGACTGAGAAAAAAACCTGTTCCAGAAAAACAAGATCCAAGAAGAGAAAAACATAAAGGCCTTGTACATATACCTGTAGATTGGATATCCAGTTTTAATTAAGCTGAGCACTCTTTAAGAAAATCCTTTTAAATCTCATGTTACCTAATTTTAGCCACATCAAATAATTAACATTTCTGGTTTTTGAACTTTACCAAAAGTAACCTAACAGGTGAAATCAAGAAGCCTCAATTAAGGTTATGATTTAACCATGAGTGTACAAGGTACTTTCAAAGGGGTGGTAAGCAGCTTTTGAAACCACCATTGCAAAATTGTAACTGAGACAGTAAAAGAAATCTGACCTAACCAACTCCATCTTGCTTCTAGCCTCCAAGCTGTCCTTGTTCATTCCTGGGCATAGGCTGAACCAACTCTGGGAGGAACTTATAGTTTATAGTCCAAAACAAAAACAATAATAGCCCTTTCCCAAAACAAACCTCCTTCTTGCCTGGGGGACCAGAATGCTTTTGTAGAACCAAGAAACCAGCCACAAGATTAGAAACTATGGGTTAGGAGTCATGTAGCTAGAGGCCACAGATTCTGACCCTCCCTAAACTGCTCCTAAGATCAGCATTTCAGATATTCTGCAGACCCTGCACTTGATGGATCAGCTGGCACCACTCAGAATGATAAACTGGCTCATCTGATCTTGTGACCCCAAACCAGGAACTGACTCAGCACAAGAAGGTAGCCTCAACTCCCTGTGATTTTATCTCTGATTTGACCTATCAGCACTCCCAGCTCACTGGCCTCCCTCTATCAACCAGCCATCCTCAAAAACTCTGCTTCACAAATTCTCAGGGAGAGAGACCCAAGCAATAACAGAACTCCATCTCCTGCACAGCCAGTCCCACATGAATCACCCCCTCTCCACTGCAATTTCCCCGTCCTGATAAATCAGCTCTGTCTAGGCAGCGGGCAGGGTGAACCCATTGTGTGGTTACACTTTTACAAAATCTAGAACCTTTAAAGGAAACTCAGAGAAGGAAGATTTAAGAAAGGAGCTAGAAGTTGTTCATGGAGGGGAAGAGAATGAGCAAATGGCAAAAGTCACACAGCTATTAACTTGCAAGTATTCATTCCCCAAGCCAGGATTGAACCTGGGCTGCCATTGTAAAATGGCAGAGTCTAAAACAAAGTACTGCCATGTGGTTATAGGTCAAAATGTAAAACAAGATGGAGTCCTGCAGCAAAGCTTGTAACTGACCAGTTTACCAGGCTAGATTGAACTGCAAGCTTATGGAGTCCCAAGCCTGCATTCCATTCTAAGATACCCCTCTCTCTACCTTTTCCCTCAATTGAATCAGGAGACAGGGAGGTGTGTTTCACTAAAGACTCTCTCAGCCTTTCCAAAAAGGCTAAGGGATTTTCATCTAGTTATTGATCTATCATGGAAAGTTTGGAGTAATTAAGAGGCTTGGCTCTGGTCCTCCATAAGCCCTCTAATATGCACATTTGAAAATGTTTTAATTTGCACTCATCTAAGGTATCACTGGGGTCTCAATTAGGTTGTTTAAGAGACACTGCCTCTCTTCCTACTAGGAATGGGGATTCTGTCTCTTTCTCAACCTTTCCCTTTTTGACTGGCTTTCCTTTTTGACTGGCTATAGGAGACATGCTGTTTGTCTCTGAATTTCTCTGCTACCTGTAGGGCTGCCTGTTTCTCAGCAGCAGTTAGGGTTTGATTTAAGAGTACATCACATCCTTCCAGGAGACTTTAAATACTTGGGATAAATCCTGGAAGGCCTCTATATGTGAGTGATGTTGGGGCTTTCCCAGAGTGAACTTTAGGGTCTAAGGTTTAAAGAAGATCCAGGCTGCACTCGAGGGGAGTGCAGGCTTGAAGATGGGTTGTTACCTATCTAGGAAAGAGGAGAGAAGAAGTCTCCTTCCTCCTTTCGGAGTGACCCAGAGTGGCGAGAAAGACAAAAAGGACATCCCCATTCTCCTCTTCCCTCCTGTCTCCTCTGGGTCCTGGCAACCATCATAGGTGCCACGCATGAATGCAAGCATGACCTTCACCCATGGATCTGGAGGAGCTAGTCAGCAGGAGTAGCCATGTTTACCTGTGTGATACCCTAGCTCTCTGCCCTGCTAATTTCCTAGATCCAGTTGGCCCATAAGGCTCCGAGGGTACCCCAGGGGCTCAGAAGAGACTGTATGGTAGTTGAATTTGGGCAAGGCCCTTTAAAGGGGGGAGTGTCTTAAATCTATCCCTTACATCCTCTTACTACCACCCAGGCAAAGTTATAAATTCCTAGAGAATGGGACAAATTGACTTCTAAACATAAGATCCCTTTCTCACTTAGATGCCAATATAGCTGGATGCAGAATAGATGCCTCAAAATAACATAAGAATTGACTGGCCATCCTCCCTCTGATGATTTTAGCACTGAGGCTAAAATCTGTCTTGCTAGAGTAGCTTTCTCCTGGCTGCTGAAAGGGGAGTTTTTCTGATTACAAATAGGCCATAGGGACTGATTACTGGGAGAGGGATGTAAGAGGGAAAGGAATCAGGGAACTAGAGTTTTGGGGCAAAGGGCTGACAAGGCTCCCCACAGAGAAAAATCCCATCCCACTAGGTGGTGCCGTAGGGTTTGAAATGTTAGGGAAAAACTGACTTTCCAAGCAGAGGTTAGAAAGAGAGGTTTGGGGCTTAATAGGCTGTCCCCATAATATGCCTCCTAGCAAGAAAAACTTAACTTGTCTTATAAAGGAACTGCTTAAACTCACTGGACGGTTCTGAGCTCTTACACTGAGAAAAAACAACCCAAATGAAGAGGAGGGTATTCACTCAGGGTAAAATATCCTCCCACACTGTGCCATGAATGCTTATTATTAGAGGACAAGAAAGCCTTTAATAGGTGAAAGTCTAGACTGAAATATTGAAATTCCCCCATCTCAAGGAAATCACAGAAGCAGCAATTTTTTTGAGTTACATTCCTGGTTACGAAGGCACTTGCTAACTTTACCCAACAAGATTATCTCCCCAGGCTTTAAAAAGTCCCTTAACACAGCATGCGAAGAAGGGATAGCAGATATGATAGCCATGAAAAGAAAGGAAGGCAATGCGATAGAAAAGTCTGGAAGTCCTGATGCCGATACCCTGATGGGCTGTTGGGGGCCAGAGTTAATCCAGGGGTCTTCAGGTAACACCGAGGTGTAGCCCAACCAGATGTCTTCAGTTGCCCCAGGGTCTCCTTCTGTTACTTGGGGGGTCTTTGTTCTTAGAGCTCCCAAGATGGTGGTGGGCAGCTCCCAAGATGGAGGGGGGCGCTCCCAAGATGGAGGGGGGCACTCCCAAGATGGCGGCAAGCCTTTTGTTCTCTGTCCTGGGGTTCTTGGCCTCATAGATTCCAAAGAATGGAATCTTGGGCCATGTGGTGAGTGTTATAGCTCTATTAGAAGCCATGGATCATGGAAGAGAACTATGGAACCCAGCGACTAGTGTTAGGACAAACCTGGGCACTTGGCCGGGCAGGAACAATGGCGAGCCTCTAGCCCAGTTGGGAGTGGCAATGGGCGCCTCACTGGATCAGAAGTGCAGCAGACACCCTGCTGGATCCAGAGGGGTGGAAGTCAGCGGCTAGCCTGTGATGGTGAGCAATAGCTTAGCTTGAGCTGGAACAAACACAGATGAGAAGAATGTGCAGTTGCAAGATTTAATAGAGTGAAAACAGAGAGAGCTCTGATACAACGGGAGGGGACGTAAAGGGGGTTGCCCAATCCAGCTTGAGTGCCTGGGTTTATATCCTGATCATTGTCCTTTCCCCTGTGCTCTCAGGTGGTAGATGATTTGATTATTTCTTTACCTCCTGCTTTTAGCCTAATTGGTATTTTAGTGAGCTCTCTTTACTACCTGATTGGTTGGGTGTGAGCTGAGTTACAAGACCCATGTTTAAAGGTGGGTGTGGTCACCTTCCCCAGCTACACTTAGGAATTCTTAGTCAGCCTAGGAAATCCAGCTAGTCCTGTCTCTCACTTCCAATCCCATAGATGGCTAGGTCCTCTGTGAAAGGAAACTGGATTGGAACAGAGCCAACATTCCCACCACATGAGGGCAATGGGGGATTGACAAAGTCCTCTAAAGCAAGCCTGTCCCCTGAGTCTTGTAAGGCTGGCAGCCACTCTAAAAGCTTTTAACTGGCTGACAGGGGCCCAGTGTTTTGTTTAACTTTTTAAAATGAGGGTGAAAAGCCTCAGAAATGAAAGGAGAGTTGGAGGTCCACTCCTACTCATTCTTCTGATCTTTCCTTTCCCAGCCAATGCACCAAAATGTTAGCCTTGCCAATGCACCACAATGTAGAAGTCTCTCACTGTGAGGTATCACCCAGAACTCTTTGTCTCAGGATCAAGAGAATTAACGAGCATGGACACAAAGGGTGAGGTTGGAGCAAAAGTTTAATAAGCAAAAGAAGACAGCTCTCCACCACCAAGAGGGGGCCTGGAAGAGGGTTGCTGTTTTTACAGTTGAATGCAAAGGCTTTTATAAGAAACTGATGATAGCTGGATATCTCATCTGCATAAGGCATGAATTTCTGGTAGCTCCACCCTGTCCTCCTAGTGCACATGCGGGCCCTTAGCTTGAGTTACTCCATATTGCTTTGTTCCCCTTACTGTGCCTGTGTTAGGGGATGGAATTTTCCATTGTGGGCTTGTCTGGGCAAGTCACCTGTTTAGCCTTTCTTATCTGTGCAGCTGTGGGCATGTCTTAGGCAAGCCCCTCCTGTGTAAGTTCCCTTATCTGAGCCTGCAGGCTGTTCTTTTGTGTGAAAGAATTCAACCAAGGACCCGCCCTAACTGCCTGTCTGACTGGTTTCTTCCTTTCTTCAATCTCAGTGACACCAACAGGATTGAAGCATTATTTAGTCTCACTGACATTTGAGGACCAAGATGTTGATGATCATCATGCTGTCAGAAATCACTAATGTTTAATATATTTATGATATAAGGCTCAATAATTAGATGAAAGTCAAAATGAACCACTTTTGCAAAAATTATAGCAGTGAGAAAATTATGGCAGTGAAAGAGATCTGATTTAACCAACCCCCAACTTACTTTTAGCTGCCCTTAATTATTACTGGGCTTAGGTCAAGATAACTTTGAGAGACATTCAGTTTATAGTTTAAATGATAATAGCCCTTCTCCAAAATGCAACTGCCTTAAAGCTAATGAGAGAACACCAGACTAGGAGGACAGAGGTGCCTGAATTCTGCTAAGGTGTAGACATAAACCAGCCATTATTCTGGAGGTCACAAAATATGCAACTTCCCCAATTATTCCTGCAGAGAACATCACTATTGTAGAACCTAAGTTTGGCCTTTTGAGATTTTTTTTCCAGGATTTTTGGCAAGTCTATCAACAAGTGGCTCCACCTGGATCAGCCAACTACTCCTATGGCCCCACTCAGAAGGGACACAGAGCAAAAGGACAGCTTCTGCTCCCTATGATTTCATCTCCAACCCAACTAATCAGCACTCCCTATACCCTAGCCCCCTGCCCACCAAACTACCTTTGAAAAGCCCTCACCTAAAAGCCTTGAATGAGATTGATTTGAGTAATAACTCTGTCTCCGACATGGCATCACCAGCATCAAAGTCCTTCTTTACTGTAATGCCATGGTCTCTGTGAGTTGATTTTGTTTGTGCGGTGGGCAGAAAGAACCTGTTGGATGGTTACAGAAATAGGCTATTTCAAGTAACTGACTATATGTTGCTAGTGTTTTTCTATTAATGTTATATACGGAGATAAATGATACAAATCTCTCTAGTCTTTCTCATTCAAATTAGTGAAGTTTGTTGAAGCTCCCCTTCTTCAGGAGATGTGGGAGGACTTTTTCTCTCACATAATTCACTAGGCTACCAATGGTAACTCATTTGAATTCTGTTCTATCGCCAGACAGTAATGGCAGCTCAGGTTAGTATTTATGTGAACATTTTTTCCCTGTTCTGTTAAAAAAAACCATGTATTTCAAGGCTCTGTTGTAAACAGGTTGACTTTAAATTAAATGTTCTTGTTAATCATTTAAGGAGAATCATTAAGTTACGACTGCCCTTTGGAACACAAATGTTTATTTAAGTTCAGTATTCTGTTTCCCTAGAAATAGGATTTCTATACTCTTTCAGACGAATATTTGGTAAAATGACTTGGCTGCTTCTATATTTAAACTTCCTTTTGAAATGAAAATTTGTTCCAACATGGATTCTAAAGGTTCAGCAAAACTGCTCATGAATGACTGGTTTTAGAAGCATCTTTTGATGTTTTAGAAATTTCTGTTAAGGCCAGGCACTGTGACTCACACCTGTAATCCCAGCACTGGGAAGCTGAGGCAGGAGGATCACTTGGGCCCAGGAGTTTGAGACAAGCCTGGGCAACATAGGGAAACCTGGTTTCTACAAAAAATATATTTTTAAAATTTTTATTTTGTCCTGCAAGCAAGTTTTTAAAAAAATGAATTTATAAAATTAGCTGTGTGTGGTTTTGCATATGTATGGTCCCAGGTGGGGCCACGGAGTTTGAGGCTACAGTGAGGTATGTGGTGCCACTGCACTTGAGCCTGGGCAATAGAACAAGACTGTCTCAAAAAAATTAACAAAAAAATTTTTATTAATTAGTTAACTCTCGAATCAAGAATATTCAAAACCTGTATTTTACAGATTCAAAATCTGTAAAATGTGGCTTATCTTTTTTCTTTAAGATATGTAGGCTGCTTTTTTTCTATTTTTTGAACATCCTTTTATTCTCCTAAAAGTTTTCTCTTTTTCATAAAATTAAATTGACTGTTGAAATTGCATCCTTCTATAAATTCAGATTGTTTATAAATATGGGTTTGGAAATTAGCCCATTTAAATTTGAAATTATTTTATCTTGTATTTTTAAAACTAAAAAATAAGAATGTTGTGAGAAACAGAAACAAAAATTTTGCAGATGCCTATATTTAATATTTTTTCATTATGAAATTAAGATATAATTTACACATCATAGCATTTACCCTCTTGGTTATACATTCAGTAGTTTTAAAAATATATTCACAAATTTGGCCAATAGTCACTAATATCTAATTCTGGAATATTTTAATTAATCCAGAAAGAAACGGCATACTCATTAGCAATCACTCACCATTCCACTCTCCTCTCAGTTTTCTGTTCCTATGGATTTACTTACTTTAGATGTTTCATAGAAATGGAATCTTACAATGTGACTTTTTGAGTTTGGCTTCTTTTACTTATTGTATTATTTACAAGGTAAATGCGTGTTGTAGCATGTATCAATACTTTGCTCCCTTTTGTGACTGAATAATGTTCCATTGTATGGATATACCAAAATTTGTTTATCTATCTGTTTATGGTCATTTGGGTTGTTTCTACCTGTTGCCTATTGTGACTAGTACTGCAGTGGATATTTCTGTACAAGTATTTGTATGAGTGCCTGTTGAATTCCTTGAGTGTACAGACCTAGGAGTGGAATTGCTGGGCCATACATTCTACATTAACATTTTGAGGAATTGCCCATTTTCTCCATAGAAGCTGCACCATTTTACTTCCCACCAGCAATATATAAGGATTCCAATTTCTTCACATCTATAACTAGACCATCCTCTCTAACACTTACTTTACTTTTTCTAATACCCATCCTAGGTATGAAGCAGTATCTCATTGTGGTTTGGATTTGCAGTCCCTTAGTGACAAATGACATTGCTCATCTGTCATCTGCTTGTTGGACATTTGTCTATCTTCTTTAGAGAAATGTCTTTTCAAGTCCTTTGCCAATTTTTATAATCAGGTTATTTGTATTTTTGCTGTTGATTTGTAAGAGTTTCTTTTCATATATTCTAGATATTAGAGCCTTATTTCAGTGGTCCTCAACCTTGTGGGAACCAAGAACTGGTTTCGTGGAAGACAATTTTTCCATGGGTTGGGGCTGGGGAGGATGGTTTCAGGATGAAACTGCTCCACCTCAGATCATCAGGCATTAGATTCTCTCTCATAAGGAGTGCACAACCTAGACCCCTTGCATGCACAGTTCACAATAGGGTTTGCACTCCTATAAGAATCTAAAACAACCACTGTTCTGCCACGAGGCAGAGCTCAGGCAGTAATACTTGCTCCACTGCTTACCTCCTGCAGTGTGGCCAAGGTCCTAATGGGCCATGGACAGATACTGGTCCATGGCTTTGGGGTTGGAGACCCCTGTCTTATTTTATATATCATTAGAAAATATATATTTTCCCACTGTGTAGGTATTTTTTTATTTTTAATTTTTGGGGGTAGGTGCATATAATTTATAGCATACATGAGAAATTTTGATACAGGCATTCAACGCCTAAAAATTACATCGGGGTAACTGGGGTATCCATCACCTCAAGCATTTATCATTTTTTTGTGTTACAAACATTCCAATTATACTCTTATTTTTTAATGTATGATATATTATTTGTTGACTGTAGTAACCTTGTTGTGTTATCAAATACTAGATATTATTCATCCTGTCTGTGTTTGTACCCATTAACCATCCCCACTACCCCCTCACCCCTACTATCCTTACCTGCCTCTGATAACCATCCTTCTACTTTCTATCTCCATAAGTTCAACTCTTATAATCTTCAGCTCCCATGAATAAGTGAAAATATGGGAAGTTTGTCTTTCTGTGCCAGGCTTATTTCCCTTAACATAATGACCTCCAATTCCAATTCCATCCGTGTTGTTGCAGATGATGGGATCCTATTCTTTTTTATGGCTAAATAGTACTTCATTGTGTACCACATTTTTCAATCCATTCATCTGTTGATGGGCACTTAGGAAGCAATTTAAGTTGCTTCCAAATCTTAGCTATTGTGAATAGTGCTGCAATAAACATTGGATGCAGACATCTCTTTGATATACTGATTTCCTTTCTTTTGAGTATATACCTAGCAGTGGGATTGCTGGATCATATGGTATTTCTGTTTTTAATTTGAGGAACCTCCATACTATTCTCCATTGTGGCTGTACTAATTGACATTCCCACCAACAAGGTACAAGAGTTCCATTTTCTCCACATCCTTGCCAGCATTGGTTATTGCCTTTCTTTTGGGTAAAAGTCATTTAAAAATGTTTGTTAGGTGAAATAAAATATTAATTTATATTTGGTGGTAAAGGAAGACTAAAGAGATAATATATAAGCTGAGATCTGAAGGATAAATAAGTGTTGCCAGGTGGAGATGGTGGGAAGTGTCCTTGAAATAGATGGAAGAGCATGTTAAACATTTTGATTTTAAATTAATGTATTTCATTTTTTAATGGCTATCTCCCTGTCTAGCCTGTGAGTTCCATGAGACTAGAAAGCATATCAGTCTTATTCTCTTAATTTATTTCCTGCACTTAGTACCATGATGGCAACAGTAATTATTGTTGAATGGGTGAACAAACAAGAAAATTAAAATGTACTATATTAGGGTATTTAACCAGGACAAAAACTTTCACTTGCTTATGGGCTTGTGACATTTATCTAGAACTACTAATATTCCTAATGCCTGAATGTCATTTCCAAAGTCTAGGTTTCACTTACCACAAATATGATACAACTCATTGATTTCATATTTTCTGAAAACACTTACGGTTCTGTATACTATTACTCCTTTTTTCCTCAAGAGCTACCAAATTTCGGTGTTCCAAAGCACTACCATGGTGTTTATCTGGTTCCTGGTGCCAGGTACTAGGTTTCCACCTGTTGTTATAGCTTTCCCAACGCTCATTCTCACTGTCATACATCTGAACAAAGATTGCTTATGGATACATAGTACAATGTACAAACAAACAATTATTGCTGTTCTGGGTTGGGCATTGTGTAATTTAAGAAGTAATCTAGCCAGACATAGTGGCTCATGCCAGTAATCTCAGCTCCTTGGGAGGCTGAGGTGGGAGGATTGCTTAAGTCTAGGGATTCAAGAACAGTGTGGATGACATAGACCACGTCTCTACAATTTTTTTTTTAATTAACTAGGTATGGTGGCACATGCCTATAGTCCTAGCTACTCAAGAGGCTGAGGTGAGAGGATCACTTGAGCCAGAAGTTCAAGGCTGCAGTGAGCTATGTTTGTGCCACTGCATTCTAGCCTGGTGACAGAGCAAGGCCCTGCCTCTAAAATGTTTTTGAAAAGAAGCAATTAAGTAATAAAACTGTTTCCAAACTCAGCTCTGCCAGTGTGTGACCTGGAGGGAAATCACATCATTATTTGCCATTTCAACCATAAAATAAGGAAATATGCATTATAATAACTTTTTTATGCTTTTATTTTAAGTTCAGGGGTACATGTTCAGGTATGTTACATGGGTAAACTTGTGTCATGTGGGTTTGTTGTAGAGATTATTTCATCACACAGGTATTAAGCCTAATATCATTAGTTATTATTCCTGATCCTCCCCCTGCCACCCCCCGCCATTCTCCAAAAGGCCCTAGTATGTGTTGTTCCCCTCTATGTGTCCATATGTTCTCATCATTTAGCTCCCACTTATAAGTGAGAACATGCGGTATTTGGTTTTCTGTTCCTGTGTTAATTTGCTAAGGATAATGGCCTCCAGCTCTATCCATGTCCCTGCAAAGGACATGATCTTGGACATGATCTTGTTCTTTTTGGTGGCTGTATTGTTATCTTACTTTACAGAATTAACAACTCAAATAGTAATAAACAAGATTTGATAAACTCCAAAGAATTTTACTTTTTTAATTGAGAAAGTTGAAAGAGATAAAAAATAAAGTCTCTTCTATTTTTAACATTTTATAATTCTGGAATAGTCCGAAGTTCTCATGAGTGCCTCTATCTTTTCTCCAGGTAAATACTATTTCTATACTTGTCCATGGGATCCCATTCCACTCTCACAATGAGAAACTTAACAGAGCTACATGTTATTGAGGCTGCTTTAAGTATTATTTTCCAAAGACAATACAAACCTGAGTCTGGCATCACTATTTTTGGCCTCATGACTATTATATGCCATTCCTGTAGGATCGTGATTAAGCATGAGCCTTTCCAGCTGCCTTTATTTAATTATTTCTGGTTCCCAGGCAAACTTGTTATTAGTCCATACTTCCTACTGTGCCCATGCTTCCACCTGTTCAACTCTGCCCTTTCCTCAGCTGGACACACCCTTTTCCCATTCTCTACCTAACAAACTCCTGCTCAGAATCCTAATTTCAAGGACTGGCACTGGACATTCTCTATTATTTTAGTTTGTGTTATTCTTACTTAGGATTCTTAATACGAGCTCTCTAGACATGTAGGTCCTGAGATTTTCTCACTTGCTTTGCATTCCATTTGCTTAGAGGGTAGGGAAGGACTATCTTATTAAGGGGGCAGATTCCTGGGCCCCACTCCTCCCATCCAATTCAGGCAGTCAGGGCAATGCTGGAAATCTGCATTTAATACAAACATCCCAAGTATTCTGATAAAAATCATAGCCCATCCTTTCAGCAATACTGAAGGTTTAAATGAATGAGCTTCAGGGGTCTGTGAACCTCCAGAAATTCTTCAAAACATTTTGTGGCTTTACATATATTTGTATTTTTCTAAGGAAAGGTTTCATAACTTCCAACAGATTATTAAAGGAGTCTGTGATAGAATTTTCTTAAAAGCAACACTATATAATGTTAAATATTTACCATAAATATATATATTTGGCTTTGTTGAATAAAACTTTTTCCTTACTTAAAGAAAAAGAAAAAAGCATGAACTCAGAAATATCAATATCCTTTTTATAAATAAATCAATTTTGATGACTTGGTAAACTATGAAGTAGTCATTATAGAAAATAAGAAAAAACATACGAAAGTGTAAATAAGAAGACAAATATTACCCAATAACCCAGAAGCAACCACTGCTAATGTTTTTTTGTTATAATTTTCTTTAAGGTATTATTACTGAGTCTAATATAAGCATTTTACTCTGTAAGACATTCTTCGGTATACAAAAAAAGATTAAAATGTTTAAATTGACTAAGGACAGTAGACACACAAACACACAAACTTGGATTACACACTTTAAGTTCTGGAATGCTAGTTTTAACCTAAAGTAAGCAGCACACATCTATAATGCTGGAGGACAGGGTAGTCCCAAATTCCACCTGTCATTTGCATTTAAACAGGAAAAGTACAAGACTAGTAGTTAGATAAATCTTGGTTCTGATCTCTCTTCCATCACTTCCTGCTTAAATAATTCTTGATAAGTCATTTAATATTACTGGGCTTCTGATGATTGACCTCTTATAGAGATAATGGCACATAACACTTTTGAAGGCAGGATGCAGAAATTTATGATATCCTGAGGTTCATTAGATATATGGATATACATATTCACAAACATACAATTATATGTATACATAGATACATATATATTTATATAAAATTATTATTATTCATGTTAGGCCATTGGAAAATGCAGGAGAGTATAAAGAAATAAAAATATCCTATATTCTTATAACTCAGAGGTAAAAGCTCTTATCCAGTGTGCTTTTTTAACACATAAAAATTCAAGCTGCATCCATTTTGGCTTGGCATTGTCTTAGAGACACACAATGTATGGCTAATAAAATGATATGTGCCATATGTTGGATTTTTATTCAAAAGCAAATATTAATGCAAGGGATAGCATTGAGAACAGTGTAAGTAATGAAAAGATACATAAGTGCAGTACTTATATTTATACAAGCAGAATGTCAAATGCACTGTGTATAGAAGTTACATACTTGGACAGTTTATGATTATTTTTCACAGTATCCTTGCTTCACCATAAAATACAATGAAGTATACCTAAGGACTCTCACCTTCTATGAGTTGTAATATCCATGGAAACAGAAAACTGGAAAATTCAGAATTGTCTTATTGATTTGTATCTGTATTTAACATAATGCTGGGCAAGGAACAGTGTTCAATAAATACTTATTTGTATAGCCTTTTACCTCTTTAACTAATCACACAACAGCTTCTATTAAACAAAAAGAAAAAGAAGTGAACCTTGTGCAATCCAAAGCAGAGTCCAAAGTAGTTAAAATGCTAAAAAGAAAACAATATTAGGCAGCCTGTGCTAAGTGTATCAAGTTGCCCAGGCACAGTTAACTGTCCTGGTTAGACAACTTCAGTTGCACAAGGCCTCAGGGTGAAACTGCAGCTGTGAAGAGGTCATAATGGTTGTGAAAAAGACAGGCAGTGGAAACGATCTTTGAGGAAACAGGTTGTGTAGTTGGCCTGGGTTGCTAGTGAAGGGCCAAGAAGAGGAAAAAAGGGAGAATAATAAGAAAGGTTTCTTAAGAGGGAATAACAGACCCAAGAGATGGTGGAACCCACTTTGTTTTCTAAGGAATCCTACAAGTTTCCTGTGGTGGATTGTAAATCACACACTTGTCATGACTACTCCACTTTCTCATGGGATTTCTGCTCTGCAGGAGACATTGCCACACTGAACTCTGCTTGGAGATACCTTGTGAAGCTCACTGGGAGTTTCTGAGAGCTATAAAATAGGTAGGGATTCTGGAGAACAGAGAGCAATAATTTTATTTCCAAGAGAATGCTGAGGTCTAACTAGTAGGGTTTAAATGATTAGCCCAAGACCACATGTCTTTTAGCAACAGAATTAAGTTTCTAGACCTCCCCTTCAGCACTGTATGTTACCGTGCCTCATCCAATTATCTGAATTGCAATGATCCTGCTATGGAATCTTGAGGCTTATCAAGGTTGTTCTAAATTTTATAAACAATGGTTTGTTATTTATTCCAGAATATTATAGGCTCATCTGGAAAATTCTATCTGGAAAAAAACGATGCCCCTAAAGCCTGAATGGTTTTATATACCAAGATAAGACTGAGAGCCCAGAAGAGGTACAGGAAACACCTCAGACATTCTCAAAACTTTATACAAAATATATTTGCCTCAAAAAGCAAGGAGATAATGTTGAATAAAAGTTGACACATTATTGTGTAAACACTGATATGATAACAATATCTTTAAGCTTCTTTAACAATCTTAGCGCTTCAACATTATTTTATTTTTATTGACCTAATAATAAGTCATTTGAAGTTTTGCATAAAGTTGCCAAGTTCCTATTTCTCAGGGAAAAACTTTCAGTAAGGAAGAGCCCTTAATTTCTTCTTTAGTACCTGCTTAAATTGAATGGTTCCTCAAACATTACTATTATTTTTGAGACTGAGTTTCACTCTGTCACTCAGGTGGGAGTGCAGTGGCATGATCATGGCTTGCTGCAGCCTTGACCTCCTAGGCTCAAGTGACCCTCCCACATCAGCCTTCCAAATAGCTGGGCTACTGGTGTGCACCACCATACCAGGCTAATTTTTAAAAAATTTTTTTCAGAGACAAGGTTTTGCCATGTTGCCCAGGCTGGTCTTGAATTCCTGGGCTCAAGCGATCCATCCACCTTGGGCTCCCAAAGTGCTGGGATTACAGGCATAAGCCACTGTGCCTGGCCCTCAGAAATATTTTGTACGAAGTAATAAACATAACCATTAAGTGCATAATATTTAAAGTCATTCATAAAACTCACCCTCCTAAATATGGGAAAAGACACATCACACAATCACCTTGCTGTTGATTACATGGTCTGGGGTCTCTGCCTTCTCCCCTTGCAATAGCCCTCTAGCCATGGGGGCTTGTTAAGAGTAGATGTGAAGGTTTCAGGTCGCAGCCTGTGGGACTACTTCTTAGTGTGTGGGGTGCTTTGCCTGCACCCATGGTTTCTTTAAGTCTTAAATGATGCCCGCTCCAAGCCATCATCCTAACCCCCACTCCTCCGCTCCCGCCCTTGGCCAAAGCATAGATTGTAACCCCTCTGCTACTCTCTGAGATTGGCCTTTGATGAGGAATTCAGGGCTTTCCCCATATCTTCTCTCCCCCACCTTTATCAAGGGGCGCTGCTTTTTCTTCCCTCCTTCTCAAGTGTCTTTTCGCACCATCACCAACCAACACCTTCCAAGACACTTCCTTGCTTTGGCCAGAAGCCATCAGGTAAGGTTGGAAAGAGTCTCTGACCTCCCTTGTTTAGTTTTAGAATCTCATTTACTCACTCTCCGCCAGCCTGGGAAATGACTTTGGGTCCTCAGCCCTGCCACTCTCTGCTGTCATCATCAGCTGATGTATTGGTTTTAGCTCAGGTTTTGATAAGGTGAAGAGAATTGTTACCAGGGTTACTCAGACCTGCCAGCTCTCAGAGTCCTTGGTGGTTAAACCTGGAGAAAGAGCACATGAAGACACTTGAAAGCACATATGATCCCTCTGCATTGTTTCATTTTCTTGTAATTGCTTTCGCTTTTAAAAATTGAAGAAGTTTTAAGCAGGGCTCTCATTTGGTCATCCTTGCAATCCACTGGGGTCTAGTTTGGAATCTCACAACTGGAACAAAAAGAACCTTGGATCCAGTGCATGCCTTGGTTTTGGTGCTGCTCCTGCTTCTCAAGATCCTCAGCAGGGATTAAGAAAGAAATTGGGGTACACAGCAGATCCCTGAAATTGGCAGACTTGATCTCCTGGAAAAATTGCTGTGTTTTTCACTTTCTGTTCAGGACCACTACTAAATGCTGAAATGTGGATGCATACCAAACTAAAAGTGATTCGTTGTGTACTAAAGTTTTTTTAAATTATTTGTGTAAAATCATCTTTTGAAGCAGAATCAAGTCTGAAAAGCAACTGATGTTTCCATTAATCTTTTTCTGGGGAAAACCTCAGTTCTAAGGATTTAACATCCTGTAAGTGAAGTTTAACATAACAGTATTCCATAAGCAGCCTTTTTATGGTCAGACCATTGCCTAATTTTAATATAATTTTAAAATGTGTGCATTAATTAAAAAATGGGAAAAGGATCTTAATAAACATTTCTCCAAAGAGGATATATAAATGGCCAATAAGCACATGAAAAAATACTCAACACTCTTAGTCTTCACAAAAAAATGTAAATCAAAACCACAAGACACCACTTCACATTCATTAGAGTGGCTGTATTTTTTTTAAAAGACAATAGCAAGGGCTGTTATATTGTTATTGTAACTAAAGGCACAGAGAAATTGAAACTCATATTGCTGGCAGATATGTAAAAACGGTACAGTTCCTTTGGAAATCAGTTTGACGGTTTTTGAAAATGTTAAACATAGAGTTAACATATGACCCCACAACTCCACTCCTAAAATACTAATTGAAAGCCTGTTCACACAAAGCTTGTACACAAATGTTTATAGTACCATTATTTAAATAGACAAAAGGTAGAAACAACCTAAATGTCCATGAACTGATGAATGGACAAACAAAAAGTGGTTCATACATTCATCAGTCAGTTGATGAATCATGTTTAATGCCTGTTGGTAGCACAGAATTTAGAGCCACTTTGCTTCAGTCTTTTCCCAGTCTTGTTATTTATTTCAATGGAAACAAAATGTTCCTGTAAAGATGCCTGGATTTTTGGATATAGAAAAAGTTGTGGGACTGAAAAAAATGAGTGGAACAGAGATTTGAGTATGTAGAAAATAATCTTTTTAAATATTTGAAGCAAATGTTCTAAAATTAGATTATGGTGACTGCATAACCCTGTGAATATAGTAAAACCATTGATTTGTGGACTTTAAATGGCCGAACTTTATGGTATGTAAATTATATTTCAACAAAGATGTTAACAAAATTTTTAAATGTTATATTTTGTTTAGTAAGAAGGTATTTTTTTCTGAGATGCAAAAACATCATAGTTATCTTAACTCTTCCCCTCAGATTTTGGTGGCAACTTTTCATATACTGTAAATATCATCAAAAGCAACCCCAAATCAATGATTAGTACTAAAAAGAGATCTTTTGTATCAAACACTGTTCATCTGCAGTTGGCAGTGGAGTTCATTTTTAATGCTACATTGCCCTCTTTGCGTCCAGTGTACTTTAATTTGCTGTTGGCTGCTTCCCAAAATGACCATATTTCTACTGCCCCCCCATTAAAAAGAAGAAACATCACAAAATTATTTCTTCAACATGTTCATTTTATACATCAGGATGAAAGGAGGTTACAGGTCTCCCATAGATTAGGGCTATTTACCATATCTCCTTACTTATTAGAGTCACAAATCTTAGCAGGAAGCCAGTTATGCAGATTGAAACATGAACTTCTTAGTCTAGCATTTTAATACTTTTTAATGGTGAAATTTATCTAGACTTATCTATAAAGTCTTTTGCAATTTGTGGTATGCTGAGTAAGAACTACAGAAGAACAAAAATAAAAGATTTTTTTAATGGCAACTTAAAAAATTATCACCACTTGTACTACTTACAAATTTTCCTCCAAAAAGTTACTTTGACTCATAGTCAATTTTTAATCTTGGAACAACTTCTTGCTATCAGAAATACTTCAAGTGCCTAAAACATCTTCCTTACCAGCCAATATCTCCCGCTCCACTCTAAGAAATGCAAACTCGTTCAAGTTTAACCTGAATGCAACATAATTTGGAATCTTTCATTAAAATATATATCACACATTTTGAAGCCAAACATATTTTAAAATACCTGTTTTTGGTGATTTGGGGTACATATGCTTATCAGTATAACATATTTTAAAAGATTTTTTTCTACATACTCAAATCTGTGTTCCATTCATTTTTTCACTCCCACACTTTTTGTCTATCCAATAATTCAGGAATCTTTACAGAAACATCTTGTTTCCATTGAAATAAACAAGAGTAGGAAAAAGAGTGAAGCGAAATGGTTCTAAATTCTATGCACCAACAGGCATTAAACATGCATAAACTTTTAAAGAGATGCCAAGACTCACTAAAAAGGAGAAAAAAAATACAAAGAAGGTTTCTGAGTAGTTTTTAGTTACTCAATTTAAAAACTTTATCTTGTAAGCAAACTTTAACATCATGCAGAGCATCGCACTTATATATGAAAGAAAAAGTTCTTTATCACACCTTCAGAAATTACAACTACAAATTCCTAATCCCTTATTTAAAATCTTTTTGGCTAGATATGTTTCAAAATTCACAACTTTTCTTAAAATAGTACGTCTGCCATATATTATGAAACACTTCCAGCAAGCTGTACTGTAATCAAACACAATATTTCTGTAGAAAACTTATGAATATTTACACAAAGGGAACATTCAGTTACACATAGCCTCACTTCCCTTCAGGTCAAACTTTACTGCTAAAGGAGTTAGAAACGACAGACAAAGGAATGGGGCCTGTCATGACATGTTAATTTGAAATCTAAATCTTTATCTTTGATAACTAGTTCAGAGCCAGTGTAAACATTTGGTCTTTCCTTCCACAAAAAAATGAAACAGTGTATTTAAAATTAAAAATGAAACTCAGTATATTTTATTTCAGAAGGTAAAAGCAAAATGAATTAATCTGTGAAACTAAGTCAATCACATTATGATCTTCTAGAACTTGGGTAGCTCCACTCTGGTTAAAGATTCCATTTCTTGGCACAACAGTAAAAGACATCAGATAGGCCCCCAAGCTTGCAGGGTAAGCATCCCTGGGGTATTCAAATAACTTGGGTAGCAATGAAGAGCTGCAGAAGAGCAAGGAGACCCGAGATGATGTAGTGTGCTGAGGCATACCTGAGTTGGGCAAACTCAGCCTCCGAAGATTAAAGGAAAGAGCCCAAGTAGGAATCTGTGTGATCACTGTTCTTTTGCCAAGACACGGGGTGGACAATAAGATTCCTTTACAAAGCACTGGTGTAAGTGTTCGCCTGGTGCTGCAAAAAGCGGCTCACTGGGAATGGGGAGGAGCGTGTGGTAAGCCAGACCTGCGGCGAGAAGTTGGGTGAAAATGGGTCTTAACCATCGCTTCCTGCATCTATCCCAGAGGGTTGGGTACCTTCGTGGGCGGAGCGCGGCCTGCCCAGAGTGCCTTCTAGATCCTGGGTCAGGCGCCAAGCTCCCCAGCATCATGCAGGAAGCTGCAGCCCCGCAGAGTTAGGACAGCTCATTTGGCACCCGGCGAGCCCTTCCCAGGCCCGCAGCCCAGAATAGAGCCGGGGCCCAAGACGCCCACTGGAGACAGGGTCGGGTCCCACTACCGCGCAGGCCCGGCTCGCCCCCGACGTCAGGCACGGGGTGGGACCCTTGCAGCTGTCCGTCCAGTCCCGTTCCCCGGAAAGTGAGGGGCGGGACCCTCGCGGCTTTCTATCCAATCCTGTTCCCCGGCGAATGCGGGGCGGGACCCTAGCGGCCTTCAGTCCAATTCCCGCACCTTTGAGGCCCAAGGGGGAGCGAGCCGGTGCTGCTGCAGGCTGAGGCTGCGGCAGAGGCGGCGAGGCGCGGGCGGTGAGGACGGACAGGTCCGTTGAAGCAGCATTCCCTCCCTCCCCTAATCCTTCAACTCGGGGGCGGGGGAAAGTTAAGTCGTGCAGAACAGGGATAAGTCGTGCAGAACCGCAAAGGTGCCTGGATTTGGTGGGGGAGTAGTGTCATCAAGCATCTCGCCTGCTGGGGTCTGAGGGGTACCCCCAAGGTTGGGCCGCGGGGCTGCTCCGTTGTAGTGCTTAGATTTCTCTCACTTGATGGCCTCTTGAGGGCAGAGTTGCTCTTGGGTTGGTGGGAAGAGCCTCCGAGCTCTCATTGCCCTCTGCTCCTGCTTCTACCCCTTGCCACTCTGCGACGAACCTGTTACCCAACCACTGAAAACGTATCCTCTACCCTTTGAACCCGTCTAATGGAAGGTGTACTTGTCTGAAACCTACTTAATTGTATGATCATTTACTCCTGCTCTCTAGCAGGTGGACTATTTGCGTGTGTTTGCAGTGATTCACGAAAAGTTTGTCTTGGGAACTCCCAACTCCTAGATTGTCTGCATTCCACCTTCTTTCACTAGCTTGTTCATTTCTTTTTCCCTCTTAAATGTTTGTTAAGCTTGTTTCTTTCTTCCCACAGTCACCGACTTAGTCCAGTTCCCTGTGATCTCAAAACAATTGTTGCAGCAGGCTCCTGGCAGTCTCAAGCAGTTCATCTTCTTGGTGTACTGGTATGTGACAATTCCTTCACGTATTGTTCGTGGTTCTTTTCCACTTTCTGTGAATTCATATCTAATTGCCCCCAGAAAGTCAATTCTAATTAAATCTAGCATAATCATTTTCTTAGTGCTATTGGAACCATCTTATTTAACTTAATCTTTGTGGTTGAGAATTCAAGAAAACTCTTCAAGAAAGAATCCGATAATTTATATATTTAATGTGTACCGGTTGGTGGGTTAAGCACTATAGTGGATATGTAACTAATACTCTTGCTTCCAGTTTTCTAGAGTCTATTAAGTGGCACAGAGGTAAACAGAATAGCTTATCTTCTCTGTATGTGTGTACTAGTCTTCTATTGCTGCCTTAGCCAATTACACAAATGCAACAATTAAAACAACACAAATGTATTATCTCATAGCTTCTGTAAATGTGAAGTTTGGGTGGGCTTAGCTGAGTACTTGGCTTAGAATTTCACAAAACCGAAACCAAGGTTTCTGTAGATTTGGATTCTTTTCTGGAGGCTCTAGGGGAGAATCCACCTCCAGGCTATTTCAGATTGTTGGTAGAATTCACACTGACATTTCTATATCCTTACTGTTTGTCAGCCTGAGCCTCTTTCAGTTCTTTAAGGCCATCTGCATCTTCAAAGACACCACAAATCCTTCTCAAGCATTAAAGCAGTCTTACTTGTCTGCCACTGGCCAGAGAAAGCTCTTTGCTCTTATGGACTCACGTGATTAGATTAGTTCCAATTTGATAATATCCCTATTTTAAGGTCAATTCTGTAGAGAATATCACAATCACAGGAGTAATGATCTCACCATATTCGCAGGTTCTGGGGATTAGCAGGGGTGGAATCTTGGGGGCCATTCATAGTAATTGTGCCTACCACAATATGGTGTTTTCAGGCAGGATTATTTTGTTTTTATGATGTGCTTTCACAGGCATTGAAAACAAATTCTGACTTTATTGAATTGTATGATTAACCACTCTAAGATAAGGAAATTCACTTAAAGTTGGTTGCCCTAGGGGCACATGACTAGAAAGTGGCAGAGTCTGTACTTGGATCCAGATCTACATTTCCATTAGGTACAAACCCATTTTTATGGATGGTCAAAATGGTGTGCAGCCAAAGTCAATAGATAGAAAGAAGCTAAAGAACTTTGAGTTAATTATTATTTCCCATTTTCAAATTATCTCTTTATATTAGTGGTACAGGCTAAGCTCTTCTCCCTACAATAGAAAGCCCAAAATACAATGGTATGAATAAAATAGAAGTTTTTTTTTTTCCATACATCTAGAGGTAGGAGTCCAGGACTAGTAGGGAGATTCTGCAATCCTGCATATATGACTTCCATAAATGAGGCCATGGTGCTGTTTAGTTCGTCACTACCTAGCAGGTAGTAAAAAGGAGGGAAAGTGCAGGGAGAACACATGCATTCCTTTTTGGGAGCATGACCTGGAAGTGACACACACAAGGTCATCACAAAGCCACACTGAGCTCCAAGAGAGGGTAGGAAAGATAAAACTGGGGGCTGTATGCACAGCTACAACTCAGGATTCTGTTAAAGCAGAGGAAAACAGGTATTAGCTGAAAATAGTCTCTTCTGTGTCCATGTTTTTGATAGTGTTCGATTCTGTAACCTATGAGTGGAATACTTTGTTTAGCGTTGCTATCAGTTTTAAAAAGTAGTTTTTGAGAGAATAGGAAGTTCAAATTCAATATTAATGTTCTTTGATTTCTCAGTTGCTATTTTAATATATAATTACATTTAATATATTACATTATTTAATATAATTAATATATGATAATTTACAAAGGCTTTGAGAAATCTCATTTTTATTTAGCATTTGTATACCTTATTCACATTTTGAGTTAGATTTCTTTGATAGCAATTAATACATGTGTCAATATGTTCAAGATTGCTTTGGAACACTTGAGACCATTCTGTGTAGACCTCATACCACCTGTACAATTAAAGCAGCTTGTCATATGATTTATGTATTCTATAATAATCTTTAATTCTACAGTTGGACACTTCCACACCTCTTTGTACTTTGTGCTCCAAAGTTTTCTATATCAATGCAATATCAACGCATAATCCTTTTCTATACATCAAATACTATCTACCCACTAAGATTTACTGCAGGTTCCCTCACCTTCTATCATGTTGTTTTGTATAGGGGAAAGATTGTAGTCTTAACAGATCTGGGTTTGGGTCCTGTGTTTGACATTAGGTAAGTTACTAAATTTCTGAGTTTTGATATATTCATATGTAAAATTGCAAAGAATGCCACCTTTCAGAGATAACATAAAAGTTAGAGAGCTAACACATGTTTTCTGTAATGCAAACTGGAGTACCTGGCAAATGCTAGGTGTTCAATAAATGGTAACTAATTATACCAGTCCCATCAATCACTCTTTACTTCTAGCACTTTGTGTCTACACATTCTTTTTAAGTTGGTTTTCTCTATCTGACAGATTTATAAATTTCATAAAAGCTGGTACCAAGTCCTAGATATGCTGTGGTCCCTAAATACTGGTTTAGTGAATTGTGAATTGTACCTAGGATACGTAACACTATCTATGAGATTGAAGTTGTGAGGGCTGTCTCTCTTTTCTTTAGGTTTCCTATTGTGATTTTATCATGGAAAATCAATTGGCTAAATCAACTGAAGAACGAACATTTCAGTACCAGGATTCTCTTCCATCACTGCCTGTTCCTTCACTTGAAGAATCATTAAAAAAATACCTTGAATCAGGTATGTTAATAATCTTTTAGTATATATTAATATTATTAGTAACTTAGAAAACTGTGATACTGTTGCTGGAGAAGGGGTCTCGATCCAGACTCTAAGAGAGAGTTAGAGTTCTTGGATCTCTTGCAGGAAGGAATTCAAGGTGAGTTGCAGAGTGCAGTGAGAAGAGACAGTTTATTGAAAGCTTCTCCATTATAGAGTAGGACATCCTCAGAAAGCAAGCAGACTGTCTTTAAGTTTTTCTTACATAGGGGTCTTATCGATGTAAAGACTAAGCTGTGTCTATGTGAGGGTGAGCAGACAGCATGACAAAATTTATTATTCCGTTGATTTAAAGAAAACAATCCTTGACATTTTAGTGCATGAATACATCAAAGAATTATGTTAATCATCTCAAAAACATATATTGTTATGGGTATTGAGACATCTGGACTTTCCACTGTTGTAGGAGTGTGTCGTTGTAAGTATCTTTAGGTTGTTTCCTCAACTGTAAATATCTTATGACTGGGTCATGACTGGCAAGGAACGTGCCTTCCTAGTCTCAAGATGGAGCTGAATTTAAAATGGTGTTACTCTGGCTCTCCTGAGCTCCTGCTTCCCCAACATTTCCCCCTCTACTTATGAGAGAACCCTTAACCTTAAGGGGAGATAAAGGGTGAAGGTTGTTCTTTTGTAACTCCTTCCTGGAGGCAGTAGATGTTGATGGTTGGGACAGGGTCTTCTCATAATAGTGTGCAGTGAGCCTCTTCAGGGAGTAAGGGAGCTCCTTGCTTGCATGATGTCCCAATTGTTTCTAGAAAGTTAATATACTAGGTTAGTAAATAGAAAGGTGAAACAGCTGCTAAGCTATTCTATCTTGCAACCCTATACAATAAGCACAACAGAAATAAAAGCACAATAACTAATAACAATGAATATTATAATACCAAGCATACTGAAAAGAAATGCTTTCCAAGTGCTGGAAAGCTCATGAAACTATGCTGTTATGGGGTCATAAGACCGGGAATCCATAGCTAAAATACAAGTTTCTAGAGAACTCATGTCCTGGGATATATTATGGCAGTAATCAGGAACATAATATTCAGTTTTGTTCAAGACACAAGTTCCTCCCTTGGCTGCAGTTAAAAAATGTATAAAGCCATATGGTTTTGCAAGCCCGCTGGTCTTATTTGGGAAGTTTCTCCTGTCAGAAGTGTGATAGCCTGATGAGTGTCATTGAAAGCTGCACCAGTATGTTTTGCTAGAGCTTTTATTTGTAATTCAATGTCTATAGCTGCTGCTTGAGGAGAGAATATGGCCATAGGATAAAACCACCAAGAAGCCTGTTTTGTCATCAACTATGGTGGGCCTTGACTATTTTTCAGTTGGTGAGGAAGGAATTTAGATGTATAACAATATGTCGTAGAAAGTAATGATGACCCCTAGTACATTGTCCAGTCCAGTTGTAAGGTAGGTATAGCCAATTGTGAGACCCATGTGCCCATAACCATCCCCAAGGAGAAGGATGAGCATGCAATCTTAGAGATTTATTTTGCCATTCTGTCCACTTTGATTAGTTAAGACCAGGGTCTGATTGCATTGTTGGGTGGCAACCACCCCATGTTGTAGGTTTCAGCCTGGAAGTGGCTGGTGTCATGTCTCTCAAGGCATAAGAGTACTTTACCTGTCACCTGAATTTGGGTAGCCATTAATCAACTAAGCCCATCAAAAATGGTATAGCCTAAAGGGGTGATGTTATTTAGTTATCTACAGAATAATTGAAAAAGGTGTTTTTTTTTGTTTGTTTCAGTAGAGGAAGGGAAGGATAGTGGCTGGTGTCTTTTTGATATATTAGAAAAGCAAAGTATTGGCTAGGCATGGTAGCTCACACCTGTAATCCCAGCACTTTGGGAGACTGAGGCGGGTTGATCACGGGATCAGGAGATCGAGACCATCCTGGCTAACACGGTGAAACCCCGTCTCTACTAAAAATGCAAAAAAATTAGCCAGGCGTGGTGGCGGGCCCTTGTAGTCCCAGCTACTCAGGAGCCTGAGACAGGAGAATGGCGTGAACCCGGGAGGCGGAGCTTGCAGCGAGCCACGATTGTGCCATTGCATTCCAGCCTGGACAACAGAGCGAAACTCCATCTCAAAAAAAAAAAAAAAAAAAAAAAAAGAAAAGAAAAGCATTTATCTCTTATAAACCATTCATTGGAATTGGAATGGCTTAAATTAGCCTATTTGATATGCCAAGGTAAGCCTGAGGTTGATGAAAGAGGTAATTCACTGCGTACCCAACAGTTTTTCTGGTTTAGAAGGGAGGCCATAGTTTGTGCCCATTCTGTAAACAAATTAGCTCCAATATTATAATAGATCAAGTTTAATATTAAAACTAGTAATTTCATTTTGAGAGTAGTACTTATCCACTGGATGGATTCTTTTTTTGAAGAGAAGCCACAGGATTCTTTATTGGCTCACAAGAGTATGCTGGAACAGTGGTCACCACGTTGAATGCCTATGGGAGTTTATGAGAGGCAGGTTTAATTTTGGATGAGTGTACCCAAGTGTTTATTCCCTTACTCCACTAGAGGTACTTAGAAGCACTCGATAGGGTCCTTTCCACTTTGGAGAAAGTTGTCTATAGGAGGTCCTTCTTTCCAAGTCTTTAATATGACTAAGTCACCTGGTTGAACAGCAGAGTTATGACTATTTATGGAGGTGGTTCTGACACATGAATATTGAACAAACGTGCATGTAACATATGACTGTTTACCCTGCGATAGAGACTTAACCCTTGCCTTACGTGATCTTAGATTCTATTTATAATTTGGTATTTTATTGCCATAAAGAGTCTGTTTTGTCAATCTTATGATTTCTATTTTAATGCTAAGCTAGTCAGTTGTGACTGAATTCCAAGAAGAGGAAAGATATGGCAAGTCATGTCCAATCTCCCTGCTTCCCCTCATGGCCTGAATTAGTTTTCAGGTGTTTTGGATGCCCTTTGGCCAAGAAGAGGGTCCATTTTGTTGGGAAAGGGCTTAGAACTTTTAAAAACTTATTTATTTTAGTTTATAGTTACCCTTTTTTTTGTTAAGGTATGCCATCAATGGCCAAGCTCTTATTTTGTCCAATATTGATGTCAGGGTGGTGTGCTACCTGCCCTGGATCCATCATGTCCCTTGGTGGGACCGCTAGGGCCAAGGGACTTAAACAAAAGACTTATGGCCAATTAAACTTTCTAGGCCAGATGGGAATGGAGGTGGGCAGGCACTCCTTAACCTTAAAACCCCTTTTAAGCAACATAAGAGCCAAAAGCCAAATGGCAGGGTTATAAAATTTACTTATTTATAAATTCTATACATTGAGCTATTTTAATCTTGACTTGTAGAAATTAGCCATATAAAATACAACATTTTGTTCAGCTATAGAGGCAGTTTGCCTGACCTTGATTTGGAGGGTCTGAATTGATTTTATTCACCAGAACAAGCCCTTACAATCTCATGTGGTAGTCTCTGGGCCTGGAAGGACTAAATAGTTTCAAATTATGGAGGAAAACAAAACATAAGGAATTAATGTTTTAAACAAAAATGTCATAAGCCCTACCTAGTTATGAGAATGACATGAAAAGAAGCCCATATGTAGCCAAATACTTAAATTATTTAATATCAAGGCATAGAAAATTATATTCAGATATAGGCAAAATTATTAAATGAATCTTAATGTTTTGAATACAGGCCTGTCCCTATGTCTCTGTCTGTAGGTCTCATGAAAATAGTTTACTTTGATTGTCCAGGTCTAAAGACAAGGCTTTGATTAGCTTCAGCTTGCTATCAGATACTGGCAGGAGTCAGTGCCTTCTTTAGATGAGCTATATGTACTCAGGAGTCAAAGCCCTGTAACTGTAAGGCACAAGGATTAGTTAATAACACTTGATAAGGACCCTTTTAAGGAACTAGAGGGAGTCCTTTAACGGACTTTTTTTCTTTTATTTTTATTTTTATTTTGAAACATGGTCTCGTTCCGTTGCCCAGGCTGGAGTGCATTGGTGCAATCTCAGCTCACTGCAACCTCTGCTCCCTGGGTTTAAGCAATTCTCTCAACTTAGCATCCTGAGTAGCTGGGATTACAGTCATGCACCACCATGCCCAGCTAACTTTTTGTAGTTTTAGTAGAGATGGGGTTTTGTCAAGTTGGCCAGGCTAGTCTCAAACTCCTGACCTCAAGTGATCCGCCCGCCTCCAGTTCCCAACATGCTGGGATTACAGGTGTGAGCCACTACGCCTGGCCCTTTAACTGATTCTTTTCTAGTATATATAATTATCAGGGTGGAGGTGGTATGTGTTAGGCCATTTTTGCATTGATATAAAGAAATACCTGAGACTGGGTAATTTATTTTCAAAAAAGAAGTTTAATTGGCTCACAGTTCTGCAGGCTATACAGGAAGCATAGTGCTGGTATCTGCTTCTGGAAAGTCCTCAGGAACCTTACAATCATGGCAGAAGGTGAAGCAGGAGCACACACTTCACATGGTGAAAACAAGAGCAAGAAAGAGAGAGTGACAGTGAGGAAGAGGTGCCACACACTTTTAAACAACCAGATCTGGTGTGAAATCAGAGTGAGGGCTCACTTGTCACCAAGGAGACAGCCCAAGCCATTCTTGAGGGCTCTGCTCCCATGATTCAGCCACCTCCCACCAGGCCCCACCTCCAACACTGGGCGTTACATTTCAACATGAGATTTGGAGGGGACATCCAAACTATATTATGGTGATAATGGAGTTCATGGTGTGACTAAAAGCTGTAAAAAGGTTCTACAGTCTTGTAGTGATTAATTTTTATAACTTTAATAAATCCCAGCAATAAGGCTAAGTCAGAGATTTAATTTAGGATTTTGATTTTGAGGCTGTTTATTAAACATGTTAAAAGGCTGAAAACATTTGATCAAAACAGAAGCAGAGGTCATTGTAAAATAATAGTTACTCATTTAGCCAAAGTGATAATGAAAATGCTTTAGAAGCAATACAGAAGGTTACATGATGTAAAAACCTTAAGCCTTTTAAATCTTAGTTTTGGCAACCAAAAAAACCTAATAAAGACAGCATAGGAATTATACAATCTTGTTTCTTAAGACAGTTACCAAAAAGGCAAAGAAAAATTCTGCAGTGTGACTACTTCTCCTTATGGGAAGCCCATTTAGATAACCTGGACATCAAACCTGATGAAAAAAGTGCTTGGATTTAACTGGACCTAGGAAGAGTATATTCAAGGTTATGAGTATAGCATAGGATTACCTCACTCTTAGGAACAGCATTAGTTTTTTGATTCCATTGACAATTTAGATGTATTTTAAAAGCCAAAAGTACAGAATCAAGTTATACTAGAGGTAAACATTGCTTTTCTAGACCTTCAAGATAAAATATTTTAGCGTTAGCTCATAACAACAGTAAAATTAGAACTGGAGAAAAAAAAAGTTGATGAGAAAGCTGAAGGAAAGAATTATCTCAGACCTCAAAAAAGCAAAAAGCAGTGAGACACAGTAAAAGTTGAACTTCTGGGATATGATTCTGAGACTTTTTAAAAGAAACAGTTTATAAAAGTAAAAGTAAAATTTCTTGTAATTTTATTAAGAGCAGATTAATACCATAAAAAAATCTTGTTTTAACATCGGGGACCAAAATTTAGAAAGACTTATTTATAAATGATTTTCTTTTCACTGTAACCAATTTAATCACATACAAAATTCCTTTCATGAATTCCCCTTCACAAATCTTATCATGACTTACACAAACCGTCTATGACATGCTTGGACTTTCTGACTTGTTCTAAACTTCTCTCTTTCCTAAATAATCAGTCATTTTACTTTAGGACAAAAATTTACCATACAAGATACTTTTTCATACAAAAGTATTCCCTTCTGTATAACCTTTCTTACCAAAAATATGTATTTTTTTTTTTTTTGAGATAGGGCCTCGCTCTCTTGCCCAGGCTAGAGTGCAGTGGCAAATTCACGGCTCATTGCAGCCTTGACAGCCCAGGCTCAAGTGATCCTCCCACCTCAGCCTCCCAAGTAGCTGGGATTATAGACATGTACCACCACACCAGGCTAATTTTTGTATTTTTTGTAGAAATGGAGCTTTGCCATGTTGCCCAGGCTGGTCTTGAACTCCTGCCCTGAAGCAATCCACCTGCCTTGGCCTCCCAACGTGCTGGTGTTACAGACATGAGCCACTGGGCCCGGCCAAAAATACATTTTTATATTCATAACTTTCTTCACATCTCTCTCTCCCTACTTGTTCCTTTTTACCTTCTTTCATAGGTAAATTTTAAATAAGCTCTAAATTATATAAAATCATTATTATTTTTCAACTTGGAGAATGTTCACTTCCCTCAATTGAGAGATGCTGAATTAAATAACCCAAAGAATGAAAATCATCAAGACCAGAAAAAAATGACAGGTGTAAACTTTAGGGCATGCAAGCACAGGGTGACATGTGTCACTAGTGAGACACAGACAGCAAATAACAGCCGATTAAGAAACAGTAGGTACTGACAAATACAACTCTGAGACTCAAATAGGTTATCCAACTCTGGGTAGGGCCTCTAACCTCAACCTTGGGAATATGAGTATTCCTGTGTCTCCTGGGGCTTAGAAGGCTGAGTATATTGCAAAGTATATTGCAGAAAGGAAAAGGGACAACAAAGGGAAAGGAAGAGACAACAAAGAGCACTCACCTATACGTGAATCCAAAAACTTAGGAAGCAAGAAACCTAGAACTATTTGTCAGATGTTAGCATTTTATAGATAAAATCATTCCACAATTTTATTTTATTTTATTTTTCTGAGATGAGATCTCACTGTTACCCAGGCTGGAGTGCAGTGGTGTAGTCACAGGTCACTGCAGCCTTGACCTCCCCAGCTCAGGTGATCCTCCAACCTCAGCCTCCTGAGTAGCTGGGACTGCAGGCAGGTGCCACCATGCCCTGCTAATTTTTGTATCTTTTGTAGAGATGGGGTTTCACCATGTTGCCCAGGCTGCCAACATTTTAGAAACATGTTTCCCATATTATAAACATTTCTTAATTGGAAATGACCCAGACATCCAGTGAGTCATGCCAGGAAAGCCATAGACCAAAATTTTGGGTAAAGTAGTCTTCATGAAAGTTTGAGGGTTTTTTATTTTTGTTTTTGTTTGTTTGTTTTGCCTTTTCACATTTTGTTTTTCAGTTTCAAATGAGTTTCTAACATGTACATTTCTTTTACAGTTCTGGTTGAACTGTACAAGAAAAACAAAATCTCTAAGTAACCTAAACATCAAGTTTTATTTCAATACTAGTAGACTAATAATAACAGATTCAAATCAGGCAGAAAAGAAGAGAAAAATAGAGAGCTTTAGAAGACTCTGTTTAATTTCATAGTTGCAGGGCAAAAGTAACCACCAGAATGATAACAGGCTGAAACTTCAGATAAGAGAATGAGACTCCAGGTTTCCACAGGGGGCAAGCAGATAAAGATTTCTGCCTGTTTTAACGTGGGGTGTAAAAGCATCTGAGTCCTGCAATGTTTAAGATATAGCAAGAACAGGCTGGGCACAGTGGCTCATGTCTGTAATCCCAGTACTTTGGGAGGCCAAAGTGGGCAGATCACCTGAGGTCAGGATTCAAGACCAGCTTGGCCAAGATGGTGAAACCTTGTCTCTACTAAAAATACAAAAATTAGCTGGGCGTGGTGGTGGGTGCCTGTAATTCTAGCTACTTGGGAGGCTGAGGCAGGAGAATCGCCTGAACCTGGGAGGCGGAGGTTGCTGTGAGCCAAGATTGCACCATTGCACTCCAGCCTGGGCGATAGAGCGAGACTCTGTCTCAAAATATATATATCAAGAACAAATCTTGTAAGTCCTCAGGTTCCCCATGCTATCCTGAGACATGACAAAGCAAACGAAAAGGTGACAGTCAGAAGGCAAGTGTGGAAAGTGAATGCAGTAAACCTCTGGGCTGGCCATAGGGGCCACTGTAAAGCTGCAGTAAAGCAAAGGCAACAAGTTGGGAAATGATGAGAAGTATAGCTTTCCCATATCTGGCAAAGGGGACAAAGTGGATTAGTCCAAAGCATATACTGGCGTACATCTTGCAAGGCTACTTTAATTTTTATTATACCCCAGGGACTCTCACCCCATTGGGCTGGGACTCTAACCCAAATATTATACCCTAGAGACTCTAACCCCATTGGGCTAGAAATACTATCCTTGATAGGATGCCAAGACAGACCCCATTTATCAGAGGTGGCCAATTAGTGCTGTGCAGGCTGAATCTCCTCAGCATGGGATCTCATCCTAATGTCCCTTTGTAGTCACCAGAACATGCTACTAGATAAGGGGTCTTGATCCAGACACTAAGAGAGGGTTCTTGGATCTCACGCGGGAAGGAATTCAAGGTGAGTTGCAGAGTGCAGTGAGAAGAGACAGCTTATTGAAAGCTACTCCATTGCAGAGTAGAGCGTCCTCAGAGGGCAAGCAAAGGAAGGCACCATCCTTATTTTAAGTTTTTCTTATATAGAGCCTTTATCTATATAAAGACTAAACTAAGCTACGTCTACATGTGGGTGAGCAGACAACATGACACAATTTATTATTCTATTGATTTAAATAAAACTATCCTTGACATTTTAGTGTGTAAATACATCCAAACATAACTGTAATTATCTTGAAAACATATATTGTTATGGGTATTGGGATACCTGGACTTTCTGCTGCTTAGGAGTGTGTCCTTGTAGGTATCTATAGCCTGTTCACTCAACTGTAAATATCTTCTTAATGTGGGTCATGACCAGCAAGGAATTGTGCCTTGTTAGTCTCCAGATGGAGCTGAAATTAAAACGGCATTACTCTGGCTCTCCTAAGCTCCTGCTTCCTTAACAACACTGTTAGAAGTTGAAGGTTTAATTGCTTCTTTATCTAGACTTGTAATAAAGTATAGGTGACTCTTGAACAAAGCAGAGCTGGTGGTGCTGACCCATGTGTATTAGAAAATCCAAGTACAGGCCGTGCGCAGTGCCTCACGCCTGTAATCCTAGCACTTTGGGAGGCAGAGGCGGGCAGATCACGAGGTCAGGAGATCGAGACCATCCTGGCTAACACAGTGAAACCCCGTCTCTACTAAAAATACAGAAAAAAAAAGAGCTGGGAGTGGTGGCGGGTGCCTGTATTCCCAGCTACTCGGGAGGCTGAGGCAGGAGAATGGTGTGAACCCGGGAGGCGGAGCTTGCAGTGAGCTGAGATTACGCCACTGCACTCCAGCCTGGGCGACAGAGCGAGACTCCATCTCAAAAAAAAAAAAAAAAAGAAAGGAAATTCAAGTACAACTTTATAACGTAAACAGTTGATTAACAGATATTTTTATGTTATATGTATTATTTTCTGAATTATTTAAGTTAGAGTAAAGCAAATGTTATTAAAAAATGATAAGGAAGAGAAAAATATATTTATTATCCATTAAGTGGAAGTAGATCATCATAAAAATCTTCATCCTGATGGTTTTCATGTTGAGTAGGTGGAGGAAGAGGAGGGACTGGTCTTGCTGTCTCAGAGGTGGTAGAGGAGGTGGAAGTAGGGACAGGAGAGGCAAGCACACTCGTTATCAACTTTTATTAGGTATGAATGGACCTGTGCAGTTCAAACTCGTGTTGTTCGAGTCAACCATGTCCTTAAAATATCCAACTTTTTTTCTCTCTTTATGTTAATTTTTCCAGAGTTTGAAAAGCCAGATAGTGTAAATAGGCTTGTGATGAAAAATACAGTCCTTTGCCCATCTCCCTGGCTCCCTCCCGACTTGCTAATCCCATTCTCTCAAGCAAGGATTTCCAAATCTTTTGTTTCTTTTCCGCCACTTTCATGTTGTCAACTCTTAATTTTATTGTTCTGCTCTGATATTTAATACAGTACTGTGTTTTACATATCTGATTCTTAAGATTTGCATAAGTTAGTAATAATAGAGGTGAGTTGGTGGTACTTGGTCTAAATACCTTAATACGTATTTTTCCTTTCTAGTGAAACCATTTGCAAATCAAGAAGAATATAAGAAAACTGAAGAAATCGTTCAAAAATTTCAAAGTGGGATTGGAGAAAAATTGCACCAGAAATTGCTCGAAAGAGCAAAAGGAAAAAGAAATTGGGTATTTGTTGTTATAATTGAATAATTGATGATGTTTAAAGAATGATAAATAAAAAGTGCATAGTTTTTATTTTTAAATTATTGCTGTAAAAATTTTTACAGTTATTATTGTTATTTTCATAATCCAAAAGAAGGAATGAATCACTTAACTTTGGGAGTTTTCAGTGGGTGGATTCGGGAACTTGTTAAAATGCAGATTTGCTGGGATAAGTGATTCTGATTCACATGGCTGGAATGAGGCCCAGAGATTCTTATTTTAACAATCACTTCATGTGGTTTGGCTGCAGGTAATCTGTAGACCATGCTGAAGGAAAACATTTTGTCCAGGTGACTAGCTTGAAAAATCAGAAACACTAAAATAGACATGTCACATAGGTGGCATAGAAATATTTTCGTAGTACAATGGAGAAAGGGAATCATTAAAAATCAGAGTGGAGAATGGTTATGTATATTGTATATTTCAGTTAGATAAATTGAGGAAGCTAGTATAATAATTATTGAAGGTCTCAATAATTTTCCACAAAGTTCTTTAACTTCTTCAGCTCAACCATTTCTGTACTTCTCTACTATGAATCAGAGGATGAGGTTGTATAATTCAAAAGCATTGCCTTAGTCTAGAAATAATTATTGTACCTATCATTTAGTTTTAGAAATAAAAAGCAAGCTGATTTTTTTTGATGAACCATTTATATCTGTGATGGAATAATAAAATTTCACACTTCCGGATTCCTTTGTTCTCAATTTTGAGCCTTGAGTTGTTTTAATTAAAGAGGGGTAAAGGTAAAGAAGTTGTTGTTTTATCTGTATCTTTTTTGTTTATGTCTCTTTCTGAATTACTAATTATAGTTTATAACATCACTTTCTTCAAACAAGACTCCAGGTAATTTGATAAGATGTGCTTACTTATGCATGGAATTCAATTGCATATTGTGAAAGAGGGACACATAGAAAACAGTGTCTGTGAAAAATCTAAATTACTTTGAAGCCTACTGAAAACTTTTATTTATTTGTTTTATTTATTTATTTTTTGGAGACAGAGTCTTGCTCTGTTGCCCAGGCTTAAGTGCAGTGGTGCAGTCTCGGCTCACTGCAACCTCTGCCTCCTGGGTTCAAGCTATTCTCATGCCTCAGTCTCCCATGCACCTGGAATTGCAGGTGCGCACCACCACACCCAACTGATTTTTGTATTTTTTGTAGAGATAGGGTTTTGCCATGTTGGCCAGGCTGGTCTCAAATTCCTGGCCTCAAGTGATCTGCCTGCCTCCGCCTCCCAAAGTGCTGGGATTACAGGTGTGAGCCACTATGCCCAGCCAGTTTTTATATTTCTGATTTAGTATTGCAGTTTTTGTTTGGAAAAGGAAAATTGTTAATGCCTTAATAACTGTTATTATTAGGTAAGGATTTATTGATTATCTATTATGCCCCAAGTACTCTGAAGAAACACCTATGTACTTTATTGCATACTTGTGACTACAATACAATGATATTTCTGAAGGTATCTTTTGGTGCTTTCTTGATACTCGTTTTTGATAGTGTAGTTAAAACAAATAATCCCTAAGATCCTATAGCTCCCCGCTGAAAAGAAATTATCACAATAACATTTCTCAATATCTATGATGATTTAAAACAAGAAAACATGTTTTTATTTATTTATTTTTGAGACAGGGTCTTTCTCTGTCACCAAGGCTGGAGTGCAGTGGTGCAATCATAGCTCACTGCAGCCTTGAACTCCTGGGCTCAGGTGATCCTCCTGCCTCAGCCTCTTGAGTAGCTAAGACTACATGCAGGCCCAGCTAATTAATTTTTTTTTTTTTGTAGAGACAGGGTCTTTCTATGTTGCCCAGGCTGGCCTCTAGGTCCTGGACTCAAGTGATCCTCCCACCTTGGCCTCCCAAAGTGCTGGGATTATAGGTGTGAGTCACCTCGCCCAGCCAAAAAACATGTTTTTAAATGTTGAAGAATAATTAAAGAACAAATATAGCTTGCTTTTTAAAATTCCCAGTAGTTACACATTCATGTATTATGAAGAACATTAAGCTGATGTTCTCAATTTCTTTTAGCTGGAAGAGTGGTGGCTGAATGTTGCCTATCTGGATGTTCGTATACCATCACAATTGAATGTCAACTTTGCGGGTCCTGCAGCTCATTTTGAACACTACTGGCCTCCAAAGGAAGGGACTCAATTAGAAAGAGGAAGTATAACTCTTTGGCATAACTTGAACTACTGGCAGCTATTAAGAAAGTAAGGACACATGTGAATTTAGTAACAGGCTTACCTGAAGTCTCAGGTAGCAAAATGTTGAGAAGCTTAATTTACTTATTTGGGGATGAACACTTCAGTTGTGGCTGGCTTTTAAATTTTATAATGACTTTTTGATCAAAATCCTTTTTTTAATAGAGAAAAAGTGCCTGTTCATAAAGTTGGAAATACTCCTCTAGATATGAATCAATTCCGAATGCTATTTTCTACCTGCAAGGTTCCAGGAATTACTAGAGACTCCATTATGAATTATTTTAGGACTGGTAAGTAAAAATGCAGATATCGTTTTTAGTAAAGGCACTGGAATTTGGGTAGCCTACTATGACATGATGGAACATACACTTTTGAAGAATATTACTTTTAGGACTTTGACAAAGAAAGGTTTTCTGTGAGCCTTATATTTGAATCATTCTGATTAGATGTAATTTATGGGAACGGATTTTCTAAATGTATCTTACATGGTTCAACACAAACCTGATGCTTATATTTCATCATTTGAAAGTTTAAAGTTTACTTGAAGAGTAGAATCAGAGTATTAAGAAAATCCTGAAACATATGATCTGGATGCTTCTCTTTCTACCCTCATTTTTTATTACCTGAATTGTCTTTTTGAGTGTTTGCTTATATGTGCTTATCATGCCACAGTCTCCCTGTGAGTCTGCTTGTCCCTCCACCTTATATGAGGTAAAAGCCTGGAGTCACTCTTCCTTTTTTTTTTTTTCATTTTGTTTGAGACAGGGTCTCACTCTGTTGCCCAGGTTGCGATCTCAGCTCACTGCAACCTCCACCTCCTGGGCACAAGTGGTCCTCCTGCCTCAGCCTCCTGAGTGGCTGGGACTATAGGCAGGCACTGCCATACCTGGCTAATTGTGTATTTTTTATAGAGATGGAGTTTCACCATGATGCCCAGGCTAGTCTCGAACTCCTGGGCTCAAGCAGTCTGTCCGCCTCAGCCTCCAGAAGTGCTGAGATTACAGGCATGGGCCACCATGCCCAGCTTGGAGTCACTCTTCTTAGAGACACATGAGTTCAGATTGACTCATCAATTTTTTTTTTAAACTGGCAGTTTAATGGCAGTTTCTGCTTGGTGTCCTAGCTTATCTTGAAATGGAAAATTCTGCTGTGGTAACTGTTTTTTTCACAGTTTACACTTACTGAAGAGTATAATTGTGAATGGATTTTTTTCTTACATAAAATGTTATTTAAAAGTAAAATATTTATAGCCAATCATGCTCATAGTATGAGGGGTATGAGCTTACTTTCATGTAGAACTCAACTCTTCTTTGTAAACTTCTTTACATGCTTGAGATAGTTAATGTCCTCAAGCCCACATATATTTACCTTGATGTTACCAGTGAAACAATTAAAAGATTAGGGAAACTGAGTTATGCATGGTCTAAAGTTTAATGTGCAAATATGAATGGAAAAAATGAACAAGATAAAATTAATGTAAGAAGAGCAATAGCAAAAAGAGAAAATATGCATATCAGTTGAGAACTAATATCAATAGACCTGCTTTTGAATTGTCTTTATCGCTTAGTAGGTATATCCTTAGATAAGGTAACTCTTTTGGGTTATAGTTTGTAAAATGGGGATTCATTAATAATGCATCTCTTGATATGGTGATTGAAGCTGACGTAGTTATTATATTTTGGGGCTTACATGTGAAGACATGTAGAGATAGGGATAAAGTGTGAGGTAGACATGAAAAAATCAGAATTCATGGCAAATAATATACAGAGAGTTCAAATAAGATTAGTAACTACATGGCTATTTTATATTAGATAGTCAGGGAAGGCCTCTCCAAGGATCTGAATGATAAGATGAACCTGCAGAGTTTTTTGGCTTTCTTTTGTTTAGTTCACTTTTGTTGTTGTTGTTACTTTTTGTGCGTGTTGAGGGCAGAATGCTCTGGGCAGGAATAAACTTGGCAGGTTCAAAGGGCAGTATGGATGGAGCAGAGTACACAGGAGGGAGCTGGATGGCCAGATTGGAAAGGTGACTAGAAGGTAGATCATATAGTACTTTATAAAACAAGGTAAGGTTTTTGGCTTGCATTTAAAATGTGAACAGAAACTATTAGTGAGTTTTGATAAAAAGAATGATGTGACCAGATTTATGCTTTAAAAAAGATCATTCTACCTACTGTTTGAAGAGTAGACTTTTAGAGGTGAGATAAGTTTATAAGCAGGGAGGTCAATTAGAAAGTTGTTCTTGTATTCCAAGTAAGTCATGATAATGGCTTGTACTAGGATTATGGCATTGGAGTGGTGAGAAGTTATACTCTGGATGTATTTTGGATTTTGGGTTAGCAGGAATATTCATATATTGGTTGTAAGATATAAGAGAAAAATAGGAATCAGATTACTTCAACATATTTGGCTTGAGCAGCTAACAGGGTAGGTGGGTACGTAGGTAGATTCATGAGGTGGGAAATATTGGGAGGAGATGATTTAGGGAGGAGAAGCAAGTGGTCTTTAAACCGTCTTGAATTTAAGATGCCTTTTAGACATCTAAGTGGAAATGTACGTAGGCAGTTGGATTCAAGATTTGTAGTTTTGGGAATAGCTCAGGACTGCAAATTACAGACTGAGGAGTCATCACTACCAGGCATAGAAAGCAATTGTAAATCCATAAGAGTAGCCAAGGTTACTTTTGGGACATATGTAAAGATGATCAGTGCTGATCCTTATCACAGGTTCAATACTGTATTTTCCAATCAGAGGAGGAGGAGCCAGCAAAGGAGACCAAGGGAAGTAGGAGGAAAACAAGGACAGTGGTCTCCCAGAGGCCAAGAGAAGGAAGTGTTTAATGCTTCTGAGAAGTCAAATGAGGTAAAAATGTGACCATTGGATATGTAAACATGATGTGGACAGAGGTTGCCCTTGACAAGAGCAGTTTTAATGAAAGTTGAAGAGGGAACCCCAGCTGGAAGAGATGAAAGCAGATTGATGAAGTGGTGGTAACATTTGGAAATAATGCTTGCAAGAAAAGTTTTGATGTGCACTGGGAGATCAAAAATAATTTTTTAAAGATTGTGATATTACATCATAGGCATTGTTACAGGAGAGGAGGAAAAATAATCTTGCAGGGGAGAAGATAAGGAGCCAAAGTCATTGAGAAGGTAAAAGCCAAGAGGATCAAGAGCAGAAAGGTGGAGGGGTTGGTCTTTGACAGGATCAAAGAAGAGAGGCAATTAGGAGGGAATGCAGAAAGTGTGAATCTAGAAGCAAACAGATTGGCCAGTTTTGTTGTAGGAAGATGAGGAGGTACTTTTTATTGCTTATGTTTTTAGTGAAATAAGAACTGAGGTCATCCACTGGGGTGGATGATTTGAGGAGAAAGGAGGTTTGAAATAGTCTTTTTGGAAAGTGGAAAAAACAAACATGCTGTGGAAATAATGGAGTTACTGAACACTGCTGAGTGCCCATTTGAGATGTGTGTTCATGCATTTAAAATTAGACGAGATGACATGCTGTGTTTTTTTTCTTCAGCATCAGTGAGGGGCAGGAGGGGCAGGTGCAAAGGAAGAGGGGCTGAAGGATTAAAGTTTTTGTAAGGGAGAAATAATTTGGGGCCATTGAATCTATCATGCGTAAAGTGAAAATTGGGCCAGGCCTGGTGGCTCATGCCTGTAATCCCAGCACTTTGGGAGGCCTAGGTGGGCAGATCACCTGAGGTCAGGAATTTGAGACCAGCCTGGCCAACATGGTGAAACCCCATCTCTACTAAAAATACAAAAATTTAGCTGGGCACAGTGGCTCGCACCTGTAATCCCAGCTACGCGGGAAGCTGAGGCAGGAGAATCACTTGAGCTTATGAGTGGGAGGCTGCAGTGAGCCGAGATCATGCCACTGCACTCCGGCCTGGGCGGCAGAGTGAGACTCCATCTCAAAAAAAAAAAAAAAAGAGAGAGAGAAAATTGAAAAAATGATGTGTGTTGATGGGATGGGCAGAATTTAAGCCACTGAGGTTAGTCTCAATAAGGAGGCTATAATTAGAACTAGTTTTTTGTTTTTTGTTTGTCTTTTTTTTTTTTTTTTGGTCTGTCACCTAGGGTGGAATGCTGTGGTGTGATCACAGCTCACTGGAACCTCGACCTCCTGGGCTCTAGCAGTCCTCCCACTTCCGCCTCCTGAGTAGCTGGGACCAGGCACATGCCACCACACCTGGCTAATTTTTGTATTTTTTGTAGAGACCGAGTTTTGCCATGTTGCCCAGGCTGGTCTTGAACTCCTGAGCTCAAGCAATCTGCCCGCCTCAGCCCCCAAAGTGTTGGGATTACACGTGTGAGCCACAGCACCTGGCCTGTTATTTATTTATTTGTTTTTACCTACCCCCTAGGAGAGCATTAAGACTAATTCAGTCATACCTTTCATCCCTGTTTACCACATTTACACAAAAAGCCCAGACTGCTCATGTTATCCCTTGTCAGCTGGATTCACGGATTTGTGCATGGTCTAATTTGATCCAAATTTCCCATTGCTCTGATCTACCCTCACAACTTCCCCAAACCCTTCTGCTGTACTTTCTGGAGCTCACGATCAGCAAAATCCATTATATCCTCAACCTTTTCTCTAAAAGATGTTACTAAAGCTTGATTATTCATTAAGCTTACTACTTCCCCTGTACCCTCTCAAGGGGGAATTTTTTTTTTCTTTTATATAGCACTACAGGACCTGTGGGAGGTGTTGGTATCCTTTTTGTTTCCCTTTGCCCTTTCTGTTTTCCCTTCTTCCTTAACAATTTTAGCCTTTTTGGGGAAAAAAAAATGCCTTCAGGTTATATCACCACTACATTGTTGCAGTGACTTTCCTCCTGCCCATTCCCCTTCATCTATTGATTGCTTTAGCTCCAGTGCCTGTCTTTCTTTCCATTACTACCTCAGTCATATTCTTGATGATTTTAGCTTTCAATTGTAGACGATCCATAGGCTCTCATTTCCTTCAGTTTATAGCTCTAGGAAACTACATCTTTCAGTACTCCAACTCAGCTGTTCCTTTGGCCACATTGTGATTTACAGTTTAATGATGCTACTGCTCTCTTCATGGCTCCATTCCTACTTCCCCGTCTTCACTTCTTTCTGGTTCTTCACCATCATTACTCCCAGGCATACACATTCAAATCTTTGCTACCTCTCCCCAGTACTGATGTGGTAAAACCTAAACATCGTTTAAAATTTAATTTGTCTTTTCTCTACATATCAAAGATACCTACTCTAGCAATTTACTTGGCCAGAGAAAACCATAAAACTTACTTAATGATCTCAGTTAAATCTCAAGTTGGCCCCCAGCACTACGGTGCTCTCTTCCTTGGTTAGCTTATTCTTTCACTTCCAGAGAAGACTGTTTTATGCCTTTCGCTCTCCTTCTTGTTAGCTAACAAACTCTTGTTTTTCACAACAGATATGAGCAATCTTCCCATCATGACATTTACCAGCCTTTCAGTGATGGGCAGAATAATGGTCCCCCATAGATGTCTACTTTCTAATCCCTGAAATTGTTAATATGTTAGGTTACATGGTAAAGAGGAATTAAGGTTGCTAGTCAGTTGACCTTGAAATGGGGATGTTATCCTGGATTATTCACATGTGCCCAAAGTATATAATCACAAGGGTCCTTATTCATGGAAGAGGGAGGCAAAGGAGAGAACCAAAGAGATGGCAGTATGAGAAGGTTATGATCTTCCCTTGATGGCTTTGAAGATGGAAGAAGGGGTTCATGAGCCCAAGGAATGTGGATAGCCTCTAAAAGCTGGAAAAAGGAAGGAAACCAATTTTCTTCTAGAGCCTCTAGAAGGAACATAGCCCTGATGGCACCTTCGTTTTAGCCCAGTAAGACACATTTCAGATTTCTGGTCCTTAGACCTGTAAGATAATAAATTTGTGTTGTTTTAAGCTACCAAGTCAGTAGTAATTTGTTTTTGCAACCAGTGAAAATATACTGATTCAAATATTTGCCCATTCTCTACCCCCTTGCAATATGTTACTGCAAATTCATATACTTTTCTTTTCTTTTTAAAATACAGATGAACTCCTCTGACTCCTAAGGTCAACTCTTCTATATCTGCGCTGAGTCCCGCTTCCTCTTGCTTAGTCAAGAAACTTGCTTTTGCATTATCCTCTCTCTCTGCTGCTTATCAGTTTTTTTTCTTTACTTGATTGTTCCAGTCTGTAATATCTTCCATCTTAAAAGGAAAACAATTCACCTCTTGTCTCCTTCAAGTATCAGGCCCCAGTCAAAGCCATCATCCCATCTCTCTTAGATTGTTCTCACCTGGACAACTTTAGTCACCTCCTAACTTGGCATACCTTCTCTTCACCCTTGTAATCTGTTCTCCATGTAACAGCTGGAGGGATCTTTTTAGTGAGACCACATTATCACTCCCTTGCTTAAAACCGTCCATTGGTTTCCTTCCCATCATACTGGAAACCACTTTCTGAGGCCAGTATAATCGGGTCTCAACCTTATCTACCACTATACCCTTTTCTCTCTGCCGCAGCTGCACTGACCTTGTTTTCCTTTAAGCAGATCAACCCATGTTTATTCTAATGCCTTTGTGCTTGCTGTTTCCTCTGCCTGAAACACTTCTGCGGGTATTTACATGGCGTACTTTCTCACTCCATTCAGTTTTCTGCTCAAATATCCGCCAGGTTTATTGTGAGGTAGCACCCTTCTGCCACCCTCACCCTTTCCAACCATTTATTGATTAATTTGGCATCAGGTTTATTTTCTTTTTTCTTTTCCAGCCCTAAACTTTGAAAGGGGTGTGGTCAGGAGATGACAGCAATAAAAGAGTAGTGGTCGTAGAGGTAAAAGGATCTGGAGGTTTTTGAAGGGGAAGAAAGAAGAAATGGTTTGGAGGTAGCCACGAGGAACAAGGAAAATACATATCTCATCCCCTAGGTCTTGAGGAAATAAGGTATAAGAGAAAAAAGAGTATTGTTATCAGGAGACTGTTCTTCCTCATAGTTGATGAAAAGATTTCATAAGATAATGTATGTAAAGCACTTAATACTGACCCGTAAATAATACCCACCACTATATTTCCTTCAAGCGGCAGTGTATGTCTTCTCTTTCTTCCTCTTTTTCCATTTTCTTTTCTTAGAAGGTAGGGGCAGGGATCACATAAGAAGATCCTTGGCAAAAGGACAAGTACCTAAAGATGGGGTTATATCAGAATAGTCTGAGGTTTACAGCAAACAAACAGTTCTTGGGGAGTTAAGGTGTGCCAAAGAAATCAGAGATAATCCATTGTCAGTGGCTTACCAGGTGTTACCAGACTGGACAAAATTCTTTTCCTTTGCCCCTGGCATACTGTATCCTTTTCTACGGAAAATTATTTTATTGAGTTATCATAGCTAGATATTACTGCAATTAAATTACCTGATGAGTAATTAACATTAAAATAATCCAAAAGAGAAACCTGTTAATTCAAATGGCTGTCCTCCAAGATTCCACTGGTCTCCTTCTCCCCTTCCCATTTCTGTTCCTAAGTAAAATTAGAAAGGTCTGTAGTAGTTTGGGATTTATGTGGTTTTCAGGGTATTTGAAACTCATGGATTTCTAGATGTCTCACGTGGAACAAGTGTCAGGAGTATGTATTTATATCATAGTAACTGCAATTCCATTAATACATTATTTTTGTTATGTGATATATTTGATGCCTATATGATAAATAAAATACTGGAAGAATGCCTACTTTTCTTCTATTGGATATATGCATCTTTACTCCTGTTTAACCTTAGATTTGAGTCTTGTGTTTTCTGTTTCTGTTTCCAGAGAGTGAAGGGCGTTCCCCAAACCACATTGTAGTGCTGTGTCGAGGCCGAGCTTTTGTCTTTGATGTAATACATGAAGGATGTTTGGTCACCCCGCCAGAGCTTCTCAGGTTTTCAGACTACTTTCTTGAGTTTCATTAGGTCTTATGGTGTTGCTTGAATTAAAATATACATGTTTAGAATTGCCTTTCAAGGTGATAGTAAGCTGAAAAATAAGAATTTTATGCATGCTTTTTTTAAAAAAAATCTATTTGTATTTTTTATTTAAATTATTTTTAAATTTTACTAGACATATATAAATATGTTCACTTGGAGAAAAGGAAAACATTACATATATTACCAATTCCATTCCCTGCCCCAGAATTAATCACTCTTACTAGTTTAGTGTGTTCCATTGTTCCATACCTGTTGCAATGAATTTACATGCATACCTAGCTTAAAAATATATATAATATATAATATGTATTATATATGTATATACATATATATGGTATACATTTTCTATGTATATGTTTTAAAGTATATTATGGAAAATTTCAAAATGTATAGGGGATTATATAATGATAACTCCCGTGTACCCATCTCCTAACTTCAACAGTTACCAACTCCTAGCATCAACAGTTATAAACTCATAGTCAATGCTGTTTCAACTATACCTCTTTGCCTTTTCCCTCACTTTCCCATGGATTATTCTGAAGATAATCTGACATAATATCCTTTCACTACAGATATTTCAGTATACATCTCTAAAATAGAAGGACTCTTAAAATACACATTTAGTACCATTATCATACCTAATGACTTCTAAAAAATAATTTTTTTTTTGAGACAGAGTCTTGCTTTGTGTCCAGGCTGGAGTGCAGAGGCACAATCTCGGCTCACTGCACCCTCCACATTCCAGGTTCAAGTGATTCTTCTGCCTCAGCCTCCCAAGTAGCTAGGATTATAGGTGCGCACCACCATGGCCAGCTAATTATTGTATTTTTAGTAGGGATGAGGTTTTGCCGTGTTGGCCAAGCTGGTCTTGAACTCCTGGCCTTAAATAATCCGCCTGCCTTGGCCTCCCAAAGTGCTGGGATTACAGGCATGAGCCACCACACCCAGCCAAATAAACAGTGTTTTAATATCATTAACAGAGAATCAGTTGTTCTAATTGTTTTCTAATTGTTGGGTATATATATCTATTTATAACTTAAATTAGTTTTATTAAATATTGCAAACATGTACAAAACTGCACACAGAAATGTACAACTAAATATTCATGTAACCTGCACCCACGTCAAAAATTAGAACATTTCTAATACTCCAAAGATTCCCGTCATCCCTCTTCCAGACTTTCACTCCTTCCCAGGGGCAGTCATTTAGGTTGTTTACAGTTTGCATTATTATTTGAAAAAGGCTGCTGTGAAAATCCTTGTGTAAGTCTTTTGATGTACACATGCATGTATTTCTATCTGGAACACACACAGGAGAGAATTTGCTGAGTCATAGGATATGTGTATGTTCAGCTTCAATAGATAATGCCAGTTTTCCAAAGTAGTTATGTCTACTAGTGTGTGAGTGTTGTAGGAGTTCCTTATACATTCTGGGTAAGAGTTCTTACTTGGTTGTGTGTGTTGCAATACACAGAGTAGAAGATGTTTATAATTGATCTTTTGTTCTATTAAACACATCTTCCTGATGAACAGAAGTTCTTAATTGAATGAACTCCAGTTTATTAATCTTTTAATCTTTACCATACAGATTATACATTTTGTGTTCTGTTTTAAAAAATTTTTCCTTAACTCAGTGCCAAGAAGATAATTTCCTATGTTCTAGAATTTTGTGTTGACTTTTACGTTTGTATTTATAGTCTTCCTAGAGTTAATTGATTTTTTTGTTTGACATGAGGCACGGGGTAGTTGCACATTTAAAAAATAGTGTTATTTTTATAGTTAGCTTCTTTTAATCAACAATAAATGTAATCTTTCCATATTGGTACAAATACATCTACCTTATTCTTTTAAACTATTACATAGAATTCCATCAAATGGATATATTATAGTTGATGTGACCATTTCTTTATGATATGACATTAAAGTTGTTTCCATTTGTTGCTATAACAAATAATTAACATTTTCAAACATGCCCCTTTGTGTATTTGGATAAAATATCTATGGTTTGATATTAGAAGTGAAATGTTCACATCATCTGATGTATACATTTAAAATTTTTGACTAAGTCAAATTGTCATCCACAGTGGCATTGTTTTTTCTGCCAGTATTATGTGAGGACACCCACTTCTCCTAATCATTGTTGACATGGTACTATTAAACTTAAAACATATCTGGTGAGTGGGGGACACAGTGGCTCATGCCTGTAATTGCAACATTTTGGGAGGCTGAAGCTGGAGGATCACTTAAGGCCAAGAGTTGAAGACCAGCCTGGGCAACATAGGGGGACCCTGTCTCTATAAAAAGTTAAAAAATTAGCTGGACATGATAGTGCTACTTGGGAGTGCTCCCAGCTACTTGGAAGGCTGGGGTGGGAGGATCACTTGAGCCCAGGAGGTCGAGGCTGCAGTGAGCTGTGATTACACCACTGCACTCCAGCCTGGGTGACAGAGCAAGATGCTGTCTCAAAACAAAAACAAAAACAAAAAAAAGCTATATCTAGTCAACTGACAGGTGAAAAATGGTTTTCATTGTTGTTCGAATTGGCATATCCCTCATTACAAGTGAGGTTGAGCATTTTTATATGGTTTATACGCCATTTATTTGTGTTTTCTGTGAGTTACTTTTGCCTATTTTTCTGTTGGCTATTTTACTTTATCCTTATTGATTTATAGCAATTATTTATATAGTCTCTACATTAATCTTTTATACATTATGCGTGTTGCAAACATTTTCTTCCAGTTAACTTGAAACAAATTTTGGAAATTGTCCAATCTTAATTTTGATTTAGGCAAATTTATCTTTTTAATCATTTGCTTTTGTATCTTGGATAATATTTGTGTGTCTTCCCATTACATGTTTTAGTTAGTGTGTTTTAAATTTGACATATAATTATTAGATCAGGCTTATTAATTGGATTATTCAAAGCCACTCTTCCAGAAATTAAACACATGTGCTTCATGGGCTGCATTCAGCCTGTGACCTATTTTGCTTGGATAGCAGAATTTGAATCACTATTTAAAAATCAGGAAAATTTACATAAACATCTGGATTTCTGTTTTTGCCTTGAAAAAAACCCAAAAGTTCTGACAACTACCAATCTACTTTCTGCCTCTATAAATGTGCCTATTTTATACATTTTATTAATATAGGAATGGCATCTTACAACATGTAGCCTTTTGTGTGTAGCTTCTTTCACTTAGCATAATGTTTTCAAGGTTCATCCGTGTTTAGGCATGTATGAATACTTTATTCCTTTTTATTGCTGAATAACATTCTATTTTACAGATATGTCACATTTTATTAACTATTCATCAGTTGATGGACATTTGAGTTGTTTCTACTTTTTGTCTATTATGAATAATAGACAAATAGTAAATTATTCATAATGCTGCCATGAATATTGTATACAGGTTTTCATGTAAACATATGTTTTCATTTCTCTTGGGTATATTTTAGGGGTAGAATTGCCAGGTCATATGGTAATTCTATGTTTAACTATTGAGAAACTACCAGAGAGTTTTCCAAAATGGTGCAGTATATTAGGGTTCCAGTTTCTCCACATTTTCACCAACACTTATTGTCTGCCTTTTTTATTGTAGCGATGCTAGTAAGGGTAAAGTGGGATCTCGTGGTAGTTTATATTTGATAATGATGTTAAAGATTTTTTCACATGCATTTTGGCCATTTGTATATATCTTCCTTGGAGAGATGTCTAATCAGATACTTGGCCAATTTTTAAATTAGTTTGTTTTTTTATTATTGAATTGTAATTGTTCTTTAGATATAAGTCTTTTTACAGATATATAATTTGCAAATTATATCTCCTAGGCTTGGCTTTTCACTTTCTTGATGGCCTCTTTTGATGCACAATATTTTTCATTTTGACAAAATCCAATTTTATCTCTTTTTTTGTTGTTACATGTGCTTTTGGAATTGTATCTAAGAAACCATTGCCTAATCTGAGGACATGAAGATTTACACATATACTATCTTTTAAGATCTTTTTTAAAAAATTGTGGGAAGGGGGAGATAATGTTTAAATATACATTTAGTTGGAAATGTTGGCAGGAATCGAAGTAGAGATATCCAACAAGCTTTTGGAACTTTGGTAACAGAGATTGAGAGAAAAAATTGTGTTGAAGTTAGAGAGTTGGTTGCCTCTTACATAAAGGTGATCATTGAAACTATTAAAGAAGTAGACGAGATTACCAAGGGAGAAACTTATAAGAGGAGCTTGGAAAGGCCAGTGACAGAAATTTGGGAAAAGACACATTCAGCAGTGTAAGGAGAACAAATGGTCAATGAAAAAGACTTCAGTGACGTACGGAGACGACAATGGGACCATGTGAAAAAATCAAGTAAGAAGATAATTTTAACATTCATACCTGAGTGTCAAACATTCTATAATGAGGAAAATTAGACTTAAATAAAGCTACTAGGTTTCCTTAATGGGACATTATTGGTGACTTTCAAGATAATCACTGGAGAACAAAAATCGAGGACAGTAAATTAAAGAGTGAATGGAAAGCAATGAAGCAGAAGCCAGACTGTGTGGGGTATAGAATATTTTAAAAAATATATGATTCTGTAATGCAGATATTTTTAATACAAATCTTTGTGATTTGAAGTATAAAAAATTAGATGTGTAGCTGAAAAACAGGTGCATAGTTAGCCAAGTTAAAGGAAAAGAGGGATTATCTTGTTACCAAATCTGTATCTCTTAATGGTGGCGATTTGGGCAGTTATGTGACCTTTTATTATCAAACTTAAAATGTCATTTCAGGTTTAACACACTTTCCTTTGTAATTTCTCCCTAATAATGACCACCTTGTAAAACGAACATGAAAATGATCATTTCAGGGAGGAAGTAAAAGTTTCATAGTCAAAACTCGTGCTTTGAGGTAGTTGGTAAGGGAAAGGTAGCAACAAGTACCATATGGAGAGAAACAGGTTGATTTTATTTAGAAATTCAGAGTTTATGCTAGTAACCACAACTGCAAAAGCTTTACTTATAATTGGAGCAAAATCAGTAGTTACTAAAGAAAGTAAGCAGGAAGAGAGGCAAGGCAAGTTGCTCTCGCTATAGATGCAGATTGGTGAAGAAACCCTTATTCTGTTCCTCAGGACACCATTAATTTGCAAATAAAAAGGGGGGAATTTTTCAGCAAGAAATGTATTTCTTTATCAGTGTTACAGATATAATGAACAAACAGAGGAGAGTATGTAAATCAGTAGATAAATGATGAATTCCAATTTTGAATGATGAAGTCAGAACTGATGGCTACTAGTAGCATTTTTTGACCATTTATTAAGCTACATTAGCTCACTTCCTGAGAAAGCCTTGAAAGCTTTTAAATTGAAGTAATTTCTTAACATGTGCCATGAAATTGAGGTAAATTAAAGCTCTGGATTTTTGACTGATGAAAATTTCTTTATGGGAGAACCCGGTTATTTATCTGCTGTATGTTTAAAGATACATGAAATTCACCAATCTAGGAGCATAAAATACTGTGGAGGGGGAGTAGTTTATCCTTAGCTAATAGAGTCTTTAAAAATATAATGATTAGAAGTAACAAAGTGGCACATATGAAAATACTTAAAACTGATTATATGGTATTTCTATTTTTTTTTTGTAAAACACAAATATTAATTGAGTATACAGTAAGTCCTCTGGTTAAATATATATGCACATAGATTTTAGTTAGATAAGATGTACATTATATTTGTGAAATTGATTACCAGGATATTTTTCAAGTTCTCCATTGTAAGGATATTTACAGTAAAAAGGATATTTACTTGTAACCTAGAAGTTCACGCACATTTCCAAAGTATATATCAGCCAAACTAAATTTAGCCAATAACTAAATTTATTTACTGAAATTAAAGTATTGTCAAATATGCTTTTGGTGTTAATAGAACACAATCACTTAAAAAAATATGTGATGTAGGAAATCTATTGGCATCATAAGTGGTTTCTTTGGGTAATATATCCAAACATTTAAATATTGATCAATGTTATGACCTTTTAAAGGCCAAAGTAGTTACTTTCTGCCTGTACTCTTTTTGAATCTTCTTTTCATCTTCCATTAGACAACTGACATATATCCACAAGAAGTGCCATAGTGAACCTGATGGACCTGGGATTGCAGCATTAACTAGTGAGGAGCGAACTCGATGGGCTAAGGTTCTGATTTACACTTTTCTTAACGAAGCTTTTCTCTAACAAACTCTTTTGATGTATTGTATTTCAGTTGTAATATTTGATCATCATCTCCTTGCCCTTTAGGCACGAGAATATCTGATTGGTCTTGATCCAGAGAACTTGGCTTTGTTAGAAAAAATTCAGAGTAGTTTACTGGTATATTCCATGGAGCATAGCAGTCCACATGTAACACCAGAGGATTATTCTGAGGTACTTAACTACCTTCTCTCTTTTTTTTTATTGCAGATTTTTCTGGAAGACTCATATTTATTGAACATGGAAGTTTTTTTTCTTTTTCTACATTTAGGCTCTTGAAACTTTTTCTTAGTTATACAATATACTTGTGCCAAATTGAAGCTTATAAAGTAGATAGTAAATTGGTAAATCCTTGCCACATTGTTTAAGTTTGTTTAGCTATATATTATACTTTGTTTAAAGAAGTATGACTTTGCATATCACATATCAGTGTTGCTCAACCTTTTCATTGCTTGCCTACTCAGAAAATTTACACAGAGCACTAGGTTAATGAACTTTTCTTGCCAAAGGTGAAATGAGAACCTAATCATAACCTGCACTAGTGTATCTTGACACCATAGTTGGGACTGTGTCTCCTAAGAATTATGTCACCCTTGTAAGTCATTTATTTTATCATTTGGTTAATTGCTGAACACATTGATGTCAGTGACGTTAAGGGTAAATATGGCCTTATTTTATGCTCCCCTGCCACCCCCAGGGTGACATTTGTGTCCCAGGAAATAATAAAAGATAGTAATTGTATTAGAAATCTCATAGTCTTTTGAAAATACTTAATTATTTTATAGTGAATTCATCGGTATTAAATAATAGGAAAAAATATCAAGGATTGAAAAACCTTGTAGCAAGGAGAGAGATTTTTTTTTTTTTTTGAGAATCACCTGACTTCTTTTTAAGGAAGAATGTATTTTAATGCAGTGTTGTTCAAAGTTTTTTGACCACAATTTTTAGTTACAAATACATTTAGATTGCAGCCCACTATATATACATGTGTATATGCATGCAAACACATATATAAAATAGGAGTTTCACAGAGCACTAATTACTTTTATTGTCTGTGAGGTACACTGATATTTCCAGTCTATTTTATTCTCCTTTTTTGTAAGGAATATTGATTATGATGCACTGAGTTAATTTCATGATCCATTAATAGGCCAAAGTATACAGTTTGAAAAACAGGTTTAGTAGGAAACGAATTCTTAAAATATTTCCTCCTAACTAGACTTTAATGACTAAACTTTTATCAAGATCTTTTATCCTATTCAAGTTACAAAACCCTTATCCTCTCAATTCTATGTTCTGTAAACATTCATGAATATTGTACCAGCATTTTCTTTTCTGGTAGGATTTTCTTAACTTGAGATTTTGAGAAGCCCCTAAAGTCAGGGCCAGAATTACTCTCTCTTGACTTTGCATATCACATATCAGTGTTGCTGATCATAACTATATTATGATTTTATTAAATTTGGTTGACCTGAAGAGGAATGGTGAGATGATATATGTGTTTAAGATGTAAATTCTTACAAACCAATATTAAACCCTTTTAATTTGGAAAAATTAAATTTATTTTAGATTATTGCAGCCATCCTTATTGGAGATCCAACAGTACGCTGGGGTGACAAATCCTATAACTTGATTTCCTTTTCTAATGGAGTATTTGGCTGTAATTGTGATGTAAGTAAACTACTGAAATTTTTCTCTTTTGATCTTTTAGGTTAAATTAATGACAATAAACCATAAATACTTGTGCTGGGGAACAGTGTAAGTGAATAGTAATTTAGTTTTATGGCACTGTGGTGAAAAGTTTAGTTATGAATTCTCATTGAAAGTATAGGACAAGTTATTTTCTTCTATAGTAAGGCCAACAGTTTGTTGTGTACTATATCTGCAAAATGGGATTTGCATATAATATTTATGTAATATAAGCTCTTAAAACCCAGTATTATCTGCTTGCTGAGAATACCTATTTCAAAAGGTATTATATGGCATTATGTATGTGTTCTATGCACAGAGCAATGCATATGGATATATTTATAGAGTTCAAGATTCACCTAGTAACTAGGTAACTATTTTCCTAAAATGACACATGATCTTTGGAACACTATTTAGGCTGTGGATATTAAAATGGCAGTTACTACCATTTTGACCATTTTCATAAAAAATGAACAACTTTTCTTGCTTCTCCTCTGTTCCCCTCCCATGGACATCTTCACTAGCTGTCTACTAACTGTCTGATAGGCATTCAGGAGGTCTATGAACCAAGAAAATTTCTTATAAAGGGGTTTAGGGCTGGGTATGATGGCTGATACCTGTAATCCCAGCACTTTGGGAGGCCAAGGCAGGTGAATCACTTGAGCCCAGGAGATGGAGACTGGTCTGGGCAATGGCATGAAACCCCGTCTCTACAAAAAATACAAAAATTAGCCTCACATGGTGTTGTGCGCCTGTGATCCCAGCTACTTGGGAGGCTGAGGTCTAGGAGGATCGCTTGAACCTGGGAGGTTGAGGGTGCAATGAATGGTGTTTGGGCCAGTGCACTTCAGCCTGGCAAAACAGACTGAGACTCTGACTCCAAAAAAAAAAAAAAAAAGGGTTCAGTAGTTGTATTAATCCGTATTCAGGTTTAGGTGATAGAAACCTAAATCAAACTAGCGTTAGCGTAAGAAGATATTTGTTGGCAAGGAGTTAGCTAAATTTGGGTAAAGCTGACTTCAATGTTCAAATGCTTTCATTAGAAATCTCTCCCCATTTTTTGGTACTGCTTTCCTTTGTTTGGCCTCATATTTAGGTAGACTGCCCAATGTGATTGTTGTACCAACACTCTCATATCTTCATAGCTTTCTTCATAGACTCCCAAAGGAAATAGCCAGCTTCTTTGTTTCCAATGGTTACAGCAAAAGTCCTGGAATAATCCTCATCGGTTGTGATTGGCCTGTGTGATTCATGTCCCCATCCTGGGGAATCAGGTGCTTGGATGAGCTTGGCCTGGGTCACATGCCCAACCTTGGAATCTAGTGGGTAGAATCAGTCTCATTCAAACCACTACAAAGTGGTGCTTGGTTGCCTAAAGAACAGTAAAGTAGCTGTTATTTCAGAACAAGGTGGATTGGTTAATAGGCACTGAAAGTAAATGTCTATTGGAGTATCTCATCAGAGCTACAGTGAAAGGTTGCCACAAGTCATTTTGAAGATGTTCTCTTTACTCTTCCTTTGAGTCTACTGTTGACAGAATAGTTCTTGTTAATTGCCTCAGTTTTCTTCTCTTCAGCTCCTCATTTGACTCTCCTTGACCTTCCTCAGTCTGGTTTATGTCCTTATCATTCCTTGCAAACTACCCTTTGTAAGGTGGTTAACTGCCCCCTGGCTTCTTCCCTTGATTTCTCTTTGACCTGTCTGCTGCAGTTGGTTACCCTCTGCATACATATTTTGACACTGCCTCTTTCCTCTTAACAGTATTTTCCTCTCTACTGATTCTGAAACTGACCTTAATATTCATCACACTTTTCCCCCTCTGACCACTTTATTGACCTATTGTTATATATGTAACTTGCAGCTATACTTTTCTAGCTTTTACCTATTATTCTCATTTGAGAGTTGTGTTTCATTATATGTTAAATTGTTCAAATTGGATGTTATATTGTTATATAAGAGTAAGTCAATCTCATCAAGAATAACTCATCTTGCTTTCCGTCCCTCATCCCCAAGACCATCAAAAAACACCTTTTGCTAAACTGATTTTTACTAATAGCACCAGTATCCTGCTGTTCACACAAATTCAAGGTGAAAATAATTTTGATAATCTTGTCTGTCTCTGAATAAAGAATATTGGGCTCATAATGAGCATATCTCTCAGCATAACTGAACTGCATTTTATAGTGTGTGGACATGTTTTATGTGTGTGCATTAACATGCATATATTCATAAAATTGATCTGATTATCTCCACCTGATAATTTGCATTAAATTCCATGGAGGTTTCCCTTCTAACCTAAGATGATTATAGAGGGTGCAGTTTAACCTTTGTAAATCATCATTAGTGAAATACATATGCTGTAGGCCAAACATGGGAGCTCATGCCTATAATCCCAGCACTTTGGGAGACGAAGGTGGGAGGATTTGATTCCAGCAGTTCAGCACCAGCTTGGGCAACATAGTGAGACCCTCATCTCTACAAAAAATAAAAAATTAGTTGGGCATGGTAATGCATACCTATATTCCCAACTACTTGGGAGGCTGAGGTGGGAGGATCACTTGAGCCTAGGAGGTCCAGGTTGCAGTGAGCCATGGTTGTACCACTGCACTCCCACCCAGGCAACAGAACAAGACCCTGTCCCAAAAATAATAATAAGAAGAAAAATAAGCATATGTACTGTAAAATAAAGCTTATTTTACCCTAAAGCCATGTTGCTGGTCCATAATTATAATTGTTTGAATATGTTCTTTTGTGATTATATTAATTCCATTTCCCTCCTATTTTATAAACCTGAAGTCAACTATATTGTCTTCTCTATATTATAGGCTTTATTGTAAGGCTTTGCAGAGGGTGCATAGGAAGCATGTAAAAACTTTAGTTAATAATAACAATAGTTACTAATTATTGCTGTGAGCCAGATCCTTGGTAAGTACTGTGTAAGTGGTATAAAAATCATTTTTCACAGCATCTGTATGTATGTATGCATTATCTCTACAGGGAAATGAGGCAGTTTAATTAGAAAGCAAAGTAACTTTTTTACTATTGCCCAGCTAGGAAGTAGTTTGAACTCAGAACCAAAGCCTACATTCTTAAACACTATGTAAATACATATTGCCTCTGTGTAAGTGCAATAAATGAAAGGTAAAAATTATATGAACAAATAAAGCATCAGGATAGCATTGGAATTTTATATATTTTCTACCTTCTTTGACATTATTAGCTTTCCATTAGGAGATGGGTGCTTAGAATTATAGCTCAAAGAGACATCCTTCACTCTTGCTATTTCCTACTGGCTCCAGTAAAATAGTTGGAAACTGATGCTGTTTGTCCTAAATGAAACAATATATTTGATAATATCTGAAAATTCTTTGTAAAATTGTAAAGTACCACACAGTTGTGAGATACTGTTAGAAAATGGGTTTGTCAGCGACCTGTGAGTCTTGTCATGTGTGCTGCTGTTGGCAGATAAACTGCTCAGGCATCTTATCCTGACCTCCCTCAAGAGCCTTTCCTGATGTAGTTGTTGCCTGGTTGGTAACAATAAATCCTGTTTATAGGCTCCACTGGGCCATGATACAGGCTACAGAGCTATAGTGTTAGGGTGACATTTAAGACACCTAATTACTCCTCTGAAACTGGGCCCATATCTTGATACTTCCCTTCTTTCCCTCCCAAGCTCGCAGTGTCACGTTCAGATCATGAATGATATCTGTGTCTAATGTAAAGTGGTGACAGTCACAAGGAACCGTCTGATGTAACTCTTATCTAAGGAACATGGGGAAAATGTGGGCAAAAACTTTGTTCTTCAGAATAGATGATGGGAAAATTCACTAACTGCAATTTCTTTCTCTAAATACACCTGGCAAACCTGAAACAGCCCCGTAACACCCAGCCTATCTTTCCCACATTTCTTAAACTGAGAATTATCACATTGGGACATTCATATGTATAAGAAACACAAAATGGTTATGCTTTCTAATATTCACTAAGTGGCCTAAGTCCTTACCTAAAGAAGTTCATGCCCATCCCAAATGCTTTCAGATAGGTTGCCATCCCCATCTGCTTTTCCACCCTGTTCTTACAATTCCAGAACATCTTCGTGTTGCATATATACACTTGCTTTGACTTCTAGTAAAAATAGCAATTAATTTATCTAGATTGTTTATATGTTATTTTATACACCCTCATGACCCCAAGCCCCACCAGAAGCCCTACTAGGTGCTTCCAAATTTAAACAACTTTTTTTCCAAAAAATAAAATATAGCAGTTACTGAACTGTAGGGAATCTTATATCTTATCATATCATCAAGAGGTGAGGCATTTGAAGACTCTATGCTTTATTATCTGTTAAGAATGGACACAAAGTGAAAATAAAATATTGGGTCAAGTTTTAAGTTGACATAAAGTATTCAGAAATCTTGTGTGTTCTCATTTTAGCATGCTCCTTTTGATGCAATGATTATGGTGAACATCAGTTATTATGTGGATGAGAAAATTTTTCAGAATGAAGGAAGATGGAAGGTATGTTTGAATAAATATTTCATCTTTTTTCTCCTAATAATTTTATAGATAAAATATTTTTAAGTCTTCCCTATTTTCAGGGTTCAGAGAAGGTACGAGATATACCACTTCCAGAAGAGCTCATTTTCATTGTGGATGAGAAAGTTTTAAATGACATCAACCAAGCTAAAGCCCAGTATCTCAGGGAGGTATATTTTTCACTTTTCTCTTAAATAATAATGATTTTTTCTTTTAACAACCGTATGTAAAAATTTGGCTGTCATCCAAGCATGTCTGCACAAAACATTTTAAAATTATGCCTTTAACACCTTTAATTCTTTATGTCTGGTGATTACTTTAATGCAGGTGATAATTTGGTTCTCTTTGGTGTATTCTCCTTAGGTGATTTTTCACCGTTCTCATTTAATTCTTCTTGTTAGGCATCTGATCTACAGATTGCGGCTTATGCCTTTACATCTTTTGGCAAAAAGCTAACCAAGAACAAGATGCTTCACCCGGATACGTTTATTCAGCTTGCACTTCAGCTGGCCTATTACAGACTTCATGGACAGTAAGGACCATTTCAGTTTCTATTTTCACAGTCTTGAAGTCCAAGGGTATATCTTTTTTTATAGCTATTTCATCCTAACTCCTCAGTATTTTTGCTCACTTTTTTCCCAGCTGGTACTGTGTCCTATTTGTACTTCCATCAATAGAGTATTAGATTTCTGATCTGTGGTGGTTTCACAGTTTTTCCTTGTTACTTTATCACAGTATCCACTTGATAACTTTTGACGTGTCTATTCTTATCTGAAAGAGGATTGGTCATCTTTGGCATTCAGATCGCTTGGTTTTCTTGCAACGTCAGTTTTCTGATGGGTTCATGAAAAGTTGTGATTTTATAAATTATCCAGCCTTTACTCATTTTTAGAATAGGAGCGACATTAATTTTGTGACTTAATACATCCTAAGAAGAAGTAGAAGTCCCTCAATGTTGCTTTTTCATTGATAAATAAGTTATAATTGAACATATTTATCAGGTACATGTGATTTTTTTGATACATGCATAAAATGTGTAATGGTCAAATCACGGTAATTGGGATGTCCACTGCCTCAACCATTTATTATGTCTTCGTGTGGGGTATGTTCCAAGTCTTCTCTTCTTGGTATTTTGAAATATACAACAAATTATTGTTAACTATAGTCAACCTACTGTGCTATCGAACACTAGAAGTTATTCCATCTAACTGTACCATTATACCCATTAGCTAACTTCTCTTCATTCTCCTCTCCCCCCTACTCATCCCAATCTCTGTTAACCACCATTTTACTGTCTACTTCCACGAGATCAATTTTTTTTAACTCCCATATATAGGTGAGAACCTGCAGTATTTGTCTTTCTATTTCTGGCTTATTTCACTTAACAAAAAGTTATCCAGCCTTACCCATGTTGCTGCAAATGAAGGGATTTCATTCTTTTTTTTTTTTTATTTTGGCTGAGTAATATTCCATTGTGTATGTATATCACATTTTTTTTTTTTTTGAGTCAGAGTCTTGCTCTGTCGCCCAGGTTGGAGTGCAGTGGCATGGTCTTGGTTCCCTGCAACCTCCACCTCCTGGGTTCAAGCAATTCTCCCTGCCTCAGCCTCCTGAGTAGCTGGGATTACAGGTGCCTGCCACCAGGCCTGGCTAATTTTTATAGTTTTAGTAGAGATGGGGTTTCGTCGTGTTGGCCAGGCTGGTCTCTAACTCCTGAGCTCAGGTGATCTGCGTGCCTTGGCCTCCCAAAGTGCTGGGATTAGAGGTGTGAGCCACCACGCCCGGCCCACATTTTCTTTATCCATACATCTGCTGGACACTTAGGTTGATTCTATATCTTGACTATTGTAAATAGTGCTGCAATAAACATTGGAGTGTGGCTATCTCTTTGATATATTGATTTCCTTTCTCTTGGATATATACCTAGCAGTGGGATCATCAGATTGTAGGGTAGTTCTTTTTTTTTTTAGTTTTGTGGGCACTTTCAGACTGTTTGACATAGTGGCTGTACTAATTTACATTTCCACCAACAATGTATGAGGGTTCCCTTTTCTCCACATCTTTGCTAGCATCTGTTATTGCCTATCTTTTTGATAAAAGTGATTTTTAACTAGGGTGAGGTGATGTCTCATTGTAGTTTTAATTTGCATTTCCTGATGATTAGTGATGTTGAGCATTTTTCATATACTTGTTGGCTGTTTGTATGTCTTCTTTTGAGAAATGTCTATTAAGATCATTTGTCACTGGGCGCATGGCTCACACCTGTAGTCCCAGCAATTTGGGAGGCCGAGGTGGGCAGATCACCTGAGGTCAGGAGTTTGAGACCAGCCTGGCCAACATAGCGAAACCCTGTCTCTACTAAAAATACAAAAATTAGCCTGATGTGGGGGCACATATCTGTACCTCTACCTACTCAGGAGGCTGAGGCACAAGAATCCCTTGAACCTGGGAGGCAGAGGTTGCAGTGAGCTGAGATCGTGCCACTGCACTCCAGCCTGGGCGACAGAGCAAGACGCTGTCTAACAACAACAAAAAAGATTATTTGTCCATTTTAGATCAGATAAATTTGTGTGTTGCTATTGAGTTTTTTAAGTTCCTTATATATTCTGATTATTAATTTCTTGGGAGATGGATAGTTTGCAGATATTTTCTCCCATTCTGTGGGCTGCCTCTTCACTTTGCTGATTGTTTCCTCTGCAGTGCAGAAGCTTTTTAACTTCATATGATCCCATTCGTCCATTTCTGCTTTGGCTTCCATGCTTGTAGGGTATTACTGAAGAAATATTTGCCCAGTTCAGTGTCTTACAGAGCTTCCTCAATGTTTTCTTTTAGTAGTTTTATAGTTTCAGGTCTTATATTTAAGCCTTTAATCCATTTTGATTTGAATTTTGTACACGGTAAGAGATAGTGGTCCAGTTTCATTCTTCTGCATATGGATATTCAGTTTTCATGGAGCCATTTATTGAAGAGCCTATCCTTTCCTTTGCTGAAAAGGAGATGCCTGTAAATACACGGATTTATTTCTGGGTTCTCTATTCTGTTCCATTGGTCTGTATGTCTGTTTTTATGCCAGTAACATGCTGTTTTGGTTACTATAGTTTTGCGGTATATTTTGAAGTTCGGTAATGTGATACCTCAAGCTTTTTTTTTTTTTTTTTTTCCTGGTATTGCATTGGCTATTCTGGGTCTTTTGTGGTTCCATATGAATTTTTGGATTTTTTTTCCTATTTTTGTGAAGAATATTGTTGGTATTTTGATAGGAATTGCATTGAATATGTAGATTGCTTTGGGTAGGATGGACATTTTAACAATATTAATTCTTCTAATTAATGAACATGGGCTGTCTTTCCATTTTTTGGTGTTCTCTCACTTTCATCAGTGTCTTATAGTCTTCCTTGTATTGATTTTTTTACTTTTTTGGTTCAGTTGATTCCTAGGTATTTTATATTCTTTGTAGCTATTGTAAATGGGATTGCTTTCTTGATTTGTTTTTCAGATTGTTTGCTTTTTGCATATAGAAATGCTACTGATTTTAATATGTTGATTTTATATCTTGCAACTTTACTGAATTTGTTTATCACTCTAATGGCTATTTGTTGGTGTCTTAAGTATTAGATCATGTCATCTGCAGACAGGACAATTTGACTTTTTCCTTTGCAATTTGAGTGCTCTTTATTTCATTCTCTTTTCTAATTGCTTTGGCTAGGACTTCCAATACTATGTTGCATAAAAGTGGTGAAAGTAGGCATCTTTGTCATGTTCTAGATCTTAGAGGAAAGTCTTGCAATTTTTCCATGTTCAGTATGATGTTAGCTCTGGATTTGTCATATGTGGCTTTTATTGTTTTGATGTATATTTCTTCTTTACTGAGTTTGTTGAAAATTTTTTTTATCATGAAGGTATGTTTAATTTTATCAAATGCTTTTCAGCATCTATTGAAATGATTATAGGGTTTTTGTCCTTTATTCTGTTGATGTGATGTATCATGCTTATTAATTTGCATATGTTGAACCATCTGAATCCCACTTAATCATGGTGAGTGATCTTTTTAATGTGCTGTTGAGTTCAGTTTGCTAATATTTTGTTGAGGATTTCTGCATCTGTGTTCATCTGGGATACTGCTCTGTAGTTTACTTCTTTAGTTGTGTCCTTTTCTGGTTTTGGTATTAGGATAATGCTGTCTTCATAGAATGAGATTGAAAATATTCTGCCCTCTTCAATTTTTTGGAATAGTTTGAGTATAATTGGTATTAGTTCTTTTTTTAAAGGTTTATTAGAATTCAGCAGTGAAGCCATCAGGTCCTAAGCTTTTGCTTAATGGGAGACTTTTTATTGCTTCAATCATATCACTTGTTATTGGTCTGTTTGGGTTTTCTATGTCTTTATGTTTCAATCTCAGGTTGTATGTGTCCAGGAATTTATCCATTCCTTCTAGGTTTTCCAATTTGTTGGCATATAGTTACTCATAATAGTGTCTAATGATCCTTTATATTTCTGTGGTATTGGTTACCATATCTCCTTTCATCTCTGAATTTATTTATTTGAGTCTTTTCCTTTTTCCTTATTCTACCTACAGATTTGTCAATATTGTTTATCTTGTCAAAAAATTAACTTTTGGAGCTCTTGTAAAAGTTCAGATTGCTTACTGTTGTGGACTTGGAGTGTCTACAATGAAAGGATACCCTGGCTGTGTGGGAAGGCTGGCTAGGGCTTTATAGCCTCATGGACTCATGGAGCTTGCTTCCTACACCGTAATACTGCTGAACAACCTCTTTGATTTGGTGTCTTTTTTGGCTGAGATGAAGAGTGATCACTGAGTTTTGTTCATTGGGGATTGCTAACCCCATCTCTACCCATTGTCTCTGGCTGCCTTTAGGATTTTTTTACCCTATAGGCAAAGATGCTTCCCTTAGGTTGAAGCAGGAATGATTTTTCTGTGAAGGAACCCAGCATGGAGATAAGGGTGTCTGTCTGCCTTGATCTCACTTCTTTCAGTGTAGTATTGTGAGTCCATGGGAGTTTTTCCACATGCGGCCTGGCAGCTTGAGGGCGGGGTGTTGTGGATAGAGTGGTCTGTTTCTCTTACCTTCTGCTTGAAGTTTTTTGCTTCTCTCTGGCCCCTGGGATCATCACAGCCTCCATTTTGGTTTCTGGGATACTCCTGAGGATAATTGGTACTAGATAGTTGTTTTGGTTTTCTGTGGGGAAGAGTGAAGCCAGATTGCTTCTACTCTGCCATTATGGTAACATGACTCCTCTCAGTTTTGCTTTTTTATCTAGTCTGAGAATATCTGTCTTTAAATATGTTATTTAGATAATTAAATTCAGTATAATTATCAGTAAATTTGTGTTTAAGTCTACCATCTTGCTCTTTATTTTCTAGTTATCCCATCTGTACTTTTTTCTTTTTCTTTTGAATTTTTAGAGCTTTAAAAAAATTGCTTCATTTTATTTCCAACATGAGCTATACTTTTTTTTTTTTTGTACAGTTGACCCTTCAACATCATGGAGGTTAGGGGTCCCCAAGCCCCCAGTGCATTAGAAAATCCAAGTGTGTGACCAGAAGTCTTACCAATAACATAAACAATTAACACACATTTTGTATATGTATTATATATTGTATTCTTACAATAAAGTAAACTAGAGAAAGGAAATTTTCGTTAAGAAAAATCATAAGGAGGCTGGGGATGGTGGCTCACACCTGTAAACCCAGCACTTTGGGAGGCTGAGGCAGGCAGATCACTTGAGGTCAGGAGTTCGAGACTAGCCTGGCCAACATGGTAAAACCCCATCTCTATGGAAAATACAAAAATTAGCTGGGTATTGTGGTGCATGCCTGTAATTCCAGCTACTCAGGAGGCTGAGATAGGAGAATTGCTTGAACCCAGGAGGTAGAGGTTGCAGTGACCCAAGATCATGCCACTGCACTCCAGCCTGGGCGACAGAGCAAGACTTTGGCACCATTGAGTAGGACTGGAGCTGGGTTAAAGGGCTGCTTCTGTGTCCACAGTCAAATGCACAGTTTTGGTGGGTCTATTACTGGGGAGCAGGTGGGTGTGATACCTTCCAGGTCCCTAGACAGATGGGACTTCCTCCAAGACTGCACAGAGAAACAGGCCTGGAGCCAAGACTCCAAGGTACCTCACTTCAAAGAGCTGCTCTTCTCTCCAGATCTTGACCCTCATATCCTGGCTGCTCTAACAGTTGCCCAAAGTAATTTATAGATTCAATGCTGTCTCCATCAAGCTACTACTGACTTTCTTCACAAAATTAAAAAAAACTACTTTAAATTTCATATGGAACCAAAAAAGAGCCTGTATAGCCAAAACAATCCTAAGCAAAAAGAAAAAAACTGGAGGTATCATGCTACCTGACTTCAAACTATACTACAAGGCTACAGTAACCAAAACAGCATGTTACTGGTACCAACACAGATATATAGACCAATGGAACAGAACAGAGGCCTTAGAAATAACACCACATATCTACAACCATCTGATCTGTAACAAACCTGAGAAAAACAAGCAATGGGGAAAGGATTCCCTATTTAATAAATGATGTTGGGAAAACTGGCTAGCCATTTGCAGAAAACTGAAACTGGACCCCTTCCTTATACCTTATACAAAAATTAACTCAAGATGGATTAAAGACTTAAACATAAGACCTAAACCCATAAAAACTCTAGAAGAAAACCTAGGCAATATCATTCAGGACATAGGCATGGGCAAAGACTTCATGACTAAAACAACAAAATCAATGGCAACAAAAGCCAAAATTGACAAATGGGATCTAATTAAACTAAAGAGCTTCTGCACAGCAAATGAAACTATCATCAGAGTGAACAGGCAACCTACAGAATGGGAGAAAATTTTTGCAATCTAACCACCTGACAAAGGGCTAATATCCAGAATCTACAAGGAACTTAAACAAATGTACAAGAAAAAAACAACCCCATCAAAAAGTGGGCAAAAGATGTGAACAGACACTTCTCAAAAGAAGACATTTATGTGGCCAACAAACAAATGAAAAAAAGCTCATCATCACTAGTCATTAGAGAAATGCAAATCAAAATCACAATGAGATACCATCTTATGCCAGTTAGAATGGCGATCATTAAAAAGTCAGGAAACAACAGATGCTGGAGAGGATGTGGAGAAATAGGAATGCTTTTACACTGTTGGTGGGAGTGTAAATTAGTTCAACCATTGCAGAAGACAGTGTGGTGATTCCTCAAGGATCTAGAACCAGAAATACCATTTGATCCAGCGATCCCATTGCTAGATATATACCCAAAGGATTATAAATCTTTCTACTATAAAGATACATGCACACATATGTATATTGCAGCCCTGTTCACAATAGCAAAGACTTGGAACCAACCTAAGTGCCCATCAATGATAGACTAGATAAAGAAAATGTGGCACATATACACCATGGAATACTATGCAGCCATAAAAGAGGATGAGTTCATGTCCTTTGCAGGGACATGGATGAAGCTGGAAACCATCATTCTCAACAAACTAACACAGGAACAGAAAACCAAACACCACATGTTCTCACTCATAAGTGGGAGTTGAACAATGAGAATACATGGACACAGGAAGGGAACATCACACACCGGGGGCTGTCATGGGGTGGGGGGCTAGGTGAGGGATAGCATTAGGAGAAATGCCTAATGTAGATGACGGGTTGATGGGTGCAGCAAACCATCATGGCACATATATACCTATGTAATAAACCTGCACATTCTGCACATGTATCCCAGAACTTTAAAGTATAATAAAAAAAAATTCTGCAAAGCCTTCAAATAGATGTTTTTTAAATCCAGTTTTTGTTGTTGTTCCTAGCATTAAGACTGGCTTGCCAGAAGCTAGCTCATCATAGCTGGCATTGGAAATTTCACGCGGTATTTTTTTTTTATACAGAAGATATGTTCAAATCAGGTTCCAAATAAATTTTACACATTGCATTTGATTGATATACCTCATAAGTCTTTTTTAAATATGGGAATCTTTTTCCTACCTTTCTCTTATTGTATTTGATTTGATGAAGAAACTGGGTCATTTATCCTGTAGAGTTTTCTGAATTTTCCTGATTGTATTCCCATGGTGATATTTAACATGTTGCTCAGTCTCCTGTATGTCTTGTAAACTGGTAGTTAGAGCTAGAGGATTGAAAATATGCATCAGTTCCTATTTTGGTTATGTTTTACAATAATAAATCCAATAGTTAATGCTCTTTGCTTTCTACTCCATCTTTTAAGATTAAGAGTGTGTTTACTTGTCAGCCAGCATCTATTATAAAAAGTTTACTCCCTGAATTTTTTACCTACCGTTTCAGTAGTCATTGAAGATCATTGCTAAGATTCATTATTTCATTTGAGGTTACAGTGGTAATATTTTATTACTCATTTTTACTGCTTTTATTTTTGTTTTCCTGAAAGAATGTTATTTTAGTGATATTTAAAAATATTATTCACACTTTCTCCTTCACACTTTGAAGGGATACCATTTCACTCCAGAGAGACAGAAACACTGAACAGAAGAGGCTTGAAAACTGTTTGAGCCCTCCTAGTACCCACATTCAGAGACTTTTCACTCTCACTTTATTTGATCTCTTTGACTCTAAATTCTAACCAATAAGAAAGTAAGAGAGTTTTATACCTAAAATTGCTATATCATTCTCCAACCCAGGAAAACAGATATCACTCTGGGGAACTTCTTAAATTATACTTCTACTTTATTCTAGTCCTTCATGTTCTATATGGAGGCACTAAAGGTCAAGGACTCTGTATTACCTATTTCTGTGTAATAAATTACCCCAAAACGTAGTGGCTTAAAACACATACTTTTTTATATCACACATTTTATGGGTCAGTAATTTTATATCACATATTTTGTGGGTCAGTAATTTTATATCACAATTTTGTGGGTCATTTTTTGTGATGCAGCTTAGTTGAGTAATTCTGACTTAATAAAGGTTTTTCATGAGGTTGTAGTCAGTATCAGCCAAGGCTGTTTTCATCTGCTCTCCTGAGGGTAGGTCCACTTCTCAGCTCACCCACGGGAACTAGTAGCATTCAGTTCCTCCCTAGCTGTTGTCCAGAGGGTCACCCTCAGTTTTCTGCCGCTAGGGCCTCTCCATCGGGCAGCCCTCAGCATGGCAGCTGGCTTTCTTCAGATGAGAAATAAGAGAACAAGAGAGAGCTCTCTTTGTAACCTAATTTCAGATGTGATATCCCATCACTTGTGCTGTACTCTCCCCATTAGATGCAAGTCACTGTCTAGCCTGCGCTCAAAAGTGAGGGGTTACAGCAGAGCATAAATAGCAGGAGGCAGGAATCACGGGGGCCATCTTAGAGGCTGTAATGTATATGACCTGACAGCAGCCACGCCTTTGAAACAGCCCACATTATCAGAGTATTTTTTGCTCTTTGGTATTGGAAATAGGCTCTTTTTTGTTGAAAGTCTCCAACCTATCTGTGTTAAAGGGCTTAGTCTCTGAACAAAGCTAGCTTTATTAGGCAACTATATCTGTAATGATATTAGAGCATTTTCTTTCTTATGATACACTCTTTTAATTTTTTCTTGTAGCCCTGGTTGTTGCTATGAAACAGCTATGACAAGACATTTTTATCATGGCCGTACAGAGACTATGCGATCATGCACAGTTGAAGCAGTGAGGTGGTGCCAGTCCATGCAGGATCCTTCTGTCAATGTGAGTATTGGAAAGGAAAAAAACTCACAAGATTTGTTTAATTGTTCTAAAGGAACCATGGTCTTTGAGTAACTAACTTCTTTGCTTCAGTTTTCCTGGATCATTAAAATACTTTGAGACATCTTTTCTGAGGTTTTTAAAGCATTTGTTCATTCACCAGTGAAATGTGTAATTGGAAACAGGGAAGGCAGGAAAAGGATCCCATTTGTGTTATTTTCTAGGCAAAGGGTCTTCAGTACTTTAGGTATTTCAGGACTTCTAATCTACCTTTAGAACAACACCAACAAAGTGCAGAAATCCCAAGGTGCCTTTAAAAGGAAGGTTTCTTGATGTGGTTGAATGTTTTTGAAATGACAGATTCTTGTTTCATATAGTGGAACCAGGACAGTTGTGTGCTTTGTTTCATACTCTTTTTTTTGAAGCATTTAGACAACAGCAAATTTCCTTCTCGCTGTTATTTTAGTATTATATTTGTTTCTTTAGTTTTGCTAGATGTGGTTATATATGAGTGCCTGTATCTTAATTTTATAGAACTGCTTTATTGTCATTTTTAGTTATGCTTTCATTTTTGAAATATCGGTTGCTTTTATCTTTATACTTGTTAATGTCACTTCAGTGCTGCCCACAAGTTCATAGTTTCCTATTCCAGGAAAGAAATAAGAAGCAGGATATACAGGGAAGAATAGGCGATAGAATAACTGATGGAAAGATATAGGAGTATGTGTTATAGATCTTCCTAGAAATCTTTCCTCTCCCAAATTACCCCAATCCTAATTACAATGATCTTAGGATTTTTTTCTAGTTGGGTTTTGCACAGTGTGTTATTGAAGTGTCTCTCGATTTTTAATACAGCTTCATGAGCGGCAGCAAAAGATGTTACAAGCTTTTGCAAAGCATAATAAAATGATGAAAGATTGTTCAGCTGGAAAAGGTACTTATGTTAAAATTTTTCTGACTTAAAAATCTCTCATGGTGAAAAATTTTTTTCTAACCTCAGATTTGGGGTTTCATTGCAGGATTTGATCGTCACCTTTTAGGTCTCTTACTCATAGCAAAAGAGGAAGGTCTTCCTGTTCCAGAACTCTTTACGGACCCACTTTTTTCCAAAAGGTAATATAGTGTAGTGTTTTACAACTTCATCAATTGGCTTCTTCTTTTTGTATATTAAATGGTTTTTAGAAACAATATAAGCATCTGTAGGCCTAGTAAAATGTTCTTTTATTGTGCCACACAGCGGAGGAGGTGGAAATTTTGTTCTCTCAACAAGTCTGGTTGGCTATTTACGAGTCCAGGGAGTGGTAGTTCCCATGGTACACAATGGTTATGGATTTTTCTACCATATCAGAGATGACAGGTGAGGCTTCTCTTTTTTATTCTTTCTGTGCTATAGAGTAGGAAAGGTATTACTTTTGTTTTTAAATGCCTTTCCTACACTGTGATTCTTATATTGCCATCTGTCACTTGCTACATAAGTAACTATTTTTTTCCACTTAGGCATTTAATGCATATTCATGTTTCTCTGTCCTGCTTTTGAGACACTTGTCAGATTAGTCCCTTAGGTGTCTTTATGCAGAACACTGTTTCAAGTTGATTTGGCAATCATATCATCATCCTCAAAATCAGTACACCCATGAACATATTTGGTTTGTACAAGGTATTTTATAATAAGCTCAGATAAAATGTTTAAATATATGGTGGTTCATGTAGTCATAGACAATATTAATGAGATAGAGAAAAGAGATTGGGTAAATTATACTTTTTAAAACATGTTTTACCAATTCAGATGCAGTTCACTTGGGCTGTGTGGAGTTTGACTTATGTTTATGGAAAGAATGAGAAAGAAAAGATCAAAACCTGGTATAAAAAAGAGTAGTGGAGAACAAGATAAAATGAAAGTGATAGCAAGGCTTGTAAGGTCCTTATCTACAGTCTGGCAGTCTCTTTACAGGGGCCTTTCAAAGCATAGTTGGCTTCATAAAAATTACATGACTACATTTAGCACTATGTGAATAAGAAGAGGGCAGGCTTGGAGGCACTTCAGATAGAATGTGAAAAATTGGAATAGTAATATGCATGACATATTTCAGTTTCTAATACAACTGACCCTCGAACAACATGGGTTTGAACTGCATGGGCACACTTACATGCAGATTTTAAATAAATGAGAAAATTTTTTGGAGATTGAGACAATTTGAAAAAACTCAAAACTGTGTAGTGTAGAAATATTCAAAAACTAAAGTATTCATGAATGCATAAAATATATACAGATACTAGTCTATTTCATCATTTACTACCATAAAATATACACAAATCTACTATACAAAGTTGAAATTTATCAAAATATATGAACATAAGCTCTTACAGACTTTATATGGTGCCATTTGCAGTCAAGAGAAATGTAAACAAATGTAAAGATGCAGTTTTCAATCATAATTGCATTAAATTAACTGTGGTACACACTGTACTACTATAATAATTTTGTAGCTACCTCATGTTGCTACTGTGGTGAGCTAAAGAGTTGCAAGTATCTCCTTAAGATGTCATATAATGCTAATCATCTCTGCAGAAGCAGTTTGTCTCTTTAGCAGATCACAAAAAGTGATCTTTCGTGGTTCTATTCTCATGTATTTTTCACTGTGGGTAGTACAGTATTGTAAACATTGAATAATACCATGGGACCCATATGTAGTGCTTCTAGTGATACTGCAAGTGCTCCCAAGAAGCAGAGAAAAGTCATGACATTACAAGAAAGAGTTGATTTGCTTGATAAGTATCATAGATTGAGATCTGTAGCTGCATTTGCCCATCATTTCAACATAAATAAATCTAGTATAAGTACTATTTAAAAAAAAAAAGGAAATTTGTGAAGCTATTGCTGCAGCTACACTGGCAGGCATTAAAACTTTGCCTTTTGCAAAATGCCTTTTGATCTCCAATTAAAAATGCAGCTTTTTGGTGGGTGCTATATTTTTTATAGCAAAAAAGTGCCTTTCTTGCTATAAAAAGGCATACCTATAGACTCTACTATGATTCTAGAAAAAGCGAAGTTATTATATGACAACTTTACAGGAAGGTGAAGGATCTAAAGCTGGAGAATTTAATTCCAGCAAAGGATAGTTTGATAATTTTAGAAAGAGGTTTGGCTTTAAAAATGTCAAGATAACAGGAGAAGTAGAGGCAGCAGACAAATTCCCAGACACCATCAAGAAAATCACTGAGGACAAAGGATATCTGCCTGAACAGGTTTTTAATGCAGACAAATGTGCCCTATTCTGAAAAAAAAATGCCACAAAGGACATTTGTTAGTAAGGAAGAGAAGTGTATTAGTCAGGGTTCTTTACAGGGATAGAACTAATAGGATATTTAAGAAGTATATAAGAAGCATTAACTCACACGATCACAAGGTCCCACAATAGGCCAGCTGCAAGCTGAGGAGCAAGAAAGCCAGTTTGAGTCCCACAGCTGAAGAAGTTAGAGTCCAACGTTCAAGGCCAGGAAGCATCTAGCACAGGAGAAAGATGTAGGCTGGGAGGCTAAGCCAGTCTAGTCTTTTCACGTTTTTTCTGCCTGCTTTATATTCTGGCTGTGCAGGCAGCTGATTAGATGATGCCCTCCCAGATTAACGGTGGGTCTGACTTTCCCAGCCCACTGACTCAAATGTTAATCTCCTTTGGCAACACTGTCTCAGACACACCCAGGATCAATACTTTGCATCCTTCAATCAAACCAAGTTGACACTCAGTATTAACCATCACAAGAAGCAAGCATCAGGCTTTAAGGCAGAAAGGGATAGGCCAACACTACTGTTTTGTGCAAATGCAGTAGGGTTTATGATCAGGACTGCCTTTGTCTGTAAAGCTGTTAACTTTGAGCCTTGAAGGGAAAAGATAAACATCAGCTGCTAGTTTACAAGAAGGCCTGGACCAATGATAACCTTTTTTTCTGGACTGGTTTCTTTGATGTTTTGTCACTGAAGTCAGGAAGTACCTAGCCTTTTAAAGTTGTTTTGATTTTGGACAGTGACCCTGGCCACCCAGAACCCCATGATTTAAACACCCAAGGTGTCAAAATGGTCTACTTGCCCCCAGACATGTCTCTAATTCAGGCTCTAGATCGGGGGTTATAAGGACCTTTAAGGCTCATTACATGCAGGACTCAATAGAAAGGATTGTCACCAAGGATTGTCTTTTACCCCAATGGAAGAGAACGTCATGAAAGTCTGGAAGGATTACACCATTGAAGATGCCATTGTTGTTAAGAAGAAGTCATGAAAGCAGTCAAGCCCAAAACAATAAATTTCTACTAGAGAAAACTATGTCCAGATGTACATGATTTCACAGGATTTACGACAGAGCCAGTCTAGGAAATCATGAAAGAGATTGTCGATATGGCAAAAAAAAGTGGAGGGTGAAGGATTTCAAGGTATGGATGTTGGGCCAGTTTCAGTGGCTCATGCCTGTGTTTCTAGCAGTTTGGAAGGCCAAGGTGGGAAGATTGCTTGAGGCCAGGAGTTTGAGACCATCCTGAGCAATATCGTAAGACCTCATCTCTATTAAAAAATTTGAAAAATCATGCACTAATAGTCACCACACCAGAGGAATTAACAGAAGGTGACTTGAAGGAGATGAGTGCTTCTGAACCAGAGCCAAATGACGAGGAGGAAGACATAGTAGAAGCAGTGCCAGAACTGATGTTAGATAATCTCACAGAAGCATTCTGATTATTCAAGACTGTTTTTGATGGCTTTTATGACATGCACTGGACCCTTCTATGATAGGAGCATTGAAACTAAAGCAAGTGGGGCAAGGGTTGGTACAGTATAGAAACATTTTTAGAGAAATGAAAAAGCAAAAAGATAGAAATTACAATGTATTTACATAAAGTTACACTGAGTGTGCCAGCCTCCCCTGCCTCTTCTTTCATCTCTTCTACCCCAAGACTAGACCACTGCATTTTAAATGTATTACATGCTGATTGTAAAAAAAAAAAAGTTGTTAAATATAAAAACTACATAAGAACAAAGTTATCTACATTTCCATTACATGGCATAAGACTATAATTATATGATGCTCCCAACCTATAATGTATGTAGACTGTATATTTACACTGTAAATATTTGTGTCCTTTTTTGTGAATTTCATTCTTGCTTATTATTTCAAGCAGTTTACAATGCCATTAAGTATGCTTTGAGATATTTTGATGGTTGTATAATTTCCAGTCTTAGGATTCCTATGATTTATCTAACTGCTTCTCTACTATTTTGTTTTTCCATCATTACAAATAATGTATAAGGTTATAAATGTATCCTTTCTCATTTCATCACACCATTGCCAACTCTAGTTATTATAAAAATTCTGTAGGCTAGGCATGGTGGCTCACGCCTGTAATCCCAGCACTTTGGGAGGGATTACACTAGATCACTTGAGGCCAGGAGTTCAAGACCAGTCTGGCCAACATGGTGAAACCCCATTTCTACTAAAAATACAAAAATTAGCTGGTGTGGTGGCACACACCTGTAGTCTGAGTTACTTGGGAACCTGAGGCACGAGAATTGCTTCACACTGGGAGATGGAGGTTGCAGTGAGCTGAGATCATGCCACTGCACTCCAGTCTGGGCAACAGAGTGAGACTCTTTCTCAAAAAAAAAAAAAACTCTTTACCCATTTGACAGGCAAAAAATAACATAAATTACTTGTTTACCTATGAAGTAAAACATGTTTTCATTGTTTTTGGCATTGTGTTTCTTTCATGAATTGTCTGTACATGTAGGAAAGGCTGTTCTTTAGAAAGATAACTGAAATTTTTTTTAAAAATTGACACTTGAATAAGAATGGTTAATCTGTGGAGAGAAACATGTTTAGATGCTGCTAAATATCTGGGAATTCCATGCCCAGTGTAGCTGGAGAATGATTCGTGATCATGAATCACTAGGTGAAAACAAGGCAGGACTTCCTAAAGGTTTCTGTATTACTTTTCTGCAAATATAATCCACTCAGACATTGGTTTCATCATTATATACTGGGCTAGAGCATGTTCTTATTTTTATTTCTTTTTGTTTAACTTAAAGCACATGTTGAAGACATAATTTACTCTTTTTTTTAAGTGATGTGAAAATTGCATGGTTTTCCAGAAGCATTACATTGCACATTTTAATTTTGAGCCTAATTCATATTTCGCTATAGAAACTTCTGTCTGTAAAGTGGAAGACTAGCTCTAAGTCAGGCTTCTCTCCTATTTATTTCAGCTTCCCAGGGCCACTTTTCTCACTTGCCAGATCTGGGATTTCTTATTAGGAGTATCTCGAGAAAGATGGTGGAAGGCATGACTTGATCCCAAGAGTTTCTCTTTTTGACTCCTAGAAATAGCCTTTCTCACCTATCATCCTTCTCTGCCTTTTTTTTTTCCAAACTTTCTTCAAGTACTCTTTAAAAACAGTTTAAATTTCATTAAAAACTGTAGCATGAATTCATATTCCAACTCATTCCAGTAGCACTTTAGGAAGGACTTTTCTAGGAAGGAGGTTTTTTGTTCTGTTGTAAACGTAGTAAGACCTAGCTTCAGAGCACTCTAGGGCTCTAGCTAATTTGTTCCCCTTTGTCCCTAGGTGCTAGTCATCTAATGAATGAGGTGTTCCTTAGCATTATCTACAGATATGGCTTTACCTTCAATTGTGTCAGGTTACATTTACCTAATGTCAGCAAGACTTCACATTTCATGTATGAATATCCAGATGAAATAAAGTCCTGGTTGTATTCACCATCACTATTTGGAGCCTTTTGTGTAATCATTAATCATTATTTATGCTTCACAGGTTTGTTGTGGCCTGTTCAGCCTGGAAATCCTGTCCCGAGACTGATGCGGAAAAGCTAGTTCAGCTGACTTTTTGTGCTTTTCATGATATGATACAGCTGATGAACTCTACTCATCTTTAGAGATGAATCATCTATTAAGCACTTACCAAAACATATCATTAAACTGAGTGCTGGGAGTGAGTTGGTAATATGAGATGGGAAGGAATGTTGACTTGCTAACATTCCTTTAACAAGTTAAGAAAACTTGTTAAATGTAGAAATTAGTAGAATCATGCTCTCTAAATTTATTCTGCCATAGAAGGTAGAAATATTTTTAAGCTCCTCTGATGCAGCAGCAATGCAAATTATGACATAGTGAATATAGAACTATGCAGTATTTAAGCCTCAACAATCCAAATCTACAAACTTTAACAATGCAAGTCTTACTCTAATTTTTAAGTATTTTTGTTGGTACTTACATGGGTTATAAATCCTCTCTCCGGACATCAATGTAGAGTCCATCTTTCAAGCACTTTAATTTTTTTAGCTGCCAAAGGGTATGAATTACATTATTGTATGCTAATTTCCCTGAAATCAATGCCTTCTATGTTCACCACAGGGATAAAAGCCTGTTATGTTTGATGGGAAAGACCACTACAATCTAATGGTGATCTAAAATAACTTTTTTGGGCTGGGTGCAGTGGCTCATGCCTATAATCTTAGCACTTTGGGAGGCCAAGGTAGGAGGATTGCTTGAAGCTAGGAGTTTGAGACCAGCCTGGGCAACAGGGTAAGGTCCTGTCTCTACAAGATCAAAAACTTAGCCGGGTATGGTGGTGCATGTGTGCCTGTAGTCCAAGCTACTTGAAGGCTGAGACAGGAGGATTGGTTGAGCCCAGGAGGTTGTGGCTGCAGTGAGCTGTGATGTGCCCTTATGCTATAGCCTGGGCAAGAGCGTGAGACCCTGTCTCAAAGAAGAAAAAAAGAGAAAAATAACTCTTTTGAACAAACAGACAAATTAGCTAGTAGTATGGAGATGTATACCCTCTATTACACACATAAAACCGTAATAAAATTCATTGTGGTGTATTATAATTAGTTTTGTGAACAGAAAAATAAAGCACTTATGTTTAAATTTGTTACAGTGACTTTTAAAGGATTAATGTTGAATCACATTGTCAGAATTTTTTCCTCCTCGCTGTTCAATTTTGTAGTTTTTACTCTCAAAAAATGAAATTCTCAAAATTATATAGCTTTTTGTTTTGTTTGAATAAATGATTCATTCCTGTTTGCTTTTCTGGTGCTTTTTGACCTCAGTTATATATTGCTGTGTAATTAACCATCCAAAACTTAGTGTCTTGAATCAGTTTATTGTTTCTCATTACTTTGTCAGTTGATTGATAACAGCTAGACAGTTCTTTCTTCTGCTCATCTTGCCTGTGTTTATTTGTACAGCTATAATCATCAGGCAGCCAGGACTGAGGCTGGAAAGTTTAAGATCACCTCACCAACTATCTGTAAATTTGGTGGCTGGGACTGTCTCTCCTGACATGGTCTCTGATCATCTAGTATTCAGAATTGAGCTTCCTTACTTGGTAGTGAGAGTGTTCTGAGAGGTGAAGGTCCCTTGAGGCCTAGGCCCTGAAGTCACATGCCATCACCTGGCTGCATTTTGTTGATTAAACCAAGTCACAAGAGAAGTCCAGATTCAAGGAGTGGGGGAAAAGTAATATCTTGATAAGAGTAAGTCACTTTGTAAAAGAGTGGGCACAGAGGGCATGATTATGGGTACTATAGCAATCTGCCAGACATTTTAATATATGTAAAGATTACATCATACTTAGGGTACTGATTCTATACACCCCTTTTAAAAAACATGTATGCTCTGAATTTGATAAGACTGGTTTATTACTAACAATTAAGCCCTTTACACTGTGCCAGCCTCTGTCCTGAAAAGCATCAGTACTATTTCTCTGTGAAAACATTCAGAGTTGGCTTCAGTAGCATTTGATACATTTCTTCACAGTTGGTATAGAAAAGGAAGATGAGATCTGAACTAAGAACCTTTTCCCCTCATTCTAGTGCAGGGTTTTAAACTAGATAGCGAGGGCATTTAGAATCATTTGGTTGGTTTATAAATACAGGTTGAACATCCCAAATCTGAACACCAGAAATGCTCCAAAATCCAAAACATTTTGAGTGCTGACATAAGGAAATGCTCATTGGAACATTTAGGATTTCTGGACTTGGGATGCTCAGCCAGTGAGTATAATGCAAATATTCTGAAATATGAAACACTTCTGATCCCAAGCATTTTAGATAAGAATACTCAACCTATAATGTGTAATGAGTTGCGTATTTTGGAAACTGCATCACCTGCACAGAAACCTCCTCTCACTCACACTTCACCACTTTTCCTAACTTGCCTGATGTGAATAATCACCTAGAGTGTATTTTAAAAAACAGATTCCTGGGCCTCAACCCAGACCTACTGAATCAATTATTTTGTTTATGAATAGATGCCCCATGATTCTGATCAGGCAAGTTTGGGTATCATTATACAGGAATAGGTCAAACACTACTTTGGGTCACTGCAGTAACGTACTTTTTGCCCCACTTTTATCTTGGTTAATCTGAAACTTGATCCACTCACACAGTGGTCACATTTGAAAAATTCTTTAGTAATATGGCTTATTACAGTTAGAAGAACTTTGGATGATTTACTGAATTTAACAACCTGATAGAGCGCTAAGAACTAATTTGTTGCAGAAAATTGTGGAGAAAACAAAGGGAAAATTATTGAAACATTTCAGTGTGGTTAGCTTCTAGGGGTTGTCTATATTTTTTGCTTTCCATCTAAACATACCTTTCCTTGTAGGAAAAACGGATTTTCTGGGAAAAGTAGTCTATTTATAAAAGAGAACGCAGTTGCTATAGAAACTCAGCATGTATCATTGATGTTTGATGTTTGAAATTATACTGATAATTGTACATTTTAAATTAATGAGTTTAAAACTTTAAAAAAATACTTAATGATAGGGCTCTTTCTTGCTTTATGGAACCGATATGTGCTTTCAGAGTTAGCTAGGTAGGGCAATTTCATTTTCTCTTGATGTTGGATGATAAAGCTGGAAATTCATTAATTTAAAAAACTTTGATTCCACAATAGAATGATTTAGAAAATTACCAAGAGAGATGAGGCTATTGAACAATTTCTTTTTCTTTTGTACTTGGGAAAATTATTCCCAAACTTTCCTGTCTACCCAACCCATTCAGGACCATAAGACCATTTCCCTATGTCTGTGGCTTCTATATTTCTACACCTGTACTTACCTTGAATTTTGTTCTTTTTCTGGATGTTTCTAATAACTTAGGGAGAGCTAGCCTGTTGTTTCAATACTTCATCAAGACAGGTGTCACTTCTAACTCTCAAATTTCAAATGCCGTAATAAACCCCAAATTGGGTCTTCTAAATTGATCTAGAATGAGATAGATATAGCTATGTTTTATGATGACAAACCAGAAACTTATTTTACAAGTCAGGTAAAATGGTAGAATAATTTGAATTTATTTTAAAAATATACTGTAGCAAAAGTTCATAAGTTCTGTGTCCCAGCCTGGACACTGACCATTGAAAAATAGATGCCTTTCTGTGCCAGCAGCTGCTGATGCGTGCCATGCTCCTTGACTCTCCCATTCTGAAACACCACTATTAAGTCTGCATTCTGGATGGTGGACAGGCGGTGAGCAATCACAATGCAGGTGCGGCCTTCTCTGGCTTTGTCCAGGGCTTCTTGGACAACCTATTGATAAATCAGACAGACACCTTATCCCAAAAATTGTATAAATTAGTTTTAACATTCAAGTAAATTTGAAAATGTTACCTTTCTAATCAACTTTTAATTTCTAGTATCTTAGAATCTTTGAACTTTATGCATGTGTATTTTGTATAATCAACATTTAATCTACATAGTTATGTTCTGCTTTTTAAATATAACACAAATGGGTTCCCATGCTGTAAAAAAATTCATAAGTATTTAAATTTTCTAATCTTCTGTTTAACTAGTTCCCTTTTGAGTATTTTCCAGTTTTTCATTCCTAATGTGCTAAAAATGTAATTTGTGCAGCTTTTTTCTTTTGAATGCTTTACTTTATAAAATATATAATCATTTTAGAAAATTTAGAATAAAATATTCCATTACTTCAAAATAACCACTATCAGCCGGGCAAGGTGGCTCACGCCTGTAATCCCAGCACTTTGGGAGGCCGAGGCAGGCAGATCACAAGGTCAGGATTCGAGACCAGCCTGGCCAACATAATGAAACCCTGTCTCTACTAAAAATACAAAAATTAGCTGGGCATAGTGGCAGGCACCTGTAGTCCCAGCAACTCAGGAGGTTGAGGCAAGAGAATCGCTTGAACCCTGGAGGCAGAGGTTGCAGTGAGCTGGATTGCGCCACTGCACTACAGCCTAGGCAACAACGAGACCCCGTCTCAAAAAAATAAAAATAAAAACCACTATCTAACGTTCTGTGTTTTTCCCCCTGTGCTTGTGTGTGTTTTTTTCATGGTTGACAGCAAAATCCCTTCTATTTCATAAATTAAATAAGACATAAGTTGGGAGGCCACACACACCTTTTCACTTTCAGTATCCAGAGCTGATGTAGCTTCATCCAACAGGAGGATTTGAGGTTGTCTGATGAGGGCTCGGGCAATAGCAATCCTCTGTTTTTGACCTCCTGAGAGCTGAGTCCCCTTATCTCCCACTCTTGTTTCATATTTCTGCAAGTTAACCAAGTTATAAATATGTTGAATGAACTGTTGCTTAACAGTTGACAGTTCTATTTACAAGAAAAACATTTAGAGTCAATAACAGTTTCTATAACGTTGTTTCAACTTAACAGAGTGTTTATTTTCAAAATCAAACTAGAAAACTGGTGACTTTAATTCTCAATGGTATTCTACAGTAGGCTATCTTATAATTAACTTTCTTTAAAATAGGAGGAGTATACTCTAAAATAACAAATGCTATAACGGATATATGAATCAATAAGTCATTTGTTGTCATTATCAAGTATTATGCACTGTACATAGTAGTATGTGCTATACTCTTATACAACTGGCAGTGCAGTCGCTTTGTTATGCCAGCATCACCACAAATACATGAATTTTGTGTTGCACTATGATATTATGACAGCTATGTCACTAGGCAATAGGAATTTTTCAGTTCCATTATAATCTTATGGGAACCACTGTGGTATACGCAGTCTGTCATTGACCAAAATGTTGTTATGTAACACAGGACTGTAGTAGTATACACAGCACACTATGAAAGATCAGAAGAAGGAGATAGAAGCTGTTGTGGAGACAGGGTAGAAGGAGAAAAAAGGGGAAATAAATGAAAGAAATCTTTTTAGAGAAGTTTGGGGAGCTAGATTTTGAGAGAGCATTCTAGGCTGAGAAAGAGCATATGAATAGAGATGTAAATTGAGTCAGTTCAGTTTGCAGGGCTTATGCAGTGATGTATATCATGTGAATTAATTTCCTAAGGTCCAGTGGTCACTTATATTAAGAGCTGAAGCTGTACATTTTTCTATTCACAGTCAAATCCAATATTTGATTCAGGTCAATGTGCATTAAAGGTTGGTAAGGCTAACCAAAATGAAAGGTTTTTAAAATTTTATTTGTGGGTGTGAGTGATTTCTAAGTATAGCAGAAAATAAAAGCAAAAATAATTAAGCTCTACGTCAGTGTAACCCAGTGGAACCCTGAATGCTGGAAGAATGCCATAAAATGAATTGTCCCTACCATCACTTTTAGGGACCTCAAGCCATCCTTCCAGGGCTACACATGTTTAAAGTGAACTAAAAATGGATCATGGACTGAAATTTAAAATGTAAAGCTATAAAACTTTTAGAAAAAAACATGGAGAAAATATTTTGGGCCTAGGGCTAGGCAACAAGTTCTTAGACTTGACACTGAAAGCATAATCCATAAAAGGAAGAATTGGTAAATTGGACCTCATCAAAAGTAAAACTTTTGCTTTGCAAAGACCTTCTTATAGGATGAATAAACAAGCTACAGACTGGGAGAAAACATTTACAAACTACATATCCAACAGTAATTACAATATGTTAAACAAACAAAAAAACTTCTGAAAACTCAGCAGTAAAAGATAAAAATCCAATTAGAATATGGGCAAACAACATGGAGACATTTCACCAAGAGGATATATAGATGGTAAATAAGCATATAAAAAACTATGTTCAACATCATTTGCCATTGGGAAATGCATATTAAAGCCACAGTGATGTATCACTACACTCTTATCAGAGTGGTAAAAATAAAAACTAATGACAACAGTAAATGCTGGCAAAGATTCAGAGAAACTACCTCACTTACACATTGCTGGTAGGAATGTAAAATGGGATGGCCACTCTGGAAAACAGTTTAGCAGTGGCTTATAAACTAAACATGAAATTGCCATACTGCTCCACAATTCTACTCCTGGGTGTTTATCCCAAAGAAATAAAAACTTGAATTCATACAGAAACCTGTATACAAGTATTTACAGCAGCTTTATTTGCAATAGCCAGAAACAGGAAATAACCCAGCTATCCTTCAACAGGTGAATGGTTAAACTGTGGTACATCCACACTGTGGAATATCACTCAGTAATAAAAAGCAATGCCTATGAATACACACAACTTCAGGGAATTAGCTGAAAGACAAAAGTTAATCCCAAAAGTTTACATACTGTATATATTTTTATAAAACATTTTTAAAATATAAAATTATACAAACGGAGAACAGATTCATGTTTGCCAGAGTTTGAGAGGAATGAGGGTGGGAGGAAGGGATATATGCATGGCTCTAAAAGGGCAATATGAGGGATCTTTATGGAGATGAGAATGTTCTGTATCTTTTTTTTTTTTTTTTTGAGACGGAGTCTCACTCTGTCACCCAGGCTGGAGTGCAATGGTGTGATCTTGGATCACTTTAACCTCCGTTTCTCAGGTTCAAGCGATTCTCCCGCCTCAGCCTCCTGAGTAGCTGCAACTACAGGTGCCCACCACGACGCCTGGTTGATTTTTGTGTTTTTAGTAGAGACAGGGTTTCACCATGTTGGCCAGGATGGTCTCAATCTCCTGACCTCGTAATCCACCCACCTTGGCCTCCCAAAGTGCTGAGATTACAGGTGTGAGCCACCGTGCCTGGCCAGTGTTCTTAATTAGTGGATCTATGAATCCCCATCTGCAATACAGCTGCACAGAACTAAATCCATATGCAAATCAATGCAAGTAAAACAAGGGAAGTCTGAATAAGATGAGTGGAGTGTATCAATATCAGTATCCTGCTTGTGATACTGTATACTAGTTTTGCAAGATATTGTCATTGGCAGAAACTAGGTAAAGGGTACATAAGATCTCTGTATTCCTTACAATTACATGTAAATCCATAATTATCTCAAAATAAAAACTATAATTGTTTTAAAAGTACCATAGGGCTAAACCAAACATGACTGCAGTCTAAATGCAGCCCTCAACCACCAGTCTGTAACCTGAAGTATGGTGGTTTTGAGCTTCTCACTACATTTGTATGAGGTAGGCATAATGTATTCCCATTTACAAATAAGGAAGCTTGGTATCCTGAAGTGCCTTGTCCAAGTTGTTAATGTTAATAAATCAACATATTTTGTTATAAGATTTTGTTGGCATAACTTTGGTAATTGTTTGGGGGATAAAAAATAGTCTCTTCTGATTTCAGCTACTTGTTAACTTACGTGGGGTAACGTCTCGATGAAAGGATGTATGTTGGCAGCTTTGGCTGCACTTACAATTTCATCCTGTGATACAACCCGGCTGTTGTCTCCATAGGCAATATTCTCGGCAATGCTGCAGTCAAATAGGATAGGCTCCTGAGACACGATTCCGAGTTGAGCTCTGAGCCACTGGACATTGAGTTTCTTTGCTTCTTGACCATCGAGAAGCTGAAAACCAAAGTCCACAAACTATAAGAAGGGTATAAAAAAGAAAAAAAACCTAAAAAGTTACTAGATTGTCCATTTGGAGGATTGTTGCATGAGGGTATCAGCAGCTGCAAAACAACAACCCTCCAAGACTTATACCATTGAGGCCAGCATGGCCAACATGATGATTTTTATGGTGATTAAGCCATCCCTATCCTGGTCTAATTGGCAAAATGGTAGCACATCTGACCCTCTTTTTTCACACTTCTCTTTGTCCTTGTCTGCCCTCCTCTAGCCATCTGTGTCCTACTCTGCGTTAAAGAAGCCTGCATCAAGGTGTCCCACTCAGATCTGCTGTCCCCAGAATAATCCTAACCCTTCACCTTGACTTGATTTCCCCTTCCCCCATGCACAGCAGTGAAAAAGCTGATCAGAAGCAGGGCCCCAAAAGCTGGTTGACTCTGGTCCTACCTCTACCTCTCTTTTCCCTGAAAACTACTAGCCTTAACTTTCCCTGAAAACTACTAGCCTTAACTTTCCCTCACCTCTCTGATAGCACTAAGGACAAGAATCCCATGGAAAAGGAACAAGTTACAAAGGGCAGTGTCTTTGGGAGGATTATTTTTGCTGGCAGTGATGGTTTTGTTTTTGTTTTACTTGCTATAGGCAGGAGGCATGGTGCTTCTAGGGAAGTGTTGTAATACGTACTTGAAAATACAGCCTTGTGTAAGGTAAAGGTTACAGGCAAAGGAATAGACACAAGTCCAGCTAGTCTTGATCTCAATAAAGAAAAAAATTCCCACCATAGTATCAGCACACCATATTTACAGAGTTGTGGTGAGCTGGTTTGCCTATGTTACCTGCAGAATAGTTATAATAGCAAAGCAGAAGATTTCCAGAGAGAAACAACTAAATTAGGCTTAACAAGGCTGATTTAGGCTTAACAACTATTAATAAAAGAAACAAGGCTTAACACTTTGGCGACTGTCTAATGGGAACAGGCTCCCAGGGCTCTGTCATGGGTGCTGTCCCAAGGTTATGGCAGATACAAGCATTATCAGTAAGAGTTGGTCTTCACTCAAGGAAGAGAGCCACGGGGCTACATGCTAGAAAATCAATGACAAAAGCCAAATATGAAAGGGCTGGAGGTTGAGGATCAAAGTCAAAGTTCGAGAGCCTAGAATTCAAGGTAAGAGAAGGCAGCAAAACTGAAAGCGGTGGGGAGGCAATAAGCAGGTAGCACCCTGTTTTGGAAGTCAGCTTTGAATTTGGGCAGGAGTCTGTAGTTCACCTTTATAAGCCAGTAAGTCAGTATTTGCTTAGAACAATCAGACTGACTGGAAAGGCCCATGACAGGGTAAAAATTAAACTTATATTCAGTATTTTCTGAGCTAGACTGAATTCCAGACATTCTGTCCTATTGTCCCCATATATTTCCCAGATATGGTGCCAGTTGGGGTTTATAGAATGTGGTCATTGTATCAAACAGGATTCTAGGTCTACATTTGTCCAATATTTTCCATTATGACAATATTGGTTGGGCCAATTAAAATATAGCCTTCAATCAAGTTATAAGGAAATGTGCTCACCACTGTCCCCGCCAAGGGGTCGTAGAACCTCTCCAGGAGCTGGACCACCGTGCTCTTCCCACAGCCACTGCTGCCCACCAGGGCTAGTGTCTGGCCTTTCTTCACCTCCAGGCTCAGCCCCTGAAGCACTGGCACGTTTGCTCGGGTGGGATAGTTGAACACGACTTCATTAAATGTTATATTTCCTTCAAATTTATCCTGAATAAATGTTTAAATGTTGCTATTATAATTGGCCTGATAATTATTGGAATAAGAAATATTATTTCAAGGAAACTTTACCAAAGACTGTAGTAGAGAAACATAAAATTCATATTTGGTATAGTTCTGGTGCCAGTTAATATTGATAGCAAGTTATTATGGTGTGAAATGAAGGTGAGAGATAGGGGTATAGGTGAGATTAGACAAAAAGTCATTACCATGAGTTGTTATCTAACTTAGTTTCTGATTTCTTTAAGATATTCATTTAGCTTTCCCAACTGCTTATTCTGAAGCTGGAATCAAGCCAGTGTCCAAAAGACTCTAAAGGCTTGGAAATTTAGCAACAGTTTCTACCCAAAGTTTCAGTGGGCAGCCCTGATGGCAAACCCTGGCAGTTTCTTAAGTTCACTTTCTTTATCTCACTCACTGGGCACAGCAATTTTATCAGAACATGAAATACCTGGGAAAGTCCTGGAAAGACTGTGTTAAGTCCTAGCCTCTTTACCTACACAGCTGCTTGTATATTACAATGTGTAGCATCTTGTGTCATACAAAGAACACTCAGATGTGAGTTTAAGTTACCTTTATAGATAATAAAGCACAGGATTATTACTCTCATTGTGAACGAACTGCCCTTCTTACCAATTACATCTTAACTATTATAAAAAGTGATTAAAGTCAAATTACTAATTGCATTAACATGGCAGAATTATACCTTTATGTAGAAATGACTAAATTTTTGTGGAAACTATTCAGTTCTAATATATCTGGTTTTCCCTTTTTTTAAATTTTGATGTGCTAAACTTCAGGATCCTTGAAACCACCTATAAAATTTTTAAATGCCAGTCAAGTTGCCCAAATATTAGCTATATAAATATTACAAATTAAATGAAACACATGTTGGTGTAATCATCACAAACTTATCCTGTAGCTATAATCTAGCAGACAGCAAACCTTAGGGAAAAATTGATCAAGCATCATCAGGCATCAGAGAACTTACAGGCTTCAGCCCCTCTTCACTGTAGCTGTCAATCAGAGGTTGTCTTTCAAACAGCATGAATAAGTGGGCTGCAGACAGCTTAGCTTTAGCATAGTCTGGAGCAAATGAACTGGCATGTCCTAGAGCCACTGCACCAAATACAATTGCAGAAAACACCCTAGACAGAGGTAGAGGAATTCAAAAATTAGCTTTTATAATTAACTCCATGATGTTTGAAAGTCTAAAGGTATAGTGCTTACCAGTATTTTTTCCCTTTACTCCTTAATCATCCCCTTTCTCCCCCGACATACATTTTCATAAAATTCTAGTAACAAGAGAAATCTAGGAGAGGGGCAAGATCCACTTCCTGAGGGTTTACCTTTTCTCGACTTGCTTTCTGACTTCCCTTTGCATAGTAGCCCCTAATTTCTTAGGACTACTGTGACTTCCCAAAGGTTTTTACTTTCAAGAAGAGGCTTATAACTGAATCTGATCTGTGAGCTCAGCTAATTTTAGTTGCTGGTTATACTCTTTTTAGAGTTGAGGGAATTGAAGCACAAAGTGTGTAAGGGCCTTGATCGGTTCCAAGTAAGCTTTTTCTGATAAAGCTCCGGCCCTGACTTCCAGTTTGTGGTTTCTTCTATACTACCACACAAATGATCATCATCATCACTGTAAATAATTTTTATTAGGGAAAATAAGCCTTTACTAGAAATAGCTTTTTATTTACAATTAAAATAACTATGCTATCAGTTATTATGCTTAGTATCTGGGTGATGACATGGTTTGTACACCAAACCCCCATGACATGAGTTTGCCTGTATTAACGAACATGCATATGTACCCCTGAACCTAAAATAAAAGTTAAAATAACTATTGACAGCACTCTGGAAAAAAAAGTCACCTTAAACTAAAGTTCTATTTTCTAATTATATGCTCTTTAAAGATGGATATTGATTATGACAACTTTTAGGAAGGGCTAAAGATCCTGAGATCTACAACTTCACAAAGCAATTTACTTCTGATACCAGCACTACCCCAGAGAAAGGAGTGGGAGTTCTCTACTAATAATGGAGAACTTTAAGTTTTCACCTCCAAACTTCTAAAGCTAAGATATTAAAAATGGGTTTTAATACCTAGGGGCTGGGATGAGAGGTATAGTAAAACTTTCCTTTAAATGCTTGACGAAAAGGTGAGTTGCCAAAAACTAAGTTTTAAAATAGTGATGAACAACCCACATGTGGCTGCATAGCTTCCCTGTACTGCCTAAAGCTGTCTTCTAGGTTTCCATAATTTAACATTTCAATGATTTTAAAAAAGAAAGGAAGCAGGAATAATGTAACTTTCCAACGGTTTTCACTTTCAGAAATGTTCTCAATATTTTTTATACAATAAATAGTTGTACTCGAAGTTGTAATCCCCAGCTGCTAGTTCCATTTGTCCCCCAAAATCACTCCTCACTTTTTACCCATCTCTACCTTCTATCCCCCTACTCCATGTCTGGGGATTCCAACTATCATGAACTGAATCAAAAGGTTTTCTTGTCCTCTGGTTTCATAGGATTTGGCCAATGGAAGGCACAGCAGAGGATAGGGAAGCTGGAAGGGAGTGAGGCCAAGGTATTTGTTTCTTTGGCTTCTTTCTTGTCAGATTGCTTGTGCAGTTGCTGTCCCTCCATCAAAGACCACAGAAAGCACCTATGCTGAGTTCTGGCTATCTTTCCCTTCTCTTGCCTTGAGGCTTAGGGTGGTAGCAGTTTCTAGCTGGGTATTGCTGGGGTGTTAACTTCCTTCTTGGGTACTGCTTACCTTAACACTTTCCAGGCCTTTGTAAATAGACCCTTTAGCAAACTCATCAATTAACCCATTTGCTGTGCCATTTGTTTCCTGCTGGGATCCTGATACAAAGATTATATAGATACATTTTTTCATGGTAATTTTAATTTTGGATGAAAAAAAAAACCCAGCTCTTACACACTTTCGCTTTTTTGTCTTGACCCTGTTTCAAAAATGGCTGTTCACCACTGCTTTAAAATCATCCCACCAGAGCAGAAACATACCAAATGATCTTAAAAAGAGTTGCTTCCCTCTTTCAAGCCTAGATTGCAACCTAATGGAATGTGCTGAGCACATTATGAAAGAAGGCATCAAACAGAAAGACCAGTAGTTCGCCTTGGAAACCAAGGAAAAAGGAGAGGCTGAGAGGCAAATGTTGGCAGGGCTGTCTCATCTCAGGCCTGGTTAGGGAGAGAGTGCCTTTGCCAGACTTCCAACAACTATTCCCATCTCGTTTTCCAGGCCATGTTTTGGTTGTAGATAATAGTAAGCTATATAACCCTGTTTTGAGTCCATGGTCACCAGCAACTTTCTAATTACGATTTTTTCTGCCTATATTCTATAATGAGAAAATTTGCATCATCCTGACCAGGATTATATGTACAACTAAAACTGTGCTTTCTGATCATTTTCATAAGCTTAATTGTAGCCCGCAAAATGAAACTGCACTTGGAGTATTAACAAGATCAGATCTCTGTGCCTGCCAGGATGGAAACTGTGGTAAATTTAAATCCCTGACCTCATCTTTGGACACAGGAGTCATTTTTTTCCTACTCTAGACTTTTGCATAAACCTACTAAAACCTTATTATAGAATAATCTTAATATTTCTAAAGCTACTTACAGAATAACATCTCTGAAGCGCATATGTCCATTCACAATGAGATACGCACCAAATCGAAAACAACCGGCATAGGAAAAATACATAAATGCTTGTGAGATACTAAAAGTAATTCCATAGATGTGTGCCTTCTGCACAGAATTCCTGAAAAGCAAATCAGTATACTTGTAACCATCTCTTCAGCCTCCCTTAGCGCTGTGTAGTGGAAAGAGCACGGCTTCTAAGTCTAGCCGAGTGGGTTTAAGTTCCACCTCCAGTTATATTAGTTTGGGTAAATGATAACTTCTCTAAACATTTATACCATGGAAATAATCACTGTAATGCAGAATTGTTTTGATAATTAAAAACCATATAAATGTCTAGCACAGTGCCTAGTTCATAGTGGTTCCTCAAATGATAACTGATATTATTACATATTAATATCTGATGACTCCAATGTTCAACTCCTATTAAGCATAGTTGTTGTTTCAAAAATACCTAAAATGTCAGGATCTGAATTTAAGTTTGAATTATCTGAATGTGATTTACTACTATTATGTTGTTTCCTGTAACTAATTGTACTCTGTTAGGTTAAAATTCATGTTTCAGATTCACAAAAGTTGAGTCCCTGAAGTTTACATAGATATACACCAGAAGTCCTTTCCCAAGCTAGATCCTGCCAGCCGCCCCTGTATATAATTTATTTTGTACAGTTTCTAATTTGACTTCATGCTATACTTTATTGGCTTCTGAATCCTCTAAAAGAACTATAATTGAGTTACTCTCAAATATGAGGACGTTTTTGGCAAAAGGAAAAATTCAAAGTATTACTAATTTGGATGGTTTAACTTATGTGCTGTGAACATGGTGTTACAAAACTTGAGCATTCTGTGAAGCTATTGAATCTTTAAATTATAACCAAGTTCATAATTAGCTTCACCTTTCTATTCTTCCTTAACCCTCCTTGAAGTTAAAAATAGGTCATCATTAATGGTGCATACATGTTTTATGTCAAACAACAAATGGACACAAAGGTGTAGCTGCATGTTATTTAGTATCATATGAAGTGTGCATAACTGAGGAGATGGCATAAATTGAGACTTTCAAAGATATCTGTTCAAATTTGCAAGTGTTCAAAACTACTGTTCCAGTCTGCAAAATTGTAATCTAAGTTGTGTTCAACTTTGTGTTAAAACATACTCATTTATAAAATCAGGCTGCAGTGGAAATGAGTGGCAAATGGTGCCATTAGGAGTTTCTTGAATTGCTCAACTATAAACCACTGAAATAGTCTGTGTTTCTTTATCTTCAGAGTAGGTTGGATCTGGTCCTCATTCAGAGAACAAATGAAATACTTTCCTCTGGAACATACCCAATAGCAAGTCTCACTTTTGGTTCAGTCTACACACTGCAAAGAAAGGTTTGAGCAATTCCTTAAAGGAATGTTTGTCTTAAGTCACCCAGATAGGTTATTTATGTTGCCTGCACTGATAACCAAAGACTGTGCAATTCTCTATATCTTTTACGTCTTGGAGACCTATTCTTGTTGTTTGCATAAGATGTAAAAAATATAATTCTGTGTCCTAGTCACATCAAAAAGCTACTTATTTTCAGTGACAGAATTGTTGAAAAAAGGCCACCCTTATAGTCATATCATTGTTTGGAGCAGCAGAGCTTTTATTATCTTTTGGGGACAATAATTCAGCCTTAGGAAAGCACTAGGTTCTTAGCAGGAATCATATGGTTCATTACCTGTAAGGTCCATACAATTTTTCAACATACATTGATTCAAATTTTCTTTCCTGGGTCAAAGACACAACTGTCCTAATATTTTCTATTGCCTCTGTTGCAATCTGTAACACAGAATAGACCTTCATTAGAAGTGGTGTTTTCACTTCTGAAATAATGAAAAATAAGCCCTAGGGCTCTGTCAAAAGTATCCTGAAGGTTACGTTGATAGGCTTTAATTTCCTTTAAATTAAAAACCAAAGGCATAATCTGTTCAAGACTAGCTTTATGACAAAACTGGTACTTCTGGCTGTGCTAAGTATGGTAGGCAAGTCTTTGTATGCTCAGGAAGGCTGATCAGCTAAGGGCAAGAACTGTGGCCTGGGAACCAAGGGCCTGGTTCTATTCCCAGCCTGCCACCAGGCAGTTACATGACTGGCCTTAGTCACAACCCCTTTGTGGCCTGGCTTTCTTCACAAGGCAGAGTCCTAAAAGAAAGGATTAGGCTGTGATTTCTAAGGGCCTATTGGAGCTGCCAATTATTTCCTCCCTGAGTATAACTTCTTATAAAAGCTGTCCACCCACAATGGGAAGGAGATCCCAATTGTCAACAACATGAGCATGCTTTAAATCCGTGATTAAATCAGAGGCAGACATCTGACTAATCTGGGTCAATCAGATTTGGTTTCCTGGCCCTGGACACAAGTTTGAACCGTGAGGCCCTGTGGCTTCAGAGGCTGATGTCACATTGGGTATGTGTAAGAAGCTGGTCTGAATATACAGCATCCAAGGAATGGAATAGATGTATAGGAAGACTCAGATATTAGAGCCTGTGGCTGTAAGAGCCAGTTACACACAAACTGCCTGTATTTCTTGCACTTTGGAGTGTCCTTATATCAAATCGCTTTTACCCAAACCAGCCAGAGCAGTTCTCTGATTCTTATAGCCAAACCACCCTTGACAAATGTTCATTGTCTGTGACTTAGCTATTTAGTCTAAATCTTAGTTCTGCAGTTGAGTCATCTAAACCAACAGCACATGGAGCATAAGATCTTAATTTTAGGTTTTTAACAGCTTTAAGACATTTTTTTTTACCTCAGTTCTTAGCTTCTGCAATGAGCTGAAAGGAAGATATGTGATGCTTGAGACTGAATAACCATAGATTTTTCATTTGTAATAAAGATATAACAGATAGCAATTACAAGAATAGAGAAAAATTACTGAACTTTTACTATGTCCAAGTATTACCTCATTCACCAATATGATCTCATTTAGCCTCACAACCTTGAAAGGGAAATAGTATTCCTATTTACACAGATGAGAGAACCGAGGCACAGAGAAGTTAACTGAATTGCCTTAAGTTCTAAAGTTAATAAGTAGCAAAGCAAGAATTCCAACTGAGACTATCTGATGTGGAGTCCATGTTCCTAAGCCATAATGCTATTCTGCTACCCCTGCTGTGTAATTTACACAAGGAGAAACCAGTAATGACTTGACACTCCTCTTGACATTCTAGTCATGGGTCAACTCCCTTGCGGGTTAGCTGTGGCACAGAGGGCCCTTAATCTCAGTGACCAGACAAGCCCTGGGTCAAGATGGTTATGAGGCAGTCTTCCCTCCCCACTCCCTGCCCAGTAACCAACACCCTCACTACCAATCCCTTTTTGGAAAATTGGGATGGGAATACCTCAAACCCTGTTGTACTTTAATGATGATGAAACTGTACCCAGGTAAATGAGAGTGTTTCTTTTTAAATAAACAGTGATTTGGGGTTTTTCTAGAACCTTCTTTCCGACTCTTATTCTCAAGCAAGTGCTGACTGAGTAAACAATATTGAACTATGATTGAACTGCTGATATTAACATTTAAAAAATTTTTAATCTTTCATATTTAAAATCTTTCATATTTCATATTTAATCTTTCATATTTCATAACCCTATTAGGTTAAAGTAGCTACTAAAAAAATTTAAACTGGCCAGTCTGAGTTATTCAATCTCTGATGCTTAGAATAACAGGATTTTAGCTGGAAGGAACTTGGGGCAGTATCTGGTACAATTTCTCATTTTACTAAGGTAGGACGTGAGGACTAGAGAAGTTGGGGATCTTCTCCAGCCTCACACACTGTGAGTAGCAAGACCAAAGCTAATAACCCAAGATTTTGTTTTGTTTCAATACTGCTCAATTCTACCTGCTCTACTCTGACAAAATTCTAACAATTAATGGAGCTAAGACTATTAACTAGATTCAAGATGTTTTCTATCATGTAACTTGTCTAAGAAAAGTTTATTTTCATTCCGTCCAACTGACCATTCTCCCATATGAAATGTGGAAAGAAGCAGGATTGAGGGGCAGGGGAGGAAACAGAGCTACACAGTGTTTCTTCAGCAGTTAGTTGAGACACTCAGAAGTCAAGGAAATGATGCCCTAAAGTACCCACAGCCAGCAGCCAAGAGAATCTTCAAGAACTCTAGACACCCAGGGGTTCCCAAGTCCTGGGAACCACATATTGTCCTAGCAAGCTCCAAGTCCTGGAGAGGATGCAGCGTGAAAATGAGGAGAGTGAATTCTGATGGAAACCTGGAGATACTATTATACCTAACGCTGCATGCAGCGGCAGCTGATGCTGATTACAAGAGGACAAGAAAGGATTTCACCAGACATAATTGGTTTAGTGGAAACATGGTTGGTCCGAATGTTAATCTTCCCTCTTAATATGGTGCCTCTGAAGCTAGTCACTCACCCAGTCTCTGATGCCTTCTTCCCTATAGAGATACTGTCTGTTCCACTTCTCATAACTAGTTAAGGTCAGTTGCAGTAATGCTTGTAAAAGGGCTTTGTAAAGTGCAATGCTATAAAACCTATATCACAATTTATATTTATTATCTGCTTCACTTCCTCATGTTTCAATAAAGGATAATAATTACATAAATAAGACTAAAAATGTTCATGGTTATAATCTACATGTGAACATTTCAGTGCATGTACGTGTAAATAAAATGTTTATGTGTAGATTTAGACACTTAAACACATATAAAGAGACCATATAGTAGAGGTAAGAGCTTTGAAACTAGACCTGAACTTAAATCCCAGCCAAATCTCTAACTTCTGTTTGAATCTCAGGTTCTGCATTTCTGAAATTGGGATAACAATAGTGCCTGCATTATAGGATTATTGTGAAGATGTAATAAATTGGTGCATATAAATATGTAGCACAATAACTGGCACATAGTAAGGCTCAAGTAAATGTTAAGCCCAATTGCCATTATAGTGAGAACCACAAAATTGAGGCATTACTGCCATCTGGTGGCTGCCATCTTAATTATAGAAATCACAGCCAAGAAGAAGAGGCTCTCTTAAATGCCAGCACATGTCCGACCCTGAACAATTCCCTTACAGTCTTCTGCATGAAGGTTTGTGAAACAGGGATGACATTTGTCCAAACAGTAGCATTTGGACATGAAGTAAAATGAAATGCACTTTGAATATTCAGAAGTTCTTTATCATAACTATGTTAAGTGCTTTCTATAGGCTAAACGTTTTATGTTAATCACCTTATATTTAAGTTCTAGACATTAATACAGTAAAATATTTCATACACAATTGACAATTATTAGTTGTAGTGGGCACAAACATTTAATTATTAAAGCCTGCATATCATGATAAATAATTCAAATAAAACACATGTCTAAAAACAACACTTAACACCAATTGAAACCTTATTTGACCTACCTTTCCAGCAGCTTCCAGTTCTTTTTTATCTCTTTTGGCATTTCCAGCCAACAATTTCATTTCAACAATTCCTGACACAGCAATAATTGGAACAACTGCTAATAGCAATAGGGTTAACTGCCAACCGTAGATAAATGATATGATAATACCAGTTCCAAGGTTAGCTATATTCTGTGCAATTAAAGCCAACCTGGTTCCTGTGGCCTGGGAGAGAAAAAGCACAAAGCAACTGTAGTTTTAAGCTCCAAATGCATGCGCTCCAGCCTTAGCCCCTTGGTCAGAATGATGAGTGGGTTCTGTGCCTGAGCTACATTGGCTTACTTTCATTACAATAAACCCACAACACCTGTGCTTAACTCATGAGGCTCTGCAGACTTTTCTTCATTGTGCCTTTACACTCTCATTCCTCTCCTGCCCACCTGAACCAACATTCTAGAACCAAGTAATCAACTTCTCTGCTTTGTGGATGGGCAGTGGGGGTGCATGTATTTTTTCACAGATGCAATGTTCAAAGAGGAAACTAACTCCAATGTACCTGGGTAATTTTAAAGACCATTTAATTCAAAAGTGTAAAAGGGAAAGAGACCATCTGTTGTTACAAAGGGTACGTGTCCTAAGAGACAATCCACCACAAAGCACATATAAGGATGAATTAGTGTTGTACCACTCAGAAAACAAAGGTGGCTGTAGCAACATTGCAGTCAGCTCTCTGCATCCATTCCTCCTTCTCCTGTTGTGTGGAAGCAGTGAGCTGCAAAGTAACCCACCTCAGCTAAAGGGGTGGGGGACGTAGGCCACTCAGAACACCACCATCCCCTGGAGACAGTGGTTCAGGGTGGGGCATGTGACCCAAATTAGCCCAAATTAGATTTCAGCAAAGGGTTTTTGTTTGGTGGTTGAGGTAGAGGTGTGTGCTCTCTTTCACTGGATGGGAAATAAGGAAGCCTGTAGTTCTAATTACTATTAGCAGCCATCCTGTGACTGCAGGGAATCAGCCTTGGGATAAAGCGAAAGCCAATGATGGGAACCTGGATTCTGGATTAAATCTGGAGGGGGCAGTGGGTCAATCAACCTTGAAGTTTAATCTTCTGCTTATTGTTTACAGCAGTTTTGATTTGAGCTTTCTGCTATTTCTAGCTGGAAGCATCTTAACAAGTGTGGGTATGCTACATGCTTATCTAAAACCATGTTATGTAAAAAAATACAAGTAGAGTGCAGTCTACCTACTCCTTGGACTTGGGCAGCATCTGTGGCAAGTCTTGTAGAAAGTGCACCAGTACTGTTTTTATGGTCATCAAACCAGCTCATGTCCTATGGCATAAAATACACCTTTATGTTAGTTCAAAATTAAAACAAGCAAAGAAAACCAGACAAAGCCTCCCAAAGCTCCAATGCTGAGGAAATTTAGGGGAGACCTCATATGCAGTGTAGAGTCCCTGGCCTTGCTCTGAGCACACACCCCCAGAATCTAGCAGAACCCAGCTTCCTGACTGCTCTGTGGTAGCAGGGAGGGCATCTCTGGTCTAGTGGGGCAGGGCTCACCCAGATGGCTGCCATGCTCCTTGCCAGCTCCTCCCAAGGCTGGGAGGCTGGTAGGCATTCCATTCACCCAATCATCAGGTCTTTCACTATGGACACTTCTGCCCTGATATGGTGTTGTCTCTCATAAAGGGTGGTGGAGCTGTCTTGGACATGTTGTTCTGATAGATTCTAGGCAGGAGAAAATAAGCACTGGTTTCTCACCAAGCTTTTGTTTGATTTTTTGTTAAACACTGATTAAAAGTCTGTCTGATCTCCAGTTAGCCACAGGGATAAAAAAAAGAAGCATGTCTGAGACTTAATTTTAATTGTAAGCTACTCATCCATGGCATCTTTTACCTTCACATAAAATAATTTTTCCTGCATAGCAAGAGTTTAGGGGATACTGAAATAGGATTTGTAAACAGATTTAATCAGAATATACTACCTACTATGTGCCCATTTGTGAACAGAAATGTAATCAGTTCCTGTCAATTGAATGGATAATATTCTGGCCCTCTCTTAGGCATTTTCTATAAAAATAGATAATTCATGTTTGCATATTTTCCTATGTCAGGCACTAGAATGTGAACTTACGAGGAGAGCAAATAATGGATTGTATGTACAGTACCAGCCACCAGCACAGTGTCTGGTACATGATAAGTAATGTTTGAATAAACAAACAAGTGAATTAATGTGAAAATAGACCTCAAATAAGAAATAAACAAAACTCAATTATTAACATTTGAGGATACCTACAGTTAGTATGGTAGATTGTGGTACATGAGATTAAATGCTATCAACTAGGTTTTTCTTGGTTTAAAGACATCCTGGAGTCTCAATGGACTCACCAGGGCCTGCACAGGATCCAGAAAAGAGATACAGGTCTTCGAAATGATAGTGTCTACATGGAGAGAGATATTTACAGAATAAGCCAAAGCTACCCAAATAAAGCCTATTTCTATGAAAAAACAAAAACAAAAAAACCAAAAAAAACATGAGAAGTCTTTAGCTCTTGAAGGACCAGGACAATTTGCAGGACTCTGCCCCATCCTTGCGTGAATACCCTGGGGGGAAAACATGCATATCGACATAACAATAAGAACAGTAAGAAGCTTAATATGGAAGAAATGTGAAAGATCAGAAGGCATTCTCCAGCGTACACTCCTACCTGTCTTAGCATTGCTTTAAAAGCCATTGACCGCAGTCTTCTGGTGAGGATCTCGCCAGCTTTCCCAAACGTGAAACCCTGGTTGAGAAAAAAGGCTATGGTCTCTTTTGATCTTTATGTATGTAATTGCACCAGACCAATCATGTTCAACTTTTATGTAGCAAAGTTATGAGTTGTTTTACAGTTGCCACGGATCCTCAAGTCATGTTAATAACCTGAGCAGCCCCAGATGAATCAAGCGTGCAACCATAGCAGGAACCTAAGTGCTCCGAAACAAGAATCAGGGACTGAATTAAGAAGCAGACACCACATGGCAGGATGCAGGATTCAATCAGATTGAGCTCTGACACCACCCCATGGCAGGATCCAGTCAGATGGTGCTTCCCAGCATCACTTCATTGCAAGATCCAATCAGATCACACTTCATTACCATACGCTTATAAAACCTGACCCAGCCTCCAGTTTGGGGAGATACTGCTTTGGGAACTAAGCTCTGTGAGCTTCTCACTTGTGACAAGTTATAAAATTCCTTTGCTAAATCCTCCTTGATGTGGTCATTGGGTTGAAACCCACCAAGTGACCAAACCTGCCCGTTGTGTGGGTAACAGTTGCTAGTATTCTGACACAGGTGCCTATATTCACATTGATTTTACATTATTTGTATGTTAACTATTTAAATAACAAAAGTCCAGGACCAAATACGAATTCAAAGCCCCCACGTCAAATTCATGTACTGCAAAATCATCAGTATGCATTAGAATCAAAGGCCAAAAATCTTAAAGGTGTCCAGTTCTGGCTTCTAAACCATTCTAAATAGGTTTATTTTTCAAAACTTTGAAGGACAACATCTCAGTGACAAAGATACTGTGTTTAACTACAAAATTCAGTGTGTTCCTACTACTTCCAATAAACCAGTTAAATACAGAAGTAACAAAGTCCTACACACGAATTCATTTTGGCTCATGCAGTGTAAAGGAAGGATGACCTTAGAAACAAGATCCAAATGAGTATGCTGGTTCCTGGTCACAGCTCCACCTACACTCAGATTGGGGAACAATCAGGGTACTCTTCCTTCCCCAGCCTCTTTGGGACAATTTCCTACTTTCTAATTACCACATCCAAACTGGAGAGGAGTCCAGATGTCCAGAAGTGGGCTTACTTCTGGGACGTGTGAGTCTCCAGCCACAGTGTGAGTGTTGGGGTAGCCGTGCCGAGGGCACACGGGGGAGTGCACATCAGAACTGTTTACTAAGCCAGGGGGATGGATGATCAGTGCACCCAGTGAATCGGCCCCAGGTGTTCCTTGTCCAGGACCAGACTTCCCTCCCCCTCCATTTGCTGACGGATTGCTACAGGTTCTATGCATCAGCCCACTGTTCCTGCGGCCCCTGAAACACATTTTCTAGCTGCACTCCCTAGCATGCCAGGGACTGGGGCTGGATCAGATCATTGAGTTGTGTCTAGTAGGGCAATGATTTCTAAATAAAAAACTTGGTTTACTTTGCCATTGGTTCAACAATAATAAAAGAGAAGCATGCTGGCATGACTAGGAAACACTATTTTGCTGACTTGATGGATTGTATTATATTCGAAAGGCCTATGTGGTGCCCACTGGGTTAAAGAGACAAAAGAAATTACAGAGAAGTCTAACTGGGTAGAAAAGTACAATTAGAGAGTTTGACTAGTTTATTTTGGCCAGGTCTACAACGTTAGAATGCAAAATATTATGTTCTTTCAAATAGTTCATCAATTAAGTAGGAAAAGATCAGAGAAGTTACTTGATATGCTATAAAGAGTAACAACAGAAAAGAGAATGCTATTGGACTGTACTTTCCCAGTTCCCAACCTGTTGAATTTAAGTTACTCTTATGTTCTGCAGTAAACTGAGGTCTCTTGTCCTTGGTAATGAATGTCTGCTGAGGGCAAACTTGTAATGTAATATAAGTTAGGACACAGGGAAGTCACACTTCCCCCTGATAAGGAGTCTACCCTCCAGCAGAGCCTTATGCCAATCATGTTTGCAATTTATTTCACTGTAAGAATTTGGAAGCTCCATTAGGTTTCATTTAATTTCTCTAATTAAATTATAAACTTGACGAGAAAGGCAAATCATGGGTACCTACCTGAAGGAAGAAAGTAAAAAAAGAAATAATTCCCAGAAATAAGAAAATCAAAGAGAATATGTTGCACTTCTGCTGCTTCACTGCATCATCGCCTGGTCCAAAAATCTACAAAAGAATATTTAAAACGCCCACTTGGATTACATAACTGATCCTTCTTCATTCCTCTCATAAATAGTGGCTTGAGTGTCACATGTTTAAAACTAGGCTTCAAATATGTAGGGTTTTGGTAATTGTGGTAAAACATACATAACACAAAATTTACCATTTTAACCATTTTTAAGTGTATAATTCAGTGGCGTTAAGTACAGTCACATTGTTGTGCAACCTTCACCAGTATCCATCTACAGAACTTTTCGCCTTCCCAAACTTCCCAAACTTGATACCATTACACTGACTCCCCATTCCCTCCTCCTCCCAGCTCCTGGTAAACTCTATTCTACTTTCTGACTGCATGGTTGTTAACATAGGTTGACATACTGCATATGGACTGTGAGTGGTTGCACATTTTAGCATTTGTTCCTCTTCCTATATGTCCCTTGCTCCCTGTGACTCCTCCCTGTCCCAGCCCTCCACTTCTCATTCCATCAGGCTTCCACCCAGAGGGGCCTTTCCTGAGCATCCTATCTGAAACAGCACCCCCAGCTAACACCTCTCTATTACCCTACCCATCTTTTAAAACACTTGTTATCCCTCAACACGTTACATGTTTGTGGGGTTATTTTTTTGTTTGTCCATTGCATGTCTTCCCCGACAGAAACCGCTGTTTGAGGGCACAACTTGGTTTATTTGTGTACCACTGTATCTCCAGTGCCTGGAGCAGCACTAGGCAGATAGATGCCCCAAAATATATAGTCCACATTGCCTTGAATTGCAAGAGAGCCAGAGCTTGCTTTGTTTTGAAACTTTAAAAGATTTGGAGGAGGATCTTTTCTAATTTATTTATTTTTTGGCTTGTGGTCTTAATTGTGGATCGATGTCCAACATCACAAAAATAATAAACTCGTAACATGATGGAGAATTATTTATCCTCAACAACAAAGTCTCTCCAATAACATTAGAGCTTGACTGAAATTGTAGAATATGAATTCTGGATTTCATGGAATTGATGGAGGCTTTATATTTGTGATAACTTCCTTTAAATATCCCCCAATTAATTGAATGATGGGCTAGTATGTTTTCTTTCTTAGTCTTGGACTCCCCAAGCCTTGGAAGGATTGCTAAAATGGGGTGGCTATCGCTTTTTGAATACTTACTACAAGGCACACACTCTTAAATGCTTTCCAGATAGTTACCTATATAATCTCTTAATCCTCAGCCATGTTGTGAGGTAGATTTATTGTATAGATGAAGAAACTGAGGTACCGAGAGCTACTGAGTGGTGAGGCCAGTCTATACCCAGTGCCTGGACTCTTATTAAACTCTATGACTTTAACCCCTCCCTGCTCCACTCTCTCTCCACCTCACTGTGTGACTTGTACCAGCTTCTCTACACAAACAGATTGGGGATCATTGTCTGACACCAGTTTCACCAAATGAAGAGAGCTCATTAGAATGCCTTCTTCATTGATTTTACATTTTATAATTTCATTAATATCATAACTTAGAGTGATTCAAAGGCTACTTATCTTTTCCCTCACAGCTTTTCTCAAAAGGGATTTAAGGACTTTGGCTTAGTTTAATTTAAGGCTGCTTAATCCCAGAATGGAGCCAGTCAGTGAGGTTGGGAGAAGCAGCAGCTGATGAATTGATCTAATTCAGGCTGTTATGTGATGTTTGCAAACTTACCGCTATGATCTCTGAGAATATGACTGAAAATGCCGGCTGAAGCCCCCCATTGGCAATGGCACATACTGTTCCCACGACAAAGTAGGGCCATTCTGTTTTATCCAGTTTCAGGACCTTCAGAAAGGACACTGGTGGCACATTTGCTTCCTAGAACATATAAACATCAGGGCAAACTGGTGATGACACAACAGTTATCAGAGTCTGTAGACATAGAAAAGGCATGGCCATTGCCCTCAAGGGACTCGCAAACTAGGTGCAGAGAATGACAAGCAAACTACTAGAGAGTAGGACAGTATATTATAACATGTTAACAATGTTTACTGATTACACATCATAAGCTGAGTATGGGTTGTTCAGCCAAGAAATAACCTTCATGGGATGCTTAGCCCGTCCCTATTCTGGCCTCAGCAGACTGCAAGGTAGCAGGATCTGGGCACAAATACCTTGGCATCCAGCTCTGGAGTTACACAACACTGTGTTGGTGTGACAGTCATGGCTGGACCACATAAGCCGAGCTGCAGTTTTCTCATATATTATGATACAGTCCTGCCTCTCTAACAGGGATGATATCTGGGTCACATGAGACAATACACCTGAGTAGATGGATAAACATCTTTGCAAATGTAGGAAACCATTACTAACTGGAGAACATGGGCTTGGCCTCCTAACCACAAAACCTTGCCTTTTCTGTACCATATTTCCAACTCACAAAACCAAATTAATTACATTCCTTTTCTCTTATCACACTTTTCCCTGTGCAGACTTCTCTTATTTCATAGCTTAGCTTGTTTGTGATTTTTTTGTTTACATATTTCCATTTCTAGTATGTAACTTTTTTTAAGGTAAAGATTATGTCTTTATATTCCTAGAAAGTAGTCCAATTCCTGGCACATATAAGATTCTCAGCAAATGTTTAATTAAATGTCTGGCCAAGCATGCAGGATTTAGGTCTCATAAAGAATGTTTTGATGATAGAAGCAGTTTAACATTAAACTTGAGACAGAGGTGACTATGGAATCCCAAAAGCTTGAGGTCACTGAGAAAGGTTATATTTATATCTCTATAAAACAGAGAATATAGAAGTAGGTTCTACTGAGCCTTCTTTCAAATTACCAATTTTTTCTGTATTTCAGGGGTTTTTTTTTCCTCCCTAGTTAACATTATCTTTAAGTCCCTATCTCCAGCATAATGAATGAATCTTTTTCTTTGGTTACTGCTCTTCAGCACACAAACAGGTCCCTCTAATCAGACTTAATCTCTCCCTCTCCTTTGGCATGTTGTTTTCTCCCTATGATGGTACTTGGGACAATCTTGTTGATTGCAGCATTTCCTGCCTCCCCCTCTTCTCTGTGCATTTCTTCAAGAGACGTGCTCCTATAAAATACTGGAGTTTAAAGAGATAGCAAAATAACTCTGAAAATAAATGAGGAAATGAAAAGTGGATAATTTCATAGCCAAAAGAGGGGAAATTGCTTATCTGACTTATAATAATGACGCTCCAAAATGGTACAATTGTTATTCTTCTTTCTATAAATATACCAAGATTAAGACCTCTAAGAGAGTCCTTGTAATTTCTGCAGTAATAGCATGCACAGATAAAAACAGATGCAATGAATTATTGGTAGAATTAGTTTTCTCAGGCCAACAAAAGAGTAAAAACAAACTCAGTCTTCATTAACAAATAACATCAAAATATATCAAAACTATATCTTGAAATAAGGAAATCTTTTTTTGGAATGGATTCCCTCTGTATAATAAAATTATTTGTTCCAGCCTGGGCAACATGGTAAAACCTCCCCTCTACAAAAAGCACAAAAAAATTAGCCAGGTGTGGTGGCACACACCTGTAGTCCCGGCTACTCAGGAGGCTGAAGTGGGACAATCAGTTGAGCCCGGGAAGTGGAGGTTGCAGTGAGCCAAGATTGCACCACTGCACTTCAGCCTGGGCAACACAGCAAGACCCTGTCTCAAAAAATAAAATTAAAAATAAATAAATAAATAAAATTATTTGTTAACTGGAATTAATAATCTCCTAAATCCAACGTTTCTATTTCTCACCATTCTCCTCTTTTTCTAAGTAAGAGAATTCCAATCTAATTTAGAATGTCAATGCATACAGCAAAAAAAAAAAATTGAATTTTCCATACTCATTGCTAAGTATGGCCATGTGATCGAATTATGACCAATGACTTATAAGTAATAGTATTGTGTGGGAATTCTGGAAAACCTCTTTGTTTCTTCCTGTTGCTTGGACCACAGATGTGATAGGTAGGGCTTCAGGAGCCACCTTAGATCATAAGTGACCCTGAGGATGGAAACCTGATGCCAGGGTAGTGCAGATAAAGATGAAGGGAGCTTGTGTCTATGGGGACTGTGGAGCTACTGTTCTAGCCCTGGGTTTTTCACCTCTAAGATTTTGGCATGTGAAACAGAAATAAAAACTCTTAATTTGCTTATGGATGCTATTCTGGGTTTCCTAATATAGATAATCAAATGTAATCCTACCCAATAGAGTATGCAAATATCAGGGCCTCTCGTTTTGGACCAGTCTTATTACCTCTGGACCTCAAAGATGAATGTCAAATTTAATTTTAATATTAAGCACCTCAGCGTAAAGACTACATTTCTGGATTTTTTTCCCTTGAAAATCCATTTGTAATTGGAACTGACTTCAATTCATTGTCAAATACATTTAAAATTTAAAAATTTTTTTCTTTACAAAGAGTATGGCTCATAGTAGCAGTCATCTGTGCCTGAAAAATATTTGCAAGGCTAAGAATTTCAACAATTGTAGCAAAACTACAAAGTAAAAGACTTAATTTAAGTGAAAAACAACTTACAAGTCCATCGGTTTCCACATCAAGGCTCTTCTGACACATTTGTGAATTTTTAAGGTTTTTCTGAGTAGAATGCCTAAATAGGCGAGATTTCCAGCCATTTGGGGCCATTCCAGTGGCAGCCTTTTCATCATTTAGTTCAAATTCTTCTGACTGGATCTGGCTTCCTGATGTCTGAAAGAATATCAAGACATTAAAGTGTGTGTGTGTGTGTGTCTCCAAATGGATGTAACCTCCAAGTTTAGAATCATAAAGCAATTTGGAATATAACATGTATCAAGATTTTCAGATTTCCTAACTGCTTCTCAATCAAGGATAGCTAGAAAACTATAAAGTATAGAAAGGTTAAATTCAATTTGAACAATAAGAAAATCGGAGTATAAGAATATTTTCTAAAAATTTAAGGACACATTTTTCGTAATCCAGAAGGTATATAGGAATTTACTTAATATGCAATAATCCAGGGAACAAGTCATGGCCACCAAGAAAGGGAAGAAGACTACATGGAAACACTAACAAGGGCTTGTTTTTAAAGCTACAAACAAGAAAAGCTGAATCAAAGGGCCTGGTCACTACCCACGGGAGGTAAAACTGTCTTCCTCGACTGGCTGAGTATGGTCATCTTCCTTCCTCACAGTCCTGCTCTCATGCACACAACGAGACCCAACATGCAGGCTCAGCCTCATTGCTGGCTGTGAGATCAGTTCTCTTTTTAATGGGAATGGGGGTGGGGGTGGTGATCTAAGGACTTCTAGTTCACTGCCTAGTAAGAGTGAGGGAACATCAAGCCCTGCTGGAGTTGGACTTTGGACTGGTTCCCTATTTGCTTCCTCCATGTCCAACTACACATCTTAATAGTTTGTTCAGGGTCTTAGTCCTTGTAGTAGTGTCTTGTTCTTGCTCCTCCCTTCAAGACCTGCCTTGAACCCAATCCTTTGGCTAGTGCCTTACTGTACATACAATAGCCAATCATGATCTCTTAGTTTTCCAGTTGCTCATTCAACATCTGACAGAACACTGCCCATGTGCTTATATATTGCCTTGAACCACATTGCAGTGATATGTTCTGCTTGGTGGATTTCCTTATTTGCTCATTACTGAATCAGTTTTATACCATCTCTCAACAAAAACCAACCTAGGCTACAGACTTTGTAATTGATCCCTTGCATTCTCACTGCCATCTGTTCCCACACTGCTACCAGATTTATTTTCCTAAAGGGCAGCTCAAAATCATCCCCAGCTTCCCACTACCTGCCCAAGCCTGGATCCCCAAAAATCTAGCTCATGGCAAGTCAAACCAGACCACCTCTCATGAATACCTCCCCAGAACTTTTCCTCTTTTTGTAATCTCATCCATGCTATCAAGAGGTCCATCTCAATGGACAGTTCTTCCAATAAGCCCATTCAGATTTTAGCTTCCTTCTATGACCAAATGAACATTACCTGTCTCTTTCATAATATTTTTTCTGTGCCTTACCTAAAACACTCAGTTGGTGTTGGGTGCTTCAGCTGAAAGGTCATTGAGCTCCAAGCCAAGATAGCCACTTTTCCACCAGGTGTTAAAAAGTATCTATTTAAAACCAATAGCCCTCATTTCTTCCACACAGATATACTTTAGTTGTCTCAAAGATTTAATTGTAAAAAAGCAGAACAAAAAATGCTGAAAGGAAATGGGGTAAATATCCTTTCGGAGAACAACCTCAAATCCTGAAGACATGGAGAAAAAAACTGACAACCTAATTACATACATTTTAAAGCTTCTTTATGGCAGCCAAATACAACAAAGTGAAATTGAAAGGAACAAAGCAGGAAAAAAAAAATCTCTCCAATACATGCAAGAGAAGAGTGTATTTTCTTTTTATGTAAAGAGTTCTCACAAATCAATGAGAATATTATGAACAACACAACAGAAAAATATCCTAATACAGGAATAAATACGTTCACAGAGGAAGAAAAATACAAATGGCCAATAAAAATGTGGAAATCAGCTCAATCTTATAAATAGTTAAATTTGAAGATACTGTTTAACTCTTTAAGCTGGCAAAGATGAAAAATAAAAACGAAATAGCTATCAGTGGCTGTTTGTAGGGATTTGGCTTATGATGACTTTCAAGTTTCTAGAATGTAATGTTTGGATTTTTTTAAAAAATGCTTGATTTTTAAAAAGAATTCATTACCTTTATAATCAGAAAAAAATTAAGATACATTTAAAAGAAACAACTAAGAGCCAACAGTCTACCTAATGGAAAAGCAGTGATACTTGTTAGAAACAATACCAAAACAAGGTTGAATGAAAACCAGGTTGGTCTTTGAAACTTGAGAAAAGAGTACTGCATTAGCTTGAGCATCTGCTGACTCTCAGGCTCACAATGGGTCTTTCCCTCATCTCTCCAGCCTCACCAAGTAAGTGGGAGGGCAAAACTCAAATCAGAAATGGGAAATGTGGGGGTACCCAGGTGGAACCATTCAAAGGGGCTGAGAATCACAGAATGCCAGAGCTGGTAGAAATATCAGAGGTCATCTTACCTGAAGCCCCTGCTCATTTATCAAGTGAGGATAACAAAACCCAATTTGGTTAAATGACTTGCTCAAAGCTATTGCCTAGTTGGTGACAGATTTCTATCATGCCAGACCACTGACTGTTCAGTCTTCAAATGTACAACTTTTCCTAAGAAAATAAGCTTGGGAATTTGATATAGAAAGGTCAGAGCTGTCTGCATCTCTTTAGCAGTCTCCCAATCCAAGTCCTGATGGAAGCAGAGGTCATTCTTACAAGAGCTCATGGCAATAGGACAGCCAAGTGGTTATTTCACTTGAGGATTCAACATGTCATTATGGGCAAAATCACAGACCCTTGGTAACCACTCATGAAATTAAAACTAAAATGGATTTAAAGTAACATTTTATGCATTCCTAACTAGTGAAATGACAAAGACCCTTTATGGTGGCTAGGCCATATGGTAGCATTCGGCAAAGACACTATCATTGATTCCCTCCACTGTAGAACACCCTCTGGCACATGCAAGCCTGAGTTATAAAACTTTTTGTCATTTCATTTGGTATTTTCATTTGGGGGAATTTGCAAATTTTAGTAACCACCATTTATCATCATCTAATTTGTGTCAGGTCTTTTTTTTAAAAAAAAAAAGAAAAACAGCTTTTTAAAAATATAATTAACATATCACAAAATCCCCCCTTTTAAACATTTCAGTAGGTTGTTTTTAGTACACAAGTATTCAGATGTTTATTTTTCTAAACTTATAGCAACCTCTCATGGTAGGTTTGGTATTCCAAATGTAGAAACGAAGGCTCAGAAGAGTTACTTGTCAGAAAGCAAGGCAAAATTTTGACAACCTTTTTTGATCTACTTGTGCTCACAGTGGCAATATTTAGAATAGAGAAATACTGGAAACAGACCAAATATCTAACTTTAGAAAAATGACTAATTTCACACATTAATAAAATGAACTTCTGAGCACCCATTAAAATAATAGTATGTGGATGACATATATCTGAAATGTTAAGAAAAAAGAACAAAAATATGTGTGTACATGCTAATTACAGTTGTATCAAAGCAAATGTATATACTTTCACAAATAGAATCGTTCATAGAATAAAATATTCTTAGGTTATTTATTCTGCAATGTTGCTCAAGTGACTGAGTATAATAACATGTCTTAAAAATATGAAAAACCAATCGTTATCAATATAACCTGTTTTAGGAACTAGAATGAATGAGTGCTCTTTTCTTTCTTTTTTCTCTGAGACAGAGTCTCGCTGTCACTCAGGCTGGAGTGCAGTGGTGTAGTCTCAGGTCATTGCAATCTCCACCTCCTGGATTCAAGTGATTCTCCTGCCTCAGCCTCCAAAGTAGCTGGGACTACAGGCGTGCACCACCATGCCCAGCTAATTTTTTGTATTTTTAGTAGAGATGGGGTTTCACAATGTTGGCCAGGCTCGTCTCGAACTCCTGACCTCAGGTGATCTGCCCACCTCAGCCTCCCAAAGTGCTGGGATTACAGGCATGAGCCACTGCACCTGGCCTGCTTTTTCCTTTTAAAAGACAAACTATTCACTTCCTAGAGCCACAAATCTTGATGATGGTCTTATTAGGATCATCTGGGAAACAATTTTAGATCACATGAGACCTCCCTCAACCACTAGAGATCCTGGCTGGTCAAAAGGAACCCTACAGCAGTGCTCTGGAAAAGGCTGTCACTTGTCAATGACTTCCCTAAAATGTTTCTGGTAAAGTCTCTGGCATTCCATATAACTCAGAGCCGGGGCTCCTCGGACAAGTGCGAAACACTTTTCTCGTCCTCTGACTCCCAAAACTCTGACCATCCCATTATGGTAGAAAGGACCTTTTAGTTTGACCACATTCCCCAGGCAATTAGGAATCTGTCCTAAGGAATATATCCATGATGTTTTTGGCACTTTCCCCTATTTTCTCACCTGCTACCTCTTTACAGATTCTGATTTAAAGTCTCAGATATACACTTTTAGGCATCTTGTTGAAGTTTCTTCTTGCTCAGTATAGCATTCACCGGATCATATTTTAATATTTAAAGAACACTATATTGAGGAGCAAATAGCAGAAAAAATTCCTGAAAAGCAAGTACCTGCATGTTGACAAGTTTGAAGTACACCCCTTCCTTCTTCATCAGTTCGCTGTGGCTTCCTTGCTCCACAATTACTCCATCCTCAAACCCAGCGATGACATCTGCATTTCGGACCGTAGACAGTCGGTGTGCTATCACAATGGTGGTCCGGCCTTCTCTGGCCTAAAAGAACAAAAATGTGGTGCATCAGGGTTACAGTATTGGCACACTGTCAATTAACATGCACAGTTAAGCACTTGGATGAATGCTGTTTGTAGATGATTAGAGAGTAGTTTATACTCCAGATCTCTGTGTGATTATGGCAAAGGCATCACTCTTTATGAAAAATTAAAGTCAGACGAGTTTGGGACCAGACAATTGGCTAACCCCTTCAGTAGGAGGATGGGTGATTTCTCCAGAAACCTATGGTAGTGTCAGTGTTTACTTAAGAAAATAAGGGTTTGATCCTTCTTCAGTGTTTTCACACTTGTCTGAGAAGCCCTAGCTCTAAGTTATATGGAATGCTAGAGACATCACCAGAAATATTTTAGGGAAGTTGTTGCCAAGTGACAGCCTTTTCCAGAGCACGGCTGTAGGATCTCTTTTTAAGAGCCTGATCTTAACTAATTCTGATGAACTGAAAGCAGGCAGTTTAGGTGAAAATGTACCTTGGGATCAGGACTATTAAAATTATGGTTCAAAAGCCATCCAAAGCATAATCTCTAGAGTAAGGCAAGTAAATCTGCTCTTTAACAAGTGCCCTAGGTGATTTTTATGCATGCTAAAATCTACAAATCACCTGTCTAACTAGTTTAGTGGCCTCATATGTTTGCTTGGTGGATTTATAAATGGGCATTTAAACCCTGGATAATGCCAATAAAAGTATTGATATTATGTCATTAATAATGGCTACTCTTTCTGACACTCATTAGCCCTTTTACCCAATAGCTTAAGATCACTCCTACTCTGAGACAATCAAACCACATCATTAGGATGGTTATTAGAGAATAGTCTAATTCACCTAAGTGGTTAACATATAAATTAAAAATGAGAGGCTAGATTCATAATAGGCAAAAAGTGGAAACAATCCAAATATTCATCAATTGGCAAACAGATTTAAAATGTGGTATATCCATATAATGGAATATTGTTAGGCCATAAAATAGAATGCATTTTGATTCACATCACAACATAGATGAACTTTGAAAACATTGTGCTAAGTGAAAGAAGCCAGTCACAAAAGATGACACATGGTATGATTTTATTTATATGAGATACCTAAGAGTAGGCAAATTCATAGAGACCGAAGGTAGATTCATGGTTGCCAAGGGCTAGAGTGAGGGTGGAATGCAGAGTGACTGGTTTCTTAATGAGGTGGTGAAAATGTTCTGGAATTCGATAGCAGTGATGGTTGTACAACCTTGTGAATATTCTAAAAACCCCAGAATTGTATATTTTTAAAGGGTGAATTTTATGGCATGTGTTTGTATCTCAATTTTTTAAAAATAGCCATGAAAATTCTGAAAAAGAAGTTAACGAGAGGAGTAATGAGAAGGAAATATCTCTAACAGATATTAGCACATAAAAAGCTACAGCAATTAAAATAGTAAAACCTAGGAAAAACCAGCACGTGAATGGGTAATTTGATCAATAGAACCAAATGGAGAGTCCAGAAGTAGACATAAACCATCTAAGAATTTAATTACAATAAATATGGTACTACCTATTGGTAAAGAAAAGGTGAATTATACAATAAATGGTATTGGGACAATTGTGCAGCCACTTAATAAAGTAATGTGGTATTTCTACTTTAGTCCTTACATTAAAATAAATCCAGATGAATCAATTGTTTTTAAGTAAATATAAAAGAGAAACATCACTGGAAAGAGAGAGAGGCTAGAACACAGCTCTCTTGGACAACATTTAAGACTATTCTTTGATTTTTAGTATATAAGCCCCAAAGAAGCACTCACAAATATTTACTTATATGGAAGCTGGGTTTAGTCCATATATAATAAGGCATATACAAAATAATTTGATTACTGTAATTATATTCATGATGCTAACAGTGATGAATAAATTGCTAACAATGACTATATTATCATGATGATGATAATAGGTTGATGATATGTCAACATATATACACAAAGGAATTGGAATCAGATGTATGAGTGAATGATTGCTATGTAAAAGAAATAAAGTATGTGTTCATCAATTTAGAAGTAAGAAACTGTCACCTTTGACCAAGAGAAGTTGGCCAAAGTAGAGCTTTGACACAAAAAATTGTTTTGTTTTTTTTTTTTCAGAGCTCCCAGACACCCTGATGATGACAGGACATTGATAAATAAATATCCTAGATTTAGGGACACCAGCTATTATGAAATTTAGACCTTTGACTAATTTGGGATGTTCAGGGATGAAAGGCGGGCCTAAACAAAGGGAGGACTAATCTACTAGCCTTTCTGGAACTTTGGTAAAACAGCATCAGAATGAAACCTTTTGGAATCTTTTTATAAAAATCACCATAGAATCACCGTTTTTGTTCTTTTTTTTTTTTTTTTTTTTTTTTGAGATGGAGTCTTGCTCTGTCACCAGGCTGGAATGCAGTGGCATGATCTTGGCTTATGCAACCTCCACCTCCTGGGATCAAGTGATTACCCTGCCTCAGCCTCCCCAGTAGCTGGGACTACAAGTGCCCACCACCACACCTGGCTAATTTTTTTTTTTTTTGTATTTTAGTAGAGACAGGGTTTCACTATGTTGGCCAGGATGGTCTCAATCTCCTGACCTCGTGATCCGCCAGCCTCAGCATCCCAAAGTTGTGGGATTACAGGCGTGAGCCACCACACCTGGCCACCATTTTGTTTCTTTTCCTGTTCTTCTATGATAACACCATGATCAGGAGTGTGCACGTAGGTATGAAACTGTATTGCCTTTCTTTAAAAGAGTCAAAATACAAAATCTGCTGTTATATCTTTCTTCAAGATCTTATATTTAATAGCATTTTATTTATTTTGACAAATAGTTGCTCTGTAGAGTCAAAAGCTAATATGGTCATCACTATTAAAATTTATTTTAGGGCCGGGCGCGGTGGCTCACGCCTGTAATCCCAGAACTTTGGGAGGCCGAGGCAGGCGAATCACGAGATCAAGACATTGAGACCATCCTGGCCAACATGGGGAAACCCCATCTCTACTAAAAATACAGAAATTAGCTGGGCGTGGTTGCATGTGACTGTAGTCCCAGATACTCAGGAGGCTGAGGCAGGAGAATTGCCTGAACCTGGGAAGCGGAGGTTGCAGTGAGCCAAGATCACACCACTGCACTCCAGCCTGGAGATACAGCGAGACTCCATCTCAAAAAAAAAATTATTTTAATGTAGACATATTTTCTCAATGAGCTGGGCCATCATATTCAATTTAGTAAATATTTATTTAGCCTCTACTATGTGCAAGGCACTGGGCTGTTGAAGAGATTCAAATATGAATCTTTTTATTAATTCTGCTTCCTGGGGTGGTTTATTCTTCCTAGGAAAGAGAAGGCATAAAAATAAGTAGGTAACTACAGTAAGCTGTTGCCACACAAGGAAGGCCTGATCAATGTATAAAGGATCCACAAAATAAAAATATTATTCTTCCAGGATGGGTAATTGGGTAGAAATAACAGTAGATATAATAGTGATACATCCTTATGGTCCTCAGAGGCAAGACTACAATTTATGAAATTCAACTTTTCATCATTAAAAAGAGAGTTGGATTGTAAGTTAGAGTGACTGGCTAACTGATTGATTGGTATCATCTTTGGGGACATAGTAATAAAGGGTTTATCTTTAAAGGTATGGTTTATTGTCTGTAAAAATATTAGCATAATTACCTTGCAGTGTGGAGCCAATTAGTGCAGATTATAAACTGTTTTCATAGCAACTATGGCAGATTAATATGGCCACAAACACTTTGCAGCTTCTCCTATACAGAAGTGGAGCCAATTTCTCTGCCTCCTCATATCTGGGCAGGCCCTGTAACTTGTTTTGACAAAGAAAATGTAAAGAAATTGATTTCTACAATTTCTGGAGCCCAGGCCTCAAGGGATCTCACACAGCTCGTCTGTTTGCCATCTTCGGATGTTACCCTGGAACCGCGGTGAAAGGAAGTTTCTCTAGCCTCCTGAAGGATAACTGGCTTCAGAGAGGAAAAGCAACCTGCCTTAGGCAACAGCCATCCCCAACTGCCAGGCTCATGAGTGAGGCCACTTTGAATATTCCAGCCCAGGTGACCCTGAGCTGAAATAAGACTAGGCAAAACCAACAGAAAAACCACTTTACCAACCCACAAATTTGTGGGCAATAAAAGTTGTATTTTAAGTCACTAAATTCTTGACTTAAAACAACTGATACGGAAATTAGTAATTAGATTGGGATGCTGCTGTAACAAAAACCTAAAACATGTGACATTGGCTTTGGGATTGAGTGGTAGGTGGTGGTTGAAAGGAAGGTGATAATATTGTTTGTGGAGACTGAAACAAGAGTAAAGAAATTGCTATTAGAGGATAGAAAAGGAGTACCTTCATTATGTAACCTTGGAAAATTTGACAAAAATATTTCCTGCAGTGACTTGGAAGAAAGACATTTTACTTAATGAACCTGTACATCTGGCTGAGGAGATTTCAGACATCTCTAGACAGACTATAGGAGAGACAAGTGGATTCCCCTAGCTGTGTACAATGAGGTTTGGGAAGAGAATGATCAGCTAAAGAATGAGCTACTTGGTTACAAGGAGAATTTAAGACAACAAAGCAGACCCCAGTACTCAGTTGGAAAATGAAGTTGTTAGTCATCCAATAAAATTAGGGCAAAAATCAGAGTGTGTAGGTGTAAGATTTTTAGCAAAAATCTCTGAAAGATTTTAGGCAGAGCCTAGTGGACACTTTCAGCTACAAAAAAAAAAAAAAAGCCTTAAAAACTATTTAAGAGTTTTCTGATGGCAGGTTCACTTGCAGCCCAAAGAAGAGAGGAGCCTGTCTCAAAATAAAATATATAGGCATAACTTCTGGGGCTTGAGTAAATGACAGCTAGATTCTAAGTAAACTCACAAAGTCTTTAAGACAGTCCTTCAGCTTAGTCTAAAAGAGACTGAAAAAAATACAAAATGAAAAGGGCCCCAAATTTCTATGGGCAGAAACATGCAAAGAAATCCACTCAGCTGGAGATACAGATCATTTCTTATGAAAAAGGAAAGCCCTCTTAGAGGGAAGGTAAAAGACCCTGGAACTAAAGAGAACAATGGACTAAGGAACCCACTCCTGGGGAGCAGAATCAGGCCTTAATCAAGAAACATCCCATTTCCCTGGAGTAGTGGGGTAATTGGCTGCATGTCAGAATCGCTATGGCCAAGGACTGCTATGAGCTTTCTGTTCTCATCCTTTTTGAATGAGTATGTGCTATGATTATCCTGTCCCTGCACCACCACTCTATGTTGAGAGTATGTGTTGATGATAACTTGTCTTTTTCATAGGTCTGTGGGTCAAGATGAGCTGAAAATGAAGACCCTCATCTGTATTAGACCACATGCAGATCTTCAGATACTGGTCTTTGAGCCAGATGCTATCACTGTATGAAAATTTTGAGGGTCTGAGGAAGAGGTGACCTTCTTTTGCATGTGGAAGAAATGTAAATAATTGTGACAGAGGGCATGCTTTAGAAGATTCAATATGGTCACAGATTTTTTACTTCTCACCCATTAAGAGGCACAGTCTGTTATCTCCTCAAATCTGGGCTAGCCTATGACTTGCTGTGACCAACAAGATGAGTTCTGGAGTCTAATCCTCTGGACACTTCACACATTAGTCTTTGCTCTCTGGGTACACTGCCCTGAAACTTTCATATAAGGAAGCCAGGTTAGCCTATTGTATGAGTGTGAGAAGTCACATGGAGAATTGAGATGGCCAGCCAACAGCCAGCGTGTGAGTGAGGCCACCATGGACCATTTTAATGAAGCCAGCCCTCCAGGTAAATGCAGCCATGTGCTCAGGTGGAAAGAACAGAGGATCTACTCAGCCAATACACTGAATTGTTTTAAGCGTGGACTCAAGATAGTTTCTTACATAGCAATAGGTAACCAATTTAGCAACCAAAAAATAATAATAATAATAATCCTGGTAATGGTAATCACCATAATAATAGCAGCAGCCAACAATATCAAGTGTTTCATATGTGCTAGGCATGTGCTAATAACTTTACATGCAGTATCTTGGTTATTCTTTAAATAATCCTATGATACTATTTCTGTCCCCTCTTCCCCTATTACTTCAGAGATGTCTCAGGCTTAGAGAGGTTAGTTAATGTGCCCAAGGACACAGCTAGAAAAGAACAGAGCCAGGACTCCAATCCCAGCCTAGCATCAAAGCCTGTGCTCTTAACCATCACCCTAAGCTGCTAATGGCTTTTCCTGGAGACTTTAAAAAATTATGAGTAGTTCATCAGCTATTTTTAAAGTAAATATAAAAAAGGTTATCAACTGAGGAGTGTGCTATGATCCTATAGAACACGAAGAAACAGCTAAAATTGAATGAATTGACTTGTCCAAATACGTACTAAAACTTGCAAGGTCACAGTTTTTCTGGCAGAGGTCATATTATGAAAAACAATACATACTGGTCATCTCCAATAATTCTATTATTTTAGCACAGCAAGAACTATATTGTATATTGAATATCTGTATCCTGGAAATGGACCTGGAACCTAGACCCCAGGGCTGAATAGGACTCTTTTTTGTTTTTGATTTTTTGGTAAATATATCTCTCATTCTACCCGACTTTACTCTAAAAAGTCTATGCCAATACATGAATGTCTAATTATATTTTTAAGTTAGAATAACTTATGCATGTATTACTTTATGATGTACTGCTTTAAGTAACTTCAGAATAACCAACCATATACCAGTCTCATATGCATTATATTTTGACTCCTTAATATCATGATTTAATATACACAAAAGCAGTATAATTCAGTGCAAGAATTTGTAAGGAATAATTATTATTGTCTTATTAATCCTTATTAAATTATATAAAATAAGTCAAGATATTGGTTAGGTGCAGTGGCTCACATCTATAAATCCTAGCACTTTGGGAGGTTGAGGCAGGATGATCACTTGAACTCAGGAGTTTGAGACCAGCCTGGGCAACATGGCAAAAACCCATCTCTACCAAAAATACAAAAATTAGCTAGGTGTGGTGGCGCACACCTGCAGTCCCAGCTACTCAGGAGGCTGAGGTGGAAGGATGGCTTGAGCCCAGGAGGTGGAGGCTGCAGGGAGCCATGATCACACGACTGCACTCCACCCTGGGTGACAGAGCAAGACCCTGTCTTAAAAAACAACAAAAAGAGTCAAGATATTAAGCTGATAAACCATGAGGCATTAATTAACTACAGTTTACAGCATAAAAGGGAGTTAGGTTAACTTAGGATTCAGATATAAATTTTCCTGAGAAAATAAGGTTCGTGCAGCTTGTCTCTTAAATTGTAAGAGGTGGTTCAGATAGAATTCCTTAAGGAACTTGCACATGTTATTACTGAACTGTCTTAAATCAAATATATTTATGATATTTATGTGTTTGAAACTAATTTCTATGGTGTCATCTGACTCTGGTATTTACATTGTGTTGTTAATACAGATGACATCAGCATTACCCCCAAAAGTGTACCAAGATAAGGTCTTTCCTGTGACACTTCAGCTTAGTAAAAATGCTAATGAGAGACTTAGAAATATCTGAGCTGGACAGATGAACTCAGCACCTTTAAAATGAATTGTTTATTTATATGCTTAGACAAGTACAGAGTTGAACTTTATTTCCAGAAAAGCACCTGGTCACCTACATGAATAGATAAAGATGATGTCACTGCCTACAAAATAGGATGAGTATTCTGAATTAGTTTTCAGCTGGACCAGTGTCTGGGTAACCGGATTTAAAAATATATATATTTTAACATGACTACTTTTGGTCAAAAGTAGTCTTGCAATAGCCCATGTGCAAGAAATAAACAAAGCTAAATGGCTTGTTATAAAGACCTGGATCTGGGCTCACTGCACCATGGTCAAAACAAGTCAGTACCCTTCACCTGTCTCTGAAGACAATGTAACCTGACAGAAAGGAGAAATCAATACAGCTCCATGAGGTAGCTTCATTTGCTATGTTTCTGTTTCTCAGCCCAGACTCCGGAAGCACTGGCAAGAATTTTCAATAGGTTTCAATGTGGTGGTCCTTCAGCTTTTTAGAGTCTACTGACCTTATCCAGAGCTGCCTGTACCTCAGCTTCACTTTCTGTGTCCAATGCTGACGTGGCCTCATCCAGCAGGAGGATCTTGGGGTTGCGAACCAGGGCACGTGCAATGGCGATCCTCTGCTTCTGCCCACCACTCAGCTGGGCCCCTCTCTCTCCAACCAGGGTGTCAAATTTCTAACACAGAAAACATGGATCAGCTCTTGAAGTAACTTAAATTTTAAAAGGCTAGGAATTCTATAGAACTACATAAAGACAACATGGAGCTTTGTCTTAACTATTTTAATGTATCATAAAGTATGATAAGATAAATGAATTCTGAATTATAAAAAACTGACACATGCTGTATAAAATTTTATATTAATCATCTACCAGGCTATAATCCTTTAACCCCTAACTGAGTCATTCAGGGGACTTATCTAGCAAAGTTGGACAATCTTGCATCTCAAACATTATTAGCTAAACCTTTGAAGAATAAACTCAGTCCTATGAGGTGAAATTCTAATTTCAAGGACAACTACTTTATCAGAGGCTTTACCTGTGGTAATTTCATGATAAACTCATAGGCGTTGGCCTCTTTGACAGCTTTCTTTATCTCATCCATGGTTACATTTCCACGGCCATAACGAATATTTTCAGCAATTGTGGTGGAAAACAGCACTGGCTCCTGACTCACCACACCAATGATTTCCCTCAGATAGTTTACATTAAAGTTCCTAATATCCTGCCCATCAATGTTAATCTGAAAGAAAGAAATATTTCCTATTAAGTATTTAACCATCTAATAGCTGAAGTATCAGGACCATTCATGAAAAACATCCTACCTAATATTTAACTTGGTTCAGTGTTTAGAAATAATAATTAGAAATAAACAGCAATATGCAAGAACAAAAATAAAAAACTTATGCTCTCTCCTGATATTTATTTTCATATATACAGTTTTTTCATGGAAGGATTATTTGCCATAAACAATTTTGGGTTTTATGTTTTTGGCATACCATTATTTTTATGTTCCAATATTAAATTTAAATAAAAATGCACACTTAACCTTCCTGGTCTACATATAATTTTGATAGCTTATGGCGTTCTGCTTTTTTTTTGAAATGGAGTCTCGCTCTGTCGCCCAGGCTGGAGTGCAGTGGCCCATCTCCACTCACTGCAAGCTCCACCTCCCGGGTTCACACTGTTCTCCTGCCTCAGCCTCGAGAGTAGCTGGGACTACAGGCGCCCACCACCATGCCCGGCTAATTTTCTGTATTTTTAGTAGAGACGGTGTTTCACCATGTTAGCCAGGATGATCTTGATCTCCTGACCTCGTGACCGCCCGCCTTGGCCTCCCAAAGTGCTGGGATTACAGGATTACAGGCGTGAGCCACTGCGCCCGGCCCATGTTTTGCTATTTTTTACATGCTTTAATTTACTTCCTTTCTTCTTAAATATTTGACTTACTTCAATATTTATTGCAAGAGTAGAGAATTACTAAGTTGAAGATTATGATTTATTTTTTCTCCCTTGACAACAATTGCTTACATGTACAATGACTGGATTTGCTGGGCATTTGTTGCTTGTTAATAAAAGGCTAAATAATTATCTTAAAACATTTTAATAACTTACATTGTCAACAGGAATATATAAATATATCTGTTTCATTGTAATTTACTAGCACTGGGTTTTATCATTTTAATCTGTTTTCTTCCAATTAATAGGTATGAGGTGATAGCTTATATCTGTTTTCATTTGTATACATTTATAAATAAAGTTGACCATTTCTTGAAACTTTTTACAAATCTTTATATATTCCAGAGAGTCGCATGTTCATAATGAGCAGGGTTACCTTCATATATTCATATTAACTTCTCTAATAATAAATATAATACTTTTTCCATATATAATAAATCTTTTGTTCCAATTCATTACTTTATTTTTGTCCTTTTTTTTTTTTTTAATTTAGAGACAGAGTTTCATTCTGTCACCCAGGCTTTGGAGGAGCATAGTGGTGCAACCATTGGTGCAACAATAGCTCACTGCAGCCTTGAACTCCTGGGCTCAAGTGATCCTCCTGCCTCAGCCTCCCAAGTAGCTAGGACTATGGGTGCACACCACCAGGCCTGGCTATTTTAAAAAATATTTTGTAGAGACAGATTCTCATTAGTTGCCCAGGATGATTTCAAACTCCTGGCCTCGAGTGAACCTCCCACCTCAATCTCCCAAAGTGCTGAGATCACAAGCATTAGCCACCATGTCAGGCCTTTATTGCTTTCTTTCATCATAGTTTTATTGGTTTTTATTGGAAAGAGGCTTAAGGAACAACTGAATTAATCAATTATGCCACTGGGCATTTTTTTCTATTATTTCAGTGGTACGAAAATTGTTAAATCGTGATGTTAACAGTGAATATCTCTGAGTTATAGAATTTCTGAAGATCTTTTTTTTCTGTTAACATATGCTTTCTTTAAAAATGTCAATCGTTTCAATAATAATTTAATTCTCAATGGTTGGTATTTTACCAGATTCTTTTTAAAAAATAAAGAAAATATTTACACTTGAACCAACCCAGAGTTTACTTTAGTAAATGAGAATGGGCCTATGTTCCCCCATAGTAATATCAGATTTTTCCAATAATATTAATTTTATTAAATTAAATAAATAGCTCCATGTATTGTAGAAAATTATATATTAATTCTGGAGATCTCTGTTCTGTCCCAATGCCTTTTCATGATTTTTGGTTTTGGCATGCCATTATTTTTACTTTTTACCTTATAATCTTCTGTTTTCACAATTATTGAATTATAATCCATTTTAATATCAGATAAACTCAATGCTCTAAAATTGGGACAACTGAGGAAATTCTGAATATAGCTCATGGACTTGTATATTGCATTAATGTTAAATTTACTGATTTTTATCATTGTTTTGTGGTAATCTAAGAGAATGTCCTTTTTAGGAATGTATTCTGAAGTATAAGGGTATACATAATACACACACACACACATAAACACACACATACACACACACACGGAGAAAGAGAAGATGATAAAACAAGTGGGTCAAAATATAAACAATCTAAATCTGGGTGAAGGATCTGTGAGTTCTCTAGTTACAATTTTCTGTAAATTCAAATTTATAGCAAAACTTTTAAATGGCAAAAAAACATACCCTAGGCTATTACTGTCCCTGTGTTTCTAGAATTTTCTCAAGAGACTAGTTTCTTAAGAGACCATCCCACTTTCTCCCTTAGATATTCCAAAGTTTAAGAAAACTCAACTGTCTTGGATGAATTTAATTGCTGTCCTAAAATACCTGGTGACCCTAATTGTCATCAATTGTTGCCAACAATTGCTATATGGAATATGTTTGACCAAACTCTAACTCATTGAAAGTAATCCTCTCAGTGGTTTGTAGACTGCTTTGCAGTAATTTAATATGTTATGAAAGCTTAGTCAGAACAGAGGAGAGCTTTGTCCAGCTTCCACAGCTTTTATGACTTTTATTTAATGCATTTGTGAAACCAGCCCAAGGGTGTGAAGGCATTATCCATAGGCATTGCCATTTTGTAGGCTTTTTACCAAAACTGGATTCACATGCAAATTTGTTACTGAAAAACCAATTTCAAAGGGCCAATTTGTATCCAGCTTCCCACTCTGGAAAGCTTGGTTCTTCCCACTTACTGTGCCCTCATCAGGGTCATAGAGCCTCTGTATCAGCTGGACCGTTGTGCTCTTCCCACAGCCACTACTTCCAACCAGGGCCACCGTCTGCCCACTCTGCACCTTCAGGTTGAGGCCCTTCAAGATCTGTAAGGAAAATGAGAAAAAAGAACACACTTCACAACAAAGCCCTAAAATGGGAATAATTCGATTCAGTTTGAAATTTGAAAAAAAAAGTATCAAATAAGGGAATATAACCCCCAAAGGAAAAGGCACATAAGTATCAAAATAATAGAGACTTTATTCTTTAAAATGATTCAACAATCAACCTCAGTTAGGAATTCCTATAAATATTACGTACAGTACCTTGACGTTAGCTCGAGAAGGGTAAGAAAAGTGAACATCATTGAACTCCAAATTCCCTTGGATGCTGTCTGGTTTGTGTCCTCTCTCTGAAAAACTGTCAATTTTAGGATTCTAAATAAAACAAAATGTAATGACTATTCCATCATAGCACAAACAAGTTGCATTTTTAAGGAATATGATTCAGCAAATGCCAAAAATAGAACCTGGAATGTCACAATCCCCTTTACATAAGAAAAACCCAAGATGAAGATTGTGTGTATATGTATGTGTGCTGTTTAAAGAAATACTCCTTTTCAGAAAATAGTGTTTTCCTGAAAAGTATGTAAGAGATATTCATCTCATTTCATATAATATTTCCCTTTAAGTTTTTGGCATATCCTCATAAATTTTCTAAATGGTCGGATATGCATATTTATACAAGTGCAATAACAAAAATATGCTATAATTGATATATATTATAGCCAAGTATTTCAGCATTTAGTGAAAATTAGCTCATTCCTAAATAATAAATGTAATAGATTGAACTGAGAAGATTGAATGGTTGATTATAGCAGTTATTTAGAAATAATGTAAACTTTTAATACAATCAGAAACTGAGCACTTTTCTCACGACTTGGATCAATGAAAAAGGAAATTGCTTAGATTAAATGATCAAATTTCACTTAGCTACCTTGCAATATTTGAATGCAGTGACTTACTTTTTTACGTCAAAACTTTTTCTTTTTCACTGTAGTCAGTTTATTTAATGTAGTTTATTTAAAATCATACCAAACATGCAGTGATAATTTTTTGGAGAGGGGGAACCCACAGCAAAATATACTGTCAATTTTGTTCCCACCGATAATTTATCTACCCCCCATCCCATATAGAAATCATAAGATTCTCAGTCTGGCTACAACATGAAAGTGAAAAAGATAAAAACTAGGAAGAGAAACGTCTTTGCTCTGCACTAGTGCAGATGTCCTTTTCCAAAATGAGATCAGTATTATTATATTATCTAAAGATACATTTAAAAATATTAATAAGAGGTATTTTCTTTCATTTATTACTAACAGGTCATTCATTTCATATAATTAAATGTCACTTTAGTCAGTACAACTTATTCAATGTAGTTGATTCAAAAATATGCAAACTAAAGCCAGATTTAATTATACAAGCTCAAAGACTTCTTTTGGCACTAAAATAATAAATGACTTACATTATCAATAATATCAAAGATCACATATGCTGCTCCTCTTGCATTGGCAAAAGCATCAATACATGGGGCAGCCTGACCAACACTGAAAGCTCCAATTAGGATTGAAAAAAAAACCTGAGCAAAATAACATGAGGAAAAGTTGAAGTCACATTCTGGCATTCATTATTATCTAAAATGTGATGTATATGTAACATACTACATAAAGGATTAAGTTTAGGTTTATCCTTTCCTTTTTTTTTGCAGAAGAGCAACATTTGCAAGGCTAATATAGCATTTTATTGCCTGAGTGGGTCTATTTTCTCAAACTACCTGTTGTTCTCCTGAATACATACAGAGTTAAAATGATTTTTCAAACCTATTTCATTGACTCACTCACAAATGCCACCAGAAAGAAACATTTTCAATCAGTATTATTATTCCATCCTATATGATTTTCTCTAACTGTGCATGGAATTACATAGACGGTTCAATATAAAACATGGCAGATTTTGGCCTCATGTAATGCTCCTAAAAAGCACCATGTCACATATATTTTTAAAGATTTTTAACATAAAAAGTAACAGTTTGCACATCATAAAACATAAAATCACTCCAGTGTGCACTGGTTAGCAATTCCTTTACACAGTTATTCTGTACTGTAGCATACAACACTTAACACATTTCCCTTCACAGTATTTTTTCACTAGGAAAATGAATTGATACAAAGAAGCTCAGAATACAGCTTCAGGAATCCAGATTATTAGCATAACTTAACTGAGAAAAACATAAGTGAAGATAAATTATTTTTTTCTCTCAGGGCATGGTAAAACTTCTACATATAATTTGGCTTTTCTCAAAACACAGCAACACTTCATGTTACCCATAACTCAAATATCAGTTAAATATCTATCCCCCATCTGCAATACAGATAAGGACCAGTAAGAAAGAAAAATAATGTTGACCAAAATAGTTGCCATAAGGTTAATGCAATACAGTCCCTGCCCTTTATGCAGAGGGCTTTGCTTGGGCTCCCTCTGGGGATAGCACTCTCAGCCCTACCGGATAGGTGTCATTATCCACATACTACAAATGAGGAAATTAAGCCAGAGAGGACAAACTCATCACCAAAGGTGAACGGTTGTCAGGATTCAACCTCCCTTCTTCATAAAACATCAATAGTAAATGAGGAAGTGAAGAAAGGGTGGCAAGCTTCCAAACCGACTGCCAGAGAGAAGATGGAAGTGAGAAAAATTAGACTCAGCATTAATGAGGGCTCACCAAGTCGAACACCCACGACCTCTCAATGAAGTCTGAAGATACCACTGCATAAAGCATTCTGAAAATATTCACTTTCATAATGACCCCAAGTCATCATCAAAGGGCCAAATTATGCTCAGTATCCTCATTTTAGCAAGATAGGGAAGTACAGATGTTAAAAGATTTCTATTTAAATAGTTACATATTGTTCTGAGTCTCTGACATGAAAAGATGGTCACAAAATATTGGTAGTTCATAAATGTGGTTACAAAAAGATATACATAGTATGATCCCAGTTTTGAAAGAAAACAATGTGTATATATATAGAAAATGACCTGGAAGATATATGCCAAAAATTATCATCAAGAGAATATAAATTATTAGATTGTAAGTAATTTTAAATTCTGTATCCTAATCCTTTGTAAAATTAGTATATATTATTTTAACAATCATAAAATGAAGCTATCTTCATTTTGATAAATAAAAACAAACTAACATAACACTCAGAGAGCTGATTGTTTTAAGTGATATAAATGTAACATTTTCTTGTGCAATGGCCTATTCTGTAATAATGATGCTTACTTTCTTATACAATAAAACTCAACTGCAGAGGGAGGATGGCTCCCATCCATATTTGTTTATTCCTAAATTCATCCCATTTTTATTTCCTTTTATACATTGTATATGTTTCACAAATGGTCTAACCACATGCTATTTTCTTATCCACACTCATAATTATGACTTGTATATACTAGAAAGTCAGCTCTGCCCACTGGACAGTGGAAAGATTCACCAAAAACAAAAACCTATAATCATGTTCATCTTTCAAAAAGAGCGATATCAAAGAAAAGAGAAGGTAGATGGAGAAATAAGATTTTCATATTCTTCATAAATGTTAGGAGAACTACTTACTGTCATTGCATTTCCAATAGTATATTCTTTTGATATGACTAGAGTGGATCCATACCAGAAGGCCAGTGCATATGATGCATATATTAACAGGAAGGCAATACCCATGGAAATGTTTGCTGAAATAGCTTTTTTAATTCCAATCTCTTTGGCATTTTCTAAATGTTTCTGATACCTACCAGAAAAATGAGAGGGAAAACGTTATAATTAAGAATAACAATCCATAGTCCGAGTCACACTCGGCTCCTATATAGTTGGAGGTTTAAGTAACAAAGTCAGTCAAGGTAATGAACCCATGGTGAGACCCAGATCTTTGGGAATTGAACTAATTCAGGATCAGCCAGGACTAGAACAGATCCAAGCCTTCTCTTTACTGGCCCGGTTCCATTTCCCTTCATCCATTCCAAGCCAACCAACATTCCTGTGGTTATTCCAGAATTGAGGGCTCACCCTGGGATATGGAAGAGCTTCTCCATCACCTTCACGGCAATATCACAAGTCAGGGTTAAGAGGGAATGAGAGAAACCAAGCCAAACCAGAACTGATTGTAAATGCCACTGGAACTCATAAACAGTTAGATTCTTAACTCTGGTCAATGTCTCTTCTCTGGAGAAAAGAAAATCGTCCCTCTATTGTCCACTGGGTGAGGGATGAAAATTTTACATGTTGTTGTACATAAACATAGGCTTCTCTCTTTGACTTTTTTAAAAATCAGGCTGACCTTCATCTGTCAAGCTAGATACAGGTTATAAGGTAGTCACTACTTATGGAATATGAGTTCTTATTCAATTTTTCCAGACTTTAGTTTCATATATGAAAAATGGATTTAATAATGCCTAATTTGCAAGATAATTGTGAGGTTGGTAGATAATTGTAGAAAGTAGTACAGTAGCTGGTTCATAGTTAGCAAGCCTGATCATTTCTCTTACTATTATATTAGTATCATTGTGTTCAACTTTTATCTCTTCCTGAGTTTTGCTCATTCTATTACTATCATATCTTTGAATCATAATTCAAATGCATTATTACTGGCTGCTGGCATTTGATATAAAGTTTAAAATATCTAGAATGATTCTGTTAAATTACAATTTTTTTTCATCAAGTTAAATCAAATCTACTTTTCCATACTAGACCCAGAGGGTATGTAAAATTTAATTTGGGCTCCCTGAAATTTAAAGAAAAATCCAATGGGTATGCAATGACACTTCGAGGGGAAAATATCACACAAACTAGGATATTTTTCTTTGTGACAAAAAAAAAACAAAAAAAACACAGCAACACCAGTTTTAGTGTTGAACCAAATAAAACATGAGAATTCATTAGTCTTTTAAAAAACATATTCTGCCATCAGAAGGTTTGTCTTTTTTATTGCGTAAAGCACCCAGGTCTTCAGGGTGCTTTCCTCTGGTTGGGGGCTGCGTTCATAGAGCACAGCTGCATCTCTGGGGGTAGCCAGCAGGCCACAGCTAGCGCTGTGATTTCTCCTGTGTGGCTGAGCCTCAAGGCGTGGCAGGAAGACTTGCATCTGCCCAGTGTGACACACAGCTCCAGTGACAGCAGCGGACACACTGTAATTACCTTTGCTTAGGTGGCTCGCTTACCGGGGCTAATGGAGCGGCACAGATTACACTGACATCCTGAGGTCCAACTGAGGGTTAGTGTGGTCTGTGTGGACTATTGTGTACAGGAAGCAGCAGTGAGAGAGAAAAAAGGAAGAGGTTAGAGGACCAGAAACATGTTGGCTTTGAAGAGGGATTAAGGAATAGAAAAGTAGAAAATTAAATGGGGGGAATAAGGGAAACTTTGTCTTTAATGCTAGAGAATTTCCAGAGAATTTTTATATCCAAGAGTTGTGAGTATCAAGAGTCCCATAGAATAGCCAGAGAAAATACTTTATATGGAATCATACTTCAACTACAGTAGGGGATATTGTTATTTAAATAAAACCCTAAGTAATTATTTTCATTTAAGTAGAGCAGAATAGCCTTTTTCATAGGTGTATTCTTATCCCCGAACTCATTGAGATATACACACTAAAGATGTATACACAGCTTTTCATATGTCAATCATGCCTTGATAATTTTTTCAGAGAAGAGTTTGCAACATGCCTCCAGATACTGGTCAATTTTCCAGGCTTATCCTGGATCATTAAAGTTGAAAGCCAGAGGCCTGGGTGGGAAGCCCTGCCTCATTGTTATGGAGGACCCACAAGGCCCTACAAAGAATTCTGGGCTATAACTAGCAAGTCGATGTTTTCTCAGGTTTTTCTCTTCTATATTCCAGTTCATAGTCATTAAGGGAGTAAAATAAAATAAAAAATATTTTGATAAGTATTTTTAATATAATTATTTTCCTTTGTAACCCTACTTATTTTGTTTTTGGGGGCTTTTATTTATTTTTTTTTTTTTGGTTTTTAAAAAATGTTTACTCTTTTTTTGTGATAGAGGCTCACTCTATCATCCAGGCTGGAGTTCAGCTCACTGCACCCTTGACATTCTGGGCTCAAGGGATTCTCCTGCCTCAGCCTCCTGAGTAGCTGGGACCACAGGTGCACACCACCACACTCAGCTTATTAAAAAAAAAAATTGTAGAGCCAGGGTCTTACTACATTGCCCAGGCTGGTCTTGAACTCCTGGATTCCAGCTACCCTCCTGCCTTGGCTTCCCAAAGGGCTAGCATATTTTGGTTTATGCATTTAAAAACAAGGGAGTCCATTTGTATTATCACATAGCCAAAAGAGTCCATGGAGCATAAAAGATTAAGAATCTTGCTTTAGAGTCTGACATTCAACTATAGCCATCAGTAAAGGGTGCTTATAATTTATGCGAGAAGGGTTAATATTAGGAAAGGGAAGGTAAAAAACACATACCACAAAAGAAGAAGCAACAAAATGTAAAAACACATTCTTTAAACCAGTGGCTAAAGAACCTTCCTGACCTTTCCAGCTCTTTGTTCTGGCCCCCGAAAGCTATCACAGTCCTGATGGCCCCCAGAGCCTCTTCTGCCACGGCGCCTGCTTTTGCATAAGCAGCTAGTTCTTTGTCACTAAATGCCGAGAGTATCTGGACAGAAAAGAAACAGTGATCACTTTTGTATAGGGAGAAAAGTTTAAAGGCACTCTGGTCAACTCTTTAACCTACTTTTTCTTCCCAAACCCTCTCCTTTAACAAATATTAAAGTCATGTAGCAAATGCCAGTGTTCTGGATCCAATGGCTGCGTCCACATCCCTCAAAGGCTATATCTGACCCATCCTGGTGATAGGCTCCCCAAGAGTACTCAGGAAAAAAGAAAATCCACACATAATTCTCTAAATAGCACTCTTGGGAACACTGTCAAGTTCCACATCTACTGTTTTTCTTTGTTAGTTGTAAGGTAAAATAAAATAAAACTTTACTGCTTTGAAAGAATTTACCATTCTTAACTTTATTGTGTCACAATTTTTTTTTTTTTTTTTTTTTTTGAGACGGAGTCTCACTCTGTTGCCCAGACTGGAGTGCAGTGGCACGATCTCGGCTCACTGTAACCTCCACCTCCCGGTTTCAAGCGATTCTTCTGCCTCAGCCTCCCGAGTAGCTGGGACTACAAGTGCACACCACCACGCCTGGTTAATTATTTGTATTTTTAGTAGAGACAGGGTTTCACTGTGTTAGCCAGGATGGTCTCAATCTCCTGACCTCGTGATCCACCCACTTTGGACTTGTGTCACAATTTTTAATTACTATAAAAACAATACTTCCAGACCTCCTCATGGGCATTCTGCTGAATAATAAGATAGCCAAACAAGATGTTTCAGGAGAAAAGCAAAGGAAGAATCAAAACAAAAGAGATACAGGTAGTTCACTGTGTAAATCATCAACGCCAGGATGAGCAAAAATTGCCAGTAAAATTTCTCAACTCTGAAGTGTTGGCTAAAGCAGAATACATTTTGTGTATTTTATTGCCAGGCAAAACTGGCAGAGTGCCACTTAACCATCACAGGTAATGATTAAAATAAATAGAACAAATCCAAACTCTATTTAAAATTTTTATGTTCATGCAATAATTTGAGGGAAATGTTATATTTTAAAGTTGCACTTCCTTAACTAAGGGTAATCGAAGTAAGAACTGTGAATTTTTTTTTTTTTTTTTTTTTTTTTGAGATGAAGTCTCACTCTGTCACCCAAGCTGGAGTGAAGTGGCATGATCTGGGCTCACTGCGACCTCCACCTCCTGAGTTCAGCGATTCTCCTGTCTCAGCCTCCCAAGTAGCTGGGATTACAGTCATGCACCACCATGCAAGGCTAGTTTTTCATATTTTTAGTAGAGACAGAGTTTTGCCATGTTGTCCAGGCTGGTCTGGAACTCCTGACCTCAAGTGACTTACGCACCTTGGCCTCCCAAAGTGCTGGGATATAGGAATGAGTCACCACACCCAGCCTGTGACATTTTGAATTATGTTAAAAATTAATTTCCTTATGAAAGCATCATATTAACACCATGTTACTGGATGTAGTTTCAACTGACATTTAATGTAGACCTGCACAGGTACAAGTACGAGACTTCTGCATATTAAAGATTACTGTGTGCAGGGGTTAACACACATAAAAAGGCCCAGGTTTCACATACCTTTGCCCAAACGGCTGCAGAGAGTCCCAGAATAGGGCTGATGGCCATTATCACAAGGGTGAGCTTCCATCCTCTGATGAATCCCACTATGAATCCTGCAAAAAACGTGGCTACTGCTTGAAAGAACATTCCAACCTTGTCACCAATTCCTTCACTGATTTTGGAGATGTCACTAAAAAAGATCACACCTAAGTGGTTACAGGCAGGAGGTTTCAGTTAGAAAGATGAAGTAGACATCCAACAAACACATAGACAAGTAAAATTTGTTCACTGACTGCAAGCCTCTTTCAGAGTCTTAGCCTCTTGAATAACATCTTCCCCACCTAAACACCGCACAAAGGAAGAAATTCAGGATTAATCAATGCTTCTAATAAGTTAGTACCATTAAGTTGATACTATTAAATGAGTCAATCCTATGAGAGAAGCATTAACATTTTGAGCATACAAATGTATCTGTTTAAAAGCAAGAATTAAGAAGAACATTGCAACAATAATAAGCAACAGTAATAGGGAAGTATTACTGCATTTCTTCTTATAGGGAAGTAATAGGGAAGAGATCTTTGCTTCTACTCTTGCCCCTATTCTCAACCAAGTCTATTCTCAACACAGCAGCCAGTGGGATGCTTTGAAAATGCAAGTCTGACCATGCTACTCCTCAGCTCAGAAACTTCCAGCGGCTGCCATTTCACTGGGTGAAAGCTGAAGTCTTGAAGTCTTTGTGGAGGTTTACAAGGCCCTAAATGTCTTGCTTTTCCCTTTTTTTTTTTTTTTTTGACTTATTTGCTCAGGATGCCTTTGCCAGGACTCCCAGTCAGGAAAGTTTATCATCTATCTCCCTCTACTGGAATGTAAGCACCAAAAGGACAGAGATCTGTGCTTTGTTCACTGATATATTACGAACACACAGAATGGTACTTCACACATGAAACACCCTCAAATATTTGTTGAATAAGTGAAGAGTCGACAATTACTAAAGCAAGTCTCTTTGTAAATTAATTCAATCATCTATTCATTGATTCAACCATCTTTACTGACAGTCTAGCACCTGTCAGGTCCTGCAGTAGAAAGTTCCATGAGAAATAAACAGGTATAAGATGTGAGCTCAGTCCTCAAATAAACCTACTATGCACCTTGGGGGAAAGCCAACATGCAATGGCATAGGCTATAGGTGCTGCTAGACATGGCTGCCAGATGATCGATTTCTAATATAGATCAGATGCTCAATCTAGTAACATTTTTCATTTAAAATCTTTCCTTGACATATTTTCACACAGTAATTAATTTCTATATGAAAGTGTGACATTAACAATGTACCTACTCTGTTAGCCGCGTATTGAGTTCAGTGGTGTCGTTGATGTCAAACCATCCTATTTCCTGTCGTAGAATAGCATGAAAAAACTTCTGCCTAATTTTCCTGATCTGTCGACCAGCTGCCAAAGTCCAAAATGAAACTTGTATATAGGCAGCAACAAGAACTCCAGCACCCAATCCTGAGTAGTAATATGCATATCTGAAAAAAAAGAGAAAGGCTCTATTAAATACCTTCTCTTTTCTTTTTTCTTTTCTTTTCTTTTCTTTTCTTTTCTTTTCTTTTCTGAAACTGAGTCTCACTCTGTCACCCAGGCTAGAGTGCAGTGGCACCATCTCAGCTCACTGCAACCTCCGCCTCCTGGATTCAAGTGATTCTCCTGCCTCAGCCTCCCGAGTAGCTGGGATTACAGGCATGCACCACCATACCTGGCTAATTTTTGTATTTTTAGTGGAGATGGGGTTTCACCATGTTGGCCAGGCTGGTCTCGAACTCCTGACCTCAGGTGATCTGCTCACCTCCGCCTCCCAAAGTGCTGGGATTATAGCATGAGCCACCGCCCCCACCCTACCATCCTTTATTCATCTCTTTCAGGAGAAATTTTCAGAACTGGAAATTAATCAATTTACTAAACTTATAACAAAAACTGTATAGGACATTATAACAAACAGACATTACATTTTTCTTTTTTTAAATTATAAAGTGATGAGCTCCATGATGGCAAATCTATTTACTTGAACTGTTAGCCAAAGAAAATGGATAAATTTTTGTTGTTAACTGCAAAAAAGTTAATGATTTGTTTTTAACTGATATTGATAACTTGTGGATACAATTTAACTCCTCTTTAATAATTATATTCTAGACTTGTATATCTTATTGTACTGAAAAGTTCACTACTATTTACATATTGCAAATATAGTAATAAGCAGATTGAACATGTGAAATCGCCCTTTCCATATTGATTTTTCCGCATTCTTTATAAAAAGAACCAAAAAACTTTGTTCCTATTTGTCAGAATTTGAAATATTTTAAAAAAAGATATGATGAAATGTCATGAATTCGAACGAATTTGGAATGTTTTACCAAATTAGTAGAAAGTTAGTATTTTTAAAAATAATAAGTACATATCAATACTTTCAAATTTTTATTATCTAATTTTACAAACTGCTTCCAGATAGACACCTTTCAGGCCTTTTAGCATACAGACAGCACTCATTACAATCAGCAACACTGCTATGCAGACATACAAACATCATGCTTACAGGCTTTAGAGATTTCTAGTGAGAAACTAGAAGGAGGAGAAAATGCCATAAATGACATTATTGGATCAAATGACAAAATTGGAATATAGATGTTATATTAGATAAAAGTACTGAAATTTACTGAAGCTAATAGCTGTACTGTGATTATGTAAGAAAATATCCTTATTCTTAGGAGTCACACTGCAGTAAAGGGCCATGATGTGTGCATCTTACTTTAAATTGGGATTTGGGAGCAAAAATGATAACAATAGGTGAATCTGGGTAAAGAGTACACGTTATTTGTATATTCTTATAACTCTGTAATTGCAAATTATCTTCAAATGAAACTTTAAAAAAGTACACCATATATATGAGTTACCTAGTCATTTCTTCTTCCAGAATTTTGCCTGGATTTAGCCGCGACAAGGAAAAGTTCACTAAATTAAAAAATAAAATAAAACATGTTAAAAGATCAAACTATTAATAGGCATTGCCAGGTTTAAAAAAATCTGTTAATAATTTAAATGTATGAAAGCCAGAAGATGCTATTGTTAAGTTTCTCTTTAAAAAACATTTTTCTTTGCACACTTAAGTGCATTCTTTTCACTTTACTCAAGTAAAGAGCCCAAGGATTTAGGTACTGGACATTAAGGGCCAAGAAAGGGGAAGATAAGCCCTCCCAGGTCTTTCCCCCATCCTGGCGGTCTCAGCCTTTAGCAAAGCAGCCTTCTAAGGAGGCACAGAGGAGCCACTGAAGAGACAAGGAAGCCACAAAACACACAGAAGACAGAGGAGGGAATAAGAAATATTTAAAATAGAAAACACAGGATTTAAGAGGCATTTTTTTTTTTGGTGGCTCAAAGCACTTTATAGATACTTCAATAAATTTTATTTTTATATCTGTGTGTTTTTTCTTGACATGTCTCATATGACATAAGTAAGGGAAAGGCTAAGTTACATCCATCGCAAAGGAGGAAAAACTAGACAGGGAAGATAACTTAGTTGCTCAAAGGCATGTCAGTGATCACTGGCAATTAGTGAACATCCTGCATTCCACCTCTTGTTTACCAGCACTGCTGTATTCTAGTATTTTTGAAGCAGTATTAATTGGAAAGAAATCTATTGTCTATTAATTGGAGCTAATTTGATAAAATGTCAATGTATCTTTCCTGATTTCCATGTTTTAATAATAGCTAATATTTATTGAGCATTTATTAAATACCAGGCACTGCTCTGAATACTTTAGGTGTGTTAATTCATTTAATTATCTTATGAGGTGAGACTATTTTACAAACCCCATTTTATAGAATAGGAAATGGAGGCACAGATAAATAAAGTAACTTACTCAATGTCATACAGCTAGTAAGTGGCAGAGCTGAAAGTCAGCCCAGGCAATTTGGCCTATGCTCATAACACTATACTATACTGATTTATTCATGTGACAATGACTTATTTTTACTTTTTAGAAAACACAAATGAAAAAATAAGAAACAGCCTACATCTACTGCATTCACAAAATAATAGGATAAAATATCACCACAGCATTGTTGAGAAAACACATCAGGGTACACATTTCTCATTTTCCATGGTCCTAGGAGAGAAATTGGTCTCTTGGTTCCTTTGCCATGTGTAAATAGCCCAGGGGTCATGTTTTCGTGGTGCTGTGTATCCTCCTTATCTTTTTCCAAAGAAAGATAAGGTCGAAACTTATTTAAAACTCAAACTACTGTCAGGATCAGTTACCAGGCATCTGGCCCCAACTGCAGCATCATCTTTTCCCCAGGATTATAATTTCTACTGATGTTCACAGTGAAATTTCTGATTATTAATCTAGCTCTTTATAAGCTATCAGAACCTTGAAGATTCATACCCTATTTTACTTTTCATCTTATCAGTTCATTTCTGTGTGTTCATTTCCATCCTGAAGTTTTAAATAGGGCAAATTGGAAGAGTATTTGGAACTAGAGGCAGGCAAGCTATTCTAAAGCTGTGGCATTTGTAAAAATCATTGTGGTTTTTTTATTTCCCTGAACTGAAAAATTGGGTGAAATCTTAAATAAGTTTTTCCTGTCTTTCAACACCTACCTCAAACTTTTAAATTCTCTCAATAAGGATACTGATATGGTTTGGATGTTTGTTCCCTCCAAATCTCACGTTGAAATGTGATCCTCAGTGTTGGAGGTGGGGCCTGATGGGAGGTGTTTGGGTCAAGGGGACAGATCCCACATGAATGGCTTGGTGCCCTCCCTGAGATAATGAGCGAGTTCTCACTCAGTTCATGTGACAGCTGGTTGTTAAAGAGAGCCTGGTCTCTCCCTCCTGCTCCCTCTCTCTCCATGTGACACATCTGCTCCCCATTCACCTTCCCTCACTGAGTAAAAGCTTCCTGAGGCTTTGCCAGAAGCCCCAAACAGATGTGGGTACCATACTTTTACAGCCTGCTGAACCATGAGCCAAATAAACATATTTTCTTCATAAATTACCCAGTCTCAGGTATTCCTTCCTAGCAACACAAAATGGACTAACACAGATACCAACTCAAATTGACTCTCCCTCCTAGGAAAGAATCTATGAGCGTTCCAGATTGGACCCGCTCCTTTCTCAGAGTCCCAAGAATGGAAATCTAGTGCTGGGTTAGTAACCTGAGGAGCTCCAGAGTCCCCGGGGAAACTCAGAGTTTCTGCTGCCTGGGACAAAGGTGAACTAAATGTATGTTGGTGTGTTGCCTGAAAAGTCATGGCCTGCTAGATCTGAAAAGAGCCTACTCCTGGTCTTGTCAGATGCTACCTATTCTGCTTCAGTCTCATAAACGATATCTACATGGTCATTTGGCTTGGTGGTACTTAACGTTGTCTGTGCATTAGAATTACATGGGGAGCTTAAGAATTACAGATGTTCAGGCTCCACTCAAGCCCAATGCAGCCAGAATCTCTGGTTGAGTCCAGAGCATCACATTTTTATAAAGTGTCCCCTGCCAGGCCTGGTGGCTCACACCTATAATTACAGCACTTTGGGAGGCTGAAGCGGGAGGATCACTTGAGGCCAGGAGTTTGAGACCAGCCTGGGCAATGTGGTGAAATCCACCTTTACAAAAAGTTGGCCGGGCATGGTGGCAGGTGCCTGTAGTCCCAGCTACTCAGGAGACTGAAGCAGGAGGATTACTTGAGCCCAGGAGCTCAAGGCTGGAGTGAGCTATGATCACTTCACTGCACTCTAGCCTGGGCAACAGAGCAAGACCCTGTCTCAAAAAAGAAAACGTACCCTGGTTGATTCTAATATGCCAGGATGGAGAACTTACACCCCAGTCCACCTGAATGCCTCCCATAGTAAGGAACTGGGGAACTCCTGAAGCTGCCTGTTCATTTTAGAGAGTACCTATATAACCTATCCATTTTACAGATGAAGAGACAGAGTGGGTTGTTTCATTTCCAAGTTCTTATAGCTAGTTTCTCCCAATATTTATTGATCATTTACTATGTTCCAGACACTTTACACAAATCATCTCACTTAATTCTATCAGTAAATTGATGCTTACCTCTCAAAGGTGAGAACAGTAAGGATTATAGAGGTTAAGAGACTTGCTCATGGTCACACAGCTTATGGGTGAAGGGTCTGAATAAGCAGTGTATACATTAAGGATTAGATAGGGAAACATAGTCTTCATTTTCACTTTTGAGTCTCAAAGTAAATCAACATCTGCCTTCCCTGATTCTGCCCAAGACTTCTTTTTTTTTCAAAGGGGAAGAACGAGAGGTATCCATCACCTCAAGCATCTCTCCTTTCTTTGTGTTACAAACAATCCAATTATATGCTTTTAGTTATTTTTAAATGTTGCCTAGGACTTCTTTTAACACATATAACTATTCATTATAAAATAAAGAGCTGGTGTTTGTTCAGGCACCCTACGCACTATGGACAGTTATGAAGATATCTTGGGGGCTCAAAATGGCATTTTTCCCCTCAACCAAGAGGCAATGCAAGGACAATCAGGGTGCAGCTATTTCCCCGCAGAATTTTCTAGACTATTATAGTCACAGAGACAGCATAAAAGATATCAAGTCCTTGACACTCTGCAGAAAAACTGTTTTCTCCAACTCTGTCCTTAATGTTTTGGATGCAGAATGTTGTGTGCATACTTTCTGCACAACTGACTCATTGTGAGGGAACAACCCTGTCATGGAGTGGCTTTATTCTGTTGACAAGGACGAGCTTTGCTCACAATAAGTCATTGTCAGACCCTCTTGTAATATAAACCTTTTTTTCTTCTAACATGCCTTTCTCATTTGGCTCCTATTAAGTCTGGTTGTCCAAGCATCCAACAATTCTAAAGAATAGACTAAGTAAACATCTCTATGAGATAAGCTGGAACTTCAGCTAAGTACCTCACTCTATCTGTTCCCAACCCCCATGATTTTTGTTAAACTCTACAACTCTCAACACATCAATAAGCAGTCTGGATTTAGAGTGAGTATCCTTTAAAGATTTCATTGTCTTCTAAGAGGTATGAGAATATTATTTTTACAAACGACCAAAGAGTGGATGCTGGAAATTCATAACATTTGAGGAACTTTCCATTCTAAATATTCCACAGCATCCAGTAAGCCTAATGAGAAACATGGCTACAGGGTACCAAGCATCATAACAGGAGTGTTTATAATTCGGAGGCTACCAAAACAAAGTTGGCAACTCTCGCGAGTTTATCTCTGTGTCAATCACAGTTCTGTAAGTGACTTGCTTGTGCCATTCCCCAGAGAGACCTTGAATTTGGCACCTCTCTGCCATGTCCAGCTTAAAGCCATTCAGTTTCATAATTAGGCACAAGTTAAAAAAAAAAAAAAAGCCAACTGCTCCAAATAAGAAAGTTGGGAATTATTCTGGTATTAGTAAAAACAAAAACAGAACTAATAAAATTGGTCCAAAAGAGAAATGATGTGTGATAAGTGAATTGCATTGCTTTAATCTGACTTTAAAAATTTTAATTGTGATAAAATACCTTACATAAAGTTTACCATGTTAACTATTTTTAAGTGTACAGTTCAGTACTGTTAAGTATATTCACACTGTTGTCCAGCCAACCTCCAGAACTTTTTCATCTTGCAAAATTGAAATTCTATGCCCATTAAACAACAGCTCCCCACTGCTCCTCCCCACAACCCCTATTAACCACCATTCCACTTGCGTTCTTATGAATTTTACTCTAGATACCTCATAAAAGTAGAATCGAACAGTATTTATCTTTTTTTGAGTGGCTCATTTCATTTAGCATCATGTCCTCAAGGTTCATCTATGACGTAGCATATGTCAGAAGTTATTTCCCTTCAAAAGGCTGAATAATATTCCATTGTATGTATCTACCATATCTTATTTTTCCATTCATCTGTTAATCTGATTTTTTTAACCCTGTGTAGAAGCCATTTAAAATTTTTTTTTTACTTTAAATTTATTTTTTCTTGGTAAAGGTGTATACGTCAACAGTTACAAGCGAGAATACAGGGAGACATCACACCCACCCATTTTCAAAGCCACTCACTTTCTCTCCCTAGAAGTAATCATCAGTTTCTCTACATTATTTCACAGATATTTTATGGACATATAAGTGCTTCGCTGGAAGGCTAATGTGAGTCACCAAGAGATAATATCTGCGACACTTGAAAAGAGGTGCTAGACCATACATGCACAGATAAAGTTGGGTCTTATTCCACAAAAATATTCCATTGGTGCTCTAATAAATGGTGCTTTATGGTTTGAAGATCAGGAAATGTGAAACCCAAAGATAATTTCAAAGTAGGGGCAGTGGAGATATGGTGCTGACAATTCAGGAGTTGGAGAAACGTCTTTGTAGTTTCTTTGATTTTTTTTTTCCAGATGAAATAAGATGGAAATCAAAGGCAGCTGGTGTAAGTTCCTATACAGTCATTGTCCTGCTACTAAAGGGATGGGTGAGAAACCCAGCTCCGCATCTGGAAGGTCAGACCATTTAATAGACCCTTGAGCATTAATGTGCATAAATGCATCTCTGATTCACTGTGGGGAAGGAAATGTCTTGCTAAAATACCATTGCTAATTCAGTGGGTCCAGGATGTGGCCTGGGAGTCTGCATTTCTTTTTTCTTTTCTTTTTAAAATAATTTCAATTTTTATTTTAGATTCAGGGGGTATATGTGCAGTTCTGTTACATTGGGATACTGTGTGATGCTGAGGTTTGGGACATGAATGATCCTGTCACCCAGGTAGTGAGCATAATACCTAGTATTTGGTTTTTCAACACTTGCTGCCCTCCCTCCCCTCTCTAGTAGATCTCAGTGTCTATTGTTCTCATCTTTATGTCAATGTGTTACCCAATGCTTAGCTCCCACTTATAAGTGAGAATATGCAGTATTTGGTTTTCTATTCTTGTGTTAATTTGCTTAGGATAATTGCCTCCAGCTGTATCCATGTTGCTGGAAAGGACACAATTTTGTATATATTTATTTATTTTGAGACAAGGTCTTGCACTGTCGCCCAGGCTGGAGTGCAGTGGCGCCATCTCGGCTCACTACAACCTCCACCTCCTGGGTTCAAGCAACTCTCCAGCCTCAGCTTCCCAAGTAGCTGGTGATTTCGTATTATTTATAGGTGTGTAGTATTCCATAAGAAATAGATTTTTAACTGAGGTGTCTTAATATGGGCATCATCCTGCTCTATATGTATACAAAATTAATATGTTGTAGATCTGTAGATTTTCTAGGAAAACAAATAGACAATAGAAAATTCCTACCTCTCCCATTTCTTTAAAGACTTTTTTTTTCTTGAGACGGAGTTTTGCTCTTGTTGCCCAGGCTGTAGTGCAATGGCAACCTCCGCCCCCTGGGTTCAAGCGATTCCTCTGCCTCAGCCTCCAGAGTAGCTGGGATTACAGGCATGAGCCACCATGCCTGGCTAATTTTGTATTTTTAGTAGAGATGGGGTTTCTCCACAATGGTCAGGCTGGTCTCGAACTCCCAAACTCAAAACTTAATTGCCTCCCAAAGTGCTGGGATTACAGGTGTGAACCACCGACACCCAGCCTCTTTAAAGACTTTTTAAACTATCTGTCCTACCACAACTTCACAATGTTTATGTTAAAGTTATGGTCACTAGTCACAAATAAGCAATCCATTTAAAACTTCCCCAAGCACTTTTTTTTCTGAATCATCTATATTGACACTATACTATATATGATAATAAGCATGGTTTGGATGGCAGAAAGACCAGCAGTGTAACTATGGAAAAGTTATTTGCCCTCTCCAAGCCTTGGTTTTGTCATCTATCACAGAAGATAACATTACCTACTGTGTAGTATTGTTCTTGTGAGGGTAAAGTGGAATAATGTATGTAAAGTGCTCAGCATAGGACCTAGCACATAGTAAGCACAATGAAAAATCACCATTATTGTTATTTTTATTATAAAGAGTTTTTTTTCAGAAACTATATTTCTTGAGAATAAATAAATAAACTTTTATAGGAGTTTGCTTTAAATATTCAAAGGATGCTTTTACTGGATTTTTAAAAGGCATTAATATTTATCAATATTTATGTAAACATATTCTGCTGTATTAATTAAACAATCCTATTCTCTTAGGAAATTACACGTAAGGCCTACAATAGTAACTAAATATGTAGTTCTCAGTCAGTGAACACTGTAAATTCTTATTCAATGCTGTCTAAATGATAGAGTAATTTTTCTTACATATCTTTGCTAAGAAAGCTGCCTTTCCTTTACCAGTGTTTTGAAAATATTCTACCATCTGTGCAACAGTAAAGCTTCACTCAGTCTTCTCCAGCCCAGTGCCCACAAGGTCTCTTAGAGAAAAGAGGCTTCAGGCTTGGTAGAAAGCATGAAAATTTTCCTTTCTATGTTGAATTTCGTTACTATGAAAATAACCATGTCTATTGGAGCCCCACTCTAATGCTATTGTCAGGGCCTCTCATATTGATAACATTAACTTATGGGACACTTTTGGCTCTTCAGTAATCATAGTCCTTTGGGTGAATTCCAAGGGATGTATTGAATCCATTCACTCTTTAGTGAAATGCCATCTCAAGTTCCAGTCAATCTAGTTGATCCAAAATTAGAGACAGAAAATGGGTATAATTTTTTTTAAGGTGAAGGGGAGAGAAGAAAAGAAAACCCAGAAACAGATCTACAAGCTAAACACAGCTAAGAAGTACTGCCATGTTTAACTGATGTGCTTTGAAACTCATCAGCAATTACTAATGGGATGGATACTGCATAGAGATACTCTCATTACATTTCCACTGTTCTCAAGTACAGTGACTTCCTTACTTCATTTAGAAGCTTCCTGTGTATTTCCTTCACCTGTATTAAAAGTCAAACAACAATACACGTATTTCTTTAAATTTAAATGAGTATTTGAACAATTTTCTGAGAATTTTACAACTCCTTCTATGATATCTGGAGTCAACCAGATATCCAAATCATTAAATAAGATGGTAATGAATAGCAAAATCAACTCCCAAATTTTTACCCAGTTAAAGAAATGCTATGGATTTTTTTAAAAGGTAAAGAAATGCTTACCTGGAAAGGAGAAGTTTCCTGCAGTATCAACAAATTTGTCAGTCATCTCTCCAAATACTATCATCATGAGGGGGAGACCTGATCCGTGAGCTATGGCCATGATGGTACCCAGCGACATAAACAATTTATCCTGCCAATCGGAGTATCGAAACTAAAAAAAGGAAATAAAATAATACTTAGCTGTGGAATGGAATTTCTCCTCTTCCATAATTATATATTCTTTGGATTTTTATTTAAAGTCAGTACTTTTTTAAGAGTTGTAAATGAATGTCTTAGAAAAGGAGGCCTTCAAATCATTAACAGCTTAATTTCATGATTCTGTTTATTTTGTATTCTGTGAAGAAATCAATCTAATTATGTTTAATTGGTATCTGATTTGAATAAATAATTACTATACAATCAAAAGGGATAAAGGTTTAAGAAATATTATTTGATCTCCCAGAGCTCCTGTGGTAATAAAGAATGGCTAGGGAAAGACATTAAGTTTAAACACACACACACACACACACACCACATCCTTTAAAAAAGCATTCAGAATATTTCAGAGGGAGAATTTAAAATAGAGGAAAATAGATGCTCTGAGTTTTGAGATAAGATCCCTTTAGATGGTTTAAGTTAGCTTTAAAAAGGCAACTCAGTAGGGAAGCACAATAAACATTACAGTGTGTCTATATATGCACCTTAGGGAAGTCTTGCCTATGGAGATCCTTATGCAGAACCTTTTTTAAAAATTTAGTTTTCACCAGTGTCACCTGCCAAGTATGCAGAACCTTGAAGGGTAAGAGGGAGTTCGCTGGAGAAGAATCGGCGAGTGTAGAAGAAGTAGGAAGAATTTAGGCTTAGAATAAGAAGGTAACTAGAAACTACATGGAATGCTTAAGTAACCCCTGGCAGTGGAATTCCTGAAGGGCACAGTACAAAGTGTGGGAGAGGATGTTGGAGAGAGATAGAAGGCCTGCGCTGGTGGGCCACACCAAGAATCTTGGACACAGTACTACCTACAGAGGGGAAGGGTGATACCAGTTGTCACAGTGAAGTGCACAACCCTCAAGAACTAACCAGCAGATCAGTCTTCTAACACTTCAAAGGACTTTGTTACTGTCTTATTAGTCCTCTTCCATTTCTCACCTTTTCTTTCTGTTTTTGATTGACCCATTTATGGCTCTCTTTCTCTTTGTTCTTCTTTCCTCCTCTGCCTTCTAGACTACATTTTCCTCCTCTTACATTTCCATTTCTATAGCTTCCTATCTTTTTTTTCTCTCCTCTCTTTTAAAATGCTTTACTCTGCCCATTCCCCCCACCTCAGCCCCTTTTGGGGACAAGGAACAGTTATTGGGAGAGAGGGTGATGAGCCAGGCTTGGCACAGTGGAGCCTTTGAGGGCTGAAGCTAGGTCAGACTGGGTCAATAACCCGGGTGAGGCTGAGGTTAGAGGCACATGGTGGAAAGTGGATATGTGTGTACACCATTCTCAAAGATTTCCAGGAGTTCAGGCAAGGTTTCAGGGACAGGGACAAACTCCATCATCAAACACACAGGGCAAGCAAGAGAACCGAAAGAGACAAAGGGTCAGAAACCAGGCAGAGCTTGGATAAAACAATGGGAGCAGGTAAAGTCAAGAGCCAATGGAGCTGGGTCCCTAAAATTGTCACAAAGGGACCAGGGTCCCAAAGGTTCATTTTTAGTGGTTCTGGGAAAAGGAAAACAGAACACTTGAGTCTGTCAGCTATAGTTAAAAGCACAGGGTCAGGTTGTTAACATTAAAAAGCATTTTAAATGTTTTCATATTAATTGAATACAATTTTACAGCCTCTAAGCATAAATTTAAAACGAGGTGAAATTCACAGCAACATCCTAAGTAAACCTAGGTTTGTTTTCAGTGATTTTCCAGAAAATAATATATTTCTAACTCCTGTTAGAGCACAGTTTTATCCTCAACCTCTTTCAGGACAAAAAATATCTATTAAGATATCTAGTAAGAGGTGAAAATAAAGATTAAATTTAAGTTTAACTTAAGCTAAAACTTCTAAATTCAAATGAAATTTTCTGTTCCTACATTAAGGTTTGTAGGATTGTATTTTCTGTAGGAGGCAGATTTAAAACCTATGCATTAAAACCAGCTTTCAGAGGCGGTTCCAAGATAGCTGATTAGGAACAGCTCCAGTCTACAGCTCCCAGTGCAAGTGACACAGATAACAGGTGATTTCTGCATTTCCTACTGAGGTACCAGGTTCATCTCACTGTGGCTTGTCGGACAGTGGGTGCAGGACAGTAGGTGCAGCGCACCGAGCATGAGCCAAAGCAGGGGGAAGCATCCCCTCACCCGGAAAGCACAAGAGGTCAGGGAATTCCCTTTCCTAGCCAAGCAAAGCTGTGACAGACGGCACCTGGAAAATCGGGTCACTCTCACCCTAATACTGCGCTTTTCCAATGGTCTTAGCAAACGGCACATCAGGAGATTACATCCCACGCCTGGCTCAGAGGGTCCCACACCCACGAAGCCTCGCTCATTGCTAGCACAGCAGTCTGAAATCAATCTGCAAGGTGGCAGCGAGGCTGGGGGAAGGGTGCCCTCCATAGCTGAGGCTTGAGTAGGTAAACAAAGCGGCCAGGAAGCTCTTGAGTAGGTAAACAAAGCGGCCAGGAACTGGGTGGAGCCCACCACAGCTCAAGGAGACCTGCCTGCCTCTGTAGACTCTGCCTCTAGGGGTAGGGCATAGCTGAACAAAAGGCAGCAGAAACCTCTGCAGACTTAAATGTCCCTGTCTGACAGGTTTGAAGAGAGTAGTGGTTCTCCCAGCACAGCATTTGAGATCTGAGAATGGACAGACTGCCTTCTCAAGTGGGTCCCTGACCCCCGAGTAGCCTAACTGGGAGGCACCACCCAGTAGGGGCAGACTGACACCTCACATGGCCGGGCAGCCCTCTGAGACGAAACTTCCAGAGGAACAATCAGGCAGCAACATTCGCTGTTCATCAATATTCGCTGTTCTGCAGCCTCCGCTGCTGATACCCAGGAAAACAGGGTCTGGAGTGGACCTCCAGCAAACTCCAACAGACCTGCAGCTGAGGGTCCTGACTGTTAGAAGGAAAACTAACAAACAGAAAGGACATCCATGCCAAAACCCACCTGTACGTCACCATCATCAAAAACCAAATGTAGATAAAACCACAAAGATGGGGAAAAAACAGAGCAGAAAAACTGAAAATTCTAAAAATCAGAGCACCTCCCCTCCTCCAAAGGAATGCAGCTCCTCACCAGCAATGGAACAAAGCAGGATGGAGAATGACTTTGATGAGTTGAGAGAAGAAGGCTACAGATGATCAAACTTCTCTGAGCTAAAGACGGAAGTTCGAACTCATGGCAAAGAAGTTAAAAACCTAGAAAAAAGAATAGATGAATGGCTAACTAGAATAACCGATGCAGAGAAGTCCTTAAAGGACCTGATGGAGCTGAAAACCATGGCACAAGAACTACGTGATGAAAGCACAAGCTTCAGTAGCCAATTCGATCAACTGGAAGAAAGGGTATCAGTGATTGAAGATTAAATGAATGAAATGAAACAAGAAGAGGAGTTTAGAGAAAAAAGAATAAAAAGAAACAAGCAAAGCCTCCAAGAAATATGGGACTATGTGAAAAGACCAAATCTATGTGTGATTGGTGTACCTGAAAGTGACAGGATTAATGGAACCAAGTTGGAAAACATTCTGCAGGATATTATCCAGGAGAACTTCCCCAATCTAGCAAGGCAGGCCAACATTCAAATTCAGGAAATACAGAGAACACCACAAAGATACTCCTCGAGAACAGCAACTCCAAGAAATATAATTGTCAGATTCGCCAAAGTTGAAATGAAGGAAAAAATGTTAAGAGCATGCAGAGAGAAAGGTCAGGTTACCCACAAAGGGAAGCCCATCAGACTAACAGCTGATCTCTCGGCAGAAACTCTACAAGCCAGAAGACAGAGGGGGCCAATATTCAACATTCTTAAAGAAAAGAATTTTCAACCCAGAATTTCACATCCAGCCAAACTAAGCTTCATAAGTGAAGGAGAAATAAAATACTTTACAGACAAGCAAATGCTGAGAGATTTTGTTACCACCAGGCCTGCCCTAAAAGAGGTCCTGAAGGAAGCACTAAACGTGGAAAGGAACAGCCAGTACCAGTCACTGCAAAAACATACCAAATTGTAAAGACCATCAAGGCTAGGAAGAAACTGCATCAACTAATGAGCAAAATAACCAGCTAAAATCATAATGACAGGATCAAATCCACACATAACTATATTAACCTTAAATGTAAATGGGCTAAATGCTCCAATTAAAAGACACAGACTGGCAAACTGGATAAAGAGTCAAGACCCATCAGTGTGCTGTATTCAGGAAACCCATCTCACGTGCAGAGACACACATAGGCTCAAAAGAAAGGGATGGAGGAAGATCTACCAAGCAAATGGAGAACAAAAAAAGGCAGGGATTGCAATCCTAGTCTCTGATAAAACAGAATTTAAACCAACAAAGATCAAAAGATACAAAGAAGGCCATTACATAATGGTAAAGGGATCAATTCAACAAGAAGAACTAACTATCCTAAATATATATGCACCCAATACAGGAGCACCAAGATTCATAAAGCAAGTCCTTAGATACCTACAAAGAGACTCCCACACAATAATAATGGGAGACTTTAAGACCCCACTGTCAGCATTAGACAGATCAACGAGACAGAAAGTTAACAAGGATATCCAGGAATTGAACTCAGCTCTGCACCAAGTGGACCTAAGAGACATCTACAGAACTCTCCACCCCAAATCAACAGAATATACATTCTTCTCAGCACCACACTGCACTTACTCCAAAATTGACCACATAGTTGGAAGTAAAGCACTCCTCAGCAAATGTAAAAGAACAGAAATTATAACAAACTGTCTCTCAGACCACAGTGCAATCAAACTAGAACTGAGGATTAAGAAACTCACTCAAAACCACTCAACTACATGGAAACTGAACAACCTGCTCCTGAACGACTACTGGGTACATAACGAAATGAAGGCAGAAATAAAGATGTTCTTTGAAACCAACGAGAACAAAGACACAACATACCAGAATCTCTGGGACACATTTAAAGCAGTGGGTAGAGGGAAATTTATAGCACTAAATGCCCACAAGAGAAAGCAGGAAAGGTGTAAAATTGACACCCTAACATCACAATTAAAAGAACTAGAGAAGCATGAGCAAACACATTCAAAAGCTAGCAGAAGGCAAGAAATAACTAAGATCAGAGCAGAACTGAAGTAGATAGAGACACAAAAAACCCTTCAAAAAGTCAATGAATCCAGGAGCTGGTTTTTTGAAAAGATCAACAAAATTGATTGACTGCTAGCAAAACCAATAAAGAAGAAAAGAGAGAAGAATCAAATACACGCAATAAAAAATGATAAAGGGGATATCACCACCGATATCACAGAAATACAAACTACCATCAGAGAATACTATAAACACCCCTACATAAATAAACTAGAAAATCTAGAAGAAATGGATAAATTCCTCAACACATACACCCTCCCAAGACTAAACCAGGAAGAAGTTGAATCTCTGAATAGACCAATAATGGGCTCTGAAATTGAGGCAATAATTAATAGCTTACCAACCAAAAAAAGTCCAGGACCAGACAGAATCACAGCCAAATTCTACCAGAGGTACAAGGAGGAACTGGTACCATTCCTTCTGAAACTATTCCAATCAATAGAAAAAGAGGGAATCCTCCCTAACTCATTTTATGAGGCCAGCATCATCCTGATACCAAAGCCTGGCAGAGTCACAACAAAAAAAGAGAATTTTAGACCAATATCCCTGACGAACATCGATGCAAAAATCCTCAATAAAATACTGGCAAACCATGGGCGCGGTGGCTCATGCCTGTAATCACACCATTTTGGGAGGCTGAGGCGGGCGGATCACAAGGTCAGTAGATCAAGACCATCCTGGCTAACATGGTGAAACCCTGTCTCTACTAAAAATACAAAAACTAGCCGGGCGTGGTGGTGGGCACCTGTAGTCTCAGCTACTCGAGAGGCTGAGGCAGGAGAATGGCATGAACCCGGGAGGCGCAGCTTGCAGTGAGCCCAGATAGTGCCACTACAGTCCGGCCTGGGCGAAAGAGCGCAACTCCGTCTCAAAAAATAAATAAATAAATAAAACAAAATAAAATAAAATAAAATACTGGCAAACCGAATCCAGCAGCACATCAAAAAGCTTATCCACCATGATCAAGTGGGCTTCACCCCTGGGATGCAAGGCTGGTTCAACATACAAAAATCAATAAACGTAATACAGCATATAAACAGAACCAAAGAAAAAAACCACATTATTATCTCAATAGATGCAGAAAAGGCCTTTGACAAAATTCAACAGCCCTTCATGCTAAAAACTCTCAATAAATTACGTATTGATGGGAGGTATCTAAACATAATAAGAGCTATTTATGACAAACCCATAGCCAATATCATACTGAACGGGAAAAATTGGAAGCATTCCCTTTGAAAACTGGCACAAGACAGGATGCCCTCTCTAACCACTCCTATTCAACATAGTGTTGGAAGTTCTGGCCAGGGCAATCAGGCAGGAGAAAGAAAGAAAGGGTATTCGATTAGAAAAAGAGGAAGTCAAACTGTCCCTGTTTGCAGATGACATGACTGTATATCTAGAAAACCCCATTGTCTCAGCCCAAAACCTCCTTAAGCTGATAAGCAACTTCAGCAAAGTCTCAGGATACAAAATCAATGTACAAAAATCACAAGCATTCTTATACATCAATAACAGACAGAGAGCCAAATCATGAGTGAACTCCCATTCACAATTGCTTCAAAGAGAATAAAATACCTAGGAATCCAACTTACAAGGGATGTGAAGGACCTCTTTAAGGAGAACTACAAACCACTGCTCAACGAAATAAAAGAGGACACAAACAAATGGAAGAACATTCCATGCTCATGGATAGGAAGAATCAATATCGTGAAAATGGCCATACTGCCCAAGGTAATTTACAGATTCAATGCCATCCCCATCAAGCTACCAATGACTTTCTTCACAGAATTGGAAAAAACTACTTTAAAGTTAATATGGAACCAAAAAAGAGCCTGCATTGGCAAGTCAATCCTAAGCTAAAAGAACAAAGCTGGAGGCATCATGCTACCTGACTTCAAACTATACTACAAGGCTACAGTAACCAAAACAGCATGGTACTGGTACCAAAACAGAGATATAGACCAATGGAACAGAACAGAGCCCTCAGAAATAATACCATACATCTACAACTGTCTGATCTTTGACAAACCTGACAAAAACAAGAAATGGGAAAAGGATTCCCTATTTAACAAATGGTGCTGGGAAAACTGGCTAGCCATATGTAGAAAGCTGAAACTGGATCCCTTCCTTACACCTTATACAAAAATCAATTCAAGATGGATTAAAGACTTACATGTTAGACCTAAAACCATAAAAACCCTAGAAGAAAACCTAGGCAATACCATTCAGGACATAGGCATGGTCAAGAAGTTCATGTCTAAAACACCAAAAGCAAAGGCAACAAAAGCCAAAAGTGACAAAAATGGGATCTAATTAAACTAAAGAACTTCTGCACAGCAAAAGAAACTATCATTAGAGTGAACTGGCAACCTACAGAATGGGAGAAAATTTTTGCAATCTACTCATCTGACAAAGGGCTAGTATCCAGAATCTACAAAGAACTCAAACAAATTTACAAGAAATAAACAACCCCACCAACAAGTGGGTGAAGGATATGAACAGACACTTCTCAAAAGAAGACATTTATGCAGCCAATAGACACATGAAAAAATGCTCATCATCACTGGCCATCAGAGAAATGCAAATCAAAACCACAATGAGATACCATCTCACACCAGTTAGAATGGCAATCATTAAAAAGTCAGGAAACAACAGGTGCTGGAGAGGATGTGGAGAAATAGGAACACTTTTACACTATTGGTGGGACTGTAAACTAGTTCAACCATTGTGGAACACAGTGTGGTGATTCCTCAAGGATCTAGAACTAGAAATACCATTTGACCCAGCCATCCCATTACTGGGTATATACCCAAAGGACTATAAATCATGCTGCTATACAGACACATGCACAAGTATGTTTATTGCAGCACTATTCACAATAGCAAAGATTTGGAACCAACCCAAATGTCCAACAATGATAGACTGGATTAAGAAAATGTGGCACATATACACCATGGAATACTATGCAGCCATAAAAAATGATGAGTTCATGTCCTTTGTAGGGACATGGATGAAGCTGGAAACCATCCTCAGCAAACTATCACAAGGACAAAAAACCAAACACCTCATGTTCTCACTCACAGGTGGGAACTGAACAATGAGAACACTTGGACACAGGAAGGGGAACATCACACACCGGGGCCTATTGTGGGGTGGGGGGATGGGGGAGGGATAGCATTAGGAGATATACCTAATGTAAATGACAAGTTAATGGGTGCAGCACACCAACATGGCACATGTATACATATGTAACAAACCTGCACGTTATGCACATGTACCCTAGAACTTAAAGTATAATTTAAACAAATTTAAAAAAATAAAGAAAAAAAACTTCTAAAAAAAAAATAGATAAAACCAGCTTTCATTTGATAAACAATTTATTCTCCAAAGTGCTAATTTTTTTTTAAATTGCCCTTACTGAGGCTTTTTAAACAAATAAAAAAAGAGGAGAGAAGACAATGAATAGGGGCTTTTGGTTACATGAGAAGTATGCAGCAGTGTTTGAGAGTGTGGATGTTTTGGTGTCTTTTTATCCATTTAATTACTAAGTTGGATTTCAGCTGACATGACACTTAATTCTAACTTCTTTGCTACCAAATAATGGCTGTCACAGTTTGAAACACGTCATATTTACCAAAAATGGGTAAATGCTTTCTTGAGCTGCCTCTGTAAGACATATTTCAAATGAAAACCAGATGAGGAGACTTCTTCCAAAAATATTGTCTTGTCTTGTACCAACAGAAAAGCACCGAAAACTGTTTTAAGCATAATCAGAATCCCTAATAGTTACCCCCTATTTAGCCAATTTTTTGGAAACCAAATGTGAATGTAGATTCCTTAAATTAAAATTTATGTACTTAACAATTACTTTCTTGAAATGCAAGCTTATTTTAAGCTAAATTTGGGGTGGGGGTCTGTGAAGCAAATGCAGAAATGCATTTTCCTGAAATTGTTGAGTTTGCATTGTGCTACTAACACAATTCCCATTTTCACTTTCCTTGCACACCAGTTTGCTCTGTCCGGTGTCATCGCCAGCCTGTCTCTACTTTTTAAAAAATCATCCATCTTGAGAATGTGGGTCATTGACTATAATAAGCCAAACTTAGACAGCACAGGTGCAGCAAGGACAATTTATTGCTGCCTGCAGACAGTTTTTTGTTGTCGTTGTTTTTGAGACAGGGTCTTGCTCTGCCACCCAGGCTGGAGTGCAGTGGTGTGATCATAACTCACTGCAGCCTCAGACTCCTAAGACCCTCCTGTCTCAGCCTCCCAAGTAGCTGGGACTACAGGTTCATGCCATGACATATGCTATTTTTTAAGATTTTTATTTTTATTATTTTGTAGAGATGAGATCTCACTATGTTGTCCAGGCTGGTCTCAAACTCTTGTGCTCAAGCAACCCTCCCACCTCAGTCTCCCAAAGTGCTGGGATTACAAGTATGAGTCAGCTCGCCTAGCTAGACAATCTTAAAGTATTTGCTTTAAAGGTAATTGATTCAATACCTCAAATTTGAATAAAAGGTAGGATTATTCACATTTAACATTTCACAGCTTACCAATGTTAATACTCCAATCATTTTCACTGTCTTCGTTTTTTTCCTTTTTTGTTTGCTGTAAAAAATAGAATTGCTTCAATTTAAAACTGTTACAAAATGTTTTACAATCAATTGAACATAAATATGTTTAGTTACAATATTCAACTATTATATTTTCAAATATAAGAGTGATGTTCACAAAATGTCAAAATTATTCAGTTCAACAAACATAGCAAGCACAAAAGTAACCGTCGAAGGTACTACAAAGATACATGGATACATAAGAAATGGTCGCCTGCCTTACAGAGCTCACATACACAGGAAAGATAAGTATGTTAACAGTGTCGCTAAGTCAATTAAGTTATTTGTTTTCTAAAATTAAAAAAAATCATGATTTAAAATTACGAATGTCTATTCTTCTGAAGGATTGTGGAGAGTGGTGTCAGGCAATCTTGTTGGTGATACATTCAAAGTACATCTAGAATTTAACCACTTATCACCAGTTTCATTGCTGTCACCAGTAGGGCAGCCTCCTGCCTAGTCTCTCCACTTCCACCTATGCCGCTTCAGTCTATCTTCAACTAGCAGTCAGAGTAATTATTTCAAAATGCCAAGCCATACACTACTTCTTTGCTCAAAAACCTACAATGGCTTTCCTTTTTCTTACAATAAAAGCCAAAATCCTTGCATTAACCTCTGAGGTCCTACACGATCTGTTTGCTTATTTCCTCTCTGACCACATCCCTACTCCCAAACCTGCTTACTCTGCTCCAACCAGCCTGGACTCTCTGCTGTTCCATGAACTCACCAAACATGTACCTGACTCAGGGTCTTTGCATTGCCAGTTACCTTTTCCAGGAATGCTCTCTCCTTAGATACCCACACAGCTGTCTCCTCTCATTTCTTTCAAGTCTTTGCTCAAATATTACCTTTAAAATAAGATCTACCCTAACCACCCTACTTAAAATTACAAAGTACTCCCCTTTTGTACTCCTGATCCCCTTAACCTGGATTAATGCTTTTTTCCATGGCATTAATTACCTTCTAACATTGGCTGTGGTTTACTTATTTAGTATGTGCATTATTTATGTCTGTCCTCCGTACTATAATATAAACTCTATGAGGGAGTGTGTGTGTGTGTGTGTGTGTATGATGATTTTTATATATATGATGATTTTTACATATATATGATGCATTTATCCAGGTAAATGATAAAGTTTTACTCATAAGATGATTCCAAATTATGTAAAGTATTGACTAAAATCACTGGACAAACATCTGCCACTAAATATGTTCAAAAGAATGTGCCATGGCCAATAGCAACATAATTAGAACAAGAATATAACTAACTTGATTGAAGCAGGCTTAACTTCCTTTAAATATATTATCTTTGGTCTGCTTTTATAAAAATTAGTTTCACTACATTTGATTTCATAATCATGTGGTCTTAACTTATTGTTAACTTTCTGTATTTCTCTTTTGAGCTGCTTTCTTCTTTCCAGCAGAAGCTGTGGGCTTCCCCTCTGAGGACTTTCCTGGGTTCTGAAGTGTTACTACACCTTTTGTAGGAATAGCTCCTTTGCACACGCATCAAATGTTAAGCCAGTGCAATACATAAATAGACTTCTTCATGAAAATGCCATCTATTAATAGACTCACAGTCAATCCCTGCCTAAACAGCCAGCTGATGAAAACCATATTTTTCTATTGCGTGTATAAGTACTTCCGTTGGAAGGAACACCATCTATCACTTTTTCAATTCTACATGGCAAAACTAAATTTTCTATGAAAAAATACAATGGTGCTTAGAAGAAATACAGCAAGGTTACTGCACAACCACATTAACAGGCTAAAATAATGCTTCCGTTTAAGCATCAGGTAGGCATGTTTTCAGTTAGCTAATCAAGCCCCTAGCAGCTTGAGGACAAACTACAGAAACTGATAAATTTGTCCCTCTGGGTGATCACTTGACACAGGTCAATTTTTTCTGGGTAGCCTGGTATGAACTCAGAGACCGTAATAGCCTCATAAACTATTTCAGGCTAAAGGCGAAAATGATTCACTATTCCCACAGTGAAAGAGGAAACAAAGACACACGCCATTGACTGGGAACTTCTGCCCCGCTCATAAAGCCTGTGAAGTGAGTTTAACAAGGGCCAGGGGAACCGAGAAAGACGTGAAGGCAAAGGAAGCGCTGCTTCCCCCTACCACTTGAACAAAACTGATTCGGATGTACAGAAGTTCCCCCTCCCCACCTATCCTCCCAGAAAGGAGAAATACAAATAAGCCTGGCGATGAGAGGAGGGGGAGGGGTAAGACAAGGAGGAAGAGACATAACAGGGGATGGGCAGGAGGGGAGGGAGTTTTTGCTTCACTGCCCTTGTTCAAAAAGCACAGCCATCGACAGCAGATGTCTGACACCCTTTAAGTCTGAACAATCAGATGATGTATATGAAAGTCATTTGTAAAAGTTTCAAGAGTTACGTAATACAATGAATGTTATACAATGCAGATATTCATTGAATCCCCCCTGCACAAAGGGAAGGGAGCACTTTTCAAGACAGCCTTTTCTTCCTGAATCTGTTCCAAAAGGAGCCTCAGTGACATTCTTTGAGGCCACACAACACGTTTGCTCCAAGGTCAGAACCGGATGCAAGACCCTTCAAAGAAGCCTCCAAAACAAAGGTCTTCAAAGGCATCAACCGATTTTTACAACTTCTTTCCAAGGGTGAACTTGGTCCTGCTGATTGGCGTGTAACGGAAAAGCCAGTGGCTGCTGGGGATGTACCTGCTGTTGCCCAGTTCAAAGTCGCCCTCCGCGCTCGTGGGGCGCCAGGCTGTTCCGTTCTTTGCCGCCTCAAGATCCATCTCAGCCTGAGGAGAAACCACAGCCTCAGAACCAAGTGCACCCTCTCCGGCGGCCCGGCGCACGAGTCGCGGGGCCCGGGGGCACTGGGTGGAGGTCCGGCCACTCCCGCCCCGCGCCCCACGTCCCGGGTCTCCCTTCGAGGCCAGACGCGCCCGGACCTCTCTCACCTCGAACCTCGCGCGTGTCTGGCAGGGCCTCTGGACGCGCGGGCGCTGCAGCAGAGGGGCCTGGACTTTGCTCGCCGCGGCCTCGCCCCCGCCCCCGCCCCCGCCCCCCACGCGCGTCCGGCCCGGGAAACGCCTACCGTTGCAGCCAGGGCGAGGGCCGCGGCCCGCAAGAGCAGCTCCCGCCGCCCGCGCAGCTCTCTCCTCAGGCTAGGCGCGGGCCAGGGGCCCAGCCTGCCGCTCTTGCCGCCGGGGCGCCCGACTGGGGCCGCCGCCCACCCTGGCGACCCGCCAGAACCAGCCCGGTCGCAGGATAAGACCGAGATCAGCCTGGAGCCTCGGGTGCCTAGAAAGCCTCGCCTGATGGGCCACCCAAGCCCCTGCAGATGACTGTCACACCCCCTGGGCGCTCAGTTTTGTTTTTAAACCCATAGGGGAGACAGTTTCCGGACGCCCAACAATCACAGGGCGGCCCAGGACCGAGAGAGAGCAATAGACTCTCCTCTTGCTTCCGCATCCCCAGTTCTGGTCCAGGTGGCACTGAACCCAATTATCTCCAAGGACGGCGAGAGTCAGCCAGGGCCGGCAGGAACCATCACATTATGCTCCTTGGGGAGGAGGAACGCTGTTGGTGCCCTCTTAGCACTTAAGAGACACAGAGCTTTAGGGCTAGAGGGGTCTTCAGCGATCATCTAATTAAAACCCCGTATGTTTAACATATGAAGAAACGGATGCCCAGAGAGGTGAAGTCCTGCCTGAGGCTGCATCGGTGGAACCAGAGTCTAGGGGAAACCTCCTGAGTCCCAGTCCAGTGCCCTGGCTCACTGCTGTCATCTAAGACTTCTGTCTGTATTGAATTGTCTCTGCTCCTACCACCTATTTGAGTATGACTTTCTTCTTTCTGATTAATTCCTCCACACTCTTCCCAAAAGGAAGTGTCTAAAACGGCGAGCCATAAGTTTCATGGCTTTGAAACCAGAGACTTTCAAACTCAGAGCTTCACATCTTATTAACTATGTGACTTTGGACACTGTGCTCATTTCTCTAGGCCTGTTTCCTTATGTGTAAAATGAGGATAAAAACATCTCCCTTATCAGGTTATTGCGAGGAATAAATGAGTTGAGGATAAGTGAATTAAGTACTAGGTAAAGGCACCTAGTACTATGCCTAAAACATAGTAGGTGAGCAACAAATACAACTTTCCTTCCTTCTGATCAGGTAGCAGGATGACCAGTGGGTCCTTGCACCTGCTATGTCCTGTTAACACAATTGTTAGCCCAAGGCTTGTCTGAGTTCTCAGAGAACCTTAAAGCAGAGCATGGTATAAGTAGAGATGCTGGGTGGACCCTGGTGTGAATCTCACCTTTCCCATGTACCAGCTGTCTGGCCAGGTTATGTAACTCTTGACTCAGTCATTGAATCTATAAAATAAGGGTGTTATTAGGATTAGGGATACTGTGTGTAAAGTGTCCTGCACATAGGAGACACCTAATAAATGGTGACTATTATTATAGTAAAAGTTCAGGCGAGGCCAAGGAAGAAAGACTGGCACAGGAGCCAGCAGCTTCGGCACTCACCCCTTACTTGTGCTGTGCCTCTGCATCCTGCTCTGCCTGCCACCTGGAGCTAAGGTGGAACTTGACTTGAAACTGCATGCTGGAGTAGAAATGAATTTAGCTGAGTATTTTTCCTCAAAATGTTTTCTCTCAATATCAGTCTACCATGACCATGAGGATTCTCTTCTTAAATCAACCCAAATTCCTTCCCTTCACTGGTCTAACAGGCGGTCAGATCATTATTTCAAGATACTCTGAGACTGAAGCAGTTGGAATTGTGTAGTTTGAAAGAAGGCTTGTGGTGACTGGAGGACATTATTAAACTCATTAGCACATAAGGAGATGACAGTTTCTTCAGTCTCTAATAAAAGAGAATTTGATAAAGTAAATGCAGATACTTGAAAGAGTAGGAAGGTTCAGAACAAAAACTAAAGCAAATAACATGTATGAGGCAATGAGGTGTATTTGCCTGTCTGTCTGTCTGAGCTGATTCACAAAGTTGTCCCTGCAAGAAGCCATGCCTATATGGCTGTGTTTACTTCTTTACCAGTATTACATCCAATTCCAGGAGCTCCTTTTATATTTATTTGATAACAATGCAGTATCACTGAGAATTCCATCATTTATTCATCAACTAGAAGTTGAAGACTTACAATATTTAAAGCACTATGATAAACCGGATTTCTCCATTACACTCAGGCTGTAAGAAATCTTTACTTTCCCTTTACAGTAGAATATTGAGATACTTACGCATTGATGTAAGACTGGAATTAATGCCCTACCACGCTATCTTACTTTTTCTATTTGCCCCATTGGTTCCATCTTTCTTTTTTATCCTCACTTTTGCCTTATTTTAGATCTGTTTAATATTATCATTTAGATTTCCTTTCTATAAGATGTATTCTTTTATTTTCTATTTAATAATTATCTCCTTTCTAGGGATTATGACATGTATCTTTGACTAATCATTGTACTTTTTCCTCTTCCAGGACAATGCAAGCATTTTAGAACTCTTAAGTCTCTTTTTTATTCACCCCTAACTTTTACATTGCCATTGTCATGTACTTTAATTTTCTCTGTATATTCATGACTCTTCTGGGAATATTATTTCTTTATGAGTTGATACTTATTTAGCTTTATCAAGACATTTATCATTTTCTTGCTTTTTGTTTCTTCCTACATCTCAAAGCTACCCTCTTGGATCATTTTCCTTTCACCTAATGAGCACTCTTTCATCTACTGTCTCTTTCTTGTTTTCTTTAGTTTGTGACAAATTTTCTCAGCTTTTTTTTCCTGAAAATTTATTTCACTTTTATCTTGAAAAATTATCAGTTATTTATGGGTTTGCCTTACTAAATAAATATCAAAACTCATTATCAAACTATGGTAATTAGGGATATGTGTTTTGGAATGAGACAGACAAAGTAAAACAGAATCAATATCTTATAACTGATGGAACTAGATTTCAAATCCAGGGAGTATCCTTATCCACTATGACTAGCAGGGAAGTGGAGATGGAGAACATACGTCAGATGTATCAGAGAGTTAAACACAGTCATTCTTTAATGCATCCTTCAGTCCACTGATCTTACCACCTTTTTACTGTTCCTCACCTCCTTCATGTCTTCTCTCTTAACTCAGCCTGAAAACACCCACAACCCTCTAGCCCTCTCTCTTTATCAGCCTTGCTTAGTAAAACCACAATCCTGGATAATTCAAGTTACTGAGCTACTGTGAACCTACACCATGCAGCAGAACATGTCTGAAGAAAAATACAAAGTCATCTGACTTGCCTCGCCATGAACTTACATGGCCCTATACTGTATACATAATGTACTTATGTTTATTATTTATTGCCCACTCTGTGGGATGCAAGACTTACGAGGGCAAAGATTTTGTAAAATTCACTATGTATCCCAACGTTTACTGCCCAATAGTCATAAGATGTTTTCTTAGTTCATTCACTCACCTGCTTTTCTAATAATTACTTCATATCATCTGTTTTCTCAAATTCTGTTCTTTTACATCTTCACATTCTGCTAAATTACCGTGCTTATTTCACTGATGAAATTGAAGTGTTTAGAATGGAACTCCGTAACCTCCTACCATGATATTTTCCCACTTACCAGCATCTGTACCAACACTCTGCCTTTGCTGTTTCTGTAAATGAACTATTCATGCCTCTCTTTGCAGCCAGTCTTTGTTTGCACGTTCATCCTGTAGATCCCATCCCCTTTCACTTTCACAGGGAGCCATTCTTCCCTTTCTGTCCTATATCATCAATTTCCCCATCCCTGCTGGATCCCGCCTGTGAGCTTACATACATACTGTTATTTCTTCCATCTTGAAAAACAAACAAAAAACCTCTCTTGACCACACTTCCCCTGCCAGCTACCATCATATTTCCCTCTTTTCCTTTGGAGCTAAACTGCTTAACAAAGTTTATTACTTTCTTCAATTCCCGTTGTTCTCTCTGAAACCCACTCTAAACAGAAGTTTGATCTTTCCACACTACCGAAACTATTTTTATAAAAGTCACTGATAATCTCTGCTTTGCTAAGTCCAAAGATCAATTCTCTGTTCTTATTTTACCTGACAAATTCAATAATTTGACAGATTTATCACTCTGTCTTTCTGAATATACCTTTTTCATATAGATTCCAGGACACCATATGTTTCTCGGATTTTCCTATGCTTTCCTGATCACTCTTCCTCAGTCTCCTCTGATGCCTTCTCTCTCTCTCTCTCTTTTTTTTTCAACTACTTACCTAACACTGGAGTGGTCCAAGGCTCATTCCTTGGACTTCTCAGTCTATTCTCGCCACTTCTGTCATGTCAGTCAGTCACACAGCTTTAAATACCATCTGTATCGAATAATTTCTAACTTTTCGTTTCTAGCCTAAAATTCCCTCTTGCATTCCTGACTCTTAAACACATGTGCATCTTTGACATTCCTATCTGGATGTTTAACAGACATCTCAAGCTTAACATGCCTAACCTGCTCCTGATCCTTTCCCCAGGCTGGGCCCTCCAGTGAACTTCTGCATCCAGTTGGCAGCTCCAGACTTACAGTTGTCAACAAAAACACTGGAATCATCCTGCATTCCTCTCTTTCTTTGACACACCATAATCAGTCTGTCAGGAAATCTTGTTGCCTTTACTTTCAAAATATATTCAGAATCTGACCTTTGCCCTGCACCTCCAGCTCTACCACCATCATGCAAGCCACTATCATCTCTCACCTGATTTTCTATAATAGCTTGTTAATTGTCTCTCTGCCTCTGTCCTTTCCTCCTCTTCTGCCTTTGTCCATTGTCAAAAGCATGGCCTGGATGATTCTTTTGAAATGTGAGTCACATCACGTCACTCTTCTCTTCACATTTCTGTGGTGGCCCCCAATTCACTCAGTCATGGCCTATAATGCTGTGCCCTCTCCGTGACCTCTCTGATCTCATTTTTATTTATTTTGTCTTTGCCTAACTCCACTCCAGCCACACTGGCCTCTTGGATATTACTCAAACAAGAGAGGCAGCACTCCACCTCAGGGTGTTTGTACTAGTTGTTTCCCCTGTCCAAAATTATCCTCCCCAAAATACTGACATGGAGGACACTCTCACCTCCTAAAAATCTCTTCTCAATTAGAAGTTGGATTTTGTACCCTCAGGACTCTCAGTTCCTCTTATCCTACTTTGATTTTCTTTTCCACAGCATTTATCACCTTCTAGTATACTATATAATTAAAGAATTTATTATGCTTATTGTCTCTTGTCATCTTAGTAGCACGTAAGAGCCGTGAGAGTAAAAATATTAATATGTTTTCATTTCATTCGCTGGAATATCCAATAATTGCTGCCCACACTTACTATGTGCAAGGATCTGGGCTAAGGTTTTAGGATAAAAAGTTTTAGGCATATAAAGAAGGATTTAAACAAGGCTAATGCAAAAGTTACTCAGATTATATAGTATTTTATGAATTTACAGAGCCTATCACACATATATATCATCTCATTTGATTCTCAAAACAAGGAGCATGTTCAAGGTAAACAAGTGAGGAACTATTATTCTCAGTTTAGAGGTGGGGATATCAAAGTGAATTTTACACAGCTAGTAAACAATGGAATTAGGCTTCCAGCTCTGGCCATGTGACTTCAGCTTCTCATTCTGTATTCCTATTGAAGACCACTGTTAGACAGAAGCCTTACCTGTTGTATTTCTAGTGCCCACAGCACCAGTGGGCTCAGTAAATGTGTATTGAATAGATCAATATTTTTGAACTATAGCATAAAACGGTTTGTAAAAAAAGAATTTCCTATAAGTAAGAGTCAACAGAGAATAACAAATTCCATCTACCAAAGTATTTTCAAATTATATTCAAATATAAATTAATTAGCAAAAATTTTTCCTAAAGAGGGTGCTATGATGGACTCTATTCTCTGTCCTGTTGACTTATATCTTGACAAATATGCTCTGTGGTCTTTTCCCCCACTATATTGCATTTGTGGCTATCTAACAATTCTCCAAATTTTCATGTCTGAAGATAGTGAAAATTTGACTATTCTGTTTGCACTTGGCTGCACTTAACTACTCTTGAATCATTTCCAAACTTTCGGTCACTAATGTTTTTTACTTCTTCTCAAGCTAACTTCTCAGAGTTTATAGATCTTAATTTTTCCTGCCTTTACTTCCTTCGACCCATGTTACATCTTACACTTCTCCCAAAGTTATTTTTTCTTTTTTAAAAAACTCTTCTCATTGCTTGACTCAGAAATTTTTTGCTTTGCCTTTGACCTTTCTCTTAAAAATATTATTTCCTTTTGGTTTCATTCTTCTTTTGTTCATTATAAAATTCATCTAATTCGGCCCAGCACACCCAAAGGCACTCATAAAGATGTTGAAGACAAGGGTAATACTGATTCAGCTCTCTCTCTCTCTGTTTTCCACTAAACTCTTCCTTATACCTTCATAAACTAGGGTGGACTTGCAAAGGTACCATGACAAGAAGTAGTTAGAAGAATTTGCTATTAATCACTATGTTATATCATTTCTGCCAACGTGGATTAATGGGCACATTGAGAGTTCCAAGGTCACATTGCCTAATGAAATTCTTGTGTTCTGTGAGAGTAATGAGAACCACTGGGTGGACAGGGAGGGCTGCAAGGTGCCAAGGCCAACGATGAAATGGATAAGCAAGAGTAGGGTCACTAGGCTTAAGGTTATTGACATTTACTAACTCTTAAAGTTATTCTAAAGCTAACGCTTTTCAAAATAAAAGAATGACTTAAAGGAAGTTCTCTAAATAGAAAATTATAAACAGGAGAAACTTAGAATATCTAGAATAAAGAACATGGTCAAGAAAAATATTGGTAAATACAAGAAACTTTCCTCTTCCTATTGAGTTTTCTAAATTATTTTTTATGGGTGAAGCAAAAATTATATCACTGTCTGATGTGGTTCTAAATATAAGTAAGGGAAATACATAAGACAATTATAAGTGAATGAGAGAGAGTAAAGGGATATAAGGGAGATAAGATTTCTACACTTCACTCAAACAGGTAAAATGATGAAAATAGTAAAGTATGATAAGTTATTTATATATAATGCAATACTCAGAGGACCACTAAAAAATCTACACAAATAGATATAGTCAAGACTACCACAGGTAGAGAAGAAGGGCAGGGCAAGATGGCTGAATAGAAGGATCTACTGATTGTCCCTCTCTGCAAGAACACTAAATTTAAACAACTATCTATACACAAAAAGCAACTTTATAAAAGCCAAAAATCAGATGAGCACTCATAGTTCCTAGTTTTAACTTCATATCGCTGAAAGAGGCATTGAAGAGGGTAGGAAAGACAGTCTTGAATTGCTGATGCCACCCTTCATCCTCCCAGCAGTGGCCACATTGTGTGGAGAGAAAAGCTATGTGTTTTGGAGAGGGAGAGCACAGAGATTGTGAGACTGTGCATTGAACTCAGTTCTTCCCTGTCACAGTATAAAGCAAAGCTGGGCTGAACTCAGTTGACACCTGCCCACAGAGGGAGCATTTAGATCAGGCCTAGCCAGAGGGGAATCACCCATCCCAGCTGTCGGAATTTGAGTTCCATCAAGCTTCATCACTGTGGGCTAAAATGCCTTGGGGCTCTAAATAAACTTGAAAGTCAGTGTAGGCCACAAGGACTGCAACTTCTAGGTGATTTCTAGTGCTAAGCTGGGCTCAGAGCCAGTGGACTTGGGGAGGCATATGACCTATGGAGACACCAGCTGGGGCAGCTAAGGAAATGGCTTGCACCACCCTTCCCCCAACCCCAGGCAGCACAGCTCATGGCTCCAAAAGAGATTCGTTCCTTCTGCTTGAGGAGAGGAAAGGGAAGAGTAAAGAGGACTTTATTTTGCATCTTGGTTACCAGCTTAGCCACAGTAGGATAGGGGACTGGTCAGAGTCATGAGACTCACATCCCAGGCCCTAGCTCCTGGACATTTCTAGACATACGCTGGACAAGAAGGGAATCTACTGCTTTGAAGGGAAGGAACCAGTCCTAGCAGGACTCATTACTTGCTGACCTTTGGGCCCTGAATAACCATCAGTGATGCCCAGATAGTACGCCATGGACATGGACCTTGGGTAGGACTCTGAGATGTGCTGGCTTTAGGTAAGATCCAGCACATTACCCGCTATGGTGGCGGTGGTGAGAGACTCTTTGCTTGAGAAAAGCAGGTGGAAAAGTAAAGGAGACTTTGTATTGCACCTTAGGTACCAATTCGGCCACAGGGTCAAAGCACCAAGCAGGCTCTTGGAATCCAGGCCTTGGCTCTTTTATGGCATTTCTGGACCCGCCATGAGCAGAGGGTGCCCACTGCCCTAAAGAATGAGTTCCAGGCCGGGCAGCATTCACCACAAGCTGATTGAAAAGCCTTTGTGCCTTAAGTGAACCGTGGCAGTAGCCTGGAAGTACTCCCCTGGGCCTGTGGTGGTGAAGGCCAGGGGGCGAGGCTCTCCTGCCTGTGGAAAGGGGAGGGAAGAATGTGTCTAGTGGTTTGAGTGCCAACTAAACTGCACACCAAGTAGATTTCTAAGGATTCTGACTCCAGTCTCTGGCTCTCAGACTACACCTCTCAACCTACCCAGGGCCTGGGGGAACTCACCACCCTGAAGGGAAGGACACAAACGTGGCTAGATTTACTACCAGCTGATTATAGAGCCCCAAGGTCTTGAGCACACATTGGTAGCCAGGTAGTGGTTACATCAGGCCTTGAGCAAGACGCAGTACTGTGCTGATTTCAGGTCTGTCCTAGTGCAGCCCCAGTGGTGTAGCCACAGAGGAACTTGTGTCATCCCACCCCAAGCTCCAGGATGTCCAGCACAGAAAAAGAGAGAGGGAGAGAGAGAGAGAGAGAATTTGTTTGTTTGGGAGAAAGTAAAAGAAGAGAACAAGAGTCTCTGCCTGGTAAGAAATTTTCTGGATCTTATCCAAGACCATCAAGGCAGTACCTCTATAAGTCTGTAAGAAACCACAATGTTACTGGGCTTAGGGTGCTCCCTAATGCAGATACAGCTTAGATCAAAATACCCAAGTACTTTCAAACACCTAGAAAAGCCTTCTCAAGAAAGATGGGTACAAACAAGCTCAGGCTGCAAAGACCAAAATAAATACCTAACACTTCAATGCCCATATACTGACCGATACCTACAAGTATCAATACCATCCAGGAAAACATGACCTCACCAAATGAACTAAATAAGTCACCAGGGAACAATACTGAAGAAAGAGATATGTGACCTGTCAGGCAGAGAATTCAAAATAGCTGTTTTGACATATAGACCAATGAAACAGAACAGAGACCTCAGAAATAATATCGCACATCTACAACCATCTGATCTTTGACAAACCTGACAAAAACAAGCAATGGGGGAAAGGATCTCCTATTCAATAAATGGTGCTGGGAAAACTGGCTAGCCATATGCAGAAAACTGAAAGTGGACTCCTTCCTTACAACTTATACAAAAGTTAACTCAAGATGGATTAAAGACTTAAAACCCAAAACCATAAAACACTAGAAGAAAACCTAGGCAATACCATTCAGGACATAGAAATGGGCAAAGACTTCATGATGAAAATGCCAAAAGGAATTGCAACAAAAGCCAAAACTGACCAATGGGATCTAATTAAACTAAAGAGCTCTGCACAGCAAAAGAAACTATCATCAGAGTTAACAGGCAACCTATAGAATCTGACAAAGGTCAAATATCCAGAATCTACAAGGAACTTAAACAAATTTACAAGGAAAAAACAAATAACCCCATAAAAAAGTTGGCAAAGGATATGAACAGACACTTCTCCAAAGAAGACATTTATGCAGCCAACAAACATAAAAAGAAGCTCAACATCACTGATCATTAGAGAAATGCAAATCAAAACCACAATGAGACACCATCTCATGCCAGTCTGAATAGTGATCATTAAAAAGTCAAGAGACAGTAGATGCTAGTGAGGCTGTGGAGAAATAGGAACACTTTTACACCGTTGGTGAGAATGTAAGTTAGTTCAATCATTGTGGAAGACAGTGTGGTGATTCCTCAAGGATCTAGAACCAGAAATACCATTTGACCCAGCAATCCCATTACTAGGTATACACCCAAAGGAATATAAATCATTCTACTATAAAGACACATGCACACATATGTTTATTGCAGCACTATTTACAATAGCAAAGACATGGAACCAACCCAAATGCCCATCAATAATAGACTGGATAAAGAAAATGTGGAACATATGCACCATGGAATACTATGCAACCATAAAAAGGAATGAGATCATGTCCTTTGCAGGGACATGGATGAAGCTGGAAGCCATCATTCTCAGCAAACTAACATAGGAACAGAAAACTAAACACTGCATATTCTCACTCATAAGTTGGAGTTGAACAATGAGAACACATGGACACAGGAAGGGGAACAACACACACTAGAGCCAATTGGGGGTGGGGGGGCAAGAAGAGGGAGTGTATTAGGACAAATAGCTAATGCATGCAGGGCTTAAAACCTAGAATGATGGATTGATAGGTGCAGCAAACCACCATGGCATACGTACACCTGTGTAACAAACCTACACATTCTGTACTTATCTCCCAGAACTTAAAGTAAAAAATAAATAAATAAAATAGCTGTTTTGAGAAAACTCAAAGAAAGTCAAGATAACACAGAGAAGGAATTCAGATTTCTATCAGATAAAGTTAACAAAGAGATTGAAATAATTTAAAACAGTCAAGCAGAAATTCTGGAGTTGAAAAATGCAATTGACTTACTGAAAATGCATCGAGGTCTTTTAATGGCAGAATTGATCAAGCAGAAGAAAGAATTAGTGAGTTATTTGAAAATACACAGTGAATACAAAAAACTACACACACAAAAAGAATTTAAAAAATGAAACACAACTCTAAGATCTAGAAAATAGCATCAAAAGGGCAAATCTAATAGTTATTGGCCTTAAAAAGGAGGTAGAGAGAGTGATGGGGTAGAAAGTTTATTCAAAGGAATCATAAGAGGGATTTCATCAACACTGGATCGGTCCCACAAGAAATGCTGAAGGGAGTACTACAATCAGAAAGAAAGGGATGTTAATGAGCAGTAAGATCATCTGAAGCTACAAAACTCATGGTAGTAATAAGCACATGGAACACAGACTATTTTAACAATGTAACTGTGGTGTGTAAACTACTCTTATCTTAAGTAGAAAGACTAAAAGGTGAACCAATCTTTTTTCAAGACATAGGCAGCACAATAACGTATAAATAGAAACAATAAAAAATTAAAAAGCAGAGAATGAGTTTAAGGTGTAAAGGTTTTTTCAGTTTTCTTTTTGCTTGTTTGTTTGTGCAAACAGTGTTAAGTTGTTATCAGCTTAAAATAATCAGTTATAAGATAGTATTTACAAGCCCCAGAGTAACCTCAAATCAACAAACCTACAACAGGTACACAAAAGATATAAAGCAAGAAATTAAAACATATCTTCAGAGAAACTACCTTCACTAAAAGGAAAACAGGAAAGAAAAAAGAGAAGATCACAAAACAACCAGAAAACAAATAATAAAATGGCAGGAGTAAGTCTTTACTTATCAATAATAACATTGAATATAAATGGCCTAGACTCTCCAATCAAAAGTCATAGAGTCACTGAATGGATTAAAACAAAACAAAACAATACAAAACAAGACCGAATGATCTGTTGTCCACAAGAAACACACTTAATCCATAAAGATACACATAGACTGAAAATTAAGGGATGGAAAAAGATATTCCATGCCAATGGAAACAAAAAAAAAAGAGGAGGAGTAGCTATACATGTATCAGACAAAATAGATTTCAAGATGAAAACTGTAAGAAGAAACAAGGTTACTATATAATGATAAAGGGGTTGATTCAGCAAGAGGATATAACAATTTTAAATATATATGCACCCAACACTGGAGCATCCAGATATATAAAGCACATATCTTTAGAACTGAAGAGAGAGATAGATCCTAATACAATAATACTTGAAGACTTCAACTTCCCACTTTCAGCATTGAACAGAACTTCCAGACAGAAAATTAACAAAGAAACATTGGACTTAATCTGCACTATAGACCAAATGGACCTGATAGATAGTTACAGAACATTTCATCCAACAGGTGCAGAATACACATTCTTCTTCTCAGCACATGGATCATTCAAGGATAGACCATATGTTAGATCACAAAATAAGTCTTAAAACATTCAAAAACATTGAAATAATATTAAGCATCTTCTCTGACCATGATGGAATAAAACTAGAAATCAATAACAACAGGAATTTTGGAAACTGTGCAAACACATAGAAATTAAACAATATGCTCTTGAAAGACTAATGGATCAATGAAGAAATTAAGAAGAAAATTGAAAAATTTATTAAACAAATGAAAATGGAAACACAACACACCAAAACCTATGGAATACAGCAAAAGTAGTACTAAGAGGGAAGTTTGAAGCTGTAAGTACCCATATCAAAAAAAGGAAAAACTTCAAATAAGTAACCTAATGGTGCATCTTAAAGAACTAGAGAAACAAGAGCACACCAAACCAAAAATTAGTAGAAGAAAAGAGATAATAAAGATGAGAGCAAAAATAAATGAAACAGAGATGAAGAAAACAATGAAAAAAGATCGATGAAAGACAAAAATTAGTTTTTTGAAAAGATAAACAAAATTGACAAACATTTAGCCAGACTAAGAAAAAAGAAGATCCAAGCAAACAAAATCAGAGATGAAAAGGGCAATATTACAACTATACCATAGAAATTCAAAGGATCATTGCTGGCTACTAGGAGCAACTACATGACAATAAATTGGAAAATCTAAAAAAAAAAAAAAGATAAGTTCCTAGACAGAACCTACCAAGACTGAACCGTAAAGAAATCCAAAACCTGAACAGACCAATAATAAGTAACAAGATCAAAGCCGTAATAAAAAGTCTCTCAGCAAAGAAAATCTTGGGACCCAATGGCTTCACTGCTCAATTCTGCCAAGCATTTAAAGAATAACTAATACCAATTCTATTTAAACTATCCTGAAAAATAAGGAGGAGGGAATACTTCCATACTCATTCTACAAGGCCAGTATTATCCTGCTACCAAAACAAAAGACACATAAAAAAGAAAAAACTACAAGCCAATATCACTGATGAGTATTGATGAAAAAAATCCTCAACAAAATACTAGCAAACTTATTTTAACAACACATTAAAAAGATCATTCATCATGACCAGGTGGTATTTTTCCCAGGGAAGAAAGATGGTTCAACATACACAAATCAATCAATGTGATACATCATATCAACAGAATGAAGAAAAGCTATATGATCATTTTGATTGATACAGAAAAAGCATTTGACAAATTTCAACATCCCTTCATAACAAAAACCATCAAAACACTGAGTATAGAAGAAACATACCTCAACACACACAAAAAAGCCATATGTGACAGATGCATGGCTAGTATCATAGTGAATAGTGAAAAACTGAAAATCTTTCCTCTAAGATGTGGAACAAGACAAGGATGCCCACTTTCACCACTGTTATTCAACATAGGACTGTAAGTCCTAGCTAGAGCAACCAGACAAGGAAAAGAAAGGACATCCAAATTGGAAAGGAAGAAGTCAAATTATCCTTGTTTGTAGATGGTATGATTTTATATTTGGGAAAACCTAAAGAGTCCATCAAAAAACTATTCAAACTGATAGATAAATTCAGTAAAGTTGCAGCATACAAAATCAACATACAAAAATCAGTAACATTTCTATATGCCAACTGCAAACAATCTGAAAAAGAAATCAAGAAAGCAATCCCATTTACGATAGCTACATATAAAATCAAACACCTGAAAAGTAACTTAAGAAGGGAAAGATCTCTAAAATAAGTGTTATAAATCATCAATGCAAGAAATTGAAAAGGACACCAAAAAATGAAAAGATACCCCATGTTTATGGATTGGAAGAATCAATGTTATTAAAATGTCCATACTATCTAAAGTGATCTACAGATTTAATGCAATCTATATCAAAACACCAGTGAAATTCTTCGCAGAAAAAAAAATCCTAAAATTCATAAGGAAACACAAGACCTAGAATAGCCAAAGCTATCCTGAGCAAAAAGAACAAAACTGGAGGAATCACATTACCTGACTTCAAATTATGCTACAGAGCTAAAGTAACCAAAGCAACATGGTACTGTCATAAAAGCTGGCCCCATACAGCACTGGAACAGAATAAAGAACCCCAAAATAAATCCATACATCTACAGGGAACTCATTTTCAGCAAAGATGCCAAGAATATACACTGGAGAAAGGACAGTCTTTTCAATAAATGGTCTGGGAAAACTGGATATCCATACGCAGAAGAATGAATAAAGGCCTCTATCTCTCACCTTATGCAAAAATCAAATCAAAGTGGACTAAAGACTTAAATCTAAGGAATGAAACTAAGAAACTGCCAAAAGAAAGCATTGGGGAAACTGTCCAGGACACTGGACTGGGCAAATATTTTTTTTCAGTAATATTCCATAAGCACAGTCAACCAAAGCAAAAATGTATAAATGGGATCACATCAAGTTAAAAAGCTTCTCCAGAGCATAGGAAACAATCTAAAAAGTGATGAGACACCCACAGAATGGTAGAAAATATCTGCAAACTATCCATCTGACAAGGGATTAATAACCAGAATATATAAGAAGTTCAAACAAACCTATAGAAAAAAAAAACTCATAATCCGATTTAAAAATGGGCAAAAGATCTGAATAGACATTTCTCAAAAGAAGGCACACAAATGGCAAAGAGACATATGAGCATCATTGATCATCAGAGAAAAGCAAATAAAAACTACAATGTGATATCATCTTACCCCAGTTAAAATGACTTTTATCCAGATGACAGGTAATAATGAATGCTGGTGAGGATGTGGAGAAAAGGGAACTCTTGTATGCTGTTGGTGGGAATTAGTACACCCACTATGGAAAACAGTATGGAGGTGTCTCTGAAAACTAAAATTAGAACTAATATATGATCCAGCAATCCCACTCCTAGGAATATACCCAAAAGAAAGGAAATCAGTATATCAAAGAGATATTTGCACTTTCAAGTTTACTACAGCACAATTCACAATAGCGAAGATATTGCAGCAACCTAAGTGTCCATCAGCAGATGAATGGATAAAGAAATTGTGGTACATATACAAAATGGAGTACTATTCAATCATAAAAAATGAGATTCTGTCATTTGTAACAACATGGATGGAACTAGAGGTTGTCATATTGAATGAAATAAGCCAGGCACAGAAAGACAAACTTCGCATGTTCTCACATATTTGAGGAAGCTAAAAAATGTAACAATTGAACTCATGGAGGTAGGAAGTAGAAGGATGACTACCAGAGGCTATGAAGGGTAGTGGAAGACAGTGTTACGGGAAACTGGGGCAGTTAATGGATATATAAAGAGAGTTAGAAAGAATAAATAAAACCTAGTATTTGATAGCACAATAGGGTGATTATAGTCAAAATAATTTAATTGTATGTTTTAAAATAACAAAAGAGTATAATTTTATTGTAACACAAAAGATAAATGCTTGAGGGAATGGATTCCCCATTCACCCTGATGGGATTATTACATATTGCATGTCTGTATCAAAAAATAATAAATTTATAACCCCACTGTGTACACACAAAATTAAAAAATAAAAAAAGAACACCACAAATAAATCAAAATGGATTTTTTTACACTGCTTCAGCAGTGAAAGAAGTGTACTGCCTCATTTCCACAGATAGGGGTAGAAGTTCAGGTTTCTTGCATGATCTCCAATGACACTTGGGGTTGAGGGAGGTGGTCCTTGTTATTGCTGGGCAGAAGTGACAGTTCTGATTCCCCACTGGCCCTCTACTGATGTCTTTCTGGCTGGAAGGAGTAGAAGTGCACTGTTAGTCCCCCCACGTGGCCTCTATGGTGTTGGGGAGATGATCCTGTTACCATCAGGTAGTGTGGTAAGTCCTAAGTCTCCACTAGGCTTCCTCTTCCATTACCCCAGAGGGAAGTGGGTGGGGTGCCTCATTACTACAAGGTGGGAATGAAACATCTGCTCTCTACTTGGCCTTGTCTGACACTACCCTGGGGTGGGGGTAGACAGAGAGTGAGGTTGACATGCCTGGCAAGGGAGGAAGTCAAGTCTCCCTACTTTGCTTTTGCTGGAGTGAGTCTGGGTGGTGTCACAGTTTTTTCTACAATGTTTGGCTAGAGTAGAGTGACTGCTGTTTCAACGTGTTCTCTCTTGCTAGGCTCTCCCTTTCTGGGTCCTTTTACTAGGAAGGGCAGGACATTTTTGTCTGTGTACATTGGCATTTTTGGATTTTTGCCTTCTTTTGCTCCAAGTCTGAGATATAGGAGGCAAACAAACAAACCAGAAACTCACCACCATGTGTCATTCCTCAGATCCCAGGATCCTTAGCTAGTCTGTCTTATTCTCTCCACATTTCCATTGTCTTATGTTTGTTTTATTTATAATGTTCAGTGTTTTTAATTGTACTTAGTAGGACAAATAGGAAAAAGTATGTCTACTCCATTTTCCCAGAAGTTGCTGCCTAATTTTTTAAATCCACATTTCTCTAATAGGGTACAGAGGCAAAGGATGAATATTCTAAAATCAAATTAGCCAATCTTTGCGTTTGTTCATCAATAGAAGAAGGGCTGCAAAGTATTAGATAACAAGATTTATCTAAGTCATCTGCTCATTTTCCTCCTTCTCACTCTCTTACCCTCTCAGTAACATCCTATCTATTTCAGCTACTTACACAAATCTGTGTATTTTTCTAGATAAGACATGAAGGTGGGTGGACATTGTCTCAGTCCAGCCTCATGCTTACTCCACAGTAAAACATGAAATCAGATGCCAATAATTATAGACCTCGCCATAGCAGGACAATAGGCAATGTTAAAAAATGAGAGGATGTGCTCTTCATTTGTGTAGCCATAATTTATATACTAACTACACTAATTGCATTAATTATATGATGTTACATTATATTATACTACATTTGTTATACCTATTTTGCATCTTTACTCTTCTATTTGACAATGAGCTCCTTCAGGGAAGAGGATGAACCAAATCGGTTATCTGGAACATTGCAAGCCCCTGATAAATGCTCTTCTTTCTCTTCTTTCCCACTCCCTTTTCCACCACCAGCTAGTTCAGGAATTAAGGCAGAAAGACCAGGGGAGAAACATCCACAACTAATCTGGGCTTGAAGGCTTGAAGAAGACCTCTGAATGAATAACCAGGTAGGTCTCCATCAGTCCTTCAAGCTGGATCTTGCAGGAGGTGCTGGCCACCTTTCACCTGACCCCATACATCTTTGGAGATCCTGATTTATGCAGACACCAATGATTGGAAGGAAGGGTTGCGGTACCCTGTCTTCCACTTCCCTCTTTTAGAGTTCTGGCCAATTTTGTCAATATTTATTCATTTGTACAATAAATACTTATGGAGGAAGAGCAGGATGGAGTGAAAAGCATACCCACAGGCAAGGTTTTCCAAACTGTGACCTGAGGAATGCCAACAGGTGCTTAGTGATAACGAGTGTTCCATGATGAAGTAAGTTTGAGAAATGCTGCTTACCACACTCAGAAGATCACAATGCACATCACAGATTCTGAGAAGCTCTATAGTTAAAAAAAAGTCTTTTAACTTTGTTTCCAGTGTTTCCCCCTTTCCTGACACTGCAAAATACTCACTGAAAGCACAATATTAATAATTTCTTTAAACTTATTCATAAAGCTACTCCTAAGAGAAATAATCCTAACAATTCCAAGAGCAGGGAAACAATGCCAAAGACAGATGCAGGTGAAGAATGGAGACATGGAATAAAGAAGGTGTGATGTTAATTTGACTGAGTCAAAAAGTAGATAAAGATATGGTGGAATATAAAAGAGATTTGATACAGTAGAGGCTAAAAACTAGGAGGAATTTAGACTTTCAGAGTTTATTGAGAGGATTTGAGAAAGCAATGATTATACTGGTCAAGAATGGTGGATTCTTTTGCCATAATTTGAATTGTCATGTATCAGTCATGGTCTCAGCATGAAACAAATGGCATATTCAAATTAGGATATTCAAGGAGGATGTAATGAAGGAACTATTTAGAAAGGTAGGAGTAGAACATAGGGCATAGTGGATATACCATAATACATAGCAAAATATCTTGGGGCCACAAACATTGGGGAGGTGTATGGCCTTCCCTAGGCCAGCATGGATGAGGGAAAGGAGAAGTTCCCAGAAGCCATTTTGAGCATCATGTAGATAGAACTGCTTCAAGAAGAGCAGTGATCCACCCCAACTGTCTCCAGGCCCCCCCTTCAGCTGAACCCACAGAAGTCAACTTCCTAAAGTAAACAGCAGTGTGGAGGGGAGGGTGGAGAATAGATATGGAATGGCAAAAGGAAGATATCTGGCACATGTCTGAAGCTGAAGAATCTGGAAACTGTCAGCAGGTATTTTAACTCTACCGTTTCCTGACTAGCTATGTCTGTTCATGATTCATGCAACACTTTTATTTGTTTTGTCCTTCCTTCTTCCTCTACTTTTACTTTAGGATCCAGGGGTACATGTGCAGATTTCCTACATAGGTAAATTGTGTGTTGCTGAGGCTTGGTGTACAAATGATCCTGTCATCTAGCTAGTGAGCATAGTACACAATAGGTAGTCTTCCAAAGCACACATGCCCCCACCTTTCCCTCTCAAGTAGGCCCCAGTGTCTGTTGTTCCCATCTTTGTGTTCATGTATATTCAATGCTTAGCTACAAATTATAAGTGAGAATATGCGGTATTTGGTTTTCTGTTCCTGCGTTAGTTTGCTTAGGATAAGGGCTTCCACCTGCATCCATGTTGCTGCAAAGGACATGACTTCATTTTTTATGGCTGCATAGTATTCCATAGTATATATTCACCAAATTTTTGTTATCTAATCCAACATTGATGGGCATCTCCATTGATTCCATTTCTTTGCTATAGTGACTAGTGCTTTATGCAACACTTTGAAAGACAGCACCCATTGTGTCAAGACATTGTGTTGAGACAGTGAAGACACAAAGATAGTAAGATGGAGACTAGCCCTTAGGTATGTAAAATAGCTATAAACAGAGTGAAAATAGGAAATAATTAAAATATAGGGTGAAACATAAAGAAATACAGAAAGCATAAGGGAGTTCAGTGCAGAGAATTTTCATAGCTAACTTATGACTTTAGCCTTGATGGGCAATGCAATAAAATTGTTGGCTAAGGTAGCCTTTCTAGCATAAATGCAAATATCAAGAATTTTAAAAGAAGTATTTAAATCTAATTTCAGCTATCAATGAATGAATTTAATTTCATTATTATAACAAAAAATAATCCATAATCAAAATTTTAGCTACTCAAAAAAGTTGCTTTCTGAAGTAAAGTATATGATAAACACAAATTCATAAATGCTAATTTTTTGGTGAAATACCAGCATTTTGTGTTTAGTCTCTGACACTTTTAAACAGTCCTAAAAATATTTGTTCTCGTAAAGGAAATCCTTAGTATTGTTTTAAATAAACTTTAACCTATTTCCTTTTTGGCATATTTCTCTCCAGGCTTTGTCTATATGCATATGTTCTTGACCTGGACTCTCTGAATCCAAAGAACTTTATACCATTCTTTAATTAAAAGAGGTAGAATATTGTGGTCATGGGGTTTTTCAAATAATTCGGGAAGTCTCAGCCATATTTTGGCTAGACCTGGCACTATCCCAAAATAACATGGAAAATCACTGATAAGTCCTGCATGAGTCATCTGTTTAAACTGAAGAATTGGGATAACGGTGTCATTGCCCATGCTGATCGAGACGTTTTGCACAAGAGAGAGTTGACAAGGGACAATGAACTCTTTCGGAAATTAAAAAATAATTTGTACTAAAATCTTGATGGAAATAGAAAGCCTCAACTGCAAACTGGCTTGAATATATAACTAAAATATTATATTTATGACTTAGATAATATTGTTTAGTTTTGTCTTTCTATTCTTGATTTAAAATTATATATATATAATATATATATTTACACACACAAACATACATATATATTCCTTCCCTCACCTTGCCTTTCCCCCCATCCCCAAATAGAATAATGTGATTCCCTGCCTATGATATTAGAATGCTGTGTGCACCAACCCCCATGCTTGTGGTTGAAATTCTACAGATACAAAAGCTCTCTTGCAGTCTACCCACACATTCAGGAGTCACAAGGCAGGTGTCTGAAGTTGGTCCTTTTTTCCCTTTACTTATGGAATTTGTAAAGTGTTATATTTTCATCTTTATAATGGAAATGGAAAAAGTAAAATGTGATTTATTTTACAAAATTTCACCGCACAGGTACATTTGAAAGAATAAGGCCACTCTAAAGTGAGGCATATCTCAACACTCACATTATTTCAAAAGAATCACAACAAAAATAAAAATAATAAAAGCTATTCTGGCACACAATATCCTTCAGGCTCAGGTCCTGCCTGGCCCTGCCCCATTCCTTGGGGCCTCTACCCACCCTTCCTTACATCCAACATTTAAAACTCTGACTGCACTGAATCACTTCTGGTTCCAGCCTTCTAAACTGTTCTATACTGCTCTCCACATCCACACTCCTCCTCTATTGTCCATCTGACATGCATCTATTCCATTATCCAGGAAGCTTTTTATTTAATAGACTTTCTTTTTTCGAGCTTTTTTTAGATTCACAGCAAAATTGAGTGGAAGGTAGAGAGACTTCCCATGTACCTCCTATTTCTACACATTGATTGCCTTCCCACCAGAGTGGCACATTTATTGCAATGATTCCTCTACACTGACACATCATCACCCAAAGTCCAAATAGTTTATTTTAGGGTTCACTCTTGGTATTGTACATTCAGTGGGTTTGGACAAATGCATAATGATATGTGTCTACCACTGTAGTATCTTATAGAGTAGTTTTACTGCCCTAAAAAATTACCTGTGCTTCATCCCTCACTCCCCCAATCTCTAGCAACCACTGATCTTTTTACTATCTCCATAGTCTTGCCTTTTCCAGAATGTGATGTAGTTGGAATTATACAGTTTGAACCTTTTCAGATTGGGTTCTTTCACTTAGTAATATGCATTTAATTTTCCTCTGTGGCTTTTCATGGCTCATTTCTCTTTAGCATTGCGTGATATTTCATTGTCTTGATGTAACACAGTTTTTCATCTATTCACCTTCCAAAGGACATCTTCGTTGCCCTGGAATATTTTTTTAGCCCTTAAACCACTCTCCAGAGAGGTAACTGCTCTTTTCTTGGTCCCCACTACCACACCCCACCATCTTGCATCATGGCATCAATGCACATTACTAAACTTATGTCCTGTCTCCTAAGCTGTAAGCTCCTTGTCTAATCATTGTGCTCCCAATATCTAGGCCAGTAGGCACTTAAAATAATTGCTACATGGATAAATACAAAAATTCCTTTTCATGCAAGAGAAGTGGTAGCTTTGAAGAGCAAGAAAAATATGAAATGAAGGCAATCAGCTTTTTTTTTTGCTTATATCTTACGTATTGGGTATTGTCTTAAATACTTCATTACAGTATTTAGTGCTCAACTAATTCAATGAGGTAGACATTGAAATTCCATTTTTTCCAATGCAGAAATAGGGGCTTAAAAAAAGTAAGTAACTTGCCCAAGAAGCCACACATTTTAGCAAACTGGCAGCCAGAACAGAAGCCCAGGTTTCTCTGACTGGAGAGCCTAGGAGCTTGGCTATACACCAAGCATAATCATACTCTTTACACAGCGTCTTGTGTAGAGAAGGAAATCATTTAAATTTAGCCACCCAGTTGAGAAAGCGAAAACTGGGTTTCAACTCAAAGGTCACTTTTCCTTTTGACCCAAACTGACTCTTTTGAAAGAGCCCAGGTAAAAATATTTCATCATATATCTTTGCCCTTGCACATATCTGTAAGCATTCCTGCTTTTCTCTTTGCTATTCTGATTTCTCCAAACTGCAAGGGCAGAGGTCTTTCACCTCAGTGTGGGAAGTTCCAGCTGGGACAAAGGACTACAGTTGCAGGAAGTGCTCCCTGAAAATCTTGTGTTTAATCTTTGTTTTTTCCCAAGAGCAACAAATCTCTTATTTTTTTTCATTTAACAAATATTTTTATTGAAGACTTTTGATATGCCAACTATTGATAGAGGTATTGATGTATACAATGATAAACCAGGTGCCCACCATGATATTGCAGCTAAGAGGGATTTTTTTGAAGATCAAGAGAGTTAAGGTCACTGAAAGTCCTTGATAGGCTCTGGAACTAGGAGGGTTATTACTTGTTCTGGTTATGAATTGGCTTAAAACAAATGGTTTTTATGATATCTTCTAGTTGTATAGATTGACTGGGCTCTGCTGAGGGTTCTCATCTCACGAGGTTGTGGTCAGATGCTTATTGGGTCCATCTTGGGGGCTGGCACTTAATGCTGGCAGTGGGCTAGGTCAGGTTACATAGTCACCCCATGTAACATGGGCTTTTCATAGAATAGTCACTGGACTCTGACAGTGCAGGATCATCACAGTTCAGGATCTGGTCCTTGGCTTAAAATACCCTGAAACCTATTTTGTCAAGCAGGGGTCTCAGAGGGAGACCCTGGAGATGGTGGGCACAGGACAGGAGCAGCAGAACCTTCGCCGGGAGGATCCCCCCTGGTCCTGTGACCCATGCGTCCAGCTCGGGGCCCTCAGGTGGGGGCTGCAAAGAAGCTGGTTGTCCCTTGAAAGCTGGAGCAAGTGAGCAGGTACACTTGGACCTGAGGCTGTGGTTTTTCCCCAGGCTGAAGTGGATCTTGAGGTGGCAAGGAATGGAACAGCCTGGCACCCTGGGAGAGTGGAGGGCGACTTTGAACTGGGCATCAGCAGATGTATGCCCAGCAGCCACTGGCTTTTCCATTACATGTGAATCAGCAGGGCCAAGTTCACCCATGCAAAGAAGTGTAAAAATCGGTTGATGCCTTTGAAGGCCTTTGTTTTGGAGGCTTCTTTGAAGGGTCTTGCATCCAGTTCTGACCTTGGAGCAAGTGTTAAGTGGCCTCGAGGAATGTCACTGAGGCTCCTTTTGGAACAGATTCAGGAAGAAAACGCTGTCTTGAAAAGTGCTCTCTTCTCTTTGTGCAGGGGAGATTCAATAAATATCTCTGTTGTATAACATTCCTTGTATTATGTAACTCTTAAAACTTTTACAAATGACTTTCATATACATCATCTGATTGTTCAGACTTAAAGGGTGTCAGACATCTGCTGTTGATGGCTGTGCTTTTTGAACAAGGGTAGTGAAGTAAAAACTCCCTCCCCTCCTGCCCACCCCCTGTTATGTCTCTTCCTCCATGTCTTACCCCTCCCCCTCCTCCCATCGCTAGGCTTGTTCTTTACTTCTTTCTGGGAGGTGAGGTGAGAAGGGGGCTCCTACATAGCATCCTGTGTACCTGTCACCCAACTTTCTTCAATGATGACATGTAGTGACTGTAGTTCAAAATCAAATCCAGAACACTGAAATTGGTACAACACTGTTACTGTACTACTACAACTTTCATATATATATATTTTCTTTTCTAAAATTAAGAGCACACAATTTGCATAAGTCTTTTCTCTTTTATTCTGTATAGTGGGTAAGGCTCAGTCCTCAGGTGTTACTGTAATGATGGGCTCCCCTATTTTTCATGTACAATTACATGGCTTTAGATAGGAATCTTCTTTATATATTTTATATTAACAAAAGCCTTTTTAGATATTAATTTGTGAAAAATGAAACTGACCCAGAAAAAGTACACACTTTTTCACACACAAAAAAAAAATTGGCAAAAGAACAGACACTTATTGAGCCTCTGCTATATGCCAAGGACTTTGCCAAACACCGGAACACAGTGACGCAAAGACAGTCCTCTCTCAAAGGGTTCACACATCAGAGCATGAGCCTTAAGCTGAGATATAAGAAAAACGCATTTCTAAAAAAGACCTCTTATTGAGACCTGGGGACAAATGGCTGCATTATGTGTCAAGAAAGAGACTGAAGCACATTTTGTCCCAACATCAGGAGTTGATTCTGGTGAACCAAACAGAAGAACCACCATTGTTAAAGTTGGGTATAACTGGATAATCTGGGGTGGAACTAAGAAAATAAAGAAGCCTGGGCTAGAAAAGGATTGAACTCAAACAACTCGCACATGCTGGGATCCATCTGTGTTTTGCCTATATCTTGAGGGCCACACCTCAAACATCTATTACTTTGATGTCATCTTCAAGCCATACAAACAAATCCTCCTCCTTCTAAAGAGTTCCTCATCTCCCTCACTGTCACAGCATTTCCCAGCCGGCCTCTATTCTCCCTCCCCCTCTTATTAGGCTGTGAGTGCTTCTCATAGCTACCTGTTCTCTGCTTTTACCAGCCCAACTCAGAGCCACATTACCCTCGTCGCTTGCATGTTTTCTCTTAAATAAAAGCATCTTATTTAGCTTCATTGATTTGAGGCATGTATTAGTTTCCTGAGACTACTGTGACAAATTACCACAAGCATGGTGGGTTAAAACAACAGAAGATTCTCCTCTCCTAGTTCTGGAAGCCAGAAATCCAAAATCCAGCAGGACTACAATTCCTTCATGGACTCTAGGGGATAATCCATTTTTTTGTCTCTTCCAGCTTTTGGTGGCTGCTGGCATTTCTTGACCTGTGGCTGCATCACTCCGATTTCTGCTCCCATGATCACATCACCTCCTCTTCTTCTGTGTCAAAACTTCTTGTGCCTCACTTTTATAAGGACACTGGACCTTGGATTTAGGGCTCACCAGAATAATCCAGGATGATCTCCTCAAGATCTTTATATCTGTAAAGACCTTTTCTACAAGTAAAGTCACATTCATAGTTTCTGAGGATTAGGATGCGGAGATGCCTTTTTGGAGGCCACCATTCAACTCACTGCAGGGCTTTTCCTGTCCAATCCCTCTGGGTGGGTACTGGTATTTTCACCACATTATGCTCCTATTCAGAGTCATCAATGGTTTTTCATTTTCTCTCTCTTCAAATCTGAATTCCTCTGCCTGGCATTCTAGGCTTACCACAATTTGGCCCCACCTAAATTTGGTACCCCACTAACATCCCATAACTTACTTCACCAGACATTTAGTGAGTGTCTACTATGCCTAAGACATTGTTTCTAGGCTTTTGGGGACACCAAGATAAATACAGTGTCACCCAGCCTTCACAGAGCATGTGGCTCTGCTGAGGAGACAAATTTACACAGCTGACTATGAAACACAACACAACAAACAACACAGTCCCTTCCCACCAGGCAGCCTCTGCACTATGCACACTCCCGCTACTCTGCTGCATTCATCCATTCTCACACTGCTATGAAGACCAACACTTGGTCATTTATAAAGAAAAGAGGTTTAATTGACTCACAACTCCACAGGCTGTACAGCAGGCATGGGTGAGGAGGCCTCAGGAAGCTTATAATCATGGCAGAAGGGTGAAGGGGAAGCAAGAACATCTTCCCATGGTGGCAGGAGAGAGAGAGAGGGAAGCAGGAAGTGCTACACACTTTTAAACAATCAGATCTTCGGAGAACTCACTCACTATCATGAGAGCTTGCTGTTCTGCTGCCACAATCCAATCACCTCCCACCATGTCCATTCCCCAACGCTGGGGATTACAATTCAACATGAGATTTGGGTGGAGGCACAGAGCCAAACCATATCACATGCTTTTAACTATTAGCCACGATGTGTGACACAGTTTGGTACTTAATCACATAGTCCTACAGCTTCACTACTGTAATCACCTTTTGTGTCACTCAAGAAAATGTTTCTTAAACATAAGAACTTCTGCTTCTCTTACTTTTTACCAGAGTTATTATAAGAGTGTTACAAATAATGGTGTTCATGTCTTCATGTGAGACTTTGCTTGTACTAAAATCATTTGTTGCATCTGAGATCACGGGTTGAATGTGGTAATTGACCCTGTGAGGTAAATTTGGAGAAAATAAATGGTGTGAAAAAGAGCACCCCCTCTCTGCCAGCCTTTAATGCTAAAGGGGCAGCAATATACTCAAGCAGAAAAAGCTGGAGGCCCTGGGACGGGCTCCACCTCCATGCAACTCCAGCCAGGGCAAAACAGTGAATAGGGAAACATGGTTCAGAGAGAGCCAGCGAGTGTCACCGACTACAGCAACTAGACTGTGCAAATGACAGTAAAAAATACTTTTATTTTTCTTTTTATAGACATCTAAGAATTTTTATCCCAGCTACTCAGGGGGCTGAGGCAGGAGAATCGCTTGAACCCAGAGGTGGAGGTTGCAGTGAGCCGAGATCACCACTGCACTCTAGTCTAGCCTGGTCAACAGAGCAAGACTCTTCTTCAGAAAAAAAAAAAAAAAGGAAGTGTCCTTACAGCAGACATACAAACGGTTGAGGGAAAAATCTTTAAGAAGTCAAACCAAGTGACATGGTTTTATGCTTCTATTCACATAAATTTATCGAAATTTCCTAAACTAAGCACACTTTTTAAAGCCTTAAAATTTTAAAACAAAAGCTGAAAACTTAGGAGATAAAATTGTTTCTAATTCTGGTTTATTTTGGACTGTCTCTCAGAAGTTTAAATATATATATTTTATATATAATTATATATATTATAAAATTAGATATATTATATATAAACTGTATCTATAGTTACAGATACATAAATATAGATAACTATAGATACATAAATATAGATTTCTATTATATATATAATATAAAAAAGCCACCATATTGTTCAAGCCATTTGGCAACCATTTTTTCTTTATACAAATTATATTTTGTAATATTCTTCAACTTAATTTTCTAATGATTATATGGTATTCCATTTTGTGAATGTACCAAAACTTAATGTATAATTTCTTACTGTTAAATATTTAGAACTTTCCAATTTTCAATATTATAAGTAATGCTACTAAAAGTATCCTTTTACATATCTCTTAAATCCTTATAATTACAATTGCTGTCTTGAAGGATATACATTTACATTTTTTACTTACATTATCAAATAACAAAGAAGTTTATATCAACCAATTCAACTAATAAGGAATATCACATTAGATTTTTTTATTCATCATTAAATTACAAGGCAAAAAAATGATATTTTGTTTTAATTTGCATTTATTTGATTGTTGAAACTGTATACATTTTTCTCATGCATTTCTTCTTTGAGAATTACCTGATTATATCCTTTCCTATTTTTTTTTTCCTGGAGGTGATGGCTTCTTTTTTTTATTTTTAGAAGTTGCTTATTTAAGATAGCAATTGTTTATAGTAAATACAGTTTATAATGTTAATAATGTTTTTTGGCTAATTTTTAAAAATTTGTCATCCAGATTCCCAACCTTTGGAATATATTTTTTTCTTTTTTTATCATGTTTGTATCAAGATGTAGTTAAACTCATGGCACATTTTAAACATCTGTAAGTCAGAAGGATCACTTTTGGAAGAGGCCAATTACTGGCAAAAGTGATTCATTATCAAGACAAAAAGTAAATGTACTTTGAAGTGTAAAAATCTTAAAAAATTCTTAAAGAACCCTTTATAAAAGCAATGCAAAGTATTTACTATACATCTGAATAATATGCACTTCATAATTGTGCCTCACCCCACCTCCTAAAATCTTATATTGATCTGTGTTTTGGGTTTGAGAGCCACCTTAATGTGGAAATGCAGGAATCAGCAGGATCAAGTCCAAGAAGAATGAAGCCAGATGGTTCTGTAAGACCCAATGTGAATAGACATATACAACAGGAATTATTTAAACTGCTTAACCATTCCCACAAAAATGAGTAGGTATATTTAAAGAAAACTTTTTTAAAGCAGAAGTTATCTACAATATTCCAGTTGAGAGAAGATATATTCACAGGCAGTTTGGACAAGATGACTCCGGTCATATGAAACTTTAGTTTTATTATAGACACTTTATGCAAACATTTCAATACTTTTTGCTACTTCTATAATCTTTAAGCAAGGCAGTCAGTTACAGTACAAATGGGAAAATATAAACAAAATTACACATTTTATCTTTTAAAATCTACTTTAATTCTGTTATAAAATTTATAAAGCAGTTTAAACTATGATTTCTCTCCACTTGATGATGTCTCTCACTCTGTTCCTTTAATTACGAAGTCTCTGAAGACTCTGAACTTGATTGAGGAAATGTTAAACAGATACCTCTTCATAATTCTGTAAGTGTTTGCTTTTAACTTTGAATAAATGCAATATCTAAACAAATATTAAAAAGTATTTAACGTCTCATACAGTCAGAGTTCACTGGCGCTTTGTTCCAGCCTGGACACTGACCATTGAAAAATAGATGCCTTTCTGTGCCAGCAGCTGCTGATGCGTGCCATGCTCCTTGACTCTGCCATTCTGAAACACCACTATTAAGTCTGCATTCTGGATGGTGGACAGGCGGTGAGCAATCACAATGCAGGTGCGGCCTTCTCTGGCTTTGTCCAGGGCTTCTTGGACAACCTATTCCATAATCACATAGATTAATTCTCATAATAGTTCTTTTCCCTAATTCCTCTTCCATAAAAAGCTCCACAGTAGGACGGGCACGGTGGCTCACGCTTGTAATCCCAGCACTTTGGGAGGCCAAGGCGGGCAGATTACAAGGTCAGATCGAGACCATCCTGGCTAACACGGTGAAACCCCGTCTCTATCAAAAATACAAAAAATGAGCCGGGCTTGGTGGTGGGTGCCTGTAGTCCCAGCTAGTCGGGAGGCTGAGGCAGGAGAATGGTGTGAACCCAGGAGGCAGAGCTTGCAGGGAGCCAAGATTGCGCCACTGTGCTCCAGCCTGGGTGACAGAGCGAGACTCCATCTCAAGAAAAAAAAAAAAAGCTCCACAACAATACAACAATAGATCCTTCTTAACAAGGTGTCAGTGAAATAGAACAGGTTTTTGAAAACAAAGGATTTGTCATATCAGATGACTGAACCCTAATTTGGGTTAGTTCCAAGGCAGCAGTTATCTACCCCTAACTTTTTTTTTTATTTGAAACAGGGCCTCACTCTGTCACCAGGGTGGAGTGTAGTGGTACAATCATGGCTTACTGCAGCCTCAACCTCCTGGGCTCAAGTGATTCTTCCACCTCAGCCTCCTGAGTAGCTGGGACTACAAGTTCCCACCACCATGCCTAGCTAATTATTTTATTTTTTGTAGAGACAATGTCTCTCTGTGTTACCCAGGCTGGTCTCAAAACTCCTGGGCTCAAGTGATCCTCCCACCTCAGCCTTCCAAAGTGTTGGGGTCACAGGTGTGAGCCACGGCAGTAGGTGCCGGCCAGCAGTCATCTACTCTTAAAGTTAAGGCAGTAAATACAGTTCACTGACTCATTTAAAAACATTTACTAATGTGTTTACCTTAGTTTCAAGGATGTTACAACATCCTTGAAAACAGACCTCAAATCCAGCTCACAGTAAATTCAAGAAGCCTGAGCAAAGGCCAAATACAGACTCCCGAATTTTTTTATTGTAAAGTAGAGAATACCTCATACTGAGTTCGTCTTTCAGATAATCTGAATTTTTAACGTTTTCTCTGACTAGAAATGATTGCTAATATTTATCTTAAAAGGTACAGCCAGATTTTAACATTGTCTTTACCACTTTTCCTTATGGTTGCTGAAGAGATGCTGCCAGTAGAAGTAGGAAATACGGCTCCTGAAAGCAGCTTCTTAGGTCAACGCAAAGTGATCTAGTGATGGTTTGTGAAGCATATGTGCTGTAAGACTAATCTGCCTTGTGTCATCTTTACTCTCCTGAATAACAGCTACAGAAAGTGTTTACATTTTACTGAAAGGTGATGTAAGTAACAGTCAATAATCTGGCTACATTTTGTTCTTTACTATGGAGAATACAGCATTTTTAAGGATGACTGATTCAAGTATGGATGAACCCAATTTAAATTCTTACCTTTTCACTTTCTGTATCCAGAGCTGATGTGGCTTCATCCAAAAGCAAAATATGAGGCTGTCTAACAAGGGCACGAGCTATGGCAATGCGTTGTTTCTGGCCACCAGAGAGCTGAGTTCCTTTGTCTCCTACTCTAGTGCTATATTTCTGTAAATAAGGTTTTGTTGTTATGAAAGTAGAACTGAAAGTAAAGTTCTAACAGCTTGCTTATAGAAAGTAGGATAGACGATTCTATATACTCCAAAAATTTAGGTTCAGAAGCTAAGAATGGTTCATGAATAATTAAGGAAAGAACAGTAAAAAAGCCCAAAATGGCAGGTTTACTATCTATTTGAAAATAAATGTTTGGGCCTTAAGATGATATGTTTTAGTGTAAACAGGTCAGCATTTTAATGAAGAAGAATATTGTTGCAATGTTAGTATCTTCCATCTTCTGGTTTCATTATATTTGGGACAAAGATTGGCAGGAGAAAGGAAATTTGATTTGAACAAAGTATTCATAATAAAATAATTGAAGCTCATCTTACTTGTAACCAGCAGGTGACACTCTCTGCATGATTTTAAATTGAGGAAAGACATTCTTGGGATATCAGCCTTTTAGTGTCTGTTTTTATGAAAGTATCTCCAACACTTAAACAATTTTAATGGATGCTACTTAAAGGATTCCATTTTGATATCTAACTTTGAAAATGAACATCTCCTTTTTAAACATTTTTGTTGTTAGAGTGCTCCCAAAGTTCTTCCCGTGTTGTTTCCCACAATGGATAATTGTCACCAGCTATTCACTATGACGATAGGGACAGCAGTTAAAGGTTACTCAGGAGAGAGCAGAAACAGGATGTGACTGCACTTGTAACCTAGAAAACAATACTATCTTATTATTTCTAGGCCCTTGCCAGGCTGAAATTTTAGTACAGGGTTGCCTATTTTTATTTGCTGTATCTGGCAACCCTAGTTTTGTGGCACTCAGCCCTGGGTTTCCCCCTGTAAATAGAGGGAGAAGACGCCAGATGAGGTTTTGGCAGATGCTTGGGACTGGCTCTACCCCAGAGCTGTGGCTGTCTCAGAAGGCAGGAGCACTGAAGTGTGTCTCATGTGAGTGGAGGGTTTACTAGTTGCACTCTTGATATAGTACTGATCCTGTTGAGGCAGATAAAGGCAGTGCGGCAGTCTTACAAGGAGGTAACTAAACCAGCCACCTACAGGGTGAGGTAAATCCTAGTATTAATCACTTAGGAGAAGTGGATCCTTAGGTAATAGGACTTAGGGGTTTTACCTTTTCTCTCCTGGTCTAGACACTGAGGAAGAGAATTATGGTGTCTACAGGTGTGTTCTGTGTGACAGATTAGAGACCAGGATTTGTCCTGTGGTAGACAAATGCCAGAGGGGCAAAGTATATTTAAAAAGATAGATAATAGTTACTCTCTGTGTTTGTGTTTTATTAACCCCTAGCCCAGTGGTTCCCCAACTTGAGCCTGCAACAGTATTACCTGGGCTCTTAAAACGTGGATTGCTGGATCTGCAGTCCTAACAGGTTCCCAGGTGATGCTGATCCGTGTCTATACTTGAGAACCACTATCCTCTCATCAGTAAAGGGGATTGGAGCTTTCTGTTTTAAATGTTTGAGCCTGGAGAAGGGTCAATTATCTAGTTGGGCTAGACTGTGAAAGGAGAGTGGGAGACAAGGCCACCTCCCTGGGACTTAATGAGATTGGTGTCAGCAGTTATCCAAAGAAGAGCCTATGGAAGAAGGGAATCTTGGGAAAGAGAGCCACCTGGTGTTGCTTGCCTGCCTCATGAGGAAACTGTCTTCCCTGCCGGGTTGAGGCTCCTGAGCTTTGTTTTAGGGGGCACTTCCTTAGAATAAAGAGCATAACTGGTGATAATGGGTGAGGTAGATTACCTAGGTTGAGAAGCACTTCAAAATATAGGACCTAACTTTTGCAGCAACATGGATGCAGCTGGAGGCCATTATCCCAAGCAAAGTAATGCAGGAACAGAAAGCCAAATACTGCATGTTCTCACTTATAAGTGGCAGCTAAACATCAGGTACTCATAGATGAAAAGTGGCAACAATAGAAACTGAGGACTATTAGTGTAGGGAGGGAAGGGGGGTAAGTGTTGAAAAACTACCTATTGGGTTCTGTGCTCAGTACCTAGGTGACAGGATCATTTGTACCCTGAAACCTCAGCATCATGCAATATACCCAGGTATAATAAACCTGTACATGTACCCCCTAAGTCTAAAATAAAGGTTGGAAAAAATCTAATTTTGGACTTTTAATACAGGTTGAACATCCATAATCCAAAAAATTCAAAATCTGAAATTCTGAAACTTTTTGAGCACCAACATGATGCCACAAGTGGAAAATTTCACACATGATCTCATGTGACAGGTCACAGTCAAAACACAGTCAAAACTTTGTTTCATGCTCAAAGTTATTAAAAATTTGTATAAAATTGCCTTCTGGCTATGTGTATAAGGTATACATGAAATATAAGTGAATTATGTATATGCAAATATTCCAAAATCCAAAACACTTCTGGTCCCAAGTATTTTGGAAAAGGAATATTCAACTTGCAAAAACTAATACACAGGACCTAGGGGGGCTTGAGAGAGGATGAGAGGTTCCATTTATCCAACTTCCTAGGAGGAATTCAGAGGACACCCATAGGACCACAGCCCAGGGAGCCCTAGAAAAGATTTCAACCATTCACTGTAAACAAAGTTTGGGGCCCATGAAATGTATGATGATGAGAGATTACATGATACCATGGTCACTTTAATGGCTCAACCCTTATTCAGAGAGAGCACTCTTTCTGGCATGGGTTCAGCCCTCTGGACTGGACTGACTCCACAGTGACTTTTGAGGCTTGGGAGAGAGCTGCAAGGAGGAAGAAGGAAGAGAAATAGGGGAGAGACAATCATGCCTACTTCCTCAGCAGGCCAGAAGCAGCATGTGCAGGTGGGGACCCAGACTCTGTACTTGGACTTAAAGTGAAAGGCTTTCCAGATATTGTACTTACCCCTAAGGCTGAAAAAGGTGGAGCCTCAAGCCTATAGCTTTGGATTGAGACAATTTTTCCAGTTCTCCTATCCCAGAAATGTTCCTCTCTCCTAAACCTGAAGTGGTCGAACACTTTCATCCCTTCCTCACAAGGAGGGTCAGGTGATCAGGTAAAGGTAACAACTAACCCAAACAGGAAGTGTGGCCAGATGCTTGTATACAGGTAAGGGTGTGATTTGGTTGCTAATTTCTCTTCACTTCTGGGAAACCAGCCCCTTATTAATCAAACTATAGGCCAGAGAGGCTGCCACATGCTCCCAGGCTGTTTATTTGAAGAGAGACTTACATTAGGCAGTGACTCAATGAAGGCATGTATGTTGGCCTCCTTGGCTGCCCTCACGATCTCTTCCTGTGACACCACCCGGCTGTTGTCTCCATAGGCAATGTTCTCAGCAATGCTGCAGTCAAACAGGATGGGCTCCTGGGACACGATGCCCAGGTGTGCTCGGAGCCACTGAACATTCAGTCGCTTTATTTCTTTGCCATCAAGCAGCTGAAAACAAGAGTTCACAGATCAACTTCAGGACCAGCACACTTTGAATGTAGCACAATTAACATCATTATTTCTTACACTGAAACTGCCAAGTTACTGTGAAATCAAGGAAAAGTTTGTGTGATTAAAATTTGGATAGTTAAGGTTAACGCAACAAGGTCATAATTGTATGCCTTGAGGAACTGTCATGTTTCCTGTGTTTCAACCATGGTTTCTGATGTATGCATGTGGTAGGCAGAATAATGTTCCCTCTCCCACAAGACATCTGTGTCCTAATCCCTGGATCCTGTGAATGTGTTATGTTACATGGCAAAAAGAAACTAAAGTAGTAGATGTAAGGTTGCTAATCAGCTGACTGTAAAATAAGATTATCCTGAATTATCTTGGTGAACCTAATGTAATCATAAGGGCTCTTAACTGAAGAAGAAGGAGGGAGGAGAGTATCAGCAAATGCAGTGTGAGAAAGACTCAACCAGCCACTGCTCGTTTTGAAAATGGAGGAAGGGGCCACAAGCAAGAAAACAGATCATCCTTCGGAGCCTCTAGAAGGAACACAGCCCTCCTGACACTTGATATGAGCCCACTGAGACCTATTTTAGACTTCTGACCTCCAGAAGTGTAAAGTCATAAATTGGTGTTGTTTTAAGCCACTGAATTTGTGGCAAGTGGTTATAGCAGCCACACTAATACAACGCCTAATAATTCTGAGATGTATCCTGACAGCCTTATTCTTAAATCTCCATTTTTCAGAGACACAGTGCCCAGGATTAGCATGGAAATAAATAACAACTATGACCACATAATAGCTTTGCAGGTCAGGAACTACAGGGGATGGATAGGTGAACAGGGGTAGGAAAGGGTGAATGGAGATCCTCAATACTGAGCCAGATGAGTAGGAACAGAGGGCTGCCCTTTCTCTATAATCTGGCTCCCTGGATTATCCTGCAGAAGACTGGGGAGGGCACCTTACAGCCTTGCTGATAACAAGCCCTACTCTGATGCAAATATGTCTACCAGATAGGTCTGCTTTGCAAGATAATTTTCTGGCATTCAAGTGAGAGAGCTGTTCATCCCTTCTGAAGAAGGCACCAGTGACTCAGCTTTGAGCTTTTCTAATAGTAGTGACTAGTGCGTGCTGAGCCATATACTCTCTGTATCCCATGTGCCTGGCTGGGTGGCTCAAGGGGACAGCTGGCTAGCAGTAGAGTACAATCTTTGCTACAGGAACATGGCTTCTGCTTGTGACACTGGCAGGTGCAGGGATGGAAGCTCTCCCATAACCTTATTAGTTCCAAGCTGAGTTGCCATGGAGACTATTCCACACATGTATGCTCCAGGCTTCCTTACAATGTTAATAAATGAAGGTGGAAAATAGAGGGTGGAGAGAGACAGTGAAAGCCAAACAAGGATGTGGCTAAGCAGCAGATCTTGTTAGATAAAACACTGTACTTGAGAAGTGGAAATTTAAGGAAAGGAGGAGTTTGGTTTTTGCTTTTGTTTTTGTTGTAATTTTCCAGGTTTACACCCCTGGGAGGAAAACAGACACTGCCTAACTAATATAATCGCAGGCAAATCTGAATAATCTCAGCAAGTTATAACGAGTTTCTTCATTACACTGAATACACTCTTGGGCCTCCTCGTCCCCACATAATACCCTAGAATTCCAAACTATTTAAAACCTGTGTTGACTGAAGAATTCTTTCTTTAAGTAAAACAAGTTTAGATGCCTAGAATGTAAAACAGATCAAAGAAGCAGAGCTTCTTTGGCTGAGGAATGGTGTTGGTCTGAGGAAAGACCAAGGAACTCTGGGGAATCTATGAGAAGTGCTCAAAAAATCCTGGCCTAAATAAAAATATAACTAGGAAAGTAAACCTATTGGTAAGAAATAATGAAAGGCCAGATTAAAATGATTGGCTATCTCTATTGTAGATTGTTAAGTCTATTGCTTGCTTTCATTAGCGCAAAAATGTAAATGTTAAATGTGTATTCTTCTATGCATATTTACTGTGAAATAATAATTAATTTTTAAAAATCAAGCACTGACAACGTTGTAGGTTCTGTGATAAGCATGTCTCATACAGTCTCTTGTTTAACCTTCATAGCAACACTTATAAGGTCACTGTGATGTTAATTCCCATTTTACTGATAAGGAAATGAGCAAAGTTAAGTAACTTATACAAGGTCACACAATTAGTAATTGGGGGAAAACCAAGACTGGATCTAAACACTATAGATTGGGTTTTGGTAACACTAATACCTCACAACTGAAAGATATTTTGTGTCCCCCCTTGAAAGGGGAATGCCCCCATCTTGCCTCAGGCACTTCTTGGGTTATAACCAGACAATGACAAGCAGCTTCTAATTGTATCCCAAAGGGGGTTCTGACTGTTGTATATGGGAGAGACTGGAAAGGGGAGAAAGGAAAGGTAAGGGGAAGACTCAAAGCAGGGGTGATTTAACAGTGACGCTGATGAAGGTTAAGCTTCAAGAGCCCTCAATTACATGTAAATTCTGGGAAGTCGAACAGTTTTCTGGGTGGGAGGGAGGCAAGGCTGTAGTCAGGAAGCTCTTCCCTGTAAGTATTGATGATAAATTGCCTAAAAATGAAAAGGGACCAAAATCTTTAAGCTTCCAGTATTTGGTTATGATTTTTTTTTCATTTGAAGTAAATATCCACTTTTGTATCTAATTTAGCATTCAAAAAAAATTTTTTTTTTTACTTTAAGTTGAATCCCTACAATTGTATAACCTTCAGGTCCCTCAAAACTTGGAGGATCCTCCCATCTTCACAATTTCATAGCTTAATTATTCAAGACTCTCCACAATTTAACCTAAATCTTTCTTCAAATTTACCAGTTCAGTGGCTCTCGAATGATGGTTGGCATCAGAATCACCTCGGAATATTATAAAAATAAAAGGCCAAACCCTAGCCTACTTGAATAATCCAGGCCGGCTGTGTTTTTTACTAGCTCTTGAGGCCATTCTAATATTCACCGAAGCTTTAGAACCACCACTTCAGGTCAATGTTTTTCAACATGGGATTCAAGGTCCACTGATGGTCACGAGAATTTCATGACTTCAGGGGGTCCTTAGGGTCCAATCCTTTCTTTAATTCTTATGCTCAAATCCACAGACTCATTTTTACATGGCAATAAAAACTAATTAGTAGTAATCCACTGAGTTATTCAGGGCTACTCATTGATGTCCATAAACAAAACTTTGTACATTTACTAGAGTTTATTGTGGACACTTTCTGCTGAGAAGTCTGGCTGCAGTGCACCATCTGGCAGTATTTCCAAGCCCTAGTGCAAATGCACAGGAGAAGATAATGGATATTCCTGCAATAAATGAGGACACTTTGTTTTCAGTGCATTATCAATAATGTCTTGGGATGCTTACTGTCCTATGCACTCAGCATTCATTTTCATATACTTCTGTGTCTGACCTTTTATACATCAAGGGACTAGAAGGCTAAAAACTATTTCCCAGTTTCCCTTGGTTCTGGAAGTAAGTCAGGGTCTACCAGGGAGATGCACAATGTAAAATCTGGGAGGTAGACACCAGCTCTCCTTCAGCAGCTGTGGTAAGCTAACGGCTTAACTCATCTTTGGCAGACAAGAATTTCTGCAACAGCCAGATTCTAGTCTCGTGTCTTTAAATTTGGAACAGCTGTGATATCGGCATAATTTTCTGCAGCTTCTTGGTTACAGAATCACAGCTGCAGTGCTGTGATTTGGAAGTCTGGGAGCAAATAGCCTCCTTTCTTTCACTCTTCCAGCCCTTCCAAAGATTTTGTAAGCATGTAATTCCCTTTATTAAATACTTATCTACTTGAAATACCTAGGGCAGTTTCTGTTTCCTACTCTGAACTGTAACTGATGCTGTCCATGTTTTATTATGTTCTGCTTGTGTTTATATACTTGCAGAATAATCATTAATTATTCCTTATTGTATCATTATTGTGCTGTATTGTATTGTTGTTTTCAACTCCAACATTTTGTTATCACCAAGTGTTTTTCCCACTGGAAAGTGACTATGAGTACATTAGTGGATGGTGACATTTTTAAATCTTTCCTACATGAGTTCTCATCAGAGAAGTTTGAGAACCACTACTCAAACTAAACTCCCATTTCAGCCAAAGTGTCCTATTTGCTGCATTGGGAACAAATCACTGATTGCAGCTTGTATTTTCTCTTACATTGAATGTCATCCCTACTGTTCACCCATATGCAAATCCTTATCTCTTAAGAACTAGCTCTAGGCCTATCTCCTTTAACTCACAAAAGTATATGCCCCATCTGCTCAGTTAAAGTATTTGAGGGCAGATATCATGCCCTACAATTCATTATAGCACGATCTTTAACACACCACTTAATAACTGTCTGTTGAGGGCCATAATCAGTGTCTGAGAGCTAACATTTCCTCTCTAATTGCTTTGGCTGTCAGCGACGTCTTTATTTAGAGTCCTGTTTTTAAGCTCACCACAAAATTGAAGGACACAATCAGAGTTCACAGAAAATATAAAGCAAGAGAGTAAAAGTAGGGAACAAGCTTGTAATGATTTAAGAGTAAACTGAATAAAGGCATAACTGTCTTTGAATACAATAACAAACATTTATGAGTAAGAGTGACCGCTGTGAGGAAGTAAAAAGAGTCCTAGACTAAAGATTGAAAACTCTCTTTTCATTTGAGTCATTAAATGCTACTAGCGTCCATACACAGCGGGTGGGCATCCATCTGACTTGTACTAGCAGGCATCCATTCTGATTGGTCAGTGTCCATGCTGTTCCCATTGTTAAGAATTTTAAATATCACTTCTCAGTACAACTAATTACGTGCCTACATAATGAAAATGTCTTGCTCTTAATTCTATTCCTTCCTAGTTTGTCTTCTTTCCTATCCCCCATCATAGTTGTTTAAACTCACTACTCCCTGCCAGACACCTCCCTCATCCCCAGCAACTAAGACAAAAGGGCACACTTCCATGTTCTTTTTACATTTCCCAAATTTGTTGATTCTACTTTTTTTTCCTCAGATGATGTTTCAATGCCCTCTCTCCATCAATGATTTTGTCTCATCCCCAGTCATAAAAATGCTCAAGAGTTCAACCCCTAAACATTTTCCCTGGACTCTGCCTCCCCACTCAAGTGCTGTCCTTATTTGCCTTTCTTTTACTTTCCATCTTCTTGATAATCTATGCTCACTTACATCTCCATTTCTTCCCCTAACCATACTTCAGCCACCCTTAACTGTTTCCTACCATCACTACTTCACTAAGAATATTTTAAAATGTCAGAAATAGCCCATTCATTGCTAGATTCTATCATGTCTTCTCAGTCTCCTCCTTACCCAATCTCTCTATACCATCTGTCATTGCTGACCACCATCTTTGAAACAGTCTCCATCCTTGGCTTTCATCTCACTCCTAGCACCTGTCCTGTATCTTTCTGGCTACTTCCATTTTTGTTGGTTCTTCTCAAGTCAGCTGAAACCTAAGTACAGCAAGGGAGACAGGTGGTACAAAGGGTGCTTGCAAAGGAGGGTAGAGGGGTAGTGTTGAGGGGAGCCTGGAGAAGTTGGCTGGGACAGATGACACCACTTGGAGACCATATTTAGGCTGTCAGACTTTATCCAAGTGGGACTGTTGTTTAAAGGTTTGAAAAAACATGGCTTATAGTTGAGAATTAAATACATTCAGACATTTGGATGATGAAAACCTGAACTGAGCTAAATGTGAAAGTGTGCTCACCACTTTCCCTGCCAAGGGGTCGTAGAACCGCTCCAGGAGCTGGACCACTGTGCTCTTCCCACAGCCACTGCTGCCCACCAGAGCCAGCGTCTGGCCCTTCTTCACTTCCAGGCTCAGTCCCTGAAGCACTGGGATGTCCGGTCGGGTGGGATAGTTGAATACAACTTCACCAAATGTGACATTTCCTTCCAATGTGTTCTGCAATGAGAAGAATAACAGTAAATTTGAATGCTGCAATACTGAAAATAAAGTGTATAGCTAACTCTCTCGATTACCAGGTGTCAGAAGATAATTAATTTGTGTTACAATTGGCTTCACTTCAAACTGCTAGAATTTATTTATTTTATTTTAATTTTATTATTTATTTATTTTTTATTTTTTTGAGACAGAGTCTCACTCTGTCACCCAGGCTGGAGTGCAGTGGCATGATCTCAGCTCACTGCAACCTCCACCCCCCAGGTTCAAGCAATTATCGTACCTCAGCCTCCCAAGTAGCTGGGATTACAGGCGTGTGCCACCACACCCAGCTAATCTTTTTTTTTAATTTTTATTTGAGATGGAGTTTCACCATATTGGCCAAGCTGGTCTCGAACTCCTGACCTCAAGTGATCCACCCACCTTGGCCTCCCAAAGTGCTGGGATTACAGGCATGAGCCACTGTGCTTGACCTCAGACTGCTAGAATTTAATAAATGAGATCTAAAAGAGTAAAAGCTTTCATAGCATGTATTGTTAAGACAATATGAATATGCAATACAGCTACAATAACTCAAATCTGTTCCTCAGGAATACAGTAACTTACATACAATAAAATCTGATAACCAGCCTGGGCAACATAACGAGACCCTGTCTCTACAAATAATTAAAAAATTAGCTGGGCATGATGGCACGCGCTTGTAGTCCCAGTTACTTGGGAGGCTGAGGCAGGAGGATCGCTTGAGCCCAGAAGATCAAGGCTGCAGTGAGCTATGATCATACTGCTGCACTTCAGCCTGGATGACAGAGTAAGACTCTGTCTCTTAAAAAAATTGTTTTTAAAAAATCTGATTAATAGATTTTGCTTATAAAGTGAGCAGTATTCCTATTTCCCTATAACCTTTGCTATGTAAAAGTACTGAATGTTGATGTATATTATTAGCAGTTATTGAAAGGAATCTATGATCTAGGAAGTTTTATTTTATCATCAGCATATTTGAAAGTACAAATTTTATTAAGTTTCCACTTAAAATACTTTCATTCAGGAGTCAGGAGTAGATCAAACAGTTGAAACATCAAACTCACCGGCGTTAGGCCTTCCGTGCTGTAGCTGTCAATCAAAGGGGTTTTTTCAATGATCATGATGATGTGGGCTGCTGATATTTTGGCTTTGGCATAGTCAGGAGCAAATGAACTGACTTGCCCCACGGCCATGGCACCAAAGACAACAGCTGAAAATACTCTGGAAAGCACAAACACAAAACATGTGCACAGCATTACCATCACAATGCTAGAAAGCTGACACTCCTTTTTTTTTTTTTTTTTTTTGAGGTGGGGTCTTCCTGTGTTGCCCAGGCTGGAGTGCAGTAGTGCAATCAGAGCTCACTAAAGATATGATCTCCAGGGCTTAAGCGATCTTCCCACCTCAGCCTCTGTAGTAGCTGGGACTACAACTGTGCGTGACCACACCAGCTAATTTTTTATTTTTTGTAGAGATGGGGGTCTCCCTATATTGCCCAGGCTGGTCTCGAACTACCGGGCTGAAGTGAACCTCCTGCTTCAGCCTCCAAAAGTGCCGGGATTATAGGTGTGAGCCACCATGCCTGGCCAAAAGTTGACACTTCTATAACCAGAGAGCTTTGCCTCTAATAGTTATAAAACAGATGTTAAAAATAAAACAAACACATTTCCTTATAAGTTCATGTCAATGTGATAGATTGATTGCAAAATGGCCCATTTTTTTCCCTCTGTATACCTCTCTCTGTATCCTCATCTTCTTGCACTGTGACCTTTGCAGCACCCTTTGAATCTGGGATGGCCTTGTGACTTGCTTTGGCCAACAGGATATGGTAGAAATCACTTTTGCCAGTTCCAAGCCTATGACTCAGGGGGCCTTATATGCTTTGTGAGCATGCATGCATGTGTTCTCTCTCTCTTTCTCTCTCTCTCTCTCAGAATTCTGCCACTGTCTCAAACCCAGGATAGCCTGCTGGAGGATGAGGCACACATGGAGGAGAGCTGTCTGAATCCCAACCAACCAGCTACAGACACAATCCACTACAGACACATGAGTAAGTCCAGCTGAGATCCACTATGCCTAATCCAGATCAGTAGAACTTCACAGCTAACCCACAGGTTTGTGGGCAAAAATATGTATGTCTCTGAGGTTTAGTGGCTGATTGTTACACAGCATTATTGTGGTAATCAACAACGGATACAGTCAGTGATGTTGGAATTACATCAGATTCTTAAAAACCTATGAATTGCGCAACAAAAAGAAAGTTTCTTACAGAGCCAGATATCATGTTGCTCTTAAGATGCATTGACATTCTTATCTATGACATGGGAATCACAGTAACTTAAAGTTGGGAAGGACCTTACAGGTATCAAGACCAGCTCTCCATGTTCGTGCCTGGACACCTCCCCTAAATTGGCTTCCATCCTCTGTTTTAGGAAGTAGCATGTTTGATTGTCTATTGTTAAACAGTTCTTTTTCAAACTGAAGAAAAAATTTACTTCCTTTTACATAAGACAGGCCTACAAGTCTTGAAATATTGCTAAAAACTCCTTTGCTTCTTTGATAACTCCTTTCACTGCCCTTCTCTGGACACATTTATTAATATGCTTTTTTTAAACACAAGCCTGGAACAGACATAATACTTGGGAACCCTCCCAGAATACAGGGAATTCATCGCTTTCTTTCCTCTGGACTCTATGCCTATGTTTGTGTAGCATATTGTGTCATTAGTTTTTGTTTGTTTGTTTGTTTAACTAGCACTAAATAAAACACCGATAGTTAATCTTGGACTTGTGATCATTTAAACCTATGGGACCTTTTTCTAATGCACTGTTCTTCAGACAGGTCTTCCTTTTCCTTAACTTGGAAGGTTGATTTTGCAAACCTAAATGCCCCAATGTCAGCAACTTTCATCAATTCAATTTTTTGGAGTAAAGCAATATATCAAATAATTATCTAATCAAAGCCCCAATGCCAGTGATACTTGGTTTTGATCTCTAGGCCATAATCACAAATAGCACCTGCATATCATTTGTCCAATGTACATCTTTAATGGAAATTTAGATGTCTTTTTGGGGGTCATCCTGAGCAAACTGTAATGCATGAACAACTCAATGTTTAAAAAGGACAGAAATACTATACTAACACATTATACTGCCAGGCTTATATGATTCTGGTTTAAATATAAAATTATATCGCTACTAATTACGTTATGCTATCAAGAGGCAGAATCTTACCCACCTCCAAATCTAGAAGCTCAGAAAGATTACACATACTTTTGACCGCCAAATTGCATATTTGGGTACTTTTGTAGTATAATTGCTTCAGGCTTATCTTCCTCTGACCGAGGTACAATTATCTACATTCAGAACAATGTAGCAGAAAAATCCCAATATAACTTTTCCTTTGTCATTTCTGAATTCATTTGGCTCTTACCTTCCAACTCCTCTCTTATCAAGGGAAAGTAAGCCTATCCTGGAATTGCCAAAGGCTTGCAGAACTTAGTACAACACATCTGTATTTTACTTGCTCTGTAAGAAAGTCCTTTAAAAGGAGCCAGTCAGACTCCTTGCTCAGGGCTAGGCTTCTTCCCAAATGCCAAGGCCTTCTCAAAATCTCCGAATGGAATCACTCCACTCAGTCACAGATTTGGAAAGGTCAGCTATGTGTGAGCCAGCAATGAGGAAAGAAGTTACTGCTCCTCCAAATGAAAGGGGGTGCTTCAATGGTGGCACATGAAGACTCAGAGGCAAAAATGCCGATTTAGGAATCACCAGAATCTCTTCATGAGGCTTCACAGTAGGGTTTCCTATCTAGACATGAAGCATGTTCATCCCAGCTTTATTTTTAGAGTTTAACTAAATAATAGCCCAATACTTACAACAGAACATCCTCAAAGCTCATGAGTTTATGTGCCACCAAGTAGGCTCCAAACCGGAAACATCCAGCATAGGAAAAATACATCATTGCCTGGGTGAAGGAAAATGTAATTCCAAAGATGTGTGCTTTCCTCAAAGAGTTTCTGAAAAGAAGACATTTGAAAACTCATTCCACTTTCATTTCTCAGTCCTTAAAATGTAACTTTTGATAGGTTGGCAGTAGGGCACAGAGGCATGACCGACAAAAATGAGTTTCGTTTCCAAAGAACTAAGTTTGGTCCTCACTTTACACTTAACAGTTGTGCAAATTTGGGAAACTGCCTAACCTCTGAGACTCAGTGTTTTTATCTTTAATGTAGAATTAACTACACCTCAAAGTGTTGATGTAAAGAGAAAATAATCCAATGACTGTAAAGAGCCGGTTAGGGATCAATAAGTAAAAGTTATCTCCCTTTCTCCCCACTTTTGGACACATAGTATGGAAGTACTCTACATAAATATTCATTCCGCACACAGTTACCCAACACCTACAAGGTGAAGGGGCCATGATGGGTTGACATAGAGGAAACAGGCATGTTCTTGACTTAGGAGACCTGACTTGAGTTGAATTACTATTTATGCATTAGAGGTGCCTTATGAATAATCTGTTATAGGAAGAAAGGAGAAGCACTAAATTCTTCAGGGGTCTTAGAAAAGGCTTTAAAAGGGGGTTGACATTCTAGAATCATGATATGGATCCAGCTCAGTGATATGGAGGTGTGGGTGGGGGCAGGTTAGCAAGTGGGCAGCCCTGGGCTTCCAACCCCTCCTGCTACCAGATCAACTCTGCTTTTACCTTCATCACATATGAAGATTTCAAATAATTTTTTTTTAGACAAAAAGGCTCTACCATCATTTTTTTAAAATAAAAGCTTAAAAATCCATCAATAAGGTCCAGCTCTCTCCTTTTATTATAAGAAACAGACTCAGAAAGCTTGGGCTTGCTTATGTTCACACCACTTATTAGAGCCTTCACTGGGATGACTGTGTTAAAGGAAGAAGGTCTGCACTGGAGAAGGGGTAAAAAGCAGAAAGACAGGTAAATCCAGGAAGCACCATCCTCTCTGTGTCCCACAGGTACCTCAAATTTCAGGTTCCATAAATAACTCATTTTCAACTAGAGCAAATTATAGGGTCATATCCTACCTGGACATCAGATAGTCATTCTCAGCATCATGTCTCCCTCCCTTCTCATCAGTGACCCATTCTTACAGGTTCTACCTCAGAGATGTCCCTGCCTTAGTTCAGGGTCTTGTACTTTCTCTCTTGCATAATTACAACTGTTTCTCAATGGGTTACCTTCGAGCACTTTCTCCACTTGCTCCCTACCTTCTAGCCAAAGTAATCCCTCTGAAAACAAATATGATGATTGAAAAATTATTCACACTCTCCTCCCACTCTTCAGCGGTTATTACCTGTATGGTACCTGCAAACTCTGAGCATACATATGTTCAAACTTCTGCTCCTGAGTCAAAGAAACAACGGTTCGGAAGTTTTCTATTGCTTCAGAAGCGATCTGTAACAGACAGCACCGATCACCAAGAGGCACAAGAGTAAATAGTGGTGATTAATTTGAATTCTATAAAACAGACTAATGAAAATAATTTTATGATTACATATTTATTATTATGTATGAGCATTTTCTCTGTAGAAAAAGATACTAAGTAATTTATCAAACTGAGTTATGGATCTGGAAGGAAGATTGACTAATTTAAACTTCTCCTTTGCAGAAATAGAAGCTAAGACTTAAATGGATTAAGGCATTGCTTAAAGCCACACAGCTTTACGTGGCTTCGCAAAATTAACCAGAGAACTCACAGTACTTCTATTGCAGTGCTCTTTCTTCTATGATGATCACATTTTAAGTTCACAGTTATTTTACACTTATTTTTAAAATGTGATGTTTATATTTTTCTCTTTATCATTGCCATTTGTGACAATTGAAGAATGTTTGGAAAATAGTGAAAGAATGCAGGCAATAAAAAGTAAATTTTAGATACATTCGAAGGCTTACTCCTCTCTGCCTGTGGACGCTTACCCCTTTCTGCCCGTGGACGCCACCAAGGAAGCATCCTTAAAGTCTCTCTTTCCCCTGCCGTCATGTCTAAGTCAGAGTCTCCTAATGAGCCCAAACAGCTGAGGAAATTCTTCATTGGAGGTTGAGCTCTACATTGGTTGACCAATGAGAGCCTGAGGAGCCATTTTGAGCAATGGGGAATGCTCATGGATTGCGTGGTAATGAGAGATCCAAATACCAAGCGCTCAAGGGACTTTGGGTTTGTCACATATGCCACTGTGGAGGAGGTGGATGCAGCCATGAATGCAGGCCATACAAGGTGGATGGAAGAGTTGTGGAACCAAAGAGAGCTGTCTCAAGAGAAGATTCTCAAAGACCAGATGCCCACCCAACTGCGAAAAAGATATTTGTTGGTGGCATTAAAGACACTGAAGAACATCACCTAGGAGATTATTTTGAATAGCATGGAAAAATTGAAGTGATTGAAATCATGACTGACCAAGGCAGTGATAAGAAAAGGGGCTTTGCTTTAGTAACTTTTGACGACCATGACTCCATGGGTAAGACTGTCACTGAGAAATACCCATACTGTGAATGGCCACACTTGTGAAGTTAGGAAAGCCCTGTCAAAGCAAGAGATGGTGAGTGCTTCATCCAGCCAAAGAGGCAAAGCAGCTCTGGGAACTTTGGTGGTGGTCGTGGAGGTAGTTTCGGTGGGAATGACAACTTTGGTCGTGGAGGAAACTTCAGTGGTCATGGTGGCTTTGGTGGCAGCTGTGGTGGTGGTGGATATAGTGGCAGTGGGGATGGCTATAATGGATTTGGTAATGATGGAAGCAATTTTGGAGGTGGTGTAATGATTTTGGCAATTACAACAATTAGTTTTACATTTTGGACCCATGAAGGGAGGAAACTTTGGAGGCAGAAGCTCTGGCCCCTATGCTGGTACAGGCCAGTACTTTGCCAAACCATGAAACCAAGGTGGCTATGGCAGTTCCAGTAGCAGCAGTAGCTACAGCAGTGGCAGAAGATTTTAAATTACTGCCAGGAAACAAAGCTTAGCGGGAGATAAGAGCCAGAGAAGTGACAGGGAAGCTACAGTTTACAACAGATTTGTGAACTCAGACAAGCACAGTGGTGGCAGGGCCTAACTGCTACAAGAAGACATGTTTTAGACAAATACTCACGTGTATGGGTAAAAAACTCGAGGACTATATTTGTGACTAATTGTATAACAGATTCTTTTAGTTTCTGTTCTGTGGAAAGTGTAAAGCATTACAACAAAGGGTTTTAATGTAGATTTTTTTTGGCACCCATGCTGTTGATTGTTAAATGTAATAGTCTAATCATGATGCTGAATAAATGTGTCCTTTTTATTAAAAAAAAAGTATATTTTACACATTTCCACATTGTTTTTTTCCTAAGTGCATAAATATATTTAAAAAGATTGGAATGAAACTCTATATTTAGCTCTATATCATTATTTTTTACCTTCATATCAAAAGCATTTTCCAAGTTCATTAAATACACATTAATAATGAGATGTGTAATGAGTCCTTTAATATCATAACCAATTAAGTATTCCTTTATTGTTGAGCCAGGTTTTCAATTCCTTTTTTATTAAAAATAGTGGTGAGATAAACATCTTTGTACCTAAACATTTGTCCATATTGAATTGGTTTATTAGGAAAATTTCTTAAGGTGAAATTAATAAGTCAAAGAAAACTAACTTTTTTTTTTAGAAACGGGGTCTTGCTCTGTTGCCCAGGCTGCAGTGCAGTGGCAATTCACTGGTGTGATCATCATAGCTCACTGCAGCCTCACACACCTGGGTAAGCAATCCTCCTGCCTCAGTCTGCCAAGTAGCTAAGACTACAAGCACATGGCACTACACCTGGCTTGAATTAAATTTTTTAATTTTTTAAGGAATGTGGCACATACTATCAATCTGTTTTCCAGAAAGTTTTGGGCTGGGTATGGTGGCTCATGCCTGTAATCCCAGCAGTTTGGGAGATGGAGGCAGGTGGATCATTTGAAGTAAGGAGTTTGAGACCAGCCACCATCAACATGGTGAAACCCCATCTCTACTAAAAATACAAAAATTAGCTGGGCATGGTGGCACATTCCTTAATCCCACGCTACTGGGAGGCAGAGGAAGCGCTTGAACTGGCGAGACAGAGATTGCAGTGAGTCAAGATGGCGTCACTGCACTCTAGCCTGGGCAACAGAGTGAGACTCCATCTTAAAAAGAAAGTTTCCATCATTCAATTATGTTGTAATCAAATGTTACTTCCAACAAGGCAATTTGATTAGGAAACATACATCCTTCATCACCTCTGGAGTCTGAGTAAAGGGATATGGAAAAAGCAAAGAACACCAGTGTACAAGATGAGATTTCAGCCTACATCAGCCGCACCACCTTGAACCAACATGCTGTCTCATTTTCCTCATTTGCAAAATGAGGACGATGGACTAGAGGGTCTCTAAAGTCCCTTTTAATGCTATGATTTTAAGAGAAATAATTTCCAGAATTATAAGTCACCAAGAGAAATGACTCTTTATTGTTTAAGATGTTCTTCCTCTCTCTGGCCTCTGCACTGGTCAGAACAGATTCTAATAAAGACACATTTAATTTAGAGTGTTTTATAGCTTAAAATCATAAACATGAAATTCCACTTATTCTTCACTGAATCTTACATAAATTACCTAACTTCAAACATAACAGCAAGCATTTCATAAGACATTAAGTCAGTTTTGAAGACTAATATCAAAATCTATTAGAAGTAAAAAAAAAATTAGTAACATTCTTAGAAACAAAAACTTATTTAAAAATAAAATTTTAAATATTATTCTTACACTGACAGGCCAAGAAGGTTGAATTATGTTTACCATAAGATACTTAGAAAATTAGGAAAATGGCAGGTTTATTTTAAAATATTGTATAAACTTCTTTTACACATTATAAAAATGATATATAGTCACTTTAGAAAATCGTAAAAGTGCAGAAAGCAAAAGGTGAGGAGAAAAAATTCACCTTCAAATTCCCAAAGACAATCCTTTTGTCAGACACATTAGAACCATCATTCTCAGCAAACTATCGCAAGGACAAAAAACCAAACACCGCATGTTCTCACTCATAGGTGGGAACTGAACAATGAGAACACATGGACACAGGAAGCGGAACATCACACACTGGGGCCTGTTGTGGGGTAGAGGGAGGGGGGAGGGATAGCATTAGGAGATATACCTAATGTTAAATGACAAGTTGGTGGGTACAGAACCCCAACATGGCATATGTATACATATGTAACTAACCTGCACGTTGTGCACATGTATCCTAAAACTTAAAGTATAATAAAAATAAAAAAATAAAATAAAATAAAAGCTGAAGTTTCACAAGCAAAAAAAAAAAAAGAAATATTTCTAATTATCGGAATTCTAACAAACAGGTTTTCTAGATTAGTAAGAAAATTCAACAGACTATAACAATGTCTGCTGAAAAGCAGATTTTACTGTATATTTCAGTGTAATGGTTTTAAGAAATATTTTCTGTGCACCATTTTCTAAGGCAGGAGTGTCTTGTCTGAGATTGGTTTGTAAATGTCATTGCTTTTTAGTGTGTATATAGCCCAATAAAAGTGGGAGTTTGAGTCACAGACCTAAAAGTGGTGAGTAAAACAGTATAATAACTTCAGGACTGTCTTCATCTTGACGCACAATGAAGCAATTAGGAAAAGGCTTAATTAGCACCCCGCATCCTCACAGCTTCATTTATTCCAAGAGTTTTAAATGGAGACTCAGTAATCACCATCAGGAGAGAGAATTTCTAATCCAAGAACAAATAGCATCGAGTTTCCCTCGGAAACTGTTGTGTACTAAATAATTTTGAAGAAATAAAAATGTATGTTTCTAGAAAGAAAAAACAGCCTCCTGACATTACTCTTCCTACCCTCAAATAAACAAGTTTATGGCTTTTATTTCTGAAAACTAAAAAAGCATCTACAATGGAGCCTTGGACAACATGGGGGTTAGGGAGACTGACCCCTCGTGCAGTTGAAAATTCACATATAGCTTCTGAATCCCCAGAAACTTAACTACTGATAGCCTGCTGTCAACCAGAAGTCTTACCAATAACATAAACAGTCAATTAACATGTATTTTGTATGTTATATGTAATATATATTTGTATTTTTATAATAAAGTGAGCTAGAGGGAAGAAAATGTTATTAAGAAAATCACAAGGAAGAGAAAATATATTTACTATTCATTAAGCGGAAGTGGATCATTTAAAGGTCTTTATCTTCATCATCTTTATATTGAATAGGCTAAGGAAAAGGAGGAAGAAGAGGGATTGGTCTTGCTGTCTCAGGGGTGGCAGAGGGGAAGAGGCAGAGGAAGTGGAAGGGGAGGCGGGAAAGGCAGGCACACCTGGTGTGACTGACATGCATTGTGGTCTCTGTCTGACTTTTTCCTTTTTCATTTCTCTAAAAATGTTTCAATATGGTACCAATCCTTCCTCCACTGTTTGCTTCAGTTTCAGTGCCTGTATCACAGAAGGGTCCATGTCATAAAAGAAGTTAAAAGCAGTCCTGAATAACTGAAACTCCTTTGCCAGATTGTGTAAAGTTAGTTTTCTGGCACTGCTTCTCCTATATCTTCTTCCGCATTGTTTGGCAGTGGTTTGGAAACACTCATCTTTATCAAGTCATCTTCTGTTAATTCCTCTGGTGTGATGTTTATTTGCTCTTGAAGTTCTCCAAAATCTATACCTTGAAAGCCTTCACCCACCACCTTTTTTTTTTTTTTTCATATCTCCTATTTCTTTTTGTGGTTTCCTTGATTGGCTCTGTCATAAATCCTGTGAAATCATGTACATCTAGACACAGTTTTCTCCAGCAGAAATTTATCATTTTAGGATTACAGACTTGCATGATGTTCTTCTCTCTGGTGGCTCTCTACCATAGCATTAACAATCCTTTCTGTAGAGTACCATGTGCTTTGTGATGAGCCTTAAAAATCCTTATGAGTGGCGAGGCACAGTGGCTCACACCTGTAATCCTAGCACTTTGGGAGACTAAGGCAGGAGGATCGCTTAAGCTCAGGAGTTCGAGACCAGCCCAGGCAACACAGTGAGACCTCATGTCTACAAAAAATTTATTTAAAAAAAAAAGATTCTTATAACCCCCTCATCTAAAGGCTGAATTAGAGACATGTTTAGGAGGCAAGCAGACCACTTCAATACCTTTGATGTTAAACTCATGGGTTCTGGGTGGCCAGGAGCATTGTCTAATATCAAAAGAACTTTAAAAGGCAGTCCGTTGCTGTCTAAGTACTTTCTGACTTCAAGAACAAAGAAAGCATCAATGTAACCAATCCGGAAAAAGTGCTCTCATTGTCCACGCCTTCTTGTACAACCAAAATACTGGCAGCTGAGGCTTATCTTTTCCCTTCAAGGATCAGGGATGAGCAGCTTTACACATAAGAGCATATCTATAGATATGGACTCATCCTAAACCGGATTGCATTTATACAAAACAGTAGAGTTAGCCTACTCCTTTCTGACATAAATCCTTGGACTTGCTTCTCTTCCTTATTAATAAAAGTCCTTTGTGGCATTTTTTTTCTAAAATAGGGTACTTTCAACTGCATTAAAAACCTTTTCAGGCAGATATCCTTTCTTCTCAATGATTTTTTTTAATAGCATCTAGGAACATTTCTGCTGCCTCTTGACTGGCAGAAGCTGCTTCTCCTGCTATCTTGACGTTTTTTTAAAGACAAATATCTTTCTAAAATTATCAAACCATCCTTTGCTGGCATTAAATGATCCAGCTCTGATCCTTCATCTTACTTTTAATTTGAATTGACTTTGCTTTTCCTCTAATCATATTAGAGTCTATAGGTATGCCTTTCTTACAGCAATCCTGCACCCATGTGAAAGCTGCATTTTCAATATGAGATAAATGTATTGTACAAAAAGTGCAAGGTTTTTGCACCTGCTGTTGTAGCTGCAGTGATGGCTTTTATGAATTTTGTTTTTGTTTTGTTTTGTTTTCTTTTACAATGGTTCTTATGCTAGATTCATTTATCTTGAAATGGCAGGCAACTAACTGCAGCTGCAGACCTCACATCTATAGTATGTATCAAGCAGTTCAACTTTTTCCTGTAATGTCATGACTTTTCTCTGCTTGTTGGGAGCACTTCCAGCAACACTAGTGTCACTTGATATGGGTTCCCTGGTGTTATTTAATGTTTATGATATTGCACTAAACATGATTTTTAAAATACGCAAGAATCATGAGAGATCACTTTTTATTGCAGTATGCAGTTTACTGGAGAGATGAACTGCTCCTGCTGAGATTATTAGTGTCACTGCATTTTAAGCAGATACAACACTTGAACTCACTGCAGTAGCAACAGGAAGTGGCTACAAAATTACTGGGGTAGTACAGTACATACTATGGTTTTATTTTATGATTTAACACTATGTATTAGTCTGTTCTCATGCTGCTAATAAAGACATGCCCAAGATTGGGTAATTTATAAAGGAAAGAGGTTTAATGGACTCACAGTTCCACATAGCTGGGGAGGCCTCACAATCATGGCGGAAGATGAAGGAAGAGCAGAGGGACATCTCACATGGCAGCAGGCAAGACAGCATATGCAGGGGAACTCCCCTTTATAAAATCATCAGATCTCATGAGACTTATTCACTATCATGAGAATAGCATGGGAAAAACCCACTCCCAGGATTCATTTACCTCCCACTGGGACCCTTCCATAACATGTGAAGATTATTACCATTCAAGGTGAGATTTGGATGAGGACACAGAGCCAAAACATGTAACACTGTATCTTTACAGTTGTTGACATGTGTCTTGACTGTGAATGGTGCCTTATATGGTCTATAAGTGTTTGTGTGCATAAAATTTGATCACTTTTAACTTTTTTTTATAATAGGTTTGTGTATATCTTATGGTAGTAAATAATAAGACTAGTAACTACATATATTTTATGCATTTATAACATACTTAACTTTTTCTTAATTTTTTGATATTTCTAGGCTACATGGCTTGTGAGTTTTTTCAAATTGTTGCAAATCTTCAAAAAATTTTCCAATACATTTATTGAAAAAAACCTACATATAAGTGGACCCACTCAGTTCAAACACGTGCTGTTCAAGGGTCACCTGTATTTTATAAAGATGCTCACTAGTCCACAATAATGTGCTGAAAAACTGCAGAGCACAGATCACAGGCAGGGTAGAGGTTATGAGCAGGTTTTGACATCATGCAGTCAGAATAAGTGTGGGCTCTAATGTCACATACACCATTAATCAATAAACAAATGGTACACCATTAACCAATAAACAAAGAAATAGGAAAGAAACATCAAGGGCTGCAAAGTATCATGAATTAATTCAGGTGTCAGGAATGGCCTCTCTGAAGAGGTAATAATTTTGGGATATGAATAACGTAAAGTCAGCCAAGAGAAGATCAGAGGCAATCAGCTTAAAACATTCCAGGAATTGCAAGAATGCCCACTGGGCCAGGGCACACAGGCATAAGAGACTGTGATGCCAGATAAGGCCATAAAGGTCATCAGGAGTTAGATCATACAGAGTTTGATAAACCATGATAAAAGATTAGATTTTGTTCCAAGTGTGATCAGAAGCCATTTGGGAGTTTTAAGTAAGGGTTGGCATTATTAGATTTTTATTTATGAGAGGTCAGAATGACTTCTGTAAGAATGTAGACTATAGTTGGACAAGAATGGAAGAAGTTGAAGCAGGGAGATTGGTTAGGAGGCTGTTGCTGTGTGACTGTGAGCAAGTTACTTGATCTCTCTGAATCTTGGGTTTCATTATCTATCCAACAGGGATAATTCAACAGGGTTATTGACAGCATTAAATTAGATCAAGTATTTAGAGCTGTTAGAAGGATACTTGTTATATAAGAAGGACCAAATAGCAGCTTGAGAATTGTGATCAGGTGGAAGTTGATTTTCAATATTATGTGGACTGGTTGGTGAAGATCCACTACTTTCCCTACCTACTTCTGTCCCTCTCATGAGCCACCCCTGAATTAGAAAATGTATCACATCCCTGACCTTTGCTCAGAAAATCTGCCATATCCACACATAATTCATTTCCATCTGCTCCCCTTCCTTTGGCCCCTCTGACAGAACTCCAAGAGTCTTAAATCTCATGTGTCACTTCAAAGGTGCTAACCTGTGGTTTGCATGAATTAGCTTAGGATCAGATTGTATCATCTTCTTCCTAAAAGCAATCTAAGACTCCCTTCTGGGACATTTCAAATACCTCATTAAATAATGACACTGTTAACTAGAATGCTTTCTCCTTTTTTTATATTTTGTCCTAGATTTTTCCATCTTCTCAGGGGAAGAGTCAACACCATGGGGGAGACCCCCAAAGTACAATATTAAAGGAAGTCATTGGCACAGAATGTATTCCCTGGCAGGGGCCAACGTTACTTGAGCCAGACCACAATAGACCCCTGTGGGTCAGCACCATCCTGATGTACCTCCAGAAATAGGCCTCCGGGAGCCTGATAGGATGCCTCGCATGAGGTTTGTCCCCTACAGACACTGGCTGGGGAGGTACTACAGCTGGCCCAAAAGATTTTCCAGAGGGAACCCCCCAAAAATGGGATAAAGAGTCTGAAGAGATAGCAGAGTGGTAAAGGACAAAGCATTAGTGGCAATGACCAACATCTGGGGCCTTCTTCATCATTCACTTGGTGAGGTAGCTGGGCCTACTGACAACCAGAGCCACTCCGATCTGTGTGAGTCCCTGCCCTAACTCCTGGGAATCTCAGAATGTTCATCACACATATATCCCTGTCCTAAATGTTAGTTACGGCAGTCAGCCCTGCTCTGACCTCTCATTTCCACTATGATACAGATCATGTGATATCAGACTGCATTCTGCCATCAGAGGAACTCTTTGTTTTATAACAGAAAGAGAAACAACTTTGGAGCACAACTGTCTGAGTTTGAATCCCAGCTCCAAGACCTATCAGCTCTAAAGTCCAGAGCCATGACCTGCCTGTGCCTCAGCCCCACTAGAAAAATGAGATAATAGACCCCATATGGTTGCTATAAGGAATAAGACATTTGCCAGGAAACACAGTAAATGCCACATAAGCATTTGTTAAATAATGGGAAAAAATAGACAAGTATGCAGGGGAAAAAAAAAGAAGTAAAAAACGGGTAAAGATAAACAGAAATAGGATGAAGGGAGGAGCATGACAAAAAAAAAAAAGAAAGAGTGGTAGTAATTTAAAACAGATATAATAAATACCCCTAGCATTTTTCCATATTTAATCTCCCCCCTCACATGTACAAATAAAATGGGCTTACTTTCCTCAATAAAGGAATGGATTTAAGCTTGAAAGAAAAGCAAGAAAGCAAGCAAGCAAGCAAGCAAGAAAGAAAGAAAGAAAGAAAGAAAGAAAGAAAGAAAGAAAGGAAAGAAAGAAGGAAGAAGGGAAGGAAGGAAAAAAGGAAAGAAAAGAAGGAAAGAAGGAAGGAAGGAAAGAAGGAAGGAAGGAGTGGAGAGAGAGTGAAAGTGAGAGAAAAGAAAGAAGAAAATAACTAAGGGAAGGAGGAAAGTGGGGAGGAAGGAAGAACAGTGTGAAGACAATGGCCTGAAAACTGAAAAAGTCTGTTAAAGTTAATTATCAGTTTTTGAGTCCAAGAACTGGCTTTGCTACTTTCTGTAAGTTTCTAATTTACTGAATAAGCATGAAAAAGATTGCTTTGAGGAATGGTTATAAACACATTCTTAGAGCATAGTAAGCAGTAGGGAGTAACAAAATAACACTGATTAGAATACTTTACTCTACTTAATTAATCAATCATATTTAGTTTGACTCACCTTCCCAGCACCTTCTAGTTCTTTCTTATCTTTCAGTGCTTGTCCAGACAACATTTTCATTTCAACAACTCCTGCTATTGCAATGATGGGTACAATTGCTAAGAGTAACAGTGTTAGTTGCCAACCATAGATGAAGGATATAATTATTCCTGTCCCAAGATTTGCTATATTCTGGGTAATTACAGCAAGCCTGGAACCTATAGCCTGCAAAACAAAACAAATTAGAGAAATTTTAAAAATATTATCTTCACAACTCATGCTTCTATTTTCTGAAAACTCACCTTCATGAGACTATATTCATTATTTTCTCAGTAATGAACTAAAAAGTAAAGGTCTACTTGTAAGTTTATTGAGTTTCTACAGTAAGAATTTCCATGACTTCAGAATGCTGAAAGTAGAATATCAACAATCTAGAGTTCAATTATATATTCCTATCTCTTTGGATCTTTTAATACCAAGAAAACCTTCATTAATCACGGCAACATTACTAAAGCAATATCTGCAAATTAGCAAGATAAAGGAGTCTGACAAACTAGGAATGATGGAAATTTCCAATGTTAGGTATATTATTATTTGTAATTTAAGCCTAATGTTTGTCATTAATAATATTCAAATACATCTGGGTCTGTTTGAGATATAATGTTTAATTTGGAAAAAATACAGAGCTGAAAATTATGGAATTTAATTTAAGATAGTAAGCGCGCATTATTATCTTCCCCTTGAATTCCAGAGGGAGTCTGAAGCATGACTTTCACTAGTGTGCACTGAGTTCCAGCTCTAAAGCCAGAAGTCAAACTGCAAAGTGAATTTAATCCACCACTGTATAATGTCCAACTGTAAACCAGATTTCCAACTCTGAAACCAAAAGTCAAGCTACAAAGTCAGTTTAGTCCATCACTCTATAATTTAGTCCAGCACATCTCCTCTACCCTGGAAATATTCTGTGCCCTCAAGCCATTCCAAATGCCTGCCCTGGCCCCAGATCTGCTTTTTCTGAAAAGGGGCTGGGTAAAATAAGGCTGAGATCTACTGGGCTACATTCCCAGGAGGTTAGGCATTCTAAGTCACAGGATGTGACAGGAGGTCAGCACAAGATACAGGTCGCTAAGACCTTGCTGATAAAACAAGCTGTGGTAAAGAAGCCAGCCAAATCCTACCAAAATCAAGATGGTGACAAAAGTGACCTCTGGTTGTTCTCACTGCTCATTATACGCTAATTATAATGTATTAGCATGCTCAAAGACACACCAGCGCCATGACAATTTACAAATGCCATGGCAACGTTACCCTATATGGTCTAAAAATGGGAGGAACCCTCAGTTCTGAGAAGAGCCCACCCCTTTTCCTGGGAAACTCATGAATAATCCACCCCTTGTTTAGCATGTAATCAAGAAGTAACAATAAGTATAAGCAGCTGAGCATCCCATGCTGCTGTTCTGCCTATGAAGTAGCCATTCTTTATTTTTTCACTTTCTTAATAAACTTGCTTTCACTTTACTCTGTGGATTCGCCTTGAATTCTTTCTTGTACAAGATCCAAGAACCCTCTTTCAAGGTCTGCATCGGGACTCCTTTCTAGCAACAATAGAATCCTTTATAATTCCCTACATTCATCCCTACAAAATCATTTAACACCTGTCTGATATAAACACCAGACTAGTACTTAGGTAAAGAGTGCTATAACTATCAGTAGCCTTTAAATACATTAAATTCCATACCATGGAGCTGCACCAGGGCTGAAAGAGGTATCATAAATAATAGAACACCTGTATATTTTGTTGATGCAATCATTGAGCTTATATTAAAGGGATGATTTGCCAAATTTGGGATAAATCAGACTGGAATGGTTTTCAAAGCCAGCTCTCTGCATTTCACATCTTTAGTTTGAAGGTCAAAGGATGCAAGCTGGAGAATGGCTGTGGCACAGGGATGATATAAGTTGCTCCTGTTCTCAGTATCTACAAGTTCTACTCAGAGCTCATTTCCCACTGCAGCTACTGACTTATGGGCTTGTGAGAGAAGCTCTTAGAATATCACCTAGAATCACTTCTAGGTGTGAGTTCATGGCAGAGGAATTACCCAGCTATTTAACCTTTCAGACATATAAATGTGCAGCTTTGGATAGTAGTGAAGGGCCACAGAAATAAATAAGATGGATCAAAGATGGCAAATTCTTTAATGTACCAAAAAGAGTAACTAAGAAGTCTAAGACCTTAAACTGCAAGGAGATTTAACCCCTCGGCTTCATTTGATTTAGCACTTCAGACATTACACTGATTACTATTCCTTTATTCTGAAGATTAACACTCACTGTCCTACATCTATTTCTACAGAGTAGGAGTCTATAGAAATATGGGGACTAAGATGAATGGAAGAGCACAGATTAGTAGCCAGAAAATTTTCATTGTAAAGACTAGGGTTGAGGGGAGGAACTAAAACCTGTCAGCCAAAAACAGGTCAGCTAGTGGTGTAAAGTAGATCCAACAGTCCTCTCTCAGTCAATCTGTGATAACAGCTACATTGGGCTTTCCTAGGTTGACAATGTTTGCCAACCTGCTCATTTCCTCTTCCCTGGTCTTTCCTTTTTAGCCACTGTTTTAAGTTCTGGAAAACAGTTTTGCTTGAGTGGCTCATATAAGGTGAGTGCAGCCATCTTGGCAGGGCCAAGTTCGAGGTGTCTTTGAGGAAACAAGTGAAAAGCAGAAGGTTGACCCCAGCAGGCAATTAGAGACAGTGAATATGGCAAAGGGCCTCACAAACAGCACTATGGAGGGAAAAAGTGACCACCAATTTTACAAATATAGGAACTCACTGTGGCCTAAGGCAGGTCATAACACCAGAGGAATTTAAGAGGCAGGAAGAAAAACTGCAATACAGAATGCCCTGAATACATCTGCTCTGGGTTCTGCTGCAAAAGACTGAGTTGCCTCCAGAATTGTGTCTTCCACGTCAAATGTGATGCGGGATATTTGTCCATCAAAGCACATGAGCCCATACCACAGGGTCTGTGTCATATTGTGCAATGTCACATTGCACTGGTTACTGTTCCTTTATTCCAAAGACTAATGCTCACTGTCTCATGTATATTCCTCCTACAGAGTAGGAGTCTATAGAGTTGTGAGGACCAAAATGAATGGAGAAGCATAGTAAAACTTATTTAGTAAACCAATTATAAAAAAGGTTTACTAAAGTTAGCAGTGCAAATTTCAGCCTTCTTGACATCTACATATGGATGTCTAATACAGACGTCACAAACTTACCATGTCTCATACAGAACTCTCCATTCTCCCCCAAGCCTGCTTCTCCAACAGGCTTCTGAATTTCATAAAGATCAACTCCAGCTGGGCATGGCAGCTCACACCTGTAATCTCAACACTTTGGGAGGCTGAGGCAGGGAGGATCACTTGAGCCCAGGAGTTCAAGACCAGACTGGGCAGCATAGGGAGACCCTGCCTCTACAAAAAATTTAAAAATTAGCTCGACATGGTGGTGCACACCTGTGGTCCCAGCTACCAGGAAGGCTGAGAAGGGAGGATTGCTTGAGCCCATGAGTTCTAGGTTATAGTGAGCTGTAATCATGCCACTGCAGTCTGGCCTGGGCTACAAAGAGAGACCCTGTCTCTTTAAAAAAAAAAAAAAAAAAAATCAACTCCATTTTTTTTTCCACTGTGCAGGTAAAAGAATTTGGAGTCATCTTTAAATACCCTTTCTCTCATATCCATCATCTAATCCAACCAACACATTGTTGGCTGTACATCTAAAATATATCCAGAATTAATTATATCTTATAGCCTTTTGTATAACCAAATTAGTCTAAAACACTATCATCTCCTCCTGGATTACTGCAACAGACTCCTTCTATGCTTGCCCCCTTCGGCCTATTCACACAGTTTCTATAGTGATCCTTTCAAAATTTCAGATCATGTCACTTCTGTGTTCAAAACCCTACAGTGGTTTTCCATCTACTTCTGGATATAATGCTGACCTTAACACACTTATGACTCTTCTTTTCACTCACTTTATTCCAGCCACTCTGTCTTCTTTGCATTTTTTTTTTTTTTTTTTGAGACATAGTCTTGCTTTGTCACCCAGGCTGGAGTGCAGTGGTGCAATCTCAGCTCTGCAACCTCCACCTCCTGAGTTCAAGTAATTCTCGTACCTCAGCCTCCCGAGTAGCTGGGATTACAGGCGTGCACCTGTAATTACATTCTATACAACTTGATCTAAACCTTGATTTTTATTGTTTTGTTTGCTTTAGGCAAAGAAGTTTGTATTAAAACAACAATTACAAAGAGGAGCTGGTACTATGCCTTCTGAAACTATTCCAAACAATAGAAAAAGAGGGACTCCTAAGGTTTATATTTCAACGTTATAACTCTATGTGTTTCCTCATTTATAGCTTAATTTATTCTTAAAGAAGCCCCATATATTAGATAGAAGAAATGTTAGTATAGTACTATCTTACAGAAAAGATTTAAAGATAAAGATGGATAAGGTTCAAGAGGGGAAAAGACACACCAGAGATTACATGAATTTTTTCAAATTCTACATCATTTTGTGGACTTTTGCCATAAACAGTTGTAGAAGAAATTGTCACTTCAGCCAAAAATCAAAACCTGCTGGTTCAATAGTATCTAGTTATATCAAGAGATTCATACAGTAGCAAAATTTAAGTTATTAAAATTATTAAAGTTTAAAGTTATTAAAGATAAAGACTGAAGTTATTCTATTCTTGCCTTAATTTTTTAATGTGCTTTTCATTTCCTTCAACCTATATTTTAGAGGATTGTCTTCCCTCCCTTCTGTAACCATAGTGACTCTAAACTTTCTTACAGCAATTAAATACATCCTTTCTTCAGTAGCAATTACTGTTTTATGTTGATTGAGCACTTTATACTCTCTTTTCTAAATAACTATTCTATATGCATCTTGTTAATAGCATGAATAACAGCAATAGCAAATGGTTTATAAGTTATCTATATGCTCTACAGTATATAATGTTTAAATAGTTAACATGTTGCTACAAAAAGCATGTGATATATTCGTAGGTTAGATATTTATTCAACATTTTCTTAATGATGATAACTAACACCCGTAAGGAGAAAATTAGTTTCATGCTGGGGTCCAAAAGGGCCAATTAAGACAAACACCAGTAGAAAGGAGGCACGTACCCCTTTAACTTGAGCAGCATCATTGGCGAGCCTGGTAGTCAATGCTCCAGTGGTGTTTTTAGGGTCATCAAACCAACTCACATCCTGTGGCACAGAAAATGATTTTATTACCTTAAAGCTGTTTATGAGACTCTCAGCTCCAAGAGGGCAGCGATGGGGTCAGTTTTGTTTATACTTATACCCCCTGCATTTAGTACTCAGGATGTGACATTCAATACACAAGAAAGAAACTTAATATAAAAACACATAAATAGATCATTTCATTTGTCAGAAAAATTTCTGAGTGCCTACTTTCTCCTACGCATGATTTCTAAGTGTTGGACCTGTACGAACAAAAAAGACAAAGTAGCTGCTTTCATGAAGTTTAGATTCTAGAGATGGAAGGAACAAATAAAAGAAAAATTGAGCAGGGTAAGAAGAACAGAAAAGTGAGGGGAGGTGCTATTTTAGAGACTGGGGAGGGGAAACAGAAGGCCTTTCTAAGGGGACATCTGAACAGAGGCCTGAATGAAGGAAAGGATGAGAATACCTCAGGGAAAGCAGAAACAGCATGTGCAAAGACCCTGAGGCAAAGGCATACCTAATCTGTTCATACACCAGCAAGAAAGCCTTAAAGGCTGCCAGCAGCCTAAAAAGAACCTTTGTGTGAATTTGTAAAAGCCGCCCCTTTCCTCTGGACAGATTTGTGTTCTGATTTGGCTCCTCTGATCCTCCCCTCCCCTATTCTTGGGCAGTGAGCCACTGTTTATGGAGTAGACGGTGTGTTGGAAAAAGGCGGTTATAGGAGATGAGATTTGAGAGAGAGTGGGGGCCACATAGTGTATGGTCTTACAGGCGACTGTCAAGATTCCAGACTTTACCCTGAGAGCTACAGGCAGCCTTCAGCAGGTTTGGGCAGTGGGATATGATTTGATTTCTATTTTAGAAAAATGACTGTGGCTGTTTTTAGGTGAACCTACAGGATTGGGATAAAAATGGAGGTAGGGAGATCAGTTAGGAAGCTTTTGCAATGTTAACAGAAAGAGAAGAGTCAAAGATGGCTTCAAGGTTTTTAGCCCAAACAACTAGTAGAACGGAGCTGTCGCTTACTGATATGGGGGAAGAGTGGGTAAGGAATAAGGCTGGTGGGGAGGGGAAGAGTCAAAAGCTCCATTTTGGAAATGTTAAACAGTGAAACTCTTATTAGACATCCAATAGAGAGGTTGAATAAGCAGTTAGATAAATGTAGCTCAGGGCAGTATAAATGATTTGAGTCAAAAACAAATCAGCAAAAGTAATCCAGATTAAAATATAACATTCAACATAAAATAAGATTTTCTTTGTAAAACCATTTATATTTTTAAATACACAGATACTAACATGATTGTGAATTTGAAGTATGAATTTATGTGTTTTACAAATAACTGTGGTCCCTAAGAAGTTATCTAAACTGGTTATTTACATTAAAAAAGTATCTATCATTTTTCCCAAAAATATTTAAGAAAAAATAGTGCTATAATTTATTATAGTATGTATCAACTTGCTTTTCAATATTCTTAAGTGGTTAAAAGTGTCTCCACACAGGAATGTAACTTCCTTGAACACACGGACCATTCAGGTTTGAATGCCTTACAATACTAAGTACTAGACCTTGTAAGCAGAAGGCACTTTATAAATGCTTGCCCTACTTAACAATTTATGGAGGAGACATTCCACAAACCATCAGCTCAGCTGCCAAAGTATAATGGACATAGCAGTTGGCCTGGAGGCTGGTTGGGTAATGGGAAATTTGGCCCTGGAGCAAGGTCAGTGTAGACCTAAGTGGAATCTGACTTATAAATACAGTTCGACCTGACAGTCCAAGGACAGGGTTTCCCATCAAACTGTGCTCTCTCACTTAGATTCAGTCCTGGCTCTGTCAGTCACTAGCTAGCAATTCCCATAAATACATTTTCTTTCTAAATGGTGATGGGAGGAATGGGGAAGAACTGAGGAACCAGAGACAGCTGGCAAAATGTGAATGCCCTCTAGAAAGCCTAACACACCAAACTGATGCCTCTTAGCCAGGGTTCGAGTACCCCTGGCACATCTGGGGCAGACTTCTAAAGCATCATTTTACTCAATGGCAAGTGATTAGTGATTTTTAAAATGGAAAGTTATTAGGTCACATACAAAATTTTCATGATTGTTAAAGGAACTTTCCCCTTTGAACCGGGCTGCTCTGAGTTACATTCCTCTAATTTCCTTCCCCATTTCCCCAGGAAAACATTCACACGTGTCAATGGTTAGGGTTTTGAAGCTGCAAAATGTGAGAAGCATTCCATTAAACCCATTATCAGCCAGTAACACTACAGCTTGAACTAGTATTTCAGACTAGCCTCAGAAAAGAAAATGGACAGTGAGGAATAGGACACAGGGATGAGTTTTGATTTGCGGAAAGAAAGAGTACAGAGGGCATCTCTTGGTGGGAAGAAACACTCGTGCCCTGGGTTTGCCAGGAGAAAGAAGGAAAGAGAGGAAAGGGATGAGGGGTATCAAAGATGCCTTCTGCCTGCACTGCCCACCACTGCTGAGACACAGGCTGGAGGTGAATCCACTCTGGAGGCTCTGTCTCAAACTGGTCCAGTTCCTTGTGCCCACCCAGACCTGACAGACAGGAGAGCCTCGCCTGTGCCTAGTGGGTGGTTCAACCGCATCTCTGACGTGAGACTGAGGGACAACCAATACAGGAGCTAGGCCTGGGAAACATGACAGAGCTCCCACTGTCTGAGTCCAAGGGGCACACATGGGGAGTTCTACACATCCCAGGGCACAGCCCTCGATAGACATACCTGTCTGAGCATGGATCGGAAAACCATGTATCGGAGCCGCTTGGTGAGGATCTCTCCAGCTTTGCCAAATGTGAAACCCTGTGGGCAGGAACATACCTTGTCAGGGACCCAGCCACCATTTAAATAAAAGGAGGGAGAATTGATGTCTTTGCTAAAGCAGGAGATTAGACAAAGTCAGAAAGCCTGATTTCAAGGGCTTGCTATGTTTCTGTGACTGTGTGCCATGGCACAAGGCTGTACGGGTGGTGTAGACAGAAAAGCCCACTTTACAGAAGAAACTGAGGCTTAGAGAGCCTGATAAGATCCACAGGCCACAGTTATAAGGTCACAGAGTTGGAATCTTAATCCAGATTCATGAGAATCCTAACCAGAATGGGAATCCAGAGCCTGAGCTTTTAATTACCCACTGGACTCCCTCCCCATGTTACTAAGATGAGGAGTTGGGTGGTCTAACATCTTTAGGCATTTTGCTATCTCTAGACTTCTAAGGTCCTATAACTCATAGACTTTGTTCTCACCTGTTTTCTAGGCAAGCTAGGTTCCAGTCCCCCCAAGCACCATGATGTTATGAAGGTAGTCCTCTAACTTCTTTTGCTTCACCAATTCAAATCGTCAACATTTAAGGGACCAGCTCAAAGCCCACCTCACTCCAACTTTCTTAACCAAATTTACATTGAGCAATCTTTACCTCCTCCAAACACCTGTGGTATTAATAGTTGGTATGGCAATCCTATAAGTAGTTAGAGTGTCACATTTATTCTAGTAAGGTCAGGCTGTAAGTACTCAGTAAAGAAAGAATTCAGTCTGTTTTTTCTTTTGCACCTCTTATAATGTCCAGAAAAACATTCTATTTTTTAAAAATGTAATACATGCTTACATGTTAAATAAAGAGATCTAGTCACAGTTTTATCTTTAAAAATTACAGGTGGCTAATCATTCAATTAATAAGTGATTACCTACTACTGCCTCATGCAGGCCTGAGCACTTGGTCACATGATCCTTTTAATCATCAAGAGGCAGGTACCTGTATCCCCAGTTTACAGCTAAGGAAACAGAGGCTTAGACAGTTTACTTATGTGGCCAAGGACACAAAATCAGAAACAGGTACAAGGAGCACTTGAACCAAAACCAATACTGTCTTGCCATACCAAACAGTATTTATTTATTTATTTATTTAGAGACAGAGACTCACTCTGTTGCCCAGGCTGGAGTGCAGTGGCACGATCATGGCTCACAGCAACCTCCTCCTCCTGGCCTCCTGGGTTCCTGAGACATTTCCTGCTTCAGCCTCCTGAGTAGCTGAGACTACAGGTGTGGACCACCACACCCTGTTAATTTTTGTATTTTTAGCGGAGACAGAGTTCCGCCATGTTGGCCAGTCTGGTCTCAAACTCCTGACCTCAGGTGATCCACTCACCTCGGCCTCCCAAAGTGCTGGGATTACAGGCATAAGCCACCACACCTGGCCCTCATACTAAACTTTTAGAGTGCTTAATTCCTTGCCATTTCATTTCAGCCAAATGATTTTCAAGCTGTAAAAATCTGACTCTTTACAAATGTTTCCTACATTTTTTGTTGGAGGATTGACATTCTTCCATCACTGAAATGATTCTTTCTCCTTGAACAAAAGTTGAATGATAAACTCTTCAAACCCTTTTTAAACCCATGTGACCCGCTTATGGGGTTTTGTTTGTTTTTTGTTGCTTTTAGAACACGGGAAGACATTTCTTTGAGTATTTACATTTACTGGCAATACTTATATCCAAACTTACATCCAGGGCTCCCCCACACCCCATTTTTAAGTCCCTGCCTTTCACCTCCAATCATCATATCAGGCCAAACACTCTGTTCCCCCTGGTTTCATTGCGGGAGGTAAGGGTGGAGAGGAGAAGGTAAGCAAGGGAGCCAGAGGAGGCAAACATCTTTTTTCGCTATGTCAGAAAAACTTGGCTGTTAGTAGCCATGTTAATAGAGAAGTTCTACTAAAAGGCCAATTACACTGATGTTTATAAATCCCCCCAGTTGAATAATGATGCATTTCTCAAAATGAATATAGTGAAAATGGAAACATTTACCTGAAGGAAAAATGTAATAAAAGAAATAATTCCAAGGACTAGAAACAATAGTGAAAACAAGTTACTATTCTGTCGTTTTGTTTCAGGATCATCAATTCTTGTAAAAACCTGTGAGAAAACATTTAAAGGATTTTTAGTTCAATCAGTGAAGAACCCATCCTGGACCTGACCCATTTCCCATCTGGCCCAGTATTCAGGGGTCAGGAGAGCCTTAGTACGCTGGAAATTGGGGTTGGCTTTCCTATTGCCAGCCTTAAAGGTGTCTGCATTCTCCCTTCTGTGGAGGCCAAGGATAGGTCTATCATTCATAAATTGATCCAGTATTTTTTCTGTTCGGATTCCCTCTTGGAGTCATGAGTGCCACCTCAACTGTGTAAAGTTGAAATCAGAACAAATACTCTCCTCTTCCCTTGGTGGGGAACTACATTTATGGCAGTTCATTGCTTTACTATTTGGACATTTCAAACTGTCCCAAGGTGTCTGGGGAAAACCTGATGTGGTTTTTTGGTGAACCACAGAGTGGTGGTCATTCACTCAGCCCAGGCCTTTCAAAATGAAAGGAATTTCCTTGAGCCTGCCTTCTTGGTAGGATGGCCAGTTAAGAGAGCCAGTTGGAAACTACAGCTACCTGACCTAGCACCATACCTGAAATTTTTTCCAGAGATAGTTATAAGGGCTAATAGGATGTTTTGGACTCAAGGAACACAGAGAATAACCATTCCTCAGGGAAAGAAAACACGTATCTCCCTTCACAGTGGGCCAAAATCAGTCTTGTAAGATAGTAACATTCCTAGCCCAGGACAGACAACTTTATCCTTCATAAAAAAAAAAACAAATAAAAACAACAACAAGGATTTTTGAAGAGATTAAATAATTTTTTTTGACTAGTCAGTCCAACAAAAATCATAACAATTACCAAATTCTTACTCTATGCCAGGCATTATTCTAAGCAAATTCATATATACTATTCCTCTAATCCTGGCAACCATCTCCAGAAGTATGATTTATTATCATCACGGTTTTACACAGATAGAAACTGAAGTACAGAGAAGGTAATTAATTTGCTCAAGTTAACACAGCCAGCAAGGGATGACTCAAGGATATAAATCCAGGCAATCCGATGCAGAGCCCACTATCTTCAATGAGGCAGATGTCTGGTTGCCTACTCAACATCTAAGAGCTAATATCCCAGCCCTGGGTCACTTACCTCCAGACTTATTGTTATATGAAGAATGAGAAAAGTATAAAATCATAAGTTGAGGTTTTGTTACAACCAAACCCATTCCTAACTTAACCATTTCCTTTTTTTTTTTCTCTGATGACATCACAGTCTACCCCCCGCCAACCCCCAAAACCTGCAAGACACATGTTAGTGCAAGGCTCAGCAAACTATGGGCCACTGGCCAAATGTTTATATAAAGTTTTAATGGAACACAGTCGTGTTCATTCATTTCCACATTGCCGTTGTGTACTACTAGGTCAGAGTTGAGTATCTGCAACAGAAATCATGTGGCATGCAAAGCCTAAAATATTTACCATCTTACTGTTAATAGAAAAAGTTTGCTGACTCCTGCCCTGGACCATATACTCTACAGAATCAGACATTTGATCACATTCTCAGAATTTTTTCAACTACTAGAAAAATATCTGGCACAGAGCAGACACAAAAAATAATTCTAGAGGCCAGGCATGGCAGCTCATGCCAGTAATCCAGCACTTTGGGAGGCCGAGGCAGGTGGATCACTTGAGGTTAGGAGTTCGAGACCACCCTGGCCAACATGGTGAAGTCCTATCTCTACTAAAAATACAAAAATTAGCCAGGCGTGGTGGTGCAGGCCTATAATCCCAGCTACACAGGAAGCTGAGGCAGGAGAATCGCTTGAACCCAGGAGGCAGAGGCTGCAGTGAGCCGAGTTCGCACCACTGCACTCTAGCCTGGGCGAGAGTGAGCGAGACTCAAAAAATAATAACAATTCTTGAATAAAATATTTAATATTAAGCATGAATGTCATTAAACATGAATTCATGAATGAATATATTAAACTGAAATAAGCTAACCAGGCATGAGTAGACCTGAATAGTCATATATATTTTGTAGAATCAAAAGTCAGTGTTTAGCTTATGCTTCTTGTGGTGATCAATCTCTTTCTCCACAATGTTTTCAGCAGTTATGGCAAGGGTGTCCTCAGCTTGATGTTTGGACATATGTCACTAAACAGAGAGCATTCCTTTCAGATTGTAACTTTATTGTTGAAAATGCCACCATTAAGATGAGGTGGAACTAACACATGTCAACCTCAATCTTTAGGAAGCCATTCCTATTTGTTTTAATCTTAGCAAGTGGGATGAAAATTACATCTTACAAAAGAAGCATGCTAGGCTTACTCATGTCCTGGAAAGTATGTATGTTAGAGAACAGTGCATTCTCAAGCCAGCCTGACAAACATTTGAGGAACTCTCTTTGCACATTGGTGAAATGAAAGTTCACAAGATTTGTTCAGAGCCAAATGTTGGCAGGTATGAGAAAGTCATCTCATCACTTTCATTGACTATTTCAGGAAGCTGGTCTTTAGTTGCCCAGGTTAGAAACCAACTGTGATGACAAAGGAAGGTTCACAAAGTTAGCTCTCCTATCACAAACCAGACTGCTATTCTTACATCTACAAGCCAATTAGTTTCATATGGAGATACATGGATTTTGTTGCTTTTGTATCCCAGTTCAGACACAAGCACTTTATTCGTTCATTCTTCTGTCAGGATTCACAAGTAAATCACACAAATGGGCATCACACTTACCCCTATAATCTTTGAAAATATTATTGCAAATGCTGGTTGCAGGCCTCCATTTATAATGGCACAAAATACACCAACAACAAAATAAGGCCATTCAGTTAAATTTAGCTTCATAATCCTCCAAAAGGAAACTGGAGGTATACTTTCATCCTAGAAAACACAAATTATTACAACAGGCTAGTTAAAAACTTTTATATGTACAATTCTTACATACGCACAAAAATTTGTAAAGGAATATATCCTATCCTTATTCCTTATCAATGAATAAGTGATGACAATTTTGCTTTAAAAAATGTCATAGTGATTATTATTTAGCTTCAAAAAAATGCTGACAGATTTTGCTACAACACTCCTTTATTTTTTAAAAAATAAATGATGTTTCCACAAACACTTACTTTTATTTGGTACTCAGAACCTGACAAGAGTATTTATAAGCAGGAGTAAACAGAATGGAAATTTTGATATTTGAAGACCCGCTATAGTCTCTTTACACTATAAATTTTAATTATAAAATTCTGCTGTGTAAATTAACACTCTTAAATTCTAACCTGATTCTAAAATGTTGACATTCTGGGGGATAGGACAGGAGGATTCTGGATAACCTTTCTTGTTCCCACTCCTACCGTAGCCCTAGCCCACCAAACTAGGGAACCACAGTTAGTGAGATTAAAACAAACTCCGCATCTCCCTTCATACCAGAGCCTCTTTGGTACTAAGCTTTCTGTCTTGGGCTTGTGATCCACGGACACTCCTACGAGTTGATCTTTTTCTTATTAGACTGGATCTTGAATCATTTGAAGACATTTCCAAGGCATCAATTTCACTTTTGGATTCATCAGCTGCATTTTCTAATTCAACTTCATTTCCTGCTGTCTAAAATAAATAAGAAATATGCAAAAGCTCATTAGGCTGTGTGTTAACCAATGAAAGCTAATCACTGAATGTCAGCTATCAAGGAAAACAGTAATTTGTTTAGTAACTGCAGAAAAGGATAAAGCTAATCTGCTGTGTTGTTTTATGTGTGTCTGTGTGTGTGTGTGTGTCTGTGTGTGTCTGTGTGTGTGTGTGTGATATTTGAAAACGAAAACCACCAAAGAAGAATTCCCACTGCATATACCGAAATAATCTGGCATTCATTCCATGTATCTTATCTTCTCACGCCATTTTTTGTGGGTGTTTTGACTCAATCAAGTTTACTCTGGATCAGTGCTTTCAACAGAAATATGGCGCAAGCCATGCTATGAGCCATGTTATTTTAAATTTTCTAGAAGCCATGTTAACAAATGTAAAAAGAAAGAAGTGAAATTAATTTTAATTATATATTTTATTTCACCTAATATATCCAATATATTATTGATATCCCATGATATCATTTCAACATGTAATCAATATAAAAATTGAGATATTTTGCATTTTTTGTACTAAGTCTTCAGAACAAGATGTGCACACTCTACTTAAAACATTCCAATTCAGATTCACTACCGTTTAAATGCTGTACAGGCACATGTGGCTACTGACTACTATAACGGATAACTCACCTTGAAACCTTTTAATTTTTTTATCTGTTTATCCTTCTTTATTTTCCCCTCTTTCAAGAGAGAAAAAAAATCTTAAACACTGGTCTCATCCTGAATCCCCCAGGTGTTGTTTCCTACTTTGTAAGGTAATCAAATCAAATAATATTTATTTTTAGCATTAAACGCAAAATCAGTTTATCACTGAGATGACTTAGGAAAATTCTGAAGTTAAACTATACCTGCATTGTGACAAGTTTGAAGTAAATGCCTTTCTCTTTCATGAGTTCATCATGATTTCCTTTCTCCACAATGACTCCATCATCGAAACCAGCGATGACGTCAGCATTACGAACTGTAGACAAACGATGAGCTATCACAATGGTGGTCCGACCTTTTCTGGCCTAAAGAGAGAGAAATTTGGTTTTTGAATACATTAACAATTACCTGAAGAAACTTAACCGTTCAACATATATTTACTGAACCAATGCTGTGGGCATTGTAAAACCATCAAATCTATATAAGATAGCCTCTGACTTCAATAAATGTATAGACAATTGATAATAGTTAAAAATGATGTTTCCTTGTAATAAATACAAACACAAATATAACAGTCACATATTAATATTATGTAAGCCCCCAAATATTTTATTTAACCTAAATTTGCAGTAATAATCAGGGGCTTGGGCCGGGCGTGGTGGCTCACGCCTGTAATCCCAGCACTTTGGGAGGCCAAGGTGGGTGGATCACAAGGTCAGGAGATCAAGACCATCCTGGCTAACACAGTGAAACCCCATCTCTACTAAAAATACAAAAAATTAGCTGGGCATGGTGGCGGGTGCCTGTAGTCCCCGCTACTTGGGAGGTGGAGCTTGCAGTGAGCCAAGATCGCACCACTGCACTCCAGCCTGGGTGACAGAGTGAGACTCCATCTCAAAAATAAAAAATAAAAAAATAATAATAATCAGGGGCTTGTACAAACCAACAAATTCCTACAGCCCAGGCGTTGGCCAATCAAAACAAACACAGGCCATTGTGCTGTACTGATACACACCGGCTAGTAATCAGCCCTAGGAATTATAATATCCTATCCCGCATGACCCCCTGGATGAACAAGACAGACAATAAATGTGAGGCAGCAAAGTCCAGACCTCAGTGTCACACTGACCTGAAATAAATTTATGAATTTATTTTATCCAATAAAATATTTTATCCAAGGAAACTGTGTGAGACTCAATTTATTCATATGTAAAATGGGGATAATAATAGTATTTACTTCTTAGAGTAGTTGTGATGACTAAATAAAATAAAGCACATAAAGTACTCAACACTGGGCCTTATCCATAGTTAGTGATACTTATTCCTAGGTTGAAGAATTATGGAAAAATTGAAGAGTCACGTAAGTCTCTTTTATTTTCATAAAGGAACAGAGCCAGATATCCAGGCCTTGTCTGAGACTTCTCTAACCTTTGTAACTTTCCCAATGCTCATAATTTTTGTTACTCTATATTTCTCTCTAGTAACTAGCAATACAATTCTCAAAACCACACAACATTTTCAGGATCCATAGGATAAGTAGAAGTGGAAAACTTCAAAAAGAAAAAATACACAAGGAAAAATTAGGTGGTAGAAACTAGAAAATACAGAAGAAAATAGATCAATTTTTGTATCTTTTTAAGAAAAAAGGGGTATGTGGAATTTCCCCTCAAAATTTACACCCTAAAGTATTTTAAAATATAATCTTCTAAAATTGTTTTTATTTATAATTTAATACATAGTTTCACTATAGATTAATAAGGAAACACAGATAAGCAAACCAGTAAGCGGTGGCTCACTCCTATAATTCCAGCACTTTGGGAGGCTGAGGCGGGAGGATTGCTTGAGCCCAGGAGTCTGAGACCAGTCGGGGCAAGATAGTGAGACCTCATCTCTACAAATATATCAAAAAATAGCTGGGGGCTGGGCACGGTAGCTCACGCGTGTAATCCCAGCACTTTGGGAGGCCGAGGCAGGTGGATCACCTGAGGTCAGGAGTTCAAGACCAGCGTGGGCCACATGACGAAACCCTGTCTTTACTAAAAATACAAAAATTAGCCAGGTGTGGCGGTGCATGCCTGTAATCCTAGCTACTCAGGAGGCTGAGGCAGGAGGCAGAGGTTGCAGTGAGCCAAGATTGTCCCACTGCACTCCAGGCTGGGCGACAGAGCGAGACTCCATCTCAAAAAAAAAAAAAAAAAAAACCTTGGCATGGTGGCACACACCTGTGGTCCCAGCTACTTGTGAGGCTGAGGTGGAAGGATCACTTGAGACTGGGTAGCAGAGGTTGTAGTGGCCATGATGGCACAACTGCACTTCAGCCTGGTGACAGAGTGAGAGAAGAAACAAGAAAAGAAAAGATAAGAAAAGAAAAGACAGGAGAGGAGAGGAAGAGAAGAGAAGAGAAGAGAAAAAAGAAAAGGGAGGGGAGGGGATGGGAGGGGAGGGAAGGGGAGGGAAGGGAAGGGAAGGGAAAGGAAGGGAAGGGAAGGGAAAGGAAGGGAAGGGAAGGGAAAGGAAGGGAAGGGAAGGGAAAGAAAGGGAAGGGAAAGGAAATGAAAGGAAGGGAAGGTCAGGAAAGGAAAGGAAAGAAAGGAAAGGAAGAGGAAGAGCAAGAGAGGGAGGGATTGAGGGAGGGAGGGAAGGAAGGAAGGAAGGAAGGAAGGAAGGAAGGAAGGAAGGAAGGAAGGAAATAAAGAAAGAAAAACACAGAGGTGAAATCACAGATTAAGCAAAATGAGGGGAAAAATAGTAACCAGAATCCCATCTGCCTCTATTTTGGTTCACAGAATGTTTAGTAAGCTGCTTTTTTTCTCTCTCAAAAATTTATTAAGCACATTGACAGGATGTTAAGGAACATTCAAGCGTTGTTTTATTAGAGACAGGGAGAGTTGAAACAAATATGAGTTCATCTTTGAATTCTACTGTGACATCTCAACTTGGAACACCTTTGGTTATAATGTCTCCATCTCCACATTCTCGGTCCTCACAGAATTATCCCCGTTACTATCACGTGCTGGAGATCAAATGCACAGTGCCCGGCACACGGCAAACACTCAAATGCTATTTGGTGAATGAGTCATATGGACTCCAGAATTGCAGGACAGTCAAACTCTGTTGATAGTCAATAACCTGTCATGGCTTAGGTAGGTTTTCAGTATCACAGGCTATCTGCCCCTTTCCTGGAAATAAGAGGTTTCTTATTTCCCATAGAGTCTTCAAGTGGCATTCAACACCTTGAAAATTATATACAGACCTTCAGGTTGTATTTTTCTCTTCTTGGCAATATTACAAACTCTCAAAACCTAAATAACAGGGTTATCCACATAGTCAAGTTTTGAAGATCACAATGAAGATGAACTTTCACATGTGTCTATATTTCTATTTTTTAATTTAAAAGATTAGCAAGTGTCTTCAAATGAAAATGTATTCATCAACATTTAAAATAAGATCAGAGAAATAAATAGAAATTGAACAATAAAACAAACAAATAGAAAAAGATTTCAAAGAGGCCCAATGCTTTTATTTTAATAGCTGAAGGAATCACCTAGAAGCTATCAGAAATTTCCTTTTCTAAGACCAATATTAACAAGAATTAGTAGTAGAATGTTCTTATGCTTATAAATCAGGTTGGTTTGAACTAAGCCTCACTGACCTTATCCAGAGCCACCTGAACCACTGCTTCGCTTTCTGTGTCCAAGGCTGACGTGGCCTCATCCAGCAGGAGGATCTTGGGGTTGCGAACCAGGGCACGTGCAATGGCGATCCTCTGCTTCTGCCCACCACTCAACTGGGCCCCTCTCTCTCCAACCAGGGTGTCAAATTTCTACCACAGAAAACCCAGAATGATTTAGCATAAGGACAAGCTATCTCAGCTCATATTTTAAATTGGTAAGGAATCCTATACACAGCCCAAGTCTCACAAGTAATACAGGTCCAGTTCTTTAAATCTTATTTAACACAATAACCAACCTCAGTTTTTAAAAATGTATCTACGACCAGTTGATACTGCTAGAGCTTTCAAATCTGAAGTAATCTTACTTTCCCTTCTTAGGATTTCCCTTCCTCCGATTTATAGTAGTTTCCTAACTTCCTGCATAGTAGGCCTGCATTTTATTTTTTGCACCTCTAGAAAGGCAAAGGGCAAGGACAACTTACATGAGGCAGTTTCATGATAAAGTCATAGGCATTGGCTTCCTTGACAGCTTTCTCAATCTCATCCATGGTGACATTTTCACGGCCATAGCGAATGTTTTCAGCTATCGTGGTGGCAAACAATACAGGTTCCTGACTCACCACACCAATGATTTCCCGTAGAAACCTTACGTTTATGGTCCTAATATCCTGTCCATCAACACTGACCTGGAATAAAAAGTAAGTGTGACTTTCATACATTTGTAATTGAAAGGGCAACATCAGAAAGATGTGCAATGTGACTGCTGATCACCGCAGGGTCTAGCTCAGCATGGGTCATCTCACCATCCCCTCTGTGGGGTCATAGAGCCTCTGCATCAGCTGGACTGTTGTGCTCTTCCCACAGCCACTGTTTCCAACCAGGGCCACCGTCTGCCCACTCTGCACCTTCAGGTTCAGGCCCTTCAAGATCTACCAGGACGAGTGAGAAAAAAACTTCAAGGCAATTCACAGACACAGGATATAGGAACTGACTGTTCACTAGGTTTAAATATACATGCACTTTTTTATAATCTCTACAAGAAAACATCAGAAACTCTTCATTCAATAGATTAATTGTTGATTAATCATTTATCACTGTACCTTAACTTCTTTTCGAGATGGGTAACTGAAGTGAACATTTCTGAATTCCAAATTTCCCTTAATATTATCTGGTTTGTGCCCACTCTTCGAATAGCTGTCAATACTTGGCTTCTAAACAGAATCAAATTTTAAGAGATTACTAGGTTACAATAACTACTTTTAGTGATATTTTGTGGAGAGCTGGATAAAGTGACAAAGAAATTGACTTAACTGGACAATCTTTTAGATAGGTGGATAGATGGCCAACTCAGACTTACATTATCAATTATCTTGAAGATTTCATAAGCTGCTCCTCTTGCATTTGCAAATGCTTCAATGCTTGGAGATGCCTGTCCAACACTAAAAGCCCCAATTAATACAGAAAAGAATACCTGAGGAATGTGAAGAAAAACCATCAGGCTACTGAGATAGTGATAGCAATTTTTTTTCATACTTCTTCTGTCTTTTTCTAACATAGGTAATTAAAATTTAAAATGGCGAGGCAACATATAAATACTAGGTGTTAAAAATATTTTAAAAGTTTGTAACTAACAGTACATTTAATTCCTTTTTTCATTTTTTTTCCTTTTTAAGAGACAGGGTCTCATTCTGTCACCCAGGATGGAGTGCAGTGGTGCAATCATAGCTCGTCATAACCTCTACCTCCTGGGCTCAAGCAATCCTTCTGCCTCAGTCTCCCAAGTAGCTAGGACTACAAGCATGCACCATCACACCTGACTAATTTTTTTTTATTTTTTCTAGAGACAGGGTCTCGCTACGTGTCCCAGCCTGGTCTCCTGGCCTCAAGCAATCCTCCTGCCTCAGCCTGCAAAAGTGCTGGGATCACAGGCATGGGCCACCACACCCAGCCAAGAGTAAATTTCAAATGTGTCACCTCAAAAGGTGTCAAGTGAGGTGATAGATATGTTAATTAGCTTGCTCTGATCACTCCACATTTTGTGTGTATGTGTGTGTATACATAAACATCACATTGTATTCCGTAAGTGTAATGCAATTATGATTTGTCAATTAAAAATAGCATAAAATTTTTTTTAAAAAATTTTAAGACAAGGTCTTGCTTTGTTGCCCAGCCTGGACTGCAGTGGTGCAATCTTGGCTCACTGCAACTTCAACCTCTGGGTTCAGACAACCCTCTCACCTCAGTCTCCGAAGTAGCTGGGACTACAGACAAGTGCCACCATATCTGGCTAATTAAAAAAAAAATTATAGAGATGAGATCTCACTATGTTGCCCATACTAAAAATATTTTGGAAATATAAATACTTTTCAATTTAGAATGCAGAATTAGTCTTACTTGCTCAATAAACAATGATTTAAATTTCACAGGGCTAGAATATTAATAGGATATTTTTATATTTCTTCAATGTCTAGTTTTTTTTTTATTTAGATCATCAGTAAGGTAAAGTGGAAATAAATGCTAGCAGAGGAGTCAGAAGACCCAGTTCTGAATCCTAAATTAGTAATAACTAGTTATATGTTGTTAGGCCATTCTCTTAGAATCTTTGGCTTCAATTTCTTCATTGGCAAAAACAGGCAAGATTCTATCTGTTCTCCCTACCCAGCAATCATAGAGATGTTGTATCATGATAAAACAGCGTATATGAACATTTTTTGTTAATTATAAAGCACACACACCTAAGGCACTGATCCTTTATCAGGTTGTCTTTTTTGCCACAAGGCCGTGTTCTCTTTAGGCCTTTTGTTTTTTTGTTTTGTGCAAATCAGTTTCTTATTGGTAAAGACTTAACTGTGTTTCTCTTTGGGGTTGATGAGAATTAATGTCATTATTCATTTTTTCTAAATCACATGGAATTATATTGCTCAATAATTTACACAGAAGGAACTTTGCTAAGTGATTCTATATTCATTATCTCAGTCCTCAAAACACGCTGAAAGTTAGGGTTCATTCCTGTCATATCATTTGACAGAAGAGGTAGCAGAGGCTTGAAAAGTTTAGCTGGCTGCCCAAATCATACAGCTAATAAGTGACAAAGCTGCCATTTGAATCAAGTTGGTCTGATATCAAACCCCACACTCCCTATTTTGGATGCCTCCAGTTTGTGAAGTATATTCATGCCCAGTGAACACTGGATTTAAACTGCTTATCTCAATCACAGTTAAACAGAAAACATCTGTTATGACAACCAAGGATCACCCACAGCATCACTATACTAAAAAAAAAAAACTTCATGGGAAAAGCCATTCCCCACTGAGCAATGTTGGATAAGGCAAATTTGAAAAAAAAAAAAAGAAGTGATTATTGAATCCATATTACAAATCTGGCTCCTGAAAAAGGGAACTGTTTTAAGGGATTCTACAAAATATCATCTCTCATTGCCTCAATCTATTTCTGCTTGGCCTACGAAAAAGGAACTAAGTGACTCTTCTAACAGTGTATTTTATTAGATCCAGATATGAATTGAGTTTGGTTTGCAAATTATTTCATTGTCTTTAAAATAAAAGAGGATAACATTAAATGGCAAGACTTCTGTGCTTGCACAAAGGTCTATAATGCAGAAAACTTCCAAACAATCTTTTAGGAAGAGGAACAATTTATACTTCCATAATTTGTGAGGTGGATTAGCTGCCATTCGAAATAATTTGAAAAGAAGTCAAAATGTGTATTTTGCCATTTTTGTGAATAGTAAATCAGAAAATAAAAGTGAAGTGTTTAGCAACAAGTTTGGCACAAATAATCTCAACAAATAAAAGTTCATGCTATTGAGATTGCTAATGTTAATATTATTTAGGCTACAGGATAAATTGTGCAAGATATCTGCAAAAACAAACAAGCAAATAAACAAAAAACTGGTTGTCGGATACATCTAATTTTTTTCCACTTTTTTTTTTTTTTTTTTTTTGAGACAGTCTAGCTGTGTCACCCAGGCTGCGGTGCAGTAGCGCAATCTCGGGTCACTGCAAGCTCCGCCTCCCGGGTTAAGGCCATTCTCTTGCCTCAGCCTCCTGAGTAGCTGGGACTACAGGCGCCCGCCACCACGCCCGGCTAATTTTTTGTATTTTTTGTAGAGACGGGGTTTCACCATGTTAGCCAGGATGGTCTCGATCTCCTGACCTCGTGATCTGCCCACCTCGGCCTCCCAAAGTGCTGGGATTACAGGTGTGAGTCACCGTGCCTGGCCTTCCACTTTTTAACCTAGTAGTGCATATGTCTGTAGTATTCAACAGTTGTTCAAAATATATTCTTCTAAAGTCAAGCCAACATTACTGGATTTCATTGGCATTTTATAATAATGGTTCATTTCTCAATGTAAACCACTTACAGTGAGTACTTGTCCAATAGAATATTCCCCTGACAGGACCAAGGTGGTCCCATACCAGAAGGCCAGAGCATAAGATGCATAGATCAGCAGGAAAGCAGCACCTATAGAAATATTGGCTGTAATAGCTTTCTTTATCCCAATTCTTTTAGCTTCTTCTAAATTTTTGTTGTACCTGAGAAAAAGAACAAAAATGATCACATATACATTTTATGAAAACATGTCGATATAGCATGATAGTTACAGAGTGGCTAGGATGTGTTCAGTCCTGTGATATACATGCATTTTGTCCTGCTGCTCATACATTGACCCTATATAGTAGTACTGTTTTACTCCCTTTTTGCAGAAGAAGAAACTGACATTTATAGAGATTAACTTATTTGTGGGGGAGTCTTCTAAAATTTCCTTCTCTGGCTTTAGCAATAGCAAATAAGTGAAGCAATATTTAGCAAACTTCTAAAACTTACATTGTTTCATACACAAGACAAAGTAAAAGCCATGGAAAAAACCTGTGTCTTTCCTTCAAAATCTGCATGCCTCTTTAATTAATAAAATGGAGAGATAATGTTAGAAAGTACTAAAAAAAAAAAAAAAAGGGGACAGTCATTTAAATCTCTGAACATTAAGGAAGTTTGGAGACAGTTTGCTCTCTGTCCTGCCTTCCTCTAGGACTGTCGGAATGACCAACTGAGAGGTTACATGTGTGAGAGCATTTTGAGAGTTCTGAATTGCCATGTAATACTTTTTACATTTAAATAAGCTGTACAATTTATCTTACTTCCGTAGACATTTATTTTAAAAATCACTGACCTACAAAAATTATTTGGCTTACAGGTTTATAAAAGCACATCATTATTCATCAGCATTCCCTCTCTTCCTTCTCCTTTCTACATATTGACTATGTGTCCTTCCCTCTATTAATGCTCCCAACACTTGTCATGCCATAGCTGCCAGCTGCTGAACTAACAGGATCTGACCTGGTGGCTTGGGCCATCCACGGCTTCTGGCTAACTCAAGGGCTGAGAAAAATTAAATTATTAGCATATCTATAGCCCTGAACCCATTCATAGCACAAAGGCCTACCCTACATTAACCAAACCTGGTGAGGACCCATTAATACTTCTTAGAGCAAATATAGGAAATTGTACAAAAGGGGCAAAAATGAGCAAATAAAAAAAATCAAAAAACAATGTTGGAGTCACTGACAGATTTTATTTCTGCAGTTCTAATGACTTACAGGTTATTCCCAACTGATAATTCAATTATTTTTTAAACCCTCAGAGGGTGGTCAATTTTTGACGGTAAAGTTAAAGGAGATGATGTCTATAACTCGACCTTCATTTGAAAGGAACAGAGAAGACTACTCTGTTTAAGAGGATAGCTATGGAGATAAGCTAATGGAGCCCAGAGTTAAAGAAAAATAAGGAATTTTGCAAATGTAGAACCAAGGTAAAAGGATTAGAGAAACAGGACAGATTGCCTTAAATCCGTCTGTATTTTCTTAATCGCAACTCCCTGCCGAACCTAGAGCATTGCCTTGGATAGAGGAGGAGCTAATAATTGTTGAAATTCATGAACTTACTTCCATATAAAAGTCATACTTTAAGGTCTTTGATCCATAAATTCACAACTATATAAATATTATATAGTATTATATTAATTTCCTTTGGAGAACTTGTTCCATTAACATGTACAGCAGAGCTCAAGCACTGTCCAGATATGAACATGCATTGTTTCTTGCTTTCATGACTACTTTAACTAGGTACATTACAGAGTTACAAAAGCATGCCAAGTGAAATTTACATCACTACCGTGTTCACTAAAGATGAAATTTAAACAGAACTTCATAGTGACAACATAGCAACACATCATTAGTTTCTACCCCCCAAAATGTAAATCCTCAACTTGCCAGTTATCATCTGAACAGAAAAATTATTTTTGAGAAACGTTTCAATTACTTATATACACACATGCACACACACACAACACACAGACACATACGTATCTCTCACTTTATGAGTTGATCTGAGGTAAAAGCTACCACTGGGCATAACTTACATAAGAATATATTTAAGGACATTTAATACATATGTACTATACTCTGTTATCTCCTTTATTTCAGTTCTCGCTTACCAAGACTAACGTAGAAACCAGTCTGATGTTGTCCTATGCAGCCAGAGGAAACATTTGCACAGAAGCACAAGGAAGAAAATCATTTAGACATCAGAAAGGAGAAATAAAGGAAAGAAGGGGGCAAAGGGAAATGAGATATAAACAATACTCCTTTTCCATAAGCTCTTTGTTGTTTTTCCATACAAATGCCATACATAAAACTAGATATTAAAATCATCCATTCATCAAAGGCTTTAGTACAGAAATGGTCATGAAAGTAGGAATGACTAAAAGAGACTAAAGTTATATAACAAAACCATTGGTATGTAGGAAATATGACTCTTCTTAAATATTGTGAAAATATTCATCAATAATGCAAGTAACTACTTTAAGAATAAGGAACAATTTTGGTTAAGCAAACAGAAATAAATATTAATAGATAAATATATTTTCAAGGCACATAAAAGAGAGAAAAATATTTTTAAGTGAAAAGGAACAAAACTATTCTATACGATTGAATGGAATTTATTTTAACTTCTGGTTAAATTTCCATTCAAAGAGAGCCAGCTTCCCTCCTGCACTGCTAATTTGAAGAGAAAGCCAGATTAAGACCTCAATTACTTTATGTAGAAGCAGAGAAGGGAAGGAGAAGAACAGGAAAGAAAACTGATTATGTCTGGCCTAAGAATAGTCATCAATTCTACTTCCAAGTTATATCCCAAATCTAGGTACCTGTCACCCCTCTCCTGCCTCTGCTCCAGATCAGGGAGATGCTCTGGCCTGGACCATTCTGCCAGCCTCCCCACTGGTCTCCCTGCTTCCACCCTTTGACTTCTCGCATCCATTCATGAGACCCATTACAGACAAACAATCTGAAAACATAACGTGGATAGTCATTCCTCTTTTTAACACCCTCAACCACTCCCCTGTGCCCTTAGAATACAATCCTAACTCTTCATCATGGCCCACCATCCCCACATTCTGGCCCCTGCCCACCCCAATCTCCCCTCATTCAACTGAGCTTCAGTCATGCAAGCCTTATGACGTTTCGTAGAACATACTAAAGTCTTGGCCACCCCAGGAAATTTGGAAGACTCTTCTTCAAACCCATCCCATCTCTGTCCCCACCATGGCTTGCTTTTTCTCATCCCTCAGGTCTCAGCTGAGATGAAACCTCCTCAAAGAGGCCTGCCCCAACCACCGTATTTAAAGTTAACTTGACCATTCATCATCCTCACACTCTTTGATTCTTTCAGATCACATTTTTAAATCAATATTTTTATTTTTTTCTTTGACGATTCCTTATATTTCTTCCTCCCTTTCTCCATTCCTTCCATTTTCATCCATTTTACTATTTTGACTGAAGATCACAAAATATCCTCTGTTTCTGATTCACAGCTGAAAACCTAGAGCCCTAGCTTTGTTTAGAACTTTATAAAATAAAAAAGAAAAGAAAAGGAAAACCTAGAACCTAGCACAGTGCCTGGCATGTTGTAGGTGCTGAATAAATTTGTCAAATAAATAAACTTTAAAGAAATGGCCAACTTGGGAAGGACATTAGGCCATCAGTTTGTAGTCTTACGTCAACTCTTGATCTCCAAGCAAAATTAGTTTCAGTTCTCTGAAGGAGACTGCCCTTTCAAAGATACATTCAAGTAACTTATATTTTCTGAAGAAATGATTCCACATGTAAAATACTACTTAGAGCAAATATAGGAATCTCTGGATATAGCTGTGTAAGTCCATTTGTTTATTCTTATAATTAAAATTTGATCATTTTTGCTGGGAAAAATATTTTCATATCTAACTAATTAAAGCACTCCATTAAATCTGAATTCCTTTAAACTTTCAGTGAACTAAAATATCAGATTTATCTAAGTTATAAATGTTGGGCTTCACTCCCACAATGTCCATTTCCTCCTTCTCAGGTTTTATTCCATCCATCATTATAGTTTTTGTTGCTAATAATGTCCTTAAAAATATTGTCAGTTCCTCAAATTTAAGATGTCTTTAATTGTAGCAAGTACTGGTATTCTGTCATTTTATAAAGCATTAAGAAATGAGTTTAATAGAACATTCCATATGCAGCTAGGACTCAAAGGGCTATACCTCAGTATATTAAGCAACACACAGCAGAACTTGCATGTCTCAATCTTGGCACCAACCAGGTGAAGGAAGGAAAAAAACCTCCCTGAGAATCTGGACCACAAAGTAGGACTCATGCAAGTCTGAGCATGAATTCACACTACCAGTGTTGTCCAAAAACAACTAGACACATAATTTAATGTAAGGTGGTCTCAGGTTAGCAGTGCCCTTGGTGAATAGCAGAAGCAAACATAAATCCTGCCTGATAGAATTGGACTTCAATCCAGATCCATAGCAAATTTAAGATGGCACTGACTATTAGGTTTATTTCAATTTCAGAGATGATGGATTCATTCTGAATGGATGAAATACTATATATTTTCTAATTGTTCATTCCTGGTTTACAGGAATGCCATTTATTCTGAATAATGATAGGTACCCAGAGATCTTATTGTATTTTGTTAGCTTATAAAACCTACTGGAATTTCTGTGTAGACAATCTTATCGTCTGTGAATAACGACAGTTTTCTTCCTATTTTCCAATCCTTACTGTTTTTCTTTTTCGTTTTCTTTTTTTCATTCTTACTCTTATTTGTTTTATTGGTCTTATTATCTAGTACTAGTACAACAGTACATAGAAACGATAGTAAACACATTTGCCTCATTATTTGTTTTTTATTTTTTAAATTGACAGACAAAATAGTATGTATTTATTTCATTCATTATTTTAAGTGTTAAAATATTTTTAATGTTTCACCACTAAATGTTTCCTGCGGGTCTCTAATATATTAAGAAGGTTGTTTCTTATTCCTAGTTTTACGAGTTTTTGTCATGAATCATATATAATTCATGCTTTTCCCCTTACATCACAGCAAATTTTTTCTTTTAGTCTATTAATATGGTTAATTATATTAATAGATTTCCTAATGTTAAAACCATCTTTCCATTCATAGGATAAAGCCAACATGTTCAGGATGTTTTCAATTTGGTATTTTTCACATGGATTTATTTAGCTAATTATTTATTTATTTATAATTTCTGCATCTATGTTTTAGGTGAAACTGTCCTTTAGTTTTCCTTTCTCATATTATATCTGCCTGGTAATATAGTATCAAAGTTACACTAGCCCCATAAAATGAACTCACAACTTTTTTTTTTCCATTTTCTACAACAATTTATGTAAGATAGGGTTATCTCTTTCTTGAAGTTGTGGTAGAACTTGCCTACAAAATTATCCAGACTTGTTCTGTGATTTCTGCTTGTGGGAGATAAGCAGTGGAAAATGGAGATTTTTAACTTTGAATTCAATTCTTTTAACGATTATGGGTTTACTCAGATTTTCTCCTTCTTAAGTGAGAGTTTTAACCTACATTTTTCTAGCATATTATCTATATCATGAGGGTTTTTAAATTTATTGGTATAAAGCTGCAATTTAAAAATAGATTTTTTAATCTGTTACAAGTTTTCCCTATTCATTCTTTTTTTGTTCCTGATTAAACATATAAAATAGTTATTTATAAGTCTTTTTAAAGAATTAGTTTATGGATTTGTCAATCTTCCACTCTTTTGCCTTTATTTTCTATTAAATTAATTTTTGCTCTTACCCTTATTATTTCCTTCTAATATTTTATTTTTCTTTCTCTAACTTCTTGATTTAGATGTTTAGTTCTTTAATTTTCAATAATTTTGTATTTCTTCTACCAGATACTCTGGTATCACTGGATTAGGACTCATTTTTAATGTGAAATCCTCAGCTTTGGAGAGAGATTGTTTCCTAGTTCACAGAGTAGTATAAATTCAGACCCCAACTGCAGATAGCAGTCAGGCCTGAGAATCTAACTTCTATGGGGAGATGTTTTCCTCCAGCTGAGAAACCAGGAAGAAGCTGTTAAGTTTTGTCTGTCTTCCAATGCTGTTGGGCTGTTGGGCATATTATTTTTCTGGTCCACCTTTTCTCTGAGGAAAACTGGAAAAGAATTCCAAACTCAAAACTTCATTATGTCTCTGCTCAAATATCAACTAATCAGAAAATATTTTTCTGAATAACTTATCTAAATAGTATCCTCATGATTCTCTTATTTTATTTCCCCAAATAATATTTACCCCAACTGGTGTATTACCTATTTGATTATTTGTGGTTGTCTGTAACCTTACCACCCCCATTAGAATTTAAGCTCCATGAGAGCCGGGGATTTATTTCATTGAATATTTGCTCAGTCATTAAGCAGGACTCCTCATTTTATTAGCCAGACATCTTTTAAAGCAAAAGCAAAGACTTTAGCAAAAATCAAAATGGAACATAGATATTGCTTTCCTTTGAACTATGGCACTTAACCATTATAAATTATTCTCAGAAGACATATATTTATATGTGTGAATATACCATAGAACAAAAGTACTCCAAACACATATGCACAGTTAAAAAAATTATGCAATGAATACTCATGTAAGTATACCTGAGATCAAGAAACAGAACACTGCCAGAACCACAGAATCCCCTGCTGTGTGTTCGGCTCTCCTTACACAACTTCTCATCTTCCCCAGAGCTAACCATTATTCTGATTTCTGAAAATTCCCTTGGTTTTCCTTATGGCTGTACCAAACAATGTATAACCCCCTTAACCAATACAGTTTACTTTTTCATACTTTCAAAGATATGTATATTCATAAGATTGAAGTGTTATAGCATCAGAATATTATAATTTATATTCAATTTTACATAAAATCTGTTGCTGCTTAGAAATAAGTAATCTGATTTATATTCTAAATTTCAATAAATTACCATCTATGCTTTCAGAAATCTAATAAAAGGGAACAGTTGTAAGCATAATACTAAACAACACATAATATAAAAGATTTTGAACTTTTGTACACATAAGTGCTTTTTGGTTATATTTTTATCTTCCAAATCATGTAGCATATGTCAGCTGAATAGGGGCAGAAAGGAAAATGAACCACAGATTCAAATGTCCCCATAGATCTTACACAAAATACTCAGTCAATCTTAGAGAATCACTAATTAACTTGATATAGGAAAAAAATCAGAGGTATAAAATACATTTCAGTCTTAGGAAACTATTTTTATGTTATTGCCCATCTAGAAAACTCTTTGAATTAGCAGATAAAAGAAAGGTACAATTAGAATTGCAACTTCTCCAAAATATTAGTTATGCTGTAATATATCCATTAAGCTATTTAAGAAAACATATATATGGGAGAAAATGCTTATAATTAACACTATCAATCTGAAGGGCATTTGAGAAGACAGAATTTAACATATCTATCCATTTAAAAAAGAAACTCAAACCTTTCAAGTTCTTTCTTTTGTCCTCCAAATGCAATCACAGTTCTAATTGCTGCCAAGACCTCTTCAGCTACTGCTCCAGCTTTTGCATAAGCTAAGAGTTCTTTATCAGTAAATGAAGATAGTATCTGTTTAAAAATACAATTTTGGATCATGAAAAAAAAACACGTTAATTTTATCTTTTGTAAAGTAAAAATAAATGTATACATAAATGCTGCTTATACATTAATGCGTGTGTAGAGCAAAATCTGTCTTTTACTTGCTTTGGTCTGTATTAACAGCCACTGAAGTAAACCTCTCCCTGAAACCAGCCACTGATGCATGAACTTGGGTCCCAGAGGGTCCTATTATGAAAGCTGGATCAATTGCAATGGGAAAAGGGCTAACGTTATTGTACCTAGAATGCTGAAGTGGTCAACTACCTAAATAAAGATTACACATGACAGGCCAGGTGTGGTGGCTCACACTTGTAATCCTAACATTTTAGGATGCCAAAGATGAATAATTGCTTGAGCCCAGGAATTCTAGACCAGCCTGGGCAACATGGCAAGACCCCGCCTCTACAAAAAATTTAAAAATTAGCTAGGTGTGGTGGCACATGCCTATTGTCTCAGCTACTCAGGAGGCTGAGGTGGGAGGATCGTTTGAGCCTAGGAGGACGAGGCTGCCGTGAGCAGTGGTTGTGCCACTGCAGTCCAGCCTGGGCAACAGAGTGAGACCCTGTCCTCCCCACCCCTCCCCCAAAATTACACAAAACCAATTTATTTTTAAAATTCTGATTAAATAGAATTATATTCTTTCAATAAAAAATTCATAGGCACTTGTGGACTCATTTATGTAAGTAACATTGATCTATCCCTTCTTGGCATAAAAAGCTCAAAGTTGTTTGGGTTTTGACAGTGGATTTCTCCCTTTCCTGTGTGTGAAAGTAAAAGGAGCTATGACAGCTAGAGGAATGGGTGGATGAAGGCAAATGAACATTGATTAGTTATGTTCTAAGTGCAGACATTGTGCTGCACGTACCTAGCCTCTTTAGTACCCAAAATAATATTCCATTGATTCACTAGACATTCCTGACTTCTCAAAGCAATCTTCCTGGGGCTGTCCCACCATATTTGCAGAACCATTCACGGTAGGAGGTCTGAGATAGGGTGGCCAGCGCCATCCCTTAACAAACATCTGTAGAATAGAGGAGGCTCATACAACATGCTTTAGGAATGTTTTTCTGCTCCTTCTGAAACCTCATGGTGCCACAACAATTGCCACAATGGAGGCAACCAAAAATAGGAAGATCACTTCAAAGTGATACTTTAAAGAAATACTTTAAAGTTAGGAGTTTTTAAAAATGTTATTTTAATTTATTATTAATATATCAAACACCACAATGAATTCTACAAATCTAGCTCCCTTTTCCTTCTATGACCTTCCATCATTATAAGCAGACAAAAGTATGGTTGAATCTTCATTAAGTGTTGTGTTTTTCAGGAGATCATGTCTGTGAAAAGAAAAAAAAAAAAAAAGACCCTCTAACCTATCCTATTATCAAGGATATGAAAAGGCCAGGTGTGATGACTCACACCTATAGTCCCAGGACTTTGGGGTGACAAGTGGGAGAATCACTTGTGGCCAAGAGTTCACGACCAGCCTGGGCAACACATAGAAACCCCATCTCTACAAAAAAATTAAAAACTAGCTGGACATGGTAGTACACAACACAGTCATGATGCAGAACAATTCAGTCACAAGGATCCCATCAGAGAATATTATGAATGCTTCTGTGCACATAAACTAGAAAATCTAGAATAAATGGATAAATTACTGAACACATACATCCTCCCAAGACTGAACCAGGAAGAAATAGAATCCCTGAACAGACCAATAAAGAGTTCTGAAATTGAGGCAGTAATAATAGCTTACCACCCCCTAAAAAAGCCCAGGACCAGATGAATTCATGGCTGAATTCTGCCAAATGTAAAAAGAAGAGCTGATACCATTCCTACTGAAAATGTTCCAAAAAATTTAGGTGGAGGGACTCCTCTCTGACCCATTCTATGAGGCCAGAATAATCCTGATACCAAAACCTGGCAGAGATACAACAACAAAAAAACTTTGGGCCAGTATCCTTGATGAACATTGATACAAATATCCTCAACAAAATCCTGGCAAACTGAATTCAGCAGCACATCAAAAAGCTTATCTACCATGATCAAGTAGGCTTTATCCTCAGGATGCAAGTTTGGCTCAACAGATGTAAATCAATAAATGTGATTCATCACATAAACAAAAGCACATGCTTATCTCAATAGATGGAAAAAGTCTTTCAATAAAATGCAACATCCACTCATGATCAAAACTCTCAACAAACAAGGTACTAAAGGAACACACCTCAAAATAATAAAAGCCATCTATGACAAACTTACAGCTAACATTATACTGAATGGGCAAAAGCTGGAAGCATTCCCCTTGAAAACTGGCACAAAACTAGGATGGAATCAACCTAAATGCCCATCTATGATAGACTGGATAAAAAAAAATGTGGTACATAGACACCATGGAATACTACACAGCCATAAAAAAAATGAGATCATGTCCTTTGCAGGGACATGGATGGAGCTGGAGGCCATTATCCTTAGCAAACTAACTCAGGAACAGAAAACTAAATACTGCATGTTCTCACTTATAAGTGGGAGCTAAATGATGAGAACACATGGATACATAGAGGGGAACAACACACACTGGGGCCTATTAGAGGGTGGAGAGTGGGAGGAGGGAGACAGTCATTAAAAATAACTAATGGGTACTAGGCTTAATACTTGGGTAATGAAATAATCTGTATAACAAATGCCCATGACACAAGTTTCCTATGGAACAGACCTGCACTTACACCCCTGAACTTAAAATAAAAGTTTTAAAAAGTTAAAATAAAATAAACCTGCCTTACTCTAGCCGGCAGTTGTTCCATTGAAGTTTAGCATGATAGTATTGGCCTACTTTTGTGAGCTGTGGTTCCAGGAGCGGTTTAATATTCAGAGTGTTTGTAGTATTATTTTGGTCGGCTTGATTTATGTGAAGCTTCTGGGGCTCCCACTGGCCCCTGCTTCTGCTGCTTCAGGGAGTGAAAGTGGTTTTTCAAGATCAGACTGCCAGGTCGGGAAGAGTGTGGTGGTTTCCTGTACCAATGCCCTCTAGTGGCCCAGTGTCTCTGGGCGCTGGGAAGACAGTCTTGGGCACAAAGTACAAAAGAGGCTTCCTGGGCCAGGTCACTTGCTGTGATTGGGTCCCTTTCTGCTATATCTATTTGCTTCTGTGTCTCTAGGTTTGAAGGTAGAGCCTCAGGCTCACAGACACAAAGAGGCTTCCCAGACACAGAGTGAACTACATTTCTTTTTTGATATGATTGACATCCAAAGAATTTAAGAAATTTGTTTGAAATGATATCAAAAGTGTAATGCTGAGTGAGGATTAAAGCTTAGGTCTCTAGCAGCCAGCCTGGGGCTCCTTTTACTAAATAAATGACATGTGAAGCAATGCATAATTAATCATTAAAAGATTAACTCATGGTCTGTTTTTAATCTTAAAACAGACATCAAAACATTTTAAGTAATTTTTCAACAAATACTGATGTGAAGAGTTTGCCACCTAACTTGCTTAACATGCTAGTATACAGAAAAATCAATTGACAAGAAGCTTTTGCCAAATATTTTAGTTAACTGATAATCCCCAGAAACATTATTTGAACTCTATGTTACTCTGAGCAAAAAATTAACAGAGACCTGAGAACTTCAGTTTCTTTCTCTGTAAAGTGAGATAATACCTATACTTCAGAAAGATAACACAGGCATTTGCGTGACAATAAATGCTCAATAAATGATAATTATTATTTGCAGAAACAAAATAATATCCATTATACAGGTTAAAATTTCTACAGTTTCTTAATACTTACTACCTGACTTATTTTGTATGATGCTTGGTTTTGGTTGTCCATTCATTACTTTTGCTACATGAATTTATATTGCCTTATCTGAGTTGTGTTGAACTCCACAAAAATTACATACTGGGCCAATTTCTCTACTGAAAATACACTCATATCAAATCAGTTTAAAATTAACACCATGTTCACCTTGAAATGGAAAATAAGTTTTAAAAGATCACTGGAAACGTGTGCTGGGGTACAGAGGGCCACTTCTACCTCTCTGCCTTCATGACAGGAGAGAGAGCTGAAGGCCAAGGATTTATATGCATCCTTAGGGACTAGAAAGTATCTGTTTTCTTAAATTATTTTATAACCAAAAATTTAACTGTGTTTGAATGCTGACAAAACTGTAAAATCAATTTAAAACTTAAACAAAAATCTAGAAAGCCAAAAACATTAAAGTAAAAAAAATGTTAATTGAATGGGACATCTGTTGTTCACTAAACTTGAGTCTCTACTTGCCGTGTGAATGGGGCATCATCCACTAGAGAGCATGGTTCTTTGGAGTTCAAGTTTTTTTTTTTGTTTTGTTTTTGTTTTTGTTTGTTTATTTGCTCGTTTTCTTACAAAGGCAGAAGGTAGATATGAGAGCTACATTCTTCTTTCTCTTCCCTTCCCCAAATAATCACATGGCCAAGAACAGCATGGAGTCTTGGCAGGGGTAGTACTCAGTGAGGCTGGATATGCTTATCCAGTTGATTTTGAACAGAAAACGTAAAAGTAACAAGTACAGAATCAGAGTCATCATGTAGTAAAAAGACCTTTCCGTAGGGTGAGAGCAGGAAGGGAGAAGGTGCAGTTCAAAATCTGGATTCACAGGCTTCACCTACCTTTGCCCAGACAGCAGCTGACAGTCCAAGAACAGGACTGATGGCCAAAATCACAAGGGTTAGCTTCCAACCACGTGTAAATCCTACTATAAACCCAGTGAAAAATGTTGCCATTGACTGAAAGAACATTCCAATTTTGTCACCAATTCCTTCATTAATCTTGGAGACATCACTAAAAGAACAGATAGTGTTAGAAATAATTGTCAGAATTGTAAACATCAACTTTTCTCGTGAAGCCTGTTTTGAGTGTAGGGTAGTTTATGGCTAGAGTATTTTGTGCCTATGCTTTGTTTTATTTAGCAGGGTAGAAGTTTCTACTAGGATATTTGTCATTAACAACAAAAATCCATAGCCCACATGGCCCCAGGAAATGGACATCGTGTACACAAGAAGTATTCAACCTAGGAATTTCAAATTGCTCAGAAATTTCCTCAGAAAGTATCTTGTTTTGCTCTACTGCACATTCTCAGAGGATTTCTTCATTCTGGCAAAGCCCAGTCCTTCATTTAATGCTAGTCATGCAGGTCCCCCCATACCCTGTCAAGGCACTGGGAACAAAAGGATGCACACGACATTGTTGGTGCTTAGAAGGAATTTTGTCTCATAAGTACCTTTGAATGATACACTAACACCTCCTAACAGATGTGATGACATCTATTTCATTTTACTAAGGATAAGAACCACACCCAAGTTCAACATAAAACTAAATACTTACTCTGTAAGTCGGGTGTTAAGCTCCCCAACATCGTGCACATCAAACCAGCCTATCTCCTGTCGCATTATAGCATGAAAAAACTGCTTTCTAATTTTGTGTATTTGTCTTCCAGCTGCCAGGCACCAAAATGAAACCTGAATGTAAGCAGCAACCAGCACCCCAGCACCAATTCCACTGTAATAATAGGCATACCTGAAAAACAACAAGAACACTGCACATGCTCTCTGTTTCCTAATCAATGTACCTTTTCCAAAGAGACCACTCATTCCTATTTTTTCACTTATCTGGGTATCTCGCCATCCTTAACAAATAAGAAGGGGTTGTAACAAGCAGAGTTGATAGTCACCATCCAACTATGTTTGCACCAATATGGTGGAATGGTTAAGAATGATTTCTGCTTTGGCTCAAATCCCAGCTCTTCACTTCACTGTTATGTAATCTTAGGCAAGCTGCTTAACTTTTCTAAGCCTCAGTTTTCTAATTAGTAAAACAGAGATAAAAATACTCATGCATGAAATATACTTGGACCAGTGCCCAGCACATAGTAAGCACTCAGAGAATGCCAGTTACTGTGAAAGATGGTGTGGTATATTGGGGAATCACAGCATCAGGTAAGACCCACCACTGTAATATTTTTATTACATCAGCATCAGTTGATAAGTGCATTGGGTTGGTCTCTGTACATTGGGGATGAAAAGAAGTGACAGAACTTGTCAGAAAGTGGGATCAAGAAATGGAAATAATCCCTTGGCCTTTTAGGCTAGGGATTATCCCTTGGGCTATTAATCTAGTAGAGTTTAGATGCCAAGAGACAAATGAAATTTTTAAAAAGTAGTTTTATTTCATTTGCCCAACTGGCCACCGTGAGTTATCCTAAAATGCTTAACGAATCAAATAGTGGCCCTTCCAATTTAAATTCTAGCATTAAAAAACATGAGTATTGTCTTAAAAAATAGACCCTTAATCAATCTAGAAATCCTGAATTAATGTTTCCTTGCTCTGAGTTTTCATATTTAAAAAAGCAAACAGGCCAGGTGTGGTGGCTCACACCTATAATCCCCGCACTTTGGGAGGCCGAGGCAGACAGATCACAAGGTCAGGAGTTGGAGACCACCCTGGCCAATATGATGAAACCCTGTCTCTACAAAAAATACAAAAAAATTAGCCAAGCGTGGTGGCGTGCGACTGTAGTCCCAGCTACTTGGTTACTTGGGAGGCTGAGGCAGAAGAATCGCTTGAGCCCAGGAAGCGGAGGTTGCCGGGAGCCGAGATCGTGCCACTGCACTCCAGCCTGGGCGACAGAGCTAGACTCCATCTCAAAAAAAAAAAAAAAAAAGCAAACAATTCACACCTGTAATCCCAGCACTTCGGGAGGCCAAGGTGGGCGGATCACGAAGTCAGGAGTTCGAGACCAGCCTGACCAAAGTGGTGAAATCCCGTCTCTACTAAAAATACGACAATAATAATAATAATAATAATAAAATTAGCCGGGTGTGGTGGTGCACACCTGTAATCCCAGCTACTCAGGAGGCTGAGGCACGAGAATCGCTTGAAGGCAGAAGTTGCAGTGCACAGAGATCGTGCCACTACACTCCAACCTGGGTGACAGAGCAAAACTCCATCTCAAAAAAAAAAAAAAATGCAAACAATTCTTGGGCTTCACTAAACAATTAATTTTTAGGTTAAAGGCAAACATTCTAAAATAAAATACAGTATTCCGATATTCCCACTTTTTAAACTTCACTACTTACCATCTTCAAATTAAACTGTGTGTTTGAATCATGCAGAAGCTATAAAGATGGCTAGGTAACAAGCAGACAGTCTCTGACATTGCTGTTCACAATTCAGCACTCAGCCCATCAGGAATCTTGGGAAACAAGTTTTCCCCAAACTCTACCTTGTAACTTACAATGCATTTATCAAGGAAGATGTAATTAGAACACTAAGTTTTAGTTAACAGATAACTCAATAACTAATTACTATCTAAGTGTTCATGATACAACAAGAGATAGTATTCTATCTAAGTGTTCATTATATAGCAAGAGATAGCTAATAGAAACCCCACATCACAAGGAGAACTCATGCTTTGAGAATAAGTTAATGTATTTTAAACTGTCAGTGTATGTTTACTCAAAAGCATGTACATGATGATTAAAAGACATTCTGTTCCATTTTCCCCAATGTAAAAAACAATGCCTCTCCACAGGAATATTTGGAGGTATTTGCTCCTCAGCTTTCAAAATATGATAAAGTGTCTCCATTTTCGGCAGGGCATGGCGGCTCACACCCGTAATCCCAGCACTTTGGAAGGCCAAGGCGGGTGGATCACCTGAGGTCAGAAGTTCAAGGCCAGCCTGGGTAACATGGTGAAACCCCATCTCTACTAAAAATACAAAAATTAGCTGGGTGTAGTGACACACGCCTGTAATCCCAGCCACTTGGGAAGCTGAGACACAAGAATCGCTTGAAGCCAGGAATCGAAGGTCGCAGTGAGCCGAGATCGCACCACTGCACTCCAGCCTGGGGGACAGAGTGAGACTCTGTCTCAAAAAAAAAAAAAAAATCTATTTTTTTCAAATGTACCCAGATCATTTACATAGTAATGTAAAATCATTTTCTTCTGATTCACCTACACGTACCTTTGGACATCTGTTATAAGCTGTTCTGGAGAATAAACTTCAAGATATGTAAATCATTAACCAAAAGCTTCCCCAGTGTGAGTTAAGAATAGAGAGACTGTATTTTTTCTGGGATGTTTTATTTTATTGTTCAGAATCAGATGTTGAGTTTAAAAAAATTTTCTTTTGGCTGCTTTCATTGTCATGTCGTATGAAAACATCCAGGAAACAAATTAATAATTATAAGCCATTGAAAATAATTATTCTGTCTCTCTCTTTTTTTGTGGGGGGGTGTGGGGGACAGGGTCCTGCTCTTTCCCCCAGGCTGGAGTGCAGTGATGTGATCATAGCTCACTGCAGCTTTGAACTCCTGGGCTCAAGCAATCCTCTCACATCAGCCTCCCAAGTAGCTAGGACTGTAGCTATGTGCCACCACACCTGGCACATATATATTATAGAAAATAATGATTCTTAATTCAACTGCATTTTAAAAGACTACCTTAAACTCCTCTAATTTCCTTATATATTAATATGATATTCTACATTGATCAATGCATATATGTCCATTTTAAGCTTAACTCTAACTTTTGTATACCTTATGCAGCCAATTCTTTTCTTAAAAAGTCTACATATACTCTTCTAAAAACTATCAAGAGTATTGTTCTCCTTAAAATTTCTGTGATGATAATGCAAAGTTTTAAACATTTCTACAACTTGATGAATATAGAAAAACTTAACAATAGTAAGGAGAATGTCTAATTACCTGGTCATGTCTTCCTCCAGATTCATGAAGAACCCTGTATCGTTGATATCACCTAGACCACCACAAAACAAACATACCATTTATGTCTCTTTAGTCTCCATTAAAAATAAACATGTAAAAATGAATCAAACTCATTTCACTTAATGATTTACATAAAAATAGGTCGAACTGACTCAGTTTTAATTGTGTGTAAGCATTATGGCATTCATTCAAATACTTCTCTGCTGACTGTGTGCAACCACATATACACTAACTCAGTGATGTTTATTTGCAAGAAGAAACCCACATTTGGTAAGAGGTAGTCTGTCAGCAGAAATATCAGTGTCCTTGAATTAAAATATTTTTTGGAATATCACTCCAAGATCCCACTAAAGAAAAATCTTTTGTCCTGATAAATGCCATTGAGTACTTGGTACTAAGGTATATATTTAAAATCTAAGCATTTTTCCAGTTTTATTCTTATTTAAAAATATCAAATACAAAGAACAGTGTAATAAACACCAGTGAGCTCATCACCCAATATTAGCAAATGCTAACATTTTTGGATAAAAAGTACATTATAAAAGTATTTCATAACTTTACCCCTAACACACAGACACACACACACACTCAGACACATATACACACATGAGCACAGTTCAACATTTTTATATGTACATTTTCAGATTTTCTTTTATGTATGCATGTATATACACACAAGCACACACACTTATTTTTTAACAATGGAGTCATAGTTTACATTTAGTAGCCAAATTTTTTCCTGTCAGTATATATATGTGTGTATCTATTTTTTCAATGTTGCAACTATTTCACTTGTTTCCAATATTTTACTGTTACAAGCAATGCTGTGTTAAACATACTTATACACATATGTTATAAATGTACAAATAGTAAATATTTTCTAGGATAAATTATCACAATCGAGACTGCAAAAAGTTATGTTAAAATGAAAGGGCTTGTTTCAGTTGAGTCTGATTTCGACAGGTATGGAAAAGAGGGGAAAAACTATTTCTAGCAAAGTGAACAATATGGACAAAAGTCAACGGCAAGTTTGAAGAATGGGTAAGTCTGTTTTTGACAGGGGTAGGAAGTGTGTTGTGTGGATGGAGGGAGGTGGTTATGTAGCTGGAAAGATAATCTGGGTCCTGCAGGTATGGTGCAAGAAAACAGACCAGCAGTTGTTCGACAGTTTTGAGCAAAATAGGATATAATTAGAAGTATGTTCTACGAGAGTTTAGCCACCAGCAATGTATACGATTAACTGGAATGTGGAGAGACTAAGGGACTTGAGCTACTATAACTATGTAGGGAAAGAGAGTCTAAATGAGAATAGAAAAGAAAGCAAATACTTACGAGATTCATAGAGGAAGAAGTTACAGGACTTAGCAACTGATAGAATAGAAGTAGAGAGAGTAAAAATTTTAAAAATGATCAAAACATCAAGCCTAAGCATTTGGAGAATGCTAGTGTCATGGTGGGAAATAAGAAGTCAGCAAAAAGAGCTACCCTGGTCAGAGGAGAGATTATTAGTTTGGTCTTGAACATTTTTGTTTTGCAGTGCCTGGCACATTCAATTGAAGATGTCCAATAAGTATTCAGACTGTAACTTTCCAGTTTTAGAGACAGTTCAGATCTAAAGATTTAGGATTCATGTGCTAGAGGCCATAGCTAAATCCATCTCTCCTTACCCATAAGGACAGGCCAGCAGATAGGGAGAAAACAGCAGGCCAAGCACAGAATCCTGGAGAAAACTCCATTAAAGGGTAAGACAGAAGGTAAGGAAGAAACAAAGAGATGCAGAAGCCTAGAAAAACATGCAAGAGGGATTCTTGACTGCTTTGCCTTATGTCAATACAACAATAAACTTTTTCAGATTGAATTTTTATTTAAATCAGTTGTGAGATTTCTTCTGCTCCACGTTTTCAAAAATGAAACAGGACATTGAATAGTCAGGTGAGGATTTTTCTCCAAATCAATCTTGGGAAACCTTACATTATCTATCTTCTGTATTTACCAGGAAATGTCTCTATATAGTATTAATTGTTGCCAGTATGTCACTACCAAATGAAGACCAGTTTTCAAGTCTAACTAAATATCTGTTTTCTACTCATTGTTTCTACCAGTTTTCTTAATTCTTAAGATAAGAAACCAAGATAATTTAAATAAATGTTCTTCAGCAATGATGTCTTCTAAGTCTACAGTCATTTCTAAATAGCTCAAAAAGTAAAAAATTTTGTTCAAGGTCAAAATTGCCTCCTTTATGTTTGTATGTCCAATTACACCATACCTATAGCTTCAGCCATCAAAATACATAGAAAACAAGTCTAGCACCAAGTTCCTTTTATTTGTGCTTCACCTTTCAAAGTGTACCAGTCAAAATAAAAATTGGGCATTCAACAAAGAAGTATAAATAATTCTATTATAAAGACACATGCATGCATATGTTCATTGTAGCACTATTCACAAAAGCAATAAACCTAAATGCCAATCAATGACAGACTGGATAAAGAAAATGTGGTACATAGACGCCATGGAATACTATGCAGCCATAAAAAAAGAATGAGATCATGTCCTTTGCAGGGACAGGGAGAGGGCTGGAGGCCATTATCCTTAGCAAACTAACACAGGAAGAGAAAACCAAATACCACGTTTTCACTTATAAGTAGGATCTAAATGATGAGAACACATGGACACACAGAGGGAAACAACACACACTGGAGACTTTTGGAGTGTGGAGGGTGGGGGGAGGGAGAGAATCAGGAAAAATAACTAGTGGGTACTAGGCTTAATACCTGGGTGATGAAATAATCTCTACAAAAAAACCCCATGACACACATTTACCTATGTAACTATATTAGTCTATTCGTATGCTGCTGATAAAAACATACCTGAGACCGGGTAATTTATAAAGAAAAAGAGGTTTAATGCACTCATAGTTCCATATGGCTGGGGAGGCCTCACAATCATGGCAGAAGGCAAAGGAGGGGCAAAGGCATGTCTTACATGACGACAGTCAAGAGGGCACATGCAGGGGAACTCCCATTAATAAAACCATCATCCTTTATGCAGTGGACTGTCATTGAAGGTTATCACCAGTTTGTAGGACCTCATTATCCTGGTTCTCCTACTTCTACCACTCTGATGCTTCTCCCTTAGTCTCAGTTATTGACCCCTTATGCTCTCCCTCTTTCCTACACACTGATGTTTCCCAGAACTCTGTGCAGGCTCCAGGCTGACCTCAGCCACTTCCACAGCTTCAGTGACTCCAAAATATATCTAGAGCTATTCAAATCCTCTCCCTCTTCACAGTTAATGCTCTGGTTCAAGTCCCCATCATTTCTTACCTCTCCTGTAACAAGACTACTGTAACTAATCTTTCTACCCCAGTTAGGTCTTCATATTGTCCCCAGATTTTATATTTGAAAGCAAAAGTATAATCATAGTGCTTCCATTGATAACCTTCAATGACAGTCCACTGCATAAAGGATAAAGATCAAGATCCATGATACATCATATTAGTTCTTTTGCAATCTTGCCACAATATACACATGAAAGAAAATATGTTTGAAGTACCAACTATGATTTACCAGATATTTCCTTTACCCCCACACCTATCTCCTCATTTCAGTAGCTAGAGCACTGTGCAGTCACTGTCTTCAGAGAGGGCTGCTGCTGCATTAAAAAAATTTATATATGTAATAAAAGCCAAGAAGAAACCTACACGATATATATATATATAATGTTCCCAAAGCCTATGCCTTTGAGGGTTGGAGAGGAAACTGAGCATGACAGAATATTTTGTTTAAATTTCATGAGATTAAGCTCCACCCTTTAGACTGAAAAAATATTTTCCACATGCTGAGAAGAAAATAAGTAGTTGAGAATTGCTGACTACATAGGCACTGGAGGGTCCAGGTAAAAGAAGCCTGCCTCCTTCCACCTAAGCAGACCCTAGAGCAAGACCTCAGAAAAGGAAACATGTAGTGAGTTGAAGGGACGGCTTTAGAACAGCTTCCAAGAATCTCCTTGGACCTAGAGAGACACGGAAGGAACAGAATGACATCAAAGCTTCTAAGAGAGGAAGACGAGAGAGCTTGACGGAATGCCTGTGTAGATGATGATGCTGAACAACACTTGGCCTTCTCACTCATCTGAAACTATGTTGGCCTCCAAGACACACCCCAGGGAAAGGTGAGGGCTACCCCAAAATAACTGAGATTGGGTTTTTGCCACATTTACTGAAGAGGGACTCAAAATAGAAATTATGTTATACAAAATAAAAGTTATGATTTTTGCACACTTGGATTCTGGAATAATAGTTACATTTGCTACATCCCTTTCTAGCGTCAACTCACTTCACTCCCCGATCCCCATCTTCACCAGCTTTCCTCACTTCTGTGTAGCCCTGGCTGTAAGCACACCGAAGAGTTTACTGTTCCCTAACTATCCTATTTGCTTCCTTCAAGGCTTTATCCATTCTGCTTTCTCTAACTGGAATGCCCTTTATCAAAATTTTTCTCCTGGAATATACTCTTCCTCCATGAATAAACTAAAGTATTACATCATCTTACCCCTAGCAGGGTGACTCATCTTGCAATAGAACTCCGTAGTAATTGACAGATGATTCAACTTACTAAGTCATACAAAAATAGAAGTATGACTATTTATACCTATCTCCTCCTCCCACTCCCACTGGTGTGAGGTCATAGAAAACTGAACTATATCTAGTTTATCTTTATATATCCAGTGCCCAACCTGTTGTATCTGCTATAACTTAGCATATTCAAAAAATTTACGAGTGGTTTCACAGAGCTACTACACAAGCCAGACCATTTATCAAAATATTCCATCCAATCATTCTCCTACTTTGTATACAAGTGTCTCACATATTTTAAGATTAAAGAGAGATACATTAGACCTTTCTACCTGGCAAGAAAAGCCTTTTCTAAACCCAAGCAAGACTTTAAAGAATAAGACTGTACCATTTAGGGATTTTTTATTTGACCTAAATACTTCGGTACATTTAGTAACTTTAATAACTGAACACTTAAGAACAGTATGAATAAAAAATATATAACATGGATACATTAGTATATTCTTATCCTTTGATGATGCGTTGATAATTCCCTAATTGGTAAACTGAAATTACATTGAAAAGGTGGTTTTCAAACTGTCTTCCACAGAGACTTCATGCCAGGCATCATTCCAGACACTGAAGATAAACCCAGAATGAGAGCCACTTTCTCTAATATCATCGGATTTCTGTTCAAGTAAGAAATCCTTTCACTTTTAGGCCTCAAACTTCAGGTGACAGGGTAACACTGCTGACCTATTTAGCACAGTTTTTCCCAGGAACTTCCGTTTTTTTTTTCATTTAGCTTTTCTACCCATTTAAGAAGCTCTAATAAACCAATAAACTACTCTTCTTGTGCAGAAAGCTCCATCAACCACAGGGAAGGGGAATTTGGATCTTTTGCCTAAATGATAAATCCCTATGGCATTGGCCCAAACTGAAGCCTGTGACTCAGTGTAGTTGGGCTTACTGCAGGTGACAGAGATGATTCCAGGAACTACAGTCTTTTTATGTGAGCTGTTTATATACCTCTGGCCTGAAGAGCTGTGCCTCTTGCCTGACCTTCCTGACACACTAAAAATCAAACTTACAGGGCAGCATCCAAGAGATTTAATAGACCAAGTGCTGGCATTTGCTTCCAATTTAGGCAGAGTGTGAAAACCACTAGCAGAGTGGAAAAGATACCAGACTAAAAAGTAGGATTCCTGGCCCAGGAATTCAGCTCTGTCAACCCGCAAGCAATTCCATTATGGCCACATTAATTCAACCTCCTGGGCATGTATGTCTATAAATTATGGGTTCAGGCTAGATAACATCTAAGCCCCTTTTCACCTACAAAATTCTATTATTCAGTCTTTTATTTATTCATCCAATTTCTTAAGCACCTAGAATGGGTTAGGTACTGTCTGTATATTGATCTTTTTTTTTTTTTTTTGCTGTTTTTCTAATATATTGCAGAGATTACATTGTAACTAATTCTACTTTTTGGCTTGAAAACCCTTAACCAAAAATACTATTATACCATATATTATTATGGTCTTAGAAAACTGTACTATATTTTGTTTATCTTTATATATCCAGTGCCCAACCTGTTGTATCTGCTATAACTTAGCCTATTCAAAAAATTTGCAAATGGTTTCACAGAGCTATACATATACACACACACTATATATAAGTGTGTGTGTAAGTATATATTATATATAAAATATAATTATATGTAAGTATATATAGATACTTTTACACACATATATAATAGTATTAATCTCATGTGTATTTAAGAATTAAAAGAGTTACTGCATGTAAAGCTCTAAGAACAAGACCCAGCAAATAGTAAATGTTCAGTGAGGGTTGGCTTCAGTTATTGCTAACAGTTGAGTTCTTCCTCAAGGCTTGGGACTCCCATTCTTTCTACTTTTCTCCATATTCTATCCCAGAGGATTTAACATCACATTCAACTTAAAGAAAGCCAAGTTGATAGTCCTGGTTTTTTTAGTTTTATTTTTAAATTTATTTAATTTTAATTTTAATTTATTTTTAATTTGGGTGGTACATAGTAGATGTATATATTTACAGGGTGTATGAGATATTTTGACATAGGCATACAATGGATAATAATCACATTAGGGTGAATGGGGTATCTATCACCTCAAAAATTTATCCTTTCTTTGTGTTACAAACAATCCAGTTATACCCTTTTAGTTATTTTTAAATGTGCAATAAATTGTTGTTGACTGTAGTCACCCTGTTGTGTGATCAAATACTAGATGATATTCATTCTAGCTAACTATATATTTTTGTATCCTTTAACCATCTCCACTTCTACCTCTGCCACCCCACTACACTTCCCGGCCTCTGGTAAATGTCATTCTACTATCTCTATAAGTCCAATTGTTTTAATTTTTTAGCTCCCACAAATAAGTGAGAAATGTGAAGTTCGTCTTTCTGTGCCTGGCTTATTTCACTTAATATAATCTCCTCCGGTTCCATTTTTATTGTTGCAAATGACAGGATCTCATTTTTTTAAGGATGAATAGTACTCCATTGTGTGTATGTATCATAATTTCTTCATCCATTTACTTGCTGATGGACACTTAGGTTGCTCCCAAATCCTGGCTATTGTGAATAGTGATGCAAGAAACATGGGAGTGCAGGTTCGATATACTGGTTTCCTTTCTTTTGAGTATTTCCCCAGCAGAGGGATAACTGGATCATATGGTAGTTTAATTTTCCATTTTTTGAGGAACCCCCATACTGTTCTCCATCATGGTTGTACTAATTTACATTCTCAAAAATGTACAAGTTGTACAACAGTGTACAAGGGTTTTCTTTTCTCCACATCCTCGCCAGCATTTGTTATTGCCTATCTTTGGCTAAAAGCCATTTTAACTGGGGTGAAATGATATCGCATTGTAGTTTTGACTTGCATTTCTCTGATGATCAATGATGTTGAGCATATTTTCATATACCTGTTTGCCATTTGTATAGCTTCTTTTGAGAAATGTCTATTCAGATCTTTTGCCCATTTGTTAATTGGAGATTTTTCCTATTGAGTTGTTTGAGTTCCTCATATATTCTGGTTATTAATCTGATGTCAGATGGATAGCTTGCAAATACTTTCTCCCATTTTGCAGGTTGTCTCTTCACTTTGCTGATTGTTTCCTCTGCAGTCCAGAAGGTTTTTAACTTGATGTGATCCATTTGTCCATTTTTGTTTTGGTTCCCTGTGCTTGTACGGGTATTACTCAAGAAATCTTTGCCCAATCTAATGTCCTAGAGAGTTTCTCCAGTGTCTTCTTTTAGTAGTTTCATAGTTTCAGGTCATAGATTTAAGTCTTTAATCCATATTGATTTTATTTTTGTATATGGTGAGAGAAAGGGATTTAGTTTCATTTTTATGCATATGGATATCCAGTTCTCCCACCACCATTTTTTGAAGAGACGGTCTTTTCCCCAATATACATTCTTAGAAACTTCGTCGAAAATGAGTTCACTGTAGATTTATGGATTTATGTCTGCATTCTCTATTCTGTTCCATTGGTCTATGTGTCTCTTTTCTTTGTACCATGGTGTTTTGGTTACTAGCTCTGTAGTATAATTTGAAGTCAGGTAATGTGATTTCTCCAGTTTTGTTCTTTTTGCTGAGGATAGCTTTGGCTATTCTGGTTTTTTCGTGGTTCCATGTAAATTTTAGGATTCTTTTTTCTATTTCTGTGAAGAATGTCACTGGTATTTTGATAGCGATTGCACTGTCTGTAGATTGCTTTGGTAGTATGGACATTTTAAAAATATCCATTCTTCCAATCAATGAACATGGAGTATCTTTCCATTTTTTGTGTCCTCTTCAATTTTTTACATCAACGTTTTACAGTTTTCATTGTAGAGATCTCTCATTTATTGAGTAAAAGTTATTCCTAGGTATTTATTTCATTTGTAGCAATAGTAAATGAGATTACTTTCTTGATTACCTTTTCAGATTGTTTGCTGTCGCCATGTAGAAATGCTACTGATTGTTGTATGTTGATTTTGTATCTTGCAACTTAACTGAATTCATTTATCACTCCTAATAGTTATTTGTTGGAGTCTTTAGGTTTTTCCAAATATAAGATTGTATCATCTGCCAACAGGGATAATTTGACTTCTTCCTTTCCAATTCAGATGCCTTTTTTTTTCTTTCTCTTGTCTGATTGCCCTCACTAGGACTTTGAGTATTATGCTGAATAACTAGTGAAAGTGAGCATCCTTGTCTTGTTCCAGATCAGTTTTTCCTCATTTGCTGTGATACTAGCTGTGGGTCTGTTGTATGTGGCTTTTATTTTGTTTATGAATGTTCCTTCTATACCCAGTTTTTATCATGAAGGGTGGTGAATTTTATCAAAGGCCTTTTCATCATCAACTGAAATTATCATATATTTTATATCCTTCATTCTGTTGATATGACATATCACATTGATTAGTTTGCATACGATGAACAATCCTTGCATCCCTGGGATAAACCCCATTTGGTCTTGAATAATATTTTAATGTGTTTTTTTTAATCCATTCAGCCACTCTATGTCTTTTGATTAGAGAATTTAGTCCATTTAGATTCAATGTTATTATTGATAAGTAAAGACTTACTCCTGCCATTTTGTTTGTTGTTTTTTGTGATCTTCTCTTCCTTCTTTCCTTCTTTCTTGTCTTCCTTTTAGTGAAGATGATCTTCTCTGGTGGTATGTTTTAATGTCTTGCTTTTAATTTTTTATGTATCTGCTGTATGTTATTTTATTTGAGGTTACCATCAGGTGTGCAAATGATATCATATAACTCATTTTTAAACTGATGGCAACTTAATGCTGATTACATACACAAACAAGCAAAGGGAAAACTAATACAAACTCTACACTTTAACTTCAGCTCCCTACTTTTTATATCTGTATCTGTTTATATCTTATTAGACTGTGTCTTGAACAGTTATTGTAGTTATTATTTATGATAGGTTCATTTTTTAGCCTTTCTACTCAAGATATGAGTAAGTTATACACCACAATTACAGTGTTGTAATATTCTGTGTTTTTCTGAGTACTTATTATTACCAGTGAGTTTTGTACCTTCAGATGATTTCTTATTGTTCATTAACATCATTTTCTTTCTGATTAAAGAACTCCCTTTAGCATTTCTTGTCTAGACAGGTCTGGTGTTGAATAAATCCCTCAGCTTTTGTTCATCTGGGAAAGTATTTATTTCTCCTTCATGTTTGAAGGATATTTTCATTGGATATACTATTTTAGGATAAAAAGTGTTTTTCTTTCAGCACTTTAAATATGTCACGCTACTCTCTTCAGACCCGTAAAGTTTCCACTGAGAAGTCTGCTTCCAGACATGTTGGAGCTCCTTTGTATGTTATTTGTTCCTTTTCTCTTGCTCCTTTTAGGATCCTTTCTTTATCCTTGACTTTTGGGAATTTGATTGTTAAATATCTTGAGGTAGTCTTATTTGAGTTAAATATGCTTGGTGTTCCACAACATTCTCGTACTTGAATACTGGTATCTTTCTGTAGGCTTGGGAAATTCTGTGTTATTACCCTTTTAAATAAACTTTCTACTCTAATCTCTCTGTCTACCTCCTCTTTAAGGCCAATAACTCTTGGATTTACCCTTTTAAGGCTATTTTGTAGGTCTTGTGGGCATGCTTCATTCTTTTTTATTCTTTTTTCTTTTGTCTCCTCTGAGTGTGTGTATTTCAAATAGCCTGTCTTCAAGCTCACTAATTCTTCCTTCTGCTTGATCAATTTTGCTATTAAGAGACTGTGATTGATTCTTCAGTATGTGCTGCTGGTGAGGGAGGGGAAGAGTGGTGCAGGCAATTCAAGACTCTCTTTCCTACCTTCTTCAGTGCCTCTTTCCTTAATATGATGTTAAAACCAAATAGTGTGGTCGCTCACCTGGTTTTTAGTTCTTATGAAGGTGCTTTGTTTTGTGAATAGTTGTTCAATTTGGTGTTCCTGTAGGGATGGGGGAGGGGGGGGATGATTTCTGGAGGCCTTTGTTTGGCTATCTTGTTCCACCTCCTCCTTACATTTTATCATTTTTTAACCTTTTAAGTTTTATTAGAGACAAACTCTCACTATCTTGCCCAGGCTAGCCTTGAACTTCTGACCTCAAGTGATCCTCCCACCTCAGCCTCTCCAATAGCTGGTACTGCAGGCACACACCACCACACCCAGCTTCTAGTCCTGTTCTTTATGCCAAGATTTAGTGTCATTTCTTCAACTGCCTGGATGTCATTTTACATGCACCCCACCTGCCGTCTTCACCACAACACATTTAAAACCACAATCGCCTTTATCTAGGATCATTTCCAGATAGTGGCCAGTCTCATTAGGAAGATGAGAATTCACAGAATACTACAGAAATTCATCAGTGATTAAGCTTTGTTTACAAAAAAAAAAAGCGATATGACAGAATCAGAGAGTTCCCTAGGCTCCAGTCATCAGAGATTTTAAGGCAAAGGCTACACATATTCTATAATTAAACCAGAGATAGATGGGAGTGGCTGTCAGGAAATCTGGTCCACAGTAAAACAGCAGAACAAAAGCTGATATCTGTTAATTAAGGCAAAGTATTGGGACGAGAAAACTTACAAGGGTTCTATTGCAGCAACAGAGAAGGATCTGCTTACTGAAGAAGGTTTTAGAGCTGTCTAATTAGATCCTATGTTTATTGTAAAAACCCCCAGGCTTTCAAGAGCCTCCGCAAGTCCAAGTCCCCTTAAGCAAGGACTACTTCTCCAATAAGGAGGCTCTGGTATCTAGTCCACCCCCATGGAGAGATAATGAGGTTCTGCCTAGGGAAGGGCAAAAAGAATGATCTGACTGTATCTCGGGCCCCAAGAATTTAGTAGGCTGGTTCTCCCTCCACAGGCATGACAGAGCATGTTTGCCCTCATCTCTGGGACAAGCATCAAAACCTTTGATGCTATTCCCTGCTTTCCAGGCAGACTTGAGGGTATCTGGCAGTCTGAATCTGCAGACAAGCAGATTAGTGATAGTGTAGTAAGCGTCCTAAAGTGAAAATCACAGTAAAGATAGCATGCTGTCTTTGGAAAGGCGTGGAAGGATAGATAATGGTGAGGGGAGTGGAAATAAGGAGTGGCAGTGAGGGAAGGATATTAATCTTACTTATTTAATCTTTATTTTGAAATGGTTTCATCTGTTACACAGAATAGGTACACTTTGTGTAGGAGATAGATGCTGACCATATTTGGTTATCACCTCCTCTTGGAAGCCTCCCATGATTCCTCCATATGGAGTCAGGTGTCCTTTCTCTCTTTTTCCAATGAATTTTATTTATCTCTGTATTATATCACTAATCAAATTCGACTGTATTTATGGTTCACCCTTGTCCATCCCTCCCATTACACTAAGCTCCTCAAGAGTTGGGAATGATGAGGGCATGTACTGTGACTGGCACACAGAATGCTCTAATACAAATTAATTGATGGATTGACTGAAGATAACAACCCCTCACTCAATACCCTACTTCAGAGATCGGCAACCTTTTTCTATAAAGGGCCAGATAGTAAATATCTTAGGCTCTGCAGACCATACGGTTTGCACAACTACTCTACTGTGTCATTGTGGCATAGAAGCAGCCATAGGCTGCTTACATTCATAAAATGTAAATGAATAGGTGTAGCTACATTTCATTAAACTTTATTTACAGGTACTGAAATTTAAATTTCACATAATTTCCACGGGTCACAAAATATAATTTCTTCTTTTGATTTTTTTTCAATGATTTCAAAATGTAAAATCCATTCTTAGTTCACACCCTGTACAAAAAGAGGCAGCAGGCCAAATTAGCCCAGGGGTCATAGTTGGAGGATACCTACCTTCCCTGAAAGGCATGGCTGGTAACCAAGGAAATTCTACTTAAAGGGATGATTATTCACATCATATAATAGGTACTGAGTAACTTTGGGTATGTCCCAAACTTTCAACAACTATGAAAATTGAGGTAGTATCACAGAATTTTGTAAAGAAGAAATTATATAAGGAACCATATCATCATTGCAAGTTATGTAATTTCATTTGTGAGGAACATGAAAGCCTGTTGATAATAACAGTAACTAATATTTGTTGAGTACTTCTTATGACTAGACTTTGTTCTGTGATTCTTCAATGAATGAATCCACTTAAATATCACAACCATCCTGAGAAGTAGGTTCTATTGTTATCCAACTTAATAACTAAAGTATGAATAAATTCCCTAAACCTCAAAATTAAAAATTGGTAAGGGTGTGGTTTTTGAGCCAGGCAGTCCAACTCCAGAGTATGTTCGCTAACCACTAAATATACCACCTCTTAAGAGAATAACAAAAGAAAACTTTCAAATATTTCTCTAAGCTTTCTCTTTCCCGTTCTCGAGACTAGAAGAGTGAGCTGAATGAGAATGACTGGCAAGGACTGCAATGTGAATTACAACCTCACCTAGAAACTAGATATCTATGAAGATGGAAATCTAAATTACCAGCTGGCAAGCTGTGGTGATGTGGCCCCTGTTTAACCTAGGAGATTTTGATAGGCATACAGACACATGGGCCTATCCAGAAAGGAGCTAGTCTTCACAACTAGATCATCATCTGTTTGGGAACTCATGCATGCTATTAAGTAAGTGAGTTTACTGTGTGTCTTAGTCCATTTGGGATGATATAACAAAATACATAAACTGTATGTATTAACATACAAACAATAGAAATTTATTTCCCACAGTTCTCAAGGCTGGGAAGTCATTAAAAAGTGAGCAAGATCTGGATGGACAGAGATGTACCCATTAGGTCTGCTGAGCCACCAGAGAGTGATGAAGTATTTGATTCTTCCACTATGAAGCAGTAAGAGAGCTAACGCCACAGAATATTGGCCAATATAGCAAGTATAGGAACTAATGAATTCAGAAAGCATTGAGGACTTCCTCTGATGAATGGTGTAAAAGAAAGGTACCAGTTCAGAGGTGGTGCAGCATCTTTCTGCAGGTCCCTTTGAATGCCGTGAAAGGATGTAATAAAGCATAAGAATTTTACATAGCTCAAACATACAAAAATTTTTCTGGCCCAGCTCATTACCTGCATCCACAGAATTGAAGTAGTTCTATCTCAGGGTAAACAATGTACTTTTTAGGATCACGAAGTGGTTCTGAGGACCCACTGACAAATATCAAAAGATCCGTATATACCCGAGATTGGTATGAATATTCATGTGCATGTTTCTGGGGAAGCAATTCATTGCATTCATCAGAAATTTGAAAGTTCAAAAGTTGAAAGGTCCTTGTAAGCTAAGTGGTATCACTACATTTTCAAGTACGTTCTCAAACAGGCATTTTCAACATTTGACCACCTGAGTGCAAACTGGATTGTAAGTTTTTGAGTAGCTCAGTTTAAATCAATCTAGGCTTGACCAGAGGTAACCTAGGAAACTCAGAGATATCAACCCATTCCTCCCCAATCGAGAAAGAGAGAGAGAGAGAGAGAGGAAAGAATATGTATGTTACACCCAGATTATTTCTGTAGTCTATTCACTTTCCCACTTTCCTTGAGAGCTGTGTTACATCTGTTTTCTCTGTCTCTATCAGCCAATTCTCCTGCTTCCTACTTCACTGAGAAAACTAAAGTTATCAGGAGAAAAATTCCACAGATTCTCACCTTCTCATCTACCCACCACTGGGTACTGACACTCAAATTCACTTTTCCCACCTGTTACTGTTTTCCTCCTCAGCACTGGATTCCATTCTTTCTCAAGGATATCACTCAGCAAATCTCTTCCATCTTTCATTCAAACATCACTTTCTCCTTTCGTTTGGATCATTTCCATTAACACACAAAACAAGCTACAAGCTATTATTTATCCTATCCTAAAATACCCCCCCCACACACACACACACACAATTTTGCCCCACTTTTCCATTCCTGCATCTACTTCCAGAAAGCCCAACATATAACAATGTCCAAAACTAAATTTCTGGGATTTATTGCTCAAATCCACTCTCCTTCTCCATCTCTCATTTCTGTTGATAGTAACTGCATCCTCCCAGTTTCTAGGGCTAAAAACTTTAGAATCATCCCCGACTTTTCGTCTTACACCCATGTTCAATCTGTTAGGAAATCTCACAACAGATTCCTACTTATCATTCAAGGTTCTAATTAAGTTCCTATATTTCTTCTTGAAGCTTTCCAGAATATTTCTGACTTCACAGGGCTCTCTCTTTTTCTACATATCTCTGCTGGCACTTCAGTTGTGTGTTGTAATGCTTGTAAATATTATCTTTTCTAACTCACTACAAATATGAATTATAACTCAGACTGTCTGCCTCCTACAGGACTAAACACACTAATGTGTATTTAGTAAAGAATCCATAAACATCACTCTAAGTGCTTGTTTTTGCTGCAAGTTTCCAATAAAATTGGTACACAAACAATACTTACTTCTATTAGTGATGTTTGACATCAGATCTTCTAAATTTCCTGCATTTGCAAAGATATCTGTCATTTCTCCAAACACCAGCATCATGAGAGGAAGTCCAGCCCCATGGATGATGGCAGCCAAAGTTCCCACCACCATATACAACTTGTCAAGCCAATTTGAATAGCGAAACTAAAAAGAGAGAAAAAAGAATAGCAGAGGAAAAATTAGTACAGTTTCATGGAAGATTTGCTTTTCCTTCAAAATATATCCAAAATCCAAACATTTTTCAGACTACTACTGATACCACCCTAGTCCAAGACACCCTCTACCTTTGCTAAATTATTGCAATAGTCTAATAAGAAATGGACATTTGATTCTTCCATTGAGTTCTGGCCTAATTCTTCATATTGGACTTGGTCTGTCTTCTTATATGAAGTCTAATGAGAAGGATGGGACATTCTGGGAAACTGTAAAAGTATTTAATGGTACTATAATATAGTATTTGTTGCTCTAGTTTCTAAGAATAGAAGCCACTTATCATCTCATGGGCAAAAACTTGAATGCCAAAGGCCCCTCTGAGGATACCATGGAGGAAACGTTGTGTTGCTTTAAGAAAGTGGTTTGGGTTAAAGACCTGCCACACAATGGAACTGGTATAAAGGTAAAATGATTTGAAGATAATTAGGCCTCAAGAATGAGCAGAAAAAAGAAAGGAATGAGTCTGATGCATGCTTGTCAAGGAACATTTTTTCTGAGAAGACAGAATATGGCAATAATGAATGACCTACATTGGAGATCTGCATAATCTCTTTAAATGTAGGCAGGTCATAGGAAGGAAAGAAAAGCTTCTCTGAACCCAAAAAGTTACAGGAAAAGGACACAGTTAAGAGGAATGGGCTCAGGGCCCCCTTGGGAAGTGATTAATACTGCTTCCCTATAACTCAAGGAACTAGCTAAGGATTGAAAGAAAACCAAAGGGAAAAAAAACAGAAATGGGGTAAAGCCAGCTGTGGGTGTCTATGGATAAATCCCAGGGCAGAAGGTTAACATGTGGATGCAAGGTGTAGCTGTAGGCAACAGGTTTGTAATGCAGGGAGGAAACTGGGTAAAAAAATCATAGGCCTAGGCAGGAAATATAAACCAAAACAAAGATTAGGCAGCAAAAAAGACATAGCCACAGACAGCAAGATTTTAGAACTTACTTATACTTCACAAGGGGATAGAAACCAATCCTAGAGTTAGCTTACATGAATCTTACAGTAGCAACTGGGGGATTTGGTACTGGCCTGCCGAGTGGAGAAATAAAGAATGGTTATTACCAGTAATGAATGGCAGTCCATAAAGCAGGAGATAAAAAGTAAAGCCTAATTATGAAATAATTAATGAAAATTAAGATATGGTGTGTAAAAAAGGGTATCTAATAGATACTTAAGTATTTGCATTTACCCTTTTTCTAGCTCTTAAAAGTGTTATCAAATGAGCTTAAGTTTGGGTTCATGGCATAACTTTCCATGTTATTTATGGGTTGATGATCTAAAAACATCATCATATTTACAGATTAAAACATTAATGGGACAACACGTTTTGGCATATTTTTTCATATTTCATTGAAACACTGGCTAAATTTTGCACTACGTACTTTGTCTTAGATAAGAATTCATCTGCTTCCTTAAACAAAAATGAAAGGGAAGAGGTCTTCTTTTAGAGATTATATTAAAGTAGATAAAATATCAAACTCCTTAGTACAGGAAGAGAAGATAGTTGATATGAAAAAATTTCTCCCATCACCACCAATACAGGACATTTTACCTCCAGAACTGTCACTGGCCATAATAAAAATAAGTGGATCATGAAAGTAGACATTTACTGAATGCCTATTCAATGACAGATAAAATCCAGAGATAAATGCCAAAGATATAACTCTGCCTTCAGAGAGATTAAAGAAAAATGTGTATGCAATACATGCTCTGCATGCTTTGACAGCACAGTGTATAGAATAGACATAAAACTGAGTCAATCATCATTCCCTCCTTTGTGAAAAGGCTTCATATGATAAAAGAGGTGATGCTTCCTTCCAGCTTTGAAAGTTTACCAAGTGTAGCTGGGTGCGGTGGCTCACACCTGTAATCCCAGCACTTTGGGAGGCCAAGGCGGGCAGATCACGAGGTCAGGAGATCAATACCATCCTGGCTAACACAGTGAAACCCCGTCTCTATTAAAAATACAAAAAAGGAAATTAGCCGGATGTGGTGGCAGGCTCCTGTAATCCCAGCTACTCGGGAGGCTGAGGCAGGAGAATGGTGTGAACCTGGGAGGCGGAGCTTGCAGTGAGCCGAGATCGCACCACTGCACTCCAGCCTGGGCGACAGAGTGAGACTCTGTCTCAAAAAAAAAAAAAAAAAAAAAAAAGGCATTTAAGCCAAAAAGAAAAGTAAACTGAGACAGAAAAGAGCACAATGTGCTTAAAAAAGACTGGGGACCCTCAAGTTTGGGGTGTAAAGTGTGGAAACAGAAATAGCTGACTGATCAAAAGACACCCCTCACTGAGCTGGGAAAATTGGAATTACATCTCTTAATCTTAGACTAGAAGGAAGGAGATTAAAGTGAGTACTAATTTTCCAGGAATAAAGACAGAAAATTGAAAGAGTTCAGAACCTCATATTTCCTTTTTTTTTTTTTTATTATTTTTTATTTGTTTATTTTAACTTTTAAGTTCATGGGTACAAATACAGGTTTGTTACATACGTAAACTTGTTTCATGGGGGGTTGTTGTACAGATTATTTCATCACCCAGCTATTAAGCCTAGTACTCGTTAGTTATTTTTCCTGATCCTCTCCCTCCTCCCACACTCCACCCTCCGAAAGGACCCAGTGTGTGTTGTTCCCCTGTAGGTGTCCATGTGTTCTCATCATTTAGCTCCCACTTTTAAGTGAGAACATGTGGTGTTTGGTTTTCTGTTCCTGTATTAGTTTGCTAAGGATAATGGCCTCCAGCTCCAGCCATGCCCTGCAAAGGACGTGATCTCGTTTCTTTTTATGGCTGCATGGTGTTCAATGCTTTATGTGTACCACGTTTTCTTTATCCAGTCTATAATTGATGGCCATTTAGGTTGATTCCATGTCTTTGCTATTGTGAATAGTGCTGCAATGAACATACAATGCATGTGTCTTTATAATACAATGATTTATATTCCTTTGGGTATACACCCAGTAATAGGTCAAATGGTATTTCTGTCTTTAGGTCTTTGAGGAATCACCACACTGTCTTCCACAATGGCTGAACAGTGTATAAATGTTCCTTTTTTTCCACAACCTTGCCAGCATCTGTTATTTTTTTACTTTGTAATAATAGCCATTCTGACTGGTGTTAAATGGTTTCTCACAGTGGTTTTGATTTGCATTTCTCTAATGATCAGTGATGTTGAGCTTTTATTATATAATTGTTGGCCACATGTCTTTTAAGAAGTCTCTATTCATGTCCTTTGCCCATCTTTTTATTGGGTTGTTTGTTTTTTCTTTGTAAATTTGTTTAGGTTCCTTATAGATGCTAGAACCTCATATTTCTTAATGACATGAAGCAAGATTGATTTCTAGAGAGAAGGGGGTGGGAAGATTTGAAGAAAGTGGTAACATAATGCTGAGTAGGACAAAAGCCTCAGTCAAATGCCCTCGCTCTGTAGTTTATTAGGAAGGAGACTTTAGGGGAAAAAAATCTTAACAACCTTGAGTCTCAGTTTCTGAATTTACAAAATGAGGAAAATATTCATACATACAGAAAACCTTACATAGCTGTTATGAGGGTAAAAATGAGAATACAAGAAACTTATTGAGCATACAATATGCAAATATATGATATAAGCAGATAATGTTACTGGTTTTGAAAATACAATAATTAACAAGACTTTTCACTCTCATAAAGTCAAAAAGCAGGCAGACTAAAAAACGTTGTAACCAGGTGAAATGTAAAATAGAAGTATAAACTAATTGTAATTGGAGCTTTTAAAAGAGGAAATGCGCTGGGCATGATGGCTCACATCTGTAATCCCAACACTTTGGGAGGCTGAGGGCAGGAGGATCGCTTGAGCCCAGGAGTTTGGTACAGCCTGGGCAACATAGGAGACCCTCTCTCTACAAAAAAATTTAAAAATTGTTTGGGTGTGATGGCATGTGCCTGGGGTCCTAGCTACTCCAGAGGCTGGGGTGGGAGGATCACTTAAGCCTGGGTGGTTGAACCTGCAGTGAGCTGTGATCATACCACTGTACTCCAGCCTGGGTGACAGAGTTAAGACCTAAAAAAAGAAAGAGAGAGAGAGAGAGAGGAGAGAGAGAGAGAGAGAGGGAGAGAGAGAGAAAGAAAGAAAGAAAGAAAGAAAGAAAGTTTGATTAGACGCTAAAAGGAAAGAGAGAGAAGGTGAACCAGAACCACATAAAAGGCAAATCAGTGCCTAATGCCAAAGACTGGGCTTCCCAGGGCAAAGAAGTAGAAGGTACTGACAGGAGAGAGGTTTAGGTAACATTCACCAGATTAGATGGCAAACATGACTTGGATTTGAGAGAGAATTAATTCATTCATTTATTCATTTAACATTCAAGGGATATGTGAATATTTTAAAATATCTTTCAAATATTTGAAAGAACCTAATAAGGTCAGGCTTGGTTCTAGGTACTGGTAACAACAGTGAGTAAGAAAAGCTATCTATCCTCACAAAGCATACACTCTAGTGCATACACTAAAAGGGGGAATAGATGTATTCAACATTCATTCAATATTTAAGTTCCTATGAAAGTTCCAGGCACCATTCTAGGGCATTTGGGTTATAGTAGAGAACAAAATATACAAAAAATCTCCTGCCTCCACGGAGCCTACCTTCAGAGAGAAGACAAACACATAAAAAAGAAATCAGACAGTGATAAATATTCAGGAGAAAAGCCATACATGGTATGACACAGAGACAGGCAGGGTCACCTGGTTTAGATTGGCTGGTCAGAGAATGTCTTTCTCAGGAGGTAACATCCATGATGAGACTTCAGTGACAGGAAGGATACAGTTCATCCTGTGATGATCTGGGGACAGTGCATTCCAGGCAGGAAGAGCCAATGCAAAGATACTTAGGTAAAAACCAGCTTGCTGTATCCCAAGGACCAAATAGAATGAACACTGTGGCAAGAGCAGAGTGAGAGGGAATATTTGTCTGCAGTAAAGTCAGAAATAACAGAGGTCAGATATGTAGGGCATTTTGTGATGACAGGAAGGAGTCTGGGTTTTACACTGAACTTCCTGTGTAAGCAGAAAGGAAAGCATTTAATGGTTTTAAGGTAGGGATCAAGGTGATATGATGTGGCTGCTATGGGTAAATTTTTAGAAGAGCAAAAAGGAAGGAGGGATACTAGGAGATGAAAGAGCAGTTGAGAGAGTAAAGTCTTGACCGGGTGTGGTAGACAGAATAATTCTCCCCCCACAGCCTGTCCAAATCCTAATCCCAGGAACCTGTGAATATATTTCTTTACATGATAAAAGGGACTTTGCAGATTTAAAAGATCTCCAGATAGGGGATTACCCTGGATTATCTAGGAGAGCAAATGTAATTACAAGGGTGCTTATAAGAGGGAGGAGGGGCCTGGAGTCAGTAGGAGATGTGATGATTGAAGTAAGAGGTTGGAGTGATGCAAGGAAGGGCCTGTGAGTCTAGAAATGCAAGTGTCCTCTAGAAGCTGAAAAAGGGAAGGAAACAGAGCCTCCAGAAGAAATGCAATTCTGCTGATACCTTGACTTTAGCCCAGTAAAACTTCGATTCCAGAACAGTAAGGTAATAAACTTGTGTTGTTTTAAGCCACTAAGTGAGTGCTATTTTCCTACAGCAGCAATAGGAAATGAATACACAATGTCAAAAGAGGGATGATAAAGAGGCAGGGCAGAGCTGGAAGGAATCACAGGTTGTGGTCAAAGACTGATATACGTGTGTGTGTGTTTATACCTTCATAGAGGAAAGCTCACCCAGAAAATAAGCCCAAGATCCTGTCCACACGTGCAATTTACTAAGGTACTCATGTAATTTATGGGGCGTCGTTGTTGGAACTGAAGAAGTCAGAGAATGTTGAGACTTATTTGTAAGGTCACCAAAATACTCAGAAGAATAACAGGAACATAAGGTGAATGAAGTAGAAGCAATCAAATGCCAAAGTCCTCAAGGAATGGGGGTATAATTCGAGGATACCACCGAAAATAGATAGAAGATAGTATAATTATGTAGAATGAAACTCAAATGACAAAGGAGTTTTCATGAGAATACAAAAAATTTGAAAATGGCTTTGTGGAACTATAGGAATGTCCACATCATCTCCGACTCCTGTGATAAGGGGTTGAGGAACTTAACTTTACAGGCGAGGGCAGCACAAGAAAAAGCCAAAGAGCTGGAGGAAAATCAGCAAACTGTGACATAACAGAAGCAAATACAAAAAATATAGGAGAAAGTCTAAGTGCTGCTGAGAGATCAAGATAGAATTTTAAAATGTCCACTGGATGTAGAGAGAGACAGGAACAGGAGCCAAACTTCAATAGGTTGAGAACTAAGTCAATGGTGAAATCAAGACAGAACGCAAAGGCCACTTTTGTGTGTGAAGGGAGCTGGCAGGGGTGGCTCCATGAAGGGCATCAGTGCCTTGATGTGTCAATGCCAATGGGACAGATCCAGTTGAGAGGGAAAGATGGAAGATACAGAAGAGAATGAGTGGTAATAATGATGTAAGGTCCCTGAGAAGGCAGAGGAGATAGGAGCCAAAGTATGAATGATTAGTCTTAAGACTAAAACTCTGTCATAACTGGAAAGAAGGAGGAGGAAACAGATTCAGACACAGGTAGGTTTTTATGATTATTGCAGCTGTGAAGCTCAAGGAGTGATTATCCATATAACCATAAAAGTCACCCAAGTTGGCTGGAGCACCAAAGTGGAAAGGGAGGATACTGAGCCAGGTGGCGTAGTCTTTGATGATGAGATGGTCATAAGATCAAAAGATAGCAGCAATAAAGAACTCTTCAATTCCAGAGAAATAACAGTTTAACCAATCATAAATGATTACAGTTGTTAAAAGCAACTGGGCATATCTGAGTCTACCCTGCTTAGTCGCTATGTGACCCTGTGATTTTGAATGCATTACTTAACTTCTCTAAGTCAATTTCTTCATCTGGAACACAAGAATAACACAAGTTCCTAAATTGCAGGTACTTATGTCCCTATATGAAGATTATGTCACACAATAAACATAGGGTATTTAACAAATGCCTGGTACAAGGGAAACACTTAACATTGTTAGGTATTATCTATTTAGAAAAAAATTAATGTTTCCATAAGACACACATAATAGAAAGCTCAGAGTTCAATCTACAGTGCACAATTCTTGCAAGAATATATAATCTTTTTTTTTTTTTTGAGACAGTGTCTCACTCTGTCACCCAGGCTAGAGTGCAGTGGCACAATCTTGGCTCACTGCATCTCCACCTCCTGGGTTCAAGTGATCCTCCCACCTCAGCCTCCCGAGTAGCTGAGACTACAGGCATGTGCCACCATGCCCAGCTAATTTTTGTACTTTTCACATAAACAGGGTTTTGTCATGTTGCCCAGGCTGGTCTTGAACTTCAGGGCCCAAGTGATCTGCACACCTTAGCCTTCCAAAGTTCTGGGATTACAGGCGTGAGCCACAGCACCTGACCAAGAGTGTATAATCTCTAAGAAGTTCATTTTGTGTAGAAATTACAGCCCAGCTCTATGTGTCACATTTCCTCACTTGCTTTAGATTTTATTCTACTTTTGTGTTTCTGTAAATGTTGAAACAAGGTCTGATATAAATTTAAAAGGCTAGTATAGAATTTTGAATCTATTCCTTACTTCATCACTTTTTTAAGATTGCTAAAAAATCTCATAGTGGAAATAAATTAACAGACATTGTGTGCAGACAAGAGCTAACACAGCAGCTCTGAGGCTGCCATGTTTAGAAAGGCCTGTATACAAAGGTTGGCCCTTGGCTGGAACTTGGATTTGGGGAGGATTACCACCATTCTAAATGATAAGTATGGCCAAACTATCTGTACAAACAATATGATTCTTCATTCTGCAGTTCTGCCTTCCTTCTATGAGTCTGAAATTTTGGTGCATGCTGGGTAGGTGCCTACATGATCAGTTCCTAATAAAATCCTTGGGCACTGAGTCTCTAATGAGCTTCTCTGATAAACAGCATTCTACAAGTGCTGTCTTAACTCATTGCTTGGGGAAATTCAGTGTGCCCTGTGACTCCATTAGGAGAGAACTCTAGGAGCTTGCACCTGGTTTCTTCTGGACTTCTCCCCACTCGCCTTTTGCCATGGCTGATTTTGCCTTGTATCCTTTTGTTGTAATAAACCTTAGCCATAAATCCTCTGGGTCCTCCTAGTGTGAATCACTGAAGCTGGGCTTCTTGGAAACCCTGAACACACAATGTTTTTTGTCTTCACTGAAAACTATTATTAATAAGCAATGCCAGTGACATCACCAATATATTGTTAAACTTTTATTATGTTCTTGTGTTTATAAGTTTTATATTGAAGTTACATTCAATGTTTTCTATGTTGACTTTTCAGGAAAAAGATGTGAGGAAAATCTATCTAAGTAGTAGAGTACTTCATCAAGAGGCTTAGAATATATTCTCTCTATCCTGGCCCCATTGTACATCCTCAGACAAGTGAACATGTCTGGCTCCAGTTTCTTCATGTGTAAAATTGGAATAATAATAATATCTTTCTCAAAAGGAGTTGTAAGGATTAAATGAGATTAAATATGAAATACTTAGGACAATGCTTGGCACATAGTGCTTTATGTGTGCTATTACTACTACCTTATATTAAAGCTCCATATTTTTATTCTTTTGTGCCTTAAAATGAATTATTGATAACATTGCCTCTATATAGTAGGTCTGTTAAATTTTCTAAAATATAAGACTCCTAAGGTTTAAAAAAATTTAACTACAAATAATAAAAACTGAAAGTCTTAAAGTGACAGCACTGAAATCCTGGGGATAAATACAACTTTAACCTAAACGCTTCTTTCCATACAAGAAAGTAACAATGAAAACTGTCACTTGGTTACTCAAGTAGTCTAAGAATGACTCAAGTACATAGTCTCAGCTCACCAAAATTCCAAAGGGCGTAGAGATAGAATAAAAGCAGGAGTCATGGCAAGAGCAATGGTAGCACAGAAGATCACATAAGGGAACCATAGAGTCCTCAGTGTAAAAGTCACATGACTGTTTTTTCCCTACCTACAACTATTTTTATAGTCAATTTATTAAAATCCATTTTGCAAGACAATCTATCCACTCCCTTACCTTAAAAAAATTGCTGTGTTATGACTGAATTATAAAGCATGTGCTGTTAGACTTAATTGGTTTAGTAGTCTTCCAGGTTCTAATCTCTGGAATCTTTCACCTAACAGTTCACCTAAATTTGTACTCTTAGAAAAAAGGAGTAAGAATCCAGGTAAATAAGAGGTCATTAACTAGGCGGAGGTTGCAGTGAGCCAAGATCACAGCACTGAGGTCATCAACCAACCACACGTATATGATACATGTCTGATTCCAAGTGTGATTAAAGAAAAGCTTCTAAAAAACCACTGTGCAATCAGAAAATGAAATAAAGAGTTACAATAAGGTTTTCGAATTCTAGATTTTCATCTATTTAACACAGGGGAATAATGGCATATGACATATTTGAAATCATAGTAATAAATAATCCATTGCTACCTTTTATTGTTAGTAATGGATTTTGAACTAAAATTTGCAATGGACTAACCTAAATGACCTAAAATTTGCATAGTAATAAATAATCCATTGCTAACTTTTATTGATAGCAACGGACTTTGACCTAAAAAACCTGCCAAATTTCAGAGCCATTAAAGACAGCATTCTATGTGATTGGTTTCCTCTATGCAGATGGGAGAGGTGTTTGTGTAGGTAATGGATCACTGGCAACATAATTCATTAGAAGAATTGAAATCTAAGTCAGGAATGGTGGCTGTAGATTAGTAATATAGATAGCAAGTTATGATCAGCATTCTCCTGAAAATAAGCTAAATCAAACCAATTTATTTTGCATCTCCATTAACATACCCTATACGAAAATCTTACATCAGATGAAATATCTCTTTTCCATGTAAGGAGATGTCAAATTTCCAAAGTATTTTGAATAGTTAATAAATTCAAAACTCACCATTGAAAATACACTGACAGTTGGTTTCTTTTCCTTCTTATCTTTTTCACTGCAAAACAGCAATGGAATTACATAAAACTTTAAAAATTACATATTTTTTAAATTACCCAAATTAACATAGAATGTATATTTAATGACAAATAGGAAGAAGAAATATGTCTATATTATACAGTTAAAAAACAGGATAATAATAGTATGACCCCATTTATAATGTTTAAATATGTTTACATATATCTTAGAAATCTACATACGTGGTTATCACTGAGTGCTGGAATCTCTCTAAAAATATTTTCTTCCTTGTGCCTTTGATATTTCCTGATTTGCTATGATGAATACATACATACACCCTTTGCAATTAGAAAAATATACATACTGAAAAGAGTTCCCTGTTTTTATTCTAATTAGAAAATCATTCATGCTTCCCCTTAATTATGAATCCCCTTAATTGTCATTTGATTAATGATGGCAGTAGACATTTTATCCATCTACTACCCAGATATTATTCTTAATCATTCCCTTTCTAGTGAAGAGAAGTGGCAATTAGATGCTGGGCATAACTAGCCTCAGAAGAAAATTAAATTACTCTTTATGAGCAAATCTAATTGTGAAAAAAATGTCTGGAGTCCTAAATGGACCATTATGAAATAAATGCACGCTAGAAAGCTATGGTCAGAAATGATGTTCTATAAATTGTCAAAAAGTTCTCCTCAGGCATAAGGTCAACTATTATTTTGAGCCCAGATACAAATGAATCTAACTCTGTAGCCCATTTTCTACTCTGTGTAACTGCCACCTAGGATGTGAAAGCAAACCAACCATAACAAATCTGCCTCATCTGTATTTTTGTAGGTATACAAGAAAAACTATTTTAGAAAAGATTTGTGTTATTTTTTACATGGTTTTTAAGTTCATAAGGTAAATTCATCTTTGTCTTTGTTCTTTACACTAAGTGAGGTCAAAAGAGGTGAGGAGACTTCTAAAGAAAAAAATCCAGAGTTTACCCATTTGGCTTTGGAGTAATGTTAGACAGACATAAAATACACAAACACAACTCTTCAGGTTTGGTCCCACCCAATTCCCAGTAAAAGCATGGTTTCAGTATCCCTGGAACCAGGATGAAAGGAGAAAAATAGCCATAAATAGTTGAGTTTTAGCTCTAAGCCTTTTATTTATTTTTTTGTTCTCTAAAACAGCTGCTACTCTGGAGAAGTTATAATGTTCCAGGCACTGGCTAAGTAAGCACTTCCCACACACAATTCATAAACAATTCTATGAGGAAGACACATTTTTGTTCTTTTAGAGACGTAGAAGAGTGAGAAGAGTTAACTTGTCCAAGGTCCACAGCTATAACTAAGCCAATATTTAAATGCCAAGTCTGTTCCCTGACCACCAAACTATAAGGTGCAACCTCAGATTTCTGAGATACTGCATCACATTAAAATGCACTTTCACACAAACTCTCACCCCTACTAGATAACTTACTTATCCCCATTAGCACAAAAAACAGTGCTTAGAAAGACAAGTCATTCATCAAACATCATTTTAATAAATAATCTTTGCTAATAGTCATATTCCAAATAGGACTATTATCCCAGCATTATCTATTACCAAAGCCATATGCTTCTTTACAATCCCATGTTAAAATAGATTTAAATCAATGGCAATGAACACAATTTAATAAGAACTACTTTAAAATATAATCTCTAATTTGAAAAAAAAAAGTCTATAGGCCATGATAGAACCAATAATAGAAATATGTGAAAGATCATACAATTTTATTTACTGTTTCTCTTCACATACCCTCAATATTTCTTAGTTAAATCTACCTAAATGTTTGTATCATAAGTACATAATTCTTTAAGCTATCAAGTTTTCAAAAATACAAAGTTAAAAACAAAAAGTGGAATACCTACCCTCCACTCTATGGAGTCTTTTTCATGGTTTATATGAACATTTTTGTTACAAAAATTTTCAATCGCAATGACATGTTCTCCTACCATTATCACATCTAAGAAAAGTGATTACAATTCTGATATTGGCTAATATCTAATGCACATTAAAATCTCCCAAGAATGTTTTCCATAGGATTTTTTCCTTGTTGAACTTTTAGGTTGTTTTTGTTTTGTTTTGTAATGTTCACACACTACGTTTGGTAGTTATATCTCTTTAGTCTCTATTAATCTAGAAGTCCTCCTTTTATTTTTTTAACATTGACTTTTGTAAAGGAACAAGAACAGCTGTCTTACAGAATGTCCCACATCTTGGGTATACCTGTATCAAACTGAATACAAATGGGAGGTGCAATAAATGTAAAATACACATCAAACAGGAGATTTAGCATAAAAGAGAATGTAAACTATCTTATTAATCATTTTGATTACATGTAGAAAATCCAATCTTTTGGACATATTGAGTTCTATAAAATATATTTACGAAATTAGTTTATCTTTTTATTTTCATTTTTTACTGTTGCTACTAGAAAATTTTAAATTACAAATGTGGCTCACATGATATATCCATTGGACAGCCCCAGTCTACAAGTTTAATTGTATACAGACTCAATGTTTTTGCAGATATATTAATATTTGCTAGGTGATGTTGTTTACTCAAAATCCAAGTGATGAGTCATTTACTACAGTCCATTCTACCGTGAGAGATACCAGGTCTGATCACTCGGTTAAGGTGCTAACTGCAAAATCTTTAATTGGAGAAGCATATTCTCCTTCCAATTAGTAAACATTCTGAAGAAAATTCTTAGATACAACATTTTTCTGATAATTTAGAGTTCATTGACAATCCTTGCCTGAATCTATTATAACAATGGAAGTTCCAAAATGATAGCTGGAATTTTTCTCTAAAGATCATTGCTTTATTTTCTCTACCTCTCACACTTTCTTTCAGTTTCCCTTCTCTCAGAATATTAAGCATTCAGCAGTAGCATTCAGTATCTCAAAATCAGTTACAGTTATGATGTTCTTTGATGCTCAAATTGTCCCAGAGTTGGCCATTGGAAGCATCTTCCAGACAGTTTCAGTGTGCTTTCGACTACTCCATTAAACTCCACTTCCTTATTTTCAGGTACCACAAGATACTCCAGGCTCACTTTCTATTTTTCCTGTCCCAGACCTGGCTGAAATTAGCTACTGAGGGGTTCATTTCTTTTAGGGAGGAATGGTATTTAGAAACCCAGATCTGGTACTAACAGTGCTCATTGTTACTGTCCCTTTCAGTGGACTGAAAATGAACTATTAAAAGATTATGAATTCATATTGAAATTTCTAATTCAAACTTAACATTATTTTTAAAAATGTATTTGATTTCCACATTTGTATTTTTTCTCTTACACTGAAAAGCTTGGTTTCTTATAATATTAATGTGTTTACTAATTTATCTTATAATTTACATTACAGTTTCTAATATTATTAAACTTACTAGTTTATTTTACAATTTACTACTAAGAATGAATCTATTTAGTGAAGTTTTAAATATTCTATAAAGGCAGAGCACCATGATCAAAATTTACTTTAAATAATTATTTTCCCTATATGATTACATTACCAATATTATATACAGATATTTATTGCCAGTTAACAACCTAAATGTACTTTTGACCTTCTGTCTCATCAGCCAGGCCACAAACACGCGATGTTTACATAGCCATTTACCGGAAGCAAGAGCCTGGACCACAGAGCAGATCACCAGCAGCATATGGCTCACGTGTGGGCGACTTGAAAAGCAGAAGTTCATAAGACAGAAACACATATGAGCATCCGCCTGTCTGGGGCAGGAAAGCTGAGAAAGAGGCACACCAAGACTAAGGGAAAGAGGCCGGGAAGGGTAAAAAGGTGAAATGAAAAGAGGTTGGTGAATGACTAAGAACGGTTGGATAGGACAAATAAGTTCCAATGTTCGATAGCAGACGAGGGTGACTATAGTTAGCAATATATTGTGTATTTCAAAGTAGCTAGAAGACTTAAAATGTTATCAACACATAGAAATGAAATATACCTAAGGTGATGTATCCTTCAAATACCCGGACTTGATCATTACACATTCCGTGCATGTAAAAAACGCGTCCATGTACCCCATTTCATAAATATGTAAAATATTATGTATCATTAAAAGAAAGAACAAAAAAGACAGGGAAAATGCATATGCTGTGCTCCACTCAGCCAACAAACTTCTGCTCTAAGCAGGGATATTGATTCCAAAGGCTGGCTTACGTTTCTTAAAATAAAAATAATTAAAAACAACATGTCATTTATTTCAGAGCTGGAGGCTAGAAATAAATTACTCAAATCTCGCAACTATGTAAACTATGAAAATGAAACAAACTAGTTACCTTTTATTGTTCAGTTTAAAAAAGTTCTTCTTCTTTGCTCCTCCATTGCGGTCCCCTTCAAGATCCATCCCGACCTGAAGAGAAACCGCAGCTCATTAGCCAAATGCATGCGCCTCAGGCGCGCTGGAGGTGAGACTAACCTCTAGTCCCCCGTCGAAGCCAGAGAGCAGTAAGAGGGAGCGCCCGCCGTTGATGCCCCAGCTGCTCTGGCCGCGATGGGCACTGCAGGGGCTTTCCTGTGCGCGGGGTCTCCAGCATCTCCACGAAGGCAGAGTTGGGGGTCTGGCAGCGCGTTCTGGACTTTGCCCGCCGCCAGTGCGATTCTCCCTCCCGGTTCCAGTCGCCGCGGACGATGCTTCCTCCCACCCACCGCCCGCGGGCTCAGAGACCAGGTCCCCGCACCGCGCGGGCTGTGCGCGCTCCGGGCAACATGGTCCAGTGCCACTACGGTTTGGGCGCTGCTCCAGGAGCTCCTGAGTCTAGATCTAACCCCACTTGGTCCCCATGGACTTGCCAGAGGACTTCACACTATCCACGCCTCAAGAAGCCCTTCTCCCGTGAAGACCAAGTTCAGGAAATCTGAAAGCCTGACACTTGGGAACTCTCCCATAGTAGCTCCCAGCTTTGCGTGCCCCTACCTCGCGCTCCTTGGAACGGCCACCAAGACGTGAAATTTTGGAAGAAGATACTCCGACTTTAGTGGAAAGACCTAAAGGAAACGAACAGCGGCCTCTGCTTCTTTGAGCTTGGAAGAGCCGCTGCTCGAATGAGCTGAGGCTTCCTGTGGCAAAGAGAGCGAAGCGGCTGTGCTCAGCCCACGCCCCGGCGCTGTTCCTGCCCAGCCAATCAGCCTCACCACAGATGACTGCTCCCGGCCCGGATTGACTGAATGCTGATTCCTCGAGAAATTGCGAAACAGGTTGAATTTCCAGGAGGAATGTTCTGGCTTCCGTTGCACCTCTCTAGAAAGGGCAAGTAGAGAAACGCGCATCAGCTGAATCATTGGGGACATTTCAACTTATGTAGACACGTCTTTCAAAGTTCACATAAGTCTTCATATCCATATAACTACAGGACGTAGTTAAGGGAAATTTTCTCGGGATTCGCATTTAATACAGTTAATACAAAAACTCCGACCTCTCCAATTCTGTATCACCTTTCTGCTTCCTAACACCTTTGAAAAGGCTAGGAGAAATTTTTCTGCAGTGGTCTTTCTTCAGCATGCTTGACAGTTTCTGAGTTACATCTGTTCATCCTTTATTTGATGATAAATGGAATGAAAGAAAAAGGAAGTTTTAAAAAATATATAGAGACAGGTATTTCAAGATACAAATGCTATTTCAAAGTGTGTAATATTTTAAAACTTCAGACGTCAGATCAATGCCCGTGTTTTTCCAGGGCATTTTAAATTCTTACATTTTAATTCAAATTAGTAAAATAAACATAGCATGTTTTAGCATATTACATTAGTTGTAATTTCCTTCCATATTTACTGCCAACATTTAATATTTTTTCCTGTCCACTATTTGCTTCAAACTGAGGAAAAGTACGTGCAATCTGCACAATTCAAAATTGTAAAGCAATGCTAACTCACATCAGAGCTTTTCTTACTTCTTATGAACATAGAGGAAATAGGTTTGTTGTATCCTCTAGTCTACATTCTATGACTTTCACATATTACCTATCAGTTTATTGCATAAGTTTAGAAGAAGAAAATCACTTTGTTTTTTACTGCATAGTCTGAGGATGTTTCCACTTTCTTTAAAGAACTCATACTTCAAAGCCATAATTTTTTTCTATTCTTGACTACAAATTTTCCTTACCTTGATATATTTTGTTCTTGGCCTTACAATACAATGAAGTTTTCTTTTGTTTTTCTTTCTTTTTTCTTTTTTTTTTTTTGAGACGGAGTCTTTCTTTGTCACCTAGGCTGGAGTGCAGTGGCAGGATCTCGGCTCACTGCAAGCTCCGCCTCCCGGGTTCACGCCATTCTCCTGCCTCAGCCTCCCAGGTAGCTGGGACTACAGGCTCCCGCCACCACGCCCTGCTAATTTTTTGTATTTTTAGTAGAGACTGGGTTTCACTGTGTTAGCCAGGATGGTCTTGATCTCCTGACCTCGTGATCCGCCCGCCTCGGCCTCCCAAAGTGCAGGGATTATAGGCGTGAGCTACAGCCCGGCCTCTTTTTTTTTTTTTCCCACAAATTGTTAATTAGGCTTCTAACAGGCCACTATTTTTTCCACATGTTCTAATTGCATATGCATGTGTACAGCATTGTTCACTGTTTAAAGGCTTAACAACAACCCTGTGGTCCATCTGGGGTAAATGTAAAAGCTTTCATCTTCATTACATGCGTTTTTAATCTTATTTGTGCCTATGATCTCTGTTTTCACTTTTGTTTTGCTTTGTTGCTTTATCTCACCTTTCATTTATGTAATCTTGTTGTATTTTATGTATCCTTTTGAATGGCCTTAAACCCTCCCTAAACAGTGCAGGATATAAATACAGTGCTATACTGTTATGTTGATTATACTATTTCTACAATCTTGAGCATCAGGTAAAGATCTCTATCAAAGATATAAGTAAGTTAAAGATCAGAATAACACAGATTTTAAAAATAAGATTCTACCATTCTATTATATTGTGTTCAATTTCTTTGCTCCACTGACATGAAAGTGTGAATATAAAACATGATGGACCTAAAACAAACTAGCTCTTGCTACTTTCAACAGTCCTTGGTTTCTTGAAAGACACCAGTCTTGCATTTGTGCCACCACCACTCCTGTCAAGCTGAACTTGGCTGTTCTCCTTAAGCTTCCTTAATTTCTGATGAAACCTACCTGGTCCCCTTGCAAGTTGACACTCACATACCTTCATTCAAGCGGTGATATTTCCATTTGAAGTGACTGCCACAATCTGCACCTTCTTGTCCTCCGCTCTCATGCAGCCATTTCACCAACTTGTCTATACTCTCACAACATTAAAGATTTGCCTCTCTGCTGCAGTCTGTTCTATATGTACCTATGGGAGTAATAATATATAATGATAATAATAACAACTAACATTTATTAACTACTGGTCATTTATCAGGAACTGCCAAGCACTTCAAAGAAATTAAGTCATTTAATCTTTACAAGAATCCTATGAAGTAGTTACTATTGTTGTTACTCCCATATTACAATAAAAGACACTGAGGTTTGCATTATTTGCCCAGTCACACAGCAGGTAAGCTGCTAACCAGTAGTCCCTCTCTCATAACTGTACTCTTAACCACTATCCTACACTGTAGTACATTATCATAGGACACACCACTTCACTGCCTTTTCCAGCCCCATGAAGTGTTTTCTCCTTATGAGTCCATCTTGGAAAACCTGCAATGGCTCCCTGCCACAGACTATATCATATCTAACAGTTTCCTCTTAGCTTTTAAGAACCACAACACATCACTTCTCTCTAATCATCTTCCTCACCCTCAACATGTACATGTTCACTCCATTTCAGCCAAACTCACTGGGCTTCTCAGATGATATGTGCTTTTCACTCTGTGCTTTTCCACATGTAAATCATTAAACTAAACTAATTTACAAAAGTTTTCTTCTTTAGTACCTGGCTGCATTAAACTATTTGGACTTCAAAGGCAGAAAAACTTAGATAAGGACCATCTCTGCTGATTATTATGCATAGGTTTGAACGGGTTACTTAACTCTGCTATCCCACAGTTACCTTTTTGGTAAAGAGTAGATAGTATCTTCTAATGTTATGGCAAGATTAAGTGATTTGTGTATTTAAAAGATTTGTACAGTGCCTGAAACACCCTAAACATTCAACATTGCTATATATTAGTAATAATGCCCTCTTCTCAATCTCTTTTTGCCCTCCTTAGCATTCCTTGCAACTCATGTATGTAGTCACATCTATGTATCCATATACGTTTGACCTATTATTCTCATATCCCAGCGCTGAGTCCTTTATTATGAGTATTAACAACACATTTATAGAAATTAAAAAGCTGTTCACCTATTTTTCCTTCTCCTATGGTTTTTAATTCTTTTGGATGTTTTTCTCATAATTCTTTTATTGTAAATCTTATGTATCTTTCTCTGATCTCTCTAATAATTTATTTTCTGTATTTTTCCTAGCTCCTCTATTTAGCCCATCTGAGTCCAAATTGAAGGTTCAACATGCTTAAAGAAGGAATGCAACTCACCTCAATGAACTTAATTGACCTGAGGCAGAGAAACAATACAAGTTTCCACCCAGTCCAAAGAGCAAGACATATGACTCACTTGTGTTAACAATAATAACACAATATTGTTATTGTGTTACAATAACACAATAATAAGGGATCCACACACTCTCCACCCTTTCACGTGTAATGATTTTTATGTATGAAGGACATGTGATGATAGGGGATATTAAATGACTGTACTTGATAGGGGATATTAAATGACTGTGCTTGAACTCATGTTGGATTACATCAGATTGCTTCCGTGGACACCTGCATTGAAAAAAAAATCCAGATTCCGAAGGTCAATATGATCATTTTCAGAGGTTGTTTGTCTTGCCATCATTTAGCCAATACAGCAACAGACATGAGTTGTGTGAAATGGTGATCAGATGATGATAAATTAATTTAATTTGTATTAAGTCGCTTAGTGAGTTAGCCATGTGATAAGTCGATGGCAAATGGAAACCTGAATTATACTCCTCTTTGAACACTTCCCCATCTACTACAGCCAGAAATATTTTCTACCACTCCGCAATCCTACTTTTCAGTATCGGCATCTCTCATTTTGTATTTATTATTAATGTTTCATATGATTATGAATTTTTTAAATATTCAAACTGGACAGAGACTTATACAAAATAAAGTTTCAATAAATGTTTGTAGAAAATATTAAGTGCTGAGAGTATGACATCGGAGGCAGATTTATGGAAATTACACTAGTAGGCTAAATGCCTAAGTTATCATTAGTGTGCCTTGAAAGATCCGTTGCCATGAACTATCTCCCTTATCAACTTCTTTTTATTGAGATGGAGTATTACTCTGTCACCCAGGCTGGAGTGTAGTGTTAATAATCCAGGCGCACTGCAACCTCCGCCTCCTGGGTTCCAGCAATTCTCATGCCTCAGCCTCCTGAGTAGCTGGGATTATGGGAGTGCACCAGCACACCAGGCTAATTTTTGTAATTTTAGTAGAAATGGGGTTTCACCACATTGACTAGGCTGATCTTGAACTTCTGGCCTCAAGTGATCCACCCACCTCAGCCTCCCAAAGCGCTGGGATTATAGGCATGAGCCACCACGCCCGGCCTCCTCTATCAACTTCTAAGATCTTTAAAACTCCATTAGAGAATCATCTCTCTGAGTAAGTCACTGTCCCCTATTAAAATAAATCTACCAAAATAGCACAAGAAATGTTTTTAAATGAATGACAAAATTAAGAGGAGAGAAGACAACTGAGTAAGATAAAGGGAAAGAAGAAAATGAAGTGGCAACTCTTGGAATTCCAGCTTCATGACTTACTAGCTGTGTGGCTTTGAAGAAATACTCCACTGCTCAAAAACCTTGATTTCTGTGTCATTTGAAGAAATACTCCACTGCTCAAAAACCTTGATTTCTGTGTCATTCAAATAAAGACAATAACAGCATATTCCTAGGGTTTTTGTAAGAAGAAAATAAGGTAAGATTTGATGTGTGTTTGGTATAAATTGTATTATTTCCCAAATATCCTAATAAAGATGGTCAATGGAGCCAAGATATGAATAAAAATTAAGAACATGAGAGTAAAAGTGATGACTGGAAAGGGCTAGTAATGGACATTGAAAATAAATAATAATATGGAAATAATTGTAAGTATTACTTTTAAAGAAATCTATAAAAACAACAAAATTATGAAGAAAATTGAATAAATTCACATTTAAAACCAACGACAAACCATATAGCTATTTATTGCAAATATCACAATAGGTTAATATTCTTAATATATAAAGAGCTTATATAAATGGATAAGAAAAAATTCAAAGGTCTAATAGAACCGAGCAAAAGATGCAAATAGGCAATTCATATAAAAAAGTATGTAGTATACTGGTACGCAGAAGAAAACATACTGAAATATTCATGCTAACTACAAAGAAATGCAAATTACAACAGCAAAGATATTTTGAAAAATGAGACTATCACATGCTCACAAGAGTTAAACAAGTGGGAGTTGAAAATTATTCAAATGAATAAGGAAACGTACATAAGGAAAACTTAAGTCTGTTTGACTCAGTAATTCAATTTTAGGAAATCTATCTTAAAGAAATAATTCCAAGTACAGAAAAAAATATCAGCCAAAGGTATTCATTGCTGCTTTATTTTATAACAGTGAAAAATGAGCAGTGACCTGAATACTTAACCACATATATATGGATGAATTAATTATTATACATCCTCTTTAAAAAAGTAGTAATATAAAACGTGCTTACAGAGTTTGTGATAACCTCAGAAAATATCTATGCTAATATGCAAGGACAAAAGGCAGGGGAAAATTATAATAGCATAATATTCACTATATCAAGCAAATTAATTGGTGTAATATTAGAGATAAAGATATCAAAGTGTCAAGAGTGATTATCTTTTAGTGATGACAGTTAGGTCTGAGTTTTTTACTTTAAATTTTTCTGTATTTGAGAAATTTCCTGTATTAAAAGTGTATTATTTTATAATATTTTTTATAAAAGTTTGGAGGTGGGGATGAGAATGCATTTTCAGAATCCTGGTTATTAGTATCTATCTCTCAGTGGAGTTTGCTGCTTATTAAGGGACACTCACATTGAATGAAGGCCAAAATTAACTGGCTAAAACAAGAAACATTGAGAATTCCCAGTATTTTTCATTTATTAATAAGTTTCTCATATTTCTGAAAATCTTACCCATGTTTCTAAGAAAAGTGAGAGAGGAAGAAGAGAGAAAGAGGTAGAGATAGAGATTCTCCTTAAGTAATAAGAAAATACATGGGAGGCTGAAATAACTGGATTCTAGCTTTGGTCATCAACTGTCTATATAAGTTGGATACATGGTTTTTTTCTAATTACTATTTTCATATCAGCCTCAAAGAGTTATTGAGAAGATCAAAGCCCTGGAGGTATTTTTCATAACTAAGCACCATATACCTCCACTTGAGGAAGATAATACAGAAGAGAGAAGTCCAATTAAGGACTTCAGTGTCATTCTCCTGAAGAATTTAAGTTCTGTGAGGGTAGAAATCTTGTCTCTATTTTTATTCTGTATACAAAATACAGCACATACTATGTGCTCAATTCCTCCTTTGGGAGAGTTAGAGAAATGTCCATTAACAGCATTATTTGACACTTTATAGCTTATCCAAACAAATAAAGATGGACTTAAGCTGGGGAATTATTTTTTTCTTTGATTCTTTTTTTTTTCTTTACTTAATTTGTGTGTGTGTGAGACAGGGTCTTGCTCTGTCACCAAGGTTGAAGCGCAGTGGCGCAATCACAGCTCACTGCAGCCTCAACCTCCTGCATTCAAAGGATCTCCCCACATCCTCCTCTCAAGTAGCTGGGACCAAAGGTGTGCGCCACCATGCCTGGCTAATTTTTTTTTTGTAGAGATAGGCTGTCACTATGTTGCCCAGGCTGGCTAAAACTTTTATGATCACTATGTGGCAAGTACTTTGCTAGATGCTGTCAATATGAAGATGAGCCGTGTAAAGTTCCTCAAGTTCTGTGTGTGTATGTTGTTAGAGGTGAAAACGATTAGGATAATTTTAGCATATAAGGCAACTGTTTTGTTTTCATTTTGTTTTTACAAACAGACTGAACTTATATATCTAAAGTGACCAACTTCCTTTTCAAAGTCAATACCCAAGGAAGCTATATACCAATTTCAATGATGCCTGCCAAGAAATAGTTGGAACTTTTTTGTTGGATTTGTCCTCAGAGTCTACAGAAATATGATTTTAATGTCCTCAATAATAGCAAATTTTGCCTTTTACTGATAAATTTAAGTTTTAGAAACAAGATAACCCAACATTGCAGTAAAGAACATTGGCTTTAGCACCAAACAGATTGGGTTTAAGTTCTGGTCATTTGACATTGGAAAATTTATTTCTTTTGCTGCAACTAAAACTCCTCACTTGTAAAATAAGACAGTGAGTGTAAAGCAATCAGCTTAGTACCTGGATGTCTATATTCCGAATGTTTACTTGTGTTTATGTTGTTATTGTTAATAGACTAGCAAGTGATTTGCTTAAAAGAAGTTTCAATTAAAAATGAAATCTGGCTATAAAGTAATGAGCCAAATTTTCTCCTGTGCTTAGTAAATTATTCTGAAGATTATTCCTCAGGGAAATTCCTTTGACATTCAACACATATTTGGTTGGAACAATCCTACTATGTACCTATTTCCTCATTCTCTTAATTTATAATCAAACCCTTTGCCCTAAGATATCAGCACTGAGGAATTCCTGACATAAAAATAATAATATTACCCGAAATGGCTTTTGAATTGCAGAGCTTATAAAAACACCATTTCCCTTTTAGTTTTTTTTATCGTTTTATGATTCATAGACTTTGAACTTGTTTAATCTCAAATGAACTCTCTCCCAGGAGCAAGGTCAAATTAGTTCAATGAGGTAATGTTCACTCACTTATTTCTTTAGAACACTTAGTATTATTTCACAGGACATATCTATTTAAAATATATTTCCATATACAAGAAACACTGCTAGCAGACCAATGAACAGTTGGTTAGATCTGACTTTACAATTTTAAGTTAGGAAATATTTTATTTTAAATTTGTATTGGAAACTCATTCATTCACTCAACAGTATTAATCAAGTACACTGTATATGTCACATATTACTCTAAGTGCTTGGTATATATCCATGAGCAAAACATACAAAAATCCCTGCCTAGGTAGAACTTACATTTGATGGTAAGAGTAGGCAGATGGATAACAACACAGTAAATAAGTGATTTTGTATGTTAAAAAGAGTAAAGTATTACGGTGAAAAACAGAGCAGGGGAAAGAGAGTGGAAGTACCAGGTGGGCAAAGTTGACAATTTTAAGTAGGATAGTCAGGGCAGACCTCATTAAGGAGACAACTTTGAGCCAAGACGGGATAGAGCAGAAGGAAAGTTTTGAGTGGTGCCATTAATATATTGGAGATCCTCGAATACTAATAATTTTAAGGTTATTTCTTTAAAATAACCTTAATTTCATGCTCTAGTTTTTCTCTCTGGATTCATAGATGTTTGAGCTTGCAAGAGAATGTAGAGGTCATCTTATCCACTTCCTTCACTACTCTGAGTCTCTGAAATGCCAAAGAACTTGACCAAAGCCACACATTCAGCTAGAAAGAGGGCCAAGTTAACAACACAGGTTTTCTGACACTGAGCTTGCTGTTCATTCTATCATATTGACAGGAGGATTCTAACAGTGAGGATTTTAGATTGGCTAGCATGGCTATCCATGCTAAGGGGACAGGCGCAATCATATTCTCTAGCTATTTTACTTCACTTTTGCATCAATTTTCTGTCATCTTGATTTTATTTTTGCTCTTGACCAGCCAGACCAGCTTGTTTTAATGATCATTCTTCAGGATCCAGCAGAAGGGCTGTAGGTCCTAGAGTATATTTTATCTACTTGCCTTAGTGGTATCTGTAGTCCAAGTATCAGATACCAAAGCTGGCCAACTGAGGCCCGAGGTGGATTTTAAGGTGCAAGATTTGAAAAAAAAATGTGAAGGAATTGCTATTACAAGTTGCACTTTGATTGTAATTAATAATAAAAATGTATGTAAAATACCTAAAACTATATTAACACTTAAAAAATAAGGTAATGAGGCTAACGGTAGTGTAGAAACAGTAGCAGAACTTAATTTATCGCACGACCTTTTCTTGAGACACAGATGAATTCTGATTCATATCTTTTTGTTGATTTCCCTTGCGTGTCTTTTCCAATGAGATATTTTGTAATTCTGCCAAATATTTGACTGTATTGTCTCTACTGTTTGAATAATATGCCCTGACCTTGTAGTTGTGTTTCTTCTAATTGGCAACAAGTCATACTGCAGTGTTCTTATGTACGAACTAGCTTTTTCTTTCTTTTTTTTTTTTTTTCTCAGCCAGGGTCTTGCTTGGTCACCCAGGCTGTATTGCAATGGTGCAGTCATTGCTCTCTGCAGCCTCCAACTGTTGAGCTTAAGTGATCCTCCCATCTTGGCCTCCAGAGTAGCTGGGACTACATACTACCACACCTGGCCTTTTTTTTTTTTTTTTTTTTTTCAGAGATAGAGTCTTCCTGTGTAGCCCAGGCTGGTCTTGACATTCTGGCAATCCTCTTTCAAGTGTTCATCCTGCTTCAGGCTCCCAAAATGCTGGGATTACAGGAGTCAGCCACTGCATCTGGCCTGTTCTTTTTGTTTTACTCGAATGCTATGCATTACAACCAAAGTAGTCATGCAGGCCGGGTTTATCCTTGTTACCATTGCATAATGTGGCAAAGGCAAACCTTCTTACTCTACTATAGTCAAGTTTTCCTTATTCTCCATCATCTTTGTTACTGTTTAAGACAAATAATTATAAAAATTATGTTGCAGAAATTGCCACTTGGGTGGCCCTATGCATCTCATATTTGAGAACTGCCCAGACAGAACTCTTAATCCTGCCCCCACATTGGCTTCTCATTCAGCATGCATATCTAAGTACATAACACCACTATTTACTTTGCGTCAGAAACCTGGAGGAAGGGGAGAGGTTATTGCTAGCATCCCTTTTTCCCTTACTCTCTATATCCAATTTGAATCCAGCGTCTTCTCAACAATGACAATAACTGTCCAAACCACTATATCCACCATCCATTTTCTCTTACTTGGGCTACTTTAACTAGTTTCTCCACATTTACTCTGGTCTTCTTCTAATTCACTCCCTTCGTAACAGCCAAAGTATTTGTAAAATCTACATAGGACCATATCATATCCATGGGTAAGGCCTGCAAGGGCTTCCCACTGCTCTCAGGTTCTATTCCAAAGGTCCTCAATAATCTGTCTTCTGCTTACCTCTATAGCCTCAGGCCACTTCTCCCCTTATTCCTTCATGATCCATCCACACCAGTCTTCTGTCAGCTCCTTGGAGCTTTTCTAGGCTTTATATTGCATAATGCTGAGGTTTGGGCTTCTATTGATCCTATCACCCAGAGTGCGCATTAGGATGTTTTTCAGCCCTTGCTCTCCTCCCTTCTTCCCTCCTTTTTAGGTTCCAAGTCTCTACTGTTTTCATCTTTATGTCTATGAAGACCCAGGGTTTAGCTCCAACTTACAAATAAGAACATGTGATATTTGATTTTCTTTTTCTGCATTAATTTGCTTAGGATAATGGCCTCCAGCTGCATCCACATTGCTGCAAAGGACATGATTTTTTTTTTTTAGGGCTGTGTAGAATTCTGTGGTGTAGATGTACCACATTTTCTTTATCCAATCCACTGTTAATAAGCACCTAGGTTGATTACATGTCTTTGCTAGAAAATAGCATGTATTTTAAAAATATATTTTTAAATGCTTACAGCAAGTCTGAACTACTTGATTTATGCAGATTTGAGTTTTAGTTTTATGCATCTGTTGCAAATAAAATAATCAGGGTATGAAGTTTCTCAAAGGAATTGTTTTTTATTACATTATTTTATTTTAGATTTTCATAGCATGCTGCAGATGGCTTCTGCACTCCAGTTCTAAGAATTTTATAACAACTAAATTTAACAAATATTTATAGAGCAATTGCACTGAGCATGCTAGATATAGAGATAAATTTAATTATTGACCTTAAAGGAGCTTCTAATACACTTGAGGAGAGAAAATAAAACAACTAATTTTTATTGAGCTCTAAAGTCAGGTTTTCCCACTGAATCTTGGCACAGGTAGTATTATGATTATCTTCATTTTAAAGAAGAGGGAACTAAGATTCAATGAGTTGCAAAGTGAGTGGCCGGACTGATTTGTTTGAGCTCCTTATAAATTCTGGATATTAGTCCTTTGTTGAATGCATAATTTACAAATATTTTCTCCCATTCTGTAGGTTGTCTGTTTATTCTGATGATTGTTTCTTTTGCTGTGCAGAAGCTTTTTAGTTTAATTAGGTATCATTTATTTATTTTCATTTTAGTTGAATTTGCTTTCAGGGTCTTAGTCATAAATTCTTTGCCTAGGCCAATGTCCAGAAGAGTTTTTCCTAGGTTTCCTTCTAGAATTTTTATGGTTTCAGGTCCTAGACATAAGTATTTAATCCATGTTGAGTTAATTTTTATATGTGATGAGAGATAGGGATCCAGTTTCATTCTTGTACATGTGACTATCCAATTTTCTCAGCACCGTTTATTGAATAGGGTGTCCTTTCCCCAATCATGATTTTGTGTGCTTTGTCAAAGATCAGTTGGCTGTAAGTATTTGGCTTTATTTCTGGGGTCTCTATTCTGTTCTATTGGTCTATATATCTACTTTTATACCAGTACCATGCTGTTTTGGTTACTATAATCATATAGTATAATTTGAAGTTGTGTAATGTGATGCTTCCAGATTTGTTCTTTTTACTTAGGATTGCTTTGGCTATTTGTGTTCCTTTTTGGTTTCATATAAATTTTAGGATCATTTTTTCTAATTCTGTGAAAAGTGATGTTGGTATTTTGATAGGAATTGCACTGAACTTTTAGATTACTTTGGGCAGTGTGGTCATTTTCACAGTATTGATTTTTCTAATCTGTGAGCATGGGATGTATTTCCATTTGTTTGTGCCATCTATGATTTCTTTCAGCAGTGTTTCATAGTTGTTCCTTTAGAGATCTTTCACCTCCTTGGTTAAGAATATTCCTAGGTTTTGGTGGGTTTTTTTTTTTATCTATTGTAAGGGGGATTGGGTTCTTGATTTGATTCTCAGCTTGGTCATTGGTGCATAGCAGTGCTACTGATTTATGTACATTGATTTTGTAACCTGAGACTTTACTAAACTTATTTATCAGATGTAGAAGTATTTTGGAGGAGGCTTTAGGGTTTTCTAGGCATAAGACCATATCATTGATGAGATAATTTGGCTTCCTCTTTTCCAATTTGAATGTCCTTTATTTCTTTTTTTTTTTTTTTTTTTTTTTTTTTTGCCTGATTGCTCTGGCAAGAACTTTCAATTTCTCAAAATTTAAAAGAGAACTACCAATTGGCCCAGCAATCCCATTACCAGGTATATACCCAAAGGAGAATAAATTGTTCTACCAAAAAGACATATGTGCTTATATGTTCATTGCAGTGCTATTCACAATAACAAAGACATAGGATTAACCAAGATGCCCATCAATGGTGGACTGAATAAAGAAAATGTGACACATATACACCATGGAATACTACAGAGCCATAAAAAAAGAACAAAATCATGTCTTTTGCTGCAACAAGGCCATTATCCTAAGTGAATTAACACAGAAACAGAAAACTAAGTACCACATGCTTTCATTTACAAATGGGAGCCAAATATTGGGTACTCATAGACATAAAGATGTCAACAATAGATACTGGAGTCTACTAAAGAGGGAGAGAGGGAGGGGAGCAAGAGTTGATCTATTGGGAACTATGCTCACTACCTGGGCCATGGGATCTTTCATAACCTTAACCTCAGCATTATACAATATACCCATGTAACAAACCTGCACATATACCTTCTGTATCTAAAATAAAAGTTGAGATTATTTTTAAAATACTTCCCTTAGCCATAAAACCTATGTTCCTTTAGTCAAAAATGAATCTATAAAAAGAAATTACCAGTTTTGGAAAGTTTATTCTTATTTATTAATCTAGACAAACTTGGTTTGTGTTAAATTATCCTTTAGTTTTATGATAATATTTAATATCCTCTATTTTTGGACAAACAATTCTAAATCTTTTATTTTTTTTTTTTTACTTTATGAAGTTAGTTCTCTACTATAAACCAAAATAATTATAATATGATGAGTGAAGAATCTCATGCCTGTAATCCCAGTGCTTTGAGAGGCCAAAGCAGGAAGATTGCTTGAGGCCAGGAGTTCAAGACAAGCCTGGGCAACATAGTGAGACCCTGTCTCTAAAGAAAAATTAACAAATTAGCCAGATGTGGTGGCATGCACCTGTATTCTTAGCTACTAGGGATGCTGAGGCAGGAAGATTACTTAAGCCCAGAAATTTGAGGTTACAGTGAGCAATCATGCCACTGCACTACAGCCTGAGCAACGGAGCAAGACTCTATCTCAGAAAAGAAAGAAAAAGGGAAAGAAAGAAAGAAGAAAGAGAGAAAGAGAATAAAGAGAGAAAGAGAAAGAAAGAAAGAGAAAGAAAGGGAAAGAAACAAGCTTGACTAATATTTATGTGTGATAGATTACAGCATCTTCTAGTTTATGGCATTTCAGTTCATGACCTTGCATCACAAAGCATCAGATTAAATAAAGATATTTTTCAAGATGAATCTTGTGTAACAAGAGTGTTGCGATCTAAAATAAAGCAAACTGAGATGTGTTAATAGACAGCCTGTTTAGATATTTAGAATTACTATTGGCTTTGGCTTTTATTCTCGTTACATTGTTTCCTGTCTCTCCTGCTAATATCCAGTTTAATAGCATGTTTAGGTACTTATAATAATTACTAATGGTTTTGCCTTTTATTCTTTTTGTTTGTTTGTTTGTTTTTGTGTGTGTGGGTTTTTTTTTTTTTTGGTGGGTGGGGGGGCCGGGGAACGGAGTCATGCTCTGCTGCCCAGGCTGGAGTGCGGTGGCACCATCTCAGCTCACTGCAAGCTCTGCCTCCCAGGTTCATGCCATTCTCCTGCCTCAGCCTCCCGAGTAGCTGGACTAGAGGTGCCCGCCACCATGCCCTGCTAAATTTTTTGTATTTTTAGTAGAGACGGGGTTTCACCGTGTTAGCCAGGATGGTCTTGATCTCCTGACCCGCCTGCCTCGGCCTCCCAAAGTGATGGAATTACAGGTGTGAGCCCCTGCGCCCAGCCTTGCCTTTTATTCTTATTGCATTGTTTCTTATCTCTCCTGCTACACTATACATTCACAAAGGAAGGAGCTCTGTCTATCTTGTCCACTTCTATAATCCCCAAAAGCCTCTGCACAGAGTAAGGGCTTCATCAATATTGGTTCAATTAATGGATAAATAAGGTTGTGCTGTGTGTTTAGTCCACTGAGAGTTAACAAGAGGCCAGTGTGGCTGGAGTGGTGTCACCAAAGGAAAAGAGCAGTAGGAGATGATGTCAGAGAAGTGACATATGGTTAGATCCTGCAGGGTGTGTAGGCTATCTTGAGGACTTCGTCACTCTGAGTGAGAGAGAAAACCATTGAAGAGTTTGGAGCAGAGAAGTAACATAATCTCATCACTCTGGCTACTAAATTGAAATCAGACTGTAGGGAGCCAAGGGCAGAAACAGCTGGAAGCTGGGAAGCTGTTCCAATGATCCAGGTGAGCCCAGGGGAGTGTAATAGTGGGAATAATGAAAAGTGCTTAGACTCTGGATATATTTTGAGGGTAGCACCAACAAGATTGTAAAAGGCCTTACATGCCATGATAATATAATTTGTAGACTTTGTGATACAGTTGTTAAAATAGCCTATTAATAAGAAGTGATCAAAGGAGAAAGGAAAAGAAGGGTAAGAAGCCATATCAGAATCTCTAGGGTTTAAGTTTGAAAGGTGCATTTAATCTGATTTTCTATTGGAAAAAAATGATTTTTGAACACAAACTACAGAGAGTAAAAATCTACCAAATATTTTTTCCTGATGGGGATGGTGAGATATTCAGAAGATTGAGAAAGCAAGCATTGAGGAGAGCATAACAAGCTCATGCGTGGCTTTGCTAATACTTAAGTTCATAGTAAATAGAAGGTACAATTTATACCTTTATAGCTATTGCCTAGTATAAGATGCTTTAAGGTAGATTTTAACATAAAGTTATATTTTATAGTAGTGGTATAAAATAATAAGCATCTACCTTCTAAAATTATGTACCTGAGTGTTATTTATATCCAAAATGGTATTATCTATTACTCGGAATAATAAGATATCTTAAATATCAGTATTCTGGGCTGTTGTTACTTTGTTGTGATTTCTGCATTGTGAGGCGTTGGACATCTTGTGCAGAGTGAATATATATAAGAAAAGGATGAAGATAATCCAAGAAACCTTTTTCGTCAAACCTGAAAGACTATAAAGTGTTTGTTATAAGACTATGAAGAAGGGGAAATATGTGATAAGAAGTGATGGATGTTTTGTGCAATCTGGAGCTGACACAATTTCTTGGTTTTGTTTTGTTTTAAGCAGAAACAATGTTAAAGTCAAAATCATGGAGCTCTTGCCAAGCCATCGGACTTGATATTCACCGGAATATCTTAAGGAAGGACAACTAATGAAAACAGCTAACAATTCTGCAGCACTTGCTACACATCATGCCCTAAGAGTTTCGTTTATGATCATGGTATCTCCCCACCAGGTAAATATCAGAGTTTCATTAGTTACTCATTTATCTTGTCCCAGCTCCTGTGAAATTACCATATGTACTATCATTATTATCCCAACCTTAGAGATCAGAAAACCAAAGTACATAGAAATTATACAGTTTTCCCAAGGTCATATAATTCATGAAGAGCAAAGCTAAGAGCCATTTGTATATGCTCTTCCCTTGCAATAAGGGCAGCTAGAATTGGTCTAGAGACCAACTGGTCTCTTCTCTTGTGATAAGAAACCAATTGGTCTCTTCCCGTATGATAAGGGCAGCTAGAATTGGTGTCTCTTCATCTAAGAGATAGCAAGCAAACTTGCACAAATTATTGGTGAGGCCTAGTAGGGAATGGGTTTGTGTGACAAGGGGAGGGGAGATGAGCTCATGGGAGTGGGATATAAGTTGATTTGGGTTATATATTCTATGTAGCCCATGAAATTAGAGTTATTCCTGAGCCTGCAATCTGGGAATCACAAAATTAGTAAAATGAGATTATCTAGATCTGTTGACTTGGATACCTTTAAGTGGTTGAAGACATGGATCTGTTTGCTAAATTTCACTTAAGGGAAGAGAGAACTCACGCATAACCAGGCAATCTTATACTCAGATATTCCCTTTATACATTGTCAGTTGTCCAAAAAATTCTTATCTGTTCTCCAATGTACTTTTCTTTTTGATAGAAGATAACAAAGTCCCAGAAAACCAAAACTTTGGTAATGTGTATGTCAAGGATCTCCATATATTATAAAGGAGATGTTTTCTGAGAACCTCACTGTGTTAAAGTTTAGAAAACATTTAACAATGACAACATGTGTCCTTCCATCTGAGGCAAAACACAGCACATTGTTGAAAAAGGAGCAGAGTGACTATTGTTTGTCTTCTTCTGTAGAGTACAACTAGGCTCAGTACATGAGATTGCACATTACTGCCACCTATTATCAGGAACTTACTAAAGTTTTAAAACAAGAACTAGAGCTTCCAATCACAAAGACAGTAGTCCTAAGTCTTTAGGGAAACTAAAGAAATCTTGCATTCGGAATGCTGTCAAATCATTTTGGGGCAGCAGTTTGTACTTAATGTTCTCCACCATTCTCCACATGGCAGCCAGAATGAGCATTTCAAAACTCAGATCTGATCTTGTAAGCCTTTGGTTTCAAACTGTTCCAAGGGCTTCTCAACATTCTTAGGATAAAGATGAAAATGTTTAATGTGATCAGTGAGCCTGTGAGTAAAACAAATCCTATCTTCCTCTCTGGCCTTCTGTCTAGCCATACCCTCCTGATCCTCCTTACTCTCTGAGCTCCAGCCACATTAACTTCAGACACAGTGTATTTCCTCCAGCCACAGGCCATTTGTACATACCCTTCCTCTGCCTGGATAGTTTCTCCTACCTCGAGCTGCTTTACCTAGTTCACTCCTATTCTTCCTTCATACCAGAGTTCAGTCATTACTTCCTTCCCTGGCACCCTTGCAGGGCAAGAGTGTTGTCTAATTCCAGGGGCCCTGTTGACATTATCTTCTGTAGGAATAGTGCCTCCTGGAGTCCTGCCCCAACTTCTTTTATATGTTCTTCTCTCCTTTGGAACATTTATCATACGGTATAAATATGTATGTGTTGATTTCTTTAGGTTTTGATACCTCTCTCTCCCATCTAAATCTTAAGCTCTATGAGAGCAGGAATTTTTGCTCACCATTGTACACCCACAGTATAGCATAGTGTCTGTCACTTAATGGGCAACTAAAAAATATTTATTGAATAAATAAATACAACAAATGTTTGGGGACTACCAGTAGGCTGATAGTCTTGGAGACTACCAGGAGGTTAATAGTCTCTTTGAATTTAGCTGTATCCAAATTCCTATAAGCCTATCAATAGAAATAGTTTTGGTTGGGGAGGACAATGCCAGGTTAACAGACACTTAAAATACATCTCTGTAGAGAATGTGTTCCTTCTTTCACCACTGTGGTTCACAGATTTCTAAAATGGTCCTTATGATCTTGGCTCCCTGGTATTACTCCTGTGATTACATTACTTTGCAAAGCAAAGGGATCTTGCAGATGTAATTAAGGTTACTAATCAGTTGACCTTGAGATAGGGAGATTATCTAGGTAGGCGAAATCTAATCACATGAGCCCTTTAAAATCAGAGAGAATTCTTTAGTTAGGGGTAGAAGAAGTCAGAAATTTGAATCATGAAATTTGATAGATGGAGGAAGCCATATGCAATGGGCTTCACAGCAACACTCAGTCAAAAGCCAGCCAGAAATCAGGGACCCCACTCTTACAACTACAATGGGATTCTACCAACAACTTGAATGAGCTTGGAAGTAGATTCTTTCCCAGAGTCTCCAGTTGAGGACATAGCTTAACTGAAACCTTGATTTCAGCCTTAGGAACCCCTGAGCAGAAAACCCACCTGTGCTGTGCCAGACTTCTGACCTACAGAACTTTCAGCTAATAAATGGGTGTTTTTAAACCATCTGTTTGTGTAGTTTGTTATACAACAATAGAAAACTAATATAACTGTTAAACATTGGCTTCCAAATTTGTCAGTAAATATTTGAGAAGATATTAACCTCACTATCAAGGTCAATTATATAAACCACAATGAATGAAATGTAAGCTTGGCTGGGCACAGTGGCTCACACCCATAATCTCAGCACTTTGGGAGGCCAAGTGGGCAGATCACTTGAGGTCATGAGTTTGAGACCAGCCTGGCCAACATGCCGAAACCCCGTCTCTACAAAAAATACAAAAATTAGCTGGATATGGTGGCACATGCTTGTATTCCCAGATACTCAGGAGGCTGAGGCAGGAGAATCACTTGAACCCAGGAGGCAGAGGTTGCAGTGAGCCAAGACTGTGCCACTGTACTCCAGCCTGGGTGATAGAGCAAAACTCCATCTCAAAAAAAAAAAAAAAAGTAAACTTGACAAATACCTGAATGATAACCACAACATTCTTCTTTTTCTTACTAAGGTTTATTGGTTGACACAGGTAAATATACTTGGCCAAATTTATGAGTTGAAGATTGCTGCTGTCCAATTTTTGAACACTAAGCAGAAATCGTACTGACTGTAAACTTATTTTTATATATACACACACACAAACACGTGTGTGTGTGTGTATATATATATATATATGAATAAACTGACCTTGAGATTTCAAGAGGAATCATTAATGCCATTGTCATTTTGACATATTTTGATCCTGAAAGTTCAAGGGGTGATCATTAATATCATTGTCATTTTGTTATATTTTAAGCTTGCATAAGCAGAATTCAGCCGTGGATATAGTAAATTGGTACTAAAATGTCTTTTAATCCTCTTAAAGATTACTTGTGGATTACTGAGAGATTGCTTGTGGATTATTGAGGGAACATTTTCTTAAAAATTATTTTATGAGAAAAAGTCTCATTTAGTCTATCCATAGGAAAAATCAAAACGAGATTTTTCTTGACATCATAGCTGAAAATCCTGTTTAGACGTTTGTGAGTAACTCATTTTTTTCTTTTCTTTTTTTTTCTTTCTTTCTTTCTTTTAGACAGAGTCTCGCTCTGTTGCCCAGGCTGGACTGCAATGGCACGATCTTGGCTCACTGCAACCTCCACCTTGCGGGTTCAAGTAATTCTTCTGCTCACCCTCCTGAGTAGCTGGGACTACAGGTGCGTGCCACCACACCCAGCTAATTTTTGTATTTTTAGTAGAGACGGTGTTTCACCATGGTGGTCAGGCTCGTCTCGAACTCCTGACCTCATGATCCACCCACCTCGGCCTCACAAAGTGCTGGGATTACAGGCGAGTAACTCGTTTCTAACTGATGTTTAGTCTTTGCCAAAATATCTTCAATAGGGTTTTTTTTTCTAAAGAGTTTACATTTGAATCCACTGCATGAGATAATTTGCAGAAAATTACTTCGTGGAATTGGTATTCCAGTATTTTAGTTTTGAAAGCAAATTCTTAATGTTAAAGAGATTTACGTGTTGTTCCACTAACTTCACCATTAATCTTTATTTTTCTGAGCTAGTGCCTAGAAAACCAACAGAATCATAACAAAAAATGGGTAAACACTTTTATAATCTAAGCACAGAAAATCTTTTCTAAGATTCATGTGAAAACCAAAAATTATAAAAGTAAAAATACAAAAATTTGACTGCATAAAAATCAAACCAACAGAATCTGAAAATCTATTAAAAACAATAAATACATGTTAAAAGGTGATTGTGCAAAAATGTATAGCTTTTCTGTGTAAATATTGCAACTATTTAGGAAGTGTAGTGGAAAAAAAGAACCCTACTCATACAAAAAACCTTACTCATAATACCAGTCCGAAACTCCATGATAAAACTATGAAACGCCACCAAGTGAAATAAAAAAAAAAATGTGAAGAAATAGACATACTGTCATCTTAGATCATTGCAAATATTGGGAAGATGTTAATTTTACCTAATCTATAAATATCATGCAATTCTAATCAGAATCCCTATAGGCTTTTCTTGGTGAGAGAGATGTGTCAAAATGATTCTTACGTTTCTATGGAAGAACAGACATTCCAGAATTACCTAAGAACATTCTGAAAGAGAATAATTAGGGAACACTAACCTTACGAGATGTTAAAAATAATTGCCAGGCTTTGCCACTTATTAGATTTTGGTACCACTAGCTCATAAATGATAAATCAATGGATGAAAATAGAAAATCCAGCAGTAGACTAAAATTGCATACATTTAGTACCTGACAAAGGTAGCATTTTATATCAGTGGGAAAGGATGCATTATTTAATACTAGCATTAGATAAGTATTGACTGTTTGGAAAAATTAGGCTCTTTCACCAATTGACTCTTACACAAAGATAACTCTATAAATATCAAATATGCGAATGCAAAAAGAAAAACACTACAGAACCATACAGAAGCTTTTCTAAGCATTGTGTGAAAACCAGAAATTATTTAAAAAATGAAAATTTGATTGCATAAAAACTCAAAATTTCTATGGGAAACAAATCATAAACAAATACAAACACATAGTAACAAATTGGTGAGAAAATATATTGACTGTGTGTAGAATAAACTGATTTAGGTAAAATTAAGTATATATTTCTCTTTTGTATGTCTGGAGACCTATCCAAAAAAAGTTGTTGTGAAACATTAATGTTAGCTGTTTCTATGGATTTATTATCATGGGCACAATTCTTTATTAAAATGGAACCTTGTTATTTAATTATTTCATGATAAATTTAATATTGGCAGTAAGGCAAAGATGGATCATTTAATAAATAGAATTGGGACAGTGGTTAATCATTGGAATAATGAAGTTATATTCTAATTTCATACCTTCACATAGTGCAAATAGGTTAACTATTTTTGATATAAAAAAGTAACCATAAAGTATATAATCCTGGAGGTGGCAAAGGCTATTCTAAAATGATCAAAGGAAAAACCAATAAAGGAAAATATTGATGAATTTCATTTATATAAAATATTTTAAACATCTCTTTATAAATAACTCACACCACAGGTAAGGCAAACAACGAACTGGGAAAAGTATTTGCCATACATACAATAAACAAATATGATCATGAGCCACTATAATGAAGACTAATATTTTTTGGAAAATATGGGTAAAGGGCATGAACGGGCAAAACATAAATGAACAATAAGTGCACAAAATAAATGTGCATTTTCATTACTAATGAAAAACAAGTTAAAATATCAAAAATATATTGCTCTTTGCTTGTTATACAGAAAAATAAAAAGAACAATAGTCCCTAGAGTGAGCAAGAGTGTAAGAAAACTTATGTACTGTTAGTAGGATGTAAATTGGTAAAACATCTCTAGGAAAAAATTTAATTTGTGGTTAAAATTATGCATATCTTTTGATTCAGAATACACTTTCTGAATAAAAAATGAAAGCCTGAGCTCCAGAATTATCTAGAGACTATATTCCATGAGCGATACAGTTGGTCAGTGTGTAAAATCCTTCTTGATTCTTAAGAACTATGTGTACAGTATGGGAGTTTTGTGTTTAAGCCTTATCTGGAGTTACTTTCTCAAAAAGGCAGTGAAACATGTTAGAAAAAACAATAAATTATGGGCCAGTCATGGTGGTGCATGCCTGTAATCCCCACACTTGAGGGGGCCAAGAAGGGAGGATTGCATGAGACCGGGAGTTCATGAGCAATCTGGGCAACATAGTGAGACCTTGTCTCAGTAAAACATTTTTAAAAATAAAAAACACTAGGCAGCTGTGGTGGTGCATGCCTGTAGTCCCAGCTACTTAGGAGGCTAAGCCCTTTGAATATCCCTTGAGCCCAGGAGTTCAAGGCCGAGGTAAGCCATGATTACCCACTGTACTCCATCTTGGGCCGCAGAGTAAGACCCTGTCTTTAAAATAATAAATTTAAAAAAATAATAGATTCTCTAGCTAATGATTTAGATTTCAATCCTGGCTCTGCCATTTACTGTGTGACTTTCTATATGTTACTTAATGTCTCCAAGTCTCTGTTTCCTTGTCTGTAAATGGGAGAATATAATAATACTTACTTTAGAGAACGGTTCTGATGATTAATTGATGCAATCCATACAATGTCTGGAGTCTATAATTTCTGGTTTGTTAATGCCCTTCTACATGATAAAAAATTTTAAAAAGAAAAATATCCTCTGTTCGAACTGAGGGTCAATATTTGCCCTCCTCAAAGAAACTGTAGGACCAAATCCACTTTGTTTCAATCAGCCTTTACCCAATGACTTTTTACAGAGAACAGTTTGTGAGACCCATCAAGGTACTCTTCATTATGTGTCTGTCATAGCCTGTAATACCCACCTCACTATCCATACCCTATTAATGAGCACGCTTTGCGCTTCCTGGCCCATGACCCTGTCTGCACTCCCTTCCATGATGCTCTCTGGAACTTTTGCTCTATGACCAATACTACCTTGCATTCTCCAATTCTTTGGAATGGTCTTTCTGCTTCCTCTTCTCAACGGAAACCCATACCTCCCCTGAGTGTTCTGCTTCTCTTGACTTACTCTCAAATGGACTTTTTTTTTTTTTTAAAGCAATTTTCATACATTTTCTTCATGCTCACTTCTGATAGTTTTTTTTTTCTCTCTTGCATTACTAACCTTTCCCTCCCAGTAGATTCATTGCATCAGCTTCAAAATATGCTCAAGTCACTTCTGTGAAAAATAATGACATGATAGCAATAAAACACCAACGTCCCTCTGTTCAATATTCCCCCACACCACCACTCTTTTTTTCTCCCCATTCATAACTTTTTAAGATTGTGTGATACTCACTTCCCACTGACTTTTTTACTCACTGGAATTTGGCTTTCACATTCATTGTGCCACTGAAACAGTGCTTATTGATCTGCAGGAGTATTTTATAGAGGAAATTAGCTCTTTGTCTATGATTTGAGTTTTAAAAATGTTTTCTCGGTCTCATTTACTTTTGATTTTGCTTATGATGATACTTGATTTGTGGATTTGAAAAAATTTGTATCTATCCATTTGTGGTTCATAAGCGTGATGATTGAGCTTTCACACACATGTGAGACGTGCCTCGCCCAATCCTTAAAGTAAATAAAAATTAAAAAATTTACATCTTCAATGTTTCTAGTTTCTTCTGTACAGATGCTGGGTTTATGGCATATTTAAAAAGTCCACTTCTCTGAGACTAGAATAAACTATGGTTTGGTAATCTCTCTGGTTTATAGCACTTTATATATACATTTTATAGTATTTTATATTTGAGGACATTTTATATGTTGCACTTGTAATTTTGTCTGTTTCGATGAGAAGAAGGAAGTTGGGAAAACGGTGAATGGGTATGTTCTGCCCATTCGGTTCTACAGAATTCCTATAAGTTAATTTAGGTATCTACTGTTTTCATAATTTTTACTGTGACTCTTTGTAAAATCTTTGAATACCTTTGTGCAATGCTTAAATAAATAAAAACAATGGAAATAGGTGCCAAAAGAAGTCCAAAAAGTAACGTGGACTCATGGAGTTCTATAATAGTATTATGCTGTGTACTGAATAAATTGATTGACAATATCCAGATTCGTAATCTAGAGGGAGAAAGAGACCCAGGACATACTACTTAGGATAAATGAGAAAAGCCTTATCAAATAAGGCCCCCATGTGGCAGTGTAATGACACTCCATACATGCAAAACAAAACAAAACAAAAAAGAAAAACACAGCTTGTTTATGGCAAAGTCTTGGTAAGCAAGTACTAACATGTCAACTAAATCCTTCTAAGAGTAACATTTGAAAAATAACATTATGGCTGGGCGCGGCGGCTCACGCCTGTAATCCCAGCACTCTGGGAGGCCGAGAAGGGCGGATCACGAGGTCAGGAGATCGAGACCATCCTGGCTAACACTGTGAAACCCCGTCTCTACTAAAAATACAAAAAATTTAGCCGGGCGTGGTGGCAGGCGCCTGTAGTCCCAGCGACTCGGGAGGCTGAGGCAGGAGAACGGCATGAACCCGGGTGGCGGAACTTGCAGTAAGCGGAGATCCTGCCACTGCACTCCAGCCTGTGCGACTGAGCGAGACTGCGTCTCAAAAAAAAAAGAAAAAAGAAAAATAACACGATTACCTCATCATTTAAGATGGAGTTTTACTAAGTTTTCAGTCATAGTTCACAGTGAAAATAACATGAACATGTACTGGAGGTTAGGAAGCCAATTTTGAGGATATTAACATCTCACTTTTCTCGTTCTGTCATGACCACTCACTTTTATCTTTTTGATAAATGCTTCAGAGGCATGTGTGTTCTCTCCCTCACTCACGACACACCCAAGCATCGGTTTTTAGAAATTTTATTGATAACTGATGGTTTTCCACTCTTTTCTTTCTGCAGTTTTATCTGTGGTTAAATAATAACAGCATCAATTTGAGTAGTATTTGTCATTGCCAGCGCAAATATTTTGTTGAGACTGCCTGCATAACCAGTGCATCTGTTTCCTGATGGCTACTTCTGAATCCAAACTGTTGAACTAGCAAGAAGAGACAAGTTAAGTTGTAGCTCCTAGGAAAAGAAGACTCTTTATAAGCCTCCGTGTCACAGGAGAGCAGACACGTAATGTTCTGGAAGAAGTGCACTGACTAGTCACAAACATCCATATATAGAAATTTCGCCTGCTTTTATTAACTTGAAAGATAGTGTAAAGTCTGACTAAATTGTTTTCTTAAAATTTTAATGTATGAATGAATATTTATCATAGCACATTAGTTAAGACCAACACTATATACGTATGGCTAGAGAGAGAGGTATATATATATATATGTACATATATATGTATATGTATATATATATGTACATATATATGTATATGTATATATATATGTACATATATATGTATATGTATATATATATGTACATATATATAGAGAGAGAGAGAGATGGAGTCTCATTCTGTCGCCCAGGCTGAGACATATATATATATATATCTCATATATATATGTGTCATATATATGTCAGAGAGAGAGAGATGGAGTCTCACTCTGTCGCCCAGGCTGGAGTGCACTGGTGCAGTCTCCGCTCACTGCAACCTCCGCCTCCCGGGTTCAAACGATTCTCCTGCCTCAGCCTACCGAGTAGCTGCCACTACAGGCGCGTGCCACCACACCCGGCTAATTTTTGTATTTTTAGTAGAGATGGGGTTTCACTATGTTGGTCAGGCTGGTCTCGAACTCCTGACCTCGTGATCCGCCCACCTCAGCCTCCCAAAGTGCTGGGATTACAGGCGTCAGCCACCACGCCCAGCCCATATATTTTTATTCTACTAAACAGAATAGTAGAATAAAATTAGACATGGTAGCTGAAAAGGATGATTTTTTGACTATTTTAAATAGAGATTTTTAAACTTTAAAAACCTCAGAAATTAGGAATTTACAACTTTATTACACAAACGTGCGTTGTTAAAACATTCAAGAGTAACAGTATGCCCTGCATTAACAGGGATAATATATAAGAAAAATAGAGATAGCCACACAAAACTATATATTCTATGACATTCTTTGACAGAAACTTCAAAAGTAGAGGTGAAAGATACATGGATTTTGGAGCCACTGAAGCCGTGAAATTTCAGTAAAAATTATGTCAAATGTGACTTCAAATTAAATTCGAGAAACATTTATTGAGAACCTGTTTATGTACAGCACTGTGCTAGGTCCCACAGGGAGAGTAAGTCATTTAGGATTGCACTCTAAAATCTGGGCATATTGGTGCAAAGGGAGGTGAACAGCAGGCGTAGGTGAGTGTCAGAGGACCTGGCCCAAGCTGGGACCCTCCTGCAGGTAAAACGGTGGGTAGTGAGAAGCTCTAGGAAGGGGGCGCTTCCGAACACGCGCGTCGAGGAGGGCGTTCCAGGACTCTGAGGGAGCAGCCCAGCTGGACCGAGGCCGCGTCGTTCCTGGGCTTACTATTCCCAGACCCGGACTCCCGATTCCGGAGTCACGGCCCAGGACGCGAAAAGACTCTACACTGGCACCACGCTCCTCCTTAGGCGGGCGGTCAGTCCCGGGTGCGGGCTGCGCTGGAGGCTGAGGTGGGAGCGACATGGTGTGGAGGGGCAAGAAATGTCGGCACTAGACGCGCCAAGAAGGAGAGTCTACGAGCAATTCCCCCCTCGGGCCATTGTGTTGCTGTTTATTAGCCCCTGGGAGGGCGTCAGGACAAAAGGAACCCTCCTCCCTTCTTAGTACTTAGGCCCAAGGTCCGGTGTGGGAGCCGGCGCGCTGCTTTCTAGGCAGGCACTGAAGCTACGGCAGCCACGCAAATAGGTATCAGCCGTTAAAGCTTGGCTACAGGCAAGGGGTGGCAATCGGCCCCTGGCGCTGTGGGGCCCCGCATCCCACAATCCCCGCGGCTAGCCTGTGTGGCTACTGGCGGCAGCTAGCGGGCTGCGAAAGCGAGCCCGGCGTCTTGACAGCAGCCCACGCGTCGGGGCGGGGCTGGAGCCCGCTGCTTTAAAAGGTCCGGGCGGCGGCCCCGCCCCTCTGGTGCCGCGATTGGATCCGGCGGGGGTAGCGTTGATTTGATAGGCGCAGAGAGGGTGGGGCTGCGCACGCGAGGCCGGGGGCCTTGCCGCTGCCTGCCGGGCTGGGGCACGAGTGGCTGCGGAGTGTGGGTGGTTGGGCGTGAGGGGCCGACGGGCTCGCGCGCGCGCCGTCTGCTGAGGTCCCTCGGGAAGGAGGAGAGCGCCTGACGCCGACCCGCACGCGCAGCCCGGCAGTCGGCGGCGCGCCGAGGGCGGAGGTGGTGCGTGTGTGTGTGTGTGTGTGTTTAGCTCGGGTGCCAAGGGCGAGCCGTCAGTCCCCGGGTGCGAGTCCCTGCTGTCTTCCACACCCTTCCTCCCTCCAGGCTCCTTTCCTACCTCCTTCCCGCGCCCCCACGGTTGCGGACCGAGCGAGAACCCCCTTAAGCAGGTGTGGGGGGCGTGCGGGGTGGCACGAGACAAAAGGGGCACGGGGGTAAGCCCGCCATGGCCTCCCGGAGCCTGGGGGGCCTGAGCGGGATCCGCGGCGGTGGCGGCGGAGGCGGCAAGAAAAGCCTGAGCGCCCGCAATGCTGCGGTGGAGAGGAGGAACCTGATCACCGTGTGCAGGTACGGCAGCGCAGGGCGAGGGGAACCAGCCTCCCGCCGGGGCTGAGAGCTCTGGGCTTCCGCGCGGGTCCCTGGGGGTCCCGGGCATGATGGGCTGCCGCCCAGTGCCCCCGCCTATGTTGCGCCAGCCAAATCTGTGAGCGCGCAGCTCCTTGGACAGGGGCCCGGGTCTGGACACCGTCGCAGCCCTGGACTTCGTGTCAGTTCCAGTGCTGAAGGTACTGGAGGGTAGAGCTTGGGGCGGGGCTAGAGGAGGATTTGTTTTGAATGTGCAATCTAGCGTCAGAGTGAAAGAGGAGGGCAAGGAAGAAGAGTTCTTTCATTTAATGCCCATTCAGCTGTCAGCGAGCTTTGGATAAAGTGGTAGTTACTGTGATTGTTTACTGTGTTGCCCCCAAATCAGAGTGCATTTCGTTGTTTTGGCTTGTTTACATTATCTTCAGCCATTTCATTTCACACGTTAGTTGAGTGCCTACTACATGCCAGCCATTGTGTATGTGAGCGTGTGTGTACTATCCACTTTTCAGCTACAGTGCTAGTGCTGGTTCTGCAGTTGTTATTAAGAGTGGGACTGTGGAGGATACCTAGTCTTTATGTCAATGATTTATTTTAAGGCCTGCCTTTCCTTAATGCTTTATAACTGTAAATGTAGTGTTTCCTTCAGAAAAATATAGAAACAATAAAAGAATAATTACTATTGGGCCGGGCGCGGTGGCTTACACCTGTAATCCTAGCACTTTGGGAGGCTGAGGCGGGCGGATCACGAGGTCAGGAGTTCGAGACCAGCCTGGCCAACATAGTGAAACCTCATCTCTACTAAAAATACAAAAAATTAGCCGGGCGTGGTGGCGGGCTCCTGTAATCCCAGCTACTCGGGAGGGTGAGGCAGGAGAATCGATTGAACCTGGGAGGCGGTTGCAGTGAGCTGAGATAACGTCATTGCACTCCAGCTGGGACCACAGGGGGAGACTTCGTCAAAAAAAAAAAAAAAAAAAGAACTATTTATAGGAAGCCTAGTATTCAGAGATAACTGGTTTTTAACATGCTGATATATTTTCTTTAAGTCTTATATCTGAGTATTAAGAAAAATTGAAACCCTAAGCATCAATTTCTTAGGAACTTCTCTGAACCATTAAGTTGTTTTAAAATTACTTTCTTCCATCAGACTCCTAATCATCACCTAGTGATATTCCTCTTAAGAATCAGATGATGATGAAACTTTTTCTTCCTTTGCAATTTCTCTGTATTTTTCCGTTATTTTTCTTGTGTAAAAATGTGTCTAGCATCTTAAGTGGAATACAGATAATTATTCCAGGACTTAAATGCAATAACTCACAGTGACTTTTAAAAAAATACTTGAATTATTACAAATGTTTATCTAGCAAGAAGACCTTCTTCATTGACTGTAATTGTATATGTGTATGTAATTATTACAGCACTTTGAGTTGTAAATGGTAAAGTAATATGGTATCCGTTTAATTTGCCGTTTGTGCTGTCTAGGATGTAACTTTTTGAGACAAATAGGCTGTTAGGTGTTTTAAAATATAGGTAAATATCTTTAAAGTAGGTAAATGGAACAATAAGCAAGGCTGATTTTCTTAACCATAATATACAGACATTAAAAATTGCTTTAAAAATAAGGGTAGTTTCAACATATACAGTGCTTCTTGGGGGGTAACATATTTAATAAAAGCTCTATCAGCTTTTGTTAAACTTCACAAGGGCAGTGATTCTATCTGCTTTTTGCTTAGTCTTTTTTTTTTCAAATTCTCAGTATAGCATCTAACACTCAAAAAATATTTATTGAATGAATAATTTCAGTGATGGGTACTGTTCCTTTTGCTTCTCCATTTTTGTCTTGGCTGGCTTTAGGTCATGTAATGATCATGTGTGCCCTTATCAGAGACAGTTGAAAAGAAAAGGATTTGTATTTCAACCTTATTTAAACTAAATTTTAAATTATCTTTAAGAAATTTTAGGAACGTCACACTGATTTCTGGGGACAGCTCTCTGTATTAGTTGTATTTTCATGATTGTAATTTACATAATTATTATTTTCTACTGTGAAATGAATATGTGCTAACTTTAGTTACAGTTTACACATAGATTTAGTGTAATAGCTAAAATAAGTTGTGGTTTCTGCTCTGGATTTCATTTGTATTGTTATTTATATGGGTAATATTAAGGCTGTTTTTCAGATCCAAATAGTTGATGGTGCATGTAAATTATCCATGTGTAGTAATGGGGTCTATATGATAGGCTTTGTCTGAATGACTTTTACTTTTTGGAAGAAAGTCACTATAGGCCATTTGTACATTTTAAGTATCCCCATGACAAATTAAGAAAAATGAATAAAGCAGCATTTATGCATTTATTGCTAATTTACTTTCCAGAGTCACCAAACCCTGGGTATTTCACTCATGTCTCTTATGAATTCTTTTTTTAATTTTTTATTTATTTATTTTTGAGACGGAGTCTCGCTCTGTCTCCCAGGCTGGAGAGCAGTGGCGCGATCTCGGCTCACTGCAAGCTCCGCCTCCCGGGTTCACGCCATTCTCCTGCCTCAGCCTCCTCAGTAGCTGGGACTACAGGCGCCCGCCAACACGCCCGGCTAATTTTTTGTGTTTTGTTTAGTAGAGACGGGGTTTCACCGTATTAGCCAGGATGGTCTCGATCTGCTGACCTCGTGATCCGCCCGCCTCGGCCTCCCAAAGTGCTGGGATTACAGGCGTTAGCCACCTTGCGCCCGGCCTCTTTATTTTTATATCTCAAATCAGAGATGATTTGATATTTAAGTTGGAAAGAAGTTGATCTGGTGGAAATATAACTGGGTTCTAGGTTGACTTTATCATTAACTAGTGTGCACTTTTACAAGCCATGCAACCTTTCCATCTGTTCATTTTTGTGGTCTGTAAAATAATATTGGACTAGATCATTGTTAACCTTCAATTATAGGCTTAAAATTAATAATAGCCTCCAAGCAAAAAATGTTTATATTTAGTTTTGGATTTTTCCAAATATGAGCAGGGTAATAATGATAAGATAAATGTTTATAATAGCTAAATTAGGTATGTGCATTTTTCTCTATAAACAAAAATATTTTGGACTGTGCCTTTGATTTTGTAATTCTCTGCTGATGTTCTGGAAAAAATTGAACCATTTACAAAACCAAAAAAAAAAAAAAGTCACCAGCATATATCATTCTAGTGTATCCACTTATACTTTCACAGTAATGTTTTTCCTTACCTCTTAAACAATTTAGGTGTATTCTCAGTTTAGGTTTAAAGTCTTCTTATGTGAGTACACAATTCTTTATGTTTAAAGCTTTATTCAAGTGCAATATATAGTTTTGAGCTTTGAAAGTGGGTTGTTTAGATAGGTAAGATAATCAGATAAAGAGCTGAATTGAATTTTGGCTCATTGTGATTGTATATGTGTATGTAATTCATTAGTTTTTTTTAGTAAACATTTACATGTCGTAGACTAAAAACATTTGCATAGTCCTTATTTCATCAGATAAGTACTGTTTTTTCATATCTTTCACAGATTTTGGTGAAGAGATAGTAGGTCATTTGAGGACTCTAAATCTTACACACTCAACTTCAAAATATTCATACACTTGACTTTGGCTCTGAGAACCAACTAGTATTTTCCCTGTATATTCTCTATCGTTTAGAACTTCAGAAAATTAAGTTGTTAGCGCCCTTCAGATTTTTTTAACTTGTATTTTTATCCATAGATAATCAGATATTAGTCATTTTTTCTGTCCTTTATAAGCTTCATTGTTTACAGAAAACCTTATATAGTCCTTTGATTTTGGTTTTCGTGGCAGAGTATTAAAATCTAAATTCTCTTTCTATGGCTTAACAATGTCTTATGAGCAAATTATTAAAATATACACATATAAACATTTCAGAATAACACTTGTCAAACTTTTAAGTCAATACTTTTAAGAGAAACTTCCCATGCAAAGTCATAATTTTCCTGTTTTGTAGCTAGGAAGGACTAATAAGAGGAATATAAGGAGTAGTGTGATAAGCACGGTGGAGACAAGTGATGATTTCACAATTCAAGTGTTTTTAATAACATATGCATAGTCTTAGTTTTCTATAGGTCATGATATTATTTCAGAACTTGAATATTATTTCAAATTACATTAGCACCTCAGTTTTTCCATTATAGTCAAGGAATGAGAAGCTTATATTTTTATACATAACTAATATTTGAGTTAAGCTTAAAATCCTTCATCAACTGTAGTGCTTTACTCAGCATTTATTTTGGAGTGCAGGATTTGTATAACTGAAATTTATTTAAGCACGCAAATTTAATCCACAACACATAATATTTACAATATTTTGGATGGATTGCTTTAAAAAATGATTACACGTTTCCCTACCTTCTTGACAAAGACTATACATAGAATAATGTAATCCTTATTGATGACTTTACTCTGAATCTACCTCTATGAATATGCCCACTGTGCAGTAGTTGCCCTTGGAGACTCTTGCGGCATGTAGAGCTTTTGCCTAAGTGGCCCCAGAAGATTATGTGTTTGGAGTTCTTTGAGCTTTTGCATCCTTCTGTTTCTTCCTACCAAGTTATTTGTTATTTCTTACAACTCTTTTTATTTCTAGCAGTTCTTTTCTTTGTACTTCCCATTCTGACTTGCAGATTATAATTGGTTGTGACCTGGGAAAGTATATAACTAAACTTATCAGGTGTTTAATTTTTTTTTTCTTAAAAAAGCACCCAGAGGCCTGAGTTAAGTTTAGTGAGCTTTAGAACTCTGAACTTCTTAACATTCTGGTGCTAACTAATCAGAAAAACTGTCTAGTCTATGCTTGAACTTGGTGGGAGAAATGCAGATATGTGAAATGTTATTGAATATTAATGACAGTATAATCTGTCTTATCCTGTTTTGTGTTGCTATAAAGGAATACCTGAGGTGGGGTAGTTTATAAAGAAAAGAGGTTTATTTAGCTAACAGTTCTGTAGGTTGTACAAAAACCGTGGCCCCGGCATCTGCTGGGCTTCTGGTGAGGGCTTTTGTGCTTCATCAAAACATGGTGGAGAGAGTCAAAGGGGAAGCAGGCAGGTGTGAAGAGAGACCAAACCCAAAGGGCATTCTGGTTTTTTATCAACCTACTCTTCTAGGAACTGATCCATTCTTCCTTGAGACCAATCCAGCCTTGCTAGAGTGAGAACTGGCTCACTACTGGGTGATAAGTACCAAGCCATTCATGAAGTATCCACCCCCATGATTGCCCAAATACTTCCCGCTAGGCCCCACCTCCCAACACCATCACATTGGAGATCAAATTTCAACATGTCATTTGATGGGGGCAGACCAACCATATACAGATTGCAGCATAATCCTTTAAAGAACTTTAAATTTGTTGTCTGGGTGTGGTGGCTCATGCCTGTAATCCTAGGACTTTGGGAGGCTGAGGCAGATGGATCACCTGAGGTCAAGAGTTCGAGACCAGCCTGGCCAACATGGTGAAACCCCATCTCTACTAAAAATACAGACAGTCAGGCGTGGTGGTGGGGGGTGGGGGGGGCACCTGTAATTCCAGCGGGAGGCTGAGACAGGAGAATCACTTGAACCCTGGGGCAGAGGTTGCAGTGAGCCGAGATTCACTACTTCACCCCAGCCTGGGAGAAAGAGTGAGACTCTTGTCTCAAAAAAAAAGAAAAAAAAAAAAAGAACTTTAAATCCAGTGATTTACTTTTTTTGTTACTATTTGCTTGAATATGCTTGAGTATGCCTCATAAGACTGTTCATACCTTGGCTATAGTGATTATAATATTTTTGGCTAAAACTCTTTCAGTCATTTTATATGTAGTAGAACTTTGAGTTTGAGTTTGGATTCAACATTAGTTATATACCTTGGAAGCAGGTTCAGTATTATTAAATATTTCTAAGGATTCTTCATGCTCTAATTAGTAGATGCGCACAATGGAGGTAGGATGATCCTCTTTTCAATGACTAGTCCTAGAGTAGACATTTCAGCATTCACAAAAGGTCATTTTCTCTTCCCCCAACCAAACTGCATTCATATTAATTGACAACAGAGACTAGCTATCCCCCAGTCCTTTACTAGGGGGTATTTATTTTAACTTTGCTGTTGCTGCTTGATAATTGTCAAAATTTCAGTTGAGAGATGATATTCAAGGGGGAATGTTTGAAGCTTACCCACTCTTCTATTCCCTCTTACAGGTTTATAAAATATATCCCTGGGTCAGTCCAAAGCATCAGAGAGAATTGGGTATGTAGACTGCATTGCTCCACACTCTTCTATCCCCAACTGCTTTTACCCAGTTGTATATTGGAAAGATTCCATCAGTCTGCACTGAAGGTCATCATAAGAAGCAGTCACAGAGGGTCTTGAAGTTATTGTCAAGGACATTATTATGTCAAAAGGGGCTTCTTTTTTGTGAAGACTTCTGTGAGAAATCTCTGTGTTTAGTGCCAACAATTTGTATTTTCAAGCAATTGATTTATTTGTATCTACTGGACACTAATGTATAACTGACAACTTTATCTTTTTCTCATGCAGCTGTTAGAAATCTTAGTGTCAAGTCTGTAGTCAACCTCTACGAGATATGTAGGACATTGTGATAATGCTTTTAGCCTTATTTCTAGCTCTACTATGCCACTATTCTTTTAATATAAATTTTTATTGACTTATACTTTCCATATAGAAAAGTATACGTAGCATAACTATGCAGCTCAATTCATTTTTGTGGTAGGGCACAATGTTGTAACTAGCACCCAAGTCAAGAGAAAGAACTGTTCAAATATCAAGACCTCCTCCTTGCTTTCTTGTAGTTAATACCCTGGTTTTTAACACCATGGTTTGTTTTGCCTTTTTAAATATTTTAAATGAATGGAATAATACAGTATAGACCTTTTTGTGTTTAGCTTATTTTGTTCAACATTATGTTTGTGAGGTTCATCCATTTTGTTGCATGTTGCTGTAGTTTGTTCATTTTCATTGCTGTATCTTATTCCATTGGATGAATATACCACAATATTTCCATTCTGTCACTGACTGTCATCTGAGTTGTTTCTACTTTTTGACTACTACTAACTAAATATTCATTCATATTTATTTTTGTGACGATATGTACATTTTTCTGTCTGATATTAGCTTGGAGTGGAATTGATGAGTCATATGGCATGCAGATATTCGGCTTCAGTAGATGTGAAAGTTTTCAAAAGGAGTTGTACCAACACTCATACTGGTGAGCGGTGTGTGTAGGAGTTCCAATTGTTCTGTATCCTAACTAATGCTTGACATTTTCTTTCATTTTAGCCAATCTTGTATGTTTGTTGGGGTGTCACATGGTGGTTTTAGTTTGCATTTTCTTGATGTCTAATGAAGTCAAGCACCTTTCCGTAAGTCTGTAGGCCATTTGGAGATTTTCTTTCATAAAATGGCAATTCAAGTCACTTAGCAACTGGAATCTCTGCTTTTTGTTTATTTTTTAGATGTGCAGTTCTTTGTACATTCTGTATGGGAATCTTTTGTTGGATACATGTAATGCAAATGTCTTCCATTTGGTGGCTTTATTTTTCACTCTGTAGTATGTTTTGATGAATAGAAGTTTCTGATTGTAAAATGGCCCATAAATTTCCTTCATGGTTAATGCTTACTGTAATGTGTTTAAGAAGCCAGCCTACTCCAAAGTAATGAAAATATTCTTTTTTCTCCTAAAGCTTTATTGTTTTATTTTTAGATTTGTATCAACAATCCATCTGTAGTTTATTTATGGTGTGAAGTACAGGAGTCAAGATTAAATATTTCCCTTAAGGAAAATCAACTGACCTAGTACCATTTATTGGAAAGACCATTGTATTAGTCCGTTCTCATGCTGCTATGAGGACATACCTGAGACTGGGTAATTTATGAAGGAAAGAGGTTTAATTGATTCATTGGTCTGCAGGGCTGGGGAGGCCTCAGGAAACTTACAAGCATGGTGGAAGGGGAAGTAAACATGTCCTTCTTCACAAGGTAGCAGGAGAGAGAAAAATGAGAACATGAGAACCAAGCAAAGGGGGAAGCCCCTTATAAAACCATCAGCTCTCGTGAGCTCTTACTCACTATCATGAGACTAGCATGGGGGAAAACATCCCCATGATTCAATTACCTCCCATCTGCTCCCTCCCATGATATGTGGGGATTATGGGAACTACAATTCAAGATGAGATTTGGGTGGGGACACAGCCAAACTATATCAACCATACTTTCTCCACTACACTCATGCATCACATTTATCTTAGGTGACTGGATAATTTGTGGTCTGTTTCTAGACTTTCTTTTTTCCAATAGTCTATTTGTCTATCCTGAGCTAATATCATACTAAATTAATACCTATAACTTTATATTATGTCTTGATGTGTGGTAATATAAGTTATCTAGCTTTATTTTTCAAGATTATCTTGGCTATTCTTGGCCTTTTACAAACTAAATTTTAGAATCAACTTGTCAATTTCTGTTAAAATATTTTTCTGGGATTTTTATTAAGCTTGCACTGGTACTATAAATCAGTTTTGGGAAAACTGCCATCTTTATGATATTAAGACTTACGTGCAACCCATGAACATAACCTATTTCTTTATATGTTTAAATATTCTAGAATTTTTCTCAATAATGTAGTTTTGCATATATAGATATTTTAAATCTCTTATTGTATTTATTCTTGCATATTTGATATATTTTTATATTATGGTAACTGAAATCATTGAAAACTTTTCATTTTCTTGTGGTTGTTGGTATATCGATATAAATTTGACCTTTTAAAATACTGGTCTTATATCTAACAGTCTTACCAGATTTCTTTATTAATTCTAACAGATTTTTTGCAGTTAAATTTTTTTTTTCTGAGTGCACAGTCATGTCATTTGCTTATTTTATTTCTTCCTTTTTCAATCTTTATGGCTTTTCTTTTTTGTCTTATTGCACTGGCTAGGACCACTAATGCAGTGTCGCAGAAAACGTTCAAAATTTTATTATTAAATAGGATGTTTGCAGTAGGTTTTTCTTAGTTCCCTTCTATTTCTAAATTGCTGAGAATTTGTATCATAAATGGATGCTTATTATTGTATTATTAAATTTTTTTGTCTTTCAAGTAAACATGATTTTTCTCTCTTTTGTTGTTTTCATAGTGAATTATGTTGACTTTTGCATGTTAAACCACTCTGGAATAAAAAAAAATCAGTTGTGATGTATTGTCTTTTTGACGTATCTTTGCATTTAGGGTGTTAATATTTTGTTTGGGATTTTTGCATATTTATTCATGGTAGAGATTGGTATGTGATTGTCCTTTCTTATAATGTTCTTGTCTGGTTTTGTCATTAAGATTATTTGGCTTTATAAAACAAGTTAGGAAGTATGTGTTTGTGTGTTTGTGTGTGTGTGTGTTTCCTCCCCTGTTCTGTAGAAAAGTTTGTGTAAGACTGATATTTCTTTCTTAAACATTTGGAAGAATTCACCAGGGAAGCAATGTGAACCACAAATTGTCTTTGTGGGAAATCATTTAGTAACGGAATCAATTCATTTAATAAATACTGAACAATTCAGATTTCCTGTGTCTTCTGGTATGAGTTTCAGTAGGTTTTTCAAGGAACATACCTATTTCATTTATATTGTCAATTTTTTTTTTTTTGCTAAGACTTTTCTTAATATCCTCTTAATGTCTTTTTATTGTTTGAAAGATCTGTAGTGATTTCCCATTTTTCTTTCCTGATATTATAATCTCCATTTTCCCCATTTATTTTGCTAGGCATTTATTAATTTTACCAACTTTTTCAAAGAACCAGCGTTTGACTTTGTTGAGTTTCTCTGTTGACTCGTGTTATGACTTTGTTAATTTTCTCTGTCGACTCCTGTTTATTTAGAAATCTATTGTCGGCCGGGCATGGTGGCTCACACCTGTAATCCCAGCACTTTGGGAGGCCAAGGCGGGTGGATCACGAGGTCAGGAGATCGAGACTATCCTGGCTAACACGGTGAAACCCCGTCTCTACTAAAAATACAAAAAATTAGCCAGGCGTGATGGCAGGCGCCTGTAGTCCCAGCTACTCAGGAGGCTGAGGCAGGAGAATGGTGTGAACCCCGGAGGCGGAGCTTGCAGTGAGCCGAGATCCTGCCACTGCACTCCAGCCTAGGTGACAGAGCGAGACTCCGTCTCAAAAAAAAAAAAAAAATCTATTGTCTAACTTTCAAACAGTTGAAGGTTTTTTAGTTACCTTTTATTTGTTGATTTCGAATGAATTCTGTTGTGCAGAGAGCATATTCTGAAAGATTTTGAGCTTTTGAAATTTGTTGATGCTTGCTTTATGATGCAGTATATGGTTAATTTCAACATATATTTAATATGCATTTGGAAATAATGTGTATTCTGTCATTGTTGATTGCATGATTTATATATGTCAGTTAAGTCTAGTGTTTTAATTGCCTTGTTCATGTCCTCTGTATTCTTACCTGTTTTTTGTATACTCTTTAGTATTGAGAGAGATGTGTTAAAGTCTACCTCCATGACTGTAGATTTGTCTGTTTCTCCTTTTAGTTTTGTGATTTTTACTATAAATATTTTGTTTTATTACTAGTTTTATGGAGATTTAGAATTGTGGTCTCTTCCTAGTAGTTTGATTCATTGTCACCATGAAATGTCCCTCATTATCTCTAATAATGCTAGTGCCTTAAAGTCTGTTTTATCTGCTATTAATACAGTTATAATAGCTTTCTTTTAGCTAATGTTAATATGATGTCTCTTTTTCCATCTTTTACTTTTACTTTGGCTCTTTCTGGGCTCTTATATTTAGAGTGTCCTTGTAGGTAAGATAGGATTGAATTTTGCATTTTATGTAGTCTGATAATCTTAGTCTTTTAATTATTTAGCCCATTTTAATTAACGTTATTACTATTATATTTGGATTTATAGCTATCTTACTGTTCATTGTATGTTTGCTTTTTTCTCTTTTCTTGCCTTCTTAAATATTAATATTTTTATAGTTCCATTTATTCCATGATTCCAGTTTTTTACTTTGTGAACTTGTGAGTCATATATTCCATTTCTTTATATATGTTTATATATATTTCTATTCTTTTGGCAGTTACCTTTGGTTTATTACAGCTTAATGCAAATTGTAACTTTTACTACTTCTCCAATAGTGTTAGAACCATTTATTCCCCCACATCCTAAAACATACTTACATATATATGTGTATATATATATATTAAATCTTACATTATTTTATTACCATATTTTTTTACAGTAGGTATTTAGGAAATACACATTTATATTTGTCCATGTATTTACCCTTTCCATTTTCCCTTCCTCAGTTTTGGAAAAATTTTGGTTATTATCTTCTTTTTACTTTTTATTTTTATTTTTTAGAGGTTGGGTCTTGCTGTGTTGCCCAGGCTGGAGTGCAGTAGTGCGATCATAGCTCACTGCAACCCTGAACTCCTGGGTTCCAGTGATCCTCAGCCTCCTGAGTAGCTAGGACTGCAGACATGCACCACCACACCCAGCTAATTTTTTTTTTTTAATTTGTAGATATAGGATCTGGCTATGTTGCCCAGGCTGGTCTCAAACTGCTGGCCTCAGGCATTCCTCCTGCCTGGGCCTCCAAAAGTGTTGGAATGACAGGCATGAGCCACCACGTGTGTCTCCATTATCTTTTTACACTCCAATTACATTATGTTAAACTTTACCAGGCCTCACTTGATTCATATTCTTTCCCATGGTTTCTATTCTTCTTTCTCTTTATGCTTCAGCTTGTATGTTTTCTATTGACTCCTTTTCTAGTTCATTAATTATGTCTTATGCTTTGTCTATTCTACTGTTTAATCCATTGAATGAGTTTTTAATTTCAGGTAGTTCCAGAATTTTTATTTGATTTTTAAAAATAGACTCTAACCCTCTGATTTTAAAAACCTGTCTTTTTACCTATGTACTTCATTTCTTCTCATCTCTTGAATGTATTACTCACATTTATCTTAAAGTTCTTATTAATTTAGAATTTTGAATTATCTTTATATCTACTTTTATGGTCTGCTTTTTCTCTCTTACTCCTTTCTTTGTCATGTAGTCCTATCTTTTGTCACATCTAGAATGTTATTGAATGCCACACAATGTTTATTAAGTTATTTCTTTAATACTTTTGTTGTCCTTTTAGTACTATCATGTTTACCCTTTTGTCAACCATTATGTGTCAAAGTATTCATAAGAACATAGTATACAATAGAAATAGACCACAGTGGAGTAAACAGATGGAAGGCACCACTTAATTTTAGAAAGATATCGCCAACAGTTTACTAGTACCCATGGCCAATAGTGTAGGTTAATGACCACTTTGCTTTACTAGTGTTCATCTTCCTCCATAAGATTGAGTAATAGCTGATTGCTTTCATCCAATCAGGGACTGTGCTGAATCCAGACTAGGTTTTAACCATGGTTAGTCTTGAACAACCTACAGTTTGCTCCTGGCCTTTCAGGGTTTTCAACTTAGATTTGGTATATTTTCTAGCACCCTTCCTCCAGCAAGCCAAAACAACAAAATGCACTGATTTGGGGGCGACAGTAAACAATCACAGTAACTACTGTTTACCAAAAGCTGGCCGACAGCTGTGAATGTGCACTAAATGAAAGAGCTCTTCTTCCCTGCCTTCCTCTTTTACTCTGACACTAGATTGCATATTCAAAAACAAATCCTCCAAAATACATATTGTTTTGAAAATATTTTATGAAAGAAAGAAAGTGGATATGATGCCCACATTTTGTTCTTTTAGCTAAGTAAAATGATTTATTGTCTGTTATCTCCAGTGATGGTGATTGTCTTTAGAAGAGGTTAGGAAAACAATATCATCCAAAGATTCATATTTAACATTAGATTTTGTGATTTTTAAATCTTAGTATTTACAGAACCAAATCTTCTGTTATATTTCAGGTCTAATCTCAAAATTAATATTAATAACAATTAAAAATTTTAATAAATCAATCACAAAACATCTGTATCTTAACATGATAAGAAAATATATTTAATTTATATGTGGACGATATGCTTTTTGCAGGAAAAATATTGGATTCAGCCTTCATCACTAATAATGGAAATTTTAATTATAATAATTTTTATTTAAATTAGATTTATTTTACAGTTAAGGCTAACATTGCCAGAATTCAAACCCAAATATATCTGGTTTCAAAACATATATATATATTTTTAATACTGTGCTGTCTTGATTGTCTGTGATACAAGTCAGCTGATGTGTGTGTTTGCATAGACAGAAACTGGGAACTTTCATTTTCGTAGCATTCTAGTGTTGATAAACCATGAAGACTATATGTTATGGTTTTTTTCTGTTCTTCACATTGTTCTATTGCTGCTTTTAATGTCTAGCTTACTAGGAAGCTCACTATGTTAAAGTATTCTATTTGAATATTTTCATTTGTTCTTGGATAAAGAACAATTGGATTCCCAAGGGATATGTGATCCAAGTATATAAAGTGTTCTTTATTAAAACAATTTTAATTGGGAGTTCTTTCATATGAGATTAAACCAATTTATTTTAAGATAGGAAGTTTTCTTGGTTTGATGGCTTACTAATTTTAGATGAATCTTTTTGGAAAGTTTTGCCTTATTTATTTATTTATTTAACATATATATATTTTATTATACTTGAAGTTCTAGGGTACATGTGCATGAAGCTGGAAACCATCATTCTCAGCAAACTGTCTTTTTTATTTTAAGAGTGTGCTTCTAACGTTATTTTTTATGTTTGGCAATCTGCTGTCATCAGTCTGCTTATATAGCAATACAAGATGTTAATAATATAGTATTTCCATTCTTAAGTGTCTAGATTAACAATTCTCTTTTAAAATAAATTTTGACAGTATAGATTGAGAAAATATTTTAAATACACATCTGTCTCTTTATTTAATTTTTAAAATTTTCCTTTTTAGAGACAGGGTCTTGCTCTGTTACACAGGCTGGAGTGCAGACGCATGACCATAGCCCACTGTAACCTTGAATTCCTGGGCTCAAGTTGTCCTCTTGCCTCAGCCTTCTGAGTTGCTTAAAATAACAGCCTCTTTCCACCATGCCTGACTAATTTTTACATTTCCTTATAGAGATGGGCTCTTGCTTTGTTGCTCAAACTCCTGACCTCAAGCCATCCTGTGGCTTCAGCTTTGCAAAGTGTTGGGATTACAGGTGTGAGCCACCACACCTGGCCCTGCTTTCTTCCTTTATTTTTAAGTTGATTTTTACATTGCGTAAAATTTTTTGAGATAATAAAATATCACAAAGAGAGTTTCATGTTTCAGGGTACAAATTTCAGGGAAGATGGTTGGGACTTTTTTTGGTTCCAATAAAAGTTTATTTACAAAAACATTTAACTAGTTGGATTAGGCCTGTGGACAACAGTCTGTAGACCCCTGCTTAAAGGATATGTGAAAGGTATTTTTTCTCATTATAAAATATTTTAAATAGATTAAAATTATATTAGAAAAGAAAGAGGAAAATACACATGATGTTTGAGAATTCTTTTTTGGGTGTGTGGGTGCAGGGCAGGGAGTCTCGCTCTGTTGCCAGGCTGGAGTGCAGTGGCATGATCTGGGCTTACTGCAACTTCTGCCTCCCAGGTTCAAGCAATTTTCCTGCCTCAGCCTCCTGAGTAGCTGGGACTGCAGGTGCATGCCGCCATGCTCAGCTGATTTTTTTTTTTGTATTTTAGTAGAGACAGGGTTTCACCATGTTGCCCAGGCTAGTCTCGAACTCCTGAGCTCAGGCAATCTGCCTGCCTCAGCCTCCCAAAGTGCTAGGATTACAGGCGTGAGCCACCACGCCCGGCCAAGAATTCGCAAGTTGCATAATATTTGAAGAAAGAAGGGAAATTACTTTTTTTGTTTGTTTCCGCTCTTTCACCCAGGCTGGAGTGCACTGGCACCATCTCGGCTCACTGCAACCTGTTCCTCCCAGGTTCAAGTGATTCGCCTGCCTCAGCCTCCTGAGTAGCTGGGACTACAAGTGTGTGCCACCATACCTGGCTAATTTTTATATTTTTAGTAGAGATGGAGTTTCACCATGTTGGCCAGGCTGGTCTCAAACTCCTGACTTCAGGTGATCCACCCGCCTTGGCCTCCCAAAGTGTTGGGATTACAGGCGTGAGCCACCGTGCCCAGACCTGCAAATTGTTGATTCTGAAAAATTCTCTGTGTTTCTGATGTAAAATATAAGAGAGAAAATAGGCCTTCCAGTGAACAGATATCTCTGGGTATTGTGCTTATTATCACCTATAGTCACTGCTTATATTTTGTTTGGTGTGGATTGTGTCATGTCTCTTGGAAGCCATCTCCTTGTTGATCATTGATGCTGACTGTTATTTTAATGGCAGAGGATAATTACCTCACCCCTATGTTAGAGACTACTAACAGCAATGACATATAATAAGGAATATTGTAAATTTGGTTTGAAATAGTGGAGAGTTCTCTGTCTCATATTTTGGATACTTACGTTCTATTAAAAACATCACTCTTATTGATGACTTTAACCTTTGTGAGCCCTTTTAAGTTTTGAAATGTGATGATTCTAGATGTTTTCATGTACATTAGTTATCTTCAGATATCATTCCATATAAAGGGATATAACATGGTATAGATAAGAAGATCTATTTTATTTGAACTTTTTTTTTCCTGAAGCATATTGGATAAATGGCCAAATAATATATGCTTGTTGTAAAGGGATAGGAATATAATTTTTTTTACTACTTATTCTCTCTGTGTATATATGGATATATATATATTAATGCAGAACATTAAATATTAAAGATGAATTTTCACTATAAAAATAATTTCTAATAAAAACTATAGACATTAAAGAAAATTATTTTTGATTTGTCCTCACATTTAAAATTTTTAAATTATTTTTAATTATAATTATGTTACAAACCTATGAACTATGGAAGGAATTAATGTAATATGGATGTAATTAATATGTTTTAAACAGTTTTGGTAACCATCTCATTTCTCTTGCTATGATGACGAAGGGAAAAAGGTAGTCCATGCTTTCTTAAGTTTTAAGGTTTTAGTCACAATCATGCTTTCTTTCTTTTTTTTTTTTTTTTTTTTGAGACAGAGTTTTGCTCTTGTTGCTCAGGCCGGAGTGCAGTGGCACGATCTCAGATCACTGCAACCTCGACCTCCTGGGTTCAAGCGATTCTCCTACCTCAGCCTCTTGAGTAGCTGGGATTACAGGCATGCGCCACCACAACCAGCTAATTTTTTGTATTTTTAGTAGAGATGGGGTTTCATCATGTTGGCCAGGCAGGTCTTGAACTCCTGACCTCAGGTTGTCCACCTGCCTCAGCCTCCCAAAGTGAAGGGATTACAGGGTTGAGCCACCACGCCCGGCCCATTGTTTCTCATTTCTAAGCTAACAAAAATTTCCTTGGACTTTGAAGGTGGGAAAGAGAATCTTTTTAAATAGAGACATTTCAAAAACTGCATTTCAAAATCTTAATTATAAGTCTCTTTTATATAAACTTTTGATTTTTAATTTTTATGTAAAAGCTGTTACTTAGACTTGATTTGATATTTTTAGACATTCATCAAATTGTCATTTCATTATTTAAAAATCATTCCTTTTTAGGAAACAGATGACTAATATTAATGTCATCATTATCAAGAAATAGCTCAGCATCTGTGTGATATTTCTTAGATATATTAAAATTCTTTCTACAGGTTTGATTTTTATAGCACATCTTAGTTACTGTGTTATGGAGGACAGATTCTCATTACTCTGGCATATACTCATGACTAGCTATATGATTTTAGAGAAGTGAGTATTGAGTGGGAAGAATCGGTTAGCTGAAAGTGAAGCATAGACTCTAAGGGATTGATTTGCCTTCTGAAATTTTGGGTTGTGTTGGAGGGAGGAGAGCAGGATATGAATGATGAAGCAAAGCTGGAGAACATTATTTTTCTTCATTACTGATTTTGATATAATAGAAATTTTTGTAATGCTTTCTCACCCTTAAATGTCTTTATGCTTGAAAATCATAGAAATTGTGTCTAAGGATATGCTTTGGGATATTTGGACTTTGCTTTTGTTTTAGTTTTTAGTTAGCTGTTGAGTTTAAAGTAATTTAGTGCTCTGATATTTGACATTTTATGTTTTTATGACACAGATAGTATCTTCTGTAGGAACGTAACCTATGAGTAATGTAGAAAAATATTTGTGCATTTTGTTGACTACTGATTGATCCATATAGGTCTCTTGATGATATGAAAATATATGCACTAATAGCCATGGCTTTTTCTTCCCACTACATTTTACAAAGTAAATAGTTTGTTAGGTAATTTAGTGTTATTCCTGGAGAACATAGTGACTAAAATCTTATCAGACTGTTAAAGGTGGAAATTGAGTTCTAACCTAGATTTTTATTTTTGATGAATTAAGCACTTTGTTAATTTTGTTTTCAAATATAAGTTTTGGTTTATTTTATGGAGATGCATTACTATCTTAAATGGCATAATTTTTACAAGCAGTAGATTATTCCTTCCTTGAGCAGTGTGGATGCAGAGTTAGCTTTCTTATTCCATTCTACTGAATGAAGATTAGAGAAATACATTCAGAAATTTCCTTCTATTCAGGTCAAAGGTGGAGGTGGAGGTGGAGATTGTGTGCTTTTTATTTATTCATTTTAGAAACGTTTCTCATTTCCTTTTCCTACACACTGTACTTATTATTTCTTATTAAAAGTTTGCCAGGGATTGGCAGCATTATTCTTGTGTATTGTCACTGAGATGGACATAGGAAATAAAAGTTTTCAAGTCCCTTTTAAATCTGTTTTCTCTTTATCTTTTTGTTTCTATCCATTTACTATGCATTACATCTGGCATTTGTCTAACTTGACTATCCGTTAGGTACAAGAAACTAACTTTATCAGTGTTACTTCCTATATGTTATTTCCCGTTATTGCATGATAATTTACTCCATTGAGCTCCAGTTGCTGTTGTAGATAATACTATGTAGTTGAACATTAATCTATCTCAGCATTCCTCAATCAGGGTTCATCTGAACCAAAGAAGACTGAAAATTATTTGAGTGATTATATTTTCCATTATCCCATATATATGTAATGGTATGTAATTTGTATCATTCTCGTTTCATAGGAGAGTTATTTCATTACACAACAAGAATGCCATAGGGTGGCATTTCTGAAAGTGTACTTCTGGACCCAGATGCTTTCAGAGGTCCACAAAGTCAAAATTATTTTCTTAAGTATTCTAAGACATTATTTGCCTTTTAAAATTTCCATTCTCTTTTGTTGTTGTTATTGTCATTTTCTTTGTCTTTTTTATTAAAAATTCCCATTTTCTAAGAAGTGTATGCTGGAGTTTTCCAGAAGCTACATAATCTGTGCTATTATAATAGCTTGAATGCAAAAGCAGTAATATAATCTAATTGTCTTCTATTAAACACATTAAAGATATTTGCAAACATGTAAACATTGCTACATTTTTCTTTTGGAAAATACAAGTTTCATAAAAATATATTTTTATGCAACATGTAATGAATTTATTTTGTTTATAATTAGTAAATAAATGCAGGCAGTTCTTACTTTGCATGGTTCCAGTATTTCATAATTTAGTTAAGTAACATCAGTCCTACAATAACGTGGTTTCAATTTGAATTACCATTGTAATTCAGTTGTGAGTAGTTGCATAAAATACACATTTTGCCACTAGCTCTTTAGTCCACAAACCATTACATAACTAACAAATACACATCATGATCAGACACCAATAATATCACTTCTTTCAAAGTCTGTCTAGGATTTGTCCCTATGCATCTGAAAATGGATAATCAAAAAGAGTAAATTGGCCAACTTGCAGAGATGAAAGTACAGAAAAGAAATGGAAAATGATAGGCCAGGCGCGGTGGCTCACGCCTGTAATCCCAACACTTTGGGAGGCCAAGGCAGGTGGATCATGAGGTCAAGAAATCGAGGCCATCCTGGCTAACATGGTGAAACCCCGCCTCTACTAAAAAATACAAAAAATTAGCCGGGCTTGGTGGTGGGCGCCTGTAGTCCCAGCTACTCAGGAGGCTGAGGCAGGAGAATGACGTGAACTGGGGAGGCATAGCTTACAGTGAGCCAAGATCGCACCATTGCACTCCAGCCTGGGTGACAGAGCAAGACTCTGTCTCAAAAAAAAAAAAAAAGAAAGAAAGAAATGGAAAATGATAATGCTCAAAGTGAGATTTGCATGAATATAAAGGGAGTTACAGAAGAAATCATTGATCATGGGAATGTGCACATTTCTCTTGTTTAAGAGAATCTAGATATGCAGCCAAAGGAACTTAGTGGAGGCAAATGTTGATATAAAAATGAGGAAAGTGGTTGCAACAGAAAGGATGAAAATGTCCCAGAGGAAGTGACACTGACAGAACACTTCACATTAAAGGGCTTCTCAGAGGTATTTCACAGCATTGAAAGTGTAAAGGAAAACATATTGGAAGCTAGTTCAAGAAATATGGCAGTTTGCCAAAAGACAAAAAAAAAAGAGGCTTACACTATATCTTAAGTTGTACTAAATGAGAAGAATGAGGCAAGCACTGTTCAGATTACTCTTCATAAGTTTCTTACAGAGAAGTAAAACACTTGAATTCTCAGTGTTTCTAATGTTTTAAAGTGTACTAAATAAATGTTTTAGTATTTTTTATTTCCCGATATAACTGGTTGTAAGAAAGTTTTTAATGTTTTGACAAAAATTTATAAAGGTCACAGGAAAATTATAATTTTTACTTAATTATAAAGATTATTTTGCACGGTTTCAACTTGCAGAGTTACTGTTATGGTCCTGTACTGCTGTGCTAAGTGAGGACTGCCTATATTTAAAATCTTTTAGTTCAATTTCTAATATGGTGAATACTAGATATAACCTATATAAACAAATCTTTCTATATTTCCCTTTATGCCTGTCTCCTGTATTTTCTGTCCGGATTGAATAGCATAACTATCAAGAGTAAAACCTTAAAAAAAGCTTGTACTCTTTTATCTCCTTTATAGTTTTTATTTCTAATTCTTTCACAGCTCTCCTTATCTTCTTGATTCCCCACTGTCTTAGGCACTCGTATACCATCCTTTATAGGATATTACTATAAAGAGCATGAGGGAGTTGTTTGAGGTGACAGGACTGTTTTGTATCCTGATTTTGATGGTGGTTATATGAATCTACACATGTTAAAACCCATAAACTATATGTTGGGTCTTGCCATGATAGGACGTTTAAACATTTATTTACCATTCTTTCAAAATAGAGCTTATAAATAAATCAACAGGTACCTACTGGGTACAACGTTCAAAGCATTGTCCTAGGTGCTGAGGGAGATACATAGTTCAGAAAGCGTGGTTCTGCCTGAAGGAATTGTGTCCTAATAAGATAAAGATTGAAAACACAAATGATAGCAGTAAGATAAATTGTAATTGTCTCTTAAGGGAAATAAATGCAAATAAAATGTTTGTTTGTGCTAGGAATATGCAGGTGGATAATTCTCCATTGAGAAGATGACATTTGAGTTGAGACTTGGAAAATACGTTGATTTTTGACAGTCAAAAATAGAGACAAAGGACATTCTGATAAGGAAAAATATAGTACACTTTACAGATTTGCAGGTTTTGCTATTTATAAGCTCATAAAAATTTTGGATGTTGAAATGGTTTGTCTGTGACCCCATCCAAATCTCATCTTGAATTGTAGCTCCCATAATTCCTGTGTGTTGTGGGAGGGACTCAGTGGTAGGTAATTGAATCATGGCAGCAGACCTTTCCCATGCTGTTCTTGTAGTAGTGAATAAGTCTCACAAGATTTGATAGTTTTATAAAGGAGAGTTCCCCTACACATGCTCTCTTGCGTGCTGCCATGTAAGACAACCCTTTACTCTTCCTTCATCTTCTGCCATAATTGTGAGGCCTTCCCAGCCATGTAGAACTGTGAGTCAATTAAATCTCTTTCCTTTATAAATTACTCAGTCACGGGTAAGTCTTTATTAGCAGTGTGAAAACAGACTAATACAGACATATTCTTCTCATTAATGCTCACGTCCTATTTTATTCTATTTTGTGCTCAGAAACTCTCAAAAGCATTTGAGTCTGCAGCTCAAATTTCTTACAAGTAGTATTACTGTTTTTGAGTATTTTGGAGTTAATTTAGTTAGGTCACATTTTGATTTTAATGGGGACAATTAGCTATTTCTGAGTCTTAGTTTTTTCAGTAGATACTTTCTTAGTCCTTTCAAGCTGCTTTAACAAATTGTCTTAAACCAGGTAATTTATAAACAACAGAAATTTATTGCTCACAGTTCTGCAGGCTGGGAAGGCTGAGATCAGGGCACCATCAGATTGGGTGTCTGGTGAGAGCCCATTCCTCATAGATAACACCTTCTGTGTGTCTTTACATGGCAGAAGAGGCAAACAAGCTCCCTCAGGCCTCTTTTATAAGAGTACTAATTCTGTACATGAAAGCTCTGCCCTCATTATCTAATCACCTCCCAAAGGCACTCACCCTTAATACTATTGCTTTGGAGATTAGGTATCAACATATGAATTTTGGGAGTACACAAACATTCTGACCAGAGGAAATAGGAAATATATCAATAAAAAGACTCCTTTCTGTAAAAATTTCCATTTACAGAGTAAATTTGAATAAACGGGGTTTTTCAGATGTTATACTCTTGTAAAATATTTTTACAACTCTTCCCCAAATTGCCTTCCTCCCATTTTTTTCATACTTAGGGAATGAATCAACTCTGCCTAAAAGCAACAATAATCTTTTTTTCATAGGTTTTCTGTGAAGACCCTGATTGATCGGTCTTGCTTTGAGACAATTGATGATTCTTCTCCTGAATTTAACAATTTTGCAGCTATTTTGGAACAGATTTTAAGCCACCGGCTAAAAGGTAAAAGCACTAATGTACTATTTATTTTCCCACCAGCTGTCTTTATAATAAGCTTGAAATTTTAGAAATCATACAGTCTGTGTGACTTAGATAGCCAACATTCTATAATGTGAAATGTCAAATCTTTTGGCCTGTGTGACTACGAAAGAGCCTCTGTTCTCAGATTTACACCTATTTCTGGGATGCATTGAAAATGTCGTGTTAATTGCCACATACAAGGAGAAAAGTGACTTTCCATAAGTAATTAAAATAAAAGCTTAAATTGAAAGGAAGCGCATCCCAAAGGTTACTAGATGGTGTTTTAATCAATTTACAGAGAAGCATTCCAGGCATTATGTTTATTTGTTTAGCATCTACTTTCTTAAACTTAGGTATCTTTGTAAATGTTTTAGCAGGTAGTAGGTTAAAAAAGAGGTATGTAAGAGACATGCTTGTCTTTGATTTTCTTAAATCAAAAAGTATACTTACATTAGAAATATAATTCTCAACAATTTAAAGGGGAACGTGGAAGCTATACTCTCTGAATTTTAGATTCTTTAAATTAAAAAGATCTATAAAATATAGTTGCTAAAATTCAAGAAGTATTATATAGTATAAATCTTAGTAACAATAAGTACTAACTTTATCACATTAATCCCATTATCTGGTCTTCCTAAAGCAAACTTAATCATCAGATATTTTCACTTAAGTTTTTTATTATCTTTACAATCTTAATGATACAGTTTCACATCAGTAGTAGTAACTTGCTTTGGTAACATAACTTATGAGCATCTCAGGCGTACTGTGAAGATTAATTCTATTCTGTACTTTTTGATGCTGAAAGCATCCAGGTTTTAATATAAGTGTTTAAATGAGTTGAGCAGTACTGTGGGCCCAGAGCAAAGGATTGAATTGAAACTACATGGGAGAAAAAATATGAATTCATTTATCCCTCTGCAATTTAAAACGGGGTTTGTAAAATTGCTAATGCTTTTTTCTGTTAAATTTCGTTGTTTTGCATTTTAAAAGGGTTTTTTTTTTGTCCTTTTGGCTGTTCTGTGTTTCCTAAATTTTCTGCCATTAATGTTACCTTTTATAAGAAAATAAAATTTTTATAAAAGCAAAGGATATGGAAGTATTTTGAGATATTATTAGATACTATATTGTGTGATGATCGTATTTTTAAATTTTATGCATAAATTTATAAACAATGCCTGACTAAAAAGCATATGGAATAGAATAGACTCTGATGTACCTTGATGTTCATGAGAATTTTACCTTAAAACTTAATTCCCTTGATCTGGTATACCATTTAGCATATGATTCTCTCACAAAAACTATCAATAGAAAACTATCAATAGCAAATGAACAGTAAGGCTATGTTGAGACTCCCATGCCAAGTGGTTGGGCAGACTCACTACTATGTAAGTGGATGCCTCCTGCGCACCAATCTGCCATCTTCTGAGTTGTGCTTCAGCAAAATATAGATCACACCCCTTCAGAATTATTTCTAAACAATGAAATCCATTAATGTTATTTCTGAATAATACTATAATGAAAATAGAATCCCCAGTTGATTTATGGATAAGAATTCTACTTGTGTGACTAAGATATAGTAAGAAAGCTGATACAGTAAGAATTGTGTTAATTTTTTAAGCTAGGTAAGTTAATTTAAAAATTTCTGTCAATTGACTCTTGTGGTCACTGGTTTATATATATATATATATATATATATAGTAGGAAGTATGAAATAATCTGTAACTTTTGAGATGAGGTATTTTAAAGATCCAAGCATCTGGGACTTTCATATATTATTTCCTATTTTTTGGTATTTTAATATATAACAAATTGCTTTTACTTTTGGAGAAGTCATGATTATTTTGATAGTACACTCTTCACTTATGATTTAGTTACATAGCAACTAATTTTTCCAGTGTTTTCCTTTACAGAAGTACAAATTAAAATTTTATAACTTTGCGTGTTTCTAAGATCTACTTTTCTACAACTACTGGTTATTTTTGAAGTAAAAGGACATTTGTTTTCAACATTAAGCTTTTCCAGAAAGAGATAAAATCTCCCCCAGACACAGTATAGGCTGTGCTGATACAGGCAAAGTGAAGAGCTGAGACAGTTACTTTACTCTAAAAGCCCCATTATTGAAGAAAAGGAGGCTTTTAAAATCAGATATATTAATATTATTTGCAGTAATCTCTCAATAAGATGTTGATCTTACTTTCCTAGGATATAGCTGAGAAATAGGAATTAATAACAATATTAGAATTGAAAGAGATCTTTGTTCAGGTCCTTCAGTAATTTTTGAACTTTTATTTATTTATTTAAAGCATAATACTTCTCTCCACCCTAACCCTACCACTCTAATAAAAGCCACTGCAAAAGCTGGATAAATATGTAGAACATTTTGTTGAAGCCAGGATGGAGAAGTTAGGCATTTTGCCTGCTCAGCAACAATTGCAACCTATTCAAAACTCCATACATAGTACCACTTCAGGTAGCACAAAGGATCACAGATTGAGAAGCACTACTGTTTTCTAGCCTCTTTCCTGCTGAAGCAATCTACTCAACAGTATTTCTAACAGGGGGACATATAGTCTTTGCCTTAACACTTCTGATCTCTGAGAACTAAATAAAGCAGTCCATCACGTTATTGGACAGGTTAGATTATTTGAAAATTCTTATGTATATGAAACCAACCTATCATATTGTGCTTTGGTCTTTTTTCTGCTACTTTTTTTTCAAATGCGAGCCTAATACCAATAAATATTAAAATATAGCTATTTTATAATCCTTTTCCCAAGTTCCCTCTTTTCTTTCTCCCAGGTAAGGTATTGCTAGTTTCTTTAATCTTCTGGAACCACCACAGTCTTACTTAGCCTTCTGGCTTACCACTGATTTGTTAGTATTGCTCTTAAAAATCTGGTTCTCAGAGCTGAGTAAAGTGCTTCAGATAGGCTAAACTCTGTATTAGTCAGAATTTAAGATTACATAGACTTTTGGTTCACATTGAAATTGAGGCTGAGTAAAATCCCAAGGCTTTTAAAAAATTGAACTATAGCTTATATTTTATTTCTCTAAGTTAGTTTGCCTGAGCTGAAGTTTGATAGGGATAAATGCAGTATTTTTTTCTTCTTTATCCACTTCAGAGATAAAAACACAAGTAAGTGGAAAGATATATGTGTTCATAGATTGAAAAATTAATATTGTTAAAATGTTTATATTAATAATCTACCCAACATAATCTACAGGTTCACTGAAATATCCACCAAAATTTCAGGGTCATTTTTCACAGAAATAAAAAAGACAATCCTGAAAATTAATATGGAACCGCAAAAGACCCTGACCAAAGCAATCTTGAGCAGAAAGAACAAAGCTGGAGGCATCAAAATACTTGACTTCAAAATATACTGCAAAGCTATATTAGTTAAAACAGGATTTTACCAGCATAAAAACAGACAAATAAACTAATAGAATAGAATAGAGAACCCACAAATAAATCCATGCATTTCTGGTCTATTAATTTTCAACAGAAGTGCCAAAACACACACTAGGGAAAGGACAGTCTCTTTAATAAAGGGTGTTGAAACAACTGGTTAGCCACATGTAGAAGAATGAAATTAGACCCTTCACACTACAGAAGAAAATCAACTCAAAATGCATTAAATGTAAGATCTATCTACTACAACTGTAAAATTACTAGAAGAAAACATAGGGAAAAGGCTCCATGACATTGGTCTGGGTGATGACATTTTTGGATTTGACACCACAAGCACAGGCAACTAAAGGAAAATAAACAAGTGGAATTACATCAAACTAAATTACATCATCAGAGTAAAGAGACAATTTACAAAAAGGGAAGAAATATTTAAAAACTACACATCGGATAAGGGGCTAATTTCCAAAATATATGAGGAACTCAATAGTAAGAAAATAAATAGCCTGATTTAGGCAAAGAACCTGAATAGACATTCTCAAATAAGACATTCAAATGGCCAACAGGTATATAAAAAGGTGCTCAAAATCACTATACAGCAAATAGATGAAAATTAAAACCATAGTGAGATATCCCCTCGTTAGAATGCATATTATCAAACAGCCGAAGGATAACAAGTGCTGGAGAAGATGTGGAGAAAAGGGAACACTTGTAGTAGGAATGTAAATTTAGAACAGCCATTACAGAAAACATTATGGAGGTTCCTCAAAAAATTAAAAATAGAACTGCCATTAGTCTTCTATGTGATTAAATAAAAATAAAAATAGAACCGCCATGTAAACCAGCAATCCCACTTGTAGGTACACAGCCAAGGAAATGAAATCAGTGTCTCGAAGAGTTATCTCTACTCCCATGTTCATTGCAGGATTATTCACACTAGCCAAGATAAGGACTCAACCTAATTGTCCATCTACTGGTGAGTCGATAAAAAAAAGTTGCATATATAAACAATGGAATGCTATTCAGCCTTTAAGAGGAAGAAAATCCTGTCATTTGTGACAACATGGATGACCCAGGAGACATTATGTTGAGTGAAATAAACCAGACACTTAAAGACAAATACTGCATGACTTCCTTATACATGGCATCTAAAAAAGTTGAACTCGTAGAAGTAGAGAGTAGAATGGTGGTTACCATGTGCTGGAAGGAGAGGGATCAGAGAGATGTTGGTTAAAGGATATAAAAATTCAGTTAAAAGGAAATAAGTTCAAGAGATCTATTGTACAAAATGTTGACTATAGTTAAAGTGTATTGGATATTTGAAAATTCCTAAAAGAGTATATTTTCAGTGTTCTCACCAAAAAATGATAAGTATGTGAGGGCTGTGGTTTAAATGTGTCCCCTCAAATTCATATGCTGGAAACTTAACCCCCTGTCCAACAGTGCTGGGAAGTGGGGCTTTTTGGGAGGTGTTCTTAGCTCATAAGGGCAGAGCCCTCATGAGTGGATTAATACCTCTATAAAAGGGCTTGACAGAGGGAGTTTGTCCTTTTTTGCCATTTTGCTTTCTGCCATTTGGAGACACAACATTCCTTCACTCTAGAGGATGTAGTGTTCAAGGTACCACCTTTGAAGCAGAGACAGGACCCTCACTAGACCCCAAATCTGATGGTGCTTTGATCTTGGACTTCCCAGCCTCTAGAACTATGAGAAATAAATTTCAGTTATCTATAAATGACCCAGTTTTGGGTATTGTTATAGCAATACAAAAATGGACTAAGAAAGTGAGGTAATATGTATATTAATTTGTTAATTAGTACAATTTAGCCATTCCACGATATATACAAATTCAAAACATGTGTATCATATATACAATTTGTATTTGTCAATTTAAAAATTTTTAAATAATTTTTAAAAAGAAAAAATTAATACAGTTATAAGTTTATTCAAAGAAAAAAGAAGAAAGAAGAGACTAACCAGTGAAGCTAGAAAATACGGTATGCGTTAGTAGTATTAAGAAATCTTAGGAATTGGTTGGTTGTGGGTAGGAGAAAGCTGAGGACTGGAACGATGCAGAGATTCCAGTCTGGATGTGGTCATTACCCAGGGTGACTGAAAAAGAAGAACATGTTTAGGAAAAGAGAAAATATCAAGGTTTGTTTTGGACACTTGAGAAAAAATGATAGGAGAAGAAAGAGAAAGCAAGGGAAGAGAAAGGGGGAGGAGGAAAATAGAATAAAGAAGAGAAAGACGTTAGAGGATACTCATTTTCCAAAACAGAGTTAGATTTAGTCTAAGTTGGTAGACTTAATTGATAGTTTAAAAAAAACCTAATTATTTAATTTCATTTATAGAGGAAAATCAATTGATTTGTTTTTTAACTTGTTAGTTGTATTATAATTCACCACTATTTTTCTTCTAAACTTATTTATCCATCACTAAGCTACTTAAATTTCAAGTTACTCATTCAAAAACATAATGTAATGGGTCACTATAAATGCATTTTTTTCATTTATTTATTCAATTATATTTATTGAGTATCTACTATATGCCTAGCACTGTTGTAAGTGCTGGGCATACAGTAGGGAATTAAACAAAAATCCCTGCCCTCATTCATAGCTTCTATCATATCAAATGGCGGGAGGGAAATGCAATTTAGGAAGACTTCTACCTCTGGGAAGATGAACATGACATACTTTCCCCTATTTCTCTCACTAAGTACAATAATAAACCCTGGGCATTATACATAAAACAAACATAAGAAGACTCTGAAAGGTAGCGAGTAGAAGAAAGACTGGTTAAGGACACTAGAACCTTAGGAATGACACAGGTAGTGGGTTGCCTGGATTTACTTTTTACCTCATATATCCCAGACTGGGTGTTGGATAAGCCAGGAACCTGCAAATTTCAACAGGCAAAGGGAAAAAAACAACAACAATGAAAACCTCTCCACAAGATACTATTCTCTCTAGCCAAAGGACCAGAGAAAGAACAGCCTAGCAAAACAGAAAACTTTTCAGCAGTATCTGCTCTACTTTAAACATCACACAAAAAAACCGTAGTACCACCTACTCTTAAAAAAGGCTGAATGGGAAGCTTAGAATTCCGCCCTCCTGAGGCTATAACAAAGTGTCCCAGTACCACCATTAGGGTTGTATCAGAGAAGGCCAGAGAGATAAGATTTCTTCCCTCTTGGCTGGTCAAAAACTCTCTCTCTCTTCCCCAACACCCTCTTTCCCACAATGTTGACGGAACACCACACTGTGGAGCCTAGGCTGCCATCTTCATCCAAAAGTAATGTGCTGGTTCCTGGCCATACTGGGGTGGGGTCAGAAGAGGCCTGTTAGAGAGTTATGTCTTTCACTGTCACCCAGTGGTAAGGAGGCCACCCCAAGTACCATGCCAGTGGAAACCATGTAGGAAGCCTGGACTCCAAGTCCCACACAGTAGTAATGAGGATGCCCTTATTGGGTGTCAGTGGAAGCCAATTGGGAAACTTGAACTTCATCCTCCACTTGGCAGTAATGAAGCAATGCCCCCCTCCCACCTTCCCCTGTGGGAGCAGTGTCACAAAAAGCTAGTTAAAACAGAAGGTTTAAATAAGATCCAGAGTTTCATAACATAATATAAATATGTCCAGCTTTCCATTGAAACCATTTGTCATACCAAGAACCAGGAAGATCTCAGATTGCATAATAAAAGATAGTCAATAGATGTCAACACTGAGATGACAGAGGTGTTGGAATCACTGACAAAGATTTTAAAGCATCCATGATTAAAATGCTTTGAGCAATACATGTGAGAAACAAATGAAAAAGTAGAAATCCACAGCAAAGAAATGGAAGATACAAAGAAGACCAAAATGGAAATTTGGTGCTGAAAAAATATGAAACTGAAAAAGTTCAGTGGATGGACCCAACAGGAAAATGGGAGTTACAGGGGAAAGAACCAGTGAACTGAAAGACAAAACAATAGAAATTTCCTAATCTGAACAACAGAGAGAAATTAGACTTGTTAAAAAATGAACAGAGCCTCAGGGACCTGTGGGACAATAACAAAAGATGACACCTGTCAGAATTCTTGAAGGAGAGAAGAAAGAAGGTGGGACTGAAAAAGTACTCAACAGCTGAAAATTTCCCAAAGTTAGCAAGAGACATAAGCAAACAGATTCAAGAAACAGAGCAAACCACAAATAGGAAAAATTCAAAGAAATTCATGCCAAAGGCACGATAATTAAACCAATAAATAAACACAAAGAAAAAATGTTGCAAATAGAGAAAAATGACAACTTGCCTACAAGTAAACAATTGAATGACAGATTTCTGATCAGAAACCATGGAGGCCAGGAGGAAGTGGTAAAACATATTTCAAGTGCTGAAAGATAACTGTCAACACAGCAGAATTATTCTTCAGCAATGAAGGAAACATTAAGACCTTCTCACAGGAAAGACAACTAAGGAAACGTGTTGCCGGCAGACTTACCCTCAAATAATGGTTAAAGAACATTCGTTAAGCAGAAAGGAAATGATAAAAGAAAGAACTTTAGGCTGGGAGGCCAAAGCAAGCGGATCACTTGAGCTCAGTAGTTCAAGACCAGCCTGGGCAACATGGCAAAACCCTGTCTCTACAAAAAATACAAAAAATTAACCAGACATGGTGATATGCGTCTGTGGGTCCCACCTATTTGGGCGGCTGAGGTGGGAGGATCACTTAAGCCCAGGAAGTTGAGGCTGCAGTGAGCTGTGATCGTGCCATCATGCCACTGCAATCCAGCCTGGGCAATAGAATGAGACCCTGTCTCAAAACAAACAACAACAACAAAACTTTGGAATAACAGGAAGAAAGGATACAGTAAACAAGAATATGGGTAAATACATTAGGCTTTCCATTTTACTTTTAGTTTTCTGTTTGTTCCCCCTGTTCTTGGTTTCTCTGTTTTCTTTTTTCTGTCTTCTAGGGGGCTGTTTGAATACTTTTTAGAATTCCATTTTTATTTATATTGTTTTTTAGTGTATCTCTTTGTATAGATTTTTCAGTGGTTGCAGTATTATATTATACCAGTCTACTGGTATCATTTTCCAGTGTGAAGTTTAAAAATCTTACCTTTCTTTATGTCCCTTTATTCTACCCTGTGTGTGTAGCATAGTTGTTTTAAATATTTCCTCTACATACATATAGGACCACATTAGACAGTGTTATAATTTTTTTTCTCCACCACCAAAGATAATTTAGAACACTCAAGAGGAGAAGGATGAAGCAAGTTTGTTGTTCCTGTATTTATAGTGTAGATACAGTTTGCTAATTTGTCTAGCACACAGTCTGGGGTATAAGAGGTAAAAAGAAACCCAGAGAACTTACTGCTGTGTCATTCTCTGGGTTCTGAAGTTTCTAGTCAGTCTTCCTTTTTATCTCCACCTTCAGAATCTTTTAATGTTTGTTTTCATAAAATAGCCAGAGTTTTTAGTTGTATTTAGCAGGAGGAAAATACATGTACTTAATTTTGTTCTATCCCAGAAGTTGCCTTTATTTTTTAATGTGAAGAATTACATCAATTGTTTTTCTCATGTTAAATCACCTAAATATTCTTAGGATAAATCCAACTTGAGCCTCATATATTGTTTTAATCTACTTTGCCAGATTTAGGATTTCGGTTTGATAACATTTTAGAGGTTTAGGTTCTGTGTTTATGAGTAAAATTAGTCTGTTTTGTGCTTTTTTGGGTTTTGTTGTCAAGGTTATCCTAGCCTCAAAAGATGCATTGCAGGTGTTTTGTCTTTTTTTCACTCTTTGGGAGAATTTTGCGTAAGTTTGGAATCATGGTCTATTAGGTAGCAGTTACCAGTAAAAACTCTCTGGGTCAAATGGTGAGTGTGAGTGAGTGTATTTGTGTGTGTACACGCACTTCAACTACTAATTCACTTTATGCTCTCAGCTCTATTCAGGTTGTTGATTTCTTTGATGTTATTCTATTTTGTATTCTCCTTAAAGTTGTCAATGTCTTCTATCCCATATACTCTCAATTTTTAAATCTCTAGTTAGTTGTAGTATTTCCTTTAATGTGACACTTAAAGTAGATGAATTCAGCTGAATGGTTTTTAAAAATTAAAGCTCTCTAAAGAGATGTAAAGTCTAAAACGTTTTTAGTTCTTTGTTTTTATTTTATGATCGTTAGTTCCTTTTTCTTTTTTTCTTAACCAGTATTGCTAGAGATTTGTCTGTTTTATTAGTCTTTCAAATAACTAATTTATGGCTTTGCTGATCATTTATGTATATTAATAGCATTATTGTTTCCTCTGTTATATCTTCTTTGGCTCTATTATGTTTATGTTGGACTCTTAGCAGATTAATTTTCAAATTTTTCTCCAACTACTGCTTTGGCTAAATTTATATTTGAGTAATGTAATATTTTCATTAATACTCATTTTTAAGTAATTTCTACTTGTTCTGATCATTTCTTTGTCTTATGAGTAATTTGGAAGTCTTTTTATGTTTCTGAAAATAGGAGATTTTACCTTTTCATATTTACTTCTATGTTAATTGAGTTATAGTCAGAATTTGGTTTGTATGGTAGATTTTGTTGAAATTTGTAAGACTTACTTAAGGGCCTAGTTTATAGTTACTTTAATAAATGTCCCATCTTGAGAAGAAGATGTATTCTTAATTGTTGATTATCTTTTTTCAAATGTTATTTACATTTTTTGGCTTTATTTATTGATATTAGGTATTTTAAATTATTTTATTATGATGGATTACATTTAAAAAATTTTTAATTTTATGGGTACATAGTAGGTGTATATATTATGGGGTACATGAGATTTTTTTACAGGCACACAATGTGTAATAATCACATCAGCATAAATAGGGTATCCATCACTTCAAGCATTCATGTTTTTGCATTACAAACAACTCAATTATACTCTTTTAGTTATTTTTAAATATGCAATAAATTATTATTAACTGTAGTCACCCTGTTGTGTGATCAAATACTAGATCTTATTAGTTCTATCTAACTACATTTTTGTACCCATTAACCATCCCCACTAACTGCCCCCCACCTTCACTACCCTCCCCAGCCTCTGGTAACCATTATTTTACTCTCTATCTCTATAAGTTTAACTGTTTTTAATTTTTAGTTCCCACAAATAAGTGAAAATGAGCGAAGTTTGTCTTTCTGTGTCTGTCTTTTGTCACTTAACATAATGTCCTCCAGTTCCATCCGTGTTTTTGCAAATGATAGGATCTCATTTTTTATGGCTGAATAGTACTCCCTTGTGTATATTTACCACATTTTCTTTATTCATTTGTCTGTTTCTTCCAAGTCTTGGCTATTGTGAATAGTGCTGCAATAAACATTGGAGTGCAGCTATCTCTTCAGTATACTGGTTTCCTTTCTTTGGGGTATATATCTAGCACGGGGATAGCTGGATCATATGGTAGTTTAATTTTAAGTTTTATGAGAAACCCCTATACTTTTCTCCATACTGGCTGTACTAATTTACATTCCCACCAACAGTGTATAAGAGTTCCCTTTTCTCCACACCCTCACCAGTATTCATTATTGCTTGTCTTTTGGATAAAAGCCATTTTAACTGGAGTGAAATAATATATCATTGTACTTTTGATTTGCATTTATCTGATGATCAGTGATGTTGAGCACCATTTCATATACCTGTTTGCCATTTATAGGTCTTCTTTTGAGAAACATCTATTCTGATCTTTTGCCCATTTTAAGTTTAATTATTAGTTTTTTCCTGTAGAGTTGTTTGAGCTCCTTATATATTCTGCTTATTAATCCCTTGTCAGATGAGTAGTCTGCAAATATTTTCTCCCATACTGTGGGTTATCTCTTCACTTTGTTGATTGTTTACTTTGCAGTGCAGAAGCTTTTTAACTTGATGTGATCTCACTTGTCCGTTTTTGCTTTGGTTCCCTGTTCTTATGGGGTGTCAGTCAAGAAATCCTTGCCCAGTCCAATGTCCTGGAGACTTTCCACAATGTTTTCTTTTAATAATTTCACACTTTCAGGTTTTAGATTTAAGTATTTAATCCATTTTGATTTGATTTTTTGTATACAGTGAGAGAGAGGGGTCTAGTTTCATTCTTCTGCATATGGATAACCAGTTTTCCCAGCACCATTTATTGAAGAGACTGTCCTTTCCCCAATATACATTTTCAGAATCTTTGTCAAAAATGAGTTAACTGTAGTTTTATGGATTTATGTCTGCATTCTCTATTCTGTTCCATTGGTCTATGTATCTCTTTTTATGCCAGTACCATGGTGTTTTGATTACAATAGCCCTGTAGTATACTTTGAAGTCAGGGAATGTGATTCCTCCAGTTTTGTTTCTTTTGCTCAGGATAGCTTTGTCTATTCTGGGTCTTTGTGATTCCATACGAATTTTAGGATTGGTTTTTCTATTTCTGTGAAAAATGTCATTGGTATTTTGATAGAGATTGCGTTGAATATGTATACTGCTTTGAGTAGTATGGGCATTTTAACAATAGTCTTCCAATTCACTAACATGGAATATCTTTCAGTTTTTTTGTGTCCTCTTAAATTTCTGGCATCAGTGTTTTATAGTTTTCATTGTACAGATCTTTCACTTCTTTGGTAAAGTTTATTTCTAGGTATTTTACTTATAGCAATTATAAATAATAGTACTTGATTTCTTTTTCAGATTGTTCACTGTTGGCATATAGGAAAGCTGCTGACTTTTTGTATGTTGATTTTGTATCCTGCAACTTTACTGAATTTGTTTATCAGTTCTAATGGCTTTTTGGTGAATTCTTTAGGTTATCCCAAATATAAGATCATATCATCTGAAAACAAGGATAATTTGACTTTTTCCTTTTTAGTTGGATGCCCTTTATTTCTTTCTCTTGTCTGTTAATCCCTCTTATTTTATTGTAAATACAAGGTTCTTTTCTACTTAAGCATGATGAGATCTATTCCTTGTGTTTATTACCCATTGACGCTATTAACTAACCATCTCGTTGTCCAGTTCAGCTGCATTCTTCCCCTGTTTTCTCTCTATTTCCATCTATCTAGTCAATACTTATTAAGCTTTCCCTACAGTTGGCTTTTCTTCTACCGCTACTATGTATTATTGAATTCTGTGTTCTTTGTATACCTTTTTATTTTCAGTAAATTTCTCAAGAAAACTTCCATTATTTTTCTACTCCATCTTTCTGTTACAGCATAGATTTTGTCTTTAATCTTTTAAAATACTGTATGCTTTTCCACATTATTGCCTTTAAAAGCTACTGTTGAAAAATCTTACTGAACTTAGGATGTTAGACAAGGTAGAGTAAGTCCAATAATAACCTAACTCTCTGAGTGTTCTTAGAGTACTATAACAAAATACTACATACTGAGAGGCTTAAGTAACAGAAATTTATTTCTCAGTTATGGAGGATGAGAAGTCCAAGATCAAGATATTGGCTGATTTGCTTTCTGGCAAGCATTCTCCTTCTGGCTTGTAGGTGGTTGGTCGTCTTCTCACTTGGTGGAGACAGAGAATGAGAGCTCTCTGGTGTCTCTTTGTATGATCCTACTGGATGAAGGCCCACCCTTATACCTCATTTCACCTTAATTAACTCCTTATAGCGGCTATCTTGAAATACAGATATATTGGGGATAGGACTTAAACATGTGAATTTTGGAGGCATGCAATTCATTTCATACAGCATTTATCAATGTGTTGTAGCTATTGGCTTACATGTTTATATCTTCTAGTCTCTGTGCACTTTGAGGAAAGACTCTGTCATTCACTTTTAAAATAATATTAAATTAAAAATATACAGGATAGCCGGGCATGGTGGCACACTTCTGTAGTCCAAGCTACCCAGGAAGCTGAGGCAGGAGGGTCACTTGAGGCCAGGAGTTCAAGGCTGTAGTACACTATTATTGTACCTGGAGATAGCAGCTGCACTCAAGCCTGGGCAACACAGCAAGATACCATCTCTAAAAAAATAAAATATAAAATCTAGGGTAAAACCAAAATTACTTTACTTACAAGGAAGCAGGAAAATGTGATCAATTCTCAAAGGAATAAAGATGCTTATTGTGAGATGACCCAGATGTTGGAATAATCAGGCAAAGACATCAAAGCAGCCATTATAACCCTGCTCCATGATGTAAGGTGTAACTCGAAATGAATAGAAAAATGGAAATTCTGAGTAGAGAAATAAAATCTTCAGGAAGAACCATGGAAATTTAAAAGTATGATGTCTGAAATAAAACATTAACCAGATGAGCCTCTAAAGCAGAATGGAGATGATAGAGGTGCGTATATGAATTTCAAAGTAAATCAATAGAAATGATCCAATCTGAAGAACAGAACAGGAAGAAATTTAAAAATTTATAGCAAAATATATAAGTTTGTGTCATTGGAGTCTTAGAAGGAGAGGAGGAAGAGATTAATATAGAAAATACATTTGACAAAATAATAGCTATAAGTTCCTAGATTTGGGGAAGACAAATTTATAGATTCAAGAAGCTTAGCAAAGCATTTCACAAAATTTAACATCCTTTCTTAATAAAAATTCTCAACAATTAAAGTACAGAAGTAATGTACCTCAACATAATAAAGGTCATATATAACAAGCACACAGTAAGCATCATATTCAGTGGTAAAAAGCTGAAAGCTCTCTAAGATCAAGAATATGACAAGGGAGTCCATTCCTACCACTTCTACTCAACATCGTTCTGGATCTCCTAGCTAGAGCAATTATGCAAGAAAAATAAATAAAAGGTATCCAAGTTAGAACATAAGAAGTTCAGTGATCTCTGTTTGCAGATTAAATTATCTTACATGTATAAGAACCTAAATACCAAAAAATGGTTAGAATTAATAAATTCAGTGAAGTCGTATGATACAAAATCAACATACAAAAATAAGTTACATTTTTATATACTAAAAATGAACTATCCAAAAATAGAAATTAAGAAAACAGTTCCATTTCCATCAGAAAAGAATAATATACTTAGGAGGAAATTCAGGCAAGGAAGTGAAACCTCTGTACACTGAAAGTTACTAAACATTGATTAAATAAATTGAAGAAGACACAAATAAATAGAAATATATCTCATGCTCATGGGTTGGAAGAATTTTTATTGTTAAATGTCCGTACTACCCAAAGTGACCTATAGATTCAATGCAGTATTTCCTTTTTTAAACTTTTAGGTTCAAGGGTACATGTGCAGGTTTGTCATCTAGGTAAATTGCATTTCATGGGGTTTGGTGTACAATTAATTTTATTACCCAGGTAATGAGCATAGTACGTGAAAGGTAGTTTTTGATCCTCTCCTTCCTCTCACCCTTCACTCTCAAGTAGACCTCAGAGTTTGTTGTTCTCATCCTTCTTTCCATGTGTAGCCAGTGTTTAGCTCCCACTTACAAGTGATAACGTGTGATATTTGGTTTTCTGTTCCTGCATTATTTCACTTAGGAATGATGATCTCCAGCTTGATCCATGTTGCTGCAATAGAAATGATCTCATTCTTTTTTATAGCTGTATAGTACTCCATGGCATATATGTATCACATTTTCTTTAGTGCTGCAGTGGACATACGTGTACATGTGTCTTTATGGTAGAATGACTTATATTCCTCTGGGTATATACCCGGTAATGGGATTGCTGGGTCAAATGGTAGTTCTTTTAGCTCTTTGAGGAATTGCCATACTGTCTTCCACAATGACTGATGACTGACCTAATTTACATTTCTAACAGCAGTGTATAAGCATCGCCTTTTCTCTGCAACATCTCCAGCACCTGTTATTTTTGACTTTTTAGTAATAGCCATTCTGACTGGTGTGAGATGGTATCTCATTGTGGTTTTGATTTGCATTTTTCTAATGATCAGTGATACTGAGCTTTCTTTTCATATGCTTGTGGGCCGTGTGTATGCTTCCTTTGAAAAGTGTCTGTTCATGTCTTTTGCCCACATTTTTATGGAGTGGTTTGGTTTTTCCTTGTAAATTTGCTTAAGTTCCTTATAGATGCTGGATATTAGACCATGCCAGATGCATAGTTTGTAAATATTTTTTTCCCATTCTGTAGGTTGTCTCTTTACTCTGTGGATAGTTTCCTTTGCTGCACAGAAGCTCTTAAGTTTAATTAGATCCATTTGTCAATTTTTAATTTTGTTGCAATTGCTTTTGGTTTCTTTTTCATGAAATCTCTGCCCATTCCTATGTCCAGGATGGTATTTCCTATGTAAACTTCCATGGCTTTAATAGTTTGAGGTTTTACATTTAGGTCTTTAATCCATCTTGAGTTTATTTTTGTGTATAGTGTAAGGAAGGGGTCCAGTTTCAATCTTCCACATATGGCTATCCGGTTTTCCCAGCACCATTTATTGATTAGGAGTATTTTCCCCATTGCTTGTTTTTGTCAGCTTTGTCAAATATCATATGGTCATAGGTGTGTAGCCTTATTTCTGGGCTCTCTATTCTGTTCCATTGGTCTATGTGCCTGTTTTTGTACCAGTACCATGCTGTTTTGGTCACTGTAGCCTTGTGGTATAGTTTGAAGTCAGGTAATGTGATGCCTCTACCTTTGCTATTTTTGCTTAGGATTGCTTCTGGTTATTTGGGTTCTATTTTGGTTCAATATGAATTTTAAAATGGTTTTTATCTAGTTCTGTGAAGAATGTCACTGGTAGTTTGATAGGAATAGCATTGAATCTATAAATTGCTTTGGGCAGTATAGCCATTTTAGTGATATTGATTCTTCCTATTCATGAACATGGGATGTTTATCCATTTGTGTCTTCTCTGATTTCTTTGAGCAGGGTTTTGTAATTCTCATTGTAGAGATTTTTCACCTCCCTGGGTAGCTGTATTGCTATGAAGTTTATTCTTTTTCTGGCAGTTGTGAGTGGGATTGCCGTTCTGATTTGGCTGTAAGTTTGGCTGTTGTTGGTGTATAGGAATGCTAGTGATTTTTGTACATTGATTTTGTATCCTGCAACTTTGCTGGAGTTGTTTATCAGATGGAGGAACTTTTGGGCCAAGACTATGTTTTTTTTTTTTCCTAGATATAGAATCATGTCATCTGCAAACAGGGATAGTTTAACTTTCTCTTTTCCTATTTGGATGCCCTTTATTTCTTTCTCTTGCCTGATGGCTCTGGCTAGGACTTCCATTACTATTTTTAATAGTAGTGGTGAGAGAGGGCATCCTTCTCAGTTTTCAAGGGGAAATGCGTCTGGCTTTTGCCCATTCAGCATAAAGTTGGCTGTGGGTTTGTCATAGATGGCTCTTATTATTTTGAAGTATGTTCCTTCAATACCTAGTTCACTGAGAGTTTTTAACATGAAGCAGTGTTGAATTTTATCAAAGGCCTTTTCTGTGTCTATTGAGATAATCATATAGTTTTTGTCTTTAGTTCTGTTTATGTGATGAATCATGTTTATCGATTTGAGTATGTTGAGCCAACCTTGCATCCTGGGGTTGAAGCCTACTCAATCTTGATGGATTAGCTTTTTGATGTGCTGCCAGATTTGGTTTCCCAGTATTTTGTTGAGGATTTTTGTATTGATGTTCATCAAGGATATCAGCCTGAAATTTTCTTTTTTTGTTGTGTCTCTTCCAGGTTTGGGTATTAAGATGATGTTGGCCTTAGAGAATGAGTTGGGGAGGAGTCCCTCCTCCTCATTTTTTTGGAATTATTTCAGTAGAAATGGTACCAGCTCTCATTTGTATGTCTGGTAGAATTCATTTATGAATCCATCAGGCCCTTGGCTTTTTTTTTTGGTAGGCTATTTATTACTGATTTGATTTCAGAGCTCATTATTGGTCTGCTCAGGGAATCAGTTTCTTCCTGGCTCTGTCTTGGGAGAGTGTATACGTCCAGGAATTTACTCATCTCTTCTAGGTTTTTCTAGTTTGTGTATGTAGAGGTGTTCGTAGTAGTTTCTCTTGGTTGTTTTTGTTTCTGTGGGGTCAGTAGTAACATTCCCTTTGTCATTTTTCATTGTGTTTATTTGGAGCTTTTCTTCCTTCTTCTTTATTAGTCTAACTAGTGGCCTATTTTATTAGTTTTTTCAAAACAACAGCCCTTGGATTAATTGATCTTTTGATTGTTTTTTTTTGTGTGTGTCTCAGTTTCCTTCAGTTCAGCTCTGATTTTTATTTCTTGTCTTCCGCTAGTATTGGGGTTGATTTGTTCTTGCCTAATTCTTTCAGTTGTGAAGGTAGGTTGTTAATTCGAGATCTCTCTAACTTTTTGATGTGGGCATTTAGTGCAATGAAGTTCTCTCTTAACACTGCCTTAGCTGTGTCTCAGAGATTCTGGTATGTTGTATTTTTGTTCTCATTATTTTCAAAGAACTTCTTGATTTCTGTCTTAATTTCATTATTTACCCCAAAGCCACTCAAGAGCATGATGTTTAATTTCTGTGTGATTGCATGGTTCTGAGTGATTTTCATAGTCTTGACTTCTATTTTTATTGCTCTGTGATCCAAGAGTGTGTTTGGTATGATTTCAGTTCTTTTACATTTGTTGAGGATTGTTTTATTCCAATTATTTGGTCAGTTTTAGAGTATGTGCCATGTGGTGAGGAGAAGAATGTATATTCTGGTGTTTTTTGGTGGAGAGTTCTATAGAGGTGTATCCGAGCCATTTGGTTTAATGTTGAGTGTAGATCCTGAATATCTTTGTTAATTGTCTGCCTCAATGATCTGTTTAATACTGTCTGTGGAGTGTTGAAGTCTCCCACTATTTTTTCCATGGGAGTTTGTGCCTCTTTGTAGGTCTCTAAGAACTTGCTTTATGAATCTGGGTGCTTGTGTGTTGGGTACATATATATTTAGGGTATTTAGGTTTTTTTGTTGAATTGAATCCCTTACCATTAAGTAATGCCCTCTTTGTCTTTTCTGATGTTTGTTTATTTGAAATCTCTTTTGTCTGAATTCAGATTGCAATCCCTTCTTTTTTCTGTTTTCCATTTGCTTAGTAGATTTTTCTTTATCCCTTTATTTTGAGCCTATGAGTGTCATTACATGTAAGATGGGTCTCTTGAACACAGCATACCATTGGGTCTTGCTTTTTTATCCAGCTTCTCACTGTGCCTTTTAAGTGGGGCATTTAGCCCATTTACTTTCAAGGTTAGTATTGATTTGTGTGGATTTGATCCTGTCTGTGTTATTAACTGATTATTATGTTGGCTTTTTCTGTGGTTGTTTTACAGTGACACTGGTCTGTGTGTTTAAGCATGTTTTTGTATTAGCTGGTATTGGTCTTTCCTTTCTATATAGTGCTCCTTTCAAAATCTCTTGTAAGGCAAGCCTGGTGGTAATGGATTCCCTCAAGAGTTGTTTATCTGAAAAGGATCTTATTTCTCCTTCACTTGGGAAGCTCACTTTGGCTGTATATGAAATTCTTGGTTGAAGATTTTTTTCTTTAAGAATGTTGAATATGGGCCCCCAATCTCTTCTGGCTTGTAGGGTTTCAGCTGAGAGGTCCACTGTTAGCCTAATGGAGTTCCTTTTGTAGGTCATGTGCCCTTTCTCTCTAGCTGCCTTTAAAAGTCTTTCTTTCATTTTAACCTTGGAATAGCTGATGATATGTGTTTTGGGGGTGATCTTCTTGTATAGAATCTTGCAGGAGTTCTCTGTATTTTCTGAATTTAACTGTTAGGCCCTGTACCTTGGTTGGGGAAGTTTTCATGGACAGTTTCCTGAAATATGTTTTCCAAGTTGTTTTCTTTCTCCCCCTCCCTTTCAGGAATGCCAGTGATTTGTAGATTTGACCTCTTTACATGATCCAATACTTCTCACAGATTTTGTTTATTCCTTTTTATTCCTCTTTCATTATTTTCATCTGACTTTCTTATTTCAGAGAAGCAGTCTTCAGGTGCTGAGATTCTTTTGTTAGCTTGGTTTCTTCTGCTGTCAATACTTGTAATTGCATTGTGAAATTATTGTATTGTGTTATTCAGCTCTGTCAGACCCATTGGGTTCTGTTTTTATACCAGCTATTTCATCCTTCAGCTCCTGTATCACTTTATTGTGATTCTCATTTTCCTTGGATTGGGTTTTGCCATCTTCCTGAGTCTCAGTGATCTTTGTACCTATCCATAGTCTGGATTATATTTCTGTTATTTCAGCCAGTACAGCCTGATTAAAAACTCTTGTTGGGGAATGGGTGTGGTCATTTGGATGGCATACAATACTCTGACCATTTGAGTTACTGGAGCTCTTGCATTGGTTCTTTCTCATCTCTGTGTGTGGGTGTTCCTTTATCTGCATTGTAGATTAAGTATAGTCAACAGACTTCTCTTTTGGATGTTTTCACCAGGCCAAGGTTTTGTGCAGTGTCTTTATTTGAAGCTGACTTCTTGACTCTGGTTTCAGAGGTGGGTACATTAGTGAGGTATTTTTGATGTTAAAGCCTTGGGGTGTGATCCAGCAGGTGGCTTAGGCTTTTTGGTCAGTTGGTAGACTCTTGTTTGGTTGTGTGGCTCCCCTATGTTTCCTCACAATTGCAGCTGTGTTCTCTGTCAATGTTCTGAAAGTGTGAGTTTCTCTCCCCCTTGAATGCTGGCTGTAGATTGTGATTTCGTACTTCTGGGCTGCCCACTGCAGCTTTGGGGCGATCTCAGTGTTTATGTTTCTTTCTCAAGTTGGAGGCAGCAGAGAAAGGGATCTTATTAGTAGTTGTGACTGAGGGTCATTTGCTTGTTTCCTGGGGGCTCCAACCCAGAGAGATATAGGTCAGCAGCCCCTCAGGGCAATCAGACCAGGATGGAGGGTCTGTACTGTGGCCCCAGGCCAAGGGTTCCCTGTCTAGTCACAAGCACTGTGGGGTGTGTGGGACCTGTGGAAGACGTACTGGCCTCCTCTCCTTGGGCTGATTACAGCTGGTTGGAGGTGTGGATATGACACTTAGGGTTTTTACTCTCTTATTGGTCCGGCAAGGGCAGATCCACTGCAGAGGCAGTCTCAGAGAGGCTTTTAGTTTCCCCTAGAGGCCCTGTCCAGGGAGTTGCCAAGTTGCTACTTGCTCAGTAGCTCTGGTAGAGGGTGGCTGGAGACACAAGCCTGGAAGACCTGTCTGGTGAGGAGATCTGAGAATGGGCACCTACTTAACACTCTGGCCAATTTTCCATAGGGCTGCTGTGGTATGTTTGCTCCAGTACCTGGTTGCCTCGGATTTTCTAGTACCTGGAGGTATCACCAGTGAAGACCACAAAACAGCAAAGATGAGAGCCTGTCCCTCCCTCTGGGAGCTTTGTCCCTGGGAGGTACAGGCCTGTTGCTGGCCCAAAGGCACCTTTAAGAGGTGGGTGGAGACCTGGGAGGTCCCACCCAGTAAGAAGGAGCAAGATTGAGGACCCACTTAAAAACGCAGTCTTACCATGTGTTGGTAGAGCAGCTGTGCCGTGCTGTGCTGGAGGTCCACTTCAGCCCCCGGTTGCCTCAGACACTCTGAAACCTGAAGGCTGGAACAGCTAAGTCAGGCAAACAGCAAAGATGGTGCCTGCCACTCCCCCCGGGAGCACTGTCCCGGGAGAATTCAGCTCTCTGTTGGCTGGAAAACACAGGCAGGAGTGCTGGAGGCCCTGGTTGGGAGGTCCTGCCCAGTGAGGAGAAATGGGACTGGGGACCCACTTAAGCAGTTTGGCTGCATTTTGGTAGAGCAGCTGTGCTTTCTGGGAGTCTTTTCTGCCCCTGGTCAGCTCAGACTCTCCAAATCCCAAAGATGGGAATGACTGAGTCACCCAGACAGCAGAGATGGCGACCTGCCTCTCCCTCTGGGAGCATCATCCCAGGGAGAATTCAAATCTGTGTTGTCTGGAGAACACAGGCAGGGATGGCTAGAGGCCCCACTTGGGAGGTTCCACCCATAGGAGGAACAGGATCAGGTACCTGCTTAAAGTAGCAGTCTAGCCACATTTTGGTAGAGCAGTTGTGCTATGCTGGGGGATCCTTTCCACCTCTGGTCAGCTTGGACTCTCCAAAGCCCAGAGGCTGGAATGGCTAAGGTGCCCAAACAGCATAGATGGTGGCCCACCCCTCCCCTGGATGCTCCTCCCTAGGGAGGTGCAGTGCTGCTACCGGTGGCTGGGTAGAATTCCAAGCCAGTGGGTCTTATCTTGTGGGGTGCCGTGGAAGTGGGGCCTGTAGGTTTTGGCTGCTTAGCCCTCTAGATTCAGCCTCTTTCCAAGGGGTATGTACAGGGGTCCAGCCTTCCACTTTGCCAGAGCTGCAACTTCTTTTGCTGGAAAGCCCAGTATCTAAGCCTCCAGGGTTTCCATGCATGTCTGAGCAGCATCTCTGCCAAGACTCCATGTAGCTCTGTCTGTGAGACTGAAGGCCCTGGTGGAGTGGGTTCACAAGGAGATCTCCTGACCCAAGGTTTGCAAAGATTCATGGGAGAAGTGTGGTTTCCTGAGGTCACACATTGACTCACTGCTTCCCTGGGCAGGGGAGGTTCCCCTGGCTCTGCGTTGCTCCTGGGTGGGCTGTTGTCCTGTCTTGCTTTTCTTCATTCTCCATGGGTCAAGTTGTTTCCTTGATTAATCCCAATGTGAGTACCTGGATGTTTCAATTGAAGGTGCTATATTAACTTGTCTTTCTCTATGAGAGCCATGCACACTGGCTGCTTCTGGTCGGCCATCCTGACTACTCCCCTGGAATTCCTTTTCTATAAGAATGCTGCATTTAGGACCCCAAACTCTTCTGGTTTGTAGGCTTTCTGCTGAAAGGTTTGCTGTTTGCCTGATGGGGTTCCCTTTGTGGGTGACCTTCCCCTTTTGTTTTGCTGCCTTTAACATTTTTTCTTTCATTTTGACTTTGGCAAATCTAATGACTATATATGTCTTAGGGAATGGTCGTCTTGTATAGTATTTTGCAGGATTCTCTGCATATCTTGAATTTGAATGTTGACTTCTCTAGAGAGGTTGGGGACATTTTCATGGTTGTTATCCTCAAATATGTTTCCCAATTTCCTTGCTTTGTCTCCCTCTCTTTCAGGGATGGCAATGAATCATATATTTTGTCTCTTTACATAATCCCATATTTCTCAGAGGTTTTGTTTATTCCTTTTTATTCTTTTTTCTTTTTCTGACTGAGCTAATTTCAAGAACCAGTCTTAAAGCACTGAGATTCTTTCCTCAGTTTGGTCGAATCTGCTATTAATACTTGCGATTATATTATGAAATTCTCGAAGTGTGCATCTCTATCAGATCAGTTTGCTTCTTTCTTAAAATGGCCCTTCGATATTTCGGCTTCTGTATCAGTTTGTCATATTCCTTAGATTCCTTGGATTGAGTTTTGACATTCTGTTGAATCTTGATGATCTTCATTCCTATCCATGTTCTGAATTCTATGTCACTCATTTCAGCCATTTCAGCATGGTTAAGAACCATTGCTGGGAAACTAGGTAGTTGTTTGGAGGTAGTAAGACACTCTGGCTGTTTGAGTTGCCAGAGGTCTTGTGCTGGTTCTTTCTCATGTGTGGGCTGATGTTCCTTCAACCTTTGATGTTGCTGTCCTTGGGTGGGTTTTTTTGCTTTTATATTCTTTGATGCCCTTGGGTGTTTGATTATGATATAAGGTAGGTTCAGTCAACTGGCTTCATTTCTGGAAGATTTTAGTGGGCCAAAGGCTTAGCTCAGCACTCCTCGGCTGTGTGCTGTAACTCTGGGGAACTGGTACCCGGCCCCTGGCTTTGTTCTCTGGCCCCTCAAGGTTAGGAAGCTGCTGCACTGGAAGGGCCAAGGTGTTTTCAGTCCACTGGTCACAATACTCCTATGGGTGGTACCGGCCAAAGCACTTCATCGAGGTGGTGGCAGTGGGATTCATGCTCCTTCATGTGTGCCAGCATCTGCAGAAGTATAGCGAGGTACACCCTCATTGGCTGGGGCAGGGTACCAGTGGAAGCGAGGCAGTGATGTACATGCAGGTACTTATGCAGTTGTGGCAGGGGTGGGGGTACTGGCATCCATGCATGCTCTCTTGCTGCTATCATGGCAGGAGCAGGGTGCTGGCAGGGGTGTGGTTGCTGGTATCATTGTGTGCCTTCACGTCGGTGGCAGTGTATCTCTGTGCCCACACATCAGTGGGAGAATAATGGCAGGGTACACTCATGCTGGCAGTTCTAGGGTGTCAGGGTGCACACACATACATGCACCAGCATGGGATGGGAGAGGAGGGTGACATGTGCCAGCAAAGCAGTGGGGAGTCAGGGCATGGGCAAGTAGTATATGCCAGTAAAGTAGGTGAGGCAAGTCTGCCTTGGGGGTAAGCTGTGGGTGGGCTAGCATGTATTGGCAGGGGCTGGTCTGTTGGAACTCTGTGATGGTCAAGAATTGTCTGCCAGCAAAGGAGGCATGATAGGGCCCCCAGGAAGCACCCTGGTTGGGTATCTGAGGCCGCATTGCAAGTGGGCATGGTAGGCTGGAGCCCAAGGAGAGGCTAGCTGACAGGAGGGTGCTTAGATCAGACTGGCTTTGTCCTACAGGCAAGAGCGCCTTCTCTGTCCAGGTCTGACGGTCACCCTAAGGCTAAAGGCTCCCACATGAGCATGGTAAGCCTTGGGGGAGGGGCATCCTTGGATGTGCTCCAGTGCAGCTCTTCCTGTGCCAAGCCCTCTTGGTTTTGCACAGGCTGGAGCCCTGTACCTACAGCCTTTTCAGGCATCTCTCCCTGCCAGCTTAAGTGTCTGTTGGGGAAATGATCTCCTGCTGCTAGGATCCTGGCAGTCTGTGGTGAGAGTGGGCCGCTCCTCACTTGTTCAACTTGCCTTTTCCCCAGAAGATGCTGGGGGCTAGGAACAAGTCCCTGTGCTTAGCCTCCCCATGCTGGGTTCCCGGCTTCCCCCCTCTTCCACCCAGTGTCTGCTTCCTCCCTCCATCCACTCTAAATGCCTTCCCTCCAAAGATCTGTTCAGAGTCTGCCAGTCTTCCTGATGTCCAAGTCTCTTATCAATATAATCTTTTTCAAAATTTTAATGACATTTTTCATAGAAAATGGAAAAGTTTCCTAAAATTTATATCAAACCTCCAGTCTTGAGTAGCCAAAGCAACCCTGAGCAAAAGAAACAAAGCTGAAGGCATTATGCTTCCTGACTTCAAACTATGTTACAATGCTATGGTAATTGAAACAACTTGGTACTAAAACAAAAACAGATACATAGACCAATGGAACAAAGTAGAGAACCCAGAAATTAATGTATGCATATTATGGTCAACTAATTTTTGACAAGACACCAAGAGTACACAATAGGGAAAGGATAATCTCTTCAGTAAATAGTGTTCAGAAAACTGAATATTCACATGCAAAAAAAAAAAAAGAGAAAGAAGGAAAGAAAGAAAACAAAGAAAGAAAGAGAGAGAGAAATCGGACCTTTCTCTTATATCGTACACAAAAATCAACTCAAAACAAATTAAATAATTTAACATAAGACCTGAAACTGTAAAATTACTAAAAGAAAATATAGGGGAAAAGCTAATTGACATTGTTCTTGGCAAAGATATTTTTGGACTTAACACCCAAAGTACAGGCAACAAAGAAAAGATAAATAAGTGGAACGACATTAAACTGAGAAGTTTCAAGCCAAGTGTAGTGGCTCATACCTGTAATCCCAGTGCTTTGCGATACTGACACTGGAGGATTTCTTGAGGTCAGGAGTGCCAGGACTTTGAGATCTACCTGGGCAACATAGTGAGATTCCCATCTCTACAAAAAGTTAAAAAATTAGCCAGACGTGGTGGCATGCACTTGTAGTCCCAGCTACTCATAAGGCTGAGGCAGGAGGGTTGGTTGAACCCAGGAGTTTGAGGCTTCAGTGAGCTATCACCTCATCGCTATATTCCAGGCTGGGTGATAGAACAAGACCCTGTCTAAACAAACAAACAAACAAACAAATGAAGTTTCTGCAAAGCAAAGGAAACAATCCACAAAATGAAAAGGCAACTTACAGAATGAGAGATAACATGTGTAAACCATGTATCCAATAAGGTGTTAATATCCAGAATATTTAAGAAACTCAGTAGAAAACAACAACAACAACATTAAAAAATGGGCGAAGAGGCCAGGCGCAGTGGCTCACACCTATAATTCCATCACTTTGGGAGGCCAAGGCAGGTGGATTGCTTGAGGTCAGGAGTTCAAGACAACCAGCCTGGCCAACATGGTGAAACCCCATCTCTACTGAAAACACAATAATTAGCCAGGTATAGTGGTGTACGCCTGTAGTCCCAGCTACTCAGGAGGCTGAGGCCCGAGAATTGCTTGAACCTAGGAGGCAGAGGTTGCAGTGAGCCAAGATCATGCCATTGCACTCCAGCCTGGGCAACAGAGCAAGACCCTGTCTCAAAAAAAAAAAAAAAAAAAAGATAAATGCCTTTACCATGTTCCATTACCTGGATCACAACTCCTTGCCTTATCTTAAAATCACTCATATTCCCTTCCACTAAATAATAAAAATGGGCAGAGAATCAGAAAGCATACAGATGGCCAACTGATATATGAAAAGACACTCGATATCACTACTCATCAGAGAAATGCAAATCTAAACCACAAAATTTAATAATGCCTTACATCTGTCTAGATGGCCAGTATAAAAAACAATCAAAAGATAACAAGTGTTGGCAAGGATGTGGAGAAAAGGGAACCTTCCTACTCTATTGGTGGGAATGTAGATTAGGACAGCCATTATGGAAAACAGTATGGAGGTTCCTCAAAAAATTACAAGTGGAACTGCCATATGATCCAGCAGTTCTACTTCTGGGTTATTTATTGAAAGAAGATAAAATCAGTATTTGGAAGAGATATTTGCACTTCTATGTTTATTGCAGGATTTTTAACAGTAGCCAAGATATTAAGACAACCTAAGTAGCTGTCAACAGAAGGATGGATTAATAAACTACAGTGTATATAACACACACACACACACACACACACCACAATGGAATACCATTTCAGATTTAAAAAAAAAAAAAGAAATCCTGCGATTTGCAGTAACAGATGAACCTGGAGGACACTAAACTACATGAAATATGCAAGACACAGAAAGACAAATACCACGTGATCTCATGTATTAGATATGGAGCCTAAAAATAGTCAAACTTATAGTAACAGAGAGTAAAATGTTGATTACCAGAGGCTGGGGGATAGGAGAAAAGGGGAGATATTGGTCAAAGGGTACAAGCCTTCAGTTATAAGATGATTAAGTGCTGGAGACCTATATTGTGTACTTGAAAATTGCTATGATAGTAGATCTCAAGTGTTCTCACCATACATACACACACAAAAATCCAAAACAGAACAAAACAAAAAACCCAACAAAACCTCAAAAGGGATAAACTTAAAGTTAACTGCTCCTAAACACATGGTAATCAAACTTCTAAACATAGAAGATTACAGCAAAAAATCTTGAAACCAGCCAGAGAAATATAATTTATTACATATAGGGAACAACAGTTCAAGTGAATGCAGGGTTTTCAACAGGAACCATGGAGGACAGATGACAGTGAAATAGCATCTTTAGAGTTCTAAAAGAAAAGCACTGCTAACCCAGAATTCTGTATTCAGTGAAAATGTACTTCAGAGATGAGGACAAAATAAAGAAATTCCCAGATAAAGGAAAACTAAGAATTATTACTAGCAAATCTGGTCTAAAAGAAATGCTAACAAAAGTTCTTCAGGCTAAAGGGAGACGGTATCAGAAGAAAACTTGGAACTTCATGAATGAAGAGCAACAGAAACTGTGAATATCTAAATAAATACAGCAGAGTTTTTCTCCTCTATTAAGGTCTCTCAATATGACTACTCAAGCAATCCTCCCATTTCAGCCTCCCAAAGTTCTGGGATTACAGGTGTGAGCCACCATGCCTGGCCCTGACTCTACTCTTGAAAGCAAAATTATGGCATTGCTGGGGAAGGTTTCCAGGTTTGCATGTATAGTACAAGTGACTTTTAAAGCAAAGGCTACAGAGTAAAGGGAACTATGTGGTTATATATATTTAGTTGAAATGCTAAAATGTTAACTGTAGACTATTAAATATTAGGTATTCTATTTCATAAAGTAGTGACTATAAAGATACTAAGAGTTTTTAGCCAAAAAAGCCAATAAATAAATTAAAATGGAACATTAAAACATTAAAGTTATCCAAAAAGAAGGTGGTGAAAAAAGGGATAAACAGAAAACAAACAATAAAATGGTAGACCTAAATCAAACCTTATTAATAGATATGTTAAATATAAATGGCCTAAGCACTCCAATTAAAAGAGATTTTTTGACTGGGTAAAAAAAGGACTCAATATATACAGAAACCCATTTTAATTATAGTGATAAAGATAGGTTAAAAGGATAGAAAAAGTTATTCCATGCAGAAAGTAATTGAAAAAAAGTTGGAGTAGATTTAATTATATATCAAAGTAGATTTCAGAACAAAGAAAACTGACAGGGATGAAGTTGGACATTTACATATTAAAAAGCAGATTAATTTGCCAAGAAGACAGAACAAAACCAAAGTATGTATCCAGCTGATAACAGAGTCTAAAAAGCAAAAGGTAACAGAACTGAGAGGAGAAAATAGAAAAATCTACATTATACTTAGCAATGTCAACACTCCTCTCATAATAGTAGATCAAGTAAACAGAAAACTAGTAAGGGTACAAATGATCTTGGCAATATTATCAGCCAACTGACATTTATAAAACACCCCAACTTTTTTTTTTTTTTTTTTTTTTTGAGACAGAGTCCCGCTCTTTCCCCTAGGCTGGAGTGCAGTGGCGCGATCTTGGCTCACTGCAAGCTCCTCCTCCTGGGTTCACACCATTCTCCTGCCTCAGCCTCCCAAGAAGCTGGGACTACAGGTGCCCGCCACCACGCCTGGGTAATTTTTTTGTATTTTTAGTAGAGACGGAGTTTCACAGTGTTAGCCAGGATGGTCTCCATCTCCTGACCTCGTGATCCACCCGCCTCGGCCTCCCAAAGTGCTGGGATTACAAGTGTGAGCCACCGTGCCCGGCCCCCAACTTTTTTTTAAGACAGGATCTCACCCTGTCACCCAGGTTGGAGTGCAATGGCACAATCATGGCTCACCGCAGCCTCCACATCCCCAAGCTCAAATGATTCTCCCACCTCAGGTTCCTGAGTAACTGGGACTACAGGCACACACCACTACACCCAGCTAATTTTTTGATTTTTTGTAGAGGCTAGGTCTCACTATGTTGCCCTGGCTGGTCTCGAACTACTGGGCTCAAGTGGTCCTCTCACTTCAGCCTTTCAAAGTGCTGAGATTACAAGTGTGAACCACTGTGCCTGGCCACCCCAACATTTATAATTAACATTTATAAAATACTCCTCAGTGGCAGAATATATATTCTTTTCGAGGGCAAGTGGAACATTAAAAAAGATCTTATTCTGAGCCATAAAAGAAACCTTAGCAAATTTAAAAGAATTGAAATCATATAAAGTATGTTCTCTGTAATGGAATGAAACTAGATGTCAAGAACAGAAGATATCTGAAAAATCACCAAATGTTTGAAAATGTAAAAATATACTTTTTTAAACAAATTATACTTTACATGTGCCATGGTGGTTTGCTGCACCCATCAACCTGTCACCTACATTAGGTATTTCTCCTAATGTTATCCCTACCCTAGCCACCCACCCCCAGACAGGCCCCAGTATATGACGTTCCCCACCCTGTGTCCATGTGTTCTCATTGTTCAACTTCCACTTATGAGTGAGAACATGCAGTGTTTGGTTTTCTGATCTTGTAATAGTTTGCTGAGAGTGATGGTTTCCAGCTTCATCCATGTCCCTGCAAAGGACATGACCTCATCCCTTTTTGTGGCTGCGTAGTATTCCATGGTGTGTATGTGCCACATTTTCTTAATCCAGTCTATCATTGATAGACATTTGGGTTGGTTCCAAGTCTTTGCTAATAACTCTTGGATCAAAGAGGGATTCTCGAGGAAAATGAGTCTTTTGAACTGAATGAAAAGCTAAAATGCGTCGTATCAAAATGTGTAGCATGCAATTAAAGCAGCACTTAGAAGGAAATTTAAAACATTAAAAACTTACTTAGAAAGAATGGTCTGAAATCAGTAACCTAAGCTTTCACCTTAAGAAACTAAAAAAGGGGCCGGGCACGGTGGCTCACGCCTGTAATCCCAGCACTTAGGGAGGCCAAGGCGAGTGGATCACCTTAGGTCAGGAGTTTAAGGCCAGCCTGACTAACATGGTGAAACCCCGTTTCTACCAAAAATACAAAAAATTAGCCAGGCATGGTGGTGTGTGCCTGTAATCCCAGCTACTTAGGAGGCTGAGGCAGGAGAATCACTTGAACCTGGGAGGCGGAGGTTGCAGTGAGCCGAGATCGCGCCATTGCACTCCAGCTTGGGCAAGGAGTGAAACTCCATCTCAAAAAAAAGAAAAGAAAAAGAAACTAAATAAAGAAGGGAAAATTAAACCCAAAACAAGCAAAATGAAGGAAATAATAGATAAAAGCAGAAATCAATGAAATTAAAAACAAAAACAATAATTGGTGATATGAAAGGATGATTGCTTGAAATCATTAATAAAATTCATAAACTTCTGGTTAGACTGATCAAGAAAATGAGAGAGGATACAAATTTCCAATATCAGGAATGAAAGAGGGCATATGACTACAGACCCTACATTCAAAGGATAATAAGTTAATTGTGGAGGAAATGGGCCAATTTCTTGAAAGACAAATCCTAACAAAACTCATAAAGAAGTAGATAACACAAATAGTCCTATATCTATTAAAGAAGTTGAATCAGTATTTAAAACCTTCCAACAATGAAAACTCCAGGCCTAGATATTTTTGCTGTTGATTGCAACCAGCCATTAAGGTAATAATAATAATCCTATTCAATCCATCTCAGAAAATAGGAGATAACATTTCTCAACTCATTTTATAAGGAAACTATTAGCCTGATACAAAATTAGACAAAATATTACAAGAAAAGGAAACTCTACTCATACTGAAGTATATTGCTTGTTCAGTTCAAGACTAATTCAATAAAGTAAATATTGCTATAAAGCAAGTCACACAAAATTTTTGGTTTCCCCAGTGCGTATTAAAAGTTGTATTTACACTACACTGTAATCTATTAAGTGTGTAATAGCATTATGTCTAAAAAATGTACATACTCTAATTAAACTACTTTACTGCTAAAAATGCTAACAATCATCTGAGCCTTCAGCAAGTCATTACCTTTTTGCTGGTGGAGGGTCTTGCCTCAATATTGATGGCTGCTGACTGATTGATGTGCTGGTTGCTGAAGGATGGGGTGGATATGACAATGTCTTAAGACAACAATGGGCTGGGCACAGTGGCTTACAGCTGTAATCCCAGCACTTGGGAGCCAAGGCAGGAGGATCACTTGAGTTCCAGACCAGTCTGGGCAATATAGCAAGACCCCATCTCAACAACAACAACAAAGAGACAGCAGTGAATTTTGCTGCATCCATGGACTCTTCCTTTCATGAAAGGTTTCTCTCTAGCATGCAATGTTATTTGGTAGCTTTCTACCCACAGTAGAACTTCTTTCAAAATTGGAGTCAATACTCTCAAACCCTGCCACTGCTTTATCAACTAAGTTCATTTAATATCTTAAATCTTCTGTTGTTGTCATTTCAATAATGTTCACAGTGTCTTCACCAGGAGTACATTCCATTTCAAGAAACCACTTTCTTTGCTCATCCATAAGAAGGAACTCCTCATCTGTTCAAGTTTGATCATAAGATTGCAATAATTCAGTCACATCTTCAAGTTCTACTTCTAGTTCTCTTGCGATTTCCATGTTATCTGCAATGACTCCTTCCACCAAAGTCTTGAACCCCTCTAAGTCATCCATGAGAGTTGGAATCAACTTTTTCCAAATTCCTGTTAATGTTGATATTCTGTTAATGTTGATATTTTAACCTCTTCTCATAAATCTCGAATGTTCTTGATGAATCTTTTCCAGAAGATTTTCAATTTACTTTGCCCAGATCCATCAGAAGACTCATTGTCTATGGAGGCTAGAGCCTTAAGAAATATACTTTTTCAATAGTAAGACTTGAGTCTAAATTACTTCCTGATCCCTGGGCTACAGATTGGATGTTGTGTTAGAAGCCATGAAAACAACATTAATCTCCTGGTACATCTCAGTCATAGTTCTTGGGTGACTAGGTGCATTGTCGGTGAGCAGTAATACTTTGAAAGGAATCTTTTTTCTGAGTAGTGGATCAAAACAATGGGCTTTGAATATTTAGTAAGCCAAACTGTAAACAGAGGAGCTGTCATCCAGGCTTTGTTGCTCCATTTATAGAGCTCAGGCAGAGTAGATTTAGCATAATTCTTAAATACCCTAGGATTTTTTGGAATGGTAAATAAGCATTGGCTTCAACTTAAAGCCACCAGCTGCGTTAGCCCCTAATAAGAGAGTCAGCCTGTCCTTTGAAGCGTTAAAGCCAGACATTAACTTCTCCTCTTTTACTATGAAAGGTTTAGATGGCATCTTTTTCCAATATAAAGCTGTTAGGTCTACATTGAAAATCTGTTGTTTAGTGTAGCCACCTTCATCAGTTATCTTAGTTCAGTCTTCTGGATAAGTTACCACAACTTCTCCATCAGCACTTGCTGCTTCACCTTTTTGTTTTATTATTATTTTTTTTATGTACAGAGATGGCTTTTTTCTGAAACTTCATGAACCAACCTCTGCTAGCTTCAAACTTTTCTTCTGCAGCGTCTTTGCCTCTCTCATCCTTCATAGCATTAAAGAGAGGACCTTACTGTGGATTCGGCTTTGGCTTAAGAGAATGTTGTGGCTGGTTTGGTCTTCTATTCAGACCACTCAAACTTTCTTCATATCAGCAATAAGGCTCTTTCACTTCCTTCATGTGTTCACTGGAATAGTACTTTTAATTTCCTTTGAACTTTTTCTTTGTATTCACCACTTGGCTAACTGGCACAAGAGGCCTAGGTTTTGGCTATCTCAGTTTTTGACATGCCTTCCCAATAAGATTAATCGTGTACAGCTTTTGATTTAAAGTGAGATATATGCCACTCTTCACTTAGAGGCTATTATAGGATTATTAATTGGCCTAATTTCAGTATTGTTGTGTCTCAAGGGAATAGGGAGACCTGAGGAGAAAGAGAGAGATGGGAAATGGCCGGTAGCTGGAGCATTCAGAACACACACATTTATCAATTAAGCTTGCCATTTTATACAGGTGTGGTTCATGGCGCCCAAAAATTATTACAATAGTAACATCAAAGATCACTGATCACAGTTCACCATAACAGATACAATAATAATGAAAAAGTTTGAAATACTGTGAGAATTACCAAAACATGACAGGGAGACACAAAGTAAGCACATGCTATTGGAAAAATTGCACCGAAAGACTTGCTGGATGCAAGGTTGACACAAACCTTCAACGTGTAAAAAATACAATATCTGCAAAGCACAATAAAGTGAAATACATTAAAACAAGACATGACTGTACATACCAGTACACCTCATGGACACAGACATCAGAATCTTCAATAAATATTGACAGATCAAACTGGAATGCAAGAATGCTTCAGTACTTGAAAATGGATGTATTTCATTTTATTAGCAGACTAAAGAATAAAAATGATAGGATCCTACTAATAGGTGCATAGAAAAGCATTTGACAAAATTCAACTTTAATTCATGTTAAAAAAATCTTTACAGCTAGGTATTAGAAGAAAACTTCCTTAAAGGGCATCTACAGAAGTTTACAACAGGGTTTCTCAACATTGATACTGTTGATATTCTGGATGGGTAATTCTTCATTACAGATTGGAAAACTCGTTGTTAAGATGTCAGTTCTTTTCATATTGTTCTATAGATTCAATGCAATCTCAAAGTTTTAGAAGGCTTTTTTTGTAGATATAAAACTTACTCTAAAATTTGTATGGCTAGGCAAAGTAACTAGAATAGGCAAAACAATTTCATGAAGGAAGAACTAAGTTGGAAACTCAAATTATCTGATTTTAAGACTTACTGTTAAGATGCAGTAATCAGTGTGTTATTGGTAAAAGCTTATACATATAGATAAATAGAATAGACCCAGCACTTTGGGAGGCCGAGGCAGGTGGATCATGAGGTCAAGAGATCGAAACCATCCTGGCCAACATGGTGAAATCCCATCTCTACTAAAAATACAAAAAATTAGTTGGGCATGGTGGCACGTGCCTGTAGCCCCAGCTACGCAGGAGGCTGAGGCAGGAGGATTGCTTGAACCCAGGAGGCAGAGATTGCAGTGAGTCGAGGTCGTGCCACTGCACTCCAGCCTGGTGACAGAGTGAGACTCCGTCTCAAAAAAAAAAAAAAAAAAGAATAGAATAGAGAGTTTGAAAAAAGATACACATAAATATGCTTGATTCATTTTGCTAATGCAAAGACAATTTTATGGAAAAGTGATAACCTTTAAGAATAATAGGCTAGGATTAATTGAATACCTGTGTGCAAAAAAAAAGTGAACCTTGTTCCTTACCTCACATTTAGCTCAAGGTGGGTTATAGGCGTAAACACAAAATGTAAAAGTATAAAACTCTTAAAAATGTAGAATATCTTTGTTTAATTAGGCAAACAGATTTTAGATATAACAACAAAATTACAATCCATAAAACAAAAAAAAATTGATAAAGTGGACTTCATCAAAATTAAAATCTTTTACTCCCTGAAAGACACTGTTAATGATAAGACAAGGCATAGACCAGGAAAAAATATTTGCAAATCACATGTTTGACAAAGGGATTGTATGCATAATATACAAATAATTGCTATAAAACCTTAATAATATGAAAACCAATCCAATTTTAAAATATGCAAAGAGCTGAACAGATATTTCATCAAAGAAGATACACATATGGCAAGTAAACAAATGAAAAGATGTTCAATATCATTAGTAATTAGGAAAATGAAAATTCAAACCATATTAGGTAGCACTACACACCTTTATCAAGCTCTTTTGTCAAAAACTGGAAACAACCCAAGTATCTTTAATGTGATGCCTGGATAGACTGTTGTATGTTCATACACTGGACAAACTCAGTAATAAAAAGGAAAAAAAATTTCCACACACAACAACATATATAAATGTCAGATACATTATGGCTAAATGAAAGAAGCAAAACCCTAAAGATTACGTATGATTCCATTTATATGACATTCTAGGAAAGACCAAACTGTAGTATCAGAGAATAGATAAGTGGTACTAGGGATTAAAGGTTGCAGGGTGGGGGTTGACAGGCATCATGATGAAGGAGTTTCTTTGCATGATGAAACTGTTATGTGTCTCATAATCATGGTTACATGACTCCCTCTATTTTTCAAAACTCATAGCAACAGCAAATTTACTACAAAGAATAAATGTATAACTCCCCCAAATTCTATTGCTTCCCATTAAAACATTTTAAAATGGGGAGGATCCCACTTTCGATTATAATATGTAAGATTCTAACTCCTTGATCCTCACTTATTTTAGAAAGCTGGACAATTTGTCACAGAGCACAGTAAAAAGAAGTCCCAAGGAATACTCCTTTACCATCACCCCTCCATATTTTTCTTGGCCAAGTATTACTTCTACTTTTTCTCTGCTTTGGAAATGAATCATAACCTGAGTTCCCTGTTCTTTTTCTGAAACAGATGCCTTAAATTTACACTTGATGTATACTTTCTGCTTTTTTTGGCTTCCCTCCACCCACAATTTTTTTTCTTACAATTTTTCTATTCTCTTTACCTCATTCATTCTCTTATTCAACAACAAATTTAGGCCCTGTGCTGGGGGCCCAGGATATGAGATTAATAAGGTATGCTTTCACATGAAACTCAGTCTTGAAAGTTAGAATAAGGACACATTAACAAATAATTGTGTGTACTAATGTCATCAAGTCATAATAGAAGTATATTAACGAGCATGGTGTAACACAAAGGAGTAAATCTGTTTTTCTTGGATGGGTGAGGGAAGGCTTTACACAAGAAAGAGGCATAGAAGTACCTCAAATGAAAATTACAGTTCTTTAAAATGTCATCTGTGACTTTGATTATTTATGGACTGACTGGTAGGCCACATAGATTAAGAAAAATAGAAATTTAGCAGTAAAGTCATCAGAGACAACGTTGTAAACTTCAGCTTGGTGACATGAGGATGGGATGTATTAGTGATTTTTGTAAAGTTTATATGGAAAATAACTGATTAAAATGAAAAAGTTAGCCAGGTGCAGTGGCTCATGCCTGTAATCCCAGCACTTTGGGAGCCAAGGCAGGCAGATCACTTGAGCCCCAGGAGTTTGAGACCCACCTGGGCAACATGGTGAAACCCCACCTCTAGAAAAAAAAAAAAAGAATTAACTGAGCATGTAGGTGTGCATCTGTAGTCCCAGCTACTTGGGAGGCTAAGGTGGGAGGGTCACCTGAGCCCAAGGAGACCAAGGCTGCAGTGAGCCATGATTGTGCCACTCCACTCCAGCCTGGACAACAGAGGGAGACTCTATCTCCAAAAGAAAAAAAAAAAGAAAGAAAGAAAAGAAAAAGCTGAGTATACCAGACAAGTATAGACTGTCAATTAGAAATGTAGCACTTATTAAAGAAAAAATGATTAAATGTAAGACACTGTTAAATTGCCTATAATTTAATCTGCTAATTATACTTATTAACATTTGGCTTGCTGACTCACATTCAGTTTAGATTTTATATTGATTCTTAATATTTTTTCAGTTATATTTGTGTACAGCTAATTTTTCCCCCACAACTTACTGTTCTCTACCCTTATCAGTCTTTTGATTTTTCTTGACTATATCAGGCACATTCTACCACAGGGCACCATTGCACTGGCTGTTTACTGTGTAAGGAGCACACTTCTTCTAGTATCTGAATGGTTAACACTCTCATCCATTTGAAAACTACTCCATGAGGTTTAACCCTTCCACTATATTTTAAATAATAAATCACCTCCCCTCCTTTCAACCTCAAGCACTCCTGACCTCTTTCCCCTGAGTTACATTAAGTCTTAACTTCTAGCATATTATTTTATGTACTTATTATGATTATTGTTTATTATCTTTCTTCACCTCCACTAAAACGTAAGCTTTACCAGGGCTAAGATCTTCATCTGTTTTGTTCATTGGTGTATCCAAATCTCTAGAGCAGTGCCTATGATATGGCAGAAACTCAGTCATTATTTGTTGAAAAATTGATGGAAGAGTAATAATTTCTTTATTTTTTTCTGATAGGACTTGGATTTGGACTCTTAAAACGAGTTAGAACTCCTGTGACTTGACATTTTAGAATTTCTCTAATCCAATTGAACTGTTATGATACCTAAGCATTGCTCAGGAACTCTGGCTTGAACCTCAAAGCTCTTCCTGACTTAGATGATAAACAGTTACCTCCCCATGAGGCCATCTTTTGAAGTACAGTGTAAACACTGTTAGAAACAATGGATAATCATAAACCTGTTCATTTGGCTTTTGAGTTTTCTTTGTTCATTTTTGAAGATTTTCCAACTTTTGTTGGAAAATGAGACTTAAATTGTTTCTGTAGTAACATATGAACACAATTCATCCAATAAAATCCCATATACTCAGGCCAAAACATGATACCAGAGATAAGAAATTGGCTCTTAAGGTCACCAGAGTTTGGCTTTTAGACAATGGGAGAGGCCACTCTGAGAAACACCCTTTTAAGTTATGTACTTGGAAATTCAGGAAAGCTGAAGCAGATATTGTATCTCAGAAAATCATCGTATTCATGTAATTCTCGAAGCATCCGGGGTTATGTATACCTTAGTAAATTTGATTCAATGTTTTAAATTGCATATGGAATAAAATGAATCTTATATTAATGTTTTATAATACATTTAAGATTTGGGAGAAAATAATCACTACATAGTTTCTAAAAACAGAGAGCTACACATTTTATATAATGTAATATATACATATATACACATAATCTTGTTATGTTAATTTATACGTATTTAGAAATGAAATTGAATATATTTTCATGTTTGTTTTTTTTCATTTTCTATTCATGACTTTTGCCTATTTCTTCTGTGGAGAGAGTTTTCAATTACCCTAAAATAGGAAAAAAACTATTTATTATGTGAAACTAATTTTTATATAAACCCATTTTGATCAGTAGTGACCTTTTTTCTCCGTTGATTAGTCTTCATACATGATTACTGTTGGTAGTTTGTTATTTTATACTTATTTTTCATTTGAGACTTTATGATTTCTGTTTTAAAACATATGAAATATTTTTCTTAGTTCTGTAATGTTTTATATTGTTTTGAATGTCTAAAATTTTATAACACAATTCTCATATATTTGGTTACTTGCTTCTGTTTGAGTCGTATTATTGTAGCATTCTTAATTACTGTGTTTGTTATAGGTATTTCTGGGTGAACAAAATCTTATGTATTTGTATTTATTTATAAGGAAATATAGACAAAATGATCTTTATATTTTATAACCAAACTAGAATTTTCAAGGAATCATTTTCATTCACCAATTTAAATATTTACTTATTTACAGAATGAGAGATTTATTAATGGTTCTAAACTTTAGTACACTGGGGAATTTTTCAGGTTTATTTTACATGAACATCACTTTCAAAATCTCTTCAAATAAAATGATTGAAAATTTAGATTTGGCTTCTGGGGAAGGGGGATTATCACAAAGAAGATGATACTATGAAAAGAGCTAAATAAATTCTACTATTGATAAAATTATCTGAGTTTTTTTGAATGTCTTCTTTATAATAAGAGAGTTAAAGAAATGTTTTAGTCTACAATATAATCCAATTTCATGTCTAACAGAAATTGATGATCTCTGATGGTAGTTCATGTTTATGTTCATTTATCTGTTTATAGCCCTTTGAGTTTCTGTCAGAAAATTAATGAGACATTTCCAGTTTGACCTTGTGATTTTTGCAAATTAGCATAGAGCAATTTGCAGTACTTGTAATGAGCAAGTCATACTTTATTTTTAATCATGGAAAATTGCTTTCTTTATTATTTTTGCTACATAATTCAACAATTTTGCTTACTTTATTGTGCTAATATTTACTTTATTGCGCTAATATTACTTTAGCTAATATTGCTAAATTACTAATTAGCTAATTATTAATTAGCTAATATTGCTAATATTACTTTATTGTGCTAATCATCTAAAGAAAGTAAATATTTCTCATTTTATAGAAGAGGGGAAAGATTACACAATTTAGTGGACTTTGTTCATTTTAGGAGGGTATCATAATAATAATCCCAGTTCCTACATCTTTCTGATGTTCTAATTTCAATGAGTTGTCCTTTTCAAAATCATTTTATGGTATTATTACCTCTTTTCTTTAAGGTGAACAATATCGCTGCAAGCTGCTTTGCTAGGCGTCTAATGATAAATTCCCATTCTGATGTATTATTTGTTCTAATATATAGCCTAATTAAGAGTTGACTGAAGTATGTTAGAATTTTGAATGCCAAATGTTTATGTGTGTTTGCACTATATTTTTACTTAAAATCTTTGAATGTTTAAATAGCTGTCATAGATTTTTTTAAAAAATTTTTTAAATTTTTTATAGAGACAGAGTCTCACTGTGTTGCCCAGTCTGATCTCGAACCGCTGAGCTCAAATGATCCTTCTGCTTCCACCTCCTAAAGGGCGGGGAATACAGGTGTAAGCCACTAAGCCTGGGGCTTAGATTTCTTGGTATAAGAACCTGAGATGACCCCGTAGTACAGATATATTTGATATAATTTAAAATATTTTTATTACTCTTATTATCCATAAATTCAAATACTTTAATTTGATGAAGGGTATTTTCATTAATAGTTGTCACTGTTTAGTTGATTGCCATTGTTCATGTGATCTATATTTTTATTTTATTAAACATTTTTTTACATTTTCTTTTCTTTAAAGTTATGACTTTTAAACTTCAAAAGATTTGCACTTGATAAACTTCAAAAGATTAGCACAATTTAGGTACTCAGTATTTTAAAAATTATTTAATCAATGAACAAATACTTTGTTTCTAAGATGTTAATACCTACCACCTACCTGTAAATGACATTTTAAAGCAGTATTTTTAAAGCTTAAGAAAAGTTATATATAGTACTATATTTTAACTTCAGAACCTGTTAAAAGATGAAAAATGCTGTATAAAAGATAGTCTCATTGTTAGCTGAATTACAGTACTGTAGCATTTTTATCTGTTGCTTCACTGAAAAATTTTCCTCGTATATAAATACAAAGTGAAAGATTATAAGCAACTCGCCTTAACAGTATTAGTAATAGAATATGTTCTATATGATACTGCCAATTTATAGACAAGACTTGTGAAAAATCTGAATTATTATCTGATCACTTATAATTAGTTTTATTTGTTTTACAAATGGTAATCCATTTACAGACCATTTTATCTAGGAGTCTTTTCCATATTCCATCTTGGTACATTTATATAAAGGTATCTACCTGCAACTTTATTAGAAAAAATATATATGCAGAGAGAGAGAGAGAAAATAGAATATAGCAAAAGCTAAAGGTTTACTTTTTGCATAAGTGTTAAAATTCATCGATTATATCAATCACGATAGTGATTCAATGATCAAAGAAATGGAAATGAATAGAAAACAAAGTTGGAACATGGCTGACATGAAAAATATAGAAGAATAAATATCATATTCATGAATTAGAAACATATTCAGTCTTATCAAGGAAAATTTATTTGTTTAAAACAGTGGCCAATAGTCTTTTCTGTGTGAGGGCTAATTTCAATATTAATAAAATTATGAATCAATTATTTGATATTGAAAAGTACATACTTCTTGGGTCAGGAAATGCTGTCTGTCTTCAGTATTCAGTATAGAAGCATTCTTCTATTGCATATCCATCTCTGAGTTATTCTGCCTTTGCCTGAAATTTCAGAAACTTACTCCTGAAATAACTATATGGTATAATTATACTGTTGTATTTGAATGCATTTTGTTCTTGAGCAAAACGCTTTCTGAACCTGGTTTCTTTGGTATTGTCTCAAGTATTTTTCTAAGCTACATAGTGTTAAATACTGTTTCACTTTCTTTTAACATTATATATTTTATAACAAAAGGTTTTGTTTCCATCTCAAATAAGAACCCCTTCTACAAACAAGCCCTGGGCCACTTTGAAATAATGTGAGCTTTGTCATACGCTTGTTTATTTAAAGAGCAGCACTTCTACTTCCTAAGGATTTATGTTTTATATAAAAAATATTTATATTCCTTCCCATTACATGTTTCACTACCTCATGTTTTTCCCCCTTCTTTCTGGGGTTGTCAGTGAGAACTCTAACCAACCAGGAAAACCAACTGACTAATTATCCTCCATCAGTCAGGTCCTGCCTGTCTCCTAAGGAGTAGGTCAGCTTGAAGTGACAGAGAAAACCGATTGCTGGGTCTTGGCAGCCTTGTCTCTGGGCCTGCCTTTTCTCATCTGTAAAATGAGAGTTGTTGAAATTTGACTACGGATAACTTGGAATATAGTGGATTGTTGTTTGGTCCAGATATTTCTGGTTGCTTTTAACTTGTCTAGAATGGTTTAATCGTATTAAATTATAATTAAAGCAATTACATCCTACAAATAAGTGAAAAATTTAAGAAAATTTTCCCATGGTCTTTCACAGCCAAAATGAAAATCAGGGCACAGAGGCTAGCATACTAACAGGTTTTTAAAAAAATAACCAACATTATCTAGGCCAGGCATGGTGGCTTGCAACTGTAATCCCAATGCTTTGGGAGACCACGGCAGGATAATCCATTGAGCCCAGGAGTTTGAGACCAGCCTGAGCAACATAGCAAGATCTGGTCTCTACAAAAAAAACACATAAAAACATTAGTTGAGCCTGGTGGCATGCACCTGTAGTCTTAGCTACTCACAAGGCGAAGGCAGGAGGATCGCTTGAGTCCAACAATTTGAGGTTGCAGCGAGCTATGAATGCATCACTGAGCTCCAGCCAGGGTGACAAAGTGAGAACCTGTCTCTTAAACAATCAAACACAAAAACCCTATACATTGAGTTTTGCGATATTTTCAGTAATTGTTTCCCACCTTATATGAGGGATTGGTTAAGAAGTGCCATAAATCTGGTCATGATATGCTTATTTGGTACGTTTTTGTAGTAAAATTTCTTTAAGTCAGATTTTCATGGAAATTGTTTTTACTTTGATAAGTTTTTAGATCTATAAATCACAAATAATATAGAGAACTTTGTTTTAGGACAGAGATAGTAAATGTGGTTTAAATATTAGGAATTAATGTTATTTGCAATGAAAAGCATTCTATTCTGATTTACATTTCAATGTTGAGAAATTTCATTTTTGTTTGTTGTAGTTATAGCAAGAACATTATGTTCTAATATGAGCTTTAACTGTCGTACCAAGTTATAGATCCTTTTGGATATGTTTTTCCAAATTTAATATTTGTTTAAAATGTTACGGAAGTAAGAGGATAGAGTGAATGGCAGATGTGTAGATGTGGCACAGCTGTATGTATCTCCTTCCTTTCATTTTTCATGTCACATTACTAGCTCTATGTGTTTGTCTTTTATTGGTTTTATAAAGGATCTAAGTGTTTGGAAAGGTGTGGGACCATGTACTATTGGAGATTTCAGTGTTTGACTATGAGAGAAGGAAATGTTATTTTTTGGGAATGTTATTTCAGAAATTTGGCTTTGGAGTTTTCCCATATTGTTATACTAGCAATTTCTGAAAAATATAGCAGAAATTTCTAGTACTTTTTCAGTTGGTGATTGTTAAATAAGAGTTAGAAGCTGTAACAAATAAAACAGTGTTTTTGATAGAGTAGGCATTTAGTCAACATTGGTTAAACTGACCAACATTTTATATAATATCTAAGTGCTGCTCTCTACAGGGAAGAAAACATAAAAGATTTAACAATTCTTAGGCAAAAAATGAATGGCTACATTTCAAAATATATTTGTTTATAACTTTTAGAAAAGTTAACATTAAAAAATGTGTATTTATTTTTAAACTTGGAAATTTTCTGAGCCATATAGTTCCAAAGTGAGTGATTTTTTTCCTAACCAATCTTATAAGTTCTGAGGTGCATGGCCAGCAAGTTCAGTCAAGCTGTTGCTCTTCTTTGAGGTCTATTCTACTCATCAGTTTATTACATCTGAGAAAGAATGATGGAGGTAAAAGTAAACAGGAAACAATTTCTGCTCACATATTTCTGACTTACAGACACCTTAGCCTCTCCAATACAATAAGCTACAAGGAACTAGCTTCATTTACTTACCAAGTGTAGCTCATATTTATCTTAACAGAGTTCATTTATTTAGTAGGTAAAAGTAGTGTTTACTGCTTCAAAATTATATGTAGCCATCTTAGTTGGGCTGTTCAGTTTGGAACTGTAAACATGATGGCAGGTTTCTTAAATATCTGTGTGTTGTTGTTGTTATTTTTTTTTTTAAAGAGATTTCCCAAAGTTGCAGATGGCTGGCTCATCTCCAAATACCTCTTCAAGGTACTCTATGCTGGTGATGTCTCCCGCCACTGAGCTGCACGGGAGCATGGAATTGACTTTCGGGGGAGGGCTGTATCAGTTAAGTGATCTTTTTTAGTACATTGCATGGGTTTTGTAAAGCCTTCTTTTTTGTGTGTTTTTGTTTTTTTTTTTAATCCAGAGAGCACAAGTATGCTTATGCTAATTTTAAAATTAAAATCTTGTAAATCCACACAATATAATAACCTATTTACTTTTTAAGTGCTGTATAATAATAAATATTACGTGTGAAGTAGCAGCTCAGGGAAGCTGTATGAATATTCCAGTTTCAGTAAAACATAGATGTGGCACTGTAAACAATAACTGCTTTTTCATTCTTGAACCATTAGTGGGAATGTACTTCTTAGTTTCCTTTCTCCCAGGTAGAATGCATGCCTTTATTTACTTATTCAAACCTTTTCTTTAATTGAGTTTCTGCTATATGCAAAACACTGCTGGACCTTTGTACTTAATGATCTAGCTTTCTGTATTTTTTGCTTAGAAAAGCAATATAGTCATTATTTTTAAATAGTAGAACAAAAGAGAAAAAGTAAAAAACAAATGTCATTTCCTTAATTCTAATTCCCACAATTAATCCTTTCAAGCAATTTTATCTGTTTTATGTTCTGTACCTATAGTCTTAATCACTACTGACACACATTATACTTGATTTCTTCAGGAGTACGCATTTATGTGTAGCTCTCTGTGTGGACTTCAGCCGTCATGTACGATTTCATTCCACCAGTACTTTAAGCCTTATGTTAATAATGCTGGTGGAAGGGAAAAAACAAAACGTTTGTTCTCCATTTCAGAGAGAGTAAAATTACTGGGATAAAAAAGCCTATTAAATTGATTCAATATTCAGATTTTTGCTGAACCTGTTCATCTTAATCTTTTTGTTTTGGAAAATTAAGAGTTGACTAATTGTTATGGCATAGACACATACTTTAGATATTTGTATATGTTTGTGATAAATTCCTTACTAGTGAACTAGACATTACATTGTCAATACCAAAGGATAATAGTTACATTTTATAGATGAGTAACTGATTCTTAGTGCCTAAATGATATACTTGAAGTGTCCTGTAAGTAGCATGTAGAACTAGCAATGTAAGTACTATTGAGTATCTAATGTAGATTCTGACTTCCTCAGATTCAATTTAAAGTGTAACTAATTATTTTTAAGTGTTTATACTTGTTCTATTTTTTAGAACATTAATTTGGGATTTTAGTTAGAAAATGGATCAGTGTCATAATTTTACCTTCAAAGCTGGATGGTCTAATAAATATAAACCTCAACTAATAATAGTACCTTTTTAAAGGAAAAGTTTCTGAACTTTTACAGAAATGGAAATTTTCTCTGTTTGATAAAATAGTGGATAATATTAAACTGGCTTTTATAAATTAGCAGTAAGAAACTTGGGATTGCTGCTACAAAGTTTAAAGTGAGAACTCCACAAGTTTTTTAAAGGAACCAATTTTCTTTAAGTATCTGAAAGCTTTTGCAGTGACATCAGAGTGGTTTATTAAAATGTGGTAGGACTATCTTGTCTTTTGTTGATTGTCTAGATGAATAATAGCTCAAAGGTAATAGTCTTTAATATTGTCAAGTAGGTGATATATTTTAACTAACAGAACTTTCATTTGTGAAATCAGTTTATCATTCACTTTTTACATAGCTAAGCACTATTACTAAAGATGGGGAATTAAGTTACTTAACAGATTCATTTATATTTTTCTTGTATTATGAAAAGATCTTGTGTCAGCTACTGCTTAGTAGAGAACCACTTTAGAAAAATTAATTTCTGTTCTTAGAAGGTCTTATTCTGGCCATGAAATAAGATACAAACAAAACACAGACATATTGCAAAGTGTAAATAGATATCTCACTTAAAGAGTATAGAAGAGTAATTTTAGAGTAACATTGGACCCTAGAGATCACAGGCAATTTTTAGGTCCTAAAGATGAGGCAATTTAGTTGGAAAGATAATCACATAGCTGGTCAGTAACAGATTGTCTTTTAGTGTAGCAAACTTTTCACCATTTGTTTCTGTGCCTAAAGATGAAGAGAGTTGGATTGATGGGATGGGAATATGTTTTTAAAAGCTTGTTTAACATTGGGAAAATGTTAACTTCCAAGAATACTTATAATTGAAAGCATATTGTATACCTATATTCATTGAGAACTTTAAAAAGGGAATTCTGTTAATGACAGCATATCTCATCTTTGGAATAACATTTCTTCAAGATATAGAGTAGTCAGTTTCTTGCTATATGATTGTCTTTTGTGGTTATTTTTAAAGGAAGTCAAAGTATTTGAGGAGTGGTTATTTATTACTTCAATATTTATTTTTAAAGGCATGAGTAGCTTGTAACTTTGTTTTTAAATTTTCCTGTTAAATACAGGTTATAGACTTTTACTAGCAGTTAATCTGTATTTACATAAAAGTGATGTTTGAATAATATCGCAGATAACTCATTGAACACATCTATTATATTGAACTAAATTAAACCTTTCTGTAGATGCAGAAATTAATTATTTAGATGAAATCCTAGGATATACAGGCAATTTACATGAAAGCTTGTTTGGAGGTTCTAGCAAGAGAATCTACCTTCTCTTGAAGAATATCTTTCTGAATGTGAAAAATTCAGTGTCTTGAATTAAGAGCTTCACTTTGGAAGTGATGCACATGGAAAAGGAAGGAAGCCAGAATCAAGCCAAGTCATCCTCACATCTAATTTGTAGAGCAGATAAATGTGTTATGAAGATCTTGGTGGTTGATTTATGGCCCTGAAAGTCATGATGATATGCCATCCTGTCAATTGCTTAGTTTCTCAGTTTGTAATCTGGGAAATCTTTTCATTATCTTTTGGGTAAAAGTCCTTGTAGATAGTGTGCCCTACCTATAGCAGGAGTTCCAAGGATTTAGTGCCCACACCTTTCTGCTTAACCAAACTCTAGTTTTCTAGTTTTTCTGTCTCTGTTTTCTCTCCTCCAAAACAGGGCTTTTTAAATACTCTTTGGTTTTCAACAGCTCTACTTTGAAACATCCTACAAGTTATTTTCTTCACCACCTGAAACTAAAGAGAAGATTTAAAATAACATTACAGAAAAGCAAACCATGTCCTATGCCAAAGTCCTGGACCCTTGTACATTTCCTTAAAACGGAAAATCTTCTTGTTCATGGACAACCTATGCTTTATCTTTCTCTGTGGTTACCTATTTGGATTACCACTATAGGTGGTTGCCATTGGCTAATACAATGTTGTATTTTCCCTTGCCTATTTCTCTGACTTCTGTTTCCCATATTGTCTTTTTAGAGAGACTTAAACTCACCACAGAATCTTGGTGATACTCTTTCCTTAAGATTCTTTCCAGTGTGTAGTACTTCATTTCTTGAGGGAAGTCTGGCAGCTGTAGCTCTCATTTTGAAATTATAGAATGATCCCAGATAATAGAAGTCAAGGAAAATGAGTTGAAGTTAGAAACATTTGAGGAAGTAACTTTAGAATGGTTGATGATGGGAGTAAAGTTGGATTAGGGAGTAAGTTTGGAAGATTTCTCTAGATTCCAAAGCAAGTAATGTGAAGAATTTAACTTTGCATCTCATTCCTACTTCATTTTGTGATGCAAGGAGAGCTTGGTCCCTGTAACTACTTGTATGATTACAGTAATAACAGTAGTAATAATTAACACTTATTTTGAATTTAGTATGCACTAGACTCTTTGCTACTTGCTGCACATACATGATCACATCTAATCCTTACAACAGTACTATCCAGTAGGTACTATCGTTATTTTCAATTTACAGAAGAGGCCCAGACTCATAAAGTGAACCTAAGTCATTTTTTCAAGATCCCATAGCTAGAAAGTGATCTAGTTCAGGTCTACCGGACTCAAAGCCCATGTTCTTAACCACCAGTCACCCTGCTTCCCCTCCAAACGGCTAACAAATTGATGACATGAAAAGTGCCCTAGAGACAAACTATATTGAGGCATTATATCAGGAAATTTTTAGTTAAAAGAAGAGAGGGAGCAGAAGAAAGTGATGGAGAGAGATTAAGAGGGAGAAGTCTGTAGATTTCTATTTGTAAGTAGCAAAATTTTATTTTATTTTTAATTTTTTATTTTTATTTTTTGAGACGAAGTCTCACTCTGTCACCCAGGCTGGAGTGCAGTGGCACGATCTCGGCTCACTGCAAGCTCCACCTCCCGGGTTCACGCCATTCTCCTGCCTCAGCCTCCTGAGTAGCTGGGACTACAGGTGCCTGCCACTATGCCCGGCTAATTTCTTTGCACTTTTAGTAGAGAGGGGGTTTCACCGTGTTAGCCAGGATGGTCTCCTGACCACATGATCCTCCCACCTCGGCCTCCCAAAGTGCTGGGATTACAGGCGTGAGCCACCGTACCCGGCTGCAAAATTTTATTTTTAAAGAGACATTGAATTATATAGTTATTAGAATAAAGATTTATAGATGCATTTGTTTTTATTTATATAAAGAAAAATATATTTGTGCAAAATATTTGATGTTTGTAATCTATCATGCAAACACTAGCAGACTGTTATCAAAACTATTGCTATAAAAAGATACTAATTGGATTTTTTTAAATTTAAGTTTTTGTGTTCATTGCATTTAAGATTATCTGTGTTGTGCTGATTTATAAATTTAATTTTTCAACAAATATTTATTGAGTGCCTACTGTGAGCCAAGCAAGCACTGTGTCAAGTGTTAGAGATTGATCTAAAATAAGATAAAATTCCTGCCTTAGTGATCTTACCGCCTAATATGTGAAATAATCAAGTAAAGAAATACTTTTGAGGAGAAGTAAGCACAGGGTCCTGTGCCAACAGAGGGACTAGCTGTTGGGATCATGCATGGGTTTCTGGAAGAGGCCTTTAAAACACCCTGAATAATGAATAGAAGTTACCTATCATGACTTGTAGGATTTCTGTTGGTTGATTAATAATAAGTACATCACTAGAAATACTAGGGGGCGATTTTTAAAAATTCAAATGCTTACATCTTCCCCTAAAGATTTTGATTATTCAGTTTGTGGGGAGGCTAGACATGAGTATTTTTTAAAAGCAGTCCAGTTACACTAATGTTCTGCCATGGTTTGGAACCACTCAGATATTATCTCAGACATTGGTCCTAAAATGGTGCTTGCTGACAAGAACACTTCTTGATGTTGCTGTAGAGAAGTAATTACTGAGGAAGGGAGGATTTAAAGTAAATAATTAAATCATGATGAAAAAAGCACTTATTTCAAAATATGAAAGCAAATCTTTCTACATGAAGATTAAACAACTTTCCTAGGGAAGACTAGTCATACTAGACAACTAAGGAAAGTATTAAGATGTCTCTCATATTCCACTTAAAAATACTGAGTGTAGAAAATGTTTCCTGTGAGACTAATATTCAGAGTCCTGTATAGAATTCTTTTTTTTACAGAGTCCTGCTCTGTCACCCAGGCTGGGGTGCAGTGGCTCAACCTCAGCTCACTGCAACCTTCACCTCTTGTGTTCAAGTGATCCTCCTGCCTCAGCCTCTCTCAAGTAGCTGGGATTATGGGCATACACCACCATGCCCAGCTAGTTTTTGTATTTTTAGTAGAGATGGGGTTTCACCATGTTGGCCAGGCTGGCCTCGAACTCCTGGCCTCAGGTGATCCACCCACCTTGGCCTTCCAAAGTGCTGAGATTACAAGCATGAGCTACCATGCCCAACCATAGAAATATTAATACTAATATAACCTATGCACAATAGAACATTTGGTCATGAACGGATACATAGTTAGCCAAATCTGAAAGATTACAAGTTTTTCATGAGTTCTTAACTGGAAGAGAGCAAACAAATGACAGTTAAAGGGGAGCTTTATAGATGAGAATGGTTGGGTAGGTGGTTATGCATTATTAGTGAATATAGGATGCTAATTGATTTTATTTATTTATAAAGTAAACCACACATTGTATACCTTTTTTGAAGTATCCTTATGAAGAGGAGAAAAGAATTATGGTGGTGGGGGTTTTTTTCTGTTTTTTTAAATAGAGAAAGGTTTAGAATTCAATTGGTGACATTTATTAATGCTTAACTAGAAGCGCAGGAAGGTTCCTGTGTGCTATTTAAGTGACTGTATTAGACAAATAGGATGTTAAATGGCAAGATATTTCTAGTGTCTAGTCCCTTTCATTTAGTTTGGTTTTATTGTTAAGACTATGATCCAGACTCATTAAGTAAATTAAGTAAATTTTCCAAACTAACACCACTAGTTAAAGATAGAATAGGACTAGATTTGAGGCTTTTTGACACCTAGATTGGTGGTGCCCTTGCCATTATAGTTCACTATATTACCTTTATTTTTCAGAATTTTATTGTTCTTGCATTTTCAAGTCTAGTTTTATTTTACTTTTTAAAATTTTATATCGCAATTTGTCTCCTGAAGGTCAAGTAACCTGGTTTGGTTATGAAAGTCCTCGTAGCTTCTGGGACTATATCAGAGTGGCTTGCCGGAAAGTTTCACAGAATTGTATCTGCAGCATTGAAAATATGGAAAATGTCAGTTCTTCTAGAGCTAAGGTAAGACATTGGTCAGAGACTCGTTTCTTTTTTTTTTTTTTTCATTGCATGTATTTGGAATAGCAGGAAGGTGTGAAGCTACTTACTATGAATTTCCTTTTCTTAAGAAGCATAATAAAATACGTCCTGTTCTGTGATGTTTCTACATTTCTTGAATTATCTAAACTAGTGGCTCTCAAATAATGTTCAGCAGAACCCTGAAGATGTCCAAGACCCTTTCTTTAATGGGTACATAATGTCAAAAATATTTTTATGTAATATCAACCTGTTATTTGCCTTTTTGCTGTGTTGATATTTGCACTGCCAATGCAGACACAATGGTGGATAAAACTGTTGGAACCTTAGCACGAATTAATGCAGTGACATCAAACTGTGCAAGCAGTCTTGAGTTCTTCCCCACCATGCACTCAGTATTTTCTTTTAAAGGCAGTTTCAACTTAAGAATGACCATGATGGTGCGGGAAACATTAATTCTTATTAAATCTCAACTTTGAGGATCTGTCTTTTTAATATCCTGAGTAATAAAATGGGAAGTATGCATAAAGCATTTCTGCAACATACTGAAATATGATGGTTGCTTCAAGAAAAACACTTGTACAATTCTTTGAATTGTGAGCTGAACTAGATACTTTTTAATGTAATATGATTTTACTGAAAAGAAAAACTTATAAATCATAATTTTTTGGACTTAGGCATTTGACAGATATTTTCTCAAAAAAAGAAGAAAGAAGTGAGCCTATTACTTCAAGGAAACAGCTGACAGTATTTGTTGCCAATGGTGAAATTAAAGCTTTTAAGTAAAAACTAGAATTTTAGAAACTTGTGTTCACCGTCTTAAGCTTCATAGCTTCCCAGTATAGAAAAGCTTTTTTAAAACATTGATGTTGATATCAACAAATGTATTTTTAAATTATTTAATGAAATGTGTCAACATTTGATGGAACTGCATAACTTGTATTTTCCAAATGATCAGTTCGTGGAATTACAAAATCATGTATGGGTAAAAAGATCAATTCAAATTGCAAGGTAGGTCAGTAGATTTAATGTACTATAGTATGAAAAAGTCATTAATATGATTACAGAAACTTACCATTTAGTGAGTTTTGATCTAGAACAAAAGAAAATATCTACACTTATCTGAAAAGACTATTAAAAGATTCCCTTTCCAACCATATATCTGTGTGAAGCTAGATTTTCTTCATATACTTCAACCAAAACAACACATTGTAACAGATGGAATGCAGAAGCAGATATCTAATTATCTTGTAAAGACACTAAAGAGATTAGAAAAAAATGTAAAACAGAGATACTTTTCTCACTAATTTTTTTAGGAAAAATAGTTATTTTTCATTAAAATGTGTTATTTATGTTAACAGGTAGTGGTTTTATTGTTTTATTTTATTTTGTTTTATTTTATTTTTTAGGGACAGGGTCTTGCTCTGTTGCCCAGGTTGGAGTACAGTGGTACTATCATAGCTCACTGCAGGCTAGAACCCCTAGGCTCAAGTGATCCTCCAACCTAAGCTTCCTGAGTAGCTGGGACTACAAGGGCATGCCACCATGCCTGGCAAATGTTTTAAATTTTTTGTAGAGATAATATCTCTCTTTGTTGCCCAGGCTAGTCTAGAAATCCTGGCTTCGAGCAGTCTTTCTGCTGCAGCCTCCCAAAGTGCTGGATTACAGGCGTTGAGTCACCATGACCAACTCATTATTTTTGAATTACCTAATATTTAAGTTTCCAGTTTTGACTTGTGATACAGTAAATTTGGTAGATATAGCCTACATAAAACTTCCTTGGGGTCCTCAGTAATTTTTAGGGTTATAAAATGTCTGAACTATTAAGTCAAATGTATCGAACATCCCAAAACTGAAAATGTGAAATCTCAAATGATCTCAAAACTAAAACTTTTTGAGCACCACCATGATGTTCAAAGAAAATGCTAAATGGACCATTTAATGCAAATATTCCAAAATCAGAAAATACTCAAAATCTGAAATACTCTTGTCCCAAGCATTTTGGAAAAGGTATACTCAACAGAAGGTTGAGTATACCTAACTAACTCAACTAACTCACTCAACTGAGGTATCAAATAACTAACTCAACTCAGGTATCAGCTTTAATGTAGTAGTTGTATTTATTTTTATTGAATTGTCAGAGTAGCTTTATTATTTTGACATTTAGAAATTACAGAATGAAACATTAAGTAGAAAATAAAGATTGAAAATTGATATTTACAGTTTTAAGATGAAGACATAATTCATTATTTCATGATTATAGAATTATAAATTATGTGTCTATGTAATAACCGAAAGTATAACAATTATCTTTCCAAATTATAATTTCCAAGTTTTTTGTTCTTGCATCCTTTTTATTTAGGATTTTTTTTTCTTTTGGAAAATTTTTGTTCAGCAAAACTGATGAAGATATGTTCAAATTAAATATTTTGTAAGCACGAACTGAGTATATGTTTTAAAAACCAAAATCTATAATGTTTAAATGTAGTGACATAATTAGAAACACAGGTAAAACATTTTTAGCTCCTTAATATGAAAGTACACTTTTGGATACAGTTAATAGCTATGATTTTTGTCACCTTTTTGAGACTATAACTATAAAGTTCACTTGTTAAAGCCACTGCTCCCTCCTGCCAATCTTCAACCAAGGGGTTGTAGCAACAAGGAACTTCCTGCTTCAATATCTTTCAACTCTCTCAGGTTGGATCAGTTTTCTTCTCTGTCTCACGTATTTAAGCCAGTAAATTTCTTCATTTGTAAATTAATTATAGATTTTCTTTTTTTAATTAAATTTTTCCCTCAGATATTTAAATCCTATTTTTATTACATATTAACAGATGTCTTTTTTGTCCCAACTATTGTCCTTTGACCTCTGTTTCCTCAAACTACTGAATTTTTAATTCATTTACTTACTTTTTAATTTTTGAACTATAGATTTTTAAAATATGCAGTGTGGATTCCCCTTTGCATCTTAGGTGAGCTTTATCAGTTTTCTGTTTTTTTTGGTTTTTTTTTTTTGGTTTTTTTTTTTTTTTTTTGAGACAGTCTAGTTCTCTCGCCCAGGCTGGAGTGCAAAGGTACGATCTCAGCTCACTGCAACCTCCACCTCCCAGGCTCAAGCAATTCTCCTGCGTCAACCTCCTGAGTAGCTAGGACTACAGGCATGTGCCACCACACCTGGCTAATTTTTGTATTTTTAGTAGATACAGGGTTTCACCATATTGGCCAGGCTGGTCTCGAACTCCTGAGTTCAAGTGATCCGCCTGCCTCAGCCTCGCAAAGTGCTGGGATTATAGGCGTGAGCCACAGCACCCAGCCTCAGTTTTCCTTTTATGTTTTCTTTATGGCTTAAGAATTATATCTACATTTCTTTTGGCTAAGGTTTAGGCTAAGGTTAAAGATTAGCTGTAATTTGAATGAATCAAATCTATAAAAAGTATTCTAGATGCTACATAAACATTCTCATTTTCAAATCAAAAGTAGGAGAGAGGAACATAACAGTATATTCTAAACCCTTTCAATAGAGGGGAGGATATATTTATAAAACTAGCATATCCCAAAATACAAAAAGTAATTAAGAAGTTAACAAACTTTAGAAATGTAGCATTTGGACCTGGGTGGACCAAAGAAACCCAAACCCTAGCTGACCAACTCTCTTAACAAGGCTCTTGGAACTAATCCCTACACAGCAATATGTTATCTAGCAAGAGTTAATATTTATTCTGTGAAGTACTGGTATTGAGTATCAAAACACCACAGAACAATCATGTTCCAAATCCTGCATTTATATCTTTGTTTTGCTCAGGCCTCAAACAGATTCCATTTAGTGGGGAAAGAGAATTATTTGAGTTGCCTAGTTATGCTGGGAAGAGTCTGTGGAGAAAGATTACCTCTCTTTATTCATTGCAATGAAAAGAGCAGTTTACTTAATCTACTCAGTAAGTCACATCTCACGTCTCTGGATTGAAGGATTAAACAAATGCCTCAGATGGTAGGTTTATTGAGGCTTACAGCTGCAATCTTGAATGACTATTAGCATAGTGTCATTTTGCCTTGACACATGTGAAAAGATATTTCAGAACAGAAGCACCAAATTTGCCTGGTGAACAGTATACAGTATACAAGTACACTTGTATCACAATTATATCACAATTATCTGTCCTGGTACCACTTAGATTCGTATTGTAGAAGCTTGTCACCATGGACAATCTCATACTTTTGTCTAGGTTAAGATCAATGGGCCAGGCGTGGTGGCTCATGCCCGTAATCCCAACAGTTTGGGAGGCTGAGGCAGGTGGATCACCTGAGGTCAGCAGTTCCAGACTAGCCTGGCTAACATGGCAAAACCCTGTCTCTACTTAAAATATGAAAAATTAGCCAGGAGTGGTAGCGCATGCCTGTAATCCCAGCTACTCGGGAGGCTGAAGCAGGAGAATCGCTTGAACCCAGGAGGCAGAGGTTGCAGTGAGCCGAGATCATGCCATTGCACTGCAGCCTGGGCAACAGAGCGAGACTCCATCTAAGAAAACAAACAAAACAACAACAACAAAAAAAACAATGAAATGCTAACCATTCCCTTTCTCTGCTGTCTGTGACTAGTTTAGCCATGACTTAAACATAGCCTAACAATAGAATAAAATATTTGAGTTGAGGATCATGTTTGTAATCTTTGTGTCTTCAGTACTTTTGCAGCTATTGTTTCTGTCATATGCAGGTGTTATGGAACATGAGACTTTTATTACATAAATTACTTAGGTTTCACACTAGAATCTGCACTCTTAGAAAAATGACTTTATCTCATTCTTTTCTGAACTCACCCATCTTCCGCATCTGCTCTTGGGTCATATGCTCTTATAAACATATTATATGATCCCTGAAAAAAACCATTCCCAATTGAATCTTTAGTTACCACTGTTACTAACCTTGCAGATATTTACATTGGGTTTTCATGATATTCCAACTGATTTCAAGTTCAAGAAATCCCTTCTCCTTCTTGCTTTTTCATTTTCTTGGCCCCAAAATATGAGCTTTGTATTGTTCCTGAGTTCTTCCTGTCTTCTTGCATATTTTGTGAGGGATTGTCCCCCCGTTTTCTTTGTTTTTAATAGCAGTTCTTGTTTTTAGCTAGATTTGGCTTTCTTAGGTTTCTGGTTGCTTATCCTGTACATTCCTTCGTTGTTGAATTAGACCAGTTTCAGAATATGCTAGTTACATCAGCCATCCACATATCCATGCATCCTTCCATCCAATAAATTTGCTGTGCAAATACTGACCAGGCTAAGCAAGCTGAAGAATACAAGATATGGCCATGATTAAAAGTCAGATATTATTCTCAGTGCAGTGGGGGAGCTACTTGAGAGTTTTTTTTTAAAGTGATAGAATACTGTAATCTGATTTCCATTTTATAAGATCAACTTGGTGCTGTAGGGATAATAAATTGAAGGGAGGAGTAGAAGCAGAGAATTTATTTAGAAGGGTGTAATTGGAATCTAAAATAGAGTCGATCCAAAGGTAAGAAAACAATCAGGTTCCAGTGATAACAGAATATCTTGTATCAGAGGGACCTACTGCTGAGAACAGCTATAAAAGTTGAGTAAAATATTTGAAGTAACAAATTTAAGATATAAGGGAGCAACCAAGGCATGAGAACTTGAGTGGCCACAGTCCTGGAGAGATGGATATTACACGAGCTGAGCCGCACATCCATCTTTGCTTTAGCCTAAAGTTGTTTGTCTATTCACATCCTAGGTATAGAGACTAAGCAGAAAGTTGTGGAGGTGGGGATTTTTATTTCCTTGGGCAGACAAACAGAAGTTGGAGCTTGGAACTGCCACTGAACAACAGACACATGTGCCTGGAGTTGTGCATGCAGTTTTCCTATGGGGTTGTTGCCAACTCTAAGTCATCTGTAGCTCAAAGCAAAGTCCCATAAACAAAGCTGAAAGCAGCAGGGAAGAGGTAAAACTGCTGATTGACGATTTCACAGTCTAGTTCTGGAGAGATAGAGGTTAGAGTTCAAGGGCAAGCAAGGTGAAGGGGAACTGTAAACACTCCAGGTTTTTACTTGAGACCCCTGAAAGACAATATCTTTGGAGTAAGGGAAATTCAGAAGATTAATACAAAAAAAGGCCTAAAAGTAGTCCCCTAAATTGTGAGGTGATTTTCTAGTACTCTGACTGCCAAAAGAAAAATCTACTCTGGAGAAAGGTAGCCTCAGAGTTGCTATAAATTTTCATACAGAATGTCTAGTATACAGTAAAAAATCATCAGGCACATCAAGAAACAAGATTGAATGACTGAAATCAAGAAAAATGAAAAAGACAATTGAAACAAACCTATGGGTGATAGAGACTTTGGACTTTTAAGCAATTATAATAGGTTCAAGGAAATGGAAATAAATATGAATATTACTAGACAACTGAAATAATAAAATTACTAGATTATTGGAATATGTTAAAATTCAAAGGCCGGGTGTGATGGCTCACACCTGTAATCCCAGCACTTTGGGAGACCAAGGTGAGCAGATCACTTGAGCTCAGGATTTCAAGACCATTCTGGGCAACATGGCGAAACCCAGTCTCCACAAATAATACAAAAATTAGCCAGGTGTGGTGGCACGCACCTGTAGCCCCAGCTACTCAGGAGGCTGAGGTGGGAGGGTCACTTGAGCTTGTGAGGCAGAGGTTGCAGTGAGCTTAGATCGCACCACTGCACTCCAGCCTGGGTGATAGAGCAAGACCCTGTCATAAAATAAAATAAAATAAATAAATAAAATAAAATAAAATAAATACTGCAAAATATACATTCTTATCATACACCCAGAGGAGTTATATTAAATTGACCATTTTCTGAGCCATAGTTTATCTCAGTGAATTGCAGAGGATTGAAATTGTGTAAAGTATGTTCTCTAACCACAGTGGAATTAAGCTAGAATCAAAAATATGGAAAAATGACTAGAAAATGTTTATATGAGTGAAACTGAGGAGAACTTCTAAATAACCCATGGATGAAAAAATAAATCACAATTGAAATTGAAAAATATTTGGAAAGTACTGATAATGAAAATATAACATATAAAAACTTGTGCTTAGAGGAATAGGCTTAAATAGGCTTTTGTGTATTTTAAAAAAGAATAGAGGCTGGAAATTGGTTACCAAAACTTTCATCTCAAGAAGCTATGAAAAAAGAAATACATTAAAGTCAAAGTAGAAGGAAAGAAATAACAGTAAAAATTCAATAAAATTGAAACAAATATATAAGAAAATCAACCAAACTAAAAGTGTTTTTAAAAAGATTAATGCAGTTGATAAGCTTCTAGCAAGACTATTCAAGAAGATCAAAAGATAATATAAATTACCAATATGAGGAATGAAGAAGAGGCCAAGTGTGTATATCTCACAGACATTAAAAATCCTAAAAGAGGATATTATGAATAACTTCACATCTATTATATAAATTTGAAAATTTAGAAGAAATGGGAAATTTCTTTTAAAAAATTACTCACCAAAACTAACACAAAAAGGACGGAAATATCTGAATATGTGATATTTTTGCTAAAGAAATGTAATCTATAGTTAAAAATCATCCCATTGCAAGCCCATTTTTAAATTGTTTTCTTCTTATGGGTTTTTAAGAATTAATTGTATTTTATGGATAAGAGTTGTCTGTCGGATATTTATAATTTAATTTTAATTTTCCCACTCTGTGCTTTTTTTTCTTTTTTTAAACTCTCTTAAATGCTGACAGCTCATTCCCTGAAACAGGAAAGAAGGTGGAGTGTATAGGTATTAACATAATTAGGCTGGTCAGTTTGGTGGTGGTAAAATGAATTTCCTCTCTTCTAATTGTGTCTGTTTTTCATTTGTGCATAAAGTAGGGATAGTATTGTAACCTAACTCACACAATTATTGGGAGGATTACTTATCTTCTTAATGTATATAAAGCTCTAAACAGGGCTTAGCACATATTAATTACATTTTTAAATCTTGATTACTTTTACTTATTTTTTCATAAACCTTCATTTTATGGATCACCCTTATCAACTGAAAACGTCTAAATTCCTTAATCTAGTTTTTAAGTTGTTCTACTTCTTGGCCCAAACAATCTTTATAAGTCTGTTTGTCTTCTGTTCTATTAAAAGTTCCTTTGTTAAAGAAAAGAAACCATTAAAATTAGCACAACCTATCCTTATAATATAACAGGATTCCATACACATTCAAATACAGGAAACTAAATGCAGCCCAGTTTTGTATGGATTGAAATTAATAAATCAGGAAGCAAGATTTTCCCTACATTTCTTATCTAGTAACAGCATAGTCTCCTGTGCTGAATTGTCTCTGGAGAGCAACTTTCCTGACTTCATTGGTGAAATTGTAGCCTTTTGATTCAAGACACCGCTACTAGTTTCTGTGTCTTTTAGATGAAATTTCAAGAGAGAATTTTGAGACTACTGGCCAGCCAGTAGCTTGCCTCTTCCTTCCTCTGTTCCAATCAGCTACAGCTAACTGCAGGTTCCCCTAGGCTTACTCAGAAGGAACAATGGACTGAGCACAGGGCAAGCTAAAAGGGATGTTGAGCTTGGTAGGTAAATTGACTCGCATGCTAACCATACCCTTATCATTCATTTTCTTCCCAGTAGTACTGCTGCTTCTAGCCTGACAGGTTTTAACTACTGCCTATATTGACTCCTTTGTGACCTTTCCTATCCCATAGTTTGGTGAATTCACTAGACTTGCAGACATTTCTAGAGTTTGTTTTTTTCCCTTTCTGGTAGTTGACAATCATATATATTGATTAGTGTCACCTTTATACTGCCATTGCAGTGTTTCAATTTTCTATGTATTTAGTCTTCATGAAGTTTTTTAGAAATTTGTGAAAGAGTTGAGTGAAAATGAAAATAATTGATTTATGAAGTTCTTACTACAAATATGATCTCTTATATTCTTTAGTTCTAAATAGAAAGTCCGTAAGAAAATTAATTACTTTTAGTAAGAATTGTCTGTTTCTGTGATTCTGTGCTAGAATATGCTGGCTTCTGTTTTTTGTTGTTGTTGTTTGTTTTTCTAGTTTAAATATTTGGTAATAGCTTTTAGAATTCTCTGGGGACACCAAATTCAATAGCTCATGATTTGGATTCATGATATATCATGAAATTTGGATTTTATTACTAGTTGTATAAAACCTCCCACTGAAAGGATAGGATTGAAAATTTTCTTAAATAAGTGATGTTAGACTGATTATTTTTATTAATGAGAGAGAACTCTGTTTTTCATGATTTATGAGAGGGCTCATTTTAATTAGTTTGTTGATTTGCGGTATTGAAGTAGAGAGTTATATCTTATATAATTACATCATGTAATTCAAAAGAAGTCTCTAACCCAAGTAACTCAGTATTAACGTTCTGTCCCTTCAGAGGATAGAAAGTTAGTTTGACATGCTGTACCCTACATATTCAGAGAAACAAAATATATACTCTAGATAATCAAAATTTACCTATTTTTATCTACTTAAACATTTTTCTTAGTCGTTATCAAATGTATATTTTGAATGGCTGTTCTTTACATATTAAAATATTTTTGATGGCACAGTGGCAAAATATTTTTTTAATTTTTTTTATATTTGATTCTTTCTTCTTCCTTTTAGGGTAGAGCCTGGATCAGAGTAGCACTCATGGAAAAACATTTATCTGAATACATCTCTACAGCTCTGAGAGACTTCAAAACAACCAGGTTTAAAAGTCCTTTTAATTTTCTAATATATATTTGAAAGAATCACCTGAAGACTCAGAAATCAGAATAGGATGAAGAATCAATTTCTAAAATCCTCAACTGTTTTATTTCCTCCTTTTGTTACTACTCAGATAAATCCACTGTCTTCTTAGGAAAATGTAATTTGTCAACTAAACATACATCTACCTTTCTGTAAAAAGATACACATTACGCCTGGAATATCCTTTTTCTAAATCATTTCTGATTCATACTCTTTCAACTCTTGAAGCTTCATTCTCCCCATAGACTATTCCCTGATGGATTTGAATTTAAGTATGAAATTTCAATAGCATCTTTTTTTCTTTTCACCTCAGTATTTCCTTATTTTTTTGCTTGTAAAGAATATACATTGGCCGGGCACGGTGGCTCACACCTATAATCCCAGCACTTTGGGAGGCCGAGGCTGGCAGATCACCTGAGGTCTGGAGTTCAAGACCAGCCTGACCAACATGGAGAAACCCCGTCTCTACTAAAAATACATTAGCCAGGCATGGTGGTGCATGCCTGTAATCCCAGCTACTTGGGAGGCGGAGGCAGGAGAATAGTTTGAACCCAGGAGGCAGAGGTTGTGGAGAGCCGAGATTGAGCCATTGCACCGCAGCCTGGGCAACAAGAGAGAAACTCTGTCTCAAAAAATATATATATATAAAATTAATAATTTACTTATTTAATTCATATGTATAATTAATTATTGCTTATCTTTTTAGAACAATCTAAACCATTGTTTTTCTTGGATTGTATAAAGATGACATCCTGTGCCATGTGAAAAATAGGACTTTGTTGATTTTTTATGATGGTAGAAAAGGGTACATATTAGGACAACAGTCATTCCTAATTAGCACTCATCTGCTGATCTTTATTTGTAAAGCCACTTTTCTTCATATCAAAAGTATTTGTAAATGAAAAGATTTAATAATTTTAATAACTTAGACATAAACTGTTTAATGTAGCCACTAACACATGCCATGTACAAATTTAAATTAATTAATATTACATAAAATTACAAATTTAGTTTCTCAAGTGCTGTATCACATTCCAGATGTCCCATTGCCACATGTAGCTAATGGTAACCCAATTGGACAGATTTAGAGTGTTTTCCTCATCACAGAAGGTTCTATTGGGTGGAGCTGCCTGAGATATTTCTAAACTACCGTTCTTTTTTCTACCTCATTAATCATATTTCTGAAAGAAAAGAAAATAATTACAACTATAAACTAGTTTTGATAGAAAAAAATAAGCACAAAGAAATCATATCTCTGAGATCTTAACTTCCATATCCTAATACAGGGTTTGACATTCTGGATTTTGAGAAAATCTGGGCATTTATTATGACACATTCTTTCAACTAACTAGCTGGTACTAATTAAGTATCTTTATTTAGTTGCCTCTATCTTTATTGGTAATATAATAGTAAACTTTTAATTTTGAGATACAAAGAAAATAATTGTCATGATTGTAAGTTTGACCAGGATAGAAAGACTTTTGGCTGAAAGAAATATTTGCATAAAGTAAATCTGATATATACTTATTTAACTTCTTTTCAAGCAACATGACACTCGAGATATTTCTAAAGATAAACAGTGAGATGATGATAAAACCTTAGACATTTGAAATGAACTTTATAAAATGAAACATTTATCATTACTAAGTTTCATTATGAAACTTGATAAGCATTGAGGATACTAAGGCTTTGAAAATGAAAACAAAGAATTGTATCAGAATCGAGTAGCTCAAATCTAAAAATCCTACATTAATTAAATCAAAATCAAGTTTGCATAGTAATAATTTCCTATGCAAGTAGAATATTGAATCAAAGTTATGATAGTCTTTTCCAAATAGAAATTAAATAATTAATAATCTCTCTAAATTGTTAGTCTTGTTTCTTAGTTTAAATGATTGGGTGGGGTAGAAATAATTCTTCAATAGATTATTTTTAGAACAAGTAGTTTAAATATTTAAAGGAAATGCTTTCTGCCTTGTTCTTAAGTGTTAACCATGCTTTTTCATAGAAAGGAAATGATTCAGCTCTAAAAAAGTACATGAAGTAAAAATATTCCTGTAACCATACATAAACATACAGTCTTCAAACAGAAACATGGCTTGGCGTACAATGTCATATATATGTATCTGATACATAGATATATGCACACATACATATAATATTTACACATATACATTTATTGAATAATAGGATTTAAATGTGAATATAATGGCTTTGTAACTCTCAAGAAAGGAAGTAAGTAGGGAGTTATTTCAAAGTTTTTATCTTAGAAGTTAACTAAAAAATGCGGAAAAAAAATCTTATTTTTCTCCCCCTATTTACACTAATTTTTTTTTACTGAGATGAAACCAAAGAAATTCTTAATTCTAATTAAATTTGATTGCAAACTTCTAGTCAAGACAAATATATTCATAAGATTAGATTTGTAAAATACAAACAATTAGAAAGAGTATTTGTACCTTACCTTTTATCTGGTTGCTTCCTGAAGTGAGTACTCCTAGGAGAATGAGAAATGATCTCTAGTCTTTAGGAATCTGGAGAATATCTGAATAAAGTAGATTTCTTCATGTTCTACTCTTCACAGGTAAAGAGTAATGATAGCCTTTAAAATGGTAATACAAGTGTTTATCCCAGTACCAGAGGAGGAGCTACATGAACTAAGGCAGGCAGGCTTGAAAGCACTAATCAGTGAAAACCCAAGGATAAGTTTGGGTGGAGGAAGGGTGGGAGTAGAGATAAAATAAATTTTGAGTACATGACTATGGCTCCAAAGCATTGAAGAAATATGTGTGATCTTTTTGCTAAGGTGTAGGATGTCTTAATGAGCAGTTGAAAAAACAAACAAAAACCTCAAAGAGTTACATGGCTTAGGGATTGGGGTATAATTGAAAAATAGCCAGAGTTGAGAAGTTTAGCCAGAATAGGCAGAGTGAAGATTAGAATCTAAGCTAAAAAAAAAAAAAAAAGAGAGAGACTTCTTTTGGTAGGTTACTGGGAAGACCTTCAAATGAGAAGTGAAGTAAAAATTGAATTAATTTGTTCAAATTTTTAATTTCTCTTTATCCACTGGCTAAAAAATAATTAGTAAATTTCAATTTAAAATACCATATGATATTTCAAACAAAATTGAAAATGTAACAAGAATTTGAAGTAATAAGTATGGAAAATATAAAGATAAATTAGCTTTATGGAAATTCATTTGTTTACTTTGCAATTATATCGGTATTTAATTTATAATGAAAAAGTTGTGTTCCAAAGAAATGTTAATTTTCACAATGTTTTAGCACAAATTGAAGGAAGGAGTAAAGTATAAAATAAAACTTTGTAAATGACTGAGCTGTCATAAAGAGAAAAAATGAGTTGACAAATACTTTTCTCAATTACAGAAAAGTAGACAGAATAGTGATAAGTAACCAAAATCTTTTAAGAGTTAAGAATGCATTTTGGAATCTGTGTATGTATTGCGGAATCTGGCCAGCAGCCTGCAATGCAACAGGGCTCTCTCTTTGTTCTTAGGCGGATCGGCAGGTTGAGAAATAATAGACACACACAAGATAGTGAAAGCTGGGTCCAGGGGGGTCACTGCCTTCTGGTCCCACGGTGCCAACAATGCACTGGATATACCAGCATTTATTATTAAGTTTAGTGAGGGCAGGGGTAGGTTAGTGAGGGATTTAGGGTCATTTGATTATGAGGTGAGATGGTCACATGGGGATGAAGTAATTCTTTAACGTAACATTTGTATATAGAAGTACAGTACATTTGTATGGAGAAGTACAGTATACAGAGATAAGAATTTACAATATAGTGTGCGTGTTAGTAATTTCTAACAGAGCCTTAAAACAGAAACACAATCTTTCCATAACCTATGATTAGCAAGATATTAATCAGCAGTAAGAATTGCAACAAAAGCTGGTTACAAACAATCCATGGAAACAGAACGTGAAGCTAGACAACCGGTTAGACCAGAAATTCTCAGAAAGGAGTATGCCTTAACCCTAAAGAGGTGTAGAAGAGCCATGGCAAGATGAGGACGTTTATAGCCCTATCTTATCCATATGGACAGGCACCCCCCCCCCATGCATCCATTTATAGGCTCTCCACAAGGGTCGCATTCCATTCCTAGAGCTATGAACATCTGCTTTTCTGGGATAGGAATCTTCGTGATGTGAAACCTTCCTGACCGCACGTCCATTCATAGGCTCTCTGCAGGGGGAAGCACGTCACGCGCTGTTGGCTCATTCTGGCAGTCCAACCTGGCATTGTCTTTACACAATCCTGCATGCAATTTTGTATTTACAATAATCAGGAGCATTTCATCTTTTATTCTGTAGCAATAATTTCAGGGGGTCTCCCTACATCTTTCTCTATTCCTTTCACTGTGAGCAAAAAGTTTGACTTAAGTAAAAGGCAGCAAATTCAATGCAATAACTCCAGTGAAGCCACAGGTAGTGTGAAATGCTATAAAGGATGAGGGAAATATAAATATTATATATATAATATTATAAATATATAACATTTAATATATAAGGACTTTATATAATTAATTTATAATTGTATAATTAATTTATATTAATTATATATAATTAATTTATATTAATTATATATAATTAATTTATATTAATTATATATATTTAATTTATATTAATTATATATAATTAATTTATATTAATTATATATAATTAATTTATATTAATTATATATATTTAATTTATATTAATTATATATAATTAATTTATATTAATTATATATATTTAATATATTTAATATTTTATTATATTATATTAATTTATATTAATTTATAAATAATATATATAATTATGTTATATATATTAATTATATATAACATTTAATATATAATATATTAATATAATATATTAAAGGACTAGAATGTGGGCATTAATAGCTATTTTAATAATTTCTCTTTAACTCTTAGAGACAACAGAAGCCATTGGAATAGAAGCATTTCATCATAGGAAGGACAATATTGACTGATTGATTTATTGCTTTGTCACACTAGTTGTCTTGTTAGGAATAAACTGTAGAGGGCAAGGGCAAAAATCAGAAAGGCCAGTCAAGAGGCTATTGCAACAATTCCAGTGAGAGATGGTGACTTGATCAGAAAGGCTTATTAAGTGACCAATTACTGAAGAGAAGCTGGAGGGAATGGAGAATGGAAAAGTTTTGAAACGGTCTGTATGGAGTAAGTGCGTGATATTGGAAGGAAAGTCACTGACAAGGAGAGAATAGAGTAACGGAAATAAACACAGGAATTATCATTAAAATACTTGATGATTGCATATAGGCAATTTGCAAAGAGGAAGAGTAGGAATACAAAGAATACTAAGAGAATACTTGCTAGAAGTGCCAAAAACAGGCAAAAATTAATTGATTAATTAATTTTTAAAAAAATAAAAAATAAACCACGTTCAGAGTGATTACCACTTTGGGAAATCTGCCTACCATCATTAAAATTGACAGACACTGGTGGCCACTAACTTAGTTTAGTCAGGTCCAACTGTCAGAATGACATGACTCCTGTCACTGTTGCCAGATTTGTGGGATATTGGGGCCAACATAAAATGGTTTTCAAGCTTATTCTGAGAATATAGAAAGTTACCAAATAAAAACAGTAGCAAAGTTTGTTTTTCCCTGAAGATTTCCTGAGTGAGCTTTACAAAAACTTTTGAATTCTCTGAAAATATACTGAATCATGTTCTGTTCTGTTTCTGAACTGTTTGAACCTTTTGGGACCTGTAGGAATTGCTAACAGGCTCTTAAATGTCTCCATTGCACCATATCATTTTTAGAAAGACCAATTTATCTCATCTTTGGGCAATGTGCTATACACAAAATATTTCTGTTTTATGTTTCTTTTCTAATTTGTCTCAGCATAGCCTGCAAACTAGTGAAGTTATTTGCCCTCCATCAGATAGGAATAAGAAAGCCAAGAAACTAAGTTTCTAACACAAAGTGCAAGGTTTTCCCATAAATTTTAAGTTCTTTTTTGATAAGATGTCTAGTGAGAAGTGAAGGCTATATACAGCTGTTTACTGTACAACTGTTACAGCTGTACATGATTAGTGTAGAAATTTAAAACAAGTAAAATTTTTGGTATTTGCAATGTAGTTTAATTGTGTATAATTATGATATTATTACTTCTATGATTTTTTAAGATAGGGTCTCACTCTGTCTTCTAGGCTGCAGTGCAGTGGCACAGTCATGGCTCACTATAGCCTTGGCCTCTCAGGCTCAAGCCATCTTTCCAAATTAGTTGGCTAACTTTTAAAACTGGTTTGTGGAAACGGAGTCTCACTATGTTGCCCAGGGCAGTTTGTAACTCCTGTGCTCAAGTATCCTCTTGCCTCAGCTTCCAAAGTGCTGGAATTCCAGGTGTGAGCCACTGTGCCTGGCCTACTTCTATCATTTTTCTTTCCCTTTTTAAATTAAACTCTTAGGTTAAAGGTAAAATACAATCCAAAAGTATTTTTTAATAAAAATCATGGATAATGGAGGTATTCTATATCAGGACACCTGTAATACATTCAAGAATGTAGCCAGAAAAAGTTTTATAGCCCTAAACCCTTTTATTAATAAAAATAAAAATTATAAATGAATGAAATTTTCATGTTAAACAAGATAAGAAGAACAAACAGAAAAAATAAAGGAACGATAAAGCAAAAAATAAACAATATTTGCTTTATCAATTTATCTAAATTGAGAAACACATAATTACTAAATAAAAATAATATTTTTTGGTAAAAAATTTTCAAGAGAGACCAATTACTAGCTACCTTAACTGAGGTATATGTATAATAAAAGGACAAGGAGGAAGTAACCATTGACATGACATATGATGCATTTAAAAAATCCTACAATCTCTCTGTTATATATTTGAAAGATATAATGATAATTTCCTACAGAAATATAATTTGCCCAAATAGGCCCTACTATATGTAAAAAATTTAAATAAGCTAATTTCTCTATTAGGAAAAGAAAAATTTATCAAGACACTTCCTCAAAATCAATCATTAAGCCCAGATGATTTCAAGGAAGACTTGTATCAAAATTTCAAAGCCTGGATAGTCCCAATGATTTTGAAAATTTTTGCACCTTATAAAAAAGAAAATTTCAAAAAATTAAGGAAAATCTAATACTTTTTGTAAAGTAAGTATGACATTTATACCTAAACCTAATACAGTTAGAAAAGAAAATTATGGACAAATATCAGTTATTAATATTGATTGAAATGTAAAAATATTAGTAACAATATAACACATCATTAAGAAACTGATACATTTTGATCAAGTGTGATTTATTCTGAGAATATGATATTGATACAATATTAGGAAATCCATTGATATAAAAACCATATGAATCTTCTGGTTTGATGATTTGCTAGGAGGACTCATAGTCTTATTCATGGCTATCATATATTACAGTAAAAGGATGCAAAGCATATAAGTAAAGGGAAAAGGCATATGCGGCAGTGTCCAGTGAAAAACAAGTATGAAAGTTTCTAGGAGTCCTTTCCCTGTGGAATCATATGGGCTGTGCTTAATTCCCTCAGCAACAACTTTGGACAACATACATGAAATGCTGTCCACCAGGGAAGCTCATTAGGGATTTAGTGCCTAGGGTTTCTATTAGGGGATAGTCATGAGGCACCTTCTGCCTAGCACCTATCAAAATTCCAGACTCCTAGAAGGAAAGAAAAAGGTTAGCATAAACTACATTGTTTGTACAAGCAGTTTAGGCACAGTGAGCCATTCTTACCCATCAGAGTGATGGTAATCCTTCCAAAATCTAAGTTCTCAGCATCAGCCAAGCCTAATCTTTTAATCAGGCCTTTCGAAGGATAGAAATCAGGTCTGCTATATGTTAACTCTTTCTGCACACCATATTCATACATCTAAAAGTAAAAACCAGCTATTTTTCCTCTACAGAAGATGGAAAGTCCTTTACAAAATGTATGATTTATTCCTGAGAGATGAAAAAAAGTACAAAATTGTTAATTGATGTTTACTTTCTTAACATGATATGGGAATTTTATATAATCTTAGTCCTAGAATCAGTATTTTACTTAATTCAGAAACACTACTTGTATTTCCAATAAGATTTTAAAGAATGTATTGCACTCTTCTTACTAATGTTCAACTTAATAGTAGAGGTTAGCCAATTCAGTTAGACAAAATGAATCATTTAGAGACATAAGAATCAGAAACAAAAAGGAAAGCTATTTATATTTGTAGATGATAAGGTTTTGTAACTAGAAAACCGTAGAGATTCAGTAATAAAACTAAATTAAAATAAAACAATTCAACAGTACAGCAAACATTAAAATAGCATATCTAATACATATACACAAGTAACACAGGTAACATAGTTACACAGGTAACATAACACAGGTAACACAGGTAACATAGTTACACAGGTAACATAATAACACATAAAATCAATATTCAACAATAACTATAAAATACTAAGAGATAAGTGTAAGAAGAAATGTGTAAAATCTACATGAAAAAAATTTAAAAGGCCTGAAAAATATAAAATTAAAATTATTAAAATGGGAAGAAGTCTTTTACTTTTGTATGAGGTGCTTAAACTTTATAGAATACAGCTTAGCTCCCTATAAGTTAATTTATAATTTGACTGCAATCTCTATGTTAATAAGTTTCTTTACATAATTAGACAAGTTGATACTGAAATTACATGTAAAAATAAACATACAAAATAAATATATAAAATATACAAAAGAAATATAATAAACATATAAAAGTATACAAAATGTACAAAAATACACAAGTAAATATACAAAATTAACTTGGAAATACTAAAAAGAAAGCTGTAGTATAGGGGAAGAAATTAGCCTTACCCGATACTAAACATACTATATAAAAACCTTACAATGAAAACTGTGCATTGGTGCATGCAGACATACAGTGAAATAGGATAAAGAAGTAGTTATATAATAGAAATAAATGCAAGTAAAAAATAAACTTTACTTTATGATAAAGGTAGAATCTTAAAACACTGAGGTGATGAGGAGATTTGTAATGCATAGCTCTGGGATCAATCAATCAATCAGTTTGCCATTTTGAAAAAGACATAATTAAATCCCTTCTCACATTATATAAAATAATAATTAAAATAAATGTAGTATTTACTTTTTTAAAGAAATCAAAACATTTCAGGATGAGATAAAACAGAGATGAATTTCTATATAACCCTATGTAGGTAAAATTCTTCTAAGTCTGAATAAAATTTCAGAGGCAATGAAAAAAATTAGTGGAACATTTGACTACATCCAAAAAAAAAAAAAGAAAGAAAAGAGAAAGAAAAACTTTGCAAAGCAAAAACACCATATAGAAACATCAAAATACAATTGAAAAACTGGGAGAAAATATTTGCAACATTATTTTAACAATAAAAGACTTTCTAAATTAATACAAATTGAGAGGAAAAGACTAAAAATTTGATAGAAACATAAGGGCAGAGATGTAAACTGACAACTCACAAGAATATGTCAAAAGCTCTTAGACATATGAACATTTATTTAACTTTTCTTATTATAAGGGAACTATCAATATAAACAGATATTATTTCTTTTATGTCATTTTAGCCAAGTTTAGATAGAAAGATGAGAGAGAGAGAGACAGACAGACAGGCTGATGGAGGAGTTACAGCACTCTGTGGTGAGGATATGTGGAAAATGCACTCCCATGAACTTCTGAGGAAATGCACATTCCTAAAGAAGGATTTTTGGTTTTATCCAAAAAATCTACATAGTAACTTATGGCTAAGCAATTTCACTTCCACAAATCTAAGCAAAAGATAGGATATCACAAATTTAAGCAGAAGATAGGATATATATGTGTGTGTGTGTGTGTGTGTGTGTGTGTGTGTGTGTGTGTGTATGCAATAATTATAATTTTCTTTTTTTTTAGACAGAGTCTCACTCTGTCACCCAGGCCAGAGTGCAGTGGTGAGCTCTGGCTCACTGCAGCCTCCACCTCCTGGGTTCAAATGATTCTCCTGACTCAGCCTCCTGAGTAGCTGGGACTACAGATGCGTGCCACCACGCCCTGCTAATTTTTTGTATTTTTAGTAGAGACAGGATTTCACCATGTCAGTCAGGATGGTCTCGATCTCCTAACCTCATGATCCACCTGCCTTGGCCTCCCAAAGTGCTGGGATTACAGGCGTGAGCCCTCGTGTTTGGACATTTAGCTAATTTTTAACTATAATATTTTAAATAGTTAAAATTAGCTATTTTAACTATTTAAAATATAGTTAAAATTAGCTATTTTAACTATTTAAAATATAGTTAAAATTAGCTAAATGTCCAATTAAATGTATAATTTAAAATATTATAGTTAAAATTAGCTAAATGTCAAAACAAAGGAGATTGACTAAATCAGAAATGTATGCAGACACAGAGTACTATGTAACTGTAAAAAAAAGAAAATTTTAAGTTAATATAGTATGATTACATTATAATTGTATATATAATTATAATATGTAGCAGGCTATTTTTAGGTAAAATAAAAGTATAAAAAAACTATATGTTGTGTTTAAAAATGGGAGGAGATAATAAAACATTCTGGTGGCTCCTCTAAAATCAAAAGTGGGAATACTAAGCCAGAAAGCAGAGGTGGATGGGAACATAGTGAAAATAATAGAATGAAGGGGGTAACATGTCAGTTCTCTGAATATACATTATGGTATGCTTCTGATAATTGGAACCATGTAAATATTTCACGTATGAGAGAGTGTGAGAGAACAAAAATAATCAATAATTATGGCAAAGGTACCATAAATAAAATTCAAACAGAAATAGATGAACCAAACTAAATTCAAATAAATAATATGATCACCCTGAAATGGCTAAGGAACTAACCCAGCTAAAGCATGAGGACTACATTTGGACTATATACCTTCAAGCTCAAAACAAACACACTTTTAAACAAATATTAAAGTCTAGTTAGGAAGATTTTTGCAGAATTTAGGTTAGCATTTCTGAAATTTTTTGTTGCACTTTCTAAGATTGAGCAAGCAGTTAAATATAACATGAATAATTAGATCTTATTTCTCACTGTTATGCTCCTATTCTAACATTCTCTTTCTTTCTCTCTCTCTCTCTCTCTCTCTCTCTCTGATCTCATCTCATCTGTTTCTTTGAGTTCTGTTTGAACTTTTGGAATATTTTCTATGTATTTCATGGGATATTATTAGTTATTTTATAGCGTTGCATTTTTTATTATTTCTGTAAAATGTTACCTTTATTTGCCTTTCCAAGTCTTGTCTTACATAATCACATTTTTTAAATTAAGAAACTCTCATTTTTAAATTCCAGAAACAAAATTTATCTTTTGTTCATTCTGTTTCATCAACACAGCAATAATAATTCCTTCTGCCTGTCTTTCCTTTAATTTTTTTTAAATTACTTGATTAGTAATTGTACTTGATGTTTTGATATATATTCATCATTTAATGATTATATCAAGCTAAGTAACATATCTATCACCTCTTATACTTATCATTTTTTGTAGTGAGGACATTTAAAATCTACTTTTTCAGTAATTTTGAAATATACAATATATTATTATTAACTTTTGTCACCATTCTGTACAGTAGATCTCAAAATCTTATTCCTCTTCCCTAACTGAAATTTTGTACCTTTGACCAACACCTCCCATGCCCCTACCCCCCAGCCTCTGGTAACCACTATTCTGGTCTCTACTTTTATAAGGTCAACATTTTAAAGTTCACATGTAAGTGAGATAATGAAGTAATTGTATTTCTTTTAAACTATTCTGGCCCCTTAACCCACTTGTGAGTTTATCTGAACTTGGTTTCAAAACATGTGAGATCACTTAACAGACAAGAAAGTTAGTATGAGTGTACTGAGATTAGCAGAGGGAAGAATGTGCAACAGAAAATAAGGAGATTACCATAATTCCTTTGACGAGTTGGGGCATCTCTTATGAAGAGTACCAAGTGGGGCCTCCATTCTCAAGGCTAAGCAGTAATGAACCTTCAGCAGCTCAGCACTACCAACTCTCTTTTTCTGCTGCTGGAATCAGTGAAATTATTTGATTCTTTCATTGGGCAACAAGTAGGCACAAGCATACTCTCTTTGCTTATTGAACTAGTTGGTATCGTTGAGAAATCAAGGGACTTGACAACTTCACTGTGTGTTCCACTGGAGAGTTAAAACTATTTCCGATTCACTGAGTCCAACTCCAATTTCACCAACCTCTCTTCCTCAGGCACCACAAACAAACGCATCTTACACTGCAAGCTTTTCTCAAGAACGTGAAGTTGTAGTTCCATATTGTTTTTTTCTGCAGATTCTCACAGTTGTCAATGATAATGCGAATAATAATGGATTCCTTTTAACAAGAAAAATAAAAGATTGAAACAAATGAAGCACAAAAATATGAAACATAAAAGGAGAATGCAATTAATTCAGCTAAACAGTAAAATTAATGGATTTTTAACTATTGAAATTAAAAGTGACCTGAATAGAAAAATAAAATAGACAAATACCTAATAAGAACAGAATAATTCAACCAAAATAAAGAAATGTCTGTCAGAAGAAAGGATATATAATCACAATAGAATAAAGACCAAAATATTTGGAAATTTAGAGAAAATGGGTAATATTCAAAAAATTGTTAATTTTTAAAAATGTAGAATACCGAGACATACAGTAATAACAATATCCTCCATCAGGAAGTTGTTTAGAAATGCCCATTAGTAAATAAGTTATAACTACCTTATGATTCTTTTGAGAATTTTAGTTAAGTTTCAAAGAACAGAAATGTCCAATGCTATGCAAATGTTCACAGCCTACAGAAAAATACCAATCCATCATTAGGCTAATGTCACAGGTTGACAAAGATAATACATATGCTGTATAAATACATTTTAGTTATTAGTTTAATTATTAAAAATGAGTAAAATTACACCGAATTGAAGGTAAAAGAGTTTAAATAATGTAATTCACCATATTCAACTAAGGTTTAGCTGATATAAATACAAGACTAGGATTGTGCATTTCATATAAAAATATTTCCTGTTTCAGGTGCCTTGTTAACCCAAATTAATCAGTTATGTTATAAACACATAGTTAAGGGCTGAAAATATTTGACAAAAATCAGCCAATATTTTTTAAAAAGTGAAATTGGAATATAGGAAAAATGTCCAAATATGATAAAGCATCTTTGCCAACATTTAATCGTACACATCATAATAAAAGTAAAACATTAAATTCAAGGCCAGGCATGGTGGCTCACGCCTGTAATTCCAGCACTTTGGGAGGCTGAAGCAGGAGAACCATTTGAGCCCAGGAGTTGGAGACCAGCCTGGGCAACATAGTGGGATCCCATCTGTAAAAAAAAATTTTAAAACCACCTGGGTGTGGTAGTGCCTGCCTCTACTCTCAGCTACTCAAGAGGCTGAAGTGGGAGGATTGCTTGAGATTGGAAGGTCAAGGCTACAGTGAGCCTTGATCACACCATTTTACTCCAGCCTAGGTGACTGAGTGAGACCCTGTCTCTCTGAGTCCCCTGAAACCATGTCACCTGCCGTGGGGATACCAAGAACTCTTTGCTAGATTTCAGGGAAGCAGGTTATAAGACCAGGATAATGCTATGCCTAAAAGCAGGGATAGTCGTGTATTTTATAGAAAAACATTTCAGGATATTATTTCAATATTTTGGATTGTTTCTAAATTTAAGGCTAAGTCTAAAATATATTTAGATTATTAAAGATGGAAGTTTATTTCAATATTCTGTATATTTAAATGACTAATATTTAGTTTTACAAACCAGAATTTTCAAGATAAATCTCAATTTCACAGTGAAAAAAATAATCACTTGTGATTTAAATGAAATTTCATTAGTTAAAAAATTTTCTTCCTGAATCTGTAATAGAAAATAATAATAATAATAAAAATTCTACCACCTTGAATGAATTTCATTTTGGCATCCTAAAATCCATACATACAGCCAGGTTTCTTGTCATAGTAATCAAAATAATCTGCCATTTTCATTTCACTACAGTAGGACACTTCTATTTTTATACCTGATCTTCATAATCATTATTTTAATTACATGTATAATAGTTCATAGTATTTGTGTATTATGATTTAACACTCAACATTAGATTACTTTGAATTTTCAAATTTTACTTGATACATATTATTAATATTTTTGTGATAATTTACTTTTGTTTTTTAATGATTTTTTGAAAATATAGAAAAATAATTATTCATTTGAATTATTATTACAATAATAAATTAATTTTCATATCAATAAAAAACAAAGGCTTATGACTCTTGCTAGTCAAAGCCATTTTATTTAACAGAACTGTGCATTTTATAAGCCCTTGAAGTAAATATTTATACTAATTTTAATGTGATTGTTTTTTATTATACTTTAAGTTCTAGGGTACATGTGCACAACGTGCAGGTTTGTTACATATGTATACATGTGGCATGTTGGTGTGCTGCACCCATTAACTCGTCATTTACATTAGGTATATCTCCTAATGCTTTCCCTCCCCACTCCCCGCACCCCACAACAGGCCCCGGTGTGTGATGTTCTCCTTCCTGTGTCCCAATGTTCTCATTGTTCAGTTCGCACCTATAAGTGAGAACATGCGGTGTTTGGTTTTATGTCCTTGTGATAGTTTGGTGAGAATGATGGTTTCCAGCTTCATCCATGTCCCTACAAAGGACATGAACTCATCCTTTTTTGTGGCTGCATAGTATTCCATGGTGTATGTGTGCCACATTTTCTTAATCCAGTCTATCATTGTTGGACATTTGGGTTGGTTCCAAGTCTTTGCTATTGTGAATAGTGCCACAATAAACATATGTGTGCATGTGTCTTTACAGCAGCATGATTTATAATCCTTTGGGTATATACCCAGTAATGGGATGGCTGGGTCAAATGGTATTTCTAGTTCTAGATCCTTGAGGAATCGCCACACTGACTTCCACAATGGTTGAACTAGTTTACCGTCCCACCAACAGTGTAAAAGTGTTCCTATTTCTCCACATCCTCTCCAGCACCTGTTGTTTCCTGACCTTTTAATAATCGCCATTCTAACTGGTGTGAGATGGTATCTCATTGTGGTTTTGATTTGCATTTCTCTGATGGCCAGTGATGATGAGCATTTTTTCATGTGTCTGTTGGCTGCATAAATGTCTTCTTTTGAGAAGTGTCTGTTCATATCCTTTGCCCACTTTTTGTTGGGCTTGTTTGTTTTTTTCTTGTAAATTTGCCTGAGTTCTTTGTAGATTCTGGATATTAGCCCTTTGTCAGATGAGTAGATTGCAAAAATGTTCTCCCATTCTGTAGGTTGCCTGTTCACTCTGATGATAGTTTCTTTTGCTGTGCAGAAGCTCTTAGTTTAATTAGATCCCATTTGTCAATTTTGGCTTTTGTTGCCATTGCTTTTGGTGGTTTAGACATGAAGTCCTTGCCCATGCCTATGTCCTGAATGGTACTGCCTAGGTTTTCTTCTAGGGTTTTTATGGTTTTAGGTCTAACATTTAAGTCTTTAATCCATCTTGAATTAATTTGTGTATAAGGTGTAAGGAAGGGATCCAGTTTCAGCTTTTTACATATGGCTAGCCAGTTTTCCCAGCACCATTTATTAAATAGGGAATCCTTTCCCCATTGCTGGTTTTTGTCAGGTTTGTCAAAGATCCGATGGTTGTAGATATGTGGCATTATTTCTGAGGGCTCTGTTCTGTTCCATTGGTCTATATATCTGTTTTGGTACCAGTACCATGCTGTTTTGGTTACTGTAGCATTGTAGTATAGTTTGAAGTCAGGTAGTGTGAGGCCTCCAGCTTTGTTCTTTTGGCTTAGGATTGTCTTGGCAATGCAGGCTCTTTTTTGATTCCATATGAACTTTAAAGTAGTTTTTTCCAATTCTGTGAAGAAAGTCATTGGTAGCTTGATGGGGGTGGCATTGAATCTATAAATTACCTTGGGCTGTATGGCCATTTTCAGGATATTGATTCTTCCTATCCATGAGCATGGAATGTTCTTCCATTTGTTTGTGTCCTCTTTTATTTTCTTGAGCAGTTGACCTCTCCTTGAAGAGGTCCTTCACATCCCTTGTAAGTTGGATTCCTAAGTATTTTATTCTCTTTGAAGCAATTGTGAGTGGGAGTTCACTCATGATTTGGCTCTCTGTTTGTCTGTTATTGGTGTATAAGAATGCTTGTGATTTTTGCACATTGATTTTGTATCCTGAGACTTTGCTGAAGTTGCTTATCAGCTTAAGGAGATTTTGGGCTGAGATGATGGGGTTTTCTAAATATACAATCATGTCATCTGCAAACAGGGACAATTTGACTTCCTCTTTTCCTGATTGAATACCCTTTATTTCTTTCATTTGCCTGATTGCCCTGGCCAGAAATCCCAACACTATGTTGAATAGGAGTGGTGAGAGAGGGCATCCCTGTCTTGTGCCAGTTTTCAAAGGGAATGCTTCCAGTTTTTGCCCATTCAGTGTCATATTCGCTGTGGGTTTGTCATAAATATCTCTTATTATTTTGAGTTACGTCCCATCAATACCTTCCTGGGATACAAGGCTAGTTCAACATATGCAAATCAATAAACGTAATCCAGCACATTAACAGAAACAAAGATAAAAACCACATGATTATCTCATGGATGCAGAAAAGGCCTTTAATGTGATATTTTTAAAATTAGATACTTTTTAAAATAGTTCACTTTAGTAATCCAATTGTGCTTATTTGTGTTTCTTTGATTATTAATGTTTGTATCAATGTTATTTACTTTTGTAAATTACATTAGAGAAATTGTTAAGTTATTCATTCTTATGAGTAGGCAAATTAAATACCTGATTGCATACATCTGTCATTAGCTACATTTTTTCCCAGATGAATTTCTAAAACAAAGATCGAGTAGGAAAAAAAATCTGCAATACTGTTTTAAAATACCTTTTATTCCTTGAGCATGTATTGAGTTTTTATTTCTTAGTTGTGGCATATAAAAATATTTTTTATCTTATCAAAAGGATGCATGTCTCTTTGGGATTAGATCCTTAAAAGAATATGACACTGTAATGAGTATGACACATGAGCTCTTACAAGTCTGATATTTGACAGATCAAGTTAAATTAAGTAACAAAGAGACAAGTACCATACGGTAAGCTTCCTAGGAAAAATTACAGTACACTTCTACTCTTATTATAATGATTCATTATGCTCATTTTTATATAAAAGAAGAGGAAATGAGGAATCATTATGAGCAAAGGAAAAAGTATAGCAGAGAATATTATTAAAGTTAACTAAACCTATCTTCTTCTATTCATCTAATTTAAGCATTTGTGAAGGGCTTATATGACCAGATTACAATAAAATTATATAGAATGTAAAAATCTTCTTAGTCTTATAACTCCAGTGTTTGCAGCTTATTACGCTAAAATTATTTTCTATGATAGAAATCTGCTATGAAATTCATACAAGATCCTTTGTCTGGCTTTAAGTAACATTTCCTGTTTTGATTTATACAAATCTCTTCTCCAGACCTTCTTCTGCAATACCATAGAGTCAAAACCCTTCAAACTTTCTCTCATTCTCTGAATAGGCTGTACATCAAGTTTTGCATTTTTCAGATTCTTCGGATGTCTTTCTCCATCTGTGTTAGTTTCCTATTGTTACCTGTAACAAACTATCACAAACTTAGTGGCTTAAAAACAATACCAATTATTATTTTCCAATTCTGAAGAAGTCTGAGATGGGTCAGCAGGACAGCAGTTCCTCTTGAGATTCTAGGGGAGAATTAATTTCTTGCCTCTTCCAGTTTCTAGAAGATGTATGCGTTACTTGGCTCATGGCCCTGCAACAATTCAACCTCTGCCTCTTTTGTCACATCTTCTTCTCTGAGGCTGATCCTCTCACTTCTCTCTGGGGTTCTTGATTACATCAGACCCATATGGTGGGATAATATCCATTTTAGATATTTAATTTAATGCCATTTGCAAAGTCCCTTTTTCATTTTCAGTAGCATATTTACAAGTCAGGACATGGACATATTTTAGAAGGCATTATGCTACCTACTACATCTTTTCTACCTAAAAAATTGGTAGTCATTCCTCCTGTTCCAAGTTCAAATGTCACCCCCTCGTGAGATTTTCGCGTATCTCCAGATGGAGGTGATGTGGTCTTCCTTCTCTTTCTTCAGGGACTCTAATGACTAATAAACTTGCCTTCTTTCCTTTTGACTCCTTTAATTTTTCTATTCATGAGGGCTGTTTTTCACCAATTTTATTTTCATTAATTTGTCCATCTTGTCTATCCACAAAGACATTTTTCCTTTTTAAAAATCTGTCTATCTTATTAAAGTTTGCTATTTTTCAATATAATAACTTCCATGTATTAAAATATGCTATTTTACACCTTACTATTTGAGGAAGGCCAATAATATATAATAACTGAGGAAAGTGGGGCAAGATGGATGAAAAGAAGGCTCCAACAATTGTCCTCCCTATAGGAACACCAAATTGAAGAACTATCCGCACAAAAAAAAAACACCTCCAGAAGAACCAAAAATCAGGAGTGCAATCGCAGTGTGTGGTTTTAACATTATATTAAGGAAAGAGGCACTGAAGAGGGAAAGACAATCTTGAATCACCTACACCAGCCCTCCTTCATCCCCCAGCAATGGCTGAGTGGTATGGAAAGAAAATCTGTGCATTCAGGGGAGGCAGCAAACAGTAATTGTGCGACTTGACGTTGGAACTCAGTACTGCCCTGTCACAGCAGAAAGCAACACAGGGCATAACTCAGCCAGTGCCTACAGAGGGAGCTTCTCTAGCCAGAGGCAAATTCTCCATTTCAGTGGTAGGAGCCTGAGTTCAGACAAGACCTACCAGTATGGGCTAAAGTTCTTGGGGGTCTTAAATAAATTTAAAAAGCAGTCTAGGCCAAAGAGACTTCAATTCCTGGACAAGTCCTGGTGATGTGCTGGGCTTGAAGTTAGTGGATATTGGGTGGAGATGACTTAGTGAAACACCAGCTAGTGCAGCCAAGAGAGTGCTTGCATCATCGCTGCCCCAAACACAGGCAGCACAGTTTGCAGCTCTGGAAGAGACTCCTTCCCTCCACCTAAGGAGAGGAGAGGGGAGAGTAAAGAGGACTTTGTATTGAAACTTGGACATCAGCATAGCTACGGAAGAATAGGGTATCAGGAACAGTCTTTGAGGCCCCCATTCCAGGCCCTAGCTCCTGGTTGACATTTCTAGACACAGCCTGGGCCAGAAGGGTACCCATTGCCTTGAAAGGAAAGATCCAGTCCCAGCAAGATTTATCATTTGCAGACTTAAGAGCCCTTGGGCCTTCAATAAACATCAGTGGTACCCAGGCAGTTCTCACCACAGGCCTTGAGTGAGACCCAGGGCCATGCTGGCTTCAGGAGTGACCCTGCACATTCTCATCTGTGGGAACCATGGGGAGAGACTCCTTCTGGTTGAGAAACAGAGAATGAATGCAGGTGACTTTGTCTTAGAGATTAGTTCCTAGCTCAGCCACAGTGATGTAGAGAAACAAGTAGGTTAATGGGGTCCCCAATTCTAGGCCCTGGCTCTTGGACAGCATTTCTGGGCCTGCCCTAGGTGAGAGGAGAGCCTGCTGACCTGAAGAGAGAGAATCAGACCAGGCAGGATTCAGTGGCCCCTTAGTGAACATTGGCAGTAACCAGGCAGTAATTGCCACAGACCTGGGATGGTGGTGGCCATGGGAAGAGACTCTTCTGCTTGAGGAAAAGGGGAGGAAGAGTGGAAAGGACTTTGTCTTACAGCGTGCGTGCCAGCTCAGCCACAGTAGAATAGAGCACCAGGTAGATTCCCATGCTTCCTTTCACGAGGTTCTGTCTATCAGATGGCATCTCTGGACCCAACCAGGGCTGAAGACAATTCATGTCCCTGAAGGGAAGGACACAGACCTGGTGGAATTTGCCATCTGCTGATTGTAGAGCCCTTGGGCCTTGAGAAAACATAAGTGGTAGCCAGGCAGTAGCCACCTTAAGCCTTGGGCAAGACCAAGTGTTGTGCTGACTTTGGATCTGACTCAGCACAGTCCCAATACTGGTGCTCACAGGGGTGCATGTGTCACCCATACCCCAGGTCCAGGCAGCTCAGCACAGAGAGACAGACACTTTGTTTGGTTGGGGGGAAATAAAGGAACAAGAGTTTCCACCTGATATCCCAGGACATTTTCCCATATCTTACCTAAGAGCACCAAGACAGTACCTGTATAAGTCTGAAAGAGCCACAGTATTTTTGTGCATGGGGTGCTTCCTGATGCCTACGTGGCTATAGTGACCAAAGACTAAGGTCCCAACACCCAAGTCCTTTTTAATACTTGGAAAAACTTGCCAAGGACATGTATAAACAATCCAAGACTGCAAAAATTACAATCAATGTCTAACTCTTCAATGCCAAGAAAAAAAAACAATGGACATCCACAGGCATCAAGACCATCCAGGAAAATATGATCTCACCGAATGAACTATATAAGATGTCAGTGACCAACTCCAGACAGACAGAGATATACACAAAATATAAAACAATAAATTAAGGCTTATCACAATAAAAATATCCTTCATTAAAATAAAGACAAGAAGGAAGAAAACATCACAAAACAACCAGAAAACAAATTAAAAAATGGCAGGAGTCAATTCCTATTTATCAATAATAACATTGAATGAAAATGGACTAAACTCTCCAATCAAAAGACATAAAGAGGAGAAATGGATGAAGAAAACCAAGGCCCCAAAATTATGTTGCCTACAAGAAACATATTTCAGCTATAAAGACATACATCCACTAAAAATAGAAGGATGGAAAAAGATATTCCATGCCAATGGAACCAAACATAGAAAAAAAGTTGTCTGTATTTATATCGGACAAAACAGATTTTAAGACAAAGACTATAAAAAGAGGCAAATGTCAGAATATAATGATAAAGGGGTCAGCTCAGCAAGAGAATATAACAATTGTAAATACATGTGCACCCAACAATGGAGCACACAGATTATATAAAGCAAATATTATTAGAGCTAAAGAGAGAGCTAGACCTCAATAAAATAATAGCTGGGGATTTCAACACCACATTTCAGCATTGGAAAGATCATACAGACAGAAAATCAACAATGAAACATCGGGTTGAAGGTGGACTATAGACCAAATGGACCTAATAGATGTTGCACAGAATATTTTATCCAATGACTGCAAATTCACATTCTTCTCCTCAGCCCATGGATCATTTTGAAGGGTATGTTATGTCACAAAGCTAGCCTTAAAAATTCCAAAATTATTGAAATTATATTAAATAACTTTTCTGACTACAAGGCGGTAAAACTAGAAATCAATAACAGAGAAATTTTGGAAACTATGCAAACACATGGAAATTAAATAATATTCTCTCAAATAACTAGTGGGTCAGTGCAAAATTTAAGAAGAAAATTTAAAAAAACAAACAAATGCACATGGAAACACAACATATCAAAACCTGTGGTATTCATCAAAAGCAGTACTTAGAATGTTTATAGCAAGAAGTGCTTCAATCAAAAAAGTAGAAAAACTTGAAAAAACTACTTAATGATATATCTTAAAGAACTAGAAAAGAAAGAGCAAAGTAAACCCAAAATCAGTAAAGGAAAGAAATAATAAAACCTGAAAAGAGGGGAGAGTCGGAAAAAGCGTACTTGGAGACCTTACCTTCAAGACTGAAGACTAGTCGTCACGAACGGCACTTGGAGTGCACTGAGCCAAGGAACAAAGAAGGCCACGTTGGGCACCAGATATTGCAGGATCTGGCCAGCAGCCTGCAATGCAACGGGGCTCTCTGTTGTTAGGCAGATCAGCAGATTGAGAAATAACAGACACACACAAGATAGTGAAAGCTGGGTCCAGGGGGGTCACTGCCTTCTGGTCCCATGGTGCCAACAATGCACTAGATATACCAGCATTTATTATTAAGTTTAGTGAGGGCGGGGGTAGGTTAGTGAGGGATTTAGGGTCATTTGATTATGAGGTGAGATGGTCACATGGGGATGAAGTAATTCTTTAACATAACATTTGTATGTAGAAGTGCAGTACATTTGTATGGAGAAGTACAGTTTACAGAGATAAGAATTTACAGTATAATGTGTGTGTAATTTCTAACAGAGCCTTAAAACAGAAACACAATCTTTCCATAACGTATGATTAACAAGATATTAATCAGCAGTAACAATTGCAACAAAAGCTGGTTACAAACAATCCATGGAAACAGGATGTGAAGCTAGACAACCGGTTAGACCAGAAATTCTCAGAAAGGAGTATGCCTTAACCCTAAAAAGGCCTAGAAGAGCCATGGCAAGATGAGGGCGTTTATAGCCCTATCTTATCCATATGGACAGGCGCCCCCCATGCGTCTGTTTATAGGCTCTCCACAAAGGTCGCATTCCATTCCTAGAGCTATGAACGTCTGCTTTTCTGGGATGGGAATCTTGGTGATGTGAAACCTCCCTGACTGTACGTCCATTCATAGGCTCTCTGCAGGGGGAAGCACATCATGTGCTGTTGGCTCGTTCTGGCAGTCCAACCTGGCATTGTCTTTACGCAATCCTGCATAGAATTTTGTATTTACAATAATTAGTAGCATTTCATCTTTTATTCTGTAGCAATAGTTTCAAGGGGTCTCCCTGCAAGTATGTATTAAAGTTTTACACTATTAAGATAAATTGAACATAATAAAAATTAAAACTTTGTGTTTCAGAGGACACCATAAAGAAGGTGAAAATATGACAAACAGAATAGGAGACAATTTTTACAGATCATAATCTGATAAGGCAGCGGTCCCCAACCTTTTTGGCAACAGGGACTGGTTTTGTGGAAGACAGTGTTTCCACGGACCGTGGTGGCAGGGAATGGTTTCGGGATGAAACTGTTCCACCTCAGATCATCAGGCATTAGTTAGAGTATCATAAGGAGCATGCAACCTAGATCTTTAACATGTGCAGTTCACAGTAGGGTTCTTAACTCCTGTGAGAATCTAATGCCTGAGTGAAGGAGTCGGAGCTTAGGTGATAATGTTCACTGGCCCACCACTCACCTCCTGCCCTGCAGCTCCAGTTCCTAACAGGCCACAGACAGGTTCTGGTTCATGGCCCAGGGGGTGGGGACCCCTGCGATAAGGGTTTTGTATCTACAATGTATATGAAGAACTTTTACAACTCAGTAATAAAAAGACAACTCATTTAAAAATGGGCAATGAATCTGAATAGACACTTCTCCAAGGGGGGTATACAGATGGCTAATAAACACTAAAATGTTGTTTGACATCATTAGCCATCAGGGAAATACAAAACCACAATGAAATAACACTGCATACTAACTAGGATGGGTATGTTCAAAAGATCACTTAATAACAAATCTTGGTGAGGATTTTGAAAAACTGAATCTTTCATACATTGCTGGTGGGAAAAGAAAATTGTGCAGTCACTTTGAAAAACAGTCTGGCAATTTTTCAAAAGGTTAAACATAGAGTTACCATATGACCCAGCACATGACTCCTAGGTGCATGTGTGTCTATATCCATACAGTGGAATGTTATTCAGGCATAAAAAGAAATGTAGTACTGATCCATGCTGCCACATGGATGAACCTTGAAAACCTGCTAAGCTTAGCAAAGAAGCCAGTCACAAAAGACCAAGTAGCATATGATTCCCTTCTTCCTTTAGTTACCAACTTTCTGTCTCCTCATCCTCAATCTCTTTACTACTGCTGGATCAATCCTACCCTTATAGAACATATACCAGTACCTCCTACCTTAAAAAAAAAGATTCTCCATTGAACCTATAATTCCCCTCTACCAATGCTAATTTCATGATTACACTTCATCACCAGACTTCTCCAAAGCACTTCTTCACACTGTCATCATTTTCTTACTTTAGAGTCACTCTCTTACCCACTTTTGTCTGGCTTCTGCCCCTCATCACTCCACCAAGAATTTTTAAAAGAATACCAATAATCTACAAGCTACCCAATGTAATGGATATTTCTCTGTCCACACTGTACTCCATCTCCCAGCTACTTCCAGTAGAAGTTGACTACTTCATCGTTCTTGAAAAAATCTCTTCACCTTTAAGTTATACAACATTCCATGGCTTTTCCTTAATCGCTCTGTCTCTTTTTCTGTCATCTTTTCCACTTAACAACATCTGACTGTTCATATTCTCTGGGCTCAGTCCTGCATTTTCTGCTTTTTTTCCTCTGTTCATTTTGCTCTGTATTCTCTCTTCCTGGAGTTTCGTCCATTCCCCTGGCTTGAAATACCATCCATATGACCATGATACCACATTTAAACCTCTAGCTAGATAGTTCAGATATACTAATTTTTTTCCCCTGTAACTCTGTTCACCCTTTCTTAGCAAATGTTATCACTGCCCACCTACATAGTTGATTAAGCAAGAATCTAAAAGTCATACCTGATTCCTCTTTCTCCCTCATTCCCTGTAATTAATCCATAAGCAAGTCTTATTGATCCTACCTCCAAATCTATTTTGAATCTATTTATTTACCTTTATCTCCATGGCTCTTACAGTCCTCTAGACCTCTTTTATCTGTTGCCTAAGGCTCACCTATTGGCCTCCTGACCTTCCAGTTTGCCCCCTTTCAGTAGCCATCTAGCTTCCAGCTGATCTTAAAAGTAAAAGAGATTATATCAGCTCCTACTTAAAACATTGAAATGATTTCTTATTACATTAGCCATAAGGCTCTGTGGCTGTCACATTTCCTAGAGTCAGATCCTGGTTTCCCTACTCTAGCTGTGTCTATCTTGGACAAATTGCTTAATCTCTCTGGAGAATAATATGTAGCAGCAAAGTTAAGAAGATGACTCATGTAAAGTTATTACTATGCCTGCCACTCAAGAAGTGTTATTATTATTATTAATGTTCTGTGGCCTGCAAAGCCCTGTGTGATCAGACATCTGTGGGCTAAGGTATCAGGTTAAATACTTGAGAATGCCTTACTTAATGACTTTCCAAAGTTGGGCTTTCCTTCCATTTGTCTCTATCTCAACAACCTGTTTATTTACTTTATATTTATCATCATCTGTAATTATCTTTGTCTTTTGTTTCTTGCTTTTCTATTCCCCTAGACTATATACTCCATAGAGAGGATCTAAATCTAACTTATTTACCATTGTAACTATAGTACCTCACACAGTTCTTGTCACATAAAAGGAATTTAATATATATTTGTTTATTAAAATAATTACTGAATCTCACATTCTTGGCAAGACCTTTGGAGGTTGACTTTTTCATCAGTTTTTCATTTTGATTCAATTTGACTTTGAATATAACATCTGTTTATAATGCAGTGATCTGTTTTATATGTCATGAGGGAGAATTTTCTTATATCCCCTTTCAGTAGTTTCTTACATTAAATTGGGGGAAGAGAACAAGCATGCCAATAATGAAATTTCTTTGGTTTATAAGACAAGCTTTCTCATATTTTAATATTGTGCTTTCAAATATGTAGGCTAACTTCTGACTCCCACAAAAGGAAAATTTGAAGCATCACGTTAGATAGTATCAACGTAATTTATATTTATTATTCACCTTGGATCCCATCCAAAGGATATTTGTTATTGAACTACTTAAAATTCCTTAAAATATTCTTACAGAATGGACACCAAGGTGGCATTATAGGAATATATTTCAATTAGAGTTAAATTATATGTGGTAAAAGAAAAGCATATTCTTATAAGGGCATTATTTTAAATACTTTTCTAGTCACTAATGTTTTTCTAATCAACATATAAATACTTGGAAACGGTGGTATACCTAATAAGATCAGGAAGTTTTTTTCCCGGATCACAGTAGTATCAAATAGTTGCTTGTAATTTTTCCTCACTTCTGTAATATAAAACTATATTTAAAGGTATAGTCTCTAATATATAAATCTTTAAATGGAAGTTTCATATGTATTTTTTACTTTGGTACTTTCAACATTTATAATATGCTGAACTCAAGCAGTACAATGTTTTGGTTAGATTCTTCTCATTTATACATATACATATATGTATTATATATATTTATATTTATATATGTTATATATATGTATGTGTGTATATATATACCTATATATATATATATTTTTTTTTTTTTTTTTGAGAAAGGGTTTTGCTCTGTCACCCAGGCTGGAGTGCAGTGGGGCCATCTCAGCTCACTTCAACCTCTGTCTTCCTGACTCAAGCAATCCTCTCACCTCAGCCTCCCAAGTAGCTGGGACTGCGGGCGTGTGCCACCACGTCTGGCTAATTTTTTTGTATTTTTTGTATAGGTGGGTTTCACCATGTTGCCCAGGCTGATCTCTAACTCCTGGGCTCAAATGATCTGCCTGTTAAGGCTCCAGAAGTGCTGGGATTACAGGCATGAGCCACCAGGCCTGGCATAAAAATTTTCTTTAGAACAAAAAATATTTTTAACTGAAAAAAGGGAATTTTAAGTATATACCTTACTATTATTGGATTAGTCATCTCAGGCTTTACTCCTGGCTCATTTATTTTATGATCTTGGTTATATAAGCAAAGTTTAATGTTCCAATTTTTCAATGAGGTAAAATGAAAAGGTTGAAATTTTACCATCTTCTGGAATATTTGAAAGTATTGACCACAGGAATCAGATTTTTAGTCTAATTATTGATATATTAGTTTGCATAAGAGAAGAAATTAATTTTTCGAGACAGCTTCTACCTCTTTCATACACATGAATGAAGTCTTTGATTAAATGATAAAAATATTATCTTCTCAGATCGTTTCAGTTTTCTAAATACTGAATTACCTTAAAATATATTATCTTAAGCTCAGAAGTACATCTTCTGAAAAATAATGTTTTTCTTAACCATAACTAATAATTTAAAAGTTCAGCATATAATGGGCAATCCTCTTAACTAGCCCTTCCTCTTCCATTTTTCCTTTCCTCTTTTGCTGTTATATTAAATCATATCTTACACTTAAGATATGATTTTTTTCAGTGGAATTATTGATTTTACATATAGCAACCATTTTACTTATCTTAAATCATTCGCTTAGAAAATTTACTTATTTACTAATGAGTAAAACCGAAGCGAAAAACTCATTAAAACATTATTATATGCACACACATAAAAGACCTTTAGATTTTAAAAAATTTCTCAAACCAGTTAATTTTTTGCCGTGGTGTTCTTCAACACTCCCTAGTACAAAGGTGCCATTAGAAAGCAAGCAAGAATAGTTTTGAGCTGATTTTTAGAATGTATTTTTTAAACAATGGTAGGTTCAAGATGAAGAATAAAAAAGTAGACCTTTTCTTATATAAGAAGTACTAGGAATAATGGGTTATTGCCAGTATCAAAAAAACAAGATTCTTTTCCAAATTCATGTCTCATAGAATTTAGTGGTCTGAAACCATTAGAAGCGTAGTTCTTCCAGGGGTTAATAATATATTCTACCAATAGCCAACTTAGTTATTGGACCAGGGACAAAGTCTCAAACATACGTATTTGTCTAAATATTTTACCTTTCTGCAGGACACCTCAGTAGAATATGTAAAAAAATCCTTCCATTTATTTTACTAATTTTGTTAGGCCAGAAGTTTTCATTTTTCTCCTTTTATATAAATCAGTAAAAGCAATTTCAGTAGGTCCAAGAAAACAAAAAACATTTATTCCAAGCCAGTCTCCCCACTGTATTTGTTTGCAGCCTTACATCTGTCAGAGAGTAAATAGTTGACTATTTTTTCCATTTTGTACTTTTTATTCATTTAACATTCCTTATGAACCATACCGTACATTAAGTTCTTTTAAAATATTTTTGTTTTACGAAATGTAGATTTAATAGAAGATATAGGACTTAAAGAAGAATTGGGTAGCCTTCTTAAGCAATTCATCTAACATGAGCTTGTGCAAATTGTTTTAAACTTTTCCTGATGGTAAATTTGAAACTAATGATTCCTTCTGCTTTTAATTTATGGGTTTTTTTGCAAGTATCAAGTAATATGTTTGTAAAAATACTTAGTAAGCTGTGAACAACAATTCAAAATTGATGGTAGGATTATGAGCATATTGAAATTTTTTGCAGAATTTATAAACTCAGAAATACTGAAAAGAGCAAGACCTTTGATTTACTAAAATGTTTCATTTTAGTTAATGGGGTGGTATAGAGTGGTGTTCACTCTCTTATATGTAATATAAATACTTATAGCAGTGTGATCATCCCTGGTTACTGATATAAACTGGATTTTACATAGTACTACGTTTTAAAAGAAGTAGATTAAATGATTTTACATTCATTTTTGGAAAAATACCTTAGGGCCACATAATGATTTTTCTTTCAAAAATATTTTAAAAACTAATGATAACTAAAATGTAAAGCTTTACAGGAATTAACAAAGATACATTCACATTCCCATTTTTGTCAAGGAGATATTGAATACTTTCTTTTTCATATGCAGCCACCTTGGTAGCCCATCTGCTTTATTAGGATTGCACTATTAAGGTTACCATAAATTACTAACAAGTATGCCTCCCAAATTCTTAACTTACTCAGTAATCTTTGCAATTATAGAAAAACAGAACTTATTTTTATCTTATTTATTAGAACTCAAGTCTACTTCATTTTGAAAATAGATAAATACAGATGACTCTGAATTTGCCACCTTTCACTTTACATTTATATTGCTTCACTATTAAAGAAAAATGCTGGCACTCTAGACCCATTGAAAGACTCACTTGGGGGATTCTTTTTAGGAGAGCTGGAAACAGAATTCTTTTTGTTATATTGGCAGGTTTTAGTTTCTTCAGGGATTTGTTGTTGTTGTTGTTTTGTCTCTTTATTTTGGTCTAAATATCTTCAAAACTTCAGTGATGGAAATATGTTTTTTTAAAAAATACAAATTAAATAAAATTTAGCTCTTCCTACAATAGTTTGGGCTCTAAATGATTTCTCTCAATCAAACTTCCATTTATTTTTAATATTTTATATATTCACCCATTTCATTTTTTAGGAGATTTTATGAAGATGGAGCAATTGTCTTGGGTGAAGAAGCAAATATGCTTGCTGGCATGCTTCTAGGACTCAATGCTATTGATTTCAGGTACTTAATATAACCAAATGCATTCAGTTTTTGAATTATTCTATATCTTAATAGTTTCTACGTACGATTTTTTTCTTTCAGTTGTCTAAGTAAAGCACACAGTTGGATATTGTTATTTGATTCATGTTGTTCTCTTTCAAATGACATCAGTTTGTTTTCTAAATGAGTTTGCTCTCAGAAAAGAGACTGCCTGAAACTTAATGAATTGATAGGCTTGCTCTGTAGCTTGGATAAAAAGAAAACTTAGACTATATCCCATTCCCCAACAGCCTTGAATCTTATCTCTTAGTATTTTTCAGCTACTGCTTTAAAATTAAAAGAAATAGACTTAAAGTAGTTTCAAAGCCAGAAAGATTCTCATTATCTCACGTGTTGAGATAAGATCCTGAGAGGCTATCTTGGGTATCTTATGTCTCTTATGTTATGTATGGAGAATATTTTTAAAAATTGTTAAAATTTACTTTTATTATCAACAAGATGAACTGGTTCTACACTAAAATAACAAGTGCTAAAAATGGGCAATACAAGTTCTTTTTAGATTTATAGACACTTTTTTTGCATTTCTTTAATCGATCCCAGATTTTACATTATATTGAAAGTAAAAGGTTTGTCTATAAGAAAACTCAAACACAAGGAATGAAGGAAATATTATATTTTTATTGAAATATAACATTTGAAACTTCAGGAATATTAACAAAATAAGTATAAGACAAATGAAATTCTACTTTTGAGTCTTGATAAAAATAATGCTGTTCGTTTTCACTGAAGTTATCTTTTATAGTAAAGCACTTCCTTTTCTAAATATTTGTCACTTGACAAGTCTAACTTTATTAAAATTTAATAAGCTAGTATTAGGTTAATTAGCTTAATTGTGGAGGATGAACATGATAGATGGAATGTGAAGGTTGTCTTTTTGATCCCTCTATGGATGTTAACTTTTTATATCATGTCACTAGCTCTGTCTAAATTTGTTACAGTCTTGTTTTGTTTGTTTGTTGTTTTATTGTTTTAAAAAAAACAAGGCCAGGCGCGGTGGCTTTCACCTGTAATCCCAACACTTTAGGAGGCTGAGGCGGGCAGATCATCTGAGGTCAGGAGTTCAAGACCAGCCTGGCCAACGTGGCGAAACCCTGTCTCTACTAAAAATACAAAAATTACCCAGGCATGGTAGTGGGTGCCTGTAATCCCAGCTACCCAGGAGGCTGAGGCAGGAGAATCGCTGGAACCCGGGAGGCAGAGGCTGCAGTGAGCCAAGATCATGCCACAGCACTCCAGCCTGGGTGACAGAGCAAGACTCCCTCTCAAAAAAAAAGAAAAAAACAAACAAAAAAACTGGGATTAAGAATGTTAACTGTTGGTTTAATGTAACCCATTGACAGTGTATTAATTTGTACAATGCCTTGTCATTGGTATTGAAGGTAGAATATTTTATTCAGGCGTTTATTTCTGACAAGTAACAATTAAATTGCAAACAAAAAAATTCACTTGCCATTTGATGAGAGAAACGTCTCTGGCAAGAGATTTTTCATGAAACTTAACTTTGATTTAAAATTTTATATATTAATAGGAAATATTTATTTTCTATTGTCTTAGTTTCTGCCTAAAGGGAGAGGGGCTGGATGGCAGTTTTCCTGCTGTAATAGACTATACACCATATTTGAAGTATATCCAAAGGTATGTGACATTTTGAGATATGGTTTTTAAAATCTTATTTAAAATTGAATGTCTTGTGCAATGTTTGTCTGATCAAAACTACTTTGTACTAAATATTCGTTCCAATATCAGAAATCATTAAAGGGTACAAGCTTCAGTTGCATTTTTAGTATTTATTATTTAAAAAGCACACACCTTTTATGTAAATATACACTTTTTAACATAATTGTAATCCTAGCATCTAGTTTTTTAAAATAACAAAAACATTTATTCATATTGCTGTAGTCATTATAATAACTTTAATAGATCTGAAATAGTCTACTGAGATTTCGAAACTATAATTCAGTATTTAGATTGTTTTCCATTTTTTCTCATAAAAAAGGATAAATAACATTTTATGCATATCAATTTTCCATTTGTTTTCATTGTAAATTGTCGGAGATATCCAGATAAATTATCTGAAAAATCTGATGACTCTTAAAATATGTCTTTTAAAGAGTTGTAGCAATTTATTCTGTTACCAATACTGTGTGAGAATTCTGGATTTCCCACAATCTCATCAGCATTAAATAATAATTAATGACATCTATGTATGTTTCTAAGGTCTGCTTGAAAGATTATTTCCTGACTAGAATGATGATCTTTATATACTTCTTTATTTTTCCATAAATTATTGGGGTACAGGTGGTATTTGATTACATGAGTAAGTTCTTCAGTGGTGATTTGTGAGATTTTGGAACACCCATCACCTGAGCAGTGTACACTGCACCATATTGTTGTCTGTTATCCCTCACCCCCTCCCACTCTTCCCCACAAGTCCCCAAAGTCCACAGTATCATTCTTATGCCTTTGCGTCCTCATGGCTTAGCTCCCACGTATAAGTGAGAATATACGATGTTTGGTTTTCCATTCCTGAGTTACTTCACTTAGAATAATAGTCTCCAATCTCATCCAGGTCATCACAAATGCTGTTAATGCATTCCTTTTTATGGCTGCGTAGTATTCCATCATAGATAAATAGATAGATAGATAGATAGATAGATAGATAGATATCATGGTTTTTTTAATTGAGAAAATGAGCTTTTATTTGTCTATAATTTATCATGCATTCTTGGAAAATATAAGCAAGAGATTAGCTGAAAGTAAAAAATCTGGGATGATTATTAAATCTAAAAACTACAGATAGTGTTAAGAATTCAAATTTTTCACCTTTCCCTCTCATCCCCAGGGTGGAATATAAGACGAAAATTTAGCGAACTAAGGCCGGGCACAGTGGCTCACACCTGTAATCCTAGCACTTTGGGAGGCCGAGGTGGGCGGATCACGAGGTCAGGAGATAGAGACCATCCTGGCTAACACGGTGAAACCCCGTCTCTACTAAAAATACAAAAAAATTAGCCAGGCGTGGTGGCACGCACCTGTAGTCCCCACTTCTCAGGAGGCTGAGGCAGGAGAATGGTGTGAACCTGGGAGGCGGAGGTTGCAGTGAGCTGAGATCATGCCACTGCACCCCTACCTGGGTGACAGAGCGAGATTCCATCTCAAAAAAAAAAAAGGGAACTAAGGTAGTTACATACTGACAGTTCTCAAGGTGTCTTCAAAACAAATCTTCCTTGTATAACACAGTTTCTTTATCCACTTGATTGATGAGCATTTGGGTTGGTTCCACGATTTTGCAGTTGCGAATTGTGCTGCTATAAACATGCGTGTGCACGTATCTTTTTCAAATAATAACTTATTTTCCTCTGGGCAGATACCCAGTGGTGGGATTGATGGATCAAATGGTAGTTCTACTTTTAGTTCCTTAAGGAATCTCCATGCTGTTTTCCATAGTGGCTGTACTAGTTTATATTACCACCAGCAGTGTAGAAGTGTTCCCTGTTTGCTGCATCCACACCAACATCTACTGTTTTTTGATTTTTTTATTATGGCCATTCTCGCAGGAGTAAGGTGGTATCACATTGTTATTTGATTTGCATTTTGCTGATCATTAGTGATGTTGCGCATTTTCATATGTTTGTTGCCATTTGTATATCTTCTTTTGAGAATGGTCTATTCATGTCTGTAGCCCACTTTTTGATGGGATTGTTTGGTTTTTTTCATACTGATTTGTTTGAGTTGTTTGTAGATTCTGGATATTAGTCCTTTGTCAGATATATAGGTTGTGAAGATTTTCTCCTCCTCTGTGGGTTGTCTTACTCTGCTGACTGTTCCTTCTGCCGTGCAAAAGCTCTTTAGTTTAATTAGGTCCCAGCTATTTATCTTTGTTTTTGTTGCATTTGCTTTTGAGTTCATGGTCATGAAATCCTTGCCTAAGCCAATATCTAGAAGGGTTTTTCCAAAGTTATCTTGCAGAGTTTTTATAGTTTCAGGTCTTAGGTTTTAGTCCTTAATCCATCTTGAGTGATTTTTGTATAAGGTGAGAGATGAGGATCCAATTTCATTCTCCTTCATGTGGCTAGCCAGTTATCCCAGCATCATTTGTTGAAAAGGGTGTCCTTTCTCCACTTTATATTTTTGTTTGCTTTGTCGTAGATCAGTTGGCTGTAAGTATTTGGGTTTATTTCTGGGTTCTCTATTCTGTTCCACTGGTCTATGTGCCTATTTTAATACCAGTACCACACTGTTTTGGTGACTGGGGCCATATAGTATAGTTTGAAATCAGATAGGGTGATGTCTCCAAATTTGTTCTTTTTGCTTAGTCTTACTTTGGCTATGCGGGTTCTTTTTTGGTTCCATATGAATTTTAGAATTTTTTTTCTAATTCTGTGAAGAATGGTGGTGATATTTTGATGGGAATTGCATTGAGTTTGTAGATTGCTTTTGGTAGTATGGTCATTATTCACAATATTGATTCTACCCATCCATGAGCATGGGATGTGTTTCCATTTGTTCATGTAATCTGTGATTTCTTTCAGCAGTGTTTTGTAGTTTTCCTTGTAAAGGTCTTTCAACTCCTTGGTTGAGTATATTCCTAAGTACTTACTTTTATTTTGTTTTTCAGCTATTGTAAAAGGGATTGAGTTCTTGATTTGATTCTCCACTTGGTTGCTGTTGGTATATAGAAGAGTTACTGATTTGTGTACATTAATATTGTATCTAGAACCTTTGCTGAATTCTTTTATCAATCATAGGAACTTTCTGGAGGAGTCGTCAGGGTTTTCAAGGTAAACGATCATATCATCAGCAAACAGTGACAGTTTGACTTTCTCTTTACCGATGTGGATGCTCTTTATTTCTTTCTCCTGATTGCTCTAGCTAGGACTTCCAGTACTATGTTGAAGAGGAGTGGTGAGAGTGGACATCTTTGTCCTGTTCCAGTTCTCAGAGGGAATGCTTTTAAGTTTTTCTCATTCAGTACTATGTTGGCTGTGGGTTTGTCATAGATGGCTTTTATTACATCAAGGTAGGTCCTTTGTATGCCGATTTTGCTGACAGTTTTAATCATAAAGGGATGTGCTGGATTTTATCGAATGCTTTTTCTGCATCTATTGAGATGATCATGTGATTTGTGTTTTTAGTTCTGTTTATGTGGTGTATCACATTTATTGACTTGCATATGTTAAAGCATCCCTGCATCCCTGGTATGAAACCCACTTGATCATGATAGATTATCTTTTTGATATGTTGTTGGATTCAGTTAGCTAGTATTTTGTTAAGGATTTTAGCATCTATATTCATCAAGAATATAGGTCTGTAGTTTTCTTTTTTGATGATGTCCTTTCCTGGTTTTGGTATGAGGGTGATGCTGGCTTCATAGAATGTATTAGGGAAGGTTCCTTCTTTCTCTATCTTATGGAATAATGTCAAAAGGATTGGTACCAACTCTTTGAATGTCTGGTAAAATTCTGTGAATCCATCTGGTCCTCAGCTTCTTTTTTGTTGGTAATTTTTAAATTATCATTTCAATATTCCTGCTTGTTATTGGTCTGTTCAGCGTATCTAATTCTCCCTGATTTAAGCTAGGAGGGTTGTATTTTTCCATGAATTTATCCATCTCATCTAGGTTTTCTAGTTTATATGCATAAAGGTGTTCATAGTAGCCTTGAACGATCTTTTGTTTTCGGTGGTGTCAGTTGTAATATCTCGTTTCATTTCTTAGTGAGGTTATTTTCTATCTTCTTTTCTTGGTTAATCTTGCTGATGGTCTATCAATTTTATTTATCTTTTCAAAGAACCAGCTTTTTGTTTCATTTATCTTTTGTATTTTTTTGTTTCAATTTCATTTAATTCTGCTCTGATCTTGGTGATTTTCTTTCTTCTGCTAGGTCTGGGTTTGATTTGTTCTTGTTTCTCTAGTGCCTTGAGGCATGACCTTAGAACATCAGTTTGTACTCTTTCAGTCTTTTTGATATAGGTATTTAGGGCTATGAACTTTCCTTTTAGCACCGCCTTTGCTGTATCTGAGAGGTTTTGATAGGTTGTGTCATTATTGTTGTTCAGTTTGAAAAATTTTTTATTTCCATCATTATTTTGTTTTTGACTCAATGCTCATTAAGGAGCAGGTTATTTAATTTCCATGTACTTGCATGGTTTTGAAGGTTCCTTTTGCAATTGACTTCCAGTTTTATTCCAATGTAGTCTGAGAGAGTGCTTGATATAATTTCAATTTTCTTAAATTTATTGAGGTTCATTTTATGGCCTATCATATGGTCTATCTTGGAGAAAGTTCCATGTGCTGTGGGATAGAATGTATATCCTGCAGATGTTGAATGAAATGTTCTGTATATATTTGTTAAGCCCATTTGCTCCAAGGTATAGTTTAAATCCATTGTTTCTTTGTTGACTTTCTGTCTTGATGACCTCTCTAGTGCTGTCAGTGGAGTAGTGAAGCCCCCCCCCGCCGCCACCGCAACTATTATTGTGTTGCTGTCTATCTCGTTTCTTATGTCTATTAGTAATTGTTTTATACATTTGGGAGCTCCAGTGTTTGGTGCTTATACGTTTAGGATTGTGATATTTTCCTGTTGGACAAGGCCTTTTACTATTGTATAATGTACTTCTTTGTCTCTTTTACCTGCTGTTGCTTTAAAGCTTGTTTTGTCTGATATAAGAATAGCTACTCCTGCTCACTTTTGGTGTCCATTTGCATGAAATGCCTTTTTCCACCCCTTTACTTTAAGTTTATGTGAGTCCTTATGTGTTAGGTGAGTCTCCTGAAGGCAGAAGATGGTTGGTGAGTTCTTATCCATTGTGCAGTTCTGTATCATTTAAGTGGAGCTTTTAGGCCATTTACATTCAATGTCAGTATTGAAATGTGAGGTACCCTTGCATTCATTGTGCTCTTTGTTGCCTGTGTACTTTGGTTATTTGTTTGTTTTTTATTTTTGCTTTTTAACTTGTAATTTTCTCTGGTCCCTCCATGATTAGCATAATGACTAACCTCCTGAATTCTTTTTCAGGTAAATCAGGGATTTCTTCTTGGTTTGGATCCATTGCTCATGAGCTAGTATGATTTTTTGGGTGTGTTGAAGAGGCTTGCTTTGTTATATTACCAGGGTTGGTTTTCTGGTTCCTTCTCATTTGGGTAGCCTCTGTCAGAGGGAAGGTCTAGGGCTGATGGCTGTTGTTCAGATTCTTTTGTCCCACGGGGTGTTCCCTTGATGTAGTACTCTCCCCCTTTTCCTATGGGTGTGTCTTCCTGTGAGCCTAGCTGTAGTGATTGTTGTCTCTCTTCTGGGTCTAGCCACTCAGTGAGTCTACTTGGCTCTTGGCTTCTACTGGGGGGGGGGGGTGTGCACAGAGTCCTGTGATGTGAGCCATCTATGGGTCTCTCAGCCGTGGATACCAGCGCCTGTTCTGGCGGAGGTAGCAGGGGGGTGAGGGGTTGCAATGGACTCTGTGAGGGTCGTTAGCTTTGGTGGTTTAATGCTCTATTTTTGTGCTGATTGGCCTCTTGCCAGGAGGTGGCGCATTCCAGAGAGCATCAGCTGTGGTAGTATGGGGAGGAACCAGTGGTGGGCGGGACCCTAGAACTCCCAAGATTATATGCCCTTTGTCTTCCGCTGCCAGGGTGGGTAGGGAAGGACTATCAGGTGGGGGCAGGGCTAGGCGTGTCTGAGCTCAGACTCTCCTTGGGCGGGTCTTGCTGTGGCTGCTGTTGGGGACAGGAGTGAGATTCCCAGGTCACTGGAGTTGCGTACCTAGGAGGATTATGGCTGCCTCTGCTGAGACCTGCGGATTGTCAGGGAAGTGGGGGAAAGCAGGCAGTCACAGGCTTCACCCAGCTCCCATGCAAACCAAAAGGCCAGTCTCACTCCCACCATGCCCCTGCCAACAGCCCGAGTCTGTTTCCAGGCAGAGGGTGAGACAGACTTGAAAACCTGCCACAGGCTACCCGCCTCCCAGGTGCAAAAGAAAAGAGCTTGGTTCTCCCCTGCCTGTGGAGTCTGCACACTGGATTTGCGCTCTTCCCCGAGTTCTGGCCAGGAGGCTTCTCACCTCGTTCAAATTTTTGCAGAGTTCAGCTAGAGATTTCCTTTTCCCTGTGGAGTTTTAGCCCCTGCTCCTCTGGCTGCCCTCCCTTTGGATCCCTGTGGTACAGGCAGGAATGGCCTGCTTGGGTACCCAGCGAGCTCCCAGGGCCTTTCTGCTGCTTCCCCTACCCCCGTATTTTGCTCGGCTCTCCAGATTGACTCAGCTCCTGGTAGAGTCAGAAACTTCTCCCACAAACAGACCTTCAGCTTCTCCAGTGGGGGTGTGTGTTTGGGAGAGGCGGGGTTCTCCCTTTCCCACTTCTGCAGTTGGGGCACCCACGGTATTTGGCAGGGGGTCTTCCAGGTCCTGCAGGAGCAGTCCACTCCTTCAGAGGGTCTGTGGGTCCTCTCGGGATTGGTAGGCTTTTTCTTACAGTCGATCTGGAGCTAAAATTCACAATGCAAGCCTCCGCAGGCTGCTCTGTCTAGAGCTGCCATCTAGTCCTGCTTTCTGTCCTCCATGATGATCTACAATCTTTATATACTTCTAAAATTTTATAATCATGGCAAAGCTATAAGCTATTCTGTATGTGTATAAAATATGTATATATGTCACACATACACACACACACATTCAAAATGCATTTATTGAGTGCCTAACCATAGGACAAAAATTTTCCTAGATGCCAGGGATACTTAGATGTCAAGAGTATAGGAACTTTATGAATTTATAAAAAAGAACACAGTCCCCATTCTCAAGATAATTACCATCTAGTAAGAGAAGTCACTAATATTTCAAAGCTGAGGGGGGAAGGTATTTTGGATGGTCAGGGAAAAAGAAGAATAGAGTGTAATGACACCGTGATTTCTAATTTGGGTAAGTGGATTCCTTGGGAAAAGGGATAATTGTAGTACAATGTCTAGAAAAGAAATGCAGCAGGATGATGTTTTGAGCAGGCATAAAATTATACTGTTTTGGGATGTGTTGGATTAATAGGCACCGCTGTCTGTATTTTACAAGTGAGAAAACTGAAATGCGGAGAGGTTAAATAACTTGTCCTTAGTCACACAACTAGTTTAAGGCAGAGTGGGTAAAATACAAATCTGGAATTAAAGAGCAAGATGTCATCTGGAGATAGAGTTTAGTAATCAATATGTAGGTAGAAAGGCTGTATTCAGTGATTTAGGAAATGACTTAAAATACAAAGAGATATGTATACACACACACTAATTTTCCTCTCCTACTTACATGTAAGATACTGAAGTAATTATTACAGTGTTTTTGAAAGGTATAATAATGGAACTTTCTCATGATGTACCATCATAATTAAATTAGTAATATAGATCCTGCATAGCCACTTTTTGTCTGAATTTTTTAATACAACTTTGTGATGCACTAATCCAAACATGTATATATACCTTCTTTATAAAATGAAGAATTTCTAACATCTTGTACAAAGGATGCTAAAATGAGAATAGAAATACCAATTCAACCTAGTCATAAGCCAGTTAGCATTACTAGTCATGGAGTTTTTATTTTTAGAAAAATTTAAACTATCTTAATTGTCATAAAGAACCAATACTTTACAAATCAAATCGCATCCACAGAAATATACCTGTATTAGACACATTTTTAAAAAATCTACTAGATTTCTAATTTTAAGAAAACATCAGTCCCTCCCCCCACATTGCTGCTTTTAATTTATTTAGGAAGTAATACATATTCATGGTAGAAAAATTATAAAATAAATAAAGATAGCGGAAAGTTTAAGTCACTCCTTATCTTACCTTCAAGAAAAGCTGCTAGAAACATTCTTAACATTTTGATGGATGGCTTTCCAGCTTTTTCTATGCATAGATACAGTATTTTCTTTCTTTTTTTTTAAATTTATTTTTATTTTTTTATTATTATACTTTAAGTTTTAGGGTACATGTGCACAATGTGCAGGTTACTTACATATGTATACATGTGCCATGCTGGTGTGCTGCACCCACTAACTCGTCATCTAGCATTAGGTATATCTCCCAATGCTATCCCTCCCCTCTCCCCCCACCCCACAACAGGCCCCAGAGTGTGATGTTCCCCTTCCTGTGTCCATGTGTTCTCATTGTTCAATTCCCACCTATGAGTGAGAATATGCGGTGTTTGGTTTTTTGTTCTTGCGATAGTTTACTGAGAATGATGATTTCCAATTTCATCCATGTCCCTACAAAGGACATGAACTTATCATTTTTTATGGCTTCATAGTATTCCATGGTGTATATGTGCCACATTTTCTTAATCCAGTCGATCATTGTTGGACGTTTGGGTTGGTTCCAAGTCTTTGCTATTGTGAATAATGCCGGAATAAACATACGTGTGCATGTGTCTTTATAGCAGCATGATTTATAGTCCTTTGGGTATATACCCAGTAATGGGATGGCTGGGTCAAATGGTGTTTCTAGTTCTAGATCCCTGAGGAATCACCACACTGACTTCCACAATGGTTGAACTAGTTTACAGTCCCACCAACAGTGTAAAAGTGTTCCTATTTCTCCACATCCTCTCCAGCACCTGTTGTTTCCTGACTTTTTAATGATTGCCATTCTAACTGGTGTGAGATGGTATCTCATTGTGGTTTTGATTTGCATTTCTCTGATGGCCAGTGATGGTGAGCATTTTTTCATGTGTTTTTTCGCTGCATAAATGTCTTCTTTTGAGAAGTGTCTGTTCATGTCCTTCGCCCACTTTTTGATGGGGTTGTTTGTTTTTTTCTTGTAAATTTGTTTGAGTTCATTGTAGATTCTGGATATTAGCCCTTTGTCAGATGAGTAGGTTGTGAAAATTTTCTCCCATTTTGTAGGTTGCCTGTTCACTCTGATGGTAGTTTCTTTTGCTGTGCAGAAGCTCTTTAGTTTAATTAGATCCCATTTGTCAATTTTGGCTTTTGTTGCCGTTGCTTTTGGTATTTTAGACATCAAGTCCTTGCCCATGCCTATATCCTGCATGGTAAAGCCTAGGTTTTCTTCTAGGGTTTTTATAGTTTTAAGTCTAACGTTTAAGTCTTTAATCCATCTTGAATTGATTTTTGTATAAGGTATAAGGAAGGCATCCAGTTTCAGCTTTCTACATATGGCTAGCCAGTTTTCCCAGCACCATTTATTAAATAGGGAATCCTTTCCCCATTGCTTGTTTTTCTCAGGTTTGTTAAAGATCCGATGGTTGTAGATATGTGGCATTATTTCTGAGGGCTCTGTTCTGTTCCATTGGTCTATATGTCTGTTTTGGTACCAGTACCATGCTGTTTTGGTTACTGTAGCCTTGTAGTATAGTTTGAAGTCAGGTAGTGTGATGCCTCCAGCTTTGTTCTTTTGGCTTAGGATTGACTTGGTGATGTGGGCTCTTTTTTTATTCCACATGAACTTTAGTTTTTTCCTATTCTGTGAAGAAAGTCATTGGTAGCTTGATGGGGATGGCATTGAATCTGTAAATTACCTTGGGCTGTATGGCCATTTTCACGATGTTGATTCTTCCTATCCATGAGCATGGAATGTTCTTCCGTTTGCTTGTATCCTCTTTTATTTCACTGAGCAGTGGTTTGTAGTTCTCCTTGAAGAGGTCTTTCACATCCCTTGTAAGTTGGATTCCTAGGTATTTTATTCTCTTTGAAGCAATTGTGAATGGGAGTTCACTCATGATTTGGCTCTCTGTTTGTCTGTTGGAGTATAAGAATGCTTGTGATTTTTGTACATTGATTTTGTATCCTGAGACTTTGCTGAAGTTGCTTATCAGCTTAAGGAGATTTTGGGCTGAGACAATGGGGTTTTCTAGATATACAATCATGTCATCTGCAAACAGGGACAATTTGACTTCCTCTTTTCCTAATTGAATACCCTTTATTTCCTTCTCTTGCCTAATTGCCCTGGCCAGAACTTCCAACACTATGTTGAATAGGAGTGGTGAGAGAGGGCATCCCTGTCTTGTGCCAGTTTTCAAAGGGAATGCTTCCAGTTTTTGCCCATTCAGTATGATATTGGCTGTGGGTTTGTCATAGATAGCTGTTATCATTTTGAAATATGTCCCATCAATACCTAATTTATTGAGAGTTTTTAGCATGAAGGTTGTTGAATTTTGTCAAAGGCCTTTTCTGCATCTATTGAGAAAATCATATGGTTTTTGTCTTTGTTTCTGTTTATATGCTGGATTACATTTATTGATTTGTGTATATTGAACCAGCCTTGCATCCCAGGGATGAAGCCCACTTGATCATGGTGGATAAGCTTTTTGATGTGCTGCTGGATTCAGTTTGCCAGTGTTTTATTGAGGATTTTTGCATCAATGTTCATCAAGGATATTGGTCTAGAATTCTCTTTTTTGGTTGTGTCTCTGCCCGGCTTTGGTATCAGGATGATGCTGGCCTCATAAAATGAGTTAGGGAGGATTCCCTCTTTTTCTGTTGATTGGAATAGTTTCAGAAGGAATGGTACCAGTTCCTCCTTGTACCTCAGGTAGAATTCAGCTGTGAATCCATCTGGTCCTGGACTCTTTTTGGTTGGTAAGCTATTGATTATTGCCACAATTTCAGATCCTGTTATTGGTCTATTCAGAGATTCAACTTCTTCCTGGTTTAGTCTTGGGAGAGTGTATGTGTCGAGGAATTTATCCATTTCTTCTAGATTTTCTAGTTTATTTGCATAGAGGTGTTTGTAGTATTCTCTGATGGTAGTTTGTATTTCTGTGGGATTGGTAGTGATATCCCCTTTATCATTTTTTAATGTGTCTATTTGATTCTTCTCTCTTTTTTTCTTTATTAGTCTTGCTAGTGGTTTATCAATTTTGTTGATCCTTTCAAAAAACCAGCTCCTGGATTCATTAATTTTTTGAAGGGTTTTTTGTGTCTCTATTTCCTTCAGTTCTGCTCTGATTTTAGTTATTTCTTGCCTTCTGCTAGCTTTTGAATGTGTTTGCTCTTGCTTTTCTAGTTCTTTTAATTGTATGTTAGGGTGTCAATTTTGGATCTTTCCTGCTTTCTCTTGTGGGCATTTAGTGCTATAAATTTCCCTCTACACACTGCTTTGAATGTGTCCCAGAGATTCTGGTATGTTGTGTCTTTGTTCTCGTTGGTTTCAAAGAACATCTTTATTTCTGCCTTCATTTCGTTATGTACCCAGTAGTCATTCAGGAGCAGGTTGTTCAGTTTCCATGTAGTTGAGCAGTTTTGAGTGAGATTCTTAATCCTGAGTTCTAGTTTGATTGCACTGTGGTCTGAGAGAGAGTTTGTTATAATTTCTGTTCTTTTACATTTGCTGAGGAGAGCTTTACTTCCAAGTATGTGGTCAATTTTGGAATAGGTGTGGTATGGTGCTGAAAAAAATGTATATTCTGTTGATTTGGGGTGGAGAGTTCTGTAGATGTCTATTAGGTCCGCTTGGTGCAGAGCTGAGTTCAATTCCTGGGTATCCTTGTTGACTTTCTGTCTCATTGATCTGTCTAATGTTGACAGTGGGGTGTTAAAATCTCCCATTATTAATGTGTGGGAGTCTAAGTCTCTTTGTAGGTCACTCAGGACTTGCTTTCTGAATCTGGGTGCTCCTGTATTGGGTGCATATATATTTAGGATAGTTAGCTCTTCTTGTTGAATTGATCCCTTTACCATTATGTAATGGCCTTCTTTGTCTCTTTTGATCTTGGTTGGTTTAAAGTCTGTTTTATCAGAGACTAGGATTGCAACTCCTGCCTTTTTTTATTTTCCATTTGCTTGGTAGATCTTCCTCCATCCTTTTATTTTGAGCCTATGTGTGTCTCTGCACGTGAGATGGGTTTCCTGAATACAGCACACTGATGGGTCTTGACTCTTTATCCAATTTGCCAGTCTGTGTCTTTTAATTGGAGCATTTAGTCCATTTACATTTAAATTTAATATTGTTATGTGTGAATTTGATCCTGTCATTATGATGTTAGCTGGTTATTTTGCTCGTTAGTTGATGCAGTTTCTTCCTAGTCTTGATGGTCTTTACATTTTGGCATGATTTTGCAGTGGCTAGTACCGGTTGTTCCTTTCCATGTTTAGCGCTTCCTTCAGGAGCTCTTTTAGTGCAGGCCTGGTGGTGACAAAATCGGTCAGCATTTGCTTGTCTGTAAAGTATTTTATTTCTCCTTCACTTATGAAGCTTAGTTTGGCTGGATATGAAATTCTGGGCTGAAAATTCTTTTCTTTAAGAATGTTGAATATTGGCCCCCACTCTCTTCTGGCTTGTAGAGTTTCTGCTGAGAGATCAGCTGTTAATCTGATGGGCTTCCCTTTGAGGGTAACCCGACCTTTCTCTCTGGCTGCCCTTAACATTTTTTCCTTCATTTCAACTTTGGTGAATCTGACAATTATGTGTCTTGGAGTTGCTGTTCTCGTGGAGTATCTTTGTGGCATTCTCTGTATTTCCTGAATCTGAATGTTGGCCTGCCTTGCTAGATTAGGGAAGTTCTCCTGGATAATATCCTGCAGAGTGTTTTCCAACTTGGTTCCATTCTCCCCATCACTTTCAGGTATCCCAGTCAGATGTAGATTTGGTCTTTTCACATAGTCCCATATTTCTTGGAGGCTTTGCTCGTTTCTTTTTATTCTTTTTTCTCTAAACTTCCCTTCTCGCTTCATTTCATTCATTTCATCTTCCATCGCTGATACCCTTTCTTCCAGTTGATCACATCGGCTCCTGAGGCTTCTGCATTCTTCACGTAGTTCTCGAGCCTTGGTTTTCAGCTCCATCAGCTCCTTTAAGCACTTCTCTGTATTGGTTATTCTAGTTATACATTCTTCTAAATTTTTTTCAAAGTTTTCAACTTCTTTGCCTTTGGTTTGAATGTCCTCCCATAGCTCAGAGTAATTTGATCGTCTGAAGCCTTCTTCTCTCAGCTCGTCAAAGTCATTCTCCGTCCAGCTTTGTTCCATTGCTGATGAGGAGCTGCGTTCCTTTGGAGGAGGAGAGGCGCTCTGCTTTTTAGAGTTTCCAGTTTTTCTGCTCTGTTTTTTCCCCATCTTTGTGGTTTTATCTACTTTTGGTCTTTGATAATGGTGATGTACAGATGGGTTTTTGGTGTGGATGTCCTTTCTGTTTGTTAGTTTTCCTTCTAACAGACAGGACCCTCAGCTGCAGGTCTGTTGGAGTACCCGGCCGTGTGAGGTGTCAGTCTGCCCCTGCTGGGGGGTGCCTCCCAGTTAGGCTGCTCGGGGGTCAGGGGTCAGGGACCCACTTGAGGAGACAGTCTGTCCGTTCTCAGATCTCCAGCTGCATGCTGGGAGAACCACTGCTCTCTTCAAAGCTGTCAGACAGGGACATTTAAGTCTGCAGAGGTTACTGCTGTCTTTTTGTCTGTGCCCTGCCCCCAGAGGTGGAGCCTACAGAGGCAGGCAGGCCTCCTTGAGCTGTGGTGGGCTCCACCCAGTTCGAGCTTCCCGGCTGCTTTGTTTACCTAAGCAAGCCTGGGCAATGGCGGGCGCCCCTCCCCCAGCCTCGCTGCCGCTTTGCTGTTTGATCTCAGACTGCCGTGCTAGCAATCAGTGAGACTCCGTGGGCGTAGGACCCTCCTGTCCATGTGGAGGATATAATCTCCTGGTGCGCCATTTTTTAAGCCCGTCGGAAAAGCTCAGTATTCGGGTGGGAGTGACCCGATTTTCCAGGTGCCGTCTGTCACCCCTTTCTTTGACTAGGAAAGGGAACTCCCTGACCCCTTGCATTTCCCAAGTGAGGCAATGCCTTGTACTGCTTCGGCTCGCGTATGGTGCGCGCACCCACTGACCTGCACCCACTGTCTGGCACTCCCTAGTGAGATGAATCCAGTACCTCAGATGGAAATGCAGAAATCACCCGTCTTCTGCATCGCTCACGCTGGGAGCTGTAGACCAGAGCTGTTCCTATTCGGCCATCTTGGCTCCTCCCCCACATTATTTTCTTTAATGAGAATGGAATCATAATGTACATGTAGCTGTTTATTTCCCTTACTACTATATAAAGTCCCTTTTACATGTCATTAACAATGTTTCTACAGTATCATGTCCTAAAATTTCATTGTCTGTATAGTATGTTTACACAGTTATTGTGAAACTTTAGGATACGTTTAATTATTCACTGTTACATACAGTGTTGTAGCTAATATCCTTCTAACTACATCTTTTTATACAAAACAATGAATATTTCTTTTTTTCAGATTTATTTATTTATTATACTTTAAGTTCTGGATTACGTATGCAGAATGTGCAGTTTTGTTACATAGGTGTACATGTGCTGTGGTGATTTGCTGCACCCATCAACCTGTCACCTACATTAGGTATTTCTCCTAATGTTATCCCTCCTCTAGCCTCCTACCCCTCAACAGGCCGTAGTGTGTGATGTTCCCCTCCCTCTGTCCATGTGTTCTCATTGTTCAACTCCCACTTATGAGTGAGAACATGCAATATTTGGTTTTCTGATCTTGTGATAGTTTGCTAAGAATGATAGTTTCCAGCTTCATCCATGTCCCTGCAAAGGACATGAGCTCATCCTTTTTTGTGGCTGCATAGTATTCCATGGTGTATATGTGCCACATTTTCTTAATTCAGTCTACCATTGATGGACATTTGGGTCTGTTCCAAGTCTTTGCTATTGTGAATAGTGCATGTGTCTTTATTGTAGAATGATTTATAGTCTTTTGGGTATATGCCCTGTAATGGGATTGCTGGGTCGAATGGTATTTCTAGTTCTAGATCCTTGAGGAATTGCCACACTGTCTTCCACAATGGTTGAACTAATTTACTCTCCCACCAACAATGTAAAAGCATTCCTAATATTTCTTTAAATAAAAATCCTGGAAGTGGAATTTATGGGATAAATAACATATATATTATTAAAGCTTTTGATATATACTATGATTGTCTTCCAGCAAAATCATACCAATTCAGTTTGTATTAACAGTAAGTGAGAATGCCTACTTCCCACTCTTTCCAACAAAGTGTGTAAGTTATGGCCAATTTTGCAATTTTTATAAGTGAAAATGATATTCTATTATTTTAATTTGCATTTACTTGATTACTGGCAAAGTCAAACTTTTTAAAAATGTTTATCAAAATGTCTTTTTTTAATGCGGGTTTATTATTCTAAAACTAAGTATATAAAATATACTTACAAAACATCTTAAAACATATTTTATATTTAATATTGGTTCAAGTTTCAGGATGTGTACCAGTGAGAAACAGTTGCTTTTCTCTGAGTTACTGTTTGATATAACTTTAAACATTCTGAAACATTGTTTCTGTAATACATTTTAAGCCTGACAAGTCCAGTAGCTAATGATTGTGGGTCTTTGAGATACCTTCAACTTTTCACTTTTAAGCTTAATGGTATTATCACCATTCATATAGCTAAGTGTTTTATTTAAACAGATTGTTTCCTAAAAAGACTAACTTTTACAAACAAAAATCACTGACTTAAACAGACTGGACATGACCAAGTATGCTGTTAAATTGCCCTTACTCTGTCTCCCAGGTCTTAGGAGAAATAAATTAATCATTTTTTACATAAGGCCAGTCCTTGGACCTGTGCATTATATCCCATCCCTTATCTTTTAGTAAGGTCTTTGCTCTAGCAATTGTCTCTTCCCATTAATTATCCCTCTTTTCTAAATCTTCCCACATATCACAGCATATAAGCATGTTGTTATTTTTCCCCACCATAAAAAAAAAAACCAAAACTTTTCTAACCCCACATTCACTGTTTCTTTGTTCCCCCTCCTTTTATTACAAAACTGTGCCTTTAGGTTTTTTTTTTCTTTGCCTCCATTCTCTCTTGAACTATTCATTAAGCTTTTATCCCCACCCCTGAAATTGCTCATGTCAAAGTCATCAGTGATGTCTCATTGCCAAATCCAAGTAAGACGAGGAGACTCACCACTGGATTTGGCAATGATACACATGACTTCTCTCTTCAGAGCTCTTCTAATTTTCCTCCTGGTTGCCCCTTCTCATTCTCCTTCCTTGATTTCTCTGTATCTCCCCAAACTTTAAATGTGGAATATTTCAGGGATCGGTCCTGAACCATCTTCTCTATCTATACTCACTCTCTAGGTAGTTATCCACTCAGTGTTTCATTACTTTAAATACTGTCTATATGCTACACTTTTCCAAGTGTGCACCTAGGACACCACTGTAAACTCTAGGACTCCTCCATCTGGCCTCCAAATTAACATTTTCATTTGGATGTGTAATAAACACCTCGACTGTAACATGTACAAAATTAAACTCCTAAATTCTCCCTTACAAACATTTCTTCCTTTAGTCTTTCCCAGTCCAACAGTAGTAGTTGTATCTTTATAGTTGCTTATACTGAAAACTTTGGAGTCATCCTTAAATTCTCTGCTATAACTCAAATAGGATCCATCAGCAAATTCTTTGTCAACTCCACCTCAATTTAAACCTGGAAATGTATGCTAGTCTCCATAGCTGTACCTCTTACTCCTGTAACTTATTCTACATAGAGGAGCCAGAGTGATCCTTCTGAAATGTAAGATCATTTTTGTCACAGGTAGTGACTATCTGGGGCTGGTATCATGCAGTCAGTAAGAAGAATTTACCAAGACAGTTATATGTATATAAAGGCACATTTATTAAAGAAGGTATAAAAGTACATTCCAAGAAAGCAATAGGCAGGTCAGTGGGAGGGGAGCTGACTGCAAGAAGAAGAGTCTTGCTGGGGATTTTATAGAATGGTGCTTGTGCTGAAAAGGGCTTTGTGCAGTACTGATACTGAACTTTCCACCTCCAAATAACAGAATATACATTCTTCTCATCGCCACATGGCACATACTCTGAAACTGACCACATAATTGGACATAAAACAATCCTCAACAAATGCAAAAGAACCAAAATCATACCAAACACACTCTTGGACCACAGCACAACCAAAATAGAAGTCAAGACTCTGAAAATCACTCAAAACCATGAAATTATGTAGGAATTAAACAACATGCTCCTGATTGACTTTTGGGTAAATAATGAAATTAAGATGGAAATCATGAAGTTCTTTGAAACCAATGAGAACAAAGATACAACATACCAGAATCTGTGGGACAGAGCTAAGGCACTGTTAAGAAGGAAATTCATACCACTAAATGTCCACATGAAAATTTAGGAAAGATCTCAAATTAACAACCTAATATCACAATGGAAAGAATTAAAGAAGCAAGAACAAATGCACCCCAAAGCTAGCAAAAGACACTAACCAAAATCAGAGCTAAACCGAAGGAAATCAAGACACACACAAAAAAATTCAAAACATCAACGAATCCAGGAGTTGGTTTTTTGAAAAAATAAGACAGTTAGGTTCCAAGCTAGACTAATAAAGAAGAAAAGAGAGAAGATCCCAATAAACACAATTAGAAATGACAAAGGGGATGTTACCATAGACCCCACAGAAACAAAAATAACTATGAATACCTCTACGCAGGCAAACTAGAAAACCTACAGGAGATAGATAAATTCTTTGACACACACACTTTCCCAAGACTGAAGCAGGAAGAAATTGATTACCTGAACAGAACAATAATGAGCTCTGAAATTGAATCAGTAATAAATAGCTTACCAACCAAAAAAAAAAAAAAAAAGCCCAGAACCTGATGGATTCACAGCCAAATTATACCAGATATACAAGGAATAGCTGATACCATTTCTTTTTTTTTTTTTTTTTTTGAGACAGAGTCTCACTCTGTCACCCAGGCTGGAGTGCAGTGCAATGATCTCGGCTCACTGCAACTTCTGCCTCCCGGGTTCAAGCGATTCTCCTGCCTCAGCCTCCCGAGTAGCTGGGACTACAAGTGCACACCACCACACCTGGCTAATTTTTGTATTATTAGTAGATATGGGGTTTCATCATGTTGGCCAGGCTGGTCTCAAACTCCTGACCTTGTGATCCACCTGCCTTGGCCTCCCAGAGTCCTGGGATTACAGGTGTGAGCCACCATGCCTGGCCAGCTGATACCATTTCTGATGAAACTATTCCAAAATATTGAGGAGGAAAGACTCCTCCCCAACTTATTCTATGAGGCCAGCATCATCCTGATACCAAAACCTGGCAGAGATAGAACAAAAAAGGAAAGCTTCAGGCCAGTATCCTTGATGAACATTAATACAAAAATCCTCAACAAAATACTGGCAAACTGAATCCAGCAGCACGTCAAAAAGCTAATCCACCATGATCAATGCAAGGTTGGTTCAACATACGTAATCAATAAATGTGATTCATCACATAAACATAAATAAAGACAAAAACCAATGATTATCTAAATAGACACAGAACAAGCTTTTGATAAAATTCAACACGCCTTTGCATTAAAAACTCTCAATAAACTACATATTGAAAGAACATTCTTCAAAATAATAAGAGCCATCTATGACAAACCTACAGCCAACATTATACTGAATGGGCAAAATCTGGAAGTATTCCCCTTGAAAACTGGCATAAGACAAGGTTGCTCTCTCTCACCACTTCTATTCAAAGTCGTATTGGAAGTCCTAGCCAGAGCAATCAGGCAAGAGAAAGAAATAAAGGGCATCTAAATAGGAAGATAGGGTATGGAGATAATTTACAAGAAGAGTAAAAAATTTAAAAAATATTGTCCTGTAAGAATGGAATTGGAGGAGGGTAGAGTGAGATAGGAGACTTATTTTTCATTTTAAGACTTACAGTCCTTTTTGGGATGCGGGGCAGGGCAGGGCAGGATTATAACTTGTAAAGATTTAGTCAGTTACATACATATTAAACACCTGAGATGTATTTCTTTTTTAATGAGAATTTTGGTATTTGTAAGTTTTACCAAATTAAGTATTAAGTCCTTGATTTTATGATATCCTTTTACTTCTTTCTTGGTTTTCTACTGAGCTCTCACTTTCTAGTATTTAGGGCATTGTTTTTAGGGAATCATGTAGAACAATTGATTTAATCTTTCTTTATTCATAGAAAGTCCTGTTAAGATATTTTTATTTATATAAATTTAATTTTGGAAAAAAGGCCAAAAAGTTAGAATATATTTGAGTTTTTATTAATCTAAGTGAATCATTATCTATAAAGATGATGTCAGGTTTTTTACCTTACTAATATTTTTTCATGTCCAATATAGCAAAATATTTATAATTTCAATGATAAAAGGTACCTAAATTTGTTTAGATTATTATAGGCCTTTGGACTACATTTAAACCAGATTGGTAGGTTATGGCTTATTTTACTTATATATACTCCCTTAAAATATGAAAAATTTTTATATTCAAAAAGTAGTAGTTTGAATAAGTGAGAAGTGTAATAATTATTTTCTATATACCATATTCCATCAATTTTAAGATATACTTCTTTGTTTTACATTTCAATATTTCTGACAAATAATGTTGTGCCATAGTTTGTCAGCATTGTTTTTCCTTTCTTGGTGCATAAAGTAATTGTGCATCTTTTATTTGATTTTGTCCTGGAATTGATGAAATATGTTATATATGTTATGTGGAATATGCACTGTTTGAAGAAATCATAATAATTAGATAATACCCTCTCCCTCCTCGTGGTCTCACCTCCAATCCCCAGACCATGACATTGAGCTTTGTCAAAAATTCTAACTGGATGTCCTGTTTAGATCTTTTAAACCTATTATTATTGTGAAGTACAACTCACAAAGAAAAATAGATAAAACATAAATGTATAGCATAAAAAATTTATGAAGTGTATACTGAGTAATCACCACTCTAAGTATAGATAAAGCAAACATAGTCAGCACTGTGAAAGGCCTGCTTTTATCACTTCAAAATCACAACCCCCCACGAGCTCCTGAGACATAGTTACTGTAATAATACATTTTTGGGAGTGACTTCATTGCTTTTTTATTTTACTCTAAGAATGTACCTTACCTCCTATATACTATAGTTATGCTTGATTTTTACTTTCTATAAATGGAATAGTAGATCCACCAATAAACTATTAGAACTGATAAACAAGTTCAGTAAAGTTGCAGGATACAAAATCAACATACGAAAATCAGTAGCATTTCTATATGCCAACAGTGAACAATATGAAAAAGAAACAAGGAAAGCAATTCCATTTATAATAGCCACAAATAAAATTAAATACCTAAGAATTAACCAAAGAAGTAAGAGATCTCTACAATGAAAATTATAAAATACTGATGAAAGAAATTGAAGAGAATACCAAAAAAAGGAAGGATATTTCATTTTCATTAATTGGAAAATTCAGTGTCCCATCACACCAAGCAATCTATAGACCCAATGTATTTGCTGTCAAAATACCAATGACATTCTTCACAGAAATAGAAAAAATTATACAAAATTATGTGGAACCACAAAAGACCCAGAATAGCCAAAGTTATCATGAACAAAAAGAAACAAAACTGGAAGAATCAAATCACCTGCAAATACTATAGAGCTATAGTAACCAAAGCAGCATGACACCAGCATAAAAATAGACATACAGACCAAAGGAACAGAATAGAAATCCAGAAATAAATCCATGCATCTATAGTAAACTCATTTTCTAGAGAGGTCAAGAATATGCACTGGGGAAAGGACACTCTCTTCAATAAATGGTGCTGGGAAAACTGGATATTCGTATGCAAAAGGATGAAAGTAGACCTCAATCTCTCACCATATACAAAAACCAAATCAAAATGCATTAAAGACTTAAATTTAAGACTTGAGGCCAGTTGCAGTGGCTTATGCCTTTAATCTCAGCACTTTGGAAGCCAAGGCAGGAGGATCTTTTGAAGTCAGGAGTTTGAGACCAGCCTAGGCAACACAGTGAGATGCTGTCTGTACAAAAATCTTTCAAAAACTTAGCTGGACATGGTGTTGCACACCTGTAGTCCCAGCTACTTGGAAGGCCAAGGTGGGAGAATCACTTGAGCCCAGGAGTTCAAGGCTGCAGTGAGTCATGATTGTGCCACTGCATTCCAGCCTGAGCAACAAAGCAAAACCCAGACTCAAAAAAACAAAAGAAAACAAACAAACAAACAAAAACCAAACACCTGGAACTCTGAAAATACTACCAAAAACTGTGGGTCATTGATTGGCCTGAGCAAAGATTTCCTGAGTAATACCTCAAAAGTACAGGCAACCAAAGCAAAAATGGACAAATGGGATTCCATCAAGTTAAAAAGCTTCTGCACAGCAAAGGAAGCAGTCAACAAAGTGAAGAGACAACACACAGAGTGGGAGAATATATTTGCAAGCTATTCATCTGACAAGGGATTAATAACCAGAATATGTAAAGAGTTCAAACAACTCAATAGGAAAAAAATATCAAATAATCCAATTAAAAAGTGTGCAAAAGATCTAAATGAACATTTCTCAAGAGGAGACATACAAATGGTTAACAGGTACATGAAAAAGTGTACAACGTCATTAATCAACAGAGAAATGCAAATCAAAACTACAATGAGGTATCATCTCACTCTAGTTAAAATGTCCTTTATTCAAAAGACAGGCAATAATGAATGCTGGCAAGGGTATGGAGAAAGGGGAACCCTTTTACACTGCTGGTGGGAATGTAAATTAGTATAACCACTATGGAGAACAGTATGAAGGTTTCTCAAAACACTTAAAAAAGAACTACCATATGATCCAGCAATCCCACTGCTAGGTATATATCTAAAAGAAAGGAAATCAGTAAGTATATGAAAGAGATGTCTGCACTCTCATCTTTATTGCAGTACTATTCACAATAGCTAAGATGTGGGATCATGCTAAGTATCCATGGATGGATGAATGGCTAAATAAAATGTGGTATATATACACAATGGAATATTATTCAGCCACAAAAAAAGAATGAAATCCTGTCATCCGCAACAACATGGATGGGCCTGGAGATTATATTATGTGAAATAAGCCAGGCATAGAAAGACAAATTTCCCATATTCTCATACGAGGGAGCTAAAAATTAAAATAGTTAAGCTCATGAAGATAGAGAATAGAATGATGGTTAGCACAGCCTGGAAAGGGTAGCAAGGGAAGGGAGAAAAGTCGGGATGATTAATGGGTATAAAAACATAGTTAGAATGAATAAGATCTAGTATTTGATAGCCCAATGGGTGACTGTAGTCAACAATAATTTATTGTATATTTTAAAATTACCAAAAGAGTGGAATTGGAATGTTCCTAACACAAAGAAATGACACATGTGGTTGGGCATGGTGACTCATGCCTATAATCCCAGTACTTTGGGAGTCTGAGGCAGGGGGATCACTTGAGGCCAGGAGTTCAAGACCAGCTTGAGTAATATAGTGAGACTCTGTGACTACAAAAAAAAAAATTAAAAATTAGCCAGATGTAGTGGTGCTTTCCTGTAGTCCTAGCTACTTGGGAGACTAAGGGGAGGGGATTGCTTAAGCTCAGGAGTTTGAGGCTACGGTGAGCTGTGGTCATGCCTTTGCTTTCTAGCCTGGGAAACAGAGTGAGATCCTGTTTCAAAAAAAAAAAAAAAAGTCCTTGAGGTGATAGATACCCTCAGTTACCCTTATGTGATTATTAAATATTAAATGCCTGTATCAAAACATCATATGTACCCCATAAATATATACCCCACCTGTTATGTACCCATAACCATTAAAAATTTAAAAAAATATTTAAAAGTTCAAATCGCTGAATTTTTTACATCAAAGCTCTGAAAGAAACTATAAATAAATAATTTGGTTTTAGATGTATTTCATTTGTGCAGTTTATAGTTGGGTTTTGTTCTGTGATACAGGTGTTTTTTTTTTTCTTAATGGGTGTTTTTAGCCTATTCACACTTACTGATTCATAACATCAATTACCATAACTATAACTACAATGCCCACACATACCTAGTTCTTTAGTTGGTGTTATCCAATCAGTAGCCATTAGCCACATGTGGCATTCAGTACTTCAGATATAACTAGTGTGACTGAGGAACTGAATTTTTCATTTAAATTTAATTTTAATTAATTTAAACTTAAAAATTGATGCTACATTGTTTAGGGAAATTGAAGAAGATGTAAGTAAATAAAAAGATATACTTGTTAATGAATTGAAACACTTCATATTCTTAAGATGGCAATACTTCTGAATTGATCTGCAGATTCAATTCAGTTGCTATCAATATTCCAACATTCTTTTTTGTTTGTAGAAATGGACAAGCTAATCCCAAAATTTGTATGGAATTGCAAGGGACTCTAAATAGCCAAAACAATCTTGAAATACAAAATCAGAGGACTCATACATCCTAACTTCAGAATTTTCTACAAAGCTCCAGTAATCAAAACAATATGCTGCTAGCACAAGGATATACATACAAATCAACAGAATTAAATTAAAATTCTGGAAATAAACCCATACATTTATGGTCAGTGGAGTTTTGAAAAGGGTACCAAAACCATTCAATGGATAAAGAATAGTGTTTTCACTAAATGATGCTGGGACAACTGACTATCCACATGCAAATGAGTGAATTTAGACCTTAACCTCATATGAAATGCAAAAATTAATTCAAAAATGGATCTAAGACCCACATGTAAGAGCTAACACAATAAAATCTTATAAGGAAACATAGGTGTAAATTTTTCATAACCCTGAGTTAGGCAATTGTTTTTTAATATGACACCAAAAATGTAAATAACAAAAGAAAAAATAGATAAATTGGACTTCATCAAAATTTAAAACTTGCATTATCAAAGGATACCATCAAAAAATGAAAGAGTGACCCAAAGACTGGGAGAAAATTTTTGCAAATCATACACAAAATCAGGGTCTAGTATTTAGAATAAAGAACTGCTACAACTTGGCAACACAAATATAAACAACCCAATTTTAAAATGGGCAAAGGACTTAAATAAACATTTCTCCAAAGAAGATGTACAGTGGCTCAGAAGCACATGAAATGATACTCAACATCATTAGTCATTAGGGAAATGCAAATTCAAACCACAGTAAGACACCACTTTATACTCACAAGGATAGCTATATCCAAAATCAACAAAACATAATAAGTATTGGTGAGGATGTGGAGAAGTTGCGTTTCTGGTGGGAAAATGTAAAATGATGCAGTTGCTGTGGAAATAAGTTTGATAATTTCTCTAAGTTAAATACAGAATTACCATGTGATTCTGAAATTCTTCTCCTAGATATCAATTCTCTTTCCACCCAAGAGAACTGAAAACGTGCGGTCAAACAGAAACTTTTACATGAATGTTCATTATTCTTAATAGCCAAAAGTGGACACAATGCAAGTGTTCACCAGTTGGTGAATAAATTTAAAATGTGATGTATCCATACAATGGAGTATTACTCAGCCTTAAAATGGGATGAAGCATTGATACCTACCACAACGTGGATAAACTTTGAAACCATTATAGGTGAAAGGCGTCAAACACAAAAGCCACATATTTTGTGATTCAGTTCCCCAAAAGTACACTTTGTGTTTTTGTTTCTTGTTCTCTTTTTGGTTTTCAGATTATTATGCCCTGGGGGAAAAGGGAGCATGGCAATTTATCACTATAAGAAGACCAGAATTTCTCCCACCATTCTTTGTTAACATGATATATTTCCCAGTTCTTTAACTATACATAAACAGTTTATGAAACAGACATAAAGGTGTATATAAGTATACAAATGAATAAATAAGATAATTCTAGGCATTCTTGTTTTGGGGCTTGATCTTAAAATATATTTTTGATGTTTCACCATTGAATAGTGTATTTGCTCTGGGTTTTACTGGGGTATTTTGTTTTTGTTTTTAGTTATGAATACTCTGGTTAAGAATGTTTTCTTCTATTCTTAATGTGCTATGGGGTACTTTTTATAATTGGTTTCTTGTTTGTTTTTAAATCGTTAATGAGTCTTGTAAATGTATCACATGCTTTTTCTGCATCTATTAAAATTATTCATATAGTTTTTCTCCTTGTTCATGTGGTAAATTACATTAATAGAAATGTTTTATGGCCCTTACATCTCCTTGTCTTTCTGGAATAAACCTATTGTGAACAATAGTATATTATCTTAATCCCTTGTTGTATTCCATTTTAAATGCTTTGTTTACAATTTTTACATCCATATGTGTATGAATTTTACATCTATATGTGTATGAATTTCAGTAAAGTCTATGAAATAGACTTTATTTTCCTTTCTCGTATTGTCTGCTTGAAAAATCAATGGCATATTGGTGACATCATCCTCTCCCCAAGAATTTGGGGATAATTTTCTCCTTGTAAACTGTAAGTCCATTTTGTATAATATTAAGATTCCCACCAGTTTTCTTTTGTTTAATATTTTTCTAGTATATTCTTATCTTTTTAAAACTGTATTTCATCTAATCTATCATGCCTTCCATTGTAAATGCATTTCAATTCAGAGACATTATGTAAGAAAATGGCATGACAGCAATAGTAAGATGTCATCAATTACAAGCTGTACTGTGATTCCAGATATGTCAATATGTTAAAAATATACACCAAGAATTTATGAAATACATTGTTTTCAACCTTTCTGTGTCCTTATGTCTTTAAGTATGTGTTTAAAAATGTTACTTAACTGGAATTAAAAAAAACTACTCCGGCAGGCTTTGTCTTTTAACTGAAGTGCTTAAGATATTTACTGATATATTTGGAATGATATCTACTATTGCATTTTTTGCCTTCTACTTATCCTATGACTTTGCATTTCTTTTTATATCCTTTATTCTTTCTTGCCTTTTACAAATTTCTCTTTTCCCTCATTTTATTCCTCTACCAGTTTAAAAGTTATGCACATAACTTCTCTTCTTCTACAATACCCCATTAATTTTAATATGCAGATTTAAAATTTAACAAAGTTGAAGGTTAATGTCTTTACCACCCATCCAAGTAAATGAGAATCTTGCATTGCTTTGCCTCTAAATTTTTCCTTTTTGACATATGCTTTTGATGTCCCGAATTTTACATTTGTCATTGATTTATTTAAAAATTTCTAAAGTAGGCATAATTGTTACTGTTTTATACTCTCAATATTTGTTTAGGTTTACCCATAAGTTTACCATTCTCTTTGTGTACCTTCTTGCAAAACAACCTTCCTTATTAGGTCATTTTACTTTTTCTTATATTATAACCATCAGAAGTTGTTTTAGTGGGGATTTGTTGGCACATCTCTAACGTTTTAATTTTCTGAAAATATGCTTATCTCATCCTCTTTTTAGGAAGATAATTTTGCTGGATATGTGTCCTTGTATGACAGGGGTTTTTTAGTATTTTGAAAATATTTAATAAATATTACACTTTTTTCTGTCTATCTTCCATTTTACAAGTTCTTTCTTCAATTGTATCTGATTTTTAGGCAATCCATTTATTTTTATTGTGAAATACATTTAATTTTTAAAGTTCTGTTTGGCTGTTTTCAAAGCTGGAACTTTATTATCAGCCATTAATTTTTTTCTGTTTTACCCAAAACCATGGTATGACAGGCAAATATTCTTTGCTATTTGTTTGTTTATTGGTTTGTTTTCTAGATCACTGACTAAGAACATCTTGTTGGTCAGACTTTTCTTTTGGCAGAGGTATCTGTTTCAAATTTGCAACATGCGTAGATGCCATAGTCAGGAGCCCAACAGATGAAAACACAGATCACAGAGGATGAAATATATAATGTCTGTCTTTGTGTTTATGATATTTTTCAACATTACATCTATGAAATTATAATTTCTGACCTTGATTTCTTTAGTTCATGTCTTTCTGATATTTTCTCTCTCTTCAGTTTTACCTGTTTGGTATTTATTTGTGTCCTTTTTAAGTGTAAAAAATTTTATTAGCACATTTAATTTAAGCAACATTCAACAAAGACAATAGTCAAAGATTACTTTACGTAAATTTAAAGACCAAATTGATATTTTTTGAAGGACTTCATAGTATCTGTGGTAAGACACGTATAAGACTTGCTCCTTACATTCATTTTCAGTCTTCTAAGTTGACAGTTATACTGGGTCTAGTCTTTTACTATTTTGGTAATTTAACATGCTTATTTAATTTAAAGTATCAAATCAATAGCTTTATTAGCTTAATTAACTTTAAGTCTCAAATAAATATCTTTATTCTTGAATGAGCTCTTTTGAAAAAATATTAGACTGAGGCAGGTACATGTACAGGTTTGTTACTTGGATATATTGCTTAATGGTGAGCTTTGGGCTTCTAGTGTAACCATCTCAAATAGTGAACATTGTACCCAATAGGTAATTATATGACCTTTGTCCCCTCCTCAGTCTCCCCACTTTTAGAGTCCCTAGTGTTTATTATTTCCATCTTTATGTCCATGTTTACCCATGTGAGAATATGTAGTATTTGATTTTCTGTTTCTGAGCTATCTCACTTAGGATAATTGGCTTCCAGGTCCATTCATGTTGCTGAAACAGGACACAATTAATTTCATTCTTCTTTATGGCTAAATGGTATTCCACCATGTATATATACACCACATTTTCTTTATTCAGTATTTTATTGATGAATACTTAGGTTGATTTGATACATTTGCTATTGTGAATAGTGCTGTGATAAACATACAAGGCAGAGTGTCTTTTTGATACAATGATTAATTTTCCTTTGGGTAGGAAATCCCAATTCATCTGGTCCTATGCTCTTTTTTGTTGGGAGATTTTTTTTAATTACTGGTTCATTTTAATTACTTTTTATTGGTCTGTTCAGGATTTCTGTTTCTTCCTGGTTCAATCTTGGGAAGTGTAGGTTTCAGAAATTTTTTTTCTAGGTTTTCTAGTTTGTGCACATAAAGAGGCTCATAAAAATCTTTGATAATCTTTTGTATTTCTGCAATATCAGCTGTAATGTAACCGTTATTTCTGATTGTGCTTATTTTAATTTTCTCTTGTTTTTTCCATTGTTAAAATAGCTAGTGGTCTATTAATTTTTTTAACCTTTCAAAAAACCAACTTTTCATTTAATTGATCCTTTGGGTTGATTTTTTTTTTGTCTCAGTTTCATTCAGCTCTGCTCTGATGTTTGTTATTTCTGTCTTCTGCTACTTTTGAGTATGGTTTGTCCTTGTTTTTCTAGTTCCTTGAAGTGTTACATTTGGTTGCTAATTTGAGATCTTTCTATCTTTTTGATGTTGGCATTTAGTGCTATAAACTTTCCTCTTAGCCCTGTTTTTGCCATATCCCAGAGGTTTTGGTATATTATGTCTCTTTTCATTTGTTTCAAAAAGAATGTTGGATTTCTGCCTTATTTTGTTTACCCAAATGTCTTCCAGGAGCAAGTTGTTTAGTTTCTACATACTTGTGTAATTTTGATGGTTCTTCATGGTATTGATTTCTAATTTTATTCCACTGTGGTCTGAGAAGATATTTGATATTATTTCAGTTTTTAAAAATTTATTGAGACTTGCTTTATGACCAACCATATGGTCAGTTTTGGAGAATGTTCTCTGCACAGATGAGAAAAATATATATTCTGTGGTTATTGGGTAGCATGTTCTGTAAATATCTATTAGGTTCATTTGCTCTAGAGTCTAATTTAAGTCCAGAGTATTTTTTTTTTATTTTCTGCCTCAGTAATCTGTCTAGTGCTATTAGTAGGGTGTTGAATTCCCTCACTATTATTGTATTACCCTATATCATTTCTTATGTCTAGTAGTATTTGTTTTATGAATCTGGGTGCTCCAGTGTTGGATGCATATATATTTAGAACAGTTAAATCTTCTTGTTGAATCAAACCCTTTATCATTATATAATGACCTTCCCTGTCTTTTTCACTGTTGTTGATTTAAAGTCTGTTTTGTATGATATAAGAATAGCTACTCTTGATCGTTTTGTTTTCCTGTTGCATGATACATCTTTTTCAAACTCTTCATTTTGAGTCTGTAAGTGTATTTACCTGTTAGGTGGGTCTTCGAAGATGGTTGGGTCTTGTTTTTAATCCAGCTTGTCAGCCTATATCTTTGTGAGGCCATGTGAGGTTCTGTTCCTGTCACAGTGTTGATAACTAGTTGCTTTGTAATCTCAATTGTGTAATTGCTTTATCGGCTGTCTGAGCTTTGGATGTATGTACGCATTTATGATGGTGAGTATCGTCCTTTTTTATGTTTAGAGCTCCTTTGATCATTTCTTGTAGGACTGGTCTAATCGTGATTAATTCCCTTAGTGCTTGCTTGTCTGGGGAAGGACTTTATTTCTTCTTCATTGATGAAGCTTAGTTTGGCAGTATATAAAATTCTTGGCTAGTGTTTTTTTCTCTAAGAAGGCTGAAAAAAGACCCCCAGTCTCTTCTGGCTCATAAGGTTTCTTCTGAGAAGTCTGTTGTTAATCTGATAGAATTTCCTTTATAGGAAATTCTTTTCTTTCTTTTCCTTTAGGAAATTTCTTTTCTTTCACTTTGACCTTAGATAGTCTGATGATCATATGCCTTGGTGGTGTTGATTTTCTATAGTATCTTTCAGGTGTTCTCTGAATTTCTTGTATCTGAATGGCTATATCTCTAGCAAGATCAGGAAAATTTTCCTGAATTATTCCCTCAAATATTTTTTCCAAACATTTTACTTTTTCGTCTTCTCCCTCAAGAATAGCCAAAAGTTGTAGGTTTGGTTGCTTTATATAATCTAATGTTTCTTGAAGGCTTTGTTGATTTTTAATTTTTTTTCTTTTTTTCTGACTGTGTTAATTAGAAAAATCAATCTTCAAGCTCTGAAATTCTTTCTTTTGCTTGGTCTTTTATACTGTTAAAGCTTTCAAATGTATTTTGAAATTCCTTCAGTGAATTTTTCATTTCTTCAAGTTCTGTTTGGTTTTTAAAAATATCTACCTAACTCATCTTTCAGATCCTGAATTGTTTTTCTGATCTCTTTGTGTTGTTTCCCAACCTTCTCTTAGATCTCATTTAACTTCCTTATAATCTACATTTTGAATTCTTTATTTGTCATAACAGAATTTTCATTGTGGTTAGGATCTATTCCTAGAGAACTAGTGTAATCCTTTGGAGATGTCAAAACACTCTATCCTTTTGTGCTGCCAGAGTTCTTACACTAATTCCTTCTAATCTGAGGAAGCTCCCTTAAGGATGTGACTGTTAGGTATATTGTCTAAGATCATTTGGCTTCATTTCTAGTTGCTTTCAGGAAGCCAAGACTCTGTATGAGTCCTTGGTTATAGATAGCTTTTTTTGCAGTGGCTTTCTCAAATGCTACTTGTCGTAGCAATGTATTGGTCATATGATCCAACTCACTATCTTCTGCAAGGCTGAGAGTGTGTAGGTCCCAGGGCACTTATCTCATAACCTAGCACTATGCCCTTCTATCCTCAGATTTCTTTATTTGGTGATGCAGTTCAATCTCCAGTTCAGTAAGTTGCACTTCAGAGTAAGAGCCAGCTTTCCCTGGGGTATGCTGATGACAAGTGGTAGCACCAGCCCCAACATATGGCGGGGGTATTTCATGATAGGATGCACTGAGGTCTCTGGGGATGGGAGTTGAGAGGACTGCATCAGCTCCTTTTCCTAGGCAGGTAGGAATGCAATCAGCTTCCCTGTCACACCCTTGTCACAGGGCTTGCAACTTTCAGTTTAGATAGACACTGTCTTTATCTCTAGGCCACAGTGCAACTGAGGTTTGTGGAAAATGCCTGTCTGTCTACTACCAACAAAATAACCCAAGGGAGAAACCTTTTCACCCAGCCGAAAACAAACAACTCTGCTGGCGATCTGTACTCTATTGCAGGAATGCTGCCACTCTGTGTAGGGAGAGGGAGGTGAGTCATACCCTTTATTTAAGCCCAGGTGATAGGCACACTTTTAGTGGAGAATAGTACTGTCTCCAGGTGTGCCTGTGTCAACCTCTAGTAGGAAAAGCCTTCGCTGCATCTGCAGTAGTAGGTCAGGGCACAGGAGAACGGCACAGTCACCCATCTTGTCACAAATGTGGGGTTCTCAGGCAGGAGAGAAGTTGCAATCTGGTTCCTTTGTCTCAGTGAGTGCTTTGGTGGGCTGCACCTCTCCCTCCCCTAGGAGTGGCCCACACCGAGGACTAGATCTCCAGGGATCCTGCAGCTCCCCAGGGTCCTGATGGTCCCCTCTGGTTGCAGATTCAGAGAAGACTCTGAGAAATGTTTGTGGGGAATCTGGTGATGCAGTGACACAAGGGCTGAGATTCCCTGAGCAGGCTAGTAGCCCACAGTGGTTGCACAACGAGTATCGCACCCACTGCTTCAGCTCAGGTTTGGGGGCAATGTGAGCCCAGCTGCACAAGCTGACCACCTGGTGCTCTGCCCACAGGATGTTTCCAGATTACTATTGGCAGAATTGCCCAGGTTTGCAGGGGCAGAGGGGCTCTCTGACAATTCACTTCTCAGCAGTTTGTCACATTGGTGAGGGGTGCAAAGAAATGCCCCTACCTACCCTTTCTATGGGACTCCAAGTTCCTTAATGGTCAGTCTCTCCCAGGCTCTTGCTGCCTTCCTTTTCTGCCTCCCAGCTGTTTCCTGCATGGTCTCCAACAGGTTTCAACACTCTTATCTCAACTTTCCACTCAGGCCATGATTATTCATCTATAAATTTGATCTGCTTTCTGAGGAGAACTGGCAACTGATGTATCTAGTCAGCCATCTTGGGAAAAAGTTGAATGAACTCTTTTTTTTTTTTCAATTATGATAGAATCAGAAATCCCAAATATTTAGAAAAACCATGTGTATTTTATAGATCACTCATTATTGTCCAACCACCACCACTCCTTTTTTTTGAGACGGAGTCTCTCTGTCACCCAGGCTGGAGTGCAGTGGCACAATCTCAGCTTACTGCAACCTCTACCTCCTGGGTTCAAATGATTCTTATGCCTCAGCCTCCCATGTAGCTGGGATTACAGGCATGTGCCACCACGCCCAGCTATTTTTTATTTTTTATTTTTTGTATTTTTAGTAGAGACAGGTTTTCACCATGTTGCCCAAGTTGGTCTTGAACTTCTGGCCTCAAGTGATCCGCCCACCTTGGCCTCCCAAAGGGCTGGTATTACAGGAATGAGCTAATATGCCCAGCCCCTTATATAATTGTCTTAACTGGACCTGAACATCTGGTGTTTGGCTATTGAGTTTAACTCATTTAAATTGTGTGTGATTACTTTTGTACTAGGGTTTATTTCTGCCATCTCCTTTTTTGTTTTGAATTTTCTTTGGCAGGTTTGGTTGTTTTTTGTTTTGTTTTGTTTTGTTTGCTCCTTCATTTGACAGATTGTGGTTTCTTTGAATACTCTCAAGGTAATACAGACTATTTTTATGCTTCTACTTATTTGTTAATATAATTGCTCATATTTAAAATTTTATTTTTCCATGTTTATTTTTAAGTATATTAACACCAGTATTTTTCTTCTTTTTTTTTTATTATACTTTAAGTTCTGGGATACATGTGCAGAACGTGCAGGTTTGTTACATAGTTATACATGTGCCATGGTGGTTTGCTGCACCCATCAACCCATTATCTAGGTTTTAAGCCCTGCATGCATTAGGTATTTGTCCTAATGCTCTCCCTTCCCTTGCTCCCCACCGCCAACAGGCCGTGGTGTGTGATGTTCCCCTCCCTGTGTCCATGAATTAACACCAATATTTTTCTTCTAAATTGGACCATCATCTTAGCACATTTTTATCTCTATTGAGTTTCTCTTCTACCATTTTTTTCACCTTATGCTCTGCTTCTGTTCTATAGTCATATCCTGAGGAATTTTAGATATGGATTGTGATAGATGTTCTCTCTGCTCTACCTCTGCTTGTCCTTGTTCCCCTCAGTAGGAAATGCTTAGGAGTGACTGGATCTTCTGAACCTGTTGTTATCTTCTCTTTGCTAAAGCTGAGCTGATCTTGACACACTACCCTGTATTATACCCCACTGTTATTAGCTGGAACTGCTGTTGTCTGCCTTGTATTGAAGATTGAGCAGGCAGCAATCCACCTCGGGCAGTGAAAGGAACCCAGTTAGAAGGCTGTTTCCAGCGCATCTAGAGTTTCTGTTTCTCTTCTCTGGAAATCTTTTCTCTCTCTTTTGGGCATTCTTTGTTTATATCTTAATACCTTATATCTGTAAACCCACTTGAACTTCTGTAGTATCTCTAGGGTTGGTTTCCGAGAGGGAGTCAGCAGCCCATGCTAACTTGCCATTTTTTTTTCAGGAAGCTTAAATCTTTATAATATCATTATAATTTTGTATTTAGTACTAAATATTTTCGAATTTGTTCATCGTAGCTTGCAAATGTAAAAGTGTTTAAGAATCAAGTTGGAACATATTTTTAACTTTTTTTTTAAATTTTGATCTTCCCAGTTCTGATAGTATCAGCAGTGATGAGGAGGAGCTAAGGACTTTGGGAAGCAGTGGTAGCGAAAGCAGTACTCCAGAGAATGTCGGACCTCCTTTCCTCATGGATGAGAACAGTTGGTTCAACAAGTGTAAGAGAGTTAAACAAAAGTATCAGCTTACCCTGGAACAGAAGGTATTTTAAAATTATCAAAACATACTTAATTTTATTCTAGTTATTGCCTTTGAACTGTGACTGCCAAAATATTTTTTAACTGAATAAAATTATTTATCCATTGCTGCTTCTCTTCTGTTTTCGAATTGTCCTCCTCTTAATAAAAAATCAGGCAACTGTAGAAGATACTTTTGTTTGTTGAACTTTTTCCAATTTTATGTTTTAACATAAAAACAAGCCATTATTTTAATAAGCAGCTTAATTTATGTATTTGAGATTTTAGTTTCTATGATAAATTTTATAAAAGATGATTGGTTTGTGAAAATGCAGTGATTGCCTAAGCACATACATCTGATTTTTTGAAAATTAGATATTTTTAGCAGCTCTTGTGTGTTAAGCACTGTAGTAGGCAAAATGGAGTATATAACAGAAAGAAAACAAACTCTATTATTTTAAGGAGTTTGTAACCATTACTTTTTTACTGTATTTTCTATTTTTCTCTTTTTGTCTTCTTTTAATATCATTATTCATAGATGATATATATACATATAAGGAAAGCCCAATGGAATTAGTGATAGAAATATTCAAAAAATTAAAAATGCAGTGGGGAAATTGTCGTAATTTTATAAATATAAATAATTTTATCTATACAGATAGCTATTGCTTAGAAAATATTTTTAAATCAAAATTACATAGCTATAAACATTTGCATAATGCATATGAAGAAAACTTTTCATGCGCTATTAAAGACTTGTGGTACCAGCAAGAATTCAGACTAAGATAATCTGAAAGTATCTACATTGCAAAAATATGAAAATGCTGAGTAGAATACAATTTTTTAAAAGATTCATTCAGAGCTACTGTCTCAAGAAAAGGAACTCACTAGGGATCAGAAACATAGACCTAACACAAGAAGAATATGTGCATATATTAGAGAACTGTATGCCCCAGGGATGGGGGTGAAGGCATAATTCCTTAACCTAGAAACTTGCATTTTAACACCAACAGGGAAACAGCAGGTATAGGTCCCTGTCATTCAAGGTGGAAATTGAACCTAGAATGTAGGAGTGAGGTGCAAAATGGCAGAGTAAACAAATAAATTTGTAGAGAAAGCTTGATTACATGCAATAGCAAAAATAATGACCAATATGGGGTGACATTGGTACACTGAAATATGTTTAACTGGCTCTTTTAGAGGAGATGGAGGCAGAAGCCCTCATTTGTAGTGTTTGCCAATTTTTCTGGGATAAATACTGCCATCATGGCCAATTTAAAACTACCAATATGACATCACTGAATGCAAAATTGGGAAGAGGTGCACAGTAGAACAGCATTCCATAGTATTTCTACTAAGATAGATGAAATAGATGTAAATGACTGTAAGAACATAGATAATAGTTAAAATACGGTGAAATAATTAGAAAGTGATGAATTTTGAGCAGTTATTACCTTTGTGTTTAATATAATTTACTTAGTTGTAAATTTATATAATTTAATTTTAATAACAGCAATGTTTAACAACTGACTTAAATTTCTGAAATTTAACAATCAGTTCTCGAGAGCCTATACAAGCCAGCTACAGGCCACCACTGAGAGTATGAAAGCAGAGCAGAACTAAAACACTGACTAAAAATATCAGAAAGAGTCAGAGATGCACAGTAGAACACTATTACATAGTATTTCTACTAAGATAGATGAAATAGATGTAAATGACCATAAGAACATAGATAATAGTTAAAATATGGTGAAATAATTAGAAAGTGATGAATTTTGAGTAGTCTTTTGAGCTAGTCTTTTGAGGTCTTTGTAATATAGTGAAGGTGGTTAGAGACATTTTTTAATGTGTGTGCCTGTTTCCAAAATTAACATTTAGAAGTTGCAATTAAGAGAATAGAAGTAGAATGTTTAATTTTCAAACCAGTAGAGGGAAAGAAAAGAAATAAGGAAAGCTTGATTGATACAATAGAAGGGAGCACATTAGAAAAAATAAAGATAGTGAAAAGAGAACGCAAAATGCAAATTACATATAACCAGAAGAGTCAACACCACCATAAAAGTAAATGGCAGAAACTTGCCAGTTAAGATAAACTCTTAGATTTTTTGAAAAATAATTATAAAATTTAGCTGTATGCTATTGATAAGAGAGACACATAACACATAATGACATAAAAAGTTGAAACTAGGGGGATAAATATACTAGATAGATACTAACTAAAAGAATTTTATGTCAATATCATTAAACATAGACATTAAGGCAAAAAGCATTATTAAGACTAAAGAAAGACATTGCTTTTTTTAAAAAGTAAGCATTCACCAGCCGGGCCCGGTGACTCACGCCTGTAATCCCAGCACTTTGGGAGGCCGAGGCGGGTGGATCACGAGGTCAGGAGTTGGAGACCATCCTGGATAACACAGTGAAACTCTGTCTCTACTGAAAATACAAAAAATTAGCCGGGCATGGTGGCGGGCACCTGTAGTCCCAGCTACTCGGGAGGCTGAGGCAGGAGAATGGCATGAACCCGCGAGGCGGAGCTTGCAGTGAGCGGAGATCGCGCCACTGCACTCCAGCCTGGGCAACAGAGCGAGACTCCGTCTCAAAAAAAAAAAAAAAAAAAGTAAGCATTCACAAAGAATATATATCAGTGCTGGACTTACATATATTTAACAATATATCCATGAAAAATATGAAGCAAAAATTAAATGTCCAGAATAAATTGGTAATTCCGTAATTATAATGAGAAATTTTAATGTCTTTCAGAGTAATTTATAGATTGAACGGATATAGTGAACTTCGATTAACACAATTAATAAACCTGATCTAAAATATATTAAATGTTAACAATTAGAACATATAACCTTTTCAAGCATATATGGAACAGCTATAGTGGAGTTATTTTTGTTTGGTTTGTTTTGTTTTTGTCTTGTCTTGTTTTGTTTTGTTTTGTTTTGAGATGGAGTCTCGCTTTGTCACCCAGGCTGGAGTGCAGTGGCGCGATCTTGGCTCACTGAAACCTCCACCTCCTGGGTTCAAGTGATTCTCCTGCCTCAGCCTTCCGAGTACCTAGGACTACAGGCATGTGACACCACACCTGGCCAATTTTTGTATTTTTAGTAGAGACGGGGTTTCACGACGTTGGCTAGGCTGGTCTCTAACTCCTGACCTCAAGTGATCTGCCCACCTCGGCCTCCCAAAGTGCTGGTATTATAGGCATGAGCCACTGCACCTGGCCAATCTTTTTATGGAGCACACTAGGTCACAAAACAAATGTCCACAAATACCAAAGAAATGATACAATATTATCATTTTAGTATAACTTTTATACTAATGTAAGGTCATGTGAATAGTGCAGTAAAGTTAGATATCAATACAAAAAGTTTAGCACCACCCACATGCCACTCATGAAATTAAAGAAAAAATTGTCTAAATTATAGGTCAAAAAATTGAGGAAATAGAATACTTTAAAATGAATGAGAATGAAAATAATGCATATTAACGTTGTAAGTTGCCACACAACTTGTATAGTACTTATAGAAATACTTAGATATTTAGAAAAGAAACAATGAAATTTAAAGAGATAAGTATCCAAGAAGTAGTCAAAGAACAACCAAACCAGTTCAAAAAGAAGGAAAGTAATAAAATAATAGATATTGGTGAAGTAAAAAAGAAACAGAATTAACAAAACCAAGAGATAATTATTTGTAAAAATTAATGAAATAAATTCTAGCAAGAATAATTTTTTAAAAAAATTAAGGCACAGATAATCTTAAGAATGGAAGAATAGACAGCACAACATAAATGTGGGAGAAACTCTCCCAATAATTATTAGAGAATATTTTAATAATTTTATGATAATACCTTGCAAAACAAAGAATTTTTATAAATAGTACTTATCAAAACTGATATATAGCCATTTAACAAATTGAAAAAGTAGTTTAAAATCTTTCCAATCCCCCGCCAAAAAAAACTATTATGTATTGTTTTGGTGACTCTACCAAATATAGTCATGCACTACATAATAATGTTTTGGCCAACAATGGGCCATGTATATGAGGTGGTCTCATAAGATTATAATGGAGATGAAAAATTCCTATCACTTAGTGATGTAGCCATGGTGATGTTGTAACACAGTGCATTACTCATGTGTTTGTGGTAATGCTGGTGTAAATAAACCTATTGCCCTGCCAGTCATTTAAAACTAGCATATACAATTATGGAAAGTATATAATACTTGATAATGATAATAAAATACTATGTTACTGGTTTACGTATTTACCATACAGTACTTTTTAGTCATTATTTTTAAATGTACTCCTTCTACTTAAAAAACAAAAAAGTTAAAGTTAAACAGCTTCAGGCAGGTCTTTTAGGAGGTAGTCCAGTAGTGGGCATTGTTATCATGGGAGATGACAGCTCCATGTGTTAATGCTCCTGAAGTCCTTGCAGTCGGACAAGAGGTGGAGGTGGAAGACAGTGATATTGCTGATCCTGACCCTGTGTTGTAGGCCTAGGCTAATGTGTGTGTTTGTGACTTCGTTTTTAACAGAAAAGTTTAAAAAGTTAAAAAGTTTTTAAAATGTTTCAATAGAAAAAAAGCTTATAGAATAAGGATGTTAAAGAGAAAATGTTTTTGTATAGCTGTACAATGTATGTTTTAAACTGTTATTACAAAAGAGTCAAAAAGATTTTTAAAAATTTGTAAAGTAAAAATGTTATAGTAAGCTAAGGTTAATTTTATTACTGAAGAAAGAAAACTTATAAAAATAAATTTAGTGTAGCCTAGGTGTACAGTGTTTATAAAGTCTACAGTAGTGTACAGTAGTTGTAGGCCTTTACATTCACTAACTACCTACTTACTGACTCACTTTGAGCAATTTCCAGTCCTGCAAGTTCCATTTCACAGTAATGGCCTACATAGTTGTGCCTTTTTAAAAAAAAAATCTTTTATACCATATTTTTACTGTCCCTTTTCTATGTTTAGATATATAAATACTTGCTATTGTATTACAATTGCCTACAGTACCCAGTATAGTAACATGCTGTACAGGTTTGTAGCCTAGGAACAATAGGCTATACCATCTAGCCTAGTTGTGTAGTAGACTCTGTAATGTTCATAGGTTGGTGTAAGTACACTCCGTAGTGTTCATAGAATGGCAAAATTGCTTAGCAACACATTTCTCAGAACATATCCCCATCATTAAGTGGCACACAACTGTAGGAGTGATCCCTATGTATGGACTGTTCCTGAGACTAGAAAAAGAAGGAATAGTTTTCAATGAATTTAATGAACCCCAGTATAACTCTTATACTAACATAAGATCATGTGAATATAATATCAAGTGGGAATGTGATTAGTATAAAACCAATAGTAAGAACAATTACTACAATGGCAATATCAGTAGCAGTATCTAGTAAATGTGAAGATATGCATGGCCTATATCCTAGGAATTCTACTCCTAGATATATCTCCTCGAAACTCTTGGATGTGCATACCAGGAGACATAACAGAGTGTGTTCACAGCAATATTGTTTATATTAAGAAAAACCTAAAGTGATCCAAATGGTCATTGAGAGAACAGTGACAGAAGAGTGAATAAAGTGCAATATTCATACAATGGAATACTATACAGTTTTTAGAGCAAATGAACTATAGCTAGGCTCATCAATATAGACAAAACATTTTCAAAAGGATATTGACAAAACCAAGCAAAACTAAACAACGTATTGTTTAAGATGACACATATTTGTAGTAAAACTGGAAAGAAAAGTAAAGAGATAATAAATACAAATCTAGGATATTGTTACCTTTGAAGAGGAGCAATCAAGGAAGACATTATATTGACTTTTAAAGTATTGGTGATTAATCTAGGTGGTGGATATGTGAGTATTCTTTAATTACTAATGTTTATGAGTATATATTGTTTATATTAAGCTGTATATATATGAAATATTCATTTATAAAAATTAACTTTAACTTCTGAGATTTTATTATAGAAGAACAAACATTTGAGAATTATCAGAAAAAAATATAAAAAATAAGCTCTTGAAGAATAGTATTACCTACTCTTAACATGTATCATAAATCTAAAATAGGTGAAAGTTTATTAATGACACATGAATAGGATAACATGTAATAGAAGAATACTTTAAAAAGATTCTAATTAATAATCCTTAGAGGAATTTGAAAGTACACTGCAACTAAAAAGAATAGAATGCCATGGGAAGAGAACAATCAGAAAACAGGAAAGATTTTGAAAATTAAATGTATGATTTCCTAAATTCAGAAATTTAGTACAAAGGGTTTGAGGATAAATTCAATAAGTTTTTCCAGAAAGCAGGGCAGAAGGACAAAGAGAAAGTAAAGAGTAAAAGGTTAAGAGATTATTCCAAGAAGTCTTATATCTATTACGTGTTTACTAATAATAATAGCTAGTAATTATACATTGCATGCAGTGTACCAGATACCGTTCTAAGCAATTTATCTGTATTGATTCATTTAATCCTACCAACTAGGATACTCTGATGGGTCCTGCTTTTTTAGATGGTGAAACTGTGGCACAGAGAGCTTAAGTAACTTGCCCAAGGACACATAGCTGATAAGTGGTAAAACTGGAATATGACACTAGGCCAGCAGGCCTAACCAAAATTATACTACCTCTCACTAACATATTAATGCTAAAATGTTAATGTCTATGTGTTTTTGAAAAATAATCACAAAGAAGCAACTTTCTAATTGGTCATTCTGTTTTTAGGGCTGTATTTTGAAGCTAGGAGTCATGCAATTGTTGTGAAGCTTAGAAATTACAATGTTTTAACTAAGTTTTGCCTCAAATTACAGTTTCTCAAACTTTAGAGAAGAGTTTTAAATAATGGAGAATATATGTTAAATTTTTATTCAATTAAGACAAATTTTTTACTAATTTATCAGTAATGCTTTGAAATTGTTTCATTACAATATAAATAGGAATAGCATTTAAGCTACTCAGCATTTATCTTCAGGATATGTATTAGAATTTTGCAGTTTCTATATCTTGATGATACTGGATTTCCAGGGTTACCTTGAAGAACTCTTACGACTTCGAGAGAACCAACTATCTGAATCTGTCTCCCAGAATAAAATACTACTTCAAAGGATTGAAGATTCTGATCTGGCTCATAAACTGGAGAAGGAACAATTAGAATATATAATTGTGGAGCTTCAAGATCAGCTGTAAGTACAAGCCTTTTAGAAAAATGTTGGTAGTATGTAAACATTAAGACAAAATGTCGTGTTTTGATACAGGAGGCAAATTCCAAGAAATCTTATTGCCTGTTAAATTCTTTTTCACCTACACTTTTTTGAAAGTTTACTTATGTTCTTGTTACAAAAGTAATCCATGTTAATTGCAGAAACTTAAAAAAATACAAGAAGAGGCCTGGTGCAGTGGCTTATATCTGTAATCCCCCCACTGGGGAGGCTGAGTTGGGCAGATTGCTTGGGCCCAGGAGTTAGAGACCAGCCTGGGTGACATGGCAAAACCCCATCTCTACTAAAAATACAAAATATTAGCTAGGCATGGTGGCATATGTCTATGGTCCCAGCTACTCAGGAGGCTGAGGCAAGAGGATCACTTGAGTCCAGGAGATCAAGGCTGCAGTGGGCCCTGATTGAGCCACAGCACTCCACTCTGGCTGACAGAGCAAAACTCTGTCAAAAAAAAAAAAAAAAAAAAAAAGGAATAAGAATAAGAAAATACAAGAAGAGAATAAAAATTACCTTCAGTTGTGTTACCCAGCATAAACTGGTTATAACTTGGTGTATATTATTCCAAATGCATATGTATAGTTCTTAAAGTAGTTATTGATTGATTGATTACAAATAGATGGTATTTAGACTAGCGCTACTCAAAGTATAGTGCTGGTATATTAACTGTTACTAGGTTGTACCAGAATGTCACTAAGCAGAGTTTAGGATAGCTGAGTTATTTTTTAAGAGCAAGACTTTTTTTGATGAAGAAAGCAGTATAATAAGCTACTTTCTGGTACAAACCTCTTGTCACTGTTCAAAGCACTTGTACTAATCATATTTTGTCAGGCTTGCTGTGTTCAATTTTTTGTGAAAATTTTCACATATTAATATTTAATCTTAAAAAATAATTTAAATTTTTTTATTTTGAAATAATTTCAAACTTTCAGAAAAATTATACGGACAGTTCAAAGAATTCCCATATGATATTTCCTAGATTCATTATTTTCAACATTTTGCCACATTTGCCTTATAATTCTCTCCCTTTCCCTAAACACACGTACATTTTTTAACCACTTGAGAGGTTGCATACATTATGGTCCTTCATTTCTTACTGCTTCAGTGTCATTCTTAAGAACTAAAATGTTCTCTTATATGATCATAGTTCAGTTGTCAATTAAAGATATTTAAATTGATACGATACTTTCACCTATAGTTCATATTCCAGTTTTGTCAAAAGTTTAAATAATGTCCCTTACTACAAATTTTGTTTCTTTGGTACTGGGTCCAATTCAGGATTGTGTTTGCATGTGGTTGTCAGCCACTTTAAACTTTGAACAGTTTTCAGTCTTTTTCTTGCATAAGATTGATATTTCTAAAGAAAACTAGCTAGAATTCTTATAGAATGTCCCTTAATTTGTGTTTCTTTACTTTTTCCTTATGATTAGAATGAGCTTATCCATTCTTGGCTGGATTACAACATAAGTATTTATATTCTATTGGGGATATGATACCCAGAGGCACATAGTCTGTTGGACCTTTATTAATGATACTAATTTTAATCATTTGGTTAAGGTGTTTTTCTCTTCTGTATAGTTACTGCTGTTCCTTCTGTTCCTTATAAATTAATTAACATGTAATTTATAAGTAGGTAGTTTAAAAATTTCAACTTTTATTTTGCATTCAGGAGGTATATTTGCAGGTTTGTTACATGGATATGTTACATGATGCTGAGATTTGCGGTATGATTGATCCTGTCACCCAGGTAGTGAGCATAGTACTCAATAGGTAGTTTTTCAGCCCTTACCCCCCACCCTTCCTCTCCCTTCTCATAGTCCCCTGTGTCTAATAATGCCACCTTTATGGCCACGTGTACCTATTATTTAACTACCAGCTATAAGTGAGAACATGAGGTATTTGGTTTTCTGTTTCTGCATTAATTCACTTAGGATAATGGCCTCTAGCTGCATCCATGTTGCTGCAAAGGATATGAGTTCATTCTTTTTTATGGCTGCATAGTAGTCCATGGTATTGATGTACCACATTTTCTTTATCCAATCCACTGTGAATGAGCTCCTCAGTTGATTCTATGACTTTGCTATTGTCAATAGTGCTGTGATGAACATAGGAGTGCATGTCTATTTGGCAGACCAATTTATTTTCTTTTGGATATATACCTAGTAATGGTATTGCTGGGTTGAATGGTAATTCTGTTTTAAGTTATTTGAGAAATCTCCAAACTGCTTTCCACAGTGGCTGAACTAATTCATTTCCATCAACAGAGTGTAAGCATTCCCTTTTCTCCATAGCCTTATCATCTGTTGTTTTGCAACTTTTTAATAATAGCCATCTGAGTGGTGTCAGAATGGTTTTGATTTGCATTTGTCTAATTATTGTGTTGAGCATTTTTTCACATTTGTTGGTTGCTTGTATGTCTTCTTTTAAGTATCTGTTCATGTCCCTTGCCCACTTTTTACTGGGGTTATTTGTTTTTTTCTTGTTGATTTAAGTTCCTTACAGGTTCTAGATATTAGACATTTGTTGGATGCATAGTTTGTGAGTATTTTTCCCCAATCTGTAGGTTGTCTGTTTACTCTGTTGATAGTTTCTTTTGCTGTGTAGAAGCTCTTTAGTTTAATTAGGTCCCACTTGTCAATTTTTGTTTTTGTTGTAATTGCTTTTGAGGACTTAGTCATAAATTCTTTTCCATATGTGACATTATTCTGCATATGGCTACCCAGCTATCACAGCACCGCTTATTGAATAGGGAGTCCTTTCTCCATTGCTTATTTTTGTCAACTTTGTCAAAGATAAGATGGATTGTGGGTATGTAGCTTTATTTCTAGGTTCTCTGTTCTGTTCCATTGGACTTTGTGTCTATTTGTGTAACAGTACCATTCTGTTTTGGTTACTGTAGACTTCCTTGTAATATGGTTTAAAGTCGGGTAACGTGATGCCTCCAGCTTTGTTATTTTTTATTAGGATTGATTTGGCTATTTTGGTTCCATATTAATTTTAGAATTTCTTTTCTAATTCTGTGAAAAATGATTTTGGTATTTTAATAGGGATAGCAGTCAATCATGCAATTTGTTCTGTAGGTTGCTTTGGGCAGTATGGTCATTTTCACAGTATTGATTCTTCCAATTCATGAGCACGGAATGTTTTTCCATTTGTTTATGTCATTTGTGATTTCTTTCAGCAGTGTTTTGTAGTTCTCCTTGTAGAGATCTTTCACCAAATTGTTTAGATGTATTCCCAGGTATTTTGTGCATGTGTAGCTGTTGTAAATGGGATTGTGTTTTTGAGGTAACTCTCAGCTTGACCGTTATTGGTGTATAGAAGTACAACTGATTTTTATGCATTGATTTTATACCCTGAAACTTTACTGAAGTTGTTCTTCAGTTCTAGGAGCCTGCTGGTGGCCGTCAAGGTTTTCTAGGTATATAATTATATCATCAGGAAAGAGAGACAATATGACTTCTCTTTTACCTATTTGGATGCTTTTTATTTCTTTCTTTTTCCTATTGCTCTGGCTAGGACTTCTAGTACTATGTTGAATAGGAGTGGCCAGAGTGGGTGTCCTTGTCTTATTCCACTTCCCAAGGGGAATGTTTCCAGCCTTTGCCCATTCAGTATGATGTTGGCTGTGGGTTTGTCATAGATGGCTCTTATTATTTTAAGATACATTCCCTCAAAACCTAGTTTTTTGAGGGTTTTTATCATGAAGGGATGTTGGATTTTATCGAAAGCTTTTTCTATGTCTATTGATATGATCATACAGTTTTTGTTTTTTATTCTGTTTATGTGGTAGATCACATTTCTTGATTTGCTTATTTTGAGCCATCCTTGCATCCAGGAATAAAGTCTACTTGATCATAGTTAACTAACTTTTAGAGGTGCTGCTAGATTTAGTTTGGTAGTATTTTATCAAGTATCTTTTCCTCTATCTTCATTAGGGATACTGGCCTATAGTTTTCCTTTTTTGTTTTGTCTTTCATTTTGGTATCAAGATGATGCTGGCTTCCTAGAATGTGTTACAGAAGAGTCCATCCTCCTTGGTATTTTGGAATAGTTTCAGTAGGATTGACACCAGCTCTTCTTTGTTTGTCTGGTAGAATACAACTATGAATATATCTGGTCCAGGACTTTTCTTAGTTGGTAGGTTTCTTATTACTGTTTTAGAGCTTATTTCTCTGATCAGGTTCTCAATTTCTTCCTGGTTTAATCTTGGGAGATTGTGTGTTTCCGGCAACTTATCAATTTCCTCTAGATTTTCTAGTTTGTGTGCATAAAACTGTTCGTAATAGTCTCTGAAGATATTTTGTATTTCTGTGGGATTAGCTGTAATGTCAACTCTGTCATTTCTCATTGTGCTTATTTGGATCTTCTTTCTTTTTTTCTTTGATAATAGCTAACAGTCTGTCAATCTTGTTTATCCTTTCAAAGAAATGATGTTTGGTTTTATTGATCCTTTGAGTAGGTTTTTGTGTCTCAGTTTTGTTCAGTTCTGCTCTGATTTCAGTTATTTCTTTTCTTCTTCTAGCTCTGGGGTTAATTTATTTTTGTTATTTTAGTTCCTCTAGGTACGATGTCAGAGTGTTGATTTAAGATCTTTCTAACTTCTTGATGTAAACATTTAGTGATAAAAACTTTTAACACTATTTTTGCTGCATCCCAGAGATTTTGGTATGTTGTATCTCTTTTTCATTTATTTTAAAGAATTTTTAAATTTCTGTCTTAACTTCATTGTTTACTTAAAAGTTATTCAGGTGTAAGTTGTTTGGTGCCAATGTGATTGTGTGATTTTGAGAGATTTTCTTGCTATTCACTTCAATTTTTCTTCCACTGTGGTCCACATATATGCTTGGTATGATTTCAGGTTTTTAGAAATTTGTTTGGACTTGCTTTATGGCCAAGCATGTGGTCAAACTTAGAATATGTTCAGTGTGCCAATGAAAATAAAGTATATTGTGTGGTTGATGGGTATTCTTTAGATGTCTATTAGGTCCAATTGGACAAGTCAAATTTACATCCAGAGTTTGTTAAGTTTTCTGCATTAATGATCCATCTAATGCCGTTAATGGGGTATTGAAGTCCACTACTATTATTGTGTGGTTAAGTCTTTTGTAGGTCTAGAAGTACTTGCTTTATGAATCTGGGTGCTCCAATGTCAGTGTGTGTGTGTGTGTATGTGTGTGTGCGTGTGTGTGTGTGTGTGTGTGTGTGTATATGACAGTTAAGTCTTTGTTGTATTGAACTCTTTATCATTATGTAATGACCGTAATGACCTTCTTTGTCCTTTTTTAGTGTTGTTTCTTTAAAGTATGCTTTATCCGATATAAGAATAGGACCCCCTGCTCTTTTTTGTTTTTAGTTTGCATGGTAAATCTTTCTTCATGTCTTTACTTTGAGCCTGTGGGTTTCATTATGTGTGAGATGGTTCTCTTGAAGATAGCAAGTGGTTGGGTCTTGTTCTATTAGCCGCCTTGCCTCTCTGTGTTTTTTAAGTGGGGCATTTAGACCATTTACATTCATGGTTAATATCGCTATGTGATGTTTTGATCCTATCCTGGTGCTGTTAGCTGGTTGCTTTGTAGTCTTGATTTTTTAGTCTCGATAGGGTCTGCAGGCTATGTATTTAAGTGTGTTTTTGTGGTAGTACATATTGTTATTTCATTTCTGTGTCTACAACTCCCTCAAGGATCTCTTGCAAGGCTGGTCTATTGGTAATGAATTTTCACAGTGATTGCTTGTCTGGAAAATATTATACATTTCCTTTTCTTATGAAGCTTAGTTTGGTGGGATATTAAATTCTTGACTGGTATTTCTTTTCTTTAAGAATGCTGAAAATATGTTCCCAGTCTTCTCTGGCGTGTATAGTTTCTGTTGGGAAGTCTACTGTTAGCCTGATAGGATCCCCTTTGTAAGTGATATGACCCTTTTCTGTAGCTACCTTTGAGATTTTTTCTTTCACGTTGACCTGGAAAGTCTGAAGATTCTGTGTCTTGGGGGTGGTCATCTTGTATAGTATCTCATAGAGGTTCTCTGAATTTTTTTGAATTTGTTTGCTAACCTATCTAGTGAGATCAGGGAAATTTTTCAGTTCCAGAAGTTCACTTTAGTTCTTTCTTAAAATGACTATGTTGTCATTCAACTCTTAGATCATTTCACTGGCTTCCTTGAAATGGATTTCAACTTTCTTTTCAATCTTGCCATCTAGATTTTGAATTCTATGTATGTCACTTCTGATATTTCACTCTGGTTAGGATTCATTGCTGGGGAGCTAGTGTGATCCTTTAGAGGTAAGGAAATTCTCTGAGTTTTTGAATTGCTAGAGTTCTTGTGCTAATTTTATCTCATCTGAGGGGGCTAGTGTTTCTTTTTCTTTTATAAACTGCTCACATTTGGATGGGGCTTGTTTTCATTTTCGTTTTTTAATCCCTTGAGGGTTTGACTGTTGTGTATGTTGTGTATAGTTGGTTGGCTTTGTTTTTGTGTCTTTTCAGAGGGCCAAGGTTCTGTAGGAGTTCCTTAGTTTGGGCTAGTTTCCTCATTGGGTTTCACAGGCATTGTGTGCTAAAGGAATTTATTTTTGTTTGGTGGTGTAATTCAGGCTGTGATGCAGTAGATGGCATTTAAGAGTAAGGGCTGGCAGATATGCTTACTCAGCTATAAGCCTCCTTTGTATTTCAGTGCCTTCATAGTGCTTTGGGGGAGGGAGAGATGTGGTGGTAGGGGAGATGTGGTGAGGGGAGATGTGGTTGGGGGAGATGTGGTAGGGGGGAGATGTTGTTGGGGGGTAGAAGATTACCCCCTCACTAAGTCTGTTCCTAGGTTTTGGGGGAACCCCTCCTATCATGGATGTCCTGCCTATGTTTCCTTAGCCCTAAGGGGGACTCTGGTTGGCTGCATAAAAGGTCCCCTCCTTTAGGGACCTCTCAAGCTGAAGCTTAGATCACCAGAGACTCACAGCTTCCTGGGGACCCACTGGTCCTCTGAGCTTGGCAGAGTCAGAGTAGGTTGTGGGATATGTCTTTGGTGTTCTGGTGATTAACTGGGTCAAGGGCATAGGATCCCCAGGCAGTGTGTTGGTGCCACGGATTTATAGCTCGTGTGGTGCCTGCAGCCCAGGGTTTTTAGCCTGGAAAATGGCTGTGGGATCCCCCAAACAGATCTCCCTCCAGTGTCTGCCCCAGGAACAGACCTAACCAGCTAGATTTGTCCCAAGCTTTCTGTGCTGAAATTGCGGGGCTGTCCCAAGTGTTCCAGGCCATGGGGCTCCCTCAAGCAGAAGGTACGACTGGTCAACAGACTGAACCCTTCCCAGGCTGGTCTTGTGGAAGGAAGGATGCCCAGCTCCCTTGGCAGCACATGAACTCACGCCTCCCTGTTTGTGTTCTGAGTGGGGGCTCCCTCCTCACTAGAGCTGTAACCACAGATCCCAGTTCTGGAACCCTGGACAGTGTACTCCAACCCTGGGAGGTTGGGACTGGGCCTGCAGCTTTGTCCTCTGGCCCCATGGGGTTGAACACCAGCTGTGCTGGGGAAGCTAAACTGCTCCCAGGTCACTGGCAAAACACTCAGGCGGGGCAGTGCAGGCTGTGCTCTGTGCACCCTCTTACAGGAATGGCGAGGCAGGTGGCTTGAGAGGAGCTGGAAGACAAGGGGGCATGTGGATCAGCCTTGCCCAATCCCATGAGAAAGGGAGCACTACTTTCTCCTGGCTCTGCAGTCAGTAGGGGCTCCAGTCACTCAGAGCAAGATGGAGAGACTTAGGGGATGGGAACCTATGGTTGCCTTTTGCTGTAGCTGTCTCATGTTCCATGAACCCTTCTGAGCTCTGCACAGGTTTGAGCTCTGCCTCTGCATACTCTGTGGGCAATTCCTTTGCCAACTCAAATGTCTGTGTGGGTTGTGGGATCTTTTATAGTTAGGATCCCCGAGGTGTGGTGTTCTGTAGTTCCTTCACTCCCCCCTTGCTTTGGCTCTGTTCAGGACCGAGAGCTGGTCCTTGTGCTAAGAGATTCTATGCAGGCTTTCCAACTTCCTTTTCAACCTTGGTGTCTGCATCACCTCTCTCTCAACTTTCAGTGTTTTCTCTCAAACAATCTGTTTGAAATGTGATGGTTTACTTGATATTTTGGTTTCTCTTGAAGGGAGATGTGTTTCCTGGCTATATCTAATTGGCCATCTTGTCCCCTGCCTCCTAAAAACGTTCCTAGAATTGGACTCTGCAGACACTGTCCCAGTAGCAGCCCAGCTCCACTTCCTCCTTCCAGTGTTATTTTGTAATGAGATACTTTGAGACTAAGTAAATATAAAAGATGATTTTTAAAGTTAGAAAGTTTTATTAAGGAACAAAAAATTTTAATATTTTTTAGGAATTTGTATTTTGATGAAAAGAATTATGTTTACATATTTTTTCTTCTTTTTTTTAGTGGTATTTTAAAGAGAGTTTGTCCTATGGGGCATCACTGGGTAGGGAAGAGATTAACACCTTTCTTAACCCCTTGCTTCCATTAGCAGGGAGAAAAATATCAAGAGCCAAACAGTAGAGATTTCTGGTTATTAAAAACCAGATTTCTGGTTATATAAAATTATAATTTTACAATTAAAATATTAAGAAGATAATTTCATTTTTCTTTTACAAACAATACTGGTAGTTTAAATGCTTTTAACATAAAAATAATTATGAAATCACTTTATTTTTTCAAAAGAGATGTTTTCATTTTAAGAATTAAATTTAAATGGATCACATTTATCTTACTTTGGATAATTGAAAGGAAACAAAGACTTTCAAACTTTCAAGTTTGAGAAATTAATCTACCTGAGTTATGATTTTGTCATATTTCTGGATGTAGGAGTACCATTGATCCTCTTGATTTTTGCAAAGGAAGCTTTCAGTTGTCTTTAATAACCTTAATTTAATACCTTTAATTTTAATTAAATATTACTGGAGCAACAAAATAATTATGGCCACTGATCAGAATTAGACTATTTTCTTGAGTTTAGAGGTTAAAGATTCACTTTCATATAGTATGGCTTCAATTTTTAGATAGGCATAAGGCATAAATTGGTGTCTTCTAAGATTCTTTCATACAAAAACCACTTTCAAGGATATTGAACAGGAGCATAAGATACATTTCTTTGTGAATGTTCACAATTCACTACTTTATCAGAATCAGCTTTAAGAAATGCAGAACAGTGTGGATATTTTTGCAGCTATAGTGAAAGAGTGAATATGTTTTATCATTATCTTGCTGAGATTTTTAAAAAATCAACTGTCAAGAAGGCCTATAATCAAAGTTGGGCATTGAAATTTCCTTTGTTACTCCTGAGAAGATAAAAGTAGCCCTCAGAAAATTAAAATTGTAAAGGAAAAGGCCAGAGAAGGAATACTGATAGGTAGAATATGAGGCATGTAATATTTGCTTCTACATTGTGTTGATTTTTTTTCCTGGGCAATTTAAATCCTGAGTCACTTAGTTTTATGTATTTCTTGATGATTAGATGTATTTTGAATTACTATTAAAATGCTTTTTGATTATGTCATTGAATACTCATAAAATATATACATTTTGTAGTTTGGGCAACAGAGTACAAGTTAGTGTGGAGTATTACAGGAGCATTCTAAAGCTGTCTTGAAAATCAGGACTGTGCTCTACACTTTCCAGTTGTGAGGTCTTAATATTTCTTCATCTATATAACAGAGATAACATACTCACTTTGTGAACCATTATGAGTATTAATGGTGTTAAGTATATAAAAAAGAAGGCATTCAAAGGTTTATTCCTCTGCTTTTATATATGGGAACCTTAAAATCTCCTTTATAAATTCACTCAGGGAGATAAGTAGAAAATTAAAATCTTATGTCAAAATGCTACGGATCAAACAATGAGTTTTGACTCTATCATCCCCAAGTTCCAAGAAACTCACTTTTGAGTTCTGATTTCCAAACGGCAATGGGATTAATCTTTTAAATAATAGTATTTGTATGTACCATGCCTGTAAGACATATGTGTTTGCCTAACAGGTATCACTTGTAACTGTAATTCTTTTTGTCAGTCATATGTTTGATGCAATACTAATTTAAAGTATTTTAAAAGGCATTGACAAAGGTATATTTGAATGATTAAGATTATGGTGGGCCAAGCACAGTGGCTCATGCCAGTAATCCCAGAGCTTTGAGAGGCCAAGGCGAGAGAATCACTTGAGGCCTGCAGTTCAAGACCAGCCTGGAAAACACAGCAAGACCCCCATCTCTACAAAATACGAAAAATTAGTTGGGTGTGGTGCTGTGTGCCTGTAGTCCTAGTTTTTTGGGAGGAACTATGATGGCATAAGTGCATTCCAGTCTGGGAAACAGAGTGAGACACTGTGTCCAAAACAAAGAGAAAAAGATTTTGGTGGTTAGAATATTTAAGTATTGAATCATTTCAATCTTCTACTATTATGATTAGTAATAATAGTATAATTTCATTGGGAGATACAGGATTATTCTAGGTTTTGGTTCTTATGGTTTTATGGAAATCTGTGTACAGCTTGACTTTAGTTGGCTCCAGTAACTGTTTTAACTCTTATTTATATATTAAATTTTATTCAATAAAAGAAATATAAACAAGCTTAAAGTACCAATTGTACTTTGGATCAGTATATGGAAAGTTTGTTAAAAGATTAAAAAATGTATTTGTTTATGGCCTTTTCAAAACTTATTGTCATAATTATTTATGCTAATTGGTGGAAAAACTTCAGTTTTGAATTTAGTATTTTTCAGTAAACATATATTTAAATGTATACTTTGTACCTGAGATTGCCCAAGTAGTTGAGAATATCGACAATAATAAGGCATGTTCTCTTTTTACATGGGATTCAAAATCTCCTGAAGTAGTTAGATTTAACATCATCAATCACATTGTTACTTGAAGGGTGCCATATATAAGAGAGGGGTTTTGTCAACATCTAGAGGTCCAGACTGTCAGATAGATGATCTATTGTACAAATGATTCTTTGTAAAACATGCATTCCAACCTCAGGAATAAATAGCCACAGAACAGCGTGCAAAGCTTGAACACATTTGTCATATTTAACACCAATAATTGTTTTCTGTTTTGTTTTCCTAGTTAGCTGATGAATGTTTTTTCTCTTTATGGTTTGAAAGATTATGGCAACAGTAACCTGTCCTATATGGTTTCCTAGTAAAGAAACTGAAGTGTCACTCATAGTGAAATATAAGTAAAGAATAATTCATTGTTAAAACTAGGCCATTGTTACAGTTGAAAAGCCAATTTAGTGTAGTTCGTAGTGAGTACTGATGGCATGATCTATCAGCCTACAAACCATAAGTCAGTGATACTATGCCATTCTGATGCACAAGTTTAAGATGAGTGATATGAATCCTAACAAGAGTGCAATGATGACATTATAACGGACAGATTATGACAGTTCCTACTCATCTGGTCATGTGTACATTTTGGCAGGTAATAATTCTAATTAAAATTTAAAATTAAAATCATGTTAATATGTATTATATAATCTACTGCCCATATATGGATGAAAAATCAAGAAAATGTATCCAGAAGAGAAAAATGCCAAGCCCCAGAAGGATAAACCATGTTCTATTGCACTTCCTTGGGTATTAATCGGAAATTAGATATTACAACAGGAAAGAGTAGTAATTTGATATTGATAGTATTTCCTCTGCCTGAAGAAAGAGCAAGAACAACTTTGTATTGTGGTTTGAGTGCCAGCTTACCCTCAGTATAACAGAACATAAAGTAAATTATTAAAGTTTTTGACTGCCATCCTTGGCCCCTAGACAGCATCTCTGGACTCACCCAGGGCCTGGGCAACTCACTGCCCTGAAGGGAAGGACACAAGCCTGGCTGGCTTCACTATCTGCTGATCCTGGAACCCTAGGGCCTTGAGTGAACATAGGTGGTAGTCTGGTAGTGGTTGCAGCAGTGCTTGGGTGAGACCCAGTGCTGTCCTAGCTTCAGGTATGACCTAGTGCAGTCCCAGTGATGGTGGCCATAGGAGGGCTTACATCACCACACCCCCAGTTCCAGGTGGCTGAACACAGAGAGACACCCTGTTTGTTTGGGAGAAAGTAAGGGAAAAGGACAATAGTCTTTTCCTGGTAATCCAGGGAATTCTTCCAGATCTTATCCAAGACCACTAAGGCAGTACCTCTACGAGTCTGCAAAAACCACAGTGTTATTGGGCTTGGGGCCAACTCCCATTGACTACCTGGAAAGCCTTCTCAAAAAGAATGGGCACAAACATGTCCAGACTGCAAAGACTACAATAAATAGTTAACTCTTCAATGCCCCAAGACTGACAAATGTCTACAAACATCAGACCATCCAGGAAAACATGGCTTCACCAAATGACCTAAATAAATCAACTTGGAGTCCTGGAGAAATAGGGATATGTGAACTTAGAGAGAGAATTCAAAATAGCTGTTTTGAGGAAACTAAAAGAAATTAAAATAATACAGGTAAGTAATTTGGAATTCTATCATAAATTTAACAAAGAGATTGAAATAATTAAAAAGAGTCAAACAGAAATTCCACAGCTGAAAAATGCAATTGATATACTGAAGAATGCATCAGAGTCCCTTAATAGCAGAATTGATCAAGCAGAAGAAAGAATTAGTGAACTCAAAGACAGGCTATTTGAAAATTCAGAGTCAGAGGAGACAAAAAAATAGAAAAAGAATAAAGCACACCTGCAAGATTTAGCAAATAGCCTCAAAAGAGCAAATCTAAGTCATTCACCTTGAAGAGGAGGTAGACAGAGAGATTGGGTTAGAAAGTTTATTTAAAGGGATAATAACAGAGAACATCCCAAACCTGGAGAAAAATATCAGTATTCAAATACAGGAAGGTTATAGAACACCAGGCAGATTTAACCCAAAGAAGACTACCTTGAGGCATTTAATAAACTTGCAGAGGTCAAGGATAAAGAAAGGGTCCTAAAAGCAAGAGAAAAGGAACAAATAACATCCAAAGAGCTCCAATATGTCTGGCAGCAGACTTCTCAGTGGAAATCTTACAGGTCCGAAGAGAGTGGCATCACATATTTAAAGTACTGAAAGAAAAAAAATTATCCTTAAATAGTATATCCAATGAAAATATCCTTCAAACATGAAGGAGAAATAGACTTTCCCAGACACACAAAAGCTGAGGGATTTCATCAACATCAGACCTGTCCTACCACAAATGCTGGAGGGAGATCTTCAATCTTCATGAAAAGGATGTTAATGAGTAAGAAGAAATTATCAGAAGGTATAAAACTCACTGGTAATAGCCACAGAAAAACAGACTATTATAGTACTATAACTGTGGTATGCAAACCACTCAAGTAAAAAGACTAAATGATGAACCAATAAAAAATAACTACAATAATTTTTCAAGACATAGTACAGTAAGACATAAAGAGAAACAAAAATGTAAAAAGCAGGGGTATAAAGTTAAAGTGTAGAGTGTTTATTAGTTTTTGCTTGTGTGTGTGTGTGTTTATGTAATGAATGTCATCAGTTTGAAATAATGGGTTATAAGACAGAATTTGGAAGCCTGATGGTAACTACAAATTGAAAAACATAGATACACAAAAAATAAAATGCAAGAAATCAAACCATAACACCAGAGAAAATCACTTTCACAAAAAGGAATACAGGAAGGATGGAAAGAAGAAAGAAAAGACCACAAAGCAACCAGAAAACAAAATGATAGGAGTAATCCCCTTCTTATAGATAACAACATTGAATGTAAAGAGACTAAACTCTCCAACGAAAAGACATAGAGTCACTTAATGGATGAAAAAACAAGACCCAAAGATCTGTTATCTATAAGAAACACACTTTACCTATAAAGATACACACAGAATGAAAATTAAGGGATGGAAAGAGATAGTCCAAGCAAATGGAAACTGAAAAAAGATCAGGAGTAGCTATACTTATATCAGACAAAATAGACTCCAATCCAAACTATAAGAAGAGAGAAAGAAAGTCCTTAATGATAAAGGGACCAATTCAGTAGGGGGCTATAATATTTGTAAATATACATGCAGCCAACACTGGAGCACTCAGATATGTAAAGCAAATATTATTAGAGCTAAACAGAGAGATAGATCTGAATACAATAATAGCTGGAGACTTTAACACCCCACCTTCAGCATTGGACAGATCTTTCAGATACAAAATCAACAAAGAAACATTGGATGTAATCTGCACTATAGACCAAATGGATCTCATAGATATTTACAGAACATTTCATCCAATGGCTAGAGAATACATGTTCTTTTCCTTAGCACATGGATGATTCTCAAGGATACACCCTATGTTAAGTCACAAAACAAGTCTTAAAACATTCAAAAAAATTGAAATAATATCAAGCATCTTCTCTAACCACAATGGAATATAACTAGAAATCAATAATGAGAAATTTTTGCAAACTGTACAAACACATGGAAATTGATATACTCCTGAATGACCAGTGGGTCAGGAAGTAATTAAGAAAGAAATGAAAAAGTTTATTGAAACAAATGTTAATGGAAGCAGAACATATCAAAACCTATGGGATACACTGAAAGCAGTCCTACGAGGGAACTTCATACCTAAAAGTTCCTATATCAAAAAAGAAGAAAAACTTCAAATAAATAACCTAATGATGCATCTTAAAGAACTAGAAAGGCAAAAGCAAACCAAAATTGATGGAAGAAAAGAAATAATAAAGTGCAGAATAAATGAAATTGAAATGAAATGAAAACTATACAAAAGATTGATGAAAGAAAAAGTTGTTTTGAAAAGATAAACAAAATGGACAAACCCTTGCCGGACTAATGAAGAAAAAAGGGAGAAGACCCAAATAAATAAAATCAGAGATTAAAAAGAGAAGACATTACAACTGATTCTGCAGAAATTCAAAGGATCATTAGTGGCTACTATTAACAACTTTACGTCAATAAATTGGAAAATCTAGAGGAAATGGATAAATTCCTAGTCACTTACAACCTACCATTATTGAACCATGAAGAAATCCAAAACCTGAACAGATCAATAACTAGTAATGAGATTTAAACCATAATAAAAAGCGTCATAGTAAGGAAAACCCAAGGACCCAATGGCTTCACTGCTAAATTCCACCAAACATTTAAAGAAGAAGTAATACCAATCCTACTCAACTAAAAATATAGAGGAGGAATGAATACTTCCAAATTCATTCTATGATACCAGAACCAGACAAAGATATATCAAAAAAAGAAAACTACAGGCCAATGTCTCTGAAGAACATTGATGCAGAAATCCTCAAAAGTATATAGCAAACCAAATTCAACAATACACTAAAAATATCATTCATCATGACCAAGTGGGATTTATCTCAGGGATATAAGGATGGTTCAACATATGCAAAGCAATCAGTGTGATACATCATATCAACAGAATGAAGGATTAAAAACCATATGATCATTTCAATCATTGCTGAAAAAGCATTTGATAACATTCAACATTCCTTCATCATTTAAAAAAACACTCAAAAAACTGAGTTTTTTTTGAGAAGGAACATACCTCAAAATAATAAAAGCTATATACAACAGATCCACAGCTAGTATCATACTGAATGGGGAAAAAGTGAAAACCTTTCCTGTAAGATCTGGAGCACACATGAATATTTACTTTCACTGCTGTCATTCAGTAATAGTACTGGAAGTCCTAGCTAGAGCAATCAGAGAAGGGAAAGAAACAAAGGTCATCCAAGTTGGAAAGAAAAATGTCCAATTATCCTTGTTTGCAGATGATATGATCTTATATTTGGAAAAACTAAAGACTCCACCAAAAAACTATTAAAACTGATAAACAAATTCAGTAAAGTTGCGGGATACAAAATCAACATACAAAAATTAGGAGCATTTCTATATGCCAACAATGAATTATCTAAAAATGAAATAAAGAAATGTAATCCCATTTACAATAGCCATAAATTAAATACCTAGGAATTACTCAAGGAAGTGAAAGTTCTCTACAATAAAAACTGTAGAACAGGCCAGACGCAGCGGCTCACGCCTGTAATCCCAGCACTTTGGGAGGCCGAGGTGGGTGGATCACGAGGTCAAGAGATCAAGATCATCCTGGCCAACATGGTAAAACCCCATCTCTACTAAAAATACAAAAATTAGCTGGGTGTGGTGGCACATGCCTGTAGTCCTAGCTACTCAGGAGGCTGAAGCAGGAGAATTGCTTGAACCCAGGAGGCGGAGGTTTCAGTGAGCTGAGATCATGCCACTGCACTCCAGCCTGATGACAGAGCCAGACTCTGTCTAAAGAACAAAACAAAACAAAACAAAAAATCCTGTAAAATACTAATGAAAGAAATTGAAGAGGACACCAAAAAATAGAAAGATATTCCATGTTCATGGATTAGGATAATCAATATTATTAAAATGTCCATTGTACCCAAAGAAATCTACAGATTCAATGCAATTCCTATCAAAATACCAATGAGAGTCTGTATAGAAACAAAAAAAAAAAACCTAACATTTTTATGGAACCACAAAAAACCCAGAATAGCTAAAGCTATCTTGAACAAACAGAACACTGAAAGAATCACATTACCTGACCAGATTATACTACAGAGCTATCATAACCAAAAAAGCATGGTATTGACATTAAAAAAGTGTAGACCAGTGGAATATAATAGACAACCAAGAAACAAATCCACATACCTACAGTGATCTATTTTTGACAAAGTTGCCAAATAAATACACTGGGGAAAAAGACAGTGTTTTCTATAAATAAACCAGATATCCGTATACTGAAGAATGAAACTAGACCTGTATCTCTCACCATATACAAAAATCAAATCAAAATCAGTCAAAGACTTAAATAACTAAGATCTCAAACTATGAAGCTACTACAGGAAAACTTTGAAGACACTCTCTAGGACATTGGTCTGGGCAAAAACTTCTTGAATAATAGTGTCCCACAAGCATAGGCAACCAAAGCAAAAATGGACAAATGAGATCACATCAAGTTAAAAAGCCTCTGCATAGCAAAGAAAACAATCAACAAAGTAAAGACACAACCCCACATAGTGGGAGAAAATATTTGCAAACTATCCATCTGACAAAAGATTAATAATCAGAATATAAGGAATTCAAACAACTCAATAGGAAAAAAATCAAATTATCTGATTAAAAAGTGGGCAAAAGATTTGAATTGATATTTCTCAAAAGAAGACATACAAATGGCAAACAGGCATATGAAAAGGTGCTCAACATCACTGATCATCAGAGAAATGCAAATCAAAATTACAATGAGATATCATCTCACCCCAGTTAAAATGGCTTCTATCCAAAAGATAGGCAATAACAAATGCTGGCAAAGATGTGGAGTAAACTAAACCCCTGTACACTGTTGGTGGGAATGTAAATTAGTACAACCACTATGAAGAACAGTTTGGAGGTTCCTCAAGAAATTAAAAATAATGGCTGGGCATGGTGGCTCAAGCCTGTAATCCCAACACTTTAGGAGTCCAAGGCAAGTGGATCACCTGAGGTCAGGAGTTTGAGACCAGCCTGGCCAACACGGGGAAACCCCGTCTCTACTAAAAATACAAAAAAAAAAAAAAAAATAGCCAGGCATGGTGGCGGACGCCTGTAGTCCCAGCTACTCGGGAGGCTGAGGTAGGGAGAATTGCTTGAACTTGGGAGGTAGAGGTTGCAGTGAGCCGAGATCATGCCACTGCACTCCAGCCTGAGCGTCAAGAGTGAGACTTTGTCTCCAAAACACTAAATAAATAAAAATAAATAATGTTACCCCATATGATCCAGCAATCCCACCCCTTGGTATATACCCAAAAGAAAGGCAATCAGTATATTGAAGAAATATCTACACTCCCAAGTTTTTGCATCATAATTTACAATAGCCAAGATTTGGAAGCAACCTAAGTGCCCATACACAGATGAATGGATAAAGAAAATGTGGTACTTATACATAATGGAGTACTATTCAGCAGTAAAGAAGAATGAGATCCTGTTATTTGCAACAACTTGGGTGGAATTGGAGGTCACTGTGTTAAGTGAAATAAGCCAGGAAGAGAAAGAAAAATATTTCATGTTATCACATATTTTTGGTATATAAAAATCAAAACAATTGAACTAATGGACATAGGGAGTAGGAAGATGTTTATCAGAGCCTGGGAAGAGTAGTGAGGGGGGTTGGGGATGGAAGTAGGGATGGTTAATGGGTACAACAAAAATAATTAGAATGAATAAGACCTAGTATTTGATAGTACAACAGATTATCATCAATAATAATCTTATTTTATATTTAAAAATAACTAAAAGTAAAATCGGATTGCTGGTAACATAAAGGATAAAAGTTTAAGGGGATGGCCCTACTCTTCATGATGTGATTATTACACAATGTGTGCTTGTATCAAAATGTCTCATGTACGACATAAAAACATAACATCTACTCTGTACCAACAAAAACTTTAAAAAGAAAGAAATTCTGGAGGCCAGAAGGCAGTGGGCAAATTTTTCAATGTGCTAAAAGAAAAAAACTGTCAACCATGTTTCATATAGCCAGCAAAACTGCCCTTCAAAAATAAGAGAGACGTTAAGGTGTTCCTGGATAAATATAAGCTGAAGACATTCATTACTACTAGACCTGCCTTGCAAGAGGGAGTCCTGCAAGGTAAAATTAAAGAACACCAGACAGTAATTTAAAGCTGTATGAAGAAATAAATGTATCAGTAAGGATATACCATGGATAATTATAAAATCTTGTAGTATTGTGACAATGGTTCGTAACTCAACTTTTGTTTTCTCTTAAGAGACTAATACATTTAATGAAAACAATTATTAGTCTAAAAGCTAATTTGGTTTGTAACTCCACATTTTGTTTTCTACATAATTTATGGGACTAATGGGTTTAAAAGTAATATTAGTTTATGTTTGGGGGCACAAAGTGTATAAAGATGTAATTTTGTGACAGTAACGGAAAAGTTTGGGGACATAGCTGTAAAGGAGCAGAGTTTAAAGAATATAAAATATGAATAACTTTATATATAGACTGCATCATAAAATAATATCCTGAATAGATTTGGTTAAATAAGTACATTATTAAAATTTCTGTTTCTCTTTAATGTGGGTACTAGAAAATTAAACTTTTAAAGTCGTTTCTGATGGGTTTCTGGGTGTTTCTGATGGGCAGTCAGGGCTGAGAACTGCTGCTCTATGGGGCTGGGTTAAATTTAAGTTTAAATTTTTTTAGCAGGAGTATTTTATAGATGATGCTGTGGACTTCACATTGTATCATATTTGAAGCACACTGGTTGTCCCACTTTTAGTGATTGTAAGATCAGGCAGTGGATTCAGGTGGTGACAGCCTAGTTTCTCCTATGGAAAAGTTCCTGTCAGCCTTTCATTTAATGGCTTAATTGGGTGAGCATTGCCTAAAGCAGTTGATTAATTAGGGTTTGTAATGGGTGATTTCCCAGCTGTTAGTCATTTCATACTTATTGTCTGGAATTAACTATAAAGAAGAACTTTCCCTCATCAGTTAGGGTTTTTTGGTGGTTGCCCTGAAATTCAGTTCTTATGGAATATTGTTAAGTTTTAGAGTAAGACACTGATGTCCTGCCTCTTTTTAATAGTTTCTAATGAGATGATGATTTTTGTTTCTTATTTTTCCTCCTTTTATTATTTTGAACTTGTTACAGTTAGAATTCTTTTGCAATGCGAATTAACTTACACAAGATAAAGGGATGATGTCAATGTAGCAAGGAAATCCCTTGATTCATAGGTTAATGTGTCTCAACAAGTGACAGCAGCTGAATCAAAATACACAAATACAGTCAAATACTACAAGCCACCAACAGATGGCATTCTCTCATTGTACATTATCACCTTGCATTCCACTGGTTTCATTTAACTAAGACTTGGAGGTGCTTGCTCTGTATTTACTCCATCTTTGTGCATTTTTCCCTTGCCTTCATGGCAAGCCTCAACCCCAGCATCCTCAACCCTTCCTTACTCTTCTGTCAAAGGCTTTCAGTTTGTTGTTGTTAAAATCCAGATTTATTGCAATATTTCTTTTCTATATAGGAATTTAACAAACCTTTTAAATTGAGTTTGTAATTTTATTAGGATTGTCATTGTTTTCCTCTGTGTTCTAGTTAGAAAGATGATTAGGTTTTGAATTGTCATCTTCTGATCCTGACCTCCCCATAGGTCACCCATTTTCTGTATGATATTGCAAAACACTTCTTGTTTGTTTTGTTTGTTCCTGCATTATAGTAGAAATGTTTTTATTGTGCTTCTATCACTTACATTTCTTTTTATTTTTGATGCTCAAATTGCCCCATTTTTGTCTAACTGAGGCTCCTTCATGTTGAATCTTGTGTCCTTCTAATATGAACCATTTGTTTTTGATAACTCTTACTTTCTAGCACAAGATATCCCAAGCTCATCTTGTATATTTAGTGCCCCACACCTGCATCATTCACTCCTCTAAGGAGCCAGGGTTTATTTTACATTTTAAAATGGGGTAAATAATGAGTCACTTGATTTTTTTTAAGTTCTAAATTACTCATTAATGTCTCTTTCTTCTTAAAGGATAGTGTCAAGTTCTAAAGTGCAGCCAGGGTTGAAAACCATTGCCACTTTCAGAGACTTGTTTAGATTTAGGTTTAACTTTTTGGGCAAGAATATTTCATTGGTAAATAGGTAAATAACATAATTTTTGGACATCTGTCTCCTTTTAAGGTTGCTTCTTTCAGTATGTTTTCTTTAAAGGGAAATAATTGTAAAGTTATATAAAGTAAATCTTTATCCCATGACTATGTCTAAAGTTAAAAAAGAAAATAACACGAATGAAGAACATTGTAATATTAATTATGAAGAAGTTAGGATATTCACAAGCCATATACACGTTTTCCAATTCCAGGAAGCTTTAAATGAATAAAGAAGAAGAAATTCTCATTACTCCTCTTGGTATTAAATTGCTTTTGTAACTTCTCTGATATTGTTTTATTAACAGATATTTATTGAGAAAGTATGGTGAGTCAGGCCCAGTTCTAGGCGCTGGTGATTCAAGAATGAATTAAACATATAGTTCCTACCCTTATAGAGTTTATGTTGAGTAGAGGGCAAGGACCAACAATAAACAGATAGCATCTGTCAGATACCTCTTCCAAAGTAGTAAAGAGAAGCTGGAGGTAGGCAGTTCTGTTTTCCTGCTTTTCCTAAGGGAGTCAGGGGTTAGAGTATATGTAACACCTTTATCTTTGGTGACTTTCCCTTTCTTTGACCTTCAGTAATTGCTACCTAGGTATTCTTTCCATTAACATAAAATTCTATATTACTATAGTTATTTTCATGAAGATTGATAGCCTATGATTTTCTCAGTGTGCCGTGTCACAAATAGTACTGGAACACATTTAAGTACTCACAACCAATACTGGAGTACATCTTAAGAATTACACAAGGCCAGGCGCGGTGGTTCATGCCTGTAATCCCAGCACTTTGGGAGGCTGAGGTGGGTGGATCACGAGGTCAAGAGATCAAGACCATCCTGGCCAACATGGTGAAAGCCCGTCTCTACTAAAAGTACAAAAATTAGCTGGGCATGGTGGCGTGTGCCTGTAGTCCCAGCTACTCAGGAGGCTGAGGCAAGAGATCACTTGAACCTGGAAGGCGGAGGTTGCAGTGAGCCAAGATCGTGCCACTGCACTCCAGCCTGGGTGACAGAGTGAGACTCCGTCTCAAAAAAAAAGAAAAAAAAAAAGAATTACACAAATCAGACAGTAAGTGGTAAGTGGAAAATTACAACAATTTGCTATATTGCTGATGCTAGTAATTTTTCTAGCATCAGAATTGCTCACTCACACTTTCAAAACTTTCCTCATAGCCCAAGGGCTTTAAATATATTATCTTATCAAAATTAAAAATTACTTCAGGTCATGGACCTTTGGAGTTGCATTGGAATACTTGGAACCACAGATGTTACATCCTTAGATTTCAGGGGTTAGATCCTTATAAATGTCCAACAGCTGAAAGTATAACCACATCATGAGCATTGGCACAGCATCTGGGGTGAGGAAGAAGCAAAGTAAAGGGGAGAGGATAACCTTCAAGCCTGGAGCCACAAGAAAAAGAATCAAATAAATGAACAAGAGAATAAATTTGAATTGGCGAAGTATTACTATCAAAGTCTAGAATATGGATTTCTAGATCTTTTAGAAGACCTCGTACCACATTTTCTTTGTTCACTCACTATCGATGGGCATTTACGTTTATTCCATAACTTGGCTGTTGTGAATAGTGCTACAGTGGACATAATTGTGCAGAATCTCTTCAACATACTGATTTCAAATCATTCAGGTACCCAGAAGTGGGATGGCTGGATCATATGGTAATTCTATTTTCAGTTTTTTTGAGGAACCACCATGCAGTTTTCCATAATGAATGTACTAATTTACATTCCCACCAACAGTGTAGAAACATCCTCATTTCTCCACTCATCTTTTCTTTTCTTTTCTTTTTTTTTTTTTTTTTGAGACAGGGCCTCTGTCATCCAGGCTGGAGTGCAGTGGCACAATCACAGCTCACTGCAGCCTTGACCTCCAGGCTTAAGTGATCCTACCACCTCAGCCTTTCAAGTAGCTAGGACTACAAGCATGTACCACCTTGCTCAGCTAATTTTTAAAACTTTTTTGTATAGATAGGGTCTCACTGTGTTGTCCAGGCTGGTCTTGAACTTCTGGGCTCAAGTGATCCTCCCAAAGTTCTGAGATTACAGGTGTGAGCCACTGTACCCAGCCAAAATTCATTTATGTTTTATGTACACCTTATACACATAAGTCTGAAGATAATTTATACAATATTTTTTATAATTTTGTGCATGATAAAAAATTTTGAGTGTGTTTTAATTGCAACACTTCACATGAGGTCAGGTGTGGAATTTTTCACTGTGGTGTCACGTTGCTTCTGAGAAAGTTGTGGATTCTGGAGCATTTTGGATTTTCAAATTAGGAATGCTCAAGTTGTATATACATTATAGAGGTAGCACAGTAATGATGATCCAGGGAAACCATCACTAAGAAGTTGATATTTGAGCAGTGTTTTTCAGGAGTTCCCCACGTGACCAAGGAATAGAAAGAAAGAAAGGGTATTCTGGGTACAGAGAATAGCACATACAGAAACATGGACGCAAAACATCATGTGAGGAAGACCAGTGAGATAAAATTTTAAGTCAAGTACTATTTGAAGCAAATTGTGTTTCTGGGAAAACTGAAATAACTTTTATTGGGACTGTTCCATTTTTTACCTGGGATGAGCCTCTATTTAAAAATTAATATTCCGGTTGGGCGTGGTGGCTCACAACTGTAATCTCAACACTTTGGGTGGCTGAGGTGGGTGGATCACTTGAGACCAGAAGTTTGAGACCAGCCTGGCCAACATGGTGAAACCCTGTCTCTAGTAAAAATACAAAAAGAAAAAAAAAATTAGCTGGGCGTTGTGGCACATACCTGTAGTCCCAGCTACTTGGGAGGCTGAGGCAGGAGAATTGCTTGAACCCAGGAGGCGGAGGTTGCACTGAACTGAGATTGTGCCACTGCACTCCTTCTGGGTGAAAGAGCAAGACTGTTTCAAAAAAAATTAATATTTCTGTAAAACACCCTTCATTATTAGAGGAGAGAGGTAAATATACCCTTCTTGATGGCTCAAAGTCATGTGATAAATCTTCACAAATTGAATTTTAGCAAATTACATAATGAACAAGTGAGATATAGAAAGCTGTTTTTGAAAGAGACAGTAAATAACTGCATTTTTGCTGAATTTTTTTCAAAAACAATGAGAAAATAATTTCCTCCTGAAACGATATAAAGCGTCCATAATGAAAAGTCCTTGGTGTTTATAATTAATCCAGAGTCTTATTGTATTGCATTATATTGTATTGCATTGTATTGCTCTGTACTTAGTCAAGATAAACTAATAGACCGGCTGCAGTGGCTCACACCTGTAATCCCAGCACTTTGGGAGGCCAAGGTTGGCGGATCACTTGAGCCCAGGAGTTTGAGACCAGCCTGGACAACAGGGCAAAACCTGGGTCTCTATAAAAGACACAAAACTTAGCTGGTCATGGTGGTTGCATGCTTGTAGTCCCAGCTACTGGGAGGCTGAGAGGTGGAAGGATCACTTGAGACTCAGAGATTGAGGCTGCAACGAGCCATGATTGTGCTACTGCACTCCAGCCTGGGCAACAGAGCAACACCCTGTCTCAAAAAAAATAAAAGATAAATTAAAAATAATCATACGAGTCTTATGAGGGAGGGAAAGTGGGTAAATGGACACAAAAAAAATTAGAAAGAATAAGACCTAGTGTTTGCTAGCACAACAGAGTGACTATAGTCAAAAGTAATTTAATTATACATTTAAAAATAACCAAAAGAGTATTATCAGATTGTTTGTAACACAAAGGTTAAATGCTTGAGGTGATGGATTCCCCATTTACCCTGGTATGATTATTACATGCCTCTGTCAAAATATCTCATGTAACTCATAAATATACACACCTATTATGTACCCACAAAAATTAAAAATACAAATTAAGGCAAGGCATAGTGGCTCACGCCTGTAATCCCAGCACTTTAGGAGGCCTAGGTAGGTGCTCCACCTGAGCCCAGGAGTTTGAGACCAGCCTGGGCAACATAGGGAGACCCCGCCTCAGCAAAGAGTGATGGTGCACACCTGTGGTCCCAGCTATTGGGAGATGGAGGTGGGAGGATCACTTGACCCTGGGAGTTTGAGTTTGCAGAGAGCCATGATCGTATCACTGCACTTCACCCTGGGTGACAGATTGAGACCCTACTCAAAATAAATAATGAATAAAATAAAATAAAAATGTTTAAAAAACATAAGAAAAATTATAAATCTAAAAAGAATAAAGCATCAGTGGCAAAATACATATTTATACATAGTTATGAATTATATATTTAGAAGATATAGGAACTTTTCAGAGGTTAGCTAGGTTCCACAGAATAAATTGTATTTATTGACTTTTTCTGTCATTCCCAGAAGGACTTGCTTAAGATGTGGAACTATTTTTCCTTTGAAAAATAAAACAGCTCTTTGAAACTTAACTGAAAACTATAGTTTTGTTTCTAACAATTTTGCAGGAGAGCTAGACTCCATTTTTCACTTGAGAAGTTTTGGGTTTATAAATCCACAGTATTTTGAATTTACATATATCCATCAAATACACATTCAGGTCAAAAAATTGAGGATATATTTATAGATCACATGAAATAGCCAATTGATAAACTGACACATACGTCAACATAATTACATATAAGAAACAAAACTTTACTTTTGAATGACAGATTTTTATCTGCAGAGTAAAAGATCTTTATGCAAAAGCAAGATAGAGGGATTCCTCAAGGATCTAGAAGCCTATTAGAAGCGGTAGAGTATAATAAGGAAGGAGAATTTAAATTGTACTTTATATACTCCCTCTTCTATGAGGATGTTTCTCATGAAAAATACATCAATCACAAAGACTTTTAGATGATTGCTTCTTCACGTATTTTAAGTGTGTCCTCCACTGCCTACCTAATACATTTACTTGATATTCGTTGTGAATATATTTTTTTCGATTGTCATGAAAATGCTGTCCGTGAATATTTTGCAGATTTAATCTAAATTTTTAGTTTAAAACTTTACTTTTTGTGATGAGGTGGTATATGGGAAATCAGCAAGAATCCATATAAGGCCTCAAGCTGGAAAAGTTTTCATTTAGTGGTCATGTGAATTATATGTTGAGGAGATTCAGCAATATGTCCAATATTATGATAACCATTTACAGTGAATAAATATGAAACAAAGCTACCGTTCCCAAGTAGCTTATAATCAAAGTAGAAGATCCATAAAACATTAAAATATTTAAATAATTGATTATTAAACTGTATGAGACTCACCACAAAGCAATACAAGTTGTATCATTGTGAACAGAAGTAGTCTGAAGATCTTTTCGAATGAGGTAGAAAACCAAAAGAACCTTGGAAGATGGATGGAATTTGGATCTTTTGAATAATAATAAGGATGTAGTTAATGCTGGGAGAGCAAACACAAGGAGATGATACTTTCAGTGTATAAGTAAACTTGAGTTTTAAATATTTTTCCCTAATAGAGTAGCCTTGCAACTTGCTGTCTCAGTAGCTGTATTTAAGCTTTACAAGTGTCAGAACCTGCCTCATAGTTAGGCTTGACTGGATTATATGTAGCTTAAAATCCATATAAAGAGATCCTTTCTTTAATGGTTTTGAGTCCTTGCAGTAATAAAATTAAATTATGTTATTTTGAGAAGCCAAATTCCTAAATAATTCCTATTGAGAATCTAAAGAGAAATTATCTATCTAGAAATTTAGAGGTAGATACCACGGGGAAGTTCTGAAAATTAGCTGTGATGATTCTACTCTTGCTACTTTCATAATAAATTAAACAGTTTTCCTTCAGTGTACCTTCTATAGAATCATTGTCTTAATGAGGGAATGAGAAATTGACTTATAGATAAGTGATAAATAGAATCTATCACATATAAAATAATTCAGTTTTTAGATAGCAGACTAATTTCAGCATTGGTTAGCATTTTAATTAAAGTTAAATGTCACATATTTTAACCTTTATCACTGATTTAATATCATTAAATAATAGCAATTATTGAGTAACTTAAGTTGAAACCATTTTTAAGCTTGGCCAATTAAGAAAAATATCATTATTCTTCATATTAACATTAATTGGATTACCTTTGAGTAGGTTTTGATATTAACTGGGTATATTTCACTTGTTCTAGGGTAAGTGATAGGATTCTTTGGTTGCAAACAACCACAATCAATTCTTGTGCACAAATAGAATTCATTATAAAGAGATCAGCAGCTCACAGAATGGTTAGAAAGACTGGATAAATAGGCTTAGAAAGAAGGAGACTGAGCTACCCCAGAGGGCTGGAAGCAGGAACTGCAGTAATGTCTCTTTGCTGGTACATTCTGTTCAGGGACCCACCACTAAAGTGAATAAACTGCTCTGTTTATTTATTACTCTAAACAGACTCTAGTCAAGATTCAAAAATACAAGGATGAGGTTCTCAACTTAACTTAATTCACTTGCCTGTCCCATAGTGTACTTGAGTGATGAAAGAAAAGGCCTTACACAAGGATTCTCCAGGAACCTTTCCTCTTCATAGTGGCAGAGCAAGTGCCAGGATTTGTTGTCTCCACATTCCTCACAAAAGATGGGAAATAGATGCTGTGTGGGAGGAAAACTACACCTATTCCATTAGCTGAGATCTTTTATCTCCTGTTTCAGAGGACCAGGCAGCTGCTCATAGAAAACATCATTAGGATTTCTAAGGACAAAGGTCTAAAGACAGTACCTTGATTTGTCATTAGGCAAAAATCTCCGTGGACAATAGTTATATAAAAACTGTTGTGGAACTTCAGTTCTCTTTTCCATTTAATGAGGTATAAAACTTTTCACTTTCCAGAAAGAATATATTCTAAATTGGAGGTTGTTAATTACTATTATTAACTGTGTTCTACCAGTGCCATTTCCTCACAGATGCACCTTTGCTTTTCTCACATTCTGCCTGAATATTTCCTGTAAGCCAATTATGACATTGAAATTGAGTTTTCCAGTAATGTTCACTAGATTCCCTCAAGAAATGGAATATATGATAGAGAAAAACCTAAGAGAATCCAAAATAATGGTGGTTTATCATAATAGATTCTCTGGCCAATAATTCCTATTTTTGTTTTGCATGATTTTCCTGTCAGTCTTAAAATTTTCCCAGCCACTCTCTTTGTAAAGCTTTACTGTTTTCATTTTTTTAAAAAATGTTTAAGTACTTTAAAAGTCCTTTTAAAAATTTCTTTTCCACTGAAATGAAATTGTGGCCACTAGGCTAAAATCATATCTTACTAGGATATATTCTTACTAACTTTGGCCTATTTTAGTATTCCATCCTGAGACAGAATCTAGTGTTTACATCAGATAATGTTTCCTTGTGGACACAGTGGAACAAGTATTTTTCAGTGCACACAGATACCCCATAAAATCAGAAATATCCATCTGTAGCCTGTTAGAGACATATGAAATATAGTTACTCCATTAGTATCATTGTAAACAGCCAGGGGTGGCATGCAGGCTGATTTTCTTTAGTGCAATATTGTGCTGCCCTTACCTCACTGACTCACCTCTCTGTTACCCACAACAGGACTTTTATCTGTGGAAGTTAGTGGCAGGCACATATTACTTCTCTGCTTCTGAATTGATGGCTCAGAACATTGGCACACTAAAGCCATGGACTCCTGTTGGAGGATGCAGTTTACCTAAATGGTACTTTAAGGCCTTTTATAGGTAGAGTAAGACCTTTGCTTTTAAATTCTTTTTTAACCATCAACTTAAATGTTGAATTAATCCTGTGACAATGATCAGTTGGTTTTTCAAGTCTGAAATTTTGGCAGAAAGCAAATTCTTTTCTAAGTTGATATTAGCAAGTAACAGTTCTATAAAAATTAAAACCATGGATTGTTATAATGGCTTCATTCTGTAGTTAAAACATTTACAGTGGATTATACTGCTCAGTGTAGTTGTCATTGATTTAATCATTTTCATGAAGATTTATCAGTAGTCACTTCCATCAAAAACAGTCATGGGATTCAAGCCAGCAACAGTGTGTTAAAAAGAAAAGAAAAAATAGTTATGAGAATCTCATGGATTTTTTTATTTTATATTTTTTTGCAGTCAGTTTTTTTTTCATTTTAATCACTTTTCCTTTACTTGAATTAAAATACTTTCATAGATTGTGTCTGAGTTGAAGCTAGGAAATCATACACATGGAATCTTTACTTATTAAATATTTTAATTGGCTTGATAACCTGTATCTTTAAGATATCACTTCCTTTTAATTAAGATATAAAATGCTACTTGGGTCTTTTAGTACTTTAGTAATAATGTGAAAAGATAGTAAGTCTAAATTTCACAAGTAGTGATTTGTTGTAACCAGCGGAAAAAAAATGAAGAACACATATTGCAGGAGAAAGAACAATCATTGTCCCAACCATCCTTGCTGTAGTTCTGTTCACAATCTATTAACAAACCAATTTTATAAGATAAATTTTGGGGGCCTAAATTGATACCATTAGGTTCCTCTGCCATTGTAGAACAGTGAAGACAAAAGCACTCACCATCTTAATATTCACAGGACTGTGCTAAAGAATAATGATTTAAGATCGAGACAAGAGTTAACTGCCCATCTCACCAACCAGTGGCCTTCCCCAGGAGCTCTGGATGTCAATGCTGTTGCCTTGGATACGTTGCTTTACCGAAAACACAATAAACAGTGGTATGAGTAAGTGTAATACTTTTTTTTCCAACTAATTAATAGTTAGTTGTACCAAAACATATGGCTATCTGCTTTGGTTTCTCAGTTATTCTTTCTGAACTTATTATTATCTTAGAGCAAAGACAAGATTTCGGACTACTTTGGTAAGGTTAGATTATCTGAGAAATTCTTATGCCATATTGTACCAGCTGTCTACTTTTCCTTTAGTTGAATCTTCAGCCAGTCCTTCAGTTAAATATATGAGCTTGTGTTAAATGAGCCATCTATTTTTGAATTCTATCATTGGTGTGGTATTTGCCTTAGGACTAATTTTCCCACTTGTCATAAAACACAATTTGAAGGAATAGAAAGATATTTACTTGTTCCTGGTGGTTCTGAAGAATTCTATTCATTTTCAATAAATCTGATTTTTAGAAACCGTAGAAGATATAATCACTTCACCTATGGGCCACAAGATCTTTTTCTTATTTCTTTGTCCCGATGTTCAGGACTATTTCATTTAGTTACAGTATCCTAATGTTGAGAGAGCTTCAGAGTCTTAGGCTGTTTTCCTTTAGGTAATCTTCATCTTGAAACTTGTAAGTTGTATTATCCTCTTTTGGCTTTTAGCCACTTTTCCACCTTAATCATTTTTTCACTATTTTTATTTTTCTATCTTAAGCTAATTTTCTGTTTTTCCTGATATCCCTCCCTCTCATCCCCTTCTGTTTGATTTTTTCCCTTCCCCCTCTTTCTCTCTTTTCTCGTATTTTCTCTAGTTTGTCTTTCCTCCCTTTTTCCTATCTCTTTTTGTTTCTTTCTCTACTCTTTTAGAGTCCTTGCTTGTAAATTTCCCTGTTAGAGTCACAAGCTTGTTTTGGTACCTTTCACTAGGTTATTAGTAGCCAGATATTTCTACAAGGAATATTTTAGTACAAACAATTTCCACCTGCTTTACTCTGTGATGTGTTTTGTCTATCAAAGGCAGAGTTCAAAGTAAATTTGACTATTTGTTATTAAAAATAAGTACTGGAGACTTCAATGCTTTTTCTTGTTTCATTGATTATTAGAGATAAGTAGGAAAAGATGAACACATTATTTGCAGAATAAATCAGTAGAATCTCTTCAACATCTACTAAACCATACTTCTTAGTATGATTCAAGGTACTGACTTTTGATATTTCATAAATTGGGATCTAGTTCCCTTATATGCCCTTATGAAAGTTATTAATAACTAGAATATATCTCATCCTGGTATATAATTTTACCTTCCTGTGGGTTTAATTAATGAAGAATTTATTTTATTTCTATTTTGAATTTATGATTGAAAAATTAAATTTGTTGCAATACTTGGTACACTTACCTTATCTATATATGACACATAAGATGCTCCTGTTTTTCAACTGCAAAAATAGTATAACATTAAATCCTGGTAAGTTAAAAGACTATGCCTTTTTATTTTAATATCCACATTGTCACATTAGATAGAGGTAAAATATTTTAGCCAGAAGATGTGTACACTTCCCAATCTACAGAGTTATCTATTGAGGAGCCAGTAAGAAGTCTAAAGTGGAAGATTTATTTTTAATTTACTTCTGCATCTGCAATAATGGCTGATTTTTACAAAGTATTATAGCAGCAGATAAGGTAGTTGTGGTCTCAGAAAAGAAGGCAAGGAAACTTCCTGTTCATCTGTTTAGCATGGATCTAGATTTTATACTTCTTGACTCAGTTATTCCACCAGCTTAAGAAGGGGCATCCTAGCATCATTCTTTAATCTGGCCTGTCCTCAGATGTTGGTATTGTTTTAGTATGGCCCTATCTCAAAACTGCTATCCCCAAACAAAAAAGTATGCAGCTAGGGTGTTGTACAGAGATCACTTTATCTAGAGTTTAAAGTCAGGACTGGTAAGTAATCTCTGCTACTTACGTAATGTGTAACACTGAGCAATACTTCCTCTCCTTGCTCTTTTCTTTCTGCACATGTAATACTGAGGATAATACCTGTCTAACAGAATTATAAGGATCAAGTAAGGTAATAAATTGCTAGCATTTAATAGCTAGCTTCTCAGTAAATATTTATACTCTATGAAGTCTTATGTTTCTACTCTAATGTAATCCTGTATCTTCAATGTTTGGAGAGTGTATACCCACCTAACTTCTAAACTTTCTGAACCTTATGTAAAATTAAAGTGAACAACTCATCCCCAGTTGTTCTGAATAAATAAATCCAACTGTCTCATATAAAATGGAGGCTTTGGATTTTCAGAATAGAGGAGTTCACCATAAAAATCACGTTTGAAACCAATCACAGCTTTTCATCAGGATCCAGTTTTTTCTCTCTTCAAACTTTTAATATAAGCCAAGGCTCTTGAACTACCTGATCACTGGCTCCTTTTGATTTGACCAATACCTTAAGTAAGTTCAACAGACATTTATTGAGAAACTACAAATTATGAAGGAGGTGGCTAAAACCTTTTTAATAAGGAACATTAGCTCTCTTGACAATCTGGAGAAAGAAACTGACCCTATAATTCATTACAGTTTTAATGATAGTAGATGATTTTTCCTGGTAAAGATATGGGATGTCTATAGCTATTTCTCTAGGAACTCTGTAACTTCATTCAACCAGCTAGCCAAAGACAATTTAAGAAGAGAGTGTTAAAAGAAAAACTTTAGACAAATTAAGTTATACAGAGTTTATCTGAGCAAAGGATTCATGAATCAGGCAACGTTCAGAACCAGAAAAGGTTCAGAGAGCTCTGCCCAGCAGTGGATGTAGGCAGCTTTTATAGGCCAAACAAAAGCAGAGTAGAGAAATCATCTGATTGGCTACAGCTAAGCAAATACCTTATTTAGCATGATGTGATTAGTTTGCTGCCTAGGATTAGCTGAATCTCAGCTGTTTGTGACTAGCTGAAACCTGGCTGTTTGTTACAAAAAATCTCCTGAATTAGGCTTTGGTTTGTTTACTAAGTTAGGTAGCAGTTTGTTACTAGGAACTCAGAGTAGGGGGACAGCCTTAGGCTAATGGCCTCCTGTTTGTTTAACAACAGTGTGTTGTTTGATTTAATGAATTTCTTAGTCTTAAATTAAGCCATTGAATAATTTGGTCATATTGTCACCTACTCATGGAAATGGATCCCTCTCATAATTGAAGATCTTAAATTTATTTCTCTTTACTATGCTGTTTATAAAATATAATTTCGTTTATTTATGGATCACTTAGACATGGCAAGATTAGTTAGATCCGGCAAGCTATGCTGGATTTTATATCTTTTCCTATATTTCAAACATGATATACATGTTTGAAATATATGCTTTTATAGTAAGCCTAACATGCTTTAACAATTTAACATGATACCATGTAAAAGCCTGTAATACTTTAACTTTAAAAGCCTGTCATGCTTTAATAATGTAACATGATATATTAAATATTTAAAGCATGACAGGCTTACTGTAAAAACCGAACAATAAATAAGTGTATAAAACATGTTCCTTTAACACACACATAGAATAATTATTTACTTATTTGTTTCCAGTAAGTTCTGTTTTAATATCTTTATATATATGTAAAGTCTAGGTCACATGAGTTCGTTAAATAATCCTGGTAGGTTATCTGTCACATAATCTTCATAATCTTATTAGATTATTGCCTAACTCACCCATTCTTATCCCAAAAGATCAGATTCATTGTCATCATATTTATATTTTCTACTTAAGCTTTTTTAGTCTTTTCAAATGATCATTTCCCAATTTGGCCATAATTCACATTGCAAAATTATTGAGAATCATGAGCTCTTATATGCTTTCATGATCTACTATTTAGGCTTTTAATTTTTTTTTTTTTTTTTTTAATGGAGTCTCACTCTGTCGCCAGGCTAGAGTGCAGTGGCACGATCTCGGCTCACCGCAACCTTTGCCTCCCGGGTTGAAGTGATTCTCCTGCCTCAGCCTCCCGAGTAGCTGGGACTGCAGGCGCCTGCCACCATACCCAGCTAATTTTTTTTGTATTTTTTAGTAGAGATAGAGTTTCACCATGTTGGCCAGGATGGTCTCGATCTCTTGACCTCATGACCCACCCAAAGTGGGTCTTTGGCCTCCCAAAGTGCTGGGATTACAGGCATGAGCCACCGCGCCCGGCTGGCTTTTAATTTTTTATAATGACTTTCACTTCATATGTATTCACAGTTCTCTTTCCCATTCATGTCTTTCAAATATTTTTGGAGTAGGAGACCCTAACTGCAGAAATCTTTTACAACTTGTAAACTGGGCATTGACATAACTCATATATGCCCTTCCCTGTTAGGCTTTCCTTGCATCCTTCTGTTGATTTTAATAAATTAAGAGAATATAGATATTCTCCTGTAGCAAATGATTATTTTTTTCCTTAGACATATTTCTGTGAAAACAAAGAACAAAAAGTATATATCTGTCTCGATGTACATTCATGTGCTTCTGTATATACAACATACATATATTTGTTTTTGGATAATGCTCATCTCCTTCTATGTATCACACTGTCTGTTGCCCAATGACTACTGGATAAATTATTATTAACCTTAACACAATACTGGGCAAATGCATAGATTAATCATTTATTACTTCTGATTATTGATGTAAAATATAAGATTGTAGAAAATTGATTAACAAATTCAGGATTATTTCTGAATTTCCTTTTGATTTGCCTTTACTTGATATCCAATCTCATGTATAGATGTTTATATTTAAGGTTTAAAAATGTTCAAATAGTTAGATGTTGAATTTAGTAGATTTTCCCAAATGCCCATGACATAATTGCTACAAGTTTAATTTAAATTATGTTTAACAATGGCTGGGCACAGTGGCTCACATTTGTAATCCTAGCACTTTGGGAGGCCACAGCGGGCGGATCACTTGAGGTCAGGAGTTCGAGACCAGCCTGGCTAACATGGTGAAACCGCATCTCCACTAAAACTACAAAAATTAGCCAGGCATGGTGGCTGACACTTATAATCTCAGCTACTTGGGAGGCTGAGGCAGGAGAATCACTTGAACCTGGGAGGCAGAGGTTGCAGTGAACCAAGATCGTGCCATTGCACTCTAGCCTGGGCAACAGAGTGAGACTCCATCTCAAATAAATAAGTAAATAAATAAATATTATATTTAACAATGGAAAGGTAAAGATTAAACTACAGATTTTTGTATAATTAGAATGAATGACTCTTACTGTCTTGGGTTCTTATTTTGATTAAACTACTTGTATGTAAAAAATTATCTTCTGAGAAAGTGATAGTTGTTAATTGGATTAATTTATCTGCTGAGTTACTTTCAATCTTACTGTGTGATGTTAATGAGTCTAGGATTCTAAGATAGGGCTTAGTTATGGCCTTATAAAGACAGAACTCTTATAGATCAGTTACCGTTACCGCATGACTACAAAATGTTTGTCAGATGGAGCTGTCAGTCACATTGGAAATCAGGTAAAAATGAGGAAACCATACCCATTCTTAGCCATTACTGAAACAACTGAATTTGTTTCCTCCTAGATAGTGGATTTGTAGTCATTTTCATGCAAAGAAGATATTGTAAGGTACAGTTCTTAATATTTTATTAATGAGGTACTTAATTTTGGGTTGTAATGTTTATTATTGCTTCAGAACATCATCTACCAAATTCTATTTCCATATTCATTGGCATTTGGTTAAGCAAAGTTATAAACTCAGTAATTGTTCACTAACTGTGACAAAGGGGAGAAAGGCTCTAACACCACTTTGGATTCAGAAAGTGATATTCTAAAAAGAACCTCAGTAGGTCACGCAGAAAGCTCATTTCATGTTACTATTGTCAGAAGCTGCTTTTACAGAGTTTTTTCCCTGCAGTGGGTTGTAGTGTTGGAGATTATTGTAAATGTGTACTGTCAGACTTTTTCAGTCCTTACAATATTCGGATGAATTCTATGTCTTTTTGCTTATGGATATTTTATACTATTTGTAACTATTTCTATATATAATTTTTTTAAATTTAGAAATACTAACAAGTTTTCTTATGATGAAAAATCAGTGTCAGAAACTCATCTTGAGCTATCATTCAACTTAAAAAGTAAGCCTCCTACCTATTGGGCACAAAAAAATAATTTGGAAAGGAAATGTATTTATAACTACTTTTTAAATTCCTATGTTCCTGCTTTCCTTTCTAGCTAAAAGAGGTAAGATTTTGGCCGGGCGCAGTGGCTCACACCTGTAACCCCAGCACTTTGAGAGGCCGAGGCAGGAGGATCGTGAGGTCAGGAGATTGAGACCATCCTGACTAACACGGTGAAACCCCGTCTCTACTAAAAATACAAAAAAAAAAAATAGCCGGGCGTGGTGGCGGGCGCCTGTAATCCCAGCTACTCAGGAGGCTGAGGCAGGAGAATGGCATGAACCCAGGAGGCGGAGCTTGCAGTGAGCGGAGATCGCGCCACTGCACTCCAGCCTGGGCGACAGAGCGAGACTCTGTCTCAAAAAAAAAAAAAAAAAAAAAAGATTTTAATGAAAGTCAAGTGAAATTTTCTGTGATACGATTAAATATAGTTTACATGATCTGTCTCATTAAACAAGGATATTCTTGGAGAATGATTTCTTTCTTTCCTTTTTTTTTTTTTTTTTTTTGAGATGGAGTTTCACTCTTGTTGCTCAGACTGGAGTGCAGTGGCGCGATCTTGGCTCACTTCAATCTCTGCCTATCAGGTTCAAGCGATTCTCCTGCCTCAGCCTCCCAAATAGCTGGGATTACAGGCATCTGCCACCACGCCCAGCTAATTTTGTATTTTTAGTAGAGATGGGGTTTCTCCATGTTGGTCAGGCTGGTCTTGAACTTCTGACCTCAGGTGATCCGCCCGCCTTGGCCTCCCAAAGTGCTGGGATTACAGGCACGAGCCACCACGCCCAGCCAGAGAATTATTTCTAATAAAATAGGAAGCCAAATCTTTTCTTCCTATACTAGGGAGTAGATAGCATAGTATTTAAGGAGAGAGAATTAGAGCCAGACTAACAGGTTTAAATCTAATCTCTTTGTGACCCAGTTTATTCTGCCATAAAGTGCAGATAGTAATAATTCTAGCTTCTTATGGTAGTTGTGAGGATGAAATAAGTTCATATATATAATATATGTAGACAAGTGCCCAACATATAGTAAGTGCTATATAAATATTAGATATCATTTTTATTGCACGTTACATAGCTCATATAAATATTATTTGTTGTAATCATCATAAGTTTCCTGCAATAGTAGAATTTTCTGGTAGTTAAAAATTATTTTAAATAAGGACTTTAATACTATAAGCATTTAAAAGTCATCAAATTATAAAGTGAGAACACTGTATTATAAGCTGGTAAAGTGATTCTGTCACCTCATTCTTCATTTCTTAGAGGGAAAAACAAATATTTACCTGTTGTATATTCGTTATGAATATATGTTGTCCATTCGTTATGAAATCCTATAAAATCTTAATAAAATTGATGGAGAATATGTACAAAAGCAATTAAAAATAACTTGTTTTGGTAAAACCTATTGGGCTTTGCCTTTTTTTTAAACAGTCAATCTAGTTTGTTATTCAGTTACTAAAGTAAATTCTTCCCCCCCTTCCTCCCCATTTTGAATGGAGTCGTGAATTAACATAAAATGGAGACTACATATAAGCATTCAAATCACATTTAATATACATATTTCTGAAAACCTGTAACAAAGTCTACTTTTGTGTATGTGACTAGAGATAACTGTGAAATAGATAATTTAAATTACATGTGCATTCCTATAAAAATTATTGTAAAATATATTTCTAGGAAATTAGATGGTGTTTGGCTACCTTAGGAAATAGATATTGAGGCTGAAAAACATATTCTTTCCCTAGACCACTTATATATGGAAATAATAATTTTGTCCTGTTATGTAAAATGTAACACCAAAGCTGCAATTATCTTTTGAGTTGGGATTATCCTGAAGAACCAAATATGAGGAAAGGTTAATAATAAGCTTTCATTAACTTTCCATTTGTAACTGAATTTATCATCTAATATAATTAACTTTTTATTAGCTTAATAGAAAATGGGCCTCAAAATAGCAACTAGATGAGAGTTTAATCGTCTTGATGTATATTAATACAAACAGGTATTTTATTACCCAGCAGTTTTTAAACTTCTTAATTACAGGAATTTGTAATAATAATTTGTTTTTGTTGCTATATAATCTGTAATAATGTCAAGGCCATCTGTAATAATGTCCAGGCACTGAAGAATTCTGAAGTGCTTAAAAGACACTAGGTCATTATTGTTATGCCAATTTTATATCTTCATTAAGAGTAATCTGAAGATTTTCTGTTCTTTGAAAATTGGTAATAACCAGAAGTTCCCATTTCTTAACCATCTGTGTAATCAAAAATTGGTATGAAGATTATATCTGACAAACTCTTTTTTTTTCCTGTTTTCCAATGGATTAAACAGATATGCCTTGAAAGAGGATAGAAAGTATAATGGAGATCATAGTGAAGCCAAGAATATGAAGCAAAATTTAGGAGAAATGCTGGGGAGAATTTTAACCAGAAATTTAACATATTGAAAACCATTAAATAACCACTCAAGAAATTATTTTTTTGTGAAAAGAAATTCAAGTAGTATTTCATCCTTGCTTTACAGGAAAAGTTATCAAAGTCTTGACCAGTTATCAGCAGAAGTTAGCCTTTCTCAGACTTCACTAGATCCAGGCCAGTCACAAGAAGGAGATGGAAAACAAGACACATTAAATGTAATGAGTGAAGGTAAGAAAACAAAGAACTATTTGAAAATTACTCTTTTCCTGTACCATCTATATTTTGGTTGCAGATGATTGCCAGAGAATAATAGTGACATCTCTGTTAATCATGCTAGAAATTAAGCAGCCATTATGATTAAAAATGGTCTGCCTTTGTGTCTTTCTCGTGTGTGTGTGTGGGGCTAATCTTCTCAAAACACTTGTCTTTGTTACCTTCATTTACTCACTTCCTGTACTTTTTTTTACCCCTGCCAATCTAGCTTTTGTGTCACTTTAATAAAAGGACTCATCAAGGTAATCAGCTATTAACATATTGCAGAGAACTGCTAATGTCAGTTCTATCTTATTCCATTAAACTTCTCAGCAGCTTTTGACACAACTGACCACTTCCTCATTCTTGAATCACTCATGGTACCTGGTTTATTGAGTATTTTAAAAATCTTCAGGAACAAACATAAAAGTGTTTTATTTTTTCCTATTACTGCTTTCAGATGTGCAATATCAGCCTCTCTTCCCATTGGGTTGCATCTTCCCAACATCATTTGGTCCAATTCCCTAACTTTTCAGGCTAGTTTGAATTATATGGTCCCATTTCAGTTTCTAAGACTCAACCTATTGGTTTTAAAACCAGTCATCTATTCGGTTCAAAGCTCTTTTCTTTCTCTCCTTCAGCATAGGTTAAAGCTGTTACTCCAGCACTTTGGATTGCATGAGTTCACTGGTATGATCTGGTTCTCAATCTTTTATCTTTCTTTCTTTCCTCCCAGTTTACAACTTCAGGTATATATGAGAGCTAGGGGAAGAAAGATAATCCCCTACCTCAGGGGAACCTGCATTCCCTTAAGCCTCCAATTTTTACCCTGCCTTCTCTCTTGCAGTAAATATTGGCACTATAGCCATTATCCTAGATTCTATTCTTTCTCCTTACAATTACAGTCAATTTATAAACAAGTCCTGTCAGCTCCCATATAAAACATGCTATATACATTTACTCATAATCTTCTCTATTACTGCAACCTTAGTCTCTGCCACTTGGAGCAAGCTGCTTGCCCCCTCACAGTCCATTCTCCACGTAGCAATCAGTGACCTTTAAAAACTTAGATCAGAAAATATTATAAGCCTGCTTCAGACTCTCCAATGGCTTTCAATGGCAATTAGAATAAAATCCAAACTGCTTTTCCTAGCCTCCTACTTGACCTTGTTCTTGCCAGCATCTGCCTGTTTTCATACCATTCTTTTCCTTGTTCTGTGTACCATAGCAAACTGACCTAGCTATTTCTTCAGGGTTCTGTGTACCATAGCAAACTGACCTAGCTATTTCTTCAGGCTGGTTCCTGCCTTGACTGTCTTTGCACTTGCTTTTTCCACTGCCCCAGAGCTTCTTTCTTAAGGCCTTTGGGTGGTAGATTCTTTTCAAAGGTCATCTTTCTAAAGAAGCTTTCACTGACTGCCATACTGTAAATAGCCACCCCCATCCCCATCTCTGTTCCCAGCCCATGCCAGGCATGCTCTATCATACTGCCATGCATTTTATTATGATTCTTGTCTGTAAACCCCCTCTGAACTGTAAGGTTCATGAGGGTAAAAATCTTATCCATCATTTTCACCAGTGTATGACTAGAGTCTTGACACAAAATAGGCAACTTATTAAACATTTATTGATTAAGTAACCATATAATGACATAGGATGTGAGGAATAAAGTAGAAATTCATTTAACTAGCAGGCTTAGGCACTGTAAATATTGTGTCGAACTGAATTTTCTGCTTTCTTTAAGTTGGTTGTTGAAATGTTCTCAAAGGGCCTTAATCTTAATATTTTAATATTTTAGTGCTTTTTTTATAAATCCAATAGTAACTTGGATTCACTGTCATAATCTATAATGAGTATATTTTAAAAGCTAATTCATACTATGAATGATTTTATTTATGATGATTCTTCATCTAAAAGACATTTAGGATTTTATTCTAATTTTTAATTATAGGTGTTTTGATATCAACAGGACAAGAGTAATAATGAGCATTTTGACACTATAAAAACAACTGTATTGTCTTCAATAATTCAAGGTTTAATAGCAGATTAAAAGTTACTTACAGAGTTTCCATACCCAATTATTTAATAAAATGAGTAAAAATTAACCAAAAATCTACCAACTGCCACCCAACAAGAAAGGAGGCTGCATGATATAATAGACTACAAAAAACTGGTGATCAGGAAGGAAACATGTTCTCATGATGAGTTAGTAAGACTCCTAGAATTCTCAAATCTGATTTTAAAAAACCGAGGAATTTTGGACAGTTGAGACAATGGAGTGATGCAGGTTTGAATCAGCATATCCTATACAAATATAATAAAAAAAGAGAACAAATAAAACCACACAAAACCCAAGCTTTCAGCATAAACAGCAGACATTAAATAAACTTCAAATTGCCTGGGAGTAGAAAAATAAATACCAAATACAAGCAGGCTCTCATGCTCCTGTAACAAGCTGTGAGCACAGGGGTGGAGGAAAAATTAAACTGTGCAAAAGAAGGAATTGGGATGTTTGTGGCAGGCCTTAGATTGATCAAAAATCACCTCTAGAAAGATAAAGTCAACCCTAAGTGTGAACATATGAAAACAGCATTCTGGTAAAGTACATGTGGGATGCAGAGAAGCAGTGTTAAGAAGGTAAATTTAAAGCCAGAAAAGCCATACAGTAAAAACAAACAAACAAACAACAACAGCATACTTTGGCACACTGACAGGAGGTACTTGCGGCAGCACTCCTCCCAAGGGGGAACGAGCTATGGGGAGTCTGTCCCTTGCAGACCCCTGACCCAGCGACAGATGCATAAAGTACACAGACACACAGATATTCTGCTATGCCAGTCCAGCTGAAGGTCCGAGCTGCTTACGGGCTCTCTGCTGAGTCCTGTAAACAGTTGTGACTCGGCCCTGATCAGCTAGTCAGACTGATTATTCAGTAAGATTAACAAAAGCTTGAGTCAACACCATTAGAGGGTAATTGACATTGAGGGCTTCCTGAGTAAAAGGTACTTAAGCACCCAGGGTACACCAAAGGTTAGTCTTAGAAGGCCATTACATAATGGTAAAGGGATCAATTCAACAAGAAGAGCTAACTATCCTAAATATATATGCACCCAATACAGGAGCACCCAGATTCATAAAGCAAGTCCTTAGTGACCTACAAAGAGACTTAGACTCCCACACAATAATAATGGGAGACTTTAACACCCCACTGTCAACATTAGACAGATCAACGAGACAGAAAGTTAACAAGGATACCCAGGAATTGAACTCAGCTCTGCACCAAGCGGACCTAATAGACATCTACAGAACTCTCCACCCCAAATCAACAGAATATACATTCTTTTCAGCACCACACCACACCTATTCCAAAATTGACCACATAGTTGGAAGTAAAGCTCTCCTCAGCAAATGTAAAAGAACAGAAATTACAACAAACTGTCTCTCAGACCACAGTGCAATCAAACTAGAACTCAGGACTAAGAAACTCACTCAAAACCGCTCAACTACATGGAAACTGAACAACCTGCTCCTGAGTGACTACTGGGTACATAACGAAATGAAGGCAGAAATAAAGATGTTCTTTGAAACCAACGAGAACAAAGACCCAACATACCAGAATCTCTGGGACACATTCAAAGCAGTGTGTAGAGGGAAATTTATAGCACTAAATGCCCACAAGAGAAAGCAGGAAAGATCCAAAATTGACACTCTAACATCACAATTAAAAGAACTAGAAAAGCAAGAGCAAACACATTCAAAAGCTAGCAGAAGGTAAGAAATAACTAAAATCAGAGCAGAACTGAAGGAAATAGAGACACAAAAAACCCTTCAAAAAATTAATGAATCCGGGAACTGGTTTTTTGAAAACATCAACAAAATCGTTAGACCGCTAGCAAGAATAATAAAGAAGAAAAGAGAGAAGAATCAAATAGATGCAATAAAAAATGATAAAGGGGATATCACCACCGATCTCACAGAAATACAAACTACCATCAGAGTATACTACAAACACCTCTACGCAAATAAACTAGAAAATCTAGAAGAAATAGATAAATTCCTCGACACATACACCATCCCAGGACTAAACCAGGAAGAAGTTGAATCTCTGAATAGACCAATAACAGGATCTGAAATTGTGGCAATAATCAATAGCTTACCAACCAAAAAGAGTCCAGGACCAGATGGATTCACAGCTGAATTCTACCAGAGGTACAAGGAGGAACTGGTACCATTCCTTCTGAAACTATTCCAATCAATAGAAAAAGAGGGAATCCTCCCTAACTCATTTTATGAGGCCAGCATCATCCTGATACCAAAGCCAGGCAGAGACACAACCAAAAAAGAGAATTCTAGACCAATATCCTTGATGAACATTGATGCAAAAATCCTCAATAAAATACTAGCAAACCAAATCCAGCAGCACATCAAAAAGCTTATCCACCATGATCAAGTGGGCTTCATCCCTGGGATGCAAGGCTGGTTCAACATACGCAAATCAATAAATGTAATGCAGCATGTAAACAGAACCAAAGACAAAAACCACATGATTATCTCAACAGATGCAGAAAAGGCCTTTGACAAAATTCAACAACCCTTCATGCTAAAAACTCTCAATAAATTAGGTATTGATGGGACATATCTCAAAATAATAAAGAGCTATCTATGACAAACCCACAGCCAATATCATACTGAATGGGCAAAAACTGGAAGCATTCCCTTTGAAAACTGGCACAAGACAGGGATGCCCTCTCTCACCACTCCTGTTCAACATAGTGTTGGAAGTTCTGGCCAGGGCAATTAGGCAGGAGAAGGAAATAAAGGGTATTCAATTAGGAAAAGAGGAAGTCAAATTGTCCCTGTTTGCAGATGACATGATTGTATATCTAGAAAACCCCATTGTCTCAGCCCAAAATCTCCTTAAGCTGATAAGCAACTTCAGCAAAGTCTCAGGATACAAAATCAATGTACAAAAATCACAAGCATTCTTATACACCAATAACAGACAAACAGAGAGCCAAATCATGAGTGAACTCCCATTCACAATTGCTTCAAAGAGAATAAAATACTTAGGAATCCAACTTACAAGGGACGTGAAGGACCTTTTCAAGCAGAACTACAAACCACTGCTCAATGAAATAAAAGAGGATACAAACAAATGGAAGAACACTCCATGCTCATGGGTACGAAGGATCAATATTGTGAAAATGGCCATACTTCCCAAGGTAATTTACAGATTCAATGCCATCCCCATCAAGCTACCAATGACTTTCTTCACAGAATTGGAAAAAACTGCTTTAAAGTTCATATGGAACCAAAAAAGAGCCCGCATTGCCAAGTCAATCCTAAGCCAAAAGAACAAAGCCAGAGGCATCACGCTACCTGACTTCAAACTATACTACAATGCTACAGTAACCAAAACAGCATGGTACTGGTACCAAAACAGAGATATAGATCAATGGAACAGAACAGAACCCTCAGAAATAATGCCGCATATCTACAACCATCTGATCTTTGACAAACCTGACAAAAACCAGCAATGGGGAAAGGATTCCCTATTTAATAAATGGTGCTGGGAAAACTGGCTAGCCATATGTAGAAAGCTGAAACTGGATCCCTTCCTTACACCTTATACACAAATTAATTCAAGATGGATTAAAGACTTACATGTTAGACCTGAAACCATAAAAACCCTAGAAGAAAACCTAGGCAATACCATTCAGGACATAGGCATGGGCAAGGACTTCATGTCTAAAACACCAAAAGCAATGGCAACAAAAGCCAAAATTGACAAATGGGATCTAATTAAACTAAAGAGCTTCTGCACAGCAAAAGAAACTACCATCAGAGTGAACAGGCAATCTACAAAATGGGAGAAAATTTCCACAACCTACTCATCTGACAAAGGACTAATATCCAGAATCTACAATGAACTCAAACAAATTTACAAGAAAAAAAAAACCCATCAAAAAGTGGGCGAAGGACATGAACAGACACTTCTCAAAAGAAGACATTTATGCAGCCAAAAAACACATGAAAAAATGCTCATCATCACTGGCCATCAGAGAAATGCAAGTCAAAACCACAATGAGATACCATCTCACACCAGTTAGAATGGCGATCATTAAAAAGTCAGGAAACAACAGGTGCTGGAGAGGATGTGGAAAAATAGGAACACTTTTACACTGTTGGTGGAACTGTAAACTAGTTCAACCATTGTGGAAGTCAGTGTGGCAATTCCTCAGGGATCTAGAACTAGAAATACCATTTGACCCAGCCATCCCATTACTGGGTATATACCCAAAGGACTATAAATCATGCTGCTATAAAGACACATGCACACATATGTTTATAGCGGCACTATTCACAATAGCAAAGACTTGGAACCAAGCCAAATGTCCAACAACGATAGACTGGATTAAGAAAATGTGGCACATATACACCATGGAATACTATGCAGCCATAAAAAATTGAGAGTTCATGTCCTTTATAGGGACATGGATGAAACTGGAAACCATCATTCTCAGCAAACTATCACAAGGACAAAAAACCAAACACTGAATGTTCTCACTCATAGGTGGGAATTGAACAATGAGAACACATGGACACAAGAAGGGGAACATCACACTCCAGGGACTGTTGTGGGGTAGGGGTAGTGGGGAGGGATAGCATTAGGAGATATACCTAATGCTAAATGATGAGTTAATGGGTGCAGCACACCAACATGGCACATGTATACATATGTAACAAATTTGCACATTGTGCACATGTACCCTAAAACTTAAAGTATAATAATAATAAAATAAAATAAAATTTAAAAAAAAATCACGAGTAAACAAACTAGCTAGCTAAACTACTCTGCCTTTCTTTATTACTATTTTAATTTGTTTAACTAAAGGTAAAGGGATCAGGCCACCTTTAGCCAGATCTATTACCAAAGTTATGCAAACCTCTGGCCTTCCAAGAAGATTTATGTCCATTTCTATAACTATCTCTAATATTTTTTCCACAAGCCTGATTGAACCCCAACAGGTACTCTTTTTAAAATTTCATAAACCATCCAAATCACATAGCCCTTTCCATAGAAATCCTGAGGAGCAAACACACTGTCTATGCAAAACTATTTTTTTTTCTTTCTTTAAAATTGAGTATCTTTATTTTTTATTTTTATTTTTTTTTAATTTTTTTATTTCCATAAGTTACTGGGAAATAGGGAATGTTTGGTTACATGACTAAGTTCTTTAGTGGTGATTTATGAGATTTTGGTGCACCCATCACCTGAGCAGTATACACTGCACCCAACTGTAGTCTTTTATCCCACATCCCCTTCCCACCCCTTTCCTCTCAGTCCCCAAACTCCTTTGTCTCTTTCTTATGCTTTTGCATCCTCATAGCTCAGCTGCCACTTATGAGTAAGAAAATACGATGTTTGGTTTTCCATTCCTGAGTTACTTCAGTTAGAATAATAGTCTCTAATCTCATCCAGGTTGCTGTAAATGCCATTAATTCATTCCTTTTTATGAATGAGTAGTATTCCATTTCATATATACACACACACACACACACACACACACATATATATATACACACTCACCTACATACATACATACATACCAGTTTCTGTATCCACTTGTTGATTGATGGGCATTTGGGTTTGTTATACCTTGCAAAACTAATTTTAAAAAATCACATAAATTGAGAAAAATAATTAAGCCAATGAACTTCACCGCCCAGGAAAACAATAGTGAAGCAGGAAAAAAGATGTTATAAAGCCATATAATTTCTGTATCCTATTAAAGTAACTTTTAAAATTGATACATAATGGATATACATATTTTGGGGGTACATGTGATAATTTGATACTTTCATAAAATAAAATCATATAATTTTATTAAATATCCTCCAACAAGCAATTAGTCATAAGACAGAAACATTTCAAATTGGAAATCAAAACCTAAGAACATCAATGTCTAATAAAGAAGAAGAAATGACGTGTCATGTGAGGAACCCAGTGGGAGGTGATTGCATTATTGAGGCGAGTCTTTCCCAGGTTGTTCTCATGATAGTGAATGAGTCTCACAAGATCTGATGGTTTTAAAAAGGGGAGTTTCCCTGCACAAGCTCTCTTGTCTGCCACCATGTGAGATGTGCCTTTCACCTTCCACCATGATTGTGAGGCATCCCCAGCCACATGGAACTGTGAGTCCATTAAACCTCTTTTTTTCACAAATTGCCTAGTCTTGGGTACGTCTTATCAGCAGTGTGAAAGTGGACTAATATAGTAAATTGGTACCAATAGAGTGGGGCACTGCTGAAAAGATACCCAAAAATGTGGAAGGGACTTTGGAACTGGGTTAACAGGCAGAGGTTGGAACAGTTTGGAGAGCTCAGAAGAAGACAGGAAAATGTGGGAAAGTTTGGAACTTCCTAGAGACTTGTTGAATATCTTTGACCAAAATGCTGATAATGATATGGACAATGAAATCCAGGCTGAGGTGGTCTCAGATGGAGATGAAGAACTTGTTGGGAACTGGAGCAAAGGTGACTCTTGTTATATTTTAGCAAAGAGACTGGCAGCATTTTGCCCCTGCCATAGAGACTTGTGGAACTTTGAACTTGAAAGAGATGATTTAGGGTATCTGGTGGAAGAAATTTCTAAGCAACAAAGCATTCAAGAGTGATTGGGTGCTGTTAAAGGCATTCAATTTATAAGGGAAGGAGAGCATAAAAGTTCAGAAAATTTGCAGCCTGACAATGTGATAGAAAAGAAAATACCTCCTGCACATGGTGAAACCCTGTCACTACTAAAAATACAAAAAAAATTAGCTGGGCATGGTGGCGGGTGCCTGTAGTCCCAGCCACTTGGGAGGCTGAGGCAGAAGAAAGGCATGAACCTGGGAGGTGGAGCTTGCAGTGAGCCGAAATCACACCACACTCCAGCCTGGGTGACAGAGCGAGACTCCATCTCAAAAAAAAAGAAAGAAAAAGAAAATACCATTTTCTGAGGAGAAACTCAAGCCAGCAGAGATTTGCATAAGTAACAAGGAGCCAAATGTTAATCCCCAAGACAATGGGAGAAATGTCTAAGCCCCAAGCCTTGGCAGCTTCCATGTGGTGTTGAGCCTGCAAGTGCACACAAGTCAAGAATTGGGGTTTGGGAACCTCTGCCTAGATTTCAGAAGATGTAAGGAAATACCTGGATGCCCAGGCAGAAGTTTGCTTCAGGGGTGGGGCCCTCATGAAGAACTTCTACCAGGGCAGTGCAGAAGGGAAATGTGGGGTCAGAACCCCCACACAGAGTCCCTACTGGGGCACCACCTAGTGGAGCTGTGAGAAAAGGACCACTGTCCTCCAGATCCCAGAATTGTAGATCCACTGACATCTTGCATCATCCACCCAGAAAAGCCACAGACACTTAGCACCAGCCTGTGAAGGCAGCCAGAAGCGAGGCTGTACTCTGCAAAACCACAGCGGTGGAGCTGCCCAAGACCATGGGAACCCATCCCTTGCATCAGCATGACCTGGATGTGAGACAGGGAGTCAAAGGAGATCATTTTGGAACCTTAAGATTTGTCTGCCCTGCTGGATTTTGGACTTTCTTGGGGTATGTAGCCCATTTGTTTTGGCCAATTTCTCCAATTTGGAACAGCTGTATCTACCCAGTGCCTGTACCCTCATTGTATCTAGGAAGTAACTAACTTGCTTTTGCTTTATAGGCTCATAGGTAGAAGGAACTTGCCTTGTCTCAGATGACATTGGACTGTGGACTTTTGAATTGATGCTGAAATGAGTTAAGACTTTGAGGGACTGTTGGGAAGGCATGATTAGTTTTGAAATGTTAGGACATGAGACTTGGGAGGGGCCAGGGGAAGAATGATATGGTTTGGCTGTCCCCACCGAAATCTTATCTTGAATTGTAACTCTCAAAATTCCCACGTCATGGGAGGAACCTGGTGGGAGGTGATTTAATTACGGGGGCAGATCTTTAGTGTGCTGTTCTCATGATAGTGAATGAGTCTCACGAAATCTGATGGTTTTAAAAAGGGGAGTTTCCCTGCATAAGCTCTCTTCTCTTGTCTGCTGCCATGTGAGATGTGCCTTTCACCTTCCACCATGATCATGAGGCTTCCCCAGTCACGTGGAAGTGTGAATCCATTAAACCTCTTTATTTCATACATTTCCAAGTATCAAGTATGCCTTATCAGCAGCGTGAAAATGGACTAATACAAGGTATCTAAAGAAGAATGGATTTGAAAGAAAACTTAATCTAAAACACTGAAGAAAAATGGGAAAACAACCAAGAGAATGAAAATGAGATAAAGAAAGAAGTAAAATGAGTTAGGAAGTGGTTGAATTGGAAAGGCAAGAATATCAAATTTACATGTTTATAGAGTCACTGGAGAAGATAAAATAGTGGAACAGAACTAATACCAAAATCTATCATTCAAGAACAACGTTTGGAAGTAAATGAAGACATAATATACAAATTGAAAGATCTAACCAAGTACTAAAGAAAATTTGCCTGAAGTAATCACCTACAAGACAAATTCTACTAAAATTATTACTTAGTAACAATAATGAAAACATATTGGTGACTTCCAGGCAAAAAGATGAAACAAACTAGAAAGGGAGAAAAGAATGAAGTTGGCATTAGATTTGTCTAGTTGTATAAAGGTAACAACTAGAACTAAAATACAAACCTTCCTAAATAATTTTTTTTAAAGCAAATGTGTCATCTAGAAAGAGAAGTATAGCAAATTTAACAAAGCAAAATAATTTGTCACAGCAGAGAGCCTATCAAAAGAAATTAATGAAATGGCAAACAACATATACCAAGGAGAGAAACAGTAAATATAACTATATACATAAAATTACAACAAAATTATGATTTATTCTGAATGGCTAAATATAAAGGATTAGACAAATATGTAACAGGCAAATAAAAATACAAACAAGGGGCCAGGCATGGTGGCTCATGCCTGTAATCCCAGCACTTTGGGAGGCTGAGGCGGGCAGATCACTTGAGGTCAGGAGTTCGAGACCAGCCTGACCAACATGGTGAAACACTGTCTCTATTAAAAATACAAAATTAGCCAGGTGCGGTGGTGGGCCCCTGTAATCCCAACTACTGGGGAGGCTGAGGCAGGTGAATTGCTTGAACCTGGGAGGCCGAGATTGCAGTGAGCTGAGACTGTGCCACTGCACTCAAGCCTGGGTGCTAGAGTGAGACTCTGTCTCAAAAACAAACAAACAAAACCAAAAAACACAAAGCAGGGTAGCAACCCTTATATCAGATGGGTAGATTTTAAACCAAAATGCATTAAGCATTACAAGGAAAGATATGTTTTAATGCTAAAAAAATTAAGATATAACAGGATTATACAACAAATAATGATATCCCCCTTTATATAAGGAAACAGAAATCCAGTGACAGTTGAAGACATACTATTCTCAGTATAAGACAAATCAAATAGACAAAAAAGAATATAATACACCTAAACAACATAATTACTAGGGTATATCTTATGCTCTATGGAACTTTATAACCTGAAAATAGATAATATAACTTCTTAAGTACAGATAGAACAGTCTCAAAAATGTTCAGAAGTTAGCTCATAAAGAAAACATAAGCTGGGTGCAGTGGTGCATGCCTGTAATCCCCCAGATACCTGGGTGGATTGTTTGAGCCCAGGAGTTCCTGACCATTCTGGGCAACACAGTTAGACCCTATCTCAAGAAAAAAAAGAAAGCAATAAATGTATAAAGTAAAATATTACAAACAGTATTCTCTAATCACAGTGCAAAAGAACCCTAGAAATTATTGATAACTTTTTTTTGTTGTTCAAAAGGGCCCCTCCACCTGGGTATAAACCCGTCAAACAACTTGTGGGTAACAGGGAAATAAAAGCTGAAATTAAATTTTCTTTTTTAAAATTATTATGTTCAGTAATTATTATACTGTCTTTTTTAAATATCAACTTTTATTTTAGATTCAAAGGGGTGTATTTGCAGGTTTGTTACATGGGTATATTGTGTGATGCTGAGGTTTAGGGTACAATTGATCCCATCACCCAAGTAGTTAGCATAGTACCCAACAGGTAGTTTTTCCACCCTTGCCCCCCACCACACCTCCCCTTCTAGTTGACCCCACTGTCTACCACTGCCATCTTTATATCCATGAGTATTCAGTGTTTAGCTCTCACTTATAAGAGATTATATGTGGTATTTGGTTTTCTATTCCTATGTTAATTCACTTAAGATAATGGCCTCTAGTTTCATCCATGTTGCTGCAAAGGACATGATGTCATTCCTTTTTTATGGCTGCATAGTAGTCCATGGTGTAGATGTACCACATTTTCTTTATCCAGTCCACTGCTGATGGGCTCCTAGGTTGATTCCATGTCTTTGCCATTGTGAATAGTGCTATGATGAACATATGAGTGCATATGTCTTTTTGGCAGAACGATTTATTTTCTTCTGGATATATACCCAGTAATGGGATTGCTGGGTCGAATGGTAATTCTGTTTTAAGTTCTTTGAGAAATCTTCAAATTGCTTTCCACAGTGGCTGAACTAATTTGCCAGTAAATATAAAGGGATTAACAAATGTGTAACAGGCAAATAGAAACACAAAGAAAGCAGCGTAGCAACCCTTATATCATGTCATTTGGTTTAAAATATCATATTTTAAACCAAAATGCATTCCCTATTCTCAGTCACTTTGCCAACATCTGTTCTTTTTTGACTTTTAAAATAATAGCCATTGTGACTGGTGTGAGATGGTATCTCATTGTGGTTTTGATTTGCGTTTCTCTGATGATTACTGATGATGAGCATATATTCATGATTGTTGACCACTTCTGTGTCTTCTTTTGAGAAGTGTCTTCGTGTCTTTTGCTCACCTCTTAATGGGGTTATTTTTTGCTTGTTTAATGTTTAAGTTCCTTATAGATTCTGGATATCAGACATTTGTTGGATGCAGAGTTTACAAATATTTTCTCCCATTCTGTAGGTTGTCTGTTTACCTTGTTGATAGTTTCTTTTGCTGTGCAGAAGCTCTTTAGTTTAATTAGGTCCCTCTTGTCAATTTTTGGTTTTGTTGCAATTGCTTTTAAGGACTTACGTCATAAATTCTTTTCCTTATGTTTTATTTTTCTGCATATGGCTAGACAGCTATCCCAGCACCATTTATTGAATAGAGAGTCTTTTTCCCATTGCTTACTTTTGTCAACTTTGTCAAACATCAGATGGCTATACATGTGCAGCTTTATTTCTGGGTTCTCTATTCTGTTCCATTGGTCTTTGTGTCTGTATAACAGCACCTTTCTATTTTGGTTACAGCTTGAAGTTAGTTGATGTGATGCTTCTAGCTTTGTTCTTTTTTATTAGGATTGCTTTGGTATTTGTGCTTTTTGGTTCCATATGAACTGTAGGATTTTTTTTCTAATTCTGTGAAAAATGATGTTGGTACTTTAATGGGGATAGCAGTCAATCATGCAATTTGTTCTGTAGGTTTCTTTGGGCAGTATGGTCATTTTCACAGTATTGATTCTTCCAGTTTCTAATGGTTTTAGGATCTTATTTGTATCATTCTTGAAGGGCAATTAATTATTTGCTATTTAATTCTAATTTTCAGGTAAAGAAGATACTCCCTCATTACTTGGCCTCTGTGGATCTCTAACGTCAGTGGCAAGTTACAAGTCTCTAACAAGCTTAAAATCTAATGACTACCTTGCAAGTCCTACAACAGAGATGACGAGTCCAGGCCTAACTCCATCCTGAAAATTTTTGTGTAAAAGCCAAAACTTTTTATGTTGTAAATGTTTAATTTACATGTTTGACTGCTGGGAAGACCTTTGAAATTTTATATTGTTCTGGTACATGTCTGAAATTCTATTGCTTGGAGAGAATCCCCTCCAGTTAAGAGATTTTGAGTGAAAAACATAATGATCCTGCCATTTTTCATTTTTAAAATTCTTACATTTGTCATTGAGAAAGTTCAAAATGGAATAGGCTTTAAAAAAAAAACTTTCAAAGATCCGCCAAATCATTCATAGCAAATTGTACATATTGTTCAGCTGATTTTTATATATTTAAATACACCTTAGTGGCCAGAGACTGACTTCAAGGTTTTATTCCAGAGACTCCAGAGACTTAAGCTAAGTATTTTTTCATTCTTTCAGATTTTCAAAAAAAAAAAAAAAGTTAATTTCATTTTTTCATTAATGTCTTCCTAAGTTCTATGCTTTAAATGCCTTGTTTTTAATAACGGGAAAGTTCTCAGCTGCGTTTTCACAGTGGCTTATTCAGTTTTTCTTTAATATTTACCATTTGGTATCAATTCAGCATTCCACTTAACATTTTATAAATTCTATAGGAATATGCCTGTTTTGGTAGTTACTGACTTAATTTGTTAGTGCCACAAGGAAAATATTTTACAGTATTTTATGCCATTTAGGTAAAATGAATAAACTGTTTTCCAAGATTTTCTTAAAAGATTATCAATTTAAAAGTATGATCAAGTATGCCTCAAAAACTAGAAACATTTCAAAATGTAGAACAAACGTTGAAAAATTGTTTTGCCAGGAAAGAGTTCAAGTTCAGTTAAGGATTTGAGAGGCTTTTAAACAAGGATCAGTAGGATAGTTATCATATTTACTTAATATATGTCTGATATTCAGTGCTGGTTCTTTTTCCTGTTTGTGCAACAATGAAGTGTGTCATGTGTGTTTTATAGCCTCTATCATTAATCACACCAGAGTCTCATTTTAAAACATTTTAATGTTAAAACATCCCCACACTTATACACAGGTAAAATTAGTTTTTTTTTTTAAAGTTGTAATCTGTACTTTTTTTTTTTTTTGCAATTTTTGAAACAGCTACATTAATCCCTAAAATTCCCACCATACTGAAAATGTATGGCGTGTATTTTCTATAGTAAGTAATATGAGGAAAACATGATTAGCTGTGCCAAAGAAATTTTATACATTGTTTACATGATGAGGCCACAGTACTTACTGAGGACTTCATATGGTTGTTTTGTTTATTATTATTGAGAAGAGTTAAGAGCTGAGGTTACCACATTCATTCTTTGTGTTAGAAATATAGGAGTGTGGTGGTTTTCTGCAATATTTAGAGCTTAGTCTCATAATTTGGAATTTAAGATAATTAGTAGTAACAAGGCAAGTCTTTTATGTAAGACAGTCAAACAGTGTCACTTCAGGGACAAAGGCCTGGAAGCCCTTAAAATAAGTTATCTTAGATGTGCCAGAACATATTCAGAGCTTTATTCCTTTAAGCTTAAAGCTTCAATACTTGTAGAAATGCAAATATTCTTGAGAAATGATACATTTTTGTTCTCAATTTCTCAATTCTACATACCTGATTATGAGTGAAGTATCCAAAGCAGGTTTTCATCAGCATGGGGGATGGAAGGTAGGTATAATATGAGGACAATGGAAACTTTGGGAGAAGGGAGTGAGGAAATGGATAAAGAGAAATTTGAAAATTTTAGGCTGGACTTGAGCACTATTGCTGCTTTCCTATGAACTATCAGAATGTTTAAATGCTTTATCATTCATGGTCCACTCTCAACCAACATTTATTATCCTTTAGTAATTAAACAATGGTTTTACATACATTTTTATAATGTAGAAGGAAATTCAAGATTCCATAATCGTAAAATTTTTCAGATTTGTCTAATGTGTAATTTGTGCATCTTCACATGCTGCTAAATGCAGATTTAAACATTACATCTGAGGATCATGACTTTTCCTCCTTTCTTGGAGATCTTGGTATAAAATTCATCTGCTGTTATAAAATCAGGTTTCTACAGAGTTCGTTTCACACTAAAGGTAGTTTGTTACTGTTTGCATGAGGAAACCATGTATGTCTCAATCTTTAATTTTAGGTGGTAGTGTTTATTGTTCACCCTCCCTCTTGCCTCCAAAAGAATGCTGAATTATACGCCAATATTTCCATGTGTATTCTGTTGCCTTGATGCGTACTATACTTGTTGCATGTATATTAAAAATTTTGTACTATGCATTGGTGGTCTTATTTTGCTTGAGAAAAAGTTACCTGATTTAAGTACACTTAACTTTTGTTTCAGCAAATGTGGTAAATATATATTATTTCACACCTAAAATACTAACATGAAAATGGAATGGGAGAAATCCTTATTTCAACTCACATCAAGTTAAATATCCTATTTTTTAAAAGTAACATGATATGCTTTAGAATACACAACATCTATTCAATCAATCAGTACAGTTTAGTAGTGGTTCTGGCAGTGTTACTGATTTAATTATAAAATAGTCATGTTTGTTTTCTCACCTGTAAGAATCATCACTATCTTCTTGGCACCTATGAGATGGCATCAGGATGATGTAAGCATTAAATAAAATCACATATAAAAGTTCTAAAGAGATAAATGCCAAATGCAAGCTACTACTAATTATGATTGGCAGAAAAAGTAGATCATAAGTTAGTTGTTAAATCATTAGATTTACATACAGTTTTTAAGTGGTTATCAATGTGTCCCAAATTTACAACTTAGAAAACTGCTTTGTTAAAGTTCCTATCATTAGATGAAATGTGCAGATTTTGCTAAACTAAACTAACATATTGGATTACCACTTAAGTGTCACAAGACTGTTGTTCATTCTGCTCTTCTGAAAGCAAAGCAGCTTCGATTTAGTTTTAGCATTTGTCATTTTAACTGATAGGAAAGGGAAGCTAAAATTACCTCTTTTTCATTATGGTACATTTAAAAAGTATATTTTAATACAAACCAAAACTTTTAGATTTTAACATAGATCACCTTATCATAAGCCCCATTTTCCATACTGCTGGGTATCTTCCAAAACCCAAGTCTAACTGTTTGTTACAACTGTGCCAAAAAGGTTTTCCTAGGTTTCTCACAGCCTTCTTGTTCCTCCTTTAGCGCACAAGGCCTTTGATTACATTTCCATGTTTACACTTTCCCATGTATACACTTTGTTCAAGCCATATGGACTAAATTCTATTGCCTTATTGAGACTCCCACTTCCCTGCATGTTTACTTATTGGATTGCCTGTCAGTCCAACTCAGGTTTCCTGACCACTCCCCTTCTCTGCCCCCAGGCTGAGTGAACAACTCCCCATATTTCCCATGACTCCCTTTGTATGTATGTTTCTATCAATCACTCAATCGTAGCTCTGAAACCTCCTGTGGCCAGTAACAATATCTGAAATGTCTTATCATCTCCAGTGCTTTTTATATACTGCCTACTACATAAAATGATGTCCCAATAAATGTTGACAGATTAAATATAAAAGCAGTAATATCTTTTATTTAAAAAGTTCATCTTAGAAGAAAATTCAAAAGGGATACAATAAACTTTTCCACATCCCAAAAAATTGTGCCCAAGACAAAAAGAGGGAAGAATTTATTTTTAATTTCAAGTTTAGGGGTACATATGCAGGTTTGTTACACAAGTAAACTTTTGTGTCATGGGGATTTATTATACAGATTATTTCATCACCCAGGTATTAAGCCTAGTACCCATTAGTTATTTTTCCTGTTCCTCTCCCTCCTCCCAACCTCCACCCTTTGATAGGCCCCAGTACATGTTGTTCCAAGAGGGAAAAATTTAAAAAACATATGCAGTTAAATAACCATAATGAATAGTTTTCCTAGAAAAAAAAAATTGCCTTTTAAAAAAAATCAAATATGTACTACTTTAAAGGTTGCAACCATCTCATATTGAAAATTAAAGATGTTCCTTCCTAAAATTTTACATTAATCAATTAAATGTTTATGTTAGAAAATTTAACATTAATAGAATAAAAACTGTTTTAGAAACATCACCAAGAACACTGTTGTGGCACATGTTTGCAAATATTGCAATTCCTGCAACATATGTATTGAAAAGTCTGGAAAGCCCATGTGGCTGAGAGTTAAATTTATATACTGAAGTAAGTAAAACCTGGGAATATTCATCATGCCAATTATAGTTAAATTATTTTATCAGACAGAACTCTGGGAGCAAATTAAAATTTTAAAATTTTAGTTATTCCATGGACTGAATTTTTCTAGGTACTATTTTAATACAAATTATTATTATAGCAAAATTCTGAACACTTTTTGGTTGTTAGTATATTTTAAAAGTATTAATATTTCTTTACCTCTTAAATATAAAGAAAGCTTCAATTCAGCCTTCTATTCATCCAGATACATTGCATGTATATGTGTTAAAAAAACTACTAGGCAATTAGATTTAATTATCTTACTTTATTCATAAATAAGAATTTTCCTAAGTGCAGTGAGGGGTAGGAGACATGGAAACCTTTCTCATACTTATAGGTGATATTAAACTGAAATATATAACTGCCTTTTGGGAACAGTATTTTTTCTGCTTTTTTTCTATGAATTACCCATAAGCATAGCAAAACCAAGATAAATTTAAATTTAATATTGTTAAAGAGCACTGTTCAAGATAAACTTTCATGTATATCACAGTATAGCATTATACAATGATTTTACGTAAAAATATTTAGAAGCACAGTGATGATTTTAAGAAACCATAAAACATTTTAATGAAATATAAGAAAGTCATGAATATTTATATGGATATGTATGTTGCAAATTTAAGGTAAATCAACATAGGATAAACACAGAAGATTACATACAAACCCTACATATTTTATTTCTGGTGAAACATATAAACACTTTCCTACTATAGTACAAAATCAATTAGTTCCTCTACCAGCACTAAAGACTTGTCATCTAAATATATTCATTTTAGGGGAGAAAAAATGCTTCACATTTTCCTAAAACAAAGACTGCAATAAATTAGTGCTTAAAAAAAATATATATATAGGATATAGATCCTAAGAAAATAAAACTAAAGTATAAAAAATGAATAGCATTTCTTTTCCTGCCATCATATCCTTTCTTATCTCATTCCTACATAGAATGAATGATAAGCTAAATTATTTAGACATGTATGGTGACTGAAAGCAATGTCTTCAAGGAAACAGCTTCTTGTTTAGCCTCTTACTCTACCATACTTAGAGTAAAAATCAAAGGATATTTTAGAAATATCTTGTAACTATTGTTGTAGCAATAATCTGTCTTGTTAGAACAACACAATAAAAATGACCTAGAGAATTCCATGAACAATGATACTTGGATTACAAGAGAGCTAAAAATCAGAGGCTATTCCTGTGTGCAAACTATTTTTACCAGTCTAAATACCACATGGTTTACCACTGAACACCCAAGTTTGACTGAAGTGAACATTTGCTACTATCAGTAAAAAACTCCCTCTCTTACAGGAATGGCAGAAATATAGACATTTAGTCATCAAAAATGGCACAATGTACATCACACAAATGATTATATTATGGTTCATAAGGAAAACAGCCACAATTTTGATCAGAGAAATGTTAATACATATGAAGCCTTAAAACAGCAACATGGCGGGGAAGGAGAGGGAGGCGGGAACCTAATGCATTTGAATTAAAGGAAACAGGCAATATTTGGTCGATGTGAACAGTGCTATTTAACGAGTGCTTTATCTACTTTACTGAAATACGGAAATACTTATGTACACGATTTAAATGTGCACAAGACTTGGGCTTTTTTCTTCTAGACTATGTACATCATTCAGCACACACTTCAAAAAGTTCTGGTGTATTCAACACACTCCCAGTAAGATTATGTTACACTGAAACATATAATATTAAACTTTCAAGAGACTGCTTTTGATGCTAAGGAGTAATCTGTCTTATTTTTACAAGAATGCTCAATAGTGGTGATTTCTAGAATATCTTTTTCAATATCACCAAAAATAAGATAAAATTTATTTTAAAATTATGATTTAGAGGTAGAGCTGAAATTATTTATTTAAATTATAGGAAAGAAAGACATAAAATCATTGTGACAGAATAATGGTGAAAAACATTCTTGCCTAAGAGTCTCCATCTTCTTTGGCTATAGTTGTTGTTTCAAGTTGAAACAGCATCACTAGTATTGCTGCCTTCGAACATTTTGTTTCTGGAAAAAAGCCTTTCCAAATTCATATGTACTGATCATAATGGCACAAGCAGGAGCAATTTTAATTAAGCGAGGAATTAGGCCTGAAAAAAGAATAGGAATAATCAAAACAAATATTTTTTTCTTAACTTATTTTTAAAAATATTATTTTTTGGCTTTATTCTGATAATTATCAAATTAAATGAAGTAATATGTTCAAATCCATAAATTGGTAGAAAAGACTGCTCACCTCCAACATCCTCACTTCAATCCATATTACATTATAGAGAAATTTTTATCTTATTGATAGTAAATCTTTTATTTAACATTTATTTTAACTTATAATAAAGATATTTAGGAGAAAATAAATGTAGTATGTTACCTATAACTTCCTCCTATAAGTTAATTTTAGAAGGTAATATTTTAAAAGTAATCATTCTATTCAATGATTCGGTAAAGCAAGTATTTTTACCTGAAAATAATCCGGAAAATCCATTTTTAGCAACAATGTTCTTCATTATAATCCAGGTTGACATATGCAAAGGCATAGAAACTAAATGTTAAAATAAAGAAATAATGCTATTATAAATAACAATTTAATAATTCCTACTACAGATAACATAGCCATGGCCCTTGCGGATATATCATTTCTTTACCATAAGAAGAGGTTTGTTTACCTAAAAAGCTACTTTAAGTTTTATTTTTAATAGTTAGATTCATTAAAAATAATAAACAGAAAAAGGCTGTATGTTTAAAGATGTATAGGACTGGATGCAATTAAGGAGGAATGTACTGAAGGTTTCTCCTGACTTGATAATGCTTGTTTCTTAAACTTGATGGTAGTTATTTTTTAAACTTTTTCTAGGTCTTAAAAATTTTTCATAATGAAATTTTTAAAAGACAGCTACTTGGGAGGCTGAGGTGGGAAGATCGATCTCTTGAGCTTAAGAGTTCAAGACCAGCCTGGTCTTGAACTCTTAAGTGAGACCCCTATCTCTTAAAAAGTGTATAGAAACCTTCATGGGGTATCCAATGCCAAAGAAAAGTCCTCACAACCATTTTTTCATTCACATTTTATTGTAAATAGTTTTAAAACTTTTTTTTTCTAAAAGGAGTTTCTGAGGAAAACAGCTCATTCTCCCTAGCAGTGTCCTGAGTTATTACTACCTTTCTGAATGGATATGCTATTCTTGAAATAAATTAGACCAGTGCTGTCTCCTTCAAAGGGTTTATTTTAGCTAATAATAACATCTCGCTTATTTGCAACCACTCAAATATCTGGAAGAAAATGAATAAAAAACTAATTTTTTAAAAACTTAGCAAAAGTAGATGTCACTGAAGTATAAACATAAAGCTTATGAATATAATGTTTATAAACAAAATTTGTTTATTTTCGTTTACACACTATTCTAAAAAGCTGCCTTGGCCCACAGACTACTAGATGCAATAAGATTAAAAAAAAAAATTCTAAGAACCAGGCACACTACCATGTAAACAACATGACAGCTAACAGGATGAAGATTTCAATGTCTTGTTTTGAGACCAGCTGGATGAAGGGCAAACAATCCTATACTGCCCTCTCTAGCTTTTTAGAGTGGCTACTCTACAAAAATCAATGTTTACATAGAAGACAACCCTGAATCATTAAACAATATTAAAGTATGTACCACTAAAGAAGCCTGGGAGAGAAAAGTTAAAGATAAAATGGTATCTTTCAAAAATGACTTTCTAGAATTTTGCCACTTAATGGAGTGTGATTATCTCCAAATTTCATTTATATAAAATATCAGAATCTCTGACTATGAATAAATGAAGACTAAGATAAATGAAGCCTTATGATTTAAGAAGCTGTACTAGCAATAGCATAAGCATAAACATACTAACTACAGCAGCTCAACACTGATTACAAAATATGAATGAAATTTAACTTTCTAAAGAAAGTCAATGACAAGAACTAAGTTGGCAATTTTTACTTCATGTTTAAATTATTTCATTTAAATTTTAAAAACAGGTCAAAGAATGGTGATCAAGCAGCAGGTGTTTCTAATCTTGTAGAACTCATGCCCCAAACTAGTTTCTATTTTAACAGGAAGGTGAAATTAAGAGAATGATAAAAAGAGTATCAACTGAAGGTAAGCCAAGTTCTAGTGGAACCTCAGAAGTGTCTCCTGCCTAGCTTTTCAACATTAAAGAGCTACTCCTACAGGTAATAAGCAAATTCTTACATTGTAAAGAAACACTTTTATTATTAAATATTTCAAGCACAGAGAAAATAAATGCTCATTTACTGAATATCCAAATTTATTATATCATAATACCTCTATTTTTCAGATCCAGTTAAAGCCCTCTATATATTCCTCCCCAACTTTATTTTTCCTCCTTCTCAAAGGTAATAACTCTCATCTTTCTTTTTTCATCTTTCTCATGCATTTGTTTAATGTTTACATCTAAACATATCCAGATGTATACTCTTCTTTGTATACATCTCGAATGTACAGAACAATGTATACTCTTCTTTGTCCTCCTTTTAAACTTTATATAAATGATATCACACTGCACACTTACTTCTGCAATGTGCTTTCAGTATTACCTAGGTTGGTAAGTGTAGCTATATTTTATTCATTTTAATTGCTGCATGGTATTGCATTATATGGATTATAATGATTTATCCATTTTCCTGTAAAGGGACATTTAGGTGATTTCTAACTTTTTGCTGTTTTTAACAATCTTGCCATGGATAGCCTGGTACACGTGCAAAAGTTTCCCTAGGGCACATATCTAGGAGTAGAACTGATAACTCAGAATGGACTCCTTGCTACTGCCAGATTGTTTTCCAAAGTAGCTGTTCCAAAATAATACTCTTACCATCATGGCATAAGGTTCCCAGTGAGCTACATCCTCCCCAACAGTGTAATTTATATAAAATGTTCTCTCACTGCTGTTCCTTGGTATTACTAAAATTGAACATTTTTAATAAGTTTGTTTGGCAAGTAAAACCATTTCATGATACTTTTATTTCTATTTTAAAATAGAAATATAATATAGAAATATTGAAATACAGAAAAATATTGCCTTAAATATTAAAACCAATGTACTAAGTATTTATTAAATCTATTAAATACTTAAATTTTAAAATGTTTAAAAATTAAATATTGCTTGAGTAGTGTTTTTTTTTTTCTATAGTTCAATTGTCCAGTTAAGAATAGTGTTTCAAAAATATTAAATGTGTTCAGAGAAAAAGAAGTTTAACCTCTGGAAAACAAGTAAATTTGGGCCAGGTTTAAAAAGCTAAAACCAGAGATTAAATTTTTAAAAATTAATAATATATGACACACTCATAAATTAGGTAAAAGTTATTTCTGTTATAGGATATGGCATTTACTACATGCTAACGTGCTTCTGAATGCAGCCTCTCTTCCAGTAGATTATGAGCTCTTTGAGGATTTGGGTAATTGTCTCATTTATCTGTATATACCAGCATGGTGCCTGACACAGTATAGGTACTCAGTAATTGACTAATGAATGAAGAACAGAAGAAGTGGTTGAAGTAGGCTGACAGATCATATACTTGCATGGAACTATCATTCTATAGTATGACAGATGCAACACTTCATATTTTCTTTTTTGCTTAGAGAGAAGGGATTTGGTATAGCTGAGCTGTGGAACAAAGGAAGTCACTTCTAAATGGAGCTGAGTTACTTCTTGGATAAATAATGTAAACCAAAATAGTAAGTATGGGCTGATTATCACTCAAATTACAAGTGCAATTTCAACTGAAATATATCTTAGTAAACCTTTAAGTAACTGGTTCATAGCTGAAGTAGGCTAACAGATTAAAATTTACCAATGATAATCATGGAAAATTAAAACCCAACTCTTATTTAAGATTTTTCCTTTTAGGTTTAAATGAGGAAACATTAATTAGAAAAAACCAGTGATAGGTAAGAGTTAAATCTAATAAAGAAAGATGGCTCCCTGGTGCCAGTCTCAATGAAGATATATATCACCATCACTTAGGGATCATCTTCAAAATATACAAGCTAGAGTTCCACCTCAGATTCATTAAATGAGAGTCTACTGAGGGTGATGTCCAGCTGTAGGTATGTTGAATAAGCACCTCAGGTGACTCCAATTATTAGTTACCAACGTAAGTGGCTCCCAAACTTTAGTGTGCATTAGAATCTACCTGTACAGATTCCCATCTTTTCCCTTATCAACCACCATGACCACCAGTACCTCAATGCCACAGTCATTAATCATTTATGCTAAATTACACCAAAAAGAAATTGGTGAAATCCTACTATGTTAAATATTATACTTAAGAGGGGAAATAGAAATTCTGATGAGAAGAAAAGAAGAACGAAACAAAATAATTTTGAACTGTCAAAGGAGGACAGATAGGGCTTAGGTTTCTAGAAGGCTCATGCCTAAAACAGGGAAGTGGGAGAACCCTAATATAATAAAATTTTGACTACCTCCCAGGTTTTCATTAGCTTCTAATATAAGAGGAGAATAGGTATTTGATAGGTCAAAGACAAGGATGTCACCAATATCCATCAGATTCATTTGTAGAGGTTTGTAACCAGCTTCTTTTAACATTATACCTATTTTACTTTTTATGCAAACTATTATAATCATGGGTAGAAGAATTTTTATTTACATTATAATAGTCTTATCACAAGACTTACATAATTTTGTAATAGATAATTTCCCATTGGTTTGCTACACTTTCTAAAGGGAATAAATGATGACAGAGGGATCCTAGTAGAAGCAAATAGGAGTATACTTTTGTTCTAGAAGAAATTACAGGTTATGAAGAAATAAAAATAGATGGGATAATAGGTAGAAAAAATTACAAGAAAGCTTAAAAACAAAATGTGTGTGTGTGTGTGTGTATATATATATATATATACATATATATATAATCAAAAAATAAGAGAAAAAAGGTTTCCAGTAATTTCCTATCCTTTATCCTGATTTGTCTAAATTTATTTTATTGGTTTACTTGAAAGAAGACTTAAAAGGACAATAAAAATAATAATTTGAAATAGATCCGAAAACAAACTTTAGGAAAAAACATCATAAAACAACTTAGCTTTTAAATGACAAAGATTATTTCTTCTTTATCGCAGGTATGAGACTTAACTGATGGCATTCAATAAATATTAGACTTTACATTTTCTTAAATTTTTTGTTTTTGTTTAGTTTTTCTGGGTATTCCATTCTAACAGTATATTACTTTCAGTAAAATACACAAAGAATAATGCAGAAGAAAAAATCTTGTTTTCCTTATTTTAGATATCCCTACAATATCTGGAAGGAAAAACAAAAATGGCATCTTAAAAATATTTTAAATTAAACTTACTTTTATGACTTTCATATGTCCAAAGTTGTGTCTGCTTTTGTGTTTTTACTACATCAAATGGTAAAGTTGCAACAGCTGCAAACTATCAGAAAGTAAAATTGATTAATTTCAATCAACCTGTTAATTTTTCCTAAAATATTTTTACATTCTTCGAATTAGTATATTATTTAAGGATAATGAAAATAATAACCGAACTTTAAAATGAAATAATATATATATTTTTAAGTTTTCATTAAAGCAAATAGATATGTATTTCTCACTATACTCAAAAGTAAAAAGCCTCAGAAAAATTCCCTTACTTTCCTGAGGTCACACAGCTACTAGTTGCAGAGCCACAATTCCAACCAAGCCTCTCTGACTCCACTACCAGCATTCACAATTTCTCACGCTCCTTTGTGTTCTATTATTCCTTTACATCACAAGAAGATACAACACATATGTCAAAGCAGAAATTCTCAAGTATCTAGTGAGCATTTAAAAATTTCCAGCAAACGCTTTTAAAATAGAATAAAAAATTAAATTTGAATAAAGAAAATGAATTTTGAACTTTTAACTCTATAAGCCTTTTAAAATAGTTATGTAAATGTTTACATATTAAAATATACTTACAATGGTTCACAAATCACATTTTTTCCTATTAATGATAAAAGCTGGATGCAAATCACATTTTAAATAACTTTTCTCAAAATAATTTACATTTTTTCCACAATGCCTTAATTAAGGGAGTTTTTTTAAAATAATTTAATTCTTTTAGATATGTTGTTGCAATATTTGATACAACAGCCACGCAAGGTTAAAACTGGTATGCATTTTTGCTTCCCAACTCACATTTGGCCAATATGGTCATAAAATGCCCCTCAAAATCACTTATATTTTATTTCAACCCAACAATTTGTTGATGTACATTCTTGAAATCAGCTTCAAAGATTTCAGGTAAGGTAAAATCAAGGACTGTTTCTCCATCTTCATTATCTTTCATGTAGTAGCTACAATGTTATGTAAGCCATTTTTGAAACTCTTTCTAAAATGAGGTGGTTTAGGCTGTTCTGTTTTCTGACAGAAAGCCTGGACACTCACATTCAGGTGTTTTTTCTGTTGCAGACACAAACCTTTATTTGAAAGCTGTCAAAATGCAGCAATTTTCTAGGTCATTTAAAAAATCATTTAAAAAAATAAATTTTCTAGGTTAAATAGAAATAGTACAATAGAGGACTTTCCTTCATATTTCTGCAAAACTGGTAAATATCCTAAAGCCATTATTCAACAATACTAATTGCTTTTTTTGTTCAATAGACTTATAATCCACTAGGATTAATTTGAAAGATCTTAGACCTGGGAATATTTATATCTAAGTTTTAAAGTCAACTGCTGTGGCTTCCTTGGCCTAGATTTTCTGAGATATTATTACAATATTTTTCTGCAAGTCTGTATCACTTCACTCTGCTCCTTTGCTATTGTTTTTATGTGGTTCCAGTGTGTTATTGTCTCACTACAAGTTATTACAGATTCATTTTTGGAAGTATGTGGGTATAAAAAAAACTGCCAATGTCATGGTGATATAAATCTGCATAATGAAAGTCTACTACAGGACTTTGATATCATTCTACAGGAAGGTGTGGAAAAAGATAAACCTCCTATTACCCAAAAATGGTAACAAGATTCTTTCCTTCCGACTGTAATTTTTGTTCAAATTATTTTAAAAAGTACTTTAGTAGGACAAAATGTTTCCAAAGAAACAGAAATCAGCAGCAGAGGCTAGAAGTGCTTAATGCATATGAGATGACATTGCATGAAATATTACCTAATCAGAGCATTTATTGAATTAATGTATTACAAAATGCTCTAAATAATAAAGCTCTAAAATATTATAACTGTAATGATCTAACAAATCCAAAAGTTTCTCAGAAAAATATGTGTTTGTAACATAAAAACAAATACAGTATATTTAAATTATTTGCTAATAATTTGTTTCCTTAAAATAGATGGAAAATACTTAGAAAAATTTTCAAGCAGTGCAGCCAAAGTGGATCTCAATATACATGAGATGCTATATTTTGTTTTGTTTTAATACAACAATTATTCTTCTGGAATATTAACAACAAAAGAATAAACTTACAGAACCAGACAATGCCCCTGAAGTAAAGTTGATCATAAATGTTGGCTCATATAAACCAGATTTCTCACATAACCACTTCTTTAAAATTTCATAGTTATACCAGTACATTGCTATAAAAACAGAGAATGAAATGAACACATATTTAGAAATAAAATGTGGACTTTAATAAAAGAGTTATGAGGTTATATATTCAGGGGATAGACAAATTCTAACCTTGACATACCTTGCTTTCTACTTAGACACCCACTAGGGTGGGATTTCTTTTTTTAATGCAAAATTCTCAGTAATATTCTAGTAGTCCTATAAACAAAAAAAACTATGCATCAATAAAGTAGGACTATAATTCCAAAACCTGACAAGGACAACGGGACAAAGGAAAAAAGTAAAGGCCAATCTATTGATGATCATAGGTACAGACTTCCTAAAAATAATAATAAAAAACAAACTGAAGTCAGAAATATTTCATAAAACATCATATACTGTGATTAAGTTGGGTTACCCCAGAAATGCAAAGGTATATAATACAAATCTTTAAATGTCATATTACCATGTTAACAAAACCATGGGATCATGTAATGATAATGAAAAAGCATCTGATAAAACGCAACACTCCTTCATTTAAAAGAAACAAATTTCTTGGAAACCTAGAAGTAAAAGGAAACTTCTTTAATTTGATAAAAAACATGCATCAAAAACCTATACCAAAAAATAATTATTAATGGTTAAATGAGATCTATTTTCTTTAAAATGGGAAAAATGATGGGGATGTTCATTATCGTCACTATAATTCAAAAGTTCACTGGGCAGCAAGTAAGAAAGAAAAGTTATGATTACAAATGATGATATAAAACAGTTCAATTTACATATATTTTTATATATATCCAAACCAAAAAAATAGTAAGACAAAGCAGAATTTATAACAGAATGTTAAAACATAGCTGGATACAAGCTAATAGAAAAAAATCAATTGCAACTGCACAAGCTACAAAGATTTAATTTTAAAAAATTAAAATAGAGCTTTAAAAATAGCTACTAAAAGCTGGGGGGCAGTGGGGTATACCTATAACTAAATGTCAAAAAAAAAGAGATGAATACAACCTTGATGAAGAAAAACTTGAATCTCTCCTAAAACAACTTCTTAAAGATTTATTATTAACATAAAGAGATGACATTCCTAGGGAAGAAAAATAAGGTGACATCAAGATTTTTCTTAGCCAAGCATGGTGGCACACGGCTTTGGTCCCAGCTACTCAGGAGGTTGATGTGGGAGGATTACTAGAGCCCTGTAGATAGATCAAGGCTACAGTGAGCCGTGACTGTGCCACTGCACTCCAGCCTGGGCAACAGAGTGAGACCCTGACCAAAAAAAAAAAGATTTTTCATAGAGCACTAATAATTCAGTTTGGTACTGGCCTGAAGTCAGAAACATTAACCAGTGAAACAGATCCATGCATACATGAAAATGTTATATGACAGAGACGACACTGCAGATCCCTGAAGCAATTATGGTTATTCAATAGATCAGGGGTCCACGACCCCAGGGCTGAGGATTGGTACTGGTCTGTGTCCCGTTAGGAACTGGGCTACACAGCAGGAGGTGAGCGGCGGGTGAGTGAGCATTACCGCCTGAGCTCCACCTCCTGTCAGATCAGCAGTAGCAATATATTCTTATAGAACTCTATTGTTAACTGCGCATGTGAGGGATCTGGGTTGCGTGGTCCTTATGAAAATTTAATGCCTGGTGATCTGAGGCGGAATAGTTTCGTTCTGAAACCAATCACACACGCGCTCATGCACACACACACACGGGCACAATTTTCCCAATCATGGAAAAATTGTCTTCCACAAAACCAGTCCCTGGTGCCCAAAAGGTTGGAGATCACTCAAATAGGTGATGTTGGGACAACCAGCTATCCATGTGGGAGAAAAATGAAATTGAAAACCTATTTCAGTCCAAAACCCCAAATCAATTATGAATAAATGAATGCCAATGAAACAGTGCCCAATCTTATTAATAACCAGGGAAATGCAAATTAAAATGAGATACCACTTTAAATTATTAAACAAAAATTAAGACCTTTGACAATAAAAAAGTTGGAAAGGGTGTGAAGCAGCAGAAAATCTCTTACATTGCTGGTAGGTATGTAGATCATACAATCACTTTGGAAAAGAGTTCTATATTACCTAGTAAAATTTGAAATGTATGTATATCTATGAATCAACAAATCCAATACTGGATAAACTTTCAAAGGTACACCAAGAAACTGATTAAAAATTTTCATAGCAGCACTGTCTTACTTGTTTACTCACATATAAACGAGTAAAAATGAAGAAAACAGTTACACATAACACAAGAATGACTCTTAGGAAAATTTTTTAGTAAAAGGGGATTTTCAAAAATAGGCTAAACTAAACAATATAATGTTTGGCAATAATACATATGTGGGAAAATTAATTCTTTTAATCAAATGAATGGCATTCAATATAGTGGTTACCACTGGGGTTGTGACAGTGAAAGAACGTATTTGTGGTTTCATGATTTTTAAAAGATATTTATATTCTTATTGAGAGTTTCTCTCTAGATAAGTATTTCTTTTGGGTCTTAAAAACTTCTATGATCCACAAGGGAAATGCCACTAAAGTAGGCACATTCTGTACATTACTGGTAGATTTACACTTCTCACTTTTCATAATTTTCTCCCTTTTCATAACTGAGTAATTAGTACAATTCCCTACTTGATTTGTAATAGTCTTTTACAGGATAATCATTTAATGGGGAGATGTTTATTTTTAATAACTGAAAAAGTAGGAGGCCATATAATTCCAAAGTGGTCTTAAATGGATTCTATCCTTTGATATGCAGTAGTTTTACTTATCTTACTAATTGCTTAGAATAATATTAAATGACTTATTTAGAATTTTAAAGGTAGTTTGCATTCTCTGAATATGAATACCCACTAATTAATGTAGAAAAGCAAATTAATCACAAGGAAAAAAAAACAAGCTTGAATAAAAACTATTCATTCAATAAAAGCTTGGAAAGATCTGAGAGCCCAACAATGAAAAAGGAGTTTGTGGTCACTATAGAAAATAACTTACCTTTAATGGTAAAGAGTTAAAAATCTAGTGACAGTAATATTTGAATGAGACAAAGCCATGTAAAATTTAGTAGCTACAAATAAGATAAATCCTACCTGAGAAAGGTACATCTCTAAGAACAGTAGGAGCCCAGCCCCTCCAAAGGGAAATCCAACCATCTTCAGATACTTTCTTGCTGACAAATCGATGCAGTTCCACGTAAGAAAACTTCTTGGACTGCATCTTGGTTCTAATCAATTCTAGTGGACTTATCACAGTTACTGCACCAACTAATACAAACAAGTTAAAAAAAAGAAAACAAAAATAAAGCCATGTACTATGCAAACACATATACTGTAAAAATTAATATTCACAGATTTTATATTTTAAACTTTTAGTCTATAATGTCTGAAAACCTTAAAATTAAATGTGTAATGATGTCAACATAATTGCCACAGATTTTTCCCTTCACAAAGTATTTCTTAAAAATCGATTTTCATATACTTTACTTTTTCTGGTTTCAACTCTCTCAAGGGCAGTTCCAGAAATGTTATAATCAACCAGAACTATGAAAACCAAAGCCCATTCCAGTTACTGCCCCAATAAATCCCACTCCCATTTAGCAGAGTAAACGTTCTTCTGTATAGAGTCAACGTTCCTTATGATAAAACTCTGAATCCCAAAGTTTATAAGGAAAGTGATTCAGGACTTTGGCCTGAATCACGCATGATCCCAGATGACACCTCAGAAGTTCAGGTAAATCAGAACCAACTCTGATGTCACTCTAAAAACTCTGTCCATGATTTGACCAAGATAGGCTGAGCCCATCTCATTCTGATGGTAATCACCATTCCATATGACTTCTGGAGTACCTATACTATATTAACAAATTAATATAAACTATAATGCAAAATATATCATACTAATACTCTATATATTATACAAATTATCTGTGAATGTCACAACTTAAACAGAAGCTCTAAACAGAAATCAAAATGAAAATAAAGATTTATTACTCACATCTGGCTACAATTCCAGCAACAATTGGTATGTAGGTTTCATTTTCTCCTAACTTAGATCTCAGAAGAGCACTTAATTGATCATAGCAGGTAAAATAAATAACTGTGGCAGGAACTGCCATCACTCTGTTAGATCACACAAAAAGATTTGTTCAAAATTATCAAAAGATCCCACATAGTCTTATCTTAAATTCAAATATTATTATATAAGCTAAAAAAGTCTTATATTTTGTGTAAGCTAAAAACCACAATAAATCAGCCTATGAGATCAATTTTTCTTTTAGTTTAAAAATGATTAGTACTTAACTTAGTAGGCAGTAAAAAGATATAAAGTAGGCATTTGCCATCCAAATATTTGCTTTACAAATCCAGTTGTAAAGACAGTTACAATAAATAGCATTAAGTAAGCGCTAGCATGGTGGCACATGCCTGTAATCCCAGCTACTCAGGTAGCTGAGGAACAAGAATCACTTGAACCTGGGAGGCAGAGGTTGCAAAGAGCCGAGATCGTGCCACTGCACTCCAGCCTATTTAGGGACAGAGCAAGACTCTGTCTCTAAATAAATAAATAAATAAAATAAAAATAAAACAAATAGGAAAAGACAAATTAAGACAGACACTTCATCTCCATCTCTGTTTCTGGTCTCCCAGATCTTCTTTCTCATTCATAATTACCATAACATCAGAATCAGCGAAATAAAAAGTACATGAGAAATTGTAAAACATTTTTGTGCTGTGGACCATACATCACTCCTGCTTATAACTAGACATAAATTATAATTAACATCATCAGAATTACATACACTAATTTTAAGGGAATTTAATGACATACTATTTTAAAAGAAATTATTAAAAGGGAATTATTAAATTCAAATACAAAGTTGCAGGTACTGCCATGTCAATAAATATTAATGCAACAAGAAACTAGTCCATGTTTATGATGTAACTAAAGGACATTCACAGACTATAAATTGGAATGCCTAATGTTATATGGTGGACTTTGCTGCTGAGAATTTAGGAGCAGGACTGACTGGTGGGGTATTGGATCTGCCACTAACTTTAAACCTTAAACATTGTTTAAAATAAATGCCTCAAATTGACTAATTTCCTCCATTAAAAGTATAAAGTTCTTGGGAATAAATGAGACAGCAAAAGCCAAGTTATTATTTTACATTTTTACATTCAATATTAACAGTTTATCATATTAATTCATGTAATCGCCAGGCAGTAGACAATTAGAATTACCTGGAGAAAGGAAAGTATACATTTTGCAATATATCATACAGCTTTAGTAAAATGAACAAATAAACACCAAAGTCTTTATTTCTGAACATGAAAAAAATTACCATATGCTTGTGTAGCAAAGACAACACAGCAGGCTTGGTTGCTCAAACCTTATATAACTTCAGGAGGGCCTATGTGCATGCCCGACCTCTGGACAACTCGTGAGAATGTATCCCCAGGAGTATTCCCCATTAGAAGGTTTTTTGTATGTCTGAAGCACTAAACCAACTTGTCCAGGTTGATCTGTACACTGCGATTTATAGTACACTTCTTTCCTTCTGTGGGTTTGAAGTTTTGCTCATCACAACTGGCCTAAAAGACAGAATGTATCCATATAACCCATGCTCAATAAAAGCCCTACACTCAAAACTCAAATGGGTTTCCCAAGGCAGAAGCACTTTGTATACTTCACAGCTCACTGATAGAAGGATAAGCACATCCTGTGCAATGCCATAAGGGAGGACTTTGGAAGCCTATTTCTGGACAACTCCTGATGTGCCTTTTTCCCTTACCGATTCTGTTTTCTATCCTTTTGCTGTAATAAACCGTATCTGTGAATGTAACCTCTTCAGGTCCTGCAAGTCCTTATAGTACATCATCAAACATGTGGGTGGCTGTGAGGCTTAAAAAACAATACCTCAGAAAATGAAAGCATTCTAATATTAAAAATGCAAGACTTTGTCTAACCCTGCTGATTACAGGATAAAATAACAATCATTATTTAGTAGAAAAAACATTAAATTTCAACTTACAGGGTAGGAGGAAGGCCACTCCATAGAGATTTAATGCCCTCATTTCGAATGATTTTAAAAAATGCATCCTAAAGTTATAATAGAAAAAAAGTAATCAAAATATATCTTTAAACCTTTTATACAAAAATTTATACTGATGATTGGTAATTTCATTCTTTCAGGTATTTATATCTAAAAAAATAAGCTTTTTGGATTTATGTATGTCCATTCTTTTTAAAAAGGGAATTTTAACACAATTAAAATGAAGCATTTCTGGATGATACTAACTTCTTACAGAATGAAGTCTATATTACTCAGCTCTAGATTGTTCTACTAAGAGCTTAGAAAAAAAGCTTTAGAAAAGATTATTATAAGAAAGGAAGTAGAGCAAAAGCAGAGAATTGGTTAAACTTGCTTAAGTATGAAATTAGAGAAAATATTAAAATGTGCTATGTGAAATCTTTGGAGAGGAACCAAAAGTAGGCAGAGCTGAAGAGAAGTCTTCTATTAACAGACAGACTCTTACAATTTGATAACAAAAAGATAAAGTAATTAAAAATTGGCTAAGGATTTGAATATATATTTCTCCAAAGAATACATACAAATGGCCAATAAGCACACGAAAAACTGTTTGGCTGCATGCAGTGGCTCAGGCCTGTAATCCCAGCACTTTGGAAGGCAGGAGACCCCTTGAGCCCAGGAGTTCGACATCAGCCTGCGCAATATAGTTAGAACTTATCTCTACAAAAAGCTAAAAAATCTGCTGGGCATGGTGACGCACTCCTGTGGTCCCAGCTACTTGGGAGTCTGAGGTGGGAGGACTGCTTCAGCCCAGCAGGGAGAGGCTGCACTGAGCTGAGATCACACCACTGCACTCCAGGCCTGGGCAACAGAGTGAGACCCTGTCTCAAAAAAAAAAAGAAAAGAAAAATAGAAAAAGGAAAAATGTTCATCATTGATTATTATGAAAATGCAAAGCAAAACTACAAATGAGATGTGACTTCATACCTACTAAATAAGCTAAAATTATAGAGACAGACAATAATAAATTCTGGTGAAAATGTGAAGAAATTGGAACCCTTAGATACTACTGGTGAGAATACAGAATGGTGTAGCTACTTTAGAAAATAGCCTAGCAGTTTCTCAGAAGGTTAAACATAGTTATCACACGACTCAGTAATTTCAACTCCAGTTACATTCTGAGAGAAATTAAAACACATATTCACATAAGGTTATATCCAAGAGAAATTAAAACACATGTTCACACAGAAACATGAATGTCCATAGAATTAATTATTCCAAAAAGCAGAAACAACCCAAATGTCTATCAAATGATGAACGAATAAATTAAATGTAATATATTCACATAATATTACTTGGCAATAAAAGAAATAAAATACTGATACATACTACAACATGGATGACTCTTAAAACACTGTGCTAAGTAAAAGACATTAGTCACAAAGGACTGCATATTTTCCCAGCTACGGGAACCCTAGTAAGACAGAAAACTTTTAGACAATAACCACTCTGCTCTAGCCAAACACCAAAGTGAAACTTGTGGCACCACCCAGACCCATATCAGCAAAGGCCAAGTAGGTAGCCTAGACTTCCACCAATGTAAGGCTGACAGAAGGTCAATAAGGAACCAAGATTTTTACCCCTACCAGGTCAGCAATAAGGCTCCTTTGTCCCTCTGCTAGGGTGGTGTCACAGGAGGAATAGTGGAGAGTCACTACTTTCACGATCACCCAGCAATGAGGCTACCCCACTACACTGTCAGTGGAAACCATATAGAAAGCCAGAATTCCCACACATGCTCAAGAGCAAAAGAGGTCTTCCCTCACACTGTGTGTCAATAGAGGCTGGGTGGGGAACCTGGACTTCTAACGCTACCCAGCAGTAACAAGATGACATCCTTTCTTTCCCATGGAAGCAATGACAGAAAAAGACAGCTAAAATAGAATGTTTTAAGTGAGATTAAAGAGTTTAATGGAATGCTAAAAAATGTTCCAGTAACTTACAAAGGAAGGCAGGAAAGGCAAAACAGAAATAGAAAACACAACAAAGAGAAAATTTTTTTAAAAAGATAGGCTTAAGTCCTACTCTCTAATTGCATTATAATAGTTAAACTAAGTATACTAATTAAAAGGTAAAAACTGACAGAGTGAAATTAAAACATGACTCAATTTTATGCTGTCTAAAAGAAATTCACTTCAATTATAATGTCATAAGCAGGTTGAAAATGGATTGAAAGACTCAACACATTAAAGATGTTATTACCCTCCAAATTAACATACAAGTTGAATGCCATTCCAATAAATACCCTAGCAATATTTTTTTGTAAATATAAACAGGATTATGCTAAGATTTATGTGGAAAGACAAAGGAACTTTGGGAATAGCGAAAACAACTTTGAAAAAAAAAAAATAAGGACCAGATGCTGTGTCTCACGCCGGTATCTCAGCACTTTGGGAGGCCACGGCAGGAGGACTGCTTGAGCCCAGGAGTGTGAGACTAGCCTGGGCAACATAGTGAGACCCTGTCTCTACAAAAAATAAATCACAGTGGCACATGCCTATAGTCCCAGCTATTTGGGAGACGGAGGTGGGAGAATCTCTTGAGGCGTACAGATTGAGGAAGCAGTGAGTCATGATTGCTCCACTGCACTCCAGCCTAGGTGACAGTGCGAGGCCTTGTCTCAAAAAAAGAAAAAGAAATATAAAAATAAAGTGAGAGGAATCAGTGTATCTAATTTCAAGACTTACAATGCAATAATTAGGACTGTGGTATTGACAGAGTGACAGACACAGAGATAAATGGAACAGAATAGAAAACTCAGAAATAGACAGACCCAATATGCCCCACTGATTTTTAACAAAGGTGCAAAAACCAACTCAATGGAGGAAATACAGCCATTTCCACAAATGCAAGTGGACACCCATAGGCAGCAACAACAAACCAACCTCAACCACAGTCTCATGCCCTACATAAAACTAACTCAAAATGGATCAAGGACTTAAATAAAATTTTTATGAAAAAGTCTTCAGAGTGTAACAGTAGATAAAAAGCTCTTAGCCTTGATACCAAAAGCATGACCTATAAAAGATATTAATAAATTGAATTTTGTAAAAATTAAAAAGTTTTACCCTGTGAAAGACCATGTTTAAGAGGATGAAAAGACAAACTAGAAGTGGAAAAAAATATTTGTAAACCACACATTCAACAAAATACTAGTATCTAGAATATATAAAGAATTATCAAAATTCAACAGTAAAACTACAAACAATTTAATTAGAAAATGGGCAAAAGACATGAAAGCCTTTTTACTGAAGAGGGAAATAAGCATATTAAAAGATGTTCAACATCATTAGCCACTAGGGAAATGCAAATTAAAACCACAGTGAGATATCTCTACACATATATCATAATTGGTAAAATAAAAGTAGTGACAACATCAAAACACTAGTGAAGATGTGGAGAAATTGGATCAGTCACACAGTGCTAATGAAAATGTAAAATGGTAGAACCAGTGTAGAAAACAGGTTAGGAGTTGCTTAAACTATAAACATGTAACTACCATATGACTCAGCAACTGTATTCCCTAAGGCATTTTTCCCAGAGTAAGTGAATGTTTGTAGCAGCTTTATTCATAATAGCCAAAATCTGGAAAAAACTCTGAAAATAAACTGTATTATATCTACACCATGAAATAATCTATATCATGAGCAATAAAAAGGAACAAATGATTGACACATGCAACAACCTGGATGAATCACCAGGTAATTATGCTATGTAAAAAATGCCAACCCCAAAAGGTTATATATGTCATGATTCCATTTATATAACACTCTTGAAATGACAAAATTATATAAATGAAGAACAGATTAGTAGTTGCCAGGGCTTAAGGAGTTGGTGAGAACACAAGGGAAATGGGTGTGGCTCTAAAAAAGGAAACAGAAAGAATCCTTGTGATAATGAAATTATTATTTTAATTGTATCAATCAATGTCAAAATCCTAGTGGTGACACTATTAGTTTTGTAAGATGGTACCACTGGGGGAAACTAAGAAAAGGGTACATGAAATCTGTCTGTATATATTTTTTTCATTTTATATTATCTCAAAATAAAAATGTTTAGTTTTTTAAAAAGTTACCTCCCCTTTTTTACACAAAACCATGAACCTATGAAAAGGTTAACAAAGGGTTAAAAGCAAAGAAGTAGTTCCCTGTTCTCAGTTTAATATGATTCTTAACCCTCTTGCAATTAGAAAATCTTTCACCTATAAGATTAAATAGAAAATATACTGTGATTCTAAGGAATATAATCACCTTACCAATGTTCCCTGGAAATTTCCTGGCTTCTTATACCATAGTTTGTTGCCTCCCTCTTCACAGACACATAGATGATCCATGAGTCCATTACTATATACAAAACATTTTCCTAACAAAGAAGATTCCAACAGCCAACAATTACCTCACATAACTGTTATTATTTTTACAGATGAACAAATTGACATCACAATGAGGAAACTAGAAAATTACGAAAAGAGAAACAATCTTGAAAAAGATAAACAAACATCTCTACTTTTTGGGATGAAACAGACAAAATTAATTTGATTTGCTTAATGCTACTGCAATGCATTCTAAACTCAGAGTTGTTAAAAGTAACTGTATATCAGGCCGGTGTAATCCCAGCACTTTGGGAGGCCGAGGCAGGCGGATCATGAGGTCAGGAGATCGAGACCATCCTGGCTAACACAGTGAAACCCTGTTTCTACTAAAAATACAAAAAATTAGCTGGGCGTGGTGGCGGGCGCCTGTAGTCCCAGCTACTCGGGAGGCTGAGGCAGGAGAATGGCGTGAACCCAGGAGGCGGAGCTTGCAGTGAGCCAAGATCGCGCCACTGCACTCCAGCCTGGGCGACAGAGCAAGACTCTCTCAAAAAAAAAAAAAAAAAAAAGTAACTGTAAATTAGTGGATTTATGTTTTCAGAACTGCAATAAGAAAATGGCTGGGCATGGTGGCTCATGCCTGTAATCCCAGCACTTTGGGAGGCCAAGGCCAGGGGACCACTTGAGGCCAGGAGTTTGATTTCAGCCTGGGCTACACAGTGAGCCTCCATCTCTACAAAAAAATTTTAAAAATCAGCTGGGTGTGATGGCACGTGCCTGTAGTCCCAGCTACTCAGGAGGCTGAAGTGGGAAGATCACCTGAGCCCAGGAGGTCAAGGCTGCAGTGAGCTATGATCACACGACTACACTCCAGCCTGGGTGACAGAGTAAGACCCAGTCTCAAAAAAAGGACACAAAAATAACTTCTTTTAAGTTATCTGAGGGAATGAAGAAGGAAGATAAAAGACGAAAACCCATTTAGAGAAGAGAACATGGACGCATATCTTCTCTATTTGACCAGAAGAAAAATCTGTGGTATGCAAGGGAAATTCAGACAAAACTACAATTTTTTTTTAAATGTCGTTCTCAATGTACATAATGCTATGCTTTGTCTCTTTTTCTGTATCTGTACTGTACTGCTCAGTCTAGCCATTTGTCACATTCCACCTAATGTAGTACAACTTTCTCTAATACCAACTTCTTCCCACTTACTGGACTAACTGTTGCCAAAATTGTCTTCTCTGCCCAACAGTATGTAAAAATACAAAGCTGTGAATTTTGTAATATTTAAGTCTGAGTGTTTCCTTCTGCTTTTATGGCTTTCTTTAATGTATAGGAAATTACCTTTTCAGCATCTTCCTACAATCAATCTATCCTTTCATTCATCTAAAATACCAGGGCTATTCATTCCATCTCACCGCTCTGAATTCAACACAGTGGCTTTATATCTGAGCCAATTTTCTCACAGTCCAAACACGTGTTTTCTGCCACTTAAAATATGGTTGCAATGCCATTATCTTTATAAACCTATAAAATCCAAGGAATTGCGAATTTTGCCTATCTTATAAAAATACATCATTATTTGTCTCAAATTCTACATAAACTACTATCCAGAAATTAACCAAGCTGTCTGATAAAATAATAAATTTCCAATCACTATATTCAAGCAATAGTTGTATGATGGTCATGAATGCTTTAACATGGGCACAACTTTTGGACACAGGAGTAAGCTGGATTCTAAGGTCCCTCACAAATATAATTCTGTTCTTACCTCTGAGGCACAAATACAAATACATAACCATCCTTTGCTTTAATTAGTAGGTCCATATAAATATTATGTATTTATTTGCTTTTTGCCTACACCTCATCACGTACAACTAAATGGTGAAAAAAAAAGTTTTTCATGAGGATAAAGAGGCATCAATTTTAATAAATTAGCAAATGAATGTTATGCAAAAAAAAAAAACACAGGAACATTTAAAAATCAAACATAACATTTTTAGGGCAATTAGTACACATACCTTTGGGGAGTGGGTTGTTTTGGGCTTGGAGTCTAATTTTAACAACATCCAGGGGTGTCACTATGAAGATATGTTAAGTTTCAATTAGCGAGTGGTATCTGTAAATTGGATAGATGTTTTACACAGAACACAAAATACATTGATTCATACTTTTCCTCATGGCTATATAATTGGTAAGCTTATTTATCTTAAAGTAGTCTTGAATGTAACATTCTAATTTTTTTGCCCTTAAATTTTGTTAATCAGTGAAAGACAGACGAATTACTTCTCTCATGAGTACTAAACTGTTATTCGTAATATTCCTACAACTATCATTACATTAGCATTAAAGTCAGTATTTATAAGAAAATATGATTTCTAATATAAGAAGTAAAAGTTCCAAAAGACTTTGAGAATAACTTTCTATAAGTAATCAATAGCCAAATGATATTAGTCTTCCTAATCTGTTAAATTTACCTGTATCAAATAAGAGGTACAGATAATAAAAAATTTGAGTAAACTAGTCATAAAACATCTTTAGCACTAAGTTATGTTATTCCATTTGGGCATAGCACAGCAAAGGAAAATAGTTTTAATATGCATGCTATATTTTATCCAAGTAGAAACAAATGCCAAATAATGGTTCTAAGAAAACTTTTCCTCATCTTGAGAATGATGATAATTATATTAGATGATCTCTATGACCTTTATAACTCAAATTCTGACCTGAAAATACATCATAAGCAATTAATTTGTTCTAATCATTTGTTATTTACATAAACTAGCCAACTTAAAAATCATTAAAATGCTAAACTATCACCTAACTGTGTCATTTGGCTACATCTACAAGAAGCTGACTGTAAGAAACAGAAAACTGTGAACCAGAGAAATTTAAGAAATTCCGTTAATGCAAAGTAAAGATTATTTGTAATTGTTACGAACATAAATTGTGAAAATTCTGTATTATTCATTATGCTAATATTTTATTCCATCTTCTTGCTTTCTATTATAGACATGGGGAATCAGAAAAGTTTAATGTTGATAGGGACCCAAAAGAAATCCCAGTTATAAGCCCCTAATTTACAGATGAAATAATGAAGTTCAAATAAAAGTTAGATACTGTTCCCAAGTGTATTCACCGTGAGAATGGCAAAGCAAGGACTCAAGTCTCTTGAATCTCTGTCCAGGGTTGTTTTCATATAATAATATGATGAAACATTCATGGATCATAAATGATAGTATGTGTTGCAGGAAGTCAGGGATCCTGAATGGAGGGACCAGGTGGAGCCGCGGCAGAGGAACATAAATTCTGAAGATTTCATGGACATTTACCAGTTCCCAAATAATACTTTCATAATTTCTTACCCATCTTACTTTAATCTCTTAATCCTGTTATTTTTATAAGCTAAGGATGTACATCACATCAGGGCCACTATGATAATTGTGATAACTGTACAAATTGATTGTAAAACATGTATGTTTGAACAATATGAAATAAGTGCACCTTGAAAAAGAACAGAATAACAGTGATTTTAGGGAACAAGGGAAGACAACCATAAGGTCTGCCTGCAGGGTCGGGCAAAATAGAGCCATATTTTTCTTCCTGCAGATAGCCTATAAACAGACATGCAAGTAGGGAAGATATTGCTAAATTATTTTCCTAGCAAGGAATATTAATAATTCATACCCTGGGGAAGGAATGCATTCCTGGTGGGAGGTCTATACATGGCCACTCTGGGAGTGTCTGTCTTATGCCGTTGAGATAAAGACTGAAATACGCCCTGGTCTCCTGCAGTACCCTCAGGCTTACTAGGATTGGGCAACTCCACCCTGGTAAATTTGAGGTCAGACTGGATCTCTGCTCTCAAACCCTCTTTTCTGTTGTTTAAGATGTTTATCAAGACAAAATGTGCACCGCTGAACATAGACCCTTATCAGTAATTCTGCTTTTGCCCTTTGCCTTGTGATCTTTGCTGGACCCTTATCAGGAGTCTGTGATTTTGCCCTTGTCCTGTTTCCTCAGAAGCATGTGATCTTTGTTCTCCTTTTTACCCTTTGAAGCATGTGATCTTGTGACCTTACTCCCTGTTCTTGCACCCCCTCCCCTTTTGAAATCCTTAATAAAACTTGCTAGTTTTGCAGCTCAGGTGGGCAATCACGGTCCTACCAATATGTGATGTCACCCCCGGAGGCCCAGCTGTAAAATTCCTCTCTTTGTACTCTTTATTTCTCAGCCAGCCAATACTTATGGAAAATAGAAAGAAACTACGTTGAAACACTGATACTAAAACTCAAATGGAAGCACTGATTCATTCAAAGTTACATAATCTACATCAGTAACATAATTTTACCTATTACTGATGTCAGTATAGCTCCAGTACATGAGGCAAGCATTTGTTGAAGAGGTGTCACTTTGATAATCTCTTGTCCCCTTGTCTCAGGATCCATATTTTTAACTAATTAAATAAAAACCTGTTAAAAAGAAAACATAAAATTAGAGCACATCCTCTGATCTTTCAAAAATGATAACATCCTTCAGCTAAGCTGGGTAAGCAGCATCACATTAGTAAGACAACTAAGAGAGAATTAACCAAACAGATACTGACAGAATGAAAGCAGGTGACCAATAAGTCTGAGTCTGTAAACTCAGCCTCATAAACACTACTAAGAAAACCTCCCCAATAGAGTACAGAGGTATCAGCAAATACAGCCCTTTATTGTATACCAGTAGTTGTTGTACAGATGTAAAATAAAAACACATAACCTTAATAAGTTTTATCTTACAAAAATTTGATGAGAAAAGCAACATAAAAACATAAAAAGTTTTAAAAAGTCAGATAATACAGAACAGTATAAAAATAACTTATGAACTTACTATTCAAAAATAATCACCGGCCAGGCGTGGTGGCTCACACCTGTAACCCCAGCACTTTTGGAGGCCGAGGTGGGCACATCATGAGGTCGGGAGATCGAGACCAACCTAGCTAACATGGTGAAATCCTGTCTCAACTAAAAATACAAAAAATTAGCCAGGTGTCTGTAGTCCCAGCTACTCGGGAGGCTGAGGCAGGAGAATGGCATGAACCCAGGAGGCGGAGCTTGCAGTGAGCCGAGATCGCACCACTGCACTCCAGCCTGGGCAACAGAGCGAGACTCTGTCTCAAAAAAAAATAATAATAATAATCACCAGCAACAGGAGTGTCATCTTTCCAAATGTCTATGAACATACACACATACATATGTATATGTCTATACACACACATTACATCTAACCAAATATTGTATATTAATCAAACACATGTACACTTATGTGTCCGTGTACATACAGCTTTTCTGAAAAACAGGTCAATGCTATTTTGCTTGTTTAGTAGCCTGCTTTAACACTTAAAAACACATTATAGACATTGTGTCAATAAAAACAGATTTACATTTTTATTGCTTGCACGGTAGTTAATTATATTTATTTAATCAGTTTCAGATTGTTAGATATCAGGTTGTTGCCAATTTCCAAACTATAAAATATTCTGCTATAATATTCTTATACATACATATATATATTTTTGTAACCTTCCTACAATTACTGTAGGAAAGATAGTAAGATTGATGGGATAAGCTATTTTAAAACTTGATACAGGGCCAGGTGTGGTGGCTCACACCTGTAATCCTAGCACTTTGGGAGGCCAAGGCAGGTGGATTAGCTGAGGTCAGGAGTTTGAGACCAGCCTGGCCAACATGGTGAAATCCAGTCTCTACTAAAAATACAAAAAATTAGCAGGGCATGGTGGCGCAAACCTGTAGTCCCAGTTCCGTGGGGGACTGAGGCATGAGAATCCCTTTAACCCAGGAGGCAGAAGTTGCAATGAGCCAAGATCGCATTACTGCACTCCAGCCTAGGTGACAGAGAAGACTACATGTCAAAATCAAAACAACAACAACAAAAAAAACTTCATACAAATTGCCATGATGCTTTCCAGAAAGGTTGGATCAATCTATACTTCTACTGGCAATATGAGAGTTCCTACTTATCCATGACTTACCAAATTCTCTGTCAAATTACATATAATTTTTTTTCTGAACCATTCAAAAGTAGGCTGCATACATCATGTCCCTTCACCATAAATACGTCAGAATATTATCTTATATAATCACAATACAATTATCAAATTCAGGAAACTTAATTTTGAACCGTACTCTACAGTTCATATTCCAATTCTGTCAATAGTATCAATAATGTCCTTTATCAAAATAAATAGTAATTTTATTGATTCTTTAGACTTTTATTATCTACCTACCTGGTTTGAGTTTGTTCTTCAACTCTATGCTCCAATATTTTATTGTTTGTAACATCAGTAGCCAAAAACCTGTAATTAAAAAGAAAGTAATTGTCTTATCTTTTCACACAGGAAAAGGATAATAAATCTAAAAGAAAGGAGTACATAAAAACTTTAATACAAAAATCAACAAATACTCATTAAATGCTTTCTACTAATTGCTTTGAAGAATATAAAGAGCACTCCATAAATGCAAGCATTAGTTACAGAAGCATTTTCACAAAAACCTCATGTTATTCTAGTTAATATACTCTGCTTTAAAAACAAATAAGCAAACGACTCTAGAGCCCAAACACAGTGATTAATCTTAGCATCATTTACAGTAGAACAACCAGATTTTGTAACACAAAATTAAAGGGCCAGCATCATCTATGACGGTTTTTTTTTTTTTTTTGGGAGGGGAGTGTAAGAGGGCGAACCTTTAATCTGAATCGAAACAATCTTTAATCTGAATCTGAAACAACAAGCTTTAGGTCTAACTTCCAAGTCACAGGAAATTCAGCAACTAGTGTAACAAGGTAATGGATGCCACATAACAGTAGAAGTTGTACTCTTTTAGCCTACAAGACTATTGTCTTGATTCATTTGAGTCAAAGGTGGGAAAAAAACGTGTCAAGGGAGAGTAAACTGTTCTAGATTAAAAGGAATCTTAAGAGTCAACCACCAAAAGAACCCTGGTTCAAATAAACAAATTTTTCCAGTTTGAGGGTAACTAGTGATATGTGACCATGGTCTGGTATTAGATAATACTAATTTGATATTAGATAATATTTCAGAAATCTTGTTCATTTTGTATACAGAAAGTATCTTTTAAGAGATTCATTCTAAATTATTAAGGACCATAATGTTCTAATAACTGTAGTTTACAATACTTTGAAAACATAAATATACTAAAATGTTATGATTTGGTAAACCTATGTAAACATATACCATATTTCATTGTTCTGTATTTTTCTGTATATGTGAAAATATGTACAATAAAAATATTTTAGTTCCTGAAACTTATGTAGAATCTTCAAGTCTAGGGAACATATTTGTAACATTCATTTAAATGAGCTCCTTTAAGTGGAAAAATAATATATGTATGCTAGAATATAGGTATACTTCTCCTCCAGAATGGTAAAACGGCCCACAGTACTTTATTGTTGACATTGACGCCAGCAAGGTTGACAACTTGAATATGCGCACATGAAATTAAATCCAGAAAACTTTATTATATTTCTAGCCATCAGAATGTAAGGAAACAAGTCAGAAATTTAGATATAACTTTTTAGAATAGTTAATGAAATTGTTTCATAACATATATACTATTTTAGAAAAATAAGTTATATCAATTATCTCCTAAAATCATGTTATCTAATTATAATGAGAAATGAAAAATGAGTCTCCTTTTCAATTTATTACAAAAATAATGAAAAAAAAGGCAAAACTCTACTCCCAGAGACTTGGGAGTACAGGTAGAAAATTTAAGAAGTGATTATCAGTGAACTGCCTAGAACTCATAATGTATTCAACACTGCTTTAAACTCCCTACAGTTTTACCAACCTACTTATCTTTTTTCTGTCCCACTTTCTATTCTCCTATGTGCAGACACTGAGGACACATTCTACTGGGAGAACTCACTCTAACAAAATATCTCTTGGCTTTCCTGTAATAGTAGAACATCTCATGAAGAAATATTCTGCAAGAACAGCTTTCCTCCCTCAACTCCCTGCAAAATTCCTCTTTTCTATACCTTTTCTGCTTCTGTATGCTACTGAAGTAACCATTAATAATTTACTCTAACTAGCCAAGGTGGTCTTCAAATGTAAATGGGAAGCATTCTCCAACATGAAAAACCCATGAGCCCTTCTTGAGAAACAAAAGTTACTTAATAACAAAATTCACTTAACCAGGAGATTAATGAAGTATCTTTAGTAAAAGGATTAAAGTAACTTACATTTAAGCCAGAAGACAGAACACTATCTCTTCAGTATCATCAGAATTTTCAATTTTTTCAAAACAAATATGTGTTAAATGCAATCTTATTATAATCTTGATTTACCTTCTGTATTAGTCTGTTTTCACACTACTGATAAAGACATACCCAAGACTGGGCAATTAACAAATAAAAGAGTTTTAATGAACTCACAGTTCCACATGCCTGGGGAGGCCTCACAATCATGGCAGAAGGTAAAAGGCAAGTCTCACATGGCAGCAGAGAAGAGAACTTGTGCAGGGAAACTCCCCTTAATAGAACTATCGATTTCGTGAGAGGTATTCACTATCACAAGAATAGGATGGGAAAGACTCACCCTCATGATTCAATTACCTCCCACCAGGTCTCTCCCACAATATGTGGGGACTGTGGAAGCTACAATTCAAGATGAGATCTTGGTGGGGATACAGCCAAACTGTATCACCTTCCCCTGGCCAATAAAGATGCTTAACATCTCTGCATATTTTTATCAGTAGTATATATTGCCTCTTCTGTAGTATGTCCATTTACATCTTTTACCTACTTTGATGTTAAGGCATGTATACTTTCCTTACTGGTTTGAGGAATCCTTTATTCCATTTTTAAAAAAAATACTTAGGAATGCATGATATGGTTTCGTTGTCTCCCCACCCAAATCGCATCTTAAATTGTAGTTCCCATAATCCCCATGTGTCATGAGAGGGACCCAGTGAGAGGTAATTTAATCATGGAGGTGGTTACCCACATGATGTTCTTGTGATAGTGCATTCTCACAAGATCTGATGGTTTTATAAGGGGCTTTTCCCCCTTTTGCTTGGCACTTCTCCTTGCTGCCACCATGTGAAGGACATGTGTGCTTCCTCTTCCACTGTGATTGCCAGTTTCCTGAGGCCTCCCCAGCCACAATGAACTGTGAGTCAATTGAACAATTTTCCTTTATAAATAACCCAGTCTCAGGTATGTCTTTATTAGCAGTGTGAAAATGGACTAAGACATTTATTTATTTTTATTGATACATACTAGATGTACATGTTTTGGGGGTACATGTGATAATCTGATACATTAATATAGTGTGTCAAGATCAAATCAGGGTAATTGGGATATACATCATTTTAACCATTTATCTTTTATTTATGTTAGGAACATTCGAATTATTATCTTCCAGTTATTTTGAAATGTACAACAGATTATTAAGTATGCTTACTCAACCATCAAACACTAGGTCTTATTTCTTCTAACTGAAAGTTGTACTCATTCATCAACCTCTCTTCCCAGTTTCCTTCCCCAAAACCTTCCTGGCCTCTGGTAATTACCAATCTACTATCTTCATGAGATCCACTTTTTTAGCTCCACATATGACTGAGAACATGTGATGTTTGTCTTTCTCTGTCTGGCTTATTTCAATTAACATAAGGATTTCTAGGACTTCTAGGTTCATCCATGTTGTCACAAGTGACAGAATTTCATTCTCATTTTACAAATGTTCTGTAAATGTCAGTTAGGGCTGTGTAGTTTAACTCCAGTGTTTCCTTGTTGGTATTATGTCTGAATGATCTGTCCATTACTGAGAGTGTGTTACTGAAGCTCCCCACTAATACTGAATTGCTGTCTCTCTCCCTTTAGGACTATTCTAAAAATTTAATTGATATGTATTAGGTGCACTATATTCAGGGTGGATGTGATAATTTAATACATTCATATAATTTATAAAGTCAAATCAGTGTACTTGGGATATCCAGCACCTTAAATATTTATTTATGTTAGAAACATGTGAATTATTCTCTACTAGCTATTTTGAAATACACAACGGATTAGTGTAAACTATATCCACCATGCTGATCTATCAAAAAAACGTGGTCTTATTTATTTTACCAAACTGTTCCCTTTAGATCTATTAATGTTTGCTTTATATATCGGGGTGTTCCCATATTGGTTAAATATTTATAATTGTTATATCATCTTGCTGAATTGACCCCTTTATCATTTTATAGTGACTTTGTCTCTTTTTACAGTCTTTGACTAGTAGCCTATTTTACATATGCATAGCTAGTCCAGATCCTTTTTGGTTTCCACTCGCATAAATGAAATACCTTTCCCCACCCCTTCATTTTCAAATTGTGTCTTTATAGATTAAGTAGGTTTCTTGTGGACAGCATATGGTTGGGTCTTGGTTTTCTTAATCCATTTAGCCATTCTGTGTCTTTAAGCTGAGAACTGAATCTATTTTTATTCTGTGTTAGTACTAATAATAACTTACCACTGCCCTTTTGTTGTTTCTTTAATGGCTGTTTTCTAACTTGTCTCCTCTTCTTTTCTTCCATTCTTACTGTTTTCCTTTGTGGCTAAGTGATTTTCTTTGTTAGCATGTTTTGATTTGTTGATTTTTTTCTTTTCTTTTCTTTTTTTTTTTTTTTTGAGACAAGGTCCTGCTCTGGTGCCCAAACTGGAGTGCAATGGCAGGATCACAGCTAATTGCAACCTCAAGCTGCCGGGCTCCGGCAATCCTATTGCCTTAGCCTCTTGAAGACCTAGGACTACAGGCACGAGCCACCACTACTGGTCTAACGCATTGCTTGTTATTTTTAGTGTATCTACAATAAGTTTTTCCATTGTGGTTGGCATGAATTTTAAAAATCATCTTGTAAATACAACAAATTATTTTTAAAAGATGAAAACTTATTTTAGATAACAAAGAACAGAAACCAAGAGAAAACTAAAAAAAAAGCTCTACACTTTAATTACATCCTCCACACATTTTGACTTTGTCTTAATTTACCTATTTTTATATTCCTTATCTCTCAACAGGCTGCAGTAGCTATTACAGTTTTTAATAGATTTTTCTCTTATGCTTCATACTAGAGTTATGAGTGAATTGCACACCACAATTACAGCATTAGAATATTCTTGGGAGGCCAGGTACAGTGGCTGAGGCCTGTAATCCCAGCACTTTGGGAGACCAAGGCAGGCGGATCACTTAAGGCCACAAGTTTGAGACCTCTTGAGGCCAAGAGGGCGAAACCCCAACTCCGTTAATAAAAATAAAAATTAGCCAGGTGCAGTGGTGCATGCCTGTAGTTCCAGCTACTCAGGAGGCTGAGGCAGGAGAATTGCTTGAACCCAGGAGGCAGAGGTTGCAGTGACCCAAGATCACACCACTGCACTCCAGTTTGGGTGACACAGTGAGACTCCGTCTCGGGGGGGGAAAAAAAAAGAATATTCTTGGGGACTGTGCACAGTGGTCCATGTCTGTAATCCCAGCAGTTTGGAATGCCAAGGCAGGTGGATCGCTTGAGCCCAGGAGTTGAAGACCAGCATGGGCAACACGGTGAAACCCCATCTCTACAAAAAAATACAGAAATTATCCAGGTGTGGTGGCACACACCTGTAATTCCAGCTACTTGGGAAGCAGAGGTGGGAGGATCGCTTGAGCCCACAAAGCAGAGGTTTCAGTGAGCTGAGATCATGCCACTGTACTCCAGCCAAGGCAATACAACAAAACCCTCTCTAGGAAAAAAAAAAAAAATGAATGAATATTAATGGTCTGTGTACTTACTTTAACTGGCCAGTTTTGCACCTTCAAATGTTTTCTTTTCGCACATTTTTTTCCTCCAGGTTGAAGAATTCCCTTTAGCGTTTCTTGTAAAATGGGTATGGTAGTGGTGAATCCTCCTAGCTTTTGTCTAGGAAAGACTTTATCTGGCCTTCACATTTCAAGGGTATATTTGCTGGATACAGTATTCTTGGATGGCAGATTTTTTTTCATTCAGCCCTTTAAAAATGTCATCTAACTCCTTCCTGGCCTGTATGGCTTCTGTTGAGAAGTCTGTTGCCAGATGAATTGGAGTTTGTTTACATGTTACTTGATTCTTTTCTTCTGCTGCTTTTAGAATCCTTTCTTTATCCTTGCCCTTTTAGAGTTTGATTATTATATGCTGTGGGAAAGACAGTTTCTGGGGTGCCAGTTGAGTTGGTTTCCCCTGCATGAGACATTCATGGGAAGCCATGGGCGTCCTCTGAGGAGAAATGTCTCCTTATTGCCTTCATGTCTTTATGCCCCGAGAGCATAACCGCTCAGCGGCATTCCACAGGTTGCTCAGGGAGATAACACTCCTTGAAGCAGTGGAGTATAATCAAACATCTTGGCTCCTCCTGAAACCCACTCCCACCTGTTTCAGTCCCGATAAGTTAAAGATCTTAAGTAGTTTAGACACACACCTTTGCTCAAGGAAATTCACAGAAACCACCACTGCTACTCACGAGTTCCTTCACTGATTAATCCTTTTCCTCATCCCTTCCTATCCCTCCCATCTTCCCTAAGAACAAAGAGCTTGTAAACCAATAAATTGGGTGGAGCCCAAGAGTTCTGGGCTGTGAGCAAGCCTCTGATGCTCTGGTCCCCTGGACGCGCCTTTTAAGCGCTTATTCTGTCTTTTTCTAACTCCTTTGTCTCTGCCAGACTCGGGGTACCTACTGGGTGGTGTGGGGCTGGTTTTCCCAACATATGCCTTAGGGAAATCTTATTTGGATCAAATCTGTTTGTTGTTCTCAGACCTTCCTATAACTGGATAGTTATATCTTTCTCAAGTTTGGGAAAGTTTTCTGTTATTATTTCTTTGAATAAGTTTTCTACCTCAACTCCCTCTTGAACACCAATAATTCTTAAGATTTGGTCTTTTGAAGTAATTTTCTGTATCTTGTAGGTAATCTTCATTCCTTTTCATTCTTTTTATTCTCCTCTGTGTGTTTTCAAATAGCCTGTCCTTTAGCTCACTATTTTCTCTGCTTGATCCATTCTGCTGTTCACAGTATCTAATCAAATTTTTAGTTGACAAATGTATTGCTGAGTTCCAGATTTCATTTTTAAAAACAATTTCAATCTGTTTAATTTCTTTGATAAATTTCTGGAATTTTTTTTGTTTTATCTTGGAGATCACTAAGTTTACTTAAAACTGCTATTTTAAATCCTTGGTTGGAGAGCTCATGTACTGTGTCTCTTTAGGATCAGTCATTGGAGTTTTGCTATGTCTTTTTGGGGAGGTCACTGTTCCCTATTTGTTATTTCCTATAGATTTATGTCCATATCTTTGCAATGAATAATTCATTTATTCCAGTCTTTTTGGTCTGGATTGTTTTGGTGTTTACTGGGCATGTTTGCTTAGACACTCTTTGTAATTTATCTGTTGAATATTGTTTCCCACTAGGTCACTGCCTCCTTTTTGGTACTAGGTGGCACCTTAAGCACAGGACTGCCTCAGCTTTAGTAAGCAATCTAAATGCTGCCTGTCCTGAACAGGGGAAATCACAGAGAATGTATCACAATAGTGTGAGAAGGATGGTTAGGCATTTCTGCCTAGGGGACCTGTGGAACATACCTCTTACATTGTGGTGTTGCTGAACAGCCACTATGATTTGGCATCTCCTTTGGTTGAGTTATAGAGCAGAGTTTGCAAGGTCAGGGATGGTGGTCCCACCTCCCCACCTTTTACTCTGCCTGCCCTGAGCAATATTTCTACCTTCAGGCACTGCCAACGCTTCCAATGAGTCGAGGGAGGAGGAATTCTCCTGAAAGGGAACCCGAGATGATAGGGAAGCTGGCTGTCCACCTCAATCTCACAACTTCCAGTATAGAAACCATGAATTAAAGGGAACTATTCTGTGCACTTGGTGCCAGAAGACTCGGAGGAAAAGTATCTGTGATACTCTCAAACCGTGTTTTTCCTGTGCTCTCACACCAGAAGAATCAACAAAGAATTATCTGACCAAATGTTTGGGGGTGAGGAGTTCCCCCTACCTATATGCAGTGGACCCTGCCGCCTTGATATCCTTCAATTTAATTCTGACACTACCTACCTGGAAATAAGAATCTGATCCCACAGGTTGAGGGCTGTCTCCAAGACTGCCTCCCCACCTTCAGTCAGAAGTCCATGCCTCCAGAACTTCTTACTAATCAGATTCGAGTTGGGGTTCCCACAACTCCCTCTTTGGGTTTGAACAGTTTGCTAGAGTGGTTCACAGAACTCAGCAAAACAGCTTTTCTGGTTCCTTATAAATGATATCGCAAAGGGAACAGGTGAAGAAATGTACAGGGCAAGGTATAGGGGAAGGAGGTGGTGCTTCCATTCCCTTCCTGGGCATGCCACCCTGCAGGAGCCTCAACATATTCAGCTATCCAGAAGCTCTCTGAACCCTGTCCTCTCGGGTTTTTATGAAGGCTTCATGATGTAGGCCTACTTAATTAAACCACTGGTCATTAGTGATCAACTTGACTTTCAGCTCCTCTCCTCTCCCCAAAGGTTTCAGGATACAGCTGTAAGTCCCAAACTTCTAATCATGCCTTCATTTTTCTGGTGACCAATCCTACCCTAAAGCTATCAGTCAGTATTAGCATACAAAAATATAGGACTTTGGAGATTCTAAGGATTTTAGGAGCTGTACATCAGGAAATGGAAATGAAAGCCAAATATATATTTCACAATATCAGACCATCTGCTTAGAGTTTTTCATTTATCTGTGGCTCTGAAAGCTGCCTCATCCTATTTGAGTTCTGGGATATTGCTGGTGGTAATCTTGGCACTGTATATTTGTTTTCAGTTTTCTGTTAAAGAGAATGAAGCCAACTTGCTTCTACACCACCATTTTGGAATTGAAAACTCTCCCCTCTGGCTGGGCGTGGTGGCTCATGCCTGTATTCCTAGCACTTTGGGGGGCCGAGTGAGGCAAACTGCTTGACCTCAGGAGTTTCAGACCAACCTGGGCAATGTGGTGAAACTCCATCTCTAGAAAAAAATACAAAAAATGAGCTAGGTGTAGTGGTGTGCACCTCTAGTCCCAGCTACATGGGGGTGCTGAGATGGGAGGATCACTTGAGCCTAGGAGGTCAAGGCTGCAGTGAGCCTATATCATGCTACTGCATGCCAGCCTGGGTGTCAAAGTGACAAAGTGAGACCCTGTTCCAAAAAAAAAAAAAAAGAAAAAAAAAATCCAAAAAAAACCTCTCCCCTTTATTCTATTTCAGTTTGTACCCCCTTTTTTTCTGGTTTCTTTTACTCACTAATTATTCTGAAATTCATTCATTTTATTACATGCATTGATACTTGGTTCCTTTCCACTTCTGAATACTATTCCGTTACATAAATATACTACAATTTATCCATTTATCTGTTGATGAAAATCTGGGTTGTTTCAAGTTGGGGCCTATTACAAATAAAGCAACTATGATTATCTGTTTAAATCTTGAGTAAATACATAAGTAGAATAGCTGGATCAAATGGTAAATGTATGTTTAACGTTTAAAGAAATTCAGAAAATGTTTTCCGAAGCAGTTGAACCATTTTACACACCCACCAGCATTATATGCAAGTTCCAGTTGCTTCACATCCTTAACAACACTTGGTATGGTCAGTTTTAACATTTTATTCCTTTGAATATATGAATCGTGAAATCTCATTGTGGTATTACTTTGCATTTTTCTAAGGAATTGTTATGTTATGCATAACAATTATATCTTCTTTGGAGAAATATATCTTCTTTGGAGAAATAGCTTTTTAGATCCTTTGGTCATTTTTAAATTGGGTCATCTTCTTATTGAGTTATAATAATTCTTCATATTTTTTGGACACTAGATCCTTACCAGATATATTAGATGCAAAATAGCTTATTTTGTGGGCTGTCTTTTCACTTTCTTCATAGTGTTCTTCAACATACAAAAGTTTTAAGTCTAGACAAAGCTCAATTTGCCTATTTTTTCTGTTGTTGGCCTTCTGAAGCAAAGGACAAAAATGATAAAACGTCACTTTCAAGATTAACTTATAAAAGACTGTGATGTCCACTAAAGCAGACTCTGCTTTCTTCACTAGCTTTATCTGATGATGATAGGGACAAGAGGCAGATAAATTCTGGGCATAAGAGGGCGGATCCCCAGTGAGGACCCCACCCTCAAGCCTGGAACTGCAGCCCAAAGTGAGAACTTAGATCCCTGTTTTCCCACTTGAATGTTGCCTTTTCCAAAACTACCTATGGCCTGCCCCACCCTCATCCTGTGCCCATAAAAACCACAGGCTCAGCCAGCACAGGGAAGAGAAGAAGCAGCTGAATGTCTGAGAGAAGCAGCTTACTTCAGAGTGATGGCTTGATGGTGTAACTTTGGAGATGGGTCTGGCTGGGGACGGCCGGACCTTAGGGTAAGATTAGCTTCCTGCTCCAACCCCTTTTCAGCTCCCCTTCTTGCTGAGAGCCACTTTCATCAGCAATAAAACTCCCTGAATTTACCATATTGAAGTTGTTCGTGTGACCTCATTCCTCCTGGATGTCCGACAAGAACTCAGGTGCCACACATGAACGTGTAAAAGGCCATCACACTGACCCTCATAAGCTGCTAACACTTAAGCTGTCCGTGGATGGCAAAACTGAAAGGGCACTGTATCATTTCCTCTGGGGCTTCAGGGGTCACAGGCACCCCTCTCCTAGATGCTGCCACAGGGCCGGTATAGAGTTTGCTCTTGCTGGCACCCAAAAGCACTCGCCCCAGCTTCTGCATCCACTCACCTGCACTCCCCATCATGTGAGGGGTGGAACAGCGAGTGAGTAGAGTTTGCCCCTGCCGGTGCTCATGCACTCCAGTTCCCATGCATGAAGGCGTCAGGGAAATACCGTGATTCAATGATACAGGCTGCCATGCTGTGAACTGCCCTATGTGGAGGCCCATTCGGGCAATAAAAACAGCCTCCAGATAATAGCATTGAACTGAGGCCCTTCAGACCAACAAGCCAAAGGAAAGTGAATCTTGCCAGCAACCCCTAGTGAGCTTTAAATTAGATCCCTCCCTGGTTGAGCCTTGAGATAAATGCAACCTCAGCCAACACCTTCACTGCACTGTCCTGAGAGATCCTGAGCTTACTTAACTAAGCTGCATCCAGATTCCTGACACACAGAAACTGTGAGATAATAAAGATTAGTTATTTTAAGATAACTACATTTTGGAATAATTTGTTATACAGCAACAGATAGTATCTATTGAGATGATACATGTGGTTTTTCCTTTTTGGTCTGGTTACATGGTGATTTACACTGCTTGATTCCTGGAATAAACCTCCATTTACTCATGATGTTTTATCCTTTGTATATAGAATTGGTTTTCATTTGTTAAATTTTTGCTAAGAATTTAACCATCTATGTTTATTAGGGATGCTGATCCATAATTTTTTGTATCATCTTTGCCTTTCTTAAAATGCACATGTGAGAGAATTCACCAGTGAAGCTATCCAGACCTGGAGTTTTCTTTAGTAGATATAAGAATATTTAGGTTATTTCTTCTCCTGTAAGCTTTGACAGTTAGTGTATTTCAAGTAATTTGTCCATTTCATTTAAGTTGTTGAATTTATCAGCATAAGGTTGTTCATAATATTACTTTGTTGTCATTTTAACATCCATCGGTTCTGTAGTTGTGTACCTTTCACTAATTTATTAAAGATCTTAATAAATGAAGAAATATTACCATTTCATAGACTGGAAGAATAAATGCTATAAAGATATAAATTCTTCCAAATTTATCTATAGATTCACAGGAATCATAACCTCTTACTTAATCTTCTTACATAATCTTCTTACTTTTGTGGGTTTGACAAACTCTTTTCCAAAACTTACATGGAAGTAGAAAATGGCAAGAACTACCTAAAGTTTTGAGATGCAGCTAAAGCAGCATTTACAATGAAATTTATAGCATTACATGCTTGTATTAGAGAAGGCCTAAAATTAACGATCTAAGCTAAAAAAAAAAAGAGCAAATTAGAACCAAAAGAAGAAGAAAGAAATGAAAATAAAAACCAATAAAATTGAAAGCTGAAAAACAATAGGAAAAAACAATAAAAGCTGGTCCCTTGAGGCAAAAGAATAAAAAATAAATAAACGTCCAGTCAGATGATAGAGGAAGAAGAAAACCTTTGACAACATCCCACACCCACCATGACTGAAAGGCTTGAGCAAGCCTTTCAATCCTTTTCAATGAAAGGGAAATTCCTCGGTTTGATAAGAACCATTTACTACTCTCATCATTTCTATTCAACAAAGTACTGAAGAATTTAGCCAGTACAATAAAGCAAGATAAAGAAATTAAATGCAGGCTGGGCACAGTGGCTCACACTTGTAATCCTAGCACTTTGGGAGGTCGAGGCGGGCGGATCATCTGAGGTCAGGAGTTCAAGACCAGCCTGGCCAACACAGTGAAACCCTGTCTCTACTAAAAATACAAAAATTAGCTGGGCATGGTGGCAGGCGCCTGTAATTTAAAGTGAACACACTTAGGATGTGTTCAAGGGCCTGATAATGCTGAATTTACCCTGGTTTCCCAGCCCACAGTCACCTGAGACATTAACTACAGTTCCACAGCCACTAACCAATCCTACCCTTTCATGCACTTAGCCTGCAAAACTAAGAATTTAACCTTACATATAACCTTAAGCCCTCCAATTCACAAGGATAGTGAGACTATGAAATGTGAAAATTAATAAAAATAGATCAGAACACATTTCAGAAGACAACATATCAATAGTTGGCAAATGAATCAAACAGGAATGATTATACCCAAATGAGCAGGAGATAAAGGCTGAATCTAAGCTAGGTTTGCTATGGACAGGAAAAAATAATTGCTGAGCCAGGTGAAGAGGCTTAGGCAAAAGAAAGAAAAAAAAAGTGATAAGTATTACAAAATTAATTTGTCTAGATTCTAGAACAAAAAATTTATATTTGGGTATGTGTGAGGTAATCTGAAAGATCAGATTAGGTCTCTGATAATCACAAAAAGTTGTGGAGTAGACTGAACAATATTATCTTCATTTATAGATAAATAAATTCTAGCATAGAAAGGTTAACTTTTTTTTTTTTTTTTTTTTTTTTGAGAGGGAGTCTCGCTCTGTCGCCCACGCTGGAGTGCAGTGGCGCAATTTCCGCTCACTGCAACTTCCACCTTCCGGGTTCAAGTGATTCTCCTGCCTCAGCCTCCTGAGTAGCTGGGGTTACAGGCGGGGACCACTATGCCCAGCTAATTTTTGTATTGTTAGTACAGCCAGCGTTTCACCATGTTGGCCAGGCTGGTCTCCAACTTCTGACCTCGTGATCCGCCACCTCGGCCTCCCAAAGTGCTGGGATTATAGGCTTGAGCCACCGTGCCCAGCCAGAAAGGTTAACATTTGCCCATGGTCACAAAACTAGTTAGGGACAGGGCCAGCAATGAATAAAATTCATTTTTCTTGATTCACAGCCACATATTCATTTAATTAGATCATGATTCTGCTCAATGTTCTCCAATTTTGCCTAATATAACTCTTGAACAAAGTTTCTCACCATAAATAACCCTGCCCCCATTCACTTCTTCTTAAATGTCTACCCTTCCTCTGAAGAAATGTTTTCAAGCATATTTTCAAGATCTACTTTAAGACGAACCCTACCCTCTTACCAACAGACCTGATTACTGGACAATAAAAAGGAGGTTTCTATCCTTACTGACTACAGCCATATCCTTTCTGTGGCTACTAACAGATTTAGGTTCCAGTAATATTTTAAAAACTAACCTCGGATAATAGATTAGAAAATTACTAACTATTGCATAAAGCGGACTTCCTGCTTATTTATTGCTTGGAATTACCATCTTCAGTGCAGTCGAGGGTGAGTCTAACCGCATAGGGTGCAACTATGTTACTGTCCTTCCTCTTCACGGCAAATAAGACACACAATTCATCTTTCACAAGACCATAAAATGGGACTTCCTTTTTTAAAAAAAAGTTCCTCAATAGAAGCATGCTTAAATCTTTCCCATATCCTCTAAACCTTCCAAAGATCCAGTCTTCCCTTCATTATACTTTCCTACAATAACAAAGTTTTTTGAAAGAGTACACTCAACCTGTCTGAACTTCAAGATTATAATTTTTATCTAGTACTGTACTTATCTCTGCCACCTACTCAAATTACCCTTAAGGAAACCAAGGATACCTGAAACGCCAAAATCAAATACTTATTTTTCAAGTCTTAACCTTATCTGTCCTGGGGATGAAGGAACTGGTGCAGTGTTCACTAGAATGATAGTAATTATGGAGCTCTTAAGGAGCTCTACTCTGTGCCAGGCACTGTACTAAGCATTCAAAAATGTTCATTTAATCTTCACAACATCCCTGAGAAGTACTACCCCCTTTTAATAGATTAAAATTGGGGCTCAAAATTACCCAGAGGCCAAGTAGTTAGCGAAGCCCATATGATTCCAATGTTTGCAGTCTCTTCCCAATTCTGTGGCATTTTCTCCATCTCTTTCACTATTTCATCAACGACGCTTATAATCAATTCTCTTATTTCACATGCTCTCCTTGGCAATTTCATTTCCTCCCAAAGCTTTAACTACATTCTATATTAGTGCTTCCCAACTTTTTAAATCTTTCTGTAAATATAAACATTTTTGCTCTCTGTAGCTTATATTTTGAAAATAAGTTTTTTCCCATAGAAATTACAATATTGAATATGTTTGTTCAAACTACACTTCCTTCCACCACTCAAGATCTGTTAACCTCTAATGAATTGCCCCATGATTGACATCAATAGACCTTGATGCAGAAATATTTTATTGGAGATATCAAATCAATCTCTATTTCCTCTTCCCATGTCCACTTCTGCTAGACATTTCTCTCGAGTCATAAACATCTTTAACTGTCTAATAAGCATAGTTCCATGACTGTCGCCCCAGGCCCTTCAACATAAACCTGTCTAAAACCAAACTCTCATTTCCCTTAGCAAACCTGTTCTCTGCGTTCTCCAGCTGATCTTGTCACAACCCACCCTTGTCTATTCTTTAAGTTACCTACCTGCAAAACCGTAACGCTGACACTCTCTGACTTCCTTGAGCTACCAGGTAAAAAAATCAACCATTACAGGAGTGCCTATTATGGCCTGGAGTAGAGGAATGCAAAATAGTTCAAAATATCCTCTTCCTCCTGAAGAAACAGATTTTTTTTTTTTTTTTGGAGAGGCATGTTCCAACTTATAAAATTAAAATATATTCACAAGCATTTTAATTTGATCTTTAATCTCTGTTTTACAGGAAAAAAAAATGAGATGTTACTTTCCACTCCTTCATTGTTGAAATAAACTTACACTCAACTAAAAGAAAACAGGTCTGAATACAATAAAAGTCAACAGGACAGCGCAAATAGCCAACTACCCAAGGACACAAAGTGACCCGGAGGCGTTCTGCGGTGGCGCTGCCGTCAAGGCCGGGGCCGCCTGGCCACACCCTCCCTCAGACGCCCCCGGGGCCGCTCTCACTCCCGCACGTCCCTCTGCAGCTGTCCTCAGCCGGTGGGGTCGGCAGTGACCGCGGGAAAACCCCGCTTGCTGTGCGACCCAGGGCGCGCTGAGCAGGGGCTGCGGCTGCCGCCGCTGTCCGGCCCCGGCCCCGGCCCCGGCCCCGGCTCCGGCTCCGGTTCCGGCCCCGGCCCCGGGCCCGGCCAGAGCTGAGTCCGGACTCAGCCAAAGCCCCTCGCCTTCAGCTTCCCAGACGTCCGACCAGTGGAAAATTAGCATACCTGGGGGAGAAGGCAGCTGGAGGGCCGGCAGTTCTGGCAAACCTAGAAGGCGGGAATAACCCTGGTGACGGGCGGGGCCGGGCTCCGGCGCTAACTGCATCCACTAGGTTTGGTCAACACAGAGCCGCGCCAACTCTCTGAGGCTGCGCCAAGACCTGAAGCGGCGGACCGAGAGCCCGGGTCTGAGACTGAGAGAGCATCGGAATGGAGGCGGGGCAGAGGCGGAGACACAACCTGCAGGGACAGAGCGAGGCGCGAGAAGGACGGCGGCGTGAGGGGGCGGGGCGCGCAGCGCGAGAAGGCGGGCACGAGGGGCGAGCGCGAGGCGGGGCACGGCGCGTGGCGTGAGACGGGGCGGGGCGCGCGTATCGGCGCCGCGGCCGCGTGACGCGTTTTCAAATCTTCAACCGCCGCAGCCCACTCGTTTGTGCTTTGCGCCTTCCTCCTCCGCGCCTTGGAGCCGGATCCGGCCCCGGAAACCCGACCTGCAGACGCGGTACCTCTACTGCGTAGAGGCCGTAGCTGGCGGAAGGAGAGAGGCGGCCGTCCTGTCAACAGGCCGGGGGAAGCCGTGCTTTCGCGGCTGCCCGGTGCGACACTTTCTCCGGACCCAGCATGTAGGTGCCGGGCGACTGCCATGAACTCCGGAGCCATGAGGATCCACAGTAAAGGACATTTCCAGGGTAAGAAGCCCCTCCTCCGCCTGCAGTCCCTTTAATCCTTTCCTCCCCTCGTGGTTCCACCATTGATTCTTCAGACTTCTCCCGCCGGGTCCTCAGCTTCTTTTCTTCTGACCGGCCTCTGGGGTCTGAAGGAAGGAGCCCCGTTCAGTGTTTTGCCTAAGAAGGAACGGATCCTGACCCGGCCCCTCGAGCGCTCTGCCGTTTACAGCGGCGGTCCCAGATTCATTCCCGGTCGTGCCTTCGGTTGAAAACTAGCAAACAATGTGCAGATCCGGGACCTCGCCGGGACTGCGGCGCTGTCTGCTCCCGGGCTCTCGCATATGCTAAGCCGCCGCCCGGGCCCTTGGAGGCGACGGACTGCATCCTCAATTTAAAGTCAGACGCGCTCGTGGCTTTTCGCTTCAGGATTAGATTGAGTGATTGTGGGTGGATTTTTGGTCTTACCCTTGAAAGTTTATTTTCCTTTCCTCATAAGTTGGGGGAAAGCATTGTATTTCAAACACCCCATTGCTGGTTTCAACATTACAAACAGGGAAACAAAAGCAAATTTCCATTTTCAGTCACTTTATTTGGGGAAACATTCCAGCACCTAAGTTTTTTGTACAGGTGTTTGTGTGTGTGTAGTAACTACCAATTTAAGAACAGATTGCGTTTGAAAAATTAATTTTTAAAGCAGTTGCTTGGATCTCAGATCTGTTTTTAATGAAAATAATGAAAGGTTCTTCGTAATGGACCGTTAAGTTCTTAATACGTAGACAAATTGTATGTGAAATGGACCGTTTAGTTGTTAATATGCAGACAAACTTTATATGAAACTAAAACTTGAGCAGTCTGAAACCCTTGAGGACTAGGTTATTCTGCGTAACAGAGGATTCTTTCATCGCTAAATGAAGTTTAAACACCAGTTTTGAATGTTCAGCAGAATGGCAGATGCTCAATAAATAGTTGAGTATTAAATATCCCCATGGAGTTTACATCCTAAAAAAAGAAAATCTTTCAAAAGAGTTTTATATAGTTCCGTGCCTCAGGAATAAACACACGAATATTTCTTGCTGAGTCAACTATTATTTTACAATATGCGGTCTGTGAAAGTATATAGGGCATTTTGCCTCTATCCTAAGTAGTACTACAAAGAAATACATTTCAATGCTAATAACTTAAACTGGTAGGGTTGTAAGGATTTTTATTCTGTAATATTGTATAATGAAATATTTTTAAAATAGTAAAAGTGTCTGTGTAAAACATCTGATTCTAAACATCTTTAATAGGTGGAATCCAAGTCAAAAATGAAAAAAACAGACCATCTCTGAAATCTCTGAAAACTGATAACAGGCCAGAAAAATCCAAATGTAAGCCACTTTGGGGAAAAGTATTTTACCTTGACTTACCTTCTGTCACCATATCTGAAAAACTTCAAAAGGACATTAAGGATCTGGGAGGGGTAAGTGAAAACCCTACACTGGCATAGAAGGAAAAATTTGTAACTAGTACTTTCTACTATGTAATCATTTAAATTTTTCATTTTGGAAAACGCTTCTATTAGCACCAAGCTTAACATTTTTATCAGCTGTTTATCGTTAACGAAAAACCATTTGTTTTAACCTTTTGTGCACTGACAGACCTTTCATGTTTCTCTGATTAGCAGTCTAGTATAAAGTTCTTAGAGTGTAAGACTCCCCTGTCCTAGTGGAACTGCTCATTGACTGCTTACTGTAATGTTGGAATGTCCTCCAGATAACAGCAATTTCTTGATTATGAATCTTGGGGAGCTACATAAGTTTGTCTGGACTAGTGTAACAGTTAAGAATGTTACTACAGAACACCCATGCAAACCACACAGTTAAAATTGTTCCTAAATGATACAGATGTTGTTTCAACAGAATGAATGTTATTAAAGGAAAAGAAATTTGCATTAAGAATCTGGAATACCATCTTTCCTACCTTATACACTGATTAGATGATTGGGAAATTAGAAAACTCAGGCAAAATTCTAGGACCTTAATAGGATTAAGGTTGATATTGGCTGAATTTTGGCAAATGAGGTAATTAAGACTTTTTTCTGTTTAAAAGGTTCATGCTGGACTTTGACTTTCTGAAGGTCTGCGTCTTTGAATGTCTAAACTGATCCTTTCATTCCCAGACTAGTAACTTTTCAATTTATTTTTATTTTTATTTTGAGACGGAGTCTCATTCTATATGGCCTAGGTTGGAGTGCAGTGGTGCGATCTCAGCTCACTGCAACCTCCTCCTCCCAGGTTCAAGTGATTCTTGTGCCTCAGCCTCTGTCTCCTGAGTAGCTACGATTACAGGCATGTGCTACCACTCCTGGGTAATTTTTGTATTTTTAGTAGAGTCAGGGTTTCACCATGTTGCCCAGGCTGGTCTCAAACTTCTGACCTCAGGTGATTTGCCCACCTCAGCCTTCTAAAGCGCTGGGATTGCAAGCATGAGCCCTCCAGGCCCAGCCGATTCCCAGACTAGAAACTTATCAGAAGAACATGTGCTAACAGGTTTCCTGGAACTGTTAATATGATATTTTATTTACTTATCTCTGAAAAGTTATTCTACTTTTTTACTATTCATTTTGTTAAACTAAAACGCTGTCACATGCTTGTAATAGTTGTATTTATGGTAATGATCATATGACAGCATTCTTAAAGGTCATGTTTTCTAGGCCTGCCACCCTATTGACTATACACCTATTAAGAGTATCTTAATGTGTTAAGGACCTTAGACATTGAGTAAAAAATACCCCTTCATCTTAGAAACAAAGCACTTGAGGTCCAGAGAAAGTAAATGGCCCAATTAGAGCAGTATTAGCTTCTTAATTCCCACAGCAACATAGTACCTGCACCATTCTGTTCCTCTAGCAATCAATGGCTACAAATGGCTATCTGGCTGGTAATTCACACCTGTAATCCTAGCACTTTGGGAGGCCAAGGCAGGTAGATGACTTGAGGCCAGGAGTTTAAGACCAGCCTGGGCAACATGGCAAAACTCCATGTCTACTGAAAAATACAAAAATTAGCCAAGCATGGTGGTGCATGCCTGTAGTCCCAGCTATTCAGGAGGCCGAGGCATGAGCATCGCTTGAACCTGGGAGGCGGAGGTTGCAGTGAGCCAAGATTGTGCCACTGTACCCCAGTATGAGTGACAGTGAGACCCTATCTCCAAAAAAAAAAAGGTAGCTCAAAGTAGCTATCTGATACAGTTTGATGACAATTTTCTCAAATATGATGAACAACCCATTAACTCTAGGTCTAATGGTCTAAATCAGTGATACTTAGATTTGTGTTTTTATCAGTAGAACCCTTTAAACAAAATAATATTCAGAAGTCCAATGTGTAAAGCCTGTAAAAAGGGAACTCCTTGGGCTAAAACAGCAGTACAGAGGCTAAAGCAAGAACCACTTGCCCCGTCACCTTCTTTCTTCTATCTCCACAGCAGTTCCTGAGGTAATTGCAAGAAACAAATTTTGAATTACTTCTGCCATACATAATAGTTGAGGGACCTTTTGGTTTTACATACTTAGTCTTTACCCCTGAAATGATTGAAGGAGACCAGTGAAGTTAGAAGCATATTAAGGGTGTAAGTTCCCAAATTTTCCTTTGGATTTCCCAAAAATCCAAAGCTGTGGATTTTCAACGGAATTTGATTTATTAACTTTCTCCTAAAAAATGTCTTATTTATTGAATTCTGATCTTCCCATACTATCTTTTCTATAATTAATGATATTTAATCCTCAGGTCCTGGTTTCTGTCTTCAGCACATTTACTGTTTCTATCACTAAAAAAGATTTTGTCATAAAGATCTCCTACATGAGTTAATTTATCTTCACATCATTACTTTAGGTGCCTTTTTAATTCACCATTTCACGTACTTTGGTTTCTATAATCTCGGTGAAAACATCTTAATATCCCATTTATCTGCAGAGTATGCTTCTGACAAATTTAACCACTGAGAGCACAGCACCCAGATTCTGATATAAAGGGGAAATACCTTTAATAGTGCAAGAAAAGTAGGTGTTACAGAACCATCTAAGGAGGACATGGGATCAGCCACAGTTAGGTCCATGTCTAAATAGTTTTGGCTAAAATAAGGCAATTGGAGAGGAACAGAAATGTAGGCCGATACCTTGGCGTATTAGCTTGAACAGTAAAAGGTTTGATGTTCGTCATGATCACCTTGAGTCATCAGAAAATACGTTTTGAGTTTACTCTTTAAATGGCATAGATTCAACAATATCTAATACATTGAAGACCCTGGTAAAATTGATTCAACAAATGTTTGAGTATGATGTGCACTGCACTCTGTGTTGGTAGATTCAAAAATGAATCCAGCCGGGCTCGGAGGCTCACGCCTGTAATCCTAGCACTTTGGGAGGCTGAGTTAGGCGGATCACTTGAGGTCAGGAGTTTGAGACCAGCCTGGCCAACATGGTGAAACCCCATCTCTACTAAAAATACAAAAATTTAGCTGGGCATGGTGGCGCACACTTGTAATCCCAGCTACTGGGGAGGCTGAGGCAGGAGAATCTCTTGAACCTGGGAGGTGGAGGTTGCAGTGAGCCAAGATTGTGCCACTGCACTCCACCTGGGCAACAGAGCGAGACTGTGTCTCAAAAGAAAAATAAAATAAAAAATGAATCCTTATGTCCGTCCCATCCTCATGTTCTAACCTAGCTAGAGATGACATTGGTACAAGTAATTGTGTTAATAATACAACATAGAATGTCAAGAGAAAGGAGAGATTAGTTCCAGCTGAGGAATTGTGGGTTTTGTTCACACACAATTGGAACACGGCTTTGAAGAATGATGAAGATTTGGGCATGTGGGAATTCATTCAAAAATTATTCCACCACTGTCTCCAGTATATCAGCACTATTTTAGATCCTAGAGATACAAAAATAAGTAAAATATAACCCTCTAGGTATTCTTTGTCTAGTGGAAACCTCAGACAACTGAATAATTTATGTTAGAGTGTTGTCAATGCTTTGAAAGAAGTATGTAGAAATTGCTATTAGAACACAGAGATAGGAATGATTAACTCTGCCGTTCGGAATCAACAGAGATAAAGTTTGAGCTGGATCTTGAAGTCTTAGTTAGCAAGGCAAATAGACATACTAAATAGAGGAAAGCATATTTAAAATATATGTCAATGCAGTTTGTTTGTACAACTACTAATGTTGCAGTGGGATTTGAGCTTAGGATATAGGTGGGGGAAGTGACAGCAAACAAAATTATATTAGGGCTAGATTGCAAAGGGCGTTTTATTCACTCTAAGGAGTTTTAACTCTGTAAGAAATTAAAAACCAAAGGAAATAAGTGGTACTAACATAAGAACAGACATATAGACCAATAGAGTAGAACAGAGAACCCAGAAATAAACCCTTGCATATATGGCTAATGGATTTTCAAGAAGGGTGCCAAGACCATTCATTGGGGAAAAGATGATCTTTTCAACAGCTGGTGCTGGGAAAACTGGATATCTACATGCAGAAAAATGAAGTTGGACCTTTACTGTCATATGCGTAAATGAGCTCAAAATGGATCTAAGATTTATTTGTAAGAACTGAAACTCTTAGTGGAAAATATAGGGAGAGATCTTCATGACATTGGATTTGGCAGTGATTTCTTGGATATGATACCAAAATCATGTGCAACAAATGAAAAGTATGAAATTGGACTTCATCAGGATTAAGAACTTTTGTGCCTCAAAGGACATTTTCAGGAGTGAAAGAACGCACAGAATTGCAGGAAATCTTTGCAAATTGTACATCTGCTAAGGGATTAATATCCAGAATACTTATATAAAGAACTTCTGTGACCCACGAACAAAAGGACAAATGGCCCAATTTAAAAATGGACAGAGGAACTGAAAAGACATTTACTCAGAAAAGATATACTAATGGCAGATAAGTACATGAAAAAATGTTCAACATCACTAATCATTAGGGAAATGTCAATCAGTAATCACTTAACACCTGTTAGGATGGTTACTGTTAACCAGAAAAATAACAAGTGTTAACAAAGATTTGAAGAAGTAGAACCCTTGTGCACTCTGAGTGGTAGTGTAACACGATATAGCCACCATACAAAATAGTATGGGTAGTTTCTGAAAAAAGTAAAAAATTGAATTACTATATGATTTTGCAATTCCATTTCTGGCTATACATCCAAAATAATTGAAAGCAGGGTTTCAAAGATATTTATTATTCACAATAGCTAAAAAGTGTGAACAGCCTTAATGTCCAACAAGTAAATAGATAAAGAAGAGGTTGTATATACATACAATAGAATATTATTCAGCTTTAAAAAGGAATGAAATTCTAATACATGCTACAACATGGGTGAACCACAAAAAACGTGCTAAGTGAAGGAAGCCAGTTACAAAAGAACAAATGTAGGATTCCATTATATGAGTTATCTAGAATAGCCAATTTCAGAGATGGAAAGTAGAATAAAGGTTATGAGGGGCTGGGAAAAATGAGGAATGAGGAGTTATTGTTTAATGGGTACAGACTTTCAGTTTGGGATCATGGAAAAGTTATAGAAATGTTTTAGTAGTGATGGTTGCATAATGTGAATGTACTTACTGCCGTTAAATTGTACACTTAAAAATGGTTAAAATGGCTAATTTTATATTTGTCACAATAAAAGTGTATAGGAGATCGGGTTTCTTATGAAAAATTAGAACCTCTGACATTACTAGGGCCTCATATTTATGAAAATGAAGGCAGTATTTGATGTGTGAATTATTTGTATTATTGCCTGGCCCTTATAGGCATTTGAGTCTAATCCCTGGAATAAATAAATGTAGGTACATTATTTACTGTTCAATGAAAATGAATGTTGGTCAGAAAAGAAATGATTTGCACTTAACCAAGGAGGCCACTGGTCTCAGTAGCAAATGCTGCTTAATGCTTAGATGAAGTTAACTTATCTGTTACACACTTCATTTTTATTATCATTTATAGTGTGGGATCCTATAGAAAATAGATACAGCTATTTAAAATATTCTGAGAAGTCTTTCATGGATGTAAATTGTTACTGCTTATTAATGATTCACAATTTACTTCTGCTTAGTGGGTATTTATAGTATACATATTTATACTATGTATTTTTCTAATAATATTAGTATTCTACTTAGTATTTACTTCTCCCTATTTTTATTTTCCTGACCCTGGCGATCTTTAATAACCTTCACTTTGGTACATGTCTTTATAAGTAAATTCAGATACTTAGGCGGTGGTTTTCAAACATTTTAGTAAAGAAATTCTATTCAAACAGTCTTACACTCTTAAGTGTAAAGGTTCTCTCCATCCTGTAAGTTGAAGCCTCAAGGGAAGGTGTAATAATGATTGATTTAGACTTGTATTGTCTGCTATGGTAACCATTAGTGATATGTGGCTATTAAATTTAAAGTCTTTAAAATCAAATTTAAAAATCAGTGGCTTGAGCTAGGCGCAGTAGTGTGTGCCTGTACTCTCAGGTACTTGGGAGGTTGAGGTAGGAGGCTCTCTTGAGCCCAGGAGTTCAGGGCCAACCTGGGCAACATAACAAGACCCCATCTCTTAAGAAACAAAAAATTCAGTGGCTTAATCACACTACCAAGGCCATTTCAAATGCTTTGGTAAGTTGTATTGGACACTGCTGCTTTAGATCATGGGCTTGAGTCAGAATGCCTATGTTCAAATTATATTATTTGCTACTGGGTAACATTAAGCAAGTCACCTCTCTTCACTTTTTATCCTGCAGAAAATGTAGATAGTATCATGAGGCTGTTCCATAGATTAAGTTAATTAACATATATAAAGTATTTAAGAATAGTATCCAGCACATGCTGCTGTTGTGCTGTTATAGGAGCTCTTATACTTCCTCAGAGTTCTAGGTTCAGAAAAATACAGTATAAAAACCACCAATTTATGAAATAATTGCATCAAATTGAAATTTTTTACTGTGCTTGGCATATGAAACAGTTTATGGTTTTTATGACCTAGTTGAAAATACCTTGGTGGCATGTGCCTATAGTCCCAGCTGTTCAGAAGGCCAAGGCGGGAGGATCACTTGAGAACACGGGGTTGAGGCTGCAGTGAGCTATGATTGTGCCACTGCACTCTAGCCTGGATAACACAGTGAGACCGTGTTTCTTAAAACAAATTTATAAATAAAAATACTTTGTTCTCTTCTAGCGAGTTGAAGAATTTCTCAGCAAAGATATCAGTTATCTTATTTCAAATAAGAAGGAAGCTAAATTTGCACAAACCTTGGGTCGAATTTCTCCTGTACCAAGTCCAGAATCTGCATATACTGCAGAAACCACTTCACCTCATCCCAGCCATGATGGAAGTTCATTTAAGTCACCAGACACAGTAAGTCTCTTAAATATGCTTTGAGACTCAGAAGGGCTATATCCTGAAGATCTCCTGGTTTTTAATAGCAAGGTGGCAGTAGAGTTTACTTATGTAGAACATTTGCAAAGCCACATGATATGTGGCTCTCTAGTCCTCAATAAGGTTGCTGTCTTTTAGGAAGGTGGGTTTTTCCTAATAGTTCTTGTGTAATCATACTCTGATTGCTTAGGTATACCCTTGTATTTAGGGATGGCGTGTAGTTTTTAGAATAATTTATAACTAAAAAGTTAAGAGCAGATCATTCTTTGAAGAAGAAATAGAAACCTTTTTAATTTTCAGAGCAGGGGTCAGCAAACTCTGGCCCATGGGCCAAATCCAGTCTGTTGCCTTTTTTGTACAACCTGCAGGTTAAGCATGGTTTTTACATTTTCAAATAGTTGTGTAAAAATATCAAAAGAATATTTTGTGACAAGTAGAAATTTTATGACATTCAGATTTCATTGTCATAATGTTTTATTGGAACACAGCCATACCTGTTTGTTTAGGTATAATCTGTAGTTGTTGTGTTTTAGGCAGAATTGAATAGTTGCTGTAGAGACCATATGGCCAACAAAGCTTAAAATGTGTACTGTCTGGTCCTTTGCATAAAAAGGTTGCCAGCCCCTATTCTAGAATTATTGAAATCACATCCCTACCACTCCATGGCCAGTAAATTGAAAGATGCAAGGAAAGACAAATTAAATTGATTTAATTGGGTGTGAGGTGGGATAGGATCAAATGAGAGATAAAATGTTTATTTCAGTTTTTAGGTTGAAGTGTAATTAAGTTATTATTTTACAATATTCTCCTCGACTTACCTATTATAGCCATTTGAAAATTAAGGAAAATGAGGAGAAAACAGAAGAAATGAGTCAGAAAGGAGCTATCACTTGAAAAAAGAGTTACAATACATAGAAGAAAGAATGGAAAAGAGATCAAGAAAGGACCATGCATTCTCTGAGTTAACGCTTTTTTGGAGCAAGGAGACAATACACCAGCGATTCCAAAATAATTGTTGGTTATGGCATTTCAACGAGTTTTCCTAGTACTTTATTTAAAAAGTGAAGTAACGGCTGGGTGCGGTGGCTCACGCCTGTAATCCCAGCACTTTGGGAGGCTGAGGTGGGTGAATCACGAGGTCAGGAGTTCAAGACCAGCCTGGCCAACATAGTGAAACCACATCTCTACTTAAAAAAAAATACAAAAATTAGCCGGGCATGATGGTGCGTGCCTGTAGTCCCAGCTACTTGGGAGGCTGGGGCAGGAGAATCACTTGAACCCGGGAGGCAGAGGTTGCAGTGAGCTGAGATCACACCACTGCACTCTAGCTTGGGCGACACAGCAAGACTTTGTCTCCAAAAAAAAAAAAAAAAAAAGTGAAATAACATGTGAAAACAGTATATAAAATTTATTGTTTTTCTTAAATCTCTGATTTAATAGGAACTAAAATGTAAGCCAATTAATTATAAAGAATTCCAGTGAAACCTAGCTATTTTATTTTTCATGTTGAATAGAATTTACTACAAAACCAAAGAGGTCACCCCAAAAAAGAGAAACTTTTTAATATGAGACCCAAAAGTTCTCTTTTCTTAGCTGCTTTACCTTTTTAACCTGTTCTCCAGTTAAGCACTATGTTTTAAATTTTTCTGGTCTTTTTATAGGTGTGTTTAAGCAGAGGAAAATTATTAGTTGAAAAAGCTATCAAGGACCATGTAAGTAGGAACTATAAAGATTCACATTGTACATTTTGTTATTAAAAACTCAACTGGAAATTACAGATATTCTTGAAATTTTCCTTTCCACATTTTTAGGCAAAAGCCTGAATCTCAGCATATATTTTATTTTACAAAGAACTTACTTTTCATGTAGAAACATCCCCATCTTGTGGCCTTTTAAAATATTACTGGAAACTTAAAACTTGCCTTATAGTTTTCATTAAATTACCAAGGACCTGGGTATAAAGTGGGATTGATTTTAGGAATTCTATAGAAAATCTTGATGTCCTAGCTATTGTAACTCTATAGGGTCTGTTACAAATAACTGCCTTAGTGACATTAAACTTCAAATAATTGAATTTTTATTAAAATTTAGCTCATCTTAAATAATTTCCTAGAACAACCATAAAACTTTTTTTTTTTACAGGATTTTATTCCTTCAAATAGTATATTATCAAATGCCTTGTCATGGGGAGTAAAAATTCTTCATATTGATGGTAAGGATTTTATAATTGTTTTTTGACAGTATTTCTTTTAAGTGTCCATGTCTGTCCTTTGGTTCCTGACTTTACATAGTGAAATTTTGATAGCAGGGATGTCTTAATCTGTTTCCTATTGCTTATAACAGAATACCTGAAACTGGGTAATGTACAAAGAAAAGGAATTTATTTCTTACAGTTATGGAGACTAAGAAGTCCCAGGTCAAAGGGCTGCATCTGGTGAGGGCCTTCTTGTTGGTGGAGACTCTGCAGAGTCTTGAGGCAGCACAGAGTATCACATGGTGAGGGGCTGAGTGTGCTAGCTCAGGTCTCTCTTTCTCTTTTTATAAAGATATCAGGTCCACTCCCATGATAACCCATTAATCCATGAATTCCCTCTTAAAGGTCCCATCTCTCAGTAAGTACTGTCACACTGGGGATTAAATTTCAACATGAGTTTTAGAGGAGACAAACATTCAGACCATAGCATAAGAGATACCTATAATGGTAAATTCTTTATCTAATTTAACTACAAGAAAATACCACTGTTTAACTCCAAGAGTAAAATTGCTAATCTTAAAACCTTCTTTCTTTTAATAAAGACATTAGATACTACATTGAACAAAAGAAAAAAGAGTTGTATTTACTCAAGAAATCAAGTACTTCAGTAAGAGATGGGGTATGTTTTCTTTTTCAATTTTTAAAGTGACCAAGCTTGGTTTTTTTATTTATGTATTTGCAAAGTTTTCCTCCCAAGCAGAAAATATCCTAGGAGCAAGCCTGTGTATGATGTGCCTGTTTCTGTTATTCAAATAAATCGAGTGTCATTTAACTTTAGGGTTGTACTCACCAACCCTAAAGTTGTTCCTGGAATAGTGGCATAGGTCGCTTCCTCAGCCCCCTTTTGTTACTGCTGTTTTGTAACAGGTACTTTTATTTATTCTGTAGAAAAAACACTAAAATCAGCCTGTTGTATAAACGTTCCTAATGTAAGTAATGTACTTCTTTTTGCAATATAAATATGTACTATCCTTTTCAACTGCTCTAAATGGTATAACAAAATCTCGTTTTAGCATAGCTAACTGGCCTGACCTTGAAATACTTGTTAAACAACCACATTGGTTGTTAACATTCTGTTAAACCTAATGTTCCCATTATCTTCAGTCCCTTTCCTTTTCCTTGTTGCTTCTTTGAAGCATCTATACAGTTTCAGGCTTTTTCCATCCTTTAAAACAAATACAGTAAAACCTCCCTTGATCCCACATCCCTACCTACCTATTATCTAATCCTTGTAATTCCTCATCCAAAGTTCTCAGATCTCTACTTTTATACTTCCCATTCACTTTTCAACCTACAAGGTATAAAACTTCTGACCAGTTTTCCAAATCATTTTGATACTTTTTAAACCCAGTCATATTGGTTCTCTCAGCTGTTGTCCATTTCTTCCTTAAACTTTTCTATTCTCTTCTGAAATTTCATCTCTTAGCTTTCTCCTGGTCTCTTCATATTTCTCAGACCATTCTTTTGTGGCCTACTTTTCCTTTGTTCAATATTTAAATGACAGGGATCTAAAAATAATAAACTGATAAGAGTGTATATAGAGACATGAAGCCATAGTAGGATGGCATATTTTAGAAATCTTGTATAGCATAATACAGCCTGATCTTTGAGTGTGCCAGTGACAAAAGATAAAGCTGGAAAAACCAGCATGTTAAGATTATAAAGTACCTTGCACTATATAAAGGAGTTAGATTTTTATCTTGGAGAGTTTGGAAAATTATGGAAAGATTATAAATAGAGTAACCTGATTGGATAGTCATTTTGGAAAGATCTTCTGGTTGACAGTAAAGAATGAATTATTTGGCAAGACTGAAAAATGGCTTTTGAACTCTTGAACAATTTTTTTTTTTTTTTTTTTTTTGAGGCAGGCCCTCCCCCTCTGTCATCCAGGCTGGAGTACAGTGGTGCCATCTCAGCTCACTGCAACCTCCTCCTCCCGGGCTCAAGCGATCCTCCCACCTCAGCCTCCCAAGTAGCTGGGACTACAGGCATGAGCCACCGTACCTGGCTAGTTTTTGTATTTTTTGTAGAGACGGGGTTTCGCCATGTTGCCCAGGCTGGTCTCGAACTTCTGAGCTCAAGCTATCCACCCGCCTCAGCCTCCCAAAGTGCTGAGATTACAGCCATAAGCAACCACACCCAGCCCTCATTTTTTACTGAATACATTTTATAGGATGACCACTTGGTATATACATGCCGTATATAAGGCTGCATAAACTTTTTATGCATTTCTCATTTTTAATAAATTCACATTTATATAAGGATAATTTGCAGAAAGCAACAAAGTAGTATTTAAATAAAACTATCAATCAAAATGTAAAAATGATTTGGAAAACTGGTCAGAAGTTTTATACCTTGTAGGTTGAAAAGTGAATGGGAAATATAAAAGTATAGATCTGAGAACTTTGGATGAGGAATTACAAGGATTAGATAATAGGTATGGGTTAAAAATTTAAATGACTATTTCCAAATTTTCACAAAATATAAGTGGATATTCCTGTATTGGACTTTGCTAAATGGCATATAAATTGCCTCTACCACACTTAGCAGATTGTTTGGATTGTATATAGAAGTAAATGTTTAAAAAAATGTAAACTCATAAGGACATTTATGGACTCTGAATACACAAATTATGTCTGTCTTCATGTATATGTGTATATATATCTGAAATAAGTTTCATAGAACAATAGTTACCCTCCTTAATGTGGCGGATATTAATATTTCTATGGTATTTTCATTTCTTAAAAATATTGATCACAACTCTGAATTGACTTTATAGCCTACTGATAGGTCACAGTTTGCAGTTTAAAAAGCATTCTGGGGGCTAAGCATGGTGGCTTATGCCTCTAATCCCAGCACTTTGGGAGGCCAAGGTGGGCAGATCACACGAGGTCAGGATACCAGCATGACCAACATGGTGAAACCCCCATCTCTACTAAAAATACAAAAATGCCCGGTGTGGTGGTGCATGCCTGTAATCCCAGCTACTTGGAAGGCTGATAGAGGAGAATCACTTGAAGCTGGCAGGCAGAGGTAGCAGTGAGCCGGGATCACCCCCACTGCAGTCCAGCCTGGGTGACAGAGTGAGACTCCATCTCAAAATAAATAAATAAATGGATGGATGGATAGATAGCATTCTGGGATGTTATGTCAGTGATCCTGAGAAATGTTCAAGGCCTGGCTTAAGGCAATAACAAAGGGGAGGGGAAGATTTGAAAGATACTTAATTGGTTTCAGTGCCTAGTCAGTGTCTTGAGTCTAGTATTTACTAGATTATTAACATCATAAAGACCAAGTTTAGTCCTCATCATTCCTTCAGTAGTAACAAATATTAAATGCCTGCTATGTGCCATGCAGTAGGAGCCCTCATAAAACGAAGAAAAGATAAAATAGCTATGAAACAGATCTTAATCTTTCTTCTAAAATAAAAATGATAATAATACCAAATATCTTGATAGTCCAGAATCTATATCTGGTTGAATCGATACTCATACTGGAAATTTTTATTTTGGTATATAAGAAAGGAATGTTTCTGGAAAATTTTTAGTTTGCCAAGTACTAAAACAAAATTAGTGAAATTACATTTAGGAGTCTTGAATGGACATGTATAAATTTCAAAATGTTTATTAGGTTCCCATAAATGTTCTTGTTAGTATGTATCTTATTTAAAATATGGTAATTGGATAAATGTATTTTACTCATTGCTTTATTTAAAGTGCTTTGAGGTTTGGGCTTTTCTTTTTTTTTTTTTTTTTCCAGTTTACTCAAAACTTATTTTGTCGAATTTTTTACATACATGTGCAGGAGGAATATTGGTCTTTTTCTTTGATGTCTTTGTCTGGTTTTAGTGGAATGTTTAATCCTATTTTCAGAACACACTGATATGTGTTCCTGTTTCTGTTTTCCAGAGAAGTTTTTATAGAATTGTTTTTATTTCTTTAAATGTTTGGTAGAATTTACTAGCAAGGCTATCTAGCCCTGACATTTTTCTTTGTTGGAAGATTCTTAACTATGAATTCAATTTATTCATTAGATATAGGATAATTCAGGTTATTTTCTCTTCAGTGCATGTTGGTAGTCTGTTTTTCAAGGAATTTGTCCATTGTGTCTTGGTTGTCAAATTGATGGGCAAAGAGTTGTTTCTAATACTCCCTTATTAACTTTGTAATGTCTATAGGAACTGTAATAAAGTCCCCTCTTCCATTCCTGATAATGCTATTTTGTGTCTATTCCTTTTTTTCTTAGTCAATCTGGCTAGAGTTTTACCAGTTATTAATATTTTCAAGGAAACAGCCTTTAGTGGCATTGATTTTTTGTGTGTGTGGTTTTCTGTTTTCAGTTTTATTGATTTCTGCTCTTATTTCTTTTCTTCTGCCTATTTTGGGTTTATATTTCTATTTGTAGTTTCTTAGGTAAAAAGCTTGAATCATTGATTTGAGACCTTTCTTTTATCTTAATGCTATAAATTTTCTTTAAGCTTTCCTTTAGCTGCATCCCACACATTTTACACTGGATATTTTATCAATAGACTTTATTTTTTTAGAGAAGTTTTTGGTTCCCAGTAAAATCTAATGAAAGGTACAGAGATGTTTTACATACTCCTTGTCCTAACATCCCACACCAGAGTGGTACATTTGTTATAATCGATGAACTTAACATTGACACATCATTATCATCCAAAGTTCATAGTTCACATTTTGGCTCACTTTTAGTGTTGTACATTCTGTGAGTTTTGACAAGTATGATTATGACGTGTGTCCATCATTATAGTATCATACAGAATGGTTCCACTGCCCTAAAAATCTTCCGTGTTTATCCCCTCATTCCCTTAAACCCCAGATAACTCCTGATGCTTTTACATTCACCATGGTTTTGCCTTTTCCACAGTGTCATATAGTTGGAATCATACAGTGTGTTTCCTTTTTTGATTGGCTTCTTTCACTTGGTAATGCTTATTTAAGGTTCCTCCATGTCTTTTCATGGCTTGACAGCTCTTTTTAAAATCTGAGTAATATTTCATTTTCTATATGCACCACAGTTTATCCATTTACCTACTAAAGGACATCTTGGTTGCTTCCAAGTTCTGGCAGTTATGCATAAAGCTAATGTAAATATCCACGTGCAGGGTTTTTTTGTGGACATATTGTCAACTCATTTGGGTAAATAACCAAAGAGTATGATTGCTGCTTCATATAGTAAGACTAGGTTTAGTTTTGTTATAATATGCCAAACTGTCTTCCAAAGTAGTTGTGCCATTTTATATGCCCACCAGCAATGAATGAGAGTTCCTGTTGCTGATAGGTTGGATTTTCATCTTTATTCAATTAAAAATATTTTTAAATTTCTCTTGTGACTTACTCATTGTCCTGTGGGGTTACTTTTATCATTTGTTTCCAAATACGAATTTTTCAGCTATCTTTCTGTTTACTGATTTCTATTTTAATTCTGTTATGGCCATATAACGTGCTTTTTATTATTTTAGTTTTAAAAAATTTATCAGAGTTACCCAGAATATAGTCTATCTTGGTAACATTCCATGTGCAGTTGAAGAAAATGTATATTCTGCTGTGGTTGGGTACAGTATTGTTTACAAGTCAGTTAGATCAACTTGAGTGATAGCGTTGCTCATGTTTTCTGTATCCAGGATATAGAAATGTTGCTCAGGCCTTGTTCTGTCCACTACTGAGAGAGAGGGATATTGAAATTACCAAGTAAAATTGTGGATTTGTCTAGTTTTCCTTTTAGTTCTAGTACAGTTTTGAGTCATTTTGAAGCCTGTTGTTGGATATGTACACATTTAATATTCTTATGTCTTCCTGGTGAATTGACCCTTCTAGCCTCTGTAATGCTCTCTCTTCTGTCCCTGTTAATTCTTATTCTGAAGTCTGCTCTCTGATGTAGACCATTCTGGCTTTATTTTTATTAGTATTTACATAGTACTTTTTGCAGTCTTTTGCATTTAACATATCTATATATTTAAAATGGACTTCTTGCAGATATTGTCTTTTTCATCAAATTTGGCAATCTGTCTTTTAATTGGTAGTTTAAGTGATTTATACTTAATGTAATTATTGATCTTGTATTTAGGTCTACCATCTTACTGTTAGTTTTCTGCTGATGCCCTCTGTATTTTATTTCTGTTTCCCCCTTTCCTGCCTTCTTTCAGATTGATCTGCCAGCTTTTTAACTCTCTTCATTTTTGTTGTTTTATTTTAGTGGTTGCTATAGGATTTACGATATACATGTGTGACCTTTCGCAATCTATCTTGAATTAATATTTACCTTCTTCAAATAAAATGTAGAAGCCTTAAAATATTCAAGCCCTTTTACCTTCCCCACCAACCTTTATGCCATAATGTTTAGTACATCTTCTTATAATGAAAATGTCACCAGACAATGTTAAACTTTTTGCTTGAAAAAGTCATATTTTAGGGCTGGGCCTGGTGGCTCACACCTGTCATCCCAGCACTTTGGGAGGCCAAGGTGGGTGGATCACTTTAGCTCAGAAGTTCGAGACCAGCCTGGGCAACATGGTGAAACCCCATCTCTACAAAAAATATATATATAAATTAGCCAGGCGTGGTGGCATGCGCCTGTAGTCCCACCTGCTTAGGAGGCTGAGGTGGCATGATGGCCTTAGCCCAAGAGGCGGAGGTTGCAGAGAGGCAAGATCATGCAACTGCTTGCGACAGGGAAAAAAAAGAAAAAAAAAGTTGCGTTTTAAAGAAAGCGACAGGAGGAAAATAGTCCTATTAACCCAGATGTTAACCTTTCCATTACTCTTCCTTCCTGAAATTACAGGTTTTCTTCGGATATATCCCTTTAGCGTGAAGGACTTACTTTAGCATGTTTTAGAGCAAATCTGGTGGCACAAGGAATTCTCTGAGATATCCTTCATGTGATCATATCTTTACTGGAAAAAGAATCATGAATTGAGAGTTCTTTGTCTCAGCACCTTACTCTTGTCCTAAAACTGTCTTCTGGTCTCCATGGATTCTGACGAGAAATCTGCAGTTACTCAAATTGGTATTCATTTATATCTACTGTATCATTTTTCTCTGGCTGCTTTTAAGATTTTTTTCTTCATCTTTGGTTTCAGAAGTTCGATTGTGCCTACACTTGGTTCACTGAGCTTATTGATTTGTGTAAATTTATGTTTGGAAAGTTTTCAGCTATTATTTTGTTAATTTTTTTTCTTCACTAGTCTCTCCCCTCTTTTTCCACCATTCCAGTTGACAATAAAGTTAGACATCTTGATGTTATTCCACAGATCCCTGTGGCTCTTTTCCTTTTTTTCTTAGTCTTTTTTGTTTCCTCTTTTCTTCCAATTGGAGATTTCTATTCATTTGTCTTGAAGTTCACTAATACTTAATTGTGTCATACATGTTCTGCTATTGAGCTTATCCAGTGAATTTTGTTATCTCACTCAGATAGTATATTTTTCAGTCCTATTATTTTTGTTTGGTTCTTATTTGTAGTTTTTCTGCTGAGAATTTGTCTCTTTCCATTCATCTTAAGTGTGTTTACCTTTACTTTTAAAGTCTTTTTCTAATAATTACAATATCAGGAACATGTTGGGGTTGGCATCTGATTGTCCTTTTCTCTCAAAAATTGATAATGTTTTTCTGGTTGTTTACATGTGAAATTTAAGTTTTGACTGTATACTGGACATTCTAAATGTTGTGTAGGCCCTATATCCTGATAGTCTGTAGAATGCTGATTTTGTTTCTGCCATTGTTTTAGCGGACAGTCATCCCAGTTTTGTTCAGACTGTTCTGTCTTGGTTGTTGTGGGTGGGGTGGATCTAATCTCAGTTTCAATTTTCAAAGCCCTTGCTATGCTGCGTTGGGTCTATCCTTAGCATGTGCAACTTGGAGGTAAGCCCTGCACTTGCATGGATTTATATAGGGAATTAGGGATCCCTTTCTCTAACTTGCTCTTTTCATGGATTAATCTCCAGCTTGCAGTGGCCTCTTTCCCAGGTCTTCTAGTCAGAAAGTGAGGGTTTCTCAGTGTTAGCTTAAGCTTGTACTACCTTTACAATCTCAGCCTCCTAATTGGGACCCACCCTCAGGGCAGAACTGTGGGAGAAAAGAAAATAATACAGGGATTCTCTTGGTATTTTTGGCCACTTGAACCTCATTCCTGGTTCTTCCTGCCAGAAAGATAGGAGTTTTAGCTGCTGGCTCTGCCACTGCTGCTAACTCCATGACTGAAGGTTCCAGTTTTGACTTCCTTCCACAATCTGCCTGCTTATTTTACTTTTCATTCTTCAGGTAGTTGCTTATTCAGTGTTGTCCAGAGTTTCTAGTTGTAATCAGTGGAGTTGATTATCCATCTTTAACATATTGAATCTTTGCCTAAATTGACAGACTAATAAATGTTGACTAATTTCTTTATTCAATTTAATACAAAGATTTTGCTGAATAAGGGCATAAAAATAACATGACTTTTAAAAAAAATATTTCATTAACTACCTTTTCATTATTGGTTTTCTTTTTATGAAGTCAAAATCAATTATAGCTAGAATGCAAGGTACTTGCTGAGTGTATTGTAAAACATTTAAAAACAATAGTTTTTTTTAACAAAGAATAATCCTTCTTTGATATAGCACTTTTCTGCATGATTTTTTTATCTTGAAGATACTGAGCAATTGCAGTTGCTGTTTTAACTGTACTTTCAAAGCCAATCTTTTCACTATATATTTTTTTTTAGGGCAAAAGAGTTGGTAGTGGTGCACAAAAAACAAGAAGTAAGTATTTTGTGATCTTTAAGTGTATTTGGTTTGCATTTGAAAAATCATAAAAGATCTTCTAAAATCATATAAACCACCCTCTAAATGATTTATTCAAGGCTTTCTTCGTCTTTATAGAACATAGATCCTTGGTGAAGTTTGGTGAAGCCTGTGGACCGCATTTTCAGAATGATGTTTTTTTTAAAACGTTTCCTTTAAATATCATTAGTCTACCAAGAAAATGAATTATATTAAAATGTAGTTACCAAAATAGTTTTTAATTATGAAATAGTGATAACTTGCTTTTTATTACACAGAACAGATTCTAGCAGTGAATCTAATTGCCACTGTCATTTTGAATTGATAAGCGTAAACAATGCTTTGAGATATCTGCTCAAGCAGTTCATAACTGATGAAAATATGTGCTGTTTCTATTAGCATCAAAGTCGCAGGTACTGCGAATACTGTGATTTGTTACATTTATAATTGAAGGAAATGCTAAATTTCAGTTTGAGGTTAGTGAAGACAATAGTGTAGTTTTTCTCCTGTTCTAATTTATGACCTTCCTGAATCCTGTTAATTTGAGGGTTCCATTTAGTTTAAGAATCTCAGAATATAGGAGAGAGCTTCTGTTATTTTTGGAAATGAGGTGATAATGGAAGTACCTCATCTGAGGCTTAAAACTTTAAAGTGGATACATAGTTTTTTGTTTGGAGGGTTTTGTTTTGCCACAGTAGTTTTATTTTAAAAAAAAAAAGAATCCTGGATTTGCAAGTATCTAATATGTTTTCTATGTTCTCAAGCAGGAAGACTCAAAAAGCCTTTTGTAAAGGTGGAAGATATGAGCCAGTAAGTAAGTCCATTCTGTATGATTTAAGTGCAATACTAAAGAGGAAAATCACCTAACTAATTAGGCTAGCTCGATTAGTACTGTTAGGTTCCTTTGTGTTTGATTTATATTATACTAATGTGCATGCGGCACAAGTTAACGAAAGTAGCATTAATTCATTTGTGCTCAAGGACTGAATTTAGTTTCAGTATGTTGTAGATATTCCTGAAATAGCTGGTTTAGAAAAATCATGACACCGTTTTTTTAGTATTTAAATTATTCTCTGGCTAAATGCAGTACCAAATTATTTAGAACTACTGAAAGATTATGCCTTCATTTGCGAAAAAGAAATTATTAGATGCTATTTAGAAACAGAAAATCTAAGTATAACATCTAACATGGTTGATTTCCAAAATTCTGAAGTATTGTAGGATAGTCTTGTTGTCGTTGTTGTTTGTTTTGATTTTTTGAGATGGAGTCTTGCTCTGTCACCCAGGCTAGAGTGCAGTGGCACAATTTCGGCTCACTGCAACGTCCACCCCACCCCCGGTTCAAGCAATTCTCCTGCCTCAGCCTCCCAAGTAGCTGGGATTATGGGTCTACGCCACCATGCCCAGCTGATGTTTGTATTTTTAGTAGAGATGGGGTTTCACCATGTTGGCCAGGCTAGTCTCTAAGTCTTGACCTCAAGTGATCCGCCTGTCTCAGCCTCCCAAAGTGCGGGGATTACAGGCGTGAGCCACTGCGCCCAGCCATGTGGGATAATCTTAATGAAGACCACAGATATAAATAGGCCTGCCATGAGAGAATTAGATTACTTTCTTTTTTCTTTCCACTTATTCTTTTAGACATCTGTGGTTAATTCTCTTGGGTACTCACACTGAGGCGACAAAAGTGTATTGAAAACTGCTTTTTATGAAATGTGTTGCTGTGAAGAAAAAAGTGCAATTCAAAAGGAGGCCTAGAAAAGACACTAGTATACGAAAGGACATCCCATGTTCATGAATTGGAAGATACAATATTGTTAAGATGTTAATACCACCCAAAGTGATCTACAGATTCAGTGCAATCCCTATCAAAATCCCAATGATGTTTTTTGCAGAAATAGTAAAAACATATCCTAGAATTCATACGGAATTGTAACAGATGCAGGGAACCCAAGACAATCATTAAAAATAACAACAAAGGCCAGGCGCGGTGGCTCACTCCTGTAATCCTAGCACTTTGGGAGGCCGAGGCAGGCAGATCACGAGTTCAGGAGATGGAGACCATCCTGGCTAATACGGTGAAACCCTGTCTCTACTAAAAATATAAAAAATTAGCCGGGCCTGGTGGCGGGCACCTGTAGTCCCAGCTACTCAGGAGGCTGAGGCAGGAGAATGGCGTGAACCCGGGAGGCAGAGCTTGCAGTGAGCTGAGATCACGCCACTACACTTCAGCCTGGGGGACAGAGCAAGACTCCGTCTCAAAAAAAAAAAAAAAAAAAGAACAACAAAGTAAGAGGTCTCACACTTTCTGATTTCAAAACTTAACTGTAATGCTACAGAAATCAGAACAATTTGGCATTGGAATAAAGACATATAAACGAATGGAATAGAATAGAGAGCCTAGAAATAAACCATCACACATATGGCCAAATGATTTTCAACAAGGGTATGAAGATAATTTAATGGAGAAAGGACAGTCTTTTTTAACAGTGTTGAGAAAACTAGATATACACATGCAAAAGAATGGCATTAGACTCCTACCTCACATCATGTTCAAAAATTAACTCAAAATGGACCAAAGACCTAAAATGGTAAAACTCTTGGAGAGAACACAGGGGAAAAGCTTCATGACATTGGATTTGCAGTGCTTTCCTGGACATGACACCAAAAACACAGATTACAAAAGATAAAATAATTAAATTGGACCATATCAAAAATATAAATTTCTGTGCCTAAAGGGATATAACAGTAAAAAGGCAACCGAAAGGATGGAAGAAGATACTGCAAGTCATGTATCTATTTCTTTTTTTCAGCTTTCTCAGGTTGAACAAGTCATATATCTAATAAGTGTTAATATCCAGAATATATAAAGAATTACAAGTCAACAACAAAACAACCCAATTTTAAAAACGGGCAAAGCACTGAATAGACATTTTTCCAGAGGTGATACACAAATAGCCAATAAGCATATGAAAAGATGCTCAACATTACTAATCATGAGGGAATTGCAAATCTAAACCACAGTGAGATACCACTTTACATTATTTAGCATGGCTACTATTAAGCAGCCAAAAAGTGAAAGTAATCCAAGTCCATCAGCAAATTAATGGATAAACAGTATGCAGGATGTGTGTACACACACTCAATGGAATATTACTCAGCCTTTAAAAGGAATGAAATTCTGACACGTGCAACACGGATAAACCTTTGAGACGTTATGCTAAGTGAAATAAGACAAAAAATACTGCATGATTCCACTCCTGAAGCACCTACGTTAGTCAAACTGATAACAAGAAGTAGAATGGTGGTTGTCAGGGGATATGGAGAAAGGATATTTGGGAAGTTACTGTTTGATGGGTATAGAGTTTCAGTTTTTGCAAGATGAAAATACGTCATCTTACAAAAGATGGATGGTAGCAGTGATGGTACCACAGCATTGTGAATACTTAATGCGACTGAATTGTACACTTAAAATGATTAAGGTAATAAATCTTATGTGTATTTTACCACAATTTAAAAAATGTTTAAATGTTAAAAATTGTTAGGCCTGAAATTGATTTTTTGAAGGAAAGCCTAAATAATTTGTTATTTCAGATTCCAGCTTAATTATATGATTTTGAAATACAAAACTTTAAACCTTTTTTCTTTAATCATAAAGAATCTCATGTATTTGTCTTTTTATTCTTCTAGACTTTATAGGCCATTTTATCTTCAGCTGACCAATATGCCTTTTATAAATTATTCTATTCAGAAGCCCTGCAGTCCATTTGATGTAGACAAGCCATCTAGTATGCAAAAGCAAACTCAGGTTAAACTAAGGTTGGTTTGAATCTTTACTTTTAGAAGGAATATTCAGAATTTCATCTCAATTTTTCTTTGTAGAGATTTGAAATAGTTTCATTTATGCCATAATGGTTATTTGTGTTTGTAATTACTATTCTGATTACTTTTATAAGTCTGAATCTGTTTAGATGGAGGTGAGGAGGGCCTTAAAATATTTGTGAATAATGAAAATGTGTAGTTTATCTTGAATGATCTGAAATATTCTCCAGAATATTCATTAAATCTTTAGTTTGCTTCTCAATATAGTATAAAGAAATATGATTAAAAGTACTTGCTGATACAAGTCTCTGCAAATTATGCAGATTGTGTGTGATAGTTTAGGACAACAAATTTTTAAAGTTATTCCTTAGGTTCAGCAGTTAATTCTTTACCATGTATGTCTGTCATCAGAATCCAAACAGATGGCGATAAGTATGGTGGAACCTCAATTCAACTCCAGTTGAAAGAGAAGAAGAAAAAAGGATATTGTGAATGTTGCTTGCAGAAATATGAAGATCTAGAAACTGTAAATGTGATTTTATATTTTGGGGGCTTGTTTCGAAAACTGTAATACTTGTGTTTTAAATTTTAGCTTGTTATTCTGATGCAGATATTTTACATTTTAAGAACTCAAGGGAGGAAATGAGTATTGAAAATGAATTTTTATTCAGCAAATACTGAGCGTCTACTACATACTGATCACTACTCTGGGCAAACAGCATTGAACAAAACAGACTTAATTTTTTACCGTTGTGAAGATTATATTCTGTAGGGTAGGGGTGGGATAGGGGTGGGGATAGGTAACCACAGGATAAAAGAAGAATAAAAATATATAGAGAGAATATTAGATCAGTGCTATGAAAAAATAGAACATAGGAATGGGGATGTTGCTATTTAGCCTAGACAAGGAACACATAACTGATAAGGTGACATTTGAGTAGAGACCTGAGAGAAATGAAGTAATGAGACCTGGATATTGAGATAAGTAAGTGCAAAGGTCCCAATTTAAAATGATTGATGGGACCAAGGAATAGATATTGGTAGTCCAGACTAAGTGGTAGTACAAGTGCTGAAACATGGTCAGATTGTGGATTTGTTTTAAAGGTGGGACCAAGAGGATTTGCCAATGGATTGGATGTTGCAAGTGAGGGAAAATGGTAGTCAAGGGTTACTATAGTATTTTGAACCTTAGCAATTAAAAAGTGGGCTTATTATTTATAATGGGAAGAGAAGAGTTGAAAGAAGTAAAGACCATTGAGGTAGCAGAAAGAAATGGGAGAGTTGCAAAGGGTATATAGGATGAAAATGGGGGAACTATTATAGTTTGTAAACTGATGAGCAAGAGCTATGGATTCAGGCTGCCAGGTTTGAATCCTGGCTCCCTGGATGTGTGAGCTTGGACAGTGTTTGGCACATAGTAAGTGCTTATTGTTAGCTGTTATTTGAATAATTTTTTACGTAATAGATAGGTTTGTTTTGGTGTTTGGTTTGGTTTTGGTAGAAGATGGTGGGAAAGTTAAGGGGAAAGAATAATACTGGAACATATCTGTCTTCAGACTCTGAATTGAAGTTTGTTTTATAAACCAAAATATATTAGTGTTTTGTGTCAGTTTTTTTGTTTTTATGTAATAAACAAGAAAACTATGATTAGTCTAAAATTGCTTTTAATCAGAAGCTAAAGTATCTCAGAAATATTTCCCCTTCCTGAAAATAATTTTGAAAATTAAAATTACAGATTGGTCCTGAAGTTTTACTTTGCTGGTGTAGCAACAAAATAATGTGGAATGGATGCTTAATTTGGTTCTCAGAAAATGTCGAGGCTAAAAAATGAAAAAATTGTTCAGTGGTTGCCACAAAGAAGAAAATTAGTGAAAGCAGATGTTGAGATTAGAGGTTGGGATTGAAATTTAAGGTCATGTTTTTACAGTTTTCATTTATATGTTTCTTAGTTGCTAAGAGTAAAGAAATTTTTTTTTTGAATGTTAGGTTTCATAATGATTCAATTCCACTTGTATCAAGGGATTAATTAACAAATATTTTTGAGTACTGGGGAGAAAGCAACAGATAAGGCGGACATCCCTACCCTTATGCACCTTATGGTCTGGCAGTGTAGATAGATACAAAATATGTATTTGCAAGTGTGATGAGTTTCACAAAAGTAAAGTATGAAGTGCAATGGGAATAAATAATGAGGTTATTTAACCTAGAATGAGGGTCTCAAAAGGCCCAACTGAACACAGGTGACGCTTTAAATTAAGACTTATAAGGATCAGTAAGAAGAACTTAATGGAAATTAGAGGGGAACTAAATAAAAGTTGGAAATTTTCCTTCCCAGACCATTAACAGAGTGAATCTGAGCTTACAAGATTTGATGTTTCCTTTTAAATTTTGATAATTCTTATTTTTATTACTGGGCATATATAATTTGTATATGGTAAAGTTTGCAAGTAATGAAGGAATACATGTATATTCCAGGATGCTAGTTTTTAGAAATGTAATAAAATCATCAAAATGTAAAATTGCATGAAACTAGGGAAATAGAAATTAGGTTCTTTAATGGTCATCTAGAGGAAGCTTCTAAGTACAATTCCCTCCCTGATCAGCTGACAGACAAATAATAAAGTTAGGCTGGAGATTCCACCTATTCACAAGGAACTTTGTTTCCTGTGAATTTTATCTCACTTTGTTGTGAACTTGTTTACTTTTGGTTTTGACCACTCTTTTTGTTTTGTTTTTTGTTTTTATTTGAGATGGAGTCTCGCTCTGTCATCCAGGCTGGAGTGCAGTGGTGCAATCTCAGCTCACTGTAACCTCCATCTCCCGAGTTCCAGAGATTCTACTGCCTCAGCCTCTCTGGTAGTTGGGACGACAGGCATGCGCCACCACGCCTGGCTAATTGTTGTACTTTTAGTAGAGACGGGATTTCACCGTGTTGGCCAGGAGGTCTCGAACTCCTGACCTCAGGTGATCTGCCCTCCTTGGCTCCCCAAAGTGCTAGGACTACAGGCGTAAGCCACTGCACCCAGTGGTTTTGACTGCTCTTAAGAATGAGAATAACTTCTGTATACTCTGTTATGAGCACTGGGTAATTGAGATCATTTGTTTTGTTCATTCCCAAATGTGTTCTTCAATTACGAATCTTGGCTTTTTTAGTACTTCACAGCATTTAATGTGGTTCATGTGTTTAATCTACTTTCTGGATTCTTTTATGTTAACTTATATTTCATTCATTTATTATTCTATAAGCTCTGCCTTATTTAGTGATAATTGCATGAAGACAAAGTAATAGAGGGAAATGTGTTTTCCAAAATGTTACTGTTGTCTCTCTCTATATCCCTTTTTTTTTTTTTTTTTTTTTTTTTTGAGACGAAGTCTTGCTCTGTTGCCCAGGCTTGAGTACAGTGGTGCCATCTCTGCTCACTGCAGCCTCCACCTCCTGGGTTCAAGTGATCCTTCTGCCTCAGCCTCCCAAGTATCTGGGACTACAGGCATGTGCCACCACGCCCAGCCGATTTTTTGTATTTTTAGTAGAGATAGGGTTTCACCATGTTGGCCAAGCTGGTCTCAAACTCCTGACCTCAGGTGATCCGCCCACCTCGGCCTCCCAGAGTGCTGGGATTACAGGCATGAGCCACTGCGCCTGATCTGTGTCTTCGTTTTCTGACATAGCTCATTCTTTTCAGTTCCATTGTAACTACAAATTAGTACTTGTCTTTTCTCACTGAAGACTAAAAACCAAAGTAGTTTTACTGGCTTCTCAAAAGTGACTTTTATTTTATTTTATTTTAAACATCTTTTGAAGTCTAGTAAAGGGTATTATCTTTGGAGTAGTTATTGGAAACCTAATTTTAGGGGCATGAGAATGTTAGAAAACCTTAATTAAAAAGGCATCTCTTGATTTTAAATACAATTTTTTGATACATGTTTTTAATTTTGTTTTAGCACCTTCTGAGTGAGCAACACAGAAACTTTGCACAGAGTAACCAGTATCAAGTTGTTGATGATATTGTATCTAAGTTAGTTTTTGACTTTGTGGAATATGAAAAGGACACACCTAAAAAGAAAAGGTAATTAGTTTTATCAACCTAAGTTTTAAATTCTACTAGAAGGCCAGGGGTGGTGGCTCATGCCTGTAATCCCAGCACTTTGGGAGGCTGAGGCAGGTGGATCACCTGAGGTCAGGAGTTCGAGACCAGCCTAGCCAACATGGCAAAACCCCATCTCTACTAAAAAAATAAAAAATTAGCCGGGTGTGGTGGTTGCACGCCTATAATCCCAGCTACTCGGGAGGCTGAGGCAGAAGAATCACTTGAAACCCAGGAGGCGGAGGTTGCAGTGAGCCAAGATTGCACCACTGCACTCCAGCCTGGGTGACAGTGAGACTCCGTCTCAAAAATAAATAAATAAATAATACTAGAATATTAAACTATTAAACTAAAAATAAACACCGTTTGCCTGTTCTTAGAAGGAATATGTATTTTCAGGATGTAAATATGGTTAAAAACCAGTAACTTCTTCCCTACTATCAAAGATCCTTACCTTAGACTACTTTTAGTTCCATTCTTTTTAAATTTTCCTTTTATGTAAAACTTTTACTTTTTTAAATTTTTTGTTTTATTTTGAGACAGTCTCGCCCTATCACCCAGGCCGGAGTGCAGTTGCGTAATCTTGGCTCACTGCAACCTCTGCCTCCCAGGTACAAAAGATTCTCATGCCTCAGCCTCCTGAGTAGTTGGGATTACAGGCGTGTGCCACTACACCCCACTAATTAGTCTCATTCTTGACATTGTAGTTTAGAAGGAGTTGGCTGACTTTTCCTGTAAAGAGCCAGATAGTTGATATTTTAGGTTTTATGAGCCGTAAGATCTCTGTTGCAACTAATTAGCTTTTTTGTACAATGGATATGACTGTATTTTGACGCAATTTTATTTGGAAAAATAGACTGACGGCTAGATTTTGCCCACAGGCTATATAGTGTATCAGCTCCTGTTGTAGAACCATAAAGTTTACCATTTACTCAGACTAAAACATTTTATTGAACTTTTAGGTAATATTAAGGAGTTTTAAGAAACCTTCCTCCACTTGCCCCTTAGGTCTTTATATTTCACTAAATATCTTTGCCTAAACCTTATGATGGGTATGTTTACTAAAGGTACTGACAGGACTTTTAAGTGTGAATACAGTACTGCTCAATGTACACCAACTGCACATAGACAAAAATTGTCCTGATTAGATTATTCCTATAAACTTAAAGGGATGGTTTCATATGGATATACCCTAGAGGTGGTGATAACTCATTAAGTTAGTCTTTATTCTTAGACTAATCTTACTTAAGACATAAAGAAGATTAGAAATGTGATAACAAGATACAGCTTCTGAAAATTAACCAGAAAGTTTTTTTACTTCAGGTAAAACAGTTCTTAAATCCCATATTTCTGTGACATTCAGAATGGTTTCATGACTGACTTAATATGGATTTGAAGAGAAGGCATATTTCCAACTATTAAAACTATGTGGGCTACTGTGGCCAGGCAGGGTGTCTCACACCTGTGGTCCCAGCACTTCGAAAGGCCGAGGCGGGCAGATCACTTGAGGCCAGGAGTTCCAGACCAGCCTAGCCAACGTGGTGAAAGCCCATCTCCACTGGAAAAAAAAAAAAAAAATTAGGTGGTGGCTCATGCCTGTAGTCCCAACTACTTAGGAGGCTGAGGCACAAGAATCACTTGAACCCGAGAAGCAGAGGTTGCAGTGAGCTGAGATCAGGCCACTGCACTCCAGCCTGGTTGACAGAGAGACTCTGTCTCAAAAAAAAACAAAAAACAAAAAAACTATGTGGGCTACTCTAAGAACTTATAATTCCCTAAAAACTCAGTCTGCAGCAAAATTCTGAGCTAGTACTGGTTGTTCCTTAATTGTCACTTCTGTGGGCAAGTGTCCTAAACATCTTGGACTTAAAAGCCATGTTAGACTAGTTTTTTTTTTTTTTTCACATTTTTTTATTGCCCATTTGTTCAAAGAGAATTGTTTGTAAGTAAATGTATGAACAAGATAAAAAAGAACATTCTGGTTGAAGGGGCAGGAAAAATTGTATTATTTCTCACAGTTAATAATCTGTGACATGCGGAACACAAAATGTAATTGGTGAGCTATTAACTTTTTCTCTAATTGTATATTATTTAGGTTTGTCTAATACAAACTGGCATTTCAGGGATATCAAGATGCTCCATGAAGAAAACAATTTTAGGTCAAATATGTTTGAAGCTTAAAAGTTACAACTTTGTCACCTTTGAAAGTATAAAGATACTAAGTTTCTAGCTCACTTTGATATTAAATATTCTTAAATGTAAATTTAAAATATATGTTTTTGCCATAGGTTTCTCAGTAAATACTTATTCTCCACATTGCTAAGTAAAATGAAGAGTAAAATGTGCATTAATGTAAATCAAAGCACAGAAGTCAAGAAATTGTTCAGAATAATGAAAGCAAAATTAGGGGCAGACTCAAATCCCTTTACTATCAATTTCTTTCATTTACATGATTAAAGTAATTTTAAATGTCAAAATTCAGGATATTGGTTATCTGGGAGGGAGGCAGGGAATGTAGAGGAGAAGAGAGGTACACTAGGGTTTTCAGCTATATCTGAAAAGTTGTATTACTTTAAAAACAGCTCAAGTAAATTTGGCAAAATGTTAAGATGTTTGTATTTTTGTAAAATTTCCTAAGTTAAATAGGTTTCTTAAAGATTATATAATGTTTTTACTAATTTAATTTCTAACTACTCAGGAATTTGTTTTGATAGCAATTATTTTAATATTTTTCTTCTATTTTTCCTACAAAGAATAAAATACAGTGTTGGATCCCTTTCTCCTGTTTCTGCAAGTGTCCTGAAAAAGACTGAACAAAAGGAAAAAGTGGAATTGCAACATATTTCTCAGAAAGATTGCCAGGAAGATGATATAACAGTGAAGGAGCAGAATTTCCTGTATAAAGAGACCCAGGAAACTGAAAAAAAGCTCCTGTTTATTTCAGAGCCCATCCCCCACCCGTCAAATGAATTGAGAGGGCTTAATGAGAAAATGAGTAATAAATGTTCCATGTTAAGTACAGCTGAAGATGACATAAGACAGAATTTTACACAGCTACCTCTACATAAAAACAAACAGGAATGCATTCTTGACATTTCCGAACACACATTAAGTGAAAATGACTTAGAAGAACTAAGGGTAGATCACTATAAATGTAACATACAGGCATCTGTACATGTTTCTGATTTCAGTACGGATAATAGTGGATCTCAACCAAAACAGAAGTCAGATACTGTGCTTTTTCCAGCAAAGGATCTCAAGGAAAAGGACCTTCATTCAATATTTACTCATGATTCTGGTCTGATAACAATAAACAGTTCACAAGAGCACCTAACTGTTCAGGCAAAGGCTCCATTCCATACTCCTCCTGAGGAACCCAATGAATGTGACTTCAAGAATATGGATAGTTTACCTTCTGGTAAAATACATCGAAAAGTGAAAATAATATTAGGACGAAATAGAAAAGAAAATCTGGAACCAAATGCTGAATTTGATAAAAGAACTGAATTTATTACACAAGAAGAAAACAGAATTTGTAGTTCACCGGTACAGTCTTTACTAGACTTGTTTCAGACTAGTGAAGAGAAATCAGAATTTTTGGGTTTCACAAGCTACACGGAAAAGAGTGGTATATGCAATGTTTTAGATATTTGGGAAGAGGAAAATTCAGATAATCTGTTAACAGCGTTTTTCTCGTCCCCTTCAACTTCTACATTTACTGGCTTTTAGAATTTAAAAAATGCATACTTTTCAGAAGTGATAAGGATCATATTCTTGAAATTTTTATAAATATGTATGGAAATTCTTAGGATTTTTTTTACCAGCTTTGTTTACAGACCCAAATGTAAATATTAAAAATAAATATTTGCAATTTTCTACAGAATTGAATACCTGTTATAGAAAAATTACAGAATAAACTTGTGACTGGTCTTATTTTACATTATATATATGTTCGTAATTGTTTCCTGAGAATTACAATGAATAATAATTTGCTTTGTCACTGAAAACCACCAGTGAAGTGCAATTTGGGGAATATCAAACTTAGCATTATACATTTGGATATTCTAGTTGTATTGTAAATTTTAAAAGATTATCAGGATAACATGACCTTGCCTTGAAAAACCTAAATTTCATACAGAAAGGAAAAATACATTTCTATGCTTGAATTCTGGAAATCATCAGAAATATTGACACTTGAGGGTCACTGGTGGACCATGCTAGTATTTTGGTGCTGAGTAATTAGATTATGTATAGGGGTAACTGGAAGCCATGAAGGAAAGACTTAACCAGGCTACCAAGTGGAATATAATTTATCTGCTATTTTTAATTATTTTACCAAGTGGAATATAATTTATCTGCTATTTTTAATTATTTACCTTTGTAAATAACTTTGATAATATTCAAAAGTTGAGCCACAGGATCCCAGCACTTTGGGAGGCCGAGGCAGGCTGATCACGAGGTCAGAAGATCAAGACCATCCTGGCCAACATGGTGACACCTTGTCTACTAAAAATACAAAAAATTAGCTGGGCATGGTGGCATGCGCCTGTAGTCCCAGCTACTCCTTCCAGAGGCTGAGAATTGCTTGAACCTGGGAAGTGCAGGTTGCAGTGAGCCAAGATTGTGCCACTGTATTCCAGACTGGGTGACAGAGTGAGACTCCATCTCAAAAAAAAAAAAAGTTGACTCTACCCCCTAATTTGGTAGGAGATGAAAGAGAAAAGGATGGCATTGAATTATAGATACAGTTTTGGGATATATACAAGGATTGCCTTGATCTGGCACTTACTGATACAAGCATTTGGAGAAGAGAAAATTCAAATATAAGAAATTTCAATTCGAATCTGTGGATATAAGGCATTTGCCTTTGAGTATGTTCTTGTAGGAGTAAGACTACCACCAGTGACATTCAATTGGTTCTATTGCATAGTACATGAATCTATTGTCACTAAAAATTAGGTTACTAATCTTAATTTTTTTTGAAATATATGATTCTCAGTACAGGACTAATTCATATGCTTTTCCTGCATACATTATTTTGATCATTTGGATAACATCAATGAACACTGGCTTTTTAACACCTTTGTTTTTCATACCAGTACCTGAAGTAGGCTCAATAAAAGAGTCTTTACAGTGCATACACGCAAACCCTGTTTCCATTGTAAATTATTGTTCCATTTTCTATCACAAATACATGTATGTATGTGTAAACATACGTAAGGTTTCGTAGACAACCTTTGAAAAATCTAAATGGAACTTGGAAAATTATTTGCAGGTTTATTTCCCTTTAGTTAACAGTGTACCCCAAATTTTCCAAATAACTGAAAGGTATGTAAAGTCACTGTATGATCCTTTGACTTTAAGAGTAACAGTGTCTGGCTGGGCGCGGTGGCTCACGCCTGTAATCCCAGCACTTTGAGAGGCCAAGGCGGGCGGATCACGAGGTCAGGAGATCGAGACCATCCTGGCCAACATGATGAAACCCTGTCTCTACTAAACTACAAAAAATTCGCTGGGCATGGTGGTGCGCTCCTGTAATCCCAGCTACTTGGGAGGCTGAGGCAGGAGAATCGCTTGAACCCCGGAGGCAGAAATTGCAGCGAGCCGAGATTGTGCCATTGCACTCCAGCCTGGCGACAGAGCGAGACTCCGTCTCAAAAAAAAAAAAAAAAAAAAAAGTGTCTTCAATTTACAGTGGTACTCTGGGCATCATTTTACATTAAGTTATACTTACTGAGGAGAAAAAGTCTGAACCCTTCAGTAAAAGTTGTTAAACTATTTGACACTGGATATTGGACTTTTGGAACACCACACGGTCTTCATAAAATGAGTATTCAGCTTTTTTCAAGTGCTTAAATTTCAGTTTACTTGGAATAATTTCAGTTTACTTGGGCCACCACATACAGTTTGGATTGTGCTGTGCAGCTATGCAGATGGGCACCCAGCCAGTGAGATGAAGGCAGGTTATTTGCAGCAAGTAGTGTGTCCTGGCAATGAGGTGCATCTACCTAGAGGTAGGGGTAGTTTTTCCTATTTTTTACCAAGGCACAGCCAAAGTAGTGTTTACCCAGAAGGTGCTTTGCCTTTTTGTTTTTGTTTGTTGTGTGTGTGGTTTTTCTTTTTTTTTTCTTTTTTTTTTTTTATTGTTTTTGTTGTTGTTTTGATACTAGGTCTCTCTTGTCCAGGCCTGGTTACCATGGTGCAGTCAGCTCATTGTGGCCTCAGACTCCTGGGCTTAGCTGGGCACTGGCTCATACCTGTAATCCCAGTACTTTGGGAAGCTGAGATAGGAGGATCACTTGTGATCAGGAGTTCAAGGTCAGCCTGGGCAGCATAGCTAAACTTCGTTTTTACAAAAATATATATACACATACATATACATATATGTATATGTATGTCTATATATATAATATATATATAATTTATATATAATATATAATATATATAATTTATGTAATATATATTATATAATATATATATATTTGTCTATACATATATAGACAAAAGTCTATAAAAAGTCATACCACGAGGCCCTCATGGTATGACTTTTGGGTTCCCACAGGAGGCAGACTGAGATGGAATTTGGTATGCAGATGTTTTCTAAGGGGTGCCTTTGGACACCAGTTGACCCCACAGGCAGCTTTTCAGAGTTGCTAGGTGAAGATGACCAATAAGTCATTTGAGTATGGGTCACTCTAGGAAGGAGCATGACTGTGGGCAACGAGGCTCCTCAGCTGACACAATCCCTGAAGGAGCTGACAGTAGAAGTTGAAAGCTGTTTACTGTCAGTACTCCCAGAAGCTGGGGCAACAAGTTACTGAAGAGGGATCAGGATCAATTACCCCACATAGTGATTCTGCCTGTTGGGTTATTGGCACAAGGAACTCAAAACGGCCGGGTGGTGGTCGCAGCTTATAATTCAACAGGAGTCGCTGAGGTAGGAAACACATTCAAGAGGGTCAAATAAGTGACGGCAAGCAGGTCTACTCCTGTTCCACTCATGGGTTGCCAGACTTATTTTGTCGGGGGCATAGCACCATAAAAACATTGAACTCCAACTGTATACTGCATCTTAAATGACAGCCTATTCTCAAGAATATCACCTCCTTGCTGATGCTAATTAACAGGCCCTTCCAATACTCTATCAGGAAGCTTCTGGTTGATTCAATATATAATAAGGCTTGTGGATTGCATGATCACGGGCCTACCCCCATGCCTCCTTTGCTGTAAAGGACATCCCCTGGTCTGATACGAAGTTATATATGATGCCACGCCAGTGAAACTCTGTAAGTCTTAAAAATGCAATGTGAACGACAACAACAAAAAGACCTGGCATGTCTATTACTGTGTCCAGTATAATCGACTAGCCACTTCATGCCTAGTTTCTGGCAGTTTGGGCATCTGGCAGTGACAAAAACACTAGCTCGGCTTTGGCGAATAGGAACCTATGCTATGGAGCCCAGAAATAACTTCCATTACTGCCCACCATGACCGCTTTACTCATATGCCCATTGTGCCAGCATCAGGGTAGTATTAACATGCAGTATGAGGATGCCCACACTTCATGCCCACTTCCATATGCCACATGCCTCTATACTTTCTACTGAGTCTTCCAATCTTTCTCTTTCCAGGCCCCTTAGTAGCCAGTGCAAATTATTTCTCACTCCCCAAGACTGTACATATATGCTAAGCTCAGCCTACTTCTCTTTTCACACAAAAGCAATGACCAGGTACCCCACTTGAAATTCTGCCCATTGGCAATATTTTTCCTTGTGACTGGCTTTCAATGCCACCACTGAGTAGCCATATGGCAGTTGCCATCTATTTTCATCTTGTAGCCACGGAAGCAACCCATCCATTAACTAAATTTGGGCTTTCCTCATTTTTCAGCTGGTCTTAAGGGATGACCCATACATCTGTAGGTGCGACCTGAGGGAGAGGCATTAATATAACAATGAATGACATGGGGATCTCAGCCGCCTGTTTATGCAACTTCCTTGAGCTCTCTGGTCCTGCTCTTGCTCAATCCTAAATAAACCAATTCTATTTTACAATGGATTGTTGCTGCATCTGCCTGGTGCTATGACTTGGTAGGTCTTATAAAACCCCAGTTCATGATGGATAGTGTTGACCACATGGTGGGTTTCGCCTCATGGTCAGGTGTTCCATCTCATACATCATCATCTCATACAACAAAGTATTTTTGCTTTTCAAAAAGTGTGTGACTCTCCATTAAACAGGGACTGGCCTTACTCTAAAATCCCTTATTTCTGGGCTGTGATTCCTTTACTGTGGGCAGGGAAGTTGCCATAAATTCCTCACAGCATCTTTTCCTACCGCTAAATCCAGAACCTTTGAACCTGCCTGATCATATGGCTGCAGAGCACTTTTCTGCTTGGAAGCTCCACTCACAGTTGGAAGCCTTTCCTGCCACTGGGTTGAAGCAGTATTCCCAGTTGGAACTGACCGCCTTCAGAACCTAAAGAGGCCTAGCAGACATTATGCTTCCTTCATGTTTGGAAGGTTCACTAGGCAATAATTTGTCTTTTACTTTGGATAGGATTTCCCAGCATGTCCCTGACCAGTGGAACTCTGAAAATGTTACTGATATAACAGGTTCCTGAATTTCTCACCCTATGGAGAACATGTGTCTTATCAAAGTTTCCAGTGTACTAGCAACTTCTTCCTCATCTGATTTGATAAATATATCATCAATATAAAGGGTTAATGTGATCATCTCCATGGCATCCAGATGGTCTAGATTGTTCAAATTATAACAAAGGACAAGAAAGTTTAAATAGCCCTGTGGTAAGACTATAAGTGTATACTGTAATCTTTTCCCTGTGAATACGAACTGTTTCTGATCCCTCTTTTTTCTGTTAGGGACGGAAAATTATGCATCTGCACAACCAATGGCTGCACATCATGCACCTGGTGCCATATTCATTTGCAACAGAAAATATATTGTATCTGGCACTGCAACTGAAATTGAGACTACTACTTAGTGCAGCTTCTGGTGGTCTACTCATTTTTTATAATCCGTATGCATATAGTGGGAATCAACCATTCCTGTATCTTTTAAACATTTAACAGTGGCACTAATTTCCTCCACCAACATCACCCAGTTAAGATATTGTTTTTGATTTATTATTCTGGCTAGAGGGTAGAAGCAGTTTCAAGGTTCCCACTTGGTCTTTTCCAATATATAGGTCTTACTTTGTAGACCAGGGGCACAGTATGAGGGAGTGTATGAAGTAATAAGTATTTCTCTTCTAATGATATATTCAGGGACTGGACAAATGACACATTATCAGACAAATAACTCACTATCAGCCAAACCTTAGCCAGGACTCCATTTATTACATGGCTTTCATATGCCCCCTCTACAATAGGTGCTTTGGGTCACAGGTATCAATGTCAATTCAGACCTTGTGTCTAACAAATATCTGAGTAGTCCCCTTTTCCCAGTGCACAGTTACCCAAGTAAGTGGAGATTGGTACCTTTTGGAAAGGACTAGGAAATAATTACTATGTGCAATTAAAATGTGTTGCAGGGTCTTTCTCCTGGGGTCATGGCCTGTTCTCTAGTCAGTGGTTTCAACGTTGAAAAATTAACTTAAATCTGGAAACAGAACAAGAGATCATTACTTTTTACTGGAGCAATTGCCCTTAGCCTCCTGAGGCTGACTCATGGTACATATTGAATGATGACCTTATTGGCTATCCATCCGTTTTGCTCCTAAAGATGCTAAGTTATAATAACCAACTCCATAACCTTCAGAGGATTCAGGCCTCCTCTGGCTGCCCCTTCGACATTGCCACTTATTATGATAATTATGTGCACTTACCTTCTGATACTTGAATGGCACCATCTGGTCTTTATTGTTTCAGGTCTTATCAACCTCACTGCTATTAGTGAGCCTAGTTCTATAATGGCCTTACCTGCCATCGGTTCTGGCACACCGAGGAGAGCCACAACTGAATATTTTAGTACTATTGTTGGCCTTCCTTCTAGGGCATTCTTTATGGCCTTGGTAAGTAGCATACCATCAGGAACTTTCCATGGAATATACTGACCTGGTGGCTTTTTGGATCTTTTTTTTTTTTTTTTTTGGGAGATGCAGTTTTGTGCTGTCACCTGGGCTGAAGTGCTGTGGTGCAACCTTGGCTCACTGCAACCTCTGCCTGCCGGGTTCAAGCGATTCTCCTGCCTCAGCCTCCGAGTAGCTGGGATTACAGGCACCCACCACCATACTTGGCTAATTTTTGTATTTTAGTAGAGATGGATTTCGCCATGTTGGCCAGGCTAGTCTGGAACTCCTGACTTCAAGTGATCTGCCTGCCTTGGCCTCCCAAAATGCTGGGATTACAGGTGTGAGCCACCGCGTCCAGTCCCCAGTCTTAATACAGTATATTCACTCAAATATGTCCATCACTCTTTCTCCACCATCTGTCATGGAAATGTGGCAGTTTTATTTCTCTGAGCATGAGCCATCAATTCTAATATACTGTCAACACGTTCACAGTATATCCTGAGATTCTTCTCAGGGTGTTAAATCCTGTGTCTTTGTAGTCCTCCCAAATCAGTTACTTTCCTTTATCTAACTTGTGTGCAAATCCCCTTGATCAAGTATCCTCAAAATTTAGTACCACATTCACCAAAGTAGATATATTCTGAGTCATAAAAGGAAGTTTACAACACTTAAAAGAATAGAAATAATAAAAAATATATTCTCAGACCACAGTGGAATTAAACTAGAAACAAGTAATAGATATCTAGAAAGCCCCAGGTAGTTATAAATAAAATGACACACTTCTAAATAACACATGAGTCAAAGACATAGTCTCAAGAAAAATTAAAAATAATTTGCAGTAAATATGTAACAAAATTTGTGGAATGTAGCTAAAGCAAAGTTTGAAGGAAATTTATAGCATTATATGCTTACTTTATTTTTTATCTTTTATCTTTTTTTTTTTTTTTGAGATGGAGTTTCACTCTTGTTGCCCAGATTGGAGTGCAATGGCGTGATCTCAGCTCACTGCAACCTCCACCTCCAGGATTCAAGCGATTCTCTTGCCTCAGCCTCCCAAGTAGCTGGGATTACAGGCATGCACCACCACACCTGGCTAATTTTGTATTTTTAGTAGAGATGGGGTTTCACCATGTTGGTCAGACTGGTCTCGAACTCCTGACCCCAGATGATCCACCTGCCTTGGCCTTCCAAAGTGCTGGAACTACAGGCGTGAACCACCATGCCCGCCTCTTTAATGTTATTTATTTGAGACAGGGTCTCACTCTGTCACCCAGGCTGAGTGCAGTGGTACAATCATGGCTCACCACAGCCTTGACCTACTGGTCTCAGGTGATCATCTCACCTCAGCCTCCTAACTAGCTAGGACTACAGGTGCCCACCACCACACACGGCTAATTTTTGTATTTTTTGTAGAGATGGGGTTTCACCATATTGTCCAGGCTGGTCTTGAGCTCCTGGGCTCAAGCAATCCACCTGCCTCAGCCTCTCAAACTGCTAGGATTACAGGCATGAGCCACCATGCCTGGACTATATGCCTATAGAAAAGAAGAAAGATCTAAATAATATAAGATGAAGGTCTTTGAGTGGACATAAGTTTTTGACTCATCAGAGTAAATACCGAGGGGCATGATTGTTGTATCATATGGTTAAAGTATGTTTAGTTTTGCAAGAAACTGCCAAACTGTCTTCCAAAGTTGTTGTACTGTTTTACATTCCCACTAGCAATGAGTTGGAGTTCCTGTTACTTCACATTCTTACCAGAATTTGGTTTTGCAGTTTCGGATTTTAGCCATTCTAATGTGTGTAGTGGTATCTGATTGTTGTTTTAATTTGCATTCCCTAATGACATATGATGTTGAACATCTTTTCATGTTTATTTGCTGCGTGTATACCTTATTTGGTGACGTGTCTGTTCAGATTTTTTGTCCATTTTAAAAATTGTATTGTTTTCTTATTGTTGAGTTTGAGGAGTTCTTTGTATATTTTGGATACCAGACCTTTTTCAGATGCAAATGTTTTCTTCCAGTCTATGGCTTGTCTTTTCATTCTTTTAATGATGTCTTTCGCATGGCAGAAGTTTTTAATTTTAATGAAGTCAAACATCAGTATTTTCTTTTGTGGATCATGTTCTTGGTATTGTGTCTAAAAAATCACCACCAAACTCAAGGCCACCTAGATTTTCTTCTATGTTATTGTCTAGGAGTTTTATAGTTTTGTGTTTACACTTAGGTCCATGGTCCATTTTGAGTTAAAGTTTGTGGAAGATGTAAGGTCTATGTCTATATTAATTTTTTTGCATGAAGATGTCCAGTTGTTCCAGCACCCCTTGCTGAAAAGACTATCCTTTCTTACAATCTTGAATAGGAGGGTGCGAGTAGACACCCTTGGCTTGTTCCTGATCTTAACATAAAATTATCTAGCATCTCACCATTAAGTATGATGTTAGCTTACAGCTACAGCATTTTGTAGATGTTCTTTTTCAAGTTGAGGAATCTCTCCTTCATTTCTAGTTGCTGAGGGTTTTTTTTTTTAATCGTGAATTGTGGTTGGATTTTGTCAAATGCTTTTTCTGATTGATATGATCATATTATCTTTCTTCTTTAGCCTGTTGATGTGATGGATTATATTAATGGGAATTAAAATGTTGTACCAGCTTTCCATACCTAGAATAAATCCCTCTTGGTACATGTGACTAACACTCTTTTCTTACATTTTTGGGTACAATTTGCTAATATGTCATTGAAGAGTTCGCATCTATGTTGATGAGACATATTGTCTGTAGTTTTCCTCTGTTTTTGGTGTTAGGGTAATGCTGGTCACATAGAATGAGTTAGGATATATTCTCTTGGCTTCTATTTCCTGGAAGAGGTTACAAAGAATTTGGTATAATTTATTCTTAAAAATATTGGTAGAATTCACTAGTGAAACAACCTGGGCCTGGTGCTTTTCGTTTTGGAAAGTTATAAATTATTTATTTATTTATTTACTTTTTGAGACGGAGTTTCACTCTTGTCGCCCAGGCTGGAGTCCAGTGGCATGATCTCGGCTCACTGCAACCTCCGTCTCCCGGGTTCAAGTGATTCTCCTGCCTCAGCCTCCCAAGTAGCTGGGATTACAGGCGCCCATCGCCATGCATGGCTAATTTTTGTATTTTTAGTAGAGACAGGGTTTCACCATATTGGCCAGGCTGATCTCAAACTCCTGACCTCAAGTGATCTTCCTGTTTCAGCCTCCCAAAGTGCTGGTATTACAGGCATGAACCACTGTGCCCGGCCTGATTCAATTTATTTAATAGACATAGGCCTATTTCGATTATCTATTTCTCCTTGTGTAAGCTTTGGTATAGTATGTCTTTCAAGGAATCGGTCCATTTCAGCTAGGTTATCAAATTTGGAGACTTAATGTTGTTTATGATAGTTCTTTATTATCCTTTTAAAGTCAATGGGATCAATAGTCATAGCTTGTCTTTCATTTCTGATATTAATAATTTGTGTCTTCTCTTTCTTTTCTTTGTTGACATGGCTGGAAGTTTGGCAATTTTATTGATATTTTCCAAAACTAGTTGTTGGTTTTATTGATTTTCTCTTTTGATTTCCTATTTTCAATTTAATTGATTTCTGTTCTAATTTTGGTTATTTTTTTCTGCTGCTTACTTGGAATTTAATTTGCCCTTCTTTTTCTAGTTCCCTAAGGTAAACACATATTATTGATTTTAAATATTTATTGTTTTCTAATATATGCATTCAATGCTATACATTTCCCTGTAAGTACTCACTGCACCTCCAAAATTCTGGTAAGTTGTATTTTCATTTTGATTTAGTTCAAAATATTTTAACATTTCTCTTGAGATTTCTTCTCTAACCCATATGTTAATTAAAAGTGTGTTGATAATATCCAAGTATTTTTGAGGTTTTCCAGCTATCATTCTGTTACTGGTTTGTAGTTTAATTCAATTGTATAGAAATACAGCCATGTGCCGCATAATGATGTTTCACTCAATGATGAACCACATATATGATGGTAATCCCATAAAATTATAATAGAGCTGAAAAATTCCTATCATCTACTGACATCATAGCTGCCATAATTTTGTAGCACAATTACTTAAATTTTTAATGTTTAGTGCAGCCTAAGTGTACAGTGTTTATAAAGTCTACAGTAGTACATAATAATGTCCTAGGCCTTCACATTCACTCACCACTCACTCACTGACTCACCCAGAGCAACTTTGAGTCCTGTAACCTCCATTCATAGTAAGTACCCTATATAGGTGTACCATTTTTTATCTTTCACATTGTATTTTTACTGTACCATTTCTATGTTTAGATACATAAATATTTACCAATGTATTATAACTGCCTACAGTATTCAGTACAATAACATGATAAACAGGTTTACAGCCTAGGAGCAATAGGCTATACCATGTAGCCTAGGTGTGTAGTAGGCTATACCATCTAGGTTTGTGTAAGTACACTCTATGATATTGTTACATTAATGATGTTGCCTAAGGGTATATTCCTCAGAATGTATCCCCATCATTAAGCAATGCATGACAAGAGATACAGATCTATACATGAAATAGGCAAGACGTGGCCTGTAGGACACTACTTCAAACATACTCCAAGGAAACTATTTCCCTATTCTCAACCCCCACCCCCACACACATCTCAGAGAAACTGTATTTCCTTTAAACATGTTATCTTTTCAGCATCTTTGATTTTTACCATTATCATATCTTAGTATATTTATGGATTGCTGCTAGTTCTTAGCAATACAGAAAATAAAAAGTATCTTTTATGTGCAAGATTATACTTAAAAACTTATTTGTTACAAACATAATTTAATTTGTTTTGCTGGCTTAGAAATTATAAGGGCCATAACGTTTTAGCTTTTTATACAAACACATTTATATGCATTCATTCTTTCTGGCCAGAATATACATTCATATTTCAAATAGGATTTTTTTAAGTTTCTAAGAACATTTTTTAAACAATGAAAACTTCATATTTTCAGGAGAAGGAAGAGACTCAGTGACATTAATTAGGGAAGAACATTAACCTTCAGCCTCTTATATTGCAATTTCATTTTTGAATTGCCCAACTGATGCCACTGCAAATTCCGCGAGACAGGCAAAAAACTGAGTTCCCAAAGTGTGAGAGGGGAAAACCTGCCTCCGAACACATATCCCTACTGGCGAATATGAAAATCCAGATTACGGAAGAAAGATTTAACCTTATCTAGAGCTGAAACACATTTAGAGAGCTGTGTAAAATATAAAAGTAGAAGCAGCAGCAAGAGCCTTATAGGCACACCCAGTCTCCAGCTTGAGCCCACGGAAACTATCCCTGACTGGATTTTGCAGGGGCCCTCAGGCAAGGAAGACAGCAAAATTAGGGAGGGGTCACAGGGTGAAAGATGCTTCCAGTGAAATTCTGTAATAATTTCAAATGGGTATGAACTATCTTGAACAGAATCCGGGGGGTGAATGGGGAACTGCTGCAGATACAAGTGCAGGAGGCTTCACCAACATTGTGAGCAGACGGAGAGGAGCAAGGCCTAAAAGTCAAGTTTGCTTTCTCACCTGGGAAGCTTACAGCATGGGGAAAGGGCTGAGTTCCATGCACAGGCTTCCTGCATCTAACTAAACTTGGCCCTGTTAGCAGGACACCGCAGAGGCAAGACCAGCCTTGCCAACTACGTGAGAGTTGGGTGAGGTCTTTTGCTACTGGCTATCCCCTACTTCCCTGGTGAACCATATGGCACAGCCGAGGCAGCCATAATCCCCTCTGGAACATAACCCCATCGGTCTGAGAATCACACCCCCATCCCAACAGTGGCCATGGCAAGCACCACCTAAGGAGAGTCTGAGCTCAGACCCACCTAACCCTGCCTCCACCTGATGATATTTCTCTACCTGCCCTGGTAGCCACACACAAAAGACAAAAACTTGTGGAAGCTTTATGGCCCTGCCCATTGCCAGAGAAACCAGAACACTTACCCTGGTCAACTTAGGGCAAGCTTATATTCCCCTACAACTACTGCAGCTGGTGCTCTCTTGAAAGCATCACCTCTTGGTTGAAGGCCAATCAACTCAGGCCATTACAGCAACTCATGACAAAATAACCCTGCTCCCAAGAAGGAGAACACAACAGCTAATACCACTGCCTGAAACATCCTGGCTAACCAGAGGTCCCGAGTCTATCCACGTGACAACTTTACTACTAGAATAACCAGCATTCAAGAAAGCCAGCACACTAAACATACCTACGGCCAAAGATTCTCACAGAGTCACTTTCACTCCCTGCCACCTCCACCAGAGTAGGTGCTGATATCCACAGCTGGGAGAGCCAAAGATGGATGACATCACAGGAGTCTTTGCAGACATTCCACAGCAGCAGCTCAGAGCCTGGTAGCCCCGCCCAGTGGCTAGACCCAGAAGAGCAATAACAATCACTGCATATTAGCTCTCAGGAAACCTCATCCCAAGGGGAAGGGGAGAGCACTACGTCAAGGGATCATTCCATGAGACAAAAGAATCTGAACAGCAGCCCTTGAGTTCCAGATTTTTCCACTGAAATAGTATACCCAAATGAGAGGGAACCAGAAAAGTAATTCTGGTAATATGACAAAACAGGGTTCTATATCACCCCTAAAATATCACACTTGCTCCCCAGTAATGGATCCAAACCAAGAAGAAATCTCTGAATTGTCAGGTAAAGAATTCAGAAAGTTGATCATTAAGCTACTCAAGGAGACACCAGAGAAAGGTGAAAACCAACTTAAAGAAATTTAAAAACAATACAAGATATGGATGAAAAATGCTCCAGAGAAATAGATATCATAAAGAAAAAACAACCACAACTTCTGGAAATGAAAGACCCACTTACAAAATACACTGGAAAGTTTCAACAATAGACTAGAACAAGTAGAAGAAAAAACTTCACAGCTTGAAGACAAGGCTTTTGAATTAATCAAATCAGACAAAGACAAAGAAAAAAGAATTAAAAAAATTAACAAAGCCGCCAAGAAATTTGGGATTATGTTAAATGACCAAGAATAATTGGTGTTCCTGAGGAAGAATAGAAATCTAAATCTTTGGAAAATTTATTTGAGGGAATAATCAGGGAAAACTTCCCTGGCCTCACTAGAGATCTAAACATCCAAATAAAGAAGCTCAAAGAACACCTGGGAAATTCATCACAAAAAGATCATTGCCTAGGCACATACCGTCAGGTTATCTGAAGTCAAGCTAAAGGAAAGAATCTTAAGAGCTATGAGGCAAAAGCATCAGGTAACCTACAAAGGAAAACCTATCAGATTAACAGCTGAAAGCTTACAAGCCAGAAGGGATTTGGGTCCTATCTTTAGCCTCTTTAAACAAAATAATTGTCAGTCAAGAATTTTGTATCTGGCGGGGTGCGGTGGCTCACCCCTGTAATCCCAGCACTTTGGGAGGCCGAAGCAGGCAGATCACCTGAAGTCAGGAGTTCAAGACCAGCCTGGGCAACATGGTGAAACCCTGTCTCTATTAAAAATACAAAAAAAAAAAAAAAATTAGCCGGGTGTTGTGCACACCTGTAATCCCAGCTACTCAGGAGGCTGAGACAGGAGAATCACTTGAACCCAGGAGGTGGAGGTTGCAGTGAGCTGAGATCATGCCACTGCACTCCAGCCTGGGCAACAGAGCCACCAGACTCCGTCTCAAAGGCAAAAAAAAAAAAAAAAAAAAAGAAAGAAAGAATTCTGTATCCAACAAAACTAATCTTCATAAATGCAGGAGAGATAAAGTCTTTTTCAGACAAACAAATGATGAGAGAATCTGCCATTTCCAAGCCAGCACTACAAGAAATGCTAAAAGGAACTCTAAATCTTGAAACAAATCTTTGAAATACACCAAAATAGAACCTTCTGAAAGCATAAATCTCACAGGGCCTGTAAAACAATACCACAGTGAAAAATAACCAGGTATTTAGGCAACAACTAGCATGATAAACAGAACAATACCTCACCTCACAATACTAATGTTAAATGTAAATGGCCTAAATGTTCCACTTAAATAATACAGAATGGCAGAATGGATAAAAATTCACTAACCAAGTAAGTGCTGTCTTCAGGAGACTCAACTGACACATAAAGACTCACATAAACTTAAGGGAAAGGGACAGAAAAAGATATTCCATGCAAATGGAAACCAAAAGCAAGCAGGAATAGCTATTCTGGTATCAGTCAAAACAGACTTTAAAACAACAGTTAAAAAAAAAAAAGACAAAGAGGGACATTATATAATGATGAAAGGATTATTCCAACAGAAAATTAGCACAATCCTAAATATATATGCACCTAACACTGGAGATCTCAAATTCATAAGACAATTACTACTAGACTTACGAAATGAGACAGCAACACAATAATGGTGGGTACTTCAATACGCCACTGACAGTACTAGACAGTTCATCAAGACAGAAAGTCAACAAAGAAACAATAGACTTAAACTACACCCTAAAACAAATGGACTTAACAGATATTTACAGAACATTCTACCCAACAACTGCAGAATATACGTTCTATTTTTTCTTTCTTTTTTTTTTTTTGAGACAGCGTCTTACTCTGTTGCTTAGGCTGGACTGCAGTGGCACAAGCTCAGCTCACTGCAACCTCTGCCTCCTGGGTTCAAGCGATTCTCCTGCCTTAGCCTCCTGAGTAACTGGGACTACAGGCATGTGCCACTACACCTGGCTATTTTTGTATTTTTAGTAGAGACTCCTGACCTCAGGTGAACCTCCCGCTTTGGCTGGGATTACAGGCATGAGCCACCACACCCAGCCAAGAATATACTTTCTATTCATCAGCACATGGAACATTCTCCAAGACAGAACATATGGAGAGACCACAAATAGGTCACAAAACAAGTCTCAGTAAATTTAAGAAAATTGAAATTACAACAATTATCCTCTCAGATCACAGTAGAATAAAACTGTAAATCAACTACAAAAGGAACCCTCAAAACTATACAAATAAAAGAAAATTAAATAATCTGCTCTTGAATGATCTTTGAGTCAACAATGAGATCAAGATGGAAATAAAAAATTATTTGAACTAAACAATAATAGTGACATAACTTATCAAAACCTCTGGGATGCAGCAAAAAGTGGTGCTAAGAGGAAAGTTCACAGCATTAAATGCCTACATCAAAAAGTCTGAAAGAGCACAAATTGACAATCTAAGGTCACATCTCAAAGAACTAGAGAAATAAGAAAAAACTAAACTCAAACCCAGCAGAAAAAAGAAATAACCAAGATCAGAGCACAACTAAATGAAATTAAACAAAAAAATACAAAAGATAAATGAAACAAAAAGCTTGTTCTTTGAAAAGATAAACAAAACTGATAGACCATTAGCGAGATTAACCAAGAAGAGAGAAGATCCAAATAAGCTCAATTAGAAATGAAATGGGAGATATTACAACTGATATCACAGAAATACAAAAGATCATTCAAGGCTGCTATGAATACCTTCACATGCACAAACTGGAAAATCTAGAGGAGATGGATAGTCCTGGAAATATACAACCTTACTAGATTAAATCAGGAAGAAATAGAAACTCTGAACAGACCAATAACAAGTAGTGAGATTGAAACAGTAATTTTTAAAAATAGCCAACGAAAAAAGATCCAGGACCAGGTGGATTCACAGCTGAATTCTATCAGACATTCAAAGAAGAAATGGTACCAATCGGCTGGCTGCAGTGGCTCACGCCTGTAATCCCAACACTTTGAGAGGCCGAGGCGAGCGGATCATGAGGTCAGGAGTTTGAGACTAGCCTAGCCAGCATGGTGAAACCCCATCTCTACTAAAAATACAAAAAAATTAGGCAGGACATGGTGGCTCACGCCTGTAATCCCAGCACTTTGGGAGGCTGAGGTGGGCGGCCAACATGGTGAAAGTCCGTCTCTAAAATACAAAAACTTAGCTGGGCATGGTGGCACATCCCTGTGGTCCTGCCTACTCGAGAGGCTGAGGCAGGAGAATTGCTTGAATCCGGTAGGCGGAGGTTGCAGGAAGCTGAGATCACACCACTGCACTCCAGTTTGGGCGACAGAGCAAGACTGTCTCAAAAAAATTATCTAAAATAAAAAAAGAAATGGTACCAATCTTACTGAAACGATTTCAAAAAAGAAAGAAAGAGGGAATCCTCCCTACATCATTCTTTATGCCAGTATCACCCTAATACCAAAACCAGGGAAGGACATAATAAAAAAAGAAAACTACAGACCAGACATACCAAAAAAAGAAAATTACAGACAGAGAGGAAAGCAGTAATTCACAAAAGAAATACTTGCCGTTCTTTTATTTCATTGATATTCTATTTTGGTAACTCATAAAATTTAAAATGTAGTTTTCCTTAAGTCTTTAGGCTTAGTTCACAATCTTACTTTTTGTTAAAATAAAAATAAGATAATTACCTTCACTGTTCTTTGATTAATATTCAGTTAATTCATAAATTTGACAGAATAATTTTACCCAACATTAAACACTCTATATATAACTGAGGAAAAAACTTTATAATTTATACTTGTTTTCTCAGATATATCAAGCACCTAACAAGTTAGACTTACAAATTTGACAAAAGATATCTTCTTAACCTCTGCTAACATGTGAATGTTTTTGTCCCCCTGCCTCCAAATTCCTATGTTGAGGCCCTAATGTGGTGGTATTTGAAGGTAGGGCCTTTGGAAAGTAATTAGGTCATGAGGGTCTAGCCTCTATGATGGAATTAGTGTCTTTATAAGAATAGGGAGAGAACTAGCACTCTGGGCCATGTGAGAATACAGCAAGAAGGTTGCTGTCCACAAGCTAGGAGTTGGTCCTCACCAGATACTAGATTTGCCACGGCCTTCAATTTGTACTTCCCAGCCTCCAGAACTATAAGAAACAATGTTTATTGTTTAAGTAACTGAGTCTATGATATTTTTGACATGGTAGCCTGAGCTAAGACAGCCTCCTAAAGAAAAAAAAAAACCTATTTTAATTTTTATTACATCAAGATGATGTGTTTGGCCTATGAAATTATTTTAAACATTTCAAACATCATAAAAAATTAAAAATTAGAGTATATGTATAGCAGCACGATCATTATAAAATCTGATCAAGTTCATTTTCCAACGAAGAGAACTGAGTAAAGAATTTGGCTCCATCATATAGCGAAGGAAAGTGAAGAACTTTTCCAGATCCTAGGGTTCTAATTCTCTTTGACTGTAACTATCACAGAATGTACTGCATTAAAGTCTGTTGTATACTACTGAAATCTCGTTCAGGCTACAATTTCCTGAACAATTCTTAACTGTTTTGCTCATTTTGAAGATTTGGGGAATTTTTTTTGTAATGACAGTAAGCTCAATTAAATTTATTTACCAAAAATATGATAGAATGTCCTCTTAGGCAAGAATTTAGGACAAGGAAGAAAAAAGTTTCTCTCTATTGTTTGCTTGTGAAACAATATCTAAGCTACGTCATTAATTCTGGACACCACACTTTAGCTGGGACATTGACACACTACAGTATATTTTGAGATCATAATGATGATGAAGGAACCTGAAGCCATGTCACATGAGGCAGGGGCTAAAAAGAAAATAGGGAATGAGTAAAACGCCTCCAAAGAGCATCATGTAGAAAATTTTTTGTTATGTTTTACCAAACCAGAATCAGGATCAAGGTGAAGGTTACACAAACCCAGATTTCAACCAGGGAGATATTGTGGAAAGAAACTCAGACCTGAAAGCAGGAGATTTAGGTCCTAGGGTACTTTATTACTCGCCATGGGGTCTGGGGGCAAGTCGTTTAAACTCTGGAACCCAGTGCTGTCTTTCCAATAGAACTTTTCTGCATGATAGAAATGTTCTACATCTTAGCTGTCCAATATAGTAGTTACTAGCTACAGGTTCGGCCCTTGAAATGCAGCTAGTTTGGTTGAGGATCTGAATTTTAAATTAAATTAAATTAAATTAAATTAAAATAGCCACAAGTAGAATTCTGAGAGATTAGTATGGTGGATAGGAGACAGGACTAGCGTGTAGCTCCCGCTCAGACGGACACAACAGTGTGTGGAGACTCACATTGTGAACTTTTGCTCCAAGAACTACCACAGGAACATACCAGGAAAGCCAAGAGAATCCACAGACCTTTTGAAGGAACTGGATCACTGCTGCAGGCTCCCTGAGACACTGAAAAACTGTGAGTCCGCTTGCTTTCTCAACAGGGAGTCTTGTGGTCTGGGCAAGTTGTCAGCCCTGGTCACTGGCGGCCTGGAAATAGACAGTGCTGTTGTGGGGCCTGGTGGGAGTGAAACCAGCCTTTAGGACTGCAGGCTGTGTGGGAGCAGGGTGAGGTCTGTGATTGCTGGTTTTCCCCTACTTCCCCGGTGACCTGTATGACTCAGCAGAGGCAGCGAGAATCCCCCTGGTAATATAACTTTATGGACTGGGAACCACACCCCCAATACCCCACAGCAGCCACAGCAAGCCCCAACCAAGAAGAGACAGAGCTCAGACATGCCTATCCTTGCCCCTACCTGGTGGTCTTTCTCTACCCTCCCTGGTAGCTAAAGACAAAGGTCATAATCTCTTGAGAGCATGACGGCCCTGCCCACTGCCTGTGAAACCTGAATACTTAACCAGGTGTCCCTAGGGCAAAGTTTGCATCTTCCCTGTAGGACTGCAGCTGATGTGCTCTTGAAAGCGCCACCTCCTGGCTCGAGGCCAACCAACACAAAACCAGTACACTAAACAAAAACACAACCAAGGACCCTCACAGGGTCCACTTCACTCCCCTGCTACCTCCACCAAAGCAAGTGCTGGTATCCATGGCTGCAAGACCTGAAGCTGGATCACATCACAGGACTCTTTGCAGACACTCCCTAGTACCAGCCTGGAGCCTGGGAGCTCTGCAGGGTGGCTAGACCCAGACGGACAAAAACAATCACTACAGTTCAGCTCTCAGGAAGCCCCATTCCTAGGGAAAGGGGGAGAACACCACATCAAGGGAGAACAGTGTGGGACAAAATATTCTGAACAGCAGCCCTTGAATCTAAGAGCTTCCCTCTGACATAGTCTGCCCAAATGAGAAGGACCAGAAAAACAATTCTGGTAATATGAAAAAACCAGGTTCTTTAACATTCCCAGAAAATCATACCAGCTCACCAGCAATGGATCCAAAATGAGATGAAATCTCTGAATTGACAGAAAGAGTTTAGAAGGATGATTATTAAGCTAATCAAGGAGGCATCTGAGAAAGGTGAAGTCCCACTTAAAGAAAAAAAAAAAAAACATGATACAGGATATAAAGGAAAATTCTTCAGTGAAATAGCATAAATAAAAAATGATCACAACTTTTGGAAATCAAGGACACACTTAGAGAAATGCAAAATGCACTGGAATGTCTCAGCAATAGAATCAAACAAGCAGAAGAAAGAACTTCAGAGCTTGAAGATAAGGCTTTCAAATTAACCCAATCCATCAAAGACAAAGAAAAAAGAATTTTAAAAAATGAGCAAAGACTCCAAGAAGTTTGGGACTATGTTAAATGTCCAAACTTAAGAATAATTGGTGTTCACAAGGAAGAAGAGAAATCTAAAAGCTTGGAAAATATATTTGAGGGAATAATCAATAAAAGTGTCCCTGGCCTTGCTAGAGATCTCGACATCCAAATACAAGAAGCTCAAAGAACACCTGGGAAACTCGTCACAAAAAGATAATTGCCTAGGCACATGGTCACCAGTTTATCTAAAGTCAAGATGAAGGAAAGAATCTTAAGAACTGAGGCAAAAGCATCAGGTAATATAAAGGAAAACCTATCAGATTAACAGCAGATTTCTCATCAGAAACCTTACAAGCTAGAAGGGACTGGGGTCCCATTTTTAGCCTTCTTAAAAAAAATTATCGGCCAGGCGTGGTGGCTCACGCCTGTAATCCCAGCACTTTGGGAGGCTGAGGTGGGTGGGTCATGAGGTCAGGAGTTCGAGACCAGCCTGACCAACATGGTGAAACCCCGTCTCTACTAAAAATACAAAAATTAGCCAGGCCTGGTGGCACAAGCCTGTAATCCCAGCTACTTGGGAGGCTGAGACAGGATAATCGCTTGAACCCGGGAGGCAGAGGTTGCAGGAGCCGAGATCATGCCGTTGCACTCCAGCTGGGGTAACAGAGTGAGACTCCATCTCAAAAAAAAAAAATTATCAGCCAAGAATTTTGTATGCAGTGAAAGTAAGGCTTCATAAATGAAGGAAAGATATAGTCTTTTCCAGATAAACAAATGCTGAGAGAATTCGCTACTACCAAGACAGCACTACAAGAACTGCTAAAAGGAACTAAAATCTTGAACAAATCCTCAAAATACACCAAAATAGAACCTCCTTAAAGAATAAATCTCACAGGACCTATATAACAATAACACAATGAAAAATAACCGAAAGTATTCAAACAACAAATAACACAATGAATAGAATAGTACCTCACATCTCAATACTAACATTGAATATAAATGGCCTAAATGCTCCACTTAAATGATACAGAATGGCAGAATGGATAATAATTCACCAAGTTTCTGCCGTCTTCGAGAGACTCACCTAACACACAGGGACTCACATAAACTTAAGGTAAAGGGATAGAAAAAGATATTCCATGCAAATGGACACCAAAAGCAAGCAGGAGTAGCTATTCTTACATTGGACAAAACAAATTTTAAAGCAACAGCAGTTGAAAAAGACAACGAGGAACACTATACAATGATAAAAGGACTAGTCCAACAGGAAAATATCACAATTCTAAATATGCACGCACCTAACACTGGCACTTCCAAATTTATAAAACAATTACTACTAGACTTAAGAAACGAGATGGATGGCAACACAATAATAGTGGGGGAATTTAATACTCCATTGACAGCACTAGACAGGTCATTAAGACAGAAAGTCAAAAAAGAAACAATAGACTTAAAGTATACCCTACAACAAATGGACTTAACAGATTTTTACAGAACATTCTACCCAACAACTGCAGAATATACATTCTATTCATCATTACATAGAACATTCTCCAAGACAGACCTTATGATAGGCCACAAAATAAGTCTCAGTAAATTTAAGAAAATTGAAATTATATCGAGTACTCTCTCAGACCACAGTGGAATAAAATTGGAAATCAATCCAAAAGGAACCCTCAAAACCATGCAATAACATGAAAATTCAATAACCTGCTCCTGAATGATCATTGGGTCAACAATGAAATCAAGATGGAAATTTAAAAATTCTTTGAACTGAACAATAACAGTGACACAACCTATCAAAACCTCTAAGATACAGCAGAGGCAGTGCTAAGAGGAAAGGTCATAGCGTTAAATGCCTGTATCAAAAAGTCCGAAAGAGTACAAATAGACAATCTAAGGTCACACCTCATGGAGCTGGAGAAACAAGAACAATCTAAACCCAAACCCAGCAGAAGAAAAGAAATAACCAAGATCAGAGCAGAACTAAATGAAATTAAAACAAACAAACAAAAGTACAAAAGATTAATGAAACAAAAAGCTGGTTCTTTGGAAAGATAAATAAAATTGATAGACCATTAGTGAGATTAACCAAGAAAAGAAGAGAGAAGATCCAAATAAGCTCAACTGGAAACGAAATGGGAGATATTACAACTGATAACACAGAAATACAAAGGATTATTGAGGCTGCTATAAACACCTTTACGTGCATAAACTAGAAAACCAAGAGGAGATGGATGGATAAATTTGTGGAAATATACAGTCCTTCAAGATTAAACCAGGAAGACATAGAATCTCTGAACAGACCAATAACAAACAATGAGATTGAAATGGTAATAGAAAAATAACCAGCAAAAAAAAGTCCAGGAACAGATGGATTCACAACTTAATTCTATCAGACATTCAAAAAAGAAATGGTACCAATCCTATTGACACTATTCCAAAAGATAGAGAGAATCCTCCCTAAATCATTTAATGAAGCCAGTATCACCTGAATACCAAAACCAGGGAAGGACATAACAAAAAAAGAAAACTACGGACTGATATCCCTGATGAATACAGATGCAAATATCTTCAACAAAATACCAGCTACCTCAATCCAACAGGATATTAAAAAGATAATCCACCATGATCAGGTAGTTTTCATACCAGAGATGCAGGGATGGTTTAACATACATAAATCAATAAATGTGATACACCACACAAACAGAATTAAAAACAAAAATCACATGGTCATCTCAGTAGATGCAGAAAAAGCATTTGACAAAACCAGCATCAAAATCCTCAGCAAAATTGGCATAGAAGGGACATACCTTAAGGTAATAAAAGCCATCTATGACAAACAGACAGTCAACATTATACTGAACAGGGAAAAGTTGAAAGCATTCCCAGTGAGAACTGGAACAAGACAAGGATGCTCACTTTCACCACTTCTACTCAACATAGTACTGGAAGTCCTAGCCAGAGCAATCAGACAAGAGAGAAATGAAGGGCACCCAAATCAGTAAAGAGGAAGTCAAATTGTCACTGTTTTTGATGATATGATCGTATATCTAGAAATCCCTAAAGATTCATCCAAAAACCTCCTAGAACTGGTAAATGAATTCAGCAGGGTTTCAGGATACAAAATTAATGTACACAAATCAGTAGCTCTACTGTACACCAACAATGACCAAGCTGAGAATCAAATCAAGAACTCAGTTCCCTTTACAACACCTGCAAAAAAATTAAATACTTAGGAATATACCTAACCAAGGATGTGAAAGTCCTCTACAAGGAAAACTACAAAACACTGCTGAAAGAAATCATAAGCGACACATGCAAAAAAAACAAACACATCCCTTGCTCATGGATGGGTACGATCAATATTGTGAAAATGAACAAACCGCCAAAAACAATCTATAGATTCAATGCAATTCCCATCAAAATACCACCATTATCCTTCACAGAGCTAGAAAAAACAATCTTAAAATTCATATGGAACCAAAACCCACATAGCCAAAGCAAGACCAAGCAAAAAGAACAAATCTGGAGGCATCACATTATCCGACTCCAAACTATACTATAAGGCCATAGTCACCAAAGTAGCATGGTACTGGTATAAAAACAGGCACATAGTCCAATGGAACAGAATAGAAAACCCAGAAAGAAAGCAAAATACAGCCAACTGATCTTCCATAAAGCAAACAAAAACACAAAGTGGGGAAAGCACATCCTATTCAACGAATGGTGCTGGAATAATTGGCAACCCACATACAGAAGAATGAAACTGAATCTTCATTTTTCATCCTACACAAAAATCAACTCAAGATGGATCAAGACTTAAATCTAAGACCTGAAACCATAAAGATTCTGGAAGATAACATCAGAAAAACCCTTCCAGACATTGGCTTAGGCAAAGACTCCATGAGCAAGAACCCAAAAGCAAATGCAACTAAAGAAAGATAAATAGATGGGACCTAATTAAATGAAAAAGCTTCAGCACAGCAAAAGAAATAATCAGCAGAGTAAACAGACAACCCACAGAGTGGGAGAAAATTTTCGTAAATTATGCATCTGACAAAGGACTAATATCCAGAATCTACAAAGAACTCAAACAAATCAGCAAGAAAAAAACAACAACAAACAATCCCATTAAAAAAGCGGGCTAAGGACATGAATAGACAATTCTCAAAAGAAGATATACAAATGGCCAACAAACATATGGAAAAATGCTCAACATCACTAATTATCAGGGAAATGCAAATCAAAACCACAATGCGATACCACCTTACTCCTGCAAGAATGGCCATAATAAAAAAAAATAGATGTTGGCATGGATGCAATGAAAAGGGAACACTTTTACACTGTTTGTGGGAATGTAAACTAGTATAACCACTATGGAAAACAATATGGAGATTCCTTAAAGAAATAAAAGGAGATCTACTGTTTGATCCAGCAATCCCACTACTAGGTATCTACCCAGAGGAAAATAAGTCATTATACAAAAAAGAAACTTGCACATGCCTGTTTATAGCAGCACAATTTACAATAGCAAAAATATGGCACCAGTCAAAATGCCCATCAATCAACGAGTGGATAAAGAAAATGTGGCATATATATACCATGGAATACTATTCAGGCATAAAAAGGAACAAAATAATGGCATTCGCAGCAGCCTGGATGGAATTGGGGACTATTATTCTAAGTAAAGTAACTCAAGAATGAAAAACCAAACTTTGCATGTTCTCACTCATATGTGGGAGCTAAGCTATGAGGACACAAAGGCATAAGAATGATACATTGGACTTGGTGACTCAGGGGAAAGGGTGGGGGATGGTGAGGGATAACAGACTACACATTGGGTACAGTGTACACTGCTCGGGTGATGGGTACACCAAAATCTCAGAAATCACCACTAAAGAACTTATTCATGTAAACAAACACAACCTGTTCCCCAAAAGCGATTGAAATACAAAAATAAATAAATAATAAACACTCGGAAAAAAAATAGCCTCAAGTAACTACTGGCTACAGTATTTGAAAGGCACACCTCTAAATCTTAATTTTTTTCCTTTCTAAAATGGGAGTAGGCATGTGCAGTGGCTCACATCTGCAATCCCAGCACTTTGTGAGGCCAAGGTGGAGCCCAAGAGTTCAAGAGCATCCTGATCATCATGGGGAGACTCTTGTCTCTACAAAAAGTAATAATAATAACAAAAAATAGCCAGGTGTGGTGTCACATGTCTGTGGTCCCAGCTATTTGGGAGGCTGAGGCAGGAGGATGGCTTGAGCCCAGGAGCTTGAGCTTCAGTGAGCCGTGTTCTCACCACTTGCACTCCAGCTGGGGCGACAGAGCAAGACCCTATCTCAAAAATAAATACATACATACATACGTACATACATAAATATAAAATCAGAGTGATAGTTATAATCAAATTCTTGACCAAAGGATCAGATAATACATGTGAACTCTGAAAAACTAAAAAATACAAGTATTACTTTATGTAGATAACTATTTTATTATTGTTTTATACTCAAGAATTTCTATCATTTTGAATCAGAGGAAAATGGAATAAGCAGCCTGAGAAAAATGAGTTCCCCATATCTGGTAGAGTTTTGAGGCTGTCTGGCAGTAAAGAACAAAAATATCCCGGAGAGTTAAGCTAAATCATCCCTCAATTACCTGCAGAGACCTTCCCTGGGAGGTCCTCTTTGACTCCCTGGACTGAATTAATGGTCCTCTAGGTGTAACCATGACACTTTTCACACTGTATTGTAAAAAAAAAAGTGGTCTGTCTGCTCAACTTTACCCAAGAACAGGTGCCTCTGATCCCCGTGTCCTTCCGGTTGTCAACCGCTGGGTACACAGTATATCCTCAATCTGTATTTGTTGAATAATTCACTAGCACTGTATTCGTGAGGGTATGGTTCTCCTGATAACTTAAGTAACTACTAATCTGTGGGAAACAGAACAGCTCTTTAAGGACGATGCAGATGAATACCGGCTGTTGTAACGGCCCAGTTGGTGCATCTCGGATGCCAGGAGGCGGTCCAGTGCTGATCTCTTTCTTTTGCCCTTCCCTCCCGCCCCTCCAGTCTGCGGGATATAGAGGACCTCACAGTCACGAGGTCGCGACGGTCCGTGCCGTCGTGGAGACAAGCGGGACACGGAGAGAGAACTACATTTCCCAGCTGACTCTCCTGCGCGCGCCCCTGCCTGCGCGCGGGGGGCGAGTGCACCGGGCGCTCGCTCCCTGCCGAGCTCTTGTAGCCCGCCCGAGCCTTTGCCAGGGGATGAGGTGGGAGGCGCTAGAAACCACTTAGCTACAGCCAACCGCCCAATGCAGCACTCGCTCGCTCCCCCCGCCAGCGGAAGCGCCCGCGGAGCACAATGCAGCACTGAGCCGCGGTGGAGGTTGCAGCGCCACGGCCGCCGCAGCACCGGCCGGGGCTGGGTGGAGGTGGCCGCGAGGACCCCGGGGGCGCGGAGCGAGGGAAACGGACTCGGCGGCGCCGGCATGAGGAGCTGAGCGTCTCGGGCGAGGCGGGCTGACGGCAGCACCATGCAGGCGGCGGTGGCTGTGTCCGTGCCCTTCTTGCTGCTCTGTGTCCTGGGGACCTGCCCTCCGGCGCGCTGCGGCCAGGCAGGTAAGTTAGCCGTCCTCTGTGCCTTTGGGCCATACCATTTCCCGGGAATCTTTGGAGCCCTCAGGCGTATTGAAAAGGGGGCATCCCCATTTCCCGAGTGCGCGGGGAGATTTTTTTCTTTCTTTTTTTTTTTTAAATTCGGGAGGGTGGTGAGAAGTGGAGCAAAAATATATGTGTGGAGGCGCGCAGATGCACTAGAAGCCTTCGGTCAAAGCCTGTTTTTCTCCTTCTGAAGAGGAATGGGGAGAATGGGAAAGGGGTGCCCTGCTTCTGGGCCCCGCTCCTGGTTGCTCTCGGATGAGCTGGTCCAAGGCTCTCCGGCTGGTGTCTCTGCGTCCTTCCCAGTTGGGTTCCGAGAGGGAGGGGGCGGTGGGGATTTTCGTAGGGGAGACGTAGGACGGCAGGATGGAGGAGTGCGGGTCAGGGTCATTATTTTCGCCTTTTCTCTCCACTCCCTCCTTTCCCGGTTCCTGCCTGGAGGAGACGCCTCATTGATGGAGCTAGAGAAGAGGAAGGAAAACCGCTTCCTGGAGCGCCAGAGCATCGTGCCACTGCGCCTCATCTACCGCTCGGGCGGCGAAGACGAAAGTCGGCACGACGCGCTCGACACGCGGGTGCGGGGCGACCCCGGTGGCCGGCAGGTGAGAGGCTCGGTCCGGGAGGTGGTCCTCCGCGCCTCCCGGCCCACCCGAGACCCCACGATTGCGCTCGGTTGCCCTGGAGATCCCATGTCTTCTTGGGTGAAATGAGTTCGGTCCCGATGCGAGTCATGCATGGCGCTCCCTGTGCAAAAAAGAAGGGGAAAAGGGTACAAAAAAGAACCAAAATAACCACAGGCCGAGGGCTTTGCCCGAGGGGAGTTTGTGCGGGGTGCCTTCAGCAGTGCGGTGAGCTGAGAGAACAGGCGGAAAGCCCTCTGACATCTGTCAAGCAAAAGCCAGGCATGCACAGGGAGAGGGGAGGTAGTATTTGGGCAGGGTTTGAATCATCATTGTTGTTGTTTTACTCCTCAAAGAGACTTCATAAGTGATTTAACCCAAGGTTGACACTGTAAGAAAAAATTGGAAAAAAACAAGGCTAGACGTTCTTAAGAAACCCAACTGTAAAAACAAGCTGAACTTTAAGGTTCTATTCGCACACGTTTGTGGCCACCAGAGATATGCCCATTCACCCCTACCTTCTAGAAAAGGTGTCCTCCTCCCACTTTCTTTATTGGTAGCAGTTCTCTTGGTTTAATTAGGGCTGTGCTGTTTGTTGAGCATTTATAAATTACGTTTTTAAAAATCTAGTTTTTATCACTGTATCTGTATTTAAATCAAGATCACACATTAACAGATATGCCTGAAAATTACTGTGAATTTATTGACAAATTTAAGTAAATACTTCTGGGGCTGTGTATTTTTCTATTTCTACACATCAGCTGATCAGGCAGTTCACCCACCTTTAAGTCCATATTAAGATAGGACTTGTTCATGTACTTGAAAATTTTTGTAAACTTGACTGAAGCAATGGCAAGCCAAACCTTTTCACATGTATAAATATATTCATCAGTGCTTTAAGATATATCTTGATGATGTGATAATTATACTAACTTTTCTGTATGTGTGAAATATGTAAAAATAGAAAATATTACTTAAATCTGTATTTGTAGCCAAGTAGTTGGTACTGTTAACATTTTGTTAATAGAAGGTGGGAAATTAGCTTAAAGGGCTACATAATATCCATCAAAGATTATTTTAGTAGAAAATCCCAATATGTTAAGCTTTTAATGAAGGATTCTTTTATGTGAATTAATGTTTGGTAAATGCCTATTTTCCTTTTCCATTTTGACTCGTTTCAATGGTAAAACTGAAGAAGCAGGGGCCATAGTTTCCCTATGTCATCGTATTTTTCAATTAATTAAGATTATTTCTGTGGAAGGGTATTTTCACACCATTTGCAACCTTTTATTATAAAAAATTTCAAACACAAAAGAGTAGGATAAGTTAATGAACCCCCAGCTCCAACAATTAGCAACTCATGGCCAATCTTGTTTTGTCTATACCCTACGTATTTCTTTTTCTATTTCCTTTCCCTCTCTATATTGTATTGAAGCAAATCATATCATTTCATTCGTAAAAATTATAGGAATTTACCACTAAACAGTAAGGATTCTTTTAAAAATGCAACCATGTTACTGTATTTTCAAAAATTAGGAGTAATTTCTTACTACTATCAAATATCCTGTTTTTCAAATTTCCAGTTCTCATAAATATGTATGTATATATGTATATGTATGTGTGTGAATGTTTATATGTGTGTGTATATATATTATATATATATATAGAGAGAGAGAGAGAGTGTATATTTAGAGTATATATTTAAGTAAGTTTGTCTGGACCAGGACCCAGATAATGTCTGTAGATTGCAATTAGTTTATTTATTTATTTTTTGTGACAGGGTCTCACTCTGTCACCCAGACAGGAGTGCAGTAGCACGATTATGGCTCACAGCAGCCTTGACCTCTTGGGCCCCAGTGATCCTTCCACCTCAGCTTCCTGAGTAGCTTGGATTACAGGCATGTGCCACCTTATCTGGCTAATTAAAAATTTGTTTTTGTAAAGATGGGATTTCACCATGTTGCGCAGGCTGGCCTTGAACTCCTGGGCTCAAATCATCTGCCGGCCTCGGCCTCCCAAAATGCTGGGATTACAGGTGTGAGTTGTGGGGGCCTAGCCTGTTTTTTTGTTTTCTAAAAGGTCTTTTAATGTGTGGTTCTTTCCCCTCAATTTCTTTTTTTTCCCCTTGCAGTTTTTTCAGTGAAGACATGGAGTCTTTCATCTTGTAGAGTTGCTCAGAGTCAAGATTTTGCTGTTGTAGCCAGTGCTTTAAAACAATTCACAAAGACTTTCTAGGAGAGGAAGAGAGACTGAGGGAAGTAGAGATACAGAAAAAGAAAATGACAGGATTGAACCTGGAAACTCACAGAATCTCTGACTCATGCTGGAAATGTCTTTGGGTACTTCTTGCCTTTTCTGTGTTGGTGAAAGACCACCACTTTTGAAAAGTGGAGGAGGTCAGTCCTCCTTTTCTCCCCATTTATGGAGCACCACTTGTGCAGTTTTTTGATTCACAGGACTCTTGACTTGGGGTGGAAAGCTATTTTGGGTTCATAGAGCTTCTACTCCCTATAGCAATAAACATCACAATAGAGAAGAATGACTGGTTTTTGGTGAAGTATGAATGAATTGGTAGGATTTAGGTTTAAAAGTATGAATAGATGATTAATTCAAGTCAGAAATGAAAGCAATGATACCATCTTATAGTAATTATTACAAAACGTTATCCCAGTGCCTGGGATATGTGTACATAGTAAGGTACACATAGTACATGTTGATGTCTGTATCACTTGGGAGCCACTGCACTTTACCATGCTGCTTAAACTACAGGTGGAAATCATTGACAACTAGGACCAAATCTGACAAAATTTTAAAGACCTGTTTATCTTAGGCCAACTTTTCCTACAGTTAGGAAACAGAGGAGTTTTCTTGCACTATTGGCATTTCTAGTTTCCCTAAGAGCAATCATTGGATCGAAAAACATAAGTTGATTTTTTATGGCCCTTGTTATTTCTCTAATACTTAAATAGATCTAATTTATGGCATTTTAATTTTAGATACCCATAGATTTTTTTTTTTTTTTTTTTTTTTTTTTTTGTGAGATGGAGTCTTGCTCTGTCACCCAGGCTGGAGTGCTATGGCGTGATCTCAGCTTATTGCAACCTCCACCTCCTGGGTTCAAGTGATATTCCTGTCTCAGCCACCTGAATAACTGGGATTACAGGCACCCACCACCATGCCCAGCTAATTTTTGTATTCTTAGTAGAGACAGGGTTTCACCATTTTGGCCAGGCTGGTCTAGAACTCCTGACCTCAGGTGATCCTCCCACCTCGGCCACCCAAAGTGCTGGGATTACAGACATGAGCCACCATGCCTGGCCACCCATAGATACGTTTATCAACTTCCTTTCTACTTCATAAATAAAATCAAGGTGATTTTCTGTGAACTCAAAAAGCTTATATAGATTTGTTGATTTGTTTCTTTAAAAGGCATTTATTTATTTATTTTATTTATTTTTTTCTTTTGAGATGGAGTCTCACTCTCTTGTCCAGGCTGGATGGAGTGCAGCGGCACAATCTCGACTCATTGCAAGGTCCACCTCCCTGGTTCAAGCGATTCTCCTGCCTCAGCCTCCCGAGTAGCTGGGACTACAGGCGCGTGCCACCACACCTGGCTAATTTTTTGTATTTTTAGTAGAGACAGGGTTTCACCATGTTAGCCAGGATGGTCTCAATCTCCTGACCTTGTGATCCGCCCACCTTGGCATCCCAAAGTGCTGGGATTACAGGCGTGAACCACCGCGGCTGGCCTAAAAGGCATTTATTTACTTGTGCTCCTACTCTGTACCAATTTTTATGCAAGACTGTGGGCATTTAGAGATAAAAGACACAGTTTTCTTTTAAGGAATTCTTAAAGACGTGGAAGATGAGTGGGTGAATAAACAGTTATACTTTGCCTTGTGATTTTCTGGAGGTGATCACAGAGGCCAGCGGAGGCAGAGAAGGCTAGTACTTAACCCAGGTGAGCAGTCAGGGTGGGATCTCTGGGGAAGCCGTGTTTCAAGGGTGAGTTTGGAATTGCTACATTAAAAGGAAGGGTGAGCATATCCAACCAAAGAGGCAGTAAGTACATAGGTACAAGGGAATCAGGGTATGTTTTTGTTAATTGCAAATAGTAAAGATTTCAGGGACAGATAAGATAAAACAGGAAAGCAAAGAGTAGATGCTGTGGCACTTTCATGACTTGCTGAGGAATTTGGAATTTGTCCTGAAGGCAGTCAAAGGATTTCAGTTAGGAGAGTTAACTGACCAGATTCATGTTATTGTCAGATAATCCTAATTGTTAGAATGAATAATTTTAATTTCAAAGAGCACATGACTGTAGCTGTGTACTTTAGTTCACTAGTAAATGTTCACATAATCTTTAAGATTCATAAGAACTTAGTAAATATACTGAAAATAACTATAAATGAGTTAATATTTATAATGCACTTACAACAATGCTGGGCATAGAGTAAGCACTATATGAGTCTTTGTTAAATAACATTAACTCCTTCAGGCTGCTTGAGTACTATTTAGATATTTTATGACATCACTTGAATGCAAAATGGTGCCTTAATTACCTGAGTTTAACATAGTCCCAGAAGTATGTTAGAAATTACTCAAATTTATATTTAACTAAGTGGAATCAAATAGTCCCAGAGATAGAAGAGACCTTATAGGTTATCTAACCTAATTCAGGAATTACTTTTCACTTGTTAAGAGCAAGCCATTGGCTGGGCACGGTGGCCCACACCTGTAATCCCAGCACTTTGGGAGGCCGAGGTAGGTGGATCATTTGAGGTCAGGATTCAAGACCAGCCTGGCCAATATGGTGAAACCCGCCTCTATGAAGGGTACAAAAATTAGCCTGGTGTGGTGGTGGGCACCTGTAGTCCTGAGGCTGAGGCATGAGAATCACTTGAACCTGGGAGGCGGAGGTTGCAGTGAGCAGAGATGGTGCCACTGCACTCCAGTGTGGGCGACAGAGCAAGTCTTTATCTCAAAAAAAAAAAAAAAAAAAAATCAAGCCATTCACCAAGATGGATATGCTGATTACCCTGATCTGATCAGTATGCATTGTATGCATCAAAACATCACTATGTACCCCATAAATATGTATAGTTATTATATGTCAATTTTTTAAAAGGTTAAAAAGAGTATGGAAATCAGCAATGTATTACTTAATGTTTCAGAAAGCTTCCAAGAACTACAATGACATAAACCACATTAATTTTACTCTTAATGTGTCCTTGTTTCAATTTTCATCCCCAAATTGGGACAGAAAAATTTTAGAAGAAATTTTCATTGTAGTTCTTTTAAATGTTGACAATTTGATTGGTTTTAAATAGTAATTCTGTTGATATAAGTACATATTGTAAATGATTTCTTTACTGTATGGTTACTTGAATGCATATACTTTATTTTTATCACAAGTGGGAGGATCAGCCCACTACTGAAAGCTTATTATGCCACAAAGTCCTAGAAATGGTAGTCAAAGTAATTATATTTGATTGTGGGTAGCCTTGCTATCTTCAAAGTTGTTTACCTAGTCTAAAGTAATTTCATTCCTGGAAAATAGCATTCAGGCCTAGAATATTCAAAATATTGAGAGCCTTTCTTCTGTCTTGAAATTATTTGTGCTGAAAGAATTGTATGTTTGCAGGTAAAAGGATAAAACTTATACTTTTACCTGGACTTCTGTGTAGGCAAGATATCACCTACTGAGTCTTACTGATGGTTTGATACTACTCATTGTTTGATACACATAATTGCTATTTTTTGAATAAGCACCTTAATGATTCTTTTTTGTCAACTAAGCATCACAGATTTACATCCAGGATGTTATTTTGTGGTTTATTTTGTTGTGTTTTCACCTCATACATTTTTAATACTTTGTTTTTTACCCAGTGATTATATATTTCTACAAGGAGCAAAATTTCTTTTTGTTGGAAGCCTTTGTTGTCAGTGAATAGACGGGCTACTTTTTTTCCTCTGGCTCTTTCCCTAGGAAGTGTTATAGCTTCCCAAGTACTAAAGTGCCAAGGACATAGATCTACAGTTTGTCATAGTTTTGATAACCAGTAACAAATGGGAAAAATGCCAAATGGCAGCAAGATGGCAAGCAGTAGGTGTGCTCCATTTTTATTGATGTACTTATACATATTCCTATGCATGGATGAGCTGTACTTTACATTGTGCTGTTTCATTGAGGAGCACTGAGTCAGCTTGATGGTAAATTGTCTGCAGTACTGCTTCCCTGGCGGAAAATGGCTCCTAGGAATTACAACTTTGGAAGTATTTTGCGAGGGTAGCACAAACTTTTTTTTTTATACTGTGCATTTGTTAAAGTAAGTGGCTCAATATTGATAACCTTTTGCCACCAATCAGAACTTTGTTCTACTGCTATAAATAGGAGACATTTCACAATGAATTTTTATTCTCCTACCAACCATCTTCTTTTCCAATTAAATTGTAAAAAAAAAGTAAAATTCAGAATCGTAGGAGTTTCCCTTAGTCTTGTTTTTATGCTATGAAATCCCAATTTGTATATATATGTATTTTTCGTATCTTTAAAATTCTACCTAATGAGGTTATGGTGCACAGAAGGAATCAGTCTTTCATCACTTCTGTATAGCTACACATAGGAAACTAACTATGAATGACTCTAAGAGCTTATAGGTTGATAAAAAATGTTCCTATTTTTATTTGCTTTCTCATATTGCAAAGAATGCCAAGAGTTCTCCTGTTGTTTTTAACAAATAGAGTCCCTTAGAAGAACTTGGAGAGAGGCCTGCTTTTTTCTCACAACACACTGAGAACAGGAATCTGTAAGGTCGGTAGTATTCCCTAACTCCAGTGGGGCTAATTAGATAGGGCCATATTTATCATTAAGTAGCATGGATAAGCCCCAAAGGGAAAGAAGATAGATGTTCATAAAACTGGGGGTGGGGGATGGAGCAGAAGAAAAGGTAGAGTCCTTGAGGGGAATGGTGAGAAGGTGGAAGGAAAAGGAAATGATAAAAAGAGAAAAATACTTTTAATAGTGTCACTATATATGTTATATACTAAAATAGCTAAATATATGGTAACTTACATGGCTACCTTTTCTGTGCCAAATGGTCTTCTGAATACTTGATGTACATTAATTCATTGCGTCCTCAAAAAAATCATGTGTGACAGGTAATACTTATCTGTAAAGTCACAAAGCTGATAGGGGATTTGAACCTAGGCACTTCAGCTCCACCGCACTGCCTATGTGCTTAACTACTATGCTAGACTGGTCTTATGGAAGGGGGCCACCAACGATTCTTTAGATGCCATTAAATGCTGCTGGAGTCAGATTTCTTACATTTACCCCATTGGAACTATATATGACTTTCAGTGCCTGAAAAATATATACATTTTAAAGTTAGACAATAGTGAAGAAGCTTGCAGAGCACAACAGGAATGTTTCATTTTTATTATCTTGAAAATGAAAATGGAATTTGTGAGGATATCTGACATTTAAATGGTGAAAAACACCTCTTGAAGGACACGTGTCCTTTTTGTTTGTAGATATGTACACTCTCTGTTACACTTGTTCATCGTAAGTCACATATTAGTATTCAGCAATCAACACCAAAATTGTATATGCCTTTTTGTGGTCAAAGTTTCATAGGTAGAAACATTAATTGCTAAGCAGGGATCCATATTCATATATTTTTCTCCAAAAGAAAAAATACAAAGTATCTTTTATGCCTTCATAGAACTAGCAGTACCAGAGTCCCAAACGTGATATCATTCAGGTAAAAGAGATATGTAATCAATAATAACAAAAAATGATAGCTTCTGAAAACATGTAGTTGAATGTGTTTACTTTGATAATAAAAGCACTTGCAAGCAAACATTGGGGGAAATAGTTGAAAAAATAAGGATTAGTATTTATTAACTTAAATAAATATAAACATTTATAATATATAAGTATAAATATATAATATATACAAAATATAAATAATATATAACTTTTTTTGTCATGTACCAGGCATTGTATTGAGTGATTTACATGCATTATCTCTCATTATGAGGTAGATACTGTTATACCCATTTGAAGATGAGGAAACTGAAGTTAATTAACCTGCCTAAGGTTATACAGGTAATAAGTGGTAGAAGTGGGAATAGGATTCTCAAAATGTTAGACATCAACATAAAATAATCTTTTATAATCTTTACTACTTATTTGACATGTGGTTTCCCATTTATCTCTGTGTTGGAACATACCTAACATTATTTCTTGGTCTGGCCCAGGTCTCCTCCCTAGCTAACTTGCAGTTATTTTACATATAATTAAAATAGAGTACAACATGCTGTATTTTTTAAAATAGAAATATTTTATATAAAAATGATTTTTGACTTCTGGCTATCCTTTACTTTTGATTTTATCATTAGAGTTCCTTTTAAAATAGAAGTTTGTTTTGTTTCCCCCAGGACAGACTGTTCTCTGTAACTTGATTTTGAAAATAAAATTGAAAATTTTGTACCATGATCCAGAAATATCAGCGGTTCTAACTGGAAAGAGAAGGAATAAAGAACGTAAATCATTCTCCCCTACCCCTAAATATGCTTGTTATTTGTGTTGAAGAGATTTTCAGAATCATGTATCAGCAAGGTTAAATGAACATTTTTCTTCTCCTTTTTAAAATTTAATTTTGTACTAGGGGATTTTAGCACTTAGCAATAATTGCCCTTTTGTTGCATTTTTTGTCTCAAGTAAAGATTGTTAGATAACTCTTTGAAGATGAGAAATCGATGGTGCTTTTCTGCAGATAGGCCTTGAGAGCTCACATTTTGCAAGTGATTTTAAAATTTTCTAGCTGAGGCAGAACTCCTGGTTGAGTTTTGTGAGACCACTTATTCTGCTTCACACTGCCCCATGTCTCTAGCTTTTACCTCTAGTTGGTCAATTTCTATTCTGCTTTATTTTTTTTTTCAATTTGCCTTTTAAGTAGGTTTGTTTCGGGGGAATTGCCTTCATTTCCTCCACTAGAAAGGTTAGGGGATTTGAACCTAGGCACTTCAAGGTTAGGATGAGGTTAGGATGTTGGGGGTCAGGCTGGTACACACAATTTGCTGGTACACACAATTTGGTCATTGCTCAAGCTTTTTTCTCTATGTGGTTTTTCTTTCTTTGGATTAAACAGCATGATGCTACAGGAAGAGCTACCACTTGACAGAACCTGGTTCTGCAGATTTCTTTGATTTCCCTAGTGGATTTTTAATGCCTTTGGGATATCCTGTTAGTGTTCTGTTGAGGAACTCAGCTGTGGCTCCTCAGCAGGCATAAGTGGCAGTTGAGGCTACACATAGCTTGGTGGTATTAATCTAAAGTAGGCTGGAGAGGGAGCGAGGCGAGCAGTTACCTGAGGAATGATCTAGGATCATCAGATATGGTCAGGAACAGGCTGTAGGTAAAAGGGTGGTGGCAGGTGAGGCTCAGGGAAATCAGAGAGCAAATGATCAAGAGAAGATACTAGGCTGGTCAGGTCAGTATCCTTCTGGCTCAACTAGAAAGAGCTACCTGAAAGAGTCTGAAGCACTTTCTGAGTTTCTGGCTCCACCCTTGATCTGTGTCTTAGGTCTTTAAAGGGAAACTTGTGTTTTTTTGTTTTTGTTTTTTTTTTTAGTCAGTCTTGTTCTCATCCACACATGAGCTTTAAGTATTCAGTTCCTCCTCCTTCCTTCTTCTTCTTCCTTCCTATTCTATGTGTGTGTGTTTTTTTCTTTTTCTTTTTATTATTTCTTCCTCCTCTTTCTTTACCTTCTTGTCTTTCACCTCTTTCTTCTTCTTCTTGGTCTTTGTAAAGGTCTGCAGGCTAGTGAGAGAATGCTTTAAGGGGCTTCACACTTCTCCCCATTTTACAGTTTAGACTTTAGACACTGTGCCTTGCATGGATCAGGAGATGAGACCATTAAATATTGATTTCCTAATTTATGCAGGAGTTTTTCATACTCTAAAAAATCAGTTTGTACAAAATGAGCAACATCTTATTTTGAATAGCATGTGGTATGTGTTAAATAAATGTATGTTGTGTAAATGAAGAGTCCCTAAGTTAGAATTTGGAAAATTCATTCTTACTGAGATGGATAATTTTGGTGTCAGTCATGGTTTGCCATAGATTGTGAATTTTCAAGGTTGGTATTAGCTGCAGCTTACAAATAGTTAGGAATGCTTTCATGTGCCTTCCAGAAAAACTTTAAGTAAGTGTTTAATAAGGATAGGATTTTGAAAAACAGATATATTTACAAATTTGCCAGTATGCTGAAGAATGAAGCCAATTATTTCTTTTCTTCTCTTTCTTTTTTTTTTTTTTTTTGAGATGGAGTCTCACTCTGTCGCCAGGCTGGAGTGCAGTGGTGCCATCTCAGCTCACTGCAACCTCCACCCTCCGAGTTCAAGCGATTCTCCTGCCTCAGCCTCCCGAGTAGCTGGGATTACAGGCGCCTGCCACCGCACCCAGCTAATTTTTTGTATTTTTAGTAGAGACAGGGTTTCACCTTCTTGGCCAGGCTGGTCTTGAACTCCTGACCTCGTGATCCACCCGCCTCGGCCTCCCAAAGTGCTAGGGTTACAGGCGTGAACCACTACGCCCAGCTGAAGCCATTATTTCTTAGGAAGAACTTTATTGACTTTGGTAGAAACCTTAACATCATCAAAGATGATGAAAGTTTTGGATGTATATCCAGTAATAGACTGCTGGATTGAATGGTAGTTCTGTTGTAAGTTCTTTAAGAAATTTCCAAATTGCTTTCCACAGTGGCTGAATAAGTTCATTCCCACCAAGAGTGTGTAAGTGTTCCCTTTTCTCCTTACCCTCATCAGCATCTGTTTTTTTGACTTTTTAATAATAGCCATTCTGACTGATGTGAGATGGTATCTCATTGTGGTTTTGATTTGCATTTCTCTGATGATTAGTGATGTTGAGCATTTTTTTTACTTGTTTGTTGGCTGCTTGTATGTCTGCTTTTGAGGAGTGTCTATGTCTTTTGCCTATGTTTTATTGGGATTATTTATTTTTTGCTTGTTGAATTAAGTTCCTTATAGATTCTGGATATTACACTTTCATTGGATGCATAGTTTGCTAATATTTTGTTGAATTCTGTAAGTTATCTGTTTACTCTGTTGATAGTTTCTTTTGCTGTGCAGAAGCTCTTGAGTTTAATTATGTCCTACTTGACAATTTTGTTTTTGTTGCAATTGCTTTGAGGACTTGGTCATAAATTCTTTCTCAAGGCCGATTTCCAGAATGGTGTTCTCTAGGTATTCTTCTAAGATTCTTATAGTTTGAAGCATCTTGAGTTAATTTTTATATATGGTGAAAGTTAGGGGTCCAGTTTCATTCTTCCGCATATAACTAGCCAGCTATCCCAGCATTGTTTATTGAAGAGGGAGTTCTTTCCCCATGGCTTATTTTTGCCCACTTTGTTGAAGATCAGATGGCTGGAGGTATGCAGCTTTGTTTCTGGGCTCTCTATTGTGTTCCACTGGTCTATGTATAGCCAAAAGAAAATAAATCATTCTACCAAAAAGACACATGCACTCATGTTCATTGCACTATTCACAACAGCAAAGTCAGGGAATCAACCTAGGTGCTCATTCATGGTGGACTGGATAAAGAAAATATGGTACATATATACCATGGAATACTATGTAGCCTTAAAAATAATGATATTATATCCTTTGCAGCCACACAGATGTGGCGGGAGGCCATTATATTAAGTGAATTAATACAGGAACAGAAAACCAAATACTGTATATTCTCACGTATAAGTGGGAGCTAAACATTGGATACTCATGGACATCAAAATGGCAATGGTAGATACTGGGGACTAAGAGAGAGGAAGGGAAGGAGAGGGGCAAGGGTTGAAAAACTAACTGCTGGGTACTATGCTCAGCATCTGCGTGATAGGATCATTCATATCCCGAATCTCAGCATCACTCAATATACCAGTGTAACAAACCTGCACATGTATCCCTTGAATCTAAAATAAAAGTTGAAATTATAAAAAAAAGATTATGAAAGCTTTGATTCAGGACTACAAAAATGTTCTCACTTTTTATGATCCTGTATATCTGCTTTAGCTATAAATAGTACATAGCTTTTTTTCTGAATTATTTCCTCGTGAAAGTACCTTCTAACTTGGACAGATATTGAGTGATAAGAAGATAGGGGAAATTCAAGAAGTGTTCATTGCTGTCACCAAAGGTGAAGCCATTCTGGCTAGGTAAGTTACTAGAGGTAAGACTATTTCAAACCACAGTGTATAGCAGTTTTCGTTGACTCTCAGAATCCTCTAAAGTAAAAAAAAAAAAGTGGTGGGGAGAGGATATTGGTGCCGAGATACTAGGAATTTTCACTTAATTTAATTTCTGAGACAAGTTTAGCGTGATGTTCTTATAGTTCTTAATAATCTTGAATAGACAATGTTCTCTCATAGTAACGAGGGAAAAGTACTATTTATTCATAATCAATTTAATATGACATCTACTTGTGGTCTTTGATGAGTGTTTTGGGCGTTTTCTTAAGTGTTCTGATTATGAAATGATGAACTTTGCAGTTATTTTAGGGTTATGGAATAAAAATTATTTTAATTTAATTACACGCAATAACATGGAATGAAGGCATGGACCCTCATCTTCATTTGTATTTCTTTCCATCGTTGAGCACAGACAGAGCCTTGTACATAACAGGTGCTCAACAAGCAAATATTGACTGAATGAAATTGTTGATGCCATGACTTATAGAGGGCCCTGTTTCTTCATTAATGCTCCCATACCCCCAACATTACATCAGGTTTTCCCTGGACAATTGTTTCTTCTCTTTTTTCTTCTTCTCTTTCTTTCATCATCCCTCAGTATAGGCTCTGTCACTTTCCTGCAGCCTCTTTCCGTTTTCCTGTGTACATAGCTTTGCTCTTTTCTCATTCGGTATGACCCTTGGTTTATTTTGTATTTCCCCCTACTCTATTTCTGTCAAGCGTCTGTTTCTCTATGCAACTGAAGTAAAAACAAGTCTCTGAAAGGTTATTTACATTCAATGTTGGGAACCATCCCTGTAGCACATTGCTGGACTTATTTTGGGATTTAGAAAATGTGTTATAATTCAACACGCTTTCCATTTTACTACTTACTTGTAAACCTATATTTTGTGAGGTTTTTCTTTTTTTCCATTCATTTGTTTCTGTTGTGCCCCTTGAATTGCTCCTCATTCATTCTCCTCTGTGAATGTGGATTTTAATGTCCCTTCTGCCCTTTATTGCTGGAATAATCTCCTTCCTAAAATCATTTTCCTAGTTCTCACTGCTCATAATCCCCTGGATTTAAGCTTTAAATTATATGCTTAGTTTACCCTCTACATTTGCTGATCATGTCATTTTTCAAAGTCTTTGACAGTAATCCATTGCTACAGGATAGGGATCCATTGCTACATTGCTACAGGATTCATATTCAGTATAAAGGAATGACCAGGCATTTTTATAGGTATTCTAAAAGTAAAACTTGCCTCATAGGCTTGGCATAAAGTTGTGCATGCTTATGTGTCCATTAAGGAGGGGATTGGGGCGCCGATAACTTGGGTGTTAGTAGAAGGTGTTCTTATGAAACAGATTGTAATGTTGGGCTCACAATTGGTTATTCATATTCACTATTGTTTGTGCACTGCTTAGCACTGTGCCTGACACACAGTTGGTGCTCAGTAAATATTTATGGTCTACTTTTGTTTCAATTTTCTTTCACCAAAAATTCAGGAAAAAAGTTCTGTGACCATTTGTTAGTGATTGTATGTACTTCTGAGATAGTTCCAAGAGTTACAATATTTATTTTCTCTGGATTATGTAATGCTTTGGTTGGGATGGCATGGAGAGGATCGTGGACCTCATTCTACTTTTATGGCTAAAGCCCTAAATTCTTTCCTCCTCTTCCTGCACTTATAACCCTCCTGGCCCAGCAGAGCCAGGGCCTGTGTTGGTATGGCCGGGCTCTCACAGTGAGTGTTTGAATTGAAGTAGCTGTCCCTCTTGCTTCAAATCTGAGTCAGGATTTATTAGGAAAGGCAAAGCCTATTAGGAAAGGCAGGGCCATGATGACGAGGGGAGGGAGACAGCCAAATAAAATGACAGGAACTTGGACAATGATTGGCATACTGACATTCTACCACATAAAGTCTCCTTGCTGTCTTGAGGCCACTATAATCACTGTGACAAAATCATTCATGTCACTTTATAGCCCTGTCTTTTCCAACAAAAATAAATTCAAGCTATTTAACCTTTTTGTGTGACTTTATTCACCAGACTTTGTCATTCGCTGCCTGGAGCTGCATTTTCTTTAAGACAATGATGTATGTCTTCTGAGAGAGTGACATCTACTATTTCTGATGGATTTGAATTCATATGGCATATTCAGCCAAGGATTTCTCTTACTGTTTATTTTTAGGGTTTGATTTTTTTAAACTATGGTTTTGAACTAAGGACAACAACCTTTTTTTTTTTCCTATAGCTAAGCCCCAGATATTTTGTCTAAAAATTAAAAATAAATTTCTAGTTTTTATCTTACTTTTATGGACTAACAACCTAATCTAAAATATTCATATTATTTAATATGGATTAATTATGTTAATATAAATTTATATGTAAATATAAAATATAGAAAATAAAATAAGTAAGTTTAAACATCTATTATATAAATTAAAACATTGATTAATATGTTAATATAAAATATTTATATTCTTTTATAACTTTTTTATTTCTTAGGAGGTGGATGTTACCCATACTCCATGAAATCTTCATGCCTCCAAACGATCTTCATATACTAGTTTAAATCTATCAGGAAAATATACCAGTAGAGAACAGGCACATTAGTATAATTAGCTTCAAGAATTTATATCTCAGTGTAAAACGAGGCTGTGAAAGTAGCTTTGTAATGTTTCTTTTTATTATTATTATTATACTTTAAGTTTTAGGGTACATGTGCACAATGTGCAGGTTAGTTACATATGTATACATGTGCCATGCTGGTGTGCTGCACCCATTAACACGTCATTTAGCATTAGGTATATCTCCTAATGCTATCCCTCCCCACTCCCCCCACCCCACAACAGTCCCTAGAGTGTGATGTTCCCCTTCCTGTGTCCATGTATTCTCATTGTTCACTTCCCATCTATGAGTGAGAACATGCGGTGTTTGGTTTTTTGTTCTTGCGATAGTTTACTGAGAATGACGATTTCCAATTTCATCCATGTCCCTACAAAGGACATGAACTCATCATTTTTTATGGCTGCATAGTATTCCATGGTGTATATGTGCCACGTTTTCTTAATCCAGTCTATCATTGTTGGACATTTGGCTTGGTTCCAAGTCTTTGCTATTGTGAATAATGCTGCAATAAACATACGTGTGCATGTGTCTTTATAGCAGAATGATTTATAGTCCTTTGGGTATATACCCAGTAATGGGATGGCTGGGTCAAATGGTATTTCTAGTTCTAGATCCCTGAGGAATCGCCACACTGACTTCCACAATGGTTGAACTAGTTTACAGTCCCACCAACAGTGTAAAAGTGTTCCTATTTCTCCACATCCTCTCCAGCACCTGTTGTTTCCTGACTTTTTAATGATTGCCATTCTAACTGGTGTGAGATGGTATCTCATTGTGGTTTTGATTTGCATTTCTCTGATGGCCAGTGATGATGAGCATTTTTTTGTGTGTCTTTTGGCTGCATAAATGTCTTCTTTTGAGAAGTGTCTGTTCATATCCTTTGCAAACTTTTTGATGGGGTTGTTTTTTTTTTCTTGTAAATTTGTTTGAGTTCATTGTAGATTCTGGATATTAGCCCTTTGTCAGATGAGTAGATTGCAAAAATTTTCTCCCATTCTGTAGGTTGCCTGTTCACTCTGATGGTAGTTTCTTTTGCTGTGCAGAAGCTCTTTAGTTTAATTAGATCCCATTTGTCAATTTTGGCTTTTGTTGCCATTGCTTTTGGTGTTTTAGACATGAAGTCCTTGCCCATGCCTATGTCCTGAATGGTAATGCCTAGGTTTTCTTCTAGGGTTTTTATGGTTTTAGGTCTAATGTTTAAGTCTTTAATCCATCTTGAATTAATTTGTGTATAAGGTGCAAGGAAGGGATCCAGTTTCAGCTTTCTACATATGGCTAGCCAGTTTTCCCAGCACCATTTATTAAATAGGGAATCCTTTTCCCCATTGCTTGTTTTTCTCAGGTTTGTCAAAGATCAGATAGTTGTAGATATGCAGCGTTATTTCTGAGGGCTCTGTTCTGTTCCATTGATCTATATCTGTGTTTTGGTACCAGTACCATGCTGTTTTGGTTACTGTAGCATTGTAGTATAGTTTGAAGTCAGGTAGCGTGATGCCTCCAGCTTTGTTCTTTTGTCTTAGGATTGACTTGGCGATGTGGGCTCTTTTTCGATTCCATATGAACTTTAAAGTAGTTTTTTCCAATTCTGTGAAGAAAGTCATTGGTAGCTTGATGGGGATGGCATTGAATCTATAAATTACCTTGGGCAGTATGGCCATTTTCACGATATTGATTCTTCCTACCCATGAGCATGGAACGTTCTTCCATTTGTTTGTATCCTCTTTTATTTCATTGAGCAGTGGTTTGTAGTTCTCCTTGAAGAGGTCCTTCACATCCCTTGTAAGTTGGATTCCTAGGTATTTTATTCTCTTTGAAGCAACTGTGAATGGGAGTTCACTCATGATTTGGCTCTCTGTTTGTCTGTTATTGATGTATAAGAATGCTTGTGATTTTTGTACATTGATTTTGTATCCTGAGACTTTGCTGGAGTTGCTTATCAGCTTAAGGAGATTTTGGGCTGAGACAGTGGGGTTTTCTAGATATACAATCATGTCATCTGCAAACAGGGACAATTTGACTTCCTCTTTTCCTAATTGAATACCCTTTATTTCCTTCTTCTGCCTAATTGCCCTGGCCAGAACTTCCAACACTATGTTGAACAGGAGTGGTGAGAGAGGGCATCCCTGTCTTGTGCCAGTTTTCAAAGGGAATGCTTCCAGTTTTTGCCCATTCAGTATGATATTGGCTGTGGGTTTGTCATAGACAGCTCTTATTATTTTGAGATATGTCCCATCAATACCTAATTTATTGAGAGTTTTTAGCATGAAGGGCTGTTGAATTTTGTCAAAGGCCTTTTCTGCATCTATTGAGATAATCATAGGTTTTTGTCTTTGGTTCTGTTTATATGCTGGATTATATTTATTGATTTGCATATATTGAACCAGCCTTGCATCCCAGGGATGAAGCCCACTTGATCATGGTGGATAAGCTTTTTGATGTGCTGCTGGATTCGGTTTGCCAGTATTTTACTGAGGATTTTTGCATCAATGTTCATCAAGGATATTGGTCTAAAATTCTCTTTTTTGGTTGTGTCTCTGCCCGGCTTTGGTATCAGAATGATGCTGGCCTCATAAAATGAGTTAGGGAGGATTCTCTCTTTTTCTATTGGAATAGTTTCAGAAGGAATGGTACCAGTTTCTCCTTGTACCTCTGGTAGAATTCGGCTGTGAATCCATCTGGTCCTGGATTCTTTTTTATTGGTAAGCTATTGATTATTGCCACAATTTCAGATCCTGTTATTGGTCTATTCAGAGATTCAACTTCTTCCCGGTTTAGTCTTGGGAGGGTGTATGTGTTGAGGAATTTATCCATTTCTTCTAGATTTTCTGGTTTATTTGCGTAGAGGTGTTTGTAGTATTCTCTGATGGTAGTTTGTATTTCTGTGGAATTGGTGGTGATATCCCCTTTATCATTTTTTATTGCATCTATTTGATTCATCTCTTTTTCTTTATTAGTCTTGCTAGTGGTCTGTCAATTTTGTTGATCCTTTCAAAAAACCAGCTCCTGGATTCATTAATTTTTTGAAGGGTTTTTTTTTTGTCTCTATTTCCTTTAGTTCTCCTCTGATTTTAGTTATTTCTTGCCTTCTGCTAGCTTTTGAATGTGTTTGCTCTTGCTTTTCTAGTTCTTTTAATTGTGATGTTAGGGTGTCAATTTTGGATCTTTCCTGCTTTCTCTTGTGGGCATTTAGTGCTATAAATTTCCCTCTACACACTGCTTTGAATGTGTCCCAGAGATTCTGGTATGGTGTGTCTTTGTTCTCATTGGTTTCAAAGAACATCTTTATTTCTGCCTTCATTTCGTTATGTATCCAGTAGTCATTCAGGAGCAGGTTGTTCAGTTTCCATGTAGTTGAGCGGTTTTGAGTGAGTTTCTTAATCCTGAGTTCTAGTTTGATTGCACTGTGGTCTGAGAGACAGTTTGTTATAATTTCTGTTCTTTTACATTTGCTGAGGAGAGCTTTACTTCCAAGTATGTGGTCAATTTTGGAATAGGTGTGGTGTGGTGCTGAAAAGAATGTATATTCTGTTGATTTGGGGTGGAGAGTTCTGTAGATGTCTATTAGGTCCGCTTGTTGCAGAGCTGAGTTCAATTCCTGGGTATCCTTGTTAACTTTCTGTCTCGATCTGTCTAATGTTGATAGTGGGGTGTTAAAGTCTCCCATTATTATTGTGTGGGAGTCTAAGTCTCTTTGTAGGTCACTAAGGACTTGCTTTATGAATCTGGGTGCTCCTATATTGGGTGCATATATATTTAGGATAGTTAGCTCTTCTTGTTGAATTGATCCCTTTACCATTATGTAATGGCCTTCTTTGTCTCTTTTGATCTTTGTTGGTTAAAAGTCTGTTTTATCAGAGACTAGGATTGCAACCCCTGCCTTTTTTTGTTTTCCATTTGCTTGGTAGATCTTCCTCCATCGTTTTATTTTGAGCCTATGTGTGTCTCTGCCCGTGAGATGGGTTTCCTGAATACAGCACACTGATGGGTCTTGACTCTTTATCCAATTTGCCAGTCTGTGTCTTCTAATTGGAGCATTTAGTCCATTTACATTTAAAGTTAATATTTTTATGTGTGAATTTGATCCTTTCATTATGATGTTAGCTGGTTGTTTTGCTCGTTAGTTGATGCAGTTTCTTCCTAGTCTCGATGGTCTTTACATTTTGGCATGATGTTGCAGTGGCTTGTACTGGTTGTGCCTTTCCATGTTTAGTGCTTCCTTTAGGAGCTCTTTTAGGGCAGGCCTGGTGGTGACAAAATCTCTCAGCATTTGCTTGTCTGTAAAGTATTTTATTTCTCCTTCACTTATGAAGCTTACTTTGGCTGGATATGAAACTGGGTTGAAAATTCTTTTTTTTAAGAATGTTGAATATTAGCCCCCACTCTCTTCTGGCTTGTAGAGTTTCTGCTGAGAGATCCGCTGTTAGTCTGATGGGCTTCCCTTTGTGGGTAACCTGACCTTTCTCTTTTGCTGCCCTTAACATTTTTTCCTTCATTTCAACTTTGGCGAATCTGACAATTATGTGTCTTGGAGTTGCTCTTCTCGAGGAGTATCTTTGCGGCGTTCTCTGTATTTCCTGAATCTGAATGTTGGCCTGCCTTGCTAGATTGGGGAAGTTCTCCTGGATAATATCCTGCAGAGTGTTTTCCAACTTGGTTCCATTCTCCCCGTCACTTTCAGGTACACCAATCAGACGCAGATTTGGTCTTCTCACATAGTCCCATATTTCTTGGAGGCTTTGCTCATTTCTTTTTATTCTTTTTTCTCTAAACTTGTTTCATTTCATTCATTTCATCTTCCATCACTGATACCCTTTCTTCCAGTTGATCGCATCGGCTCCTGAGGCTTCTGCATTCTTCATGTAGTTCTCGAGCCTTGGCTTTCAGCTCCATCAGCTCCTTTAAGCACTTCTCTGTATTCGTTATTCTAGTTATACATTTGTCTAAATTTTTTTCAAAGTTTTCAACTTCTTTGCCTTTGATTTGAATTTCCTCCTATAGCTCGGAGTAATTTGATCATCTGATGCCTTCTTCTCTCAACTCGTCAAAGTCATTCTCCGTCCAGCTTTGTTCCATTGCTGGTGAGGAACTGCATTCCTTTGGAGGAGGAGAGGCGCTCTGCTTTTTAGAGTTTCCAGTTTTTCTGCTCTGTTTTTTCCCGATTTTTGTGGTTTTATCTACTTTTGGTCTTTGATGATGGTGATGTACAGATGGGTTTTTGGTGTGGATGTCCTTTCTGTTTGTTAGTTTTCCTTCTAACAGACAGGACCCTCAGCTGCAGGTCTGTTGGAGTTTGCTAGAGGTCCACTCCAGACCCTGTTTGCCTGGATATCAGCAGCGGTGTCTGCAGAACCGCGGATTTTTGTGATTCGCGAGTGCTGCTGTCTGATCGTTCCTCTGGAAATTTTGTCTCAGAGGAGTACCCGGCCATGTGAGGTGTCAGTCTGCCCCTACTGGGGGGTGCCTCCCAGTTAGGCTGCTCAGGGGTCAGGAGTCAGGGACCCACTTCAGGAGGCAGTCTGCCCGTTCTCAGATCTCCAGCTGCGTGCTGGGAGAACCACTGCTCTCCTCAAAGTTGTCAGACAGGGACATTTAAGTCTGCAGAGGTTACTGCTGTCTTTTTGTTTGTGCCCTGCCCCCAGAGGTGTAGCCTACAGAGGCAGGCAGGCCTCCTTGAGCTGTGGTGGGGTCCACCCAGTTCGAGCTTCCTGGCTGCTTCGTTTACCTAAGCGAGCCTGGGCAATGGCGGGCACCCCTCCCCCAGCCTCGCTGCTGCTTTGCAGTTTGATCTCAGACTGCTGTGCTAGCAATCAGGGAGACTCCATGGGCGTAGGACCCTCTGAGCCATGTGCGGGATATAATCTCCTGGTGCGCCGTTTCCTAAGCCCATCAGAAAAGCGCAGTATTCGGGTGGGAGTGGCCCGATTTTCTAGGTGCCGTCTGTCACCCCTTTCCTTGACCAGGAAAGGGAACTCCCTGACCCCTTGCACTTCCCGAGTGAGGCAATGCCTCACCCTGCTTCAGCTGGCGCACAGTGTGCTGCATCCACTGTCCTGCGCCCACTGTCTGGCACTCCCTAGTGAGATGAACCCGGTACCTCAGATGGAAATGCAGAAGTCGCCCGTCTTCTGCGTCACTCACGCTGGGAGCTGTAGACCGGAGCTGTTCCTATTCGGCCATCTTGGCTCCTCCTCTGAAAGTAGCTTTAAGACCAGATGAAAAAGTGAGGACTTGTGGTGGAGAGGAGGCCCTACATTAAAAGATAAAGATCAAATACAGCTGTTGTGACTTTAGCTAACCTAATGTAATCCCAGGAACAAAATAGTTCCTATCTTACTTACATGTATTTTTATAAGAGGTTTATTGAGATATAATTCACACAGTATAGAATTAACCCATTTAAAAATGGTATACAATTGAGTTTTTGGTGTATTTAGAGAACTGTGCAGCGATCACCACTGTCAATTTTGAAACCTTTTCATCACTTCAAAAAGAAACCTTATGCCCATTTTCCCTAACTGCCTCCCACCCTCAGCCTGGGCACCCACTGATCTACTTTCTGTCTCTACAGATTTACTTACTCTTGAGCTTTCATATAAATGGAATCATACACTATCTAGTCTTTTGTGACCGGCTTTTTTCACTTATCATAGTGTTTTCCAGTTTCATTCATGTTGTAGCATGTGTCAGTATTTCATTCCTGAGTAGTGTTTCATTATCAATCCATTCATTTTGATGGACATTTGAATTGTTTCCATTCTTTGGCTATTTAAAATAATGGTGCTGTGAACATGTGTGTAAAAAATTTTTGTGTGGACATGTGGAAACACACACACGAAAGTATCGTAAAAATTACTTATTCTTATTACATACAGTGGTATACGTTTCATTCTGTTCTGTTCTATTTCATTTTCTTTAAAACCCTGCCTATGGTGCACTCAAGTGATTTCAGAGTCCTTTCTGTGATCTTACCCACAACTTTAAAAACTACCCTACAGGATTCCTCACAGGTAAGCTCAGTACCTGTGAGGCAGCCCTTTGTTTAGACATCTCTGGCTAAAAAGATTTTAGAAAGTTGAATCAACATGTGCCTCCTTGTATGTTCTGTCTGTTACTTTTTGTTTCTTGTAGTTTTCCTGGCAATAATATTAGGGACATCTGGATGGTTGTGTTACTTATCCCTTAGCTGTTATATGGTATCAGTGGAATTGACCATGTGAGGGTGCTTGTAAAAATTTCTTCAGTTTGTTTAATATAAAAAGCTTATGTTTTGAAATAATTCAAACATACAAAATGGTAGATAGAATAATGTAATGGACACCCTTGTACTCACCACCCAGAATGAACAAAATTTAGTGTGGTTTGTTTCTTTTGCAAGAAACTAACATTATAGATTCAGATGATGCTCTCTTGCCCTTCTGTTTTCCCCTTCCTTCTCAGAGGAGATCATTGTCTTGCAACTGGTGTGCATCCTTTCCGTCTTTGTTTTCTTTTCTTCTTCTTTTTTTTTTTCTATTTTTTTTTTATTATACTTTAAGTTTTAGGGTACATGTGCACATTGTGCAGGTTAGTTACATATGTATACATGTGCCATGCTGGTGCGCTGCACCCACTAACTCGTCATCTAGCATTAGGTATATCTCCCAATGCTATCCCTCCCCCCACCCCACCACAGTCCCCAGAGTGTGATATTCCCCTTCCTGTGTCCATGTGATCTCATTGTTCAATTCCCACCTATGAGTGAGAATATGCGGTGTTTGGTTTTTTGTTCTTGCGATAGTTTACTGAGAATGATGATTTCCAATTTCATCCATGTCCCTACAAAGGACACGAACTCATCATTTTTTATGGCTGCATAGTATTCCATGGTGTATATGTGCCACATTTTCTTTTTTATTGAGATGGAGTTTCGCTCTTGTTGCCCAAGCTGGAATGCAATGGTGCCATCTCGACTCACTGCAGCCTCTGCCTCCAGGGTTCAAGCAATTCTCCTGCCTCTCAGCCTCCTGAGTAGCTGGGATTACAGGTGCGCACTACCATGCCTGGCTAATTTTTTGTATTTTTAGTAGAAACGGGGTTTCACCATGTTAGCCAGGTGGTCTCAAACTCCTGACCTCAGGTGATCTGCCCACCTTGGCCTCCCAAAGGGCTGGGATTACAGGCATGAGCCACCCTGTCTGGTCTGTTTTCATACTTTCATACATACATATATATCCATAACAATATATTACTATTTTGTGTGTATTTAAATGTCTATCTTTTATAGCATATATATCCTTTTACCCCTCCTCAAAATTAAATTTTTTGATCTCTTATGATGATATAGGTAAAAGAATTAAATTCATTTCTTTTTATTGCTGCCTGCCTTCCCATTTTATAAACATCATTTATTCATTTTCCCATTAATAGTATTTATAGCGTATTTATTCTGTTTCGCTGTTATAAGCAGTATATACCATTTGACATACACATTTGACATTGGCATGAGTTTCTATGGAGTATATATTTGGAAGTGAAATTGTTGATTCCTAGGGCTTGTACACTGTCAATTTCCCTGTATATTGCCAAATCAAATGGTGATATAGCAATTTACACTCCACTAGCACTGTATGCGAATTTATGTATAGTCTCCTTTTCATCATTATCTGGAAACATAAGACTTTAAAGTTTTTTTTAAATTTTTTTTTTTTTTTTTGAGATGGAGTTTCGCTCTTGTTTCCCAGGCTGGAGTGCAATGGCGTGATCTCGGCTCACTGCAAACTCTGCCTCCCGGGTTCAAGTGATTCTCCTACCTCAGCCTCCTGAGTAGCTGGGATTACAGGCACGCACCATCACGCCCGGCTAATTTTTGCATTTTTAGTAGAGATGGGGTTTCACCATGTTGGCCAGGATGGTCTCAATCTCTTGACCCTGTGATCTGCCCTCTTCGGCCTCCCAAAGTGCTGGGATTACAGGGGTGAACCACCGTGCCTGGCCGACTTTAAAGTTTTTAACAATATTGTGGGTATGAGATGGTATCTAGTTATTTTACTTTCCATTTTCCTGATGACTGATGAGGTAGAGCACCTTTGGTGATCTGTATTTCCTCTTTTGACTGGCCTATTATACGTTCCCCATTTTTCAATTGAAATTTTTGTCTTTTTCTTGTCGATTTTTGGCATTTAAAAATATTCTGGATTATTCTCTATTATCTGTATAGCAAATATTTATTTATCTTTTAGTTTATGGCTTATTTTTCATTCTCATGGTATCTTTGGTTTAGCAGATTTAATTTTTTTATGTTATTCTATTTAGATCCTTAATGATTCTTGGTCTGTCTGTGTATTACTTTATCACTGTGGAATTTACTATAGTTTTAGAATATCTTAATTTTTCACAAAATAAATCTCAAATGTAGTTTTCTTTTTAAAAAAAGCATTATAGAAAAGTGATTAAATGTTAAAGGACCTAGAATTAGACTCCATGGATTTAAAGCTCACCTCTGCCACTAGCTCACTGTGAACTTGGCAAACACTTAACTTCTTTAATCTTGGGTTTTTACACCAATACAATGTGAATAAGAATAGTACCCAGTTCATATGTTGTGAGGATTAAAAAAGATAATATACATAAAGCTGTAGCTGGGTGTTTGGCATATAGTAAGAGCCCAATAAATGTTAGCTCCTTTTTTTTTTTAAGCTCCTTTTTTTTTTTAAGCTCCTATAATTATCATTTCTTGGTATAAAACTGATACTCGGTGTCATATATGCAAATCGCTGGATTTCTCTGTTTTCATAAGAGCTGTGATTTGTATCAAATGCTCCAGGATGGTAGAACAATTTGCTCTCTGGTGCTAGTTTTGGATCCAGCTTTGGTCTCACTGCAGGTGTTTCCAAAAACATAGCTACCAGATTAGAGGACAAGATGCTCCGTTTTAATAGTCTGTTTTAATTTCCTTTTTAAAAAACATGTTTTGCCTGAAATACTTCAATATGCAAATCAAAAGGAACAGACAGGTGATCTAGAAGAAAGGGCTTCTAAAATTTTATAGATGGTAGCATTTATTATTAAAAAAGTTGAGTCTTCTGTGAAAATTAAGATTGCTTTGCATTTGAAATATATGTATGGCAACAATACGGATTTTTAATATAGTTTTTTAAACAATAGCTTTATTGACATATTCATATACCATAAAATTCACTCTTTTAGAATATATAATTCAGTGGTTTTTAATATAGTTTTAAATAAAAGTTTGTCATTCTGAATTTATTGTTTTTTCCTTTCTGTTTGGACTCTTCTCTTTTAATTATTGTGCTGTTTTTGGTACCATTGTAGAGTAGTTGTGATCTTAAAATTTTCAGCTTCTTATTAATCTGGGCCCAGTATTAGATGTAGCCTTCAGATCAATGGAAAGAACTGAAGAACTTCCATGTTCTTGCAGTGGATTCCCATATTTAATAAATATTTTAATACTTATCAATCAACCATGTGTTTCTGAATTTCTAACAGTTTTAAACAGTCTTTCCAAAATCTGTTATTCTGAAGTTAATTGTGTTATTTCTCTTTTTCAAGAAATAATTAGGTTAGAAGAAGTCCATATGCTTTCATTTTAAGCATCATATGTTCACTGATGAAAGTGTTCAGTGTTCAGGAAGAAAAGAGCTCCAAGTGCAGATAGTATTGTTGCTGCTGGTGGTAGTGGTGTGTGTGTGTGTGTGTGTGTGTGTGTGTAGAGTATTCTGCATCTCATCTCCATAAGGCCATTGGGTCACTCTTCGTCCTTATATTTCACTTGACAAGAAGAGAAACAGTTATACTTTTCTCTGAACCTTCTGGCCCTTGTGCAGTTGGGTATTTCAGTTATGTTAGAGCTATTAATCATGGCTTTTTATAGCTCCTGTTCTCTGCAGTATGTTTTCACTAGAACTAGAGATTCTTGATTTCTCTTTTTATCATCCTATCTTTGAATAATGAGGGAACTGAGGGGATTGGCAAATATTTAATAGACTTTGGTTCTTGTTCCTTTTCTTACAAAGTTTAAACTTGCCAGCTCTGCAATTAAAATTTTTCCATTGGTTCTATTTCAGGTTAAGGCTCAGTAGCTGTTTTGAGAAACACTAATGCAGTTTGTGTGTGTGTTGCAATTTCATGTGATTTGATTTGTGAACTGACATCCTTTTAACTCACTCCACGAACATTTATTGAGGTCCTACTATGTGGCACTGTTCTGTGCCTTTGGGATACATCAGTGAATAATAAAAAAAAATTCTTTCTTCTGGGCTTATGTTCTAGCACATAGACAAAAATATAGTAAATGATGCAATAATACATTATGTGGTACGTTCAAAGGTGATAAGTACTATGGAAAATAAAAAATATAGTATGGTAATGGAGACTGGTAGTGCAGGGGAGTGTAGGGGGCATACGTTGTAATTTCTAGTAGGGTAGTCCGTTAGGCCTCAGAGAAATGACATTAGGAAAAGACTTGAAGGATGTGAGGAGTGAGTCATACAGGTATCTTAGGAAGAGCATTATATATAGAGAGAATAACCAGTATAATGACCCCAAGGTCAGAGTATATTGGTCAAATATGAATAACAAGATGACTGCTCCAAAGAAGATTGGTGATGGAAGATCTTATTGGAAACTGTTCTGGGAGGAAATATTTGGAATCATCTACATTTCTTGTGGTATTTTTGGTTTCATCCTGCAGTCTCACGGTATTGGATTATCCCACCAAGGAAGAACATATAGATTTTCAGTATGGTGTCTAAATGTAATCTATTCCCCTCCTCTTCCTATAATCCCACAATGTAATGCATTTGGATTCTTCTTTGCAAGACAGTATTACTTCCATGCACTTAAATGTAGTTGTATTTTATGTTTAGTACACGCATGTTTATGAATTATTCCTTTTGCAGGATGTTTTATCTGGTGCGGTTGGCAGATATTTTTAGAACTAGCCTGCCGTAAAGCTTACTAAGTAGCAGATACTTCTACTGTGCCTAAGAGATGAGCAGCATACTTCCAAGCTGTCTTTGAACATGTTAATATCTAGTTTCACAAATGGGAGAAATAGGGCTAAATTGCATTAAGACAGAGTTTTGTTAGTGATTTAAAAGGAAAAGTAAGATGATTCAGCATTGGAACAGACTATAAATGGGGGTTGAGGAACTGTCTCAAGAACTTATAAAACAGGTTCAACAATCATTTTTCAAAATGGTTTTGTGTAGGTTTGTTTCCTTACAAGTGAGGGAATGAATCATATAACTCATCGAGGTTCCCTAAAGCTCAAAGTTCCATTCTTCTCTGTCTGCCTTATAGATAATGCTCATGCAAGTCATGTAGCCAAATGACTACCAAACTCACTAACAAATGTCAGATGAATATAATTAACACAGGAACACAGGTCAAAAGTATTTCAGGAGAATTAGTGTAATGCATATACTGTTGAGAGTTACACTCTATAAAACAATGATAGTGCTTGTAATTACTAGAGAACTCACAAGGAAACAGTAAAGTAGTTAAACTATGTGAAAGCAACCTTTATTATGTGAGTCCTGACAACTACTTTTCCCTTTTGGCTAATTACAGTTTGCAAAATAACTTTTGTTCATGTTATTGTCAGATTAACAGTTGTCAGGTTTATTTTCAATTTGTAAGTGAGCACATTCTTTGTGCTAAGCAAGGTGCCAAAATTGGGACTACAGAGGCACTTGCTATAGCGTTGAGAGTGGAAGATGGTATAGCTATAAGCCATGCACCTCAATGAGAGAGGGATAGAGGAATTGTCATCTGGAAGTGACAAGGGAAGCAAGAACAATTCTGATTCCTGAATACAACACGAAATTCTGTTCACACTGCTTACACTTTTTTTTAATCATGTGGCAGAATAATATGCCTAACGTTTATGGAGCTAGAACATTCTGTGGACTTTTTTTTTTTGAAGATGGAATCTTGCTGTGTTGCTTAGTCTGGGTCAAACTCCTGGGCTCAAGTGTTCCTCCCACCTTAGCCTCCCCAGTAGCTACAACAACAAGCACCAGCCACTGCACCAGCTCGTTCTGTGCATCTTACATGTATTCAGTCTTCACAGCAATCCTCAGAGGTTGATACTGTTTTTCGCAGTTAATAAATAGTGAAACTGAGGCACAGAGAGCTTAAATAATGCCCAGGATCATTCAGTTTAGGAAGGGGTGGAGCTAGGATTTGAACATAGGAAATTTGTCTCGAAGATCTGGAGTTTTAACCACTATCCTATGCAACTTTTCATAAGCAACTGCTCACAGTTTTAAAACAGAGGGAAAACTCTTGGACAAAGCAATTGAGCATGGCATTATATTATTGTCTTGTAAGATAATAACATGTCTTTCCAGATAATAAAAATCTGTTGGTAGGGCCATATCTTCCTCAGAGTCCCTTTTGGTTCTCCTGGAGGTACCTGTGTACACAGTAGGGGTTCAGGACTTGGTGGTGGTGGTGGAGATGGTGAGGCATGCAGGGAAGGCCAGGGAAGGACAAAAAGGACAGCCTGAAAGCAGTTTGCTAAGGATGGCCCTTCAGGGAAAGTTTCAGTCATGAGTCTTTGCCAGGAGGCAGCTTCCCAGAAACCCAGTGGGGGAAGTTTGGAGCGACAACCCACCCAGTTTTCAGAAGTGAATAAGTTCTCCTAGGGTATCATTTGATAAATTAAATAAAAAGTGACCTCCGTGTTACTTTGAAAGTATTCATTTGCCTCAGAGCAACAAGAAGTTTTAAAAAAACTATTATAAAATATAGAAAGAATGACTGTGCCTGGCCTTTTTCCTTTGTAAAAAAGAATCAAGATATCTTGTAGGAAACCTTTCTTTAACCCAGCATGTCAAATGTACAGAATCCTCATTAAACTGCACTGATTTGTCTCCAGTAGAGGCAAGAATTACAGAGTCCGATTTATTCAGCATTGTATCCAAACACATCAACAGCACAGAGACCTGAGTCACGTATGGAACATAAAGAAAACAGTATCTGAGCCCCTGTATGCTCAGTTTTGTTAAGGCTGAGCAGCTAATCAGAGGGAAGGAATGAATGGCTCTCCTCTAGCTACTGGCTCCAGAGCTCCACCATCCTGTGATGGCTCCTTGTAATTTTATTCATCTTTTATGTTTCTGATACTGTTGGGGTCAAGTTCAATGAGCCTTTGATATGAAATTGTTTCTATTAAGAGCTGAGTTCATGCCAGTGAAGAAAGAGTTTTGAGAGTAAGGGTTTTATTTCTTTTAAATATTCAGATGTGAGGCTGTAAAACTAATTAGATATCACCAAGGTTATATTAATATATATTTTTTCTTGTAAAAAGATATATTTCAGAGCTAAGGGTAGTCTTCATGTGATTCTGACTTTACCTCACTAGACACTGTTACTATGTCTTAAGTCTGTAAGACCCTTCAGTGGTGATCTATATCCTATCTCCCTCATTTAGAGTGCAGTTGTTTCTCCTATTTCCAGCTCTTCTGAGCTGGGCTCAGCACTAGAAAGTTTGCTTGCTTTAAGTGGTAATTATCTTCCAGGTTACAGTTGGCTACAAGCTTTTCCTGCCATAATGTATACATGTGCACACACAAGCACTGTTGGATGTATAATGGATAATGTGACTTGATTTGTGCAGTTTTTCTATGTCTCCTAATAATGGTATCTCTTAGGATTTCCTGCTTTCAAAGATGATTTGGAGTCAGTGTATTTTAAAAAGGCACTTCACTTTTCTAGGGAAAGTTTAATGCTAAGGATTAGGTGACAAGATTGATCTTTTTTTATCACAGGGGCTAATAGTGACTAGCTCCAATAAATAATAGAAGTATCAATAAAATTAATTTCTAGAGTCTCTTTTATTACCTTTGTCTAACAGAATAATTTGATTATTTTTCAACCCCTTAGGTTTTTTATTAGAACATGTTTGAAAAATTGTACTCATTTAATTTTTTTTTAGATTCAGATGTTTTTGAAGTCAGAATCCCAGAAGACCATATACCAGATACAGGTAATGCAGTACCTATAACAAAAATTTTCATTTTGGATGTTAGTATTTTCTCTCAAACATGAATTGTGGGTGGATTCTTTCAACCTTCCTGGAACTCAAGGGCAAGGAGTTACTCTTCAAAGCAGCTTGGAGACACCAGCTGGTAGTATGTGGAAGCCTCTGAGTTTAAGAATTTGGGGGCACATTTATGTCATACTGAATCACTGTTAAAGATTCTTGCTATTTTCTAACCTATGTGTGCATTGCAAGACTACATGGTTTTAAGACATGGTTTTCTCAGAGAAGGCTGGTAGTCTGTTTTCTCTCTTTCTTTCTCTTACAGACACACACCACAATCCCATCTTCTTTCTTTACTGTGGTAATTAAGATAGCTATAGGTAGTGTGTTCTTCCTACCAGTCTTCATTCTAGCCCACTGGCAAACAAAAAAAAAATGAAATATTTTTGCAGTGGTTCTTGTCGCTAGAATTCTCTTGTTTGGTGTCCCAATAAAGGAAGCCTTTGGTTAAAAGAAAGAAAGGAAGAAAGTCTCTGGTGTTTGACAGTCAAGTCATAGGTGAAAACCTGTCGTTTGCATATCCTTAACATTAGGGACTTAACTGCTTTTATTTTTCTCTTCTTTTTTAGCAGGTACCTTGCTCTTAGAGTATTTCTTGACTATGTCCTTGGAAAACTTTTAGACGAGTGAGATATGTTAGTAAAGAAGGCATATGGTCCTATGTTTAAAGTTTGAAACATAGCTCCATAGTTTATTATATGTAAATGTGTGAGCAGAACATCCTTTAGAATTATATAGTTTCATTCCTTAGTCCTAGGAGAAAAGGCCTTTATACACCATGTGAAATTGTTTCCCAAAGGAAATGCTATGGAATTTATTTGTGCTAGCTATTTATTATGGGATTTTGTACAACATTATTTCCTATTTTTCTTTCTTCAGACACTTGGAGCTAGCCCTTTAGTAAAAGTGAGCCTTTACTCTCAGATACATCTAATGTCTATATAAGCAAATAAAATCAGGGAAAGAAAAATCCATTGATATTACAGAACTGGGTGAAGTAAACCTTGATGTGAAGAACTCACCATTCTTAGTTTTATTATTTGAACATGGCCTACTTCTGAAGTTGCCTCCAGGAGAGATTGTGACCCAGCTGGCAGTGACGATTCTTATTCCTAATTCTGTTTTTAAAATTACCTGATTTAGAGCTAAACTGACTAGTTATTCATGTGAGAGTGTAGTGGCTTGACAGCCATTTACTCATTTTTCCTCTTCTCTGCTTTTTACCTTTTGATAGTTACATTAGTCTCTGCAATGAGCTTTTATATACTCTCTTCACCATAAACAAAAATGTTAAGTGTTTTTCTCACAGCATTCTGTAATTGTGACTATTTTCAGCTCACATATGGGGAAAAACAAGATGAAGATGAAAGTTTTCCTAACTCTACTCTAATGAAATATCAAGCCAAAAGTGGGGCTGGGAAGAGCTCTCGTCTCATTTCTCCCAGGCCTTTTCTGTACCAGAAAAGAGTATCCATTTCCCAGGGCTGATTTGTCGGAGGGATTTTTGTCTGCTGATTTTGTTGCATCTAAATGTTAGGGTTCCTTGCACTCAGATTTAATTATAGCTCGATACAACTATACTATACTGTGTTGTTCTCAGACTACTAAGTATCTTAAAGGTCTGCTTTGACTTTCAGGATTATGTGAGTAAGCATTTTCTTGTTCAGGCCTTAAATTGAAGGCCTAGTAATGGGCAGTTAATGGCCAAGATGATGGAGAGACTGATTTATCAGAAGATAGCTGAAGCATAAATAGGTAATGAGGCTGCCTGACTTCCTGAATGGAGATGAGAAAATAGGAGCTGGTGCCAGTGTCAGCATAGTCTGTCTTTTTGTCTTTGCCTCTGGTTTGTTGGAGCAGGGACCACCTTGGCAGCCAGGGAATCACAAGAGTTCAGGGCTTTTAGTGCCTTCAGAACTGGAAATGTAGCAAGGTAAATTCGGGGAATGCCTCTCAAGAGTTCATCTTATCCAAGGAAAGCCTTTTTTATTGTGTGTGTGTGGCATGTGTAGCCTTCATCTAGGAATTCCTGGGTAGTGAGATCTACATGATGTAATCTCTGTCCTAGGAAAATGCATCCCAAAACAAGGGCAAGAAATTGTTTACATCAGTTGTGATATGGTTTGTCTGTGTCCCCGCCCACATCTCATCTTGAATTGTAGTTCCCGTAATCCCAACATGTCATGGGAGGGACCTGGTGGGAGGTAATTGAATGATGGGGATGGTTACCTCCATGCTATTCTCATGATAGTGAGTGAGTTCTCACGAGATCTGATGGTTTTATAAGGGGCTTTTCCCTCACTTCACTCTGTACTTCTTGCTGCTGCCATGTGAAGAAGGATGTGTTTGCTTCCCCTTCTGCCATGACTTTAAGTTTCCTGAGGCCTCCCCACCCCTGTGAACTGAGTCAATTAAACCTCTTTCCTTTATAAATTACCCAGTCTCAGGTATTTCTTCATACCAGCATGAGAACAGACTAATACAAGTTATAAATTTTTTCATGTAAAATAAAATCAACAGCAAGAATGGAAATTTGACTTGGAAAGCAAGTATAAGTAGATAAGAATTCCATGAGAATTGGCCATACTTTAGACTCACATGAAGTAGTAGCTCTTTAAAAAATATGGGCTTGGAGGCCAAAGTAGAAAGATTGCTTCAGCTCAGGACGTTGAGACCAGCCTGGGCAATGTAGTGAGGTCCTGTCTCAAAAAGAATACGAATACCATGGGAATTCCAATATTTTGCTCCTTTTCATGCCTCATTTAAAAAAACAGTATAGGCTGGGCATGGTGGCTCATGCCTGTAATCCCAGCACTTTGGGAGGCCGAGGCAGTCAGATCATGAGGTCAGGAGTTCGAGACCAGCCTTGCCAGATGGTGAAACCCATCTCTACTAAAAATACAAAGAATTAGCCAGGTATGGTGGCGTGTGCCTGTAATCCCAGCTACTCGGGAGGCTGAGGCAGGAGAATTGCTTGAGCCCTAGAGGCAGAGGTTGCAGTGAGCTAAGATCGCACCACTGCACTCCAGCCTGAGCGACAAAGTGAGACTCTGTCTCAAAAAAAAAAAAAAAAGTATATTGAGGTTCTGCTTTGTGACAAAGTGTGCCAAGGTGCTTACAGAGATATTGGCCCTCAATTTAGCTGGAAAGACTGTATGATTGAATTTCTGTTTCTTCCTTTTGTCTTTCTCTTACTCATTCCCTCCTTTTAGAAAAAACTTTTAAAACTTTTATTATTTTGGTTGAACTCAACACCAAAATGTAGGTAGTAAATTGTCATAAGAACATACATTTTACTTTTAAGAAATAATGCAGGAATTTAGTAAGTAAATATTCAGTTTTGAAAGTTAAACATATTTTGTCATAAATAGTGAAGGCAAGGGGAGAGAGCTATTTTTATTGGACATCTATTATCACAAAGGTCTTTAATCCATTTTTATGGCTTTCAAGATAAGGAGGGCATTTCTTAGGTTGGTTTAGAATATCACTTTTCAGCTGTTGGCTATACCTTAGAATGACATTGATAGCTCTTTAAAAAATGTTGACGCCTGGGATCCACTGCAGACCAAGTGTATCAGAATTGCTGAATTTGAGGCACAGGCATTAGTATTTTTTAAAAAGTTTCCCAGGGTAGTCTGGGTGTGGTGGCTCATGCTTGTAATCCCAACGAATCAGGAGACTGAGGTAGGAGAATTGCTTGAGCCCAGGAGTTTGAGGCTGCAGTGAGCTATGATTGCATCTCTGAATAGCCACTGCACTCCAGCCTGGGCAACACAGTGAGATTCTGTCTCTACAAAAAATTTAAAAAATAGAAATAGCTGAGTATGGTGGCACATGCCTATAGTCCCAGCTACTCAGAGGGGCTGAGGTGGCAGGATCACTTGAGCCCAGGAATTTGAGGTTACAGTGAGCTGTGACTGTGCAGCTGCACTCCAGACTGAGAAAAAGAGCATGACCCTATCTCTAAGGGGGGAAAAAAAAAGCTTCCCAAGTGTATTAGTCTGTTCTTACACTGCTATAACGAAATACCTGAAACTGGGTAATTTTTAAGAAAAGAGGGTTAGTTGGCTTATGGTTCTGCAGGCTGTACAGGCTTTTGCTTCTGGGGAGACCTCAGGAAACTTAAAATCATGGCAGAAGGTGAAGGGGAAGCTGGCATGTCTTACATGGTCAGAGCAGGAGGAAGAGAGAGAGAGAAGGGGGAGACGCTACACACTTTTAAACAACCAGAGCTCCTGAGAACTCACTCACTATCACAAGAACTGCAAGGAGGAAAGTCCACCTTCATGATATAGTCACTGCGCACCAGGCCTCTCCTCCAACACTGGGGATTACAATTCTACATGTGATTTGGGTGGGGATGCAAATCCTAACCATATCACCAAAGAAGTCTAATGTGGAACCAGGATTGAGAATAACCAGTTTAGAAGTTCTTTGATGTCTTTAGTTCCATCTTGATCTTCCATAATAGATCAGTAACATATAGTGTGCCTTGTAATATATAGCGTGCCTTGTAATTTCCTGATTGTGCTGAGCTGTTTGCCGTTTTTGTGCCTTTGTTATTCCTTTTTCCTGGAGTGCTTTCCCTTACATTGTCAATCTGAGGAGCACCAATGCATTCCTCGGTATCCCTACAGTTGAAGGACTGCTGTTGTATTTTATACATATACCTACTGTTAGACTTACACTCATTTTGTAATAATTTGTTTAGTACCTTCCTCTTGTGACTGTGAGTTTCCTGAGTGCAAGAGCCATATCCAACTCATCTTTCTTTCCCAGAGCCTGGTATGATCAGCACTCTAAAAGTGTCGAATGGACTATCACTTATTTAATTATTACAGCAAATCTAAAAAGTGTGTATTATTATTTTTGCTCTTTAAGAGATGAGGACTTTCAGTTCAGAAACATGAAACAACCTGCTCTAGTTTATTCCACTGGTAAATGGAAGACCTAGAATTCAAATGTATCTCAGCTCTTTAAAGTTTGTTCTTTAAAAATTGTGCTATTTTGTTTTGTTTCATTTTGTTTTAAAATGTCCTGTTGCCAGGCACTGTTCTACTTCTTGTAATACTAAATGCAGATGGTTGGATTTCAAGAACAGTTTGGTTTAAAGATAATGTGTAAATTAGATACAATATATAATCAGCTTATGAAAACTATGGGTGTTACTGAGATGGAAAAGGGAGCGTAACATGGAGTCATAAGTATAGAAATACAGACAGAAAACACTAATGTTCTTACATTTATCATACCAATTTACATATAGGTAGACCTGTTGGGTAGAACTCTCTGTTAACAGATGCCATTGTAATACAGTTCTGCTTCACAAAATTAATCCCATATCTTGATGTGGCCACAACAAATTCTAGAATGAGAAACCTTCATCTGAATAGAGATATAGTATCAATCCTTTGCAGCTCTTTTGCCAGAAGTTCTCATAAGGCTATGGTGATTTTTCAGTTGCCTTTTCCGATGTAGAAAAGAGGGATCATATATACAAGCCATATATATACATATATATATATACATATATATATAAAACTGAAGATGTTAGACTTCCAAGAATTATACTTGTAGTTTTTTTAAACTGAGCTGAAACAGTCAAATGGCAAATATGTGTTTAGGACGCAGTACCTAAAGTACTGTTACATGCATTAACTCTTATTTTTAATAATATTAATTACTTTCACAGTTATCTTATTGTATACTACCATTTGATTGGTAATATTCCCACCCCATTGGTAAACATCAATTCGTTATTCAGGTTGGACTTAATTAAAAACATAAAGTACCTCGTCTTTCTCCTTGTGTGAGAGTTCTGATTCTACTATGAATGTTGTACTGCTAACTTTGCTTTAAAAATTGGTTATCAGGAAGGCAGTCTTAAAAAGTTCCTTTGTGTTTGATCTCTGGGATAGGTAGGCTGGCCCTGGTTCATTGACTCTAGAAGATATGAGGAGAAGAGGACAGGCTGCCATGAAGCAAAATGCATGAGGAACATGAGTGTTACATTAATTCCGCATTTTAATTTCAGCTATTGCCCATGAATAATAAATAGGCTCCAATCTGGGGATTGTATCATGTTCTTATGGTCCTAAAATTCTATGATTCATTTTTGAATTTAGAATTTAGAATTATCTTTATGTAATTATATTGATTTATTAAGAGTTCCTGCCATTTGGAGAGTTATTTTATATTTTTGCATTTTTCCCTTGAATCTTTTGTTTCACAGCTTCTATAAATGTCAGCCTCACTGCTTGCCTCAATCCCTAAATCACATTACATACTGCAAGCACATACTTTACCATATCCATGTAATTTCTTTTCCTTAAATGACAGACATATATATATATATATATATATATATGTTTAACTATAACTCTGAGTTTGTAAGGTTGTTATCAAATTGGCCTTAGGACATGTGCTGTGTGTCAGCTATGGTCATGTTATTAACTTTTAGATGGAAATGGAATTCTAAAGATTGTTTTTTATGTTTTGATTTTCTTGTCATATCTTCTAAAAATGCTCTTTAGAGTATTTTCATGATACTGAAATAACTTCTATTATAATATTTATTCATTAGAACCCAGTAAAACCTGCAAGTACCTCCAAGCTGTAAAATGAAAGCAAGGAGTTGAAATATGATGAAAAAGGCCTACCAGGAGGTGAGATGCCTACTCTGCCACCAAATATGTGACTTTGGAAGTGACTTTTGCCCACACTGGCCTCAGTGTCCCTAGTTATATACTAAGGATCTTGTATTATGTGACCTCTAGGAATCTCTCAATATTATTCTGTAATACCTGAAGTACCTGTTTCATAGTTTTTAAAATCACAATTCATTCTTATGTAGTAATTTGAAAGATGGCATTTCTGCAAAATTACGTTTTTCCAGTATCTCTGAGAGGTATTACTACTTTTTAATCTTCAACTTAAAGTTAATAAATATTGGAATTTTTCCTTGACAGTACCTTAGCCTGTTTCCCCCACCAAAGGAAAATCTTGGTATTATACTGATTCTTCTCAAACATACCTTTTTCCTTAAACTAAAAAGGCAGGGTCTAAGAGTAACTTTCTGAGAGCCATCCTGGCTCACTTCAGTCGTGTTGAATAATAAGCCTGATAATATAGCAACTCAGTGTAATTCATTTACTTTATTCCTTCTCCAAGATAACCTTAAGAAGCAACCATATTGGCCGGGTGCGGTGGCTCACGCCTGTAATCCCAGCACTTTGGGAGGCCGAGGTGGGCGGATCACGAGGTCAGGAGATCAAGACCATCCTGGTTAACACAGTGAAACCCTGTCTCTACTCAGGGATGCCCTCTCTCACCACTCCTGTTCAACATAGTGTTGGAAGTTCTGGCCAGGGCAATTAGGCAGGAGAAGGAAATAAAGGGTATTCAATTAGGAAAAGAGGAAGTCAAATTGTCCCTGTTTGCAGATGACATGATTGTATATCTAGAAAACCCCATCGTCTCAGCCCAAAGTCTCCTTAAGCTGATAAGCAACTTCAGCAAAGTCTCAGGATACAAAATCAATGTACAAAAATCACAAGCATTCTTATACACCAATAACAGACAAACAGAGAGCCAAATCATGAGTGAACTCCCATTCACAATTGCTTCAAAGAGAATAAAATACTTAGGAATCCAACTTACAAGGGATGTGAAGGACCTCTTCAAGGAGAACTACAAACCACTGCTCAACGAAATAAAAGAGGATACAAACAAATGGAAGAACATTCCATGCTCATGGGTAGGAAGAATCAATATCGTGAAAATGGCCATACTGCCCAAGGTAATTTATAGATTCAGTGCCATCCCCCATCAAGCTACCAATGACTTTCTTCACAGAATTGGGAAAAACTACTTTAAAGTTCATATGGAACCAAAAAAGAGCCCGCATCGCCAAGTCAATCCTAAGCCAAAAGAACAAAGCCAGCGGCATCACGCTACCTGACTTCAAACTATACCTACAAGGCTACAGTAACCAAAACAGCATGGTACTGGTACCAAAACAGACATATAGATCAATGGAACAGAACAGAGCCCTCAGAAATAACGCCGCATATCTACAACTATCTGATCTTTGACAAACCTGACAAAAACCAGCAATGGGGAAAGGATTCCCTATTTAATAAATGGTGCTGGGAAAACTGGCTAGCCATATGTAGAAAGCTGAAACTGAATCCCTTCCTTACACCTTATACAAAAATTAATTCAAGATGGATTAAAGACTTAAATGTTAAACCTAAAACCATAAAATCCCTGGAAGAAAACCTAGGCAATACCATTCAGGACATAGGCATGGGCAAGGGCTTCATGTCTAAACCACCAAAAGCAATGGCAACAAAAGCCAAAATTGACAAATCGGATCTAATTAAGCTAAAGAGCTTCTGCACAGCAAAAGAAACCACCATTAGAGTGAACAGGCAACCTACAGAATGGGAGAAAATTTTTGCAATCTACTCATCTGACAAAGGGCTAATATCCAGAATCGACAATGAACTCAAACAAATTTACAAGAAAAAAACAAACAACCCCATCAAAAAGTGGGCAAAGGATATGAACAGACACTTCTCAAAAGAAGACATTTATGCAGCCAGAAAACACATGGAAAAGTAGTCATCATCACTGGCCATCAGAGAAATGCAAATCAAAACCACAATGAGATACCATCTCACACCAGTTAGAATGGCAATCATTAAAAAGTCAGGAAACAACAGGTGCTGGAGAGGATGTGGAGAAATAGGAAAACTTTTACACTGTTGGTGGGACTGTAAACTAGTTCAACCATTGTGGAAGTCAGTGTGGCAATTCCTCAGGGATCTAGAACTAGAAATACCATTTGACCCAGCCATCCCATTACTGGGTATATACCCAAAGGATTATAAATCATGCTGCTATAAAGACATATGCACATATATGTTTATTGTGGCACTATTCACAATAGCAAAGACTTGGAACCAACCCAAATGTCCAACAACGATAGACTGGATTAAGAAAATGTGGCACATATACACCATGGAATACTATGCAGCCATAAAAAATGATGAGTTCTTGTCCTTTGTAGGGACATGGATGAACCTGGAAACCATCATTCTCAGCAAACTATCGCGAGGACAAAAAACCAAACACTGCATGTTCTCACTCATAGATGGGAATTGAACAATGAGAACACATGAACACAAGAAAGGGAACATCACACACCGGGGACTGTTGTGGGGTGGGGGGAGGGGGGAGGGATAGCATTAGGAGATATACCTAATGCTAAATGACCAGTTAATGGGTGCAGCACACCAACATGGCACATGTATACATATGTAACAAAGCTGCACGTTGTGCACATGTACCCTAAAACTTAAAGTATAATAATAATAAAATTAAAAAAAAAAAAGAGAAACCCTGTCTCTACTAAAAAGAAAAAAATACAAAAAAATTAGCCAGCCGTGGTGGCGGGTGTCTGTAGTCCCAGCTGCTTGGGAGGCTGAGGCAGGAGAATGGCGTGAACCTGGGAGGTGGAGCTTGCAGTGAGCCGAGATCGTGCCACTGCACTCCAGCCTGGGCGACAGAGCGAGACTCTGTCTCAAAAAAAAAAAAAAAAAAAAAAAAAAAAGCACCATATTTCTTCTCTTTGGCCTATTTATCAGCCAGAAACATGGGGAAGGTAGGTTCCTGAATATTGGAAGACCACAGAAAATGCAAAGAAACCAGGCTCACATTTATTTTAGTGACCACCACTGCAAGTTTGGTTTGGGTGAGAAGTCCTGTGTTTTGGGTTTGATCCTTGAGGCCTCATGAGTTTCAGCCCTGCTGCTGAAAGTGTCTTGGTTTTAGCCAAACTGTGGAGGAAAGTGACATTGAATACTGGTGCAATGAACTGATTAGAGCTGCTTTTCAAAATGTTCAGGGACAGTGTCAGTGATGCTGTATTAGTTTCCTGGTGCTTCTATAACACATTAGCAGAATCTTAGTTACCTGAAATAACAACAACTTACTGTCTGACAACTGTGGAGGTCAGAAGCCTGAAATAGGTCTTACAAGGATAAGATGAAGTATTGGCAGTGCTTTGCTCCTTTTGGAGGCCCTAAGGGAGATTGATTCCTTGCCTTTTCTAGTTTCTAGAGGTTGCCTGCATTCCTTGGTTCCTCTTCCTCTTAGCACTCTGATCTCTACTTCCACCATCATACCTTCTTCTCTGGTTTTAACCCTGTTGCCTTCCACTTATAAGGACTCGTGATTAGATTGAGCCCATCCAGATAATCCAGGCTAATCTCCCCAAGTCAAGGTCCTTAACAATATCTGCACAGTCCGTTTTTCCATGTGAGGTAACATGTTCGTGGGTTCTGGATATTAGGGTGTAGGCATATTTAGGGGTCATTATTTTCCCTACCACAGATTCCTTCTAGTTATTAATGTTGTTACCTGGATGTTACCTCCTGGAGGCCTTCTGAGACACCCTTAGACCTCCATCTTCCCTGGTCATTCTCGACAGCATTTCTCTGTTTTATTAAGTCTGAGAAAACTATGTTTATTTTCTAAACTTATTTTTAATTTAATTGTTCATTTTCTGTCTCCTCTACTATCAGATAAACTCCACAGGAGCAGAAACATGATCAGTTTTCTTCACTACTTTGTCCCCCAAATCTAAATAGCTCCCAGCACTTGGTAGGCTCTCAGAAGAAGGTTATTGAATGAATCAATCTGTATATAGTCTAAGAAAGCTTGCCTTATATTAAAACTATGTTAACATACTCCTGTTCCTATTACTATCAATAATGCAAACATTCTTACTAAGCAGTAGTTAAGCATTCTGTCAATGGATTTTCTTTTGAATTTAAGTACATGAGTTTCTCATTGGGACATGACTGAGATCAATAAAATAAGATACCAGATGTAAAATGGAGCTGCAGGAAAAGGAATTATAATTAATGCAGACAGTAAATACCTTGCCAAGAAGAATTTTAACATTACCTCAATCCAAGCTGTAATCATGATACCAAGGTGAATAACATGTGGCCCTTGTGTTTTTCACCACAAATTTGCAACATTAATATTTCTGATTCAAAGGAAATTGAGGTAAGAGCTTTAATAGTCCTACAATAAGGATGGAGGAGGGAGAGGTTCATTTTAACTGAAACATCATTTCTGGTAAGCAGAGGCTCTTCCCAAAACACAGTTGTTAGCACTCTAGGAAACTCAAAGAGCTTTAGGTAGAGGGAGTGATGTTATCCATTGACATCACATTAAAAGCAACTCTGATGGAAAGAGTGTCTTTCTATAAGCAGTTAACTTATAGCTGTTCAGTTGTTGTTCATTTATACATCCAGGGAATTAATAACAACCTTCGAATGAATCAGGCAATCAGAAGATCAACTAAGTACCTGGTGCTGGTCAAGTACTGAGGTCTTGATGTGATATTGACCTGTAGTGAGGAGGAGATGAGGAGGCTAGACGAGGTTGGAAAGGCTTCATGGAAGAGGGGTGCTATGCACTGAATTATGCCCTCCCCAAATTTAAATGTTGAAACTCTAACCCCCAACATGACTGTGTTTGGAGATGGGAGACCTTTAAGAGGTGATTAAGATTACATGAGGTCATAAGGGTGGGACCCTAATCCAATATGACTGGTGTCCTTATAAGAAGAGAAAGAGACACCAGGCATGTGCACTTACAAAGACAAGGCTATGTGAGGACACAGAGAGAAAATGGCCATCTGCAGGCCGAGGAGACAGGCCTCAGGAGAAACCAAATCTACCAACACCTTAACCTTGGACCTCCAGCCTCCAGAACTGCAAGAAAATAAATTTCTATTTAGGCCACCCAGTCTGTGGTATTTTGTTTTGGCAGTCCTAGACGACTATAGGTGGAACTTGATCTAAATCTTGAAGGATGAGTAGGGCCGTTTCTGGGAAACAGCTTTGGGGAAGTGTCTAGTTCAGGAAAGGGCTCAGCAAAATTAATGAATGAAAAAGCCACAGAAAATGTTGGAATGAACATAGCTTTTGAACTAAACAGCAGAAGAGAGAACTGAGTGTAGGTGGGCTATGGGTAGGTGCTTATGTACCATTATGCCTGGGGTGGGGAAGGTGATTATGGAAGATCCTGAAATCCAGGGAGAAGGGTTTTTTTTTTTTCCTTTTTTTTTTTTTGATACAGTAGAAAATCTAGGGCTTACATTTGGGGTTTTGATAAGGAGTCAACTTTAGAAAGATCGGGGGATATGATGTATGGCAGAGGTGGAAATGAAGAGTAAGGTGTGGCTCCAAGAACTACCATAAAAAAAGAAAACAGATTTAGTTGGGGCTGGGTATTAGTTGAGAAGAGTTATAGTTGAATGGTTCATGAGGCTGAGAGGTACCCAGGTAGTTCTTAATTTTTGAAGTTTTATGAGGATTAGAATGTGTTAGCAACAGAAGTACAAGATTCTCCCATACCTACTTCTTTAGGAGGATAGCTTTAAAACAGAAGAATTATCCTTTCTTTCCAAAAAGTCTTATTATTATTAATCAGACTCTCTCCTTTCACCTAATCTCATAGTTTACTGTGTGTGAAATCCCAGGGATGGTTGAGGTCACCTGTGGCCCCACAGAATCCTAAGATGTCCGTTCTGGGATGCGCTGGTTCTCAGGGAGCAGCAGCACTGTTGGCCTCACATACTATGTGCAGTTGCTTATGTGGCTTTTAATCTCTAAAATAATGTTTGTCACGTTTCTCATTTTAGTGATTATACATATTGATTTTAGAGGTTTGGATACTGTAGAAACATAAACACAAAAAATTCCAATAATTTGGAGTCCTACTGTTTGGATATAGCTACTGTTCATATTTGGTGAGTCGAATGGAACACACAGTTTTGCTTCCTCCTTTCTTTTCAGTTAATTCACATGATTATTCAGTATGCAAATATTAGTGCTATGGGAAACACTATATTTTTTAGTTTAGAGTCCCTTGTGGTTTTCTCTGGGAGTTCCTAGGATAGCATAGGAAATAGTGAATTTTTTTTTTCTAACACAAGAACATTTTGATAGGTGATATTGGCAGTAGATGTGCAGAGGTTTAATTTTGCTTTTAGGAAGATGTGGAAACCTTGATGAAATTATGTCTGGTAAATTATAAAGGAAATACTATTTTTAAAGTATATCTTTGTGATAAGCGAAAAAGGATTTTTCTGGAGGTTTAGATATCTTCTTTCTAAATAGATCATATTCACCATATTATTTTATTCTTGAATTGAGCATATTTTACTTATTTTCTTTCCAAATGTACAAAACTTTATTTTAAAGGAGCTAGTCACTTAAAATCAGGTAAGATGAATGAAGTGTAGTCATCTTAGAAATGAAATGCTTAACCACTTGAGGTAAACTAGAAAAGTAGGGCACTTGTCCTCTTTGATTGGGTGGTAATTTACTTCACATTGCTGAATGCTTGGCTTCTAAGAAGGTGTAAATTTTACTTTAATATGTTTTCACTTATTTTCCATGTTGAATTATTTTCTTATGATATTGTAAGTGTTTTGAAATAATCATAAGAAAGACTAATTGTCTGATTAGTATGGCTGAGTAATAAATAACCTTTTTTCTTTTTGATATTGTAGTTGACTCATGTTGACCAAGCAAGCTTCCAGGTTGATGCCTTTGGAACGTCATTCATTCTCGATGTCGTGCTAAATCAGTAAGTGTTGAGTTGCACTTGCTTTTGTCAGATACACATTGAATCCACTTTATTTTCCACTTGTAAAGTTTTTTCTTACTATATTTTACTTTGTCTTCCTATACCGGTTAAATACTACATTTGAAACTATACTTATTTACTGTAGGTTATAAAGTCTGGCAGATAACAAGAAATATATATTCATTTGAAATTGAGCACCTATAATAGAGTTAAGAATGTGAAATGAAAGGCAAGAGTTACCCCAATATTTTTTGTAAGAATATCTGTAACTTAAGTTTCCTATGAATGACAGTAAATTATGAAAATAATACTTTGGGTATTGAAGTATCTTCCTTGAGAACAGCAGGAAAGAGAAGGTTGCACTTTTTGATTAATGATTCAGAGGACTGGCTGCATGATATGTGATGTTAAATAGTACCTGGTGTTCATTAGATGCTTTGATGTGGTGGTGGATTTCTGTGAGGTTTCTGGTACTGGGATTATCCTGTGAATACAATATAATTTTAGAAATAGTTGTCTATCTAGAATTTTAGGTTTGGAAGGTGCTTTTGATTTGTTGCTGGATTTAATCTCTTGCATTTGGTCTAAGTGTAGTGTTTAATAAATCTGGTTAGTTACTGTTCACTTTTTTAAAAAAGGGTTTCTATCCTACTTCTGATCATGGGCAAGTGGGCAGAGACCAGGGTTCTGCCAGGCCTATGCTTCTGAGCTGGGCAGAATTGGGCTATAGTTTCCTGGAAGCATTTCTACAACAGGAAGAAAGTCTGAGGCCAGAAATTCAGACAAATAGACTAAGAGTGAGAATTAGAGCCTGAGTTGTCTGCAGTGGGGAACCAGCTAGATGGAAGTTAATTTAAAAAGGCATGTAAGAGGCAAGACTTAGGACCATGTTATCTGGATAGGTAGCCATTAGCCACTTGTGGCTGTTTAAATTTAAATTAATTCATTCAAATAAAATTAAAAATTCTGTTCTTCAGTTGCATTAGCCACATTTTAAATGCTCAATAACCCTCTCTGCCTTCACTCCCTCATCTACTTAATACCTAGTCTCCGTCTCTGTTTCATTTTAAAAATAATACTTATCACCGTTTAATATATAGGTGAATTCTTACAACATTGCCATTTTTATAGGTCAAAAAAGTTTGACTACCATTATTGATGTATGGCCATCTAATATTTGATATTTTGATTATTTATTTGGTCTATAGTCTTTTTCCTACCCCTGCAATGTAAGCTCTTTGAGGGCAGAGATTTTCTTTGCTTCACTGATGTATCCTTAATATAGGGGTTAAACTCCAGGCTGGGAGTCATATTGACTCAGAAACCAGAGGATAGGATTAGCCAGGAGACAGAGGTAAGAAGACTAGGAGAGGAAGAGTGAAACAGCAAAAAAGAAGATAAATGTTTGAGACTAGCTTCTGAAAGCTGCATGTAGATACTAGGTGTGATTTGGAAAGTCAGGTTCTTAGGTCTCTATTTTAATAACTCCCTTCCATCCCTCTTTGAAATCATTGTCCCTGTTGGTAATCTGTGTTTTCTGCTTCCTGACGTCTGTAATTCCTTGACTTTTAATACTCAAACAAAGAATGGATGTTTATTCATGTCCATTCTGGCCAAACTGCCTCACTTACTTTGGAGACATCTGAGTCCAAAGACTTTCTTTTCCTGAAGGAGACACACATATGGTCATACTTATCAAAGCGTGAAGTTTAGAATACTGGGGTTGAAGCAGAATTTCTTCTGAGATATTGGCAGAAACCTCTATTGGGCATTTTTCTTTCTATTTCAATGCAAATTTGCAACTACAAGACATATAAAAGATTAAATAAGAGCATAAATGGAGGTAGCCTGGGCTGAGAAACATGCACTGTGCTCTTTTTTTTTTTTTTTTGCCTGGGATCGATGTTAAACATAGGTGGCAGGTAGCTGTTATCTTTATACTATAAAAATCATGATGTGATACAAAAATGTTTATCTTATTTTTAATGTAGAATTTTTTTTTTTGTGGTTTCAGTTCGTGTATTGTCCTAAGTTGGTTAAGGAGCAGGAACGTGAAGAACAATATGTTCTTTAAACTTTTTTTTCTTATGAAGCAATTCTGGGGCTGTGGAACATATAGAAAATTTTTTTAACTGGAGGAAAATTAAATAAGTCCGTGTAGCTAGCTTCTGGTTGCAGAATGGATCCAATAATACATATTTTTTGATTGGAATGGATGGAAAAGTATCATTACATAATGTTTCTTCTTAATGTTCAGTAAATAAAATTATCTATAAGTAGATTATATCTATAAGTAGAGTTTAACCTTTGAGCAGTAACTTCCACAGGAGGCTGATAAAAATATGGAAAGGTTAAAAATGAAAAGCACAGCCAGTTTCTCTTTTGTCAAAATTATCAAGAAAAGGGTGGGGAGCAGTTTTTCTTCATGGGGTCGTAGTTGTGAAATTTCACTCTTTAGGACAGATGTATTAACAAAACGAAACATATGGCCTGGTCTGGCCACACTAGTCCTAGGCTGCATTGGACCTTTCCAGAGGTCAGCAATGAGTCTTATATTTTATTGTGAAACATTCTTCGGAAAGAAGAAAGCTCAATAAAGACATGTAACTCTATTATCTGAGTGATTCAGTCCAATTTTTTTTTCTTGTACATCTCCTGTTCTTGAAGAAGTGGATAATTAAACTGCTCCAAACAATGCAAGATGTTGAAAAATGTTTCCTTTCAGCAGAATTCTTTGATCCTTTACAACAGAGGACCTGACAAAAACCACACATAGTCCCCCAACAAAGAAACAAGCACTGTCTGTGGACTGTGGTTGGTTGTTTATGATGTGAAATATATAACAATTAGGAAAAATATCTTTTATAGCCTGCTTTTTTTGGAAGGGATTCTGTTGTGCAGCTCTCAGATCCTGGATGATCCAGTGCCTAAATTTTGAGTGTATTTTACAGATTCTCAGCTTCTTGTCTTCTTATTTCAATAACAACGAAATGGTTTTTCTCACTGTATGATCCTTATAGCAGTCTTCTTTTCCTACAGTTTTACAGTAAGTGGTGGGAGGACAACTAGGAACTGAAGCATGACAGATGTCAGCAGATGGGGTTGCCCATGAAGAATGGGAGGTGGTGTGGGGATAGGGGAGAGGGAGAGAGAGAGAAGCAGAAGCAGGGTTAGACAAGGAACACCCAAATTCTGTTCAAAAGAGAACATTCAGTCTTGCCTTCTCTCATTTAGATAAAGCATTTCCAATTAGTTACCCCTTGCTTGCTTTATACTGTGGCTCTTGAATTTGTAGGGAAAGTAAAAATCACCATGGATAAAAGACAGGATCTGAATTCAATTGGAATTGAAAGTTAGCTCTGGAAGAGTCTCATTATGCTATATTTACAGTGTGGCTGATGATGATGATAAAAATAAATGATGAGGATAACATTATAATTAAATGATGATGTTATGTGATAATAGTGAATAACAATAGATATCTCACTGTTATTAATAAATCTGTAACTGAATGCCTTGCTGTTCAACTAAATTCATTATGGTGAATATTTGTTCCCATGTACATTTAATACAAAGTTATTGTGTATAAGACAAATCTGTGTTTGGAGTAGTTTGGAATCCTTATGTTTATTTCATATATATATATATATACACACACACACACACACACACACACATGCACACACACCCCATATATAGGAATATACATATACATATAAACATATATACATATAGGTATACGTATGCGTGCACACACACACACACACATACACAAGTTTTCTAAGCCTCTAGTAATGCTAAAAGCTTCTCTAGACCCTGAAGACTTAGATTTGAGAAGAAAGGAAACAAAGACTTTACTCTTAGGGAATTTGCATCTAGCCAGAGAAACAAACAATGAACATGTTAAATAAGGTAATTTCAGAGAGTGACAGTGCCATTTATAGAGAGTGTCTGGTGTGAGGATCAAAATAGCACATTCGAGAATTGGTTGTCAGGGACAGGCCATCTCTAAGGAGGTGACATTTGAAAGTAAGGGGCCCCCATGCAGAGGGAACAGCAAGGGTCTGGGCCCTGAGGCAGGAACAAGCTTAGCATGCTTGAGAGACAGAAATGTGGCTAAGGAGGTTGGCATAGGGATAGCCAAGTTATTAAATGCGGTTGGAAAAGTAGAAGGAACCAAAATATCTAGGGCCTTGTAGGCAACAGAAAGACTTTGGGTGAAAGTCTAAACAGAGGTTATTGATTTTTCCCCACACTATTTGTTGCATTATTCACTACTTCCCCTACTGGCTTATGAACATTTATTCATCAGATTCAGTTATTACATATATATATATATATATATATATATATATATATATATATATATATATTTTTTTTTTTTTTTTGAGATGCAGTTTTGCTCTTGTTGCCCAGGCTGGAGTGCAGTGGTGCAATCTTGGCTCACCACAATCTCTGCCTCCTGGGTTCAAGTGATTCTCCTGCCTGAGCCTCCCGAGTAGCTGGAATTACAGTGCACCACCATGCCCGGCTAATTTTGTATTTTTAGTAGAGATGGAGTTTCTCCATGTTGGTCAGGCTGGTCTCGAACTCCTGACCTCAGGTGATCCACCTGCCTCGGCCTCCCAAAGTGCTGGGATTACAAGTATGAGCCACCATGCCTGGCCCAGTTATTACATATTTTAATATTTTTTGAAAACAATCTCTTCTGAAGATCTTTTCATTGATTTTAGGGCTTAGTACCATCATACTATTTATTGTAGCTTTATAATGTGTTTTAATAGCTAGTATGGAAATATGTTCCATTATTAGTTTTCTTTTGCAAAATTTTCTTAGATATTTTTGCCTCTTTTAAAATAGAAATTCAGAATAATTTTGTCATTCTTCCTTTGGAATTTATTGTACTGTCACTAAACTTATATTTTAATTTGGAAAAAATAGACATTTTTACAGTGCTGAGTCTTCCCATCCAACATCACAGTGTATTTTTTAAAATGTTAAGCATTCTCTTATATGTCAGTAAAATTCAGTATTTTTGTTTTTATAGGCCCTGAACATATCATGTAGAGTATTTTCCTAGGAATTGTATTTGTTTTTGTTGCTACTGTGGGTGTAATATTTTCCCATCATATTTTATAATTATTTATTAGTGTTATACAGGAAAGGCACTGATTTGTGTTGCACCTTATTGAACTTTCTTATTTTTGCTAATGGCTTTTTATTGTTTCTCTTAGGTTTGAATGTAACATTCTAGTTTGACAATAACATGAATGGCAAATAATTAGAGTTTTTCTTTTCAAAATGTTACTTATTACCATTTCCTACCTTAATCCTTTTTCTAGAAGTTTCTGAACTGTATAATTTGGTGATAATAGCATTTTTATCTTTTTTTGTAATAAAAATAACTAATGTTCATTGTTAAGTAAGTAGAGTGTTGATTATTGATTTGTGAGAGCTAGTCTTTATTGTGTTAAAGCAATATCTTTTGTCTTATATTTTAAGTAATAGGTATTAGATTTTATTGAATGTTTTTCTAGTCAGTTAAAGCTTCCAGGACTAGTCAGCTTTCCCATTGGTGACACCAACCCTCCACAACAAGGCCTGTAGATAGGTTTGGATTTTCTTATTTGACCTGTTATTATGATTTATTATATTAATGCGATATAAAATTATTCTCGATGCTGATAATAAACTTGACTTTGTCATGTTGGATAATTCATTGTTTTGTCCCATATGTTGCTGGCTTCTCTGGTTGTGACTATAAAGTAGAATTGCAATTCCTATTTTTTATCTTAATTATTATGACACAAGCCCCTGCCGACATTCTTGGTGTAAATTAACTCTATCCCCAAGTGTTTCCTTTAACTATTTCTGAGATTAGTCTCTAGCTTTTAATCTTATAATTACATTCCTGCCACTGATAGATCCCCCTGCAGTGACCTGCAGACAGCTGCTCTGCCGGGCAGTTTCCCTTCACTAGTGATGCCCGCTAACATCTGCCAGAGTGGTTTCTTGAAGAACCCACAAGCCCAAACCTATCTATAGGCCTTGTTGTGGAGGGTTGGTGTCACCAATGGGAAAGCTGACTAGTCCTGAAAGCTTTTTAAGAGAGAAATCTTTGATAAATAATTTTTTGATGTCTATTGATGTATTCAGGTTTTCTACTTGTTTTTGAGGCCAACTTTGAGAAATTATAGTTTTGCAAGGAATTGTCCACACCATGGGGTGTTTTACCTTTATCCATATTTATCTATGTGTGCTTCTCAGAAAACTCTAAAATTGCCCTGTTCCTATTCTTAAATCCTCTTTCCGAATCCTATTTTTATTTTTGGTTATCTTATCAAATATATAAACTTCTAGGGACTTTTTTTTGAGACAGGTTCTTGCTCTGTTGCCCAGTCTGGAGTGCAATGGCGTGATCTCGGCTTACTACAGCCTCAACCCCCTGGGCTCAAGCAATCCTCCCATCTCAGCCTCCTGAGTAGCTGGGACTACAGGTCTGCACCACCACGCCCAGCTAATTTTTGTATTTTTAGTGGAAACAGGGTTTCACCATGTTGCACAGGCTGGTCTCGAGCTCAAGTGATCACCTGCCTCAGTCTCCCAAAATGTTGAGATTACAGACATGAGCTGCCACACCTAGCTTAGGAACATATTTGTTGCATACGATGAAAGTCTTTTTTTTTTTTTAAAGAATTTTATTGGCTAGGTGCGGTGGCTCACGCGTGTAATCCCAGCACTTTGGGAGGCTGAGGCGGGCAGATCACGAGGTCAGGAGATTGAGACTATCCTGGCTAACATGGTGAAACCCCGTCTCTACTAAAAATACAAAAAATTATCCAGGCATGGTGGCGGGCGCCTGTAGTCCCAGCTACTCGGGAGGCTGAGGCAAGAGAATGGCGTGAACCCAGGAGGCAGAGCTTGCAGTGAGCCGAGATCGCACCACTGCACTCCATCCTGGGCGACAGAGTGAGACTCCATCTCAAAAAAAAAAAAGAATTTATTTTATATTTCATAAAAGTCACCCATTTCAAGTATACAATTCAGTGATTTTCAGTACCTTTACTGAGTGGTGCAGCAATCACCAAAATTCAATTTTTAAATGCTTTTCATTGTTCAACAAGATTGTTTATTGCCATTTACATGTAAACCTCATTCCTGGTCCCAGCCCAATGCAATCACTAATCTACTTTCTGTCTTTATAAATTTGTGTTTTCTGGACATTTCTTGTAAAGGGAATCATACACTATGTATTCTTGTATGTGGCTTCTTGACATGTTGTTGAGGTTCATCTATGCTATATGTGTCAGTTCATTCCTTTTATTACTAAATATTATTGCATTCTATTGATATATCACATTGTGACTATCCATTCACCCGATGGTGGACATTTGGGTTTTTTCTAGTGTTTGGCTATTATAAATAATGTTACTATGAACAATCTGTCTGTGAAGTCTTTGCGTGCCTATATGTTTTCATTTTTCTTGGATAGATACCTAGAAGTGGAATGGTTGGATCATATGGTAGTTTCATGCTTTGAGAAATGCTAAGCTATTTTCCAAAGTAGGCTTTTGATTTTTTTAAATGGTGCTATAACAGCTGTTTTTCTATAAATTCTATTTTGCAGGAGGGATGATGTCAAGTATAAATAGTTACTAAGGCTTCAGGTTTTCAGTTTCATGTCTCCTGCAAGTCTGGAAAGAGTTCCATACTTCTCATGGCTACGATCTTATGTTTTTGATTTATAGTAAAACTCTACCTTTGAAATCTACGTTGAACTTTTGAAACTTTTTAAGGGTTGGGATTCTACTATTGGTAGAATACCTTGAGGAACTTTATATAGACCTTGCATTTCTTGTTCTTTAGCTAAAGCATAATTCACTTTTTCTTGTTTGTTCTAAGTTGAGAAGTGGTGAAGTTGTGAATCCCACAACTAGACTTTTGGAAGGCCAGTTATAACTTCTTCTCACAGACACAAAGTCTCTTGTGCTCAGCCCAGGGTGGCCTTGTTGTTAGAGGGGCAGCTTTTGGCTGCAAAGTCCAGAGCAAAGGGGAACTGTATTGGAAGGTGCTGGAAGATCCATGGATGTGTCTGGCAAAGAGCTAGAGAATGATCCAAGGAAGAGACCAGTACTAAAGCTAAGACCTAGGAAATTGTTTCTGAAGGGGTATTTGGAAGGAATCCTAGAGGCAACAGGACCCCAGGTACTAGAGACTTACAGGATTCAAAAGGCCAAACTCATGGGTGAGGAGGATACTGTGCTAGGCTTGAGTTAGCTCTATTATAAGGATGGATCCGAGCTTACTAGAGTAGCATCAGGCTCCTGTAACACCTTCATGTTACTGGTTTATTTAAGCTTTCTGCTTTCTTGTTTGTTTTTAAAAAGTACAGCCTTAGCACAGACACATTATCTTTCATATGATTGTTTAATATGACTTTTAGATATTTTTAGTATTACCTGTTTTTTTAATAGGGGAATCTGGAGATTTTAGCGTACTTATGAGCCTGTTATTTAAATTGTAAATAAAATAATTGCAGAATTATTTAATATAACTTAGACAATTTGTGTTTTTTAGTTTTTCAAGGAAAATACCACATACATACTGTTTTTATATTTGAAATGATTGCTGTATATTTTTGTGCAACAGATTTATCAGGCGAGTGAAAAATGTAATTTGCTAGATATAGTCAACACTTCCAATGTGCAACAATGAAATCTTTAAGGTAATTAAATGTTTTTGCATAAATCCCTAGAAGTTCTTTTGAGATTTTTACAGTGATTAGATGTGTTAAAGATTAAATCATCAGAGCTCACTGCTATTTTTCTCCCAGGTGTCAAATTACTATTATTATTTTAATTATTTTTTTTGGACAGTCTCACTCTGTTGGCCAGGCTGGAGTGCAGTGGCACAATCTCAGCACACTGCAACCTCCGTCTCCCGGGCTCAAGCAATTCTCCTGCCTCAGCCTCCCAAGTAGCTGGGATTACAGGTGTGTGCCACCATGCCTGGCTAATTTTTGTATTTTTAATAGAGACAGAGTTTCACCATGTTGGCCAGGCTGGTCTCGAACTCCTGACCTCAGGTAATCTGCCTGCCTCTGCCTCCCAAAGTGCTGGGATTACAGGTGTGAGCCACCACGCCTGGCCCCAGGTGTCAAATCATTGAACTTTGTTAAATTATCTAGCAGTGATAGTGGTACAGCCCAACCACAGGGAACTTTGCCAGGTTTGACACATTGGGTTCCCAGACATATTTAATGTAATTTGTTTATGATATGGCTGTTAAACTATTGGATGAACAAAATCTTTGCAAGATAAAAGATTTCATTTGAATAATTGGAAACTTGTTCTCTAATAGTCATATTTGTTTTACAGTAAGGACTATGTTTTAGAGTGAGGTATAAGGTGCGTGCTTACTCCTGGTGATACCATCTGCACAGAGCTGGCTTAATTACTTTGTCTCTGAAATATTTATCTCAGTATGTCTGTATATCAATCTGTTACTTCACACTCTGAATATATGTGTATTTTCCTGTGTTTCACCTGTTGGCATATCTTCTTAGCTAATGAGTGTGTGGCAGATTGTACTGTATACCCTTGTCCTGTGAGTGTTAACTATAACCATTCTCAGACAGGGACTGTAGCTACCTTATTCTCAGTTGACTCCTTTATTATTTTGTCTATAATAAAATTAAACAGTTTTGACCTATAATGGTGCAGAAGTGATAATACCAGATATACTGCAAAGAAACAAAGAAAGATTAACAGTGACTATTTAAATGAAAATTTTAGAGAAGCTGAAGTCTCTTCTTGGAAACTGGTAGAGTATAGAAATTTAGCTTGAACTTTCTTTGAGGAAATGGTCCGGAAAGCACTGGATAAGAATCTACAAGCAGCAAGGCATAGCATCATGGTTTGATGTTATGAAGGATGTCATACACATTATTGCAGAATGGCATCTTGGTCACTGTTATATGAATGGTACCTGGGAGGAACTATAGCTAGGTACTAATATAACACTATGGGATTTTGCCAGAGAAAGGCACTGTGATGCACCTCTGTGAGGACTGTGCTGTAACAACCACATGTGGGTTTCATTCATTTAGCACACCCCTTTGCCAGAGCACATACTTGGCCCTCAGGGATAAAAAATCAGAAACTTGTCTTATAGTAGGATATATATTAAGTTAGTGTTTTATCGGAAGGTATTTCCATATTAATTGGATATTTTAAAGCAAGTCATATTTGCGTATTTTATTTTAAGAAAATCTTATGACTTACTGACTTACTGATAATTCTTCCTAACTTCAGTGTTATCCAATTCAAAATTATTGGAGAGATGGGGCCTGTAGAGGCCTTAAGATGATTTTTTGTGCTGCCTTTGCCCTTTTTACCTTCTCTGGTTCTCAGGGGTTCAGGTGTGCTTTTTAGCAATGATAGAAGTAGCGAGTAGGCCTCTTAAATTCACAAACACACATATCCCTAACCCTCTCTAGTAGACATGGTAAAATAACTCTGTTACAGGCAACTTCCCTTTAGTCTTAGTCTGGAGAAGTAGCTTTTTCACTGTATTCTTTTAAAAGAGAAATTGTAGTTGCAGGAAGAAAAATGGAAGATTTTCCCTAAAAAATTGGTTTATTGTGCTTTCTCTGTTAATGTCCCCAGGCAAGAATTAGCAAATGAATGATTAATTCTACTGTTTGTGTATGCTTTGTTTCCAGAGTCAAAAGTTAAAATAGTCAAGCTTTATGCCTTAATCAGAGATGTTTCCACATGAAAGTTTAGGTTTGGTTTTTGAAGGTGAAATATAACATATAGGATATTTGAATGACCTTATGCCATCACGCTATCATTTATGAATGGGTTCTTTAATTAAAACATTATTTCTTAGATATAAACAAGCTATGGTAAGTTTCCAGGTACATAGAATAGGAACAGATGGAAAGTTTAAAGAGTTGATTTTTATCCTTACTCATTTTTGTCAAGTGATTATTTTTATTCATATTTAGTATTTTTTAGGTATTTAAATTTTTCAGGCTATATTATTGTATATTATTTATTTATTTATTTAGAGATGGGGTCTTGCTATGTTGTTCAGGCTGGAATGCAGTGGCTATTCACAGGCATGATTATAGCGCACTACAGCCTTGAACTCTTGTGCTCAAGTGATTCTCCCCTGTGTAGTATTCATACTCATGCTATAGCCTGGTTAGTAGAAAACTAATTATATTTGTTTTTCTTTGCTACTATTATTAACACTGTTGTCAGAGATATGTAGTTTAAAAAGTGAATTCTTGACTGGGCATGGTGGCTCACGCCTATAATCCCAGCACTTTGGGAGGCCAAAGCGGCCAGATCGCTTGAGGCCAGGAGTTTGAGACCTGCCTGGCCAACATGGTGAAACCTCGTCTCTGCTAAAATCACCAAAATTTTCCAGGGGTGGTGGCACACACCCGTAATCCCAGCTACTCAAGAGGTTGAGGCAGGAGAATCGCTTGAACCTGGGAGGTGGAGTTTGCAGTGAGCAGAGATCACACCACTGCACTCCATCCAGCCTGGGTGACAGAGTGAGACTCCATCTCAAAGAAAAAAAAAAAAGAATTATTTATATTCCAATTCAATGTATTATTGCTGATTGTTACTTGAGTAACTTGAAGCTTCAAAGTATCAGAAGAGAATTTGTTTCATACTACTTGCTTATTTGTTGATTTATTTACTCATTCATTCATTCACTCATCTATCCATCCATCAAGTGTATATAGAGTACACTTGATGTACTCTATATACAGGTTTTGGGGTGATAGATACAAAAAGATAAAGACCCTATCTTCAAGGACATGACAACATGGTCTGAGTAGAAAAGCAAACAGTGATACAGTGTGTAAAGGAGCATAAAAGAGGTATGGCCAGTGGCACTGGGAGTGCAATGGAGCTTTATTGAACAGAAGTATACTATCTGCTGGAGATAATTGTAGATCATTTTTCTACAGACACTAACCTTTGCTCATTTTATGTTTTTACATTGTAACTGATGAAAAATCATTTATTTTAAATACTTTTAAAATATTGAAGTCTAACATACATACCAAATAAGTAACATACATGAACATTTTTAAATAATTATTAGGAGAACCAGAATAATTATTAAGATAACTCTACCCAGGTATAGAACATTACCAGTATCCCGCAATCCTCCAATGTACACTTTCCCTCCCCACTATTGGAAACAATCACCCTGACTTCTGTGATAATCAGTTCAGTGATTTTTCATTATAGTTTTATCACTTATATATCTATCCCTAAACAAAAGGTACATTTATTTCTCCCCTTTTCTTCTTTTTTTTTTTGAGACAGAGTCTTGCTCTGTAGCCCAGGCTGGAGGGCAGTGGTGCCATCTCAGCTCACTGCAACCTCTGCCTCCCAGGTTCAATTGATTCTCACGCCTCAGTCTCCCGAGTAGCTGGGATTACAGGCGCCTGCCACCACATCCAACTAATTTTTTTGTATTTTTAGTAGAGACGGAGTTTTGCCATGTTGTCAGGCTGGTCTCAAAATCCTGACCTCAAGTGATCCATTTGCCTTGGCCTCCCAAAGTGCTGGGATTACAGACGTGAGCCACCGCGCCCAGCCTTTCTCCCTCTTTTAAAATAATTGAATGTAGAATGGACTTGTGGATTTTTATTTATGTGATATTCACACTCAATTTCAATCATTTTTCTTTGTGATATTCAAATCTTTCTAAAGTTGGTTTATAGAAGCCCTTTTGATTTCTGTGTTTTTTTGACATGACCCTATTAATCTTTAAGTGCTTCTTTGTATTCTGGGACAGGAAGAGAGCCTTTTGCTTTCTGGGACAATCAGATTGACTTTTTATTATATCTTAGAATTGATTTCTAGTTTTTTATGGTGACTAGTTTATAGACTAATCTTTGTCTTCATTTCCCTATTTCAGTTGTTTATTATCATCTTAACTTATTATATTAAAAAATGCCAAAGACTGACAGCTATCACTAGCCTTATTTTTAATCAAGTATTGAACCAACACACAAATCAGTGACAAGCATTTCAATTCTTTGACTTTTGGGAGGATTGCTTTGCACATATTAATTAAATTGAGTGAAATATAAGATCTCAGAAATAGCTATTTTTAGAATGCCATGGTAGTTAACCATAGTAAGTTTGAGGTGATAATCAGAATTTTAAAGAAACATTAGAATTCTAAAGGGGTAAGTTCTTACTCTTCCCAAGATTGAAACACTCTTAAAACTCACTAGTGAAATACTTAATCTGTTTTTCTCTCACAACTGAAAGACATTTGATCAGAGATAAGTGAACCTTAATCAGATTCAGCTTAGATCAGAGAAATGATCTCTGTGTTCAAGCCACTCTTGACCATGTAGAGGAAACAAATATTTATCTGGTGATCTATAGTGCAAGATGGTATCCACCCAGGGAAAGAATGAACAATCTTGCCTGGTTAAAGGGCTTCTGATAAAGCTTCATAGAAAAATTGGTGTTTTTTGTGGGTTTCAAAGCTGTGTAAGATTTTGCTACAGCAGGTTATCTAAAGCAGAGGAAAGAGATGCAACAAGGATATAGTGATATGAAAGTGCTCCCAGAGAATTATATGAAGTTCAGGGGGCTGGGGAGGGCTGGGAGACTAAGATGCTTTGTTTGGTTGGGGCCTAGGGAAGGTGTTGATGACTCCATTAACAAAGGTGTTAATGACTTCACTAACAAAGGGGGACTTCATTTCGTTGGTAATGGAGGACTGTCAAGGTTTTTAAGTGAATGTTAACGTTAGTACGTTTTTCATAAAGATAACTTTGATAGCAGTATGGAAGTTTGATTAATCATGAAAATAGACACTTGATATGTTTTGAAATATTAAATAAGAAGCCTACTTTGATTAGTGGTTTTGATTATCAAAATAATTCCTGATTTCCATAGGTAGTATTCGTTTTTAGGTCTACTGTAAGTGGAGATATTGCTTACTTATTCATAAATTTTTTTTCTATAGCACATTTTGATAATGCTTTGGACTGAAAGTAACAAAAAAGTCTGACTCAAGTATCTTAAAAGGAGATTCATGATCTCGTATAACTGTAAATCCAAAGGTTGTGCAGCCCCAAGTGTGACTCTAGCCATGCTGCTTTGTCATTCTTGGGTCCAGAAAAGACAAAAAGACCACCTCTTCCTCTGACTCATTGTAGGGAAACGGAACCTTTTCACCAAAACTTCAGAGGTCTCGTTGGCTAGAACTGGGTCAAAACTCCTCTTAAACCTTGGTAAAGTAAAAGATACCTCTGTGATTAGTTGATACTAGTCAGGATCACCGCAGAACTGAGGTGAGTTCGCCTTTCCCTGTATCATATAGGAGAAGAGAGAATCACTGACCAAACAAGGAATCTATTGGCTAGTGGCGTATGGGGTGGATATTGGAGAGATAGCTAGAGGGTCTGCCAAAGAGAATTTTGGTAAAGGTAACCTTGAGGACTAAATAGACTTGAGTGCTCCTGTGATACTGCTGCTGAGTTCATTCCACAGCCTTGCTGAAAAGAGAACCCTCTAACTACTAAATGTACACCCCTTTACACTTGATCCAACAGGTGCTCCCTTTATCAAAAATAATGAGGCATGTAATAGTAAAACCTGGGAATTTTTATTGAATTTTATTCATTGGTAATCTTTATACATCTTATTATTCAACCCTAATGATATCTGTAATAAATTGCTTTAAATTTTTTTCATTTTAGTAACTTATGCTGTAAATAGAAGAATAATTCAATTAGAGGTATTGAATGTCAGATTGCACAATAATAGCCCTGGGCACACTGTGAAATTCATTTCTTCAGCTGACTTACTCTGGACACCACCTGAACTTATAGCTTCCTTCTGTCGGAAAGTCAGTATGCCTCAGGCCATTCTAAAGGTCCTTCCAGCACCTTACCTGTCATGTGCATTCTCTTCTTCCCTCTGCTGTGCAGTGTGGTCACCCTGATATCTTGGTTCTGTTGATTACCTCTTCTCTGATAAATCAATCCATGAAGATAAATTGGCTGGTTCTATCCCCCTTCTCAGTCCGTGTATGTGACTTTTTAGAGATCTTCTTGCCTCTTTGGGGTAACTCAAAGGATTGACTCCCATAGGTGGTATTTTAGGACAGGGCAGGATTTTGAGCACTGTGATATCTCTTAAACTTCACTGTTGAAAAAGCAATATATACACAGAACTAGCCCTACTCAAAGAGTTATTTGAGCCCATGAATTCATATTTACACTAGACTTCTCAGAGAGATTCCACATATTCAAGCAACAATCATTTAGAGAAAAAACAAAATCAGCTTATTAATAAATAATAAAATTGTTTATAATCAATAATAATAATCATGAAAGTGTCTGAATTTCCTGATATAAAGAATACACTAAAAATCCCTCTTTTTACAAAAATTATATTGTGGCTTTGTGTTAATTGAAGTCTCTTTCACATTGTGAAAATAGTTACTGTCATTCCTTTTTCTTTTTTTTTTGAGACGGAGTCTCGCTCTGTCGCCCAGGCTGGAGTGCAGTGGTGTGATCTCAGCTCACTGCAAGCTCCGCCTCCTGGTTCACGCCATTCTCCTGCCTCAGCCTCGTGAGTAACTGGGACTACAGGCGCCCGCCACCACGCCTGGCTAATTTTTTATATTTTTTAGTAGACACGGGGTTTCACCATGTTAGCCAGGATGGTCTCGATCTCCTGACCTCGTGATCCGCCCGCCTCGGCCTCCCAAAGTGCTGGGATTACAGGCGTGAGCCACCGCGCCTGGCCTAGTTACTGTCATTCTTTAGCCAAACTTTGACTATGCAGATCTGATAGCCTTGTTGTCACTTGAGTAACCTTTTTCTCCATTACTTTTTCCCTTTCTGGATCTAATTTTGATGTGGGTCTAATTCATATCTCTTCTTTTTAAAGTGTTCTTTTTTTTTTCTGATCCCACCCTGATTCCTCCTGTAGCTTATAGCTCAGATTGTAACAGACAACAAAGCTTAATAGAGGTCACAGAAACTTCCAGTTCTCACTTTGCTGTGTACCTTGCATTTAAAGTGTGTAATCACAGAAACTGCCTAGTTAATCACACAAGTAGGTCTTCTTCAATGCCCATGTGGTGAAATGGCTTTGAAACAGCTTTCTAGCATTGTATTTTTTTTTTTTTTGGAGACGGAGTCTTGCTCTGTCGCCCAGGCTGGAGTGCAGTGGCGCGATCTCCGCTCACTGCAAGCTCCGCCTCCCGGGTTCACACCATTCTCCTGCCTCAGCCTCCTAAGTAGCTGGGAATACAGGCGCTTGCCACCGCGCCCGGCTAATTTTTTTTTGTATTTTTAGTAGAGACGGGGTTTCACCGTGGTCTCGATCTCCTGACCTCGTGATCCACTCGCCTCGGCCTCCCAAAGTGCTGGGATTACAGGCTTGAGCCACCGCGTTAACTGGTAACACATAGCTATGGATATGAATACCAAAGGATTTAGAGAAATAACAGATGTTAATCTATCCTTCCCTCTGCAAAAATGATATTGGGAATCTCAGTGCCTGGATGGAGTGGCATAGGATTTTCTTTCATGAACACCGTTGATTGCTGCTGGGCAGTGTCTAGAAGGACTTTCCTTTTGATATCCTTTTCCAAAGCTAACACAGGCCATAAATTAGCCTGCAAACCCAAGGACATCTTACCATTTTTGACAGGTTATCCCAGCCATACAAAGTTAGTTTCCACCATGTCTTCCTCATTTAACTGTTTTCCTAGCCTAGCGGTTTCAATCCTGGCTACACATTATAATAACCTGGGGAATTTTAAAAACTACCAATACCTGGGTCCCTTCCTACTCCCATAGACCAAATGGTGCAGTGGTTTTCCAGAGTGGTCCCTGGGACCAGCGGCATCATCGTGGGAAACTTGTTAGAAATGCACATTCAAGGTTCTCACCCAGACCTGCTGAATCAGAATCGCTGATGGATGAGACCTAAAAAAACTGTGCTTTTAGAAGCTTTCTGGGTTATTTGGTTCAAATTTGAGAACCACTGATCTAATGTTTTTCTGCATGACATTCACCTGCTATAGTTTTTTCTCACTATCTTGATGTAGTCCAAACCTCAACCCTGCACCGATATGTCACTCATTCCCTTACAGATATTTGAATAGGAATGTTTTTAAATTTCAATAATTAAAAACTGTTCTCACTCATATTCTAATAAAGATAGTATCTTCTGGATAAACCATTGAAAACCATGACCAGATGTTTGTTTGTTCTAAACATGTTTGGCCATTATGAATTACATCAAAGAAGATTCCTGCTGAGCCCTCTGTAACTTTCTGTGACCTGAGATATTGCACTCTTGATCTGGAAATTTGTTAATTAGCTACTCAGTCAGTCACTGTAGGTTTATTTTGCAGTAATAGGGACACGGCCGTGGCACCAGGTTATTGGGATTTTAGATCCAGTAGGAGGCACAACTTTCTAGAAGTTTGTAATCATGGGGGCAGGAAAGGCAGCTCAACAGGAAACCTCCGGCAGTAGATTGTGCTGGTTGGCTGGTTAATGTACTGTGTACTTTGTGATGTCTTAGTTCAGGCTGCCATAACAAAAATACCATAAGGACTGGGTAGCTTAAAAACAGAAATGTGTTCCTTACAGATCCAAAGGCTGAGGAGTCCAAGATCAAGGCTGATTCTGTCTTATTGAGGGCCTTCTTCCTAGTTTGCAGATAGCTACCTTCTTGCTGTACCCTCGGATGACAGAGAGAAAAATAGTTTTTCATGTCTCTTCTTATAAGAGCGTGAATTCTAATCTACTCTCATGAGCTAATCACCTCCCAAAGTCCCCAGCTCCTCATATAATCACATTGGAGGTTAGGATTTCCACATCTGAATTTGAGGGGGAGACAAGCATTCAGTTCATAACACTGAAGGGAATATTATTGGGACATGCAGCCTGCCAAAGTGATCAGTGCAAGAGTTCATATAGAAAAAGATTTACCCCATAAATTCTGGGATCACGATACCTTGTATTTGTTGTGCCAATTATAGATATTTGTTAGATGGTATCTATCAACATGAGAGGCAGTGTTACCAAATTGGTTCGCAGCATAGTCTTTGTAGCCAGGGTGCCTGGCTCTATACTATTTACTAACTGTGTGATCTTGGGCAAGTCAGTTAACGGCTCGTTGCCTAGATTTATCCACTTGTAAAATAGGAGTGGCAACAGTGCCTGTTTTATTGGGTAGTTGGCAGGTTTAATGAGTTAATGCATATGAAACACCCAAAACAGTGCTTGGCATGTGGAGGTGCTCAGTGTGTTTAGTTATTATTAGCTAACAGAGGCCCTTCCCTTTAAAGGGTTGCCATGAGGTCAACTGTCTTGAAGGAACTGTTTAACTCTGAAAACTTTAGGACTAAAAGGGAGTTAGGCAGTGAGATTACTATTGGAGTTTGTTTGTTCGTTAAAAGCATATCTAATAAGGTTTTACTAAAAGTTTCAAAGCCGTATTCATGTTTATTAACTTGGTAAACCTACTGACCATATTTAAAAAACAGAAATAAATAGTTCTGAATCTCTTCAGTGCACTTTAAAAACCCCCAAAGCTCTGAAAGCAGTAACATTTTGTAAACTTGGAGTGCCTCATTTGGCAATAAAAGCCTCACTTAATACGCATGAACAGTTTTGTATTGCTGCTGTTAACTTTAGCTGCTTAAACCAATACACATTTATTATCTCATAGTTTCCATGGGTCAGAAGTCTGGGTACAGTGAAGCTCAGGTGGATTCTCTGCATAGAGTCTCACAGGCCTAAGTCATCTGGTCTACGCTTCTTTGTAGAGGCTCTGGAGAAGAATCTACTTCCAAGCCTTTTTAGGTTGTTGGCACAATTCAGTTCCTTGAGATTATAGCTGAGGCTCCCACTCCCTTGCTGGCTGTTGGCCCTGGATTGTTGCAGGGGCTGCCTGCATTCCCTGGGTGGTGATCCCCTTCCTCCACTTTCAAAGGCAACAGTGGTCAGTCAGGTCGTTCACAGGCTTTGAATCTCTCAAACCTCCCATTTTGCCTCATCTGTCTTCTGCTCTTATTCCGCCATATCTTTCCCACCAAGTCTTCTGCCTTCCTCTTCTGCTTCTAAGGGCTTGTATTAGTCAGGGACAGGACTAATAGGATAGATGTATATATGAAAGAGAGTTTATTAAGGAGTATTGACTCACACAATCATAAGGTGAAGTCCCATAGTAGGCCATCTGCAAGCTGAGGAGCAAGGAAGCCAGTGCCAGTCCCAAAACCTCAAAAGTAGGGAAGCTGACAGTGCAGCCGTCAGTCTATGGCTGAAGGCCTGAGAGCCCCTGGCAAACCACTGGTGTATGTCCAAGGGTCCAAAAGCTGAAGAACTTGGAGTTTGATGTTTGAAGGCAGGAAGCATCCAGCACAGGAGGAAGATAGAGGCCGGAAGACTTAGCCAGTCTAGTCCTTTCAGGTTCCACTGCTTGCTTTTATCCTAGGCACACTTGCAGCTGATTAGATGGTGCCCACCCAGATTGAGGGTGGGTCTGCCTCTCCCGGTCCACTGACTCAAATGTTAATATCCTTTGGCAACACCCTTACAGACACACCCAGGAGCAACACTTTGCATCCTTCAATCCAATCAAGTTGACACTCAATATCACAGGGCTCATGGGATTACATTAGACCCCTTCAGACAATGCAGGAGAATATCCCGATTTATCTATTTATTTTTTTGAGACAGGGTCTTGCTCTGTTGCTCAAGGTAGAGTGCAGTGGAACAATCTCAGCTCACTGCAACCTCCGCCTCCCGGGTGCAGGTGATTCTCCTGCCTCAGCCTCCCGAGTAGCTGCGACTACAGGTGCACGCCACAATGCCTGGCTAATTTTTGTGTTTTTAGTAGAGGCCGGGTTTCACTATGTTGGCCAGGCTGGTCTTGAACTCTTGACCTTGTAATCTGCCCACCTTGGCCTCCCAAAGTGCTGGGATTACAGGTGTGAGCCACCACGCCCTGCCGAGAGTCTCCCTATTTTAAAGTCAGCTGGTTAGTACCCCTGATTCCATCTGCAAAGTCTCTTCGTGCAGCACCCAAATTAGTGTTTGATTGAATAGGGAACAGGAATCTTGGGGGACATCTTGAGAATTCTGCCTACCGTAATACATTAGACTATTTATAGTCTTTACTTATCCCACTTAGCATGAACATCATTTGGAACAGAAATATTAATATGTTTGATTAAAAGTTGTTATCCTTCATTCTGCTGGGAGCATTATGTAATATATGATGTGTGCATATCATTACCTTTCTAAAATTAAATAATTTCTCAACTCCAAAACACATCTGGCCCCAGGGGTTGTTGAAGAGATTGTGGACACATTATAAAAAGTTACTGGTGAAAGATATTTTTGAAAGCATTTATGTTTATATTTTAAAATACTGTGAAGTGGTACATGTGTAGCACCCACTACTTGAGAGAAAGGATGTTAATGTGCTCTCCAGATTTAAATTTAGAGAACTAAAAGGGATATGGGAGACAGACTCATTATTTTAAAGATTCAGAAAAAGGTATCAATATTACAGATAAGAAGGGAAAAAGATGGAAGATAACATTTATGAAACAGTATACTATTCACCTTATACACAATCACACAACATAGCTGTGTGTGGGTGTATGTGTCATTTAATCCTTATGATCTATGTGGGGTGTTATTTTCCCCATTTTACATGTGCTGGAATCAAGAATCAGGGAGACTCATTTGCCAAGGGTCACATGGCTAGTTAGCATGTGGAACTGGAATTTGAACTTTGTTCTGACTTTAAAAATCTGCTTTCTCTATTCATCGAAGAATGGTGGCAGATCTGGGATTTCAACTCTAATCTTCTGTGTCACCCTAAAAACACCCAGATAGTTGTTTTTAATACATAATTACAGATTTACAAGTACCTTTTGAAATATTTACAACATTTTAAAACTTAGAGGGGAAACTTACGATGCTTATTCTGTTATCAGAATTCATTTGGATTTATGATATCAGTTATACGGTATTAAAATTTTCCATTATTTCAGGATCTTTTAAAAAATTATTTAAACCTTAAGATTAGATTCTCAATTGAATATTTTATCCTTGGATAAATGCTTTATTAGAAATTATTTGCCAGTTGGTGCAGTGGCACATACTTGTAGTTCCAGCTATTTGGGAGGCTGAGGTGGAAGGAGACTTGAGACCAGGAGCTCCAGGCTGTAGTGTTCCATAATTGCACCTGTGAATTAGACATTGTGCTCCAGCCTGGGCAATACAGTGAGAGCACATCTCTAAAAAAAAAAAAAAAAAATTATTTGCCATAAAATTCCATCTCTCAAAATGACAGAGTTTACCAATATGACATTCATTATTAAATGCTGGCAATAATATATTTTCCAACAGTGGAATATGTCTACATTCAGTGTTAAGTAATCTCTCATTATTCTTTAGATATCTAGTTTGTTATTCCTTCTATATAAAATATTCTCTTTTGAAAAATAAACAGCTCCCCTGCTGTTTTATGTTTAAACTCCTCCTCACTGTTTTGGTCTCTGTTTTCTCCATGTAGTAAAGTGTTGACAGCAACAGTACAGAGAGATGAAAATATACCTCAAATAGAGCAGCAAATCACAGTATAGAAGCTAAGTATTTTAGTTATGGCATGAGAAACACAGCTGTAATAAGTGTCTCAATAGGAATTTCTTTTGAATTGTTGCTAAAATTGTATTTCATTGTTTTTTATTTTATGATTTTCCTAGTGGATTAAAAAAACTGGAATAGGCATGCATATTCAGGATTGTGCATCATTTTGAAAAATAAATATGAAATAAAGACTAGTTATTTTACTAATGTCTTCATTCTGTTTCTTTATTCTGTTTTTATAGCCACAAAGACAATATTCTAGTTTTGCATTATTTATTATAATAAAATTTTTAAAATCTTGGTTTTTCAGGACCGTTATGGTTCAACAAAATAAATTACAGCTTATATAACATTAATTCCTTAACAAAAATAACATTACAAATGAAGCTCTGAGATGGATACCAGTACTGATGATGAGAATATGAATATTTTTCCATTTAGACTGAAGCTTAGGAAAATTCATATTTTTTTCAGCAGGAATGAATACAATTTTATTAACTTATATGCTAGGAAGTAAAGAAGTGGAATGACTAAGAGGAGAGAACTAGGCTTTGTTTTCACCTTGGCCTCGAGGAAGGTTTCTGTCCATTTCTTTTGTTTGCTGTTTATGGTTTGCTTTTGTTTTATAGACAAATTCCAGCTCAGGCACTGTGTTGCCTTATCATGCAATTGTTTCTATCTTTTGGGGCTAAGAAGAATTGAGATTGGTTAGATTTTATATGATATCCTCCCAAAAGGTTACCTCATACTCTGGTACATCTGTCTTTCAGACAAAAGGTATAGAAACACATGCAGGAAAATAGTATACAGGTTAAATATTTCTTATCCAAAATGCTTGGGGACAGAAGTGTTTGGATTTTAAATTTTTTCGGATTTTGGAAGATTTGCATATATATAATGAGATATCTTGGAAATAGCACCCAATTCTAAACATGAAATTCATTTATATGTACCTTACAAACATAACCTGAAGGTAATTTTATACAATTATTTTGATAGTTTTGTGCATGGAACAAAGTTTGTGTTAAGCATTTTCATGTGGAATTTTACACTTGTAGTATCGTGTTGGCACTCAAAAAGTTTTGAATTTTGGATTTTAGGGTTAGGAATGCTCAATCTGCATAAGCTTTTGGCCAAGACAGTATGAAAAGCAGTAGAAACTCAAAAGCTAATATTGAGGAATAAGTAATTATCTCTTATTTAGAGATCTGGTATATCATTGTCTCTTGAGAATGGGATCAAGGCTCCCTAATTTTATAGGCCTGTGTTTATATCTGGGGAGTGTGCTTATTCCAAAATGAGAGGATGGCATTTTGAGGTTTAAGGTCAGAACTGACTGTGGCCCACTGTGTGCTGCCACTTCATAACTTTGTTTTTAGGATAGTGATTATTTCCTCCTTGGCATGGTGGCCTAATAATGCCTATAATTCTCCTGTTACTAGCAGGTGAGAACTAGCAAGGTGAGACAAGCAGGAGGAAGCATACTGGAAGTTTCTATAATATGTTTATAGAAAAGTAAAACTTATGATTGAGTAGGGATATAAAAGACCCAGGCTTGAGTTGCAGCTCTGTAACTTACTAGTTAACATAACCTTGGCCATGCTGTGTCATCTCTCTGGAGGTCAGGGTTTTTTTTTACTTTAAAATGGCAAATGTTCTTGTTCTGCTTGACCTGGCAGAGTTGTTGCAAAACCCTAATTGTATCAACTTTGCCAAGTAGTCAAATATGATGCGTATCATTTGGGAATCTTTCAGTTGCAAATAACAAAAATTTAACTCAAATTTGCAAAAGAAAAAGGAATTTATTGACTTGTGACGGAAATCCAGCGTAGTTCTGGTTTTCGGTCTCTAGGACTCTGTTGCTCTCTATCTTTAGTTTCTAGCTCAATGTGTCTGGCTAGGATACCTTCAAGCATCATTTCAGTAGGGAGGACTGCCCGCCTCTGTCCTAGTGTATCACTGAGTCTCACTGTCTGGAACCAGCTTCGAGTGAATCACAGGCCCATTCCTGTGGCATCCTAACCAGGAAATATGGCATGGCCCTTGGCTGAGACTGGGTGCACACATGCTGGGAGCTGGGTGTGGAATCCATCTCTCCCAAACCATGTGAGCTAAATGTGAGGGAGGGGTGATTTCCCCTTTACCAGCATCGGGGAATACGATGCCACAAGAACAGCTGATCACTAAACAAGATACTGTTATTTCTTTCTCTGTGACGAAAATGTTTAATGGCTTAAAAGGAAAGAATAAATAATAGTTGGTGGGCATTCATAAAAGTAAAGAAAGAATCATATTTCAAAGGGAGATTATATTTAATAAGCCAGAGAGGAAAAAGACCAGAAATTTAATGAGGACAGATCAGTACAAGGATCTGGGTGAAGAAGAACCTTTTCCTTTATGCACCTTGGAGGAGAATCATCATAGTTAGTGATACTAACCTCCACTGTATTGGGTGACCATTTTATAAGACTGTTTTCACTTCCTCCTTGATCCTGACCCAAGACATAATTCATTTTTAAGAAGGCTGGCCTCAGTCCAAAGGAATGGGATTAGGAAAACTTCATCCTTAGATGAAGTAAGAGGATGTGATTTGTGAAGTGTTAGAACCTTAGTAAAAACTGGCAATTCTTTGTCAGAAATGTATATGTTATTGTCAGAAAAGTAGCTACACAAATTGTGAAATGAATTCTGTTTTTCAGTGACTAACTGGGATCAGAATAAAAAGAGTTGAAGCAGGGAAAATTATGAAAACGCTAATAAAATTTTATCTGGGAAAGGCAGACAGCTGCAGGAGGCATGTTGTTGCTGCCCCTGAGGAGAGCAGGGAATCATAGGAGATCTGGAATAAAAAAACTTAAAAGGATGAAAGTTAAACAGCTAAAACTCAGGAAATAAGTTGTCAATTTAAAATTGCCCTCTTTGTTCCAGAAACTTTATATTCATTATCTCATTTAAACCTCATGATAATTTTATTTTACAAATGAGGAAACTCAGGCTTAGAGGAGTTAAATAACTTGCTCAGGGTTCTACAATTGCTTAATATAAGAAGTGGGGCTTTAACTGGGAATCAAGAGGCTCAGTGGTGCTGCTGCGGCTGCAACTCAGGTATTCCCTGAAACTTATTAGAAAATAGAGTGAATTTTATACATTTTGGTTCTCCCCCCAAATTTGATGTATCCTGAGAGAATCACTTTTTGAATTTTTTTTCAAAAGACAGAATTACATGTCAGAATTAAGAAAGATATTGTGAAATATTTAGCTATTTCAAATTTGGGAAGCAAAGAGAAGACAGATTTCAATCTCCAAATGGAGGGCAGGGAATCTTGTTCTTTAAGAAAAGGAAACTCTGAGTCAAAAGACGAGTATTTTCAGAACCCTTAAAAAAACTTGTCACTGTTGAATGGCAACTGGTATTTCTTGAGATGATTTTAAATGTTCCTAAAAAAAAGTTTCTAAGGCCAGAAAAGTTTGGGAAAAGCTCTGCATTATATCTGCCTCTTGGACTCATATATAGATGAACATATGGAACCAGGGAAATTGCCCTTGCTCTACCGAGTCTCAAGTGAGCACTCAGGAATGAACTGGCTTGTTACTGGTTACTTGCACCTGGTGGAAAAGTACACTCAAGGCCTGACTCTGCAGAACAGTTAGGAGGATCTCAAAAGAAAGATATTTAAAAAGACCTGAAAATCTAAATGGATCTTTAACCATGTAAGCAGAAGCGTCAGTAGCTGGAGCCTTCTTGGGGATTTGAAGTCCTGGGAAGCTGACTTCCTTTCTTGGGAGTACTGCTGCATTGCCTGCACTAAGAGGCTTCTTCAGGCAGTGGAGACCTGTAACCATTTTCCTGTAACTTGGTACCTGTTAGTCTATCAGCTCAGTGACAAATGCCCACATGTTAAAAGCTCTGAGAACTCCTAAGATGAAGAAACTTGCTTAATGCAGCATTTCATAAACTTCCTTGGTCATTTTCTTTTAGCATCTTTTGGACCATAGTTAGGGGAATAAGGCTCAAGATATGACCAGGGTCAGATTATTACCTTTGAGGGCCAAAGTACTGAAGAGAGAATGGTGGCTTTGCCAAATGTAACTCAAAATAATAGAACACTACATTATAAACTAAGTTAAAGAAGTCTCACAAGGTTCTAATTTTCTAAATGATGAAAGCACTTAGCATTTACCATGCCAGGCACTGTTCCAAGAACTTCCAATATATAAATGTGTTCAAAACTCACAAAAAGCTTAAGTAAATTGTGTAAGGCCACCCCTGGAATATGTGCTAGAACTGAGATTCAGAAAGAGACAGTTTGAGGCCAGAAAACTGAAAAATTTATTTCAGCTTTTCACATTATTAGTAATGTAAATTTTGTGGATTTTAGTCAAATTTGGGAAAACCTCTGTCATAATGCACTCTAAGATTTTATGGCATTTCAAGTTTTGAGGGGACAGTGAATGATCTTAAATACTCTTAAACAATATGTATTTTGCCTCTCAGATTAATGATTTTGATGCTTCTGAAGAAAATGATATTTTTTCCAAATAATTTTTTTTCTCATTTTCTTGATGGAGAAGGTCTTGATTTTCCAGAGCCCTAATTGTCAGTGTAGTTTGACTTTGGATAATCCAGCACTAAATGTGAGAATTTAATGCTATATTATTATAAAACGCCAAGTGTGCTGGGCATAGAGGTGCATTCTTGTAGTAGTCCCAGCTGTTTGGGGGGCTGAGATGGGAGGATCGCTTAAGCCTAGGAGTTCAAGGCCAACCTGGGCAATATAGGGAGACCCTATCTCCAAACAAAACACACACACACAAACAAATAATTGTGCCCTGTGTTCACCCACTCACTCCCCATTAAATTTGTATATTATAGGGATAGGAGATTTCCTGAGCTGGTTGCCAGGAAAGAGATTTGGAACAGGTGCAACTCTTTAACTTACTGGAAAACAATATAAGACTGTGATCTGGATGTCAGGGCCAGGGGAGGTGGGGAGCATTCTGGGCATTGCAGGGGTAGTGGAAGCTATCTGGATAAGCAGATGGTTCCTATGGAGTAGGCAGATTTTGGAGGCTGCAGGCCCAGTGCTATCACCATCACAGTGGGATCTACTACCTTCAAACAATTTTAGCTTTAAGGCAGCAGCAAAGTGTTCTTTCCATACCCAAGTAGTTCTTGTGGAGGTTTGTATCAGTATATTGACAGGCTCAGATCTTGATCCTATGACAAGATGGATGTGAGCTCACAGAGACCAGTGAGCACCTATTATACACAGATGCTTAAGGTGGGTGGATGAAGGGATTGGGCAGAGAGAGATGCTAAATCTGTCACATTAACCGTATTTCACTAATGTAGGCTTAACTTGGAATTTTACTAATATGATACAAGGCTAGGTTGAGGGTTGAATCCAGGTTCATTAGGCCTGAAAATCATTTAATTTTAAGGGATACTTTTAAGAAAAAAATATAAAATTATAATTACAAAGTTAAGTATGGATATATTTATAACTAATGAAAAAAGAAGTGATAACATTTTTAAAAGCTGACAGGTACCACAAAAACCTACATATATAACATAAATACCACAAAAACCTAGAAATATAACATTTAAAAATGAATTGCTTGATACACTACTGTAATATTTCATTGTAATTTATATGCTGTGGCTGCATACTTTCTAATCATTTCTCTTAAGGTAACAGTCATTTTGAAATATCACTGTCTAGCTTTTGAATGTGTTTGCTCTTGCTTTTCTAGTTCTTTTAATCACTTCTTTTTTCATTAGTTATAAATATATCCATGCTTAACTTTGTAATTATAATTTTATATTTTTTTCTCGACACATACACTCTCCCAAGACTAAACCAGGAAGAAGTTGAATCTCTGAATAGACCAATAACAGGATCGGAAATTGTGGCAATAATCAATAGCTTACCAACCAAAAAGTGTCCAGGACCAGATGGATTCACAGCCGAATTCTACCAGAGGTGCAAGGAGGAATGGTACCATTCCTTCTGAAACTATTCCAATCAATAGAAAAAGAGGGAATCCTCCCTAACTCATTTTATGAGGCCAGCATCATCCTGATACCAAAGCCGGGCAGAGACACAACGAAAAAAGAGAATTTTAGACCAATATCCTTGATGAACATTGATGCAAAAATCCTCAGTAAAATACTGGCAAACTGAATCCAGCAGCACATCAAAAAGCTTATCCACCATGATCAAGTGGGCTTCATCCCTGGGATGCAAGGCTGGTTCAATATATGCAAATCAATAAATGTAATCCAGCCTATAAACAGAACCAAAGACAAAAACCACATGATTATCTCAATAGATGCAGAAAAGGCCTTTGACAAAATTCAACAGCCCTTCATGCTAAAAACTCTCAATAAATTAGGTATTGATGGGACGTATCTCAAAATAATAAGAGCTGTCTATGACAAACCCACAGCCAATATCATACTGAATGGGCAAAAACTGGAAGCGTTCCCTTTGAAAACTGGCACAAGACAGGGATGCCCTCTCTCACCACTCCTATTCAACATAGTGTTGGAAGTTCTGGCCAGGGCAATTAGGCAGGAGAAGGAAATAAAGGGTACTCAATTAGGAAAAGAGGAAGTCAAATTGTCCCTGTTTGCAGACGACATGATTGTATATCTAGAAAACCCCATTGTCTCAGCCCAAAATCTCCTTAAGTTGTTAAGCAACTTCAGCAAAGTCTCAGGATACAAAATCAATGTACAAAAATCACAAGCATTCTTATACACCAATAACAGACAAACAGAGAGTGAAATCATGAGTGAACTCCCATTCACAATTGCTTCAAAGAGAATGAAATACTTAGGAATCCAACTTACAAGGGATGTGAAGGACCTCTTCAAGGAGAACTACAAACCACTGCTCAATGAAATAAAAGAGGATACAAACAAATGGAAGAACATTCCATGCTCATGGGTAGGAAGAATCAATATAGTGAAAATGGCCATACTGCCCAAGGTAATTTATAGATTCAATGCCATCCCCATCAAGCTACCAATGACTTTCTTCACAGAATTGGGAAAAACTACTTTAAAGTTCATATGGAACCAAAAAAGAGCCCGCATTGCCAAGTCAATCCTAAGCCAAAAGAACAAAGCTGGAGGCATCAAGCTACCTGACCTCAAACTATACTACAAGGCTACAGTAACCAAAACAGCATGGTACTGGTATCAAAACAGACATATAGATCAATGGAACAGAACAGAGCCCTCAGAAATAACGCCCCATATCTACAACTATCTGATCTTTGACAAACCTGAGAAAAACCAGCAATGGGGAAAGGATTCCCTATTTAATAAATGGTGCTGGGAAAACTGGCTAGCCATATGTAGAAAGCTGAAACTGAATCCCTTCCTTACACCTTATACAAAAATTAATTCAAGATGGATTAAAGACTTCAACTTTAGACCTAAAACCACAAAAATCCTAAAAGAAAACCTAGGCATTACCATTCTGGACATAGGCATGGGCAAGGACTTCGTGTCTAAAACACCAGAAGCAATGGCAACAAAAGCCAAAATTGACAAATGGGATCTAATTAAACTAAAGAGCTTCTGCACAGCAAAAGAAACTATCATCAGAGTGAAAAGGCAACCTACAAAATGGGAGAAAATTTTTGCAACCTACTCATCTGGCAAAGGGCTAATATCCACAATCTACAACGAACTCAAACAAATGTACAAGAAAGAAACAAACAGCCCCATCAAAAAGTGGGCAAAGGATATGAACAGACACTTCTCAAAAGAAGACATTTATGCAGCCAAAAAACACATGAAAAAATGCTCATCATCACTGGCCATCAGAGAAATGCAAATCAAAACCACAATGAGATACCATCTGACACCAGTTAGAATGGCAATCATTAAAAAGTCAGGAAACAACAGGTGCTGGAGAGGATGTGGAGAAATAAGAACACTTTTACACTGTTGGTGGGACTGTAAACTAGTTCAACCATTGTGAAAGTCAGTGTGGTGATTCCTCAGGGATCTAGAACTAGAAATACCATTTGACCCAGCCATCCCATTACTGGGTATATACCCAAAGGACTATAAATCGTGCTGCTATAAAGACACATGCACACGTATGTTTATTGCAGCACTATTCACAATAGCAAAGACTTGGAACCAAGGCAAATGTCCAACAATGATAGACTGGATTAAGAAAATGTGGCACATATACACCATGGAATACTATGCAGCCATAAAAAATGATGAGTTCATGTCCTTTGTAGGGACATGGATGAAATTGGAAATCATCATTCTCAGTAAACTATCGCGAGGACAAAAAACCAAACACTGCATGTTCTCACTCATAGGTGGGAATTGAACAATGAGAACACATGGACACAGGAAGGGGAACATCACACTCTGGGGACTGTTGTGGGGTGGGGGTAGGGGGTATAGCATTAGGAGATATACCTAATGCTAAATGACGAGTTAATGGGTGCAGCACACCAGCATGGCACATGTATAAATATGTAACTAACCTGCACATTGTGCACATGTACCCTAAAACTTAAAGTATAATAATAATAATAAAAAGAAAAAAAAGAAAAAGAAATATCACTGTCTATACTGAGAATATAGAGATCCAAACTTTCCAGTTAGCATGGTTGTTTCAAATTTATTTTCAATTATTGATAGTTCAGAAAAATTTATTTCAGCTTTTCACCCTGTTATTAGTAATGCAAATTTTGTGGATTTTAGTCAAATTTGGGAAAACCTCTGTCATAATGCAGTCTAAGATTTTATGGCATTTCAAGTTTTGAGGGGACAGTGAATGATCTTAAATACTCTGAATTAATGACCCTCATGACACAGTTTGTCATCACTGTCCTCATTCATTAGGATACCAAGAGTTTTGCATTAGCTTCATTGATGTCAGTATTTCACGACAAATCAGTCAGAAATTTAAATTTTCTGGTATGCTCGTATGATTAACTTCTCTTCATAATTAGATTGTTAAACAACCCAAGAGCTTATTCATTAATTTCAATTGGTTACGTGGCCGTTTTTTGTCACTTTTGTTTCGTAGTTCATTAATTTTTTGTCTGAATTATTTTATTTTAGTTGTTTAATGAATTTTTTCCAAAATGACAAAAGAAGTAGTCTTTGCTGTATATAGAAATCAGGCATCATAATTTTTCACTAATTTTTTTGAAATGCCTTTTAAAGTCATAGTTAAAATAGTGTATTCAAACTTCACCAAATATGCTATTCTAATAAAAAAAAGTGTGCATTTATATTGAGTTTATTTTTGACAGGAGTGCACTTTGAATTTTGATTAGGTGTCTGTGATAATGGAATTCTCTGCTTATTATTTTAGACATCTGGTGACTGGAAAAATTTTCCATAGACTAGCTTTCATTTTAAACCTTTTATCCCTACTACCCTATCCTTCAGTTGGAGGCATCATGGGGTGCATCCCTGTGGTAAGAGGTCTTTGGCCCTGCACCTTGTTTTGTTGATTGAGTCAGCACAGTGGGCTCTAAGAATGTATCTGGATGTCATTTCTACACTGCTAAGGCCAGCAGTAACTTTACTGTACACAATAGTGATGTGAACCACGTAAGTGTTTCCCTAACTCTACTTTTCATTTGTCTGAATGCCAAAAATGTCTACAACCATTCCAACCCGTTATGGTTGAATTTCTCTCTTTTTTTTTTTTCAAATATAAATAGAACCATGTGAACATATTTCTAGGGTCTCTCTATAGAACTTGTAAGGGAACTGTCCTTGGAAGAGGCTCTTAGGTTCATGGTGAGCCTACTTCTGGCTATGTTTCACTTGGAACAAATCACCTAAAGAACCGTGAAAGGACAGGCCATGGAACACTGGCTATAAGGTGCCAGAACTGACCTAAATTTCAAATGTGTCTGATAAAATTATCACAGGTTTTTCATCTGAAGTGGTTGTTTATGAATTTGCTTTAAGACTTTTTTTGCAGGTGATGGACACCCGCTTTTAACTAGTTATGGCTTTGGTAGAAAGAATTTACTGGCTCAGGTAACAAACCACTGGAAGGTAAGCAGGTTGGAAGTAGCCTAAAGGTCACCTGGATTTATATATTCGAACAGTGTCATATCTGTTAATCTGTTTCTTTCTTTTCCCATCTCTCTTTTTCTATGTTAGTTTTATTCTCTACTCCCGAAAAAGGCCTTTTTCTTAAAAAATGATTGCAGGCAGTGTGGGGTTCTATAGTCTGAAAGGCCTAAAGGAACTTCTTTTCCAGCTCCTAGTGGGAACACCCTTGGAATGACTCTGGCCAGCTTGGGTGATGTGCCCACCTCAACTTTTCTGTGTCTTTCCATGAGTCTAGCAAGTGATAGAACATTGTGATTGGCATGTGGTGGGTTGGAATAGAAGAGCAGGTCCCCCAGAAAAGCAGGGTGTCATTTTGGTAAGTCAAAACCATAATTGTCCACTGTAGTAACTGAGGCCAAGGCTTGGTGTGGAGGTGGCATGGAAGTCATCAACTGATGAAACCTACTGTGTGGGGTGCCACTCCTCGTGTATATGTAACTTATCCCCATTTTGAAGATAATTTAGGCACAAAATTCACTCTAAGTCTCAGAAAGTGTAATTTTTTGTGATTAGTAAATGTGGTGTGCTTTTTAAAGTATGTGATGGCATATTAAGAGTTAATTCACACAGTCCTTCATTAAAGTGTCAGTAAAATGGGACTGAATTAGTTCTAAAAAGCATTCAGGGCTCTGACCCATTTAACTTGGAATATAATTAGGAAAGCTAGTAGTTGAGAAAGGGATCAGAGGGCTCAGAAACTTTCAGAAGCAACATTGTTAATGTTTACACTAAAATGGTAAAAAGGCATTGTTTAAATCTAAAACTATTATTGATTTAAACTCATTAAGACAATTGATATTGAACATTGAAATTAAAAACACTGCCTGTAATCCCAGCACTTTGGGAGGCCGAGGCGGGCGGATCACAAGGTCAGGAGATCGAGACCATCCTGGCTAACGGGGTGAAACCCGTCTCTACTAAAAATACAAAAAATTAGCCAGGCATGGTGGCAGGCACCTGTAGTCCCAGCTACTTCAGAGGCTGAGGCAGGAGAATGGCGTGAACCCGGCAGGCAGAGCTTGCAGTGAGCCGAGATTGCACCACTACACTCCAGCCTGGGTGACAGAGCGAGACTCAATCTCAAAAAAAAAAAAAAAGAAAAACACTGCGTTTTTGTTCTTCCTGCATTTTTGTTCTTCCTAAGTCAACTTGTTGGAGAATATTAATAGTTGGCAATATGTGTCTTTAGAGGGAAGATGAGTGGTGAACCCTGAAAGTAACCCTTCATCTCACTCTGTAAGGTGTTTCTTTCTCTTTCTCTCTCTCTCTCTCTCTCCGCCCCCCACCCCCCAACCTTTCTCTCTAGCTTCTTTCAAGATTTTCTCTTTGTCTTTGGTTTGCTGCAGTTTGAATGATACACCTAGGTGTAGATATTTTGGTATTTATTCTGTTTGGTGTTCTCTGAGCTTCCCGGATCTGTGGTTTAGTCATTAACTTTGGAAAATTCTTGACTTATGATTTCAAATATTTCTTCTTTGTTTTCTCTTGCTTCTTTTTATGCTATTCTAATTATGCATAAGTCACACCTTTGGAGATTGTCCATAGTTCTTAGTAGAGTATTGTGTTCTGTTTTTTTTTCTTTTTTTTTTTTTTGTCCTTGCATTTTAATCTGAGAAGTTTTTGTGGACATAGCTTCAAACTCACTGATTCTTTCCTCAGTTGTGTCCAGTCTACTGATGAGCCTATCAAAGGCATTCTTCATTTCTGTTAACAGTGTTTTTGACTGCTAACTTTTCCTTTTGATTCTTTCTTAGAATTTTTCTCTCTCTGCTTACATTATTCATCAGCTCTTGGATGTTGTCTACTTTTTCCACTAAAGCCTCTAACCTAGTAATCATAAATTCCCTGATAGTTCCAAAATCTATGTCATGTTGGAGTCTGCTTTTGATGCTTGCTTTGTCTCTTCAGACTGTTTTTTTTCTTGCCTTTTAACATGACTTGTAATTTTTTGTTCCAAGCTGGACATGATATATCAGATAATAGGAGCAAAGGTATATAGGTCTTGAAATGTTTGGTTTGATGTTAATCTGGCTAGTTGTGCAGTTTTAATGATTGCTTTAGCTGTAGGTGCCAGAAGTTTCAGGTACTTCTAATGTTCTTGTTTTAATTTTCCTTGTTGAGTTTGTGAAAACCTAAGACCTTCTTCTTAGAGTCTACACCTTGCAGCCCTTTCAGCTGTAACCCGTGAATATTATACTAGAGCCCTAGAGCCCTGTTCATGTGCTGGTAAGGTATGGAGGAAGAGCAAGTGTTCTATAATTTCATGATTAAATCTCAGTCTTTTAAGTAGGCTCATCCCTCTGCTGTGACCTTCACAGTGTTTCTGAACTATCCCCCTCACTCCCTTTGCTGAGACTAGAAGGCTAGAGGAGTCTGTAGTTAGGGAAATGCTCTTCTGTTAGGTAGGATAAAGTTCTGGTAAAGTCCTTCCCCGTGGAGAGTAGCCGTTTGTTCTGGGGAATGTTCCAGGTGTATTTCATGTAATTCATATTGGTTACTTTTCCTCTTTCCCTCTAGAGCCAAGGACTCGGGGGACCAGGGAAATCTTCACCATGAGAACATGGTAAGGTTCCCGGAGGCAAAACTCTCAAAAGTATGGGAACACCCCCTAAGACTGGAATCCCCAGATGTCTCTCATGCTTATGTTAGTCCACAGTCAGCCTCCAGCAAAGCATCAAAGCCATTACCCAAGTCTTCCACCAATTTATAGCATCCAGTAGCTTCTGCTCCAGATAAACTGATCTTAGCTATTATTCTCTATGTTCACCTGTTTTTCCAGATTTTGGGGTGGCAGTTTGCCCTGTGACTCTGTTCTCTGATAGGTTCAAGAAAAGTCATTGATTTTTAGTTTGTTCAGCTTTTTTTCCTTGTGAAAATGAGGGTAATGACTTCTAAGCTCCTTACATGCTGGAACAGAAACTGGAAATCTTTATATTTTCAATAGATTATATTTTTTTCTGAACTTTCTTATTAATTTTCATTTTTTGTCACAGAGTCTTGCTGTGTCACCCAGGCTGGAGTGCAGTGGTACAGTCATAGCTAACTGCAGCCTCAAACTCCTGGGCTCAAGGGATCTTCCCGCATCAGCCTCCTGAGTAGCTAGGATTACAGGTACACAGCACCATGCCTGGCTAAATTTTTTATTTTTATTTTATGTAGTCAGGATCTTGCTCTGTTGCTCAAGCTGGTCTCAAACTCTTGGCCTCAAGTGATCCATGCCTTGCCTCCCAAAGTGTTGGGATTACAGGCATGAGCCACCATGCCTGGCCATTTCTTGAACCTTCTGAATGTTATGTGGAAATGAGTGATTTTCACTGATGTTACTATGTTCATACTCATAGGAAAAGTGTTTCCCACACTCATGTTTCAACTTTACTAGAGTGTAAGGTTGATGATGAGAGCGATTTGTCTCGATTCTTTACCCAAATGACGTGAATTATAGGTACTCAAAAATATTCATGGAAAGGATAAATATTAGTTGTATCTGAGTACCACTATCTTTTTTCTTGAAATTAATTCCCTTTTAAAATCTTAAATACCTACTGCCCTCTCCTTCTAAGGAGTAACATCTATGAAATCATAGGTTTGATATGCTAGTTGTCTATTTTTTTCTGATATATGTTAGTATGATTTCCTAAAGATTAGAATAAAAGTTTCCTAAAATCATCCCGTATCTATCTAGTGGCATGTGTACCCATGATGGAAAACACTCCTCTAAGCTGATGAATAACATGTAGCTGTATACTGATTTTTATGGGTTCTGTCAAAAATTAGCTGTTAAACAAAAACACATTGTCCCAAGTAGGGCAGGACAGAGTCTCTCTGATTCTGCATAGGCGTGACAATATAATGGGCCCAATGCTGCTTCTATTCTAGGAAGGTTCAACTTTCTCCCAACTCCCCATCATAAACTTTTTCATATTTTATTGCACCATTCTTTAAATCTGAAAGGCAGGTGAGGAAGTTTTTTCAGCAGGCACATTATCAAGAAGTTATATACTTTTGATTGGATGAAGTGGCTCATACCTGTAATCCCAGCACTTTGGGAGGCTGAGGTGAGTAGAGCACCTGAGGTCAGGAATTTGACACTAACCTAGCCAACATGGCAAAAACCCGTCTCTACTAAAAATACAAAAATTAGTCAGGGGTGGTGGCAGACACCTGTAATCCCAGCTACTCAGGAGGCTGAAGCAGGAGGTAACAAAGAAAAAAAAGTTATATACTTTCTGGCAACACTGGGCCCTCTAAGAATTTGCCACATCAAACTGAGAAGTTGCTTTGAGAGCTTTCTGGCAGAAGGAGCTTTTGCAGAGGTCACATTGACCAAGTCATCATTCCATTGAGATATGTGGTATTCTAGTGATTCCCAAATGCTGATCCTCAGATTGGCTGCAGCAGAATCACTTGGATAACTTTCGAAGAAATAATTCCTAAGCAAAGTCCCACCCACAGAGATTCTGAGTAGATCTGGTGGAGGAAGCCTGGGAATCCACAGGTTTGTAGAACTCTCCAGGTGATTCTGCTACAGAGCCATGATGCCGTATGCTCTAGTCTATGCAGTGATCATTGATACAGGGTAGAACTTTAAGAGTTCAACATACACTGACATTTCTTCTCATCTTGAATAAAGTAACAAAGGTTTAATAAAGAGAAAAAGAAATGGATTGTGGATACTAAATAATACCTTTGTTCTGAAGAAGACAATGAAAAGAACTTTAACAACCATTTAAGAAGCAGTTAGGGGTTAAAGATGATTGAGTTGATTTGAACCCTAGTAAGTGTTATCTGTTGATTGGAGAGCACTTAATAAATATTAATTATGAAGTAAATAAATTTTACCTTGCTCTTCCAGAGGTGGAAAGAGAATAGTAAAATGCTTAAATAATTACCCCACTTCATGCCATATTATAGCAAAATAAAGCAACTGTGGATTCTGTCTCTGCTCATGTAACCAGGCTGTATTCACCATCTCTGCTGCCCTTAGTTGTACATTTGGAATCAATCATCACAGGCATGCATAGCTGCAAGCATGTGGTTTCAGGAAAGAGGTTCAGAAAAGCTAAGTGGTAAAAGGAATATGGTTTGATCAAATAAAAAAGCTGCATTCATGAAACTGGAGGAGGAAATGGAAACAGACCTCCAAACATCACATTTTATCTTAGTACGTTAAGTGTCTTTTTACCAAAGCCAAGCAAAGCCCAGAAAATACTAAAAGCTTGGCTTCAGAAGCCAGGCAGCTTGGATTTTTCTTGGATGCCCTATGTTCCAACAAATGATGAAGTTTAATATTCTCATATATTGTTCTTTTATTACTAATTTAAGAACCTACATTTCATTTTGCGTAGTGAAATTTGTGGGGAGCAGAGGCATTATTGTGTTTTCTCTTTGAGTTTTTGTTTTTGATTAAAGTTATGTATTTACATTTTTTAGTGAATTAATTTGTGGTACACTTTTCCCATGAGACAACTGCTTTCAAATCCTTCTTTTTTTTACTTTTTCTTCATATAACAAATGTATATATGAATGACTGAACTAGAAAATATTATTTTCCTTTTCCCTAAAGCTGTGTTTCTCAAGGTATATTTTCTGATTGCTTTCACTGGAATTGGCTGATATGATTATTACAAATGAGGAGTCCTGGGTCCCATTCCAGGCCTAATAAGTCAGACTTGCTAGTGTATGAGTTCTAGGCATTTGTATTTTAAACAATCTCTGAGTAATCTTCATGCAAATTAAAGTTTGAAAGTCACTTTCCTAAAGCTTCTTGATTTTTTTCTAGGAATGTAACATTTTCTAATTGTATTTCTGTTTTCATATCCATTGTCATTTGGTTAGGGTCCTATCTAACAAATGTTTAACTTTTACCAATGATGTTAGTACAAACAAGGCAAAGTAGTAAGTTTACCCTTTCTAGAACAATGGGAAATGTCCCTAGAGACTGAAATCTGAGTCCTAGATGTGCTTAGTGCTATTGAGTTAATGCTTCTAGGTCCTTTTAGTGGACAAATTTGAAAATTATGTTATTTTTGAATTAGAATTATTAATGCATACCTTATAATTTATTAAACTTTATATATGTCTTTTTTTCTTATGTGAAAATTTATACTTCCTAAAAACAGTAACATAATGATTTTGTGCTAATTGTAAAACCACTGTATGATGTTTAAGATTACCTTGCATCTCCTTTGGATCTTAGAATATTTCCCGCTAAGGAACTGTAGTCAAAGTAGTATGCTCTGTGTTCTCACTCATATGTGGAAGCTAAAAAAAGTTGAGCTCATAAAAGTAGAGAGGATAATTGTGGTTGATAGAGACTGAGAAAGGTAGTGGGAAGGGAAGGATAAGGAGAGGTTGGTAAATGGATACAAAATTACAGCTAGGCCAGCATAGTGGTTCATGTCTGTAATCCCAACACTTTGGGAAGCTGAGGCAGGAGTATTGTTTGAAGCCAGGAGTTCAACACCAGCCTGGGCGTTATACTGAGACCTTGTCGCTACAGAAAACTAAAATATTAGCCAGGCATGGTGGTAGGCACCTGTAGTCCCAGCTTCTTGTGAAGGCTGAGGCAGGAGGATTGCTTCAGTCCAGGAGCTTGAGGCTGAAGTGAGCTATGAGCACACCACTGTACTCCAGCCTGGGTGACAGGCCTAGGTAACAGAGTGAGACCCTGTCTCTAAAAATAAAAATTAAAAATAAAAAAATACAAATTTACAGCTAGATAAGAGGAATAAGTTCTAGTGCTTTATAGCACCGTAGGGTGAATATATTTAACGATAATTTATTGTATATTTTGAAAAATCCAAAGAAGAGGATTTTGAATGTTCCCAACACAAAGAAATGGCAAATGTTTAAGGTGATGGATATGTTAATTACCTGATTTGATCATTACACATTGTATACATATCAGAATGTCACTGCATCCCATAAATATGTATAATTATTATGTGTCAACTAAAAATAAAAGGACAAAAGTACTATGCTGTGTCAGTAACTTAAAATACTTAAAATAAGTTACCTTAAATACTTAGTCTCTCTGAATAGTTTTATTATCAATTTGCTATATATGTAGGTTTATTCATTTTAGTTTGTTTTCACCTAGGGCTGGCACTTTTTCTTTTTGATTAAATTTAATTCTTGAAATATATGAGGCATATGCATGTCCAAAATGATATAAATATATAAAGTATGTACTCAGAAGTTTTATTTACTTCTATTCCTTCCACCTAGTTTCTACGTCCATCTCCTGTATAGGTAACCATTTTTATTAATTTCTAGCTTTTCCTTTCACTGTTTCTTTGTAAAAAATGCAAGCATATGTGTGTGTGTGTATATATATATATGTGTGTGTGTGTGTGTGTATAAATACATACATATATATACATATATATCTTCCTATTTCTCTTCAGTTTTTCACAAAGAATAAAAAAAAAATTGTTTTACATTTTGTTTCTCCACATACAGATATGGGAAATGAAGGAAAACCTTCACAAAGTACCACATTCTTCTCGACTCCCCAAAGACTCTGTGATGGTCCCATTGAGTTACTAGTTCATCTTGTTCTTAGGTCCTCTCTTGTTTCAGGTCTAAACCAGACCCTTTAAGAAAGATCTGTTGTTCAAGGTCAGTATTAATTATCCCATGTTAATGAAAATGACCTGAAAAATCACATAGTGTATCCTGTTTGTGGGCTAATTCATTTGTAGATTATCTAAACAATATTGATATCAAATGGCCAAGAAAGAAGTGGTTTTGCCTTCCTTTTTTGTCCTTTGAAAATAAAAGGTCCAGATGTAGCACCCAGAAACCACCGTTCTCTTTGTTGTTTCATGTTGTTTGAGATGCCACAGTGTCTTTTTCTTTTTTTCTTTCTTAAAACTTTGTTAACAACAATTAAAAAGGGTGTCATTATTGGACTCCTCTGTGAGGAACCTTTTATTTTGTAAGTAAATAATATGAGAAAATCTAGATTTTTTTCCCCCATTACTGTTCTACCAAAGTAGCATTTCACACTGAGTAGAGCAGGAAAACATAGTAGGTGTATAAAAAACAAAGAAGCCAAATCTCATAAAATAGATGATGGAATTGGAATTTGGGTAGAAATATAAAGCATCTGCTTTATTCCTTATTTGCAACATTTGTTGACAATAAGGCACATTGTGAAGAAAGAAACCAATCTTTCCAAAGAAGATTTTGCAATTGAACTCACTCTTTAAGATTCCCAATGGTATGTTCGCTTCCTATTTTACTGCTTATGGCACACAAAAGTGAGAACATGAAAATCCCTGGAGGTCCAATGTTGTTTAAATTGTTTCTTAGCAGTGAATAATGGCTCCTTAGGAATAAATATGTGCATTTTACATGGCAATCTATAGGAGGCAAATTGCATACTTAATTTCCGAGAAATAACTGAATATAGTAATGTTTACATAAAGCTTTGGACAAAGGTATTATCAGCACACATTGCTTTTCATAGATAGCTTATGAGCTCTATAGCTTTTTTGTATAAAAAGTTTTAGTATAACGTAAGAGTATTTATCTCATGGCATATTATACATAGTGGTTTTATTTTTTGCCATCTATAAAAATGTGTGAACTACTAAACCAAAAAAAAAAAAAAGTTTAGCTTCAAAATTATTCCTTTTTGATTTGGCGAAATAAACTTGCAAGCAATTTAGCACTGACCCAGAAAGAATATCCATTAGCCCTTCTGAAAATTTAGCACGCTAGGCCAGGTGTCATGGCTCACACCTGTAATCTCAGCATTTTGGGAGGCCAAGGTGGGTGGATCACTTGAGGCCAGGAGTTTGAGATCAGCCTGGCCAACATGGTGAAACTCTGTCTCTATTAAAAATACAAAAAATTAGTTGGTCATGGTGGTGGGTGCCTATAATCCCAGGTACTTGGGAGGCTGAGGCAGGAGAATTGCTTGAATCTGGGAGGTGGAGGTTGCAGTGAGCCGAGATCATGCCACTGGACTCCTGCCTGGGCGACAGAGTGAAATGCTGTCTCTAAACACAGAAAGAAATAAATACACAAAGTTTAGCATACTGACTTTGAAATTTATAATGGTATAAACTTACTTCAAAATATATTTTGTTCTGGCCGGGTGTGGTGGCTCATGCCTGTAATCCCAGCACTTTGGGAGGCCAAGGCAGGTGGATCACCTGAGGTCAGGAGTTTGAGACCAGCTTGGCCAACACGGTAAAACCCCGTGTCTACTTAAAAATTACAAAAATTAGCTGGGGGTTGTGGTGCGCACCTGTAATCCCAGTTACTCAGGAGGCTGAGGCAGGAGAATCACCTGAACCTGGGAGGCAGAGGTTGCAGTGAGCCGAGGTTGTGCCATTTCACTTCAGCCTGGGTGACAGAGCGTGACTCTATCTCAAAAAATATATGTGTGTGTGTGTGTGTGTGTGTGTGTAGATGTATTTCTTAAAAATAAAAATATTAAACCTTAAATGATAAAAAACTACATTAGTGTTCTGTCATCTTCCATAATATAGATGAAAATGGTCAAGTTCCTGAACCTTTATGGGAGCTCACAAAAATAGTGAAAGCCATCTCTTAGGTCGATAGCAATTTTTTTCTGGGTAATAGCAATGATTAAACAGAATGGGCTTTGCTGATATACCTGTGACCTACTGCATTCTCATGAGTATTGGTATTGTGGTGTTAATGCGCAGGCATTGAGTATTAGTCATGGCAAGGGACAAATATGTGTTCTCTAACTGCAAATGTAAAAGAAACTGACAATGACAATTACAAGCTCATTAGTATATTTTTTTCCTGGGACCTCATTCAGGCCAGAACCACCATCTCTTTCCATTGTAATTTGGGATTGGTTGGCTAAGGCCTAACAAAATGGGTTTTTAAGTCGCTTTGCCTGTGGTTTGTTGAGAAGGGTGGGCTGGTGCCACAATCATGTGACAATACTCCACAGGGGGTTCTCCATGCTTGGAGGAGGATGCATATTTGCCAAGGGGATGGGTTTTGTGATTTGTACTTCTGGGCTTTCACTGGGAGAGCAGAGGCAACTTTTGTCTTGGTTTGTTTCCTCCAATGTGTATCGACTTTGGCTGTACTTCTTCCTTCACTATTCCAAGCCACCCTGACAGTACCACTTCTGAAATTCCACCAGGTGAATGCTCATTAAACCTTTGACCTCTTCCACTGCATTGCAGTGGAATAGGCCCAGGCAGTCCCTGAGATCAGCAGATTATTTGTGCCAGGATAACATATATTTTTAGAATTTTAAATTTTATGTATTTTGTATTCATATACTATGTAATTCAAAATAGGATTATTCCAGGAAAGTTTATTTGCAGTGAGACCATTTACAAAAGCATGGGGGTAAGAGAACCCCAATGGATAATGCAGAAACCTGGCTTTTAGTACCCTAGTTGGGGATGAGGAGAGGGAGTGGGTACTGGAACTTAAGGGGTGAGTTCTGGAATTTAGGGAGTGAATTTTACTCTAGAGTCAGAAACCCCTGAGAGGAACCACAATCTTCTTTGGAGAGACAGCCAACTCCAGGGGACTATGGTCAAGAGAGCCAGGAAATAAATACTTTGTCTTCACTAATTTTTCTCCTCTTATCTTCTGTCCTGCCTTCCATCATCCAGTCTTACCAGAAACCAGAAGGCAGGGAACTCTTTGCTATGAACCATAAAGATCAGCCTCTTGGGGCACAGGGCAGTGTGGCAAGTGAATCACAAGGAAATGGAAATTCCTAGCATAAAAGAAGTATGTGAGGCTCTTTCCTACCTTGGCACCTAGTTCTCCTCTGCAAAAGCAACCATTTCACCAGAGCCTTCCAGAGACCTTAATCCACTCTTGTTATTTTGTAAGTAAACTGAGGAGTGGGGATTATTTTTACAGAGTTTTAAATTTGCCTAAAGCAAACCTTTTTGCTGGGAAGAAACCCCTGGTATGTGCCAAAGGTTTGCTGAGGGTCACAAAAGACAATATGACACATATCCTGTTTCTGAATTCTGGACACTTTGTATACTCCATTTTGTCCTTAAAAATAATAAATAGGTTAAGTTTTTGTGTTATTGCCTTATGTTTTCTATTAGCGATCTGGCTCAGAAATAAAACATGTAAAAATATATTGGCTGTTTTCAGACAAGTAATTATAGCATTTTTTCTTCAATGGACTTTTCAGTGGTTCTAAAGCACAGTTTCCAGACCCACTGATCTGAATGGATGCTGAATTTCAGGAATGACTGAAATTGTATTCAAAATATTATGTATGTGTACTTGTGCATTTTTCAGGAGAGTGGACCCATGACTTTCAGGAAATTCTGATAGAGGTTTTCGAGTCATAAAAGACTCAGAGACAATGGTATAAAGTTTAATTCATTTGGAATTTCTTCCTTCTCTCATTACATTTTTTTTTTTTTCTTTTTGAGACAGGGTCTCGCTCTGTCGCTCAGGCTGGGGTGCAGTGGTATGACCAAAGCTCAGTGCAGCCTTGAACTCCAGGGCTCAAGTGATCCTTCCATTTCCGCCTCCCGAATGTTGAGGACTACAGACATGTACCACCATGCCTGGCTAATTAAAAATTTTTTTATTTTTATTTTTATTTTTTTTTTGTAGAGATGGAGTCTCACTCTGTTGCTCAGACTGGTCTCAAACCCCTAACCTCAAGTGATCCTCCTGCCTCAGCCTCCCAAAGTGCTAGGATTACAGGCATGAACCACCACTCTTGGCCTCATTACACTTAACTATTACTTAACTATTAATTAGCTATTACTTAACCATCACTTAACTATTAATGTGACCTCTGCTTTCTTAGAGTTCAGCAGGCCAGACAGAGGGAATGATACCAGATGGTTCATGACATTGCAATTCAAATGTTCTCAGTAACTTGCAAACTAAAATTCAATGTTGTGGTGGACTAATATGTGCTAAATGATTCTTATCATATAAAACAGTGAGATTTTGGTCAAGAAATTCCACTATGACCAGTTAATAAGATGATTTATATTCAATCAGATTGTTTCAATTGGAGTTTACCAAGAGAACAGTGTTTAGTTTAAGTAATAGGAAAGAGGATTTGGGTTAATGAAAAAAGGTGCATACCATTTTGTTTTTCTAGAGAAAATTGTCTGGAAATTTTATGATCTGTTTTGGTGTATGAAATTTAATTTTTTTCATATCAGTAAGTAGAGTTTGTGAATTAAACTACTACACTCATATTTAAGACTTCCTCTGATTTCATCATAAAATTATTCTTTTACATAGGATGATTTTAAATGTTTGCCATAGTTTTTATTCCTGCTTTATATTTATATACTCTGTCTTCTGGCCAAATATTTTTCTGAGAAAAAAATTATAACTTTATATTAACCATCACTAGGTAAGTTCAATAAATGATATTGTAGCAGCATTTAAAAGATTTTTCTTTTCTCTTTCAAAAGGCACACACAAACTATTGAAACTATTAGTGGAGCAATATAACTCTTGCTGCACTTTGTAAAACATTGCTAGGCTAGATTAGATACATCGATTCATTACTTTTACTTATTTCACTTTTCTTTTGCTTAGGACTCTTTGTTTATAAGTATCTGAAACCTGACTTAACCAAAATAATGAATTTACTGATTTTTGTTTTCTGGTTGTTTCGTGGTCTTCTCTTCATTCTTTTCTTCCTTCGTTTTAATGAAAGATTGTTTAGATGGATTATATTTAGAACAATGGAAGTGGAACTGGCCTCAGGTATGCCTGAATCTAGGATCTCAGTTATATCAGATCTCTTTATATTTATTTATTGATATTGTTTTTAATTTCTGGGTACATAGTAGGTGTATATATTCAAGGATTATATGAAATACTTTGATACAGGCATACAATGTGTAATAACCATATCAGGGTAAATGGGATATCTGTCACCTCAAGCATTTATCCTTTGTGTTACAAGCAATCCAATTATAGTCTTTTATTTATTTATTTAGAGATGGAGTCTTGCTCCATTGCCCAGGCTGGAATGCAATGGCATGATCTCAGCTCATTGCAACCTCCACCTCCCAGGTTCAAGTGATTCTCCTGCCTCAATCTCCTGAGTAGCTGGGATTACAGGCATGAGCCACCACACCTGGCTAATTTTTGCATTTTTAGTAGAGACTGGGTTTTGCCATGCGGATCAGGCTGATCTCAAACACCCCGCCTACCTCAGCCTCCCAAAGTGCTGGGATGACAGGCATGAGCCACTGCCCCCGGCTTAGTTATTTTAAAATATACAATTAAATTGTTATTGACTACAGTAACCCTGTTGTGCTATCAAATATTAGATTTTATTGATTTTTCTACCCATTTTTTGGTACTCCTTAGCTACCCGCACTTCCCCCCTACCCTCCTGTTACCCTTCCCAGCCTCTGGTAACCATTATTCTGCTGTCTATCTCTATGAGTTAAATTGTTTTAATTTTTAAATCCCACAAATAAGTGAGAACATGTGAAGTTGCTCTTCCTGTGTCTGGCTTATTTCTCTTAACATAATGATCTCCAGTTTCATCCACGTTATTGCAAATGAAAAAATATCATTCTTTTTTATGGCTGAATAGTACTCCTTGCTATATATATACCATATTTTCTTTATCCATTCATCTGTGGTTGGACACTTAGTTTGCTTCCAAATCTTGGCTATTGGGAATACTGCTTCCATAAACATGGAAGTACAGATGTCTGTTATACCGACTTCCTTTCTTTTGACTATATACCTAACAATGGGATTTCTGGATCATATGGTAGCTCTATTTTTAGTGTTTTGAGGAACCTCCAAACTGTTCTCCATAGTGGTCATACTAATTTACATTCCCACCAACATTGTATGCAGGTTGCCTTTTCTCCACATCCTCACGAGCATTTGTTATTGCCTAACTTTTGGATATAAGCCATTTTAACTGGGGTGAGATGATACCTCATTGTAGTTTTGACTTTCATTTCTCTCATGATTAATGATGCTGAACACTTTTTCATATGCCTGTTTGCCATTTGTATGTCTTCTTTGGATAAATGTATATTCAGATATTTTTGCCAATATTTTAATTAAATTATTGGATTTTTCTTTCTTTTTTTTAAATTATACTTTAAGTTTTAGGGTACATGTGCACAACGTGCAGGTTTGTTACATATGTATACATACGCCATGTTGGTGTGCTGCACCCATTAACTCATCATTTAACATTAGGTAAATCTCCTAATGCTATCCCTCCCCCCTCCCCCCACCTCACAACAGACCCCAGTGCATGATGTTCCCCTTCCTGTGTCCATGTGTTCTCATTGTTCAATTCCCACCTATGAGCGAGAACATGTGGTGTTTGGTTTTTTGTCCTTGCGATAGTTTGCTGAGAATGATGGTTTCCACCTTCATCCATGTCCCTACAAAGGACATGAACTCATCATTTTTTATGGCTACATAGTATTCCATGGTGTATATGTGCCATATTTTCTTAATCCAGTCTATCATTGTTGGACATTTGGGTTGGTTCCAATTCTTTGCTATTGTGAATAGTGCCGCAATAAACATACATGTGCATGTGTCTTTATAGCAGCATGATTTATAATCTTTTGGGTATATACCCAGTAATGGGATGGCTGGGTCAAATGGTATTTCTAGTTCTAGATCCCTGAGGAATCGCCACACTGACTTCCACAATGGTTGAACTAGTTTACAGTCCCACCAACAGTGTAAAAGTGTTCCTATTTCTCCACATCCTCTCCAGCACCTGTTGTTCCCTGAGGATTTTTCTTATAGAGTTGTTTGAGCTCCTTGTATATTCTGGTTATTAATCCTTTGTCAGATGGTTACTTTGCAAATATTTTTTCCCATTCTGTACATTACCTCTTCACTTTGTTGATTGTTTTCTTTGCTGTGCAGAAGCTTTTTAACTTAATGTGATCCCATTTGTCCATTTTTGCTTTGGTTGCCTGTACGTGTGGGGTATTACTGGTATTGCTCACTCTGATATCCTGGAGAGATTCTCTAATATTTTCTTTTAGTAGTTTCAGAGTTTAAGGTCTTAGATTTGAGTCTTCAATCCATTTTGATTTGATTTTTGTATATGGCAAGAGACAGGGGTCTCGTTTCATTCCTCTATATGGATATCCAGTTTTCCCAGCACCATTTATTGAAGAAACTATCTTTTCCCCAATGTATATTCTTGGCACCTTTGTTGAAAATAAGTTCGTTGTAGATGTATGGATTTGTTTCTTGGTTCTCTATTCTTTTACATTGGTCTATTTGTCTGTTTTTATGCCAGTACCATGCTGTTTTGGTTACTATAGCTCTGAAGAATATTTTGAAGACAGGTAATATGATTTCTTCAGTTTTGTTCTTTTTACTCAACATAATTTTCGCTATTCAGGGTCTTTTGTGGTTCCACATAAATTTTAGGATTGTTTTTACTATTTCTGTGAAGAATGTCATTGGTATTTAGTAAGGATTGCATTGAATCTGTATATTGCTTTGGGTATTATGGTCATTTTAACAATATCTTTTCATTTTTTTGTGTGTGTGTCCTCTTCAATTTCTTTGACAAATGTTTTATACTTTTTATTGTAGAGATCTTTAGTTTCTTTGGTTAATTCCTAGCTATTTAATTTTATAAGTATCTACTATAAATTGGATTACTTTCTTGATTCCTTTTTCAGTAATTGCTGTTAGCATGTGTGTTAGCACAGACTGGATAATTTATAAAGAAAAGAGGGTTCATTGGCTCATGTTTCCACAGACTGTACAGAAGCATGGCATCATCTGCTTCTGGGGAGACCTCAGGGAACTTTTACTCATGGCAGAAGGCAAAGTGGGAGCAGGCATTTGACATGGCAGGAGCAGGACCAACAGAGAAAGGAGAGGTGCCACGTACTTTTAACAACGAGATGTCACAATAACTTATTTACCCACTATCATGAAAACAGGACTGAAGGGGCGGTGCTAACCCATTCATGAGAATTCCACCCCGATGATACAGTCACTTCCCACTAGACCCCACCTTCAGCACTGGGAATTACAAATTGACACAAGATTTGAGTGGAGACACAGATTCAAACCATATTAGCATGTAGAAATGCTACTGATTTTTGTATGTTGTTTTTATATCCTGCAATATGACTGAATTTATTAGTTCTAATATTTTTTGGTGGAATCTTCAGGTTTTTCCAAATACAAGATTATGTAATCTGCACACAAGGATAATTTGACTTCTCCCTTTCCAATTTGGTTGCTGTTTTTAATTTCTCTTGTCTGATTGCTCTAGCTAGGTCTTCCAGTACTATGTTGAATAATAGTGATGAAATTGGGCATCCATTGTGTTGTGTTCCCAATCTTAGAGGAAGGTCTTTCAGTTTTTTTCCATTCAGTATGGTACTAACTGTGGGTCTGTTGTTATGGCTTCTATCATGTTGTGGTTTGTTTCTTCTATAGCCAGTTTTTTGAGGGCTTTTTGTCATGAAAGGGTGTTGAATTTTAGGAAATGCTTTTCATTTCAGCATCAAATGAAATGATCATATGAATTTTCTTCAACATTCTGTTAATATGATGCATCACATTGATTGATTTGTGTATGTTGAGCCATCCTTGCATCCCTGGGATGAATCCTACTTGGTTGTGATGAATGACCTTTTTAATGTATTGTTGAATTTGGTTTGCTAGTATTTTGTTGAGGAATTCTGCCTCAATGTTCATCAGGGACGTTGGCCTGTATTTTTCTTTTTTTGACACATTTTTGTCTGGTTTTAGTATCAGGGTAATACTGGCTTTGTAGAATGAGTTTGGAAGCATTCCCTCCTCCACCATTATTTGGAATAGTTTCAGTAAGATTGGTGTTAGTACTTCTTTAGATGTTTAGTAAAATTCAGCAGTGAAGCCTTAAGCTTGCAGGCTTTGTTTTTGCTGAGAGACTTTTTAATTACAGTTTTGATCTCTTTACTTGTTATTACTCTGTTCAGGTTTTGGATTTCCTCATGGTTCAATCTTGGTAGGTTGTATGTGTATAGGAATTTATCCATTTCTTCTAGCTTTTCCAATTTCTTGGCATATAGTTGCAAATAGTAGCCTCTAATTATCCTTTGAATTTCTGCAGGATCAATTGGCTCTTTTCTCTTTTTTTTCCCCCATTAGGCTGGCTAAAGATTTGTCAATTTTGTTTATCTTTTCAGAAAAAAACACCTTTTGTTTTGATGACTATTTGTATTGTTTCAATTTCATTTATTTCTGCTCTGATCTTTATTATTTCTTTTCTTGTACTAACTTTGGATGTGGTTTGCTGTTGCTTTTCTAGTTGTGAAGATGCTTCATTAGGTTGTTTATTTGAGTTTTTCTACCTTTTTTTTTTTTTTTTTCTGAGACAGAGTCTTGCTCTGTTGCCCAGCGGCATTATGTTGGCTCACTGCAACCCTACCTCCCAGGTTCAAGTGATTCTCCTGCCTTGGCCTTCTGAGTAGCTGGGGTTACAGGCATGTGCCACCACATCCGGCTAATTTTGTATTTTTAGTAGAAGCAGGGTTTCACCATGTTGGCTGGCCTCGAACTCCTGACCTCAAGTGATCTGCCTGCCACAGCTTCCCAAAGTGGTGGGATTACAGGCATGAGCCACTGTGTCCAGCCTTTTTTCTACTTTTTTGATGTAAGCAGTTATAGCTAAGAGCTTCCCTCTTAGTACTGCTTTTGCTGTATCTCATAGGTTTTGGTGTATTGTCTTGCCATTGTCACTTATTTTAAGAAATTTTAAAATTTCCTTCTTTACGTCTTCATTGACCTACTCGTCATTCAGGAGCATGTTGTTTAATTTCCATGTGTTTGTATAGTTTCCAAAATTCCTCTTGTTATTGATTTCTAGTTTGATTTCATTGTGGTCAGAGAAGATACTTGGTATAATTTCATTTTTTTGAATGTTTTAAAGACTTGTTTTGTGGCCTAATATATGGTCTATTCTTGAGAATCATCCATGTGCTGAGGAGAAGAATGTGTATTCTGTAGCTATTGGATGAAATGTTCTGTAAATATCTATTAAGTCCATTTGTTCTATAATGCAGATTAAGTCTGAGGTGTCCTTGTTGATTTTCTGTCTGGATGATCTGTCTAATGCTGAAAGTGGAGTGTTGAAATCTCCAGCTATTATTGTATTGGGGTCTGTTTCTGTCTTTAGCTCTAATATATATTTCTTAATATATCTGGGTGCACCAGTGTTGAGTGTGTGTGTATATATATATATATATATACATATGTATATATTTTAATTGTTACGTATTCTTGCTGAATTGACCCTTTTCTCATTATATAATGACCTTCTTTGTCTCTTTTGTAGTGTTTGTCTTGAAATCTATTTTGTCTGACATAAGTATAGCTACTCCTGCTCACTTGTAGTTTGTATTTGCATGGAATATCTTTTTCCATCCTTTTATTTTCAGTCTATGTGTGTCCTTATAGGTGAAGTATATGTCTTATAGACAATAGAACGTGGAGTCTTGTTTTTTTATCCATTAAGCCACTCAGTGCCATTTTAATTTTTTTAATTTTATTTTTTGTGGATACATAGTCATTATATATATTTGTTGGGTATATGAGATGTTTCATTGTCTGTCTTGATTGGAGAGTTCAGTCCATTTAAATTCAATGTTATTATTGATAAATAAGGGCTTATTTCTGTTATTTTAAAATTTGTTTTCTGGTTGTTTTATGGTCTTTTCTTCCTTTCTGTCTTCTTTTTAATCACTGTGATTTTCTCTGGTGGTAGGCTTTGATTTCTTGCTTTTTATTTTTTGTGTATTTGTTATATGTTTTTCAATTTGAGGTTACCACTAGGCTTGTAAATAATATAATCCACTATTTTAAACTGATGCCAACTTAACACTGATTGCATAAATACACAAAAGAAAGCTAATAGAAACTCTGCACTTTAATTTTGTCCACCCTTTTTAACTTTTGTTGTTTCTATTTTTTATTGTACTGTCTGTATCTTGAAAAGTTATTGTAATTATTACTTTTAATCAGTTCATCTTTTTGTCTTTCTGTGTAAGATATGAGTAGTTTATACACCAAAATTAGTCTTATAATAGTCTGTGTTTTTCTGTGTACTTACTATTATCAATAAGTTTTGTACCTTCAGATGATTTTTTGCTGCTCATTAATGTCCTTTTCTTTCAGATTGAATAACTTTGTTTAGTGTTTCTTATAGGACAGGTCTGGTGTTGATGAAATCACTCAACTTTTGTTTGTCTGGGAATGTCTTTATTTCTCCTTCATATATGAATGATATTTTTGCTGGATATACTATTCTGGGGTAAAAGTTTTTTTTTCTTTCAGAGTTTTAAATATGTCATGCCACTCTCTTCTAGCCTATAAGATTTCCATGGAAAAATCTGCTGCCAGGCATATTGGAACTTCATTGTATTTTTTTTTCTCCTGCTACTTTTAGGATCCTTTCTTTTTTCTTGACCTTTGGGAGTCTGATTATTAAAAACCTTGAGGTAGCCTTGTTTAAGCTAAAGTCTCTTGGTGTTCTGTAACCTTCTTGTAGTTAAGTATTGATATCTTTCTCTAGGATTGGGAAGTTCTGTTATTATCCCTTTGAATAAACTTTCTACCTGCCCTCATCTCTACCTCCTATCTAATGCCAAAAACTCTTTAATTTAATTTGCCCCTTTGAGGTTGTTTTCTAAATCTTCTATGTGTGATTCATTCTTTTTTATCCTTTTTTAAAAATTTGTCTCCTCTGATTATGTTTACAAACAGCCATCTTCAAGCTCACTACTTATTTCTTCTGCTTAATTCTGCTGTTGAGAGACTCTGATGTATTCTTCAGTGTGTTAATTGCATTTTCAACTCCAGAATTTCTGCTTGATTTTTAAAATTATTTCAGTGTCTTTGTTAAATGTATCTGATAGAATTTTGAATTCTTTCTCTATGTTATCCTTAATTTCTTTGAGTTTACTCAAAACAGCCCTTTTGAAATCTGTCTGAAAAGTCACATATCTCTCTCTGGGATAAGTCCCTCGTGCCTTATTTTATTATTTGGTGATATGGCTTGGCTCTGTGTCTCCACCCAAATCTCATGTTGAATTGTAATTCCTAATTTTGGAGGTGGTACATGGTGGGAGGTTATTGGATTGTGTGGCTGGTTTCTAATGGTTAGCATCATCCACCTAGTGCTGTCTTGTGATAGAGGTCTCATGAGATCTCGTTGTTTGAAAGTGTGTAGCACCTCCCTCTTTGCTCTCTCTCTCTCATGCCAGCCAAGTGAAAATGTGCTTGTTTCCCCTTTGCCTTCCGCCATGATTGTAAATTTCCTCAGGCCTCCCCAGAAGCAGAAGCCTGTGCAGCCTGCAGAACTGTGAACTGATTAAACTTCTTTTCTCAGCCGGGCACGGTGGCTCATGCCTGTAATCCCAGCACTTTGGGAGGCCAAGGTGGGCGGATCACAAGGTCAGGAGATTGAGACCATCCTGGCTAACACCGTGAAACCCCATCTCTACTAAAAATACAAAAAATTAGCCGGGCGTGGTGGCGGGCACCTGTAGTCCCAGCTACTCAGGAGGCTGAGGCAGGAGAATGGTGTGAACCTGGGAGGCGGAGCTTGCAGTGAGCTGAGATCGCGCCACTGCACTCCAGCCTGGGCGACAGAGCAAGACTCCGTCTCAAAAACAAACAAACAAACAAACAAACAAACAAAAAACCAACTTCTTTTCTGTATAAATTACCTAGTCTCAGTTCTTTATAGTAATGTGAGAATGGACTAATACAGAAAATTGGTACCAGGAGTGGGGTATTGCTATAAGGATACCTGAAAATGTGGAAGCAGCTTTAAAACTGGGTAGTGGGCAGAGGATGGAGCAGTTTGAAGGTTCAGAAGAAGAGAGGAAGATGAGAGAAAGTTTGGAAATTCCTAGAGACTTGTTAAATTGTTGTGACCAAAATGCTGATAGTGATATGGACAATGAAGTTCAGGTTTAAGTGGTCTCAGATGGAGTTGAGGAACTTATTGGGGACTGGAGTAAAGGTCACTCTTGCTTTGCTTTAGCAGAGACTGGTGGCACTATGCCCCTGCTCTAGGGATCAGTTGAACTTTGAACTTGAAAGAGATGATTTAGGGTATCTGGTGGACAAAATTTCTAGGTAGAAAAGCATTCAAGATGTGGCTTCTTCTTACCATGTATGCTCAGATGTGTGAACAAAGAGATTATCTGAACCTGGAACTTATATTTAAAAGGGAAGCAGAGCATGCCTGGAAGGTGTTTCAGAGACCTTCATGGCAGCCCCTCCCATCACAGGCCTGGAGGCCTGGAAGGGAAGAATGATTTTATGGGCCAGGCACAGGGTCCCACTGCCCTGCACAACCTCAGGACACTGCTCCCTCTGTCCCAGCCACTCCAGCTCCAGCTGTGGCTAAAAGGGCCCCAGATACATCTCAGGCTGCTGCTCCAGAGGGTGAACGCTGGAGCTGCCAAGCCTTCCAGATGGTGTTAGGCCTGTGGGTGCACAGAGAGCAAGAGTTGAGGCTTGGGTGCCTCTGCCTAGATTTCAGAGGATGTATAGAAATACCTGGATGTCCAGGCAGAAGTCTACTGCAGGGACAGAGCCCTCAGGGAGAACCTCTACTAGGGCAGTACAGAGGGGAAATGTGAGGTTAGAGCCCCGCACATTGGGGCACTCCTGGTGGAGCTCTGAGAAGAAGGCCACCATTATCCAATCCCCAGAATGATAGATCCACTGACAACTTGCACCATGCACCTGGAAAAGCTGCAGGTACTCAACACCAGCCTGTGAAAGTGGCCATTGAGTCTGTATTCTGCAAAACTGGGGTGGAGCTGCTCAGGGACTTGGGAGCCCACTTTTTGCATCAATGTGGCCTGGATATGAAACATGGAGTCAAAGGAGATTAAATGATTGCCCTGCTGGGTTTTGGACTTGCGTGGGGCTTGTAGCCCCTTGGTTTTGGCCAATTTCTCCTTTTTGGAAAGGGAGCATTTACCCAATGCCTATACCTCCATTGTGTTTTGGAAGTGACTATCTTGTTTTTGATTTTACAGGCTCATAGGTGGAAAGGACCTGCCTTGTCTCAGATGTGACTTTGGACTTGGACTTTTGAGTTAATGCTGGAATGAGTTAAGACTTTGGGAGACTGTTAGGAAGTCATTACTGTGTTTTGAAATGTGAAAAGGACGTGAGATTCGGTGGGGGAGGCAGGGGCAGAACGATATGGCTTGGCTCTGTATTTTCACCCAAATCTTATGTTGAATTATAATTCCCAGTGTTGGAGGTGCGGTCTGGTGGGAGGTGATTGGATCATAATGTTTTAACACCATCCCTTTAGGGCTGTCTCATGATACAGTTCTCACAAAATCTGGTTGTTTGAAAGTGTGTAGCACCACCCTCTTTGCTCCCTGTCTCTCTCTTGCTAGCCATATGAAGATGTGCTTATTTCTCTTTTGCTTTTCATCATGATTGTAAATTTTCTGAGGCCTTCCCAGAAGTAGAAGCCTGTACACCCTGCAGAACTGTGAGCCGATCCAACCTCTTTTCTATATAAATTACCCATTCTCAGGTAGTTCTTTATAGCAGTGTGAGAATGGACTAATACATTTGGTTAAGTCATGTTTTTCTGGTCTTGCTGGTCTTGATGCTTATGGATGTTCATTGGTTTCTGGGTGTGGAAGAGTTAGGTATTTACTGTAGTCTTCATAGTCTGGGCTTCTTTGTACCTGTCTTTGGGAAGGCTTTCCAGGTGTATGAAGCTTGGGTGTTGTGATATACATTTTTCGTTGCTGCAGCTGTATCTGCATTAGGGGGCACCCCAAGCCCAGTAATGCTATGGCTCTTGCAGACTTGTAGAGGTGTAAGCTTGGTGGTCTTGGATAAGATCCTGAAGAATTCAGTTTATCCAGGCAGAGACTCTTGTTCTTTTCCCTTACTTCCTGGCAATCAAACAGAATCTCTCATTCTGTGCTGGGCTGCCTGGGGCTGAGTGTCAGGGTGACAAAATCACCCATGTGGCCACCATCACTGGGACCACAGTGGTGGTTCAGACCCAGAGCCAACATAGCACTGCATCTTGCCCAAGGCCAGTGGTGACCACTGCCTTGCTACCATCTATGTTTGCTCAAGGCCCTAAGGGTCTACCATCAGCTGGTGGCAAAGCCAGCCAGGCCTTTGTTCTTCCCTACAGGGCAATGGGATTCCCCAGGCTTTGGGTGGGTCCAGAGATACCATCTGGAGATCAGGACCTGGAGTCAGAAACCTTAGAAATCTACCTGGTGCTCCATTCTTCTGTAGCTGAGCTGGCGTCCAAGCCACAGGACAAAATCCTTTCTACTCTTCCCTTTCCACAGGCAGAGGATTCTCTCCCTGTGTCCACCACCCCACAGGCCCACGTGGAGTACTGCCAGGCTACCACTAATGTTTACTTAAGGCCCAGGGGCTCTTCAGTCAGTTTGTAGTGAATGCTTCTAGGCCTGGAGCTCACTGTTAAGGGCAGTGAGCTCCCCTCTGGCCCAGAGCAGGTCCAGAAATGCCTTCCAGGAGCCAAAGCCTGGGACCTAGTACTTCAAGAACTTGCTTGGTGCTCCACCCCAGTGTGGCCAAACTGGTACCTAAGGTGCAAGACAAAGCCCCCTTTACTCTTCCCTCTGCTTTTCTCAAGCAGATGGAGTCCCTCCTTGTGGCCACCATAGCTGGGAATGTGCTAGTGAAGTCAGCACATCTCAGAGTCTCACCCCAGGCCCACGGCATGTACTGCTTGGCTACTGCTGCCGATTATTCAGGGCCCAAAGCCTCTATATTTAGCAGGTGATGAATCCTGCCAGGAGTTGGTCCTTCCCTTTAAGGTAGTGGCTTCCTTTTTGGGATAGCGTGTGTCTAGAAATGCCTGGGAGCTGGGCCCTGGAATGAGGGCCTCACGACTCTTCCCAGTGCCATATTCTGCTGTGGCTGAGCTGGTATCCAAGTTGCAAAACGATGTCTTCATTACTCTTCCCTGTCCTCTCTTGAAGCAGAAGGAAGAAGTCTTTTTTGGAGCTGCAAGCTGTGCTGCCAGGGACTGGGGGAGGTGTGGTACAGGCACTCCCTTAGATACCTCAGCTCGTGTCTCAGTAACTTGAGTGCCCCCAAGTCCCCTAAGCCCAGCACAGCACTAGGACTTGCTTAGGAGTTGCAGTCCTTATGGCTTAGACTGTCTTTCAGGTTTATTTAGGGCACTGAAGCACTTTAGCCTCAGGTAGTGAGGCTTGCCAAACTCAAGTTCTGACCAGTAGGATGGTCGATTCCCCTTTGGCTAGGGCTCATTTAAATGCTCCTTCTGTGGGCATCAGCTGAGTTCTGTCTGGTGTTGCAGCACTGAATTCCAATGCAAAGTCCCACAATTGCTATGCTCTCCCTTGCCTAAATGCACAGTTTCTCTCTCTGTGCCATGAGGCTGCTGCTGGGGCGTGGGGAAGGGTTGCTGCTGGCAATTGAAGACTGTCTTTCCTACTGTCTTCAGTGCCTGTTTCAGTGATTAGAAGTTTAAACTATTTACTGATCTCTCACCTGATTCTTGGTTCTTATGTAAGTGTTTTTCTGTGTAGATAGCTGGTAAATTTAGTGTTCCTGCAGAGAGGATGACCTGTGGAAGCTTCTATTTGGCCATCTTGCTCTGCCTCATTCTCTTGCTCCTTTATTTCTTGATTCTACTTGTGTTTGTGTTTGCCTCATTCTCCTAATATGGTTTTTCTTCATGCCAAGAAACAGATTATGGTCACCAAAAGGTCAAGACTTGTTATACTCTAGGCAGCAAACACTGTAGTAAAGAAAACTTTCTTTTCACTTATTAATATATACAAATCCAAGAGAAAGGAGTTTGTTGCCTTGGCTTGGGCCCTAGATCCAGTTGTTGTGTCAATTGCTATACCAGCAGCTTATCCCACATTTAGCAGTCCATTTATGGAACAGTGGAGCCTTCCCCCAAGGGAAGGGGTGGGGATAGTATTATCAGAGTAAGCAGATAAGGTTGCTGGGCTGGTGTAGACAGCAGATTTCCAGCACAATGTATTATGTATACAGTTGGACCTCCACATCTGTGGGTTCCATATTCATAGATTCAACCAACCATGGATCAAAAATATTTTTTTTTAAATTGGATGGTTACATCTGTTCTGAACATGTATTGACTTTGTTCTTGTTATTATTCTCTAAACAATACAGTATTACAACAATTTACATAGCATTCATGTTGTATTAGATATTATAAGTAATCTAGAGATGACCAGAGTAATGCATAGGCTATATGCAAATAGCACACCATTTTATATAACAGACTTGAGTATCCATGGATTTTGGTATCTGCTCAGGGTCCTGGAACCAATTCCCCAAGGATACCAAGGGATGATTTTAGTCGTGTCAGAAAATACTGCTACCAAATTAGTAACTAGAGTGCTGTCTTCTGAGTTTCATAAGCTATGGATTAAACTTCTTTTTCTAGCAGTAAAAGCACAGGCAAAGTCAGGAAAAATATGGATCTGTTTAATTTCCACATGTTCTTGGTCTTTGTGTAGAAGAAAGTCAAGTAGATAATACTTACATGTAATCATCACATAATCTTTATTGTTGCAGAAAGCTTTTAAGTCGCCGACTAGCTGGCAAAATTAAATATAAATGCAAATGAAAAATAAGTATCACAGTATTTTTTATGCTACTCACACATTTGGAAATAATCTCTGCATGGGTATTTAAAACACAATAGGCTTTCACTGCTTATTTTTCTATATAATCCTTCATTTTTCTTTTGGAAATTACCAAAACCTTCACTAAAGAAAGAAAATAACCCAGAGTTGTAATTGATGCAAGGTTTATTGCCCCTCCTAAAGTTCAGAAATCCTCTAGTGTGAATGTTTTTATTTGCTTAATTCTTTTGATGGAAAAATATAATATCTTTCTTCTGTTGCAGCATTCTAATGAGGGCTGGGGATGGACATGAAAGGGAGTAAAGATGTAAAATATTTTTCACAATTGTATTTTTAATATAGCAACCCATTTTATCACCACATTTATTACCATTTGTAATGTTTGGCAATCATTAATAATACGTTAACAGTATAACAGCACAGATATAAGGAAGTTTCCTTACTTTAGCACTTCACTGGAATACAGTACTGTATCTGTTTCCCCTTTGATATAAAACCTCTGGATAAATTGAGCCCATACTTAGTTTATTTTTATTTTAATTAACTGTTCTCCCTTATCCTTCCTTGCTGCCCAGTCTGTGAGAAAGTTGTGAATTAGAATAAAATGAAAACTCTTCTGATTCATTCACTAATTTTTGAGTGTTATTTTGTACAGTGACTGCAATTTATAACAAAAACAGAAATAAAAAGAAAAAGAGAGCCTCCTCCTATATAATCTTACCATCTGAAGAAAACAGTTGGCTTTTCCTTCTTTTCTTTCTTTTCCTTTCCCAATGAGAATATATATATATTTTATGTCATGTCATTGTGATCATACTTAGGTAGAATTTGTAGTCTGCCCTCTCCATTTAACATCTGTCATAAACATTTCCATGTATTCCACATTCATTTATGGCTACATATTTGCTGATGTTCCATAATATGCAAAAGAATTGAAAATTTCATTGGACATTTATGTTATTTTCAGTCTTGAACTTTATAAATGATGCTATTATGAACATATTTGCGCAGTAGAGCCTCTCTTCTGGGATTCTTTCTTTGAGAAAAATTCTAAGTAATGGAATTAGTAGATCAAAGGGTAGATACATTTTTTATAGCCCAGTTTTCTAGTGGATTTGAGATGTTTTTGACATCTGGAAATATTTAACGATGATGTTTTGATAGTTTATTTTAAATTAAAGCTCTTAAAAATTCAATTTTTTCTTAATGTAATTTTAATTCTTATTCTTTATTGGACCTATCCTATGTGTTCTACAAAATTATCTCCATTTTTTCTGTTTCACATGATAGAGAAAAAAATGAAAATCTAAAGCCTAGATTTACATATGCAAGAAATAAAAGGGAAAGATGAGAGGACATATATTGATTTTTTCACCCTGTTGTCTGATTTTCATTAAGTCTGCCTGCTGTCCAATTTCCCATAGGTTGGCCTGCTACCTAATTTCCATTAGGTCTGCCTTGATGTGTTTTATTTTTTTATTTTTTTTTTTATTTTTTTTTGCCTATGGGTAAGAGCTTATTTCATAACTGTATCTGTATGTTAACCTTTAAACCCTGCTGTGGTCAATGAAGAATGATGTTTGATAACATCCTCACCATCTTTCCCTTCACGAGAAGATTTTGGACAATTATACCGGCTTTCTATACCTTATACACACACTCACTTTCTCTCCTGGGAGTTTTTCATAAAACTAGATCACTTTCATTTTCTGTGATAATATAGCCATATGTACTATCTCTTTAAGACTTTCAGTGGGAAACTTTGTGCCAATATTCAGAGAGTCTTAAATGCCTGTTGTACAGCTTGATAAACCAAAGATAATGGGTTTAATTCTGAACTTGTATCTCATAAGCAGTTTTTTGTACCCCATGGACATAGTGATATATCTCAGCCAGCATAGAAATATTCAGGAGTTATGAGCTACTTGATTGTAAGTGTTGGGAAACCAGACAACATCTTGTAATTTTTTGTGTGTCTCTAGGACCTAGCTCAGTTCCTGACAAGTGTGACTTTTAGCATTCTCCATGTCCTGTGGATAGATAAGTATACTCCATCTATTCTATGGGAGAGAATGTAGACTATGAAGTGATAAGTTTCAGGAATAATTGGCTTATTTTGACTTAGGATAGAAAGGTATTAAAAATTAGCAATGAGCTAAATTTATTACATATAGTGTAAATTTTAGAATGTTTTGGCTTATGATTGTCAGACATATTCACTGCCTTATGAACTACAAAATCCCTGGATTTAAACTTAGACTGGAGCATCCAAATATAAGCACGCTCTAAAAAAAAAGTCACATAAACAGAATGATACATCTCTGCTATTCTACATAGTAACTGAATAATAGATATTTCTTCTTCTTCTTCTTCTTTTTTAGACAGAGTCTCGCTCTGTTGCTCAGGCGGGAGCACAGTGGTGCCATCACTGCTTAATGTAGCCTCGACCTTCTGGGCTCAAGCAATCCTCCCACCTCAGCCTCTCGAGTAGCTGGGACTATAGGCATGTGAGGCCATGCCTGGCTAATTTTTTAGTTTTTTGTAGAGATTGGTTTTCACTATGTTGCCCAGGCTGGTCTCAGACTTCTGGGCTCAAGCGATCCTCCTGTCTTAGCCTCATAATACATTTCTTAACCCAACTGAAGAGCTCCAGATTTTTCCAAGACTATGGATCTGCAAAGGATGGTAGTCATAATCATCAAGTTTATGAGAAGGAGTTTTACATTAGAAAACAATTTCATGGGCCAGGTGTGGTGGCTCACACCTGTAATCCCAGCACTTTGGAGGCCAAGGCAGGCGGATCACGAGGTCAGGAGATCGAGACCATCCTGGCTAACACGGTGAAACCCTATCTCTACTAAAAATACAAAAAATTAGCCAGGCATGGTGGCACACGCCTGTAGTCCCAGCTACTTGGGAGGCTGAGGCAGGAGAATCACTTGAACCGGGAGGCGGCGGTTGCAGTGAGCCGAGATTGCACCACTGCACTCCAGCCTGGGCAACAGAGCAAGATTCTGTCTCAAAAAAAAAAAAATATATATATATATAATATATATATATACACACACACACACACACACACACACACATATATATATATATACATTTCATGTACGGTGGTTATAATCTGAACCTGATTTTGTTTCTGTATCTTTCCAAATATTAAGGATTCCAAGGACAGGGACAGATAATATGATTATGGTTGAAATGTTTTTCATTCATGTTTGCGTGTGTGTGTGTGTGTCTGTGTGTCTGTGTGTCTGTGTTTAGTATGACCAGTGGTGATTACTGTTTGGCATTTATTACCTGTCTAAAAAGAGAAAGAATGAGCCACTTTTCTTTTTCTCACTATCTTGTTTCTTTCTGTGTTATTCTACTGAATATACTCTCGCCACTTTACCAGTAACATACTAGTCTTCAAACTTAATGACCGTTTTTGTCCTCGGATTCTCTGTAGGTACTTGAAAAGGCTGATTCTCTCATCCTCAAAACTCTTAATAGTAATTCTTCCTTCCTTTTCTCCAGCTTCTTTTTAGCACATCTTCCCTCTCTAAATGTAGACATATCCAAGCCTGAGTCAGTGTCCTTTTCACTCTCCCACTCATCACAGTTCAACCCTATTTCTGTAGATATTTGCTAAGCCTGACCTCTTTCATGACTGTTCTCCCCACACCACCAGTTCCTATTGCATCTTTCTCAAAGGGTCAGGATTTCAGTTATCACTTCAAGATCAACACTTCCATTTTTTTTTAATTTTATTTTTTGAGATGGAGTCTTGCTCTGTCACCCAGGCTGAATGAAGTACAGTGGTACAATCTTGGCTCACTACAACCTCCATCTCTTAGGTTCAAGCTATTCTCCTGCCTCAGCCTCTTGAGTAGCTGGGATTACAGGAACCCGCCACCATACCCAGCTACTTTTTGCATTTTTAGTAGAGACGAGGTTTCACCATGTTGGCCAGGCTGGTCTCGAACTCCTGACCTTAGGTGATCCACCCGCCTCAGCCTCTCAAAGTGCTGGGATTACAGGCATGAGCCACTGAGCCTAGCCAACACATCCATTGTTAAACTCATCAGCTTACTCCCCATCACCATCAGGTCTTCTAGATTTTCACACATCTGTAAGTGGTTCTGTCTATACTTCCCCTGTCATCCAAGTTTATTAAATATCTGTTGCAGATGATGTGGTAAAGAGAAAATTAAAATTTTATTTAGTTTTTTGTTTTGTTTTGTTTTTCTATTGCTGTGTAACAAATTAACACAAACTTAGTGGCTTAAAATAACACAAATTTATTATCTCACACTTTATGTGGTTCAGGATTTTGTTTTCAGATGAGCTGGGTCTCTGCTTAGGGTGAAGTAAAGGTGTTGGCCTGTTTGCTTGTTCAGATGAGCTGGGTCTCTGCTCAGGGTGAAATAAAGGTGTTGGCTTACATCTGAGGTTTGGGGGTTTTCTCAGAGTCATTCAAGGTTGTTGGCAGAATTCAGCATTCCTTGTGGCTCGATGACTAAGGTCCCTGTTTTCTTGCTAAGAGTTGGATCAAAACCTCTCTTAGCCCCAAAAGGTCACTCTCAGATCTTGTCCAATGGCCCCTTCCATAGGCAGTTTATAATATGGCAACTGCTTTTTCCAGGCTAGCAGGAGAGCTTTTGTTATGGCTTCTGACCTGATTAAGGGCTCACAATATTAAATTAGGCCACTCAAAGTTGTCTCCCTTTTCATTAACACAAAGCCAGCTGATAAAGGACCTTAATTACATCTGTGAAAACCCCTTTGCCATGTAACATTATATGGATGGTAACCCATCGTATTTATAGTCCCACCAATATTCAAGGGGAAGGAATTATGCAGGGGGTATACACCTTGGGGTGGGAATCTTGGGGGCTATCTTAGAATTCTTCTTACTACAGGACAGATGGAATCAAGAATGGTAGTGAGTGCCATCATTAATTATTTGCAGAAGTTAAAATAGTTATACTAACATAGATGGTGCCAATGGAATGCTAGCTTGGAGTTTTACATTAGTATGTGCATGTTTGTGGAAAGCTATACTAATTACACATCCATATATATTTTATATATATAAAAATACCTAAAAATGTTTTAATATACTCATCTATATCTATACATTCATTTTATCTTAAATCTGTCTTTGTTACCTCTTTGTAAACATTTCCCACAACTCAACTATATTTGAATGTGAAATTTAAGATTAATTTTGCAAATGTCATGTTTTTAATGAGAGATACACGCCAGTACTTTTGCCCTTATCCTTTGTTATAAAATTCTGGACAATTTAACATGCTTTTTTCCCCTAGCCCAGGTAAAGTGTAATGTAAAGTGACTGCCTTCCTCTGTCTTCCCAGATAAGGATAATTGCTTCTGGTGAATAATCAAATTATGGCTTTCATCCTCTGACCTTTGAAGGAATAGCATTCCCTTTATTTTAAGTTGCCTTTGTGTGTATGTGTGTGAGCCAAGCCACATTTTGAAATGCAATTTTTCTTAGAAACAGATCTGTTGAGAAACAAAATAAAAATGTAGATTTCTTATTTGAATAGAGAGAAAAGTGTTTTTCTCTGGTTTCTTAAAATGTATTTATAAATAGCACCTGTTTCTATGTAAATATAGAGATTTGTTGTTAATTGTTCTCTGCTGGTATTGCTAAAATTGGTGATAGAGCTTTTCTTTGAGTCATATCTATATTGTATTGTTTGCTGTACTGTCTAAATCATTTCTCCAATCTAAGAAGAAAGTTTATCTTCAGGGGAGGGCTTTCTCACTGTTTTCCATTGATTTTGAATACATCAGAATCTATTGCCAGTTTTTGATTGTTTATTTAGTAGGCCATAAGAAAGATTCAAGTTTACTTCCATTTTGCAGAGGGTTTGAAAATTTATAAATTTTCCAAATATGGTGTGTTAGCTAGAGCATCTTGTAGGGAGGAAAAATGTGAGAAGTGAACTTTGGTTTCATTTTCAAATTGGTGGATTATGTTGATCTGGTATATAGCTGGTATGAAACTAAATACTGACACTTAAAGACTTAACTGTTTTGTTTGCCTGTTTAATTTGGAGCTGCTTATGGCTATTGAGATCATTACATGCAACAATCTTTTGTATATTTATTCATAGATTACTCTGCTATACAGCCTTTAGCTTTATACTTGATTTGAAGTTTGAAATGAAATTGGAAATTAATATTTTTACCTTTACTCACATGCACATTCAGTCTTCATTTCTCTCCATTGACTTAGCATTTCTCTTCATTTAGGAAAAAAAATAGATTTGTGGCTCAGTTAGTAATTGTGTTCATCCTCCAGTTCAAGTCTTTCCTGAACTTGTTCAGGTCAGGCTGACATTTTGCACTTGATTAAGGGAGACTCGATGATAGCTAGGAATCCACAATATAATATCTTGTTCTTGAGTGTGACTTAATGTGCTTCTAACCTAATCTCAAGGTGTCCTGATTGTCTTGTTCATTCATTGATATTTCTTCCTATTTCCTTGGCATACCAGATCAAAATTTGAATATATTAATAGCCTTCTAAGGAAAGAAATACACCATAGCTGTAAAAGAAGAAAAAGTTGCTTCTGGTAGCAAGAAAGTGGATGACACAAACTTCCTTGCGCAATGGTGACTTTTCAATTAGCTTACCTATTTTCTCTGTTCTTTGAGGGTTTGATGCTAGCTGCCCATTTCAAATCTGCAGCTTCAAACAATATTGCCGTTTCTTCTTTGAAACATAGATCTCAGGGAAGTGACTGTTGGAAAAGTAATAATAATGATTCTGTTTATTATTTTATTAACTGTATATATTAGTACAGATAAATGAACACATGGATAAAGAATATTCTATACTTTGGGAGGCCGAGATGGGCAGATCATGAGGTCAGGAGATCGAGACCATCCTGGCTAACACGATGAAACCCCGTCTCTACTAAAAATACAAAAAATTAGCCCGGCGTGGTGGCGGGCGCCTGTAGTCCCAGCTACTCGGGAGGCTGAGGCAGGAGAATGGTGTAAACCTGGGTGGCAGAGCTTGCAGTGAGCCTAGATCACGCCACTGCACTCCAGCCTGGGTGACTGAGCGAGGCTCAGTATCAAAAAAAAAAAAAAAAAAAAAGAATATTCTACTTTTCAGGGTAAGATTTATGCCATTCCATATTATAGAAAATGTATGCTAGCCAGTCTCAGTGGCATGCGCATGTAGTCCCAGCTAGTTGGGAAGCTGGGGGATCACTTAAGCCCAGGAGTTAGAGGTTCTAGTATGTTACGATTGTGGAGTGCCCTCCAACATGGGCAAGCCTGGATAGTGAGACTCCATCTCTTAAAAAAAAAGAGAAGAAAATGTATACTTAAAAATTTATATTTATTTCCAATTTGAATCAGTGAAAAAGCTGAGTAAAGGTATAGACAAAATAAAGAGCATTTACATTATTTATTTCAGATACATCCATGCAAATCCACACAAGTCCATATGTGGATGTAAATTGTGGAGAGTTTTTAATCAGTGTGCATGCCATTTAAAAATACAAGAGATCCTAGGGAAAATAATTTCCATTTTTAGCATCAAAGATACTTCATCTGTTTTTATAAATGTGTGTTATATAAATCAAATCAACTATTCTTCTCATTGCTACAATATGGCATACATTAAATCCAAAGAGAAGTACTTGTTCTTGAAATTAAAATAGGGAAGCCAAACAATATGTCAGTTATTAAAAAGTAGATTTTTAAAATGATTTTCAAAATTGTAGTCAAATAATAGCCCTTGACTGCTCTCAAATATTACATTGCAGTTCCACTCTTAGCTAAGCTATTGATAATTCAATTATTTGAAGAAAGTGATTTAAAATTAACTTAAAAGTTACTCTTCCCTTTTGGATAATAGATTCTGCATCATATCATCTATGATTATGATGATGATGTCTTCAGAGTGCTCAGGAACTGCTATGTTATCTGCTCTGTTATGTGGTTCCATAATGATAACATGCAGATGGATGTATACGTGGAATTTTCAACTAAAAGCTCCTCGATTTGGAGAAATTTATTAAATTCATATAATGGAGACTTTTTGTTTGTTTTTGAGATAGAGTCTCACTCTGTCTCCCAGGCTGGAGTGCAGTGGCGTGGTCTCGGCTCACTGCAACCTGCCCTTCCCGGGTTCAATCAATTCTCCTGCCTCAGCCTCCTGAGTAGTCAGGACTACAGGTGTGTGCCACCATGCCTGGCTAATTTTTTGTATATTTAGTAGAGACAGGGTTTCATTGTGTTAGCCGGGATGGTCTCGATCTCCTGACCTCATGATCCACCCGCCTCGGTCTCCCAAAGTGCTGGGATTACAGGTGCCTGGCCTTTTTTTTTGAGAGGAAGTCTTGCTCTTGTCAGTTAGGCTGGAGTGCAGTGGCGCGATCTCGGCTCACTGCAACCTCTGCCTCCTGGGTTCAAGTGATTCTCCTGCCTCAGCCTCCCAAGTACCTGGGATTGAGGCACCTGCCACCACACCTGGCTAATTTTTGTATTTTTAGTAGAGACGGGGTTTCACCATGTTGGCCAGGCTGGTCTGGAACTCTTGACCTCAGGCGATCCGCCCACCTCGGCCTCCCAAAGTGCTGGGATTACAGGTGTGAGCCACTGCACCCGGCCTTTTTTCTTGAGACAAACTCTCGCTCTTGTCGCCCAGGCTGGAGTACAATGGCGTGATCTCAGCTCACTGCAACCTCCGCCTCCCGGGTTCAGGCGACTCTCCTGCCTCAGCCTCCGGAGTACCTGGGATTACAGGCACCTGCCACCACACCGGGCTAATTTTTGTATTTTTAGTAGAGACAGGGTTTCACCATGTTGGCCAGGCTGGTCTCAAACTCCTGACTTCAGGCAATCTGTCCACCTCAGTCTCCCAAAATGCTGGGATTATAGGCTTGAGCCACCGCACCAGGCCTAATAGAGACATTTCAACCATGAATCTCCTTTGTTAATCCTTTCTATGTCTTGCAGTTAGGTTATTTTTTTTTTCTTGTTGCTTTCCCACCCAGCTTTATTAAGATATGATTGAAAAAAATTGTGTATATTTATGGTATGCATGATGTTTTGATGTATGTACATACTGTGAAATGATTACATCAAGTGAATTACTTTATCTGTCACCTCACGTACTTTTCATGTTTTTATGGTGAGAACATTTCACCATTTCCAAGTATATAATACATTACTAACTGTAGTTACCACAGTGTGCAATAGATCTCCAGAACTTATTGCCCCAGTATAATTGGACTTTTGTACCTTTTAACCAGTGTCTCTCTGTACACCCTCCTCACTTCCTCCAGAGTCTGGCACCATCATTATACTTTCTCTTTCGTGAGTTCAACTTTTTTAGATTCCACATGTAAATGGGATCATGTAGTATTTGTCTTTCTGTGCCTGGCTTATTTCATTTATAATGTCCTCCAGGTTCATTCGTGTTGTTGCAAATGACAGGATTTCCTTCATTTTAAGGCCGAGTCGTATTCTATTGTGTGTGTGTGTGTGTGTGTATATATATATATACACACACATATATATATATGTCACCTTGTTTTCTTTATCCATTCATTCATCCATAGATACTTAGTTTGATCCCATATCTTAGGTATTGCGAATAGTGCTGTAATAAACATGGGAGTGCAGATATCTCTTTGACTTACTGATTTCATTTTCTTTGGATGCATACCCAGAAGGGGGAGTGCTGGATCATATCGTAGTTCTATTTTTAATTCTTGGAGAAACCTCCAGATTGTTTTTCCTAATGGCTGTACTAATTTATATTCCCATCAACAGTGTGTGAGAGTTCCTTTTTCTCTACATCCTCACCAGCCCTTGCTATCTTTTTGTTATTTTTTGATAAAAGCCATTCTTACTTGTGTGAGGTGATATCTCATTGTGGTTTCACTTTGCATTTCCCTGATTATTAATGATGTTGAGTATTTTTTCATTTACCTGTTGTCCATTTGTATATCTTCTTTGTAAAAATGTCTATTCAGGTCCTTTGCCTATTTTTTCCATCATGTTATTTGTTTTCTTGCTATTGAGTTTTTTGAGTTCCTCATATATTTTGGATGTTAACCCCTTATCAGATGTTTGTTTCAGAAATATTTTTCCCCATTTTGGAGGTTTTCTCTTCATTCTGTTGATTGTTCCTGTGCAGAAGCTTTGTAGTTTGGTATTATGCTATTTGTTTATTTTTGCTTCTGTTGCCTGTGTTTTGGGGGTTATAGCCAAAACAATTATTGCCCAGAGCAATATCAGGAAGCTTTTACCCTATGTTTTCTTCCAAAAGTTTTATAGCTTCAGGTCTGTGTTTAAGTCTTTAGCCTATTTTGAGTGTTTTTTATATATGTCATGATTTCAGAGTCTGATTTTATTCTTTTGCATGTGGATATCCAGTTTTCCAACACTATTACAGTTAGGTTAATTTTTATAGGACTTTCATCTTGAATAGTTCTTTAATGTGCACTGACCACCTTGTTGATACAATATAAAATCATTGGCAACTTAGTTTTACTCTTTTTCATTAATAGTGGAATGTGGTTGTTCAGATGGTAGACTCAGGAATTAGACCTTCGTGGGAATACATCTTGGTGTAATCATTCACCAGCTGTGGAACTTGATGCTTGTTCCTTTCATTGGCCACTTGTGTATCTCTTTGGGCTTGCCATTTGTCTTCAGGCATCTATTTCCTAGCCTACCAAATGAGATCATATTTATAACTACCTTCCCAATTGGCTGTTTATTTCTGTGATCTATGGATGCATTTAAAATACCTAGTACAGTTCCTGGCACACCATAAATGCTAGCTGGTGGTATTATTTCCTCAACTTAAACTCTCAGACAGGCTTATCTTTTCTCTACCTCTGTACTTTTTTCTCTACCTCTGTAGTTTTTTCCCTGCCACAGCTTTGCTGTTGTTATTCTTTTCATTTGAAATGTTCCTCTATGCCTCTTTACAAACCATGGACATTTAATCTATCTTCCAGCAATTAAGTCTGCATGAATCCTGATTTGACTGTTCTAATTCACCAAGATCTTTTCTTTTCATGGAGTCTGTGTGTCTACTCTCAGTTCTGTTTATTGTGACTCTCAATGATACATTGGGATTTGATTTTTGTATTTTCTTGTTTTGTTAATAAGACTCAAAATTCCATGCAGTCAAGTGCTCTCTAAATTTTTACATATTTCTAAAAATTGAGCACACAGGCATGTTTTGGATTTTTTTGTCTTTTATTAAAAAATGATTTTTTGTTATGTACCATGAACTGTATGTATTCTGAACATTGAAGATACTACTATTTTAATTGTTAACAATTTGATTAAGTTATATGAGTCTGTAATACACTCAGATACATTCGAATTTCCGTTGTTATTTATTTTAGCAGGATCTTTCACAAAAATTTATTTTTAAAGTGCCATGATTAGATTACACATATGCAGGGCACTGAATTTATAAGTAAATGGATCAAATAAATAAATGCATCAGATGTATATACATTTAAATAAAATTATTCACATATACATATATATAAGAAAAGTGAAATACATTTTTTAAAAAGATGAAAATATAAAATTAGCAATAAAAAAGAAGTGAAATAAAAGTAAAAATGGAAGTTTCTTGAACTTCTCTGCCACTGGAATACCTCTCTGGCCATGTTTTCTTCTTATGTCCTGCCCTGTTGCTAGACTTCCACAACTTTTGAAATAAATATTTTCCCTGTTATATTATTGAAACTGATAATATTTGTGCTGATCGGCAGCCTACTTTTTTCACTAAGTTTATTTTATAAAAATTTTTACGTTTCATAAGTAGATCCCTATGGTATTTTTAATAGTTACATAGTATGCCAGTGTATGATTGTTTTGTAATTTATTTAACAATTAACTTCTTAGTGGATAGTTAGATTGTTTCTAGTATTTTGCTGTTATTATATGAATATCCTTCACATATTTTAGTATTCTGGGCCAATTATTTTCTTTGGACCTTTTCTTAGGAGAGGCATTTTGGTGACTAGAAATATGTCCTCTATTTATACTGCATATTGTCAAACTGCCTTCTATAAAGTCTATACCAATGTATTCACTCAAGATTAACCTGTGTTCCTAAATTTTTATTAATCTTTTAAAATACTTGTTTATGTTAGGTAAAAGATTTCATCTTTCAATATTCTTTGATTCTGGAAAGATTGAACATATGTTTTGAAATGTATATTGGCCATTTGTAGGCATTTTATGAATTGCTTCCTAATATACCATTTCCATTTTCTACTAGAATGTTCACCTTTTCTTATTAATTTATACATTAATAGTATCAACTATTTTTTATATACAGGGTGGTCACTAAGTCTAGAAACACAGGAAAATATATAATAAATGGTTTATAGATATTATAATTCATGATCAAATAATATCTGTTTCCAGATTTTATGGCTACCCTCTACATTCTACAGATAATTCCCTTTTCTCTCCCTACCTCCCAGTATGTCATTTATCATTAACTGAGTTTAGTGTGTTTTGTCAGAGGGATTATTTAGATTTTTATCTAAAAATGTGGCCAAATTTATAGGGATGTTTTATTTTCAGTTTTGGCTTTGGTTTTAGAAAGGCCCTTCTCATTGAGGAATTAGTCACCCAAATTTTCTCCCATGACTTTTATTACTTTATTTTAAATAATTGATCATTTAACCCACTTAGAATTTATATAGGTGTTAGTGTGAAGTAAGGCTCCATCTTTATTTTTCAGAATGGCCTGCTGGTTGTTCTCAGAAGAGGCCTCCACCTGAGGCTTTAATGACTGCTAACTAGCAGATTTCAAGCTCTTGGGAAATCCCTAACATCTCTGAGTCTCACTTTTCTCACTTGTAAAATGAGGAGTTAGAATATTTCTTATCTCAAATTGAAGTCCATGTAGGGTAAATAACTTGTCCAGAGTCTAACATCTTTTCTCATTTGGAATAGAACTTTACCCTGTACACTATTTCTTTTTTTTCTTTTCTGTTTTTTGTTTGTTTGTTTGTTTGTTTTTGAGATGGAGTTTCACTCTTTTACTCTTGTTGCCCAGGCTGGAGTGCAATGGCACAATCTCGGCTCACTGCAACCTCCGCTTCCCGGATTCAAGCAATTCTCCTGCCTCAGCCTCCCGAGTAGCTGGGATTACAGGCATGCACCACCACGCCCGGCTAATTTTGCATTTTTAGTAGAGACAGGGTTTCGCCATGTTGGTCAGGCTGGTCTTGAACTCCCAACCTCAGGTATCTGCCCGCCTCGGCCTCCCAAAGTGCTGGGATTACAGACGTGAGCAAGTGCACCCGGCCTACCGTGTACATTATTTCATGTGTCATTTGGATAACTATAGTTTGGGGTGAAAGGAATGATTTTTACCTTGATCATAAATTGAGAAATCTAAGATTAGAGTTAGTGAATGGTATATAGATTCTTTTTTATTTTTGGTCAGCAGATGTTATTTTAAATTGATGAAATATGATATTATTTTATATAAAATACTTTTCATAACAGAAAATTTGAAATATGAAGTGCTCTCAGAAGAATTAGTAATGTTACTTTGTAAAAAATACAAGAAAATGTCAACTCAGAAATCAAAGTACAGATACAGAACATGGTTTTTATTTTGATTTTGTTTAAAAACTCTAACCTCAAGATCCTTTCTTGTTTAATAAATATACTGTAAATTTTTGAAAGATTTATAAAGAATTAAACAGGAAGGCCAGGTGTAGTGGCTCACACATGTAATCCAAGCACGTTGGGAGGCCAAGGCAGGAAGATAACTTGAAGCCAAGAGTTCGAGAACAGCTTGGGCAGCATAGCAAGACTCCATCTCTACTAAAAAAAAAAAAAAAAAAAGCTGGGCATCATAAGGTGCATGCCTGTAGTCCCAGCTCCTCAGAAAACTGAGGCAGTAGGATCACTTGAGCCCAGGAGTTTGAGGCTGCAGTGAGCCATGATTGTGCTACTGCACTGCACTCCAGCCCGGGTGTCAGAGTGAGACCCTGTCTCAAAAAAACAAAAAAAGGAATTAAAAGAATTATACCAGAGAAAATGAGAAAATGCCCAGAGTCAGTCTTAGTGATTTCAGGATAACTCAAAAAAAAAAAAAAAAAAAGAAAGAAAGAAATTAAAAAATATCATTGAATGGTTTGTAGTCACTGAAGTCAGAGCTAGAAAAGACCTTAACTTACCTGATTTTTCTTTGATTTGCATTCTCTGATGGCCAGTGATGATGAGCATTTTTTCATGCGTCTGTTGGCTGCATAAATGTCTTCTTTTGAGAAGTGTCAGTTCATATCCTTCACCCACTTTTTGATGGGGTTGTTTGTTTTTTTCTTGTAAATTTGTTTAAGTTCTTTGTAGATTCTGGATATTAGCCCTTTATCAGATGGGTAGATTGCAAAAATTTTCTCCCATTCTGTAGGTTGCCTGTTCACTCTGATGGTAATTTCTTTTGCTGTGCAGAAGCTCTTTAGTTTAATTAGATTCCATTTGTCAATTTTGGCTTTTGTTGCCATTGCTTTTGGTGTTTTAGACATGAAGTCCTTGCCCATGCCTATGTCCTGAATGGTAATGCCTAGGTTTTCTTCTAGGGTTTTTATGGTTTTAGGTCTGACATTTAAGTCTTTAATCCATCTTGAATGGCGATCATTAAAAAGTCAGGAAACAACAGGTGATGGAGAGGATGTGGAGAAATAGGAACACTTTTACACGTTGGTGGGATTGTAAACTAGTTCAACCACTGTGGAAGACAGTGTGGCAATTCCTCAAGGATCTGGAACTAGAAATACCATTTGACCCAGCCATCCCATTACTGGAAATATACCCAAAGGATTATAAATCATGCTGCTATAAAGACACATGCACATGTATGTTTATTGCGGCACTATTCACAATAGCAAAGACTTGGAACCAACCTAAATGTCCATCAGTGATAGACTGGATTAAGAAAATGTGGCACATATACACCATGGAATACTATGCAGCCATAAAAAATGATGAGTTCATGTCATTTGTAGGGACATGGATGAAGCTGGAAACCATCATTCTGAGCAAACTATCGCAAGGACAGAAAACCAGACACCGCATGTTCTCACTCATAGGTGGGAATTGAACAATGAGAACATTTGGACACAGGATGGGGAACACCACACACCGGGGCCTGTTGTGGGGTGGGGGGAGGAGGGAGGGATAGCATTAGGAGATATACCTGATGTAAATGACGAGTTAGTGGGTGCAGCACACCAACATGGCACACGTATACATATGTAACAAACCTGCACATTGTGCACATGTTCCCCAGAACTTAAAGTATAATAATAAATAAAAAAAAAAAGAATGTGGTTTTTCAGTAGTCCGTTTTTTGCTATTTCTTAACAAGGTTTATAGAGTCTTGGCCTTTGACTTAGCCTTTTTATATTATCATTTCATATTGACTATTGAAAGGGTCTTATACTAGACCCATTGTGCCCACTGAGTAGGAGTTATGAGATGAAGTTATTTTGTTCTTTTTATTTTGGTAAAATTATTTTTTGTATTTTTACCTTTGCCTTTCAACAGGACATCATTAAATATCCCTCCAAATTCAGAATATGGGTTTAGGCTGGGTTTAACTTGCCAGACTGCTTAAAGCTGTTTGCTAATTGAATTTATCCAAATATATCATTTGTTGCAACTTTGATGTGTTTGTTTCACTCATCCACCATGGGCCGTTTACTGCCCACCACTTGGGGTGTCCCTGCTATCCACTTCACTTTGTAAACATTGGAAGATAGTTGAGTACCATGAAGAAAACAAAGACCTCGGGCTTTAGCACATAAAAAAAAAAAAAATTCCCGGCCGGACGCGGTGGCTCACGCCTGTAATCCCAGCACTTTGGGAGACCAAGTCGGGCAGATCATGAGGTCAGGAGATCGAGACCATCCTGGCTAACAAGGTGAAACCCCGTCTCTACTAAAAATGCAAAAAAAAAAAAAAAAGTTAGCCTGGCGTGGTGGCGGGCACCTGTAGTCCCAGCTACCAGGGAGGCAGAGGCAGGAGAACCCGGGAGGCGTAACTTGCAGTCAGCGGAGATCACGCCACTGCACTCCAGCCTGGGTGACAGAGCGAAACTGCGTCTGAAAAAAAAACAAAAAAAATTCCCAGATGCTGCTATTTGATTAGATTATCATATTTTGCAAACTTTTGGAATCTTTAGCAAACATAACCTAAAATCAAAGTACACAGTACACATATCACTAAATTTGTGATAATTTTTGGCTGTTTTTCCAAACAGATTGAAGCTGCATGTGATAGTTTCCTTGTTTATCTCTACTGTTCCTTCCACACACCCATGTGACATTTATTTTCTTTGTGGTTGACTGAGAAAAAAAGTTAACTTTCCCATGTCCTTCCCCGGTCAGCTATCCTGTTTGCTTTAAATTCTATTGCTCTTCACTTGTGTTGGTACTTTCAGGCCTTTTTCACTAAACACTGTCTCTCTTCAAATACCTTCTCGGCTGCCATCATTCATGTTGAATCTTTCTTCAGTTAAAAAAGTTCAGCATGGACTTTTATGTTTTACTTCATTGTTAAATGTATATTATGGGTTAAATGTATTTATTTTTTTGAAAATATTATATGGGTATAGGTACAGAATTTTAAAAAGTTTCCTTTACATCTCTGTCCTCCAGTTATCCAGTTCCCCCTTTGAGCAATATCTATTATTGCATTTATTGTCAGTGTCCTTCCTGAGGGAGCCCATGTATTCATGTATGCATGTATATGTGAATATACACAGACACACAGACACACATACTTACAGACACACACATAATTGTATTTTTTGTATGCAGATGTTGGCATATTAGGTACATCCTTCTGATATCTCTTAGCAAAAGCCAAGAGTTGGAGACCAGCTTGGGCAACATAGCAAGACACCCTCTCTGCTAAAAAAAAAAAAAATTTAGCTGGGCATCATAGTATGCATGCCTGTAGTCCCAGCTACTTGGGAGGCCGAGGTGGGAGGGTCACTTGAGCCTGGGAGTTTGAGGCTGCAGCAAGCCATGATTGCACCACTGCACTCTAGCCAGGGGAACAGAGCAAGTATCTCTCTCTCAAAATAATAATAATAAAAAGACTTAAAGAGAAGAGGAAATGCTCAGAGGCATTCTTAGAGATTTCAGGATAACTCAAAAAAGAAAGAAAGAAGGAAGGAAGGAAGGAAAGAAAGAAAGAAACCAAGTAAAAAAGATATCTTCACTTAGCAAAATATCTTAGAGCTAATTCCATACTAATACATGTAGAAATGTTTCATTCTTTTTAAGGGCTACATAGTATATACCATTTGATGGATTTACCATAATTTACTAAATATTCCTCTGTTAAGGCTCATTAAGTTTGTTTACAGTTTTTTATTATTACAAATGGTGCTGTGGGCTGGGCATGGTGGTTTATGCCTGTAATCGCAGCACTTTGGGAGGCTGAGGCAGGCAGATCACCTGAGGTCAGGAGTTCAAGATCAGCCTGGCCAACATGGCGAAACCTGATCTCTATTAAAAATACAAAAAATTAGCCAGGCGTGGTAGCATGCGCCTGTAATTCCAGCTACTCGGGAGGCTGAGGCAGGAGAATCACTTGAACCCGGGAGGTGAAGGTTGCAGTGAGCCAAGATCATGCTACTGCACTTCAGCCTGAGCGACAGAGCGAGACTCCATCTCAAAAACAAAAACAAGTGGTGCCGTGATGTCATGTACACATGTTTTTATATGTGTATTATATTACACATATAGGATTATATCTGTAGGATAAATTCCAGAAATGAAATTGCTGAGTCAAAGGGAATACATAATTTATATTCTCACCAGAAACATATGAAAGTTCCTTTCTCATACCCTGTTTCCATCACATGCAACGTTGCTCTAGCTGTTTTTGGCTTCCCCGTAGGGCCCTGAGGTGATGTTCTCCCATACTTCTCTCAGTTTTTCTGTTGTTATTATATTATTAGAAAGCTCTGCCTATTATGTGCCTGTTCCACCACAGCTCCCTCCATCCCACCAGTCTATTTTCCTTCAAGACTCAGATCTATCATACATTCATCTTAGAAACATCCTTGCTCCATAATCACCATTCTGTTCCCTTCCCCTAGAACTTTCCAGGCCTGATTAGGTGCCCTCCTGTGTGTATGTGTGTGTGTGTGTGTGTGTGTGTGTGTGTGTGATTCCTCTGCACACATGGTCGGTTTCTCCTGCACGCTTCTATTATGGTGCTCATCACTGTGAATTGTGTTCGTGGGTTCTTTGTACATTCTTTTGCCATTTTCATCTCTTTGTCCAAAACACTTTTCCTATGTCAACATGTAGTAGAGGCTCAGTAAATATGTTTTTGGATAAGATAACTTAAATCCAGTCAGAATTTTAGAATTAGATAGGGCCTTAGTGATCATTTTATATGTTTACTTTATTAGTGAAAAGTAGACTTTTAAATTTTAATGTTTTAAATTCAAAATTCAACAATTCGTTGTTTTAAACTTCTTTAAGAAAAAAAACAAACTAATTAAAGTCAGTAGTTTTTTACTTGCCTGTGACTTTTTTCTCCCTGGGTTCAAATCAATACCCCAGTATTACGGTCCTTAATGTACAGGGTTTTTATAATGGAACATGCTGCTGTTTCTTCAAACTCAACAAATATCAGATATATATATATATATATATATATATATATATATCTATCTCTTTTGTTTCTTCCCATTTTCCTTCTTGCTCAACTATCCTTTGTTCTCAGGACCTTGCTCCCTAGACCTGCCCAAGTTTAGAAAAGACTGAGAGGGAAGGAAGCTGAAAGCAAAGAATCACTGTTCTGGCTGGGTGCAGTGGCTCATGTCTGTAATCCCAGCACTTCAGGAGACCAAGGTGACAGGGTTTCTTGGGGTCAGGAAGTAGAGATCAGCCTGGGTCACGAAACTAGAACTCATCTCAAAGAAAAAAAATCGCTTTTTTTTTCTTTTTTTTGCTGGGGGACCTGTGAAAAGCATTGTGCCTTGACTGTGAAGGGCAAATGATGCTCTTAGTGCTCCCATCCCCGTTTCCTTTTTTACAGTCTAGACATTGATATTTAGGAATGATCTCGGTCTGTAGAGCAGACAGATTCTCATAATCTCTATTCACATTGATCTGGGGCAGAGAGGAAAAGAAAAGAGAGAGTCTTCACTGTTTACAAACTTTAAAAATATTAACCGCTCGTAGTTGAGAAATGTGGACCATGGTGCGAAGATAACTCAGTCCTTCTCCATAGGGAGGGTAAGAATCCAGAAAAGTTATGCCAGTGCCAGTTTCCCTACCTGAAATCCAGTCACTCGAGGGAGAGGCTCCCTAACACACCTTTCATAACACTTTTTGTTTATTTATTTATGTGCCCTTTTAATTGTACATACCTCTTCTGTGTGTTTTGGTGTTCATCTCGACATCTTTTGGCTATCTCTCCTTGAACTGTGGTAACCAAGTTTTCTTATCTTCAACCCCTATCATGACAAATGTTTTGCTTGTTATTTTGGATTGCCAATCATCAGCCAAGACTTTTACAGCTGTGATACCATTATTCATGGCTCAGGAATCTGCACAAAAGAAAAACCTCAGATTATTCTCAGGTATTTTGGGAAATATTCTGTTAGTCCTGTGCAATACCTAGTTCCTGCTTCCATTTAATTTCATTGCAATTTTAAAAATGTTTATGGAGTCCCTATTAACTCATAGTTTTGGACTTCTTGGTACATCTGCATAGAATATTTATAGGTTCTTTTTTTCTTCTCCATCCTCTTTACTTCATAGAAAAGGACAATGCTTAATTTTTATTAAAATATTCCCCACAGATGCCTAATTCATTTAATACTGAAATCTAAAATTAGAGCAAAAAGTTGAGAGAGCCATGAGAAGAATATGTCAGTGATGTAGATATATCTTGGATTCTTTTCACTTGGATGCATCTATAGAGATTATTTTGTTTCAGGATCTCTTCTGTTCCTCAGTAGCTTAACATGAAGCCTTACCATTATGCGTTGATTTCTCTTTTATAAAAACATAATTTGAAATCTATGGCTGAAAAGCAGCAATGAAGACACTGTTTTTCCTTTTGTTGGGCTGTCGGCTGAATTTAGTTTGAGGAATACAATGGTTCATCAGATAATTGTGAAAAGAGGTGCCACATCCAAAGGCCTTAGATAATCAATCCTCTGTGTCTGGCATATAGACATTCACAATTGATAATATATATGATGTTTTCTCCTTTTCCATCTTATCTTCTTTTGCATGTTTTCAGATGTTGCAAAAAATTTAGTAGTTTTCCACAAGAAAATTCACTCCTAAAAGGTTGTCCTAGAAACAGTTTTGTAAAATCTGGCAGGAGAGCAAAGCATATTTAACTTTTATGTTTGTAGTTTTGATATGATTATTAGCTCTGAAAATATAGAAACTAACTCAAGTTAGGTCATCGTGTCAAGGTCTTGATTTGTTTTCTTTCCATTTATTATTTATTTAAGCCAGTTTTAGGAGTAATTATGAGGCAATGGGAATTTTTAACAGGCCTTTCAAAACTTATACAGCCAAGTAAGTTATCCCTTTAAAGTTATTACCCTAGGAGGACATTGCATTTATTACAATAAAAGCTGTATTGCTCAAACCAATGTTAGATTGGGGGTAGGGCAGGTAGGATTTGCTTTTAATGTCTACAGCACATTATTGAATCTTTTTTTTTTCTTAAGACAGGGTCTCGCTATGTTGTCCAGGCTGGTTTTGAACTCCTGGGCTCAAGCAATCCTCCTGTATTGGCCTCCCAAAGTTCTGGGATTACAGGCATGAGCCACCATGCCTGGCCACATTTTTGAATCTTTTTAATGATGGAATAACATCAATAGGGTATATTTGAGTTTTAGAAGTAGCCAACAGCTCTTCAGGATCATCTTTTCACTAGTTTAAGTGTTTAGCCTGACTAATTATTTGTTAATCACAAAAATATGGTTAGGAATTAAGGAAACTGGTTTTTCTTGTATGTCACATACATTGTCTCTGAAGCTAATTCCAAAAGATAAGCTTTAATTAAGTTTTGAACTATGGCAGCATCATTGACATAAATGAAGAAGATCTCAAGATGACAGTTTTAAAAATGACAGCTCTCATCTGACTATTTAGTTCTGTTATAATAAGGAAAAAAGCCCATTCCATTATTTATTGTAGCATTCTGGTATTGTGAAAACACAAAGACATTTTAGTGGAATCAAAATAAAATAGTTTGTCTAGGTGTGATTACTATTAGCTCATCAGAAATAATTGTAAGTTGGCTGATATTTGCTGGAAATGGCCCTTGGAATGGAAAGCTAGGTCAGGAAATGACAGCTAATGGAATAGACTGAAATGTGAGAGAGTGGAAAGGTCACCTTTTAAGGACTTACTGCTGGAGTCTTGAGATAAATGGTGAGACATAATTTTCTACTCTTTGGTGCCTGTTTCATGCCCCCATTACTTAAATTTCCCTGGCTCAGGTTTAATCCAGTAATTTTCCATCATAACGATTATATGCTCATGATAGAAAAACAAGCATTTAAAAATGACCCACATTTTCTGGCTAGGTATAGCAGAGTGAACTCTTGCATATATCTTTGCTCCATTATAATGATAGTGAGGGTATAATAAACTAACAAGAATAAAACAGATGGGAGACATCAATAAAATTTTGGAAGATACAAGAAGAATGGACAAGTGGTAGCTGACTTACCAGAGTGGAAAAAGCTGACTTCTGATTTCAACAAGAAGTAGCACTTGGGAAAAGTTCTAGAAATAGAGGTGATGAGATACCTCAGAAAACTGGGTGGTATAGGTCTGAGAAGAGAAGGTTATCTTAGTTTTGTAAGATATTAAACTCTAAAACTTTGTTTTAAAATGGGAAACCTGACAGTCATAGTTTTGTTTTATTTTGTTTCACATGTATAAACATATGGAAGAAAAGCGAAGTGCCAAGTCTACTTTTTTGGCTTAATGGTTATTTATGCTTTATAGCAAACAGAGATGTCTGTTTAAATATTCTTAATAGGATAACAGATTATTAAGGAAACAAACAGAATTACAGACTTTTTAGAAGTTATACTTACCTTCATAGGACATAACAACATATTTTCATGTCTGAATTATGGGAAAGGGTCTACTGTTGGAAATAATGTTCACAAAGACTGTTCTGTTACATAGATTAGTACTTGCTTTCCTGATGATCTAAAAGAAAGGATGTTTTCTTTTCATCTTGATGGCCTTCCTTTCACCAGTAGTTGGAAGGGCCTGTAGTGTTAAAGCTAACTATTGCACTTCCACTAGGTAGAAAAAAAGCAGGCCTGAAAAGCATAAAGCTTATAATGTGAAATGAAAATGTCAGAAAAAGAATTTTAATCAATGGAATATAGAACATATAGTGTGTTGCCTCTAGTGTTTGAATTTTCCTAAGGAGCAGTTAGAAGCCCAGCTAAGTTTCAGTAACCAGGGATATGCTTCTTCCTTTCCTGGCAGAAGTAGGAGGTTCTCTTTCTGGAGAAACAACCCACGTTTCTGGATTGTGGGCATAGTCAGCTGAGGGCAAGTGATATACTGAAAACAGGAGGGTGTACTGATTTCTATATGTTGAATCAGAGATCCTTAGTTCCCATCCCCAGGTTGCTCTCTGAACATTGACACCAAGTTTATGCTGTCCAACCAGGAGATTGGAGGTTCACCCTCTGGGCAAAGTGATCAATCCATGGTAAAGAATCTGTGGATGCTGACATTTAGGATCCTTCTAATGAAATTTCTGCCTCCCTCTAGAGACGCCCACCCATCCACAACCCTGCTGTTCTTCACAGAGCTTCCAGGAATGTCGTAATGCTTCACTGTCAACAACAATGGAGAGCCAAGGACGATCAGCTGTTTAACCAAAAAGAAAGAGAGCAGAGAAACAAATGAATTCGGTTGAAACAATGAAAAATTTGGGAACAGAAGAAAATCTTTAAAGCTCAAAGCTATAATAATATATAGGCCTACCTTGGAGAGATTGAGAGTTCAATTCCAAACTGCCTCAATACAGCAAATATCACAATAAAGCAAGTCACATACGTTTTGTGGTTTCTCAGTTCATATAAAAGTTATGTTCAGACACCTGTACTCATATGTTCAATGAAGCACTACTCATAATAGCGAAAACATGGACTCAACCTAGGCGCTGATCGATGGTGGACTGGATTTAAAAATGTGGCATATACACCATGGAATACTATGCAGTCATAAAAGAATGAAATCATGTCTTTTGCAGGAACGTGAATACAGCTGAAGACCATTGTCCTAAGTGAATTAGTGCAGAAACAAAAAAAGAAATACTGCATGTTCTTACTTAAAAGTGAAAGCTAAACATTGGGTACACATGGTGGACATAATGATAGAAACAATAGACACTAGGGACTCGAAAAGGGGAGAAAGGGATGGGGACAAACGTTGAAAAACTACTTACTGGGTACTATATTTACTATTTGGTTGAGGGGTTCAGTAAAAGCCAAACCTCTTAATTATACAATATATACACATGCACATGCAGCCCCTGAATCTAAAAAAAAACCCCAATACTGTGTTTACATTATATTGTAGTCTAGTAAGTGTGCAACAGCATTATGTCTAAAAAAAGTATATACTCTAATTAAAAAATACTTTACTGCTAAAAATGCTAATGATCATCTTAGATTTCAGCAAATTATAATCTTTTTGCCACTGGGGGGTCTTGCCTCAGTGTTGATGGCTGCTGACTGATCAGAATTGTGGTTGCTGAAGGTTGGGGTATTTGTGGCAATTTCTTAAAATAACAATTAAGTTTGCTGCATTGATTACTTTCACAAAAGATTTCTCCATAGCATGAGATGCTGTTTGATAGCAATTTACCCATAGCAGAACTTCTTTCAGATTTGGACTTAATCCTCTAGAACTCTACCACTGCTTTATCAGCTAAGTTTATATTATTTTAAATCTTTGTTGTTATTTCAACAGTGTTCACAACATTTTCACTAGGAGTAGATTCTGCCTTAAAAATACACTGTTTTTGGCTGGGCACAGTGGCTCACGCCTGTAATCCTAGCACTTTGGGAGGCCGAGGTGGGTGGATTACGAGGTCAGGAGATCGAGACCATCCTGGCTAATGGTGAAACCCGTCTCTACTGAAAATAAAAAAATTAGCCGGGCATGGTGGCAGGTGCCTGTAGTCTCAGGCTACTCAGGAGGCTGACGCAGGAGAATGGCATGAACCTGGGAGGCAGACCTTGCAGTGAGCCGAGATTGTGCCACTGCACTCCACCCTGGGCGACAGAATGAGACTCCATCTCAAAAAAAAAAAAACAAAAAACACTTTTTTTCTCTCATCCATAAGAAGTGACTCGGCCAGGTGCAGTGGCTCATGCCTGTAATCCCAGCACTTTGGGAGGCTGAGGAGGGCGAATCACTTGAGGTCAGGAATTCGAGACCAGCCTGGCCAACATGGTGAAACCCTGTCTCTACTAAAAATACAAAACTTAGCCTGGTGTGGTGGCAGGCACCTGTAGTCCCATCTACTCAGGAGGCTGAGGCAGGAGAATCACTTGAACCCAGGAGACAAAGGTTGCAGTGAGCTGAGATTGCACCACTGCACTCCAGCCTGGGTGACAGAGCAAGACTCTGTCTCAAAAAAAAAAAGAGTCCTCCTCCATCCAGATTTGATCATGAAATGTAGCATTCAGTCACATCTTCAGACTACATTTCTAATTCTAGTTATCTTGCTATTTCTACGACATCTGCAGGACTTCCTCCACTGAAGTCTTTAACCCTAAACCATCCATGATGGTCAAAATCAACTTCTTCCAAACTCATATTTGTGTTGATATTTTGACTTCCTCTTATGAATATGGAAGTTCTTAATGGCATCTAGATGGGGCGAAGGTTTTCAATTTACTTTGCCCAGATCCATCAGAGAAATCGCTATCTGTGGCAGCAATAGCCTTACAAAATGTATTTTTTAAATAATAAGACTTGAAGTTGAAATTACTTCTTGGTCTATGGGCTGCAAAATGGATGTGGTGTTAGAAAGTATGAAAACAACATTAATCTCCTTGTACATCTCCATCAGAGCTCTTAGGTGACTAGTTGCATTGTCAATGAATAGCAATATTTTGAAAGAAATATTTTTTTCCTGAGCAGTAGATCTCAATGACGGGCTGAAAATATTCAGTAAACCACATTGTCAAAAGATATGCTGTCATCCAGGCTTTGTTGTTGCATTTACGGAGCACAGGCAGAGTAGATTTAGGATAATTCCTAAGGGCCTTAGGATTCTCAGAATGGTGAGTGAGTATTGGCTTAAAGTCACCAGCTGCATTAGCCCTAAACAAAAGAGTCAGCCTTTCTCTTTCTTTCTCTCTCTCTCTTTTTTTTTTTTTTTTGAGGCAGAGTCTCAGTTTGTGACCCAGGCTGGAGTACAGTGACACAGTCACAGCTCACTGCAGCCTAAACTTCCTGGGCTGAAGTAATCAACCTGCCTAGCCTCCCAAATAGCTTGGACTACAGGTGTGTACCACCACACCTGGGTGCTTTTTTAAATTTTTTGTAGAGACAGGGTCCTGCTGTGTTGCCCAGGCTAGTCTCAAACGCCTGAGCTCAAGCCATCCTCTTGCCTTGGTCTCCTGAAGTGCTAGAATTACAGGTATAAGCCACTGCACCTGAGCCTTCTTTTGAAGCGTTGAAACGAGGTATTGACTTCTCCTCTCTGGCTAGGAAAGTCCTAGATGACATCTTCTTCCAATAAAAGGCTGTTTTGTCTATGTTGAAAATCTGTTGTGTGCTATAGCCACCTTCATCAATTGTCTTATCTAGATCTTCTAGATAAATTGTGGCAGTTTCTCCATCAGCACTTGCTGCTTTACCTTGTAATTTTATATTGTGGAGACTGCTTCCTTCTTTAAACCTCATCAAGCAGCCTCTGCTAGCTTCAAACATTTCTTCTGCAACTTCCTCATGTCTCTCAGCCTTCATATAGTTAAAGAGAGTTAGGGCCTTATTCTGAGTTAGGTTTTGGCCTAAGGGAATATGTGGCTGGTTTGATCTTCTATCTAGACCACTAAAACTTTCTTCATATCAGCAATAAGGCTGTTTTGCTTTTTTATCATTCATGTGCTCAGTATAGCAGCACTTTTAATTTCCTTCAAGAACTTTTCCTTTGCATTCACAACTTGGCTAACTGTTTGGCATTAAGAGGTTTAGTTTTTGACTTATCTTGGCTTTCAACATGCCTTCCTCACTAAGCTTAATTGTGTCTAGCTTTTGATTTAAAGTAAGAGACATGCAAGTCCTCCTTTTCTTGGACACTTAGAAGCCAATGTAGGGTTATTAATTGACCTAATTTCCATATTGTTTTGTCTCAGGGAATAGGGATGCCTGTGGAGAGGGAGGGAGATGGGGGAATGGCCAATCAGTTGAGCAGTGAGAACACACACAAAATTTATTAAGCTTGCTCTCTTATATGGGTTTGATTCATTGTACCCTCAAACAATTATAATAGTAACATCAAAGGTCACTGATTACAGATCACCATAACAGGTAAATTAATGAAAAGTTTTAAATATTGTGAGAATTACCAAAATATGACACAGACACAAAGTGAGCATATGCTGTTGGAAAATGGCACTGATAGACTTGCTTGGTGCCGGATTGTTACAAACCTTCAATTTGTAAAACAACAATAGCAATAACAAGAACAAAAACACAGTATCTGTGAAGCACAATAAAGCAAAGCACAATAAAACAAGGTATGCCTGTATTCAAAGAGATAACTACTGCATTTATGAAAAAAGAAAATCATACTTAAAAATTCAGAGAAAAACACCTAGAAAAAACAGTAGAAACAGTAACAAAGCAGTAGACATTTGAATAATATGGTTGAAAATAAAAGTTCTCCCAGAAAACAGGACAAAAGATGAAGAAGTGGAATATAGGAGAGACAAGATAAAAATTTAGAGGATCATTCACCATGGTAGTGATATTAAGAAAAGAAAATTTAGAGGATCATTCAGGAGACTAAACATCTGACTGGTAGGAGTCCCAGAAAGACACTAGAGAAAGGACAGAGAGGAAATTATCAAAGAAATATTTTAAGAAAATTTTTCATAACTTAAGGACAGGAATTTCTAGATTGAAAGTGCCCATTGAATGCCCAGGACAGTGAATGAAAGAAGACCCACATGAAGACATACAATTTTGATGTTTTAGAATGGTGGAGATAAAAGAGAAGATCACAAGGCTTCCATAGAGGAAAAGACAGGTCACATGGGAAAGATCAGAATCAGAATAGCATTAGACAGACTTCTTACTAGCCATACTAGGAGACAATGGAGCAATGCTGTGTAAGTTCTGCAGGATTTCTGTACTTACAAATCCAAACCATCAATCAAAGATGAGTTCTCAGAAAATATATGTGCAAGATTTAAAATAAATTAACACCATGCATTCTTCATTTGGAAGGCATTGGAGACTGAACTCCACCAAAATAAGAGGGAGAAGATCAAGAAAATGTGAGATATAGGAAACAGTTTACAATGAAGTTAGAAGCCAAGGGAATTCCCAGGATCATAGGTTCTAGGATTATGGCTGTACAACAGGCCTAGGGTGCAGTTAGTCCAGATGTGAGCAGGAGGATGGAAGGCCACAGGAGGGATGTAGCCAAGAAAATATTGGAATTAATATATTACCTAATATATTTGCCCATATCGAAGGCTTTATAGTTATGTAGAAAAGTTTAATGCTGATGTAGCTACATATGTAGAAAACTAGACAAGTGAAAAGAGAAGAAAATTATGGGAGGAGTAAAGATACAGGTTGAGGTTGGGTTTAGTGGTCCAGAGGATGAGCTTTGTAGTCAGGCTCTCTGAATTTGAATGCTGTCTATAATACTTACTACTACTAACCGCATACTCTTGAGTAAATTACCTTTCTGTCCTTCAGTTTCCTCACCTTTATGGAGATACTAATCATACCTACCACTTTAGTCTACTCCTGCTTCTATAACAAAGTACCACAGACTGAGTAATTTGTAAATCATAGAATTTTTTTTCCTCACAGTTCTGGAGCCTGGGAAGTTCAAGATCAAGGCACTGGCAGATTCAGTGTCTGGTAAGGGGTCATTCACTGCTTCCAAGATGGTGCCTTTGTGCTGTGTCCTCCAGAGGTGACAAATGCTTTGTCTTCACGTGGCAGACAGGATAGAAGGGCAAAGGGGACTAACTTTCTAAAGATTTTAAAAGGCACTAATCTGTTCTATGAGGGCAGAGCTTTCATGACCCAATAACCTCCCAAAGGCCTCACCTCTTAATATCATCCCCTTGAGGGTTAAGTTCCAATGTAAAAACTTTGGAAGGATGCATCCATTCAAACCACAGCACCTACTTAGCATGTTGTTATGTGGATCAGATGAGCTAATACATGCAAAACCATTAGATCAGTAGAAATAGTACTAGTAATCATAGTAATAGTAGTAATAGTGGTAGTGGTAATAGTAGTAGGTGCTCAAAATTGTTAACTATTATTTCTATTATTGCTATTATTTTTAAAATTGAAAAATAATTAAGATGTTTAATACTTTTCTCGAGAAATTTTGTGATAAGCACCCAGAAGAAACTGTTTAAAATAATAAACCCCAAACAAAACATTTTTAATGACCTATAGTGCCACCACTCAAAGGTGAAATTTTTAAACATGTAGGTGTATTTTTTCCCTGTGCATTGTTTTATTTATATAATTGTTACATTCTCTCTATATAATTTTGTGTTCTGCTTTTGTTTTTTAACATAAAAGAACCATATTACCTGTAATGCAAACTCTAATTAAAGAGTTTTTGTTGACTGCATTATTTTCCACTAAATGTATGGAAAATATTTCATTTAACCAAGTATCTATTTTTATATATTTGGTTTGCTTTGTGAATAACATTGGGTGATGCTTTTCTAAAATACATTTCAAAATTTAATTTTATTATTAAAAATATAATACATGTTTATTATAGACATTTTAAGGTGCCAAAATAAGATCAGTAAAATTAATGTAACAGTAATCTAACTACCTAGAGATAAGCACTGCTAGCATCTTCATAATGTATGCCTGTTGTCTTTTTTCTTGACAATATATATTTTTTATTTCTTTTGCAAAATGTAGAACTTTTCTTGTAGATGGCATGACCACCTTTTGATATCTTCTATGGCATGTTAGTGTCAGCAGAGTGTTTAATTGTAAATTTTGGGATCTTATTTTTTAAATTGCTTTAAAATTTTTCAGTGTTTCACAATGATAGTGTATTGAAAATCTTTACAGCTACACATCTATTTTAAAATTATTCAAAATTATTCCTTAAATTCTTAGAAACAGAATTGCAGGTTCAAAAGGTATACATTTAATATGTATTGTCAAATTTCTCTCCATGAAAATTCTACAAAACTCTATGCTCACAGCCTTGTCAACACTAGGTTTTCTGATATTATCTTTTTAATTCCATAAAATGTCTCCTATATTTAGAGTTATTTTTCTTCATTAGATTCTTAGGTACAAAGAATATTAGAAGTTTAAGACTTTTACTGTTTTGAAAAATTGCTTTATCCAAAGAGGACAGTAATAATGTCTGCTACTCTGTCTTCTCACTAATGATGGGATTGTTATATTCTTCACGTGGATGATAAGCGAAATGTTGACAGGTTAACAGAGTAGATCTTAAGCCTTACAGTACTCCAGGCAAGATAGCATGGTGGCTCAGACCAGGGTGGTGGCAATGGAAATGTTCATATTCTGGAAATTTTTTTTGAAAACACTATTGACAGAATTTTCTGATCAGTTGCATATATGATTTGTAAGAGAGATTAAAGAGTCAATGATCACTCTATGATTTTTGGCCAGGGTAACTGGAAAATTGAAGTAGCCATTTAAGAAGCTGGGAAGATTATAGGAGAATCATGTTTGTCAAGCAAGATCAGGAGCCCAAGTTTGGACATGTTAAGTGTGATGCTTATTTAATAAGTAAGAGATGTTGAGTACATAGTTGGATATATGATTCTGGTGTTTAGAGGAGAATTCTAAGCTGGAGATATAAATCTAAGAGACATCAGCATATAATTGAGTACAATTATATCCTGTATAATTAATTAAGAGAAAACATTAGATGAAATCACCGAGGAAGAGAGTGTCAAAAGAAAAGAGGAGGATCAAGTACTGATCCCTGGGGGTACTCCAATGTTTAGGAACTGTAGCGATGAGAAGAAACCTACAAAGGAGACAGAAACAGCAGCAAGAGAAAGGAGAAAAACCAGGACTGTGTGGTTCCCGGTAGGAAATTGAAGGAAATATTTCCAAGAGGAGGGGTGATCAGCTATGTCAAATGCTGCTTATACATCAAGTAAGATTAAGACTAAGAATTAACTGTTAGATTTAACGATATAGAGGTAGCTAAATAGTGACCATGAAAATACAGTTTTGGTGAAGCGGTGTGGTGAAAACCAGATTAGATGGGATTTGATTTTCAAGTGATTAATATTATAAAAATGCCCAATAATTCAACTCTAAGTGCCCAAAATCTCCATTTCAAGGGTACTCATAAGAAGTCTAAGTAAATTTTGAAGTAAATCTGGCAATTTTACCCTTAAAAAACTACAAAACATTAGTCCTTTACTTGACTGTAATGGGGAGGAACATGTCTCCCTCTGTTGATTATTTGCAATAAGATTCACCAGGGACTCATTTTAATTGCCTTGGTGTAGTGTGTTCCCTGGTACCTTGGCTTTTTTTTTTTTAATTATACTTTAAGTTTTAGGGTACATGTGCACAATGTGCAGGTTAGTTACATATGTATACATGTGCCATGCTGGTGTGCTGCACCCATTAACTCGTCATTCAGCATTAGATATATCTCCTAATGCTAACCCTCCCCCCTCCCCCCACCCCACAACAGTCCCCGAGTACCTTGGCTTTTAAAGTGGTATTGAGCCACAATGATCAGATATGCCAACAGGCCATTATATGTTAATAGAATTTTACTAGCATATTTGTAGACTGTTAATTTGATTAAACTTTCATGTCTTGGTAACTTTTCTTTATAGCAGAATAAACGTAGGAGATTCTGATTTGGTAGGCCTGAGGGTGTCTAGGCATTTTTAAAAAAAATCTGATTCTGCTGCAAAGCCAGGCTTGGAAAACTTTGCTTTAATAGGAACAGGATTCTATAAATAAGAGCTAACATTCATGATAGTGGCAGGCTCAGCTTTTACTTGATCACATTTATTGTAAGTGCCCTAGTCCTAGCATACACATTTAAAGCTCCCTGATAATTTTCACCAGATTGTGACTTCCTCAATAGAAGTAACAAAAATAGCCTCACCTTTAGACACAGGGGTACACAGAAAATTTCTTTTATGTGCATAAGCAAGAGAGAAATTATATTTACAAATTGGAAAAGTAATTAAGTGAAACTTTCATCCAAAAATCAGATATTTAATAAACTTTTAATTCCCTTTTGTAGTTTCCTTTTAGTTTAGTTTAAGCAACATATACATTTTAAATACCACTCATTACATGCTGAGGGTATAGATAACAGTTTTGGCACTTTAAAAAAAGCTGAGGAATGGATGGTTAATTCTCAGTGATATTTATTCATTTTCTATAGTGAGGATTCTCTAGTATATCAAAAGGATCTGGAGGGTTGGTGCATGGCTAGAGAAAGTAAGAAAATAAAGAAGATGAAATGGAGGTGTTGGGGAGGGATTCATAGAATGGAGAGAATGGGAAGAATGTTTTCTTTAAAAAACCTTTCTAAGCTCATAATTTGTTATTCCTCTTAAATGAAATAATGAAATTTGGATCCTTAAATCTTCCATTTTTTCCAGTTCTCTTCTTCTGGAGAGCTTTTCGTAGTTTAAAGACCTTATGAAATCTTTGATTTTCGATTGTGACCTATGATCTGTGGGCTTCTTTTATTTTCACTGGTTGGATTATAATCATATTTGAAGTCTTATGATTCTTTTATATTGTCCAAAGAAAGTTACATTTAATATTTGGTGACTGCTCTAAGGAAAACATAGTAATTTGGGGCAGCATAACAATCACTGAATGTTAGAATAAGAAGGCATAGCTTGTTACAGTATATTATAATCTTTACAGTGTATATTGTTTTGCACAATTCTGTAGGTCAACTGGGCAGATATGCTTTATGTAGTGTCAGCTGGGATGCTATTATATCTGGAAGATGCAAACTTGCCTCAATCACGTGGTTGGAAATTGGTGTCAGTGTTGGCTTGGAATTCACTGGGTCTGTCAGCTAGGGACATGATTCTCCTCCACATGGTCTTTTTATGTGATTGCTTGGGCTTCCTGACAGCATGGTGGCTGGATTCAAAGGAGAATTCTACATGCATGAAAATGGAATCTGCAGATCTCAGATGTTACACAGAGCTGTAGTTTGAATGTTTGTCACCTCTAAATATCATGTTGAAATTTAATTGCCATTGTAACAGTATGAAGAGGTGGGACCTTTTAAGGGTGATTAGGCCATGAGGGCTGGCTGTACTCACAGGCCTGGGATTGGTGCCTTATTAAAGGGCAAGTTTGATTCCCTCTTGCTTCTGTGTGTGCTCTCCCCCTCTCTCTCTGGCTCGCTCTCACCCTCTCTTGTCTTCCCTTACCTTTCCTCCCTCTTCCTCCCTCTCGCTACCTCTTTCCCTCTCTTCTCCCAGTCTCCTTCCTCCCTATGTTTCTCCTTCTCTCCCTTTCCTTCTCTCTCCCTCTCTCCTTCTGCTTTCCTTCTCTCCTTCTACCATATGATGACACAGCAAAAAGGCCCTCACAAGTTGCTGGCACCTTGATATTGGACTTCCCAGCCTCTGGAACTGTGAGCCAACATATTTCTGTTCATTCTACATTACCTAGTCTGTGATATTCTGTTACAGCAGCACAAAACAGACTAAGACACACAATATCACTTCTGTCTCATATTTTTCACAGGGCCAGCTCAGATTCAAGGGGAGAAGAAATGATTTCCACTTTGCCATTAGAAGAGTTACAATTTGTTGCCTTCTTTAATCAACCACAGTTTGTCCTTTGGCCACAAATTATTTGTATTTATCACATATGCAGAATGCACTGAATTCCTCCGGAGACCCCTGAAAAATCTTATTCCATTATAGTATCAGGCTCAAATGCAAGGTTCAGGTTCTCATCATCTGAATTAGGTCCAGGTGTAGATAAGGCTTCTTAGATGAGGTAGCCCAGGTGTAGACCCTTGAACCAAAAAGATAACCTGAAATACAGGGTAGATAGGGGCAGGATGACTGCAGTAGACACTCCTGTTCAAAAAGTGGGCAATAGCTACTCAGCAGTCACTGGTCCATTGAATTTCTGATACTGAATCAGGTATGTCACTGGTTTCTCCTGCTTTGGCAGAAGGGAATATATGTTGATTAAGGCTCTGCTTTGCTTCCTGGGAGCAGTCCTTTTGTGGTTCTTGGGTTCATCCTCTGAGTCAACATTTATTTTTTTTTAAAAGAAATGTGCCGGGCTTTAAGCTAGCTATCTTTCTGGTCTGTTTCCTGACTATAAAAAGTTTGAACTGATTGTCCATTTTGGTCTAAGCTGGTGTGGTTCTAGTGATATAATTCTCTTAAGAACTTCACAGGTTTCATGTGAATCTCATTGGCATTTACCCCATTAGACAAATCCACATCCACAGATCTTTTTGAGATAGGTCCCTCTCTACTGTGAGTTAAGATGCTATGGGACAATGCCCTGAAGATTCCTACTAGCCTTTTTGTTTAGGTGAGAATGTCTATGAGAACCTACAAGATTCTTAGAAACTCTTTTGTCTAGCTGAGGCCCTTAATAGTTTTCGGAACTCTTTTACATAGATGATTTGGTAAAGGCGAAACAGCCTTTAGTCTTTCTGAGTTATAACAAAGGGTTTTAAAACTACACCCTTGACTTACTCTTGACCTTGAGGTTACATCTTACTGGCAGCACCTTGGATTAGATCTTTGCTCTGAGGCTGTTTCTTTGAAAATCTATTGCACATTCAAGTTGCTTTGTTCATTTGTTTGCTTCTTATGCAAGCATCACTTCAGAAGCACATGATTTTGTTTTTTTCTATTATTGGTTATGTTAACTGTGATCACTTGGTTAAGGTGATGTCTCCAGTTTTTTTTTCACTGTCAAGTTGTTACTAGGATACATTTTGAAGGTAGAATTGAATGTTCGGATTTGACTGAGAGAGTTATGCATTAGACATGTTGAATTTGAGATGCCTATTTGACATCCTAGTAGAGACTGGTTCAGAAACAGGGGTGCTGGTAGATTGGAAAGATGAGGTAGTCTTGTTTTCATTTTTCCAGTGAATACAGAAGTGAGATTATCTGAAGGGAGTGATAATGAGGGAGCACAGTAGAGATGTGAGGAGAGAGATTTAGAAGGATCTTCTCAGAGTAAATTGACTGGAAAAGCATAGCGGACTTAAGGGCAGTGTTGTGATGAGGGACCATTTGACAACTGTGATCCTAAACCAGCCTATGACCATTCAGGATGTTCTATTTCTTGGAGTCAGACTTTGATTAGTAGAAGGAGTTTTACTGTGATTGAGGTTTGGTCAAGCAAGTACAGTGGAAAGAGGGGTAAATTAGTTTAGAGTGTGTGCAGGGAGGTGATTTATCAGGACAGATCATGGAAGATAAACTGGATTAAGTAGACAAGAAGGAGGTGAGGAGAGTGAAAAAGTGGTAGATAGGCTCAATGGTTTTAAGTTCCAAAACAGTGAGAGAGAGTTCTAGAGAAAGATGAATAGATATGAGATGGTGAATAGGGTATGTGAATGATTGAAATCAGGATTTGGGATGCATTTCATCTATGTTCTGGTTTAATACCATACCAGCTTTATGAAGTGATATTTTTTTTTTTTTTACTGTCTCCATTTTAAACAGAAGCAAATTATGTTGATCAAGATTAAGCAGCTTGGCCAAGGGTACACAATTAGTAAATGGCAGAGCTTGGATGGAAAATTAAAATATTTGTTTTTGTTTTTAACTCCCAAACCTTTGTATAATACTATACGAGCTCTCTCTGATTCATGGCAGTTGCCCACTACACAAAGGATAATCATTATTATGACTGAAAATGTTTACATTATATTTGTTTTGCTTTTTTAGGCTTGTTATGACATGCAAATGAAAAAAGGTCTCAGAAAACATTTCTAATTTTATAAACATCTTACTTCCTTTAGAGAATGAGTGGCCTTTAGAAATTGGTTGAAAATGATTTTTACTTTTATATTTCAAAGTTCACAAACAAGCATTCACACATCATTATTAAGCTATTAGTATGGAGTGAATTCTACCTGACCCATTTACATTAATATAAAATTTCCTTTATGTTAAGGAGGTCTTCCATTTTCCTACACTTAAAATGATTTAAGTAGATCCCTATATAATGATGAACAATGATGTTCTAAAGAAAATAACGAGATAATTTGATTATCTCTACTTCAGGAAGCTTCAAGAAAATTAACTTAGGTTCTAACTTGATGATAGTAAAGATTTTATGGTTTAGTAGAGGGAAAAGTGAAAGTTTAAATTTAAGGATTCTCACCCTAATCATTAAAATAACAATGCTTTGCAGACTTTCACAATATGCAAACAAACAAGACCAAATTGCATGAGCTGTTTTTGGTTTAAAATTACATGGAGCACTTTCCAGCAATACTTGTATATAGAGGCTTGATTGAAATAGCTGCATAATTCCTGAGCAGAGGGCTTTTCTTTGCTGTAATTACATTCGTGCAGTGACTCATATTCTCTTAATGCCTAGATTTTATAATTCAAAGGGAAATGTTCCCTTGAAATTTGAAAGCCTGGAGGACTCAAAAGTTGTTTTTAGATTTTATTATTATTATTACTACTACTATTCCTACACCACAGCTAGTATTCCTCTGAGGAGTATTTGACTTAGGTGATTTTGATTTCACTCATGCTGGCTGCAGTAGTGGGGTTTGACTCATGTGACAGTGAGAGAGCAAGGGTCCCAAAGATGTCTAGCACAGGGATAGGGTGTTCTGCATTCAGGGACTTCAGAACTGGAGACGTGGGGCTTTCACTCTGGTATTCACCACCGTACAGCTCAGTTTCGTTTAAGTGTCAGCTTACTTTTGACTTTCTGTTTCTCTTTCCTTCATCAGCTGAATGATTTTTTTCTGAATTTACAAGTTCAGATTCCCAGGAGAGGGAACCTGGCTGGCTCTGCTGATAAACATGCCTCTGTATGATGATGTTTCTCTCCTACATCTGGGGAAGTTTTCAAGACTGATAGCAAGGTTGGAGGACAGTCCTTTGCAAACACCTGGCTAGTATCTCTCCTGTTTTGGGTAAACAGGGTGTGATGTGGATGCTGGAGCAATTACCAGTTTTGCCTGAGGCAGGTCTTTCCATATAATTTTATGTTTTTGTTATAAGCCCTTGGAAATTTGTGAAATATATAATATACTCATGATGAAGACCAAAAAAAAGACAATTTTCAATTGGATGTACAACAGGTACTTTCTTCACCACTCTCCTTTCCAACAATATTGTTCAGTTCTCTGTAAAGAATCATGATGGTCAAGGAAGGCCTGGCAGGAGAATCTTGATTGTTCAAAGACAAATGTTCTTGTCAAAGGATTGGTTTAGGAGTGGCTATATAATGTAATTCTGGCAGAAGATACTTGAGAAGATGAATGCTAAGAGCTATTTTTGAAAGGGCTTGTTCACTTTTAAAAATAAATACAAGGCTTTTTTTCTTTTTTTAATCTTGGAATAATGTATTTTTTATAAGATGGTGAGAATCGCAGCCATCATATCAGGGTCATGAGAGGAGCCAGTTAAGAGAGCCCCGGCTACCATGCTGAGGGCAGAGCAGAAAGTTGTAAACACCCCTCATCTCATTAATGGCACTGAGCCACCACGTGAGCCAACCCTGGAACTGCCCTGATGTCAGATGGGAAGATTACTTTGATGCAATGGTAGCCTCCAAGTATGCTTAGGTGAGCTATCCTAGAGGTGAGGGAACCAAAAGCTCCCACAGACTAAATTCCAATCCTCAAATCACGTAATTCACTAAATTAATTTAAAGTGCACAGTGAGAGGCAAGAGGGAAGATTATTAGGTTGGTATACCTGGGTTAGGGGCAAGTAGGGTAGAGGGGCCATGCCAGCTAATCCTGGGATACATAGTGTTCATGTTCATACATCTGCATATGCCTTCCCCACTGATGGTGTGGTTACAAGGACCAGAGTTGAGGTTTGGGCAAGCCCCAAAGATAGCAGTCGTCCCAAGCTAATAACACCTGCTCAAGTGTCTGAGAGATACTGGGACAAGTATGCCTAGTCAGTGGCTGTGGCTTGCCAGTTAGCCTCACAAACAGTCATGAGTTCTGTTGTGTTTATTGGACAGATAACAAATGGAGCAGGAAAGAGTATCAGCAGTTGTTAATCAGGGTAATTTTGTACCCCAGTGTACATTTAGCAATGTCTGGAGACATTTTTGATTGTCATGACTGGTGTATGTAAGAGATGCTACTGGCATCTATTAGGTAGAATCTAGGGATGCTGCTAAGTGTGCTACAGTGAACAAGACAGCCTCCCAAGACAAAGAATTATCTGGCCCAAAGTATCAATTGTGTCGAAGCTGAAAAACCCCCTCATGAATATTAAGTACATATGTATATTTAGTGTATCCTGGATATTTAGTGCCTCTTATATATTTAATATATCATGAACATTTATTACTCATATGCTTCAAGAGTAATTGACATTTCTTGATCTTGCAGCCCTTTCTGTCAGTGTGTAACACATATACAATCTTCTTTTTATACTTTATACATCTGTGAATTCTGTTCACGTCTTATTAGCAAAATATATACTGAAAATATCTTAAAAGGGTTTGCCTATATTTTATAAACCTCAAATTTATTTATCAAGTAGAACTGAATATCCTCAAAAGCAAATTTATATTATGCTAGCCCCGGAATTTCAAAGAAGAAATAAGATGATAAATGTCCTGGTTGTTTAATATACTTTTTGTTGTGTTTTCTACAGCTTGCAGCTGAGAGCGTGCTAGCTGATTCTAACATAAAGTCAATAAGAACATCTATTCTAAAGATAAATGAAGCATTGACTTAGACTATAATTACAAGTTTTCTAAATAGTAATATAAGTGTCAGATAATACAGGATTATGGTGCCTGCATTAATGTAATGCTTGTTTGATCGTTCTGTTTACATTTCAAGCAATTGTAGGCATGGTGCTTATCATGATGAACCTCTGTGCTCAAAAATGCACATTTTTAGATGATTGGAACAGTTTTAGTTTGATGACCTTCAGTTCACTTAAGGAGTTTTTAGTTGGCTCAATGTCTATTAATAGAGCAACACTAGAAATTTATAGCTTCATGCATTTTTTAAAATTTATTAATGATAGTTTTATTTATATTTTAGTGCTTTAAAAGATTAAACATATTTTATGGAAGTTGTGTCTTGAGACCCCTCCATTAAAAGGGAAAGTTTTTCACATATATGAAATTAAAGAGAAGCATATTTAAGATTATAGAAACATGTAAATGTTGTTTAGGATTGATTTCAAAAAAGAATAATTTTCAAATGTTGATGGTATATATTCCATTTCATTTCTTTTAACTTTCTTTGCCTTTTTTTATTTTATGATGAAACCTAACATTTTGTCAGATGAAAATATCACATATAACACATTAAAGAAATGGTAAGGCATAATATACAATTAAAACTGTTTGCTAAAAAGTTAAAGTAAAAAATTAAGGACAATATGTCTTTAAAATAGTGATGTGCTTACGGTAGTTTCCTGGAATTATTGGCTGGTTCAGCAGAATCAGCTGTGCTCAGCAATGGAGTGACAGGTGGTGTAGGCAGTTCAACCTCATGTCCTTTTAGAAATACTGGGTGTGTGTGTGTCTGTGTGTGTGTGTGAGTGTGAGAAAGAGAGAGAGAGAGACCTATAAAGTGTTGATTTGGGGGGCTTAAAGAATTGTTAAAGCAGATATGTGTAAACTAGATCCTGATTTTCGTGTTTTACATTTTTGGGATCCTCTTTAGTCATCATTTATTTTTGTCGTTGCAGTGATTTGCTGTCCTCTGAATACGTAGAGAGACACATTGAACATGGAGGCAAGACTGTGGAAGTTAAAGTAAGTGAAATTTTCCTACTTGTGGGGAAATTTATTGAGAATCTTCTAATACTACTGATTATTATTTTAATTTTCAATGATATTTCTAATGTACAGTTTTGAGGGTTTTAAAAATACTTTATAATTTGAAGTTTTATCACCCACTTTGGAAAAATGAAACTTTACTTTTAGTTATCAGAAAAAGAATTTTTAGGGTACTGTAGGAATTGCTAGACTTAATGTTTTATAGGATTGCTATAGCTCAAGTACTAGGTTGGTGCAAAAGTCCTTGTGGTTTTTGTCGTTACTTTTAATAGCAAAAACCCCAATTATTTTATTTTATTTTTTTTTTTGAGACAAAGTCTTGCTCTTGTCGCCCAGCTGGAGTGCAATGGCACGATCTCAGCTCACTGCAACAGCGCGATCTCGGCTCACTGCAAGCTCTGCCTCCTGGGTTCAAGTGATTCTCCTGCCTCAGTCTCCCGAGTAGCTGGGATTACAAGCGCCTGCCACCACACCTGGCTAATTTTTGTATTTTTAGTGGAGAGGGGGTTTCACCATGTTGGCCAGGCTGGTCTCGAACTTCAGACCTCAGGCGATCCGCCCGCTCCGGCCTCCCAAAGTGCTGGGATTACAGGCATGAGCCAACGCGCCTGGGAAACCCCAGTGACTTTTACACCAATGTTTAGTTCTTTCTTAGATTATGTCACTGAAAGTAGTTTTTGAAATTTGCCTTTAATGTTACCACTGAGAACCAAGAGGTGAAAACTTGGGTCCAGGGTAGGTGTTTGCCTTTGCATTCAGCTGTGTAAGATTCCCAGCCCTGCCGCCCCTCCACCCTGCCCCACCCCACACCTCCACCGGTAAAATGTAAAATTGTTAGATCTACAGGAGATCAAGGAGTTAAAAATACCTGGAGACAGAAATCTCAGGATACTGGTTATGACAGGTAAACTGTGAAAATATTAACACAAAAATAAAAGCCTCCACCAGCTAGAGGCATAAGAATGTGGGGGTTTTCCCCCAGATCTGCAGATGGTATAATCTGAGAGCATATGAAAACAAAAGCCACCCAAGTGTAGGGCTTCCTTCTGCTCATTGTTTAGTATAGTGACTTTTGGCCAAGTGTTTATTTTCTTCTGAATAGTGTTCAGACTATCTATTTTACTTTATCTGAATTATAATCCCATTTGTTCATATTCATTTCCTTTTTCTAATTACAAATTAGATAAATGCTCATTTTAGAAAACTTGTAAACAGAGAAAAGGAGAACAAAAAAGGAAAACTTTATCCTTAAACTCATCACTGAGAGATAAATGTTTTCATTTTGTTATTTGAGTGTTTTTTTGTCATATGCACACATTTGTATATATACATAGATATTTATATAGTATCATATGTAGCTACAATACTGTATCTGCTTGCTTCTGTATCATTTTGTAAACATTTCCCAAGTTATTTTCCCATAAAGCTTTGTTCAGTTTTTTATGTACATTTATTACTGTAGTAAAGCTTTTTATTTAAACTGTTATCAGTAACCAAAATAAATTATATTGTCCTATTCAAATGACAATCTGAAGATAATTGAGTTTTTCCATTACATATATATGTAAACTAAAAGAAAACTTTTCATTATGGAAAAGTTTAAACATACTTTGAAGTGAAAAGAATGCTATAATGAGGGTTGGGAGCCAAGATGGCTGAATAGGAACAGCTCCAGTCTACAGCTCCCAGCGTGAGCGATGCAGAAGATGGGTGATTTCTGCATTTCCAACTGAGGTACCGGGTTCATCTCACTGGGGAGTGCCGGACAGTGGGTGCAGGACAATGGGTGCAGTGCACCGTGTGTGAGCCAAAGCAGGCCGAGGCATCGCCTCACCCGGGAAGCGCAAGGGGTCAGGGAATTCCCTTTCCTAGTCAGAGAAAGGGGTGACAGACGGCACCTGGAAAATCGGGTCACTCCCACCCTAATACTGCACTTTTCCAACGGGCTTAACAAACGGCACACCAGGAGATTATATCCCACACCTGGCTCAGAGGGTCCTACACCCATGGAGTCTCGCTGATTGCTAACACAGCAGTCTGAGATCAAACTGCAAGGTGGCAGCTAGGCTGGGAGAGGGGTGCCCGCCATTGCCCAGGCTTCAGTAGGTAAACAAAGCAGCCCAAAAGCTCGAACTGGGTGGAGCCCACCACAGCTCAAGGAGGCCTGCCTGCCTCTGTAGGCTCCACCTCTGGGGGCAGGGCACAGACAAACAAAAGACAGCAATAACCTCTGCAGACTTAAATGTCCCTGTCTGACAGCTTTGAAGACAGTAGTGGTTCTCGTAGCACGCAGCTTAAGATCTGAGAACCGGCAGAATGCCTCGTCAAGTGGGTCCGTGACCCCTGAGTAGCCTAACTGGGAGGCACCCCCCAGTAGGGTCGGACTGACGGACTGACACCTCACACAGCCGGGTACTCCTCTGAGACAAAACTTCCAGAGGAACGATCAGGCAGCAGCATTTGCGGTTCCCCAATATCCACTTTTCTGCAGCCACCACTGCTGATACCCAGGCAAACAGGGTCTGGAGTGGACCTCCAGTAAACTCCAACAGACCTGCAGCTGAGGGTCCTGACTATTAGAAGGAAAACTAACAGAAAGGACACCCACACCAAAAACCCATCTGTACATCACCATCATCAAAGACCAAAGATAGATAAAACCACAAAGATGGGGAAAAAACAGAGCAGAAAAACCAGAAACTCTAAAAGTCAGAGTGCCTCTCTTCCTCCAAAGGAACGCAGCTCCTCGCCAGCAACGGAACAAAGCTGGACGGAGAATGACTTTGACGAGTTGAGAGAAGAAGGCTTCAGGAGATCAAACTACTCCGAGCTAAAGGAGGAAGTTTGAACCAATGGCAAAGAAGTTAAAAACTTTAAAAAAAAATTAGACGAATGGATAACTAGAATAACCAATGCAGAGAAGTCCTTAAAGGACCTGATGGAGCTGAAAACCATGGCACAAGAACTGCATGACGAATGCACAAGCCTCAGTAACCGATGTGATCAACTGGAAGAAAGGGTATCAGTGATGGAAGACGAAATGAATGAAATGAAGCGTGAAGAGAAGTTCAGAGAAAAAAGAATAAAAAGAAACGAGCAAAGCCTCCAAGAAATATGGGACTATGTGAAAAAACCAAATCTACATCTAATTGGTGTACCTGAAAGTGACAGGGAGAATGGAACCAAGTTGCAAAACACTCTGCAGGATATTATCCAGGAGAACTTCCCCAATCTAGCAAGGCAGGCCAACATTCAAATTCAGGAAATACAGAGAATGCCACAAAGATACGCCTCGAGAAGAGCAACTCCAAGACACATAATTGTCAGATTCACCAAAGTTGAAACGAAGGAAAAAATGTTAAGGGCAGCCAGAGAGAAAGGTTGGGTTACCCACAAAGGGAAGCCCATCAGACTAACAACGGATCTCTTGGCAGAAACTCTACAAGCCAGAAGAGAGTGGGGGCCAATATTCAACATTCTTAAAGAAAAGAATTTTCAATCCAGAATTTCATAACCAGCCAAACTAAGCTTCATAAGTGAAGGAGAAATAAAATACTTTATAGACAAGCAAATGCTGAGAGATTTTGTCACCACCAGGCCTGCCCTACAAGAGCTCCTGAAGGAAGCAGTAAACATGGAAAGGCACAACCGGTACCAGCCACTGCAAAAACATGCCAAATTGTAAAGACCATCGAGACTAGGAAGAAACTGCATCAACTAATGAGCAAAATAACCAGCTAACATCATAATGACAGGATCAGATTCACACACAACAATACTAACCTTAAAGGTAAATGGGCTAAATGCTCCAATTAAAAGGCACAGACTGGCAAATTGGATAAAGAGTCAAGACCCATCAGTGTGTTGTATTCAGGAAACCCATCTCATGTGCAGAGACACACATAGGCTCAAAATAAAAGGATGGAGGAAGATCTACCAAGCAAATGGAAAACAAAAAATGACAGGGGTTGCAATCCTACTCTTGGATAAAACAGAGTTTAAACCAACAAAGATCAAAAGAGACAAAGAAGGCTATTACATAATGGTAAAGGCATCAATTCAACAAGAACAACTAACTATCCTAAATATATATGCGCTCAATACAGGAGCACCCAGATTCATAAAGCAAGTCCTTAGTGACCTACACAGAGACTTAGACTCCCACACAATAATAATGGGAGACTTTAACACCCCACTGTCAACATCAGACCGATCAACGAGACAGAAAGTTAAGAAGGATATCCAGGAATTGAATTCAGCTCTGCACCAAGCAGACCTAATAGACATCTACAGAACTCTCCACCCCAAATCAACAGAATATGCGTTCTTTTCAGCACCACACCACACCTATTCCAAAATTGACCACATAGTTGGAAGTAAAGCTCTCCTCAGCAAATGTAAAAGAACAGAAATTAAAACAAACTGTCTCTCAGACCACAGTGCAATCAAACCAGAACTCAGGATTAAGAAACTCACTCAAAACTGCTCAACTACATGGAAACTGAACAACCTGCTCCTGAATGACTACTGGGTACATAATGAAATGAAGGCAGAAATAAAGAGGTTCTTTGAAACCAATGAGAACAAAGATACAACATACCAGAATCCCTGGGACACATTCAAAGCAGTGTGTAGAGGGAAATTTATAGCACTAAATGCCCACAAGAGAAAGCAGGAAGGGTGTAAAATTGACACCCTAACATCACAATTAGAAGAACTAGAAAAGCAAGAGCAAACACATTCAAAAGCTAGCAGAAGGCAAGAAATAACTAAAATCAGAGCAGAACTGAAGGAAATAGAGACACAAAAAGCCCTTCAAAAAATCAGTGAATCCAGGAGCTGGTTTTTTTAAAAGATCAACAAAATTGATAGACCGTTAGCAAGACTAATAAAGAAGAAAAGAGAGAAGAATCAAATAGATGCAATAAAAAATGACAAAGGGGATATCACCACCGATCCCACAGAAATACAAACTACCATCAGAGAATACTATAAACACCTCTACGCAAATAAACTAGAAAATCTAGAAGAAATGGATAAATTCCTCGACACATACACTCTCCCAAGACTAAACCAGGAAGAAGTTGAATCTCTGAATAGACCAATATTGAAATTGAGGCAATAATTAATAGCTTACAAACCAAAAAAAGTCCAGGACCAGATGGATTCACAGCCGACTTCTACCAGAGGTACAAGGAGGAACTGGTACCATTCCTTCTGAAACTCTTCCAATCAATAGAAAAAGAGGGAATCCTTCCTAACTCATTTTATGAGGCCAGCATCATCCTGATACCAAAGCCTGGCAGAGACACACAAAAAAAGAGAATTTTAAATCAATATCCTTGATGAACATTGATGCAAAAATCCTCAATAAAATACTGGCAAACCAAATCCAGCAGCACATCAAAAAGCTTATCCACCATGATCAAGTGGGCTTCATCCCTGGGATGCAAGGCTGGTTCAACGTACGAAAATCAATAAACGTAATCCAGCATATAAACAGAACCAAAGACAAAAACCACATGATTATCTCAATAGATGCAGAAAAGGCCTTTGACAAAATTCAACAGCCCTTCATGCTAAAAACTCTCAATAAATTAGGTATTGATGGGACGTATCTCAAAATAATAAGAGCTATCTATAACAAACCCACAGCCAATATCATACTGAATGGGCAGAAACTGGAAGCATTCCCTTTGAAAACTGGCACAAGACAGGGATGCCCTCTCTCACCACTCCTATTCAACATAGTGTTGGAAGTTCTGGCCAGGGCAATTAGGCAGGAGAAGGAAATAAAGGGTATTCAGTTAGGAAAAGAGGAAGTCAAATTGTCCCTGTTTGCAGATGACATGATTGTATATCTAGAAAACCCCATTGTCTCAGCCCAAAATCTCCTTAAGCTGATAAGCAACTTCAGCAAAGTCTCAGGATACAAAATCAATGTGCAAAAATCACAAGCATTCTTATACACCAATAACAGACAAACAGAGAGCTAAATCATGAGTGAACTCCCATTCACAATTGCTTCAAAGAGAATAAAATACCTAGGAATCCAACTTACAAGGGATGTGAAGGACCTCTTCAAGGAGAACTACAAACCACACTGCTCAGTGAAATAAAAGAGGATACAAACAAATGGAAGAACATTCCATGCTCATGGGTAGGAAGAATCAATATAGTGAAAATGGCCATACTGCCCAAGGTAATTTATAGATTCAATGCCATCCCCATCAAGCTACCAATGACTTTCTTCACAGAATTGGAAAAAACTACTTTAAAGTTCATATGGAACCAAAAAGAACCCACATTGCCAAGTGAATCCTAAGCCAAAAGAACAAAACTGGAGGCATCATGCTACCTGACTTCAAACTATACTACAAGGCTACAGTAACCAAAACAGCATGGTACTGGTACCAAAACAGAGATATAGACCAATGGAACAGAACAGAGCCCTAAGAAATAATGCCGCATATCTACAACTATCTGATCTTTGACAAACCTGAGAAAAACAAGCAATGGGGAAAGGGTTCCCTATTTAGTAAATGGTGCTGGGAAAACTGGCTAGCCATATGTAGAAAGCTGAAACTGGATCCCTTCCTTACACCTTATACAAAAATTAATTCAAGATGGATTAAAGACTTAAATGTTACACCTAAAATCATAAAAACCCTAGAAGAAAACCTAGGCAATACCATTCAGGACATAGGCATAGGCAAGGACTTCATGTCTAAAACACCAAAAGCAATGGCAACAAAAGCCCAAATTGACAAATGGGATCTAATTAAACTAAAGAGCTTCTGCACAGCAAAAGAAACCACCATCAGAGTGAACAGGCAACCTACAAAATGGGAGAAAATTTTTGCAGCCTTCTCATCTGACAAAGGGCTAATATCCAGAATCTACAATGTACTCAAACAAATTTACAAGAAAAACACAACCCCATCAAAAAGTTTGCAAAGGATATGAACAGACACTTCTCAAAAGAAGACATTTATGCAGCCAAAAAACACATGAAAAAATGCTCACCATCACTGGCCATCAGAGAAATGCAAATCAAACCCACAATGAGATACCATCTCACACCAGTTAGAATGGCAATCATTAAAAAGTCAGGAAACAACAGGTGCTGGAGAGGATGTGGAGAAATAGGAACACGTTTACACTGTTGGTGGGACTGTAAACTAGTTCAACCATTGTGGAAGTTGGTGTGATTCTTCAGGGATCTAGAACTAGAAATACCATTTGACCTAGCCATCCCATTACTGGGTATATACCCAAAGGATTATAAATCATGCTGCTATAAAGACACATGCACACGTATGTTTATTGCAGCACTATTCACAATAGCAAAGACTTGGAACCAAGGCAAATGTCCAACAATGATAGACTGGATTAAGAAAATGTGGCACATATACACCATGGAATACTATGCAGCCATAAAAAATGATGAGTTCATGTCCTTTGTAGGGACATGGATGAACCTGGAAACCATCAATCTCAGCAAACTATCGCGAAGACAAAAAAACCAAACACCGCATGTTCTCACTCATAGGTGGGAATTGAACAGTGAGAACACACGGACACAGGAAGGGGAACTTCACACAACCAGGGACTGTTGTGGGGTGGGGGACTGGGGGAGGGATAGCATTAGGAGATATACCTAATGCTAAATGACGAGTTAATGGGTACAGCACACCAACATGGCACATGTATACATATGTAACAAACCTGCACGTTGTGCACATGTACCCTAAAACCTAAAGTATATTAAAAAAAAGAATGCTATTATTAAACCCCTCATTCCCATCATCCAGCATCAATAGTTGTCAACACTTTGACTATCTTTTTTCTCTTTTTACTTTGTGTTTGTGTGTGTGTGTGTGTGTGTGTGTGTGTGTGTGTGTGTGTAGTATTTTAAAGCAAATTCCAGACATTAGGACATTTTGTCAGTAAATACATCCTGTATACCTATACATTTCTAATTCATAATGACTTAAAATCTGGTAATTCTTGTAAGCGACCTAGATGTAATAATTATGCCTGTCTCTCCAGAAAGTTATTCGGAACTGAAGATTGGTGGATTGAATGGTGGATTAATTTATATTACTGCCTCCCTACAGAAAGGACAGGATTCATCTAGATATAACATGGGAGAATGGAGCCATTTTGTTTATAGTTGGGAAAAAAAATTACCTAGGGCTAGAATCTCCAGGTCCTTTTATTCCCATCCCTTTTCATTTGGCTTCACTTCTCTATTTTGTTTGATAATGTTTTTCTGATGTAGAGTATCTCCTATTCCCTTGTTAAATTAAAGAGGAAAGGAAACAGGCCATTCACTATCTATTTCTATCTGTGTCTGTCAGTGGAATGATGAAATGCAAATAGGAGCATGGAGGGTGGACCCAGCAGACAGCTCTCTGCTGTCTCTACAGTAATATCCTTTTTCAGAAAAATTGTACCTAATCAGCAAAGTGCACTCCACTCTGGGATCTTAAGGCTCCTTGGGTATACATAACTCATGAAGCACTGACTTTGCTGCACAATCTTTGCTGATTTTCCAACCTGAGATTTGCAGTTTCTTTGTTGATGGTTTTTCTAACCCCTAAGCCTGTCATACCAGGGAAATGATAAATACAGACTTTGTCCAGACTGAAGGGCCAGTGGTTGTTTATTTTTCCCTTTAAGAAAACCGCTTTGATCTCACCTGTCACCTCCATTTGTTTCCACTCCACTTAAAAATCTAACTCGAAATTCTCCTCTGGGTTTTTCCAGGAACCACATTGAAAATGCTGAATTCTGCCCATCAATCCAAAGTCAGTAGCCAATTATTTCTCTGCTGGTTCCCTCCTGTCTCTACCTCTGTGCTTAGCTCTTTGGGATGTTTCTTTTTACATGAAATCTGATAGAAGTCTATTTTCTTTATTAATGAGTCATTAATACATTATAAATCAAAGTTGTAACATTTTATATTTTTTTCCTTCCCTGCAGTACCTTTTTAAAAAGCAACTCTTAAAACTTTTACTTCTTTACCTTCCATGTTAGTTTGCTAAAGCTACCATAGCAAAGTACCACAGACTGGGTGGCTTAAACAATAGAAATGTATGTTCTCTCAATTCTGGAAGCTAGAAGTCCAAGATCAAGATGTTGACAGGGTTGGTTTCTTCCGAGGCCTCTCTCCTTGGTTTGTACATGGTTTTCTTCCTGTGTCTTCACATGGCTTTCCCTCTGTGTATATCTGCATCCTAATCTCTTCTTGTGAGAACATCATTCCTATTGAACTAGGACCCAACCTAATAACCCTGTTTTAACTGCGTTACCTCTTTAGAGACCCTGTCTCTACATACAGTTATATTCTGAGGTATTAGGGGTTAGGACTTTAACATATGCATTTTGGGGGAACACAATCCACCTATAACACCTTCCTTAAGAGCCCTGTAAGTTTTTTTGTTTTTTCTTAAAGTTGGCTTTTCTCTTGGGACTGAGGTAAATGAAAGGAAATATGAAATCAAAGCTAAACTCTTAAGAGTTTCTTGTGTCAGTTTGCACAAGCATGGCCATATGTATCCTAAGGATGCAAATTTAAAATTAAAGTGTTATTCCAAATTTAACAATGGCTAGAAACCAGTTGATAAATGGCTGTGCTCAGGTGTCTTTGAACTTTTGGTAAAGGAATACATTTTTCAGGAAAAAACATTTTTAAAAAATTGCTGGATGCAGTGTCATGCCTGTTTGCAGCTACCAAGGAGGTTGAGGTAGGAGGATCACTTGAGCTCAAGAGTTCAAAGCCAGCCTGGGTAACCCAGCAAGAGACTGTTTTGAACAACAACAAAAAAACATGATAAATCTTTTAGATTGCAATTTTATTTTTAAAAACCTATATGGTAAAATATACAACTGACACAGAAATTCACATAAAACAATGTATGGGTTGATGAAATACTAAAGGCAAACAATTTTATAATGACCATTCAGTTCAAGAAATAAAGCTCGGCCAGCTGTTTATTTGCTGCATCCCAAGCCCTTTTCATCCTCCTCTTGTAAGATTTGTAAACACTATCCTGACTTTTATCATAACCCCTTCCTTGCTTTTGTTTATAGTTTTATCACCAAAGCATGTACCCCTACAGTTTAATTTTCGCTGTCTAGGTTTTAAAAATAATTTTTGGCTGGGCGCAGTGGCTCACGCCTGTAATTCCAGCACTTTGGGAGGCCGAAGCAGGTGGATCACGACGTCAGGAGATCGAGACCATCATGGCTAACACGGTGAAACCCCATCTCTACTAAAAATACAAAAAATTAGCTGTGCGTGGTGGCATGCCCCTGTAATCCCAGCTACTCAGGAGGCTGAGGCAGGAGAATTGCTTGAACTCAGGAGTTGGAGGTTGCAGTGAGCTGAGATCGCGCCACTGCACTCCAGCCTGGGCGACAGAGCAAGACTCTGTCTCAAAAATAAAATAAAATAATAATGTTTTACAAATTATCTTTCTCTTTTGTCCCCCCTTGCAATTTATTTGTTGAAGAAACCAGATTGTTTATCCTATGTAATTTCCTACAATCTGGATTTTGATGTTGATTGCAATTTTGTATTTAGTGCAAAAACAAACACATTTTGGTGATTGTTCCTTAACATAATGATTTGTGTTATCTGCAGAGACATCATCAGCCTCATTGAAATCAGTTTATCTTGTTCATGTAGCTGTGCATAATTCTGATATAAAAGTTATATTAAAACTTAAAAAGAATTTTTTTCAAAGGTTACAAAAATAAAGTCTGTATGCAAGAAAAGAAAGATACTTTTTATTCCTTTAATGGGACATATTAATCTTTCACTTACGTTTATTTTCAATCCATTTAAAAATTAAATTCTTAATTTACTCATCTGTTCAGGGAGAACTTTTATATGATTGACACGGACTTCTAAAAGAATTTTAAAGTAAAGCCTCAACTAATCAGAATACCTTGGGAATACAACTTTAATTCTGATTATGGAGAACCATCGTTCTGGATTCATAAGACAAAGGACATTGGAATTGATGAGTAGTGGCAGCAGAGTCTCAGCCATGCAGTTTGCTGCTTTATAGCTTGTTTTATCTTGAAACAGAAAGCTGCTAATATATGGGGCTAATTGAAATGAACAGTTATATAGGCTTTAGTTAATCAGTATTATAATGCTAACAGTAATAACTATTTATTACAGTAATAACTTTTATTGTATGATGTGATAGTCACATAAATTTGTATGTACCATTCAATCCTCAAGACAACCTGTAAATACAACTATTATCCTAATTTACAGAAACGAGACACAGAGAAGATATACAACTTGCGAAAGTAACGTAGTAAGGAGTAATAAAGCTGCAGTTTGAATCTAGATTCTCTAACTCCAGAGCTGACTCTTACATGTATAATATTTTACATACTATAGAATGTACACCATACATTCAGTGTACATTCTATAATATGTAAAATAAGAGGCATAAAAATTGAAATGTATTTTATTTATACTCATGGTATACATATCTAATTCATTTTTGGTATCTAACAATTTCTCCTTTATGGTCTTTAATCCTTAAACTGAAATGGTGATCTACATAAAGACCCTTTAGGCATTTCTCTCAAATTCAGTTATGCATTTAGGTAGTTTTTCTGTAATATCAGTTGCCTTGGGCAAGAATGGTAAAAGACACACTCCAGGCCAAAGCTTGTTTTATTTTTGTTTGAATGAACGTATGAGGAAAATAACCATAGTATGAATTTTAGAAAACTAAGAGAGGAATGTCAAATCCTTTATATAGGTCAGGAATGTGTGTAGATGGGGCAGGGAACAGATTTTCTTGTGGCCAAAAAGTAAAAGTAGACATCTTTGTAGAGATATGATTTATTATATCACCAATGAAAGATCATGACAGTCAGGCATATTCTGACTATTAGCATTGTTCTGATAATATTTCTTGGTGAAATTATTTGATCTGATATGATTATAGTAAAAAGTAATCATCAGTGAATATCTATGTGTATTAGCTCAAGTTATTTCTAAACTGCTGTATATGAGCATTCCCAACTTGTCTTTGGATTAGATTCCTAATCCTTAACGATGAGTTTGTACAGAGACATCCATTACACAATATTGACTTTTGACTGGTAATTAACTGTTTACGACTCATCATTTGATTGAATTGAGTGCACTCAAGAATCATTGCATCAAAATATTAATTGTATTCATAGTTGCAGTAAAAAGATGAATAAGTAAGCAAGGAAGTGTGGGCCACCATTGAAGTCTGGAAATGAGTAAAGGAATTGGAGAGAGTGCTGTGCTTTGAAGGGCAATTGTCAGAGGAGAAAGGAATACATAAGGGTGGGAGAGGTTATTATGACTCTAGGGAACCTTTTACTCTGGTGGTAGTATAGTTACATTCAATTACATAAAAGTTATATTTATTTAGGAAAACTGAAAATGGCCACTATCATCTGTGGAAACAAAGTAACAAGGAATTTGAGTTAGTAGCAAGGAGGAAGCCTGAGTTTTTATCCAGAATAGTTTTCTGCTTCTGTTCACATCTGTCTTCCCTCCCTGGGGTGGGAGCCCCATGATAGATTTCTAACTTAGCACAATACCATCTCCCAGCAGGCACCTATGCTGCTAGCAGAGTCTCTAGATTCCTTTTGTGCTCATTTTTCTAAGTCAGATTTCCATTTCTTCTTTCTTAAAAAAGGGATACCTTTTAAAAATCCTGCCTTAATCGTTTAGTTTTCCCCAGTGAATGTGTCAATGACAGGAAAAAAAAAAAACACTAGTAGAGGACAGCTGTAAGAAATCACTTAGAAAATTTTAAATATAGTGACTGTCAGGACAACAGATGCCTCCCTGGCTAACTTTGTAATTCCTGTGAACTTGAACAGCAGTGATAGAAAATTTCTTGCGATCTCAAATTGTATTCAGGATTTCTCATGTCACCTCTTCTAGATTTCCCCGCAAGGACCATACTTCTCAATACTTGAATAACTCGAAAGGTACACAACGTGTTAGAGAAATAATGTTTCTTAAGATATCTTTTAAAATGTATTGTTTGTAAAAACAACAACAATCCAAAATTATATGTGCAATATAACACCGTGGACTCCTTTTGTAAGTGAAATATATTCTCAGTTTGTCATTAGTGACAGAGTTCAGTTTATATACGATATAGGTTATAGTTTAGTGACTGCATTCCATTTCTTTTTTTTTTTAATGACAGTACTTATACTTAACATATTCTGTTATGGGACATAGATTTTTTTTCTGACTCCAGTGCAAATTGAATAGTAAAGAATTGCTTGAATTGTTTCTTTTTTGGCCATGGGAAGCACAAAAGTAGCTATTAAACTGTCAAAGTGGCTCATATTTATTGCAACAGAAAAGATGAACACAGGGGTTAATTTGCTTTTGCTTACCCTGGATATAAAATTTCCTTATTGATTCTTAAAACTGCATTACCATACAGAATCTTGGCTCTTTCTATAAGAGTAAGAAGAGTAAGCAATTAAATATATATATAAAAAAAGAAAAAACAGACCTTGGTGTGCAGTAAATTTTGCTGCATGCGTTATTAGTACAGAGCTATCCATACCCTTGCATCAATGATGAATCTTCTGAAGTAGAGACTTGTGTGTTTTTTCAAGTAGGTTTTTAGGTTATCTTTTGTTTTGGATGCAGTCTTTGAGATAAAATGTAAGCAACAGCCACTGTTACCAAGTAATCTATACTAAGGCTTTTTCCTTTACTCTCATTTTCGTTTTTCTTTTCCAATAGAGCAACTCAGCAACAGCATTTCTCTTCCAAAGTGCCTTCCTTATTTACAGCTTTCCCTTGCATTTGAGAAACATGCTTTCTGTCTTGAATTCTCACTTCAGTAGCTTCTCCAGAAACTCTTGGATAAGGCTCTTGGATAATACTTAGTCACCTAGACAGTAATTAAGTCACATGATTTAGGAAGATGGCTTTAGAAATGATGTTTTTCCTTTTGAAACAGATCTATTTATAGAAGTTGTCACTTAAGCTCCTAATTTTATCACCAAATTTCAAATCCAAGTTTCAGGCATTTTCCTTGGCTCTGTGGAGATGGGGAGGCTTCTTTCCAAGTAAACAAGCTCAGTGATGTGCATTTTAAGGGCCGGCTGATGGGCAGAATGTCAACTGAGGGCCTTCAGTCATTGGAGGGTCTCCTGCTGCCATGGTAATTGGAATTTTTTTTTTCTAAAAAGAACAGCTATATTGAGGTATAGTTCACATAGCATAAACTGAGGTGAGTTTTGGTCTTCATTTTGTCTGCTAGGGAACATAGATTCTTTAACAGTGTGTGTTAAAGTTGATTAAATACAGTTGATTAAAATGATCACAAACAATTAATGAAGCAATGATAGGGTTGTTTGGCAGATGTGACTACCTGTATGTTAAAATCTGTTTTTATGTTTTCCTTGCTGCACTTGCTGGGAGATTTAGGTTAAGGACTCTCGCTGTTAAGCTTAAACTCTGAGAGCAGAACTTTTGGTGTGGAACAAAGAGAACCCTCAGGTGCAGGTGTTACAGGTTGTGGCATGAGCATGCAGGTACCTCACATAGGTTCTCTCAGACAGGAGAGGAAATTTTGGATGGTATAGCTATGAACATGGTGTCTTTCTATGCTAATCAGAACCAAGTTAACCACAAATACATAGATTTTAAAATTAGGTGACTTGCAAAAATTTATTTTCAAGACCATTCTCTGAAAAACAGTTTAGCCACGACTTAATGTCAGTTTGACTAGTAATGAAACTAAAATGACTTTAAAAATATTTATCAATACATCTTCATACATGAATATTTAGTTGTTAGCTGTAGGTAGGCTAGCCTTAAACACTATTATATTTTAATGACTCCATTCTCCCCTAATTACTGAAATAAAATGATTTTTTTAAAACCTCAGGATATAAAGATCCTACAAGAATAAGAGCTCAACTTTCTAAAAGTGATTCCATAAGTAGGGTTCACCATATGGTAATTTAATGAGAAATTATTGAATTGAATTTCATGGTGCTTATGGGAAACAATATTAAGATCTTCTGATTTAGAGATGATTCTGTAATTGCAGATAGGGCCAACACAGGAAACCGTGTCCCTTGGTTCCTGTGGGTTTGAGCTGTTGCCCATTTTTAAGTACTTTCATTTTTAAATAGTGAATTGTGTCAGAGGAATACTCATTAATTTTCTCTGTTACTCGTTCAAGAACTGTGATATTCTCACAGAAGTATTTTAAATACTGAACAAAAGTTTATCTGGAAATATTATAGTTTTGATGGTTAGTATATGTAAGTCATAGTGAGCTAGTTTCATTGATTAATAATTACTGTATATTGCTGTCCTGTAGAAAGATTATGCTTTCATATACTGTCTATTAACTCAGGCTCCCTAACTCAGTCTTAGGGGCAAATAACTGCCGCCAGTAATTTACTGTTAGTCATTTGGAAGAGTTAACCTTTTCTCCTTACAAATCCAAACTCATTTTGCTTACTTAAGGCTACTGATGGATTATTCTTTTTAGTTAATGACACTCATCTTAATGGAATTAAAAAATATAATGACTTGTTGTATTTCTGTTTTACATCATTGTCAAAGTCTTGTATTTTTACAAATAAATATTATATATTCCTATAAGTGCTCACTTTAACACCAGGGATTTCCTGTATTATGCAATCTGTATGTCTTTCAATCCTATGATATTCAGATGAGATCAATACTAGTAACTGGATTTAGGATTAATAAAAGTACTGGTAGCAGTTGGAGTAATAGCAAATACTTGTATGGTATTTACTAGTGCTAGATGCCAGTCTAAGTGTTTCACATATGTTAAGTCATTTTATCCCCAAGTAATACCACTGTTATCCTCATTTTGCAGATGAGGAAATGAAGGCACAGAAAGTTTAACTAACTTGCCCAAGAATTTTAAGCAAGGAAGTCTGGCACCAGAATGTGTGCTATAATCTACTGTAGTTTATCCTCCCTATGGAAATAAATGATCATAATAGCAGAGGAATTAGAATGCAAATATTTTAATTACAGCCCTTCTACAATTTACCATTTGTAATTCACCGTCTCTTTTAGTAGTTGTTTTAATAGGCCAGAATTGAAGATGTTTTAGTTCAGGTGAGTCCCAATTATTCCAATATAAAATTTTCTTTATTCCAAAGACCAATGCCTTCTAAAGACTCCCCCACCCCCCGCTTTTTTTAAAAACTATTTCATTTTGGAGTTCATTTTTAGTCCTTCTTTGTTCTTCATAGAAGTTGGATTGTGTATTGTTCAGCACAGGGGAGCACCATCGCTTCAAATCATTATAGTTTGAAATATGTTACTGTCTTGCACATGGCAAACACATGGCTCAGTTTATGCCCATCTTTTGCCTATGTGTAAATTTATCTGCATCTGGAGTAAATGTGAAGTTTTATGGGCAAGAGTAACTAAGCTGAAACATACCATTATCCTGCCAAGAGACTAGAAGATATTTGATTGTATCTTTGCCAAAGAGCTTCAAAATACCCATCCCCCCTACCTCTTTTACCCTCCGTTCCACAACATACACAGCCCACAAGCAGGAAGAGAGTAAAAGAGCTATACAAATCTAACAAACAAACTGATAAAGTGTTTATTTCTTCCTCACATGTAATATCAGTTATTCCAGATATGTTTCCTAACTTTACATGTAACATCAGTTATTCCAGGTATGTTTCCTAACTTTACTTTTTATCTGCCACTAGGCATCATTTAGTATCTTCTGGATGAGCTTGATGGTGTGTGCATTTCTCCCCTGGCAGGCTTATGCAGACATATGCTCCTCTGCCATCTTGTAATCAGTGTGGTTTCAGGAAGGTCTCAGATTTCATGACTTAATTCTCTTTGCATTATAGGAAAAAAATTTGGGGGGATTAAGTAAATTTTGCTTTCTCTTGGGACTGAAGCAAGGTTGCTCTAGGTCCATCATCATGTATAATGCATCTACTGCCTTAATGGCATTATTAAGATTGCAAGTGGTCTTAACTCTGTATCCTGAAGAAAATATGTTGGCCCATTGCCAGTTTATACAGGTCAGGTGTCTTAGTGCTGGAAGAAAGGAAAAATGAAAAGTGACAGCTGCTGTCAGCATGAGTTCTGTTCCTAAGCTCTGTTTGTAACCTATTTGAGTAGAAAGTCCTTTATTTTCTTTCTGGTATAAGATTTTTTTTCCCCCAATTAACTATCTAAAGAGTTACTTCATCTGTTAATGTTCAAGATGTTATCTATAAACTTAAAAGACATATTCAGCCATAAGTTTTTTTAAAAATCAAAGTAGCACTAACTGATGATATTTCCACGTATGGAACTAATTAGCTATTTTATAATAGAATTTACTATTTTAATTCTAATTATAGAACTAACCTTTTCATTATAGAATGTCTTTTCCAAATCTATTCTTGCAATTTTTTTGAAACTAGAGTGAACTATTACAGTAATTATAATTGAACAGAAAGTAGTAGAAATACTGTTTTTGATTTTAAACTGGTTTGAAGCAAAAAAAATCACAAATTATTCCCTTGGTGTTGTCATAAGCTACAATTATTTTCCTATTCATTAATAAAAATACCTTAGTTTCCAGTGAATAAGGTGTGGCCACTATAAAATCAGAAAAGGTAATAAAGACCAGAGAATATATACTATTGGTATTGAGTGGTTTGAGTGTTTACAGCCTTTTTGAAGGAGGATAATTGATCAGTGCTACATTTGATGTTTTTTGTTTTGTTTTGTTTCTTTTTTTCTTTCTTTTTGTTGTTGTTGTTTGTTTTGAGACAGGGTCTCACTCTATCTCCCAGGCTGGAGTGCAGTGGCGCAGTCTTGGCTCGCTGCAGACTCAGAGTCCCAGGCTCAAGTGATTTTGCCACCTGAGTCCTAAAAGTAGCTGGGACTACAGGTGCATGTCACCATGCCCAGCTAATTTTTGTATTTTTAGTGGAGATGGGGTTTCACCACGTTACCCAGGCTGGTCTCGAATTCAAGTGATCTACCTGCCTCAGTCTCCCAAAGTGTTGAGATTACAGGCATGAGCCACTGCATCTGGCCACATTTGATATTTTATCATAACACTATTTTCTTTGCACTTATGAGGTAGAAAAAGAGCAGATGGACTTGATTTTCCCCATAGCCACTCATAGAAACTCAGGCATGTGGAGTTTAAGTGGCTGGAAAGCTGACATGAGAGATTTACAGTGGAATAGAAAAAAAGCCATAATTCTCAGATACTCAATGTGTGTTCTCAACCCTCATTTATTCAATAGATATGAGTTGAGTGCTTGCCAGGGGCCAGTGACAGGGATATAGCTATAAACAACAGATGATGCATTTCTTGCCCTCATGAAGCTTGTCCTTTAGTAGGAGAGACAGGCATGATGCAGGCAACTACTGAGAACTCTTTGTAAATGATAGAAATGATAAGTGTTGAAAAGAATTACATGTTGCTCTGAGGGCACTTGCTGGGAGACCTGACCTCATCTGGTTGGTCAGGGAAGACTTTCTTGAGGAAATGATATTATTTCCAAAGTTCAAAAAATAACAGGTGAATGAAATGGGAGCAGAACAACTTTTCAGGTAGTCAAATCAGCATGTGCAAAGGCCAGAGGCCTTGATGCAGGATCTTGGTGTGTGAAAGGGGCAGAAAGAAACCAGAGAAGGTGGACAGAATAAGAGGTGGAGCAAGTGCACAGGAAGAAAAGGGATGAAAGTAGGAGGATGGTATTTGACCAGAGCCTCAACTCAGAAGAATCAGGTACAATGTAAAGGAAATCAGACTAACAGTGTTTTTGGACTTCCTACATTGGTCACTTTTGGCCTTCGTTTTCTCTTCTCTTGAAAATCTGGAAATTATTTTCTAACTCTGTGGATGGCAGAGTGGTTGCTTTGGTAATTCTGAGTGGGGTTAATAGGTATTCCACATAGCAATTAGATTTTTGGACAGAGTAAATGCTATTTTCTTGAAGTCCTGCTGTCTTTCTGATTAAATAAAAAAAAAATAAACTTCTTGAATTGTGTTAACAAATGGTACCCATTTTTTGGTTGTTATTTTTAACTACAGGACATATCTGTGGTTTGAGGACAGTAAAGCTTAGAGACCATGAATATTGTGAGGGCTAGAAGGACCTAAACTCAAATCCTGACTTTGCCAGTTAATATACGTACGTCCTTAGACAATTTACTTATGCCTCCTATACTTCATTTTCCTCCTCTGTTAAACAAGACAAACATGTAGCTCAGAGCTTTGGGTGTGGGAAATACTCCATAAATATTAGTTCTGATATCATTATTGAGGTAAAGTGGCAATTTGTACAGAATTTCTGGCAAAGTCTTTGGTGGCTTCTACCCATTCTTACTGCTAGTTTCTGATTCCGCTCATGACAGGAAGCATGTCAGGATCACCAGCGGCAGTTCTTTACTTCCTGCTTTATAAGACAATTTTCTGTGCCCCTAGACTGTAAATTCCATAAGAAGTTCCTCCAAGAGAAGCACCCACGGGAACTTGTACTATATTCTCAGCATTTAGCATAATATTTGTTCACAGAAGACAATAAGTATCTGCTGAATGAAAAAAATAAGTGAATGAATTAATCCAGGTATTAGAAAATTGAGTGGTTTCTCCTGTTCACCCAACAGTATGTCAGATGTGTAGGGGAAAGTACAGCCTGGACAGGTCTGGGAACGCATACTATTCCCCCTGCTATCAAAATATGCAGTGAATATAAACAGGAAAAATAAAAACTGATAGCCTTATAATCTGCTTGCCTGATGGTAAGCGCATCCTCCACACAGAGGCTCACATTCATGCGTTTTCTTTCTAAGGTATTTTAGAGCCACGTCTGATCAGTTTTAAATTTTAAGTCACCAAATATCAACAATTGGCCTGCGATAAAAATCTCTATAATCGTGAAATGTTTTAAACATGTTAAAAATTGTATAAAATACCTCAACAGACATCCACGTGTAGATTTAACATAGTTCAGTGTTTTGCTATATTAGCTTTTAAATCTTTTCATGGTTTTAAAATCTACTAATTGTGTATCAGCATGTCTCCTGTTAGTTTTTATTTTTATTCTTGCCTTCACTCTTTTACTTGATCAATCTTGTTAGAATTTTTTGTAAATACTCTCTCCCCACCCGCCCCCACCCCCCCTTTTTTTAAAGACAGGGTCTCACTCTGTTGCTCAGGCTGGAGTGCAGTGGTGCGATCATAGCTCACTGTAAACTCGAATTCCTAGCAGTACTTCTCCCTCAGTCTCCTGAGTAGCTGGGACTATAGGCATGTGCTGCCACACTAATTTTTTAATTTTTACTTTTAGTAGAGACCAGGTCTCACTATGTTTCCCAGACTGGTCTTGAACTCCTGACCTCAAGCAATCCTCTCGCCTCAGCGTCCCAAAGTACTGGGATTACAGGCATGAGTCATTGTGCCTGGCTGAAAATACTTTTTTTTTTTTTCCCAAAGAACCAGCTTTACTTTCTTTACCAAAATATATTTTTCAATAATTTCTGCTCTTACTTTTGTAATTTCCTTTTTTCTGCTCTGAAATTTCTGCTTTTCTTTTCATAATTCATTTAGTTAAATATTTAATTTATTAATTACCAATCTTCTTTTCTATATGCATCTAAGAATTTAAAATTTACTCAAGTACCATTTTAGCAGCATCCTAAAGCTCTGCTACATAGTTTTTTTTTGCTGTTGTCCACACACACATATATATGTATTCCATAACTTATACTATGACTTTATATGACTCATAAATTATTTATATTTTTAGAAATAATATAATATTTTTTAAAATTGTCTATTTGGTATTCTAAAAATTTCCAAACATATGAACATCTTTGTTGTTGGTTTTAAATTCTATTCCTTTGTGGTAAGTGCAGTGTACAAGATATTGATTCTTTGGAAGTTGGCCTTGTATTTAAAAGAAAAGTAACCTGTGATTTTTTAAAACAGTTTGCAAATCATGGAACAAGAAGGGACTCTGGTGGTTCAACTCCCTTCTTGATTTATGGAAACATAAGTAACAGAAATAGTGAATGATCAGCTTATTCTCATAGAAACACTTGCTGGGAAAAAAAGCACTTTACTTTTTCATGCTTAGCATCACTTTTCATTAGATACAACCTTAAATATTAATTTGCTTTCCATGAAGGATATTGTTTGAGACCTCTTCAGTAATCTGACTCTTTTTACCTGTTAATAAATCCTGGGCTAATCCAAAATCATTTATGCAGAGATAAAAATGACCACTGAATGCTAGTATTAACTGCTTGAGCTTAGCATGTAAGGCTCAAGGTGCAAGAGAGCCTTACATGCTCTCTTGGACGTGCTGCAACCAGAATCTTTTTTTCTTTTCTTTCTTTTTTTTTTTTTTGAGACAGAGTCTCACTCTGTCACCCAGGCTGGAGTACAGTGGCACCATCTCGGCTCACTGCAACCTCCACCTCCCACGTTCAAGCGATTCTTGTGCCTCAGCCTCCCCAGTAGCTGGAATTACAGGTGTGCGCCATTATGCCCAGCTAATTTTTGTATTTTTAGTAGAGACAGGGTTTCACCATATTAGCCAGGTCTCAAACACCTGACTTCAAGCGACCCACCCACCTCAGTCTCCCAAAGTTCTAGGATTACAGGCATGAGCCTCTGTGCCTGGCTGCAACAGAATCTTTTAGCGGCCAGAAATTTTCTCTTTATCCTTCCTTCTTCAAAAAAGGAATGGAGGATAGAATTGAAGTGAAACTAAAGGAGGTTATGTTTATGGTAAAAGTGGAGAAAAAACGATTTCCTTTTTTTCCTTACCTTAGACCCTCATATAGTTGTGTTTCCTTAAAAAAAAAAAAAAAAAAAGAAAACAACAACAAACATTTTTTTCAGATATGACAAAAAAAATTCCTCCTGTATTTTAGGAATGCACAAATATGTTTTCTCTTTGTGCAACAATCATCTAGTCAGTTATGTTTTTTCCTGTTACTAGTCAAACATCAACTACAGAATAAGGTTTTAGCTAATTCACAGTCTTTATGCTAAAAAGTCCATATAGAGTAATGCATTTAAATTTCATTATTCATAAAAAGGTACAATGATATAGTGGTTTCCTGGAAAGAGTTATAATTTCATGAGTTTGTAATTATATAGTAATTATATATTATGTGGTCCACATTGATTTTCCATTCTCCCAATTTAGAACTACATCTCAGAGAATCTGATAAGCCCCCTCTCTGCATTACAGTAATCTGTTGCTGAGCATTTTGTGGGAACCTAAAATTTTTAGTAGTCTGATATTTGTTATATTAGTGGGTGTCTAATGATTACTTGACAGCTGCATATTAATTTCTCTCGACCATTCTGTTACAAATAAGCAATTTAGGAAGCTGTGTTTGACTTAGTAAAATGGAATATTAGGTTTGCCATATTGTGTAAAAATAATGATGAGTATTTTAAAATAAAGAGATAGGAAACTAGAATGCTGGTTATAGGTAATTAAGATACAGGTTAATTTTATTAGATGAGTGATGCCATGGTAGACACCTCCAGTTTCTACCACTGAACCAAGCTTCTTAAAAGGAAAATCCCTGGATTGTGAATAAAAATTTACTTGGCTATGTATAAAGAGATGAATTGTTTTACTGGTTTGAATAGTGTTCCCCAAAATTCATGACTCCTAGAACCCATGAGTATGACCTTATTTAGAAACAGAATCTTTACAGATGTAATCAAGTTAAGAGGAAGTCATGCTAGATTAGGGTGCACCCTAATCCAATGGTTGGTGTCCTTACCAGAGAAAGGTATAGACATAGAGACACAGAGACAAACACAGAAAGTTATGGCCCCTATATTTTATGGTGTTCACCATCTTTTAATAAGATTAACTCCTTCCTCATCACTTTTATTCCTATCCAGTGGTTTTCTACTGTCTTTCTTTTCCTTTCTTGTGGAAACTTTTGCTACAATAATATTCTTACACATCTTTTCCTCTCCGGTGGTAATCATGTATCTTTTAAATGAAATTATTCTTTTTCGTCAGCTCGTTTTATTTCCTTTTAATTTTTTAAGTCCATAATATGCCTAATCCTTTTGGTTTTTAAAATGTTTTTGATTGATACTACAAGATCCTAGTGCTCACCAATGAATGATGAAATAGTACAGAGATTTTTAATGACTATGTTGTTAGATGCTGTTTGAACATTTGTACCCTGGAATGGAGTGGCAAATATTAATACCCAAAGGTGTTAACCAGTAGTGTATATGAGAGTTAAGTTACCTGTGATAAGATGGGCAGTATGTGCCTTATTTAGCTTTAGCTGATTTTTGTCTTGCAGGAAAATGGAAAAGTGGTAATGGAGTCTTACTCTTAACAGATCTCTTAATTTTTAGGGGAAGATGGAAAATCCAAGTTCAACAACTCTGAAAGTCTGAAATTTTATCCTACTTACAAGTTAATAGGCATTAGCTTGCTGCAGTTTTATCTATGCCGGCAGAAGACAGGAAACTCCTGGGTCAGAGACAAAGGACTTTATTACTCTGGCATTGGCAGTAGCCAGAATAGCAACATTTTCTTACCCTGGTATCTTGAGCCTTAATTCCCAGAGGGTAACAGAGGAAAGGGCCGGCTAACCTGAGCACACAGTGCATTGTGTTACAACAAAGAAATTCCGAATTTAGGAAACCTGAATCCTTTATAGTGGGAAGTAAACATGCCTGCCCTTTGCTTTGAAGGGAGATTGTCTCCATCTTCCAAAGCTGTTCCCTATGCAAACATCATTGAAAGGATAGTCCAGAAGAATCTCAGACATTAAGGGGTTCTAGATACTTATTATAGTGAAATATTACTGAGTAATCTTTCAGAATTCATTTCCATATGTCACATTAAATATTACATTTTAATCATTTAAATTAAGCCTGATGATGTAGGGTAGTTGTATTTTTAAGGCTTTTGAAAATGTATAGTGCTAAGTTAAAGTCTAGGAAGTATTCATTTGTATTCTTGGTCTTATACTTTTATATTTCATAGATCCATATACTAACAAAATGAATTTTGAGGATCAACATAGGGTTGCCATTTCTTCTATTTTGCCATATATGAAAACAACCCTCTCAAAACATCTAAATACTATTACTATTGCTACCAATTTAAAAAAAATGAACCTAACCACTAATGCAATATGGCACTATGGATTGGATCCTGGAATGGAAAGAAAAAATTAAAGGAAAAACTGGTGAAGTCTAAATGTTCAGAGTCTAGTAAATGGTAATATACCAATGTCAGTTACTTGGTTTTGACAAATATACTAAAGAAATATAAGATATTAACAATGGGAAAACCTGGGTGATATACTATACTTCTCTATACCATCTTTGCAACTTTTCTGTGTATCAGAATTATTCCAAAATAAGTCTATTTAAAAAAGGAAAACAGTTGATATTTTAAATAATAAAGATAAGGAAGTAAACATAGAACAAATGACAGTTTTTCAAAAATTAAATACATTTAGCTTTATGAAAAATTAAGTACACTATACTTATTTTTATTTTTTTGACAGGAACTGATAAAGATTTTGAGATGCATTAGTATAGATTCATGGATTATTGGCATTTGGGAACCATGTGATAGCCTCACTTAATTTTAATTTACTGTAAATGAGAGGAAATAATCTTTTCACTTTTCTTAGCCTTTAGAATCAGATACTTTTAGAATCAATTATACTCTGTACCTGACCAGATATTTAGCCTATGTCCTTTCTGTGAATCCAATCTGATTCTGTACAGTCACAGGTTATGAGTTTTAATCGGGATAGGTTGGTGGATCATCTTTAACATAAAGTTTAGCTTTTTTAAGAATTCCCATTATGCAGCTGGCCCTAAGGAGACTTACTTTGTTATTTGTTTATTTTCTTATTTTAATTTGTATTAGAGATGCGGTTTCACTATGTTGCTCAGACTTGTCTTGAACTCCTGGCCTCAAGTGATCTCACTCCTTGGCCTTCTAAAGTGGTGGGATTACAGGTGTAAGCCACCATGCCCAGCCTCCCAAGGAGACTTACAACTGGGAAGGTGGAGTAAAGATTGGAGGAGGGCAGGTTCCTGATGTTGATGCCAGTCAAGAGGGAGTTGAGACCAGGCAAGAAATGTGGTTTTGGTAGGAAAGCACCTGGTGGAACAGACTGCAGCCATGCAGCCACCAATGTGTCAGGACAGTGTATACACTTGGGGGGAATCCAGGATGCAGTAGGGTTCAAGGACAGGCCGTTAGTTCCTGCAAGGTGGTATCAGCTAGAGCAGAGGTTCCCAACTATCGTAGCATATTGGAATCATCTGGGCAGATTTTTAAAATACCCAGGTCCCACCCTCTAGAGATTCTGGCGCAGTTGGTATGGGGTGAGGCTGTGAATTTTTTAAAAGAGCTTCCCATGTGTTACAATATGCTGCCAGGGTTGGCAACTACTGTGCTAGGGTGGGGTGAGAAAGGGTCCGACTTGTGGAAGAGGGTGACTGGCATGAGCTTCCCAAACTGCATGGCAGAAGGCTGGTTCTAGGACCAGTGCCCATGGAGGGGGAGAAGGCTATGATTCAGTGAACAGAGCAGAACAAGAGTTGCAGGGGCGGGTGTTTGGATCTGGAGCTGCCTACACTGGCCCTGACCCTTTTAGCATGACCAAACCATTCCTATCTGCCTGTGACTTTCATAGATGTAGCACTGAAATACCAGTATCCTGGGAAACCCCTTTGTCCCAGGCAAACTGGAAGTTTGGTTATTCTAGCCCCTTTGATCCAGGCCAAAGCATCCTGCATGTTATCCTGTGACCAGCACCAACAAAAATACAGCTCTGCCCTTCCTTGATATTCTTATCTCACCTCTTACCTTCCATTATGTTTCTGATAAAGCCAACTCTTTTTTGGGAAAGAAGAAACAGAGTGGAGTACTACATTCTGTATCAGGAAGGGTCAGCTCAGGAACTAGTGTAAGATTTCAGTGAGCTTAGCAGTGAGGAGCTTCAGAATCAGAAACAGGAGTAGTGTAAAGCAGTTGTTCTCAAACTTTAGAATGCAGTAAAATCACCTGAAGGTTTGGCTGAATCACAGGTGGATAGGCTGCATCCTCCGAGCTTCTGAGGAAGTCTATAGCGAGGCTTGAGAAATTTGCATTTCTAACAAGCTGATGCTGTTGGTCTGAAAACCACTCTTTGAGAACCACTGGTGTAAATAACCTTGACTTTGTAGCAGGCATACCTGGGTGTGGATGATCTCTCTCAGTCTATGGTTTCTCACTTGTAAAAGGGGGGAATAATACTCACCTCATCAGTCATCATGAACTATCACATAATTCACTAAAAAGGATGTCCAGGACATGGTAGATACTTCCATTCTCTGAAAGATCTTTCTGTATCCTTTGCATGGGGACAGTTTGGTATTGAATATTTTTAGAGTTAACAATTCCAGATTTGATCATCAAAATCATGTAGAGGAACTTTTTACAACTATAAGAAACCTGGGGCCCTACCTCCTTGGAGATTCTGATTCAGCAGGCCTGAGGGAAGGCCCGGGCATCAGTTGGTTTAGAAAGCCTACCATGGTACTTCTGAGAGTCAGTTCTGGGAACTGCTATTTTGAAGAGCTTTTCTCTTGTACAAGGGTTCTCAAGCACTGAATTTGTATTCAGTCATTTGGAGGATTTTAAAAGATGCTGATGCCTGGACCCCAGAGATTGTGATTTAGATGGTTGGGAGTAAGTCATGGGCATTGGAATTTAAAAGCTCCCGGGTGATTCTGAAGTGCAACCAAGGTTGAGAACCTCCCCTCTAGGGTATTCCTGGAACAAGAAAAACACGGAGTATTTGTTACAATGCAGATTCTTAGGTCTTACCTCAGAGCTGCCTGCACAAACTCTCTGGGCAAGAGACAGTATCTGCATTATAAATTGATGTCTTGAATTGTTATTCTTAACAAAGTTTGAGAATCACAGCTCAAGGGACATTATAGCATCCCTAAATATTGCCTGACTACACCTCCCTCACCTGTTTATATAGCACTTTACAGTGTACTTTACATTGTTATCTCATGGAATCTCCTGCATATCCTTATGAGACAGCTGGAGTAGATGTTATCTCTAGTTAATTGGTGAGGAATTGGATATTCAGGGAGGTTTTCTCTCCAGTAGCACGTGTGGGTATATAAACATAAATCAGGCAAATGTGCTTCTCTGAAAGGAGACAATAGTCTATTGGAGAAGTAAGACAGAAACAGGCATTCAGGTAGGAAGAGATTGCAGTATGGTTGAAAAATACTATGAAAATTCAGAGAAGGAGGGGTTAGCAGGAAGTCATTTATGAGAAGGGAATTTGAGAAGGCTATTTGGAGGAGGTGGTTCTGGCCCATTTTAGAGCTGTCAAAGTCTAGTTTCCTTTGAGGAGCTTGATAGAGGGCATGTGACTACGGCCTTACAGCTGTGCTCCAATTGTTTCTCTTTATTAGGTTTTCCTCATTTTATGGCCCAGGCTGTGTAACTTCCTTTGTGTTATCATCTTGTCATATTTATAATAAATTCTATTTTTCCTTTGAGATTTTGCTATCTGCTTAATAAAAATGTGGTATGTCTTTGAATTTTATAAATAAATGATTATTTTGATGTTCCTAGAATAAAAAATTACAATAAATTTTTCTCCCATTAGGAAGATAAACCAATAATAGACATATAAACTATTGTCTTCATTTTTATAGAGGTAGATTTTTTTTAGCTATAACTATCTAGCTAAAAATAAACGTTTGTACTTTTATGGCTATGTTATTAGATCAAGGAGTATGAAGAAAGTTTCAAGGACAATGGATTTATTTCTGGAACAAAAGAGACAATAAGGAATAAAGCTATGACTGGCAGTCTGATAAAGAGCCCAACTCTGATAGGAAAAGCCCAAAAGGCTTTTCTCTTTTCCTGCAACATCTGTCTCAGATTATTGTGTATAATACTTACTTCCATATAGCATACTTTTGACTTTTCTTCAAAAGTCATATGAAGACATGGAGAACCTTTATAATTGATAAGATTTCAGAAAGTTGGTTTGTTAGTGGTCTTTACTGAAATAGATAATTTTTAAGTAAAATGCAGTGTATGATTTTCAAATGCAGTGCATATTCTAAAACATCTAAGTGCAAAAAATACAATTATATCTGTCCCATTAGTTATTAAAATTTAAAATACACCTATTCTTTGACCTCCCAGGTCCATGTCTATACTCTATCCTGCATATATACTGATAGAAGTGCGCAGGAATATATGAAAGGATGTTTGTTGCAACATTATGACAGCAAAAAAGGAGATTATCTAAATGTCCATTAGTACAGGACTGTTTAAATGAAATCTAGTTCACCCCCGTAATGGAATAGTATGCCATCACTGGAAAAAATACTGTATTGATGTAGAAGGATGCCAAGCTTACCTTAAGAAAAAGAAAGTCAAGTGGCTGAACAGTGTACATAGTATAAAACTATTTGTGAAGTGAAAAGGATATATGGATATATGTGTATGTGTGTATGTATGCATCTACTTGAATGTACATAGACGATTCTTGGCATGGTACACAAAATGTGTCAAAAACGCTTACCATTTAGAAGGCATCTACAGCTTGAATAGTATATGTGAAGGGAGTATTTTTATTCTTCACTATGTACCCTTTAAATTCTTAGAATTTTTGCACCACATGTATATTATTTTAAAATAACACATAAAATAATTTTTTACAAAATAAAATATTAAGTTTATATTTAATAATATAGTTTATATAAATTAAGAAAGCCCTTTAACAGCCTAACTCTTGGACTAAAAAACATTTCTAGGCATGTTAAAGGAAATAAAAGCTTCATTACTTCTTAGTTTAAATAATTATTGACTTATGATTAATAGTCCCTGAAAAATATTACAGCACAAAAATGAACTTTCACCATTATTGCTAATAATTACATATACCACCAGCTGAGACCTCAAGATTTGAATTGTAGTAATGCAAATTGAGATTTTTTTTTTTCTCCTGGTGTTTATGCCTCTGCTGAAGTGTCATGGAAACATTTAATAATGATTCAACCATATTGAGCTCTTTGCTTCATTTGCCACGTTAGGCTTTTGTGCAGATGCGTCCTGATCATCTGCTATTTTTAGCTTGACTCCTATTTTTTTCAAATCAGAGATTAGTGAAATATTGTTTTCCATTATTGAATCATCTATATAACTCTCTCCAATATAATGGAGGAATGCTTTTAAAAAATGAATTATTTGTCCTTTTTATGATTTAATATAACATGTTTCCAGAGTTGCGTTTTTGAAGAAAACTGTAGTAATTTATAAAATAGTATGCTTTGACATTAACATGTATTCTCATGACTATCAATCTCCATTGTTTTCTAGTCTGATACCGTAATTCTCGAGAATTTTTTTTGTTTCTACTTCTCTTTATTTATCTTTGTTTCTACTATCTTCATGTGTTACTGTTCACTATGAGGCTCAGACTTCTAAGAGAAGAAGGTCTGATTCGGTTAGTCACTGTCCAATATAAGGAAACACTTATAGACAGAGTTCTGTCTTATCAGGTCATCTGTTGACTGTTCACCTTTTATGCCTGGCCAACACAAAGCTAGAACTTTGATCTCTGATCCAATCAGATGTATCCAGGAAATCATGGGCATCTAAGTGATAACATCCTCTCATACACTGAGAATCTGATCTGTGGACTGTTCACCAGTCCAACAGCCCAACACACATTATTGTAACTTTTGTTAAATTTACTCTTAGCCCTGATGACAAAGTAGAATACAACACAACAGAATAAAAGAATAAACCAGCCTAGGGGAAAGTTTAGATTTGCCTTGGATAACTCACAGGTTCGAGGTTCAACATTGGGGATAGGACACAGGCCTTGTATCCACATAAAGTTTTCATCCCTACTTGGCAACTCCCCAGGTAGACAACCATAATCTCAGAGATTGTGGTTCCTATGTAGAAGAGGGATAAGAATATTTCTTTGTAGGATTGATATGAAGATTTAGTGTGATTGTGTATGTAAATTGAGTAGAACAGTAACAGACACAGTAATTATAATAGCAGCAAACACTTGTTGAGTACTTCCTATGAGCCAAGCATTACTCTAAACTCTTTATGTCTATTAGCTCATGTAATCCTCATAACAGCCCTATGAGATAATTATCTCCAATTGACAGATGAGAAAACGGAGGCACGGGCAGTCTCTGTAATTTGCTTAAGATTACACAGCTGGTAAGGGAAGGAGCCAATAGCTCACGTTGTTAACATCTACACTACGCTGGTGCTCCACGTGAAGTCAGTGCCCCATGTTCTAGTGTCTAGGACTTGTTTCAGCCCCCAAGACTCTGTGGCCTTCTGGGTTCCATTCCCTGTACAACCCAGATGTGAAGTACCACCCTATCTTCTCCATTAAATGCAACCGCAACCCTCAGTTCATGATGGTCAGTGGCTCCCCTGGGAATTTGGAGGTGGTTTAAGGTCAGGGATTGCATTGTGTACCATTTTACCTGCTCTCCACCCCCTCCCCAAAGCTGAGAGTTACCAGCTTCTGTGGGATTATCTCACAAGGAGCAGTAGTCTCAGGCTAGGCTGGTTTCCTTGGAATTTCGGTGAAGAAAATGTCTTCAGTCTGTTACATCTCCATGTCATCCTGTTCTCTCTCCTCCATTTGTGAAACACTGAACATTTTAAGTGGTGTCAGTCCTTAAGTCATACTGTGAAGTAGGTAACATTTGCCTCTTTAAACCACCCATCCTATCGGTCCTTTCTGTTTCACTCTTTCATATCTCAGTGAGTCAATTTAATTAGAAGCTTTCAGCTACTGAAGAAATAGAAGATTAGTGACAGAATGGAAAGAGGTCATTTAGAGAAGAGCTTCTCGAACTTTAATGTGCATGTGAATCATCTAGGGACTTGTTAAAATACAGATTCTCTACAGTAGGTTGGGGGTGGGGCCTGAGATTCTGCATTTTTAACAACCTCCTAGTGATGTCAATGCTGCTTGTCTCTGAACTGCACTCTGAGTAGTAAGTATTTAAAGGTGACATCCTAAGATGGCAGAAGATTTACCTTCTTACCTTTCCAGGCACATTGAATCCGAATAAATGAATCTCTCTTAGTAGAATTTTATTAATGCAATTGGATGCTAAGAAAAACTTCACAATTTAAAACCCCGCCCATAAACTGCTTACCAGTTAAAGCCATTGCTGGTTTCGGAAAAGAATAGTATGAACCTGTTTATCTGGTAATCAATATAAACACTGTAAAAACAAGCATTTCCTCCATCAATATAATTTAGTGACTCTCAAATGATTTATATTCATTTTTACTTAGTTTTATGTAAAAGAGTATTGCTTTGCTACTGCTCATGATTGAATTTCTTTTTTCTTTTTTTTTTTTTTGAGACAGGGTCTCTATCGCCCAGGCTGGAGTACAGTGATGCCATCTCAGCTCACTGCGAACTCCACTTCCCTGGTTCAAGCAATTCTCCTGCCTCAGCCTCCCGAGTAACTGGGATTACAGGCATGCACTACCACATCCAGCTAATTTTTGTATTTTTAGAAGAGACAGGGTTTCACCATATTGGCTGGGCTGGTTTGGAACTCCTGACCTCAAGGGATCCACCCACCTTAGTCTCCCAAAGTGCTGGGATTAGAGGCATGAGCCACTGCACCTGGCCCATGGTTGAATTTCTTATAACTAGGAAAGCAGATGATTAAACTTTGGTGCAAGGGTCACATATGTATTTCCTTTCTTTTCTTTTTTTGTCGTTTTTTCTTTTGAGACAGAATTTCACTCTTTTTGTCCAGGCTGGAGTGCAGTAGCACAATCATAGCTCACTGCAGCCTCAAACTCCTGGGTTCAAATGATCCTCCTGCCTTAACGTCCCAAGAGGCTAGGAATACAGGTGCATGCCACCACATCCAGCTAATTTCAATTTTTTTTTTTTTCTTTGTAGAGACAGGGTCTTGCTATGTTGCTTAGGCTGGTCTTGAACTTCTGGCCTTAAGTGATGCTCCTGCCTCGCCTCTGAAAGCATTGAAATTGTAGACATGAGACACTGTGCCTGACTCCCCATGTGTATTTCAATATCTCTTTCTTTGTTCCTCTAATATCACCTACATAAAAGAAAGGTCAAGTCAACTTTTATTTCCCTGAATTTTGATTTGGAGTCAGCTCACTCGGAGTGTTTATGAATAATTCTGTTAGAAAAGATTTGATAATGCTAATCTGAATAATGAAATATCATGCAGAGTTCTAGATGTGGAGGTGCATTGTGAGTAGAAACCTCCTGTGAAATGAAGCAGCTGATTCTCCTTGTGATGCAAAGACTTACATTCTTTATTTCTGTTTTCAGGGAGGAGAGCACTGTTACTACCAGGGCCATATCCGAGGAAACCCTGACTCATTTGTTGCATTGTCAACATGCCACGGACTTCAGTAAGTGTTCAAAAAGTTATTTTTACTGTTTGTTTTTTCAATAATTTATTATCTTTATTATGAATGCACTATAGTAGATATCCCTATTTTGTGTCAAGAAATGACTTTAAATTGGTGATGGATCTGATTTTTTTTTCTCTTTTGTATTTTATAAACCAAGCAGATTTTTAAATTAGGGTTGCAAATGGTCGGGCGTGGTGGCTCATGCCTGTAATCCCAGCACTTTGAGGGGGTCGAGGCAGGCAGATCACCTGAGGTCAGGAGTTCGAGACCAGCCCAGCCAGCATGGTGAAACCCTGTCTCTACTAAAAATACAAAAATTAGCCAGGCATGGTGGCAGGTACCTGTAATCCCAGCTACTCGGAAGGCTGAGGCAGGAGAATCACTTGAACCTGTGAGGTGAAGGTTGCAGTGAGCCGAGACCATGCCACTGCACTCCAGCCTGTGGGATAGAGCGAGACTCTGATTAAAAATAAATAAATAAATAAATAAAGAAAGAAAGAAAGAAAAGTCCTACATTTTGCAAAAGAAAGAAAAAATATATATTGTCAAGAAAAAAGACAAGCATACTTTAAGGAGATGCTAGACTCCATCTCAAAAAAATTAAATAAAATTAGAGCTGCAGAAAACAGAGGTTTTTGAATTTCACAACGATACCTTAAAATGATATTTGAAGCATTTTTCTAGTTTCATCCAAATTCAGACAGGAGTGATTTGGGTTAACTTCGGTGTCTGTTTCTGTGGCTGTTTAGCCCCTTGATATTCTTCCCTACTCCTTCTTTATATTAGTTTTTATATTTTTGTCAAATAATAGCAGTTTCAATAAATGGAAACGCTTGACTCCTTACACAAAGAGAAAAGGCTGCTAGTGATCTCAAGAGCTCATATGTCTTTGCCCCTTTTTTTCAGCCTGAATCCCACCTAACTGATAGCAAATCTGTGGGAGGGTCTGTCGTTTCTCAGAGATCTCCAAGGAACAAAGTTTATCCTTCCTCAAGGCCTTGCTTCCTTTCTCATAACCTTCTCTATCAAATAATGTTTGCTGATGTTTAACATGGGAATACATCCACTTCCTCCATCCTGTCGATAATGATAACGCACAGGTGGTTGTTTCTTACTTGTTTTGTAACCCCTTATAAAGCTACCGTGTCATTCCTCAGCATTCTCTTTTAACTAAATCGTTTCATTTCCTTCTTGTTTGTTTTACTTTTTGGCACAGAACAATCCAGCACTTTAATTTTGTTAAATTTTCGTTGAGAAACTTTAAAATAATTCCTTTTTGTTACCATCTTAGAGATGTGGCTTTTCATCTAACAAGCAGTTACTGGGTGTCTCCTGTGTGCCAGCCCTAGGAATATTAAGGCGATTGAAACACAAGTCCTGGGAGCTCACAGTCTCATGAGGAGGCCAAATCTAGCCCATTTCCTGATGTGGAACATGATAGGTATATTTGCTTTTTTTTTGAGAGAGAGAGAGAGAGGAAAAAAAAAAAAAAGTGGGAAAAATGCAAGCTAAGCATTGTCACCGAAGAACAGGTGGCACCTAAGGGCTCCGGAAACATGCCACCTGAAGACAGTGGAGTGCAATAGGTTGGAATAGCCTATCCAAGGGAGAGGGTTACACTGACAGATCTTAAATCTAGGAAAGAGAGCTAATGGACATGGCCAGAAAATCGAGCTAGTCTGCCTGAGTGACACCTCTGGTCAGGATCTGGGAATAAGCATATTAGGCAGAAAGGAAAGAATATAAGGGTAAGTTAAATAACCAGAGACAGGAGGCCATGTGTCTGAGAGCATGGAAGACTTCCATTTCTTTGTTTGTGCTAAAAGACTACTGTGAATAAAGGTGTACATTTATTTACTTTAAATACATTATTTGAAGAAAGGTTTTTACAAACATGGAATCCATGCTTAATATCAGACAGTCTCTGTTTTCTTATTAGGAAAAAGAAACATTGAAGTCCTTTTCAGCAGTAAAATTGTTACATCTGAGCTCAAGACAAGCACATCTGTCACCTAGGAATAGTACAGTGAGACCTGTCCACATTTGTGACAGCAAGTGTATATTGGAGGGTAAAAAATGAAGTGTTTTTTCCCCTTTTCTCTCTCTTAAAATCTCAATCCAAAGTCGTAGTGTCACCATCTTTCTCAGTACTCGTTCCAGTCTGCCTTCTGGTTTTCCAAATGGACTCAATGTTGTGAGAATCAGAGAGAAGATATTTGTGCCTTCTAAGGGCTATAAATGGACCTGAGAACCTAAGAATGATACCTGTTACTAATCCTACTATAGTCATGTAAAGAAGGATTGAAAAATAACTTTTAGGCCGGGCACGGTGGCTCACCCCTGTAATCCCAGGCATGAGCCACCATGCCCACTTTTCTTTTTTCTTTTCTTTTCTTTTTTTTTTTTCTTTTCTCTTTTCTTTTGTTCTTTCATTCGTTCGTTCATTTGTTCATTCGTTCATTCATTCTTTCTTTTGTTCATTCTTTTCTGTCAGAGTCTCACTCTGTCCCGCAGGCTGGAGTGCAGTGGTATGATCTCAGCTCACTGCAGCCTCCGCCTCCCAGGCTCAAGTGGTTCTCCTGCCTCAGCCTCCCAAGTAGCTGGGATTATAGGCACCTGCCACCATGGCTGGCTAATTTTGTATTTCACTTTGGGAGGCTGAGGCGGGTGGGTCACCTGAGGTCAGGAGTTTGAGACCAGCCTGGCCAACCTGATGAAACCCTGTCTCTACTAAAAATACAAAAATTAGCTGGGCGTGGTGGCGGGTGCCTGTAATCCCAGCTACTTGGGAGGCTGAGGCAGGAGAATCACTTAAGCCCAGGAGGCAGAGGTTGCAGTGAGCCGAGATCATGCCATTGTACTCCAGCCTGGGCGACAGAGCAAGACTCCATGTCAAAAAAAAAAAAGAAAAAAACCAAGGAAAAATAACTTTTAGGAGATTGCATAGTAACTGGATCAGGAATAGAACTCAGAATCCTGCCTTAGTTATGTATTTTTATTTTTATTATATTTTATTTTTGAGATGGAGTCTCGTTCTGTCGCCAGGTTGGAGTGTAGTGGCACGATCTCAGCTCACTGCAACCTCCACCTCCCAGGTTCAAGCCATTCTTGCGCCTCAGCCTCCTGAGTAGCTGGGATTACAGGTGGCTGCCAGCATGCCCATCTAATTTTTGTATTTTCAGTAGAGACGGGGTTTTGCCATGTTGGCCAGGTTGGTCTCGAACTCCTGACCTCGTGATCCGCCCACCTCAGCCTCCCAAAGTGCTGAGATTACAGGGTTATTTTAATTAAGTAAATTTTATGTCTCCTTTTAAGAATGTTTTTATTTAAAACTAAATAAAAATAAACAGAAAACCTATCGTGTGTCTTGGAACATTGTCAGAATTGTGTATGACCATTTTAGGCTTTCTTAGACTTTTATGAGCACATAGGATAAATATACCCTTGTATCATCTTGTTATTTAGTAATTATTGCTTCTCATCTTGACTTTACCTTCTGAACAAAAATTTCTGGAAGAAATATTTTGGGGGGATGTTATGAAATATTGAATAATGTATGTTGTCCCAATTACAGTGGTTTAGATATGAGATATATTATGTCATCCATGACTCATCCTTTATAAATTACCAAGTGCGTATTGTTTTTTTTTCATTTTTGATTTATTAAATTCAGTTCAATAATATAAATAAGGGAAAATCAGATTCGTATATCTTTCCCATAAAGAACCTGCAAGGTCACATTTGTCTGGAGTCAAAGGACTAATAGGCAATGTTTTGATCTTGGTGTGTTTGGTGTTAATGCAAAAATCTTGTTACTATGGGAACCTTAAAGAATGGAGTTAAGTTTGAGTTTATTGCCCTCTTGTGGAAATTTGTAAGAATGGCTTTTTCATTTCAAAATCTTATTTTGATACAACCTTTTGAAATTTTAGCTCAATTGGTCTGTGACGACTTGGTCTTAGCTATAGGTTTTTATCAAGTATACTGTTATGGACTCAATATAAAAATTAGGATTTATATAAGTAAAACAAAAATATTTCAGTTCTCAAAGCATATAAAACATGTATTTTTTCATTATTAAGGAATTAATAATAGCATATTATCATATAGCAATCTAGAGTCTTCTGAGATACAGATAGTGTCAGAATCTGTTGTCTTCATATTGCCTACATGATGTTTAAGTCCAATAAAAAGAAATGACTTTCCCATTGGACATTAACCTAGTATAAGGATAAATAACACTCAGTACTATTTTAAGAAAATAATCTGCTTGCTACTTTGTTGGTGTTGCCACGTGAATTTTGGCAAACTATGATGGTTTCATATGACTTTCTGGATGGATATGGCTAGTTCTCAGCAAGGGTAGAGAGATACTCCCTGCCATATTTGGTCTACGTTTTTGAAAGGCTCCCCCTCTGACTCCTTGGGCACATATTGTCAGTAATGTCTTACAAACTGTATCTGTTTATCTTTAAATTCCAAATAGAATGTCATCCAAATTCAGAAAGTACATGTGGCTGAAAACAGTGCAGCTGTGAGAATAATCATTCTGTGAGTATATAGAAGTTGAGGACATGTGGAAGATGTTATAGCAGGAATGAAAGAATTTGGATAGAGACAGAACTTGGAGGCCATTATAATTATAGCTCATGGAATTTCACCAATTTCACTAAATCTTCAATGAAAGACAAATACTAGTTTATGTTTAGGAGCTTGGCTGTCATATAGTCATTTCTACCAAAAACTAAAAAATTGCTACAGCTCATAGCTTTGCTACCCTCAGATGCCTGAATGATAAGACAAGTTTCTTTAACATCATAAAGGGCCTGGTCTCAGTAAAAGGATCATGTTCTTCTAAAAGCAGCAGCTATCAGAATCTGTCTGAGTGGGAGCTGAGGCCATTTGTATATTGAAGTGCTCTCCAGAGGATTTCTCAGATGGCTGGTAGCCACCCCCAGCCTACGAGGTCCAAAATGGAATTTTTTATTTTTAAAGAAATATAGGGTCTTGCTCTGTCACCCAGGCTGGAGTACAGTGGCACAATCATCAATCACTGCAGCCTTGAACTCTTGGGCTCGGGTGATCCTCCCACCTCAGCCTCCCAAGTAGCTGGGACTACAGGTGTGTGCATCACCAGGCCCAGCTAACTTTTTAAAAATTTTTTGTAGAGAGAGAGTCTTGCCACTCACTACGTTGCCCAGGCTGGTCTCAAACTCCTGGCCTCATGTGATTCCCCCCGCCTTGGCCTTCCAAAGTGTTGGGATTCCAGATGTGAGCCCCATGCCCAGCTCAAAACTGAACTCTTAAAGGATTTGCATCCTTCCCTCTGCTTCCTGCTTCCCTTGGCCCATCCCGAAAAGTTCTTTCTGCATCCCCCCTGCCTGCCCTCTTTTTTTTTTTTTTTTTTTTTTGAGACAGGGTCTCACTCCATTACATCTTTTTTTATCTTGTTAAATGACATGTCCATTTTTCCAGTTGCTCAGGTCAAAACTTGGAGTCTTCACTAACTCTTCTCTGTTTTACGTACGTTGTTTCAAATCCATCAATAAATCCTACTGGTTGTACCTTCAAAATATATCTGGAATTTGACCAATTCTCACCACCTCTACTATTACTGCTCTGATCTAAGCCAGCATCTTCTTTCGCCTGGATTATTGCAGTAACTTCCCTGCTTCTATCCTTGCTATGCTAAAAATTATTGTAACATAGTATCTGGCATGATCATTATAAAACTTAAGAAAGATTGTATTTCCCATCTGCTTAGAACTTTGCAGTGGCTCTTCATCTCTCAGAGTAAAAGCCAAGGCCCTAGGAAGTGCCCACCTAGTATGGCCCCCACGACCCTCTGGCACCATTTATTGCCCTTCACCTGATTATTTTCTTCCCTAGAATTTATCACTGTCATATGTATGTATATGTGTGTGTATATATATATAATATATAATAAATAAATAAATATAGTATGTCCTAGAATACTTATGAGCACCACAAGGACAGAGAATTGGTCTGTTTTGTTTGCTATTGTATCCCCAGCACCTAGAACAGTGCATTGTAGGTGCTCTGTAAACACGCTGATTGAATGGGAATGCATGAATGAAGGTAGGTAGCAGGTTGCAAATGGGCAGTTCGTGGTCCCATCTGTCTGGGCTCTGTTCCTATTTCTGCTCTTACTGGTTAAATAATTTGGCAAGTTACTTTATCTCTTTGGGTTTCAGTTTCCTTACTTATAAAATAAGGATAGTCGTTGTACTTCTCTTGTAGATTTGTGGAAAAGATTAAATGAATGTAAAGTATTTAGCTTGTGGCAAGTTGTTCAAATGTGTTAGCTCTTGTTACTAGAGCATCTTCCATGTTTATGGTAGGTCGGGCGTTCTCAGTATAGTCCCTGAAAACCTGCATCAGGATCACCTGGAGCTTATTTAAAATGCAATTTCCTGGGTTCCAGTCCAGAAATCTGAGAAGAGTCCTGAAAGAGCTGCGTTTTTACTAGCTCTCCAGATGACTTTTTGCATATGAAAATCTTGGAATTCTATGTTAGAGGAAGGAGTGATGGGCAACAGCTAGAGCATGGTAATCCTGAGCGTGGGGTCAGGTGAGGATGAGGTGACTCTACCTATAAGGAATCAGAAGGAGGGGCCTTCCCTCTCAGTGGTGTGTGTGGTGTGTCTGGAGGTGATGGATGGGACTGGGAAATGGGCATTGAGAAGCAAATGGGCCCTCTGGCTGCTGCTGATTTTAAAATGATCTTGTTCTGGGATGAGAGTCGATGGCCATGCCTAATTATTTTTTTGTCGTTGGCAGTGGGATGTTCTATGACGGGAACCACACATATCTCATTGAGCCAGAAGAAAATGACACTACTCAAGTAAGTGCTCCTTCTGTTTGTTGTGGCAAATGGAAATGTTTATGCTGAGAGCTTTTTTCCTCTCCTTTTTTATCTCTACTTTATTTCATTTTTATATTTTTTAGGGTTAAGATAGTAAACATATGTACAGATGCTCCTCAACTTATGATGGGTCTATGTCCTGATAAACCTATCATAAGTTAAAATATTATAAGTAAAAAATGTATTTAACACCCTGATAAATGCATCATAAAGTCAAAAACATGTATGTTGGGGACTGTCTGTATATTTTAAACTAAATATTGAGTAAGTCAAAACCACAAGTGTTTTTTAAAAAATTTCTTGCCGGGTGTGGTGGCTCATGCCTGTAATCCCAGCACTATTGGAGGCTGAGGCGGGCATGAGGTCAGGAGTTAGAGACCAGCCTGGCCAACTTGGTGAAACCCCGTCTCTATTAAAATACAAAAATTAGCCAGGTGTGGTGGCATGCGCCTGTAATCCCAGCTACTTGGGAAGTTAAGGCAGAAGTATTGCTTGAACCTCCTGCCACTGCGCTCCAGCCTGGGTGACAGAATGAGACTCCATCTCCAAAACAAACAAACAAACAAACAAAAAATTTCTTTTGTTTCTTTCTCTTTTATATTGGAAATGTAATACTTTCCCTTTGAGGTGTTCTGAAATCTCTATTTCCATCTCAACCCTAATGTGTTATGATCTGTCTTAGTTTGACTTGGCTACCATAACAAAATACTGTAGACTGGGTTGCTTAAACAACAGAAACTTTATCTCAGTTCTGGGCACTGAAAGTCCAAGGTGCCATCAGGGTTGACATCTGGTGAGGGCTCTTTGCTTGAGTTGCAGATGGCTGCCTTCTCACTGTGTTCTCACATGGCAGAGAGAGAGAGAGAGAACTCTGGTTGTCTCCACTTGTTATAAGGGTACCAGCTATACTGAATAAGGATCTCACCCTTATGACCTCATTTAACATTTATCACTTCCTCACAGGCCTTATCTCCAGACAAAGTTACCCTGGGTGCCAGGGCCTCAATATGAGAAGTCTGGGGACACACACACATTCAGTCCATAACAAATCAAATCCACAGATCTGTGATTTTTCACCCCTCCTCTCTTTTCTAGATTCTGGATTTTTCTCTGTTGTCTATTGCTTTTAAGGCTCTATGCTGATGAAGTTTAGAGAAACCTGAGTCATCTTAATCCTCTCTCTCACTTTAGCTGAAACATTCATTGCCCACAAATTAGAAGAAGTTGAATTAATATTATAGACTACACAGAAACATAATACACTTTCATTCTAGCTCTGTACATACAAATGTTCTTCCTCGTATTACACAACATTACTTAAGCAGAGAGGCAAATTCTTCCAAGAAACATGCATGGCTTTGTCACCCATAAACCATCTTGTTTGGGAAATTCTCTGTATTGTGTATTATTTTATGGGTACCCACTGCTGCCTGTCTTGTCACTTTGCTTGACAGTATGATTTTTTTAAGATAATATGAAACTGGACTATGACATTCTAATTTTTTTTTTAGTAATTGGATGAAGCCAGATGAAATTATATTTGAGTGTTTATTAACTTTTTAGAAGAAAAGTGTGACTTTTTATCTCTTGCTTTTTCATATAGCTTGTATGACACTTGAATTTCAGAACAGGGTCCACTTTGTACATTTACTTATACCAGGCATCCTGCTCCCCAATACTATGAAGATTGTTAGCTCTGTAGTCTGCCTACCAAAGCTCTCTGACTTTTAAAAGGGTGCAGGGATCCGTGAAAGGAATCAGTAATAAAAAAACATTAAGTCATTTTGCCAAATGTCTTATTTGTCCTTGGGGGAATAGATTCATTCATTTGTTTTCCATTACTGTAGGCTTTGGCTTCTCTGTGAAGGCATTTTTCTTCTCATTGGATATTGCTCTGGTGCTGAGAGAATACAGGAGTGAATAGGAGGGGTTGGGCAATGGTTCATCACCTCTCTAAACCCAGGAGAATGCATAGGCAAGCTGTGGTTCTTTTAAGGGTCTCCAGCTATGTTTGCCTAAGGCTGGAGATAATCCTGTTGTACATGCTTAATCACTGTTGCTTGTGTCATTTCAGGAGGATTTCCATTTTCATTCAGTTTACAAATCCAGACTGTTTGAATTTTCCTTGGATGATCTTCCATCTGGTATGATGTTCATATAGTGACTTTTTATCTAAAAGACAACTTCAGTAATTTATTTAATGCCTTAGAACTAATCTATATTTGGAATATCATTAGCCCACATCTGCTTTTGACATTTTTAGAGGGAGAGCCAAGTCACGTCAAGAGGGAGAATAAAATGCAAACTGTCCTCACAGATGAGTTTGGAAAGATGTGGAGGAAAACTTTAAAAAATTTTTAAATTAAAAATAAGGCACTAAAGGAGAAACAAGATTAGAGCAAGAATTGGTCTGTGAGACAAAGTATATACAAATTCACTCTTTGTGAAATACTGGTCTTGTAAACATAGGGATGAACTCTTAATCATTTCCCTACTTATTGTTTTCCTTGTCTCTTTTTTGCTCTAGCATTTTAAGAAAGAACGATTATAGGTTAACTTTTATTATCATTATGTGCTATTTGTGAAATTAGTCGTTTCTTCTCATCTATACCTAAATGGATCTAGGTTAATTTTAAGAGTGTTTGTCTCCCAAGATTACTTATGATTTACTATAACAAGTTAGAAGAAAACAAGAAATAGACAAATGTCAAAAATACAAATTTAGTGAAATATTTTCAAAAGTAAGCTAATTTATTTTAGGTTGAATAAATGGACCTAGCAACCTATGTTGCTTTGAGATTTGCTTCCAAGTCTTCACATGACAGGAAGGGCAGTGCATGCATACTTTGCTCTCCTTAGTGGAGCAGTGATTATGCAGGGTGAGTTAGCTTTTGTCTTTGGCTGTGCTGGACTCATTTATTTTCTTCTGAAGACAGACAGCACTCTGAATATCTTTATTCAGAAGATATCTGGATATCTGGTATGGAGATGCTTCCTCCCCTATTTAGTGAGCCTTATTTTAATTTTTTTTTTTTTTTTTTGAGACAAAGTCTTGCTCTATCGCCCAGACTGGAATGCAGTGACACGACCTCAGCTCACTGCAACCTCCGCCTCCTGGGTTCAGGCAATTCTTCTGCCTCAGCCTCCCAAGTAGCTGGGACCACAGGCACACACCACTACGCCTGGCTAATTTTTGTATTTTTAGTAGAGACAGGGGTTTCGCCATATTGGGTAGGCTGGTCTCGAACTCCTGACCTTGTGATCCACCTGCCTCGGCCTCCCAAAGTGCTGGGCTTACAGGCGTGAGCCACTGTGCCCGTCCTGATTATTTTAATTTTTAATCTCGTTTTAATCTTTGCAGCAGCCCTGTAAGATTAATGTTATTCCCGGTTTGTAGATGAAGAAACAGAGCTCAGTTAGTTTGTCTTTTCCAGGGTCCCACAGCTAGCAAGGGGTAAAGTTGAGTTTTGAATTATGACACTATGGTAGAGAAGCACAGAGGGAAATGGAGTAATCCTAAACTAATGCTTAGATAATCACTTAGAAGTTTACATTGTCTCTTCATCAGAAAATAAAATAAATGTTTCCTAATGTTCCTTTCTCTCTAAATGAAGTTTGTAACTCCTTGTCCTCCTGTAATTTCCCTAAAGAGAAATGAACATTCTCTCCCCTTCTCTCCTGCTGCCAGAGGGATTGAAGATTTAATAGAATTTACTATTTTGAAAAATCTTCAAATGGGAATATAGATGCTCTTACCTCTCACAGACTTTTTAGACTGTTCTTTCAGTGATCTTATAAAACTTTTTACAATCCCTATTCTGATAAGAAAATAAGTCATGACTAGCTGTGTGGGAATAAAGCTATAATTTAATGGGTATTACTGGGAGCAGTCAACATTAATTAATATTTAAAGTAATAAATAAAGATTTTCCCCTAAAGACTTGATTGTAGGCTTGCTAGGATATAACCTTATATCTATCTATCTATCTATATATATCTTTTTTTTTTTTTTTTGAGAAAATCGTTCAGGGTTTCTTTCCAGCAGAAACTTTGATGGTGACTTGGCAGTTTTGCTGTTATTAAAATGATTTTTAGACACATTCTTTAAAAACTCAGGTCTGTTTCAATCAGTTTCTAGTTTTCTTTTCTCATCAGAAGTTGGCACTGTCAATTTTGAGAGAGTTTGTCTCCCAACATTACTTATGATTTACTGTGATAAATTAGAAGAAAACAAGAAATGGACAAATAAATGTCAAAACTGCAATTTCTGTGAAATAGTTTCAAAAGTAAGTTTAATTATTTTAGATTGCATAAAGTTTAACTGGGTTATAGATTATCAACATCATCATCTTGTTATGTTTTATGTATTTCCCAGCGATAGACATAGGATCAGCTGTTCCCCAAACTTGCTGGACTGTGGAACGTTTGCTTTACATGGCATGTACCTGTCTCAGGACTAGTGTTTCTGAGAACATATTCTGGGAAAATCTTATTTCCTGTGGACACTTATGCACCCAGTTAAAAAAATATGCAATGAAATATAAAAGTCTTGTGTACCATTCAATGAATTTTTACATACCTACACTCTTGTTGAGAGATAGAGCATGTCCGTTACCCCAATAACTTCCTTTGTACCCTTTGTAGTCAGTGCCTCCCACCTCTGCCATTCCTTTTGTCTGTTGTAGAACTTTATACAGATGGAATCATGTACTATGTGCAGCTTCTTTTGTTTAGCACATGCCTGTGAGGTTTATGTTGTCAAGAGTAGCAATAGTTCATTCTTTTAAATTATTGAATATGTTGTGTCCTATGAATATACCACTTTTTTCGGGGGTGGGGGATGGGGTCTTGCTGTGTTGCCCAGGCTGGAGTGCAATAGTGCGATCTCGGCTCACTGCAGCCTCTGCCCCCTGGGTTCAAGCAGTTCTCCTGCCTCAGGCTCCCGAGTAGCTGGGACTACAGGCATGCACTATCATGCCTGGCTAATTTTTGTATTTTTAGTAGAGACAGGGTTTCACCATGTTGGTCAGGCTGGTCTCAAATTCCTGACCTCAAGTGATCCACCCGCCTTGGCCTCCCAGAGTGCTGGGATTACTGGCATGAGCCACTGCGCCCGGCCTATACCACAATTTTTAACTTATTAAGTTGATGGACATTTAGGTTGTTTCCAGTTTTTGACTATTATGAGAAAAGCAACTATGCACGTTATTGTACAAGTCTTTTCTGTGGGCACATATTTTCATTTCTTCCAGTAAATACCTAGGAATAAAATTGCTGGGCCATAGGGTAGGTACATGTTTAACTATGTTGACAGTGTCCTCAAACCTTAGCATGCATCAGAATCATCTGGAGGACTGGTAACCACAGATTGCTGGCCCCATCTTGAGAGTTTTAATTCAGTATATCTTGGGTGGGTTTGGAGAATTTGTATTTCCAGTGCTTCCCAGGTGATGCTAATGCTGCTGCTGCTGGAATCACACTTTGAGAACCACTGTTTTTTTTTTAATATATATATATTTTTTTATTATACTTTAAGTTCTAGGGTACATGTGTACAACGTGCAGGTTTGTTACATATGTATACATGTGCCATGTTGGTGTGCTGCACCCATTAACTGGTCATTTACATTAGGTATATCTCCTAATGCTATCCCTCCCCCCTTCCCCCACCCCACAACAGGCCCTGGTGTGTGATGTTCCCCTTCCTGTGTCCAAGTGAGAACCACTGTTTTATGAGAAATTGCTGAACCCTTTTTCCAAAGTGGGTACACTCTTTTATATTTGTGTCGGCACTCTATGAGAGTTTTAATTGTTTCACATCTTGACCAACATTTGCTCTGTCATTCTTTAATTTTAGCTATTCTAGTGTATGTGGTGGTATCTCACTTTGGTTGAAATTTGCATTTTTCTTGTGATTAATGATGTGTAGTATATACTTACTCGCCACTAATCAGAATTTCTGTCTTTTTTGTTGTTAAGTTGTAGGAGTACTTACATATTCTAGATAGGAGGCCTTTGCCAAATATGCCTTATGAATATATTTTTCCCAGTCTTTGGCTTGCTCATTTACTTAATGGCATCTTATGATGAACAGATGTTTTAAATTTCATGAAGTTTAACATTAGTTTTTATCATTATTGCTTTCTCTATGCTAAGTAATTTTTGCTAGCTCCCAAGTTTTGAAGATATTCTCTAGTGTTTTCTTCTAAAAACTCTATAGTTTTATTTTTTATGTTTAGATCTAGGATCCTCTTCAAATTACTTTTTGTGCATGGTGAAAAGTAGGGGTTAAGTTTTATTTTATTATTTTGTATGTGGATACACAATTATTTTAATACCATTTGTTGAAAAGAGTTTCCTTTCATCAATGAATTGTTTTGATGTCTTTGTTAAAAAGTATTAAAAGTATGAATATGAGTCCGTTTCTTGACTCTTATTTTATTTGGCTACCCTTATCACACTTTGTTTTGCTTACTGTGGCTTTATATAAGTTTTGAAATCAAATAACGTAAATCCTCCAATTCTGTTTTTTCCAAAAATTTTTGGCTATTCTGGGCCCTTCACATTTCCCTACAGATTTTAGAACCTGCTTGTCAATTTCTATAATTCTGGGATTTTTATTAGAATTATATTAAAAGTATGGGTTAATGGGGGAAAACATCATATTATTAGTAGTGAGACTAAAATTTCTTTCAGTGTTTGGTCATTTTTAGTGTAGATATTGTATTATCTATTGCTGTATAACAAATTACTCTAAAACTTAGTGGCTTTAATAAACAAATATTTATTATCTCATAATTTCTGAGAATCAGGAATCTGGGTGTGGTTTAGCTGGGTTCCTGTGGCCCACGGTGTCATGAGTTTGTAGCGTAACTGTCAGCTGGGACTACAGTTTCATTTGAAGGCTCAACTGGGAAGGATTAGCTTCTGAGCTCACTCATATAATTGTTGTCAGGCCTCAGTACCTCACCACATGGGCCTCTCCACAGGGCTGCCCCCCACCAACCTGGTAGCTAACTTGTTCCAGGAGATAGTGAGAGACCAAGAGAAGAGAGAATGAGACAGTATGCCTAAGACGGAAGCCACAGTCTTTTTGTTAACCTGATCTCGAAAGTAACATCTGATCACTTTTGCTGTATAGTATTTATTAGAAATGAGTCACAGAGTCCACCCTTCCCTCAAGGGAATGAGATTATACAGTGTCATTGTATTAGTTATCTATTGCTGAGGAATTCATTTTTATTATGTACAGAAAAATTAGAAAGTAGCTGAGTAATAAATTACCACAAAATGCACCTCTTAAGACAATACACACTTATTATCTCACAGTTTCTGTGGATCAGGAGTCCAAGGATGGCTTAGATTGGTTCTCTGTTTCAGAGTCCCTTACAGGCTGCAGTCAAGGTGTTTTCTACGACTGCATCTCATCTCAAGGCTCAACTGTGGAAGGATATGCAGTTGTCGTTGGCAGAATTCAGTTCTTCTTAGCCTCTTAGACCAAGGGCCTTGGTTTCTTGCTGGCTTTTGGCTGATGGTTGCTCTCTTTCTCACATAGGCCTCTCCATAGGGAAGCTCACAACACTAGTGCTCATGTAATGAAAGCCAGTAAGGAAGAGAGTCTCTAGCAAGCTGAGTTACAATCTTATATGATGTTATCTTGAGAAATGACAGTTCATCACCTTTGCTGTATTCCATTGGTTGGAAGCAAGTTACAGGTTTTACTCACACTCAGAGAGAGGGCATTACAAAAGGGCGTGAGTACCAGGAGGTGGAGACTATTAGAGGTAATCTTAAAGTCTGTCAAATTCTTCTCTTTGACAGGATTACTGGGGGCAGTAATTCCTGTCCCTTTTACCTGCAAAATACATTCTCTTCCTCCCTAGGTCTCTAAGCATTTCATCCCGTTATAGCATCTGCTCAAAGTCTGGAATCTCATTATCTAAATCAGATCCAGGTGTGGATGAGGGTCTTTGGGTGTAATTTCTCTTAGTCCTTCTGTGTGTAAAACTAAAGAGACAAGTTATCTGCCCTATGTAGTCCCAGGATCCAGTAATGGGCCAGCTATAGACATTCGCTTACAAAAGAGGGAAAATTCGAGAAACAAGAAAGACACTGACATTGCAGTTCTGAAATTCTGCTGGGCAAATGTTGACCCTTTCTTGATTGGGTTTCAAGGCCTGGAAATAATTCTCCATGACTCTTGGCTCTGTGTTCTCAACTCTTAATTCTGCTCATCCTTCCTTTTCCATGAAAGGTAGCACATATTTGCAGCTGAGTAGTTTTATCAGTCTGCTATTCTAGTTTGCTAAGAGTTTTTATCAAGAATAGGTGTTGAATTTTGTCAAATGCTTTTCTATGTCTATTAAGGGATCATATAATTTTCTCCTTTAATCTCTTAATGTGATGAATTGTATAAATTGATGTTTTGAATATGAAACTAATTTGCATTCTTAAATGGGCCCCAATTGGTTATGGTAGATTATATTTGTGTGTATTACTGGGTTTGATTTGCCTATGTTTTGTTAAGCATTTTTAAAATATAGGTTCAGAAAGCATATTGGACTGTAGTTTTCTTTTCTGGTTTTAGTACCAGGGTTTTACTGGTCTTATAAGATGTGTTAGGAAAAGTTTCCAACTCTTTTTTTTTTCTAAGTTGGTGTAAAAGTGGTATTATTTCTTCCTTAAATCTTTGGTAGAATTCTTCAGTGAAGCCATCTGGCCTTGTGGTTTTCTTGGAAAGTTTAATTAAGAATTAAAGTTATTTAATAGATACAGGATTATTCAGATTTTCTATATATACACACGTTCAAGGAATTTCATCTAAATTAACAAATTTATTGGCATAAAGCTCTTCATAATATCCTGGTATTATCTTTTTAATATCTATAGAATCTGTAGTGATTTGCTTTCTTTATTGGTCAAGCCCTGCTGATCAATTTTATTGATTTTTGTGTTTAAGTTTTGAGTCTCACTTTTTTCTATTTGATTTGTGTTTAGTTTGCTCTTATTTTTCTGGGCTCTTAAGGTGGAAGATTAGATCATAATTTAAACTTTTTTTTTTCTTTTCTAACATAACCACTTAAAGCTATGCATTTCCCTTCAAGCACTAAATGCCTTACCTGCATCCCTTGAATTTTGCCTTGTCATATTTTTATTTACTTTAGGTCAAAACATTTTCTAAATTACCATGTGATTTCTTCTTTGTCCCATGGATTATTTAGAAATGTAGAGTTCAGTATCGAAATACTTGGTTATTTTTTTCCAAGCACCTTTTTATTATAGATTTTTTAATTTAATAGAATTGCAATAAGAGAAAATACTCTGTGCCATTTCATTTTCTTTAAATAAAATTTATTGGGACTTGTTTTATGATCTATCATAATGTCTGTCTTGGTGAATGTTTCATGTATTCTTGAAAAGGATATGTATTCTTCAATTATTGGGTAAAGTGTTAAAAATGCCAACTTAGTTAAATTGGTTGATGGTGTTAAGTCTTCTATATCCATGTGATTCTGTTTACTTTTTTTTTCTTTCAATTACTGAGGGAGGATTGTTGAAATCCTTAACTATAACTTTGAATTTGTCTATTTCTCCTTTCAGGTCTGTCACTTTTTACTTCATGTATTTTAAAACTCTGTTATTAGGTGAATAAACTTTTAGGAGCATTGTGTCTTTTTGATGAATCATCCCATTTATAATTAGGAAATAGTTTCCTTTCTCTCAGATACTTATTGTCCTGAAGTTACATTGTCTGATATTAATATTTCCTTCACAGTTCTCTTGTGATTAATGTTTGTAAGGTGTATCTTCTTCCATACTTTAAATTTAAAGTGCCCCTCTTCTAAACAGCATGCGGTTAAGTCTTGCATTAAAAAAAAAAAAAATCCAGTCTGGCAATCTTTGCCTTTTAGGCACAACATTTAGTCTATTTGCATTTAATGTAATTATTGATATGAGATGGGTTACTTTTGTAATCTTGTTTTTCTATTTGTCCTATTAGTTAATTATAAAAGAGAACTTATTCCCTTTCTCAACAAATCCCTTGTATGCCCAGGCCATAGCATTCTGAAAAACGACATGATGGGAGAATATTTGAACATGAAATAAAGAGAGAATACTAATTTCCTTACCCGATTTTATTATTCAGCTTCTTGGTCACAAGTTTCTCTGACCATGATTATTTCTCCTTTATGAACAGTATCCAAAAATAATGATAATGGTTCACCTTGAGTGTTTTATAGTATTATTCGTATAATAAGCCCCTTCAGATTGTTCAGTCATCAAAGTTTTAGGAAATCTGTACCCTGTGGAAAGATTGCAGCTTTCCTTTCACTTTGTAGAAAAATCCTCCCTTATAAATAACCTAATCTTATATTCGGAGATGAATCTATATGCATAAACAGTTGATGTATAATTTTCACATCTGCTACCAAGAGCAGATAAATCCTGAGATCAATTTGGTTATGGGCAAAGAAGAATATAAATTAATTGGAAAAAATTAGCTCAAAACTTTGGTGTCCTATAACAATTTCTTAATAAATTATGAACTTGGGAATGTGTGATTATTTATTCTACTTCTCATTGCTCCTCTTCTTTATTTTGCTGCCTCTAGAAGGTTAGTAATGGAGGTGAAAGTCAAGTTGGCTTTTTGGAAGATTTCCAGTAAATAAATTAATGATATTTATAAGAGAAATATGAAAATTTTTCCAGATAAATTAGAACAGAAGTAATGTTCTAGATTTTGCAAATTATATTCATCCTTTATATGTTTATTTAGTATTAATATACTACAGTTACTTAATGTTTTGTATGATCATTAAGTGCAACATTATGTATTATAAAATTCATAAGAAGGAAGGGCAGGTAAAACTTTGCCCTGTATTGAAGAAATCTGACAAATGCACTGAGTTAAATTAAATTTAATTTCCTTTTAGAATTTCAACAAGTAAACATTACTCCACCAAAATTTATTTTGAAGCCAAGACCAAAAAGGAGTAAACGGCAGGTATGTATTCACAGTGGTGTGTCGTGTTATTTTAAAACAATTGTCAACTGCCAGTCATTTGAATCTACAGTAAGTCTGTGTGAGAGGGTGAGTATTAGTTTGGGAATTTGTCAGGGTGTGATAAACCGTAAGGGTGACGGATCTGAAGAAGCAGTAGAAAGGGGGCCATGTTGTTTCACAGATGCAAAAAGGATGCAAGATAGTGGTGATAATATGTTTCTTCATCATATTATGGGTTATGAGGCTCCTGCTTGTGGCACCTTGGGTTCTTTCTACCATAGGCTTCTTTCCTTGCCCAGATATGTACCACATCGTGGAATCCACTTGTATGGTTTATATCCTTGTATTTATTCCCTGGAAGATAACCCCTTAGGAATGAATCAATCAGGTTGTGAAGCCACAAAATGCTTGTGTCTCACTTGGGCAAAACTTTGGAGTCCAGGATATAAAATTAGGTCATGGACTTTATGATTGTTCGACTGGATCTTGGACTGGGTAATAATAACTGTTGATATGATGCTTTAAACCAAATGAAGTCGGTACTATTATTCCCCTTTCACTGAAAGAAAAATGATGACTCTATGACATGTGAAAATGACTTACTCGAATCATAGAGCTGGTAAATAGTTTAGACAAAATTAAGAGTTGTGGCCATCAGAATCAAGATATCACCACTGTGGTGGTGTGGGCAGGAGAGATGGTTATTAAAAACACAAGATGAAGGGAATAGATCTCTAGTAAGATCAAGAAGTTGAAGGAACCAGGTATCTTCTTTTTATTACCTTGAAATAAAATATATGTTTACAGACAGATTTTTATTGTGAATAATTATTGCTAAATTTTATTGAATACTTACCTTGTACCTGGCCCTATTATAAGAATTTTAACTATATTAACACATTTAACCCTCAAAAACCTTAAGAGGAAGGTATTATCACAGGTTAAGTATCCCTTTTCCAAAATGCTTGGGACCAGAAGTTTTGCACATTTTGATTTATTTTTTGGCAGGGGGAGGATTTCAGAATATTTACATTATACTTAGTGTTTCAGCATCCCTAATTCAAAAATTAGAAATCTGAAATGCTCCAGTGAGCATTTCTTTTGAGTGTCATATTGGTGCTCAAAAAGTTTTTCATTCTGGAGCATTTGGGATTTTGGATTTTCAGATGAGAGATACTTAACCTATAATATCCTCATTTTACTGATAAGGACATTGAGCATAAGAGGATCAAGAAACTTTCCCAAAGCCACATAGGGTAACTCTGTGGTGGAGCTGGGATTCTGACCTAGGAAGCCTGGTCTCAGAGAGGTGCTTATAACCGCATATATGCCATATATCGCCTCTCAGACCCATGTGTTCCATGAATTACTACTGTGACCTTTATAAGTGTTGTGAATGTTTATATATATACACTCATATATAAACATATGTGTGTGTATATATATATGAATAGGTAGAGACATACGTATCTTGAGGCCCAGTTAGATAAAATAATTACCATCAGGATTTAATGTGAAACAGTATTTTTTTGAATTATAGACTGAAAGAATAGGACAATATTCTTTTGACATGTACCCTGAAGTTCCTCATAAACATCTCAACATCTAATCGTTTGCTAAGTAGACGAAACCTTGATTTCTCTTTCTGAGAAAGCCATGGACCCATAGAGGTGAAGTACTATAAAACTGTGTGGCTAATATGGCAACTCTTTGACATTAACAAAATGTTGGGATTTGTTGAAAAGTTTACTGTATTAACTAGTCTCTCACAAGTAGCAAAGCAGCTCCTATTGCCCTAAAAGCACCCCCTCCCTTAAAAAAGAAAAAAAGACTCTCGTCATTGGATGCACTTTAGTGTTATTCTTTGGTTTCCAACCTCAGAATTGTATCTATTATTCCCTATCACCTTGGTGTTATAATAGTTTTTTTTTTTTAAGTTTTTAAGTTTAGGATTGCAGTTAGCAATGACAAAATCCATGTGGGAGCATTTTTAAAGTTAGTTTTAACTGCAACACTCAAAACAAACATATATGTATTAATTTAAGTTTGATTGTATACCCTTATCACAAAAATGGACCTTGGGCAAGTGAGCAAAACGTTTTCTGGAAAAGTTTATATTGAACTATGGCATAAAGGAAAAAGCTAGCTTTACAAACCTTGTTAATGATTATATTATAGGCTAACTGTAGAGAACAAAGAGAATAGCTGCCTTAGTGGCTTTTCCTTAGTGGCTTTTCCCTGTAACTTTCATTGGTCATTATTTCGAAAGAGGAGAAAACTTGTTGGTGAGCAGAGAAAGCTAGCTGTAATAGATAACTCAAGACTGCCTGGGAGTTCTCAAAGCTATTCTAACAAAGACCCCATGTCATTTGGGGATCCCCTGAAACATCCTAGATGAAGGCACATGACTCACTCCCAGTTTGGAGATTAAATAATAAAAGTGCCAATCACTCCAGTCCCTGTACCCTCTTGGAGATCCTCAGAGGACCTGAAATTAAACCCAAAAGAATGCTCTTCATATGTTACTATTTTCAAGATAGACTGTTAAATGAAAATCGCTGGAGGCAGAAAGTGAAATAAACGGAAGTACAAAATAAAGGACATATTCACATTTAGTTTTATGTGCAAAAGTATTTTTGGAAGGAACCAGTAACTTGCTATATCCATTGTGGGGGAAGGACTAGGAACTGAGTAGGTGGAGAATAGAGGTGAGAGGAAGACATTCATCTTCTGCCCTTTTATACTTTTTAAATTTTCTGAGTCATGTAAATTTATTACCAACTCAGAAACTAAGCAAATTGATGAATTTTTTTTTAAATCCTGAAGGAATAAAAAGGGAAAATTTTGTTTTGTCAGTTTCTTCCATATTTTTTAGCTTTTTGCAGCCAAGTTTAGAGGGCTGAATTAGGTGCTGTTTCCTTTCCTGTGTTACAGCTTCGTCGATATCCTCGTAATGTAGAAGAAGAAACCAAATACATTGAACTGATGATTGTGAATGATCACCTTATGGTAGGATTTGCTGTTGTTTTTAAGCCTGTTTGTGCCTAGGGTAAAACTGGTGAGTGCAAAAATATGTTTAGAAAAAACAAGAAGCCCATCAAGTTGTAACCTGGAGAAGGTATTTGTATAATCAAATATATTTGTTAACTAGCAACAACCTGCAATTAGGAAATATTCATAGGTGGAAATAACTAGCAGTAACTTTTGAGTTTTCAAAAATACTTTGTGACTCATAGTATCAACTTTTGAGTTTGCTTGATTAGTAGAGGTACTAATATTTTAATCTCCACTTAATAAAATGACAAGGTTTAAAAAAATGGAAATTCCATTATATATTGAAAAAGTGAGGCACCAATTATGTGACATTTTAGTTCGCGGGGTACACCTTTATCTTAATAAAAGAAAAGCAGCTTTTCTATTTTGGTCTTACTGTGCAGAAATCATATGGAAATGCTTACATAGCTAACCATTTAGCTTAGGATGAAGTTTCTTAGGATAAGAACTTGACAAAACTTTCATGTTGTTGAATCAAATTATTTTGACCCATAGTGTTTATATTCAGTTAATGAGCATATTGCAGGAAGTATGACTACATTCATAGCACAGCAATGAGTTATAATGCTAATTGTTCTATGTAACCAAAGTTTTAAACTAAAAATGTTTAATGATGCATATTGCTGAATTTTACTTAAGTTCAGGTACAAGTGCATTTTAATTTACTTTGAACTACTTATTTGAGGAAAAAATGATCATTTATTTATGTATGATTAAATACATAATTTAGATCTTAATTATTACAGTTGCTAATAATAATAATAACAACACAATCAGGATTGAGTGCTGCTTCCTTGTTCAAGCTAGGTCTAAGTTTTATCTTTCCACCTATTTGAATCCAGTGAATGTTTCTGTTCCCTAGGATTTTTATAAAATAAGTTAAAACAACATATATTTTGAGCATTTTAGATCGTCACAAATTCAGATATCCATAGACATCAGTAGACATATAACGTAAGTGAAATTAACCAGATATAAGACAGTATTAGGTGGGTAAGGCCTGTGGTGAAATGAATGGTGCATGGCCTGTCTAAGGGGAGCAACTGCCTCTCAGTGTTTGCCAGTTATTACCAGGTGAGAATGCTAATTTTAACTGAAGCCAGCAGTTGGATTTTACATGATATTTCCTGATTTTTAAAACACGATTGAGACCAACCAAAGATATATGTGATCCACATCTGCCCTTTATGCCACCTCGTTGTGACCTTTATCTTAGAGGTTTCTTCTTGCTGAGTAAGTCTTGCAGAACTTTTAAATTTGTATGCTTTTAGCAGTGTTTACATCCACTTTACTGTCTATACCCCTACTTAGATTTGTATGTCTTGCAATTCATAGACAACTTTCATATGTTTTATCATTTTGAATAACAATCCCAATAAAAATAAACTTATGAAATGGATGGATTGGGTATTTTTTACTTCATCTCCCAGATGAATAAATTGAGGCCTCAGTACTTTAAGAGACTTGTCTCAGGCAACACAGCAGATAAAGAACTTGATCTCAGCTCTGACTCTGACATTGTTTTACAGACAACACATTTTTACAGAAAAGATTTTTTTTTTACATTTTTAGGGATCTTTCAATTGCACCATGTTTTCTCTGATGAGATGATTGTTTTCTGATCACTTTGTAAGACCTTCACTTGTTTTCTTTTGCTTTCAGTTTAAAAAACATCGGCTTTCCGTTGTACATACCAATACCTATGCGAAATCTGTGGTGAACATGGCAGATTTAGTAAGTATCAACCCCGTTCATTATTGCCCTAGAAGATTCTTATTTCCTAATTGCTAATAGAATGGATAATATGATTCTTATAGTTTTACTGCTCTATGTTGCACTTCAGCCAAGGTGTCTAGTAAGTCCCGGGTGACCTTGCAATAGACTTTATTGACTTTGATGTCTGGCTGGGAAGAGGAACTGGTTGAAGTTATCCATAGATATGCTTGAAATTCCATCCTATGTTTTTCACACTGTAAAAACAAAGGTTGTGTCATACCCCTAACAAAGGTATTCACAGTGACTTATAACGATGGAGAAACAGTACAACAGTTGTGCCTTTAAGAGTGCCTGGTGCTGTGGCAGTGATGCAACTAAATAATTCCACTATACCTCCATACTTCCCAAATCTTCCCTTGATGAGGCTGCGCTAGTACCTTCTTCACAAGTCTAATCAGAGCCAGTCAGCTTGTATAGAAATTATTTCTTTGGAGAGTCTTCATTGCTCCATTTTTGGCTAGGGGAACTCAAGCATGCATGAATTCTTTTTCCAGGATACCAGAAAACAGATTCAGGTGGAACCTTGAATAGGGTGCAGGTATTTGTCAAAAAGGGATCTTTTGTTTCCAAAAAGTGCTCTCTTCTTTGGGTATTGGTCAACAATTTCATTCTCTGTTACTCAAGGGAAATGCATGTAAATTAGAAAGTTATCTCCCTTTAACTAAAACTCAAAGAAGTTTCCATGAAAGGAGTTTTGTAGTCCTGTTCATAAACTATTTGATTTTACCACATGTACAGCTGATGTGTTCATTTTATTAATATACTAGATATATAAAGACCAACTTAAGACCAGGATAGTATTGGTTGCTATGGAAACCTGGGCGACTGACAACAAGTTTGCCATATCTGAAAATCCATTGATCACCCTACGTGAGTTTATGAAATACAGGAGGGATTTTATCAAAGAGAAAAGTGATGCAGTTCACCTTTTTTCGTACGTAACTTCTGTAATGATGTATTACTTTTTTTGATTCCATGTTAAATGCTTTGTTGTGACTGAAATGTATCCTTTCTGCTACATAACACAATTAGGATTTGACATGGCAGATGGCAGATAGATTTGGAAAAAGTTTTCAAGTATAGATTGCTTAAAATTGCCATGAAAATGTAAAAGTTTTAATTTTGAGTTATTTTATTATTTAATGTTTGTTTAATTTTTCAAGATATTTAAATAGAGCATTTACTGAGTAAAAATACTGCTAATACTCATATATAGTATTCTTAACTACAGATAAATTATATTCTTTAAAGTTACTGTCTTTTAAATGTTAATGTTTTCTCTGTTTTTGGTTCTAAGATGAGAGCTTAGTATTTCTGGAATTTATTTTTAATTTTTTCTCACTCTTATGTTCTTTTTTTGATAGCATGCATATTTGACGTAATAGCAAATTATATATAGTAGAATTTTAAAAATCTATCATCTAAAGTCAGAGCTGTTGAAGAAAGTTATAAAAGGAAGAAAAGATGTATTTTGGGGTAACTTTATATATAATTTCAAATTTAGAGAAAAGTTGCAAGAATACTACAAGGAAATTGCATATGCCCTCTATTCAGATTCATCAATTATTCACATTTTCCCCATTTGTTTCATAATTTTCTTCCATTCTCCCTCCCTTCCTTCCATTCATCCATCCTTCAGTTTTTTGTTTGTTTGTTTTTGTTTTTTTTCCTGAACCTCTTGAAAGTAAGTTGAAGACGCTTACTGGGGATTTATTATTAAATAGTATATATTCTCTAAGAGTAAAAAGACATTCTCTTATATAACCACAGTAAATTATTAAAACCAGAAAATTTAACACAAACATAATACTTTTATGTAACCCATGGTCTATATTCAAATTTCACCAATTACCTCAATAATGTCTTTTAAAGCTAATTTTCCCCATCCAAATCCAATCCAGGATCACACATTGCATTTAATCATCATGTCTCTTTAGTCTCCTTTAATCTGAAAGATTTCCTCAGCTTTCCTTTGTCTATTTTGAGTTGAATACTTTTGAAGAGTATAGGCCAATTATTTTATTGACTGTTCCTCATTATGGGAATGCCTGATGTTAAGATATGTATTTTTGGCAGAAATACCAGAGAAGTGATTTTGTGTCTTTCTCAGAGTACATCATATCAACCAATTATTTTTTAATAGATATACTTCAATTTAAGATATTTATTAATCTTGCAAGAAAACATCCCTCATAAACCTTTTTCTTTGGTTACATGTATAAACAATTTTCACATTCTTCCCTTGCAATGTGAATATATTGTATAGAAATCTTATGTATAGAGAAAATAAATGTAGTAAACTAATAATGAGAGGTGCTATGATGTTTGAACTGTGAACAGTAAGCATTTTTCATTTCCTTTTCTAAAAGGGGAAGTCAATTTGAGAGTAGCCGGAGCGGGGCAGCTTATATTGGTGGGATTTGCTCGTTGCTGAAAGGAGGAGGCGTGAATGAAGTAGGTGTGAACATCTGTACAATACAAAGTGGTATGATGGCTGAAAATGTTTTCCTCATACTTAAGAGATAATTTCTCAGTATTCACATACTCCAGATGTTAGATTGCTACATTACAAATCAGTATGGTGGCCTGGCACAATGGCTTATTTCTGTAATTCCAGCACTTTGGGAGGCTGAGGTGGACAAATTGCTTGAGATGAGGAGTTTGAGACAAGCCTGGGTAACATGGCAAAATCCCGTCTTTATCAAAAATACAAAAATAGGCTGGGTGTGGTAGCATGTGCCTGTAGCCCCAGCTACTGGGGAGGCTGAAGTGGGAGGATGGTTTAAGCCTGGGAGGCAGAGGTTGTATTGGGCCCAGATTGCGCCACTGCACTCCAGCCTGGGCAACAGAGTGAGACCCTGTCTCTAAATAAATAAATAAATAAATAAATAAATAAATAAATAAATAAAATAAAAAATATAAAAAACTAATATGGTTACTGTAAGTGACCAGAGGACAGACTGGGGAAATAATGGCAGATAATATGGGATAATTATTATATATTCATGTTATGCTTGGAATAATTTCCAGATTAAGCTACTTACAGATTAAATTGAGAGAATCTTTACCTTTACCTTCATTGAAAATAAGGCCCTATTTATCACTTTGAATGATTTTCCAGGGAATTGAATAATTCCCTGAAGCATCAGGTTGTCACCTAACAACCCAACTGGATATTTTTTCCTTAGTATTTAACAGATTTGGGGATAAGAAAAATAGAGTAGGTTTTCTAAAAGATTTCTTTTACTCCTAATTCACTAAACCTACTAGAGATGATCAAAAAGAAAATACTTGCATTTTTAAGAGGCTGCAAATTGAAAAATATATCCTCAGTTCTTCTTAAGTTTCTATTGGCCAAAGATAATCACTACCTCCTGTTACTCATTTCATTTGTTTTCTGAAGCTACATTCTATTCCACTTGAGGGGAATTTCAGGATTACAACTGGATACAAAGATGAACAAGTTCTAAAAAAATTTACAGATTTAATTTTATTTTGTATTATCCAAAAGACGGATTTAATTATATACCAATGTTGAATTTTTCAAGAATGTCACTGGTGAAATTTGGACTCAGATATACATTTCCAAAACCCAAAAGCTGTGATTATTTCCTGACTTCTAGTATTCCCTGTAAGACCTAATCAAACGTGGATTTTTGTTTCTTACTACTTTTTCCCAAATGCATATTCAGTGCTGGCTAGAGTGTGTTCAGCCTCTTCTAAAGAAATTGCTTAGAAATTACTTATTTTCAGCGATATTGTGACATTTTTCTCTGGTTCTTTGTCAGTGACAATTTGGATTTACATATATTTTATTTTTGTTTTTGTTTTTCAGTTTGGGAAAACTGATTTAATGGCTGTTACACTTGCCCAGTCATTAGCCCATAATATTGGTATTATCTCAGACAAAAGAAAGTTAGCAAGTGGTAAGTTTTAGTACATGTGTGGTTAGTTGTATTTAAAATAGACTATTTGTGAAATATTTTGGAGAGTAAAATTTTTTGATTTAGTTGCTTGATGAAAAGAATTTGAACGATAGTAAAAGATAAACATCCAGCGCACAAACTGTTGTTTTCCAAAGTAATACAAAGAAATATTTACATTATAGGTGGAAATTTCTATGACTATAATAAACTTTAAAGCCATGTGATAATAAATTCAAGCTGAATTTAACCTTATAAGGGACAAAATTAGCCCAGTTTGTTCATCATTAATGGTTTAGTAGAGAATTCTAGGCATATAGGTTTCAGACGTACTGTTTTTTTTTATGTTTTATTTAAAACATCTCTGAACATGGCCACAGAGGTAGAGTTTCCCTGTCAGGATCAGACCTGATAAAAAGCTTAGTTAATATATGGACCTAGTAAAATATGCTAGGTTTGGTATCTATGAAGAATGTCTTTTCTCAAGTAGGTAAAGTCACTTTACCCTGAATGGTCAAATACTATGTATTTACCTTAAAAATTTGATTATTTCCATTTTTATTTCAGTAGCAAACATCATAAATATTATTTTTATAATCTGGAATCCCAGCACTTTGGGAGGCTGAGGCAGGCGGGTGGATCACCTGAGGTCAGGAGTTCGAGACCAGCTTTGCCAACATGGTGAAACCCTGTCTATACTAGAAATAGAAAAATTAGCCGGGTGTGGTGGCAGGCTCTTATAGGACCAGCTACTCGGGGGCTGAGGCAGGAGAATCACTTGAACCCAGGAGGCGGAGGTTGCGGTGAGCCAAGATCACACCATTGCACTTCAGCCTGGGCCACAGAGTGAGACTCCATCTCAAAAAAAAAAAAAAAAAAGCTATTACCATGTATAGAGTACCTATTATATGCCAGATGATTGAGTGCCAGTATTACTTCCATTTAGATACTCATTTAATTCTCCAGGTAATTCTACAGGACACCCATTTTTAGCCCCATTTTACAGATGAAGTGACTAGATCTTACAAGTATAATGTCTCTAAGATTACACATATATCAAATGGCAAACTCAGGTTTTGAACCCTAGTATTTCTGATTCTGAAACCCTGCTGCATAACCAATAATATATTACACTGCCTTCTACCAGAAACCTTGGTGTGTGCAGAGACTTTCAAAAATGGTCAAGAAATTATAATAGTTTTCATAAAGGCCTGTGAAACTGAGATCCTGTAATAGTGCCATAAAGTTCTTCATTCTTCCATTGGTATTTGATTGTCTTTCATTTAAGCCACTTTAAATAAATGGTTTAAATATGGCCATTTGTTAAAATACAAGGGTTTTTTTGGGGCAAAAATTATATAATCTTGATAGGGTCCAAGTATATTTTTGTTGCATATTACATAAAAAAACTATTGTAAGATGAATTAGAAAGAAGTTACTACTTTTTAAAAGGCATTTTAAGGAATAAAGTGGAGATAATTATTTTAAAACAGAAACGACTTTAATGCAACTGTGTTCACTTTATAACAAGGCATGTGTATTAATTTTCTCTTAGGTGAATGTAAATGCGAGGACACGTGGTCCGGGTGCATAATGGGAGACACTGGGTGAGCCACTTGTATTTGAAAATAACTCAGTCTTACATTCCCTGCTGTGCTGTTGTCTTCTTAGGAATATGACACTCAATAACTTAGTGCATGGAATCTAGCACTTATAAAATATTTTTGCAAAATAACCTCTTATTTATAAAAACAATTGATGTCAATTAAGTTGGTAGACCTCAGAGATTTTTTTTTCTTTAGCCTTACATCTAGGCTATAAATGTAAGAAATGAGGGACAACTTTGTTTTTGGTGGCTTACCTGCTAATTCTCTTTCCTTTTATTTCCTTCAATTCTAATTAAATGGTTTATAAACAGTAGTGTGCTGGTAAGTTAACTCTTGAAAACAAAAATTAGAAAACAGCCTGGATTTGTAGCTTTCTCACATTTCTGTGGTGTAAATAGTCCCACAATGGCTGACTTCAAGCCATCACTGATGGCTTCATAATGTGGTATTACTGAAAAGGGAGTTGGGAAGAGAAATGTACAATCTGCTCTCCTCTTATGAAGATTTATGTACAATCTTCATAAAAATGAAAAAAGGTTTTCATTTTTATACTGTCCTCCCTTTCACACGCTCAGTCATCAATGCTTGTCTTTTATTCTTGTAAATAAATTTTACAGTTATTCCTCTTATTCCAAGCTTATCATCACTGCCCTAGTTTAAACTTTGGCCATCTTTTGCTGTTATTATTTTAATAACATTTCAAATACTGAGTATAAATTGGGTTCAGTGCTTGGGTGATGGGCGCACCAAAATCTCACAAAACGCCACTAAAGAACTTACTCTTGTAACCAAATACCACCTGTTCCCCCAAAATCTTTGGAAATAAAAAAATTTGGAATGTTACTAAAATAATAACAGCAAAAGATGGTAAAAGTTTAAACTAGGACAATAATGATAAGCTTGGAATCATCATCATTAAAAATGTATGAAGAATAAAACAGTGGATACTTATACACCCATTATCCAGCTTTTAAAAAGTAAAATACTGCATTTGTGGTTAAATCTCCCTTGTGTCCTCCATTATTAATTCCCAGCCCCAGCCAAGGTAACCACCATCTAAGTTTGGTTCCTATCATTCTCAAGTCATTCTTTGTACTTTTACTGTATAGTATGTATGTGTGTTGGAGTAAAACATAGCATTTGGTTTGCATGTTTTCAGTTTATGTGAAATACATCATGCTGTATGTATTCTTCTGTGACTTGCTGTTTTTTATCAATATGATGTTTGCGAGATTTATCCATCCTGTTAATATACAATTCTTGTTCATTAAATGCCATTCTCCTGCTGAGAAATTGTGTGAGTCTCTGATGTCTAAAGAATGTGGTTCATAATCTTAACTTCATTATTTAGATGCCCATAATCTTTCTTCATTTTCATTTGCAATCTCCTTTTCCCCTACTATTCATGATTGGTTTGCTTATGATAATTGTACAGGAGTTTCTAGTTTTTTCAATTTGCTAACCATAATACTACATAGATTTTCAGCTTCTTAAATACTTGCTCACCATAATTGTACATTAATTACCAAATTCATTTGATTTCCTCAATATATTCTATTTATCTGGAATGCCTTTCCCTTTTTTCTCTATCTAACCACATTTCTAACCATCTGACATTTGTTGTAATTTTAACCCCTGCATTAGAATTTAATGATGTGTACTTATGCTTCCTTTCACAAATTAGTTATAAATTTTTGAGGGATTGCTTAATATACTAACACATATTTCAGACCTCACATCATAATCCTTTGTACAAACTTGATTTTCAACAAATATTTCTTGATTGTGTTTGAATTTTGAACTTGCAGGATATGTATAACGAGGAAAATAAATGATAGAGGGAATATATATGCAAACATCTGTTTAAAATATTTTTCCAGCCAGGCATGGTGGCTCATGGCTGTAATCCCATCACTTTGAGAGGCTGAGGCAGGCAGATCACTTGAGCCCAAGAGTTTGAGACCAACCTGAGCAACATGGTGAAACCACATCTCTACAAAAAATACAAAAATTAACCAGTCGTGGTGGCACACACCTGTAGTCCCAGCTACTTGGGAGGCTGAGGTGGGAGGATCACCTGATTCCAGGGAGGTTGAGGCTGCGGTGAGCCATGATTGTGCCACTGAATGCCAGCATGGGTGACAGAGTGAGATCCTGTCTCAAATAATAATAAAGTAAAATATTTCTCCAAAAATCTTTGGACTTTTTGTTTAGTAATGACAGGAAATGATAAAAGTTCTATAGTTGCAGTTTCAACAATTATGAAATTTCATACTAGAGATTCTTGTCTTTTAAATCCTACATAGTATATTTGATTATCCTGATTATTAAAATGTTTAATAGATAATCTGCATAGCACTAAGCATAATATACAGTGAAGTCAAATGGCTACCTTCAGATACGTACAGCTGTGTACATTGGAATTCTTCTTAAAGAGATGCAAGCAAGAGAAAAGCCGTTTGTATAAAACTATGGGATATGATGCTATAATTTGATTACACCAAATATCACCAAACAGCAGTAATTATGGACATTTGTTCCCATGGGTACGTTCCCTACCATTTCTACTTTCTGAAGTTCTGTACAGCTAAATATTAGAAAGCAGGGTTGAAATGAATACCTTCAGTCCTATTTAAAGGTATGAAAATTAAAATTTGAAGAATGCACTGAATACAATAGCTGTATTATTCTGTGAAACAGAAGTTGTGGGGACAGAGGCAGGAGAGAGACATGATATCTGCCTTCAGATATTTGAAGGGGCTATGTTAAGGCAGAGGAATAAGACTTTACATAGTTAAGAATACAGAACTGTTCAGAAGTTAGAAGTCAGATGTGGCAAAATAAAGGTAAGAACAATCCACAAATTTTCAACTGTTCATATATTTTAAAAGCTTCCCTGTTGGGGAGTTTACTGTCACTGCCAAGTGTTGGAGAACAGACTGAGCTTCCTCCCAGCTCTGCAGTGGGCAGGAGGGTGGGCTTGGCTGTGACCCCTGAGGGTGCTTTTACAGAGAGGCCTGTTTGTAGGAGGCTTAACTAGACTTTGACTTCTAAGAGTCCTACACTAAGAGTTAGTGATTTTTTACTTTGGCAGTATGGATCCAACTCAGGTTTTGACCAGTAGGATAAAGAGGGACTTTGGGGCTGGGCATGGTGGCTCACGCCTGTAATCCCAGAACTTTGGGAGGCCGAGGTGGGCGGATCCTCTGAGGTCAGGAGTTCGAGACCAGCCTGGCCAACATTGCGAAACCCCGTCTCTACTAAAAGTACAAAAATTAGCTGGATATGATGGCAGGCGCCTGTAATCCCAGCTACTAAGGAGGCTGAGGCAGGAAAATTGCTTGAACCCAGGAGGCAGAGGTTGCAATGAGCCAAGATCATGCCACTGCACTCCAGCCTGGGCGACAAGAGTGAGACTTCATCTCTAAATAAATAAATAAATAAATAAATAAATAAATAAATAAAAGGAGGGGCTTTGAAAAAAGACCTATTTAAATTTGATAACTCTGGCAGAGATATGTTGGATAGATTAGAGGAAAAGGTGATAAAAACATTGGCTGGAGTAAAAGCATTGCAAGGAAAAAAGGAAGTAATATTGTTACCATGAAACAGATGGCTTGGTTGGTCACTTACTGGGTATCAACTTAATTATCATAACCAAGGAAGATTAAATGAAAGGGATTTTATTACTTTTAACAAGCAAGTAGAATACCATGGATAGTTCCCAAAGCAGTGTATCCCTGAGCTGGAGGCTGTGTCAGGTTTTATAAGCATAGGGTAATGAGGTGTGATCTGATTGGATCTTGCAATGAGGTGGTGCTGGGAGGCATGATCGGACTGGATGCCAGAGCTCAATCTGATTGGATACTGGATCCTGTCATTCAGTGTATATTAGTTTGTTTTTCATTGTTATAAATGAAAACCTGAGATTGGATAATTTATAAAGAAAAGAGGCTTACTTGGCTCACAGTTCTGCAGGCTGTACAAGCATGGCACCAGCATCTGCCTGGCTTCTGGTGAGATCTCAGGAAGCTTTTACTCATGGTAGAAGGCAAGGGGAAGCAGGTGTGTCACATGGCAAGAGAGGGAGCAGGGGAGAAGGGAGGGGGTGCTAGGCTCTTTTTAACAACCGAATCTCGTGTAAACTTATTACCAGCCATTTCCTCTTGGAGGGCACTAAGCCATTCTTGGGAGGACTCTCTCATTAGACCCCACTCTCAACACTGGGGTCATATTTTAACATGAGATTTTGAGGGGACAAACATCCAAACTTTATCATTGTGTCTGCTGCTTAATTCAGTCCCTGCTTCTCAGCTGAGCACTTAGGTTCCTCCTGTGGTTGCACCATTGGTTCATCTGAGCATGGTCAGGCTATGTGACCTAAGGGTCCACGGCAACTGAAAAACAATTCATAACATTATTACATAAAAGTTGAACCAGATTGGTCTGATGCAGCTATAATGTGTGTAAGAAACTTTCAAATGAAGAATAAAGTTTGTCTTGTCAGAATTTGTTACTTGAAAAAAACCTGGTTCCTTTGCCTGGCAAGAACAAACAACTCTTCACAGGAATGCAAGTTTTGGCTGGCCCAGTGGCTCATGCCTATAATCCCAGAACTTTGGGAGGATCGCTTGAGCCCAGGAGTTCGAGACCAGCCTGGGCAACGTGGGGAAACTTTGTACAAACTTAAAAATTAGCTGGGCATGGTGGCACATGCCTGTAGTCCCAGCTACTCGGGAGGCTGAGGTGGGAGAATCACTTGACCCCAGGAGGTCCAGGCTGCAGTGAGCAGAGATCACACCACTGCACTCCAGCCTGGGCAACAGAGTGAGACCCCTGCCTGAAAAAAGAAAATGCAGGTTTTGATCAGTGAGAGTTTTATTACTAGTCACAAGTAAAGAGAGCTCTGAGAGTATTCACTAGACGAGTGTCTTCCTGAGGGAAAGCAACAGGAGGGTTTTATGGGGAGGTGGAGGGGGGGAGAGGGTGTGTCATTGCATGCAGAGGAGGGGTCCCAGTGGTGCAGATGCAGTGAATCATTATGCCAGCACATAGGTTTCAAGTTACAGTAATGAAGCTATGGTTCCTCCCGTGGTGGAGACTTTAGCATGGTAATGAGGAAAGTTTACTTGGGTTCATTTATAAATTGTCAGTGTTTGTCGGGAGCTGGTTCCAGCTGACTAGGTGACCACATTCCACAAAAAGTGTGGGAAAGAGCAGGCTGCAAGGCAGGAGGCTGTAAAACAGGCTGATTGCTCAAGTTGATTAAATTCCTGTAGTATCTGGAAACCCTCCTTGTCTGCTTAGAGGAAGTGGAGGTGAAGGAAGTAAAGGAGTTCAGACAACTTAAACCCAAGACAGCTTTATTTGGAGAGTTTGGCATGAAGCCCTTTAAAAATGAGTTTAGGGTAAATAATCATTATAAATTCCATTAATTGATAACAAAGTATTAACTACTGTGTTTAGAAGAAGTAGGGATATAAATGGACAGTTTTTGCAGGCTACTGGGAAACTTTATAAAAACTACTCATTCTTACCTTGTTTTTTTTCCCTTTTTATCAAAGCTCAATGTAAAACAATGTTTAAAAAATATAGAAAATAAAATATTGGTGGCTTTTCTCCAGTAATAACCATGGTTGATATTAAAATACTGCTGTATTTTAATTCAGTATTTAACACTGTATAGTCAGCATTTTTCTGAGTCTGTTCTTCAACACTATGATCATTAATAACTACATGGTATTCTGTTTTATTAATATATATCACAATTTAGTTATATATATATCACAGTTTAGTTAACAGTTCTTACTGTTGAACATTTAGGTTATGCTTTCGTTATATCCTGTTATAAATTGTGCCACCACAAATATCTTTGTTCGTACATCTTTGTGCACATAGCCAATCATTTCCTCAAGAAAAATTTCTAAAAGTAGAATTACTAGATCCAAAGGTGTGCTCTTTTTGAAGATTCTTAATGCATGTTGCCAAATTATTCTCTAATCAAGATCTTTTTTCTATTGACCTTTTATTAGTTTTTTTAAGAATACATTTTTTTAAAAAAAACCTCAAACCTGAAGAAGAGTTGCAAGATTAATAACAAAGAAACTTTTTGTCCGGTGGATCATAAATTGCTTAGTATGCCATTACTCCTAAATACCTTACTTTGCATTTTCTACAAAGAAGTACATCCTCCTATATAACCACTATACAACCAGTAAGATTATCTAATTCTTAGCCGTCATTCAGGATTGTCCCAGGTTTCAATACTGTCATTTGTAGCAAAAGGAATCACATTTGGTTTTTGTGTCTCTTTAGCTTCTTTCAGTCTGGAACAGTTCCTCTTTCTTTGACTTTTAAGACCTGACATATTTATATTATAGGTCAGTTATTTTGTGGAATGCTCTGCAGTTTGGATTCTAGCTCAGTTTTAATATTTAGGGAAGACTCATTATAAAATAAATTTTTCCCAACTCTCCTTGATTTAACTTGAATGCACATGCAAATAATGAAAAACCCACAGTAACTATTAGTCACCAAATGAGGAATTTAAAAATAATATTGATTGGCTGGGCGTGGTGGCTCACGCCTGTAATCCCAGCACTTTGGGAGGCCGAGGTGGGCGGATCACAAAGTCAGGAGATCGAGACCATCCTGGCTAACACGATGAAACCCCGTCTCTACTAAAAATACAAAAAATTAGCTGGGCATGGTGGCGGGTGCCTGTAGTCCCAGCTACTCGGGAGGCTGAGGCAGGAGAATGGCGTGAACCCGGGAGGTGGAGCTTGCAGTGAGCCAAGATCGTGCCACTGCACTCCAGCCTGGGCGACAGAGCTAGACTCCGTCTCAAAAAAAAAAAAAAAAAAAAAGAAATAATATTGACTGAACAAAACTCTTATAGATTGAATATAAATGTCATACATAAGTAGACTTTATTCCCTCATTTTAAAGAGTAATATACAATTTTAAGTGTTCAGTTTTCAGACATTCACAAACGAGAAAGATGAGTTGAACCCAGCTATTGATTTTCTTCTCTTTTATAGCTATTATCTTCCTAAAAAGTTCACCCAGTGTAATATTGAAGAGTATCATGACTTCCTGAATAGTGGAGGTGGTGCCTGCCTTTTCAACAAACCTTCTAAGGTAATAAGTGTGGTTAATAAGGTTTATAATATTAATTATCAGCCTTTCTAAAATATTACAAATACACATTTTCAGCTATTGAATCTTAGAGAGCTTTTCAACTTGCTCTGCCCTGTATGTACATATTCTAGATATGCTATATATCTGCATATTCAAAGTCAGCTTTAATGTTGGGCATTTTGGGCTATTCTGATTGGAATAGAAAGCAGGTAGAAATAACAGTGTTTGCTGTCTGAAAAATTTCCACTTTCTTTTTATATAGCCAAGTGATGATTCAGAGTTAGTTTACAAAAATGGTTTTATTACTTTTCTTTTTTATTTTCTTGATGTTTATTTTTTTTGGTTACCTAATCACAACTCATACAGGTAGAAGGTGGGGGCATATCTACCCTCATCACTCCCTACCACTGCCTTTCTGAATGAGCAGTATGTTAAAATTACAGGTATTTCTCAGTATGAAAAACAAGTCTTCTTAAAGCAGAAATGGAGAAAGTCTTGGACTTTGTCACAGGCTTTTACAACTTGCAGCACATCCTCTGGTTACTGACTAGAAAGAAGGTCTTCCTCCTGCATTTTGAAGACTTTGCATGTTAAAAAAGAATGCCTTGTCCTTGCGAATTATGTGAACTGTGAAATGCTTCTGTGCACCACAGGGATATGCACCATTGCCTTTGTAATCATTTAATTTACCTGGTTTAATTTTCTGTTCACTACAGTGTAATTTAGAAAATGTATCATACTGAATTGCAAAGCAAATTGACAATTTTAAGACTCTTCGAAAGATTGGAAAGAACATTTGAACTGTATCACTGCTGCCATAAATACTAAACAGTTCAAGTCTTTTTACCAAAATAATTGATTATTATAAACCCAGAGTAAGAGAATAAGTGTGGTTATCATTTAGATAAGTTTCCATTTTTGCTGTTTTTTATTTGTTATGATCAGTTTCGACCAAAAATGAAATATAGACAAAAGTTGACTCATTTGTAGAAGAGAGAATATTTAAAATTAAGTGGGTTTTGTTGTTGTTGTATATATTCTTTATTTTGTTGTTTTTTTCCTCTAATTAGTTATGAAAGTGTATGTGTGCACGTGTGTATCCATCTGTTTACTGGTGTGTGTACATTTTCATTCTATAATACGTAAACTTTGATTAGCTTTTGAATGAATATTAGGTATCTGGCATATAACAATTATTTACTAATTTTGCCTGTCACCATAGGATACATTATATTCAAAAGAGAACAAAGTTGATGAAGAGCTAAACAATAAAACAGACCTAAAACATACTCTTGGACAGGCCAAAATTTGCTTCAATCTCTGGGGAAAATTTAATTTTAGTTCGCTGCAAAACTATCTTAATAGGAGGAGCTGTATTTTTTATTAAGTCGATCAATGGATATACTAATTTTTTTATGCTTTTCTCATTGTCTATGAAATAGTTTCCTGTATCAGAAGGAGATATAGTAATAAAGGGTTTTTTCACAGATGACTAAACTTAATCCTCAACAATTTTCTGATGTGGATGGACAACTATTATTATTATTATTATTCCTGTTTTAGATATTAAGTTCTCTGAGATATTAAATAGTTTACCCAACGTAAGTACTTGAGCCAAGATTTTAATCTAGACATCTGACTCCAAATTCCCCTGCTTCCAGTTTGAAATGAATTTTCAGGAGAGACTCTGGCTTGATTTTAGTGAATGGTTAGATCATCTTTAATTTTGATGACATTTACCAGACCCTATGTGATATGTATGTTATATATATAAATATATAGGTAAACTATTTACTATGTATATTAAATATGAAAAGGAAACAGAAGTAGACACTTCTATTTTAAAGTTCCAAGTTCTGAGCTCATGCTTTCTAGTTTAGGAAAATAAAACTATATTTTAGAATGACTGGCAGGGCAGGTATATTTGGGTATGGCACTTATGGTCTCTCAAAGTCTTTGATGTTGATTTTTCTATATTTTAGTTCACTTTTTGGTTTTCCTCACAGCTTCTTGATCCTCCTGAGTGTGGCAATGGCTTCATTGAAACTGGAGAGGAGTGTGATTGTGGAACCCCGGCCGTAAGTCTCTGGTTGTTTTGATGATATTTTCTAGGTAATTCAGGGTCATTCCAGGTCCACACACTGAGATGTATGGAGCAAATGTCATGCCTGGAATTTTATAGGATTTGTGGAAGAAAAATTATTGTGAGTTTGTACATTTATTTTAGAAAATATCCTGTTACTTTCAGGAAAGTGACACCGTTTTCTGATGTTTTGAAAATGTTTATATTCCTTAGGAATGTGTCCTTGAAGGAGCAGAGTGTTGTAAGAAATGCACCTTGACTCAAGACTCTCAATGCAGTGACGGTCTTTGCTGTAAAAAGTGCAAGGTAAATAAACATTAATGACCATTTGACAGAAAAAAAGGACATACTTGATTAAATCATTAAGGCTGGGTAAATATAATCTAATAACAAAAATAGTATCTAACATATATTAAATGAGTAAGTGCCAGGTGCTTTATAGGATCTTCACAAAATCTTGTGTGGTGTAGTTGCTTATTATTATTCCCATCTAACAGATGAGAATACTAAGGCTTGTAGTGGTTAAGTAGTTTGCCCAAGGTCTTACACCAAGTAAGTTGGGGAACTAGGGCCTGCCCTGTTAATCTTCAGAGGCTGTCCTTTCCATACTTTCTGTGGAGCATGCACATTAAATGAAACCAGGTGTTACTAATGTTTAAATGATGTTTACCTTTCTTGGTAAAGCCAAGGAGACTTTCAGTAGATCTTTTCTTGTTTCTCAGCTTGGTGTATCTCTTGCATTAGCTGCTGAGGAAGCAAGGGAGTACTTTGAGACATGATAATACCATGCATATATTATTGGTCCTGCAAGTTTAGAATGCATCTTTACACACTTTATGTTTTCATCCTCCCAGAAGCATCCTCATACCTATCTCCAAATATTTAAGCCTTTACATCAAGCCTAACATTTGAGGCTTACTTCCCCTAAAGAAATCTAATTCTTGTTTTCTCATACAAAATCTGGTGTAATAGTCTACGTTATTTCTATCTGTCTCTCACTTTACTCTGTACGTTTCATGGAGCAGAGCCAGGCACTTAGACAGTAATTGGTATACATTCTCAGTAAATATTTGTTGAGTGAATGAATAAATATGCACTCTCTTAGTGATAATTTGCTGATTGAGTAACTTTAATGAGTTAAAGGAGGATGGGATATGAAACTATCATAGTAAGTATCTACTGTGTGCCAGAGATTATGCTAAGGACTTTTGTATCATCTTATATCTGAATTTCTCAACTCTGGCACTATTGACATTTTTGGCTGGATAATCCTTTGTTGTAAGGGTATGTCTTGTGCATTGTAAAATATTTAGCAGTATCTCTGCATTCCACCCATTAGGTGCCAGCAGCACCCCTCCTAGATGGGACAGCCAAAAATGTCCCCAGACACTGCCAAATGTTCCCTCGTGGGTAAAATCACCCCTGGTGGAGACCACTCTCTGAGATAATGCTCACAAGCACACTTTTGGGATGGGCATTATTATCTTGATTTTTACAGTTAGGCAAACTCAGTCTCAAGGAAGTTAAATAACCTCTATACAGGCTCACTTAGCCAGTAAGGAATAGATGTAGTTATGCCCCAGATCTGCTGGCAGCAGTTTCTGTTGTTTCCACTCTACCACTGTGTCTCCTGGCAGCTTTTTAAGACAAGCAGGCACTGGCAGAGATCTCTGAAAGCACTCTGTTAAAAAGAAGATTAAACCAAATGTGAAAGACATTCTTTGATTTTGGCTACCACCCCTGTTTATTCTGTCAGCTTTTTCCACTGCCGTAACAAGACATCCTGAACCATTTATCTTAATCCTCAATGTTTTAAGTCTGCCCATCTATAAAATGCATTTAATTACACTGTTTTCCCTTTGATTTATACAACTAGGCTCCCTGTGATATAATTATTTCAAGGAACAAGTAGAAAATAATACTATTAAAATACATAAAATAAAATGGCATGACTGCCATCCCTCAAAGTAAGTTATAGCTGTACCAGTCAAGAGTCAAGTGAGATCTTTTTTGCCACTTTCTTTACCATCCTCCCTAACTCTCACCTGCCACCCTAGACTCCTAGGGCAGCCAGAGGCAGGACAGTGAATGGAGGAGGGAGAATAGAAGAAAAAGATAAGAAACCGTGTGTATCTCTATTTTTTTCTCCATGTATTTATAATAGTGTATCTATAAGCCAGCATTGGCATGCTTTTTCTGTAAAGAGCCAGATAGTAAATAGTTTAGGCTTTGTGATCATAAAGTTTCTGTTGCAGCTCAGCTCTGCCTTTGAAAGCAGCCATTGAAAATACAGAAACAAATGGGCATAGCTGTGTTCCAATAAAACTTTATTTATAAAGATAGGCAATCAGTGAAGTTTGACCCATGGGCCACAGTTTGCAGACCACTGCTGTTAAAGAGTGCTTGTTTACTTGTTTATTACTTTTCTTCTCCCATTATAATACAAGTTCCAGTAGGGCAAGGATTTTGGTTGATTTATATACTGCTGTATCCTAGCACTTAGTGCAAATCCTCCCTCCCTATTCTTTCTTTTAGAAGTTTCCTGGAACTTCTTAAACATTATGCACTCCTCTAAACTACCCCAAATTTGCTCATATTTCTACCCTAGATATTCTAAAATGTTGACTTGTCTTAGTCCCAAGGAAGAAGAGAAACGTGAAATTAAATTTTCTTATTTCCTTATTTTTAACCCACATTAAGATGCAAGTTCCTGATGAGCAGGGTTCTTGTGTTTTGTTCTCCATTGAGTTCCCAGTAGTTAGAACAGTGCTTGGCACATTATTAAATATTTGATGAATGGATGAATGAATACATATTTTGTTTGGGCCTTCTAAAAAAAAATACTTGTTGAAATCCAGATTGGAGTTTATAGTGGGCAGTGCGTGTTCTAGGAACAGCAGGAGACTCAAATGCCTGTAGGGTTCTGAGCAGCTAGAGAAGATAAAGCTTATCTAGAAAGTGAGGGAAGCAGAATAACATGTGCCTTTGTGTGAGGAGACACAAAGCATGTAAGGATACAGCCCTGAATGCTAACATTTTGGAGAGAGCAAAAGAGAAGGATTGAGAAGGGAAGGGGAAGTACTTTAACTATATATCTCAGGTCTGTTTCATTTTAATGAGTATTCCTGCAATTCACATTTTTAACCTAATGAAGTTAAACATTTATTTGTATAACTCTCACACTTGCAAGAAGTATTTGACATGATGGAAAACAGAAAAACAAAAATGCCTATACGAAGACTTAAATAATAGAAACACTAGAAAATAATAAAAGACCAAGATCTAAATCCATGTAAAAATGAGGCAGGGGAGAAGAAGGGTAGAAGAAACATGGGAGGAAATAGCTTTGTCAGAAAATCTAATTTTTGTGGTTCAACCCAAAATGTAATTTTTTGATTCTTGGTAGATAAGGCAGAAAAGGATAATGTGATAAAAGTGTCGGTGAGAATGAAGAGTAAAGGGTAAATTCAAAAGCTATTAGTACAGAAAAATTACTAGAACCTGGACTAACTGGCCTGTCTTGTGGAATTTAGCAGTATAATATAAGGCTTATGTGTAATGACTATGGAAATTACATCATACACAAGAAACTGTTTCTTAAAACTATTAAAATAAAATTTTTTTCAGTAACTGTGGTTTTGACAGATTACCATCTTACAGTAGTTTAAGGTATTTCTAGCCAAACAATTTTCATTTTGTTTTTTTTAGATGATATTGTAAGATTTTTTTTTCTCCCTACAGTTTCACACGTTGATTTTTGTTCATTTTAGTTTCAGCCTATGGGCACTGTGTGCCGAGAAGCAGTAAATGATTGTGATATTCGTGAAACGTGCTCAGGAAATTCAAGCCAGGTAATTTACAAAATAACTGCTCTAAAACTTATGGGAAACAGTGGGGGTATCTTTAGTGCACTGACCCTCAAAGAGAAATGTAAATGAACAAGATGCTCGTGTCTCTTTCACATCATTTCTCCATTTTTTTTAGGAATTTAAGTTTCAGTGATTGAAGCTTGAGCAGATTTTGAACATAATTTTGTCTTAACGTTGAACTAACCTCAGACTGCGTGCATGCCTTAACTATTTTGTTTTTGTATTAAGTAGGTAGTACAAGGCATTTTCTTTTCATCTACTTAGTAAAGGAAGAAACAAATAAACTCTCTTCAGCTGATTGAACAAGAAGTCAGTGGAGGCAGGGACTCACAAACACACTGGATTCTTAGAGAGGACCCTTTTCTTTCTCTTGACTCTTATCTATGACAGCTTGCATCGCCTCAGCCATCAATAGCTGCTCTTGAATTTTATAGCACTTAGTTATAGATAGACAAGCTAGAGAAATTGAATAAACTTTGGTGGGAGTTCACAGATTTCAAAATGGTCACTGTACATACAGACGGTCCTCACTTTGAAGGGTAGTGCCAAACCACAAAAATGACCATGCAAGCTGAGACTATGCAAAGTCATTTTAATAATCAAAGGAAAATATTGCACTTGTTTTGCAGTCTTCAAAAAATGCTGTCAGATTATTAAAAACTCTCTTACTGTTGGTTTTAAATGGATAGGGAGGTGAAAAAATAGTATTTATTTAGCATACTGTACATTAAAAGAGAAACATTGAGAATTAAAGGATTTTATTTCTTTGTAAAAACCTTAGGAGTAGTTTGAATAGAGCTTGCCTTCTTATAAGCTTTATGATATAGAGTGAGCATATTTTCTATGCCTTGTTGAACTGTCACACCCTTTTCTAAGTTTGGATAAGCTTTCAACATTTTATTCTTTGTGCTTTCAATGTCATGAGATATCCCTGAGAGATGTGAAGATGTGAATGTGAAGTTTCTTGCTGGCATTACCCCCTCTGGGACATCGTCACCTATATGTCACAATCGCCTTATTCACCGATGTCATTAAGTCCTCCTTCAGCAAGTTCCTCTGGTTGCATGTCTAGAGGCTCTTGAACAGCAGTATTGACATTCCCACAGTCAGCAATTTTTTTCTGTAACTCCATTTACAAGTTCAATTTGCATTTCACTTCTGGTGTCATCACTTTTCTTTGCTGCACTTTCATCTCTGTTGGCCAGTTTCCTCTCTTGGTATTCCGTTTTTGCAAAATGGCACATGATATCATCAGAAGACAAAGAGGCAACATAATTGCATGCTTTGCTCTCTGTTTATACTCATTCAATAATGCCTTATAATTTTTCATAATTGCTGCAAGGAAAAAAGTAGGATTATAAAGTGTGTCCTTTTCCGACATTCTTAAAGTGGACTTTGGCTTGAAAGTCATTATTTTTAGTATAAGGGCTATGTTTATTCTCATGGCAAAAGAAAGGAAACTAGTTATTGCTCCATTTATGCAGACTTACTCTTTATTTTTTTATTGTCCCCGTCTCTTTCTTGCTCTGAAAAATAGTATATCTGTATGAATCAAGATGCTTTTAAATGTATCATTAATTGAGTCTATGGTAGTCAGTTCTTTTTATTTGCTGCTATGTAATCAACTGTTTTTGCCTCTGGTAGATTCATATTTTCAGGGGCAAGTGTACCCATTGTTTTTCCTCTTGCTTTCTCTTTTATTTTTTTAATTTATTTTTTACCAAATACCCAGACTTCAAGGACATCCACTTGCTCTTGACCTCCTTTGCATTTTGGTTTATAGATGGTATAAGGGACTAGCCGTATTAACAAATATGTTTTTAAAAGTGAATATTAAAGGGTTTAGCTCAGCCTTATATTTTGCACTGCATTTCATTCATAGTTGTTCTCTTTTTCCTAGTGTGCCCCTAATATTCATAAAATGGATGGATATTCATGTGATGGTGTTCAGGTAGGTCACTTCATTTTTACCTATGTTTTTCACATGTACCAGCATGAAAGGAATACTGAAATCTTATCAAAATAGGAAGATCAATTTAAATGTTTGTAATCAATTCTGAAGATAAAAGGCCTCTCTACTATTCATCTATTATTTTTCCCAATCATAGTTTCTTTTTCAGTTATCTGACATAAGCAGATATTGCATCGCTAATGGGTATTTGCTTTTCCGTTTTAGGGAATTTGCTTTGGAGGAAGATGCAAAACCAGAGATAGACAATGCAAATACATCTGGGGGCAAAGTAAGTAAATAGTGTGGCTTGGTCATTGTTAAAGCATGATGTCAGGCGGACTTCTCAAGGACATGTGTGCTGGAAGTAAATTTTTGACTACTTTATGACTGGGGGATTCTCAAAGCTACCACAGGTCTTAGCAGGGGCATGTTTCTGGAAATTAGAGTAAGGCACCCCTTTGAGAAGCAGCCCCACACATCTTGGCTAGTTGGCAGTGCCTGTGGACGAGACAGAAAGTGCCTTTGCTGCCAGGCAGATGGAGCCCATGCCAGGGTGCACAGCTTGGAGAATAGAGCAAACCTGGATTTCAGCTCCATGTATACTCTTCTCAGCTGAGTGCCCTGAAGCTAAAGCTTCACAACCATATGGGATGGACGTGGACCCTGGACAGGACGTCCTTAACTTAGAACAGCAGCATTTTATCTAGAGTCATTTTTTTCCTCCTTGGATATTTTTCTTAAACTCTAGTTGGCTTTCCTAGTTATGCACTTCTGCTGAAGTGGCTTTGCTGTATCAGAAAGAAATGTTAATGTTTAGCCTTTAAAGTCTGTCAGATTTTCAAAGGAAAATATATGATATTTAGATTTAAATTATACTCTGTTTAAATGTTTATTTAAATGTTGAGTAATGTATTGTTTCCTAGAAGTACTACTAGCCAAAACTTTTGGAAGCAGTTTTTGTTTTAAACTGTTTCAGGAGACAATTTGTAGTAGGAAAAAGGCTATAAAAATAACGATAATTCTTAATAGTTATAAGTAGGTGCCACAATCCTTTTAGGAGGGGAAGTGTATGCTCTCTTTAAGCAATTGGAAACATTGGGATGGGAAAACATTTAGTCAGGCAGGTTTGTACTCCGAAAAAAGATATCATTTTTGTTTTATCCACTTGAGCAAAAATAGTAGCTGACAACAAGAAGTAGGAAACATAACTACCGACATAACTATTGTTTTTTTTTTAAATATACCAACAATTATCCTTTGATTAGTTTGCATTTTGTCCTAATTCTTAGATAACTCTATCAACTGTCCCTGGTTTTAGAAAAGATAAAAGCCTGAAAAAGATAGTGATGTACCTTAAAATGTTATTTGACTTCCAGAGATTTAGCATGAATTCAAGCTTGTCTTAAAGCAAAGTAAAATTGCTTTTGATAGCTGCTAAGAAGTGGGGAGCAAGGTAGAAATTGTACCACTGTTTCTTGAATCTAATTACAGGATATAACTATTATAATAAACTTGTCTTTATGATTAATAAAATATGCTGAATGAGAAATTCATGTATTATATTTAGCACTGAGATTAAAGAATAGAGTATATATTCAAGGAAATATTTGTTATTGCCTTCCCTAATTATTGGCCAAATTCTTTGTTGTTGTTGTTGTTGTTGTTGAGATGGAGTCTTGCTTTGTTGCCAGGCTGGAGTGCAGTGATGTGATTTCAGCTCACTGCACCCTCTGCCTCCCGGGTTCAAGCGATTTCCCTGCCTCAGCCTCCCAAGTAGCTGGGACTACAGGTGCACGCCACCACACCCAGCTAATTTTTTTGTATTTTAGTAGAGACGGGGTTTCACCATGTTGGCCAGGGTGGTCTCGATCTCCTGACCTCATGATCTGCCCGAATTATTGGCCAAATTCTAAGGAGTGTTTGTTTTTGTAGCCTACAGCCTGAGTCCCAACAGAGAACTAAATACATTTGTTTACTAAATTTCAAATGAGCTTTAATGAAAACCTATCTGAGTCATGGATATATATGATCCATGGTAAAACTGAACCATTGGTAACATTTTTGGAATTGATAACACTGTAGTGATGAAGAGTCCTTATATTACAATTTTTCTTTTCTGCAAAGCTTTTGAGCAGCCAAATCGTACTTCCCTCACTGATAGAAAATTTTTTTCTGCCTTAGAGGTGACAGCATCAGACAAATATTGCTATGAGAAACTGAATATTGAAGGGACGGAGAAGGGTAACTGTGGGAAAGACAAAGACACATGGATACAGTGCAACAAACGGTGAGGTGGAGACGTCAGCCCAGAATTCATCCCTTGGTCAATTACAAGTGTACTTTTTTGAGTGACTAGGAAGTTTCTGCTTTCTGCATCACACAAAGTGTGCTCTTGCCTCCTTAACCTCATCTCTTCCCAGTGTTCCAGCATCACCTGTGCAGAGGGCTTCCAAATCTTGACATGTGTGCTCACCTCTCTCCTAAGCCCCAGGTCATACTTGCCCCCACCTCAGGATTTTCTTACCTAGAAGACACCTTTTAGCATCTCAAAGGCAAAAGAACTTAAAGCCACCAGAATATGCACTGAGTGCTATTGAATTGAATTAACTGGCTCTAACTTTCCTAAACCACCCCCTTTTTGCCAAAGGTCTCAATATTTCACTGTCCTTCTGTCTAGAAGCCTTAAAGTGATCCTTCCCTCTACACATTGTCCAAATGCCAAATTACATCCATTCTTCCCTTTGCTTTGCCACCATTTGTCTTTAATTCATGTATTCACTTACGTTCCTATTACCATTACCTGAACTAAGACCTATATTAATCCTTCAACTATTACAAAATTCTTTTAACAGTTTTCTGTGCCAGCATTCCCTAGTGTACTACTATCAGAATAATCTTTTGGATCTTTTTTACTGTCAATTCTTTGTTGAAAGTTCACTGGTTCCACGTGACTAATTAATAGTGAGAACAGTACCCAGCACTGATTGAGTGAACACTGTGTGCTAAGCACTGTATCACACTTTACATAAGCTATGCCATTTAATCTTCATGGCAGTCCTCCCATTTTATGGAGGAGGAAACTGAGACACAGTTAATTTGTCCAAAGTCATGTATATGGGATGTAATAATAAGCAGAAGTAGAATTTGGAGAGTATGATTTCAGAACTCTCTCTTCACCACTTTGCTGAATGTCATAGTCTTGTTAACAAATTAAATGGAACCTTAGCTTGGTACTGCACCTATTCAACAATTGTCCCCAACCTACACTTTTTGTCATTTCATTTATATTCTTCCAAATCTAGCAAACCTTACCATTCCTAATATGTCCCTACCTCCATGCCTACATTTATGCTCTATAATCCTCCAGAAGCACCCTTTAACTCATACTATCATCAGCCAAAAATATACCTATTCTTCAAAGCCCAGCTTGGAAAACACTTTCTATATATAAATTTCTTTATGATTTACTCTAGAAATAAATTATCTCTCTCTTCTTTGAACTTCCACAGCCCTTTGTACTTATTTGTCCGTAATTTTGTTTTATAAGTTGTTTATGTGTGTGATTTATCTTAGAGTATAATTTTCTTGTGAATAAAGATCATATCTAATTGTCTTTATATATTCTGATTACATAGGTTCATATACATAAATGACATTCAAAAAAGTTTTGAATGAATATCTCTTCTCTGTTGAGAAAGCATTTTTGTTTATGATAGATACAGTAAAATGATAACATAATTTTAAAAAGCATTTTTAAAGAATAAAGTAATACATTCTTTTCTGTGTTGGTGAAAAATACAGGTTCTAATTTTTCTTTTTTCTCCATGTGGTAAAGTCTGATACTTTTGTATATAATCTTGCTGACTTACTAATTACTCTTCACAAGATATTTTAAAAATATGTTTATTGTTATCTCTACTAATAATTAAAATGTGTTGGATATAAATAATATGTAAGATAGTATTAACAACAGTAAAGATATTTTATAAGTTAAGTTAGAATCATATGTAATAGTTGGGGAAGTAGTGAAATATATTGAAGAAAGGATAATGAGCCTTTGTAGTTGGCAGTCTGTAAAATAAATGCAGCCTATAATTTCCTCTTTAATTCTAGGGCAACAGGTTGAAAAAAACATCTGTATTCCAAAAGAATGCTCATCCAAATATCATTCAATTACCAATTAAAAAAAAATTGTCTGGGCACAGCATCTCATGCTTGTAATCCCAGTGCTTTGGGAGGGTGAGGAGGGAGGTTGCTTGGGGTCAGGAATTCAAGGCCAGCCTGGGCAACATAGTGAGACCCTGTCTCTGTGAAAAATTTAAAAGTTAGTTGGGTCTGGTAGCATACACCTGTAGTCCCAGCTACCTGGGAGGCTGAGGCAGGAGGACCACTGGAATCAGGAGTTTGAGGCTGCAGTGAGCCATGATTACACCACTACACTCCAACTTGGACAACAGAGTAAGACCCTGACTCTAAGAAAAAAAAAAAAAGAAGAAGAAGAAGAAGAAATAGATTAGTATATCCAGTATTGTGTTATGGGAAAAGAGATTTCAATATAAAAGAAGCCAATTTGATGGATTCTTTAAATACTTGAACTAATGGACAGTAAAGAAAAAGCTAGAAAACAATTGAGATTTTGGTACATCAGTAAGAGTTTCAGTGAAGACACTTTTTAGAGCAGGTGGCACACTAATTTGGACTTATTTTATTTCACTTGGCATATGAGTAGATAATATACTTGATGAAAACCAAATGCTAAAATGAGAGAAGATTATTCCAACTGTACATGGTTTGCTATATATTTGGGAAAAGAAGTAATTGGTAATCTTTTGATACAGGGATGTGCTTTGTGGTTACCTTTTGTGTACCAATATTGGCAATATCCCAAGGCTTGGAGAACTCGATGGTGAAATCACATCTACTTTAGTTGTGCAGCAAGGAAGAACATTAAACTGCAGGTAATTATCTAACCATTCTGTAAGAATCTGAGTCATCTTATTTCTCAGGAATGCAGTTTAGGATTCCTTCCGTTTTCAATTAACGTACATGTTAGTAGGTCGAAATATAATCTAGTCTATAGAGACGATTGAGTAAATCCTAACAGAGAAGAGATAAAAAGAAGATAAAAAATAGTTGAATGAAGAATATTGTGTGATTACTAGAGTTAGGTTTAGATTGGTCAGTAAAGTCTTATAGAGTTTGGTTTCCAAACTTACAGAATTTGGAAAATGAATGAGGACTTCTAGGTAAATCAGTGTATTAAATATATGCATCTACTTTTGCTCCCTTATGAAATTTCACTAAAATGATACCAAATGGATCTTTTTTTACAGTTCATATATCCACAGGGAGGCATAGAAAGAGAGAAGAGATAATAGCAACAATATTTTGTTATGTATAAAGCAAATGGATGTGTGGCACATGACTTATCAAAGCTGAGAAAGCTGAATTCCTAAGTCAGTAATGAGGAAAACTGAGAATCAATCCAAGATATACTCTTACTTCCCCACAGGCTCAGAAATTGGCAGCATCATCTACTTTAGGAAGAGGGAGGGAAGGAGTGGAGGGAAGGGGCCGAAATACAGGAAATAGATGAAAGGCTGTTTAAAAAGCAGTTAGATACTCAGATTACTTCCCCAACTCAGCTAAACGGGATTTCCCACCTTCCCATGGAAGACTGGAGCTTTATACTCTATAGAGAATAAAAGAGGAGGTTTCTAAGCTGGAGGACAGCAAGCAATATTTATATAAGGGTTGTATGGAAGTAGTCCAACCTCAATGGTACCGATTTCCAGTCATCTGTTTGGTCTCCTAATTCAAATATGAGCAGATTATCAGAGATGTGAAAAAAAGTCTGTAACATGAAAAAAAAAAAAGACAAAAACAATGAGACAATGAAGGGGAAAAAAACAAAACCACTTATCAATATTTATGAGAGATAAGAGACTTCTATCATGAAACAAGAAAATAGGGTGCTGTTTTTTTAAACAGGGAACATTCAGAAAGAAAAAATTTAGTAGTTGAAATTATCTTCCAGAAAGTAGGGTAAAAAGGCAAAGAAATGGAACATAGAGAAAATCTTACACATTAGGATAGCAATAATAACAGAGGAAACAGCAGGGAGGAAATTTTCAATGAGTAACTCAAGAGAATTGTCTAGAAATAAAGGACTTGAGTTTCCATATTAACAGGCTCACCAAGTGCTGAATACAATGAGTGGAATTAGAGGTACATCTAAACATATCATTATGAAATTTTAGAACCTTAGAACAAAGCAAAGAATTCTGGAAGTTTCCAGAGAGGAGAAAAAAATCAAAGACTTAAGAATTAAAATGGTTTAGGATTTGGCAACAGGAGCCCTGGGAGTCAGAAGACAATAGAGAAAATTATTTCCAAACTAGAATTTTGTACTCTGGCAAAATATCAAACAAGTGTGAGGGTAGAAAATAAAGACATGTTTAGTTATGCTACAGATTTCTCAGGAAAGTACTAGAAATTGCACTCCACCAAAACAAAGTAAACCAAGAAAGAGAAAGACAGGGAATATAGGAAACAACATACCACAAAGAGAGACCAGGCAATCCCCAAGTTGATAGTGAGGCGAAAGTCAAGATTTACAGTGCTATGAAACCGGCACATGTGGACAGTCAGCACAGACAACAGCAGGCCAGAAACTTCAGGAGACCTTCATAAATAACAAAAGTATGAATTAAGAGTAGAAAATGGTTTTCTTCTAGGATGAGTATCTGGAAGAATATCTAGAGAGGCAGAGAACTGCTTTATTGTGTTTAAAAACAGTTTATCTGTTGATTCTTTAAACTATATGCATATGTAATTTTGATAAAAATAAATGAAGTGAATGGGGATTGAATGTAAATGGCCTAAATACCCCATTTAAAAGGCACCAGAGTGACAAGTTGGAGAAAAATAAGACCCCAAGGTGTGCTGTCTTCAAGAGAGCCATCTCATATGCAGTGACATCTATAGACTCAAAATGAAAGGATGTGGGAAAATCTAGCAAGCAAATGGAAATCAGAAAAAAAGCAGGGTTGCAATCCTAATTTCAGACAAAACAGACTTTAAGCCAACAAAGATACAGAAAGACAAAGAAGGGCATTATGTAATGGTAGAGGGTTCAATTCAACAAGAAGAGCTAACTACCCTAAATATATATGCACCCAACACAGGAGCACCCAGCTTCATCAAGCAAGTTCTTAGAGACCTACAAAGAGACTTAAACTCCCTCACAATAACAGTAGGAGACTTCAACACTTCACTGATAGTATTAGATAGATCATCAAGGCAGAAAATTAACAAAGATATCGAGGACCTGAAGTCAATATCGGACCAAATGGATCTGATAGACCTCTACAGAACTCTCCACCTAAAAACAACACAGTATATATTCTTCTAATCATCACATGACCCATACTCTAAAATTGACCACACAATTGGACATAAAACAATCCTCAGCAAATGCTAGCTAGAGCACTAAAATCATACCAAACCCACTCTTGGACCACAGCACAATACAAATAGAAATCGAGACTTAAAATTTTTTTCAAAACCATGTAATTATGTGGAAATTAAGCAACCTGGTCCTGAAATGACTTTTAGGTAAATAATGAAATTAAGGCAGAAATCAAGAAGTTCTTTGAAACTAATGAGAAAAACGATACAAAATACAAGAATCTCTGGGACGCAGCTAAGGCAGTGTTAAGAGGGCAATTTATAGCCCTAAATGCCCTCATCAAAAAGTTAGAAAGCTCTCAAATTAACAATCTAACATCACAACTAAAAGAACTAGAGAAGCAAGAACAAACCAACCCCAAAGCTAGCAGAAGACAAGAAATAACCAAAATCAGAGCTGACCTGAAAGAGACATGAGACATGAAAAGCCAGGTAAAATATCAACAAATCTAGGAGTTTATTTTTTGGAAAAATTAATAAGATAGGTCACTAGATAGACTAATAAAGAAGAAAAGAGAGAAGATCCAAATTAATACATCAGAAACGAAAAGGGGATGTTACGACTCACCCCACAGAAATACAAACAATCATCAGAGACTACTACGAACACCTGTGGCACACAAACTAGAAAATCTAGAAGAGATGGATAAATGCCTGGACATGTGTATACGTTTCCAAGACTGAATCAGGAAGAAATTGATTTCCTGAACAGACCAATAACAAGCTCCAAAATTAAACCAGTAATAAATAGCCTACCAACCAAAAAAAAGGCCAGGGCCAGACAGACTCACAGCCAAATTCTACCAGATGTACGAAGAAGAGCTGGCACCATTCCTCCTGAAACTATTCAAAAAAATTGAGGAGGAGTGACTCCTCCCTATTTCATTTTATGAGGCCAGTATCATCCTCATACAAAAACATGGCAGAGACTCTACAAAAAAAGAAAATTTCAGCCCAATATCCTTGATGAACATTGATTCAAAAATCCTCAACAAAATACTTGCAAACCAAATTGAGTAGCACATCAAAAATCATATCCGCCATAATCAGGTAGGCTTTGTTCCCGGGTTCCAAGTTTGGTTCAACATACGCAAATTAGTAAATGTGATTTATCACATAAACAGAACTAAAGACAAAAACCACATGATTATCTCAATAGATGCAAAAAAGGGTTTTGATAAAATCCAACATCCTTTCATGTTAAAAACTCTCAATAAACTAGGTATTAAAGGAGCATACCTCAAAATGAGAGCCATCTATGACAAACCCACAGCCAACATCATACTGAATAGGCAAAAGCTGGAAGCATTCTCCTTGAAAACTTACACAGGACAAAGATGTCCTCTCTCACCACTCCTATTCAACATAGTATTGGAAGTCCTGGCCAGAGCAATTAGGCAAGAGTAAAAGATAAGGGAAATCCAAATAAGAAGAGAGGAAGTCAAACTATTGCTCTTTGCTGATGACGTGATTCTATATCTAGAAAACTCCATAGTCTTGACCTAAAAGCTCTTTCAGCTGATAAACAACTTCAGCAAAGTTTTAGGATACAAAATCAGCATACAAAAATCACTAGCATTCTCATGCACCAACAATAGCCAAGCTGAGGGTCAAATCAGGAATGCAATTCCATTCACAATTGCTATAAAAATAGTAAAGTACCCAGGAATACAGCTAGTCAGGGAGGTAAAAAATCTCTGCAATGGGAATTACAAAACACTGCTCAAAGAAATCAGAGATGCCACAAACAAAAGGAAAAACATTCCATGGTTGTGAATCAGAAGAATAAATATTATTCAAATGGCCATACTGCCAAAGCAATTTACAGATTAAATGCTATTGCTATCAAACAATCGATGACATTCTTCACAGAACTAGAAAAAGCTCTTAAAATTCACAGGGAACTAAAAAGCTGGAGGTATCACGTTGCTCAACTTCAAACTATAGTACAGGGCTACAGTAACCAAAACAGCATGGTACTGGTACAAAAACAGATACATAGACAAATGGAACAGAATAGAGAGCCCAGAAATAAAGTTGCACGCCTGCAACCATCCGATCTTCGATGAAGCTGACAAAAACAAGTAATGGGGTACTGGGTATATACCCAAAGGATTATAAATCATGCTGCTATAAAGACACATGCCCACATATGTTTATTGCGGCACTATTCACAATAGCAAAGACTTGGAACCAACCCAAATGTCCATCAATGATAGACTGGATTAAGAAAATGTGGCACATATACACCATGGAATACTATGCAGCCATAAAAAATGATGAGTTCATGTCCTTTGTAGGGACATGGATGAAGCTGGAAACCATCATTCTCAGCAAACTACCACAAGGACAAAAATCAAACACCATGTGTTCTCACTCATAGGTGGGAATTGAACAATGAGAACACTTGGACACAGGAAGGGGAACATCACACACCGGGGCCTGTCATGGGGCAGGGGGAAGGGGGAGGGATAGCATTAGGAGATATACCTAATGTAAATGACGAGTTACTGGGTGCAGCACACCAGCATGGTGCATATATATATGTAACAAACCTGCACGTTGTGCACATGTACCCTAGAACTTAAAGTATAAGAATAATAATAATAAAAAACCAACCCCCCTCCAAAAAAAAATCACTTCATTTCTAATTCTCAAATAAATTCAACATATTTGGAAAAAAAAAAACAAGTAATGGGGAAAGGACTCCCTATTCAATAAATGGTGCTGGGATAACTGGCTAGCCATATGCAGAAGATTGAAACTGGACCCCTTTCTTACACCATATACAAAAATAAACTCAAGATAGATTGAAGACTTAAATATAAAACTCAAAAGTATAAAAACCCTGGAAGACAACTTAGGCAATACTGTTTTGGACATAAGAATAGTCAAAGATTTCATTATGAAGACACCAGAAGCAATCATAACAAGCAAAAATTGACAAATGGAATCTAATTAAACTAAAGTGCTTCTGCACAGCAAAAGTAACTATCAACAGAGTAAACAGACAACCTACAGAATGGGAAAATTCTTTTGTAAACTATACATTTGACAAAGGTCTAATATCCAGCATCTATGAGGAACTTAAATTTACAAGAAAAAACAATCCCATTAAAAAGTGGGCAAAGGACATGAACAGACACTTTTCAAAAGAAGACTTCCATTTGGTCAAAGAGCATGTGAAAAAAGATCGATATCACTGATCATTAGAGAAATTCAAATAAAAACCACCATAAGATACCATCTCACACCAGTCAGAATGATTATTATTAAAACATCAAAAAATAACGTGCTGGCAAGGTCGCAGACAAAGGGGAACATTTACACACCTTTGGTGGGAGTGTAAATTAGTTTAACCATTGTGGAAGGCAGTGTGGCGATTCTTCAAAGACCTAAAAACAAATACTATTCGACCCAGCAATCCTATTACTGGGTATAAACCCAAAGGAATATAAATCATTCTACCATAAAGACACAGGCACACATATGTTCATTGCAGCACTGTTCACAGTCTCAAAGACATGGAATCAACCTAAATGCCCATCAGTGGCAGACTGGATAAAGAAAATGTGTAATGCGCACACACACACACACACACACACACACACACACCCCATGGAATACTATGCAGCCATAAAAAAGAACAAGATCATGTCCTTCACAGGGACATGGATGGAGCTGGAGGCCATCATCCTTAGTAAACTAACACAGGAACAGAAAACCAAATACCACATGTTCTCACTTATAAGTGGGAGCTAAATGATGAGAACACATGGACACAAAGAAGGGAGCAACAGACACTGGGACCTATTTGAGGGATGTGATGAGGAGGAGGGAGTGGATGAGAAAAAATAACTATTGAGTACTAGGCTTAGTAGCTGGATGATGAAATATTCTGCACAACAAACCCTCATGACATGAGTTTACCTATATTACAATCCTGCACATGTACCCCTGAACATAAAATAAAAGTTTAAAAAATGGTGACTTTTATAGTAGCATTGACATGGCCCCATATGAATAAATTGTGAATATATATTTTCAATGCTTACCGAGGTTTTAAAAAACATTTCTAAATAATATATGCAGGTTTGCTATATTGAATAGTGATATACAATAGTTTAGTCATTCTCAAATGTAATTGGTACATATGCAATCTTTTTGGGTCAGCCAACTTATCAAATTACATACTAGTAATAATGCCTTACTTACCTTTTGCTTGGTAGCCCAGGTGAAATGATAAACCTGTTTCAATTCAGGCCCCAGTTATAGTAATTACATTCCAATCCTAAACTCTATCAATTTCTCCAAAAGGAATTAGATCAAAAGATTCAATAGCTTTCTCTGAGATTGAACTGGCTTATGCTACTGGTCTTTAATAAGTAATAAATAGAATAGAGGAAGCAATATTGCCTGCTTTTAAGTTTTTGAGCATATTTTCAAAATGAAGGTGAATTAATAGACTCATATTTTGCTCTCAATTTGTTTTTAGTGGTGGGCATGTTAAGCTTGAAGAAGATGTAGATCTTGGCTATGTGGAAGATGGGACACCTTGTGGTCCCCAAATGATGTGCTTAGAACACAGGTGTCTTCCTGTGGCTTCTTTCAACTTTAGTACTTGCTTGAGCAGTAAAGAAGGCACTATTTGCTCAGGAAATGGAGTAAGTATCCAGTACCTTGTCAGAATCTATTTCTTTTATATCACAGAAATAGATAGGACCCTAAACTATTTATTTTTCTTAATTATGGAAAAAAAGATTTTTCATATTTCTATTTGGTATATAAATACTAGTTCAATTATAGTTATTTGAATATTTCTGTTGTATAATCTGAGAAAGCCTGGGGATAAGGAAATGTATAATCTTTCTAACCAAATTCTCCCATCCTTCTTTTCTGTGTTACTATGATCTCATATAATATAATGCCAACTTTTTACAAGTGAACTAGGAGATAAATTTTAACAAACTATAATGGGATTTTAAGAAAGAGAATAAAAATTGGATGTGATGGCCACAGTATTTAAAAACGATGTGGTCTGGGCACTGACAAATCCGAACAGACTTGTCAGATTGTACACGCTGCTGTAGCCACACCAGCGTGTACAAGCTGAAGATAAGTCCTAGAAATAAAAACAATAACTTAGGGAAATGTTTCTTACAGATGAGTAGAAAAAAATGGCATTTGAAAGACTTTTAATTCTATTCTTTAAGTTATATATTCTTTCAGTTATATATCAGATAATGTGTATCCTGTACAGGTAAGTTTACAGGTTAAATATTCATCCTCTACTAGGGATAAAGTTTTGTCAGTTTCAATTAGGAATTCCTATACCATCAAAAAAGAGTTTGTTCTGTTTCTTTCAGCATGTGCTATGGCATTCTTTTTATTTTTGTTCCAGATTCTTTGCTTGAACTGTTGTATTATCCAGTTAAGATAAAGGATCCCTGTTTTGGAATTGTAAGCCTTCATTCCTGGTCTTTCCATGCTTGTCCTCAGGGATACTCCAAGAATTTATTTAGGGAAGTAACTAATTGTTACTTCTTGCCAAAGCATAGGAATTCTCATGGCATATAAGAGTAGAGCAGACATGTACTAAGTAGCTCTGCTCCTATGAAGGAGTCTTCCAAGTCTTCTTTTCTTAATCTAAGAGGATGTTAGGGGATAAGAGGAAAAGAATAATGGAATTTTTCTTGATCATCCATGCTAATGAATAAGCATGTCTTATCCATCTTAAGATTCTGAAACAAAACACAAGAGACCAAACATAGTTGTGCTTGGTAAACATTTGTTTAATTAATTAGTAAAAGAATAATCAATGCAAATAAATCAGATGGCAAATCAACATCCAGATAATTTACAATAATTATGCATAATATAATTATGTATTCACAATAATTATGCATAATTATATTTGGGGTAATTTTAACTTACAGCAACTCTATATTTGTGTCAAAAATTAGTATGAGAAAAATTAATACAAGTAAATATTATTTTTGTACTATATATCATGTAGTTAGGAGTGTGGGCTTGCAATCATATAGCCTGGGTTTGAATCCCAACTCTGCTTTTTATTAGCTGGGTAACATTGGGCAAATTTCTTCGCCTTTGTGACTCAATTTCTTCCTCTGTAAAATGGAGATAATAATAGTGCCCACTTTAAAGAATTGTGCGAAGAAGGAGTTAACTTGTAAAACACTTAAAACAAGACTGGGATATGGCAAGTGTTCAATAAATGTAAGCTATGCTATTTATTATGATTACTGTATACTGGGCATCATTGTCTGTTCTTGTCACTATATCGCTGATACCTGACATATGATATAGCAACTGATGCTTGAAGAAGCCAGGCGACCTGATTAAGGTCCCTTAGTAAGACCGGAGTGATATGGTGAATCAAATCCAGGCCTTTTGATTTTAAGCCTAAACCTTTTTCGTTCTGCATATTTGTTCATCTGTAGCTCTGATTGAGGCTGTGTTATAGTTACATTTAGATGTGGATGTATGTTATGTTCCTGAAAATTAGATCAGACAAGACAGAAACCCCTGTAGTAAAAACCTGTCTCAGGAGGAACTTTGCCGATCTTCAACCTAACTTAACTCTCTCCTGCTTCTCTATTCAAGGTTGTTTTGAATTAGATTTAGGTGTATATTCTGTTTCCTGAGTGGACTAATGAAGAGAGATTATTTTCCTATAATATAAAAAAATGGTGTCAATTTTATATGAATCTTTTTTCTATACTCAATTCGTGGGAGTTCTTAGTTCCCCTGACCCTGACATAGCTAGTGTCTACAGCATGGGTTGAAGTGCTAAGGTTGTATAGCCTTGTGGAACTTTCTTCTCAGCCCACTGCAAAACATCAGGTCTCCCCTCTTCATCAGACTTTTATTTCGTTTTGCTTCCTAAAAAATGAATAACATTTTTGCATGAAGACCCTTACTATGGAAGGAAGGAAACCTTTGTATTAGATAATTGACAGATGATTATGTTTCTGCTTAGCTTTTTAAATCTTCCTCATAAAATTTAAGTTAGTGAAAGTCAAAACAATAATTTCTTTGATTTTTTTTTAGATGTAGATCAATTTCTCTGTTAAAATTCATCGTTCCCTTTGGGTCAGTTGTTGGTCTCTAGGAAACATTTGCTTGAGGTACTGGAGGGAGAAATAATGTAATTAGTATTAAGAAGAACATACTAATAATTTTTTGGAATTACCACATTCTAAGCATATAATAATAAGAAATTAGTGTTTATTTTTCATGCTTCTGTACCAGAGAGTTGACATTTACTCTAGCTTGATTTTGGATCTCAGGTTTGCAGTAATGAGCTGAAGTGTGTGTGTAACAGACACTGGATAGGTTCTGATTGCAACACTTACTTCCCTCACAATGATGATGCAAAGACTGGTATCACTCTGTCTGGCAATGGTAAGTACTTAATTTGGTAACATTATGTAGTCTTTATACACAAAGAGAAAACTGCTCTCTGAAAACTTTTATTTGAGTTATTTTTATGATAATCAGAAATACATTCTCATAATAATGAATTATACAACTGGGGTCCATTTTATGAAACTGATTATGTCCATTAAATTGTAATGATATGTAATATTACGTATAACTTAGTCTATTTGATTTAGCCTTATCTTGTCCTACTTCATTCTGAGATTTTTCTGAGGCTGTCAATTAACCCTAACATTTCTTTCAAATGTGGAAACTAGTCATAACTCTTAATTGTGTGCATTTAGAGGAATAATTTTATATTTTTGAACTGAATAAAGAAGAAACAATTAAAGAATTGGTTTTAAAATATTTTAATATTCTTTATTATAGAATCTCATTGTTGTTCAACCCCAGTTCTGTAGCCTGAACTGGCTACAGTTAGTAATCCTGGGCAAGGTTCCTGGTGGGGCTTTAAGAACATGGATAAGAAATAACAGGTGCAGTCCTAAAAGCTAGGGTGGCCGAAATGGGGGTATAGAAATCAAATGCAGACAGTTGAAAGAACTTATACATTGGAGGCAAATGTCCCCCTTTAAAATATTTCATCATTTCATTATTGAGTATTCTTTTATACAAGTTAATGCTCAAATCCTAAAGTTCAGTCACTTTCAAAGGATGAGAAAAAAGGAATATGTTCATTCTAATAGTCCAGAAAGGGTAAACAGTTTTAGCTAATATGACTTTTATAAAGAAAATCATAGGATGATTAAGATTTTAGAGTCCCCAGTCTTAGCAGTGGTAGTGTGGAGCTTGTTCCAGTAATTAATTCAAAGACAATAATATTTAGATAGATGGATTTAAATGATGTGTCAAAAGCCATACCATTACTTAGAAATAAACAAGACTAACATCTAAGTTTATTGATCAATGTTAAGTCCCTGGAAAAAAAGGAAGGGGGGCAGACATGCTAGGTCTTGGAGTAAGAAAATCCTAGTGACCCAAGGAATCCTCTGGCATCTGCATCTGTGCATCCCACAGAGGACCTGGCAGGTTGGAGTCCACTAGTCTGCTCAGATGACCTAGCCCTGCTGTCTGACATGAATTCTGAGGGCTCCCAGACAGAGAGACTGCCACTACTATCATGGAGAATTGAAATCTTCTCAAGTAGCCCATGACTCCTGACCTCTGATGTGAAAGGATGCCTCAGGAGTGGAGCAGGCAAAGATGGATCTAAGCTACTCTGGATGAAAGCTCTGCAGTTAACCATGTGGCACAAATCATTATCAGCAAAACAGGCCTTCTGGTGTCAGAGCCAGGCCTCATTCAGATCAGCCTTTTCTGCCTTTGAGCCCTCATTTGAGGTTATTGACCAAGCCTTTGACTCATGGTGCCATTCTGCTGTGATGATCCCCTTAAAGATTATATCTCAGTCTGCCTGACAATGGATACTGGCACAACAATGCCATCACTGTGTTCTGAGCTTCAATCCCGCCCTGGATTCTGCCTGCCTGTCTCTCTGCCAGTGTGGTGCTGCCTCTCCTGCCACATCAGCTCCAATCCTCCAGCTCACTCAACTCTTTTTCCTCTGGGGTTTCCTTCTCTAGAATGCCACAGCCATCATTGCCCAGCCGGGGAATTACAAGCCCAGTGTTTCTATCACCTACATCACCTGGGCAGTAATCACAGAAGTCTGTGGACATGTTTTCTCCCTTAAGAAGCTTGTATTCACTTTGAGAGAGACAAAATATAACACACACACAAAACCGACAGCAGTAAGGACCTTGCGTTAGTTGTCAAAATGGAGTGATATGCACAATAACATTTCTAGAATTTCTGAGAAAGAGGTAAGGATCAAAAGGAACACAGATTTTCTACAAGTTCCTCCCTAAGTTTCATTACTCTTCCCTCTTTTAGTTTAATGACATCATGGTTTCTGGAAAATACAACTGTGCAAAATGCACTTGGACAAGAATTAAAAAGGACATTTACCAAACATTATTTTTAAAACAACTGATATGGATTGCTGAATTATGGTTGATTTTTTCTTTCCTTTGAAAAATACTCATTTTTGAAAACAAACAGTGTTGTTAGTGTGATGATTACAAAACTGAACAATAAAGTTTCAGAAAGAATTTTATACCACTGATCTTCCTTCTTTCTTTTTTTTCCTCTCAGGTGTTGCTGGCACCAATATCATAATAGGCATAATTGCTGGCACCATTTTAGTGCTGGCCCTCATATTAGGAATAACTGCGTGGGGTTATAAGTAAGTGAAATGTCTCAGTCTTGTTACTATTGAAATATACTTCTAAACATTTTGATTACATGAAAACATCTAGAAAGTTTTGTATCATTGGTTGAATATACTTGCAATGAAAATCAGCTTGGCTCAGCAGCCAGTCAATGCTTATTCTTGGCATGGCGAGAAGTGATAATAACATCATTTTTTAGATTTTGAGACAACTTCCTTCTATTGTAAAAGAACTGAGTATTATTTAAAAATCCTTGAAGTGAATTGAAACCAGTCTAAATTTGTAAAAACTGGTAAGTTGTAACTTTTGAAGAGAATTTAATAACCTTAAACATTTTGCTCAGTAAAGGCCTTCAAACATTGTAAACTTATTTATCTATCTAATGTGTTCAATTTTCTTTTCATGATTTATATAATCTGAAAAGAAACCAGAGTATTCAATTTCCTTTTTAAGTGCTTTAATCTTATGATGTGAAAAATTTCTTTGTATTCAAATAACTAATTTAAGTTCAATAAGTTAAAATGTAAATATAGTAAACCTTAAATTTTCTTTAATATTTCAACTTAAAATCATATTCTGCTGATCCTTGATGATGATGTTCCAGTCCACAGGCCTGGGGTTTTTCTCCATTTGGAAGGCCTGCAGCTTGTGCTAGGCATTCTGGGCATTACCTCATTTCATAGCACATTTTTCCTCATGGATCAAACTTAGGTAACTCAAAGTTTTGGGAATTAGAATCAAAATTTTAGACTTTTACCCCATGCCTTTTAATGGACTCGCCTTTGTTCCATAAGTTAATATATGTCAAACACTCAAAGTAGTACCTGGCCCACAGTAAGCACTATGTAATTGTTTGCTATTATTATTATCACTTAACATGGTCTTAAACCAATTGCACCAAAGGAAACATCTTTATAGTGTACATGGTAATTGCTTGTGAGGTCAAAACCATCAAAGAGTTTCTTTGGCTAAAAAGGGAGAGCAGTTAGTTTACTGGCAGGATAAGCTTTGTATGCTGCAAGCATTAATAATACAGGCATTTGTGGAAGACTATATATTAATGAGTAGCGCAGAGAGCATATTACAGTTTGGCAAAACATTACAGTTTGACATGGCATGTCATAGTGAAGGAGAGTACAGCACAGTAGTAAGCTTTTCCCTGATTAAATGAGCATCTAGCCCTGTACCATGTAGTCTTCCACAAATTCTTGTATCATTAATGCTTGTAGCATACAAAACTTATCCTGGCAGTAAACTATTGCTCTCCCTTTTCAGCTAAATAAACTCTTTCATAATTTTGACCTCACAAGCAATTGCCATATATACTTACAAAGGTGTTACCTTTGGCGCAGTTGGCTTAAGACCATGTTAGGTGATAATAATAAGTTCATAGCAGATGCTTAAAACCTATGGGCCTCTTTGGTGCGCAGGTTACTGGGTGTATTTCACCTCAGCATAACATTTGGAGTTATCAAATCATATATCTGATAGGAAGGCTTCTCTTTTTGTCATTTGATTTCTCCTCACACCAGAAGCAAATTAGCTCTGTGTTGGAACCACACCATTTCTCCAACTTAATGCATGATTTAAGTAGTAATTGTTATCACAAGCATTATTGTGTTGAAGTAGCTCAGTTGTTTCATTTGGCTGTGTGAAAATGGAAAGAAAAAATTGTTCCTTCTGGAGTGTGTGATTTTCTGCCACCTAGTGATGGAAGTAGATATTTCATTTTTACAATCTTGGAAAAACCTACCTTTTAGAAACCTAAACGCTCATATTACTTATTAAATTATGTGTCTATTTGCCTTTATTGATTAGAATGAAAATCACTTTTTTTCTGCAGGTGACTTCTTATTTTTATGGCATTCTTTTGAGATCTGTTCATTCCTGAATATATACACTTTGCAACTTTAATAAGATCCACTTAGCTGGAAACTCATTTAAGTTGATTTTAGCTTAAGGAAAAAGACAAACCTTGTGCATACTACAGTATCTTCTTTATAAATAACTAGCCCAAATAGCTAAAGTTTTAATGTTTCTAAAATTATTCAGAATATGTTTAGGAATATAGTGGGAATGTAGATATTTTAATAGAGGAATTAAATTCATGAATATGATGTTTTACTTATTCTATTTGCAATTTAAAACCACATTTAGAACCTGAGAACTCATTTTCTCATTAGTTTGTCCAGTTAAACTTTCTACCCCTTCTCCAAGCCTTGGGGTGGAGAATAGCAGGAATTAAAAAAAAAAAAAAAAGTAGAATGCTCATTTGGAACCGTATGGCTCAGGAAATCAGATTGAAGGAATAAAAAGCAAAACATGTTGAATAGAAAAATACCAGGCTTATTTTTCCCCCATCTGATAGTTTCCAGGATGAAAAATAATAACAAATTGGCACCTTTGCCGTCATGTGCCCGTTATCAAACGTGATATGTATAATGTGGATGAAATAGACTGGCAAGTAAAGATGTTACCTATGAAATCCATATGAAAACATTATCCTTGATCTTAGAGGAAGCAGCCCAAAACTACTCAGTTGCATGACCTTTCTAACGTGTCTCCAAAATATTAACACTTAATTATGTCAAGATAGAAAGTTAGCAGTGAACTCTTGAAAAGTCACTGGTACTGTACTACCACACCCTGTAGAGCAATTTTTTAATAAGATCCACTTAGTTGGAAACTCATTTAAGTCGATTTTAGCTTATGGTTAAATAAACACAGAGACTAAACATTGAACAAGTATTTCCAATGTGAAGCTTCAGTGAGTAAGTAGTAATCACTTAGGAGATCCTTAACAGTCATGAATTGACTCACTCCTATTTATCATACCTGATGAAATAAAATGTTCTGCTATTCATTTATATTCCCCTATTTGAAATTCTTAGGAATAACTATAGTTTGGGGTTTATATTCCATTAGGAATGAATTATAATTTTATTTCTGTAAAAAGTTATTTATATAAGTAACTTGATTCATTAATTTCATTAAGTCAATGTATGTTTGAAGACCTGTATTTGAAATAAGATTTACTTTAGAGCAGTGATTGATGTTGAGAAAACAATTACTCTTTAATGACTGCAGCATATTTATGTTTTTAAAAATGGACAATTGTTTGACAATATTGTCACTGACTCTTTGTTGCTTCTCCTGATGATGAGGTGACATTTTTGTGTGTGCATTCCCATTTTAATTCTGTAATTCAGAATCCTCTAGTGAAGACTTTTCAATGAAAGCTAGAGCTTTTATGTTTAGAGCTCCCTCTTGATGTCCTTCCAGAGGTAACTAACTCTTATGTTTCTCCCTCTTTCTCTTCTTGTCCATGAAAAGAAACTATCGAGAACAGAGGTATGTAATACAAATAATGTGAACATAAAACTGAAAGGTTTGACTCATATTAGCATTGTTGGAATTCATACATGCAATTATAATTAAGTTCACTTTGTTTTTATGTATGATAATCATACACTAATCGATTTTTCATTATCTTGAGATAATTTTAATGATGGTGCTGTGAAATATAGCAATTTAAAATAGATCTGTCATTTAATTTTAATGGATCTTTTATCCAACGATACTACAATTAGTGGAGTCTTGCTTATTTTTTAATAGTAATATATAGAGAAATTGATTTTTTCCATCTAAAACAAACTTCCTCTATGTTAAGGTGTCCCATTTGTTTACATTAATATTAGCTTTTCTTCATGTTTGTAACACTCTTATTGCCTAATACTTTCTGAGGGAATTTATTTATTACTGTTTTTATATTAATAATATCCATTCATAAGTGACAAAGTTTATTTGGGCAGTGTTGCTGTTGGGAATGTTCTAGCATTTCGTGAGCCTGTTTATCTCTGCATAAGGAATTTTTTTGTATTGATTAGGTAACTGCACATTTAAAGAAAGAATTTGCATAGTTGGAATAATAAAAATGCCTATATTCTTGAGAAAGTCAGACACCCTGTATAGCATAACCTTAAAAATCTATGTTTAACCAACAGCATAAAAAGAGATACAAAATGTTCATGTTGTTCTATAACAATTGCCTATTTTATCTGAATCTAAATTAGCACATAATATTGGAATGCACTCTTCACTTTTCCCACTTAAAAAGTTACTAGTGCTGTTAGCTATTGATAAAAAATATTAAAATATTATCCTGGAAACTGATAACCTAGACCAGGTCTTACACATGATAATGGTATTTCGTTCTATACTCATGGTATTTATGCAGATTCCTATTTACTTAACCTTTTCCATTGTTGAGTTGCATGCTTGTGACAGGTTATGAATAAGGTGTATAAATGTGGTAATTTGTCATGCTCCATCACAACTTTCATTTTTTTCACAAATCAAAAATTTAAACTTTACTCTTTTTTAAATAAATTAAAATTCCCATAAGGCTTTAACCATAGGTATCTGTAGAATCTGTATAAATATATAGTGCCCATGGGTTACCATTTGAAATCCTGGTCAGTTTGTGTAGACAACAGAAAATATTGACCTTTCCCTAGAGTGACTAACTCATCATTAATGGAAAAAGTAAAACTGGGACAAAATTACAATTTAAGAACAACCAGATTTCTTCATGATGTGTTTTAAACTCTTGTGTCCAAAAGCGCTTGCTTAGAGCAGGAGCCGCCGTTTAGGCTTTCTGTTGGGTAGAGGTTGATTGATTGTATTAGAAATCTAAGTTTTGTGAGTTTCTTTAGTGGAAAATAGAATTAGGCAAATAAGATTAAAAAGTTAATGATTCAGCTTCATTTCCACAGGAACTAAGGCTATAATGTAATTTAATATTGCTGAATATATGAAAATGAAAGTGAAATGTCTCATAGGCAACATAAGCAAAGCTAGCACAGTGCTCTAAGATGTGTTCTCATTAGGGATTCTATCCAGAATAAGGGAATTGCCCACACTTTAAAAAAATGATTAATATTGAAAAGTATGCACAAATTTCTTGTTCTAACTCAATATGTAGAGAGATATCGTTAAGAACATTTTCACATGAAGAATCTCCTTTATGTGCCTGATATAATTTCATGTCTCCTGGTGTTACTGAGTCATCATTTCATTGATCTGGCTACTCTTTTGGAATCTAGTCCATCATATTTTGAGAGTTGTCACATCTTCAGTGGATATTTATTTTATATATTTTGATATATGTCAACACAACCTTTTTTTTGTCCTTGCCCATAACTAATGAATATTAGGTTTGTACAGTAGGTCTCAAAGTGGAGAAATGGCAAAGAATAGACTTTAGATCAGGAAGTTGTGAATGTATAAGTGTTTTCTAAATGAGTTTCCTTTTTGAGAATATATGTTAGTGATTATAGACAAAGTGGTAAGGCCAACAGACCAAAGTATGCATTAAAAAATATTCAATCTTATAAAAATATCTATAGACATTCAAGTAAAGATCTTCCCAATTCCAAAATATACCAGGAAGTAAAATTAAGGATTTTGAGTTGTTATTGATTTTAAATTAGGTTTTTCTTTGAGGTTCCATGGTAGGGAGACCAGTCCACAAGGAATCAGAAATCTACTAGTATGTGGTATTGGAAAATCAAACTTTCCTCAACTCTGAAATCAAGTAAGGTTCTTTGTAATCTGTAAAGCATTATGGTGACGGGAAGTTATTAGCATGTGGTCTTGGAAGACTGTATTTCTCTGATCTTTGAATGAAAGAGGTGAATGCAGTTGTTCTCAAAGAGGAAGGCAGCATTCATTGACATGAGTGAGGCTCACACATACTGGTTGAGGTGGTGGAAATGTCGGTGAATGTAAACTTTTGCTTTGACACTAAATGCAAGACATGATAAGTATAATAGCCTGTTATCAGATTCTTAATACTGTTGTAATGGCTCAGAAGTACCAAACTGGGCATAACTTTCCAATTCCTGGAGAGGACAGGCAAGTAGTTCTGTGAGTGAATTTGATAACCAGATAAATTTTCTCTTCTGAGAATGAGTCCTCAAGGTTTTCAGTATAGAGAAGGATTATATTCTATGTTTTCTTGCAAGTTTGACAAACAGATGTGAAGCAGACCCATTTTTTTTTTCTTTTTGTTCACAAACTTTGTAATAGAAAGAAACCGGAAGCTCCATTCTGGGTCATAGTGAAGGCAGAACTCCACATATGTGCAGCATCACTTTAAATCTGCCAGTGTCTTATAATGGGCAGAATTGTGGAACAAAGGAGCTATAGCCTTAGACATTAGGTAATTAGAATGATGGTTATATTTATCCTTTCATTTAAAATATTCAGGAAGGAAAACTTCCCCAATTTTTTCAGTTGATATTATTGTTTATATTATAGCACAATTGCTTTAGGTCTTAGAAGCTATATGACATGTAATGAGAATTATAAGTGGATTTTAGTTTTTAGGGTAAGTTTGCAAATAGCAATAGAATAAGAAACAGTAACTGAACTTAGATACATAAAACATTCATATTTAGCTGAAATCTTATTCTCTTCCTTTGTCTGAGATGAACACACACCATTATGATTGATGAGAAATATAAAAAATAATTAGATTATATCTTTTTGATCTATGGTTTCACTTTAAGCAGAATGCCCTCCCCTTCCCCATTTCTTTTCTCTCACCTGTTTTAGCCACTTTATTTTCTACTTGTGAACTTCTCATCTTTTTTCCAAACCTTTCTTAGTTTGTTTTTATATTATTATTATTATTTCGGTGATATTCCTGCATCTGTCAATGTTACTTGGTACATATTATACAGTATTTCTTAAAACAGTAAAGTAGCAATTTAATAAGAGACAGCCCAGATGCCAACCAAGCATTGGAGAAATGCCTCCTTCAGCACTAAAGTTAAGAGTTGATTAAATGGTTTTTTCCTCCAACATTTTAAGTATGCATAAGAATTATTAAGATAAATATAATTCAGTTGATGCTTTTAGGAAAGATTAGACTTCTCTCATAACAGGACCATTAGCCTAAAGGTTTTGGGGTGATCAAGAAACAGTCTTACTTAATGTTTAAATTTAGAATGCTAACATAACAACTAGATGATATATAATTATGAACACATTAAGAGTTGTCTTCTGAAGTGGAATAAGAATAAGCAAGCAATAGCATAGTATTGTAGACCTGGAGAGAAATAATTGTATAAATTAGCTCCCCCAGAGTCATTAAGTTACAGGGGTTGATCCTTACCTAGAGAATAGGAAATACCTTCAAAAGAATGTTATTTAATGGGATGTATCGATTCAAAACACAAAATGAAATGCCAAAGTTGTACAGAGAAGAAAAAGACAACATGTAATTAATGTGGGGAGAGATACGTTTTGAGGGGGAAAAAAACTAGTTACATAAGTGTTTATTATATTTTGGCTATTGTTCACTAAAAATCATACATGTCTAAAATATTTGTATGTAATATGAGAAATTTGAGGTAATTTTCCCATTATAAAATTTAGCACTAATCAGGCCACCTACTGTGGTGATCACTTTTAGTTTCCAAAATTTGATGAAATAAGAAAGCACTCAAGATTTAGGAAGAAAGCCGTAAAGATAATAAAGGACTGGAAAAATAAGTTTGATTTAAAATTTTAAAAGGATCGTTTACTTAGTCATTTATGACAACAAATGATGAAAAGTTATTTTTTTTACCTTGGGGGCTTGATAGTCTCTATTAAAGCAAGAAGAATTAGCTTTGTTATGATATGTAATTAATAATTGTAAAAAAGACAAATTTCTAGACAATGAAGGATGTTAAACATTATTAGTAGTAGTAGTATTGTTATTGTTATTTTTTTGAGATGGAGTCTCGCTCTGTCACCCAAGCTGGAGTCTCGCTCTGTAACCCAAGCTGGAGTGCAGTGGCGCGATCTCGGCTCACTGCAACCTCCGCCTCCCAGGTTCAAGCGATTCTCCTGCCTCAGCCTCCTGAGTAGCTGGCATTACAAGTGCGTGCCACCACACCTGGCTAATTTTTTTGTATTTTTAGTAGAGATGGGGTTTCACCATGTTGGTCAGGCTGGTCTCGAATTCCTGACCTCGTGATCTGCCCACCTCAGCCTTCCAAAAACATTATTCTTAAGAGATCTTTAATTAAATTCATAACCTATCACTGACATTTACCATGTGAAGAAAGTTACATGCATTCCTTATGGAATTTTAGGGAAAGCCAGTGAATTTCCATCTTTTGGAGACTTTGCAGTGTGATAGATAAGAATCTAATCTGCTCAACGTAATGAAAACAAGGTGGTGCTCCAGAAGTACATTGAACTGAAACTGACCAAAACCCACAGTTTATGATATATTTAGCATTTAGGGTGTTTGGGCACTGTGTAAAAAATGACCATGGACTTCAGAGAAGTTACACTGAAGGGATAATAAAACGTGTTCAGTTAAAAACACAAAACAAAACTGGGCCCCATCCATTGTGAAACATAGTCCATCTACATCCTCAGTGTCAGCTAAGTGAGGCCTTACTTAATGTTTAAGTTTAAATGTTAAAGAGAAGGCGATTTGTGGGATAGAATACTGGGAATGGTCAAGTGTAGTTCAGTGCTCTTGTATAATAGCTTGTCTTTATTTTTTGTTTATTTTATTTATTTTTTGAGACAGAGTCTTGCTGTGTTGCCCAGGCTGGAGTGCAATGGTGCAATCTCGGCTCACTGCAACCTCTGCCTCCCAGGTTCAAGCACTTCTTGTGCCTCAGCCACCTGAGTAGCTGGGATTACAGGTGTGTGCCACCACACCCAGCTAATTTTTGTATTTATTGTAGAGATGGAGTTTTACCATGTTGGCCAGGCTAGTCTCCAACTCCCGACCTCAAGTGATCTGCCCGCTTCGGCCTCCCACAGTGCTGGGATTACAGGCGTGAGCCACCACGCCCAGCCTGGTCTTTAATTGACTTGAATTTGGTGAGGCACATCTCATCAGTTTATAAAGATTATCAGTAAAGATAGTAGTGATAAATGGGATTTGTTAACCATAGATATTATTATTGGAAATGTGTTCATGGGATTCTTTTACAAATATTAATGTAATACAAAAGGGAAGTTTTCTCCCCAAGGCAAAAACTAGAACTCTGATTTTATTGACAGCATTTTTTTTTCAAGCATTAATGGAATATTTTACTGATACAAGGTAAAATAGAAAATATTAATAAAGATTTCTTACAGGGGAAGATATAGCAGGTGTCATGTAACAATATAAATATGAAGTTTCATATTATTATCCTATAAAATTAATGTTTTATATACTGGGAAAAGAAAGAATAACTATTATGAGCTGAAGTCATTTACAGAATTAAAAATATTTTGGAGGAATCATATCAAAAAGTTATAGGTGGAATTAATCCTACATTACTAATTTCATGAGAAATTCTACTTTCTTTAGTAAACATAAAAGAGAGTAGATTAAATCACACAAGTTAAAATATGTGCTTCATACTAATTGAAAAATCTTTTTCAGATTCACAGACGTGTGTAACTAAATAGCATTAAAATAATATGAGAGTATTCAATCATTCAACAGAATGAATGACCAAGTATTTTAAACATTTACAACAATATGGCAATAATTTAAGCAAGCAAACACCTGAAAATGGCATTTTGGGGGGATTAAATTCAGCATCAGCAAATAATCAAAATTATAATGGTAAATAAGGAGAAACCAAATAAGAAAAAGAAAAGTTAGCAAATTTGTGCTTTTGCTAGAGATTTAATTAAGCATAGCTTTGTTAAAAATTCTCAGTCCAGCACTAGTTTGTGGCACCTCCAACAATAGTACTAAATAGAAAAGAATCAAGTTTTAGGTGCAGTTGGCTATTTGGAGGCTACACTACTGACAAATGACCAGATTAGCTATTGCAGGAAGGTTAACTGGGGGCCTTATCTAAAATTTTCTATCTGATTATGTTAGGAGAAGTAATAAAAATCTGTTCCAATCTTAATTTATTGAAAATCAGATGACTTGGGTCAATAACAGTGCAGATTAAATACATTTTCACTTGGGCACTCCTACTACAGTAGAGAGAGAGAACTAAGGTCACCCACCAACTACCTATAAATATACTTCTATAGTTTCAACAAAAATTCAGTTATTTTTTTCAACCTTTTCTTGCTCTTGTTAAATTATCTTCCTTCACATGTTCCACTGAACAGTTATAAAATTACTTTTTTGATTTAACTTTGAATCTTTCCATTTCTTCGTATTTCTGTTAAATGAATAATGAAGCTCTAAATTGAACATCAAACTCTAATAGTGATTTATTTGGATGAAATTCTAGAACAGTTTAAAAGTCAATCAGTTCTTTTCAGACCAAATCCAGGTTGCATTATGTGATGTTTAGAAATTATAAATAGTTTATTCACCACAAAGAAAAAGAAAGCTATGCTTAATCTGGGTAGGGACTATCTGTCCTAACACACCTTCGACATTTTTTTTTTTTAAAAAAGACAAAAATGCACTTAACATTTTCAAGTATAATGAAGTTACCATGAAAACACTCATATTTTCATATTTTTCCCCAAAGCAAGGCTTTATTCATCCAAATGATAAAAGACTTTTGTAATTGCATTTCTGGCCTCTACAGTTAGAATGACTTTAACTTGTCTCATTTATTGATAATTTTATGTGTTGTGATAGATTTGATTCATGTAGATCATTATCCCTACCTCTCTTTTTTCCTGAAATAATATTTGTATATGTCTGTGTTCATGTGTGTGTCTTGTTTTCTGACTCTGAAATGTTTATTATGCCTTAGACAGTTACCCCAGGGAGATTATGTAAAAAAGCCTGGAGATGGTGACTCTTTTTATAGCGACATTCCTCCCGGAGTCAGCACAAACTCAGCATCTAGTTCTAAGAAGAGGTCTGCTTTTCTGTCGCATTTTCAGATTTCTACCTGTTCCATCACACATTATTCCATTAGTCAGAACATTTCATTATTTTGCAGCAGGTTTGATTACTTCTTCCTTCTTTCTTGAATGTTAAAAAATAGTATCCTTTGTTCTTTGATTACTCTACTTCAAAATGCCATATGCTCAGAACCACTCATTATACAAATCAGGCCACAAAATCAAAACAAAGCAAACCAAACAATAACTCTGAATCTATATAGAAACCTCAGGGTTTTTCAGTCTTGCTTTATATGGCTTAAGAAACTATACGTAGTATTTAATAGTATTTAAATGGTGAGCTTTATGTCATGTTTGGTAGTCAAAGAAAAAGGTTACTGTCATGCTTCAATAAAAGCAACTGTTAAATAAATTGGTGATATAAGTGCTGCATTGAGTATTTTTTTAATTTTATATATATCAAAGCTAAGCTCGCTATGAAACAAAGATTGCTTCTCTGTGAATCATATATTTGAGTATTATGATTTTGCCTTTTTTGGGGGGTGATTATTTCTAGACTTTATAAGTTACAACTTAGTTGACAAATTAAGTGTGCTTAATTTTGCCTGAGTTTTATAATAGTACAGGTGGGATTAATATATTATTTATATGTCTTAGACACTGATGCTATATTCTTATTCTAGCATCTTAAGGTGTATGACACCATTTAAAATTCTGCATGCTTTGTAACTGCTTAATAAAATAAATGAAAAGAAGAAATAAATAGTTGGCATGTTTTAGGAAATGAGACCTATGTTCACATTGAAGGAAGCAAAAATATTCTTGTGGGAGAATTTATTTATTTAAAGTTGCCAATAAGAGTATAATGGACAGGAAAAAAGGTCTGGTAGCCCTGCTCATGCCTTTGGGCACATTAGCTACTTTTCAGAGTGAAGGGGAAGTTGCTAGTTTATTGGGAGGAAACATGACCTGTTCCGGAGTCCTGTATAGAGTGGATCATCTGTAAATATTCTGCAATGTCTCTCAGTCTTTGTAAATGTTAATCAGGAAGGAGAATAGAAGGAATTAGTGAGACCTGGGAACTCTACTTTATGTGGAACTTTCTTAAGCATGAAGGATAATTTTCACTTAGATAATGTAGCTTCCAGCAAAAGTAGAAACACTAGTTGTCGCCAAAGGAGTATGTTTCTACAGAATAATGTTTTAAAAAATGTATTCTTTTAATTTATGGAGGGCTTGTTGGCTAAGAGAAGACTAGGGTTCTACTTGAATTCTCTGATACAAATATTTTCTTGATAGAATATTAAATTTTAAATTAAACAACATGGTGAATTAGTGGAGAAATTAATGGTTTCCAGCAGAATTTCTGTTGTTCTTTTGTACAAAATATGAGTCATTCTGTGAGTAGCAAATGATGTTGAGAAATTCCAACCTAGGGAATTCATATGGAGTAGTTGTGCTGAGTTCCATTTATTTTCACTGATCAGTAGAAGGCTTTTTTTGAAATAGAAATTATTTCTATTATTATTCCATTAACCAGATTCCATTAACCAATATTCCATTAAATTATTCCATTAACCAGAATAATATGTGGAAAAGATTTTTAAGTATAGTGCTATTTTCTAAAGTTCCTATAAAAAAGTTTAAAATATCCATTTGAATAATTCCCAGATTTTAGAAAAATCTCAGTGGGTTATGATTCTTAAGCAGTTAAAAGTTCTTAAGATTTCTCTGAAGTATATGTAGCTTGTTAAAATTCTTGTGTGGTACAAGGTAGGTGTGTAAATTTTGCTTCTTTTAGATAATTCATTCAAAGATGGTAGGACACAAATAGCAGGTGGGCTCAATGGTACATGGGCTTTGTGAGAGGCACTGTCATGATAAACATCTGATTCAGTTCAGTTATTGAACAGTTAGCCAACATGTACTACACTTTTTTGGACCATATTTGTGGAGAAAAATGCCAATTCTTAGAAAATAATTTTATTACTTAAGAAAATCTAAGTAATGCTTTGATAAATGTTAACCAGGTTCACTTGAGCAAATCTTTATGTAATCTCTTGGAAGTCCATGTCCTCATAATATTTGAGTGGAAACCATTGCTTTACAATTAAGAAACATCTATGGTGGGACCCCATTATAACTCTGCTGCTGGGGTGATGCTGAAATACATAGTGAATTTGCTCTGTGGTTGCTGTGTTCTGGGGAATGTAAATTGGCTTGCATTGTGTCTTGATACTTTTCATTTATATACTATTGTAATGGGGTTCCATTGTATTTGACTTTTCTTAAATTGGATGTTGTGTAATTCTGCCTTCTTCATGAAGACTTTCATGTTCTCTTCATTCTTTCATTTCAGATTTTTTCTTTCTTGATTTATTTTATTTAATGCACAGTAATGCTTAGAAGTTTTGCTTACTGATCTCAAAACATTCATTTGGTTACATTTTTGAACAATTTATCAATATTTTCAATTTCAGGTCAAATGGGCTCTCTCATTCTTGGAGTGAAAGGATTCCAGACACAAAACATATTTCAGACATCTGTGAAAATGGGCGACCTCGAAGTAACTCTTGGCAAGGTAGAGGCTGGCATTCTGAATCTGTCTTTCCACACAATCAAGTTCTATATTCTGTGGCCCCTGGTTGTAAAGACTTTTATTTCTTTGAAGCTCTTTAGCTCTTCTCCCAACAGAGAGGAGAATATGTAGAATGAGAGCCTAGTTTTTATCTGGATGGGAAATGATGGGATTCGGCAGCACCAGGACACTAGACACTTTGTGAAATTTAATTTGAGAAAGCTGTACAGTGTGACAAACCTGGTGTTCCACAGTGGTGCTGCTTATCAATTACACCCACTTGAAATGCCTCGTAATTAGACATAGGGCAATCACTTATTTACATGGAAATCTAGCTCTAAACCGTCTTTTTCAGGTAACCTGGGAGGCAACAAAAAGAAAATCAGAGGCAAAAGATTTAGACCTCGGTCTAATTCAACTGAGTAAGTCTGAACCTCTAATGGAAAAAGGCACTCCAAGGTCCTGTGCAAATCGTGTCAAAAGTAAATTAAGCAGATAGTCAAAGAACTGTAAACCATGTCTCCGGTCTTGGTTTTGTCTTTTAAATTCTTTTTTGCCCTTTAAAAATTAACCATGGCTTTTCTCTTTTACATAGGCATCTCCACAACTGTGCCCATACCAATATTCATTGATAGTGGGGGTCTCACCTGCAGGCTTTTTCCTCCAGTCACCTGCCATTGTGGGGTCTTGGTTCTATATGAAGGGAATTTGATAACATTCCTTTCTTCTCATCATCTGGGATTCAACCATTTCAAAGGGTCACCCTTCCTCTCCCCAATACTCACACAGCCTTGTAAGCATCGGGGAAAAATTCCCATTGTACTAGAGCATGATACTGCTCATGATCTAAAACCACCACTATGAGGTCTTCATGGCTGCAATCTAAGCATTCTCTCAGACTAATGGAATAAGTTTCCCTTTTACATTTTCTATCTCAGAACATTTAAAAGGGCATTTTCCTAAACTTGCTCTTTAACTGAATCATTGTCACTAAATGCAACATTATCCGTTTTAAATGATAGCCATGCATTTACTTTTTTTTTAAGGGGGGTGGGTTTAGAAGTCACATTTAAAGTCATTTATAATGAAGTAAATAATGTATTTGTTTTGTTTGTTTCTCCACTTAAGAAAGTACAAGCAAAACAAAACCTCCTCAAATCTTTATCTCCCTTCATGGAATAAAACACATCCTTAGTATCCTTTTGGACTGAACTTGCCACCTGACTTTTTTTACCCATTCTATTTTATCCTTCCTAAAATTTTTTACTTATTTCTCACTCTAGCGATAGTTATTATTTCCAGGATCTCTATTGCTTCTTCACGCCTTAATATTTGGAAAGTCTGAATAGCAGGTATTTGTTAACTGCTTGTCAAAAACTTATGTTAGCTTTTCCGTCATACACCCTGCCCTTTTCAGTCCAGGAATAATAACATTGCCCTGAAATTTGGACCTTCCACCTGAATGGTATTGTCTTGTAAGTGGCTTGTCAACATGGATACTTTATAGACACAGTAGACAATTTCAAGTGATACCATTGCATGGTCCAGAATGGCATCATAGAATTCCATCATAAAGAACTAATGTGTTAGAGTTTATCTTATATATTCCCAAAGCGCTTGGATGCTTTAGGGCTCATTGTTGATAAACTCTTCTTGGAATGTTGTTTGGTTTGTTTTGCATGAGGTCACCTAGTAAGAGCTCCTTAACTTATTTTAGTTGCTCACAGGTGTACAGATAAAATTGCAAAATGTTCTTTAGAACTTCCTTGTGTACTGTTTAGTGTTCTAACAGCATTTCCTATAACAAGACTTCAAAAACTCCTAAGTTAAAAAAAAAATCAGTATTATGTTAAAGCTATGAGCTTAGGGCCTAACGCACATTTGGTGTTTAACAATATTCATACAGTGTTTTCTAGAGCAGTTACTTATTTTTTTAAATGTGTATAATTTCCACTCACATTGTATGATTAAAATTGTAATACTACAGATGGCCTTTGAGAAATCTTGCCTATGAGATAATTAAATTATTATATTTAATATGACATTATAATAGGATCATCTTTATGAGGGAGAAGTATTAAGGACTTCCTCAGATTTTTCAGACTTTTCTGATTTTGGTTACATGACTCATGTTAATTAAATGGATCCAAGTCTGTAAAGCTGACCATAATTCTCACATACCTTCTTGTATAGGAACTGTCTCTCTATATATACATATGTATATATACATATATATATATTTATACATACACACACACACGTATATATTTTCTTACAAGGATTCCTGATAGGTAGCATATCAAGAATTATGTTTGCAAACTTTTAATACTTTCCATATTTAAGTAATCCCATTTGCTTCTGATAGTATAATACCATTTGTGTGACTACAAGAGGAGCAGAATTACCACAGACAAATATATCTTTTATTTTTTTCATATAAGAGGTGTTTCAGGTCCATTACTCAAAATTCCCTTTAGTACCTCATTATTCCAAAAGATGATGAAAAATTGGGACATGAATTAAAACATGCACCATAAAGGCATGCTCTGCTAATTAACAAAATAAAATGTCCTCATATATTGTATTGTTTTTCCAGTCAAAACTTTTGCATCTTCCTCATTGTTGTACATGATGTAAAAACATTTTTTGGCTTAGACTTTGTATTATATATTGTGTTTTTACAGGAGGGAGCCCCAAGCACCTGAGCCTGGGCACTCCCTCGCCCAGACAGTCCCATCCCAAGGCATAAGCCCAGGGGGCTCTGACAGCCCCCAGACAGGGAGTCTGGATCACAGGTCAGTCTCCACCTGCCCCTTCATTCTGGGCTGCCACTTAATCTCCTTCCAAGTCCTTTCCTTGGCTGAGAACAGGGTCATTTGATCTTTGAGCGAGCCCTCATGTTTGCTCAGAGGTGCTCCTGGTCCAGCCAGCACCAGCTAATTTTCCTTTGCCTTTCCATCCTGGAAAACACAAAGAGCTCCCCTATCCCATCTAACGCCATTTTTTTTGCATGTCGCGCTATATGCCAAGTCAAGCCACATAGGTAGATTTACTGCAATATGATAAAATCCCATCACTCCAGCCACCATGACCTTGAGATATCAGGAAGCTCACCATGAAGACATTTTCATGGGCAGATCCCCAGAAAGAACAAAAAATTGAGAGTTCTTTTCAGTGAAGAACTCTCTGGTGAAGTGACCACAGCCTTCTGAAATGCTCCCTGAAACAGAGGAAAAAGTCCAGTAAGTGCAAGTCAAGCCATGTTGTTGTAGCATTCATGGAATAGCTGTGGCACCAGGACTTTGAGTTTCTAAGATTGTCAGTGAAAGGAACAAATGTCTCCTCCCAGAAGTGGCCGTCTGCCTGTGGGTGACTCACTTCGCTGTGTGGCTATGTTTCACCTGATTACAGCTGCATGGGCTTTTTCTACGGTTTTCCCCAGGCCGGAGCATTCACTAGCCTTCATTTGTGGCTGCACTTGGCTTTTTGACTTTTTCTTTTTGTTGAGAGTCTCAGTGGAAATCTTTATGCAAGTTTTAATTGGCTATCTGTGAAAGCACAAGTTGGCAATGATTGTGGCTAAAGGCAAAACTAGTGTGAGTTGTTTCTGAGTCAGGAGATACTATCTTACCAAAAATGGTCTTATAAGCAGAAAAAGCAACTGAACCCTTCTTTCAGAAGGGAATTTCACAATGTTATTTTGTATAGTACCTCGATTATGGCTAAAAATGAGGGAAAGGGCTGTGGAAAAAATAACCTGATATTTTTATATAATTGGAAATGTAGTCTTCCATGTTTATGAAGAGCTCAATAACTAAATATGGGAGAAAGGAGGAAAATGTAACCAAAAATAAATAATGTATTTTATAATTTCCCCTGGTTTGTTTACAAATAACTTATGTTTTATTGAGCTTGAATCTTTATTGTCTATAGTAGCCCTAGAAGTTACTTTTTAAATGAAAAAAAAAATGAAAAGTAAAACTTCCAAATTCTTCCAGTATGGAATTTGTTAAATCTACATTATTTTACAAGGACAAACTCTGAAGGGGATGTATTTTTGCTTGGCTCCCAGGGTAAAAATCAAAGGAAACTCTGGGGAAAACCAACAACTTAGACCTCCCTCCAATTTTTTTACCTTTAAAATTTGCACAGTAATTCTGATGGAAACATTGCCAGATCCATCAGGGAAATGCTAACTAAGGTCATTATTATTCTCTGGCAGTCATTCACACAATTCATGGTCAGACACTTGGAAGGCAACCTCTGAGGGTTGGTTCCTAATGGAAACATGAGCACTTTATTCTGGAGTGCACAAAGAAGAGGAAGGAACACTGCAGCTGCAACTAAATTACTAAACCCAGCTTCAAGATCATGGAGGCCTATTTAGACCACACAATGTGCATTGAGGCTCCAGGATCAGAAGAGTGGGACCCTATCTGCTCCTTGCAGAGCCAACTGGAACATACTTTCATGTTGACTCCAGCTTGAGACCCTCTATAGGGTGTAAGACAGTGGTCACGTAAAAGCCTTCTTATATTGGAAAGAGAACTTTGTTCCTTTTAATTGTTCTTAGGGTGTTGTATGCCCAAATGCCAGATTGGAATTGCAGCCATCTGAGTATTTTCAAAAAGCATCATTATCATTTAAAAACCAAAGAGCCAAATGAGAGGTGGCCTGGAAAAAGCCACTTTAGAGGTGGGTGAATGGGACTGCTGACTGTACTGTGATTGAAAGGGAGCTTCTAATTCACTTTGGGAAGCCACTGGAAAAGGCTTTCCCAGAAATGTTGAATATATTGTAGAATGCCTTGATTGAGCCTTGTTGTAGCTGAGATTATTCTCATGTCATTGTATAGACTGCCTCATAATCACCCAACATCCATTCTGGTTTATTTGCCATGGTCACTTGCATTTGGAGGGTGAAGACATCCTTGCTAAGCTTGTGCTGTGTATTTTCAGATTTTCTATCTTGTTCTGCTTTCTTTGTTCCTTCCATTGCTTTCTGCAGGTATTTAAACCCATGGTTCAAAAGAGACTATAATGTAGCTAAGTGGGTAGAAGATGTGAATAAAAACACTGAAGGACCATACTTTAGGTATTTTATAAATTAATTTTTATATCCTTCTCAAACTCTCCCAGCACATACAAATACTGTAGTGTGACTGGCTCTCTATCTTGTATCTCCCAATACAAGTTCCTATAGGTGGAAAGGGGTCCTTGTTTATTTGCTGCCTTTTGACTCTGTTTTTGCTTCGTGAGCAAGTCTGGTTCTTTTCTGAATGTTTCAAATAAAGCCATTTGAAAGGGTTGTCATTTAGTGCATGTCCCTATCACCATCTTAAGCTTTTTAGTAGCTTTCTCTTCATTTTATGCTATGTAGTGTTCTATGGGCATGAAACATACTTTCCACTAATAAAGAAGCACTATTAACCTGAACAATTTAGTTTCTAGAATCTAGCAGTTTCATAATGCATTTTTCCTACTCACTGCCTAAGAGTGCATAGTGCATACAAAAACTCAAGGAAAAACGTATAAAGAAACTAAGTGAAATGTGATGGGATTTTACTTGGAGTAGAAACAATGATTTGGTCTAACTGGAAAATTACTGAGACAACATTGACCACATGGGAGTATGTGGAATGAGTTTAGGTTTTATTTGTTCAGTATAACCATTTCCTACCAGAGAAAGGCTGTGCTGAGAAGTGTTATACAGATTCTCAACAAAGCATGTAAGAAATTTTTTATGCTTATAAAAATGTTGTTATCTAATACTTCAAATAGAACAGGAAGCAGCTGAAAATATATTCTTGACTCACAAAATAGAAGAATATCGCTACATTTTAGAAACTATCAAATTTACTCAGTTCACTGCAGCTCTGTGTAAACATTACAGGTCAGAAAGAATTTCCAAGAGTTCGTAATGGCATTTTTTACCCTTTATAATATCAAAGTGATTTTCTAGAGGTAAATGTCCACTTTATATCTGACTACTTTGTGGACAACTAAGGTAAAGGAGAAATATGTACTCAATTACTACCTCTTCTGAACACAATTTTACAATAAACTTTCATGTTACTGATTGCCATGACTTGGGTCAACATTGAACAGATATCAAAATATGTATGTGTTTTTAACTCTCAGCACCCGTATAAGGTGGACTCTCTCTTCCAGTGTACCATTTAGTTTAGTTATGTATAGTTTGAGAAAATGATTAGACCTACCTGCCTTTTAATTTGATCCATAACATTTGCATATACCCCAAGGAAAGCGTAACTCCTGCCTGCTCACAAAAATATATCCTGCTTTTATACCCCATCTTTCCCTCCTGCCCTGTCCCTCTGCTTGTCCCACACTTTCCCACACTGAACCTCATACACATACACTCACATTCAAACATCCCACCCTCATCTGTAGCTCCCAAGATGGCCAACATCAGGAAGACAGGTAAGATGATTTTGACTGTTATTTGGAATCTTGGCTCACCTGCAGTCCTATTTCTCCTTTCTGTTTTCCTCAGGCTTGTGGGCAGATTGTAATTTGTACCAGCCGTGGAACCAAAACAGAATGACTTTCATCCTATATGGGTTAGGGCTTTTATTCCCAAATGGATTTAGCATTTTTGCAGCAATAATTTGTGAAATGGTACCCCGGAAGAGTTGATTCACCTCCCCTGGGTGAGCTGAGTAGTTTATGTGGCTCTCAGAGAAAGAGGTCACGTTTCTTAAAATCAGCACCCAGGTCTGCCCAGAAGCTGCATGACTAAATGCAATTTGGATGGGGAAATGCTTCAGCACCCCTGATTGCACGTGCAAAACTGCAAGGACAATTTTAGAGGGTTCCTTTGTTTTCTCTTCTAATATGAGATGTTGGTTCCTACAGTAGATAGTGAAATTAAGAATTAATTGTTAAAATCATATTTATGTTTAAAGGTTAGACAAAGTTCTGTGGACAGTTATAATTTAATTGACATTTTTGAGTTAATAAGGGTGATAAGATTTGAAATTCAATACAGAATTTCTGTGGTGGTGGTAAATAATTGAGATGGCCCAGAACGTTTAACACAGTGATTCTAATGCAAGGGAGAATTTCATCCACCCTCTGTCCAAGCCAAGCCTCACATAGGAGACCCAAAGTGCATCCACACCTTGGCTTGTGCCTTGCCAACCCTATGCTTAGGCTCAGATCTGCTTCATCTGTGGCCAGGTCATTCAGGATTACCCTTCCTGTCAAAACCACCAGTGAGGGCAAAGGTCACCTCATTGTTTTTTGTAGAGACGGGATCTCACCATGTTGCTCAAGCTGGTCTCAAACTCCTGGGCTCAAGCAATCCACCTGCCTCAGCCTCCCAGAGTGCTGGGATTACACCCCTGTGGTTTTGGCTTTGCCGCATCCTTATCAAAATGCAATCTGCAGCAAACTGGTTCAAAATATAGTCCAGCATTTAAAATATAGTGGCCACACTGCTAGAGAGAGCAAGGCAAATGCCTAAATAGATATCAAGTGATCAGAGTGCCTCTGCTGTGCCCCCTTATCCAGTTTCGATATGATGGTGGTTGCTCAGGTTGTCCTCTGCATGAATTCAGGCCACCAGGAAGGAGCAAGTGAGTTCAGGACAAGAGCATTATCTCGCCACACCCAGATCCTGGATGCAGTTCTGTTATAAGCTCTCAGAAGGTAGCCTTACTCTCGGGTATTATCCCATTGATTACTCACTTCATCAGGGTTTTCGAGTCCACTTCCATGATTCTATGGAATTTTTGGTGACTCTGAAAAGAAACGAATAATTACAACTATCATGTATCCAGTGCCTATGATATACCTTTATTCCTCACATCCTAGGGTGTAAGCATTCTTATTACCTTTCTGTAGATGGAGGAAACTGAGGTAGAAAGAGTAATTCAAGGTGGCACAGCTAGTAAGTGTCAGAACCAGAACTAGAGCCTGACTCTGAATCCAAAATCTGTACCTTTTCCATTTCACCTTAATTAAAAGTAGCAGAGTGGATACTGATGACTTGAATCCTCTCTTAGTACACTTAACAAATTCTCCTGGATCTAGGCCAGGCACAGTGGCTCACGCCTGTAATCCCAGCACTTTGGGAGGCCAAGGTGGGCGGATCATGAGGTCAGGAGATTAAGACCATCCTGGCCAACATGGTGAAACCCCATCTCTACTAAAAATACAAAAATTAGCTGGGTATGGTGGTGTGCGCTTGTAATCCCAGCTACTTGGGAGGCTGAGGCAGGAGAATCGCTTGAACCTGGGAGGCGGAGGTTGTAGTGAGCCGAGATCACACCACTGTACTCCAGCCTGGCGACAGAGTGAGACTCTGTCTCAAAAAAATAAATAAAAATAAAATAACAAATTCTCCTGGATCAACCTACTATAAAACTCACATATGAACACAAGTGAATAAGAGGTGGACTTGTGTCCCTCTCCATGTGACTGGCCTGGTTTTTAGCCTGTCCTTGGGTGCAGAACTGAACTGAGGTTGGCCTTACAGGCATATATACAGAAGGTAATCCCAGGAAGTTTGATGTAGCCCCAAGAGGCACCACAATCCATTGGCACACAAACATACCTTTATTGTGTAATTCTAATAGGGTATCCATTATGGTAATTATAGTTTTTAAAGATACAGTAATGGGCTGGGTGGGGTGCCTCATGCCTATAATTCCAGCACTTTGGGAGGCCGAGATGGGTGGATCATTTGAGGTCAGGAGTTTGAGACCAACCTGGCCATCATGGTGAGACCCTGTCTCTCCTGAAAATAGAAAAATTAGCCGGGGGTGGTGGCGCATTCCTATAGTCCCAGCTACTCGGGAGGCTGAGGCAGGAGAATTGCTTGAACCCAGGAGGCAGAGGCTGTGGTGAGCTGAGATCACACCAAATGCACTTCAGACTGGGTGACAGAGTGAGACTCCATCTCAAAAAATAAAATAAAATAAAATGCAGTAATAATAATGGTTGACTTGTATCCAATGATGCACTTCACTTTTTAAGTGAATGAGCTGGGCTGGTGCCTGGCTTTAAGTGAAAGCCAGGCTGGAACTGCCGGGCAAGTAGTCAATAAAGGTCAGAAAAGAGCCTGGAGATAGTTTTGAAGAAATGTTTTCCTTAGACATTTGTGAGAAATTTTGAGTTTATTTTCCCTAAAGTGTTTTACCGTACCGTGGTCTCTACTCCTATTTTGACTCCTGCTCTGGTGCTCTCCATCCTCCCAAAATAATCACTTTTATGCTGTCACATACCACCCAGCCTCCAGGACCCTTTCCCCTGCTAAAACTTTCCTGCTGGGCTTCTCTTCCCCTCAGGGTCCAAGATGTCAATTAACAAGAGTGTTATTATTCTTTACTTCTATTTTGACTCCTGCTCTGGTGCTCTCATCCCCCCAAGATAATCAGTTTTATACCAGCCTCCAGGACCCTTGCCCCTGCTAAAACTTTCCTGCTCAGCTTCTCTTCTTCCCCTCAAGGTCCAAGGTGTCAATTAACTAGCGTAACTAGCGTGTTATTTTAAGAAGTAGTATATGTGCAATTTCTTTGGGGTTCTGGAGAAAATCTCCTGTTTTTGTTCTAACTTAATTGGCTTTGCCCATAGAAAGATATTTGAGGGGAAGACTGGACCTTCAGCACCCCTCATTGGAATGGCTTTGTCCATGTATCAGGCTGGCCATTTGGACCCATGGCCAAGTTAAAGCTGGAATGACTGTGAAGCTAAAAGCTAATAGCTAATGGTGTGGACACACATGCTGCAGCAGCTTAAAAAGATGCCTTGTTTTGCATGATCCCCTAAAGTAAACAAGATTTAACTATTTGTTTGTGTACCTTACTAGCTTTCCTAAAGTTGGATATTTTATCAGTAGTGATTAGGCTAAAAAGCTGATGCCAGGTTAATAGTCCTCATTTTAGAAAGATGCATTTAAATATCTAAATGCAGAAGTTTGCCATTATCTTACATGTACCAAATTTGTTTCTTAAAGATCATAGTCCTATTTAAAGTGTTTTTCTAAAATAAAATAATTTCTTAATTAAAAAATATGAAGTACATTGCTTTAATAGAACTTTAGAGAATTTGAAGTACTAGTATTAGTTACACCCATCCGCTCGGCAATGAAGAGCATTAACATAGGAGAAATCAAACAGCTGCTGTGTTCTAAACGTTCATGCAAAGGAGTGGTCCTAGCCATTTTTCAAAAATAGGAGTTACAGATTAAAAGTGAATTGTACCATTCTTCATTCTTAAAATCTATCAAGAATGTTCACTACTACTATCTTAGGGTGTATGGGAAAAATTATTTTCAAACTTTAGCTTGAATTCAGTGTCCATAAAATGGAAATTAGTATGAAAACTATGGCAGAACCAGAGCAAAGGATATTATATGCATGCAAACCAAAATTTAAAACAAGGAAGGAAAAAAGACACCTTTATGCTCTTGAATGCAGTGTAGGCAGTAGATCTTGACCTACCTAGTGCTACCCCCGCCCCTCCCACTAACATTCCCAGGCTGGATCAGTCACAGCAGATGAGGTACATTCTACTGAAATAAACACTTTTGCTATAAGGTGGCAGTGTAACCAGTTCAATGTGGGTTTTTACCACCTTGCACCATGGATTAAGGAGCAGTGGATGTGTAGTGGTAACGTTTGTGAATGGAATAGCTACTACAGTTATCACATCTGTTTTTCATTGATATCTTATGAGCAGACATTTTTTACTCAGCTGTTTTCTTTTTTCACTTTAAAGACAAGTTAGCAATAGATAGGGGCTTGTCCAGTATGTTCAGCTTAGTCACAAATTACCACTACACATGCAAAATCAATGAAGTACAGCATAATACACCGGCAGCTTACATAGAAATGCTGATTGTAGGGACTAATTAGACCATTTTTGTATGTTCTCATCAGACTTTGTTTGGCTGGAACTCTGCACTCCTTACTGCTTGCATGTTTACTAATTTATTAAAAGCCCTGTATTTGCCTTTGTTCCTTCACAACTAACACACTGGCCTCTGAATGCATGAGTGTTGTGTAAACTGGTGTGTGATTTAGCAACTAATAAATATATCAGTTGTAATGGATTGTAAGATCTTAAGAGAAAATTGGAATTATTGTACTTAAACATTTTTACATTAAGTGGTTAAAAATAAGGCACAATATTAATGTTTTATACACATAATTTACCATTATAAGCTCTTAGAATAATTTCATCCCTTCTGCATTTTAGCTTTTTATCTATTCTATAGGATACATTTTTAGTGGCTTGTAGTTGAAAAGTATCATTCTATGTTCTAACATTTAAATAATCCATTGCAGTCATGAAATTAGGAAGATAAAATTGCAGCATTTCACTGTTGAGAATGACAGAATATCTTCCCAGTAGTTAAATCTTTGCAGTAGTGGCATATGAAAGTTAGAAGTCAGAGGGTTTGTTCTGAACCCACTTTTCAGATATTTGAAAAATGTTAGGCAATCACATGATACTTAATTCATGTTCTCAACATCTCAGGACTTTATCTCCTGCCAAGTCTCCTTCTTCATCAACTGGGTCTATTGCCTCCAGCAGAAAATACCCTTACCCAATGCCTCCACTTCCTGATGAGGACAAGAAAGTGAACCGACAAAGTGCCAGGGTATGTGGAATCCTCTTCCATGTGCGTACATGCTCAGTCATTATCATTTATCTATGAGTTTATATTTTAAAAGAGAGAACCATTTTTCCTCCCTTGTTCCTAAGAAAATGAAAAAATCAAACTTGAAAATAAGGAGATTCTTGAGACTTTTGGCTTCAGATTTATATTTGCAAATAGTTTAATCTGCATTGATACAGTCTTGGTACATTTTGTGTAATTAATTGCTATATATTTATATATTTTATTATTGTAGCTAATATATTAAAACCTACAGTAAACAGAACAGCGTATTTTGCTATATCACCTTTTACATTTTAATCACACTGCCACTGTCTCACAACATTCCTGAAACATATCAGTATGTAAAATTCGAGATACAGTGGAGTTTAGAGAGGCAGACTGGTCCTCAGAGACTTAAGTGAAAGATGTAACCAAAGAATAATTACCTTTATTGATGTCCAGGCTCTGTTGTGGTCATTTACACTGTAATGTTCATCTTCTTAGAAATAATGTTGCAAAAAAATAAAATAAAGCTTATAAGCCTCGGCAGCTTTAGCTGCTGGTTAGACTCTTTGGTCTTCAGAGATGTTTCGGAATCTCTTTGATCCCAAACCTAAATTATGTGATTCAAGGTAAACGTGGATCATTCAAATTTTAATTTTAACTCAGAGTCAGTAAGAAGGCACAAATAATTAAAAGCTGTGTAGATCACTATAATCCAAAAGTCTTTAAAAACTACCAGCAGTGTTTTGTTAATCATAAAAAATTACCATTATATGTTAATATGAGAAATGGTAAAAGATAACAAGACAATTCAGATTCCCAGCACTCAGCTTTCTGAATTAACAAAAGACTTCTTGATAGATACCTAGTTGTTCATGATGTCATGTGTGATAATGAAATCTGAGACTGATGTCATTCCTGCCCTCCTCAAATAATTGTCTAAGTGTAGCACCCCACTTTCTGCTAAATTGTCTGCATCCCTGTTTTGTTCCATCAAGTTAGGGACATTCCCTCAGCTGTTGTCATGTCAGAGTTTGGGTTATTGGAGATGTTACCACACAAGAGCCTGTAAAAATGATAGCTCCCTAGAAAAAATGACTGGCCCTGGGCTGAGCAGGTGACCACAAAGGCTCTGGCTGCTGGGATTGTTACCTGAAAAGTCTGATTTGTTCTATGCACTGTGGAACAGCCACATAAGCATGTGGCAGAATCCTACCAAATACACAGCCCCTGTCTCTGGGCTGTCTCTGTGGGCTGTGGAGAGTGGAACAAGCAGATCTTCCTATCAGCAGCCCCTCTGTTACCACCACATAGACGTGGGCCAAGGCATGTCTAGGGCTGAAAGTGATGTTTGGCAATTGCTCATTTTTTCTCACTGGAGTAATCATGACATTCAGGTTTTTCCCAATGTTGTTCATTTGTCCCTCCCTTCTTTCTCCTGTCACATATTATTTTTAATCTTTATAAAACAATATTGAGGAAACTTCAGCTCTCTGAGGCCAGAGTCTAATCCCTTTAGCCCTCCAGACCATTATCTGAGCATCAATTCAGATCGTCTTTGCTCCAGACCCACCACAAGCGCCATTTAACTCCTCTCCACCACCAGTGTCACCCATTCACGAAGATCCTCACAGTTCAGATATTCCTGTGGTTTACAAGGGGTTGGTGTCTTTTCAATAAAAAGGGCATATAAAATGACCTAAGGTAGATAGCATGGTGGCTTTACCACAGTCCTGTGGAATAGGCAGACATGGGCATTCAGAACAAGATTTCCATGAAGATTTGGGAGAACATATTAAGGGAACCTATACAGAAACATCTACTTACTCACTTGGCTTTTTCTCCTTTTTCTTTCCCAGAAACTCATTATATATACAGCGACATGCACCAAATGTCCAGTAAAAATGGAATTTGGATGGAATTGGATACAACCTAAGTCACTCTGTTCATAGGCTTTATTTGTTTATGTTTATAATAATTATATCTAAATTCTATTGCCTGGAAACATATTTCATCAGCTTGATCTTCTTTTTAAATTGGTCTTCCTTTTCTGGTGAACTGAGTTGCATTCATATCTGATCATGCCACACTTGTTATTAGTCCATTGAGGTGATTGCTGAACATTGTAGAAATTTGACCAGAACAGGGCCAATATAAAGAGCTCATGGCAAAAGCAAGGAGAGGGTAAGAGGGACAGAATGAATGAAGGGACATCCTGCCTTGAATGTATCCTTCCACTGTGATACCTCAGCTTGTGAGAGAGAACCTTTTATTTATTTTATTTTATTTTATTTTATTTGAGATGGAGTCTCGCTCAGTCGCCCAGGCTATAGTGCAATGTCGCGATCTCGGCTCACTGCAAGCTCCGCCTCCCGGGTTCACGCCATTCTCCTGCCTCAGCCTCCCGAGTAGCTGGGACTACAGGTGCCCGCCACCACGCCCGGCTAATTTTTTTTGTATTTTTAGTAGAGACGGGGTTTCACCGTGGTATGCAGGATGGTCTCGATCTCCTGAGCTCGTGATCTGCCCATCTCGGCCTCCCAAAGTGCTGGGATTACAGGCGTGAGCCACCACGCCCAGCTGAGAGAACCATTTTTTAAGGAGGTAGTGATAGAAGTGGAGTGTATGGCAGTGATTTTCAAGTGGGTGATGGTGGAATTGATGGAATCACACTTCCCTGATGTCAGTAGTTTTCTGTCGTGGCTGCACAAGGGAATCATCTGCAAAGCTTTTAAAATATTCTTACGCCTGAGTCCCACCCAGAGAGATTTTGATTTAGTTGGTCTGGTGTGGTGCCTGGGAAGTAGAATTGTAGAAACCTCCCCAGATTAATGTAATGTGCAGCTGAGGTTGAGAACCACTGCTCTAGCTGGCTGTCTTAGAATCCTGGGGAAAGGAAGGGCATGTGTAGCTTAAAAAATAATATTGTAAATTCTTTTATTTCATTTGAGACACAATATTGACTCTATTCAAAATGTTTAGTAACATTAAATGAGGATGTGATGGTTTTTGTATCAAAAGATGGCTGCTGTTAAAAAGGTTGAGACACAGGTTTTGAGGAAACAGAGAGCTAAAAGTTGGAGTGTTTATTCTATCCACTTTTTAGACTTTGCAAGAGTGTGCATCCACAATCACATATATATGGATGGAATCACTGAATCTTTTTCATCTCCTATTCAGAATACATCTGCTTCCTGCTTTCACAATGTGCAATTTTGCTCTTTTCTGTTGTGCAGCTATGGGAGACATCCATTTAAGATCAACTGTTTACATGTGATACATCGAAAACTGTTTACTTCAACTTTTATAGAAACCCAGGCTCATGGAATCACTGCAAATCTATCTGCTCTTCAGACAATACGAAGACCTTCTGAGATGCTACAGAGGAGAGGAAGCGGAGTTTCACATCTGGTTACCATTTTCTTTTTGTCATTGGCTTAGGATTTAACTGAACCATGAAAAGAACTACTGAAATATTACACTATAACATGGAACAATAAAGGTACCGGTATGTTAATGGATAATCCGCATGACAGATAATATGTAGAAATATTCATAAAGTTAACTCACATGACCCAAATGTAGCAAGTTTCCTAAGGTACAATAGTGGATTCAGAACTTGACGTTCTGAGGCACATCCTCACTGTAAACAGTAATGCTATATGCATGAAGCTTCTGTTTATTGTTTTCCATATTTAAGGAAACAACATCCCATAATAGAAATGAGCATGCAGGGCTAAGGCATATAGGATTTTTCTGCAGGACTTTAAAGCTTTGAAAGGCCAATATCCCATAGGCTAACTTTAAACATGTATTTTTATTTTTGTTTTGTTTTTTACTTTTCATATTTATATTAGCATACAAGGACAATTGTATATATGTAACATTTTTAAAATTTTAAAAAAATGCAGCTGTTACACACAAGTGTATTTTGCCAAATGCCTAAAAATTCCGTCACAATCACATCATCGTCATCCATCCAGTGATCTTCAAAGACTATAAGCAGGTAATGTAAATATAGTGGTCAATGCTGTAAATGTGTCTCTCCATATTTCGTATTTGTCCAAAACATGTGATATCCCTTTAACCTGTGCACAGTCTGGAGGCAGTTTTATTGAGTGAGTAATTGAGTGAGAGAACAAAATGCCCAGCAAAACTTCTGGCCTCCACAGTTTGCTGATGCAGGAGCCCACTCTGCTGCCGATGGGCTGCTCCCTGGAAATCATCTATCCCATCCATCCATCCCATCTCATCCCAGTGAGCCAGCCCCTCAGCAGTGTGTGCTGCTGAGATTAAGCAAGTGCACCAAAGACACATGAGACAACGTACTGCCAGTGAGCTGGTAGCTTCTGGTTTGCCAATACTCTAACCCTTTGTGGCCTGAAGTTTTGTTCCTTGGCAAAACTTTTTAGTCACCCTTATCTGTGAAATGAATGACTTGTTTTAACAAAAACAACTTTGACACTGTTGATTAAGAATATTTGTCATCACTGGCATGTGAATCCCAACAAGTCATTCTGCACTGACTCTGAAGCAAGATGACGGAAGATTCTACTGTTTGAGTTGAGCAGCTTCAACCATTCATAAAGGGTTAAGTTAGATCTAAACCACAGAGATGCAGCAACTGCGAAGTTACACTAACAGCTGGTGGGGGAAAGAATCTGATGCTTTGAAACATATATTTTTTAATCCATAGGAAAATAAGATTCTATTTTAAAAGACCCTTCTTTAAAACCAAAGTTTGATAGCTGTTATAATGGCAGATCTGTCATTCCAAAAGAAAGCTAGCTACCCTAGTGAGGCTGGAGATTGATGGGCTCAATCACATGGTCTGCTCTGAAGTATACTTCTGATTTCCTCATTTGCTGTGTGTTCTTAAGAGGAATGGAATCTGCAGACAGGTTTTCAGATATACTCTCTAAATTTGATCCTCTCCCATAGTATCCATGGACAAAATCCATATCATCTTCATATGTAATCAATTTGATTACATATCATGCCCAAACTGAAGGGCCGAGTTAGAAGGCAGCATTTTATACTGTGTGTTTATGTCTTCTGTAATGGACCTCTCTTTTGAAAGTCTTTGAAATGTTTGGAAAGCAATTTAATGATCCAAAATTACATAATGTAAAACAGCATTTTTCATGACAGGAAGGGATGTGATTGTTGATATGACCATAAAGCGATCCATCAGGCCAAGGTTTGGGTGAGTGTTGGGCAGTGTTGCCACATAGCTCAAGCCAAGAACAGAAGGGCAGACAGATTGAAAGATGTAGCAAATAAAGTGACTTTTTACCAAGATCACTGTAACGTGCACTGAATGTTTCCTGGTACTGAGTGTACAAAAGGCTAATGCTATAAGGTTTATTTTGACTATAAAAGAGTTTATAGATTTGAATATAAGGTGCCTCATGTAAATATGCTTCCTAGTTACAGGTACACAAACTCTAATTTGAAAGAATCCACAAATGGCTAGCTGAGAAGTTAACAGATCTCTATCATTCGTCTGTGTGTCTTTCTTCCCTCACCTCAGTTATTTTTACATGAAATTATTATTTCAAATGAAAATCATGATCATGTGCCTTTTGGGAGACATGGTTGCTCTAGAGGTATATAGTTTGTAATTACCCTCCTTGGTAATAACCTTCCTGTGGAACTGAATAAAAATTTTTCTGTTTTATTTGTAGAGATTATGATTTGAGGTATACAGTAACTTTAATGTTCTATTCTTGGAATCTACTCTATCTCCCATGTTTAAACATTCTTAGAGCCATTTGTGGGATTCACTGACAAATTTATAGTCTCAAGGGAGAGTTTCAAGAAGTATCTATATGTATACTCATGGTTGGGGTTCTAGAGGCATTACATCTAAATATTTATGACTTTTCATCCACCGAGGTAGGTAGCATTAAATATACAAGCACAGCATTATTTCTCTTTAAATATCTATTTTGGAGAGAAACTTTGAGGCCGTATCACAGTTTATATCATGCAACTAATATTTATATTTCCCAATCCACTACAAAATCATTGCTAAGCAGAAGAGAGCAGTTATTTGGCCTTTATGTTCCATTGTATGCCTTTTTCCCCTCTTCCAGTTTTATGCATTGATAAGACTACAGATTGGCACCCTGCTGCCTGAGAAGTTCCATTTATCCATAGTCATTGCAGTGCAGTAAACCCTGATTTAAAAGAACATTTAAATCTCTCCAGTAAGTGTCAACAGGAAGGCATGGGATAGCAGAGACTCCTTATGGAGTGGACTGGCCACATGAACTGTCCTCCAGCCACTCTTTATTTAGATGGGAAGTGGCATGGTCCTCTGAACGCTGCAGGCTGGAAATGATCCCCAGGGCACATGCAATCTGTGGAAAGGAATACATCGGACAGTGCAACATGGTGAGGGCTTTCAATTTGCTGTGGTTGCTGTATTTTTAACAAGACACCCGGAGCTTCGATTAGGAATAACCTATCATTAGAGTTGTTCCTTTAAAAAATGTTGATGAATAAACCAAATGTGGGTTTAAAATGCCAACTTATTTTTCACTTTGATATTGGTGCTTTATTAAGTGATACCATAGTTTCTCTCTCTTTTCCCTGTTACTTTAAAAAGAATTTTAAAATTGTGTTTGTATATAAGGTCAGTCTGGCATAGAATTTCTGAAAGTAACATTAATAGGATTTCTAAAGAAGATGTCAGAAAGACAAAATTGGATATTCTGTGCACTTTCAGAGAAGGACTATTTATGTTTGAATTTCATAACAGGCTTACATTTCTTTTCTATTGATTCCCTTGCATATCTACATAATTTAATCCTGTCTATTGTCCCAGATCTCTTGTGGCTACTTTACCTGTTACCTTTTTTGGGATTTTGTTCTTTATGTTTTACAGTTACCTTTGGACCAGAAGATATATGGTATTTTTATTCACTTTTTTCAGTGTTTTAAAATAAGGTTTGTTCATTTATTCATTTTATCCATTCATTTCCTATTGTCGTATAGTTCTAACCATATATATAGTACTTTAAATATTTTCTTATGTTATTATTTAACACAATAATAAATTCTTATCTAAAGAAAAGATTATTTTACTTTATTTTACTTAAAGGAAAGAGAATTTATTGGCAGGATATTGAGTAGCTTGTAGAGTATATGGAAGGGGAGAGCCAAGTTAGGAACTGGCAGGAGCGAGGAGGGACAAGACAGCTGCCTGCACAGTCTGATAGGACACATCTGGCTGCTGCCACTGGATGCCCACATGGGCAGCGTGTTGTAAATATCACCCTACCAGTTGGTAAGTTGGCATGAATTTTCCATGAAACACTTGACTCCCATTTGCAGCATCATATCTACTTTTTATGCACCTAATTATATTTTTCCTTTCACTTTTATGTTTTTTTTTTTCTAAAACTGCCACCTAAATACCTTTCCACTCCGTTAAATGTATGGAGTCAAGATAAATTTCTCATTCTTGCTCTACAGTTTAAGATGTATAAGAAGTAAACACTTCCATGGAATAGGGCTTAATTTGGGGCTCAAATGTTTTGTTTTCCTCCTGAGATGTTTTTGAATGGGTAAGACTACTCTGGTTTTGGATGCAGCAACTTTTCTCCTGGCATGGAAGAACTAAGGACTTTGATAAACAGTTTCCCATTGATAGTATAATATAATGAGGGGCCCAGTCTGCTCTTGTGAAAATTGGCTGAGCGGCAGCAGCCCATCCCAGCTGTGTGTGAGTAGCTCTGCTGTTAAAAGTACACCTGCTGGGAATTGTTGGCACATGCTCATAGCATATGCTCTGTGGGGCAGGTGCTTTTAATTCCAAGAGGAGCTTTTCTCCCACATCTGCAGATGCAGAGCAAAGATGCAGCAGGACTTTAGAAAACAGGAGTGTTTCTACTGACATTTTATTCATTGCTTTGTTAGTCCCGCAAATGGAGCAACTTCTGGTTGTTTGTAAGCAGAAAAACAAAACATTCAAAACCAAAAACCTAATTAGTACTTTTGTCCTTTATATCCCTAGGATGCCCTAGGGAGTAGAGGTGGCAGGCATCTTTATCTTCACCCACTGGCACATTAGCAGCTTATGCAACTTAGGAAGTCACTGGGAGATGAGTCCTAAAAGCCTGAATTTCAGGATGGGGAGGAGATAAGAAGCAGAGAACTTTGGGAGACCATGGGGCATTTAGTCCTGGCATAGACACAGAATGGATATTCACAGGAAGATTCCTGAGGCCAGATATGCAGGAGAGCACACATTGTCACAAGGGGTGTGGTGGGAAGAGAGGTGCTGGATGCCTCAGACAGACTTCTGTGCTTGGCAGATTGACTGAGTGTTGACTCTGAATACTTTGTGGTCCAGTCCATAATAGGCCAGTCACTCCTGCCTGATGCATCCCTGTTGCACTGTTCATAGAACCTGTATCATATGGGGAAGCTTCAAGGCTGGTAGGCTTTTCATCAAGTAATCATCATTCCATGTTCCTACGTATCCTTGAAATCAAAACCAGGCAATATGTGTGTTTTTGGTTTTGTTTTACAAAAAGGCATACAATGAGACGAATTCTTAAGATAATGCACATACAGAATCATCAATAAAGTTTCAAAGAGTTTATGGAGAAAAGGTATTTTCCTTTCTTGTAAAAAATATGTTATATATATATATATAATATGCTGATCTGCATTCACCTTAGGGCTTAGCCTCTTATTTTATGAATTTTCAGGCTGTGATTTGTGTTGGATGGTTAAGCTCTAAAATAATGCAAATAGCCCCAATCTTTAAATATAGCGGTGCTAAGTTGAACAAGTAACACAATACAGAAAATGCTGATATGAATACTTAGTAATAATACAAAAGTTCCTGCTAAATTATATATGTGTATCACTGCCTGACTAGAAACCCCACTTTTCTTTTCTAATCCAGCACAAAATCAAACTCTGATTCTACAACCAGTCTTTTTAAAGGGCAAAAATGACTCAACACCTTTGTTTTGTATGGAAAACTTTTTTTTTTACACTAACTGCAAAAGTGCTTTAAAAAAAGGCTTATTCAGGATAGATAAGCATGTACTCCTTTTTTAACTTGCTGGAAGACTTGCCCCTCCAAACTAGCACCCCCAAAAGACAACTTCTTTCAGAAACGGGGTGTTTTACCTAAACATAGTAGCTTACATGTTAGCCAGCAGTAGGTCGGCACTAGTGTTTTCCACGGTTATCACCTTTGACAGGTGATGTGCATCTATAGATAGTGGAAGCCACCCCATGGGGAGGTGTTAATAGCAGCATGGTTTCACTTTTGGTAATCAGGTAATCATGTGTATATACTTAGATTCGCATTATTTTAACATTTCTCTGCTACTCTGCACTTCAGGTTCGTTAAGCTATTTTAATAATTACTGGGGTTATGGCAAACACCAATGGAAATGTATATGGCAACTGCTTTCCTGAGCAAGTGTGATTTGTTTTATGGCTGTTCAAGTTATAAAATTGTTCTTACATTGTAGGTAAACAAAATCTTGATGTTTTTAAAGGTCACTGTAACTTAAGGTTCAAATTTCTGGCACAGTTTTATTAGTATTCACTTCGGAAGCTAATAAGATACCATGGTTTTCTATGTTACTCCCATTGTAACATTAGTAAAGTGACTTTCAATAAAAGATTTATGTTATTTTGATGCACGACTCTTCTTTTTCTCCCAGCTAGTTTCTCTTTCAGAAGCTTTGTTAGGGGTACAGTCAAGGGATTGTTTCTTTCCTGTTCACTGGTGTCCCAGAAGGGGTCACTAACATGATGAGAAATAGAACCCTTTAGCAAAGCCTGAGTGCTCGATTTGTTGCAGTTTCCTCATCTGGATGGCAGAGTTAGTTTACTTATTTATCTATTTGCCTCTCCTTGTAAGCACTTCCTCTCTCACCCTAGTGAGGATCAATTTCCTATATCCTGTCCTGTAGACCAGGCAGTGGTGCTTAGTTAATAAGGTCACCTGTGCTGCATTCTAAAGCACTGAGCCTAGGATGGGCTCATGAGTTCATTGCCTAAAAACTGTTCCACCCTGGCTTTTTCATCTTCCAGGCAGGCATTTTACCTACCCGTCATTATTCTGGCATTTGCGGGGTCCTTGCCATCTGTTCATAGGCTGCATAGTTAATAAGTTATAAGTAGTCAAGGTATTGTTTTAATGTGAGAAAAAGAGAAGGAAGTCACTGATGAAGGGTTTGTACATTTAGTATGAGATTTTAAAAGTTTATGGTGATTACACATAGCTCCATTTCTTGCATTTATAATATTTTAGTCATATAATAAGTCATTTAGATGAACACTGAAACAGTAACTTGGCTGAGCCAAAGCAAAGTCTAGTTCACAGATGGCAGCCAGCTCACGGACTTGATGGTACCACCTGGAACATCATGCTGAAGGACAGTCTAAACTCCAATTTGGCTCAGTAGAAGCAAGAGCTTTAATTTAATATGACTACTGTGGTGCAAATCTACGCCAACTATCCCCAGGAAGCACCAGGTCTCTAGCAGCCACATTCCTATGGAAGTGCACGAAATGTGTTGAAAGTACTTCATAAATCATGGATCTCTTGAAACACGAGTAAAGCACACATCTCCAAAATAAAATTAAATCCTAATGAGGGTGATTTGATGAGCTTAATTCTCCAAATAGTTGAAGTATTCAAGCTTGAGCTCACAGCTTTACCACGCTCCAACTAGATTCTTTAAGAAAAAGTAAACAGACCAGGAAATAATTTTAAAGTAAAGTAGTGGGTGAGGCTACACTAGAAGTATACAATGAATTAAACACAACCCAACATAAAATAGAAATAAGGCAACGGGAGATTTCACTTGTAATGAAGACTGGCTGTAATTAAAGGAGATGAATACATCAAATTTGTCAACGGGAAGGAAACTTTTTCTAACTGCAGGGACATACTGAAAACTATGCTGCATGCTTTTGGAAAGAATGGGTGAAAGCAGAAGGGGAGGAGATAAAGAGATTCGTTTTGAGGTATCATCAATAATTAAAACGGAATTAACTGAATGATGTCTGATATGGTTTGGCTCTGTGTCCCCACCCAAATCTCATCTCGAATTGTAATCCCCATGTGTCCAGGGAGGGACCTGTAAGCCTTACATCGAGGGAGGGAAGGGATTGGATCATGGGGGCGGTTTCCCCCATGATGTTCTTGTGATAGTGAGTTCTCATGAGATCTGATGGCTTTATAAGCATCTGGCACTTCCCTGCTTGCATTTCCATCTCCTGCTGCCTTGTGAAGACGGTGCCTGCTTCCCCTCCTGCCATAATTATAAGTTTCCTGAGGCTTCCCCAGCCATGTGGAACTGTGAGTCAAACCTCTTTCCTTCATAAATTACCCAGTCTTGGGTAATGTCTTTATAGCAGTGTGCAAACAAACTAATATAATGTCAGAGGGATGCTTTTGTATTCACCCCAAAGCCAATTCAGAACCACAATTGATGCAGCACACCTTGGGACTTGTTCAGATATGGCCCATATCCTTCAGCAAGGGCCTTCTCTACTGCTTATCCTCAACCAGGAAATTACCATTTCCTTAAACTATGATTTCCTCAGAGGACCCTGGTGAGTTGAAACCAAACAGCAGGTGCTAGGACACTGAAGGTGAGCTCCCTGCCTCCTAATCCTCTGAGCCCCTTTTTGGCCCTTTTCTAGATAGCCCAGACTCAAGCAGAGCTTTGTGGCCTCACAGACAATATATGGAGATGCAATCTATAGTCACTGTGTAATATATAGCAGGCTGCTTCACATTCTGATATGTAACCTGGGCTAACTAACTTGCCATAGTTATATGTTAGGTTTGAATAATATATATTTTAACAATATTTTTAAAAATTAATAGTGAAATGAGGCTAAAGATGCTTAGAGAAAATGTTTTATTTCCATTAGTTGACAACTAGTTGTTCAGTTGAATGGTAAGTTTCACACTGCATCCTAAAATAAGACAGATACTCTGCTGGCAAGTAGAAAATAGACTAATTTCATTTTTTATCTGTTAAGCTCTGTTGATAAAAAAGGCAAACCAGGCCAGTTTTAAATTTAAGAAACAGAAACATTGTCAGTGCTTCTTGTATCAACACACTTCATATTCAGAACTACTCCCAAGAGATAACATATTATCTCCTTTTCAAAGATGGGGAAACTGAAACTTGGCATTATCTATAATGACCAAACCACATAGTAAGAGGCACAAGCCAGCATTAGAATTCAGATCTTACTTGAAAGTGTACAGCTTAAAATTTTTTTAAAAATTCCTTCCATTATAAATGTAGTACCTGCTTACTGGAGAATGTTTGGAAAAGCAGTAAGAAGGAAGAAGATGAACTCATGATCCTGACTCCCAGTGGTAGCCAGATCAATGTTTTGGTACATACTTTCCAATACTCTGCTATGTATATTTTTTAAAGTGTGAATACATGGTATATCAAAATGGATGTATCAGTATTTTAAAAACTAAAATCTGATTTTAAAAGGAAAGCATATAGAAAATCTGAAAAATACTGAAATATATAAAGAAAATTAAAGTCATCTAGAATTCCATTAATCCAAAATAAACATTGTTAATATTTTCATATATTCCCTTAGTCTTTTTCTATCAATTTTCTTTTTATATAGTTAAGCTTATAATGTACAAGATTTTTAAGGAGAGTTAACAAAGGTTTAAATAGATGACAAAAAGGGACTTGGTGACAGATAGTATTTGCCAATCAAATTATTCAACAGGTTTTGAAGGGCCTGTGCTAAACTTCTACTAAGGTGAATCCTGACATGGATTACTGGATTACCTTTTTTGTTGTTTTATTTCACCCAAGTGCGTCTATGTCATTTACCTAAGTTTTTATGTGTGGAGTATTCTTTGTAGGAGAGGAAAGATAACAGCTGTAGTCTGATTAACAGTTTTTAGTGTCTCACAATGAAAAATAAATAATGTGACTTAAACATTTTGCATACTTAAATTTACATAGAGTTTTAGCAAGAAAATAAGGCATGACTGATAATGGCTCAGGAAAGTTCTAAATGGTGTAACAGACTAGATCTTATTAAAGTTCCAAAGAATTTATTATCAAAACTAACACAAAACTTCAGTTGTACATAAAGTAATAAACTTTACAACAGCTGTTGAGAGAAAGTCGTGATGTAAGTTTATACATATTACCGAAGGCAAAGAGGACAAGCAAAGGAGAGCTCCAGTTGGAATGTTGATTACATTCATGCAGCTTCCTCTTGATTTAAACACTCATGACACATTGAATGAACTGAAAGAAAAATCAGCGTTATATGACAGACCTCAAAGCACTTATACGGCACAGCCTATTTCTGGCAGCTTACATTTGGTTTTCTAATTTGAACATGAGTAAAACAACCCCTACAACTTTCTAAGATATGAGTAAATGATAGATGGAAAAGTTTCCTTTTTTTTAGGGAAGCAGTCTAATATAAAATCCATAGGGTTTCTCACATCAAAACTTCTTAGAGAAAGCAGATATAACTTCAATGGATAAATAATTTAAATAATTATTTGAATAATTATTTAAATTCCAAATAATATCCAAGACTAGAAATGGCCGTGGTCAAAGACACTTACCACAAACACAAACAACTGGAGTTTATACTGTTGTATTACGTGGGGATTTCCAAACCGCACAGTATTACCCCATTACTCTAATGGAACACCTTAAACAGTTTATTGCCTTAAAATCTGCTTTATTAAAATAAATTGTAGCATGCAAGTGTATGTATGCACAGAAACAGAACAGCTAAGCCTTCAGATACCTGAGATTAGAAATACCAGTATCTGCTGTGAAATGTTGGCTTCCCCGCTAAACATAAAGCAATAGATTCTGCTCTATCAGTGTTCCCTACACTACTAAGGTATTGTGCACTGCCAACCCTTGCAGCTCTATTGCAAGGTCAAGGTGATTATCCCTATTTTAGAGAAAAGGAAAATAAGGATCAGGATGTTTAGAAATCTTTTAAGTAGCCCCATCTGAAGTCAAAGCCCATGGTCTTTCTTTCCATTCCCCAGGCAGCCTTCTGATCTTTAGAAACAGCAAGGGGACTGTCAACTAAGAAGTTAACGCATGTTAAAGAGAACACACCCTTAAGCAGGTAAAATAAGCATATTCACACACACATACTAAGCTTTTAAAAGTGTACTTATAACTGTAGCAGCTGCTAAACCAAAAATACATGCATCTTATATTTTGTAATGGAGAATGGAATATTCAGTGATTACAGTCATTTCAATTCTACAAGTTTTTGTTTTGTTTCGTTTTTTGTTTTTAAATCAATGGCTGAGCAAAAACTGAAGAAACAAGTAACCAATCTCTCTAGCTTTGTTATATACATCCAGCTAATGCCATCAAAGATGGCACTAGGTTATGTTCACACTGATTACATGGCCTTACCCTACCCTTGTTTAGTGTGGCTGTTTAGTAAATAACTTGTTTTAAATTGTGATTTGGCCGGGAGCAGTGGCTCACGCCTGTAATCCCAGCACTTTGGGAGGCCTAAGCGGACAGATCACAAGGACAGGAGATCGAGACCATCCTGGCTAACACAGTGAAACCCCGTCTCTACTAAAAATACAAAAAAACTTAACCAGGTATGGTGGCACATGCCTATAGTCCCAGCTACTCAGGAGGCTGAGGCAGGAGAATCGCTAGAACCCGAGACGTGGAGGTTGCAGTGAGCTGAGATTGCGCCACTGCACTCCAACCTGGGCAACAGAGCGAGACTCTGTCTCAAAAAAAAAAAAAATTGTGATTTAAGTTGGTGCCTGCCTTATGCCCTCAACGAAGAACATAGGTATGCAAAGCTATTGAGCTGTTATCTATTCTCAGTGACTGACATGATTTGTTTACAGAAGACAAAAGCAGATAGTATATCTGCATAGTGTTTTTGAAGGGCATTTCTAATAGAAATCTTACAATGGCTCAGTGAAAAAGGCATTACTACTACATCTTCTTTATTCATATAGTGTCACAGCAATTAAGAAACCTCCGTGACCCAGCTAATAAATACAACAAGCTGGGTCTTGAACCCAGGTCTCTGAATGCAAATCAAACCATGGTCTCACTATAGTTAAGACTAATAAATGAAATTAATAAATTCTGGATGATAACTCTTTCTAACTTTTGAATCCCTTATGTCTCTGGCATCCTTAAGATATTCTTAACAGCTAATTTCAAAGGGATACCCATCTGGTGTACATCCTTTTCATCTACTGTATCTCTTAATTTCTAAGACTTACATCATCATATGGGAAATTCACAACACCTTGCTGAGCAGTATCCCGTCTTCGAAAGCTGTCTGTAAAACAACACAGTAAAATTTATGGTTTTTCTTTAAATGGTTTTTCTAAAATCATAAAAGTTAGTTATTTTGGCATTGAATTCACATTGCAGTAACATTTAAATTGTGCAACCAATTAACATAAACAAAAGACCAAAGCAAAGAAGCCAACTATATGAATAGTAAAAGATTTAATATGCAACAAAGTAACAGGCAGAAGTTGGCCAGCTGTGTTTTTTGTTTTTTTGTTTTTTTAGATCTGGAGAAAATACCTTACCCAAAGTCAGTAAAAGCTGTGCAACTTCCATGGCCATTACTTCATTGTGATAAAAGCACCGAATTTCTAGCTTCTTAACAACAAAGATACTGCTTAAGAAACAGATAAAGAGTCCCCAATATAACAAATGGGCTGTAATCAGTTTCTCTACCATTTCAGCTCTGCCCCATAGAAAAGGATTTTATTTTAATTTCACTCTTTCCAAATATTTCACATTCTGGGGAAAAATTCATTATTATCTGATCAAAAATGCACAAGTTAGCTGATTGTGTTTTAGAACATTTTAGTAAAATTTAATTGTTTATTTTAATGGCAGATTACTTACTAATCTAAAATAAATTCTGGAAAAAAAACCAAAAAATTATTTTGCCAGATATGCTTAATAGTAATCTGAAAAAAACTACTAAAGCAAGAAAAAAATTGGGAAGAATAAAAGTTGAGAAGCACTGAGAGATGAAATGTAATAAAAACTGTGTCTTGGCTTGTGGTGATGACACGACCTTATAGAACTCACCTGTAAGAGCCCTCAGTTTGACGCAGCAGGCGATGTAGTCGTCGAAGGTGATCTTTCCATTGGTGCTGTATCGTTTTGCAATTGAATTCACAGCCTGGGGACTCAACCTAAATCCTAAAAGAAAAGCCATCCAGTAAAAAGGTTAAAGGATTGCAGAAGCTCATTAAAAAATAAAATAATCAAGCACTATTTTATAAGACTGCAGACTCATATTAATTATGAACACACACAATTTCTAAGAAAACAGAAACTGCCTTCAGGTAGCAATTATTTATTTATTTATTTATTTACGAGAGTGAGTCTCACTCTGTCGCCCAGGCTGGAGTGCAGTGGTGTGATCTCGGCTCACAGCAACCTCTGCCTCCTGTGTTCAAGTGATTCTCCTGTCTCAGCCTCCCGAGTAGCTGGGACTGCAGGTGCATGCCACCACGCCCAGCTAATGTTTTTGTATTTTAGTAGAGTCGGGGTTTTACTGTGTTGCCCAGGCTGGTCTCGAACTCCCGAGCTCAGGCAATCCACCCTCCTTGGCCTCCCAAAGTGCTGGGATTACAGGTGTGAGCCACTGCACCCAGCCTAGCTTTAAAAATAAAAATCAACTTACTTCTACCAATGAATGGAGAGTTCTAGTAAGCCATACCTACCCATTGTTGTCAGGGCCTTCTGCAATTCTTGTGGATCTACTGTTCCACTCCTGTCAGTGTCAAAACTGATAAAGTGTTGTCTCCAGCCATTCAGTACAGCCCAGAGTTCTTTAAATTCATTGAAACCCATTGTGCCAGACATATCTCTCTGAACTGTAATCAAGGATTAGAGCTGTATTTTGCGATATTTTCTAAGGATTAAATGAAAGATCAAGGATAAGGGGAATTCAATATTCAATGGCTAAAAAAGTTATTGTAGATTATTCTTGGTATGATGTAAAATTAATGATTTAAAAATAGAAAGGGGCTATGGAGAAAAAGCTCAAGTGCCAATTTTTACTGTGGGGAAAAGATAACTTACATGACTTGATTATAAGGAAATAGTGTTGCCATTGTGAACCACTTATAAAAAGCGGTCTTGTTACTGGAACTAGGCTGTACTTTGTGGGTGCTTCAGGCTATGCTGTTTGCCCTTCTGTCCTAGCATCATCTCTGGTACTAATATTCCCTTGTTTAGTCCCCCCAGACAAATGAGGTGGGATGGAATGCACTGGATAGTCAGCACTACCTAAACTCAGTTCAACAACTGGGATGTGAAAAATGCCATCACTTGCAGAGGAATCAATGTTAAAGAAAAAAAGCTGTCCTGACACTCTGGACTCTGTACTTGTTCTATAATACTCTGATGTTTCCTTAAATTCCTGAACAACATTCTGTTTACTAAACTTCTTTTCTTCCTTTATTCACACCAAATTCCACCCTATAATAGAAGCTAATTATTTCAGAAAGCTTTTTAGTGATCATTTATTACTTTGTGTTTACTAGATATTAATTCTAAGATGAATTCCTTTAGAATTTTAGAAAAAATTATTCTAGACAACAATCAAGGTAAAGGATACATCCAGCATTGAAACCATAAGCCGGCAAGTCTCCAGGTTAAAAGCTGTTAAATCAAGAAAAGTACATACATATTAACACAAATCCAAAAATTCACATTACACTGGATACATTCAAATTAATTAGAAATATGATTATTATACACTTTTATTTTTATATGCTATCAATTTACGTGTGACTAATCATATGGAACTTCAAAGTAGCCTTTTCTCCATAAAGAAGATTTTTTGCTAGGAACCCAAATTTGATTTAAATAACTTTGACAGAATTCCTTTTAAAAAGTATTACATAGTCCGGGTATGGTGGCTCACGCCTGTAATCCCAGCACTTTGGGGGGTGCCGAGACAGGCGGATCACCTGAGGTCAGGAGTTTGAGACCAGCCTGGCCAACATGGCAAAAACTCGTCTCTACTAAAAATACAAAAATTAGCCAGGCCTGGTGGCACACACCTGTAATCTCAGCTACTCAGGAGGTTGAGGCAGGAGAATTGCTTGCACCTGGGAGGAGGTGGTTACAGTGAGCTGAGATCATGCCACTGCACTCCAGCCTGGGTGACAGGGCAAGACTCCATCTCAAGAAAAAAAAAGTATTACATAGTACTGTTCATACTTGCTTGCTTTGAAACTGTAATATAGCGAGTTCAAGTCACCATAATGAACCATAATGTATTATATCCAACGTGGTGGGTGGGAAGTCAGGGTTGCTTTGTTCCTACTCATAAATGACTATAAATTGCTGGTTTTGCTAATTTTGTGTCTGATTACTTGTTTTTCTATTTTCCCTTCAATGTCAGGTACTGAGCAGTAACCTCCTACCTCAAATAGTCTATGACCTCTTAGCTTATATATGAAACCAGATAAATATGGTTGTTAGAATTATGTGTTAAATAAGAGTACTCTAGATAAGACCCCATGACCAATTCAGTGGTGGCCACTATTCAGAAGCCTTTTTAATTTACCTACAGTTTAGGAGTATTATGAGGGCATTTTGGTACCTCACTTATGTAACCAAACCAGAGCATATGCAATGGGTGTGGTTACTGGTAACCTAAGCATTAGGAAATTAAAAACCACCTCTTACATTGAATTAATGGGAATCAATGACTGAAGAAATTGTACAGGTACAAAGAAGCTATAACGCTAAATGGCAGAAGTGACAAGGGTCACGTGGGAAAAGCTGGTATAAATTCTGCAAGCTTGTTAACACACAGAACTAACATTTTTAACAGCTCTTTCTAGCTTCATATTTTTTCTCAAACCAAACTGAAATTAAAACACAACTGCGCTCATTACTGTAATGTCTCCCAACGGTGCAAACTATAGGTTTTACACATTTAATAGATTCCTGTGTTTGGCATATGCTTTACTGGAAATAAAAGACTAGTGACTATTTCTATTTTGGTCCTTCAATCTCCATTTGATCCACAGATAATATTCTCTGAGGTGAGAGGAGGAGGAAGCACTTTTTACAGTTTGGGAAAGAGCTGGTAGATTCTTCATTCTGACTTTTAAGTTGTGTGGAGGTATGAAGTCCCTCTAATCTGGAGCTGTAGTTCTCCACACTTGTGCTTATCAGAATCAAAGCTTTAAAAGATTCTGATACCTGGGCTGCACCATAGAACAATTAAATCAGGAACTCTGAGTGTGGGACCCAGGTATTTGTATTTTTAAAAAGCTTTTCAGATGATTCTAGTGAGCAGCCAAGGTTGAGACCACCATTCTACTCAAAGTGTGATTCCTGGACCAGCCATATTAGCATCACCCAGGAGCTTGAAGAACTGCAGAATCTCAGCCCTTACCCTACACCAATAAAATCAGAAGCTGAATTTTAGCAAATGTGCAGGTGATATATATTCATGTTAAAGAAGCTGGTTCAACCTGAACCAGCATCACATGGAAACCTGTTAGAGGTGAAATTCTCAGGACTCACTCCAGACCTCTGAATGAGAAACTCTAGGGCATGACCCAGCAATCTGGTTTTTGTAAGCTTTCCAGGTGATGCCAATGCTGCTCAAGTTTAAGAACTGCTCTGGACGGCCTGACAACCACAGCGCAGAGCCAACTGTGTTGGGCTCACATGAAGGTATTGAAGGGGCTATGAGGCAGACAGCTTCTCTGTCTCTTAATGAATGGCACCCCCATCCACTCAGCAGTAACCCAAGCCAGAAACCTGGGAGCCTCCTCAATTCCCTCTTCACCAATAATCAATCACCTTCTAAACAGCTGTAGAGTCCATTTCCAGCCCCACTATCTCCTTAGTTAGCATTTCTCTCACCTGTATGATTCCAGCAGCTCCCTAATGGGCATCCCTGACTCTTGTTTTACTTCCATGTCCCCCAATTTATTAGTCTTTACAGTCAGGGGTAGTATGTGCTCTCCTATGCAAAACCCAGTATCAGTGATCTACTGCTCTCAGGATAAAGTCCAAGCACCTTAACTGGCACATAAGGTAACACACTTATTTTGCGAGTCAGGCTCATCTCTTACTCTTGTTCAACCCCGTACACTATCTTCATGGAGAATTTCTCAATTTCTTGACTGAACCACGCTATTTCTGGGTCTTCTGCACATGCTGTTCTAACAACCTAGGACACAACTTCCCCATCCCACTCACTTCATGGTCGGCCTCATTTCTACTCAGCTTAGGTATCAATTCTGCAAGGAAAACTTTCCTGACTCCTGTCTGGGTTATGTGCCCATTCTATGTGATTCCACAGCCTCTCTCTTTACTTATCCCAGTGCTTTTCCCAACACCCAGGCATTGATTGTGGCTACAGAGCCAGCACCTAGCTCATAGGAAGTATTCACTAAAAATGCACTGGTATGGATGGATGGCACCAAGTTCTCACCCCCACGCAGGAAGCTGTAGAGCCCTGCACTTTATATATACAACCCTCTTAGATCGTCTAAGAAGGAATGTTTTTTGAATAAAATTTTCTGATCTTTACTAATGCTCAAAAATTAATGTATAATCTTAAATCAAAAAGCCAATGAGGCTACAGGGCTATAATTTTTCTGACATAGAAAATTTTCCATATTCATTAACTCAACAGCCACTGTTAAGTACTTATTATGTTCAGGGCTCAGGGTAACAGGAACTTTGCAGATACAGTTGTGAAACTGCATACTGTCCTAGCTGACAGTCTAAGGAAAAGATAAGTCACATACACATACAACCCTAATCATGGTAGAGTGCTGAATTATAATGGAGGGGCCAGAAAGTACCAGAAGGGATTGAGAAGTGAGAAGCTCCTTCCCAGTAAGAGAATCAAGAAAGACTTTATGGAAGACATAGAATTTAAGCCAAGCCTTGAATGACAAGAATGATGGGGGCATTTGGTGACAGCTAAGGACCAGCATAAGCAAAGAGAGAAGTAGAAGGCCTAGGACAGGCAAAGCGTAAGTGAATAGCTCAATATGACTTTCAAAGAGTACAAAAGGAGTGGGAGAAAATATGTTTGGTCAGGGGAGAGTGCATTACAGAGGACCCTGAATTCCTTCTAAGCTGTTAGTGAAGACTGAGGAGGAGAGGGACAGATCAGGAAGATCAGGAATCTGGTCATCTTTTGTGAGAAGGATCTGAAAGGGCAATGAGATGGCAGTGAACAAAAGTGAATGAACAAAAAATACACCATTCTAGACAGTTCCAATGAACTAGAACGCTGATGTCCAATAAGTTTTGGTAAGGAAAACTCTTTCTCAATTTTGTTAATAATATAGCTTTTATTAGTGTTAATTCTATTTTAAATAATTAAAATTATAAGTATTATATATTAGTTACGTAAATGTAACTACATATAATTATAACTATAAATTATAATTAAAATTATTAATTCAACATTTTGAAATTATTTAAATTAAATGTTAATTTTAATAATTTCCAAAGAATCTCTGCTGTAATTTACCTTTACTCTTTTTCTTCTCTTCTGTTCATTCTACTAGAATGCCTCAAACATCTTTTCTTCTCACAGAAATATACAATATAATGGACCTAGAAGGAAAGCCCTACCTCCAGCTGTTTCTCTCAACCTTATCACAGACGAACAACTAAATTCAGGGGAAAAAGAGAAGCTGAATTACAATCTTACTGACTGGAACACAACTTCTCTCACCAACTCCACCTCTAGGTATGACTGCTTCCTTTTAAACTGGTTAAGAAGGGCCCATAGGCTCTGAGCTGGAGTATCCCACCTGCTCATCCAATTCGGACCTGTGCTTTTTGGTTTGGAAGTTGGGTTTAAAAGACTAATGGCCATATAATATCTGCATTACAAAACACTGACACCTCATAGGCAGGATGGTTCTGTGGTTTAGTACGGCCACCAGAGAGTAGGCAAATGGATTCAATCACATAGGCCCCATGATTCAGGAAATGCTTTCTCTTTAATGCATTGATCTAAGGCCATCACTAAATGTGGCTTTCTCAATGAAATTTTAAAAGGACTGCTCTCTAACAATATACAACCCATTTTGTTAGTCAGATTCTAAAATCTGCCACACCTCATCTACTGAAAGGATGTAGAATAACAGGCCATGCTGTGATCTCACTGCACTTTGATAAACCCTGCTAATAGGCAGGCCTACCTTGTTTACCAGCTCAATTGCGTAACAATTAACAATTTAAATGTACTGCCTACACAGTAAAGAATAACATCCCCTAATCCAAAAAGTGCTTATTTTGTTTAGGACTAGATTAAATAACAGGAACTTGAAAGGTTCTTCGTTTGTATTAATTCCTCCAATTAGGAAAGAGTAATAGGATACTAAAGTCACATAAAACAAAGGATAATGAAAACAAATGCAAAGAGTTCAAAGACAGCCATCTAATACATGCCATGTCAAATAGTTTTTTTAAAAAGGCCACTATAAATTCACAGCTGTGAATTCTAGTTTGAACATTTTAATCCACAGCTAACCATGAAATTGGGTCTTCAATTTGATGTTTTGTCTCAATTAACAACTGGCAAAGAAGTTGGCAGGTAATGTATTTGAACTAAGACATTATTCTCTACCCTGGAAATCTATCATGTTCAAGATCTAATTTCAAGAGGAACCACTTCATATGTGTTGGATGATGAGAAGCCCCCAGTTGGGATGCAGCAATTTTTTGGATTTTTTGAGACAGGCTGTCACCCAGGCTGGAGTGCAGTGGCACAATCTTGGCTCACTGCAACCTCCGCCTCCGGGGCTTGTATAATCCTCCCACCTCAGCCTCCTGAGTAGCTGGGACCACAGGTGCATGCCACCATGCCTGGCTAATTTTTAAATTTTTTGCAGAGACAAGGTTTCACTATGTTGCCCAGGCTAGTCTTGAACTCCCGGGCTCAAGCAATCCTCCCACCTCAGTCTCCTAAAGTGCTGGGATTACAGGTGTGAGCCACTGTGCCCTGCCAGGGATGGAGCATCTTTGCAGTATTTCAACTACTCTCAGCTCATGGCAGAGTGTTCAAAAGGCAGGGGTAGGGTAAGGGCTGAATTATGGAGCAGCAGGTCCAGTAAGTAGAAAGGCCACTTCCCACTTAGCCTGAATACATTCTATGAAGTGGAAGAGGAAAGACCTGAGGGATGTCATGGCAACCACTTATGTTAGCAGGAGCATGCCCAAAGCTCAGAGACCAGGAGTGCAGGATAGGCCATTCAGGGACCAGGGGTGCAGGGCAGCAACTCAAAGCCCTAAGTGCCACCAGGTCAGGGCAGAGTAGGCTCTTGGCTAATAACAGTAAATATCAGTTCCTAATGTCAGTTAATGACCCCTGACCTGGCAGATTCCATTTCAGCACCCTACCTTGTCCTCTGTGAAGGAGGCCACCCAAACTGTCTCACTGGTTCTAGGTACACAAAACCCAAATCTGAGAAATCCACTAAATTGGCAGGTAGGATGGAATAATTTATTATTATTATTATTTTAAAGACAAGGTCTTGCTCTGTTGCTCAGGCTGGAGTGCAGTGGTACAATCATAGATTACTGCAGCCAAAAACTCTTGGCTTCAAGCGATCCTCCTGCCTGGGCCTCTGAAGTACTGGGATTACAGGTGTGAGCCACTGTGCCCAGCCTGGAGTGATTTAAAAACTGTTTTCAAATCAACATTTTGAAATAGTACTGTATTTTAGCTTTCGGAATTCTAAACTTTGCTAGATCCGACAAGCTCAGTTTTCTTGAAGGCTGTAATCACAAGTAACAGCTAAGATAGGAAACACAAGAGTACATTTAGACAAACTTTGGGACTGTCAACTTACGTTTGTATCCTCCAGCAATGCCAGACTGTGTCAGACATCTCTGCAATTCATCAGCATCTATCTGCCCATCCTTTTGAAAAAAAATTAGAGGAATCATAATAGTGATTTGTACTTTCAAGTTGTTTACCTTCAGCATTCAATGAAGCAATAACAACAAAGAAAATCAGTATCTTTTTTTTATTTAAAAGGAATGCCTTTTTTTTTATTAAAAGGAATGCCTTCCAAAAGTGGGCATTCTTTTCCTTAACCCACTTCCAAAAGTAATTTAATGATGAAAGAAAGAGTCTGTCTTGGCAACTACTCTTCTCTCAATCTGAGCTAGCAAACTGCTACAGCTAAACATTTTAAAATATTTTTTTGAGGGGGGTGGAGAGAGCAAGGTACAAAGCAGACATCAATAAATAGAAGGCTTGGTTCAAACAGAAAAGGACCTCCTTGGTCACTTTTTCTTATGATATAGTGAATCATTTTTTTCAGAGCACAAATACATCTGGAAGATTCACATTAGGTTCCCAGTGCCCATTCACTGGCTGAACTGGGAAAGAACTAGATATATGTGATTTTTAGGGACTTTAAAATAAAATACCTAAATCTTCAAGTCACTGGGTATTATAAGTTATAAATGAGGAGCAAGATCAGCAATTTGAAAGACAATGGGTATGCTGAATACAGGCCAGGGCTGCTGAAAGCTAAGCAGGTGGGGTCACTTACATGCTGGAGGCACTGGCAATCTAAGAATGCTAGTCTTGAGGTTTGCCATGTCTTGTGGTTTCAAAGATACGGATCATTAACAGTTTAAGTAGATACTTAAGGGGAAGGTCTTCCAGTTTTAGACTATATTTTCCATTCAATTTCTTAAGCTGTATTTCTTAGAGTACTACCTTAAAAAGTGGTCTTAGGTTTTTTATCCCATAATATTCTACAGTTTTCACATTAAGATTTTGCTATTTCTAGCTTTTGGTCAAAACAAGACTAGGTTGAATTCATAAGAACAAACATCCCCTCTGGACATGTCTGGGTTATACCAACAGTATATTTACTGCACACAGTGACCTCATGAACTAGGGAAGTGTCCTCTCTCAATGTAAGATAGCACCTGTCAATGTAAGATAGCACCTGTCATACAACTCAGAATGCAGACAAGTGAAAGGTCTTGGGGAGCTGACCTTAATTGCTTCTCTGGGTCAACAGGCCAGAACACCTAATAAGGACATGGAGGGGCTGACCTAGTAACAGCATCTGCATCAAAGAGAAACTACATTGTTCACAAGATTAACTTCCTGATACTAAGAAGGGAACAGTAACTTCCTTATTTAGAAGCTGGTGGGTTTTTACCATATTTCCTAAGGGGGTGAATGATTAGCAATCAAGTTCAACCCAAAGAAAGTGCCCATTTGAATCGAGCTATGTAATTACTAATATATGTCTTTAAGTTGTACAAACAAGGGTTTATATTTACCAGATCTTGAATTTCTTCGCTTGAAACCATCCTGGACCCTTTAATTCAACCACAAGTTTGCTTTCGAACTGAACTCACATAAATACGAGTAACACTTTGTCCTCATTTATTCTGAACATTCAGAAATAAAAAACTAAAATAAGAAACAAATAACTTTTTTTTTGTTTTGCAGAAGCAAAGGGACTCAGTACCACAGGAAGTTCGCTTTTCTGTGTCACTATATCAAAAGCTACCACAAATGCAGACAATAACGGCTCTTTAATATTAAAGGGAAAAGCTAACCTGTCCAGCTACAGCAGCAAAGTAACCATACAGCGGATCCTGAGTTTGTCCGGGAAACGCAGGCCCTCCGGGAGCCCCTCCATACTGTGAAACAGGAAACACATACACGTCATTCTGCCGAATCAAGTTTTCTTCTTTCACCACTGAGGGCTTTTGTGCAAGGCCAGACAACTGCCCTTCTGCCCGCCTGCCCGCCCTTCACAAGGCTCACCTCCCCACCACCGGGCACACTCTGCCAACACTCCACCCCTCTCTTCCATTCACACCCCGTAATTTAAAAACTGGCGACTTAGACCATAAAGAGCTGCTGTGAAAGTGATGTCTACATATGTAAAGCAACTTTTAAAATCCCTATTAACCTGAAGGTTACTGAGGTGAGTGCAAACTAGGTAAGCCAATGAATGGCAGGGCTTCAAATTCTCCTTTTGTTGTTACAGCATTTATGGTATTTTAAGAGCGTTTTATGAACGATGGAAGGCTGGAGTTGGTAACATTCTGAGACGGGTGTAGCCTAGGGAAGAGTAAGGTGTCTGGCCGGGCTGTATCTCGTGGGTGGCGAGGGAACATTGCCTGTCTCGGAAACAGTTCCCAAGACAACGCGCATCCCAGACGCCCGGCGAGGCTGCCTTCCTACAGGTCTTTTACTTCAGCAGGTTTTCCCTTTTTTTCCGTCCCCCTTCTCACTCGTTTTTTTGTTTGTTTGTTTGTTTGTTTGTTTTTTAAAGGGAGGAAGGTATATCATTCTAGAATAAAATGACTGTTGTTGCTCTGGGAGGCAACCAAGAAGGCGGGGGTGGGGTGGCGTGGGGGTCAGCCAACACCCAATTAACACGATTTCACGCCGCGTATCCGAGAAGCCGCAGGGTGGGCTTCTAGGGTCCCAATCCACCCTCACCTTGGCCCCGCAGGGCCATCCAGGAGAAGGGACGGGGGAAACGTGGGGAGAGGCCGAACCCCAGGGGCCTAGGGCGAGGCCGCGAGCGCAGGGAGAAGCCGAGGGCGGAAGGAGCCCGGGCAGCCGCCCAGCAGCGCCTCACCCCGCTGGCCGCAGCATCTCCAAGGTGGCCTCTTAGCGCCCCGGAGCCGCCTGGGCCGCGATCCCGCGCAGTCAGCACTTACCCCGCCTGGGTAGTACCCGCCGCCGGCGCCAGGATGCCCCGGGTACGCCATGCTGCAGACTGCGCCGCAGCCGCCCTCGCCCTGTGCGCCAGGCCTCTCCGCCGCCTGCCCCGCCCCGCCCTGCCGCTAGGGGGCCGCCCCAGAGCGCACCACGCGGGCGTGGGGGACGCGCTCCGCAGCCGTCTCCAGCTCTTGCCTGTGCGCGCGGCCGTGGCTCCCCTGCCTGCGCGCTTCTTCGTATCTTTGCCATTACGGCGCTAATGCAGTGCACGACTGAAGGTCCAGTGGTGGCCTACGACCTGCGAGGCAATTCACACCAGGGACTTTCCTCCCTCCAAAACTAATGGCACATTCCAACACCAATACACCACCCCAGGAATTTTTTTTTTTTTTTCCTTCGAACTTGGCTATTATCTGGCACATTTCTTATTTTAAACAACTTTATTGGACAGGACGGAGCTATTATAAGCGGAGCGCACCATCGCGAGGCAGGGGCTGGATGCGTTAGGGCAAGCCTTAGGTGCCAGTGGGTGAAGGAGTCGTTGAAAGATGGAAATACGAAAGCGCCCTTGGAAAATAAGAATTAACTTGACGAACTGTGTGCAAGGGAGAGTTTGGCTTGCTGTTGGTTGCAGAGTTCATTGAACGACAACGGCGTATTTCCTTCCTAGGGGACAATTCCTTGCCTGTTTAAGCTGAGCGTGACTTGTGTCCTGAGTAGGACAGAGGGCATTTTCCGGGCAGGACAGACTCACCCATATCGTTCTTAGGAAAATGAATTGTTTGAATTATCTGGATGATTCAGACAAAACAATCCATTTCCCTAAAAGTATTCAGCTACTTTTTATATAAGAAAAGTTTAGAACAAACTAATAGTGTACTGGTAAGTATTCAGGAAGATAAGAGATAGGAACTTCGATGTAGGTTATTCTTCTTTACTTCATATATTTTTCTATCTCCCAGTTGAATAGTCCGAAGCAATTCAGGCGTGAGCTTTTTGTTTTGTTTTGTGTAATTTCAATGACAGAAAATTGCTTGCCCTTCACTGTTAAGGACTAGACTTAATGATTTCCTGAATTTTAACATATTGAGAAACGCATTAATAAGCAAGATTCACAGTATTTGTTGTGGAGGTTGCACAGAAACATTTAAAGGGTCATCAACATTTCACAAATATTGGAGCACACGCCAATGTGGTACTGTGCTTTTTCGCTGTGGTGGACGGGCTTCCTCCATTCTAAATTCGTGGGCTATTGTCCTCATTCGGTTCATTGTTTTTCTCTTGTGTGTAACTTCCCTCGCAAGCCCTTTTGAAAACCAAAGTCCGAATTGTGAGAAAAATTCTAATAGTCCCTGTTGTGGCATAGCAAAGACACTGCATGTTGCCTGTTTTGTGTTTGATTCAGGAAGCAGGTTACTATTTTCAATCATCAAGGTAGCAATCATCAAGGTAGATGAGACATCTAATGAGTCCCCTGGTCTCTCTTTGGAAGCCTGTTTCTTCAGAAAGAGGTAACCGACTATAAAGAGTAGATGTCAGGGCTGAACTCAATGTTGAGTACAAGCTCAAGACTCAAGTTTGAAAGAAGTATAAAGCATATAAAATATTTTTAAGTACTGCAGAATTAGCTTCGTGGATAAACGGCTATACGAATTGGCATATCAGTTGTCCTTAGACATCTTCCTACTGCTTTACTGCTAAAGAATTGAATTTTTTTTTTTTATTATACTTTAAGTTTTAGGGTACATGTGCACATTGTGCAGGTTGGTTACATATGTATACATGTGCCATGCTGGTGCGCTGCACCCACTAACTCGTCATCTAGCATTAGGTATATCTCCCAATGCTATCCCTCCCCTCTCCCCCCACCCCACCACAGTCCCCAGAGTGTGATATTCCCCTTCCTGTGTCCATGTGATCTCATTGTTCAGTTCCCACCTATGAGTGAGAATATGCGGTGTTTGGTTTTTTGGTCTTGCGATAGTTTACTGAGGATGATGATTTCCAATTTCATCCATGTCCCTACAAAGGACATGAACTCATCATTTTTTATGGCTGCATAGTATTCCATGGTGTATATGTGCCACATTTTCTTAATCCAGTCTATCATTGTTGGACATTTGGGTTGGTTCCAAGTCTTTGCTATTGTGAATAATGCCGCAATAAACATACGTGTGCATGTGTCTTTATAGCAGCATGATTTATAATCCTTTGGGTATATACCCAGTAATGGGATGGCTGGATCAAATGGTAATTCTAGTTCTAGATCCCTGAGGAATTGCCACACTGACTTCCACAATGGTTGAACTAGTTTACAGTCCCACCAACAGTGTAAAAGTGTTCCTATTTCTCCACATCCTCTCCAGCACCTGTTGTTTCCTGACTTTTGAATGATTGCCATTCTAACTGGTGTGAGATGGTATCTCATTGTGGTTTTGATTTGCATTTCTCTGATGGCCAGTGATGATGAGCATTTTTTCATGTGTTTTTTGGCTGCATAAATATCTTCTTTTGAGAAGTGTCTGTTCATGTCCTTCGCCCACTTTTTGATGGGGTTGTTTGTTTTTTTCTTGTAAATTTGTTTGAATTCACTGTAGATTCTGGATATTAGCCCTCAAACTATACTACAAGGCTACAGTAACCAAAACAGCATGGTACTGGTACCAAAACAGAGATATAGATCAATGGAACAGAACAGAGCCCTCAGAAATAACTCCGCATACCTACAACTATCTGATCTTTGACAAACCTGACAAAAAGAAGAAATGGGGAAAGGATTCCCTATTTAATAAATGGTGCTGGGAAAACTGGCTAGCCATATGTAGGAAGCTGAAACTGGATCCCTTCCTTACACCTTATACAAAAATCAATTCAAGATGGATTAAAGATTTAAACGTTAGACCTAAAACTATAAAAACCCTAGAAGAAAACCTAGGCATTACCATTCAGGACATAGGCATGGGCAAGGACTTCATGTCCAAAACACCAAAAGCAATGGCAACAAAAGACAAAATTGACAAATGGGATCTAATTAAACTAAAGAGCTTCTGCACAGCAAAAGAAACTACCATCAGAGTGAACAGGCAACCTACAAAATGGGAGAAAATTTTCGCAACCTACTCATCTGACAAAGAATTGAATTTTAATGGAGTGTTGCAAATTCAATTCTTACAATTATTGCTAACAAATTGGTCAGCTGCTAATACTTTAGTTTGCTGGAAAAAATTGTGGCAACTTATAATACCATCAGACATATATATAATAATAAAAATATGCCAGATCCTCATCGCATTTTACTTATTTGCTTAATCTTAATAAAAACCCATGGAATAGGTACGATTGTCATTCCTATTATTCAGTTTTGAGGAAGGGGAAGGAACAGAACAGAGCTGAGCTATGCTGCCAAGCCATCTGACTCTAGAGTCTGTGCTCTACACCCAGGGGCAGGTAAAGGGCCAGGTAGTAAATATTTTAGGCCTGTGGGCCATACAGTCTCTGTATGAGAGAGTCTACATACATAGTGGTATGTAGACTATGTAGTCATAGTGGTATGGCCAAATACCACTCAACTCTGCTGTGTAGGCCACAAGTATCCATAGACAATAGATAAATGAATGGATGTCGCTGGGTTCCAATGCAACTTTATAGACACTGAAATTTGAATTTCATATGACATGAAATATTATGCTTAATTTTATTTTTCCAACCATTTAAAAATGTAAATATTATTCTGAGCTCTTGGATGTACAGAAATAGGAGGTGGGTCAGATTTGGCCTTTGGGAAGTAGTTTACCAACCACTGCTGGAAGCCCCTCCAGAATGCGGGCTTATGACTCTGGCAGTTTAGCACTTTAGCAAATGATTTGCTGACTGTAAGATAAAGCCTATGGGTAGAATACAGTCATTTGTCAGAACGATTTACTAAGTCCTAAAAAAAAGACTGTAGGAGGGTTGTGACAACAGCATGGGTTAGGGAGAGAACTATGTGAGGTTTATAGATAGGATGCAGGTCATGGTTATTTTGGGAAGTCATTGGAATTACAGAAACCTTTCTGATCATATACTCCAATCCTGCTGTTTACAGAAGAAAAGACCAAGGCTGAGAGATGGCAAATATCTGGCCCCAGCTCTTGAAGAGCAGACCTAGCCAGATGTAGATATTTCACCCTTCCCAATTAAAGCTGTGACAGTAGATAAACATGCTCTCAGAGAGAATCCCATTCTTTTGTGGTACACCTTCCCTAATTATGTTTTCAAGACAAAAGGCAGTGTGGACACTTTCTTATTCCTGGAGAAAAGTTAATATAAAGCTCTACATATAGTATCCAACCTGGACTTCTTCGCTCAGATAAGTGATGAAAGAAATAGTGTAACTAAGTAACTGTAGTTATTTCACCATACCTGCAGTTGAATTAACCATAGGTCTTCACTTGTTAGGAAGAAATGAGCAATGACATTTGCCAATTTAAAGTTTCAACTTTTGTTTAGTTCTGATCTGGGCGTGGCACCTCATGATTTAAAGACCTCTGCCTTAGAGAGAAGCTCAGATCTCCAAATGTAAGTGGAAATGAGCATTTGATAACAACATAGGTAACCAATTAATAGTATCTCCACTTTCTTAAGATTGTTGGGAAAGAGTGAGAAGCCTATGATGTTCATTTGGGAATAAAAGCCACCCTTTTTCTTGAACTGTCCGGAGTAAGAGCTCAGTTAATCATGCTATTATGTAATTTTTTCAAGGGATAGAAAACTTCCACTATTGATGTTTTAGTGCTTGCATGTAGAGTTTAACTGGTCCCTGGCATATTGTAGATGGTAATGAATCATCAACCACAGCTCTTCAAACAACTTCTGCTACAATAGAAATGTTTGATAACTATGCCACACAATAACTAATCACATATGGCTATTGAGCCTGTGAAATGAGGAACTAAAATTTTAATTTAGTTTAATTTAAAATGGAATAGCTGTGTGGCTAGTGCTACCCTCTTGAACAGCACAGGGACCCTTTCATCTGTGTTGGCTTCCTCCTCCCTGGAACTCAGAGAAAGCAAACTCATTCTACTTGCCTGGAATAGGCATGATAAGCAAGATAAATCAGTTATTAACAAAACACAGCAAGGGCAGTCATCAGCTCTGTGACAAACGTTCCCATGTTCCTGTTCCTACAGAATAGATTCTCACTGACCTGTTCCTTCCCTTAATGAAGCTCTGAGCTGGAGTTGATGATCAGGATTAACCAGGAAGCTGATGTTGGAGGAATTTATTATGGCTAAATATATATGCCTATATACATATATGTGTATGTATGTATATCATTGTACATATGTAAATATATGTGTGTATTTTTGCAAACACACACACACTTTATATATATACTTTCTTATCATTAGGGCTGTCAAAAATGACCTTCCAAAGATGAGTTCCCCATCACTAGAAGTGATCAAGAAGAGGCTGTCAGTGATGCTAAAGGGCAGTTTTGTACTTTGAGTAGGGGCCTGGATGAGATAATGCTCTATGGACTACAAAGTATTTTCTGATGGCCTACTTAAACTTTACCCAGCCATGCCAGTTAGATTATTTCTACTTTACAAGATGAGGAAACTGAGACTCTGACTTGCTGAAGGGTACCAGACTAATAGCAATTCCAGTATTAATTGCTTATCTTGTCACTTCAGATCTTTTCTCAACCTCACGCTATTCTCTCAGGACTCTTCCTTTTAAGATTATGCAATTTCTATTGGATCAAGAATTTGGAGACATTGTTTTTTCTTTTCCTGAACAGAATGTGTTTCAGAAATCAGAATATTAAATTTAAAGCAATTGTCTAAAATAATGTACATCTAGGTAATGCTATTACTATCAATGATAAGAGTTCATTTTAGTGCAGATAATTATTTTTTGATGAACAAGATGTAAATATGCATGGCTAAAGGGGTAGCTAAAGGGAGGTCAAGAAATGAATGCAAGAACTGGCTGTAATTAGTTTTTGTCTGAGGCTTGTACTGATTATCAAGTATCTACATCTTTTACTTGTGACCATTACCATGTCTGGGACCACATAGAAAGCAGAATATTGAATACTGGACCTGTATGCTCAGGTAGAAAATCACCTGTGTTCAGCACCAGTGTTCTCTTAGGATGACTCTTCCTAAGAACACTGGACTAGTATATTATGGGGGTGTTAATTCTAAAAGCTAATTTTTGCAACCTAGGTCTATTTTTTCATAAAGGTCACTTTATGACTGGTTCTCAGGCAAGCCCTCGAAAGTTCTTTAAAGCCTTCATTGTTCTCCTAAAGAGAAGCAGTCCTGGAGCCAGGGTAGAGCAGGGTAGGGACCCAAGAGCACCTAGGGCTTGGTTATTGCCCATCCCCATTCGCATCTCAGTCCCTTTATCCAGCCAATCTTGATGTCGCAAAGTTTACACAGAACCAGAGATAAATAGAGAAGCCAGACTTGTGGAGAGAGGAGGGGAAGATAATACAATCTCCATCTGTTCAATAAGCTGGGAGAGGAGGGAATTTGGGAAGAAAAATTCCCAATTATTCACATTGCAGCTCTGGGGAAGGAAGAATGACTGTTCTTGAGTCCTAGGTGCCTAGGTACAGTAGATATTTCCAGAATGCCAAAATTCCATGAAGCATATATATAAGTCAGCTACATGTAAATTGGGAGCTTCTTAATTAAAATAAGATATCTGTTACTTTATATAATTATCTTTCAGTAGTTACTTGCCTCTTTTCCATAGCTGGGAAATCAGTGGCAAAGCTGAGAAAGGAACCTGGATTAATTGATTCTCAGCTTGGAAACCCATGGATCAGTAGAACTACAAAGATTAGGAACTTTCTTATTCCTGATTAGTAGAATTAGAACATTGGAGCTGCATGGAATAGTCTAATATTATATACATATCATTTACTTGCCTGCATCTTGAGTTGAAGTCTTATAGGTAGAAGCTGGTGATCCTTAGAGGATTGCCTTCTTGCAGAGTGGCCAAATAGAAGAATCAAGAAGTATAAACTGTAATAGCAGATGAATCACATTGCCCTCTTGACCTCTGGAAATCAGTAACCAACTATAAACATACTCAACAGTGTAGGCAGATTTCCAATTGGCCCTATAGAGGCCCTCTATGAAATATGTTTATTTCATTGTTACAAAGAATGACCTATCTAAGGCAGCTAGGAACCAATAACAACAGTATTAAACACACGTACAGGTAAATATTTGACATTCCTTCAGGATTATTATCTCTGAGAATTCTGAAGACCTGCAGGGCTTTGTGTTGGAACAGTCATATGTGGGAGCTGGCTCATACTGGCCAGTGAGCCTATTTTCAGGCATTTTTCCAGCCTTTTTTTTTTTTTTTTTGAGAAAGAGTCTCGCCCTGTCTCCTAGGCTGGAGTGCAGTGGCGCAATCTCAGCTCACTGTGACCTCTGCCTCCCCAGTTCAGGCAATTGTCTGCCTCAGCCTCCTGAATAGCTGGGATTACAGGCACCTCCCACCACGCCCAGCTAATTTTCGTGTTTTTAGTAGAGACAGGGTTTCACCATCTTGGCCAGGCTGGTCTTGAACTCCTGACCTCATGATCCACCCACCTCGGCCTCCCAAAGTGCTGGGATTACAGGCGTGAGCCACGGTGCCTGGCCTTTTCCAGCCTATTTTTAAACACTGCCAATCATATAATTAGAAATTTTTTAACTTACTGAAAATCAAGATAATAAATACTCCAAATGCATCAATTTTTAATGATTTTTCTATATGGGTAGTATGTAATTTTGTGCTGTTGGATGTTAATTCTCAATTCCAGACTCAGTCATACCATGTTAGTAGTTTGAATTTGCGAAAAGTTAGTAGTTTATTCCACCATGTTGGGAATATTTACACCCTGGAAATCAGTTTGCACTACAAACAAAAGACTCATTTATTTTTATTTATTTATTTATTTATTTATTTTTAATTGTGTACTCTAGATTTGGAGGTGGCATTTTGGAGAATATGTTAATAAGGTTTAAAGTTAAAAGTGTGTTGTGGCCGGGCACGGTGGCTCACACCTGTAATCCCAGCACTTTGGGAAGCCGAGACGGGTGGATCACGAGGTCAGGAGATCAAGACCATCCTGGCTAACATGGTGAAATCCCATCTCTACTAAAAATACAAAAAATTAGCTGGGCATGGTGGTGGGCGCCTGTAGTCCCAGCTACTTGGGAGGCTGAGGCAGGAGAATGGCATGAACCCGGGAGGCGGAGGTTGCAGTGAGCCAAGATTGCACCACTGCACTCCAGCCCGGGCGGCAGAGCAAGACTCTGTCTCAAAAAAAAAATTTAAAAAAAGTGTGTTGTATCTACAGCCCTTACATTGTGAATTGCATGAACAGTTAAGGAAATATTTTCCCAGAAATATGACATCTACAAAGAAACACACTAATTATCCAGCAACAGATTTCAATGAGAAAGAAATTTATAAAAATCCTTGAAAAATAATTCTAAATAATGATACTAGAGAAGTTCAGTGAGACATAAGAGGACACAAATAAACAATATAATGAAATCAGGGAAATAATTAGGGATATGAGTGAAAAGTTTACCAAAGAGAGATATCATGGTAACCAAACAGAAATCCTGGATTTTATTTTATTGAATGAAGTAAAAAGTACATTCAAGAGCTTCAACAATGGATTATATCAAGCAGAAAAAAGACCTTCAGAACTTGAAAACAGATCTTTTGAAATAATCCAGTCAGACAAAAATAAAGAAAAAAATAAAAAGAATGAACAGAGCATAAGGGACACCATAAAGTGATCGAATATTCAAGTTTTCAGTGTTCCAGAAGGTGAAGAGAGGACCAAAGGAATAGAAAACCTATTTAATGAAATAATAGCTGAAAACTTCCCAAGTCTAGCAACAGATTTAGATATCCAGATACAAAAAGTTCAGAAATCCCCAAATAGATACAATTCAAGAAAATCTTCTTCATGACATGTTATAGTCAAACTTTCAGCAAAGGAAACAATCAACAGAGTAATGAGACAACTTGTTGAATGGGAGAAAATATTTACAAAAATTATTCATCCAGCATGGGACTAATATCCAGAATATACAAGGAACTCAAACTATTCAATGAGAAAAAAACAAATAATCTCATTAAAAAGTAGGCAAAAGACATGAATAGACACTTCTCGAAAGAAGACATACAAATGGCCAAACGGGTATAGTTTAAAATGCTCAACATCACTAATCATCAGGGAAATGTAAATTAGTGGAGTTCTCACGAATGGACTAGTGCCCCAGAGAGCAGCCTTGTCCTTTCATCATATGAGGACACAGCTAGAAGATGCCATCTGTGAACCAGAAAGCGGGTCTTCACCAGACACTGAATCTGCCTTGATCTTGGATTCTGCAGCTTTCAGACTTTGAGAAATAAATTTCTGTTGTGTATAAGCCACCTGGTTTATGACATTTTATTATAGCAGCCTGAACTAAGACAACACCCTTTATGTCAGTTAAATTTACAATAACCTTACGTACATATATACGTACATATAAGGTCCCACCCTGCCCCATCTTGGAAAGCTACTTGTTAAACATTTACCAGCACACCACTAAAGGGCAAGAAAGTGTCATTTGAACTCAATGACTTAGGGAAATATATCTTGGCTTCAGGCTGTGGATAGAGATTTTCAAGCACATCTAGGAAATATTTCAAAAGGTAATTTAGGAAAAATTTCAAAAGATAATCTTTAGGCCCTTCACATGCTCCTATCTTCCAGGTTCTGGAAGCAGCTATCGCAAGTGCTTAAATGTTCCTCCTGTGCCTCTGTGACTGTCCAAAGTCCTTGTTTCCAGTTCAGCTTTCTTTGAAAAGCCCTTGAGCTTTAATGTCACCATCATGCCTCATTAAAACTCCTATTCACTGGGTGCAGAAGACTGCTTATTACTGAAAGTAATTTGACTAAAACATAAATACTGCAAAATGTAAGTATATTTTAATTTCATTATATATTCTTTGTCCATACTATTTTTATGGCTGCAGAGTAGTCAATCATATGAGCCTTTTACACTTTAGTTAATCAATGCCAAATTATTTAGATTTTAACTAAATTTTTATTATTACACACAATGCTGAAATAAAAACATCATAGTTTAAATTTTGCTCACATCTTGAATTGCTTTCTTGGACATATTCTTAAAACTAGATTTACTGTTTTTGAGATTAAGGTTTTTGAGAAATTCTGGATAGCTATTGCAAATCGCCTCCCAGGAAGTTAGTAACTGATTTATCCTATCATCAGTAGAATATTAGAGCATTTAGGTCCATACATAGAGAGGTACACAGTTATGTGCAATGACATCATTGCATGTATCTTCCTCTATAGACTTGAATTGTAGACTGAGTTGTTAAGATTATCACTGGGTTTTGAGTTTATGTGCAATTTTTCTTTATTATTCCATATGTGTAATTTGTAGTATTTTTTACATTGAACATTAAAAGAGGAGTACTATTAATTGAAACAAATAAATAAGATTTGTTACATTAACACAGTTCTGCCCTTAACACAATTAAAAGATAAATGACAGACTAGAAAAAATATTTGCAACATCTCTAACAGTGGGTTTATATCCTACATGTAAAATATAAATCAGTAAAATGGAGAGTGTTTTTGATAGAATAATCCTGTCATTGGCCTACTCTGTGCTTTGCCCCACCACCCTCTCACTTATAACCCAACACACACACACGCGTGCGCACACACACACACACACACCCTTTCCCTCTTGCCCTACTTGCATCCACCATCACCTACAATCTGGTATCCACCCACATTCACGTGTACAACCTGCCCTCAGTACTCATTCTTCTTATACTTCTGCATTCCCACACTGAGCCTTACCCTCACACGCCCATACCAACCTTTATCTATAGTCCCACACACATGCACGCACACAGAGACACCTCTGCCCTACCCACCCTCACCTACCCCCTTCTACAATCCTGCATATACATGCACACCTTCACCCATACATACCCACCCTCGCCTACAAACCTATATCCACGCATATTCATACCTGACCACAACTACCTAACCAGCGGTTTGATGCCACACTTTAGAAAGGTTCATAAACCCTACTTTTAAAAACCATCATGATTTAGGCTGGAATTAGTAAACTGCTATTTGATTTTACAGATAAAGTTTCAAAAGGTTAAATAATTGAACAAGGTCACACTGCTAGCAGTTTCTAAGAGTCCTAAAAAGAACACAGGTGTCTGAAGCTCTGTCCAATGTTCTGTCATTCACATCACAGCTGTCTACATACGTCTATTTGAAACAACCTAAACTCTTCTCTCAGTATAAAATTGAGGTGAAATACCAAATTGAGGCACATGGGTCCGTTATTGCCAAAGTGATGGATTTCCTGACAACCATTCCACCCAGAAGATTTTTTTTCCCAGAACTAATAATCCCATCCCCGTTGCTGGTGATTAACTTAATAACGAGCATGACAATCAACAAACAGATTGAAAAGGCAACCTACTCAGAATGGGAGAAAATATGAAACCATATACCAGAGACGAAAGTAATATCCAGAATATATAAAGAATTCCTACAACTTGATAACAAAAACACCCCAATCTAAAAATGGACACAGAATTTAAATAGACATTTCTCCAATGAAGATGGCCACCACACATGTGAAAAGATGCTCAACATCACTAATCATCAAGGGAAATGCAAATCAAAACCACAATAGCACAATGAGATATCATTTCAGACCCCGTATGATGTTAGGATGGCTACTTTCAAAAAAACAGAAAATAAGTGTTGGTAAGAAAACACCTGCACACTGTTGATGGGATTATAAAATGGGCAGCCACTATGGAAAATAGTATGGAGGTTCCTAAAAAAACTGAAATTAGAATTCCCATATGATCCAATCATCTCCTACTGCATATATATCCAAAAGAATTGAAAGCAGGATCTTGAAAAGGTATCTGCTCTCCTATGTTCATGCAGCATTATTCACAACAGCCAAGATGTAGAGGTGATTCAAATGTCCATCAGTGAATGAATAGATAAAGAAATGTGGTATATACATACAATGGAATCTTAGCCTAAAAAAGAAAGAATTCCTGTCATATGCTACAGCATGGATGAACCTTGAGGACCTTATGGTAAGTGAAATGAGCCAATCACAAAAAGATGAGTGCTGGATGATCCTACTTATGTGAGGTATCTGAAGTAATAAAACTCATGGAAATGAAAGTAGAATAGTGGTTACCAGGGGCTGGGGGAGGGGAAAACACCATGTTGTTCAATGGGTATAGAGTTTCAGTCATGCGTGCGGAAAACGTTCTAGACATCCATTGTACAACAATGTGCATATCACTAACATTACTGAACTGTACACTAAAAAATGTTAAGAAGGCCAGGCACAGTGGCTCACCCCTGTAATCCAGCACTTTGGGGGGCCAAGGTGGGAGGATCGCTTGAGCCCAGGAGTTGGAGACCAACCTGGGCAACACAGCAAGACTTCATTTTTACTAAAAATAAATAAATATATAAATAAAAAATAGCCAGGCATGGTGGCAAACGCCTGTAGTCCCAGCTACTTGAGAGGCTGAGTTGGGAGGATCCCTTGAGCCCAGTAGTTCCAGGTTACTGTAAGCTGTGATCTCGCCACTGCGCTTCAGCCTGGGCAACAGAGCAAGACTATGTCTCAGAAAAAAAAAATTGTTAAGAAGATAAAGTTATGTTATGTGTTTTTACCACGTTAAATAACAATAACAAAAAAGAATGAGCATCTGGCCTAATTCTGACGAGTAAAATTGGAAGGGAAGTCAGTTGGGGGCTAGGAAATCTTTGCTTGCTCAGCAAATAAGAAAGTGATTTTAGAAATGATTGCCTGGAACCGTTACATGTATTTTCTTACCAATCCGAGGATGAACACACAAGAGATTCACAGGAACAAATCAGACCACTGACTTGCTGCACTGAAGTTGCAATACTTCTGAGACGTAGATCTCCTTATTAATCTAGCTGAGTGTTTTGTTACCTGCAGCACAGAAACACTTTCCCTGAAAAACAGATACAACTTTTAAAGCATAATTTTTATTCTTTAGGTATTCTGGTAAGTGATCTAAACTATATGTCTATTTAAAAAATAAACCTACATTAGACCTAGGATTAATTTATGAATTGGGATTACTTATTTTAAAAATATAGGGAGAACATTTAAAGTCAGGTTTATTGAGGTATAATTTATATTCAGCAATCTCCCTCCTTTAAATATACAGTTTGATTTTGGCAAATGCATATTTCTTTATGGATAAGTCTTTATGCTCATTTACCAAGTAAATAATTATGAAGAAACTATCATAACTGCAGTTTTAATTTAAGGAAAGCTCTCTCCAAATGGGGTAAACTCTTTTAAAATAGGTGACACCACTTTAATTTCTAAAGGAGCTGTGAAGACATCTGTAGACATAGAGATAAGAGTTCTATTTAGATCAGTATTTTTTTTTTTTTAGAGACGGAGTCTTGCTCTGTTGCCCAGGCTGGAGTGCAGTGGTACGAACTTGGCTCATTGCTACCTCCACCTCCCGGGTTCAAGCAATGCTCCTGCCTCAGCCTCCAGAGTTGCTGGGATTACAGGCACCAGCCACCACGCCTGGGTAATTTTTGTATTTTTAGTAGAGACAGGGTTTCACCATGTTGGGCAGGCTGGTCTTGAACTCCTAAGGCTGGTCTTGAACTCCTAACCTCAAGTGATCCACCCACCTCGGCCTCCCAAAGTGCTGGGATTACAGGTGTGAGCCACCGTGCACAGCCTAGATCGGTATCTTGAGTGCCAGAAAGTGCTCTGTCCACAACCATATTTTTTTGTTTATCATTTTTATTTGCAATAACCCAGAACTGTCCTGGTTTTTGTGCTGAAAGTCTCCAGTCCCAGGAAACTCTGCAGTCCTGGGCAAACCAGGATGGTTGGTCACCCTAGCAACATTTCTCAACCTAGGAACTATTGACATTCTTTGTTGTGGGGGACTGTTATGTGCATTGTAGGAAGATTGCATCATTTGTGACCTCTACCCACTAGGTGGGTCCACTCCCAGTTGTCACAATCAAAAGTGTCTCCAGATAGTGTCAAATGTCCCTAGGGGGCAAAATCACTCAAGGGGGCAAAATCACCAAAATCAGGCATCTGCCCTAGAGGTAAGTGCCCTCACAACTCACACATTTGAAATTCATAATCTTATTTTCTGTTGCTGTTGTAAAGCAAAAGCAAGTTGATTCTCCTGTTTTTATAGCAGAGGACTTAAAATGCTGAGGAATTGCTTCCAGACTGTCCCTTTTTGGAGATCCCCCTTCTTCACCCCTCACCCCTGCCCCTTTTTCTTAACATTGCAAATGACCTGACCAATGATTCTAGGTGCATCTTTCTTGTAGGTTCTGGGAAGCCGTCCTTGTGACCTGTGTCCAGTCTAACTCTCTGGACTTGAAATTCTTTTTCTGTTTGCTACTTCCAATTCTCCCATACATATATAGCCATATCATATGATGATATTCTTAAGACACATTTATAGGATTGAATGTGCATGTGTTTTAATGGGATGGTATTTTGTGCACTTTTCTGTTTTTGCCTTTCTCAGCCAACAATACTACCTGGAAATATCTTCAACAAAATAGTACAGCTATAATTTGTTCTTCTTAATAACGGTGTAATATTGCCTGTTTATATAGTGAATATACTGTATTTTATATGCCGTTTCCCTATTATCTTTCTTTGCCTCAACATGCTCTATTGGAATAAACATCTCTGCACATATACCCTTACCTTCTAGAGTTCTTTTTCCTGTGGGAGATGTTCCAAGAAACAGGATTACTGGGTCAAAGGATATTTCTAATTCTAACAGATTTGCCACACAGTTTTCTGGAAAAACTATAGTGGTTTCCATTTCTATTTATATTATTGTTAAAACGACAATGACACAAAACCCCTTTCTATGTATCCCCGATAGAAATAAGTGTTATTGCTCCATTTAATGTTTGCCAGTCTGATGAGAGTAAATTCATGTCTCATTGGTGGTTTAATTTGTATTTCCCCAACTAGTGGAGCCTGTACATTGTTTAATGATTGTAGCCTATTTCCATTTTCTTCTCTGTGAAATTTTCTGCTTCTGCTCTTTGACATTTTTCTATGAGAAATTTGTTCTTACAATTTGTAAAAGCTTATCTGTATTTATCCTACATGCATATTGCCACCACTCTGTCACTTTTTTCAGATTTAATTTTTCCTTCTCTTGTTTTGATAACATTTGTATTTTCTGGCATTTTTTGGTCCATTCTTTCATTTCTTGGCCTTCCTTTGCTCTTTTTCCTGTTCTTCTTGTAGACAGTATGTACCTGGGTTTTGTTTCAGTTGAATCTGAAGGTGAGTCTTTCATGAACGTACTTGTAGGAGTATTATATACTGACCATATTCTTGATATTCCTTCCACAGTACTATATTATTCATTTTTACTTGGTTGTTCACAATTTCTTTCTTGCTAATTAATTTGTAAGTCCCACAATATTTTTCAATTTTTAGCACTTAGACCTCTGTTTCTCAAAAATATGGTGCCCAATCTTTCTCCCTTCTGAATGCTTAATTTCCTCACTCTTTATTCCCAATAAGATAAGATCTTTAAAAATATTTCTTCATCCCTGCTCCTCTCCTAGCCTCCTCTCATTGCCTTTGAAATGTTTTTACTTTGTTCTTATCCTCAACCCCCTGCTCCTAGGAATTGCTAAGCACCTTTAGTTCTTTTTGTTTAGGACTGTTATTAGAGTATCTCTGGCATTATGTCTCTTCTATTGCGATGTTCCTTATTTTTACTTATTCTCCATAGCCCCAGACAGTTTGTCATTATCAATTTAAATGTAAATACATTTACTTTTCCAAGTTAATTGCTCGTTACTCTTCTCCTCTTTTCTTCATAGACCCTTATTTTGAGTACTCTGTTCACATTCATTTATTGTTGGATATCTTTTCTTGAGTTTTTCCTTAAATCAGATATATTTTCTGAATTCATGCATATGCACAAATGTATGGTTGTTATAGGAGAGTTGGGCTACAGGTCTTTTCTCTTGCTCATCTGTGGATGCCACTCTATCTTCTACTATTGCAGATGAGACACTTGTTGCCAATCTCAGTAATAGGCAAATTGTGTCTTTTGTCTGAATGCTCATAAGGTTTTCTTTTTATCCTTGGAGTTCAGGAATTTCTAGAATGTTACTTTGGGGTTTATCGTGTGTGGATATATGTGTTTGTCTTCTAATTCTCTAATATTTTTTCCTCATGAATTGCATCTTTTTTTCTCTGTGCTTTGAAAGGTTTCTTCCACTTGATTTTCCAGGCCACTATTTGTCATTTCCTAGTGCTCCCTACACTTCCTGCAGAGCTTTCAATTCAATGTTTATGGGCACTTATTTCCCAAAATAAAAGAAATTTCATATTGAAAATAAACAGATTATCAAGAAGTCATAATAGTCATTAGCTTTTATGCCAAAATAGCACAGTCTCAAACTTTATGAAAAGTGATAGAAATATGAGGAAAAATGGATTAATCTACAATCTTTCTGGAGGACTTTTACACATCTCTTTTAGATACCAAAAGATCAATTAGGCAGAAAACAAGAATACAGAAGACTAATATAGCACAATTAGCAAGTAGGATCTAACATACACATACAACTGTGCACCCAACCAAAAAGGAAATGCACGTTCTTTCATATAGAATATCTCTGAAAATTTACCATGTGATAGACCACAAAGGAAGTTGCTCACAAATCCTGGAAAACAAATACATACGTACATGACACACCTTGTTCACTGAACACTGAACATACCTGTTGAATTCCACAATAGAATTGAAAAAGATTCAACAAAAAAAAATTTTAAAGTGTTCTACAGATAGCTGAAAATGTTAAAATATGGGTTTAAATAACTTTTTCGTTAAACAAGGCCCATAAAAATAAACTATAAAAATTTGGAAATAGACCAGGTGTGGTGGCTCACACCTTTAATCCCAGCAGTTTGGGAGGCCAATGTAGGCAGATTACCTGAAGTTAGGAGTTCGAGACCAGCCTGGCCAACATGGTGAAACCCCGTCTCTACTAAATATACAAAAATTAACCAGGCATGATAGTGGGCACCTGTAATCCCAGCTACTTGGAAGGCTGAGGCAGAGAGAATTGCTTGAATCCGAGAGGCAGAGGTTGCGGTGAGCCGAGATAGTGCCACTGTACTCTAGCCTTGGCGACAGCAAGACTCTGTCTTGAAAAAAAAATTGGAAATAAGATAATGAAAGTAGTACATTATTAATCATCCAAAGTACTGTTCAGTGGAAAATTTACATTTTTCTTTTTTCTTTTTTTTTTTTTGAGACGGAGTTTCGCTTTTGTCGCCCAAGCTGGACTGTAAAGGTGCAATCTTGGCTCAGTGCAAACTCCGCCTCCCAGGTTCAAGCGATTCTCCTGCCTCAGCCTCCTGGGTAGCTGGGATTATAGGCACGTGCCACCATGCTCAGTTAATTTTTGTATTTTTAGTAGAGACAGGGTTTCACCATATTGGCCAGGCTGGTCAAGAGCTCCTGACCTCCGGTGATCCACCTGCCTCAGCCTCCCAAAGTGCTGGGATTAGCCATGAGCCACCATGCCCAGCCTATATTTTTCTTAAATGTTTGCTCTAGCAAAGAAAGATTGAGTATAAATGAGCAAAGAAGCTGGGGAAATAAACAACATAATAAACCCAAATAAAGTAGAATGAAGGGATTTGAGAAATAAATATTGAAGAAAAATAAAACAAAAAAATCAATTTGAGCTTATTAACAAAATTCAAAGCTAGTTCTTTTAAGATGTCTAATACTATAGAAACATCTTTGGCCTGATATATGAAGGAGAAGAGAGCAAAAGGAAAAGGACACAGTAAATTTAAAAGTATGTTTTAATACAATACAATCTATGGCAGAATGCGTAATTGTTCACAATACTTTGCATCTCCCTGTATTCATGTCCTTTGTTATGTAAATTCGCAATTCCTCCTGGTAATGGTAAAATATATCCACCTCCATTCATAATATTGTGCTGGACTGTGTGATTTACTTTGGCAGAAGTGCCAGTGCCAGTTCTGAATCTAGGCCTTAAGGGTATCACATATGTCCACTTATCCCTCTTGTACTTCTTCCATCCCCAGGAGAAGGATGTGTCTCTGGTAGCCAATTGATCCAAAAAGGATCTGACATTTTCAGATGTGGAACCAAGGCCAGCCAAGCCCAGCCAAGCCCAGCATAGATCTGATCTGCCAAAACCCAACTGTCTTACAGATGTATAAACTGGAATAAATGTTGCTTTACACTTAGTTTGGGGTGGTTTACTACACAACATTATTGTGGCTATGCTGACTAGCACACTATGTTACCAACACATTGGAAAAAACAGAATATGCACATAATTTTTCTGAAAAATATTTTGGTAAAATAGTCCCAAGAAGAAGTAGAAAATCTGAACAAATAAATTAACACAAAAGAAAAATTAATGCCAAGTTCTGCCACCACCAAATGACATGTTCTACTATGTCTTCAAAAAGACAGATTATTCTTGTCCTATATAAACTATTACAGAACAGGAAAAATGGTGAGAAATGATCCAATTCATTTTTTTAAAAAGGTAGCATAACATTGGTAGCAATGCCAGACTAGAACAGAAAGAGAAAAGAAAATCATTGATCAAGCTTAACGTACCTACACCCAGAAATCCTAAATAGTAGCAAATCAAATCCAGCAGTGAACTGAAAGAACGACCGTGACAAGTGCAAGGATGGCACTTTTCTCTGGTAGATGATGCCATGAACAAAATTAAACAAAAATGCCAAACTGTGAAAAATATTTTCAACATATATAATAGTGTCTAGAATATATTTTTTAAAACTTGTGTAAACCATTGACAGAGAAGAAACTAACCTAATAAAATGAGTACAACATCTAACTAGGGATTTTCACAGTAGAGGGACTACAAATGGACAATAATACAAATTATTTAATCTTATTAGAAATCAAAGAAACACTAATTCAAAAAATTAGTTATTTTATGCCATCAGATAGGCCAAAAATAATCAAATGGGTAATACCAAGTGTTGGAGAGATGTGGGGAAACAATTATTATTATTATTATTTTTGTTTTGAGACAGTCTCACTCTGTCGCCTAGGCTGGAGTGCAGTGGCATAATCTTGACTCACTGCAACCTCCACCTCCCGGGTTCAAGTGATTCTTCTGCTTCAGCCTCCTGAGTAGCTGGGATTACAGGCGCCCACCATCACACCCAGCTAATTTTTGTATTTTTGGTAGAGATGTGCTTTCGCCATGTTGACTAGGCTGGTCTAGAAATCCTGGCCTCAGGTGATCTGCCTGCCTTGCCTCCTAAAGTGCTGGAATTACAGGCGTGAGCCACTGCACTTGGCCTACAACTTCCGTTTGACACTGGTGAGATTATAGTTTGTTACAACCTCTTTGTAAAGCAATTTGCCCATATTTGGTAAAGCTGAAAATGAGTATACTTCATGAAGTAATGGTTTGTCTGTAAGTTTATACTGGGGATAAGTATAAGTTATACTGGGAGGTGGGGGAAGAAAAGATAATTAGTGGGGCCCTGAGGTCTTGAAGGAAAACCGGGCCTCAATTATATGTCATGGAAATATAAATCCCATAAGAATATTTTTTAGCTGGTCCACTTTGTGGGAGGCCCCATGTCTTGTTTGGTGATCACATACACACCTAGAAGCCACAGAGGAAGACGTTCATTAAAGTATTGTTTACATAAGCAAAAATAAAAAACAATCTAATGCTAACTATTAAGAGTATGATTAAATACATGGTATTAAATGCACTGTACATTTATTTAGTGGAATATTAGGCAACCACTAGTACATGGTTATGAAACCTAAGTAGCACCATAAGAACTTGTTACAATACTTAAAAGCAAAAAAAGCAGTATACAAAATAATATTCATACTATGATTACACTTGTGTGAAAAATGCATGCATAGGCAGAAAAAAGATTGAAAAGAAATATGTCAAAAAGATAATGATTGAGTGAAGTTCATGCAATTAAGAGTGGTTTTTTTGTTTTTACTTCCTAAATAAACTATAATGTAGCAGTATTAGCTTGCATTTCAAAAAATAATTTAAAAAATCTATAGAGACATGAATAGAAGATCCATAAACCTTACAAGAATTATAGGGAGAAAAACTACTTACAATTAATTTTTACAGGTGAAAAAATAGTAACCTTACATTTATTAAGAGAGAAGTCAAGATAATACAAAAGATATGAACCACAAATTGCACCCCATCTCTAACAGTTATAATATTATCAGGAAATTTCAAAAAATAAGATGTTCTACCTATTTTGGTTAACAATATCTATGAAGTTGTAATGTACTTTATATTCTAATTCTACTGAATACAACTTAGTCCACTTCAAACTGTACACACATTATTAGAGCCTAAGGTATCACTAATAGCAGCCAAAATAAAAAATACATCACATAGAACCCTTTCTGTACTAAAAACACACAAAAAATTAGCCAGGTGTGGTGGTGGGTGCCTGTAATTCCAGTTACCTGGGAGGCTGAGGCAGGAGAATCTCTTGAACCTGGGAGATAGAGGCTGCAGTGAGCCGATGAGCCGAGATTGACTAATTGCACTCCAGCCTGGGTGACAGAGCGAAACTTCCTGTCAAAACAAAACAAAACAAACAAACAAAAGGATGTAAATTGCACATAGTCTTGGTTATATGAATGTTACCTTTCTTCAAGAGTACAGTCATTTAATCTTAAATAACATTGCTCCATGGAATCAAATACTTAGATCTTTTACAAAATGAAGCAGTTGTTACCAATTTAAAAAAAAAAAACCAGGTGACACCATCCCTGGTAAATTGAAGTCTCCTTTCAAAGGCAGAAGTTCTGTTAAGTGACCTATTAATTGGGATTATTAGTTGCCTAAGCTACTCCCATCCATCCATCCATCCATCCATCCATCCATCCATCCATCTATCCATCCATGCACTAATTAATTAAAACGAATACACACTGGCCGTCTTTTCCATGTCAGGCACAGAGTGTTGGGCTGTTAAAAAGTTAAATTCCACAAGGGATAGTTCTTTGGAATCATGTACAGTTTTCACTTCTTGTTTCCCCTGAAGTACATAAAAGTGAGTTGTGTTTACCATACACTTTGAAGAACTTCAAGTCTAATCCTTTTTTTTTTTTTTTTTTTGAGATGGATTCTGCTCTGTTGCCCAGGCTGGATTGCAGCAGTGTGATCTCGGCTCACGGCAACCTCTGCCTCCTGGTTTCAAGCAATTCTCATGCTTCAGCTTCCTGAGTAGCTGGGATTACAGGCACGCGCCACCATGTCTGGCTCTTTTTTTTTTTTTTTTTTTTTTTTTTTTTGTATTTTTAGTAGGGACGGGATTTCGCCATGTTGTCCAGGCTGGCCTTGAACTCCTAGCCTCAAGTGATCTGCCCTCCTGGGCCTCCCAAAATGCTGGGATTACAGGCATGAGCCACTGGGCCTGGCCCAAGTCTAATCTTTTTCATCCAAGATTCCATGTCTCCAAAAATTGGGCACCAATTTACTTTTGCACTTTTTTCCTTCCAACAAGCCTGGGTAATTCCCATGGGATTGTCAGCCTGTTCTTGTCTGCATTTTTTGTTTGTTCATTAGTTCATCTGTTTATTAACGTTTTGAGTACCTATTATAAAGCTAATGTAAAGCTTGGTGCTCTGGGGTGATATGAACAAAATGCAAAAATTAGTTTGCGCTGTTCTGAAGCTTAGAATTAATCACCTCTCCTCTGCGACCCTGAAGTACTTTGTACATGCTCTGGTGCAGCTTTTTCATACACTGTTAATGGGTTAATCACCCATATATGGTAAATCTCCAGCACCTGGTAAAATAAGTGACTTATATTAGACATCTGTATACTTTGTAAACATATAGTTTATACAGAGAAACATGACATCTACACATGTAATACACATATAATAATACTATCAATACAAGTTATAGTTAGGAGACAAAGTGAGTTGTATTAACAGGAAATACTATAACAGTGCTAAGAAAAGGAAAAACCAAATAATTCCTTTGTTCATGCTGTATTTTCATCATTAAATGTCCTTCCTCATCTGTGTTCTATTCCATACCCAGCTGAATACTTCTTCTGTGATGTCACCCAAGACTACAGCTCTTATCACGTCTTGATGAATTAAATCTCTTTTTGCAACAACTTATCAAGTATACATGAATCCTCAATAAAATTATAAAACTTTCGGGCAGTCACTGGTAACATTTGCCTCTATGTCTCTTACAGTATCTTGTAAAAAACAGATCCTCAGAAATTATGGGATGATTTTGTTTGCCAGATGCATGGAATGAGCTACTTTAAATTTCACATAAAATTCTAAAGTAGACTCTTATGAATAAAATATTGAATGTAATGCATATGTGCTATTTTAACTACTTGTATCTGTGTAATGCTTTACAGTATATAAATGTTTTATATACATTTTACTGCTGGATATTTTAAAATTTGTTAGTCATGTTTATAATCTTTGTTTTACAGATGATTATAATCAGGTTAATTTAAGTCAAAGTAACTTGCCCCTGGTTTCACTAATAAATAGCCAAGTTAGATTTGAATTTAGGTCTTCTCAAACCAAATCTCTTGTTTTCTAATAATATTATATAATGTACTAAATTTCCACATTAATTTAATTATAGAACACGAAAGCTATTAGATTCTGCTTAAGTGGTAACTGACACAAACATCATAAAAAGTAATAGGTTGTTATTAAAAAACAAGTTATTAGCAAAAGGCAAAATTTAGAAAAATTAGAAAAAGTCATGAATACACTGTGATTATATCAGGGCTAATTTCATTACCTCACACAAAAACAGTTAATTTACAAAGATAGGTTGCTAAAACCTCAGGGTTTTTTTTTTTTTTTTGACAAATTGAAATTTTTAATGTAGACTTCTGCAAGACACTACTAGAAAAAATATATATAATGAACATTAAAAAATTTAATTCTCAGAAAAGGATGAAAAACACTGATTTATAAGAAAAGAAAAAGGAGGCCTTAAACTCGGGAAAATTAAAATGGCAGTAAATTGAATGGAAGAAAACGAGTCTTTAAGGAGTGATCTAGTGCTGTGTCTCACAGGAATATGGAAAAGAGATCACCACCTTGTAGTTTCTGTTACTCTATTTGTTATTCATTTTTTTCTACATTAAGTAGCTTTTTTTATTTTTATTTTTTAGTTTCAAAATGTGTAGTATTTTATGTTTGGTGATTTTACAGCTAATGTTGCATTTCACTGAAGCTTGGTCAGTGGTATACTGCCCATATCCACAAGGTGTCATTATAACATTATATTTGGTTTGAAACCTTTCTTGCATTTTTCACTCATTTGTTTTCGCATTTACAGTAAGCTTCAACTAGGACATTTCACAGTGGGTGCCACTGGAGGATGCTAGTTGCTCTGAGGGAAATTGCCAAGGCTAGAGGAGTTTTGAAAAAAAGCTGAAGGCTGGACCAATGAAGCTACTGATGGGCAACACTGACCAGAACTGGAACAATTGGAAGCAATGTTGTTTTCCTCTTTTCTCACCTTTCACTCCCATTATGTAACCCTAGTAACAAAACACAATAGGCAGTTAGTGGGCAAGGGAGTCTGGGAAAGATATTCCGCAGAGTCCCAGCACACAGCAGAGTAGAACAGAGTAGGATTGGAGCTGAGAGATAGTAAGTAAATAGGCAGCAGAAATATGTCAAGCAACAATACCCCATGTAAGTAGAAGGGGATGGTGGTTGGAATCCTTGTATTATTTAGAAGGAGAGTAAAAATGTTGATTCTCTTTAAAATTCAAAAAAGTTAAATATGCATATTACAATTTCTAGGGTACCTACTATAAAGACCAAAATAAACTTTCAAAGCAGAAACAGGAAACAAAAATGGGATGAGGGGAAATAGTCCATTAATCCAAGAAAAGGCAAGAAAGGGGAAATTATTATTATAAAGCAACATAAAATGAATAACATGAGATATGTGAAATAAATCCAAATATATTAGTAATCACAATCAATTTAAATGGATTGAATTTTCCGGTTAAAATAGATTTGATTTATCAAAACAACATAATACAGGCATAAAAAGACATACGAACCAATGGAACAAGATAGAGAACCTAGAATTAAATCCACACATTTACAGTTAGTTGATTTTCAACAAAGATGCCAAGAATGTATAATGGGAAAAGGATAGTCTCTGTGTGAAATGATATGTAACCTTTAGTGTCTTCTATCCTTGATGCACATGCTATTTAGAAATCTGGAAAGCAGTTGGAAATGGAATCATTTATGTCAAGTATAAACATTGATATGATCTTTAGCTTAATTAAAACCACAGGAACAGACCTGAAAAAATAATCAAATTTCCAAGTAGGTACTTGGAAAGTCTATCCTGAGATATCTGATTGATTAGACATCCTGCAAGCAGCAAAGCCTTTCTGTAGCTGTCTCTCAGAAGCTAATGCTTTTGTGTTAGTCATATATGCAATTTCCTCCCGCAGGCTATTTATGACTTTTTATTTTTATTTTCTAATGGAAAAAATTATTCAACTACATAAACATAGTTAGCATTAAAAAATATTTTAAATCATATATGAAGAATTTCGTTTGTATATTTCTAACATTTGGGTAACCTGTTAGTATAGATTTTATTTCCTTTGTACCTTTGTCCTCCTAAATCAGAGAAACAACTTATTTTATCCTGTATTTCAAAGCAGATCAATGACTGAATTCTATAAAGACTTCAGAATTATGTTATGTGTGTGTTTGTGTATGTGTGTATACCCTTGTATATACACACATGCATATATCTACATTTATTTCTTTGTTCAACTAATATTTACAAGCATGGACTATGTGTAGAATAGTCTTAGAGGTACAGGGAGGACATAGGATAGACAAGACAAGGTTATTGTTCACTGTGTACCTTCATTTATTTTGTATATTCTTCCATATATTTTTAGGTATCCTTTTAACTCTTTAGGCCCCTTTATAGCTCTAAATATTTCCATCTATTATACATACATGTGTAGTTTGTTTCTCTATTCCTGTCATGAAGACATCCTATCATTAGTAATGTAATTAATATACATTTGGTGCTTTTTAAAAAAACAATTGACACAAAATAATTGTACATATTTGTGTACATAAGATACAAATATGTACATAAATATGTGTACATATTTGGTACTATGTGATGTTTTGATACACATATACATTGTGTGATTATCAAATCAGGGTAATTAGCATATCCATCATCACAAACATTTATCTTTTTTTGTAGTAAGAACATTCAAAATGTTCTTTCTAGCTATTTTGAAATATTCAATACATTATTGTTAACTATATTCACTCTACTGTGCAATAAGACAACAGAAGGCATTCTTCCTATCTAATTGTAACTTTATACCCATTGACCTATCCTCCCTATTTCCCCTCCACTTTCTCCTTTCCCCACTTGCTGGTAACCACTGGTCTATTCACTGCTTTTATGAGATGAACTTTTTAGATTCTACTTATAAGTGAGATCATTTGTCTTTCAGTGTCTGGTTTATTTCAGGTAACATAATCTCTTTCATGTTGTCTTATACGACAGGATTTTATTCTTTTTTATAGATGAATAGTATTCCATTATGTTTATATACCACATTTTCTTTATCCATTCGTCCATGGATTAACACATAAATTGATTTTATATCTTGACTATTGTGAACAGTGCTGCAATGAACGTGGAAATGCAGGTATCTCTTTATTGTGTACTATGTACCTTCTAGTCCTAATATGGTAGCTCTATTTTTATATTTTTGAAGAACCTCCATACTGTTTTCCATAATGGCTATAATAATTTACATTCCCACCAAAGGTTACAAGGGTTCTCTTTTCTCCATATCCTCTCCAATACTTGTTATCTTTTGTTTTCGATAATAGCCATTCTAACAGGCATGAGGTGATATCTTGTGGTTTTAGTTTGCATTTCACTTATGATTAGTAATTCGAACATCTTTTCCTATGCTTTCTGGTCATGTGTATGCCTCCTTTTGAGAAATGTCTATTATGGCGTTTTGCCCATTTTTAAATCATATTATTTGTTTGTTTTGCTATTGAGTTGTTCGAGTTTTTTAGATATTCTGGATATTAACCCCTTGTCATAGGTATAGTTTACAAACATTTTTCTCCCATTCTGTAGGTTATCTCTTCTCTCTTGATTGTTCCCTTTGTCCATTTTTTTATATTATTGCCAGAATTTTTGGAGTCATATCCAGCAAATTATTTCCCAGGCCATTGTCCTGAAATGTTTCTCCAAGTTTTTCTTCCAGTAGTTTCATAATGTCAGGCCTCATGTGTAAGTCTTTAATCCATTTGGAGGTGATTTTTGTACATGGTGTATGATAGGGATCTAGTTTCAATCTTCTGTGTACGGATATCTAATTTTCCCAGCACCGTTTATTGAAGAGACTGCTCTTTTCCCCAATATGGGCATCTTTGTTGAAAATCAGTTGGCTGCAGTTACATGAATTTATTTCTGTGGCCTTTATTCCTTTCCATTGGTCTGTATGTCTGTTTTTAATGCTTATATCATCCTGTTTTGGTTGTGTTGTGTTTTGGTTGTGACAGGGTGATCCCTATGATATACTGTTTTGTTGTGATGCCACCAGCTTGTTTTATTTTTTTTCTGCTAAAGAAAAATTTGGTGTATTTTGTTGTTCTATACACATTGTAAGATTTTTTTTCTATTTCTGTGAAGAATGTTGTTGATATTTTGATAGGAGTTACATTGACTCTGTAGATCCCTTTGGGTAGTATGGACATTTTAATAATATTAACTATTCCAATCCATGAGCATGGGATATCTTTCCATTTATTTGTGTTCTGTCCAACTTCTTTTACTTATGTTTTATAGTTTTCGGTGTAGAGATCTTTCACCTTCTTTTAAAATTTATTTCTAAGTACTTTTTTGTATTAATAGTTACATGAATGGTATTGTTTTCTTGATTTCTCTTTAAGATAGTTTATTACTGGTATATAGAAATGCTACTAATTTGGGTATGTTGATTTTGTATCCTACAACTTCACTGAATTTGTTTAAGAGTGCTAATGGTTTTTGGTGGAGTCTTTAGGGTTGTCTACATATACAGTCATGTCATCTGCAAATGAGGACAGTTTGAATTCTTATTTTCCAATTTGGATACCCTTTATTTGCTTCTCTTGACTAATTGCTATGGCTAAGACTTCCAATACTATGTTGAATAGAAGTGGTGAAAATCAGCATCCCTGTCTTGTTCTAGAACTTAGAGAAAAAACTTTCAACTTTTTCTCATTTAGTATCATGTGAACTGTGGGTTTATCATACATGGTCCTTGAATAGTATGTACCTTCTAATCCTAAGTTGTTGATTTTTTTTAATCAAGAAGTGATGTTTCATTTCATTTAATGCTTTTTCTGCATTTATTGAAATGATCATATGGTTTTGGTCTTTCATTCTTATGTGATATATATCACATTTATTGACTTGCGTATATTGAACCATCTTTGCATCACTGGAATAAATCCCACTTGACCATCATAGATAATCTTTTAAATGTGCTGTTAAATTCAGTTTGCAAGTATTTTGTTGAGGAGTTTTGCATCTATGTTCATCAGAGATATAGTGTTCTTTTTGTGTTGTGTTTTGCTCTGATTTTGGTATCAGGGTAATTCTGGCCTTGTAGAATGAATTAGGAATTAAGTCATCTCCTTCAATTTTCTTGAGTAGTCTGACAATAATTTGGTATTAGTTCCTCCTTAAATGATTGGTAGATTTCAGCAACAAAAAAAGCTATCCAGCTCATGGGTTTTTCTTTGATGGAAGACGTTTTACAACTTATTCAATTTCCTCACTTTTTATTATTCTGCTCAGATTTTCTATTTCTTCATTATTCAGTCTTGGTAGGTTCTATGTGTCCAGAAACTTATCTCATTATTTATCTATGTTCTCCAATTTGTTGGTGTATAATTGTTCACCAGCAATTGATCTTTTGTGTTTCTGTGGTATCAGTTGTTATGCCCCATTTTTCATCTATGAATTTATTTATTTGAGTCTTCTCTATTTTTTTCTTGGTCTAGTTCAAGGTTTGTATATTTTATCTTTCTATAAAACCAACTCTTGGTTCCATTGATCTTTTGTATTTTTAAGTCTCTAGTTCAATAATTTCTGCTCTGGTCTATTATTTCCTTTCTTCTATGAATTTAGGGTTTATTTTGTTCTTGTTTTTTTTTTTAGTTCCTTAAGGTACATCATTAGGTTGTTTGTGATCTTTCTTCTTTTTTGATGTAGGAATTTATCGGTGTAAACTTCCCACTTACAACTTCTTTTGCTGTATCTCAAAGGTTCTGATATGTTGTTTTCATTTCCGTTTGTCTCAAAAATTATTTATTTATCTATTTATTATTTTTATTTTGTTGAGATGGGGTTTCAGTATGTTGCCCAGGGTGGTCTTGAATTCTTGGCCTCGAGCAATTCTCTCATTTAGGCTTCTAAAATACTGGTATCACAGGTGTGAGCCACCATGCCCTGCCCTGTCTCAAGAAATTTTTAAATTTTAATTTTTCCACTGAAACATTGATTGTTTACAAGCACGTTATTTAATTTTCATTTACTTGTGAATTTTCTGAATTTGCTCCTGTTATTGATTTTTGGTTTTATAACATTGTGGTCAGAAAACATACTCAAAATTATTGTGATCTTCTTAAATTTACTAAGAGTTGTTTTGTGGCCTAATGCATGATCTATTCTGGAGAACGCTCCACATGCTATTGGAAAAAATGTGTATTCCACAGCTGTTGGGGGGAATGTTCTGTAAATCTCTATTAGGCCCATTTGGTCTAAAGTGAGGTTTAGATCTGATGTTTCTTTGTTTATTTTTTGTCTCGATGATCTGTCCATTAGTGAGAGTGGGCTGTTGAAGGTTCCTACTATTATTGCATTGCAGTCTATCTCTCCATTTAGATCTAAAAAACAATTGCTTTATATATTTGGGTGTTCCAGTGTTATATGCATATATATCTACAATTATTATTTACTCTTGTTAAGTTGACGTCTTTATCATTATATAAAGACCATCTTTGTCTCTTTTTGCAGTTTTGACTTAAAGTCTATTTTATCTAATATAAGCATAACTACTCTTGCTCTGTTTTGTTTCCATTTGCATGGAATACCATTTTCCATTCCTTCACTTTCAGTCTATGTGTGTCCTTATAGGTAAAGTGGGTTCTCTGTAGGCTGTGTAAAGTTGGGTCTTGTTATTTATTAATTTACTTTGTGGTGTGGATAGAGAAGGAGGATTAAATAATATAAATTTATTTTCTCACAATTCTGAAGTCTAGAAATCAAAGATCAGGGTATCTTTGGGATTGCCTTCATTCTGAAGCCTCTCTCCTTGGTTTGCAGATGGCTGCCTTCTTGCTGTGTCCTCTCATGATTTTTCCTCTGTTGAAAACATCCCTGGTGCCTGGTCTTGTTTTTTTATCCATTGGGCCACAATGGATAAAAAATTTTGATGGGTACTAGTAGGTGTATATATTTTTTAAATTTTTAAAACATTTTTGATGGGTACTAGTAGGTGTATATATTTATGGGGTATATGAGCTACTTTGGTACAGGCATGCAATGCATAATAATCACATCATGGTAAATGGGGTATCCATCACCTCAAGAATTTATCCATTGTGTTACAAATAATCCAATTATACTATTTTAGTTATTTTAAAATGTACAATTAAATTATTATCAACTATGGCTACCTTGTTGTGCTATGAAATACTAGGTCTTACTCATTCTTTCTAAGTACTTTTTGAACCCATTAACCATCCCTACTCTTCTACCCCCCAACCTCCACTACCCTTCTGAGCTTCTGGTAACCATCCTTCTACTCTATATCTCCACGAGTCCAATTGCTTTAATTTTTATCTCACACAAATAAGTGGAACAAGTGATGTTTGTCTTTTGGTGCCTGGCTTATTTCACTTAACATAATGACCTCTAGTTCCATCTATGTTGTTTAAAATGACAGGATTAGGCTGGGCACAGTAGCTTATGCCTAAAATCCCAGCACTTTGGGAGGCCATGTTAGGCAGATTGCTAGAGCCCAGGAGTTCTAGACCAGCCTGGGCAACATGGTAAAGCCTTGTCTCTATAAAAAAAAAACACACAAAAATTGGCCAGGCACAGTGGCTCACACCTGTAATCCCAGCACTTTGGGAGGCTGAGGCAGGCAGATCATGAGGTCAAGAGATCGAGACCATCCTGATCAACATGGTGAAATGCCGTCTCTACTAAAAGTACAAAAATTAGCTGGACGAGGTAGCATGTGCCTGTAGTCCTGGCTCCTCAGGAGGCTGAGGCAGGAGAATCTCTTAAATCCGGAAGGCGGAGGTTGCAGTGAGCCGATATTGCGCCACTGCACTCCAGCCTGGTGACAGAGCGAGACGCCATCTCCCCATTCCCCCACCAAAAGATCTGGATGTGGTGGTGCATGACTGTAGCCCCAGCAACAAGGGAGACTGAGGTGGGAAGATCCCTTGGGCCCAGGAGGTGGAGGATGCAGAGAGCCATGAGCATGCCACTGCACTCCAGGCTGGGTGATAGCACAAGACCCACAAACAAACAAACAAACAAACAAACACAGGATCTCATTCATTTTTATGGCTACATAGTCCCCCATTACGTAAAAGTACCACATTTTCTTTTCCTTATCCATTCATCCATTCATCTTTAGATGGACACTGAGGTTGCTTCCAAATCTTGGTTATTGTGAACATTGTTGCAACAAACATAGGAGTACAGAAATCTCTTCAATATACTGATTTCCCTTTTTGGGAGTGTATACCCAGCAGTGAGATTACTGGATCATATGGTAGCTCTATTTTTAGTTTTTTGAGGAATCTCCAAATGATTCTCCATAGTGGTTGTACTAATTTGTATTTCCACCAACAGTGTACGGGGGTTTCCTTTTCACTACATCCTTGCCAGCATTTGTTACTGCCTGTCTTTTGGATAAAAGCCATTTTAACTGGGGTGAGATGATACCTCACTGTGGCTTTGATTCACATTTCTCTGATGACCAATGATGTTGAGCACATTTTCATACGCCTGTTTGCCATTTGCATGTCTTATTTTGAGAAATAGCTATTCAAGTCTTTTGCCCATTTTTAAATCACATTATTAGAGTTTTTCCTATAAAGTTAGAGCTATTTATGTATTCTGGTTACTAATGCCTTATCAGATGGGCAGTTTGCAAATACTTTCTCCCATTTTGTGGGTTGTGTCTTCCCTTTGCTGATGGTTTCTGTTGCTGTGCTGAAGTATTTTTTAACTTGATATGATCCCATTTATCCATTTCTGCTTGTGTTTGTGGGGTAAGAAATTTTTTCCTAGACCAATGTCCTGGAGAGTTCCCCCAGTGTTTGCTTGTAATAGTTTAATAAATTGAGGTCTTAGATTTAAGTCTTTAATCCAGTTTGACTTGATTTTTGTATATGGCAAGAGATAGGGGTCTAGTTTCATTCTTCTGCATATGAATATCCAGTTTTCCTAGCACCATTTATTGAAGAGGCTATCTTTTCTCCAATGTATGTTCTTGGCACCTTTGTTGAAAGTATATTTACTGTAGGTGTATGAATTTGCTTCTGGATTCTCTATTTTGTTCCATTGGCCTATGTGTCTATTTTCATGCCAGTACTATGCTGTTTTGGTTACTGTAGCTCTGAGGCATAATCTGAAGTCAGGTAATATGATTCCTCCAGTTTTGTTCTTTTTGCTTGGGACAGCTTTGACTATTCTGTGTCTTTTATATTTCCATATAAATTTTAGAATTTTTTTCTATCTCTGTAAATAATGTCATTGGTATTTTGATAAGGATTGTATTGAATGTGTAGATTGCTTTGGGTAGTATGAACATTTTAACAATATTGATTTTTCTAATCCATGAACATGGAATATCTTTGGATTTTTTGGTGTCCTCTTCAATTTCTTTAATCAATATTATATCATTTTCATTGTAGAGATTGTTCACTTCTTTGGTTGTTAATTCCTAGGTATTTAATTTTATTTGTGGCTATTGTAAATGGGGTTATGTTTTTATTTCTTTTTCAGATTGTTCACTGTTTGCATATAGAATGCTACAGATTTTTATATATTGATTTTGTATCTTGCAATGTACTGAATTTGTTTATAAGTTCTAATATAATCTAATAGTTTTTTGGTATTAGAGCTTATAAACAAAGGTAGAGTCTTTATGTTTTTCTGAATATAAGATTATATCATCTGCAAACAAGTATAATTTGACTTTTTCCTTTCCAATTTGGATGCCCTTTATTTCTTTCTCTTGCCCAATTGTTCTAGCTGGGGCTTCCAGTACTATGTTGAAAAGTATCACTGTATATGTTTTAAATGAAGAATTTAATCCATCTCATTTAATGTTATTATTTTTTAACTTTGATTATTTATTTATTTACTTAAGAGACAGGGTCTCATTCTGTCACCCAGACTGCAGTGCAGTGGTGTAATCCTGGCTCACTACAGTCTTGATCTTTCAGGCTCAAGTGATCTTCCTATGACAGCCTCCCAAGTAGCTGGGACTACAGGTACACACCATCAGGCCTGGGTAATTTTTTAAATTTTTTTTGTAGAGACAGTGTCTTTCTATGTTGCCCAGGCTGGTCTCAAACTCCTGGGCTCAAGCAATCCTCCTGCTTTGACCTCCCAAACTTTTGGGATTACAGGCATGAGCCACCATGCCTGCTCAAGATGATTACTGATCTATAACAACTTACTCTTGCCATTTTGTTGTTTTCTAGATCCTTTTTAAAAATTGTTATTTATATATTTATTTTTGAGATGGGGTCTCTGTTGCCCAGGCTGGAGGGCAATGGTGTGATCTCAGCTCACCGTGACTTCTGCCTCCTGAGCTCAAGCAATTCTCCTGCCTCAGCCTCCTGAGTAGCTGGGACTACAGGTGTGCACCACTGTAACTGGCTAATTTTTGTATTATTTTTAGAGACAGGGTTTTGCCATGTTGCCCAGGCTGGTCTCAAACCCCTGAGCTCAAGTGATCCACCCACCTTGGTCTTCCAAAGTGCTGACATTACAGATCTGAGCCACAGCTTAACTTTGGTTGGATACAAATACTCCAACTTTTCCTCTCACCACAATTTATACTTTTGTTGCCTTAATTTAGATATCTTTGTATTGTAACTTTCTTAACAACTCATTATAGATATAATTATTGTTGGCCATTTTGACTTTTAATCTTCATACTGAAGATTTGAAAATTATATAGTACCAGCACACTAATGTAATATTCTGAACTTATTATGAATTTACCTCTTCCAATGAAGTTTACACTTTTTTCATATGTTTTCATGTTATTAGTTATTATCTTTTCACTTCTGCTTGAAGCACTCCTTTAAGCATTTTTTGTAAGGTCAGTCTTGTGGTGACAAATTCCCTCAGCTTTTGCTTGTCTGAGAAAGAATTTATTTCTTCTTCATTTCAAAAGGATGGTTTGCTGGGTGTAGTATTCCTGGTGAAACTATTTTTTCTTTTATGACTTTGAATATAACATTACATACGTTACACTCTCTCCTAGCCTGCAGTTTCTGCTAAGAAATCTGCTGATAGTCTAACGGGGCTTCCCTTATATGTTGACATTTTTCTCTTGCTGCTTTTAGAAACCTCTCTTTGTCTTTGACTTTTGACGATTAGATTATAATGTGCCTCAGAGAAGACCCCTTTGGGTTGAATCTATATGAGATTCTCTGAGTTTAATGGAACTGGATGTCCACAACTCTCCCAATACTTGAGAGGTTTTCAGCTATTATTTTGTTTAAAATTTTTTTCTGTGACTTTATCTCTTCCCTGTCTTTAACTCTCTTATTGTAAATATTTGTTCATTTAATTGTGTCCCATAAATCCTCTAGGCCTTATTGGTTCTTTTCCATTCTTCTTTCCCCATTTTTCCTCTGTTATTTCAAAAGAGATGTCTTCAAGTTCAGAAATGTTCTTCTGTTTGATCTAGTCTGAGGTTGAAGCTCCCTGTTATATTTTTATCTCATTCATTGAGTTCTTCAGTTCTAAGATTTCTGTTTGGTTCCTTTTTTATATTTGTCTCCTTGTTGAATTTCTCATTCAGGCCATGAATTATTTTTCTGATTTCATTGAATTGTCTACCTGTATTCCCTTGCATCTCACTAAGTTTCCTTAGAATTGTTATTTGAATTCCTTTTTAGGCAACTATATGTTTCCATTTCTTTAGGGTCAGTTACTAGAGCATCATTGTGCTCCTTTGGTGATGTTAAGTTTCCTTGCTTTTTCATGTTTCTTGTGCTCCTGTGTTGATATATGTGCATCTGGTAAAATAGTTGCCTCTTCCAATTTTATGGAGTGGCATTTGTATTTTATAGACAGACTTTCACCTACAGATGTGTCTGAGGGTATCAGTTGGGTAGCGTGTGTATTGGCTTTGGTTCTGGGTGGGCACAGTAGGGGTCTCCATGCAGTTTCTTCAGCTGTAGTCAACTTTGGTAATGCCTGAATGCCTTGGTGGCATAGGCTGCAGGAGTTTGTGTGGCTAGGCTGCCAGATAGGGGTGGGTCTCCTCTGGGAGCAACATGCCTGCCTGGTGAGTGAAGGGCTTGGTCCATCAACTTAGGGTGGAGTCTTTCTGGGAGAACAGTACTTGGCTGGTGAGTGGACTGGTGGCATGCGAGGGGCAGTCTGCTGGTTTGGGGTGGAGCTTCCTTAGGAGCAGCATGCCTGCCTGATGAGTGTGCTGGCAGTATGTGTGGATAGGTTTGCTGACTTATAGTGGCTCTCCCTTAGAAGTGCAGTACCTGGGTGGTGATTGTGGGCCTGACTCGCAGCTTGAGGCAGGGCTCCTTTGGAATCAACGTGCCTAGCTTTTGAGCTTGCCAGTGACACACAGAGGCCATCTTATCAGCTCTGGACAGGGTTTCTATGGAAGTGGCATGCCCAGCTGGTGATCATGCCAGGGTACATGGGGACCACACTTTGCTGACTCAGAGGAGGGCCTCCCTGTAAGCAGTGCACTTTTCTGGTGAGCACTCTACTGGTGCATGGGGGCTGATTTGCCAGCTCAGGGTGGGCCTCCCTCAAGGCAGCATGCTTGGCTGGTGAATGTGCAGTTGGTCTGTGGGGGCCTGGTTCACTGGCTTGTGGCAGGACACCCCTGGAATTGATGTATCTGGCTGGTGAGTGCATTGGGATATGCAAGGACCAGTCCACTGGCTCGAGGCAGGGCTCTCTTGGAAGTAGTGTGCCTGGCTGGTGATTGTGTTGACTGTGCATATGGCTGACCCAGACTAGGTTTCTCTGCTGGGCAGAATTATCTATTACTTTGGAGGCAGTAAGCTGCATGGGCTCTGGGGCCAGGTTGCTGGACCTAGGTTCCAACAGGCTGGGGTCAGGGTGCTACAGTCACTAAGATGTGAAAAGCAGAGATTGCCTCCTAGGCAACTTGTTCCCAGGGTGTGGGGATCTGTAGCAATTTGGTGATGGAATGGTGCACTTCTTTGTGTGAAGGTGGTATAATGGCATTTTAGCCTCAGAGATTAAAAGATGCAGTTCCTGGAGCAAGGTGCACTCTACCTGTTGTTCCGGTTTCAAGATGGGTCCTATATAGCTGCAGATTGGGTTGTGTGGGTCAGAGGGCACACAATGTGGGCTTCTTTTCTGGGGGCAGTGCAGCTATATGGATACCAAGCCCCTCCCCAAACTGGGCTCAAGGACTGTGAGGACTGAAGATTTCTCTGGAAGCAAAGACTGCAGGTGTTCATCACATTAATGGGGGGTGCTACAGGCCTCCTACATACCTTTGTCCAATAAGTGCCTTCTTGTTCCTAGATAATTCCAGCTGAGAAGATCACGTGGTGGAGGCAGGGTGTTTCTGTCTCTTCTGTATGTGGCCCTCCCTAAAGGTCTCCTTGCTCCACAGGTTTTCTCTCTTCCCTGCTGTACTGCAGTGTTCTCCCTCAAACACCCCAGTCCAATGTAATTTTCATTCATTGCTTTGTTCCTGTCTTGTATGGTGTACTAGCATTATGCTCCTCTAGTCAGCTATCCTGCTCTGCCTACTGGTGCTTTCTTTTTTTGATTTTTGGATTGAAAACAAAGTTAATTATTTCAGTAATTAAACACCTAGAATATATCTTCTTTTTCTTTCATTTTGTTTTTGGTAACAGCTTTACTGAGATATAATTCATAAACCATGAGATTCATCCTCTTAAAGTATACAATTAATTGATTTCTAGCATATTTACAGATCTGTGCAACATTTCTGCTACTTGATTTAAAAACATTTTCATCATCTCAAAAAAGAAACCAAACCCATTACAGTCACTCTCTATTTCCCCCCCCAACCTCTGTCCCTGGCAACCACTAATCCACTTTCTATCCCTCTATAGATTTGCTTATTTTGGAAATTTCATGTAAATGGGATGGTACAATATGTGGCTTTTCACATCTGGCTTCTTTCACTTAGCATAATGTTTTCAAGGTTCAACCGTGTTGTATCCTATATCAGTACTTCTTTCTTTTAATGGAAGAAAAGTATTCCATTTTGTGGATATACTACATTTTGTTTATCCATTTATCAATAGGTAGACATTTGGGTTGTTTTCATCTTTTGATTATCATAAATAATGCTGCTATGTATATTCATTTAAGAGGTTTTGTGTAGACATATGTTTTCAACTGTAGAAGTAGAATTGCTGGATTATATGGAAACTCTATATTTAACCACCTGAGGAACTGCCAAACTATTTTCCAAAGCAGCTGCTCCATTTTATATTCCAGCAATGTATGAGAGTTCAAATGTGTCTACATCTAGTGAAGAGAAACTCTGTTCACTGGTCTACTTGTTGCCTAACTCCTCTACCTCTCAAAAGTATCCCCAACTAGGCATGACTCAGCCTCATTTTATGTTTGGATATTTACAGGAAGGTGATTTTCTCCTATTAGGTTTGCAAAGTTTGTTTCTTCACAAACATTTTTTCCTGTGCTCTCTGCTCCTTCTTTTAATCACTTTAATCACTAAAAGACTGGTCTATAGAATGCCTATATAATTTCCATTTATTAAACTTTCCCCCTGAGGCTTTCTTTTAAGGAATTGCATTTCATCCTACTTGACTACTTCACAATGAAATCCCAGGATCCTGAAGAGAATCTTTCATGAGGCTGTGCATTTTGCTGAAACTAATTCTATCTCATACCTGTCTCTACTCCACTTTTCCACTGTGCCTTCAAGAACTGACATCTTATCCCCCTCCTATGCAATTTGTTCTCTGTACTCTCCCTTGATCTTTTTGTTCATTGTATCTTGATGGTCACCTAAGACCACAGCTTTTTCTGCCGTACTTTTGGATGGCGGCTGTTTTTTCTGAAATATTCCACATGTCTAAACCTGGAGGATGGATAGGTGTCCTCTTCAGTCCACACTATCACTTCTAGACCATTTGCTTTCACCATTCCTAACACTCCTAGGCTTTAGCTTAGGCATAATATCTGCCTCCCCTCCTCTTTCAATCATCTACATCCCCACTGCCAGGTACTACTCAGCTGTTTTCTCTCCTTCATAAAAAGTTTTCTCAAATTTGTTCATACTCACTCTCACCATTTTCTCTCCTCTCATTCTGTCTTGAACCCACAGCAATCAAGCTTTCATCCCCACTATTCTGCTGAAAGAGGTGTTATTAGAATCACGTGTGTGTTCCATGTTGCCAAATTCAGTGGTCAACTTTCAGCCTTTATCTTACTGGGCATATTGGAAGCCCTCATTCCTTCCTGCTTGACTGTCTTCATATGACCTGTAGGTCACCACTCTTTCCAGGTTCCCTTACTTCCTCGCTGGTCACTTCTTCTCATCTCCTTTGCTAGATCTTCCTCATCTTTCTACTCTTTAAGGTTAGGCTGCTCTGTGTTTCAGTCATTAGATCTGATTTATTCTCTATCTATACTCATGTCTCAGATGATTTGTTCAATCCCATGGCTTCAAATACAGATCTGTGTATTGAGGACTCCCAAATTTACATCTCCAGCCTGTTTCTCATGCATATATATCTGCCTATGTACTTGACATTTCCACCCATATGTCTAATAGACTTCTTCCATTTGACCTGTCCAATATGAAATTTTCTCACCTCAAAACTGTTTCCTCAAAACCTGGGATCATGTTTTACAATTTATACTGCTAAAACACCAGTCCAAAGTACTGCATTTTCATTCCTGGATCATTGTCTTCTAATTTCCCCATTCTTACTCCTCTTGCCCCTACACAGTCTATTCTATATTCAGCAAAGTGAGCAATCCTTTTGAAACATGTCACTTCCAGCCTAGCCAACATGGTGAAACCTTGTCTTTACTAAAAATACAAAAATTAGCCAAGGGGGTGGCACATGCCTGTAATCCCAGCTACTCAGGAGGCTGAGGTAGGAGAATTGCTTGAGCCCAGGAGGTGGAGGTTGCAGTGAGCCTAGATCTTGCCACTACACTCCAGCCTGGCAGACAGAGTGAGACTGTCAAACACACACACACACACACACACACACACACACACACACACACAATTAGCTGGGCGTGGTGGCATGCGCCTGCAGTACCAGCTACCAGGAAGGCTGAGGTGTGAGGATTGTTTGAACTCGTGAGGCAGAGGTTGCAGTGAGCTGAGATTATGTCACTGTACTCCAGCTTGGGTGACAGAGTGAGATCTTGTCAAAAAAATAGAAAAAAAATAGAAAAAAGAAAAGAAATGAAATGAAACATGTTACTCCTCCATTTAGAATCTTACAATGACTTCCCTTTGTAGAGACACAAAAGCCCAAGTCCTTATCCTAGTCTAACGGGGCTCAAAGGCTGAGTGGCCCTGCTACCTGCCTAATCTGTCACTACCTGTTTTTCTTCATGCTCATTCTACTCCTGCCATACTTGCCTCTTGGCTCTATTTTGAGCACCAGACTCTATCCTGCCTTGGAGGTCGTTGCACTTGCTCTTCCATCAGGTATCCATATGGTTCATTTTCTTCTTTTTTATTTTTATTTTTTAGATGGAGTTTTGTTCTTGTCACCTAGGCTGGAGTACAGTGGTGTGATCTTGGCTCACAGCAACCTCCACATCATGGGTTCAAGCGATTATCCTGTCTCAGCCTCCCAAAGTAGCTGGGATTACGGGTGCCCACCACCACACCCAGCTAATTTTTTTGTATTTTTAGTTGAGACAGGGTTTCACCATGTTGGCCAGGCTGGTCTTGAACTCCTGACCTCAGGTGATCCACCTGCCTTGGCCTCCCAAAGTGCTGGGATTACAGGTGTGAACCACTGTGCCTGGCCACTTTCTTAATTCTTTCAGGCCTCTTTGCTCGAATGTTATCATATTAGAGATACTTTCCTGGAAACCCAATCTAAACAGTAGCTTCTCCATTCTGTTCACTTAATTTGCTTTACTATTTACTTCATAAAGCTTACCACCTGATGTTTATTTATTTTTTATTGTTATTTTATTTTTTATCTGTCTCCTCCAGCTGGAATAAAAGCACCATGAATGCAGGAATTTTGCCAACTTCTGGCACAGAGATGGCTTTCAAAATCTATTTGGTGAATGAATGAATGAATTGCATTTTCTTCCTAAATTTCACAATTGTGAGTTCTTATGTACTTGTTCATTTAACAAATATTTATAACCATTCTCCTTATTTCATATACAGAATAGCCAAACTTGAATTTCCAGTTATAAATTCCATTACTTGGGAGTTGAAATTTTCTCAGATAAATAGAAAACAGTAATTACTAGTAATTTAGAGCTCTTCATCATACTTTTGTGACAGTATCATAACATACATTTAAAAAATTGATGGAGTGGCTTATTTGAGTCCCACTTCCATTATTCTATAATTTTAAAATTGTGTAAATTTTGTCATGCCTGAGGCTTGAAAGCCCTTTAAAAAATGCACAGTAACCTCTGGTGAAATAATCTCCAGTGTAGTGACCTCACTCTCAAAATGATTCATTCTATCCCTTCTTCAGACTGCAGTAGCCCTTATGAAGTACGTTTCATAGGAGTCCATGTTTGGTGAAAAATGGTTCACTATAACTTACCTGTTGATCCTAGTCAGCTGCTTCCCCTTACTTCCCTCCACCTACTACGACAACTAATCAAATATAATATTTTAAGGTCATTTACCAAGGTTGCTTTAAATCCTTGTCTTCCTTTTAAATTGTAGACACTCTACACTCTCCAGCTCAATATCAATTACTGTCTTAATGATAACTTTTTTTTCCTGAGAGCTTATACTAAAGGACACTCATCTGGGGTTACAGCATTAAGTGTCTCTTGAGATATTGCAATACAACACTGAAAAAAATTTAACTTGCTCCCTCTCCATTATTAATAGGCTCTTTCTTAATACAGGTCATAGATTATATCCAGGGATAAGAAGGTTGGAGAACACCTGGTCTACCTATGTTTTTCTATCTTATTGTTTAATAAGTATGCTGTCTTTCTAGAGTACAGATACAATAGCCTTACTGAAACTGAGAGATAACATCAGCAATTAGAATTTGATGTAAAACAATTATTTGTCTGGCCCATGACTACAGCTATTACATTTCATAGAATTTTAGGGATAGGGAACATCTTAAAGATAAGTTAATCTAATCCACATATTTCACATATGTGAGTAACCTCAAGGAAGTTATTCCGATTAAGCTGCTCTTTCATGCTTTTTTTGTTGTTGTTACTCAATTCTGTGCCCTTTGCTTACCAGCAAAAGTGCATTCATATTACTTTCTAGTGATTAGAGGTGAAGATAAGACATAAAGTCATCTGGACTAAGTCCCTAATTTACAGATGATGAGATCTGAAAAGATTAAATGATTTGCCCAAATTCAAAAGGTTTTGTCCAAAACCTGGCCTGGCCCCAGGTTTCCTACTGGATTTGTATTCTAGGACACTTTCTATTACTCTGGGGTTTAGATTAAAGTCTCAAATTATTGAAAAATATAACTACCAGTAATCTGGAATCTTCCATTCTATTTCTTGAAAAGTAACATGAAATGCTTTTAAAAAGATTTGACAGAGTTTTTCTTTGAGCCAACTTCTACCTTTTAAATATGTTTTGAATTTTAAATATACATAAAATAGAAAGGATAGTATAATAAACGCTCATATGACAGATTCAATAATCATCGTTTTATCTCACTTGTTATCTCCTCTGTTCCTTTCTTCTTCATTTTTTGCTGAAATATTTTAAATCCAAAACATTGTATTATTCTCCTGTGACATATTTCAGTAAGCTAAAAAGTAGACTCAAAAAATTGTGAAACTATCCCAGCACTTTGGGAGGCTGAGGTGGGCAGATCACGAGGTCAGGAGATTGAGACCATCCTGGCTAGCATGGTGAAACCCAGTCTCTACTAAAAATACAAAAAATAAGCGGGGCGTGGTGGCGGGTGCCTGTAGTTCCACCTACTTGGGAGGCTGAGGCCAGAGAATGGCATGAACCCGGGAGGCAGAGTTTGCAGTGAGCTGAGATTGCACCACTGCACTCTAGCCTGGGCGACAGAGCAAGACTCCGTCTCAAAAAAGAAAAAAAAAATTATGAAACTATCATCACCCCTAATAAAATGAACAATTCCTTGCTATAATCTAATACATTCAATGCTTACACTTTCTTGAATGTCTCAAAAATAACTTTTTACTTTTGGTTTGTTCAATTAAGGAACTCACACAAGGTCCATATACTGCATTTTGTTAAATCTCTTTTAATCTAGGGCTCTTCTATATCAATGTTGTTGACTTATTGAAAAAAATTGGGTTACTTATTCTGTAGAATGTCACAAACTCTGGATCTATCTATATGTTTCCTCTTGGTTACATTTAACTTGTTACTCTATCCCTTATATCCCCAATTATCCCTGATAATTGGAGTTAGCATTCAAGGTTAGATGAGATTCAGGTTCAACTTTATTGGCACACACTTGTGGTGCTGTGTGCTTCACTAAATGTACATAGTGTTACTGTCCAGTCATTCTACTTTTGTGATGCTAACAGGATACAATTTCCTAACAGCTTTTCATGTAGTAATTTCATCTACTGATAAAAGCTGCCTGTATCATTTTGTTACGAAATGCTAAGTGACAATTTTCTAATTTTCACTTTCTTTTCACTTTTATTAACTGGAATTTTTCTGTAGAGAACTTTTCACTGTCAACTAGGACTATTTAGTCACTCTGCAGTACAGAAAATGCCGGATGAATGCTTAATTCTTTTCTGTCTACTGCCAATGTCTAAAGTAAGGAAATGTTTAAATACTTATAATGGTGACCAACTAAATTTGTGTGTGTGTGTTTTGCTTTTTAGTGATGAAATGAACTGATGGATTAAAACAAATTAATTGCAGCCATTATTCTTTTCATTATTCTTATATTTGGCCAATGGATTCCTCCTGCATATTTATTTGCTCCTGTGGCCTTTGGACATGTCCTGTTAGTTTTTCATTTTATTTTTTTAAGAATGGAGTCTTGTGCTGTTGCCCAGGCTGGAGTGCATTGGTGTAATCATAGCTCACTGTAACCTTGAACTCTTGAGCTCAAGCAATCCTCCCACCTCAGCCAGCTGAGCAGCTACGACTATAGACACATGCCACCATGCATGACTATTTTAATTTTTGTAGAGACATGGTTTCACTATGTTGCTCAGTCTGGTTTCGAACTTCTGGCCTCAAGCAATCCTCCTGCCCCAGCCTCCCAAAGCATTAAAATTACAGGCGTGAGCCACCATACTCTGCCTCCCATTAGTCGTTAATTACCCTCCTTGCTTTCTGGCACAACAATTCGTCACAGACCCATTTCATGTATTTTCTGCCCCGAATCTGGAATCAGAATTCTGCCATAGAACTCTGGTTGCTTTTTGTGGGAAATCCTAATCAGAGAGCAAAATGTGGGCAATAGGAGCAATCTTGTTTTTGGGTGGTCATTGTCCTCCATATTTTTGCAATTATAGTGCTAAGGAACATAATGTTGAAAGAAAAGCAAAATCTTGAAACAATACTGATATTTCCAATCCAAATTTGACATTATAGAATTTTCATTTAACTTAACTTGAAACTCTTTTCTCTTATACTGACAATTTTGGTTCTTAACAACATTGACAATATAACCTATTTGATTTATCTTCATGCACAAATGTGTGTATGTATTTGCATACAAACTAGTTTCAAATTAATAATATCAATATTAGTAGTAGTTTCTCAATTAAGTTTAAGATTCATCTTAAGCTCTGTTTACAATGGGAACTCTTTCTACTTAAGATGTACACTCGAAATACTCAAAAGTCATTTAAAACAAATCTATTATCTGTATATAATTAATTTGATATATTAATAGGTTCAACTCTTTTCATTTGTTTTTAGTTTAGCAAAGTGTGATCTCCAAAACAGTTGCTTCAGTATCACCTGAAAACTTGTTAAAAATATAAATTCTCAGGTTCTTGATTTTCTTCTAGGTCAGAAGCTTTGAGAATCAGGCCCTAAAGATAATTTTTATGTACACTAAAGTTTGAGAACCACTGATCTAGTAATCCATTTTTTATTAGTTTTTCTTTTTACAAATAAAACACATTCATGTATATATTAATAATCACTTTTCTTATCTAAGTGGTATCATGCTATGTATACTGCTCTGCATCTTGCCATTGGAAAAAAATGTATTTTGTATAAATCATTTTGTACTTTTAACCAGAATACTTTGGAGTAGATTCCTAGAAGTGAGATTGCTATACAGATTGCTTGCACATTTTTTTCCCTAGACATTATCAAATTTCTTTGCCTAACAGTTGTACCACTTTGTATTCCCATCAGCTGTCTCCTAAAACCTTGCTGATAGAGTATGTTGTCAGACTTTTGGATGTTTGCCAATCTAATAAATGAGAAATTGTAACTTGTTGCACTTTTTACTTGCATTTCCCTTAGTAAGAGTGAGGTTGAGCATTATTTCATGCATTTAGTGCCATTTCTTCTTTGAAATGTCTGCTTATATATTTTGCCACTTTTCTATCAGATTTTAGTTTTTTCTCAATTTGTAAGAAATCTTGATATATTAAGAATATTAGCCATTTAATTGCAAATATATTTTCTCAGTTTATCATTCATCTTTTGACTTTGCTGAGTCAAAGACTAAGCCTTCACATCCAGCCCATTTTTATTCTAACTGTTACTCCTGGTCTGGTGCTGTGGCTCACGCCTGTAATCCAAGCACTTTGGGAGGCCGAGGTAGGTGGATCAGTTGAGCTCAGGAGTTTGAGACCAGCCTGGCCAGCATGGCTAAACCCCATCTCTACAAAATACACAAAAATTAGCTGGGCATGGTGGTGCACACCTGTAATCCCAGCTACTCAGGAGGCTGAGGCAGGAGAATCGCTTGAGCCCGGGAGGTGGAGGTTGCAGTGAGCCAAGATTGTGCCACTGCACTCCAGCCTGGGCAACAGGGAGAGACCCTGTCTCAAAAAAAAAAAAAAAAAATTGTAATAATACTCTTAATCTTCTCGTTTTTTATTGTCTGTTGATTTCCTATGAGAATCAACGCTTACAATAGCTACCTACTGCTTTCTCTTTTTTCCCTACCATTCAATTTTATTAAGTAGTTTCGTTACAGGAAAGGGGTCCCTATTCAGACCCCAAGAGAGAGTTCTTGGATCTCAGGCAAGAAAGAATTCAGGGCAAGTTTATTAGGAAAGTAAAGGAATAAAAGAATGGCTACTCCACAGTCAGAGTAGCCCTGGAGGGATGCTGGTTGCCCTTTTTAATGGTTATTTCTTGATGATATGCTAAACAAGGGGTGGGTTATTCATGCTTCCCCTTTTTAGACCGTATAGGGTAACTTCCTGATGTTGCCACGGGATTAGTAAACTGTCATGGAGCTGGTGGGAGTGCAGCAGTGAGGACGACCAGAAGTCACTCTTGTGGCCATCTTGGTTTTGGTGGGTTTTAGCTGGCTTCTTCACTGCCTGTTTATCAGCAAGGTCTTCATGACCTGTATCTTGTGCCAACCTCCTATCTCATCCTGTGACTTAGAATGCCTTAACCGTCTGGGAATGCAGCCCACATGTCTTAGCCTTATTTTATCCAGCCCCTAATCAAGATGAAGTTGCTCTGGTTCAAACAATTCTGACAGTTTTGCCTTCATTTTAATCTTTATACTCTTAAGTATACTCAAAATGCTATTTGGTTTATCGGCTTCAAATGATATCCTTAGCTTACATTTTTTTTCATCAAGTATCTTAAAAGATATAGGTGGGAAGCTAATATCTGATATCTATTCTACTTTTCATGTACCCTTTTTCTTCCCTTCTCCATTTTCCTTACTATTCTCCGTTTTCCATTACTTACTATTCTCCATTTTCCTTACTACTCTCCATTTTCCATTACTTACTATTCTCCATCTTCTGTTCTCCAGTTTCCTTACCATTCTCCATTTTCCATTACTTACTATTCTCCATCTTCCATTCTCCGTTTTCCTTACTATTCTCCATTTTCCATTACTTACTATTCTCCATCTTCCATTCTTCATTACTTACTACTCTCCATCTTCCATTCTCCATTTTCCTTACTCTGCACTTGTGGCATCTATTTGTGTGTTTCCTTAAGTATAGTTCTTATTTCTTATTGTTTGCTCTTTGACCCTCCTAATTCTTTCTTGGCATTTGTTAATTCTTATTTTCTTTTCTTCTATAAACTTGTGGCACAACTCCTAGGTATAAGGAATGCTACAATTTTTTAATTTTGTAAGTCAGAATAACTTTTTGTGGAGCTACTGTGCACCTAGCCAATATCACATTCAATTTAAGTTAATTTTTGTGTCTTTTTTTCTCTCATCCTTCTCTCAAATCAGGGTGCAGAAATTGATTAGGGCTAGAATGTGGGGGAGGGTTCTGGTCTGTGCCTGTGGTGGTTGACATCTTTATTCTGGCTCTTCTGGCCACATGATACTGCTGTTAAGAGTTGGGTCGATGTAGTCACTTTGCTTTGCATGGCCTTTGAAGTGTTTCTCAGAGAACTTTACTGTATTGACTGAAGATTCTTACTAAAAGCTTTGTGTCTTACTAAAGTAATGAATCATCATTCAGCATTTGGGATACTTCATTCTGCAATCCTCGTTCCTCTGCCTCAGATTCAGGGTAATGGAGGGATTAAATCCATACCTTTTTCTCAGATTCAGCCATTTTCAACTTTTGCTCCCCAAGCATCTTTTCTTCACTATCTCTTTACCATGTTTAGCCCTTCTCTGAGACTAGCAGCTTCATAATGTTCAGTGAAACAGAAATGCATTTTTTTCTTTTGTATGTATTTTTAGACCTTAAGAATCACATATTTTCTTCTCTTTCATAGGTAGGGGATTGGAACTTGGAAAAAGAGATATGCTTCCCTAACACACTCTGTGATGTACATTTGTCACTTATTTTTGCTTAACATCTTAGGACATAACAATTGGCGAAACTATCTGTTGAGGATTATATTTGAGTGAAAGGGTTAATAAATGTCATAATTATTATCTAATGTTATTAACAAAAGTTATTTATTTTGCTGCTTTTCTGCCTGTGATGCTTTGTCAGTTAGGTTCTCCAAGAAGCAGATACCAAGATAGGATGGGAGATTTATTGGAAGAAATGACTTAAAGGATAAAGGAGGAGGGAGCCTTCATATTGCAATGCTGGTCTTACACGTGCAAAAGATGAAGGCAAGGGAAACATTGGATAGGAGGAGATCCAGATCATAGTGCGGATGTGAAAAAGTCTTGGCTGGCCCAGTGGGAACATCCAAGCAAATGCTGCCCATTAGAGGAAGCTCATATGAGGCAATGATCCATTAGAGGAAGCTCATATGAGGCAATGATCCATTAGAGGAAGCTCTTTTGAGGCAATGATGGCTTTGTTCTAGTATCTCTGTTATGCATGGTCATTGCCTGCGAGCAGCCCAAGGGCAATGTGGATCATGTGAATAACGTGGTGCTTATCAATAATGTGGGCCAGTTGAAAGTTGTTTATTTGTTATGTTTCCTTGCAGCAGGTTCTCTTGAAGGAACATCTGAGTAGGTCATCTTCCATGACTGCCACTGATGTCTGCTTGCTATTTTTAGCCAGTTTTATAAAAACTATTTTTATTGTAAAATTATTTTATATTAAAGCAGTTTTAACAGTCTTCTTCATATGGGGAAGAATTCCAACAGAGATGAAATAATGGACAACTTTTTGTTGTTGAATATTCCTAAAATGTTTACTAAGACTTTAAATATTATTTTAATGAGAGAACGTTAAAGAAGGGGAAAATGTTGTGTATCATTCTTTAGAATTCCAATAATCACAGTCAGCCTAAATATACCACTAGATAATTCTGTTTCTTTAGTCTCTGTCATGTTTTTTAAAGGCAAAGTACTCATCACAGACTGAAAAGTCCAAAATTGTCACTGGATATACCTGTTTCGGATCAGCCCTTTTGACCCCCATTTTTTTTTTGGATCTACAACCAGCTTGTTTTCAACTTAATCACCTGATTTCAAAAGGATCGGAAAAAACCCTAGCCTGAAAATCAGTCATCTGTGGTCTAATTCTGCTTTGCTGCAATGTAGCTATGTGACCTTGCAGAAATTACTTCACCCTCTTGGGTTCAGTTTCCACATCTGTGAAATGAATGTATACTATTAGATAATCTCTAGGCTTCATGTAGTCTAAAAAACACTATAGTTGGAGTTGGAGGTTATGGATAACGTTTCTGTATTTCCTATCAAAAACTAAAATAAAGACATGGAGGCCATGTTTAGGAAATATGTGTAGAGCATATCTTTTGGAAAAGGGAATTAATATTTAAAACAATTTTCTATGCTGAAGGATAGGTTAATTTATATGAGATAAACTTTAATAAGAATATGGTGAGTGCTTTTTTTTAAGTAAACCTTTTATTTTAGAACAATTTTAGGGTCATAGTATTTTAAAATAATTTTTGATTTATAGCATTATTGCAAAGACAGTGCAGATAGTGCAAGATATTTTTGCTTTGTACTTAGGTTTAAAAATATTAATGGTAATCAGTGTAGGGTGGATGGTTTGGTGGTGGAAGGGGGCAGAGATGGGGCTAGAGGGGCAGACTATGGAGAGACTGGAATTAATGCTTTATGTGAAAAGAAATTAGGCATATTATTTGATGCGATCCTGAAATTTTGTGACTATAAAAATTTACAGTGAACATGTACACTAAATTAATAGAGACTCACAAGTTAGAATAACAGAAGCAACAATCACATTATACTCTAATCCTGCACCTCATCTGGAGTTATATTTTTGATGCCTACTTGCTATTTTTAGCCAGTTTTATAAAAACTATTTTCATTGAAAATTTATTTTATATTAAAGTATTTTAAGTCTTTTTCATATGGGGAAAAATGCCAATACAGATGAAATAATGGACAACTTTTTGTTGTTGAATATTCCTAAAATGTCTACTAGGAATTTAAATACTATTTTAATTACAGAATGTGAAAGAAGGGAAAAATATCATGTTTTTGGTTTAGGGAACTGTGTTTTAAAAGGAACATTGAAATGTTTGTAGATCTGAACAAGAGGCACCAGAAAGATGAAAGATTTAGAAATTTTTATACAAGAGAAAACAATGAATGTGCTGGAGATGTTTAGCGTAAGATAAGATTTAGCAGGGATATGCAATCAATTACTTTAAAATTTTTTTCTTTATAATTTTTTAATTAAAAATTTTTAATTGACACACGATAATTATACATATTTATGGGGTACATAGTGACATTGCAATACATAAAATATATAGTGATCAGATCAGGGTAATTAGCATATCCATCATCTTAAGCATTTATCATTTCTTTCTGTTGAGAACATTCAATATCCTCCTTCTAGCTATTTAAAATATATATTATTGTTAACTATAGTCATCCTACAGAGCTATAGAACACTACAACTTAATCTTCCTATCTAGCTGTAATTTTGTATCTTTTAACAAATTTCTTCCTATCCCCCATTAACTTTTAAATTAAATTTATTTTAATAATTAGGTAACCTACTCATGTAATTTAAAAACCAAAATGATATGAAAAGGTCTACAGTGCTTCTACTCCTGTCACTACTCCTCTGTTCTCCCATCTTGTTTGGTATGGATCTTTTGAATCCTTCTGAGAATTTCTTTAGGCAATTAAAAGCAAATACACATATGCAAAAGGAATCATACTATATATGTTATTTTGTACCTTTTTAAAAACAGTATATTTTGGACATCTTTCCATATATGTGAAAGAAGGTGTCTTGGTTTGTTTTAAACAGCTGCATAGAATTCCATTCTGTGAAAGCATCATAGTTTCCTTAACCAGTCCCAAAGATGAATGCTTGAATCACTGCCCATATTCTACTTTTACAATGTTATTCATGAAAAACAAGAAAAACAAATAGCAATGCTTCTTTTTCATCTCAAATGCTTGTAGGCATATCTATAGCATAAATTCTCAGGAGTGAGACTCCTGGATCAAAACTTAACTGCATTTTTTAATTTTGAAAGATATTCCCTAACTGCTCTCCACAGGAGTGGTCCTAATCTGCATATCCAAGAGCAATGTATGTGAACCTACGTTTCCACAGCCTCACCCACAGAATGTGTGCTCAAACATTTGGATTTTTGCCCATCTACTAGGTGAGAAATGGTACTGATACAGTTACAATTTTCATGCATCTCATTATGAATGAAGTAGAATATATTTTCATATGTTGCAGAGCCTTGTTTCTCCTGTGAACTTTGTTCATACTCTTTGTATAGTTTCCAGCTGGATGGTGTAGTAGTTGTAGTTGGCACTGCCAACTACGAGTTCCTCTTGGCAGCCACCTCTACAAGCTGAAAGCTGGTGGTATGAATGCTGGTACCTCTTTGCCTGTGGGCCTTTTTCCCCCCAGACATGGTGGCATACACAATAAGTATGTAGGAAAAGCCAGAAGTGCCACAAAGTTAATGTCTTGGAAGCATCTGTATTCCAATGTTAAGCAAGGATTTGGTGGATGAAAAGCACAGTTTCCTTTCCCCTTGATGGGAATAACTCTTAGTTATATCTGACACTGTCTTCCAGACTTTCCCAGCAAAATTGAGCTCCAGTTGCCCAGATGGGTAACCAGCTTGAAAATTCATACTTTATTCCTTCCCTGCTCTGTCTACTTTAGTACTCCATTCCCAGTATCTAATAATTTGATGATTTTTAACTTCCAGTATAAACTCTTTTACAAGAAGCCTTGCCTCAGGATCGGTTTTTAGAAGTGCCAAGCCAAGCAAGGTTGTTAGGCCTACGTTTGAGCACTGTGCAAAGTGTGGTCTGCCCGTGATGCTGGCTTGTGAGCTGTTTTTTACCAGTCTGTGATAAATTCAGAAATTGGGGTGAAAAGTTTAGAAACTTTTATGGCAATTTGATGTTGCCATCATATTTAAGGGTGTGATTTTGTGTTTTACAGACATATGCATTGATTTGTAATGAACTGGAAAAAAATGAAACAAAAATTACTGGCCCTCATCTCTGATAGTTGGTGAGGCACTGCTTTAAATGATCACACTAAGAAAAATGGGTAGAAGTACAACTAGGGAAACTTTGGTTATCTACAGAGAGAACTCCCTGATAATTTCCTGGAGTGCCTAAAACGAAAGATTTCCTGTTGGTGATGGTCAATACTCCATCATTAGAAGAGTTAAGCCTGTAGAAGGCTAGCTATAACAGACTCTATAGAAAATTCCTGCATTTGGTAGCAGATCTCTTCCGCTTTTTTATTTTCTAAAACTGACAAATAACAGTTGTACATATTCATGAGGTACATAGTCATGTTTATGTATGTACAATGTATAGTGATCAGATCAGTGTAATTAGCATATCCATCATTGCAAACATTTATCATTTCTTTGTGTTGGGAACAGTCAATGTCCTCCTGGCTATTTGAAATTATATATTATTGTTAACTATAGTCATCCTACAGAGCTATGGAACACTAAAACTTATTTATTTTGCTGTAATGAAATGAGAACAGGAAGTCTGTCATTCTTTTTCATCTCTATCTTAGCATGAAAGAAAGGATTAGTAAAAATGAAATGAATACACTGGGTGGGCTCCTTCAAAATCTGTTGACTTTCTAAAAATCATAAGGCCAAGTTTAATTCTGGTTTTCTATTTTATCACAATCTGATACTTTTTGATATACAATACTGTGAGTTCCAGTCCAGCAGCCTTTCATTTTTACAAAACTGAGAAAAAATCTCATTTTTACAGCTATAGGTAATGGAACTAAGCCTGGTGTGTGTGTGTGTGTGTGTGTGTGTGTGTGTGTGTGTAACCCTAGATTTTTCAACTAGTATTAAAGTACTAAATGAGAAGTGTTATGAAATTTCTTGCATGGGTTACTGGATCTCAAAAACAAATAAGTTCACTCAGTACACAAAGCAATAAGGTGAGAAAACAGGGAAAAAGAAAATATTTGCCTTTAAGCTCTGGAGAAGAGCTATCCTCTCTTTGACTGCCCCTTCGAGTCCTCAGGTCTGGGGATTTTACCTACCTCCACCAGAACAAAGCTCCCTTTAGAGTTTAGGAAACCTTGTGGCCAGACTAGAGTGGGAAGATTAAAATGGCAATTGCAATGGAAGTGAACTTAATGCAGGAACCACAGATCCTATGTTTCTACAACCTTAGAGGACGAATTGAAATCAGCATAGATAAACCTGGAGTATTGAGGACTGGGCAATCAGGAATATTTAAAATGTGAATAAGCTTCTTGTCTTTAAAAATGTTTTTAAGAAGAGTTGCAGTGGTTTCATTCACTTAGTCTATTTTGTGCATTCAAAGGGACATTTAAGAGGACAGCATGGGTGTCCCCTATTATATCGTGTTAAAAGGAGATGGCCCTGGAGTCAGACTGCCTAGATCCCAGCTCTGCCTCTTATTAGTTGTGTGAACTTAGTCAAAGTACTGAGATTTCAAAGCTCAGTTTCCTCTTCTGATAAATAAGGATAAGAAGAGAAGCTTAGAGAACTGTTATGAGGATTAAATAAGATAATGCATGTGAAATTGTTAGCATAGGCTTTACTCATGGCATTCTGCTGTAAGTATCATTAAAAGCCTTCCAAAATTCCCTTACAGCAGAAAGCAAGTAGTACTGGATCCTTTTGGCTTTTGCTGGGTAATGGCAAGAGCACTGTCTTGCTCTTCCACACTCCCCTTTTCTCAGTCCCTTTGCTCTCAATCCCTTCATCCTTCACCTCCCTCATATGGGTCCTATCCGAAACTTTAGGACTTTGCCTCGAGCTTGAGGAGAGGTAATGCATATGTTACCGGAAAGGGGGTCCAATCCAGACCCCAAGAGAGAGTTCTTGGATCTTGCACAAGAAAGAATTTGAGGTGAATCCATAAAATGAAAGCAAGTTTATTAAGACTGTAAAGGAATAAAAGGGCTATTTCATAGGCAGAGCAGTGGCATGGGCTGCCTGGCTGAGTATAGTTATAGTTATTTCTTGATTATATGCTAAACAAGGGATGGATTATTCATGAGATGTTCAGGAAAGGGGCAGATGATTCCCAGAACTGAGGGCTCTTCCTGCTTTTAGAACATATAGGGTAACTTCTGGATGTGGCCATGGAATTTGTAAACTGTCATGGTGCTAGTGGGAGTGTATTTTAGGCTGCTAATATATTATAATTAGCATATAATGAACAGCTGAGACAGCCAAATATCACTTTCATTGCCATCTTGGTTTTGGTAGGTTTTGGACGGCTTCTTTATTGCATCCTGTTTTATCAGCAAGGTCTTTGTGACCTGTACCTTGTGCTTACTCCTATCTCATCCTGTGACTAAGAACACCTGCTGTCCTGGGAATGCAGCCCAGTAGGTCTCAGTCTTATTTATTTATTTATTTATTTTGAGACAGAGTTTCACTCTTGCCACCCAGGCTGGAGTGCAATGGCGTGATCTTGGCTCATTGTAACCTCTGCTTCCTGGGTTCAAGCACTTCTCCTGCCTCAGCCTCCAGAGTAGCTGGGATTACAGGCATGCGCCACCATGCTGGCTAATTTTTTATATTTTTAGTAGAGATGGGGTTTCACCATGTTGGCCAGGCTGGTCTCAAACTCCTGACCTCAGGTGATCCACCTGCCTTGGCCTCCCAAAGTGCTGGGATTACAGGTGTGAGTCACTGCGCCCGGCCAGTCTCAGCCTTATTTTACTCAGCCTCTATTGAAGATGGAGTCACCTGGTTCAAATGCTTCTGATACATTGAGGAGTAACTTATACTCTTTTCCCAAATTCTACTGAACAAACCTTTAGAAGAGTGAAGGATTTTTTCTAGAATGCAAACCTAATTCATTATAGAAAATTGAAGTAGGATCCTGTAAGGCTATCTGTGGGCTCTCGTGGGGTGTGTGTGTGTGTGTGTGTGTGTTGGAGAAGTGGTAGTGAAGATGATGGTTGTGATGATGGAGAATGAAAATTGCAACTACTGTGTGCAGTACCATGACTGCCATTACACCTTAATTTTGGAACAGAGTTCCAGAAGCTTTTATGCTCTCAGAGGTGAAATGCATAATATACATTTATCATTATCATGGCTCTTTTGTGATCCCTGAACAATAGATGAATGAAGAGCTCCTGAATGAATTTCTAATTGAAATGGCTTTTTCAGTAGGGGCTTTCCATTTGCTTCTAGCTTCCTCCAGGTTGTCAGTCCTCTGTTTATTTGTTAAGTTTTAATACTATTTTTGAAAGCAGGATAACACCCATCAGAGCTGCAGCAGTCCGGTTGTGCAAGGCATTTAATGCCCAGTCACGCAGTGTGAATCCAACCTGAAGTCTGCTTGTCAAGCCATTAGCCTTATCCCTGTGGCGTCTGCATGGAGAAGGAAAGCCTTTTTTACCTCCTAATTCTCACAAAAATCCAGCGTGGGATAGTGCAGTCCTCCCCATTTAGCCATCTGATGCTCTCCCCTCTCTGAGGGTAATACTGAAGCACACACAGCGTACTGGACTGTGCCACCCCGCTGAGCTCAAGCTTACATTGCAAGAAGCTGCAGATCTGTTAATGCACTTTCAAACCCATGCACTGCCTTCTCTTTTGCTTATCCCTGAAGGGAAGTATTTTTAGTCCCAGATGCTGGAACTACTGTGATTCAAAACCTTTTAGTAACTTTATTTGGAATGCTGATGAGTTAAAACCAGAATTAAACAAAACTAGGAAATATTTTTAAAGTAACATTTAATGAATACACATTTATAAAAGCCATCATCCCTTAACATGGGGAAAGTGTACAAAAATAATATGAAAGTGTAAAAATTTTTCTAGAATACAGGAAACATATCAGCAGTAAAGAAGTTTAGTTTAACTTTTTTTTTAAATGTAAAATAGTTTGGATCTGTTAAAAGGAATACAGTTCACCCAAAGCACTTATTTTCATCTGTTGTAAACTCATTCTTTCTACCTTAAGTAAACTGGAGGAGTCAGCTGTGTTAATATGGTCAAATTAATTTCATAGTTTTGGGAGGAGGGAGGTTGTGGGAAGGACAGAAGGAGAACTTGGGCTTTCTTTGGTCAGCTGGTGGGGCTTGGAGCACTTGTGGTTGGGGCCAAAGGTCAGGTCTGGCAATGCAGCTATTATGCCAAAACCACCAGAGTGCTCTTTAGCTTCAGGCTTCATGAATTGCTTTTAACTACTCAGGTAGAGCATTTTTACTAGGCTATAAAAGTAGAGTTCATTTTTTTCTATAGGTCAGCATTTTACCTATGGATGGCATTTTCTATTTTCGGTGACGGACTATGAGCCAGGATAAACACATTACTCCCTTCTTTAACAAAAAGAGCATGGTTAACTCCAAAGACTTCTCTAGACCAGCCTGGATGGTACCTAAACTTTAATCAACCAATGCTCAAGTAAAAGAGCAGTATCCAGCCCCAGCACACCTAACTGTTTTGCATAACATAGGTGAGTAGTGACATTTTCCTTATCTTTTCCACTGATACTATAGGGTCAGCACCATATACCATGACTCTACTCAATGTCGTCCAACTTTTTGTATCCTTGCTTGGGTTTATCAAAGATAAGTTGAAGGAGCATGTGTTCTGTGTACCTTTGCAACCAGTTATAAATAAATGCAAATTGAAATAAAAAAGACAATCTACAATGGTGCAATGAAAGCAACACCCTCATCCAATGGTAATTAAATTGATAAGGTCACTTTAGAAATGGCTTGGCAACATTATCAGTGCAAAGATATTATCTGAAATGTTATTTATTTTAGTAAAAAATGGATATAGTCTACATGTTTAATAAGGAAAGAGGTTTGAAAAATGCCTGTTTGATGTGATATTATGCAGCCATTAAGAAAATATATCACGTAAGGCCAGATTCATGCCTGTAATCCCAGTGCTTTGTGAGGCGGAGGCAGACAGATCACTTGACGCCAGCAGTTCAAGACCAGCCTGACCAATGTGGCGAAACCCTGTCTCTACTAAAAGTACAAAAATTAGCTGGGCACAGTGGCACATGCCTGTAGTTCCAGCTACTCGGGAGGCTGATGAACAAGAATCACTTGAACCAGGGAGGAGGAGGTTGCAGTGAGCTGAGATCGTGCCACTGCACTCCAGCCTGAGCGACAGAGCAAGACTGTCTCAAAAAAATAAAAAAGAAAAAATAAATAAAAAGGAAAACAAAGCCTTTAGAAAAACAAAGCCTTTAAAAAAGGATGTAAAATTGAATATATAATGTAGATACAATTATTTTTAAAAAGTTTTATAGAAAAATATCCTGGATTGTTGATGTTGTTTTAATATATTTTAATCATTTTTGTATAATGTCATGTATAATATGTTATAATGAAAGTAAAAAAAAAAAAGGTCTTAGCAGAGCGGGCAGAAAAATGCCAAACTCAGTGACTTTTAGTTATTTTGATATGTGGGAAGATCATGCATAAGGCTCCTTTTAGCTCCTTGCTTGAGCTAGGAAGGTTAATCCCCCTGAAGGTCACCTTGGAAAGGGTACTATCAGCACAGAAAAACAGTGAGAACCATTCTAAATTTCAGCAAGGATTTGAGAAAGATCCAAATTTCACATAATGATGAATCTTCACACCTCTCTGCCCTATGACTTTCCGTAACTTTCGGTCATCTATGCATTGTTCAAATTTATACCTGCAGACTATTCATTTAATTTTACTCCTTACAATTATAATAGACTAAGACAGATATAGAAGCTACTTATTTATACTAGAAATTAATTTAATAGATGACAAATATTGAGCAATATTTGGAATATAAAATTTACAAAGCATATTATAATACCTAAATAATACTTAACCTAATATAGTGCAATTTTACAATATTTATTTAGCTTGCTGTCTAAAATTCTGGTTTCTTTGAACTTTTTGATCAAGAACTTTTATCAACCCTTCTTTGCTTATTGCACAATGCAAGTGAAATCCAAGGGGATATCCCTCCATTTTTATTCAATCTTTCCTATACCTATTCTTTATAGAGGAAGAATTACATGCCAGCTCTATAGATACGTATGTATCCAAGACATGGATACTTTTAATCAATTGTAAATTTTTCTTGTGTTATAAAAATAGTTCCTCTCAGTAAATATCTGTATTGAGAAAAGCAAAGTCAAGGGGTCATTTCACTAGAATTCATCATGGTAATATTTATGTTTGCCTTTACTTCCAAAAAACAACAAAAAAACTCATTCCCTTTTTACATTTCATGTGACCCACTTCCTCAGATATACCTAATAAAGCCTTTATCAGTGGTCACCATTGTGCTGTTTTTCCTTTCACTTAACTCAGCCCTTGAGCCAGAGAAGGAAGCTGCAATACTTCTATTGGATTTTGCAAGATATTAGGTCATGCATGTTGCCCATAACAAGGAAACTCTTTAGTGTGAAACCACAAGGCTAGTCTCAATCTCAGCCCCATGGCCTCTGGGAAAATAAGAGTCAGGGACCTGCACTGATTCTTCACTAACCTGAGATAAAATGGTGTTCTCTTCCAGTATGTCAGTCAATTTCTCAAAGACAAGCAATGTTTCCCTCAGTCATGGTGTAAGAAAAAAGCTTTCCTAACTGTACCCATCATTCTTTTTTAAACATTCAAAACCATAGTTCAGAACTCCAGCTAAATTGAACTTTGTTTTAAATATCTGATTTTCCATTCAATGCTTTTTCTAGTGTTTTGAGTTCCTTTCCCAGCCCTGGCGGATCCTTGTAAGGGTGTTGTCTACACATGGCATGATTAGGACAAACTTGATCACCAGCACAGTGCAAGGAATGATAAGCCCTAACACGTAGGCTGCAGGAAGATACCATCTGAGATTTGAAGGGCTGAGGAATCTCTTCCCACCGTACACCAGGGTGTGGGCTGTACACAAGATCAGGGTCAAATAACCCAGTTTGGACTATAAACAAGAAACAAAAATATGTAAGTTAACATTATTTACATCTTAAAGTGAAACACTCTAAGCCAGTGACAGATATTTGTCAACAACCACAAACATTTGAGACCTATAATGTTTAGGACACTTTGCCAAGTACTGAAAAAAAGCACTAACCCTTCTTCAGGATGGTAAATACTTCATTAAAACAAGATTATTTCTTACAAATGACATAGTAGCTTCACCTTAACCTAGCTGGATGGAAAAGTTTCCCAGGAGTAAACTCTTCCAAGTTGGAATAAATAATGTAGCTTGTCTTGGTTCCCAAAGGTGAAACTCTTTTATTTATCATCTTTTCTAGAGGTCAGAGATGAATATGACACAGTATGACCTCAAGAAGCACCATCTTAGTATATGTTACTGACTAAAACCAGATCCTAGCTCATTTCTATCACAATAAAGAGCAATAGCCAATCTTGTTTCAGCCTACATTTTAAAGCTTATGGTTTATTTCTGCCTTAATACCTTGAACAAAAGTGTTAATGAGAACATGTTGACTGCATTTGGTCCCTGGGGGAAATTGCAAGACTTAAGATTCCAATAGTTCTATAAAATTCTAACCTAATTTTAAAGACTAATGCTCTTTTCTATTATACTCATAATAAGCATGCATCAGAATCATCTTGAAGGCTCATTAAATTTCTGGGCCACAGGTTCAGAGTTTCTGATTCAGTAGGCCTGGGCATGGCCTGGGGCTTTGTGTATCTAACAAGTTTCCAGGTGGTGCAGATGCTGCTGGTCCTGGTGCCATACTTTGAGGACCACTGGTCTACAAGAATGTGTAGTTACTAACTGCCTTTAAAGAGGGGTTGGTTGGTGCTTGACATGTGAAAGAAAACAATTTTCCCTCTTACAGAAGAGCATTAAGTCTTCCGGTGTGATGACATCTATCAAATCTTGCTGTGAAGATTTTAAACTTTATCTCAACATCTGGTTTTCCATATCTATATGTCCATGTTGTAAGGTTAATTTCTAGATGGTGACATTTTGTCTTGGGGTTTCTTTTCGCCTTGTACCTAGTACATCTCCACACATAAATTGTAATAGTTCTTAGTACTTTTCACCCTATAGTCTTAGCTGTAGATATGGAGGCAGTCAGGAATCTTGGCGAGTATTAAGAAATCAAATCATTATGGATTCTGCCTTTTGTACCTGGGTTCAATATTTTCTAATTTGAATTTTTAAATATGATTGCTAGGGAAGTGATGGAGCAAAATGAAAAGTTAGGAATGATCTTGAAGTTCTTACCTGGACAAATCGGAACTCTCTCCAGTTGACTGCATTGCTAACAGATGGCAAAGAAGTGATTCCCAAGAGTACAAACAGAAAAAAACCAAGTATTCCCAAAGCCACATATGAATCACTGAGCCAGGCTGAGGAGGTGCTAAATGGATTCTCCTTCTTGAGTATTGCCTAAGAAAAATTATAAGCAATTACAAAACTACATTTTTACAAACTACATTTTACAAACTGCCCACACTTTGACAGTGGGCACAAATTATTTGCTCAAAGCAAATTGTATGGCATTTCTTAAAAATTATTTTAAAATAACTTTACTGAAAAATACACTTAGAAATTACATTTTTTGGCAAAAAAAGTAATTGGTTCTGTTTGGACTTGATTCTAGGAGTTGTGTAGAAAGTTTTGATTTTCCCTGTAAATTCTAAAAGACAGTAAACACTCACTTAAAACTTCATTACCATCTGTATTTTGTTCCCCAAGCAAAACTTGATGTTCTCAAACAATTACATCAGAATTCTGTTTTTCTGCTTTATATGTGGATTATTCACACTCTCAAAGTGGGTTCTTTCATGTTTATTATGTCATAATATAATACATCAGTCTTGCACCACATGTTGAGAGGAATCAGACACTTGTAGTGTGACTCTTACCCAGGAAACTTACATGTATTTGTTGGGAAAATAATGTAGAGAAACCCATAGAAGCATCATTAATGACTAACTAATAATTTTTGAGACTGAAGTAAGATCTATTAAAACTAGCTATTTCTAAACTAGAACTGACTTATAGCACTTCCTCTGAGAATGTCTTAAAACTCCTTCAGCTGATTCTCACTGAATCTTTTGATTATGCATAAGACAATATTTGATATTTGCTCAGAATTATTTGGTTTTCTAGTTATTGAGGTCAACTTCCCCCAAGTCAAACATTAAGGGAATTATAAGCGCTCTTTTGTGAATTTGTTTGCTTTAGTGTGGCACATGTTTGGTTAGCCCTCTTACTTAAAAGATGGTTGGTTTTGACTTCCAAAAGGAAGTAACATGCCTAAGAATAGAAGCTTGAAAACACATTAGTTAACATTTGACTGCCAACCAAAGGAATTCAAGTAGGTGTCTTTAGGTTTCTTGAGCCATGAAATCTGTCAGTTTGCCAATATCTCTATGAGCCCTGGGAATACAGATCTGGACCCAAGCGAACCTGGAAAGTAAACTAGTATTATCATTTTTTTCTTTTTTTCTTTTCTTTCTTTTTTTTTTTTTGAGATGGAGTCTTGCTCTGTCACCCAGGCTGGAGTGCAGTGGCACGATCTCGGCTCACTGCAACCTCTGCCTCCTGGGTTCAAGCGATTCTCCTGCCTCAGCCTCCTGGGTAGCTGGGATTAGAGGTGCCTGCCACCATGCCCAGCTAATTTTTGTATTTTTAGTAGAGATGGGGTTTCACCATGTTGGCCAGGATGGTCTTGATCTCTTGACCACATGATTCACCTGCCTCGGCATCCCAAAGTGCTGGGATTATGGGAGTGAGCCACCGCCCCTGGCAAAATTTTATTCTTAATAGTTGTATGAGATCTAAACTGGATTCATTTTAAAAAACTGACATGACATTTCTAATTCTAGTTACTTTAAAAAAGAAGATGCTTAGAAGAGTGACTTTCTATAATTATGAAATGGAATATGATGTAGCAATAGTCTCTGATTTCAGGAGCAGAGGAAAATATATAAGAAGAGATTTACCTGGGTAGCAGTTAAGTTTCCCAATCTCCATCGTACATAATATCGAATAGGAATCACAAGTGTGTAGAGGACATGAAGGAAGGCAAATCCCAGAGCTACCAAGCCAAGCTGCTTTCGGCAAAGCATCCAGTGGTCAAGCCAGTCTGGGAATCGACGGTATTTTGTGCCTCGGTACAGTTGTAGAATGGCAGCAATAACACCAGGGAGGTAAACCAAAGCAAGCAGTGTAAGTGCTGTTATTGGAAAGATACGATTTGGAATGGAAATAGCCATACGAAATGTATTATCTTTCTTTTCATAAACATAAGGGTAGATTACGTCTCTTATAACACAATAGAAAAACAAGAAGACACACAGCACAGCAGACAAATAGAAGGGGAACCTCCACATTGGAAATAGTTGCAGGGGGTACTTTTCAATTTCTTTGGCTGCCATGAGTGATCCTTGATCCATTGGAGTAAGTCCAAGATTACGAACAATATCCATCACTCTTTGCTTGGCTTTGCTGTCATTTCCACACACAAACACCTAGTTTAAAAACAGTTAATTAATTCTGTATTTACTCCTTTTCCTTATTTAATAATTATTTTGAAAGGCTACAACAGCACCATGCCAAATGATGACATACAACAGTGAACCGATTTTAAAATGAGGATGTAGAATTAACATATGTAACAAGATGTTTTAAACTTGTATGTGGTGTCTTAGATAGGTAAGTACCAGGGTTTTTAGTTGATGATGGTTTTAGGCACATCACACTTATATAAGACATGGTTCTTCACACTGTGAGTAGTTTGATCTTCTGTGTTTGTGGTGCCGCATCACTTATGAATACTTCTAATCTCAGTGTATAAATGGAACCAGTTTCATACAAGGTAATAGAAGCAGAAAAGGATATTCACCAAGTATTAGTTTCTAGTACTGACAAGAAGCCTCCAGAGGCTGACACCATGGGGTTCCATCAAACTAAAATCTGAGGGTGCAGACAGTGGGAGATATAACAGTTGACCACATTATTTGGTCAAGCTCAAGAAAATTATTCACAGCACATATTAGCAAAATGTAATATTTAGTGGGCATTTCATCTTGGAATTATATTTTGGAATCTTTGAGGCAAGTGCACATTTAATGATTCATGTTTTAAAGATTGAGTGTAAATTTGTTTAATCTTACCTGCCGACTTGCATCCAGTGCTCCTGACTGGAGAGCCCAGGCTGAGATGGTGTTAAATGCTTTTACCACGTGGGCTCCTGGCACCAAATGAGCAAGGTACTCTGCATTAGATTCTGGATATTGATTGATTTTGAGGTTGTTGCTGATGTCTACCAATATTTTTCCATTGAGAACCTCAGTTAATTCTGTGAGAAAATCATAATGCTCTCTGTGGATTGCTATGATTATGATGTCAGACTTCTTGGCTGCTTCTGAATAGCTCAAGACTTCTGCACCACTGGGCAGTAGGGTGGTCTTCTGGGGGTTTCGACTTCCAAAAACAACAGAATAACCACACTGGAGCATTTTCAATCCCAGTGATCTTCCAAAATCACCAGTTCCAAAAATACATACAGTCTCTTGTTTTTCTGAAGAATTCATAGTAAGAGGAAGTGCATCTATACAAGTTTTCTCCATAACTGAAAAATAATAACACAAATGCCCAACAAAATATAAATGCTCTGTGCCTGGAAAATTAAAGAGAGCTATATTCACGAAGTAATGTAATTGACTTGTTGTAATCTAATTATCTTAACTATATTTACCCCCAAATTTGGAAGGAGTAAAAATTGTCATATATATTTCCCCCCAAATTTGGAAGGAGTAAAAATTGTCATATATCTTTTCATATGTGTCTTATTTAACAAAATCACTGGTGAAAAGCTTCTGTTTGATAAAAGGATACAGGGCAAAATCTGACAAAAAATATGCTCCAATAAATTATAGATAAATTCACTTGTTTAGTGATACAAAAAAAAAAACTAAATAAAACATTAGCAAACACAATCCAGCAGCTTGTTAATAGAAGGTATATGTTGATCAAATGGGGATTATTCTACAAATGTGAAGATTAGTTCTATAAATTCAATTTTTGAAACTTCATTAATATAACTTAAAAGATTAAAATTTAATTTTATATTAAAAGATTTAAGGAAAAAGTCTGTCATATCTGTGTATGTTAAAAGGACATCTGTTAAAATTCAACATTTATTCTTGATTCATAGTGAAAGAGAAATACATAGATATTTCCTTAACATATAAAAATTATTGATCTTAACCTAAAATTCAGCATTATGCCTAAAAACATTAGTAGAAACATTTCCAACAAAGTCAGGAACCAGACAAATACATCTGCTATGACCACTTTAGTTATTGTTCTGAAAGCTCTAACATAACTAGATCAGAGAAAGAAATCAGAGGTACAGAAATTCAAAAGGGATTCTAGATGATCGAACTAGATCAAACTTTAAAAACTGGGAAAATCAACCAAAAAAGTATCATACATACAAAAACAATTCAACATCTAGGCTGGGAACTCGATTAAAATAAATATTCTTCATATATTAAAAAAGAAACCAGTAAGAAGATTTAATCCATGAAAGGATCCTACTTATAGCTGCAACAAAATAAAGACAATATGTAACAAGATAGCAAGATATGTGCAACATATATATGAAAAATATTTTAAATGCTGTTAAGAATCAGGAGAAGAGAACTTATATAAATGAAAATGTACAGCATGTTCTTGGATGGCAAGGCTCACACGACGTCAGTTTTCCCTAATTCTATAAATTCTGAAAAGTAGGTTAATAAATGGGATGCTAGTCATATTAAATATTAAAATTTTTATAAAGCTAAAATAATTAAATAATGTGGTACTATCAAAGAAATGGATAAAGTTCTGGCCAGGCACAGTGGCTTATGCGTGTAATCCCAGCACTTTGGGAGGCCAAGGCAGGTGGATCACTTGAGGCCAGGAGTTTGAAACCAGCCTGGCCAACATAGTGAAATCCCATCTCTACTAAAAATACAAAAATTAGCTGGGTGTGTTGACACGCGCCTGTAATCCCAGCTACTCAGGAGGCCACTGCACTCCAGCCTGGGCGACAGAGAGAGACTTTGTCTCAAAAAAAAAAAAAAAAGAAAGAAAAGAAAAAAGAAAAGTAGACAAATTTTAATGAATAAGTTTTAAAAAAATTCAGAAATGGACCCAAACACATATGATAAAAATAGCATCTCAGGTCAATGAGAAAACAGATTATTTAATAGCTAATGTTGTAATGACCCAACAGGTTTGCCTTGCCTGCTACCTAGACAGAGCTGATTTCTTCATATGAAAGAACATTTCAGCTCTTTATGAGAGTCCCGAAAGTTTTTTCCTTTATTTTAATGTCATAATCTCCAAGGTTATCAGAAACTTGCATTCAAGAGCACCTGTCAAAGTTTTATAGCTGATTATAAAACCATCTCCTAAAGAGGACCAAATCAAGACAACAATTGTCTGCAGATGACAGAAATGTTTTAGGGAAGCCACAGTCAAAGAAATTGACAAGGAAATTTGTTACCTCTGTGGCACACAAAAATTCAACATAACAATTATAATTATTACTGATAACATATACTGAGGCATATTAGAATTATAGAAATCTTATACAATTTTATAACACATACTAATAACATATTTATATGAGTATAACTCAAAGAAAGTTAAACACCATTTTATATTTGACAATGTTTCCTGCATGATTTTAATACATTAAATAAGCCTAATATATCTTTTTGAACTTCAGGATATCTAATTTTTTTTTTAAACTTATAATTTGATCTTGGAAGGTTTGTCAAATATCAAAGATTTAAAACACTGGATATCACAAAATAGAGTCCCGTGTCACCATAAGTCATTCATTTACTCAAAATGATAACTCAGGGTTGGGCATGGAGGCGCACGCCTATAGTCCCAGCTACTCTGAGGCTGAGGCATGAGAATTGCTTGAACTTGGGAGGTGGAGATTGTAGAGAGCTGAGATTGCACCACTGCACTCCAGCCTGGGCAACAGAGTGAGACTCTGTCCCCTGCCCCCAGAAAACTGCTGTGAGCAACCTTCAGGGCTCTCCATACATATAAACACACACACACACACACACACACACACACACACACACACACACACACACAAACAATGTAAGATGAACAGAAGGTCTTCAAGACACAGATTCCAGACCCAGTCTCAAACCAAGAGTAGTCCTCCAAACAAGTTCCTTAGTCTCCATCCAATTAGACACCCCCTAATGGGGCTACAGACAGACACTCTGTAATGGGGCTACAGCTACAGACACCTTGTAATGGAGCTACAGGCAGATACCTTGTGATAGGGCTACAGATAGACACCCTGGGAGGTTACTAAGAGACAGCAGCACCTCCAGAGAGGCCAATAAATCAGGAGAAGGAAGGGGCTGTTGGTAGCTGCCTGGAATACTCACCAAATCAGACACCTTGCATTGAGGCTACAGCTACAGACACCCAGTGATGAGGCTACAGTTATGAGATATCTCCCTAGCATTACTTCTCCACTGCAATTGAATCCATGCACATTGGGTCAGCAGCACCCCACTGGCAGAGTGCCAGAGTCAGCCCCTAGTCCAAGAGAACTAGGTGGCCACTTGGGTTGGCCTCCAGATCCATCACCAGAGGTGGGCTACAGAGCAGGTAACAACAAAGGCAATCCTGGTCGAGCCCCCAAATTTGTAACTGCCCAATGGATTCACCTTGCCTGCTGCCTAGACAGAGCCAATTTATCATGACAGGGGGATTGCAATGGAGAAGGAGTAATTCAGGCAGAGCTGGCTGTATGGGAGACACGAGTATTATTATTACACAAATCAGTTTCCCGGAGCACGAAGATCAGAGTTCTTAAAGATAATTTAAATTAAAATAGGAGCTCGAAAGTGGGAAGTGCTGATTGGTCAGGTTGGAGATACAATTATAGAGGGGATCGCAGAAGTCGTTAAGCCAGATTACCAATCTGGGTGGTGTCAGCTGATCCATCCAGTGCAGGGTCTGCAAAATATCTCAAGCACTGATCTTAGGTTTTATAATAGTAATGCTATCCATAGGAGCAATCTGGGGAAGGTCAGACTCTTGTAGCCAGAGGCTACATGACCCCTAAAATGTAATATCTAATCCTGTAGTTAATCTGTTAGTCCTACAAAGGCAGACTGGTCCCCAGGCAAGAAGTGGGTCTTTTTGGGAAAAGGGACATTATCAATTTTGTTTCAGAGCCAAACCATAAACTAAATTCCTTCCCAAGGTTAGTTCTGCCTACAACCAGGAATGAACAAGGACAGCTTAAAGGTAAGAAGCCAGATGGAGTCAGTTAGTTCTGATCTCTTTCACTGTCATAATTTCTTCAGTTAGAATTTTTGCAAAGGTGGTTTCAACATTGGGGCAACTCAAGAGTTACCTGAAAGAAAAAAATAAATTTATACCTTATACTCCACCCCAAGGTAAATTCAAAATAAATTAAAGATTTATTTTATTTATTTATTTTGTGAGACAGAGTTTCGTTCTCATTGCCCAGGCTGGAGTGCAATGCTGTGATCTTGGCTCACTGCAACCTCCGCCTCCCAGGTTCAAGTGATTCTCCTGCCTCAGCCTCCTGAGTAGCTGGGATTATAGGCATGTGCCACCATGCCTGGCTAATTTTGTATTTTTAGTAGAGACGGGGTTTCTCCATGTTGGTCAGGCTGGTCTCGAACTCCTGACGTCAGGTGATCCGCCCACCTCAGCCTCCCAAAGTCCTGGGATTACAGGCATGAGCCACTGTGCCCAGCTAAAGATTTATTTTTAGAAAAATGAAACTAGAACAGAACTAGAAGAAACCATGGAACATTCTTTTATAATCTTAGAGGGGAAGGTCCTCTTCCTACATCATTAAACCATTAACAAATAGTTGGACAAATGTGATTGCATAAAAATAAATAACTTCTGCAATGCAAAACCGCTAAGCAATGTCATAATGAAGATAATCAACAAACTGGAAAAAATATTTTTCAACTCATATAAATCAATGAGATAAAAACAATTACCCATTAGAAAATTGGGCAAAGAATATGAGCTGATAGTTTATCCTAAGGAAATATATAAAAGACTTCTAAACACAGTAAAATATTCTTAATATTACCCAAAACTAAAAAAAAAATGCAAGTTAAAACTAAACTGAAATACTGTTATGAACCATGTGACTGTAGAATTTAAATAAAAAACAAACCAGTTTGTATGATCTCCTGCAATAATCTAGGTTGCTTTTTATACTTTTGAAGAATATCTTTTCTTTCAGTATTGAATTTTTCTCAAAAATGTTTCTTTTCCAATATTTAGTTTAAGCTTTCAGTTAATCTTTTATTTTTTTTTGGTGCGTGCATGCGCGTATGCGTGTATGTGTGTGTGTGTGTATGTGTGTGTGTTTGTGTGTGTCTATTGTTCAATGATGTATCTTCAGTGCTCAGAAAAGCACTAACTACCACAGTCTAGGAAATTTATAAATATTCGTTGAACTATATTAAAAGGATGGGATGAAGGGTCTGGAAGTACAAAAGTTTACTCTGTGTCCCAGGCACAGTGTCAGATAAATAAAAAGGAAGATGCTGAATGATTAAAGAGTAACCAATGGAGAAGAGTAAGAAAGAAGGAAAGAAGTGGAAGAGATGTTGTAAGGACATTATTTCTTTCACCCAAACGGGTTGAAAGTAAAACTCTGTGAATTTGATGCAGAATTTTCAAACCAGACTTAATCACTACTCAATTCTCCTATGGTGGATTTCATGCAGATTGCACAGTGTATGTAGAGTTTGCACCTTTTTCCTGGGGTTTCAGAAATTTGTGCTTTCCATTTTAGCCTATCAAAAACACCTATATTCTTACCTGAGCTTATCTGAAGTTGCACGCCTCCATCAAAAGCAGAGCATTTAGGCCTTTGTAGGGAGGTAGAAGTTATGGGAGAAAGGGACAAGAAATACAGGACATTCCTGCACTCCCACAGAAACTCTGAATAATCTAATTAAGTACATCTGAATCATTTTATAAACAAACTGGTGACTGATATCCTGAATGGGTGTCATCAAAGGTCGTGACCACATGTGGGGAAGTACCTGTAGATGATCAGGGACCTTTGTATAAAAGTGCAGCTGTGCCTTTGAAAATTTCTTACTAGCATCTGCACATGCAGACTAGTTTAGCTATTTACCTTCTATTGGTTGATTGCCAATCAGTTAACACCTAGTTTTATAAATCAAACCTTCAAACTGCTGAACAATGCCTTCATTATTCTACTGTAGAACTGGTTTGTGCCACAAAAGAATGTGTGACTGCCTATCTCCTCACTTAAAAAAATTATTTTATCCTAATATTTTTATTCTCTCTTTCATACTGGATGAACATTTGCACGCAAAATGTAGATTTGATGCAGTTGCCAGTATCCTGTAATGAGATGGATTTTGTTAACTGAAATATTCTCATTTGGATTATCTTAATCATTGCAAAGCGAGAGTGATTCCAGACTATTTTGACTATTTGGTCACTACATTCATTTATTATAATCTTTCATAAATTTTTTAATGAAGATATTGACTGCATGGTCCTATTTTTTGCTTTGCCTCTTACCAGCAATGTCACCTTGAGCAAGTTACTCTAACTCTGTGTCTCAGTTTCATCATCTGTAAAATGAGGGATTGCTAGTACCTACTTGAAAGATACTGTGAGTGAGGACAGCAAAAATCAGCTAATGACCACGAACAGGTACTGGAGACAAAAAACTCCGTATCTGAGGAATTTAGAAGTATCATGAAGGGAGCAAAGACCACCTGGTGACCATCAACTAGGCCATCAGAGGCAAAACTCCGTATCGAGGGAATTTAGAAGTATTTAAAATTCTCTAGTATCTAAATAGGCATCTGGTTCCAGGCCTCTTTCAAAAAAATTTCTAAGTAACTAAAATTTCTATACATCTCCAGAACGCTATGCTGAAACTCATTGTGCAACCCTTGCTGACACAAAGGCACCAAAATGACTATAAATGTCATCATTTATCATGACCTGTCTGGCTAATATGGTCCAAATTACCCTCAAGCTTCTGTCTTAAGGTCCATAAATGCTCCCAAGGAGAATCCACCATGGCCCACTCAGTTCTATCTTGCTAAGGCGCCCTGCTGCACTCTTCTGCAGTGTTCTTTCTTTCTACTAAAACTTTCCTTTTTCAAACCTGTTTTGTTGTTATTAAATTCTTCTTACCAACTCGCAAGTCGACCACTTTCAGATGCTAGGGCTCTCACACCTTGCCCGGCAGTGAAAATTAGATGAATTCCTGCATCTCAAAACAGTTCTTGAGACCTAATAAGTGTTTAAGAAAATGGCTATTTTAAATAGATTGGTAATCTATTAGTTATTGAATCAAGTATCTAATTAATGTAGCCTTTATATAAACTTTACAAATTAAGGGTTAATTATGCTTATATAACTATGATTATTATAAATATATAAAAAATATCTGAACTAGAGTGCAATGATTCTTAAGAATCTCCTACTTGTCCCACTTATTTCTTATAAATAAAACTCTATATAAAATGGCGTTTGAGGATCACTTGAGGTCAGGAGTTCGAGACCAGCTTGGCCAACATGTTGACACCCCGCCTCTACTAAAAATACAAAAATTTAGCCAGGCCTGGTGGAACACACTTGTAATTCCAGCTATTGGAGAGGCTGAAGGGGAAAGATCACTTGAACCTGGGAGGTGGAGGCTGTAGTGAGCCGAGATCGCACTGCTGCACTCCAGCCTGGGCAACAGAGCAAGACTCCATCTCAAAAAGAAAAAAGAAAAAAAGAAAAGAAAAGAAATAGATATATGCATACTCTCAACCACAAGGGAGATCAAGTTAAGGGTGCATTTTGCATTAGGTACTATATAAAGAATGCTGCTACACCCTTTTCAGGCATCTTGAAACTCAAAATAGCTGTGTGTAAATATACGTTCGTGGAGGTTCCTTGTTCAAAGACTTAAAAAAGTTTTCTAGTCCTACTTTACTCTTATATCCAGGATAGAAATAATAAAGAAAATAATAAAAAAGGTAGTAAACAGGAAGAAGAGTTATTAAGGGAAACGTGGGTTAAAATAGTTAAAACACAACATAGGGGTTTCCTCTCCTTCCTTCAGTCTCATGGGCTCTCCACAAACCTCAGTTATGTAACAGGAAATACAACAGAAATATTTCTGGGTTTGGAAAATCTGCAGGACTGGTTTTGCCTCTTATGGAATCATTTTCCAGAGATGACAGCCAAGATGGTAAAGTGATCTCACAAGGGTGTTTACATAGATTAGGAATTAGCAATCAGTGACGCAGATACAAAGGTGGCAAAGATGACAATGAAGGCCATGGTAGCAGCTGACTCTGAGAAACCATGTGTGTGTGTGCGCGCGCGCGTTTGTGTGTGTGTATGTGAGTGTGTGTGTCATATGAGGGACCAAGTGTGGGTCAGGAGGAGTCCTGCTTATCATCCCTCTCTTTGCAGATCTCACCCCACAGGCCTTGGAAACCTGAGGCAGTATTCTTCTGGGATGTTTCCAACTAGGCTTCCCATGAGGATGTTAGAGCCAGCCTGGCTGGTGAATTTTACTTCTCTCACCTCTCAGAGGTAAGAGGTCTGAGAGGCTCAGGCCCTTCCAGCTTTTTAGGATTCCAGCATAGTAGAAACATAAAAAAGGTCCAAAGGGAATTACAAAAATAATCTATTTTCAGTTCTTATACTTAACAAGTCAATGCTTATTAAAAAAATAAATCAATCAAACTTTTGTTTGATATAATTATAGATTCCAAGGAAGTTGTAAAGATAGTACAGGAGGTCCCTGTGCATCTTTCACCCAGTTTCCTCCAGTTTTATGCCACTAGAGTACAATATCCAAACCAGGACATTGACATTGGAGCCATATGCATGTATATTTCCATGTCATTTTATCTCATGTGTATGCTTATGTACCCATCACTTCAATCAGGTTAGAGACTAGACCATCCCTCATGCTGCCCTCTGAACTACCAACCCTAACCCGTGGAGGTCATTAATCTGTTCTTTATCACTACAATTTGGTCATTTTGAGAATGAATAAAATCACACAGTAATGCAAGCCTTTTGAGACTAGCATTTTTTCACTCAGCATAACATACTTAAGATCCATCAATAATTCTTCCATTTTATTGCCGAGTGGTATTCTACAGTATAGATATACTAAAGTTTAACTCTTCATCTAAGGTAGGACATTTTGGTTGTTTCCAGTTTTGGCTATTACAAATAAAGCTTCTATGAGTATTCACCTACAGGTTTTTGTGTGAAAATAAGTTTTCATTTCTCTGCGATAAAGACCCCGGGATACAAATTCTGGGTCATATGGTGTTTGTTTAGCATTCTAAGACTTGGCTATACTGACTTCGAATGTGTACTAATTTACCCCTTACCAGGTATTTATGAGTCATGATTTTTTATTTTAGCCATTCTGATATTTCATTGTGGTTTAAATTTGCATTTGTCTAATGGTTAATTATGTTGCATATCTTTTAATGTGTTTATTTGCTCTCTGTGTGTCCTCTTTGGTGAGAAGTCTCTTCATGTATTTTGCTTATTTTCTAATTGGACTGTTTGGGTTTATTTACTGTTGAGTTTGACAATCTTTATATATTCTGCACATGAGTCTTTTGTCAGATATGTGATTTGCAAGCATTTTCTGCCAGCCTATAGCTTGTTTTTTTCATGTCTTAACACATCCGAAGTCATAAAACATTTTTTAATTTGATGATGTCCAATTTATTTAATTTTTTTTCTTTCATGGATTGCGCTTTCAGTATCTTACCCAAAAACTCTTCACAAAGCCCTAGGTCCTGAATGTTTTCTTCTAAAAGTTTTACTTATAAGTCTATGATCCATTTTAAGTAATTTTCATACATAGTGTAAGGTTTAGGACAAGGTTTATTTTTTGATCTATGAATACATAACTACTCTTCTACCATTTGTTGAAAAGACTATCCTTAGTTTTTGCTGAATTGCTTTCACATTTTTGTCAAACATCAGTTATACATAGAGGCGTGGGTCTATTTCTGCATTCTCTATTCTGTTCCATTGATCTATGTGTCTATCCCTCTGCCAATACCAACAATGTTGATGGCTGTAGCTTTATAATAAGTCTTAAAATTGGGTACAGTGATTCTTCCCACTATGTTTTTTTTGAAAACTATTATAGCTACTCTAGTTCCTTTTCAGTCCTATAAATTTTAGAATAATCTTGTCATAAATTTTAACAAATGTACTTTAAATGCTTAAATTAAAAAAAATGCTTAAAAATATTCCAAAACTTCAATGCAAAGCAGTTCATGTTTTAGGAGAAAAATATAGATGACTGTGCTAAAAAATTAATTCATACAAAAGCATAATAGCAGTGTGTAGATACAGGTTAAGCATCCCTAACCCAAAAATATAAAATCAGAAATGCTCTAAAATCCAAAACTTTCAGACATGATACCACCATTGGATAATTCCACAGCTGACTTTATGTGACTGGTTGCAGTCAAAAGCAGTCAAAACTCTGTTTTATGCACAAACCTATTAAACGGTTTGTATAAAATTACCTTTAGGTTATGTGTATAAGGTGTATATGAAACATAAATTTTGTCTTTAGACTTAGGTCTCATTCTCAGGATATCTCATTATGTATATGCAAGTATCTTAAAATGAAAAAAAAAAATCTGAAATCCAAAACATTTCTGGTCCCAAGCATTTCGGTTGTGGGATACTCAACCTGTATCTAATAAATGGGCACAAGTTTAAAGTTATATGATGGACTATATGCATAGATCTCATTTAAATAATAAGTAAAAATCAATTTTGAAGGTCTTTGTGTGTAAGCAGCCTGGGGCCAAATGGTCCCTTTGTCCCTCCCATTCCCTGGAATAGATCCTGTTTCTCATTTCTTTTAGTAATAAGAACAAAGATCAGCAACCTAACCATATCTCTTCTAAATGGTGGTACTTTCTTTTCTTACACTTGGAAAATGGGCCAATTGTTTCCCCCTGAAATTTCATAAAGATAAAAATATATAAATACCTATGCATATAATGCCATTTGTAGAAAAAGAAAAGGCAAGAAAATCTTCCCCTTTCTTTGGTACAGATAGGCCTGGAAGGGAAAATTAGCCTCCATGAATCCCTCTGATTTCTTTTATTTTTAAAAAACACACAAAGTATACAAATGAAGATAGATTTCTTTATGCAAAGACTCAACCATTGTTTATGCACACCATTAGGAGTCTAACTTGTTTCTTAGCTCACCTAATTTTACAAAAATATACAAATTTAAAATGTAAAAAAGTTTTATATGAAAATTTTGGAGGTAATCATTATAAAAACAAGTGTAAAGACAACAGTCTTTCATCAGTTTCAATCATCACAACATAATTTTTAGTAACAGAGAATAGTATGCTGGGATCCGTCATTAGATAAGTAGGCATAGAAGAACCTATCTACAAAGATTGGTTTGGAAGGGTTCAGAAAGAGAGAGGACATGGTGGTGGTACAGACAGACAGATGTTTTCCTAGCACCCTTTCCTGTCTTTAATCATTGAAGCAACTTCTTAGTTGCTTATGAAAATACAAATACCTCTGCAAAGGTCTACACTAAGGCTTATGAAAATGCAAATACCTCTGCAAAGGGTTACACTAGAAACCAGTGGTTCTCAACCCTGGTGCACATGAGAATCAGGTAGAGAGCCTGAAGGCCCAGACTATTGGAGAGTCTGAATCAACTGGTCTAGGGTAGAGCCTGGGCACTTTTTTAAGCTCCCCCAGGTGATTCAAATGTACAGCCAAGCTTGAGAACCATTGCCTTAAAGCTTTTATCAGCTTTTATGTTAGCTTTCACTTAATGGCCTGCTACTGCGGTTCTTCTTCCTGGTAACACATTAGAATCAGCTGAGGAGCCCTTAAAATGCTAGGGAACCACCTCCTGAGATTCTGAATCAATAGATCTGAGGTAGAGCCCAGGCATCTATATTTTAAAAGCCAAACTAAAACAAACTTAAGCGATTCTGAAGAGCACCCGTTTTGGAGAACCACTGGAGGTGGAAAAAGGTAAAGTTATCTTTTTCTTTTCCTTTTTATTTTGGAGAGGTGTGGTAGGGAGAGGAAAGATAAGAGGAAGAACAGGATGTTAAGGTTGTAAGGAGCTGCAGAAACTTCACCTTCCTTACAATTTTTTCCTCTAAGTCTTCTTTGGCTGAGAAGCTAGAATTCCTCTCTTTTTGAGAACCGGAGGCAAAATGAGTATGTTTTGAGTGTGCAGGCCTCGGAAAAGAGAGAGTTCAAGGTATGCTAGATTCAAGACTTGTCAAACTGTAGGTAAGGTTTGTTCCATAACTCTCTCAAGGAAACCTTAAAGAGTTGTCTTCCAAGAGCCATGAAATTATAATTTGATCAGATCTACTTATACATCTACTCGGTACCCCTAATAGCAACTATCACATAGTACAGCATAATGTGATAACGTGTTACTAATTAGTTGGGTGAAGCCATTAATAAAATCATTCTGCCTCTTTCTCTTTTTGAGAATTCAGCTTTGAATTCTGAAATAATCATTCATCCAAACATCTGAATTCCTCAGACATTATCCCCTCTGGACACATACAACCACTAGTGTAGCACACAAATCAGAGATCTGGCTTGGCACCTTCCAGAGAGTTGGAATGCAAATAACACCTTCAAACTGTTTAAGATGTGACAGGATTTTTTATTTTAATTTAACAGCTGTAAATAGGAGGGTTTTTTATAAGTCCTTCCTTCTGTTTTATTATTCTTTCTGAATTTCAACCCAAAAGCCCTTGATGACTTGATAACATATTTGTAATGAGCCGAAATCCATCAATCAAATGTTTCCTTTCATCACAAGGCAAAAGGGCAGGAGGGGGTTCTGCAACTATATCAGTCTTCTTGTGATTCACAGCATTTGTTTTAATATATCCCAGGGACAATTAGAAAGCAAAAAATATTAAAAAAAATAAAAACCTTCCATGAAAACACAAATGTATCCAATTTATTCACTGAGCTATTTCTGTATTTAGTGAGATCAAGGCTCCCTAGGGATAACAAACATTCACATTCAACTACATATTCTTTTATTGGCAGGTATGTATTACTGTAGCAAAATCAGTAGACCTTGGTTTAAAAAGATCACTGATTACAGTTTATTAAAAAAAAGAATGCCCATAATAAATGGCTTTTTCTAACATTTTTTGGACAGTTCAATCTTTAAGCCATATATAAGTCATTTGAAAATATAAATGTATATTTTAAAATTTAGCTTTGTAGTTAGAAGTAGTGCTGTTTGCAAGGGCAATTTCTTCCTGGTGATATTTATGTATAATTTTCAAATTCTTTCTTTTAATATACACATTAACACCTTCCTTCATCAGATATTTATTGATCACCTATTGTGTACCACATGCTATTCTATAGGTTGAGGGTAAAGAGGTGAAGAATACAGATCTCATATAGAGTTTGGAAATGTTATCTCCTTACAAAGTGCTAAGCCTGATCTCGGAATTTGTGTGCTTCAAAAACAGTGTGTGTGTACATTATTATAAGAAAGTTGGACAACACACACGTAAAAATAAGATGATTTCAGATGGTAGTAAGTGTTCACAAGAATTCAGAGCAGAGTGATGGAATAGAAAATGTTGGGAGGAGACAGAGAGGGAGACTAGTTTTGAGAACTGTTTAGCATAAATCTCTCCAAGGAGGTGCCAGTCAAGTGAGGGTTGCCAGATTTAGCAAATAAAAATACATAATGCCAATTAAACTCAAATGTCAGATAAACAATGAATACTTTTTTAGTGTAAGTATATCCCCTGCAATATTTGGGACACATTTGTACTAAAAACACAAATGTGTTTTAATATGAAATTCAAGTTTGAGTGGGCATCATGTATTTTATCTGGCAACCTTAAATCAAGCTGAGACCTGACAGGCAAGAAGGAGTTTGCAGGTGAGTTTTCCAGGCAGGGGGGAAAGTGAGTGCATATGTATGAACTAACTGTGGTAGCAAAGGGCAACCCTTACAAAAATACAGCTGCTCCTCAATTTATGATGGGGTTACATCCCAATAAGCTCATAATAAGTTGAAAACATTGTGACAGAAATGCAATTTATACACCTAAACTGCCCACATTTTAGCTTGGCCAAGTCTACCTTAAATATGTTCAGAATACTTAATTAGCTTACAGTTGGGCAAAATCATCTAACATGAAGCCTATTTTATAAGAAAGTGTTGATTATCTCATGTAATTTATTGAATACTGTATTGAAAGTGAAAAACAGAATGTTTGCTTGGGTACTCAAAGTATGGTTTCTCCTGAGTGCATACTGCTATCGTGCCATTGTCAAGTAAAAAAATCTTAAGTTGAACCATTAACTTACATAAGTTGGGGACAATCTGCACTCCATTTAAAATAGCCTAATTTGCAACTAGATTAGTAAAGAAGCTATTACTGACATTTAAAGATAATTTAATACCTGGGTCATATGAAATGAAAGATTATGAAATGCTTTTATATATTTGTAGCTCTTTTTAACTGAGTGAGAATTGGAGAATGTGGTCAGAGGAACAGGGTCCACTGGAAAGAAACTTCAAGCTTGTGTATTAGTATCCCTTTTTAATTGAATGTCAACCAGAACTAAGATAAACTCTTCTGATATTAAAATATAATTTGATTAGAAATTTAAATTCTAATTACATCAAACTGGTTCTTGTAAACACACACACACACACACACACACACACACACCTTTTACTCCAGGGGGAGAGGAACTTGAGTTAAAGAGAGCAAAAGCTTGTCCAAACTAATTTTCAGAACCTACATCTAATTTCTTAGACATGTGCACTTCTCATAAGTTCATATTGCTGCCCATTCTCTTACTATCAGTTTAAATAAAAATTAGAGCAATCCTGTAGCATGATAAATCATCAACTTGTGATTTCCAAAATAAGTTCTAGTAACTACTTAAGTTACTAATTGCTATAGATTAATATAAATATATCATTTAAAGCTCTTTTTCTACATAAAGAAACGACTTCAGGTTGGTTGCTAAAAAACTGATTATTTCAATTGTTTTGTGAGAAAATGTTTTGTATCCCATAGCAACTGAATTTGCTGATTAGTTTTTATGCTAGACAATAGAATGGCACACAAAAACACAGTAATCTTAACTTGCACAGTTTCATCGAGTCACAAGAGCATAACTAAAGGCAATCTTTACATTAATGTTCTATAGAGATGTATCCTACATGAATTGCTAACAACTAGCTATGAACTAACTATGTCATATGCGGCAACTAAAGTGATTGTTAGTAATATTTTACTAATAGTCTATAAATTATGAGGAAAGTGAGGTAATAGAGATCTATGTTAACTATTTTAATTGTATTTTAGGATAAACTTATTTATCTTAAATTTAGGTTCTTTGTCGAAATTCTAGTTCAATTAAAAATCTCATTAATACATGTTGCCACATTTCGATCTCAGCAGTATCTGTCAAGATAAATTAAGATTGTTTTATAATTCTCTGGCCAAGAATTTCATCAGGTAGGTTCATTATCTGCTGTCCAAGCTGGTTAGTTTATCTGATTAAAGCCCAGGACTCATGACAACAAGGTCAGGGATTCAGTCATGTCTCTGGGTTAATTTACCTTGACTTCCATTTACATTTTAAATCCTGAACAACTTCTTACAAATCTGTGGGTCACCAAAGATTAGGCATCTGGTCATGACCGGGACCAGTGGATTGCCACTATCAGAAAAACAGCTCTATCTCATGGCTTTGGTGGCATTTGGCTTGTACATACTACATAAGCATTTGCTTAATCTGATGATCTGCATCAATTCCCCTAATATTTAGTGCTCATTAGTGGGTTTTGCTTTTCTAGGTCTATTGTGGTCAGAGATATTTGGGAAGTAATTTGTAATTTCAATTTTGAGTTAACTTTGTTCAAATAAAATTTCTTAAGAATGGGCATTTATCTTTAGATTAAGGCCAATAGGAATTATCTAAATACCAATAACTGCCAGTTAGTTTGGAGAAAGCAGTTTTGTTGTGGATCTTGACCCCACCCCCATTCCTTGCTGTTGGAGGAACTCCATTCTGCTTTAAGGTATCTCCCAACCATTTTTAGAAATCTCTGGGGGCAGTCCGCAATGCTTATGAATATAACCTACTTCATCTTCTTTTGGGTAACTTCTAATACGGCACTCAGAGGCAAGGACTCCCCATGGCCCCAGTGCCTCTGATGTTTGCTGAGACCCATCAGATGGAGCTGCTGGGTATAATCTGGCCTTGCAGCTGCTCCATTTCTGACCTCAGGGGAGAAAGTGCTCTTGAAATTCCTTCTTCTAACCTTTTGTAATATTCTGATATACAGGCTTGAGAGCATTGCTAGTTGATAAATATTTTAAAATAAACAGCTCTTTCTTTTTAGTTTCAAGGTTTTTATTTTATTTTAGTTTTTGAGACATACTCTTGCTCTGTCACCGAAGCTGGAGTGCAGCGGTGTGATCTCAGCTCACTGCAACCTCTGCTTCCTGGGTTCAAGTGATTCTCATGCCTCAGCTTCCTGAGTAGCTGGGATCACAGGTGCGTGCCACCATGTCCAGCTCATTTTTTTTTTGTATTTTTAGTAGAGACTGGGTTTCACCATGTTGGCCAGGCTGGTTTCAAACTCCTGGCCTCAAGTAATCAGCCCCTCCCTCCACATCCCCTATGCCACTTTGCCCACCTTTGGCCTCCCAAAGCGCTAGAATTACAGGTATGAGCCACTGTGCCTGGCCTAGTTTTCAGGTTTTTAATCTCAGCCTTTCAGTGGTGTGGCTGTGGCCAGCTTGCCAGCTGGGAGCTTGAAATCAGTCACAGTAGTTTTTACCTTATGACAATCACCAAGTGCTACAAATCAGGACTTTTTTTTTCCTTAGAGAGGCATTTACCAACATACCACTGGCTCTTCCCCTGCCTCTTTTACCCTTTTCCCCAAGACTCTGGAATGTGACCACAAAAATGGGAAAATAATTGGGCTGATGGGATAATACCATTTTCCCAGTCCTGGCTGAATCTGAGCATAAATCTATTTTCTTATGGCCTCACCTTCTTACAAGGCTCCTAAGTTCTTTAGGAAAACAGAATCCATGTGGTTTCCCTACCCCAACAAAGGTTCCAGACCCTCTCTACCTCACACATGGCATCAACACAATTTTAGCTATAAACCTGATAGCTTTAGACTCTTGGTTCCCTAAGGGAGATAGATACAGGGACCCATCTGTGTACCACCATCCCCAGCACATATTTTAAAGTTATTCAGACACACCTCAGAACTAGGGTAAGTGCAGTTTAGGATCTCAACTATGAAAACCAGAGGCAACTGGCACACTTTCATTATTAACTGCAATGAACCATTTACCAACCAGCTAATTGCTTTCTCCTCAATCTCCTCCCATTTCTTGTGCCACTTATGTCAGGGAATTGAATAGGATGAATAAATCACTTTAGTACTTTGGTACTGGAGAAGAGCATATCATTCTTAGACAGGATCTTGCTCTGTCACCCAGGCAGGAGTGCAGTGGCATGATCATGGCTCATGCAGCCTTGACCTCCCAGGCTCAAGAGATCTTCCCACTTCCGCCTCCCAAGTAGCTGAGACTACATGTATGCACTACTACACCTAGCTAACGTTTTAATTTTTATTTTTTGTAGAGATGGGGTCTTACCATCGCCCAGGCTAGTCTTGAACTCCTGGTCTCAAGTGATTCTCCTACCTCAGCCTCCTAAAGTGCTGGGATTATAGGTGTGAGCCACTGCACCTGGCCCCATATCACTTTTTTTTTTTTTTCCAGACAGCTGGAGTGCGGTGGTGCCATCCTCTACCTCCTGGGTTCAAATTATTCTCCCACCTCAGCCTCCTGGGTTCAAACTATTCTCCCACCTCAGCCTCCCAGGTAGCAGGGACTACAGGCGTGCACCACCACACCCAGCTAATTTTTGTATTTTTGGTAGAGATGTGGTTTCACCATGTTGGCCAGGCTCGTCTTGAACTCCTGAGCTCAGGCGATCCGCCCGCCTCAGCCTCCCACAGTGCTGGGATTACAGGCGTGAGCCGCCGTGTTTGGCCCCATATCACTCTTTAAAACGAATTAGAATACAAAATATTACAAATAAATTTGTAACTACATACAGTATAGCAACATAATAGGGACACTAAATCAGGAAATACCAAGGTTCCTGCAGTTTCTTCTACTTTAAATAAAATGTTATAATAATTTCAACTATTCACTTTATATGTGCTATACAGTTCAAAGCAACCTCATGCCTCTCCCTGAATGGTAGGAAGTTAAAATGTGGACTTTGCCACTGCACTTTGACCCTGTTAACTAATATTGTGCAGGCAGCATCCATACTCATTATGTACTATGTCCATAAGGTAAGTATCTTCCAAAAATAAAAATCAGTGTTATTAGCAATGCCTTGCTTTCAACAGAGATTTATTGAATAGCCACACTAAGAGGGATAAAGTGAGAAACGAGATGGACCCTGTCCTCAAGGAGCTTTGGTCTTGGGAAAGATGAAGCATATAATCAAATTGTTGCAATGCATAGTGTAATGGCCAGAGCAGACGAATGTGTAGACAGGATGGGCGCCTACAGGCTAGGAGGGACTTGAATCTGCCAGGAAGCGGAACAAGTAAGTTTTCCAAAGTCTGTGCAAAAGTTTTGCAGCCACAATTTAACTTGAGCTCAAAACTGTTTTCACACCCTGTAAAAAGAGCAGGTATAGATGAAAGATGAACAATCAGCGATGACCATTAATTATCCCTTCCTATTTCTACGCTCCACAGTGCTGGTGCCATCAGCTCTCTGAGCCCTGGCTCTGTTCTTAATGCATTTTTTTCCCCTTAATATTGGGTGCTGGCCAGGCGCGGTCACTCACGCCTGTAATCCCAGCACTTCGGGAGGCCAAGAAAGGCAGATCACTTGAGGTCAGGAGTTGAAGACCAGCCTGGCAAAAATGGCGAAACCCCATCTCTACTAAAAATGCAAAAATTAGGTGGGCTTGGTGGTGCATGCCTTTAATTCTAGCTACTCAGGAGGCTGAGGCAGGAGAATTGCTTGAGCCCAGGAGATGGAGGTTGCAGTGAGCTGACATCGCGCTACTGTACTCCAGCCTGAGTGAAGGAGTGAGACTGTCTCAAAAAAAAAAAAAAAAAAAAAAAAAAAAAAAAAAAATTGGGTGCTGAGGCCAAACTGACTAGCTTGTATTCTACTAATAATCTTCCAAGAGCTGTGCTATATAGTTTTATTATCTTTTAGCCTTCTTTTTATTTAGAATTATAGTTCCTAACTTTTCAAAATTACTCTTTGCACACATTTTCCTTCCTTTTAAGATGAAAAGGGAACTTTATCCTGATGTTAGGATTGATCATATAATCTGCATTAAAAAAAAAAAAAAGTCCGACCAGGCGCGGTGGCTCACACCTGTAGTCCTAGCACTTTGGTAGGCCAAGGCGGATGGATCACCTGAGGACCGGAGTTCCAGACGAGCCTGGCCAACACGGCGAAACCCCTTCTCTACTAAACATAAAAAAATTAGCTGGGCATTGTGGTGGGCACCTATAATCCCAGCTACTCAGGAGGCTGAGGCAGGAGAACTGCTTGAACCCAAGGAGCGGAGGTTGCAGTGAGGCAAGATCCTGCCACTGCACTCCAGCCTGGGTGACAGAGCGAGACTCAGTCTCAAAAAAAAAAAAAAAAAAGTCCTCCCAAAATAGCTTTTCAGAAATATGTGACTGCCAAAGTACAGTACAGTAAACCTCTCCACACATGGCTGAATAAACTCTTACAGAACATTGTGGAGAAGAATTTAGATTGGGATGTCAATGTCCTGCCTAGTTAATTAGAGTGTACATACTTCCTTTAGTAGAACAGTGTGTTCTTTTGCAATAATATGTTTCTGAAAGAGGATCTTTAAACAGCACAAGGATTCATTGTTTTCTATTCCTTAATGATTTGGGAAGAACAAATTGTTAATGTATGTAGGCCAAGTATGTTTTCTTAGCATGCCTTGTTTTATGCATTAATTATTCTTTAGTTATTTATTTAGTTTGATTCCTTCCAGGACTGATTTCTTCTTAACAAAAGGAAAAATACTAATTCAAATCACTTTGGAAATGACCTAAAAGTCATCAGAAATATCTTGAGTGGAGTTAACACGGTATATAGAACTGTTCAGGAAGTTTTCCTAATTAGTAAACCAGTCTCTCTTCATGTCCTTTGTAGGGACATGGATGAAATTGGAAATCATCATTCTCAGTAAACTACCGCAAGAACAAAAAACCAAACACCGCATATTCTCATTCATAGGTGGGAATTGAACAATGAGATCACATGGACACAGGAAGGGGAACATCACACTCTGGGGGCTGTTGTGGGATGGGGGGAGGGGTGAGGGATAGCATTGGGAGATATACCTAATGCTAGATGACGAGTTAGTGGGTGCAGCGCACCAGCATGGCACATGTATACGTATGTAACTAACCTGCACATTGTGCACATGTACCCTAAAACTTAAAGTATAATAATTAAAAAAAAAATCTGTGAAGAACAGAGACAGGTAACTTCAGAGATCTTATCTCTGTAAACCTTACATTATTATTATCTGGCATAAACTTACAACAAACAAACAAACAAACAAAATCCCACCCAGAAAACTTCACTATCCCCATCCTATTCTGCATTGTTATAGTAAGAATTATTGGTAGATGTAGCTGCAGGCACTAGCAAATTACCTTCTCAGAGGACAACCCAGAGAAAACTAGCTACAAAGTGCCCTAGCAAAGTGCCCAATCTTCAGGTTTTGAAAGACTACTGTGTTGCTGCTGTTGTGTGTGTGTGTGTGTGTTTGCTAGCAACTTATCAGTTTTCCTAAGATTTTCCAAAAAAAAAATGATTTTTAAGTAGCATTTGATAAACATGTCTAAATTAATTATGAAGAGAATTAGGTGGTAAGGATCCTAAAACAGTGGAATGTGTTCCTGAGAGTGACAACAGAATCAGCTACCCAGCCTTTAAAAGGAGAATTTATATCCTTTTAATAACAGTATTAATAATAGTAGGGTGATTCAGGGGAAGTCCTTCAAGAGACAAAGTAATGCAGAGTGACCACTCCAAGCTTCTTTGAATATAAAATTCCATAACAAATGACCTTATTTTTCTTAAAATTGTTCACACATAGTGCAAGGCCTGGGGTTTTTAATTTATTAACAAGCTTAAAAAGTCTGTTTAGTTCCTTCTAAACAACAGTTAGCAAGCTTTAGTAAGGCAGAAGTCTGGAAATTGTTCTTCAGCTAGGGGCCAGGCCTTGTACACCTGGTTTCTGAACAATGTGAACTTCAACAATGTGAACAACGTGAACCTCAGTGGAACCGTAAACGTTACCAAATAGAAAAACTGCTATGACCCAATTTCTCTGTACACATGTACCATTTACTTTACAGCCTTGGAGCCTGATAAATAGGAAGTGTCTCATCCCGTTTTCTGGGTTGGCAGTGTTTGCCATGCAGGTAGAATATATGCAGGTCAAATCTCACATTGTGCTAAATCACAGCATTCTGAAAAACTTGGGACCTTGCAAAAGGCCGTATCTCAGAAAAGTTACTGCTTCAAATAAATGTGCCATTTTACAAAATTATACCTACTGTATCAGAAAAAAATGTTCTCTCATGTGAGTGACATTTATATGACTGCCATTTGTAGGGAATAGGACATTCTCACATAGCAAGGCTGAAGAATGGTTTTGAAAGCTGAGAGTATTCTCTGAATGATAAATGTGGCAGAACTTTAAGATGCTCCTGTGGGAAGAGACTCTTCCCCCCACAACTGGAGAGTTTCCTTATAAAAATGGAACATGCATTATTATGAAAAAAGTAACCACTGAATTATAGTTGTAGCATTAAGGAGATTTTCTATATATTTCAAACTTGCAGGCATCTTTAGTCACGGCTTTTCACCTTGTTAGAGTTGAACTTTCTGGATCATCTGGCCCAGTAGCCAGCCTTTTATTTTACATCTGTGGAAACTGAGGCTGAGGTAATGAGGTTCTAGTTATTATAGAACTAGGAATAGTATTCTTCCTCCCCTCCCCCATTCTCTATCCAATTCACTTTCTCAGCTCACTGCAACCTCCACCTCCCAGGTTCAAGTGATTCTCCTGTCTCAGCCTCCTGTGTAGCTGGGATTACAGGCACCTGCCACCACGCCTGGCTAATTTTTGTATTTTTAGTAGAGACTGGGTTGCACTATGTTGGCCAGGCTGGTCTCGAACTCCTGACCTCAAGTGATCCACCGGCCTTGGCCTCCCAAAGTGTTGGGATTACAGGCTTGAGCCACCGTACCCAGCCTCAGTACACCAATCTTTTAAAGAAAGTTCCTAAATTACCATCTAGAGGTGGGAAAAAGAATAATAAAATTCTGTCTCTGGACAAACAAACGGAACTGAGGCTTTATTTACTCTTCACAATAAATTATATTCTGAACAATCTTCCTCCAGAAAAATAACCTTTAAATTGCAAGAGGAAATTTAAATCAAGATAAAAAATGGAAGTGGTTGCAGGTATCAGGACAAATTTTTAGTGCCTGGTCAAGAAGCAGCTGAGACCTTGGAGACTGCTAAAGCCACATTCTTCCAGCCTACTTTTTGATGGGCGCCCCAAGAGTGCGCCAATCCAGAATTAAGATGCAGAGAAGAATCTAACCCCTTAATTTTCCCCCTTTGGGCTTGTCTGCACCCTGGGGTAGGGATGAGCCTTAAACTCCAGGAAGTTAGAAGCTTGCTGAATCACGGAGCAGCCTCAGGTGACTTTCCTCTAAAGTGATGCCGGGGCGCGGCGGGGAGTTTGCAAGCACCTGTTCTTCAGTGCGAGTGGGCTGGGGAGTGGGGTCCTAGCAGCAGGGACTGGAGGTGAGCTGAAGCAGATAAGGGACGGGAGCCTTGTGGCGAAAAGTGACCCACCTGTGGGAGAGGCGCTTCCAAGGAGGAAGCGTCCAGCGCCAACGGTGCGCCCCGCGGGCCGGGCGGGTAGAGGGAAGTTTCGCCGCGCCTGCAGCTCAGTGCTGCGGCTTGTGGCTCTCGCTGCTATAAGAAGCCAGAGAAGGGCGGGACGGTCTGCTAGATTTCGCAAGAGAAGCGGAGAAGAACTTGTTTCCTGGAAGAGTTCAAGCTGAGAATCCCAGCAGCTGGAAGGACCGGAACTTCTATACTGCGGTGCTGCCGATGGTGCCGCTGACCCCCGGGAAGCGGGGATTTTAAGGGTTACACCCGAGCCCTTGGCATCTGTGCATCCCAGGGTGATTGAGGTTTGGAGAGGTCTAGGAATCCCCCTTTCCTAAAGGAGCAAGAAGGATCTCTTTGAGTAGCTGAGAAAACAGCACCTGGACTAGGCTTCTAGGCAATTCTTTTGCCATCTTGTCTCAGTTTATAGAAAAGGTGGTATCTTTCCCCTCCGCCTGGAAGCCATGGGTTCTTATGGGGCTCATAACTTGGAAGATGAGTTTTCAGGTCTTAATTTAGGTAGATTAAAGAAATAAAACAAATGAAAGAGGGATCGGGATACCTTATGATATACATGCAAATGTGTCTTTCTACAGAGAAGGTCAAAAACCACAGCCATGGTTGTTTAAGATTGAAATAATCCTGATAAACTATGGGGCAAAGCATCCATACACTCCCAAACTCTGTAATCTAAATCCCAGAGTCTTCCCAATGATCTCCACTCAGCCATGGGTCTTAAATTCCACAGCATACGCTTGCCAAGCTCCGGAGGCCCGGTCACATGGGAGGCCTGTTCCTCCCATGGAAAGGGGTTGTTGAGTCAACCTTCCCTTTGTCTGGATTGCAACTCTCCTCATAGCTTCTTGTGGGGTTGATCAGACCCCATGTCTTTCAAGAGGTCTTTTCTTAGCCATTAGTTGCAATTAATATTTTCTTTCTCTATACAGTAGTTTATACTTTTAGCACAGCAATTAAGACAATTTGCCTTTCAAAAGAGTTATTATCATGTGTGTGTGTCTTGTCCTGGACTGCAGTCTTTGAGGGATGACACCCTAGTTTTTTCAGTCTGGAATTTTCCATAACACCTAGCAAAATGCATTACTTAACAATGGGGATTTATTCGGAGGAATGCCTCATTAAGCAATTTATTAAATATATTCTGAGGAATGTCTCATCAAGCAATTTCGTCATTGTGTGAACGTCATAGAGTGCACTTACACAAACCTAGATGGTATCACCTACTACAGGCCTAGGCTAGATGGTATATAGCCGATTGCTCCTAGTCTACAAACCTGTTCAGTATGCTACTTTTCTGAATACTGTAGTCAGTTGTAACACAATGGTAAGTATTTGTGTATCTAAGCATAGAAAAGGTATAGTAAAAATGTGGTATAAAAGATAAAAAATGGTATACCTGTATGGAACACTTACCATGAATGGAGCTTACAGGACTGGAAGTTGCTCTGGGTGAGTAAGTGAGAGAGTGTGAAGGCCTAGGATATTACTATACACTACTGTAGACTTTATAAACACTACATTTAGGCTATGCTATTATAAGAAATATTTTTCTTTCTTCAGTAGTAAATTACCCTTAGCTTTCTGTAACATTTTTACTTTTTAAACTTCTAAGTTTTAAAAAACTTTTTGACTGTTTTGTAATAACGCAGCTTAAAACACATATTGTACAGTGTGTACAAATAGTTTTTGTCTTTATATCCTTATTCGATAAGCTTTTGTCCCGTTTTTAAAAGTTTTAATTTTTTTGCTAAAAATGAAGACACAAACACACATATTAGCATAGACCTACACAGAATCAAGATATGTGATATCACTGTCTTCCACCTGTATGTCTTTTGTTACTGAAAGGTCCTCAGGGGCAGTAACATGCATGGAGCCGTCTTCTGTGGTAGCAATGCCTTTTTCTGGAATATCTGCTGAAAGACCTTCCTGAGGCTGTTTTACAGTTAACTTTTTAAAAAATACAAGTAGAAGGAGTACACTCAAAAATAATTTAAAAGGTACATATAATAAATACATAAGCCAGTAACATAGCTATTTATTATCATTATCAAGTATTATATACTGTACATCATTGTACGTGCTATACTTCTATATGACTGGCAGCGTAGTAGGTTTCTTTACACCAGCATCACCACAAATGTGAGTAATGTATTTCTCTGTGATGTTATGACAGCTACAGTGTCCCTAGGCAAGAGGAATTTTTCAGCTCCATTATAATTTTATGAGACCGTTATTATGTATGCAGTGCATCATTGACCGAAACATTGTTAGGTGGTGCGTGAGTGTAATTGGTACTTAATATTTATTGCACTCATTAATTAATAAATCTACTGCCAATTATTATATTTTGCAAAAAAATTCATCCGATAGTATTCTTTGGCCAGGGAAGAACTTAAAATATTCATTGATTTTATAGCATCTGATTTTCCCAGTTTGCAGACTAATAGGCAAGAGAGGGGTGTGCACCCATGGAAGAAGGTCCACTGCGTGTCCCTAAGAGTCTTCATAGATGGTCAACACAGTTTTGGAGACTTGCCCTTTGTCTACCATTTGATTTTAAGCCTTGATGGGCACAGAAACTTGATAAGCACACTGAGCCTGAAACAACCAAAATGGTGACTTGTTAGTTGTTAATGGAATATAAAGCAAATAGTTATTGTAAAAATACAGTTGCTAAGGGCACCAGACATTATGGCCATCACATTCTCTCCATGTAGACATATCCTGTGGAAGCTATTTTATATGCAGAAGGCTGCTGGATAAACAGAGGAGTGAGTTATAAAATTCCAAGGTTTACTGACATCTGGTTAAGAGAGTAGCTATATCGATGCATGCCATTTAGAAGCAGAAGCTGGGGTCTATGGACCAGGTCACTCTGGTTTCTAGGTGGTGTTTGGATCCATTATGAGTTGACATAATGGACAACCATATTCTCGAATGCATCCTCTGAGTAATAACAGAATCATTGCTTTATAAACTTATTATTATTAGGTAAATAAAAAATTTTGAAATGTGATTTTTATGAGAGGCAGATATATTTCAGTTATGCAAGTTCTTTTCTTTGCCAAAGGCAACTGGAGTCCTAGAAAAGGAAGATTAAATTACTGGGATATGAAGGATGGAAAAAAAATGCCTTTATTAGTGCAAAACTTAAGAGGCATTTGACGTATTTATCTTGTGGTTTAAAGATTGATTTTCCCCTTGGGCCTAGGAGGGACACACAATTCATAACTCTCCTAGTCTTTCCGTAAACCCTTGCCATAGGGGAAAATTAAGCTTCCCAAAGATGCCAGCAACCTGAGTACCCAAGGACTTCCTGTGGGCAGGATTCATCTTTCTTCCTGTAGTTTTATACTCAGAGCTCCAGATAAACCTTCCCAGATGTTGTGCACCACCAAAGCGTTCTTATTTAGGGATTTCCACATTTACTGTGCCCCTGAGTCTTTCCTGCTACTTCCTCTCTCCTCATCCTACTATGTCAAAGGCCCCAAATGGTAGAATTTAGGCAAACTGATGAAGTAGGCCTAGAGCCAGTGTTCATTAAATGTTATTAAGTGATTGAATAAAAGTTACCCTTAACATTTTGTATCTCCCTTTCAATGCCATTTTTCTCCTTTTCTGGGGCTCCCCTCTGCACTATCTTGTGTCTTGGGCATTTATCCCTCTTCCCCAAGTCCTCTCCTTACAGTGTTCCACACCTTCTTATGGGGTGGGGTGGAGCTTTCAACAGGTGCTGGACCAGGAGGTGACTGACTTGATAGTCTATAATTAGCATGTGTATGCGAATCTTTTATTGACTTAAAGATTTGCCCTCTAGCTGTTTTTGAAAAAAAATTTTTTTTTGAAGGACTCCTAGAGATGTCTCTGTCTAACCCCCAAAAATGAATCTCTATGGCAGGGATTTCAGGCGCTCTGGGAGATATATTTGAATATTGGTGTAAGGAATATTTTGTCTTTTGCTTACCTAGCATCCAGGACCAGGACTAAGTGAGGTGAATGAGGAGGCTAGGGCACCAAATCTGTGAAGGTGCTCACTCTCAAAACCCAGTCTGCACGAACCTGAAAATAAATGACTTCTTAAATGTTTTTCCTTTGGTGCCTTCCTTGCCTGCTCTAGTCCTGGTTCTGCAGCATCCATTTCTCTTTGCTAATTATATCTTCATTTTCGTTTGATAAACGCCCTTGCACAATCTTGATCCACGTGGTTCAAGTTGAACCAACGGCACTGGGGTTCCAGGATCAGGCACCTGACTTAGACCTGGCCATTCAAAGCACAAAGCCTTGTCCACAGTGATTGGTCCAATGATGGCATGTGACCTGAGTTGGGCCAATAGGAATCTTTCCTGGAACAACCTGGGAAGCAGCACACTCTTTACAGAGGGTTGTCGAACTGCTAAAAAGCAAGCCTGGGTCACTGTGAGGAGAAAGTCAGCCTCAGAAAGAGGCCACTTCAGGGGAAAAGAGAGCAAAGAGATGAGAAGAGACAGATTTCTGCAATTGTTAGAGTGCCATATCTGAAGAAAGCTGTATACTCTGGGCTTTTTAGTGACATGAGTCAGTAATTGAATGTCTGTTATTTGTATAAAATGGGATTGGGTAGGATGAGAAAGGCACCTGCTCAGTCAGACTTCTGTGACTGTAATGCCTACTGAGGTGGCTTCATCACAACATGTGGTCAGAATGAGGAAGGCATGTGTTGTTAAAAAAAGCAAAACAAAGGCCTTTCTGAGTTTTCTTGTAGTAGCTTTGGGACTTGGATAAATAATCAATTTCTGTGACTGAAGTTTTTCAGCTACTTCCTGGTATATTCAGAAATCATTTTCCTGTCTCAGAAAACTTTTTTTCTACTTCTGTCCTATTCTAGTGGGGGTGGACAGATAGAATCCTTCTCCTCCTTTTTCCTGAAACTGCAAAGGGTATAGTGAAGAAGCCAGGCCATTGACCTGGTTTTAACCGATTTCTAGGACTCCTGCCAACACAGACCAGGAAGCAAAACCAAACAACATTTTACTGCCCACCTGCACCCAAAAAAAGTACTGATGGGAAAATACGTCAGACACTGACAGTATTGGAGTCTGGACTAGGGATAATGTCAGGAATGACAATAAAGAACTTAAAAATAAGACCTAAAGAACTTGACTTTAGGTTCAAGAGAAGGTTGAAGAGAAGAGTTGAGTATGTGGGATAAGTGAATAATAATATTTTAAAACATCACTGACAAAGCCTAGAAGTGACAGACAGTTGCAGCTACTTCTGGGAATTGAAAATAGGCAAGGAAACCCTTTCCTCTTTATCTGGGTCTCTGATTCCCTGGGTCACAAGGTCTGTGTTAATTTTGGAAGCTTCTAAGGCACTGGCAGGGCTATGGACTGACTATCACCAATAGAAATCTGGAGGCGGCCCAAGACCACACCTGCTGACCTCAGAAGAGGTCACTTAAGTACGATGTTACCAAAGAACAAGATATGCAAAATAGTTTGGAGATGGAGAAATATTTGAGTTAATTTTTTGATAAATGCAGCTGGCATTAATAGAGATGTTCTTTCTGTAATTCAAAAACTGAAGATGTGTCATCTGCTTTCACCCCAGCCTGCTGGTACACGCCATGATATATGAAGCTGCTAGCAGAGCTATGAATCAATAGTTGATTGGTAGTTACTGTTAGTACTGGAAGTATTATTGGCAACAGCAATTCCAGTCCAGGCAATTTGTGCCTAGTGCCAGTAAAGGAAGGTTAGTTAGATTTTTCACATGCTAAAGAGGAGACAAAAATAAATTTAAAAATATTAGAGTGAATGAGGTCCTGTTCACTTTCAAATAGAATTAGCAGGGAAAATAGTATAAAACCAATCACAGGAGGAAAAGCAAAAGAGAAGAATACTGAAAATATGAGGCTATTTTTTTTCTCCATTTTCTAACTGTAAAGATAAATTACTTGCTAAAAGTTATTTTCTTTTTTGGGGTTTCTTTAAAGATAATTATATATATTATTTTTATACTGGTAGTATTAACTATAGATGATTCTGTAGTACCAAATACAGATGATTTATGTTCACAGAGTGTTTGCTAAACAATTTATTTAGTTACTGTAGATTGTTTTACATTATATAACACTTTAGTTTAAATAATTAACTGAAATATTTAAACAATTAATGCAAAATTCAAGATATAAATGGGGTATGTTGAAAAGCTGTTTTCTGCAGACATTGAGCTCCCTTGTCTGGAGGCAACCACGTTGATGATTTATTGGGCTCCTTTCATAGACAGACTATGCATATAAAAGCATATATATTTGTTCTTAAAAATTACAAATGGTGGCCAGGCAAGGTGGCTCGTGTCTGTAATCCTAGCGCTCTGGGAGGCCAAGGTGAGCCAATCGCTTTAGCCCAGGAGTTCGAGAAAAGCCTGGGCAACATGGTGAGACCCTGTCTCTACAAAAAAACACAAAAACTAGCCAGGTGTGATGGCAGGTGCCTGTAGTCCCAGTTACTCAGGAGGATGAGGTGGGAGGATCACTTGAGTCTGGGAGGTCGAGGCTGCAGTGAGCCATATTTGTGCCACTGCACTCAAGCCTGGGTGACAGAGCAAGACCCTGTCTCAAAAACAACAACAGCAACAAAAATATAAGTGGAAGCCTACTAGTCACATTCTTCTACACCTTCCTTCTTTTCACTTAACACTGTAACTTAGAGATCATTCCCAATAGAGTGGTCAAGGCAGTCCTATATCAAACTGCACGCACCCATGCCCAACTCCTTCACTTGCTCCCCTTTACTCTGCTGTCTGTTATTTCCACGGCACTCATTACTTTCCGACATACTGTCCTTTATTTATTTATTACATTTAGTGTTTTTCTTTCCTCTGGAACTCAAGAGCCATGAGCACGAAGATATTTTGGGGTAATTTTCGCCCTACTGTATATGTACCACTTACAATGGTGACTGGCACATAGGGTCTCAATAAATATGTTGAATGAGTGAATGAATGGTTTGAAGGGAAAATGATGGACTGGTAGAAATCTATAAAATAAGTATGCAGATATATAAGATCTTTGAAACCATTCATGTCAAAAATGTATTGGTGAGGTTAAACCAGTGCTTCCCTAGCTAAAGCAGAATGCTCAAGTAACTGCCTCTACTGATTGCCAGTTTGTGCTTAAATTTGCTCAGAAAAGGCCAGATGCCTCCAGCTACTTTATTTCTTGCTATTCCCAGAGTTCTGCTTTTTTTTCAGACTCCTTTTTAATCTATAACGTTTTCATTTAATTACTTCTTTCCCAACTCCATATCTCCTATGTCTGTAATAGCATTCTGTAGAGTTCCTAAGCCCTTTTTTTTTTTTTTTTTGGAAAGGATCTCTGTAGTAAGATATTGCTTACTAGGTCCCAGGAGTCAGCTGTTATAAACAGTCTGTGGAAGAATGTGCAGCATTCATTATATAGAAGGAAGTGGAGACTTCCCTCTTCACATAACAGAACTGTACAGCAGCTGCCGAAAGAGTTTTGATGCCTCAGACCTGTCATCTTATTTTGCGTGTGTAATGACTACAGGAAAGAGGATGTGGACATGTACCATCAATTAGTGTTAAGTAAAAAAAAAAATTTAACAGTAAAAAAAGGAAGTGAAGAAAAACAAAATAAATGGCTATTCTACCAGTCCTCTTTAGATAACTGCTTTGGTTGGGCTGTTGGCTATTTGGGAATAGTCTTAATTTGTGCTTTCTTGCATTTTGTATAGCAGTGATTATATCATAGATTTTACACATGAGAAAGGCCACACAGGAAAGAATCTTTAGAAGCAGGGGGAGGTAGGTTATAAATTTTTATTCAAATGTGAATTAATTAAAACCCCAAATCAGAACTATTTTAACATTGAAATTAAATCCTGGGCCATTCATAACTTTATGACTATTCCACAAGAAGATTGTTCATAAGCAAGAGAAGTATCTTAATTGAACACTAGAAATTTAAATACAGAAATTTGTCAAATCTTGTCAAAATCCATTGGCTAGAAATAAAGGATTATTATTGTCAGTGGTTGACTTCTGTCAGCCCTGGTACCCCCTTTTCCTCCTCAAAGAGTAAAGCTTCACTTGTCTAGAGGGAAGGAAGCCAAGGAAAGGACATGAGAAATCCAAACAGATTCAGTCAAGTTCATGGACTTCAATCTAGGTATGCCCTCAAGTATCTAACTAAGAAATGCATTAGTGAATTCTAAGAAATCTAGTTTTCAGCCTCCTGTGCCTGAAAGGAACAGAGGAAAAAGACAGGTAAACTCTAAAAAGCAGACTCAAGGACTCCAAATACAATTGTCTAGGATAACTTACTGTATGAGCAAAACAATCAGGAAATACTGAGGAAATTACCATATATGTCATACCAGAATTAATTTTTATATTGATCACCCTTTATGACCAGAAAAAACCAAAATTGTTTAGTCTACATCAATAATATAAGAAATGGTGTAAAAGTAATCTTAATAGCATTTCGATCTCAAATGATTGTAAAGTAATAAAAAATCTTATGTCAGTTTTTGATACTGATCTTTTCTATCCACCTTCCTTCTCACTTAGATGCTACTCATATGGTCACAGCATCCACCTTTTCCTTACTAACAGCCGCCACATTTTCATTTCAAACGTCTCATTTTCTGATCATTCTCTCTTATCCATCCAGCTCACTTACCCTGCTTATCCCACTCTTGCAAGTTACCAACCTTATAAAGTCTTCTAATCCCCTGCCTTTGTTATTTATTTTTATATTCATCATATTCATCACATTCTCTATCTTTCACTTCCTTCTTACCAGCTGTGATTTCACATACTGTTATGACGATTTTCTTACAGATGTTTCTTGATTACCTTGGCCATCTCTTTGCCACTTCCTTGCCTGGCAAAATTTCAACACTAGTTATATTGAGGTGACTGCCTACTTTGCATCTTCACCCAAGCAGCTAAATGTTACTGGAGAAAATAAAATAATTGTTGCTAGCTTTAGTTATTTCAAAACCATGACCACAAATGTCAGGGCATATTACACTTAGTGGCATCCTACTATACCTGTGGAGCCATATTCCATTTCTAACTCTCTAGAATGATTTCTTAAACCTCTTCTAGTTCCTTTACTCACTCACTCACTCACTCACTCACTCACTCACTCACTCACAGGTTATGATCCCACCATAATCTAATTTTCCCACCTCTAGTTCTACCAGCTCACTATATTCATGCCCACATACTCTTCCAACTCTCATTGCTGTAAGGCTATTCCCTCCTGATGTGCTTTGGATTCCCACCCCATACCATCATAAAGAATTCACTCCTCCAGGCCAGATGCAGTGGCTCATGCTTGTGATCCTAGCACTTTGGGACACGGAGGTGGGTGGGTCACTTGAGGTTAGGATTTCTAGACCAGCCTGGCCAACATGGTGAAACCTTGTCTCCACTAAAAATACAAAAATTAGCCGGGCGTGGTGGCGTACACCTGTGATCCCAGCTACTTGGGAGGCTGAGGCAGTAGAATTGCTTGAACCTGGGAGGTGGAGGCTGCAGTGACTGGAGATTGTGCCACTGCTCCAGCCTGGGTGACAGAGAGAGACTCTGTCTAAACAACAACAACAACAACAATTCAGTCCTCCAATTTCCCTCACTTTTTCAGTTGTCAGTTCATTCCTTTCCACTGGGCCATATCCAACATTGTGCCACAGTGACTTAATGCACCAACCTTGAACATTCTATCATAGGATGTTTGCCTGTTGCGGTTGCTATTGCTTCTGCTTGGAAAGCTCTTTGCTCAGATCTACTAGTGACTACCTCATTGTTCTGGTTTCAGCTAAACTTCCCTACTAGTGGCCTTTACTGGTCTTCTTAGTTCAAAGTAGCTCTTTCCTCCACCACTTTTCAAGCAGGCCCTATATGTCACATTACACAATTTTATTTTTTTTTTCATATTATGAAAGTATCTTATTTTTTATTGATGTGTTCATGTTTTGTTTTGTTTCATTTTTCACTTGAGTATGAGCTTCTTGATAGTAGGGACTGTCTCTTCTTTATTATTGTGGAACATGCCTGGCATACAATAATAGATATTTAATAAATATTAATAGACAGATGGATTGACTATTTAAAGGTAGTAATGTCAATGATTTGGAAGATTTAGGCTGGGCATGGTGGCTCACACCTGTAATCCCGGCACTTTGGGAGGCTGAGGTGGGCTGATCACTTGAGGTCAGGAGTTCAAGACCAGCCTGGCCAACATGGTGAAACCCCATCTCTACTAAAAATACAAAAATTAGCCCAGCATGGTGGTGGGCGCCTATAGTCCCAGCTGCTAGGGAGGCTGAGGCAGGAGAATTGCTTGAACCTTAGAGGGAGAGGTTGCAGTGAGCTGAGATCATGCCACTGCACTCCAGCCTGGGCAACAGAGTGAGACTCTGTCTAAAAAAAATAAAAAATAAAATAAAATAAAATAAAATAATTTGGAAGATTTTGTTCCCCAACAATGCTGAATAGAATATGTATTATTGTAATTATTGTATTTACTCCTTCAGACAAACCTATTTCTATAAGGGTAGTGAATAATTATAATACAACACTACTACTAATAAAAGTGCTTATATAGAACTTCCTGTATGCCAGACGCTCTTCTGAACACTTTATAAATATTAATTTATTTAAGCAACAGCCTTGTGAAGCAGGTATGATTATAAATGCAAAAAATATTGAGTCATGTTTATCTTACATGAATTCCTTCAGCAGCCTCTCATGTGTAAGTGGTACTTTCCACAAGAAGGAACAATTATTTATAGGAAGTATTAGGAAATCTGGGCACTACCATTGATTGTGGATTTACCAAGAACTGTGCTAGACATTGTGGGAGCTACCTAAGAAGAATAAAACAGAATCCTTCCTAGAAAGACATAGTATTCTTCTATGTATAATAGTACATCTCAGAAGGACTATACATCTATAAAGCACTGCATAATATCACTAAATACAATGAACAGATAGATTGATAAAATATTTACACCTTTGCATGCATACTTCTGATTTTTAGATGACAATATGCTTTCTATTTTGAAGACATGGAAATATTTATGAAGTTGGATGTGTGGATAAAGGCCACACTATCATACATTGGCCCCTAGCTTTAAAAATCTTAAGATATGTGAAAAGTGTTGGATCAAAAAATGAATATCCATATTTGGGCATCATGCGGTCTGCCCTTTCTGAAGAATGTGACTGCCAGTATTAGTGGCTATTCCTAGTTCAGATGCCATTTTTTCCTTTGTGTTACATTAAGTCTTTCTCCAATTATTTTAGGTTAATTGTAAACATAAAAACATTCATTTAGAAGAATTAGTTACATGCCAGTAGATGAACTATAAATTATTTTAAACACAGAGTTAATTTAAGCATAAATATAGACAACATATTTTAAACCCTTCAGTAATATCTCCAGTATGGGTTGGGTGATACTTAGCCTATTTCACTAGAGAATTGGGAACACCCTTAGGCAGTTGTGACTAAGGGGACGTCTGTATTTGTCTTGTTTTTATACCCTGTAGTGGCCCACACCCTTCGGTGCTAGTCTAGACCCATCTGATTTCAGAGGTAATTGCTGGGAACTCCTGGTTTGTGTCTATAATTTCTCAGAGTTAAACCCCTAAAATACTTTAACTTTCTGTCTTAGCTACAGATTATACCAACTCCATTTTTATTCTGTAGCTACATATGTTCCCTATGATTTTTGTACAGATCTACAAATGTCAGTGATTATGTGCAGTTTTTAAAAATAGTATTATCTACTAATAGTGTGGTCAATTGAGAAAAATAATGAGACAAGTCTTAATCATTTTAGGAGATTTATTTGCCAAAGTTAAGGACACGCCCGGGAGACAGGTCTATGCCTTTCTCCGAAGATGATTTTGCGGGCTTTAAATTTAAAGAGGTAAGGGAGGGATATTGGGAAGTACACAATTTTCTTTTTTCTTTTCTTTGAGATAGAGTCTTACTCCGTCTTACTCTGATGCCCAGCCTAGAGTGCAGTGGTGTGATCTTGGCTTACTGAAACCTCCACCTCCCGGGTTCAAGTGATTCTCATGCCTTAGCCTGCTAAGTAGCTGGGATGACAGATGTGCACCACCATGCTGGGCTAATTTTTGTATTTTTAGTAGAGACAGGGTTTTGCCATGTTGGCCAGGCTGCTCTCTAACTCCTGGGCTCATATGATCTGCCCGCCTTGGTCTCCTAAAGTGCTGAGATTACAGGCATGAGCCACTGTGCCTAGCCAAGAAGTACACATTTTTTCATGTAGGAGATGAGTAGGGGGAAAATAGTCATTCATGGCTTTGTCTGGTTCCGTGAATCTGCATTTTTACATAAGATAACATAGATAGGACAGGGTTCAGGGAATCTGCATTTTTAAGTAAGATAACAAACAAAAATGGGGCAGGGGAACAATCAGATATGCATTTGTGCCAGGTGGGCAGAAGGGTAAATGCATCTGTAAAGATAAGCTATCAGTTTACATTGCCTTGGTGAATTTTAACAGAAATGCTTCAGGGTAAATATCTTGGAGCTCATTAGGAATTTCCTTTTGGGCAAAATATGAGGGAGGTGTGTAGTTTTTCATCTTGTAGCCATCTTATTTGGGAACCAAAAAGGGGAGGCAGTTTTGCATGACCCAGTTCCCAGTTTAACTTTTCCCTTTGGGTTAATGAGTTTGGGGTCCCAAGATTTATTTCCCTCTTACACTGGCTGTAAGAAAAATAAGTGCTTTGTGCTTTGTGTTGGATCATCTTTCAGTAAAGTTTCTGTAGCTAGAATATGTGGGAGTTTAGGAATCTTTGTTATAGTAGGTTAAATTGTGTCCCTCAAAAAGAAATGTCTAAGCACTAACCCCTGGTACCTGTGAATGTAACCTGATTTGGAAACAGGGTCTTTGCAGATGTTACTAGTTAAGGATCTTGAGATGAGATAATTCTGTATGTAAAGTGGCCCTAAATCCAATAAGTGGTGTCCTTATAAGAGAAAGGAGAGGGAAATTTGAGATACAGAGACAGAGAGAAAAGGCCATGTGAAGACAGAGTCAGAGGTTAGATTTTTGTAGCCCTAAGGCAAAGAATGTCAAGGGTTGCTGGCAGACACTGGAAGGTAGGAGTGGGGCATGGGAGAGATTGCCCCTCCAAGCTTCCAGAGGGAACCAACCCTGCAGGCATCTTGATTTTGGACTTCTGGCCTCTAAAACTGTAAGAGAATAAATTTTTGTTGTTTTAAGCCACCAATTTTGTGGTAATTTGTTACAGTAGCTTTAGGAAGTGAATATACCTGGTTATAGGTGAGGAAATAACAAGTTTCGGCTTGAGTAATGCCATAAAGATGCTCTCCTGTTACTGACCATTGCATCCTTTATGGTTATTTTCTGTCATATATCATCAAATGTGTCAGGCCTCTGAACCCAAGCTAAGCCATCATATCCCCTGTAACCTGCATGTATATATCCAGATGGCCTGAAGCAGCTGAAGATCCACAAAAGAAGTGCAAATAGCCTTAACTGATGACATTCCACCATTGTGATTTGTTCCTGCCCCACCCTAACTGATACGATATATTCTGCGCCCCCCCACCCTTAAGAAGGTACTTTGTACTATTCTCCCTGCCCTTGAGAATGTACTTTGTACGCCTATCCCAAACCTATAAGAACTAATGATAATCCCACCACCCTTTGCTGACTCCTTTTTCGGACTCAGCCCACCTGCACCCAGATGAAATAAACAGCCTTGTTGCTCACACAAAGCCTGTTTGGTGGACTCTCTTCACACGGACACGCATGACAAAATGTACACTTTGGCTGTGTTAAGGATTATTTCTCCCACTCTTTATAGTAAAAACAACTCAGTACCAACTAAATAAATAAAGACTAATCTGCACTTCTGTGGTTTAGCTTTTTAAATACTCCATGTGTGCTTTACATATACACTTACTATAAAATTCCTATTGTTATCATATATTTAGTAATATTTTAATAAACAGTGACCAACTTAGGATTTTGGTAAAACAAAAATCTTTTTTTTTTTTTTTTTTGGAAAATCTGGAGCCTTCTAGAGAAGTTTTAATGAAAATAGTGCAGAGAGAAAACATGCTTAGCAACATGATCTTAGAGACCTGAGATTGCCATTTGTACATTATGGGTTTTCAGGACACAGAGAGAAAACCATGTTGTGTTGGGATAACTGAAGGAACTACCCTACACCCATTCTTCTCCAGGGCCCTTCTGGGAGCCAGTTTTATGGTGAATTTATTGGATGTTACTTCTCAGAGTGTATCAGAGATTCTTCACATTCATGGACTTTAATCTTCCCCTTGTCAGCTGCAGCCACAGTTCTATTTCTGTGCTCTCTGAATTCTCGGTGGTCTTAATAGTTCTAAAAAGTGAAAGCTTGTGTTCATTTAGTCAGTAATCACAGTTGGTGAACAGTAATTATAGTTGTAGTTTTTCTAAAAGGTACAACCAAGAGTTCTTAATCTGGAGTCTGTGTATTCAGATGTGGGGGGAGGGGAATATTTATTAAGCTCAAACTGAAAGTGAGAATTTCTTCCAACTATAAAAGTAGGCTCTAAACCACAGAGCCATGGAGTACTACATTGTATTAGTATATACCTGTGACTGTCACACTAGAAACCTCTACTGATTTTTAAAATTTCCTCACATGGTATAGTTGTCTTGAAATATTATACATGCTAATTAGCATACTGAAATTATAGTAGTTATTTAATATATTAACAAATAATTTGCATATTATTATATAAGAAAACTTTCTTTTAAGACTCTGATAGCTGTATTTAAATTGCTTTTCAATTACAATTTAAATTAACTATTTTGTTGCTTTTGTAAACCTATTTTATGCATTTCTAAGCATTATTCCGAGGACTCCATAGGCTTCACCAGACTGCCAAAGAGGTTTATGGCACAGAAAAATTTAAGAACTTTTGCCTTAGTTCTTAGAAAGACAACTAACATCTGAGGGCAGTAAATCATTTACTCCTTTAGAAGACTGGGTTATTTAGCACATTTCCTTTTAAGGGCATAGGTAAATGACAATAAGTAATGTTTCCATTTTCCAAAATGATCCAAGGTTTTGTTTTTTTTTAAATTACTTTACATTTTATTTGTATTATATGTAACAACTCTTTTGCTATCACATTGAACAAAACTTATTAGCTTTTCTGCCAAAGGGTGCACTAGGTTATAATCATCAATCATTGGCAACTCTCAATTTTGGTTTTGCATGTATGAAAATTTTTACTCTGCCTTTCTCATATATTGACCTACTGTATTTGATTTGTCACTGGAAATGAAAAGAAGCATGCTACCCTCAGAATGTTAGTGCTAGAAGGCACAAAGTCATTTTATAAGACAAGAGAGGCAATAGAGGAAGGAAGGTCATGTAGAAAGAGTGTCATGGAATTTCCTTTACGGAAATGAAAGTGCTTTGTATTTCTATCGCTGTGCTTTTCATAATGGCAAATGATTCTGCTGATGGAATGGCTTTCTGAGTGTATAGGTGTGGCTGGATTAACTCTGATATGTCATGTAATTGCACTCCTCTGATGTTCAAGGCAAGCAGAGCTGATTATTTTTGCCTCTCTTTAGGGCTAATGGCTGCAGAATGCTCTTTCTTTTCTGAACTGGTTTTTAAAAACTACCAGTAACAAAATCTATGTACATATTTACATATGAATGTTTGAGTAGCAGAATCATGTTCATTCAACAACATTTGTTAAGTGCTGACTATCTGCTAGGGCTGTGCTGTGGACTTGGTTTACAAGCTAACACCATCAGCCTTCTCAATAGACCCCTTTTGTAACTTTACAGAGAGGCTGGAAGACATCGTGCTGTCAACTATGTTCTTCTCCAAATCAGATTTTTCTCCTCAGGATCACTTTCCTCCTCAGATCCCGTTCCAGAATCCTGTTTCTACCAATTTTACTCTCTTTTAAGCATTTTCAAATTCTGGGTTCACTGGTACTTTCTCCTGAAACCCCCTATTGCCACAATCAGATCTCCAATATCAAAAAAAGGAAAAAGAAAAAAGCAAAAAAGCTCATGGTCAGTCCTCTCTTTTCTGCTTTTCTTCTTTTAATTTACTTGAAAGACTTCTCCTTTCTAATCTGATATTCTCTCTCATCAAGCTACTGAAAATGCTCAGTCATTTTTCAATTGTGAATTTTGTTGACTATTCTCAAACTTAATTTTCCGACCTCTCTGAGGTGCTTAAAACAGTGACCACACTCTCCGTATAACTCCTTAACATCACCAGTGTGTGCTGTCCTGATCTCCTCTGCTTTTTGTGTGGGTTTTTAGTTGTATTTCCCCCATCTATTTATTCCTAAACGTGGACCCTCCTCAAGGGTTTGTTTTTGTCTTTCTTTTCCTCTCTTGGTACAGACTTAAGCTCATGTCAACTGTCAGCTCATTGAACAAATCCCATATCTGTACTTCCAGTGTTCTTTCCTCCTGGGCTGATAGACATTTTCACCAATGCTAGGCAGATGCCTCCTTATTTATACCAGTCCTCCTCCTAATTTCAGGTTTTAGTTACTGGTCTTATCATGCTTCTAGTCATCAGGCCCCAGACTTGGGACAGTTATCTTTGACTCTTTCTCCCACTATCTCACATAATTGTTCACTGACTTTATCCAGTCTACCTTCTCAGCATTTTCCATTCTGTTTTCTCTTTCTAATTGTACAGCCTTTTCTTTGTCAAGCCTCATTCTCATTCCTGATTCCTCTTATCTGTCCTCTCCCTGTTCCCTCCCAATCCCATTCTATCCTGTACACTACTCCCTGGTTTATTTTCCAAACGCACTGTTAAGACTAGTCTGGAAAAACAAACAACAAACAAACAAACAAAGCTGCCAACAAATCTACTGTTCCTGTACCAAACACACGCATACCTCATTTGAAACCCAGGCCTTGAAACTACTCTCTTTCCTCCAGTGGAGCAGAATGGGGAGGAGTTTTGAGGGTTTGCAGCTATCGACAACAGCAACAGGTATAGAAAATAACCTCCTCTACCTTCCTCCCTTCCTCTTTCACTTTTTTTTTTCCTTTTGGCCACTGTATCCTAGTGAATGGGCTAATATTAACTGGTCCTATACAGATTCTAAAATATTAGTATTTAAGACCCTGGCTTTAACTATGGGAAACCAACTAAAGCTAGATGAAAGGAAATGAGACACAGTGCTAAGAATGTAGTTACATATCAAAGGATGGGAACAGGGACTGCAAAGTCATTGAGTACTCTTCTTGTGTTTGCTCCTTGATTTTCTTGTGTTTCTGCTTCACCCTTCTCTCTGTGGACTCTTTCTCTAACATTTGTTCTTAGGGTGCAATGTAGCCATTCATAGCTCCTAAATTCACAAGCTTTATTTCCTGGCATATGGAGAGACAAACTCTCCATATCTCAGTACCAATTCCCAAAGTCTTCCTTTAGAAAATCTGATTTTTTTCTTTTATCTTGGTTCAGTGTATACTTGAGGCCCAATTACCAGAGGCCTGAGTGGAGATGTTATGTGGTACAACATGGCTGCCCAGGCTGGGCATCCCTGAAAGATGAGGGGGAGGGTGATTTTCAGTGAAAGGAGAGGAGGCTAGTAGTTTGTGAGTTGAGAGGAGTTTCCAAAATAGGTTCATTCAAAACTGGGGCTCTGATATGGTTTAGATCTGTGTCCCCACCCAAATCTCAGGTCGAAATGTAATCCTCAATGTTGGAAATGGGGCCTGGTGGGAGGTGATTGGATTATGGGGATGGTTTCTCATGGTATAACACCATCCCACCTTGGTGCTGTTGTCACATTTGTGAGTTCTCGTGAAATCTGGTTGTTTAAAAGTGTGTGGTACCTCTCCCACTCTCTCTTGCTCCTGCTCTGGCCCTGTAAGATGTATCTGCTTCCCCTTCGCCTTCTGCCATGATTGAAAGTTTCCTGATGCCTCCCCAGAGGTTGAGCAGAAGCCACTATGCATCCTGCACAACCTACAGAACTATGAGTCACTTAAACCTCTCTTCTTTATAAATTACCCAGTTTCAGGTATTTCTTTATAGCAATGTGAGAACAGATGAATACAGGCTTCATGGTGGGGTAACAGAGAAAAACTGACTCCCCTACTTACTAGCTATGTGGCTTGGGGCAAGTCACTAAACTTGGCTAATACTTCACGTGATTACTGGAGGAATCAAATGAGATTATATTATGAAAATATACTATGTAATTGGAAGAGAACTATGCAATAGATGTTTATTGTTATTATTGACATACTTGGTCAGTCTGGTAAGATACCTCTAAGAACATGGGGATGAGGAAATTAAGAATTTTCTCTTTATAGATAAATTGTAAAATTAGTCCTTGTGAAGGGCAGGAAGTCTTCTAGGCCAACAAGACTGACCTCTATTATTTTTGAATATTTTAACTTATCTAATAAGTGAATGTACCAATCAGAAAGGGGATGAATCAGACTGCAATCTTGATTGATGATAGATTCAATCAATCATAACTCCAATACTACTTCCTTCAAGAACTCTCTGATTATTTAACCAACAGTAGACTCTGTTTCTGAACTCCTATGTAATTTGTTAAACTCCATGTCCAACTGTCATACTAAAAAATATGTCATTAGCAGGCTTGTATTGACAGAAAGACAAGACATAAATACCCTTTGAGTACCTAAAATGCATTTTATTCGTAGTAAGAATGCAGTAGAAAACAATGTTTTGATAAATGATAGCAAGATCAGCAGCAGCATCTGAGACAAATATTCAAACTTCCTATGACTTTATCTAGCCAGGAGTTTCACAATTGTGAGCACAGATTACAAGTCCTTCTGAAAGTGTAACTTGTCCTCTTCCATGCCCAATGCTTATGTATAAGGCTAGAGAAGTCTTATACATTGTCTAGTCTGTATATGTGCTTGGTACTTTTTTGCTTGGTCCAGGTATACCTCTTCAACCTCAGCATTATTTGATGAAACAACACAATTGTGGCAGTACGTTCATTCATTACTCTGAGACTCTTGAGACTAATTCAGCTGATCCAACCACATTCTTGAACTCAGGGCTGTAGAAGCAGAATAGGCATCAGTATCCCAGAATTCTTTGGATTCACATTAAGAAACTCTTAAACCATCTAAAAGATTTTCCCCTAGAATTCTTAAAGCACTTTAACAAAAACATAGAGCCTTGTAATATTCATTGGTGTGCTATTTCCCTCATAGATTATAAATTTATGGAAAGAAGAGATTATACTTTATTTATTTTTAAATCTTCCATATGCCCAGCATAAAGCCTTGTGTATAGCTATAAAAACAAAAATTATTAACAAATAAATCTTCATTATTAATATCTAAAACATGGATACCTACGTAATCCTTTTGCCTTTCCTGTTTTCTGAAGACTCCTACTTGTTCTTTAAAAAACTTAGATCATTTATCTCCTTGTATGTGACATCTTCCTGACATTCTGCAAGAAGCTAGTCATCACCCTCTCCCACCGTATCCTCAATGGCACTTTAGACACAGCTTTACAAGGACTGTTTTAACTGTGTTGGAATAATATGTTCTCCACCAGACTGTGAATGTATCTAAGGCTTGGATCATGATTTATTCATTTTTGTGGTCCTTTCCAGTGGTGACAAGTAGGGCATGGCATTGAGACTGTTCATCATAAGTGCTTATTTAAGGAATGAGTCCCTAGGTGCTCCCTTTCCCATGAGTGCATGGTATTGTAATGGAACCTACAGCGGTGTGATTAGTATGTCCTCTTATGTAGAAAAGCAACATAACAGTGGGTAAAAATATGGGCTCCAGAACTACATTAGCTGGGTTGAATTCTGGATCTGCTACTTACTAGCTGTGTGACTGGGGTAAGTTACTTAGCTTCTCTGTGCCTCAGTTTCTTTGACTGTAAAATGGAATATTAATATATCACAGAGTTGTACTAAATGAGATAATATTTTTAAGGTTCCCAGTAGATGTTGGCAATTATTATTAGAGAACTTTTTAGTACATGGCTACTGAATTTAGTAAATTGGGGAAAAAGAAAAGAATGGAATCAGGTATTTTGCGTCATTTTAAGAATGACTTTACTTATTTTTTCCTTCCATTAGTTTCCTCACATGTTTTTACCTTTCCCTTCCTCTTCTTACTTTTCTAATCCTGTTCTATTTCTTCCTCTTAAACTGAGTGGGAGGAGGTGTTAGTGATAATCAGTGTCAGAATTGGAAGTTGAAAAAGCAATCGTTCTTGGAAGTCACTAGATTAAGCAGAGTAGACTATAGTAATAATAAGATTTTGATATATAGGAGTCATTTGGAAAGGATTCCTGGATGTGGGCCTAAAAGGTTTCAGGAGGAGTATCCAAAAATTAAAGGAATATGAATTGGCCAAGAGATGAAATACATTTGATATCTTTTACCCTTGTTGGCTATTTCATCATTCTTTACTTAAAGCAAATAAAATGCCACTAACATTTTGGATAAGCTATACTTCCTTAGCTAAGGGAAACCAACTAAAGCTAGATGAAAGAATCCAGGGCTCCAAAACCGAGATTCCCTTATTTATAAAAAGGTTTACACTTCGAGGTGTGCACCCATAAATCTTCTTCATCTTTTGATTTTTACGTTAATCCTAAAATCTCTTTTGGCAAAATTTTAACTTCTTTATGTTGATTGTAATTTGATCATTGGTAGTTACATAAAATATGATGTAGGCAGGGCTGTTTGCATTGCTTTGTCCTTGAAATTCTAGGTATATTTGACTGTCTCTCTTTAACTACTTGTAGTATAGTCATTGTATACTATAGACCAGAACTACAGAATTCTTGAAACTTTTTTTTTTGCCATTTTTCTCTAGAAATTCATTTTGGTACTAGAAGAGGACAGTGCCAAAATATGCCCTCTTTAATGCCTTTAGCTTAACCAGGTTAGTTCATTACAAAAACAGGCATTCACGTAGTTAGCCTAAATTTTAAGTGTGTTTCCTCATCCCTTAAGTAATACTGTGTTTCCTATATAATCAATTATTTGGGAAATCAAGAGGGCTGAGGTAGAATACAAGGGTGGCTATCATGCGATTATGTTTGGATGAGGTAGATTTCAAGTCTGGAATTAAGACTGATATGCTAAATGCATTATTCAAGCACTGGGAAAAAAGCCTAAAGTTAAAAAAAAATTAAAGTAAATCTTACGTGAAGTAACTTTGTGCTTAGTAAGTAGAGTGTTTGCTTTGGGGAATAAGATGAACATGAGAGAGAAGCATATATACTATGGTAATTGGAAGCTGCAACAAAACTATCCACACATGACTGGAAATGGATTCTGATGACACATTAGCCTCAAAGGTGAAGCTTGAGTGGCTTCTAAGGCCATCAAAACTCAAGGGTATGGGAGCATACTTATTTACAGTGTTCTTTTATTAAAGATGCTGAAGGGATGGCTCACAAGGTCAATGTGAGACACATTTTAAATGAACTGCTCTACTGGTTTTCTTCAAGGCCCTGCTTACAAACTATGCCTCATTTAACAGAGGCACCCAAATCAAATGTCCTTGTTTTCTTTAGTTTTTTCAGAATATCCAAGCAGAAATTGTTGAGCAAATCTTTCATTTTCATATTTTCTGGAATAGTGTATTTATTTAATTATTTTAAGGGATATATTGTTTCTTTTAACTTTTATTTTAGGTTCAGGGGTACATGTTCAGGTTTGTTATATAGGTAAACTTGTGTCATGGGTGTTTGATGTACAGATTATTTTACCACCCAGGTATTAATATTAAGCATAGTACCCAATAGGTATATTTTTTTCTGATCCTCTACTTCCTTCCACCCTCCACCCTCGAGTAGGCCCCAGTATCTGCTGTTCCCCTAAAATATATTTTAAAATTACTTTTAACTATCCAATTTGAGTAGATTGGTAGATTTTTGCCACAAAATTTAATATGTCCACTCTGGAATTAGTAAAAATATCAGTCTGTTTATGGATACATGTTCATTATGGAGAACTTTACCAGTGGTAAGGTGATGGGGCGTATGGAAACTTTCATTGAGTAAGAGATTGAGAGGGTATTTCTGTTTTCTCTGGTTATTTCCTGTGACCACAAAAATCAGGAAGTGGTGATGAATAACAGATTCAAAGATCTAAATAACTAACTAAATTTTACTTGACTTAACAAACTATAAAATATGGTACTTGCTTATGAACCAAAAGTTCAGATGAAGAATGAGAAGGTATGAATTCAAAAGAACTTCTATTTAATACCTTTTTAAAATTTGTTTTTAAATTGTGGCAAAATACACATAACAAATTTACCATTTTAATTGTTTTTAAGTGTACAGATGAATGGCAGTAAGTTCACGCACATTGTTGTACAACCTTCACCACCATCCATCTCCAGAACTCTTATTTAATACTGTTTTTTGAGGTGAAAGTCCTACCCACCAATTATGAAAATCAAAGAGTAGAGCTACCTTAAGGAATATAAGAAATGGGAATCATGACTAAAGGTAGACATACATTTGGCATGAGTAGAAAAAGATGAACAGGCAGGTCCACCATATTTCAAGTGATTTCATGCTATAAGTACTATGTATATACAAATACACTTAATCTGGCCTGGCATCTGATGTCCGTACAAAATGTCAACGCCTAAAACCTTGGAATATGTTTAATTGTCAAGGATTAAATCAGATGCTGTGCTGTGTGCTGCTTTGGCCACAAATTGGATAAAAGGGCAGGGGTTGTTATTTCTGTTCTGGGGCTCGGCTCTTCTTAGCTCCCAGAGGTTTAATGACCCCTTCTTGCTATAACCTCATGCCTCCCATGTCCATAATAGGCAGAAGAACTTTAGGTCATAGAGAGGCCTTTACTTTCCCATGTTCTGCATGGTCAGAGAAGTGCTGAGAATGGTGAATAGTTGACACCAGGATTACAGATCAGGGTAGTCTAATGAAGTTGGAAATATGCAAGAAGGTCTGGAAGAGTCTCTTTTTCCCTTCATACCAAGCCAGAGTTTTGGTGGCAGTGGCTGCTGCCATGATGCCCATGGGCTGCGGCAGGGAATCATGGATGGGGCTGCACACTCCATGGAGCCAGTGAGAGCCCTGCCCCTTCTGAATTGGGATGGGAGCTCCCCATGCTTCTGCAGCCACCCAAACTGCAGCTGCAGACCCAGGCCTCCTGCTCTAGGGAGCAAGCAGTAGCTCCACCCAGGAGGGACTGCAGCTGAGGATCGAGCCTCCCTGTGCTCTTGTGGGAGTTGGGAACAGGCAGGATCTGCCTTCCCTGGTGCAGCTGCAGCTGCCTCACCTGTGGCTGCAGACCTGGGCCTCCCACTCCAGGAAGCAGGCAGGAGTCTGGGACAAGCTCGGGAGCACTGCCCCTTCCAAGTTGGCTGGGCAGGAGCTCCTTGGTGCAGCTGCAGCCTGCAGCCTGCAGCCTGCACCCTCGGGGACCCCAGGAAGGGCCCTCAACTTCTTGCAAGCTTGAGGGTGTCTGCTCCCACTGCCTGGCCTCTCTCCACTCCCCAGGCACCTGCTCCGATCTTGGAGCGGGAGTCAGGGCCAATGTCAGGGGCCATGAATGACAGCAGGAGGCAGGTTGATTCCTGGCTGGAAGGGGGCAGGTCCCTAGTAAGGCCCCACCTTCAGGCTAGGGAGGACCTGAAGGCTGGGAGCCAGGCTGCCAGTCCTGCAGACTAGACTGGGGACTCCTGGTGCCTCTTCTGGGCCCACCTGTGGCCACTCATGGACGAATCCGAGCACTTCCTCCCCTCTGAGGCCCATGAAAGCACTGGGCTCAGTCAGAGCAGGGCAGAGGATGGCCAGAGGATGAAGACGGCAGAAAAAGGACAGGACAGGATGACCAGGTGCAGAGAGGAGTGCCTTCTCTGCTGATAGCTAGAGAGGATGGGAGGACTAGCAGAGGCGACCTGCCTGCAGAGAGGAGCTACCCTCCAGGGCCACCTCTCTGCAGAGAGCTGAACACTCTACTGGACAACCTGTCTACAGAGAGGAGCTACCCATTCCTCTGAGCTGTTCCAACACTAAATAAAACTGTCGTTCTTCACCCTTCACTTGTCTGTGTACTTCATTCTTCGTGGACACAGGACAAGAACTTGGGCAAAGGCACCACGGCCACACAGAGGTTTCCAGCTAGAAAAATCAACACTCGATACTCCAGAGATCCCGTAACAGTTTGATGCTTGTACTACAGGGCAGAACTGAGCTTATGATTGGCTGGAAATGAGAAGAGCAGATCTTTTCCCCCAAGTAATTGTCTCATTGTAAGAATTGGTTATATAGTATTTTCAAAATCGTAGGTCATGATGGTGAAATTAATAATAGATTACTGCAAACATTTTAACAAACTGAAATAGAAGAGAGTAGAAAATATCATGAGTACTGCTTCATGAAACTTTCTTAGTTGTATGTATGTGTGGGTGTGGATATGGGTATTGTAAATGGGTGTTTGTGTGCAATGGAACATTTATTTTTTACCAAGAGTCACTGAGAAAAAACTTGAAATCCACTGAGGTCAGGAACCACTTGCTTCTAATTTTTACAGAGTCTAATTTCCCCAAGGTATTAACTAACATCTGGATGTAATTAAAATATATCTGTATACTTTTTTCTCAGCATACTTCTGGTTACAAATAATTCTTGTTAACTCAAGCTAATAATAGAGCATGAGCCAGTATGTGGGAATGGTAATTCACTACTAAAAATAGCTAGTATTTACCATATTGCCCAGTTTTGTTCTAAGAGTATTATATGTATTGATCCTTACTACAATTCTTTGGGATAGGAAACATTATCATCCCCATTTTACAGATGGAAAAATGGAGGCCTTGAGATCTTAAGTAAATTATCCAAGTTGACATAACTGGTAAGTGGCCAGATGGGATTCCAACCCAAGCATCTGACTTCAGAGTTCATGACCTTGACCACTACACTATGCCACCTTTCACTATACTAAACAGAAGTATTTTGTAAACAAAAAAATTTTACATTTATAATATCACACTATAGACTTGAGTCTTTGGTAACATCTGGTTCAAGTGATTGAAATAATGTTATCACTGTCCTTTTCTGATAATTCCGTTTTAGAAAATATTTGCCTTGTTCCTTAATCATCAGTGTGGTAAAAAGATGCAGTGTGACCACTGTCTAAAGTTAGGCTAGCTTATAGTTCATTTTCCTGGATGTGAAGAGAAACAGTATCCATGAACATTGAATAGTGTTTATTAAACAAGCTAATTTTTAGTTTGAAGTCTCAGTTAGATGTTTTCTATTGGCGAGTCTCCGCATAATGGGGTCCAGAGAGTGACTATGCCATTCTTTCAACCACAAAACAGGTAAGGGGTATTGCATGCCACTTTTCTGGCATTTTACTGTCTTAAGACTTAAAAAATCAAACAAAGTTGAGTTAGAATTAAACATGAACTATTTGAAGCGATCTGCCTTAGACGGCTGAATTATTTTGAATAGTAAATGTTGTATCATTTACAAACAAGGCCTCATTATTATCCTCAGGACTTACTATTTCTTGTTGCTCCAGAAGACTTCCAACTGCCAATGTCTGCATCAGTGTGCCTGAGGTCTGTTCCTGAACCACTCTGGCTGCTCCTGTGCAGTTGGCCAGAATTGCTCAGGTGTTAACAATCTTGAAATAGTCCTTCAATCACTAATAAGACTCATATATAAATATCTCAGTTTCCTCATTCCTAGGATTAGATGGATTAATTCTGAAATATAATTTATAATTTCCTTGCCAGATTAAATTCCAATAACCCAGTATGGCAGGTGGTTGTGGTGAATTATAAACTAACCACAAATTCTCCTCTTGCCTGTCATGTGATATTGCAGATGCCCCATCAAAACATAGAGTCCATTTCCTTAACCTTGAATCCAGATGGACTTGCTTTGTTCATTGGGAGATTAGCAAACATGACCCAATCAGAGGCTTGAAAAGTGCTTGCATGTTGGGGCTAGTTTTCTGGAACCTGAGAATGCCCCCTAAAGGAGTCCAAGCTAGCCTGTTGGAGGATGAGAGATGGAGACTGAGAGACCAGCTATTCCAACTAAAGCCACCTAGATCAACCATTAGACATGCACCTGGCCATTGAAGACAAGTAGACCTGGTAGAGTGTCCAGCTGAATGTAGATATCAGCTGAGACAGTCCAGGTAGGAAGAACCACCTGGATGACTCACAGAAGTGAGAGAGACTATACATGTTTGTTTTTAAAGTCAGTAAGTGATGGAGTGGTTTGTTATGCAGCAGAAACTAACCAACACATTTGTTTGCCAGCTTACTCCCCATTGGTTGCCTTTCTTTCCCTGTATCTCTTTCCTACTCTGCTACTGGAGTTTCCTGAACCTCCCAAATAAATGTTCACTTAAATCCTTTCCTCAGGATCTGTTTCTTGGGGGACCCAAGCTAAAATAGTCTTTAATTATTTTTTATACTCACTGAAGTATTTTTCCTTAAGAATTCTCAGTAGAAATTGTGAGCTGTTAAGAGACACTGAACAAGAAATAGAGCAAAAACAGGCTTCCTCTTTGAACAACTCTGCAGTGGTCAACTTTGACGAGCTCACAGGTTGGAATGTTCTCTCCTAGAATGTCATACTCTCTAATTCCCCTAAATCAGAGTGTAATGTATGCCTTTTGTTCTTCTCCAGCACAATAGTAAAAATCCTTTATAAGCCATTAGATCTGGGAAAATTTGTCTTCCTAGGCTTAAGTGAAAGTGCAGATTTGATCACATTCCTATTTGCAATGAATGAGGAAAAGGTGGCTATTTCCATGAAGCTTCACTATGATTCCCTTCTTCTTTAACCAATTTATGTTCAGTGTGATTTGAATGAAAAAAGAGAAATTTAGAGAGAAATTTAAAGAGAAGTTTATAAGCTTAGTGGTTTTATGAATCAATGAAACACAATTTCCTTTGGATTTTTTCTAGGTAGCCAAAACAGAAAACAGAGTTATTGTAACTAGATTGCCAGAAAGCAGAAAATTTACCAGGTAAAGTTGCAAAGAACTACTAGTTGTTTTTGATATCATGGTGTGTGTGCATGTGTGTGTGTGTATTGGGGAGCAGGAAAGCTTGGGATAGTGAGAAATAAAAGAAAGGAAGATACACTTATAGGACAGATATATTCATTAACTTGCAGGTATATTGATTTTATAAATCCTTTAATACAAGCAAAATAATTTTAAATGTGGTTATGTGAATCAAATTTTTCCAAATCTTTGTTTTTTTCACAAACTACGTGGTGATTATATGAACCTAATAATGTAACTCTTAAAATATTTATTACCATACATAAAAAATTAGTGTAGGGATTAAAATTATCAATGCTTCTAAAACCTGTTCTGTTTATGCCACTTCACAAAGAGCACTATTTACCAGAGGTACAGTCTCCTGTTCTTGATTATTTATTCTACCAGCATCTTTCTCTAGAGAACTTTCGCATTTGCTTGACGTACGACTTTGGGACTATTAATATTACTTTGGCTTCCCATTGTAGCCCTCTGACACTGCTTCATTGTAAGAATGGTTGTTATTTATTATCATTTCAAGGTGGCAAGATAGGACAATATCTCTAAGAAGTATCACACAAATTATTCTCTGTCATTGCAATGAATAGTTGCTTTCTTTTCAATCTTCTGGGCACACAAAGTACATTTTCTTTGGCATATAGTTTCAAAATATATAGTATTTTTATTAAAATGTAATATGCATTCATTATAGCTGATTCTGGAGTAAAGGTATAACAACAATAATCAAAACTATATGTATTTCAAATAGTTAAGGGCAACTTAATAACTAAATAATAACTAAATTTCCTTCCAAAATTTTAAAGTAAAAATGTACATTTATTTTAAACTTAACTGGCATTATACCATATTTAAAAGATAGAATACATTTTAAACTTAAAACTGGACTGTAATTACTTTTCAAACCTCTAAATATTTTAACATCATGTTAATGGTTTCATTGTATCTCCCTGCATGGATGTTCATGACTTGTTTTACTCAGCCTCTATTACTAGACATATATGTCATTTCCAAATTTTCATGATTATGATTACACACAATGCCGACATCCTTGTAATGAAATCTTTCTAGTCATCTATTATTATTGTCTTAAATTCCCATAAATAAAATTGCTACATCAAAAAGTACTACATTTTTGAGACTTGGATATATTTTTCTCTTGAAGAGATCATACCTATTTGCATTTTCAGGGCAGATGCTTCAATAGAGCTAGCCAGCCTGCCATCTTTCTCTCCTTCCCAAGTCTCATCTCCCTCCCACACCCCAGCCTGAGACTGCCCTTGCCAGTACTCATTACTCTGGTTGTAGCCGTTAAAACCACCCAACTTTCTATCTCACAGAGACTCTCCCTATTCTTAAAGGCTCAAGGTGCTCACTACCTGGTCCTATGGCACATGAGTGCTAAAATGCCATCAGAAGGAAGAGCTGCTCCCTTTGTGGGCTTTAGCCTACCACGACTCTTCTCCTGGGGGCTATGCCTGCTGTTATTGTTCAACTTGAGGGACATGAGGGGTGAAAGAAAGTCATCCACAATCCTCAACACACACTCTTGATACTCTCCCTCCAAATGAAATATCTAAGTGCTTAGATTTTAATCATTTGTTTATTCATCTAATTAATAAATATCATTTAAGAACTTTCTATGTGCCAGTCACTTTACAATGAACAAAAATATACCAATTCATGAACATAATGGAGATTACAATCTAGTCGGAATAGATAATTAGCAAATATGCAAGTTTTCTATGTATATTAGGTGTAACATATAACCCATGTTATAACCTATAACGTTAGGTAGTGACAAGTACTATGAAGAAAAATTAAGAAGAATATGAGAATAAACAGAGACAGAGAGTGAGAGAGAGCGAGCAGGGCTAGTTTTCTAGATGACAGGTCAGGGAAGGCCTTTCTGAGAAGATGGCATTTGAGCAGAGAGACCTGAAGGACGAAAGAGAATAAGCCATGCAGGTATCTGTAGGACATATTGATGTCTGGATCAAGAAATGGTAAGTGCAAAGGCCCTAAGGTGGGAGTGTGCTTGAGAAGAATAAAGAGACCAGTGTGTCTGGATGGAGTAAACGAAGAGGAGAGTAGAAGGAGATGAGGTCAGAGATGACCAAGAGTTAGCTAAGGTAAGTAATATAGGGTTCTGCCAACGTAAAGACTAGATTTTATTTAAAATGTGATGTGAAGCTATTGGAGGCTTTTAAGAAAGAAATGACATGACCTGTTAAGAACCTTTTGTTGCTATTGTAGATTTTTTTTTTCTATTTCTGCCTTTGTTGTCCTATCCTGCAGCATCGAGACAGGTGACAGTTTTTCAAGCTTTCTTTTGCTTTTAGCAACATTAGCCTGTGGGAGACAGTTTACATAGGTAGACATTCTCTCTCTGCCAAAGGCATAATTAAGATTTCTGGGGCTTTATACAAAACTTCACAGAGAACTTGGAGTAGTTAAGTTTCTTTGGACTTCAAGTAAGAGAACCCCAATTCAGATTGCTTTACCAAACTCCTTGGAAAATTGTATGTCTTTTAGAATCCAAGGAAGAGGTGCTTCTAGGTCTTGGGAGACAGGGTTGCTCTGGGGCTGCAGCAGCAGCCAGTTGTGGTCCCTTTTCTGCAGTTCACATTATTGAGACCAGCAATCTCTAGGTCTTTTGATTTAAAAGTCCAAATTGTTGACAAAAAGAATGTGATTGGCTCAGTTTAGCCCAAACATCCTTAAGAAGGCAATGATAGCAGAAAAACAACTGTTCTGAGAAGACCTCTGTGGGTGAGGCGTGGTTCCCGACAACAAGACACATCACGTACAGACAACCTTCTAGGGATGGCTCATGACTACTCTGCGGCCAATAACTAATATTCTTTGTGTGTACTCTTTGATGGAGTTAAGACCCCTAATGCAGCGGTGTCTATGCAGCTCTCTTTCTCTATAGAGAGTTGATATCCTAGGCATTTTGATTGCCCTCTCCTTGATAGCAGGGGGAGGTTTTATCCCATTTTGTATTTTCTCCCACAAAATAAACAGCAGAACATATTTTTGGTGTTTAATTTTGCTTTGTACTCTGTGATCCTTCATGATCCTGAAGCTGTCCTGCAATGATCTAAAACGGCAGGGTCTATTTTATATTCTTAAAAGATCGGTTGACAAGTCGGCAGGCAGATATAGTTTTATTACCAAGAAATGTTTCCCTGCTTTCACACGTACTGTTGTGCCAAGAACATGGAATTTAGAGTCAGGAGACTGTCTTAAGTATGGTTCCTGGGAAACCCTGAGATGGAGATTTGTGAGCAGGATGTTTACTGGGGATTGGTCTGGGGATCGGCACCTACAAGAGGTAAGGGAAGCAAGACTGGGCAGAAGGAGAAACTGAACTATGATGCAACTACAACAGATGCTTCAGCTGATCCTATAGGGATCTCTGGAACTAGGTAGGCCTTTCAATATCACCTAGAGTTGAGGCAAGGAGGCAGGCCTCTATATCTTACAGTGACTGACTAGTTGGGGGATAGCACCCAACCCTGGGGAGGATGCACAACTCTGGGGGATGCAGCTCCCTTAGGCCTAAGGCAATGCCCAGAGAGGGATGCATCTGTGAGCTGTCTGTCACCCATCCCACCAGCAGCTGAAAGAATGAGTGCTTTGCTCATGATGGGCAGGGTAGGGATAGGAAGGGTCTGGTTGGTCTCCATATAGCACCTATTCCAAAAACTTAGATTCCATTCTGCTGTACCATACTAGCCTGTGAGACCTTGGGCAAATCCTTTCTGTGAGTCATCATGGCCTCATTCAAAAACTATGAACCAAACCAAACCAACTAACCTCATTTTAAAAATAGGATTACATAAACAGTGTTGTGAGCACTGTTGAGGACACTTTCACTTATGGTATATTGTTTAGTTCTCCCTGTAACTCTGTGGCATGTCTGTTTTAGGCCAACTTTATGGATAAGGAGGCAGATCCTCAAAGAGGTGAAAGCAGTTTGCTTGAATTCATATGGAAAAAATCATATAGAAAGTGCAGTTCCAGATCTTTTGAAATTAAGTCCTTATTTTGGTCAATTTGCTAGAGCCTCCCCTCAGCAACAGAAATAACATTAATAATACTAATATTGGTAATGACAAATAATGTTTAATTTATATGGTTGTTAGGAGGATTGAATGAAAGATATTTGTAAATTATAAGTTGCAGAAAAAAAAGTGAGTCAATATAAGTGTTCTTCAAAACTGCTTTTTTCCGTCAATAAGAAATGAGTATGGTTTAATCAATCTTGTAAAGGTGAGGGAAAGTTTACCCGGGGTCCTGGAAAATCTCTGTCAGCCAACCTCTAAAAGGCACAGGGCATCGTGCTGTTTCCAACTGGACCCTTTAATTGACATTTGGACCCTTCTACTTCACTCTTTGAGAGCTTAAAAAATTCAGCTCACATATTCTGAGCTGCAGTTTATGAGGTCTGTGCTGTAGGGGAAGGACATGAAAGAAATTTTGTCTTTCAGGGATAAAAATAATACCAATTGGTGACAGTGACAGAACTCCACATACTGGAAGGAGAGGGACATTTCAAGAACCTTGCAACACCAGCAGAGCTTGGAGGCTCTGTGAGTCTAGTCCGATGCTTAAATTGTCAGTTGACTTACAGCACAGATGTCCAGTTAGTTTTTGAACTTTATGTGCTTTGATTCTCAGGATCATTTTTTTTTTTTTTTTTTGAGACAGTCTCACTCAAGCGATTCTCATGCCTCAGCCTCCTGAGTAGCTGTGACTATAGGCACCTATCACCACGCCTGGCTAATTTTTGTGTTTTTAGTAGAGATGGGGTTTCACAATGTTGGCCAGGTTGGTCTCGAACTCCTGACCTTTAGTGATCCGCCCACCTCAGCCTCCCAAAGTGCTGGGATTACAGGCCTAAGCCACTGTGCCTGGCCCTCAGGACCAATTTTTAAAAGTTGAAGAATTAATGGAAAATAATGAGTCTGTGTTGTCTCTACCAATTTGAAAAGACTGTCTGTATATGTAAGGTTTCTTTTTCCAAAGGCATGAAAGTATTTTATATGACACACAAAATCCAAAGGACACAAAGTTGTTTTGAACCCACACACGATCACAGACATATTTTAAGTCACTTTGTAAATGATTCATATTCATGAAACTTAATGCAAACCCAACAGCACATTTAAATTTAAGTTGAAATAGGCTGTCTCCACATTATTGTGAAAGCCTACTTTTACTCATCGTATAGTTACCTTGCTAGAAAATTGCATGTTGAGATGGAATTTTTACTTTCTCTTCTTTCTGGAAAATAATCAAATGCTGTTACTAGAGTGTACTATTTGGTCAAAAGTATTGCTCCATAAACATTAGGTCTAAAGTTCTAGGTTTTCCCATATTTATTTCCCCAGTCTGGATTCATTTAGTAAATTCCAGATTCCCCAGTGTACACTGCAATAGAGGTCAATGGATTCTCATGTCACTGGTTTGTTTACTTTTTATCTCCACTTGACCTAGATTAAAAAGTCAAGGTTTTTTGGTAAGAGAAATTATCTGAAAAGGAGCTGTAACATTTTGGTGATGGTTAAAATGAATCTAAAATTTCTACCTATGTAATTGTGGAGAGATTGGAGTCCAAAAGATTTGGTTAGTTTGTTTAATCACAGTTTCACTGCTTGGCTGCAACCATGGTATGAAAATGTGTCAATTAGGCCTGTGATTCTTATCATTCTGTGAGCCACTGTGGATGTAAATGACTGACTCATTTAATTATGCTTTGGATGTATAGACCTGGCTAACGTTTTGGATGTGATCTGGCATAATACATCAAATTGTAAAGCAATTCTGATATACATGTCACAACTAAAGACAATTCTGGTTGTAGTTTGTAGCAGAGAAAAAATTCATAAATCTTAATAATTTTACTAATTAATAATTAGTGAATTTTGAACATGTTTTTATTTTCCCTTTTTGTTCCCAAGACTATTATTATCCTTTGACTCAGGATTGTAAACAAATGAAAGTGCTTTCTAGTGTAAAATGCAAACCACATTATATCAAGCACATTAAAAAAATGCAATCTCATTTTCACTTTCTGAAGTATATAAACAATAGTTAACCTTAGGAATGGACATGATAACAGAAGCATCCTTTATGTGTGTGCTCTAGCCAGAATTCCAAACTTAATCTGAGAAATGTAAATACAATTATCTATCTTATAACACAGGATCAAGCTTCTCAACCTCGGCATTATTGACATTTTGGGCTGGATAGTTCTCTGTTGTGGGGGCTGTCCTGTGCTCTGTGGGATGTTCAGAAGCATCCATGGCCTCTGTCCACGAGATGCCTATAGCACTACCAACCTCCCTACTTTACCAGCTGTGATAACCGAAAATATCCCCAGACATTACCAAACATCCAGGTGTGAAGGGAGGGGCAAGATTGTCCTCAGTGGAGAACCAGTGCATGGCTAGCTTTCCTGGGTTTCACAGTTTAATTCATTATTAAATTTTAAAGGCAGAATTCACTTATGGAAAATGTAGGAAAAATCTCTTTGCTGGGAAAATTTCCCCCCAAATAGGACTATATTATATATCTATACATCTCTCTGATAGATAGTGGCCAGAAAAAATGTCTTCTTGTAAACTTTCTAGGCCTATGATTCAGATACATTTAGAGGAACAGGGATTATAAAGCCTTTCTGTTTTCAGGGAGACAGAATTCAATGTCATATCTTTAAAATTATCGTTAAAGTAACGAAAGTATAAACTGAGTAATTCTCATATTGACTTCATCTCAAGCAGGAAAATAACATTTAGATTTAGAGAGCAACAGGTTGTCAATAGCTTTGGGAAATCTCTAGGTGTACCTAAATATTTATGCCAAAGAGCTTGGGAGTAAAATTACACCTCTGCACAATAATGCTGCAGTGGAGAATCATGTATTCATCCTTTTGTCCACATATTTTCTTATTTATAGTATCCAAGTGTAGCATTGAGAGTATCATTATTGTTAATATGCTCCTGTCAACAAATCATCATGTATCCTGTTTTATTTTTCATTTTTTGTTTTTGGTAAGGTTATTTCTATTTCTATTTCTATTTCTATTTCTCGAGAGTTAAATAAAAGTGAATTCACAATATATTAGCCTTAGGATTTATAACTTTTATGCATATATGAAAGTATGTGTGCATTGGCTCTTGGGAAGACACCCGTTTGCCTTAGTTCTTACGTGTATTTACAAGCACCTCCCCACCATGTCATCTGCCTAGGGCAGGTATGCAGTCCATTAAAAGCAAAAATATTTTCAAGATCTGTTGAGTTTTAATTCAGCCAGAACCAGATTCTATATCAAAATGCATTTTAGAAGTCAGAGGATCCAAAAATTACAATTTACAGTCATCTTCCTCTCTCCTGTCAATCTCGGGTTCAGCTGTGAATGCAGCAGTCTGACTTGGATAGCTGCTGCCTCTCCTCTCTTTGTGCTGCTCTGGCCTCCAGGACACCCATTCACACTTACAGCCACTTGCCTGCCCAGGACTCTCTGTGGAACTGCCCCATGTTAACTCTGAGCACCCGGGCAAAATCCCTATTAGTATGTTACCACACCCTCCTCCCCCTTTAAAGCTGAAGAGAGTTCAAATTTTTCAAAATCCAGTGGAAATAAAAGCTACATAGTGAAAAATCCTGCATCCCATTCTTGTCCTGCATCTGCCCATTTCCTATCCTCCTCCAGCCACAGTTAACCACTGTTGTCAGTGTTTTATGTGCCCTTCCAGAATTAAAAACGTGCATATACAAACAAATACTGATATATTGTTGTCTTCTCTTTCCTATACAAAAGGGAATGTGTTGTACATCATGTACAACACATGGCTTTTTTTCACTTAGCAATTTTTCTTGGGGGATCTTTCCAGAGTAGCCCACAGGAAGCTGGCTTATTCTTTTTTATAGACATTCAATTATATGAATGTACAATAATTTATTTAACCATTCCCCTATAGATGGACACTTGAGTTGTTTCCACTCTTTCATTATCATAAACAATCAGCAATGAGAAACATTTAACTATTATTTTTTACATGAGTGCAAGTATGTGTGTAGGATAAACTCACAGAAGTGAAACTGTAGGGTCAAGGGGTAGATGCAGTTGTCATTTTGATAGGTATTGAAAAAATACGCTCCATATGTGTAATCTGAGCAGCAACATATAAGAATGTCTATTTCCCCACAGCTTGGACAACAGAGTGTTAACACAATTTTAAATTCTCACAATGTAATGGGGAAAAATAGTATGGTTTTAATTCACATTTCTCTTTTCATGGATGAGGTTGAGATTTATGGTTGAATTTTGAATGGGCCTTTTGAATTCCTGTTAGATGTGCTCCTTGAACATTCATAATTTTAGGCAGTATGAAGTTATATGGGGGCTGTTCAGAAGGTAAGACCCCACATAAGACCCTCTAGCTACTACTGACTCTCTAGATGTCAAGGTTGACACAGCTCAGAGAATGTACTTAACCTATATTATTATATTTCTCTTAGAATGAGCCTAAAATTTATCTATCGCATGACTAAATTTTATAAACTACTAATTTGTATTTTGATAATTTACGTATTCGAAGACTACCTGTCTTATTACATCATTTGTCTTTATTTATGGTACCAAATGTTTTCTCTTTCCTGTGTTAAGTTCTTTGGAATTATGACTAAAGGATAATGCTTTTCCATATGGCACACCTGAAATTCTCCCTCAATTTCCATCACATGAAAAACAAAAAATGGAAGATATTTATGCCAAAAATTGTCCTCCGAGTATCATTCTCTCCACTGCCTTCTCTTCTACAGTAATGGCTAGAGTAGATGTCAACAAGTGAATGTGTTCATGTAGACATTCAACATTTAAGCAATATTCACTGAGTGTCAACTATGTGCCAGGCACTGCTCTAGGCACCTAACTATTTCTGCTACAGCCAGCAAAGACACATATTTGGATATTCATCAGATTTACCTACATTGTGTGTGAGTAGGAAGAAATATGCACGTATAGCACGTATTGTGCAACTAAAGATCAAGACTGGCAATTGGGACACATGGTTCTATTCTTGGGTCTGTCATTATCTTGCTGTGAGTATTGAGCAAATCCTTTCATCTCTATGGGCCTCAGCTTTCTCATCTGTGAAAAATATAATGTTGACTAGAATAGATGATATTTACATCCCATCTAGTTTTAACATTCTAAGAACACAATGCCCATATGCTACTTTTACAATTAAAAAAACACCCCAGAATCCACACTTACATGTGGCAGGCAACTGTGCCTTCTCTCTTCTGTGCCTACCCCACCAAGTATTCATAATCATTCCTTTTTCTGTCTTGAGGCAGCAGTATATATATTTTCTACAGGAATATATTATAACTATTTGTAAGCATTTGCATTAAAAATCTTCCAGGACATTAAATATTCAACATTGATGACATATTTCTGTTCAAATATATCTAAGTGAATAAAATGTCACCAAATATAAACCTCAGTAGAAAGCCTGAACAATAGACAGATTCTGGAGAAGCCAAAAATAACTAGAGAATGGATTAGAAGAAGACTTTACAATGTTGGCCTATGTTGTTTAGGACCATTGAGCTCCTCCAAGAAGGGTCATGACCACTGGCATGCAGGTTTAACTCTTTATCTAGAACCAGGTTACCTGCCTACGAACTTGGAGGTGGTGAATTTTTTTGAAACATGCTTAAGAATTTCCTACAAAATTATGTTATCAAGTCATGCTTACCTCTGCTTTGTCCATATCCTTCTTTTATTATCCTTCTCTATTATCTTCACCCTTGGGTATTCTTCAGGTTGAATAATTTCATCTGTCATAGCAGTAGGTCAAATTGTAAAATTCCTCTTTCAATAACTCTTTTCTTTTCTTTTCTTCTCTTGTTTCTCTTTTTTTGATGGAGGCTTGCTCTGTTGCCCAGGCTGGAGGACAGAGGTGCCACCTCGGCTCACTGCAACCTCCACCTTTTGGGGCTCGAGTGATTCTCCTGTCTCAGCCTCCTGAGTAGCTGGAATTACAGATGGGCATCACCACGCCCAGCTAATTATTTGCCTTTTTATTTTTATTATTATTATTTTTTGAGATGGAGTCTCACTGTATCACCCAGGCTGGAGTGCAGTGGCTCGATCTTGGCTCACTGCAACCTCTGCCTCCCGGCTTCTAGCAATTCTCCTGCCTCAGCTTCCCGAGTAGCTGGGATTACAGGTACACACTGCCACACTCGGCTAATTTTTTGTATTTTTTTAGTAGAGACGGGGTTTCACCGTGTTGCCCAGGCTGGTCATGAACTTCTGATTTCAGGCAATCCACCCTCCTTGGCATCACAAAGTGCTGGGATTACAGGAATGAGCCACCGTGCCTGGCCAATTCTTCGCATTTTTAGTAGAGAGGGGGTTTCACCGTATTGGCCAGGCTGGTGTGTAACTCCTGACCTCAAGTAATCCACCTGCCTTGGTCTCTCAAAATGCTGGGATTACATGCATGAGTCACTGCACCCGGCCTCAATGACTTTCAAACAGATACTAAACGAGTTAAATAATTTCACTGGTTATCTCTAATGCAAAATATTCAGATGAATATTAACTTACTACTTGCCACGTTGGATAAATAAGTAGCTCTTCATTATTTTCAAACTAACATGAAATAGTGAAAAGAGAACAGGTATTTGAAGTTTTTGTTTTAAATGCCAGCTTCATCGGTTACCGCTTACAATTTACCATTTTATCATTTGTCCGAGCCTCAGTTTATTTCTCACATAATGATTTTAATAATTTTCAAATTGTTATGAGATTAGAAATAATGTATGAATACATAAGATTATAGAAACACAGTAGAAACTCAATAAATGTTAGTTGTCTTATCATTATTATTATGATGAGCAATCAGATAACATAACATGCCACTAGCAATTTTTCCTCTGATTTTTTTTTAATAAGGCAAAGATTAGGAAATTAGATCTTGCTGTTTCACTTTCTTACTGATATTTGAGAAATATTTATTTCTTATTGCTGTTTGAAAACATCAAGCAACTTATATGATGAATATTCAAATATTGGACAAATTCAAGGAGAGATGAATCACTGCTCTCATAATCTGGTGATTGATCGCTGTGTGTAGACAGTACGCAGGTATTCCTAAAATGCCAACAACAGAGGTCTTTAATGAGCTATTTTTTCTCATGATTGCCATTCTCAAACTTATTACCATAAAAATGCCAACATCATATTTTATTTAATACAATTGGTCTTTGATAGCATTGTTTGAAGATTTATGAAGAAAGCAACTTTGTTTTTAAAGGAAGAGAAAAGAAGACTGAAAACCTCAGAACTGGTTAGTGGCTCGGGGATGCATTTCAGAGCTCAGCGCTGAACACTTCGCTTCAGAGCCGCGCCTCTAGATGGCGGAGGAACGCTGCGGGGAGGGGCGCAGACTTCCCAAGGATGCAGTTCAGACCTCTGGTGATTTAATAGCCCTCAGACGGAGTAGTCAGCGTTGCAATACCAATTAACTGAAGTTATTAATTATGCTCTCAACATAAATGCCTAACTCATATTTTTAATCCAGTGTGTACCCTTTAAAAAAACACATAACTGCTTAAATATAAGAGAGCACGTAGTAGTGTGTAATACAGCAAATCAATTTTTAAAAAGAAAAGCATTCTTGTGAGATTGGCCTTTCAGTGTTTTTGAAGCAATGATTTTATTTGGGGGTGGAGAGAGCGTTAAGGAGCAGCCTGAGAGCAGAGTGGTTGCAGTCCAGATGAGAGCTCAGAACGTTCTGGGTTTGAATCCCAGCTCTCTCGCTTACGGTGTGTCCTTGGGCAAGATGCATACACTCTCTGAGTTTAGGTTTGTATGGTCTGGAGATAACGACAGCGACAGCGCCTACTTCATTAAGTGGTTGTAAAGATTAGAAAATCAAGTTTAGGTAAAGCATTTGGCACAGAGCTCCTAAGTACCCCTAAATGGCGGGTTTTGAGCCTGATGAGGAACTAATACAAATTAGGTTGTCTTATTCAGGTGGAACAACATAGGTTGTGGGAATGTGAGACATCACTAGAATCCGGGGGAGTGAGCAGGCATCCTAAGAGCTTTTTATTTTCTCAAGACAAGGTCTCACTCTGTTGCACAGGCTTGGGGTGCAGTGGTTTGATCATAGCTTACTGCAGCCTCCAGTGATTCTCCTGCCTCAACTTCCCAAGTAGCTGAGACCACAGGTGGCACCACAATGCCTGGCTAATTTTTTTAAAAAATTCATTTTGTTTGTTTATTTATTTATTTATTTTAGAGACAAGGTCTCCCTATGTTGACCACCCTAGTCTCAAACTCCTGGCCTCAAGTGATCCTCCTGCTTTAGCATCCCAAAGTGCTGGGATTACAGGAGTGAGCCACCGTGCCTGGCCTCCTAAGAGCTTTTTATACCTTGCTGCTTAAATGAGAGACTGTACCTGATTCTCTGTCTCTTTCTGACAAAATGCATGGGAGTGACGGGGCAGGAGGAGGAGATTACTAAGTTCTGACAGGCAGGAAGCTCAGGGGTGTCATTTATGCACACCCTTGTGGCACAGCTCCTCAGCAGATTCTAGTGCTTTTAAAAGCATAAACAATCTTGTCAATAGTTGATTTTCAAAGAGAAGATAAAAGATGTGTTTTTTTCTGATGCCTGGGACAGAGCCTTATGCTACCAGATTCTGGTTAAAATTGGTGACCTAAACATGTACCTACCAAAGGAATCATAGAGATGTCAAAGAAAGTGATATTTTGAGTATTTTGTTTGTAACAAATTGAAAGGAAGTGTGTTTTAGTTATGTAAATGCAGGCCTCTTGGGAACAATATGACAGGTTAAACCAGTATAATTGCAGTAAGTGTTGAGAAGTGAATTTTTTCTTTTTTGTAAATCCCACCATCCTCATCTTTTTATATTTTGGGCAAATTTTTTCATTCTCAATGAACTTTCACTCATAAACTAACTGGGAGACACATGGATAGTGATGTTAGAAGACAAATAAAGTAGAGCTTTACGTATTTTTCCTAGGTACTCACCTTTTTACCTGATAAAGAATAGAAAAAACGTATACACTTCTGATTCTTACCCAGAAAGGGCAGCAGATCTAAAAATCAATATATAACTTGGACCCTGTTCCCTGTGCCCGGGGGAGTGAAGAAACAAAAACCTGGGCTTTCTTCTCTGCTCAGTCTCCAAGTGACATAGTTATAGGCACGTCTTGGGGTAGGTGTGGGACTTTCCAGATCAAGAGCCTCTCCTGGGCCAGCTGTACTTGGCGGAATGTCCTGTTCCTCTTTGCACTGTACAATAGTTGTGGATAGTAACTAGCTAGGACCAGTGGTGTGGGTGGTAAAGGAATTTACCAAGACAGTTGTAGGTAAAGAAAGGCAGATTTATTGGAGAAAGTACAAAAATACATTTTAAGGATACAGTCAGCAAGAGAGGAGCTGACTGCAAGGAGACAAAAGCAAGGGGATTTATATGATGGTGCTGGTGCTGGAGAGGGCTATGTGCGGTACTGATAATGTTAAGGTTGCAGTGAGCTAACTTGCATTTTTCTATCAGCTGAGGGTCTGGTGGTAAGTTGGGCACAGGTAGATTTTGACTTATTTGTGCAGGAGGGCCAGGTGTCCTGAACCACGAAGAAAGGCAGATTTATAGCTTATCTGCTTTTTCTGTTTGCTTCCCCTTGGTCCTGCCAGCCTGACTCCTTTTCTCTAATTAGCCACACTGCTGACTGGCTTCTGCCCTCCCCCTCTAGCCCTCTCCCCATCTTGGTGAAAGGATCAGTGCCTTGTGGACCTGAACTGGGGACCCCTTCCTGAGAACCAGAAGTTCTGACTTTTGCCCAGCTCAATGAGGCCTTCCCAGTGCACCTGGGCAAGTTACACATAATGGAAACTATATCTGTTTCCTTAGGTTTTGAAGACTTGAGATATTACATAGGTTTCAATAGATATTACTATAAATAGTGATTTAAATTCATTCATTGAAATTGCAGTTATTTTATGCCAATTTGGTGCCAGCTGCCCTGCTGGATACTACAGATATAAAACAAAGAAAGACATGGTTCCTGCTCTCAGACATTAATGAGAGAGAGATGGGCCAAAAGAAAGAAGTTAATATACTGCCTGCGCACCTGGTATATGATTGGCCTACTGTTTTCCTGGAGTCATGGTCTTTGAGAGCTGTAGTGATTGGTGATAAATTAATTGTGCAGGTGGTGTTCTGGGTTAAGGGAAGAAAAAGGAAGAAATCTCAACCTCATAGTTTACGTCAATATTATTTTAGCATTACATATAACAGAACAACCACTTCAGCAAAAAAAAGAGGGGGGAGTTGGGTCTTGTATATTATAATGTGCTTTATTAGTGAATTACTTTCAGGATGTTGGGGGCAATCTGCAGTATCCATGATAACTCAGAATGATTACTTTGTCTTTGTCAATTGCTGTATCTCTGTCTGGAACACCCATCACTACAGTTACGATGTGCTTACCGAAATTTGAGACAAGACCCCAAGGAAGGAGATAGTATTTTCATTTCTCTATTTAACTAGAAGGAGGAAGAAGGAAATTGCTTAGGATTTAAGGATTTTAGATTGCCTGGTTTATTGTATAAATACCTGGTATGTATGATTATTGAAAAAGCTTTGGAATAGTTTGAATTTACAGCCTTGAAAATAGCAGATGTACAAATAGATGTAATTGTCTTTTAATGCTGCTATTCCCAAAGCATCTTAAAATAAAGGTCAATATTGATAAAATGTTTGGAAGTGGGCTTTTAGGATAATGCCATTTTCAAATGTGAGGTTATTGGTTTTCCATCCCCCTTCTCATAGGTAGTCAAAATTTTACTGTACACATTAACATTATTGCAATGTGTTATTCATGTTATTCTGAATGAAATATCAAACACTGACAAGACACAAGCTACTATCTAGAATATAAGGAGAAACAGAATCATTAGGTTACCATAGGTATACATGAATAAATGGGGAATATCTGTTTTTGTTTGCAGAAATCCAGAAGTTGACTTTTGGATGTTGAAAGCAACACAAATGCATACACACACACACACACACACACACACAGGTAGGAATACACTTTAGGAATACATACTTTATATGTATGTATGTGCATGTGTGTGTATTCATATGTGCCAAAATGTATTCATATGTGCCAAAATGTATTCATATGTGCCATAACGTATTTCTGCCTTGTGGACCTGAACTGGGGATCCCTTCCTGAGAACCAGAAGTTCTGACTCTTGCCTAGCTCAGTGAGGCCTTCTCAGTGCACCTGGGCAAGTTACACATAATGGAAACTATATCTGTTTCTTAAAAGTTAAAAAAATTCTAAAATATGAAGAAATACACATTTATCTGAAGCATGAAGCAAACCTCCAGGAAAACCTTTCAAAACTTCATCTTCATCATAACACCCAGAAAGTGTCAGGTCATTATGTATAATTAATACATCCATTTTTTTCTTTCTTCCTCAAGTACAGACATTGCAAAATGAGGCATGTGGTTTTGTAGTAAATAACACTGTTTTCAACAATTTGTTTCCATGTCTGGACGGATGTATCATTTAATTTGTCAATTCTGGAAATTTATTTATTTGGCTCAGTTTTTGTTCTCAGATGCAAACATACATACCTGCTACTACAAATATGGAATAAAAATCTTCATTTTTTTAAGAGTAAAAAAAATTGTTGATTATAAACCTTTCATTGCAATATGACAACACAATTTATCAAAACTATAACCATAGTTGAGTCAGGTGGGATAGTTTCATGAAATTAAACAAAAGTCTTCTAGTTGAAGAAAGGTAATGGGACTAATATAAGCGTTTAGTCTACTCAGTTTTCTATTCGTGCAGAGTAAGTCAATGATTTACTTCTTCCAGAAAGATTTCAAATGGGAAACAAGTTTTAGCATTTAGTGTATTAGACTTTCATGCAGAGTATGTATTCAATCCATACACAGTTAAGTCAATTTTGGATTGTCTTCCCTGAGGAAAAGTAGCATTTGCATGGATAATCCACAGGTATTTTTTCTGGCATCTTAATGTGTGTTTAGAAGTTTGTTAAGTTTATTTGGTTATCAGTGACTTTAACAAAATGTGTGGGAATTCAAAACTTTATACACAGTAATCCGGTCATCCAACTGAAAACCAACTCAGCTATAATATCTGTTAATTTCAGAAGGATCTCTCTCATTTTCAGAGAAAGATGTAAATTAAATTCAGTACCTTTTTTATCCTGTAGGATAAAACACATGTGTAGGCCATCTAGATGACAAGCATTAAGATACTTCCCAATTCATGCTGGAATTTGATAATGTAATTTCTTAGAGAAATACAAATTTCTAAATTTGTAAGGCAAACTCTACCGATTTCATCAGGTAGGAGTGGGTAATACAATATTTTGGTTTAAAATGATAAACAAAAGAACACAAATACAAATACAGCAGAAGAGTAGTGGGCAAATTATTCTGTTAATTTCTCCATTTAATCCTGGCAGTAAAAGTCTGAAAGTAAAAAAGACTGTCACATTGTTAACATTTTTTCCATGAATAATTAAAAGGTAGCTATATTATTTTTAAAGTTCTTCCCAGCCTTTAGGGCAAATGAGCAATAAAAGATAGTAGGTAACTGAAGCAATTATTTGAATTACTCTATCAAAAATTCCAACCAATTATATATCTATGTGTGCTATGAAATTGAGGCCAAGGCAGATATTTTAACTTAAATAGATAAATAATTCCTTTGGTTTGCTAATGTGATTAACATTTATCTGTATCTGAAAAACTCTACTTTTTTTCAGTAAGCTATATTCTCTGTTAATTTCAGAAGGAGTTCTTGTTTTTAGAGAAATATGTAAATTAAATTCAGTGACTTTTTAATCCTTAAGACACATCTGTAGGCCATCTAGGTGATAAGCATTAATAACTACACTTTGACGAAAGATGGAATTGAATTTTATAAGCTCCCTGAAAATTATGACACATTGAGTTATATGTCAATGTGCGAATTGCCAAGCTCTCACATTACTGGGTTGAATGGATTCTTGTCTTGTCTGTTTGATAAGTAACTCCTTTACCTTGAAACCCTCCATGGTATCCCACGAACCACCTTTTAGCAGAGAGTTCTTCATGTGGGAGGTGGGGAACTATTTGGCATTAAGGACTAAATTAAATTCTTCTGTACATTTCTGTTCCCTAGACCATGCATCATGGGCTTCTGCTCATATTCCCAGTGTTCTACTCAGACGGACACTTGCTGCTGAATGTTTAGTCAAGGATAAAGATAGAAATGCAAAAGTCTCACAATATATGTAGGATTTTTGTTGGTGTGCATTAGTTTTATAGCTCCAGGCAACATAACAACCGAGATGATACACAATTGCTCAAAGGAAGACATTTTTGAAAAATAGTCTTTGTCTCTACCCCTGAATAGTCCTGTCTAGTGCTATGATTCCTGATTAGGAGGCTCTCTCTCATCCTTTCCACATGGCCATGTTTGATTTTTCTCTAAGTGGGAGAATCTCAGTTGTGTTCTCGTTGGAAGTCTGGGTGTATTTATAAGACTTAGGGTTTCTGGCAGGAGTAAAAGAATGCATACAGTCTTGTTTTCTTCTTTTGAATCATTCCCTTTGGAGGTGCTGTTTAGAAATGGCTCATTATTAATTTCTGCAGTGAAACGTGAGCTCCTGGTCTGTGGCATTCATTAGGGCCGCTTGCCCTTCACTCACAAAGAACCCTAGTTTGGCAATGATTTGAACTCTTCTTTTTCCTTTTCATTTTAAATGTACATATCTCTAAATGTACAAGTGTCTGCTTCCACATTTTCACAACTTCTGAATGGAGGTCATAGAGGATACATGACTGGCATGTCTCTGTGACCCCAATTTATTCCTCATGGTCTGTTCTATAGTCATACTTTACTGATGAAAAAGAAAGCAATGCTGTTACTTGATAGCTTGCTGAATTTAGGAATCTCAGATATATGGATGAACTAAGGTCCTAAGGAAAAGTTGCATAAACTGGAGTCATAAAAAGGGTATACTGCTGAGACTGCGTTTGAAAATGTGTGGCTTAGAATAAGGGGGCTGATTTTGCCATGGTAGTAAAATTGCAGTAGGTCAGCTCCTGCAACCTTGATTGCTGCTTAGAACTTCGGAATCTAGATGTTATGAAAATGCAGGAGCTATCCATCACATGTGCATTTAAAAGACATACACGTTAAAAGGAAAAAAGGTTCAGATCATTACTGAATATCTACTTGTACAAAATGCAACACTCTCTTATTTATTTATATTTTAAATTGGGCTTTCTGTAACATTGGCAAGCAGGAAATTGAAAGCCATGAAAATTCCATAATTTAATATAAAACTTTTTTAATTGCCAAGAATAGGAACAATTTTTTATCGAAACAAGACAGAAATATTACATTATATAATACCATAACTCATACAGTAAAACAATTTCAACTTAAGAAATTAGTTTTGCATAAGCCTGGCTACTAGTATCAGCTACCAGGGGACTGATGGGTTTCATTATTTTTACCACAGTGGGATATCTGTACATGAGGTCCTGAGAGAGTAGGTAAAATAGTGAAAATCTCAACAAATTTCTCTGAGAGATTTGAGGACTGCAAAATTCAATGCTGACCTCAATGGAATGCTCAGAGAGATTAGCAACAACATTATGGGGAACAGACACAATTCCTTCCACACCAAAGTCTAATGATGGAAAAAATCAGAAACCTTTCCTGCTAAAAAATACATAATGAAGTAAGTAAATAAACCAGTGAAATGTTCTCTTGGAAAATGCTTGCTTTTTAAAATATATTGTGTCCTTAGGAGAGGGGAATTACTCAGCAAAGAAACTGGGTTCTTGACTGGACTCTGCCTGTTTTTTTCACTGTTTCTCTTACAGAAGGCTTTTAATTCGTTGCTGTTTTTAAAATAATACTATCTAATGGTGTTACTATGGTAACCATGTCTTAGAAACCAATTATCAGTGCTGCCCAAATAGTACTCAGAAATTGGAGTGTAGAACAGTAATACAAATAGAGAGAAACTGCCCCATCCTCAACTAGGGAACCTCCAAACAGCTAGATGAAGAATGGAGACATGGAAAAGTTGGAAAGATGGAGGACATAACCTTGGGTGGAGACAAGAGCCAAAGGGATTGAAAAAACAAGGTGTCCACTGAAAATTCTTTGCCTCAAAGTAATAATGGAATTTTTCAAGTTAAATTGGAAGGAATTGGAAAATCTATGCTTGCTGTGGTGGCATGGGCAATTTAGAAAGCAATTCTAGTAGCTCACCTATAGAATGGACTAGATTGGAAGTAGGGGTTGGGGGATGAGAGAGAATGACAAAACCACAGTATGCACAGACTCAATTTTAAGGCCACATTCTAATGATGTGTGTGTATGTGTATGCGTGTATGTGTATGTGTGTGTGTGTATGTGTGCACATGCACATGCATTTGTGTGCAGAGTGGTGCTTCTTTAGTTGAGTATAAACTGGGTTTCACAGTCTGGTTTTGTTTGACAGTGGGTTAGTGTACCCTTTCCTCCCAAGCATATATTTGTGTGTGTGTGTGTGTGTGTGTGTGTGTGTGTGTGGTGTTCAGGAGTGATTTAATTAAAAATGTAAGCATTTTTAATTTTTTAGTGCAGAGACTCTTGACAGCAGGCTGTAAGGCACATGGTTGTTATTTCTTAAGTAGAGTTCTATAGTAGAATGGAAGATCTGTTTCTTCTACCTCCTATGTAGTAGAAAGGATGATCTGTTTATTCTACCTCCAATGTAGCTATTGAATCCATTTTCTTCTGTTTCCACCGGCACTGCTATTTAGTTTTGGTCCTTATCGCCTTTCTCCTTGTGGCAGTTGTTTTTCAGCATTTTCTCTCTAGAATCCATCCTTCTATCACTTGTTGGCAAAGTGATCATTCTATAATGCTGGAGTGATCATTTCAGTGACTTAACAATCTTTTAATGGCTTTTGACCACTTTTAGGAACTAATCCTCACTTTGCCCTTCATGATAAGTCCCTGCCTACTTCTGGTCTTATAATGAACCCTTCGCCATTAATAAATCTCCTTCTAGTTCCCAAATCCACCTGATTTCATGCCTTTCCTTCTCAGTAGTCCTAGAATCCTGCCTGTTCATCTTCTCCCCACCTCCACTGTCTCTCCAACTAGCAAGCAAGAGGAGAACAGTTAAGAAAGGAAAACACTTAGCTGGCTGGCTTATAACTCTGAGTATTTGACATTTATTGAAATGGCAACCTTCAGAAATTCTTTTCTGACTCAATTTCCAGCTCATTTTATACAAAAAAGCATTTTGCTCTTTCTCAATTTTGTTAGGAAAATCAGTTGCCTTTTTCAAGAAATAACAATATTATTTGCATAAAGCAATGTAAAATGTTAGTATTTCTTTTTGAGAAAAATACATGTATGAGTTTGCAGTATTTAAAAATAATCTGATCAAACCGGGAAACTCAGGTTGAGGTATGGCAGAAGCACTGCCCTTCTGTGGTTCTAGCAGAGGCATCCACAGTGAGTTAGTTGCAGGGAATATACCTGTGGGGGAATGACCAAGTTATCCCAGGGTTATTGGAGAAAATTCACACCATAAGAGCAGGTACTCTGGAAAATATCTGGGTATCCCTTCTGTATGAAATTAGAAGGAATTTATAATGTTTTAATATAAAACTAAATGGAATCACTGACCATTTTATTGGTGGGAGGTCAATGCTGTTGTTTCAAAAAGTAGAAAGCAGAGAGTTAGTCTGTAGAAACTGGACATTGAAAGTGGGGAGCACCTGTCTTAAGGTAGCTCTCAACCTAAGAAAAACTTTGGGTAAGTCCCCTTACTTTCAAAATATTCTTCAGTCTAAAGCAGAGGTTCTTAAAATTGAGGATGCATCAGAATCACCTGGAGGACTTGGTGTAGCACATTGCTGGGCTCATCCCCAGAGTTTCTGAATTAGCAGGATGGGATGGGGCCTGAAAATGTGTACTTTAACAAGTTCTTAGGTGGTGCTGATGCTGGCAGTCTGGGGCAAGACTTTAAGAACCACTGGGCTAAAGAATATGTAATGCCTACATCGTATTTTATGAATTAAGGGGGTAATTATAAACATGACAATGCCCTTTGAGTTGGAAAGTCACTTCTGTAATATATAGGTAGGAAATGGTTACAAAACAATAGTAAAAAGGGAACTAACATTTTTTGTTAGTTACAGGAAAATTACTCAATACCTTTTCTTTTAAAAGAAAAACAATACTCAGAAGGATAAAGGCAAGAGAGAATCCTGTCAAAAATTTCAAAAAGACTTAGGTTTAAGCAGCACATGTGAGGTGGTTTAAAAATACAAACACATACACATACACCACTTTTTAATCTAATGTATTGCTTCTTCTTAATTGGCTGATAAATCACCAATAATACACTTAGACAATATTAGAATTATAGTAGATATTATTGTGTGATTTTCAAAACAGCTGATAATTACAACAATAGTAATAGAAAGTAAAGATTTTTTTTCTGGTTGGGGGAAATAAAAAAAAACTATCATGGGAATTAAATTATCAAACAAATTCTTTTTGTGCCTCCCAGTTGTTCATCATGCCATAACAGTTGAACAGAATCAAGCCCATTTTCTTTTGCAGTTCACTTTTTGATTAATGAGGCAAGTGATAACAGAATAAATTGACATTAGTATTTTTTAAAGCAATTGTCAGTGAATATCCTGAGATGTGTACACATTCAACTCAATCTTGTGCTATTCTGACACTTCCATTTGCAATATTGTAAAATTATCTTAAATTGCCATGCTATGATCCTTTGTCCCCATATCATGGGGACATCCATCATCCATTCCCACATGGTATATTAGTCACCATTCTCCAGAACCTTTACACACACACACATACACACACACACCACATATAAAGACATTTATTATAGGGTATTGCCTCTTGTGAATTATGGAGGTCAAGTAGTTCCAGATCTGCTGTCTACAAACTGGAGACCCAAGAAAGCCTGTGATGTAATTCAAAGACCTGAGAGCCAGAGAACCAATGGTGTAGATATTATTCCCAGTCGCAAGGTTTGAGAACCAAGAGTGTTGAAGGCAGGAGAAGATTGATGTCCCAGCTCAAAAGCTAGGCAGAGAGAGCAAATCCAACCTTTCTCCTCCTTTTTGTTCTACTCAACACCTGGATGGATGGGATGAAGCCCTCCCACGTTAGGGAGGGTCATCTGCTTTACTTAGTCCACCTATCCAAATGCGAATCTTTCTGAAACACCTTCACAGATACATCCAGAGATAATATTTAATCAGATATCTGGCATCCTGTGGCCCAGTCAAGTTGACACATATGTGTAAAATTAACCATCACACACTGACATTTAAGTATTACTTACAAAAACACAAACATGTACAGATACATGTTGCAAATATTTTCACCTATAGAAATGAGATGCTAAGGCTTTCCTAGATAATTGTCAATTATCTAGAATATGGAATTAATCAGAGTACCCCACTCCCTGTGATTCTGCTGTCTGAAAGGTGCATCACATAAGAAGATAAAATTGTTAGTCCCTAATGTCTTTGGGTCTTTTTAAAAATTTGATAATAGATTATGTTGAGGGACCCAAAGCAGCTATGTCCACAGGGCAAAGTGATATGTGGCTCAAAGCCATTCTAACCAACTGAGATAATTATATACATCATAAATTCTGAAAAGAGGCATCATCCTTATAGGAAGTGAGTTAAAAATCAAAAGTCACTTCATTATTCCCTTTAGAAACATTTAGAATTTCTATATAATATGGTCATGTAAAAATCAAACCAACAGTACCTCAAAAAAGAACAGCAATAAAAAGAACATTTTCAGAAGTATTGAAATCCTTTTTATCATAGTTATATAATGTATAAGACTTATATGATTAATCATCATCACCATAGCTAGTGTGGGATTTAGATCATTTAGGATATTAGAAATAATTCTCGTGAGGAGATTTCACTCCAGCTCATTGCAAACACACATGTACAACATATAGATGCTGAATGAAAGTATTCATTTCAGATGAGAGCATATTAGCTTGTTAGCCTGGAAATTCTGTCGAAACTCCTGACTAATCAAAAATATGTATTTGAACAATTTGCTGTTGTGAATTCAGCCTTTTGGAACCTCCTACCTCTCTTCAATTATAGTGTCAGAGTGTTCTGTTGCTTAATTCCCACAATAAGTAAATAATTTATAAATAATGCATACCTCATCTCCTCCCAAGAAAGAATTTAAGGAGGCTGCATTTAACTAGGAAACTACCATAAATATATAATGAGGTGGATTTCAGTACTCTCTCCTCGGTGACTGGAAGGTCACTCCTCCTTGCCAGGGAAACAGAGAAACACACTCTCTGCCAGCCTGTGGACAAAGTGAACAGGACAGGACAACACTGCTTCCTTCTGCTGGGATTGGCTCACGTTGGGGGTGGAAGGCTGATGGGTTAGTCCTTAGGAACATGAACCAGTTCAAATTTTGCCTCTTCCACACACTAGCTTTGTGATCTAGGAAAAGGCACCTGGTCTCTCTGTATTCATTTTCAGTTATTTTATTTCAGAAATAATTACTAAATTAATTATTTTTGTAATAATTATAGTTATCTCATGCAGTTGTTGAGAGGATTAAATGAGTTTTAAAAAATAGAATGTGAGAAAAATGCCTGGTGGTTAGTAAGTACTACTTGAGTGCCAACTAGTTAGACATAGCTTTCTATTCAATTAAGACGACAGTTCTTCAAAGATGCCACACTTAAACCAGTCCCAGTGCTGTGGTATCATAGGCACCTGCACTTTTCTTTATGACACATCTTCATTTGCAATTGGTATTTAAGGCTCTGAATCTGTTTCTCCCATGAGGCTGTAAGCTCCAGGAAGGCTGGAATCTTGTCTGTCTGGCTTAACACTCTTATCTCTGGTATATATACAGTGCCCAACATGAAGCAGTTATTCAATAACTAGCTGTTGAATGAATGAATCCAGAAAGACATGCCTATAAACATGCTAATCAAGATGGGATTTCTAGTAATTATTTTGTTAGTTTTGCAAATTTTTATTATCTAAGTTTTGATACTTACTGTGTTTTCTTTGTGCAATAATGAAAGTAAAGTCCTGTTATATCACCTCTATGTACTGTTGTAAATCACTTCAGTAAGGCAGCAATAGAGCTGTCAGATGAAATTCATATTTTATTTTTTGTGGACCTCTGGAATAGGTTAGTAGTTTTCAATTGGGGGTAATTTTGTGATACGTCCTCCCTCCCCACTAGACATTTGTCAATGTTTGGAGATATTTTTGATTGTCACAATTGCAAAAGTGCTACTGACTTCTAGTGTACAGAGGGCAGGGATGCACAGGACAGTCCCTTACCACAGTGAAAACCATCAAGTCTGAAATGTTAATAGTGCAAAGGTTAAGAAACCCTGGCACAGATGGATAGAGCCTAGTAAAAAAAAAAAAAAAAGTTTGTATAACTTTCAAAATTGGTTGAGATGTTAAATAATACGACATCAGAACTTTAAAAGTTAATGAATAATTAAAAGTTAATAATTAAAAGAATTTATTGTGAATTTTTTGGTGGTTTGTATTTGCTTCATGGTGTAATTTGCTGATAGTTTTACTATTTACGGTAGCATATTCACCAATATTATCTATGTCAGTAGAGAACTTTATAGTCTGCTACGGGTTTTTCTCTTTACAACCAGTGAAAGCGGTTTTAAAAGAAAAGCACCAATTGACTGTTTACATGCTGCTGAATAACCACTTTGGCAGATTTATTTTTTTAAAAAACAGTTCATGAATAAATTTAGCCAAAACTGTTAGGCAGAGAGTACAAATAACCATATTGCCTATAGAATGTTGCTTGTAGCTCTGGACTAATAAAGCACAAATAAGATAGGGATATCTAATGTTTATGTAGCTTGGTCTATTTGAGTTTAACACCTGGGATGGTGTTAGCCAGGATAGGTTAGGTTCTGCTGCAGTAACAACATCTCAGTGGCTTTAACATAGCAAAAGTTTATTTCTTCTTCAGAGTAACTCTCCCATACAACTGCCTCTGTGTGACAACTCAGCAATCCAGCTGGGGAAGGTGGCATTATCCTGGAACTGCACTTTTTGGAACAGGTGGCCTTATTAGTCAGTGTGGTGGGGAAAAGAGAACATGGTAAATTGCATGTTAACTCTAATGCTTTCACATGGAATTGACACAGGTGACTTCCACTAACATTCTATTCACCTCACAAATAACACACCATGGCCAGATTTAGGGACCCAGGGAAGTTTAATCTACCCATGTTGCATAGGAGAAACAAATATTTCTGAGCCTGAGTAATAGCTATCATAGCTAGCTTTAGTATTTGTTTACCTTTATATACGGTTGTTCAGTATGGTTATTAAGGAAGTATATTTGCTGAATGCACAGATACTATTTCTCATGCCAAATTAACCTAATTTCATTATGCTTATTTGGGTTCTCTATATCTCACTTAATGAATTTGTAATGTGCTTCTAAATATTTAGGCCTCTAAATGAAAGTCTTTGCCAGGGACCATAGGGTCCCTGATTTCTCAAATAGGCTAACATATTCCACAGTACTGAATGCTAAAGGAAAAGATGGTGGTCTTTTCATTTTACATAATGGTAAGTAATCAAACATTATTTTTGTGGTAAATCAAAAATTGAGATACCTCAGAATGAAAATAAAGATGAATTTTTAAGATTAAAAAAAGAGACCTCCATGAAATTTTGTGCTGTGGCAGGCTGCTTTTTGCTATGCTCCAGGGGAAAGTATTTACTTTCCTCTGCTACCAAGACTACTTTACTGGACAGAAGCACTGCTTGTGTATCTAAGTTTTTATTCATCTTTGATATGGTTATTTTCTTGTCTTCATTTTGTTTTTTAATATAGCTCTTCTTCTGGGACCCATTATTATATACATCATAAAAATGGGGGATTTTTTGCAAACAAGAATTCACAATTCTATTCTGTATCCTACTAACAACTTGATAAGAGAAACTAAATAATACAATTGATCATTGCATTCATTATTCTAGACCACTACATGGAATTGCGAGAAGATGGAGAACTATACCCACTCTTTCCTATTTTACCATGTGATTTGTCCACTTCTGGTTTATATTACCTATAGCTATCTGAGTCTGTATTTACACATTTATTCATTTTTCATCCATCAAACAACTTTTGAGCATCCACCCTATGGCATTATGCTAGGTACTGGGGATTAGGACAAAATGAATAAGACAGTGTCTCCCCTCAAAGACCTCACTTCTAGTAGGTGACGGCTACAGGGGTTATGAAATGTCTCATTCATTTCACTTATATTTATTGAGCACTGATATGTGACAGACACTGAGGAATACTATAGTGAGTGAGAGGCAGTAGAGTGTAGTGTTTGAGAGAAGTGTCTCAGCAGTCAGACTGGAATCAAATTGCATTGTAAGGCCTCATGGAGGCTCTTCAGCTACCTTGTGCCTCAGTTTCCTCATGTGTAAAACTTGAATATTGTAGTTGCAATATTGTGATATAAGAAATTTAAATTTGGTCTTTGTCCCCATTTCCTGGCACAGAGTTCATGAAACCCTTGTAATTTCCTAAGAGATAGGAGTGTTAAGAGCATCTTTTGTTCTAATATTTGGTCTTTGACCCCAGTTCAGTTCCTGATTCAGAATTCCTAAATCCTGTGGAATTTTCTGGGTGATAGAAGTGTCTTTTGTTCTAGTGAGGTGACTCTTGGTGGGTTCCTAGATAGCTTCAGGGTTGAGGTTGGTCACCAGAAAGACCAAGCTATGATTAGAAGCTGGGAACTTTCAGCCCCACTTTCACATTCTCCAGAAAGGAGATGGGGGCTGGAGATTGAGTTAATGATAGATTGTGCCTATGCGTTCAAGCCTCCATAACAATCCCTTAAAGACAAGGTTTGGAGAGCCTCTGTGTTAATTAACACATTCATGTGCTGGGAGGTGGATGCACCCCAACTCCATGGGGACAGAAACCCCTGCAGTAGTAACTCATCCTATGTAACTATTCATGTGGCTGGTTGTACCCTTTATCATATCCTTTATTATATAATAAATGTTGCAGGGCTTTTCCTTAGTTCAGCTAAAGATGGGGGTCGTTATCACACAGCCACGAAAATTTAGGCTTACAGATGATTTGAAGAGTGAGAAAAATGGGATTTATTGGGCAAAAAGGGGAAACAGACTCTTAGCGAAGTGAGAGTGTGCTTCCTGCCTGTGCGCTTCCCGCCTCGCAGGTTGAATCCCAGATTCCACACAGGAAGAGGAGGGGCCAGGCTCCTCCCCTATGAAAAGGGCACTAACTTCCGTGGTTCCAGCCTAGTGTGCAGGCCAACTGCAGTTTTTCCAGGAAGCCCTTCCCACCTGTCTGTCTCACAAGTAAGCATAAACAAGTGTTTCTCTGAATTCTGTGAGTCCTAACAAATGATCAAACCTGAGGAGGGTGGTCATGGTAACCACTGATTTATAGCCAGTTGGTCAGAAGTGCTAGAGGCCTGAACTTGCATTTGGTATCCGAAGTGGGAGGCAGTTTTGTGGAACTGAGCCTTTAATGTGGGATTTGATGCTAACTCCAAGTAGATAGTGTCAGTACTGAATTGAATGGCAGGACACCCAGCTGACGTTTGGGTAGTTAGAGAATTGCTTGGTGTGGAAAAAAACCCCACATATTTGGTGTCAGAAGTATTGTGAGAGTACAGAGGAAAAAAAAATTATTTTTCTTGTACAGTAGTTTATCAGAAAACCGGTTACAAATATTATTTTAAAAAACAGTGAGAAAAATACAGCACTATCATTTTCTGGTTTTTATGTAACACTTTTTTTTTCTCAAATCATGGAAAAAAGCCATTGCAAATCACATTCTTCAAGGGACTTAACCAGGTAAGACGTTTGATCCAAGGGCAAGACAACCCCAATCAGAAGTTTCGTTTTGCAGAAGCCGCTTCCATTTTTCCAGGCTCTGAAATTCTAAAACATCTCCTGTCTTCCCCTATTACCAGGGCCTTGTGCTTGCTTTAAGAGTGGGCATTCATCAGGGGTACAGGTAATTGTCAACAACCTAAGGGGCTACCTTGGCACCAGAGCGTCAAGTGCCTGCTACTTAAGAAATTTATATTGCCTTCATGAAAGAGCTTCACCAGTGTGATTTAACTTTGCAAAGGAATAGATATAGAGAGAACTCAGTGGAGACCCATTCTTTGGTAATATTTGCATTTTATAGGAAGCGTACATATAAATTTCCCATTCTATAGTAGTATGGCTTTAATCTTAATGAATGCCATTTTGGTGGTACTCTTCAGAGAGTGGAATTAACATTCACATGTGAACTGGAAATGTTAAAGTGTTATTAGTCTCCTGAAGGTTTTGCTTCTGGCTATGCAGTTTCAGAGATTTCATCATAGTTTAGGTATAGCAAAATACCACCATTTCTGCATACTAGAATGAAACTCTCCAAGGTTTCTTTATACTTTAGGCTAAGGCTTGATTTTTTTAAAACAGAAAAGAAGGTTTTCCTAGACCCTGAATATAACCTGATGTCAAAAATCAATTGAAAAACCAGTAAAAATTTGTCATGAGTTCTGTGAGAAAGCTTTTTTTCATAACAGCTTTCTGGTTATTACTAACACATTTCTTAATTAAGTTGCCTAAACTATTAATATAGTTTCATGGAATTTTAGAAATTTTATTTATTTATATGTTTACACTTTCCCTGATCCTACAAAGAATTTGAGGTGACAAGCCCCATTTTATATTAGTTTTCCACTACTCTTTTTTTTTTAAGACTAAAGATGAGAATTTAGATTCAACAGCCATGCAAAGTAACCAGAGGTTTGAAAATACTGTTGGATTGCTTACCTCTGCTGCCTGTCTTTTCTTTCAAATGTGAACCCATTTTTTTTTCTCATTTATTCTCCAGGCCTTGATCATTTTACCTTACATAAAGATTCTTGGTTGTTAGATAAAAATGAGGGAAAATATCCCAGATTTTGGTTATATAGTAATCAGTACAAAGGGTGTGAAACTTTTAAGTGTAGCTTCACTTACACATGCATACATGTGCACAAACAAAAACATCCACATCAGACTTTAACATTAAAATTCATTTCATATAATCTGGGTTTTCATTTCGCTTATTTTTCTACTTACATCCAAATTATAACATTCCAAATCCAAAGGCAATGTTCTGTTATAACAAAGACAGCCAAAACAAAGAATATTTATGTAGGGCATTATTTGACCATGCTCTTATCATGGTCAAAAACCTTAGGAGGTTTTTAAGTCCTTCCAAGGACTGTGCAGGGTAGATACTGTCATTGTCATGCAAATGATGAGGTTGTTCCCGGACCAAACTGAGGGTCGGGCTGCTATTTCTTGTGGCCCAACAACGAGATGCAGATGAACTGGGGAGGAAGAGAGTTTTTATTTCTGTAACTTGTTACAGGGAGAAGGCCTGGAAATTATACCAGATCAACTCAAAATTACAGTTTTCCAGAGCTTATATACCTTCTAAGCTATACGTCTATGTGTAGTTGTGCATTCATCTAAAGATGTAAGTGATTAACTTCTTTTAATCTATAACTAAGGTCTGATTTCTGAAGACCTTCCTCTGGAGGCTCAGTAAATTTATTTAATCTAAATGGGTCGAGGTGCTAGGGTGATTACCCTTATCTTGTCTCTTGCTAAATCACGGAGGTTTGAGGAGTTCCTTCAGACCCCCAATAAACCTGTTTGTGGAAGCCTGGGGAGTTTCTTCAGACTCACAATAAAACTTGTTTCATCCTAAATGGGTCCTGTTAAGAATTCTTTTGTTATTTTGTCATGATATAAGGCCCAGGAAAGGCCTAGGCAAAACTCTTGACGGGCTTTTGTTACATCTCAGCCTTTGTATAAGGTCACTGGCTTTTAATATTTAACTTAAGCACTCAGTCAGTACTGAAACAGTTGTTAGTGAGACCTGGCCTGCCACAAGGTAACTGAAGGTCTGAGATGTTAAGGGACTCGGCCAATGACATACAGCTTTTAAGTAGTAAAGCTGGGATTTGATTTGGTCATATCTAGCTCTGAAGGTGCCACTCCACAGTGCTATCCTGAACTAGCTGCATCATGTCACCTAAAATGCAGAATCCCAAGCCCCAGTACTATGGGATCCAAATTGAATCTGCATTTTAAGGAGCTCCCCAGGTGACTTATATGCACATTAAAGTTTAAGACTGCAAGTATGGTTCTTAAAAAATAGTTTCAGGCAGTTAAATACAAGGTACTGAAAAAATTCCATTTGAGATGCTTTTTGGTCTCTGGGCCTTTATGATTTTTACTTAATTACAAGCTAGACTGTATTTCATTATCGTTCAGCTGTTCTGCTTTCACATCGGCTTTGAGCTAGTCTAACAAGAGTCATGTCGGATGCTGTCTTCTGTGACATTTCTTAGTGATCTGTTTTGGTGGTATTATTGTCAGTTTAAATAGCCTTGTGGTTATAAAACAAGAAAAATTGATTCTGTCCTAACTGTTTGATCTCTCCGTGTATCTGAGTAATCTTCTTGTCACATTTTCCTCCAAATTTACCTTTGCTTGCTTAACTCTTAAAAAAATTTTTTGACTTTCTCCTTATCTACTCTTTCAAAACATTAGAAGTGACTTCCAGTGATAAAGCTCACTTAAAACAGACAAGATAAAAAGAAAAATTATAGAAACAAGTTTAAGAAGGTGAAACATACTTACATCATGCATATGAAATGAATTAGTTGCTGCAGTTGAAAACCGAATTTAATTTTCATCTTCTAGGCTGTGAAGTCAAAAGGAAAATGTAAGAGGCTGCCGAGTTCTCAGAGTGGGATGAATAGAATCATTCATGTTCATCTGGAGAGAATCACGTTTTCCTGTGACTGAATACTAAGAGAAGTATATTAGAAGTCTCTTTTTCTAAAAGTTCATAAGGTAGCATAACACATAATATAGTGCTTTTTTGCAAAGAAAATGAAAAGTGTTACAAAAATATACCTTTCTCATGCCAGTCTTCCATAAATGCTAAGGTCATAACTGAATTTAGATTTTATGTAATGGTTTTGGGGGGAATGAAAATAATTTGATGGAGTATATTATTTTTTGATGCTCAAAAACAAAATACAGTGAAAAGAGTTTGAGAGTCTTGTCTATATGTGTAATTTAATATTTTGCTTAGACTGAGCCTCCCTCTTGCATTAGATATACTTGAAGTGGGCTTTTTTGGCTAGTGCTAGATCTCCGTAAGTTTGAATTTTCAGATGAGTGTTAAAGTAATAAAATGTTCTGCCATTGGTTCAAAGAGGCTTAGAATATTAGGGATGTTGGCAGGAATGTTGACATCCCACTGTGAAAAGCATTTTTCTCTTCGTAGTGGAACTCTCACTGTTGCAAACCTCTTCTGATTAGATAATGGAGGAGACCAGATTTTGAGAGCACATGACTTAGTCTTAAGCCCTCTAAAAAAAACCGTAAATCTCAAGTATCTTTCCTAGCTTTGCTAAGGATGATTAAAGATTATAGCTACAAGGTCATTAGGCATTAAATGATTTTGAGGCCCAGTGTTGTTTGTTTCTTTCCCAGACAGTGAAATAATTACTGATTAAAGCATGGAGTCTCAACTCTCAGTGTGTTTGCAGATGGTCAGGGAATAAAACTCTGAACTATTATTTCAGCAGAAATAATGTTTTATATATATTCATTATGAATAAGAACAAAGCCTTAAAAATTTGGTTGATCTTTTGCCCCAAAATCACTTGGCAATGCTTGCTAAAAAACAGAAAATAATTCATGTAAATACTAAAATCTCTATTTTAAACAAAACTTCCAGGTGACTTATATACAGGAGTCTTTGTGGACACTTTGAGAAATAATGGATGAGAATGGTAACCTTATATTTAATGGATCGACTGGTCATTTTGATTGTGTGGACACCCAGTTAAAGTGTAATGACTAAGGTCATCTCTAAAGACTGATTTTAATGATCTCCTTACAATTTTACTTGAAGGGAGTTATCCATGTTATTCTCTAGGCATGAAATGTAATGATCTGTTTTATTATTGTTAATTTATGCTCAAGCTTCCTTTTGCTCTTCTTTTTAACCAACATAACAATTATACAGTCTAACTATTTGCCTCAGGGAGATGCTGTAATAGGACTAATTAAATATTTAATATTTTAAAGGACTTAAACAACCTTGTAAGTAATATGTTAAGAGGAGATAAAATCATGATGATCTCCTTAGTAGGAGGAATGTTAATGAAGCACTGGGGTCAGGCATTCCTTTAATGCCCATGTCTTGTATCTGCCAGAGGCTGAATGGTTTAATGGTTAAATACATGACTGTTGTAACCTACGGCAGTTTTTCTACTTCCTAGTTGGAAAGCCTAGAACAAATTTTTTAACCTTCCTATGCCAATCTCATATTTCTCACCTTTAGAGTGAGGAGATAAGAATACCACCTACCTTTTTGGATTGTTGTGATGACATATGAGGTATGTGTCTATCGAAAGAAAGTGGTTTTTATTAATATGAATTAATCCCATAACTATTGGTATTACAATATCAATTCAATACAAGTATTGAATTCAAAACTTGTAGATTCTTATTTTAAAACTAGCAATAAAATGGATATGTACTTTTAGATCTAATCTCAAATTTAGAAAGAAGGAAGAGAAAAGGAAGGAAGAAAAGGAGTAGGAGAAAATATCTCTAAAATCAACCCCAAACAGGGGCTAAAGACAAAGAGAAAGCGATCATTGTGCAGAAGATGAAGACTCATTGTAGGTATGTATAGTCAATGTAAAACTGACCTCACTGATCTTGAAAAATAATAGAATCATCAAATGTCAGAGCACACAGATTATAAGGAAAATGCCTGTTTTTTAGGTCAAAGGCTAGTGAATAAATCTGAATCAGCAGAAAGTTTTCATTACGACTTTTTAGAAAATGATATCTTGTTTTTTCAAAGCTCATACAGAAAAAGAACTAGACTAACAAAAATTTCAAAAAAGTTGTTCTTTTGAAATGAGGTCAGGATTAATTGAACACGCATTTTAAATACATTAACTGTCACATCTAAATATTTTTGAAAACTTGTTTTTCCTGTTTACTAGATGGCTTTGAAGGTTTTCCCTTTACAACTAAAGATATTTTCTAAACTGCTTTCTAATTGAGTCTAAATGTAAAATTCATCCAGATGATTTTTCTTGATTTTATGAATTCCAAATCTGGTGGGGGTTGCAAATAATGAGATTTTGTTGTACATTCCAAGTTCACCAGCCTTATAATGAACTTCATATTCTACGGGCAAAGGGGCAAGAGGAGCAGTGTTCCCAATTCCATTCATTCAACAAATATTTATGATTGTGATTGTGTACTAGGCCATTCATAAGAAGGAATGAACTTACATTTTCTTAGCTGTGCATTTTGTTGTCATTTTAATGCCCCATCAGCAAGTGTTCTTCATTAATTCTTAAGCATTTATTAACTATATCTTGTTGTTATAAGAAGTTATTAAAAATCAGGATGAGGTTCCACTTTCCTTTCTTCTAGGACAGGTACAGCTGACCTTCAATATTCACGGATTCAATTTTGATAATTTTCCTACTTGCTAAAATTTATTTGTAACTCCCCTCCTCCAGTCAATACTTGTGGTACTTCTGTAGTCATTCATAGACATGTACAGAATGGTGAAAATTTTGGTTGGCCCATTCACATGTTCCCAGCTGAGGCTTAAGCAAGTGATGCTCTGCCTTCTTGATTCAGCTTTCCTACTATAAACGTGTGTTTTCACTTGGTGTATTTAGTGTCATGTTTTTTGTGGTTTTTCTTTTGCTTTTCTTTGGTGATTTGGAATGATCCCCAAGCATAGACAACTGGAGTGCCGCCTAGTGTTCCTAAGTGCAAGAAGGCTGTGATGCGTCTTACGGAAGAAATATGTGTTAGATAAGCCTTGTTCAGACATGTTGGCCATGATTTCTATGTTAATAAGTCAACAATATGTATTTTAAAAGGTGTCCTTATACTGAAACACACATAAAACAACGTTATGTTTTGATTGGTTGACAAAAAATGTTGTGACTAGAGGCTTGCAGGAATTGAACCATCAATTTCTCCTAAGAGTAATGGTTCAGCATTTGTGAATTCAGTGTTTGTAGTGACTTTATAGAACATAATTATCATGAATAACAAGAATCAATTGTATTTGAAATTTGGGGAGATTTTAATAAATACTTATTCACTAAATTGTCCCTTTTAATGTAAACCAAGATGCATGATTTTTATCTGACCTGTAAGCAACTAGTAAGTAAGTACAGAGGGGTGGAAAAATGAAAATTATATATAGGGCTAAACCATAATTTTTGTTTTTTTCTTTCCAAACTTAAAAAAATAAAAACTCCTGCTAAAAAACAATGTAATAAACCTGGAGGGGTTTGAAGTCTAGAAACAATTTGCAATGTGATGGAATCTTGTTTGTTAGTAGTGATTTGTCTGTCCTGTTTGCTACCTATGCCTAGCATAGTTTCTAACTTATATGGAGTGCTCAAGGTATTTAAAAAAATAAAAATAAATTGCATTGAATCAGTCATAAGTTGACATTGAAATAGCCTTGAGAGTGAAAAGATTTAGCAATAAAAATAAAAGTTGGAGAAGTATAACGAATATTTTTCAGTTGGAGACTAGAGGTTGGAGACGAGAGTTCAGTCTACCTCACAGGTAGCTGGGAGAATCACCTCTGTCACTGGGCCTAGGCAATGACAACATCCGTATCTGCCAGCTGTACCATGCTTGGGTTTACCATTAACTCTCTGTGTCATCTGGGTCAGATCATTCTGCTTCTTTGGGTCTTGGCTTCTAATTATTTCCTTGATAACCACCATTATTATAAGGCAACAGAGAAAGCCATTTACATTAGTCACCAGAGAAACAGAACCAATAGGATACATGTATATATGATATATATATACACACATATATATATCTCATATGTATATCTTATAAATATCTTATAAATATCTTATATATATATCTTATATATATCTTATATATATATCTCTTATATATATCTTATATATATCTCTTATATATATCATATATATATATCTTATTTTTTATTTTCCTCTGCCTTTTTGTTCTGTTCAGGCCCTGAACAGGTGGGATGATGCCCACCTGCATTTATAAAATTTTACAAATTTATGAGACTTGAGAATATATGTAAATATGAATTCTGAGTGCCTAGACTGGGGAGAGGAAGGGGAAACACAGTTTAAATAGAGCTGAATTTATTTCTATGAATTACGTGTACTGTCTTAAGCAGCTGGAAGTGGTCTAACCTGTCTGCTGGTTGGCCGATTGAAACCTATGTGGCCTACATTGAATGAAGTTGATGGCCAAAATTTCTTGCCAAAATGTAAAGAAAAGAGTCCAAAGACTTGGGAGAATAGGAATGTTGGAGTGGATTGATCACCGGCAACTGCTTATCTCCCATGCTATGACCGCCAAATAGCCAGTAATTTACCATTAATGTAATAGCAACTTTTGGAATAACAAGGAAAAAAGAAAGAAAAAGAAAGGAAGAAACGCTACAACAATAGACCTATTTTTTTTCCTTCAGTGCATTTCATCCAGAGTTTATATCTAGGTCACGCAAACAATCAATAACCTAAAGATTTTTTGGGGGGGGATTTACTTTTGACCAGTACTGGAGTATTGGGCATGACTACAGCTAGTCAAAAGTAATTCCTCTCCAAAAAGCCACAACTCTGTGATATCAGTTTTTGGGATTATGACTTTTAAAGCACCTCTACTATTGCAATAAGGCATATCAAAAAGCACTTGGGCTTTCTTGGCATTGCCATTTAGTTAACTTGTGGTTTCATTTTTTCCTTAATGGAACTGTGTCTTCTTGGACAGTAAACATCCCTTGAAAGTCAGCTGGAAGCTTTTGCTTAAATAGATGTTCAATGCTTTGTGACAGGCTTTCACCACATATAAAGTAGACATACCAACAACTCCTAGCTTTAAAATAACTTTCACACAATCACTTTCTTCCCTGAAGCTTTATAGTGGTGTAATATTTTTGAAATCATTTTTAGGAAGTACACAGGATGCAATCTTTGGAAAAAATTCAGTGGTACAACAAATAACCCCAACAAACAAATGAACACCTCAATTGAAGTGACAGTTGGATCAACAGATACTGTAAGTGCCTGGCAGTGACAGTTATTCTTCTGCATGGATGCATTCACTTTTTTAAAAGTGTTAAAATAAAAAAAATTATTCCAGATTTCAGAAATCATAAATGTACCTCCTATGATTAAAGAAATAGTTGACATAGAATATATTATCATCTTATTTAACCTTCATAAAAGACCTACGATATGGTATCACTATATCCCCCATTTTAAAATGAGACTAGGAAGTGAGTCTTAGTCTGAAAGAGATGAAATAACTTTCTCATGGTCAAAAGCTAATATGTGATGGGGCTGAGTTTCTACCTAACGCCCAAGCTTGCAGCCACTCTAGTATACTTAGCTACAAGCTAAAGAAGTGGAATTGGTGATCTTTTCCTGCTCAGAAATTCTGTTTTTTCATTTTATATATACCTTTGTTATAGTTTATATATGTACACATATTATAACATTTCTTTATCCACTCTGTAATTCTCTTTTATGTTTTTTTTAAAATTATACTTTAAGTTCTAGGGTACATGTGCATAACGTGCAGATTTGTTACATATGTGCCATGATTTGGTATATATATGCCATGTTGGTTTGCTGCACGCATCAACTCATCATTTACATTAGATATTTCTCCTAATGCTATCCCTCCCTCAGCCACTCACCCACCAACAGTGTGTGATGTTCCTCACCTTGTGTCTATGTGTTCTCGTTGTTCAACTCCCACCTATGAGAGAGAACATGTGGTGTTTGGTTTTCTGTCCTTGTGATAGTTTGCTTAGAATGATGGTTTCCAGCTTCATCCATGTCCCTGCAAAGGTCATGAACTCATCCTTTTTTATGGCTGCATAGTATTCCATGGTGTATATGTGCCACATTTTCTTAATCCAGTCTATCATTGATGGACATTTGGGTTCGTTCCAAGTCTTTACTATTGTGAATAGTGCTGCAATAAACATATGTGTGCATGTATCTTTATAGTAGCATGATTTATAAACCTTTGGGTATATACCCAGTAATGGGATCGCTGGGTCAAATGGTATTTCTAGTTCTAGATCCTTGAGGAATGGCCACACTGTCTTCCACAATGTTTGAACTAATTTACATTCCCACCAACAGTGTAAAAGCGTTCCTATTTCTCCACATCCTTTCCAGCATCTGTTATTTTCTGACTTTTTAATGATCACCGTTCTAACTGGCATGATATGTTATCTCATTGTGGTTTTGATTTGCATTTCTCTGATGACCAGTGATGATGAGCATTTTTTCATGTCTGTTGGCTGCATAAATGTCTTCTTTTGAGAAGTGTCTGTTCATATCCTTTGCCCACTTTTTGATGAGGTTGTTTGTTTTTTTTCTTGTAAATTGGTTTAAGTTCTTTGCAGATTCTGGATATTAGCTCTTTGTCAGATGGGTAAATTGCAAAGATTTTCTCCCTTTCTGAAGGTTGCCTGTTCACTCTAATGATAGTTTCTTTTGCTGTGCAGAAGCTCTTTAGTTTAATTAGATCCCATTTTTGTCAATTTTGGTTTCTGTTGCCATTGCTTTTGGTGTTTTAGTCATGAAGTCTTTGTGCGTGCCTGTGTCCTGAATGGTATTGCCTAGGTTTTCTTCTAGGTTTTTTATGGTGTTAGGTCTTACATTTAAGTCTTTAATCCATCTTGAATTAATTTTTGTATAAGGTATAAGGAAGGGATCCAGTTTCAGCTTTCTACATATGGCTAGCCAGTTTTCCCAGCACCATTTATTAAATAGGGAATCCTTTTCCCATTGCTTGTTTTTGTCAGGTTTGTCAAATATGAGATGGTTGTAGATGTGTGGCGTTATTTCTGAGGCCTCTGTTCTGTTCCATTGGTCTATATCTCTGTTTTGGTACCAGTACCATGCTGTTTGGTTACCGTAGCCTTATAGTACAGAGTGTAGTCAGGTAGCATGATGCTTCCAGCTTTGTTCTTTTTGCTTAGGATTGTTTTGGCTGTGCGGGCTCTTTTTTGGTTCCATATGAACATTAAAGTAGTTTTTTCCAATTCTGTGAAGACAGTCATTGGTAGCTTGATGGGGTTGGCATTGAATCTATAAATTACCTTGGACAGTATGGCCATTTTCACGATATTGATTCTTCCTATCCATGAGCATGGAATGTTCTTCCATTTGTGTTCTCTTTTATTTTGTTGAGCAGTGGTTTGTAGTTCTCCTTGAAGAAATCCTTCACATCCCTTGTAAGTTGGATTCCTAGGTATTTTATTCTCTTTATAGTAATTGTGAATGAGAGTTCACTCATGATTTGGCTGTCTGTCTATTATTGGTGTATAGGAATGCTTGTGATTTTTACACATTGATTTTGTATCCTGAGACTTTGCTGTAGTTGCTTATATGCTTAAGGAGATTTTGGGCTGAGACCATGGGGTTTTCTTTATTTTATTTTATTTAGTTTTTTTTTTTTTTTTTTTTTGAGACAGTCTTGCTCTGTCACCCAGGATGGAGTGCAGTGGCTTGATCTCAGCTTACTGCAAGCTCCACCTCCCAGGTTCACGCCATTCTCCTGCCTCAGCCTCCCAAGTAGCTGGGACTACAGGCGCCTGCTGCTACGCCTGGCTAATTTTTTGTATTTTTAGTGGAGATGGGTTTCACCATGTTAACCAGGATGGTCTTGATCTCCTGACCTCGTGATCCACCAGCCTCGGCCTCCCAAAGTGCTGGGATTACAGGCGTGAGCCACCGCACCCGCCCTTCTTTGTGGTTTTATCTACCTTTGGTCTTTGATGTTGGTGACCTACAGATGGGGTTTTGGTGTGGATGTCCTTTTTGTTGACGTTCATGCTATTTCTTTCTGTTTGTTAGTTTTCCTAACAGACCCCTCAGCTACAGGTCTGTTGGAGTTTGCTGGAGGTCCACTCCAGACCCTGTTTGCCTGGGTATCACCAGTGGAGGCTGCAGAACAGCAAATATTGCTGCCTGATCCTTCCTCTGGAGGCTTTGTCCCAGAGGAGCACCCACCTGTTTGAGGTGTCTGTCAGCCCCTACTGGGAGGTTTCTCCCAGTCAGGCTACATGGGGGTCAGGGACCTGCTTGAGGAGGCAGTCTGTCCATTCTCGGAGCTCAAACGCCCTGCTGAGAGAACCACTGCTCTCTTCAGAGCTGTTAGACAGGGACGTTTAAGTCTGCTGAAGCTGTCTGTTGCCTTTTGTTCTACTATGCCCTGCCCACAGAGGTGGAATCTATAGAGGCAGTAGGCCTTGCTGAGATATGGTGGGCTCTGTCCAGTTGGTGCTTCCTGGCCTCTTTGTTTACACTGTGAGCTACTCAAGCCTCAGCAATGGTGGATGCCCCTCCCCCTGCCAAACTCCAGGGTCCCAGGTTGATCTCACACTGCTGCGCTAGCAGTGAGCAAGGCTCCATGGGTGTGGGACCCGCCGAGCCAGGCATGGGAGGGTATCTCCTGGTCTGCGAGTTGCGTAGACTGTGGGAAAAGTGCAGTATTTTGTTGGGAGTGTACTGTTTTGCTAGGTACAGTCTGTCATGGCTTCCCTTTGCTAGGAAAGGGAAATCCCCTGACCCCTTGTGCTTCCTGGGTGAGACAACACCCTGCCCTGCTTTGGTTTGCCCTCTGTAGGCTGCAGCCACTGTCCAACCAGTCCCAGTGAGATGAACCAGGTACCTCAGTTGGAAATGCAGAAATCACCTGTCTTCTGTGTTGATCTCGCTGGGAGCTGCAGACTGGAGCTGTCCCTATTCGGCCATCTTGGAAGCAACCCCCCTGTTTTTCTTAATCTTATTAAAAAACAGAAAAAGCCTGTTAGTTGTAGGGAACATAAGACTACAACTAAGTTTGGAGACATATATATATATATATATATATAAAATATTATGTATATATAATGTAATATATAATATGTTTAGATAGAATTTTTATTTATATATACTATATATACATATATACTATATATACATATATACTTATATATAGACATATGTATATACTAATATATATATACTGGGAAATGTTGAGAGAATATTATTCTCAAATATATCCAACTGATTTTGAGAATAATATTCTCTTAGCATTCCCTGGTATGATATTTTATTATAAATTTGTTAAACATTGAAGAAAGACTAACTGAATGTTCAAAACTTCAGCATAGTGATGGAACTGCCCACTTGTGGCACAAACGGTGGTTTGACTGCCAGCATCTGTTCCAGTCTCTCTGTAGTGTGCCTTCCTGTACTGCAGAGGCTGGAAGGCTAAATATTTCATTTCCCAGAAAACCTTGCACCTGGAGATTCCCATGTGGTTTAGTTTCTGCCAATCAGGAGCACCTGCAGGAGACTTAAATTTGGAAATATAACATCCACTTGCTAGTATTGGGTGGGGTGGGTTCAGGAGGCTGTGGTCCTGGTGGCAGCTTTCTGTCCCTGGGTTATGGCTATTGTGGTGTGATCCTTGGCACAACTTCTTGGTTACAGCAGTGGTAAGATGTTCCTTAGCAGGGCAATTCTGTGGCTGTGTTTTGGAAGTCATTCCTGCTCCTCAGGCCCTTCCAACAATTTTTTAAGAACCTAACTCCTAGCACTAAATCCATTCCTAGATAAAGTGGTGCTAGAAATGTTTCTGTTATTCACAGTTGAGTACTGACTGATTCAATTCCTCCCACCTCTGACTTTTAGCATGTTTTCTTTAGCCTTATAAATTTTAAGATTTGGGGTGATTTTGGAGTAAATAGTCATTTTTTCTCAAATAGGAGTTATACACTAAAATAACAGAAATTTCTCTTTTTTCTGGATCTACTCAAGATAGGAACAAATCACCTTCCCTCTGAAGCACATAACATGAACAAAATTCCAGAATATTGAAGGCCTTGGAGTTGAATTTTATAAATACCTTTTCTTTTCTTTTTCCTTTACCTTAAACCTGTTATTTGTGTGTTTGTAAGGGACAATTTATCTAAAATGTAAAGGATTAGCACTTGTGGCTGGAAATAAACTAATTTCCTAAGACCTGCTATAGGTTAGTAAAGATAAACGGAAGACTTTCATTCTTCATTAAGTTATCTACATTAACTTACTTAGGAGGTAGAGTAAAATATTTTAACTGCCTTAACGAGCTTAGAAATTGTTGTGTGGCCACTTGAAGTAACTTAGAAAAATATTATTTAGCATATTATTATGGAATTTTGACAGGTTAGTAACCATCAAACATAAAGAAATGTTTACATTGTTAATAATTCTACATGTACAAAACTATTTACATCTATTCTTTTTTTAAAAAATTTTGAATGACTGAACTCAAATATGCAGAATAACCATGAGAGACCTAACTATTATGATGACATTTAGTATTGCATCATTGTTAGACTCAGACATTTTTATTTTCTTAAAGCCGAAAATAAAAAATTCTATCTAAATATTAAGGATTTTAACATCAAATGAATTGAAAATTGGCCTCCAGCTCCATTATTACAATTCAATACATTGATTGTTTAAAAAACATTAGCATTCCCTTTAAATATGGCACTGTTTACTTTGAGGAATAAGTATTTGCAGCCTTATTGTGACTTCCCCATAAGTGCTTTCCTTGCAGCACCTAAGACATTGCTTTATACAGACTAAAAACTGAGTTGTCTTAAAAGATATATTAAATAATGAGCTGATTATGGATGACAGCTTATAAGCAGTTCAATTTTAGTTTTTCAGTTGTAAATTTTCTTTTCAAATCTCTAAAACTGCTTTATATACAGAGGTAGGTAATCAAAGGTAAGAAATCTTTATAACCTGCAGGGTAATGTGAGTCATGCAGATGCCTCACTTCTTCCTTCTGTGTTGTCCTCAATGATCAGGAGTTTTCTATTTTGTATATGAATGTTTCTATGCTGTACTCTTGGGCTGAAGTGATCCTCCCGCCTCAGCATCTCAGCATCCTGAGTAGCTGGGATGAGAGGTGTATGCTAACATGCCCGGTTAAACTTTGCTTGTTTTATTTTTTGCAGGAATGAGGTCTTGCTAAGTTGTCCAGGTTAGTGTAGAACTCCTGGCCTCAAGTGATCCTCCTGTCTCAGGCTTCCAAGGTGCTGAGATTACAGGCATGGGCCACTGTGCCCTGCAAGATACTTAATATTAACTCACACACATTATGTTGTTTAAACATGGCTTATATGCTATGCTACATGAAACATTTAATCAAGCTCAAGTATTCCTCTATTATCAAATATGTGAATGTGTCCAATTTTTTTCCTGCTATGAATAGGGTGAAAAGTCTTAATTTTGGGGTTAATTTTTGTTAATTTTCCTCAAAGTGAAATTAACAAGTCAGTGGGCATGAACCATTTTATTCATTATTTTATCAATTATTATTTATTTCTTAATTTATGTCAGAAATCGTGTTCACTGCTGGGCATATGGTGGTGATTACTAAAAAATAAAAAAAAGGTTTTTGCCCTTAATTTTGTAGGTCTCGTCACACATGCCAGGTTGCTCTCCAGAGAGTGAACAATTTACAAAACACTCAACCATTCTCATTCCCTCCAACTTTACCAGCATTGGTTATAAAATTTTATTTCCTTTTTTCTAGTTTAATAACTATGTCATGGCACCTGAAAATTATTTTGATTAGCAATTGTTTAGTTGCAAGTAAAGTATGCATTTCTTCAAAAATCATCAATTTATTCATCTTTTCTCTTTTGTTTTAATAGGATAATTGGTAAATTATTTTCCCTTTTATTAAATAGGAATTTCTCTTTTTTCTCTAGTTTCTTAGAATTCTACTTTGAGTTTTAAATAGACAGTAATCAGACATAGTAGAAGAATAAAGTTTGACAATTCTAATAAATACCCTTCTTGGAATAGGAAATAGAATGAATTTAAAGACATTAAAGCAATCATAATAAAGTTGGCTTAAATGATTAAAAATCTCCATGAGCACAGATAGCATTTTTGCTTATCCATGAATATATAACACTGATTTTTCAACAAACATAGCTAGAAGAAATAGAGCATAATAAGGTAATTAATGAGTCCTTTAGGAAACAAAGCTACATTAAACACATTTTTATTTACTTAAGAAAAAAACAACAACAAAAAAAGAAAAAACCTCAAAGCAAAAGTGATCTTTATCAAATCATCACTGAATAGACTTCTTCTTCAGGAGCTTACAGAGACATTTTGAATTAAAAAAACCTCTTGGTCTGACAGTAACTTAAGCAGGTATCCTGATTCATTAACAACAATGTCACAGCTGCAGCACTAACATAACCACCAAGCAACTTTAGATTGTTGGTTCAGCTGAGACAGCTCAGCTTGTAAATCAGATCTACCCTGGCTAGCTTTGATTGAGTCAGCACCTCTCCTTCCTAGAGCTTCAAAGGCTTTCCTAGGAGTCTTTCCTATCAGTCATGCGCCCTTCGGCTTCCTCTCTCAGGAACTCTCCTCTGGTAGGTTTTGTTTTGTATTCTAAGGGAAAAGATTGAATATGGAAATTCTTTGGAGGGTTGGGGGTGCAAAACACCACACAAAAATAAGCAACAACAAAACTCACAAAACTTGGCCCGTAACAGAAGTTCTTTTTTTTTTTTTTTTAATTTTGGAAACCTGCAAAATGGCATTTGAGTTATTTCTTTTCTCTCTCAAGAGTTTCTTTTTCTGCTAACTTGTAGATTTCCTCACTCAATCTCTCTCTCTCCGGGGCCCAAACACATACACAGACACACAGACACACACACACACACCCACAGTTGATGTGTTGATGTGATGGTATTGAAACTGATACAATCTTTAAAAATAAATTCCTAGAACTTAATGAAATTACTGTTATTTGATCATTGGTTAATCCAAGACAAAGTCAAAAATCTATCTTCCTTCAATAGGAAACTTCATAAATGTATAAATTCTGTAAACCGGAAAGTGACTGAGGCAGGTCTTAATTGATTAGACGTTTCTTTAGCCAAGTTGAGAGGACGTGCTTGGGAAAAAACACAAATCACAGGAGCACCTGTGACCTATGCTTTTTCCAAAGGGGATTTTGGGAACTGCAATATGTAAAGGGAAAGGAGCAAGCAGGAGGGGAAAAAAAGAAGGGAATTTAGGCAGTGAGGTTCTCATTAGCTTCAGTACATCTACATTTTACATGTGAAAAGAGAGAGTAGAGGAAAAGTTAATTATGCGTTGTCATGCTCAGTAAATCTATATTTAACTTTTTAAAAATTTAAATAGGTTTATGGGGGACAGGTGGTGTTTGGTTACATGAATAAGTTCTTTTTTTTTTTTTTTTTTTTTTGAAGCAGAGTCTCACTCTGTAGCCCCTGCTGGAGTGCAGTGGAGTGATGTTGGTGATCTGCCTCCCAGGTAAAGCAATTCTCGTGCCTCAGACTCCTGAATAGCAGGGACTACAGGCCTGCACCACCACACCCAGCTAGGTTTTGTATTTTTAGTAGAGATGGGGAGTTGCCATGGTGGCCAGGCTGGTCTCAAACTCCTGACCTCAAGTGATCCACCTGCCTTGGCCTCCCAAAGTGCTGGGATTACAGGCATGAACCACTGTGCCTGGCCCATGAATAAGTTCCTTAGTAGTGATTTCTGAGATTTTGGTGGACCCACCACCTGAGCAGTGCACACTGTACCTAATGTGTAGTCTTTTATCCCTCACCCCCTCCTACCCTTTCTCCCAAGTCCCCAAAGTCCAGTGTGTCATTCTTATGCCTTTACATCCTCATATCTTAGCTCCCGCTTAAGAGTGAGAACATAACGATGTTTGGTTTTTCACTCCTGAGTTACTTCACTTAGAGTAATGGTCTCCGATTCCATCCAGGTTGCTGCAAATGCTATTATTTCATTCCTTTTTGTGGCTGAGTAATATTACATAATATATACACTACATTTTCTTTGTCCAGTCATTGATTGATGGGCATTTGGGCTGGTTCTGTATTCTTGCAATTGTGAATTGTGCTGCTATAAACATGTGTGTGTAAGTATCTTTATCCTATAATGACTTCTCTTCCTCTGGGTGGATACCCAGTAGTGGGATTGCTAGATCAAATGGTAGATCTACTTTTAGTTCTTTAAGGAATATCCACACTGTTTTCCATAGTGGTTGTACTAGTTTACGTTCCCACCAACAGTGTGAAAGTGTTCCCATTTCACCACATCCATGCCAACATCTATTATTTTTTGATTATGGCCATTCTTGCAGGAGTAAAGTGGTATTGCACTGTGGTTTTGCTTTGCATTTCCCTGATAATTACTGATGTTGAGCATTTTTTCATGTTTTTTGGCCATTTGTATATCTTCTTTTGAGAATTGTCTATTCATGTCTGTAGCCCACTTTTTGATGAAATTGTTTTTTTTTTTCTTGCTGATTTGAGTTCTTTGTAGATTCTGGATATTAGTCTATTCTTGGAAGTATAGCTTGAGACAGTTTTCTCCCAATCTATGGGTTGTCTGTTTGCTCTGCTGATTTATTTCCTTTGCTGTGCAGAAACTTTTTAGTTTAAGTAAGTCCCATCTATTTATCTTTGTTTTTATTGCATTTGCTTTTGGGTTCTTGGTCATGAAATCTTTGCCTAAGCCAATATCTAGAAGAGTTTTTCTGATGTCATCTTCTAGAATTTTTATGGTTTCAGGTCTTAGATTTAAGTCTTTGATCAATTTTGAGTTGATTTTTGTATAAGGTGATAGATGAGGATCCAGTTTCATTCTTCTACATGTGGCTTGCCAATTATCCCAGCACTGTTTGTTGAAGAGGGTGTCATTTCCCCACTTTATATTTTTGTTTGCTTTGTTGAAAATCAGTTGGCTGTAAGTATTTGGCTTTATTTCTGGGTTTTCTATTTTGTTCCATTGGTCTATATGCCTATTTTTATACCAGTATCATGCCATTTTGACAATTATGGCCTTATAGTATAGTTTGAAGTCAGGTAATGTGGTGCCTCCAGATTTGTTCTTTTTGCTTAGTCTTGCTTTGGCTATGTGGGTTCCTTTTTCATTCCATATGCATTTTAGGATTGTTTTTTCTAGGTCTTTGAATAATGATGATGACATTTTGATGGGAATTGCATTTAATTTGTAAATTGCTTTTGGCAGTATGGTCGTTTTCACAATATTGCTTCTACCCATCCATGATCATGGGATGTGTTTCCATTTGTTTGTGTTGTCTGTGATTCCTTTCAGCAGTGTTTTGTAGTTTTCTTTGTAGAGCTGTTTCACCTCCTTGATTAGGTATATTCCTAACTATTTTATTCTTTTGCAGCGATCGTAAAAGGAGTTGAGTTCTTGATTTGATTCTCAGCTTGGTCACTGAGTTGGATCAGGCTGATTTTATTGATTTGGGCCCACCAAGTAGGGACTTTGCATTTAATGTTGCAGCTCAGAGAGTTAAAAAAGGTTCTAATAATTTATTTGCTTGGTTAGCTGAAATATAGATTAAAAGATGGCCCGCTATGAGGGAGCTGGAAATGCCTGATCTCTCTTGGTTTAATGTAGAGGAAAGGATCCAAAGGCTTAGGGAGATTGGGATGGTGGAGTGGGTTATTCACTTTATACCTACTCATCCCAGCCGAGAGGGTCCAGAATATATATCCCTGGCCAATGGCTTGCAAAATAGATTCATGAGGGCAGCATCTGCATCTTTGAAGAGCCCTGTAATTGCTCTTCTCTGTATGTCAGATCTAACAGTGGGAACTGCAGTCACTCAACTACAAAATTTACATACAATGGGAATCATTAGATCCTGAGGTGGCAGGGGCCAAGTGGCAGCACTCAACTGTCAAAGGCAAGGTGGGCGTAGCTACCATAATGGACAGCAGAGGTAAAGCAGCAATCAGAATAGTCTGACTCATGTAGAGCTCTGGCATTGGCTAATTAATCATGGTGTTCCTAGAAGTGAAATTGATAGGAAGCCTACTGCATTTCTACTTAAATTATACAAACAGAAAACTTCTAGGTCGAATGGACAAAAGATTAATTTGAGTTATAAAAACAGAGGATCATGGCCCCTCAATCAACTTCCAGACTTGAGCCAGTTTACAGACCAAGAACCCCTTGAATAAAGGGGAGGGTGGGTCCCCTTGAGGAAGGACCCCACTACATTACTGACAATTTATACAGTGAATCTTTCTCCCATACTTCCTAAAGGGGACCTCCAGCCTTTTACCATGGTAACTGTGCATTGGGGAAAGGGAAATGATCAGATATTTTGGAGACTACTGGACACAGGCTCTGCTGACATTGATTCCAGGGGATCCAAAACATCATCGTGGTCCTCCAGTTAAAGTAGGGGCTTATGGAGGTCAGGTAATTAATAGAGTTTGAGCTCAGACCTGACTTACAGGGGGTCCAGTGGATCATTTACCCAGTGCCAGAATGCATAATTGGCATAGACATAGTTAGCAGCTGGCAGAACCCCTGCTTTGGCTCCTTGACTAGTACGGTGAGGGCTATTATGGTGGGAAAGGCCAAATTGAAGCCTTTAGAGCTACCTCTACCTAGACAAATAGTAAATCAAAAACAATATCACATCCCTGGAGAGATTGCGGAGATTAGTACCACCATCAAGGACTTGAAAGATGCAGGGGTGGTGAAACCCATCACACCCCTATTCAACTATCCCATTTGGCCTATGCAGAAGACAAATAGATCTTGGAGAATGACAGTGGATTATTGTAAGCTTAACCAAGTAGTGACTCCAATTGGAGCTGCTGTACCAGATGTGGTTTCACTGCTTGAGCAAATTAACACATCTCCTGGTACCTGGTATGCAGCCACTGACTTGGCATATGCCTTTTTCTCCATTGCTTTCCATAAGGCCCACCAGAAACAATTTGTCTTCAGCTGGAAAGGCCAGCAATAAACCTTTGCTCTCCTACCTCAGGGGTATATTAACTCTCTGGCTTTGTGTCACAATTTTATTAGGAGAGAACTTAATCGCTTTTCACTTCTGCAAGATATCCCACTGGTCCATTACATTGACAACATTATGCTGATTGGATCCAGTGAGTAAGAAGTAGCAAACACAATGGACTTATTGGTGAGATATTTGTGTGCCAGAGGATGGGAAATAAATCTGACTAAAATTCGGGGACTTTCTACCTCAGTAAAATTTCTAGGGGTCCAGTGGTGTGGGGCCTGTCGAGATATTCCTTCTAAGGTAAAGGATAAGTTATTGCATTTGGCCCTTCCTACAACAAAGAAAGAGACACAATGCCTAGTGGGCCTATTTGGATTTTGGAGGCAACACATTCATCATTTAGGTGTGTTACACTGGCCTATTTATTGAGTGACCTGAAAGGCTGCCAGTTTTCAGTGGGGTCCAGAACAGGAGAAGGCTCTGCAACAGGTCCAGGCTGCTGTGCCACTTGGGCTGTAGGACCCAGCAGATCCAATGGTGCTCGAGGTGTCAGTGGCAGATAGGGATGCTGTTTGGAGCATTTGGCAGGCTCTCATAGGTGAATCACAGCAGAGGCCTCTAGGATTTTGGAGCAAGTCTCTACCATCTTCTGCAGATAACTACTCTCCTTTTGAGAGACAGCTCTTGGCCTATTACTGGGCTTTGGTGGAAACTGAACGTTTGACTATGGGTCATCAAGTCACCATGCTACCTGAACTGCCTGTCATGAACTAGGTGCTTTCTGACCCATCTAGCCATAAAGTGAGTCATGCACAGCAGCATTCCATCATCAAGTGGAAGTGGTAGATGTGTGATCTGGCTCGAGCAGGTCCAGAAGGCACAAGTAAGTTACATGAGGAAGTGGCTCAAATGGCCATGGTCTCCACTCCTGCCACCCTGCATTCTCTCCCCCAGCCTTCACCAATGGCCTTATGGGGAGTTCCCTATGATCAGTTGACAGAGGAAGAGAAGACTAGGGCCTGGTTCGCAAATGGTTCTGCATGATATGCAGGCACCACCCAAAAGTGGAGAGCTGCAGCACCGCAGCCGCTTTCTAGGACATCCCTGAAGGACAGCAGTGAAGGGAAATCTTCCCAGTGGGCAGAACTTCGAGCAGTGCACCTGGTTGTGCACTTTGCATGGAAGGAGAAATGGCCAGATGTGTGATTATATACTGATTCATGGACTGTAGCCAATGGTTTGGCTGGATGGTCAGGGACTTGGGAAAATGCATGATTGGAAAATTGGTAACAAAGAAATTTGGAGAAGAGGTATGTGGATGGACCTCTCTGAGTGGTCAAAAACTGAAGATATTTGTGTCCCATGTGAGTGCTCACCAACGAGTGACCTCAGCAGAGGAGGAGTTTAACAATCAAGTGGATAGGATGACCCGTTCTATGGACACCACTCAGCCTCTTTACCCAGCCACCCCTGTCATCGCCCAATGGGCTCATGAATAAAGTGGCCATGGTGGCAGGGAGGGAGGTTACTCATGGGCTCAGCAACATAGACTTCCACTCACCAAGGCTGACCTGGCTATAGCCACTGCTGAGTGCCCAATTTGCCAGTAGTAGAGACCAACACTGCCCTCGATATAGCACCATTTCTTGGGGTGATCAGCCAGCTACCTGGTGGCAAGTTGATTATATTGGACCTCTTCCATTATGGAAAGGGCAGAGACTTCTCCTCACTGGAATAGACACTTACTCTGGATATGGGTTTGCCTATCCTGCACACAGTGTTTCTGCCAAGACTACCATCCTGGACTCATGGAATGCTTTATCCACCATCATAGTATTCCACACAGCATTGCCTCTGACCAAGGCACTCACTTTACAGCTAAAGGCCGGGCGTGGTGGCTCACACCTGTAATCCCAGCACTTTGTGAGGCCGAGGCGGGCGGATCACGAGGTCAGGAGATCGAGACCATCCTGGCCAACATGGTGAAACCCCATCTCTACTAAAAATATAAAAATTAGCTGGGTGTGGTGACGCATGCCTGTAATCCCAGCAACTTGAGAGGCTGAGGCAGGAGAATCACTTGACCAAGGGAGCTGGAGGTTGCAGTTAGCTGAGATTGCACCATAGCACTCCAGTCTGGTGGCAGAGTGAGACTCTGTCTCAAAAAAAAAAAAAAAAAAAAAAGGAAAAGAAAAAAAAGAAAAGTGCAGCAGTGGGTTCTTGCTCATGGTATTCACTGGTCTTACCATGTTCCCCATCATCCTGAAGCAGCTGGATTGATAGAATGGTGGAATGGCCTTTTGAAGTCACAATTATAACCCCAACTGGGTGACAATACTTTGCAGGGCTGGGGCAAAGTTCTCCAGAAGGCCATGTATGTTCTGAATCAGCATCCAATATACGGTACTCTTTCTCCCATAGTCAGGATTCACCGATCCGTGAATCAAGGGTGGAAATGGAAGTGGCACCATTCACTATCAACCCTAGTGATCCACTAGTAAAATTTTTGCTTCCTGTTCCCATGACATTATGTTCTGCTGGCCTAGAGGTCTTAGTTCCAGAGGGAGGGACACTGCCACCAGGAGACACAACAATTATTCATTAAACTGGAAATTAAGATTGCCACCTGGACACTTTGGGCTCCTTCTACCTTTAAGTCAACAGGCTAAGAAGGGATTTACAATGTTGACTGTGGTGATTGACCCAGGCTATGAAGACAAAATCAGTCTAGTACTCCACAATGGAGGTAAGGAAGAGTACACATGAAATACGGGAGATCCATTAGGGCATCTCTTAGTATTACCATGCCCTATGATTAAGGTTAATGGAAAACTACAACAGCTCAATCCAGGAAGGACTATGAATGGTTCAGACCCTTCAGGAATGAAGTTTTGGGTCACTCCACCAAGCAAAAAAAAAAAAAAAAACAAAAACCATGACCTGCTGAGGTGCTTGCTGGAGGCAAAGGGAATACAGAATGGGTAATAGAAGAAGGTAGTCATCAATACCAGATATGACCAGGTGACCAGCTGCAGAAACGAGGACTATAACTGTCATGAGTATTTCCTCCCTCTTTTGTTAAAAACATTTGTTCATGTATACACTTGTACTAAGAAAATATCTTCATTTTATTTCCTTTTCCTTTATCATGTGACATAAGATTTATTGACAGCATTTATTTATCAGCATTTAAGTATTGTTAACTTTTTAAAATAGTATTTGGGTTGGGGATTGATGCATTTCCAGTTTTATGAAGGATAGTTGTATTATGTTAGGTGTAATTATGACCTCATTATTGTCTTTATTTGAAGATTATGTATGATCTCAGGAGATACGTATGGGTTCAAGCTGACAAGGGGTGGACTTGTGATGGTTAATAACTGAGTGTCAACTTGATTGGATTGAAGGATACAAAGTATTAATCCTGGGCATGTCTGTGAGGGTGTTGCCAAAAGAGGTTAACATTTGAGTCAGTGGGCTGAAGAAGGCAGATCCGCCCTTAATCTGGTGGGCACAATCTAATCAGCTTCAAGCAAATGTAAAGTAGGTAGAAAATTGTGAAAAAGGCAAGATGTGCTTAGCCTCCCGGCCTACATCTTCTTCCATGCTGGATGCTTCTTGCCCTTGAACATCAGACTTCAAATTCTCCAGTTTTGGGACTCCGACTGGCTCTCCTTGCTGCTCAGCTTGATATATATATAGAGAGAGAGCCAATGATTTGCTCTCAGATATATATATATATATATATAATATGTTATATATATATCATAGATATATATTATATATTATATATAATAGTTATATATAATATATATCATAGATACATATAATATATATATATCTCCTATTAGTTTTGTCCCTCTAAGAGAATCCTGACTAATACAATGTTACTAGAACAACGGGGGTTGTAAAGTAATGAATCGGTTCCTTTGCTCTGTTTACTCATTCAATATTTCAGATGCATTTATTTAGTGATGACTGCTGGGCCCATACTGCTAGGATTTGTGAGAAAGACAAAATATTTGATATCTCTCTCTCTGTTACAGTCAAGTTGAGGAACACAAGACAGAAATCCATGGAATAACTTCAGAAAGATTCCAAGGCAAATACCTGATAGTCAAGAATGGGAAGAATTCTTAAGTGTGGTAGGAATTCAAAGTAAGAGAAAGGTGAAGAGGAGCATAGGTTATCTGGGCCTGGCAAGACTTCTTCAGGGAGACTTCCAGGGAATAAAGAACTCTAAGCAGCGAAGCTGTGTCAGGCATTGTACTCACTGTTAAACACATATTAGGAACTGGATTAGAAAAGATAATAAATGTGTAGGCTTGTCCAAAGGTCTCGTATGACCTTTAGTTAGTACACTGATGTTTCCATTTGCTGTACTGTACCCTAGAGACTTTAACTGATTCCATGATGCTTCCCTAGGTGGCTAATGTATGACCTTATGGGTGTTTAGGTATCTTGAGATACTGCCTCACTGAATTCTTCTTGATTATGTAATTAATCTCCTTATACTTGTCAGTAACTTTTTTGGGTGGAGATAAAGGAAAGGCAAAAAATGTTTATTGTATCAGGGCTTGTTCTAGAATTTCCAGAATGTGTAGAAAATAATACTGTAATCTAACCAAGAAACCACAACGGTCCTCTTGACACACCCAATATTCATGATTCTCACTGAAAGGAGATTGTTTTTTCTAGTCCTAGCTATCAAGGAGAGAAATTATATGGCCTAGTCATTTAACTATTGCATAAAGGACCAACTCAAAGAACGTAATAAAACAATGGAATAAATCAAGGAGAGTTTTAGGGCTGTGTTTTGCATTGAAAAATGAATATGAATAAGTTTAAGCAAGGTTCTTCTCCACTAGACTTTTAAAAAATGAATAATAGAACTTCCTTGTAGTTTGTCATGAATACAAGTTACATACAAATGTCAGAAGAGGAGAAAAGCAAGTATGTAATTCAAGTTTTAGTATTACTTTTTAAAGTATATGACTTGTCAGGATAGGACAGACCAAAATATTGAGTTACCAGTTCCATAAAATGAGAATACTATAGTTTTCTGATGTGCAAAATACCAGTAGATACTTAAAGAAAGAGGAAAAAGATAATGATACCGCTAGGTCTTTAAAAGTAAAATGGACTCATTTCCTAAGATTAGGAGGAGTCACATAAGAAGGCAAAGTTCATTGCGTGCTGTAAGCGTTCCATATTTCAACCGTAAGATATTTTATTCTTAGCCCATATGCAAAAATGCGCTGTCATTTATGATATTCAACAGTATAGGAATGGAATGGAAACAATGTAATTAGGGATCTCTGTGTTACTTGTAAATCACTGGCATGCTAGCCAATGATTTGCTCTCAGCTGGGAATAAAATTCTTGGAACTGAAATCCGTACATCACTCCTCCTCTATTTCCACTTTCAGGGTTGTGTCATTCTCAATTCTTCCTATCTTTATCAGAGAACACTCTAAACCCTGAAGCATCTGATAGTTTAGTGAGGCTTATTAAAATGTCTAGACCCACCTAAAAAAGCCAAAGTATTGCATAAGTTGGCAGTTTATATGCTTTCTTCTACCCTTCTCAGTTTTTCATGCATATAAATATACCCTTCCAGATTGCAAGTCTTCTGGGGGCAGAGACTATATTTCTTTTTACTTCCCTCCTTCTTGCCATCAGTGTGGCACTTGCTCTTTTATCCTTCTCCACAATGTCCTCCCTAATTCAGAAGATACAGATTATTCTTAATATTCACTGCAAAACTCTTGGGGAATTAAATTGACAATTTCTCTAACTATAGAAAGGAAAAATCTGTACCAACAAATTTGCTGGTACATCTGCACTCTTTGGTTCATTCGTTGTGCATTTGCATTTTGTGAACTTTTTTTTTCTTCACGGAGGAAGACAAACTACAAATGAAAGGGTAAAGCTGAGGAATATTAGGGCTCATAGCTGTAGGCTACCCCTAAACCTTTGTGGGAAGGATTTTGCAGGCAAGTCAGGTAGAATCCTGAGGGAGCAATTTCAGGGCAGAGAAAGGCAAAATGAATCCCATTCAGGTGAACAGAGAAATATTTATTCATTAACACGTAAGTTAGGGGGAAGAGGAAGTAGAAGAGGCTAGAGACCTCTGAAGAAAGGAAATAGTTATAGATTCCTAGAAAGGTATATTGTAGGAGAATCTGAAGTTGAAAGTACCAGCCGAGGGCATTGTATTGCTTCCTCTTGAGGAAAAGAGGCCTAAGGTTCAATTCATTTGTTTTGGACTAATAACAAAAAGGCTCCCAGAGCAACCCTATGATTTTAAATATGAAGAAAACAAGTCCATGGAAGGAAAATCGAGCTACAGTATGTGACCACTGGTGTCCTAAGTAACATTAAATTACAAATCAATGAGTGACTTGAAAGGAGATTAAAATTTGTGTTTGTTGGTCTATTTTTAAGCCTTTCTTTTATAAGGCTAGGAAATAAGGTTATGCAAAGTTTAGCTAGCTTTTTTGTAAGATAATCTAAAAGCACCTTTTCCACCTTCTGTTCTCAGAATTGGCAGTGAAAAATTGTTCTGATCACAGTTTCTTGAAGTATAATTACTTTGTCAAAAGAAAATATAATTAGAACTATTTTAAAATGTGCTTTAATTGTATTTAAAGATTTGATAATTTGTTCATGTATAAAACGTTCTGTTAATTTAGCAACAAGCAGCAGTAGTGAAGTCAGGAAATGATCTGACAGTTTTTCTCTTTCCTGTTTTAAAAATACCATCTATTCTACCCTTTTGTCTATTCAAAGCAACATAGTCAATTTCAGCAGTGGATTGAATTAAATGCTTGACACAGCTTTATGAGCATCAGGTCCATTTATTTCCTCTGTCCCACTGCATTTTTTCACACATCTCATACCATAACTGAGGCAGAATAACAACAATATGTCCAATACACCCCTTCAGATCTCTTCATTCATAAACTTAATTAGCATAAATCTGTTTCTTCTTTCTCATCCTTGCCCTGAAAACTCTGGAAATTCCCTCCTTTCTTCTACTATTCTTATTTATCACTTAAAAAATCTCTTCTATTTGGCAGCAGTTTGATAGTTTGAATTCCCCCATGAAAGGTAAGTTTGTGTCATATTGCCAACATGCAGATTTGGATCAATAAATCAAAGCTTTTTGGAATAAAATATTTCTTAGAAGTGAAAGGGGCTCCTTATTCACAATCCATAAAACTACATAAAATACTGGGTTTCAAAAAAACTCAGAGACACCAAGTTTTAGAATTGGGTAGAAAACAAATGTGAAGAGTTAATTATTCTTGGTTCATATCATCTAAGATTAGAATTGTTAGCACCAAAAGAAATAGACGACTTTCTCCTCTTTTTCTATTGAGTGTGCTCTTCCTAGTCCCCACATTTGTCCTCTCTGGGACTTGGGCAATAGATGAGGGCTGGATCTAAGAACGTGTGCTCTTTGGGAGGGACTTACAGGACTGATAAGAAGTGGAGGCACTGAAGTAAGATGCCTGGACCTTGAATCTCAGTTCACTTACAGTTTATTTAGCCGCACCAAACTTCAGTTTCTCTAACATATAACGTAAGAGTAATGATAGTACCTATCTTTTTTGGTTGTTGTGAAGCATTTTGTAGTAGTCCGTTCTCACACTGCTAATAAAGACATACCTGAAACTGGGTAATTTATAAAGGAAAAAGGTTTAATTGGCTCACAGTTCAGCATGGCTGGAGAGGTCTTAGGAAACTTACAATCATGGTGAAAGGGGAAGCAAACACGTCCTTCTTCATTTAGTGGCAGGAAAAAAAGTGTCAAGCAAAAAAGGAAAAAGCCACTTATAAAACCATCAGATCTAATGAGAACTCATTGTCACAAGAACAGCATGAGGCCCTGCTGGGTCCCCACTACACATGAGAATTATGGGAACTACAATTCAAGATGAGATTTAGGCAGGGACACAGCCAAACCATATCACATTTAGAGTTTCTAGTTATTACTGTTACCATGAACGATTAAATACTGCCTAGCCAAATGTTTCAAACATATGAGGAACTAAGATGGATCCTCTGGGACTGGAATATTTTCTCCTAGAATTCAACTTCTGATTAATTGATAGTGACGCTTAGTTAAAATCACATAAATTTCTAGTTAATTTTATTCTCCTCTCTCCCTTCAACCACTTTCTAATTGAAATAAATTCTGCAATGGTCATTTTCTAATTTCACACTTGAAGTGAAAATATGTATATGAATTATTTGGATAAAATATAATTTTCTTATTACTGAATTTTGTTGTGTGATCTGAATTACTAGTTAAGGTCAGAGTATCTGGAAGACCACAAAAATATATGTGAAGAATATAAATTTCAATCTCTCATTCTAAGTCTTTTTATCACCATGGTCTGATATTGATTTGCAGAAGTGGAATGGATGGAAAAAAGAATGAAAATCCATTTAGATAATTAAAATAATTGAGCAGAAGAAAGAAATTCAATGTTGGCTTCAGTTGCAATGCAGTAATGAATTCTCATTGTTTAGCATGAAATTGACAAAGAATAGGATGTTCTTCCTATAGTGTTTTATTTCATCTTAAACATTGGCATTTAAGTCATTTATTGACCATACTTCTTATATTCTTCAGGTTTAAAAAAATTTAAATTGCAAAATAGATTCAGTTTTGTACCAAATTATAATGACACCAAGTACATTTATGAATAACTAAAAGTATTTGTTTTATCTTATTGAATAATGGTAGATCTTTGAAAGTCTGTTTGAATTATTTTCATCTGATTTCTAAATATGAATATTCTAACCAGGTAACATTGTAGAAACTGCACTTTAGTTTTTTAAGGGGGCATGATACCCTTACCTGGCATTGAAAGCAGACTTCTTAGAAATAAATGAAAATGCTTTCCTATGTAACTATGTAAGCTTCCAAATGATGCAGACCAGTGAATTGGTTATGGGGATGACCTTGAATAGGAAAAACTAAAAATGAATGCTTAGATATAATCCTTTTTGGAATAAAGAATATTCATAGAAGTAGGTTTGACTCAACACCTTTAGCTTTGGCTAAAGTGACAGTGTTTGGCCAAAGTGACAGAAAGTATGCAAACTGGAATTATAAATGGTTTTTAAAAAACCACAAAAGCAAAGGATATCTTCATGTTTGACCATTCTGACTATTGACAGAGCTCTCATGATTGACTGGGATTGTCAGTTTTATGGGACTAGCTAAATACTCATTGTTGACTGAAGGGAAGCAGTACATTGGTAAACATTCCAGGACCAAAAAGTTAATAATTTTGACTTGGTTTGAATTCCCAGAGGGAACATGGAACTGTTTTTCTTTATTTGAATTTGTAGCCTTAAGCTGAAGAAATGCAGCCTGCTGCAGTATACGTGTTATTAAATGCTATATCTTGCCTCAGACCACAATGTGACTATCATTTAAAGCTAACTATATGCTACATCTCATTGGGAAAATAACTTGTATAAGTCCTTAAGCAATCTCTAAAGGCAGTGGTTGTGTATAGACCATATGTCTTGCTAGTTGGGTTGAACAGAAGCAATATTTGCTATAATATCTTTTTTTTCTTTTTCTTTTTTGGTCAAAACTGAAGGGCAGACAATTTTTAAATATGTTTTTCTTCTCTGACAGCAACTGCTCAATGAACTGAAAAATCATTTTCATAGTAGTTCAGAATTATAGTATTCATTTCAAATTTAGCAAACATTTATTGGGGTCCTACACTATACCAAGCACATTGTTAAATACTTGGGGCTATAAAAGTGAATATGGCTCAGTCCAGTCTTAAAGGAGTTAAGAATATATGGGTGATATGGACTTCTAAAAACAAAACAAAAACAAACATGCTAAGCATAAGGTGGTTTGCTAGACTAAAGTAAACATTAAAGATGGAGGCTTGACTTAGTTGAGATAGATTTTTCTGCAGGCAGAGAAAGAGGAAAGGGGATTCCTATTCTTGAGGTATACAACGTGCCAAGGTATAGAGGTGTGACAGTTCATACCGCCAATAGGAAACAACGTGTAGTCCAACATGTAGCAAATTATAATGTAGCCTGTTCACCACTTTTGATACAATCCAAGGGCTTGGTCATCTTCATTGACTGCTTCCTACCTTTTCTTTTATGAGTCCTATAGTGTGTTGCCTATATAACCCCCTATATATTTAAAGGATGTAGAACTATAATCACTGAATGCTGGATTAGAAATTGATCTATGGTGTCACTCAGTTTTTTTGCTGGGATGCACCATTTGAGTTTATAAATGTTACAACATTCATTAAACACCTTGGAATTGAAGCTGCTGTTAATTTTTTCTAGTCAAAAAACTTCACTGGAGGATTGATTATGAAGTTGGGCTAAAGATTAAATCAGAGCCTTACTTTGGAGCACTGGCTGAAAAGTAGTGTAAGATTTCTGGCAGATAGCTTCAGCATGGAGGTTGAGCTTTTTTTATCTGTGTACCTTCCAAATATTGTGGTTCTTAGATCACAAACATAACCCATATCGTACCTATCAGAGAACACGTGTTCAACAAATATTTGAGAAAAGTATGAAGGGATATAGGAGAACACAGCATCTCCACTGGATCAGATAAAGCCACAAATCTCTGCTGAGACTGTTTACATTTTACAATGGAGATAAATGTCATGATCCTGAGTCCCTGTTCCGGAATAATAAAATATCCTCCCAGGCAGAATATGAAATCCAACACTAAATTCTGGTCTAGGGTGTGGAGTAGAGAGAGCTAACAATTCTGGTCTAGGGTGTGGAGTAGAGAGAGAGTAGAGAAAAGTTTTTAAGGAGTTGTTAGAAGTAGCTTGTTGTATAGTCCAATAATTGTTGATTATGAAAGTCACCAGCTTTTAGTTCCTGCTTGTGATTTTAATTAGTTTTAATGAATGTAAATCATGTGGTCCTGTACTTACCTGCTCAAGTTCATTACTCACTAGGTTATCTGCAGCTGGTTGTTTCAGGATTAACTGTCATGCTTAGAAAGAAGAGCTCTTGTTATTCCCAAAGCCTTAAGCAAGGGTGATTTGGGGAATGAAAGTTAGTCCACTCAGAGCATGTGGCTTCAATGCTTTGCTTGTATGTGGGGACCCCATAGGTGACGTGAGAGAAGACACATAGATGCTAAGTGGGCATAGACCCTGGATTTCATATGCAAAATAAACCCCAGAAATGCTTTACTAACATTTGATTTATTAGTATGTCAATGAGTACTTATTGGTTATAATTATGATTAAATTGGACTTTATTTTAAAAATTTAGGGGAGAGATGTAGGGTTTGAATTCAGTGTAACATATTGTGAGATTAGGTCCTGTTGTACTTTTGAATCACCTGGAGAGCTTTGAAAAATCCTAAATCCAGACCTCAACCTGGATCAGATTATAACTTCTAGGATTTCTGGTTTAGCAAGTCTGGTCTAGCAAGGCTGGGTCTCACTCATAATTTTTTGTTTAAAATTATATATGTCTTAAAGAAAAGTTGTAAGAACTTAAGTATACCTGCTACCTACTTTCATCCATTTTTAAGGTTTTGTCACATTTGCTTTATCATTTTCTCTTTTTATGTATCTTGATTTTTTTTTCTGAAATGTATGAAAGTAGACTGCATACAATATGCCTCTTTACCTAATGATTATTCAGTGTATATTTCCTAAGAATTAGAATGTTCTTTTACATAGCCAAATTACAATGATCAAATTCAGGAAAATTAACGAACATAGTTTTTAAATTAGTAGACTTTATTCTTTCTTATTATGGCAAAAAGTATTGTATCAATATACAGTACCTTAATCTGCAAACCAAATTCTAATTTTGTCAACTGACCCAATAAGTGTCTGTGATGTTTAATTTATGTGTCAGCTTGACTGGGCCAGGGGGTGCCCAGATACTTGTTCAGACATTCTGAGTATTTCTATTAGAGTGTTTTGGGATGAGATTAACATTTAAATCAGGAGACCTAGTACAGCAGATTGCCTTCCATAATGTGGGTGACACCATCCAATCAGTTGAAGGCCTGAATAGATCAAAAAGGCTGTTAACCCTCCCTCCCAGGTAAGAGATAATTCATCATGCCTGATGGTCTCTGAAATGGAATATTGACTTTTTCCTGCCATTAGATTAGAACTGAAACATTGGCTCTTCCTGGATCTTGAGTCTGCTGGCCTTCAGACTAGAGCTACACTATTGGCTCTCCTAGTTCTGCAGCTCGGTGACTACTCGTACTCTGCAGATCTTGGGACTTGCCAGCCTCCATTATTTCTATACAGGAACAGATTTATTATAAAGGATTGCCTACTGGTTCTTCTCTGGAGAACACTGACTGTACATATTCCTCCACAGGTTGTTGTTGTTGTTGTTGTTGTTTCCCCCCAGCACAGGATCCAGTCCAGGATTGTAGGCTGCGTTTAGATCCATATGTCTTTAGTCTTCTTTAAACTGGAACAGTTCCTCAGCCTTTCTTTGTCTTTCAGATCACTGACATTTTTTTTGAAGAACACAGGACGGTTATTTTACAGAATGTCTTTCTACTTGGGTATCTCTGATATTTCTTTATGATTACATTCAGGTTATGTATTTTTGGTGGAATACGTCATATGAGCTGTAATTTTTTCTCCTATCCAGAAGCACATTTTATTGGTGACATTAATTTTGATCTCTTGGTTAAGTTGTTGCCAGTCTTCCCACTGTACTGTTATTCCCATATTTTGTTTTGGAGCTAAGAAGTAATTTGTGGGAAGATACCTTAACATTTTTGTTCTTTTTAAAGTTTTCACCACTAGAATTAGCACCCACTGATGATTCTTGCCTAAGTCAATTTTTACAAGGATGGTTGTAAAATAGTGATTTTTCTAACTCGAAAGCTTTCCTTTCTTTATTAATTGACATTCTACTATAAGAAAGTTTCTTACTTTCCCATTTATTTGGCTATTTATTATCAATAAAGATCCAGGGATTCTTATTCAACTCAATGAGTTATAATGTATCACTCTTCATATTTATTTTGATAATAAAATTATTCTAGATTTGACCAGTGAGAGTCCCTTCAATTTGGCTTCTATATCTTCTTGTTATTCTCTTATAATTTTTAGCACTTATTTTTATTCTGGAACATGAAGATGTTTCTGATTCATTTCATGCCTTCCATGTCCCAGCCCTAGGATTTAACCATTTCTCCAAGGACCCCTGGTTCCTTTTAGTGGGGAAAGATATTTGGAAACCAAGGTCTGGGTGATATTGTATTTTATTAATAAAGTCAATCATTAGAGTGAGCATAGTAATGTATGATTATGGGAGCAGATATTGTGAAAACTAGAAAGTTGGAATAAAGTTGCTCATCAATTACTTAAACCAAAAAGGATGAACACATTTAATTAAGAAAATACATAGTTAAATTTATGATAGTTGATTTTCAGTTTTTTTAAAAGCATTATTAGAGTCAAGAAAAAGGAAACAATATTTTATAATCTATTATTATTATTATTTTTAACCAGTAAGCAGTGTTGTTTTTGTTACAAAAAACTGCCACAGCCTCATGCTTCTGCAAAATGAATGACACTGTTTAGGTCTAAATCAGTTGCGAAATGACCAAATCGTGGCAGTGACAAAATAGACTTGACATATAGCTACATTGCAGATATGTATTTGAGAAATAGGGTATTGATGCAATCGATGAGTTTAAGAAACAACAGCTGATTCAGAATGGAAGACATGAGCGATGGGCAGGTCAGATCTGTGCTGTGGCTGAATCCTGAGGAAGTAGCAAAATATTACACTCCAAAGCAGGAAGAAAGTTAACAGAGATAACCACTGAAAAGTGAAATGTGGAAATCAAAAGCTCTGTCTAGAAAAATTTAAAAAATGGTGAATTAAAACATATAGAAAACAAAAGTAAGTTGCTCAACTAAGTCTGAAAACAATGTGTTGTTGTGAGAACACATACCTAAGTAGCCTCACAATACTAGGAATGAAGTCATTAATAAGTCTAACACATTTTCTTTGAGATACAGAAAACTTATTTATAAAACTTATATTAACACATATAGTAATGAAATTTATTGAGCCATATTGCCCCTAATGGCAGGATGTGGGATGGTGGTGGGTGTTACAGGCAGAGGGTTGGCTAATGATGTCACTTGCAAAGATTCAGGGGCTTTACCATGTGGAAGAAGGTATTTTCAGTTTTGATGCTAAACAGGAAGTAACATTTCTGGCAAAAAGAGTAAAAATACTATGATATTGTCAAAATATGAAGAATACTGATGTTGATCATAGCAGAGAGAACAAAGACCCAACGTATGAGGTTACTTGGAGAAAGGAAGGTCACTGACTCATTCAGACTTTTCCTTTAGCAAGTAGAGGATAAAGTCAGTGTCTCACAGAACATGATGGAGGAAAACAAAGTCAGAATCAGTGGTTAATACCTAGTGCTTAATGATTTTACTGTAAGCAGTGCATGAGTGACAATGAAACATTTTGTGCAATATGCTAGAAATACCAAAATAGGACTTACATAGGGTACACATGATCACCAGACCTGAAAGAAGAGGACTACAGAACTGAGCGGAGAATACAATATTTTTGTGATGACTGTGACTGAGAGGCCTCCTCAATTCCTTAGTGAATAGAAATTGGAAGTTGCCATCAGAACTTTGTATGTCCTGTTTGCACTTATAGATAATAAAATGTGTTTAATTATTAATATACAAGGGGGTTGAAGAGTTTGGTTGATGGATTTCACCCTGGAAACCACAACTGTCACCTATGGGAAGCTGTTTGGTACAGGCAGACTTTCACTCAGTAATAACTTTGTTCAGGTGACTAATTACAGGATTTTCCTAACATTATAAAAGCCTAGAGATGGGCTTTTTGCATGACAAGAATAATCAGACCTGGAGATGAACTCATATTATGTGTGCAGTGCTGATTAGAGCATAGACACTTGTTTAACAGTTTGTGCTGAATGACTATTATGATCACATGGGAGTTTTCACATTTCTCCCTTCTGTGGACTCAATTGTGTCCCCATCCCCACACCCCCATCCAGTTAATGTATTGAAGCCCTGACCTTCAGTGTGATGATATGTGGAGATGGGAACTTTGGGAGGTAATTAGGGTTAGATGAGGCCTTGGAGGGTAGGGCCTTTATGATGGCATTAGTGGCTTTATGAGAAGAGGAAGAAAGAGAGCTCTCTGTCTGCCATGTGAGGATAGAGTGAGAAGGTGGCCATTTGCAAGTGAACAAGAGGGCCTCACCAGGAAGCTCATAGGTTGGCACCTTGATTTTGGATTTTCCAGTCCCTGGAACTATACATGTCTGTTGTTTAAGCCACCCAATCTATGACATTTTGTCGTAGCAGCCCTAGCAAATTAATTCATGCTCTCCAGGGCGCATGCCACTTTAAAAGGCAGCATTGTGTAAGGCTTAAGGGCACAGGCTCTGCCATCTACCATCTGTATAATCATAAGCAAGTTCCCCATTTTCCTCATCTGTAAAATGGGGGTAAAAATAATTTCTACTTCTACCATGTAGGATTATTGTGAGGCTAAAATATGTTAATGCATATAAATTGCTTAGAAAATGTCTGGTATGTGGAAAGGACACATTATACGTTAACCCTTGTTGTTTGTTGAGGAAGTTACCAAGGTATGGTCTTTGGCTTTGAACTAGGTGGACACAGAGTATCACAATAATAGATGGAAACTAATCAAACGTGTGAAAAGATGTATAATCCTTATGAGTAATTTATTAGTACCCAAGGGGTGATAACTTTTTCCAATGATGGAATGCTGGTGCCCTTATCCAGAGCATTGATTTTTCTGGTATTGAGGGACCTACCAATTTCAACTTTATCAAAAAATGCTTGGGATCGTGAATTCAGAGAGGAAGAGAGTATTTCAGGCCATTCAAAAGTGAGGCTTGATGAGTTCATTTCCACTACCCACGTAACTATATATGCTCCTTTGCTCCTTTGGGTCACATGCAGAGTAAGCCTCACCTGGAGAGTGCTGGGTAAACAGTACCACCTTAAGGTCTCAGGAATTACTCAGGTTTCATTTTTTCCTTTCATGTTTATGTTGACTCTGCCTTCTATTTATAGTCTTTCTCCTGAGATGTTAGAATGCAATCGGTTAATTTCAGTTTAGTAGACTTCAATTATATAGTCTTTTCCTTTGGAGGATAATTATTTCTCTGTGTTTGAGTCTGGGGTATTTTAAGACCCTTCAGTTACACGTTTGTGGATATTCTCCTCAGAATTTTTCTAACCACTAGCAAAGGACAGCCAGAGTCTTTTGTGGAAGGGATCCTGGGCCTGAGCAAATATTCTATAAAAAAGCATGGTTGTTCTTCTTAATCCCAGAAGTCTGTTTCCTGTCCAACATTTTCCAGGAATTTTAAAGGATGACATGAAGAAAGCAGAGGCAGTTGGGGAGAAAGAAGATAAATGATAAATAGATGGCTGTAGAGAACAGATCATGGCTGTGAGTGAGGTACAACTCCTAAAGGAATTGCAAGGAGAGAAAAAAAGATACTCTCTTCCAACTCTATTATTTTTCAACGTGGGGTAACTTTCCACATAGTTCCATTTACAAGAAAATAAATTCCTTTATTCTTCTGGGAAAACAGGGAAGTATATATCCTTTGTCCCCAAATAATTTCAGATGCTACTTTGTGGAAAGCAAACAAACAAAAACCCAAACAAAATTATTGTGTGAATTTTACTGGCTAGCTCTTGACTGCAACCTTATTTCCAAGTTTTCAGGAGCTGCTTCACTGTTTTCTTATGAATGGGTTACAAGGACTGTGGGATAAAAGTGATAAAGAGACTCTTGGGGACCAGGAGACGGGGATTCCTGTTCGAGCGGCTACCCGAAGTGCGTTTGGAAGGTCATCAAGACCCGAGAACCTTTATGGTTCTTTTTTTTTTTTTCTTTTGGTCGACAAAGAAGGCTTCCCCTGGGAGAGGGGGAGTGATAAGCTGCTTATGGTGTGACCTGTGAGGTGCTAAAAGGACTGTCAGATAGTATCTTCCTCATTGGCTTGCCATGGAGCTGGCAGTCTTCACCATTAGAATGCCTCTAAGGATGGTCACCAGAAAAACCTCTATTCAAAAGAAATGTTACCTTGGAGGCAGTGGCATATTAGCCCAGACACTAGCTTGAAAATAGTATGTGCAGGGCGAGAGCTGTGGGTTTGAGGGGCTGAGGGTGTGAACAAGGCTAGCACATTTTGTAGAAGGGTTTGGGAGATAGAGTATGGTGAGCAAAGTGCAGAGGGGCTTTGCAGTTGCCCTCTCCTTAGCAGAGAACCTCAGACTCCAAGTGGCAGATAAAGGCACAGAAGTGGGAGAGCAGTGACTAGAAGACCAGCTGGTTTGTCTTGGGTGGGGTAACTCTTTAAGCATTCATATTGCTTGTATTAAAATGGTATTGTAAACAAGCTAGTGTCAAACCCCAGATATCTGTGCAGAGCCAACCACTGCTGAACTTCAAGGGAGTAAAAAGCTTTTTTTTTTTTTTTTTTTTGGTTTTCTGAATCCTACTTGGCAGTTGTTTTCATCTCCTGGTAAGAAAGCATGATCTATAGCATGGCTCTATTGAACTAACCACACTGAGGCATTGTTCCAGTCCATTTGGATGCTTCATTTCAATAAGGCCTTTCTCCAGTTCATCCAGTTCAGGGGAGTTATCACCCAGCCAGGTTTGCATATTTTTCTGATTCATGGCTTCACATATCCCGAGTATTTCTCATTAGTTTCGGAAAAGAAAGGAAAGGGCCTCATGAAGTCCTCACAACAATCTTGAGCTGTCTTCTGGTTTGCAATCTGTTTAATTGGAATGGAGCCTACCGATTTCAAAATGAGTCATCTGTTTTTCTCTTGGAAGAGATGTCTTTCTTTTTCTTAAAATTGATAATTTTATGAACATAGGCATTTTGTAAGTATCTATAAATCTGTAGGAGTTTTTTTTTTTTTTCCCAAACTGCACAAAACCTAGCCATTACCCAGTGAACTGCTAGTACTGTCACTTTCTATGCCAGGATTTAGTTCGTGTGGAATTGTTAATATTGCTTGTACAGTGTTATACTATATATTAATATGAAAAAGTAATATATCACCACATGACTTAAGGGACTTGATAGTTGACATGAAATTATGATCATGTACAACTCTAAAGCTATGTACAAAAAGATGAAACTGAATCATTTCATTGACCACAGTACATTTTCTCCCCAAATAAATTGATTTTAGATGAATTCCCTTCATCTCTTTCACCCTGCTGGGCCCGGGTGCTTGCTGTGAGACACAGCTAAGTAGGAAAGAGGCTGTTGTTATTTGATAGCAAATTAATTCAACAATTTCAACAAACATTTATCGAATGCCTACTATACACCAAATATAATGCTACGTGCTAGGCATACAAAGAGGAATCAGGTATCATTCTTGTTTTCAAGAGGTTCACTATTGAGTGAGGCCAGAGAATTGTTTATGATTAGCCAGAATTCATGTGGTAATTGGTCTCTTTGTGCCAATGCAAAGAGAATGTGAGGAAAAAAATGATTTCTATTCTTGGGTGACAGCCGAACTGGACTTTGAATCTTAGCAGGTGAAAACCTGGAAAGGCTGTTTCAGCAGAAGTCAAAAAATAAAAACAACATTCCATAAACTTTAGATTACCTGCTAGGTATCTGGCTACAATGCACTAAGACTTAATCTGGCATCAGAGATGAGGATTAAATCTCTCCCATCAATCTGTAAACTAACATTTATATATTGTTTTATAATAGAAAAGTGCTTTCCTGTGAATTATAGCATTTACCCCTCACAGAAACTCTGTGAAGTAAGAATTACAGACATTCCTTTGCTTCAGTATATTCAGATTACAAATGTTTCCTAATCCATACAGTTCCTCTGCAGAATAAAAATCTATCAATTCTGTTTGCTACCAACAGATGGCGATAGTGGTTGCATATGGTTGGTAGCCGCTCTGGGCCTCTGTAGTTTGCTCATAATCAATTGTATACATAACATTTGTGTTGGTTTTAAGTATTTCACAAGTACAGTCATGCTTCACTTAATAATGGTTATACATTCTGAGAAATACCTCGTTAGTCCATTTCATCAAATTGCGAACATCATGGAGGGTACTTACACAAACCTAGATGGTACAGCTTACCACACACCTAGGCTAGAGGGTATAGTCTATTGCTCCTAGGCTACAAACTTGTTACTGTACTGAATAGTGCAGGCAGTTGTAATACAATGGTAAGTATTTGTGCATCTAAACATAGAAAAGGTACAGTCAACATATGGTATAGAAAATAAAAGCTAGTATGCCTGTGTAGAGCACTTACCATGAATGGAGCTTGCAGTACTTGAAGTTTCTCTGAGTGAGTCAGTGACTGAGTGGTGAGTGAAGGCCTAGGACATTACTGTACACTACTGTAGATTTTATAAATGCTGTACACTCAAGCTACACTACATTTATAAAAATATTATCTTTAATAATAAATTAACCTTAACTTACTGTAACTTTTCTAGTTTATACACTTTTAATTTTCAACTTTTTGACCGTTTTGTAATAATATAACTTAGAACACAAACACATTGTACAGCTGTACAAAAATATTATCTTTTAAAATATCTTTATGCTATAAGCCTTTTTCCTAAAATTTTCTTTAATTACTTTTGTTAAAAATTAAGACACAAACATACACATTAACCTACGTCTACCCAGGGTCAGGATCATTGATATCATTGTTTTCTACCTCTATGTCTTGTCCCACTGGAGGATCTTCAGGGACAACAACAGGCATGGAGCTGTCATCTCTTATGATAATAACGTCTTTTTCTGGAATACCTCCTGAAGGACCTGACTGAGGCTGTTCTACAGTTAACTTTTTAAAAATATAAGTAGGCTAGGCGCAGAGGCTCATGCCTGTAATCTCAGCACTTTGGGAGGCCAAGGGTGGCAGATCACCTGAGGTCAGGAGTTCGAGACCAGCCTGGCTAACTTGGTGAAACCCCGTCTCTACTAAAAATGCAAATTAGCGGGGTGTGGTGGTGGGCACCTATAATCCCAGCTACTTGGGAGGCTGAGGTAGGAGAATTGCTTGAACCCAGGAGACAGAGGTTGTAGTGAGCCGAGATCATACCACTGCACTCCAGCCTGGGTGACAGAGCGAGATTTTGTCTCAAATATATATATATATACACATATATATATGTATATATATGTATATTGTATATATATGTATATATGTATATATATGTATACACACACATACATACACACACGTATGTGTATATATACATCTATGTATATACATATATACATGCGTATATACATACATGTATGTAGGTATACATGTGTATGTATATCTACATGTGTATGTATATATACATGCGTATGTATATCTATGTAGATACACATGCGCATGTGTATCTACACACGTATGCAGATACACATGTGTATGCATATCTACATGCAGGTGCATGCATATCTACATGCATGCATACACATGTGTATGTAGCTATGCATATATGTATATCTACATACATGTGCATGTAGATATACATGTGTATTATATCTACATGCATGCATGTATGTATATACACATGTATATATGTATATATGCACATATATACATGCGTATATATGCACATATATACATGCATATACATGTATATATACATACATATATACATACATATATATGTATACATATATATGTATGTATATATGTAAAAGGAGTATACTTTCTAATAATAAGTATAGTAAGTACATAAACAAGTAACACAGTTGTTTATTATTATCAAGTATTATGTACTATACGTAATTGTATGTAGTATACTTTTATATGACTGGCAACACAATGGGCTTCTTTACACCAGTGTCACCAAGAATGCTGTAATGTTATAATGGATACAATGTCACTAGGTGATAGGAATTTTTCAGCCCCATTATAATCTTGTGAGACCACCATATATGCTGTTCATTGTTGACTGAAAGGTCCTTTATGCAGCGCATGACTGTTTTATTAACTGTGTTATGTACAGTAAGTGCAAAGACAGAGAGAATGTGGCAAATGTTGGTAAGGTGTTTATAGCATGATGGTGCCCCCATCACGTCCCCCTGGCCTGCTTTTGATGTTAGCTGCAGCCATAGTGTACAGTTCTGTGCAGGCACAGACATCTATCACATACCAGTGTCACCCCTCAAGAGTGCATTGTATTCTGCTTCAGGGCCTTCTCTGGACTTATAGAAGCTCACTCAGACCATATCCAAGTGCAGCCCTCTTGGGTACTGGGAAGTTAATGTATTGAAGGCAACCGTCAACCGATGTTGGGAGGAGCCTATGGATAAATCTTCTTGTCCTTTCAGTAGACAATTATTATTATTATTATTTTTTTCCTAGATGGAGTCTTGTTTTGTCACCCAGGCTGGAGTGCAGTGGCGTGATCTTGGCTCACTGCAACCTCTGCCTCCTGGGTTCAAGCAATTCTGCTGCCTCAGCCTCCCGAACAGCTGGGATTACAGGCTCCTGCCACCACACCCGGCTAATTTTTGTATTTTTAGTAGAGACAGGGTTTCACCATGTTGGCCAGGCTGGTCTTGAACTCCTGATGTCGTGATCCGCCCACCTCGACTTCCCAAAGTGCTGGGATTACAGACATGAGCCACCACACCCGGCCTAGTAGACAATTCTTAAATCATTCCTGTGAGTCCTGGTCAAATCGAGCCCCTGGTGCTACAGCACTTAGTTCAGTAATAAACCCTTTTATTGGCTTTTCTTCCTTCCCTATCCTTCTCTACTGCCTGATAGCACATTTACTTAGAGATTGTCTTCTTCTTCAGAATATTAGCTCCATAAGGACAGGGGCTTTGTTTAGTATCTCAAAGTGTTCCAGGGAAAGACTGGTGAATAAATATTTATTGAATGAATTAATAAACAAAGACATATGACAGCAAAGAAGAAAATAGCTGAACTTAAAACTTTAAAGGAATAAACTCATACTCTCATGTTGTAGAAATGCATTGATGCCTGCAAGATTAATCCTTTCTGTGTCATTTTGGACTACAAACAGGTAAACTTGAAATCTAACTGGTTGATGGATAAAGAACTATATGATACTGTCATATTTTGTATATGAGAACAGTGAGCCTCAGGTAGACCAAGGACTTGGGCAAGACAGAAGAGAATGGATGAGGCTGTTGAATAATGCTCATCCAAAGTTATCAAGTCCTGATCCCTGGAACTTTGGATATTATTTTGTTTGGAAAAAGGGTCTTTGTAGATGTCATTAAGTTAAAAATCTTGAGATGAGGAGACAACTCTGCATTATCTGGGTGGGCCCTAAATGCCACCATATATGTCCTTAGAGGAGCAAAGGGAGATGACACAGACACATAGAGGAGGAGACACATAGAGGAGAAGATAAGGTGAATTTGGAGCAGAGGGGGCTGCAGCCACAGCTAAGGACAGCTGCCACAGGTTAAAGGAGGCAAGGAATGGAACTCCCTCTAGAGAGTGCATCCCTGCCAACACCTTGATTTTAGACTTCTGTCCTATAGAACTAATGCATAAATACTATCTAATATAGAAAACAAATACTATCTATTGTTTTAAGCCACCCAGTTTGTGGTAATTTGTTATGGCAGCTCTAGGAAACTAGTACAGAGGCCCAATAAATTTGTGAACCCTCACTTTGAAGAGTCTCAGAAAAAAACAAAATTTCACCAGAGTCAGCAGTCCACCTTGTTAGCATCTTCAGGTCCTTGGCGAGATTCCTTTATGGAAAACTATCCTTTTTTCCCTTTCAAATAGTCTTCATGAAAGACCAGTTAGAGGCAGGGAAGAAGCTCTAGTGGTCTTTGACTCACTAGTCATGCCCTCCAGTGACCATCTTAGAAGGGAGTCAGGGGTGATCATCCAGGCATCGCCATGTTAGAGCATGGTGCATATTAAGTCTTCTTTCACTTTCCCTCCAGCATATATACAACCAAACACACCACATTTTACACACCCCCCAACTCTCCCCAAACACACCACACTACAGTACAACATGCACACATGTATGTGCACACACAGCTGTGCTAATAGCAATAACAATGTGCCACTAAGAAATATCTTGTAACAACCCAAATGCCTATCGATAGATGAATGGATAAACAAATTGTGGTGTATCATATAATAGAAGGCCACTCACCAATGGAAAGGAATAAACCACCATTACATACAATAGCATGGATGAATCTTAACAATATTATGTTGAGTAGAAGTAACCAGACATACAATGTACATGCTGTCTGACTCTATTTATATGAAATTGTAGAATAGATAAAACTAATCTATAACAAGAGTGGATTAGTGGTAGCCTGGGGCTGGGGAATGGGAGATTGATTGCAAGAGAGTATGAATGAGCTTTTGGTGGGATGGAAATGCTCTATATCTAGGTTGCAGGGTTGATTAGTTGGTTACATGGTTGTACATGTTTGTCAAAACTCATAGAACTTGTACATATAATATAGTTGCATTTTATTGTATGTAAATTATACCTTGATAAAACTAACCTAAGAAAGAAAAGTAAAAGATACTTTGTGCCACTTTTAGCATGGATGATCTAGCTAAATTATGTTGTGTGAAAGTCCAAATATTTTATGTCAGGAAATACTATTTCCTCATATATTATAAGTTATTGGTATAAAAACACAAAACATTAGGTGACTAGAAATATCCATTCCTCTTCTTTCACTCTCCCTACAGCTTATACATGACTAAAGACAGTAACAATACGTTTAAAAAATGCTCCTAAATTAGGAAACTTTCTACATGTAAATTCAAGTTTGGATTGTTGATAAAGTTTGAATAGAGGGCTGTTTTTTAAGCGTCCAAATAAAGTTTATCATAGGCTTGAAAACATCCATGATTTTTGGAAATGTAAATTGTGGCCCACTCATGACATTTTAAAGGTACTTTTAGTCATTTTGCCTGCAGGAAAGATGGGTATATATAACACATTTCCAAATGTTTTTTCGTATGTCTCAACTTTTAATGTTTATTATAAGAGAAGAAATTGTGACTCTCAAGCTATTCATTTCTGTCAGTACCAGTATGCTTTTAATAGCACGTTAATATACACCATTCCAAAACAAAAGAGGTCCATAGGATGTATCTCCTGTTATATATAAAACTGTCAGCTCAATTCAAGCAATCACAAGGCATAAAATGTGACCCACCAAGAAAAACTACCAAAATCCAGTCACTCGGTAGACATTTTTGTTTCAAGTAGAAACTCCAGGATCTTGAAATAAATGTAATTAGTTCAAGCCTTTTCTCAACTAAGTCCAAGAAAAAGGTGATTAGAGAAATGTATCATATTCCCTTTTGCGTAGGGAACGGAATACAGTTGCTTGGGAAGTTACCAAAGAAGCTGAAGACACAGTTCATTTTTGGGCCACAGTTTAAAGGTAAAATAGAAAACAGGAGATACCTATTTTATGTTTTCCTTTAATAGGAAGTCCAGTGCTAGCGTAATTCTAAATGGCTGTGGGTAAGGATGCTGCTAAGGGCCATTTCTCGTGGACACTAGAGATCTGTCCTGGAAACTCAATGGATAAAAAGGATGGAGCCAGCCAACAGCAGTGATGATTCTTTCATACAACTACTCTCTGATTTCTTCTCAGCACTGTAGATTGGGGGCTGAGGCTCATGCTCCATTAATCACTTCTCCCGTTCCCCCCTCCCTCTCTCAGCCCTGCTGCCATGATATCTGGCAGAATGGTGGCATTTTTGAGTGCATTAGAGCAAGTCATAAGTTTCTTGTTCCTTCCTCCAAGCTTTATTGAGGTATAATTGACAAAAATGGTATATATTCAAGGTGTACCATGTTTTGATATACATACTCTTGATATAGACATACATTATGTAATAATTACTGCAATAAAATTAAACAACATATCCATCACCATACACGTGTGTATGTGTGTGTGTGTGGTGAGTGAGGACATTTAAGATCTAGTTTTAGTAAATTTCAAGTAAACAATATGGAATTATTATTAAGTATATTTACCATGCTGTTTATCAGATTCCCAGAATTTATTAATTTTTTAACAGAAAGTTTGTATCCTTTGATCAACACTTCCCCATTTTCTCCATGCCTCAGCATCTGGCAACCACTGCCCTATCCTCTGCTTCTATGAGTTCAACTTTCTTGGATTCCTCATATAAGTGAGATTATGCATTTTTCTTTCTGTGTCTGGCTTATTTCACTTAGCATAATGTCCTCCTAGTTTATCCATGTTGTCACAAGTGACAGAATTTCCTTCTTTTTCATGGATGAATAATATTCCATTGTGTATATGCCGCATTTTTTTTAAATCCATTCATCTATCCATGGACACTTAGGTTGTTTCCATATGTTGGCAATTGTGAATAAAGCTGCAGTAAACATTAAGAGTGCAGATATCTCTTCAACATACTGATTTCATTTGCTTTGGATATATACCCAGAAGTGGGATTGCTAGATCATATGGTAGTTCTATTTTTATTTTTTGAGGAAACTCCATACTTCTTTCCATAATGGCTGTACTAATTTATATTCCTACCAACAGTGTACAATGGTTCCCCTTTCTCCACATCTTCACCAACACTTGTTATAGCTTGTCTTTTTGATTCTTGTTTACATGTGTGTTCTCGTTGATGAAAAAAGGTGCAACTCATGAAATATATATATGTTGAGTGAATGAACAAATGGTGAGAACTACAAATGAACAAATGCTTCTGCATAAACATAAAAGAAACCATCAGTGTAATTCATATTATGGGAAACAATAAAGTCATGTATGAGGGTGGGCAGTGGTGGAGGTTAGGGCAATGTGGAGAGGTTAGGGGTGCCTACATTATGTGTAAGACTAGACTAGATAAGAGGAGAAAGCAAGAATAAAGAGGCTAATATTACATTTTAGATTCCCGAACTTCTGTCATAGAGGTATGCTACCATAACAGTAGGTTATTTTTTATCTGAATGAACTAGTTGCCTGGGAGAATAAATGACAATTAGATGAGTCTGTTCCCTCACCATATTCATACTCTACTTACGTAAGAGTTTTTCCTAGTTTTTCAAGGAAGCTGAAGATTGGAGGTTTCAAAAAGTAGCCGATCAAAGCTATTCTGATGTTCATTGCCATGAAGTATGTAAAGTCTGACTACTTACTTCATGATTTATCACTAAAGTTTGTCAGTAAGTACAAGTCTATGTTTAAATGATGTTAGTTATACTGACAACTTAATGGCGGAAAGCAGTAGTAACTGCAATTCTTTAATTACCTTCAACTATATCCATGTATTTAATAGTAAGGTCACTATTGAATTCACAATATATAAGTAGAAAATTGATGAATTATATTCTGTTGGTTCTGTGAATTTTTGTTCTGATAGTGAGTCCATGTAGCAGCCTCTGGTCAGTGACCTTTCTGGAAAGTTTTGGTTCTATGTGTACACATAATAGTGTGAGTATAGGGCCCAGTTGTTTCATGCTTAATCAGTTCCTTGTTCAATTTAAACTGACCAGACATTGTGGAGTTTCAGATCCATAGATTTATTATACCAATTTTGTATACATACATTTTCCCTTTTAATAGAGAAGTAGACATTAGGTGTATTTCCACTAGTGTTATGCCTAGTAGGTACCCAGCAACTTATTTTGAAATGTTGTGATAAGAACCACACGTACATGGAAATACAGCTATTTTTTTTCTTTTTCTTTCTTTTTTTTTTTTGATGGAGTCTCACTCTATCACTCAGGCTGGAGTGCAGTGGTGTGATCTCGGCTCACTGCAACCTCCGCCTCTGGGGGTCAAGCAATTCTCCTGCCTCAGCAACCCAAGGAGCTGGGATTACAGGTGCCCGCCACCACGCCTGGCTAATTTTTTGTAGTTTTAGTAGAGACGGGGTTTCACCATGTTGGCCAGGCTGTTCTTGAACTCCTGACCTCAGGTAACCCACTCGCCTTGGCCTCCCAAAGTGCTGGGATTACAGGCATGAGCCACCGCATCCGGCAAGCTATGTTTTTAAATAGAGCAATTAGGTAACATAAATTGCAGACAGTGTATAAGAAATAACTCACTGTAATTGAATATGTCATATGTATATTTATATGGCACATTATGTACCTATCAGTCGACAATACGGCCAACTAGTACATCACATGGGTCACAAATATTGCATTTAGAACAGACAGTAATGGAGTAGGAGCCTTGTAAAACGTGGTATGCTTTCATTAATGCTTAAAATGAAACAACCTTTCCAATATGTGATCAGTCACTGAAATCAATACTAAAAAGAGTTTCTCACTTTTTGTCTAGCTAGTATGTTTAGGGATATTTTATATTTAACATTTTAATTTTTAAGTAAATATATGACTATATAATAACCAGTGAGATGGATTTGATGAGAAACCACATCCATTAAACAAATTAGATAACTGGAAAAATGTTTTATTTCTTTCTGAAATGCTCTTTTAGTCCAGAAGTGTTACCTTTTCTTCCCAGTAGTTTCTGTTACAAATCCCGTTTGCTCAGCTGACATTGACACAGTCTTATTCTGGTAAAATGACCAGCTTCTCTTTATGGCAAGATATAGCAGGTTCAACTTGCTAACTTCCTGACCTTTGAATTCTCTAATTTTCTTCACCTTCTCCTTCATTATTTACTAACTGCCTTTAGCAATCTATATTCTCTGTACAGAATTTCTCCAAAAATAGGAATCCTTTCAGAATGAAAATTTTGCACTTGCAACTCTAAAATATTCCTTTAGAATATGTTTAATTAATACCCCCCTCAACACACACCCCGTATTTTCTTGCTCAAAATCCCAGTGGGATAACAGTTAGAAATTGATTAAATGAGTGTGAACTGTTAGCAAACTCCAAGAGAATGCAGTGGTAGAGAGATTATAATGTGTAGAAAGAGAGCAAATTAAGAACTTCTGGGCTCAAAATAAACTTGGGATCTATTCTTAACTCACCTAAGTACTTTAACCCATTAAAGGAAGCCCATTGGAGTGCAGGTAGCACAGGAAAGAGGAACATCATGTATTTGATAAACCTGGCTACCTCATTTCTGGTGAGAGTCAGGCCTTTTGGAGCTTGGATAAATCAGAATCTGCAAAGAACAGAGGCAATAGCATTTTACAGGTGGTGGGATCAAAAGCTTTCTCCTCTGGGGAAAAATTGCTCTATTATTTTCCATTTCTAGCCTCAGGGTTAGAATTCAGATTGATGCTCCCATGAGTGTAGTCCAGCCAGAGCCTTCTGTAAAAAGGATTTTACTTAGTTCATTCCTTTATGTAATTTTGGGCCTCCAGTGGTGGCTTCAAATTTTTGGATCTCAATAGAGCAACTGCAGAAACATCCCTGGGATGTACAATTGTCTCTTAGAGTATTTTAACTTTCAACCCCCTGGTACATATAGACTTATGGGCTATTACAGAAAATCCTTGAAATGTGTTTGTGTGTGTGCGTGTGTGTGTGTGTGTGTGAGAGAGAGAGAGAGAGAGAGCCAGAGACGAGTAAATAAACCTCCACTTTGTTAAGATATGAAACTACAAGCATTTAAATTAATTCTACATGTGTCTGTATCTCCATTTACATTGAGTAAATTATGAAAATTATGACTGAATTAATTTGCTCTAAACTCCACATTTGTATTCAGTAGAGATGATGTGCACTTGCAATCTGTGTCATACCTTTGTATATGTGACTTTAAATATATCCTCCTAAAATTAACAAAATATGAACATAGTAATTGCCTCCTGGATAAGCTCACACATTACAATATTAGGCTTCTATATAAAAACTTCTGAAGGATTTTTCCTCCCTTTCTTAATGATAAAAAATCAGACTACTGGAGAAGACTATCAAGAAAGGAGTCTTCATTCTATCCACCAGATGTACACGTTAGGGGATGCCTGCTGCCAAGCACAAAGTATGCCTTATATCCAAGTGTCCAGACAAGGGTCCTGTCATTAACAAGATTTGGGCCCAGCACTAATCATTTATTTATAATTGATGAGAAAGTTAAAACAATCGTTACTCATTTCAAGGCCCCAAAGTGGCAGACCTGTTGTGTAGCTCAAAAATGGAGGGCTTGACCAGGTGACATGTTCTAATTATGCCTGCTTAAGATGAGGTCAAAATATATCTGGTAAGTGTGTAAGAAGGTGTCATTTATTCAGTGTTTTCCAAGTGCCAGGCACCGTGCTATATCCTGTCAAGTATAAATTGTTACCTACTTTTTATAGTGAAGAAAATAGTCCTAGAGTGCTTGAGTGATTTGTCCAATAACCGATTACTTATAAGTGACAGAGAAGTAGGGTTCAGTCTTGGTCTGCGTGATTCCAAACTTGTGCTCATAATTGCTTCACTCCAACAGCCCATTGAAGTTATAAAATTTGTTAGGAAGTTGATGAAGCAGAAATACCCTCACCTCTCTGAAAAAATGACTATGCTCTCTTATTATGAAAGCAAGAACAAGTGGTCATGAATAAAATCTACATGGTTGTTTTCATAGGCTTTACAGTAATTTTAGATTGACTATATTCTAGTTGATTTAATTAATATACTCCTCTGAGCAAAGTTGAAATTAACCTCCCAACTAGGTTTCTTAGAAAGTTATGAAATTTAAAAACGTAAGGAAAAATGTTAAAGATCACGTGGCTGGATCCTCTTGTTTTATAGAGTAAACGTTTTAGGAGTTTCTGTTTGGTTATAACCCATGTGAGATCACCTAAGAGTCTGCTGCTGTGTGTTTCTATTTCTATGCTGACGGTGAGGAGATTGTCACCTTTATTGGGAGTCAATATATAATTGTGATGCATCTGAGAGACTCATCGAAAGGAAGTGAAAATCTATAGTTAGTGGGAGGAATTAACATGAATCTGCTTTTTTATTTATATTGAGTCTATCAAAATCATGACTGAATTAATTTTCTGTATACTCCACATGCCTACCACAGTGAAGCCAGTATATTTACAGCCTATATCATACTTTTTTTGTATGTGAATTTAATTTCATCACCTTTTTCTAGCTCACTAATTTTCCAACTTCTTCAAGTATAAGAATCTTTCTAAAAAAATCAAAGCATTAATGGAATTTCTACATGATAATAGTAATATTTTTAGCATTCACTAACTCAGTAAATACACAATTTCAATAACTTTTAAATAAATTTGTATTTCATGAATGTCAGAAGCATCTCCACACATTTGAGAAGCAGTAGTACACACATGTAAAGGAACTATTTGTTCAGTATGTAGACAATACCTGATGTGATTATGGATTCTTTTCAATTGCTGTAATTCCACTTCATTCTTTCATTCACAACATTAACTTTTCATTTAACATATGTTGACAGCACATGCCAGATACCATGTTAGGCAGTGGACATGCAGCAGAGGCTAGATAGGCAGGTTCCTAAATTCTTGGAGCTCAGAACATAACATGTGTGATGGAGGAAATTTAAAGGATACTAAGAGGGCATTAGTAGTGGTACTTGGCCTAGTTTAGAGGTCAAGCAATGCTTCTTGAGTTGATGACTCATCTGAGACTGGAAGGATGAGCAAGTTTTAGGAAGGTTATAGGAGAATGGGCATTGTGCTAAGACAGCCAGTGCCCATAGACCCAACTCCAGTTCAGACCCACTTCCTATGGAGTAGGAGAAGAAAAAATTATATATATATATAAAATTTTATATTTTATATGTAATATAATACATAACATAATATTATATTATATTATATATAATGCTGTCTTTATTCTCCATTAAATGAATGAAGTGTAATACTAGAGACCAGGAGAAAACATTCAGCAAGGCCATCCATGGTGAAGGCGTGGAGTTATCAAAAAGGACGTACATTACAGAAATTCTTATAGCAATAGGACTTGCAGTATGGATGCACTCAGAGTCCATGAGCTCCAGGCCCATCACACATGCTTCCTCCCAGGGTAAAGGCCTGCTTTCCGAGTCCCACCAGGGCCTTGCTGAATCTTTCTCAGAGGAGGAGTCTGGCCTTTTCTTCAAACACCTGGGAGAGCTCTCATGCAGACATTCATTTGTTCACAAATGTTTACAAAGTTCCTACTACGTGCTAGGCACTCTTCTAGACAATGGGGATATATCAAAAATCTTACTTTTAAAGTTTAAATTCTAGTAGGTAGGCAGACATAAATAAATATAAGACATTTCAGATGGTGATAAGTGCTATGAAGATAAAACAGTAAGCAGAATCAAGAGATGGGTGGGCGATGCTATTCTGTATAAAGTGTGCAGGTTAGGTGTCTCTTTCCAAATGACATTTCTGCTGAGACCCAGAGAAAGTAAGAGAGTCCCATCATTACATGTCCATATTTTTCCACACCCTATCAAGTCAGAAAGAGTAATGTGACACCTTCTGTTTCTATTGTAAGGCCTAACCTCTAAGGTCACATTTTCTGCCCATGATTTGCTGCTTTGTAGGGTGACTGATGATGTTAATATTTATTCAATTCAAGAGAAATCTTAAAGCAGAAACTATTTTGTGAGGGCCTTTTGGCCCTATACAGCCTCTCTAACAAATCTCTCAGCTTGGTACAGTAGTTTCAAAAGTTTGATGGCATCTATAATAAGTTATGATAACCTTTGCTACTTTAAGGACAATTTTTTGATCTCATAGTGTAGTTTTATTTATTTTTCCAGTGTTATGGTCTCCTAAGAAGAATGTGGAACAAATATCTTGGAACATACATGTTAGTCATTAGGGATGCTCAAAAATGAAATTTCTCTCACTGCAGGTTTATTGGTCAAATTGTTTTTCCCCGCCTATTTGAACTCAGCCTTGGCCATGAGATTTCTTTTGGACAATAAAATGTGAGCTGAGATGATTGATGTATGCCACTTCCAGGAAGAAGCTTTAAGAGCCATTTCATATTTCACCATGTTTTCCCCATGCCTCTGAGATTATGGAGAGTATGTGTTGAGAAAGAGTCTTCTGTTAGCTGGGTTCCTAAGTGGTAATATTGAGTTGGGGTCCCTGGCTTGCCCATAATAGTGTGAACAAGAAATAAACTTTGTTGTTTAAACTCACTAAGATTTGGGTGTTTGTTGAGGCAGTTACATTTACTGGCTGATTCAACAGAGTAGAGCGTGTTCTCGTTCCATGCACAAGGGTAGGAGTGGCCACTTTGCCATTTACCTGTAAAAGGTTTCCACTGAGCCAGGAGCAATATCATCCATGAAAAGATGAGATGGTGGTGTAGCTAGGCAAGAACTGGAGAAGACCAGGAGAAACTGGGTCTTACATCAAGCTGAAGACATTGAAATGATATCAATGGTCTTTAACCACCAAGATGGGGAAACAAATGGGGTGACTATTAGGATGCCAGTAAGGTCAGACATGTAAGAAACCCTAGGCATGTGGCAGAATATTTCTTTTATATGGTATCTGATAATCTTTGCTACAGGATTAGAGTGGCAAGTAAAAGCACTGGTGAGGGATGGACAAATACATTCTTCTCTAATGCAACCCATGCCCCAGTATGTGATACTTGGTTGACTACTTTACATTTGCTCCTCCTGAAGCACTCTACATCCTTTTTAATGCTATTCTTTGCACTGGGACTCCGAGCTATATGAGTTTCCTTGTCCCCTGGCTGCTAATTAAGTTTGGGCAATGGGAGGGTCCATCAGAAGATCAAGAATAAAAGGACAGTGAAGCAGAAATATGTAGTGTACTGGCTGTATTGCTGCTAAGTTGCTGTGGGTTGGTTACATCCCTCTACCCGAAGCCACAGCTTGTCACATGGACTCTCTCTAGACAGCCATTTTCCCAGGGGAGAAGTAATTGGTCCCTCTTATTGTCCCTTCTGGCTGAAATACAGTAGAAGCACTCTGCTCTTTCTGGCTGTGAATACTGCACCTTCCCTTGTTAGTTCCCCTGAGCCTGCTCACACTTTTGTAAATGGTTCCTATTAATAAATTACCCTTAATTACTCCATCAGACAGTGCCATTTTGTTTCCTACTAGGGGTCTGACTACTAGAGGTACCTAGTAGTCAGAGGTACCTAGTTTCTTATCTCTTCAACTTTTCTTTCTCCATCTATTTTTTCCAGTGCAATCACTGGGGGCAGTCTTTGTCTTCATTCTCAAAAGACTCATAGTTCTCAAAGTGAAATTCATCCTTTATTCTGAGGACTCTCATGGTTTTCATGCATATAAGGACTCTCTGTGTTGTGCCTGGGTATCACAAAAGTTTTGAAGTGGGAATTAGGCCCTTACTGAGACCCTTCATGTATTCTTTTAATTTCCATTTAGAGTTTTAAATGCCTAAGTAAAAAGTAGTTGTAGAAAAATTAGAAATTACAGATAATGATTATAACTAATCATTGTCAACATTTATAGGCAGGGCATACTCTACATTGACTACTCTTCTTGGTGTTTTATTAATACATGTATCAATTAGAAAAAATCTAAATACTGTATATAGAGAGACAAAGAATTTTGTTGTATATCTTTTGATTTTTCTTATGCAATAAGGCACAGTTATTTTTTTAACAAAAATAAGAACTTGTTAGGTGTGTTATTCTGTAATCTAATTTTTTTCACCTCAAATACATGTTATCATTTCTCCAGGCCTATGTGATCTGCAACATGATCTACATCATCACTTTTAACAAAAGCAAAATATTGCATTTTATATTGTATATGTGCATTCTGCTATTGTTGGATATAACAGTTGTTTTTAGTTTTTTGCTATCGTGAACAAACTGATGAAAAACATCCTTGTATATAAATCTTTGGCACATTTCTGATTACTTCTTTAGAATAAATTCTAGTGCCTGGAATTACAAGGTCAAAGGATGTAAACATTTTAAGACTTTTGAAATTACTCTAAAGAACGTTACTGAGAGTTGTATCAATTTCTACTTACGTCAGTAGCGTAATAGTGTTTCTATATACCTTACCCAAACAGGTTATCGTTGTTAGTATTGGTCTTTCCTAATAATAATAATAGTAGTTGAAAAATATCTTGTAGCATTTCTTTAGTTGCTATTGTGACTGAGAACATTTAATGTGTTTATTATCATTTATGTGTTGAAATGTCTCAATGTGTTTTGCCTATTTTTTCATTAGAATGTTTGTATTATTGAATATCTGTTTATTTTTAACTCAAGTTACACTACACATAATTTAGGGAGTCACTAGCTATAAAGTTTGTTAATGAAGACAGTAGTGCCCATTCCTCCTGACCTGCATTTCCTTTTCCCTAGAGGCAACCACTTTTAATACTTTGAGTTGACTTTTCTTGTACTTATCTCTACATTTCTAAAACATGTGATTCAATTGATTTTCCACTATGGAATATGAAGATTCAGCTCTTTTTCTCATTATTCCCTCCCCTCCAGCAGGTGAATTCTCATCTTTCCATTCTCATAATATAGCTACAGCTTTATTTTGGTTAAATTAAGATTCAATTGTTTCTTACAGATACACATTTTTGGAGAAGAACCATGTTAAACTATGATTTCTTTCCATTTTTGCACAACTTTTTTTGTTTCCCTTGGATTAAACATATTTTTTTTTAAATAGCCTTTTTCACTTGTTTATTTGCTTGGTTTGTTATGTTATGAGCTATGAACGATTTGCGAATCAGGCAGCCCCCAGAATCACGGCCGATTCTCAGAGACTCCTGGGGTGCCTCGTGGTCAGAACAAATTTATAGACAAAAAGGCAAAGTGATGTACAGAAATCAGAAGTGAGGTACAGAAACAGCAAGATTGGTTACAGCTTAGCGTTTGCCTTATTTGAACAGAGTTTGAACATTCAGAAGTCTGAGTGGTTGAAGTATGGCCACTGGGATTGGCCAACACTCAGCTATTGTTACTGGTGCATACTATTAAGTTAGGTTTTCAATTTTGTCTATTAAGCTAGGATACAGTTCATCCACGAGGACTCAAATAGAGAACTACTAAGTCCTTCTCAGACCATATTTAATTTGCTTTAATAGTTATTAATTAATAACAACTCCAAATTATATTTCCAAGTTTTTATTCTCATTTATATTAGATATTCTATCAAATTAATCTTCCTGAAAAAGTCTTTCCTGGAACGTTATAACCTACCCCAATATGGACTGGTAGCACAGATGGTGTCTCAGCATCTCCTTATAGTCTCATCCATATGATTTATTTCATTTTTCTTTTGTGTTGCATTTCTTATTTCCTATACCTCAAATCTCTCATTATTTGTTTACTCCCTCATTTCTGATGCAGTGCATCCTTTGTATTTTCCAGAGTGAGGGGGCATGAGGTTAAAATTTTAGATTTTACTGGTCTGATAATGTCTTTATTTCCACCTTCCCACTTGGCTGGATCATTGGCGGGATAGAGAATTCTGGGCCAGAAATAACTTCACAAGAATTTTGAAGAATTGCTTCCAGTTTCTAATCTGAAGCTATTCTTTCTCCTAATCATTTGACTATGATCTGCTTTTTTTTCCCTCTGGACACTTATGGGATCTCTTTGTTTCCACTATTTTGAAATTTTGCAATAATATGTCTTGTTGGAGATTCACTTATAAAATCTAGTGTTGAGAACTTGATGGGTCAGTTAATTTGGACACATACAACTTTTTAAAACAATTTCTTTCCTACTCTTCTCCCACCTCAGTGCTTTCTCTTTGATTTTCCTATTATTTGGCTGTTGGATTCTCTGGGCTTTCTCATTTTATCTTTTTCCCAGTTTGTTTATTTCTCCATGTTGTTTTTCATGTTTATTTTCCTTCTTTTTTATTTTTAATCTCTTTTGGTTGATTTCCTCAAATTTATCTTCCAATTGTGATCTTCTAATGAATTAAAAATATGTTGTTAGATTTTTAATTTTTATTTTTTTATTTTTTGAGACGGAATTGCGCTCTGTCGCCCAGGCCGGAGTGCAGTGGCGTGACCTCGGCTCACTGCAAGCTCTGCCTCCTGGGTTCACGCCATTCTCCTGCCCCAGCCTCCCGAGTAGCTGGGACTACAGGTACCCGCCACCACACCCGGCTAATTTTTTGTATTTTTTTTTTTTTTTTAGTAGAGACAGAGTTTCACTGTGGTCTCGATCTCCTGACCTCGTGATCCGCCCGCCTTGGCCTCCTAAAGTCCTGGGATTACAGGCATGAGCCACCGCGCCGGCCTAGATTTTTAATTTAAAGATCTCTTTTTTTTTTTTCGGTTCTCTGAGTGTTTCTCTGTTTATAGCATGCGGCTCTCACTATGGCTCTAATGATTGATTGTCTTAGGATTAGTTACCGCCCATTGCCAGTCAGGCTTGGGTTTGGGTTTGGGTTTGGGTTTTGTTTTTGTTTTTTGCACTTTGGTTCCCTCAGAAACTTAGCAGGTTTATAGTCTAGTTGTGTCCAATAGATTTAAGTGCAAGGAGCTACAACAAATTTGCCTAAGTTTGAAGCCTGAGAATTGTTGGTGTTTGGCTTCTGTTTTGAACATTTTCATTAGCTTAAAGGCTGCTGCTTTGCAGGAATTTGAAATATCCTCTTGGGTGGTACGACCATCCTTACTGTAGGCCAAGTTCTTCTTCTGCCAGACAACTTTTAATGGAAAGTGCTTAAGTAAGTCCAGGGTCACCAACCTCATTTTCTGTCAAGGCTTCCACTTCACAACTTGTAAGAGTTTCAATATGGGATACAGAAGCAGTTGGCTTTTTCACCCTGCAAGCATCCTAATTGGGAACTCGCAGTCAATCTAGATTGCTTGCTGAAAGTGGAGTGTATCTCAGTAATGCTGTATTACTTTCCATGTCTGCAAGCAGACTGGCTCACTCTAGTCTGAATTTATCCTTTTTTTGGTTGTTGAACTTGGTTGAAAATTACAATAATTAACCATCATATTCCCACATTCTGAAAGGTCTCAACAATTTAAAAACTACATCCTATGTTGAACTCCCAGTCTGTGATCTGGAATGGTCAAGCCACACTTTGATCAAGTGTTCTGCTGCCACATAGCAAAGGCTTCCATATTGCAGCATGGAATGTCTGAGTCTCCAACAGTTGGTTGTAGCTTCTCCTTTCAGGCAACTTCATGTTTTAGGTTCTGTTACTTGCAGTATCCTGCTTTCGGGAACCAAATTCTATCCTAATCAGTTATTGATTCATTCAGCTCTTAGTAACGGAAAACCAAAGCAGCAGTAGTTTAAACAGGTGAGGCTTGCTTTCTTTCTTTCTTTCTTTCTTTCTTTCTTTCTTTCTTTCTTTCTTTTCTTTCTTTTCTTTCTTTTCTTTCTTTTCTTTCTTTTCTTTCTTTCTTTCTTTTCTTTTCTTTCTTTCTTTCTTTTTTTCACTTAGCATGTCTAGAAGTTCATAGTCCAGGGCTAGTGCAGCTGCTCAAAGTTATCCTCAGTGGCCCAGGCTCCTTTTGTGTTCTCCATTTGCCATCTTTAAAGTGTACTTTTCAGTCTTGTGATTGTAAAATGACTGCTGTAGCTTTTTCTTTCTAGGGAGAAGGGGAAAGGCAAAGTGGATGTCACCTGCTTCTCTCCCTTTGAGAAAGCTTTCCCAAAAGTCCCACCTGCAACTTCTGCTTATATGTGAGTAACTTGTCACTGGTCATGTGGTCACCATTAGCCCATTCTGTGGATGGGATAAGTGTGCTCTGGATAGAAGTTGTGTTAGTCAGTCAGTAGTGTCTACATGGCCACTGTGCCTGAGCCTGTCTGTGCTGACCTTTTATTTGAGCTCTCTTGGAAGTGACTTCTCTCCTGACCAAGATCCAGCCTGATTGTATACAGATTAGTGGGTTCTTCCAACCTTTGGTTTAGTGGTGTAGAGCTGCCTGGCTCAGTCCCTGCAGTAAGCCTGCTGCTGCTCTCCTTCACTCTGAATCAGCATCATTTTCTCTACCCATTTTCTCCTGCTTCTGCTTTGTTCAGTCAGATCCTATTTATAGGAAGTTCCTTATCCAATGCCTTAAACTACAGTATATTTACTCAAATGAACTCCGAAGATTTTACAGTGTGGTGAATCTCTCTAACCTCAAGCAAAATATTCCATGTAAATTTGAAAGGCATTTAAAAATGTATCAAGGCATATAAATGGATCTATATTCAAATTCCAATTCTAGTAGAGGAAATATGGAGGGTAAGAAAATCTCTTATCAGTTTTATCTAATCATATATAAATTCAACATTGCCAAGAATGCCCTGATCTCTATTTTTTTGCCCATTATTATTGTCATTCTGATGCTTGCACTTCCTTGTCCTTTAATTCCTGGGGCCGTGAATCTGTTCTATTAAAGCCCAAAGTCAACTGAAGGTGGAATTCAGAATTCAGAATTCAAGTTTCTCACCAAGAAGCAGTTGCAAGAAATGCATGAATGAACACAATAGGTTTTATTGAAGGAAAGAAGAGGAAGGAGCGTATTTATATCTTACGCCCTGCAGAAAACAGTTTAAAAATCGATTTTAAATAAAAATCTCAGTAGTTCTGCCATGTAATCTTTCATTTTCCTATTAATAATCTGCTTTCATGCCCCCTCTTCTTCCTTTCTGTATTCTGCTCCCTGCCCTCCTTCAACTCATACCTTTTGCCTTCTATTATACGGATCAATTCAGTTCTGATCTGACTGCCACCTGTAACATTGTGTACACAAACTCAGAAAGGCGCTCATCAAAGCAAAGCTCTGTACTTTCCTTAGAAGGCAGATAAGGTTGTTTATGGGGGAAAAAAGTTGTCTGTTACCATAAAATTCCATAGTTCTTAAAGTACCTTGTAATCAGAACTATGAATGTATTTTGTGGAATTTGATCATTTCTAAATATATTGTTATATTATGAGTTTGAGAAGCATGCTAGTCTATGGACCATTTTGGCTAGATCGTCATTGCAGACCAAGTTTTTTTTTTTTTTTTTTTTAAGATGGACCATAGTGGTAGATTAAGAGGTTAATGCTGCTTTGTTCCTTTGTATATATATATTTATACATCTTTATGCATTGTGGCTGAGATCCTTTGCTGTCCTCTTTCCTAATAGGACTCTGACTATTCTTCACAGTTAGGTGTGGACTTTCCCGTAATTTCTCACCAGTGGGATGTTATCGAAGTGTTGTACAAAATTCATGACCAGTGTCTCTTTATCGCGGAATGGAATACAGACGTGATGTCTGGGGCTCCAGGATCCATCTTGGACCATGACTAGGGAGCATGTGCAGCAGCAATGGTAGAGGAGCAAGACAGAAGGACCCTGACAGCATAGGATGCCAAGGGAGCTCTTGGTTACTTATATTCAAACTTCATTTATGTGAAAAGGAAATAAGCTTCTATCTTCCTTAACTCACTGTATTTTAGGCTTTTTGTAACATGCAGCAAAATCCATTTTTAACGACACGTGTACTTTTATTCCAAGGATTTGATATAATCAAAGAGCTGTTTACTAGACTGACCTCTAAAGTAGTATTCTCCAAAATGAGGTCAGTATATACTACAGTGTGTACAAGATGATCCAAGGGGAAATAGGAGGAAATATTAGAACATTTCCTTTTTAAAAAGTCTAATAATAATCTAATAAGAAAAAAATTAAGATTTATTCACATTAAATTAACAGATTGACTGTGGCACCTTGACTCTGTATGTGGAACAATTGTATATCCTAAGGGAAGGTCTAAAAATGGAGGATTCAGTGGTCACAGACTAGATTCTCAGTCTATTTTTAGCATATTGCAATATTTAGCATGTTACTTGTGCTGGTTAAGAAGAGTTACAGATCACGTTTTCTAAATTTAACTAAACTGAACTTTACAATGTGGCTAAATGACTATAAAATATTCTAGGAAAGAAACTGTAGATTGAAGATTATCCTAACACAAATGAACAGCAAGAAAGTGGCAGAGTAGACACTATTCTAAGTACAAGTTTTCTTTTTTGCTGTTATGAGGTGATTACACTACCCCGGTTTTACCTCACAAAACATTATTTTCAGTGTAAGAAAAACAGTTCTGCTTAAAATGTTGCTCATTCCATCTTAATCTTTTCATTTATAATTTCTATTTCTGTGTCTGCTTATAGTGTACATAATATGAGCACAATAATAAATATATGTAATATATTAGTGGGGCAAGGTTTCTTTTTCTGATGGGGTGAATTAATTTTTTTTTTAATTTGAAGAAGGTGAAAAGCTAAATCTCTATTTCTAAGCCCACCTTGTCTGAAAATTGAAAGGTGGAAGTGAGGGATAGGCCTCTTCCCTGTAGTTAAAGTCAGCCTGTTTCTGAACTGAAACTGCAAAAACTCCATGCACAGCTTGAAAAGAGATTATGATAAGCATGTTTTGTTTCTCTACTCTTCCAGTTTCCCAGCAGGTCTGGCCTAAGGTCCAGGAGGGAAGAAAATACAGAAACTAGGAATAATAAATAGTAGCAATAACTGGTACCATCCAATGAAACTTATCTTAATTCTTGAACCATCTCTCTTGGATCAGGCTTCCATTACTCACAATACTGACATTAGGCAATTAAGTCAGCTTATTTCAACTCATTGGCTATATGGGATTCACCGTTTGTCTGGACAATATTTTCTAAAGTTAAAATTGAGAAATTTAGGTCTAATGCCATTCTTAAACTCTTTCTGAAAAATACAGCTACTCTTTTAACCAAGAGCTAAGATTGTAGGCAATACATCTTCTACTTCTGTTACCATGACAATAACTTCTTGGTATAAATTTCTCACAGTATAAGGCTAAGAATACTCATCAATGGAACTTCAGAAGATTTGGACTGGACTAGCACAAATGTCAGAAATGGCTATAGTTATGCTGAAACACAGTAAAATAACCTTTTCCAGAAAGGCATGAACACTCATTCTTTCTTTTTCCCTGAGAATGAGACGTAAAGTAGAATCCAAGGTATAGGATATTCAGAGTGATTCACAGTGAAACCAATATGGATGAATTTTTCATCATCCTTTCCGTACTTCCTATGTTGTTTTTGATGTTGACTAAATGGAGATGCCCATCTTGCTTCATGTTTCATGATTCAAAGCTTGTGTGTGGGGCTTCCTTACCACTCACTTCCAAAGTTTCAGTCCTCAATCACGATAACCTCAAAGTATTCTAAGCCTGAATTTAATCACATGGTTGTTGTGTAAGAGTGACGATGTGAAGATGAATTTAATCATGGCCATGTGGGAGAGAAGGATGGTCACTGTGGAAGTGGGCATGGCAGGGATCTGGGTGATAAAATGTGACTGTCTTTAGTATATTTATTATAAATGACCATTACAATCATGGTGAGTTTGTGGTCAAACTACCGATGCCCTATATAATAGATGACAGAACTGCTATAACATTTTGAGAAAGCCAGAAAGGTAGAGCTGAACAATGTGGCAGAAATGTTCTTTGGTCTGGACACTGCTCTTTGAACCAGTTGAAAATTTCCCTGCAATTGAAGAAATGGGCAAATGGAGAATCCAGTGGTGTTTTGTAATAAGGAGCAGCAACCACAATTTACAGGCTGTTATATGCTAAAAAAAATGATTATTTCTATTTTAATAGGTTTATTGACGTATAATTTACATAACCATATAATTCACCCATTTAAAGTGTACAGTTGAATGGCTTTTAGTATATTTATGGAGTTGTGCATTCAATACCACAAATCGAATTTACAATACTTTTATTATCCCCAAAAGAAACCCCGTGTCCCTTAGCTGAACCTCCCAATCCCTCATCCCCACAAGAGCTAGGCAACCACTGATTTTTCTGTCTATGTATTTGCTTATTCTGGACATTTCATATAAGTGAAGCAAACAATATATGGTCCCTTGTGGCTGGTTTCTTGGACTTAGCATAATGTTTCAAGGATCATCCATGTTGTAGCATGTGTCAGTATTTCTTATTTATTATTATTTTTTTGCTGAAAAATGTTCCATTGTATGTATATACCACATTTTATTTATTCATCGGTTGATGGACATTTGGGTTGTTTCCACTTTTTGACTATTATGAATAATGTTGTTATGAACACTTCTCTACAAGTTTTTGTGTGGACATAAGTTTTTGTTTCTCTTGAGTATACACCTAGGAATAGAATTGTTGGATCACACAGTAACTGCATTTTTAAATTTTGAGGAACTGCCAGAGTGTCTTCCAAAGTGGTTGTGCTATTTTACATTCCCATGAACAGTATATGAATGTTCCAATTTTTCCATATCCTTGTCAACACTTGTTGTTATTTGATTTTTTTATTATAACCATTCTCGTGGCTGAGAATGGTTTTTTTAGTGTAACCATCTCATTGTGGTTTTGATTTACACTTCCATAATGACTAATGATGTTGAACAGCTTTTCTTGTGCTTATTGGCCATTTGTATGTCTTATAAATCTTTTATCAGGTATATTATTTGCAAGAATTTTCACTCATTCTGTGGATTATCTTTTCAGTTTTTGATTGGTCCTGTAAAGGATGATTTCTATCTAAGAGCATATTTTGGGTAATATCTGTGCCTGAACTTCCCCAAAAGCAAAGCTGGAGACAAGGTTTATACACAAGGGGTTTTCTTGAAGTGATTTTAGAGAGCTAGAGTGAGGTACAGGGGGATTGAACCAGGGAAGACGGGAAAGACAAAAGGATAATGTGTAACTGAGGTGGCCACTGGCATGGGTGACTGGCACGTGATTATTGTTGGGACTTTCTGAGTAGTTTTATAAAACCTGTTTCAGAACTGTCCATCCGCAGCACAAAGGTGGGGGGAATATTTAACCATCGATCCTCATTCACTAACTTGTCAAGGATGGTTCCAAGGGCATTAAACTTCTGGGATGTGCATGATGAGTGCCAAACTGGTTTCTGATGGCGTCTTATGTGCATGTCAGAGGATCCCTGGGACAGGGAGCAAGAGGTGTGTTCTGTAGACCCCCAGGCAAAGTCTGTCTAGTGGCACCTACATTATGCAGGTTAAATCTCCATTGAGCTTGTCATTCAGCGGTGGCTGGAGTAACAGGTGGGACCAAGAGACTTTGAGGTGTAATACAAGAGATGTCCATTCTAATAGGCAACAGAATTCCTAGAAGTTTATGAAAAAGCCAGAAGTAACATGGTGAGGAAAATATTATTGAGTCCATTATAATTAAGATGAAGTAAACTAGTATTGTGGATAATTTCTGGTAATAATATGGTTCATTGGAATAGTAATTAGCAGTCAAGTGCTTTTGAAGACATCTCATTTAATCCTCACAATAACTCCAAGATGAGGAAATGGAGTCTGAACAATGATGAGATCTCTTGCTTAAGGCCACACAGTGAATTTTGCTGCTGTTCAATACTGAGTCAAAGCTTGGTGAGAGAAATATTGATGCTGTACTGTGTTTAGTAAACATACTCTACCCATTCTTCCAGGTCAAGAGTTTCAAACTCATGTGAGTACAGGGACCATACAGGCAGAGTTAATGACTGTAGTGGGAAGACAAGGGACAATAGCTGGTCTTTAGTTCCCAGTCATTGCTTCATGTGGGGCTAGAGCTACTAAATAAAAACAAACCCCGGTATTGAATCTTATTTGAAATTTCCCAGTTTAAATGTGGGGAAAACCCCCCAAAGCTCATGAACCAATGAAAGTACATCTATGGATCTATTTGCTGCCCATTTGTGACTTCCACTCTGGATACTTTAAGCCTCCATCAAAGGACTGTGTACCTAAGGCATCACTTAATCTGTTCTGTAGAACTGGTTTTATGGCATTGTGCTTTTGGAACATTGTACTTTGACTTACACTGAGGTGTGTGAAGTACATGATAATAAACAAATTCTTACTTTTATTCTAAGGCTATTTAGAGGATATTGTTCACCGCATTAATCCTCATTATAAAAACTTGATAGAAAAAATTTCTGCCTAAACTCAACACCCGTAATAGTTGCACTTCTCATGAAAAACTTTGTTTTAGTCTTATGGACCGTGTCAATCATGTGATGGACCATGGTTTTTCATGTGCCTTCTAGAAAGCTCAGAGCCGCATTGGTGGCCTATAATAAAGTATTAAGATGATTGCTTATTATTTGAGTACTGATCTTATAGTGGTTTTATTTTATTTCCTGCTCGTATATTATCTTTACTCCACTTACTTATTCTTGAAAATACACACACACACACGATATAAATGATACATCTAGGAAGTGTTAGAAGGTTAGAATCTGAGTTTAAACCTGGAACTTCAATTCTAAGTCCAGTCTTCTCTCCTTTTATGACACAATTTACTCTTGTCTGCAGTCTCTGAAACTGTGAGTAGTTAGATTGGAAGGTATGTGTAGTTGTTTCAGTTCAGTGCAATTTATTTTCTTTTTATTATTATTTATTTATTTTTCTTTTTATTTTTTATTATTATACTTTAAGTTCTAGGGTACATGTGCACAACGTGCAAGTTTGTTACATATGTATACATGTGCCATGCATTCTGAGCAAACTATCGCAAGGACAGAAAACCAAACACTGCATGTTCTCACTCACAGGTGGGAATTGAACAATGAGAACACTTGGACACAGGGTGGGGAACATCACACACCAGGGCCTATCATGGGGTGGGGGGAGGGTGGAGGGATAGCATTAGGAGATATACCTAATGTAAATTTATTTTCTTTTTCAAAAAACAGACTTCTTGGTGTGAGTGTATGTGTATACCCTGCACACATGGGTTGCTGTGGAGTTTCAAAAGGGGCTGAGGTTTGCTTAAAATTGATAACCTTGTTAACATAGCCAGAGTAGGGCTGCAAAAAAATGGACTCTGAGCTTAAAAAAATTAACATCTTTCTTCTTTCAATTTCAGGCCATTTTTATTTGGCTAGAAATTGTATTTATGAGAAAGTGCTGAAGCATGTGCGTATGTATTAGATTCAGATGTATATTCTCTGTTTACTTGGAACCAGAGGTAATGCTTAGGGGAAGGCAAGCTAAAAATGGCCAGGGCAACTTGTGCAGCTGAAATAAAGCAAAGCACATGTTCTGCTCACCTATCATTCAGTGAGGTCATTAAAGAAGTTTGGGACACCATAATTTTTACTCTCATATACTTCTTCAGTCCTAAAGTTTTTGAAATCTCATTGCACAGCTTCAAAGGCGCACCAAAATTGTCCCTGCCTAGCCCATTATTGTATTATTAACTCATCATCCAAAACCCATTCAATTTCTTATTCTCTTTTACCTTCGGGCATTTAATTATATCTAAAACTATAAGGCTATGAAAGCTTTTCAGGGGTCATTAGTTTAGCCTTCTGCTACCAGGCAAAAGTATATTTTTTAGCATTTCCAGAACAGTAGATTTTATAACCTCCTTTGGAAACACCTTTTGGCATTTAATTGGTTCTTGCCTTCTACTTAGCTTGCATCCCTCCAGCCGTATCTTGAGCACAGTTCTTTCTATGTGAGCAAGAAAAAAAAAATCAATGATCTACATCAGTGCTTCTAAAGTCTTGCATTAGAATAACCTGAGGTTCTTGTTAGGATGCAGATTCCTAGGGCACCAGCTGCAGAATTGCAGATTAGAAAGATCTTGGGTAGGACCAAGGAATCTGTAATGTTCTCAAGCACTGGAGGAGGTGGCTTTTCCATATTTGCAGAAGCACTGCTCTATACCTTAGACCAGTGAGCTCCAGAATTTAGAACAGGATTTGCTAAGTTTAATATACTTGCCTAACCTTCCTTCTGAATAATCACACTTCACAGATCTGAAATTGGACCTTGGAATTCATAGAAACATTCCTGGTAATAATGTTTACCAATGTCTGAGATCAATAGCATGAAGTCATCTCTAATCTTCTCCATAAATTTCAAGTTATTTAATTCCTCTTTGCTTGAAGTCAACACTTTAATGTCTTAATTGTTGTATCTAGTATGTAAAAGGTATTCACACAATATTAAGCAATGTATAAAACATGTACGTAATATAATTCTTTCCATGCTGGAGCAAATTTTCTTATATATACTAAAAAAAGCTATGTTGTTCGCTTACGTGGGTAATTTTGTGCAATAAATTAAAAATAAAATGGAAACATACAGCAAACTAGGGAAAATAACATAACAAATACTCGGATACCTACCACCTGTATTTAAGCATTGCCTTGTTGCTATATTTATATAACATTTCTTTTATTTTTAAGAATACATTATAGATAAAATTGAAGTGTCATTTGGACCCTCACCTCTCCAATTTCTATTCCCCCCTTACATTCTTGTAATTCTTAATTAATATGCATATTTTTTCCTTAGAATACATTTCCAGAATTCTAATTGATGAGTTGGAGGATGTAAGCACTCAAAGTCTTGCCAAAATTGCTTCAGAGAAAGAGGGTATCAATTTATACCATTGCCAGCTGTATATCAGCGTGCTCTTTTCTGCCAGACCATTGCCAAATTGGAAATTTGTCATGAACAATAATTCCTAATTTGATAGGTGTAGGTGGTACTGTTTGAATTTTAATCTTAATTATTATAATTGAATTTGAACATTTTAAATATATTTTTAAATCTAATTTTTTGAATACAGTAATACATTCATATTGTTAAAAAATCAGGAAGTATATAGTGAAAATTCACTCTTCTATCTTTGACATCTCCTCTCAGAGTTAACTACTGCTTTTTAATTATTTTGCCTATTTCCAGAGTTTGTTTATGCATGTGCAGGCAAACATCATTATTTCAGTAGATTTTTATCTTCTCTTACCCTTGATACTCCAAAGGTGGCATATTTATTCACTGTCTGTACCTCGATTTTTTTCACATTACCATATAGCTTGGGGATGTATCTATAATAGTACATGGAAATTTCCTTCGCTTATTTTTTTATGGTGCACAGTATTCTGCTGCACACATGTGTTGTAATTTACTTAAATAGCCCCTATTGGTGGATATTTGTATTGTTTTCTTGCTCTTGCTATTAAACATGACTTTTCCGTGAGTCATTTCAAATGAGTGACAGTGAATTTGCTGAGTCAAATAGTGTATTCACTAAAATTTTGATAGATATTGTCATATTGTCCTCCTTCGATGTTGCACCAATTTACTCAAGAATGCATGAAGTATATGTAAATGTAAAATACAACAAAAGAGAATGCATGGACTGTCTGTTTTCCTAGCCAATTAAGCATGGTGTGATCAAACTTTTGAAATCTGGTCAGTCCAATAGATGGAAAAAGTTTTCTCAGGGTATTTCTGTCTTAATTTTCTTTTACTTTAAGTGAACTGAGCATCTTTTCATATGTTCGAGAGCTATTGTATTAATGTGAACTCTGTTCATATCTATTGACCATTATATTGAGTTGTTATTTTCCTTATCATAAAAGCTTTGTAAGTATTAAATAGGTTATCTTTGTCTCTGATATCAGTTGAAAATTATTGTTTTAAAAATTTATTCTTAATTTTATACACTTAATGATATATATATTTATAGGTTACATGAGATGTTCTGATACAGGCATGCAATGAGTAATAATCAAATGGCCATTACATTGTCCCAACATGACTTCACTTCTTGATTAGTCTACTTCCCCCACTGGTGTGAAACTCCGTTTTTATTATCTCATATTGTGAATTATCAGGATCTGGGTCAATTTCTGGATTTTCTTTTCTACATCACTGGTCTGTTTATGTCCCATTACAACACTGATATGATTATTAATATACAATAAATTGTTTTAATATCTGGTAGTAATCTCCCTTTTGATTTTTTGTTCAGTGTTTTCCTGACTATTCTATTTAATTTTAAAATTTTTGTGGATTTAGAGGGTACCAGTGCAGTTTTATAAAATGGATATATTGCATAGTGATTAAGTCTGGGCTTTAGTGAGACTCTACTCACTATTACCTGAATAGTGAACATTGTACCCAGTAGATAATGTTTCAGCCCTCATCTCCTTCTCAGCCTCCCTACTTATGCAGTCCCGAGTGTCTAATACTTTCCTCTGTACGTTCACATGTACCCATTGTTTAGCTCCCACTTATAAATGAGAACATGTGGTATTTGATTTTCTGCTTCTGTGTTAGTTCACTTAGGACAATGGCCACCAGCTCCATTCATGTTTCTGCAAAAGACACAATTTCATTCTTTTAATGCCTGTGTGCTGATGATTCTATGTGATTTTTATATGAACTTTATGATCAACTCATCTAGTTAAAAAGGTTGATATTTTAGGTTGTGCAAATTTATGAATCAGCTCAAGAAGAATTAAGATAATGGTATTGAGTCTTTCTCCTCAAGAACATGGCATGTCTTTCCATTTGTTCGTATCTTCTTTTGTGTCTTTTAGTAGTTAGCGCTTAGAAGTTTTTTTCATAATGATCTTGTGTATTTCTTATACGTTATCTTAGTTGTTTTGTCTTTTTCAATGCTATTACATATTAGATTTTCCTTTATCTCCTCTCCTCTCCTCTTCATGGAGTCTTGCTCTTCTTGCCCAGGCTGTGCAATGGTGTGGTCTTGGCTCACTGCAACCTCCACCTCCCAGGTTCAAGCAATTCTCCTGCCTCAGCCTCCCAAGTAGCTGGGGTTACAGGTGTGCACCACCACGCCAGGCTAATTTCATACTTTTAGTAGAGACGGGGTTTCACCATGTTGGCCAGGATGGTTTTGAACTCCTAACCTCAGGAGATCCACTGGCCTCCATTTCCCAAAGTACTGGGATTACGGGTGTGAGCCACCATGCCTGGCCTACATATTGGATTTCTTATTCCATTCTGTTTTATACCTGGTTGTTATTTTTACTTAGGAAAATATATATTTTCCAATCTGTTGTGAAGATTATTATTATCTATTACATTTTAAATCATAACTGCATTTTTACATTTGCAGACATTTATTTAGTTATTAAAGCTCAGCCAGAGCTTTCATCACAGGTTCTGGTCTTTCATTATGGTTTCTATTTATTCTTTTACCTCCTTAATTATGCTAAAAGGTTTGTCTTATAGGGATTTGGGTCTGTTTTTGAAATCTATTCTGTCCCTCATGACACTTCCTTTTCTCGAGTGATTTAACATTTTTAGTTTGAGCTGGGCTACTTTTCCCGCATAGGAGTTCCTTGAATCCCTAATTGTGAAAATATTTCTAGAGAAGTTTTAGGATACTTCTGCAAGACCCTTAATGTTTTCAATGGTTGTAAATAGATCTATCTTAATGTATTCTCTTTAGGACCCTTACCCTGTGATTAGTGTAGATTGAGACCCTGAGCGCCCTAGATTTGATGTCTCATGAGTTTCTTTTTATCCTCCCTGAGAGCCTCGGACAGATGGAAAACTTTCTCATCCTTTCCCCAGGCTTTTCTAATTCTTTTTTTGTGGAAGCGACAGCTCTTCAACACTCACATGTGTTATGCAGGGGGCTCAGTTTCAGCTGCTTTGCTTATTGCAGGCTGAGGTCAATTCTTTTCCTGTGGGAGTGTTCAAGCGCTGAATGTGCTTGTGTGCCTTGGGCCTATTTCTTCTCTTAAGAATCTGAACATTGACAAGGCTAGACTGTCCAGACAAAAATTAAAATGGATAAGGCCGTAAAACCCATAAATATCAGAAAAGAATAATCATGGGAGCATGGAGAAATTTCTTCTTATTCTTATAGGAAAACATTAGAGACATAGACTACAGTAAATTTTTCCAAGTGAATGCCCCAGGGTTTTTGTCAATTTGTGCCCTTGCTTTAAGTAAAAGTTGTTACGGTCTGCATTTTCATCTCTCACCTTCATGCCTTTTCGTGTCAGAAGTTAATTATCCCAGTCTATGTAATTATTACCAGCACACAGAGTCTCAGCCTGCAAGAGGTTCAGAATTACATATGGGCTTTTAGCAATTTACACAGTATGGGCTTTGAGCCAATTTGAGAAACACTGAAAGCCATTATCATCTATCTGTAAAATGCCTTGCCCTGTGTTTGCTGCCCTGAGAACAGTAAGCTACAAGAAAGCCACAAAATACTGGTAAAATAATTTGACATGCAGTTCTGGGCTTTTTGTATACCCCTATTTTCTAGCTGCACATCCATTGTGTGATTATTGTGTGCTATATTTTTCTTTTTAGGAAGTCAGGAAAGTTTTTCTTTAGTTCTAGAGAATCACTATCTTATTCCAGCTGCCCATTTCCTTCAGAGTATTTCTTTGCCATAATCCAATCTTCCCAGCAGACAATTTGATTTTATTCAAAGTCCATGAGTGTCGCATCCATATTGGCTGGAGTAGTCATTGCCGAGTGATGTTAAAGTATTGTTTTTTTCTCTTTGAGTTCAGGGATTAAAGGTTTGGATTTCATCCAACAGTTGACTTTCTTGAATGTTCTTTCTCTTCATTCCTTACCCTACTGTAATCTTAGTACTTTCCTACTTTCCCTCTAGTCGGTTTTCATACTCAAAGTCATCCAAGCCTTTGGAAATGCCTTGTTTTCCTCAGCCTTTATAGTCTTTGGTAGAATGCTTCCATCTTCTATATGAACTGCTGTTGGGCCATGAATAAAAGTCTCTTAAATTATTTAAGTCTCTTGACAGTGATAAAAGACAACTTTACACCATCTTTTCACTAGGTAAAAAACAACTGCACTATGCCTTTTTAGAAAATAAACAGTATCACACACCAATCAACAAAGCACCACTGGAAACCTTCAACTCATGATTGACTGGAATAATGAGAGGAGGCTGGGTTTTTTCTGCAGTTTCAGACCTCATCATTCCTTACTGTACTCAACTATGCATTTGGCTATAAACCTTAGGAATAAACCATACACCTTATTGTTATGGTATGGAAAGGAACAAGTTAGTTACTCCTGCCTCAAGAATGCTTTGCCTAGAGCAGATGAGCCAAGTCTGTGGCTAGACATAATGTAAACTGAGATTTGCCACTGGACTCAGAAAACTGTCTTTGGTGTTTCTAAGTTAACACTGTTTTCCCTTAAGAGACATCTCCCATGGAATGGGGCCTCAGATGCAGACAAACTGTTAAGAAATGAGTGTCTTCCTTTTTAATGATAGGAATTCCAATTTGCACTGTACAGTGACTGCAAAAACAATTTTGTGGGGGCTCTGGACCCTCACTGGGGATGTATTTGGGGGAGAATGTGATGAGGATGGCAAAGTGGTTGCTCATGGCTCCCTGGGCTGCTTGCACTGATGTGCTGATTTAATTCAAGGATGTGCTGAAAAGATGTTTCTCTGCTTAGAGCACAGATTCTGAGAGAAGCACCCTTCCAGTCAATAAGAATGAGTAGATACTAGTTTTGAACCAAGAACATTTATTTTTCACTAGAAGTTTTCTCAAAGTTTGATAATTAGAATGATGTGGTTGGGCTTAAACCACGGTTCTCTCTCTTTCAAGGCCGATTGAGGAAAATGGTCTACTTGGTTGATGAGAACATTACAGGGTGTGAGTTTGCTGACATGGTGGGTCCACATGTTATATCAGAAGAGATAGGCACTGTGGCTGGGCTGTGGGATAGCAGATAATTGTCCACAAGTAGGGGCAGTTAAGCAGGAAGAGACTTTAAACACTCACTTGCCCCATCGGCTCTATCTTTTGGAGAGCTGTGGGATAATTTGCTAGGCAGTTCTAGGATATGGAACTAGAAATGCCATTTGACCCAGCAATCCCATTACTAGGTATATACCCAAAGGATTATAAATCATGCTACTTATTATAAAGACACATGCACACATGTATTTATTGTGGTGCTATTCACAATAGCAAAGACTTGGAACCAACCCAAATATCCATCAGTGATAGACTGGATTAAGAAAATGTGGCACATATACTCCATGGAATACAATGCAGCCATAAAAAAGGATGAGTTCATGTCCTTTTCAGGGACATGGATGAAGCTGGAAGCAATCATTCTCAGCAAACTATCACAAGATCAGAAAACCAAACACCACATGTTCTCACTCATAAGTGGGAGTTGAACAGTGAGAACACATGGACACAGGGAGGTGAACATCACACACTGGGGCCTGTTTGGGTAGGGGGCTAGGGGACGGATAATGTTAGGAGAAATGCCTAATGTAGGTGATGGATTGATGGGTGCAGCAAACCACCATGGCACGTGTATACCTATGTAACAAAACTGCATGTTCTGCACATGTAACCCAGAACTTAAAGTATAATAAAAAAAATTTCTATCAAGAAAGAAAACATATTCTCTTAGCATGGATGGGGACTGTAGTAAAATAATCATTTTACCATACTACATTTCCTAAGGAAACTCTAGTTCTATAAAATCAATGTAACTGTGGCAACCTGACAATCTGAATTCTTTCAGTTTTTCTGTTACTTTGATGCCTGATAGAAGGAATTCAAAAAGCTGTGGTTTTCTTCTATGTCAGGGCTTCTGCTTCATTCAAATAGAATCTGTTTTTAATGCACTTTTTTATAAAGATATAATGATATTATTTGTAGGGCAAAATGTTTAGGAATTTACAGATATATGCATGTTTTCACTAGGGGAAGTTCATTGCTTCAGGAAAAGAATTCTGATTTTCAAGAAATAGTTGCACTGTTAAAATATTACTGTGAAGTACTATATTTGGCTAGCTCCCCACTACCAGCCTTAATTCTAGGCTTCTAGCAACTAAAAACACTTCACAATTTGGCTGCAGGTATTTGGGAAACTTGCTGGCCCTGAAGGTGACATTGCCCCCTTCTCTTATTTATGAGTTTTTTCTATGATACAGAGCCCTTAAATGAAGAGACATAAAGCACCCTTTAGAAACACCAATGAAAACAAAGCCACAGTAGAAGTCAGTTCATGGAAGCATTCCGGCTCACTCACACAGGTTGAACCCGGGTTTCCCCTCACCTTTTTCACCAGTGTGATGGGTCCCTTCAGTCATTTAACAGACCTTCCCTAAGCACTCAGTGCCAACCACTGGCAAGAATACCTTTACCTAACTCTGCATTGACTTTCCTGAGTGCAGCTCACCACCAAATAATCCTGTAGCTTCCCATGTCACCTGTAGTGAGAAATTTTTTGAATTTCTTTTCTGTGAGTATTTCCCTTTTCTCCACTTCTCCTGAGGTAGGGATATGGGTGATACAGGTGAGGTGGGAACAGGGTATCAGAATTCATGCTGTGTGGGGATATAAAGAATATAAGAATTTAAGCTTCCCCGAGGGCTGTAGTAGAGTTTCTTCAGATTTCACAATGTCTACATTTTGGGAACATGTTTTAAAAAGTGAGACAACATTGGTTTTAATCCATTTCATGCGTTTAGAGTTTTATTGAAATATAATGGAATAACATCTAAGAGCATGTAATTTGGAATCATGCATAACTGTGTTCAAATCTAAGCTTACCAGTTACAATCTATGTGTACTGGGGTAAATTATATAATCTCTCTAAACTTAGTTTTATCATTATAAAATGAGGCTAATAATAATAACAAACTCATAGCATTGTTTTGAAGATTAAATCAATATTAAATGTGTAGCATCTGCCACATAATAGACTCTCAAAAACACTAGTCCCCATTCTCTTGTTTTTTAATATAATAAATCTGTCAGGAAACTTGTATGTCTATACTAAATTCAATTTTGGCATCTCAACTAACATCAGCAACATGTTAAAGTGACAAAAATGAAAGAAATTTAAAAGAAGGGCAATTGAAACAACTGATGTCAAGAATAAGATTCATTTATCCAGATGCGAAGGATAAATGTATTTTGGTATAAACTATGAGGGGAACACACCTCTGCAAACAATGCAAATATAAAAGCATTTTAAATAAAATTTAGTATAATGCATATTTAGTATAATGCAAAATGCTTTTTCAAGGATTTTGAAGTCTTTACCAATGTTTTTATTGCTTTTCAGAAGCGCATGAGGAAGATATTTTCTCTAAATTGTAGATGAGAGGAAAAAAGGTACATGGAAACAATGTGATTTGAGCAAATTCACCCAATGAATCAGAGGCAGAGACTAAAATATCCACTCATTTGGCTCTTGCTGGCTCTGTCCAAGCCTTCATTGTTTTGGTTCAGGGGCCTGAATGTATACGGTCACCTGCCACTATTCAAGAATGTAACAGATGCCACCTTGGGACTCCTCCTCAGAATCTGTTAAAGAGGAGGAATTAATCAACCAGTGATCTCCCATTTTTACTGTCCCCATATCCAGCTTAACCTCCATGGCCAGGAGCTGTAGCCTCTCCTTTGCCCTTCATCATACTCTTTTTCCCAAACCAAAACTCATGTTAAGTACAACTAACTTCTCCAGGCCAGTACCCATGTGGCTTAAGAAAAATAATCACACTGACTAGTCTCTCTTTAAATTCATGGCCTTGAACCTAAGTTGGGCTCTAAATGCTCCACTGATAATCATACCTTATTCATGTTTGCCATGAATTGGCAAACATTGACAATTCATTCACTCTTTTACTCTACTTGATAACTACTTCACTCTTTGCTCCTCCCTAATCTTCAACACGTTCTTCCCTACCTCCATTTTCACAGGGGAAATTGAAACATTGGAAGAGGGTTTCCATAGCCTCCCATGATATCTACTTTCAAAGCCTTCCAGCACCTATACCCACATACTCTTCCTCCTTACCTATGACCACAGGTGATCTATACCCCTATCTGAGCCACCAAGTCCCATCCTCTTTCACTTTCTCAAGGTGACTCATTTAGCAATTCTACTTTCTGACATTTTAGGGTTTTTGTTGGTTGGTTGGTTGGTTTTTACTGGTCTACTGGGTCATTCCCTTTAGCATTCAAATGTGTGGCTTTTATCCCCACTATTATACTCAGACTTCTCTTGTCTGTATCACCAGTGTCTTCCTTGTTGCTAAATTCAGTGGTGAATTCTCATTTCACATCTTACATAATTCTGCAGCAGTTGACACATTGATCTCTCGCTTCTTCTTAGTAAACTTCTACCCTTGTCTTCCAGTACACTATATGCTCTGCTTTTCTTTTATATCACTGGTTATTCTTTCTCAGGTGCCTTTGCTGATCCCTCCTCATTTCCAGACCTCTTAACGTGGTCTTCCCCTCAGTCCTTGGATGCCTTCTCGATCTGCATTCACTCCATCTCATGCAATCTTGTGGTTTCAATGAACAAGCAAACCAAGAAGGACACCCAAATTTGCATCACCCTATCACACCTCTCTTATTAACTTAAAAGTGATACTTTTGACTGCTTAATTATTTTCTACTTAGGTATCTAATAGACATTTCAAATTTAATACATCTAAAACAGAACTTCTGATCCCCTCTTAATAAGCTCTGCTCCCCCCATTGTAGGTGATAGCAAATCCATCTTTCCAGCTGTTCAGGTTCAGACCAGAGGAGTCATCATTCACTCTTCTTTCTCTCATATTCCATACCCATTTCATCAGAAAATACTTTTAGTTCTTTCTTCAATATATCTTTAGAATTCAACCACTTCTCATCACCTTTACTGCTCCTACTGGCCTGGGGCACCATCACCTTCCACCTTGATTACTATAATAGCCTTGTAACATGGATCCCTGCTGCAACCCTATCCCCTCAACCACTGCCCACTCCTTTATTCTCTACTCTCAATATAGCACCCAGAGTGAGCCTTTTAAATGTGTAAGTCATATTATGTCATTTCAATGATAGAAATCTAGAAATATATCCCACTTGGACTAAAACTCAGAGTACCTCCACTGTTCTATAAAGCCCTTCATAGTCTGGCCCCATCTCTCTCTATATATATCCCATTACTCTCCCTCATGTATACTCTACTGCAGCCACACCGGCCCCCTTGCTTCTTCAAATGTGTCAAGCATGCTTCTGTCCTTGGTCTTTCATACATCTCTCAGGAACTTTCTTCCCCCAGATGTGCACATGGCTGATCCATGACTTCATTTAAGTTTTTTTTAAAATTAAATATCCACTTCTCAATGGAGTCTAATCTGATGGTCCTATTTAAAATTGCAATCTGTGCCATCTGCACATTCCTGAGTCCGCTTGCAATACTGGATTGCTTTCTATAGCCCTTATCATGTCTTGATATACAATGCATAATTTGCTTACTTATTATATCTATTATTCCTCTTCTCTATCCTGCCAGAATGTAGACTCCCTGAGGGCTGGAATTTTCATTTGCTCTGTTCACTGATGTATTCCAAGTTTCTGCAATTGTGCCTGGCAAAAAGTGAATGCTCAAAGCACATTTGTTGAATGAATAAATGACTTTAGAGACCTCACTGCCCTAGGGATACAGTTATAGACAGGGGTGACATTAGAGCATTTTGGGATTTCTGGTTATATATTCCTAAGCCAAGATGATTCTTTGTTGAAGAAAATCAAGATATTTTATGGGGGAGTTTTGGGGATCCTTGGCCCAGTATAGATTTCATTTGTAGGACTCCAAAATTCTCTTTTCCTAAGATTTTACGAAAGTAACCCACGTCTTTATTTAATTTTTAAAAATTATACTTTAGGTTCTAGGGTACATGTGCACAATGTGCAGGTTTGATACATAGGTATACATGTGCTTTGTTGGTTTGCTGCACCCATCAACTCATCATTTACATTAGGTATTTCTCCTAATGCTATCCCTCTCCTAGCCCCCCACCTCCTGACAGGCACTGGTGTGTGATGTTCCCCGCCCTGTGTCCAAGTGATCTCATTGTTCAGTTCCCACCTATGAGTGAGAACATGCGGTGTTTGGTTTTTTGTCCTTGTGATAGTTTGCTTAGAATGATGGTTTCCAGTCATCCATGTCCCTACAAAGGACATGAACTCATTCTTTTTTATGGCTGTGTAGTATTCCATGGTGTATATGTGCCACATTTTCTTAATCCAGTCTATCATTGTTGGACATTTGGGTTGGTTCCAAGTCTTTGCTATTGTGGATAGTGCCGCAATAAACATACGTGTGTGCATGTGTCTTTATAGTAGCATGATTTATAATCCTTTGGGTATATACCCAGTAATGGGATTGCTGGGTCAAGTGGTAATTCTAGTTCTAGATTCTTGAAGAATCGTGTCTTCCACAATGGTTGAACTAATTTACAGTCCCACCAACAGTGTAAAAGTGTTCCTATTTCTCCACATCCTCTCCAGCATCTGTTGTTTCCTGACTTTTTAATGATTGCCATTCTAACTGGTGTGAGATGGTATCTCATTGTGGTTTTGCATTTCCCTGATGATCAGTGATGATGAGCATTTTTTCATGTGTCTGTTGGCTGCATAAATGTCTGCTTTTGAGAATTGTCTGTTCATATCCTTTAACCCATGTCTTTAGTATCTTACCTGATACATGAATAAATAGAGGAGCAAAGCTGCAGACTTTTTGTAGACGTTGTGGTTTTGTAAAGTGACATGAGTTCTAGAATATATTTAGTAGAGGGCCAGGGAACCAGCTGGGTCTCCTCTGTGGCCAGCTTGGACCTAATGGCCACATAGTATATACTGGGGCATTGGAAATCTACTGGAGGATGCAATGATTTTTAAATAATTCATGTTGAGGTGTAAACAACACAAATTTGAAGTCAGGAAGTTTTAGGATCAGGTCAGATCTTGGACTTAATTTCTCCAAGCTTCTCTTTCCTTCAACTGTAAGCCATTGTGAGGCTCAAGTGAGATACTATGTGTAAAGTTCCTAGCCCAGGGCGGGAACAGAGCAGGACCACTAAGGGTGTTTTTTTTCCCCTAGGCAAGAATCATCTGCATTAACTTCTATTATGTGATTCCCTGGGTATCACAAAGGAATTTAACTTGCCTCAGTGCATGATTGTACACTAAGAAGATTAATTTATAAACTGGAAGAAATGGAACGAAGGCCTTCTTGCCTCTCTTTTACAAACTGAATGCTTCAGATTTACAACAGATGTTATAAGACTATAGGAACTTTCCAGGGAATATCAATAAAAGGATCATGAATCATCAATTCTGGAGATGAAAATAACATAGTAGTTATTTAAATTTCTACTAAGAATATGTGATTATGAATACTTATTGAGAATCTACTGTGAGCAGGCATTAGGTGCTTTGTAGAACTGACCTTAGAAGAGATGAGACTTGTGGATTCCAGAACTACTAAATTGCTGGCTTAAACGTTATATGCCTTCCTAGTACTGGGCAAAATATTTCTATTAAGACTGCTAAAGGGCTTCTGAGGGACTTCTAAGAGACTGCTAGTACACTTCAGAGGATCCTTTTAGGAAGCTTTTAGGGGAGTTGTGCAAATGCATAGTCAGCTTAAAGCTGTTAGATGCATTAATTAATGCCAATTATTCTCATGTGGTAGCCATAGCTTCAGTTGAGAATGACTGTACCACATCTGTTTCCTTCAGGCAGGCACAGCTTTAGTCTTCATTTGAGGGAGTGTGTAGGAGATCTAGCATTAAAAAACCCTTAGGAATGCTAAGAAATTAGATTTCTCCAAAGCCGTATAAAAATCATCTACCCATTCAGTGCTACAATTACTTCACCTATGAAACAGAAATAGTAACAATGAAAATAAAAATTATTTTTCCTGGAACTTCTAATTGAAGTTCCCCAAAATGGAAGTGGGCTGAAATTGATTATGGAAATTGTAATGCAACTCAATGACTGAGGAAGCTCCATTTCATTATAAGGCTAAATATAGATTAAGCCAGTACTTGTTCCTGTTTGCCTGAAGTTACTGCTGCCTATACCTGGAAGGTAACACTCCAATAGCAAGTATGACTAATACCAGGTTTAAATTGAGTTTGTCTCATCTTCCAAAATGAGTTATTTTCAGCTATTCAGAAAAATATGCAAATAACTACCTCTAATGGTGCAAAACCAGTTTAGACTATTGACTTTAATTTATTTAAAATATGTAATAGCAACTAAACTGCTGATTTCTGAGTATTAACTGGACATAAATACATAAATTTATGATATACTTTAAATAGGCAGTAATAATGAAGGATATAATTTGGTATGCCTTCATCAACAGCTAAGTGAAAAATCACAATACAAAATTGAAAATAAAAAAATCTCAATTATGTAAACATATTTACATTCATCACATTTTCTTTACATGTATGTATAAGAAAATATTGGAAGTAAGCACAGAAAATCTTAACAGTGGTCATCTCTAGGTGATGGACTTATTGATGTATTTTTTTCTGTCTTTTTCTTACTATTTTCAGTGCTTTCTAGGTGCTGGTGAAATCTATTAGTCTTATAGTATTAGAAAAAAGTCATTAAAATTGTGCTTGAATATGGTACTTCACACAGAGCAGGAGCAGAGTACAGTAAGTGCTGAGTGAACAAATGGATCCATCAGAAAAGCTGACAAGCTTTACCAACTCTCTGGCAGCTTTGTCCATCTTTCTTGCAGGATGATAATAAAATGTCACATTATGGAGGTTTCATCACAAAATAAATGATAGCATATTATAAATCACTACCATAAATAATAAGCATGGACTAATCAAGTCCCTTTTGTGATGAGACAGCTCTAATTGCTTTTAATTGCATGCTTTCACTTATAGTACTTGCTAATTCTTAAATTTGTAATCTCCAGTGTTCTCTTAGTCATTAGTATAAATTAGCAATGTTGTACTCTATGCAAATCAGTTGGCTGAAAAAGTCAGTTATGTGGAAAATACTGTAAATAAACTTTTTCAACTCAATTAAACAATTTGGGTGTGATACCCCAGGCTTTAAGGAACAAGTAATTGACTAAAGCAGTTAAAAACCCCTGGGTCCAATCCAGAAAACCTTACACAGACAAAATTCCCACTTTCTTCAGCACTAATCTTGCACACCCAGGAATATCAGAATGAGTCCAGAGGTGAAATTCCACGTGGAAAAGAGAAGAGGGTTATGGGTAGTATTACTGACTGCTACATGCACTATCACAATTCTTAGTCCCAAAATAACTATGGCATTAAAATATAAAATACAATGAAAGGCATGCCCTTCAGTGTTTCCCAAGCTGTGTTCTACTGATATCTACTCTCTCAAGATGCTTTATTGGTTACAAATGGAGGCTTATGATTTTGGTAAATTTTACATTATACATATATATGTAGGTATCATGTGTATATTTATTTCAAAGGGTTTTAGAGACAGTAAGATATTAAAAGGCTGAACACATGTGCAGTAAAGAAATATTTTTAATTAGTTTATTCCAGAGAGTAATCCCACTTGAAAATGGAACTTTATTTTATTTTGTTTTACTTTTTTAACTTAACATCTACTAATAGTCCACAGAGTTTCATTCCATGGAAGAGACTCAAAAACAAAAATGTATTAAAACAATATTCTGAACATAGGACTTGTTGGATATGGTGCATATGTAATTTGGAGGTAAATTCTATAGTTCTCTCATTACTCTGTAGTGAGTAGTTGTGGTACAATGCAAAATATATATTTGGTCTTTGTCCCTGGTTCCTGGCGCACAGCTGGAGTATCTTTTGTGGGTTGCTGAGATGATTGGTGGCTGGGGTCTTTAGCTGGTTTCTTTCTGGTGACCAGGATAGGAGCTGGTCACCAGAAAGACCATGTAATTAGAAGGTTGGAACTTCCAGCATGACCTCCTGACCTCTGGGGTAACGAGAGCAACCACAGATTGAGTTCAATCACCAATGGTGAATGATTTAATCAATCATGCCTATGTAATGAAACCTCCATGAAAACTACTAAACAGTGGAGTCCAGAGAGCTTCTAGATTGGTGAACACATGGAGGTTCTGGGAGGGTGGTGGCATTCTAGGAGAGGGCATGGAAGCTCTGCACCATCCTGCCTTCCACTCCCAAACATTGTTCTCTGCACCTTATTCATTTGGTTGTTCCTGAGTTGTATCTTTTATTAAAAAACTGCTAATAGTAAGTAAACAATTTTTCTGAGTTCTGTGAGCTGTTTGAGCAAAAACACTGAGCCCCAAGTGGGTGGTTCATGGGAATCTCCAATGTGTAGCCAAGTCAGACAGAAGTATGGAAGTGTGGAAACCTGGGGACCCAATGTTGTGACTAGCATCTGAAGTGGGGGCACTCTTGCTGGGCTAAGCCCTTAAACCTGTGTAGTCTCACACTAGCTCCAGGTAGCTAGTATCAAGATTGAATTGAATTGTAGGACACCCAGTTAGTTTCTAGATAGTTGGAGAATTGGTTGGTGTGAGGAAACTTACATAGTAGTGTTGCAAATAGATAGTCTGTTTTTGTTTTTTTGAGAAGGAGTCTTGCTTTGTCACCCAGGCTGGAGTAGGGTGGTATGAGCTCCACTCACTGCAACCTCGGTCTTCTGGGCTCAAGCAATTCTCCTGCCTCAGCCTCCGGAGTAGCTGGGATTACAGGCACCCACCACCACACCTGACTAATTTTTGTATTTTTAGTAGAGACGGGGTTTCACCATTTTGGCCAGGCTGGTCTGGAACTCCTGACCTCAAGTGATCCACCTGCCTCAATCTCCCAAGGTGCTGGGATTACAGGCATGAGCCACTGCGTCCAGCAGATAAGTCTGTTCTTCCCGTGAAAAAGTATAGTAACCTGGCAACTGCTAGGATCCCCTCAATTCCAGCTATGTCTGATAAAAACCTGTTAGGATTCTTGATGTTTTTGAAATAAAGTGAGATATTTAAAAATAATTCAATTGCATAGCATGTATAAAATGTCTTTTGCAGTTTGAAGAGGTGCACACTAACACAAAGTCCTGATTTTTTTTTTTTTTTTTTTTTTTGAGACGGAGTCTCACACTGTCGCCCAGGCTGGAGTGCAGTGGCGCGATCTCGGCTCACTGCAAGCTCCGCCTCCCGGGTTCACGCCATTCTCCTGCCTCAGCCTCCCGAGTAGGTGGGACTACAGGCGCCCACCACCTCGCCTGGCTAACTTTTTGTATTTTTAGTAGAGACGGGGTTTCACAGTGTTAGCCAGGATGGTCTCAATCTCCTGACCTCATGATCCGCCCGCCTCGGCCTCCCAAAGTGCTGGGATTACAGGCGTGAGCTACCGCGCCCGGCCGAAAACAATTATTTTGAGCCACAAATGTGAATAAGTTTTGACTTTCAATCCTATATCATTGGAATGTGATCTGGGGGATGGTGGGGCAGGGCTGGTGTCTAAGTCCAAGTCTCATTTAGGTCCATTGATCCACTGTCCTCTTATTCTTTCTCAAAAGTCTGACAAATTTCTCTGCATAGTCCTCATTGCTCTACTGTAACATTCTTTTTAGGCCTTGTGGCCACTCTGTATATGTAGGAAACAAAAGTAAATCTCGCTCCAAAATTCTCCTCTATAAAAGGTCACAAAACTGTAGTTTAGGGGCACATCTTAAGGCTTTAGGGCATGTGTTGAAACCTTGGCTTGATTATATTTGCTTTTTAATGTTACAGGGATTTTCCATGTGTGGCTTGCACACGTTGATTTACACTAAGCAGACTGAACAAATACTGGAAAATATAGCAAATCTACAGAATAGGAGTGCTCCGAGGTAAAGAAAAAAAAAGAGTAATGCTTGGAAAGATATTGAATTAGAAACGGAGTTCCTGCTACTTTTACCATAATTTGTATGTTAAATTCGTCCAGTGATAAAAACCCTCATTAGTTCTTTCTAACCAACAGAAACAGAAATTTGTGCCAGAAAGAATAGAGAGATTAATTGAAGATCTTGCCTGCTGTTGGCCTATGAACTGCTAGAATGACTTTCTGTGCCCCTTTTTAAAAACATGAATCTTTAAAATCTTTAATGTTAAATTTCATATTAAATTAACAGTATTCACATGAACTTTAAAGGAGAAGTATTTACACTTTTTATTTCCTGAGGCAGTTGGTTGGGGTTTTTTTATGTGTTCAGTAGTGTCTCTGTCCCAAAGGTGTATGCTCACACTTGATTTATTTTTTGAATAAAATATTAGTGTATGAACTGATGCCTGTTATTTGTTTTTAGTGTCAGGGCATCAGGGCATCACCTCCTTCCTGAGGCATTTCACCTGTCTTTGTTAATTATTTTTTCACTCTGGGATTTTTTTACCCAGAGTATGTTAATTCCTTCTTTTTTTTGTCATGGTTGTGTTAAGCATTATTTTCTTTGTTTAAGGTGACTCTGGAATCTATTCTTTATTGATTACTCTAGGGAGGTGGGTAAAATATTTGAATCTGAAAGCACTTTAGAGAACACATCTCAATCATATACAAATATCTGATATTTAGGGAAGATCAAATGTCATAGAATGGCTAGCCAAAAGTTGCTTTATGTCCTTGTTGCCTAATAAATCAGAACTGAGACATGAATCTTATTTCTTAGTCTGAAGAATTTGCCGCATATTCCTATCAGAACTTTAAACAAAAGAGGAATATTTACAGTTACCAAATACTAAATAGGTTTTCAAAAAAATTAAAATAAGACCAAGGTAAACCTCTTCACATTTTAAAAATTAGAAAAAGTTGAATTCAGCAATAAAGTGATATTCTTTTGTTATCTGTCTAGATCAGTGGTTCTTAGTGGGCAATATTCCCCCTGCAGAACATTTGGGAGTGGAGGGGAGTGGCGTTTTCTGCAGAGGCATGTTCAGTTGTCATATCTGGGGCCATGTTGCTACTGGCCTCCAATGCATAGAGGCCACAGGTGCTGTTAAACATCCAACAATGCACAGGACAGTACACCACAACAAAGAATTATCTGTCCCAAAATGTCAGTCATATTGAAAATGAGAAACCCTGGTGTAGATGAGTGGCTCTCATAGTGTGATGCCCAGACCAGCAGCATCAGTGTCTCCTGGTACTTAGACGTGTACAGTGTTGGGTCTCAACTTGGGCCTCTTAATCAGAGTGGGCTCCAGCATTTGTGTTTCGTTGGTTACTCTAGGTGATTCTGAAGCATGTATGTTTGAAAACCACTGAAACAGATATTTAAATCTTCTTTTTCAGTCACTTTAAAAAATATGAATTCTTACTTTCTACTCAACCTTTATCTTTGAGCAGTGGCTGATGTTTGAAACGGAGCCTATTTACAAACTCCAACTTCTTCTACCCACAAGAACATTCTTGGGTAAGGGCCTCTCTCCAGTCCTCTGGCCCAAAGAAGTCCCCTTGCCAGGAACAATCTGTGTTCTCTTCTGTTGTGTTGTTGTAAGAGATCGACAGTAGTCAACCCTATGCTTTGGTCTATCACAATTAGTCTATCCCATGAATTTATATAAAGCTGTAGCTTGTCCTGCAAAAAGTCAGAGCTGGTAGTTGGAAGTTTATGCAGCTGCTCCGTATGTTGCATCAAAGGGCTTTTGAAGTTAGCAGCCTGAGTTCTTTCTAGCTTTGAGCCCATTAGTTTCATTTACAGTCCTGTAATTTGGGGCTGTAGTTTGTAGTCTGCTCTCAAATCTCACACTTACTAAATCAGTTATACTTGGGGGTTAGCTCAAACTAAAATCTGCACTGGCTTACAGTGAATATCTTATGCCATGATGACTTCACATGGATTTCTTCATATATGAAAAAGTACACCACATTTTCTTGCCCATCTGTAGTACAGAAAATGGAACATCTAGAATTGTGAGGCCAGGAGATGAAATTTGTCATTGATGGCTTTTAGTAACTTGAGGAGGAACTGAATCCTTAAAAATACTAGATAGGAAACTTGTGGTTTGCCAGCCCATCTTTTTTTCCACCATGTATTTAAACTCTTGTATCAATGTAGGAAAAGACAGTTCTTGTATGAGTTTTTACAATAGAGTGGAGGAATGCAAATCTTATAATCAAGAACTCAGTCTTCATTATTCGCCGGCAAATCATACAATAAAATAAATCTGACAGACATGGCCAAATGTTCTTACTCAATTAATCTGGAAATATGTTATTCATCTGTTGTGGCCTGCTATTGCAGCTGAGAGTTTTGCTTCTCTTCTGCTCTATCGAGGGTTGCTGGCAAGTGGCGCTGCCAAGGGCTTGAAAACCTGAACACAAAGTAATTGTTTTGAATCCAGAGGAGAGGTGAACCATGTTACCACCTGTAGTTTCCTTTCTGAATCGCCCCTTCATTTCTGTGAGAGTTGGAGACTTCCACTGAGTCAGTATGAAAAATACTTTACATTATGCTGTCAGGAAATAATGCCTGCTCATAAGGCTTTAGATAAAGTAATAGTCACAGGGCTGCAATGAAGGAAACATCCCCAAATTGGAGATAAACCTGTGTTCCAACTTGTCACATAGTCTCTTCATGTCTCATTCAGTGTCATTCTTCCAGAATTAAGAGGTAATTATGCTCTTCATGATCCTAGACTCTTTTTCTTTTCTTGATATCGAGAAACAACAAGGATCTGAATTTAATTGGTCTGCTTTTACCTGGTTTATTGACATAAATTTGTTTTTTTAATAGTAGGCAGTTATGTTTTTTTTTTTTCGCCTTAGAAAATAGCCCTGGTGAAAAATAGACACTGTGGACTACTAGAGAGTCTAGAGGAAGTGGGTTAAAAAACTACCTATGGGATACTATGCTCACTACCTGGATTATGGGATTTGTACTCCAAACCTCAGCGTTACAAAATGTTCCCATGTAACAAATCTGCAATATACTCCCTGTATCTACAATAAAAATTGAAATAAAAAAATATAGCCCTAATGTGGACTCTTATGCTTTGGGATGACATAACCTGTTTTGGTTCCTTAAAAAGTAGCTGAAATTCAGTAGGCTGCTTGGTTCCTTAAAGGTGATCAATAAAATACATGCAGACAATTTTCTTCAGAACAGTTATCACCCACCGAACAGGCAATTTAGTGATGACATTAATCCAGTGGGCTTGTTTTTGGTGTGTGTGGGGAGAAAACAATTTTTAATACTCTAAATCTGTGTTTTTTTGGGAACAGGATTAGGGTGGTTGATGATAGTCCTTATTTGTGTGTGTGTGTGTGTGTGTGTGTGTGTGTGTGTGTGTATGTGTGTGTGTCCTTGAAGGCAGTAGACAGATCTGAGAATGCTAGGGAATAAAGGAAGGAATAGGTGGTTTTCTTTTTCTTTCTTTTTTTCTTTTTTTTTTGCAGCTTCCAAGTCTTTTTATTTAGAATTTTGTGTTTGTTTCCTGAATCAATAGATACTATACAAAACAATGTAAAAAATGGCTGCTATTTTCTCTCCCCAGCTTCCCCTGACCTGGGGACAATCCCCTGGGCAAACTCACTCCAGGGTTTTAGGGGTTCTCCCTCTAGATTTGGTCCAGCAAGTGAGGCTGAGTGACATAGTCCCTTGAATCACTTTCAAAGGAGCTCAGCTGAGGTGAAGAGAGCCTCTGGGATCTGGAGGTTACTAGGTTAGGGAAATGGATTAGTGTTTTTTTGGGAGAAGAGCCAGTGCCTGGGGCAAGAACCTACCCTAAAGAAAGGGTATCTAAAATGTTCACGGTTCCTTCTTTTGCCTCAAAAAGTGACATTTATTCAAAGAAAAAAAATGACAAGATGTCCATCCCTTGGCTCCCTTCCCTCCTGCCTCCTGCAGCTCCTCTGACCCCCAAGATTGAACCCTGGCTGGGGCTAGGTAGCAGGACAGCCCCTCAGATGAGGTCAGCAACATCGAGGGAGATTTCCTCAATGGAGGTATTGTAGAAGATCTCTATTTCTTGAAGAGTCCTCTTGTCTTCTTCTGTCACCACGTTAATAGCCACACCCTTACGGCCAAACCGTCCACTTCAAACAGTTCTATGGATATAGTTTTCCCTGTTGGTCGGAAGGTCATAGTTGATGACTAAAGAAACCTGCTGCACATCAATGCCTCTGGCCTATGTCAAGAAAGACAACTCTTCAGCATGTGCACCAGAGGACAATCTATCCCGAAGGGAAGACACTTAGGTATCTATGTAGGCAGCCAAGGAAGGCGGAGGAAATAAGCATCCCTGTTCCTCAAAGACCTTAGGCATGCCAGATTCTATTCCAAGTTGCTACTTTCCGGAGAGGGGCACTAGATGTCTTCTTGGAGAGGGAATCGCCTTGGATAGGAATATGTGTTTTAAAGCAAGAAAGAATGGAATCAGTTAGGTGAATCCTCTGGGCATTTATCAAATGATTTTAAAAGTCAATCTTGTCTTTTTGGAGTCCCTGAGTTAAACACTTTATTGTCAGGCAAGGGCATGAAGGCCATGGGAATCACCATGTTGGGTGGACCCAGTTTCTAATGGCCTGCATTTGCATATCAAAGTTTGCCTACCTGGCTCTCAACATATCTCCCTATGTGTAGAACATCCAGGGCGCCCTGCATTTGCATATTAAAAGGCTACAGTGGGAGAGCCAGCTTTTTTGCAGCTATGTCAATGACATGCCTGGTCAAACCAATCCCCTGAGCCCTATGCAAACCAGACATTGCCTCATCCAGCCTCTGCATATATACCTAGCTGGTATCTGCGTCAGGTGAGGACTTCCTCTTTCGGCTTTGGAGCCCCTCTCCCTCTCTCTGTACAGGGAAACTTCTTCCTTCTGTCTTCTCCCTTCCTTCTTGCCTATTAAACTCTCTGTTCCTTAAAACCAAAAAAATAAAGAATAAATAAATAAACACTTTATTGTCTTTAAGTCATCAATCATTTCTCAATTCAAATGCTAATTACTTTTCAAACAGACCCTTTCTGGAAGAGTTAAATCTGCCACTATTATGATTCTGAGAGAATTCATGGTTCTGTTTCATGGGTACAGGCAAGTAGAAGACACGTTAATGTACCAGCATACAAGTTATTTTCTACTCCTAAGAGCTCTAGGAAGAAATAGAAGGAATACGAGGCACATCTCTTTCTTTGTTAATGGTTTTATACAGTGTCTGTTACCTTGCAAGAACTCAATAGTTTATATCTTGAACAGATGAGCATGCAAACAAACATGAATTTGGTCTCCACTAGAAATACTGCAATGGTTACCAAGGGCCAATAGAAACAAAAGGTGCTTTTACTGATTACTTAAGCCATTTATTTATCTTACAATGAAATTTTACATAATTTACTTCAGGTACCATATGAAAAGGGAATTTTAAAATTGTCTTATTTAACCCTGTTATTCACCCCAAACAGGACAACTTAGCTCACACTAATGTATGTTTGTTCTTCAATAAGTTGTTGTTTTTTTTTGAGACAGTCTCAATCTGTCACCCAGACTGGAGTGCAGTGGCACGATCTCAGCTCACTGCAACCTCCCACTCCTGGGTTCAAGGGATTCTCTTGCCTCAGCCTCTCAAGTAGCTGGGACTATAGGTGTGTGTCACCACGCCTGGCTAATTTTTGTATTTTTGGTAGAGATGGGGTTTCACCATGTTGGCCAGGCTGGTCTTGAACTCCTGGCCTCAAGTGATCTGCCCCCCAACCTTGGTGTCCCAAAGTGCTGGGATTGCAGGTGTGAGCCACAGCATCTATCCAATAATAGGTTTATGTAAGATCAGATGAACTTAAGATTACTCTAATTCTAGGCTATTTCTAGACTGTTGCTTAAGTAGATAGATGGGTAGTTTCCCAGGTTAGATGCTGGAATGCTTGTGGTGGGCACATTTTAATTCAATATTTGGGAGGAAAACGTGAGAGTAAACACACATCCTGACAGCCGAGAGAGCTGGTACTGGAAGGAATAAATGTTACCCAAAACTTCTAAATTCTGGACTGCTACTTTTACATCTTTATCTCTCCATACATTTCTCTCCCCTTGAATGGGTCTCTTCATCATCCTTTTTAAACCTAAACATCTACTCTCTATTTGTTTGTAGGCATTTAGATTGTTTATCTTTCTAAATCAACTGACCTATTTCCTCACATGGTGAGCTCTCTAAGAGCTAGAGAAATAGATGACTTGGCAAAATTTGAGACTGGGATTTTCAAAAGGTTTGCCAGATCAATGTTCCAGATCAATTTTAACTCCTTATCTTGCTGAACTTGGACCTGTTGCCATTCTTCTTAGAGGGAGAGGAACTAATGTGTAGTGCTTAAATTCATAGACTCAGTGCTTGAGTTTGAATCACACGCATTTTCTAGCTGTGTGAGCTTAGGCAAGTAACTTAACTTTTCTGTGTCTTTTCAGTTTCTAAGCAGAGTTTTGTAAAATGGAGTTCATAATAGTACCCATATCAGTGGATAGAAGATTGTATTAAATAGGTCAATTTGTGTAATACTTTTAGAACAGTCTCTGGCATACCATAAACACTCAAAAAGTGTTAGCTACTTTTTATTGTCCTGTGTCTGTATCCCTGTAGCCTTAAAGGAAAATGTGTTCCTTGTGGCAGCCAGGACTCCCTCTCATGGCATTGTAAGTTTCTAGCAGGGCAGGAGAGAAGGGGAGCCTAAACACACACTCACTTTGGTGTACTTTGAGGTGAGGAAACTCTAGTGGACCCTTTTCACTTTTTAATTTTCCCATTCCCATAGCGATGACTAGCAAATTTCTAGGAAAATTAAAAATAATTTTTCATCAGTACAATTTGATATTTTTATTTAGTCTAATCCATTTTAAAAAATGGCTGAAAGTAAGATAATGCACAACAGATAGAGTTTTACTTTTCTCACAACCTAGGGAATCTAGAGTATTGGTTCAGTGGCTCAGGGGTGTCAGCACTTTGACTCTGAGATTCTTGTGGCCTTTTCCTCATGTTTGTTGCCTCTTTGTCTGTTTCCTTCTGCCTGAGAAAACAAAAGCTTACTCAGAACTACCCTTCCCACCTCCCTCCCTCCCCTCATACCCAAGAACTTTCTGCTAAAGTTCTCATTGGCTAGAAATGGGGCATCTGCAAACCCCAACTGCAAGGGAGCTTGGGAAAGTGGTGAATAGAGTAGTCAGAATTGGTCTAAACAGATCATGCTCTTTTGCTTGGAACTGGGCACTGACTCTGAGCATTCTTAGGCATCTGTTTTCAAATAAAATGTGGGGAGGGATGGGCATTAGCCAGACCATTAGCAATGTCTTCTATAGTAGCTTTCATACTGGTTAATCTTGCCTGTCTCAGTGGTAAGCACTTTTACTTGAATTATATTCATTATTAATAAACAATAGTATAAATAGGTACCCCTTTTTACAGTGCAGAAAAATGAGGCAGCTAATAGGTGGTGAAGATGGGATTCAGGCTAAGGCCATCTGATGTCACGCTAGTGCTAACCCCCACCTGTCCATGCAATTATATTAGAGCTAGAGGCAAAGTGATTACCTGACCCCTCCTTGAGAAAATGAAATGTGATTTGTCAGGCTATTACTAGACAGAAGAATCTCTGGAGTCTTTTATATGAGAATCCTGAACATTGAACTGTGTGTCATAGCAAGTGACCCAGAATCTCTGAGAAGCACAGCCTCCCTTCTGAGCCCCTAGGTATATTCCTCTCTGTCCTCATTTGAGGAACTCTATTTTGATCTCTTTTATCCTTCTGCCTGGGATCTCTTTCTCTGTCAATTTATGGCAAGTTCCAGTAAAATATAACTCCTACAGTGTGGGTGACCCTGCACATTCTTTGACTTGTGAGAATTACCCTTATGTAATGAAATCTTTTCAAGAAACACTCACACACAATCAGCGTGCCTCCTTTCGGTGTAGGGAGGAGCACAAGGTTCACCAAGGATGTGGTCACATATTTTCCACTCTGATTGCACTTATACCTGGTTTGAGGCCTAATTATGCCATCAGCTCTGGCCCAGATGTCTGGCTGTGCAGCTGCAGGGAGAGTTGGTGCTGGGCTCACTTACAGGGAATTTAGTGGACTTTCACAGAGAATATCAAGGAGCTCCTTGTTTAGACTAGAGAAATGCTAGGGCTTCTGTTTTATTTTCACTCTTTTTTTGGCAGCGGCAGGCCTGGGTGTACATTGGGGTAAGCAAAGTAAAGTATGATGCTCTAGCACCTGGCAGTTTGTACTGGGGAAGAAGACACTTTTCCTTGTAATGTCTCCCCTCCTCCACCAAAACATATTTCTAACAGTGGTTTTTCTCCTTTCCAATCTTCAGCCCAGAAGTGAAAAGCCATTCTGTATACTGGACAAGTCATTAACACTTCAATGTAAGGATTATCTGGTCTACTCATAAATTCTCAGAATCTGGGAAAGTGTCAGGGCAGCTATGGAGACTTTAGTAACTACCTCTAGAGCAGGGGGGTCAGCAATGTTTTCTTGTAAAGGGCCAGATAGTAAACATTTTGAACTTGCTGGTCATATGCTTTCTGTTGACTCTATGGTTGTAACTCAAATGCACTCATAACAATCTGTAAATGAATGAGCATGGCTGTGTTCACTTGTGAAATTTGAAATTTGAATTTCACATAATTTTCAAATGTTGTAAAATATTCTTCTTCTTTTTTTCTCAACCATTTGAAAATGAAAAAAAAAAAACATTTTTATCTCATGGTTCATGCAAAAACAGGCAGTGGGTTCTACTTGGCCTATGGGCTGCAGCAGCTTGTTGACCCCTGTTCTAAATGACCTCTATCTAACAGAAACTTCTGTGATGGTTGAAACGTTCTATAATATTGAGCACTTGAAATGTAGCTAATTCAGTGGAGGAACTGCATTTTGAATTTTAATTAATTGGATTGTAAATTTAATTTTAAGTAGCCACCTGTGACTAGTGGCTGCCTTATTGAATAGACCTAGAGATCTGCTATTTATCTGACCAAGATTTAAAACTTCCAATTTTTGTGTCTTTAGGTCAGAATTTTAAATTCCTGGAAGAAAAAATGTGGCTGGCCTAGTTAGGGCAAAAATCACAGATAGTTGTCTTCAGGAGCCCTATTACTGGTTGGGTCAAGTGGGATTTCCTGCAGAACAGAGCCTGCATATACAACCTGATGGAGGTTTGCTACAATTTTCCTGAAGTCTTTGAATTTTAAAAAGAGGTCCCTAATGGAAAGCAAGGAAATGACTCCAAGATGATATATGGTTGGTAGAATCAGAGTATGAGAAACATTTTGTTGCTATGCATTTTAGCACTCTTCAGTTCATATTGTGATGTTGACTTGAATAACTCTGGGCCTGTCAGATAATGTAATTGGCCCTTTAAAATATGCTGTATGTGTAGCCAATTAACAAGCCTTTTTTTTATTTTTATTTTTTTTGACAGCGTCTCGCTCTGTCACCCAGGCTGGAGTGCAGTGGCCCAATCTCGGCTCACTGTAACCTCTGCCTCTTGGGTTCCAGTGATTTTCATGCCTCAGCCTCCTGAGTAGCTGAGATTAGAGGCATGTGCCACCAAAATTGGCTAATTTTTGTAATTTTAGTAGAGACATGGTTTTGCCATGTTGGCCAGCCTGGTCTGGAACTCCTGGCTTCAAGTAATCTGCCCCCCCTCAGCCTCCCAAAGTGATGGGATTACAGGTTTGAGCCACCCTGTCCTGGCAACAAGCATTGCTGAGCATCTACTATGATTTAGGCACAGTGCTAAGTGCCTTCACAAATTGTTTCAGATTTATTCTTCATCTCATGAAAATTCTTATATACAATGCTGTTTCGTGAAGAACTAAAATGAAATTGAATGCCCTCATCATGAAAATGATTATTATTCTGTTACAGAGCTACTTCGAGACGATATTGTGGAAAATAGAAGACTTTAATCTTATATTTATGTTCAGAGTCTTGGCCTAACAAATTGATGGCATGATTGCCAGTTTAAGCTCCCAATCATTCTTAAGGTCTATTGGAAACCCCATACCAATAGTTTCTTTGGAAATGTCCTTGTTTGTGTGGTGGGCATGTGGGGGTGGCGACAGTAATTTAGAATGAGAGATAAAGCAAGATCTGACTGACAGGTGACATTTCATCAGAGATTTAAATGGTAGGAAGGTGCAAGTTGGAAGATTTTGGAGCAGAGATTTCCAGGAACAGTGACAGTAAGGATACTACCTCAGAAGTTAGCTCCTTTGTTAGAAGAAGGAAAGGTGGTCAGAAGGATCTGAAGCATAATGTGGCAGGAGGGCACCAAGAGGTAAATTCTGGAGATAGCTAATCGTTGGTTAGATTATGAAAGAAGGCATGTTAAACACTTAACACAGACCCGGGAAGGTACTAACATTAGCACATAATAAACAAAATTGCATCACTGAGTTTGAAGAGTCAGAACTGTTTCCATATGGCTGAGTTGAAGGTTAGGAATTAGCCAAATGGACATGCATCTAATTGAAATAGAAAATAGGTTTATGGAATTATGTCTCAAGTTTCCCTTAAGGTATCACAGACAAAATAATTTGGGATGAAAGCCCTCATAATAAGCCCAGCAAGGGCACAGGGCTGTCCATAACCCACTGAACATGGGTGAGTTGGATCTCTTTTGGTCTTCTATAGGGATTTTTTAAAAAATCTCAAAATGCTGATAAATTAAAGGATTCAATAACCAAGAAACACTAGCATTTCAAATCATAGAAGATGTAGAGCTAAGATATCTACATATAAGCAATTTGTTCTCAACAGAAATAAAGAAAACATAAGAACTTAGTAGGACAAGAACAAAACAAATCAAAACAAATTAACCAAGCTATTAAATCTACAGAGCCCCAAAGAAGCTGTATGTTCAATGTAATCTGCAGTCTAGTTGCTTGAGTGCTGGAGCCTGGCACAGCAACTAAGGTTTAGAGTCACAATTTGTGAAGGTGCTACAGCAGTAGGGTTTTAAATTTCAATGAATGAAGGCAGAAACAGGATTGCATTAATATGACTCATTTGCTTTGTTAGAAATGTGTAGAAATATATTTGTGAACAGGAAGTAGCAAGGTAGTCTTTTCCATGGAAAACATGCAAACCATTTTGAACATATTTACTTGTTATAGAAAAGTGGAAATGACAATTGCTGCTGCAAATGCAGGCACAATTGACAAAATGTAGACAGAACGTTATCCTGATGAACCTGTACAATGCATCAATCCATCATACAGGCCATTTGCATAAGGTCTCTGCCCAGATTTCGAGCATTGGCACAAAGTTTATGTGAGATCACCATCAAATGTATTTCACATGATGTAGTAGTAAGAATATTAATGAGGATTGTGCAGTTATGAATTTGCACAAGCATAGCAAATGAAAACACTTTGAGTGCAAATAGGTTTAGTTCATTATCGGCATCAATATTATTAGAAATAAACTTTACACAGTACAGACTTGCTCTTATAAAATATTTACTTATGAAAAATTTGTATTGCTACTGGTAACAGTGGCTTAGTAGTATATAATACAGATAATTCTTCTAATACATGGAAGATCTTATCAAACTGAAAATAAAAGACTTTCTTATGGTTACTTAAGGAAAGAAATGACAGCAAATATATATTTGCCAAGAACTTTGGTTGAATCTAAAGCATAAGAATGACCAGGTTTTAAGTTGTTCATGAGGTTTTAGCTGGTTTTTATATCTGATTCATCACAACCATTCTGTTTTACTTTAACCATAATAGCAGTTTCTCAATGACACTAAGAAGAACATAAAAGTGGTGAGGACAAGGGTTACCAGGGCAGTGATACAGAGTTGGGGTGTGGGTATGGGGAGAGGTGTGGCATTCATTTTCCATCTCCATTATATCCTTTTATTTCAGAGATACAATTAGACATAAAAAATAAACCACTATAGTTACTTCAAGCACAAATGGTGACTATGACCAAGGGTATAAAATGATTTCATTGCATAAATATTATCATTCTTTCTCTAGTAGGAATACTTTCACTGTACCTGCTTTGCTTTAATTAAAATTTCTTGGAAGTTTTAAAATAAAACAAACAAAAAGCTTTCCTCTGTTGACAGCAAGTGGTTGAATCTTACTTCAGTTCTGCTGCTTCTAATGAAGTTGTATCTTAGTTCTTTGAAGCTGACTGGTCTCCAGCCAGTCCCCTCTTCCCTAGATGGTATAGCTTCAAAGGCCCACTTCTGGCATTGCAATATTGGTCCAGCTTTGCTGACCTCCCATCAGATAAACTTGGCCTTTTCAATCTCAAGGGGTAAGCCTAGTTCTCACATATCTCTGATTCCCAAAGGCAAGCTAGCGCTGAAAAATTATTTTTTGCCATGTGGCAAAATGAAGTCATCAGTAGAAATATGTTTTAATCTTTTTTAAAAGTTGGCTTATTTGAGTATAAAATAACTTGATTTTAGAAAACACACCCTTCCTTTTCACAATTTTGGTTCATTCTTTTAGCATGATTTACTAAAACTAGAAGCATTAGGGTTGAAGATACACCTTGATAAATGAATTACGATTAAAATATCTGTCCAAGAAGAGCAAAGGTAGCCTGAAATCCACCCATTTATAATGTTTTACTTTCTGCTAAAGGAGGATTCTTCCAGGAATACCATGTGAGATAAAGAGTGGGAAGGAAGTCTTCCCACAGACCATTGAGCAATAATTTTATGGTAACCACTTCATGTCCTATCCTATTTCTGTAATAATTTTTGACAAACTACAGCAAATTCTTTCAGTTTTGGGGCACCAGAGAAATTTGATGCCCCAAATATTGATTTTCTAATGTAATTGCAATTTTATCTGAAGGAATTCCAAACAAATGGAAGTAATAGTCATATGTACATAAATTCAAATATATATCAGTTAAAAGAATAGGTGATTCGTATGTGCATACACACACAAATATTCTTTTTGGATGAACTGAAGTGATTCTAATGGTTTTAGTTTTCTTCTTTGGAAAGATCATCCATTATTGAAGCTTGGAATGCAGCCCTCCAGGGAACAATGTAATCTATAAGTGGCTGAGATTTTCAATTATATCTAGTAATTTCTCAAATATTCACTTCACTTAGCATTAGTGTTTACTGATAATTTTTATAATATCCAGGTTACTATGTCTGATTTTTTTGATCACTTAAAAAAATATGATGACTGATTACTCACCAATTTGCAGAGCTATTTAATAATCTTTAAATATGCACTTCTAAATGCGCTTGGCTGGTTTGAATGTCTTTGTGTGTATGTGTGTGTGTGTGTGAGGTTCTTCCTAAATATCCACAATGCAAGGATGAAGCATTTAAAAGTGGCTTAAGTACACAAACTGTTCAATTTAAACCTACATAAATCAAGTTTGGTTCAATTATGTTTATTCCATCTGTTTTTATCATCTGCTGTTACAATAATTTATCATTTCTACATGGTATTAAAATGTAAATGAATCAAGAGAGGAAACACATCTGTGGACTCTTAGTTAATAAAACTACACTCAGAAAGTAAGCTAAGTCATAATAATTAATTAAATTTCACTGCCCATATATGCTTGTAATTATATGTTTAGTGTGCATTTGCATAATCACATAATGGGATCTATATGATTCATGCTCTGCTGAGCATACTCTGGATGCACAAATCACCAATTCAAAACTGGAGCTGCTTATAAAGACATCACAGAGACTTTTTTTTTTTCAGGAAATGATGTATAGGAAGTAAATAAGAAATATTTAAAAATATTTAAATATTACATATTCTTAATGTTTAGCAGAGTAATGATGGAAAAGACAATTTAAGTAACAGACAAGCCTTGGCTTTTTTTTTTTTTTTTTGAAATTTTGCTTTTAAAAGTACACTGCTCTTTCTCTCTTGCCAGTAGTGTATTTAGTAACTTTTGATCAGGGAAAGGTTTACTCTGTTGAAGAAGTGGAGTGAGCAGGTTAGATTAGGTATTGTTTTGGGTCATGTTGTATGTAAAGAGTCTCTCACTCATGAGAATTTTTTACTGAATCACCTTCCAATTATTCTAATCTCACAATTAATTAATTAAAAATGGAGGCTAGATAGTTGTTTTAGGACCATATCCTGGGGAAAAATTGTGCATACTGGCCTTAAACACTAAGATATATGCAACTTATGACATTTGCTGAAGGTGCCAGGACAGTTTTTAGGAGTGACACAGCAGACAGCAGAGCTCTAGACAAAAATCTATTCTAGGCACTGTCCACCTCCACTTCCTCAAAACCTAGTCCTCTCCAGCTGCCCTCTGATTAGCTGATCAGAATAACTCTCAGCAAGTTGTGAATGACAGACTTCACTTTCTCAGGCATATTTGCATATTGAAAAAGAAGTTTGTAATTCAAATAACTTTTGAAAATGCCAATTTGTTGAAACCAGTTTCCTACTTGGTGCCCTTTTCTTGTTCATCAGGGCCTCAAGTTCAATTGTAAACTCCCTGCATTTAGCACTGCTTGCCAGGCTTAGCATCATTCGATCATCTTTTCTTTCCCCTCCTGCCTCCCTCATCTCACACCGTTTGTCCTTCTGTTATTTAAGAGTTTAATTACCAAGAAACCCCAAGTAACATAAGTTGAGTGTGGCATTTTTTTAAGGGAAAAATGATGTCAAGGACATGACTGTTTGAGTCTCACAATTATATTCTTACCTGTGCTAATGTCAGGAGAAGGTCAGTTGTCAGTAATGTCAGGAGTAATGTAAGGAGTAGGTCAGTTGCCTGGCTGTTCCAACTACCTGTTAATTGAGGTTGCTAAAATGTGATTAGAATAAATCAGAAGTATGGTACGTCAGTTAACTCAGATATCTAAGGACAATTTGTTTTATAAGTGGACAAAATAAAAATTGTTCCTCCTCCTGCCAAAGAGTTGGTGTTTGTGTATGGAAATAAAAACACAACCCTTGGTATAGACACCACACACTGATTTATCCACTAAGCACTTTCTCAATAGGTTAAACAGATTCAAGTTGCAAGCTGAAGCAATAGGACAGGCTACCAACCCAGACAACAACCAGACAGTTAGTTGAAATTCTAAAACCAAAGAGTTCAAACATTACTATTTATTAGTAATAAGTGTGTTTGTTTTGGTATTTACATTTTAAACTCTTTTTGGAAAATACACACCTTTCCTCCCTAAAAACCTCAAACATTTAAGAAAAACCCAAAGATAGAACAACATCTACAGAAAAGGTGAAAATACTTTGTTGTTATGGAAATGAAAGAAAAAAAATTAAAACATATTTTGAATAGGCCTGATGAAGAAAAAGACCAATAACTCTCACTCAAGGAAATTTCGAGTAAGTTAAAATACTATGATGCATCAGTATATTTAATAATTACTTATTTTGAACGCAAAGAAAATACATGATTTTGATTAATATAAGTTTCTCACTGTCTGTGTTAAACATTACATCCTTGCTTTCCTCTTGAGTCTTCTCCTCAGCAGAAGCAAATTCTTTTATCCTGTATGACTTCTCCCTTTTTTAAACTTTTAATTTTGAAAGAATTTTAAACTTACAAAAATCTGCAAAAATAATAGAGTTCTGCATACCCTTCACCCAGCTTCTCTCTGAAAAATGCTTCTGACAATGCACAATTGATAGACTCCTGGAATGACTTCATTCAACCTAAAGTTATCTCACACAATAGTGTTTCTGGCAAAGGAAATTATTTCACAGTAGAAGTGAGCCCATAGGCAACAGAATCTACTAGTCATACATATACCTTATCACCCAGAAAAAGTTGGCCTCATAGGCATGTGGAATGGCCTGCTAAAAACTCAATATTATTCACACATGAGGACAATAAGTTGGTGATGCTGTATTACAGGATACTGTATATGCTTTGAATGGGCAGCAAGTGTATAGTTCTCTTTCCCCCATAGCTAAATCCAAGGGGTAGAGGTAGTAGTAGAAAGTAGTAGGAGCAGTTCCTCTATTATATTTGATGACCTTTCCCTTTCCCACAACTTCTGTCTGTGGTGACCTTTTGCCCTAATTCCCACAAACTTTGTTTTAGATATTTGAAATGTCTTTGTTATCAGAGAAGAATGCTTCCTTTGGGGTTACGATGTAGAGTGGCATAAAGATAGATTATTGGATTGAATTGGAATTGAGATTACCACCTGGCTATTTTGGGCTTTATTATTCCACTAAACTGACAGACAGGAGGTTGCTAAACTGGCTGGGAAAACTGATTCCAATTGACAAGGAAAAGTTGGATTGTTCTTGCATCTGAAGATGTCTGGGACCCAGAGGATCCACTTAGTACTTCTATATGGAAGAGCAAATGTCAATGGGAGATTAGAACAATCCAGTAAAGGCTGGACTAGTAGAGGCTTAGCCTCTTTAAAGAAGAATGTGTCGATCACTCCACCAGGTAGAGAATCTCTACTGTCAAGGTTCTGGCTACAGATGTGAAATGGATGGTGGGAAAAGAATGTGTTTAAGTGGTAACTGTCACCATAATCAGTTACTAGAAGGTAGAGCAGAAAAGATATGTTATTTGAGGTATATATTATGAATATAAGGTTTGTATATATTGAGAAAGAATAAAAGCAACCCCTGACATCTGGTAACTGGTTTAATGCTCACAGCTGGGCCATATTATTCTCCTGCTGGACATGAATGAACTCATGAAACATCACCATCAGACAAGGTCACTCTGAGGCCATGTTAAAACGAGACAAAAGCAGGGTAACTGAGTAAGCCACAAAAAACCAAGTATCTCCCTCTCCCAGATAGGATGAGTGACTGCTGCTTTACTTACAGATTTGTCCTCACTCTAGTCTGCTCTCTGTGCAGACAAGATTTACTAAAATACTCAATCTTAGAATTACCCCTGCTTTCTGACAGGATTTCATTTCTGGTGAACTCCTGTTCTGTCATGTCCTATCCAAATCACCCAACTGAAGCCCAGACCCTCTTCTAGAATAGGTTCTTTCTAACACCCTCTTGCTGAGATGCCCAGATAAGTGTTCTCTGTGGTATGTGTGCTCGCCTTCTGCAGCAGTACAAGCCTGACTTGTTCATCTTATTCACCTGGTGGTCTTTCGCTGAAGAATGTTAACAATATTAACCACTCATTTTTCTTTCCTCCATCCCTTCTTCTACTACTACTATTTCACATAAGGATTGTTATCTTTAATTTGGGTTTGTTGTTTTTTTTTTAGTAGAGACAGGGTTTCATCACGTTGGCCAGGCTGGTCTCAAAGTCCTGACCTCAAGTGATCTGCCCACCTCGGCCTCCCAAAGTGCTGGGATTATAGGTGTGAGCCACCGCGCCCAGCCTACAATTTAGTTTTTAGGTTACAGAATACTCTGGTAGGATTTTGACAGAGCTAGATGAGAAATTAACATTAATGGGGCATCTTCTCCTGTTTGAAGGTGAAGGTGAGGATATCTGGCTTAGTTTGTGTGAAGGATGGTTCCATCATGACAGGCAGATACAAGCAGTTTTTGCTCTATGAGACTTAAATATAGTAGATTGTAGAGACTGATGCTGAAGAGCAAACATGATAAGCTGTGTAGACATTTGCCCCTTTGCTCTCAGATCTAGTCCCCCTTTCCTCCCCCTCCCTGTGATTTCCCAGGCTCCCTTCCCACTGGCTTACTATATATTTTGGCCAATGGGAGGCACTGCCAGAATACTGGCAAGCAGAAGTTGGGGAGAAGCTGATGGTGCTTCCAGTGGTGTTTAGGACAGTGGCTACATCTCTTCTGTGGTTCTAGATTCAGTCATAAAGCCCCTGTCACCATAGTCCCTAATCCCTGGTTCCAGCTCATATGTGAAACCTCCACTCTTTGCCTTTGATAACATCATCTGCTCCATTTGTTCACCTGCCCTAAAAAGGGTAGCAACATCCTGCTGTGTTAATTTTCTGTTTGCTTTAACTTTATATGTATTCAGTTCTTCCAATATGTCTTTAAATAGTTACCCATATTGTTTCCTTTATTGAGATATTTGGATTAAATAATGTTTTCTTCATTTCACCTGAACTGATACACTCAATAAGCCTAAAATTTGCAGATGCATTTAAACACCTTTATGGAAAATAATGAGTCTTGTCACTAGTTATTTTGATAAGATTACATTTTCCAAAAATGAGACAACTTAATTCTAGAAAGCTTAAAATGATTTTTGATAATCAAATCTTATGGAATTACAAACTACAAAGCATAGATGCAAAATTGTCATTTCCCTCACATTCTTTCTTTATTGTTCCTAGTTAAGCAGTTTCATTAATGCTTATAAACATTTGGACCATATAGCTGAAAAAATTCTTAACAGTTCTTTCCTAATAGGGATTGTAAAACAGATATGACAAGAGTGGAGGGCTAAAATGAACTACAAATTTAATGCTTTTCCTGCCCCAGAAGCTCGTTGAAGGACATGCTTCTCTTCCTTATGATGCAAATCTGCCCTGACTTTATCAGGAGTTATGCACAAATCCAGCCGGAGAAGAGAATCTTACTTTTTTTATTGTCTTAGTGGATACCTGCCTAGATTTGTTTTACCGAAGTTAAATGATACCCCCAAGGTGCTTTCAAGATCAGAATTGAGTAAGGCTCAAACGCTAGAAATATCTGTAGGATACCTCTGGAGTAAGTAAGCATCTTTGCAAACTGCCTTATATGTAAGTAAGGAGAAATAAAATCGAAGGGTAGGAACAAAACAATTAGTAGAAATTGATATCTCTAAACTTTGGGTACAATTTATCAATGGAGTCATGTTGATTCACCATTTTTGTTATTTTTGATTGGTGGCTAAAGTTATAGCAATAGCTGGCACTTGCTTTTATATAATGTTTACAGTGTGAAGAAATAATTCAATTCATAATAGGAGTGTCATTGGTGAACATTCTGCTTGGGTTCAGTAAAACTAAAATCAAAATTCTACTCCCTCTGTGCTAATTAACATGTTGCAGACAGCCTGATGCTCCAGACAAGCCCAGGGAAATGCTCTCACCCATCTCTAGAGCTCAGGGGAATACTGTTTCCCTCTTGGTTTTTCACTATATATTCAGTAAATGGGCCACTTGTGGCCGGAAAGAATTAATGCACCTCTTTAACTGCTCAAATTACCTCCAGGCAGTGACTTAGAACTGTGAAAAAATCCAGCTCAGGGTCTTTGAAGAGCTTTGAGTAAGTCTGATGAAAAAAGTCACTAAGAAGCAAGTAGAAATATATGCTATTTATTGAAGTGTTGAATATGTTTCTTAGATGAGCCATTTGGCCATGGGGAATTTAAAACTTTTCAGCAAGTAAACATTCAAACCAGATTCTTTGTGTGTCCCTCTATCTTCACACGCTCTGAGGACAAACCATTTTATAGACTGTTATTTTCTCTTACTCAGGACAGGTTTCATCCATCCCTTTCCTGTTACTTGTTTAAGAGTCAGAAGAGTAAGTAGAATCATAGAGAGAAGACAGTAATCTCAAGGAATTAGTCTTAAGCATGAAGGCAAGGAGAGTGCTGTTGTACATATAGGCAAAGAGCCAGGACTTAAAACACATCAAACCACAAGTCATGTTGGAATTTGAATAAAAATGAGAAATGTAACTTCATAATATGTTTTGATTCACACCTGTTTTCCCACCTCTGGGCCATTCCTCCTCTTCTCCACAAATCTATAGATTATTGGCATCTGAATATATAGGACAAGTCTTTCCTTTACATTTTCTGACAACAGTTTAACCTGTACAGATCCCCTTTCTTTGCATTCTCATTGTTTCTATTATCTGTATCACTTTGAGGTAAAGTATTAGGTATTCAATCAAATTCAATCAATATTAGTTGCATGAGTAAGTCAGAAACAATCTTTTTTTGCCTTGCATTTTGTTTGAGAATCACATCATTTTTGTGTCATTTATGCTTTTTCTGCTTAAGCCTCATTTCCCTTTCCAGACTATAAACTCATTGAAGGCAAGGATTAGGTTTTATATCACTTGGATACAAGGATTCCTGCCATCTTCAGAGTATATCTATATAGAGAGAGAGGTCAAAAAACACATAATAAATGATTATTGATGACCCCATCATTACTATTTTTGGGGGGTGGGGAGACAGGGTCTCACTCTATTGCCCAGGCTGGAGTACAATGTTGCAATCTTAACTCACTGCAGGCTTAACCTCTTGGGCTCAAGTGATCCTCCCACCTCAGCCTCCCAAGTAGCTGAGGCTACAGGTGTGTACTACCACACCAAGCTAGTTTATTTTTTGTAGAGACAGGGTCTCACTATGTTGTCCAAAGTGGTCTTGAACTCCTGGCCTCAAGCAACTCTCCTGCTTCAGCCTCCTAAAGTGCTGGGACCACAGGCGTTAGCCACTGTACCTGGCACCATCATTACTTTTTAAATCATGACAAATCAACTCGTGGTTGCCCTGGGACAGTCTAAGATTATGCAATGCTGTTCTTCAGGACTGGTACTCCATCAGAGAGCAAGTGATTCAGCTCCCAGGAGCCTGGGTGATTACCTTGTTAATTTTCCATGAAAAAGGCTCACTACTTAGCATCGATTTGATCTGTATTTCTTCAGACATAATGTTGCTCCTCTGAGATTGTTAGGTCATAATTTACCATTATTTTGTCATTTTGAAGTGTATAATATCTTAGAATTTCCATTTTTGGTAAAAATATTTTGTTTCAATATGATTTTTGTGCCCCATAGAGCAGAGTTTCGAAGTGATTTAAAGCATGCTCACAACCTTTATCTGAGGAGGCATTTTTCTTTTTCTTCTTGCATCTGCCCTTAGAAATTATGAAAGTTCAGAAATGGAAATAGGTTGTGCATTTGCTTAAGCACTGCTGTTAGGTTTGCTTACTACTGCAGGTTTCTGGAAATTTAAATAAATGAAGATGGTTTAATATTTTCAGAAAGAGCTTCTTTGTTAAATGCCTCAGTACTGATAAAGGCCTTTTCATACAGAACAATGGGGCCTGCAGAGATCTCAGGGTTTATATTTTAACTTTGAAAGGAACAAAAGCAAGAAAATACTTTGAAGGTCCCCTTGAATCTAGTCAATCAAGCAGATATTGATGGAGCACCATCTGTGTGCCCCTGTGCTAGGTCTTGGGATAAATATAAATCAGACACGGGCTCCACTTGCAAGAAGTGTAGGTAGTTTGAGGCAGGAGCACAAGAAGGTGGGCATTCCAATACAGGCAACATCATGTGCAAATAACGGGAGATGCCCAATGGCATTGACATGTAAACAGTATGGTGTGCTTGAGATGCTGTAAGCTGTTCAGAATTGCTGGAGCGTAAAGTGTGAGAAAGGCATAGCAGGAGATAAGATTGGAAAGTTAGTCCATCCATCTATATCATGATGGGCTTTTCCTGTGATGCTAAAAAATTTGGAATTTGTTCTCTAGGGGATTGGAATCCAGTGAAGTATTAGAAGCAGGGAAGAGACATTATCAGATTATCATTTTAGAAATTTCACCTGTGTTGCCATGAGGTTTGAAAAGAAACGTAAATAGAGGCAAGAAACCCTTTAAGGAACTCTATAGAAGTTTACGCAGGAAAGGGAGCACCTACTGCACCTCAATTTATAGAAAAGTAACAATTATGTATTGTGTTGTGATGACATTATTATCCTTCGTAGGAATTCATATTTTCTGTGGAGGAAGATAAATTTATGTTAATGGAAAATTGTCTTTATCCTTACATATATTTTATCAATTATTATTTCAGTATCATCCATTTAATATAGTGTGGAGCTAACTTGTAGAAACATCTTCAGAAATTCATATAGAATACAAGCTATGATAATAAATTTAATAAAAATGGAAATATTTTAAATTGGTTACTGAACATTTCTTCCTGCATGTGTAGCTATAGGAATTTTTAATATACCAGGAATATTTAATTTTCTTAGACTGAAGTCACATTAAAAAAAATAACTTGACCTGTCCTTATTTAGAACCATGGATTATCAGGCATTCAGAACATGTTAAAAAATAATTATCTTCTGTGAATGGAAATATATTTAAAAACTAAATCTGTATATAGCATTTTAGGACTTCAGCAAATTATGAAATCTTTCATCTAGTACCAGGGTTATTACATCCATTTAGGATACTCACAGATAGTTCATAATGTACAATAGTCCAGAGATGATTTTACCTTTCTGGTGTAAGTTAATTAAAATTTGGAAGGAACTCGTTTCTCTTTCCTCATACACATTTTTGGTGTATTCAAAAAACATAAGGTAATCCTAGGTAGGATAACGTAAAGCCTAGGTAATCATTTGGAAATATTTTGTGTTTATTTCAGTGCCCGTTAAGAAATAATGGAATGGAAATTTATTGAGTGGTACTGATTTATCAGGTTACATGGCACACTCAATTCCACCCATGTTAATGATAAAGATATGCTCCAGTACATGCAAAGCAGAGCACAACTGATGGGTTTCTATGACTCTCTATTTTGTTTTATGTCTTTCTATTTTAAAACACATCAGTGACTTAATTGAGCATTGTGGACAGTTTTCAACCCATGATGGTATGAGAAAATAAATGTAGCATCTAATAGCAAATACTTTTACAGGACTGTGTGTCTGGCAAGTGTCAAGTCTTTCCCAATATCAACTCATTTGAATTCACTGGTATGTTGTATTAGTCTGTTCTCACATTGCTATAAAGAACTACTTGGGTCTGGGTAATTTATCAAGTAAAGAGGTTTAATTGGCTCATGGTTCCGTGGGCTCCGCAGAAAGCATGGCTGGGGAAGCCTCAGGAAACATACAGTCATGGCAGAAGGTGAAGGGGAAGCAAGGCACTTCTTACATGACGGGAGGAGGAAGAGAGATCGGGGGAGGTGCTACACACTTTTAAACAACCAGGTCTCATGAGAACTCACTCACTATCACAAGAACAGCAAGAGGGAAATCCGCCCTCATGATACCATCACTTCCCACCGGGCCCCTTCTCCAACACAGGGGATTACAATTTGACATGAGATTTGGGCAGGGACACAAATCCAAACCATATCATGTATCATCCCATAAATTATGCTATTACATACAGAGTTCATGTCCCAATAGTTTTCAAAGCCATTATTATCATGAAAGAGAGGCTCAGTAATGTCCCAGGAATAATATTGAAGACTCCTTAATAGTCTAGATTAAATTTATGACAAGCACGGTTTGCTTCTCAAAGTTATAGGAAAAATTCGGTCTTTTATAGTTTTAAATAGTTCCTTTGAACTCCACCTTCATACTGGCCAGGAGGCCCAGCATTTCCATCATGAGCACACTCTCCTTTGTCAAACTATCTAAGGACCTAGGAAATCAATCATGGTGTCACTGTTGATGCTTAGTGATATGGTTTGGCTCTGTATCCCCACCCAAATCTCACCTTGAATTGTTATAATCCCCTCGTGTCGAGGGCAGGACCAGGTGGAGGTTATTGAATCATAGGGTGGTTCCCCCATACTGTTCTCATGATAAATCTCATGAGTGAGTTATCATGAGATTTGATGGTTTCATAAGGGGCTTCCCCCTTTGCTTGGCACTCATTCTCTCTCCTGCCACCATGATTGTAAGTTTCTTGAGGCCTTCCCAGCCATGCAGAACTGTGAGTCAATTAAATCTCATTTCTTTAAAAATAATCCAGTCTTAGGTATTTCTTCATAGCAGTGTGAGAACAGACAAATCATACATTTAGTTTATACAGTCCTATGGACACGTCTCCATTGGAACCTGGGCTCAATTCTGCAGGCAAATGTGCTTCATCTTCCATGGGGGAAACTTGAAATTCACTCCTCCGCTCCAACCTCATCACACTACCAAGTGCTAAGTGCTGCCAAAGCATCTGTATACTAGGCCTCCCAGGACCCCAGCTCTATAGTTTACCCTTTTTGCCCAGTGATTGTTTCTCATTGTCCTCAATTGCTCTACCAGGCAGGCTGGGCCCTGAGAGTCTTCTAGCACTGGACATACATTCTTCAGAAATCAGTTCTTCCCCTGAACTCAGTATGAAATTATCATCACCAGCTGAAATGGTCTGATTATTTTAGGGTTCTCATAACCATAATCTGCTACCAGACTGTGGTCAGGGTTATCTAATATACTCTAACAATTTTCCCTGATTTCAAGTTTTAGTGAGTGGGCATTAGGATCTAAATACTCTCTATTCTAAAAGACCCTGGGGCCCACACATTGACCTTATTTTGCCTTATCAACAATTTCTGAGTACAAGAGCTATGGTAGTAGTATCCTTCAAACATGCCCCAATTCAGAACAGAGGGTGTGTTCCCCTTAAATGTGCATAAATATGTTAACTTCTTAATTGACCATTCCCAAGATAAAGTATAAAACTTGTCTTATTAAAAACAAACCAAACTACGTTACATAATGTCACACCAAATAAAACTAAACCGCAGGCAAAAACGAACAAAACCAAACATTCCAAACTATATCAAGCTACCTACTTATATGCAAGGTGATGTGATCTTTTTTGCCTTAAAGATATTCTATGTCTCCTTGAGCTGGATTTGAGCTTCAAAGTCCATTATCCCGATTAGAACAAACAATTCCCTGTGTAAAAGATACTTTGACCCCGTACTACTGAAGAACTAAGATAAAGCCTTCTTTAAAATATTCTTAAGCCCTGCAATATTCCCTACTCTCATTCTTCTTTTTATAGAGAAAGATAGTAAAAATGGAGATGGAGAGAGTGCAAGATGTGTGTGTGTGTGTGTACGTGCATGCATGTGTATGCTTAAATCCTTGGCTCAAGGAATTGAAAAGTCACAAAAATTATAGAACAATTCTAAGAGGTGAAGAGGCAATTTTTCACGGTAAAAGTGTCTCACAAAATGATTTCCTTTTGTGTTGGCTTGCTAACGGTTTTTATACCTCCCACAGTGCATCATTTGACATATGAAACAAAACCCAGGGGCTAGGATTTTTAGACCCAGCTGTTCAAAGCAATCCCAGATCAAGAATCCTGTTTCTTTCCCCACTCTCTGACTTAAGGACCCATCTTATTATTTCTCAGTATTCTGGGCACCTCTCTCTCTCCTTCTCTCCCAAGCTCATTTTTTAAAACTTATTATTAAATAAAGTGTTTATCATAGTCATCAACTTACACTTCACATCTTACCTAATGCTTTTCTTTCTAGTGTTGGGCAGTTTTGAATGGCAAATTTATATTACAGATATAACATGTATGTTTTGACTAATATAAATTATTTCCTACTATACATTTTCACATACCCACTACAACCTACCCTCCAATGATGTTTCTAAAACATGTCCAAACTGGATATGGAGTCATTAAAATGATTGTGTATGAGAAGAATTCCCTGGCTAGCTGAGAGTTTCCTTTGACAATAAAGGAGGGCAGAAGGGGACACACATACACACAGGTATCAGTCTGCGGAGATGCTGCGAAAGTGCGAGTTTGCAAAATTCCACTCAGCAGCATCTAAGTGTAGGGTGAAAGGTATAGCGCATGATATCTTCCCAGGTGACATCTACCCTCTTAATGTCTTTGCCTGAAATCTCTCCCTAATAAACTTAGATCTTTGAGTGCCTTCATATTTATTCCTACCACAAAGACTGCATATTTCATCCACAAAGAAATTTACTTTGGAGGAAAATAAGCAAGGATAGAAGAAGCATTTTGATTGACCATCATTAGAAACTGTGTTAGACACTGGGGATCTAGAATTAAACAAGTTCAGGAATTTACATTTATAGTGTGCAGGAGGGAACAGAACTGAAGATGTACTTACCCATTACTTAAGCATAGTTTAAAAATCCACTTATCAAGAGAAAGATGCAGCTATGAGACCACACAACAAGAAGCAAGGAGGACTGTGGAAAACTTTCCTGAGGCCTCTGAAGAAGTGATATTTAATCTTAAACCTGGAATGTAAGTTAGGCAGACGACAAGTTGTTAGAGATGAAGGCATAGGGAATACTTTTCCAAACCTAGGGAATGGTGCTTGGCATTTGGGAAAAGCTAAAACCATCAGGCAGTATACAGTGCAAAAGTAAGAGTGACAAGAAATCAAACAGAAATAGGCAATCAGGCCCAGGTCCAGCACGGCCTGATAGGTCATACTTGAAACGTTGGACTTTATCCTAAATGCAGGAGTATGGAAATGGAGTTTAAGGAGGGTTACACGGTAAGACTTGCTTTATATTTTATTGTATCTTTACCCTGGAGAGTGGATTAGGCAAGAAGAAATGCCAGATGATGGGTTAGGAGACTATTTTAAATTGTGCATGTGAGAAATGATGGTGCCTTACAGTAGGGTGATGAAGTCTAAAAGACTTTCTCATAATATTTCCTAATATCCTCCATTCAGGAGAATTCATGGCACCAAAATTGACATATCAAGTGAGATTTTTAGTTCAGGAAGAAAAAGAAGATGGATTTTATTGCTATTCTTCAAAGAGTAGAGAGACCACAAGTTGAGGAGAGTCTTACCTTGGGATAAGTTATTTAGCAATTTCAACTTTGCTGGAAGGAATAAATACATTGGTACAATCATTCCTGAGATATGTTTTAAATTCTAACTTACATAACTTATTGATGAAGAAGAGTTGATTAAGAATAGACTTCTATCAGATATCATGTTTATTATTTTTACATAACGTTATTTATTTTTATTTTTTATTTTTTTGAGATAGAGTCTTACTTTATCACCCAGGCTGGAGTGCAGTGGCATGATCTTGGCACAGTGCAACCTCTGTCTCCTGGATTCAAATGATTCTCATGCCTCAGCCTCCCCAGTAGCTGGGATTACAGGCATGTGCCACCACACTCAGCTTTGTGCTTTTAGTAGAGATGGGGTTTCACCATGTTAGCCAGGCTGGTCTCAAACTCCTGACCTCAAGTGATCCACCTGCCTTGGCATCCCAAAGTGTTGGGATTACAGGTGTGAGCCACCATGCCCAGCTAATTTTCCCATAACATTTTAATCATTAGTGTATATTAATTATTTAGCTGGGACTCAATAGATGGCTTTTGACCAAAACCAAATTATTGCAATTTTGGGGTCTCAGATATTAGCGTGTAGACATTGTGATGCTGCAGCTCAATCAGTCAGTTACTGTGGAAAACTGCTTGCTATGCGAAGTGATAGATGTCTGTGGAGGAAACGAATAGGCAATTTTGAAGATCAGTGCACTTAGTAAAGGATTTGTAAAGATGTTTTGACTTAAAGCTCAGACTTTAGAAAATCTTGAGAAACGTAGATACGTTGTCATGATGAAGATTTTTTGAAAAGTACAGTCATGCCCTGCATAATGACATTTTGGTTAATGACAGAACACATCTACAATGGTGGTTCCATAAGATTATAATACTGTACTTTACTGTATCTTTTCTATTTAGTTATGTTTAGATACACAAATACTTACCATTGTGTTATAAATGCCTGCAGTATTCAGTACCGTAACATACTGTACAGGTTTGTGGCTTAGAAGGAATAGGTTATACCATCAAGCGTGGGTGTGTAGTAGGCTATACCATCTATGTTTGTGTACACTCTATGATGTTTGCACAATGACAAAATTGCCAAAGGATGTATTTCTCAAAAAGTGTCTCTGTCCTTAAGTGACACATGAATGTATATGACCCTTAAAGTATAGGAAATTCTAAAAATAAAATCCTGATTGGGCAATCTTCATCCAACCAAATGAGAAAAAAAAGAGGAAAGGATATATCCTTAAAAGTATTTTTTGATGATAAAAGAAATTTCTAAATTTGGAAACTACAGAAAAGTATAGTGTAGAACAGGTTCACTGTGCTCTGGTTACCAACTTGTTCGAGCTGGCTGAGATTGAACATACTCATACGCAACAAGTTACATGAAGCTGGCTTGCTACTTACAGATAGGCAGCAAAGGACAAAAGAAGTCTAGGAGCCATTGGGAGCTGGTGTCCCAGTGCAAAAAACCTGCCCATGGTGGATGAAGTCTTGAGTGCATGTGCTCCACTTGCAGCACAGCTGAGGGACCCTGAAAGTGAGCCTGCTGCGGGTTACCTGCCTCAGGAACCATGTGATTCATTGGGCAAAGTTTTGACAGACATCCTGCATCCAGGAAAGAGAGAAGCAAAGCCCAGGCTATCCTGAGCAGTTCCTTTCCAACTCAGGATGTTGGAAGGGCAGGAACAAGGCTTGAGCTGTTTCAGGCAGCTTCTCCTTATCTGAGGATATTGCACTCCCAGCACATACTACAGTTATTCTTGAGAGCTACAAGCAAGAAAGGGAGAAAAACTAGGTCAGCCCAAGCCTACCTGAAGAACTGTCCTGCATATATAGTAAGTAAAACACATTATAAATTATCCATCTAATCCAAGGCAGAATATTTTTCAGATTTCTTTTTAGGCCTTTTGTTATAATGTAAATTTGTTATACACATGAGAACATATTAATATTTTGTTTTCTGCCCTTTTTTTTTTGCCATACCATAAAAAACACATTTCATGATATTATTAGAAAGTTGATAAAATGCCATTTTGGATAGCATAGCATATGAGGCTATGAAATTAATGCATCACTTTTAAATTTTATTATTTTTTATTTTAAAGGACATTATCAAACACATATAGAAATAGAGAAAACAGTATAACAAATTCCCATCAAATACTCATCAACAAATTTCTGCATTTAGGCACATTTAACCAGTCTTGTTTCATTGATCCCAATGATATATATATATATTCTTAAGAAGTCAAGTATTTTCTTTTAAATCTAGGATATGTTAAATATCAGACATCATTTTACTTGTAAATACTTCCAAATGTACATCTGATAAAACTTTTTCTTTTGTATAGCTAAAATGCCATTAGCACATCTTAAAAAGTTAATTTCTTAATTCATCCAATACTTAGTATATATTTAAATATCCCCATAGTCTCCATAAACATCTTTTTTTTAAAAAAAAAAATTGAGACAAAGTCTGGCTCTGTCACTAAGGTTGGAGTGCAGTGGTGTGATCTCAGCTCACTGCAACCTCCGCCTCCTGGGTTCAGGTGATCCACCTACCTTGGCCTCCCAAAGTGCTAGGATTATAGGCATGAGCCACTGTGCCCAGCCTCGTAAATATCTTTTCTATAGTTGGCTTTTTTAAATAGAAGCCAAATGCTGCATTTAGTTGCCATAGTTGTTAAACCTCAGTTAGTTTCCAACAAGCTCCCAGCCCCCACTTCTTAGGTCATTTACTTGAAAAGGAACCTTGTTGTTTTTCCTGTTTGTCCTCTAGTGTGTCCCACATTCTTAATGTGGCTAATTGATTCTTCACGGTTTGTTATATTTCTTCCTGTCCTCCCTATATTTTCTGTACACGTTTAGTTATATCTAGAGCCTGGGTTGGGGTCAGTTTCCATTTCTTTTTGTCAAGAATGTCATAGTTTGTGCTGGTTACTTCTTATATTGCACAAAAAGGCCCATACTGCCTGGTTACCCACATTTAGTGATCTTAAGATAGATCAGATGTTATCAGCTCCATACAAGTCCCCCTCATGCTTTCATCATTTTAACATCTATTGATGAATATTGACTAGATCTATGACTTCATTAGGGGTTGAAAATGCTAATATCCTAATTTTTATCTCCCTGCTGCATCTATTATCCCCAAAGAACTTTCCCTCATTAACAATTTTGTCACCCCCAAAGATAGATTGTGCAGATGAGTAAGGTCTGATTCTTTCCCTTTATTTGTTACTTTTTATGATGATGAGTTGGTGCCCAAACAATCTCTAATGGTGACCAAAGAGGTGTTTTGCTTTTCTAATTTCATTATAAATGAAAGAGTTTTTATACTAGAGTTTTTTGATTATTCAACTGCCATCTTTGTTTAGTGGGAGTCCCTTTAGCTTGGTTTCTGTGTCCCGTTGACATGATGCCACTTATATTGGATGTTTGTTTTGCTTTCTGACACAAAGAAAAATATTCCTATTCTTTTGTATCTCTTATCTAGAAGTGGAAGCAGCCATTTCTCCTTACTGCCATAGTACCATTTAGGGGAAAATAATATCAAACTTTAAAACTGTATTAGATATTTAGATTACTCTAAAGCTTTCAATTATTTAAATATTTCAGAAATAGCATCTTTGTGCCTAAATCTTTCTTAATTTTTGATAATTTGTAGGATAGATTTTATGAATTACCATATCATAGAGCATAATCATTTCTAATGCTGTTGTTTCATATTGTCATCTTTTTAAAAAGGTTACACCAACTTATGCTTTTACCAGGAGTATTTATAAGTAAAGTTGTTTTATTCTCCTGTCAAATTACTATTATCCTTAACAAATTAAAAAGGAGAAGAAGAAAATGAAACCTTATTTTACTTTGCCTTTCTTATCAGTGAAAGTGGGGACATTTTCCTTTTGAAATGCAAAAGCAAGTTTTTTAAGTTAATTTTACTTCTTGGATCATGAAACCCACTTATTATGTATATATGTAAGACTCTGCTATTTATCCATCCATCTACCCACCATTCATCTATCTATGTTACCTGTCTTTATATATCCATCCATCCATCCATCATATATCTCTATCTACCAATATATCTATTTCCATGTATTTCCATACTTCACTCCCATTTTCTTACTAGTAAATGTAACCATTTTATTACTAGTAAATGTAACCATTTTATTATGTATCATGGATAGCTTCTGACTCAAATGTTTTCTAAAATGTGCATTATTTTATGAACATTTATTATAATTTTTGTTAATAATATTGTTATGCATCTCATTCTATTTCCCATTTTTCCCCACTAAATGTTGCTATAAAATCTGTCCATGTTATTTGTATAGCAAATCTTTTGCTCTACTGCAAAATTCTCCATGGTGTGCCATATTTTGGCCATTACTTTTTTCCTGTGATGGATTTCCAGGGTGCCTTCCATTTTCTACCAATCATAAATAAATGTTGTCTACCTATTTCCACATAGACCTTTGTAAACATTTATTTGGAATTCTGAGCATGTGTAAGTAATAATTTTACTAAATAGTGCCATAGGATTTCTATCTGTAGGCAGTGCAATAGTCTTTCTATATCACCGTATTCTCATCAACACTTGGTGTTCTAATTTTCCATGCTGAAACATGTATTGTCTCAGTGATTTAATTTGCATTTTTGAAATATCAATGATTTTTAGGATCTTATAATATGCTTGCTAACTTTGTGTGTACATGTGTGCATTTTTAATTGCTTATTCATCTCTGTCATGTGTTTTATCTATTGGGGTTTTTTGAAAGATCATTATTACTTTCCCAGTTATTCTCCAGGTCAGTCACAATCAATTTGAAAGTTATTTATCTGTTCTATTTTCTTGCTCTTTGATCTTAGCTTTAAAAGCATAGCACCCTATGAGCCTTTTCAATCTGAAGTCTTCTATTGAAATTTAGATGGCTTTTTCTTTAGCTCCCTAGTACATTTTAAGGCTTATTTTAAGATTTAATTTTTCAGATAAATTCAGTTGGCATATGCTATGGTCTAAATTCTCAAGGCTGTGCCATATTTTGGCCATTGTTTTTTTCCTATGATAGATTTTCAGGGTGCCTTCCATTTTCCACCAACCATAAATAAATTGTGTGAAGGATACCCTTGTATGTATTCCCACATAGACCTTTGTAAATATTTATTTCGAATTCTGAGTGTGTCTAAATGTTTATGTCCCTCCCAAATTCATATGTTGAAATCCTCACTCTCAAGGTGATGGCATTGGTAGGTGTGGCCTTTGGTAGGTGATTAGTTCATAGGGGTGAAGCCATCATGAATGAGATTAGTGCCCTTATAAAAGAGGCCTAAAAAAGACGCCTCATCCCTTCCACCTGCTGAGATGAGAGTGGGAAGAAGGCTGTCGATGAGAAAGTCGGACCTTATTGGACACTGAATCTGCTGGTACCTTGATCTTGAACTTTCCAGACTCCAGAACTATGAGAAATAAATTCCTGTTGTTTATAAGCCACCAAATCTATAATATTTTGTTGTAGCAAACTGAATGCACTAAGAAAACATATTTTATCCAGTTATTTTAAGAATTTTCATGGAGATACTTATACATCTTATTTTGACCTGTGAACTCATTATCACCTGGCACATGAGCTCGTTTGTTTAGTAATGTGAGATGAGGACAGGTTGAAGGCCACCTTCCAGTGTTTGCTAATCTATTTTGTTTGTTTGTTTGTTTTGTTTTGTTTTGTTTTTTGAGGCAGAGTCTTGCTGTGTCACCAGGCCAGAGTGCAGTGGCGCACCCACGGCTCACTGAAACCTCAGCCTTCCAGGTTCAAGCAATTCCCCTGCCTCAGCCTCCTGAGTAGCTGGGACTACAAGTGCACACCACCACGGCTGGCTAATTTTTGTATTTTTAGTAGAGACAGGGTTTCACCATGTTGGCCAGGATGGCCTCCATCTCTTGACCTCGTGATTCACTGGCCTTGGCCTCCCAAAGTGCTGGGATTATAGGCATGAGCCACTGCACATGGCCTGTTAATCTGTTGAATTTAAGAAGGGTGGAGGAGACAAACACAGTCTTCATTACGCTCATTTCCCTCCAAGGCACTGCATATATCATCTCCGTTCTGCCTCCTGTAAAGGCTTAGAGAGAAACAGCATTAGGACTCTGTTTCTCTAGGTTGTAACTCACTAGTCCTGGGTGATTGGATTGCAGGGTGGGTAAATGTGAATGTCTGGGGGCAGCTGTTTCATGGACACTTGTTTATATAGATCACATATCTCAGCAGGGCTTTGGCAGTCTCCTGATAATGCCTTGGAACATCTGCACTGGCAATATGAATGGTTGGCACTGGTTTTTATGGTGAAGGCCTAGGAAATGATTGTCCCACACACAGAGGAGAGGCCAGAGGAGTATTTACAAAGCTTTACTCTAACAGATCCTCTCACTGCTCCTCTAGCTGTTCTCTGTCCCAAGCTTCAGGCAAAGCCCTCCCCTCAACATGTCATTTAAATCAGCTTTAGCATCCCAGTGGAAAATTTGTTTCTGTAATATATTTTCCCTCCCACTTCTATAGTTATTCCAGGTTTAATTTTACAGAGGAAGCCAGAAGCCCCATGTTAAGTTGCCATATGGGCAGGAACCAGAAGTTCCTACTATGTTGAGTAAATATTTTTTTCACAAGCTGATGTCCTGTTTTAAAGACATCTGTTCATTCTTTTGCCCACTTATCCTCTGGGTCTTTGTTTTTTTAAATTAACTTATATGAGCTATTTATCTATTATGAATATCATTACATTTCCTGACATTTTAATGCAAACATTTTAAATGCAAATATTGAATGTTTTTTTAAATTTTTGCTTGTCTTTTACATATTGCTAATAAAAGAAAATGTATACTTTCAATGTAGATAATTATATATATAGAATTTCCTTTGTGATATCCTTCATTAATTTTAATCTTAGAAAATTCTAGGGATATGAAGTCCATGACAGGAAATATTTAAATCATTTAACTATATAGGATATACATGTGTAGTGAGCATCCTGATAAAAAAAGTAAACATCCTATTCAACAAATATAAAAGGCATAACCATCAATGACTGGTAATAGGGAGATAATTCCTAAGACTTAAGGCTTATAAAAATTGCTTAAAAATTTTAAAAGAAGTCTTTAAAGGAGTTTTTTGGAACAAGAAAAACCCAGGATTCAGGAGTGAGGATCTAAGAGTCTTAACTGCATTTGAAACTTTCTAATGAATAAGCTTACACATTATTTAGCATCTTTTGGTCTCAGTTTAAAAGAAAGTCTGTTAAATGATGATGATAACAGTTGAAAGTACATTGTTGTAACATTTTAAATTGAATAATAACTTTATGTATTAATAGTAGCAATAATAGTAACAAAAAAGGGAATGACTAACTGCTTAAAGAAGGTAAGACTTAGTGAGATTGCTGAATTATTTTGTGTTCATATTCTACAGAAATACATAATAACTAGAAAGAATGAAAAAAAAAACTCCCAAAATGATTTGGCTTCACTAATGTGAGAAAACAATAGAAGAATACCTAGGTGCTTTCAATGGTGCTTTGTTTTTCATTGCAACATCCAGAACTGATGAAATTCATATACATGATATTCCCATGAGTACCCATGACATTGATTAAACTCTTGACTAGTTAAGAAAATAAGTCAAAATTAAACTTACTGTGCTGGTTAAAATATAAGTTCAGCTAAACATAAAAGAAACTCAAAAACAGTGGTTAAACTGAGAGAAGTTCATTTTCTCAAACATGTAAAAATGTGTAAGGAGGTGTCTGTCTCACAGCTAATATGATTTCTCTGCACCAGTCAATCTTTCAGAGAGCCATATGCCTTCCATCTTCATGATCTACTAGGATGCTGCCATTATCTGCACAGCCCAATATGGTTTACAACCATGATTATGTTTCAAGTGGTGGATGGAAAAAGAACAAGCATCTTCCTTTAAGGATGTAATCTAGAAATTACACAATCTACTTCCTCTTATATCTCCACGGCAGACCTTTGTCAAAGGTCTACTATTGCTGTAAACAATAAGGAGGAATTTCGTCTTTATTCTGCACAGTCAAATGCTGAGGTAAACAGTAGATTCTTAATACTCTGAGAGTGAAGCAAAGGATGGACATCGAGGGAACTATTATCGACTTCTGTACATTAGTTCTTTGGGTGTTGGACTGCCTTCCTATTCAAATCCAAATTTATATCTTTTTCTTTATCGAACTGTCATGTTGCCCAAACCCTAACAATTACAGATTGATAAACTGAACATGAATTTTTGGCACATTTTAAATAAGCTGTTCATAAATATTTAGAAAAATACATCTTTGAGTGACATTTGGTCAAACATTATTCTGGGTGAGTCTGTGAGCATGTTTCTTGATGAGAGTAACATTTGAATTGGTAGACTGAGTAAAGCAGATTGCCCCCTGCATTGTGGGAGGAACTCATTCAATCCACTGAAGGCCTGAGTAGAACAAAAAGGCTGACCTTCCTGCAAGTCAGAGAAAATTTCCTCCTGCCTGACTGCCTTGAGCTGGTACATTAGATTTCTCCTGTCTTTGGATTCAAATGGAAACATGAGCAATTCCTAGGTGTCAAGCTCGCGGGCCTTCAGACTGGAGCTGTACCATCTGCTCTCCTGGTTCTCAGGGTGTTGAACCTGGACTGGAACTACATTATTGGCTCTTATGGGTCTCCAGCTTGATTATTACAGATCTTGAGACTTGTCAGCTTCCACAATCATGCGAGCCAATTCCTTATAATAAATCTCTTTCTACATATATGTCTTACTGGTTATGTTTCTCTAGACAACTTTGATTAATACACATGTTAATGATTTTTAAACAGCTATTTTAGCAAATGAAGACAAACTCTTTGCTGGCATTACAGGCCTATTCTTGTAAACTGGTTTTGCTTCTTGGAATGAATATTGCTCCATTTTGAAAGAAGAGGATTTTAAAGAAATGTATTGCTTATTGAGTTTCACTATGTAACACACATTTCTCATTCTTTTAGACTATTTCTGAACATAAATACAACAAACACAAAGGATCAGATTTTCATAATTAACAAGTCTTTGGTATAAAATTAGAGATCAAATATTTTGTGGTCCCTTAATCTTCTGTCATTTTTCCACATTTTGCTTAATTGCCATTCACTTTTACTGCTTTTAGGCTATTCTTGGCTGATTCAGCCTCATCTCAGGAAGAAACCTCTCACCTGGAATCTGGCCAGGCACACAGCTTGGGCTGCAAAGTCTCTTTCATCTTTCCAGGAAGCTGCCAAGTAACATGTCTTAGTTTGCATTTCTGGAAAACATTAGTAGAAATGTGTGCCTTTGCTCTCATGTAGAAGATGTTGAAAGGGGCATATAATATACTTCAATGCTAACATTGTAGGGAAAAATATGCCAACATTTTATTTGGCTTCAGTTTTTTGGTGGAAATTCTTCCAGGTTTTAAATTCTGTAGTGGTTGCTTGATGCCTAGTTGATAATGGAACATTTTTCTATAAACAAACAGGTGTCCTGTTATTAAAATATAACAATGTAAAACAAACTTCTTGTTTAATGAGAAGTTAGCTAATTTTGTCTTCCACAATCCTAAAATGGAGGCTTTACATTTCTATCTTTTATGTCTTAAACATCTGAAAAATAAGCATAAATAATGAGAATATTATTATTAGTGTTTAATGAAAAAATCATGTAAAAGTCTCCTAAAGATATGGGTAGGTGTACGCCAGCAAAGAAAACAAAGATTTGAATGTATTTTCCAGATATTTAAAGCAAAATGTGCATTTTAATTCAAGTATTACCTTTAGGTCTTCCTAGCTCTTACATGCTATTTGTCCCCCTTTTGAATTTTAGAATTAGTTTATATCTATATTTTGTTTTGCTAGTATAGACATGAATACAGGGAAATTTTATTATGAAATGGAGAATATCACTTGTAATATCATGACATGTTATTACCATAGTCCTTACAACGCACAGGAGTTTTTGCAGGTAACTTTGTACACTTATTTAGAAAAGTACTTGACTTGAAAAATAGGACAGTATTTATTGCCAGTAAAGAAACTAAAAGATGGAATTAAGACCAATAATTGAAGACCTAAATACAAAGGTAAAAGGCTTCAAAGCTAGGCTATGCTTAGCTACGAAGTTAGATAAATTACAGGCTAGTCCTTATAATTCAGATGTAAAAGGCAAAGATATTTGAGACTATACAGCATTAAAAATTAAAATTCTTAAAATTAAATTGTGATAATAAGAGAAATTCAGAGGAAATTATTGTCAATGGGATATGAATTGTCTATCTTTTCAGAATACAAACATTTTTCTTGATATATTATCCATATATATTTTTTAAAATAAGATTATTTTTAACACCTTAAACAGGACAAGTTTCCTATACATCCCTTCACTAAACTTCATGTTCTGAAAGGCAGTGAGCATGATATCCAATTTCTTTTTGAAATGTGGTATGACTTTGGAAAGTTATTTAACTACTCTGTGGCTCAGGCTCTTACTTTTAGAATGGGGATAATAAGAGTACCTATGTAATAGGGTTGTATGGATTAAAAATTAATACAAGTAGAAGACCTATAACAAGTTAATGCTCTCTACATATTACTTATTATAGTTTTATTACTAGACATTTAAAAGTAGCCTTTAGTACTTCTGAAAACATGTACGCTGTATACTGAAGAAAATTATTTAGCTAGAAAGTAAATGCTATCTCAGGTGGAGAAAATTGGGAAGTAAAGCAATCAATGATATTGTAAGCTCAGATCCAGGCTTCAGATAGTGCAATATCTGGTACTTTATTGATTGCAATGATTCAGTAAATATGAAGAAAGAAAGATATGTATATGTATTGAGAGAGAGGACTGCAGAATCTGGAGTAAATATCCTCTTGGGCTAAGAAGTTCTAGAAAAGTTCTTCACATTGGCTTATATTTTAGGTCAAAATAGAGTTATCATTCCGATTGTCAATGTAGTCATGATTATTTTTCCTCTTTGATGCCAATCAACTAAATTTCCCTTCATTTGGAGATTATATCAGGAGATTGATATTGTTAATAAATTAAGTCTGATGGTGTCTTAGGTTCAGAATGATCTTTCCACCAATAAGCACATCACTGTCAAATTTCTTCTCACTAGTGCATATGGAAGACATGATTACACTACAGCATTGTTATTTCTATGTCACTTTGCTGGTCTTATGCATTTAATCAGCTATTTTGTTTATTACACAATTAGCAATCAACTGCAGTGTTGCAAAGATTTTAATGATATTGTTCAACAATACGAAACACACCAAGAAGTGTGTGTGTGTTTTTTAATTCTTTTCAGTACATAACAACAAACACTCAGCCTTTAAGACACAGAGCAGGGTCTCCTTTGGGAAGCTTCCTTCAGTGCCTTCCACTGTTCCCTTATACCACTTGTGATTCCCTTTATTGTGGCACATATTGTGTTGCAATCATAATTTTAGTTTTCTGTATCCCCAACTAGATTTTAAGCAGGCCAAAATCTATTTGGTTTTTGCCTGAACATTCAGTATCTGGTATGTAAGTAGGGAATCATAAATATTTTCTGAATGAATAAATTATTGGGAAATATGTATAAATTCCCACATCTCTAAGTCCATTAGATTTAATTCTGGGAATTTGCAAGGCAGACAAAGAGGATGAAATGTTTCTGGAAAAATACATCACATTGGACAAAGGGAAAAGAGGGTGAAAATAAAGTGTATTTTAGGGACTATAAAGGTTTTAATAAGGACATGGCTCCATGTGCCTCACCACTCACTAGAGAACTGCCGATCATTCTTAAACACACTGCTCACATATTATATTTTTGAAGAAGACTTCTCAGAACTTTTCGTCTTCCTTTTACCCAAGGTAGAATTTTTACTACTCTTTATTGTCATTACTTTACATTGTACACATTTATTTATGTCACATTAAATATCTTATTATTTATTTGACCACCTTCTGTACTTAAAACTAATGGCAGAATAGGGAAGAGAGATTGGACTTAGCAGTCTGACAGATCTTGGTTTAAATACTGACTTTGCTACTTGTAACTGGGTAATCGACAATAAACAGTCATTTAATTTTCTTTAAAGCCTTAATTTCTTTATCAGTAAAATGGGGAAAATAGTACCAACTTTACAGGAGTTTTAGGATCACTTATATTAGGTACATAACAAGTGCACAATAAATTACATTTCCTTTCTCTTTCATCTCCTCTGAAGACAGGAATTACGTTTTATTAATTTATTCATAGCAACTAGTACATTCTCTGGCACCTAGAAATGTTTTATAGATGCTTATTGAATGAACAAAGCATAAGTTCATTTAAATGTCTGATATAGATATGTGTGTGAGTGTATATATATATGTGTGTGCATATATATACAAGTAAATATTCAGGAAGAATTTATTTGGAAACAAGAACTATCTACATTTCTAAATTGAGTGTACCAGGAACCCTACTGTAGTAATTCCTATATAGTCTAGTCTGCTTTGCCATTCTTGGTAGGGTATCAAGCTATCCTGAATTCAGATATGGAAGACGACAGGAAAGAACATTCCAAGCATTCTACTTGCTGAGGTTGCTCCTATTGGAATATCTGGGGAAATAACCACACACAACTTAACACAACCTTCTAAGTAAGTACACATCATTTATCAGCTTACCAAAGTTTCTAAGTCTTCCTTTCCCTGAGGAGGCGCACAGACACTTAAATAAATTGAATTGGTGTTGTTTGTAACTGGTCTGTTATAAATCATTGAGTGAGTGCATATTATTAGCTAGGTTGCTTTAACATGCTGTCCTCTTTACATTCCTGAGCATAATTGCCGATTAAAGATTGTTCCAGGGAGCCTCAGTTTTGCCTTATGACAGCATGTACACATGAGTACCTTATGTCATTTCTATAAATATTAAGCATCCAGCAAGCCTGGAGAATGTGCAAGGCAAGGTCCACAGACGACTTAGTCCCTTTCTACATTTCTTTTTGCTCTGTATATTTGGAGTTCCTTGGACTTGCTTTTTCTCCCTTTCTCTTCCTTTTGCTTCTCTTCCCCTCTTCCCTTCCACTCCTCTCCTCCACTTTTTTATTGGTTCAATAGCTGGGTCAATGAGACAAACTGCAAAACTGCATGCCTACATCAAGAATGTGATGAGGCAGATAAACTTTTTACCCTGGCAATCCCATTTTGGTTGATTACTACCTGTCAGTAAAGGTGGTTTCTCCTACTATTCATTCAGAGAGTTCGATTACTTTGAAAAGCTTCAGTGCATTAGTGAAAGAAAGTGGAGAAATAAGATAATGTGGTTATGAGAGGACCATTCTACTAAATAATTTATCTATTTTGCTAATTGAACTCTCAATATTTAATTATTATTTGGGGGATATATAAGTTGATTGAATTTTCTAACTGTAAAGTTAAATTAACAGGAGTGGGATTTATTGCATAAAACTGCTGAGTTAATTCCAAGCCGAATTTTGTCTTTTGTCATTTGATGTTATTCTTAACTTTCTTCAATTTAAATGTAGAATAATTTTATATACAGAGAAAATAGATAAAATTTAGACCTTTATACTTTTTTAGAAAGATTCTTGGTTTGTATTCAATATTTTTAAATCTACCATCCAATAATATGATCTTTACGTTTACTTTTTTACATTTGTTGTGTGCCAAATTGGCTCTGATACTAATAAGCAGCCAAGAGTTACATATCCTATGATTTTGCCTCATCCTTTAGGACATCTCAGTAATTTTTAAGATGTTCTTCAGTATATGATATTTAAGGGAATCAAAATATAATTCAAAACACACTGTGTATTAAAATCTTAATTTCCATTAAATAATGGAAGAATCTAAATGTTGGATTGAAGATTGTTTTTCCCAGTGTAGAGTAGAAGGAAACTTCATACTGATTTAATGCCTGGTGTTTCATAAATACAAAGCACATATGTAAAATTCACATAAGCAAATTTATTTGTTAAAATAATTTCTCTAGATTTGCAACCAAGCTATTGTGTATCAAGAAAAAATCAAGTACTTAAACATGTTCATGTGTTTCGGGGATGAGGTACTTTTCTGGGCACCTTGCCCTTCCCATTTTGGAAGGCAGACTTCACTTCAGCTGAGCTTGTCGAAGCTGATGGCCTGGCACTCTGCTTCTGGCACTGAACTTGAGTCAACATTTTAAGAGAAACATGAAAAAATCAACATTCTGTGTTTACACTTTGCCAATTGTTGTACATTAGAAAAGAATCCCTTTTCAATGTTTTATAGTTCAGCAGTGCCTACATTGGCATTTAGTTTTCACTTCTCAACAAAGTATAAGTGAAATGCCAATGTCTATACTATGAACTTAGGAATTCATCTAAATATCTTTAATATAGTTCTGAATGTGCTAATGCCATTTTGCTTTTTCCAAGTAAATACCAGCTTAAATTAAAACATATTGTAAAAATGGATATTTCTTTATAACATAGAGAAATTATATTTCATCTCTTTATATATTTTCTTATAAACAATGACTACATGGAAACAAATAATCTATTTACCAATATTCAATGTTATTTTTAAGAAGTGGCATTCTTCCATCCTAATTTAAAGTAATGTATATGCACAATGAATGAAAAGGATGACTTATTCTCCCTGTAAAAACTGAGCTGTGACCCCAACCCCTCCAAGTTCCGATGCTGAAGTTTTACTTCCTAAAATGTGACTGTATTTAGAAATAGGATTTCTAAAGAGGTAATTTAGGTTAAATGAGGTTAAATAGGTTATAGGCCTTAATTTAATATGACTGGTGCTCTTATAAGAGGAGGAAGAGCTACCAGGTATGCTTGCACAGAGGAAAGGTCACATTTGCTGTGAGGACAGAAAGGTGGTCATCTGGAAGTTTTCCAAGGCCTCAAAAGAAATAAAACCTGCTGATACCTTGGTTTTTGACTTCTATCTTTCAGAACTGTAATATTAATAATAATAATAATAATACTAAGTTTCTATTGTTCAAACCACCCAGTCTTTGGTATTCTTTTATGGAAGTTCTAGTGAAAAATGCCCTCCCTTTTATTTCTTTAACGAAATTTGATGATACTCATTCTCCTTAAAAGATAAGAGTGAGAGGGCCGGGCGTGGTGGCCCACGCCTGTAATCCCAGCACTTTGGGAGGCCGAGGCGGGCAGATCGCAAGGTCAGGAGATCAAGACCATCCTGGCTAACACAGTGAAACACTGTCTCTACTAAAAATACAAAAAAAATTAGCTGGTCATGGTGGCGGGCGCCTGTGGTCCCAGCTACTCGGGAGGCTGAGGCAGGAGAATGGCGTGAACCCGGGAGGCGGAGCTTGCAGTGAGCCGAGATCGTGCCACTGTACTCCAGCATGGGCAACAGAGCGAGACTCCATCTCAAAAAGAAAAAAGATAAGAGGGAGAGAGAGAGAAAAGAAGGCGGGGGGGAAGAGAAGGAAAGAAAGAAGGAGGAGAAAGAGGAGGAGAAGGAGAAGGGAAGGAAGAAAAAGAAAGAGGAAGTTAAGAGAAGAAAACATGATCAGATGATGCCTAGACGCAATGTAGAGGATATGACACGAACTTTTTCTAAGGTCACATGTGTGGGCAAAAGAGAGGTAAAATTTGAGCCCAAGTCTGTCAGAGATCATAGCTCATACTTTTAAACTTTGTATACTATATTTGATGGAGTCAAAGCCCTCAGAAAAGTGAAATTGTAGTTTTCATGTTTCCCAGCTCAAGCTGGTGTTTTCAAATCTGTAGTAGTTAGAAGAGTTCAACCCAGTAAACATTTCCTCAGGATCTCACTGTGAATGTGAAAGACACTTTTGCTCAAAGTAGAATCTAGTAGTAGTAGAACTAAAGACAACTGCAGTAATACAAGAATGATAAAGGTAGAGAGGAAGGAATGACACAAATTCTGTTGGTGGTGGTTGTGGTGGTGTTGGTGAAGACAAGAGAATGATTCACCATTTTAGTTTTGCTCTTAAATATTTTTATGTTTTATTATATATTTTTAAAAATTATTAGCCTCTATGTCCCCTATCCTTGATATCATATTTATGTGCAGAAACAATACTGATTAATTCAGAATTAAAATTGCTTTAGAGACCTTACATTTCAGCTATGCATTAATATCATTATTGTTTTCACTGGTTGCTTTGTTGAATCACTTTATTCCTAGATATGTTAGGCCTTCTCTGAACTTATTCAGTAACTTGGGTACCATTTTTTTAGAAAGGATGTTAATGCTGATATTAAAAATTACATCATAATTTTTTTTTTGTCTACAGATATAATCGACTTTTAGCAAATTCAAAAAACCTCATGGGATTCTCCACTACTCTCAAGTTACCAGACTCTTCTTCTTCCTTTTATCACCAGGGTATCCAACACCATGGCCTATCCATTTCTTCTTAATGGTTTCTAATCTGATTTATTCCCCCATAGCTGTCCTGTACCAGCCATATCAGAGATTACCAGTGACTCCCAGCTACCCATGACACCACCCTTTCTCATTCTCCTCTTCTTTGATTGGTCTTTGCTCATCACGAGACCTGCTCTTCTCCTGCGTTCCATGACACTACACTTGCTTGGTTCCCCCTCATTGTTCTCTGAAAGGCTCTTAGACTCTATAATGAACTCCTTGTGTATTGGCTTCTTATTGATAAGTCCTTTTCAGGTCTTTTTCCTTAAGGCTTTCAGTCATGCCCGTGAGCTGGACTCTCGCCTCTGTAAGGTTCTCTTCCAATGTTTATCTCTGTTATCTACTCTAAATTAAAAATCTCTCTCTCAGATGTTACACTTTTATTTCTTAATTTCTCCTTTACTCCCTTGATATCACATCAGTATCTAAAACCTAACATACTTCAAACACTCCTTTGAGGTCATCCTATTTTCACTTAAAAAACTGCCATTTTCCCAGTTTGAACCTGTTGACATTGCTTTGAATCTTCAAAGTACCTATTTCTACCTGTAGACTTCACTTCATGAGGTTTCTCACATCCATCGGTTAGGAAATTAGACTTTGACCAGAAGGCTAGGGTTAGAATCCTGGCTCCTACAATGAAATTCTGTGGTCTTAGTTATCACTTTCTCTTTCTAAGGTTATATTTTCTCTTCTGTGAGTGGTACAATAATAGCATCTACCCATAGGGTTGTTGTGATGACTAAATACATAGACATTGTAAAGTATTTAAAATAGTGCCTATTATAGTAATCACCATGTATATTAGTTTATACATCATCATCATCTATAATCTTTTCATTTCCATGGAAAATCTGTTTCTCATTATGTCCTATTTGGCCTTTGATAGATCTCTTCTAATAGTTTTCTCTCATTCTCGATCTCTTGATCTCTTCCTATGCTACTTAATTCTATAACACATTTCAAAATTAACATTCCAGAAACAGAATCCAAATAATTACAGCCCATACTGGCAAATATTCAGTCATTCAAGTATTAATCATTTGTGTGGCATCACAAAAGTCACTAAATTTCTCTTGTTTTAGTTTCCAAATCTCTACCATGAGAAGTAGGACTGAATGCTCCTAGCAAAAAGATTAGTTCTGTACTTTTGATTCCTCATTGCCTATATAGTGCATACATATCCCTAAGCATGACATTCAAAGATCTTCCTGCTTTGCTTACAAACTGCATTTCCAGCATTATTTCCCCCTCCTCCTCCTCCTTCTTCTTCCACTTCCTGTCCTCCTCCCCATCCTCCTTGTTCTTCTTCTTTTTCTCCTTCTCCCTCCTCCCTCTTTCCTCCTCCTTCTCCTCCTCTTCCTCCTCCTCTTCCTTCTTCTCCTCCTTCTCCTCCTTCTCCTTCCTCCTCACCATCTGACCATCTGTAATGAAATACAGTATTAGCTCCATGAATATAATTATGACATTCTCTCTGCCTGGAATTACCTTCTTCTTTATTTACTAAACAAAATTCTGTCATTTCTCTATGCTCAGTTCAATGCCAATGCTTTCATAAATCTACCCCACAAATCTCCGCAAAAATACATTTGCTTTCTCCTCTGTAATCCATAATGAATAATGTGTATTACATAATTTTTTATCTGTTTCTCCTCCCTTAAATGTAATTTCCTTGTGATTAGGGACCCTAATTTTTATTCATTACTGCATTCTCTTCTCCCAAACCCAGTATATGTGCTATGCTTTGCACATAGTCCCTGCTTCATTGATATTTACCAAATAAATATATGAGGAATCTAGTGTCTATAGGCTCAGCAGATACTTATTAAAAATGATCCTAAAATGTAATAGGAACCTTCACTGTAAGCTAGCCATGGGAAGCTCCAAGTTTTTGCATAATCCCATTGTAGGTCCTAGCCCAGAGAGAATCTTTTCACAATGGCAGTGATTTGTGAGCCTACTTTGATTCAGCTGTATCAGAGGACTCCATGTCCTCCTGGACTCAACTGTTGGGCTAGAGTCTTTTCTTTTCACTTAGGAGAACAAATGTTGTCTCAAATAACACACATGGGAAAGGATTAAAATGTGAGCTCCTTATTCACTTTGGTATTTCTAGAGCCTAGCGAATGGTGGGTTCTCAATACGAGTTTGGGAGGGAGTTATGACAGCATGCATATTTGGGTGAGGCTCCTGAAAGGCCCATCTGAAGCTTGCATCTTATGGCTGAACTCACCTATGCTGAGGAATGGCACGTGGAGGCAGGAGAACTAGGGTCAGTCAGAAGACAAACTACATTGTCTTTCCAAATAAATAATACCGAGCTGAGTAAACTCTTTTTTGATTATTTAGAGGTTTCTTAAAATATAGAAATACAAGTGTTAGGAATTTTTTTTCTGGTCACTTGATTTCCAAGGACTTTTAAAGATAACATGGTAAAGCCCCGTCTCTACTGAAAAATACAAAAATTAGCTGGGCGTGGTGGCGCTCACCTATAGTCCCAGCTACTCAGGATGCTGAGGTAGGAGAATCACCTGAACCCAGGAGGTGGAGGGTGCAGTGAGCTGAGATCACACCACTGTACTCTAGCCTGGCGACAGAGCGAGACTCAGTCTCAAAAAAAAAAAAAAAAAAAAAAAAAGATATTGGGGTTAAAATAGTGCTGTCCTTTGATTTAACCTCCTTGCATTATTTAGAGGACGCTGGTGTTATTTGTAACCTAATGCCATCTGTCCTGTGAAAGTTAATTGCTCTTCCCTATTCTAAGGCAAAATCTCCATACACAGAGACAGGGTCACTATATTATCTAGGATTAAAATTCCACATCTTAGTACAAATTCTTTGATTTACTGACCACATAGTACTAGTTCACAGGATAACTTCCAATTCTCTATTTGGTGGAGAAAGAACCATAGTAAAAAGGACTGAAATAATTTGGCCAGGCTTGTACGCAAACTAAGAACAAAGGCAGGAATCAATGCTGAACAATGATGCAGCTTCTACAAATTTATATTTCCTCTGTCACCCTTGAACATCTCTTTAGGCAGTAACTGTACCCCTGCTATTTTAACTGGCAAAAATAAAACAATGCTGAAGTATTGGCCTTTGAGGTTATTATCTCAGTCACTTTCAAAATTCTACTGTTTTAGTTTACTACATTTAAATTATTATAAAATAATGAAATAACCCTTTGATCAGGTTTAGTTACTGTATGCATTTAGAGACATGGGCTTCCTAATTAAATTTAGGAAATAAAATTGGTATATAAACATGAGCTGTCCTCAAAGCCAAAAGCATTAACATGAGGGGAAGTTCGAAGTTCAGCTGGTTTCTGAAGTTCTTTGGTTTAATTCATTATGTAAGCAATGCTTCTCACTACTTTGTATGTGCTATTTTGAGTTATACAACCAGGAGAAGTAAATGCTCACTAAAAACATTTTTTTTCTGAAATACTTCAATGCTATTCTTCCTAAAATAAAGAACCTTTCTACCAAACATCTCTCAGACCTATAAATCTACATGACTATAAAGGTTTATTAAATATGTCTTTACATGTAACTTCTTTAAAGAAATAGATATTTAGATACTCTAGGTAGCATTAGAAATAGTATTTAGATACTCTATATAGTTGATCATAGGAAGTGCTTTGGCTGTGTCCATACTTTATAAGAAAAGCTGTGCTTCAAGCTAGAGCTTCAAGAGTTTTAGGCTACAACCTTGATCTTTTAGTAAGTGGCTTGAGACCTGGAATTGTTCCAAAGAATCTGGGTTACATTTTTGCATCTGCACAAAAAGCCACGTGCACAAAACTAATTTGTCAGTTTAATATATAGACCGACAATGCTATCTTAAAGATTGCCCTGTAAACAGCTCCAAATCAGTAAATTTGTGAGTGAGTTCAGCAGAGAAACACACCTATTATTAGAAATATATGACAAAAGAACCATGGTAAAGTCCAGATGGCAGCACCCATAAATCTTACAATGTCATCAAAGCCATGTTACTCAAATAAAATGAATGGGTGTTTACTCCACTTAGCCTAACATCCATTCAGTGTATCAATGCTGCTGCTGAAAGCGTGTAGGGCATGCTAAGTATTAAGTATCCTGGGTGTCTGGTAAGTTTGTCTGATCAAGTCTCATTATATTCCATAGCCTCTTATTTCCTGCATTAATGATTCCTTGTTTTAACACTTTTGGCCAGTCACCTCATAACAATGCAATTTTTAATTTTTTCATGGCTACATTGTCATTCTCATTACTTTAGTTAAATGGTTTCCTCCCTCCTTTCCCATGTATCTGGCTATTTTCTTCCCATATATAAAAATAGCACTGAAAGATTACTTCCTCCAGGACACCAACCTGCAAGTCACCTTGTAAACTCAGAGCTCAAATAGCATGAAATTCTCCAAGAGATTTCAGCTGTGTGGAATCTTTTCAGAGGTGAATTCATTTACCAACTATGCATTGAACATATAAAATATGCTGCAGCTATGCTCATTTCTATGGGGAAAATAAATATTCAAAGATCTCTACTTTTTAAACTTTGCCATAATGAGTTGTGATAAATATCAGAAAAGTAGGTAAGAAATGTGTATATAGCAAAGACAGTAAAAAGGGGGAATATTAATGTGATATTTTCATTAAGAGCTTACTCTCAAAGGCCTAAATATGGCTTACAAGAACTAGAATTTTCAGGAGTAGGCATAAAATAAACTCTTCTTCCATTAAATAAATACTGAATTTAGTGTTCACAAAGGAATGAGGGATGTAAAAAAATTTATTGTGTATCTCAGAATTTATAATGAACTTCACTCACACCAATAATGTAATAAAATGGTTGAATTGGTTTCATTAATTGAAGGAATTAATGAAAACAACAAAACCAGATAAAGAAATATTATGACTAGAAAAATGGGATGAACATAACTTTTCTTTAAGCTTTCAAATATGTAAATGCTCATCTAAGTCACAAGATAGTTGCTTCCAGCCTCTAATGTTCAAAAGAAATGGAAACAACTGGAAGATGAAACTGGATATCAGTAAATTAAACAAAATCAAGCACTCTGTTTGGAAAAGGGCAATTGAGGTGAGGTGGGCTTTAAGTACATTCCAAGCATTTTTATGTGTTTTTATTTCATCTAACTTACCTCTACAAATTTGATAAAGATAAGAAATATAAAATAATAACATTTTATTTTCTTCCCTAAACTCAGGAGCATTAAAAACTTTCCAACGGAAAGGTTTGCATACTCATTAGTGTGCTAATTACATTATTAGGGGTTATACTACATTATGGGCAGTGGCTTCATTGCATGTTCAGTAATTTTGCTGACAAGCATATTAAAGTGAAAAGGAGCCAGAGAGGTTACTCAGAGTTGTTACGCATTTCAAAAAGGTAATTTACTATCTTTACTTAATTTTCACACCTGTCCAATTTATCTGTAGAAACATTAGAAGAGAAACCCGACTGATCAGAACACCACCATCATCTGGTGAGGTTTTTGAACAAGATTGTATCACACTGGAGAAACTTCCTTTTTGTTATGTTTGAACCCTGGCTTTGCCAGTTTCTGTTTAGCTAACCGAAGCATTTTTTCGTTAAAGCAATCACACTGAGTCCATGTTTAACCCTAAAATGATAGCCACACATGATTCTTTCAGATAATAGTGGCTTGAACTTGCCCACATTTGCCTATTTTCAACTTGAAAATGGCAAGTACATATGGTTCAACCTGTTAGCAGTGAACATATATTGAGTACTTACTGCTGCCAGATTCTTCACTATGCATGTTACTGTGTCAGTTATCTTTTTTGTAACATCCTTCTAAGGTGAGAACTATTACTATTCCCCATTTCGTAGATTAGAAAACTGAGGCACAGAGAAGGTAAGCAACCTGTCCAATGTTCATTTCATAGGGATTACAAGAGAAGGGCATGAAATTTATCTTTATTGTGTTCGTGAAGAAAAAATTAGAACACTTAACGACTGGAGAGACTGTTTATACGATTTTAGAAAAGTCAGTCTTGTTTTTGTGTTCTAACAATTGGTAGAGGAGGAAAAAATAATTTTCACCTTTCCAAGTTCTCAGCTTGAGCCCTTGTAACAAAAGATAGATTAACAAACTGAGGTTTATTAACATGCATATTTCATATGTACATGGGAAATACCTGGGGAACAAGTAATTCTCAAAAAGGTAGCTTAGAACTCCAGCTTATATAGCACTTTAAAAATGAACAATAAACTTTTAGAGAAGTGACAAGGCAAAAAACAGCAACCTTGAGTCTCTAGGCATGCCAACTTGTGGGATGGCAAATATAAGGAAACTAATGGTAGATAAAAGCTAGTTAATAAATCTTGTTATGTAGAATCCTCTGAGGCTAATTAATAAAGCTTATTATGTAGAATCCTCTGCTGCCTTCTCCAGGCTGATAAGGGTCTAAAGTTGTCCTTGTGATCAAGCTGTCCTTTCTGTTTGAGAGAGAGTAGGAGTGATACCTTTGTAAAATTATGCCTTGCTTTTAGGCAAATAGGAGGAAAGGCAGAGAGCTTTTCTCGTATTTGCTTCTTCTCAATTGTCTTCAGCTCAAAATAATCCTGATGCCAATGTGGCATATTTTGGTGTGGCATATTCTACTACTCTTCATACCTGACAGTTGGACCTCTCTACATCTCAGTTTTCTTCTTTATAGTGGGAATAATATTACTGCCTTATATGTGTTAGATTATTTTCCAACCTTGCCGCTTCTTTCTGTGTTAGCACTGCTATCTACAGATAGGCCATATTTTCACACATCAGCTCCATCAGTAATAAAGTTAGCATTTGGATCTTTCATCTATCTTATCATTTGTTTTGTTTCTCAATTGTTTCACGACTTAGGCATGGAAAATATTTTTCCCCCTTCAAATTCTTACAGATGGGGTTGCTAAGAGGGTTAAGTAAACAAATGGATATAGAAAGGTTATAACATAGACCTTGGTAAATATTAAGCACTTGTCAAGTTTATTGTTATTACTTTAACATAATCCCTCTAGCAAACTTATACTTTACAATTCTTTTAAGCTATTTAAGTTGCAAATTGCTATTATAGTAAGTAAAAGTACTAAAACTGTATTTTTAAAATGCTAAAATTCAGATCTTTTGCTTTTGCTAGTGAAGTGATATTTATTATACTAAAATTGTGAGACTTAACCATACCATATTTCATGTAATCTAAAATGCCATTAATAGTAGCATACACATTTATTTTTATGCCATTAAGAAAAAAGTGCTTCTAATTAATTCCAAGATGCTATGGATTAAAGATGCATCACAATTTCAAAAGGGTTAAATATGTGAAAAATGTCTTAGAGCTGATGACATATGGTAATAAAATTAATGAGTTTGATTTTTCCCTTTCACCCATAAGTTGGGATAGTTTGAGATTAAACCAGATAGGTAGCATGCAAGACATTCCATATTTTTGAGCTGTATTAGTGATTTCCAAGACACTCTTGACAGTACAAATACACTTCTGCTCCAAATGGGCCAAATCTGGGAAATTAGTATGGATCATTCATTCCACAAAAGTGTTCCTTGTTCATGGACGTGAACTATGTCCAGAAAACTAAACCGGTATGAAGTTGCTGAATTTCAATCCACATTCAAATTCTGATGTCTTTCTAAGGCACTAGCAAGTCAAAACGTTTTTGTTTTCAACACTTGAAGCATATACTCCTGGATGTGTATGCACAGTGGTTTACAGAACTGGCTTGCAGAACATACAGTTTGCAAAAGCTACTTCTTAATGCAAAGCCAAAAGATTAAAATAAACTCTGCAAAGCATCTTAATTGTATCAGTATTTTTTTTATTTGGGTAGCACTTATAAGAATGAGAGATTTAAAGAAACCACAATGAATATGCATACTTTATGCAAAATAACACACAGGAATTACGACTCTTTTAGTAATGTATTGTACTTCTCTGCTCTCGATTTTCAAAGCCATTAAATAGAAAGACTGAATATAAATTCCTCTAAGCAGAGTTATTTTTTTCTTCAACTACTCTTTCTTTTTCTTTTAATAGTACTCTACTGCCACATGGACATGTTTATTCATGTGTCTCATTGATTCATGTTCTTAACATTTTTATTTATATCTGGTACACAGTTGATATCATAAAATATGGGTTTGTGGAGTGAGACTCTTGATTTGAAATAGCTGGCCCATAAAACTAAGCTGTTAGATTAACAAGTCAGTGCATTAAAGCAAGGAATCAACACAAGGTTGATTTTCAGTCTGTTTAACACTTTCACACCAGAGGAGAGAAAAAAGTGACTTAACATTTGCATAGTTCTTTAGTCTCTCTGGAATGATTTGTACACTTTACTAACATTGTGCTGGCAACAGCTAGATCTTACAGTCTTGTGCCAGATCCTATGTCTTTTAAATATTTTGTGTGGTACTATCTGACGCGGCTTACCCAGAATGGCAGTAAACAAATATATGTTTGCAACAATCCACTAGTACTTTCGTTTTCTAAAAATTTTTATCCTTCAAGGTTAATGACCAAGTTACAAGATATTTTCTGCTTTTCTATGCAAAAGGTATTCTATATGTGGTTAGTTAAGGGTCCTGGGATTTTGAATGTTATAAGTGACACAATATGTCAGGCTATTTATGACATTACAATATCAAGGACCCATTTACAAAGAGTGTGACAGATTTTAAAAGGATATCTTTTTGTGTAAACTTTTACATTTTGGGTTAAAAAATGTTACTGTGTGTCATGAGTGCTAACATGGAGAGTGTAGACTTGGTCAATATTATCCTATCTCTTGAGCAGAAGCATGAGTTAAGCACAGATTTGGAACTTGACTCATTTTGTTAATTATTTTGATCTTTCAGAAATCCCAATTCTTAGTGAATCTTGCTCATTGGTAGAGTGGGAACAATAATATTGGTTTCTGTTCTGTTTTGTTTTTGTTTTTGTTTACCTCCTAAGTTTTTTCCTCCTGTGTGATTATAAGCTGCTAATTCACATCTTGAACCATTTGGAATGGGTCAAAATGTGAATTATAAATGGGAATGGTAGGCTTAAAACCCAGACACTCATGGGTCCTGTTTGTGAGAGACAGGATTTATCCACGATACTACTATTTCTAAAGCATATTTCTTACCTACTCTGTTTGTGCTAAGGATTGCAGAGAGAGTGTTTAGGGGGTGTTAAATTGGATAGTGACCTCACTAGGCACCTGCTAAAGATCAGGCTACATCAGGGTTTATCCATTAACTTCTCCTGATTCAGAAATCTTAGTTTTCCATTTTTTACTCGTTTCTTAGTTATGCACAACTGGCAGGCTGAGACAGGGCTTCCCAAGTTTGCTGCTAATTTATTTCTTTGACTAAACACTTTACTTTAGCATGGAAGGAAAACAGATTTGAAACAAATGTATTCATGTTATTGCTTTGTTAGAAAAATTAGTATCTGGGCCCAAATGCATAAATTCTTTGCAACTATTCTCCTCTTCCCCAGAAAAAAAAAATCTCAAACATACAAATAATTAAGTCATAAACAGGCTCAATCTAAATTCAAACAATTGGTTATTTGGAGTAATAATAAAATACTTTCAACTATGCCGTAAGAAGTTCAGCATACTTGAATTACTCCATGTACTTCTGAAAGATAGGACCCATTAGAAACATGTACATTGCTCCCCAGATGGATCATTGTAGAATGCATAAACAAAAGAATATCTGCTTTGAAATTATTCAAATATGGATTTGAATCCTAGGTCTGGCACTTGCTGTGTGAACTTGGGCAAATTGCTGTCTATCTCTGAGTTTCAGTTTCCTTTTTTATAAAACAGACATCATTATATCACCTTGGAGAGCTATTGTGAGGAAAAAAAAGTAGTATTACATTAATACTTACAGTAGTTTCTGGAACGTAATAGGTATGATGTTAATTCTACTCTACCCTGATGCCCTGAGGAGTTATTCAAGATCCTGAGAATTTCCTTGCTGAGGATGTGTTTACACAAGGTCCATATTTCTTAGCTATACTGTGTTTTGGAGTCTAAATTGTTCGCCCCATTCTCTGTATACCTTTCTACTTTCATTCTGCTCTCCTTTTTGGTCAGTCCTATTGAGTTACATGGCCTTGATGATGACATCCACAGAAGACCCTGGTTTGTCTGTCTTTAGCCCTCATCTTTCTCTGGAGCTCTAGGCTCCTATTTGTATTATCTGTGGATATCTCACTTTAATATCCTGTCAACATATCTGAATAGGGGCCCCAAACTGAACTAATAACTTTTCCTTCCAAACCTGCACCACTTTCTTCGTGGCTTTTGGGTCAGTTTAACTGACTATCCCAGAAAGCTTGGAGTTATATTCGATTCTTATCAGTACTCCTGTCCTTGATAGTCTGTCAGCCACAAAGTTCCATGGACACTGCCACCAGAAATCTCTCACTTTTATCCCATCTTTAACTTCCTCTGCCCTTAACAGGGCACAGATCTAGTTACCTTCCTCCATAATTATGGAGGTGACCTTTTACTTATTCACCTGACCTTCATCCATCTCTTCCCTTTTCAATCCATTCTTCACTCAGCTATGAGAGTTATCACAGTCTCAAGACTGTTGTTTCACTTGTCAGAAACTTCAATAACTATCACTTTCAGACCAAACTCTGAAACAGTTGGGTGGTATTAATATTTATGTCCTGATTTTTCCCAGACCTACTTTTTAAATAAAATTTCTCTAATTAAATATAAAACTTTTCAAACATAGAGATAAGTATAAAGATTATGTAACAGAAACCAATATACTGGCTAATTAGAATTATAATTCATTGATATTTTCCATATTTGCCTCATATTTTTGTTATATTTACACATGTTTAAATAAAACCAAAGTCCTACCTCCTCATCCCTTTCCCCACCATCCCTTGTATCTACCAACCTTATTTTCCCCTTTCTTTGTCATACCCTATGCTCTTGGGGGGTAGTGAGGTGAAAGAGAGGTGATGTTTAAGGTGAGAAGATCTAGAGATGGTTCTCTAAGGAGATGATCTGAGCACACATGACTTCTCTCAGCACAAAACCTCCACGTTATTTATCATTTTATTCCTTAGAAGATGGAATCACTGTCTTGTGAGGAGTATGCAATGTAACAAAGTGATTTCTAATCATGGCCATGACACTTACAAGCAAGGTACTTAACCTCTATAAATTTAGTTTTCTCATTTGTAGAGCGGGCATCTCCGTACCTACCTTAAGAATTGTGATGATGCCTTGAGATAATGTAGGTGAAGTGTCTGGATCAGAGTCTGCCATCTAGTAGGCGCTCAATAAATTGTACCTGTTAATGCTGTTAGCACATCAACTGAGGAACTGGAATGGATCATAATAGACCAGATGATTCAGTGTTGTTCTCTTGTTGCAGGAGCACTGCCTTCTGAATGTGTGAGTGCCATAAATGTGCCCCTGAAATTTTTAGGGGAGTGTTATAAAATCCAGAATGTTTGGATTTGATTTGATCTTAAAGCATGGCAAATTCTAAGTCTACCCATAAGCCTGCTCCCCTCCACCAGCCTCTGTGTCACCACAGAGGCTAAAGTGCGTTACTTTGTGCGAAAATGTCCAGTGGTCATTGCCTACAGGGAACTACGATGTAGTTGCTTCAGTAAAGGCGTTGCTACCTGCTACAAAGCAATCTCATATTCTCCGTTTTATTTAGCTTAATTTTTGTACTTGAGCTAGGAAATAGTTAAGTGGATTTCTCATGTATATCTTTGACTTGAATTATTTTGAAGTGACGTCCTGAAATAAGACATCAATGCTACATCTGCCACAGAGGAAAAAAGAAACCGTACATATATGAATGATTATAATCCTCGCCCAAGGCAGGAGTCTCCCAGCACACCAGAAAAGGCCATAAATCCGTGCGATATCCCTGACTACTGCATTTTACATCTAGGACTCAGAGTAACTGAAAGGTATGTAAAATTGTGAGCAGGCAGGAAGTGGGTTGACTATACATCTGGGAAAGTTCTTATGCATTGCTTATTCCAGGCTGTTCATCTTGTGCTCATGAAGTCTGGCACTGTAACACTTGTGGTTGATGACAGGAGCTGAATAACTTGTGTGCAGCTGAAACATTTATCCTCTTAAGAAGCCTCTCATCTTTTAACTATTGGTTAAAGCCCTTCATAGATGACATAATACCCTATTAGTATGGGAATTAGAAACAATCCTTTTCTTGTTCTGATGTTGAAACTAACTCTTATATGAAGGATGATAGAACTTTCAGTGATATATATATATATATATAACATATATAATATATATAACATATATTTTATGTATATATATTACATGAAACCCTAACCATTAACATTTAAAAGATAGACAGATACAAACATTTCTCATGATTTAGGAAATTTTGAAAAATGTGTTGATGAAGCCAGCTCCCAGATAGCATTATACTAACTCTGAAAAGTCAGATGGTAGATAACTTGGGAAAGGATAGAAATCTCATCTGGATTTTTCACATTTGCTTACAATTCACAATAATTTAGGTTGAGAAGATATATTTTCATCATGCGACTATGTTAATGAATAAACGAATTCAATTTTTGTTGAATAGCACTCATTAAGGATCTATGCCCATAAAAATTTGGATTGAAGTGTATGGGCTGAATTAACCACTGCTTGTTCTGAAGTTAGTAAAAGTGGTTGAGTAGAGTGCAAACTGAAGCAGGAACTAGTTAAAGATTTCAAGCTGGAAATAATAAATCAGTTAATAAAATTATAATTTATTTGGTTGATTCTTTTGGTATTGACTTCTCTAGCTCTAAATAACATACTTTTATTGATATTTTATTGTTTTAAAAAAGTCCAGGCATTATCTATTGACTTTCTAATAAATACTTAGCTATGTTTTACCAAATTCTTCTCTGCTGACTACTGAGAAACACACTTTCCGTAGCTCCAGTTTCCCAAATACATTTCTATTGTCACTTTGACTATATTAGTATTCATATTAACTTTCTTAAGTAATGCAAATTATTTATAACGGAGCCAAGTAGTAAACTGTAATTATTCTTTCTTGCTTGCTCGATTGGAGTTAATAATTATATTGTTTCTGTTTAGTTTTAAAATATATGTATCACTAATATAACCTCACTTATTCTGTGATATTAATGACTGTGCCGTATTCCTTGATTTTTGAAAAATATATTTATCAGTAATTTTATCTCTCATTTTCTGTTAGATATGTAAACCTCTTTTCAAGATGATGTATATTTCCTTCAAGCATTTTACCAGCATCATCTGCTTAAGAAGTGTCTTTATCAAAGCCTTCTGACTTGCTTCTGCCTAGATTGGCTGCCCCTCTATAATAGGGCACAGTTGAATTTTAGAGATCTATCAGGCCTGAAAAAGACATTAGTTTACCCTCATATTTGATTAATAATTTGGCTGGATGTAGAATTCTAGGCTGGACAACATTTTCTTTCATGCTGTTAAAAGCCTTGGTTTTTTATATGTAAGTATCTAGAGTTGTTGAGAAGTCTTATGACATATAATTTTTGAGACTTTTTAAGCACTTTTTTCCCCTTCTACAAGCTTGTAGTATTTTCCCTTTGTTCCTAGTGCTATAAATATGCTTTGGTCTCTTTTTGATCCATTTTTTCTGCTATAATTTTTAAATGGACAAGTCTTCATATTTTTGTTTGCAGAACACTTATTTTTCATAGCATTTTGTTATTGTTCATGGATGCAAGATCTTTTCTTACCCATCTAAAGACACTACTGTTAGGTTTTTTCTGCACAGTTTTTGTTATCTCCATGTTGCTTATTTCTGCAAGTTGTTTTGATCCTTATTTTCCATATTAGAGACGTTCATCAATATCAGGTAATGTGTTCTAATAGATGGGATTTGGTAATTGTAGAATTCCTTGTAGAGTTATTCTAGTTGTTATTTGCTTAAGAAATTCCTGATATCAGTGTCTTTGAGTCTTTTCTCTGGAGACTTTTGAATTTTCCAGGTATTATTTTAAACACATTTCTGAAGGATTCTTCCAAACCTAAGAAGTTATTTCAGTGCAAATATTCAAGATATTTATCTTCCCTTAATTCCCGTGTTTACTATAAAGTGCTATAAACTTTTAAGTGAGACTGATTTGCACTAACCCCTGGTTTTTTGTCAGAGCTGAGGAAAGGCAGTCACTGGCTGCATGGAGTGGGGAAATGGGATCTGGAAGTCCAAATGGTTCTTTAACAGATTTTTCAACCATTCCTCCTATTTTTGGCCATTTTTGCCTGTATAATCAGAGATATTTTAAAATTATATTGTGTAAATCAATTTCTTCCTGGTTTATTCTACTACCAGCCCTAGGATTCAGTTTTTCAGTATTTTTCCCTTTAGATTTACTTTTTAGTATTATTTTTCATTTAAAAATTTTAAACTGTTCTGGATACATAATAATTGTACATATATATATGAAGTACATGTGATTTTTTTGTTTGTTTGTTTGAGATGAAATCTCACTCTGTAGCCCAGGCTAGAGTGTGGTGGCACAATCTTGGCTCACTGCAACCTCCGCCTCCTGGGGTCAAGTGATTCTCCTGCCTCAACCTCCCGAGTAGCTGGAATTACAGGTGCACACCACTGTACTTGGCTAAATTTTTTGTATTTTGTAATAGAGACAGGGTTTCACCATCTTGGCCAGGCTGGTCTTAAACTCCCAACCTCTGGTAATCCACCCGCCTCAGCCTCCCAAAGTCCTACGGTTACAGGTGTGAGCCACTGTGCCCAGCCACATGTGATATTTTGATACAAGCAAACAATGTGTGATGATCAAATCAAGGTAATTAACATATCCATCACCTCAAGCATTTATCATTTCTATGTGTTAGGAACATCCCAATTCCACCCTTTTAGTTATTTTGACATGTAAAATAAATTATTGTTAACTATAGGTGCCCTATTGTGCTACCAAATATTAGATTGTATTCCTTCTATCTAACTGCATTTTTGTAGCCATTAAACATTCACCCTTTATACCCAACTCTCCACTACACTTCCTAACCTCTGGTAACCATTCTTCTACTCTCTCTGAGTTCAATTTTCTTTGTAGCCACATGTATGAGTGAGAAAACATGGTATTTGTCTTTCTGTGCCTGGCTTATTTCACTTAACGTCCTCCAGTTCCATCCTTGTTGCAAATGATAGGATTTCATTTTTTATATGTAAATAATATTCCATTGTGTATATATGCTACATTTCTTTATTCATTCATCCATTTATGGACACTTAGGCTGATTCCATATTTTGGCTATTGTGAACAGTGCTGCAATAAACATGGGACTGCAGATATCTCTTTGACATACTGGTTTCCTTTCTTTTGAATATATACCCAGCAGTGGGATTTCTGGATCATATGGTAATTCTATTTTTAGTTTTTTAAGGAACCTTCATACTGTTCATCACAGTGACTATATTAATTTACATTTCCACAACAGTTCCCCTTTCTCCACATTCTTGGCAGCATTCATTATTGCCTGCCTTTTGGATAAAAGCCATTTTAATTGAGGTAAGATGATATCTTATTGTAGTTTTGGTTTGCATTTCCCTGATGATTAGTGATGTTGAGCATTTTTCATATGCCTGTTTGCCATTTGCGTGTCTTCTTTTGAAAAATGTCTATTCAGATCTTTTGCCCATTTTTAAATAGGATTATTTGTTTTTCTTTCCTGTTGATTTGTTTGGATTTCTCATATATTATAATCATCAATCCCTTGTCAACTGGATATTTGCAAATATTTTCTCCCTTTAAACAGATTGTCTCTTCACTTCGTTGATTGTTTCCTTTGCTGTGCAGAAGCTTTTTAACTTGATGTGTTTCCGTTTGTCCGTTTTTGCTTTGGTTTCCTGTGCAAGTACTCAAGAAATCTTTGCCAAGGCTAATATCCTGGAGTGTTTCTCCAGTGTTTCCTTGTAATAGTTTGAGGTCTTAGGTTTAAGTCTTTAATCCATTTTGATTCAGTTTTTCTATATGGTGAGAGAAAGGGATCTAGTTTAATTCTTTGCATATAGATATCTGGTTTTCACAGCACTTTTTATTTAAGAGACTGCCTTTTCCCCAATGTATATTCTTGGTGCTTTGTTAAAAATGAGCTGAATGTAAATGCATGAATTTATTTCTGGGTTCTCTATTCTGTTCCATTAGTCTATGTGGTTTTTTTTTTTTCCTATGACAGTGCCATGTTATTTTCATTACTATAGCTCTGTAGTGTAATTGAAAGTCAGATAATGGAATGCTTCCAGCTTTGTTGTTTTTGCTCCAGATAGCTTTGGTTATTCTGGGTCTTTTGTGGTTCCATATTAATTTTAGGATTAATGTTTCTAATTATGTGAAGAATGTCAGTGGTATTTTGATAGAGATTGCATTGAATATGCAAATAGCTTTGGGTAGTATGGACATTTTAACAATATACTTTCAATCCATGAACATGGAATATCATTCCTTTTTTATGTGTGTCCTCTTCAATTTCACCAATGTTTTATGGTTTTCATTATACAGATCTTTTATGTCTTTGGTTAAGTTTAATCGTAAGTATTTCATTTTAGTGTCACTAATGTAAATAGAATTACTTTCTTTGTTTGTTTTTCAGATTGTTCATTATTGACATATAGAAATGCTATTGATCTTTTGCATGTTGATTTTGTGTCCTGCAACTTTACTGAATTTATAAGTTCTAATAGTTTTCTTTGGTGAAATCTTTAGGTTTTACTAAATATAAGACCATGTCATCTGCAAACAAGAATAATTTGACTTCTTCCTTTCCAATTTGGATGCCCCTTATTCCTTTCTCTTGTCTAATTACTCTTGCTAGGACTTCTAGTACTATGTTGAACAAAAGTGGCAAAAGTCTTGTCTTATTCCAGATCTTAAAGGAACAGCTTTTTGTTTTTCCCTTTTCTGTGTATGATACTATCTGTGAGTTTGTCATATATACCTTTTATCATATTGAAGTATGTTCTTTTTATTAACTTTTTGAAAGTTTTTTTTATGAAGAATGATGCTTTTTCAGCATATATTGAAATGATCATATGGTTATGTCTTTCACTATGTTGACATGATATATCACATTTATTGATTTGAATATGTTGAGCCATCATTGCATCCCTGAGATGAATCCCAGTTGACCATGATGAATGACCTTTTTAATGTGTTGTTAAATTTAGTTTACTAGTATTTTGTTGAAGATTTTTGCTTCAATGTTCATCAGAGATACTTGGCCTCAATGTTAACCAGAGATATTGGCCTGTAGTTTCTTTTTCTCAGGGCAGCACTGAGTTTCAGTGCAGAGTCCTATATTCAATTTGTTCTCTTTGCCCCAAATACACAGATTTTCTCTCCATGCTTTGCTTATTGAGGTTGGGAGAGGGGTGGTGGAGGCAATGCAAGACTGTCTTTCCTACCTTCTCCAGTGCCTCTTTCCTTGTTATTAGGTTAAAATGAGGTACTGTGATTGCTCACTTGATTTTTTAGTTCCTATGAAGGTGCTTTCTTATGTGGGTAGTTGTTTAATTTGGTGTCCCTAGAGGGGACCACAGGGGCAGTGTTCTGTTGAGTTGTCTTACTCCCTCCCCCAGCCCACCTCCATTTTCTTTTTTCTTTTTTTTTTTTTTTTGAGATGGAGTCTCACTCTGTAGCCCAGGCTGGAGTGCAATTATACAATCTCAAATTATTGACACATATTTACAAGTATTCCAAGAAAATAAAAATATCTATATTTAAATAAAAATTTTTAATAAATTGAAATTCTCATCCTAACTTTAGCATTTGAAATATCATATATAAACATTATTTTGTTAAATATTTACTGAAAAAACTGGAGCTGGATAGACACAGGCAGCCCCTAGCAATGCTCCATTAAGGAATGAGCAGAATAAGTACTCCTACCATATTCTACTACTTCCTTCTATCTCTCCATGGTGTTCAATGTTGTTTGGATCCACTAGAAAATATTAATGCAGTTGATACAGATGACTTCTCTCCTACACCCACCTTTCATGGAGCAAAGAGAGAAAGAATAGAGAGTGGAGCTGGAGGGAGAAATTAGAGCTACTCTTAACCTACTTTGTGATTATATTACTAAACTTATTTAAGAAAAGCTAAAGGTAAAGAAATTTAAACTCTACACAATTAGATGGTAAGAAATAGCTAAGGAAAATTATTCAAAACACTTTAAATAACAAAATGAAGTCAGAATTAGACTTCACTATATCTTTTACCGCTTTTTGACCTCACAAAAATAATAAACATGATTAACCAAGTCACACACATATTATTTATGTGATTTAACTCTTAATGCTTCTGAATAAAATGGCTCCCAATTTTATTTGAACTCAATATTTCATATTTGTATGTGACAAAGATGACTTGAAGTTAGTCCCCTATGAATGGACCTGTATATAGGTATAAAAGTATACCTATATAAAATATATAGGATATATACTTTTCCACATACTTCTGCATTTCAAAGGAATTTGGTGGAGGCTTTTCCTCTTGAAAACTTATTGAATATTGCAATTAATCCTGAAGTTCTATTTTAAAACTAATCAGGCAGTGTTCCTGATTTTAAATTCAAGTGCAAGCTAAAGCAGGATCTTTTCAAGTAAGCTGAATTTTAGTGAAATTGTTTCACAGGGGTTTAATTATTAGTAGAATATTTCCTCCATTGTGTTTCTCCTTTTTCTTCTAATTCTTGAAGAGGTCATACAAATTTTGAACACAATATTAATTATACACAAAGGAGTTCAAGAGTGCTTTTATAAGACTAAGTTTAAAATTTGGAGGGAAAACTTCTACTGGAAAATATTCAACGCATTAAAACAGAAACAGAATTTTTTTTCTCCCAATATGTTTGATCACCAAAATTATAAGTTTGCAGCCAGAGTAAATTAAACAACATAATTAGAGATACCATTCTAATAGGAGAATAAAGGATCACATGTTACTAAGAGATTATATGAAGAGCCATGTAGACTGATTGAACAGCAACGTATGGATTTTTGATAAAGTTTCTCTACAATGAAGTCAATATAAATAAAGTAGAAATATCATGTTCATTTATTATATCTGTATTCATGACATGCTTAAATATTAACCTCCTCCTTTCTAGAGTAACAACTCTTATATTTTTGGAGATCTGGCAGGAAGTCCTATCTCTCTGAACATCGCCGAGAAATCATAAAATTTGTGACAGAATTGACTATGATGAGGGAAATGGGGCATTTCTCAATGGTGGCAGAGATGGTCAGCAGTTTTCACACTTGAGGAGAATAGGGAGCAACTGAAGCTTGTGTAGTAGCGTGGCTCTGGGAAACTAGAAATTTTTTCAATGCACGCAGTCGGATCTTTCTCAGCCTCACAGAACCATGTGACTGCTTTTCCCTGAATCCAGTTCTAGCCCTTCTCCCTGCATTTAACTAATGCATTTAAGGGGTGCCAGTACATGTACACTAGAAAAGTATTGTGTGAGAGTAGTTGTGGTACAACATGGGAATTGTAGGAAGGGTAAAATTCTGTTAAGTTGTTTCAAGCTTATGCCTAAATATGAGATACAGAAAGCTACAGATATTTGCTGTCAGAAATAGGAGACAAGTGGTTAGCTGCTAGAAATTGGGTAACAAAAACCACTATAACCCCTAGTCTATCATAAGGCCATTCATATAGTAAAGTCCTAACTCCCAAGTACCTTCGAATGTGTCTTATTTAGAAATAGGATCATTGCAAATATAATTTGTTAGGATGAGGTCATACTAAAGTATGGTGGGCCTCCTGTTCCAATATGTCCATCATCATGAACCATACAAAAGGGGAAATTTCAACACAGACACATACACAAGGAGAAAACCATGTAAATATTGGAGTTATGCTGCCGTAAGCCAAGGAACTAGAAGAAGCAAGGAGATAAATTTGGGACAGATCCTTCCCTAATACATCCAGAGGAAGCATGTCCCTGCCAACATCTTGAGAACTTCTAGCCTCCAGAACTATGAGACAATAAATTTCTGTTATCCAAATAACACAGTTTATGTTATTTTGTTACGACAGCCCTAGCAAAGTAATGCATTCACCTTGCTGAGGCTGATATAGGGATGAAGAGAAGCTTGGCATGAGCATATATAACAGTGAACTAGAATAAGTCCACAGAGGATTGGATGCAATATAGCTACATAATTTGCTAAACTCACTTTCCTTGGCACTTAGCTAAGGTGCTTCCACAGCTAAGATCCCAGAATGTACAGATAAACTGATCCAGTGAAAAGGAGGACTCAATACTCATCTTATCCCCTTTTATTAGTTTTCATGAAATTCTAAACGTGAAATCTTGAGAAGGGGGATGGGGCATTAAAAAAATCCATCTCTGCATCTCAACTCTGCCTGTTACCCTGTTTTGTTTTTCAAAACTTCGTTGGTATCTCAGAAGAATTAAGATGGGAGCATAACAATGGCCCCCCAACAGAGTTTATCATACAGATTTGGACCCTAAAACAGTCAGACATCTGATTTTTGAGTGCTCAGCATCTATTCTTTTATTTTGCTAAGGCCACACCAAAGTATTCCCTGGGAAAGGATCCCCTCCTCATCCTGCTTGGCCTTGGAGGGACAGTCAATGGAGGACCCACATGTCCTTCTCTTGCCAGGGTTTGTGCATGTCACAGAGACTAAAACAATCAGATGCTTTCTTGTGGGAATTTGGACCTTGTCACAAGAACAGAAACATGTGGAATCAATTTATTTTCGTGGTGATGGCCTGAAAAGACTGTCCTTTTGTTACTGGTTATAAGAGCCTCAGAATTGCGTGTTCCTGTCTTTCCAAAGACCTTAACTTCTCTTTTGGTGCGTTAAATACTCAGTTTCCAATGGATTAGATTTTCATAAGTTAGTAAGGGTTGTTTTCTGCTGCTTTCAATTGAAGATTCTTAACTAATTCAGCATACCATCCCATTTAAAGTTTTTAAGTATTCTGATGCTGGTATTTCTGGGGATAACAATGGTAGTAGGGCATTTAAATTACTTATTTGATAAATATTGTTTTGAAGACTTTTTTCCTCTCAAAATCATCTAAGTAAAGTACTTTAGCAATTAACTCTGGATCAATAGTGGTTAAATTCTGCATTGAAGCATAATAGTTATGAAAACCACACAGGGTTTTAACTTTAGGGTATGGAAATACTTTTGAATTTAAATGGCTTCTCAACAATTTACATTGTTCCTCAGTCTCTTTGTACACTGTCCTTGAAGAATAAGATTAAAACTAGAGGGAATATTTTCTGTTCCCTGAAAATGAAAATTGCTGGTAGAAAAGGGAAGGACATTCATGGTAGCCTATACAGCACAATATAAATGATATTTAATTAATGTTTTTGAAAACACATTTTATTGTTCAAGAAAATATTCACTTGTTTATATATTATTTGTCATAATAAGGGGGAGAAAAAGCATCCCAAATTTCAACAAGAAAAATGTAAATTTTAAGGTTATAGAAAAAACCCAAAACAGTCTATTTTAGTTCATAATACACGTAACATTGAGTTTAATAATTTTAAATATATAACACATCTCTTGTTATTTTGGTAATACTTCTAAAATACATACAACTTTGACACAAATATATAAGATGTCTAAGTACTGTAAAGTAGCTGAAAATGGCTTAACTAGAAATCAAGTACTTTTCCAAATCCTTTCTTTCAAAATTCCAAGTTCATTTCCAAACATCTCATTTCTAAGTTCATTTCTTTTCTATCCCTGTAAAATTCATCAGCCAAGACTGCAAGCCAGAATCACATCTGTCTTTCAACTCTGGCTTATGAATTTTACAGTGATAGAAGACATACTCCTGTCAAGAACAAAATCTATATACAAACAAAATCTATATGTATTTTCTAAACAAGGAGATACTTTAAAAAAATTATTTCCATAGGTTATTGGAGAACAAGTGGTGTTTGGTTACATGAGTCAATTCTTTAGTGGTGATTTGTGAGATTTTGGTGCACCATCACCCGAGCGGTATACACTGCCCCCAGTTTGTAGTCTTTTATCCCTCACCTTCTTCCCACCCTTTCTCTTTCAGTCCCCCAAGTCTATTGTGTCATTCTTGTGCCTTTGCATCCTCATAGTCTAGCTCCCACTTATGAGTGAGAACACACAATGTCTGGTTTTCCATTCCTGAGTTACTTCACTTAAAATAATAGTCTCCAGGCTCATCCAGGTTGCTGAAAATGCCATTAATTCATTATGAAGAGATAATTTTAGAGGCTCAAAATAAGTTGTAATGTATAAACAATTATAAATGTTAGACATTTTGTTATGTAAAACTATAAATTATTTAGGTTTAAAAATAAATGTAAAAATTTTCACTAAAGAAGACCAAAATGAAACAATATTTTAATATAATTAAACTGAAATTTATCATTTGTATTACTTCCATTTTATCTTGTATCTATTCTAAAATTATATATGTATGTGTGTGTAATCACCCAGCAGATTCTTCTTCCTTGCTGCACAGATAAAAAGCCAATTCTCTGAGACAATGGTATTGCAGTAGAGAAAGAGTTTAATAATTGCAGGGCCAGCCAAGTGGAAAGACTGGAGTTATTATTACTGAAATCAGCCTCCCCAAAAATTCAGAGGCTAGGGTTTTTCAAGGATAATTTGGTGGGCACTAGGGAATGGGGAATGCTGATTGATTGGGTTGAAGATGAAATTATAGGAGGTCAAAGCTGTCTTCTTGCACTGAGTCAGTTCCTGGGTGGGACCACATGATCAGTTGAGCCAGTTTGTTGGTATGGGTTACTTATCTGGATGGTGCCAGCTCGTCCATCAGAATGCAGAGTCTAAACACCACCTCGAACACCAATTGTAGGTTTTACAGTAATGTTATCTATAGAAAAAATTGGAAAGGGTATGAATCTTGTAACCTCTGGCTATATAATTCCTGACCACAGTTCTAATCCTGTGGCTAATTTGTTAGTTTTACAAATGTGGTTTTTGGTCACCAAGCAAAAAGAGGAGAGTTTTGGGAAGGGGCTATTATCATCTTTGCTTGAAGGTTAAACTATGAAATAAATTCCTCCTGTAGTTACCTTGGCCTGCACCAAGGAATGAACAAGGGCAACTTGGCGGCTAGAAGCAAGATCAAGTCAGTTAGGTCACATTTTTTTTCACTGTCATTGTTTTTCTATGTCAGATTTCTCTCACTGCCATAATTTTTGCAAAGACTGTTTCAATCATATGCATGTACATACATATGTATATGTATACAATTGTGTTCAATGTAAAATTTAAATAAATCCATTTTAAAGGGTTTTTTTTCCCCTGTAAAGTTGATGAAACAATGTCTTACACTTATAGTCAGAAAATCCGGTAATGAATCCTACTACCCTTCTAGTAACTGACTAAGAAATGTCGTCTTGAAAATGTCCCTTAGTTTCTCTGAGATTCAGTTTTGTTATTGATTCAATGTGTTATTGATTAAATTTTGCCTACCTGTATCAGTTAAATAGGGTAAGTTATGCTGTGCTAACAAATTACCTCCAAGTTTCAGTGGCTTTAAAAGAACATCCTCTTTTTTTTTTACTGCTCACCTAAGCAACGTGTCAATGTTGTAGACATACTCCATCCCTGGGTCTATGGCTCCATTGCCTTCCATCTCATCATCATCATGGAACAAAGCTTGTGGGGGCATTACATCTGGAATCAGATCTGCTTCTAAAAGAAAACGAGGCATTGCCCAATGAGAAGCAGCTTTCCTGGGGGTGGGGGGCGGGGGGGGTGCCGAGAAATCCAGAGAAGCAGATGGGCTTGTCAACAGGGTGTGGTCAGATGAGCTCAAAGATGAAAAGTCAATCTCTTCTTTTTCAAGAATCAGATCTGCCTTGTGGCCTTGGCTCATGGATTTTACAGGGATAGAAGACATACTCCTGTCAAGAAAGCCAGCCACTTCCTTCTGGCCTCTTCTGTCTTTTGCTTCCTGAGCTCAAGACCTTTTCTCTTTTAATTCCATGGCAGATTCCACAGGATTCTAACTTGCCTGTTTTCTAAGTCCCTGAACAGTAATGATGGGATCTAAAGTTGGTTTGGAGGCAGCTTTTACCTCAAACTTGAGGCGGACAACTTTTTTTCCTTCAGGTTTCAATGTTGAAGGTTTCTTATGAATAAGTTCCTACCATCCTGGTTATCCAAATTCCTGAGCACCTGAACAGAAGTATATGGGATTTTCCATACTGAGGCAACCTGCTACTGTGCTCCATTAGTTTGAAGTCTTTTTATTTTTCCCTAGCAAAAAAGCCCAATTTTCCCAATAAAAATGCAGATATCTTCGTTCTATCTGAAATAACCTTGATGTCCACTTCCTTCCAGAGACAAGTTGTACATTGCCAACATGATGACTTTGCTGCCATGTCAGCCTCAGCCTTTCATACTGTTCCTTGCCATCTGCTGAGCAATCAGAAAAAGTAAATCTAAAAAAATTATCACCCTTAACGTAACTGAGCTGTCCCCTCAGCTGTCTGGTTGGTATCCATTTTTGGTACTTGTCGCAGAAGCAGGACAGCTGCTTCTCCGTCCACAATACATCTTCTTCATCGCTGTTAGGGAATCCCTGCTGTAGTCATGACATAAGTCTACTGATGTCTGATCCTCCAATTTGACAATCAGGGGAGTCTCTCTCTCCACTTCACCTTCATCCAGCCCTTCCGAGGTAGATGTTATTATGGCTTCATCACTACGTTGACTGATCAAACTACTTAGGTAGATGTAACTATCTATTCCTTCCTTCTCACAGATTTAGCAGTGCTTTTCAGTCACAAACCTAAGCTCAGGGCCATGAACTTAACAGGACTTTTACCAGGATCACATAGGCAAAAACTCTTTAGGAGACTGTATGCCCATACTTCTTTATTCAGACATAAGGAACTTTGAAAGCAGTAATTTACAATATATGATCCACTGTCCTTTATTTGATCAAGTTTAAAAAGACAGTGACTAAAAAAAGATTAAGATACCACTAAGCTATTCTCCATCAACAGGCACAGATACACACACACAGAGTGTCATCTGTCCCATTGATATTTCACATTCATTTCAAGTTAAGTTCTTTGAAATCCTTTTGCGAATAACATCTGTCTTTCTGCTTCAAGTTGCTCAGTTAAAATAATCTGTTCTCCCAAAATACAAATGTCTACTTTTTTCTAATTTTGTCTCTCAGTGTCCCTGATAACTCCATCATGAAGCCTCTGCTGGTCCTGCCATTGCTCCAGATGCATGCTGGCCACTGTGGCTGCCATCAGCATCCCCACCGAGAGGCCCAGCAGTGCCTTCAAACTCCTCGACATCTCTGTGCCAGCTTCCAAGGCCTCTTTCAACCACCTCTCAAGGCTGGTCAGTAGCATTTAATTTAGTTCAACAAACATCTATTGACTGTCTGTTATAGGTAAGGCATCAAAAGATTTACTAACTAGTAGAGGAGATATTCAAACAAAAATGATCTATATTATAAGTCAGAGTAGAGTAAGTGGTGGAAATAAGTGCAATAAAAGAAACATCTAGGGAAAGAGAAGGAATAATATTCTGACTTGGGGACCAGATAATGTTTCACAGAACTCTAATATAAGCTGGGCCTAGAACAATGAGTAGAGTTTCAAAAGCAGGAGGAGGGGAGGTGTATGCAAGGTGGGGCAGAGGAAAAAATATTTCAGATTAGAGTCAAAATATGAGAAAAGTCATAGTGATAAGAAAATTTATGGCCTATTTGGGCAATGTCAAGCAGTCTAGCATGACAGAAACATTTTGTCTATGTGTGTGTGTGTGTGTGTGTGTGTGTGTGTGTGTGTGTGTGTGTGTGACTGGACCATGAAGAGCCCTGAATGCCATGCTAAAGTGTTTAGATTTTATCCCTTAAAATAGACGTCCTAAAAGGTTGCCCAGCTAGGGAATGATATGTGTGAACTTTTGCTTTAATAATATATATAGCTCTTGAAGCTGAGTGAAGAATGATTGATAGAATGATAGAATGACAGTTAGATCTTGTGGAATAAATTCAAGCTAGGAGATCCAGAGATAAGAACGTGAGAAAGAAAGCAGGAGGGCAGAGAGAACGGAGAGGGACTGATATGGAATATTGTGGAAGTGGACTCAATTGGACTTGACAACTGCCTACATATGGACGGCAAAGGAGAGGTGGGAGTTTTTTACTTGGGTGATATTCACATTTTCTCAGCATTTACTCCCCTCCCACTAGGGGGTCATGCAATGACTCCACCGAATTCAGTCATTGTCCCTGGTCTCTTCTTTAGTTTTTCCTTCCTAAATTCATTCATATTGTTGGGCATACAGATTTTGCCTCACTGCCCATGCTTTGGGCATTGATGTACATACAGGGTCTATAATCGTAGAAGCAACCTTATGAAAGTGATCTTTTAATACTGATCAGTAGGAGTAGTACTTTACCTACCACTGTATGCAGACTTGAGGAAGCACCATAACTCTTCTGTTCATCCTTAAGTAAGAGAAAGAGTTATAGCCACTTTAAATGACTTGTCTCAATTAGGTAAAAAAATGTTTAGTCAAATAACAAAATTTAGAACGTCATTTAAAATATAAAAACATTCTCCCACCACCCCTTCCCAGGCTGGGGTCTGCTCTGCAATGGGTGCTGGCAACTCAACTCCTAGCATTTCTTCTCTTCCTTCAGTTTGTTAGACTAATGGGAAGAGAGGAGAGAGAAGGGAGATGGAAAAGTTGTTATCTTTGTTCTCATTGTAACATGACTTTACTCGCTTGGAGCCTGATTGATGATAAAAGCTAATTCTTTGGTGGGCACTTTGGTGGAGTCATTGGAAACCCTTGTGTATCATCTCATCTATAGTTCCCTTGATACAGATGAAAGTTTCCCTATTTTATCTGGTCACTACTTCCTCTGCAGCTCTTAGCAATTCTTTGGTTCACCTTGAACTCTTGTCTGCTGAGGTCTCAGCACAGGCAGTCCTTATAGGGGAGGCTCTAATACAACTCACATGCTGGCTGACCCTCATTTGGTCCATGGGAAGCATAAACACATTCTTGGCTCAGACAATAAATCAGCAGATAATAAATTAGCAGATAATAAATCAGCAGCAACATGCTCCTAAAGCTGCTGGCCAGACCATCCCATTCCCTAGATTTTCTGAGTATGAGTCAAGCAATAGGCTGCCATGTCTCCATAATACATAAGACTCATCAAACTCTAGGCAACCCCTATAAACTCCCTCTCACTAGTTTGCGATGAGGCACAAACAGCCGTCAACTTTCCTTTGTTCCTCAAGAGGTGGGCTTGAGGATGGAAGCAGTAATCTGCAAAGACAGTTTCCGTACAAAGATAGTTTCTACTTTTGCTCTCATGACTATTTTTAAACTTAAAAAGGCTGAGACATTTGAGAGAATCATGGAATCAGTCATTAACCAAATTCATTAAAATTTTTATATGGTTTAGCACCCCCTTTCCAATGCAGAATTTTTAATATTTTGATATTTCAGTTGAAACTTCCAAATTTGACATTGGTTTCAATCATTGTCCATTTGATTCCCAAGCCCACCTTCTTCTTGGAGGTTGTTCTACTGTATTCAGCTTCCTGTTGATCCAAAACCTCCAGCCACTTTACTTTCAAATCCAGCTTATACAGGTTCCTGGTGTCAACATCTATGCCAGAGATGCGAATCATTTGCCTGGCTGGAGGGGAGATAGGGAAGTGATGGGAATAGAGAAATGTGTTGTAACTTCAGCACTGTTAACATTGTGGGTCAGATAATTCTTTGTTGTGGGAGTCTGTCCTGTACATTGTAGGATATTTGCAGCATCAGTGGCCTCCATCCATTGGATGCCAGTAGAAACCCCATTTCCTGGTTGTAAAAACAAAAAAAAGTCTCTAGAAATTGCCAAATGTCCCCTGGAGGCAAAATCACACACAGTTGAGAACTAGTGGAATAGAGTAAGAGAAACAGTTTAAGTTTTGCTGTTTATGGTGAAAGTAATGATTTTGGTTGTGTATGTTAGGAGAGGAGCTAACAATACACTTATCTGGGGTGATTTAACAGTTGTGGTCTTGCATTGATAAGCTAGGTCAAAGCTTGACTTCTGGTTTGGGAGTCATTTGTACATAGCTGATACATGTACACCAGTGTGGGATGAGTAGTGCAAAGGGCTGAGGAGAAATGAGTGGGAGACCTTTGTTCAAGGAATGGACAAGTTGTAATTAGAGATTACAGTTGACTTAGAAGGGTGTGGTAGGACAATTATAAAGCAAGAGAATGTTTCAGAAAGGAGAATCAAGGAAAGAATGTTAAGAACTGCTGAGAGGTGAAGGAATACTTCTTCCTGTTTGACTTGTTCAGGCCATACTCCAAGTAGGGCACATAGATGGTCTCGGCCAGGCTTTATTTTTTATTGGAATTGCTGGAGGCCCAGTACTGAGTCTGATTTGCCAAGCGTCTAAATAATTTTAAGAAAACTCATCATCTTACACAGTAACAACATGAAAATTCTCAGATACCAAGAAGTTCTTTCTCTAACAATAAAGCTCCTAGACTTTCATGATGACATTTTTTCAGAACAGATTCTGTGAAGTCTGTTGTGTAATAGCACCATCTGATATATCATTTCCTAGGGTGGAATTGTTGACTGAGACTAATTTGTCTGTTCACAAGTAAGAATCAGAAGACACTGCAATATCTTAGACTTTGTAAAGTAACAGAAAACCTAAAGTGGAACAACATACCAAGGATGATAATTGTTAATAAGCTAAAGACAAAGACTAGAAGGAACTAGAGAAAACAGGTTATGGATATTTTACATCAGTAGTTCTCAAACATTTCGTTCTCAGGACCCCTTTGTACTCTTAAAAGAGCTTTTGCTTATGTACATAATATCTATCTTTATTATGGTAATTGGAGCTGGGAAAATTGAATATACATGTATGTGTTTATTAATCTAAAAAGAGCAATAAGCCCATACCTGTTAACATAAATAATACATTTTTATTAAAAATGACTATAGTGATAATGAAACAATTAGCGAGGATGAGGGCTTTTTAAAATATTTTTGAAATTCTCTTTAATATCTGGCTGATAGAAGACAGCTGAATTCTCACATTACCTTCTGCACTCTGTTATGATATCACACATTATGTAGTCTCTGTGAAACTTCATGTACATTTAAGGAAGAATGAGTCAAAATAGTGTTATTTTGAAAGTAGTTTTAACTTCCTAGACCCCTAGACAGTGTCCTGAGAGTCCCAAGACCACACTTCGAGAACCGTGGTTTTAGATGATGGCTGTATGGTTTTAGGAGGACTAATGTTAGTTTTAGCAAAGGCATCAGATTTTTGAAACAGGGTTTTAAGAAACAAAACTGATAGGAAAATACTTCCCCATACACTTGATCTTTAAATAAGCTTGGGGCATGGCAGGAGACAGCTAAGACTCATATTTACTGCCAATTTTTAGTAGATTTTAGTTGGCTTCTAAAATTGGTTATAATTATTATCTATCCTCTAATGTAGAATAAGTAGGTTCTTTTATTTCTCTTTCAATAAAGTTCAGTCCTGGATATGACAAAAGGAGCTTTTCTGGAATGAATATTTGGAATGTAGAATTTACATTAGGTAATATTAGGTAATAAATATAAATGAGATTAAAAGAGTTATTAACATTTCCATTTGCAGTATTAATTTTGGCCAGGTAGATAATACTCAGAACATAAAACCTTTGGTAAGAAGAAAGCAGATGTTCAATAGTTTCTCAAGTATACGATAAAATAGATAGCATGGACCTAGTATTTTCTAGCAGGTCATGGCAACTCAGTCAAGCTCATGTATGATAGAAATATCTAAGTAAATTTAAAGGATTATAAGGCTATCTATCTATCTGTCAATCATCTATCTATCTATGTGCCATGTATTATAAAACTACTTCACGCTATACCTTGTTCAACTCTTAGGAGGAAATAATATATTTATTAACAGCACGGGCTGTGAAGCGAGATTGCTTAGACCAAATTTTAAGTTTACACCATCTCTGTGCCTTTTGGTTCAGTTTCCTCATCTATAAGATTGGGGTTGTAATTTTACAGTATTATTGTAATAGTATAATCAATTTAATGTGGTTCGTATAGTGTTCAAAATATGCAATTAGAGGTGAAATTCATAGCACACTTCCTGGAACAGAATAAATGCAATTTACCCATTGTTTTTTTAAAGCTATTGTTAAGAATTATGAATTTTATAGATATTAGGTGATGGATTTAGGGTTTAAGAATATACTTAGGGATGTAAAACACTTTCTTAAAGATAGATCTCTAAAAAGAAGAATTTGTACCTTGCATTAAGAAAGTTTCTCCAAAACTCTGGGTTTATAAACAAGTTACTTGATGATAGAGGCAAAATGGAACTCATGAAGTAGACTACTATAAAAAGGTCAGTCCAGACGACAGTCTTGGCTTTGAAAATTATTTTTTTCAAAATTAATTTTATTAGAGCTTAGAATTTCTCATTCAAGTCAACTTGAAGGTGGTTAATGAGTTGAGTACCTGAGCAACATGTCGGTTTTCTTCTGGCTATATGTGATGGCCAACTACCATAATCCCTTGCCTCTTCCCTCCCAGCAACACTGTGAGCTCTGGGATAGCAAGATTTATAATATATAATGAGCTTAGCCCCTTGCACAGTAGTTGAGCAAAGCAGGATATTTTTACTTTGATGTTTTAACCGCAAGGGTATTTGACTATGTTGGGTCTATTGAGATGATGTTTAGTCAACATCAAAGAAAATTAGAACTAACATAAAGTAATTGAAAGTATACAGAATCTTTGGTTTATAAATTCTAGACATATAGTAGGCTTTCAATAAATGGTTATTGCTCTATATGTAATACTTCGTAACAAGTCAAACATACAGAAGGAATTATTCAGAAATTGTTAAAGCACATTTTAAAGAATAGGCCATTTTAAATGATTCCTTTAAATCGACAATGATAATCAGATTATTCTGGAAAAATGTATTGCCTCTCTAGAATAGGATGGTTATTCCTGAGGCAAAGAGGTAAAGTTGCATATAAAAAAACTTGCTTCACAAGCCTTGACTAGATCCACTGTGCTGGTGGCAGTATTTTTCCTCTTTATACTGCTGTTTCCATTATTGCCTAAATTTTTATTTATAGATAACGTATTTAACTTCTCTCTTATGAATAAAAGAACTGTTGCTAATTTCCTTTCAATTTTGTATTTTAAAGAAAATTACCCCACTACTTGTTTATAAATAAAATGGATTATTTTAGTGTTCAACTCACAGGATATATTTCCTGCTTAGTTCATAATTGGTGTTCTCTTGGTACACTATTATTATTGTCTCTTATTGCAGGTAAACAATGCTATGTGCAATTCCAGTTTGCAAATATAAATATTTTCTCATTTTCTTGGCCCCACAAAGATAAATAAATTTAATGTCTACACTGTAGTATTAAGATTCGGGATGGAAGTTCAGAGGTATAGACAATGATATAAATGATTTAACTAGAATAAAATGTGTGATGAGTTAGTATATAATTTTAGAGAAATTATACTTGGTAAACATTAATTAATCACCAAGAAATTTATAAAGAGACATTTATGTGGCTCCAATTTACTTTTTTTCCAGAGTTCAAAATTATGACATACACTGAACACAAAATTCCATTTGCTGGGAACTTACAGCTATTTTTCTGGTAAAAAAAAAAAAATAGCTAACAAATTAGGACTAAAGCTAGGACATATTTAGAACATTAGAATTATAGCTAGAACATCACAAATTACTTTATAATGATATAACATTTTACTGAAACAGCCAGGGCGACACACAACTTAGTAAATCTACATGGTTCTGCTTGGTAGAACAGGGTAAGTACATAATTAATGGACCAGCGTGAAGGAGTATTTCCTTCACGTCTACAAAAGCGCTCTGAAGAAAAGGCAGGATGCATTTAGAGGAGCTCATTGGTCTGAAAATTCTCCTAGAATTCACTGGCTTCATATTTTCTTCTAAACTTGATAAAATAACCTAAAACATTGATTGGTAAAAGAGGTACTGTTCTCTTCTGGTTTTCATGTAGGCAGCTCTGGTGAAAAAGAAAAAAAAAAGAAGATTGTAATATTGAATAATATCTCAAGCTGAAAAAAGATAGTGGGATCCATTTTCTTTTATTGACAATGGCACATAAATTAGTTATTTCACATAGGGTAGAATAAATAATAACAATATTAAATGCTAAATCAGAGCTACCTTGTGGGAGAAACTGTGATACTTGAATTAGAATTATGGCTCTATATTTACTAGCAGTATACCTTTGAATGAGTAACTTACACTATCTAAGTCTTTCAGTTTTTAATTCTATAAATATGGGAAAAAATTATTGTGGATATTAGATATCATACATATACAGTATCTAGAATAATATCTAACTCATAGTAGATGCTCAGTAAACGATGTATTTTATGAGAAAGATGAAAAGACAGAGTATTCCATAAAAATCTTTGCTGAGGTTATAGCAACAACTCAGTCTCTTCTTTCAAGTAGCTTATAGTTCATTAAGTGTAGATAGGTATGAAAATAAAAATAAAATACATGAAACTGTGAAACTGGAATGGTGAATTTTACCTGATGATTTAGGGGAAAAGAAAGTTTTCATCTAAATGATAATGCTTGTGAGAATGATACAATGGACTTTGGGGACTCGGGGGAAAGGCTGGGAGGGGGTGAGGGATGAAAGACTACACAGTGGGTAGAGTGTATGCTGCTCGGGTGATGAATGCACCAAAATCTCAGAAGTCACTGCTAAAGAACTTATTTATGTAACCAAACACCACTTGTTCCCCAAAAACCTATTGAAATAAAAATAATAAAAAAATAAAAATCCTTGAAGGCAGGAACATGTAAAAAATGGTAGTGCTTAAACTGAGTGTTAAAAGATAAGATGCTTATTAAATATACTCTAGAGACAGGAAGGAGAGGATGAGATGGTGGAAATCCAGGTAGAAGGAGCAAGTACTATCTGAAACTATACATAGTTTAAAATTGCTGCATCAAGGATATGAAAGGGTGGCTTGGTGAAAGGTAAGAATGACAAGTTAGGCAGGGGCCAAATCACGTAGAGTCCTACATTTTAGTATGAACTTCATCCTGTGGGCACAAGAAAGTCATTGGAGGACTTCAACTGCAGAAGTGCCATGACTATATTTTATTGGAAAAAAATATTATGCTAGTTGCAGTATGAAATATGTATTAAAGAGGGACAAGAATAAAGGCTGGGACACTAGTCAGAAGTCTAATGTAGCTGTCCAGCTGAGCTGTAATGACTGCCTAAACTAACCTTTTAGAGTGTAATGTGTAAGAGAAGAAGCAGATTGTAGCATTTGCAGATTTTATTCATCGTTTGAAGTATAGTACCGAAGGAAATATGGTACTAAAGATAGTAAAGGAAAGGAGGACTTTAAGATAACTTTTTAAGATCCCTGTCATTAAATAAGAGAAACGAGAGTTTCAAGAGAAGAATAAGAAACAGTTTCATCAAATGTTAAGAAGGTGCCAAGTAGAAGGTGAACTGAAAAAAAATTAGTTATGATTTGTAACTACGTTACACACACACAAACCTACACATATATGTTATATATGGGTAAATGTGTAGGAGAATTAGTGGCAATTATAAGAGCTGTAGGAAATAAAAGTATGAAAAAATCTTACTTCCTACAGTTCTACTGAATTCCAGTTATTACTTTAAAAACAGACACAACAGAAATTGTTTAAAAAGAGAAAATAAATTTTTATTTTTATTTTTTGCTTTTGTGTGTTTTAAGCACTGGAATTATGAGTGGTTGATTATCTCATGGTGAAACTAGTGTGGTCCAAATTTGGGTCAATTTAAACCCCAAATTGTCTTAAACATATATAAATTTACATGTTGCATTCTTATTGCATGTCATTTTGTCAGAGATTTTATAAGAAGGTCATGCTGAAGTTTAAATTTTAGTTTGAACTTATATAATGAGAATTAAAAATAGGATAACTAAACCATTGAGGAATAAAGGATATTTATGTTTACAATTTTATATTAATACAATAAAATTACACGTTTAATGCAAAGGATGGAAGGGTATTGGGGATATTTGCCCAAGATGTTTCTGTGCCGTGGTGTACCATGAGGGCCCATGACGGTGAATAGGAGGTGGAGATGTGGGGAATAAGAATGTCGATGTTTGAGGTACTTGATGTGAAGGCTGAGAGAGAAGGTGGCAGGTAGCTTGAGGATGACACCAGGTTAGAGGGGATTGGAGATTGTGTATTTGTTTTTAACCCAGGATAGAGCTGAGTGTATTCACAGGCTGTGGAGAAGGAGCAGGGAAAAAGAGATTTGAAAATCCAGAAGAGAGAGGATAATAATAGATGAACAAAGTTCTTACTCCCTTTGAAGCAGGAGAGGGTAGTTGGAAAAAAGGTCACAGGAAGAGACTGGCTTGAAATGAGACAAAAGGCTATTTCATCTTCTGAGACTTGAGAGAAGGAGGGAAACAAGATCCTGATGTTTGTCACTCAGAGGGCAGGAAGTTGAAGACTATTCTTCCTGACAGCTTCAATTTCTCTGTGAAACAGAAACAAGGTCATTGGCAGAAAGGAAAGCTGGAGAGAGGGAGGGGGATGGAGTAGCCCTTGAGAAGGGTGAAGAACTCTGTGTGGCTTTTGAGGACACGGAGAAGGCTCTAGCCATCAAAGGATAAAAGGTTTTACGTCAGTCCCACCTGCACAATTGTGTGTTTTTTTTCTGGCAAAAGTCAGCAGTCTGGGTGGAGAAATTCTTTTGAAAGGAAAAAAAAATCTGGTTTGCTAGAAATGGAGGCTCCTTCAGTCTTCTGCTGTAAATGGAAAAATAGAACATCCAAATCTGTATTCTCTCTTCTTATGCACATTTTAACTGTTTTAGGTACATTTTAACTATTGGGCATGAAGCATTTGAATCAGCTCATTTAAAAAGAATCATTTAATTGCGATGGTAGCTGAAGGAGATGTAATTAGGCCTTAGGTGACTGATGCTATCTTTCCGACCTATCTGTTTCTGAACATGTCTGGTGCTTAAAATAAGTGTCCCCTGTCTCTGTCATTATCTTATAAATGACATAATTCTTGCTGGTTAACTGGAGAGCAATTCTTCCTCCCATTTTCACTACTTCACTGATCTTTGCCTTGTTCATCTGTCACAACTCTGATCTTTAAATGGCTCTACTTCCTACATGTGATTTCACAAAAACATCAACCACAATGACAGGAACAAAACACAGCACATTTGAGTGAATCTCCTTCAGTTTGGAATCACATCTCCTTTCTCTTTCAAAATCTCACTATGTGTAAGGAGACTGCAAGAGTAGTTTAGCATAGGAGGCAACAAACTACTGCCTTTGTGCCAGCTCTAGACTGCTGTCTGCCTGGTCTCAGTGTATCCAGCCCACAAGCTAAGAATGAGTGTTACATTCCTAAATGCTCGAAAAAAATCAGAAGTGAAACAACAATATTTCACGACCAGTGAAAATTATAGGAAATTATAATTTTAGAGTCCACAATTAAAGTTTTTTTGTGACACACCACACTCACTCACTTATGTATTGTCTGAGCGGTTTCTCCTTACAGTGTCAGAATTGAGTGGTTGTAACAGACACCTGCATGGCCTGCAAAGCCTAAAATATTTACTATCTGGTCCTTTATGGAAAAACATTGCTGATGCCTGGTTTAGAGGTAGTCCTTGGATATATTATGTTACCATATGTTTAGTTTCATTCTCATTGCTCTTCAGTGGACTTAAATTATTTAAAGCAGCAAAGTTTTGACTTTGACACTTTACATTTAAGTTTTTTTGATAGATAAACATGTCTGATAAATAATTTTGTGGTCTAGATACTATCTCTGTCATTAATGTATTCAGTTGGTCTTTATTGAATTCCTACTAGGCTCTTTGCCAGATACTATGACTATAATATTGAGTCAGAGAAATGAATATACTATACTATAGTATATTGTACTGTATAGTATACTATACAATAGTACATACAATATACTATAGTATACTGTAGTACTATATACTATACTATACTATACAGTACAATATATAATATAGCATATTGCTTGACCCTGGAGTCAGATAGCCACAGTTTAAATTCTGGCTCTAATACTTTCTTGCTATGTAAATTGAGACAAGCTCCTTTGGTATCCTTATCTGTAAAATATGATACTATCCATATTTATCTCAGACCTCTCTTGTGACTCTCTAATGAGATAATCCATGTAGTGAAGTATCTGGCACATAGTAAATACTCAGTGTTATTATTATTATTATTATTAGACTATGATGATTTCTGTAATGGGAGGGGGACCTGATTCGATGGAAACCATGAGGGAAGGCCAGCTAAAACTTCCTGGAGCAGTTCAACTTGTACTCATAAATCTGGAAGGAGATATAGAAAATATTATATTTTTTGGACACTATCAGAACACTGCATTCCTGGCCAGTATAAGGGAGGCTCACCCATTGACTGGCTCAGTTCTTTCTGCTTTGAGCTTGGCTTCCTCTTATGAGGCCTCAGCATTCTTTGTGATAAAGCCTCCTAGAGCTCAATGGCAATCATATGCTAGCCTCTATGGCTGGTAGAAATCCATTAGAAGGAGCACTTCTTTGCAGGTGTAAATTCTTGCTGTTGGTGAGAGCTATGGAGTGCCAAACAAAATGCCCATCTGCCTTATTCTATTTCTCTTAATTGATAAAATACATGATAGGAAGCAATTAGTCCCACTGTATTAGTTTGTTTTCATGCTGCTGATAAAGACATACCAAAGACTGGGAAGAAAAAAGTTTTAATAGGACTTACAGTTCCACATGGCTGGGGAGGCCACAGAATAATGGCGAGAGGTGAATGACATTTCTTACATGGCGGCAGCAAGAGAAAAATAAGGAAGAAGCAAAAGCAGAAATCCCCAATAAACCCATCAGATCTTATGAGACATATTCACTATCAAAAGAATAGCATGGGAAAGACCGGCCCCCGTGATTCAATTACCTGTTCCTGGGTCACTCCCACAATGCATGGTAATTCTGCAAGATACAGTTCAAGTTGAGATTTGGGTGGGGACACAGTCAAACCATATCATTCCGCCCCTGGCTCCTCCAAATCTCATGTCCTCACATTTCAAAACCAATTAGGCCTTCACAACAGTCCCCCAAAGTCTTATTTCAGTATTAACTGAAAAGTCCACAATCCAAAGTCTCATCTGAGACGAGGCAAGTTCCTTCTACCTATGAACCTGTAAAATCAAAAGCAAGCTAGCTACTTCTTAGATACAATGTGGGTACAGGTATTGGGAAAATACAGCCATTCCAAATGGGAGAAATTGGCCAAAAAAAAAAAAAAAAAGGTTACAGGGCCCATGCAAGTCCCAAGTCCCATGGGGCAGTCAAATTTTAAAGCTCCAAAATGATCTCCTTTGACTCCAGGTCTCACATCCAGGTCACACTGATGCAATAGGTGGGTTCCCATGGTCTTGGGAAGCTCTACCCCTGTGGCTTTGTAGGGCACAGCCTCCCTCCTGGCTGCTTTCACAGGCTGGTGTTGAGGTCTGGCTTTTCCAGGCACACGGTGCAAGCTACCAGTGGATCTACCATTCTGATGTCTGGAGGATGGTGGTCCTCTTCTCACAGCTCCACTAGGCAGTGCCCCAGTAGGGTCTCTGTGGTGGGACTTCGACCCCACATTTCCCTTCTGCACTGCCTTAACAGAGGTTCTCCATGAGGGCCCTGCCCCTGCAGCAAACTTTTGTCTAGAAATCCAGGCATTTCCATACATCTTCGGAAATCTAGGCAGAGGTTCCCAAACCTCAATTCTTGACTTCTGTGTACCTGCAGGCTGAACATGACGTGGAAGCTACCGAGGCTTGGGATTTCCACCCTCTGAAGCCATAGACCGAGCTGTATGTTGGCCCTTTTCAGCCATGGCTGGAGTAGCTGAGACATAGGGCACCAAGTCCCTGGGCTGCGCACAGCCCAGGGACCCTAGGCCAGGCCCACAAAATCACTTTTTCCTCCTGGGCCTCTGGGTCTGTGATGGGAGGGGCTTCTGTGAAGGTCTCTGATATGGCCTGGAGACATTTTCCCCATGGTCTTGGGATTTAACATTAGGCTCGTTGCTACTTATGTAAATTTCTGCTGCCAGCTTGAATTTCTCCTCAAAAATGGGTTTTTCTTTTCTACTGTATCATCAAGCTGAAAATTTTCTGAACTTTTATGCTGTTTCCTTTTTAAAATGGAATGCTTTCAACAGCACCCAAGGCAACTTTTGAATGCTTTGCTGCCTAGAAATTTCTTCCGCCAGATACTCTAAATCATCTCTCTCAAGTTCAAAGTTTCACAGATCTCTAGGGCAGGGGCAAAATGCTCCCAGTCTCTTTGTTAAAACATAACAAGAGCCACCTTTGCTCCAGTTCCCAATAAGTTCCTTATTCCCATCTGAGATCACCTCAGCCTGGACCTTATTGCTCGTATCACTATCAACATTTTTGTCAAAGCCATTCAACAAGTCTCTGGGAGGTTCCAAACTTTCCCACATTTTCCTGTCTTCTACTGAGCCCTCCAAACTGTTCCAACCTCTGCCTGTTACCCATTTCCAAAGTCGCTTCCACATTTTCAGGTGTCTTTTCAACAATGCCCCACTCTACTGGTGCCAATTTACTGTAATAGCTCATTTTCATGCTGCTAATAAAGACATACCTGAGACTGGGAAGAAAAAGAGGTTTAATTGGACTTACAGTTCCATATGGCTGGGAAGGCCTCAGAATCATGGCATGAGGCAAAAGACACTTTTTACATGGTGGTGGCAAGAGAAAAATGAGGAAGCAGCAAAAGCAGAAATACCTGATAAACCATCGGCTCTCATGATAGTTATTCACTAGCACAAGAATAACACAGGAAAGACCAGCCCCCATGATTCAATTACCTCCCCTTGGGTCCCTCCCACAACATGTGAAAATTCTGGGAGATACAATTCAAGTTGAGATTTGGGTGGGGAAACAGCAAAACCGTATGACCCACTTCAAATGCACTTTGCAAAGTGTAATTCTTTGATGCTACTCCAACTATCTCTGGCTTCGTAAGTGTTACAATTGGACAGAAATAGGAGAGGAAAGTACAAAGAGAGATCTACTAGGAAGTAGAATCAGAAGGGAATCTTGATAGAATTCTGTCTGTGAAAAATCATACCCAATGTCTGAAAGCGTCATGGTGAGGACACTATTATTACAAACGAAGAGCCTCTGCCTTTTGCAAAATATCAAAGTAGCTGATTTGAATGCTGCCCAAGTCCAGGGCTGATTTTGGTTGGATCATGGCAGCCTCAATTTCACAGAGACCCCTGAAAATATTTTAATTATGGGGCAACTTTTTGATCCAAATATTTTTAATAACATCACAGTCATACAGTTTACTTTGAGTAAGTAAAGTCTGTTCTTAGCTGCTTTTGAATTGTTTGTTGTATTTTGACAATGAAATCAACATAATGAAGTACCTAAGGGCAATTATTTTTTAAAAGAAAACAAGTTGGAATTTTGGTATCCTGTCAGCTGTGTGTTCTTGGCAAGCCTCATCCCTTTTGTGATTATAATGTGGGACAATTAGACCCATCTCAAAGAATATTGTGTGGGGTATATGAGTAAACATATGTGACAGTCCTGGCTTATTAAACACTAAACTGTAGCCATTATCATATTAGAAATGATTGCTCTTTGTCTCAGGCTTAAGGCAAAGATACAAGAATTCTGTCAATTTGCTTTATTTAGAATCACTTATCTTGGAATAACCTTCTCTAACCTATCAATGTAAACCACAACTTGATTGTTTAATTATGTGTTAAAATAGATTTTTAGTAACAACTTTCTAAAACAAAATTTTCTTTTAGAAAAAAAGAAGTCCGTATTAAACATTAACATATGGAAAAAGAAATTTCACTTAAATGAACCAGAAACACCTTTTTTTGGTGCTTAGATGAGAACTTGGTAGAAATTTAAGTAGTTAATTTGTGAACATTAGAACCTAAAAAAGTAAAGTGCATATTTAGGAGATGGCTTGGTTACTTGGAGTGCCACCACATCAGGTTGAAAAATGATGTTACTGACAAATAAAAAAACCCCAATAGTAATTAGTAACAAAGTGTATGGATGTTATTTTTCTTTACTGTAGCAAAACATGTATTTTATGGGACAGGAATGGGAAGCTAGCCATAACCAAACATTTATACAGATTTATTTTAATGTTTGACTCCATGGGTGATTCTAGCAATGCAATCTGTGACAGATGAATTTAGTACATCCATGAGAATTAGATCCACAGCATCTAAGGCCACACATTCTCTAAGTTTCTTTGATAGAAAGCAACAGAAAACAACCCTTAGTTGATGAATGTCAAGTTGGCAGGTGTGGCTGGAGAGTATAATAGAAAATGAAGTTAGGGAGATTATAGCTGGGAAAAGTAGATATTGTAGAGCCTCACAGGTCACTATAATGACTTTTTGACTTTTTAAGCATGAGTGAAAACCATTGCTGTCATAAGTGAAATAGCCTAAAATATTTTGAAAGGATTGCCCTGGACACTGTGTGGGTTATATACAGTAAGGGGCAAAAAAGAAAGCAGGTTGAGGATGGTGGTTGGAGATTGAGGAGGCTTTGCTATATTTCAGGGGAGTTGTGATAGTGGCGTGGACACAGGTGGTAGTAGTGGAGGTGACAGGAAGAGGTGGAATTCTGGATATATTTTAAAAATAGAATCAACATCATTTTCTGATACATTACATGTGAGATATACTTTTTATATTCTGAGTTTTTGAAGACTGGAGTTGCCAATTACTGTCAGGGGACAGAATGGAGGAGCAAGTTTGGGATAAGGTCAATAGTTCAGTTTTATAACACTGAATTTGAGGTAGTATCTGATTGAGTTTTTAGTTGGGTATAAGAATCTAGATTTCAGGGGAGAAATCTAGGCTGGAGATGTAAATTAGTAGTCTTGGGAACATAGGAAATATTTAAAGCAGTAAAACTTTGAGATCATTAAAGGCATCATCATTGATAAAGAGAAGCCCTAAGTGTGCCCTGGTGCACTACAAAATTTCAGGTAGCATTTCTCAACTTAAAATGCACATCAGAATTTTCTGAAGACCCTTAAAAAATATTGATGCTGGCATCCCACTCATCGGATTTAATTGTGCAGTTGGGAGTACAGACTGAGTATTGGGATTTTTTTTTTTCTGAGACAAAGTCTCAGTCTATTGCCCAGGCTAGAGTGCAGTGGTGGGATCTCTGCTCACTGCAACCTCTGCCTCCTGGGTTCAAGCAATTCTCCTGCCTCAGCCTCTCAAGTAGCTGGGACTACAGGCGCCCACCACCACACCCAGCTAATTTTTTGTATTATTAGTAGAGATGGGGTTTCCCTGTGTTAGCCAGGGTGGTTTCAATCTCCTGACCTCAAGATCTGCCTGCCTCGGCCTCCCAAAGTGCTCGGCCGAGCACAGTGGCTCACACGTGTAATCCCAGCACTTTGGGATGCCAAGGTGGGCAGATCACCTGAGGTCAGGAGTTTGAAACCAGCCTAGCCAACATGGTGAAACCCCGTCTCTACTAAAAATACAAAAAATTAGCCAGGCATGGTGGTGGGTGCCTGTAATCCCAGCTACTAGGGAGGCTGAGGCAGAAGAGTTGCTTGAACACAGGAGGCAGAGGTTGTGGTGAGCCAAGATTGCACCACTGCACTCCAGCCAGGGTGACAGAGCTAGAATCCATCTCAAAAAAAAAAAGCCCCCTGTGTAGTTCTAAGTTATAGGCAAGATGAAGAAACACTAGGGTTGCACAGATGACAGAAAATTGGCAAAAGAAGACTGGGAAAGAGCAGCCATTGAAGTGGAAGGAAAACCAGGAGAATGGAATGTCCTGGAAGCCAAGTGAAGGAAGCCTTCAGGGAGCCAACTGTGTCAAATACAGCTTAGGGACCAACTAGAAAACTAGTAAGAAGACTGACACTTGACCATTGGATTTAGAAACATAGAAATTATTGTTGACCTTAATGAAATAAATTTTGGTGGAGAATAGAGGTAAAAGTCAAGTGGTTTTACATCAAGAGAGAAAAGGAGACCATGAATCACAGAGAGTGGGTATAGGTAAGTCTTTTAGGGTTTTGCTATAAAGGGGAACAGGGTAAAGGGGTGGTAAATAGAGGAAGGAATAGGGTCAAGAGAGTTTTTAAGAAGGAATAAATAATGACATGTTTGTATACTGATGAGGTTGTTTCAATAGAAAGAAAAATTATTGATGTGGAAGAGGGAAGATTCTGATGAACCAACTTTTGTGAGTGAGTGTGATCAGATGAGACACAGTGCTTAAATGGAGGGATTGGGCTGAGATAAAACTGTTGACTCAGAGTAATAGGAAAAAAGGCAGAGAATAAAGGTACAGATTATTGTGTGGTATAGAATATTGTGTATAGAATAAAGGCACAGAATTTAATAGCCAAGCTTCTGAAAGCTATCTTCTGATTGCTTTTATTTTCTTAGAAAAGTAAACAGCAAGGAATCAGATTAGAGCGAGGGTAGGGGAAGAGTTATTGAACTTTTGAGAAAAAAATAAAAGGTTTGAAATATTTGTGTAGAAGAGTAGAAGAATGAGTGGATTAGGTAGAGGTGATCAGATTCTTGGAGCACAGAGGACCCAGTTGCTCTTAAGTTACTCTTAATAGTTTTGCATGGTGATATGGTTTGGCTCTGTGTCCCCACCCAAATCTCATCTTGTAGCTCCCATAATTCTCACCTGCTGTGGGAGGAACCCAGTGGGAGATGATTGAATCATGGGGGCGGGTCTTTCCTCTGCTGGTCTCGTGATAATGAATGGGTCTCATGAGATCTGATGGTTTTTAAAACGGGAGTTTCTCCGCACAAGTTCTCTCTCTTTGCCTGGTGCCATCCACATAAGATGTGACTTGGTCCTCCTTGCCTTCAGTCATGATTGTGAGACCTCCCCAGCCATGTGGAACTGTAAGTCCAATAAACCTCTTTCTTTTATAAATTGCCCAGTCTCAGGTATGTCTTTATCAGCAGCATGAAAATGGACTAGTACACATGGCTGTATGGTTTTATTTTCTAGCTACATACAGCGCTATAGAAGCAGAGAGAATGTAAATGGAAAGTTGGGTTTAACCAAGTGGGGAGTTATTCAGGTAAGTGTGAAGAAGAGAGATGGAGCAATTAAGTTCTGAGTGCTACAGGGAAATTATTATAATGAGAGATAATGAGATTTAAATTTGGCAAGGAAGGATGTGAGAAGACAAAAGAGTATATATCAATGAAATGGTGGTAGGATCAATGTATTGTAGAGTCTCAAGGTGTTGAAGAATTATTAGAGTTGGAGTAAGGAAGAGGTCACCCAGAAAGCTAGGGGGCAGTTGGAAAGAGAAAGGATTGAGATTAAGATTAGGAGGCTTACATTGTTGTGAATGTGTAAAAAAAAATTAACAACAGCCCCCACAAAATAATGGAAGACAGATTTATTGGAGGAGTGGAAGTTAAAAAAAATGAAAGGCTGGGATATTAGAAGAAAACGCTTCATGAATTCTGAAGTTACCAGTCATTATGACATGAGTAGTATTGGATGAAGTGACAGGGGGCCACAAGCTAAATTATTCAAAAAATGAGGGCATATGCTCCCAGGAGTTCTGGAGAAGATTGTAGCAAAATGGGATGGTAGTAGGTAGAGTCTAATGACAAATTCAAACAGAAGATAAGAATGTTCTTAAAGCAGAAATAAGGCACAGAAAGGATAGACACTCCTCTTCAAGGCCCATGAGTAGGATAGAAAACCTGGGCAAGAAAAGCAGCATTGTCAGGTAGAAGAGCAAGAGGTAAAGGGAATGTTCAGAAAAGAGTTTGAGGATACAGAGGACTTTCCGTTCCCACATCCATATGCATCATTGGAAACTTTCCTATCCTTTCTGTCCTGTGTGGGATGTCTAGCTCTTCCTTTCTTCAGATGCTTGCCTGAACATCATTTCCTAGTACCTTCAGGGACTCATGTTTCAGTCAAACTGAGTCCTAAATTAGAACACTTGATATTTTTATATTCTTGACTCTGAGCTTAGAGGCATTTATTCCTTCTGTACACAAAGTCAGTGGGAATAGGTTGCTCTAAGAGATACAGGAGAAAATTCTTTTTGCATCGTTAATTATAGAAAATATTACTTACCTCACTAGGGTTACTGGGATTAAATGAGACTCTTAATTTATTTCTGGAGGAAAGACCAGGTAAGTTCTATCACCATGTCGATTTTACTCACTGCTGTTTCTCCTGTGACTATGACAAAGTAGACATTCAATAAATATTGGTACAAATAAATGAATGTACAAAGAACGCAATAAATGCACACATACATGCATATATTAATACCTAAATGCAAAAAAGCCTTACTATTATTCTTACTGGAGAGAACAGCAGTAGCAGCCGCATTCAACACTATCAATTATGCCTTCCTTCTGAAACACACTCTTCCTTTGGTGTCTGGGACATCCCATGACTTGGATTATCCATCTTCTCCTCTCCTACTTTGCCAGTTATTCCTCCTCTACTTAGCAATTATAGGTTGGAGAAACTCAGACTCCATCCTGGGCCTTCTTCTCTTTTCACTGTATACTTTTTCCTAGCTGATTTTGTTCTCTTGTATAGTTAAAATTAAATAAGTTAAAATTAAATGACTCAAATTACAGCTCTTCTAGGAACTTCTTTTCTGAGCATAGACCTATATTTAAGACTCTAACTTTTATCTCCACCCAGATTTCTTATAAATCCTTCAAATTTACAACTTTTGTAACTCATTCCTCATTGCTACTTTCCTGTATTAAGTAATCTACTAACAGAAATGGGGGCCATTCGTAATACCTCCATTTCCCCTTACTCATCCCCCCATATTTAATCAATTTTATCTCCTAGGTATCCATTGAATGGGATCTGTCTAATTCTCTGGGAAAAAAAGTCTCTTGACCATTTGCCTCTTATTGACCCAACCCCTTTCCTGTCTGTTCTCAATGTTACAGCACAGTCATCTTTGTAAAATCCAAATCTGATAATATCAGTTCCTTGCTGATACCTTTTCCTGATGCTATTGAGAAAAACTCTTAAATCCTTAACCTGCCTGCAAGACCTTGCATGCTCTGGTTCTTACTGTCTTCATAGGCACCTGTCATTCCATTTTTTTTTCTTCTCAGTGACCTAGGCTCACTGGCCCTATTGGCATGCCTTTGAGCCTGAGGTTACCCTTTCTCTTGAGGGCCTGCACCCCACATACGTGCTCTTTCCTCTACTCAGATATTTTTCTATCCATACTTTGTCAATTTTCATAGCTGAGCTCAAAATTCATTAATCATCCTCTCCTACCCAATGCTAAGTCATGTGATTTTATTATTTGGTTTCATAGCACCCTGCTATGGACTGCATTCTGTATCCCCAAAATTCATATGCCAAAGCTCTAACTCCCAATATGACTGGGTATAGAGAGGGATTTTAGTAGGCAGTTAAAACTAAATGAGGTCATAAGGGTAAGGTTCTAATTGGATAGGCTTAGTGACCTTATAGGAAGAGGAAGCAAGATCAATCTTCTTCTCTCTCTGTCATATGAGGATACACCAAGAAGGTGGCCATCTACCAGACAGGAAGAGATCCCTCACCAGAGTCCCACCATGCTGGGGCACCCTGATCTTAGGCTTCCAGCCTCCATAATGGTGAGTAAATAAATTTCTGTCGTTTAAGCCACCTGTCGATGATATTTTTTTTTTTTTTTTTTTTTTTTTTGAGACAGAGTCTCACTCTGTCACCAGGCTGGAGTGCAGTGGTGTGATCTCGGCTCACTGCAACCTCTGCCTCGTGGGTTCAAGTGATTCTCCTGCCTCAGCCTCCCAAGTAGCTGGGACCACAGGCACATGCCACCACACCCAGCTAATTTTTGTATTTTTTAGTAGAGACAGGGTTTCACCATGTTGGCCAGGATGGTCTCGATCTCTTGACCTCATGATCTGCCCGCCTCAGCCTCCCAAAGTGCTGGGATTACAGGCGTGAGCCACCGTGCCCAGCCGATACTTTGTTATGGAAGCCCAAGCTGAATAATAGACACCTTGTAATTATTCTTCATGCCACTTAATACCATTTTATATGACTAATTGTTTGATATATGCCTCCTTCATTAGTATGCACACTCTCAAAGGGAAGAAAACCTGTTTATCTTGTTATGCTCTGTATTGCTAATGTCTAGCAAAGTGCCTTTTATATTAGTGGCACAAATTAAATATTTGTTGAATTAGTGAATTTATTCGTAAAAATCACATTTGTACACAGATTGCACACTACAATATAGAAATATTTTATTAAAAGTGGCACTAGGTAATTCACTACTTTATGACAAATAACAGCAGAAGGAAGTGAGAATTAGGATTTGAGTTCATTCCTAACTCTCCCTTTCTTCAAACCTTTGACTTAGGCTGTTTCATTTACTTTGTAAAAACACACATGGTGTTAGGCAACATTGTAAAAGTGCAGAATACCTGATTATGATCAGTCAACATATAAGGGTGTATCACACATTTGTATGGTGTAGATTGAGACATTAGATGTTAACCCAGTAGAACAAATGGTAAGAAATGTTCTTAGACTATTAATTCATAACATTTTTAAATTAAGAATCCAGCAAACCAATATTTCTTTCACCCACATCTCAATCCACATTTGCAATACTGTTTTTGTGTGAGAGGGAATATTATAGATTTTCTCTGGTAGATTCAAGTGGGACAGTGGATGACCTCTGCCGTGAAATAGTGTTTAATTCTGTTTTATGTGTTATATTTAACTTTGTTATACACATGAATGAATGTTTATTATATTCAAAGTAGTACTGATAAAGTAATTGTTTTCATGACTATACTAGTATTAGGCATGTGAACAGTCATCAAAATTGTTATGGTAAGCAGCTCTAAGATGGCTTCCAATAATTCCTGCCTCCTGATATTCATGCCCTTGTGTAAAACCCTACCTTTGGGTGAAAGTTGGACCTAGTAACTTATTTCTAACAAATAGAATCAGAAATATATTATCTTCACAAAAACTCCCTAAAATAGACATTATTTCTCATCCTACTCAAATATGAGCAAAATTCACCAAAAATGTCACTGTGAGATTTGGTTATGGGCCAACACTGACATAAACTCATCTCTTTTGCTCTCTTACTCTCTCTGGTAGAAGCCAGTTACCATGTTGTGAGCTGGCTTATGGAGAGGCCTGTGTGTCAAGAAACTGAGAAAGGCCTCAGAAACTGAGGCCTGTGTGTCAAGAAACTGAGAAAGTGAGGAAAGGAGGCCTTTATTCCTACAATTCATGAGGAACTGAATCTTGCCAGAAACCAAAAAAATTGATCTTGGAAGTAGATCCTCCCCATTTGAGCTTTCAGATGAGATTGCATCTCTGGGTAACATTTTCATTGCAGCTTGTGAGAGAACTCGAAGTGGAGGCATTCAGCTGAGCTCTGCCCAAGTTTCTGACCCATAGAACCTCTGAAATAGTGAATAATTGTTGTTTGACCCCACTAAGTTTTGGGGTAGTTTGTTATGCAGCAATAGATAAATAATATATTTGTTATGACTAATCATAACAGTTGATATTAACCTAGTAATTCATAGTTCAGGAAACACACTTAGCCAATATTAAGTTGATAAATGTTCTGAATGCCATTTTTAATGCCAGAAACTAAGAACCCATAGGTGGACCAAAAAAAATTATCTCTCTCCATGGAGTTTACATAGAATGGCTTCATAGAATGATTTAGGGGGTATTTCCTCTTTCTCTATCTTGTGGAATAATGTCAATAGGATTGGTACCAATTCTTCTTTGAATGTCTGATAGAATTCAGCTGCAAATCTGTCTGGTCCTGGACTTGTTTTTTGTTGGCAATTTTAAAAATCACCCTTTCAGTCTCACTGCTTGTTATTGGTATGTTCAGAGATTCCATATTTTCCTGGTTTAATGTAGGAGGGTTGTATATTTCCAGGAATTTATCCATCTCCTCTAGGTTTTCTAGGTTATGCATATCAAGGTGTTCATAGTAGCCTTGATTGATCTTATGTATTTCTGTGGTATGAGTTATAATATCTCTTGTTTTGTTTCTAATGGAGCTTACTTGGATCTTCCCTCTTCTTTTCTTGGTTAATCTCACTAATGGTCTATAAATTTTATTTATCTTTTCAAAGAACCAGCTTTTTGTTTCATTTATCTTTTGTATTTTTTTGTTTCAATTTCATTTAGTTCTGCTATGATCTTCATTATTTATTTTTTTCTGCTGAGTTTGAGTTTGGATTGTTGTTTCTCTGGTTTCATGAGGCATGACCTTAGATTGTCTATTTGTGTTCTTTCAGACTTTTTGATGTAGGCATTTAACACTAGGAACTTTCCTCTTAGTACTACTACTTTTGCTGTATCCCAGAGGTTTTGATAGGTTGTGACACTATTATTCAGTTCGAAGAATTTTTTTATTTCCATCTTGATTTCATTGTTGACCCAATGATGTTTCAGAAGCAGGTTATTTTATTTCTATGTATTTGCATGGTTTTGAGAGTTGCTTTTGGAGTTGATTTCCAATTTTATTCCTCTGTGATCAGAGAGAGTACTTGATATAATTTGATTTTCTTAAATTTACTGAGACTTGATTGGGGCCTATTATATGGTCTATCTTGGAGAATATTCCATGTGCTGATGAATAGAATGTATATTCTGTAGTTGTTGGGTAGAATGTTCTGTAAGTATTTGTTAAATCCATTTGTTGTAGCATATAGTTTAAGTCCATTGTTTCTTTGTTGACTTTCTGTCTTGATGACTGGTCTAGTGCTGTCAGTGGAGTATTAAAGTCCATCAATATTATTATGTTGCTGCAGATCTCATTTCTTAGATCTAGTAGTGATTGTGTTATAAATTTGGGAGCCTCAGTGTTAGCTGCATATATATTTAGAATTATGATATTTTCCTGTTGGACTAGTTCTTTTAACATTATATAATATTCCTTGTTGCTCTACATCTTTTTAAACAGCTGTTGCTTTAAAGTTTGATTTTCTCTGATATGAGAATAACTACTGCTGATCACTTTTGGTGTCCATTTGCATGGAATATCTTTTTCTAACTCTTTACCTTAAGTTTATGTGAGTCCTGAGGTGTTACGTGAGTATCCCAAAGACAGCAGAAATTTGGTGAGTTTTTATCCATTCTGCAATCCTGTATCCTTCAAGTGGAGCATTTAGGCCATTTACATTCAATGTTAGTATTGATATGTCAAGTACTATTCTATTCATTGTGCTATTTGTTGCCTGAATACCTTGTTTTTTTTTTTTTTGGTTATTGTTGTTGTTGTTATTGTTATATAGATCCTGTGAGATTTATGCTTTAAGGAGGTTCTATTTTGTTGTATTTCATGGATGTGTTTAAAGATTTAGAGCTGCTTTTAACAGTTCTTGTAGTGCTGGCTTGGTAGTGGCAAATTCTCTCAGCATTTCTTTGTCTGGAAAAGACTGTATCTTTCCTTTATTTGTGAAGCTTAGTTTTGCTGGATACATAATTCTTGGCTGATCATTGTTTTGTTTAAGGAGGCTAAAAATAGGACCCCAATCCCTTCTAGCTTGTAGGGTTTCTGCTGAGAAATTTACTGTTACTCAGATAGGTTTTCCTTTATAGGTTACCTGATGCTTTTGCCTCACAGCTCTTAAGATTATTTTCTTTGTCTTGACTTTAGATAACTTGATGATTATGTGCCTAGTCAATTATGTTTTTGTGACAAATTTCACAGGTGTTCTTTAAGCTTCTAGTATTTAGATGTCTAGATCTCCAGTAAGGCCAGGGAAGTTTTCCTTGATTATTCCCTCAAATATATCTTCCAAACTTTGAGATTTATCTTCTTTCTTGGGAACACCAATTATTCTTAGGTTTGGGTGCTTACCATAGTCCCAAACTTCTTCGAGGCTTTCTTCATTTTTAAAAATTCTTTTTTCCATCTTTGATAGATTGGGTTAATTTGAAAGCCTTGTCTTCGAGTTCTGAAGTTCTTTCTTCTGCTTGTTCAATTCTGTTGCTGAGATTTTCCAGTGCATTTTGTACCTCTGTAAGTGTATTCTTGATTTCCAGAAGTTGCGTTTTTTTTAATTTATGCTATCTATTTCACTGAAGACTTTTTCTTTCATACCCTGTATCATGTTTTTGACTTCTTTAAGTTGGACTTCACCTTTCTCTGGTACCTCCTTGATAGCTTATTAATCAACCTCCTAAATTGTTTTGGCAATTCAGAGATATCGTCTTGGTTTGGATCCATTGCTAGTTAGCTGGTATGATCTTTTGGGGGTGTTAAACAACCTTGTTTTGTCATAGTACTAGAACTGTTGGTCTAGTTCCTTCTCATTTGGGTAGACTATGTCAGAGGGAAGATCTGGGATTCAAAGACTGCTATTCAGATTCTTTTGTCCCACAGGGTGCTCCTTTGATGTGGTGTTCTCCCCTTCCTCTAGGAATGGGGCTTTCTGAGAGCTGAACTGTAGTAATTGTTTTTGCTCTTCTTGGTCTAGCTACCCAGTGAAGCTACCAGGCTCTGGGCTAGTACTTGAGGGTGTCTGCAAGGAGTCCCATGATGTGATCCATCTTCAGGTCTTGCAGCCATGGATACCAGCACCTGCTCTGGTGGAAGTAGCGTGAGAGTGAGGTGGACTCTATGAGGGTACTTGTTTGTGTTTTCATTAAGTGTGCCGGTTTTCCATTAGCTAGCCTACAGCCAGGAGGTCACGCTTTCAAGAGAGCATCAGCTGCGGTCCTAAGGGAGAATTCAGCCTTCCCCTACGGACACCTGGTTAAGTATTCAGTTTTCTCTGGCAGCGCGCAGGGTCATAGAGCTCTCAAGACATTATGACCTTTGTCTTCAGCTACCATGGCAGGTAGAGAAAGACCACCTGGTGGTGTCTGAGCTCAGCCTCTCCTTGGACAGGGCTTGCTATAGCTACTGTGGGAGTTGGTGGTGTGGTTCGCGGTCCAACAGAGTTATATTGCCAGGGGGATTTTGGCTGCCTCTGCTAAGTAATGCAGGTTTCCAAGGAAATGGGGGAAAGCCAGCAGGCTTAGGCCTCACCCTCCTCCCATGTAGCCTGCAGTCCTAAAGGCTGGTCTCACTCCCAGTGTGCTCCCGCAACAGCACTGAGTCTATTTCCAGGCAGCCAGTAACCCCAGCTGAGAACTTGCCCTAGACCATAAGCCTCCCTGTGGAGAAAGCAGGCAGGCTCACAGTTCCTTGGCTGTTCGATGGAGCCTGCAGCAGCAATCCACCTCCTTCAAAAGGTTTGTTGATTCTCTTGGCTTTCCTGGTATGTTCCTGCAATAGTGGTGCTTCCATTTACTAATTATATAGTTTTGGGCAATTATTTGGTCTATTTCCTCTTCAGTATTGAAGTGGCTACATTGTCTAGGGTATATACCCAGGGTTTGTCATCTCGTGCCTGGAAAATTTTGGACACAAACACACATGAGGAGCTTAGGAGCAGAGGTTTAATAGGCAGAAGAAAAGCAAAAGAAAAACAGCTCTCTCTCTAGAGAGAGAGGGGCCTTCTGAGTGAAAAAGACCAGCTGGTGGCAGATGTGCTGGATTTTATAGTCTGGCTTGAGGAGGTGGTGTCTGATTTATGCAGGGCTCACAGATTGGCTTAATCAAGTATGACATTTACATAGTGCATGGGGAAGGCTGGTCTCTCTACCCTAATCTTATTATGCAAATGAACTTTCCCCTTGGCCAGCTCCATCTTGTCTGCTCCCTACTGTACATGTGACTGGCAGAGAAGGGAATATGAAGCCACCATCTTGAACACGTCTAGTCCTTAGTTCCTGCCAGCATTCACCCGTGCAAGCCCCCAGCTTGCTTGTCTATGTCTGCAGCTGGACGTTACAGGCTGCTCTTTGTTAGAAAATGTTTTGAGGCTGCTTTTCATTAAAAAGAAAAGCCTTACTGAGGACTCCCATACCCTTACTATCTGCCTAAGTGATTTCTTCTTAACTCCTATGTTAGTCTGTTTTCACACTGCTGATAAAGACATACCAGAGACTGGGCAATTCACAAAAGAAAGAGGTTTCATTAGAATTACAGTTTCATGTGGCTGGGGATGCCTCACAATCATGGCAGAAAGCAAGGAGGAGCAAGTCACATCTTACGTGGATGGCGGCAAGCAAAGAAAGGAGCGCTTGTGCAGGTAAGCTCCCTTTTTATAACCATCAGATCTCGTTAGACATATTCATTATCATGACAACAGCATGGGAAAGACTTGCCCCCATGATTCAATTACCTACCACTGGGTGCCTCCCACAACACGTGGGAATTCAAGATGAGATTTGGGTGTGGATACAGCCAAACCATATCAGCTTCGATATCATTCCCCTTCTCAGGAGTGGTAACCCTAACTGCTGTTAGAGGGTGTTGGGCGACAACTCTTTCTGTCTACTTCCTGCTGAAAAGGGGTGTTGTGTGGGGAACAGCAGCTAGGGCTCCTAGAGTTGATCTAAGTGTCCTTGGAAGAAAGGCGTGTCACGTGTGGTTAAGTCTGTAGCACCATTTGGAGTTTGATTGCTTCTAGGTGAGAGGAAACAATTCGAATTATAGTATTGAGTAGACAAGGTCCAAACATTAATATAAAACACATGAGCAAGAGGAGGCTTAATAATGGAGCTAACCAGCTGTACAAAGACTGGATGACTGGATGACTGAATGGATGACTGGAACTGAGTAGGATGAGTAGCCCTTGCTCATTTTCTTATCTCTTTTGATTTTCAGCTTCAGGTCTCTTATTTCCTCATATTGGTATCCAAGACATTCCGCTGGGCTGCTAGGGATTGCTCTCTCAGTTTTCCAGGCTTTAACTTGAGCATGATGTATCCAGGAATCAATACCTGTAACTTTTACTGCTGAGGGCATTGAAAGGAGAATGGTATAAGGCCCTCCCTGCTTGGGCTTAGAGAAGGAGAGAGAGAAGGTAGAGACTTTACCAATACCGAATATCCTGGGTTAAATAAAGGTGGTCCTACTTCTTGGGGTTGGGCTTCTGCTACTTAAGTTAATTCCTGTTGAAAACGAGCCAGAGAGTTTACATGCTTGCCCAATTCAGAGGTCTCTTGGTCTAATAAGAAATCATTGGTGAGAAAAGGCCATCCATACAGCATCTCAAAAGGGCTTAGATCTAACTTTGAAGGGGTGTTTCTTACCTGCAGTAAAGCCATAGGAAGAAGAGTAACCCAAGGAAGGTGAGTTTCTTGGGACAGTTTCCTGAGGTGTCTTTTGATGACATCGTTTGTCTTCTGTAGTTTTCCTGAGGACTGGGGTCTCCAAACTCAATGGAGATGATACTGTATACCTAGTGCCTTTGAGGCTACCTGTGTGATGGCTGCTTCAAATGAGGGGCCATTTCACTTTGGAGGCACTTAAGTAGACCAACACAGGGAATAATTTCATTAACTAACATCTTACTACCTCAGAGGCCTTTTCTGTATGCTATGGAAATGCTTCTACCCAGTTAGTGAATGTATATACCCATACCAGGAGGTATTGGATGTCCTTCATCTTTGGCATGTCAGTGAAGTCTATCTACCAGTCCTCCCCTAGAGAGCATCCCATCCTTTGGATTTGAGGAGGAAGGGACTGTCTGTTCATGGGATTACTATTAAGAAAGACTTCGCAAGCATTAACAACCTGTTTTACTGTTCTTAGTAAGTTCTCTCCTGAAAACAATCTTTGGGCACATTGGTAAGTTTTATCCTTTCCCAAGTGAAAAGCTTGGTGAAGGAATTTAAAGACTTTCCACTGGCTGGAGGCTGGCAAGTGGACCTTGCCATCCTCTGACTACAGCCATTCTGAGGGCTGGAAAGTATACCCTTGAGAAGTGGCCCGTTCTATTTCTGCAGGGGAATACTGAGGCTAGATTTCTCTTATGGAGCCTTCCCAGAGTAGAGGGGCTTGAAGTGTGTTGATGTCATAAGACTTCCTTGCTGCTGACTTGGCTGCCTGATCAGCTAGCTTGTTTCCTTAGGCTATTTCATTTACTCCCTTCTGATGTCCCTTACAATGCATCACTGCTACCTCTTGTGGAGGGAAAACTGAGGATAATTACTTGTTAATTTCCTGATGGTATTTAATAGAAGACCCATTGGTGGTAAGAAAGTACCTTTCCTTCCAAATGGTAGCATGAGCATGGAGAACTAGGAAAGCATACTTGAGTCAGTGTAAATGTTAGCTACCTTTCCCTTGCTTAACTCAAGTGTAAGAGCTGTCAGTTCAGTTAGTTGAGCACTTGTGCCTGGAGAGAGAGACAATAACATCATTCAGAGTGACTACTGCATATCCTGCCTTATGGATTCTTTGCTCTACAAAGGAGCTTCCATCCACGAAGAGGGTCCAATCTGGATTTTTCTAGGGGAGTTTCCCTGAGATCTTCCCTGGCTGCATAGATCTGTACCACGACTTGTTCACAGTCACATTTAGGTTTCCCAGCTCCCTCAGGGAGGAAAGTGTCTGGGTTTAAGTGAGAGAAAGTTTTTAACTGGATGGTGGAACCCTCTAACAATAGAGCTTGATATTTAAGGAAACTGCTGTCTGTTCACCAAAGGCTTCCCTTAGAGGACAGGAAACCCGCCATATTATGTGGGGTATAAACAGCCAAGTCATTTCCCAAGTTTAATTTGGAGGCTTCTGGGACCAGTAGCGCCACCGGGGCAATGGCTCAGAGGCATGCTGGCCATCCTTTAGCCACCAAATCAAGTTCCTTACTCAAATAACCCACTGGCTGTTGTTTGTCCTCAGGTCTGTGTTAAGACTCTCAGGGCCATCCCCTTCCTTTCTGATACTTAGAGATTGAAGGCCTTTCCTATGGGAAGGCTAAGAGCTGGTGCCTTAAGTAGGGCCTGCTTTAGCTGGTTAAAGGCCTTTTGAGCTTCAGGTTCCCAGGTTAGGAGAGGAATTATAAGCTGATGGAGTTTCTCTTATGAGGTGACACAGAAAATGAGCTTTCTCACTGTACTCAGCCTGCAAAATTCTGTAATGCCCCAAAATCCTCTTAGTTGCTGGAGGGTTTGGGGAGGGAGAAGGAGGAAATGTGCTTAATCCTTTCTTCCCCTAATGCTTTGGTCCCTTCAGACAGCACTAAACCCAGAAACTTCACTGAGGTTTTGCAAAGCTGGGCCTTAGATTTTGAAACCTTATATCCTCTGTCAGCTAATAAATTAAAAAGAGCTTCAGTGCCTTCCTCAGAAGCTTCCTCAGTTGGGGTACAGAGCAATATATCACCCACATATTGCAAAATCTTGACCTGAAGATGTGAAAACTCAGTGAGGTCTTTTGATAATGCCTGTCCAAACAAATGAGGGATATCTCAAAATCCCCAAGGCAGCACCATCCATGTTAACTGGATGGTTTGGTCAGAGGCATCTTTGAAGGCAGACAGGTATGGAGAGTAAAGATGTAATGGTATAAAGAAGAAGGCATTCTTTAAATCTAGGACTGTAAACCATTTAGTTCCCTCAGATATTTGGGTCAGCAAGGTATAGTGATTAGGTACTACTGGATGGATTGGGACTTTGGCCGCATTAATGAGGCAGAGGTCCTGAACTACTCTTCATTACCCATTGGGTTTTTGCACTCCTAATATTAGGTTTTTGTAGGAGCTGTTACAGGGTTTGAGAGGACCCTGCATCTTCAGGTTATTAATAATAGCTTCTAGCCCTTTCCTAGCCTCTGGGTTTAGGGAATATTGCTCCTGGTTAGGAAAAGAAGTGGGATCCCTAAGATATCTGAACTGGCTAGTGGTTAAAGCTTGACCAATTTTTCCTTGAGTTGTCCACACTTATGGATTGGTATTAGCTTCTACCAGTGGGAGACAAAGCGATTGTCCTGGGGCTATAAGGATGCTGGCCCCCATGCAAGCTAAAACGTCTCTACCTAATAAATGAGTGGGGCTTTCTGGCATGATTAAAAAGCCATGTGTAAACATTAGGTTTCCTCATCTGCAACTAAGGAGTTGAGAAAAATATCAATTTAGAGTTTTTTTTGAGATGCCCCTGATGGTTGTGTTATAAGAAGAGCAGAGGCCTGGATTAGAGAGGAAAGGAGAGAGGCTGGCTTCAGTGTCCAGAAGGAGATCTACCTTCATTCCTTCAATTTCCAGAATCATCTCAGGCTCCAGTGCTGTAATGGCAGCTTGAGCTGCTGAAGCCAGGCGTTTGAACCCTGGGATCCATCAGTCCTGTTGGGCCATCTGTGAGACTGGTTCTGAACCCAGTGACCTTCATCTTCAAGGGCAGTCTGATTTCCAGTGGTCCCTGCCACATGCTGAACAGGGTCATGGTGGCTTCTTCTTGCTACCTGGACACTCCTTCTTAAAGTGCCCTGACTTGCCACACTGATAGCAACTAGTGGATGCACCTTGGGGATCCTGGACTTTGCCAGGCTTCAAAGCAGCCACTAGAGCCTCTGTCCTTCCCTTTTCTTCCTTTCTTTCTCCTGGTTCTCCTCCTGGTTCCTATTATAAAAGACTGAGGTGGCCACCTCCAGAGAGTTCTCTAAGGTACTATCGGGTCCTATAGCCTGCTTCTGCAGTTTCCTTTTAATATTGGGAGCTGCCTGTGTAATAAAATTGTATTTTAGGATGAATTGTCCCTCCATTGACTCAGGGAATAGGGTTGTGTGCTTTATTAGTGTCTCTCTCAGTCATTCCATAAAGGCTGCAGTATTTTCTTCTCATGGACAGTTTAGGGTAATTAAGGGGTTTGGCCCTAGTCCTTTATAGGCCCTCCAATACACACATTAAAAAATGTTTTCTTTTCCATTCATCTGTAGCACCACTGGGATTCCAGTTAGGGTTGTCAAGAGGAACTGCTTCTATTGGGAATGGTGTTTCCCTTTCCTATTTTCTCTTTTCCTTTTAGACCTAGGGTTTGGCTTAGGAGCAGTGTAACATCCCTCCATGAGAGGTCAAATACCCGAGTTAAATTTTGGAAGGCTTTTACATATTTATTAGGGTCATCAGAAAATTGGCCTAAGTCTCCCTTTACTTGCCCGGGGTCCTAAAATGAGAAGGGAACTTGAACCCTAGTGACATCACCTCCATTGTGCATTTCCTATAGGGGTAAGAGTGAAGGTCGGGGAGTGGGAAATTTTGGAGATGGTGGAGGTAGAAGAGCTGGTGGTGTGGTTGGAAGTGGCCCCAGATAAGGGGAACTAGAAGGGCTGGGATACCCAATAGCTGCCTCAGATGGTTTACCCGGAAGTTGCTTTTCTAGTCTTGGGGAATCATTCAGTTTGGTCCTGCCAGATATGATTGCTAAAAGGGCTGGGTTGATTGTGCAATGCTTGCAAAGGTCTGGGTTGTCTCGCAGGGCAAAGAAAGCCTATGCATAAGTTACCTTGGACCATTTTCCTCCTGTCTGCAGAAAAGATCTAATTGTTGGATAATATTAAAATTAAGGCTCCCTTCCAAAGGTCAGGCTGGTTCAAGAGCATAAGAAGGTCATGCCCTCATGCAAAAGAAAATGAACTGCTTTTTGTTCAAAGTCTCAGGGTCAAAGAGTCCTTGTGTTTCAGAATGCACTCCAGAGGGGTGCAAGCTGAAGATGGTCTGTTACCCATTTAGAAAGAGAAGTGAGAAAAAGGCATCCCTTTAGTCTCCTTACTTTTCGTGTGACCCAGGGTGGGTGGGAAGACAGTGGGGGTGTCCCCCCTGCTGTTTTTTTCCCCATGGTTCCTGGGTGCCTGTATGTTGTTGAATGTGCTGCCCATGGTTGCAGGTATGACCTCCAGCTATGGAAACAGAGGAACTAAGAGATTGGGATTAGTCATAGTCATCCATGTGATTTTAGTCCTCTGCCTGTGATTTCCCTTTGACTTCATAGACCTTTGTGACCTACCTGGCTCCTCAGGAAAAAGAAAAAAAAAAAAGGATCTTGGGAGAGACAAAGTGACAGTTGCATTCAGGCAACTGTTGCACTTCCCTCCTTAACAGAGGTAGTGTGCTAGTTTGAGCTCTATATACTGCTGTTATAGCCCATGCTAAAGCCTTCACCCTTAGAGAATGGTTCTGGTTAACTTCTGAACTTAAAATCCCCTTACTAATTAAGTACCATTCTAATCGGAGGCAGAATAGGTGCCTTAAAATAACATAGGGACTAAATGGCTATTTTCCTGGTGATGGGACAGTATAGAGACTAAAATTTGGCTTTGGAGGATATTTTACTCCTAGTTGTTGAAGGCAGAATTTTCCAGTTTACAGAAGCAACATGAAGCCTGATTTCTAGTAGAGAAGTGCAAAAAAAGAAGAGAATTGGGAAGCTAGAGTGTTTTGGTAAAGGACCTACAATGTGCCTCATGGAGAGGATCCCTATTCCACTAGGTGGTGTTGTTGACCTTGAAATGCCATGTGCTGTCCAGACCAAGGGCAGAGAGAGACCTGGAAGTTCCACGTGCTCTCCAGACCAAGGGCAGAGAGTGATACTCACTGTGGGAGGGGGGACCCTCTCTTCCTAGAAAATCACAAAGACACCCTTTGAGTTATATCCCTGGTTACTACGACATTCCCTGATCTTGCCAAACAAGATTACTTCCCTGAACTGTAAAACTTCCCACACATTGCATACACAGAGAGGATAGGAGATATGGTGGTTGCAGATAGGAAAGGAGGAAATTATGATAGGAAAGTTGGAGATCCTGTTGCTGGCACCCCATTGGGTGGACGGAAGCTGGGGTCAGTCTAGAAGCCTTTGGATAACACTGGGGAGTAGCCCCAGCCAGAAATCTTCAGTCACTTCAAAACCTCTTCCAGCCCCCTGTAACATCTAAGTCCTCCATGAAAGTAAGCTGGTTCAAACATAGCCAATATGCCCAGGAACTCGTGGGTACTGGGGGATTCTCCATGTTCTCCCCAGCAAGCCTCACATGCAAGTCTTTAAGAATGACAGCCATGCTGTGTTTTTAACTGGCTAACGGATGCCCATTATTGATTTGATTTGCTTCTAAAATAGAGGCTGAGAGCCCTGAAAACAGAGGACAAAGTTGGAGTCCGCTCCTCTACTCACTGTTTCAGTGAATGTTGTGCTTTGGTATCCTAGACGAGGTCCCCAATATGAAGTGGCTACATTGTCTGGGGTATACACCAGGATTTGTCTTCTCTCACCAGGAAAATTTAGGACATGAACACACATGAGGAGTTTAGGAGTGGAGGTTTAATAGGCAGAAGAAAAGAGAAAGAAAAACAGCTCGCTCTCTCTCTAGAGAGAGGGTTCTTTGAGTGGAAAAGTGGAAAAGACCAGCTGGTGGCACATGTGCCAGATTTTATAGTTCAGCTTGAGGTGGTGGTGTCTGATTTATGTAGGGCTCATGGACTGGTTTGATCAGGTATGACGTTTACATAGTGTGTGGGGAAGGCGCGTCTCTCCACCCTAATCCTATAATGGAAATGAACTTTCCCCTTGGCCAGCACCATCTTGTCTGCTCCTTACTGTACACATGGCTGGCAGAGAGGGAAGATGGAGCTGCCATCTTGAACATGTCTAGTCCCTAGTTCCTGCCAGCATTCACCCGTGCAAACTCCCAGCTTTCTTGTCTGCGTCTGCAGCTGGACTTTACAGGCTGCTCTTTGTTAGAAAATGGTTTGGGGCTGCTTTTCATTAAAAAGAAAGCCTTACTGAAGACTCCCATACCCTTGCTACCTGCCTAAGTGATTTCTTCTTAACTCCTGTAGCAGTGTCTTGTTCTCAGGTATAGCATTCCTCCTCAGCCCTTCACAGGATTATTTAAGTATCAAAAGCTACAACATAAAGAGAGTACCTGGCACAGTGTTTGATGCACAGTAAACATTCAGTATGTCCTACAGTCATACTGATTTCTTTTATTCAGGATTCAAAAAGCTTAACATACAATAATGAGTTTTTTTTCAAACTGTGGTCAAAATATTATTTTTTTCTAGAATTTTACAGCCAGAAAAGCCTTAAACCACAAATCTTAATTCTGTAAATGAAGGAACAGCTCTAATGAAGTGAGATGATGTGTCCAAGGTGGCATAGTTAATTAGTGATCTGATGTTGACAGGAGAGACTCCAATTCTTACAGAGATCTCTTAGGGAGATATGCACCTATATTTCCCAATTTCCTCTCTTAGGTTTATCAATGACTTGACATGCACAATCAGAATTTACTTTGAACTCTGCCCAAAGGCTCCTTTTGCCTGATCTAGATAACATTTTTGTGTAGCAGTTTGACAAAGTATGACTTATTATAAACTGTAACTATATAACATTTAAACAAACTTAGAAATTTTATCTAGCTTTTGCAGGCAGTTAAATATATTTTAGCCCATTTCATTTTAAAAACATTGTCACCATTTATTTTACCTCATATATAAATTAAGATATAAATACAAGGTAAATTGGGGACTAAACTTTAAGAATCAGAGTTGGTAGTTTCTCATTCTCTAAACAGGCTTTATTTCATATTTGAAAGCATAAGTGAAAATTTATACTGAACATAGAATTACCATTTACATAATCATGTAAGTGTGATAGATGGAGAACAATTACCTGTGAATGTGGGCAATATGCCCAGACCAGAGAGACCACTTTCTGAAATGAGAATAACAATATTTCTATGAGTTCAAGGATTCTTCACAAAACAGTCATCCTAGTTGGATTGATTTACTAAAAAGTAGAAGCCAATGAGTTACAGAGTTACTTAAATGATAGCTGCACAAAATATTTTTGGTTACCATTTAATTATAATTACACCCAACTTAAAAGGAATCCTTCTCATAAGATACATTTTTTTCTCTAAAGAATCATTTGCTAATACACATCGTTCCAGTCTAAATAGAGCGGACATATAAATTATAATCTAAATAAAAAATTTTTGCTAATAATTATGCAGGACAATAGGTATAAATTATCCTGGGAAAACCACACTATATGGTATTGTTAAGGGCATAACTGAAATAATGCATAGGGTTAACAAAATGGGAACAGGTGAAGTTACTATTGATGCCTTCTCATTTTCCTTTCTTTGTACTTTTCACTACTTCTGATGCCTTATCTTTTATTGTGCTTCAGGCTCTCTTGATACCCTACCCATGGGGTGTCTTGATGCTGTCTCTAGGTACTGTTGTGCACACCAATATTATTCCCTTTTCAGGTGAAAGCTGCTGTTCTCCTCAATGCTTATATTAAATTTAAATCATAACTTGGTGCAGAGTACAAGAACATTTTTAATGTCAAACAGTTCTATGTTTGAGCTTCATTCTCCCACTCTCTAGCTGTGTAGCTTTGGACAAGTTACATAACCACTCTGTTCCTTATTTTTGTATAAATTTCTGGATAATGCCATCTATTGAGGAGCTTAAAAGAGTATGTTCAGTTAGAATGGGATGAGCTCTGCTAGATACCCAACTCAAAGAGCTGTGGACTTCAGAATCTATTCTCTACCCGTTATATGAGGTTAAGCCAAAGACAGGACATTTTATCTCCCAAGCCAAAGTGTCATTTTGTCACACAACAATGATCCTTCTTTTCCTTTTGCTCCTTTACTTGAAGTCACTTGTAGTCCTCCATGATTTGAGATATAGATAGAGGAAAGACTGTATGATTGTAATTCTTTCATTTTAAGAATTAATATTTGGCTTTACTATAATCACCCAGTACCAAGTTGTTGAGATGAATGTTTCAAAATGCTGAGATGCCAGGCACAGCGCCTCATGCCTGTAATCCCAGCACTTTGAGAGGCTGAGGTGGGTGAATCACTTGAGGTCAGGAGTTTGAAACCAGCCAGCACATGGCGAAACCCTGTCTCCACTAAAAATGCAAACATTAACCGGGCTTGGTGGCGTGCTCCTGTAGACCCAGCCACTTGAGAGGCTAAGGCAGGAGAATCACTTGAACCTGGGAGATGGAGGTTGCAGTGAGCTGAGATTGCACCATTGCACTCCAGCCTGGATGACAAAGCGAGGCTCTGTCTCTAACAAAACAAAAACAAACAAACAAAAACCAAAATGCTGTAACTCACCAGAAGACAGGACAGGATCTCCTAAGGTATTCTCTAACAAGGTAAGTAATTGGATTATGATGGAAAGATGAGGAAGGTGTTATTCTCTTTCTTTTTTTAAAAATAATTCTGCAAATTTTGTTCATTTTCTCTTCATCAGATCAAAATTCTTATGTGTATTTAGTACTTCAAAAATCCATTTGAATAGCATAAACTAATGTAATGATTATTAAACATGGCTTTGAATCATGAGAAATAAAAAAATTAACCCGCAAACAAGGTGTTATTTGCAGACATTTCAATAACAATTTGAATCTCTTCTTATCTATGCAGTCAGAAACAAAACATGATAATTATAAACGTAAAAGAGTCCTTTTTTTTTAAGTACGGAGCAAGAATTCTACACATCTGGTCATAATTTAGCAGTTTTTTTTCATATTATAGCATGCATTTTAAATGTATATTTCAATTGCTATTTATTTATTTATTTATTAATATTATACTTTAAGTTTTAGGGTACATGTGCACAATGTGCAGGTTAGTTACATATGTATACATGTGCCATGCTGGTGCACTGCATCCACTAACTCGTCATCTAGCATTAGGTATATCTCCCAATGCTATCCCTCCCCGCTTCCCCCACCCCACAACAGTCCCCAGAGTGTGATGTTCCCCTTCCTGTGTCCATGTGTTCTCATTGTTCAATTCCCACCTATGAGTGAGAATATGCAGTGTTTGGATTTTTGTTCTTGCAATAGTTTACTGACAATGATGATTTCCAGTTTCATCCATGTCCCTACAAAGGACATGAACTCATCATTTTTTATGGCTGCATAGTATTCCATGGTGTATATGTGTCACATTTTCTTAATCCAGTCTATCATTGTTGGACATTTGGGTTGGTTCCAAGTCTTTGCTATTGTGAATAATGCCACAATAAACATACGTGTGCATGGGTCTTTATAGTAGCATGATTTATAGTCCTTTGGGTATATACCCAGTAATGGGATGGCTGGGTCAAATGGTATTTCTAGTTCTAGATCCCTGAGGAATCGCCACACTGACTTCCACAATGGTTGAACTAGTTTACAGTCCCACCAACAGTGTAAAAGTGTTCCTATTTCTCCACATCCTCTCCAGCACCTGTTGTTTCCTGACTTTTTAATGATCGCCATTCTAACTGGTGTGAGATGGTATCTCATTGTGGTTTTGATTTGCATTTCTCTGATGGCCAGTGATGGTGAGCATTTTTTCATGTGTTTTTTGGCTGCATAAATGTCTTCTTTTGAGAAGTGTCTGTTCATGTCCTTCGCCCACTTGTTGATGGGGTTGTTTGTTTTTTTCTTGTAAATTTGTTTGAGTTCATTGTAGATTCTGGATATTAGCCCTTTGTGAGATGAGTAGGTTGTGAAAATTTTCTCCCATTTTGTAGGTTGCCTGTTCACTCTGATGGTAGTTTCTTTTGCTGTGCAGAAGCTCTTTAGTTTAATTAGATCCCATTTGTCAATTTTGTCTTTTGTTGCCATTGCTTTTGGTGTTTTAGACATGAAGTCCTTGCCCATGCCTATGTCCTGAATGGTATTGCCTAGGTTTTCTTCTAGGGTTTTTATGGTTTTAGGTCTAACATTTAAGTCTTTAATCCATCTTGAATTGATTTTTGTATAAGGTGTAAGGAAGGGATCTAGTTTCAGCTTTCTACATATGGCTAGCCAGTTTTCCCAGCACCATTTATTAAATAGGGAATTCTTTCCCCATTGCTTGTTTTTCTCAGGTTTGTCAAAGATCAGATAGTTGTAGATATGCGGCGTTATTTCTGAGGGCTCTGTTCTGTTCCATTGATCTATATCTCTGTTTTGGTACCAGTACCATGCTGTTTTGGTACCAGTACCATGCTGTTTTGGTTACTGTAGCCTTGTAGTATAGTTTGAAGTCAGGTAGCGTGATGCCTCCAGCTTTGTTCTTTTGGCTTAGGACTGACTTGGCAATGTGGGCTCTTTTTTGGTTCCATATGAACTTTAAAGTAGTTTTTTCCAATTCATTGAAGAAAGTCATTGGTAGTTTGATGGGGATGGCATTGAATCTGTAAATTATCTTGGGCAGTATGACCATTTTCACGATATTGATTCTTCCTACCCATGAGCATGGAACGTTCTTCCATTTGTTTGTATCCTCTTTTATTTCCTTGAGCAGTGGTTTGTAGTTCTCCTTGAAGAGGTCCTTCACATCCCTTGTAAGTTGGATTCCTAGGTATTTTATTCTCTTTGAAGCAATTGTGAATGGGAGTTCACTCATGATTTGGCTCTCTGTTTGTCTGTTGTTGGTGTATAAGAATGCTTGTGATTTTTGTACATTGATTTTGTATCCTGAGACTTTGCTGAAGTTGCTTATCAGCTTAAGGAGATTTTGGGCTGAGACAATGGAGTTTTCTAGATATACAATCATGTCGTCTGCAACCAGGGACAATTTGACTTCCTCTTTTCCTAATTGAATACCCTTTATTTCCTTCTCCTGCCTAATTGCCCTGGCCAGAACTTCCAACACTATGTTGAATAGGAGTGGTGAGAGAGAGCATCCCTGTCTTGTGCCAGTTTTCAAAGGGAATGCTTCCAGTTTTTGCCCATTCAGTATGATATTGGCTGTGGGTTTATCATAGATAGCTCTTATTATTTTGAGATACATCCCATCAATACCTAATTTATTGAGAGTTTTTAGCATGAAGGGTTGTTGAATTTTGTCAAAGGCCTTTTCTGCATCTATTGAGATAATCATGTGGTTTTTGTCTTTGGTTCTGTTTATATGCTGGATTACATTTATCGATTTGCATATATTGAACCAGCCTTGCATCCCAGGAATGAAGCCCACTTGATCATGGTGGATAAGCTTTTTGATGTGCTGCTGGATTCGGTTTGCCAGTATTTTATTGAGGATTTTTGCATCAATGTTCGTCAAGGATATTGGTCTAAAATTTTCTTTTTTGGTTGTGTCTCTGCCCGGCTTTGGTATCAGGCTGATGCTGGCCTCATAAAAGGAGTTAGGGAGGATTCCCTCTTTTTCTATTGATTGGAATAATTTCAGAAGGAATGGTACCGTTCCTCCTTGTACCTCTGGTAGAATTTGGCTGTGAATCCATCTGGTCCTGGACTCTTTTTGGTTGGTAAGCTATTGATTATTGCCGCAATTTCAGCTCCTGTTATTGGTCTATTCAGAGATTCAACTTCTTCCTGGTTTAGTCTTGGGAGAGTGTATGTGTCGAGGAATTTATCCATTTCTTCTAGATTTTCTAGTTTATTTGCGTAGAGGTGTTTGTAGTATTCTCTGATGGTAGTTTGTATTTCTGTGGGATCAGTGGTGATATCCCCTTTATCATTTTTTATTGCGTCTATTTGATTCTTTCTTTTTTTCTTTATTAGTCTTGCTAGCAGTTTATCAATTTTGTTGATCCTTTCAAAAAACCAGCTCTTGGATTCGTTAATTTTTTGAAGGGTTTTTTGTGTCTCTATTTCCTTCAGTTCTGCTCTGATTTTAGTTATTTCTTGCCTTCAGCTAGCTTTTGAATGTGTTTGCTCTTGCTTTTCTAGTTCTTTTAATTGTGATGTTAGGGTGTCAATTTTGGATCTTTCCTGCTTTCTCTTGTGGACATTTAGTGCTAAAAATTTCCCTCTACACACTGCTTTGAATGTGTCCCAGAGGTTCTGGTATGTTGTGTCTTTGTTCTCATTGGTTTCAAAGAACATCTTTATTTCTGCCTTCATTTCATTATGTACCCAGTAGTCATTCAGGAGCAGGCTGTTCAGTTTCCATGTAGTTGAGCGGTTTTGAGTGAGTTTCTGAATCCTGAGTTCTAGTTTGATTGCACTGTGGTCTGAGAGATAGTTTGTTATAATTTCTGTTGTTTTACATTTGCTGAGGAGAGCTTTACTTCCAAGTATGTGGTCAATTTTGGAATAGGTGTGGTGTGGTGCTGAAAAAAATGTATATTCTGTTGATTTGGGGTGGAGAGTTCTGTAGATGTCTATTAGGTCCGCTTGGTGCAGAGCTGAGTTCAATTCCTGGGTATCCTTGTTGACTTTCTGTCTCGTTGATCTGTCTAATGTTGACAGTGGGGTGTTAAAGTCTCCCATTATTAATGTGTGGGAGTCTGAGTCTCTTTGTACGTCACTCAGGACTTGCTTTATAAATCTGGGTGCTCCTGTATTGGGTGCATATATATTTAGGTTAGTTAGCTCTTCTTGTTGAATTGATCCCTTTACCATTAAGTAATGGCCTTCTTTGTCTCTTTTGATCTTTGTTGGTTTAAAGTCTGTTTTATCAGAGACTAGGATTGCAACCCCTGCCTTTTTTTGTTTTCCATTTGCTTGGTAGATCTTCCTCCATCCTTTTATTTTGAGCCTATGTGTGTCTCTGCCCATGAGATTGGTTTCCTGAATACAGCACACTGATGGGTCTTGACTCTTTATCCAATTTGCCAGTCTGTGTCTTTTAATTGGAGCATTTAGTCCATTTACATTTAAAGTTAATATTGTTATGTGTGAATTTGATCCTGTCATTATGATGTTAGCTGGTTATTTTTCTTGTTAGTTGATGCAGTTTCTTCCTAGTCTCAATGGTCTTTACATTTTGGCATGATTTTGCAGCAGCTGGTACTGGTTGTTCCTTTCCATGTTTAGCGCTTCCTTCAGGAGCTCTTTTAGGGCAGGCCTGGCGGTGACAAAATCTCTCAGCATTTGCTTGTCTGTAAAGTATTTTATTTCTCCTTCACTTATGAAGCTTAGTTTGGCTGGATATGAAATTCTGGGTTGAAAATTCTTTTCTTTAAGAATGTTGAATATTGGCCCCCACTCTCTTCTGGCTTCTAGTTTCTGCCAAGAGATCTGCTGTTAGTCTGATGGGCTTCCCTTTGAGGGTAACCTGACCTTTCTCTCTCGCTGCCCTTAACATTTTTTCCTTTATTTCAACTTTGGTGAATCTGACAATTATGTGTCTTGGTGTTGCTCTTCTCGAGGGGTATCCTTGTGGCGTTCTCTGTATTTCCTGAATCTGAACGTTGGCCTGCCTTGCTAGATTGGGGAAGTTCTCCTGGATAATATCCTGCAGAGTGTTTTCCATCTCGGTTCCATTCTCCCTGTCACTTTCAGGTACACCAATCAGACATAGATTTGGTCTTTTCACATAGTCCCATATTTCTTGGAGGCTTTGCTCATTTCTTTTTATTCTTTTTTCTCTAAACTTCCCTTCTTGCTTCATTTCATTCATTTCATCTTCCATCGCTGATACCCTTTCTTCCAGTTGATCGCATCGGCTCCTGAGGCTTCTGCATTCTTCACGTAGTTCTCGAGCCTTGGTTTCCAGCTCCATCAGCTCCTTTAAGCACTTCTCTGTATTGGTTATTCTCGTTATACATTCTTCTAAGTTTCTTTCAAAGTTTTCAACTTCTTTGCCTTTGGTTTGAATGTTCTCCCGTAGCTCAGAGTAATATGATTGTCTGAAGCCTTCTTCTCTCAGCTTGTCAAAGTCTTTCTCCATCCAGCTTTGTTCCGTTGCTGGTGAGGAACTGCGTTCCTTTGGAGGAGGAGAGGCGCTCTGCTTTTTAGAGTTTCCAGTTTTTCTGCTCTGTTTTTTCCCCACCTTTGTGGTTTTATCTACTTTTGGTCTTTGATGATGGTGATGTACAGATGGGTTTTTGGTGTGGATGTCCTTTCTGTTTGTTAGTTTTCCTTCTAACAGACAGGACCCTCAGCTGCACGTCTGTTGGAGTACGCGGCTGTGTGAGGTGTCAGTATGCCCCTGTGGGGGGGTGCTTCCCAGTTAGGCTGCTCGGGGATCAGCGGTCAGGGACCCACTTGAGGAGGCAGTCTGCCTGTCCTCAGATCTCCAGCTGCATGCTGGGAGAACCACTGCTCTCTTCAAAGCTGTCAGACGAGGACATTTAAGTCTGCAGAGGTTATGCTGTCTTTTTGTTTGTCTGTGCCCTGCCCCCAGAGGTGGAGCCTACAGAGGCAGGCAGGCCTCCTTGAGCTGTGGTGGGCTCCACCCAGTTCGAGCTTCCCGGCTGCTTTGTTTACCTAAGCAAGCCTGGGCAATGGCGGGCGCCCCTCCCCCAGCCTTGCTGCCGCCTTGCAGTTTGATCTCAGACTGCGGTGCTAGCAATCAGTGAGACTCCGTGGGCGTAGGACCCTCTGAGCCAGGTGTGGGATATAATCTCCTGGTGCGCTGTTTTTTAAGCCCATCGGAAAAGCGCGGTATTTGTGTGGGAGTGACCCGATTTTCCAGGTGCCATCTGTCACCGCTTTCTTTGACTAGGAAAGGGAACTCCCTGAACCCTTGCGCTTCCCGAGTGAGTCAATGCCTCGCCCTGCTTCGGCTTGCACACGGTGCACGCACCCACTGACCTGCACCCACTGTCTGGCACTCCCTAGTGAGATGAACCTGGTACCTCAGATAGAAATGCAGAAATCACCCGTCTTCTGCGTCGCTCACACTGGGAGCTGTAGACCGGAGCTGTTCCCATTCGGCCATCTTGGCTCCATTTACCTATTCTCTTTCTTAAATAATTATTCAGAATGTTTACTTGGGGGCTTTCTTTTCATTTCTTTGCTCCCATTGCCCCAAAGTCATTAACACATTAGTAAAATCTATGGTGTTGTGATTTCTGTTAAATTACAGGACCCAAGGAGCTACTGTTACTAAAAATATGGTCTTGACACCAAAATTATGCCTGATTTTAAAAAGTTCTCTGAAGAATTAAATGAAATAATACCAATATCAGCTATATAAGTTGATTAATCATGTTTTCTTCTAACAATATTTTTTCATATCCTGTCTGAGTTAGCATTTCAAAAGAAAGATACTGTGAAATAATCTAACAAGACTTTATAGTATTTAATGGGGCATTTCGGAGGGCCTGACAGAACTTTGGGAAGACACATTTGGGCCCGCAGAGATACTTTTAGGTCCAGGGAGGAAAAATTGCCTTTTTCCTACCAAATCATTTATTATGAAAAAATTTCAGACATGCAGAAAAGTTGAAAAGATTGTATGGTGAACACACATAGTCCCACTACCTAAATTCTACAATTAATATTTGCTATATTTGCTTAATCACACATCTTTTCATCTATCCTCGCCTCTATCAATTTATCTTGGCTTTCGAATGCATTTCAAGAATTGCCTTTTAGGAGCCTCTTTAATTCATATCTCAAAGACACTTTCTTTCTCTGCTCAAGGGTAAAGCTAACTGATATGGTTTGGCTGTGTCCGCACTCAAATCTCAACTTGAATTGTGTCTCCCAGAATTATGTGTTGTGGGAGGGATCCAAGGGGAGGTAATTGAAGCATGGAAGCCGGTCTTTCCCATGCTAGTCTCATGATAGTGAATAAGTCTCACAAAATCTGATGGGTTTATCAGGGGTTACTGCTTTTGCTTCTCTCTCATTTTCTCTTGCTGCTACCACATAACAAGTACATTTTGCCTCCCACCATGGTTCTGAGGCGTCCTCAGCTATGTGGAACTGTAAGTCCTATTAAGCCTCGTTTTCTTCCTAGTCTTGGGTATGTCTTTAGGCAGCATGAAAACAAACTAATACAGTAAATTGGTACCAGTAGAGTGGGGGATTGCTGAAAAGATACCCCAAAATGTAAAAGTGACTTTAGAACTGGGTAACAGGCAGAAATTGGAACAGTTTGGAGGCCTCAGAAGAAGACAGGGAAATGTGGGAAAGTTTGGAACCTCCTAAGGACTTGTTGAATGGCTTTGAAAAAAATGCTGGTAGTGAGATGAACGATAAGGTCCAGGCTGAGGTGGTCTCAGATGGAGATAAGGAACTTATTGGGAACTGGAGCAAAGGTGACTCTTGTTATGTTTAAGCAATGAGACTGGTGGCATTTTTCCCCTGCCCTATAGATTTATGGAACTTTGAACTTGAGAGAGATGATTTAAAGTATCTGGTGGAAGACATTTCTAAGCAGCAAAACATGCAAAAGGTGACTTTGGTGCTGTTAAAAGCTTTCAGTTTTAAAAGGGAAACAGCATAAAAGTTCAGAAAATTTGCAGCCTGATGATGAAGTAGAAAAGAAAAAGCCCATTTTTTGGGAAGAAATTCAAGCTGGCAGCAGAAATTTGCATAAGTAGCAAGGAGCCTAATGTTAAATCCCAAGACCATGGGGAAAATGTTTCCAGGCCATATCAGAGACCTTTACAGAAGCGCCTCCCATCACAGACCCAGAGGCCTAGGAGGAAAATGTGTTTTCATGGGCAGGGCCCTGGGTCCCTGTGCTGTGCACAGTCTGGCAACCTGGTGCCCTGTGTCACAGCCACTCCAGCCATGGCTGAAAGGGGCCAATGTACAGCTCAGGCTGTGGCTTCAGAGGGTGGAAGCCCCAAGCCTTGGCAGCTTCCGTGTGGTATTGATTCTGCAGGTATACAGAAGTCAAGGATTGAGGTTTGGGAACCTCTGCCTAGATTTCAGCAGATATATGGAAATGCCTGGATTCCCAGACAAAAGTTTGCTACAGGGGCAGCGCCCTCATGGAGAACCTCTGCTAGGGCAGTGCAGAAGGGAAATGTGGGGTCAGAGCCCCCACACAGAGTCCCTACTGGGGCACTGCCTAGTGGAGCTGTGAGAAGAGGGCCACAGTCCTCCAGATCCCAAATGGTAGATCCACTGGTAGCTTGCACCGTGTTCCTGGAAAAGCCACAGACACTCAATGCCAGCCCATGAAAGCAGCCAGGAGGGAGTCTGTACCCTACAAGGCCACAGGGGCAGAGCTGCCCAAGACTGCTGCTATCTTTTATAGCAGTGTGACCTGGATGTGAGACCTGGAGTCAGAGGAGATCATTTTGGAGCTGTAAAATTTGACCACCTCACTGGATTTCAGACTGGCATGGGCCCTGTAACCCCTTTGTTTTGGCCAAGTTTTCCCATTTGGAATGGCTGTATTTACCCAATACCTGTACCACTGTTGTATCTAGGAAGTAACTAGATTGCTTTCAATTTTACAGGCTCATAGGAGGAAGGGACTTGCCTTGTCTCAGATAAAACTTTGGATTGTGGACTTTTGGGTTAATGCTGAAAGAGTTAAGACTTTGGGGAACTGTGGGAAATGCATGATTGGTTTTAAAATGTGAGGACATAAGATTTGGAGGGGCAGGGGTGGAATGATATGGTTTGACTGTGTCCTCACCCAAATCTTGACTTGAATTTTATCTCCCAGAATTACCACGTGTTGTGGGAAGGACCCAGGGGGAGGTAATTGAATTGTGGGAGCCCGTCTTTGCTGTGCTATTCTTGTGATAGTGAGTAAGTCTCATGAGATCTGATGGGTTTATCAGGGGTTTCTGCTTTTGCTTCTCTCTTATTTCTCTTGCTGCCACCATATAAGAAGTGCCTTTTGCCTCCCACTATGTTCCTGAGGCCTCCTTAGCCATGTGGAACTGTAAGTCCAATTAAAGCTCTTTTTCTTCCCAGTCTCAGATATGTCTTTATCAGCAGTGTGAAAACAGACTAATACACTAACCTATAACAGTTTTAAACAAAATAGAAAAAAAGCTATAAGCAGATTTTTAACTGAGTTTCCGTATGTCAGAATCGGCTGCTTGAGGGTACTTTTCTAGTTTGTTAGAAATCTAACTTCCAGTTGTCAACACTACAACAGGAATTTGTTCCTAAGATGAATAACTTGATTATTTCATGGGATTGAAAATAGAGAGCTTTCCTTACTTATTCTTTTTCTTTGCTCCTTGAATATTTTTGCATATCCTTATCATCCATAGACAACTGTGGCAATGCATGGGGTGAAGAAGTAGAGGAACCTAAATATACATAACTATTTGCTTCTGTCATTAAATTGATGTGATAGCAGAGAGAGTATAGTTTTGTGACTGCAAGAATTTTTCCATTATTTCTAATTCTAAACCACTGAAAGCTTATTAAAAGAAAGCTTGACAAAGGCCACATTCTGCAACCAACACTCATTGAGTATGGATAAATCTATGGCGGGAATGAAAAACAGAGATAAGCAACCAATTACTACCGTATTACCAAGGATATGAAATTGGCTCTAGTTAAGGTGTAAAACTGCCGTTAAAAATATGTGCATATGTCAAAAATTTAAAGGAAAGTTGTTGAAATAATGAACAAATGAAGTAAAGTAAAAAAAAAAAAATTGTTTCGCAGAAGACCTTGGAAGCAATATATTTGACCCAATGAAATCAATGCTAGAGCAAATTACTTAAACTTGAAAGCAAAAGGGGAAGGAAAAGGAAATAAAAGGAAGAAAAGATCCTCTAAGAAATTGTCTTAACCTCTATGGCAGAGTTTTTGAAAAACTTGTCCTTTACAAGTAAAAGAAAACAAACAACCTCCATTTCCCCATACCTCCTGTCTTTTATTTTGTTCTCTATCTTTGGTGAAGGAACATTTTTAAAAAAGAAAAACTTCCTTAGTTGCAGACAAATATATTTGTAAACTACAATGAGAATAAATAACTAGAAAAATGAAATACATAAAGTTTAATAGCTCCTATTTTTTATCAAGCAGGTATTAAATTGCTCTGTTAAATAGCTCTAAAGATTTGGAAACCCATCCACTCAGTTCGTCTACTTGTGTAGACCAATAGCAAACAGTCATGGACAACAGTGTGCAGAGTGCTGTGACTTAGATAAGGTGTCATTGCGTTTTGAAGGTTAATACTCAAAAAAAAAAAAAAGAGAGAGAGAGAGAAACAAATATGAACAAATCTTTTGTTTTGAATGACTTATAACCCTTCTATTTTCAACTCCTAAAGAGTCAACTAGTCATTACCAATTTCTCTATCATAAGTCAGTAAGTGTTTAATTTAACTATAAGGGTAAATTTACATTTTATAAAAAGTCAACATTTTCAATAAAGCAAACTAACCATATCTGTAAGAGAGTGTCTATTAGCAAACTCACTGATTATGGTACAGAATTATAATCTAAAAAATGGTTGCCCTTCACGGAACTATAAAAAGTACCATAATCAATGAATTTGTTAATTGACGTTCTCTTACAGATGTGCTTGGTTTGATTTTTCTTAATATGGAGTCCATTAGAAAAAGACAAATGGAAGATTTATTACCTCTCTTCTTCTCCCCTCCCTGCTCTACTCTATTACTTGTCAAACTTTATCTAGTATCCCATCTTTCATACTTCAACTGCCACATATACACCATGCCTTTGATAAAATACCAAAGCAGTTGAGAACACTCATAATATTTTCACTAGTACTTGACAGAAATAAATCTCTTTATTGTTCTTAAAAGACAGTTATCAAAAAGATAAAGTGCAAATACTTTCAAAGCAATGTTAACTTATCTCTAATTCTGCAAAACTTATCTTCACACCACAAGTGTTAAAACAGACAGAAACTCCATCACTTCAAAAACAGCCTAATTAAAAATTTAGCTTTTGAGCTCGGAGCTTAATCTTCACACCCGCCAGATTCACAGTGCCCAATAAAGTTTCATACTTTCATTTCTGATAAAGTTGTTTCAATAATGTGTGTTATCTTTTTACATCTTGAACATATGATTTATTGTATTTAACTGGCTATGTAATAAGATTTTTTATGAAGATTGATTAGTGTATCACTAGGCCAATCAGTATCATAAAAAGGTAAAGAGTGAAAATATTAAAACCTGAATTGCCAGTTAAAAGAGTTGAACAGTGAAATGGTGGAAGAAGCAGCTGCTGTATTTATTATAGTTTATGATAGTTTTTGGATGATATCATAAACATTTCATAAATATTACACATTCTCACCTTACTTCTTCTTGAAATATAAAAAACAGCAATTCTTTTCCAATCATTGTACCCCTGTGTGTTTAATGGGCCTTGCTGGAGGGAGGACTGTTTTTAGCAGAAACTCATTAAATTGCAGACATTTCGGGAATTGTGTGTAGTAGCAAAGAAAAACCCTGGAGCAGCTATACCGAGCAAGAAGGAAAAGTAGCAGTGAAAATTCCTAGGAATAAGATATTGACGAGCCAGAAGTCAGTGGACACTGTAATCTTTGCATCCTTAAGGAACAATGTCGTTGAAATAGTCTGACATAGATCCAGAAAGTGGCTTACCTATTTATTTTGTTTATTATTTGTTTCTCCCTACCAGGGTGTAAAAATCTATGAAAACATGGGGTTTTATCCTTTTTAATTCACCACCAAATACCCAGTGTTTGGCACATGGTATTCGTTCAATAAATATTTGTTGAATGAATGAATGGATGCCTTGTCCTTCTGAATGAGTGTGTTGGGAAACATCCCTTCCACACCAGGAACTACTTACGAGGCTGCTTTGTAACACTGGGAATGAAGGCAATTTGACTATGGGAACTTAAACATTCTCAGTAAATCAAAAATATCTTTTCAATCAGTAGAGATCACCAAAAAGGGTATAAGTAACCAATGGATCCATTTGACTGTAACTGTATCTGAAGGGGAACTTTCTAGCTAAAAAATACTCCAGATTTTTATTGTTGTTGTTCTTTGTTTTGTTTTTGTAAGCAAACCCACCCCTCACTTTACCAGGATGAAATAAATAATGAAAGCACATCAACATATTCTTGAGAGACCACAGAGACTGGGGCACAATGGGTTGCACGCAGTGTGGGGTTATTTAGGGTCAAGATGGCTCTAGAGCAAGCAAACAACGTGTGAGAATTTGGAGATGTAGCTAAAGCATTTTAGGACGGTAATAGTGATATCAGGCAGGATCTGAAGGTTTCATATGGTTACACGGGGATTTTGGCAGTCTGATATTCTTTAGTGACGGCAATTTCTGATTACAATTAGCAGCAAATAATTCTGGAAATGAAAAGTAAGTAAAAAATAATCTGGGCATCCACTGTATACCCCTTGTTTGCCAGCAGTTTGACAAAAGTTCCTTAATTGTTCTCAACTTTATTAATTTTTGCCTTAATTCTCTACCCTCCTCAAATCTTGATCAATTATGGCATTGTGTTATGGGTATAAGCTGATTATTAGACATGAGGTTCTTCCAGTTGAGATTTGGCCATCTTAACCTATTTTGTCATCTACCCAACCTCTAATAGCAGAACAAAATGGTACAAAAAAGTAAGTGTAATCTAGCAATCTAGATTCTGAATTAGACAGAAATATAATGGAGTGCATCAATGAATAAGATATATTTAATAAGGACAGGTTGGAATTAGGCTAAAATTAACATAATTTTTAGTGATAGTGCAGATTTAAAATAGGAACACCTATTTGGGTACAAATATGGATGCCATAACTTTACTATGAGCTTAGGTATTTTTTCTGATTAATTATTTTATGTTTAATATTAAGTATAATAAGTCTCTAAAATTCTATATATCTCTATATAGACTCTGTATAAGCTAATGTATATCTCTATAAACTGACTTCAAACCATTTTGAGAACATACCCACAGACACACACAGAACCAATAAATACTACCCCTCTCCAAAAAATGAGTAGACTCAATCAAATTAACAAAATTTAATTCACATACTAAATTCCCAGTATTTAGTAAGGCATGTGATTACAAATATTAATCCAAATTCATCCAGGATTATAAGTGAGGTAAAAAAAAAAAGAGCTACTTTAAAATAGTCTTTCCATTAAAGAATATTGAGTGTCTTAATTTATTAAATTATTTGGTTACATATCTGAATTTAATTGTAGTTTTTTATGTGGGTCTATATTTAACTTTAATTTAGGTATTTTGATGTGTTTGTCCTTGTTGTTTAAATGATTAATTTCTCATATTTTCTCTTTGTTTTTGTATATGGAAGACATTCACTTTTTGCATAAAAGTCTTGTTCCCAATCATTTTGCAGATATTTTCCATAAAGTCTAATCATTTTTAATATATTCTCTTAGGATTTTTTTTGTAAACAGTCTTATTATGTACAAAACATAATAAATTTGACTTCTTTCTTTTTTTGAAGTAAATAAAAGGGTAGACTTTAATCTTTATTTACAGGACACTGAGAGATATGAAATTCCATATAGAAATAAGAAACCCATTCAAAAGACAAGCTTCATACAGTATGTACAATTTGGAACTGTTCAAGTATCGTTTCAGCATAAAAAGTGGTACAATAACAAACCCCATTTAAAAAGAGTTCTTAGTAGAGAAACAGTAAAACAAACTTATACCAAACATAGTACACAACTTTTTGCCTCAGTTACATGATCTAAAAGTTAAAGGTCCCAGCAGTCCCATCCTGAACTTGGAAGGTACAGCCTTCAGAGGTAGTTTCTGGCACAGAAACTGATCTTCCTCTTCCTCTACAGAGAAATACTTCTCAATTAAGCTTAACAAAGCCTTACACACAGACTCATTTTCATGGTTTTGTAGAGCTTCAATTTTTTCTAAGCCTCCACATTCTTTACTCATACTGGGTTTCTCAGTTTCACCTAGTTTCTCAGGAGCCTGAAAGATATTTGAGATGGCATCCAGGATAACCAGAATAAACTTGGTATCTCTTGCTGTTAAGAGGTTCATCAGTGGCTTTATTATGCCACAATGAACGGGATATACAATCTGTTCAACTGTTCCACTGCTGGAATAGTTGGTCACGGCCCATACAGATTCCTTTTTTGTCTTAAAATCTGCCTTAGAGAGAACATTGACGAAGAATGGAACTAATCCATGATTCACGACTTGCTCTGTCTGATCCTGGTGGCCAGCTGTGATATTTGACTGTTAGTTTTGGGGTTGATTAGCAGGCTAGGAAAGACGGTGAGTGCTCCTGCATTGATCACAACCTGAGTCTGTTCATCTGTACCAGTGACAATATTCCCAATGGCTCTTAGTGCTGGAGTCACAAATGGCAATTTGGAAGCTCCTAGAGACTTCACAAGTTGGGGCAAAACTCCCGTTTTCACGACCATGTCAGTTCATTCATTTGGACCACCAGAAAGGTAAGGAATAACCTGCTAATATTTCTGGATCATCATGATGCAGGAATCAAACTAACGTAGGAAAAATTTGCTCAACAGAATCTAAAGGAGGTGCGAGTATTCTTGCGGCAAAGGTTTGAAAGTGTCCACATAAGATTACTTAAGTAATCGCATGCTAAAGATGACATATCAGGAACTGCAAGAAGAGCCAACAGTGGGTCAACTGCACCGCAGTTGATAACCAAGTCTCGGAAAATGGAACCATCACCTGCAATGTTTCCTACAGCCCATACAGCTTGTTCACTGATGTGAGCATGGGGAGATGCCAACAGAGAAATGAATGCTGGGATGGCACCTCCGTCTACCACAGCCTTGGTCTGTTCTGATGCCCCAGAAGCAATGTTAGTGAGTGCCCAAGCAGATTCAAACTGAATGGGACTACAATCAGTTCTTCCCAAGAAGGACAGGAATGTTGGAATCAAACCAGCCTGGATTATGTTGTCGGTTGCGGGGGGGCTGGTTTTCTCCAGAAGGTAGTTTCCTGGCAGCTTGAGTAGCTTACAGCTGACTTTCCACATTGTTGTTATTTATACCTTTGACAATGTCATCAACAGACCAATTTACAGTATCCTGGTTGTTGCAGTTCTTCTGCAGTGGAGAAGTAGCATCATCAGGAAATGAGCTTATATTTCTCCTTCTTAGCTTCCTCAGCTCCACATTGACTTCTATTCTGCGATGCCTCATTTCTGTACTGTCTTTTTCTTTGTTCTTGAATCTTTTAAGTCGGGTGGCTGGTGTATTAGCATTCTCATTGGTGCGCATGGATATGAGACAAAGGGAGAAAGCTGCACAGGGGGCCCAGGTTTCTCCATGGGAGGCAGAAGAGGCCTCAGCAACTGAGGGGTGGCTGAACTTCAAACATCCACTTCAGTGCAGCACTAAGACCGCGTCAAATTTGACCTATATCTGATGCTAAATCACTTTCCCTTGCCTCATGGTTTTTGAGTTGTGAGCATGTGATTTAGCCATGGCTGAGTGTGAGCCCCTGCCTGCGACTTTAAATCTTGTGGAAGTGAAGCCAACAGACAGGCCAGGGAGAGAGATTGTTTGCTGTAGCTGTAGAGCAGTTGAGAGCCTGGTGGTTTAATGATGAGTGTTTGATGAAGTTGTGGGCCTCTTCAACAGATCATGGTTAGAAAAGGATCTGAGCTTTCTCCTTTTTAAAATTTCCTTCCAAATGCAGTTCTCCAGCTTTCTAGTTGATTCTGTAAACTCTCCAGTATCCTTCTAATTAATTCCTTTTCTGTGTGAATTAACTGCATTTAGTTTCAGTTGTCTTCAACAAAGAATCCTGACAGGGTAGAGAGTAGGGTGGAGGATGGTGATGCAATAAAATAAAAATTTAGAAAACAATAATTACGTTTGGGGGAGCAAATAATTTTTGGATTAGCTAAGTAGAGGAAATGGATGAGAATGACTGATCAAGAAAGATAAGAGAGGGCTTTAAATTAATAATCTCAGATTTAAAAAACAACCTATGGGCTTTATAAGTATTTGATGATTTTTTTTTAAATAAAAGTATGAGTTGACAAAGCTAGTCTTATAAGACTGTAAAAATGAAACTTTTTTATACCTTAATTTCAGTGCAAATTGAGAATGACTTGATAGGGATCAAATACCTGCTTTGGATCCTGCAGGGCTCCCTGCACTGAGCATGCCAGCAGACTGGAAGCCTACCACTGCTAGTGTTTGTGACCTCCCACTTCCACCTTTTAAATGTGTGGAGTGGAAGAGACCAGAGAGAGAGAAGATTTTTCTGGAAAAATGTACCTGTGTGTTATCTGTCGCCTTCCATGAGGGAATTACATGGAATGTGTCCTGGGAACTGCAGTCAAAGGTCCTAGCAGAGAAAATTAAAAAACAAAACAAAACAAAACATAAAAGTGCTTTTCAAAGGAGAAGTGAGTTGAAACAAAACAGTACTTGTGCATTCATTATATCCAGAAATAGGAACTCTTCTATCAGCCCTGTGACATGCTTTGTTTATCTCTAATTACCTTTTCTCCCAGTACTGTGCCTCAAGTTGTCAGTCAGAATAGCCAGGACTGGGGAAGAAGGAGAATGAGGAATAGAGGAGCAAAAAAGCTCTCACCCTTATTGCAGGCACAAGCTTTATGAGTTCCCTATCTGGGACATGGGGATAAAACAAGGAAAGTGAAGGTGTGTAAATTGTGGTGGACTATATTGAGACTGTTTGTGATCAAAAGGGCCTAGACAATTGAGAGGATCTGACTGAAACTTGTGGCAGATGTAGCCAAGGAATTAGTTCATGAGCTTGTTTGAAGTTGAATGGAAGAAAGAATAAAGCTGTTTTCTGCTTTTATCCTACTGAGTCCAGCTGATTCAATAAAATATTTACATATTGTTGTGTGAAGGGGAAAGAGTCCAGTATGAGGAGACATGGAAAACAAGAAAGTCAGATAGGATATAATAACAGCTAGCAAGGAATGAGTTTTAAAAACCCTAAAGCTTGTGATGAAATAGAAACAAAAAGGACAGATGTGAGAGAGATAGATGTGAGAGAGATTTAAAGGACAATTTTTGGCAGGGGATGATGGCTAACTGGATTGAGTAAGAAGATAGAAGATTAAAAGATTAGTTTGAGGTTTCAAGCCTGGAATATTGGTGACACCATTTAAAAAAAATAGAGTAATCAAAATGACCTTAATATTGGGAAAATAAAGGGATAAATGAGGAAAAAATGAATGTGCTTTGGGAAGTAACACTAAATAAAAAGAGAAAAATTCAGAGGTCCTTGGGTCTCAGAAACAAAATAGGAGCAGGTAGGATTTCATAGAAGATTGTGAGATAGTGAAGAGGGGAAATAGTTTACCACAGAATGTATATTATCTCCAAAATGCTCACTCCTGAATAATAACAATCATCACAATTTATATCATTGGTGCTTGGGGGAATACTAATAAAATTATTGAGGGCTTACTATGTGCCAGGCACCATGGGAGTGCACTAAATGTACCATCCCATTTAATTTAGGACAGCATTCTTTAGTCTGTAGTACTATTACACTTATTTTATAGAAAAGGAATAGGAGACAGTGAGTTTAGGGAACTTACTGAAGTCAGTTATTTATTATCAATTAAAGATTCTGGTACTGATTATGTCCCAAGGGAACCATCAGATATGGAAATGATCAATTTCCAAAAGAAATAAGCAGATAAGATTATACATGGACATAAAGATGGAACAGAGAAACGGGACTACTAGTGGGGTTGGGGGCGGGGGGCGAGGGTAGAAAACCTACCTGTCGGTTACTATGCTCACTACCTAAATGACAGGATCATTCATACACTGAACCTCAGGAACATGTAATTTACCCATGAAACAAACCTGCACATGTACTCCGTGAACCTAAAATAAAAGTTGAATTTGAAACTTGCCTCTTAATTTCTTGTTTTTAATAATAATAATATATTGTGGTTTTGGCTCCCATATCCTGATTTTGCATGCAACTATTATCTCTGAAACTTATCTTCCAATCTCTTTTTCTTAAAAAAATACAAGCTTTTAAATTTAGAATAGTTTTAAGTTTACAGAATTATTGTGAAGATAGTACAGAGAGCTCCTGTAGACCCCACACCTGCTTTCCTTTATTATTAACATCATACATTTGTATATTAGGCTTGTTACAATTAATGAGCCAATATTGGTATATTATTTGCATCTAAAATTCATACATTATTCACATTTTTCTAGATTTTTCCTGTAATGTGATTTTTCTGTTCAGGATCCCACCCAGGGTACTGTGTTACATTTAGTTGTCACAGCTTCATGGAGCTTCTATGTTGTGACAATTTCTTAGACATTCTTTGTTTTTTATCATCTTGACAGTTTTGAGGAATACTGGACTGGCCAGTTATTTTGTAGAATGTTTCTCAATTTGGATTTGTTTGATATTTATCTCATTATTAGACTGGGATTATGAGTTCTTAGTGACAAAGGACACAAAGATTAGGGGCCATTCTCATCACATCATATCAAGGGTATATTCCATCTACATGACTTATCTCTGTTTACATTGACCTTGATTACCTGGCTGAGATTGTGTTCGTTAGGTATCTACACTGCAAAGTTACTTTTCAATTTATTCCTTTTCATATTATATGCTTTGGAAGAAAGCCAGTGCATGCAACCCACACTAAAAGCAGTGGGGAGCTATGCTCCCCCTCCTTGACAGCAGAGTATCTACAAACATTATTTGGAATTCTTCTGCATGAGAAATTTGTCTATACACCTCCATTTATTTATTTGTTCAACTATTTGTTATATCAGTATGGACTAATGGTATTGTTTATATTTTGGATGATAATTTATTTATTTTATTGCTCAAATTGTTCCAGGTTTGGCCATTGGGAGCTTTTTCAGTTGGTTCTTGTATCTCTTTGGCTTACCACTGTCATTTTTGTGTGTGAGTACTTTCTTATTTTTCTGGCTTTGGGCTCATCTTGAATACTTTTTTTGCCATAGTCTTAGAATCAGCAATTTATCCAAGGAACCCTGGTTCCTTTTATTGGATAAAGCAATTAGAAAGCAATATCTGGACACTAGGTGTGTTCCTTGCTTTCTGTGTGTCAGTGCTTCTGTACCCTCTCAATGAATAGAACAAGGAGATGTATGTGTATGTACCAACCCATGTATATGCCCATATCTATGATGTTTTCTATGTGTAACCATCTATAGCTATATTAATTAAGCATGAGTTTGTACTGATATCTCCAACTGTAATCTAGTACCACATTGATCATTTTAGTCTCCTTTCTTGCTTATCTTATTTCTTATTTCTTTCTACTCTAACCATAAGAAATCTGACTCTCACCATTCACCATTCATAAATTTAAGTTTTCAATTCCAGTATACATGAATAGTGGTTCAATAATTGTTAACCCATACCCTTGGGCAAAAAAAAAAACCTTTATCCAGTAGAGTATATACAGTGCTTATGAACATTTCACTTTGCCTTTAGTCTAAAATAACCCACTCATTTCCAAAGTTACTTAGATCAACATCTTACTCTCTCACTCCCTTCAGTGGGGTTCACACATTCGTAATAAATTTTGCTGTCTTTGCCATATTCTGCACTTCATTCTGACATCTGCCAACTTTCTGAATGATTGTTTTTAAAATTGCTTACGTTATAGTTCACTTTTCATGCTGTAGAGCTCTATGGGTTTTGCTTATTGTCATGTATTAACCATTGCAGTACTAAAAAGAATGGCTTCACTGCCCTAATACATCCTCTGTGCTCCACCTAATCAACCATCCCCAGTATCTTTTTAAATATCAGTCACTTCAGTTATTTGAAAAAAGCTCAAAAGTTACAATTTTCCTGGCTAACTCGGTGAAACCCCGTCTCTACTAAAAATACAAAAAATTAGCCGGGCGTGGTAGCGGGCGCCTGTAGTCCCAGCTACTCGGGAGGCTGAGGCAGGAGAATGGCGTGAACCCGGGAGGCGGAGCTTGCAGTGAGCCGAAATCGCGCCACTGCACTCCAGCCTGGGCGACAGAGCGAGACTCCGTCTCAAAAAAAAAAAAAAAAAAAAAAAAAGTTACAATTTGTCTTTGTGTGTATGTGTATTCCACATGCACACATACGTATGCTACTCCATGCCAGATATTTTCGTAGGCCCAGGCATGCAGAAAGGATCAAGAAAGGTAGTTTTCTATCTTCATGAAGCTTACATACTATTGGAGAAAATTGCTTTTGTGGCATGTATTATACATAGAACAGATGTATAGCATATTATGATTTTATGTTATGAGGAAAACATGATTTAACCTCTGTAAGGTACATAGAATAATCCCAAGTATATAGTTGGTAGTCAGAAGACATGAATGTCATCTACCTTCACCACTCAAGTTGTTTATTTATTGAACTTGGATTTATTAGCACCCTCTACATGGGAGTGGAATGTGTCTTAGCAAGAATCATGGGTTATGTTTTCTCATTTATCCCAATACTGGGTATAATACATTCATTTCACAAGGATATGTCCAGTACCAGGGTTATTCCAGGTTCTGTAACAATGTTAATCCCAGTATTATTAGAGTGAAGAATGTGTAAATAATATGGAAGGAAGCAGTTGTAAAGTTAGATTGGAGGCAAATTGTGATGGCCTTTACAGGCTTACTGAGTTGTGAATTACACTCAATTACATATGACGTAGCGGGAATGCAAAGATGATCAAGATCTAGTTCTTGACCTTAAAATCATGGAATCAAGCATGCACATAAATTATCACTCCTTGAAGCAAGTTGTGAAAGAGATGGAGGGATGTGTAATGGGGGTAGTGCTGAACCTAGGATAAGTATGGAATGAGGCAGACTTAAGTTTCCATACCAGGACACTGGTGTTATAGTGTGAACTGCTTTTTAAAAGCCCAGTCCCTATGGTGTGTTTGATTGCAGATAGTCCTGCCAAGTTTGGGGGTAGGAAAACATGTTGTGCGCAAGGGCAGCTTTAAACTGTTACTGGAATTTATACATTAGAACATTTTATCCTTTTGATTCATCTTCTTGAAATGTTTATAAAATTTATAATTTTATAGTTTTTATACAAGTGTAGTTTTATTTATATAGTTCTTATATTTTTAAAATATAAAAACTATAAAATAATTATACCCACAGGAAGTTCTAGATATGTGTTTAAAAGCACTTGTATACAATCATTCAAGTTTAACAACTTGTGTTATTTACTACATTTGTCCAATTTAAAAATAACGTTAAAATCTTCAGTGTACCCATATGTTTTTATTCACTCCTCCCTCCCCAGATAAAATCATATGATCATCATCCTGAGTCTGGTTCTTATCATTCTCTCACATGCTTTTACAGTCTTCTGTCATAGATATTTATATAGAGAGAATATATAGAATAGCACTGCAAATTATTGTTCTAAAAATAGTATATTGTAGGTCTCTTTGTACCTTATTCCTATGTTGTTTTTGAGATCTATTCTTGCTGCTAATTGTTAAGTAAATGTTAATTTTGTAATTCATTTCCCTATTTGCTAGATGCATAGTTGGTTGATAGATACATAGATGGTTTTCTGTTTTTAGAGAAAGAATACTGTAGCAAATCATTTTGTGCACATTTTTCTGTGCTCATGTGCAGAAATTTTTCTAGACTATATATCTAGGAGTGGAATTTTCTGAGTTTTAGGCTATGCACATCTTCAAGTTTCCTGCATATCATCAAATTGCTTTTCAAAATGGTTGTTCTGATTTACAATCCCACTGGTAGTGCATAGACATTCCTTTTGTTAGACAGCTTTGCCAAGATCTAAAGATTTTGACAACATATATGTGAAATCTTATTAATTTGTAATTTCCTGATTAGTGAGTAATGTATCATTTAATGATTTTCTTGGCCATTTGAGTTCTATTCTGTGAATTGCCCATTGGGATCCTTTATCCACTCCTCTGTTGGGTTGATCATCTTTTAAAAATAGGCTCATAAAATGTCTTTAGGTATTCTGGATTTGAATCCTTGGCAATTTATGGTTATTGCAAATATTTCCTTGAGTTTTTTTTTAACTTTGCTCTTTTTTGTAAAGAGTATTTTCATATTAATGTAATATTTAAATATATTAACCTTTTACTCTGAGTCTTATACTTTCTCTGTCTTGATAAAGAAATTATTTTCTTCATTAATGTCAAAAACAATTCACCAATTTATCTATATTTTTTCTTCTTCATTGTTTTTGGTCCACTTTGCCCTTAAACCACTGATTTAGTTTTATATAGCATGAGGTAGAAATCTAGTATTTTGTCTATGTGGATAAATAATTCCCCAGAGGAATTTCTTGAATGTTTCAGTCTTTCTCACAGATTTATGTCAAAACTATTATGTATATATGTTTCCATATATATGTAGGTTTACATATTTTATTTAAATATGTATTTAATTCTCATTTTATTACTTTTTTTTCCATTCATGAGCCAATAACATGTTGTTTTAATGACTCGGACATTATAGTGAATCTTGATACCAACTAGAAAAGTAGCTACATTATCCTATTTTTTCTTCAAAATTGTCTTGATTAATCTTGGTACCTTTATTTTTCATTTAAATTTCAGGATTAAACTGTCAAATTCCATGTACACTTTTGTTAGGATTTTATTGTTATTGTATTCATTTTGGTGATTTATTTATGAATATTGACATTTTTCATAGCCAGTCTTTCTATCCACAAGTATGCTACATTTACTTAAATCTTTTACATCCTCTAATTATGTTTCACAATTTCTTTATAAAACTTTTGTGCAATATTTGTAAAATTCATTCCTAAGTCCTGTATAAATTTGTTGCTATTATAAATGGAATCATTCTCTCCATTATGCTTATCTATTTGTATATCTCTGATGTAGAGGCATGCTATTGATTTTTATGTTATTTATGTATACATACAGTAAACTTGTTGAGCTCTGTTATTAGTTCTAATAATTTTTCCATGGTTAATCTTGAATTTTCTATGCAGACAATTATATCTCCTGTGGAAAATGGCAATTTTGCTTATTTCTTTTCAATTTTTATAATTTCATTTTTTAAAACATTTTACTACATTGGCTAGAACTTTAAAAAATCACAGATTTTCAAATTTTATGCTTATGGTTATAACAGAATAGTCCAAACGTTTTAGTAAAATTAGTCTATAATATTATCTAGATATAATGTGTTTCAGAGGTAGAAGTTATTATTTTTCAATGGCATTTTGTTTATTTAGTTTTAAATTTAACTGTTTTATTTCTTCTTGAATCAGGTTTTGTAATTTACTTTTTCCAGAACTTATCTCATGTTTTTCATTTCATGACAATTCATTGTTTAAACATCGATTTCTATTTCCATAATGTATCCCCATTGTCCCTTCTGATGTTGCTTATTGTGCCTTTTTGCTTTGTCAATACTTGTAGAGATTTGTTACTTCTTAAAATTTTCTCTAAGAAACCACCTTGTTAATATTATTTCTTTATCATTCATATGATTTTTATATTGGTTCATGTTTTTCTTCTATTTTACTTATGTATAGTATTTTTTAGTTTTTGAAAATGAGTACTTAAATTTATACTTTCTGACAGCAGGTCTTTTAGCAGTTATACTAAAACTGAAAACAGTGGAGTTAAATATTCCAAGTTTAGAGGGAATATATTTATCAATTTACAGTTTTTTCTAAGCTAAATTATATTTCCAGAAGAGGGCAAAATGTAGACAATATCAGGTATGCAAAGGCTGATAGAACTTAAAGCCACAAACTCTCAACAAGGATATAATTAGTAAGGAAGTAAACCCATTGAAAAACCATGAGTATAAGAATAATGCTATAATTCAGAAATTGACTTTTTAAAAATTCAGTAAATTTAATTAAATATTGACATTAGGAAAACTGTTTTCATACTTACTGCTAATGTGTTTAAAGTCGATTATATTTTTCTAATCTTTTAAATTTATTTCTGTAGCTACAGTTCTTGCTTCATTTCTCATTGATTTTGTTTTTCAATTTAAAAATGATGTTAATTTTTATCCCTCTTTGAGTGTTCTAGAATAGATATTTTAGTGGTGGGACTGTAATTTATCTAGAATGAATCAGTATTCTGATAGTTAATTTGTTTGACTTTCTTTCTTTTCAGTAATTCTGTAAAATGTGTTTTCCTTTGCAGATTTATTTTCGATTAGCAGATTTTTGTTTCTCTAACTTTTTGTTTCTCCCCTTTGTTTTCCCTATCTTTTGACTTTGATTTTACCTTATTTGGGCTTCAGGACCGCCAGTTCAGAATTAGGCTCTATAATGGTGGTTGGTGGTCCTGTCTTCTGATAGTATTTAAAATGGTAAGGCTGTGTTTCTGCGTGGTGGGGGCCATAGCTCCCTGTAAGCCACTGTGACTTCACCATTGCTTACTGCTTGGTGGGTTTTTGTTCACAGAGATGTTTTGGGTTCACAGAGATGTTTCGGGTTCACAGAGATGCTTAGCTTATTTTCAAATCAGCTATGTGCTTTTGGTTTTCTCTTTTTGTGCTTCATCTATTACCATTATGTATTTCAAACACAGGGTTTAAAAATATGAATTTATTATGTCTTGTTCACTATAAGTTTTTGTATATCTTCAGTAGAATATACTAAGCATAACTTCAACTTTTCTTCACAAGTTAGGTAACTGGTGTTTGAAAATTAATTATTGTATCATGCGATAGCACAGTTGTATTCTCAAAACGTTTTTTAAGTAATTCCCCTTTCCGCTAAATAACCTCCAGTCAAATCACTAAAAGCTGCTTATTTTACTTCCTATGTATTTTTCAAATTTGTACTCTCCTCTCTGTAGCTACAGTTTCTGCCTAATTCAGACTATCATGAGATTCCTAATTTGTCTCCCTATCTTCAGGTCTGCCTCCAAAATATATATCCCATAGGCTCCTTCAGATCTGACCATTTTATGTCTCCTCTCCCCCAGGTGGAGGTCTAGCTTCCTACTGAGGCACCCAAGCCTTACATGGCCTGATCTGTGCCCATCTCTAGTCTTCCAGATCACCTCGGTTCCCCACATGCCTCATGCACTTCCTTCTGCCCATAATTCTGGTCACTCTTTCCTTTTCCTGAGCAATCCTACATATCTTTCAGAATTGATCTCAAGTATTCTTCATTAAACTCCCAGACTGGGCTAGTTTTAAACTTTGCTCAGTTTTGGGCACCAATGTTTGAGTTCCAGAAAAAGTTGCAAAGGTAGTACAGAGAATTCCTGTAAAATCTCCACTCAGTTTTAGTTTCCTTAATGTGATCATCTTACATTACTGATATATTTGTCAAAACTAAGAAACTAACATTAACATTGATACATTACTATGAACTCAACTCCATTTTTTTCCAGATTTCAACAGTTTATCTGTTAATGTCTTCCTGTTCCAGAATCCAATCCAGGATACTGCATTGCAGTCCTCGTGTTTCAGAATCCAATCCAGGATACCACAATGCATTTAGTTGTTATTTTTCTCAGTTTCCTCTTATCTCTAACAATTTATCAGCTTTTCATTGTTTTTCTTATTCCGTTTTGTAACCCAGCAACTAAGTGACCTAAAGTAAAGTAAGTGAGAAAATAGAGAATAAATTATTCTGGTTTTGCTAGCTTTTCTGCATTCTCATTTTGCTATTTGCCCTTTATTTTCTAACTGCTACTAAAAATCGCTGCTTTCTACTGCACACAAATGATCTGGCTACCAGTCCCAGCAACTTTACCTCTGGACTTTATGTTAGCTACTTCTGGCTCATAGGCCTTTTCCATTTCTTCTGGGTCCACAGTAGTTTCCTGGATGAATTTAATTAAAAGGTTTAGGCCTTTTAATTAAATAATTATTAATAAAGTAAATAAGATTAGAGGTTACAAAACTGAGAATCTAAAACATTTCAGAGGCACCATTCAATATAACATCAAGTGGTAAGATGGGATTCCAAAATTTCACGGAGGTCTAGCAATGTAAATGCAGTAGATTTCATGTCCACAAGATGAGAAGACAGCAGACCCCTTTCAGTATTTAGTACCATCAGCTCCTTGCTGGCCATAGGATGGAATAACAATGCTAAGGAGTGTCACTTTGTACAAGACAAACGTCTTTTAGGAGTTAACGCTAATATATGAGCTATGACCTTAGATCAAGCAGCAGTGAGAATGTGCCCCAGTGGAGTGCATATGACACTAGGAACAATAATTCACTACTGGATTTGAGGGAACAGCATAAAGCAGGCAAGAGAAAGAATTTTGAAAATATCTGCGTGCAGTTGTGTAGTTTTAGGCCTAGATTGTTCACTCCTCTAAATAGTATCTCCAAGCCCTGTAAATGATAACTTTGTCCTAACAGACACACTTTTAGACGAAGAATCTCTAGTTTGGATGTATAAATTTTATTCCCTTAAAGTCTTCAATGATACTTAAGCCTGCCCTAAAAACAATGAATAAAAAAATTACTTGGTCTAACTGGATACAAAACGTAATTTTATAAATTTACTAACAATATTCCAACAGACTTTTCACATTATCCCCTTTATAACCCTTTGACAAAAATACAATTTAGATAAATCACAGCTTTGGAAGTACCTGCAGCTGAGAAATACAATAACAAAGATTATAGAGTTTTTCATGAACGTCATCCCCAAAGAGTTACAGCCAAATTATTTATAACCTGTGGGGGGAAATAAAACTCAGGGTTGCATTTATATGTAATCTTATTGTCCTGAGGCCAGGCTTACTACAGAGAAACAAAGGCTTTTGCTCAAGATAGATGGTGGCCTTTTGGACAATACCTGTTAGCACAGTGATTGGTACAGTTACACCACCCTAATGATTATATAATTACATGCACGCAAGTTAAAAGCCAAATCTGGAAACCTTGCACACCAACACCAGACACATAATTCACTACTAGCTCTGAAGGACAATCATTTGATTCTGTCTTTTTTCCTTGCATATGTAAATGGCAGTCAAACCCCCTATACCTTAATGACTAGTATAGAGCCTTTCACAGAGGAAGTAGATTGTCAAAAGATACTTCTTGGTGAAATATATGATGGTGAATCTAATTAATAAAATGATTTTTATGCAACATTCCTATGTCTTCCCAGACTCGAAGAATTATCCAACCCTGAGACTGAACCTGACACATCTGAGCAAAAAAATGTTTATGCTTCACGAAACTACAGTGAACTTTTAGTAGTCAAATGAGTTTTCAGCTTTTGTTTTGGGGATAGGGAAATATCCTTTTAGGTGAGCCAGTGGTACCAAGTTCATTCTTTTCCATTCCAACAAAAACTATCCCAACTCAGTCTCCTGTTAACTCTCACTGGACAGCTACAAATTGCTTTTTTGTTGAGGTCCTAGCCTCAGGTCTTTCCTTTACCTTAGAGCAGGGGCGTCCAATCTTTTGGCTTCCCTGGGCCACATTGGAAGAAGAATTGTCCTGGGCCACACATAAAAATGCTAACACTAACAGTAGCTAATGAGCTTAAAAAAAAAAACAAGGAAGAAATAGCAAAAAAATCTCATAGTGTTTTAAGAAAGTTTAAGAATTTATTTTGGGCCACATTTGAAGCTCTCCTGGGCCTCATGTGACTCATGGGCCGCAGGTTGGACAACCTTGCCTTAAGGAATATTATCTCCTTAGCTCTATTTAAGCATAGCTCAGATCATTTGAGAGCTGCATGAGGAAAATTTTTAACAGATTTATTGAGGTATAATTGATATACAATACAGTGCACATATTTAAAGTGTACAATTTGGTGAGTTTTGATCTGCAAATTCTTCACCACAGTTGATAGTGAACATCACCACTACCTCTTGACAGCTTCTTTCTGCCTCTTTGTAATCTAGTCCTCTAACCCTTCCCACCTCATTCCACCCTACTCCTGTCCCCAGCCAGCCACTTACCTGCTTTCTGTCACTATAGATTAGTTTGCATTTCATAGAGTTCTATGTAAGTGGAATCAAATGTATGTACTCTCTTTTTCTGGCTTCTTTCACTCAACATAATTATTTCAAGATTCATCCAGTAGCTTCTTTTGTACAGGTTAGTGGTATTCCATTCTATGAATATGCCTCAGTTATTTAGCCATTGGCTTGCTGATGGATAACATATAAATGTTATGGACATTTGAAATATTTTGAGTTTTGGCTTATATTAATGAAGCTACTCTAAATGAGGTACAAGTCTTTCTGTGGACATACTTTTTCATTTCTCTTAGGTAAATACAGGGGCTGAAATAGCTAGGTCATGGGGTATGTGTATATTTAACTATTTTTAGAAATTTCCCAACTGTTTTCAAAAGCGGTTGTGCCATTTTATATACCCATCAGCAATATGTGAGAGTTCTAGTGACTCCACAGCCTTATCATCACTTTGCATGGTGAGAATTTTTAATTTAAAAAATTCTGGCTGGGCACAATGACTCACTCCTATAATCCTAGCACTTTGGGAGGTTAAGGTGGGAGGATCACTTGAGGCCAGAAGTTCGAGACCAGCTTGGGCAATATAGTGAGACCCTGTTACTACAAAAGATAAAAAATAAAAAATCAGCTGGGTGCAGTGATGTGTGATATAGTCCTGGCTACTTGAGAGGCTAAGGCACGAGGATTTCTTGAGCCCAGGAATTTGAGGCTGACTAATTCCACTGAGTATACATTTGTGTCCTTATTTACCATCTCAATATCTTGTCTGGTGGACTGTCTATTCAAATCTTTTCCCCATTTTTTATAAATTTTTATTCTTTATATATTCAGGATATACATCTTTTATTAGATGTATTTGTAAATATTTGTAAATATTTCCTTCCAGTTTGTGGCTGGTCTTTTAATACCCTTGGCAGCATCTTTCAAAGAGCAGAAATACATAATTTTGATGAAGTTTGAATATCAAGTTTTTATTTGATGGATCATGCTTTTGGTGGTGTATCTGTATCTGTTAATATTTTTCTATCTCTAAATCAAAATTTTCTAATGTGTTTTTCTGTAGAAGTTTTGCACTTTAAGCTTTTTATTGTAATAAAAAGATATAACAAGTGATCTACCCTATTAATGCATTTTTAAGTGTACAGTACATTGTTGTTAACTATATGTGTATTGTGGTACAACAGTTCTCTAGTACTATTTTGAGTGAGTAAAACTCTATACCTATTGAACATGAACTCCCCATCCCTTCTCAGCCTGGAAGCCTCAATTCTACTCCTATGAGTTTGACTACTTTAGATACTTCATATGGGTAGAATTATGCAGTATCATGTGTCCTTCTATGACTGGCTTGTTTCACTTAGCATATCTTCAAGTTTAATCCATGTTGTTGCATTTGACAGGTTTTCCTTCATTTATAAGGCTAAACAGTATTCCATTGTATGCATATACCACATTTTCTTTATTCTTCAATGGACATGTAGGTTGTTTTCACCTCTTGGCTATTGTGACTAATGCTGCAATGAACATGGAAGTGCAAATATCTCTCCAAGATTCGGTTTCAAATTCTTTTGCAGAAATACTCAGGAGTTGAACTGCTAGGTCACATACATAGTAGTTATATTTGTATAATATAATATATATAATATTTTTGAGGAGCGTACATACTGTTTTCCACAGTGGCTGAACCACTTTATTTTTCCATCAACTGTGTAAAATTGTTTCAGTTTCTCCACATTTACACCACTTGTTTTGTTTTTACTTTAGATCCTGGCCATCCTAATATGTTTGATTTGATATCTCATAGTAGTTTTGAATTGCATTTCCCTGATGATTAGAAGTAAGAATCTTCTCATATACCCAATGGCCATTTTGATGTCTTCTTTGGAGAAATATCTGTTCAAGTTCCTTGCTCATTTTTTAGTTGGGTTATTTGGAGTTTTTGCTATTGAGTTGTAGGAGTTGCTGGTGTACTTTGCATATTAATCACTTATCAGATATATGATTTGGAAACATTTTCTCTAGTTTTATAGGTTGCCTTTTACTCTGTTGTTTCCTTTGCTATACATAAGCTTTTAAATTTATATAGTCCTACTTGGCTATTTTTATATTTTTTGCCTGTGCTGTTGGTGTCATATCCAGGAAATTATTGCCAAGATCAATGTTATAAAGCTTCCTCCTATGATTTCTTCTAGGAATTTTAGAGTTTCACATCTTATTTAAGTCTTTAAGCCATTTTGAATTATGTGCCTGGTGTCATATAAAGGTCCAATTTAATTCTTTGCATGTGGATATCTCATTTGTCCAGCACAATTTGTTAAAGAGATCATCCTTCCCCCACTGTATATTCTTGGCACCCTTGTCAAAAATTAGTAGACCCTATATGCATGAATTTATTCCTGAACTCTATTCTGTTTCATTGGTCTATGTGTCCATTTTTATACCAGTACTATACTATTTTGATTACTGTAGGTTTGCATTATGTTTTGAGGTCAAGAAGTATGATGCCTCCATCTTTGTATTTTTTCCTCAACATTGTTTGGTTACTTGGGGTCCTTTGTGGTTACATCTAAATTTTAAGCTTGTTTTTTCACATGATCTGGGATGCAAAAGCCTCTTACCTGATTTCTGGATTTACCATAAAGGGAATTGGTCCATGTATTGTTGAGTCAATGTCTCTGTGGGGAGAGAGAGATAGTCAGGGGCTTCCTATTCCACTATCTTGCTGATGTTATTGTTTTAAGTTTTTGCATTTATTCCTACAACCCATGAGTTAGTTTTTAAAAAATGCAATTAGATACACAGGGAAGTTGTTGTTGTTGTTATTCTTTATCTTCATATGGATAGTCAATTGTTTAAGAGATTATCAATTGTCCACTGAAAACAGCATTTAAAAATCACTATTTGTGTAAGAGATTATCCTTTCTCTACTGAATTGCTGTTGTATTTTTTTTTGCTAAACTTAAGTATGGGTCTATTTATGTACTCTTTGTTCCACTGATCGATTAGTATGTCTTACTACAATATAACACTCTCTTGATTACTATAGTTTTATGATATTTATTGAAGTCAAGGAATATAAATTCCATAGATTTGTTATTTTTTGTCAAAGGAGTATTGGCTTTCCTAGGCCTTTTTTATTTACATATGAATTTTAATGCTGGTATGTCAGTTTCTACTTTGATTGGGATTATGATGACTCTGTAGATCAATTTTGATGAGTTGACATCTCATTACTATTGTGCCTTTGAACTGTTAACACAGTGTAGCTCTCCACTTATTCAAGTCATCTTTGATTTCTCTCAAGAATTCAGTGCACAATTTTGGCACAATTTTGTCAGATTTATTCCTAAGTATTTCATATTTATTATATTATTGTAAATTTTTAAAATAATTAATTTCTTACTGTTCCTTGCTAATATGTAGAAATACAATTGATTTGTGTTTATGATCTTATATCTTACAATTTTTTCAGCTGACTTATTAGTTCTAGGAGCTTTATTTTTGTAGATTCAATAGAATTTTTTACACTGTTTTTAAAATAATGTCTTTGGTTTTGGTATCAGAGGAATACTGTCCTCATAGAAAGTTTGGAAATATTCTTTCCTCTTAAAATTTATGGAAGAGTTTTTGTAGGATAGATATTATTCCATTCACAAATTAGAATTCCCCATAAAGCCAAATAGATCTGGAGTCTTCTGTGTAGGAAAGTTTTAAACTACAAATTCAATCATAGATATTAAGTACTCATGTTATCTATTTCTTTGTTTGTGATCTTTTGTAGTTTGTGTCCTTAAATGAATTTTTCTATTTTCTATTTCATCTAACATTGGATATTTTACCTTGTACAGTGATGGATATTTTGTGTTCCCATGGATATTCTTGAGCTCTCTTCTGGAATTCAGTTAGGTTACTTGAAGTTTGATCCTTTTGAATCTGGGCTTTATGCTTCTTTTTGGGGCTATAGCATTGTTTAGCACTAATTTTGCTCAATCTGTGATACAAATCTCTTCTACAATTCTCTCTGATGTTCTATGAATTATTGAGATTTCTAATATGACTGCTATAAGCAGAAACTCTTCTTGATCTTGTTTGAGTTGTGGTTATTTTTCCATTTATTCTTTTCAAATGGCTCTTTTTCCAGGCCTAAATAATTTTTTTACACAATTGTGCTCATTACTACTTAGCTTACAATGCAATAGCAACTTCCGCAGATCTCTGAAGCATGCATATATTCTCTCTCTCCCTCTTTCAATGAATCTCTTTTTTTTCCAGTGCTCAGCCCCAGGAACTCTAGCCACCTTGACCTTCCTGGGCTCCTAGCTCTATCTCTGCAACTCAGAGACGTTGCTGGTACCTGGGTTCCCCTCCCTTGCACTATAGCTGGAAATCTCTCTCCAAACAGTAAAGTTACCATCGTTGGAGTTGTCTTGTTTATTTTCTATCTCTTTGTGGCTACTGCTCTATGTTGCCTGATGTACCAAATATTTAAAACTATTGTTTCATGTATTTGTCCAATTCTTTGTTTCAGGCAAGAGGTTACATCTAGGCCCTGTTACTCCATCTTTTCCAGAAGCAGAAATCAGCATAAGAATTTCTAATAATATATTTGTTCTGTAACTATTTATATGCATTCTGTAAGTGAACTTCCATACAGAAGTATGGACATAAGAACAACTATTTTAATTGAGGTGGAAGTTGGGCTCTATATACTCTCTCCCTTGACAAATATTCTTCTCATTTTTATAAACTTTGAGGCTTCTTTGTGTGATTTTTAAGCTTGTAATTAGGTCTGATTCAATAATCTGATGTGATAAAGCAAAATTCTCCATATTGTATCTCTAGCATGTTTTTCCAAACTTCTTTTTCATTGTTACTTTCTAAGCCTTATATTTCTGCCAATGAAACTACATTATGTTCATTGTATTATTAAGTTCTACCCTTTCGTATGTCTGTATGCTTTTATATTGTTCCCTACACTTGAAATATTTTCTACCATTTCCACATGGCAATATATTGCAACACTAAGCTCAAAGAGCGCTTCCTAACCAAATCTTTCATAAAAATGCTTGTTTAAATAATTTCTACTGTTAGAATTTCATAGTATCAGTCTATGTTTTCTTATCCTACTTTGTATTTTCTATGGCATCTGAGTGCAATTGTGAATCATCACTCTTTGTGTCTAATATCTGTAATATTTGTCATATAGGTAGTTAGTACCAAATATATTTGAATTAATAAATATACTTTAATGTATAAGGTGGTTATATAATGTCTTTTTCTTTTTCTATGCACAATATTAGCTAACATTTATATAGCACTCATTGCATGTCAGATATAATTATAAATGTTTTATCTGTATTTACTTATCAAAATAGCCTTGTGATGTAGAAATTAATATATTGATTTTGTAAATGGCAAATGTTAAGTAACTTCACCAAGTTACTTTAAGTAGTGTTGCTGGGATTGGAACCAAGGCAGTCTAATTCTAGAGGCTATTCTATTAATCTCTGTGCTAAGTGCCTCTTAGATAAAAAATTAATACTTAATTTCCTATAGTATTAATTTGTTATTTTATGTATGCTTATCTTTTTTTACATATAGTTATTAAGCTGTTTGTGGACAGAACCACATTATATACTTTTAGATACCTTCCAATCCATCCTGGACTGCAGCATAATTAATTGAACATAGAGATATTCAGTTTAAAAACTTTTTTATTTATTTATTTTATTTATTTATTTTTTAATTATACTTTAAGTTTTAGGGTACATGTGCATAACGTGCAGGTTTGTTACATATGTATACATGTGCCATGTTGGTGTGCTGCACCCACTAACTCGTCATTTACATTAGGTATATCTCTTAATGCTATCCTTCCCCTTGCTCCCCACCCCACAACAGGCCCCGGTGTGTGATGTTCCCCTTCCTGTGTCCATGTGTTCTCATCGTACAGTTCCCACCTATGAGTGAGAACATGGGGTGTTTGGTTTTTTTGTCCTTGCAATAGTTTGCTGAGAATGATGGTTTCCAGCTTCATCCATGTCCCTACAAAGGACATGAACTCATCATTTTTTATGGCTGCATAGTATTCCATGGTGTATTTGTGCCACATTTTCTTAATCCAGTCTATCATTGTTGGACATTTGGGTTGGTTCCAAGTCTTTGCTATTGTGAATAGTGCCGCAATAAACATACTCGTGCATGTGTCTTTATAGTAGCATGATTTATAATCCTTTGAGTATATACTCAGTAATGGGATGGCTGGGTCAAATGGTATTTCTAGTTCTAGATCCCTGAGGAATCACCACACTGACTTCCACAATGGTTGAACTAGTTTACAGTCCCACCAACAGTGTAAAAGTGTTCCTATTTCTCCACATCCTCTCCAGCACCTGTTGTTTCCTGACTTTTTAATGATCGCCATTCTAACTGGTGTGAGATAGTATCTCACTGTGGTTTTGATTTGCATTTCTCTGATGGCCAGTGATGATGAGCATTTTTTCATGTGTTTTTTGGCTGCATAAATGTCTTCTTTTGAGAAGTGTCTGTTCATATCCTTTGCCCACTTGTTGATGGGGTTGTTTTTTCTTGTAAATTTGTTTGAGTTCATTGTAGATTCTGGGTATTAGCCCTTTGTCAGATGAGTAGATTGCAAAAATGTTCTCCCATTCTGTAGGTTGCCTGTTCACTCTGATGGTAGTTTCTTTTGGTGTGCAGAAGCTCTTTAGTTTAATTAGATCCCATTTGTCAATTTTGGCTTTTGTTACCATTGCTTTTGATGTTTTAGACATGAAGTCCTTGCCCATGCCTATGTCCTGAATGGTATTGCCTAGGTTTTCTTCTAGGGTTTTTATGGTTTTAGGTCTAACATTTAAGTCTTTAATCCATCTTGAGTTAATTTTTGTATAAGGTATAAGGAAGGGATCCAGTTTCAGCTTTCTACATATGGCTAGCCAGTTTTCCCAGCACCATTTATTAAATAGGGAATCCTTTCCCCATTGCTTGTTTTTCTCAGGTTTGTCAAAGATCAGATGGTTGTAGATATGCAGCATTATTCCTGAGGGCTCTGTTCTGTTCCATTGATCTATATCTCTGTTTTGGTACCAGTACCATGCTGTTTTGGTTACTGTAGCCTTGTAGTATAGTTTGAAGTCAGGTAGCGTGATGCCTCCAGCTTTGTTCTTTTGGCTTAGGATTGACTTGGCAATGCGGGCTCTTTTTTGGTTCCGTATGAACTTTAAAGTAGTTTTTTCCAATTCATTGAAGAAAGTCATTGGTTGCTTGATGGGGATGGCATTAAATCTATAAATTACCTTGGGCAGTATGGCCATTTTCACGATATTGATTCTTCCTACCCATGAGCATGGAACGTTCTTCCATTGGTTTGTATCCTCTTTTATTTCATTGAGCAGTGGTTTGTAAAAAACTGTTTTATTCATTAATAATTCTTCCTCTAATCATTTACTAATAACTTCTTATCCACTTATAAAAGCAATGTAGAATTACTTATAATAGCATATACAACTGCTTTCCCCAACAAAACTATAAAACAATATGTAGTAAATATTGTTGAGTTTGCCTAGACTTTTTCTCCTCTTAACTTCCTAATGGCATTGCTGTTTCAGTTCCTGGAATTATCTATTCCACATTGTATCCACACTAGCGAGATTAAATCAGGTTCCTGTAACCACAAGTCAGTCATGGGACCCAAGCTTTTGCAACTTCATTTCCCTCTGACCAGACTGTCCTTCTTCCTAGATTATTGTTGTGATTCCTATTTTCAAGGCTGTAGAGTTGCCTTGGTTCCTGCCTCCCACCAAGCTTTATTCTCTGAACTCTCGATATTTCTGATGATTTTGCTTTTTGTGCAAATTAGCCAATTTGCACGAGATTGGAACAATTGTGCAAACAATTATGCAGTTGTGCAAACAGTTGTGCAAACAATTGTTTGTACAAAATTGGAACAAACAATTATAACTGACCTACAAGGATACAAGGGCAGAAATTAGAGGAGGCAGTAATGACATACTTCTTAATCTCAGAAAACCTAGACTGGAACAAATCAGGCAAAATTACAAAACATAAAAAAGCTTAGCTTTGAATTTTCTGAACACCAACATAAAAAACCCAAAGTTTCATAACTCTTTAAATTATAGGAAAGGGGATCAGATAAAATCATTGGGAGAGACCTCCTCCTTTTTTGCTTCGAACATTGAGTAAAACATGAAATGTCAGAATTTGTATGTAGACAATGAGCAATATAATGGCAGTACCTTCAGTAGCAGTTTCATCAAATTACTGCAGAGCGTTTCTTCATAGAACCATTTATTACATCAGCCCTCAATAAAAACTGAGGACATAAGGCTAAATCAAGTGCTGTGAAGACATTTCTACAATTGATTGATTTCCAATTACAGCATAAACCTGAGGAAAGCATGACAGACTTCCATGTGTCAGAACTGACACTTTTATCTCTGAAGTGCACACTGCAGGGAGAGAAAAACCTGAAAAAAAAAAGATTTTAAATACATTACGTTGTGAAATTATAGTTAAATATTAAAATTAGGTGCCTTTTCCCATTTTCCATAACATAATACTAAATGTAATTACTTCTATATTACTTTAACTACAAATATTTTATTGATGCATATAGATTTACGAGGATGTTTAGGGAGAAGCCATCTCAGTTAAACAGGAAAGAGTTCTTAATCTTTAAAATCTTAATTATAATCAGAAGGAAGCAAAAATCTTTAACTACTTACCATTTTGTAAACTCTTGTAACTTAATTTGTGAAATTCTCTATTTCTACTTTATATCATTTTAAAAAGAAATCTAATTAGAGATTTTTATCTAAAACACCTTAGACAAGAATTCCCAAACGAGACGCAAACAGAAAACTACGCAGGAAGGTAAACTCTCATTGTAATAAGGAAACAAAATAAAAAGTATGCAAAAGTGTCAGTGAGACCACAACGGGCTTCTACAATTACACTCAGGAGGGAGATGGTGGCTTATGTATTGTCTCCTTTTTTAAACAAATGAGAAGGGGAATAAAATGCAGAATAATCAAAATGGTTGACACACAGCTCTTTGAAAATAGGTTTCCAATTTGCGCAAATGAAGAAATAACATTTTCTCTAAAGGCACATGAGGAAATACAAGTAATGAAGCAGTAGGCAAAATAAAATAGAAAATGTGAATGAAACAAAATGGCTTGTGTTTGAGGTATTGAAATCAACTAGGCTGATTTAATAACTTATTTCGGGGAAGCCAAATGGAATTGGAAAACAACAGAACTATTTCAAAAATTTGCCCACTTTTTAAAAGAAAGCAAGGAAGAACTATGAATTCTACCTAAGTATTTATTACTAACCAATTCTGAAAAGTAATAAAATGAGATGACAGAAGGAAAGTGTACTGCTGCTAATAAAGAGAAAATAAAAAATGATAATGACTGGTGGCAATTATTTATTCCAGTTTTAAACATGCCTTATGCTCATGATCATATGTCATCATATGATCACTCATGGCCTCCAAAGCCCGAAATATTTACTATCTAGTCCTTTATAGAAAAAGTTTAGACTGGCAGTTAGCATTTGAATTATCTGCCCTTTAGTTATTTCATCCATGTGAGAAATGGAATAAAATCCATTAGAAGAAATTATTGTAAAGTACTTGACAATATTGGCATCTAATACACATTTGTCATGACAATGAGCAGCTTAGTAGTAGAAAAATGTCTTTTCAATTGGTTTGTTGCTGAAGGAATGTAGATACCTCTTGTTTTATAGTTTAAGTTCCAAAGTTTAATGTAGAGTAATAGTATTTTATTCCTCTCCTTTCTCGGTGATCTCAGGAGCATTTCCAAGTATTAACTAAGCCTCATGGCAAATATCATCCCCCTTTTACAAATACAAAAATTATAGCAGTGAGAATTTAAATTAGTTATTTAGGAGGATGTGGTAAAATGATAGAGGAAGTGGAAATAAAATTATCCTCATGAGTCAGTGCATTACTTCTTTGATTATTCTCCAGCTCTAGCACACAGATAAAATAATTTTATTCTCCAGCTCTAGCACACAGATAAAATAATTTTAGAATTGTTTCCATTTATTTTTCCTTCTCCTGTGATAAGGGTGGAAAGAATATTTACTGGGAAAGTTGTGACTGTTTCACCCATTACAATCAATAAAACTAATCTACGAAAGAAAACTTGACCAACAATTCATTCATTCTTAATCTTCCCTAAAATGTGTGAGTCTAGTTAGGACCAATTTTTTTTTTAAAAAACGTAGTTTTTGAGGAAATTGAAATGACCTGAAACAGAATAAAGAAAGATTTTAACAAATCTTGAAATGCGGTAAAACTTCTCTTTCATTTCTTACTGAAATGTCAGGACCCTGGTTGAACCAAAGAAAACATTTATGTATATTGGGTTGTGGGGCAAGGAGAAAGGATTTCTTAATTTTTATTTCATTCTATAAGAGTAGAGTGAGGCCACCAAATCACTAGGATGAAAGAAGGAAGAGCCTGGAGGATTATGTTTCTTCTTGAGCCTGAAGCACATTATCTTTCAAAATCTGAAATTCTGCTCCTTTGTCAAAGCACAGTTCAGAGGCTGAGCCCAGCATAAAGTGTTCTGCTTTAGAAGGCTTATTATACCTTCCTCTATGCTCCCTTAAAATTCTGTTGAACCTCTATCTCAGTGGCTCACAGAGTCTGGTCCCTGGATCAACAACATCAGCATCACTTGAAAACTTGCTAGAAATGCAAATTTTCAAACAGCCACTTGTCCACCCCACAGTCCACTGAGTCAGAAACTCAGGGGATGGAGTCCAATAATCTGTTAGCAAGTCCTTCAAGTGATTCTAATGCCCACTAAAGTTTGAGAACCATGGCTACCACAATTTGTATTTCATCTTGTATTTTGTTATAGTTTGCATTTTACTCCAAGGGCTCTCCAAGACTGCAGGTGTGTCTTATTCATTTTTTAGAATGAATAAGACATTCTAAAAATGGAATGATTCGATTTTTAGAATCCTGCATTCCTCATATTGCTAAGACCATGGAGTATTTTGCACTCAGTAGTATTTTGCACTCATAGTATTTTGCACTCAGTAGTATTTTGCACTCATAGTATTTTGCACTCAGTAGTAACTCAATGAATGCTGTTAAACTGATATCACACTTGAATTTGTCCTCTCTGTTAGTATATAATATTAATAGTAGTTGTGAAATATATACCATTTGATAATTTTCCTAGTATTTGAGAAAATAATGTTCTATATTTTCTCTTGATCATATGAATCCTCAGAAAGTAATGCAATTTTTCACAGTCTGGTTTTCCTTGTACGATCCAGAGAAGGTTCCTCTATGATTCTGCCATGTGCTGCTTATCTTGGTGAAAGTGTAATGATTAAGAATACAAACTCTGAAACCAGACTAACAGGAATTGTATCCCAGCTTTGTCACTTTTTCTCTGGGCTTGTTCAAGTTACTTAACCTTTTTATGCCTGAGTTTCTGTCTGAAAAATAAGGTATAATGTCCACTTTGTTAAGTTGCTATGAATTTTAAAAATAAACTTAAAAATAAACAATAAAAAACTTGTCAAATAATTAGTAAATATTTGCTGTTATGTATTAGTTTTATTATTATTAACTTGAAGAAAGAACACATGGAAATTTATTACTGTGAGTAATCATAATGAGCTCAACTAGTTATTCTAAAAGTAGCACGTAATTTCTATACTATGAAAGAACATAATGTTTCTATACTAGGAAAAATATATCTGGACAACTGTTTATTTTCTAAATTGTCCAATTGAGAAAATTACTTCTTTCTAAAAAAAACTGAGTTGTTACAAATACCCTTATGAAGAGACAGCATGCTACCAGAAGAAGAACAGTAATCTTGGAATCAGAAGGACTGAGTTAGAGCCCTACTTCTATTCTGATCATAGTTAGTTTTTTATTTTAGGTGATAAATACAAGGTACAAGTTACTTAGCAAAACTGAACTTCAATTTTCCACCCTTGTAAAAATAAAAGCAGTAATACCTTATGAACCAGTTAATCTCATAGTTGTTATAAGAAACAAAAAATAATTACCATGAAAATGCATCATAAAATATAAAGTGCTGCATAAATACAAGGTGTCTTGTTGCTGTTATTATTATTATAAAATTGAACTACTCTGCTACTCATTATTTGTTAATGTGTTCTCTTGTGTTGCATGGACATGGTTTATTGTTGGTGGTTCAAGTTGAGAGCAAGTGGAGTAGTATTCTTCATGATGTAGTCACATCCCTTAAGAACTAGGTTCAGAATTTTGAAACATTTCACACTGGCTAATAAAACACTATTGGGCACAAATGACTTCTGCTCTGACAGCTGACCCTGCTTGGATTTAAATTGGTGTCCATGAGGCATAAGACATTGCAGTATATCATGCAGGGCCATCAGATGCTTTGCCTTTGAAGACAAACGTATTTTCTAGCCTACCGTCACTATAGTTCTAGTTAATCAGTTCCCTGGTGCTTCTCTTTATGACTCCAGGCTGTTCAGTAGTTCTGTGGTAAAACTACATTCTAACAGGGCCTTTGATTTTATTTGAAGTTTTCATGCTTTTGCTTGAGTTTTCTATGTCTTAATATTTATGAATGGTGCCCCAAACTTGATGGTAGTTTTAGAATCAACCTAGAAATCTCCTACTATCTCTGATATGGCTGGTTTTCTAAATGAAATCCTTCCCTTTGATTACTTTTGAAGTTAAATTAACAGAATATAATACACACATCTCAGATTTGGAGATTCTCTTGCTCTGTAAATTTAGAACCAGCCTGAGCTTCCATGAAGCATGGGGCCCATTTCTCCCTCCCTACATGGGACAGCAGTATTCCTGCAGTGGAGTGTGTGCCAGCCACACACTCCACTCGTTTTGGGTGAGAAAAAAGGTATTCTGCCCTGAAGTCATTTCAGTTGTAGCTGTAGGACAGGCATTTTCCAGGGACTTCAGTTACATTGTGGTCTGGAGATAAAGGACAATGTCTATCTGAACTGAAAGTCACGAACCCTGGAAGAGGAGTATGATGAGAAGAGGATCACTTTCTTGCCTGCCAAGGATATGAGGCTGCTGCAGCCCCCTTCCCACTGTCTGTGGAGACCTCAGCTCATCTGACTATGAGTTCCCCCCTGTAGTGCCCATCAGGACAGGTGCTTCTGCTCCTCTTTTGGGTAGCTGAGGGCAAGCTGGCTTTTACTCATAAACATCACCTACTAGACGGCAGATCAAACCACACCACCAAATAAAAAAGCCTGCTGACAGAGGGCATAGTGATAAGGAAGAAGATAAGCTCCCTGAGACCTCCATACTTCTAGCCCTGAAGAAGAGAATGAATCTGCTCATATTCTGAATACATTGCTACTACAATTAACATTTGAGAAAGCCACTACACAAAAGCTATCTATAACCAAGGAACTTCTACAGAGCCTTGGCCCCCTGAAAGAACCTGTAATCAAAACAAAACAATCATACACAACATACATTACAGCACACCCTCAAGAGGAGAAAAGAATCCCATCAAAATGAAAGTAAAATAAAAAATAAGAAGTAACAGCTTATTCAGATGAGAAGGAATCAGTGCAAGAATTCCAGCATTAGAAAAAAATAGAGTGTTTTGATACCCCCAAAGAATCGCATTTGCTCTCTAGCAATTGATATTAACCAAAATGAAAATTTTGCAGTGACAGATAATTCAAAATATGAATTGTAATGAATCTCAGTGAGATCTAAAAGAAAGTTGAAAACTAACACAAATAAGAAAAATAATTCAGAATATAAATGAAACATTTACTAAAGGGATACACTTAAAACAAATCTTCTGGAAATAAACTATTTATTATTTATTTATTGAAGGAATTGCAAAATATAGTTGACAGATGCTAGACTGAGCAGAAGAAAAATTTCAGAACTTGAAGACTGTACTTTCAATTAACTCAGTCAGATGACAATAAAGAAAAAAGAAGTTAAAACTAAACAAAGGATTCAGGAAATAGGGCATTATGTAAAGCAACCAAACCTATGAATTATAGATATTCTGAGGGGGAAGAAGAAAAAGTAAAATGCTTGGAAAACATATTTAACAGAATAATTCAGGAAAGCCTCCCTGGTCTAGCTAAAGAATTGGACATTCAGATACATGAAGCTCAGAAAATGCCTGGGAGGTACTCTGCAAGATGAACCTCATCGAAGCATGTAGTCATGAGACTATTCAAAGTCAATGTGAAAGTAAAAATCATAAAAGCAGCAAGAGAGACACACTTAATTACTTATAAAGGAAATCCTATCAGATTAACAGCAGACTTCTCGGCAGAAACGTTATAAACTGGAAGAGAGTGGGGGCCTATTTTCATTTTTCTTAAAGAAAAAAAATACATCAGCCATGAATTTTATATTCTGCTAAACCAAGCTTCATAAATGATGGAGAAATGAACTCTTTCCCAGACAAGCAAACACTGAGGAAATTCATCACCACTAGACTTGTCCTGCAAGAAATGCTCAAAGGAGTTCTAAACATGAAAATGAAAGAATGATACTAGCAATCATAAAAGTACGTGAAAGAACAAGGTTCACAGATCCCATAAAGCAATTACAAAATTAAGAGTACAAAAGAAGTAGGTAGCAATTCATATTACGACAGGAACAAAACCTCATATATCAATATTAACTTTCAATGTAAATGGTCTAAATGCTCCACTTAAAAGACAAAGAATTGCAAATTGGATTAAAAAAAAAAAAACAAGATCCAACCCCACACTGCCTATAGTAAACCCACCTAACAGGTAAAGACATCCACAGACTCAGAGTATAGGTGTGAAAAAAGTTATACCATAGAAATGGAAACTAAAAGTGAGCAGTAATAGCTATGCTAATATCAGATAAAACAGATTTTAAATTAAAAAAACAGTTAAAAAAAGACAAGGTCATTATATGATAAAGAGTTGTAGTCAACAAGAACATACATAACAATCCTGAATATATATGCACCCAACACCAGAACACCAAGATTCATAAAACAAATACTACAATCTCACAAAAAGAGATAGAAAGCAATACAATAATAGTGGGAGACTTCAACACTCCACTGGCAGCATTAGATAAATCACTGAGAGAGACAATTGACAAAGAAACTCTGACTGAAATTGGACTCTAGACAAAATAAACCTAATAGACTATTACAGATCATTTTACCCAACAATTGCAGAATATACATTTTTCTAATCTACTCATGAAACATTCTCCAAAATAGACCATAAGCTTGGCCATAAAGCATCTTAATACATTAAGAAAATTCAAAGTCATATTGCATATCTTCTTAGACTACAATCGAATAAAATTAAAAATTAATATTAAGAGGAACTCTTAAAACTATACAAGTACATAGAAACGTAACAACCTGCTCTTGAATTATCTTTAGGTAAATGATGAAATTAAGGCAGAAATTAAAACAAAATGAAACAAATGAAAATAGGGCGACAACACACCAAAACTTCTGGGATACAGCAAAAGCAGTGCTAAGAGAAAAGTTTATAGCATTAAATGCCTACATGAAAAAGATCTCAAATTAACAACCTAATGCTGCACCTCAATGAACTAGAAAAACAAGAATAAACCAAACAGAATGCTAGCACAAGCAAAGAAATAACAAAGATTAGATCAGAGCAAAATTATATTGAGAATAAAAAATGATACAAAGGATCAATGAAAGAAAAGTTTGTTCTTTGAAAAGATGAGTAAAATTTGTAGACCTCTATTTGGATCACCAAGAAAAAAAACGAAGAACATTTAAATAGGCACAGTAAGAAATAATAAAGGCGAGATTACCACTGATACCACAGAAATACAAAAGATTATCACAGACTACTATAAGCATCTCTATATGCAGAAACTAGAAAAGCTAGAAAAAAAGGATGAATTCCTGGAAACATACTACCTCCAAAGATTAAACCATGAAGAAATTCTTAACAGACCAATAATGAGTAATGACATTGAATCAGTAATAAAAATCTCTCAATTAAAGAAAGCCCAGGGCCAAATGGATTCACAGCCACATTTTACCAGATGTACAAGGACTGGCGCCAATTTTGCTGGAGTTGGTCCAGAAAATTGAGGAAGAGGGATTCCTCCCTTATTCTATGAAACCAGTATTACCCTGATATTAAAATCAAGCAAGGGGACAACAAAAAAGAAAATTACAGGCCAATATATCTGATAAACATAGACGCAAAAGTCCTCAACCAAATACTAGCAAACAAATTCCAACAGCACATCAAATAGATAATTCACCATGATCAGGTGTGTTTTATCCTAGGGATGCAATGATAGTTCAGCATACACAAATCAATAAATGTGATTCACTACGTAAGTGGAAGTAAAACAAAAACCATGTGATCATCTCAATAGATGCAGGAAAAACATTTGAGAAAATTCAGCATCCCTTCATGATAAAAACCTTCAACAAAGGCATCAAAGGAACATATCTGAAAATAATAAAAGTCACATATGACAAACCCACAGCCAGAATCATATTAAATGGGGAAAAGCAGAAAACATTTCTCCTAAGAACTGGAACAAGAGAAGGATGCCACTTTCACCATTCCTATTCAATATAGTACTAGAAACCCTAGCCAGAGAAATCATTCAAGATAAAGAAAAAAAAAAAAAGGCATCTAAACTAAGAAAGAGGAAATCAAATTATTTCTGTTCACTAGTAAGATAATCTTACACCTAGAAAATTTTAAAGACTCTGTCAGAGGACACCCAGATTTGATAAATGACTTTAGTAAAGTTTTAGGATACAAAGTCAAGGTACAAAAATCAGTAGCATTTCTATACACCAACAAGGTGAAAGCTGTGAACTAAACCAAGAACTCAATACCATTTACAATAGCCACACAAAATAATAAAATACCTAGGAATACGTTTAACCAAGGAGGTGAAAGAGCTCTACAAGTGGAACTACAAAACAATAATAAAGAAGTCATAGATGACACAAATGAAAAAAAATCTCATGCTCATGAATTGGAAGAATCAATATCGTTAAAATGACAATACTGCCCATAACAATATACAGATTCGATGCAGTTCCTATTAAATTACTAACAATTTTTCACAGAATTAGACAAAAGCAATCCCAAAATTCATATGAAATCAAAACAGAGCCTGAATAGCCATGGAAACCTTAAGCAAAAAGAACAAAGCTGCAGGTGTCACATTACCTGACTTCAAACTATACTACAAGGCTATAATAACCAAAATAGCATGGTACTGGTACAAAAGTAGACATATAGATAAATGAAATAAAATATATACCCTAGAAATAAATCCACATACCTACAACCAAGTGATATTTAACAAAGTTGGCAAAAATATATTCTAGAGAAAGGACAACCTATTCAATAAATGGTGCTGGAAAAATTGGATAGCCATATGCAGAAGAATGAAACTGGACCTCTGTCTCTCACTATATACATAATTAACTAAGATGAATTAAAGGTTTAAATGTAAGACCTGAAACTAGAAAAATTCTGGAAGAAATTCTAGAAAAACCTCTTCTGAACATTGGCCTATGCAAAGAATTTATGACTAAGACCTCAAAAGCAAATGCACCAAAAACAAAAAAAGACAAATGGGACTTAATTAAGCTAAAAACTTCTGCACAACAAAAGAAACTATCAACACAGTAAAGAGACAACCTACAGAATGGGAGAAGATATTTGCAATGTATGTTATCTGACAAAGGGCTAATATGCAGAATCTATAGGGAACTCAAACAACTCAACACCAACAAAAATAACCCCATTACAAAGTGGGCAAATAACGTGAACAAACACTTCTCAAAAGAACACATACAAGAAGCCCAAAAACATATGGAAAAATGTTCAACATCAGTAATCATAAGAGAAATGCACATTGAAATCACAATGAGATGCCATCTCAAACCAATCAGAATGGCTTTTATTAAAAAGTCAAAAAACGACCAGTGCTGGTGAGGATGTGAAGAAAAGGGAATGCTTATACACTGCTAGTGGCAGTGTAAATTAGTACAACCTCTTGGAAAACAGTATAAAAATTTCTCAAAAAATTGAAACTAAAACTGCCATTTGAACCAGCAACCCCACTTCTGGGTATATAACCAAAGGAAAAGAAATCTTTATATCAAAAGTACAACTGCATTGTAGTTTATCACAGCACTATTCTCAAAAGCAAAGTCACAGAATCAACCTAGGTGTCCATCAATGGATGATTGGATAAAGAAATGATGATATATATACATTATGTAATACTACTGAGTCATAAAAAAGAATGAAATCATGTATTTTGCAGCAACACAGATGGAGCTGGAAGCCATTATTTTATGTGAGATAACTCAGAAACAGAAATCAAATACTCATTTATAAGTGGGAGATAAAAAATGGGTACACGTGTACATACAGAGGGGAATGACACACACTGGAGACTCCAAAGGGGAGGGCAGAAGCAGAGTAAGGGTTGAAAAATTATCTATTGGGGGCCGGGCGCAGTGGGTCACGCTATGTAATCCCAGCACTTTGGGAGGCCAAGGTGAGTGGATCACGAGGTCAAGATTGAGACCATCCTGGCTAACACGGTGAAACCCCGTCTCTACTAAAAATACAAAAAAAATTAGCCGGGCGTGGTGGCGGGCGCCTGTAGTCCCAGCTACTTGGGGGCCTGAGGCTGGAGAATGGTGTGAACCTGGGAGGCGGAGCTTGCAGTGAGCTGAGATCGCGCCACTGCACTCCAAGCCTGGGCGACAAAGCGAGACTGTCTCAAAGAAAAATTATCTATTGGGTACACTGTTCACTAATTGAGTGATGGGTACACCAAAAGCCCATACCTCACCACTACACAGTATATCCATATAACAAACCTGCCTACGTACCCCCTGATTCTTTTTTTTTTTTTTTTAAAGAATGACTAAGTTTTTTGGTGTGAGCCATAGGAACGATGATAGTACCATTCCTTGAGAAGGAGAATAGTCATGAGGAGGATGTCTGAGGAGAGAATAAATAATTAATTTTGGTTATAATACATATGAGTTGGCTATTGTATATAGAACATGTGCAACTAATGCAACTGTTATTTTATTTACAGAAATCTATAGTTCAGGAGATAAATCATTGCTTAGTATACAAATATTGAGTTTTCATTGAACACATATACTTAAGCCATGGGATTGGGTAATATAGAGATGGAGACAAGGATAGGGAGGGAGGAAGGGGAGAGAGACAGAAAGATGTACCTGGGTGAAGGGCTTAGATGCAGCAGCAAAGTCATTGAATGAACAAGGAAAGGAGCCAGGGTATAAGGAGAGTATTTGGATTTACACAGGATGAGGGACAGTGTGTTTTATTAGAATGGGAGAGAAAGGAGAACATTTACATATACATGCAGAAAGGCCAGCAGGCAGATTAGGCTGTGAGAAGATTATCTTTAACTGAGAGGGAGGAGGGGGCGTGGATATTGGCAGTTTGAATTGAGAGAGGTTCTGAAATAGCATTTTGGTTTGTGGGAGAACCAAATTACTTGACACATGCTGAGAAGTGATTTGAGATTTGTGCTTAAAAATATTAGATAAACTCGGTCAGGAGGGTTGAGTGCTTTCCTTCTGCCATTCTCTGATGCTCAGATGCAGGAATGGATTAGCCAGACAGTTGGATTTAGCCTGAACTCACATTCTGTCAAGTGGTTATCGTAGAGAAAGAAGAACAAGAAAGTGGAGGGGATATGAAAAGCAGTGATTAGCAATTATAGGGAACATTCTACTTTATCGTGTAATGTGAAAATGTATGATGTCCGTCAATATTCCTACACAGCACAATTTATAATATACCCAAAATGTCCCATCAATGCATAATCATTTTTGATGGGTGTCAAAGTCAACAGTCTCATTTTTTTCTAGGAGAACTCTTCCCACCTTCAAACATGTAGAATATACTACAATAAGTTGGGATTGCTTTTTCTGTGCTTACTTCAATAAACATTTATGGACTATCTTACTAGGTACCAGGAGCCTTTTCTCTACAATCAGTTTAACCAGTGACTTTTAAAACTGATTGTTCTTGATCAGGACAAAGTGTTTTTCTTCAGTGCAGAATCTGGCCCTGTGAAAAATCCAGAAGGCATGCATTGAGTGGAAACCATTGAGGAAAATGCTGTTACTGTCTTGGAAAAGAAAACTGCCCCATTAGACCCACCAGTGTTCTTTTTGGGTTGGTAGGTGCCCCTGCCTCTGTTTTTCCTTCTCAGGTGCAATGAATACTGTTCTGTGGTTGCTGCAGGAAAGCAAAACATACTAGAATAAATCAAATCCTTAGCAATAGACAAAGAGATTCACGTTCCTAGCAATTGATGTTAGGATAATGTGTGGCTGACTTCATAACATGGCGGCAGTCAGGCAGAATGTGCCAACTGTTATGAAATAAAATGTAATGAGCCAACTACAAAAATAGGTTTGAACACCACAATGTAAGGAAAACAGGAGGCTGAGAAGGGAGAGTGGCAGGGCCATTGGAAAGCCACACATTCGAGCTTCCATTAGACTTGGCTGAGGGTGGGGATGTGTTTGATGGTAGTAGTATGAACTATTTAAGGATAATTTAAGTCGACTCAGGTTTATTTAGGTGCTTCTTTTCCTTTACTAGCCTGCCATTATGAATAAGGATTCTAATATTTTAGAGGGTCTTTTGCTTTTATAACCAAAATTACTAACTCTTTTAGGCCACTAAGAAAACATTTAACTGATTAGTGTTGTTGAGGTGAAGCAAAACAGCCTTGAATGCCTGTTGACCAAAAAGAAACAGGGCTTTAGCTCCCTCTAAAAGTGATCTGAGATGTGGACAATCATTGTATTTACTTCAGTATTCCATTTGGCTAACGGCACAGCATGATATTTCACGGCCAGAAGATAGGAGGAAAAGTCTCTGCATAAAGAAGGCAATAAACAGCTAAGGAACTAGGAAGCTCTCCTTAATCTCCCTCTGGCAAACCAAGTAAGGTGGATTGTAAAAGCCTGACTTGAAGCCACACTGTTTTGAATGTAAAGACAAGGCTCAAATGTTCTTCATTCACTCCCAGGGAGCACTCAATCCAGTTGACTGTAACATAAGGAATTTAATAAAATAAAAGCAAGTTATCTAGTCAAACCTCCTGCTGCTTTTTTTATAATATCAAAATGAAAATAGGCTTAATTTGTTGTTGTAATCAAATTCATTACAACAGCCAAACATGTTTTATGCTGTTCCCCCCTTGGATATTGTATTGCTGCTGATAGTATGAATTGGAAGGGGGTAAAATTATTCGCTTGTTGAATGCAAATTAATTCATGGCACTGAGGTATCGTTCACCAAACCTCACAGGTGGCAATTTATAAAATAGTCATTTCAAAATGGAACCATAATGGCTAGGCTGAGTTTTTTCTTTATTTTAATTTATTTAATAAGGAGCATTTTATTTTTGTTTAATAAAGAGCTCACTAGACAACTTTATATGAAATCTTATTGTAAGTCCAACATAAGGAGCTGTTTATCCATGCTGTCCCTCTAAGTGCAAAAGGTTAGATTCCTAATTATCAGATAATTACAATATATGATGCTTTTCTGCTGCTATGTGGGCTTACCTAGGATGATAAAAGTGTATCCACTGCGCATGAGGCTGATAAATGAGACAAAGTGAGCACACAAGCAACTGAAGCTTAAAGAACACAGTAGATAACAGAAGAGTGGCAGATAAAAAGAGTTATGAGAGTTCAGATGAGTGAATTCAAGCTGTTCCTTAGCTCTATTAGTGTTACATTATCCCTTTTAGAGAATTTAATTTTTGCCACTTCCTACATGTACTTCCTACATGGTGTATATTTCTCATCTCTCATTTGCTTTTTTGAAGATTGTAATTAGCGAGGTTTCATTAAAAATAAGTGAAGAAGTAGAATTAATTCAGGCAATTAGGCTGGCTCATTGGGGCTGTGCTAAAGATAACGAACAAGCTGATACTTTTAGAAAACATAAGGGAAACATATATGCAGAATAGGGAGTGATTTGTACATGCTGTCTTCTAAACTTCCCGAATGATGACAGAGCAGGGGTTGGCTAAAAAATGTTAAGCATGAATAAGGTACTGACATACTGACAGATAGAAAATTACTTTTAGTACATAATAAAAACCATCTGTCAAGACAGAGAAGATTTAGAAGACTGAGAAAATGGGTGGGACATCTGCATAGATAGATGAATAAGTCACATTGTGTGTCTATAGAATGACATTGATGATTGTTACTTTATGCATTAGCTGATGTCCAGTTGAGGAAAGAGCAACCTCAAAATAAAACAGAGATACAGACTACAGCCAGCTTAGCATTCTGTGAGGTGAGTTCTTAACTTCTCTAGTCACTTGTCTAGGCATCCTGGGGAGACATTTGTTTGGACTTGCCACATTGTAGGGTGTGTGTGTGTGTGTGTGTGTGTGTGCGTGTGTGTATGTGTGTGTGTGTGTGTGTGTGTGTATGGTGGGAGATGGAATGTGGGTGTCTCTCCTTCAAGCCAATGAGTAAAATTAAAAGATCATCTGTCTGCCGCCTTCCTCCCCCTTCTTATATCCCTCTATTTTGTGTTGTGGTGGTGTTCTCTCGGTAAATAGAAATGTAGGACACTGATTTCAGAGGAGCCTTCCTTTGTCTTTGCTTCAGTTCTTAAGTAGTCTTGGGATAAAATAATCAATTATTTACCCTAAACAGGGCTTTTGAAAGTCAAAGCTCACACAGAATTTTAGGATTTGGATTAACAGAGGAAGAAGTGACCACAGAGTTGATTTGATGAGGAGAATAGAATAGTGTCTGTCAGCCAAGACAAAATGTAGCCAAGTTATCAGGAACCCATAGAGTACAGATGGTCTCTGACTTACCGTGGTTTGACTTAGGATTTTTTAACTTTACAATGGGCTTATTGGAATGTAACTCCATCAAAAGTCAATGACCTCCTTAGGACTTATAATGGGGTTATTGTTTCTACTGAATGTTATTGCATTCACATCCATAAAATTGAAAAAATAGTAAGTCAAACCATCCTAAATAGAGGATGGTTTGCTCTGTTGCCAGGATAAGGTGCATTTTCAACTTACAGTATTTTTTATTTACAATGGGCTTATTGGGACGAAACCCCATTGTAAATCAAGAAGCACTTATGCTTTGAATATGAAATAGAAATAATAGGTCTTTCTAACTCAACCTCCGAGTACTGCTATTCAATTGTAAGCCATCAGCACACTGTCAGAAGGAATTGCAAGCACAGTAGCCTTATCAGCTATATGGGAACATTTACTCAGTAGCTCATAATCTAATAATAATAATAATAATACCATATATATCTATGGAAATTTAAAATATAAACCAATCTTTCACATATATTATTTTATTATTTTGAACTATATAGTAAATTTATATGGCAGGAAAACTACAGCCACTATCCCCTGGTTACAACTCATAATCTGTATGAAACAATATCAGCCCATATTATATTGGACATCAATAACTAATTTATTGTCTTTGTGAATATATCTGTAGCACTGTATTTTGTAGGATTAGGAATGCCACATACTATTCTGAAAACCAAAGAGTGAAGACAGCAATTAAATCACACAGGAAAACAAAGCAATTAGAAAGAGAGCTAAAGTTAGAACTCAAAACTCTTACTCTTATTCTGATGTTTACAAGAAAGATGGTTTCCAATAATTATACAATGTAGAAGTATGAGCTTCTGTGTATACATGGTAGACTCTGACCATTTCTTTCTCAATTCAATATTTAACTACACATTAGCATAAGACACAAGTTAAAATTATCATTAACTTCCCAGTCAGTGTGTACATTCTTGTTTATAACTTTAAACTATTTCATTCTAAAAGAATAAAAAAGACCAGAGGCCGCAGCAAGATTTAACTGGACATATTTTTAGGTAAATGATGCATTCTATTTCAACATTTTTTGTTTTGTAATCAAAACTCCATATCAGCACTTAAAATATAGGGGTATTAGATGAATGGCATAGAACAGATAAATTATCCTCAGGTGCCCTTTCTGGCATCGTAAATGAGTCATTTTAGAAAGAACTTTTTATATCAAAGCTTTTACAAAGAGCTAGTTCAGGAAAACATTTGGTATTTATAATAACTAGTATTTCTAAAACTGCAAAGCCCACGTTATATTAAAAAAAATTCTCACTTCTCAGAAATTTGAAGAACCCCTAGAATGCTAAATGCAAAGCTATTTTAAATAGTGCAACAGACCAGCAGTGAGAAAAAGCTGTAGCATGTTTCAGGAGATAGGAGTGATTACAAGCTCTGGGCCTATCACTGTCTAGTTGTATAACCTTGAGCAGGAAATGATGTCTCTAAACCTCAACTTCTTCATCTGAAATAAAAAGGAGTAGGCTAGATAACATGTAAACACCATTTCAGCTTTAATAATCTCTGGCCATAAAACCTATATTTTATAGTATTACTTGGCAGATCAGAATCCTATAAAGTAATTTGATTCCCTCAGCAGCCTGTGGATATAAATAAGTTTATTTTAGCATTTCTGCTCACATTTCACTGAGCATTGTTTCTTTTACCTTTTCACAACAGACTTCAGTCCTCTGAAAAGTTCACCTTTGTATTTCTGGATGTTGCTAAGATGTCTTACATATGCCTGTGGATAAATCTCAGCCTGCCGAAGCTCTTCAAGCTTTGCTGTTGCTCTGATAGCCAATTGCCACCCTGTCCAGTTACTGTCTCCTGCAATTCCTAACCTGGAGACCCATGAGGGGCAAAAATCATGCTGTGTTTCTTGTAGGTGGGGTGTCACTGCATTAGAAGTAGTTTAGACACAACTTTTCCTCAGGAGGCTTTGGACTCACCCCATGGGGCCTGAGCTGTGAAGGCATCTTCATTTTCCTGTGTCTGTCTTTTATGGCCACAGAATCCATGCATAAATATTCCTCACTGGTTCCTTTTCCTCTTCCACAAATCAGTGTATGTAGATTCCTGAGAGGTTGCTGACCCCATAAAAGCAATCTGAATTTGGACCAAGTCAAGGCCTTCTCTGGTAGTTGTGTCTATTGGTGGGAACTAATATTTTAAAACAGTGGATACACCCCCTGCAACAAATTCTCTTCAGTCCTCCTAATAAAAGGGAGAAGCATCTAACATGAAGAAGCCTGCACTCAGATTAGAAGTATCTTGTTTTGGAGTCATGTGAATTTTCCTTGTTTTAGGGTCATGTTAATGAAAGAGGTTCTTTCATTTAAGATTTACTGTTAGGACACCCTAAATTTTATAATCATTATCTGTGGTATGGGGTTGCTGCCAGTAAGTAAGTGCTTATAAATGTGACTTCGATTTCAAAAAAGAGAATGTAAGCTTCTATAGCAGTCAGTAAGATGTTGTGGAAAGACTGAAATTTTCAGTCCGACATGTGGGATCAAATCTTGTCTGCACCACTACTGTAGAGAAAATTATTTATAGCTTGAACCTCCATTTTCTCACCCATCAAATGGAGATAATAATGCATAACTTGTAGAGCTTCTTTGAAAACCAAATGAGCCAACGCATGTAAAGTGCTCAGTACGGTAAGCTTTAACAAATGTGATATATCTGAAGGGACTCTCTCAATGGTTGGTGATATGGTTTGGCTCTGTGTCCCCAGTGAAATCTCATCTCAAATTGTAATCCACACGTGTCAAGGAAGGGACCTGGTGGGAAGTGATTGGATCATGGGGGTGGTTTCCCCTACGGTATTCTCATGATAGGAGCGAGTTCTCATGAGATTTGATGGTTTTGTAAGTGTTTGACAATTCCTCCTTCACACTCACACTCTCTCTTGCATGCCACCATGTAATTTGTGCCTGCCTCCCCTTCTCTGCCATGATCACAAGTTTTCTGAGGCCTCCCCAGCCATGCGGAATTGTGAGTCACTTAAACCTCTTTTCTTTATAAATTACCCTGTCTTTGGCAGTGTTTTATAGGAGTGTGAAAATGGACTAATACGGTTTTTTTTTTATTATTATTACTCCCTTGGTATACAGTATCTAGATGATCTAAATATATTATGTGACGTAGACAAAGTAAATTCACCTCTGTGGTCCTTAGTTTTCTCAGTGGGAAAATAGGAAGATCAGCACCAGTGATTTCTAAAGTTTCCTTGAGCTCTAAAATGAATTATCCTACAATTTAAATGTTTAATTCATTTATTTAATGATATTGCTTTTCTCTTTGATACCTGTCAAATTCACATTAAAACTATTATCACACTTCATTTATTTTCTAATAAATTTCTGACAACATGAATGAAACCTACAAGGATCTTACTGAGTTTTGTATTTAAGTCTACATAATTCTAAGTGGGATCTGAAGATATAAAATATTTGATTGTGGTTGCCATACATAAATGAGTCAACATATGAAGTTTCCAGGTGCTACTCATTTTTGTTGGAAGGTGATAATTAGCTTTATTATGTCTATCTAGCAACACACCATATGTTGTTTCCTCACATAGTTTCATCCCTCTGTGTATCCAGAAATCAACTGAAGCTAGAATCAATCATTTTCTATATGTGCCAGTTGGGTTTAGTTGTGCTTGAAGAGTTTAATTTTGAACATAAAAGGTGACAAAATAGCTTTGACAGCACTAGTTTGACATACATTTTTGTGGAATAGAACCACAACTCAGACCCCTTGAAAATCTGTATTTGTTGCAAAACTAACTAATGCTATTATTTTCCATTTCATTTGAAAAATGTTGAGCAAAATAAATTCCATCATGATATTTCATTGTATATGCATAAACAATGTGGGGATACTTTATCCTTTTTCTTTTCTAAATAAAATATTTAATTTCTGTCTTGGACAGTTGTTATCATCTTGCTCTTCTCTTTTGAAAACCTATTCATTATACCCTTGTGGGTTATGTTCTCTCTAGAGTTAATAATTTAAAATAATTTTTCTGCTTAACATTTTCTTCTGATCTCATGGTTGAAAGGCAACAATTTGAATTTTTCTGTTCAAAAAACAAGACTCATGGACTTCCCTTAAAAATAATACTTTTCATCGTTAGTACCATCTTTAAAAATCTTTAGCTATTTACACTTATGTAAAACCACGGAAACCAGAGTGTGAGGAATTGGTAATTTGTACTATTTTTAATTATTATCATGATTGTTGTATTAACTGTTTATAGTCCATATTAATAAAAATGAATGGAGTGGCAGTAACAAATCCAATGAATCTCTGACTGTTGAGACATGGTATTTTGGCCACAAAATTATCATCTTTATGCATTTCCAATGGACACTTCTCACTTGAATATTCTCCTTTTTTATTATTGTTGTTTTTCTACCATGAGATGGTTTCTTAGTACAAGTATCTGCCACATGGTTTCTAGTGTTTTCATGTATATAGTGACAATAGAAATCATGATCATGACCTGTGCCAGTATTCTTATTGCGACTTCCAAATATCTCTGTCATATTGCTTATTCAAGTTATACACTGATTCTACATTTGCTTTTTACCATCTACATGCAAGAGATTATTATTTAAAACACATATTTTTCTACTTTTGTTGGTAAAAATTAGAGAAATCAGAAAGTGGAAAAAATAAATATCACCCATAGCTTTATGTCCCTAATGTAGCCACTATTAATATTCACTCTTGAGCAATGTGACTTGTTGGCTTTTGTATAATTAGTGTGGTGCTTCCTTCTCTTATTTTGAAAATAAACTGCTTAAGGCATTATATATGGCCTTTGGCATTCCTGAAAAACAAATTTTTGATAAGCAAGAATTAACTTTAGTCTAAATTTCATGTGAGAATCTAAGACTGAATAACACTGATTGGAATTTAAAATGATTGACAATATAACAGAATTTTATCTTGTAGAAATCATGTAAAAGGAAAAGTATTATAATATATATAAAGTTTGAAACAGATGAAAATATCCTGGCATTTGAGAGCCATTCAAATCCCAGAAGTTATAACTCTTTCAAGGATGCATGTTGACCTATTCAAACGAAAAAAATATCCTGATCCACAACCCAAATATCATATATTCCCTTCCTGTGTCCTGAAGTGCTAAAAAATGCTTGTATTAACATAAATTTTCTTTGCCATCTCCCAAAACTTTATGACCTTTTCCATCCTTGACCTAATTATGCAAGACAAATAGAAATTATTTTGACTGAAGGTTTACTTATCTCCTAGTAGTGAATGAAGAGGGTGGATAATCATAAATGTAAGAACTGAGGATAAAAAGTATGTGAAGGAAACAAATTAGGGACCAGTTATTTGCTTTACAAAAGTGGTCATTAAAAATTATTTAAACAAGTCTTCCCTTATTTTCTTTTAAAAAGTATGGTTGAATTTAATCACAAAAATTTTAAAAGCTAATATATAAGATGAGGTATATTGGATTTGGAATTATAGTGCAATTCATTTATAATCTCTCTGGTAAGTTAGGTTTTATTCAAGAAATAAGTATTGAGTTTATCACTCACACTTTTAAGCAATTTACTCTTGCTCTGTTTTGGGGGGCATTATTTAATACTAATCATATCAACATTACTGACAAGGAGCTGGGGTGTTTTTGAGTAAGATTTGTTTTAACAATTATTTTCTGATAGTGTGGTATTAAATACCGAATCAACAACGATAAAGATGCCAAATTGATATTACTTTTCAGAAGATATCTCACAGCTGAAGAAATTGTCTAGAAAAATAACAGTGTCTAATATATGTAGAGAAAATAATGTTATTTTATATTCTGCTTGTGATTATCTGAGTTTGGGGATTAGAAAGAAAAGTTGATAATAGTCCTTGTAAGGAATCTCTTTTTGAAATTTTATCTGTCTTGGAAGAGATAGAATAAACCATATTAATATTTAAATTTCAAGCATATTTTGACTCAAAATGTGTTTAGGAACTAAAGATAATTTTATACTAGTTCAAAAGACCCTGGCTGGAAGAATTTCTCATTTATTACATTTGTCTATTGAAGTCATTGATAAAGTTGTTGAACCAACAGGTCTTAGGAGGAAATACATCAAAAACCAGTAACCATTTCAACTGCTATTTCTGAGGTAACAATACTGGATTGAGACACTGGTTGAGAAAGCAACTATACTTTGATGTACAGTCGTGTATTGCTTAACAACAGGGATACATTCTGAAAAATGCACCATTAGGCTATTTTGTCATTATGTGAACATTATAGTACAGCCTACTACACATCCAGGCTAGATGGTATACCTTGTTGCTCCTAGGCTACAAACCAGTACAGAAGGTTACTCTACTGAATACTGTGCACAACTGTAACACAATGGCAAGTATTTATATATGTAAACATATCTAAACATAGAAAAGGTACAATAAAAATACCATTATAGGCCAAGCACGGTGGCTCACCCCTGTAATCCCAGCACTTTGGGAGGCCAAGTTGGGCAGATCACGAGGTCAGGAGATCAAGATCATCTTGGCTAACATGGTAAAACCCCGTCTCTACTAAAAATACAAAAAAATTAGCCAGACATGGTGGCGGACGCCTGTAGTCCCAGCTACTCGGGAGGTTGAGGCAAGAGAATGGTGAGAGCCTGAGAGGCGGAGCTTGCAGTGAGCCGAGATCGCGCCACTGCACTCCAGCCTGGGTGAGCAAGACTCCGTCTCAAAAAAAAAAAAAAAAAAAAAACACACACACAAAAACACTATTATAAAGGGTTAAAAAAAATGGCATACCTATATAGGGCACTTACCAGGAGCTTACAGGACTAGAAATTGCTCTGGGTGAGTCATTAAGTGAGTGGTGACTGAATGAGGGCCTAGGGCATTGCTGTATACTACTGTAGACTTGATAAACACTGTACACTTAGGCTATACTAAATTTGCAAAAGTTATTTTTCTTTCTTCAATAATAAATTAACCTTGGCTTACTGTAACATTTAACTTCAGAAATTTTTATTTTTTTAACTTTTTGACTCTTTCATAATAACATATTAAAACAGAAACATACTGTACAGCTCTACAAAAGTGTTTTCTTTCTTTGATCCTTATTCTATAAGCTTTTTTCTACTTGTAAAATTTTTGTCTTATCTTTTTTTTTTACTTTTAAAACTTTTATGTTAAAACTAAAACACACACATTAGCCCAGGCCTACCTAGGGTCAGTATCATCAATTTCACTGTCTTCCACCTTTACATCCTGTGTCACTGAATGGTCTTTGGGAGAAATAACATGGATGGAGCTGTCATCTCCTATCACAGCAATGCCTTCTTTTGGAATAGAAGGACCTTCCTGAGACTGTTTTACAGTTAACTTTTTTTTTAATAAGTAAAATGAGTACATTCTAAAATAAGATTAAAATACAGCATAATAAATGCATAAACCAGTAACATAGTAATTTATTATTGAGTATTATGTACTGTACGTAATTATATGTGTGTTACTTTTCTTTGACTGGCAGTGCAGTAGGTTTGTTTATGCCAGCATCCCCACAAACACATGAGTAATGCATTGCGCTAAGACTTTATCATGTCCATGATATCACTAGGCAATAGGAACTTTTCAGCTCCATTTTAATCTCCTGGAACCACTGTTATATATGTGGTCCGTTGTTTACTGAAACATCCTTATACAGTGCATGACTGTATAAGAGTTCTGAGGGATTGTTGTAAAAGTTGTCTGCCTTTAGCATTACATTTATTCCATTATGGTGATATCTCATAAAATATCTACAATTTACCCTTTAACAACACAAATTTGTGCTGCAAGAGTCGACTTATATGTGGATTTTTTTCCATCTCTGCCACCCCTGAGACAGCAAGATGAATCCCTCCTCTTTCTCTCCCTCCTCAACCTACTCAAAATGAAGATGATGAGGGTGAAGATCTTTATGATGATACACTTCCAGTTAACCAACAGTAAATATATTTTCACTTTTTATAGCATTTTATCTTTTCTTTTTTCTTTTCTTACTGATTCAAGGTCACCATATGGGGATACATGCATTCACCGGTCACCATTCCTGCAATTGGTGACATTTTTCCTTAGAGGAAATGGCCACTACAGATACCTCACTTCATTTAAAAAATATAAAAATTTTCAAAGCATCTTACAGGCCAAAGAGCTGGATAAGATCCTCACTCAAATACTCAAGAATTTCTCTGAGGAAAACTCAGGGGAGGAAACAGCTTTGAAGATTTTCCCACTAGCCACAGTAAGCAACAAACACTAAAGTCATAGAGCTTTAGCGCTGAGAATGTCAACATCTGCATGAAAAGCGGCTCCTCTGGCCAGCAGGAGGGAAGACACCGTCTGTGGGAGCCACTCCAAAGCACATAGAACTCTGGGGCCTAGGGGCCGATGGGTCAGCATAAGGCTGCTAAGCATGGTATGATCTCCTGTTAAGGTGGAGCAGAATATGGGGTGGGGTGAAAAGTGTCAGAACAACAGCTGCAACAGACTCAGAACTGTGGCACCCAACATGCCCAGCAGGGCCAAGTCTTAGACAAGTACCTGACGTACTCTGCCATGCTATGAAGGCCAAGATGCACTGCCTATAGTCCCCTAAACTTCTGGCTCCAGTGCTGTAAGTGGTGGGGTCAGAAGTCTGCAAAGAAGTGAGTTTTGTTCAGCTTATTTGCCACACAGACTTCAGTGCAGAGTTTCAACATTAGCAACATGGTCAAGATCATGATTATGCTCTGCCACAGGAGAGGTGAGTCAAAATGACTTCCGAACCGGAAGAGTATCCGTAAAATATTGGCCACTAGTTTCACTAGACACAAGCAGGTAGAGAAGCCATTGGCATTTTGAGTGCTCCCCGCAGTGTACTGCAGGATACATGGGAGCACTCCTCTAAAGACCATGGCTGCAGTTGACTCCAGGAAACCAGCAGGTTCAAGGGCACCAGAAGCCAACCCAGCCCACGCACCTGTGCTGCCCTGCTGGATGCCTGAGGTCCACCTGGCAGAAGCCCTCCATTCTCACAGGCTCCTGCAACTACACACCACAGGCACCTCCCCATTGTTGCAGCTATTCTGTACAATTCTCTACCAACAGGACCCAACACCACCTCCTCCCACTGGGCCAGTGCACTCTGCTTGTCTGTCAGTCCTTTCATGCCAGGGACCTTCATGATTTTCCTAACATTTTCTTTTCTCTAGCTTACTTTATTGTAAGAATACTGTATGTAATACGTATAACGTACATAATATGTTTTAAATGACTTTATTTCATCAATAAGGCTTTGAGTCAATGGTAGGCTATTAGCAGTTACGTTTACAGGGAGTCAAAAGTTACACATGGATTTTCAGCTGCACAGGGGTAGGCAGCCCTAATCCTTGCTTTGTTTAAACGTCAGCCGTGTATTTTCTCTTTGGATTAGAAAGGTGAGTCCTTGCACCAAGCATACGCAATTGACATCACATCTGCTCTAAGTCACATTGTTCCCACAGAGAGTGTTCTCAGACTCATTAGCACCTTCTAACCTGGGACCAGGGAATGAGAGAAGGTGAAAGGGAGTTATGCTGAGGGAGCAAAGATTGAGAAATTGCTGTGGTACAATTTGTCTTTTCCTTTTTATACACACACCGAGTAAATGGACATCCACTGTGAAAACATGCCTTAATTTGAACCCCATAGATTGACTATGAAGAGCTAAACCAGACAATGAATTATTGAAATTGGCCATAAGTCATTCTGCAACAACCAAGTGCCCCATAAGGCAAAGTCAAATAAGACATATTTGCCCTTAGATAGCTTAGTTCTACAAAGAAAAATAATCAACTACAATGGCACAACACTGTATAAGTGCTATGATATATAGGTCTCTGAGAACCATAGATGAATTATACTTGGTTGATGAGGAAAGTCTCTGGAGGAAGGTAACACTGGTAAGGGAATGAGTATGGTTTAGGTAGATTATAAATAAGGGAAGGATGGACTTTTCAAAAATGACAGAAGAGCATGTGCCAGGGCCATGGTTCATGAATATGACACTTGGAATTATAAATATTACATCAAAGCAGGAACTCTAACAAGTGACTGTGTGTGTGGAAGAGTGGTGGAGCTGACACTGAGAAAGTTAGTCCCAGGACCAGATCCTGGAGGGGTCTCGTTATAGATGAAGATTCTAAATTTTATCCTGAAAGTTATAGGGAGATACTGAAATCCTATTTAGACCACCATGATTAAAGATATAATCTATTTTCTATAGTAAAATGATAGACATTTCTAGGAAATTACACTTTGCCTTAAATATGAAAAAGTATCCTAAGCTAAGAGACTTATTTTATCTTTGTAAGTAATAAACCCTGAAAATTAAAAAGCAGACTGCTACTTTTGGAACCCTTGTTCACAAGTGATTAAGAAAACATTGGTTTTATAAATATTTTGTACATATTTTTATGTAATTGAGTTGCTTCGTTGCATTACTTTTTATTAGTTCATTTTGTTGAAAATAACAATATCGCACTTCAAATGCAAACTCACAAAACACTATATGCTATAAATATTTAAAATATCAAAATTTACAAGCATTCCATAATGTGCATACAGATTGTTGTGAATTTATACACGTACACACACCACAAATATATATGCATGATATTAAATCCTTTCTTTCCTAAGCATTTGTTAATTTTTCCCTAACTTGTGCTGGCCTATACTTTAGTTGAATTCTTAGTAATTTATTCAGTTGCACTTGATAAATGATTCATGAAATTACTCACATTTTTTATCATTTCAACACAGAAGTGCAATATTGCCCTAGCTTAATTTACTGTGTCTAGTAACTTTGAGTAGAGCAACAACTACTGGCTAACAAATATTTTAGGCTGCTTTCCATTTCTGTGTAACCTGTTCCGCCTTTGAATTGTCATTATATAAGAGATACATATTACACTAATCTGAGTCAATAAAATGGGAAAAACCTGTAATAAAAATGTGATGAGGCCAGGTGCAGTGGCTCATGCCTGTAATCCCAACACTTTGGGAGGCTGAGCCGAGTGGATCACTTGAGGTCAGGAGTTCAAGACCAGGCTGACCAACATAGTAAAACCCCATCTCTACTAAAAATACAAAAATTAGCTGGGCATGGTGGTGCATACCTGTACTCCCAGCTACTTGGGAGGCTGAGTCAGGACAATCGGTTGAACCTGGGAGGTGGAGGTTACAGTGAGCTGAGATCATGCCACTGCATTCCAGACTGGGCGACAGAATGAGACTCCGTCTCAAAAAAAAAAAGAGAGAAAGAAAAGAATGTGATGAGTTTGCAAAGTTTGTGCTATTTGGAAAGTTCTTTCATCCAGTGTTTTATAAAGCTGTTTAGTTTATTATTCTAATGTATTTTAAGTATAAATAATAGCTTACATTATTGAGTACCTGTGTTTGAATCATTGCTGTATCACTTACCAGCTGTATTTGAACTTGGGCAAATTTCTTAACATCTCTATGTCTTAATTCCAGGATCTGTAAAAGAGATAATTAGACCAATATTTTCACAGGTTTTGTGAAGATAATATGAATTCATGCATGTAAAAATATTTTAAACAATCATTGGCAGGTAATTAGCACTTCACATTTATTAGCTTTTGTTATTTTACATTGCAGTTAAATAACTAGGTTCCTCTATCTTGTAGGCGTTAGCACAGACACTTGAATCTGACTCTAAATTCATGTACATGTGTGTATTAGTCCGTTCTTACACTGCTGTTAAAAAATACCTGAGACTGGGTAATTTATAAAGAAAAGAGGTTTAATTGGCTTACAGTTCTGTGGACTGTACAGGAGGCATGACTGGTGAGGTCTCATGAAACTTACAATCATGAGGGAAGGTGAAGGGGGAGCGGCACATCTTATATGGCCAAAGCAGGAAGAAGGGGTAGGGGAGGTGCTGCACACTTAAGAAAAAAAAACAACAGATCTCCTGAAAACTGTATCATGAGAGCAGCACTAGGGGAATGGTGCTAAACCATTAGAAATCACCCCATGAGCCAGTCACCTCCCACCAGGCCCCACTTCCAGCATTGGGGATTACAGTTCAACAAGAGATTTGGGTGGGGACACAGACCCAAACCATATCAGTGTGATAGATTTTTCTCCAGCCTGTAATATTATCATCTTTTCCCTTTGCTTGACTAGTTTTGTATAGCCTACTGAACCTACAAGGATTAGCTCAATCTTTTGTCTTCTGCTAAAGTTTTGTCTGAACACATCAGCCCACAAAGCTGCTTCTTTGTTAATATCTTTTTGACAAATCTTTTTTACTAGATTATATTAAAATCAGAGACTTTTAGGTTACCCAGTCCCTTGCAAGGTATGTGCTTGGTTAATAATTCTCTCTCTCTCTCTTCATCATCATTCTATGAATGATAAATTAGATTACCTGGATAACAGAACCGTTGAGTGAATTATTATGCAACTTATCTAACTCATTCTATGGTGTCAACTTTGTCAGCCATAACTCACCCATCCTTCACTTGGCATATTCAGTCACTATTTTTATTCAGGTTTTTGTTGTTGTTTAGAATCTTTAGGTGCCTGTGCCTCTAAGGTTATATTGAAAGAATTACTGAAATAACATAATTTCTTAAAGTGCTACAAATGATATGCACTGGCCTTTTCCTAAATCATCTACTTGTTCTAGAAAAATTCAAATTTGATTGGCACGATTTTCTTCTCTAGGAAAAAAAGCAGCTTTTAACTATGGAAAGCAAAAGCTTCATTTACTGGGTATCATTACAGAACTATGGCCTAGAACAGAAGCTTCCTAAAATTCCAAGAAAGCTTAATTGGTTGTTATAACCTATAATGATTTATTTCATGATCAGATGAGATGAGAGAATTGGATCTTTTCTGATATTCAATCAAAGTTGTTTACTTTCTGTTTTTCTTTAATTTAGCCTTTTGATAAGGAAAGATTTATATATCCAGAGATCAAAATATTCAAACAAAATCCAACGTTTTAATATATTAGTGAAATTTTAGTAGAGGTTTAGTGTTTCAAAGAAACAATCTTGCTGAGTATAATCAGATGATTCTTTTATTTTCCATTTATGAGGTATAAAAAGTCAGATTACTTAGGAGAAATGAAAGAAAAGAATGAACTTTGTCTTTCACACAAACATGTAGAATCTACTTACTTCTATGAATAGTTTCTGACCTTCCAGACAGTGAATTATCAAAAGAACACAGACAGTTTGGAATGCTCTTTCCTCATAGAATGTACTAGCGGTCATGTGGAGGGAGGTCATCTGTCTTTGGTAAAAGAAACTCCATTGTCAACTTCATCATGGTAGGATTCACTCAGAAGGCCGGGATTCATAAAGGAGAAAGCAAGAATTCAAGAGTTTTGGTGTGTTTTATCTACTCTAATTAGAAGGGATTTTTTTTTACACAACTATGATGCATAAGAAAAAAAATCGATTATCTCCTGCTCCATCTTGTCTTATCTTTGTGCCCCTCATAGCAATTTCCCACTCTCTGTCTCAATTTCACACCTTTTCCTAAAAGCAGAGTGCCTTTTTATGATCGTTACTTATGTACTCATCTATCTTCCTAACTAGATTATGAGTTCCTGGAGGGCAGGACCAACATCTTACCACACTTTATATATATCACAGCTTTAGGCTCAGAGAACTGCACATAGGTTGTTAATGGATGTTTGCTGAATTGAAAACAAAATAAACCCAGAATTTTTTTCCTATACAGAAAGAGCTAAATAATTTTATTTTCTAGCATGTTTTTAAAAGTTCTTCCCACCACCTCTTCTTTAATCATTCTTCTAGATGTGTGTGTATGGAAGGCCCAAAAAGGTGTGTGTGGGTGGGGAAAATTTGGGGGCAGAAGTATTTCTGGTTCAACAGGCCTGTTTCAGATTTTCTCATTACCTCCGTGTTAAGTATCACTGAAATATTTTCCTGAGGATCAGGGTGTTTATGTTCTTTATGTAACCTAAATTCTGACTTGGAGTTTACAAATGAACTACCCATGGAAAAGTATTTTGATTTAATCAGGCTTCCATTTCCTAATCTATAAATTAGGCTGCTGGATGAGTTAACACCAGGCACTTTCAAGCTCCAAGATTCTATGAATCTATCATAGTTGATCAATTATTCAGCATTGTCTCTTTCTTTTTTCCCTTTCTCTCTTCTCTCCTTCCTTTTGATGCCAGAAACTTCTTGGAAGAAAACATACAACATCTCTGTCTTTTTAGAGCTTACATTATATTGATGGTACGTGGAGGCAAAATAAGCATAAGGTTACTTAATGGCAGGTGAGTAGGGTCAGTGCAATATGAACAGGGTAGAACATGGTCAGTTTCGATCAATAATTATGTGTTCAAAAGGAATAAAATGGACTGTTATTAAGCTCCTACTTGATTTGCAGAAAAACTGCTAACAAATTTTTGATATGACTAAGAGGCCTGAGACACAGCCAGAGACTCCTATTTTTTTACCAATTTTCTGAACTGAGCAGCTCTCCTTTTTGAAAAAGGAAGCTTAAGAAAATGCAGTTATAATAACAGTAAAAGTATGTGTAGTACTGTGAAACTTGTTCCAGTCTGTCTTCAATAAGTTAATTTATTACATATCTAGGGAAACAAATATAAAAACTTTGGGAAGACTATTGAATCCTGACTCTATACTTGCACTAATTCCTGGTATCACAGAAGATCACTGAATTCTACCAGTAAGAAGGAGAGATTTTTGTAGGCAGGAGTGACATGAAAGTGAACTAAGTAAGCCTAAGGATAGAATCAACAGGACATGGAACTCCAGTTTCTAGAGTTCCTGATTAATACAACTACATAGGTGTGCAGGAGCCAGCTTATATCTACTCATGGAGCCGATTGCGGGCATCTTTTTCCAACTCCATGGTTTAGTGACTTTACGTTGGTAGTTTGAACTTGGACATATTGAAGTGCTTATAGAAATCAGCAAATGCTACAAATCATGACCTTCCGTTCCCAGAACGCTGTTATTAAATTTGCCAGCACAACACTGTGAATGAATATCATTGGCAAATAGCAAATCGCTACACTGTCTCCCTTTATTTTTTTAATATGAGCTATTATATTGGGAAGGTGAAGTGGATATTATTTGAATATTTCCAAAGGGCAAATAATTATGGTTAGTTGGGGGATATAAACTAGAAATTGTGTGTGCTTATGGAGAGGAAGAGTATGAGCCAAGGGATAATTAGATCTTATTAAGTAGTGGCATTTTTTAAGTAGAATAAGTTAATTAAGGAAATGCCATCATAATCACACTGAGAGTATATATAGTAACTGTGAAAATTGTTCCAGTCTGTCTTCAGTGCGCTGTGTGTATGTGTATGTGTGTGTTTGTGCACACATACGTGTATGTAAGTGTACATGTGTTGAGAAGCCAAGTAAAAAATAATATGAAATTGGCTCTTCTAGAATGGAAGGAAAAATAATATAATAGACAAAGTCGGGTGACCCTTCATGTTCAAAGTGATGCCTCAGTGACTATGATATAGCTCTTGCTTCTTGCCATAGCTGATTAATTCTAGGGTACACACCAGAGCCATGTATGAATAATCAGATTTGCTGTCACTGGGATTTGAATTTGAACAGAGTCATCTGGAAGATGGAGGTCATAAGATCTGTGTAATGTTTCTGGAGGCTAATAGTCAATACAATCTTAGCCACACTGAATTTACTCCATCCCTAGCAAAAAGATGGATCACATTTTTAGCCTAGGCTTACTCATCTGAATCATCAGCCTAGAGATGCATCTTTCAAAGAAACTAGGACTTACGTCATGTCTGCTCCTAACTGAAAAGTAGAGTGAAGAATTGTCTGAACCCTGGTAATAAAAATCGGGAGGAAATGGATGGATGAAAAGTATGGAATAAATCCAGTCTAGTATTATTTTCTCCTATAGTTTTCAAATTCTTTCTTTTATATCAGATTAATGACTTTCTGATTTTTTAATATTATATGTCTTGGGTCACCTTTTGATCTAGTTTTGCTTCAACTAACCCAACAAATTGCTACACTCATCATGGTTAGCTGTCTAAAAGCTGTTGAATTCCAAATCTCCGTGTACTCACCTGTAGCAAAGAATTAAGCCTGATCTCAAATCATACTCTGCTCTTTATGACTGGGTACTCTTAAAATACCCATCTAAAATTTTCAGTTTTAGAGATAAGAAAATTTAAATCCATGAAACTTCTTCAGAGCCTAGCACTTACTCTCTACTCTGATTTTGCATTTCACCAATTGGGGAAATTTTGGGGATATAAGTGGCAGGATTGGGCAAATTATTAGATTTGTACAGCAAGAAAGGCATAATGGGAACATTTCAGAGCAGTTTGAAGGGTTGGGATTCTCTAAATCATATGAATGCTCCTAAATATCTTTATTTCAATTACCAGAATTTTCCTAATTTCCTATTGGTATCATATCTTTCATATAAAATAATTAGTGAGTTGTGAATTTAATTGATATTGTAGTTAAGCCACTGATGGAATCAATATCGGCATTTGACTTTTAGCAGCTTTAGCTCTATGGCTAAAAGCGATAGGAGATTTGTTTGTTTGTTTCTAGCATGGTTAACATGCAGTACCCAAGTATCAATCTGAGCCTTGAGGTAAGATTTTTAAGACTTGCTTTTAGCATGCTTTCACTTTAAATTACTTGATGCCATTGGATGTAGCAAAGATACTACTGTGGCTGAGAAATTTTTCATCCCCTGTTTTTTCTCTTGTAACCACAGTTAATAAATTGGCTAATTTGCTGCATTGTAGCATGGGCTGGTAGTTTCCCATCCTGGAAAAATGAGAGAGTATCTCAATGCTTTTTGCTTTACACCAACCTAAGAAAAATTTAAGGAAGTTAACTTTCTCTGAGGATCTGTGGCCCCTGCCCTGCTCCTAGTATCTACTTCTGTACGTGTTTAGGTGTTATGGTTGCGAACGATAGACACACTGTGGTAGTGCCTTCTGATCCTAAGTTCCTACAGATTGACCATCATTACATGGTTATGTTGCATATAATGTGGACCCAATAATATGTATTTTCATTCCTTTACAACCTGTTGACAATATAGCAACATGGCATTGGAGGCATAATGCAAAATTATACATAGAGCTTAGGCATTAGATCCAGGTGAAGTGGCTTGCTAAATAATTTTAGCATCATAATAGGTCATTTTTATGTAACTTCAGGGCCATAAATTGATGGTGTTAGAAGCCTGTAAGTTGCTTCTTGTGGCTTCCTGTGACCTTTCAGAATCTGAGGCCTAAGTAGAATATCTTCTCCACTATCCTGAGAATATTATCCTTGACAAACTGGAGAGTCTTGAAAAGTACCACTCATCCCAAATCTTCTACCTTTGTATCTCCTAGTATTCCCTCTTGATAATACATCTTCTGTATTTTTTATGATGAATTGTAACTTCGATAAGAATGCTATGCCAGAATTGTTTTTCTCCCAATCTCTATCTCGCCAACTCTTCTAAAGGACTAATTCAGAAACTTTGATTCACATGATTTAAAAAATAGAGTGTTTTTTGGAAGGAAAATGGTATAGTTTACAATCAAATAGCTGGACAACCAGGTCTCAGGAAGAGCAGAAAATACAACTTAGACAATGAGAAAATTTATTGGTTAATGTGGCTGCTATAGGAGCACATTAGCATTGGTTTTATCCAGCACTTCAAAACTTTCCCCTAGAAATTTGCTTCCTTCTATATCTCCTTCGTGTATCATGTCTCATTCTAAAGTTGACTTCCTTTGTTGTGTCATAGGATAACATTCATAAGCTCCTAAAGCTACATTCTTCCTTATTCGGAGAGAGAGAGAGAGAGAGAAAGAGAAATTTCTGCCTCAATCATTGAATAAAAGTCCTGAGATTTACTGTAACTGAACTAATTTAGCACTTGTTCATTCATAGAATGTCAAATACTAACTAGCTGACATAGGCATTAGTATGCTGGTAAGTGTTTAAAATAATACCTTAAAAAAGTAAACATGTATATATACACAAGTTTACTATAAATTTTACTGATGTATATAATCAATAGTAATGTATTTTATATTTTAACATTGCTAAAAGAGTAGATTTTAACCACATTTTTCACCACAAATAAATGGTAAGTATGTGAAGTAATATATACGTTAATTAAACTTGATTTAGTCATTCTAAAGTGTACACATACTGCAAAACATCATGTTATATACCATAAATATATACAATATTTGTCAATTAAAACAAATAATAAAAACAAAGTCTTCCAAAAGTACAAAAAATTTTTATTGATGTAAAATATATTTAGCTCTCAATTTACAAAATAATAGAATATACTATACTTTCACTGTAAATTCCATATGACCAATTAATTCCCACAGAATACATTTGCTAAACTCTTTTTTTTTTTCTTTTTTGAGATGGAGTCTTGCTCTGTTGCCCAGGCTGGAGTGCCATGGTGTGATCTCAGCTTGCTGCATTCTCCACCTCCACATTCAAGAGATTCTCCTGCCTCAGCCTCCTGAATAGCTGAGACTACAGGCACAGACCACCACACCCAGCTAATTTTTTATATTTTTTAGTAGAGACAGGGTTTCACCATGTTGGCATGCTGTTCTCAAAATCCTGGCCTCAGGTGATCCGCCCACCTTGGCCTCTCAAAGGTGGTTGTAATTAAACTATGATTTGAAAATATCCTAATTGTTTGGAAATCCCATTGATTCTTTCATTGGTAATGTGAGGGAATTATTTGCTCATTTGGACAATAATATTTAAATAACAGAAAGATATATTTTGTTTGCATACCAATACAATGTCACTTGTTAGGAAAAGATGTGCAGTAGCATACCTTTATACAGTATTTTCTTCTGTTTTCACTGTTAAAGTAAATATAAATAATTTCAAGATCATAAGTACTATAAAATTTAGTAAAATATTTTAAAGGTATGAATTATTATATTTTTGCTTTAATATATTTTAGTTATAAGTTCGTATAATTTTTAAAATAATGGCTGTGTTGAGTAACTGACTTGCAAATTTTCAAGAAATTTAGCAATTGGCTCTCATGAGCTGGTATGAGCTAGCTCTAGTACACTGTAGGCTGAGGTACAGGTTATGTCCTCACCCCAGACTCAGAAACTGTGGCGTGGGGGTGGATTATGCTGTTGACTTTAGCAAATTAAGACAAATCTTGAACTAGTGGTCAGATAATATCATCCAAACCACATGAATGGAACACTGAGATACTGCTAAGAAGGGGAAAACTGATGCTGGGGAGGCAAGCAAAAAATGGGAACATCACACACCAGGGCCTGTTGTGGGGTGGGGAGAGCGGGGAGGGATAGCATTAGGAGATATACCTAATGTAAATGACCAGTTAATGGGTGCAGCACACCAACATGGCACATGTATACATACGTAACAAACCTGCACGTTGTGCACATGTACCCTAGAACTTAAAGTATAATATATATATATATGAAACACACACACACACACACACACACAAAATGTTTGCCACCAACAGGAGCCCAGGCATCCCCAGGGACTGTTGCAGCAGGAACTTGGGAGCCTTTGCTAAAGTGCTGCATTGGCATAACTCAGCGTGTGTGTGTGTGTGTGTGTTTGTGTGTGTGTGTGCAGAGAGAGAGAGACAGAGATAGAGAAAGAGAGAAAGGGAGAGAGAGAGAGATTTATTCTAAGGAGTTGTCTCACGTTATTACAGAGACTGAGAAGTCCAGACTCATGAGAGTCAATGGTACTGTTCCAAATGAAGTCTGAGTCTGAAGGCAAGAGGAGACCAATGTCTCAGTTTGACGACAGTCAGGCAGCAGGAGATTATTTCTTACTCAGTCTTTTATTCTATTCTATTTAGGTCTTCAAAACATGGGATGAGGCCCACTACATTGGGGAGGGCGATCTGCTTTACTGTCTACCCATTTAAATGTTAATTTCATCCAGACATACCTAAAAATGATGTTTAAAAAATATTTTGGGCATCATGTGACCCAGTCAAGTTGACACATAAAATTAACTGTCACACGAAGGTTGTGTGACTCTGCTCAACTTTATAGTTCCTGGGAGAAAAATATGATTGACAACATCAGAGTTAATGGGCAAAAGCTGGAAGTATTCCCCTCAAGAACTGGAATAAGACAGGATGCCTTCTCTCACCACTTCTATTCAACATAGTACTAGAAGTCCTAGCCAGAGCAATCAGGCAAGAGGAAGAAATATAAAGCATCCAATAGGAAAGAAGAAGGCAAACTATCTCTCTTCACTGACAATATGATTCAATACCTAGAAAACCCTAAAGACTCCACCAAAAGGCTCCTGGAACTATAAACAAGTTCAGTAAAGTTTCAGGATACAAAATTAGTGTAAAACTATCAGTAGCATTTCTATACACCAATAACATTCAAGCTGAGAGCCAAATCAAGAATGCAATCCCATTTACAATAGCTACAGAAAAAATAAAATACCTAGGAGTACCTCTAACCAAGGAGATGAAAGATCTCTACAAGGAGAACTACAAATCACAGTTTAAAGAGATCATAGATGACACAAACAAATGGAAAAGCATTCCATGCTCATGGGTTGAAAGAATTAATATCATTAAAATGGCCATACTGCTCAAAGCAATCTACACACTCAATGCTATTCCTATCAAGCCCAGCAATGTTATCTTTCACAGAAATAGAAAAACTATTCTAAATTCATATGGAACCAAAAAAGAGCCTGAACAGCTAGAGCTTTCCTAACAAAAGGAACAAAGATGGGGGCATCACATTATCTGACTTCAAACTATGCTATAACACATAATCAAAACAGCATGGTACTGGTACAAAAACAAAGACACATAGACAAATGGAACAGAATAGAGAACCCAGAAATAAAGCCACACAGCTACAGTCATCTGATCTTTAACAAACTTGACAAAAACAAGCAATGGAGAAAGGACTACCTATTGAATAAATGATGTTAGGATAGCTGGCTAGCCATATGCAGAAGCATTAAACTGAACCACTATCTCTCACTGTATACAAAATTCAACTGAAGATGGATTAAATACTTAAATGTAAGATCTCAAATTATAAGAATCCTAGAAGAAAAGCTATGAAATACTATTCTGGACATCAGTCTTGGGAAAGAATTTATGATTAAGCCCTCAAAAGCAATTGCAACAAAAACAAAAAACTTGGCAAGTGGGACCTCATAAACTCAATAGCCTCTGCACAACAAAACAATCAACAGAGGAAAGAGACAACCTATATAATGGGAGAAAATATTTGCAAACTAGGCATGTGACAAAGGTCTACTATAGAGAATCTAAAAGGAACTTAATTCAAGAAGCAAAAAGCAAATAACTGCATTAAAAATTAGGCAAAAGACATGAACAGATACTTCTCAAAAGACAGACAAGTGGCCAAGAAGCATATGAAAAAATGTTCAGCATCACTAATCATTGGAGAAATGCAAGTCAAAACCACAGTGAGATACAGTCTAATACAAGTCAGAATGGCTATTACTAAAAAGTCAAAAAATAACAGATGCTCATGAGGCTGCAGAGAAAAGGGAACATGATACACTGTTGGTGGGAATGTTAATTAGTGCAGCCACTGTGGAAAACTGTTTGGAGATTATTCCAAGAATCTACAGCAGAACTATCATTTCACCCAGCAATCACATTACTGGGCATATACCCAATGGAAAATAAATTCTTCTACCAAAAAGACACATGTACTAAAATATTCATCACAGTACTATTCACAATAGTAAAGATGTAGAATCAACCTAGGTGCCCATCAGTGGCAAACTGAATAAAGAAAATGTGGTACATATATACCGTGGGATACCACACAGCCATAAAAAAGAATGAAATCATATCCTTTGCAGCAACATGGAGGCAGCTGGAAGCCATTATTCTAAGCAAATTAGTGCAGGAAGAGAAAACCAAATACCTCGTGTTCTCACTTATTATAAGTGGGAGCTAAACATTGGATACTCGTGGACATAAAAATGTCAACAACAGACACTGGGGACTATCAGAGGTGGTAGGAAGGAAGTAAGGCAAGAGTTGAAAAACTATAACGGTTAGGTACTATGCTCATTACCTGGGTGATGACAGCAATCATATCCCAAACCTTAGCAGCACTCAATATGCCCGGGTAACAAACCTGCAAATATATACCCTGAATCTAAAATAAAAGTTGAAATTACATAAACAACAAAATAATATGGTCGGTCCAGCTTAGAACACTAGGAGTCAACATTCTCTTAAAATTGCTAGATGCAAGTGAAGTAGGCCAAAACAGTTCTAATCCATATTTGGTATAATATAATTATCTCATTTTAATTCAAATAATTGATAATATATTTCCAAATTTAAACAAAATCTAAAAGAATTGTATTTTTAGAAATCAAATAATAACTGCATCATGGGTAGGAATTTAAGGGACTATTTATCACTTTTGGTCTTAGATTTACAAAGTTGTCCAAAAAAGAAAGAGGAAAAAAGTAGATAAAGCAATCTGATTTCTTGTGCATGTGTATTAATTGGATTAGGTTTGACTACAACTAACAAAACACCCATACAACAATGGTTTTAATAAGAATGATGTCTATTTTTTTAAAATTTAAATTTTTTTATTATTATACTTTAAGTTCTGAGATACATGTGCAGAACATGCAGGTTTGTTACATAGGTATACACATGCCATGGTGGTTTGCTGCACCCATCAACCTGTCATTTACATTAGGTATTTCTCCTAATGCTATCCCCCAACAGGCTCCAGTGTGTGATGTTCCCCTCCCTGTGTCCACGTGTTCTCATTGTTCAGCTCCCACTTATGAATGAGAACATGCAGTGTTTGGTTTTCTGTTTTTGTGTTAGTGTGCTGAGAATGATAAATGGTGTTGGAAAAACTGGCTAGCCATATGCTTAAACTGAAACTGGACCCCTTCCTTATACCTTATACAAAAATTAACTCAAGATGGATTAAAGACTTAAATGTAAGACCTAAAACCATAAAAACCCTAGAAGAAAACCTAGGCAGTACCATTCAGAACATAGACATGGGCAAAGACTTCATGACAATATTTTTATCAAGAGTATGGAATAAGTTAGTTGAAGGATGTTATGATGCTACACAGTGTCAGAAAACCACATTACTTTTCTCTTTTCCCTCTATAAAGACCAGGGTTCCCAATATGAACACATGGCAGGAAATGAATGCTTCAGTTCTAACATTGTACCCTCATTCCAGCCAGTTGAAAGGACATGTTCTAGAAATTTTATACTTTTTTTCTGTTTACACTCCATTGCCAGGACTCATAGGTCTACTTCCATATTGCTACAAGGTAGGCTGAGAACTGTGGCTTCTGTTCTGAGACACCATGGTCCAACTACATATTAGAGGGAAATCTATGAATTCGGAATAAGGGCAAATATTAAGAGAAAAGTATCCATTTCTGAAATGCCACAGAATTCCACTGGCTTCTTTTTAAAGAAAACCGATTTGCCTAGTATTACAAATAGTCTTACTGGCCGGGCACGGGGGCTCACGCCTGTAATCCCAGCACTTTGAAAGGCCGAGGCGGGCGGATCACTTGAGGTCAGGAGTCATCAGCCTGGCCAACATGGTGAAACTCCATCTCTACTAAAAATACAAAAATCCAAAAATTAGCCTGGCGTGGTGGCGCACGCCTGTATTACCAGCTACTCAGGCGGCTGAGGCATGAGAATCGCTTGAGCCTGGAAGGCAAGGTTGCAGCTAGCCGAGATTGGGCCACTCACTGCTCTCCAGCCTGGGTGACAGAGAGAGACTCCATCACAAATATTATGTATATATATACATATACATATATACACACACACACACACACACATGCACACATACACATATATGTATATATAATATATGTATAGTCTTACTGTCAAGAGTCTGTAAGAGTCTGGCTGCTGAAAATATTTGTTGATATAATGGTTCTTCACTTAAAAAAATGTTTAAGGTTCAAACTACTAGCAGTTTTAAAAAATACCTGGGGTTTAAAATTTTTAAGTATGTATATTTATTTTAAAAGAAAATTGTATTTTACACTAATGAATGGAAAACCCATAATCACTTCCCATAATAGAGAGTAATCACACACATGAATAAAATGTAAGCAATCCTGGGTTTCTGGCTTGTTTAGATGCCAATTTTATTCTATAGAGTTTGGAAAATTCCTTTTTTTGCTTTGTGTGGCTTTAATTCAATTCTCTTATTTTTCTTTCTCATCATCTTTCTTTTCTTCACTTTTTCAGTGTTACTCAATTGTTTTCAATTTATCTATTAAATATTTAACATTATGAGTAATAATACTCTTTTTTTGTGTGTATTAAAAATAGAAAATATTAAGCCATCTCTGAACCCATCACACAACTAAGAACTCAGTGTTACCAATAACTTTATTCTTGTCCTGTGTCCCTCAAATCCCATTGCTCTGCCACTCCCCCAGAGCAATCTCTATACTGAATTTTCCGTTTATCCTCCCTTGAATGTTTCCGATACATAAGTCCTCATTTAACTTTGTTGGGGTAGGTTCTTTGAAACTACAACTTTAAACAAAATGATGTATAATGAAACCAATTTTATCTGGGCTAATTTACCTAAACAAGTCAAGTTCCATGACATATTTCTGGTCACAAAGACATCACCAAACTTCTTAATAAAGACCCCAAACACGTCTAATATTAAACATTGAAATAAATGAATGTGAGCTCTACATACATTTAAGAAAGATTAATAAGAAGTAAGATAATCATTTATCCAATTTTTGGTGGATAAGTGAGTGATGATGGTCATAGTGATGGTGGGTTAAATCAAGAAATAAATGTTTGCAAAGAACAATCTTAAGGAGTACCTCCTACAAGCACGTAGTTCAAACAGATACAATAATGAATATCGGAGGCTTGCTGAGCACTTTTGTACCACATCATTTATTGTCATGCATTTGTATTTTTATTGTATATCTTGCAGATTTTTATTTTACAATAACTTGTATTAATTTATTCATTCATTTCCCAACCAGCTTATTTTAGTTCAGGGTCAAGGATGGCCAGAGCCTATCCCATAAGCTCAGGGCATAGGATGGAAATCAACCCTGGATAGGGACGCCAATCCATTGCAGGGTGCACAGGTACACAGACATACCCCTACTCATTTATATTGGGACAATGTGGACATGCCAAGTCACCTAACCGTGCACATCTTTAGGATGTGGGAAAAGACTGGTGTACACAAGAAAACCTACACAGACGTGGAAAAATTTGCAGACGTGGAAAAATTGAGGACATGGTGGCCCTGCCAGGAGTGGAATTTTTTTCTCATCAAGTTTAAAGGTAATCGACATTGAACAAAACAATGTTATTTGAGGAACTGCTACAATTTCATTACATACTCAAGTATCCCTAAACAATATATTATTTAATTTTTTTGTTTTTAGTTTTCTTATCATCTAGTGTAATATATTTACACCCAACTTATTGTTTGTATTTCCTGGCCAACCGATTAAGTTTCCTCTGAAAACTTGAAAAAAATATCTAGTAATATGCTAGCACAATTGTATCATGGAAAAAAACATATAGGGACTATAATCAAAAGAAGCGCAATATTTTTAAGCTGAGATTCTACAGCAATTCACATGTTCTTAAAGATTCTTCAAAGATGTCTGATAATGTTATATATAAATATTTCAACATAAGCTGTCAATGTGAGCTAGATTTAGTGATTTTAATTCACTATTTATTCAATCATAAAATAAAGTAAATAAGCATTATGTCTTGGTTCACTATTATATATTTTTATATAATTTAACAATTTGAAACCATATTTTAATCTAACATTATCTTCATATAATTTTGTAAACAAAATGGACATTATTAAAGATACAGAATACTGGAACACACTGGGGGAAAATCCACTAGTGAAAGAATCTGTAGTATATGTTAGATGGAAAGGAAACCTTTCTTTGAGAGTAGATACATGTTCATTCATTCATTTGTTAATTATGTAATTGTTATTTTGAATCAATGATATGCTAGACATTCTAATCTGTGTGTGTGGGGTGACCAAATACACACATGGATTTCTAGAATTTTAATAATAGACTCTAAATGGTTTAGCCACCAAAGACGTATTTGCTTATAAACTGTGATTAGGGCTGGGAAGAAAATGAGCAGTTAGCCATATCAGGTGGAAAATGACCAGAAAAATGGAAGATAGAAATAAATTTCCGTAAGAGGCAAAAGGAAAAATTTATAGAGAAGATTTTAATAGGCTGATAGAATTTGTAAATATTTTGGCTAAAGATAAGCTTAGAAAGGAAATTTAAGTGTAGGAGAAACATAAGAAAAATCACAGGCATCCAAAAATGTGGGATTTGTTCAGAGAGTATCATGCAATTCTGTTTGTTGAACACTTAAACAGTATTGACTCTGCACCAAATACTGGCCTAAATATTTATCTTAGCTCATTTACTCTTTACAGTCATTATTTCAGGGAGATTCTGTTATTTTTCCCATATTCAGATGAGGAAATTGAGGCATGGAGAGGACAAGAAACTTGCTTAAATTTACAGAACCCAAACAGGATCACTATGAACCCTGACTGGATAGATAGTGAATAAAGCACTGAGGAAGTAATCTGAGATTCTAGTTTCCTCATCTACAGTGTATATTTAGGGTAAAATGAAATAGAAAGCCAAGTTTGCAATTCTTTGCATAAGAGTATGAGTATTAATTATTGATCCTTTCTGCAGTGGGAGATGGGCTCCAAAGGGAGTAATAAACATTAGTGTTTGGCAATGTTTGTTAATGTTTGTTAGACATATATTTTGGGACTGGCATAGACTTTGGTTCACATTGTTTTTAATCCTCACAATACAATGATATGAAACAGGGTTTCTTTGAATTCTATTCATTCTGAGAACAGTATGACTAATTGTGAGGATTCCATAATAAGCAAAATAGAGAACTGAAATGTAGAGTTCATTCTTCTCTTTCCTTTAACAATCTGCAGCCCTGGGGGCAGTGCCCAGCTCAGAAGGAAAGTTCACAGCCTTAAAATGGTTGATCACATACTTGTGTTGAGAAATGTTTTGAAATAAATATTTCTTTGAAATTCAATCTTCTCTAAGATTGCCTTGATCCGAATTCTAAAGTACAACAGATTGAAGCATAATTAGACAAATCTTCATTTATTTCTAGTTTGCTCACATGATTAACTTACATGTACAAGTTTCAGTAACTTTATTGCCGAGGAAAAGGAAGCTCAGTGTTTCCAGAGATTCCCAAGCTTTTCATTTCATTGGGCCTTAGTCATGTTTTCACAATGTTATAAGACTGAAAGGAATACTTTAGAGTTTCATTTATTAAGCAATAAAGTCTAAACTTTATAAATGCTTGTGTCCTAGCAATGTCTTAGATGTTTAGGGAAAATAATACACATAAGTTACAAAAATAATATGACATTTAATTTTTAGATAAGCACAATTACTTACTAATGATATGTATGTATCTAGTGAATACTGCACAACTTCTCAGATATGAGATCCAGACTAGACACAGCCGGGACCCCCATTTTATCAGTTCTACATTGAGTTTTTTTACTGCTTACTTGCTTATCATTGTAGTAATCACTGAAAACAAAACTTTGCAAAGATATGCCATTGAAAGGAATGTAGTATAAACTACTGTTAAAACTGAACTACTTCAACCTACTAGTTTGCAGTATCTGACAGACGTTAAGTATCATTGTGTTTCCCTTAAAACTTTAAAATATTCCACGGTTCTGGGTGAATTTTGTGGTTTTAACCCAGGACACAATTGCACAGGTAGTGAAACATCAGTATACATGATTCAGCACATTTTAAGAATTTGACCTGAGCACATTTCAATTTGCATCCAAACATACTGGATTCAAAACACATATTCCAACCCTAATGTTTTTATTTCAGATAGATTATCCCATAGATGCATTATGTTGTTTGGGGGACTAAAAGTATGGATTCAAATCAAGTTTGAAATCCTTGTTTCACTATTCATTACCTAGAAGTTTGTCTCTGAGCAAGTTATCTAAGACCTTTGAGCCTAGTTCCTTCATATATAATGTGGAAATAATAATAATAAGCATATCTCATAGTAGTTGTCAGAATTATAGTAAATATTATACTTCGAGTACCCAGTACAGTATTTGGCACCTTTGGGGCTACAGTGAATGTTATTTTCCTTCTTATTTTCTCTACAAAGAGAGATTTTCTCATGAAGTTAACCAAGTTTCTATTTTGAATAACACCATATTTAAAATGAGAAATCTTTCTGTAAATACCATGAGGGCAATGATTCGTAAATTAGCAAAATGGAGACTAACACATAGGAGATCAGATGTTTAATTTTGGAGGATTTATGCCATTGCAACCATTAACAATGTCTTTCCTGATGGTAGTTTGTATTTCTGTGGGATCAGTGGTGATATCCCCTTTATCATTTTTTTATTGCATCTATTTGATTCTTCTCTCTTTTCTTCTTTATGAGTCTTGCTAGCAGTCTACCAATTTTGTTGATCTTTTCAAAAAACTAGCTCCTGGATTCATTATTTTTTGAAAGGTTTTTTGTGTCTCTATTTCCTTCAGTTCTGCTCTGATCTTAGTTATTTCTTGCCTTCTGCTAGCTTTTGAATGTGTTTGCTCTTGCTTCTCTAGTTATTTTAATTGTGATGTTAGGGTGTCAATTTTAGATCTTTCCTGCTTTCTCTTGTGGGCATTTAGGGCTATAAATTTCCCTCTACACACTGCTTTAAATGTGTCCCAGATATTCTGGTATTTTGTGTCTGTGTTCTCATTGGTTTCAAAGAACATCTTTAACACCTCTACGCAAATAAACTAGAAAATCTAGAAGAAATGGATATATTCCTGGACACATACACCCTCCTAAGACTAAACCAGGAAGAAGTTGAATCCCTGAATAGACCAATAACAGGCTCTGAAATTGAGGCAATAATAAATAGACTACCAACCAAAAATTCCAGGACCAGACAGATTCACAGCCGAATTCTACCAGAGGTACAAGGAGGAGCTGGTACCATTCCTTCTGAAACTATTCCCATCAATAGAAAAAGAGGGAATACTCCCTAACTCATTTTATGAGGCCAGCATCATCCTGGTACCAAAGCCTGGCAGAGACACAACAAAAAAAGAGAATATTAGACCAATATCCCTGATGAACATTGATGCAAAAATCCTCAATAAAATACTGGCAAACCAAATCCAGCAGCACATCAAAAAGCTTATCCACCATGATCAAGTGGGCTTCATCCCTGGGTTGCAAGGCTGGTTCAACATACACAAATCAATAAACGTAATCCATCGTATAAACAGAACCAAAGACAAAAACCACATGATTATCTCAATAGATGCCGAAAAGGCCTTTGACAAAGTTCAACAGCCCTTCATGCTAAAAATTCTCTATAAATTAGGTATTGATGGGATGTATCTCAAAATAAAAAGAGCTATTTATGACAAACCAACAGCCAATATCATACTAAATGGGCAAAAACTGGAAGCATTCCCTTTGAAAACTGGCACAAGACAGGGATGCCCTCTGTCACCACTCCTATTCAACGTAGTGTTGGAAGTTTTGAACAGGGCACTCAGGCAGGAGAAAGAAATAAAGGGCATTCAATTAGGAAAAGAGGAAGTCAAATTGTCCCTGTTTGCAGAGGACATGATTGTATATCTAGAAAACCCCATTGTCTCAGCCCAAAATCTCCTTAAGCTGATAAGCAACTTCAGCAAAGTCTCAGGATACAAAATCAATGTGCAAAAATCACAAGCGTTCCTATACACCAATAACAGACAAACAGAGAACCAAATCATGAGTGAACTCCCATTCGCAATTGTTTCAAAGGGAATAAAATACCTAGGAATCCAACTTACAAGGGATGTGAAGGACCTTTTCAAGGAGAGCTACAAACCACTGCTCAACGAAATAAAAGAGGATACAAACAAATGGAAGAACATTCCATGCTCATGGATAGGAAGAATCAATATCCTGAAAATGGCCATACTGCCCCAGGTAATTTATAGATTCAATGCCATCCCCATCAAACTACCAATGACTTTCTTCACAGAATTGGAAAAACTACTTTAAAATTCATGTGGAACCAAAAAAGAGCCCTGATTGCCAAGACAATTCTAAGCCAAAAGAACAAAGCTGGAGGCATCACGCTACCTGACTTCAAACTATACCATAGGCTACAGTAATCAAAACAGCATGGTACTGGTACCAAAACAGAGATATAGACCAATGGAACAGAACAGAGCCCTCAGAAATAATACCACACATCTACAACCATCTGACCTTTGACAAACCTGACAAAAATAAGAAATGGGGAAAGGATTCCCTATTTAGTAAATGGTGCTGGGAAAACTGGCTAGCCATATGTAGAAAGCTGAAACTGAATCCTTCCTTACACCTTATACAAAAATTAATTCAAGATGGATTAAAGACTTAAATGTTAGACCTAAAACCATAAAAACCCTAGAAGAAAACCTAGGCAATACCATTCAGGACATAGGCATGGTCAAGGACTTCATGACTAAAACACCAAAAGCAATGGCAACAAAAGCCAAAATTGACAAATGGGATCTAATTAAACTAAAGAGCTTCCACACAGCAAAAGAAACTACCATCAGAGTGAAGAGGCAACCTACAGAATAGGAGAAAATTTTTGCAATCTACCCATCTGACAAAGGGCTAATATCCAGAATCTACAAAGAACTTAAACAAATTTACAAGAAAAAAACAAACAACCCCATCAAAAACTGGGTGAAGGATATGAACAGACACTTCTCAAAAGAAGACATTTATGCAGCCAATAGACTCATGAAAAAATGCTTATCATCACTGGCCGTCAGAGAAATGCAAATCAAAACCGCAATGAGATACCATCTCACACCAGTTAGAATGGTGATCATTAAAAAGTCAGGAAACAACAGGTGCTGGAGAGGATGTGGAGAAATAGGAACACTTTTACGCTATTGGTGGGACTGTAAACTAGTTCAACCATTGTGGAAGACACTGTGGCGATTCCTCAACGATCTAGAACTAGAAATACCATTTGACCCAGCAATCCCATTACTAGGTATATACCCAAAGGATTATAAATCATGCTGCTATAAAGACACATGCACACGTATGTTTATTGCGGCACTATTCACAATAGCAAAGACTTGGAACCAACCCAAATGTCCAACAATGATAGACTGGATTAAGAAAATGTGGCACATATACACCATGGAATACTATGCAGCCATAAAAAAGGATGAGTTCATGTCCTTTGTAGGAACATGGATGAAGCTGGAAACCATCCTTCTCAGCAAACTATCGCAAGGACAGAAAACCAAACACCGCATGTTCTCACTCATAGGTGGGAACTGAACAATGAGAACACATGGACACAGGAAGGGGAACATCACACACCAGGGCCTGTTGTGGGGTGGGGGGAGGGGGGAGGGATAGCATTTGGAGATATACCTAATGCTAAATGACGAGTTAATGGGTGCAGCACACCAACGTGGCACATGTATAGATACGTAACAAACCTGCACGTTGAGCACATGTACCCTAGAACTTAAAGTATAATAATAATAATTAAAAAAAAAATCTCTTCCCTAATAACAGGTATGTCAGTGGCAAGTAAGAAGTGAAAGGCTGAGAAGCAAGAAGTCAAGCAAAAGGCAGCTAGATTTAGAAAGTAGGAACAGACATACCCTATATCAAAAGATGTTCCATATGTTCCCCTCAAAAAAAAGTTATAGGAAAAATTATTTTTTAGTTTTTTTTCCAATTTTTGAGAGTACCATTGCCCAGAATTGTCATTAAGATCAAGAATTCGTAATGCATTTTTTTTATGTGTATGTTATGTGTGATTGTGTGGCTGACAAAACCATTGAACCAGTGGATTTCACTACCCATTCTACTCATCTTTCCGCAGATCTGACATAGGTAGTTGGGAAAATTATTTCTGGAGAAGAATCTCATTCATTCAAAATTCCTTAGAGCTATATGAGATCATTAATAAAGATTTTCTCAATTAACTACTAAATCAGCAATTAAGGCAAAGAGATGTACCACAAATAAAAGGATTAAAAATTCAGTCACATCTAGTAATGATGGATATTTGTCACACACAGTCTTTAACTGTAAACTATGACTCTCCCTACCAATTAAACATAACAAAAAGAGGAAAGGTTAGATGGTTTTCAAGTGGTCAAACTGCCAAGCCAGTAATGAGATTGTGTGATATAGCATAACACTTTCACAAAAAAGTGTACATGTTTTAAAACACAATTTTAAAATAGCTTGAAATATATTTCAGCTAAGTTAAAACTGATCAGGCACATTTATTTGCAGGACCACATAAAATTACAGTAATGGAAAGGCAGCATGATATACTAATAGTTATAACTACACCCTACACTTGCATAGAGCAGCATATATGCCAGACCACGTTTTAATTATTAAATATAACGTAAAAATGCTAAAAGTAGAGTACAATAACCTAGAGAATTCCTTTGTATTTAAATTTATTAAGATAAAAACATAGAATTTTAAAAACTTGGATATGTTCATTTTAGTTTAACAGGATATGTAAAGTCTCACAAAAATTGAAAAAGCCTATAACCCAACACCTTCCCCTCTTTTACTAGATGGCAACATTTTCTTTAACATTTTTTAATGTTGGCCAAAGCTCCTGTTATTAGCCCTGTGATGAGTGAGTTTTGGCAGTCTAGAGAAGATAGTACTAGTTCTACAGGGCAGTGTTACAATTTTTCTTAAATTTTTTCCTTGCCCATGACTAATTACATGTAGACCTTTTGTAAAGTAAGAATTTCAAGTTTCATGCTAATTTATATGACTGCTAGCAGCCTTTACTCAAAGAGTAGTTTCTGTTTATATCTTTATCAAATGCTGCTCTATCTAGTCGGCTTTTTCATGATTGCAAATCTGAAGGAGTATTTTTTTCTCTTAGAAAGCATGACTGCAAATCTGAAGAAGTATTTTGTGTGTGGGTCAATGCAAAAATTGCACTGGACAAAGTTAAATAAGTAAGGAAGACTTTATTCAAGGCCGTTACAATAGGGGAGCAAGACCATAATACAATCTGAACTCACCTTTGCTGTAACAAGGGGTGAGAAAGTTTAAAGCGCTGGAGTAAGAGGGAAAACATAGGCCATTTGTATTGGCTCATTGGCTTTACCCAAAGGACAAGTAAACTTTCTTTTATCTTTGTGACAGGAGGTAATTTTACAATTTGGAGCAAGCCACCCACTCAGGAAGTTAAGCTCCAATGTTCTTACAGAGACCTGGAGGTAACACTTTATCTTCCTTGATAATTACATATCAAAGGGATGGCTCCTGGATCCTTGAGAAAGACAATCCTGAGTTGTGAAACTGGTAAGAGGCTTTTAGAAAGATTTACATCTCAAAGGAGCAGATAAAGGATTTACAATTAAAGTTTTCTGAAGTAAATGCTCTAAGAAAAGGGAGGTCAAGGGGCCTAGCTAGAGTCAAGAAAGAGCCTGTCTAAAGCTTAATCAAGCTGGAAAGAACTTTAAGCCCATCTTGATCGCAAGTATTAACAGAGATTCAGTTGTGAAAACTGATGAGAACCCTATAATAATGGCAAATGGTTGGGATGCAGAAGCTATCCCAGTGTTTAATCTTACCAGAGTTTATTATGATTATGATGATGTACTCATTAGGTGCATTTAAGAAATCACCATGAACCCCATTCATAAGGTGAAAGTGTATTGTGTCCATGTACATGTGAGTCAGACCTCTCATTAATTCTCACCTCTCCCACAGAAATGTGTGAGAAAAACATGGAACATTTTTAAATTGCACGTGTTTTCATAATCTTTCTTAATCTGACACAAAATGGACCATATTTATACTTCGAATCCTTGTAGCCCATCATTTTCATGGTGGACTGTTATGATGTACAATGGGCCTCTGTAACCTCCAATATCAGGCTTTCAGTTAATTCTGTAAATTATCACTGGAGTATAATAGAATTAACCTAGAATTTAAGGTGGGAAAAATAAGGTGAAATTGTGGGTAGATTTATACCTTTGTCAAAAAGACTTTTCTAATTTAGAATGTTCCAAAGGTAGAATTGATTGGGTTGGGAGGTAGAGAACTCTCTGTTAATCAGAGTATTCGAACTGAAACTTCATATAAGACATAATCAAAAGAATCAATAAATTGGTTGAAAAAAAAGTATTATTGACCTCTAAGGCCCTCTTTTTAACTTCACAGTATTTAGATTTGCCATCTGTCCAGCCAAAGTTATTACCACTTTCTTATTCAATTATTATTGCTTGAATGCTAGTTATAATTCTTTGAATTCCCATGTTTTTGTTTCATAGATTTAGTTAGAATATTAAATGAAGTATTATGCCTTGAATGTATTTGTTCTAAACATATGCAAAACAGAAACAAAAGTCTTCTAGCTCTCTATTTGCCCAAATTAACATGCAGTTGAAAAGTCATAATTAGTAGGTAATGTAAAGCAATAGAAACTTTGAAGGCCTTTAGCTTCCTGAAGAAAATTTTCATAACTGAAATTATCACTGGTTTGTATATGCAAAGTTTCTCCCAATAATTTGGCAGTAGTTAGTATTTTAAAATCCTATCTAAGGGGTTTGCGTTGAATTTTTAATACATTCTTTTTTATTGATAATTTGGCTGAATATAAATTATAGTAAAATATTCTGAAAAAGTTAAAAAATTCAGTCAGTTGTCTGGTACATTGTCTTTCTAATGAAAAGGACCCTGGGGTTTCCAAACATTCATTTTCCCATACAATTTTATTGCATAAAGACTCCTTCCAAAGATTGTAAACAAATGGGTCTTTTTTGTTCTTTTCATTTTTTCAAGAGTAGAATTTCCACTTCCTTTACCATTTCCATTTTTGGCAGATAATAATCATTTGGCATATTTTTATGATGCTTTGTACCACTTACTCTAGACATAAACATTTCCCCTTGAGAAGCTTTCTAAAGAGAGCATTTGACAACTATTTAAAAAATGATTGGATGATATTCTCAGCATTTATCCATTACCCATTTTATATTTTGCTTAACAAAGAAATGCATTGAAGATAGACTTACAGTTCAAAAGAAACTCCAGGAGAAACAATTACTTTAGCACAAAAACTATATTTCACTTCTTGAATTAGTTGATTTGGGAATCAGCAAACTGGAACTATAATTTTAAGTCCTAAGACATAATGCACATGCATTACACAGAGAATCTTGCCCTGAAGCTTGTAGTTAATGAAATAAACTATTGAAAAAAATGTAGCTTTGGACAATGTTTTAAATGTAGTATTGTGCTCCAATTCTTTTTCGATAAACTTTTTAATCTGTCAGGTTGAGGAAAATGTGATTGATTTCAAAAGTGTCACTCTGATAGAATAAAGCCACCTCAGAAAAGAAGAGATTGTTAAGGGCAAACGGGTACCAAAGCACTAGCTGATTCTACATGCAGAGTATTTGTATCATATATGAAGTTGTAAAGAATTCCCACATAACCTAACTAAATATATTTTGTGATTTGTAGTACTGAACAAATATTTGTTCCTGCTGCTTGTTTTTATTAAATATTGTAAACTCGTGAGCCATAGGCTGCATTTAATAAGTTTTGTTCAGTCTGCATATTTTTGTTTTTCTTTGTTCTTTTTCTGAATTTTAAAATGTGTTAACATTTAAAAATTATATTTATTTAAATATCCTGGTATTTCTTGAAAAATTGAAACTCCAACTGTGTCGGGCCCCCGCCCCACATGGCATTCATATACCCATTTATTTATGTATCCATCTTTTTAATTAGTGAATAAATGTTTATTGAAAATTAATTATATGCCAACACTGATGTAGGAATTGGAAATATAGAAGGTCCCTGCTCTCATGAAGCTCCTATATTAGATAGAGAGGGAATGCACTTTTCCAGTTCATTACAAATAGCATTTCTCTTTATGTGTTTTAAATTATTTATTTAAATAATAATAATAAATAATAATAATTTAAAAATTTTAAATTATTTAAATTTATTTATGTGTTTTAAATTAATTTTAAAAAAATTAAATTAAAATTTTAATTCCTAGTCTATATACTTGGAATGAAAGATGACATAAAGTTAACTCTAAAGCAATTTTTTAAATTAATGTTTTTATTTTGCCTTGAGGACTTTTTTAAAATTAAAATCTGATACCTTAAAATGTATGAGTAAAATTATAATTTAGAAACTGGCAAAGATTGTAAATACTTATCATGTTTAACTAAAATTTCGGTTAACTATAGTCAGCTCTGATTTTTTTCTCATTTTCTGTTTATCAAACATTTATAGAGCATTAATTATGCACTATAAAATATTTTAGGTATGAAATTACATACATGATAAGACATGACTCCTCCTCTTAATGTGAAATAAATTTAACACAATGTGATAGACTGTAATAGAGTTTACATACAAAGTGTAATTCAGAATATTTTAAAAAGAAAGCCAAATTTTCTTGGGAATTCAAGGAGGGTCTCACAGAAGAAGGGACATTTGGTTCTTTCTGAAAGAAGATGACAAAAATGAAAAGTAGTCATTTTCTAGGAATATAAGACCCAAGAAACAGAATGTACAAACGATGAAAACATAAGGTGTCATAATATAGAAAACTGATAGTCCTAAAATTTATTTAGTGAATGGTTCTGACTTACTTTTCAACAAATCTTTCTCTGAATCTGTTAATACTGTGTTACTGAATGGTTGGGCTGTCAATCTCCTCTGCCGACATCGGCTTAGCTTAAGTTTACTTGTCAAACAGAAAGGCTTTTGGTTTCATCTGAGACCTACTGAAACAGAGCGCATTTGCATTTTTTGAAAGAGTCCTCTTTGATATTTACAACAATAGGCTGGTATAATATATTTTCCCGTAGAATTAACAAGGAAACAAAAAGTGTTCTATAAAAATAGTAGAGCTTTTTCTCCCCCAGTGGGTTTGCCACCAGAAAACAAGTATTGTGAAAACTACCCCAAGAGCCAAAATGGGAAAGGAACACACTCATATCAGCATTGTTGTCATTGGACACGTAGATGGGGCAAGTCCACCACTACTGGCCATCTGATCCACAAATGAGGAAGCGTCGACAAAGGAACCATTGAAAAATTTGAGAAGGAGGCTGCTGAGATGGGAACAGGCTCGTTCAAGTATGCCTGGGTCTTGGATAAACTGAAAGCTGAATGTGAACATGGTATGACTATTGATATCTCCCTGCCAAAATTTGAGACCAGCAAGTACTACATGACTATCATTGATTCCCCAGGACACAGACACTTTATCAAAAACATGATTACAGGGACATCTCAGGCTGACCATGCTGTCCTGATTGTTGCTGCTGGTGCTGGTGAATCTGAAGCTGGTATCTCTAAGAATGGGCAGACCCATGAGCATGCCCTTCTGGCTTACACACTGGGTGGGAAACAACTAATTGTTGATGTTAACAAAATGGATCCCACTGAGACACCCTACAGCCAGAAAAAATACAAATCCTTAAAGAAGTCAGCAGTTTCATTAAGAAAATTAACTACAGCCCCTGACACAGTAGCATTTGTGCCAGTTTCTGGTTGGAATGGTGACACCATGCTGGAGCCAAGTGCTAACATGCCTTGGTTCAAGGGATGGAAAGTCACTCATAAAGATGTCAATGCCAGTGGAACCAAGTTGCTTGAGGCACTGGACTGCATCCTAACACCAGCTTGTCCAACCGACAGGCCCTCGCCCCTGCCTCTCCAGGATGTCTACAAAATTGGTGGTGTTGCTACTTTGCCTATTGGCGGAGTGGAGACTGGTGTTCTCAAACCTGGTAGGGTGATCACCTTTGCTCCAGTCAGTGTTACACCTGAAGTAAAGTCTGTTGAAATGCACCATGAAGCTTTGAGTGACTCTCTTCCTCAGAACAATGTGGCCTTCAATGTCAAGAATGTGTCTGTCAAAAATGTTCATTGTGGCAATGTTGCTGGTGAAAACAAAAATGATCCACCAACGGAAACAACTGGCTTCGCTGCTCAGGTGATTATCCTGAAGCATCCAGTCCAAATCAGTGCTGGCTATTCCCCTCTACTGGATTGCCACACAGCTCACATTGCATGCAAATTTGCTGAGCTGAAGGAAAAGATTGATTGCCATTCTGGTAAGAAGCTGAAAGACGGCCCTAAATTCTTGAAGTCTGGTGATGTTGCCACCAAATTCTTGAACTCTGGTGATGTTGATATGGTTCTTGGCAAGCCCATGTGTGTTGAGGTCTTCTCAGACTATCCTCCTTTGGGTTGCTTTGCTGTTCATGATATGAGATGGAGAATTGCCATGGATGTCATCAAAGCAGTGGACAAGAAGGCTGCTGGAGCTGGAAAGATCACCAAGTCTGCCCAGAAAGTTCAGAAGGCTAAATGAGTATCATCCCTAATACCTGCCACCCCAGTCTTACTCAGTGGTAGAAGAATGGTCTCAGAACGGTTTGTTTCAATTGGCCATTTAAGTTTAATAGTAAAAGACTGGTTAACAAAACAATGCCTCATAAAACCTTCAGAGGGAAAGAAGGACCACTTTTTTTTTTTTTTTTTTTTTTTGGCAAGTGGCAGTTTTGTTATTAGTTTTTAAAATCTGTACTACTTTTTTTTTTTTTTTTTGAGACAGAATCTCACTCTGTTGCCCAGGTTGGAGTGCAGTGGCGTGACCTCGGCTCACTGCAACCTCCGCCTCCTGGGTTCAAGTGAATCTCCTGCCTCAGCCTCCCTAGTAGCTGGTACTACAGGCGCTTGCCACCGTGCCCGGCTAATTTTTTTTTTTTTTTTTTTTTTTGGTATTTTTAGTATAGTCGGGGTTTTCCCATGTTGGCCAGGCTGGTCTCCAAATCCTGACCTCAGGTGATCTACCAGCCTCAGCCTCCCAAAGTACTGGGATTACAGGTATGAGCTGCCTCGTCCAGCCTAAAATCAGTACTTTTTTTTTTTTTTTTTTTTTGAGATGGAGTCTCGCTCTGTCGCCCAGACTGGAGTGCAGTGGTGCGATCTTCGCTCACTGCAAGCTTGCCTTCTGGGTTCATGCCATTCTCCTGCCTCAGCCCCCCAAGTAGCTGGGACTACAGGCGCCCACCATCATGCCCGGCTAATTTTTTTGTATTTTTAGTAAAGATGGGGTTTCACTAAAATCAGTACTTTTTAATGGAAACAACTTGACCAAAAATCTGTCACAGGATTTTTAGACCCATTAAAACAAAGTTTAGTGAGAAAAAAATAGTAGAAACCTCAACTTATAAGTAATTGCTTATTGTAAACCATACACAATTGATTCCTAATTTATCAAAAAGTGTGTGGCCAATTTTTTAAGTCAACTGTTTGGAACTCAGAATTTCCCACAGAAATTGCTTTATACATAGTGATCAATTCATAACCCATTAGAGAAATATCCATATCCTTCAATTAGGTACCAAAAGAATCCATTTGCCACACTCCTTTAAGGGCAGTGATTTAGAATTTTGACTTGGTCTTGCAAAAGGACCCTGAAGCAGGATCTTAGCTTGCCATTCTATTCTGCATTTCAGTAAAAACACAAGGTAAATGGGATAGGAAGGTGTCTGAAGATACATTGGAAAGAAATGAAAGAAATGGAATCAAAGGGGATAAGAAATGGCAGAAAAGGAAAATGTTTTTGGAGGAGTTAGATGAGCTGAATAAGGACACTTCAGGTTATAGCAGCCTCTGTCTTATCTATTGTTTTTGGTTTTTGATGGTTCAGAATTTTTGGGACAGGAGAGATGGTGCTCTAAAGCTGTGCTGTCCAATTTGGTAGCCACCAGACACATGTGGTTATTTAAATTTGAATTAATTAAAATTAAATACAACTAAAATTTATTTCCTCAGTTGCACTAGTCACATTTCAACTACTCAATGCTACGTTTGTTTTGTGACTACCATATTGGACAGCGGAGATACAGAACATTTTCATCACTATAGAAGATGTATTAGGTAAAGAAGCCAACAGTAAGTATTTTAGGCTTAGTGGGCCATGATCTGTGTCTCATATTCCCCTTTTTTCCACAACCTTTACAAATATTAGAAACATTATTAGCTCATGAATTGTACAATAAAAAATTAGAGGCTGGTCACCGTTGGTTAAACCCTGCTCTGGAACATCTCATCCTTTTCCTCTAATGAAGAGCAGTTTAGGAGGTCAGAGGTACATTCATGATTACAGAGGTTTTCTTGATCCTAAAATGGGTACTTATGCCTCACGTTGAAATTTCAGCAAGAATAGGGGCATGATCCTTTCTACCTCTGCTAAGAACTGTGATTGGTCTATAGATTTCCTCTACCATGCCCTGGTGAGCAGGGCCGTATTTTTAATCTCAGTGCTCATGGATGGTGTTACCTGAGAAAATGTATTACAATGTGATTGCTTTGGAAGCATCAGTCTTTTTGTCCATGGCATTTTCAGATGAATAAATTACTAAAAATACATATTGATGAAAGATTCACATGCTCTAATATCATTATAATTAATCTAAAAAGACATTCTCTATTTAATGTAATGAAGTGGAACATCTTATAGGGTATTTATGCTCATTTAAAAAAGATATTTTATATTTATAGTGAGAGTTTAAATTTACATGTATATTTTGCATCATAAAAATGTGATCATTTGCTACTATTCTTCTATTACTAAAGTTCTAAATATTTTCTATTTCTCCTTTAGCTATCACCACTGGTAATAGTAAATATGAAGTTTCTAATCTTAATTTTGCTTTAAAAACAGAAAAGAAAAATTTAGAAAAATTATCTAAAATATTTATGCATTCAGTTCAACAAGATTTGTTAAATATTAGCTATGTGGCAAACACTATGCTAATAAGTAGTATAGTATTATATGTATATTAGTTTGGAGCATAAAATAATTCAACTGTGATTTGACTTATCTCAATAACACATGATGTGTTTGTAAAGTGTTTAAGCACTGTTGGGTGTTTGTCATTCACTACATAGTTTATTCCTCACAAAAATCTCATGTAGAAGACACTATTATTACACCCATTTTAGAAATGAGGCACATTTGCTTACTTCTGCCAGGATCATCTTTTCTACTACTATATGATCCAGAAAAATGCAATAATATATGTGAAAACATCAAGCAGTACCTAGTTCATGATAAAAACTCAAGTATTAAAACTCAAAGCAGTGTGACAGTAGAATATAGTAGTTAGGACTGTAGGCTTCGGAATCAGACTGTGGTTTCAAATGCACTCCAATGCCAAAACCAGACAATGACATTATAAAAGAGGAAAACTACAGACCAGTATCCCATGAATACAGTGCAACTATCCTCAGCAAAATATTAGCGGATAAAATAAAAGTAATTATACACTGTGACCAAGTGGGAATTATCCTAGGTATGCAAGACTGGTTCGACATTTGAAAATTAATTAATGTAACTCGTCACATTAACAGGTTAAAGTAGAAAAATCACATAATCATAACAATAGATGTAGAAAAAGTATTTGAAAAAATTGAACACTCATTTATGGTAAAAACTCTACAAGCTAGAAATATTGGTGGACTTCCTCAATTTGCTAAAGAACATTTACAAAAAAACCCATGGCTAGTATCACACTTAACAGTGACAAACTAGAAGCTTTCTCTCTAAGATTAGGAGTAAAGCAAGAACATATCCTCTCACTACTCATATTCCATATTGTACTGGAAGTCCCAGCTAATGCAATAAAACAACAAAAAGAAAGCAAAGAAAAAAGGAAGTAAAAAGCACACAAATTGGGAAGGAAAAAATAAAATTTTCTCTATTCACAGATATCATTATTTATATAGAAAATCCCAAAGAATCAACAAACAAGCCTTGGAACTTATAAGTGATTATAGCAGATTTGCAGGATACAAGGTGATATGGTTTAGCTGTGTCCCACCAAATCTCAACTTGAATTGTATCTCCCAGAATGCCCATGTGTTGTGGGAGGGACCCAGGGGGAGGTAATTGAATCATGGGAGCCAGTCTTTCCCATGTTATTCCTGTGATAGTGAATAAGTCTCACAAGATCTCATGGGTTTATCAGGGGTTTCTGCTTTTGCTTATCTCTCATTTTCTCTTGCTGCCACCATGTAAGAAGTGCCTTTCACCTCTTGCCATGATTCTGAGGCCTCCCCAGCAAGGTGGAACTGTAAGTCCAATTAAATCTCCTTTTGTTAACATACAAAAGTCAGTTGCTTTCCTATATACAAGCAGTGAACGACTGCATTTGAAATACAAAACACAAAGTCATTTATATGAAAATTAAAAATCACACAAAATATGTTTTCCAAAAATGAAATAGGTATGAATTTATCAAAAACATAGAAAACTGTCTGAGAAAAATTATAAAACTCTGATAAAAAATCAGACAATTTAAATAAATGAAAATATTCCCTGTTAATGTGTAGAAAGATTCAATATTCTTAAGATGTCACTTCTTCCTACCTTAGTCTACAGAGTCAATGCATCCCAATCAAAATCTTAGAAAATTATTTTGTGGATATTGACAAACTGATTTGAAAGTTGAAACAGAAATGCAAAAGACAAGGAATAACCAAAACAATATCAAACAGAAATAGTTGGAGGATTGATTCTACCTGACTTCAAGACTTAATATAATGGTATAGTAAGTAATAGAGATAATGTGATATTGGCAAAATAGACAAATAGGTGAATAGCACAGAATAGAGAAACTAGATATAGACCCAGTTAATACAAATGAGGACAACTGATCTTTGACAAAGGAGCAAACACAATTTCTTGCAAAAATCATAGTCTTTAAAAAAAGGTAGTCTATTTCACACACACAAACTGAACATAGACTCAAACCTTATGTTTTTAGCAAAAATTAACTAAAAACAGATCATAGATCTAAGTGTAAAACGAACTATAAAGCTGCTAGAAGATAATATGGAAGAAAATCTAGGTGATCTTGTGTTTAGTGATGACTTTTTAGATACAAACCAAAAACATAATCAAAAAAATACAGAAATAATAAGTTGGGCTTCATTAAAATTAAAGGCTTCTGATCTGCAAAATGTACTATTAAAGAAAATTAAAAGATACAAACTTGGAGAAAAACCTTTGCAAAACAAATATCTGCTAAAGGACTCATATCCAAAATAGACAAAGAATGCTTAAAACTCAACAATAAGAAAACAAGCTGTCCGATTAAAAAAAACAGGCAAATTATGAGAACAGACAACTCAACAAAGAAGATATACAGATGGCAAATAGGGTGACATGATGCTCAATATCATACTTAAGGGAATTGCGAATGAAAACAGCAATAAGATACTTCTACACACCTACTAGAATAACTACAATCCAGTACCCTGACAACACCAAATGCTGATGAGCATGTGGGGCAACAGGAACTCTCATTGTTTGTGGGAATTTAATTTGGTATAGCCACTTTGAAAGACAATCTGGCAAATTTTTTCCCCCCAAAATTCAGCTAAGCATTGTCTTACCACACGGTCTAGCTATTGCATGTGTTGCGGGTTAATTTGTGTCTCCCCAGAAAGGTATGTTGAAGTCCTAAGTACCTTAGAATATGACCTTGTTTAGAAATAAGATCTTTACTGAGGTTACCAAGTTAAAATGAGGTCATTTGGGTCAGCCCTAATTCAACATAACTAATGTCCTTATAAAAATGGAAAGTTTGTACACAGACACAGACATGCACAAGGGAAAGACTATGTGATGACACGGGGGAGAACTCCATGTAAAATGAAGGCAGAGATCAGCATCTGCAAGCCAAGGAACACTAAAGATTGCTGCTAATTCTCTAGACACTATTAGATAAGCATGATTATGGCCATAAGAAAAAACCTGTGCTGCTGACATCTTGATTTCAGACTCCTACCCTCCACAACTGTGACACAATACATTTCTATTGCTTTAAGCCTCTCAGTTTGTAATATTTTGTTAGGGCAGCCACAGAAAACTAATACAGAACTCCTGGATACATATCTTAGCAGCTTTATTCATAATTGCCACAACTTGAAAACAAGCAAAATGCCCTTCCATTGGTAATAGAACAATGCAATGGAATATCATTCAATGATTTTTAAAAATGGATATCCAGCCATGAAAAGACATGGAAGCACCTTAAATGCATATTACTTAGTGAGAGAAGCCAGTCTGAAAAGACTAAATATTGTATGATTCCAACTATATTATATTCTGAAAAAAGCAAAACTATAGAGACAGTAAAATGATCACTGGTTTCTAGGGATTTGGCAGGAGGGACGAACATGTGAAGCACAGGTAATTTTTAAGACAGTGAAACTATTCTGTGTAATACATTAATAGCAGATACATGATATTATGCATGCATTAAATCCCAGGCAACTGTACAACTCAAAAGTAAACCCTAATGTAAACTAAGTGTTTTAGTTAATAGTTATGTATCATCAACTGTAACAAATGTACCATACTATTGTAAGATTTTAATAACAGGCAAAGCTACGTGCAGGGGAGAAAGGAGATGTAACAAGAGGGTATAATGTCACTTTCTGTACTTTCTGTTCAATTTACTGTAAACCTTAAACCGCTCTAAAAACTGAAGTATTTTAGTTTTAAATTTTTATTTTGTTTTAAATTGATGCATAGTTGTACATATTTACGGGGTACAGTGTGAAGTTTCAATCATGTATGCATGGCGTAGTAATCAAATCAGGGTAGGTAAAAAAACTGAAGTCTACTAATTAAAGTAAAATGTAATCCAACATTTACTAGCTGTGTGTCCTTGAATGATTTGTCTTTCTGGTAACTTGGTTTTCTCCTCTGTAAAAAGGGACTAATAACAGAACAACAACCTTATAGAGTTGTGAGAATCAAATGCAATAATACAGGTAAAACACTTAGCACAATGCCTTGTGCTTATAAGTACTCAAGCGTGTTTTAAAGAGAAAGAAGAATTTTATAGGTCACATACTAGCATCTATTTTTAAAGTGGAAGTTTTTGAAATAGCTAGACACTGGCCAATTAGTACTTTAATATATAGTATGAAGTCTAATTTCATTACATTTCACACTGGGCTTGTTTGTGACTGGTACATAGTGTTGAAACAGTCATCCAAAATTAGAGAATTTACTCTTGGTAATGTGCATTTTCTTAAACAAGGTTTAAATGATCTTATACAGCTCTTAACATTATGCAGCAGATGTGAACAATGTACCAAGTGGAGTTACTATGAATGCAACTTAAATGCCTTATCTTCAGTGCTCTATTAAAATAATCCTGTTTGGACAAACAGAAGTTTAGAATCATATTAGGGTACATATAAGATCTTTAGGGACATTTAATAATGACTTACATATTCTTATTTTATTAGAAATCTTGTCTTTACTAGCAGGTGAGGTTGAAAATCAGCATTCTGTTGTCTAATTCAATTTTCAAAGCTGGCAACATAGAGCTCATAGGCTGGTAGTGGTATTTGTAAATTAAGGAACCCTTTAATCTTCACTGACAGAGATTTATGAAACATTGCTTTAAATTTGTGCTTCATGTGGTAAAGCAAATTGAGTCTGTTTTATAGACAAAAGCAAATTGAGGAAACCCATAGATGACTTTGGCCACAGAAGGGTATAAATGATCTTTAACTAAATTTTGTCAGTACTATGTGTTGAGCTATTTAGATAAAACATGTTTTTGACATTTATTGCAAAATAATACTTTTTTCTAGACTCCTGCATTCAGTGAAGTTGAGTATAAAATGAATCATTAAGGGAATTAGTAATCCTTCTCTTGACATGGATTGCATTATCTGAGGATGTGAAAATCTGAATGTTTTTTTCTAAGTAAATTATTGTGAAAAGGTATCCAAAACTATTCTGATGAATTTAAGGTACGCCAAAACATTACACGACCCACATGCATAATTGCTAGGCAAATTTACTGCCATTATTTAGGATTTTTATGTATATTCATTCCCATGGGTGTAATCCCATGTAGATTCAAGGTAAGTAAATCATTCTGATGGTGGTGCCTGCTTATAGAAATAGAACAGGTCTCACAGAGCATGAGGCTTTCTGGTGGACACCCTGCCACCAGCACTGGCATTGTTATTATTATTCTCCTGTAGAAAAACAAGAAGGCCATCCATTATGAACAAAGCTCTGCAGTAGGAAGAAAAATATAGTGTTGTTAGACTCCAAGGAACATAACATTTAATGAGCAAAAGAGGCTAATGTGTATATGTGTATAAACATGAAAACACAGACAATCAGCCACAGGATTAAGTAGCAGGAGGTATGAAAGATGAAGCATGGGTAAAATATTTTTCTTTAAAACAAACAACACTGTAACTGTATCCAGAAAAATTATCTGATAATATTAGCAATACAATCAGTGTGACACTCACATTTTTATATATATGTATATATGTGTGTGTGTGTATATACATATATATAGCAAATGCCATTTATACAATTTCAATTGAATAATTTAAATATGAATTATTTTGGCTACTGCTAACTGGGGAGGGGATAATAGACCTTTGATATCAGTTCTTTCACTTCTGAAAAATGTTACTCTAGATAAACCTAAACTAAAACACTGTAATATGTATTTATGTTATTTACATTGAACTATAGTGACCCTGACATGCATCGTAGATAGCCTTCCCTCCTAGCTACATAATTTAAGTGACATGCCATGTCTCTATGTCAAGATACCACCAGCAGAGATGTTAGGAAAAAAAAGATGTAATTAATTCAATGACTAATTATTTTTTCTACTCTGATGAAATTTATCCTTCCATGGCTCATCTTAGTTCACTTATATTATCTTTATTACTTGTACGTGTGTACTTACTATTTCCTCCATTTTTTTCCTTTTTTTTTTTTTTTTTTTTTTGAGACAGAGTCTCGCTCAGTCACCCGGGCTGCAATGCAGTGGCTCTATCTCTGCTCACTGCAAGCTCTGCCTCCTGGGTTCATGCCATTCTCCTGCCTCAGCCTCCCGAGTAGCTGGGACTACAGGCGCCTGCCACCACGCCCAGCTAATTTTTTTGTATTTTTTTGGTAGAGACGGGGTTTCACCGTGTTAGCCAGGATGGTCGTGATCTCCTGACCTCGTGATCCACCCGCCTCAGCCTCCCAAAGTGCTGGGATTACAGACTTGAAACACCACGCCTGGCCTTTCCTTATTTTTTATGTTCTTTCTTAACATGCTTTGAACTTCTTTTCTAACTCGTGGTAGATTAGTGATCATTTCCTAATCTAACTTATAATTTCCTGCCCTGGTTTGATGAAATGGACTGAATTTTTTAGTAGTTACCTTTGCATTCCTTTAATCCTCAGTTTAAAAAATACATGGAGTGGACGAATGAATTAGGAAACAAAACCCAGTGATCTACTGCCTACAAGAAACATACTTCACCTATAAAGACACACATAGACTGAAAATAAAGGCATGAGAAAAGATATTCCATGCAAACAAAACCCAAAAAACAGCAGGAGTAGTTACATTTTTATCAGAGAAAACACATTTCAGGAAAGAAACTATAAGAAGCAACAGAGAAGGTCATTATATAATGATAAAAGGGTCAACTCAGCAGCAGATATAATAATTTTAAATATATACATCTAACACTTGAGCACCTAGATATATAAAGCAAATATTATTAGAGCTAAAGAGAGAGATTCCAATACAAAAATAGCTGGTAACTTCAACATCCCACTTTCAGCATTTGACAGCTCTTCCAGGCAGAAAATCAAAAAAAGAAACATCAGACTTAATCTGCACTATAGAACAAGTGGACTTAGTAGATATTTATAGAGTGTTTCACCCAATGGCTGCAGAATACTCATTCTTTTCCTCAGTACATGGGTCATTACCAAGGATAGACCATATGTTTGGTCACAAAACAAATCTTAAAAAATTCAAAAAAGTTGAAATAATATCAAGCATCTTCTCTGACCATGATGGAAAAAAAACTAGAAGCCAGTAACAAGAGGAATTTTGGAAATTATACAAACAAATGGAAATTAAACAATATGCTGCTGAATGACCAATGGGTCAATGAAGAAATTTAGAAGGAAATTTAAAAATTTCTTCAAGCAAATGATAATGAAAACACAATATAGTAAACCCTATGGGATATAGGAAAAGCAGTACTAAGTGGAAAGTTTATAGCTGTAAGTGCCTACATCAAAAAACAAGAACAACTTTAGATAAACAACATAATGACACATATTAAAGAACTAAAAAAGCAAGAGGGAACCAAACCCAAAATTAGTAGAAGAGAAATAATAATGATTAAAGCAGAAATAAATAAATTTGAAGTGAATAAAACAGTACAAAATATCAATGAAACAAAAAGTTGTTTTTTTTTTGGAAAGAGTAACAAAATTGATGAAACCTTAGGCAGACTAAGAGAAAAAGGGAAAAAACTCAAATAAATAAAATCAGAGATAAAAACTGAGACATTACAACCATTACCACAGAAATTTAGAGGATCCTTAGTGGCTACTATATGCCAATAAATTGAAAAATCTAGAAAAAAATGGATAATTTCTTGACACATACAATCTACCAAGATTGAATCATGAAGAAATCCAAAATCTGAACAGACCAATAACAAGTAATGAGATTGAAACTATAATATAAAAAGTCTCCCAGAGCAAGAGCAAGAAAAACCCAGCATCTGATGGCTTCACTGCTGAGTTCTACCAAACTTTAAAAGAGGAACTAGTATCAATCCTACTCAAACTCTTAAAAATAAATGAGCAGGGAATACTTCCAAACTAATTCTTCAAGGCCAGCATTATCCTGATACTAAAACCAGAGAAAGGTACATTTAAAAAATGAAAAACTACAGGCCAATATCACTGATGAATATTGATGTAAAAATCCTCAACAAAATATTAGCAAACCAAACTCAACAACACATTAAACAGATCAGTCATTATGACCAAGTGGAATTTATTATAGGGATGCAAAGATCATTCAACATATGCAAATCAAATCAAACAGTGTGATGCGTTATATCAACAGAATGAAGGAAAAAATCATATGATCATTTCAATTGATGCCAAAAAGCATTTCATAAAATTTAATATCCCTTCATAATAAAAAACTCTTATAAAACTGTCTATAGAAGGAACATACCTCAACATAATAAAATCCATATACAACAGAGCCACAACTAGTATCATACTGAATGGGGAAAAACCGAAAGCCTTTCCTCTAAGATCAGGAACATGACATAGATGTACAATTTCAAACTGTTATTCAACATAGTACTGGAAGTCCTAGCTAGAGCAATCAGACAAGAGAAAAAAGGCATCCAAATTGGAAAGAAAGAAGTCAAATTGTCCTTGTTTGCAAATGTTATGGTCTTATATTTGAAAAAACTTAAAGACTCCACCAAAGAAACTATTTGAACTGATAAATAAATTCAGTAAATCAATAAATTTTCAGGATACAAAATCAGCTTACAAAAATCAGTAGCATTTCTATCACCAACAGTAAACAATCTGAAAAAGAAATCAAGAAAGTAATTCCATTTACAACAGCTACACATAAAAGAAAATATCTAGAATTAAATTTAACCAAAGAAGTGAAAGATCTCTACAATAAAAACTATAAAACATTGATTAAAGAAATGGAAATATATTTCAAGTTCATGGGTGGGAAGAATCAATATTGTTAAAGCGTCCATACTACCTAAATCAATCTACAGATTTAATACAATCCCCATCAAAATACCAATGACATTCTTCACAGAAATAGAAAAAAGAAGTCCTAAAATTTATATGGAACCACCAAAGACCCAGAATACCCAAAGCTATCCTGATCAAAAGGAACAAAACTGGAGGAATCACATTTCTGACTTTAAATTATACCACAGAGCTATAGTAACCAAAACAGCATGGTATTGGCATAAAAACAGATACAGATCTGTGGAGCAGAATGGAGAACACAGAGGTAAATCCATACATCTTCAGTGAACTCATTTTTGAGAAAGGTGCCAAGAACATACTTTGAGAGAAAGAACAGTCTCTTTAATAAATGGTGCTGTAAAACCTGGATATTCATATGGAAAAGAATGAATCTCTACAATATATCTCTTGCAATATACAAAAATCAAATCAAAATTGATTTAAGTCTTAAATCTAACACCTCAAACATTAAAGCTACTACAAGAAAACATTGGGGAAACTCTTCAGGACATTGGACTGGGCAAAGATTTTTTGGTTAATACCCCATAAGCACAGGCAACCAAAGGAAAAATGGACAACTGGGGCCACATCAAGTTAAAGAGTTTCTGTATAGCAAGGAAACAAACAACAAAGTGAAGAGACAACCCAAAGAATGGGAGAAAATATTTGCAAATGACTTGTCTTACAAGGAATTAATAACCAGAATATATAAGTAGCTCAAAAAACTCTATAGGAGAAAATCTAATCATCCAGTTAAAGCATGAGCAAAATATCCGAATAGATATTTCTCAAAAGATGACATACAAATGGCAAACAGTCATAAGAAAAGGTGCTCAACATCACTGATCATCAGAGAAATACAAATCAAAACTACAATGAGATGTCATCTCACCCTAGTTAAAATGGCTTTCATCCAAATGTCAGGCAACAACAAATGCTGGTGAGGATGTCGAGGAAAGGGAACTCTTGTACACTGTTGATGAGAATGTAAATTAATACAACTATTATGGAGAACAGTTTGGAGGATCCTCCAAAAAACTAATAATAGAGCTACTATAGGATCCAGCAATCCCACTCCTAGATATGTGCCCAAAATAAAGGAAATCAGTATATCAAAGAGATGTATGCACTTTCATGTTTATTGCAGCATTATCCACCATAGCCATGCTTTGGAAGAAACCTGAGTGTTCATCAACAGATGAATAGATCAATGAAATTGTACATATTCATAATGGAGTACTAATATTCAGCGATTAAAAAGGAATGAGATCCAGTCATTTCAACAACATGAATGGAAGTGGAGATCACTGTGTTAATTGAAATAAGCCAGGCGAAGAAAGACAAAATTTGCATATTCTCACTTATTTGTGAGAGCGAAAAATTAAAACGATTGAACTCATGACGTTAGAGAGTAGAACAATGGTTACCAGTAGTGGGGGAGTCAGAGGCAAGTGGGGATGGTTAATGGGTGGCAAGTGGAGATGGTAAATGGTTACTAACAAATAGAAAGAATGAATAAGAACCAATATTTCTAGCACAACAGGGTGACTATAGTAAAAAATAATTGAATTGTACATTATAACAACAGCAAAAGGGTATAATTGAATTGTTTGTAACAGAAAATATAAATTCTTGAGGTGATGAATACCCCATTTACCCTGATGTGATTATTATGCATTCCATGCCTATATCAAAATATCTCAAGTAATCCATAAGTATATATGCCTATGATGTACCCACAAAAATTAAAAATGAAATTAAAAAAATAAAAATAATATTTTCTCTCTAAGTCTACATAAGGTTTGTCTACAATATCATTATTCATCTCCCCAGAAAGATGAGAATTTAGGTATACTTAAACTTTTCACCAAGCCTTTCCATTTTCCTTATCATTTGTTTTAAAATATTAGTTCTAACTTTCCTTAGCATAACATAATCAGATGTTAATTAAATATTCCAACAAATAATATATTTATCTTTTTTGCATTTCATTCTTGGCTTCTAGGACCTCTTTTCTTCTGACTTAAGTTTTTCCTTTTATATCTCTTTGAGCAAACCTCTATAATTCCTGAACTCTTCTTAACATTTGAGCATCTAGAAATGTCTTCGTTTCACCATTTCTCTTTAAAGTAGCTTAGTTAGATATGGAACTCTAGGTTGACAACCTTTTCTCTCAGCACTTTGAAAATAACTCATTGTGTTCTCACATCTATTTTAGCTCATGTCATTCTAGTGATTGCTCCTTTGTAGTTAATCTGGCCCATCTTTTAGGTTATTTTAAAGGTATTTTTTTTGTCCCTGATATACTGAAATTTTAGCATGGCATATTTCTGTGTGTATTTATTATTGTTCATCCTTTTTAACACTCTGTTTTCACTTTCAGTCTGAGGAATCATTACTTCGTTAGTCCTGGAAATTTTCAGTCATCAACTTTTCAAATTTTGCTGCACCATCATTTTTCTTATTCTTTTCTTCTAAAACTTTTATTAGATGATCTTTCTATCCTTTAAGTTTTTAATAAACTGGTTCATATTTTTCATCATTTTATCTCCCTGACCTGAATTCAGGCTGAATTTAACAGTATTATTATTTAAGTATTTAATGGTTGATTTAATGGTTGATGACCATTAAACCAAATCCTTTTAACCAGCTATGGCCTCCATCCCCCACTTTCTGAATGCTTTACTGCTAACTGCTTCCTGAGTTATTTTCAGAGCCTGGATCAGGCTGAGTCTAGAATTTCATATAAAATGTTTCATTTGTTTAGCTTTCTTCGCTTGAGGATTCCGATAGACCGAACTTTTGGTTCAGGGTCTTCAGGGTGAACTCTAATTAAGGCAAGTACTATTTTCTGATTAATTCTCTTTATTATTATATCCACTTTAGATTATATTTCATCTTTTGGGTTGTTATTTTATGAACTCACACACACATACAGACACACATGCACACACACATGCATTTCAGAATTTCCAATTGGTTTTTCTTTCTTTGGCAATTAGCAGAATTTATCTAATAAATAAGAAGTCCCAGACTCCAAGTGGCTCCAGGATAGACTAATTCATTCACTTACAAATACAAAAGCATCAGTGATGTAAAGCAGAAATGTGAGCCAATTTCTAAAAAAGGCATCAGTAGGGGAAAGGTATACTGGAAATTTACTTGTCCAGGAGACTACACTAGGCCAGATCATGGACTCTCTGGTTTCATTTTTAGAAATATTTTTTGTAAATTTTATTTTTTAAAATTATACTGTAAAATTTACCTTTTTGGTGTGAAGTTCTCTGAATTTTAACACATACATAGATTTGTGTAATGAACACTGCAACCAGGATTTAAAACCTTACCACCATGTAAGTCTTTTTACCCTCCTCCCTATATGTTAGAGTTGGCAAGCATTACATCTCCTTATGTTGAAAAGCCCAGTGGACAATGGTATAATTTTTGCACCCAATCATCAAATATACCATACAGGACCAATGGGAGAAGAATCTATTTATTTACTCAGATGGAAACCAACCTGTGAAAATGCTGAGATGGTGGTGGTAGATAGGGGCTGGAAGGCAGTGATTTGCTATGTCGTAGTGCTACAACTGTAAAACCTAGATCCCAGATATTGATCACATAAGGGAAGTGGCTTTGTGTCCCTAACTATGAATGTTGAGATGGCAGAGCAGAGTTGGAGGCTCAGTTTGTAATACACAATATATTTGTGATTGCGCTGCTGATCATGTGGCAGGTGAGATTAGCGGTTCCCCATTTTACAGTTTATAAGCTATGCAACTTAGGGACTTGTTCCCTGTCTCTGAGGGCTCTGCTGGGTCTCTCTTCACTATCCCAGAAGGCAGTGGGCAATACCAGCACTATGTAACTCCTATTGTCCCCATCTCTGTAAGCTTTATCAGTTACATGTTTCAGGTCAGGTGTATATACTTTTGTTTTTAAACCATCTTTTGTTTAGTATTACCTATTGATACTTACTGATATCCCTATACTCATCAAGCTGTTACAGAAATCTTTTTTCTTCAATAATATTTCCTCCTGTCATGTTATCAAAGCTTATATTAATAGTTGTTTTGAAAGGCTCATTTGAAAATTTTCTTTACCTTTTTTCATTTGTAAATATAGTTGAGAATTACCATAGAAACTGGTAAGACAAACAATTTTCACATATGTGAGAAATTGTGACTTTAGTTATTGTACTTTTTTTTTTCACTTTGTCCCCTCCATCCATTGTCTGATCTTCTCTGTGTCCTGGGAAACTGATCCCCAGAAACTCTTTGCCTTCTGCTTGATTTCAACCAGTCATAGGCACAGAAAGGACAATAGAAAGAGAGAGAGAGAGAGACAGAGACTATGGTATTCATCCCCTCTGCTCTTTCCTGCCTTGTGCAGTTCTGGAAGTGGCTACACAGCATGTATTGCGAAGCTTCCCTTCAATCTCCAGCTCTCGACAGGCTCTGTAATAATCTTCACACCTCCGCCTTGTCTTGCCCCATTGATTTTAAGGGTAGGCTGAGGAAACAGGTGCAGAAAATGGGATTCCTTCATTTAATGAAGGCAACTGGATTCCTCTTCACCATGGGAGATGGGAGACAGGTAGTCTGTGGCATGCCATGACACTCATTTTCATGGGTTGGAGAGTGAGATGACGGTGTGCTGATAGATTGCAGGCTGTTTCTTGTGTCCTGGGAATGCTACTTCTGATTTTCCTAGACAGCATACACAAAGAAAAACATAACGTAAAATCTTTCAACTCCCAACTCAAAACATTATAGATAATCATAACGTCTTTTGAGAGGCCTTAAAGGAATTCCCTAGACTCATGTAGCAACAGGGAAGATATGGTTAAGAATCGAGTGCAAAGCCTGATTGTCTGGGTTGATAAGTTGCAAAAACTGTTAAATATACAAACTCTCCAAGTCTATTGTACTAATAAAAAGGCAACACTGGGCAAAAAGAGGGATGAAAATATGAAGCTGATCATTTTGAACACCAAATCTCTGTGAACTTTCCTTGCTAGTAAAAGCAGCCTCTTTTAGATATGATGATAGTGGAAGATGCTACTGTGGATTGAGTTCCCTGATGTTAGGGAATAATGGGCTTAATACTTATAAGATACAGAGATGGTGATTTCTAAAACATGCATGTTTAGCTCTCCTGTTTGATTGGTAAAAAAGCCAGATAGGCCCTGTAGAATGCCTGTGTATTATTAATCCAGTGGTGAATACAATTATAACTGTAGTCTGTTACGGTATCTTTCTTGTATCAAATCAACTCAGCTTCTAACAGCTTTATGGAACTATTGTCCTAGCAAAAATTTCCTGTTATATACCAGTCAGCAGAGACAATCAGAGGTACTTTGCCTTTGACTAATAGGATTAAATTTATGCTTTCATTTTCTCGACTCCAGGATAAGAAAGCTCTTGATCTTGGCCATAATATAAACATAACATTCTATGGGAACTGTGACCATCCTATAGAACCTCACTATGGTCCATTGCATGTATAACATTATGCTAATTAGAGTTGGTGACCAGTAATGATCAAGTATCTAAATGTCTCATCAAGGAACATCTAAGCCAGAGGATGGAGGATACAATTTTAGAGACAGCTGCATGATGATATTTCCAAGGATTGAGTGGTCTCAGAAATGTCAGGGTAACTTCTCTTATGTGAGAAAGAGGTTGCTGTACTTTGTACTGCTCCACATAAAACAATTGCAATAATTAGTGGACTTCTTTGAGTACTAAAGTCAACATATTTCAAATTTAGAAATGCTATTTCAACCTATTTACTGACCAAACTGCAGATTTTAAAGGGAAATCAGAAGAGAAGGATCTGCAATAGGTCAAGATTTCAGGACAAACTTTCTTGACCCAGTAGATTGAATCGTACTTAAAGTATAGAAAGAGATGCTACATAGAACCTCTGCTTCTTGACAAAGAGAGAACAAGAATACAGACTCCTAGTATTTTGGAGGAAGTTTTTCCTGTGCATTGCATTCTGTGGCTAATGAGAAACATAACAATAGATCTCACACCAGAGCTAAAACACTATATTTCCTGGTCAAAAATAATGTCTTCTTGTTTGTTTGGATGATCTCTAGATATTCCAATGTTTGACAGAATAATATCTCCGATGCTTAAACTGTGTTGGGCTGTATCTACAGTTGGATAGGTAACTTTTCTGTGTATCAGAGGCTCTTGGCTAGAGACCCCTCAAGGGCTACCCTGTTGGATAAATCAATTTATGATCTAAATCTCACAAGGAGAAGCTACAGTTTTGACATCCTTTTTATCTCCTTTTCTGGAAAGTTCTGAGCTGGCTCCTTATATGCTCTGTATCATATGTATTAAGCAGTCTTTTGTCAATTGCAAGAAATCCCCATTCCCACCTCCCAGTATTAAAAAAATACCTTTTAACAGAAAATAAAGATGGAAACATCATCAATGTCATAATATTTGGCTTTTTGATCTAAAAGTCATAATTATACAGCCTTATAAGAGGGAGATTTCTTTAAAACTCTATCTAGAAACTTTGTCAAATTACTTTGTACCCTTAGGGGTTAAATTATTTTTAGGGGGTACGGTTGTCACACAGTCCATGAGATTTAGGTCTTTTCTCTTTTCCAAATACAGTTCTATTTACATGAGGCGTGTAGCACCCTAGCAACACTATCCTGCCTTGCACTAGCCTGCACAGTTTCAGAAGGTGGTTAAGGGTGGAATAAAAAAGGCATAATGTCTCCCATTAGGATTATTAAAGTATAACTCTAATCCCTCCAATGGAGTCTGTTCACTCCCAGTAAACTCCCTCCAAGACTATTAATAATAATAAAAGAATGTTATATTTGGTCTTTGGTTCATGGTAGAGTCATCACAAGAGGTATATATCAAATTAGTAAACTGTAATTTAAATGCTTAACATTGATTGACTACACTGCCCCCAGAAGATGACTTTTTAAACTCCCCTGGATATGCTATTGCTCTAGTGCCTTGGTTCTTTTCCTGAAGCTTAGGGTGGGTTTTGAGACCATATGTCTAGCTTTCTGTACCAAATTGCAAAATAAATGAGAAAAAATGAGCAAATAACATAGGCCAGGCACAGTGGCCCATGTCTGTAACCCCAGCATCTTGGGAGGCCTAGTTGGGAGGATTGCCTGAGGCCAGGAGTTCGGACTGGTTAACATAGTGAGACCCTGCCTCTAAAAACAAACAAACAAAAATAGCCGGGCATAGAGGCCTGTGCCTGTATTCCTAGCTATTCTGGAGGCAGAAGTGGTGGAAGGATTACTTGAGCTCAGGAATTTAAGGTTACCATGAGCTATGATTGGGTCACTGTACTCCTTCACTCCAGCCTGGGTGATAGAGTGAGACCCTGTCTCTACACAAAAGAAACAACCTCCCCCGCCGTAAATAAAAGCAAAAACCTAGCAGCACATACAGCAAACCTGTTGTATAAACACAGCAAATGTTTATAATGAGAAACTTACTGAAATAAGAGGACTAGTATATTTGTGGCACTCTGGAAAAGCCCACAGGAATCTAACAAGGCTAGATGTCATTTTCTGAGAGAGGGTCTCTGGCTGAAAAAGCACTATGGCATGACTTGAATTGAATTGTAGACCAAATAATGTAGTCATAGCTGTATAATGTAACATAACTTAGGCCAACAGTACTGATCTGTTTATTTTTTGGCTAGGAGAGCACAAGTCCCTCTTCTGTGATGAAGAATTGGGGCCCACGCCTTGCCCTTATAGACGTGTGACAAAAAAAGCCACTGCCTTCCAACCCTGATCCACCACTAGCACAGCATCCTCATAGAATTAAATATCTTTAGTATTTGGCTGTATCTCTTTTCCGTGGAGCAATTTGAGTTTTCAGTTGGTTCTGCCCTGTAAGCAGTCCACGCCTTCTCAGAAAGACCACTTGCAGGGGATCAGCTATAGAAACAATTAACTCTTGTTATCTCTCATGCAGAATTGCTGAAGAGGCCAGGCACGGTGGCTTATGCCCATAATCCGAGCTATTTGGAAGGCTGAGGTGGGCGGATTGCTTGAGCCCAGGAGTTTGAGACCAGCCTGAGCAACATAGTGAGATCTCATCTCTTTTTAAAACATAAAATTAAAAAAAAGAAACTATAGAATTGCTGAAGAGATATAATGAGAAACGATTCTGTGATTTGAAAGAAACAATAAAACAACTTTTGGAGATGACATGTTTACATGGTAGATGATCCCTTTGTAAAAAAAAAAAAGACAGTATTGAGAATGCATAAGTTTGTATATTGATGGTTCAGCAGCAATGATAGGAAGGTGTAAAAGCTTTACACAATAAGTTCAATTTGAAAACTCTAAAATTGAAGTAGTACATTTTTCTATTCACAGACACTCTTTTATATGTAAAGGTTTGCCTGGAGTTCTGGAATCCATAATAAAAATGTTGTCAAAATGATACATCTATTAAAATTCAAGCCTCTACACTCCAATTCTATTTTTAGTTTTATTTAAAGCAATGGGAGCAGAACACAACATTCCACTGTTTTATACTGAAGTATGCTGATTGTAAAAAGAAATTTATCAAGAGTTTGTAAATTAAAAGTATTATGTAAGGAAGTCGCTATATGCAGTCCATGCTTAAGAATTAGGGGGTTATGGTTGACCTCCATAAAGGCAGAGTATATACATAAATTATTTAAATTTATCTACATGGACTATTCTCTTTAATTATTCAATCATTTTCTTATTAGTATGGATTCAGGTTACTTACTTTACACTTTGAGTAAGTATCCATAATACTTTATGGGTAGCTCAAATGGGTCCATCTTGGCTATGGAGAGCTCTTTTACTTGGCTCTTATGTGTCATTGACATACTCTCACTATTGTATTTTCTCCTTTCTTCTCTCTCTCCTTACATCCCTTCCTCTTTCCTCCCCTCATTCATGCACCTTCTTACTTTCTGGCATTACAGTGTCTTCTAGGCTTATGTTTTATACTTCCTGCCCCAATTCTAGAATCAGCTTTGTTCTAAGAAGCCCTGGTTCATTTTATTGGAGAATGGCATTAGAAACCTAGGTCTGAGCACTAGGTGTGCTCACTGCTACTGGAATGTCCTTGTTTCTAAGACCTGTCAATTGACAGAGCAAATAAATATATATGCGTATACTAACCCATGTATTTATATATAACTATTTCTATCTGTACCTATATTAAGCAGAATACGAGTTTATCCTGAGGTCTCTAGCTCTGTTATATTACTCCGTGGATGATTTTAGTCTTCTCTCCTTGCTTCCATTCCAACGTTAAGAAACCTGGCTTCCCACCATCTGCCAGCCATGGACTTTACTGTTCAAGTGCAGTACAGATTTATAATGGTTGTAGAATGTTAAACTGTGCCCCTGTGGAGGGAAACAATGTTATCATCTGTAGTATAGTGTTTATGTACTGTCCCTTTTGATTTTAGTCTTACAATTTCTGCTCACTTCCAAAATTACTTAGGTGAGCCTCATTTTCACCAAGCTTCTTCTGAGATTACTTCATATACTTGTGATACAGTTATGTTATTTTGTCCCCATCTGTATTTTGGCTTAGGATCCTTCAACCTCCTAAATGATTTACTTTTATTTTTTATTTTTATTTTTTTAGAGACAAGGTTTGCTCTGTTGCCCAGGGTAGAGTGCAGTGGCACAATCATAGCCCATGTTATGTAGCCTTGAACTCCTGGGCTCCAGCAATTCTGCACCTCAGCCTCCCAAGTAGCTAGAACTACAGGCACATGTCACCACATCCAGATAATTTAATTTAATTTAATTTTTTTTTTTTTAAAGAAGAGGTCTTACTATATACCCAGGCTAGTGTCAAACCCTGGCATCTAGTGATCTTCCTGCCTTGGTCTCTCAAAGTGCTGGAAGTACAGGCACAAGCCATCATGTCCAGCCCCCTAAAAGATTTTTAAAATTTGCGTCTATTAGGGTCCACTCTGTGTGCTGTGAAGTTCTATGATTTTGACAAATATATAATGTCACGTATCTACTATTACAGCACCACACAGAAGAGTTTCACCACCCTATAAAATTCCTTGATTTAGCCCTCCCCCTCCCTCCAAACTCTTGCAACCACTGATCTGTTTACTATCTCTATTGTTTTGCCTTTTTTTAAGGATATCATGTAAATATAATTATAGCGTATCTAGTCTTTTCAAACTGACTTCTTTCACTAGAAGTATAAATTTAAGATTCAGCTTTGTTATTCACATGGCTTGATAGATTATTTTTAATTATTAAATAATATTCCATTATATAGATATACTGTACTTTGTTTATCCATTCGCCTATTAAATAACATTTTGGCTGCTCATCATTTTTGGCAACTGTGAATGAAAGCTGCTATTAACCTGGAGTACAGATTTTTAAGTGGAAGTGTTTTCAGATCAGTTGGGTAAGTAATGAGGAACACGACTGCTGGATTGTATGGTGAATATGTTTGGTATTGTAAGAAACTACTAAATGGTCTTCCAATGTGGTCATATCATTTGCATTTCCACCAACAATGGCTGAGAGTTCTTGTTCTGTATCTCCTCCAGCAATTGCTATTGTCAATTTTTAGACCGTAGTTATTCTGCTACTTGTGTAGTGATATCTCATTGTTTTATTTTACATTTCTCTAATAACAAATAAGGTTGAATATCATCCCATTTGCATATTTGCCATTTGTAGATTTTCTTTGATGAGGTGTCTATTTAAACTCTTGCCTACTTTTTGTTTTTTCTTATTGTTGAGTTTTAAATATTTATATATTTTGTATAAAAGTCCTTTATCAGATATATTTGGCAAATATTTTTGTGTAAAGTCTGTGTCTAAGGTTTTTTTTTTCTTTTTCACATATGAATATCTAAAGGTTCTGTAGCAGGATGAGCCACAGACAAAACCTCTCAGACACCGAGATAGTGAAGGGAGTGGCTTTAATCAGCTGGGAGCATCGGCAGGCTAGCGTCTTAAAATCCGAGCTCGTCAGGTGCGTAATAGATGTAGTCTATCTAATCTACAGTTCCAACACCATTTCTTGAAAAGACTATCCTTTTTCCATTGAATTGCCTTCGCACCTTTGTCAAAATCAGTTTATATATGTATATGGTTTTATTTCTAGACCTTCTCTTCTGTCCCACTGATTTATGTGTCTGCTCTTTCTCCAGTAACATGCTGTCTTGATTACTGTAGCTTTGTAATAAGTATTGAAATTAGGTAGTATAAGTTTTTCAACTTTGTTCTTCAGTATTGTGTTGGCCATTTTAGATCCTTTGCTTTTTTGTATAAATTTTAAATAAGTTTGTCAATATCTACAGAATAGCCTACCAGAATTTTGATTAGGATTGAAGTCAAGTTAGGAAAAACTGGTATCTTAATAATTTTGAGTCTTCTAACCCATAAGCACAGAATATATGGTCTTTATACCAAAGTACTTCAATTTTGGGATGCTATTGTAAATGATATTGCTTTTTAAATTTCAAATGCCAATTGTCCAATGCCGGTGTAAAGTAAAGCAATTGACTTCTGTATGTTGACCTTGTATCATGTGAATTTGATATTTCTTGCTTATTACTTAAAGGAGGCTGTTGTAGATTCTTTGGGAATTGTTACATTGAAAATCATGCCATCTTTAAATAAAGATGGTTTATGTTACTTCATTTCCAAACTGTATAACTTTTACTTCATTTTGTTGCCATATTCCACAAACTAGGATTAGTCACTTCCAGCAATTCCTCAAAATTATCAGTATATGGCTCCAGGGGCTTTGGTTCCAGGTAAGCAGGTCTATCCTGTGTGTCTTTAGGTACACATGTCTTTTCATATTTTGGGGTTTTGGTTTGTCTAGTGATGTATAGTTCTGTGATGAGTCCAAAAACAGTCACTGATTTTCAGTTTGTCCAGCTTTTTCTTGTTAAGGTTGGGGGTGATGACTTCTAATCTCTTTACATGTCAGAGCTGAAACTGGAAGTCTCTTAAAATATTTAATCTGAAAAACTTCTAAAGGAATATAAATACATTTGAATTATCACACAATTTTATAATATTTTATATATCAGTGAAAGACAAGGAAGAACTATTAATATTGAAGAATAATCAAACTCTAAAGTACAATGATAAGAGATGGAACTAACCAAAATCATGTTAGTGCAGAAAAAGAAGTGTTCATTCACAGCTAAATAAAACAAAAAATATTCTGCAATTTTCTATCATGTGTGGAAAAAAGTTTCTTATCATGGTAACTACCAAGAATTTGAAGATGTGTTATTAAGATATCTTGATCAGAAATTGTGTGTAGACATTACAAATGTTAAAAAAATTATCATCATGAAAACAAACTCAAGTTTCTCATTAAATTTGTTTTAAGATTTCCTTTGGAAGTTTTATAAGTTATTTATAAGTTATATAACTTATAAAAGTTATTTATAAGTTATATAACTTATAAAAGTTATTTATAAGTTATATAACTTATAAAAGTTATTTATAAGTTATATAACTTATAAAAGTTATTTATAAGTTATATAACTTATAAAAGTTATTTATAAGTTATATAACTTATAAAAGTTATTTATAAGTTATATAACTTATAAAAGTTATTTATAAGTTATATAACTTATAAAAGTTATTTATAAGTTATATAACTTATAAAAGTTATTTATAAGTTATATAACTTATAAAAGTTATTTATAAGTTATATAACTTATAAAAGTTATTTATAAGTTATATAACTTATAAAAGTTATTTATAAGTTATATAACTTATAAAAGTTATTTATAAGTTATATAACTTATAAAAGTTATTTATAAGTTATATAACTTATAAAAGTTATTTATAAGTTATATAACTTATAAAAGTTATTTATAAGTTATATAACTTATAAAAGTTATTTATAAGTTATATAACTTATAAAAGTTATTTATAAGTTATATAACTTATAAAAGTTATTTATAAGTTATATAACTTATAAAAGTTATTTATAAGTTATATAACTTATAAAAGTTATTTATAAGTTATATAACTTATAAAAGTTATTTATAAGTTATATAACTTATAAAAGTTATTTATAAGTTATATAACTTATGAAAGTTATTTATAAGTTATATAACTTATGAAAGTTATTTATAAGTTATATAACTTATGAAAGTTATTTATAAGTTATATAACTTATGAAAGTTATTTATAAGTTATATAACTTATGAAAGTTATTTATAAGTTATATAACTTATGAAAGTTATTTATGTTATATAACTTATGAAAGTTATTTATAAGTTATATAACTTATGAAAGTTATTTATAAGTTATATAACTTATGAAAGTTATTTATAAGTTATATAACTTATGAAAGTTATTTATAAGTTATATAACTTATAAAAGTTATTTATAAGTTATATAACTTATAAAAGTTATTTATAAGTTATATAACTTATAAAAGTTATTTATAAGTTATATAACTTATAAAAGTTATTTATAAGTTATATAACTTATAAAAGTTATTTATAAGTTATATAACTTATAAAAGTTATTTATAAGTTATATAACTTATAAAAGTTATTTATAAGTTATATAACTTATAAAAGTTATTTATAAGTTATATAACTTATAAAAGTTATTTATAAGTTATATAAATACACAAGTAAATGTGCCCATTATTAATAATTTGTTTTTGTTAGAACATGTAATTAATTTTTACACCATTTCCCTCTGACTATTTCAAAACTCATCCCAATTTGTCCATTATGTAGTATAGGTATCATGATTTTCTCAGTGTGCCATGAAGAAAAACTTTCTGTGAAAGACTGCTGTAGTATGAAGTATCAGGGGAAGAAAACAGTGGTCATTATTTATTATAGAATGTTGGACAGACACAAAAGTTCATAACCTCTTGGCATTCTGAAAAATGTCTTTCTGCCAGAGAGACCAACATCAAGAAATACCTTTTTTCAGGGGTCAGTGAAACAGCTCAAAAGTGTTAAAACAGAGAAGTCAGAGTATGGTGTGTTTTTTTAAAATTATTTATTAAATCTGGGGTAGGAAAAATATGGGTTTGTGTTCCTGAGGAAATACTCATCTTTAGTCTCAGAGCTCATATGTCTCCCTTCCCACATTTTAATTTTGGTGGATTGATAGTGAGGACTAGGAAGGAAAGCAAAGCTTCTGGCTGAAGTCAGCAGTGTTGACATCACAAGATACTGAGTAACACTGAAGCTATTTCCTGGAGCAGGAGATCCTTTGTAATGTAGAAAGCTGGGTGTCACCCTTTCACTCCTTAGCTAGCTCATGAACTTGTCAAATGGCATAGGACTGCATTCCCTCCACCAGCAGGTCAAGCTCTGCAGCAAAAGCACTTCTATTCATGGAGTAGCAATGAAGGACCAGAGAATCCTTGTGTTGTGGTCTTGCATTGCTAGTCAACCTTATGAGAGCTAACCCTGTGCACTGTTCATAGTGTGTGGCACTGTGTATCCTGTCCCTTTTCTTAACCACAGCTGCACTGATGAGGTTAACTGAGAAGGTTCTATTGGAAGGTCTGATTTCCTATTTCCCTCTTTCCACCTGGATTCCTGATGTAGTAAAGAACTCTGTGGATGATGCTTCCCACATTAGAAAAAAAAAGTTACTCTGATGATTAGCCTCTCATTGAAATAAGCAACCATATTTAGAATCCTAGAAAGCTTTGATGATACATTGGAGAATGTAAGAGATGACAAGGTACTCTGATGAGAGGTATTTAAATGTGGAATATTCCTTGGTCTGAGATAATTTAGTAGAAGGAGCCTTGATGACCAATTCTTTATAGGTTTGACATGATTAATAATTTAACTACATTTCTCCTGGGAAAATAAAATACTTGATTAATTTAGCCTTTGGAAATGTCTCTCTCATAAAGGCCTTATTTGAAGTTCACTCAAAGCCTTCACTATATTCTCATCCTGTATCTGGTGGACTGTACCCTGAAAGAGCATAGGTTCGGGAGTCTCGAAAATTACAACTTTGAATGACTTAAATCTTTTTCTTCTAGCCATTAATGGATACATCTACCTATGGTCTAGTTTTCTGTTATAGCTTACTCTGGACTGTTTGAATATAATGTATACGTAAAGTCTCTGCATTTTGTAAGGAGCTTTGAGTAACTATCTCTCTTCAAGTTGACCTTTGAAACTGTGTATTCCTGATTTACAAGTTGTATATTAGCATGAGTTTACGCAGTATGTATTTACCTTCTAAAACAGGTTCTCCAGTTTCTTCCCTAATTAGAGTCTATTCTTGTTATCAGGTAATATTATGTTGAATTACACAAATGAACAAAGAGTAAGTAAGTTTTTAACAAAATAAGTCCATTATTGCTACAAAGTTCTTTGGAAAATCTACCACAGATATTTGCAGAAAAACAAGTAAAACCTGAAAAAGAACCAATAATGTCTACTGACATGCATAAATCTACTGAAAACACAGAACCTTTCACTACAAAATGAAAGCCAGAATTTTGTGGTTTAGGATTGGCTCTTACATGCCGTGAAAACTCATGTAGGAGGTTGGCTTATCTTACTACAGCAGCTTTGAGTAGGAAGAATTAGCCAAAAGTGAATCAAAAAGGGCGATGTGATGTGGATGAAAGGGCCCTTAACTTTTTTTGCTAAGTTCACCAAGGGCTCTATGATGTTCCAAAAGCAATCTTTGCCTCAGCCCTGGCGTTTCTCTTCTTGGCTGCCCAGAAGGAGGTTGTGCTTCTCCCTAGTGGAGGAACCTCTAACATACCTGCAGTCATCCAGTCCCAAAGCTCTAGGCAGCAATGGACCACCATTCCATGTAAGTATGTATGTATGTATGTGTTTATTTATCCATCTATATTTAATAACTGAAAGACCTGAAACAAGATTTCCATGCTCATTTTGAGCTGAGTTAAAGACATGGTACTTGAAATTTATTTAGTTTAAAAATGTCAAGTTCATTAAAATATGAGGGCCACTGGTGAGCAGCAGGTCTACATAACTATTGAAAACCTCTGTCCTTTTCAGTGTTAATGAGAGTATGGGCTTTTAAAACAACAGCAGGTAAACTAGCTTAAATGGCTAGAAACAAAGATTAGAGTCTCACAAATGCTTTGTTTGACACTGTGATATTTCTAATTGTTCTATTTATTGTGCTATACATTAGCCAGATTATTTGAGTGGGCTTGTTAGTAACAGTCTCATGCACAAGCACACTGAGTGTATGAAGCTGTTAGCATTGCACAGATCATCCACATGCAGCAAACACTGCAGGAGGTACTCACACATTGCTTTCCAGCTTTAATTGGAATTTTATATTAAGAGTTCCCTGTACAGGGAATATTTAGTCTCAATTGGACAGACAACAGAAAACTACAGTAATGCAATTTTTATCCTTACTGTCAATTCAGCTCAAATGTATCTATTTATTTGTTTATTCCACAATATTGCTATAAAATTAAAAATAATCTTTAAGATATAGAATTTAATTTTATATGATGTATGTATTCATACATAAATATGTGTGTGTATATATACACATATCATAAATTAAAACTTAATGTAAGAGAAGTAATGTAAAAGTGGAAATGGATGAATTTTTAAATACATGATATTGAGAATATTGGTTCCAGGAAAATTCAAAGTAAAATCTCACATCATACCACATACTCGAATAATTTCCAGATAAAGAGCTAACTCTAAAATTTTAAATCATAACATGCTGGAAAATATTTAGAAGCAGAAAGTAATGGAAAAATTTTAGTCCTAAATTGATAGGTTTTACAATGTAAATTTAAGAATTTCTGTACAATACAAAAGTAATAAGTAGTATTAATTATGTAATAAGTTAGAGAAATAGTTTTAATAAATATGTAAAGTTAATCTTAATATATTAATAGTATTCATAAATGAATAAGAAATAAGCAAAGGACTTAAGCAGACTAATTACAAAAGAAGAAATTGAAATGATCAAGAAATGGAAAATTATTTAATTTCATTTATAATAAAATAAATAATTGAATATTATCACTTTTTTACTCATATTGGTAAATATTTGAAATGTTCTTACAAGATATTGAATTTTACTTTCTTCATGTTAACATCTAACATTTATATGTGCTCAATATTTGCTAGGAACTATTCTAAGCACTTTGTATATATTCAATTTAATTCTCTTAATAAACCTATGAGACTGGTATCATTATTATTACCTTTTTACAGATAGAAAAAGTGAGGCACTAAGAGATTAAATATTTTCCAGGATCACAAAGGTAACAAGTGGTGAAGCTGGTACCAGAACTTGGACAGTTTCTCTTTTGTTTTTGAGCTCTCAACCTCTCTACTACCTGCTCCTCAACTCTTAGCAAGAGTGAAGTGAGAGAGATATCACATGTGCTCATCAGAACATATTTGGACACACCATGTCTGAAAAACAATTTATATACAAACACAGACATGCATACATCACAGTCCCATAGAACGTTAACTACATAACACAACGAAAGCCTAAATATTAAGTATTGAAAATCAGAGCACACAGTTTTACATACAATATGATATCTATATAAAGTAAGTCATGGATAACAGGGTAAAAATTTTTAAGTGATTTTTTAAAGCACACTTTTCTGTTTTAGAATTTTCCTAGCATGACTAACATAACCTTTTTTGCTCAAAATCTCTGTGAAATCCTATTTAAATGTTAAAATACAAAGTAGTAATACATGGGCTTCTTAAACATTTAGAGGGATTACAGGCAAACAATTTACTGGGTGTAAAGGGGGGGCTATCTCTTTAATAGTTATCTTTTGCTTAAATGCCCATTTAGATAGGATGAAAATAACAAAAGCCTTAAGCTCATGTCAGTTACATTTGACCCACTAATTCAACAAATAGTGACTGTGGACATTCCATATGGACCAAACATTCTTCTAAGAATACTGCAGAGGACAAAAATATACTGAGTTTCTCTTCTTGTGGCATTTTTATTCCAGTATGGAGAGACAAACAATAAACAAATATAAGATAAATAAAGAAGAATAAAACAGGTGACTCGAAATTGATGGGTGATGCTATTTTCTGTAGGTTAGTTGGAAAAAGACATTCACATTAAGTGATGTCTATGCAGACAGAAAAAAGTAAGAGAAGAAATCTAGGGAAAAGCATTCCTCACGGAGGGAAGAGTAAGAATGGATCCCTGGGGTGAGCATATGCTTGATTTGCTGGGAAACAGCAAGGTGGCCATATGGCACAAGCAAAGTTACAAGGGGAATGGAAAGGAGATTGGAGACAAATGCAGTCTATGCAGGGCTCTATAGGTCATTATGAGTACTTTGCATTGCTCTCTAAAGGAGTGTAGGCTTTGACAAGAGAAGTGATGTGATCTGACTTAATTACAAAAATTCATTCTGGATGTTGGATGGAGAAGAGATTCTGGAAGGCAAGGATGGAAGCAAGGCAACCAGTGAGGAGACTATTGCAGTGATTTCACATGTGAGGTAATTGGAATTTGACCTAGGTTCACAGCAAGGGAGCGTGTGATTCGGGATAGATTGTGCAGGTAGACCTAGCAAAATTTGCTGATGGATTGAATATTGGATATGAGAGAAAAAAAGAAGTCAAAAATGACTCTAAGAGGAAAAAAGCAAAGTTAACATCATTTAAGTGATACAATACCTGTTCTTGCTCTCCCACATCAGAGTCCTATTCCTCTCCATGGTGTCTGAGGCAGCACCTCTGTGATTCCCTGATGTCCTGAGTGATTCTTTTGACCAATCTGTAAGTCTCTTTTTTTTTTTTTTTTGAGACAGAGTCTCGCTCTGTCGCCCAGGCTGGAGAGCAGTGGCGGGATCTCGGCTCACTGCAAGCTCCACCTCCCAGGTTCCTGCCATTCTCCTGCCTCAGCCTCCCGAGTAGCTGGGACTACAGGCGCCTGCCACCACGCCTGGCTAATTTTTTGTATTTTTAGTAGAGACGGGGTTTCACCATGTTAGCAAGGATGGTCTCAATCTCCTGACCTTGTGATCCGCCCACCTCAGCCTCCCAAAGTGCTGGGATTACAGGCGTGAGCCACTGCACCCAGCCTGTAAGTCTCTTAAGGAATGATATTGTCCTACTATTATTTCCACCTCTAGCAGCTGGTACAGTTCCTTACATGTAGTAGGTACTCAACATAATATTTTTTGAATGAATATGTTATTTACTTACCTGATTAATTAAATGAGTAGTTTTGGGTTTTGTATATAATTCGTTACGACAGTTTACTCTCTTTTCCAGCGTAGACTCAAATTACCTAAATTAAATGTATTACTGTGATTAATAAGGTTTATTTCATTCTATATTGTTTAGTTTTTCAATTTATTTTCTTAAATTACATAGACTAACCAACATATACTTATTAAATTGGTCTCTAGATCTTTTGGCAAAAGTCCCAGAATCACAAGCTCAGTCAAAATCAAAATAATAAATCAATTCAGAGAGGCATGGAACCTGTTCAATGGTGATGACTAAGTGTTACATATTCTGAGTGCTGGGGACTTCATAAATATTTCCGGTGACTTTATTTTGAAACCTGAGGTATCTTTTTAACTTAAAAATACATCCAGGGGAACTTCCAAATCTTTCTTTTTAAATAAGTAGATCCCCCTATTCTCTATTCTTCCGTTCTTATATCCAGGTCATCCGAACCTCAAACACAGATTTCTGTGACTTTCTTCTGGTTGATATCTCATCAGCTGCCAGGCTCCTTTTCCTTCTTCCTAACACCTTACTTACTGATTAGTCTTCCTAACCCTCAGGATTCATTGTCATTCCTCCTAGAAAGAATATAAGATAGCTCCATTTAGCCAAAGGACACTGCTCAGTTTCTTCATCCTGTTTGTTGGGTGCCTTCCATTCTGACCAGTATTTATGGAATGTATCCCTGGGTAAGACATTTCGCTACATCACCTTGCCTCTCTTCTGTGACTACATTGCTCATACTCCTCTGCTCTAGCTAGAGAAGCTTCTTGCTGTTTCCCTTCCTCTCTGTTATTGCAATTATCTGCATGATTCTAATTTCTTATCTACTGATATCTTCACTTGATGAGCAAATTAGAAATTCCTTTTTGCCAATCTGAGAGCTGCATAGCCTTTCACACTGTATTAGAGAATCACCTGCTGCAAACCACCAGCTATCTCAAGCTATCCCCTATGAAGATCTCTCCTTTGAAGTAATGCTGTATTACATCCATTTCAAACCTTTTAAAAATAAATTGTAAAGTTCTTAGAATTTTCATATGTGTTTTATATTTCCAAATAAACAGTAAGTCCTGGGGAAAAATAAGACACATATCTTGTTTTCTTTTTATCCCTAATTTTTCACAGTTACTATGCATAGTTTAGTATGCCGAGACTTGTTAATAAGCACATATTAATTTGATTAGATTTAAGAAGTATCACAGAGGATGTTAAACATTTTATATCAAATTCCATGTTATGCCTGGGAGCAGGCTTGTGACTTACAAGATTGAGTTTTGGCAGCCACTACATATGCATTCATCCTTATGACCTCAGTGTCTTTTTTTATTGAACTTCCTGACACTGATTTAATCTTAGCCTGCAACCTAAATAATTAAGAACCAAACTTTATAAACTATATAAAAGTGAATTTATGATATACATTGTCCATTCATGACATCCACTGCAATATTTTGCAGAGTCAGTATAGCATGGTAATGAGAAAACAGAGACTTTGGAGTCAGTTGAACTGGAAGTAAAATACCAGACTCATATTCTAGGAACAGGCAACATCATTCCTCTACTTCTCTCTTTTTTTTCTACACAATAGTACAAATAATTATTTTGACTATTTTATAGGGTTGTTATAACCCATGCATATAAGGCATGTAAAACAGTGCTTGACACTCAGTGGGTTCTCAATAAGTTTTAGAAATTACTATTGCTACCATTATCTTTATTTTTGTTATTAAGGTACATTAATTCAAATATTATATTTTAATAATATCAATAATGGTGAAAATAGTTCTCAATCCATAAGTAAGAGAGAAAAAATTGAGGGCTATGGGCCTCCAAAGAAATAGCTATCAAAAAGCTTTCATATTTTCTTACTTTCTAAAATAGAGCCACCTTAGTCTTCAAAATTATTTGTGAAATAAAGTAGAATAGAAGCCACTAATTCATCTGTCAACAATGAGATATAGAAGTTTATTAAAAATAAACCAAAGAATTATAGAATACAAGTATTAAATTTTAGAAAAGATAGAAATTGAGGGTTATTTAGAGATAACTAGCCTCACATTTTAAAAAATAAAATCTTGAGGATATCATCTACTGTACCAAAATACTATAATTAATAAATCAAATGACAAAAATGATAAAGTTATTTTACGATAAACACTGTCTAAGAAAATAAACAGAAGAGAATAAATGTTTCTGCCAAATAACAGAAGAATATTTTATTAACTTGGAAAACATACAATATATCCAGTGAAAACTTTGACATTGAGCACACAAATTTATATCACATCCTGCTGAAATACCACTAAAATGATAGAAATGGGATTTTTAAAAAAGGTGTAAGGCGCATGGACTAAGAATTGGGAGCGGAGAAGGGGGATGTAAAAAAATCCTGTTAGCTGGAAAACAGATGGACAAGTGCTTCAGCAGACTGAAGAAAGCTGGATTTTAAAGCAGCTCTTGAGAAGACACCTGACTTGCAAAAAAATTTTTCCCAAAGGCTCACCAGAGGTTTTGGTGGCACTTGTTACCTCTGATAATAGAGATGAAGGAGGGGCTAAAACCAAAATGATTGGTTGAAACACTCTTTAAGAAACAATTACATACCCAAGCTCCCTTCTCCCATTCCGCCTAACTTGGTCACTACTCTTCTCTCATACCAGCAAAAAAGAGTGATTTATTTTCTTAAATGGTAAAACAGAGGTACTGACAATTTCTGCATAATTCAAATGAGATCTCTAGTTTTTACTCCAGTCTCTAGCACTGGCAGCCAGGCTTATACCTCCCAGGCAGAGATGGCTGACTATTCTATGCAGACGTAACAGTCAGAGGGAAGGTGCCCCTGCAAACTGACCAAAATGGGTTACCATACAGAAAATTCCATGGTCAATAAAAAAAAGGCCCCAATCAGCTTTCTAGTGCTTCAAAGTTAAATCAACAATAACAACAGCTCTAAGGAAGTAAATTTATGGATGTAAAAAAATCTCTCCCCCAATTACTATTATGTGCATAATCGATGAATTATATGTAATTGTACATTATCTAGAAAGTCTGTGAAGAACACCCTGATGTTTAAAAGAAGAATTATTCAAAGATCAGAAAGAGCTCTTGGAAATTTAAAATATGCAATAAAAAACTAAAAACCTCAATAAAAGAATTGCAAGATAAAAATGGAAGAAATCTCCCAGACAGTAAAACAGTTTCTAAAACAGAGAAGAGAAATAGAAGAGAAAATATAAAGAAATTAGAAGGCTATTCCAGGAAGTCCACCATCTAAAAAATAAGAGTTCTAGAAAGAAAGAAAAGTAAATGGTGGAAAAGAAATCACTAAAAAAATTGATTTGAGTAAATTTTCTAGAACAGGGATATGAGATTCCAGAATTTTCTATCAATTCCCTGAGTGGATGAAAATAACTGATCAAGCACATCACTGATATATTTCATAACATCAAAGAAAATGAGAAGATTCTGAAACAAAAATCAATGTGATACAAAGTATCTCATATTAGAATGGCATGGTATGTCTTAGAAACATTGTTAGAAGCTAGAAATACTGGAGAATGGCCTCAAAATTCTAAGGAAAATAGTGACTCAGGACACTCCTGAGGGATGTGCTCCACAAAAAAAGAGAGTAAAACCAAGAAAGAGAAAGACAAGTGATTCATAAACCTGGGACTCAACCCAAGGGAAAAGGCAAGAAAATTTCCTGGTTGATGGTGGAGGGAAATCTCAGATTAGTTTCCCCCAAAGCAGAGCCTGCAACAAGGACTTGGGTATGGTTTATGTGGGAGATAATCCCAGCAGACAGGAATGAAGTAAAGGGTGAGTGAGAAAAAGAAAGAGGAAAAGTCAATATAAGAATACCTTTACTGGGGGAAGACATTATTGAAAATGGCAGATAGGAGACAGCGCTAACTTGTAGTTCTCCTTAGAGCGACACAGCAGTGTGTGGAGACCCAGATTGTGAACTTATTCTCCAAGAACTACTGCAGGAACATACCAGGACAGCTGAGAGAATCCACAGACCCTTTGAAGGAGGTGGGTTGCTGCTGCAGGCTCCATGGGACAGCCAAGGAACTGTGAGTCTGTCTGCTTTCTCACCTGGGGGGCTTGTAGCCTGGGGTGAGTTTTCAGCTCTGCTCACCGGCTGCCTGGAAATAAACTCAGTGCTGTTGCAGGGACACAGTGAGAGTGAGACTGGCCTTTTGGACTGCAGGCTGCCTGGGAGCTGGCTGAGGCCTGTGGCTGCCACTTTCCCCCACTTCCCTGGCAATCTGTGTGACGCAGCAGGGATGGCCATAATCCTTCTGGGAATATAACTCCATTGGCCTGGGAACCACATGCTGGACCCCCACAGCAGCCACAGCCAGCCTCACCCAAGGAGAGTCTGAGCTGAGAAACAACTAACCCTGCCTCCATCCGATGGTCTTTCTCTACCCACCCTGGTAGCTGAAGACAAAGGTCATAGTCTCTTAGTAGCACTATGGCCCTGCCCACCACCTGAGAAACCTGAATACTTATCCAAAGGCAATGTTGGGCAAGTTTGTATCCTCCCTGTACAATCACAGATGATGTGCTCTTGAAAGTGCCACCTCCTAGTTGGAGGCCAACCAACACAAAACCAGAGCACTTAACAAAAACACAACCAAGGATCTTCACAGAGTCCACTTCACTCCCTTGCTGCCTCTACCAGAGCAGGTGCTGGTATCCATGGCTGAGAGACCTGAAGATGGATCACATCACAGAACTCTTTGTGGACACTCCCCAGTACCAGCCTGGAGCCTGGTAACTCCGCTGGGTGGCTAGATCCAGAAGAGAAATAACAATCACTGCAGTCTGGCTCTTAGGAAGCCCCATTCCTAGGGGAAAGGGAAGAGCATCATATCAAGGGAGAACCCCTGTGGGACAAAAGTATCTGGGCAGCAGCCTTGAGTCTCAGATCTTCCCTTTGACATAGTCTACCCAAATGAGAAGAAACCAGAAAAACAATTCTGGTAATATGACAAAACGAGGCTCTTTAACGCCCCCAGAGGATCACAATAGCCCACCAACAATGAATCCAACCAAGAAGAAATTTCTGAATTTCCAGAAAAAGAATTCAGAAGGTTGATTATTAACCAATTAAGGAGGCACCAGAGAGAGGTGAAGTCCAACTTAAAGAAATCAAAAACATGATACAGGATATGAATGGAAAAATCTCTAGTGAAATAGATAGCATCGATTAAAAAATAATAATTTCAGGAAATCAAGGACACACTTAGAGAAATTAAAAATGCCCTGGAAAGTCTCAGCAATAGAATCAAACAAGTAGAAGAAATCACTTCAGAGCTTGAAGATAAGGCTTTTGAATTAACCCAATCCATCAAAGACAAAGAGAAAATAATTTTAAAAACATGAACAAAGACTCCAAGAAGTTTGTGATTATGTTAAATGATCAAACCTAAGAATAATTGGTATTCCTGAGGAAGAAGAGAAATCTAAAAGTTTGGAAAATATACTTGAGGGAATAATCGAGGAAACTTCCTTGGCCTTGCTAGAGATCTAGACATTCAAATACAAGAAGCTCAAAGAACACCTAGGAAATACATCGCAAAAAGACAATTGCCTAGGCACATAGTCATCAGGTTATCTAAAGTCAAGAGGAAGGAAATAATCTTAAGAGCTGTGAGGCAAAAGCATCAGTCAAGCTATAAAGGAAAACCTATCTGATTAACAGCAGATTTATCAGCAGAAACCCTACAGGCTAGAAGGGATTGGGGTCTGATCTTCAGCCTCCTTAAAACAATTATCAGCCAAGAATTTTTATCCAGTGAAACTAAGCTTCATAAATGATGGAAAGATACAGTCTTTTTATGACAAACAAATGCTGAGAGAATTTGCCACTACCAAGCCAGCACTACAAAAACTGCTAAAGGGAGCTCTAAATCTTGAAACAAATCCTCACAATACACCAAAACAGAATCTCTTTAAAGCATATATTTTATATGACCTATAAAATAAAAATACAATGAAAAAAAGGTATTCAGGCAACAAATAGCACAATGAATAGAATAGTACCTCACATATCAATACTGACATTGAATGTAAATGGACTAAATGCTCTACTTAAAAGATACAGAATGGCAGAATGATTCAGAACTGATCAACCAAGTATCTGCTGTCTTCAAAAGAGTCACCTGACACATAAGGACTCACATAAACTTAAGGTAAAGGGGTGAAAAAAGGTGTCCCATGCAAATGGACAGTCAAAGTGAGCAGGAGTAGCTATTCTTATATCAGAACAAACAAACTTTAAAGCAACAGCAGTTAAAAAAGTCAAAGAGGGACATTATATAATGATAAAGGGACTAGTCCAACAGGAAAATGTCTTCATCCTAATTATATATGCATCTAACACTGGAGCTCCCAAATTTATACAACAATTACTACTAGACCTAAGAAATAAGATAGATGGCAACACAATAATAGTGGGGGACTTCAATACTCTATAGACAGCACTAGACAGTCATCAAGACAGAAAGTCAACAAAGAAACAAGACAGAAAGTCAACAAAGAAACAAACTATACCCTAGAATAAATGGACTTAACAGATATTTACAGAACATTCTACTCAACAACTGCAGAATATACATTTTATTCATCAGCATATGTAACATTCTCCAAGATAGACCATATGATAGACCACAAAACAAGTCTCAACAAATTTAAGAATATCGAAATTATATCAAGTACTCTCTCAGACCAGAGTGGAATAAAGTTGGAAATCAACTCCAAAAGGAACCCTCAAAATCATATAAATACATGGAAATTAAATAATCTGCTTCTGACTGATTGTTAGGTAAACAATGAAATCAAGATGGAAATTAAAAACTTCTTTGAACTGAAAAATAATAGTGACACAACCTATAAAAACCTCTGGGATACAGCAAAAGTGGTGCTAAGAAGAAATTTCATAGTCTTAAATACATCAAAAAGTCTGAAAGAGCACAAACAGACAATCTCAAGTCACACCTGAAGGAACTAGAGAAATAAGAACAAACCAAATCCAAACCCAGCAGAAGAGAAGAAATAACCAAGATCAGAGCAGACCTAAATGAAGTTGAAACAAAAAAAATTCAAAAGATAAATGAAACGATAAACCTGTTCTTTGAAAAGATAAAATTGTTAGACCATTAGCAAGATGGACCAAGAAGGCAGAAGATCCAAATAAGCTCAATTACAAATGAAATGGGAGATATTACAACCCATAACACAGAATTACAAAAGATAATTCAAGGCTACTATGAACACCTTTATGCACATAACCTAGAAAACCAAGAGGGGGTGGATAAATTTCTGGAAATATACAACCTTCCTAGATTGAGCCAGCAGGAAACAGAAACTCCAAACAGACCAATAACAAGCAGCAAGATTGAAATGGTAATTAGAAAGTTACCAAAAAAAAAAGTTCAGGACCAGCAGGATTCACAGCTGACATCTATCAGACATTCAAAAAGAATTGGTACCAATGCTATTGATACTATTCCAAAAGATAGAGAAAGAGGGAATTCTCCCTAAATCATTCTGTGAAGCCAGTATCACCCTAATAGCAAAACCAGGAAAGGACGTAACAACAACAACAAAAAAACCACCACCACCAACAACAACGAAAAACAACTATACACCAATATCCCTGATGAACATAGATGCAAAAATCTTCAATAAAATACTAGCTGACTGAATCCGACAGCATGTCAAAAAGATAATCCACCATGATCAAGTGGGTTTCATACCAGGGATGCAGGGATGGTTTAACATCAGCAAGTCAATAAATGTGATACACCATATAAACAGCATTAAAAACAAAAATCACATGATCACCTCAGTAGACACAGAAAAAAGCATTTGACAAAATCCAGCGTCCCTTTGTGATTAAAACCCTCAGCAAAATTGGCATAGAAGGGACATAACTTAAGGCAATAAAGACCATCTGTGACAATCCCACAGCCAACATTATACTGAATAGGGAAAAATTGAAAGCATTTCCCCTGAAAACTGGAACAAGACAAGTATGCCCACTTTCACCACTTCTATTCAACATAGTATCGGAAGTCCTAGCCAGAGCAATCAGACAAGAGAAAGAAATAAAGGGCATTTGAATTGGTAATGAGGAAGTCAAAGTGTTGCCATTTGCTGATGACATGACTGTATATCTAGAAAACCCTAAAGACTCATCCAAAAAGCTCCTAGAGCTGGTAAATGAATTCAGCAAAGTTTCAGGATACAAAATTAATGTACACAAATCAGTAGCTCTGCAATAAGCCAACAGCGACCAAGCTGAGACTCAAATCAATAACTCAACCCTTTTTACAATAGCTGCAAAAAGTGAAAATAAAAATCAAATACTTAGAAATAAACTTAACCAAGGAGGTGAAAGGCATCTACAAGAAAAAACACAAAACACTGCTGAAAGAAATCATAGATGATACAAACAAATGGAAACACATCCTATGCTCATGGATGGGTAGAATCAATATTGTGAAAATGATCATACTGCCAAAAGCAATCTACAAATTCAATGCAATTCCCATCAAAATACCACTATCATTCTTCACAGAACTAGAAAAAACGATCCTAAAATTCACATGGAACCAAAAAAGAGCCTACGTTGCCAAAGCAAGACTAAGCAAAATTAAAAAAAAAAAAAGCAAACAACAACAAATATGGAGGCATTACATCACCTGACTTCAAACTATACTATAAAGCATAGTCACCAAAACAGCATGATACTGGTATAAAAATAGGCATATAGACCAATGGAACAGAATAGAGAATCCAGAAATAAAGCCAAATACAGTTAACTGATCTTTGACAAAGCAAATAAACACATAAACTTGGGAGAAGAAACCCTATTCAACAAATGGTTCTGGGATAATTGGCAAGTCACATGTAGAAGAATGAAACTGGATCTTCATCTTTCACCCTATACGAAAACCAACTTAAGGTGGATCAAAGACTTAAGTCTAAGTCCTGAAACCATAAAAATTCTAGAAGATAACATTGGAAAAACCCTTTTAGACATTAGCTTAGGCAAAGACTTTATGATCAAGAACCCAAAAGCAAATGCAACAAATACCTAAAGATAAATAGGTGGGACTTAATTAAACTGAAATGCTTCTGCACAGCAAAATAAATAATTAGCAGAGTAAACAGACATTCCTCAGAGTGGGAGAAAATCTTCACAATCTATACATCCAACAAAGGACTAATACTCAGAATCTACAAGGAACTCAAACAAATCAAGAAGAAAAAAACAAACAATCTCATCAAAAAGTGGGCCGAGGACAAGACTACACCATCCTCAAAAAAAGATATACAAGTGGCCAACAAACATATGAAAAAATGCTCAACATCACTAATTATCAGGGAAATGCAAATCAAAACCACAATGCAATACCACCTTATTCCTGTGAGAATGGCCATAATTTAAAAATTAAAAAAAAAATAGATGTTGGCATGGATGTGATGAAAAGGGAACACTTTTTTTTTTCTTTGAGACAGAGTCTCGCTCTGTTACCAGGCTAGAGTGCAGTGGCACAATCTCAGCTCACTGCAACCTCTGCCTCCCTGGTTCAAGCAATTCTCCTGCCTTAGCCTCCTGAGTAGCTGGGATTACAGGCATGTGTCACCACACTCAGCTAATTTTTGTATTATTTGTAGAGACGGGGTTTCACCATGTTGGCCAGGATGGTCTCGATGCCCTGATCTCGTGATCCACCGGCCTTGGCCTCCCAAAGTGTTGGGATTACGGGTGTGAAAAGGGAACACTTTTACACTAATGGTGGGAATATAAACAATCACCATAGAAAACTGTGTGGAGATTCTTTAAAGAGCTAAAGACCATTTGATCCAGCAATCCCACTCCTGGGTATCTACCCAGAGGAAAAGAAATCATTATATGAAAAAACACTTGCTTATGCATGTTTATAGCAACACAATTTGCAATTGCAAAAATATGGAACCAGCCCAAATGTCCATCAATCAACAAGTGGATAAAGAAAATATGGTGTATATATTTACCATGGAATACTGCTCAGCCATAAAAAGGAACAAAATAATGTCATTCACATCAACCTGGATGGAATTGGAGACCATTACTCCAAGTGAAGTAACTCAGGAATGGAAAACCAAATATTGTACGTTCTCACTCATAAGTGAGAACTATGCTATGAGGACACAAAAGCATAAGAATGATACAATGGACTTTAGGGACTCGGGGGAAAGGGTGGGAAGGGGTTGTGGGTTAAAAGACTACACATTGGGCACAGTGTTTACTGCTCAGGTGATGGGTGCACCAAAATCTCAGAAATCGCCACTAAATAACTTATTCAGGTAACCAAACACCACCTGTTCCCCAAAAACCTATTGAAATAAATAAAAAAATTTTAAAAAGAATACCTTTATTGGTCTCACATTGTAAGTAAACATGGTTCAATTACAGAGCACCTCTGTGAGAAGCATCTGTAATGACCCCAAGAATTGTTCCCTTGTAAGAGAGGAGGCTGAAATATTAATCCAGTGGCCACCTTCCCCATTGTTCAATATTAACACTGAATTGTTAACTCTTCCTTACTTCTGGGCCTCATTCTGGAGTAGGTGAGGCAGAGAGTAGAAAGCCCTACCAAGAAAACTTGAGGTGGGATGATGGCATTAGTCTGAGATCTCAGGGCACATTCTACCCCAGCAACAGCTGAAATCAGAGATGGAGAGAGTATGAGGTGAGACAGCAAGGGTGGCTGCTATAGGCCCATAGGTTCAGGCCCACCAAGCTGCCATCTGTGACAGAAGCAAGTCATAATTCTTCAAAATAGTACTTCAAATTGAAATGGTTGGACTATCTTGACTTTTTAACATAATAAGTGAAGTCACACACAACTGAGGGGAGAGTGTGGGCATGAGTTAGTGATTAGTAAATAGAATACTAAGTAACAAGGAAAAAAGAAAATTATTAACTCTGAGGAAAAAATTTATTAAGCAATAATGAGAAATTGTCATAGTTTCTTACATGCCTCAGTGAATATCACTTACAAGGCAATAATGATATACATTTTGAATACTGAGCTAAAAAATTATGATACATTGAGTATGCAATTAGGGGTGGAGGGTGAAAGAATGAGGTGTCAATAGACAGTGACTAAAAATTTTAAAGTTAAGAAGTAACAACATAAATATATCATTTAGAAATGTTGAATACATCAGGAATATTTTCATGTTTCTGCATGGTCAAGGCTTTCTGAACAATGGAAGTTGACGTGTGATAAAGATAATGTCTTTTTTTTCCCTGCCCTCTCCATTTGCTCTTTACACCCTAACTACTTGTCTGCTTCACTGTGAAGCCATCTGCTGCCACTCAAAGGGTAACAGGGTAACAAAACCTTTCTTGTCTCCCCCAGAGCCTAATGCTTATGTTTGAGAGTAGAGATCTTTTCCTGCACCTGCCAAAAAGGCATGCTCTTGTGCTCTCTCTCTCTTTCTGGAGAAGAGGAGGAATGAACATGACAGCTCCTATATAATATCCCATTTTTATAATTTCAGGGGTCCTCTACTGTAACACAGATCTCCCGGATGTGCAAGTGACATTCTCCATCTTCTTTTCACCTAGTGTGTGAATAATGGGGTGTGAAGAAAGAAAGCAAAATATTCTGTAAGTAAATAATAGGTTTGCCTCTGATGCAGAAAACTAATATTTACTGTTATAATAAAATAAGTACATATAGATATATAAAAGGTTATCAGAATTATATATTGAAGTATCACCTAAAATGATTGAATTTTGTTGTTTCAAGATTGGGAAACAGAGATGAAGTAATTCAGAAAATGGTTTCTTATGATAAGCCTTACATATCTATTTGACTCTGGAGACTATGTACCTGTGTAACTTTGATAAAAATAAACACTAATTTAAATGTTTAAATGACTACCAATAAACTCCATTATCACAAAAGAAAAGTAGCTCTTTAGCATTATCTAGCTGACCTTGCAATTTGCAGTAGTGTAATATTTCTGTATTACAGTTTGATTTTACTTTTACTGCATTGTTTGCTATACTCTTACTAAAAAAGTGTTAGCCTACATTATGCACTTGTTGCTTCACAAATGAATTCAAGAGCTATATGGTTAAAGGAGCTGGGCTCACATTGTAATTATTTAAGTTTGGCCACAAATGGCCTTCAAAGAATGCCTTGGGATTTTTTCATTTTCTCTGGGTCAATACCTTTCCTCTCCAGGACCTTTTGCTATAAGTGTAATTGCAGTTTATCAAGGCAGTTAGTCATACACAAAAGTTTTCTGAGATGCCAGTTTGAGAAGGTCTGCACAGTAGTTTTCCAGCTGCTATCAGCCATATAACTTGGCGACACAAAGGTTTTATCCTTGTCCCACATTTTTTCTCCTTAACCTTGAACAGTATTTCTTTGTGTATTACAGTTATCTCAATAGCTTTTGTGGAAAAATAGATGAAAATGGTCTACGAAGCTGTTAATATATTTTGATATTCACATGAAATTTGCCATTTCAAAGATGGAGAATGCTAAACAATAATGAGTAATGTAAATTTCCAAAATTTGTTGCATTAGATCCGAACTTATTACCCATACAAAATCTATTGTTTCTTGCATAAATGCTATTTTTTTCTGTAATAAAGATATTTGATAGACTATCTTGGAGATTTTGAAGGCTAAAGTTTTGGAAAGTTCCCTTTAGTGATAGATTATTATCTTCCCATAATTTAATAATATTTTATTTTATTTTTCAACAAATTTAGTTGACTTTTATTTGAAATTCATGAATTGATGCAGGCTCCATTCTACAAAGTAGAATGAGAGTTCCCACTGGGCAATGGCAGAACAGTGGGTTTTGTAAGGTGGGAACAGGGAAGAACAACAGAAAGAAAAAGCTGTCCTGGTGCAGTGGCTCACGCCTGTAATCCTAGCACTTTGGGAGGCCGAAGCGGGTGGATTTCCTGAGTTCAGGAGTGAGACCAGCCCGGGCAACACGGTGAAACCCCGTCTCTATGAAAATACAAAAAATTAGCCGGATGTGGCGGCATGTGCCTGTAGTCCCAGCTACTTGGGAGGCTGAGGCAGAGAATTGCTTGAATCTGGGAGGCGGAGGTTGCAGTGAGCCCAGATGGTGCCACTGCACTCCAGCCTGGGCAACAGAGCAAGACGCCTTCTCCACAAAAAAATAAATAAATAAATAAATACATTTTAAAAACTGACTTGTTAACATCAAGTCAGGTTACTTCAGGTTAGTTTTTTGTAAGAACTAAAGCAGAGGAATCTTCCATATTATGCTGACTCATGTCGACCGGAATATCCTGTTTTCAAAGAAAAATTGGTATCTTGGGGGTCTATCTGCTTTTCCAGTTTGATTATTTGGCAATAAGCCTGAGTGACTCCATATCAGTTTAGTTTGGTCTGCTGAGGTCCAGTTCAGGAGCTCAGACTAAAACAATTGCTTCTCAGGATTTTTGTTTAACAATCATTATGTGAACTTACTAATTTATCTGCCATTGTAAATGTTCTAATTTTTTTTTTCCAGCTTGTCATTTGCCTTTCTAGTTCTGTTTTTCCTATCTTCCCTACATTAACAGCAGAGTTGGCTCTTTTCTATAGTTTTTATTTTTATGTTTTTCTCTTTTTATGTATTTCTTTATTTTATTGCTCCCTGACTGGCCTGGGCACTCATAGGCCACCTTGTAGTTAAGAAACCAGGATCCATGAGAGAAGAAAGGTTGCCCAGGTCCCTACCTCAAGAAAGTGTGGGAGCCAGAATGGAAACCCAGTCCCATGTAGGGAAGAGCCTGCAAGGGTCTTTCTCAGGTCAGGTGCCTAGGCCAGAGACAGTCCAGAAGAGGCCTGAGAAGTGAAGAGGAGGGTTCAAGGGGCTGTTAAAACTCACAAGGGCCATGGAAGAGCAAGCCAACAGAGGACTACTGCCCACTCCCGCTGCCGGGCAGCTCTGTTCTCATACCTTCTTCTGGCATTGGCAATGGGATGTCCAGAACCTCCCCTCACTCAATAGATCCCTCACAGTGACCACGGTACACTGTACTGTGGGACTTTGCCTTCCAGGAGCTCACAGGTTGTTGGAAAATCCTATAGCCCTCTTCAGTTTAGACTATCATTTTAGGAAGGTAAGTGGCAATGGGTGTGCAGGAACTGCAGTTGTAGGCCCCAAAGAATTCTACTGATGAACGCTGGAGGCTTTTGGCATCAGAGCCTGAAGCACTGATGTAGTCTGGTGTTGGACTTCAGGCTGTGTGGCCAGGGCATGAGAACCAGGAGCCCATCTCCACCCCCACCCCACTACCAATCCTTGCATCAGACAAATGGGGAGAACAGATAGACTACATGCTCATTTCCATGTCAGTTACATGCTCAACAGTCACATGCTCAATTTCTAAATGTGTCGGCTCTTTCCTAACTTCCCAGATTGATAAGGTGATGCAGAGGATGAAACATGTGACAAACTATATTAGTCAGGGTTCTCTTAGAGGAACAGAACTACATATATATATATATATATATATATGTACAGGAGTTTGGCCGGGCATGGTGGTCACACCTATAATCCCAGCATTTTGGGAAGCCAAGGCGGGCAGATCACCTGATGTCAAGTGATCTGACCTCATGGAGAAACCCCGTCTCTACTAAAAATACAAAATTATCCAGGTGTGGTGGCTCATGCCTGTAATCCCAGCTACTCGGGAGGCTGAGACTCACTTGAACCCAGGAGGCAGAGGTTGTGGTGAGCTGAGATCATGCCACTGCACTCCAGCCTGGGCAACAAGAGTGAAACTCAGTCTAAAAAACAAAACAAAACAAAACAAACAAACAAACGAACAAAGGCTGGGCGCAGTAATCCCAGCACTTTGGGAGGCTGAGGTGGGTAGATCACGAGGTCAGGAGTTCGAAACCAGCCTGGCAAACATGGTGAAACCCCGACTCTACTAAAGAAAAAAATACAAAAATTAGCTGGGCGTGATGGAGCGCACCTGTAATCCCAGCTATTTGGGAGGCTGAGGCAGGTGAATCACTTGAATCTGGGAGGCGGAGGTTGCAGTGAACTAACATTGCACCACTGCACTCCAGCCTGGGCGACAGAGCGAGACTCCCCCTCAAAAAAAAAAAAATGGTGGGGAGTTTATTAAGTATTAATTTGCACAATCACAAGGTCCCACAATAGGCTCTCTGCAACCTGAGGAGCAAAGAGAGCCAGTCCAAGTCCCCAAACTGAAAACTTGGAGTCCAATGTTTGAAGGCAGGAAGCATCCAGCACAGGAGAAAGATGTAGGCTGGATAGCTAGGCCCGTCTCTCCTTTTCACATTTTCTGCCTGCTTTATATTTGCTGGCAGCTGATTAGATTGAGCCCACCAGATTAAGGGTGGATCTGCCTTCCCCAGCCCACTGACTCAAGTGTTAATCTCTTTTGGCAACACCCTCACAGACACACCTAGAATCAATTCTTTGTGTCCTTCAGTCGAGTTGTTGACACTCAGTATTAACCACCAGGCAAGCACTTCTGTGGACAAGCAGCACTGCACTTGGCTTCTGGTTTTAGACTGTGCTGAGCCATTTGTCTCCCTAATTTCATCTCTAACTTACACCACATACTTATTCAGTAACCCCAAAGGTGTAGTATCCCCCCAAAATGAGAGGGGTGTTTATTTCTGGGACCATGAGGGATCACTGTCCGCCTTTCCTCCTTGAGTGAATCACCTCTGTGCTGGCGTGCCCCCTTCCTCCGTCCTCCTTCTTTCTTTCTTTTAGCATGGCTGGGCAAATGTTAGAGTGGGGAGAAACACTATGTGCTAGACCCTGTGAACTCTTAGACAGAAGACATGAATTTCTTTCTTTCGAAGGCAGGAAGCATCCAGCATGGGAGAAAGATGTAGGGTGGGTAGGAATTTTACTGTGGAGTTTGCTGCTAGGCCCATACAAGGTGAGTTACAAGGAGGGGATTGTTTCAGGAAAATGCCTAGGGACAGGTGCAGGTTCAGCTTCCATAAAGAACCCCATTTGGCTGGACACAGGGAAAAGAAGCCTGGATAAAGCTGGAGATGCAAGGTCGGATCAGGGAGCAGCACAAAAGCCAGGCTGGGGGAAGTCATCACTATGCACAGAAAAGAGAAGAATCCGTTATGGGGACACAGAAATGGCTAGAATAGAACTGATTGTGGTTTACTGATTACAAAATAATACATTTCTACGAAACAGTCCTCATCCTGCCAAGCCCCTCTCTCTAGCAGCCTTTGTACATTGTAAACGCGCCATGTTTATTTGGTTAATAAACAGAAGGACACCCGAATCCTTTTTTCTCCCATCTAAGAAAAATCCCAAAGTCCTGTGCACCCTGAGGCCCTTCCATTCTGACAACTTCATTTCCCTGGAAAGTGTGTCTGGAGGCCCTTCCACTATAAAGTATACAAATCTTGATATTCCTCTTCAATTTTCATAATGTGAACACTACAGATGAGTGCAGGACACAGACTTAGGTGATTTCCACGGGTTTGCCTTGCAGCTCCCCCAGAGGTGCAGATCCTGCAGCAGGTGCTCCGGGGCCTCCCGAGCCAGTTGGGTTAGAGAGGAAGAGAAGGAAAATGCTCCTAGCGCTTAGCAGGGCCCTGCACAACGGCTGCGCAGCGGCCAGGAAAGCGGCCGAGAGGCGGGATGCGGCCAAAGCTGCTGGGGCGGTGGCGGAGAGGGCTGCTTTCAGGTCCCCGCACACCCTACCCGGGCGCCTTCCCTGGCTGCCAGACCCACAATGGCTGCAGCTCTGCGGTGACAGGCCGCGGCCTAGGTCCCCACAGGGGCCTGCCCCATGCCGGGAGCAGGCCAGGTGCCCCGGGAGGAACTTGAGGCCCAGCACTGACAGCTTCTAGCTGTGGAAAGGGCTGGTGGCAAGCGGGACCTGGAAGCAGCGCTGAGCTGAAGGGCGGAAAGAGACGTTTGCGTAAGGCTGGCCTGGCACACTGGCTACCATCTCCAGGTCAAGGTGGTGGTGGCCGGGGCATTTGGGCCCGGGACACCAGCGTGCCCTCAGAGGAGAGCTTGGCCCCAAGCCTCCTCTGATTCCCAGGAGAAGTTGCCCACATTGCTCTGAACCCCTGGGAATCTGTGCTGGCAGGAGTAGTCAGGGGCCAGCAACCCGAGCTGACCGGGGAGTGGGATCGGGGCCTGCGCCCAGGCTGCCTCCACACTGGGGCTTCCCTGGCTTCTCTTTGGTATCCGAGCTCTCTGGTTCTGAAACCAAACCTGGATTCATGGCTTGGGAATCTGTGTTTTCTGGCCAGTTCTTCTATGACAGTAATATCAGGATAAGCATCCCTTTGGAAGGCCTCAATTAGAATGTGTTTAGATATTTGTCAAATTCAGTCCTCCTGCTCCTCTGGCCTTGCTCAGGTGTGTCAAGCCATGATCTGAGCTCACTGTCCACTGGAAGCCTCAGTGGAAATCAATATTTTAAATATTTGCCTGGCATCGTGGCTCACGCCTGTAATCCCAGCACTTTGGGAGGCCAAGGCAGGTGGATCACCTGAGGTCAGGAGTTCGAGACCAGCCTGGTCGAACATGGTGAAACCCCATCTCTACTAAAAATACAAAAATTAGCTTGGCGTGGTGGTGGGCGGCTGTAATCCCAGCTACTGGGGAGGCTGAAGCAGGAGAATAGCTTGAACCTGGGAGGTGGAGGTTGCAGTGAGTCCAGATAGCACCACTGCACTCCAGCCTGAGCAACACGGTGAATCCGTGTATATAACCAACCACTTTTAGAGGGGAGGCACTTCATAACTAACCATTCCACACTTATGTCACTTTTGAGATAGGAGAATGTAAGGTGAATAATTAGCATCCTTTTTACTTACATAAGAAACAGTGGCCTGGATAAATGTATATTACAGAGTACCAAGACAGAGCAGACCTTTACATTATACAACTTCACTCTTCCTTGACATGAAAATGCAATTTGGACATTTCTATGTACATTTTTCACCCATTATTTGGTGAAAACCCAGCTAATCCTATTGATTCTCAGGTCCCCTTTCCAGATACTTATAGGCAATGTAGAATATAATAAAAATTTCTCAATAATATTGATTTATAGTATGTATTATTTAATTAGTATTCATTCAAATAACAATTTATCAAAAGTTAATATTCAATTTAATTCCATGTACTATGGTTTATTTGATATTTATGTTAAAGTAATATTTATATTACAATTAAACATTAGTTATATGTACTTAATACTTATTTTTAATTCAGGATGCCTGGTTGGGTGTTATGTATGTCTTTGATGAGAATATATTCTAGGTAAAGCTAAACCTTAAACTTTATCTCCATATTTCCAAAATCATGAGTGCAAATCAACATATTATTATAAGGTTTATGAATCAAGTTGATCCCTTAATTTTAGAATTTAAATATTTTGAAACTAAAAAATAACAGAGTGTACTCCCAAGTTTAATTTCTCATTAATAAAGAACTAAAACTGCTGATGGATGTAAAAACAAATTTACATCCATCAGTTAGCAATCATCCTGCAAGTAATATATTTGGTAAAACTTCAACAAAACTGCTCTAAATGTGAAATGGAAATAGTTTTGTTATAGGTTCATATATTTCAGCTCTAATCCCAATATCTCAGAATCTAAACTTATTTGGAAATAGGGTTTTTGAAGATGTAATTAGTTAAGTTTGGATGAGGGTATACTAGTAAGATGTGGTCCTAATTCAATATGACCACTATTCTTACAAAAAACGGGACGATTTGGACACAGAAAAGCACATAGGGAAAGTGCCATGTGAAGACAGACAGAGACTGGGGATGCTAAAGATTGCCAGCCTACCACCAGAAGCCCTCAGAAGGAGCCAAGCCTTCTGACTTCTTGATCTCACACTTCTAGTCTTCAGAACTGTAAAATAATGCATATCTGTTGTGTAAACCACTCAGTTTGTAGTATTTGTGATACAATAGCTCTAGCAAATACATATAGCCTTTTATAAAATTGTATTTTAGAAGGCATATGGTTTTCCTCAGTTAAATGTAGAAAAACTTTATTTTCATATATAAAATTAGGTTTGAGATTATCAGTGAAATAAATACATCTCTAATTTCCACAGTCTTTTTTAGTGATACCAAAAACTAAAACTGCCAAGCAAAATTCTTTGTAGTTCAGCTTTTCTGAGGGTCCTCCCTGTCTTCCTACTCATTACTCTTTTGTAACCTGTTCTGATCTTTATTTCGCTATCTTAATTTCAGGTGCCCAGTACTACATTGTATCCTTAATTTAAAAAGAAATCACAACAAAAACCCTCAATTTGTCAACAAATTTTACAAGAGCATATATTAGAATGGGTGTTCAATTGTGTTTCCTCTCTTAAAATTTAGGACTTAAAAATTATTTTTACCTCTTTGTGGAAAGGAAAACTTTGTTCCCACTTAATGTAGATTCAGTTGTGCTAGAGAAGTTAATAAAAAAAAGAAAACTTGATATCAGGATATTGTAAGACCCTGAAATCACACCTACACTATCTGCAACTCTGAAATATGAGGTTAGAGATAATGATATAAGTATTGTTTTTCTAGCATGTTATAAATCATTCTACAAAGAGTAGTCATGTGGTAATAAAATGAATACTTTCTAGTGAAAATTTTATATTTTTTTGTTCTCAATATATGATTTAGTTCTTTTTAAATCTCTTTTGCATACATGCCCTTCTAGAATATCCAAAATCATTTCTTGTTATCAGAGTGTTTTAGTATAAGGTACAATCTGTTATTAGCTTGTATCTTTGAGCAGAAACAAATTAAAAAATATCCTAAACTCTAAAGGGATACTTCATTCTTAATATTGTTAAGTAAAATGCTACCGTAGCTATGAAAATCTTCATATTATTTTTAAATTAAAGTAACCAATTTTATTCTCAGAGACTTAATATACTTACTAGAAATTAAGTTATTTCAAATACTTACATGTATTTTAGGGTAAATATTACGTAGAAACTTATCTGCAAAGAGTACTTTGTAATTTTTCACAATGCTTGATTTACAACAGCTGAAACAGCTGAAAAGCAAAGATAAAGCAGAATCACTAAAGGCAGCTAGGGAAAAAGAAACACTACACAGGAAGAATGAAAGATAAGAATTGTAGAAGAGTTATTGTCAAAAACTGCACAATTCAGAAAAGCAATGAAGTGACATCTTTAAAGTATCAAAAAAAGTAATCCTAGAAATTTATTCACAGTGAAAATATCTTTCAAGAGTAAAGTCTAAATGAAGATTTGTTTTTCAGAAAAAAACCAACAGGTACGTGCATTTATTGCCAATGGACCAATGCTACAAGGTATGATCAAGGAAGTTTTCCAGGCAAAAGGATTATGAGACCAGATACAAACTTGAATTTACCACAAAAATAAAGAGCTCTAGAAATGGTAAAAATGAATATAAACATTTTCCCTAATTTTCAGTGTCTCTAAACTATAAATAAATATTTAAAACAAAAATAATAGTGTATTGTGATATTTATAGGCAAAATAAAATGCATAATAGTAGTACAATGAATTTGAGGCAAGAATTGAAAGGATACAGTTGTAAAGCTCTAACATTATTCATATTAAAAGATAGATTGTGATAAAACCAAGATATAAATTGTAAACCTTAATGCAACTGTTTTAACAATGAAGTATTATTAATAAGACAGTAGTAAAAATAAAATGGCATCATAACAAACATTCAATTAATACAAAAGCAGGCAGTAAAAAGAAAAAAGTGAATAAAGAATATACAATACAAGTATAGAAGAACAAACAATATAATAGATTTTAACCCTGCCATATTAATAATTATATTAAGTGTAAATGATCAATAAAATATAAAAATCAATAAAAATATAGAGATTGTCATAATGTGTTAAAAAAGCAAGACCTAACTATAGTCTGTCTATAAAAACCACATTTTATTTTATTTTATTTTTTGTTTTTGAGATGAAGTCTCTCTCTGTCACCCAGGCTGGAGTGCAGTGATGCGATCTCAGTTCACTGCAACTTCTGCCTCCTGGTTCAAGTGATTCTCCTGCCTCAGCCTCTTGAATAGCTGGGATTACAGGCACCCACCACCATGCCCAGCTAATTTTTGTATTTTTAGTAGAGATGGGGTTTCACCATGTTGGCCAGGCTGGTCTAGAACTCCTGACCTCAAGTGATCTGCTGGCCTCGGCTTCCCAGAGTGCTGAGATTACAGGTGAGTGCCACTGCATGTGGCCTAAAAGCCACGTTTTAAATATAAATATATTGCTAAGTTAAAAATCATAAGTATGCACAAAGACAATGGTAGCTTTTCCCTATATTCTTGTCTTTCAGTATTTCATTCCAACATTTTCTATATGTTAATAAGATAGAAAATAAGATGAACAAATTAAGTTATGGAAAAAAACTACTTCTAAACCTAATTAGCATACAGAGAATGCCTACATTCTTAATAGCTGTAAGATGTTTTAGTGTGTGGTCTCTTACACAGTTGTCGCACTCCAACCCCACCGCAAGACATTTCTGGAAAGAAAACACAGACCTAGAAAACCTACAGAAAAGAGATAAAGAAATAAACAATGAGGCATAAGGTCTAAAATCTCTGCCAGAAAAACTAAGTCCACTCTTTTCTAAAAATACTAAAATAATGTCCAGGTAAGACAGAGCATGAGCCACAGAAAAGATATTTAAGAGTTTCACAACTTAAAGAAGCAGAATTTAAAACACATAGCTTCTTTGGAGGAGAAAGAAACCATAAAGAAGGCACCTCTGGCCAATGGGATAGTGAATTAAATGAAAGAGGACATTTTTGAATCCCACAAGACAAAAGGGGAACACAAAACTAGATAATTCACAATCCCATTGCCTATCATAAAAGCAAACAAACAAAACCATTGAAGTTTTCGAGTTTTGAAATACTGTGAGACAGGAGTATCATTAAATTAAAAATCTTGTAAAACACTGTAATACCACACATAAAAAAATAGATAAGAGAAGATTAACAGATTCAAAATGAGCTTTTGAAAGAAATCTGAAAACAAAATTCAACACATATTAACTGAGGAAATTTTCCCTCAGACTAATAACCATGAAGCAGAAGAAAACTCCAAGTCAAAACTATAAATGGAATGAGATAGTCTCACAAGTAAATGAAGATTTGAAAAAATAATCTAAATCAGAAATTCAAAATCTGAGGCTAGACATGGAAAAAACCAGTAAAAATTAAAAGAAAGTTGATTGAATTCAAAAAAGAAATGGAATTAAAAGACAAAATTAACATAGAAATGAAGGATGGATTTTAAGATGCCCATGAGAGAATTGATTTTAAAAAATTAAATAAGGAGCATTGAAGAAAAACAGAAAAATAATTAAGAGAATAAAAATGAGTGAAGAAGTGAATATGATACAAAGATAGAAAGAGAAGGAATAATATGTGTATTATTGCAATCCCTGAACAAAACAGAGTGAAAAGCAAAACTTTAGACATTAGACATTAGAAAATAACTATTAACAAAAACATTGGAAAATAATATTTGAAATTATAATCACAGAAAACTTCCCAGACATTTAATAAAAAGTTTGAACCTAAAAATGGGAAGACCCCACTGGGTACTTGGGAAAATACAGTTTATGAGAAAATTTAGTTTATCATTAACCCAGACTGATAAACTTTAAGACATATTCGATAAACTTTAAGACATATTCTAATAACCATTAGGTTTCAGAGTTAAAAGAAAAATTCTCATGACCTCATGGCCTAAATAAACAAACATATAACTTGCAGTGACAGATATATTGGACTGACATTGGACTTTTGATAACCCAATTTTAAAGCAGTACTTTAAAAAAATGCTCAATGAGAAAAAATAGTGTAAATTAAGTATTTGATATTCAGCCAAACTGTCCCTCCAGAACCAAGCAAGACTACAGGAAAATAGATAATAACAAACAAGAACTTAGGTAAATTTGTATGCAGTAACCTTCTTGGGTAATCTATTAGAATATGAACTTTATATTTTTAATAACATCATTTAAAAGAAGCCTGGGACCATTTTCGGAAAATTCTTTTTAATTCAAACATTCCAAGCATATTGAACTAATGGAAAATTTAATTTCCTGAGAAATGTATGCACCAATATTGGTGGATGTACTTGAGAAAAATAGTTAACACTATATTCCCAATAGGGTTTTTTCTTTATTTGGGAAACATTAATAAATTAATAAATTTATTCTGGGGATTAAAGGGACTTGAAACCTTCAAAGGGAAATTCACCAAGAATCTTGAAAATTATTCAAGTATAAATGAGTATGGAGGGGAAAATTATGAGGCATAAAACACCTGTCCTCAACAGGTAAAACTAATCAGATAAGAAGTTTAAAAATTTACTATTTGGAAAACAATAACTTGGCATCAAATCAGTGTGGCTAAAGGATTAACCAAGGAGATCTCTATAAAACAAACAAAAACTCTTAAACAGAAATAGTACTTCTTGAAAAACAAAACTACAATATTCAGACCAAATTTGATTTGTACCTCCTCCAAGCTTGAAGGTTTGTAAAGAAAGCTGGTGCCTTATGTCATCCCAGATTTGCAACCAGGTAGCACCATGAAAACATGCTGACTTAGTAGTTAAAACTTCTGCTCCATCAAATGATGGCAGTAATCCCACACCCCGAAAATACAAAGACACAAGGAGTATTATCTTTATTAATTTGCAGATATTAATCTGCAAACCATTTGATTGTGAATCAGACTTCCCTGAGTTTCCAGAATGCTTTCAGGTTCAATTCTGTGTTCAACTAGGGGCATTTTTCACTTTTTAGTATCTGGTCAAGTTCTAATCTTTGTTCTTTCCCCCTGGAAAAAAAAATGCAGTTTATTGAAAATTAGAGCCAATTATGTTATTGCATTTTTCGAAAATATATCTAAGAGACCTTGGAATTATTATAAATTTTTTTGTCCCTTAACCTGGAAACATTTTTGATTAGCCTATGAGGTGGTGATACTTTTCCTATAACTGAATACATTTCTGTTTGTTTACATATTTTAAAAATTCAATTATATCCCTGACTATCCCCACTTGTATATTTAGCATTGGTATTACTTCATTGAGGAGGAACAATTTATGTGTTCCCTGACTTGGTAGCTTGCCATACCTTAGGGAATCCTCTCAATATTTTTTTCCTATGTCTGTGTCTGAAGTTGAAAATCCCAAGCAATTTTATGTCCTTACATACTGCTAACTATCCACCTCTGCCCAATACAATGACATCTATATTGTCCCACATCTCTGGTTTTACTTCAAAGACACTTCTATAACCAGAGTATATGGGACAAGTGGCTTGAATAGGGCAGAGAACAATATTGAGTATCTAAGAGTCAGATGTTGTGATGGACATTTTAAACCTGCCATCTAATTTCATCTTATTATTTCACGGAAGAAAACATTGTGTCTCAAAGAGGTTAGGTAAGCTTTCCAAGACAAATTCAAGCTTATCTTAATCCAAAGCCAAGTAGTGCAAGAACATGATATGAGAAAAAGCAAGAACATTCTGAATGCTCTTTTAAATTATTTTTAAATCTGGTTAACCCAGCCTTTCCTATTCTTGTGATCTTTGACATTAGAGACTTTGAGAGAGTGTTGAGGGTGGTGGGTAACTAGGTATAGAATTATCAGTTCCATTTGGAAGATTGCAAAATAACAATATTACTAATTACGAAGTGAGAAAGGAAAAGAGTCTTTGTGAACATTCATCTTTCCTTCAGAAATATAGTATCCTAACCACATTGAATTTTTCCTTCCTAACCATCTCTAAAAACTATTATCTGAACTAAAAATCTCAGCACTAATCTAGTTAAAATATGTGTTTGTCTTGTTTTACCAGAAAAGTTCTTTGAAGGCAGCAGTCTTGATATATACAGTCATGCACCATATAGCAACGTTTTAATCAATGACAAACTGCGTATCTGACAGTGGTCCCATAAGATTATATTATATTTTTACTATACATTCTCCATGTTTAGATATGTTTAGACACACAGATACTTACCATTGTGTTTTAATTGCCTACAGTATTCACTAGAATATGCTGTACAGGTTTGTAGCCTAGGGGCAATAGTCTATAGCATATATCCAAGGCGTGTAGTAGGCTATACCATCTAGGTTTTGGGAAGTACACTCTATGATACATGTGTAATAATGAAATTGCCTAAGGATACATTTCTCAGAACCTATACATGTTGTTAAGTGACACATGACTGTATATTTCTTTAGTATGCTCCAATTCCCAAATGGAGGTTAATCTCATAGAATTGAGTTTTGTTGAACCAACCTGTCCCAGGTTTCAACCCTTGTTGTGATTTTCCTAACCTTCTACTTTCTCTGTTGTGAGCTGCAGCAACATTTTATAGAGTTGTTATTTTACTGAGCTGTTTCTCTGGAAGCAGTTGTAATGTCTGTGGGGATAATGTACCACTTTCCTTTTTAGAGGAGCACTGAGAAATCCAGAGAAGCTTTTGGAAGGTATTGACACCGCTCAAAAGGAAACATTTTAAAATGAAAACTAGACACTTGACAATTAAAATTTTTCATGATATGACTCTGTTTTGTCATGAACCTTGAGGTTTCTGAGATGTTACCCATCTCATTCATGTATGTCTGTACCTACTTATATGTCTATCTGAATACTGCAGAAACACAAGGCATTTGGGTAGAGAAAAGCATTCTATATTGATGCTCACAACCACATCAACAGTAACATTGTTGCATTGGTCCCTCACACCTAGACCTATAGGCAACATGATGAGTTCTCATGAAAACTTTCCAGGCAAGTGGTTAAGTTTCACTGGTAGAGGAGAGATGATAACAGAAACAGCAATGGATTTATCAGCTTTCACTCTTCCCTTCTGAAAGATGGGATAGATAGGATCCTGGATTGCACTCACTGTTTTTAATATGTAAATACACCTTTCCAAGGAACAAGTAAGCCCTAGTGTCTATGGCTTTTATGACCTAAACATATCCCCAGGGTTTGGGCTTCATCATTTTGAAATGTAAATTCCTAGGAAGACAGTCTTCTTGACATCTTGATTGCTTAACCTAAGGGCCTAATCTAGGCTGTAACCAATTGTTCCTGTAGGAGAGAGAAGAGAAGTTTTATCATACTCTTGGATCAGCATGATTAACTCAACAAATGACTGCAGATCTAATCCTCATAATATGTGGATAGTTAAATGTTTCTAGGGGAAGGGAAAGCAAACATTATTTTTATGTTGTATACATTTATGTGTCTCAGGTGGCTCAAAATTTTTACAGGAGAAATCTAGGGAAGTTTTATTTCCCCACATGATCTCACCATCCTCTCAATATTGTCACTCAGGGCTGCCCTTCATATACAGCATGTTTGACCAATGGGACTATTCTCTGGACATTTTATATGTTTCAGGAATTTTCACTCCAACTTTGCTTATGATATTTCCTCTGTCCAGAATATCCTTCTCAGTTCCATGGGTCCTAATCCTACCAGATACTTCAATACACAACTCAAATACTTTCTCTTCAATGGATTATGCCAGATTATTCAGCTGGATACCTTCTCTTCCTTCTTTGAAACATCATCTCATAGTCTGGTCCTCTTTTATGGTATTTAATTATATTCTATTTTGGATTATTACTATTTAGATATTAGGTACTTTCCCTGATAGATTTTATACTGACTTGAAGCCAGGTTTATGATTCTGATTTAAGGTAGTATTGAATATTATATATATGTTTTCCAGATGAAGATGTCTCATTTATTTATTCATTTTTTCCCATGGCCTAGCATGTCTGTCCTTAACATCATAGGAACCTGATCTTTCTACTGGAAGGTAAGTTGTTTCATTTGGGAAGACATGTTAATTTAGGTAACAAATTCTTACTTTATCACAGGCTAAGAGCTACACTTCATAGAAGTAAGTACACAGCATCTGCATTCATAGAATGGTGGCTATGACCACCATCATGCATGTACTTCTAATAATATTTCTTATGTCAAAATCTCCTTGAAGCCATTTTAGAAACTTATTTATGTCCCATACTTAATACAATGCAAGTATATTAATTGATATGATATTAATATACTTAATATAATTACTGACATACTGAATTATATAGTTCCATGAATATTGCATGAATAAATAAAGTTTGGCTTATTGCTATTATTACCTTATGAATCACTTGTAACAACATTATCAATCATTTTTAGGGGAACTAAACATTTGGTGAATTCCAATTAAGTGTTAGGATTATAACAAGAGTAAGGGTCTGAAAATAATTATTTATATTATTTTGATTCTTAGCTGTTAATTTTGAATATTGCTAAAGTTAGTAGGCTGATATTAATATCCAATATTCAATTTTATCATAGAATATAGGCTGAGTTTCAACTTCAAACTTTCATATCCTTAATAGAAACTTTTAATTTGGTGTGACTTTTGAGGGAGAATTAGTACTGTCTTGTTGGTATCTGCATTTGGCACTCCCCTCTAATTCTGTTCTAACCTTATTGCGATTACACTCTTCAAGTGCTGGATTATAGACTATCCAGAAAATACGAGACTGGATTTCTAATCATGAGGCAATGAAAGAGCAATACTTTTTAGCAAAACCATGAGGAGAATGAAAAAGTGAATGCAAGGCCTGATCATTTTGGGGTTGTGAACATCAGTGCTTTATACCATCCAACTAAATGTGTGGCATTAGGCAAACTGTTTTCCTTTTAGAACTTCCATAAAGAAAATTTCTAAGTTCAACTCCATGATTGTTTTGGAGATTTTTGTAAAAGACTTTGATCCCCTTTTAATTATAGGGCTAAACATGTGTTAATGAGATCAATAAGAGTTCAAAAATTTGAGTTAAGTTTAATTATACCATAAAACATGCTTATATTTCTTTTGAAATAAATGAATTTGAAAATTATAGAACAATGCCTACAAAATTGTTTTATGATATGCCAAAACCATCAAATGTTTTAAAAAATAAATGGCTGCAATTACTTCATGAGTTCTAAAAGATCCAATTATATTAATGATAATACTTATTTTTAATAGAAATAAAAATTATTCCTACTGCAGATTATCCATGGTTATAAAGTTTAAGGAAAAGTTACACATATTTCTGACTAATTTGAAAAATTCAACACCTCTATGTACTTATGAGAGACATATTTCATTTATATAAATAAATCTTAGGACTTTATTTCATTTCTTTTTATTCCTTTGTTGGTTCATGCATCAGCAATTGCGATGGTAGAGCAACAGTACTAAGCACTACATGTGCACCTGTTGGAAGATAAGGTCTTTTGTGATTTGCTGCTTTGAATAGGCTGAATTATATTGTTATTTTGTATTATATTCAAGAGGAAAGAGTGTTTGAAAAAGTGTTCTGTTGTGTGTAGAGCTCAAGATACTGCAATAATCTTAGATGAAACTTTTTTATATTGAGACTTTCAAATACTTGCATACATATCCTATCTTTTACTTTTAGAAATCCTCTTGGAGACAATGTGACTCTTCATTGTCTAATAAATATTTACTTTAGATTATGGGTAAGCTATCTTCTTTTGTGCTTACAAAAAATAAATACAACAATAGCAGAAACTTTTCTTTTTACTCCTCCTCATCTTCCTCCTCCTCTTTCCTCTTTTGGTGTATTACAGTCTACCCAGATTCCTTGAAATGGAAAGCCTTGATGGATTCCCTTAAAGTATTTCCCTCCAGACTATGTTTTGTAGAAAGTCTGAAGAGACCAAAGCTAGCTATTTCTATGGAGGAGTATTCACAGCTGACAGATGGTAATACTAGTTTGTGCACAGTCTTCCTATCCTATGACTTTTGTGTTGACATGCTTTTAGAATTTTCTCTCTCCTCTCCATTTCAACTTCATTTATTCTAGGTTGTTTCTCGTTTCCTCTAACGGGATTACCACAAGCCATTCTTAATTTATTTCTCTGAACCTATGATTCTTTTCATTTACCCCATCCTTTATAATTTACCATTCTTAAATAGTTGATCCATTTACATATTTATTTGTTCATTGTTTATTCATTTGCTTAATCATTCGCTATCTTTTCGTATATCAAACTTTTGTCAAATACCTTCTATATGCCATAAATTCTGGTAGAGAGCTGAAATTATAACTCGGTTGCCATTTTCATGAGGTTTGGTAATTCATTTTTCTACTCAAATCTTAACTAGCTCCCATTTCTCCTAATTCCTCAAGTCAATTTGACTGCTTGTGTTTCAATAAAGGCTGTCCACATTACAGCCCTTGGGTCTACCAACTCATTCAGTTATTATAGTTATTAGGTATGTGCTTATTAAACACTGATGACATTTAAAGTATTGCTTTCTGATATTCTCTTTCAATATCATTCAAAATGTGTTTTTTACAGTTGCCAAATAAAATACAGAATGCCCAGTTAGTTTGAATTTCAAGATAAACAACAAATAAATTTTTAGTATAAGAGTGTTTATAAAATGTTTGGGACATATTTATATTCAAAAATTGTTTGTTAATAAAATTTAACTGGGAAGTCTGTATTTTCACTTTTTAAATCTGGCAAGGAACATTTTGGAACTTTGCTTCTTTGTATGAAATTGTGTGATTCACTCAGAATTTCTTAGTAATAATACAATATTCTTAGCACTTTATATATCTTAACTCAAGTAATCCTCAAATATATCCAATGCTGTAAGAATAGTATTATCTCACTTTAAACATAAGTGTGTTGAGATGCAGATATCAAGGAACTTGCCCACTCACCAAGCTAGTAAGTGTCAGTACTGGGTACGAGCCAATGACTTCGTATCCAGTGTTTTAACCATTACATATGATAGCTTCTGTGGAGCAACATACCTTTTACAGATGCCTAAGATTGCTCCAGAAAATAGTACTTGATAGTCACACTTCATATGGCACTTCCATAAATATGAACTCCTAGGAATGTAAGCACATTTTAAAAGTATTGACATATTCATTTTGCCCGGGTATTCATAGACCCTGAGTGCATGGACACCAGAAATATTATTAGGCCTCCTTTTCTCTGTTCCCTGACTGCTCTGGAAAGAAATCAGTATTCCACAAAGCTGGCCTGTAAGCTGCAGACTGGCTTGTTCCAATGACCACTCTCTAGACTTCGAGATATTAAAGCATGTACTCATTCTGTGTCCTGCAGTTACACCTTCTGAGACCTACTGAAAGGAATTCCATCCTTCTTTCCCATGTAAAATCAAACTAAGTCTGCAGATCAGCCCACCCCTCTGTATTTTTGACATGTGCCAGGTTATTCTGCAATGATCAGAGATTGTTCCCTTATCTCTCTCATTTGGCTAAGGATCCTTTCTCTTCTTTTCCATCGGAGTCCTTGAACTAAGCATTACTAAAGCTTATTGTACTTAACCAATCTCTGCACATCTGTGTCTCCAGAAAAGGTGTTATTGGCTGACTTATGTCCCCACCAAATGTATATTGAAGTCCTTACCCCTAGAAATATAGAATATAGTCATATTTGGATATAAAGTCTTTTAGGAGGTGTTTAAGGTTAAAATGGGGTCTAGGGTGAATGGTTATTTAATATGATAGAGGTGCCCTTATCAGAAGAGAAAATTTGTACGTGCAGAGAAATAGCAGACATGCACTCACAGAGAGATGACCAAGTGAATACTTAGTGAGAAGGGAGTCATCTGCAAGGCAGTGAGAGGGGCCTGAGAAGAAATCAAACCTGCTGAACGCTTGATCTCAAATTTTTAATCTCCAGAACTGTGAGAAAATAAATGTCTGTTGTTTGAACCACCCAGTCTGTGGTATTTTGTTTTGGCAACCCTAGCAAACTAATACATGAGGCTCATTTGTTTAGGAGAAAAAAAATCTGATTCTGACTCTACCTCTGAAAATAGATATGAAACTAATGCAAACTAATATTCCTATGAACATGCCGTTCTCCTTTGAACCCACAAAGTTCAAAGTATTCAAATTTTAGCTGTCCTCCACTACCACAGATATTGCTCTTACTGGCTGTTACCCATGCCACTAGTTTACTATTTTTTGAGCCCCTGTTATGCGCTAAGTGATGAGCTAGTGATTTTCATATGATATCTCAACTAATCCTCATGACAACTCAGGGAGTTAGATATTATGACAGATGATACTTGCAGTCAAGACACAAAAGCATAAGAACCATTATTTATTGTTGTTTCATAGGTAGAACATTGCCATTCAATTCCATTTCAGGTTACTTAGGTCAGGCTTAGTATCTTAATTTACCCACAACCTGAGAACATGATTGGTCCTTCATACATGCTGCTGAGTGATTACTTGATTGAATTGGGAGAGGAAGCTAGAAGGGGTAGAAATCCACTATCTTCTTGACAATGCATCTGCCCACATCATACTTCCTGTGGACTCTGTGCTATCTTGATAGAGAGGTTGATACCATCTATGCACTCAAATATATGATATCAGAATAATCATTTAGCTCATTTAAACTTGACTCAGGAGAGAACTTTTTTCCTCCATTTGTATAAATTTAAGGGGCACAAGTGTAGTTTTGTTATGCTGATGTATTGCGTAGTGATGAAGTTTAGACTTTTAGTATAACCATCACCCAATAATATATATTGTACCCATTAAGTTATTTCTCATCCTTCACCCACCTCCCAACCCCTCACCATTCCAAGTCTTCAAAGTCTATTATTCCAAACCCTATGTCCATGTATACATATCATTTCGCTCCTACTTATAAATTATCACTTATAAGTGAGAACATGTGATATTTGCCTTTCTGTTTCTGAGTTTTCACTTAAGATAATGGCCTCTAATTCCATCCATGTTTCTGCAAAATATATGATTTCATTTCATTCTTTTCCATGGCTGAATGGTATTCCATTGTGTATGTGTGTGTATTTATATATATACATATATATATATACACACACACCTGATATATATATATACACCTATATATATACCTGATATATATATATATATATATATATATACATATATATATATATATGCCTGATCATCTGTTGATCCAGTTAGGATACTAAGATCTGGAACAAGACAAGAATGCCCATGTGGATCTGGGTATTTACCCAAAGGAAAAGAAATCATTATATTAAAAACATAACTGCACTCACAGGAAAAAGGTTTTTGAAGTTTTGATCTAAAATTCCATATCCATATGTGAGAAGTTTGGGTAGTAGAAAGAACATTTGGCAAGAGGCCATATAATCTGGTTTATAGTACTGTTCCTATTCTGTAATAAAAGGAGCAATGTAGTGTTTTCAATCGGAATATTCAGAGTTATAATAAGGGCAATCATTGGAAGCTTTACTTGCTTCATAGGACTGCTGAAAGAATCAGTAAAGCAATAGGGATCTGTTTTGAAACATTTGCTTCCTGAAACCTAGAACAATGTAGGCTCTCTTCCTTTGCTCCTTTCCAAATTTTACTATTTTTCCCATTCCTTCCACAACCTTGGAGTGACTGCTGGATTAGGTGGCAGACTAGACCGATTGACAATTCTCTGTTTTATTGCATATACTAGACAATATTTTATTTTTTATTATGGTAAGAACACAACATGAGATAAACAATCTTAACAAATTTCTAAGTGTACAATACCTTACTGTTGACTATAGGTACAATGTTGTACAACAGTTCTATAGAGTTATTAATCTTTTAAAAAATTTATAATGAATGAAATTGATTGGCTCCCAGTTCTGAAGGCTGGGAAGTCCCAGTACAAAGGTACCAGCATCTGGCAAAGGCCTTCTTCTGCATCATTCCAGGGCAGAAAACAACAGGACAATAGAGATAGCAAGAGGGTACTGAACTTGCCCTTTTATAATGCACAAATCCCACTCATAAAGGTGGAGTTCTTATGGCCTAATCACCTCCTAAAAGTCCTACCTCTTAATACTTTTACAAAGGAAATTAAATTTCAACATGAGTTTTGGAGGGGACAAATATGCAAACCATAGCAATGTATAATCAGCATGGAAATAAATTTCCAGTAAATTATAAGAAGCAGTCCATTGAGACCTGAAAATAATTCCTTCCTAGGAATAAAGGAAGACCAAGGAAAAAACATATTCCACATCTACTACATATAGAATAAACAGAAAATTACCCACGATATCACTTTGGGGTAGGGGGGAATCTGTCCCCTCAATTATTTATCCTTTGAATTATGAACAGTCCAATTACACTCTTTAAGTCGCTTTTAAATATACAATTAAGTTATTATTGACTATAGTCACCCTGCTGATAGGTGAGAGGATATCTCATTGTAGTTTTGATTTGCATTTTGCCAATGATCAATGATCTTGAGCACGTTTTCTTATCCCTGTTTGCCATTTTATGTCTTCTTTTGAGAAATGTCTATTATCCATTAAAAAATTGGATTATTAGCTTTTTCCTGTAGAGTTGTTCCAGCTCTTTATATATTCTGGTTATTAATCCCTTGTCAGATTGGTGGTTTGCAAATATTTTCTTCTATTCTGTAGGTTGTCTCTTCACTTTGTTGTTTCCTTTGCTTTTCAAATTGATGTCATCCCATTTTCCCATTTGTCCTTTTTTTTTTTTTTTTTTTTTTTGAGACAGAGCCTCACTCTGTGGGCCAGGCTGGAGTGCAATGGCACCATCGCAGCTCACTGCAACCTCCGTCTCCCAGGTTCAAGTGATTCTCCTGTTTCAGCCTCCTAAGTAGCTGGGATTACAGGCACAGGCCACCACGTCCAGTCCAGCTAATTTTTTGTGTTTTTAGTAGAGACTAGGTTTTGCCATGTTGGCCAGGCTGGTCTTGAACTTTTGACCTCAGGTAATACCCCCACCTTGGCCTCCCAAAGTGCTGGGATTACAGGCATGAGCCATCCCACCTGGCCGTATTTGTCCATTTTTGCTTTGGTTGTCTATGATGGTAGAATATTACTCAAGAAATTTTTGCTCAGATCAATGTCCTGGAGATTTTCCCCCATGTTTTCTTTTAGTAGTTACGTAGCTTGAGTCCTTAGATTTACTTCTTTAATTCATTTTGATTTGATTTTTGTGTATGGCAAGAGATAGGGGTCTAGATTTATTATTCTGCATATGAATATCCAATTTTCCCAGCCCCATTTATTGAAGAGATTGTCTTTTCCCCAGTGTATGTTCTTGGCACTTTTGTCAAAAATTAATTCAGTGTATGTGTGTGGATTTGTTTCTGGGTTCTCCATTCTGTTCCATTGGTTTGTGTGTCTCTTTTTATCCCTGTACCATGCTATAGAATAATATGAAATCAGTTAATCTGATTCCTCCAGTTTTGATCTTTTTGCTTAGGATAGCTTTGTTTATTCTGGGACTTTTGTGGATACATATAAATTTTAGATTTTTTTTTCTATTTCTGTGAAGAATGTCATTGGTATTTTGATGGGAATTGCATTGAATCTGTAGATTTCCTTGTGTAGTATGGATGTTTTAACAATATTGATTCTTCTAATACATAAACATGGAATATCCATTTTTTGGTGTCATCTTCAATTTCCTGCATAAAGATTTTATAGTTTTCATTGTAGAGATCTTTTACTTCTTTGTTTAATTTCTAAGTATTTAATTTTATATGTGAATATCTTAATGGGATTACTTTTTAAATTTGTTTTTCACATTGTTCACTGTTGGTATATAGAAATGCTATTGATTTTTGTATGTTGATTTTTTTTATTATACTTTAAGTTTTAGGGTACATGTGCACATTGTGCAGGTCAGTTACATATGTATACATGTGCCATGCTGGTGCGCTGCACCCGCTAACTCGTCATCTAGCATTAGGTATATCTCCCGATGCTATCCCTCCCCCCTCCCCCTGTATGTTGATTTTGTATCCTGCAACTTTACAGAATTTATCAGTTCTAATAGTTTTTTGTTGGAGTCTTTAATTTTTTCCAAATATAAAATCATATCATCTGCAAACAAGAATAATTTGACATCTTCCTTTGCAATTTTGATGTCCTTTATATCTTTCTCTTGTCTGGTTGCTCTAGCTAGAGCTTCCAGTACCATGTTTAATAACAGTGGTGACAGTGGGCATTCTCATCTTGTTCCATGTCATAGAGGAATGGCTTTCAGTCCACCACCACTACGACTGCACTGGGTCAGACCTGAAGCCAGCATAGCACTGGGTCTCATGCAAGGCCTGCTGTAACCACTCCTGGCTACTGCCTATGTTCACTCAAGGTCCTTGGACTCTACCATCAGCAGGTGGCAAAGCCAGCCAGGTCTGTGTCCTTCCTTTCAGGATGGTAAGGTGCCCCAGGCTCCAGCTGGGTCCAGAGGTGCCATCTAGGAATCAAGGACTAGAGTCAAGAATGTTAGAAGTCTACCTGGTGTTCTGTTGTATTGGGCTGAGCTGGCACTTAAACCACAAGATTCAGTCCTCACTCTTGCCTTCCATTTCTAAAGGCAGAGAGCCTCATCCTGTAGCTACCACCACCCCAGGCCATGAGGAATACTGCCAAACTACCAGTCAATGTTTCCTTAAGGCCCGTGGGCTCTTAAGTTAGCTTGTGGTGAATTCTTTCTGGCCTGGGACTCACCTTTTAGGGCAGTGGGCTCCCCTCTGGCCCAGGGCAGGTACAGAAATGCCATCCAAAAATCAAGTCCTAGAGTTGAGGACCGAAAGAGCCTGCTTGGTTCTCTGCCTCACTGTGGTCGTGCTGTTACCTATGGAACAAGACAAACTCTCCTTTACTTTTTCCTCTCCTTATCTCAAGCACAAGGAGTTTTGCCCCATAACCACCAGAGCTGGTAATGTGCTGAGTCTCACCTGAAGCCAGCAAGTCTCAGAGGCTCACCCCAGGCCCTTGATATAGCACCTGGGTATCAATGCTGATATTCAGGGCCCAATGGCACTTTAGTTAGCAGGTGATGAATGCTCTCAGGACTGGGTCCTTTCCTTCAAGACGGTGGGTTCCCTTCTGGCCAGGGTGTGTCTAGAAATGTCGAGCTAGGGCCTGGAATGGAGGCCTCACGACTCTAACCCTATGCTGCTGTGACTGAGCTGGTATCCAACATGCAAGGCCAAGTCCTCCCAACTCTTCCCTCTCCTCTCTTCATGCAGAAGGAAGGGATCTCTTTTGGAGCTGTGGGCTGTGCTGCCTGAGGTTAGAGGAGGGGTGATGCCAGCACTTCCTTGGCTGCTCAAGCTTGTGTCTCAGTATGTTGTCTTCCCGCTCTGTCTAATGTCATTGGGCCTAGTTCAACACCAGGACTTGCCTAAGAGTTGCAGTCCTTATGGCCTAGATTACCTTTCCAACTTACTTGGAGATTCAGAGTACTGTAGCCCATGGTGGCGAGGTTTGCAAGCACTCAAGTTTTGACCACTGGGGATCCTTGATTCCCCTCTGGCTAGGGCTGTCTTTTGCTCCCTCTGTGAGTGGACATTAGCTAATTTGGTTTGGTTTTTCTTTCTGCTTTAACAGGACAGCACTGAGTTCAATGCCTTACAATTGCTGTGCTGTCCCTCCCCGAGCACCCAGAGATGCCCTCTGCACCAAGCCACCACTGCCAGGGTAGGGGTGGGGTGGCAATGACTATTCAGGATTGTTTTTTCTATCTATCCCAGTGCCTCTTTCAGTGAATATAAAGTTAAAACCAGGCACTATGAATGCTCACCTGATTTTTGTTTCTTATGAAGGTGTTTTTTTCTATGTAGATATTTTCTGAGGGAATGATTGGTAGAGTCTTCTATTCTGCCATCTTGCTTCACTTCTTATTTATCTTTCTTGACTGAAATTTTATGCCCATTGATGAGTAACTCCTCATTTTCCCCTCCTTCCAGCCCCTAGTAACCAACATTCCACTCTAATTCTAAAGAGTAGAATTAGTCTTTCTGATTCTAAAGAGTGGAATTAGTCTTTCTAATTCTAAAGAGTGGAACACTTAAATTCTAACAACTTAAGTATTTTAGATACCTCATATAAGTGGGATCATGCAGTATTTGTCTTCCTGTGACTGGCTTACTAAACTTAGCATAATGTCCTTAAGGAAATAAACTAGATGTTTATTGATAGAAAAATATATAAAGAAAACATAATTTATACATACAATAGTATATTATTTAACCTTTAAAAAAGAAGGAAATTCTGCAATATGCATCAACATGGACGATATTTTATTTTTAATAGAACCTTTAAGTTTTCTATTAAAAATAGTGAATAAAAGGGCTTTTTTGATATTCTAAAGTCACTCTATTTTGGTGGCAGCTGTTATATCTTGGAATTTGTTGTCAGGATTTAACTGTTTTTCTAACAGCAAGGCATAGTGATGCTGGAATAATAGCTAACGATTATTGAACAAGTATGTACCGGGCACTAAGCTGAGACTTTTACATACATTTTAATTGCTTAATTCTGACATCAGTGGTATGAGGTAGATACCATTCTAAATATGTGAAAATGGAAAATTCACAGGCTAAGAAACTTGCCAAAAGTTATTTAACTACTAACTCTCGAGCCAGGATTTGAACACTAGCAGTCTGACTCTGTGCCCTTATGCATGGCTTTATTTTGGTGAAATAGAAGTTTGCCAGAAAATAAAAGTAATAAAGCATCCCAGGCAGAAAAGAGAATGTGAAAAACAATAAAATGCATTTAAAGCATCTCTTCTCCCATTTCACGTACATTATTATACCCTGAGCATCTGGCATGCTGCTTGGCACAAAGTAGGTATTTAATAAATACTTATGAATTTAATAAATGAAAAGTGGAAACTTCAATTATTAAATGCCCAGGAGGCCATAAGGAAACTGAAATATACAGAACTTAGAACATGACTGGAAAAATATAAAGAAGTCAGTATATAATATTAAATGAATAAAGATTTCTAGATAAAATATTATATAAAGCAAGCTCATTCATTCATTTATTCATACATTCTTTAAAAAGTTATTGAACATTTGCCTTATACAAAATATTTAAGAATCAGAGATATATAAATAATGGAGCTACACTCTGCATTAGAGGCATAGACTTTAAATATTTTAAGCAAGTCCTTTGAAGAATAAAGTCACAGAAATTATTGCATTTACTGACAGCATTTACAAAAATAAAAGCTATTAAGCTGTTACTTAGACAATAAAATAAAGCAATTATCTCTGTTGACATACATCAGCATTAAAAATTAAGGGAATTTTAGCATTTTTTACACCAATAAAATTACCATAATTTATTATGATATTTGCATGTCAGAAATCGTTATCTTTTTAATAACATAGGTGAATAGAATTCAGTATCATTTGGTGAGAAAGTGACATACATGCATAGAAATCAATAGAAAAGTTGTTTTTTGGCTGGTCAGTGACACTTCCTTGCCATGATATGAGCATGGATGAGATTGAAGTGTATGTACATTAGAAAGGAAACACAGCAATAAACAAATAGCAATATTTTGTGTATGTGCAAAAGCAACATAAAATTTTATGTTAAGGGCTAGATATTGAGTAGAAAGCTATCCATCCTTGGCAAAAATACAAATTTAAGAAAGCAACAAAGTGGAATAAAATAAAGAGGAACTTATATTAATAAAAAGTGAAAGTGAATTTTATTGCCACATGAATTCTTTGTTTTACTAATTATTCCTGTGTTCTGCATAACATTGAAGAAATCATTACTGGCACTTTTCTAGCATTTAAACTTATATTAATCAATGTAATACTTGCAAGCAGTATTTATTGTTAGTGAGAAAATTGTGGAATTACTGAGAAATTGTGGAATTAACAATTTAATGAGTGAGAAATTGTGGGATCAACCCTTTGAAAAGGAATAGAAGAAAGCAGAAATGGAGAAGAAGTCAGGCTATGACACAGGTCCAATGACAGTGTCTGCTGACCCCAAGGAGTGCTCAGGAGCTAGAATGGCCCTTAAGAGTCATCTGTTCCAAGTTTGGTTGAGATGGCCAAGCCCATCTTCAACATCAGTTGTTCATTAAATGTGAACTGCCTGGAAAGCTGCTTTACTTTTGGAGAAATGGCTTTCTGCATCTGAAACAATTCCTGAAGAGGCTGACAGCCAAAGGCAGTCTGACAACAGCACTTCCAGCAGTGAGGGTAAGAAGTTTGTCACTGAAGGGGCCACACATCCATTCCTACCATAGTCACCTATCAAATAACATAAAGAACACTTCAGAAAAAGGAGTAGTCTCCTTTTCCACCTTTCTGTATTACCAGTGCCGCTACCCATAGCTAATCTTATTCTATGGTTTCTGTTTTGATATTTTCTAGTGGTTAGTCCTTAAGCACAGGATTACATAGCTTTACCTATATTTCTTCAGTATTTCTTCAGTCATAATCAGGTTCCATGCTTGTAAACATGGGTTTATGTTGGAGGAATGAAAGTTTACCAGAAAATCAAAATCATAAAACATTCTAGGAAAAAGAGAGAGGGTGAATGATATGGTTTGGTTCTATGTCCCCACCCAAATCTCATCTTGTAGCTCTCATAATTCCAACGTATTGTGGGAGGGACCCGGTGGGAGATGAGTGAATCATGAGGGTCTTTCCCATGTTGGTCTCGTTATCTGATGGCTTTATAAGGCAGAGTTTCCCTGCACAAGCTCTCTCTTTGCCTGCCATCATCCATGTAAGATGTGACTTGCTCCTCCTTGCCTTCCACCATGATGTGAGGCTTCCCCAGCCATGTGGGACTGTGAGTTCTCCATTAAACCTGTTTCCTTTGTAAATTTTCCAGTCTCAGGTATGTCTTTATCAGCAGTGTGAAAATGGGCTAATACAGTAAACAACAATGAGACGCATTTTAAACATCAGTTTTCCCCTTCTTTTATGTGCATTATTGCATCCTCAGTGCTTGAATACTGCCTGGCGCAGAGATGGTATTTAATAAACATTTATTGACTTCTTCTGTGAAAGATGAGGATTTGGCTTACTTTTCTTACCCCTGCTCTCAAATATTTATAGCTTAATTATTATGTTTAATTTGTCTATTGATCTCTTCTCTAATTCAAATGCTATGTTTACACCATTTTTTAAAAATTGTATGTGCCCTCAACTGCTAACAGCATCACTCACTTCCTGATTCATACAATAAGGACTCTCATGAGTTTCCTTTACCTTTTCCTGCTTTCTGCTTCCCAGCATCTATCTTCTGTAGCTTTACTTTTATATTGTTAAATTTATTGACATTTATATTCTGTTTCTGAAACCACAACCATGCTTTTCCTCCCTTGCATCTCAGGATCAAATGTGATAATGGCTACAAACTGTTCAAATAAATGAAACTTTTGAGACCACTGGTTTAAGACTACCATCTCAGAGGTTCTAGTGGCTAAATATCATCTGCTGAGTTGTCAGCTGAGGACTGTGGCCTGGACTTACCCTGTAGTTTTGTTTTATTTGGCATAGCTAATATTTTATACATTTGAGTCAGTATTTAAAAGCTAGATGATTTTAGGTTTACTCTTAAAGAGCAAGTGAACAGTATTTATCCTGTTTCTTCATTGTCAAATAATGTGCTAGGATTAGATTTCTTTTCTATAGGAACAATGTCACCATACTTGGGTTGCTCCTAGGAAGAACGTTTCTAGCATCTTTGTACCCTTTGCGTCATAATGCTAGCATGTAAAGTTTCCCTTGTCCTGGAATTTTCTCCCCCTGGAGGTCTTCTATTTCCTGCTCCAGTCTGGATTAGATACTCTCCAGGTCTGCTGCATTTGAGGATGCTCCTTTTTTATCTGGAACTCCTGCTATTCCAAGTCTGTATCTCCTGGAATGTTCTTTTATCTGCTTCTTTTCATTCACATTTTCTGTCCACACTTTCTTTCCTACAGTTTAAAATATATTATTGCTTTTTCATTCTGGTAATATTATTATAAATCCCTAAGAACGCTTTGACATTCCCTAGTTGATACTTTTGTCAAGAATCCTAGCTTTATTTGATCTCTCTGATCATATCAGAGGTTTCTCTTCTGCTTCCTGAGTGATCTGTTTTTCTCTGATGTTAAATTTTCTATTTTCTTGTTTTGGTCATTATTCTCTTTCAAGATTTGATGCTTCTCTTATACCCAATGATCCTTGGTTGTCCTTAAAGATGATTAGGTGATGGGGTGAGTAGGTGCTTTGGGGTGTTCTTTGCTATTATGTAAATAAGTGTGTTTTCTTTCAGGTCTCTGCCTTAATTGGTATTTTGACTAGGAACTCTCTATGGAATGACGCATGGGAGTGCCAGTGCATGATTTTTATTCCTTAGTGGGAGAGTTTGGTGGATGTAGTCTAATTGCTGTCAGCATCAGGATTCACTTCTTTCTAGTAAGTCTTATTTATTTATTTATTTAGGTACTGGCTGAAAATCTAACGACTACGTATTCCCTAGACTCCACAGCAGACATGATTTTGGGAGTAAAGTAGGTTCTGTGCATTAGATACAATTGTATCAGATTTGTAAAGTAGGAGAGAGAAAAAACCATCTTCCTACTGTCTTATGTCTCTTTTTTGCTGGCAATAAAGGTGTTAGAGATGTATCTCTGCAGGAATGTTCCAATCTCCAATCTGCAGCTTTCTGTTTGTCAGAGTGTAGGTAGGCACTCTTTACTGAGTCCTTTCTTTTGACCTGTGAGTTCATGAGCTCAATAGTTTTCATAGTTCTGCTTGTTACGGAAGTAGCAATTGCTCTTGTGGATCAGTTCTGCACTGCTCTGGAATTCATTTCTGAAAGCCAATTGTAGATCCTGCTGCTCCATCACTTCCATTCATTTTACAATCACCTAATTCCCTTTATTTAATCTTGAGTTGCTTTAAAAAAAAACCAGAGTTGTTTTTGTTTCAGTACTGACATCAGACAGACAGAATGAGCAGGTAGGGAACTGGAAATCAGGCTACAGATCCTTAAATGTCAGAATGGGGAGAATAAAGAAATTATCAGTAAAACATCTGCAGTAGTTTTCCTTATAATTTCTTTAGAGAGGAGCCATTTACAATTGGTATAAGGCTTGGATAAATGCCTGATGCCTATGTCTGAGTTGTGATGGGGGAAGAATAGAGGGACATCTGCTCCAGTTGTTCTGTACACGTCTTCGGTTGATTTTGCTGTTTTCAAACCTATATCTCACTCCTATCCTCCATTACACCTGCTGCTTGTAGGTTTCCATGAACAGACTGGGCAACTTTGGCCTTATAGTTCTTATACAGTGTATTCTCTCTCTCCTGTTTTTATTGAGAAATGCTCCAATTATCCTTCTGTCTTCCAGAAATTTGTTGAACTTCTTGACATACTAGTGACACTCCACAAGTATATCCTGATGGTTATATCTATTCTTTCATTTCATTAGAATGTATGGAGACAGATGCTTTTTTTCCAGTCTAGATCTTTAGCCAGGGTCTTACTTGAATTGCTTGGTCTTCAGAAGCAGAAGCTGAAGAAGAAACGCTGTCTGTCATAAAAGTGATATATCTGGCCATTTAACATGTTAAAGGCTTATCTAAATTTTAATAATTGTGAAGTTTTTAAAATAAATCTTTTTAAAGCTTATACCTTTTTTCTCCTTGGAGGAAAAGTATTTTAAACTCTTGAATGTGTTATTCCTGGCAGACAAGCAAACATCATCATTTTCTATTTAAACCTACACATCAAAATTGGAAAAATGTAAGGGTTTTTTAGTTAGAAGAAAACTTGTATGCAAATTTTGATGTTGCCCCTTATAACTTTGGAAGGTGAAGCAAATTACTCCCTCTGAGCTTCAGTTTTTAAAACATTTTTAAATGTGGGTATGAATATTTACTATGCAATAGTCAAGTAAGAATTAAATATTATGAGGTAGACAAATAAAGATGACTACTATAGTGCCTACTATACAGTACTTGTTCATTTTTTTTTAAACGCTCTCCTCTGGATAACTAGAAAATTTTCTAAAAGTGACTTCCTTAATGTTGCTTCATGCACATAAAGATGTCTGTGAAGCATAGGAAAATCAAATACCAAGAAAAATCTGCTAAAAACATGGAGAGTGAAGTTTACTGTTTTGCCCCAAGAAGGCATCATGGTAATATATACAGAAGATAAAATGGTTTAATACCTTCAAATTGTGATAGATAATAGAGACAATGGATTAAAAGTTCTAAGATGCATTGTAAACCTCATCTGAAATTTTTAAAAAGAAAATTGTAATCAAGCTAATAAAGCATACTGAATCTCAAAGAGATCTCTAGCTTATCTTCTAATTCATTATCCTGAGCATTGATTGAATTCTTGTAGCTTCTGAAAGCTGTATAAAATCCACAATTTTGGGGATATAATTGAGGAAAGGATGGTATAAACAAATATCTAACATAAAAGATCTATGTGGCCTTCTTTTATAATATTACTCTGAGTTTTCTTTAAAAAGTATTTAAAAAATATTTCTCTTTGGGAAAAGTGGCACTGAAAGTCATCATCAGCATATGGTGATTATAATGACTAAAAGATAAGTTTTTATTCTTCACCATGACCTAGCCATCTAAATAAAATACTAGTTTCCTGTATTATTAAGCTTAATGTCTTTAGGCATAATGAAATGTTCAGCCACAAACAAATAGACCTCTACTCTCTGATTGAATCTTAAATGAGCCAATGAAAATGAAGTCCCTACTCCCAATGTAACAACCTAGTAAGAGGTGGGCCAAGAAAGAATATGACCTGGTTTTAATGGTTAGGAGAACTGGTACAAACACTTATTAGATCTCTGATCGGGAAATACTGCTTCTGAGATCACTGCTTTTCTTAAAATGTGATATTTAAGGTATGAATGAAGTCCTTTGACTTCTCCCTTAAGTACACAAATAATGTGAGCAGGGCAATATGGGTAGATCATGAGCTAGAGATCACTGATAAAAGATAAGGCCAAAGCAGGAATACCTGAGCCCTAAGGAGATTGTACAAGTTTCCAGAGAGACAGAGAGAAAAAATTTCCTTTAAAAGATCAAGAATTTGCATAGACTTTTTAGCAGTACTGAAAGCTAGAAGGCTGTTCTGAAAATGCACAGTGAAAATGATTTCCAATCTAGAATTCTATACTATCAATCAAATGTAAACATAAAAATAAACATTTTCAGACACACAAGATGTGGAAAAAAAACTCACATGCATCCTTTTCTAGGAAACTACTGTAGCATATGCTCCCCCAACACAGAGTAAACCAATAAAAGAGAATACATGGGTTCCAGGATATGGAAGATCTAGTGCAAGGGAAAGGTAAAGAGAATTCCTAGGATGACGGCAAAGGAGAATATGAGGAAGATAACTAGAGTGCAACTTGACCAGGCTTTGCAAGTAAGAGGTGTCTAGAAGAGATGTCTCTGTGAAGATGGAATTGTTAGGATTCCTGACATGTTGGGATATATTGAATAAAGATTTATATAACTGAGATTTTTTTAGGGATGAAGAATAATAATTACATAAAAATTAAGCCAATAAAATATTTTTTGTAGGAAAGGAAAAGTATATATAGTATACTACATGGATCAGTCATAAATATCATTTACTTAATTATAATAAATAAATATCTGCCCAAAGATCAACCTGTCATATTCTGATTTCTTAGTACATCAAAATTTTTACTACTAATGGTTTGTAAATGTTGAGCATATTTCTGTCAGCTATTTATAATATAATATGTGCATAAGTAATTACTCATCAATTATTATTATTTTTAAAGAAAGGATCTCACTCTGTTGCCCAAGTTGAAGTGCGGTGGCACAATTATAGCTCTTGAAACTCCTGGGCTCAAGGGATCTCCCCACCTCAGCTTCCTGAGTGGCTAGAACTATGGGCTTGCACTACCACACCCAGTTAATTTAAGATTTGTTTTTAGAGACTGGATCTCACTGTCTTGTCCAAGTTGGTCTAGAACTGCTGGCCTCCAGTGATTATCTCACCTTGGCCTCCTCAAATGCTGGCATTACCGGCCTGAGCCATTATAGCTGGCCAATTATTTCTTATTTTCTAAGCATTATTTTAGAGAGATCAAGTCAATGACCAAACTTTTGAGGATCTATGTTACATATTTAAGATGGAAATCATAAATATCTATATATAATGAATAATTGATGGTAATTAAAAATATGTTTTAAGTGGATACTCATAAATACAACAATGCATGTTTTTATTATATACTTTGATGAAAATGATTTTTCTTTGAAAAGAGTCAGTGCACTTCCATTTTGCCTGTCAATAAGATATTGTCATTCACTATAACAGAGAGGATAAAAAATTGCAAATAATTTTCATGAAGATACTAATTAAAAGAGAAAATGACATAATGGAATGCTGTATCAAATACTGCATTAAAGGATAGCAATCATAAATATTTGTGGTTTGTGGATGGAGGTAATGGGGATATACTCCTAAAGTAATACAATGCTGCTACTATCATATAACAAAGTTATTTTTCCTTTTTGTTTTGAAACGTAGTCTTGCTCTGTTGCCCAAGCTGGAGTGCCGTGGTGCAGTCGGCTCACTGCAACCTCCGCCTCCTGGGTTCAAGCAATTCTCCTCTCAGCCCCCTGAGTAGCTGGGACTACAGGTGCATGCCACCATGCCCAGCTAATTTTTTTTTTGTATTTTTAGGAGAGATGGGGTTTCACCATGTTGGTCAGGCTGGTCTCGAACTCTTGACCTCTGCCTGCCTTGGCCTCCCAAAGTGCTGGGATTACAGGTGTGAGCCACTGCGCCCAGCCTTTTCCTTATGTTTTCCAATCAGATCTCTTTTGGTTACCTTATTTTAAAAATGTGGTGAATTAAAGCAACATTTTAAAAAAAAAGGTGAACTTAGAGGGTCAGAATGGTATAATCCAGTTATAAATCTGAGTGGTTTGACCATTTTCATTATAGGCGGAAGACTATTGGTTAACTTTCTAAAAACAAAACCATTTCTTTCATTTTTGAAATATAAAATGCTATATTAAGCCTATTCTCAAGCAACTATTAAGAGAGCACTTACTGGCGAATGTACAAAAACTCTATTTTTGAGTAATTATATACCTAATGCCACTTGAACTAAAGCATATAAGAAAAATGTGTGCATTTTTCTTCATTTAAGGACTCGTCTATGGTAAAAATGTATGACTTTTTTTCAAAACAAAAGCAGTGGGAACATGGGAGAAACATGCCTTCTTTATTGCTGAAATATATATTTTCAGTGGTTATAATCTTAAGGAAATCCTAAAGCTGTAATGCATTTGGTGTTTTTTTTTTCCTGTAACACAATAAGAATAAAATGGCAGCTCAGCATGAGACAACTATTATACACAACATCAGATATATTTCAGGTATTTGAAAGCTGGAAATTTTCTCTACCATGGGTTATGGTTTTAGCTTTATAACTGCCTTGCTGTGTGAAATTGGACAAGTGATTTTACCCTTCTTAATTTTCTTCCACCAAATCGTAAATGGCAATTATTAAACTCCACACTATTTTATCTATGCATATACTTTGCTATTCTATACAGAAATATCCCTACTAATGGTACTTCCTGCAGGTCTGTCTAAAATGCTCAGTGAGTGACCTATAATCCAGCTCTCCACTTAGTGAATGTTACTCTTACCTGTGGAGTCCCTTATTAACAACACACTGACTCTGCCCTTCAAGCTACCTGATATTTACACTCAAACACAACTACCCTGTCTATGCTTTCCTCTTGTCAGTGTGGTCTGTAGGTGCCACATATAGGACACTTTTAGCAACTATGTCAATCAGATCAAGTGATTCTTTTGTGGACTTTTAACCTCAAGCAGAAATATAAGTTTTCTCACATTTACCACATTTAGGACAATCCTCTTTGATATACCACTCGGCAGGTGAGTGGCAACACATTATGGTCCTTTTGCCTTCCATTAATATTTGTAAGACTTTTTTGTATTTTTTTAAGTTCCATATATAGGGGGTACATGTGTAGGTTTGTTACATGGGTGTATTGTGTGATGCTGAAGTTTGATGTATGGATTCTGTCACCCAGGTATTAAGCATAGTACCCAATAGGGAGATTTTCAATGCCTTCCCCACAACAAGCCCCCCTGCATAGTCTGCAGTGTCTATTGTTCCCATGTTATGTCCATGAGTGCTCAATGTTTAGCTCATACGTTAAGTGAGAACATGAGATATTTGGGTTTCTGTTTCTGAATTAATTCACTTAGGGCAATAGCCTCCAGCTTCATCCATTTTGCTGCAAAGAATATGATATCCTTTTTTATGGCTGTGTAATATTCTATGATGTATATGTACAATCATGATGGCCTATATGTATATTAAGAATTAAATAGTAATATATATGCATAGTAAAATTATTTATGGTAGAATCATAATTTTCTAAATGAATAAGTAACTCTAATTCATGAAAAAGTTGTCATGGCTTGATTTCCTGCAAAGTCATAGGTAGATCCTGAGTTGTTACTGAAGCTAATATTATTTTACACTTATATAGCAGGTTGTAATATGCTCACCATTTTGCAAAACATTGGGAATGAAATTTGACCTATCAAGAAATCAAAGTATGACAGTTTGATACGTGTGTTTCTTTCTTGAGGTCTTTCAGAGGTTGTATGTATGTCAGGTAATTATCTTTTATATAGCAAAGTAAAGATTGCTTTATAAAAGCTTTTAAGTTTCTGGAAACATAAGGAAATTTTGGTTTATATGTAAGCCTCAGTGTCTTGTCCTTAATGCTAAATTTTCATAATTTTACTCAAGTAGGAAACATCAGACATGGCTCTGGAATAGGAACATACAGACTTGTGTTAGCAATATCCTTTTTAGAAAATGCAGTTGGCGTATGTAGCACCCCCAGAAAGAAAGAAACGTGAAGATGCTCTATTCTGTTCCTGACCACTCTGAGTATCAGACTGCTATCTACTGTTTTAAGGATTTAGATTTTTGCCAGAGCCAAATATCCAGATATAGCTATAGTAGGCTGGATTTTCTATCTTGGGGATTTAGTAGCAGAATAAAAATAGTAATTGGGGGCCGGGTGCGATGGCTCACGCCTGTAATCCCAGGACTTTGGGAGGTTGAGGCAGGCGGATCACGAGGTCAGGAGATCTAGACCATCCTAGCTAACACAGTGAAACCCTGTCTCTACTAAAAATACAAAAAATTAACCTGGCATGGTGGCGGGCGCCTGTAGTCCCAGCTACTTGGGAGGCTGAGGCAGAAGAATGGTGTGAACCCGGGAGGCGGAGCTTGCAGTGAGCCGAGATCCTGCCACTGCACTCCAGCCTGGGCGACAGAGTGAGACTCCATCTCAAAAAAAAAAAAAAAAAAGCAATTGGGAATGAGCATGTATTTAGGAATAAAACTATAAATTTTTTAGTATTCATTGATACATGTGTAAACATATATAAAATCTATGAATATAATGGAATAATTTCTGACATCAATACCTAATTATCTTCTTATCTTTCAAATATGGTACTTCCAGGGCAGTAAACTCACTTTGTATTTAGATGGCACATCTTGCATTATTCTGTTCTCTTCATTCCACTTATATGTATCCCATGTCATTTTTTGTACTACATTTTGATACTTGGATAGTCATTATTTGTATTATTAGTTGCCCCAAATTTTCAATCTTTACATCAACAAGTACTCAAAGTTGAGTCTAATACTGTAGCTTAGGTAAGTTCTGCAGTGATTTTGCTTCTTGCTAATATGCTCTACAAAATGCTGGCTCCCTGGTTTGTCTATTAATCCCAGCACTGACTTCTGTCTGTCAGGCTCTGCAACTTTCATTTGATCTTGAATGTATGTTCTTGTGTTGGCTTTTGATATATAGATGTGACCAGGAAGACCCTTTTCTTGGGAAGAATCCCTTTTGAGTTGGAATTTTAGCTGAGGAATAGATGCAAAGGGCCATATTGCTTCCTAAATAAGAATATTAAAAATGACCAATATTTTCTGCTTATCATACTACTTACTGTTTATCAAGTGTTCATTTCTCACCTGGGTTTAGGCACTGGTAAGAACAGTAAGAATTCTGGTCCAAAAAATGTAATAAACATTTCTTAAATTCCATTTGGCTACTAAACACTATTCTGGGTCTTCCAACTTTTATTATCTTCCAGTCCTCAAAACAAACCTGGCTGATAGATAGTACTGTTATCTGTAAGATTAATAAACTACTTCTCAGACAGACAATGTGAACTTCCCAAGTCATTCAGCTGGTAAATGGCTGCATTCAGGTGTCTTGACTGCCACTTCAATGATTCATAATCGATATGGTTTGGCTGTGTCCCCACCCAAATCTCATCTTGAATTGTAGCTCCGGTAATTCTCAAATGTTGTGGGAGGGACCCAGTGGGAGGTAATTCAGTCATGGGGGTGGGTCTTTCCCATGCTGTTCTTGTGGTGGTGAATAAGTCTCACGAGATCTGACGGTTTTATAAAGGGAAGTTCCCTTGTACATGGTCTCTTGCCCGCTGCCATGTAAGATGTGACTCTGCTCCTCTTTTGCCTTCCACCACGATTGTGAGGCCTCCCCAGCAATGTGAACATGTGAGTCAGTTAAACCTCTTTCCTTTACAAGTTATGCGGTCTTGGGTATGCCTTTATTAGCAGTGTCAGAACAGACAAATACAATCATTTTGCAAAATTTGAGACCTTTTAAAATGGCACAGAATAGGGCTCATCTCAGTGAATATTCTACGTGCACTTAAAAAGAATGTAAACTTTGCAGGGTAAGTTAGGTGTTGTAACCTATACATAAAAATTATGCTAAAGTGGTTGATAGTGTTTTTCAGACTATGAATTTAATTTTATTATAATATCAGTTGCTGAGAGAGGGGTGGTAAAATTACTATGATTGTGGAATTATATATTTCTCCCTTGAGTTTTGTCTCTTCTTTTGACTTCATGTATTTTGAAGCTCTGTTATTAGGCACATACGTATTTATGATCATTATGTCTTCCTGATGAATTGACCTGACCAGTGTTATGAAATGTGCCACTTTACTGCTGGTAATACTGTAGCTTGTAGTCTATTTTTTCTGATATTTGTATAACCACACAAGCTTTCTTACCCTTCCTATTTGCTTATTTACCTTCAGCCTAGTTGTATTTTTATACTAAAATGTGTCTCTTCTAGCTAATATATACTTGGGTTTTGCTCTCTTTTTTAACCCATTTTTGATAATATCTGTCTTAAAGTTGGCATGTTTAGTTTGTTAACAATTAATTATTGCTGAAAGGATTGACTCTGGGCTTCCGTACCAGTTTTTTATTTGGTTCTGTTTGTCCCATCTGTTTTTGTTCCTTTGTTTTTTTCCTGCCATCTCTTGGATTACTCTAGTAATTTTTGCATATGATTTTAATGTAACTATTGACTTTTTAGCTATATCTCTTGCACTCTTTTTTTGTGCTTTTTCTACAAATTACCATAAGCACCTACTTAGAAACAGCATTTGTCACTTAAGGTAATGGGCAATAAACTTGCAACTATATAGATCTGATTCTTCTTCCTGTAATCCTCTGTGCTAGGCTGTCATATTTATTACATTTACATACATTTTACAACCTCACAGGATGATGCTATAATATTTTCTTTAAAATGTCCTATGGATTTTAATGAAATTAAAAGGAAATGTAGCATTTTATATTTGGCTCCCCACTTTTTATAAAAACATTTTTGAGGCTTTTTATTTCTTCCTAAAGATCCAGGTTTTTATATGGTATATCTTAAGCCTGTGGAACCCCCTTTATCATTTATTTTTATTTTTGCCCACTCATATACTCTGTTTCTTATTTTTATTGTTTCTGGGCCATTGGCTTTAAGTGTATAGTTTTTCTGTAAACAACAGACATCTGCATTTACTTTTTAATCTAATTTGAGACTTTAAAAAATAATTTCAGCTTTTATTTTAGATTCAGGTGGTACATGTACAGGTTTGTTACATGGGTATAGTATGTGATTCTGAGATTTGGGATATGAATGATCCCTTCACCCAAGTAGTGAGCATAATATCCAATAGGTAGATTTCCAGCCCTTCCCCTCCTCTGGTAGTCTTCAGTGTCTATTGTTCTCATCTTTATGTTCACGTGTACCCAATGGCTAGCTACCACTTATAAGTGAGAACATGCAATATTTGTTTTTGTTTGTTTGTTTGTTTCTCCACCTAGCATAATAACCTCCAGCTGCATCCATGTTGCTGCAAAGGACATGATTTTATTCCTTGTTATGGGTGTATAGTATTGCTTAGTGTTCTATGTACCACATATTTAAAATCCAGTGGCCTGTTGATGGGCACCTAGGTTGCTTCCATGTCTTTGCTATTGCAAATGATGCTGCAATAAACATATGAGTACCTATTGTCTTTTGGTAGAATGATTTACTTTTTATATACCCAGTAATGGGATTGCTGGGTCAATTGGTAGTTCTGTTTTAAGTTCTTTGAGAAATTTCCAAACTGCTTTCCACATCATTTGTTATAGCAGTGAATTTCTGTTGACAATGAATTCTCTTAGTTTTACTTTTAGAATAAAATATTTTTACTTTTATTCTTAAAGAATATTTTCACCAAGTATAGAATTTTTGATTTTTTTTTTTAGTTTCAGTACTTCAAATAATACTTTTCCACTACTTTTTGGACTTAGCCATTTCTGATGAAGAGTTATTGGCCATTCAAGTTGTTGTTCCCTTATCATTTTTCTCTGACTGCTTTCATGATTTTATCACTCAGAAATCTGACTGTGATGTGTTTAGGAATTGTTCTTTTCATATTTACTCTGCTTGGGGTTCACTGAGTTTCTTGAATATGCACATTTATTTTTTGCCAAATATGGGAAAGTTTTAGTCACTATTTGTTCAAATATTTTTGTGCTTTAAAAAATTACTTCTTCTGGAACTGCAATTATGTACATCAGCACTTTTGCTTTTGTCCAAAAGTTTTCTGAGTTACTATTCACCTTTTATCTATCTTTTTTTGTTCTGTCTTCATATTAGGTAACTTGTATTGATCCATTTTAAGGCTCATTTATTTTTCTGTCATTTCCATTCTGTTTTTAAGTAAATTCAATTTAAGAAATCTCAGATATTGTCCTTTTCAGTTCTAAAATTTGCATTTAGGGTTTAAAAATCACTTTTTAATTCTTCTCCAAGATTTTTTTAAACAATTTCTCATTGTGATACTATTTTCATTGAGAATAATTATAATAATTCTTTTAAAATCCTTTTGTGATAATTTTACTACTTGGTTTTTCTTGTGATATGTCTCAGTTGATTGTATTTTCTCTTGATCTGGGCTAGACATTTCTGATTCTTCATGTGTCAAGTAATTTAGAATTGTGTCTGGGGCATTATGAATGTTAGAGAGACTGAATTTGGCTGTATTTCTCTGAAGTATGTTGATAAAATTAATTGGTTGGAGTCAAATGGTAAACTCTGCCTCTTAACTGGCAGCTCAGATCTCGGTTCAGTTTTTTCATCTTTAACCTATACTGCTCTGAGTTTGCCTAGTGCATTTGTAGTTTTAGGGGTCAAATACATGGACAGGGTTTCGGAGGATAATTTGGGGCTCAAATCTGTGCCTTTTCATTTCCCTGATTCCTCCCCTATTTATGAATATCTATAATTTACCTGAACTTTTCTCTGATTTTCTAGGATAGAAAGACTGTGGATTTTTCTGTTGTAATTTTAGCAAATTTTATGTTTCCAACTTCAGTTTGCCCATAGGGGAAAAGCCATGAAAACTGAAAATGCACTCCATTCTAATCCCTTTTTGCCCTGTAGAATCTTAGCCTTACTGGAAGCCTTATTTTGCATTATTGTCTAAATTGTTGTGGGCTTTAAAAAATATTTTAATATCATAACTTAGAGTTTCACAATATCATAATTTCATTTTATATTCAAATACAAACTATTTCATGATAATTAAGTCTTTCCAAAGATTCCTTTAGACACTTTCCCAAATTGAATTTTTGTAAATTATACTCAAATACTGATAGAGTGATTTCACAAGTACCAAAATAAAATATTTTTTCATTTTGGGCATTTAAATTAACTAAATGTATTATCAAACTCTATTAGAATGCTAAACATTATGAAGCAAGCTTAAAGTTTATAAAGCAGCTTTTTCAGTATTCAAAAGCTTCAATGGGAATTTTGTTTCTGTGAAGACCAAAGATTTGTGATCTATGTTGGTGGTGATCATAGAAGAAAAATCAAGGGAATAAATTGTTGTGTCAAAATTACCTGTATAGGCAGTGTTTTTGATGTCATAGAGCAATCTTGGCTTCCCTTTCTTATTATAATGGTATCAGATTCTCATTGTTAAAGAATTCCTCATCCCCAGCTACTCTATTACTTTGGAATTTGTAGAAAGGTCAGTGATTCTCAGGAGTTGTGATTACTTTTTCTAGCTGACATTTATTGATCTCATTACCTTCATGCTCATATTTCAAAAAAATTTTTTTCATTCTGTTACCATTTCAAAGATGACAGAAATGCTGCAGTGCTCACTGTATTAGAACTGTATGTAATTAAAATTTGTACTGTGTTTCATCACAATCTCACTGTCAGAACCATAGCATGTGTTGTTTATAAATTAGATTGTTATAATTAGAACACACAATGTGCATAAAAGAAGGCTGAATTTATATGCTAACATATATTTTATATCTTTTCATGAAAATGAATGTTGTAGAATCTTTGGGAATAAAACATTTTACTAGTACTGAATGGCTCACTTGACTCTCGCCATTGCCAGTGCTTTGTCTTAAATGATTGCTTTTGCAAAATCATTTCTAAAAAGATTCTAGAGACAAGGAATATTAAAGAGATGTGTATAAAGATGATTAAGTAAACTATACATAACCATGTTTTAATTTTTCCTAAGACTGAGCCATAATTAGATAGGTTTATTATAAATATATAGATTTATAATATATATAATACTTTCAAATATTTAAACTCACAGTTCTAGCCCAATTTTACTTGTCTACATTTAAAAGAAAAACTTTAAAAGGATGGTGAAATAGTTTTTAAAAAGGTTTATTTGCATGAGGTAGATTTAGGAACAGTTTCTCTTTTGTCTGTTTAAGCCACAATTGTACATACTGAATTCCTTCTTCCTATTTGCCAAGAGACCATCCAACCAGAAAGATTTAAAAATTCTCTCTATGAAAGTCAAGAATAGGCACAGGACATTCAGCTGTCATGATGAATCAGAAAACTAATCTATGAACCATTTGCTGGAAGTTATTTTAGATGGATTAATTTACAGAGCACCCTATTTTGCAGAGGCTAATAAATTATAGTTGATAGTTATGATCAAAAGCATTATTAGATAGGTATGCCATTGTTTATCTATACATCTTAGTCCTTTGGGCCATAGATTTGGCCCCTATTAATTCACTTCTGAGGATTATTAATTTCTTTATTCTCATTTCTAATTTGAGAGATAAAATTCAGAGAAGCATGGTTTGCCTCTCACTGGTGGTTCACCGGTTTTAAGGACCTACTGATACTCTGTAACCTAAAGTTTGTTCATATTTCTGACAAATTTTCAATCTCTCTCTTTACTTGTATTTATTTAAAGATTACTGACACATGACATTCATCAGTCTCAGGCAAACGCTAACCTCACTGCCAAACACAAAGACATAATCATTTTTGACTTCCGCATTAGGCTCAAAAAAATTCTGGATTGAAATATTCACTAACCATAATAGAATATACTAATTCCAAGAAATAAGTGTATTCATGTGCCATTTTATAAGGTCAGCCTAATATTCCTGAAGAAAACATCCCCATGTTCTTTCTTATAAAATGACTTCTTATTATTTTTAATGACAAGCATGTTTTATGATATGTGGATAATACATGTGAAGTTCAGAGATTCTCTGTGTAATTAATGAATTAATCTAGGTGGGAGATAAACTAGTTTTAAAAAGAAAATGAGTCTATTTTAATAACACGCATGTCTTCAGATATTGGTCAGAGACCAGAACTGTCTTGTCAACCCAAGACATTTTTTTTCAATAGGCATTATTATGGATAAAGCGGATTATTTGAAATCAAATCAACAAATTTACTGACTAGTACCATATGTTAGGTGCCATGCTGGCTGTAGTAGAAAATATGAAGATACTGGCACCAAGTACTGGGCTAGTCAGTTATAGATATTATTTTATTTATTCCTAACAATGTTGAACGGGGTATTAGTTCCATTTTTATAGCTGATGATATAGGCTGATGGTTAAGAAATAGTAGAGAAATTATTAGATACCAGCAATGCCAAAATGCAAAGCACTTTTGTTTATTGTAGCATCTTCATATATCTTTGCTCATATGTATACTCTGAATGAATTATGAAAACTATGCTCCCTCTCATGCATGTTTAAGTTGAAACCCAAATTTTTTTCATCACAAATAAGTTATTATAAATAATGTGCTTTTGACATATTGCAAATATTGGCATTTAAAAATTTATCTCCAGATCACTCACTTAAAAATGTCCAATTGCATCTAAATATCACAATGATTTGATGCTCGTCATCATTTATTTTTTAGAAAGTACACACACATATTGTTTATGTCATAGAAGTGAATGGCTGTTAAAATTTGTGTCAGTTGGGGTTCTCCAGAAAAACAGCACCAACGGGATATACAGAGAGATATATAAGAGCAGATTTATTACCGGGGTTGGCTCATATGGTTATAGAAGTCCCACAATCTTCTGTTTGCAAGCTGCAGAACCAGGAAAGCAGAGAAAGCAGAGGGAGTAATTTGGTCTGAGGAGAATGTGATTGAGGTTGGTGATGGTGTTAGAGCTGGTCTGAGTCCAAAACTCTGAGAACCAGGAGCACTGAAGTCCAAGGGCAAGAGAAAAATAGATGTCTCAGATCAGGCAGAGTGATCAAATTCGCACTCTTTCTGCCTTTTTGTTTGTATACAGGCCCTTAATAAACTGAACGATGCCTGCTTACATGGGCTAGTGTGATCTTCTTTACTCATCCTACTAGTTCAAATACTGATCCCCTGTGGGAACATCCTCACAGACACACCCAGAAATAATGTTTACCCAGAGCTATATGGGAATTCCTTACCCCAGTCAAGTTGACCCATGAAGTTAACCATCACATAGTTACATGGTCAATAGAAATAACCTTTAGTTATAACCCTTTGGTCAATAGAAACAATCCTTGCCTCTGCAATTTTTCTGTCCACTCAGTTAATATTAATACTTCTACCATTTATGCTGGTTTTTATTTGGCAAACTTTTATATATTCTTATATTTTTAACATTTGTGCAGAATTTTGTTTTACATATATCTCTTCTAGGCAGAATATATTTTTAAATTTCTTAAATTTTTAATTTTTGTTGGTATATAGTAGAGATATATATTTATGAGTGTATATATTTATAGAATACATGAGATATTTGATACAGGCATTCAATGTGCAATAATCATATCAGGGTAAATGGGGTATCCATCACCTCAGGCATTTAACCTTTCTTTATGTTACAAACAATCCAATTATACTCTTTTAGTTATTTGAAAATGTATGATAAATTATTGTTGACTGTAGCCACCCTGTTATGTTATCAAATACCAAATCTTATTCATTCTATCTAGCTATATTTTTGTGCCCATTAACCATCCCCATTTCCCTCTCCACCATTACCCTTCACAGCCTTAGGTAACTTCATTCTGTTCTCTGTTACCATGAATTCAATTGTTTTAATTTTTAGCTTCCACAAATAAGTGATAACATTCTATGTTTGTCTTTCTGTGCCTGGCTTATTACACTTAATATAATGACCTCCAATTCCATCCATGTTTTTGCAAATGATAGAATCTCATTCTTTTTTATGGCTTCATTGTAAATATGTACCACATTTTCTTTATTCATTCATCTGTTGATGGACGCTTAGGTTACTTTGAAATCTTCACTATTATGAATAATATTGCAGTAAACATGAGAGTGAAGATGTCTCTTCGATATACTGATTTCCTTTCTTTGGGGATATACCTAGCAGTGAGTTGTCTGGATTATATGGTAGCTCTATTTTAATTTTTTTGAGGATCCTCCAAACTGTTCTCCATAGTGGTTGTACTAATTTACATTACAACATTTGAACCAACAGTGTACAAGGGTTCACTTTTCTCCACATGCTCTCCAGCATTTTGTATTGCTTGCTTTTTGGATATAAGGCATTTTAATTGGGGTGAGATGGTATCTTATTGTAGTTTTAATTTGCATTTTTCTAGTGATCAGTGATGCAGAGCACATTTTCCTATGGCTGTTTGGCATTTTTATATCATTTTTAAAGAAATATCTATTCAAATATTTTGTCCCTTTTTAATCAGGTTTGCAGATCCTTTTCCTGTAAGGTTGTTTGTACTCATGTATTCTGGTTATTAATCTGTTGTCAGATGGATAGTTTGCAAATATTTTCTCCCACTCTGTGGGTTGTCACATCACTTTGCTGACTGTTTCCTTTGCAGTGCAGAAGCTTTTTAAATTGATGTGATCCTATTTGTCAATTTTTGCTTTGGTTGCCTGTACCCATGGGGTATTACTCAACAAATCTTTGCCCAGTCCCATATAATGGAGAGGTTCCTTAACGTTTTCTTTTAGTAGTTTCATAGCTTGAGGTCTTATATTTAGGTCTTTAATCCACTTTGATTTGATTTTTGTATATGTTGAGAGACAGGGGTCTAGTTTCATTCTTCTGCATATGGATATCCAGTTTTCCCAGCACCATTTATTGAAGAAACTGTCATTTCCGCAGTGTATGTTCTTGGCACCTTTGTCAAAAATGAGTTAACTGTAGATGATGGATTTGTTTCTGAGTTCTCTTTTCTGTTCTCTTTTCTGGAACAGAAAACTACTTCTAGATGAATATTGGCGGAAAAATCCTCAACAAAGTATTTGCAAACCAAATTCAAAAATAAAATAAAAGATCAGTGGAAGAGAAAAGGAAACCCAAAAACAAATCCATACATCTACAGTGAACATTAACCATTCTGTTGGATAATACCATGCTGTTTTCATGTTAATACCATGCTGTTTTTGTTACTATAGCTATATAGAATAATTTGACGTCAGGTAATTTGATTCCTCCAGTTTTTTTTGTTTTGTTTTGTTTTGCTTTGCTTTTGTTCAAGATAGCTTTGACTATTCTGGGTCTTTTGTGGTTCCATGTAAATTTTAGGATTGTTTTTTGTATTTTGTGAAGAATGTAATTGGTATTTTAATAGGGATTGCATTGAATTTGTAGATTGCTTTGGATAGTATGGGCATTTTAACAATATTGATTGTTTTAATCCGTGAACATGGTGTCCTGTTCAATTTCTTTTTTCAATGTTTTGTAGTTTTCATTGTAGAGATTTTTCACTTCTTTAGTTAATTCCCAGTTATTTTATTTTATTTGTAGCTACTGTAAACGGGATTACTTTCTTGATTTCTTTTTCAGATTGTTTGTTGTTGGCTACAGACATGCTACTGATTTGTGTATGTTGATTGTGTATCCTGCAACTTTACTGAATTAGTTTATTCTCATAGATTTTTGGTGGAGACTTTAGGTTTTTCCAAATATAAGACTATATCATCTGCAAACAAGGATAATTTTATGTCTTCCTTTTCATTTTGGATACCCTTTATTTCTTTCTCTTGTCTGATTGCTTTAGCTAGGACTTCGAGAAATATGTTGAATACCAGTGGTGAAAGTGGGCATCCTTGTCATGTTCCAGATCTTAGAGGAGAGGCTTTCAGTTTTTCCCTATTTAGTATGATACTAGCCGTGGGTCTGTTGTATATGGATTTTATTGTGTTAGGGTATGTTTCTTCTATAGCCAATTTTTTAAGAGTTTTTATTCTGAAGTGATGTTGGATTTTATCAAATGATTTTTCAGCATCAATTGAAATGATCATATGGTTTTTGTCCTTCTTTCTGTTGATATGATGTATCACATTGATTGATTTACATATGTTGAACCATCTTTGCATCCTAATATAAATCCCACTTGGTTATGGTGAATGATTTTTTTTTTTTTTTTTTTTGAGACAGAGTCTTGCTCTGTCACCCAGGCTGGAGTGCAGTGGCACGATCTTGGCTCACTACAAGCTCCGCCTCCCAGGTTCACACCATCCTCCTGCTTCAGCCTCCTGAGTAGCGGGGAATACAGGAGCATGCCGCCACGCCCAGTTAATTTTTTGTATTTTTAGTAGAGACGGGTTTTCACCGTGTTAGCCAGGATGGTCTCCATCTCCTGACTTGGTGATCCACCTGCCTCAGCCTCCCAAAGTGCTGGGATTACAGGCGTGAGCCACTGCGCCTGGCCGCATGATCTTTTTAATGTATTTTTGAATTTGGTTTGCAAATATTTTGTTGAGGATTTTTGTGCCAATATTCATCTAGAAGTAGTTGTTTTGTTCAATGTTCTTCCTTTGGTTTTGATATCAGGGTAATACTGGACTCATTAAGTGAGTTTTGAAGTATTCCCTCCTCCTTTCTTTTATAAATGCTTGGTAAAATTTGTCAGTGAAGCCATCAGGTCCTGGGCTTTTCTTTCCTGTGAGACTTTTTATTGTGGGTTTGATCTTGTTATTGGTCCATTCAGTTTTTGGATTTCTTCGTGGTTCAATCTTTGTACGTTGTTTATGTCTAGGAAATTATCTGTTTCTTCTAGGTTTTCCAATTTATTGCAATATAGTTGCTCATAGAAGCCTCTAGTGATGCTTTGAATTTCTGCAGTATCAATTGTATTATAATATCTCCTTTTTCATCTCTGATTTTATTTATTATAATCTTCTTTTTTTTAGTCTGCCTAAAAGTTTGTCAATTTTGTTTATTTTTTCAAAAAAACTTTGTTTCGTCAATCTTTTGTATTGTTTTCTTCATTTCAAATTCATTTATTTCTACTCTGATTTTTATTATTTCTTCTACTAATTTTTGGTTTGGATTGCTTTTGTTTTTCTAGTTCTTTAAGGTGCATGGTTAGGTTATTAATTTGAAGTTATTTTTCTTTTCTCATGTAGGTATTTGTAGCTATAAACTTTCCTCTTACTACTGCTTTTACTGTATCTCATAGGTTTTAGTATGTTGTGTTTCCAATATCATTGGTTTTAAGAAAATTTACAATTTTTTTCTTAATTTCTTCATTGACCCACAGGTCATTCAGGAGCATATTGTTTAACTTCCATTTGTTTTTACAATTTCCAAAATCCTTTTGTTATTGTTTTCAGGTTTTATTCCATTGCAGTCAGCAAAGATATTGGATGTAATTTCATTTTTTTTTTTTTTAATTTTTTAAGACTTACTTTGTGGCCTGACGTATGGTCTGCCCTTGAGAATGATCCATGTACTGAGGAAAGAATGTGTGCTCTGCACGCATTGATGAAATGTTCTGTAAATATCTATTAGGTCCATTTGGCCTATAGTGCAGACTAAGTCTGATGTTTCCTTGTTGATTCTCTGTCTGGATGATCTGCCTAATGCTGAAAATCAAGTGTTGAAGTTTCCAGCTATTATTGTATCAGGATCTATGTCCCTCTTTAGCTCTAACAATATTTGCTTTATATATCTGGGTGTTCTAGTGTTGGGTGCATATATATATTTACAATTGCTATATCCTCTTGCTGAATTGATTCCTTTATCATTGTATAATGACTTTGTCTCTTCTTAATAGTGTTTTTAATCTATTTTGTCTGATATAAGTACAGCTACTGCTGCTCTTTTTTTTTTTTTTTTGGTTTCCCTTGGCATGGAATATCTTTTTCCAGTCCATTATTTTCAGTCTGCGTGTGTCTTTATAGGTGAAGTGTATTTCTTTCAGGTAACGAATTGTTGGGTCTTGTGTTTGTGTCCATTCATTCATTCTATGACTTTTGATTGGAGTCCATTTACATTGAATATTGTTATTGATATGTAAGGACTTACCTTGCCATTTTGTTATTTGTTTTTTGGTTGCTTTGTGGTCTGCTTTTCCTTCTTTCATTCCTTCCTGTCTTTCTTTCAGTAAAGGTGATCTTCTCTGGTTGTATGTTTTAATTTTTTCCTTTTTACTTTTTTTTTTTGCGTCTCTTGTTTGATTTTTTATTTGAAGTTACCATGAGGTTTGCAAATAATATAAGCCATTATTTTATACTGATGACAATGAATTATTGCATGAACAAATAAACAAACTAAAAAACAAGCAAAGATATAACTAATAAAAACTCTACACTTTAACTTGTTCCCGCTGCTTTTTTAAAAAACTCTTTATTGTTTGTATTTATATTTTACTGTACTGACTATGTGTTGAAGATTTGCTGTAGCTATTTTTTTGATAGGTTCATATTTCGGTATTTTTACTCAAGATATAAGTAGTTTGCACACTACAATTACTGTGTTATAATATTCTGTGTTTTACTGTGTACTTACTATTACCGGTGAGTTTTATGTGTTCAGATGGTTCCTTATTGTTCATTAACATCCTTTTCTTTCAGATTGAAGAACTCCCTTTTGCATTTCTTGTAGGACAGGTCTGGTGTTGATAATGGCCCTCAGCTTTTGTTTGGAAAAGACCTTATTTTTCTTTTACATTTCAAGGATATTTTTCCTGGATGTGCTATTCTAGGATAACAATTTTTATTCTTCAGTACTTTAAATATGTCATGCCTCTCTCCCTTCTGGCCTGTAAGGTTTCTACTGAAAAGTCTGCTGCCAGCCATATTAGAGCTCCATTGTATGTTATTTGTTTCTTTTTTCTTGCTGCTTTTAGAATCCTTTCTTTATCCTTGGGAGTTTGATTGTTAAGTGTCTTGACGTAGTCTTCTTTAGTTTAAATCTGCTTGTTGTTCTATAATCTTCTTGTACTTGAATGTTATATCTTTCTCTGGGTTTGGGAAGTGTTTTTTGTTGTCCCTTTGAATAAAATTTCTCTCTCTCTCTCTCTTTCTCTCTCTGTCTGCTCTTTAAGACTAATAACTCGCTGGGCGCGGTGGCTCACGCCTGTAATCCCAGCACTTTGGGAGGCCGAGGTGGGCAGATCACGAGGTCAGGAGATCAAGACCATCGTGGCTAACACAGTGAAACACCATCTCTACTAAAAATACAAAAAAAAATTAGCCGGGCGTGGCGGCATGCGTCTGTATTCCCAGCTATTCGGGAGATTGAGGCAGGAGGATGGCGTGAACCTGGGAGGCGGAGCTTGCAGTGAGCCGAGATCGCGCCACTGCACTCCAGCCTGGGCAACAGAGCGAGACTCTGTCTCAAAAAAAAAAAAAAAAAAAAAAAACAAAAACGAATAACTCTTGTATTTACGCTTCATTCTTTTTATCCTTTTTTCTTTTGTGTCTTCTGGCTGTATATTTTCAAATAACCTGTCTTCAAGCTCACTGATTCTTTATTCTGCTTTATTAATTCTGCTGTTAAGAGATTCTGGTGCATTCCTCAATATGTAAATTGCACTTTTCAACTTCAGAATTTCTGCTTGATTCTTCTAAATTATTTCAATCTTGTCCTTCAATTTATCTAATACCAGTCTGAATTCCTTCTCTGTGTTATCTTGAATTTCTTTGAGTTTCCTTAAAACAGCTATTTTGAATTCTCTGTCTGAAAAGTCACAAATCTCTGTTTCTCCAGGAGGTTACTGGTGCCTTATTTAGTTCATTTGGTAAGGCCATATTTTTCTTTTGGGTATTCATTAGTGTCTGGGCATCGAAGAGTTAAGCATTTATTGTAGTCTTTGCAATCTGGGCTTGTTTGTAACTGTTCTTCGTGTCAAGACTTTACAGGTATTTCAAGAAACCTGGGTGTTTTGACCTAAGTTTTTTGTCATTGTAGCTATATTTGCATGAGGGAGCACCCTAAGCCCAGTAACGCTGTGGTTCTTATAGACTCATAGAGGTACCACCTTGGTTGTCTTGGATAAGATGTGGAAGAATTCTCTGGATTACCAGGCAGAGAGTATTGCTTTCTTTTCTTACTTTCTCCCAAACAAATGGAGTCTCTCTCTGTGCTGAGCTGCCGGAGCTGTGGGAGGGGTGACACAAGCACACCTGTGGCCACCACCACTGGGAGTGTGCTGGATCAGATCTGAAGCCAACACAGGACTGGGTCTTATCCAAGGCCTGTGGTAATCACTGCCTGGTGACCACTTACGTTCACTCAAGGTACTGGGTCTCTACAATCAACAGGTGGCTAAGCCCAGCCAGCCTTGTGTCCTTCCTTTCAGGGCAGAGAGTTCCCCCAGCCCTGGACAGGTCTAGCGGTGCCATCTTGGAGCTAGTGCCTGGGGTTGGAAACCTTAGGGATCCATCTGATGCTCTAATCTACTGTGGCTCAGCTGGCGTAAAAACCTCAAGATAAAGTTCTTATGACTCTTCCCTCCCATTTCCACAAGCAGAGGCATCTCTCCTCTTGGCCACCATCACCCAAGACCTGTGACAAGAACTGCCCAGCTATCACTGATGTTCACTCTTCAGTCAGCTTTTAGTGAATGATTCTCTTCCTGGGACTCTCCCTTCAGGGAAGTGGGCTCCCCTCTGACCCAGGGAAGGTCCAAAAATACCATGCAAGAGCCAAGACCTGGAAATGGGGACTCCAAGAACCTGTTTGATGCCTTACACCACTGTGGCTGCACTGGGTACCTAAGCTGCAAGGCAAAGTCCCCTTTACTCTTCCCCCTGTTTTTCTAAGCAGAAGGAGTCTCTCCACATATCCACCACAGCTGGGATTGTGCTGGGTCATATCTGAAGCTAGCACACCTCTAAGTCTCATCCAAGGCCCACGGTGAATATTGCCCGACTACCACTGCTGATTATTTAAAGTCGAAGGGCTCTTCAGTCATCAGGTGATTAATCCTGCCAGGACTGGATCCTTCCCTTCAAGGCAGAGGGTTCCCTTCTGACCCAGGGTATGTCTAGAAATGTTTTCCAGGAGCAAGGGCCTGGAATGGGAGCCTCAGAACTCTGCCTGGCACCCTCTTCTACTGTGGCTGAGCTGGTGTCCAAGTTGCAAGACAAAGTCCACTTTGCTGTACCCCCCCTTTCCTCAAGCAGAGGGAAGGAGTCTCTCTCAGAGCTGTGAGCTACTTCCCTGGGGTTAGGGGAAGGGTGATGCAAGCACTTTTTTGGCCACCCCAGTTGGTGTTTCACAGGGTCATGTACCCCCAAGTCCACTGGCTCCAAGTCCAGCACAGTACCAGGACTTTTCCAGGAATTGCAGTCTTTGTGGCCTAGACTACCTCTCCAGTTTATTTGGGACTCAAGAGCATTTTCCCTGTGGTGGCAAGGCTTGCTAGAAGTGAGGTTCCTATTGTTGAGATGGGTGATTCCCCTCTGGCTAGGCTGTTCTAAATGCTCCCTCTGTGGACAACAGCTGAGTTCTGTCTGGTGTTGCTTTCCACCCTGACAGGGCAGCACTAACTTCCAAGACAAAGTCCCATAATCACTACAGTCTTCCTCCCCTAAGTGCACAGATTCTGATTCTCTCTCTACACCACATGGCTGCTGCCAGGGGTTGGGGAAGGGGTAGCATCGGCAATTCAAGACGGTCTTTGCTGTCTTCTTCAGTGCTTCTTTCAGTGATACGAAGCTAAAACCAGGTACTGTGATTAATCACCTGATTTTTGATTCTCATAAAGGTGCTTTTTTCTGTAGGTAGTTGTTCAATTTGGTGTTTCTGTGGGGAGAATGATTGGTGGAATCTTCAATCTAGACATCTTGCTCCCCTCCTCCTCCTATTCCTTTAATCTTTAAACCAAATCAGACAAATCAATTTTTAAATAAATTTAAATGAATCATATACATTGATATAACAGATTCCTGTTGTACTAGTTTTCAATCACTGAGTAACAAATTACTGCACACATAATGGCTTAAAACAATACCAATTTATGATCTCACTATTATGTAGTTATAAGGTCAGGAATGGAGTGACTGAATTCTCTGTTCACTGTTGAGCTGGTTATGTTTTCATTTGAAGATCAGGGTACTCCTCCAAACTCATTCACATTGTTGGCAGAGTTCAGTTCCTTAATGGGTATCTGCTAAGGTGTCACTTTCGTCTCTTTAAGGGTCCTCTAGGTCCCTTGCCACATGACCCTCTTCCTTTTCAAAGACAGCAATGGGGAACTTCCTGCATATCAAATACCCATTCTCAAATTTGAAACTCTTCTTTAAGAACAGAGCTCAACTACCTGGGTTAAGCCCACTGAGGATAATCTGCCCTTATTAAGGTCAGCTGTGCCAGTTATCATAACCCAATCATGGAAGAGACTATTCCATCACATTCACGAAGCCTGTCCACCATCAATGGAGGGGTTTATACAGAGGTGCACACTGAAAGGCGGGTATAATGGGAACATCTTAGAATTATGCCTAGCACAGTTGTCTTTACTTTTGTAATCTTACTTTACAATGTATTTGGGCCTCTTAATTTTTTTCTAAAGAAATTTTCCTTTATTAAAAACCTTTATACTATAAAGATAGTTTGAACAGTGGTCAAGAGTATGATGATCAAGGGCATAATTTTAGAGCCATTATTTAGACTTAAATCATAGCTCTTACTATTTATGTGAAATGGGGCAAGTTATTTAACCACTCTTGCCTCAGTGTCTCATCTATAAATGAGAATAGTATTACCTGCTCCATAGGGCTGTTTTGACAACTAAGTGAATTAATATGCACAAGACACACACAATACAGTCCAAAAGAATAACAGTTATTAAGTGTTAGCTATTAGTATTTATCTTTCACAGTTACCTGGAAGATATTAATTCTGTTTTGTAATCTACTAGATTTCAGTTATACACTGAAGCTATGTTTATCTAGCTACCCATACATGCATTTGCTATTATGGATGTCCTAGTCTTTATTAATATTCTATTGCATTAATATTAACATTTTTATTAATAGAATTAATATCAATGTTGATATTCTATTTTATATCATGGCTCTATGACAGAAAAATTGAAGAAAGTGGAGGTGCCTGCAAAGTTGTCTATGCAGAAAGGAGAAGCAAAGGGAATACAAACTCCTGAGATGAGAGATGGCTAGATGTGTCCTGAGCAATAGGAAATTTGTCCAGATTGTGGCTGAAAGTGAACAAGGAGGGAGTGGTAAGAGATGAGATCAGAGAGAGATCTTATTTGTCTAGATCATGTAGGGTCTTGTACTTTGGTTTTCACTCACAGGAAGCTAGAAAGCCATTGAAGGTTTTAAAGCAAACATGACATAATCTGTATTTTGTTTTAAAAAGAAAATGATCATTACTGTATCACATTACATTGAAACAAAGGTAAGAGAAGCAGCCCAGATAGTTGAAGTGGATCATGACAGTAGCTTAGACTAGAGTAGTAGATATGGGGGTAGTTAGAATTAGATTATCTTGAACTATTAGATTCTGGATATTTGAAGAAAAAGTTGAGAGTATTTATAGTTAGTTGTATATAGTTATGAGGAAAAGCAAGAATTAAGTTATACCTATAAATGTTTTGATCTCAGAAATCAGAAAAAAATAGAATTGCCATTTACTGATATATAGGACTATGAGAGGAAAAGATATGGAAGAGATCAAGAGTCAGTTTTAAACATGTTGCCTCTTAGTTGCCTAGCTGAAGATGTTAAGAAAACAATTTGAACATATTCATTTAGAGTTCACAAGTCAGGTTTGGCTTGGTGATGCAAGTTAGCAATTTTTCAGGAGATTGACAGTATTTGTGGTTATGAGTTTACATGAGATCTCTTAGGGAGTGAACGTAGATAAAGAGGACATGAGTACAGGAAAAGAGTCCTAAGGAGTATCAATGTTGCAGATAATGAAGGAAGAGAGAAAGAAAGGGGACAAATGCGGGAGTTATGCCTCTGAGTAGACAATAAGTGGATGGTATCGGTGAATAGTGCATGATATCCAGTAAACTCAGGAACATCTGAGTTTAGATAGGAGAATTAACAGTTCATTATACTGCTGGACAAAATTCCTACCCACTGGGGTAGGTTGTTCCCATAACACTTGGGAATAGAGTGGGGAAGAGAGAGAGAGAAAGAGAGAGATGAGATTGGAACAGAGGGTGGGAGAGAGAGATTGGGAGAGGAGGGAAAGGGAGGAGGGAGAGAGAATATGAACAAGTAGTAAATTAGGGATGGCCCCATGTGTTTCAAATGTGAAATTGTAATAGAAAATATTGTTATATTTTGAATTTTTATGTGTTATGATACAGGATTTGGCCAACAGTAACCCATGGTCCCATTCTAGACAGCTGCTTGTTTTTGTAAATAGTTTTATTAAAATGCAGTGGCACTCATTCTTTTATGCATTGTCTAGGGCTGCTTTCATCCTGCAGCAGAATTCAGTAGTTGCAATAAAGACCATATGCAAAGGAACAAAACTGGACCCTTGCTTTCACCACATACAAACGTTAACTTAAGAGGGATTAAAGATGTAAATGTAAGACCTCAAACTACAAGAATCCTAGAAGAACACCTAGTGAACATCATTCTGGACATCGGCCTTGGGAAATAATTTATGACTAAGTCCTCAAAAGCAATTGTAATAAAAATTAAAACTGAAAAATGAAACCTAATTAAACTCAAGAGCTTCAGCACAGCAAAAGAAACTATTAAGAGAGTAAAAATATACCCTACAGACTGAGAGAAAATATTCACAAACTGTGCATCCAACAAAGGACCAATATCCAGAGTCTGTAAAGAATTTAAGCAATTGAACAAGCAAAAAAAATAATAATCCCATTAAAAATTGGGCAATAGACATGAACAAACACTCCTCAAAAGAAGACTGGCAAGTGGTCAATAAACATATAAAACATGCCCAACATCACTAATCATCAGAGAAATGTATTTCAAAATCACAGTGAGATACCATCTCACACCAGTCAGAATGACTTTATCAAAAAGTCAAAAAACAACAGGTGCTGGCCAGGCTAAGGAGAAAAGGGAATGCTTATACACTGTTGGTGGGAATGTAAATTAGTTCCACTACTGTGGAAAGCAGTTTGGAGACTTCTCAAAGAACTTACAACAGAATTACTCTCTGACCCAGCAATCCCGTTACTGGGTATATATACAAAAGAAAATAAATTATTCTACTAAAATGACACGTGCACTCATACATTCATCACGGCACTTTCACAATAGTAAAGACATGGAATCAACCTAGGTGCCCATTGTTGGTGGATTGAATGAAGAAAATCTGGTACATATACACCATGAATTACTAAGTAGCCATAAAAAAAGAATAAATTACGTCCTTTGCAGTAACATGGATGTAGCTGGAGGTCATTATCCTAAGGAAATTAACACAGGAACAGAAAACCAAATACTGTGCCTTTTCACTTATAAGTGGGAGTTAAACATTGAGTACTTATATACATAAATATGGCAACAACAGACACTTCGGGCTTCTAGAATTGGGAGGGAGGGAGGGGTTGAGTACTATGCTCACTACCTGAGTGATGGATCATTTGTACCCCAACCCTCAGCATCACACAATATACCTACATAACAAGCCTGCACATGTATCCCTGAATCTAAAACAGAAGTTGAGAATACAATTATCCATTCATCTGTTTATGGATATTGGGGTTGTTTCTATATCTTGGCTGTTGTGAATATTGATGCGGCTTCAGATGTCTCTTTAAGATCATGATTTCAATTCTTTTGGATGGATATTCAGAAGTGTGATGCTAGATCATATGGTAGTGGTAATTCTACTAATTTTTTTGAGAAAACTCCATATATTGTGTTTTCTTCTATTTTCACACTGAAATGTTTGTTGACTACTGTGATAGAAAACCAAGGCTGTCAGAGTATAAGGTAATAGAAGATTGTTGTTTGGTAGCATATTCTCAGAGAAGAGCAAGTCCCCATAATTTTGCCAAATGTGCTCTGGGGTTAGGCCTGTCCAATCCTGATGTGCTTCACCCATTGAACAATTCATTTCGTTATTCAATCATGTAAATGGAACATTAAAAAAACTGGTCACTTTTTTTCCTTTTAAAATTATTGTCCTCCTCTGATTCATTTATTTTACAATTAACTATTGAACACTTAGCATGCATGAGGACCGTTTTTCTAACCACAGAGGAATAGTAAACTAGACAAAAATCTTCATCCCCAGAGGAGCTTATGTTCTACACCTGTAGTGCTCATGTCTTGAAATTTTACAACTACTAACTTAAAACTTTTGCTAGGGGACTCTGAAGAGAATGACAGCCTGAGTGTTTATCAACTCTTCAACTCCCAATCATTTGTCTGTCTAAAGAGATAGCATGTATTCTCTGCCACTCTTAGAGGTGATTAGCCTTTGTGTACTTGTGATTTCCCTGCTGGAGAAAAGTCATGCTAACCTGCTTGTGCAGAGTCCTGGGAAGGTCGACTATGTCTTGCTAGACCTTGAGAACTTGCAGGAAAGTTGAAAGCTGAAAGACTACTGCCTCATAAGCTTGGTAAGTCCTAGGCAGATCCTCAGTAGTTGATTCCTGGTCAGCAGTTTTGTTTTATAAAAATTTTGAATATTGTTTCAAAACATGTACACCAGTAAAAGACGTATATAGAAACATGAGACAAGAATAGTAACATCAGAGATAAATTAGATGGTTTTTCTAATGCAGCAAGTACATATATGTAAAATATCACCTCAAAGAGCACGTGTAAAGAAAGAAACTGGAAGGCCCAGGCAGGAGGATCGCTTGAGGCCGCGAGTTTGAGACCAGCCTGAGAAACATAGCAAGACCTCCCCTTCACAAAAATTTTAAAAGTTAGCTGAGTCTGTTGGTGCACACCCATAGTCCCAGATACTCAGAAAGCTGGGTTGGGAGGATTGCTTGAGCCCAGGAGTTTGAGGCTGCAGTGAGCTAAGATCACGCCACTGTATGCCAGCGTGGGAGACAAAACAAGACTCTGTCCCCACCGCCCCCTCCAAAAAAAAAGAAAGAAAAGAAAAAGAAATCAACTAACAGATTCAAGGTGTCATTGAGAGGAACTATGTGTGGAGTAGTCAGGCATATTTATGACTTGAGAAGGTATATTGGAAAAGTAGTTAAATTTGAATGAGATTTAGGGAGAGCAGTTTAATAAAGAATTGTGTTTAGCCGAATAGAACCTTAAAATGAGAACAATTTAATAGAGTTAAATTAAATTTCAAGATAAAAGTTTACATATTTTATGCAAGTACCTCAAACCTGGACAAAGTTGTAATGTGAGGAATTAGCCACAAACATTTCTTCTTTGATTGAAATTTAAGGTACTTTCAACACACTTGCTTCACTCTTAATATTTGATTCAAATTATGTTTTTCATAATTTTATATAATGCCAAATCAACTAAAGCAGATTTTACTCTTACAAATCATGTACACATATGTATAATAATGAGACTGCATGGAGTCCAAATAAAAATTACATTTTCTTATGCGCTCACAAAATAAGGAGGTTTGATCCCTGTTTTGGAAATGTCCACCAAATAATACAATTTTCTCTGGGGACTTTAGAAATAGGCCAGTCTAATGAAAAAGAAAAGACACATTGAAATGCAGAACATGTTCTTCTTGAAATGATTGATGTATTAAATATTTATGCAAACATATTAAATTGGCAAGTGTATGAAAACATTATTACATATTCATCACCTTCACATTTCATCTTTTTGAGAACTTCTTTCCTATAAAACTAAAATGGAAGACTATAAGTTTTCCAAAGCCACATTTTTTGAATTAATAACATTAGATAGTTTTTCTTCAGAGTTTATATTAATTCACATATAACAAAATTAATGTTGGAACTGGAAAGGCTAATAATTTATTCAAAATAGAAGCACTAAAGTGCTGTTTCATCATTAGCCTTTCTTCCTAAAACCTGAACTGGAGCTTCCTTTTATGAAAGATGCTCCCTTAGAGTGAATATTCACTTTGAAAAATAAATGAGCTCTTTTAGGTCATGGAGTTATTTACCAAACAACTGGCTTTGTAACTACTCCAAATGTCATAAGAGAATTAATGCATTTCCAAATTTCTAACTTCTCCCAAAGTGTAATAAATCTTTGTTGACTCTAAAATTTTATGATCTTTGGAAAGTGTCATTTAAATTAAAATTTAAATTGATTATACTATCCTCTCATTAAAGTCAGAAAGTTGAAATGATTTTATATATGCTTTAAAAGCACTCATGTTTAATATAATCTGATTTGTTATGGTGATATTGTGTTCTGCATTCAAAGCTTTTTCTACTTCCCTTTCCTGCTAAATTCTTTCCCCATTTCTTTCATCTTCTTCTTACCTCATTATTTATTTGCTTGAAACATACTCATCACTATTTTATTCTTTTATCTTCCTATCTTTTCACCCCTCTGACCATTTTTCACCGGCTTGTCTTCCTTTCTCGCTTGCACCACTCTCCTTTTGTTCACCCTTGTTGATATTTTTTAATTTTATAATACTTTAGTTTTAATTTTTGTGGTTACATAGTACGTGTACATATTTATGAGGTACATGAGATGTTTTGATACAGGCATGCAATGAGTAATAATCACATCAGGGTAAATGGGGTATTCATCTCCTAAAGCATTTATCCTTTGTGTTAAAAACAATATAATTAGACTCTTTTATTTATTTTAAAATGCACAATTAAATTATTATCGACTGTAGTCATCCTGTTATGCTATCAAATACTAGGCCTTATTCATTCATTCTATTTTTTTATACCCATTAACCATCCCCACTTCCCCCTCAGCTCTCCACTACCCTTTCCTGCCTCTGATAACTATCCTTAAGTCATTTACAACAACATGGATGAAACTGGAGGTCATTATGTTAAGTGAAATTAGCCAGGCACAAAAAGACAAACCTCTCTGATGTTTTAAAGATTGTTGTGTTAATTGTTTTTTCTCACTTTGAGTCCTCATGATCTCTGTTTTAATAGTTTGTTCACATTAACAACCCTGGGGTGGGGTAGCAAGTTCTTGGTGTTTACTCTACTTAATTTAACCTGGCTATTCCTATCTTACAGCCTGGTAAGAAAAATCCACATCGTGACACGGAAGAGATGGAGGAAGAAGAGAAAACAAAAGGTCAGAGATATAGCCCTACATAGCTGATTTTAAAAGGAACTTAACATTTTACTTTGGCTAAAATTGACCTCTCCTGTAATTTAATCCAAACCTCTATTGCTTGTGTGTGGCCAAGTTCAGTAGTCTTTGGAGTCTCACTTCTCTAATTATCCAAATGCATTTGTTGAAGCCCCATCCCCTGCCTCCTCCAAATCCTTTAACAGGTTTGATTCTGCTCACTGCTCGTTGCTATTTTCATGGTGCCGCTGAATTCCGCTCTCCTTCTCTGTTTCTAGCCTTTTCAACATTGCTTTCTCCTCTCATCCCTGGCATGAAACACAGATGCTGGTTATTCAATCTCTAAAGCACTATTCTTTTAAGAATAAACTTTTACTGAAGAATGGGGGATAAAAGATGGAGCGTAAGCTCAGAACAGCACAGGGAGAAAATGTACAAGTAAAACTAAGTTATTTAGTTTAGAGCTTCTTGGTCAGACCCTCCTTAGTCCTGCTTGCCAATTTGTGCTAGGTTATTTTTTTCCTGGTGACTGTTTCCCACACCTCTCCTCCCCATTCAGGGACCCCAAAGCATGTTCTTCAGTGACCAGGAAAATATTTTATATTCTTAATACTTCATTATGGAGAATAATTTATTTCATTTTGTATAACCATTGTGTGTTAGTTTCCCATGGCTTCCTTAACAACTTACTACAAACTGGGTGGCTTAAAGCAACAGAAATTTATTTTTCTCAGTTTTGGAGGCCAGAAATCTGAAATCAAGGTGTCAGGAAGACCATGCTCTTTTCAGAGGCTCTAGAGAAGATTCATTTTTCTGCCTCCCTCCAGCTTCTTGTGGCTCCAGGCGTTCTTTGATTCTCCCTGGCTTGTGGCTGCATCACTGATTTCCGCTTCCGTGTTCATGTGGCTCTTCTTCCACATGTCTTCTCCTTTCTCTTACAAGGACACTTCGTTGCATTCAGGGCCCACTCAGGTAATTCAGGATGATCTCATGCCAAGACCCCTAATCTAATTACATCTACAAAGATCCCTTATCCAAGTAAGGTCACCTTCACGGGTTCTGGGAATTAGGATTTAAGCATATCTTTTGGGGAGCCATCATTCAATGCACGACATAGTCTAAACAGACTCCAGTTTTCTCAGCTTTAACAGAGACAATCAATCAAATAATTTTTTGATTTAATTTAAAAATAAAAACAGTATGTCTGTCTCTCAGAATAATTCTGCAGCCCAGTTCTTAGAGCAAATTACAGTTAGATTTAAAAGAATGCTTTTCTTCTCATTTTAAAGATTTCTCTTTAAAAATTGTTAAAATGACCTAACATTTTAAAAGACGGAAAAGTAATTGTAATATCAAAAACTTAACACAACTACATATTTATACAAATGCCTTTATAATCTTTGTGTATATGTGTGTATATATGCATGTGAATGTATAAATACATACTTGTAATCATGATGTACTTAACAACTGCAGATTGTGTTTAATCTTAGCATATTAAATAAGTTTTTTCAATGTTTTGACGTATGTTTTAATTTACCACTTTTTAATTTTTTAATCTTAATGATTTAAGAAAGTATTAGTCATTGTAGAAAATACAAATAAACTAAAAGAAAAATGAATCACCTGAAATTCTTTTAAAAAAGAAAACCAATCTGGAGACACATACATCTGTTTTTTTTGTTTTGTTTTGTTTTTTGAGACGGAGTCTCGCTCTGTGGCCAGCCTGGAGTGCAGTGGAGCGATCTCAGCTCACTGCAGGCTCCCTCTCCTGGGTTCAAGTGATTCTCTTGCTTCAGCCTCTTGAGTAGCTGGTATTACAGGCATGTGCCCCCACACCCAGCTAATTTTTGTATTTTTAGTAGAGACGGGGTTTCACCATGTTGGCCAGGATTGTCTCAATCTCCTGACCTTGTGATCCACCTGCCTTGGCCTCCCAAAGTACTGGGATTACAGGCGTGAGCCACTGCACCCAGCCTCTGTATTTTTGAATTTAATTATATCTTCATGTTTGTATGAATCTGTATCTGTAGCTGTATCTACATTTATTTAGTTTTGGCTATAACCCCATTTCAGGAACTAGTTGACTAAAAAATAAACTTCTATTGTTTTTGAATTATTACATATTTTGTGGTCTTTTAAAAAGTACTGCAGCCTCTTCTATGAATGAATACACTTGTTTTTATAAGTTTTGAAACATATTGTTAAATGACATTTCTCAAAGCCTAAGCACAGATGATAATCCCTACTGCTTCTTAACCAAGATTATGATGACAGTCTTAGAATCAAATGTTATCAATTTTAATATTTATTAGAGAATGTCTGACAACACTTTCTAGAGATTCTCTTATTTTATCATGTTGCCAATTTTCCTAAAAAGTGTTAAGTGAGATTGTTAAGGCTACAATGGATGCAAATAATGTTAATGCTATAATGGATGCAAAATTATTAATTTAAGCATTCTTCCATCATTAAACCTTGTATATATTTCTAATTTTTTTATTGTTATGTTTATACATATTGATTTCTCTGCAGCTAAATTATTCGGTTACATAAATTTCCCAGAAATGTGGGTATTCAGAGAAATTGTGGAAATAAATCTAGTCTTCATACAGATTGCAGTTTGCCTTTTATAAGGGTTATATGAAGACAGTTTCATCAGAGTATAAGAGTAAACCGGTTTTACCCCAAGTTCATTATCATTGTTGTATTTTGATATTAACATCAGTATTTTTAATATAAAAGTAATAGAATTCCACCATAAGATTAGTTTAATTGCATTGCTTCTGTCTCAGAATTGAAGTTTATATAAGTTCCTACATAGCTTTAAACTCATTTAATGTAATTTATTTTTGTCTACTTATTTTTGGGAGGCTTAATTTGAATAAATTGTGTTTTTATTGCAGATAGATCATCCCTCTAGTGATCTTTATCTATTTAAATTTCCTATGATTTGTTTTTACTCAATTTAGTAGTCTATAAGGAATTTAGATTGATATAAGGTCAATTTCCACAGATTGCTAATTAATAATCTTTATTTATTAGTAGTTCTTCTCTGTTACTTTATGTTGCCTATGTCTAAAAAATTTTCTATAGTTTTGTTCAGGCATTTTCACTATGTTCTATTTATCATCCCACTTATTTTTGTTCTAATGCTGTTTTGATTATCACTGTTTTAAAATGTGACTTGATATCTGGCAGAGTTGGCAGCCCCACCTCACAGTTATGATATTAAACATTTAAAAAATAATATTTCTTTTTTTTTGCATTTTAAAAAGTTTTGTGAATTGGCAAGAAAATAATTAAGGACTATTTTAATGGGTAGTGTGCCAACCCCACAGAGCAACTTATGTGAGAGTACCTTTAAAATATATTAGTCAATAGTCAATATTTGCATTATAGAAGAATCAGAAAATATCCAAGGAGTATTTTCATACTAAAACAGGTGTTTTCAAATGGGAACTAAGAAATATGTGATTATTTATTGGTTAATATAAAATGAAAATTAATATTACTGTACTATATTAGGGGCTTTTTTTGTTTTTAAATTCGAATATACAGGTATTTTGTAGGAATTTTGGCTTACTTGAAATATTACTGGATGTCAGGCTATCATCCCTGAAAATTGTATGGGTTTTATATTCTGCCATTCTTTTAACATGGGAGTCTAGCAACCTACAACAATAGATAAAATATCTTACAAAGCTCAGGAGTTAAAGGGAAATGTTCTATATTGCAAGAAGTCAGGAAATACAGCTTTGTTTTGGAGGAATGGAACTACATTTATATCTGGAAGTTAATTAGATATTGTGACTTATAACCAATATGATCTAATTCATAATGAAAGAATTTTGCAAAAAAAAAAAGATTTAAATTTTCATGGGATATTTTTTGTGTTGGCGATTTGCCTGTGTAGTTGATTTGCATGAAGCATGATTAATGATAACTAAGGAAATAGTTTTACCAGGTAGAAGGAGATGAAAAATTATCCTCATAAAATAACACTTCACAGGGTAAGCATTTCAACATTAAAAAATGATTCATTGCGATTTTGTGACATTAAACAACTATGTGAACTCGTAATAAGATAAACTTATTAGCCAGTGTTTGTTAGTTTGATTTGTTTACCCCAGTCTTGAGTTTTCTAGGACAAAGGCTTAACGTTCCACTTCTTTCTAGAAACTGCACAAGGTCATGGGGCAAATTACCAGTTCAAGACAATTTGACAAGACAAATGCAAACATTACAAATCAGTTCATCTATGAGTAATTGAAGATGTAAAACTAAACGTAGTAAAAATTCATGTTATGTTGTTATTAAATTGCTAGATTACAATCTCAGTTTCTTTACTTTGAAAGGGTGAATGCTTTTGAGAAAATCAAATCCATTTTACAACTCACACATAAAGTTTTATGTGGCTGACAGCATAAATGTTTTTATAAGTCTCCCGTATAGTATAAAATATAAAAGCCTTGGGTCATGTGATATGAATAGTTAATATATGAGTTTATATTTAGAATACAAAAGATAGTATAATAAATGCTATTAACTCAAAATAATATTGCTAAAATTATAGAACTTATATATTGAATGAATGTATTATAAAGCTCATTTATTTCAACTTTGGTTCTTGACACATGTACAGTGGTTTAATACAGCCTTTATTTTGGCTGAGTGGCTATGGATTTTTTATAATTATAAGAAGAGAACTGTGGCATATTCAGTATTTTTACTTGTAATAAGGGTGGGCTTTATGGGCATGCCACCAATGTGGTTGCCCAGGAATCCACACTCTGAAGGGACCCACACTTTAATGTTCTGCTATTACTTTCTTGAAATTCTTAATAATATTTTAATTAAAAAAACCTCCTTTTCATTTTGCATTGGGCTCCTAAAATTATATAGCTTATCCTGTCTGTAACCAAATACTATTTCCGAGACCCTCTTGTGTTACAATTCCCTTTAAGCAAAAGACTGCAGTCCTCTGACATTTGGGGGGTTTTCTTCTTGTTTTTTTTTTTATGTATACTTTCTTTTCCTTAAAGTTCAGAAAGAGAACTCATTTAGGGGCATACTGGCATGTGTGAATTGTTTTATTTTTCTGATCACATGACTTTTGGTTTTAGGCTACAACTCTTGCACTTTTCTTCCTCTTAGAAAATGTATTAATAAGATAATGTTGTAAATGCTGTTGCAACTGCAAGCTGCATTACGTGGCCTCATATTTTCTTCCACTGACAAAAAAGTATGTATAACATAGTAAGTACTTTTATCCCCTTCACCTGGATTCAGTGATTATTAACATTTACACCATTTGCTTTGTCTCTCTCTCACACACATAGACACATTTTTCTTCGGATTCTTTTGAAAGTAAATTACAAGTATTTTGACATTTCACTCCAAAATATTTCAGCTTGCATCTCCTAATAAAATTCTCCTGCATGACCTCAGTGCCATCCAAAATATTTAAAATTGATAAAATATACCTAATATTATTTCAATTCAAATTTCTCCAATTGTCCCCAAATATTTTTTATTGATTTAAAAAACCTCTAGGATCCAACCCAGAATTATGCATTACCTTTGGTTCACATGTCTCTAATTTAATAAAAAATATCTATACTTGTGATTTTTCCTGAAGAGGATGTTAAGCTTGATGAAGGTAGGTATATTTTCTTTTTCTCCAATGTGGTGTGTGGAATTGAGGGAAAGACAAAAAAGAAAATTTTCTGTCTGCTCGTCTTAAGAACCTATAAGCCTTGTATTATCTTCAAGGTAATAAGAACAGATTGTATAATAGCCCCAGTGTACTGAAATTTATTTTAAATGTGAGAAGTATATTCAATTAGGTTGTGTTTTAAAATAAGTGTGGCATCTGGAAATCAGAAATTGTAAATTTGGAATATACACTTTGTCTTTAAATGAATGGTTCCTTCCCTTAAGTATGACATGGGAAGGGTCCAGGAAAAGTAGAAGAGGGTCCAAGCCGCAGTGAATGATACCGCCATCCTTCCAGACTTCACTGGGATTCTCTGAGCCAGCAGACACGGTGGTGATCACATTGCTTGGCATTTGCTGGGAGCTGGGCCCTATTCTCTCTCCATGGTTTTGTCAAGCTGGCACCATAACTTTGCAAACGGTGAAATGAGAACACATAAGTGCTGTGTAAACAGCAGGGACTCCTGTTTTTCCTTCTTTATCATTCTGTCATCTGAAGTCTTTCTCTACCTCCTGTGCTTATGGAATTCTTCTTTGAGGAGAGGGAGGCATGTGGAATGGGATTGGGTGCTCTACTATTGGAGATTTATAGATAGGTCTTATTTGCTTGGTTGTGAATCCATGAATTATTTTGGAAAGGCAGTGTCTTTCTCTTGATGACTCAGAGAAACATCAGTCAGGATCAATGGTTTCTCGATGATGTAGGCTTAATGAATCCAAATCATTGAACTGAAACTTTTCTTTTTAAATTTCAAGGCATATAAACTCATGAAATCAGTTTTGTTTCTTATCATTTGCCATGTGTTCTCAGCTATCACTGTACAACTTTACTGTCTGACTTAACTGATATGCTTTTGCAAAATAAGTAATTGAAACTAAGTCTGAGAAAACCTCATCCTAAATTCTTTTCTTGACTTTGATTAAATCATCATCCCTGTCTTTGTTACTTGATTTGCTAGGGGGCAGTACTAAAAATATTGCATAGGGACCTCAGGACTCTACAGGTCCCTCTTTTGCTTAGGGACCTCAGGACTCTACAGGCACTCTCACTCCACTTTTTAATCCTGTTGGGTTCATTTCAGGAGTACACATCACTATCTTAAGGATTTTCAAATTGCTGCTAAAAATGCCTTCTCTTTTTCTCGGTCCCTCCCTCTCTCCCTTCTTTCTTTCTCTCCTTCCTTCCTTTCTTAGTTCTATTTGGAACCTAAACTGACTTAGACATTAGGCAATTGCAAAACATTGTTTTTTCTTATTTCAAAGTTTTAAACCTCTGTTCAGTTAAATATTAGGGTAAAACAGAACAGATCTATCAAAAATGAAAAATGGTTGCTATGAAGAAAGAGTGCAATCAGTAAGCTAATAAGGCAGCCTAGAGTGAAAGAATTTAGAACTGTCAGGGAAAAACAAAAACTAGATTAAAATATGTAGTTTCTGAAGACTTTCTCAAAAAAGTATCTTGTTCAATTAAATTATTTTAAAATTTTCATAGCTTTTCATATTGTAGTCTCTTTTATAGATACATCTGACAAAACTTTTAAAACACTGAACTATTTTGGTTTCCAGTGCTGTGTAGTCCAGGTCAAGAATGGCAGTGGCTGGGTCCTGAATTTCTGGCTTGCTGGCTTGGTCCCAGCTACAGCTGAGGAGATCTATGTCCAGTAGTACCCCGGGGAAGAGGGCTCAGCTTACATGTGGAAGGGCCTCACCTATTTGTTGCACTTTCCTAGGGGAAAGTGAGCATGCTTAATACTTTCCTGAAGCAGCCCTGTGAAGAACACTGAGATCCAGGAACATTACCTACCCTATCTCTGCATCAGATCTAGGCTCTTTCCCTGGTGAGACTGTAACCAAATTCTATTCCATAACCCTTATATGAATCTGCTTCTGATTGGCTGTAAAGGGGATAGCATTGATTTGGACCACGACTTTCTATTTGGGCTAGAAAAGTGTATGGGACCTTGTGCCCATTTTCTTTACTTGTATCAAGTGGTGACCAGTATACAGATGGTCCCCCAGTTAGGATGGTTTGACTTAAAATCTTTTTACTTTCAAATGTATAATATTATGAAAGTGATACCATTAAGTAGAAACTGTGCTTTGAACATTCATACACTTATTCTGGTCTTTGTTTTCAGAACAGTATTCAATAAATTACATGATATAGCCAATACTTTATTATAAAATAGGCATCATATTAGATGATTTTGCTCAACTCTAGGCTAATGCAAGTGTTCCGAGCACATGTAAGGTAGGCCAGACTAGGCTATAATGTCTGGTAAGTCAGGTGTGTTACATGCATTTTTGACTTACAATATTTTCAATTTAGGATGAGTTTCTCAGGCCATAACCCCATTGTAAGTTAATTAGTATCTGTACTGATCTTCCATCTCTTTGCTTGTGGCAAGAGATGGCATAAATAAATACATAAACTTAGATTGGTCATGAGGAAATAAAACAAAACAAACACCAGAGAATCAGGTAGTTGGACATGAACTGTATTCTCAGCTTGAATGACTCTAAGCATATTGTTCCTTCTTTGTGCCTTGTTTCTTTTGTTCAACTTGATGTCCATGAAATTCATTCATTTTCTTTTGTGTAGCAGTTACTTGCTTTTATTGTTATCTAATATTTTACTATATGAATATACCACAGTTTCTATCCATGCTATGGTTGAGGAACATTTGGATTGTTTCCATTTTGAGGTTTCTATGAATACTTCTTCAATAAACATTCTTATATGTGTATTTTGGTGATCACCTGCATGCACACATGGCATGGAATTGCTGGGTCATAGGGTATGTGAGTATTCAGCTCTAGGAGATGTTGTCAACAGTTTTCTGGAATACTTGCACTAATCTCAGTACATGCTATATGAAAGTTTAAATTATTTTTCATCCTTGCCAACACTTAGTACTCTTAGTCTCTTTAATTGTAGCCATTCTGTTGGATGGGTCTTGCTATCTCATTGACTCTTCAGTGTACCTCTCAAAGAGTTTTTATACAGACACACACACACACACCCAAGATAAACATACAGAGCGTTGACAGCATTCAAGAACACTCTCTTGTATCTTCCTAGTCAGTATAACTCTATCTCTTCCTAGTCAATATACCTCACCCAAGAAATAACAGCTATCCCAGCATCCATCAACATAAATTATTTTTGTCTGTTCTTGAATTGCATGTAAATGAAATGACAGTTTGTAGCCATTTGTGTCTCAATTCTTTTGCTTATTTTTATGTCTATGATATTAATATGTGTTAAGATATGAACATTGCAAGCAAGTTTTATTTTATATTGCTGTGTAATATTCCCTTGATTGATATATTACATTTTATTTTTCCCCTCTTTTGATCATGGACACTTGCATTGTTCCAAATTTTGGCTATTGGGAATAAAGCAGCTATAAATATTCCTATGTGTGCCTTTAGTGGGTATAAACACTCATTTATGTTTACTGTTTTTCTAGGAAAAGGATTGCTGGTCATGGAATAGATAATATAAGTTTAGCTTTACTAGATATTGCCAAGCAGTTTCTCAAATGAGTTTTTCCAACTTAAGTATTTTTTCTATAACAGCAATTAATTTATTGAGAAAAGAGGACCAGGAAGATTTCAGTTTATTTTTAACATTTCATTCTTAATTTTATTTTATTTAAATTGACAAAATTGTATATACTTGTTGTGTACAACATAATATTTTCAAATAGAAATACATTATGGAATGCTAAAAGGAGCAAATTAATATATGCATTACCTCAGTTATCAGTTTTGTGGTAAGAATATTTAAAACCCATTCTCAGCATTTGTCAATACTAAAATTTGAAATTAGATCCTTATGTCATATTATATAGAAAAAATCAGATTAGTAAATGTAAGACCCAAAACTATAATATAAAACTACCAGAAGAAAACATAAGGGAAAAGCTCTGTGGCACTGATATGGGGAATGATTTTTGTGGCTATAACCCCCAAAGCACAGGCAACAAGTAAATGGGCAAATGAGATTACATTAAACTAAAATGCTTCTGAACAGCAAAGGAAATAATTAAAAAGTAAAGAGACAACCTATGGAATGAGAAAAATATTTGCAAACCGTATGTCTGATAAAAACTTAATATCCAAAATATATAAGGAATTCAACTTAATAGGAAAAAAACCCGAATAACTTGATTAAAAATTGGCAAAGTACTTGAATAGACATTTCTCAAAAGAAGACTTACAAATAATCAACAGGTAGATTAAAAAAAGGCTTTACCTTACTAATGATCAGGGAAATGCAAATTAAAACCACCATGAGATATCACCTACACCTATTAGAATGACTATTAACAAAAAAGGCATAAGATAACAAATGTTGGGGAGGATGTGAAGAAAAGGTACACTGTTGGCGAGAATGGAAATTAGTACAGTCACTATAGAAAACAGCATGGAGATTCCTCAAAGAATTAAAAATAGAGCTACCATATGATGCAGCAATCCCAGTCCTGGGTATATACATCCAAAGGCAATAAAATCAGTATGTTAAAGAGATAACTGCACTCACATGTTTATTGCATTATTCACAATAACCAAGAAATTGAATCAACTTAAGTGTCTGTCAGTGGATGAATGGATAAAGAAAATGTGTTATACATACACAGTGGAATATTATTCAGCCATAATAAAGAAGGAAATTCTGTCATTTGTGACAACATGGATAAATCTGGAAGACATTATGTTAAGGGAAATAAACTAGGCACAGGACAAATAGCACGTGATGTCACTTACATGTGGAATCTAAAAATGTTGATCTCATAAAAGTAGAGAGTAGAATAGTGGTGACCAGAGGCTGGAGTGGTAGTGGTTGTGGGCAGTTGGTGAGATGTTGGTCAAAGGATACAGAGTTTTAGATAGGAGGACTAACTTCAAGAGATCTATCATACAGCATGTTTTTCCAATTTAAACTCCCACCAGAAATGTGAGATAATTCCACATCCTGGTCATCATTTTGTAGTTTGGTCTTTTTAGTTTTAATCATTCTGAAGGGTGGGTTGAGATTTGTCATTGCTTTTAAAATTTGCATTTCTCTGATGAAAAAATATATTGAGCATCTTTTCTTATGCTTCATATTAAGAGTTTCAATATCCTCTTTTGTGAAGTGCCTTTGAAGTTCTTCTTTTCTTTTTTAATGTTTTTCTTTATTATTGATTTGTAGGAGTTCTTTATATTCAAGATATAAGTTCTTTATATTCAAGGCATAAATTCTTTATTGTATCTCTATATTGTCTGTATGTTTTCCCAGTGCAGTTTGCTTTTTCATTTGTGATCAAAAGAAAAACCACAGTATATAAAAAAAAGATACTGTTAGTTACCAGTATTTAAATATTAGGAGGATTTATAGAAAAATCTGGATTTTTAATTTCTTTTAAAGTAGTAGGAGGATCCTGCAACATTTTGCTTGAGATCTCATATACCTTAGGCTGCATGGTAGCTACTCCCATGAGATGCCTACTATGGTCCCTGTTGCTTCCTACACCAACCTACTTCACAGGTTCATAATACCAGCCCAGTCCTGTTGGTGCCTAGTGTGAGAGCCTGATCTAAGGTCTCCCTTTTTTTAATTTATGAGCTGTACCTACCAGAGTTTTTTGCCTGACAGGTTCAATAATTTAAGGGACAACAAAGGTCCCTTTTGGATGATACATACTTAAGAATGCCAAATCTCTGACTACCAAGTAATAAAAACTTTAATGTAATTGAATGCATAGTTTTTACAATAATTCATTTTTCAAGTGGCAGGATATAAAGCATCATATCTGGGAGGAGAAGTTGAGACTTTAAATAGAGAAAGTGAGAATTTAATAATAGTGGAATTAGCTTAAATAGAGTTTAAATAGTAGAATCAGTGGAATTTGATTAGATGTTTCATAGGATGCAGATGTAAAAAGGCAAAAATATCATAACCTAAATTTCAGAATTTGTCCTATATATGTGTGTTCATATATATACATATATGTATATATACACAGATATATATCCCCATATTGCTTTGGGTGTTGGAACCATAGAAGTGGACATAATAGAGAAATTCTCTGCTTTCATGGACTTGTAATTCAAAAATAATAAATCAATACATAAATGTACAAGCAAATATTAAAATATACAGTAGTTTAAGCTGCTAAACAAGTTTTTATAGTAATCAAGACAGTATGATATTTGTGAAAGAATAGACAAATAGATCAATTGAATTGAACACAGCCCAGAAATAGCTCACACAAATGCAGTCAATTGATCTTGGACAAAAGAGGAAAGGCAGTTTAATGGAGAAAGTATAGTCTTTTCAACAAATGGTACTGGATCAACATGAAAAAAATTGAAAAAGAATCTAGATACAGACTTTCCATATTTATAAAATTTAACTCAAAAAGGATAATAGACTTTGCCCTTTACTTTTAAGGGCAAAACCATAAGACCCTAGAAGAAAATACAGAGAAAAATCTAGTTGGCCTTGGGTCTGGTAATGACTTTTTAAATAGAGCACTGAAAACATGATTCAGGAAAGAGAAAATTGGTAAGTTGAACTCAAATTAAAAATATCTGCTCTGCAAAAGACACAGTTGAAAGAATGAAAAGATCAACCATGGATGTGGAGAAAATAATTGCAAAACATATCTGATAAAGGATTGGTATCTAAAATATAAGAACTCTTAAAAGTTAGCAACAGTGAAACAAACAACTTAATTAAAAATGGGCAAATGACATGAACAGATAATTCAGCAAAAAAGATACATAGATGGCAAATAAGCATACTGAGATGTTCAACATCATAAGTCATTAGGAAATTGTGAATTAAAACAACAGTGCAATGCTATTACATATCCATTTAAATTGTCAAAATCCAAAACATTGACAACAATAAATGTTGATGAGCACATGGAACAAAAGGAACTCTCATCCACTATTGGTGGGATTGAAATATGGCACAGTCACATTGGGAGACAATTTGGCAATATTTTACAAAACTAAACCTAAGATTCAGCAATTGTATTTCTTAGCATTTAGCCAAATAAGTTGAAAACTTATGTCCACACAAAAACTAGCATATGAATGTTTTATAGCAGCTCTATTCATAATTGCCATAACTTCAAAGTGACCAAAATATTAATCAGTAGGTAAATAGATAAACTGTGGTGCATTAGTTTCTTAGGGATGCGGTAACAAAGTATCACAAATTGGGTGCCTTAAACAACAGAAATTAATTGTAACACAATTCTGGAGGCTAGAAGTCTGAAATCAAGGTATTGGCAGGCTTGGTTCTTCTGAAGGATAATTTGTTCTTTGTCTCTTTCCTAACATCTGATGGTTTGCTAGCAATCTTCTGGCATTCTTTGGTTCATGGCATTGGCTCATGGCATAAGGACTACAATCTTCGCATGACATTCTCCTTGTGCCCCTGTCTCTGCATTCAAATCCTTCCCAAACCTTTTTTTTTTTTTTTTTTTTGGATAATGACAAGAGTCATTTTGGATTAGGGTCCATCCCAATGACATCACTTCAACTTGATCATCTGCAAAAACCATATTTCCAAATAAGGTAGCATTCACAGGTGATAAGGACTTTGCCATTTTAGGTGGGGGGTGCAGAATTCAACCCCTAACATAGTGTAATATTATTTGTTAACAAAAATTAAGGAGATAATCAAGCCACTAAAAAGATATGGAAGAAACTTAAATGTCTGTTGCTGAATCAAAGAGGCCAGTGTGACAGAGCTAACTATTGTATGATTCCACCTACACAACATTCTTGAACAGGTAAAATTAAGGAAAGAGTAAAAAGATCAGTGGTTGCCAAGGATTCAGAGGGAGACAGGGAAGGATGAACAGATGGAGCACAGGGAATATTAGTGCTGTGAAACTATTCTGTATGATACTGTAATGGTTAATACGTGTTGTTATACATTTGTCAAAACCTGTAGACAAAGAGTGAACTCTAATGTAAACCATGAACTTTTGTTCATAATATTATATCAACATTGGGTCTTCAATTGTAACAATGTACTACATAAATGCAAGATGTTAATAATAGAAAAACCTGTCTGCTGGGGCAGTAAGGGGATATAGGATCTCTCTGTACTTTCTGTTCAATTTTTCTGCAAACCTAAAACTGCTCTAAAAAATAAAGTCTATTAATTTATTTAACAACAACAAAAAAAAGTTCCAGGTTCTAAGTAGCTCCATTAGCTTCATTGGTCAGAAGGAAGGGCCTCTCTGAAGAGACAACCTTTATATCTGACCTGAAGGACAAGAAGATGTTTCCCTTGTGACGTGCAGATAGGAGGATTTCTAGTAAAAAGAAGAGCTGGAAAAGAGACTCTGCAGTGAAAAGCTGCATGTGCCTGAGGAACACTGTGAGGAGCACAGGGATTTCCCAGGGGAAGGCAGAAGAAGGAGGCAGACAGGCACTTGATCAAACAGGACTTTTAAAACAGAGTATAGTTTGGATTTTATTCTGAGCGTGATATGAAATCATTGGATGGCTAAATAGCAATGTACTAGGATATAATATATTAAAATAAATATCACTATGGCCTTTGGATATAAAGAATAAATTGTGTATGGGGGCAACACTGAAGGCAGGAAGGCTGGTTAGGCAGATATTACAATGGCCCAAGCAGAAGATAATACTGGTTTGGACTAAGGTGGAGGCAGGGGATATAGAGGTGTGGGGTGTATTTAAGATATGTTGATAAAGGTAATAGAAGAGAGGACTTCTCACTGTGTCAGTCATCTATGACACAGCTATGAATCTGGAAATACATGGAAATATCAACTTCGTTACAGGCTGAAGTCCATGCCCTTTGCCATTCACATCCTCTTCCATGGAATGAGGACTCAACAGATAAAATATTGTTTTAAATAAATGGACCTTGTGAAATTGCACATGATATTTGCTTTTCATAATGTTTGCTGTAATAGAATTTTACTCATATCTAAAACTCATTTAGCATAGACTTATTTCTAATTTTCTTTCACTTTTCACTGAAAATTTTTAATTACTGGAGTTGGAAAGAAAGTATCTCTTTTAGTAGAGAGAAAAGTTAATACAACTGAGCAACTTGATATCTTTAGCAACTATGTAAATAAATATACACATCTTTCTTTTATTTACATTTGGTGAGCCACATTTAAAATATATGCTAGCAAAAATGGGGAGTTGTGAAATATGACGACACCACACTGATAGATATCAGTCACAATCTGGCAACGAAAAGAAGGGAGTTGCTTTCATTTTCTGTTTGTTTTTAGAATTATTCTTAAAACTAGATAAATGTGACAATTGTGTCAATTTTTTGCCTCAATATTTTAAGATGAATGGCAAAAATTAGAAAAGGACAACCTAATGCTTAAAATATGGCAAATGAACAAATTCTGTATTATCCATTTCTAAAGGAAAAATATTTTGAAATTTAAAAATTTTTAAGAAATTCAGCAAAATTACAGTAGTCTTTGAAACATTACTATAAAAAGTAGATTATTTTGTTTCCTCTGGGAAAAACTCAAATAGACACAGGATAATGGTCTAATGAACAAGAATGTCAGGATAGCTAACAAGTACTTTGAATAAGATATAAAACAGAATAGGGTGTGTTTGAATTTTATATTTTGATTAATCTTATCCATCCTTCCATTGTATAAAAATATGGCTGATTCATAAAAATAATTAAGCAGTATTAGGAAGTATATTTGCTCAATGAAGAAGACATAGTACCCTTGGGCTGTTATTTACAGAAATGAGGTCATTCATCTTTCTAATCCATTCTAAGTTGCTTATGCCTTGGTCCTCAATGCTGTTTGCTACCTACATTTATTTATCCAGAGTAAAATAGTAGCTATCAACTGAGCCACACTATCTTCTTCAAAAATTCCATTTTATTCATTTTTTGGTCAATATTTCACCTATTTTTGAAGTTTTACTATTTGCAAATACATTGTTTTCCTTGTATAAAATATATCTAATGTCTATACATGAATTAATATTACTTGTTCTCAGCTTCAGGAAACACTTTACAGCTGTAAGTTGAACAAACACTACGTTGTTAAACATGCCATTGATGTGGTGTTAAATACATCAATAGAAAGGAGAAGATGGATCTGTTGCATCTGCTGCCACTGCTCTATAAATTTATTTTTATTTCAAAAGTTCTTACCAACAATTTATTTAAAATAAACAATTCCTAAGATTTACATTGCACTATCCCAGTTTCAGTAATTTTTATTCTGAAGGTTTGCAAGGAATTGGCATTTTTACCTTATATACTCAGAAGCTTTGCAAACACTTTAAAAGACTATATAAAACCTTTAAAATGAGAAGTACATCTATGTATTTTTTAAATAAAATATTAAGGATATTAAGCCATTGTAATGATGTAAACAAAAAGTCAAGCTTTTATTGGGTAGTTACAAAAGTTATAGTTAGATTCTTTTTTGTTCCTTTTTTGCTTAAGAATTTTATGAGTTGCCTGAATAGGAAAAATTAAATTAACAGTTTTTTTTTTTTCCTTTTAACCTGTTTCTGCTTTTGTGTCAATGTCAACCGGGATGCGAATGGGGCATTGTGGGAGACAGGAGAGGACAACACTGGGGAGAATTCTCAGCACATTGGCGGTAGCCTTTCAATTCCAGCGCTGAAGCAACAGACTGAGAGGAAGTGAACCTTTACCTTCTCCCAGGCACAGACAAGGCGAGGTGAGGCAGAGATGGATTGCAGAACCGCATTAAGCAACCGCGGGGTGGAGGAGAGTGCAGGGTGTCTCCAAACCCTGGGAGGGCTATCTTCTCCTTTCAGAGCACATTTCTGCCCAGGTCTTTTTATTCTCAGTGCAGCTCGCTCCCTGGTGGCTTAAATTACGGTAAACGAAATAACGTCCGTTAAAAACCACTTCTGAGAGGGGTGATTATTGGGGGTTTTGAAAGCACAGAGGTCTTATAGAGACCAAAAATATGTGCCTCGCTAAGATACAGAAAGGCTTGTAAGTGAATCTTCATAACTCTGGGTACGTGCATGTATATGCACATATACGCATGCATGTCTCGTTTCTATACCTTATATAAGTTTTCTGCCCAAAACTTTCCTCGTCCGTGCGTTCCCTACCACGGCGCATCTAATCTGTCTGCCCTATTTGTGGCTGCACAGCTCATTCTTGCAACCGGCTGGGGAGCTGTTGCTTCTGCCAACGCCGCCGTCAGCCAGAGCGCTGAAGAAAAGCTGAAGGCCAGCAGGCAACGAAAGAGTAAAGAAAACGCTCTCCTCCTGCCCATCTCCTCCACCACGGCCTCCCCAGTCCTGCCAGGTGACTCCCAAACAGTGGAAAGTTGGCTCAGAGATAGGGCAGAAGAACCGGGGGGCTGGGCGGCTGAGGCCGGGAGGTGGGAGAGGCGGGTCCCGCAGCCCCGAGAGCCCCCCCGCGGCTGCCGCGGCAGCTGTCACCTCCTGGCCTCGCCCCACAGCACACCTGAGCCTCCTGGGCAGCCCCGAGCCCACAGCTCCCAGCAGCGGCGCTAACTGCCCTCCTCAAGCACAGGTCGCCGCGTCCCCAACTCCCTGTCCTCACCCCGGCCCGCCCGTCTCCTCCTCCGCCCTCTCCCGACTGCAGCGGGGGCAGCGCTTTGGCGCTCCCAAGGACTCCCCGCCACTCTCCCCACAAAGGCAGCGGCGGCGGCGGCGGCTGCTGCTGCTGGATCTTCACACTGCAGCCAGCAGCCCAGGACGCCCCCGGCCGGACGATGGGTACCCGCGCCTGAGCATCCCCCGGGCAGGCGCCAGGCGCGAAGGCACGGGGCGGGAGGAAAGGGGCGGGGGAATTCCTGATTCCCTGGTGGACCCTGGAAGTTGTCCTTAAATAAATATATCGCTGGCCCGCGGTTGAGCAGCCACCTCGTCAGAGCAGCATGTGGACTGGCTCGCCGGGTCCCCTCCGTGCTCTGTGCTGTCGCCGCCGCCGCCTCTGTCAGAGCAGCAGCTGTCGGCAGCAGGAGCCCCGCACGGGGCGCGGAGCAGGGACGCGCTGCCACCGCCTCCCCCTGCGTCCTGCTGGCCGCGTCTTCTCGGGAGGTGGTAGTCGCTGTTGCCGCTGAGAAACCCGCCCGCTTTCCACGGCTGGTCGCCTGGTGAGGAGTTGAGACTCTGCGCCTCTGCCCGGACCCACATGGCTTGTTACCTGGTCATCAGTTCGAGACATCTCAGCAATGGGCACTACCGGGGCATTAAAGGAGTCTTCAGGGGACCCCTCTGCAAGAACGGATCTCCCTCTCCGGTAATGTGCGCGCGCACACACATACATACACAAACATTCCAACTCAACACAAACAAAAAGATATTGAGAGATAGTATCCTGATACAATGAGTAGGTGGTGGACATCTAAAACGTATACCTTATCCATAGGTATGGAGATACATCGTGTCCGTTTATACAATTTATTGACAGACTGTGACACAGAGAGGGGTGTGTATTTACATGTGTATTTTCAATTCAGTCAGTAGGATCTATAGTGCTATGGATGTAAATATTTACTGAATGCAGTTAACTGCAGGGCTCGGAAGGTAGCTCCTCTGTGCTATGTCAACTTATGAATCTGCTGATTTGAGCAGTGTAGAAAGTTTGAGTGGCACGTTATAATGTGCTTTTGTAAAGTCATCAGTTGAGATTAGTTTAATAATGCTACTGTTACTTTGTGAGAAAAACTCAAAGATTTTCCCTCAAATCATTGGCAAAAGGAAAGTTATAGGTAGTGAAAACTTGATTATATCTAATGCTCAACTATGCACATTCTTTAAGGGGAAGTAAAAGAATTCTTTATGGAAATCTGAATTGGATAATTTATTGTATAATATACAAATATATTAACATGCAATTAACGTGATTGCTTTTTAACTTAGTAAACTATTCAATTTAGTTACTATTCAATTTATTCACATTCTTTTTATAAAATAATTTCATCCAGATTATATGAGTTAAATACATTATTAATTCATTTATTGGTACATGCTATTATGTTTTAAGGCTCCAAATATGTTTCAAGAAAATGTGTGTGAATGTGTATGTGTGTGTAATTTATATATATATAATAAATATATATATAATAAAAAATATATATATATATTAGTTTTGGACTACTAGTGACTAAGTATCCAAACTTAAAGACCAACTTTTGAGGTTTCATATAAAAAACAGTATTTAAGTCTGTATGATATCAAGAGGGAAAACTGAAATTGCCCAACTTTAATTTTTTTATGTTTGATATTTTCCATCATGGTTTAATGCTTCTTTAGCATGAATTATTCAAAACTGCAACATATTATAAAAGCCTTTGATTATTAATAAATGCTATATGTAATTTACATGAGAAATCTAAGATCAGAAAGTACAGGTGCCCAGAGATATCACTAGGATTCCTCATGACAAACCATTCCTTCACATGCTTTTATGTACTATAAAAAGTGGGTTGTTGCAACTGCTCCCCCCAACAACTGTATACAGTACTGAGTCAGAACTGCTAGGTGGAAAATACTGTTTGTATAAGTACTTAACAATTAAACTCACAGGGTTAGCAGGCACTTGCAGAGTTCTAGTTTAATAAAGCCCACATTCAGTCCCTCTAAGTAGCAGGTCTGAATCTTTCCCATTTGTAAAGATTCTCAGAATTGGAGTTCCTGCAGTCTCAGCAAACCACTTTAATGTTTAACAACTCACAGTGCCAGGAGAATCTTTCTTACAGCCAACTTAAATCCTTTAAATTCTTCTTTAAGTCTATTTCATCTAGAAAACATACAATGTTCTGCCTTTTCTCATAGGTATTATTTTTCAGCGCTTTGGTAATCTCCGTGCCTGTCTCCCTCGCCCTCCTTTTGGTTATGGAAAACTAAATTGGGTAGTGCATTGTACTGTTTGTGCCTTAAGACTTCTCAGTATAAAGGGAGAATTGCTTCATAATCTTACACAGTTTAGTTCTATTCAAGTTGGTTAGACTATGGTGTTCATCTTCCCAAATCTGTAGGGCTTGCAGAAGAATTTCTGTTACATGGTCAAAAAGTGTCCTTTCTCTCCCACTTTGGTCAGTCATCTCCCAAGAGCCTGACTGACACTATAGAGACTGGATGTGTGAATGCGGATGGGAGAAGACAGCCCATTGACCACATGGCTGTGCTGGTTGACCAGGGTTCACCAGGTACTCCCCACCCTCAGGGCACTATTTTTATTCACTGCTGGGCTGGTTTTTACTAAAGTACAAATTAATTTACTTTGTTATCTAGGATCTACACTTTGACTCACTGGAAGTTTCTCTCCAATATTTATTTACACATTTGGATGTACTTAAATTACATATGCATCATTTAAAAAATCTAAATTAAATGATATATGTACTTTCTCAACACTATTTCATTTACTTGGTCTTCTTTTACATTTTATTATGGAATTTGCATGGCTTTTTCAATATTTGAATAGTTTCTTATGTGAGCTGGGCACTGTGTGAAAATTTGTGTTTATTCATTCTCTATCATTGGCAGGTGGTTGAGATGAGTCTTCCAAGGAGTTGAGGTCCTCTTCCCATTACATAACACTTAGCCTTTCTCCCTAAGGTGAAGTGGATCACTACCTTCCGTGCCTTAGACCCTTACACACTTGAAAACTTTCCTAATCTAGATAAATGTGTGTTTGCCTTCCTTATTAATTAATTGCAAAATATGAAACTGTAAACTGTGGTTATAGATCTTTTTTTAATTCAGCAATACACATTCCCCAGTTATTTTCAGGTTGACATAACTTTATTGATTTTTTTCCTTTAGTATAAATGTTAAACTCAGAGATCCATAAAATACATTCATCTATTTCTTTAAAAAAACATAGCTACTCTGACATTTTTTTTTTTCAAATTTAGTGCCAGGAATGACCTAAAATTGACCTTTACATCAATGACTTTAATTATTTCCACTCACTGAAACTCAGTTTATTTAGTATAGAGATATTCTTAGTTGACTTAACTAACTTTCACTAAGATTTCCAATACTTCAACTTTGGTCTTTGCCCTTTTTATCCAAGTGTCTCTCCTATTACTTTTGCTCCACATTTTTCTGTTTTATTAGAACTGTTTGCATGTAGAACATGGTCTTAATATTCAATAAAACAATTATTGGTTAAGACTACTTTCTACCTCTGCTACAGAAAGGAGAAAGCTACAATCCCTTTTTGACATAATAAGGATTTCTTCTTTTGTAGTTCTGATATTATGGATATCTGATATCTGGATATTATGGATAAAACATTTCACTTTCCTATAGACATAATTCTTCAATTATATAGGTAAAGTAGTTGTGTACATTTATGTTCAAATCACATGTCTGTAAAATCCAAACATGCAATATTAAGCTAAAAGTAAAAAAGAATGATTATATTTATTTCAGAGGATTTAATTTAGAAAACATGTTGAATCATTATATGGAATTGTTGTAATAAATTCTTAATGAGTTATTTGAGAAATAAAGCATTTTACCCCCAAACAGTTTTTGCAGATCAGTAAACTGAAAATCCCAGAGCGAAGTTCACCTTCTATCTTCAAAGTGAAAACATGGTAATGTCTTTTATCTATTGCATCTCTCTTCTTTTTAGAGACTGTGTGTGAAAAAATAGCATACTGCTTTTTAAACCTAATTAAAATGGGAATAATTGAGTGGAGATAGTTTATACTACTTTAAATCCAGGGATATATTAAAGAAAGTAAAAAAAAAAAAAAAGAAAAATGAGAGAGGATTTTATGGTGCTTAATGATAAAAGTCTCTATTTTTAGAAATTGTGCATTTTCTAAATTCTACCACAATTTATACCTATCCCTGACTCTATCTAAACTCTAAAATAATATGACTACATGATGACTTTAAAAATCATTATGAGATACACATATATACATTATAGATAGAAAAATAGATAGATACACATTGCTATCTGTGCTCAAGCCAAAGAAGTTTTTTATATATTATGTTATATAGTCTTCTACCATCAAATATATTAATGGTAAAACTTTGTTTTAATAATTGGGAGCACTTAGGGGACCCAGCAAACCAGTCCACATGGGCTGCTCTGAAAAAGTGGCTGCTCAATTTAATAATTAAATTTAATAACTTAATCAATAATTAAGCTATTCATTGAGAACATAGTCTATAGATTAATTCAGTGTTCATGAACTTCTAAGTTCTATCACCATGTTTGAATTCAATAAAACAAATATCTTCTATGTAATAAGAAAAATATATTTGACTTGACTTTTAGTTATGTAATCTAAAATAGCATCTCAAGTTTATATTCGAATGTAGTGCCGTTAATAGTGAGACTATCATTCGGGATACCTATTGATTACATGTTAATAATAATGGTAGATATATATTTTATCTGTGGTACATATTTAGCTTATTATTACTCTTTTGAAGTTTAGATAAGGTTATATTTCTTAAGAAGTGCTTATTCCTGGGAGCACCATAGTTAGACATCCTGGAATATCTTTTTCTGGGAATGCCTATTGTCTTAATGCATTGGGTATAAAGGAAATTTTGGGGATTGTCATCAAAGTGAAAAATCAGGGTCGCTGAATATTTTATGTTATTTTATCTTAAGTTATATAGCTGATTAAATTGGCTAATAGGAGGATGTGGAATATAAATAAACAAGCATTTTAAATGGACCAACAATCTTCTACAGAATTCCCCTGATAAATTACAAATGTATATCTATAAATGAAAGAAGTTCTAGAAGAGATGAACTACCTTGAAGATACATCCATCCATCCAGAGAACTTCCTAAATGAGGAAATGAGTGCAGTTAAACCCTTGTCCTTTTTTTCTAATGCCTATAATATCTGACTGTGTATATTTTCATTATGCCTAATAAATACACATTAAAGACATTCAAAATTGCTCTTAAAGTGATGCACTTTTCAAGTGCCAAATATAATTATGAAGGCATGCCCTCCTGTAGAGAAGTCACCTGCATCCTCTTCTTGAATTCATGAATGCATAATACTGCCTTTCATGTTGGAATTTTCAGATGTTTTCAATAAAGATGACTTAGTTACAATTCTTATAATACATGTTCTCTTTTTTATGTCAAGTATCATATAAAGCAACCTCCTTTCTTGTAATTGCCTTTACAGCCATTTCTTCTTTCCCCTAACTGATTTCAATAACTTTTTAGTTAGCACCTATGCTAGTTGGTACCTTCCAGAACCTAAACAAATTTGTGTTTATTTGACTTCAGAAAGTTTCCATAGTAAGAAGACTTAAATAGGTATTTGAGCGCTATAATTTTGGCTTTTATTAGATTACACTACATTTATTTCATAATTGAAATTAGAGGGCTCATATACCTTGATTAGTTTCTTTTAGATATATGACTAAAATGAACTCTCTGTTTTAGGTTTCTGCTCCATAATTTGGAACTAAAATAAAAATGAAACATTTTGGTATCATGGGTAGGCTAAATGTGCATGGCATTTAACATAGAACTTAACTATTTGTGACTTAAAAGAAAACATAATGTTAGTTGTAACTGTGAAATTTTTGCTGTATAAAGCGTATGCACTAAAATACATATTTTTATGTGTTAAGTAATAACAGAGCTTGAAATGCCAGTTGGTTTTAGGCTGTGTTGGAAGCAGACAGCAAGAACAATAATATATATCTCAAATAACTATCAAGTGCCTTTCAGTGTGAAGTTGATTTTTTCAAAATACACATTGTCATAATTCTTTGGTATATATGAACATATTTTGTATAAAATAATTTGAATAAAAATTGAAATAAAAATGCTACTTTGCTTGAAAATGCCTTTGGGTTATAACAAATGTAGTTTTTCATAAAAATTCAAGTAGCCCTTATAAAATGACAGCAGAAAAAGCCTTTTGTAGATTGATTTTACAAACCAGGTTTACTTAGAGAATAAGATCTGGAGAGAGAAATTAAATATTTGATATGTTTTCAAGAAAAAGTGTAGTTATAGTGATAATAGCGATATACCAATTCCCAAGTTACATAGTCTCTCTTGTTTTGGAAGTGCTTACTAAACTTGGAAGGAAATTCTGGAAAAATAAATTACTTTCTACCTTAGACAGCATTTTCAGTTGTAGCTAAGACACTCTAAACTTAATTGAAGATAAAAAATACAAAAGAGTATTATGGTGTTTAAATTGGAGAAGGACCTGTAATCCCAGCACTTTGGGAGGCTGAGATATGAGGATCCCTTGAAGCCAGAGCTTGAAGCCAGGTATTCTAGACCAGGTTGGGCAACAAAGCAAGACCCCATTTCTATAAAAGAAAAAAATCAGCTGGGCTCAGTGGCTCATGCCTATAGTCATAGCCACTTAGAAGGCTGAGGAAGGAGGATAGCTTGAGCCCAGGAGCTGGAGGCTGCAGTGAACCATAATAAGGCCACTTCACTGCAGCCCCCAGGCAACAAAGGGAAACCTTGTCTCAAAAATAAATAAATAAAACAGAAAAGGGGGTTTTGATTTGCTTTTTAAAATATTCGCTAATGATATTAATTTTCCTGAGATGACACTCAGATAACATGTATTCAACTAATCTCTTATTTCGTTCAAATTTGATATCTAAATTCTAAACATATACTTCTGAAGAACTGATAATATATTTTTCTCTTCACAGAAAAGGATAACCATATAGTTGAATCATTTTCTTTTCTTCTTTGGCTGGGAGGAAGAGACAAATCTGTGGGTTAGCAAAGGGATAGGAATTGATGTTGGCCTTAAAAGCAACATGATATACCCGTCTCTGCTCATCTCCTGTTCCTAGTCCAGCTCTGATTCTATTTCCAATGACTCTCGTTATTTTTACATTTATATTTTGCTGTTTTAATGTACAAAGTTTCTTTCAGATGACTTAGATCTGTTGTGAAAACAAGTTGGGTTGTAAATCAATAATAAAATATTGAATGTCCAAATTAAGAATGCTACTCAGGATTTTGTACTGGACAGCAATGAGAATGATTCATAGAGATTATTCAGTTTGTTCATTTCTAGCAAGTATAATTAGGACTGCCAGTTTTCTTTTTTTCTTTGACAATTGGCAATTTCCTTTTGGCAAATTTTATTTCACTTTTGTGTGGGTGTAAGAGGCAGAATATAGCTTATTTTGAAATGGATATTGCCAGTTTTTTCTTTTATTAAACAATCTTCTTCCTCTCTATTCTTCTTGCCATCAGTCCTTATTCATTTCATTCACATAATTATCAAGTTTTTCAATATCTTTTTTTGGTTCACACATAAATGTTGGCATATACTTCTAACTCCAGAGATACTAGCCCTCGCGAATGGTAAGAACTACTCTATTCTGTATGCTCTTTCACCCAACCTTACAAGTTTCTCCCCTGTTCACCATCCACACATAACTTTCATCTTTAGTTCAGAATTTACAGCTTTCCCCATATCTCCATTCAGAACCCACCTACCAGTGTTCTTCCCCTGCCCTTCTTCCCACAGCTATTACTCAGCACTTCACTTGTCCTGTGTACTTCTCAGCACCAGACAAATACAGTCAGCTTCCCCTCTTTCCACTCACATATGTCCCTTCCAGTTCTTTATTTTGCTGTGAATAATTATGTTCTCTAACGTCTTCCTTGGCAAGCAAAGGCTATATGCATTTTCTTTTTGTGAATGAAATAAATGCCATATTCTAAACAAAAATGGCCATGGGGCCTCTTTTTTTAAATGACAGGGAGGATAGAGGCATGCCTTAAATTAGACTTGTCCTATTCATTTGCTTCATCTGATATGAAAGGAAGAGGCATGGAGGTGGCCATATTAGTTGCATTCACATTCTCTAAAAACGTTCAAAATCCTTGAATAATATTTTACGTGTAGGTGCATGATCCAGCCTTCACCTACATTTTCAGCTTTCACTGTGTATCCGTCCACATGATTCTAATATTGTCCACTTATACTGAAGAGTTCTTGACTATGACATGTTCGCAGATCTTTCTGCCATTGCAGATGCTGTTCCCTCTGCCCAAAAAATTTTTTACCCTTCATTTGTTGGGCCATATCTTGTATATTCTTACAGACTTAACTAAGGAGTTCAGTCCTGCATTTCCTTTCACAGGTCAAGTGCATCTCTTATAGCCTGCCGTTACATCCATCAATTGCCATCACATCCATTGAAATCCTTGGGGTAAGTCTGCTGTCATCCTTATGTCTGCAAATATTCTGCTTTATTTTACTCAATAAATATCTGTAGAATGAATGAACAGATGTGTGAATAAAAATGAATGATGAACAATATATTATTAGATTCTTCATCATTCAGGACATTCCCACTGATACATTTGACAATAGTGTAGCTGGTATGAGGAATATTGGAAATTTCCACCTAGTCATTGACTTTAATGTTTATCTTATGATTTAAAAACCACTTAAACTTAATGAATTACTGTGAATACCTCTTATGCAATTTCACTGCAAGAAGCCTCCAGAAAATTGGGGCTAGCTCTACAGTTTAGCTATATATTTATATTGAAATTAGTGAAATTTAAGGAAATCTTAAGTATATATTTAGGCATTAAGAACATTAACTCACAAATATTTGGCTAGGCACAGTGGCTCACGCCTTTAATCCTAGCACTTTGCGAGGCCCAGGTGGGCAGATTGCCTGGGCTCAGGAGTTTGAGATCAACCTGGGCAAGATGGCGAAACCCATCTCTACTAAAAATACAAAAAGTTAGCTGGGCATGGTGGCACGAGCCTGTAATTCCAGCTACTCAGGAGGCTGAGGCCGGAGAATCGCTTGAAACTGGGAGGCAGAAGTTGCAGTGAGCCGAGATAGCACCACTGCACTCCAGCCTGGGTGGCAGAGTGAGACTCTGTCTCAGAAAACAAACAAACAAAACTTACAAATATCGATTTTTATGTGTTCAGTTTCTATGATATATTATACCTAAATATATTTCTCTCTCTGGGTATTACTTCTGGCCACTGATAGAGGGACAATATTACATGAGGATCAAAAATGAAGGCCCTGGAGTTAAACCGCCTATTTTCGAATTCTAGTTTTGCCATTGACTAGCAATTTTATAACTTCTCTTAACTTCAGTTTTAACTTCTTCACAGTGGGAAACAATGGTTCCTAATATGGTGTTTTGAGCCTAGTGCTTGACATTCATTGAGTGTTCAGTAAACATTAACAGTGATTATTACTCAGATTGTGTGTGTTGATATGTGTGCATGCATATATACACCTGATGTTGTAGTGGGGGAAAACTTCCAACAAGTTTTATCAAACTCCAATTGGGATAATTATCCTTGTCTTAGTTAATTTAATGATTTCAATAGAAAATAAATAGATTTCAATGGAAATTTAATTAGTATAAATATGTTCCCTTTTGTCCTGGTGGTAGGTCCACAAAGAAGATTTTTCCATAGAGAATTTTTTCCCCAGTTAGAATTTTTTAGAATGCAGACTATTCTACTGATGGATTAAGTGGTCACTGTTTTCATGGCAATGTTTATCACTTTAAGATCTACCAAGATCATTTGGTCAATTGCTTTAGGTATAATTTAGTGTCTCCTATCAATCCAAATTGCAGAGTGCTTTATTCTATGCAGCATTTCAGAACATCTTTTGCTGAAGGCCACAAGAAACTGAAGACTGGTATATATAAATTGGTGTAATTCGTACATGAGTTAGTTAAGCCATATTTTTTCATTGGTGGCATATTTAACAGCTTCTGATAAATGAATTACAAGTTAGGAACTTGATCATTTCTTTCCTATTTAGGAGTTTATAGGAGGTACATAAGAAGAAGGAAAAATAGTGTTTTCTAATCTTTTCCTTTTTTTTGAAAGAGAGACAATAATTCCCTGACCAACGACCACTGCAGCCTTTGAGATAGCAACATCCTGGAAAAGCCACAGGGTGGTTGTTTCATAATTGTTAAGAATCTCCAATTGCCTGAGTTTATCAGTCACATACTTTTCAGCAAGCTTTTGTTAGCAATTGTCCCTTCTCAGGCCCGTTAGGATGGGACCACAGTATGTAAGAGAAGCTTGGTCTTCTTCTAAATAATAAATTTTATCTAAAATATTTAGTCATCTAGGGTAGACATACAGAAAGAAAGTAATACTCTTAGGAGTGAAGAGAATCTGTTTATTTTTATGGTCAGTTTCTTAATCCAAATAAACTTTTTATCAGTTGTTAATAGATAGTTAAATTCTTTGCCTTATTTATAGAATATAAACATTGGAAAGACCCTTAGCAATCTAGGTTCATTTACCAATCTATATTTTAACTATATCGCTATGGTAGGCAGATTAATGATATCCCCAAAGATGTTTATATTTGAGTCCCCAAACCTACAAATCCAATATCTTACATGACAAAAGGGACTTTCGGGTTATGATTGAATTAAAGAGGATGAGATGATTATCCTGGATCACACAGTGGGGTCCAACTTAATCACAAGGGTCATAAGAGGGAGGCATGAATGTCAGAGAGAAAGCTTTGAGGATGCTATGCTTCTAGGTCTGAAGTTAGAGGAAGAAGTCACAAGCCAGGGAATGCAAGTGACTTCTTGAATCTGGAAAGGGCAAGTAAATGGATTCTCCCATAGAGGCTCAAGAAAAATCACAGCCTTACTAACATGTTGATTTGTGCCCAGTGGAGCTTCTGACCTAGAGGACTATAAGATAATAAATTGATGTTGCATTGAGCCAGTAAGACTGTTAATTCAACTTCACTCAACCTTAACATGGATGAATATTTCCAATGGTGTGGGAGCTCTCTGCTTATCAAGGTGATTTCTTCTCCTGTGAGATGAGTGAATTAATGCCAGTCTCCTGTCTCTGCCCAAATGTCCCTTTCTCCTTCTTTCTTTTACCCACTGGACTTCAGTGTGCCTTTTTGAAGCAAGAGTGTAGGGAAACAAGAAGAGCTCTCTGTTCAACATAATATCCCTTTAAATATTCAGAGACAGCTGGTAAATTTCATTGTTAAGACATAAAAGGGACTGAAACATTTGTGAGAACAAAGAACATCCTATGCAATGTATATCACTTGCATTATTTCCTTATAAGTTGAAATTTATGCAATTCAAAATGCTTTACTACACATTTTAATGTAGTGCAGGTTTGAAATATAACATACTGATGGTTCTTATATTCTTGATAAGGTGGTAAACTCAGTACAACACTATCATATATTAAAAATACTGTTCACATTTTTAAATATTGCCTACTTTACCCAGATGTTTCCCTGTCATACCATCTACATCCTGTATCCAGAGGGTAAACAGAAAAATCATATCATTTTAAAGGGATATTTTAAGGCTTTCTCTTTTGGTTTTTTACTCTTCTGCTTACAGATTTGTGAATTCGTAGGGAAAAAAGCATTAGTTTTAAATAAAATGTGATGTATGAATTGAAGTAATAGCTATAATTTCATAAAATAAAAAAATTCTATTCTAGACATAGTGGCATATAAATGGAAACTTATTTTTAACTTTTGTATTAAAGAATAAAATAGTATATAAATTATCACTAATCATATGTGTACAGCTTTTTGATGCCACGAATGTGAACAGAGAACAGTACAGGCCCTGGAAGTTTTATTTTAAAAATTAATATTAAAAGGAATTTTAGTAAAGAACACACCGATTTGCAGCTCAATTGACAGCAAACTATTGAAATAAAGCCCTCATTTCTGGGTGCAGATAGGTAACTGGACAACGTCTCTGTTGCTTCACTTTTCTGTTTCACTTTGACTGGCCAAAGCAAACTTACTAACCACTTGAAACAATTAAATAAGAGAATACTGATTAGGCACAAATGAATGGATTTATGCTAATAAAACATATATATTATATGAAGAGTGACATCTGTGAAGGATTTCATTATCTTTTCCTCAATATTACATGCCAATTTTCAAAGATCTGATCATCATGTAGATTTAGAACTGTTTTGCAAGTGGTTAGGAATGGCCCTCTGTTGAGTTTTCATTACTTGAGAGGAGATGTGAATTATGTATTTAATGGCAAGACAGCAATAAATGATTAAAGGAAAGAAACCTGTAGCTTGGACTTCTCACAAAAATGAAATTTATGCGCAAATAATATGTAAACTTTATTACAAAAGTTGTTATACTTCCACAAGCATGCATGAAGATAAAATACAAATCTTTGTCACTATGGAAACAGGGTTATTGCCAAGAAGATTGTAGATAAAGCCCAAACAATGCTGATTTAAATGAATTTAAATAGATTTAAAGAATTGATCATGTATTTTAAACCACGTTTAATGTTCTTCTTTCAATATTCATGTGCTACATACTATATGTTTAGGAAGTGTGTATAATATCCCTGGAAGAATCCTTGGTGACCACCACTGATGATTTGCTTTCCTGTCATCATTGAAAGAAGATTTGTGAAATTGTGTTACAAAAAACCCGTAAATCTTCTTTATGTGTTTCTTCCAATAGTAGGTCACTTTACTGTGGATTTGTTGTTGTTTTTGTATATCACACTGTGTTTAAATCTCTATGATCATCAGGTTGCATTCCACCCCTGAAGTGACAGGGCAAACCAGTCCTCCACAGGGAATAGAGAAGGTGAGAAAGCACAGTTAAAGAGAAATGATAATTGGCCTAAAATATTCATAAGGAGTGGACTTGGGTGGATTTATATAGTACATAAGCATCCCTAAGTCTGAAGGTCTTAGAAGTAGACCAAATCCATAGTAACTGGAATACAACATGTGATCTGATTGTATGACAAATTTGGGTACATGAAGTTCTAAATTCTTCATTAAGTCATGAATATTAAGCTAGCCCTAGGATTTAATTTCTGATCTTGATGAGTGCTGTTTCATGAGGCAAGGAAAGAACTGCAAACTCAAAATTTCTTACTCCCGTGTTTGGAAACAACTCAGTAGTACTTGACCAGTGTATTTCAGGTGGTGGTTGCTTTATTTTTAAAGCTATGATATCCTTTGTTCAAAGGAAATTCTAGGAGCCAGGCAAAATAGTCATAAGCAGAACTACTTTATTTAAAGGTGGGGGGAAGGTCTTGAATAGTGAAAGCTTCTTCCTTTTCCTCTGTATCTGCGCAGGAAATGTGCTTTTGGCATAAGCCCAGAATACTTTGATCTGAATAACACTTAGATGGACCATGAAGGGGAAGCAGCTGCTGTTTCTAAAACATGGTTAAAATTCATACATCTTACCTGGAGTAATTAAATTAGCTATCTGATACACTGCCAATTGATTCCATCTCTAAGTGTTGATTATATATTAGTTTCATTCTGTTTGCAGTTTTTATGAAAAATGTTAAAGTGACTTTGGGAGCTCAGCCCTCAGGAACTCCTGAGTGGGTAAATTCAAGAAAGCACAAGAAATTTTCCCCTGAGCTAAGTGCTCAAGTAGGAGGGGAGGCCCACTTTAAAGAGTAAAGCAGGAATTAGCAGTATGTGTAGCAGAAACCTGGATATAGAACTAACATCTGGAAGAAGCCAAAGAGTTCTAGAATTAAAAACAAAAATATTTCAACTGGGGAGTCCAAGTCATTCATTCATTCATTCATTCATTCATTCATTCATTCTGTCAGTCAGTCAATCAATCATATATTCAACAAGTATTTTTAAGAGTATTTTGTCTGTCAGACACTTGCTGGCCATGTAGCAAAACTGAAAGATAAATCACATTGTGGGAAGAGCAGATATGTTTTCCATAAACCAAATAATCCTGGGAAGTAACACTACTTGGATAAATGACTGTATTAGGTCATTCTTGTATTGCTATAAAGAAATACCTGAGAATGGGTTATGTATAAAGAAAACAGATTTAATTGGCTCACGGTTCTGCAGGCTTTACAGGTAGCATGGTGCTGGCATCTGCTTTACTTCTGGGGAGGTTTTAGGAAGCTTACAATCATGGTGGAAGGTAAAGTGGGAGCCTGCATGTCATATGGCCAGAACAGGGGCAAGAAAGGGGGGTTAGGGAGATGCCACTCTCTTTTAAATGACCGGATCACCTGTGAACTCATATCATGAAGACAGCACAAAGCCATGAGGGATCCGCCCCCGTGATCTGAACACCTCTCACCAGGCCCCGCTTCCAGTACTGGAAATTACAATTCAACATGAGATTTGGGTGGGGACAAATATCCAAACTGTATCAGTGACCAAACTCCTTTGGATAAAACAGAAAAAAGAAAAAAGTGAGGTAAGGGGCATCTGAAATGGATGGACTGAGATAGTTATCTCTGTTGTCATGGGTCAGTTGACTCATGCACAAAGCACTTAGGTCAGAGTTTAAAATTAATTTAGATCTATACAATTCTAAATTTTTATCTAGAGACTTTTCAATTTTGCTCTTTTTTTTTAAGTTTTTTTTTTTTTAATTTTGAAACTTTAGCCACCTCCAAGTGACCAAGGGGATTACAGCAATTGAAAGGCTCCTGTTAATCCTCTTAGTTTGGTTGTGGGGTGCAGCCTATGGGCCAGTACCAAAAGTGTGATCAGCTAGAGGCTGAGGGGATGTTCTAGATGTAAGACTGACAGGAAAGAAAGCATTAGAACACTAGATTGGACCTGGTCTAGTGTGAGGTCCAGAGTACCTCCTTTTCATTGGGTATCTGTGTGTAAGAGAAGCACAGTTGGCCCCTGTCCATAGTGAAGGTTCTGTTTCTACTCTATGGAGAATTCTCTGTTCCTAGTGGTCAATGCCAGACATTTCAATTTAGATGCTGCTAAATGAAAATATACATTAGAGGTATCTATTCATCCTACTAAGTATTTATTCTTCAATGTGAATAAAGGATCTGGAAACAATTCTGTTAATCTAATACCTCAGGTGTTGGATCTCTGAAAGAAAATGTGGGAAACCACTGAAGAGAATAATGAGAGCTGAAGATGAGTGTTATTGTAAGGTTCTGCTTTGATGGGGTAGGTTTAGGGGCCTCTAAATTGTAGAGACCACAAAAAGGAAGCTCCTAATAGAAAAATGAGGACTTAAAGGAAAGGGCACTGGATGGAAGAGCTCTGTGCTGTTCTTTGTGGAAGACCCTGTCACCAAAGTTCCCAGTGAAAAGCTCTCAGGGGGATTATGGCTATGCCTTGAGGCTGGGTGGAATTCAGATAGTAAGTTTTCACAAACATTTTGGGGTCCTTACTACATACTGGGTACTGTTACAGGTACTGGTGATAGTGAAGTCAACACAAGACATGCTGTCTGTGTTAGTGGAGACTAAGGAAGATAGGCAACAAACAGATTTTTATTTCTTAATACCTTATATAAAAATGTATAAGAATTTAAAATTCTTGTGAAGATAAGTAACTGATGCTAAAGAAGGATAAACAGGGTGACCCTACCTAGTCCTAGAATTGGGTAAGACTTCCCAGAGTAAATGATGCCTAATCTGAGACGTGAAGAATGAGGAGGAGCTATTTTGGCATAGAGCTCTGAGTCAGGACCCAAGGAACGGTTCTTTGGAGGTCGGCTCAGAGGCCGAGGGGCAACAAGAAAGCAAAGGCTGATAGGTGAGGAACAACCATGCAGGACCCTATAGGCCCTGTAACAAGGAAATAAGAAAATCATCTCAAGTAGATAGATATATGGCCTTTAATCCAACTACAGAACTAAACGTGATCATTCCATAGTCCCAACAGAAGCTTTTCTACTTCTTCTCAGTCATGCCAAATGAGATAGGTAACCATGACTTTTTTGTTGTTGTTTTTATTATTTGGAACAAAAATCAGAAATAATTTATAAACAAGAAAATAGGAGTTCCAAAGTTGAATCATCACTAATTTAATTACATGTGCAGTAAATTCAGGATCCATTCCTGTGTATAGCTCTATAAAGTTAATTTTCAGTTCTTCTCTTCTTATAAGAGTCAACAGACGAGGCAACTCTCCTCATTCCTGAAAAGCATGTATGACCACTGAAATATGAGCCCTTTCCAGTGTTGCTGGGTGACAAAGCTTGTCTCTTTCTATATTTATTTAAAATTTGAAAATAAAATTGTGATATGTGTAGGGCTTTGTGGTATAGTTTATATATGTAAGTTGCCTTGATTCATGCATTTCTGCATGTTGTCCCTCCAATTTTAAGGTGGGAACATGGAAATTTTCCCTTCTTGTACTAAGTACAGAGAGGTGCTTACAGGTATTGATTTTAGAGTTGGACTGAGCTGGTTTGACCTTCTATTCCAGCTCTGACCAGCTGTGTGACTACTTCACCATTATCAGGCTCAGGTTGTTCACTTGTGGTGTTACTTGTTTAATAGGGCCTTTGCAGGCAGTGAATGAGCTAATTAATGTTAAGGGCTTAACACAGGGTCTTGCACAATAGTAAGTGTACAATGAAAGGAGCTGATGATTACTTTGATCACAGTTGGCTTATTCTGTTAAAAACAGGTTTTCATGACTCCTTAAAATGTTCTCAGTAGTGACGGGGAACTTAAAATTGTTGTATCAAATTGTTGAAATTGTTGCTCTTCTGGATGGCCCTATCAGATCATATTATACTGTAGTTGGTTTTTATTGGGAAGAGAAGTTCAGGCATGAGGGCCAGTTAGCATTATGTTGAGCACAACTATTGCAAATAGCAGCCCTGTGTTTTCACAACTCTCATAATAAAAAAATGTTCAGTGTGTGCCCTACTTTCCTGGTACAGCTTTAATTCAAGATAATGATACATTTGTAGTGGCTTTTCTATTTCTCGTGGTGTTTTTTGTTTTGTTTTTTTTTTTCAGGGCAAATTGAGTTAAGTAGACCAGTTGTTTTCATGAACTTGCTGCCACGTGGAAGGATTTTTTTTTCTCTAAAAAAAAAAATAGTAGTTTTATTTAATCTAAAACTACTGTCTCTGTGCTGGGAAGCATCCAACCTCATTACTGTTTAAATGTCTTACTGTCTTTGGAAATTCTGATGAACCCCAATTAGTAACCCATAAACCCCCACCCCCACCCTGTTCACTTCGTTATTTAAAATAAGGAAATATTAGTGCAAAAACATTTGTATCAGTGTCTAGTCAGGATAACAGAAATTATTCTCAGCTTTTCAAACAGAGGTAATCCAATACCAAGTAATTGTTTACCGATGTGTTAAAAAGCCTGAGGGAGAGAAAAGAGTTAGTTGCTATTACCCAGAATTAGTAATTGCAGGAAGTCACTATTGCCCCTAGAGCTGGAAGGGCAAAGGGGAAAGTGGCATAAGCAGTATTATGTGGACCTTACAAGCATGTACTTGGGAGTGCTGCAGCTGCTGCTGAAACCACCTGACCTTTGCTTTGCAGGCATCCATGAGCCCACAGTCCTGCTGGTGCTACTGGACTCACTGACAAGGTGAGTGACTGGTGCCTACAACCACTGGCTGCTGCCATAATGATGCTGGTATTGCAGAGAGGCAACCACTGGCCTGGTGCTGATTCTGCCACCGCCAAAACTCATGAGCGCTAAGATGCTAAGGCAGTTGGACATAGAAGCAGAAGAAAATTAATCATGGCTTCTTTTCTTCTCCTAACTTCCACTCTCCCACCAGTCCTTTCCTTTGGAAGACCCAACCAGAGACCAGCTAGCAAGGGGATCTGGAATAGGTACTTTACTGGCTTCAAGCCAGCAGTTTACAGGCATGCAGTCCCAGAGTAAAGTTGAAGGAGTGAGAATAGAGCTGAATGCTATCAGACAAATACCCAGCACTGTATTTAGACCATTTAATATAAGATTGCAGAAACTGGCTGGGCGCAGTGGCTCACACCTGTAATACCAGCACTTTGGGAGGCCAAGGTGGGTGGATCACTTAAGGTCAGGAATTTGAGATCAGCCTGGCCTGGCCAACATGGTGAAACCCCATCTCTACTAAAAATATAAAAATTAGCCAGGCGTGGTGGCATGTGTCTGTAATCCCAGCTACTCTGGAGGCTGAGGGACGAGAATAATTTGAGACCCAGAGGCAGAGGTTGCAGTGAGCCGAGATCACACCACTGCACTCCAGCATGGGTGACAGAGTGAAGACTCCATCTAAAAAAAAAAAAAAAAAATTGCAGAAACTGAGAGGAAGTGGCATTAACTAATGAAGGAAATTATTTTCTGAATATATATGTATGTATCTGTTATACAGAAATCTAAAGAATGGGTACAAATATTTATATTCAACTCACACCTCATGTATTAGTTTCCCACTGCTACTGTAATGAACTACCACACATTTAGTGAAAAAAATAACATAAATTTATTATTTTGCCATTCTGTGGGTCAGTGTCACTAGGCTATAATCAAGTTATAGGTAAAGCTGCCCTGCTTTCTACAGGTATTCTCTCAAAAGAGAATTCATTTTAATGTTTTTTTTCCAGCTTCTAGATAGAAGTTCCCTACATTCTTAGGCTCATTGCAACCTATCTCCATTTTCAAGCTAGAAACTTCCTCTCATGCTGCCATCTTTATGATTCTCTGCATTGGGAAAAACTCTTTGCTTTAAATAACTCATGGTTAGATTGGGCCCACTTGGATAAGCCAGGATACTCTTCCCATTTCAAGGTCTTTAGTTTTAATCACATCTATAAAGTCTCTTTTGACATGCAAGACAGCACTCACAGGTCCTGATCGTGGACATCTATGAAGATCATTATTCTGCTTACTATATCTCAGAATTTTAGACTCCTATACATCTGTAGTTATTCACTGGCTATTGTTTTCCTTAGAAATCTCAAACATGTAATCTTTAAAACAAAATTACTCTTCCAACAAATATTCTTCCCCCTTGGTTGGGGACATTGTCTTCATCTAGCAGCCTAGGCTTGAAGCTTGAGAATATTTTTCTGTAGTCCCTCATTAGATTGGGAAATCTGCTAATTTTCATTCCTAAATATATCTCCAATCTACCCCTACCCTGCACTTCTCTTACCACTCCTATATCCTGCCAAGGAAGGCAGGCATTACCCTGAAAGTACTTCTTGATTAATGGTGCCTAGCATTGTACTAGCTGGTGGAGCCGCCGATGTGCATAAGGTATCCATGTTGTCTGCTCCAATGGAATGTGCAGTCTAGCATGGAAAGTGCACATTAAACAAATAAATCTGTGGTAAATGTCCATTTCTGATCTTTCTGCTCATGGCTTCCCAGTTCCATTTTCAAAAATTGGGGTTTTAAAATTTCTGAATATTCTAGAGAGAGGACAATTTGTGTTATTTAAAAGTAATCAAAGTAAGTACTTTTTGTGCATGTGTGTCACTTTTCCCTGATTCTGAGATATAAAGATGGCAAAAAAGACTACTAAATGACATGTCAAGTATGGCAATTTAATTTTAATAAAATCAAGCTAGAATGGCTTCAGGGCTCATCGCCATCAATTGTTGTTTAAATGGGATTAAGTTGAATATTTTAGGCCCCCACACTAGACTTAATTAATCAGAATGTCCGGAGTAGGGCCTGGGCTATGCATTTTAAACAAGTATTCCATGAATTTTTTGTGCCCATTGACATTATGGAATTATTGAACCAATGTCAACTCATGAATAATCCCTGGATTTATAACACTGAGGCCAGAGGATGAGGAAGGTTTTATGGCTGGCTCACTGTCTGTTCTCTCCTTTTTCCGCTAGTAACTCCTGTGAATATTGTCTGTGAAGCTTCCATGGTGACTAAATATCTCCCTAGTGCCCAGTTCACAATCAGAGTAAAATGCAGGAAGCACTCACTATATGCCAGACGTACGGTGCTAAAGTCAGCCTTTCACGTGTTGTCATATTTAATCCTTAACACAACCTTAAGCTGGAGACACTGTTATCTTTCATTTGCAGATTAGATAAAAGATCGAACTTTAACTTCACATTTTACTACATTGCATGGAAGAGTGCTGGGGCTTCATTCCAGGGCTTTCAAATTACAAAGCTCAAATGTGAAACTACTTCTCTGAGAATTGACTATTATTCCCTCTCTGTGCCACCATGAAAATTTTCACATTCTTTTATTACAGAATAATGGCATTTAAATTGTTGATTCACATATCTGTTCTCCTTTCTTCGATTCCCCCAGCAATAGGATCAGTGTCTTCTTTATCCAAGTAAATGATAGCCCTAAGGTGCTACAGGGTCTATGGGTTAGAAGATACTCAATAAACTGTCCAACTGGTCATTCATTCATTCAATCTCAGTTGATTTAGAGTGGGTCAAAATGTAAATATTAAGTAAAAGTAAAATTTGGGTATATACATAATCGACAAAATTAAAAGATAAAACATATGAAAAGGTGTGCAACATCATTGATCATCAGAGAAATGCAAATCAAAACTACAATAAGATGTCATCTCACTCCAGTTAAAATGGCTTATATCCAAAAGACAGGGAATACAAAATACTGGTGAGGATGTGGAGAAAAGAGAACCCTTGTACACTGCTGGTGGGAATGTAAATTAGTACATTCACTAAAAAGAATAGTTTGGAGGTTCCTCAAAAAACTAAAAATTAGAGACATACTCATATCTTCAGCCATTAATATGTATGTATAATTAACTGATATTCAGACTTTTTTAAATAAGAAATTAATGGTAAATACTTTTTTTTCTTTTTTTTCTTTTTTTTTTTTTTGAGAGAGGATCTCACTCTGTCACTCAGGAGGGAGTGCAGTGGCATGATCATGGCTCATTGCAGCCTTGACCTCCCAGGACTCAGGTGATCCTCCCACCTGAGCCTCCTGAGTAGCTGGGACTACAGGTGCACCACTATGCCTGGCTAATTTTTGACTTTTGTAGAGAAAGGGTTTCACCATATTGCCCAGACTGGTCTCAAACACCTGGGCTCAAACAATCCGCCCATTTCAGCCTCCCAAAATGCTAGGATTACAGGCATAAGCCACTGCATGTGGCCTAATGGTAAAGAATCTAATTGACAATTACAAAAAACTATAAAGACGCTTTCTGAGAACCCAAAGACATCAAAAGTGTGTAACAATTCAAAAGTGAAGCAAATACTTTTCAACAATTTTATCTCACGTAAACTGCAAATTATATAATTTGAAATCTCTTATCTTTCTTCACAGGAAGAAATAAAAATGTGTATTTTGCTTCCCTTATCATTATGCACTTTTACTTATTTTATAATGTACTAATTCTGTTCATAGGTGTGAATATTAAAATCTAATTTATACATCAGGCAACAAGGCACAGTAGTATTATCTCATTCTTTTAGGCACATGTAGTTAAGTAACACATTTCTTGTTAGAAACACATAATGGAAACAAAACCCCATAAACTGACACAAGTCTATTTTAATCTTAGAATTTGAGTTCTTTAAAAAACAATAAAAATTCCTTCATATGTATATTAAGCCATTTAATTGAAAGAGTGAAGTAATTTTCTGATATTCACATTATTATTGAAGAATATAAGTAGGGTTTCCATAATGCATACTAATAGAAGTTAATTAAATGATCAGGGTCTGGTTGTCTGAATTGGCATTCAAGCGTTTATTGAATTGTAGCTCATGTTCTTCCTGAGGATATTAAGAGCAGCAGCAGAAGCCTGCTTAAGGACTTTCCCTGGGCTTTGACTTGCTAAGACATATTCTAGAGTATCTTCAGCCTACTGACTCCTTGTTGTAGAGACATTATATATCAGCAGCTTGACTAATTGGTCTAACATTCTTGAGGTCACCCAGGGCTACTGGTCAGAATTCAAAACTTTTTATGTCCTTGTCACAAAGTCGATCATCATAACTGCATTATGGAAAGTGTGGGCCAACAGACTATAAGCCAAACACAGCTTAATTCAATAAACATTTATGGAGTTGCTGATAATTTTCTTATATCATTTATTTTATTTAATATTTCTGTGCTCATTCAATTTACAAAATGCTGAGACCCAGAGGCTAAACAAACTACTCAAAGTCACAGTTAGTGAGTGGAAAATCTGAGATTCGAACACAGATCCTCAAATGTGAAACCTGGGATTCTTTCTGCTATGTGTGAGTAGGTTCCTTTGAAAATATCCTCAGGTTACTCAGGCTCTTATTAGCTTCAAGAGACAAAAAACCCCACAACACTTTACCTGACTTAAGCATAGAAGAATTAATTGATTGAGAGGACTCAGGGGTAGAAAATGTCTCCAGGCCTTGGCCAAGATGGGAAAGGAAATTGGGAGCTGAGGTGACTCATTGTTTATAGTCTATTTCCAAATATCTCATCTCTGCTTCTTACTTTAGTTTCATAATTTGCTGCCTTACAAAAGGGCTTTCTACACCAATTTGTAAGTAGTGACTATTCCAGCTTTTGTGTGCGTGCATGTGTGTGTGTGTGTGTGTGTGTGTGTGTTGTGTAATAGGGCAAGAGAGGAGAGAAAAAGAGATTGGGTTGAGGGGAGAGGGTGACAGGGTCACACATCTGTATCTCACTCAGGGAACTATGGAAAGATACACTTTGAGAAAAGTCCATGGGCAGCTCTATCAGAAGGAGATCAGAGGAGGGACAGGGAGGACATAATTAATAGAAATAATCTGCATTATTTATGCAAAGCCTTTCTTGTACAGCACTGTTAAACACTGATAGTTAACCCCCTGGTTCTTCCACTTGATTAGGAGCCATTTTATGAATCTTAATTGGTTTCTTTATTTCAATATAGTTATATATATACATATATGTATATACGTGCACATGTATTTATATACACTAATATCTCCACCTCTATATAATTATATTTCAAATATGCAAATGTATGTAATTTTATTTACACAGGCATTTTATTTCCATTAATTAACTAGGAGTCTCCTTCATCAAAGAGATATTTTGATGCTTCTCGTAGAAACACACAGTGGGAAAACATTGCCTTATTGTCATTTGTAAAGTAATTACTTATGTTTATGCAACCATCACTTGGTTAATATTAGCAGGGAGAACAAGGTAGTGTGAGAAATAAGAAATGGTGCTTCTGTGAGTAGAACTTGCTTAGCTATGGTTTTCCAGCTCCTCTGATATGGTACAGTATTCTGTGTAAATATCTTTAGCAGCAAGCATGGGTGAGTGGTCTTCCGAAGAATCATCGCACAAATAAGCATTTGTGTACAAGAGGACTCTTGGGGGAAGCATCCTACTTATTTCAACTTAATATTATGTGAGATCTCTAAACATTTCTTCAGTTACAGAATCACGGCACTTTTGGAAAAAGGCCAAACGTGCAAATGTCAAACTGATAATTACCTTCCCTTTATGTGGTAAAAGGAATATAGAAACTGTGGAAGTCATATCATTAAAAGGTAATATTGAGTACCTTCATAAAAATCATCCTGGTTAAAAATAATTCAAAACTTTGTCTCTTACAGTTTATTATTCAGCTCCCTCACCCCAATAAGTCAACCCACTAGGCACGTGGCTAAAGTGCCAGACTTATAAATACTTGAAGTTTTTGCATGTTGTTTGTGCTTTGTGAGATTGTAGAAAGTAACAGTAATATGTGGATTTTGGGAAAAATTCTATACCCAAAATAAGGCAGTAGAAGTGTAGTCCTGATTTCAAGGGGAGAATGAGAAAGATGGGGACTACATCTAGCTTCCGCACTCCTATTGATTAGTGCTGTGACTTTGGGCGCATCTCTACATGCTTCATTTTCCTCACTGAGACACTGGGCTGGAATAGACAGTATTAGAAGTTCCCTTAGTGTGATGTCTTCATACATAATATCTTAGAAGTATGATAGTCATATTTCTTAAAAAATAGTACATTTTGAAAAGAGATGCTGATCATTGTCGAAGGTGAGTGATGGGTAAATAGGTTTGTTATACTACTGTCTTCACTTTTGTGAATAAAAATGTTCAGAGAAACAGGGAAAGAGAAACATAGCTGCAGAGAATCGTTACAATAATACGGGAATGGTAAAAGAGTAGATTGAACTTCCTTGCATCTTCCATCCTAAAAAACATGATATGTTAGTTTATTCTAAGAAGTTACTGCAACATAAAATGTGATATAAACAGTAGAACATAGTAGGAAATGGGAACAGAGAAGTCGGAAAAATTTCCAAGGCCCCTTGGGTCATTTTGGTTGAAATGCTTTATCATTTTGTTATGAATGTCATATAAGACATATTCATAGTCAAGTTTAATGAATATACATTTAATGAATATACATTACAAGTTTCATGAATATAATTAATGAATATACATTACAGAGATAAATGTTTCATGAATTCACCATCATTTTGGATCATGCATTATTGCTCTTTAAAGTCATTAGTTTGGAAAAGTGAGATTTGATTATAATTTGTGACTTGCTAGCATGCCCTAACTGGGCAAAAAAAGAAGTGACCTGGATAAGGGCCAAATTTCAGAGCAAAATTTATAAATACAATGTGGCTGATCCATAAAGTATATAGAACACAGGAGACAATCTGCAATTAACTGTAAAAGTTTGTCCATGGAAATGGCAGTGTATTAACCCAAGGCTTGAGCTGTAACATTAGAGCTTGCACATATTCTAAACTCACTTTCTGCACAGCTTGGTTTCTTCTAGAGATTAGTGCAATTATTTATCTAAACAAATGTTTATTAAGAAGACAACATGCTGTTCCTGAGCTGTGCACATAGTCACTCGGGGACCTTTAAAGTCCAGGATTATTATACACTGCCATTCAAAACTGGATAGAGCCCTTTTACCCTGGGGCCACAATTGGACATTGAATCTCACGTGAAAGGACAGAACCAACCTCACTGGAAACCAGAATAAAGAGGTGATCTTCCTTTTACCAAAAACTTTAGAATCCTAAAATGACCTTTATATTTTTAAATATACTCCGCACATTCACTGCCAACGGCCAAGCTTTTGGAAATACTGTCTATACTTGTTTCCTCACCAGACTCTCGCTCCTCAACCCACCAAATCCTGCTTCTGCCTCTGCCACTTTGCATAGGTCACCCTCTCCAAGTCACCAGTGACCTTCTTGTTATTAAACTTACTTTTACATTTCTTTGTTACTTGACTTTGAGGCAGAAATTGATGTTGTTGAGTATTCTCCTCTTTAGGGAATGTTCTTTTCTTTCTCTGCTTTTCTTTTTCTGCTTCTTGGCAATTTAAATTATGTTATCTTAGATTTCTTTGTAGATGGCTCTTTATAGTTTCCATAGGCATTTCTCAAGATTTAGAATGAAGCTTTCTTCTCTGCTTATTCTATATATTTGTGTGGGTAATAGATAGCACCATTCCTGAAGTCTCAGTCATTATCCAGAAATTGATTTACAAATCTTCATGTTCTTGTCAGATCTACCTATGAGCTTTGAGGAAATACATCAAACTCTGTATTGGATAGTATAACGTTGGTGATTCTCAGACACCTCAAATTCGGCATGTTCAAAACGACAAACCTCATCTCACTCCCTGTGAAACCCAAACTGTTGCTCCTCCAGTATTCTTGATCTTAGGGAATGGCATCTTCACCTGCCTGGTACTTCATCCTAGACTCTTTCCTCTTCTTAACATTCTATTTTCAGACAAATACCAAGATATTGGACACATCTCTTGATTCTTTCCACCTCTTTCTATTCAGTAAAGGACACTATAGGAGTCTGTTTTTGTACAGACTTCTATTATCTCTTTCCTAGATTGTTGTAATAGCCTCTTCTCTTAAGTTGTATCTATACAGTCTCGTTACCTAGTTCTCATCCGATCTGGTTCCCACAATTCAGAGTGGTCCTTCTATAATGCATAACTAACCATAGTGTTTCTCTCATAAAAATAAAACTGCTTTCCATTTCTATTAAGATAAGGTCATGATACTTCTTTATTCTGCTTTAAATGTTTGCATAATCTGGCCCCATACCTTGCTATCCAGCCTCATCTCTTATGACTCCCCTTTGTACTTGAGGCCCTGCCTTGTAGAAATTCTTTCAGTTCTCCCAACACAGTATGCATCTTCTTGCCTTCAGATTTTAGAATATCCCTCTGCTAGAATACATACATATATAGATAAGTACATAAAATCTCCTCTGCCAGGAACATTCCCCTCCTACTCCTTGACTTTTAATTGGCTTACTTCTATTTAACTTTCAGAAATCCCTGTGTCTTTGTTCTCTTAGAGGCATTCCCGATCATCTAAATTAGGTGAAGTTAGGAAACCATTGTAACTTGTATATCCAGGATGACAACACTTCTTATAATTGTTTAATTTCCTTTTATATGTCTGGGGTGAAGGGAGAAAGATCCTGCATGCTCTCTAAGGTAGAAATTATGCTTATTTTGCTTATGATTGTACCCCTGCTGATGCTTGGCAAAGTGCCTGACACTGTTTTTCAGCTCATCCTTGCTGAGTAACTAAATGCAGAGAGAAAATAAAATGTAATATTTGTCATATACTCCCAGTACCATTTGAGAGAAATAGTGGGCAAGCTATTTCAATATAGTACCAAAGGACACCTTGGCACCTAAATTTTAATTGCAAATAGAGTAGATGCTATACCAGTGAATTTGGGGAGAGCTATAGAGAGCCCTTTATGTGTTTGTGTCTTCCATAGTCCCTAGGATATGACTCTGCATATAATGGGCAATCAATAAATAATTCTTGGATTAATGTTTGAATGACTTTTATTTGACTAAAGGAAGAAATTAAGCTCAATAAGCACTGCTGATTTTTTTTTTCTCTTTACTGAATGCAGATATAAGATTAAGGGGAGATATAGGAGATTTCAGGCTAAGAATAATCTTTGGGCTAATTCCTCTTTTAGCTTAATTTATTTTAATTTATCAAACTGCTTTTATTCTGTTTTTCTTTCCTAGGAGTTCCTCACTTATATCAGAAAATACTGTTAGTACCTAGCTATTTCAACAAAGAATAAGATTTAATATAATTTATATGACCTACACCTCATCTAAAGATAGCAATACTGGAGATATCCAACCAGGAAGGAGCAATTTTTGCTTGATAGTTCCAACAAAAATTGTTTGATTTCCATTTCAATAATGAAAATATTGATAATGGCCTGTTTATGAGATTGCATAACACTTTTGATAAAAGTAAAATTAACCTTATGGAATAATTCTTACAGATATTTTAAATGATTCCTTTTTGTGATAAGACACTAAATATACAAATGAAAAAAGGCCATGGCAATTGTTTACAAGTTGCTGGCAGGAAGATGAGTGTGCACACAAACATGGCAGCAGAATTTCTAGAATGTGGTTGAGTACCATGTACAGTGAGGACAGAAAAAAGTTCCTTGAGTTTGCCAGTCTTCACAGAGGACATAATTTGATTGCTAAGCAGAATTTTGCTAAGAGAAGTGAGGAAGGGTGATAGAAGCAAAGAGCATGGAAAAATTAGGGAACTGTTAGAGAACAAAGTGTGAGAAAAGACTATGAGAAAGGAGAAAGAGACAAGAGAAAACCATAAGGTGAATCTGGGTAGCAAAGTAAGCACGGATCAGAGAATCAAGGCTTTGCAGATTATTTCTTATAGAATTTTGCTTTTTATCCTGAAGGTGAAATGGAATCCATTGAATAATTTTGATCAGGGGAATAATATTTATTGAGTGCTGACTATACTCAAATTACTGTGAATTTACCTGTTAACCAAATAGTGAACTCTGTGAGTAAGTGTTTATGCACACTTCTTTAAAGACGTTCCTTCTCATTGAGTTTAAAGGCCTTATTACTAGGAGTTTACATATATATGTGACAGATGAATCTGAGAATATTACTTAAAAGATGAGGTTTGCACAGTTTTGTTGCAGTGAATTTAACTGTTTCAAACTGTGAATTCTGTAATGAAGTGTTTAAACGTTCTTCAAAGATGTCACCATATGATGGGATCTTTACACCATTGTTTTATGGGTTAACACCAATAACTAATCGTAAAATACAGATCCTGTTGTCACTCTCATTGTGCAGATGAGGAAACTGAGGTACAGAAAGGTAAAGAAACAAATTACACTTCTAAAAAGTTGTAGAACCCGGTTTCAGTTCAGTAATTTGACACCAGAGTGGCTCTCTTGATTAAACCTTCTGCTATACTGTCTTTATGTTTGATAGAAACATGACATAACTGAGAAGAGAGAGTAGGAAGAAGAAATTGGAGTGAGGAAAATGCCTAAGCAGGGCACAGAAACAAGATCAGACAATGGGAACACTGTGGAAAACAGATGAGGATTGGATTGATTGGCTGTCAATCATAAAAAGAAAGAAAGGAATCTAGGATAATTTTTGAATTTCTGACTTAGCAGCCATTTGGAGAGTGGTTCATTTTATAGCAACAAAGAGGGTATAGGGAGGGGTAGGTTGAAGGAATAGTGGCGGCAGGGAATGATGCATTCATCTAGTGCATGTGGAGGTGCAGATGCCTGTGGGGTTCCAGTGGGACTTCTTGAGAAGGCCCTGCATGAGGACTGGAGGCCAGGTGGAATTTGGTGTAGTAGTGAAGAAAACATGTAGAATTAAATCCAGAACCCCTAATCATGGCAACAAGGCCCTACATAGTGTAACCCTGGCCACTCTCACCAACCTCACTCCCCTCTTGCTTCCAGTACTCTGGTCTCTCTGGTATTCCTTCTGTCCTTCAACACACCAAGCTTGCTCCTCCCCCAGAGCCTTTACACTTGTTGTTCTGTCACATAGAATGTTCTGACCGTTACCACCCTACCTCTTTTCATTCAGATCTCAGTTTGAGAAGGCTTCACTGACCACCGAATGTAAACCAGACCCCTTAGTTACTGTCAACATTATGACTTTTTTCATAGCACATGAAACCATCTTAAGTCATTTTCTCTATTTGTTTATTTGTTTTTTGTTTCCTCTTCCAGAGTATATGCTCACTGGAAACACTGGCCTTGTCTTTTTGACCATTGTATCTTCAGGGTGTAGGCAGGAATGCAAACAACATAGTTGTATAACACATATTTGTTAAATGAATTAATGAAGATACAAATATGTATTTGAAGTCATTATCTCTTAGATGGGAGTTGAGGTCATGGCATTAATTAGAATGAATTAGAGAAGTGTGCAACTAGAGTGATCAGGGAAAGAGAAGAATGCCTTGACAACACTATTATTCTCTTCATATCCTCTTTAAGAATAAATGGTAATCTTTTCAACTGAAATTACAGGTGAACTAATTCTATAAATATTCACATTCAGTTAAAAATGGTTTCTTTTTCATTTGAAATTTATATCTACTTATGCTTAAATAAAATATATTTGGTCTAAATTGTATGGAAAATCTCTTTTACGTTTCTGCCTATATAGAAACATACTAGCAAAAGTATTTTAATAAATCCAAAGTCCAACCATTGTTAGAAATTAACAACTAAACAAATAACCAAAATAAAATGTATCAAACTTGGTCTTTCAAAAATATAAGAAAACACAGAAATGGTAATAAGAACTAGTTTTTTTATACAGCAACTCAACATGAGGCCTGCTAATATAAAATTTTTCTCAGATATTATAAACTGTCCATACCAATAAAAAGTTCTAAACTAATGAGAAAAAGTGAGTAGACAGGCATAATTTGCTTAAAGTTACTTGCTTGTAGAGGAATAAAGGTCTGCATAATTAATGTGGTGAAGTTAATAATCACAAGACCCTAAATGGGAGAATACTGTTATCTTGCTTTTATTGTTACTGTTGTTACACTGTTATACCAGTATACTGTTACATTTCCTTTTACCATTGGCAAAACACCTTAATGTCTTTAGGTCTCAGAATCTTTATCTGTGGAATAAGAGGAGTCAAACAGATATTTGAAAGGTACTTTTTGGGTTCTCTCTGTATGCTCTTAAAATCTATGCACTGTTTTTACTACATACATCCTGTCCACAGGTAATCAGGAAATTTAAGTAACTGACCACAAGGGGGAGAACTTTAATTCTGCATTAAATTATTTAATACAATATGAAATGATTTGAAAGTACTTGGCTATGTGAGGTTGGTGATAGGCTGCTTCATTTCCACTTCCTTGTGGAAGTTGGGGCATTCTACTGATAGCGATAGGTTTAACTTAATTGAAATGTGGTTTTGTGTTTGTAGAGTTATGATACAGTCACTGGATGTCAAATTCTATTTGTATTAAGCAATAATGCTCCATGAAGGGATCCAGATGCCTTTTTTATTAAATTTATGATAGTAGAATGTTAGAATTCACCCTGGAAGAGTTTTTCCTTTCAAGTAATATTATTTAAGTTATTCTGCAAGAAATCTATTACCTTCTTGAATGTCAACTCTGAAACAAGCATAGGATTATCAACGGGGCAGTCTGTACTCAAGTATTCACATAAAAAGAAAAGAATTAGAATGGTGCTGGCTACATCATTTGAATGTTATGTGATCATTGGCTTTATATATATGTTTGCTGTTATATGAATATTAAATATTATATGTTCACACTGTTAAATATTCATTTTTCTGTGGGTTAAGTTATGTACTCTTATTTAAAATTTTATTTTAAGGCAACTATAGCTTTCTTTATTTTTAAAATATTTTATTTGAAGTTCCGGGTACATGTGCAGGACGTGCAGATTTTTTACGTAGGTAAATGTATGCCATGGTGGTTTGCTGCACCTGTCTTCCCATCCCTTAGGTATCAAGCCCCACGTGCATTAGCTATTTACCCTGATGCTCTCCCTCCCCTTGCACCCCTGACAGGCCCCAGTGGGTGTTGTTTCCCTCCTTGTGTCTATGTGTTCTCAATGTTCAGCTCCCATTTATAAGTGAGAACATGAGGTATTTGGTTTTCTGTTCCTGCATTAGTCTGCTAAGGATAATGCCCTCCCTTCTCCATCCATGTCCCTGCAAAGGACATGATCTTGTTCCTTTTTCTGTATAGTATATATTCATAGTATTCCATATCACATATCACATATACATATATCACATTTTCTTTATCCAGTCTATCACTGATGGGCATTTGAGTTGATTCCATGTCTTTGCTATTGTGAATAGGGCTGCAATGAACATATGCGTCCATGTATCTTCATTCTATTATAACTTTCATTGAGTTAAGAATTACCTTATCAGTCATACTAAGGCTTAAAAGTTCACATTTTTGGATTTCATTAAGCTAAATTTGTAAGGTATAAATGTAAGATTTCTGGATTTTATCAAATGTACCCAAACATACATAGCTAAATGAGTCCAATTTAAAGACATTATATCAGTGACCTATATAAGTATCTCAATAACTCATTTGTTACTGAAAACAATTTGTACTTCCCCTTAGAAGCATTGTCACACTCTTTTTAATATGTTCAGTGACAGCAGATCTGTCTTTGAGAGTGAGTATAAATTAAAACAAATTCTATCAATGGAGATCAAATCTTAAAGTTACTAATTAAGTTGGAGTATAACAATAATTTGGAGATCAAAAATTAGATATAATTAAAATATTTAAGCTCCCTTTGATTTATAAACCTCCTTTATTCAACTGCCAAAGGGTCCCAAAATGTTTTCAGCAATGGTGTTGCTACCTGGACAAATATAAATCTTCCTGAAGTGACTCCTATACGGGGTAAATTTATTTGAATACATTCATTCTGATGTGTTCACAAAAATGAACAAATAACTAAATAACTGAAATTGTTTCTAGTCACACTGTGTTTATTTTCCAGTTATTTTCATAGTGAGCCTTCATGAATTCTTTAAAATTACGATATACTAAGTAAATCAGCAATTTCATCATTGAGAGATATTCTGTAACTTCTTCCAAAAATGATTAAGATTGTTAACAATTCTCTTTTTGGCTTAGTGAATTAGGTTTCTATTGGTATTCTCACACCAAAAAGTATTATAGACCCATAAAAAATCTATGCCAGGCAGTGTGTTGAATATACCTCTTATTGCTACTTGTACATCCAGTGACTAGCACGGTGATTGGCCTACTAGTACATTTTTACCAGTAGCTATCCCATAAATTTTGGTACATAAATTAATGAATAATAAGTGATACAAAGAGCTTATATACATATATATCATTTTTCCCATTACATATGTATTATTTTTCCACAGTGCTGCATAATCATTCACCCAAACCTTAGTGGTTAAATAAACAATAATCACTAATGTTCACAGAACTCCGATTTGGGCAGGACTCAGTGGAAACAGCTCATTTCTTCTCCACACAATGTCAACTGAGCTGGCTTCCCAGGTTTACTGGAAGCCTGGGGTCTGGGGTCACCTGAAGTCTCACTCACTCACATGTCTAGTGGATGATAGGGGCTGTTGGCTGCGACCTTAGCTGGGGATGTTGTCTGAAATTGCTGGATTGCTCACAGCATAGTGTTTGAATTCCAGGAGCTAGCATTCAAGTGAGCAAGGCAAAGTGCACATTTTTATGACCTAGCTTTCGAGATCATACGGAATAACTTCTTTTGTATTTTATCGGTTAAGGCAGTCACAGAAGAGGTCTGCCTGCATTCAAGGGGAGAGAGTTAGAAGCCACTACACAATAGGAGGAATATCAAGCTCATGTTGTAAGAAAGGCATGTGGGATTGGATATATTGCAGTAACCATTTCTGGAAAATACAATATGCCATATTTTCTGATTTATAAATATATAATTTTTATCCAAAACTCAAACTTCTATTCACTAGATAACTTTAGAAAATAATATTCCCAAACAAAATTCACCCTGCTAAAGGAATTCTATCTGATCCAATAAACATTTATTATCCATTATTCTCTTACATATGCTCGTCTTCTCTCCCAAACCACTTTCACATTCATGCTAATTCTGGACCAAGGATTGTATCTTTGTTGAACGTTTTCTCTATTCCTTTTTTGCTGGGAAAATATTTACTTACGTTTCCAGTCAGTTTATCACTAATCATTTACTATTGACGTGCCCCTGTGTCTTTTTCACAGTTCAAAGAATAGACAGCATAATGCTGTTTAATATTAGGTGTTTTTTTCTAAATCGATATAAATTTTGAAAGCTATATACTCTTTCTTAGCTAGAAGAATTCTCATTTTATCTTAAACAGTTTTTTCTGTTACTAACTTGAAAGAAACTTCAGTTAAAACTGAAAAATACCATTCTAATTAATGAAGTATTACAAAATTTGGAAAATAGAATAGTCTTTCCTAAAATCTGATTCTGTTATGTAACAATGATGCATATCATTTTTGTTTATTATATACATTTTGTTTGTTACATACAATTTGGTCAGTATTTTCATATGCAGAACAAAATTTTCCTCAAATGAAAAATTGAGGTGCATGCTGAGATTGGTTTGTCCTCAAAGAAGCTAAAAATGAAAAAAAAAAAAAAACTATAATGATAAGTATTTTCTCCATTAACTCCAAAGTTGGTTTCGTAAGATATTTTGGTGATTTGGGACAAATATCACTGCAGTTTTCAAAATATTGATGTCAATTAATTGTTTAAACAAGCTAAAAACTTTTAAACAATGCAAAAAATATTCATCTGGATAAAAGAGGGGATCAACTTGAAATTGGTCACATAGAAATTATATATAATTAGTTGCTTTCTAGAAAGTGAATTGAGAAAATAACCAGATTGTTTATTTTACATAAAATCATTTAGAAGTAAGTTTTAATAGTGGGCAGATAATGTTTTCTGTGTACCCTGCCATATTCCTCAGTGCCTGGCAAATGTTTGTAACATAGAGGGATGTTCAATAAATGATGTTGCATGGAGTAGCACAATGCCACCTGATAATGTATTTTCATTTCATTCCAAATAGCTATTGTTTTCTGTAGCTTTATAATGGTCTCAATATTCTTGATTATATAGGCCAGAATATGTGGGCTTTGGAAATATTTTCAATAATTAGATTTTGTTTTCTGAATGCAGGAATTATACAGTGATTATTCCTTTACTTGTGCTCTCAAAGCCCTTCCTATATACTGCTACTATAATGATATATTATATTACATTATATGTCATATCATAACTACTTCTACATGTACTTGCCTTGGTTGCAAGCAACTCAAGGGTGGGATTTTTCTCCTCGATTTTGTACCCTCAGAACACTGTACTTCTGCTATGTAGTAGTGACTGTTTTTTTTTTTTGTTTTTTTTTTTTTTTTTTTTTTTTTTTTTTGAGACGGAGTCTCGCTCTGTCGCCCAGGCTGGAGTGCCGTGGCGCGATCTCGGCTCACTGCAAGCTCCGCCTCCCGGGTTCACGCCATTCTCCTGCCTCAGCCTCCCGAGTAGCTGGGACTACAGGCGCCCGCTACCACGCCCGGCTAATTTTTTCTATTTTTAGTAGAGACGGGGTTTCACCGTGTTAGCCAGGATGGTCTCGATCTCCTGACCTCGTGATCCGCCCGCCTCGGCCTCCCAAAGTGCTGGGATTACAGGCGTGAGCCACCGCGCCCGGCCAGTAGTGACTGTTTATTAACTCTTGAGGGATTGGATGATAATCTGAATTCCGTTTGTCTTTTTTCAGCCATACTTTTTTTTGAAAAGTGTCAATTCATGAAAATGATGTTAATATTTGAGAGCTTACGATAAACTTATTAAACCCATCTACCTAGTAAAATAATGTATTGAACTTAATACCACAACAAATAGATACATTTTAAAGTTTAGCTCTACATACTCTGTAAAGATTAATATATTACCCCTGTGTATATTGCAATGTTCTGTTTCTTTTAAAAGAGACCAGTAACTTTAAAAATGTTTTCTTTTTTATTTAAGTAGCATAAACTCCTTAAGAGACATGGGCACATTATCCCTCTCAATCCTAGAAACGTGAAGGAGCAGGCCATACCACCTCAGAATCCAGAGTGATGTGTATGGGTCTATTATACATGTTTATAAATGTTGCCGGGTCCATGAATTCTTCGGATTTGCACAAGTACTTTATGATTTGTTCTGGGAGGAGTAGGTCAGGTGCAACTTGGTGTAAGTTATCGCCTGGTCCTTTAGTGCCTACTTTCATAGTCTTGCAAAGGTAGAGTGACAGTTTATGAGTTTGTGTGAGAAAATCTGTGATGACCTCTTTTAGGGACTGTGACTGTGTCACATCATCGAGATACATAACTGGAACTTTTATCACTGAAACATGCCATTGCATAAAAAGCCTCATTGGAATGTTATGAGAAATGACTATAATTTTCATTTGTTGAATAAAAAATACTGTTTCATCTTTGTCATGGCCAATATAATCTAAAAGAACTTGGTAGAGAGTGTCGCTGGAGGACTCGAGGATATGCAGAATGGAAGTGGGATAGATGAGCAGCAATCCTGTCACTGCTTCTCCTAGGTGATGTTTCAAAACTGACTGAAACATTTGTTCATAGTAGTCAGCAACATCTTTTCTTTCTACATTTGCTTGTATCTTGGCCACTAGAAACATCCTATGAAGAAGGAATTTCTTTAGGTGTAGTCGTTGTTTCTCTTCTTGAAAGTGCAGGTAATTGCTACGTGGGACTCGGAGAAAAAGAAGAGGTTCCAGTGGCAAAGGCCTTTTGCTGCCCTTCTGGTTATGGACCGAAAAGGACATGAGGAGTCTTATTTATTTTTCCAGATGATTCCAGTTTTTAGCTTATCATAATATTTATGCTGCCAGGGTACCTCTTTACTGATGAACTCGTGTTTTTATTTCTTCTGACAAAAAAAAAGAGTAAACCACAGTTTGTCAAATGTTACTAAATAGTAAAATCCCAATCTTTTGCCAGTTTTATCAGGAAACAATGTATTTGAAATGAAAGACAATGTTAAAACAATACTCAAACTATAGACTTTTTAAAAAGTTTACAACGAAAGAGTTAAATCATATCCTAGGAAAAAACTTTGTAAATGTCGTGTAATGGTGATTACAGATTGTCCTTTATAAGCCAAATTTTTTAAAAATGGTATTTTATGGTAATTCTTCCAGTTTCTTTTACAAATCTAACTGATCTATAACTTTTAAAAAAAATCCAAGGCTTTTAAAGTCCTAATTAGCTTATGTAACCTTTAGTCATGTCACTAATAGTCAATAATGTTCCTTGAATAATAACAGTAAACATTTCAAGGGAAAAGTTTTGGTTCTTTGTTTTTTCTCCTATCGACGAATCTCAGAAATGATTCATTTCTCCCCCCTTTATTTGTTTTCTTGTTGTTTTTGTTGTTGTAAGGGCTACATGAAAGTATTCTGCTACTTTAACTTACTCTGCTTACAAATCACCTCAATTTTTTTTTCCAGGTCAACTTACCATTTTTCTTTTTTTTCCTGTGCTTCTGTCACGTACCTGTCCTCGAGGCCCTACTTGTCCTCCATCAGGCTCCCAACTGCCAGTCCTCTGGTGTTCTCAGCTGTCCTGTGTTCTGCCTTCCCTCGGGCATACGTGAGTCAGAATGTCAGCACCATTAAAGGACCAGAGCGCCAAGTTTCTTAATACGGGTATCTCGACAAACACTTCAAAGTCACTGCAGAGGAAGTGTGAATGGCTTATTCCTGAATGGTTTATTTTTAGTCAGGTGCATTTGTAAGTCAGACAGATGGTGAGAATCTGGACATCTTTTTCCTTTCTTTTTTTCCTTTTGATAAATAAAAAGTATGGTTGTAGAACTCCTCTGTTCTACTTAGACACTAACTAAAGACTTCAGGAACACATATCTGAATCTATGTAATGGTGAATATATGATGAGAAAGTTCTATAGTAAGATTTGGCTTACTTAACTTAATGTGATTTTAAGAGATGCACCTCTTAAAATTGTGTCTTAAGAGATGCATCTCTTAAAATTGCATCCACATGAGTTCTAAACAGTAATTTTAAAACAAGTTTAAAAAACGTTTATTCAATTTTTAACAATTAAACCTAAGAATAATTTTTTCCCTGAGTTCTGTATTATCCAAACTAATGATCTAATTTTAATGATAATACAATGATAAATTATCCAAGTAAATGAAGGCAGAGAGGTGACTTAATAATTAATTAATTGTGTAATACATAAAAATGGACTATTCTTCCTCATTGTGATTCACTTTATCACTCCCTGAAGCAATACAATCTTTCCGAAGATGTAAACCATGGTGCCAAACCATGTCATTGCCCAGTCTAGTTATTATCTCACTCTCATTCTTCTTACAGCTTTGTTGGAAGAAAGTGTCCATGTTGACCAGAGCCTTCATTATGGCCTTCTCTCCTCTCCTGGTTTCTATGATACTGCACTTTCTTGGATTTCTTTCTAAATCTCTGTATGAGGCCTTGCCCGGCAATACCTTCTCACATCCAACTCTGGAAAATACTGAGGCTCTGCGCTCATGATGTGGTTGGCTCTGTCGCTCTACTTCTTTGCCCAGTTAGCTCAGCACCATCTATATGTCTCTTTTGTGAGGGCAGGTAAGTGGTCCTTAAAGCCACTTTTGCCACTAGATTGCACGTTTGAAATTGGAAATTGATCATGGGGCTTTCCTTCTGAGCTTACCTGTGGACTAAAAATATTTTTCAATCTGAGGCTCAAGGTAGACACAACTAGTTAATTGGGGTTGAGAAAGAAGAAAAAACTGAGCTCCCATTCTAGATTATTTTTGCACAGAAAATTCTCAAATTATTATCTCCAGTCACTTATTCACAACTCTTCTCTCCTTGGATGTAACTCTGTCTTTTCAAATTTGAAATGAAAACATTTAAACAATTATTTTCCTTATTAAACATGTTTCCCTTTACAAATACCCCACTTGTGTCTAAATTAACATGTTTTTTCCTCTCAGTTCCCAGGCCAAAATCCTTGGTATTATTTGTTCATGTTTCATCCAAGTTATATACTCCAACTCTATTCTTTTTACTAAGTCTTTTTACTCACTTTAATATGCCTTAAGGGTTCTTGATTTACACTACCTCTTTCATAGTCCTACTTCTTTATTTGGATTATAATAAGGGTCTCTACCCACAGTATTTCTAGATTTCTCCACCCCACAAATTCAGCTAAGAGTGTGAAACCATAAGCCCTTTGATACATCTACTTTATAAAGTTAAAAAGATTCTCATTTTACAAAGTCCTCCCTGCTTTCTTCCCCTCCATAGAATGCTGGGAGGCAAAGCCTCTGCCTTCACCACATCCAGAGTGACTTCTGGTATTTATTTCCAATTTCCAGTCATGGATTAAACCAGAGAGAACATGGGGACATGCAGTGGTGTGATTTCTTACCTAACACAGCTACTGATCAAAGTCAGCAGGAGAATTTATGCGGTACTGCTACCCAGGAGCCCCTTTTCAGTGCACAAACTCAAACTAGTCTTTTATACACAGGTGAGATTCTTCCTCTTCATGAAACTGTTACTTACTGACAGCCCAATTTCTTCCCTAACATGGCCGAGAACTATCCCTCAAGATAAGGCTAACCCCAGGATGTACTGTTCCACCTCAACTTTCTGTTGACTTCATTTACATATTTTTATTATAATTATGTTCTCAAAATATAAAGAATTGCCACAGCAAATGAGAGTGATGTACTATCAAGTTTTGAACAAGATTGTTGTCAGATTCCCACTATCTTCTTGGATTCCCTGAATCTCAGAATAAATAATAAAAACGATTTCATAGTTCTGCTTGTTTTATCTTCTGGCTTTGCTCATTCTCCTCCAGGTCTAGTTTTTGTGCACTGCTTTTTCCAAATCTCTTTTTTAAGATTTCTATTTCCATGGGTATCAGAACCTTGATGGCTTCCCGCTTCTTCTAAATCATAGCTCCCCACTCTGATCAATACTTCCAACACAATATCTCTCTGATAATCACATGTGTCTTTCTACCTTTTACTCCTATCAAAAGAAGCTTAGTGGTCATCTTTTCTCACCATGTGTGCTTTTTGTTTTCCTTTTATTTCATATATCTAGATTCCTCCAATATAAACCTAATAGAAGAATGATATTTCATCATGATAAACATATAAACTCTTTAGAAAATCAACTAAGCTCTCCTTTCTTCAAAAGAGTGATAATATCTTAACAAAGCCTAATTGTTGTTATCTTGAAAAACATATGAACTATCATTTCTGTAAGTCAAAAAAGGCAAGTAGAGACAATGTTGCATGGTTCAAACTAATACATTCAGAAGCAATAGTTTTTAATCTCCATGGATGGTTTGACATCTTTATTCCATTTTCCCAATGTAATTTTTCCATTTTCAAATTATTTTTTTGCTGTTGGGTTGCTTCCTAAAAATTTTAGCTTCATTGTCACATGGCTATCTGAAAGGTTTAAAGGCAACTTGTTTTCTTATCATTCATCAATCACACTCTGAACTGTCAAGAGTAAGTTCTGACTAGATAGAAATAGAAGCAACATGCAATTCAGACAGTTTTTGATTCATTGTCATGTGTAATTAGAATTGTACACTCTCTGCTCAATGGACATTCAGCTTTAAGTGCCCAGGTGCCACAATCCTTATGTGCCATCTATTAAGGGCAAGTTATTTACCTTCAGATGGTGACTCAAGATAACTCTTCTATCTGTCTGTCTATGTATCTGGATAAAGAAGCATTTGTGTTATTCTACCCAGAGTGATCTGTTTAGAATAGCTATCCAAGTTCAAGTTCAAACAACTGATAAGTCACAGAACCTTAATAGAAGCTTAGGATGCCAAGTCTTCTTTCTTTTTTTTTTTTTTTGAGACGGAGTCTTGCTCTTTCGCCCAGGCTGGAGTGCAGTGGCCCGATCTCAGCTCACTGCAAGCTCCGCCTCCTGGGTTCACGCCATTCTCCTGCCTCAACCTCCCGAGTAGCTGGGACTACAGGCGCCCGCCACCACGCCCGGCTAATTTTTTCTATTTTTAGTAGAGACGGGGTTTCACCGTGTTAGCTAGGATGGTCTCGATCTCCTGACCTCGTGATCCGCCCGCCTCGGCCTCCCAAAGTGCTGGGATTACAGGTGTGAGCCACCGCGCCCGGCCAAGTCTTCTTTCAATTATTCTACTTATCTACCTTTTTAATTCAACTTATCTGATGTTAATACATAGCATATACTTGTAACTCGTGTCAAACAGTACACCTTACTATTACTGATATACTTATGCCCTGGTTTCCTTTTTCAGAACCAAATGCTCCTGAATAACAAATTTATCATGTCCTTTTTGTTTTTGTAAGCCAGACAGAAAGGATTAAAACAATTAAATACCATTTATTATTTACCATGTGCCATGCACTAGACACTTTTACATACAGTAACTAAGCTACTTTTAACAGTAACCCTATATGATAGATAGAATCTTTTCTACAGTTTATATGGGAGGAAACCAAAATTTAGAGTAGTTAAGTATTTTGCACACAATTAAAATCTTCTCTCAGCAGCCTCCATATTCTGTCTACCTGGGTAAAGAGGAGGTAAATTATCTCCTATTTCTATCCGTGACCACAGTGTCATTCTTCCCCCTGTCTGTGAGATGATTCCTCTGGAAGTGAAGGATAGCTTATGGTTTGGATAAAGTAAATTTAAAGAAAAACTTCTACATTATACCTAGGTTTCAGCAACATTTATCTACTGTTATTATCTACTCATTTGTCTCAGATTTATTGACGCCTTTGGTGTGCCAGGTGATATCATTAGGCACTATAAGAAATGTAAGTCTGAAAAATACCTACTCCCTAATTTCAGGAGCTTAGAGTCAGGTACAGGTGACGAAATGTACATGAATCTGAGATGTTCTTGAGACAGAGCAGGGAAAAACAATAAATATCATGCAAATGATGTTTAGTGCTTTAGAAACACCAATTTAGAAAGGGTAACTCTGGAGTTTTCTTAGAAACGTTAGTGAAAGAGTTCTCATTTGAGCATGGCCTTCAGAGAAACAGGATTGAAGGACAGCCTCATGAATTGGTCTCACATTCATTCCTTTAAAATGTGAGGTTGTGCACTTACTAAACTTGATTTCCATCTGGAATACCAGGCTTTAAACTCTCACCTGTGCTCAGGTCCTAGCGAAACAAAACACTCTAAATCATTTCCTTTCACTTTATGTCTTATATCAAAATGATCAGCCAAAGAGAACTAATCATCTAAATAAATGGCTTACAACTTGGGTACAGCCTTTCACTAAGAGCACATATAATAAGCTATTGAGTAGACAAAAAATATATTTGATTTAGCATAGCAAATCTGAGTGAGCTTAGTTATCAAATCACTAGGTATTTGAACATTTATTGAAAAAGATACTCCCCCTCCAAGAAAAAAAAAAAAAACAAACTAGATTACTTTCTCTCACATTGACTCTCTTCACCAGTAGTATTACGGAACAGGGTTTGGTAATTACTTATCAAGGAGAGCGCAGGCTAGGAACATTTAGTTAATTGATTACAACATTTCACATAGTTTTCATCTATCTACTATTTGTAGAAAAATGTGCCAGGCTCTATGGAAATATTCTTGTGAATCAGATATTTTATCTGCACATGAAAAATTTAATTCTGTTAGTGGATCTTAAGATCCCCATGACTATGTTTAGTACAGGGCTGGATGGGCGTATACAAGAGTGCAAAGATATAAACAATGAACAATGAAAGCACAAAATTTGGAAACATTTAAATTTGGCTGGAAGAATGAGCATTTAAGCTGGGAATTAAAAAATAGATATGATTTGTGTGTGTGTGTGTGTGTGTGTGTGTGTGTGTGTGCTTAAAGCATAAACAGCAGAGGGCATATGTTAAAGATAGGAAGTGTGGCACACCATTAAGAAAATGGAAACAATCTGTTCTGGCTAAAGCACTAGTCCTCAAACCACAGAATCTGCAAATTTGTTAAACTGAAGATTCCTGGTCTCTAGGCCAAAAATGTCTAAGTTAGTAGGCTTAAAGTGAGACCCAAGAATTTGCATTTTTGACAAGTAATCTCCCAGTCTCTCTACATACCTCACTTTAAGAAAGAAGAGGCTAACTCACAGTGATTCAAACCCTGACTGTCTATTAGAATAATCTAGTGGAGAATTTTTTATTTTATTTTATTTTATTTTATTTCCATAGGTTTTTGGGGAACAGGTGGTATTTGGTTACATGAGTAAGTTCTTTAGTGGTGATTTGCAAGATTCTGGTGCGCCCACCCAGCACCCCAAAAGCCAGTTCCCAGTCTTACTTAATTAGTCTGGAATGGAACCCTGGTGTGTAGTTTGTTAAAACCTCTCCAGGTGATTTTAAATGTAGCCTGGAGCAGAACTGCTAGAGGGTGAGTGGTGGGAGGAGAGGGAAAAAAAAAAAAAAGTAACTTGGAAGCAGTTTGTGGAGGACTTCTATGCCACGCTCAGAAGTTTGAATTTTACTCCGTGGATAATAGAGAATCATGAGAATTTCCTGAGTGCCTGTAATTATAACTGTTTAGGAAGTTGCCCTGAAGTGCAGAGGAATTGGAGATGGGAAATACTAGAGGCACCCAGAGCCCTTTTAAGAACTCTGCAGTTGGCAAGTGATCCCTCTTATCTTCTGCCAGCTTAACAGTAAATTGTTTCAACTTTGCTGAAAACCAATTTGCAAATGTAAATCATAAGCTTAAAAATCTACTCTTTGACTAAGTAATGCCTCTTCTAGATCCCATGGTAAGTAAATAAAATTATGAGTTTCAAGTTGAAGCTAAGTGAAGAAAAAATTTTAAAAAAGAAAATTACTGACAAACATTTGAAATATAAAGACAGTTTTTATAGAAAAAAAGAACTTTGAAAAAATGAATATATGTATTAATGAACAACTACTATGATGCCCTTGAAATTAATTTTGAAGAATATTTCAAGGGAGGAAAAACAGTCATTCACTGAAACGAATAGCATAATATGAAAAATTATAGATATTTAAAAATAAAATTTGGATCTGATATAGTTTGGCTGTGTGGCCCCACCCAAATCTCATTTCGAATTGTAATCTCCATGTGTTGAGGGAGGGATCTGGTGGGAGGTGATTGGATCTTGGGGCAGTTTCCCTCATGCTGCTCTGGTGATAGCGAGGGAATTCTCAGGAAATCTGATGGCTTTAAAAATGGCGGTATCTCCTGTGCTCGCTCCCTCCCGCCTCAAGTGAAGAAGCTCCTTGTTCCGCCTCACCTTCTGCCATGACTGCAAGTTTCCTGAGACCTCCTCAATCATGCGAAACTGTGAGTCAATTAAACCTCTTTTGTTTATAAATTGCCCAGTCTCAGGTAGTATCTTTGTAACAGTGCGAAAGTGAACTAGTAATATCTTTCTTCAGGCACAACTTTTTTCTGTTTTGTTTTTAAATCAGTAAAAGAAACTGGGTCCTAGAAGCTACAGTGGTCTAAGCAGCAGCAAGTTTATGCATTCATTTTTGTTTTTGTTAAAATACGTTAAAATTGTCACACTGCTGGCACACCTCATTTGCATGAAATTCTGTACCACACTTACTAATTGTAGTAAAGTTTCCCCCTATCTCAGGGAAAAGAAAAAAAACTACTCTGGAATGTAATTTTCTCTGAGATCTAACCAAACTTTGTTAAGTGGATTGGGACAAGATTATAAATGATATGAAAAATAACATTTTGACATTTGTCCATCAAATTTAAGAAAATAATTTGCCTATATAATTTTTCGTAATTTTTTTAAAGATAATATATTCTACCCTCATGTGGTTCTCAGATTTAAACCATAATGAACAGGAAAAAAAAAAGGGAAAGAATGCAACTGAGTGCTAAGGCAGAACATTGTGGCAGAAGAAATTAATGAAGGTGGAGTATATACTGAATATCAAGTGCAGAATTTCATAGGGCAAACAAGATAACTGTCTATATTTTTCACATATGCAGGCAAAGTGGATTTTGCAATTGCCAGTTACGTTAAATGCACTAAATAAAACTCCTAACATTGATACTATAAGGCACCCCCTTAAGTTTTCCAGTCTGCAACTGTGCATAATTTTAAAATGGTTTTTTGAAAAACATTTTAAGTTTAAATTGGATTCCCAACCTTATTTTTTAAAAGTCACAGAAACAAGAATAGAGAGAAATCTAGCCATGTTTTAATTGGTAGAATTTCGGACGGATATTTGTTTTGTATTTTTCAAGTGTGTCTATGTTATTATGTTCAGAAAAAAATAACATTAAAAAATAAGGCTATTGCAATGGTTTGGTGAATGATGATACATGTGTTGCTTTGTTTGTAAGTCTAGGATAGTCTAGCCTGAGAGCCTGCTATTGAGTAGAACTTGTAGAATGATGGATCATGAACCAAATTGAACAAAGAGAAGCTTCACTCTGGGAAATCTGTACCTACCAACTAAGAGTCAAGATAGGAAAATATAAGGGTATAAGATAGGGAAATTACTAAGAAACAGTCCAGGAATTTTAGTCCAGACACCTTGCATACTACTGAGTAAAAGGTGAGTCTTTAAAGAATTTGCGCCAGTTGGATACAGTCTGAACTAAAGCAGTTGCTAAGACTGAAAATGTGCAAGCCATCACCAAGGTAGACAAGACCTGATTCACTGGATATGGGAGGTTAGGAATGCAAGGATTTAGAGATGACACTGAAGGTTTGAATATCAGTCACTGGGAGGACTAACATTTTTTCTTTAAATAAATATGGAAGATACAGGAGGATGCCCAGATTTGGGAAGAAAAATAGTTTGTGTAGATTATCTTGAAGTGGAGTGGCCATGGAAATATCCAGGTATATATGTAACTATGAATCTGAAGATCTGAGGAAGTCTGGACTTACGATGAAAATTGGATAGTTGTCTGCATTGAGGATAGAACTGAAACCATGGGAAACAATGAAGTCATGAGATAGTGAAAGGAAAGAAGAAGGTGGAGGAGCACATTATGGAACATCCAGTTTTAGGGAGTAGGCAAATAAGAGGCAGTGAAAGAGGCAACAACAAATCAGAAATAGGTAGAGAATTAAGAAAACACAGGCTTGTGAAGGTCACTGCAGGAGAAACGTTTAAAAGTTGGTGGTTGAGGTAAAATTCTAAACAAAAATAAAAAAGCCTAAGGACTGGGGTGACCATTTAATATTGGCAATTACGTTTCCTAGGGATTTAAAGAAAAATAGATCTGGTAAAATAGTTGAGCAAAGCCAGGTTGCAAGCATTGAGTGGATCAAAGGAGAATAAGTGGTGAGAGGGTCGACCACTCCTCCACATTTGTCAGTAAGAAGAATGAAAGCACTCTGATAGTAAACTAGAGGAGGAAGATAGTAGATTAATAGTCGTATAGTAATCCTAGGTTTTTACCTATTAAAAACTAGCATGCTGGGTTTCTTTTTGTCTTTTCTATCATTGTGTCCAGCCAGGAAGGTGGAATCTGAAAATGGAATGCTGTATGGTATGCTTCGAAAATACCTTAAGATTGTCAGCTTCTATACAGAGATTTGGAGACTACATATAACACTAAACTCTCAGTTATGTTTCTTTTATCTTCTTTTAATCAGTTTTTTTTCAGCTTCTTTGCAGGACAGAACACTAAAGCTTTATGACTTAACTAACACACAGTGCACATTATGATGAGGTGACATAAACACAAATTTGAATTTATTTTTTTATGACTTAAAATCTTTGTGTAATAGCAAAGTTGCTTTACACATACAAATTTTATTATGATTGGAGTAATATCTTCACAATTTCATTACTCAGGCCCATATAACCTATTATGCTAAAATGTGTTATCGATAAGCTAATATCTATTTTAGTGCTTCCTTTTGGTTCAGCTTTGAACAATTGTCACATGGAATGGAGAAAATTTGACTAGTAGAAGTTTAGAGCTGGAGGGGAACTTGGTACCCCTGACATAACATACTCCGTTTGCAATTAAGAAAACCATGGCAAAAAGAGATAGATATTACTGATTTCAAGTTGCTTACTTGTAAAGTTGCCGAAAAATGTGTACTCATGAAATACTAAAACAGGGAGATAATATTTCACACTAGAGTATTTTTTAATATATTATAAAAGTTTCAGTGGATAAAGTGGTGTTAGAGCTATTCTGAAAGAAGTTGTAGGAATCTGAATTTTATGACACTTAATATTGAGAACCATTAAATGTTTTAAGCAGTAAAGTTATATGATGAGTTACACATTTAATGGTGACTAGTTTTGGGAAGACAGAAATTTTATAGTCAGGTATGCCCTACTAAAACATTATTGTATTCCAAATATGCAATGAGGGTCTAGGCTAGAATTTAGAACTTTAAAATGTATTTCTTTTTAAAGTAACAGTAATATTAATCCAAGTCTAAATAACATATTGTTTTCATTCCATGTAACTAGAGTAGCAGTATAGTAAAAACAACATAATAAAATATTTTTAAATATTAGCTATGTGCTAGATGCCTAAGCAGATTGCCTTTAATTTATCCAACAAGCCTTTATTATCCTGAAACCTTCCCAGCATCTATTAAATTTAAAGCCCTTTGTCCATTTTAACTCAAGATACCTCCACATTTCTTTGGAAACTGTACCTACTAACACTAGCAGTTGTGGACAATTAAGAGACTTATGTATCACTGTTTTAGTATATGTGAACATAAGGTACGATCACTTTTTTTGTGAAGACTATTTTGTGAAAATATAAAAGGGTGATGAAGTAGAGCACAGTGTTGATGTTGCCTGCTTCATTAAGGACAGCACATTCCTGGGGGTCTAGAGTAAGAATGCAGTGGTATGGGAAGTATAGGCACCTGTCCTCCATCATCATCATGAATGCCTCTCTGGTCCATGTCTCACCTGTCATTATAGTTCTTTGTCTCAATGACAAGTACCTCTTAACTACATATGTGCCACTGTTGGCCTCATGGAAACCATTTCAATAGTGGTACGTGTTCCAAGAGTTCCCAGGCAAAGCTGTTCTGGGCTCTGTGTGCCTTGCGTGCTGAAATATAGATAATAGCTTTGTGCTTTTTTTTTTTTCCTAACTCAGGAAGTTTTAAGTGCCACATTTTGTAAGATAGTGGCTGATCTAACTATGAGGACCTTATTTCTAACCCATTGATTTAGCTAGTAGGAATCATTATTTCTATGTATTTTCTATTTAAATTTTTAAATTTTAAATTGGCTATATCCCTTCCACTGTTCAGTTGTGGTATACTCAGAAAAATCTAAACATTAATCATACAAGGTGAATAAAAGCATAACTATAAAGGCAAAGTTCTCAAAATCATATAATTAGTTTCAGAGTCAAATATTAAAATTATTTGGATTACCCAGTCCTTAAAATTGTCAACTCTTTTAGCTATACAACTTGAGTATAGATTGCAGTTGCTGTGATTATATTTGCTCCTAATTATAATTTTTATTAAGGATAGTTTGGATTTAAGAGAGGCCACACTTTTTTGGTTTGGTTTTCTGGGAAGAGTAACTTTGTTTTAATCATTAACAGAATTGCAAGTGTAAGTTAACTTTCGTATCTGGCATTTACTCTACCTTAATATAAGGTAGAGAAATAGCCTGGCCTAGTCATTGTTATATGGGTTAAATCTCTCATCTGCTTCTCAAAATAATGCATCTATCTACCATGGACCTACATTTAATGCCTATCTCATTTGAGGTGTGTGTGTGTGTGTGTGTGTGTGTGTGTGTGTGTGTGTATGTGTGTGTGTTGTTAGAAAAGTTCTTAAAACTTTTCAGTAATAAGCCATTATCATAGTAGAAAGAAAGCATACTTTTAAGCTTTGCCTCTTGAGCAAACTGAAGGCCCATTTTAGATCTCAGGCTCACAGGGTCCAGGGAGGTGATATTTAATAAGTTTCTAGAGGTTAAGGCCAATGGTGTGACCTGTGTTCAGTGACTCATTGTTGTTAGAAATTTGCCTCCAGTGATCTATTTGAGAACCAGGCTAGTTTTACATTTTTTATAAGGTCATTCTCCAAGACCTATGCCTCTTAAAAAGAGGAAAATTCTTCACGGTCATATTATTATATTGGAATTCAAGTGCAGGTCTCTGGCCTAGTGTATATCTTCTCTGCCTTCAAAAAACTGTTTTCTTTGTGACTTAAAAAATGAAAAATCCATATCTTTTTTGACTAAAGATAACTTTATACTTTTAACCTATATTTCAGAAAGCCAATCTTTAGAGAAAATGAAATATTTTAAGGGAAAACTAAAGCATAGCCATGCTCTGCAAACTTTTAAAACATTAGTTTCAGGCTGTGATTGCTGTTTTCTATTTGAGTTTCAAGTTAGTTTTAATTGGCATAATTTTACTATTTAATAGTTAAGCATTTTTTTATAATAAGATATAAAGGTGAACAATAAAAAGAACAAAAATAAGTTTATGTTATAAAAAATAAAATTAAAGAGGAAGAATTTTGTATGGGTAGGGTGATGGCAAATTCAAATAAAATTCAACCACACCATACAGAAGAGCTAGATTAAATCTTGAATGCTTTGTGTTATGTGAGTAGAAAAGAATGATCGCTCTGAATACTTTATAACCTCTAAGAGGAGAGAATGTTGCTGCAGCAATATCTGGGAAATACAATCAGTGTGTCTGAAGCCAGCATCTATTTATCTTAAATTAATCATTTTTTTTTCTGAGTAAGTGGATGATAATCCTGGTGCTGGGTGCCAGTGTCTTTTTATTCATGCCATAGATAAAACTAGAGCACTCCTATGTTGGTGAGAGCTATCCAATACAAAAGGTCTCAAGCTGTAACTCTTCTGTAAGATTATAGACAGCTTTATAGATTTGCAACATGATTTTGGGATTGAGAATCAGTAAATAATTGTATCTAAAGTAAAATCTTGTGCATAATCAAGTCTATTTTACCTTTCTGCCCTCAGGAAAGTATAAACAAGGTATTCTAAATATAAGGCAGTAATTTTTCTTCTTCATTATTAAATTCTCTGGTCAAAGAAGTTCCTACAACTGAAGTGGAAAAGCCTTCACTAAATTGTAAACTGTCTGGTTGCTGTTAGTGTGAGCCATAGGGTGAAGAGCAGCATGGTGCCTCTGATGCAGTGAACCTCAAATGACACCACATTGAAGGCCCAGCAATCAGGCTTATATTCAAATATGTACTCGCTTTATCTCTTCTGAAAAGAAAACCAGGCCAGGCACGGTGGCTCATGCCTGTAATCCCAGCACTTTAGGAAGCTGAGGCGGGCGGATCACCTGAGGTCAGGAGTTCGAGACCCGTCCGGCCAACATGGTGAAAACCCATGTCTACTAAAAATTAGCCAGGCATGGTGGCATGCGCCTGTAATCCCAGCTACTCAGGAGGCTGAGGCAGGAGAATCACTTGAACCCGGGAGACGGAGGTTGCAGTGAGCCGAGATTGCACCATTGCACTCCAGCCTGGGGGACAAGAGTGAGACATCATCTCAAAAAAAAAAAAAAAAAAGTAAACCAGGAAAGTAGTCTGGATTTTTTTTTAAGTAGGTCTTCTTTCCTAGGCATTGTCAGTAAGTATTATATTATCATCTTGTCTAGGGTAGAGGGTAGAGTAGCAAGAAGGAAGTGAGATCTCCTCACCTCTAAATTGAAGAGTGTACTGGGATTTAACCATCTTCTAACTCTCGCATTATGTCTCAAGAATATATGTGGATATACAAATATTAGTCAGTAGACATTAGACATTGTGATTAAAAGCTGTGAAAAATATGTAAAATACAATGAAATTTTGGTCCTCCTGGAAAAGCATCTAAAAAGAATTCAGAAAGGAATGGAGCAATGACTCAACATATCAGATTTAGTTAAGTGGTACTGATAGCAGGATGAAAGTTAACCTAACTTAAAAATTAGGTAAGACTATGTGGCTTATAAGAGTTAAGAACTCAACCATTGGTAAGTTATGAAATCCCTTTTATAGACTATGCATAGGGCTCAAGGTGACCCTTAGTCGCACTGACAAAATAGTCAGCAACTGGGTTGAAATCCCAGATCAATATAGATCTTCAATTGGCTAAGAAGGTAACCTCAAAACTGTTTGTAGTGATACCATTTCCTTCTTAGATAAAATTCTTTTAACTCTGGAGGATTTATAATTTATAGTAGAAATATCTAAAATAACTAAATTTGGCAGCATATTTTTGTATTAAGAGGAGGTGTACACACTTGGTATTTTAAGGATTTCTAATGTGAAAGAATCTGCCTTACTAAGTAACAGGTTAGCTTTTTAATTCCATCTTAAAATGCATAACTGAGTAATTGATTTAGATCTGTTATTTTAAATAGAAATCTTACCAAGTTTTATATAACATTGAAACATTTAAGATTTTATGTATGTATACAGAATCTATTATTGCTTGTCATCTATCTATCTATCTATCTATCTATCTATCTATCTATCTATCTACCTACCTACCTACTTACTTACCAATCTACCAACCTACCTACCTATCTACCAACCTACCTACCTATCTACCTTCCTTCTGAGCTATTTGATTTGTCAGCCAGGCAATTTTAAAGGAATTGTCTTTAAAGGAAGGATTTTAAAAAATTGGGCCAATGATCAATTGAAATCCTCTTATACTATTAAAATATGCTAGACTAATAATTTGTAAATTGATTTTAAAAACTTGAGGGTAAGTCAGGTTTTGAATTTGCTAATTTGACAAATTTATATTAAGCTTTAAAACCAAAGTAAACCGATGAATTTTTTTATGCATAAAAGCTTCTCTCAAGGACACAGAAACACTTTTTATTGACAGTATTGATTTGTCTTCTCCCTTATGAGAATGTGAGGAGATAGAAGTCAACACACATAGTTAGTTAAGAGTGAGTGCTTCCTGCCCCAAATGTTCCCAGTCTTTCAGCACAGTTGCTTCTCTTAGCAGTGGAAGGTGGCCATCTTCAATATCAGTAACCATCCTGACCTTTCTGAGACCAAAGGCCAAGTAGCTATGGACCAACCTGAGAAATTGCTCTCATGTATTCATGCCGAGTTTCCACTCCTTTATTGTTTTATATGACACAGGTAATATACATTTCTTATAGAACATTTAGAAAACAAACATAGCCAACAAGAAGATGATATTCACTTGTATCTCGTAACCCAGATAAATTAACCACTACCAATGTTCCCTGATGCTCCTCTGTAATTGCAATTGCGTACAGATGTGTTTAGTTTGAAATATAATGAGTTTTAGTTAACAGATATCCCTGATAATGTTGCACACTCTCACTCACACAGTCATGCTTTTTTTTTTCTGCCTTGTATTATAATTATGGTTTTCTACCTTGCTTTTACCACTTAGTAACATGTTATGAATTCCTGTTATTAGTAAAATAAAAATAAGAACTAAAAGTACTTTAAAATATATTTAAAGACAATGTAAAAGTGTATAAAAATCATAAAAAAGAGCTGAGCCCAGGGCCTCATGCCTGTAATCCAGCACTTAAGGAGGCCAAGGCAGGTGGATTGCCTGAGCCCAGGAGTTCGAGACCAGCCTGGGCAATATGGCAAAACCTCATCTCTACAAAAGTCCAAAAAAAAAAATTATCAAGGTGTGGTGCTGCACACCTGTAGTCCCAGCTACTCGAGAGGCTGAGGTGGAAGGATCACCTGAGTCCAGGGAGATTAAAGTTTCAGTAAGCTGTGATTGCTTCACTGCACTCTAGCCTGGGCAGCAGGGCGAGACCCTGTCTCACATTAAAAAAAAAAAAAGCATAAAAATGTATTAAAGTGTAAACAATAAAGCAATAGCTTTATGTTTAATGGTTGCATAAATTCCAATGTACAAATGCACTTTGTTAAATAACCTTCCAATCTTCAGCATTTTAAATTTCCTACTTTTTTGTTAAAATAAGCAACAGTCTATGAACATCTTTGAATCTTAGCTAATTCATTTTACAATTTAAGTAATTTCAGATGTAAAATATGTGGCAAAATGATTATGTATTTTGTAAGGGTTTGACAAATATTTTCAAGTTATCCTACAGAAAGATGAACCAGTTTATGCCCAGGAGTTGCTTCTTAGTTAAACCCTTGATAGGATAAGCTGAGAAACCCACCAAAATTAGAATGCCCATCTCAGAATTAAAAAAAAAAACATTAAAAAACAGACTAAATAGATACTAGTTTTGTTATCAGAAACAGTTGAGTTTAAGGTGTGAGGTGCTCTTATGTTAATTCTGACCAAATCTAGCAAAGATCCTGCCATTACATCAAAGTGTTGCACTGGGGTTGTCAGAAATACCAACCGTATGGCTGTTGGTTTGCAGCCAACAAACATGCAAAAAAGCTCAACATCACTGATCTTTAGAGAAAATTAAAACCACAATGAGATACAATTTCACACCAGTCAGAATGACAATTATTAAAAAGTCAAGGAACAACAGATGGTGCGGAGAGATACGAACACTTTTACACTGTTGGCGGGCATGTAAATTAGTTCAACTATTGTGGAAGGCCAAGAACCATAAATACCATTTGACCTAGCAATCCCATTACTGTGTATATACCCAAAGGACTATAAACCATTCTATTATAAAGGTACATGCACATATATGTTTACTGCAGCACTATTTACAATATCAAAGATATGGAATCAACCCAGATGCCCATCAGTGATAGATTGGATAAAGAAAAGGTGGTACATATACACCTGGAGTACTATGCAGCTATAAAAAAGAATGAAATCATGTCATTTGCAGGGGCATAAATGGAATTGGAAGCCATTATCCTCAGCAAACTAACACAGGAACAGAAAACCAAATGCCGTATGCTCTCATTCATAAGTAGGAGCTGAACATATAGACATAGGAAGGGGAATAACACACACTGGGGCCTGTGAGACAGGGGAGGGAGAGCATCAGAAGAAAATAGCTAATATATGCTGGGCTTAATACTTAGGTGATGAGTTGATAGGTGCAGCAAACCACCATGGTACACATTTATCTCTGTAACAAACCTGTACACCCTGCACATGTACCCCAGAACTTTAAAAAAAATTGAGAACTTTTTGATGATCATATACCATGTAATATCTTTTGTCGATAAATTCTCATGTACACTGGAAATCTCCGCTTCTTGTTACAGTAGCCTCTACCAGAGTAATTAAAATCATGTAGGAGTGGTACAACCTTTCTTAACACAGCCAATATAGATTTCATGGTATAATAGTTGAGTACTTAGGCACCAGCCAATAATCCATCCCTATGAATCCAAGGAAGATTGTCCTTCATCCATTCCAAAGAAATTGACCTTTATCCAGTCCAAAAGGCATGTAATTTTGTCTTTAATATTTCTGGTAATATAGTGTCCATTACCCATGTAAAAAATTAGTGTGCACTTAACATCCATTACGATGGCTACTATCAAAAAAACAGAAAATAACAACTGTTGACAAGAATGTGGAAACATTGGAATGCTTGTACACTGTTGATGGGATTGTAAAATGGTGCAACCACCATGGAAAACTGTATGGAGGTTCCTCAAAGCACAAAAATAGATTTACCAGATGAGTCAACAATCCCACTTCTAGGTATGTAGCCAAAAGAATCAAAAGTAGGGTCTCCAAGAGATATTTGCCCACCCATGTTTATACCAGCACTATTCACAATAGCTAAGAAGTGGAAGCAACACAACTGGACATTGATGAATGAATTGATTTAAAAATGTGGTGTGTGTATGTATATATAGGTACATGTGTATGTATGTATATATACATATACACAATATTATTCAGCCTTAAAAAGGAAGGAAATCCTGTCACACACTACAACACGAATGAATCTGGAAGACATGCCAAGTGAAATAAGCCAGTCACACACACACACAACCAAATACTGTTTGAGTCCACATATATGAGGTATCTAAATTAGTCAAATTCCTAGAAACAGAAAGTAGAATGGTGGTTACTAGGGACCAAGGAGAGGGGAAAATGGGGAGTTGTTTAATGGATATAACATTTCTATTTTGCAAAAAAAAAAAGTTCTGGAGATGTGAATATACCTCACACTATTGAACTGTAAACTTAAAAATAATTAAAATGGTAAATTTTATGTTAGGTGGTTTTTACCACAATTAAAAAATGGTGAATTACATGTAATGTCAATTATATTTTAATTTTAAAATTAAAAAATAGTTTCCCATAAATCTTATATAGAGTTTTAAAAACATGTTTAATTCTCTCACGCCTATAATACCAGCACTTTGGGATGCTGAGGCGGGTGGATCATGAGGTCATGAGATCGAGACCATCCTGGTTAACACGGTGAAACCCCGTCTCTACTAAAAATACAAAAAATTAGCCAGGCGTGGTGGCGGGCACATGTAGTCCCAGCTACTCCGGAGGCTGAGGCAGGAGAATGGCGAACCTGGGAGGCGGAGCTTGCAGTGAGCCGAGATCACGCCACAGCACTCCAGCCTGGGCCAAAGAGCGAGACTCCATCAAAAAAAAAAAAAAAGAAAAAAAGAAAAAAATGTTTAATTCTCTGTGTGCGGTTTGCTAAATATTTTTAAGTGTTATTATATTTTCTTATGTAGACTAAGGTTTCTTACTGTAGTTGTTTTTACATGGCATCAATTTCTTCATGTTTTTGATATAAACTCTTTTCTCGCTACTAATATATGAGATCCATATTATTCTGTTGAAATTCAACATAACAAAATGTATCTTGGATAAAGTCTAGACATAGGAAAGAAGTTTATTGTGTTAAATACTAGAAACTTAGGACAATTTTTCAAGTCATACCCATCCTTTTTGAAATGTAATTTGGAAATATTCTTAAGATCCACATAAACTTATATATTTTCTTATCTACAGGGTATTTTATCTATTAAAGATGCTACATTAGTTATATAGTTGTTATACACTTAACTACTCTAAGACCCTTAGCAACAGTCCATGCATAATTGCTTGGAGTTTTAAATGCTAAAGAAAAATGGTGAATTTGCACTCACTAGGTTTTGTAGTGAATTCTTGACATGCATAGCCAATGCACCATCAGGCTAAATAGTACTCATGAAGAAACAGAGATAAGACATTTCTGGAAGTGTGAAAATTCTGATTTGAGAGAAATGTATGCAGAATTGATATTTATAGTACTTATTTTCTGGCTCTAATATGTTATATATTCTGCTCTTGGATATTGGCTAATTATCATGTCAGTAAATGCTGTATCTGGAAAACATTTTGTCAAGTGAATAAGACTTTTCATATTTCTGGTAAAAGAACAGTATATATACTTTTATACATGTTTCCAAAGATCAAACAGCTTTAAAAAGGTGTACATCTGGCTATTATTTAACCAGACTGAATAATGCATGAAAGAATGTAGACTCTTTGGAATAATGTGTTATTTTAATTCTTACATGACTCTGTTACAGAGCAAGTTTATTTCCATTCTGAGGTTTGATGTATAATCTTTCTAGTCATAGAACCATATGAACCAATCACTGTCTCTTACCTCCCTTCACACACACACACACACACAGAAAGTTTAATGATAATAGCACTTTTTCTACTCATATACTCATAGATTATGATGAGACTCAGTTGAGGCAACTTAGTTCATTGAAAAGACCATGGATTTCATGTAAAGACAATTTGGGGTTTAAATTTGGCCTCTATATTTTATTATAATTGGAACATTAAGCTATGAATGAAATCTGTTAGACAATTTTCTAATTTAAAAAATGGGAATAGATGTCAATGCCTACCTAAAGTTGTTGTGTAGAGCAAAATTTGATAATATTAAGTGTCTAATGTAAACTCTGACATCCAATAAAAGTTTCTTCCTTCTCCTTCATTTCCTACAGAAAGATTTGAATTTTTTACTTTTGTTTCCCCTTACTTTTCTTTCATCTTGAAAAAACACAAACAAACATGTCAAGTTTATAACTGAAGACAGATAAGAAAAATTTTGAATAGTACCCTGTTTATAATCCTGAGCTTTTAGTGGAATTATTTCTGAGGATTAATCTTGTCCTGCAAATTTCTTGGTTTAAAAATAATATATATATTCTTATATATACATATATGTGTGTTTGTGTGTATATATTCTTACATATAGGTATATATGTGTTCATACATATATGTATTATGTATATTCTCACATATATGTATGTATGGCCTAGATAAATTACAATAAAAGAATATTCTAAATGTTATATATAATAAAATATATAAAATATATATTTTTATATATTCTCTATATATAACATTTAAAAAGTTATTTTATTATTTAATTGTAATCTCTTATCTATGCTATCCATATGATTCTGTAGAAACTCAGTATAACAAAATATAACTGGGACAAAAGCTAGGCATAGAATACAATTTATTGTGTTTAATACCAGAAACCCAGTACAGTTTTTCAAGTCAAGTTTTTTCCATATTAGAATACCAGTTAAAATTAGTGTGAGGCTATGTTATTATTAGGATATGTATATAACTATATGTTAGGTATGTTATTAGAATATATTATATATATTATTATTATGATATATAATGTCCCTTGTATGTAACCAATCTCACATTGTTGCTGTTCCTTCCCCCTTGTGGGCACCTTTCCCCACTTGGTCATGCTCTGATATCCCATGCAAGGTAGCTCCTCCTTGCCAATGTCCTCCTTCACCTTCTCAGGCTCTGACACCTTTCTGACACTTTCACTGTGTAGTTCCACCCACTGGATAACACTTTCTCAGCCTGCTTATGTTCCCACACACCGCACTCGGCTTTCCTCTTTTGCATATGTGTACCTCCCTGCTCTTTTGGGGCTCTGTCTTCCCATGCCAAGCTGCCTTCCTCTCCCACTGCATGGTCACCATTTTTAACCTGCTCATGCTCTGTCAGCACACTCTAGGACACCCATTCACATAGCCCTCTTTACCTTTGTCAAGCTCCAGAATCCCATTTTGGTCATTCTTTCTCAAAATATGGACACTTTCCACCCTTCTTGGTTTCTGTCACCCCGTACCAGGCCTCTTGCTGTTGAATGCTCTTGCTATCCTACTCCGACTCCAAATATTTCACACCAGGCAATTCCTCCCTCTTTTGGCAGGATATCCTCCGCACCCAACTTCAAATTTAACACCCCTCATTGAGCTTTCCTCTTGCATGAATGTCCTCATCACCCTGCTCAGACTCTGTTACCCCATGCCATGCTGCACTCACATGCAGATTCCCTTCCTATTACACTGGGTTCCAAATCCCCTTTGCTGCGCCTTCTTCCTGTGTGGATGCTTCATTCACCTTGCTTAGACCTAAAACCATAAAAGCCACAGAAGAAAACCTAGGCAATACCATTCAGGACATAGGCATGGGCAGGGACTTCGTGTCTAAAACACCAAAAGCAATGGCAACAAAAGTCAAAATTGACAAATGGTATCTAATTAAACTAAAGAGCTTCTGCACAGCAAAAGAAACTACCATCAGAGTGAACAGGCAACCTACAGAATGGGAGAAAATTTGTGCAATCTACTCATCTGACAAAGGGCTAATATCCAGAATCTACGATGAACTCAAACAAATTTACAAGAAAAAAACAAACAACCCCATCAACAAGTGGGCAAAGGATATGAACAGACACTTCTCAAAAGAAGACATTTATGCAGCCAACAGACACATGAAAAAATGCTCATCATCACTGGCCATCAGAGAAATGCAAATCAAAACCACAATGAGATACCATCTCACACCAGTTAGAATGGCGATCATTACAAAGTCAGGAAACAAGAGGTGCTGGAGAGGATGTGGAGAAGTAGGAACACTTTTACACTGTTGATGGGACTGTAAACTAGTTCAACCATTGTGGAAGTCAGTGTGGTGATTTCTCAGGGATCTAGAACTAGAAATACCATTTGACCCAGCAATGCCATTACTGGGTATATACCCAAAGGATTATAAATCATGCTGCTATAAGACACATGCACAGGTATGTTTATTGTGGCACTATTCACAATAGCAAAGACTTGGAACCAACCCAAGTGCCCATCAGTGATAGACTGGATTAAGAAAATGTGGCACATATACACCATGGAATACTATGCAGCCATAAAAAATGATGAGTTCATCTCCTTTGTAGGGACATGGATGAAGCTGGAAACCATCATTCTCAGCAAACTATCACAAGGACAGAAAACCAAATACCGCATGTTCTCATTCATAGTGAGAACTGAACAATGAGAACACATGGACACAAGAAGGGGAACATCACACAGTGGGGCCTGTTGTGGGATGGGGGGATGGGGGAGGGATAGCATTGGGAGATATACTTAATGTAAATAATGAGTTAATGGGTGCAGCACACCAACGTGGCACATGTATACATATGTAACAAACCTGCACCTTGTGCACATGTACGCTAGAACTTAAAGTATAATAAAAAAATTTAAAAAAAAATTGCACCATCCCTTAAAAGGCTGCTCTCTCCATAGGCAGTTAGCGCTACCCAACCTAATGGCTCTATGGTGGAATTGTCTATGAAGGGAAAGGAAAGAAAGGGAGAGAATACAGAAAAGATTATTCGTGACTTGTTCTCTATTTTAAATGTTTAATTGCATTTATAAAAATAAATATTTTATTCTAAAATAGCTTCAGGTTTGCAGAAGGCTTGCAAAGGTTGTTCAGGGAGTTCTGGTATACCCTGCACCCAGTATACCTAAGATCTTCCATTGGTGTGATATATTCATCACAACTAATAAACCAATATTATGGTACATTTTGTATCAACATCCATAATTGACTATGATTTCCAGTAACATTTTTAAAGAGGAGAAAAGGATTTCATCTGTTTTTTTGCATTTATCTTGTATCTTACAATTTCCCCCCCTGAACTGAACTGTTATTCCAATAGAGGAACACTGAAATTACTGGTGTGATAGGAATTCCCTAGGATATTGTCCTGCTCTTTACAGATTTTTGTGGGGAGTTGCTATTGTAACCTATAATCTGCAGCCCAGCATTCCTTTTTTACTGGACAGATAATTTTGTGAGATGAGGTCTGTAAAGTGCTTGTCATTGTGCTCAGGCCACTTTATTTCTCAGGCACTGGAGCAGAGTGCTAGGGGGCTATAGGTTTTTCAGTGACTGTAAAAGAAAAAGTTTGAGATGAGGAAAAGAAATTGTCCCTGGAACCTATTTTTAAAACAGCAAAATCTATAATAAATGAATAAATGTTTTATTAAATGTCCATGAAGCATAACAGTATATCAACTTCATGAGCTATTAAACTTATTAGTCACAAAAATGTCATTATACTTGAAAAAATATCTGTAGGTTAGATTTTCCTCACCAAAAATCTCGAGTTGGCATAAAATCGTTGCTGATAAATTAGGGATTATCCTAATTAAATAAATAACATATAGCCAAAAATTTTAGAAGCAAAGGGGATAATAATTATGTCCATTTTTTTCTTAGAAAAATATATATTAATGAAAGATAGTCAATTTTAATATACCGTTGTGATACATATGAAAGTAATAAAAATGTCCCACCTACAATGTAGTGAGTGATCAGCAAATTTTACTTCTCTTTCTTTCTTCTATAAACAAATATTTTGTATCATGGGGAATTATAAGATAATAATGTAGAAAATGCATGCATTGGCAAATTCCAACAGGAGATTTGATTATTTGAGTTCATTTTGAGGGGATTCCATAGCATAGGATATAGGAAAAATAAACTTAGACTTGTAGTCAGAAGCCCTGGGTGACTTTCTCCTCTGCCACTTAGTTACTCATTAATGTTAGAAGGCTGTGTGTTGCCTCAGAGCTTTGATATCATTATCTGTATAGTGGGAATGCTAATCATATCTGTGTATCAACACTAAAGTACTGCTCATGAAATCACTCAATGAACTGTCAGGTCTATCACAATGTTAGATGAAATTGCTGGTCATTATTCTTGTTGTTGTACTACTATGTCCTTTCTTTAGAAGTATGTCAGAACCAGTGAGGTTGATATAATTAGAACATTTTAGGCTCCTCATACAGCTTTCAGTGTCAATTTTCAGAAAAATACAGATTATTTAAATAAACAGCAGCAGGAGATAGTAGCGTGATTGACTGTATTTTCTTCACTGCCCATTGTGATACCCTGTGAAAGTATATCCACATTTTCTTTTTTTTGTTTTGTTTTGTTTTTTGAGACAAAGTCTCTTTCTGTCACCCAGGCTGGAATGCGGTGGCGCAATCGTGGCTCACTATAACCTCCACCTCCCAGGTTCAAGCAATTCTCCTGCCTCGGCCTCTTGAGTAGCTAGGACCACTGGTGCATGCCTCCACACCCGGCTATTTTTTTTTTCTTGTATTTTTAGTAGAGACGAGGTTTCACCATGTTGGTGAGGCTGGCCTCAAACTCCTGACTTCAAGTGATCAGCCTGCCTCAGCCTCCCAAAGTGCTGGAATTATAGGTGTGAGCCACCGTGCCTGGCCAGTATGTCCACATTTTCTATGTCTCCTTGATTTATTGATGGTTCCAATGAAGAGGGGGTTACCTGAGGCATTTTGGGGCAGACACCTCATGATAGATCCCACCAACTTCTTTCTGCCTGCTCTCTTGGAAGATATATACCCATCTTGAACGTTTCCTGCTTACTGACTTGTCCTAGGGACACAAAAGTGCTAAGTCTATACACTTTTATCATAAGTTTCAAAAATCCACAAATAAAATTAAAAAACTATTAAAAAATTTCCCCTTCAATAATTATATGAAGAACATGAATTGCTAGGTAGAAAGTCATTATAAAAATACATATACGTTTAACAGTTTCATTGTTTTCCAAAAAATTTAGTGAAATTATTCAGAAAATTAAAAGAAATTATGATTCCACTGCTTGAAACCCTGGCATTTATTGAAGATTCCTCAAAAGAACTGACCCATATGTATTGGCAGGGTCATAAAACTGCTCAGAGTTTTGCTCAGGAAGCATAGTTTGTCCTGTGAAGCTTCTTAAGGGTAACTTTTGAACACATTATAAATATTTTAAATCAATTGGTTGAACTTAATGTCATTTAAGTTGTAATGAAAGCTCTACTCAAATGCTGTGCCCTGAAAGGACAAGATAATAAATAAAGATATATATTTTTGCCACTTATTTTTTAGCAAGTCCTGCTGAAATGGGAGAATGTTTTAAATTACAAAGCAATTTAAGAATTCTAAGGAGGGCATATAGATTCATAACTTGTTGCATCTTTTGTAGGATACAGCCAGCCTGTACTTCATGATACAAAACATTCTACAAAAATATGTTTGAGAAGTCAAATGTCTAAAAAAATACAATAGACTTTTTTATGGTATGGGTATAATATTTCACTTTTGGGAAGCTATCAATGAGTACCATTTCTTAAGCATCATCCCTGCTGGCAGTGCCTTTGCCTCCTAGGGTTCAGGTGTTCCAGTGGGTGGGTTCAGACCTTCACAGGCAGCAGGAGAGGCAATTGCCTGCCCATTATCTCCTGGGAAAAAGAGAAGTCAAGCCATGAGCCTCCCTTTCTCATAGGAACGTTGTCTCTGTCTGATCCTTTCCATGGGGACTTGATCTGAATTCTGGGTGGCTTGCAGTTGTTAAGTCACTTGAAGTAGATGCCTGTAATATTCTGGAGCATGGTGAAGGGAAAAGTGAGTGGGATATGCCAGGCTTATGTATGTGGCTGCCTGTGGGAAACTCTCTAGCTGTCTTCTAAAGCAGCACTGCAAGTTGCCTTTTCTTATTGCTGTTCTCACTGCCTGCAATTGAATGAGGACTAAGGAGGAGGGAAGGATTTGGAAAGAAAGAGAATAAGTTGGATAAGGGGGTGCTGGCAGTGACGGTGACAATGTGTGAACTGATAGGTGTCTGAGAGTCCTAGGAATCTGCATGGGACCCCTCAGCATTGAAGAGAGAAGGGAGGGGAGAAAAGACTGAATATGCTGTGGTGAGAATTGTCAGAAAGCAGTTTGTTTTTTGGCTTGGCTGGTGCTGCTACAATTAATAGCCTAAAAGTGTCACAGCTACCTCATGAGGGCTGACTTTTCTTCCCTTGCTCAAACCTCCATGGGTATCTCTAAATCATTGTCAGTCAATTCTGGCATAAAATTGTGAATTTGGCCTACAGAAGGTGGTTTAGGGCATGACTTACAATATACAAACATATCTATTATGTAAATGTCAAGAATCACCTTTTCCATGTGAGTGTATTGAAAAAACTGTTATACACCATAATTCCCTGGTCACAATAGCTCCTGAACAAGTCAAATCTATATCAAGTCCAAGTCTAGCGAGCATTGCTAAGTGCTCACATTAATTCCAAAGTACAGTTTATATTTACTTAAATCCTACTTTAAGTAAAAGAATTAAATGACCAGATAGATATGATGAATCTATATGTGACTTTACTCGATATTTTCAGTTGTTTTTCTGTGTGTTGCCAATAATTACAAATGGTGTTCATAAAATCCCAATATTTCCAATACGGATATACTTTAAATTTTAAAATGTATTTCTTGTATATGCAGCACCATGGAAAGGAGGAGAATATAATATTGAATATAGTATATTTAAACAATATCCTTTGGCCACATGCAAGGTTATTGTAAACTTGCGGAAATTATAGAATTAAAACCTTATAACCATCTCTCACAGGTACTTCTGAAGGAGAAATACCAAAGTCAAACATTCTTTTAGAAAAATATTGGCTTCTTTTCTTTCAAAATACCATTTCTAACTAATTATAAAATCAAAGGAAACCACTATAGTTTTAAAAGTATCTGTTTTGGCTAGTTGAGGAAAGTCAGTTATTATTCAGCTCACGTAACATAGTTCATCTTATATATGTAGCATTTTTATTACTGTTCTAGTACTGATTTTAGTTCATTGCAATTTATGCTATTTGCGCTCTATTTGAAACACTTTTTTTACTTCATATAGAAGCAAAAAGTATGAGGAATGCTGGAGCACCATTGGCTTTTGGAACCATTCTATTCTGTTATTGTAATGAAATTATTAATTTAAGGTGGAAATCCAAAATGTTCTGTATGGTATGGTGCTAGTATAAACGGTCATTGACTCCTGTACAAATTAAGCTGCAACACTGTTTAGAAAGATTGTGGGACTGTAAGACCAACTAATTATATTTATCCATTTTCTTTTTATCACGGTGATTTTCTTATCAGAGTTCTTAAGGCAATGCAACTATATAGAAAAGATCTTTTACTAGTGCTAGTTGAAACTTCTGAAATAGCCTTGGTTGTATGAAGAATTTTTTTAAGTGAGAACCGAAGCCAGATTTATTTCTATGGGAACTAAAAACATGGATACTCAACCTTGATTAACCTCATGATAGTTTAAATACAACTAATCTTGGTTTCTTGTTTATCGAGTCATTTTCTCTACTTAAAGTTTATTAACATTATTGTCATTACTGTTTATAGTTATCGCTAAATACAGCCCACAGGCCAGTTGGTGCTGAAAGGGAAGACCTTTTATCCTATAATGTTTAATTACTTCTTTCAGCCTGGGAAAGTATGGGCAGAAAGATAGTGAACTTTAGCATAAGAACAATTGAACAAAGTTCTATTTAGTCTGATGGTTTTCCTCAATTGTAAAATTGATTCTCTTGATCAATAGTGTAGAGAGAAAAAAAGGTAATGCTGCAGAGAAGTGAGGTGGAAAATGGTACCATTCAATAGGACTTGACAGCAGCACCACAATCTTGTAGTGGCATAGATTCCAAGAATAGCTCTGTTCATGGCCACTAGTAAATACAAATAAAATAAGCAAACACAATTTAAATTATTTTCCACTTTGATTTAGTCACATCATTTGTTTTGTCCATTATTTTGAGTAATCAAGAGTCCTCTAATGAAGCATTTACTTGGTACAAAGAATTGTGTAAGGGATGGCAGATATATTGTTAGAATTTTCTATGTAAGTCTAGTTATAAAAATGCAATAAATAGGCCGGACACAGTTGCTCATGCCTGTAATGTCAGCACTTTGGGAGGCTGAGGCGGGTGTATCACAAGGTAAAGAGTTCAAGACCAGCCTGGCCAATATGGTGAAACCCCGTCTCTACAAAAAAATTCAAAAATTAGCCTGGCGTAGTGGCAGATGCCTGTAATCCCAGCTACTTGAGAGGCTGAGGCAGGAGAATTGCTTAAACCTGGGAGGCAGAGGTTGCAATGAGCCAAGATCGCATCACTGCACAGCCTAGGCGACAGGGTGAGACTCTGTCTAAAAAACAAAACAAAACAAAACAAAAAACCAATACATATATAAATATACAAATACATTCAATGAAGTCATAGTGCATATATACAGTAGTGAGTGAAATAGTCAAAACACAAAATACTCAGTGATCTCCATGATGCCTCTTGCACAGGTGTAAACAGCCTGGACAGTAATTTTTCCTGAGAATGCAAGAATATGAACTTAGATGTACTTGAGATTCAGATGTATTATACTGACAAAGGTGTTTGACAAATTATCTCCTGACTGATGCCACAATTCAAGATGGGATAAAGGATTTTCTAATAGATAAAGGTCACCAGGAGAATTTTAGGGGTCTGACAGGGGGTGCCAGGCTCAGAATCAGGGCATAGATGGTGGGAAGGAAGGCGGCAGGTACGAAATTTCAGTGGGGAATGGCAGTGGTTTCCAGTGCAGTGAGCTGAGTACAATTGGGTACCACCCTTCTCAGTCCCCAGGTACCATGAGCATGTGGCAAATTGTAAATCACTAGTTGGACAAGGACAGCTTCTGCTATTGGGGTCTATGGATGTGCTCACTGATGGCTGGACACTAGAAAAGGAAGGTGTTTGCTTACTGGCTTGAGAGAACAATGAGAAGAAAAGGAAGAAAATGTCAGTAAAAAAGAAAAGCACTGATGGAAGCATAAGACCTGAAGAGGCTACAGAATGCAGGAGGTCCTATGGTGGCCACCCCAGAAAGAATGAGCAGCAGCCTGAATGCTCAGAGAGAAAGGAAAATGGGACAGCTGCAGATGGCAACTCACAGATTGCAGCCTAGATGCTCGCTGGCCTGCTACTCTATCCCTGACTTCACATGTACAATAGCCTGTGTCCTCTGGTCTCCATGGTGCAGAGAGGTCAAAGTACACTGGTCTGGTTTAGCCTTCTCTACAATCCCAATTTTTCTGAGAGCATTAGAAAAGACAAAAGAAATGGGAGTGCTAAGCATTTGGTATATGAGGGTGATATGGTTTGCCTTTGTTTCCCCACCCATATTTCATCTTGAATTGTAATCCCATAATCCCACATGTTGTGGGAGGGACCCAGAGGGAAGTAATTGCATCATGGGGGCGGTTAGCCTCATGCTGTTCTTGTGATATTTGATGGTTACATAAGAGGCATTTCCCCCACTTCCTCCACATTTCTCCTTGCTGCCTCCATGTGAGGAAGGACATGCTTCCTGTTCCTTCCACCATGATTGTAAGTTTCCTGAGACCTCCCCAGCCATGCAGAACTTTAAGTCAATTAAACCTCTTTCTTTTGTAAATTACCCAGTCTCAGCACTGTGAGAACAGACTGATACATGGGGCTACTAAATCAACATATGTACAAACTTTACCTTATCTAGCACCTTCAAATCAATGTTGTTTAAACACTACTTCTTGACCTGTTCCTGGCCCTTTCATCTATTTCTTCACAATCTCCCATAAACTTGATGGTGAATAAAGCTCATTTTGTGTTATCATTGACTTTCTGGCTCTGTCCTTGATTTCAACATTGCATCTGATGCATTCCAGATCGTGGAACCCTATCCCAGAATTAAAGTTAAGTTTGTCTTAGCCTTTAGAAGTGTGGAGTAGGCAGACAAAATAATACGATCAAAGACTTACAATCAGTAGTAATGATCAAACAGGTCTATGAAGGAAGTTTAGAATAAATAGCTAATGGGTTATAAAAGTTCTGAATGGAGAAGGCAATCTTAATCATGTATAGCTATATCACTGAGGGGAAATCCAAATGATCCTGGCTTTGAAAACGGCCTTAGAAACTTCTAAGCCTAAACAAAGTCAATGACATATTAGAGATTTTCTGGTACATTTATGTCCTCATCTGGTTCTGTATTCAAAGGCAGCACCATTTCAAAAAATTGGATGGAAGCGTGGATTGGGGAGTGCAGAAGGAGCTGAGTGGGATCCTGTGAGAGATGATAATAGTGCGTAAGTGCATATCTCATTTTCCAGAATCACATTGCTCAAAATATCAGCTACTTTATCAGCAAAGCTAGAGGTCCTGGCAGTGGTGGTGGTAACTCCACAGCTTATGTGCTATGGACTCTCTCTCAATAATCTCCAAAAATCGACTAACAATGAGAATTTTACTAGAAAAAGAAATGACTTTAATTTACAGGGTCCAAAGACCATAGGTCACTAGTCTCTGAGCATCTAGTATATGGAGAACCAGACATACCAATCAGACACTCTGAGACCCCAGCAGCACTCTCAGATTGCAGCCTGCATGCTGCCCGGCCTGCTACTCTGTCCCTGACTTCACATGTACAGTTTCCCACAGATACCTGTGTCCTCTGGTCTCCACAGTAGAGAGACGTCAAAGTAATCTAACAGAATCCAGAAGGCCTGGCCTTCAGCATCACTGTGTCCCTGGCTAATACAAAGGCCATGTCACTTTTCCTTGCTGGTCCTCATTTTTCTCACTTTTTATAAAAGAGATTGAGTCTGGATGACTCCTCACATCTTTCCCAACACTTCGAATTTTTAAATTCATAAATCATTTGAGAAAATTTTGCTCAGTTCCATCTGTACCTGTATGATGCTGCTGCTCACTTAAACTCTTCCTCTGTCTCATCCAATATCCACCAAGTGCCGTGTGACTCAGTTTCCTCTTTGTATCAGCGCTGGCTTGGGTGATTCCTGCCTCCTCTAAGATGGTGAAATATAGAACAAATAGTTCCTATTTTATTTGTACATTTCCTTTTTGTGAAGTCAGTTTTGACTGCAAAACCAGCAAATCTTCTGTGAATAACTCCTTTTGCTTTATAATAAAATAGGAAGATTTCTGATAACACAGATGATTCAAGATTACTGAAGGGTTTAATGATATATGCACTTGAAGTGATAAACGAATTATGTTGAAAAAGAAAATACTTAGAAGTGAATGATACAGAATTGTCTGAAAAACATTGTAATCTCAGCCATCATGAATAAATTCAATAATTTTACTACTTCTAAAAAATGTTCTACAACTGATGTTATGTATTTGATTAGAGAAAATATTCCACATTTCAAAAACCTTTTAACTCACATAATATATCCTACTCATAACAAATTTTAGTTTTGAAAACTGCTTCTAAACAAGTCACTTAACCTCCCTGCAACTCCTTTTCCTCATCTGTAAACTGCAGAGTCTGAAATAGCTAATCTCTAAAGTGCCTTCCGGTTTGAAAATGTTATGATTCAGTTTTGCTTCTCATTTATTGTATACAGTGAGAACAAGTATTTTAGTGGCTAGGCACAATCGAAAACCTAATGATAATGACTTCAGCAGGGGTCTAATTGGAGCTTTTAGATATAAATTCACTTTATGCTAAGGTCTTTCTCATGGGCCTTAGTTGGATGGCGGCTTTACAGAATATTATTGGGGTTGGGTGAATTCCAAAGCATCTTTATTTTATAGCAGTATTTTTACTTTTCAATAGAGTCATACTAATTTATAAGTTCATAGTGTAGAAAGACTTTGGCAATGGGAATTATTTTTAAATGAAAAATGATGAATATATTTTGCATAGGTTACATAATTTCAGAGCCAGAAGTGATCCTGGAAAATTTATGCAGTATTACCAGGATAAGAACAATGCTAAAATAAGGAAATACATGTACCTGATTCATTAATCAGAAGATTTATATGGATAATTTTCTAACAGAAAGGACTATTTTGGGATTAAATAATAAAAGTGAATATGTTTCCAAGATAAAACAGTTGTCCGCATTATTCCTACCAGATGTCATGTGGAGAAATAAGCAGCAAAACAGAAAATAATTTTGAAAATTGTGTAGATAAATATTTTTCAGATTATATTTTGTGACCATTATGTCTGCAAAAACCTATTGCTCAAAAATGGGCACTGTATTCAAATAAATTTGGGAAACACTATTTTAAACAAAGTTAAATCATATTTTAATTATAGAACTTTTAGAAGCCTTAATATTTTAGTGTGATATTTACTGTTAATTTCCAAGAGGATACAGTATACACAGTTTTAAAAATAAACTCATTAACTAGGGAACTTAAAAAATTTTTGATACAGATTAAAATATATATAATAATTATAAAGAAAGAGTACTATAAAATTTTAAATTCTGATCTATTATGCTATCTTGGAAAACATTCAGATTAAAATATTTGTAGTTGCAGTTACTTGTGCAACTATATATGTGTCTTTGTATTTACATATATGTGTGTGTGTTTTTTTTAACTAAAAGACAACTTGGGAACATATTCAGAAAAACTTTTATGTTAATGTTTGTTTTTATGCTGCTATTTATGGTGTTCCAGTCTGGGTTCCGGGGTTATGTCTTTAGTTTTTGCCACTCATTTGGGCTCTAGGTGCACTTTTAACAGTTTACTTTTATCTGTACTTTACTATCTTACTTCACTCTCATAACCTCAAACTGAATTTGGCTCAACCTAATTTATTTATCTATTGCCCACCTTCGTTTTCCCTCCACTCTGAAAACCACATAAAGGCGTTCTCTGTGCAGCATGCCGTATTTCCATCAGCAGTGCTGCAACACACCCTGCCAGAAGCGTAGGACCATTCTGAACTCCTTTCTTTCTCCACTGATTACTGCCAAAGAGTTAATAAGTCTTGTTGATTTCACCTGCTAATAGATAACTACCTGAAAAAGAATGAAACTGGAGCCTTTTCTTGTATCAGATACAAAAATCTTCTTTTTTTCTATCTCTGCTGCATGATTGTAATTGCCTCCTAATTATTCATCACATATACTTTTCCAAGCTCTTTTTTCTTTTTGTCACAATGAATATTTAAAACACAAATGTGATCATACCTTTTCTTCCCTTCATAGCCTCTCATAGCTTCTTCCTTTGTAGAAAATGCCAAAGTCCTTACTATGGCCTACAAGGGCGTCAGTGACATTTGCACTCTAATGCTTTCTGATGCCATATCCCCTTTCTATTTTTTAAAAATCAACTTTATAGAGGTGTAATTAATATGCAATAAATGCAACCATTTTAAGTGCACATTTTGCAATTTTGGCAAATTTATAACTTTATATATTTAGGGTATAGGACATTTCTATCACACCAGAAAGGTCCCTTGGGCTCCTTCTCAGTCAACTTCAAACTCTACCCCAGGCCTTTCTGGTTTCTATGATTCAGTGTATTTTTTTTTCCTTCAGTTTAAGTGGAAGAGTCCTTGACATGTTCATGCAATGCAGGGTCTTCCCTAGTGTTGTTTCCTCTTCCTGGGATCCTCCTCTCTGCCTCTAATGCCAAACACATACCCAATTGCCCACCAACTCTTATCCATCCATTTTCAATTTAAACATCATTTCCTGAGTCATTTGGAAGACTGGCCACATATAAAGCACTCAAGAAATGTTAGTTATTATAATGAATTATAAATTGGTAGCTTGAAACCTATTGGGTTTTCCTGCAATAAAATTATAGAAAAATAGATAACAGTTTAAAATAAAAATACTAATTTGCATCTATTGAGATGATCATATGATTTACAAAGTGAGACAGTTTTGATGCGGGTATATTGTTCATTCTGACATTTGCTTTGAAACCAGAAGAGCTCTCTGTGTTTTTCTTTAGTCTGTTATTGGTCAATACATTTTCTTAGATGCCATCAAAGGTAGAATTTAGAGAAAAAACCCATTAGATCACCTTACAGATAATATCTTCTGTAGTTGTAGGGTGCCTTAACTCTGTGTTCTTAATGCACAAAAAAAACTCTATGTTTACCCAGCTACTGAACTGTTATGTGGAAGAGAAAGAGAAAGAAAAGGAAGTAATTACTTTGTTGGGGCTTATCCCATCCATTATCCTTTGTCTATTATTACATATCTATTGTTTTGATGCTTTTTGCTATTTTTAAGACAAGATCTCTCTCTGTCACCCAGACTGGGGTGCACTGGTGCCATCATAGCTCACTGTAGCCTTGAACTCCTGTGCTCAAACTCCTGGGCTCCTCCCAAGTAGCTGGGACTACAGGTGTGTGTCCCTGCACCTGAACATTTTTAATTTTTTTAAATGATCTATTATGTCACTGTGAAGGCTACATTGACCAGGCCATAGTTCTGGATTAATTCTCCCAAAGCCACATAGATGTGAGCTTGCTCTCTAATTAAATATCAAGAATTATTTTAGGAAATCTTCTTGGTGGGATATCCCTTCTGGTGATTAATAAATCATAAAGCTCAAAGAAGACAGTTGAAGGAGCAGCTATTAAACCAATGTGATCCTATTAAAGGGAAACTGAGAAAAATCGTTTTAGCCAGAATTTGACATTAAACTTTGTAAATAAATTAAAAATTGTAAAATAATTTTTTTCTAAGGAAATTGAAGAAAGTCTCATATAATAAAGCTGGATACTCTTCCACAATTTAAGATAAAAAATTAAAGAGAAGAAGTTGGAAGTGTGTTACGTTAGTGACTGATGTGATTTGTATTTATGTGCTCTCCAAAGGCCTTGTGTAGCCTGGAAACATTCATTTGTTAAAATGCTAAAAAGTAAAATATTTATTGTTTCATATAAAATCCTCTATGAGATGAAAATAAAGGAAGATTATTTGCTTTAATCATAAATTGTGCTATAATATTTTACTCTGAATATTTGTGATTGTACTGTTTGTAATAGTATCATCAGTTATGTTGATTATAGTCCTCTTTATTTACCTTGAATCAAAATTTTTCACATCTCAAATACATTTCTAAACCATTTATTTCAGTTGTTTGAAGAAAGCTAGTTAAGCTGCTATTTTATCCCTTGGTTTATGATTTTACAATTTCTTGTGTTTCTACTGACGTTTTGCCATGGTGTGGCCCTGGCAGGATTTGTTTAGGGAGTGTGCTCAAATGAGAATAAGAGGGAAAGAGAAAATACTGCAAATGCTGCTGAAGGCTTTCATACAAACCAAATCATACTCGATTACTAAAAAGAATTAGACTGGGGCTTGTGTTGCCAAAAGGCATTTAAGAACTCAAATTATGTAATTAAAATGTTTATGTTGATCAAATTAGCCAGAGTACAAAGCAATCCATAACAAAAATGAAGTTATTCAAGTTAATTCAAAAGTTATTAACATGTACAAGTTAGAAATTTAGCAAAAAAGAGAAATATCCACCTGCTACACATATATACACAAATACAAATCACTTTAAAACTCACCACATAAAGATAATTTTTCATTCTATTTCTTTTGAAACCCGTGTTTTTCAACATATTGGGCTCCTATATTCATGCATTTTTATAACCTTTTTATACTCAAAATGTTAACACACCCTTACATCTTTTTTTAAACTTTTATTTTGAAATAATTTTAGACTCATATAAAATTTGTAAAAATAGTATGCTTTCAGTGTACCCAGCTTCTTCCAATGATAACATTTTACATAACCAGAATACAGTGATCAGAAATAGGAAACTGACATTGGTGAAACATTATTGGTCTACACTATAGCCCTTATTTAGATTTCACCAGTTTTTATGTGTGCCCCTTTTGTGTGGGTGCATATGTGTGTGTATTTCTTTGAAATTTTATCTTCAATGTAGCTTTAATTTGCATTTCTTTTATGGTGAATGAGTTAAATATCTTTTCATAAGTTTAATTACAATTTTTATATCTTTTATGTGAATTATTTGTTCATGTATTTGCCCACTTTTGTATCTGGTTTTCATATTCTTTTTCTTAAATTTTAACAATTCTTTAAGCATTAGGAATATCAGCTCTTTATTTGTGATATATGTTGCAAATATTTTAGTTTGTCAGTTGTATTTAGATTAAAAAATTTTTTTGAAAAGAAAACAGTTGTGTTAAAATATAGTTCATATACCATATATTTCACACATCTAAAACAGACATTTGAATGTTTTCCAGTATATTCAGAGTTGTGCAACCATCACCACAATTAGTTTTAGAATATTATTGCCACTTCTTTCCTGGAAACAAACAAACCTTACAGTCATTAGCAGTCACTATTTCCTTCCCAAATTTTCCAACTTTAGGTAAAGACCAACCTACTTTCTATTGCTAAGGATTTGCCTATTCTTGAAATTTCTCCTTATATCCTAAGACTTAATAGGTCTAACAGACATGATATTTTGAAGAGCTATAATGTATTCTATGGTAAAATATTGCCATATTTATTTAAGCCATCATGATTATTAAATATTTTGGTTGTTTCCAAATTTAACCTTATAAACGATGCATTTGATTAAGTTATGACTACTTTTCTGTTCATTTCCTAAAGATAAATTTTGAGAAATCAAATTGTTTGGTCAAGGACTGGGCACATTTTTAAAGCTTTTGTCACGTTTTGCCAAAAACAAACAAACAAACAAAAATTGAAAGATGTTTTCAATTTGAACTCCCTTTGAAAATGGATAATTCTTGAACCTTTACCAAAAACTATAATTAGAGATTATTTAAAAAATTATCTTATTTGAAAGATGCTTCTAACTCTCTGATTAACAGGAATTCAGATTTTTTATAATCACATTTATTAGATATTCTTATGACAGACTGACCATGCTCTTTGACCATTTATAATTGAAATGATAGTTTCTTACTGATTCCTAAGAGCTTATATATGAAATATATTCACAAGTTTTGTCAAATATATTGCCAATTTGTCTCCATGTTGCCTTTTAAAATTTTGTTTCTGCTCTTTTTGTTCTATAGATGTGAAAACATTTTTATAAATATATTAATCTCTTGTGTTTTAATCTTGAATGTAGCTAAAAACCTAGTATTATGTATTAAGACAATAAGCTGATCACACATATTAATTCGTGCTTTAGAATTCCAATATAGTCTATACAAGAAAAACAAGTCATCTCCAGTTGATTAAAAGACAAGTAATTCTAATAATCTTGTGAATGCAGAATTGAAAATGCACATGATAATGGATAATGGAGTTAAAGTAATAGAAAGTTCTTGAAGAAACTTATGAACCCCTTCTGAGATTTACTTTATAATGATTTATAGATTATCTTGATTGGCGTGATGGTATTATGGGTTTTTATATTTGTCAAAATTTATTGAACTATACACTCACTTTGTGTATATATTTTACTATATATAAATATTATATCCCAATAAAGTTGTTTGAACAAAACATCACCTTAAGTTGAACGATGCTATATTGATGTCAGACGCTCTGTTTGCCAAACTATTTTTCGTCATTCAATCTCCTTGTTCTTTATACTTTGATACTTTGGTTATTAGAAATGTAGCTCTTGGGAAAAAATAAAAATAATACATTCTTAATAAAAGTATGATGAAATACTCACTTGCAAAATGTCCAGAACAACATATGACAGAATTTTGACATCTATGAAAGGCACCAGCCCTCTTTGGATTTCTGCAGCATTTTCTTTTGTACGAGGAAATAATGCTCATATAGAAAAACACTACTGAACTTTCAGAGGTCTCCTATGAACGGAACTGTAGTACTCATTGTGTTTTAATCAATTGGAGTTTTATTCTATTTTTATATTACTTTAAAATTGGAGTTTACACATTGGTAATAGTAACATTTTTTAGTGGTAATAAAAAAACATGCTGCAAGGAAATCAGGATACAGTAGCATACTGCTTTAATTTTTAGAAGTTAGTGTGAACCCAAGATCATGAAATCACTTTTCTATCTCTGTTGCTGAAAGCTTCTGAAGCTGACAATAGAAGTAGCTACATCTTCACATCACCAGTACTCCTGATTGCCCCCTTGTGTCGATATATTGAATTTCAATCCCCGTCAAAAAAGGGGAACCAGGCCTTCTTAGAGATCTCATTCTGTTGTTGGAGGAGAGATCATTCAGAATGAGCACAGAACTTTCTATTATTGCAAAAAGCAAAAAGTGTTTTTAAATATATCAAACCTATTCCTGAATGGACAAAGAACCCCACTGAAGAAGGCTATCACTGGCCAATGGATAAAAATGTAAGCTTAAGTAAGTTTGAATTCAAATGCAAATAATTTGAATCTGTAAAAAGCCATGAGTTCAAAATATGATTTAAAGAAAAAGTTACAATAAAATTTGAAATGGTGTAGTTATGATGCCAAGAAAGGGTAACTTCGATAGTAGATACTTGCTTTTTATTTATTTTATCAACTATGTAGAATGTGTGTGTACAGGTATTCTATATATGCATATACATATATCCTTTTTCAGTGTTTAAGATTGTTTCATGTATATATAGTTATTAATTATAAGCAAAATGAAAGCAAATACCTAAAAGAAAAAGAAAATATAAATATTTGAGCTCATATAAGCTCTGCATATGCAGATTGTGTGCATGTATATGTGTTTGTGCATCTTTGTGTAGCTAGTCTATAGGAAAGAGTAAAGAGGATTAAATTTGAGTGAGCCAAACATTCTCTGTAAAGGTAAAAACAATTTATAAATGACAGGATGTTGTAGCAGATATTTTCTTACTAAACAATCCTGGTATATGATAACCACTTAGAAAGATACTATATCAAAGGGACAGCCAAGGTATATACAAGGGATCAAGGTGATCCTTTGCTCATCTCTGGCGGTCATACACATTAATTAGTTAACATCACGTTTTGAGATAATAGGTTAGCCAGGTTCCAAAAAGAAGAATTGTTGGGGCAGACTTGAACCTTCATTTTCTAGTAGATAAATTGCCTTGATTCTCATTCTGTTGAAGTTATAGATAAATTCAACAGAAGTTTTGAATCACAATAAGTGACCAGGTAACAACACAAGAATAATGAGGTAGTATTGATCATTTCAAAAGTAGAGATCACATGTTTTCTGGAAAAGACGTGAAAGGCTTGGACTTAGAAGTCCCATGGGGCAGCAAATCAAATCACTCTGGACTACACAAAGAATCACTTGGTAGTCAAGCAAGAACAACAATGACATTTATATTCAGATAGAGTTCTATTTTTAAATTAAGTAAAATTATTATCATTCTAGGAAGTTGCCAAACGAAGTATCTACTTCAAATACACACCCTTTAGAGAGCATAAGACTAGAAATAATAAATTACAAATACATAAAAATATATAAATGCACAAATGAGTAAATGAATGTTGATCAACATTCTACTGAATACTTGAGGGTCTCTGTGCAGATTTCCGGAGCATGCTATCTCTCTCTCTCTCTATGCAACTCGCTCTTTCCCAGTATTCTGTCCTGCAAACACTTGCCACCTGGATTCCAAGTCTCCTCACCTTTGGAAGTCCATCAGCCTTATTCAGAGGAGTGAACAGGGGGCCGATGTAGGAATCACTTCATTTATTTCCTGTCTGACAAGGAACTCTGATCTTTATTGGCTGATGTCCAGTGTTTTGAAAAACCTTGATTAATAGTTTTTGGTTTTTCTTTTGTTTGTTTCAGGGAGGGCAAAACTATTTTCTGTTAGTTCTTCTTTGCCACAAGCAAGAAAGGACATATATGTTTACTATTATTGTAACAAAATAGGAAGTCCTCATAAAGTTTTTCTGCTGCATATCAAAATAAGATGGTTGCCCCCAAAAAAGCACTTGTCCAATTGATTGAGTTGAGAGCTAAACAATCCCCTTTCTTCATGATACACAATATATTTTTTTTTTGTAAAGAGTAACTGACAAATTATGGTTATTCATGCTTGGCTATATGGCAAACATTTACTTTAAATTGAAGAAGTGATCCTGTAACTTCAAGACAAAATAAGTGATCAATATTTGTTGCCAGTGATAAAATTGAAGCTGTCAAATGAAATCAAAATTTTGGAAAACTTGTGTGACATCCACTGTGAGTTGAGAGCTTCCCAATACTTAGATTTTTCTGATAAGGATGTGGTGATATTAACAAATAAATTTTTTATTGTTTAATAAAATATGTTAGTATTGGAAGAACTGCATAACTCAGTGAAATCATATTTTTCAGTGATCAATGGTAGAAAATTATGCAAATGTGAAAGACCATTTAAAGAGTGGAATATACAATTTAATATAACAGTATAATGTAACAGGGCATAATAATATTTATTAAATGGATTTCAGATTGCACATTGTAATGAAGCTTTAATAAGTCACCAATTGTCAAGTTTTAGTGTAGTATCAAGGGAGAATGTTCACAGTTATCTGGAAATTATATTAAAATATTCCTCTTTTTCCAACTGCATATCTATGTGAGACTGAATTTTCTTCAAGTACTTCAAAATAACATATTGCAGCAGATTGTACTCACAAGTGTATATGAGAATTTAGCTGACTTTCGATGGCCATCTATTAAAGAGATGTGCAAAAATGTAAAATACCACCACTAATCTCCCCAAGTTTTTTAAGAAAATATATTTACTTTCTACTAAAATGTGTTATTTATTTAAAAATATAATACATGTACTATTGTTTTAAATTAAATTAATAAGTATTTTAATTTTTCAACTTTTTCTTTTATGAGAAATATTGATAAATATAACTGACTTAAAAAAATCTTTGGGATTTTCAGTTAATTTCAGGGTATTAAGGGATTCACAGACAAAAACATTTTAAAATTGCTTCTTTAATCACTGTAATATCATATACAGATAAAGCCAGTATTATTCAAGTATGTATCACATGCCTGGTCCTATCAAAGCTCTGTTAAAATACGCTCAATTCTTTTGTTTGTAAGGAAAGTACAATAAGATATATACTATTATAGCTTCCTTATAGATATGGAAAAATGAGACATAATTTTCCCAAATCATAAGCTAATGTGAAAAAAGTCAAAATTTAAACACAGGCAGACTGTCTCTCAAGTTTGTATTCTTAAACACCATTTTATATTATTCTGCTAAGTGTTTTGTTACATGTTACAGTGGTTTCAATATTTTAGAGTAGAACACATGGGATATCCTTGTTGAAGTGTTTGGAAAATCATTTGAAGTATTTATTTGGAAGGGGCTTGAAAGTAGTTTTCTATAATTAAAAAGTGTTTGCTTATTTTTAAAGCTCAAAATAGATTTGTTACCTATACTATTAAGTAGATTTTAACATACTAAATATCTTTTATTACACATTTTTTAGTTTCTCCTAATTTAGAGAGTACATTATAGTGGTAAGAGCAGGGGCTCAGACTTTCTTGATTTGACATTGTAGGGCCATGGTCAAACCCTGTAAACTCTTTGTGCCTTTGTTTCTTAATCTTGAAAACTGAGAGAAATAGAATCTATCTTGTAAAGAACTTTTGTGAGTTCCTTGAACTGATAAATATAAAAGTCTCAGAAACCTGCCCTTAGCATAGTAAGGCTTCCAATAAATACTAACTATACTTGTTATAACAACTAGATAGTATTAGGCGGTCACGAATGTAACCTCCATAAATAAAGTCTTTTAAGTAGAATGATAACTTGCACCCTTTGATGTATAATTTCAGTTACTAATACATGTAACCAGACCTCATACAATTACAGTTAACTGTATTTTCCATCTTCAATGCCTGATAACTACATAGTTGGCATAATCACAACTCTCAATTTGTTAGCTTTATAAAAATAGTTGAGCCAAAAGGTTAACGTATGCTTAGCTTATCCTCACTCCTTTTCCAGTAGGATTGAGGCCAGTTTATTTTTACCTGCTATTTAGAGTTATAGAAAAACCTGGGTTCCTAGCATCTTATCTCTGATCAATTCTTGTGATGGAGTCCCTTATATTTGGCACCTTGAGAAGCTGCTAAGTTGTCCACATCTTAATATTAGGTACCAGGCTAAGTGCTTTATATACCTTTTTATATTTAGTCAGATAGCAAACCCATAAATTGGTTATGTTATCTGATTAAATATAACCTACCTTAGGTATAACATAAGGTATACCTCCTAGTTTCCTTAGGAGGAATACTGCTGTCCAGAAAGTAGAGTAATATGCTCAATATTGCACAGCTATTAGGTGGCAAATCTGAGATTTAAGGCCAGGCGGATCATCTCATCCTTTGAAAGCTAACTACTTTGACTTTCTTAGCTTCAAGAAATTGAAATAATTAGATTGAAGTTGAAATAATTAGATCCATCTATAAGCTTATTTGCAATATTAGATCCTGTGATTCTGCAACAGTTGAGACAGGAGTATGGAGAATAACACAGTCTTTGGAATCATATAAAGTGAAGATTGAATCCTTAACCAGCCATGTTAGCAGTTTAACCGAGAGCAGGTTCTTCACCGAGAGCAGGTTCTTGTGCACATCATTTCTTCATCTAAAAACAAAAATAGGCATAATAATTTATACCTCACAGGATAGTCAGGAGGACTAAATCAAATAATCTATACATAGCACGTGGCATATAATAAGCATTCAACATATAATATCTCACCTCCTGTTAACTGGAACTATTTTTAGTTTGGCTCCTTGGGTGCTAGCCCTTTTCCATTAGAAGAGAGTTTGCAAAGAAGCTGTTTGTTCTCCAGGTTTCTGAAAGCTCTGGTTCTTGTGATAGCCCCTTCATGGTAGGTGCCAAAGAATTTTAGATAATACTATAGAAAAGTACAATACAAATTGATATCCACTGAGAAGGCACATTTTAGGAGAAAAATGTTACCACTGACCAGAACAAAGTTCTGGCACAGAGGCAGAGTTCTGCAGCCTTCCACAGACACAGGCATGTTTCTTTGTCCCTGTCCATGGCAAAGCTATGCTCTGACCTCATCATCCTTCAATGAGTTGTTCATCTAAAGCATTTCCTTTCTAATGATCATCATCATGAAGGTAATTTGCTTGATTGGCAGCTTATTATTTCCTATTACCGGGTCCTCTGCTAATGAGTATTTCCCATCTGGATAAGTATGTTTTAAATGGAACTTCTTTTGGAAGAGTAACAATATCTAGCCTTGTTTATGCAACAATTGTCTGTAAAATAAGAATGCCATGAATTTTATTTACTTCAGAATAGCAATAGATAACATTAAAAGTATTATTTTGAGTAATCTTAAAATTGGGGATATTAGTAGTTGTGTTGAAACCTATCAAACTCAGTAAACAAGATTCTCAAAATATGTAACTCAACTTCATTTGTAGGACATTAACCATTAAACCATTTTCTATCAGATTAACTTTTCCGGGATAGTTTTGAACTGAGATGATATTGAATTGAATACATTAACTAATAAGCCACTAGATTGGACATACAGAAAACCAATAATTAGTATTGTAGTATTTGTGTTTTGGGAGGTAGGATAAAGTGTTATGAGGTGTGATGAACAAGCTTTCTTAATGAGTGAGAAAACAGCTCAAAGTACACATTGATCTATAAACAAAATTGACTGACTATAAAATAAAATGACTTGAGATTATAATGCTTTCATAAGTCCCAAATTTGGAAGGGTTATACATCCAAATACTTAAAATATACTCATTGACTGCTAGGGAATATAATATTTAATAGCAGATTATTATACTATCCTAGTTAAAATAATCACATGGGTAAAACTAGAGATATTCTATTACACTCAACTCTTATCTATCTTCTTTAACTTCACACTTAGATAGGAAATGATTGTTAACATTCCTTGTGTAGCACAGAATTTGGCCTGTCCAAAGAAAGATCTGGCCTTTGCCCTAGGCTTTTGGGAGGTTATTTACATCATACATAATAGGAATGTCATTGTTTAAGATGAATTTGGATCTGGATTTACACTGGATCTTAGGGTGATGCCAGCCACACCCCATAGTCTTAGAGTGGGAGCTATTCATTCCAGAAAGACCAACAATGTGACTTAGGGTGAGGACTTTTGGTCACGTCCTATCAGTTGGTCTGGAGACTGAGTCCAAACAATGGGCAATCAATCTATTAAGTAAGCCCACATAATAAAGCCACAATAAAAACTATGGACATAGAAACTTGGGTGAGCTTTCTTAGTGGTAATCTGTGCATATTGTTACTCATCAATGCTGGGAAGGTAATATGTCTTGACTCCACTGGGAGAAGACAATGGAAATTTTTATTTGGAACCTTCCTAGACTCTTTGTAGCTCTTCCTTTGGCTGATTTCAGTTTGTGTCCTTTCTCTGTAATAAACAGTAACCATAAGTACAAAAGCTTTCAGAGAGTTGTGTAAATCCTTCTAGAAAATTATTCAACCTGAGGGTGATTTGGGGACCCCTCCCTCCTGAGCTTTTGGTTGGTGTCAGAAGTAAGGACAGTTGAGGGCTGTGCTCTCAAACCTCACAGTTTGGTTAACTCCAGGGATTCATAATAAACATTATAAGCGTCACTAAAACCTGTATTGACTTCTGAATTTTCTCAGCCTAAATTATATTCAGTAGAATTTTGCTGTTATTTTGGACATATTGTATTTCTCAGAAAGAGGTAATCAAACACTTATGTAATACAGAATTTATCAATTGCCTACTAGGCATGTCTAGCTAACATGTAAGATTATTTTATTAGTCCAGATATTTCATTGATTGAGATATGTCATAATCTCAGCTATGCTCTGCTTTCTGATTGGACTAAACAATATATACTTTTTCATTAAATGATTCAATACAAATATTTAAGTAAAATATTCATATTCTGGTCTAAATCCATCTCAGTTTTTATATGGGGCAGATCAAATAAAAGTTTGTATTTTTTTCTGTCTGATTTTCCCTAAGGTTGTCTTAATGACCTGTGAATAGCAAGACTAATTATTTTGTTATGTCCTCATCAATTGTACAAATAAATTGAACCAGCCAAATAAGCTGGTTCCATTTGATTAGCTCCCACTCATTCTGCTTCAGCCATTGTCATTTGTTGGGAAGTGAGATTACAGAAACCAGCTCTCCCATGAAGTGGAACACTGCCAACTCTGTTGGGAGAACATAAATCATATCACAGTTATATCTCAAATCCATTATTAATAAAACTTTGCACTGTGGGCTTCAGCCTGCAGCAGACATTTATGAACAGATCAGAAAATGAAGAGTGTAAATGGAAACACTGTGCCTTTAATTACAGCTGCACAAATGGCAGCACTAGAGCTACAGAATTGTTAAAAATCAATTAAGGAAGGTTGCCACCTGATCTGCCTGCACATAATCTGTTTAATTAGGTAGTGTGTTTCTGAAATAAAATGTTTCTGGAAACTAAGACTTTTCAACAGCATGCAATTTTCCTTAGAAGAAATAGTTCAGATATTTACTGGGCTCTGCTGCTTCAAACGAACTAAGAATTTAAGAAATAATTGCACTCCTTTGCACAAATGGTATAACCTGACCCAAGCTTGTTAAAGAAACTCACCTGGTACCCTCTTAAAATGTAATATAACTTTTTTAAGATTGATTCTCAAATCATTTGGGCATTTTATACTTTTTATTTTAGTTGTTCACTAATAGAAATAATATTCATGATTCTGCAATACAGAAAATACATCTCTAATTGAAATATGTTCATAATAATTTCTATAATCCTTAAATTATAGGAAAAAAATTAGAATTTTTTTTCTGCTTCTTAATAAATAATTTGACACATGCAATGAAGTTTGCTGTGATTCTTCAGTAGAAGGACTGTTAGAAACAAAAGCTGAGGAATGCTTTGTAGTAGAAAGTATCTTTTGGAAAATACTCTAGTAAGGGAACATTTGAAATTGTATTATTGGTGTTTGTGGTACCCCTATTTACAACAGTTCCATCATTCACTTAGTTATTGTTGAATTCTAGCACTATTTACTTATTAGCTCATTTATTCCTCATGTAATTATGAGGAATTTATTAATATTCTCATTTTATACATGAAGAAATTGAAACTCAAATGATTGTGGTAACTTAAGTAAGTAGATCTATCGGCATCAAAATAAAAAATTCATTAATTTCCTGAGAATTTTTTTTATGATGTCACTATAAATAATTTTTAAATGAGTATAATAAATAATTAAATTAATAACAAAGGCTGGGCGCGGTAGCTCACGCCTGTAATCCCAGCACTTGGGGAGGCCGAGATGGGCAGATCACAAGGTCAGGAGATCGAGCCCATCCTGGCTAACACGGTCAAACCCCGTCTCTACTAAAAATACAAAAAATTAGCTGGGCGTGGTGGCAGGTGCCTGTAGTCCCAGCTGTTTGGGAGGTTGAGGCAGGAGAATCACTTGAACCCAGGAGGTGGAGGTTGCAGTGAGCCAAGATTGCACTACTGTACTCCAGCCTGGCTGACAGAGTGAGACTCTGTCTCAAAAGAAAAAAAATAATAAATAATAAAATAACAAATGAAGACAATGTCAAACTTATTGTATCTTACTTCTAAATCACAATGGCAATTGTAATATTTTAAGCTAATTTAAAAACATTTTATGCAAAAAGATCCCTATTGATGCCATTCATCGATCTAGAAAAAATAAACTCTTTTAACAATACCCGGTAAACTTCTAATTGTTTATAAAGATTAAAAAATTGTTTATAAAGATTAAAAAATCTTGTTTTTTAATATGAAAATGTTAAAACACATGGAAAATATATAGATCCTAACATGACTCCCATAAACCTATTATGTAGAATTAACAAATATTAATATTTTGCAAATTCGTTTCTATAACCTTTTTGCTAAATTATTTTAACGTAAATTGCAGATATGATACCTCAAACCTAAATACTTTTTATCAACTTAACATTTCTCCCATTATAATGCCAAAGAGTATCATTACTATACCCAAAAAAGGTAACTAAATTTCCTTAATATTGTCTAATATCTTTTGCATTTTTCAGTTTCACTAATTAACCATGAATGTCTTTTAAAGTTAATTTGTTTAAACCAAGATCCAATTAATGAGGCATTATTTTTAGTTGGTATGTTTCTCTGGTCTCTTTAACTTCTGCATCACCCCCAACCTTCTTTTTTGTGACATTGACTAGTTGAAGAGAAAGTTCCACCTATTTGTCTAATTGCTTCTTTGGCCTCATAGTATCAAACCAATCTGTTTCTCTACTCCCTGTATTATTGATAAACAAGAAGTTAGATTTAGCAGCTTGATTAAATTCATATTATAGTATTTTGGAAATGATTCTTCATAAGTGATTCTGTAAAGCTACTGCATTTCATCTGATGCATACAATGTCCAATTGTCCCATTATTACTTTTACTAAGAGTGATCTGGGAATTCAGGTGGCTGCAGCATGATTCCTTCATGGTAGATTTGTGCTTTTCCCTTCCCCGTCTGAATCTTGCTGTGAAAAATGCAATTGGAGGCTGTATATTTTTAATTTTTAGTTTCATGCCAATCTCTGTAATACCAGTACCATATTCTTATATTTCCCCTGGTTTAACACATAATTTTGAGATTTATAATAGGATATATGGGGAGTTAAATAATCCTTAATTGTTGCAGACCATTTTGTCTCTTGAATAAACATCTTTAAAATGTGAAACTGCTCTTAATATTTGCGGATCTGCGAGCTGGAAGTTCTCTCATTAAAGCAAAACCATCATAGAAATCCTTTTCTGTAGGTTTATTTTTAAAAGAACTTAGTTTCCTCCTTCTTTCCAGTTCCATGAAGATCAGAATTTGCTTCTGGAAAACTTACAAAGGGAGATATTGATGCTTTAATAAGGCAAGGGGTGGTTCAATGGAAAAGCATGTAGCAATAGCTCTTGCCTTAGCCAGATCAGTTCTGTTTTCATCTATTATGTGTTGAACTTCTGATTCTGTGTAACATTTGGTTTAAAAGGTAGAAAGGTATAAACAGAATAATAAAAGCACACACATATGCGCGTGTGTGTGTGCACAAACACACACACACACACACACAATAACAACACACACTATACAAAATATGCCACCTCTTGTCCACCTGGATCTTAGTACATGGTGCAGGAGCCTGAGAATCACATAGATGGTATTGCCACTGGAGAAGAATCTGGAAATCCTGACCCTAGCTCCTCTTCAGATGAGGGACAATGGGTAACCATGTATGCTTTGCTAGTGTAACCCACAGGCATGGTGCATAAAATGTTTCTGTTATTTTTCAAACGAAACTGGCTATTTCAAGCTGCTGACTTTTGCTCAGGGTTTTTTTTCTCTTGCTACTGTTCTTCCTTATTTTTCTGCCAAGAAAAATTTTCTTTTTTCTTTATGAGACAGGATCTCACTTCCTTTGAGAAAATCTTAATTATCCTTCAAAAGCAGAATACAAGTCACCTCATCTCTAAAATCTTCCCTGAGCCTCTCTTCTGTCTTATCACAAGAACTTTCCAGTTTGCAACTGATTGCTGGTACAATTGTTTTCCTCCCTAAAGTGAGAGGCCCTCAAAGTTGGGTGGCATGTCCTTTTCATCCCTGTTAGTCAGTTCTTAGGTTATAATAAGCAATAAATATTTGTTTAATGGATAAAAAATATTGTAAGCCTTCTGTAAAACTGGAAAAGAGAAAAAAAGGAAAGAAAAGGGGAGAAAGAGAGAAATCATCAACATAGAAGTCTGAGATCTTATTTAAATCTCTGACTTTGGAATATCACCAGCTTTCAGTGCAGAAAGGCACTGGTGGTCAAAGATATGCTGACACTGGCAGAACATTTTGCATTAAGTTGAAAATTTAATTTATTTACTTATGACATTAACTTAATAATGCCATAACTCTTGATGTCCAATAAATCTCTTATTGTTTTAAATTTTCAAATAAGCATTATTTGCAATATGATTTACTGGAGCAGAGTCGAATACATTTTCCATCTGTAAAACCACCCGCAGAGTCACTGGTAGGTACTAGATATGCTTATTGAACTGAGTAGAAAAAAACTATCTGCCAAAGAAGAATATTCATGAAAAAACAATTCCAATGAGAAACCAGATAATCTGTAGCTTTCTGGAAGTTTATAGAGCCACTACAAAAAGGAGGAATGAAAAGTGGGGGATAAGAAACACCTCAGGACAAATGTTATATGTTATCTCCTCAGTGCCACCAGGGATGTGCTAGTCAGAGTGTGTAAGTAGACATTTATCCACACATCGACTTTAGACGCCTCAAGGCCTGGCACAGTCAGATATGACCTGGAGAAAAATAACCTGGAATTGGAGCTCAACTGCTCACACACAATGCTTATTTCCTAAGGCCCAGGAAGGAACAGGAAGAATGGAGGCCCATTTCCTTTTTGGTATAACATTCTTTTCAGAGGGAAGATGAAAAACAAAAAAAGGGTATATGTCTATATGTGAGACTACCATATATATGTGTGTATATATATGTCTATATGTGAGACTATCATATATATGTATATATGTGTGTATATATGTCTACATGTGAGACTACCATATGTGTGTGTATATATGTTGTTGTATATGTATAAATGTATATATACATAAATATATATACACATATTTTATATGTAATTATATACACATACACATATATAAATGTGTATACACACACACACACACACTAACAATTACTTAAGGATATGCAGTAATTATTGTTCCAGAAACTAAGAAGAAAATAGAAAATGGCAGCAAAGAAATGGAAAACAATCCTTTGATTTTTGGCAAACTATTTTTAATTTGACATGGTATCTGGAATACTTGAAGATACTCTCAGTGTAAATTAGTTTACTAAATTTAGCAGAATTAACTATCTTTTAGAAAATATAAGAAAAAATATTAATATATATCAATGAAGTGAAAAAGCAAAGCACAGAAAACTCTTTAGCAAAATTCTCTTCACTCTGATAGTATTCAGTCTCATTCTGTGAGCATAACATTTTTCTCAACTATGTTAATATTCCATCAAAAAAAATTTGTTCAAGAAAAACTGTGTTTCCAATGACTTGTTAAGAAATCAAAATATTTCTTCCTTGAATAAGAGGATCCTTTTTTAAAAAATATATTTAGCTTTAGGAGCTTAATTTTTAAACCATTTCTTTAGCTACTAATTTTTAAGCTTAATTTTAAAACTGAATTATTAAAATATAAAATAAAAGGAAATTTTTAGTAAACTTGGAATAATGTCTACACAGGTTTAATCAGGAGAATCAGTGGAATAGATAATATTAAATATTTTCTTCAATTAAAGTTATCTAAATGTGGGGGTACAGGGATGGTTGGGGCTCATATTATCTTCACAATGTTTGCATTCCATGAGGTGAGATGGATTTTAATAAAATAAATTATGATAAAGTGTGATGAGTGCAGCAGTGGGGAAATATGCAAAATCTAAATGTACTTAGCATGGAGAAGAGAAAAAGAAATTCTAAGGACCTGGCTATGCTTCCTGAAGTAGTGACACCTAAACTATTGCAGTTGTTCTTGTTGTGGTTGTTTTTCAGTAGTTGCTTTGGTTCTTAGTTGGTTTGTTTTCTAATATGGATACAAGTTCTTTAAGCTTTCATATATAGGAATAGTATAAAAGGGAGGAGGAACCATGTTGAAAAACCATGATTCACAGACATGAATCAGCATATAGCATTTGGGGAATTATTACTAATTTGGTATGGCTAGAGCAATGATTTCCAATCAGAAGTGATTTTGCCGCCACAGGGAAATTTGGCAATGGCTGGAAACATTTTTGGCTTTCACAAAGGGAGTGGGGAACAGTACTACAGCATCCAGTAGGGAGAGACCAGGGATGCTGCTATAACATCCTACGGTACAAACAGGACATCCTCCACAGCAAATAATTATCTAGGCCAAAATGTCAATAACATCAAGGTTGAGAAATGCTGGGTTAGAGCATGAAAGCTTAGGTGATAAAAAGAGATGAAGCTCAACAGGCAGAGTGTCCACATTATGGGGGCAGAAGGAGGAGCTGGGATGGCTTTGAATAACTGCTTCAGGAACAAATGAGTAGCATGAGTATTATCAGTGATGAAGAAATTAAAGGAAAGATGCAGGCCCAAACACAACTGCATAGGTGTGAATGGCACAGCTAAGGAGTGCACTCACAGAGGTTACAGTGCACTTAGTTTTTCCTGGAGTTGTGCAGTGAGCAAACTGCACCATCAGTCTCAGGGAAGAAACCTTTTTGCAGATGTAAAACCTGAAGAAACTGTGAAATCTGAAATGATTGTAAAGTATATTTAGATTGAGATGTTTCATATGAAAATGCATTTCCTTTTTTTTTTTAGAAAAAAAAACAAGTGTCTAATTTTAGAAATTACGGACTTGATTAGGAGAAAGGATGAAGAAGGGCATATAGATTGGTAAAAAATGGGAAAAAGTATCGGGGACAAGAAAGATCAAGAATTATGTCATAAAAATGGTGACACAAATAGAGGAACTAGTATGGGAGGTGCTGAGCCATGAGGCAGGAAAGTTTAACATTGCTTGACAAAGAGATTTGGATACTAGTTGTTGGAAGTTTAGATTTCATGCAGTAGGTTAGAAAAAGTCCTTGTAAGTTCCTGAACAGGAGAGAGATGGATGAAAATGGCCTTTGAGTAATATTGTTTTTCCAGCTGTGTGTTGGATAGATCATAGCATGAAGAAAATGAGGCATGACAGGGTGATCAGCTAGGAGAATAGTAAAGTTCTGCCCTCAATTTACAAACAAAATAGATGCTCACTGCTCCCCATAAAATATTCCTTTATATACATGAAACGTGCTATTACGTTTCCTTTCAATTTTCTTGGGTATGTACACTTAGTCCTTTAGCCTTTTCTCATCAGGCACATTTCCCAACACTGCAGTAATTTATTTTGCTCTTGCCTTTGTACTCTCCAATTTTATTTTTCCATATCTCACTTCATTTACCATGATTCAAATTGAACAGAGTATTCTAATAAAGTTCAGATCAAAACTGAGTAGAAGGAAAGGGTCTTATCTATTTAAAATAAAATATTTATTTTTTATTTTTTAAGGAATTAAAGATTAAGAAAAATGAAAAGAGTGGGCTTAACCCAACATTTTATATTTTTAATTATAAATATTGAGTAACAAGATATGAATAACTGATTAGTAAATGTATATGCTACTGTATTAAAAGTTATTTTTTTATTTTTATTTTTTTGAGACAGAGTCTCACTCTGTTGCCTAGACTGGAGTGCAGTGGCATGATTTTGGCTCACTGCAACCTCCACCTCCTGAGTTCAAGTAATTCTTGTGCCTCAGACTCCCAAGTAACTGGGATCACAGGTGCCCGCCACCACATCTAGCTAATTAAAAGTTACTTCTTAAAATTTAAATTTAAATTTTATTAATTTATTATTTAAATTTAAATTTTCTTAAAATTTAAGCTTGTCTTTAGTGTTTATAGATGGACATTTCCATTCAAGCCTCATTTAAATATATGAAAATTAAAAAAAAATAATTGCAAGGTTATTTTTTTAAAAATTTGCCTTATTTTAAAATAAGGCAAAATTATTTTAAACTTATGGAGTTAAGTTCTCCTTGTATTCAGGCCTAGAGAAAAAAATTTGACCTCCTTCTGCCTTTCATTATAAATATAATAAAAATGTACCAGCAAAATACCTGAGTATAAATACATGAAAAGACTTTTTTCCACAAGCCCAGGATGGATTAAATGATTCAAACAATAGGAAGAAATTCTATATCAGATAATAGACTAGATTTATCTTCCTATTTGAAATAAGTTTTTCAAGTTAAAATATGGGAAACAATAATTCTCAAGACATTTTACATTAGGCAAAGAGGGCAAAGATCCCTGTGAGGAAAAAACAAACAAGGTGAGCCTTCTGCCATGTGAGTGCTTCAGTTTACTTCCTGGATAAAGTTTCCAGGCACAACATGGGGAGAGGGAACCCAGGTAAAGCCTGGCTCTTTTTTGGAGTTAAGGAGATAAAACTGGTCATCCAGGGAATACAAGGTGGCTAAAGTTTGCAGAATAGAGTATCAGAGGTGAGAGAGACACAGACAGAAACCTGAAAATCTGTATACAGTCTCCCGTGATTATTCAGTAGAGTTCTGATCAGTGCGTGTATATGTGAAAATCATCTGAGACTCGTGGAAAAAACACCCAAAAGGATTAGTGGAAACATCTGGGAATAGTCCTATTTCCATCAATCAGAGTGAAAAATCTTGTAATTTACAGGGGACAGTTCTCAGAAATCTTTGCCCCAGTGGGGTAAAATTTACCCTAGACAAAATGCCTAAGAAACTTAATAGCAAGATCCAAAAAGACCAAACTGTTTCTAAGAAATTTAAACATACTATAGAGCAAAGATCAATAATATTTATAGAAAAATATTTATTACCCAATAACTTAAACATTTACAATGAATGGCATTCAAACAAGAAGTACCAAGCATACAAAAAAGCAAAACAAACAGACAAAAACAACAAAAATCATTCAAAACTAATCCATAAATGACACAGATTATAGAATTAGTAAAACTGTATTAAAACATTTATTATAACTGTATTCCATATGTTTAGAAAGCCAGAGGAAAGGTTGAACATGCTAAACATAGTCATGAAAGATTTTTTAAAAGATTCAAATCAGGCTTCCAAAGATAAAAAGTTTCAGTGTCTGAGATGAAAAATACACTGGTTGAGATTAATAGAAGATTAAACATTGCAGAAGACAATATTAGAGAACTTGGAAACAGCAGTAGAAAATATCTAATGTGAAACATAAAGCAAAAAGCCTGGAAAAGAAAAATGAGTAGATTGTTGGTGAGTTGTGAAACAACTTCAGGTAGCCTAATATATGTATAAATGAAGTGCCTGAAGAAGGGGTAGGGCATAAAAATATCTCAAGAAATAATAGCTGAATATTTTCTCAATTTTATAAAAGCTATACATCTGCAGATATAATAACCTCAACAACAAACATAAGAAACATAAAAAAAGCACACCAAAGCACATTACAATCAAATTGCATAAAAGAAGTGATAAAATCTTAAAAGCAGCCAAAGGAAAAAAGACACATTTTGGAAGAGAGGAACAAAGACACCACTGACAGCAGATTTCTTTGGAAACAATGCAAGCTAAAAGACAGTGGAGCAACATCTTTAAAATATTGAAACAAAGAAACCATAATCTAGAATTCTTCACCTACCAAAAATACCATTTAAAAACAGAGATGAAATAAAGATTTTTTTTTCCAGACAAAGACTAAATGAGTGTAACACTAGCAGACCTACATTATAAGAAATGTTGAAGGAATTCTTAGGTAGAAACAAAACATTACCACATGGAAATATGGTTCTACAGGAAGAAATGAACAGCATGGATCAGTAACTATATGAGTAAATATAAAGAGTTTTTTTTCTTATTATTTAATACCCTTTATAGTCAACTGTTTAAAGCAACAGCAGTAATAATGCATCATGGAATTTATAACATATGCAGAATTGAAATGTGTGAAAACAGTGATGCAAAATTTGGTAAGGGAGAAATGGATACATACTTGGTTCTTATATGTGAAGTGTTATAGCATTGAGTACCATGTGATATGAAATACTTCAGAGATGCAAATGTCTACTCTGAAAAAGGAACATCTCTTGTTTTCCATTGATAGTTTCTTCAAGTCTAATTGGCATATAGTGGTGGTGAAAAGAGGGCAGGGAGTTTTGTCATGGTAGATACCATGGAAGAAATGAAGCCCAAGATGAAAAGATAAGTTTTCAAAACTTTGCCTCAAAGAGGGAATGCAAAAGTCAAAAACACATTTCAGCATCTGGTTGTACTTGCAGACAGGGCAAAGTTGAAGCCTGACACCCCAAGAGCATCCATCATGATGTATTATCAGAGGACCAGTCTAGTGGTATTTGATCCCTAGCTTCCAACTAGTATGTATTTCCTAGTTGCAATGTTAGATATATTTCTTACTATGAGTCATGGTCAGAATAGTTGGAAAGCCAGTGGTCTGAGATGAGTTAAAATCCTTGACCTTAGCTATAAAAATCAATGGATGTAAGCAAATTGTAGTAATAGCACTTTCAATTTAGGCAACTAAGCTATGGAAAAATAAGTATGTGATCAACTTTTAGCTATGTTTAAAAAATTTTTATTTTTATTTTCAATTTATTTTCTGGGTAGGCAGCAAATTCTCAAAGCAGAGAATACAATAAAAATGTTACCTCCCACCTCTCTCTCTTAGACTTAGCTTCCCTTCCAAGAAGCAACCAATAGACAGTTTCTTATGTATTCGTTTGAGGATATTTTACTGATGTGTTTTAAGACAGCTTCAGGGATTTTTTTTTACCTAGACTGATTAAGGCCCTAGAAGGCTAAATACCTTTGTGTTGCTCAGACAGCCTGATTTATGAGTACCCAACAATCACATTGTAGTTCTGCTGCCCAACCCTTGTTACCTGGCCACTCCCAATAAGACTCAGATTAAAAATGACTGACCCCATGAGGAAAAGTACCCACTGGCTGACTCTCCAAGACACACAACTGACTTATGCCCTCTTCATGATGGAATCCAAGAAAACATCTGATAACAATGGCTAACATTTAATGAGTGTTTACTCTGTTCCATTATGATTTAAGCAGTGTACAAGACATCAATCTTCATATAAACATCAAATAATTACTTTGAGGACGGTGTTAACATTTTATTTTTGCAGATGAGAAACCTGAAGCACTGAAGTAACTGCAAATTCACACAGCTAGTAAATGATGGAGTTTCGAGTCAATCCAGGCAGCCTGACTCCAGGGTTATGCACTTTATCCCAATACCAAACTGCCTCTTCTCTAAACTGATAAAAACTGCTCTCTTTTCTTGCTGAAATAGAAAAGATATAGCTTTTTGAGACCCATGGCTAATCATCAAACAATGGTTTTCCTCTCCTCCAACCCATTTCTGTACCAGAGGAGTGACCCTACCCTGCTTGGAGTGAAAAGAAGCTTATACCCCTGCACTCTTCTCTAGCTCAAACTAAGGAGGAATGAAAGGTAACATTAGATAGGTATTTGCACATGTGTGTTTTTATCCATATTCTGTGAATTGGTGTCTCTGTTAAAATATCCAATCATCTGGAGAAAAGATAACCTGCTTTAGCTTCTTCTGGCATTAAAAAGTCAGTCTTTCATCAGTCAGACAAACGTATTCTGGGACAAGCTTAAGTAGTGGCCCTCAGGCACTGTTAGATTTTCTAACAGCTGAAGGGTGAATAAGGAGGAACACAATTGGAAGCAGAGTTAACAGAGTTGGCAGAAGAAATATGTAAAGGATTTATTTAGTTTTGTGTTGAGGGTTTTGTGATGTCAAGGCTCCATAAAATCTTAACTAAAATTGGCACTGCTCTCCAAGAGTTCTTGGTAAAGTTAGAATGTATTCTGGGAAATGTAGAGATGCCAGTTTCAAAGAAGTGGTCATTGAAAGATAGCTGGATTATGCTAACATTGATTTTTCACATTCTATTCCAAGATTTTTTTGTGCTCAGTAGTCAATATCTCTCTAAAATGCTTAACTTTAAATATGTGACATTATATCACATTAAAATGCTATATATAACTCCCAAATATAGAAAGTTAGTCCCCAAATATTGTATAAATGTGTCTATATATTTTCACTGAACTATCAATGTACCAAGTTTCTCCAAATTTTAAATTTAAATTTTGGCTAAAAATTTCACCAATGTATAATAACCTTCATAAAGCTGAGTATGCACAGAACCATAGATATTAAGATGGTATGACCTTCTTGAAAATAGATTATGCTTATTAAATTCTAACATTCAGAGCTTTAAGCATGCATAAGGACTTAATACATGTGTGTTTATTGGTGCTAATGATAAGATTAAAACGTTTCAAGGGCTGTTAAAATTAGATTTAGCACATTGTTTAAAAACCACAAATTCCATAAAGAAAATATTTCAAGTACATAGTTAATAATATTTTTAACGCATTTTTCAACTATTTTTAATTCTTTAACTAAATGTGAAAATTAACATTTTAATATCTTGGTAGTGGCTTCCGTATTTCTTGGGTCTATCAACATAATAATAATAGCTAACATTTGTTTATTTTTACTATAAGCCAGGAAAATGTGTTAGACACTTGACAAGTTATCTTATTTAAACCTTAAATAACTCGATGATGAATTCACCATTTTACCTTCATTTTATATGTGCAAAACAGAAGCTTAAGTCATCGTTTGGCTAATTTCACACACACAGAAAATAAGGGGGAGCAAATTCAAACCACGAAGTTTTATTCCAGAGGCTGTGCTCTTAAGTACTGCATTTTTCTTTCTGTACTGCATCTTTCTTTTTCTTTCTTTCTTTCTTTCTTTCCTTCCTTCCTCCCTCCCTCCCTCCCTTCCTTCCTTCCTTCCTTCCTTTCTTTCTTTCTTTGCTTTCCTTTCCTTTCCTTTCCTTTCCTTTCCTTTCCTTTCCTTTCCTTTCCTTTCCTTTCCTTTCCTTTCCTTTCCTTTCCTTTCCTTTCTTTCCTTTCTTTCCTTCCTTCCTTCCCTCCTTCCTTCCTTTCCTTTATTCCTTCCCTTTCTTCGCTTTTTTTTTTTTATGCTTTCAGTTTTTGGGTACATGTGCACAACGTGCAGGTTAGTTACGTGTGTATACATGTGCCATGTTGGTGTGCTGCACCCATTAACTCATCATTTAACATTAGGTATATCTCCTAATACTATCCCTCCCCCCTCCCCCGACCCCACAACAGGCCCCAGTGTGTGATGTTCCCCTTCCTGTGTCCATGTGTTCTCATTGTTCAATTCCCACCTATGAGTGAGAACATGTGGTGTTTGGCTTTTTGTCTTTGCAGTAGTTTGTTGAGAATGATGGTTTCCAGCTTCATCCATGTCCCTACAAAGGACATGAACTCATCATTTTTTATGGCTGCATGGTATTCCATGGTGTATATGTGCCACATTTTCTTAATCCAGTCTATCATGGTTGGACATTTGGGTTGGTTCCAAGTCTTTGCTATTGTGAATAGTGCCACAATAAACATACCTGTGCATGTGTCTTATAGCAGCATGATTTATAGTCCTTTGGGTATATACCCAGTAATGGGATTGCTGGGTCAAATGGTATTTCTAGTTCTAGATCCCTGAGAAATCACCACACTGACTTTCACAATGGTTGAACTAGTTTACAGTCCCACCAACAGTGTAAAAGTGTTCCTATTTCTCCACATCCTCTCCAGCACCTGTTATTTCCTGGCTTTTTAATGATCACCATTCTAACTGGTGTGAGATGGTATCTCATTGTGGTTTTGATTTGCATTTCTCTGATGGCCAGTGATGATGAGCATTTTTTCACGTGTCTGTTGGCTGCATAAATGTCTTCTTTTGAGAAGTGTCTGTTCACATCCTTTGCCCACTTGTTGATGGGGTTGTTTGTTTTTTTCTTGTACATTTGTTTGAGTTCATTGTAGATTCTGGATATTAGCCCTTTGTCAGATGAGTAGATTGCAAAAATGTTCTCCCATTCTGTAGGTTGCCTGTTCACTCTGATGGTAGTTTCTTTTGCTGTGCAGAAGTTCTTTAGTTTAATTAGATCGCATTTGTCAATTTTGGCTTTTGTTGCCATTGCTTTTGGTGTTTTAGACATGAAGTCCTTGCCCATGCCTATGTCCTGAATGGTATTGCCTAGGTTTTCTTCTAGGGTTTGTATGGCTTTAGGTCTAACATTTAAGTCTTTAATCCATCTTGAATTAATTTTTGTATAAGGTGCAAGGAATGGATCCAGTTTCAGCTTTCTACATATGGCTAGCCAGTTTTCCCAGCACCATTTATTAAATAGGGAATCCTTTCCCCATTTCTTGTTTTTCTCAGGTTTGTCGAAGATCAGATAGTTGTAGATATGCGGCATTATTTCTGAGGGCTCTATTCTGTTCCATTGGTCTATATCTCTGTTTTAGTACCAGTGCCATGCTGTTTTGGTTACTGTAGCCTTGTAGTATAGCTTGAAGTCAGGTAGCATGATGCCTCCAGCTTTGTTCTTTAGGCTTAGAATTGACTTGGCGATGCGGGCTCTTTTTTCATTCCATATGAACTTTAAAGTAGTTTTTTCCAATTCTGTGAAGAAAGTCATTGGTAGCTTGATGGGGGATGGCATTGAATCTGTAAATTACCTTGGGCAGTATGGCCATTTTCACGATATTGATTCTTCCTACCCATGAGCATGGAATGTTCTTCCATTTGTTTGTATCCTCTTTTATTTCATTGAGCAGTGGTTTGTAGTTCTCCTTGAAGAGGTCCTTCACATCCCTTGTAAGTTGTATTCGTAGATATTTTATTCTCTTTGAAGCAACTGTGAATGGGAGTTCACTCATGATTTGGCTCTCTGTTTGTCTGTTTTTCATATATAAGAATGCTTGTGATTTTTGCACATTGATTTTGTATCCTGAGACTTTGCTGAAGTTGCCTATCAGCTTAAGGAGATTTTGGGCTGAGACAATGGGGTTTTCTAGATATACAATCATGTCGTCTGCAAACAGGGACAATTTGACTTCCTCTTTTCCTAATTGAATACCCTTTATTTCCTTCATCCTGCCTGATTGCCCTGGCTAGAACTTCCAACACTATGTTGAATAGGTGTGGTGAGAGAGGGCATCCCTGTCTTGTGCCAGTTTTCAAAGGGAATGCTTCCAGTTTTTGCCCATTCTGTATGATATTAGCTGTGGGTTTGTCATAGATAGCTCTTATTATTTTGAAATACGTCCCATCAATACCTGGTTTATTGAGAGTTTTTAGTATGAAGGGTTGTTGAATTTTGTCAAAGGCCTTTTCTGCATCTATTGAGATAATCGTACGGTTTTTGTCATTGGTTCTGTTTATATGCTGGATTACGTTTATTGATTTGTGTATGTTGAACCAGCCTTGCATCCCAGGGATGAAGCCCACTTGATCATGGTGGATAAGCTTTTTGATGTGCTGCTGGATTCGGTTTGCCAGTATTTTATTGAGGATTTTTGCATCCATGTTCATCAGGGATTTTGAAACCAACGAGAACAAAGACACAACATACCAGAATCTCTGGGACACATTCAAAGCAGTGCGTGGAGGGAAATTTATAGCACTAAATGCCCACAAGAGAAAGCAGGAAAGATCTAAAATTGACACCCTAACATCACAATTAAAAGAACTAGAGAAGCAAGAGCAAACACATTCAAAAGCTAGCAGAAGGCAAGAAATAACTAAAATCAGAGCAGAACTGACAGAAATAGAGACACAAAAAACCCTCCAAAAAATCAATGAATCCAGGAGCTGGTTTTTTGAAAAGCTCAACAAAATTGATAGACCACTAGGAAGACTAATAAAGAAGAAAAGAGAGAAGAATCAAATAGATGCAGTAAAAAATGATAAAGGGGATATCACCACCGATCCCACAGAAATACAAACTACCATCAGAGAATACTATCAACAACTCTACACAAAAAAACTAGAAAATCTGGAAGAAATGGATAAATTCCTGGACACGTACACCCTCCCAAGACTAAACCAGGAGGAAGTTGAATCTGTGAATAGACCAATAACAGGCTCTGAAATTGAGGCAATAATTAATAGCTTACCAACCAAAAAAAGTCCAGGACCAGATGGATTCACAGCCTCATTCTACCAGAGGTACAAGGAGGAGCTGGTACCATAACTTCTCAAAGTATTCCAATCAATAGAAAAAGAGGGAATCCTCCTTCATTTTATGAGGCCAGCATAATCCTGATACCAAAGTCTTTCTTCCCTTTCTTTCTCCTTTCCTTTCCCTTCCTTTCCTTTATTTTTATTTATTTATTTTTTGTCACTCTGTTGCCCAGACTGGAGGGCAGTGGCACACAATCTCGGCTCACTGCAACCTCCACCTCCCAGGATCAAGCAATTTCATGCGTCAGCCTCCGGAATAGTTGGGATTACAGGCTTGTGCCATCATGCCCAGCTAATTTTTGTAGTTTTAGTAGAGACAGGGTTTCGCCATGTTGGCCATGCTGGTCTCCAACTCCTGACCTCAGGTGATCCGCCCACCTCAGCCTCCCAAAGTGCTGGGATTACAGGTGAGAGCCACGGCACCTGGCCTGCATTTCTTTACCTATAATTATCTATCTCTCTTGACCTCTAATGTCACTAATTCATAAATAGCAAAAAAGTCTAAATACTTCTCCTCAAATTAGGCTAACTTCTGACTTTTTCTTGCTGGATATTACTTTCCTAGTTTCCTTTCTTCAAGGTACTTTCACCAACATAAAGCCTCTTGTAGCAATGAGTTAAATTTGATAGATTTTATCACTTATTGGAAGGATAGAAAGTAACTTTAGCAACAAAAATATGAAAATAAGCACGAATATTACTTGAAGTCAAAGGGTAGTTAGAGATGGGGTGATGATTCTTTGTTTAAAATTAAAGACATTACTTTTTATACAGTTGGTGATTATCAGAGAGGGACAGAGAGAATGGGACATGCAATAGAATTTGATGAATATTTTATAGTTGGTGAAAATAGAAAAGCAGTTACTAAACACTGCCAGATGATGTGCTGCTGTAGGATCCCTGAAGTGGTAGAGCACAATGAACATACTGTGGTACTTTGGGGCCAAGTACAGACATGATTAAAAAAACTCATTAACAGAAAGGCCATAATAAATTATATTTATACTAATATTGAGATAATAATAATATCATTTGAAAGACTTTTGGAGACATTTTAGCGTGGAGAAACATAGTTATTTTCCAGAATAATGATTTTGAAAATAACTGTTAGCATTATGTATTTGAGAAAACACGGCGGCAACAACTGTGAACTTGATGCCAATATTTTCGGACTTTTTGTTTTTCTGGTTCTATAGCTATAAGGTAGACATATTTTCAACAGTAATTTTAGGAAATAAAACAGCTTGAGATGGAAGATTATTAATGAGGAGGCTTGTAAACATTCCCTGAATGTTTAGGAATGGATATATAAATGAACACCATTATGAATGCATTAAATATTAATATTGACATTTAAGTATATATTTTGCTTATCATTGGACCTCTGTCTAATGAGCAGATAGGTTTTATTGGGTTTATTTTCAGGCAATGCTCTTCACCAATCAGATGAATAAGAATGAGGAATTTTTGCTTAACTTTAGGAGCTATGGGTGTGCGGGCATGTATGTGTTTGTGTGTGTGTGCTGTTTCTGTATGGGTAATATTTAGGTGTAGTGTTTTGCCTATATTTATCTAAAAACTTATGACTTAATGACAACTCATCAGATAAAACTAATGAGTTTAGCAGAAAAATTGGATTAGGCCATTTTTTCATCTGTTTTACAAAAACTGATATAAGCCAGTTTAATAAAAGGGCAAAAGCTTTTCTCTAAATGGTAATTTTATAAGACATTTAAAAATAATAATTAATTCCATCTACTTTTATGTGGGTCATGATTTATGTGAGTTATGTGAATCATGATTTAGCAAAATTTTATTTGGGGAATAAGAATATACTATTCTCTTTAATTCTCTCTTTCATTAGTTTGAATAACAACTTAGCACCATAATTTACAGACATAATGTTTTCTAGTTTCGATCTGACAACTTAAATCTAACAATTAATAAGATAATTTATAAATAATCAGGCCCATTAGGACAGAAATGCTTTCCGTAGCAATTATGTGCAGCTAAATGTTTTCTCAAGGAAACATTTGGCTCTACGTCCATGTGCATGCATATGGAAATATAGTGTTATTTAGATATAAACTAATATCTATTGTTTAAGCTAATATTATATAATAGATATCTGAGTATTCAGAAACAACTTAAAAATGTGCTTTTAGTCAAAAGGATAATTCCTGAAATTTATTACATTCATTTAAAAAATATAAATTTCCTAATGTACTTCAAAAAGAATAAAGTTATGGAGCTGTGTATATTTCTCTATTGAGAAAAATCAATATTTTATAAATATTTTTAAATTATAGAAAAAGTAAGGTTAATATTTGATGTTTTATACCTAAACTTTCAAAAATATAATGTTCTCTTGCGTCTGTTTTCTTTTAAAATCTGATTACACTGACTTCAGATATAATTAAGAACTCTGCTTTGTTATATTTGGAAAATCAAAACATACCAGATTTGAGCTGATAGAAAAAGAAAATGCTCTTGCTCAGAGTATTACAATATAAAATATTGTAGAGGGCAATAGTATATTCTAAACCTTTTTCTTTGAAGAAATAAAAAATGGCTAAAGACTTGTGGTTGCAGTTTGTATGTGTATCATTTAGCAGATTTAATATTTTAATTTTTCAGTTGTTTGCTTGACATTGGAGTATATTTTATCCTTCCTTTAAATTGTTACAGGTGACATATTTATTTTTGATACAATAAGTGAATTAAAATGGGATTTATTTGAATATTTTTATGTATACCCTGGTGGGTAGCAAAATTATGCTTGGAAATTTCTGGCTTCAGTAAGTTTTTTAGTCTTCATATTCACAAATAAATAATCTCTTTAATTGGATCAAAGCAACTTACCCAAGGTTCATGTGAATTCTTTATCAGCAGGATTATTGTATTATGAGAATCTGAGTTTCATATTTACTGTCCTGTGTCTGAGATAATTGGATTGTTTTGGTAAAGAATTGTGCTAACAAAAGGAAAATGAGGCAGAGGAAGAAAAGAAGGAACTTGATACATACAAATAGACACGAATACAAGAAAAAAGTTAGGCACTACATTAACCAATGTGAGATATAAAGGAATATGAATAATTAATTTGTTTAAAGCAGTGTACCTCCAGAAAAAATTTTGGTCTGTATTTGGCATCATCAAATGCCATTTAATTAAATAGCACCAGAACATTGATTAAGTAATGTTGCTTTGAATGGTATAGTTCTATGCTTTTTATTCCCTGGGCAAAGTAAGTTATTATTCCTGGAAGAAATAAAGTTGGGCAAAGTCTATTACAGAATCACACTAGTCAATTATGCTAAATTTCTGCCCAGGATACTGACTGCCTTGGTTTCAACTGTTAGTCTTTACCTCATCTACAGTTTCTTTTCCTTCAATAGATATATATTAATATACTAGAGTGTTCCAGATATATTTTTAAGTGCTAGAGAACATAAAGATGAATGAGACACGGTCCTTGTCGTTATGAGGATCCCAGTCTACTAAATGAGAAGTATTGTAATTTTTTTAAATGGGCTTATAACATTAATGGCTACCATTTTAAGCACTAGTCGTGTACTAGGCATTATTAAATGTTTTCACCAACTCCCTTAACATTTCCATGGAATTAAAGAAAAAGATGAAGCCAGGAGGCTTCTGAAACTAGCCAGCAACACACAGGAAGGAAACAACCTTGCCAGCAGAGCTGCTGAGGAAAGACCTTAAGACATGTTCTGGAAGGATCCAGTGGCTGGAACTGGAATAGTACAAATACCAGTTAATATCTAACTGATAAAGTAAGGCATTTAATATAGGGTGCTTAGGATTTCATACTTTATCCTCAGCAGAAATTGGAAACTACTACATATTTTTGTATGGATTTTATTGATCTCTCAGCGATATCTGTCACATTTTCTACTGTGGTTCCCAAAACCTTTGATACCCAGTGTCTCCAGTACAGTGTCACTGTAATAACATATCTTCTATCGTAGGTCTGCACTTACTCTTTACAGTTTCAGTGTACAGTTTACAGTTTCAGTGTACTTTCAAAATAAGTATCTTAAAGAATAAGATACCTTATTCTTACAGGAATCTGAGATATGTAGAACATACTTTAACTATTTTGGAGAAGGGAGAAATGCTGAGTGTTCCAGCAGCTATCATAATAACCCTTGCATATTTTTCAGTAGCATAAGATTAGAATTATGGGAACAAGAAGGAGATGCAGCCACGTGGGATGGAGGAGAAGCAAGAGAAGTGAATGCTGTGTTGGGGCTGGGGGGACCCAATGCTAAGGACAACTGACAATCACTTCAACATCTCCCATCTGCCAACCTCACTAGCAACATCACTTCTATAGTAAACTACCATCTGGCATGGCTAAGAAAGGAGATGTTTTACTAAATAACTTATTCAGTTTAATAGAACTTTTGGGTTGAATTATGTGCTTTCAAATAAGTAGACTAAAGGACATGTAGTATAAAATTACGCAGTCCATATTTTAAACTTTCTTTGAACATCTAAAACTACTTCAGGCCTACTCAGTCCCTTGGATCTTCATAAATTTGGGGGAAAAAAACCCTCATACTTTCAAGGCACCATGTCTGACACTGGGAATGCAAAGATGAAATCCTATAGCCCCTACCCTTAAGGAGCTCGCCATTTAGCCAATAGTGCAATAAGTACATTGATTATAGAGCATCTGAGTATTTATGTCAAGGTACATGACCAGCCTAGGAATAATGATGGAGGTCTACAGGAAGACAGAATGGAAAATTAAACCCAAGCAACATGGAAAACAATGTTATGAGCTGTAGCTAATACTATAGATACAACAAAATTGAAAGTAATAGAATGTTCTAGTTGAAAATTTATTCCACGGGTTCTAAAGTCACCCCTTTGTAGATTACTTGTAACATTACTTGTATTTTTATGAAATACATGATCACTATGTAATTTTTGCATGGTATTGACTAAGACAAGAGAGTAATTTCCCAGTCAGAAAATGTTATTGTTGCATACGGTGCTAACCCAACCCTCTTGTAGTCTGTAGGTGCCAACTATGAACCCAGGTTTTGTTGTTTTGATTCATCGATGTTTACGCTGTCATTTTTTTCAGCTTTTCCTGCTTCACACTAATTATACTATTCACTATCCTGCACTCTGCTTTTCACTTTGCTTCCACTCCTGTCTCACGCTGAGAAACCACCATTTCACACCTGTATCAATGCAGTGCTGTCTATTCATCATCCCACATCTCACTGCAGTTAAAGTAAAATTTTTTAATGATAAGCCTAATCATGTCACTTCCCCTCATAATATCTATTAGTGGCCATGATGATAAAAGCCTATAAAATGTCTACAAGGCCCTGCAGTGGTCTAATCCATGCCTCTCCTTCTAGCTTCATCTTGTTCTACTGTCTCCGTGCTCACTATGCTACAGCAACACTTGCCTGTTTTCAAATCCTGGAATACATCCTATGGCATCTTGTCTCATAGCTTTTCACATGCTGTTCTCTCTCCCTACAGTGCTCTAATACCCCTGCCCCCGAACCCTACCTCGGCTTCCTTAATACTTATTTATCCTGATGTCAGTCCAAATGACCCTTCCTCTACATTTTCCTTGTCCTCCAGAAAAAGCTGGTTGTCTTTGTTGGTGTGCCATGCCCATTGATAGCTTGAATATCAATCTGTTTTTGCCATTTTAATGTAATTATATTCACTCATTGAACAGGTATTTATTGAACATTTACTATGTTCCAGACACTGGAGTTACATGGTCTTATGTCCACGTCCATGTTACATGTAACTGGAGTTACAAAAGACAAAGAAGCCCTATTTTTTTTTAACGAAGTTTATAGTTTAATGGTTGAAAAAATGAAATGAATAATACTTTAAAAACTGAATTTCACACATAGTTTCTGTAGATGAAATAAAACAAGGTGATTTGGTAAAAAGCACAAAGCAGAGAGGGACAAGTGGGTTATTTAGAGTGGATGTCAAGTAAGGCTTTCTGAGGTAGTGACATTTGGACTGTGATTTTATTGCTAAGAGAATGCCAATCACAGGAGGGCCAGGTGGCAGAACTTTCAAGGAAAGGGAAAGGCCAGTGAAAATGTCTGTCTGGACGCAGAAACAAGTGTGGTGGTTGGAAGAGGAAGACCAGTGTGGCAGATTTAATTAAAATTGGCCGTCACGTGCCTGTCTCCTCCACTAGACTGCAAGTGTCTGTAGGGTGGGGCTCTGTCTCCTTTATGTCTGAAGTTTATTGTACAAAATCACACTTTAAAACTCTGCTCAGCAGTTAATTCTTTTGGGAAGAATTTGATGTCTTCTCTCCTGCTCTCTGCCCATCCCCACCACAGAAACACACACCTGCATTCATCCTGGGTAGAAATGACTGCTTTCTTTTTGTAATTCAATGCTACTGCCTTCATATATTTTTTCTTAACATGTGGAACATTTTCTCGTATTTGTTTGTTTTTATACCTCTCACTTCTAACAATGTCTTGAGAGTAGGGACTATTTCTGATTCAGTTACATGTTTCAAATGCCTAGTGTAATAAGCTCTTAAGCATGCAATCAAATTTTGTTGCAATGAATGAGACAATGAATATATACTGCCTTATCTCTGCTATGGCTTCTATTTTTGTCTTGGTCAAGGTTTCTTGGAAAACAGAACCTGAGGTTAGGTACCTTAAATGGTAATGTGGTTATTGAGATGTACAATCTCAGGGCCAGGCAAATGGAAGTGATGCCAGGCAGGATGAGAATGAGATGATGTTACACAACTGGCTCTCAACTAGTTGCTTGGCCATATGAGATGTCTCCAGATAGGCTGTTTGGAAAATCCACCCCTAGAGGAGTATTCACCAGAGGCATGATGGAGAGGGAATTTATCTGCTGACTTCCTCTTGCCTCTAGTTTTCTATTATTTATCAATGTATTGATGTTAACTCCCCTGGGTCAACTGGCCCCACGGGTACTCTATGGAGAAGTAAGATCTCTTGCCTGTACTTCATCTGAGACCAAAAGCAATGGGAAGAACTGGAGATTCAGTGTTGGTCTCAGGCAGTTGGTCAACAGGGGCCCACAGGGTCAGTTGTGGCAGTGGCAGCTATGGTGGAACAAATGGCCAAGGACATGAGATTGCAGGCAAATTTGAGCTGCTCTGAGAAAGTGCGTAAGAAGTGACTAATAAAATCTGCAAACTTGATTTTCTTCTAAGCTCTTTCTTCTCCACCCATAAAAATATTTAACTTGGCCGGACACAGTGGCTCATGCCTGTAATCCCAGCACTTTGGGAGGCCAAGGCAGGTGGATCACCTGAGGTCAGGAGTTCGAGGCCACCCAGACCAACATAGAGAAACCCCGTCTCTACTAAAAATACAAAATTAGACAGGCGTGGTGACCCATGCTTGTAATCCCAGCTACTTGGGAGGCTGAGGCAGAAGAATCACTTGAACCCAGGAGGCGAAGGTTGTGGTGAGTCGAGATGGCACCATTGCACTCCAGCCTGAGCAACAAGAGCAAGACTTTGTTTCAAAAAAAAAAAAAAAAAATAGACCAGTTACGGTGGCTTACACCCATTATCTCAGCACTTTGGGAGGCTGAGGCAGGAGGATCACTTGGGCCTAGGAGTTCTAGATCAGCCTGGGCAACATAGGGAAACCTTGTCTCTACAGAAAGTAAAAAAATTAGCTGGGCATGGTGGTATGCACCTGTGGTCCCAGCTACTCCTGAGGCTGAGGTGGGAGAAATGCTTGAGCCCAAGAGGTCAAAGCTGTAGTGAGCTATGATTGCACCACTGTACTCCATCCTGGGTGACAGAGCAAGACCCTGTTTCTTCAAAATATTAAATAAATACATACATAAATGCATATATAAAATGAAAACAAGAAACAAACTTCTGTGACCCCAAATTCCCTTTTAATTTCCTTAGTTCCCTCTCTCCTTTCTACCAAAACTTTTGTTCCATCTGTCTATGCCTCACCCTTGACACACCATGGAGGGCCAGCCCCCTTTAGGGTTTTACATCTGCTGTGCTCTTATATGGCTCCCATCTCTTTGGTCTTGCTGTCATCTGCGCCTAGAGTGATCTTTTCTACTTCTTTATGTCTTTGTAACTCGGACCAAATGTCATCTATGCCATTTGCTGACCCTTTTCCCAGCTTAGTCTGAATGTCATGCCCCTCCTTACTTAAAATGGCGTCCTGCCCTTCCCTGAATCATAATACTTATCACATTGGTTTAATATAGTATGTTTTATACATCCTTCCAAAAATATTGTGAGACCGAATTCTCTCACTTTTAGATTCGTCTTTGTGTATCGATTTTTGGTTCAATGTCTTGTCCACAGTAAGTAGTAAATACATGTTAGCTAAGCAAAACTATACTAGTTAAGACTAATAGAATAGGCGACTGACCAGAAGATCTTATTTAATTTTAACCTGGAAAAAAAGGCCAGAAAATAATACATAAAATTTCACCTTATAATTAATAAACTCTTGATTTAATTGTGATTTAAAATTATATTATGAAAATATGTTAAAGTGATGATTATCTGTGATAGAGTCTTTCAAGATGGCCATGATCAATTATTTCCTTTCCTTTGTGACTTTGTTTCTTTTCCATCAAGAGGTTGTGTTTATTCCCTTCCCCTTAATTTCAGAATTCAGGCTGGGTTTATAACTTGTCTTGGTTAACAGAATGTGAAAGAAATACCTGAAAGGAGGTGAAAAGCTTCCACTTTCTCTTTTGAGGCATTCAGCTGCAATATGAGTAGTGTATCTTCCCAATATCACCATGTGGTATTGTGAGAATGACTAATCTAGTCGTGTGAAGAGAAAGAGGTCACATTAAAAAACAAAACAAAACAAACAAACAAAAACCCTGACTTGTGACCTGACATGAAACTTTTTGAACTTTTCCGCCCAGGTCTGCAGCCAAATAAAATGCACCCAAATGAGTAATCCCAGCCAGTGCCACCTGGAACAGAACAACCTCTCAGCTCAGCTCATCTAACCTACAGAACCATGAAAAAATAATAGATCATTGTTCTAATCTACAAGGTTTAGGGTGATTTGTTGAATATTGATAGATAATGGAAACACCCATATTTAGCTTGGCATTTCCTTTAAAAATGAGTCTTAACTTTATGACTTAGTACCAAAATGGTTGGCTTCTGATAATGACCCTAGAATTCATTACAGTCAAGCCTGATCATTCAGTTTACAAGAGTCCACCAAGTGTTTCTGTGAAAGTAGAACATTATAGAATGCATTATAAGATGGGCACAACAGAATTGTGTGCATTGCTTTGTGGCCATATGCACACAGTAGACTCATTAGTGGAATGATGAGTACATAAGAAACATGAGAAAAATAATAGCTGGTGGGGAAGACTCTAAGTAAAGGAAAACCCTTGACATCATTAGGAGTAAACTTGCTGTATTAGGGTTCTCCAGAGAGACAGACCAATAGGAGATATATATATATATATGAGAGAGGCGATTTTTTTAGGGAAATTGGCTTACAGTATTATGGAGACTGAGAAGTCTCATGTTAGACAATAGGCTGTCTGCAGGCTGGAGAACCAGGGAAGCCAGTTGCCTTACTGTCCAAGGCTGAAAGCCTTAGAAACAGGGAAGCCTGTGGTGTAACTCCATTTGTGGATGAAAGCCACAGAGTCCAAAGACCAGAGAACCTGGAGTTTTAATATCCAGGGGCAGGAGAAAAAGGGTGTCCCAGATCCAAGAAAGAGTAAACAAATTTGCCTTTTCTCTGCTTCTTTGTTCATCTGCACGCTTCACTAATTGAATGGTGCACACCCACATTAAGGGGGGATTTTCCTCACTAATCTACAGACTCACATGCCTATCTCCTAGGGAAACACTCTCAAAGACACATCTAGAAATCATGTTGTACCAGTTTTCTTGGTATCCTCTAATCCAGTCAAGTTGACACCTTGCTTACTTGCAATCATGCAACTTTCTAACAATATGTTGAAAATAATGTTAGTAATAACAATAACAATAAAAAAGCACATTTTATTGAGTTCTTATATATGCCTAGAAAATAGTATCTCATTTAATACTCAGAATAACCATATGAGACAGTTGCTATAATTATAGCTACTTCACAGTTAATTAAACTGAAATATAGAGAAATTGAGTAACTTGTACCAAGCCACATGACAAGTGGTAGAGTCTGGCTGAAAGCAGATTGTCTGATACTAGACCCCTCAATTGTTAACTGCTGGTTATACTAATATATAATGTCTGTTAGCATAATCACCTATTATATATATGTATATAAATGTGCAATATTCATAATTCTACTGTGTGTATGTGTGTGTGTGAGTGTGTGTGTGTGTGTGTGTGTGTATTATGCTTTTCTTTAAGCAACAAATGCTGCCATGACAAGATGTTTTGGAATACCAAGGTCCTCTATATTTCATTGTCGAAGGTAGTACATAGCTTTGGTAAATGACTTCCCTTTACTGATAGCCTGACTGTACCTACCTTCCCCTTCCTTCTATCCCTTATTTGGATGTTGTAACTGGAATTACCTTCTCCAGTCCTCCTTGCTGCTCATTGAACAGCTCATGAACCAACTGGGCTATGTATATCCATTATTAAAGAACAAGAACCTGATGTTAGGACAGAATAAAGGTATTTGAGTATAATATGTAATCTATTATTTTCTCATTACTTCTACCTCAACTGTTATTCCTTAGTTCTCCAAATAGGAGAAAATAATTTTTACCTCTTTTGAAATCACAAGCGGGGTTGTAGAAGTGATTTTAAACATTCAGGCACATACTCCCATACACACATAACAAACCCTATTCCACCCATCAGCTTAATGTTCTTGGCAATTTATTTAACTCACACTGTGGGCAACCACTGCCAGCTTCAATTGGCTTGCTGCCTTTATTGATGTTTTCAGGACCCAAGACCTTTTTATTCATGTTTTCCATTAATCTCAGATGCTTTACAACATTTCTAAAGACAGGAAAACATATTGGGTCAAATTTACAGCTATCTTTGAACTCAGTAGTTGAATCTGCTAAGTCAAACCCAGGTTTCAGCCAGCAAAGTAGCTTTGAAATGCTAGTTTGAAAAAGACTCAAAAAGCTTTCTTAGGTTTCAGTTCCTCCTGGGAGAAAAGAGACAGGAATCGCATTTTAATGATTCAAGTCTAGGTATATCACAAGTGCAGCCTGTTTATTTTATTTTTAGTGGAGTGAGAAGAATCACCTATTGAAGATGCTTTCTTATATCCACATATTTATTTTATTTTTAGTGGAGTGAGAAGAATCACCTATTGAAGATGCTTTCTTATATGCACATATTTATTTTATTTTTAGTGGAGTGAGAAGAATCACCTATTGAAGATGCTTTCTTATATCCACATATTTATTTTATTTTTAGTGGAGTGAGAAGAATCACCTATTGAAGATGCTTTCTTAAATTCACATATTTAGTCTGTTTTTTAAAAAAGTTTAAACCCATCACACACTACAGAGGCAAGATATTTTTATAAATCACATGCTTTCATCTTACATGATATCTTAGTAATACAGTAATTCTTTAATATAAGGCTTACAAATATTTTTAAAAACTTTTCAGCATAATTCTTTTGAGAATAGGGCTAGTATTGGTCACAACTATAAAACATGGCATTTATTTTTGGTTCCCTGTCATCTTTCTTCCAGTCCTTTGTATACCCACCAGGTATACCTACCTTGGGGCCCATCTATCAGTGCTTCAGCTCTCAGCAATAACCTATTACTTTTAAAATAAAGGGTGTTTTCTCTGGGCAAAATTAAGAAGTTAGTCAGCCCTCCTTTGATCTTTATGACACTTTTCAACATTTCCCACCCCTGCTTACTTTCTCTTCCTTCAGGTGTTAGAAAATCTTTTTAAAATATCCCCTCTCACTCCATCAGATAGGGGAAGTAATAGCAATATTTATTATTTTATTACCTAATCATAAGCTAAAACAAATATCTTTTAACCAAATATATATCAAAATTTGTACTTTAAGTTCAATTTCTGAGTTTTAATGGTGGCAATGTTAGGTTTTAGCCTCCTTTAAATATACTTTTGAGTATGAGAATATGTGTGGGGATATGTCTCAAAGATAAGGAACCCCTGGAGTTGCATGTTTAATCCAAAGGTAGACTTGCAAGTATTACTGACTTCAGAATGAAGCAGTGTAGTGGGGAAGGGAAAATCTCCTAATGCCTTCCCACAGAGGACAAGCAAGTGCAGGGCCAGCCAAGGCTTCTTACCTAGGTTTCCCTTGCATTTGGAAGATGTATCAGCCAGAGGTCAGCTGCAGATAAATTAGTAAAACCAGCCTAGCAATTTTAAGAAGAAATGGCTTAAATATAGGGAAATATACAATTATAAAATAGTTGGAAGTACTGAAGGACAGGCTCTGGGATGGCCTCTGTAATTCTACCACAGACCAGGCCCTCCAGGGATGCTGCCAACTGTCACCATTAGAAAGGTGGGTGATTGGAAAACAGCCACTTCCCGGTTGTCTTAGATGAAATTCCAAGATCAGGAAACTGCTGCACTATTTCATTAGAACTGCATCAGCTGACATTGAATTCCTAGAAGCCATGGCTTCCCTCTCAATCTCAATTCACATTCAAATAAATGATTTTTCTTTAATGACAAATGACTGTCAGAACCTAAGTGACTTTCAGAGGTGTAGCTGCAAGGGAGTCTTGAAAATGCAGATTTTTAGCTGTCTGGGCCTTATAGTACAGAAAAAGGTGAGAAAAGATGCCAAAGGGAGTCAATCCTGACATATTTTTTAAAAATGCAAGTGCTTGAGTCATTTTTATGACCCCTGATCAAAACAGTTACACATTGCAAAAAAAGGCATTGCCTAGATAAACAAAATATTCTTGAATCATTTGCTCTAAACTAGGATATTATTTCTAGGCCTTTACTCTATTTACTTGGAACACTTTTTCTGTCTGTATTATTGATGATGGCAATTAGATATGAATATCTAATATGTTTGTCATAAGGAAAGATATTAATTGTGTTAATAAGATTCAGTAATGATATAATTTAATGCCATTTGTTTCTCATAGTAAGTTCTAGATTTCAAAAAATTTTTCTATTAAAAGATTGATAATTCTCAATTCTGCAAGGAAGGGAGAACAACATAAACTGATTTTTTATTAAACCCGAGAACCATTTAGGAATAAATGATTGATATGTTGAATTGTCTCCTGCAAATAGGTGAAGATACCTGAAAAATAAAACATGGTATCTTTCATTCTCACTGAGGTGATTAAATGAGATCAAGTATGGCTATCTGAATTATCCCTGTGAACTTTAATAAGCTGCTCTATCTATTAGGGAATCTGAACTGAAGACTATGCAGGCATACAAAGGCTCCTAAGTTCAGTACAATTAAGGGGGAAGAAGAGGGAACACATCATTATTATAATAAAAAAGTAAAAGTGCAATTTACCCTAGTAAAAAAAAGGCACTACAAAAACCTGAAAATAGTAGAGGAAAAGTGCTTTTTAAATTTTTCAATTATCAATAACAATTGAAAGATAATATAAAATTCATTAATTATATAGCTGAAAATATATACTAATAAGAGAATAATTACACTATACTTTAGTGGAACTGAGCAAAATGTAAATATTATAAAGAAACACAAACATAAAATATATATTTAAACTTCAGTACACAATATGATGCTATTGTAGCATTTTTCCAATTGTCGAAGACAATGATAAAAGTGAAAACTGGGCTGGGTGCTGTGGCTCACACCTGTAATCCCAGCACTTTGGAAGGCCAAGGCTGGCAGATCACCTGAGGTCAGGAGTTCGAGACCAGCCTGACCAACATGGAGAAACTCCATCTCTACTATAAAAAAATGCAAAAGTTAGCCGGGCGTGGTGGTGCATGCCTGTAATCCCAGCTACTACGGAGGCTGAGGCAGGAGAATTGCTTCAACCCGGGAAGTGGAGGTTGTGGTAAGCCAAGATTGCGCCATTACACTCCAGCCTGGGCAACAAGGGTGAAACTCTGTCTCAAAAAAAAAGTGAAAACTGAAGTGAAAGTAGTAATATGTAGGAAATTTTATGATTTTCCAAATGTGTATAATGGATTTTCATGGTGAACTGTGTTTTGTATTCAAACACAAGAATTTTTAAAACTTAGACAAAAATGGATTAATTCTTAAGTGTCTCAGGGGAACTTAACTGGAAATTTTGTGTATCTTATTTATTGAAATGCTATGAAATAGGCAAACACATTTAACTGGGATTCAGGCGGTTTAAGCACAGTTCAGTATTGCACAGATAAATAATGGACTTGTACAAAATTGAACTGGTGCTTTAAAATCCATGATCATGCCTGTAATCTGAACACTTTGGGAAGCCAAGGCAGGAAAATGGCTTTAACCTAGCAGTTTGAGGCTGCAGTGAGCTATGATTGTGCCACTTCACTCCAGCCTGAGTGACAGAGCAAGACCCTCTCCCTAAAAGAAAAAAATAAAATAAAATCCATGATATTTCTTTTTTTTCTTTATTTTTTATTTTATTTATTATTATTATACTTTAAGTTTTAGGGTACGTGTGCACAATGTGCAGGTTAGTTACATATGTATACATGTGCCACGCTGCTGCACTGCACCCACTAACTCGTCATCTAGCATTAGGTATATCTCCCAATGCCATCCCTCCCCCCACCCCACAACAGTACCCAGAGTGTGATGTTCCCCTTCCTGTGTCCATGTGTTCTCATTGTTCAATTCCCACCTATGAGTGAGAATATGCGGTGTTTGGTTTTTTGTTCTTGCGATAGTTTACTGAGAATGATGATTTCCAATTTCATCCATGTCCCTACAAAGGACATGAACTCATCATTTTTTATGGCTGCATAGTATTCCATGCTGTATATGTGCCACATTTTCTTAATCCAGTCTATCATTGTTGGACATTTGGGTTGGTTCCAAGTCTTTGCTATTGTGAATAATGCCGCAATAAATATACGTGTGCATGTGTCTTTATAGAAGCATGATTTATAGTCCTTTGGGTATATACCCAGTAATGGGATGGCTGGGTCAAATGGCATTTCTAGTTCTAGATCCCTGAGATCTCGCCACACTGACTTCCACAATGGTTGAACTAGTTTACAGTCCCACCAACAGTGTAAAAGTGTTCCTATTTCTCCACATCCTCTCCAGCACTTGTTGTTTCCTGGCTTTTTAATGATCACCATTCTAACTGGTGTGAGATGGTATCTCATTGTGGTTTTGATTTGCATTTCTCTGATGGCCATTGATGGTGAGCATTTTTTCATGTGTTTTTTGGCTGGATAAATGTCTTATTTTGAGAAGTGTCTGTTCATGTCCTTTGCACACTTTTTGATGGGGTTGTTTGATTTTTCTTGTAAATTTGTTTGAGTTCATTGCAGATTCTTGATATTAGCCCTTTGTCAGATGAGTAGGTTGTGAAAATGTTCTCCCATTCTGTAGGTTGCCTGTTCACTCTGATGGTAGTTTCTTTTGCTGTGCAGAAGCTCTTTAGTTTAATTAGATCCCATTTGTCAATTTTGACTTTTGTTGCCATTCCTTTTGGTGTTTTAGACATGAAGTCCTTGCCCATGCCTATGTCCTGAATGGTAATGCCTAGGTTTTCTTCTAGGGTTTTTATGGTTTTAGGTCAAACGTTTAAGTCTTTAATCCATCTTGAATTGATTTTTATATAAGGTGTAAGGAAGGGATCCAGTTTCAGCTTTCTACATATGGCTAGCCAGTTTTCCCAGCACCATTTATTAAATATGGAATCCCTTTTGCATTGCTTGTTTTTCTCAGGTTTGTCAAAGATCAGATAGTCGTAGATATGCGGCATTATTTCTGAGGGCTCTGTTCTGTTCCATTGATCTATATCTTTGTTTTGGTACCAGTACCACGCTGTTTTGTTTACTGTAGCCTTGTAGTATAGTTTGAAGTCAGGTAGCGTGATGCCTCCAGCTTTGTCCTTTTGGCATAGGATTGACTTGGCAATGCGGGCTCTTTTTTGGTTCCATATGAACTTTAAAGTAGTTTTTTCCAGTTCTGTGAAGAAAGTAATTGGTAGCTTGATGGGGATGGCATTGAATCTGTAAATTACCTTGGGCAGTATGGCCATTTTCATGATGTTGATTCTTCCTACCCATGAGCATGGAATGTTCTTCCATTTGTTTGTATCCTCTTTTATTTCCTTGAGCAGTGGTTTGTAGTTCTCCTTAAAGAGGTCCTTCACATCCCTTGTAAGTTGGATTCCTAGGTATTTTATTCTCTTTGAAGCAATTGTGAATGGGAGTTCACTCATGATTTGGCTCTCTGTTTGTCTGTTGTTGGTGTATAAGAATGCTTTTGATTTTTGTACATTGATTTTGTATCCTGAGACTTTGCTGAAGTTGCTTATCAGCTTAAGGAGATTTTGGGCTGAGACAATGGGGTTTTCTAGATATACAATCATGTCATCTGCAAAGAGGGACAATTTGACTTCCTCTTTTCCTAATTGAATACCCTTTGTTTTCTTCTCCTGCCTAATTGCCCTGGCTAGAACTTCCAACACTATGTTGAATAGGAGTGGTGAGAGAGAGCATCCCTGTCTTGTGCCAGTTTTCAAAGGGAATGCTTCCAGTTTTTGCCCATTCTGTATGATATTGGCTGTGGGTTTGTCATAGATAGCTCTTATTATTTTGAGATACGTCCCATCAATACCTAATTTATTGAGAGTTTTTAGCATGAAGGGCTGTTGAATTTTGTCAAAGGCCTTTTCTGCATCTATTGAGATAATCATGAATATTAGACAGATCAATGAGACAGAAAGTAAACAAGGATACCCAGGAATTGAACTCAGCTCTGCACCAAGTGGACCTAATAGACATCTACAGAACTCCCCACCCCAAATCAACAGAATATACATCTTTTTCAGCACCACACCACAACTATTCCAAAATTGAACACATACTTGGAAGTAAAGCTCTCCTCAGCAAATGTAAAAGAACAGAAATTATAACAAACTATCTCTCAGACCACAGTGCAATCAAACTAGAACTCAGGATTAAGAATCTCACTCAAAACCGCTCAACTACATGGAAACTGAACAACCTGCTCCTGAATGACTACTGGGTACATAACGAAATGAAGGCAGAAATAAAGATGTTCTTTGAAACCAATGAGAACAAAGACACAACATACCAGAATCTCTGGGACGCATTCAAAGCAGTGTGTAGGGGGAAATTTATAGCACTAAATGCCCACAAGAGAAAGCAGGAAAGATCCAAAATTGACACCCTAATATCACAATTAAAAGAACTAGAAAAGCAAGAGCAAACACATTCAAAAGCTAGCTGAAAGCAAGAAATAACTAAAATCAGAGCAGAACTGAAGGAAATAGAGACACAAAAAACCCTTCAAAAAATTCATGAATCCAGGAGCTGGTTTTTTGAAAGGATCAAGAAAATTGATAAACCGCTAGCAAGACTAATAAAGAAAAAAAGAGAGAAGAATCAAATAGACTCAATAAAAAATGATAAAGGAGATATCACCACCGATCCTACAGAAATACAAACTACCATCAGAGAATACTACAAACACCTCTACGCAAATAAACTAGAAAATCTAGAAGAAATGGATAAATTCCTCGACACATACACTCTCCCAAGACTAAACCAGGAAGAAGTTGAATCTCTGAATAGACCAATAACAGGAGCTGAAATTGTGGCAATAATCAATAGCTTACCAACCAAAAAGAGTCCAGGACCAGATGGATTCACAGCCGAATTCTACCAGAGTTACAAGGAGGAACTGGTACCATTCCATCTGAAACTATTCCAATCAATAGAAAAAGAGGGAATCCTCCCTAACTCATTTTATGAGGCCAGCATCATCCTGATACCAAAGCCTGGCAGAGACACAACCAAAAAATAGAATTTTAGACCAATATCCTTGATGAACATTGATGCAAAAATCCTCAATAAAATACTGGCAAACCGAATCCAGCAGCACGTCAAAAAGCTTATCCACTGTGAGCAAGTGGGCTTCATCCCTGGGATGCAAGGCTGGTTCAATATATGCAAATCAATAAATGTAATCCAGCATATAAACAGAACCAAAGACAAATCCATGATATTTCTATCATGCTTCTTGTACTCTCTTCTCGGAGGAATTGCTTTGCATTTTGGCTAATAAAATCATGTCCCCTCTTTACTTTCTCTCAAGTCTATCTCTTTTACTGCTTTCCCAGACAGATCAGTTTTAGCTTACCATAGCAACCTCTGGGACTTGACCCAGTCTTTGCAGATCTGTCAGATCAGTGTTCTCTCTTGAGCAAATTCCTTAAGTGACTCTTTCCTATCACATTAGATCTAACTTGCTCTTTTTGAATTCTCTAATAGGGATATGTTTAAATTAGTTGAATTAATTTTTGCTGCTCTTTCTGAATGCACTTCTGTGAGTCTAATGAGTCTAGGCTTCTTTAATTTAAATAAAACTATAATGCTTATTCCAGCATCTATACCTTTATTTACAATTATCCCTTTGATCAAAATATCTGTCTGTCATTTATTCAGTGACCAAATCCTCAACACTTCTGGAGAGCCTAGGCCAAACTTTTCTTATCTATCAATGAGTTCTCTGACCACTAGGTCTATTTTAATCCACCTGCTCCCTCACTTCTTTACTCTCTTGTTGCATTTAGAATAATTCTGTCTTATATTGTTTGCTGTTAAGTTCATGTGTTTTAATCAATTGTCCTGCAAAAAGCTGTAAACTCCTTGAAAACATGGGCTGCGCTTTCATCTTCTTAATTAAAAGCAATATCTAGCTCATAGGTCAGTTTCCAGGAGTTTTCAATATTATGCTTTAGCTCTAATAAAATCTTTATAAGAGAATATAAATGACCTAGAAATGTTAATAAAATATACACCACTTAAAAAGTATGTTGATTAAAGTGAAATTTTAGAAATATGAATTAAAAATAAGTAATAAAGACAAACATCACAATGAGCTTTACCTTAAAAACATCATCTGAGGTAGTACAGGAAATTATACAGAGAATATTTGAAAAAATTTATATATATATATATATATATTTATTTATTTTATTTTTTTTTTTTGAGGCAGAGTCTCCCTCTGTCACCCAGGCTGGAGTGCAGTGGCACGATCTCAGCTCACTGAAACCTCCACCTCCCAGGTTCAAGTGATTCTCATGCCTCAGCCTCCTGAGTAGCTGGGATTACAGGTGTGTGCCACTAGGGAAAATAGAATTTTAAAAAGCAAAATGACTAATCAAGTCTGTGTAGATACTGACTGATAAGTAGAAAGTAGAACATTTCTCACTCTCTCTCAGCATTAGAACCCTGAGATCAACATTAGCCAAGTCATGAATTTGTAGGTGTATGTAGAATTAGAAAGAAGCAATTTGGAAACAGCTGTTAAATAATTGATTGATTTATATTAAAAGAGATGAAATCTGTAATACATATCTATCTGAAGGTATTATAATTTGAATTCCAGTCCCTCTTATTTTAGGGGTTAAATGGATATTAAGGGAGTGTGAACCAGTGGTTAAAATCTCTTTGGGACTTAGAAGTATCTGAGATAAAATCCTGTCTCTTCTATTAATTAAGGTGTGATTGTGGCCTAGTTACTTAGCTTCCCCACCCAGTTTCAGTCTTTATAAAATAAGCATAATAATAGTGTCTACCTCATAGAGTGAGTAGAAGATTAAATGTGATACAGAATTTATAGTGGGGAAAAATTCTTGGCATATGAAAGTATTAAATACATGTTTGCTGTTATTATTATTATTTTCATAAAATATATTATCTTTTACATTCACTCAGAACCAGAGCCAATATTTCTATAAACTGTATTGTTTTGGAATTAAATGAAAAGTTGTGTGATAATATGTTACTTGTTTCAATACATAAGGAATTTATACTTCTTCCTTACAAAAATAGAGGTTTTGAGAATATTCCTCATTATTTCAGAGGTGAAACAACAGAATATGACAGAAAATACTGAAAAATACTATTGTAAAAAAGATGCGGTTAAATCATCATTGGCCATTGCAAGTAAAATTTTGGGATTAAGTATACTGTTAAATTAGTCAATATGTACATTTTAACTGAAATAAATAATTAGCTTAGATAATACTTCTAACTTAAGATAACTCATTATTCTCATTTGAACTTAAAATTCTTCCACTGGTGGTAATTTGAAATGGGCTATAATCCCATTGGTACCTTTTTTATGACAAGGGTTTTGGTTCCTCCTGTCAGAATTCAACTCAGGTTTAAAACCAGACTCTGGTCTCACTTTCTCCATTAGATAACACCAAAGATTGCCCTATTTCCCTTTAGAATTTATTATTTATATCCCTTTTTAAAAAATTTGGTAATTTGAGGCCTTGTCTTGCAACTTACTACCTCATGAATATATGTCTTAACAACTCAATTTTAATTTTATAGAGGATAGATTACTCAGTATTCTCATCTGTAAAATAGATATAATAAGGGTGTCTGCCTGATGAGAATGGTATAGGAATCAAGAGTAAATATAAGTAAAATGCTTAGAAGATTGTCTGGCATATATTCAAACCTATTTGTTAAATAAAAACTAGATTTCTTTTGCATTTCTTTAATCACCTATACTATGCTATTTTTGACAATGAAAACAAAATAGTACTTGAAATAATCATGAAGAAATTGGCCATTTGGGATAATAATGTACTTTTATGCTGAAGGCTGCTTTTAACTAATACAAATGCATCCAATATAGATAAATTAGTAAAATCTTAATGAGATAAATAAATCAGTTTGCCTTTGTAAAACTTTAAATGTATCTAAATTTAGTGACTTAATTTAGTGACTTTTCCAATTAATTTGTTGTCTACACCATCTTCTAAATATGCTACTTAAATTCCTGTTCCCATGTCTTAACTTTTGCAGTTATGCCCAAATACCTTATCCTTCCGCTCCTCTAGTCCTCATTCTACTCATGCTTCAGTACATCAGGGTCACAGACCACTCTGCCAGGCAATATTAGGTTCACGATGAAAAGGGAGAAGAAGAAGTGTTGGCAGATTCCCGCGATACTCAGAAAACAGTATAAAAAGGACCAAGTGGTTTGAAACAGGATTTAAGATGCAAGAGATTACAAAGAAGCCTTCCTTGTAGATTGAATGTTAGCATCAATTACTGATATAAACATCTTTGGAGGAGACCTCGTTTGAGCAAAGTTAATGCCTTCTGTTCTGGATGTGTACAATTTAAAGGGCCTATAATATGTTTTACCCATGCATCCTCAACAAGGATGATATTGCCACCAAAGGGGGTAAAAATTGGTTGCTGGGGAGTAAAAAAAATCTTACTTTTTATGCACAAAGTATAGAAAGGCATATAGTACATAAACATTTATGCTACTGCATATTTATCAAAATTTCATGGAGGGCAATTAGGAAAATATTGTCTATAACACTTATGGGAAGCACAGATAATGTGAAGAAGTATGAAGTTATTCAAGAAGTATAGAATTTATGTGAGAATATGTATGGGAGATCATATGTGTGTATGTATGCACATACACATATACATCTAAAGGAAGTCAGTGTACACACAGGAATTGAAGCCCCATGCATAGAAGAGTTTACCAGGGTCAGTAAATTCCAACTCACATTAAGAACATTAGGAGAGGTTTAAAAATCTTTCTGGACCGCACCCTGTGGAAATTCAATTTTTAAAGCTTCCTGAGTTAAGTCTAAAGCGTAGGTAGAGTTAAAAGCCACTTGAAGGCAGGCATGGTGGCTCATGCCTGTCATGCCAGCACTTTGAGAGGCTGAGGCAGGCGGATTGCTTGAGCTCAGAAGTTAGAGACCAGCCTGGGAAACATGGTGAAACCCCGTTTCTCCAGAAAATACAAAAATTAGTCGGGTGTAGTGGCAGACACCTGTATTCCGAGCTATGCAGGAGACTGAGGCAGGAGAATTGCTTGAGCCCAGGAGGTGGAGATTGCAGTGAGCCAAGATCGTGCCACTGCACTCTAGCCTCTACCCTGGGCTACACAGCGAGACTGTCTTAAAAAAAAAAAAAAAAAAAAAAAAAACCACTTATCTGGGGAGAGGAGTAATTAACGAATAAAAGTTGTTCTGTGACAGTCTTATGGAATTAGTTCCCAGAGCAACTGATATGAAAGATAATTTGGAACTTCAGAAAATATGGTGTTTTGCTAGCAGAGTCAAGGGAAAATTTGCTATAAAGAGGCTGAGTTGTGCAGTTTGTAATCTGAATTGTACAGAATCTGCAGTTCATAATCAGTTTCAGCTTTTGCTGAGAATTTGAAGAATGCCATAAAAATATTTACTGGATTTAACAAAATGGAGATCATTGGTTTTGGCAAAGCAGATGACAAGTTGAAAACAGATTACAGTAGAAATAGTTTATTCTATATAGATTATCTAATTTCTATTTTTTCCCAAAAACACCGTGGTTATAATCTTTTGTCTAACATCTGTTGGATTGTCATTTTCTTATTGATACATAACAATGTCCTGTAATTTAAACATTACTGAATTTATTACATATTTTAAAGTCTTTATAAAAATTGCTTTGTTGTCTTAATTTTATTTTTAATTTAATGTTCTTTTGGTTTTGTCATTTCAAAGTTTAAAATATTATGCAGTAGAATTTACCAATCTGATACAGTAAACTAAGGGAAGACACTGGGCAGGAGCAATTTATACACAATGAGACAAACCAAGGAAGAAAATTTTAATTACATTTTTCTTATGTGTAATTGAGGATATTGATTAAAAATTGATGACTTTCCATTTTCAATATGGTGATTACTAATTTTGCTTCTTTTGTCTTCCTTTCATGTATGAATATTTGTACTGTTCTAACATCTATTACCTTAATTTAATGGCTAGTGAACATTATTTTAATGGAAAATTCTTTAAACATTAAGGCATTTAGTGAGGTAGATAATAGAAGCAAATAAACACTATTTAAGATTTATATTATTATCTAACCATTGCACAAAAGGCATCTCATAACTCTAACTCATAGTAAAATGAGTATATTGATCTCTCCATTTCCCAAATAGTGTTTTAAAGATAAAATGAATAATATATCTTCATCATTATTAAATTATTGTGGAGATATTTAAAATTATGATAGAAGGTTTAGGATTCTTAATGGACTATAGGTTATTTATAAAAATAAATGAATGGATTGCATTTAGAAAGAATATTTATAAAGCTAATTTTCATACAACTTTATTTTGCCATCCAAATAATATTTTTTGGACAATTGAAACCTAGATCTCTGAAAAAGAATTTCAGTCTGTACTCATAAAAATACTATGAGATTATATCGCTGAGTTAGCACCATGAGAACAGTGTTTCTGCAAATTTTTTCTTCTAGGTGCCCACCCCACAGCAGATTCTTCACCAATATTTGTTAGAATTTAAATTTAGCCCAATTCTTTAAATAAGAATGCAGAGATTTCATGGTCTAAGAATAGAATAATCAACACTCTTTGTGTTCTATTTTACTGCTTCATAAATAAAGTTCTTGAGTCCAAGACATCTGAACATGTATCAGAATATTCACTAATTATTGTGAACATATTTTAAAATGGCTTAGGCTACAGATTCTTTCCTTACAAATCCATCCCATTGTTTGGGGAATCCAATTGTAGGGTGCTTCATATCAGGACAAAAAAAATAAATTAGTAAACTTGTTTCTTTTTCTAAAAACATCATAATAGATTTGCAATTTTCCATTATATATTTATTCAGCTTATTTTTGGAAGATGTTGGTCTTGTTAAGATATCACTGAGAATACTACATTACTATGTACAACTTATATTCTGGGAACTGTAAGTAACATTTAGCTGCTTACCCCAAATGGCCAAGTAAATGAACAACTGTTATGTCTTATCTTAGAAATAAAGGTTCACATAATCATCTTTCAGTGCAGAGTATTAACATTTGTTTGAGAAGAGCTCTTCAGTAGAAAAAATAGCTAATATAGACACTATTATTCTCAATAAAACCAAAACAAAGCTGTAACTCTGAGTCTGTTCTCTTTCACCCCATTGCCTCTGTAGGAGAAAACATAACCAAAGCTCCAGTGCTCAGCACCAGCTCATGAGCACATTTGCCTCACTTAGTGTTTAAGACTGTATGCAGAAGGGCTTCATTTTTAGAATTAACAATGGTGCAATTCTTCATTAAAACATGTATGCCTAAAGAACATGAGCAGACACTTTTCAAAAGAAGACATACAAATGACCAATAATATATTAAAAATTGCTCAACGTCAGTAATCATCAGAGAAATGCAAATTAAAACCACAATGAAATACCATTTCACACCAGTTAGAATGGCTATTATTAAAAAGTAAAAACTTACAGTTATTGGTGAGGCTGCAGAGAAAAGGGGACGCTTATACACTGATGGTGGGAATGTAAATTAGTTTAGCCACTGTGGAAAGCAGTTTGGAGATTTCTCAAAGAACTTAAAACAGAGCTTCCATTTGACCCAGCAATCTCATTAGTGGGTGTATACCCAAAAGAAAATAAATTGTTCTACGAAGAAACAACATGCACTTGTATGTTCGTTGCAGTACTATTCACAATAACAAAGACAAGGAATCAACCCAGGTGCTCATCAGTTGTTGACTGGATAAAGAAACTGTGGCACATATGTGCCATGGAAAAGAATGAGATCATGTCATTTGTGGCAACACGAGTGCAGCTAGACCATAAGTCTAAGTGAATTAATGCAGGAATGGAAAAACAAAACTGAATTTTCTTGCTTACAAGTGGGAGCTAAACATTTAGCATTACACACGGACATAAAAGTGGGAACAGTAGATACTGGGGGGACTATTACAGCGGGGAAGGAGGAAGGGGACAAGGATTGAAAAATTACCTATTGAGTACTATGCACCTGGGTCACAGGATCATTCATATCTCAAACCTCAGTGTCATGTAATACCCCCATGTAACAAATCTGCACATGTACCCCCTGAATCTAAAATGAAAATTGAAATTTAAAAAGTCTTCCAAATAATTTTTTAAATGACTATGCTTTCTACAAAAATAGAAGAAAAAAATTTTTAAAAAATTCCCTCTGGGTTAAACATGGTAGAGAATTGTCACACAAAAGAAGCATTTGCCAGCCATCATTTGCAAATTTCAAGATGTCTAGGAATCTCATAAGGAAATTGTTTAAAATGATTATTTACAGCCTCCACTGCCAGAGATTTTGATCTCATCAGGTTAGGATCCAGGGAACTCCAGAGACTGCATGCATCACATTTTGACAAACAGTGAAAAAGAATCTTTTTTTTCTTTGTCTTCCACGTGTTTAAAATTAGGCAGAGAGTTGCTGTTTCCTCTTTGTGCATACAACTAGACTAGATTTACCAGACATTGTTACATAAGGCATAGCCATATAACTGAGCTGTAGACAATGGAAAGTGAGTGGAAGGCAATTATCGGTCCTGACTCATAAAACCTTACTCAACACACTTGTCCAAGTTCTTTTCCCCTTTCAGCCTAGCTTAAGTGGAGGTGACCACTATGGTGGCATTGAAAGTCAACAAAATGTATAGGAGCAAACATCTTCTAAGTTAGCAGTTCTCCTCAACTTCAGCACATACACAAATCAAATCATATGCTTGTTAAACCCACAGATTATAAAATTCTGCCACCAAAGATTTTGATTTGATAGGTCTAGAATAAATGCACAGGAATTCGTATTTTAAAAATCATGAGGCAATTCCAATTTGTGTGATTCTGGCTCTATAGGTTGAGAAGCACTGAATGTGTGTATGTGTGTATGTGTGTGTTTAAGTAATAGTCAGTGTAGTTAATGCTAGTGTTGGTTACCAATTATATGTCACTTATCAAACTACATCTATTTCTGCATCTTTTTATATATTTATTTTAGAAGACAATAGCATTATAGGTTACAGAAAAAACTGGATCTCCAGAAATCACATTATAGATTACAGAAAAAGAAAATTGGATCTCAAGAAATCATCTAGTTTAATGGAGATCCTAATGAAGGCAGATGTCTAATCTCACTTTTTCTCAAACTAAATAATACCAGCTACTTCAACTCTTCCCTTAGGGTATTATTTTATATCTCTATAATGATTTTATCTTTTTTTTTTTCTGAGCACTCTCCATATTCTTTACCTCCTTAAAAAATAAGGAGAGCCAAGTAAATATATTGATAAATGTTATTAATGCAGAGTATTACACAAAAATAATTTATAGGCTTTACATAAGTAGCCATTATTTATATTATATGTATTTTAAATACAGAGGATATTATTTAATTTCCTTAATGTATTGGAGACTTTAAAATGAAAAGTACATGTATCTTGTTCATTTTTATATGTCTGACTTACATTGGTTATCTTTTGCTTCTCATATATTTATTTATTTTGCTTTATATCTATATATCTATTTATCATCTGTATCTATCTATCTTCTATCTATCTAATTTTGGCATTTTATCTTAAAGTTTAAAAAAATCTATGGCACTATATACACCTATATGACCTTGATTCTCCTCCAGTGGTTTCCTATTTGTATGTTGAGGAGCTATTATATTTTAGACAAGAAGCTTGGCATTTTATATAAATTTCATATTTCAAATAGCAATTTCTATTGCCTATTATATGACAGATGGAGAAATGAGATTGATATGTAATAACTTACTTGCCCAATATCATTTACCTAGTAAATTGCATTGTAATTTAACATGTTTTCATGCTCTTTTGTCTTAAAAAAATTAAAGCTTATGAGAAAAACTTTTATAATGAACATCCTTATATAGATAATTTTTATTTCATTATGAAATGAATTTTAACCAGAATTATGTTGTCTTTGAGTGGAAGTCACCATAATGGCAGTCTACAATTATGTTTATTAGTCTCGTCCATTGAATCAGGGTGCACATATTTCCCTTCTAGAAGGCTACTAATAATAATTTTCTCTCAATGCTTTTCCACTTTGAGCTTAAAGTGCTCCTGAATAAATTACTACACTAAATCCTGCCATCAACCAATGCAAAAGAGCAAGCATTTCAATGCATATATAATTTGTATCCCTACTTGAAATGAGCATTAGATTTCTAGTCACCTCATATTGGATTATTCTTATTTTTGAGTAAAATTCAGTTTATGTACTAAAGATTCCATCACCAAAGTGAAAATAGCTGGGCATTATATTACATTATCTGCTACCTTCCTCAGAGCAGGAATTTTTATTTTGGATAAAAATGTCCTTTGTTTTTCCCTGAGTATTGAAATGTTCATGGTTTAGAGTCCAAATCTCTAAATGAGATCACTAGCTTGTATTTACTATGCTAATTTATCTTTTCTCATAAAACAATACCGGGTTTTCTCTGTGACTGCTGCTTTTCAGTGACGTATTGATCTGATTTTGGCTCAACAATACAATATTGCTAAAATCTGGCTAAGAAGAGGACCATATCAGATAATTCAGTACAACTGTATATCATTTTCTATTAGAAAATTTATGTTTTCCCCTTGAATAGTCTATTTTTCCTAAGTTTGGACCATATTAAATATGCAGATGTACAAAGAACAACTATAAGCAATTACAATATACTAGATATGAAAAATGTTTTGATAAAAAGTCTATTAGGAATTATATCTCCTTCCTGCATCTTTCAGAAATTAGTTTTTTACTTTTCATAAGTTTTACTTTTCATAGTTTTCTTAAGATTACTTAAAGAGAATATCTTCTTGTCATTGTGAAATCGATAAAATATAAAAGCCATCTTATGTGCGTCTGTTTACACCTGCTGAAACATTATAATGAAATTGAAAATCACCATACATTGTGTGCAGTAAAATAATGCATTATTAGTTATATTAGCACTCAGATCATTAAGAAAATAAAATGTTCTTTATCAAATTTTCAAGTCAACCTTTTGCTCTGAAATTTATCACTGCAGAAAATATTTAAATGGGAAGTCTGAATTTAATGCTTTTGTATCTATCTGTTCTTTTCAGGAATTTGAGGCATTTTGTTAGTTTTCCATTAACCAAAAATATATATCTTACATTTCACCATAAGATATGAACAGAATTTAGGAGATGAATTAGTCCAAAACAATGGACCATATTTATAGGATCATTAATGCAAATAAAGGAGCAGTTGTACATTTATTCCAAAATTTTATCTGAAATTTGGGAGGTTTTGTGGTGATGGTAGATGGATTAGGGATGATACTCTTCCTACACAGATTTCTTGCTCTGCATGGATGTATATTTGTAGGTGCGGGTAGGTGTTGATGTTACTCAGAGGCCCTGCCTGCTAACAGACACTTGGCACTCTAAGCCATTTGGCGTTATGATGGGTATTAGCTATTATCTTCCCTGTGAAAACTCAGGAGTTAACAGGAATTGTTTTTCATTGATAGTTGAACAAGTTTTGGCTTGAACTACTGATATGGTTTGACTCCGTGTCCCCACCCAAATCTCTCATCTTGTAGTTCCCATAATTCCTACATGTTGTGGGAGGGACCCAGTGGGAGATGATTGAATTCTGGGAATGGGTCTTTCTCATGCTGTTCTTGTGATGGTGAATGCATCTCCTGAGATCTGATGCTTTTAAAAACTGGACTTGCCCTGTACAAGCTCTTTTTGCCTGCTGCCATCCACGTAAGGTGTGACTTGCTCCTCCTTGCTTTCTGCCATGATTGTGAGGCCTCCCCAGCCATGTGGAACTGTAAGTCCAATAAACCTCTTTCTTTAGTAAAATGCCCAGTCTTAGTTATGTCTTTATCAGCAGCATGAAAACAGACTAATACAGCTATATTCAATGGGATCCCCACATTATCCTTCTAATGTTTCAGAAAGGTGCCAATAATCCCAAGTTCCTTCTGGTGTCTTCTGACTGGAACTTTCTCCTTGTTCTTATCTAACATATGAGATGGTTAATTTTTTGTGTCAACTTGACCAAGCTAAAAGATGTCCAGATAGCCAGTGAAACATTATCTCTGGGTATATCTGTGAGGATGTTTTTGGAACAGATTAGCATTTGAATTAGTAGACTGAGTTAAGAAGATTTGTCCTCACTAATGTTGGCAGGCATCATCTAATCCATTTATTGAGCATTTGAATTATTAGACTGAGTTAAGAAGATTTGTCCTCACTAATGTTGGCAGGCATCATCTAATCCATTTATTGAGCATCTGAATAGAACTATTTAGACAAGAACAATAGGGCCAATTTTCTTTCTCTCCTCTTGAGCTGGACATCCATCTTCTCCTGCCCTTGGACATCAGAGTGCTAGGTTCTTAGGCTTTCATATTTAGAGATGCACACTGGTGCCATCCTCTCGTTCTCAGGACTTTGGACTTGGAACTGCATTACACCATTAGTTTTCCTGGTTCTCCAGCTTGCAGATGGTGTACCATGAGACTTCTAGGTCTCCACGATCTTGTGAGAGAAATCTCATAATAAATCATCTAATATATATCTTATATCTTATTGGTTCTATTTCTCAAAAGAATTCTGACTAATACACTCACCTTGCCTCTTTGGTGACTCTTTTCTTGTCTCTGCTCCATGTAAATTCAGACAAATAGTACAACTCCTTCGTTTGAATTACATCTAAACTACTCACATGACACGTTGTTTGTATGTCAGCCTTATTAAATATTTTTAGAGTTTTAGAGTGTGGTTTTCTCATTGACATTTTCCTTTACTGTCACTTGCTCGTACTTTCTCTCCTTCTTCCATGTCCCTGCTTGAAGTCACATTCTTCCTCTTTGTCTTAACTTGCTGCACTTTCCTCACTTTTAAATTCTCTCTGATTCTAATCAGAGAAGTTTAGCTCTTTCTTTACTATTTTCTTTGAAAGCACATACTAGGAGTTATAACTTTTGAACTCAGTGAAAGATCATTTGCCAAACAAGAGTCAATATGCTGCTCTGGAAAGAAATATTGCCTATCCCTTAGTGGAAGAAGTAGCTTTGATCAGTTGTGTCAAGTATCTAGTAGTCAAATTACTTGAATGTGAACCTCACTTCTACTTATCTGAAATTTAATCTGTAACATGGGAATTATATTTGCACTTGTGGGTGTGTAGTGCAGGTTTGAGACTATATTCAACCAACACCTAGCACAGTCCCTGGTATATAACCATTGCTCAATAAATGTTAGTCTCCTCCTCTTTTCCTTATGTAGGTAACTCCTTTTCCACTTTCCTCTTCTCAGTCTTCCATCTTCATGGCTCCCCACTTTGCTGCTAAGTAAAGAGCTCTTATGTGGTTCTCTGTGTGTGAGAGCTGAGATATTATACATGACCATGTTTTACCTCCTTGCCTATGATAACCTGTAAATACGGAGTCTACATTTCTTATCATGAAATTGAAAATCTCTCATACCAAGATTCCATTTTATTTACCTCTTTATCTCACCTCTTCATACAACTGATTGTGTAACCCACTATACTACCAATTATTCCCAGAATGTGTCACTCACTGTTATGTCTTTGGGCTGTTGTATATGCTATGCCTTTTCCCTCAATCACCTATTCACTACCTACTAATATCACCTCCCCACTTTAGCTTTTCCTGACACAGAAGTGTATTAAATGCTGCTGTATCTGAATTTCAGGAAAAACTCATAGCACTTACTATATTGGGTTATTATTTACTAAGTTGTCTGTCTCTTTCTATGCCATGCTCTTTCTATACTATCTACGTTAAAGCATGGCATATAATTTAGTCACTTCTGTAGCTTACCATTGAATCTCAGAATTATGTGCTACGATCACTATCATTATTACTGATATTACAACCTGGGGACAAATAAGCAATGAATTAATGTTTTGACAAGTGTTCCCATGTGAGACCCATGATTCCCTTCACACCACAGGTTGGAGAGGAATTATGATTCTATTTCTGGTGACTCTGCTTCCTTCAAATACTGCTTTCCCATCTCAAGCAGTATTGGAAGCTCCTGCTTCTCTGGGCCCACTAGGGGAAGAAAGCATCTTTTAATTGTGTGTTACAAAATGGGAAGAACTCTCAAGTATGATGTAAGCACATGCCTTGTAATTTAGTAGCCAAACTATCCACAGAACCCATTCTGTGACTGTAGTTCCCTTTTCAACTTATCTCTTTATATCAAATTCATTTGACTGATTTATTATTATGCTGACAATATCCAAATATTATACCACCAGACAAAATACTAAACTCTGCCTACTATTTCTATTCCACTTCCCACCTAGACACTAAAATGAAGAAACCCCAGAAGGTCAGCATGTATACCAACTAATGAGTCCATCTCACCCCATTATCTGTTTGTCCACAAGTGAATGTGGTCACCACCAGCTCTAGCCCCCATGTTGAGCTGCTCATTCATTGGAATTCCTAGTTGCTATTTCTTCCCTGTAATAGGCAGCACCATCATTAAACCACTTCTTTAGAAAACAAAAATATGTTTTTAAACAACAGGTGAAGGTTCGTTACATAGGTAAACTCATGTCACAGGGGTTTGTTGTAAAGATTACTTCATCACCCAGGTATTAAGCCCAATACACAATAGTTATCTTTTCTGCTCCTCTCCTCCCACCCTCCACTGTCAAGTAGACCCCAGTATCTGTTGTTTCTTTTTCTGTGTCCATAAGATCTCATCATTTAGCTCCCATGTGTAAGTGAGAACATGTGGTATTTGGTTTTCTGTTTTTGCATTAGTATGCTAAGGATGATAGCCTTCAGCTACATCCATGTTCCTGCAAAAGACACAATCTCATTCTTTTTCTATGGCTGTGTAGTATTCCATGGTGCATATATACCACATTTTCTTTATCCAGTTCATCATTGATGGGCATTTATAGGTTAATTCCATTTATGGGGGTTAATTCCATGTCTTTACTATTGTGAATAGTGCTGCAATGAACATTCGTGTGCATGTATCTTTCTGGTAGAATGATTTTTATTCCTTTGGGTTTATACCCAGTAGTGGGATTACTGGGTCAAATGGTAGTTTGGCTTTTAGCTCTTGAAGACTCGCCATGTTGCTTTCCACAATGTTTGAACTGAATTACAGTCTCACCAACAGTGTGTAAGTGTTCCCTTGTCTCCGCAATCTTGTCAGCATCTGCTATTTTTTGACTTTTTATAGTAGCCATTCTGACAGGTGTGAGACAGTATCATTGTGGTTTTGATTTGCATTTCCTTAATGATCAGTGATATTGAGCTTTTTTCATATACTTCTTAGCTGCATGTATGTCTTCTTTTGAAAAGTGTCTGTTTAAGTCCTCTGCCCACTTTTTAATGGGGTTGTTTTTCTCTTGTAAATTTGTTTAAGTTCCATATAGATGCTGGATATTAGACCTTTGTCGGATGCATACTTTGCAAATATTTTCTCCAAGTCTGTAGGTTGTCTGTTTACTCTTTTGATAGTTTATTTTGCTGTGCAGAAACTCTTAAGTTTAGTTAGATCCCACTTGTCAATTTTTGCTCTTGCTGTGGTTGCTTTTGGTGTCTGTCATGAAATCTTTGCCTGTTCATATGTCCAGGATGGTATTGCCTAGGTTGTCTTCCCGAGTTTTTATAGTTTGGGGTTTTACATTTAAGTCTTTAATCCATCTTGAGTTCATTTTTGTATATGGTGTAATGAAGGGATCCAGCTTTAATCTTCTGCATATGGCTAGCCAGTTACCCCAGCACCATTTATTGAACAGGGAGTCTTTTCCCTATTCCTTGTTCTTGCTAGCTTTGTCAAAGATCAGATGGTCATAGGTGTGCGGCCTTATTTCTGAGCTGTCTATTCTGTTCCACTGTAAATCACTTTTTAAAAAATAATGAGCCCTTTCCATATATTCTAATTGTGAATCTTGATCATAATTATATAATGCCCAGCTTATGTTTTACAAAGTGTTAAAATAAGCTCTGCATGAGTTCATTGTAAAAAAAAAAAAAGTGCAGATTTGTATTTACCCCATGCATATCTTTGTACACTTTCTGCTCATTACTACAATCCTACCCAGTCTCCACAAACACACACAGATGTGGCTTTGATATTAAGTTTTACATTTGCTTATATATGCATATTCTTTAAAAAACACAGGAATGTATATATATATATATCTGAGAATTGCTATTTCAAAAATATATGTATGACTGAAAATTTCAGTGCTAGTAATACATATTGTCACTTTTTTACTGGCTCTATAGTTGCAGTTATATAAATCTATTATATTTTACTTTAATATGTTCCTATAGATGGACATCATTATACCCAAATGATAATTTTAAAAATTTAGTTTTATGGGCTGGGCATGGTGGCTCACGCCTGTAATCCCAGTGCTTTGGGTGGCTGAAGTGGGCAGATCACGAGGTCAGGACTTCGAGACCAGTCTGGCCAACATGGCGAAACCCCATCTCTACTAAAAGTATAAAAAATTAGCCAGGCGTGGTGGGGGGTGCCTGTAATTCTGGCTACTTGGGAGGTTGAGGCAAGAGAATCGCTTGAATCTGGGATGCAGAGGTTGCAGTGAGCCGAGACCATGGCACCGCACTCCAGCCTGGGCGACAGAGGGAGAGTCTGTCTCAAAAAAATATATATATTAGTTTTATGATCATCTATTAATAAAATTAGTTATCATCACCAATGATTTACGTATTTATGATACTTTTACAGTTGGTCTTCTGTGTTTACAGACACCGTATCTATAATTTAGCTCTGAAAGATGATTAATGCCAGAAACTGTAGAGCAATTAACACACCTGAAACATTTTATTACAAGTAGAAAAAAAAGACTGATTGCCTATCAGACAATATTGAAAAATTGATATTTTTATTACTATAACTGTTTGAATGTTTTACAATGAAAAAATTTCATTGTTTTGATCATGCTACTCTGTTTTACTTATGCATTTTAGTATTTTAAAGAGGTAGGATTGTAGTCCCTGACCCTGTTTTTTGTTTTTCGTTTTGTTTTGTTTTGTTTTTTTAACTTCAACTTTTGTTTTAAAGTCACAAGACACTTACCGGTTTGTTACATAGATATATTGCATAATGCTGAGGTTTGGGTTACAATTGATTGCATCACCCAGGTAGTGAGCATAATGCCTAATAGTTGTTCAGCCCTTGCCCTCTTCCTCTCTCCTGCCTCAAGTAGTCTCCAGTGTCTGTTGTTCCCATCTTTATGCTCATATGTGCTTATTGTTTAACTCCCACTTATTAGTGAGAATGTGTAGTATTTGGTTTCCTGTTCCTGCATTTTGCTTAGGGTAATAGTCTCCAGTTGAATCCATGTTGCTGCAAAGGACATGGTTTCATTCTTTTTTATGACTGCATAGTATTTTTCCATCGTGTATATATACCATATTTTCTTTATCCAATCCACCACTGATGGACACTGAGGTTGATTCCATGTTTTTGTTATTGTGAATTGTGCTGTAATGAACATAGGAGTACATGTGTCTTTCTGGTAGAATGACTTATTTTGGGGGAGGGGTATATATCCAGTAATGAGATTGCTGGGTCCAAGGAACTCTATTTTGAGTTACTTGAGAGATCTCCATAACAATGGCTAAACTAATTTACATTCCCACCAACAGTAGATAAGCATTCCCTTTTCTTTGCAGCCTTATCGATGTCTGTTATTTTTTGACTTTTTAATAATTGCCATTCTGACTAGCATGAGATAGTGTTTCATTGTGGTTTTAATTTACATTTTTCTGATGATTAGTGATGATGAGCATTTTTTTCATGTTTGTGATGTTTGTTGGCCATTTGTATGTCTTCTTTTGAGAAGTGTCTTTTCATGCCCTTTGCCCACTTTTTGATGGGTTCTTGTTTTGTTTAAGTTCCTTGTAGATTCTGGATATTAGACATATGCCACTTGCATAGTTGGGGAATATTTACTGCCATTCTGTAAGTTACCTGTTTACTCAGTTGATAGTTTCTTTTGCTGTGCAGAAGTTTTTGAATTTAATTAAGTCTCACTTGTCAATTTTTATTTTTGTTGCAATTCCATTTGAAGACAGTCATAAATTCTTTCCCAGGGCCAATGTTCAGAAAAGTGTTTCCTAGCTTTTCTTCTAGGATTTTTATAATTTGAGGTCTGACATTTACATCTTTCATCCTTCTTCAGTTAATTTTTGTATATTGTGAGAGATAGGGGTCTAGTTTCATTCTTCTACATGTGGCTAGCCAGGTAACTCAGAATCACTTATTGAACAAGGAGTCCTTTAACAAAATTGGAAAATAAAATTATATTGACAATAAGTTATTTCATAATACATTTTTGAATTAGGAGTAATTTTAGAAATTTACATGAAGACAGTAGATATCTATAATTTTTATAGAACACATCATAATAACACCTTCACATAAGTCCAAAGGTACTCTTCAGAAATAATGACTATATTTCTCTGAACTATTTTTAGTATTAGCTCTTCAATTTTAACTTTGAATTTTGAAATTATTTGTATGTATGATATTAAGTAAAGTGTTCAAACAATTTTTTAATGAATAAATCTCCTGTAAGTATTTGTTTGCAGGTTTTTACATAGACAGGAGTTTGCATATCAATTGAGTACATGCCTAGGAGCATGAGAGCTGGTATTGCATGGTAAGACCATGTTCAGCTTTGTAAATTGCCAAAATGTCTTCCAAAGTGGCTGTACCATTTGCCTTCTCGCTATCCATGAATGAGAGTTCTTGTTGCTCCACATTTTTACCAGTAATTGATATTGTCAGGTTGGATTTTAGTCATTCTAATAGGAGTTTGGTAGATTTCTGTGCAGTTTTACCACATAGGATGTTTAAGCATTTTATTGTTTAGTTGCTTTTTTTCCCAAAATTTTATTAATGGAACCACGTTTTATGGTGACATTTTGCTTAAAAATGTTTTGCTGAGTTATTGGTGGATACATGTAACTGCGTGTTCTTAATTTTCAGTTCTGTATATTATCCCACTGTATAAAATGTAACACAATTTATTCATTTTATTATAAATAACATTTGAGTTGATTCCAATTTTTCACTTATTCATAACACATTTATAGTATTTATCATTACAAATCATGCATATGTTAGATTTATTCCTAGATAACAGTGATCTTCTGTGGTCACTGTAAATAGTGCCTTGTTTAACTTTTTTCAGTTCTCATCAACTGACATACGTATTTATCTGTTTTGTTTTGTTTTGTTTTGTTTTATCCTCCTCAATAGAATATAGGCTTTTTGAAAACAGCGTTAATTGTTTGTGTTGTTTACTGATATACCCCTACCACACACAACAGTGCATGACATGTAAGAGACCCTCAATAAATATTTAAGTGAATGAATGATATAGAAACATAATTGAGTTTTCCATGTTATCCTTATATATTATGACCTTGATAATGATCGTTAATTCTATCCTTATGCACTGATTGTAGATACATCTATTTTTGCTTTAAGTGTGTTGAGACTATATTTGTAGGGTATACACTTTTGGTATTGCTCTCTCTTTCTAGTGAATGGAAATTTTAATCACTATGTATTTATTTCTAACAAATATTTAATTAAAGTCTATTTTGTCCAATAATAATAGCTATATCCATTTTTATTTTGTTTGCCTTTTATATAATTTTCTACCCTATTATTCAAACCTTACATGTCCTTATGCATCATATGTCTATTAGACTATCATGTAATTCATTGTAATCCAATCTGATAATCTCTTTAACTTGAAGTATTTATTGCCTTTACCTCGTTTGAATTATAAATTTGAGAACAATTCTATTATTTTATTTTTTACATTATATTTGTCCTGACTTCTCTAAGTAGATTTTTTTTTTAACTTTTAGCCTTTCTTTGGCTAGTTGAGGCTTTAATTCTCCTTTTTATTTTATTTCTTTCTCTCTACTAGTCTTTGTTTTGTTTTGTTTTGTTTTTGAATTTTGATGTTTCTTTTTTTTTATACTTTAAGTTCTAGGGTACATGTGCACAACGTGCAGGTTTGTTACATATGTATACATGTGCCATGTTGGTGTGCTTCACCCATTAACTCATCATTTACATTAGGTATATGCTATCCCTCCCCCACCCCACGACAGGCCCTGGTGTGTGATGTTCCCCTTCCTGTGTCCAAGTGTTCTCATTGTTCAATTCCCACAAATCATTTTCTGTTTTCAGTGTTTACCCCAAATATTTTCATGTGCAAATTTAACACATAAAAGCCTAAAGTTATACAATATTTTTGCCATCTTTCTTGTAAACCAAAGATCCTTAGCATGTGTTACCTACAGCCACCCTACTGTTAACATAAATGCCTTTACTGTCCAGAAATATATTTAAATATATTAATTTTGATGCTACAAATTAGATATTGTTGTTTAATACAGTAAGTGTTTATTTAGATCTACATATATTTTCTAATTTGTATGATCTCTATTATTTCCAGCATCATAGGCCTTCCTTCTCAGATATTTTTCTTTATTCTTGAAGTATAGAAGTTATGTGGTGCTTTAGGGAGTATTTGTTTTTTGGGTTTATTTATGAAGGGTTTGTGTCTATCTGTAGATATCTTAATTTCTACTCTAACTTGTAGAAAATAGTTTTTTTGGGGAGTATCTTTCTAGCTTTATAAACAAGTTTTTTCCTTCTCTCCTATGTCTCTGGCTTCCATTATTCTTGAAAAGTCATTGTCATTTTAAGTGTCAGTTTTTTATATAGAATATCTTTTCTCTTTGACTTCTTCTGTAAGTTCTATAGTTTCACTACCATTTGCCTCATTGCAGACTTCTAAAAAAATGTATCCTTGGTGTTCTTTGAGATTCCTAAAAAGGCAAATTCACATCATTAATCAATTCTGGAAAAGTCCTAGCCATTACTGTCTTTCAATATTAACTTCTCCCTCTCATCTCCCTCCAAAATGTTTTTTCTTTCTCCTGTTTTTGTTAAACTTTGTACCTTTCATCTCCTGGTCACTTCGTTCCTGGAAACAGACATTAGTGGGAACACTAATTTGGGATCAATTAAAAGACAATTTCAGATTTGAAATTTCAGATTTCAGTTCAGGTATTTTGAATTATATTGGTATTGTTAGTTATAACTCTAAACTTGTTTAAATGTTGAATTATGGTCAGAAGTTCTTAGAGGAAACTTTTTGATTCTTCTCCCATTGTCTTCCTATCAGAGTAATTTTTTAAACTTAGTTTATTTGCAGAGTGTGTTGCCTTTTGTGGGGGCTTGTACGGGGTTTTAATGTGGGTTTTACATTTAACCTATTTGCTGAGGTTCCAGATTTTGCTTCGTATCCCTCAAGCACTTTGGTCATTATATCCTAAATCTAGGTCAACAGCTATCAAAAGATACCTCCAGGGTAAATGCCACTTTCAGCATTTGATATGGTAAGCACATATGGATTACTATTTTATTATAGTTTCTGACCTCCAAGGAATATAGTTGCTTTCTCACCACCTAAGCAAGTATTTAAAAAGGCATTTCAAAAATATGTCATCTACCATTTTTTGGGACATACTTATCTGAACATCTATCATCCGTATTGCTTTATTACACAGATTTAAAATTTTATTTTTGAAATATGAACCCATTATTTATATAAACCCTTTAAAATTATTTTAAAAATATTGATGTATGTATTTAATAAATACATACCCTGCCTGTCTCCTTTAAGATTTCAAAAAAATACTGTATATAAACTATAGCATTATCAAAGTATGGATAAAATATCAAAAACCATACAGTAGAAAGTAAATTATACTAAAGCTTATGCAAATAATACTTATTAAAATAGAGTGTTGAACTTAATAGATTTGACTTAAAAGTGTGGCTGCCAAAGGTAATAGGCATAAGGAAACTTAATAAGGAAAAACACTCAGATACCAACACTTCCCAGCACTTAGCTTGAAAAGCTGTGTGTCACAATGTGAAGCGACATTTTGAAACATATAATAGACAATAGCTTCCAATAACTTTATAAAACAGAGGAAACAGTAATTACATGGCTATTTTTAACTTTTATTCTCAATGTCCATCAGATAATTTGAAATTAACATTCATTGGGGACATTATTACAAGTTAACTTAATGTGGAAAAAGGATGAAGCATTCTGATGATTTTCTTTAAAATAAGGACACATCATGGAAAATTAGATAAATTTATTATTAGCATGTATCTGAAATAAATAATACCACCCAATCTATTCTCCAAAATATTAAGATATATGTATTTAATAAATACATACCCTGCCTGTCTCCTTTAAGTTTTCAAAAATACTGTATATAAACTATAGCATTATCAAAGTATGGATAAAACACTCTTTATAAGTGTTGGAAAATAGTTAATTTTAGATTAAACATTACAGTGAATTTCTCAGTTGTGGGCTTCAATGAGTTAAATTTAAAAACTATGCAATCCCTTTTTTTTTTTGAGATGGAGTTTCACTCTTGTTGCCCAGGCTGGAGTGCAATGGCGCAATCTCAGCTTATTGCAACCTCCGCCTCCTGGGTTGAAGTGATTCTCCTGCCTCAGCCTCCCATGTAGCTGGGATACAGATATGCACCACCATGCCCAACTAACTTTGTATTTTTAGTAGAGATGGGGTTTCACCATGTTGGTCAGGCTGGTCTTAAACTCCTGACCTTAAGTGATCCACCCACCTGAGCCTCCCAAAGTGCTGGGATTACAGATGTGAGCCACCGCCCCTGGCCCAATCATACGCTATTAATAGCATATTTTAGATTGAAAATCCTAAGAAAAACCATCAGATAACAATTTTATTTATCAAAGAATGGAGGCAACCAAGATATCCTTCATTAGGTAAATGGATAAACAAACTTTGGTAAATCCATATAATAAAATACTATTCAATGATAAAAAGAAATGAGCTGTGAAGCCTCAAAAAGACATGAAGGAAACTTAAATGCTATTGCTACAGGAAGGAAGCCAGTCTAAATAGGCTATATACTGCATTATTTTGATGATATAATATTCTAGAAAAGATGCAATTATGAAGATAAAAATAGATCAGAGGTTTGGGGAGGGGGGTGATTAAATATATGAAACACTGGGGATTTTTTAGGGTAGTTAAACTATCCTGTATAATATTGAGCTGGAGGATACTTGACCCTATGCATTTTTAAAAACTTCTAGAACTCTATAACACAAATGGTGAACATTAATGTATACACTTTAAATTAAGAAGTCAGGGTATACCTAATAAAGTGCAAAATGACAAAAACTATTAAAATGTATAAAACAATCTCACTGATGGGGGTATAGATTTTTTAATTTTGTTTTGCTTTTCTTTTTAAACTGACCTAAGTAATTTTGGAAATGAAGGGAGATTGTCAAGAGTAAAGCCAAAAGAAACTGTATATAACTACTAGGTTCTAGTTGACAATGTTGGTTCTCACATTAGAAATTTAACAATTATGAAATCACTATACTTGTACATGGAAGTGGAACAAATAAGTAAATGGGTGGCAGATGGTAGAAGCCAAGCTTCTCACTGTTGAAGTGGGAAGTTACATATAAGCAAGGAGGAAGGCTAGAATAAACCTTGCCATACTGGATTAGAGTTGGATGGATCAATATGACTTCATGTTTAGCTTAATTAGATACTGATAGATATACCTAGCAATATTTATAGGTATGTGCTAGTATGCATGTGAGTTAGTGTTCATGCATGTATTTCCTAACACTGTCCCTTCAGAGGGCCTAGAAGCGATGATACCCCATTAGCAATGAGCACATCCGGCACCAAGATCTTGGTTTCTAATACCATCCTCCAACGAAAGAAACCAGCACTCCTTAGTGAAATGCATGGTTATGGGACTAGGACAGGGTATACACAAGATGAGACTATCCTGTCTTGTCTTGTGGTACCAGAAAGTAAGGATGTGCTCAGTAAAGAAAACTATGAAGGTTTGTCCAAAGGACACGGAAGACAACTGAAAGAGCTCCGAATATTCAAAGCTGGAACAAGTTGTGCAACAGAATAAACTGTATTGGATTATAACTAAAAGTGTAAAATAAATATCTATGAGTTCGTACTTATATAAATACATTATTGAATAATTAAACAGGTGGGGGAAATAGACAAGTTTTCATGCAGAAGAACACCAAATAAATTATGTAGACACTGTTCCATCAAGATGTTGGATTATAACTCCTTACTGCTTATGTGCAGACTACACACTGTGATTTAATTTCAAAGAGTAGAGTAATGGACTGGGGAAGAGATAGTAATTGTACGTTGGAGAAATCTGACAAGCACTACCTTAGGCACGTGATTAGTGATAAGTCATGTTACCTTTAATATGATGTGCTGAGAATGATTATCTCTCTGGTTTTTGTCTCCAAAATCCACTACCCTAGTGTAACCATGTGAAAAACTTCTGAAGAAATCCAAATGAAGCATAGAGTTTAGTTCATGGTAATTTATCAAGATGGATTCATTAGCTGTGTCAAATATATCATACTAATATAAGATGCCAGTAATATGGAAAAATGGGTGAGAAGTACAAAGGAACTCACTGTACTGCCTCTGGAACTGTTTTGTAAATGTAAACTATTCTAAAATGGAAGGCTCATTTGCATAGAAAATAAAAGGAATAATGAAACTAAAATTTGGGATATTGATTACTTCTGGCAGGGGAGGGAAAGAAATAAGGCACATGGAGGCTTCAAAAAGATTATCAATAGTTCATAAAGTGGGTGATGTTTACATTTTTATTTTTTATTTTTACATTCATGTATACTTCATGTATGATTTTGTATGTTGATATGCCAATTATTTATAAAGTAACAGTCACCTAAAGAATACGTGATACAGAAATGGAAGAAATTCTAAGAGATAAGTTTATCAGAGAGGTTTCTCTGGGAGGTAATACTTAATCATTTGGCCAAATAAATAATTGGAATGCTAAAGCTATAATTGATTTGGAATTGAAGATGGAGTATGACATTGCAATTATGTGTTATGCCCAGTGCCTTTGTAAGAGGAAAGATAGAAAGGTTGTCTTTCAGAAGTGAGAAATTTATTTGGCAGGGCATTTGAAAGAGTATGCTTTGAGAATTATGCATGTTAATTTTTCTCATAAAAGTGAATAATAATGCTCATAGTGATAATAATAGCTATAATTCATGCCTCTTATGAGTTAATCACAAGTTGACTGCCTTCCAATTCTTCTCAAAGGCTGTGCATGGATAATTGATAATCAAGAGAGATGTTCAATAAACTTATTGCCTGTTGTTGATATTATTACTCTTACTGTACATAAACTGCGATAGACTGACTGATGCCACCACTAAAGATATCCATGCATTAACCCCCAGAACCTGTGCATGTGTTACCTTACGTAGCATAAGGAACTTTGCAGAGAGGCTTAAGTTAAGGATCTTAAAATGGGGAGATCATCCTGGATTATCTAAGTAGGCCCAAATAATCAAATGGGTTCTTGTAAGAGGGATGCAGAGGGAATGGGAAAAGATGTCACAGATGTCTTTGGCAAAAGATGTCACAGTGGAACCAGAGGTTGAAGTAATACGCCTTAAAGACCATGGAAGGGGCTCAAATGCAGGCATGTGGGTAGCTTCTACAGGCTGGAAAAGACAAGGTAACAAATTCTCTCCTAAAGTCTCCAGAAGGAATGCAGTCTTGCTGACACCTTAATTTTAGACTTCTGAATTCCAGAAATGTAGGGGATTAAATATGTGCTGTTTCATACCACTAACTGTGGTAATTTGTTACCCTACAATAGGAAACTAATACATTATGTCGTGAAACCTCACCAGAACTCCATAGATTGGAACTCGGATTCCTCAATTTACAGATAAAGAATCAGAGTCTCAGCTAAATTAAGGAATGTATTTGTATTCAGCTTCTCTTCTCTGTTGAGTGGCAAAGCTGAGATTTAAATCAAAGTCTCTCTTCCTCTGAAGCCTATACCCTTTCAGCTCTAATACTGCCAGATTAGTGCAGTGGTCCTGGAGTTAAGCTGTCTCTATTGGAATCCTACTTTACTACTTGCTGGGTGAAGTTAGTTAACAGCTTGGGGGAAGAATAGTACTTTTTTTTTTTTTTCCGCTTCAGATTCACGATAAAATGAATAACAGTACTTAACCTGCATTATTGTCAAAACAATCTAAGTATTTAGCAGCATACTTTCATATCTACTGAAATAGCCTGAAGGTCTTTTAAACCAGAAATGTCCAAAATTGAATTTATTATCCAAACTCTCAAGCTACCCCACCTCCTTCCTATATTACTTCTCCATCTTTTTTTTTTTTTTTTTTTTTTTTTTCTTTTTTGAGATAGAGTCTCACTCTGTAGCCCAGGCTCTAGTGCAATGGCGGGATCTCGGCTCACTGCAAGCTCCGCCTCCCGGGTTCACGCCATTCTCCTGCCTCAGCCTCCCGAGTAGCTGGAACTACAGGCGCCCGCCACCATGCCCGGCTAATTTTTTGTATTTTTAGTAGAGACGGGGTTTCATCCTGTTCGCAAGGGTGGTCTCGATCTCCTGACCTTGTGATCCGCCCGCCTCGGCCTCCCAACGTGCTGGGATTACAGGCGTGAGCCACAGCGCCGGGCCAGTTCTCCATTCTTATGGCTTCATCATCTTACATTCTCTGCATCTCATCTTCTCTTCTAACCTCCTACTAGATACTTTGTTATCCATGACGCCCCCTTCTGCTGCACACACATGCTAGAAATCTAATTGTTCACATGTGAAATTCTTCACTTGGAATCCAAATATAGTTACCATGTCTCATTTATATGGTCACACCTCTCCCCCGCTTCTCTCTCCCACAGTCTAGAGGACCCTCCCGCTGTTATTAACAGTATTTCCAACATCTCAGTCTTCAGGTCTTACCTTCCCCTTGATATTGTCGAAGATAATTTTCTTCAAGAGGATTCAATTTACTTTTGCTTTCAGATGCTAGATGCCTCACTGCCCTTAATGTTGGTGCTGAAGAGAGGCCTGGTGCTTGTTTGCTCTGCAGTGATGCTATTACTGGTTTAGTCCCAACACAGGTCACACGTGCCTCTGTGCTCCTGCTTCAGGGTGATAGCGTCACTGGTTCACATCATCATGCTCAGCCATTGTTTCCTAGAACTGCACACAAAGGACAGAGCGGTGGGTCCTGAATGGTCACAGTCTTAACCCTTGTCTCTTCTAGAGCCATCCAGAGCCAACCCTTAAGTTCCAGTTCTGAGTCTAAGAAACAATGCCGGTACACATCCCCATCCCCAATTTTTGGTGAGTTCCATTTTAGAGCCCTTTCCTTTCTTTAGATTCCATTCTGGTCCACAGTGCCAGAGCTTCTGATATTTGATCAGTGTAAAATAGATCAACACTTCATTCCTAAGATGTTCAAGGTTGTATTCAGAGAAATTCCGCATTCTTTATATATGATATCTTCAACAATTTTTTTCTTACACTTCTTATGCACACCAAGAGACATTCAAGAAGAGCAGCTAAAATAAGCCAAATAAATGATCCTACCAAAACTTTCTGGGGACGGTGGTTACCTAGTCACCTTATACAAAATCCCATAAGAAAAATCTGCTCTAAGGTTACATACATTTCCAAATATGGACAGTAAATAGGTGACAAGGTTTCTAAAACTGAGCCTTATTAGGCATTCTGTTTCACCTTGTCACTGTGTCACCCAGCTCTGATCTCTTTCTTCACTGTCATATTCTTCATTCAAGTTTGCCTCACCTCTCACTTAAGAATTGCCTCAGCTCCTAGCCAATCATCTTGCCTCCAGACTCTCCCTTTTTTTGTCTACCCATTACTTTAACAGTTCTCAAAACAAACATAATGGATTATTTGCTTTTTTGTTTAAAAGCCCTTTTTTACTTCTCATTACTTCTGGAATCAATTCCAACTTACTTCAATCTATTCAAGACAAGGTCCTCTAGAAAGGGGCTACAACCTAACTTTCTACTGTTAGCTCCCAGTACCATCATCCTCAGATACCCATATCTCCTTCTATGTACTAAAATCCATTTTCTCCAAAGTATGTATATAGTAATAAAAATCTACTTTTAAGACGGAAAAGAAGGCAAGTCCTTTCTTTCTACATTGGTAGTTTACATATTTTATGAGATAATTAACATATGGATTTCATATCTAGGTTAAAATGCGTTCAGGATGAAACACTGAGTTTTACTTGACAAAAGGTATTGTGAATTGGTGTTTCTCAAAATTCAAATTTTATGAATAGTACAATGAAACAGTAAACATGTTCTAAGACTGTGTTTAACATTGAAGGTTGAGAGTTCCAATTTATTTTGAGATTACAAAAAAGATGTATATTTAAAATACTTATTTTAGAACAAGATTGGCTGGCATACTTTATGTATACAGATTTAGAATTTTGTAAATTCATATGATACAGCAATAAGATTGTGAATGAACAAAGATGTTAGTTCAGTGCACGTTTTTCTTTAGATTGTTTTATTTGATTCTAGGATTTTAAAAAATTGGCAATCGTTACACATGATGAACTATTCAGACCCCTTAAAAACATATTTAAATGGAATGAATAAAACTATGGATATTGCATTCCTATTAGATTTTACTTGCTTTAAAAAAGCATGTAGAACAAAATATATTCAAAGATTTACATAAGCCAGAAACTTAAGAAATAGTTTGAGATTAAAGACTATTTCAAATAGACAGTATTTTTCCATTTGATCTATTAAATTTTCAACAATAAATTTCAATTAAATTTGGTCATTCCAAAAACATTGATCAAGCATCTAGTATGTGTCAGGCACTGTGATCAATATTGGGGAAAAGAGAAAAAAAATCTCTTTATTGTTGAGGAGTATGCAGTATACTCCCATGTGGGTTTAGACAGATATTTGAACAAATATTCATAATATAAACTAATAATTCCTATAATAGAATGATATAAAAAGTATTTATGCAATCTCTTTTGTACTTTAGATGGCCATCATATTTTTGTTTCTTTCCTATTAAGTTAATGGAAATAAATTACAATGCAAAGAAGATTAGTTGTGTTATTGAATTGACCCACGGGGAAAAAAAAAACATTATACAGAATTGCTCTGCTTGTTGCTTATGTTCAAGGCAAACAAAGGTAAAATATTATATTTAAAATAGCCGTAGTACATACAGAATGCTCAAAAAGTAATTTAATGATAAATACTTCTAGAAGTAGTGACCTCCTATTTTCAATATAGCACTTATATACTCTATTTTAATTTGCTTTTTCAAGTTATTAGTGGCTTTTTCAGCCATTATCCAGACTAATTTTGGTACATACAAGGTATAATCACAGTGAAAATTGACTTTTTTATTCAACAGAAAAGAAGTGTTGTGAGCTATTTTCCGTATAATTCATTAGAATTATAACTTAACAGTTTTCCCTTTTCAACATTCTTTCAAAGTTAGCATTTCAATCTAAAATAAAAGTGAGCATGTAGGACATTAATTGTACTTGTCTGAAATGTAGTTATCTAAACTAAAGGCTTTAAAAGAATTATTTTCCATTCCGTATATTAAAAATTCATCTTCTCAACTCATTTAATTACTGAGAATTTTCAAGGACTTTTAAATTATGTTTCCATAAAATTCACCACATCTTAGGATGAGTGTTTATTTCTTATTCCATGAAATGTCCATTATCAGCATAAACCAAGCTTGCAAATTAGAAATAGTAAAAACAACTTTACTATTTGCATTCCATTATCCTTGTACATGGTTTTAGGCTTAACTAGAGAAGGTATCTGCAGTTCTCTTGATAATTTTTTTTCTCTGCCATCACTCATCTAGATATTTATGTGATCTTAAAGTGGTTATATTAGAGAGAGAAAGAGAGAGAGAGAGAAAGAGAGAAAAAAAAGAGTACTGGTTTTGGTTAGATTTGATCCAAAGACAAATTTTTAGAAAATGAAGCTAGAAGCTAGGGGTCATGAATAAACTGGCCTCACGATACATAGTTAAGCTGAAAAGATTTAGAATTTGAATTCACATATAATATTTACTATTGTTGGAATAATTATAATGAGCACTTAGAGATATGTTTTCTTTTGATAAGCTTTGTCCATGTATCCCAATTAATGCTGGCTTGGTATGATACTAAAACCTAAAATAACTTATTTTGAGCCTATGTCCTTATTACAATTCTAGAGGAAGCCTCTTATAAAATGTGATTAGAACACAGTCATCAAAGCAGGGGATCATTTAAAAAATGATACATGCAAAACTTAGATATTCTAACTTTAGTCATAATTGCATAGATATTACAACATTCATCATTCTTTTGATTTAGCTCTAAACCCGATACACTTTCTCTTTAGTTTGGGGGACTCACAAAGACTTTCTTGACTAAGCCACATACCTCATACATTGTATATAAATTTTCATTTTGATTTTTTAGAGTGGGATACATGACTATTAGAATCAATTTTAAGATATAATCCTAAGTTTTTATTATTTCCCAAAACATTTCATAGTCGTCTTATGCATATCTGTTTTTTCAGCAGCGCATCTCTATAGAGACTTCCCAAAGCATTCAAATTAATACCCTAGAGCTATTACTTCCATTTCTCGTTCTAGTACATTTGCTCACTTTACAAATAAATTATTTAAGCACAATAAAATAAAAATTGGTAATTTATTTGGGGAAACAGAGGCTACTGATTCTGGATGCCCAAAACTCACTTTGGAGTAAGTGAGCATCAGTGAGTATATAACATTTTTTCTTTCCTGAATAAATACATTAAAAAGAGGCATTTTTATGTTAAGCAAAAGTTAATGTGTTGAGTCCATTAAAGAGATAATGATTAATTTTTTTCAGGAGCTTAGATTTTAAAATCTATGTTTATAAGAGAAAATGTAATTTCCTAACTCTTTCTACTTTAAATATAATCAATTCTGAAAGTAAATATATTTAAATACACTATGTTATAAATGAAAGTTTATTTAAATGCATAAAACTGTGCCTACATTATTTTAAAATATGGATACGTATCTATTTTTGAGATTCAGTAAAAATAAGAAACAAATGCAGTAAATTCCAAGATGGCATTTGCTATTTTTCAGCACAAATAAAACTATGCAAATTTTCTGTTTCAAATGTAAAATGCCAGTTTTTGATTTTATTTATGTTATTATTTTTTTAAAATTTCAACTTTTATTTTACATATGGGAGTACGTGTGCAGGTTTGTTACATGGATATATTGCATGATGCTGAGGTTTAAGGTATGGATCCTGTCAAACAAGTAATAAGCATAGTACCCAATAGATAGTTTTTCAACCCATCACCCTTCCCCCTTCCTCCCCCCTCTAATAGTCTCCAGTGTTGATTGATTCCATCTTTACGTCCACATGTGCTCAATGTTGCTCCCACTTACAACTGAGAAAATGTGGTAGTTGCTTTTCTGTTCCTGCATTAATTGTCTTAGGGGATTATGGCCTCCAGTTCCAACCATATTGCTGCAAAGGACATATGATTTCATTCTTTTTAATGGCTGTATAGTATTCTTCCATAGTATATCTGTACCACGTTTTCTTTATCCAGTCCACCATTGATGGGCACCTAGCTTGATTCCATATCTTTGTGATTGTGAATAGAACTGTGATGAATATGCACATGCATGTGTCTTTTTGGTGTAACAATTTATTTTCCTTTGGGTATATACCCAGTACTGGGATTGCTGTGTTGAATCGTAGTTCTATTGGAAGTTATTTGAGAAATCTCCAAAACTGCTTTTCACAGTGGCCGAACTGCTTTACATTCCCATCAACAGTGTAAAATCATTCCCTTTTCTCCATAGCCTCGCCAGCATCTGTTATTTTTTGACTTTTTATTAATAGCCATTCTGAGTAGTGTGAGATGGTATCTCATTGTTATTTTGATTTGCATTTCCCTGATGATTAGTGACGATGACAATTTTTTCATGTCTGTTGGCCACTTGCATGTCTTCTTTTGAGAAGTATCTGTCCATGCCCTTCGCCCTTTTTTAATGAGTTATTTGGTTTTTTGTTTGTTGATTTAAGCTCCTTATGGACTCTGGATATTAGACCTTGTTGATGCATAGTTTGTGAATATTTTCTGCCATTCTGTAGGTTTTCTGTTTACTCTGCTGATAGTTTCCATTATTGTGCAGAAGCTCAGAAAAAAGAGCTTAACTAGGTCCCACTTGTCAATATTTGGTTTTGTTGCAATTGCTTTTGGGGCTTAGCCAAAAATTCTTTGCCATGGCTGATGTCAAGATGGGTATTTCTTAGCTTTTCTTCTAGGATTCTTATAGTTTGAGGTCTTATATTTAAATCTTTAATCCATCTTGACTTAATTTTTGTATGTGGTAAAAGATAGGGCTCCAGTTTCATTCTTCTGCATTTGGCTAGTCAGGTATCCGAACAACATTTATTCAACAGGGAGTCCTTTCCCCATTGCTAATTTTTGTCAGCCTTGTCAAAGATCAGATAGTTTTAAGTGTGTGGACTTATTTCTGAGTTTTATATTCTGTTCCACTGGTCTATGTGTTCATTTTTGTAACAGTGCCATGCTGTTTTGGTTCCTGTAGCTTTATAGCATAGTTTGAAGTTGGAGAGTGTGATGCTTCCAGCTTTTAATACTATTGCTTAGGATTGCTTTGGCTATTCAGGCCTTTTTTGGTTCCACATGAATTAAAAATTTTTTTTTCTAATTCTGTGAAAAATTACATTGATAGCTTGATAGAAATGGCATTGAATCTGTAAATTGCTTTGGGTAGTATGGCAATTTTAATTATATTGATTCTTCCAATCCATGAGCATGGAATATTTTTTATTTATTTGTGTCATCTCTGATTTCTTTCAGCAGTCTTTTGTAGTCCCTTTGTAGAGAATTTTCATCTCTTTGGTTAGCTGTATTTCAAGGTATTTTATTTTACTTTTTGCTATTGTAAATGGGATTGTGTTCTTAATTTAACTCTCAGCCTGGATATTATTGGTACGTAGAAATGCTACTGATTTTTATACGTTGATTTTGTATCCTGGAACATTACAAAAGATGTGTATCAGTTCTAGGAGTCTTTTGCGAGTTTTTAGGGTTTTCCATGTATAGAATTATTTTATCAGTGAAAAGAGATAGTTTGATGTCTTCTTTTCCTATTTGGATGCCTTTTATTTCTTTCTCTTAACTTACTGCTCTGGCAAGGACTTGCAGTCCTATGTTGAATAGGAGTGGTGAGAGTGGGCATCCTTGTCTTGTTCCAGTTCTCAAGGGAAATGTTTCCAACTTTTGCCTGTTTAGTATAATGTTAGCTTTTGGTATGTTGTATATGGCTCTTGTTATTTTGAGTCATCTTCCTTTGACACCTAGCCTGTTAAGGGTTTTTATCATGAAGGGATGTTGGATTTTATCAAATGCTTTTCCTGTGTCTATTGAGATAATCATAAGGTTTTTGCTTTTAATCCTGTGTATGTGCTGAATCACAGTTATTTATTTGCATATGTAGAACCAACCTTGCATCCCAGAGGTAAAGCCTACTTGATTGTGGCAAATTAACTTTTTGATGTGCTGTTGAATACAGTATGGTAGTTTTTTGTTTTTTGTTTTTTTTTTTAGATGGAGTCTCACTCTGTCACCCAGGCTGGAGTGCAGTAACACAATCTCAGCTCCCTGTAACCTCGGCCTCCCTGGTTCAGGCAATTCTCCTGCCTCAACCTCCCAAATGTCTGAGATTACAGGTATCTGCCACCATCCCTGGCTAATTTTTTCTATTTTTAGTAGAGATGAGGTTTCACCATGTTGGCCAGGCTAGCCTTGAACTGCTGACCTCAGGTGATCTCTCCGCCTTGACCTCCCAAGTGCTGGGCTTACAGGCAGGAGCCACCACACCTGGCCATAGTTTGCTAGTTTTTTGATAAGTATTTTTGCATCTATGTTCATCAGGGATGTTGGCCTAAAGTTTTCATTTTTTGGTGTGTCTCTGCCAGATTTTGGTATTGGATGCTGGCTTCATAGAATAAGTTAGGGATAAGCTCCTTCTCCCTGACAATTTGAAATAGTTTCAGTGGGACTCCTAGCAGTTCCTCTTTGTAAATCTAGTAGAATTCAGCTGTTAATCCATTTGGGTTGAGGCTTTTTTTTTTTTTTTTTTTTGGTTGATAGTTTTTTTTAAATTACTGATTCAATTTCAGAATTCAGTATTGGTCTATTCAGGGTTTCAATTTCTTCCTGATTAAATCTGGAAGATTGTGTGTTTCCAGGAATTTATCCATTTTCTCTAGATTTTCTGATTTGTTGCATATAGAATTGTTTGTAGTAGTCTGAAGATCTTTTGTATTTCTGTAGAATGGGTTGTAATATTTGTCATTTCTGATTGTACTTATTTGGATCTTTTTTTTCTTTGTTTCTCTAGCTCACAGTCTATCAACCGTTTTTGTTCTTTTGAAGAACTGTTGATTTCACTGATGTTTTGTATGAATTTTTACATCTCAATTTTGTTCAGTTATTCTCCACTTTTAGTTATTTCTTATCCTGGGATTGGTTTGTTCTTTTCTTCTAGTTCCTTTAGGTGCAAAGTTCAGTTGTTAACTTGAGATCTTTCTAACTTCTTGATGAAGGCAGTTAGCACTAAAAATTCCCTGTTAGCACTGCCCAGAGATTTTGGTAAGTTGTGTCCCTATTTTCATTAATTTCAAAGAATTTTTAAATTTCTGCCTTAATTGTAATGTTCACCCAGGAGTTATTCAGGAGCAAGTTGTTTAATTTCCATGTGTTTATGTAGTTTTGGGAGATCTTCTTGATTTTGATTTCTATTTTTGTATTATGGTCTGAGGGTATGCTTGGTATGAATTATATTCTGTTGAATTTATTGAGATTTGGTTTATTACCAAGCATGTGGTCAATCTTAGGATATGTTCCATGTGCAGATGAAAATAATGTATATTCTGGTTGTTGGGTGGAGTGTTCTATAGGTGTCTACTAGTTCTAATTGGTCCGGTGTTGAGTTTAAGTCTAGAGTTTCTTTGCTAGTTTTCTGCCTCAACAATGTATATAATGCTGTTAATGGTGTGTTAAAATTTCCCACTATTATTGTATGGCTGTTTAAGCCTTTTCATAGGTCAAGAAGAATTCATTTTATAAATCTGAGTGCTCTGATGTTGGGTTCATTTATATTTAGGATAATTAATTCTTCTTGTTGAATTGTACCCTTTGTCATTATATAATGGCTTTCTTTGTCCTTCTTAATTGTTATAGGCTTACAGTCTGTTTTATCTGATATAAGAATAGTGACTCTTGCTCTTTTTTGTTTTCCATTTGCATGATAGATATTTAACTTCATGTCCACTACAAATTTGGTTTTACCCATATATTTCATATTTTTACTATTAGCTGTCTTTTTATAAATAATTGCCTCCTTAATGTAGTTTTAAACATAATAATTGTTTAGAGAAGCCTGTGGGTGTTGTTATGTGTGAGATAGGTCCCTCGAAGATAGCACAAGGTTGAGTCTTGTCTGTTTATCCAGTTATTCACTCTATGTTTTTTAACTGGTGTGTTTTGCCCATTTAAATTCAGAGTTAATATTAATATGTGACTTGTTTATGTCATCATCTTGTTAGCTGATTGTTATGTAGACTTGATTTTGTAGATGTGTGATTTTAAAAGTCATTTAGTTTTTGTATAATTAAATACATGACTACTACTACTGCTACTAAGAAGAACAACAGAAGCTAACATTGCTATAGCATTTAAACTAATTTAAATCTAATTTAAACTAATTTAATCCCTTATGATAATTTTATGAGTGAGGTACTATTACTATGACCATTTTGTAGATGATGAAACTGAAGCACGGACTAACTAAGTAGCCCAAAGTTTGGGGCCTTTAACTTTGTAAGTGGTAGAGGCAACATTTAAAATGAGGGAGCATGGCTTCATCATGTTCTAAGCCATTACCACATTTTTACAAAATATGGAACCAAATTCCATGTGTTTGAATTTTAACTTCCACTTGTCTTATACCAAACTTGTATTTACTAAAAAGATTAATTTTAATCACCTACTAAATAAATCCATGCTAGCCGACTTAATTCATTCAGTCAGAAAAATCAGGTTGTTAAGTAAGAGAGCTGGTTTAACTTTAATTTTTTAAAACTGTATTGACTATTTGACTAAATTGGCTGGGACTACATGCAAAAACAACTTTGTTATGAATTAGAAGCTTGGGAACAAGCATTCTTGCTGAGATTCCTTAGTTAGTCAGTTAATCAATAGCATTTACCAAATGCACTCTGAGGTGTTGGGAAGTTGAAAAAGATACATTAGACATGTAGTCTCAGACGATAAAGTAATTACAATCTAGTAGGAAACTTATATTCTTGATCTCTAAACATTTGAATTTGATGGTTGATTGGTGATATTATTCTGAGATCTTTAAGATACATTACACAGATCATATTTTTAAATAATTTTTTTATTTTACTTTAAGTTTTAGGGTATATGTGCATGCTGAAACGTAATGTGTATATGTGTTATACTCTGGTTGTTTTTCTACTTGTTTGGTCCTGTTTTTTTTAATGAATGATAGTTACTCCCAGAAAAATAATGAACACCTGTACATATAATTTGAAAAAGTAACACATATTGTACCTTTTCTTTCACAGATGACTAAAACAATAAAATTAAACTTAGATAAGCATATCTTTTATTATGAATAAACGTTGTTGAGAATGGGTTTCAAACTGATCAAAAATACTTCTACCTTCGTTTACATATTCATGCATCATTTTCAAAGAATATTTGCAAGAACTTGAGAGAATCTTCCCAGTGTTTTTTAAAAAAAATTGAACCACTTTTTCCTTTAATGCTGACTTAGTAATATTTTCAAACACCCACACCCACATTTGACTTTAGAGAAGACATTTTAGAAGAAGGGGAACATTTTTTGCTCACTGCAAGTGTCATCTGACTATTTTTAAAGATTTATTCATCATTCATTCAAGGTAGCATAATGTCATGAGAATGCCAGCTTTGAAATTAGTAATCTGTCATGTCTTCTACTGGCCACTCTTGCAGTTTGATTAGATGCAAGTTTGCTTCTCTTTGAACATTTCAGTTTATTTTTTCTAAGAAATGATTATATTGTTCAAGATAAAGTATAAAATTATGTAGCTATCTGGAGTATTTATTGAGATATATACCACTGCAGATGTGAGAAATTAAAACATTTTTATGGCAAGTATCTTGACCTGAAAAACTTACTACTTACTGAAGATAGATGGAAAAAATCAATCTTTATTTTTAAGAAATTACTATTCAACCTAATTGACGAGTAAGCCTATGGCAGATATTGGTGCATATTAAATACAGGTATTCTCAGAAGAGTTACAGAACCCCAAACCAAATTGTTCCCTCCCTATATGGTCTTCAGTTGTAGTTTTTACTTTCAGTTAGGAAGATGATTATAATTTAAAACATGTTCATCTTATGAAAAACTGTTTTTCCTCATCTGCATGAGAAGATTAACAAAGGTGAAGAATACTGTTTCTATGACACTTGTAGGTGCCTATATTCCAATTGCTAATTATTTTTCAATCTGATGGAAATGCATAAGGATGAAAGAGCTGTGTTGCTAGAGTGTGTTTCATTTTGCTTCAGTAAGCACTGAAAAGGCAGAAGATGGCAGGGTAGGTCTTTAAATAGGTGATTTTTAAAAAATCTTCCTCTTTGTTTTTCTTCTCCTAAAATTACAGAGCAGACTTCATTTTATTTCCTAGTAAATATTCCACTGTCAGAGTTAGCTCATGTTTTGTTATTAACTCAAGTTGTTCACCAGTTTGCTTGTTCAACTTTCTCTAATTCAGGAGATTTTATGTCGCACAGGCTTGGAGTTTTCTTGATTGCCTTGTTAATGCTCTTATTCCCTAGCAATCAATTTAGTTTGATTGATATTTGTTATGCAGCCTAGTTAGTTCCTTCACTTGAATTTCATTTACAGGTTTTTTTTAATTTACTTCCTTAGCAATCAATTTGTCTTGATTGCTATTTACTTCCCGACTTGTTGATATTGCAAGACTGCATAAACGTCCTAATTACCTTTATGTCCACTGCAAATTTAGTTTTACCCACATATTTCATATTTCTGTTATTAGCTGTCTTTTGGTAAATAATAGCCTCTTTAATGCAGTTTTAATGCATTTGTTGTGAATATAGACAATGGTTTGAATGTATATTTGCTTATTTCTAACTTAGAACATAAAACATGTATATATTATCATGAGATACATTATAACTATTATAAAAACAATCACATTAGATTTAAAAACATAACCAGGGCAAAAAGTGAATAGGTACATACAGGTAAACTGTGGAGACAGCCTTAGGCTCCCTTAGAACACAGCAAGCTTAACCTGAACATCAGGTTTATCTCTCACCATTGGGAATTAAAAAACAAAAAATACCAAACAAAAACTAGGTCACTAATAATGTTCTCTGTTTCTGAGAGTAATTTCAGACAGCACTGATAAACTGAATAATGTCTTCAGTATTTCCGAGAGCCTGAAGCAAACGTCTCCCAATTTAAATTGCTTCAAGGTGAAGCAGAAACTTCCTTGGAATGCCATATTTCTAATAGTTCCCTAAGAAAGGTAATTAAATGTCTATTAGATTAGAAAAAACTGCTTTGCTTAATTCTATGAACTGTTGTATTTATTTTAATAAATATTTTAACAATCAAATAATCCTACAATGTCTTAAAAACATGAAAAATTAATTCTCTAGAGGGCCCCATTCAGTGGCTGGTAAATAGTAGATGCTCATTCAATGTAGATAAACTGTTCTTGGATCTATTTTACAATTTAAGACACTCAAGCTGTGAATCTTTGCATGTTCCTTCTCCACATTTAGGTGAGAGAATGTTTCATCTGCTCTCTACCTTAAGCAGACTGTTGTATAATCCTGCCTTCTGCTCAATATTTATGGAGACTAGATCCAATGCAAGCGTGACTGAAGAATCGTAAGGGAAGATGTTCTGCAAAATGAGAACCATGTCTCTACATCTAGTAATGTTATCAGTAGTTGTAAAACTCACAATATTCTTCCAGCAAGCCTTTCTGCATGCCAGAGTATGCAGGTGCCATAAGAGCTAAAAAGTTTCAAATTTAAGAGTAATAAATAATTGTATCATTGAAGTAACTTTGGAATAGAGGCAATAGGTTAACTGGCATTTGTATTAGGAAATAAGAGGGTGGTCAAATAATCAGAGAAAACTTAGAGAATATGATTTGTTGTTTTCAATCAGGTCTTGAAGAAGCTTGTGAATGATTTGGTATTAAAGAAAGGAACAGTGAAACAATGTTAGGATAACGGTTTATCTGAAGGCAGAGAGGTTAAAGTGGGCACAAGAGCCTAAAATACAGGAATTTATGTAAGTGCAAAAGGACATTTGCAGAAAGGCTCAGAATCATACCCTAAGTAGGATTTTACCTTAATCAACAATAAAATGATGCTTTTTAAAATGACATTTAAAGCTTTGTAGTGTATGAATGTTTCTTACATCTCTTGCCTCTTGAAAGAAATATTTTTGCCTACACTCTACCATTCAAATTCTAGTCATTCTCTAAGGCCCAGTACAAATGTATATATCATTATATAAGTAGTTATAATATTATATCTTATTTATATGATTTATATATATTTATATTATTCTTATGTATTTATATTTATACCAACATTATTTTTATATAATTTATATATTTCTTAAACTTCTTTTCACCTAATATATTGTAAGGCTACACCACCAGCACAGAGCGATATCTCTTTCTGGATCTCTCAGCAATTAATCATTTATTCTATTGATGCAAGCTTTTAGTTTTGTTGTTATTTTTAATTGAGGAATACTTTACATACAAAATAAAATGAAGATCTTAAGTGTTCAGTTCTATGAGTTTTATAAATTATACACAGCCATATAACTACATCCACATCAAGATTAGAACATTTTCATCACTCAGAAAGTTCTGTTTTGCCCTTTTCTAGTTGATGTCCCTTTTCTGAATTTTGTTGTTATAAGATTAGTTTTTCTGGTTATTTATATTTATGGAATTGCATTATATATATGTTATATGTGTATATCTAGTATCTTTTAAGTGACATGTTTTTAAAGTTCATGCTTATATTTTTAACTTTTTTTCCTGTGTATTTCCAAGTAATATCTCATCCTATAAATATACAGTAATTTGCTTATCCATTTTCCTGTCACACATTTGTAATGCTTTGTAATGTTTCCAATGAGAAAATGGTTGGTGTGTGTTAATTGTATAAGCAACCACAAAAACAATCCTCCAAAGTAATTGTACTATTTTGCACTCTCATCAGAAATATATGAGAGTTCCTTTTGCTCCATATAGTCATCAACACTTGTTGTTGCTAGTCTTTCTTACTCATTGTAGTCTTTTGTAAAGTTTCTCTACAAGGCTTTAGGCTATTTTTAATTGGCTTGCTTGTCTTTTCATTATTGACTGTTAGGAGTTTATTATATAATCTGGATATAATCTTTCATTAGAGAGGTACAGGAAATATATTTTTTCTAATCTATGGCATGCCTATTCATTTTCTTAAATTCTTGGGTTTCTTAACATTGTTTGTTGGTGAGCAACATTTTTTAATTTAGATGAAGTATAAGTTATTAATTTCTTTCTTGTATAGTTAGTGTCATTGCTGATGCTAAGCTCACAAATATTTTATGGATTCTTCTGAAAGCTATATGGTTTTGAATTTCACATTTTGTCTATGTTCGTCTTAGGTAAACTTTTGTGTATAGAGTGAGATAAAGGCCAAAGCTTATTTATCTCCAAAGTTTATGTTTTCCATGAAGCTTTGTGAGTTTTTAAAACAAATATACTAATCTGGCTCTTCATTTTTCTTAGTCAAATTTTCACATGATAGCCTATCTTCTCAATATGTTTGTAAGTATATTGAGAACCAAAATTATTTTTAAATATTTTTCCATAACTTTACAGTGTGGATTTTTTTACTTTGTTTTTAAAAAGCAAATTGTATTTGAAACAATGATTCCAAATATTGTGTGCATTAATATTGATTTGTGATTGATTAAATAAATCAAAAATTCTAATAGGAGTGTTACATGGAACAACTAAAGAAAACTAGAAAAGGAAAGAGTAGTATTTACAAGATATTTTCTTTTAGAAGCAACCTTTTGCATTTAGATTGTTTTTGATGTTATCAAAACATTAGATAAGGTTTTTCAAAATGTCAACATGGGTAGCTTCCTGGTCAACAAAGCCAGCATTACTCCTTTATTTACACAAAAGAAGTGGGTTCACAGACTGGCAAAGAGTGATATCTAGTGGGATTACCTTAATGTCTTGATGGCATATATTCTCATTTATTTAATTTTCACTTTGCTGTATGATTCCTACCAGTTAAGACTGGAATGTAATGTGCTAATTAAATTATTGAAATAGTTAAGCATATTATATATCTTTTTATGGAGAAATCAGATGTAGTGTATTTAGGAAACTTTATTACTTAAATTCAAATTCATTACTTCTGCAAGTTTCTCTGGAGATGGCACAACAAGCAGTATCTTTTATATTCTCAAGGAGGTTAGAGTCTGATGCTTTCTTTTCGAGATGGAGTTTTGCTTTTGTTGCCCAAGCTGGAGTGCAGTGGTGCAATCTTGGCTTACTGCAACCTCTGCCTCCTGGGTTCAAGCGATTCTTCTGCCTCAACCTCTGGAGGAGCTGGGATTACAGGTGCCTGTCACCAGGCCCGGTTAATTTTTTTGTTTTTTAGTAGAGATGGGGTTTCACCATCTTGGCCAGGCTCGTCTCGAACTCCTGACCTCAGGTGTTCCACCCGCCTTGGCCTCCCAAAGTGCTGGGATTACAGGCATGAGCCACTGCGTCTGGCCAGAATCTGGTGTATTTTTAAGCATCATATGTACTCTTAAACAGTGTGTTGTCCTCTACATGACACAAGTGTATTTGCGGATGAAATAATTTAGCTACCTGTCAAAATGGTAATTATTTCTAGCAAAAAATAGCAAAAGATAACCTGTTTTCCAAGAAGCCCAACTTTACTTTTGTGAATGCCTGAGGATTGCTAAGAGGCAATAACATTATAAGTATTGCTAAAGTGGCAGGCTGTAAATAGAGCTGACTGAGCAAAGTTGCCATGGGAAACTTGTAGATTTTTCCAAAAACGGAAACTGAACCAAAAGCATTGATTGTAGTTGAAGTCTGGGGTCTGAGAGAAAGTCCTTCTGCTTCCTATTGAATGTGCCTAACAGGCTGCTAGAGAATAGGTGGGTTTGTGGACATATGCTCTGCTTCTCTATCCCTTTGCAAATTCCCTTATATCAGTTCACCTTCAAACTCAGCACGTCAGGTAATGAACACTGAGAAATGAAAAAGAAGTTTGGAAATGGAAATGAATCTTCTCATGGAAAATTTGTCTTGAATTTAGCCCGTAAAGGGTAATCTAAAATGGCTTACAGAGAGGATTTTATAGGACTTTTTTAAGTTGCCGATAGGGTCCATGTTTGGCATGCTCTCTCCTGCTCCTTCATTTGTTTTTTCTTTCACGATTGCCCCTGCTAATACTCTCCCTCTAGTTACAAAATGAAAAACATGTGACTTGAAGAGGGTTTCTTTCCTGAGGACAAATGAGCAACACTTGAAGTGGAATACCAATTTTTTGACCCTAGCCAGCAGTGCCTGATCATTCCCTCACGTATTTTAGCAACTCCCTTGCCTGCTGAACCACTAACATAGTAAATAGTAGAATCCTGCTCTCAAATAATGGCCAGAAAATGTTCAATTTTGGTTTCCTTGCACAATTCACTAATACAGTATATGTTTCAATAATTATGTTTTACAATTAAGTTATATCAAAACTCCTGACAGTAATTAATAAACAAAAAAAATGGAAACAGTACATTTTGGAAATTAAATGTAGGAGCTAATTACTTCAAAGGACATTGTTGACAGATTTCATTTTAATGTAGAAAGGATATTTATTATTTTGGTTTATAAGTCTTTGTTGAGTTTATTAAGCAATTTACATTGAGAAAGAAAATGTGAATCTAAAGATTTAGTAGAACAAAGTATTACCTTGTTATAATAAAAATCCTTTAAGTTAAAATTTAAGGCATTTCTAATTTGGAACCTCATTTCTCAGCTGTTCAGATTTAACTGAATCTATTTTTAAAAAACTTAAGTAGAATATAGCACATTATCTCTTCCCACCCTTTTTAATGAGTAGTTTTTATTGATTGATGAAACAGGGGTTGTGTTAGAAATATTATGTGTATACTTTTAGGTAACTGAGCACCATTTTGATATCAATCACATTTTAAGAGAAAATAATTGCTTATCTTTAATGAGAGTTTCTTCTATTACTGATTTTTATTTTAAAAGTACAATTTTCTGACAACAGAAACATTTTTCAGATAACATGTACTTATACTATACACTGCCTGCCAATAGATTTTGCCTTTCCTGATTAATAATGTTGGCTCGTGAATTCTAAATTCCAAAGGGACATATTTTCACAAACAGAATCAGTGACATATTAAAACTATACGGGGTTAACTCATAAAATGCTCTCACAAAATATTACCAATAGATTCTATTCCAACTTAAATAGAAACTTAAAAATAAGTTCACATTATGGACAAATTAAATAGATGAACTTAATGATTGAAATGGCCTTATACTTTTATAAATAGATGAAAATTAATGGAAAAAATTATATTAGGTATGTATTAATGAATTACTTAATTTTCAAAAACAGATTTTTTGCTTCATAATGACTACATATGTAAAAGATTTTGTAGAAGTTGTACTCTAAGTGTAGGTTAATAGACACTAAATTATTTTCAATAGACAGAACTTAGCCACATGATCCTGAAAACATATTCTAGGAAAAATTTAAATATTGTGTTATATTGGAAACAGGGAAGAATTGGAAGAATGGGAATAAAATTATTTATTTAATGTTAAGATTCATTACTAAAAATTAAATAGATATTTGCGGACATTATAGTTTTATCATAAAAATAAGGATAGTGTAACAATATCTATGATATAATATATTTAAAATCATGTATTTAAACATGTTATGAAAGAATTTGTTCCCCATATTACAAAAGGTTTAGTTAATTCATATTAATGAAAATAATTCAAATGGCTCCTATAATGTATATTTTGAGTGAATACATTTATGATTATAAATCATCTTAAATTTTTCCTGTAAAGAAAGCAAAATTTATCTGTGGGCTTAAAAAAATATTGATTACTTAAAATGAAAACTCTTGTGAGAAATTCTTGAGCAATGTTGGTTTCAAAGGCTCTTTGACTTCAGGAGGAACAATATAGAAGGCTACTCAATTTACATTTTCCATTATTTATTTTCAAAATTAATTAATAGAACTAGATCCCACCTTCTTTATATTTGGGTTGTATTGAATATTGGATGAACATATGGAGAGCTCAGATTTATGTAAACTCACCTAGGAAATATGAATGAACGATGACCATTAACTCTCACCAACACAAAATTATTTTTTAAATAAAATTATGATTATAAGGTATTTTCTGAGATTCTTGTATATTAAAATCTGGCATAATGGTATTGGTAATGAAAGCAATGTCTGAGGTTCTAACTGACCATAATTGCACACTCTATTGTATTGCTAGTGAACCGTTTAGCAGATTCCATTCATCTTAGAAGCCTTAGATTGATTAAAAAATTAATGATTGATGACAATTAAGACTTAGACTCTATAAAATAGGATGTAAACATCATGGGTTGCTGATTATTTCTTTTTTGCTATTTAGAAATGTAGAAGAATGCTTATTTAATATATACAAGTTAGATTATATCAAACTTTTCTGTGCCTTTTATTTCTGTCATATGGCATTGAAATATTGTAGAGTCCTGTAGTAACACTTTAGGATGTTATATTATGAAATGGAATACTGTATATTTTCAAAGATATAATATAAATCCCCAATATCTATCTGAAATTTAAGAAAATTGTTTTGAGAGGAATATCATTTGTCTTAAGGTTATATATGTACTTAAGAGTGTTAATAGTACTTTGTTTAGTGTTTTTAATGAAAGATGGTGTGTTGAAATATGCAGGTCTAGAAGCTTTAAAATTAGCTGTAGTATAATGTGTTTCAAAAAAATTGATATTGGGCTGGGTGCGGTGGCTCACGCCTGTAATCCTAGCACTTTGGGAGGCCGAAGCAGGTGGATCACCTGAAGTCAGGAGTTTGAGACCAGCCTGACCAACATGGTGAAACTCTGTCTCTACTAAAAACACAAAAATTAGCCGGATGTGGTGGCAGGTGTGTGTAATCCCAGCTACTTGGAAGGCTGAGGCAGGAGAATTGCTAGAACCCAGGAGGCGGAGGTTGCAGTGAGCCGAGATCGCATCATTGCACTCCAGCCTGGGGGACAGGGTGAGACTCTGTCTCAAAAAAAAACTAAAACTAAAACTAAAAATAATATTCAAATGGTCTGAACCATGTTGAATGTTATAGTGTCATTGTTTGGTTGGAACATGTTAAAATGTTAAGATTTTTGTCAAGGCTGCAGTTGTACATGTTGAAACTAATGAAGAATATGGTGATTCTACAGAAAATACAGTTAAACATTTCTGTCGTGAACCTTCTATAGTCATGTACAATATTTTGGTCTGGTACACTATTGACTCAAGTGGAAGTAGTGATTCAACAGCTTACTCTTTTAAGTATGTCTTTGGAATCAGGGGACTGAGATGCTATTCTTGGAATAGAGAGGCATCCATTATATGGCCCTCATAGCAGTCAACTATTTTCTGAGTAAAATAGTGATTATAAGACATTTTTCTGGGAATTTTGCAAATTCCATCAAGATTTCCAGGCTAAATGTAAGAGCTAGGGACTAAATTTTGATGTTATAATACACAAAAGAGGGATGGGTTGTTCATTGCCACAATATTCTAGTGACAGTAAACCCTGACACCTCTGTTTCCATTCTGTTTTAGTAGAAGAAAAACGTGAGCAAATTGAAGGAAATCCAGAAAAGTTTTAAAGATGAGAATTACTCAGAATACACAGATAGTTCAGGAAATGAATAAGACAGTTCAAAATTAGTCAATATCTGAAAGAGAGGAAAGCACTAGTTAAGGAAAGAAATTAATGATTTGAAATTTATCCAGAAATAATAAAAATAATATGAGAAATATGTGGGCATTATTATCAGCAAAAACTACCTTGGTAATGAAGCTTGAGTAATAAAAGAGAATAATCTCTCATGGAAAAATAATGGAATTTCTCTTCATTTAGAGAATCTGAAGCTCAGCAAGCTAAACCTTCAGCAGCAGTGCCAATGTGGTACCAAAAGGACTAGATAAACAGTGAGCCTTAGATCTAGTATTCATGGTTCAATAAATACTTTCAAATAAGTATAATCCGTTGGCATGTGCTGTTTAAGATGTGCAATGTGTTAGAATTATTGGCACTATTTGAATTATATACACTATCGTGTTTGTAATTTTTTGGCTCAGTTAAGTTATAATTAGGGAACTTTAGATCTCTTACTGTCAAGTCAAAATTCAGGAGCATTGCCGGCTGGTTCAAGGGACATCTGTTACATTAAATTTTATGATTTTTGCATGAGTTATTGCTCTATCTGTTGAGAGTGTCTTGTTTCCCTTGAATTTAACTTTAATGTTAAACATTTGTAGAAAATGTTTACATCACAATAAAGTTGTACATAAGGTTTAAACTCTCATAATGGAAAATGAATTGTGTGTTGTCACTCATGTCTCTACATAGCCAAAAGTAATGTAAATAATGGTACAATTTTTGACTGTTATATAGCAGTTTTCAGAATGCAACTTAGACTTGTTTTACACATATTGGAAAACCAAGATGAATTTTTATTTCAGTTAAATACTCCCTGGCATCGGTGTCCAAGGCCTAAGAGTGGGATTGGGGGGTGAGGGGGACGATAGATTCTTCCTGATTCTATAATAAAATGACTCAGCAGTTCCCTGTGAGCTTGGATGTATACACATATGTTTGTGATAAATCCTCTGACTATATTTCTTACATACAGAGTGAGGAGCAATTGAAACACATCAAAGGAATATGTGTCCTTCATCAGCAAAAGACAGGAAAAAGGGATGATGGACAATTTTCATTTTACTTGGGGCATGAAAATCAAGTTACTTAATTTTTTTTTTATGGAAGGAGTGTTTATACTGCTCAGTTTTCAAATCTCAATCATGTATTTTCTTATGTCTGGATATGTTACATTTCACATTAAAGCTATATGTTTAGATAAAACCAAGGAGGCATCATTATAAACCATATTTCTACATGCCTTTCTTCTCTACTTGGGGTGCCTTGGATAGAGCTGAAGCTTATTCATGTAAACCGTTGATGATGCCTTAAGCCATACTTACTCACAAAGAAGTGTAGTGAAAATAAAACATCTTAAAATATTTGTGATTGAATTGATGGGTAATATGAAACTGATTCATTCATTGGAATAAATAGGAAAAGAAGTTTTAATGATTCATGAGAAAATGGAAGTTAGGTTCAATTGTGAACCAGAAAAGGATGTTGTATTCTCAAATAAAGGCACGATGATAAAGGAGCCTATACATTGAGAGGGACAGTCTTTTTAAAGCAAGACATTTTAACATTGATTTGGTCTCTTCTAGAGGAAGCACTCTCTATTAAAACAAAGATTAGAATGATTTTAAGCCTATACATGTCAGGAGAATGAGATATTTTTTGACTTGTTATTTTGGCTAACAAGTATATTTTCATTTCTGTGATTCCTCATTTGCAAATTGATTAAAGTGGTTTTAGTACAGTGTTTCCTGTGGTCACGTAGGACTGTCTTAGGCTGACTCAGAATTTATGATCCAGGCACATTGCTATCATAGCATTTCTTAAACTGCAAAAGTAACAGATTTCCCTACTGTAATAATTCTGATTAACAGCGTAAGTTCTGAGACAGGCCTGATTCTAAATGTCAGTCATGACCTCTTATATCCTAATCATTACACAGTTCAGTAGAGAAGAAAAGTAGTTGAATTTGTACTCAGACATGTGTTAAGTACAGAAGCCACCAGAGGTGAAGGTCTATCCTTCAGAGCAGTTCAAAAGAGAAAACATCCAAGAGCTCTGAGCCTGCATATTATGAGGGAGGCTTGACAGATGTACAAAGAGGAACTTTGGCTAAATACAATTCAGGTATAGTAAAGGATAACATTACTTCTCATCACTAAAATACAACCACCCCACGTCCTGGAATTTGATGCACAAGGTTAAAAAAGCAAAACAAAACAAAACTTTAAAATGTAGAACTATTTTAAAGAATTATCATAAATCAGAACTCTCCTTCATAAAGGCCTGATAATTTAGAGATTATCATCTATGCAATTGTGTTGTTATTCAAAGTAAATTAACTCCTGGCTTATAGTACAGTATTAATTTTGCATGACTGGAATCACATTAGAGACCATGTTACTCCTAGCAACATTACTACTAACATTTACTTGGTGATTTTATACTAATTTACCTGGATATCCTTATGAGTAAAATGCATTGTACAAATACATGTAAAGTAGAATAAACTCCTATATTTGTGAATAATTTCTTCCATAATGTATTAGACAAATTTCAAATTTAGATTTAGAAAGCAGCTTATTGAACAATCTAATTCATTTTCTCTTAAACTTAGTTTATCATCACCATATCCTGGGTCATCATCCCGTATTATATTAAAAAAAGAGTTCCAGGCTTCATTACCAATCTACTGAATCTGAATCTACTTAGTGGAAGGGGCGTGGCATGGAATCGAAGAGGTTGGAATGGAAAATACTAGAAAATTGAAATTTGAAGTAAATCACTAGATTTTGATGATTTAAATATATAGAACATTATCTAGTAAAAAACTCATTTTATAGATACAGATATTAATTCATCCATGCATATATTTACTCAGCATTTCAATGCAAATATGTAATTAAAAATAATTAAAACAAAAATTAGATATCATCCCTATCGGCAGAGACTTTATAACCTAAAGTCATGAGTTATGTAAGTATTTGCATGCAACCCATGTCAACAGAGAATAAATTATCAATTTATTGTTAGTGGTATGGATAGCAAGAGTTGTGATATCATGGAAAAGATCTGAACTAGATATCATGATTATAGCTCATGTAATTTTTCTAAAAATCAATATCCTTGCTGATAAAATGAATGCACTAATTTAGATTATTTCCAAGATTCTTTTCAGCTCAATAATCTTAAAATTATGTTATTTCAGAGAAGAGTGAGTGTGAGGTGGAATTGTGAAAAAAATAGGACTTGAGACTGGTAGATGGATAAAGTAGGAGAGCGAGTTGGGAGAATGCAAAGTTGGTGGAAGGAGAGGAGTGAATTAAGACAAAAAACTGGATGGTGAAGTATCAAGTTTTACTAATAATTTCAAAGATACAAGCACTTGAGAGACACAGGTGAATAGGAGGGACCTGGGACTCCAAAAGGAGCTCCCAAGGTCCGTCCTTTCATCAAATTCACATTTTTGGCCCAGAGTAGTAGAAGAGGTTCCTCTGAGAAGTGAGTTACCTCACCCAAAGGGAGTATTTTAAATTATAAAACACTTCTATTGTATGCACAAATAATTACATAGCTTATGTGACATTTATAGGGAACCATATTCCACAAATTTATAGACCCTAGATTTGTTTCCTAGAAGAAATCCAGAAATCCTAAACCATGGACCACCTAATAAGACATTTATTTATATGCATTAGGATTCTTAATTCATTTGCTTCCCGTGAGAATGATTACTAGCATGTTTACTAGAGGGTGAGACTAGGTTAACCTGCTTTCTTTCATTCTCATTAGTGTCCCCAATAATAGGTAGAAAAATAGATCATAGACTAGCTTCCAAAGTCTTTCTTTCCCAGGGAAAAATGTATATGTTTAGGAATATACATGGTATAGCAAGATGTCAGGTTGTAATTTGAAGATAAATCTCTATTTTAATTGTATCAACATTTAAAAAATTGATTGGGGTTAATTTCTACTGATATATAACTAGCTGTGCCTCACTAAGTAAAGAAGAATTTAAAGTTTGAAAATGTAAAATATTGTAAAAGAAAAGAGATTTTATTTAAAATTGATTCTTCTAACTTTATTTCAGAATACATGCTTAGATGGCACTTTCTGGGAACAGTCGGTAGGGAGAAAGAAATGACTCAAGATTATGGCACAACTTCAGGATCAACAGAATTTGATTCTGTTCAGAATTTTCAGATTCAGAATTTTCTCAACCTATTAGTCCCATTCTGTTACTGTCTATATTTTGTTAAAGTTAATATGCAAAGTAAAGCATGAGATGTGCATTTGTTACTCATTTTATCGCTATTAGCTTTTACTGCTGGAAAAAGTTATCAGCAGTTTTGCTGGGAACTGTCATATTTCTGAATTTGATGTAATAATTTAAAAATATGCCTTTTTATGAGATTTCAACTAAAAGACATCCTCTGTCCCTTTAAATTTATTCTGTGGTCACCAGAACTCACATATCGAACTAAAGTTTACATTTGAATTTTTATTTTTCACAAATTAGATTAATTTTTACTAAACTGTTGCATTCTTAAAATTACTTTAATGAAAGTTGTCTCTATAATTAATATGTATATACATTTATGTATTAAAGGATATTTATGTACTAAAGCTAATTCTTGTCAACCCTTATACAAAAGGGCACTTATTTTAATTGTAACTGAAAGCTAATTACAGATACATACACACATATATATATATATATACACACACACTTTTTCTAATTAGCCTCACAGAAAAATTTATCACATAGTCTGTAGGGAAGGTATAATGTGCTATTTACCAAAGTGACAGCAATCAATCTATTATGTAATTTTGATTTTCATAATAGTAATGATTAATTCAAAAGGCCAACATCAGATGCTGCATTTAGGCATTTTTTTCAATTATGACTTCATTTTTTGAGTATAACGATTTCAATATATAGCCTTTCAATAAATCAGACAGATGCAAGTTATTCCTCTTACATCTCTAAAATTGGAAAAATATATTTGAGTATCAATGAAGGAAATAAAACTGTAATTTTAAACTACATCCAATTCTGCTAATTAAGTAATTATTGAAGACAAAATAACTCATAGAGAAGCCCTATATATTCCATATTTTTCCAGTCTCTCCTCATTTAATATTCTTACTTAATTATGAGGTATAGAATATTAGAATTTCATTACTGGCATCTGGAAGCAAAGATAAGATGGTCGCAGGCTTTCTGGTATGGCATTGTGTGTGACATGAGCTGACTCACAGCATAAAGGGAAATGAGAGAGAGTGAGTGTTCCTTACTGAACTTAATTGTACATAAGAGCTCCTCTGTAGCGTTGCTTCGGGGGTATCTGCCATAGAACTCTCTGATAATGATTTCTCATCAGTGGACCAAGATGCCATTAAGTCATTCTCCTTGTTAAAATCTGCTTATTGATGAGTTTCACTTAAAAATTAAATTCAGGTCACTTCTGGACAATTGTCTGCTAATTTTTTTGTTCTCTACATAAATGGAAAATAAGTCTATAATGTTTGTCATCCAATTAAAATTTTATATAATTAAGACTGTGTTTGTCAAAGACAAAGTAACTGATTCAACTTGTTCAAAATGGACCATTCACTGAAATGTTCACCCTAGTTATATGATGCTGTAGAGACAAAAATATGGTTGACAGGTTGCCTTCTGAAATCTCTGAAATGATATGATTTAGTGCAAATGTCTCTCAAATGTGTTTTTCTTTTAGTTAAAAGTAATAATGATTAATTCTGTCATCTTTCTTATTTTTCCTGAGGTAATAGATATTATCAACTTGATATACATCTTATTACACCTTATTCCATGCTAATAAACATAGAAATATGTATAGACATATATAAAGTAGAAGTGACTTTAAGTTTATTTTACAAAAATAAGGTCATAGTAGATAAGTTTGCTTTCTGTTTTTAAGATACCATGATATCCCTACAGGTCAATAGAAATAATTAAAATATTATTTTAAGCAGCCACATAGCATTTCATAAATTGAATGTAATATAATTTGTGTGATCATTCTAGTGATACCAATTTGTGTTGTTTTTAGATTTGTTTTGGCTTTGCTGCTATAAATATGCTTCAATGAACACATTTCCAACTGGCACATCTTTTTCTCCAGGGTAGAGTTCCAAGAATGGAGTTTCTGGGCCAGAGGATGTATGTGTTTTTTAAAAATATTACTGTATTACCTTCATAAATGGCTGTAGTAATTTATATCCCCACCAGTCATATGTGAGATTTACAATTTATGTATGTTCTTGCCATTCTAAATGCTGTTAATGATTTTATTTTATTTTCATTTTTCTTTTTGACTAATCTGATTGGTTAAAAAATCTATCATATCTAATTATTATTTATATTTGCAATTCTTTGTCTGCATGATACCTTGAGCATGTGTTTTTGCTTTCTTTGACATATTAGGTTTCCTTGTGTCTGATTTTCCTGTTCTTATACTTTAGTTTGTACTTTTCTTATCAGTGTATAGATGTTCTTTTATGAGACATTAATCATGTATCTCAAGTGTGTGACAAACATTTTTCCTTATAAGCCTTTGTGGTAGGGGACTAGCTGCCTCTCCTACATCATACCTTTACCTCTATACCCCCTGCATTTACTTCCAGCTACTCTGATTTCCTGACTTAACTGTCAAACAAGACAAGCCTTTGTATTAAGTCCTCAACCTGGGAAAGCTCTTCCACAAGAAATTTACATGGCTCACTCATTTCATTCAAGACTAAAATAACACTGTTGTAACTCTCTCTCCTCATTTGGTGTTATTTTTACTCATAGAAGTAGTATTTCTCATTACTGTGTATTATGTATCTCCTGTGTGCTATCACTTATGTTATACATTCTCCATGACAACAGGAGTGTCTATTTTGTTCACTTTGTGCCCCCCAACACCCAACATTTAAAACACTGCCTAGTACACAGTAAATACATATTTAGATTTGATGAATAAATAATTTGTTTTTTGTTTTTATTGATGATATCCCAATTTTTAAAAACCTAAAAATCACTGAAATCTCTCAAATAACTTGTATTAAAACTTCTGGCCTAGGACTGCATTATGTCTGTACTTTTAGTTAGGGCATTTCACTTTCCAAATCTTTGTTTGTAGTAATGTAGGCACTACTCAGTATTCTCAAATACCTATCAGTGGACTCTTCATTATTTACTAGTCCTTAGTCTCACATTGTAAAGTTTTTAGCAATAATTAGATCTTAGAGCTGAGCATAATGACCCCAGTCACTGTCCTCTGAGGCCATCACCATTTACACATCACTTACTCTTAACACTTACACATTCCAATCTCAGGCCCTGTGCCACTGCCGAGGCGACTGCTGCTTCCTACCTGTTGTAGGCAGAATCTTGTTCCCCCAAATTCATATGTCAAAGACCTAACCCCAGTACCTCAAAAAGTAACCATTTTGAAGATAAGATCTCTAAATAGGCGACTACATTAACATGAGGCCATTAGGGTGGATTCTAATTTAACCTGATTAGTGTACTTATACAAATAGAAAATTTAGGTTTACAGAAAGGGACACTAAAGATGCACGTGTGCGGTGGAAAGACCACGTGAGGACACAGAGAAAGTGGTCATCTGCAAGCCATGGAGAGAGGCCTTGGGAGAAGATAAACCTGTTGACAGCTTGAATATGAAGAATACTAGGATCTTAAAAAGTCAGTGATAATAGAAAAGAGAAAAAAGTCATTGCTGATGCCCTTCTCCAAGAAGCTGAGGAATTCTATCTAGCTGCAGCAGCTGGCTTTGTAGGAGCAGGTGTGCCATTAAACACGGAGAGTAGAAAGGATGGTGCAGGTTAGCTAAAAACAGTCCAGTGCCAATGGCAAAGATTCTGATCTAGCAGGCAAAGGAGAGCATGGCAGAAGAGGAAGCTCTGAAAGTAGGAAAGTCTAAAATTAGAGACAGTGACAAAGTTATGATGCTAGGTGATCTTTAGAATTGTGACATGCTTCCTATGCAGGAGAATAAAGTAGAAGGCTTGGGGAAGAAAATCTAGCCAGGATGTTGGGAGACCTGCCCATAGACTGGAGTCAGGTACCAGAAAGAAATGGATTTTCTAGGTCAAAAATGTAAAACAGAAATCTTGTTCTAGACCAAGTCATCAAGGAAGGCAGCAGATTGGAAATACTGTGACTATGGAAATATGTGACAATTTAGAATTCATTACTGCATTCTGGATGTTAAGCTGAAGCATCTGATAAACCTTTTAATGCAGGCACATCTTACGGAAAAAGGTAGAATTCATCTGTGATTTTAGTCACGAAGATCTGGGAAATCCTAGGCAGACATGTTTAATTCTGTTCTGTTCTTTTATTTAAAATCAAAGGAGGCCGGGTGTGGTGGCTCATGCCTGTAATCCTAGCACTTTGGGAGGCTGAGGCAGGCGGATCACTTGAGGTCAGGAGTTCAAGAGCAGCCTGGTCAACATGGCGAAACCCCATGTCTATTAAAAATACAAAAAAAAAAAAAATTGCCGGGCGTAGTGGTGCATGCCTGTAGTCCCAGCTACTCAGGAGGCTGAGGTGGGCTGAGGTGGGAGAATTACTTGAACCCGGGAGGCGGAGGAGGTTACACTGAGCCGAGATCACGCCATAGCACTCCAACCTGGGTGACAGAGTGAGACTCCATCTCAAAATAAGTAAGTAAATACATAAATTAATTAATTAAAAGGAACTGTCTACATGATATGCAAAGCCCCAGATGGAAGTGGGAGGGGAGTAAAATCATATCCCAATTTTCTTAGCTAGTGTTTCCTAATCCATCTTTCCCCATACCCAACATTGAAACATACATGATGCCAGCTGCTAGGTGATTTTCCTAAGTCCAGCTTCCGAATTTCCCTTACAGCCAATGTAAGATAACAGCAACTAGCAATTGTGTAGACTTTTTATTTTTTGCTAAATTTTTTTTTTCTCATTTTAAAATAAATTATAGACCACACTTAGATGTCTGCCGGGTGGTGGGGAGGGGGGGAAAGCTGTTCTGTAGTTTGTTGCACAAGTGCAGGGCTCCTCAAAAGAATTAAAAAGTGAGTGGCAGCGCATACATTTTGGGGGCTTAGTGAAAAGAAGTGCCCTTCATGGTGTTGTTGGAAATGTTCCTGTATTCCCAAGTGTGCCTTGATTATGAAAGCAGTGCCAAAATTAACAGACATGTTTTTTAGCATCTATAAGCTGTATATGGTAAGTCACAGAGGAGACTTTCAAAGTGGCCCTATTGAAAGCAATCATTGGAAGAGTGGCATTTTAGAATAAAATACTGTTAACTACTCTGATTAAATTAGACATATAAATGAAGATGTTTTTCAAAAGTGCTTCAGATAATCAGATACATTTCTGAGAAAAACAGTCTCATTCTAGTAAAAGCACAAATTACTAACACTTGAAATAGCAAACAATATTGTGGTTTGATCTGAGAGGCATTTTTATCTAATACGTTCAAACACATAAAGAGAAACATCACTTATTGAAGGCCTAAGACACCATGCTCAGTCTGAGTTGTAATTTGAGCATCTATAGAGAACTGCTTGGATCCTAGACCCTATACGTTACTCATCTTATAAGCAGCCTGAAAATTGCCTTATCCCTGTCCTTAAGACAAGTATTGTCATAGGACTCAAGTTCATTGACATTGATTCTGCAGAATATTTCTTTCTCTCTTGCTCTCTCTCTCTGTCTTGTTCTCTCTTTGATCTAGGTGTTACAGTTTCCAATAATTGGTTTCTAGCCCCTTCCCCAAGTGATCAACACTTCTCTTTCAGCCACCCTTATTTCTCTAACTTTTGTACCCTTAATGATTTCACAGTTATATCCTCATTATCTTCTCACCTACCATTATATAAACTGTATTCCTACCTTGTCCTTAAATTAACATGCATTTATGGGTTTTTTTGGCCATGCATGTTTAATTCTTCTTATAACTGATTTAATATGTGGACCAGCTTTCCAGGAGCCTGCATTTTCTGTCCCTGAACCCCAGTTTATCCATGAGTCTATCCCCAATATCTCCTACCAAACCTCATCAGCATGAGTCATTGCCCATTTGTATATCTCTAAGTTTCTTGGTCTACTCTGGCTGCTACAGACAGCCTACTTAACATTTTGTTGACCAGTCTTCCAGAAGCTGGTCAAATCAACCTCTTCTTTCTTGTAGAATACTGTTAGCCTTTGGTACGGTCCTTTAGATTTACAGAATCAGTTGTCTGTCCTAAAATAATCTACTCCTGACTTTATTTCTCTTTAGAGCAGGACCTCTTATCCTCCCCTTTTCCACTCTGAGCCATGTATAGAGAACTGCTTGTATCCTTGACCCTGTGTGTTTCTCTTGCTTCCACCTGAGCTCTAATTAGGAAAACTTATTCTGAATAAATGACACTTGGAAGAACAAACTATGACTTACAAAGTAGCATTATACAGTTTAAGTATTTTTAGCTACCAGCTGTGCAAGCAATAAGTAAGAGACTTTGAAGTGCTAAAAATATTTGGGAAGTGTCAAGTGGGAGTTGGCAAATACCCTGGGGTGAGAAAAGCCCTAGATATGATACATCTGGCACACATTTTTAGAATGTTCTATTTTTAGTCTGTGTTTTGATTTCTGAAGAGATCCAGGGGTGTTTCCCTTAAAAAGAAGCAAAAGTGACAGAAATGCCTTTAGAGAACAAGGTAATTTCTGAAGTATTCTTTCTCTCTTCCCTCTGCCCTTCAAATTAAAATTGGCATGATGCCTGGCATTATTCTTAAATCATAAATCACTCTGAAATCTTTAGAAGAAAAGTGTTCTGTAATGTGCAATTATGAATAAGAAAACACTGCTTGTAACAGTTAAGTATCTTGCTTTTTGGTTACAGCTCTGAGGTTATCACTGCCATTATTGTTTTCCTAGTTATTATTATTGACTAATCATTACAAAATCTTCTAGCTAATTCTTTTTAGTTGGCTCATATATGACACTTATTTTGGACAGTATATTCAATTGAGCCCTTGTCATTGTGGCTCAATAAATAAAGAATATAACCAAAGGAAAAATAAAATTTAGTGATGCAAGTTTGTCTTTTGGTTCAAGTTCTAATATTACCAATCCTCAGAATATTTCCTGATTTCTAGTCTCAGGAAATACAGTAACTTGAATACAGTATGGAGCTCCTAGATAAGCTCTCTTTATCATATTCAGATCTCTTGCTGGAAGATCTCCTGTGGCCATCAATAGAAATTTAACTCCCAAGCCTCCTAATTAGTATTAAAAACGGGGAGAGAGACTGGGGATGGGTGTGAGTGTGCTTATGTATTGAATTGGGGTAAGAGGCAACAGAGTCCAGTCAAAAAATCTTAGTGAATCTTACTTTTCTACTATATCCCTAAGGTTCTGAAAAAAAAAATTAGCTCATGGGTTAAGAAATGCCTGAAACTTATACACTTACCATTACAATTTGTTAATTAATGGAGTTTTGAGTTAAAAGGTAAATATTGATTATCAGCAAGTCTTTATACAGTTATCACCTCTGATTTCCAATAATGCCATGGATTATTAAACCTTTTATTTCTTGTCAGCCCCATGTCACATCTTGTACAGTTTGTATAAAGACACTTGATATCCCAGACTTCCTCAAGGAATCTGTCACTTTCTCTGTATGTTCTTAAAATTTTCAGTCTCCTCTAGTGATAGTATTGGTTTGCTGTAAACATTTCCTGATTCTGTCTGACAAGAGACTTTTAGTCTTTGAACAACAACAACAAAAATCTCTGAAAAATAATCTGAGAAATCCTATTGCAATACTGTCATTAGTGTCATGGTGATTTAAAAATACGTTTAAGGTATTACAATTTTGTGATGTCTTTTCACAGAGATTTAGTTTATAAACAATCCAACTCATTTGTAAATATCATAAACTATTTGTTAATATATTTATGTCTTTACAACCATTTCAAGTTTTTAATGACTAAGCATTTTTTCTCGAACTTTCAAAAAAAATGTATCTTAAAAATTTAGATTGTTTTTAAAGAAAGGTGGTTCCAAAATGTATGTTTTGGTTCTATTCAGTGTAATTGTGGAGTGTCCACATAGTCTTAAATTTATATATTAAATTATTTTTTAGATAATTTGTTGAGATCATTAAACAAATGTTTAGTTTTCAGAATGCACTAGGAGGTGAATTATAGGTATGGGCACCTATAATATTACCTATATGCTTTTTAGTTTCTATTTTGATATTGTGTTACAAATGTCTCAGGTTTTAAATCTCCTTTAAAAACTCAGCAGAAAGAGAAATTTATTTGATTATGTGTTGGGATATAGTTGCAAAAATTAAAGATAATAGCAATGTTGACATTTGGCCAGTGATCTGCATTAACTGAGGAGAAATGAAAAGTGTTTCTGTGGCATCACAAACAGCCAGCTAAACCTCCAACAATTTAAAAGGCAACCTACTTCATCATCTTTAAAGCAGAGGGAAGGTTGGCAAGAAATATACATCAGCAATATTTTCTAGTTGAACAAATATCTGAATATAATTCTAGGCTTATGTTTCCAAAAAATGTCCCAGACCATATTTAAAAACTGCTTCAAATTATGTCTCTTAAATTATGTTTATGATTCATATATTGAACTTTCATTACCATTAAAGAGGCTTATTGGATGTGTATGCATGAGTGAATTAAGACATCGTGTTTTGTGGTAGTTGATAAGAAAGAGAAGGAGAGTTAATGGCCTAGAATGCTGACGTTTCATGGGTTCTTCAAGACAGCGTTCACCAGGGAAAGGAAAACTTTTGATGGCATTCATCAAATTTGTTAGAGAAATTAAGAATTATAAAATCTTCCTCTTACCAACATGCAGAATCATGCAGGCGTTCCTTTATTTTATAGATACACCTATGATAATACTGCAAGTACTAAAATAATAAAGAGAGCTATCAAATGATTTTTTTCCCCTGCAAGGAAATGTCCTTCCTGTAATCAGTAGCTATTATAGCCCAGCCATCGTTAGCCATTATATTAGCCTTCTCTTTTTGGTCAGTAGCTTAAGAATTGAACCATAACATTTATAATTCAGTAGTTTCTGCACACCTGTCTACTTTGTCACTGGCTCAGGGGATTTTGATGTGCATGTTTTGCCTCAGTGAGTCAGTTTCATTGATGTTCTTGCAAAAGTTGCATACACAGTATAAACTTTCCTGAGAAAGATACTTCTTTGCCATAAGGCTTAAAACTATTCATAAAATAATTCTAATTTTAATCTAAGTGATCTAAATTTAAGAACAAATACCAAAGAATCAAATCCATAGTTAATTCATGCACGATAACTCAGATAAGTAAATAATTGGTATTTATATTTGAAGCAAGCTCAGTGTTTCAATGCAAAGGTTTTATGCATCTGTCTGTAAAATTGGGATTGCTGTTATTGTTCTCTGAATTCATGAAGGTCAGTTTAACTAAAATGCAAAAGTTGCTTATAGCATTATTTACATAAGGATACAGGTGGAATGCAAAGGAAGGCTGCATCTGCCATCATGGAAATAAGTTTTATGAATCTTTAAATACTACATTAGTTGTCTATGTATATTTATTTTCCTCATTAAGAAAAACTGATAAGGGATAATGGACATATCTCCTCAGTGTCATCTGGCATAAACATCTTAATGGCTCTGACTTCAGTTTTATATTTACTTGTGTTATCATCTGATTATCTGTCTTCTCCATTTGATTGTATGCTCCATAAAGTGAGTCCAGTCAGATCTTGCTTATCATTGTATTCTCTGAATCTATCACCTTGCCTGGAATCTAGTAAATGATCAATGAATGTCTGTTGAATTAACGAGCAAATTATAAGAAAAGTGATTCAATGTTTTTTTAAAAAAACTTCAAAACACTTGTTCACACTTGATCAATTGAAACTTGTTAATAAAAATACAAAATTAGACTGTGTAATTTAATGCTAGTACTATTGGTGTTTCCCAGAAGCAAAAGTGTATATAGGAGAGGAAAAATGTGTTTTCTGTCTGCCCTTCTAAGTTCTTGGCAGAGGCCTCTGTAAAAAAAAAAGACATATTAACAAGAGAAAAGCATATAAATGCATCTGATGTAGGTTAATATGACACAGGAGTCTTCATAAGGAAATGAAGAAATGATTAAACTTGAGTGCTTTTATGCTAGGCTTGATGAAGAGTGGAAAGTCACAGACAAAATGGGTAGGATCTAAGAGTATTAAGCTGAGGGAAACTTGGCAAGGTATGTGCATTCAGATCCCTCTCAGCATCCCTCTGCCATTGTACATAAGAATACTCATTTCCTAGTTCATAGCATTAAATGACTACATCAAAAAGTCTGAAAGAGTACAGCTAGACAACCTAATGTCACACCTTAAGGAACCAGAGAAACAGAACAAACTAAATCCAAACCCAGCATAAGAAAAGAAATCACAAAGATCAGAGCAAAAATAAATGAAATTGAAACAAAAAAATACAAAAGATAAATGAAACAAAAAGCTGATTCTTTGAAAAGATAAACAAAATTCATTGACCATTAGTGAGATTAACCAAGAAAAGAAGACAGATGATCCAAATGAGCTCAATTAAAAATGAAACTGGAGATTTTAAAACCAACACCATAGAAATTCCAAAGATCATTCAAGGCTACTGTGAACACCTTTATGCACACAAACTAAAAAATCTAGAGGAGATGGGTAAATTCCTGAAAATATGCAGGCTCCTAGATTAAATCAGGAAGAACTAGAGACACTAAGCAGACCAATAACAAGCAGCGAGATTGAATCAGTAATAATAATAAAAAATGCCCACAAAAAGTCCAGAACTAGATGGATTCACAGATGAATTCTATCAGACATTCAAAGAAGAATTCTTTGAATTCTTGTTTTCAAATTCTCAAAGAAGAATTGATAACATTCCTACTGAAATGATTCCAAAAGATAAACGATTCCAAAAGATAAAGAGGGAATCCTCCCTAAATTTTTATATGAATCTAGTATCACCCTAATACCAAAACCATGAAAGCACATAACAACAACAAAAATTACAGACCAATATCCCTGATGGACATAGATGCAAAAATTCCCAACAAAATATTAGCTAACCAAATCCAACAGAATATCAAAAATATAATACACCATGATCAAGTGGGTTTTATACCAGGGATGCAGGGATGGCTTAATATATACATGACAATAAATGTGATATGTCACATAAAGAGAATTAAAAACAAAAACCACATGATTATCTCAATAGATGCAGAAAAAGCATTTGATAAAATTTAATATCCCTTTATAATAAAAAACCTCAACCAAATAGACATAGTAGAAACTTATCTCAAAGTAATAAAAGCCATATATGACAAACCAACATCATATTGAATCAGGAAAAGTTGAAAGCATTTCCCCTGAGAACTGGAACAAGACAAGCATGCACACTTTAACCACTTCTATTGAACCTAGTACTGGAAGTCACAGGCAGAGCAATCAAACAAGAGAAAGAAACAAAGGGCATCCAAATTTGAAAAGAGGAAATGAAACTGTCGCTAATCACCAGTGATATGATTGTATACCTAGAAAACTCTAAAGTTTCGTTCAAAAAGCTCCTATATCTGATAAATTCAGTAAAGTCTCAAGATACAAAATCAACGTACGTGAATCAGTAGCACTGCTTTACACCAACAGTGACCAAGCTGAGTATCAAATATGAACTCAATCCATTTTGCAACAGCTGCAAAAAACAAACAAGGAGGTGAAAGATCTTTACGATGAAAACTACAAACCACTGCTGAAAGAAATCATAGATGACACAAACAAACAAAAACACATCCCATTCTCATGGATGAGTAGAATCAATATTGTGAAAATGACCATACTGCCAAAATCAACCTACAAATAAAATGCAATTCCCATCAAAATACCATCATCATTCTTCACAGAACTGGAAAAACAATCGTAAAATTTGTATTAAGCCAAAAAAAAAAAAAAAAAAAAAGCCCACATAGCCAAAGCAATACTAAGGAGAAAGAACAAATTTGGAGGCATCACATTACCCAACTTCAAACTATACTACATGGCTATAGTTACCAAAACGACATGGTACTGGTATAAAAATAGACATGTAGACCAATAGAACAGAATAGAGAACCCAAAAATAAAGCCAAATAGAGCCAACTGATCTTCAACAAAGCATACAAAAACATAAATTGGGGAAAGGATAATCTATTCAATAAATGGGGCTGGAAAACTGACAAGCCACATGTAGAAAAATATAAATGGTTCCTCATCTCTCACTTTTTACAAAAATCAGCTCAATATGGATCAAAGACCTGAAGTCAAAAATTCTAGAAGATAATTTCAGAGAAACTCTTCTACACATGGACTTAGGCAAAGGATTCATTCCTAAGACTCCAAAAGGAAATGCAACAAAAACAAAAATGAATAAATGGTACTTAATAAAATGAAAAACGTTCTGCACAGCAAAAGAAATAATCAGCAGGGTAAACAGACAACCCACAGAATGGGAGAAAACATTCACAAACTGTGAGTCCAACAAAGGAATAATATCCAGAATCTACAAGGAATTCAAATCGGCAAGAAAAAAATAATCCCATCAAACAGAAGGCAAATGATATGAATAGACAATTCTCAAGAAAGGATAAACAACCAACAAACATATGAAAAAACATGCTAAACATTACCAATTATTAGGGAGGTGCAAATTAAAACCACAATGAGATACCACCTTACTCCTGCAAAAGTGGTAATAATTAAAAAGTAAAAAACCAATAGATGTTGGTGTCGATGTGTTGAAAAGTGAACACCTTTACATTCCTGGTGGGAGTGTAAACTATGAAAAACACTGTGACAATTCCTTAAAGACTAAACATAGAACTACCATTCAATTCAGCGATCCCACTACTGGGTATCTACCCAGAGGAAAATACATTGTTATACAAAAAGACACATGCACATGCATGTTTATAGCAGCACAATTCATAATTGCAAAGACATGGAACCAAGCTAAGTACCCATCAAACAGAGTGGGTAAAGAAAAGGTTATATATATAGATATATGCGTGTGTGTGTGTATATATATACACACACACATACACACATACACATACCATGGAATACTATTCAGACATAAAAAGGAACAAAAGAATGTCTTTTGCAGCAACTTGGATGGATTGGAGGCCATTATTCTAGGTGGAGTAACTCAGAAATGGAAAACCAAATATCATATGTTCTCACTTATAAGTGAGAGCTAAGCTATGAGGATGTGAAGGCATAAGAATGATACAATGTATATAGCTCAGGTGACAGGTGCACCAGAATCTCAGAAATCACCACTAAAGAACTTACTCATGTAACCAAAAACTACCTCTACTCAAAAAACTATTGAAGTAAAAGTAATTAAAAAAAAAAAAGAATATACCTTTTCTGGCCAGCCATAGTGGCTCACAGCTGTAATCTTAGCACTTTGGGAGGCTGAGGTGAGAGGATCACTTGAGGGTAGGAGTTTGAGACCAGCATGGGCAACATGGTGAGACCTCATCTCTATTTATTTTTTATTAATTTTTTTTTTAATAAAAAGAATGCTCCTTACTTTCAAGTGTAGGGTGGGCACCTTCCACATTAGGGTCAGAAAGTCTTTCCTGCACATGTTGTTTCTCAAATTCCTTCAGCTAAAAATACTCAATGTCCAAGATGCCATATTTTGAGTAGTCTCTCTAAAATCCTATCAAGGAGAAAATTAAATATATGTATTTATTCTAATTCCTCATTTGCTTAGTAGGTGCCATAAGTTTTCAGGAAAATTACTAAAAAAATTTTTAAATCCTATTTGGAAGTCCGTTCAACTACTAATGACAGTTACAGGACTGAACCTCCTTAGAATCTCTTCTTTTCTCTGCTTCTTTTCTTGTTTCCTTTTCTTTCTTTTTTCTTTTCTCTTCCTTTCCTTCTTTTCTCTTTCCTTCTCTTCATTCTTTCATCTTTCTGTTTTCCTATTTTTCTTTTTCTCTCTTTCTCCCTCCCTTCCTCCATTTCTTTTTTTCTTCCTCCTGCCCACCCTCCCTCTTCCCTCTCTTTCTTCCTTCCTTTCCTTTCCCCTTCTCTCTCCTTCCTTCCTTTGCCTTTCTTCCTTTAAAAAAAAAAAAAAACATATGCCTGTGGTCCTAGAATACTATTGCTGAAATGTCCTTGGAAAGTACTTTAAGAATAAAAAAGTTAAAAGCAATGATGTTCCCAGCATTACACTATCATTTTAATGTCAGAATAAAAACTTGGAAATAGCTAGTGATTCCTAATTTAAAGATATCTTTATTATGTAGGGAAGTTTATGTAGAGGAACTTTCCCTCTGAGGTTTCAATAACAGAGTCACCCTGCCAAATTAAACTGACAATAGACAGATGATCAGAGCAAAAGGCATAGCAATATATTAAGATGCATATAAACATGGGAGTCCTGCAAATCTAAGACTTGAAGGGCCAGATAGCTGAAGCTTAAATAACCTCTTCATAGCGAAGAGGGAAATGGGGGATGTAGGCAATTGAGAGGGGTAGTAAATGACCTTTAGGAGAAATCAATGGGCCCAGGAGACAGAAATTAGCTTGTAAATGATTCTCTTTGGAATATGAGTGACACTGAAAGAGACAATGTCTTGTGACAAAGTGTGTCTAGGTGTTGGTTACATTCTTCAATCTTCCTTCTTGTGTTAGATAATGAAATTTCAGGGGGGGAATAGAAGGAAATTGCGTTCCTTCAGGAAGAGCTTCAGATAAGGGAACTTCATAAATAGAGTTCTACCTTATGCTTGGTGGGAAGAAACAGGAGAAGGTCAAAAAGTCCTTGGTGCTGAGGCTGCTTCTAAGGTCTTTTAATTTCCTTGAGTTCAAAAGTGCTCAGCATGCCGAAGCACCATACTGTGGAGCGTTGCTCTCTGAGCTTCAACAATTACATTTAAGCTAGACTGAAAAATATAGCCACAAAATATTAATAAATAAAATAGATGTAATGAGAACAATGTATTTAAAGACATGGATATAAAGATATATTGGATAATTCTAGCAAAATAGCAGATTAGGCTGTTGGAAATAGGCCTGCTTTCTGCCCCAAACACATAAATATTTGCTTTGAAAAAACTATGAGATTGGCAAAAAAAAAAAAAAAAAGTATTATTGCTCTCCACATAACTGAATTTGACAGAAAGAAAGATTTCCCAGGGGTGAAAAACAAATAATTAAAAAAAAAATGACAGGGGAAGGCCAAATCTCTGATAGTCTGCTGGCATTCTGGTATTAGATACCAGCAACAGGATTGTAGGCTGCAGTCCCTAATGCCCATTTATAGATAAAGAAATACTTCATTTCAAACAATGGACTAGAATTTAGGCCTCTACATCAAATAAAGAGCCTAAGCTTATTCTTGCTCTGAATAGGAAAAATCTATCCATCGACCTGCAAAATATTAGGGAAGCTATTTAATCTAGGGATTTGAGTCAGTGTGAGGGAGAATCACTGACAAGCATCAAAACCCCAGCTTCCCTATAAATGAATGAAAGTTTTGAAGTTATGTTAACCATAGAACACAGTAATCTACAGGATGAGAAATGATATAAAATAGAGTCGGGGTAACTGATGCTATTTGAGCTCTAGGCAAAAGCAAGTTTCATAAATAAATAATCTAATTTCTTGTAAGATATCCAAAAGAAAAAAAAATGAATTAGAAGCAAAAGTCAATGACATAATGGCAAACAATGTTTTCAGAAAAGAAAAATCAATATGTGTGCACCTTTCATACTGAAGGGTCACAGTGAGTCCCAAAGAGGATAGTCCAAAGCCCTACCCAAGTTTAACTGCAGCATGTTAAAAACAAAGAAAAAACTTTACATTTTGAGAGAGAGAGATTGAGAGAGGTATGTAGACAAAAAGAATTGAACTGTGTAAAATATTGGAAGAGATTTATTCTGAGCCAAATATGAGTGACCGTGGGCTGTGACAGCCCTCAGGAGGTCCTGGGAACATGTGCCCAAGGTGGTAGGGGCGCAGATTGGTTTTACACATTTTAGAGAGCATGAGACATCAGTCAAATACACTTAAGAAATATATTGGTTTTGTCCAGAAAGGTGGGCCAACTCAAAGCAGGGTTGGAAGTGGGGAGGGGGAGGTTTCCAGGCTATAGGTGAATTTAAACATTTTCTGGTTGACAATTGGTTGAGTTTGTCTAAAGATCTAGGATTGATAGAAAGGGAATGTTCAGGTTAAGATAAAAGATTGTGGAGACCAAAGTTCTTCTGAAGTCTTATAATGGCTGCCCTTAGAGAAAATAGATGACAAGTGTTTCCTATTCAGATCTTAGTTTATCTCTTTAGGATTGGGAGGGTCTGGAAGAAAAAGATCTAGCTATGTAATAGAGATTCTTTATAGATGCATGGTCTTCCCCACAAAGAACAACTTTGCGGGGCTATTTCAAAATATGGCAAAGAAACGTGTTTTGGGGTAAAACATTTTTATTTTCTTCCTTGTCTGGTAATGTTATACCAGAGTCAGGTTGGAAAATCATGATATATCGGGTTAAATAAAAGCCATCTGATGAGAATGTATGATTTGTAGGGCATGACTCCCCAGTCTCTTTAGATAGGAATTTGGGCAAGATTAAAAAATCAGTTTAGTCCTCAGGTATATACTGGCTTTCTAAAAAATGAATGATGGTTAGAGCAAAAGTGGAAGTCTCATCAGCAAAACAGGAGGAAAAGTAGAAAGTACTGAGATAAAATAACCAACTCAGAACAATACCCAGCAAATTAACAAGAATAAAACTGAAGTGAATATATAGCAAGCCCAAGAAAGGAAAAAACAAGACTTAAGAATCTATCATTCAAAAATCCTCATTGACAGAAAAACTACCGGAATTATTTCAGAAAGAAGTTAATTAAACCTTAAGGAACAAGTTTGTTTCTAGAAAAAAATAGACAAAAATTTTGATTAACCTAAGGAATTCTTGTCACTAATTTCAATATTACTGTTAAATATACTGACTAGTTTTGAGTGTCTAAAACGAGGAATTAAATAGTAGACAATAGTAAAGTAGAAAGATAGAATGAGAAAGATTGAAAATAAAAGTGTTCTATTTTCTGTCATCTAAGAAATGTACAGTTGTTCCTTGGTATCCATTGGGGATTATTTTCAGGAACCCCCCTGGGATACCAAAATTTATAGATGTTCAAATTCTGTATATCAAATGCACTGTATTTGCATATGACCTGTGTACACCCTCCTTTACATTTTAAATCAACTCTAGATTACATATAATACCCAATCAAATATAAATGTTATGTAAATAGTTGTTGTGCTCTATGGCTTTTTACACTGTATTTTTGTTGTTGTAATGTTAATATTTATTTTTAATATTTTAAATCTGTGTTTGGTTGAATCCACAGACAGAAGCCACAAATACGGAGGGCCAACTGTATGAAAATATTGTTTTTATTTTTAGTTTAGTTTGTTAAATCAAGCTTACTTGTCAAAAGAGGAATAAAGAAACCAATTAAAAAGTAATGATAAATAAAAGCCACCAACCATTGTGTTGGAAATGAATCTATCATGTCATTCCAATGAATTACAATGAATATAAACAAATTCTCCCATTAAAAGCCACAGTCATGCACTAGATTAGAAATAATGAATCCACATATACACTATTTAAAACATGATGCAGAAAAGATAAAAATAAAAAGATTGAAAAAGATATAATAGGAAAACGATAATCCAAATAAAGTTGTTAAAGCTGTAGCGATCTAACAAAAAAAAAAAAAGCTTGAAAGCAAAAGACATTGCTAAAGTGGGTCAGTATGAAATAATAGACAGCACATTTCATCAGGAACATATGCCACTCCTGAATGTATTTTGCGTTATAATCCCAAAATACATGATAAAGATATACAAGAATTATAAGTTTAGATTGATAAGTCTACAATCAGAGGGGAAGATATTATTGTACTTCTTTCAGAAACTATCTTATCAAACAGACAAAAGTAATAATATGGAAAATTAAAAACACAATTAAAAAATCTTAAATTAATTCATGTATTTGAAAGAACTCTTCTCTCTATTCTTTTTAAGTGTTCTCACAAATTAATTATGTGCTTATTCATAAATACCAAAGGATGAACTAAATATACTCAGATCTAAATGTAATAAAATTAGAAAAAAATTATAAAGAGAGCAATCAGATACATTCAAACACTGAGAAACATACTTCCAAGTAATCCAAGAATCAAATAAAAAAGTATAATGGCAATTATTAAATGTTTAAATCTTCAAAATAATAAAACCAAAACTTAAGACAAGCTAATTTTATGGAAAAAAATTATATGGTCTTAAATGAAATTTTTATAAAGGAGTAAGAATAAAAATTAGATAAGTATTCAACTAAAGAAATTCAAAAGGCCAAAGTTAACCTTAATAAATAATACATACATAAGCTAAAAACAGAAATTAATAGAAACAAATGATTAAAAATAGAATGGCCAGGTGTGGTGGCTCACGCCTATAACCCTAACAGTTTGAGGACGACGCAGGAGGATTGCTTGAGTCCAGGAGCTTGAGATCAGCCTGGACAACATAGCAAGACAGTGTCTCTACAAAACTTAAAAGATTAGCTGGGCATGGTGGTGTGCACTTGTGGTCCCAGCTACTCTGGAGGGTAAGGTGAGAGGATTGCTTGAGCCAGGGAGGTAGAGCTGCAGTGAGCCATGATCATGCAACTGCATGCCAGCCTGGGCAACAAAGTGGGACCCTATTTAAAATAATAATAATAATAATAATATTAATAATAATATAATGTATCTCAAGACAATGAGAAGAAAAGCTACATACTGGGAGAAAATATTTACAAAAGACAATCTGATAAAGAACTGTTATCTAAAATAATGTGATGAAGTCTTAAAATTCAACAATAAGAAAATAACCTGATTAAAAATTGGGTTTAAAAAAATGAACAGACATCTCACCAAATAAGATATTCAGAGGGCAAATAAGCTTATGAAAAGATGCTTAACATCATGTTATTAGGGAATTGCAAATTAAAATAACTAACAGCTATTTAATATTATTATAGCAAAAATGTAAATTACTGACAACATAAAAAGTGGCCAAAAATGTGGAGCAATAGAAACTCTCATTCTTTGCTAGTGGGACTCCAAAATGGTACAATGACTTTAGGAAACAATTTGACAGTTTCTTATAAAACTAAGTGTGTTCTTACCATACAGTCTATCAGTTGGACTCCTTGGTATTTACCCAGAGGAGTTGAAAACATACGTCTGCACAAAATCCTGCACACAGATATTTATAGCAGCTTTATTCATAATTGCTAAAACTTGGAAGCAACCAAGATGTCCTTCGTTGAGTGGATAAATAAACTAATGCATTTAGATAAGGGAATATTATTCAGTGCTAAAAGAAAATGAACTATCAAGCAATAAAAAGACATGGTGGAAATTTAACTGTATATTACTAAATAAAAGAAGCCAATTTGAAAAGACAACATGTTATATAATTCCAACTATATGACCTTCTGGAAAAGGAAAAAATTATGGAGACAGTAAAAAAGATCAGTGGTTGTTAGGGATTAGGAGGAGAAAGAGATGAACAGACAGAGCACAGATGATTTTTAAGACAGTGGATCTATTTTGTATAATATATAATGGTAGGTACATGTCATTATACATTCGTCAAAATCCACAAAATATACAATACCAGGAATGAACCCTAATATAAATTGTGGACTTTAGAAGATAATGTTGTGTGGATGAAGGTTGTTCTTGGTCCTTTGGCTAGAGAGGACCAAGATCTTTGATGTGGCTTTTTGTGGTTGTGCCCATTGACATTTCTGGGTTGTCAACTTAAATTTAAGTATATATAAGGCAAAAGGAAATCCAAGGTAACTTATCCTCATGTCATTCCTTGGGCCCTGAAGTCCCTTAGAGTTTCCTTATGTTTATTTTATAGACAATATCTAAGGTTTTTAGTTGTGCCTAGATGAAGGAAGCTCTTCCATTTTCTCTGAAATAGAAATTCAGTTTCCCACTTTGCCAAGAAAATTAAAATAATCCTAAGAAAATCTACAAACTCCCATGAAATATGTATCTACTCATAGTTATCTGTATCAATATAGTCTTATCTCATATCCTAGACTCTCTATGGTCTTGTATTAAAAAATCCCCAAATTCATCAAGATTTTGAAAGGATCTATGTGCTTCTGCCTCCTCATTAGACTACATTCATCTTTTTCATTGTGCCATCGCAGGCAACATTCTGTCATACAATTGGTGCTTAGTAAATTGTGACAAAAATTAACAAATAGTGCTATGATAGTTTTCGTAATATGTATAAGAACATTTAAGTTTCCTTTTAATTTTATGAGTTGACTTTATATGTATAAATGAGGAGAGTGAATGAAATAGAGATTGAAGTAGAGTGGAACAGAGTGAAGGGAGATTATGTTTTGGTATAAAAGATATTTGAGTGAGTGTGTGTGTGTGTGTGTTTTGCATTGAATTATCGTAAGGTCTTTGTTCTGTTCACTGATATATCTTTTAAGCTTGAAAAAAAAAAAGCCTGGCATATTCTAGGTGCTTGATTGATCATCTTGAATGAATGCATGAATAAACAGTGATGTATTACACTTAAAAAAAAACCAATGGTATTTAGGTTAGACCACGTGTTACCATCAAATGAAAATATAAAGTCTTTTCTAGTCTTGGGACCTTATATATTATGTGTGTTGGTTCTTCTTGGCATTTATTTCTTAAACATTTCCATTCTCCTTTAAGTGATTTTATCACTGCCTCTTTTATATTCACCACTGAGTATCTTATGGCACTGAATATAGCAGACCTCATTTATGGGAGCAATATTAACCTGTATTGATTTGCAGTCATGTAACATTTAAATGCAAAAAGGTTTATTAATGGCATTCTTTCCCAAAGAACAGAAAAACAGTTGCATGCTTAAATGTATGGGTGTGACTTGTCATGCATGCTGATGTATTCTACCATTGTTATGCTTGCCAGCTGCAAACCGCAATCAGAAAACCCCTAGTAATTATAATAGAACAAATTAAAAAGAGGAAAATCTTCTTTCTCTCTGCTTAGCTTTTGTGAATACGGGAAGTCAAAAATAAAAATCAGACTTAGTAAATTTTTGTTGTTACAGAAAAGGTATTTCTCTATTTTATGTATTAATAATTGAAGTTGGAAACAGTTTCCACTGGAGCTTGTTACATAGCAGCAGCCCTTTCACCCATCTCCAGGCCTTGAAAGTAGTGGTGTGTAAACTACAGGAGTATGATTACCAGCATAGGCATTGGGGGAAACGCACCACAATATCCTTTCCATATGATAGATTCTATTTGGACTTCTCTGTTAGCAAGCGCTTGCTTACATTGTAGTATTTTTCTTTGTAATTTCCAATTATGTAAAATCTCAAGCCATACAGCAGTAAATGAAATTTGTAATAAAAAGTTTTGAGTTTAACTTCCTCTGCCCTGGAGTCTTCACTTTTGTAGAGAAGCAAAAGTATAGCCTTTTGTTTTCTTGCTTAGTTTAGTTTATTGAGATAATACGAAGTAAAACTCATCCTTTATAGAGTACATTTCAATGAGTTCTGATAAATATAAACAATGTGACTACCACTACAATGAAGATATGCAACATTCTCATTACCCCAAAGAGTTGCCTTGTGGCTCTGTGTTTTCAATCTCCTCCCCAAAGTTAGCCTCTGGAAAACACAGATCTGATTTCTGCACGTATAACTTTGAATTTTCTAGAATGTTATATAAATGGGAGCCACATTTTCTTTTAAAAGAAAATTTAAAGGGCTGTGTACCTTTCTGTATTTGTCTTCTGTCACTTAGCATATGCTTTTCATATTCATTCATTTCATCGTATGTATCAGTTCCTTTTTATAACTGAATAGTATTGCAATGCATGGCTCTATAAAAATTTATCAATTTACAGTTTGTTAGACATTTAGGTTATTTTCAGTTTGTGATCATTATGCATAAAAGTGCTATAAATATTTACAAATAAATTTGTGTGTAGAAATATATTTTCCTTTATGTTGAATAAAAATCCAGGAGATATTTATGGGATTTTGGTGAGTAAATGTTTAACATTGTACTGGTATCTCAGAGTGTTTTCCAAGGTGGCTATATCATGTTGCATTCCCACCAGTAGTCTGTGAGAGTTTAGGTTATTCCGTATCATTGTTAGGACTTGGAATTGCCATTAAAAAATTAATTTTTGCCATTGTAAAAAGTATGTAAAGGTATCACAGTGCAATTTTTGTTTGCATTTTCTAATAACTAATGATACTGAATATAATTTATTTGTTTCACTTTTGTATTTTTGTTTATAAAGTGTTCAAATATTTTGCTTATTTTTATTGAATTTTAAAATTTTATAATTATTGAGTTGCAAGGTTAATATTTGCATTCTGGGTGCAAGTTTTATCATATACACATACATATGTAGCCATGGGTTCTGCATCTGGAGATTTAACCAACTGCAGATGGAAAATATTCAGAAAAAAACACTAAAAAATAATAATACAACAATAAAACAGATAAAAAAACAAAAATATTATAACAACTATTTACACAGTATTTACATAGTATTAGGTAATAAAAGTAACCAGAGTCATTTAAAATATACAAAAGGATGTGTATTAGTTATATGCAAATATAGGTTGAGCATCCCTAATTTTAATTCAAAAACTGGAAATCTGAAATACTCCAAAATCCAAAACTTTTTGAGTGCTGACAGACTCAAGTAGAAAATTCTATAATTAGTACTTAACACAAAATTTGTTTCATGCACGAAAGTATTAAATATATTGTATAAAATTACCTTTGGGCTATGTGTGTAATGTATATATAAAACATAAAAGATGGGGTTGTTTTTTTCTTGTAAATTTGTTTAAATTCCTTGTAGGTTCTGGATATTAGCCCTTTTTTAGATGGATAGATTGCAAACATTTTCTCCCATTCTGTAGGTTACATGTTCACTCTGATGATAGTTTCTTTTGCTTTGTGGAAGCTCTTTAGTTTAATTAGATCCCATTTCTCAATTTTGACTTCTGTTGCCATTGCTTTGGTGTTTTAGTCATGAAGTCTTTGCACATGCCTATGTCCTGAATGGTATTGCCTAGGTTTCCTTCTAGGGTTTTTATGGCTTTAGGTATTATGTTTAAGTCTTTAATCCATCTTGAGTATTTTTGTATAAGGTGTAAGGAAGGGGTCCAGTTTCAGTTTTCTGTAGATGGCTAGCCAGTTTTCCCAACACCATTTTTTAAATAAGGAATCCTTTCCCTATTGCTTGTTTTTGTCAGGTTTGTCAAAGATCAGTTGGTTGTAGATGTGTGGCGTTATTTCTCAGGACTCTGTTTTTGTTCCATTGGTCTATATATCTGTTTTGGTACCAGTACCATGCTGTTTTGTTTACTGTAGCCTTGCAATATACTTTGAAGTCAGGTAGCATGATTCCTCCAGCTTTGTTCTTTTTGCTGAGGATTGCCTTGGCTATATGGGCTCTGTTTTGGTTCCATATGAAATTTAAAGTAGTTTTTTCTAATTCTGTGAAGAAAGTCAATGGTAGTTTGATGGGGGTAGCATTAAATCTATAAATTACTTTGGGCTGTATGGCCATTTTCATGATATTGATTCTTCCTATACATCAGCATGGAATATTTTTCCATTTGTTTGTGTCCTCTCATTTCCTTGAGCAGTGGTTTGTAGTTCTCCTTGAAGAGATCCTTCACATCCATTGTAAGTTGTATTCCTAGGTTATTTTATTCTCTTCGTAGCAATTGTGAATGGGAGTTCACTCATGATTTGGCTCTCTGTTTGTCTATTATTGGTGTATAGGAATGCTTGTGATTTTTGCACATTGATTTTGTATCCTGAGACTTTGCTGAAGTTGCTTATCCACTTAAGGAGATTTTGGGCTGAGATGACAGGGTTTTCTAAATCTGCAATCATGACATCTGCAAACAGAGACTATTTGACTTCCTCTCTTCCTATGTGAATACACTTTATTTCTTTCTCTTGCCTTATTTCCCTGGCTAGAACTTCCAATGCCATGTTGAATAGGAGTGGTGAAAGAGGGCATCCTTGTCCTGTGCCGGTTTTCAAAGGGAATGTCCACTTTTGCCCATTCAGTATGATATTGGCTGTGGGTTTGTCATAAATAGCTCTTATTATTTTGAGATACATTCCATCGATACCTAGTTTATTGAGAATTTTTTTTAATATGAAAGGGTGTTGAATTTTATCGAAGGCCTTTTCTGCATCTATTTAGATAATTATGTGGTTTTTGTCATTGGTTCTGTTTATGTGATGCATTACGTTTATTGATTTGTGTATGTTGAACCAGCCTTGCATCCCAGGGGTGAAGCTGACTTGATTGTGGTGGATAAGCTTTTTGATGTGCTGATGGATTCTGTTTGCCAGTATTTTATTGAGGTTTATTGCATCGATGTTCATCAGGGATATTGGGCTGAAATTTTTTTTTTGTTTGTTTTATCTCTGCTAGGTTTTGGTATCAGGATGATGCTGGCCTCATAAAATGAGTTAGGAAGGAGTCCCTCTTTTTCTGTTCTTTGGAATAGTTTCAGAAGGAATGGTACCATTTCCTCTTTGTATCTCTGGTAGAATTAGGCTGTGAATCCATCTGTTCCTGTGCTTTTTTTGATTGGTAGGCTATTAATTACTGCCTCAATTTCAGAACTTGTTATTGGTCTCTTCAGGGATTTGATTCGTCCTGGTTTAGTCTTGGGATGGTGTCAAAAAGTGGGCAAGAGATATGAACGGACACTTCTCAAAAGAAGACATTTATGTGGCCAATAAACATATGAAAAAAAAGCTCATCATCACTTGTCATTAGAGAAATGCAAATCAAAACCATAATGAGATACCATCTCACGCCAGTTAGAAGGGTGGTAATTAAAAAGTCAGAAAGCAACAGATGCTGGAGAGGATATAGAGAATTAGGAATGCTTTTACAGTTTTTTTGGGAGTGTAAATTAGTTAAACCATTGTGGAAGACAGTGTGCCAATTCCTCAAGGATCTAGAACCAGAAATACCATTTGACCCAGCAATCCCATTACTGGATATATACCCAAAACATTATAAATCATTCTACTATAAAGACACATGCACACATTTGTTTATTGCAGCACTGTTCACAATAGCAAAGACTTGGAACCAACCCAAATGCTCATCAGTGATAGACCGGATAGAGAAAATGTGGCATATATACAACATGGAATACCCTGCAGCCATTAAAAAGGATGAATTCATGTCTTTTGCAGGGACATGGATGAAGCTGGAAACCATGGTTCTCAGCAGACTAACACAGGAACAGAAAATGAAACACTGCATGTTCTCACTCATAAGTGGGAGTTGAACAATGAGAACACGTGGACACAGGGAGGGGAACATCAAACACCAGGGCCTGTCAGGTGGTGGGGGGCTAGGGGAAGGGAGGGGTAGCATTAGGAGACATACCTAATGTAGATGACAGGTTGATGGGTGCAGCAAACCACCACGGCACGTGTATACCTACCTAACAAACCTGCACGTTCTGTATATGTATCACAGAACTTAAAGTATATATAAAAAAGAAAAAAAAAACTTAAAAGAATTTTGTGTTTAGACTTGGGTTCCATCCCCAATAAATCTCACTATGTATATGAAAATATTCAAAAATCCAAAAGAAATCTAAAATCCCAAACAATTCTGGTCCCAAGCATTTCAGATAAGGAGTACCCAATCTATACTGTGCCATTTCACATAAGCAACTTAAGCATCTGTGGATTTTGGTATCCACAGGGGTCATGCAACCAATTCTCAAGGATACTGAGGAACAATTGTATATGTTTTCACACATTTTATCTCTTTGTAAATTGTTTTGTAATTTTCTTAATAATATCTGTAGTGTGCTACAAGTGATATTTCATGGTTATAAAATTAGTGATAGACAAAATATCTAATTAAGTGTCTTGCAAGGACAATACTACCTGCTACTTAATGGTAGATGGTACAAGGGCCCAGGAGACTTTCCAGATCTCCTTGATAACCGGAGATGGGGACTTCCCAGAGACCCCACCAGGATGGAACTTTAAGACCCTCATAGCAAACATGCCTGGATATTACTGGGTCTCTATGATAATGAGTCCTAAAAAACCCCAGTTGTTCTAGAGACAAGGCCGCCTCAGCACAGAAACAACCTTTGTGTACTAGCCACCCATCCATTTTTTTTTTTTTTTTTTTTTTTTTTTGAGATGAGGGTCTCTCTTGTCAAGGCTGGAGTGCAGCGGCATGATCATGGGCCATCGCAGCCTCAACCTCCAAGGCCATGAACCTTAAAACAAAGCTTACCCTTCCAAGAATAGCTTAAAGTACCTTTATGAAAGAAATACCTGGTAACTGACCTAGATTTAATGCCAGTATAAGAAGAGGAGAAGAATCCCCCAAACTCTGAGAATAGCCTCCAAACAGAGATCCTCCCTGACTGACCCCCTGCCTGTACCTGGCCCATGCCACCAGCCTGCTCCTGCTGTCCATCTGATAAGAGCCCTGCCTAAATAGACCTCTTGAGCATTAGATGGTGTCTAAGACTCATCTTTCATGTGTAATGGATGGAAGAAGAGAAGTCACCCCAGGGAAGCTGGTCAACTAGGACAACTAGGGACCACCGAAGTGACATTATCTTTACAAAAAGGAGAGGTGTTTTTTGTTGTCGTTGCTATTTCTAATGTTGATGGAGTCCTATTTACCAATTTATATTTTAGGTTTGTGCTTTTTGAGTCCTGTTTAGGAAATATTTTTCTAGTCCGCGATCACAGAAGTTTTATCTTAACTTCTCTAGAGTTTCAGATTTAGATTTTACATTTTGATCTCTGACCATTTTAAATTATTTTTTAAAATTAATTTTGTATGTGATTACTTTTGTATACTATGTGAAGTATGAGTTGAGAAAGCGTTGGTTTGTTTTTTTTTTTAAATTAATGTCATACAGATTTTGATTTTTTTTGGATTGTTCTATTCTGTTTTGTTAATCTTTACAACTACTTTTCCACTAATGCCAGAGATAAGGTAATATGATCATGGCGTGTAAGTCATCCAATCTTCTTCTTTTTCAAAATTGTTTTGGTGATTCTAGTCCAAGATTTCTCAACCCTTGGGACAATTGACCATTTGCACTTGATAATTATTTGCTATGGGAGGGCTGCCTGGGACACTTTAGAATGTTTAGCAGCATCCCTGGCCTCTACTCACTAGATACTAATAGCATCTTTCCCAATTGTGATCACCAAAAATGTCTCCAGACAATGCCAAAAATCCCCTGGGAGACAAAGCCGTCCTCTGATTGAGAACCATTATTCCAGTTTTTTGCTATTTCATTTACATTCTAGAATTGGCTTGAAAATGTGGCAAAGAACTGACATAACTTTAGTAACTTTTCTAATCCTTGTATGTGGCATATCTTCCATTTACTTAGGTTTTTAATTTCTTTTAGCAGGGTTTTATAGTTTTTATCATATAGAAATTGCAGCTCTATTGACCAATTTATCTAAAAATACCTTATATATTTGATACTATTATAAACGGTGCTTTAAAATTTACTTTCTGATTGTTGTTTGTAATACAGTCATGTGCTGCGTAAAGATGTTTTCATCAACCACATATATGAAAATGGTCCTGTAAGGTTATAATATAGTATTTTTACTGTTCCTTATGTTTAGATACATAAATACTTACCATTATGCTACAATTGCCTGCAGTATTCAGTACAGTAACATGCTGTACAGGTTTGTAGCCTAGGAGCGGTAGGCTATATCATGTAAAGTATAGTAGGTTATATCATCTAGATTTGTGTCAGTACACACTATCATGTTCACACAATGGCAAGTTTGCCTAACAATGCGTTTCTCAGAAAGTGTACCTGTTATTAAGCAATGCATGACTTATATAGACATGCAATTTATTTTTGTATATTAACCATATATCCTGCAACCTTGCTAAACTCTCCTGTTAGACCTGGTAAATCTCTGATAGATACCTTAGGATTTTCTACTTTGACAATCATGTCATAAGTGAATAAAGATATTTTTTCTCCAATGAAAAGATTTACGTTATCTGCAGCAGTAGAAATATTTTCATGTTGTTTGTTTAATTTTTATCTATCTATCTAAATTGTTTATCAGTTTAATTGCATTGTAATTAATTTAATTAGATTGTCTATTTATATAACTAAACTGTCTCTGCCATTAAGTAGTTTTCAGTAAGGCATTTCAAAAAATAGATGATTCAATAAGATAGCTAACTAGAGTCTGTTTTAAGTTAGAGGTTTATCATATTTTCTAATTATTTACTATCTCATTCTTGCATTGAGAGATAACAGTCACATAAATTTTGAATTCACGAAAACAGACAGATTATTTATTTCCTCCCAGTGGCTGATATAGACTGTACCTCTGTAGAACGTATAAGACTTAATGCCCATTTTCTTCTATTTTTAAGCCTCTGTGCTATTTTGTAAGTCTTTGTATACAAACAGAAGTTCAGTCAAAGAAGTAAGAGGATCATATTATATACGTATAGAAAATATGTTTTTTTTTCTCTTTATGCCTTTGCAGGTTTTAAGAAATTGCTACCCATATTTGAATTCTTACATTTGGTATGAGAATCAAATTAGATTGTGTATATAAAATCATATTTTAAGCCGTAAAATGAGAGGCAAATGCTAGATATGGCTTACGCATGCAGTAAATACTCCATATATAGTTTTTGAATTGCTAGTGCTTTTCAGATATACGGAAAATTTCCATTGAACCTTAAAAGCCTCAAGAAGAAAGAGAAGTGAGCTAATTTTTTTTTTTTTTTTGGCTCAGCTTTTACTCTAGTTACTGTTACATAACGTACCTCTGAAAATATTACTAAGCAATTAGGACAGAGTTGTTTTATGAGATTAACAGTGTTCTTTTAAATGCCAGCCATCCAGTGCACATAGTTGAATTTTTCTACTTTGCAGGAATTTGTGCAATTTCTCCAAATAAGAAATATTTGGAGGACTCTAGCATGGCAGAAAACCTCAGTGGGTCTGAATTGTCTAGGACCATACATCGGAAGGATGATGCTTCTTTTCTATGTTAGTGCTTAGTCTCTGCTATTCCACATTTAATGCTTTCTCTATCTCCTTAAAAACATTTCCAAATAAAAAATTAAAGAAAATCTGATAGGTATGCACTTGCAGACATTGCTTCAACATTTTGTATTAATATAGAACCATTGGTCAGTAATTATGCTGAATATGATTTGGAATAGAAACTGAATTTGAATCTTACCTGTTACCTGTACATTTCTTCCTCAAAGGAAAATATATTTTGTGTACATACACACACACACGCGTGCTCGCACGCACGTATATGTCTATTATTTCTGTAATTGATTCTGCAATGATAGCAATAATATATTTTATTTGATAATATCTCCAAAAAACCTTGAAAGTTTTAAGATATACTTACTTTCTGCTGCAAAAATTACTTTTACATTCAAGAAGTTCAACATCTTTATTACAAAAGGTTTCTGGGAAAAATATAGATTTCTATAAACTATATGTACATGGACACAGGAGATTGGTTTATGGAGATGACCAAAATGACCATCAGACACTCACCAATTGCACTGAACTCAAACTTTAAAACAAAACAAAACCCATTAATATGCAAATGTAGGCAACTCCTGCATTCTTTAACATATTTCTGAATAACTTCTAAAAGGATAAGTTTTTTTTCAATAAATGATGAAACTTCAAGTTTAAAATATATAAACACTAAAAAAATTGATTTCATATCCAAGGGTGAATTTCTCTTTATTTATATCTGTATCCAGCTGGTAGTGGGTGGTATCTCATTCCTGGAAATTCATATATTGGAAAGGAAATGCTTAAGAGAATATTCATTTAGCTACAAAGCAGTGGCATTTCAAGCTCTGAAATGTCATTTGGAGGAGTCCCTGATTCCATGGGGGAGAAATGTGGCTGTTCTTTGGCAGACTTGGTAAAGCTCACTTCTCAGATTGATGGGTCTCGTAAAGTCCTATTGGCTTTGTTGACTGAGCTGTACATAGCAGTATGATTTGACTGGGCTTGTGCCATATTCACATTGTGAGAATTATTGTCATTAGTATCATTAATATGCATGCATTCTCCTTGTTGTTCTTTGGATCTGTCTGAAATTTTTAGAGAAATAGAATACTGGCGAGGCCTCAAACTGATGACCGTGTGCATTTTTATTTTTAAAATAAAAGCAATTTATTAATAACCATGCATGGGACCAAGGTGGATAAGTAGGAAAACCATGTTACAATTATGTGGTTCATAACAAAATCATTTTTATGTGCAAATTTGATTTGTGTTATTTTTTGTCTTATCTGTTAAAATATCTTTTATGTTTTAGTACTTTGATATAGCTGATTATAATGACGTAGTCAGGCTTTTATAAATCTAATATTAATGCAGGTTACAGAAGGGGAAAGACCTTCCTTTCATTGATTGATTTTTAATAGCTTTTGTTCTTAATGATCAAAATAAAACAGTTCATGCCAGAAAACTTGGAAAGTACTAGGCCAAGAAACTCCAAACAAAAGACACCGTAATCTATAATTCCCATAGTTGCCTTTGATATTTTGATCTGTTTGTCTTTCCCAGCTTAGGGAACACTGTGGCAAAAAAGTTGGGCTTCTAAAGAATAAAAACACTCACACTCTTCCTCGATTTTTGTTGGGCTGAGTCCACCTCACACACTGAATGGATACATGGAAGAGTGGCAACTACAGTAAGAATACTGATCACATGGTACCTGATTGATTTGCAAGTGTTACTTCTGGGTACAGGCAACGGGAGGAATCCTGTTAACCTATTATATAAAAAGACTAGCATTGGTATAGGAAGTCGAAGTGTTTCCTACCGCCGTAGACCAACTCTTACCTGGTGTCAGGATTGAGTTATTTGTCTGGTCCACTAGACTCAGAGCTTCTCCTAATTTTTTATTTCCTTTATGTTTGTTCTTCTCTTGAACCTTATGGAGACCTAAAGGCCCTATGTGATTCGATTCCAGTATTCCACTCCAAATTTATGTACTTTCATTCTCCAGTTTTGCTCAATCAGATACAGTGATACATTCCTTCTTTCTGATTTGCTCTGAAACATGTCAAACTCATTCCTTGTTCAGAGATCTTAGGCTGTATTAACATAATCTGGAATGTCCATTTCCCTGACTTTTACAAGTCCCCAGCTCTAATGTCACTTTCTCAGATAGATCTCCCTTCACTACTCTCTCTAAATAACCCTCCAGTTAACACCTATCTTTTTGTTTGACCCCATTTAAAAAATAGAACACATTATTTAAAATTGCTTTGAGGTTTTCATTTATGTATTTATTGTCTGTCTTGATTTTCTGTCACATTCCCCCAACCTCCGAGCACTGTGGTATTAGAATTGAGGTTGTTTATTTTGTACATCTTTGTATCTTCATTGTTTAGATAATTTTAGCAAAGAGGCAATGCCTAATAAGTAAATACTGAATGAATGTTGGATAATAGAGCTTGGTTATCTGTTTGCATGAATGTGATTATTAGATAAGTTCCAGATCATAGAATCTTAAGATTTTTCTTTATACTCACTCAAGACAAAGAGGACCTAGTCTCCCAAAAAAAAAGGTTGTCTACCTTCCCCATAGAAAATAAGGAGGATTTTCATTCCTTCATAATATAAATATATGTTTAATACTACACATAATTTTTATTGATTGCATTCTATTATATGGATATAAAATATTTTTAATCACTAACATTTTACTGTTGATCATTTTATTTTCTTCCAGTTGTTCTGTATTATGAATGTCACCTCTGTGGATATTTTTGTCCACATATTTGTGTAAAACTCTGATTATTTCCATAGACTACATTTGTTGAAATGAAATTGCTATATTAAAATATATGCCCCCTTTCAGTATTTTCCATACTACCATTTGAAAGTTTGACTGATTAAATACTTATGGTTTAAACACTCATAAGGAAAAATAGATATTTTCAGAAAAGTTTGAAATTCTTGGATACAATTGTTTGAGTTTTCAGTTTTTTTAATTTAACTGCATTGTTAAAGTGAATAAAGATTGATTTTTTTTCCAAAGTGAGAATCAGAGAAAACTAATTTGTCTGTCTCACTCTATAGCCATTTTAGCCAAAATAGGAATGTGAATTGTTTCAAGTTGTCATTCTTTCTTACTTCTGTTTACTGTTACTCTTAAAATAATTGAGGGTAACCGAAAAATAAGGCTTGAAACACATCAGCAAGAGATTGTATTGATATTGCTCATTGTTTTAATGAATAGAATCCTTTAAGCTAACTTTGAGGGATGTGTATCTCTTTTCTTAAAAGTTAAATGTTACGTTTTATCTCACAAAGATGTCAATTAGCATGCTATAAGAGAAACTCTTTCTAAAACATGTTCCCCCCCCCCCACCCAACACGGGTGGCATGAGCAGATATTTAATGCACCTGCTGCCTTGCAAAAATATCAATCACATTGTACTCCAAAAATGTCCAAATAAAAAAGGAGCAACATTTAAAATGTGTGGTTTTGGGGTCACCTGTTAAGGTATCTTTAGTTTTCTTTCCTAGAAAAATGATTTTCTTCACTGATAATATTTCAGCTTTGCTCTTAAGAAAAGTTAATGGGTGAAAAGATGGAGTTTAAATTCTTAACAGTGGGTAATTCACTTATTTTCACTATTTGGTTTTACAATTTGAAAAATGAGCATATTTTAGAAGACACTTCCCCAAGATAAGAATTACGTGAGTCTGACGGGAATTATTAAGTATAGCGAGAGAAGATTGGAGAACAAAGTCATTTTGAATACATCTTAGAAAAGGAGATTTTTGGGCAGTTGCGGGTCACGCTTATAATCCTAGCTCTTAGGGTGGCTGAGGCGGAAGGATCTCTTGAGCTCAGGAGTTTGAAACCAACATGGGCAACATAGTGAGCCCTTGTCTCTATTTAAAAAAAAAAAAAAAAAGGAAAAAAAAGTTTTTTTCTTTTTAAAATAACTATGTGGTAAATACTTTTTGAATGAGTTTACATAACTACCTGATGCAATATATTTTCCATGAGGAGCCTCATATTTCTGAGTCCTCAATAGCAAAAAATGAGTTTTTAAAGGATATTCCATATAAACAAGCATGTTGCTTTTTACTATAAAGAGTAGCTAAAATTTCTCCTTAAGAAAAGTATTATTTTATTTACATGAGAGGCTTTAATGTCTTTTTGGAGCTGAATATTATCCAGAAGCCGTCAAATTTATAGAACAAATGTGAAGAATATTAAGAATTCTATCTAGCTGGAAAAGCAAGCCTTTGTCTTAGGAACCTGGTGTGTATATTTCAATCTCAAATTCTTAACTTTTCTGTAATCCAAATCCCAACTGGTTATGATTTATATTCTAGATTTTAAATTTTTTCCTTTTCATCATTTTACATTCTACCCAAATCTTTAGTAAAAAGCCTATTTTTGGATATTAAACTATTAACACTTATAATTGAATTCAGACTCATCTAGTTAAAATACTAGGGAAACAGTCCAGGACATTGGTCTAGGCCAAGATTTTGTGGCTAAGACCTGGGAAACACAGACAGCATAAACAAAAATAGACAAATGAGACTATATTAAACTAAAAGGCCTTCTGCACAGCACAGGAAACAATCAACAGAGTGAAAAGACAACCTGCTGAATGGGAGAAAATATTCACAAACTACTCATCCAGCTAGGGACTAATATCCAGAATATACGAGAAACTCAACTCAAAGGCAAAAAAAAATTAATTTAAAAGTAGGCAAAGGATCTGAATAGACATTTCTGAAAAGAAGATATACACATGGCAAACAGGTGGATTAAAAGATGAACAACATCATACATCATCAGGAAAATGCAAATAAACCACAACGAGCTATCATCTTACTCCAGTAAGAATGGCTATTATCAAAAAGACAAAAAATAACAAATGCTGGTGAGGATGTGGAGAAGAGAGAACTCCTATTCCCTGTTGGTGAGAATGCAAATTAGTACAGTCATCATGGAAAACAGTATGGAGGTTTCTCAAAAAACTAAAAATGGAACTACCATATGATCCAGGAATCCCAGCATTAGGTATTTATCCAAAGGAAAGAAAACCAGTGTATCGAAGGGATGCATGCACCCTTATGTTTATTGCACCACTATTAACAATTGCCAAGATATGGAATCAATCTAAGTGTCCTAAGTGTCTTTTACATCAACCAAATTATGTCATTGTTAATTGCACACATACATAAATAAAATTTCAAAAACATGGTTTATGTCATTGGCTTTGCTATTAGCACCTTGCTTATCACTAAAATTAATAACATAGCAATAATAATGTTTATGGCACTCTATTACCATATTTCAAAATTTTAGTTTTATATTTAAAAATAAAGAAAATTATAATATCTTAAGTGTTAGAGAAATGTCTGCCATCTAAACTTTTAATTTTCTAAGCTAAAGTAGTCTGAAAGCAGAAAAAATTACCCTCAACTGGACTACTTCTAACTGGGATAGTTTTTTAATATGATGGATCAAGGAACACAGAAAAAATATTAAATGTAGTATATTTCTTCTGGAATTAATTATGAACATGTTAATATAAAATGTTATCTCATACTGTGAAAATCATATTGATAAGACTCCATGCCATTCTGTATTTCTCTAAAATTCTGTATAAATGCTAGCAACTCTATTTTACTTTTGTTGCATACACTTTTCTTGTGGCATGAAGCTTCAATTTCAGACAGAGCAAACTGTGCCTTGACTTATTCATGCTGCATTAATTAGAGCAACTTATTTTCTTCCTTATAGATGAATACTGCCTAAAAATAGGAGTTCTGACAATCTGTCTCTTATTGATGAAAAAAAATCTTTTGATACACTTTGAATTGCAAATGAATGAAAGCTCAATGATTAGACTTTGAACACGTCACTCTACCATTCTTCATTTTGTGACTCAGCATTAATATTTTCTGTTTATGAAAGGAGGCCCATTTAAAGTAGAAACTTCTGGCCCCTTTGGCGCTTTATGTTCCCCACATCTTAGAGTTTATCCAGAACACATTTTGTGGTATAATAAGAGAACATACTCACAGCTTGTGTTTATTGAGATGTCTTAAACCTTGCTTTCTTTCTAATTTGTTACTTAAGAAACCTTGGATTGACAACCATTGCATTATGATTTTCTATTTGAACAATACTTCTAGCATCAATGCATACTTACTTCAAGGCAGAATAAAGAGGCTAAAGTGAATTCATATTGGTAACCTCAAGCACAATTATACACTGATACAGTATCATTGTATAAATATTACCTGAAAAGTAATCTGTATATGTGTGTGTTTCTTTCATGCAGAGGTTATCAAACACATGAATTAAGCAAATATTCAAGGTCTATAATAAGTAGATAAAAATATTTTCTGATATTCTTGCATTAATTATGAAAGAAAATTGTGACTAAAGTTTTGAAAAATTTTATATTATTCTCACAATTGAGGAATTTGACTTTTAGGTGGATGAGATTTTGAGAAAAAAAGTATTATTTTGAACTGAAATTTTCCTTAATAAGTATGATTAAATTCAACTCTATACTGATATTTTATTGATTTATTTAATTGTTCTTCCTTCTCTGGGTCCCTAAACTTTCTTCTTAGTCTTAAAAAATTATTTAATAACAAAAATAAATGTAAAAGAAGATGATAATTGATCATTTACTTCTAAAATACTTAGCTAGTCTCTTCATTTATATAAATACATAAGTAAATGTGTGTGCATATGTGTGTGTATATATATATATATACAGAGTACTATTATATCTGTAGTTATAGATTTGCTCAATATGAAATAGAAAAACAGAAGAACACATTTTGTTAATGGCAGATTGTATCTCACAGCAGTGAATCTGACATCAGGTGATTGCTTTCTAGATTTCTGAGCAGCAAAAGTAAGTGTTCAATACAAAGTATTCATTTCTGTGAATACTTATCATGGAAAACATGAGCTAAACAATTGGAGCCCACTTGGATCTAGAATTTTCCTTAGAAATTCAAATGATAGTGACAGTAATTTCTTTGTATGTTTTTATTTCTCTCATAGGAAAATTTTATTTTATAAATTCAATGGATATAAACACATAAAATATATCCAAAAAGTTCATTACCTTGAAAATTATTCATAAAAATGGAGGCTCCTCATGCATATGGCAAATACACAATTCAACAATAATTCCAATGCTCATGTTACATGTTTTACTAAAAGACCAAAATCTTTTCATGTATCTTATTTTATTTATGTAACTAATTTTGACTTGTGGCAAGTAATAATAGCTAGGGCTGAGTCACACAGAGCCATCCATAGATATCACCATGAAATATGGCTGTTGTCTTGGCATTTGCCTTATGCTGTTGTCTCTAGTCACTATGAACTATGTATAGTACTCTTAAAATGGCTGGCCACCTTGTGGCTCACCATATGTGTGATTATAATATTTCTGACTTTGAATCGAAGGAGATGTCACACAGTTTGGCCTTTAACCTACCTCTGGAGACTTTCAGATTTAATGTCACATCGAAGAGTAACTTGTTGCATTTTAGATACTGATTCTCATGATGTAGGATGCTTACATTATTCATTACCCTTCACTTGCTCAAGACAAATACAGACTAATGATAGTGTTGGGAGGAATTCTACGGCACTCATTTCAATCTGCATTAATCTAAAACCTGGAGAGGTGGACATATTATTTCTTTCATATTGTTTTCCCACTAAGGAATTGTAATTCCAACTAAATCTCCGAAAGTGGAATCTTTGTTCCTGTATAGAGATGTAGTATTCTTTCAAGGTTTCACCTGTGATTGAAAAGAGTTCATTATCTTTGGTAGTGAGTATCATTTACTTGCCTGATGCATTCAGCTTTTTTGACTGCTTTGTGAGGTCTCTTACTCTAGAGGTTGTCTGACTTTTGACTTTTCATTTGTATACCAAGATCATCCTCTCTGAAGTGTTCCCCTTCAGTTCGGTAAGATTCATGTTTCTTTCTTGTTATGTAGTACACATTTCTTATGTATTGTCATTGTCAGTGTTTATGGCAAGTTTACCCTTACAGGTGAACTTTGTGAAGAGGACTATTCAAGTGTGTTATGTTACCTTGTTACTACATTTTACACATAAGCTTAAGCATTAGTTAAATAAATATGTGGGTCCAGATTGTTTGAGGGAATGTTTTGCTGGTTATTAACTAGCTCCAAGACATTAAAACTTTCTTAGATTAGAAATGTTTATGTGTTTTTAATACACATAACTGCAGTCTTACTGTCCTGAAATCTTTTAGCCTCCTGGAAATTCTTATTTTTATTTTAATATTCAAATAATATGGCTGGAACCTTTATTCTACTTTCTTGAGAATATCTGAGAGCTGTCATTTCTCCTTCTAAGCTCTTCCTCTGATACCTGGTTTCTGCCAATTTGTCCATCCCCACACTGAATCTCATCTGCAAGTGCTTCCCTCATAGATTTATAACGTGTTTGCATACTGATAGCTGCTCTCATCTCCTCTCACCTCTATTGACACAAATTCATGATAGCTGTGTATAGTCAAAGTATTAATTATTTGGAGGGATGGAAGTGGCTTATAGCACTGTACACTATGGGCAGCAGCTTAAAATGTCATATTAGCTACCACGCAAAAATTCATCCATCCCGTGCCAGGGGAAACCTTTTACAGGTTATGCTCCTTCTATGGCCCCAGTTTATTGTTATCTTCTGAGCCTCTGTGAAATTTTCCTTTTTTTCTAAGTTTTGGCACAAATATTCTTGATAACTCCTTGTACAAAAAAATTAGCTTGCACTGTCCTCTGCAATGAAAATTTTGACCTTTAATAATTTGCCCTGAAGAAGACAAAAAAGTCTTTAAAATGTTTTTTTAAACAAAGACTGTTTCCCCTTTTTTAAATCAAATGTGTCTGTTGTACAAATTATTACATACATTTTGTTATACATTCATTGTTACAGTTGTTTATTCAATTATTTTCAAAATATATTTCAAAATGTATTTTAAAAAAAACTAGGTGAAGATTATGGGCTGTGATCTGTTCTGAAAGATAGCACCAGAAATAAGACCCCACCCCTACCATCAAAATGCTCAGTCTACTGGTTGGCAGATGGAGAAGTGGTAAACAGAGAACTATGATGTAGTTTGACTTGAGCTATACCAAAAATAATGTGGCAGCACCAGTGGTGTTATCTGGCCTGGAAAGGAAAATGTGTATGTGCGGGAGTGGGGGATGGTGCTCACAGAAGGCTTCTAGGAGAAAAAGTTATTTGAGATATTCGGGCATGAGAGGGAGGAATAAGAGAAGGTACAAAGGAGAAATGTAGAAATAAGGAGGGATAAGAAATGCGGCAAAGTACTCTCTTAGGTGACTCTTAGGTGAGGGCTAAGTTAAAAATATACATAGAGTATTGTTAGCTCTCTTAGAGATCTATTTATTTAACATATTATCTTTGTGATTCTTTTAAGTTAATAGTTTCTTCTATTTATTTCCATGATGTCAAGATACTTTTCTCCTTTCTGAAATATAGTACTGAATTCCACGAGCTTTGTGAAAAATATGTTTTGTTGAAAAATTACTTACATGATATAATTAGTGTGCCTGAGTAGACTTTCCATCTCCATCAGACATGGTGTAGCTGTTTTTGGCACAAATATTTATTGAAAAAAAGAAAATATTCAATTGGCTGTCAGTTTTCTGTTTAAACAGAAGCAAACAAAAAGTTTGATACTTTTTCCTTCTGAATCCACCAATGATTTTGTCATTGACAAATAACCTTGGATAATTAAGATTTATTCAGGATAAAACTTCTGCAAGGTAGGAACTTCAGAGAGTTTTAGTGTATGAAATATATTTTAGACATTAAAGAGCTGAATGTGAATCAAAACCTCTGATTCTATCACATGTGCTCTTAGGCACAATAAAATAATGAAAAAACACCCAATTCTATTCCAAAAAGCTTTTAACTTGAAATTGAACACATCTATTGCAGTTTAAAGGAAAGTTTTCTAAATAAACAATAATTATGTTGTGTGTTGTATAAATAATTTATCCATGTATTTTTAAATTACTGTTACAATTTTTAGTGTCTTATTATTTTAAAGACAGCATATGTTTTCTTTGTTTGGGTGGAACCATCATTCACTAATCTTTAACGTGATTGTTTGCTGGTGTTCTCCAATTAAGCCTCATAGGTTGTGTAATTTATGAATGTTTAGATGCTAAATGAAGATTGATTGCTGTCCTGCACTTCAGTTTGAGGTATCCACAAAGGAAACATCTTTAGTATTTTTTCTGCATGACTATTTTTGAAGTTTTTATATCCCTAAATGCAGCAGTGACCTCTTTACAGCTTTTAAAATGAAAAGAAAAAATTCAAGCACTGGTTTGTAAAGTACCTAGCTGAAATGAAATTCCTCAAGAAGAGCTCATGAGATTGAGTTTTTCCATATCTCTTCACAGAATTTGCCCTCGTGGGCATGAGGTAAAAAAGAACTCAGTGGTTCATGATTAACGTCAGGAAACTATGATCCTGGCATGACAGAAACTATATCACCAAAAACAAAAAGTAAAGAAAAATGATGATTGCTTAGCAATTTACACCAGAGGATGAAAGGGAAAGGCATTTTAAATTAATGGTCCCAAAGCCTTGACGCTGCCCTGCCACATTTCATCAATCTGGTCTGAGACATATCTCCTATGAAAAGGGGACTTCATAGTCACTTAACGAATACCAAACAGTAAAGTTTTTAAATAGAGGCCCCTTTTACATTTTACATTAGAATTTTCTCTGTAATACACAAGGTTTTAGTGTAGAATTTGATTAAAATATACTCTGCTGCCTGGAAAAGCTTTTCCTTGTAAAGCTGCCTAGTTTTATTGTCAAAATGGTATTTGACTGCAATATCTTTAATTGCATTGAAGAAACTTGTAATGACAATTCATTGTCCTGAGGTTTTTATAGACCTAAAATGGTTTATCTCTGCACTCACTTCCTTAAGGACCAGAAGTTGTTTTGTAGAATTTGTATAGAACGCTGTTTGTACTGGTAAATTATGGTTTCTCTTCACACAGCATCATTTGCTCTTCTCTCCAGTCAGGATACCATCTAATTCTACAGTTTATGTAGCAAGCATCCAGCCAGATGACAATATGTAGTTGTATCAGTGTAGCAGTCATGCATTGCTATTCAGGTTTCTGAAAAAGAGTAGTGTTATGGGCAGTGTTCTGATTTAAACTTGCTCCTCATTGAACTCAGTATTGCTCCATTTTAGGTCATTTTTGAAAAAGCACAGAAAGAAGAGTTCCTAACGGGGTGGCTGCGAATCGATAATTAGAAGGAACATTCTCCATGAATGTCTTGCTTAGGAAGTATACCTAAGAATTGGGGTCTAAGAATATATAAACCATGTTTTTGGAAATTTATTTCATTTATGAATGTGTGCAGTTAACAAAGTGACCTTGTGGGATGGATTGTCTGCTTTTCACAGAAAAGTTATAAATGTTGTTAAACTCACACAAACACACACACATATATATATATGAATACGTATTTATATAATTACATAATTATAAATTTATAGTCTTAAAAAGAGAGAAAGCATTTCATTCAAACATTAGCTTAGTAGTTTTTTTCTGTAACAGAAATGTGTACAGTGCTATTATGAAGGTATGCACTCAGTAGATACAGCCACTTTTATTTTTATAATGTATTTTCATAACATCACACAGAAAAAAACCCTAGACAATTAACATGTTTAGCTTCTGAGTTACATGAATGCAGCCTAATTAGAAAGGTGCCATCTAAGACGGTCTCAAAAGCAAGGAGGAGGGAAGGACATTCCCTTTTCATGGACTAGAAGACTTAATATTATGAAGATGTTAGCACTACCCAAAGTAATCTACACTTTCAGTATAATTCCTACCAAAATCCCAATGATGTATTTTCAGGAGTACAAAAATAATGCTAAAATTCATACGGACTCTGAAAGGGGCACTGAATAGCCAAAACAATCTATAAAAAACAAAGTTGAGAGACTCATACTTCCTGATTTAAAAACATGTACAAAGGTACAGTAATCCAAACAGTGTGGTGCTGGCACAAAGCCAGATATATACACCCATGGAATAGAACAGAGAGCATGAAAGTAAGTCCTCATGTATATGGTCAAATGATTTTCAATAAAAGTGCCAAAACTTTTCAGTGAGGAAAAGGCAGTGCTTTCAACAGATGGTGCTAGGAAACATGGCTATCCAAATGCAAAAAAATGAAGTTGAATCCTTTACCTTATACCTTATACACACATCATATACACAAATTGACTTGAATGAAAAATCTAAACATATGAGTAAAAACTATGAAAGCTGCAGAAGAAAACATGGGGCAAAATGTTTATAATTGCATTTGCCTGTTATTTCTTCGCTATGACTCCAAAGATAAAGGCAACAACAGAAAAAGAATGATAAGTTGTATATCATCAAAATTAAAAACTTTTTTTTACATCATAGAATCCTGTTAGGAGATTTAAAGGACAACCTATGGAATGAGAAAAGGTATTTGTAAATCATATACCTGACAAGAGAGTAACAATATATCAAGGACTTCTACAAATTATGAACAAACAAATAAACAAAAAAGTAAAATAATAAAATGACAAAGGATTCAATACACTTTTCTCTAAAAAAGATAAATGGCCAACAAATGCATGAAAAGATGATGAACATCATTAATCAGTAGGGAAATGCAAATTAAAACCACCTTACAACTATTAATATGGCTATTACTAAAAGAAAGCTAAACAATCCCCAAGAAAACTGAATATAACAAGTGTTGGCAAGGATGTGGAGAAATTGAAACACTTGTGCACTGTTGCTGGGAATGCAAAATGGTGCAGCTGCTGTGGATAAAAAGTGTGGCAGTTCCTCAGAAAACAGAATTGTCATATGATCCAACAATTCCATTTTACTAGATATACACCCAAAATAACTGAAAGCAAGAACTTGAACAGATATTTTTACACCAATTTTCATAGCTGTGTTATTCACAATTGCCAAAAAGGTGGAAATTACCCAAATGTCTATCAACAGATGAGTAAATAAACAAAATGTGGTATATACATACAATGAAATATTTTTGATCTTACAAAGAAATTCTGATCTATAATACAACATGGGTGAACCTGGAAAACATTATGCTAAGTGAAGTAAGCTGCACACAAAATGGGAAATATTATATAATTCCATTAAGTGAGATACATAGAATAGTCAAATTCATAAAGACAGAAAGTAGGATAGTGGTTTACCAGGAGTCAGGAGGAAAGATGGTGAGGAGTTATTGTTTTATGCGTACAGAGTTTCAATTGGGAATGCTGAAAATTTCTAGAGATAAACAGTGGTGATGATTGTGCAACAATGTGAATGTACTCAGTGCCACTGAATTGTAAACTTAACAACAGTTCAATGGTGAAGTTGATGTTGCATATATTTTACAACAAAACAAAAAGAAGAAAACTCATGTGAAACTACATGCCTGGTATTCATATAACCAGTGTTGTGAGCATTCACCTTTGCTTTCTGTACTACTGTGGGAGCAAAACAGGCTCTTAGAAGCTCACATGAAATTTGAAGAGAGCAGAGCTCCACAGCTGCAAGGAAATCTTGCATACAGCAGAAACACTTATATAAAACTTCTTAAAGAATCTACCCCTATGATTTCCCTAAGTATATATTGTAGTTCAGAGAGAAATTTTGGGCAAAATTTTACTGTTGAAGAAAATTTATTTTATAGGGTATGAGGGTTTATAACATATAAGGTGCCAATACTTGAAAAGAATATTGTTTTAATAACCCAGGAAATAAGTTAAACATTTGAACTCTAAATTATTAAAGGGTAGAAACAATAAAACTAATAAAGATAATTTTCTTGGTAAAACAATATCTTCATTCTACCTCTACCCCATCATGGTGTCTTCACAAATTTCACCTTGACTTAGTACCTTCTTTCCTTACAAAATAACTTTTTTCCTGCATTATAATGGAGTGAAATCATGTGTTCAGAGGACTTGCAGAGAGAATAGGTTAAAGAGATTCTCTCTTTTGTTTCTCTCTTTGTTTTGGAAGCTGGAATCAATGGAATTTCTCAACCCTGTTATTTTAAAATAGCCCTGCATGAATCTTTGTAAGTCCATGCATAGAGTGGATATAGGGCTAGGAGCTATTTTTTTGCTGTTAGAAAGTTGAATCTTCATCCATAAGAAGTTTAACCTTGAAAGGGTGACAATCAGTGATGAGGAGCCTTATGTGAGGATTGCCATTTTTCCATTTACGTTTGGCTATCACAAATACGTCTGAGCTATAAAGAGATGAGAAACTTGAAAACAGATGGCCCATCTGTTTCTGTCTGTATGAATTGTGCAGCATTTGAAAGAAATGCCAATCATGTAAATTGAATTCTAAGAGCACTCTACAATTCCCTAAGTTTGTCCTTACAAGCCATTGTGAATCACTGCTGTATCTTTTTCTTATTGCAGTGAATTGAGAGTATTTGCTACTTGTAAAGATTATTTTGCTATCTAATAGCATATCATTTATCTTTAAGCAACACTAAGCAAACAAGGATTAAGATGACAATCAATCAGAATCATTTCACCTTTCTCAAATGTCTTTAAAAAGTGCATAATCCTGAATGACAAACAACTATGAAGTAGTAAATACGGGTGATTAAGAGGAAAAATTTTTGCAAGCAAAACGTCCTAAGTTTAAATCACCTCAATTAAGTAAAATTCTTTTAATATCTGTGTTATCTTAAGTGGGAATTGTCAAATTCTATTATATATCCAATTCATAAGTCAGTTCCAGAGAAAAGATAGAAGCTTTCATAATTTTTTTGCATTGACTAAACCATGCAGTAGCCCACATCTTTCCAGCATGTTTTGAAGGAATTCTTTATTAATATTATCATATAATAACTAGAATTATATGTGTGTACAGATATTATAATACTTTCCTAAACAATATAGTGTTATGTATAATTTTGTTGCATATACTTCTTAAGTAATATTAATGTATGTGCAATAAAACCAGCTTTTTGGTGAGGCGTGGAAAGAGCGGATGTAATAATGGACAGAATGATTGTAACATTAATCTATAACTATTGCAACTAATCATAACTGTACATCTGAACCGCAAGAGTAGCCTGGGCCTCACTTCTTGAAATTGGTTTGGTACGTTTGAACTGATGCCAAGTATGACCTGTAGTTTTAAAAGAACTCCTGAAAATTCTCAGTGCTCTTCCTCCAGTTAATATTTATTGATATAGAAGAGTGACGGCTCAGCCTTTATGTATTAGATAATTGCACTCTAACATATGTGTTATTGTTGTAACCTATTTGTAGAATAAATAAGAGAAGATGAGTTATTTATTTTCCTTGCTGTCCTTCTAAACTCATACTAAGGTGCTAGTCTTTTCCTGTCTGTATGTGAAGTTGAGGGTAGTCTCCATGACTTTTAGAGTCATTTACAAATAATAAAAGTCATCTAGACACACACATACATACACACACACACAAACACACACAATACATATACAGAGAGAGATTAAAAGAACATTCTCAGTTCAATTATTAATATTTCAAGACAAGTGTAATGTTGCAAGTAAGTCTGGGCCTCCCTTTGCTCCACCATAGGTGTACTGATTCCATTGCAGCTTGTTGCACTTCAGAGAAGCCTGACACTTACAGGATCTAGAATTCTGGACTTTTTTATTTTTTCAAGTGTAATACACCAGTCCACTGTGACCCCCAAACTCTGGGAAACACCAGGCTTTTAAATGGTCACTTTGGAGTCCCTTTAATTTTACTTACATATGCCTTACAGAGTTAAATAGAAACCTTTCAGTTTTTGATAGTATAAAAGGAAAGATGAAGGAGATGATGCACATTGCTATGAAGAACTATCTAAGACTGGGTAATTTATGGAGAAAAGAGGTTTAATTGACTCACAGTTCCACAGGCTGTACAGCTGTCATGGCTGGGGGACCCTCAGGAGACTTTCATTGCAGAAAGGTGAAGGGGAAGCAAGAACATCTTCACATGCTGGCAGGAGTGAGAGAGCAAAGGGGGAAGTGCTACACACTTGTAAACAACCAGATCTGGTGAGAACTCACTCACTATTATGAGGGGGAAATCCACCCCCATGATCCAATCATGTCCTACCAGATCCTTCCCCCAACACTGGGAATTACACTTCAATGTGAGATTTGGGTGGGGACACAGAGCCAAACCACACCAATGGACAAGGGAAAGACCACTTCATGTTAATGTCTCAGGTTGATGAAATAAGCAGAAATTTAAGAAAATGATTTAAATTGCAAAGGTAACCAATAGTATTACTAATAAAACAATAGTAAAACACCGTGGGGAGGCAGCCTAGAGCAGCTGATGAATAACAAAGGAATACATTCTTATCTTTCAGGGTAGGAAGTCATGAATGATGACTAGAATTGAAAAAGCAAAAAAAAAAAAAAAAAATCATCTGTAAAGATGAGAGTATAATTAGGAACTTTAACACGAGAAAATTTACTGTTTTTCAACCATCCTCATCCAAAATTGTTCCTGGAGCCAGAGAAGGGTGTGAAAGAGTACTGTAGGCCTTTGCTACCAGTAACTTCATTAGAGTTAATGGAAATATTTAGTCTACAGCCATACCACCCCAAATACACCTTCATCTGATCTTGGAAGCTAAGCAGGGTCTTTGGCTTGGTTGGTAATTTAACTGGACACTGCCTGGGAATACAGGACACTTTTTTATAAAAGGAAACATTTAAAAAATAATAGTGTGACTATATTCTAACCTTTCAAAAAAATTCATCGAGAGTCTTCTAGATATTCTTAAAATTTAATAACAAAAATTAAGTCAAAGTTAACCGAATTTTTCAAGAACTAATTACAAAAATGGTGTTAGAAATTTATCATGTTAATGATATTTAATAAGGCAATATTAAGTTGTTACGGACCTTATGTTGAAATTTACTAATACTATTGTCCTTTTTTAAGCGATAACTTTTGTCAAAGTGGCAAGGAGGTTTCGGATGGGCAGAAATTAGTGCACATGTTGTACCTTCCCTGATACAGAAAACCCTGATTCATCATCTTTTTCTGATTGTATCATTTTTGCTCTTGTCACTAATTTGTATTCTTTTTTCCTTCCTGTGAATGCTTTCCAAATAGCATTCTCAACACTTTACTCTCTTACTATCCTGATGGATCCATCCACGTTCCTAGGCTTAAACATTTTAATTTGTTGTGGTTTCATGTCTTTCTTTGCCTACGAGATTGTGTTGAGACTGATATGGTGAGTGCCTTGAACACTGCCTGAAACTGATTGTCTAGAATGAATAAAATGAGCTAGACAATGAATGAATGAATAAATCAATGCAGTTATGGAAGAATAAGGTGCATACATTGCTTTCAAATTGTAAGGAGACTTTTCAAATAGGAAATGTCACACCAAAATATTTAATTACAGCATTAAGACTGGACTGATGAGAACTAAACTGCCTCCTTATCAAGAGTTATAAAAAGAAGTACTGTGCTACCTCAGGTAGTTCACAATATACTGTGTACATCCTTAATCCATATTACATAGGTTAGATTTATTTTTGAATATATATAATTTTTCTTGGACACATATCTTTTCTACATATATGTTTATTATTAAATGCATATTTTATATGTTTACAATTACAGTCTTACATACACTGTTTATATTAACTCTTTATCAGATCAAGTAATTACTTTCTCTCTGTCAACTGAAAATTGGGTTTTTGTTAAAGCAGCTAATGTTTCTCTAATTTCCTTTATCCAGGTTAGAAAGTGTCTTTCTCTTGGTTTTACAGATCAAAGAACCTATAACCTCATCAAAATAAAGCATATTTGCTACTAATTACATTTAGTATATAGTGATATTAAATTAATTTTCCATGAAGACTCTATTACTGAGGCTTCATTTAGTTAATAATAATAAAGATTCTGGGAGTCTTAGTCACTCTCTTGTTGTTATAGCAGTGCATAGCTTTTAAAGTGAATGACTTGATGTTCAATTGCGTTTTATAAAACATCAAGGTGCATTTACTTTGCCTTGTATAAGAAACTGATGAGTATGTGAGATGAGGTTAATGCAATGGGTAAAATAAATCAATTCCATGTTACAACTAATAGCCTTAATAGTTTAGCAAACCACATAAAAGTTTGCTTTTAAATGGACACTTAGGCTAATCTGACAGCATGCTTGCCATTAGGCAACAATTACTGTCATTAGAATGATGACATTTTTTTCTTCCATCCCCACTCAATTCTAGAAAAACAAGAGGGAGGAAGAAAGGAGGACAAACTGTTTACTTCTAACATTAAGTTGTGGTGCCTGTGAGTCAAACTAATTATGCTTTTGTAGCTGAAACAACCAATAAATTTTCACAGCTGGCACTTTGCACCTGAAACACTTTGCATTTATTAGCTAAAATTATTTGCTATATACATGATTGCTTAGAGAGAGGAGATTTTTTTCTAAAGCTGTATTTTATATCACACTGGTAGTCATTTTCTTCCAATTTTTGAAACAAGATATAAACCTTCTATATAAATTGCATAAATATTAGGGGTTTAAAAATTGTTTAGCTTAGTATTGTAATATAAAATATAATAGAATTATTTCCAAAAATGAGAATCTTGACTGGCAAATACATCTGAATACAGTTATAAAACCTGAAGAGCTAACACTCAACTGGTCTCTTCCTCCTTTGCTCCTTTTCTCTTTCCCTTCATTTCCCTTTTCTCCTTCCCTTCATTTCCCTTTTCTCCTTCCTTTCCTTCCTTTTTTACTTCTCCATCCACCTTTCTTCCCCAAAGCAGTAATGGTGCAAAGTCTATGCTGTTTTCAATGACAGTAGACATTTAAGTGACATTATTGTATAATAATTGTATTTTATTTTATTTTGTTTTAAGTTATGGGATACATGTGCAGGATGTGCAGGCTTGTTACATAGGTAAACATGTGCCATGGTGGTTTGCTGCACCCATCAACCCATCACCTAGGTATTAAAGCCCCACATGCATTAGCTATTTATTCTGATGCCCCCCCACCCCCACAACCCTCTACACTGTTGTATAATAATTTTATCTATGCCTCTGGATCAAATGACACAGAAAAATAAAAACTTTATATTCCAAACATTTTATAATAAGTAAACCAGATATTCTAAGATTTCCTTTTGTAATTTTGCAGGTCTAATATTAATTTTTCTTTGCAAAATCAAAGCAGATTTTACTGATATAAATTAAATATTTTATTTCTTACCTATGTCATTAAGAAAATTGTACAGAATGTACAGGGTTGGGAAACTGTAGCCCATGAAAGAAATCTTGCCCACTGCCTGTTTCTGTAAATAAAGTTCTATTGGAACACAGCTGGAAACCATCATTCTCAGCAAACTATCGCAAGGACAAAAAAACCAAACACCGCATGTTCTCACTCTTAGGTGGGAATTGAACAGTGAGAACACAAGGACACAGGAAGGTGAACATCATACACCGGGGACTGTTGTGGGGTTGGGGGAGGGGGGATGGATAGCATTAGGAGGTATACCTAACGCTAAATGACAAGTTAATGGGTGCAGCACACCAACATGGCACATGTATACATATGTAACAAACCTGCATGTTGTGCACATGTACCCTAAAACTTAAAGTATAATAATAATAAAATTTAAGAAAAGAACAAAAAATAAATAAAATAAAGAATAAAAAAATTAAAAAAAAAACAGCCTTGCCTATTATTTCTTTACTTATTGCTAGGCTGCTTTCACACTTCAAGCAATGGCAGAATTGAGTAGTTGCAACAGCTAGCAGATGGCCTTAAAAGCCTAACCTATTTACTCTATAGCTCTTTCAGCAAAGATTTGCCAAATGCTGCACCAGAGTGTTCACTTAGCTTGATATTTTGACCTTTTGGTCAATGACTGAAGTTTCATATAGCATTGGTTTGAAGGTCATTGCTGCATACTATATAAGTCATCATATGGACATTTATTCCTTCATCCAGCCATATCAAATGTTTCTTTTGCCAGGCGATAAGAAGACAAAACTCAATAAGACAGTTTTTGACAATAAAGGAATGTATAAATATATATTATCATGTACAAAACTCTGAGATATATTCTGTCATTCTTCTACAGTTTGTATATATATTCTGTCACTCTTCTACAGTTTGTAAGGAGTACTGTGGAAGTCATACTTGTTCCATTCACCCTTCCAATTCTCCAAAATAATTATCTGCAGAATAAAGCAGTAGCCTTTAACTTCTGAAATTACAGTTCTGCAAAATGTTAAGATATGGAGATAAATTTCATAGCTAATGGGACACATAACTGTAACCTAAGATAAAAATTGTATTCTTTTTAGTGGCATAATTTTTCTGATTTGTGCCTGCCTTATCCACCTATATTCTACTCACACATGAAGATACATAATTTTTACAATATTACCCTTTTATTATTATTTAAACAGAAAATGCATTGCACCAGAATTTCCTTCTAGCAGAATGTGCATTCACTCTGTGAGGACATTCTCAGTGTTCTTTGGGGGAAATAGATACTCTAGGGACCTGGAGTGGAAGAGATTAAGTAGGACTCCATTTACTGTCTCATTTGGTTTATCTTTTACCCCTTTTCCAGTTTACCAGAGCTGTAGATCTAGAGTTGCAGGTTTTTCTAAAGGAGATCAAATTTGACATAGTGATATATTGAGAAATAAAAACAAGATAAGGAAACAGTATTTCCTTATCCCAGTTCCTCCAGAAGTATTTAGTTGTAAAGTCTTTATTGAGAAGCCATTACATGTCCAGCACTTTGCTAAGAGATGACATTGAGCTCAAAGCTTCACTAAAAATGGAATTTGAATTGTGTATTTTTTCTCCATCTTTCAATTACTTATATATCACAAATGTGCTCCAATCTACTTATACTGTCTCATTTCTCACCAGCTTAAAATGTCTACTCTTTTAAACTGTTTCCAATTTCTCCAGGCAGTTTTTATTGTTCTAACCTGTCTTAAAGTAGCCTATTATTTATCTCTTGGTAGTAATACCCAATTTATTTTATTATAAATCATGTATTTATATGTCAGACTGTCTTCCTAAATGGCCAGCTTTCCAAGGTTAGGAAGCTGTATTTTATTCAGTCTTTTTCCCTGCCAGGTTCCAACATAATGTGTCCTAGGTGTACCTAGCATAGCCTGTGTACTTAATGAAGATTAGTGTAGGATTGTGATAGAAAAAAAGTCCCCTGTTAATTATCAGTTTTTCATAAACACACATTTAATCACAAAATACAACATTCTTTTGAAAAATGGAAGAAAGTGTTGATATAAGAGGTACTTTCAGATTGAAATTTTTATCATCTTTGAAACTGTCATTTAAAAAAATATAGTTAGGAGATAATCTCTACACTATTTGAAGATTGCTGAGTCTGACAAAAAAACCCAGAACTCCAAGGGTTCTATAATTCTTCTCACTAGTAGTATACCTGCCTTTAAGTCAAAAATAGAAGATGTGTTTGGAAAAAGAAGGAAAGGAGAAATACAGGAGTACATATAGCGTTATGAGTGACAGACTTGCAGATTGAATTTCTACAAACTTCTTTGTTAACAAGGCCTTAGTATGGGATTCTGCCCTCTGATACTATTCTTATTTCATGATTTCTAAGAGGTAAATATCCATATTTTCCAAAGACAGTGAATGACACATAGATATCCTGCAGTAAGAGATTGCTAATGCAAGTTATTGACTGAATATTGAATTAACTATTGGTATTTTAATGTTCTTCTTTTTAAGAAAATTCTGCCACTCTCTACTCCCACTCAAGGGTGTTTTTTTTTTTTTGCATGATGCCAAGTTTTACATATTCATTAAAATAATGTGCAATCTTTTTTCTTACATATTGTAATCCATTATGTACCTTAAGTGATATAAAGCTATTGTCTCTGGGGAGAAAACTTGTATCCCTGTGAATAAGGTTTAGTTTATTATAGAAAACACAAAGCTGCTTACTTCAGAGCTTGTAAGATATAGAATAATAGGTACCAAAAGCCACAAGAAGAATGTTCAGGGAAAACAGGCCAATCCTGGTATGTTTTCTGTAAGTCTCTCTCTCTCTTTTTAAATCTGAAGTGTGATGTGTTTTGATCAAAGATGAACATGTATCAATAAAACCTGGAAACATACTTAACTGTGCTTTTTAATTTTCTAGCTAGCAATGTTCTCTTCTAGAACACTTCCAAGTATAATCTTTTTTTTTAAGGCCGTTGACTCAAAGTTGCAAGACATAGATATGCCATTAGCAAGAGATTGAAAAGTGAATTATTTTTGTACACACTTTTATGCTACAGTGACCTATGTTTTGATCTTGGGAGAAAAGGTGTATTTTATTGAGTATGTATGAGACCATGATAAAGCTCAGTGTTAAACTTAATAGTCAGTGGTTTCTTTTTGTGTCTAGCATTTTGCTTATTAGAGGAAAAGAAACAGGAATATAATGTGTATAGCTGTTTGTGTATTAAATGATCTTGTTGAACAAGAATTCGTAAGATGCCATCATCCCATTGACACAACTTTTTTTAAATTCCTTATGGCTCTTTTTCCTGTTCTTATGAGAAAATAGTGAGATGTTCATTACTTTTCTGGACTACCATAGAAAGTACAAAGCCCTGAGTTTATTTGAAGTCTCACACTTAGTACAATTCTGAAGTTTCAGTGTCTAATTTCTGACAATAATCCAAAGTCATATGATAAAGGTTGCATAGTCATTCCTCCTATAGGGGATATATAGGGATTCCCGAAGTGGCAGAAGTCACCTTCTCCCTGACTGCCAACTGCAGATAGTGAAGAAAAGTGTTCAAGACAGTTTCTTAGTGAAACTCTCTGGGCCTCATGAAAATATGAAAAATAGTAAACACAAATATGTAAATACATATATATGAAAATATATCAGATATAAATATAAAATCTTTAGAGATATTTAAAATACTCAAGTTGGACAACATGTTGACTACAGTTGACAATATATTGTGTTATTGAAAGATGTTAAGAAAGTGGATGTAAAGCATTTTTACAACATAAATGATAATTATGTGAGGTAAAGCACATATCAGTTAGATTTAGTCATTCCACTAATGTACATATACTTTAAAACATCATGTGGTACATGATAAATATATATAATTTTATCTGGCCCTTAGAAAAATAATTTTAAAAAATCAATATTGATAGTTTATCTCATGTTATAGTCTGTTTGAAATCTGAAGTTAAATCATATTTACTATGAACAAAAGGTTTAAAAATTAAAATTCAAGCTGATTCTTTAAATTTTAAAATTTTTTTTAATTTTTATGGGTATGTAGTAGGTGTACATATTTATAGGGTACATGAGATATTTTCATACAGGCATACAGTATGTAATAATCACAGCAGGGTAAATTGGGTATCCATCACCTCAAATATTTACCATTTCTTTGTTATAAACATTCCACTTATACTTTGTTATTACAAAATGTATAATAAATTATTGTTGACTGCAGTCACCCTGTTGTGTAAGCAAGTACTGGATCTTTTTCTTTCTTTCTAACAATATTTCTGTACCCATTAACCATTTCCACCCCCTGACTTTTCCCAGCTTCTTGTAACCATCACTCTACTCTCTACCTCCAGCAGTTCTATTGTTTTAATTTTTAGCTCCCCAAAATAAGTGAGAATATGTGAAATTTGTCTTTCCATGCCTGGCTTATTTCACTTAAAATAATGTCTTCCAGTTCTATCCATTTCGTTGCAGATGACAGAATGGCATTTTTTTATAGCTGAATAGTACTCCATTGGGCATATGTACCACATTTTTCTTATCCATTCAGTCTGTGGATGGACACTTAGATTGCCTGTAAACTTTAGCTGTTGTGAATAGTGCTGCAATAAACATGGGAGGGCAGATGTCTCTTCAATATACTGATTTCCTTTCTTTTGGGTATATTCCTAGCTATGGGATTGCTAGACCATATGACCATTCTATTTTTAGTTTTTTGAGGAACCTTCATTCCATTCTTCATAGTGATGTTACTAAGTTACATTTTCACCAACAGTGTACTAGGGTTCCCTTTTTCGCACATCCTCACCAATATTTGATATTGCTTGTCTTTTAGGAAAAAAAAGTGATTTTAACAAGGATGAGAAAGTGTCTCATTGTTGTTTTGATTTGCATATCTCTCATGATCCTTGACACTGAGATATACCTGTTTGCCATTTGTATGTCTGCTTTTGAGAAATCTGTATTGAGATCATTGCCCATTCTTAATCAGATTACGAAATTTTTTCTCATTGAGTTGTTTGAACTCCTTATATATTCTGGTTATTAAGCCTTTGTTGGATGGGTAGTTTGCAAGTTATTCTCCCAATCTGTGGGTTGTCTCTTCATTTTGTTGATTGTTTCCTTTGCTCTGCAGAAGCTTTTTAATTTGATGTGATTGCACTTGTCCATTTTTGCTTTGGTTGCATACAAAGTTGAGTAATACCCCCAAAGTGCATGCAACCAAATCCAATGTCCTGCAGAATTTTGCCCAATGTTTCCTTTTAGTAGTTTAATAGTTTTGGATCTCAGATTTAGGTTTTTAACCCATTTTGATTTGATTTTTGTATATGGTGAGAGATAGGGGTTCATTCTTCTGCATATGCATATCCAGTTTTCCCAGTGCCATTTATTGAAGAGACTGTCCTTTCTCCAGTGTATGTTCTTGGTACCTTTGTTGAAAATGAGTTCACTGTGGATGTATAGGTTTATTTTTGGATTCTCTATTCTGTTCCATTGGTCTGTAGCATAATTTGAAGTCAAGTATTAGTTCTGTAGTATATTTTGAAGTCAGGTAATGTAATTCTTCCGTTTTTGTTCTTATTGCTCAGAATGGCTTTGGATATTCTGTTTTTTATGGTCCTATAACAATTTTAGGATTATTTTTTCTATTTCTGTGAAGAATGTCCATTGGTATTTTGATAGGGATTGAATTGAATTTGTAGATTTCTTTGGTTAGTATTGATATTTTTAACAATATTGTTTCTTCCCATTTATAAAGATGGAATATTTTTCCATTTTTTGTGTCCTCTTCAATTTCTTGCATCAATGTTTTAAATTTTCAATGTAGAGATTTTTTTGGTTAATTCCCAGATACTTGATTTTATTTGTACTTATTGTCAATGAGATTATTTTTACATTTCTTTTTCAGACTGTTCATCGCTGGCATATGGAAATGCTACTGGTTTTTGTATGTTGATTTTGTATCCTGCAACTCTACTGAATTTATTAGTTTTAATTTTTTTGGTGAACTCTTTCAGTTTTTCCAAATATAAGATTATGTCATCTGCAAACAGGGATACATAATTTGAATTCTTCCTTTCCAGTATGGATGCTCTTGATTTCTTTCTCTTGTCTGATTGCTCTAGCTAGGGCTTCCAGTACTATATTAAATAACAGGGATAAAAATGGGCATCTGTTTCAGGTTTCATATATTAGAGGAAAAGCTTTCAGGTTTTTCCCATTCACTATGATACTACCAGTGGGTCTGTGGTACATGGCTTTCATTGTGTGTGGTATGTTCCTTCTATATGCAGGCTTTGATGGTTTTTATCATGAAGAGATGTTAAAGTTTATCAAATGGTTTTTAAGCATCAATTGAAATGATCATATGGTTTTTGTACTTCATTCTGTTGATACGATGTATCACATTGATTGATTTGTGTATGTTGAACCATTCTTACATTACTGAGATAGATCTCACTTGGTCCTGATGAAGGACCTTTTTAATGTGTTATTGAATTTGGTTTGCTAGTATTTTGTAGAGGATTTTTGCATCAATGTTGATCAGGGATATTGGCCCATAAATTCTTTTTTTTGATGAGTCTCTGTCTCTGCCTCGTTTTGGTATCAGGGTAATACTGGCCTTGTAGAATGAGTTTGGAAGTATTCCTTCATCCTCTATTTTTTTTTTTTGAATAGTTTGGGTAGCATTGGTATTAGTTCTTTTTTAAATGTTTGATAAAATTTTACAATGAAGCCATCAGATCCTGAGTTTTTCTTTGATGGTAGACTTTTTATTATAGCCTCTATTTCACTACTTGTTATTAGTCTGCTCAAGTTTTGAATTTCTTCATGGTTCACTCTTTGTAGGTTGTAATGTCTAGGAATTTATCCATTTCTTCTAGCTTACTCAATTTATTATCATAGAGTTGCTCATGGTAGTCTCTAATGAGCCTTTGAATTTTTGCAATATCCATAGTAATGTCTCTATTTTATCTCTGATTTTCTTCGTTTGGGTCTCCTCTCCTTTTTATTAGTCTTGCTGGAGTTTTGGCAATTGTGTTTTTCTTTTCAATAAACTAACTTTTTATTCTGTTGTTTTCTTTTTTCATTTCAATTTCATTTATTTCTGATTTGATCTTTATTTTCTTTTCCTTCTACTAACTTTGGATTTGGTTTGCTCCTGCTTTTCTAGTTCTTTAAGATGCATCATTAGGTTGTGTATTTAAAGTTTTTTCTTTTTTTAATGTTTGCCCTCATTACTGCAAACTTTCCTCCTAATGCTGCTTTCTCTGTACTCCATAGATTTTGTGTGTTGTGTTTTGATTTTCATTTGTTTCAAGACATTTTAAAACTTTCTTTTTAATTTCTTCGTTGACTCAGTTGTCATTCAGGAACATATTGTTTAATTTTCATGTGTTTGTGTAATTTTCAAAGTTTCTCTTGTCATTGATTTCTAGTTTTATTCCATTGTGGCCAGAGAAGACACTTGATATAATCTTAATATTTTTAAATGTTAAAGCCTTTTTTTGTTGCTTAAAGTATGGCATATCTTTGAGGATGTTTCTTGTGCTGAAGAGACTAATGTGGATTCTGTAGCCATTGAGTTAAGTGTTCTGTAAATTAGGTCTATTTTTATATACTGAACATTAAGTCTGAGTTTTCTTTGTTGATTTTCTGCCTGGAAAATCTATCCAATGCTGAAAGTGAGGTGTTGGTCTTCGTCTATTATTGTACTGCGGTTTATCTCTCTCTTTAGCGCTAATAATATTTGCTTTATATATCTGAGTGCTCCAGTTTTGGGTGAATATACATTTTCAATTGTTATATCCCCTTGCTGAATTGACACCTTTATTATTTCTTTGTCTCTTCTTACAGTTTCTGTCTTGAAATCTATTTTTTTCTAATATGTCTACTACTGCTCTCTTTTTGGTTTCCATTGACATGGAATATCTTTTTCCCTCCCTTTATTTTCAGTCTATGTGTGTCTTTCTAGGTGAAGTGTGTTTCTTCTAGGCAACAGACCATTTGCTCTTTTTTTTAATTTATTCGTCTACTCTGTGTCATTTAATTGGAAAACTTAGTCTATTTATATTCAATATTAAGTAAAGATTTACTACTGCCATTTTGTTGTCTGTTTTCTGGTTGTTTTGTGATTCATTCCCTCCCTCCCTCCCTCCTTCTCTCCCTCCCTGCCTCCATTCCTCCCTCCCTCCCTCCTTCCTTCCTTCTTTCCTTCTTTCCTTCCTTTCTTCCTTCCCATCTTTCTTTTTGTGAAGGTTATTTTCTATGGTGGTATTTTTAATTTCTTGATATATATGTTTGTGTATCCATTGTGGGTTTTAAATTTGAAGTTACCATGAGACTTGCAAGTAACATCTTATATTCCATTATTTCATACTATTGACAACACTGATTGCAAAAACAAACAAAAAACCAAACATGCAAGAGAAAGCTAGTAAAACTTTACACTTTAATTTCATCCTCTGCTTTTAAACATTTATTGGTTCTATTTATATTATGTGTATGTCTTGAAAAGTTATTGTAGTTATTATTTTTGATCAGTTCATTTTTTAGTCTTTCTACTCAATATATGAGTAATTTATACACCACAAATACAATGTTGTACAAAACACCCATGTTTTTCTTTGTATTTAATATCATCAGTAAGTTTTGTAACTTCAGATGATTTCTTTTTGCTCACTAAGTCCCTTTTCCTTCTGATTGAAGTACTCTCTTTAGCATTTCTTGTAGGACATGTCTGTGATGATGAAATCCCTCAGCTTTTGTTTTTCTGGGAAAGTCTTTATTTCTCTTTCATGTTTGAAGGACAATTCACTGGATATACTATAGATAAAGGTTTTTTTCCCCTTTGGCACTTTAAACATGTTATGCTACTCTCTCCTGGCCTGTAAGACTTCCACAGAAAAGCCTGCTGACAGATGTATTGGAGCTCCTTTTTATGTTATTTGCTTTTTCCTGTCTTTCTTTTTTCTTTTTCTTTTTTTTTTTTTTGCTGTTTTTAGAATTCTTTCTTTATTCTTGAACTTTGAGAGTTTGATTATTAAGTATCTTGAGATAGTCTTCTTTAGTTGTATCTGCTTCGTGTTCTATAACCTTCTTGTACTTTTGAATATTGATATGTTTCTCTATGTTTGGAAAGTTCTCTGTCAATATCCTTTTGAATGAAAGCTTTCTATCCCAAACTCTCTCTCTACATCCTCTTTAAGGCCAATAACTCTTAAGTTTGCCCTTTTGAGGGTATTTTATAGATTTTGTAGGTGTGCTTCATTCTTTTCTATTCTTTTTTTTTCTTCTTTTTCCTCTTACTCTGTATTTTAAATACCCTGTCTTTCAGCTCACTAATTTTTTCATCTGCTTGATCACTTGTGTTGTTGAGAAACTCCTATGCATTCTTTAGTATATAAGTTGGATTTTTCAGCTGCAGAATTTCTGCTTGATTCTTTTTTTTTATTATTATACTTTAAGTTTTAGGGTACATGTGCACAATGTGCAGGTTAGTTACATATGTATACATGCTTGATTCTTTTAGGTTATTTTAATCTCTTTATTACAATTATCTGGTAGCATTTGAATTCCTTCTCTGCATTATGTTGAATTTTGTTGAGCTTCTTCAGAAAAGCTATTTTGAATTCTCTGTCTGAAAGATCACATATCTCTGTCAGTCATGGTTTGGTCACTGGTGCCTTATTTAGTTTGATTTTTGAGTTCATGTGTTCCTGGATGGTCTTGATACTTGTGGATTGTTGGTGTTTGGGCATTGAGGAGTTAGATATTCATCGTAGTCTTCACAGTCTTGGCTGGTTTGTATCTGTCCTTCTTAGGAAGGTTTTCCAAATACTCAAAGGGAATTAATTGTTGTGATCTAAGTCTTTGTTCACTGCAGCCATATCTGCAATAGGAGGCACTCCAAGACCAGTCATGTTGTGACTCTTGCAGACTCTTAGAGTTAACCATCTTTGTTTTCTTGGATAAGATCAGGAAGAATTGTCTGGATTTCCAGGCAGAGACTTTTGTTTATTTCCCTTACTTTCCTTCAAACAGAGTCTCTCTCTTCATGCTGACCTCCATGAAGCTGGGGAAGGGGTGACACAAGCACCGCCATGGCCCTCACCATTGGGACTGTGATAGGTCATACCTGAAGACAGTTCAGCACTGGGTTTCACCTAAAGCCCACAGTGACCACTGCCTTGCTACTGCTGATGTTCATTCAAGGCCCAAGTGCTGTACAATTTACAGCTGCATATTCCAGCCAGCCTATTGTCCTTCCCTTCAGAGCAGTGAGCTTCTCCCAAGCCCAAGCAGGCCTATAAATGCCATCTGGAATCCAAGGCCTGGAATGTGGAAACTTAGGAATCTACTTGGCGCTCTGTTCTGCAAGTGAGCTGACACCCAAACGCTAAGACAAAGTGCTTGTCACTCTTCCCTCTTCTTTCCTCAAACAGGAGTCTCTTCTCATAGCCACCACAGTAGGAATGTGCTGTGTCACACTTGAAGCCAGCATGGTGCTGGGTCTTACCCAAGGTTCACAGCGCATACTGCCTGCCTACCTCTGACGTTTATTCAAGGCCCAGGGGCTCTTGGTCAGAAGATGATAAATCCTGCCAGGAGTGAGTACTTCCCTTCAAGGCAGTGTGCTCCATTCTGGCCCATGGTGTGTCCAGAAATGTCTGGGAGCTAGGCTCCAAAATGGGGGCTTAGGACTCTACCTGATGCTCTGTTCTACTGTGGTTGAGCTATTATCTAAGTTCCAAGACAAAGTCTTCTTGCTCTCCCCTCTCCTCTCCTCAGGTGGAAGGAAGGAATCTCTCTCTGAGCTGTGAGCTACACCGCCTGGGGTTGAGGAAAGAATAACACAGCACTCCCTTGACTGCCCTAGCTGGTCTCTCACTGGGTTGCATGTACTCCAAGTCCACTGGCTCTGAATCCAGCATAGCACCAGGACTGCAGTCCTAGTGGCCTAGACTACCTTCAGGTTTATTTAGAATGCCAGAGAACTTTAGCCCACAGTGGTGGGACTAGCCAAAATTTAGATTCTGACTGCTAGGGTGGATGATTCCCCTCTGGCTAGGCTGGTCTAAATGCTTCCTCCATGGACACCACCTGAATTCTGCCCTCTATTGCTTTCCTTGTGATAGGGTTGCACTGAACTCTAATGCAAAGTCCCAAGATCACTGTGCTCTCCTCCCGCAAGCATATACAGATTATCTCTCTGGGCCAAGAGGCTCCTGCTGGGGGATCAGGGAGTGGTGGTGTAGATAATGCAAGACTGTCTTTCATACCCTCTTTAGTGCCTCTTTCCTTGATATGATGTTAAAACTAGGTACTCTGCTGACCTCATTTTTTATTCTTATAAAGGAGCTTTCTTATGTGGATAGTTATTCAATTTGTTTTTTATTCTCGGGAGGATGATCACTGGAGGGTTCTATTTGGCTGTCTTGCTCTGCCTTCTTTCAAGCTGATTCTTTCTCTCATGTCTGCTATCTGTGACTTGGGGGCTCCTTTGTGAGGCCTCTAGCTGCAACTCCCATACCAGGCTGGGTGTTTTCCCTGGCTGCCCATCCATACCAGCCAGCCGTCTTCTATACTCTATTGAATGCAGGCTCTGGCTGTAAAGTCGCCTAGCATCTTTAATAATATTCTCTTGGTCAGCACTTTAATAGTCTGAGGTTGAGTTTCTTTCTTGTAGAGTTTACCTTTGGACCACAAGAGACCCACAGGCATCCTTAGTTATAATATCTTTCACTGTATTTGTTTTCTCAGGCTGCCATAACAAACTACCATAAACTGAATGGCTTAACCAACAGAAATTTATTTTCTCAATGCTTCTTGAAACTAGAAATCCATGATTAGGGCATTGGAAGTTTTACTTTTAATGGGGCCTCTCTCTTTGGCATGCAGATGGCTGCCTTCTTACTGTGTCCTCACATAGTTGTCCCCAGGTCTGTATTGTCTGTGTCCTAATCTTTCCTTTTTATAAGGACACCAGTCAGATTAGATTAGAGCCCACCCATGAGACCTTATTTTACCTTAGTTACACCCCTCTAAAGGCTCTATGTTCAAATACAATTCTCATTCTGAGGTACTGAGGATTAAGACTTCAATTTATGAATTTAGGGGAACAGTATTCAACCTATATCACCCACATTATGACAGAATGTATTCCCAGAAACAGCACAACCCACCTTGGCTCCTCTGCCGGAGTGACTCACCTTCATCACTCTTACTACCTAGATGTCATGGGAAGGAATCTGACTCCAGATCACCAAGTCCTCCAAACTCCCAAGAGAGACAGCTGAAATGCTTCCAGTGATACCCATAAAGTCCTTCTTACTAAGCTTGATCTCCATTTGGCTCAGGGGTCCCTGAAGTGTGTATAAAGCTGATTCTTGATCATTTACCTTGAAAATTTATTATTTGCTCTTGTATCTTACTTTAATATGCTATATCTGACAAATCTTGGCACCTCAGTGAAAATTCCAGTTTTAACATTCCAGGTTACATGTATAATATTTTGGATAATCTTCATCAAATCCATAAATAAGACATTATTATCTGCATTTTTCCAAATGAGAAACCTAAATGAAAATAACTTACCTAACTTTCTGTAACTAGCAAGTAAGATGCAAATATAGATTTGTCTGCCTTCCAAGTCCATGCTTTTCCAGTTAACCATGCAGCCTTCACTCTAGCACAGAGATATGTGGATGCTCGATCTTGTGAATTTTTTGAAAACTGTCTGCTTAAGTATGTATAACTGCACCTTTGTAGGAGGTTCATATAAAAGTAAATATATCTAGCAGCAGCTTAGTGTTTAACAGGACAATCATTTCTTCTTAATGGAGGAATTTAACTAGATTGCAAATGTTACCATCTTTAAGGATGGTGTAATCAAGTAATTGTGTTTTTGCATGTTTTTGTTTTTTTGTTTGTTGTTTACTTAGACTCTTGCCAACTCAGACTGTTCTCAGACCTGGGGCGGCACTGGCTATGTTATATTATTATTATATTTATAATAATTATTTAATGTAAGTATATTCATTCTGTGTAACTGGATGCTAACTTTGACTCTTTCCTCTTTGTTTGTGCCAGACTTCTGAATAGCCCTTTTTTCTCTGACTTTATGAGTGGTCCAGACACAAGTAATAGTGCAGTGCAATAGGGAGTATCAATGCAAAAATTCTTGAATTCTACATTCCAAGTTAGCTCTCCAGAGCAAATTGACTCAGGCCAAATATATTTTCTCTATGACACTATCTATAACAAGGTAGGCAGTATATTTCCTAAGATATTAGATTGTTTCTTTTTAAACTTCTAATTAAATCACTTAGAAAACCATATTGCAGTTGTCCATTGTATGTCAATATCCCTGATTCAATGGTGATCTTGAGGACACAGATTGTATATATTTTTTAATCTCCAGAGACATGTAGGCATGCAATAAATGGTCTGCCTTGGACTTACCTTACACTAAAACCCTTGACACTAGAAGTGGGTGATTTAAAAAGAAACAAATAAAAAGTAAAAAATAAATAACTCAGAGAAACTCTTTACCTTCATTCATAGTTTTCATTTGACTGTTCAAGAGGAATATCTAAGGTCTTATGATAGTAAAATTTTCTTATTCTTTAGAAAGTCTGACTGTATCTATTTTAGAAGCCCTATAGTCTATAGTATTTTTGATAACTATATGAATTAATGGATGAATGAATTTCCAAAAAATTATTGAAAACTGGATTTTTAAATTAACATGAGAGACCAGTAAACATTTGTGTTTGTTTGACCAAAAAAAAAAAAATTCTATTATCTTTGTCATTTTATGAAGAAGGACATTCTAAAAACTAAAGTATAGAAAAGATATAATCTCAGAATAAAAATCAAATTTTGAAAACATAAATTTATTTTTATTTTAAAATTCAAGGCACTACCCTATCACATTCCATGGACTCTAGTTGTTAGTTGTCTGTGGACTATTAGGACAGAACCGCTTGTTTGAGATGCAAGGTCAGAGTGTAAAGGGTGTGAAGGGCGATGGGAGAGTCTCATGATTCCCTCTCCTTTGTGCGGCCTCTGTTCACTACACACAGCAGGAGTGCTTTCGTAGTCAGCTCACCTATTTGAGCTAGTTACCCTTTTATCTTTGGCTTAGTAAAACTGCCATTATAGAAAGAGGAAAAAGCCACAAACATTTAAGCTGTAAAACGTTAGCTCCTCCTTTAATGGAAAGATGTGAACCAACATACTTTGTATATAGGGCAAGGATCAGAGATACTGGAAGATTTTAACAGGCAGGGTAACCATAGACTTTTTGAAAGAAGAAAAGTGTTCTATAACCACCGTGGGTCACCTGTTGATCATTCCTCATTGGTAAAGTCATTATGTACTTGCCAAGATTAACTGAATGGAAGCAGAAGTAAATTCAGATGTAGATAATACCATTACAGGAGGATATACTTTCTTCTAATAGGAACCAATAAACTCTCATAGTCTTTCAAAATGATTCATCACATGCCTCAAATATTTGCACAAAACTGGAAACATAATTTGCAACTAATTATTTCTCTGGATGGACCCTCCATTTATAAAATTCTAGCAGGAGATCTGCAAATTCTGGCAAACATAAAGGCTTTGATGGCCATGAACTACATTAATATAATACTCAAAGCAACAAAGCCAAGACAGAATGACTAATTATCTAAATTTCTTCTGCTTTTCTCTAGTTCTATCCCAATAATTGTTTTCCAACATGATTTACTTCCTCTCATGCCTCACTGTATTTATTCTCATACTTCCAACCTCTTCAAAGCAAGATGGAGCTAGTGATGACCGATGATTTGTTACTTTTAACAATTATGAAATTTATTTCCTATCCCACAGCACAAAAAATACCTTGTCTATTTCCCTGCTTTTGCTGTTTAGTTTTTTATCCAGAGAAGCAAAACTGAATATCCTCCCAAAGTGCTTCATGCTCCTGCCAACACAGAAAAGTTAATACAGTTTTTAGGTCTAAAAATTAAAAACTAAAAATTAAAAACTAAAAACAGTCTTCTCTATCTAACACACTTGGATCTGGTAAAAATAAACTGCAGGAATCCTAGTGCACTGAGAAATGTCAGCACTCTTTCACTTTGCCTTCTCTTGTAATGGGCTTTGTTCTCTGTTCCTGACCTCGTGCAATGCTGTCCTTTGTTTGGCGTGGCGCCTAGTTTACCTTTTACTTGATATAGCTTCTTTAGCAATCACCTTTGCTTCACCAGAGATATAAATCTGCATTTGTCCTTATCATGGTCTATTTCTAGATCTTTGTGTATCTTCTTTCCTATTCCCAAACCTAGTCCTGGACCTTGGGACCTCATCCCAGGCCTCTTCCATCCTACAAAAGAAGAGTAAGCTCAGAGCTGAACAAAATTGAACAAAGCTAAACTATTTGCCAAATAAAGTTGTTTTGTTTTGTTTTGTTTTAACAGTACCTCATTTCCAAGTAAATCAATGTTTGAAGTAACAGTGATAATTTGAGATAACTTGAGTCATTTCTTTATTTGGAGCCTGTTATTCAAAATTCTCTATCAAATAGCTCTATGTAATATAGTCTGATTTTTTTCTGCCTTTCCCATAAGGATGGCTACTTACTTGTCCCTCAACTACTTGATTATTACAATTGCATGCAATTTTCTTCCTTACTAAGCTCTCTTCATCAAACAACCAAGCATACCCTCACCACAACATCCACATGACCTCAGCTATTTCTGAGTGAATACTGTAGAGCTTGATTTGTACAGTATTTATATTATTACACCATTGTGAGGAAAATTGTTAAAACCAAGATTTGTCTCCTGAACTGGACTCCAAGTACCAGAAAGAAAATAACTATGTCCCTTTGTCTCCAGATGGGTTAAAAACCCAGCACATTTCTGGATCCTTCCTGATAGGAACATAATAAACATTGAAGTCTGGCTTTGTAAAGAATCATTAGTCTTTCTTTGTAAAGAATCATTAGTCTCTCTTTTCATATTTACATTTTATTATGAGAACATATTTCTTTTTCCCCAGGAACTTAAATTTCCCCAGGAACTTTAATTTCTTTTGTAATTTCTTTAAGTATAGGCAGAGCAAGATAAAAACACTTTTTTTTTAAACAACACTAGTTAAATAGGCATTCCTTTTTTCAGTTTTTAATTTTTAGGAATAGATAATTATACATATATGTGAGGTACATTTGATATTTTGATACAAGCATACAATGTGTAACAAATAAGCCTGGGTAATTGGGATATCCATCACCTGAAGCATTTATCATTTATTTGGGTTGGGAACATTCCAAATCTTCTCTTCTAGCTACTTTGAAAGAGATAATAAATTATTCTTAACAATAGTTGTCTTATTGTGCTACTGAATGCTGGAACTTATTCGTTGTAACTGTATTTTTGGACCCATTAACCAAACCTTCTTAATCCCCTCCTCCTCCCTTTTCTTCCCAGCCTCTGGTAACCATTGTTCTACTCTCTACATCCATAAAATCGTCCCTCCTCCTTCCTTTTCTTCTCAGCCTCTAATAACCATTATTCTACTCTCTACATCCATAAAATAATTTTCTTTAGCTCCCATTTAAGAATGAGAACATGCGATATTTGTCCTTGTATGCCTGGCTTATGTCATTTAACATAATGTCCTCCAGTTCCATCCATGTTCTTATTAGTTTATTAAACAAAATTTGTTTGTAGCCTAATGAGTAAGAAAACACTAAAACACATTTTACCACCAAGAAAAATAAAAACGAAAAGGAGCTGTCTATATCATGAAAGTGTGGATTCACATACAAATAAATGAAGTATGTAGTAAAAAAAGTCACTAAGGGAAGATCAGAATTTTATTTTCTCTATTGAAAATGTGGAGACTTGGTTTCTGAGCATTATCATCTGACTTGTTTGTCAGCAAGAGAGAGATGTGCTGCTCTATTTTGCATATAATGACACTTGATCAGTTGATATATCATTGCGAAAAAGGCAAAGGGCATCATGCATTCACTGACGTATATACAGCATCAACAGGTGTTAATAACAACTATTGCAAATGCTTCATAGAATAACAAAAGGAGCATAGATCAGACAAGGAGTGTAGATGGTCTGCAACTGCTCTTTTGAGAAGGATTATGTCTAACACAAAGAATTATTTCATTACCACTTCCAGTACTCTTGAAAAACAACAACAAAAGAATGTGAGGTTTAGAGACTGATTGATTAAACCACTCTGAAAATGTGATTTTTAAAACTGCAGAAGAGGGGAATGACATAAGATGAAGAAGAGTATCTCTATAGGGAGAAGGAAGGTTAATATATGAGTAAGACTAAAGGAAACTTGGAGAAGTGAGAGAAGAACCTTTTAAAACGAATTCATGCAAGAAGGATTTATATAACTTGCTGTCTATGTAAACATGGCTAGACCTCCCATTAAATCAGTGGGTTCCAACCTTAAATGTATCTTAAAATATCCAGGGGAAGATTTGCAAAATACTGATGCCCAGATCACACCCTCAGATATTCTGATTCAATTAAAATTTCCCAGGATTTTATTTATTATTATTATTATTATTATTATTATTATTATTATTATTTGAGACGGAGTCTCACTCTGTCACTATGCTGGAGTGCAGTGGCATGATCTCGGCTCACTGCAACCTCTGCCTCCCGGGTTCAAGGGATTCTCCTGCCTCAGCCTCCCAAGAAGCTAGGACTTAATTTTTTGTATTTTAGTAGAGACGGGGTTTCACCATGTTGGCCAGGATGGTCTTGATCTCCTGACCTCGTGATCTGCCCACCTTGGCTTCCCAAAGTGCTGGGATTATTACCAGAGTTTTAAATTATCTCCAGGGTTGGCAACCATTTCAATATGTAATTTCAAAGGAGATTTTGTTTTGTTCGTATTAGGAGAGACTAGTCCTCAGTCTTTATTCCTATAAGATAACAAAACACTGAGCCATGTTGGCATCTTTGCATCATAGTGCTTGTCCAACAGAGACACAAAACAACTATACCATTCTTCTAAAGCTAATCTCCTATTTCTCTCAAGGAATAGCCTGAGGTGTACTTCTGGTTGCTCTAACCAAAGGCCTCAGAATGCTCAGGCTTAGAGTTTCTACAAAAGAATGATAAGTAATGCAACTCCTCTTCTCCCCAGATGATTTTAGAATACAATCATCACCATAGTCAGATGCCTCCATTGGCCATTTTCCCAGTGATACCTAATGACATTCAGAGATAGCTTATAATTTTTCTCTTTTATGACAAGAAACCAAAGTAGCCCTGTCATGTACCATTATAAAAAACTACTAATTAATGACATGGCATCATGTATATTTTCAGTCTGAAGCCCAAATGAATCACTACGAAACCTAAAATTGACCTTCCCTCATTCTTTCTCATATTTTACTCTCCCCTAATCTTCCCTCTGAGGAATGATAGTGTTATTTATATCATCTTTCTATCTATTTATCTACATACCTACCTACCTATTATTTATCCCTTCTATCTATAATTTTTTTCATAGGAAGACAACAAAGTTCATAATAGCAAATTTGGAAAATTCAGAAAAACAAAAAGAATATAAATCACCTATTGTGGTTCTAGCCAATGATAACTAATATTACTTAGTTGTCCATCTTGTTAGTAATTTAAAAATATTAGGATGATACTATATATATAATTTTATATCATATACTTTTCATGTAACAAATATATAAAAATATTTTTCAATGTAATAAAAACTTGATGCTTATAAGACTATCTACTGTAGAAATATAGTATACTTCTTGGGCACATCATGGGAAGCATTAGATTTAATTTTAATTACATAATTATTATGAATTATTTTAGGTCTTTGGGTATTTTTTAAAATAAGTGGATTGTATCCTTTTCCAAATTTAGTTTTAGAAACACTTGTACAGATACACACACATACTTTCTCTCTCTCTGGATATACAGATAAATAGATATCCGTCACTGTTAAACTCTTTTTGCAGATTATCTCATTTAATCCTCCACCAATCCTTTGAGTTAAGCATTATTATTTTTACAGAGTAAAAAGTAAAGGTTCAGATCAAATAAATTTCTGAAGATCAGGTTCCTCTGACGTTAATGTTCAAAACATTTTCACCACTCTACCATAATGTATCCCAGATATTACAGCTAAGGATATTTATCTTAATTTTTTCCAACAGTTTCATATAAATATTTTGAAGCACAGAGTAAAGGTGAAGAATTTTCTAGTGAGAGTGAGCACTCCTATCCTTAATATCTATATTTTGCCATTAACACTTTTACTGTATGAGTTTTATCACATATCTTTGTTTCTACTCATCTTGATATCCATCCATTTATCTATATTATTTTTTATGTGTATGAGTCCTTAATTTTTGAGCCCTATTATACCACTGCCTAAACTAAGCAATGGCTATGATAAATATATTTTGGATGTTTTAGTTTTGTTTCTTTTTTAGCCTTTTGTTCTTTGGTCATAGGTAGGAATGATCAAACCCAAATAATATTAAACATCTAGAAAATCACAAAGTTATTTTGCATCAGTATCACCAGTCATTGATCTTCTAGGAATAGAAAAATTAAGAAATACTATACTGGGTGAAGTCAAAAATCTGCTTAAAAACACTGGGGTTGAAAATGTAGTCATTCTACTACTTTTAGGTACAGAGGAAACAATTTTTTAAAGCTATTTAACACTGATTTGATTTTCCTCATGATTTTAGTCAGATCCCAGAAGGCAGTGCCACTGCTAGTCCTCATGATGCTTTTATGTATGTTTGAAAAAGTATCCCTGCCTCAAGATATTGATTTCCCTCTGTCAGAAAATTGTCATTATGAAGGTACAAGCCTACAATGTGAACATAGCCCGTCAGGATGTGGTTCCTGTGTAGTACACAACCACTGCTGCTGACTTCAGAGATCCTCCGGGAGGTTCCTGGAGTGGATTCAGTGGATGATGTGTATGCCCTGCTGGGCTTGACTCTGTGACACTCTGGAGGGCATCCTTCCCATGAGCCTGCTGCTTAGGTACCTGGCTTTGCCCCAGCAGCTCCTCTGGTGAGTTTCTGAGCTGTGTTCTTCAACCAGTTTCTCAGAAAATCCAGGAATCCAACCTACAACATGAGAATGAACAATGGCTCAAGGGGCTACTCTCTGCCTGTGGGGTAGCCCTCCTCTGCTGGAGCAGTCATAGAGCAGTAATAGAGCAGTAACACTGCCACTTCAGTAAAGCTGTTTTCTTCTACCCTACCACTAACTTGTCCTTCAGTTCTTTCCTGTGCAAAGCCAAGTGGGTCAATGAAGCTACATGCCAGAGCCTTGTACCTCAACATTTCACATTATGAGGCTTACATATGATATAGCTACTACCATGAGGTCTTTCATTCAATGGCCTGAAACATAGAACTGAACACACAGAATCTCTTGAGATAATTTTCTAAAATGATGCAAAAAATTACAATATTGGCATTTATCTTTCTCTACGTTTATTTCCCTCCTTTGCTGTACTCTTCCACAATTCTCAGGTATCATAAAGCCTTGGCTATTCTTTTACTTCTTCTATATAAGCTCCTTCTTCTTTCTGAGTCTGGTCACAGATTAAACCTGAGGATGACAGTGATGAGGAAAAGTTTAATGTGAGAATTAGCCATTGACAGCTTAAATGGTGCTAAAGAATCTTAGAAAATCTTCAGTCTCTCTCTCTTCCAAAAGTGTGGTTTAAGGCAGATTATGTTGCTTTAAAGTCCTATTTTGCATACCAAAATTAAATATTAACTCTCCTTTTTCTCTTTACATTGCTTGTCAATTTCTCCTACCTTTCTTTATACCTTGGACTAAAGAGAAAGTCATGTGCTTGTTTAAATTTCCAAGCAGGTTTAAATAAGCTACCCATCTAGATTACATTATTATGGTTGCTTAACAAATCACTGTGCCACAAATTTAGTGGCATACAAGAACACCCAGTTATAATCTCATAGTTCTATAGACCAAAAATCAGTGTGGGTTCAACTGGGTTTTCTACTCAGGATGTCATAAGATATCATCTGGGCTGGCCTTTCGTGGGGGCTCTGGTTAAAAAATCTACTTTCAAGCTCATTTTAGAGAAAATGACTTTTAAATGGCTGATGTGATTAGATTACACTCAATGGGATAATCTGCCTTTTCATTAACTCAAAGTCAACTGATTAGTAACTTTAAGTACATCTACAAAATCTTTTTGTTACATAAAGTAAAATAATCAAGGTGTGGTATCTCATTATATTCACAGTCCCAGATATTAGGATACAGAATCTTGGTGGACCACTTTTAGAATTCTGCCTAAAATAATTTCTTATTTTAAATCAGAAAGCTAACTCTTGGGATTTCTTTAACTCTTTGTGTATAGTAATCAAAATAGTCCTTCTCAGAGTTTACAGTTACCTGTGAGGAGATTATTCTAGTGATAAAATTGAATTTATGCTTTTTTAACTTTTATTTTAAAAATAAGAATTTTTTATTTGTTGTATTTAATTATGAGTGATATTATAAAGATCACATATTTTATTAAAAGAAAAAAGCAGCACAACATAAGAAAATGCCCAAACTACTTATAAAATACTAGCTTTTAAATATTTACTTTTTTGGTATTCTTTATATATATGCTTTATCCATTATGAAATCTGGCATATAATTCTAACGCATTTAAAATATAGAAAACATACTGATTTTATTTCTTTGGAATATTGTTATATCCATTAGGAAGAAGGTATGAAAGAAATAACACTATATTTTGTGTGATTTGTTTATTCATTATTCCAAAGATCACTTGGACCACCTTCTTCTGAGAATGTTGAAGTCTAGAAAATTTGAGCCAGATTATGTTGACGTTTTACCAAATCCTTGAGGGGCAGAATAATGTTTTGCAAAGTGAGGATAAGACTACATTGACATTTGATGACAAAAAAACTTATGAGAAATAAAAAAGTAAATTTAGAACTAGTGAAATAAATACCTTGTTTATTCACTACTTGGCTTGCATAATTTAATGAACAGAAAAAAGGTCAATGACCCAAAAAGAATAGTTCCTATCTGCACTAAACAAATGCTAGAATTATCCTCTTCCAATTACTTTCTACAAAGCTTACTATCCAATGTCCCAAGCAGTGCTAACGAACAAAGCAACCAGAATTAAGCATTCGTTTATTTAAAATATGTGAAAATTCATGTACATGCCAAAACATCTATGTATTGTATAGACATAACTACAGGATCTCATTAGAGGATTTTGAGAAAAGCAATGATATTATTGGATTAAGGCTCTGCTATATTTATTTAAAATATTTATTTGATTTATTCTTATTATAAAACTGGTCAGTGTGTATTCTGAACAATAGGAAAAAAGATAGAAAATTTGAAAGAAACAAGTGATTATACAGGCTCTCTCCCAAAATATTTTACTGTGACTATAATATTAGATGTGTTTATTCTAGACTTTCTAAGCAGGTTTTTCAGTTTTGATCATATATGTATAGGCTGATGTATTCACTTAATATTGTAACAAGTATTTTTCTATGTTATTACAATCTCTTCATAAAATCAGTTTTGCCTTATTGATTCTTCATCTTACATAAATTTTATAATAAATATTATCTTACACTTAATTTTCTCTGTGCTTGAGTGAATGTCTTTATATCTGAGTGATTTAATTCTTTCATCATATGCTAACTCTTCTTCATTAATTTTTTTTATTCAGCTGCCTCTTGCCTAATGCTTTCAGTTCTAGAAATCATTGAAATATGCTATGGCACAGGTTGTTTATGTAAAATTGAGTGACAATGTTTTTATAAAATAGTTTTCCCATTTATTTTTGCAAAAGCTCTTTTGTACTCATTAAACATGCAAAGATGATGGATATGCATTTATTTATGTACCTTTGACAGATTGAAACATGCAAGTGACAGTGTTTTTCAACTATTTCATGACACAATCAATTTGATTCCAGAAAACAAATGCCAAAAACTGATGAATTCTTAGCGAAAATTTAGGTTAGTGATTTTTAACTTTTTCACTGTAGCCTTTGGCTACTTAAGTCACTAATTGCTTCAACAAAGATAATACTATTATATATATTCAGGTTGTATCCAACTCAAGTTTACACTTCAGTAGTCTTTCATAAAAGCTATCCTATCTTTAATACCATCTTTTCGGAATAATGATTCTGTTTAGAGATTTTCCCTACTTTGTTGGTTCATCATAGATTTGATGCTACAGTTTCTCAACAACATACATTAAATTGGAGTTTGCCTTCTTTTAATCACATTTATTTATTTTTTATCTTATTCATTAATCTAATTGGGTCATGTATGAGAAGTTTATAAAAACAACTTATCCTCTTCATCAATTTCCTCTGGATTCATTTTGCATAGAGAGGAAATCAACCATAAAAATTAATTCCAGAGTATATACCAGCTTCTGGAATTGGAGTTGCATCAACACACACATAAGAAACATCAGATGGTCTGGGCTAGATTGTTTGATTTTTTTGTTATGTCATTGGCTTTGTTTTATTTCCTGGAAAAAAATGGATAAGGGATGACTACTCCTTTAAGAGCTTCAGATTTTCAGAGGTCCTTGCATATCGCCTGCCTATCTATTGCCATGGTTCTGTTCTCCCTGTGCACATCACTGATAAGCAGGAGCAGACTGGATGAGAGAGGGATAGAGGTGTTGTAGGAGGAAGGCTCTTTGATTTGCAAGTAGAAAAATAGATAGGTCAAGGATGAGAGTAAGTTGGTAGAAAGTTGAACCTATATCAGAAAACCAAAAACATATAAGTAGCTATGAAACTTAAGTCATAAACAATATATATGATATTTGCAGAGCATATAATAGATATACTTACTAATTGACAAGATTTTAATTTTATCAAATTATATTTCAAGGACATCTCTAGGAAACCGTTAGGTGTAGAAATTCCAACAAAAATGATGCATGGTATTATTTCACTATCATAAAAGTATGCATCTGACTCAAGATTGGTTTTGTACAAATCAGGCACATTGTACATTTCTTCCCCTAGGCCATCCTTTCCCTAAATCCCAAGCATTCTCACCTCCAGTTGGACTGAAGGTGTCAATTCCTGGCTAGAGTCTGGTTTTATGCCTTATGTTATAGAACATAACTCCTCACCCTTTAAGGGGGAGATGTGCTTCATGACCTCCTTCCAAAGAGTGCTGTATGGAAATGTGAGAAAGAGTAACTTCACAGTAGAGAAACCTGAAAAACACCACCTGATCAAAGTGAGAAAGTTGAGCATTAGTAGTGATAAATTATGTCTATAATATATGCCTTTGTTATGTTGTTATGAGAATTTTTACCTCTGTTGTCCTCCTCCCCAAACTTTATAACCCTAGCTTAATCATGAGAAAAACATGAGACAATTCTCAGTTGAAGGACATTCTGCAAAATACCTGACCAATACTCAAAGCTGTGAAGGTCATCAAAAACAAGGCAAGTCTGAGAAATTGTCAGACCTTAGAGGATCTAAGAAGCCATGGCAGCTAAACATAATGTGGCATTGTAGATGGGATCCTGGAACAAAAACAGAAATTAAATAAAATCTAAGGAAAGCTGCAAGAAGTATGGACTTCAGTAGATAATTTGTATATCAATATTGATTCATTAATTTCATTGCAAATATACTCTACTAATATAATATTAATAATAGGAGATAAAGGAAAATTTCTCTAACTGTAGATTGTAGGCATTTTAAAAGACAATGCTTTGCACTTCCTTTGTCTATTTTCTGCATAGAAATAGTGACGCTATGTTATATATTTCTGCCTAAAATAGCTTGTACCATACAAAGTTAAATGTTTCATTCTTTCAGAAGAACGTTGCATTAATTTCTACCCAACTACTCCATTGTTCTTCTCTTATGTTCTTGTTTACCGGCTCTTGATTGCAGTTCTTCCTTATGTTCAGTGCTGTTGGAGTATCCCTCTGACACATCTTAATGAACAGATTTATGGTTGTCTATCTTTCTCAAGAGGTTATCAGCTGTTAACTTTGTCTTTACCATGTGTACTTGAATCTTGAATCATTGTGGTTTTGGATGATAACTCTGAATGCAAGATTCTGAAATAATACAGTTTAAACCGAACAATTTAAATTGGCAAGTGTTTAAACTCTGTACTAAAGAGTGATTATCACATGCTGTTTACTTTAAAGCTATATAGAGCTTTGTCTTATACATGAATTAAAACATTTATAAAACAGAATAAATTAGAAAACAGTGAATCAGAAGTACTTGACTAAAAGCAGCAAAGTATCCTCAGAAGGAATCTGAACAAACTTGACCTAGTGAGGTATAAAGTACAAAGATGGTTGAAATTGAGCCAGGAGTGAAGCCCTACCTACCAGGACATTTAGGTTGGAAGATGTCCATATCTGGAGTTTCCTTCCATCAGACTCAACAGATGGACACAGTAAAAGTTATGTGCGCATGGTGTGTATGAGAGTATGTGTATGTCTGTGTGTATAAACTGGACATGCTGTAGCATGTAAAAATTGAATTACTTCTTAGAAATATTTGCATAATGCTTTTAAGGCAATATGTTTAACTGATACACACTTGGAATGGTGAAAGTGTGAATTAGGGACACTGTTCCAAACTATGAATAAAGTGGTGGTTTCACCCAGCACTAGATCCAGATTTGGGAGACACCTTGAGAATTATCTAATCAGTCATTAAGTTAACATCTTTTTTTTAGAGTTTGTTGTCATTTATTTAAAGTGGTCACCTCATTTTGTAGTTATCATTACATCCAGACAATAAGGGATATGGTTGAATTTCAAAAGTATTCTAACTTAACAAGTCTTATTTTGTTAGATTATCCTCACTTAGGTCTTCATATAAATTTGTAACTATTTCTTCTGAAGACATGGAGTTTTATTTAAACTACTGTATTTTTGTTTTATCATAGAACAACAGAATTCTTATTACAGAAGTTGAAAATTTTTAATCACTATTGGATATTAACTGAAGTTCTGTTTCTAATCATAATGATACATTTAAGTGCCTACATGTGGCATATATTTCTAGATTCTTTGAGTAAAACATTTGTATGACATCAACATCTGTATTGCCATCAGGAGTGTCATTTCTACTGGGAGGGGCAGCCACCTGGAAACCTGAAGGAATCATCTACCCAGAAAAAGTGATAGGGCATATCTGTGGTACTACTTTTTGCTTTATTTCTATTGTTCACAGATTGGCTTATGCAGCTATTTATTCATTTAGAAGTTTTCTCTGCTAAGGCACCTTCCTCTCCTATCGCACCACTCAAAATTTGGCCCATCTTTCGGAACTCAGTTGAAATGCCATTTTGCCATTAAGTTGATTGAAATCCTCTCAAATATTTATGATCTATCCCTTTTCAGAATGCTAGTAACTTTTTTACTCTTTTGAGATTCTCTTATGTTGTGCCTTGAATGACAGTTGTTCCTGTACAGATCTTAGCACTCTTATTAGCCTACCACGCCTGGAAAGGGCTGTCTGCCCCTTTGTCATCCTTGGCCTCATCTGACACACGACACTATGCCCTCCATGTGATGTCACTGCCTGTCACCTTATGTTTCTATCCTGCGTTGTATACTCACGTTCTTCCCTCTCACTTCCCTGCTGTCTCCTGTCTTTCTTTAGAACTACATTTTCCTCTGGTCCTCCTTCTTTGAGCATGTATTATTTTTAATATGCTCCCCATCCATATAATCCTGGCTAGCCTCTACTCACTTCCTAACCACAACGCTCTTCACTTTAAGGGAAGATATCTTAAACTGAGAGGGTTTGGAATAAAGTGGGAAAGTGGGATTTGTCAAACAGAATGAAAGCATGCATGCAGGTGACAGTCCTGAATGTGCATAAATGACATTGGAAGAAAGCAGAAAGACACTGGATGGAAATGTGCAAATGAAAGAAGATTCCATGGATTGGGAGAGCAGAGAAGTGAGAAATCATCCTTAAGTGATGTTCAAGAAGAACAGAGGAGATGATATTATCTCCAAATTTACCTGATCATAAGAAGTATCTTACCAACGTGTTAAGATGTAGATTCCTGAGACCCGCCACAGTCTAGCAAATTATAATCCCTTGAGACAGCCTGCAAATCTGATTTTAAGAAGCTTCTCAGTGATCCTTATGATGTGAATTTTGAGAAAACCTGGAGAAATTGATGGTAATGTCACAGAAACATAAAATGTTAAGAGAACTGGGGATGGAGTAGGGATAGGAGGTGGGACAATTTCTTCCTCTTACAATATGGGATAATTGGGCCAAAAGCAGGGGTGCGGGGCAGAGTCCTAATGCACAAAGTGCTTTGGCCTCCTTAATGAGCCTGCATTAACTCTGCCAGCTGCAAATATTTCTCAGTAAAATAGGGCAAAAGGCTTTTACAATAAGATTACTAAGATTTTGTTAAGTGTGTTTGACCATTAAGGGAAAAATGTGAAAATTTGTGAGATATTTTCTACTCCTGAAACAATCATTTCCTATTAGCATTTTAGTCATAAGTTTACTTCACTAGCTCTTATGTTCTTAGTTTCTTCAACCTACTGCAGAAGAACTGAAAACATTATTAGAGTAACATGATATGATGAAATCATGAGATTTCGGTCAGTTTTACAACAGAGCTGAAAGGTGATGTTTTAGAGACTGTCAAATTATTTTCAGAGACTCATACTAGACTATTTCTTACTGAAAATATTTAAATACAGCAGAATTTAACTCAAAGTTCTAAAAAAAGTACATTTTATAATATTGGTATTAAAATGTCTTATATCAGTACTATATAAAATTGCTGTTTTTGTTTCAGTCTGAAGACTAGTATAGTTAGTGAGGATGTTAAAACTTGACAAGAATTACATAATTCTTACAGATTTAAATTGATTTCTTTCAACTGGACTTATGCACTGGACTTTTCAAAGAGAAAAGTATGAACAAGGGCAAATTCATATTTAAAGGGAACTTTTCATTAAACACTTTGTAGTCTACTCTGTCATTTTTCCTCCAATGAGGAATTCTATCTTTCGTTCAGTGCACACAAAAATTAATTGTAATCAGCATTTTTGTTGCCTAATGTCTCATGTAGTTAAATTTTTTCTTAAATAAAAAATAAATAGTAATTTGAAATTTAAAATAGCATTTTATGGAGAACAGAGTATTAATGAGCCAGTATGTAAAAATATTTTTTCATTTTACAAGAAGCTATTTAATTTTTAATATTCAATTCCAAAAAATGCAAAGGGATAAGCAGAAGCAAAGTCTGGCTGTGTGTATTTTATAAGTCACTTACTAAATAAAACATTTATTTCCAGATATTTTCTTTAGCCACATATTAATATTCAACCTAGCCCAGTCCCTTTGAAAATTGTTAACAACTAGATTCCTTATTTCATGTTCTAGTGATATGTAACAGTAAAATACGATTTTTACTCAATGCATAAGTGAGAGATCCTTTGTTTATTTAATATTTTCATCATTTCCTTGAGTAAAAATGATAAATATATTATTTACCAAGAAAAGATAAAAAGTTCTAGCTGACTCTTGGCATGACATAGACTGTGTGATACAATCCAGTTGTCTCATGAGGAATCAAAGAAGCCTAGGGATCTGTTACAGTTGTTACTAAATATCCTTTAACTGGTTCTGTCCTAATTCAAAGTATTTTCATGTACTGCATGACACAAACAAACAAGGTAGAGAATTTTTCTGAATGTAATACAAAAGTTAGGGTGTCTCATTTGAGGAAAGATACACTGTTAGCATTTATTTTATCTTTAAGCAAGATAATAATTTATAATTATGACTGTTTCACATATAATCTGCAGCAATAACAAATCATTAAGCAATGAATTGTGAAAGGTAATGTCCTAGTAATTTGGTTATTTCAGTACGTCAGGTGTTTACTTATTCACTTTAACTGTTTTCCAAATTTTGATATAGTTGTCAAATAAAACCAAATGATTGTAAGATATACAAGGTGATGATTTGATATACATATATTTCGTGAATTAATCAAATTAGTTTACATGTTTTGCCTCACTGTGCTGTATATTAGATCCCCTGAACATATTTATCTTCCAACTGAAAGTTTGTACTCTTTGACCATCTCCCTTTTTTTCCTGCTCACTGCCTCTGATAGCCACCATTCTACTGTCTGTTTCAATGAGTATAACGTGTTTAGATTCCACATTTAAGTGAGATCATGCAGTATTTGTCTTTCTCTGTATGACTTATTTCACTTAGGACAGTGCCTTCACATTTCACTCATGTTGTTGCAAATGGCAAGATTTCTTTCTTTTTTATGGCATCATATATATGACATTTATATATATATAGATATCATATATGATATATATTATATGCCACAATATATATTCATATATAAAATAATATATCTAATATAATATTATATATAGTGATCCAAAAGATAGGTCCAAATTTTATATAATCATATAATAAATATACAATCTATAATTATATATAATATAATGTATAGTATAATATAATATATAATATTATATATATTATTCAGGGGTGGGGATGGGGTTGGAATGATGTTGGTCAAAGATACACAATTTCAGATAGCAGGAGTAAGTTTAAGAACTCTATTGTACAACATGGTGACTACATTATATTATACAATATATATATTATATTCTAGAAAATGCCAAGAAAGTGGATGTAAAGTGTTCTCACCACAAAAGGAACCATGGGAGATAATGCATATGCTAATTAGCTATATTTATTCTTACTGAAAAAATAACTGTGAAGTAACATATATGTTAGTTAGCTATATTTAGTCATTTCACAATGAATATATTCTTTTTTTTCCTTTCCTTTTCTTTTTTTTTTTAAAGCTAAATGAAAGATTTTATTAGTCTTGGGAAAAAATACAGAAACACAATAAAAACTTCTCTAGTATGAACATGTGCAAGTTTCACAATCATGCTATTACATTTTGCACTGGCAGATAGTTCAAGGTCAGCCTGTGTCAGATAGCTTGGTAGCCAGCAGCAGTCTTTTGAAAACACAACCAATAAAAATACGAGATCTAAGCCCAAGGCTAAACTGACACAGAGGTCTTCTGAAACCAAATTATGGTAGAAAATATGAAGATGAGGTTTTGATAATTCAAAGCAAGACTCACCATTATAAAACTGTATGATGATTAGGGCTAAATAGTTACTTTCATTTAAATAAAAATATTCATACACTGTTATGTCAGATAATCTTATAGTATTGAGAATTGAAATGCCTGTCATGTACACGATGAAGATATATGTAATGGAATAAATTTGTAGGGTTTTTTGGGCATTTTGAAAGTGTATTTTGTATTATTATTGTCCTTTTCTTATCACAATAAATATATTCTTAAAAGCATCATGTTATACATAATACATACAATTTTGTCAATTAAAAACTTTTAAATTAAATTAAATATTTAAAAACATAAAAATCAAATGACCCTTAGATGTTGAAACAATGAATCCTAAATGCCCAACTCATTTAATCAAAACCACCTTTTTGTAATGTATTATATATTTAGATATATAAAATGTGTGAGTAATCTTATAACACATATATTTTTAACATTGAGATCAGAAACTAAAACACTGTTAAACTAATAAAAAGTACAAATACAGTAATATATTTAAATTTAAAGAACTTTTTAGCAACTATTGGATGAAAGATTTGTGAGTACAATTTATAGATAGGCACTAATGTTTGCATTTAGTGCTTAATTTAGTTAAGCTAGAAATAAAATGTAGATTTATTGATATTCACATTGGAAAATAGTTAAAAATTTTTGAGAAATTCACATACAAAACCTAATCCTTTAAACCTCATATATTTTCCCACAATAACATGTTTGAATTTTTCTTGCTTTTCTTATTATTGAATATTGACTATGTTTAGGTCCTGTTTTAAGCAGTTTACATGCAGTGTGTGTTGTCTCATTTATTTATAACAAGCCAATTAAATAGATAGCAATTTTCATGGAAATACTTTCTAAATGACAAAAGTTATGTTATGAAAGGTGGCATTCTTTTTTATAACTACTAGAGAAGGGGGTGGAATGTAATCATTTTATCTACTATCATGTTATTTACCTCTAATTAACAATTTTCACAGATATAAAAGCCCTTATATGGTATTTAGGGACTTAAATCAGCTATAGTCTTCTTATCTCATGTTAAATAGTATCTTCAAGCTGGCTCTATAAATAATAAGTGAATGGATGAGAAAAAAAGGAAGTGAACCAAATATGTTAATGGAAAAAATATTAACAAAAAATAGAGGATTAATGAATTCAACAACTCTTAAAAATCAACTGTTCAAACTACTTTCTATGTAAGTACAATTTGAGTCTATTCTGATAGAGAAGTAAACTCAATTCTTGAATGTGATTTCAGTATAACTCTGAAGGAGTCTGTAATGGTGATTAAAGGCACAGTTATTGCACAAGGTTACCAATTACATTTGTTTTCACACGGCTATATACTTTTTTTTTTTTTTTCAAAATCCTTACCAATTTTCAGAGGCAAGGGTTACGGTACAACTAGAACCCTTTCAGTTTCATTTTCAGAGTGATAGTAATTGTTTCATACGTGGGAAGGTTTTCTGAGACTATAATAGTACATGTGTGATTTTGTGTGATTTATTCAGAGGCTCATCAGCTTCTTTAGGAGGCAGGAATGTAACAGTTCTCCAGAGGAGACAGTGCCATAGTGAAATATGGGACTAAGGCACTGCAGATTTAGCCCAGACCCTTGACTCTGAAAAGTCAGAATAATACATTTAGTTGTTTTGCTGGACATTGTGTAAATATTTTGGAAGAGTATGCTTTATTTTGCTAAGTTCAGAATGCACAGTGGGATAATGTGTGATCTGGAACTTGCCCAATGTATGTAAGAGCTGAGGCACATCAACAGAGAGGAGATATTGGCAAACCTTTTACTTGCAGTTCCTAGAAACTGAAGAGCTATGTAACCAGAATATAGAATTACTTTCAATCATAATATTTTAGTATGAGAATGAGTCATTTAGCATCAACTCTTTCAATTTATTGATGAAGAAACTAAGGCTCAAAGAAATTAAGTGACTTGCTGGAAATTATTACTAAATGGATGCCAGAATCAGAATGAAATCAAAATGTTCAGATTCAAAGCCAAGTGCTCTTCTGAGTGCCTCGTGCTGCCTCTTACATTAGACTACTTCTGACCCACAGATTAAATTCAATTTTTCGACTTATAAATAGTGTTCTCTTTTCATAGCCACAACATGAATCATACAGGTGAAAACCCATGCCTTTATGGTACCACTTCCTTTATGTCAATTATGTTTAAAAGTGGTAAAATCTAGCCTGTTTGTGAGTGCCATAGTTTCAGGAAGAGTAGTTTTGTATAGGCATTCTTAAAACAAACTTTCATGCATAATTGTTTATTTAAATTAAAAAGTATGTAACAAAAAGAGAGGAGTTTTGCAGTATAATGTGAAAATGTGATCCTGAATGAGCAAAAAAAAAAAAAAAAAAAAAGGGAAATTACAGCAGGTCAGATTTTATTTTTTTTGTGGGCAAGGACTGGTGGACTTGGCACTGGTAATATCTGGTTAGAGATTTTAAAATGTATTCAAAAAAGCAAATCAATGAAAATTAAACAATCTATAAATAATACTTAGCCATCATAATTAAAACAGCTACTATTATAAGACAGACCTATTTAAGAAAGGGTGATTTTTTTTTGTTTCCCATCTGACTTTGGCTATATCTTTTCAGAAAATACTTTATAAACTTTGGAATCTCATGAATAATTTAGTTATTATTCATATAAAGTATGATCATAAAAATTAAGAGGATACATATAGAACAGTTGAATTACTTACACAGGGAATGTGACTTTATTTTATGAAGCTGTGGGTCTTGTTGATTTAAATAGTTTCTGGGGTTTTTTTTTGTATCCTGGTTGAAAGATTAAGTTGTATTATGTTAGGCTATAATTGTGTTATTCATAGGAATGAATTGTATAATCATAGTGTGGTGACGGCATGCAGGTAACCATGACTACTACTGTTGTTCCATCAATTTTTGCTTCTTTATGCAGTGGTGAATATTTTTAGTGGTTCTATTATTTGCTCTTTTAAAACTTAGAACCAAAATTATAAGTCATCTCTATTAAAAAAAAAGTCTTGCATAATTTTATAGGGTCCTCCTTTTAGATACTTAGGTATGGAATATCAAAAAGGAAGCTCATGGAAAGAGAATTCTAATTTAAACTAAAATGTGTATCAGTGGGGCCACCATCTTCATTTTTCTGACTGTAATATTTGCATTTCTGGGCATTTTTTTCTAGCCTTCTTCTCTGTGTAATCATTAATTCTTGGCTATATTTTGTGTATCAGATTTCTGAAAACTTCCTCTTCTGTTTCATTCACACAAACACTATTATTGTTTAGGCCTTCACCACTCATACTTGGATTATTAAAGTACCATTCTGAGTGGCCTTCATTTTATTCTTAACAGTATCTATCCTGGGCTTCATCTTTTCTTACTAATCCTTTTGGCTTGACTGCATTCTAAAGTAATATAAAACTCACAAAAACTCATCACAAAACTGTTCCAAAGCTAAACATTTATTCTTTCGGAGGTTGTAGATCTCAAAGTGAATATAAAAATATTTATTCTTTAAGGAGCATTATTTTCTTTACAGACACTCCAACTGATGGGTTACAAAGCGTGGAGTGTCAGAAGCCTTGGAGGCTTTTTAGGCTACATAGCAGTGTATATCACAGAGAACATCACAGATTTTGTTGTTGTTGTTGTTCCTTTTATAGTTATGAAGTCTGCTGCAAGCAGAATCACAAGGTCAAGGTCAAAGGTTATAGAACATTTTTAATACTACTGTGTATGTAGATGGAAATACAAATAAGTTATAGCTGCTAATTTTGATGCACCAATTTTTTATTCTCTGGTAACATAAATTACTTAAGATAATAAAATTATTCATTATTGAAACTTCATATTGAGGTAAAATTATTCTGTTATTGCAGTTGTAGAATGTTCCCTTCATTACATGAAAACTACTCTTGCAAATCCTAGATCCACTTATTGAGTCTGATAGCAGAGTTATGACAAAATCTGATAATCAATAGTTATAGCAAATAGCTCAGTCTTTACTTGCATATCTCAAAAAGCAGAAGTGTTTCCAAACACAACACTAATAAAATTCTGTTTCCTTCTCACCTCTGTCATTACATTGCAGACCTTCCACACTCCTTAGAAACTTATTCTTTCCCCAGCTCTAAGTGATTTTTCTCCTTTTCTACCCCAGATTCTTTATTATGTAAACATAAGTGGCAGTTCTCTACAAGACATAATTAGTCTTTAATTTACAGAAGAAAGGAGAAAATGGGACTAGATACTCTGGCTGGATGGAAAAGGTGGATATCTATGAACAATCTCCAGTTAATTATTTTCAATCACAAAAATAATGGTTTTTGTAATTAGATTTTTGAAAATAATTTTTATGGGAATATATATATCATGCAACAGTATAGCTGACTGTGCTGGAATCTGGTAACAAAACCTTTACATTTAAACAGGTCTCAAAGCAAGGGCGTTTTTTTTCTAGGTAAAATAATGGCTTTTATTTTCACTACAAAATCCTTTTCTAATCTCTCAGATTATAATCCAAAGACATCTCAATTGTCTTCCTCCTTTAAAAAAATCTTTTAGACCAATATTTTCCCTCTGCTTAATTCCCTGTATTTGGAAGGTAATAACAACATCGTGCCTCTTATCATAGATGGGAGAGTTTATGAATCCATTTTTAAAACACCTCATATTTTATCTGTTCACAATTGTAAAGGCATTCAGAAGAATGTGCAGTGACATTATACAAACCAGTCTTGAAACCTCATTTATATCATGCATTGTGAAGAATGATTATGTTTTGTTTGTCCGATTTTCAATCTTGTATGGAGTAAAACTTTGAAAAATATAACAAAAATTAGATAAAATAATAGTTATTATATTTATCATATTAATAATTTAAAGTATAGCACAATTGATGTGGTTAGATGCCGTGGCCATATTAAAGTTTTTAAAGCTCCTTTCAATGTCAGTACATATTCACTTAAGAGGTAAGACATAGTTCTAATAAATAGTTCTCTCACCAGCAAACACTGTTAACAGAGACTTCACAAGGAGGCATATTTTCAGGAGAGGCTTCTCCAAACTATTCAACTCACCTGAGCTCCTCTGCAAATGTAGATTAATTTTTTTTCTTAACTGATCACATTATTATTTTCTTAGGGTGCTAACAATGTCACCACAGGCCATTGAGCACTTCTTTGTGGACTGACAGAAGGTGTTCCTTCTTCATGACAGGGTCAATACTGCACTGGGCAGGTGGCTTGACCAGCAGATGAAGTGCGTGTTGGCCTCCATCGTCTTCCAACTGTGTGCTTCTGGGCTGGGACACGACCTTCAGCACTATATGCAGCAGCTGTCTTACCTGGTCCCTCTTTCTGATTTCAATGCCTAAGCTTCCTTTAATTCATTCTCAGCCTCCACTGCAGAGGAAAGCTTGGCAGTCTTTGGGCACAAGAAGTTGCATATAATGGATGAGGAATGATGTTTTAAAATTAGATTTCATAAAGAATCTAGAGGAGGCATCTCTTACTACCTACGCTAAATGAAATTCCATCTCTTAATTACATTTTACAAAACATAAGAGACATTTTACAAAATGTTTACAAAGTGTATCTTCTCGTTAAGCTAGTTTATGTTTCTATTTAATCCAGCTCACAAGGTTAGGGTGAGTATAGGATTGGGTTTTCCGGGTTCAGGAAACACTTCAAAGGAAATCATACTTTGAACATGTTATCTAAAGTTATCCATGATTTTATATATATATATATATATATATATATATGTCAACCTAATATAATACATATAATTATATATAATATAATATATAATAATTATATATAATACATATTTATATATTATAATTATATATGATTATATATATTTATAAATATATATATTTTTGTAAAAAGCTTTGAAGTATTTATAAAAAGCAGCTGTATAGAAGCAAATAATTATTCACTGTCTTATGTTGACAGCATGGAACAAAAGGCAAAATCATGACTCATGAAACTATAAGGTGAATATATGTCAAATCTTTTATTTAACTCATTAATTAATAAGAGATTCAGTAAAATCTTAGGACCAGCTCAAAGGAAAAATGTAAAGAACATAGGCTTCCATTAAGTGGAAATAAGTTTGGTAATATATGCAAAGTTAGTTAATAACCTATAAAGTAATAAAATGTCAGTTTTCTAGAAAAGGAAATCCAAGTATATCTCAGTTTATCAGATGTAATTTATTTGCATTTCTATGAACAATAATTATTTGCATGACAATCAGTCTTGTGCAAGTTAACTTCTACTTTTACATTAGTCTAGTTAATAGAAAATCAGTTAAAGTTATTCATCCCTATTGAATTACATAATCCCCAAATGGTCTATCAGACAGCTTCTACCACTTTGTTGAAATGATGCCCAGTAATTTCATTTGCTGATTTCCAAATCTTAGACATTTTTCTTGACACACCCAAATATATTGCATCAGACAACCAGTCTCTAAAGTTAAAAAAAAATCACAATTTCTATGTATTTTTTCATTACACAAAAAACCAAATAGATTGTTGAAGTCCTACTCTGAATCATATAAAGTTAATCTATGAGCACCCAAAAAAAACAGACTATCCCCAGTATGCTCGCCATTCACTGAGAATTTCACAGTTGAGCCTTGTTTTCTCCACAGATACTACATCTGCGCATGCTACTGAGTCTCAGATCAATTCTGAGAAAGACAAAGAGCTGTATTGATCTAACAAACACATATTATTGCCACACATTTCTTACCAGGTCTTTCCTGATGCTTATAACATTCCCCCAACACTGTCCCTCAATCACTCACTGATTCCAGCACAGTTCATGCAGCTGGTGGCAGACTTGATTCTCTCTCATTAGCTTCCAATATCTCCCACTCTCCACATTCTCACCATTATGAGAATACCTTACCCCTACTTAAGAAGAAATATTGAGACCATCTGGCATGATATCCCGCCTTTATTCCCATCTTTCACTCAGAGCACTGCTCACAGAATCCTACCAAAAAGGAAAAGCTTTCCTTTCACTTTCAAGTAGACCCTTACACTCTATCCACTCCCATCTCCTTGAATGTAGCCCATGTTTAGCCCCTCTGTCTTAAGTAACTTTCACGTTTCTTTTCCAGTGACATTTTCCTTGTTACCCTTGAACATGTTCAGGTTTCTCTCATTCTGGACATTTTTACCTAGATCAGCTACCCTTCTCACTGTGATACAGGGCCATATACCTGCCAGACTCCTGGATCATGAGTATCCTAATTTGCTGCTTCCACAAGGTACTTGCCCATTTTATTATTAAATTTCTGGATTTGAGGTCCACATTTGCTTGACATGTGACTAAAATTCTGTTTTCAAAGGTTATCCTTTGGTCTCAGAATTCTTCTGCAATTTTTGACATTTTGATTTTCACTTTTCTTCTTTTATCTATAACACAGCACTTTCTTGGTTCTCTGACTTCTTTATCACTTTCTTAATCTATTTACTAAAACATTTATCTGTTATCCTTTTTCTTGATTTCTAATCATTCTCAATATGTGATCCATAGTCATAATTTCATTGTTTCAATTATTGAATCAAATATATGTATCCACTTTCAATCTTCTCAATTTCAATCACATAATTCCAGTTGCTCACAAGATAAATATTTTCTTAGGGAAATTTAATACCTGTCAAATTGAAAACACTATATATCTTGACAATGGAGCTTCTTTCGTGTCAACCTAATTTTAATTGATGTGCAATGGACTGAATGTTTATGTGTCCCCTCAAGTTCAAATTTGAAATCCTAACCCCCAGAGTGATGGTATTAGGAGAAGGTGGGGCATTTGAAAAGTGATGAGGACATGAAGGCAGAGCTTTTATGAGTTAGATCAGTGCCCTTATAAAAGAGGTCTCAAAGAGATCCCTACTCTCTTCCACCATGTGAGGACACAGGGAGAAGATGCTGTTTATGAACCAGAAAGTGAGACCTCATCAAACACCAAATCTACTGGCAACTTCCTCTTGGACTTCCCAGCCTCCAGAACTGTGAACTGTGAGAAATAAATGTCTGTTGTTAATAAGCCACAGTGTTATACTGTTCTATGGTGTTTTGTTATAGCAGCTGAAATGGACTAAGGCAGTGTTAACACATCTTTCCAAATCCCATGGGAGAGAAGAATGTCTTTTAATTCCCTATACACATTTTTACTGAATCTCATTTTCCATTATTTCCTCAGCTCTAAATCTATCACCAAATTCTTTTATTAAGTTTATATTTACTATTTTTATATCTATTATGTGTATATACATATGTTATTTCCCATCTAGATTATAAGCCACCTAAACAAAAGGACTGTTTCTCTTATCTTTTCTTGGACCTTTGGAGCAATTACTGAATAATAAAAGGTAATAATACTAATAATACATTGCGAAGCCTTACCTTTTTAGGTGACATTAACATTTATTTTTAAATTTAATTTCATAACTGACACTCAGAGAAGTCAAGAGGCATTGCTATAGGATTCACAGCCTATAAGGGACAGAAACGGAACCAGGAATTGTTTCTAGGATACTTCTTCATTACAGTATTGATTAAGTGGCTGGTCAACAAAATGATATAAAGTGGGGAAAAAAGTAACCCATATTTACCCGTTAAAGTTGATTGTTACTCATTCTTAGTAGAGAGGTTCTCTCTTTCTCTCTGTCTCTTTTACTTCTCATATTTAGGTAACATGAAATTTCCTTGGAGGGTTCCTAGAGCAAGTAAAAAATTAGAAACTTGAGAAGCTTCCATACTAACTGGGTAACAACAATTTGCTCACTGAAAATAGTTCCAATAAAAGCACTTAATGGTTTTTTTTGCACTACTCTGAAAGGCAAATTCTTTTTGCATTATTTACTTTGTTTTCCCACACAAAACAATAAAAGTAGATATTTTTGATGTAAAGAGTTACATGTTGTAAAGCTCTCTCTTTTAAGGGCTGCATTTCTTTTCTACCATTATAAAGCAAACATTATTTTGTGTTTCAAACCAGAATCTAAGGCTGTGGAAAAGTCAGATAAAATTTAGTGTTTCAAATGTTATGTTGGAACATGTTTCTCCTATAAAATCCTAGAGTTTGATTGCTATGTTCCTACACAGGAAAAGTCCACAATGTTCTGTTGTAAAGAGATAATTTATTATTGGGCAAAAGTTTTTGATTGACTCCAAATAAAATTATGTATTAGTCCATTCTCATGCTGCTATGAAGAAATACCAGAGACTGGGTAATTTGTAAAGAAAAGAGATTCAATTGACTCAGAGTTCCCCATGGCTGGGGAGGCCTCAGGAAACTTACAATCATGGCAGAAGGCACCTCTTCACATGGTGGCAGGAGGGAGAATGAGTGCAAGCAGGGGAAATGTCAGACACTTACAATCATGGCAGAAGGCACCTCTTCACATGGTGGCAGGAGGGAGAATGAGTGCAAGCAGTGGAAATGTCAGACACTTACAGAACTATCAGATCTTGTGAGCCCCACCCATTATCAGGATAACAGCATGGGGAAAACCCTTGCCATGATCCAATTACCTCCACCTGGTCCTGCCCTTGACACATGGGAATCATTACAATTTAAGATGAGGTTTGGGTGGGGACACAGAGCCAAACCATATCATTCTGCCCCTGGCACCTTCCATATCTCATGTCCTCACATTTCAAAACACAATGGTGCCCTACAAACAGTCCCCGAAAGTCTTAACTTATTCCAGCATTAATCCAAAAGTCCAGGTTAAATGTCTCATCTGAGACAAGGAAGTCTTTTCCACCTATGAACCTGTAAAATCAAAAGCAAGTTAGTTGCTTCCTAGATACAATACAGATACAGGCATTGGGTAAATACAGCTGTTCCAAATGGGAGAAATTGGCTAAAATAAAGGGCTACAGGTTCCATGCAACTCCACAACCCAATAGGGCAGTCATTAAACCTTAAAGTTCCAAAATGATCTCCTTTGACTTCATGTCTCACATGCAGGTCACACTGATGAAATAAGTGGGCTCCTATGGCCTTGGGGAGCTCTGCCCCTATGTCTTTGAGAGTACAGCCCCCCTCGCAGCTTTTATGGGCTGGCTTTGAGTGTCTGTAGCTTTACTAGGTGCACAGTGCAAGCTGTTGGTGGATCTATTGTTTTGGGATCTGGATTATGGTGGCCCTCTTCGCACAGCTCCACTAAGTAGTGCTCCAGTGGGGACACTATGGGGGATCAAACCCTATGTTTTCCCTCTGCAGTGCCCTAGAAGAGGTTCTCCATGAGGGCTCTACCCCTGCAGCAAACTTCTGACTGAATATCCAAGCGTTTCCATACATCCTCTGAAAGCTAGGTAGTGGCTCCCAAACCTCAATTCTTGACTTCTGTGTACCCACACTTTCAATACCATGTTTAAGCCACCGAAGTTTGGGGCTTGCGCTCTCTGAAGCAATGGCCTGAGCTGTACCTTGACCCTTCTAGCCATGGCTGGGACACAGGACACCAAGTCCTAAGACTGCATAAAGCTGCAAGGCCCTGGGCCCTGGCCACAAAACCATTTTTTCCTCCTAATCCTCAGGGCCTGTGATAGGAGGGGCTGCCGTGAAGACTTCTGCCGTGCCACAGAGACATTTTCCCCATTGTCTTGGTGATCAACATTTGGCTTCTCGTCACTCATGCAAATTTCTGCAGACTGCTTGAATTTCTCCTCAGAAAATGGATTTTTCTTTTCTATTGCATCATTAGGCTACAAATTTTCCAAACTTTTATGCTCTGCTTTCCTTTTAAACATTCCAAGCCATCTCACTCAAGTTCAAAATTCCATAGATCTCTAGTACAGGGGCAAGATGCCATCAGTCTTTTTGCTAAAGCATAACAAGGGTGACCTTTGCTCCACTTCCCAAGAAGTTCCTCATTGTCTTCTTGAGACCACCTTATCCTGAACTTCATTGTCCATATCACTATCAGCATTTTGGTCAAAGCCATTCAACAAGTCTCTAGGGAGTTCCAAACTTTCCCATATTTTCTTGTCTTATTCTGAGCCCTCTAAACTGTTCAAACCTCTGCCTGTTACCCAGTTCTGAAGTCACTTCCACATTTGTGGGTATTTTTACAGCCAACGCCCCACTACTCCCAGTACCAATTTTCTGTATTAATCTATTCTCATGCTGCTATGAATAAATACGCAAGACTGGGTAATTTATAAAGAAAAGAGGTTTAATTGATTCACAGTTCCTTATGGCTGGGTAGCCCTCAGGAAACTTAACAATCATGGCAGAAGGCACATCTTCCCAGGATGGCAGGACAGAGAATGAATGCAAGCAGGGGAAATGCCAGACACTTATAAAACCATCAGATCTCATGAGACTCACTCATCATCATGATGACACCATGGGGGAACCGCCCCCAAGATCCAGTTACCTCCACCTGGTCCTGCCCTTGGCACATGGAAATTATTACAATTCAACGTGAGATTTGGGTAGGGACACAGAGCCAAATCATATCAAGTTATTTCAATATTTTGTCCTGAAAGTGGTAAGATTTTATCAGAGAAAGGTAATTTTAAATAAGCCATGCTCCTGCGAGCAATTAAGAGAGAAGAAACATATGAGAATTAGAAAGCTAGTACTCACTATAAAAAAAATCCAGTTAATGAATATACTTCACTTAAAAATGAGATATTGAATCTACCGGCATGATCTCTAATTTTGGCCTGATGGTGGAAAGGTAACTTCTATATACAATGAGAATCTATTTATGTAGAACATACCTTCCTTTCTGCAATTAAGTTGGGATATCTGAGATTCTTTATTTTTATTTTTTAATTGACACATAATAATTGTGCATATTTATGGGGCACATAGTGATGTTTTGATACATGCAATGTATAGTCATTAAAACAGGTTAATATTCACAGCATCTCAAACATTTAACATTTCTTTGTAGGGGGAACATTCAATATTCTCTCTTTAGCTATTTGAAATTATATATAATTGATAACTCTAGTCTAGACCATTAGAATGTATTTCTCCTATCTAGCTGTAATTTTGTGTCCTTTGACAAATCTCTCCCTTTCTCCTCCTTTCTCCTACCCTTTCCAGCCTTTAGTAATCTCTGTTGTACTCTTTACTTCTATACAATCAACTCTTTTAGGTTCCACATATGAATGAGAACATACACCGTTTAACTTTCTGTTACCAGCTTATTTTATTTAACAACCGCAGGGTCATTTATGTCACTGCGAATGACAGGTTTCATTCCTTTTTAAGAGTTAAGCACTTGAGTTGACTAAGTATCTTGGCATTATGAATACTGCTGCAATAAATATGGGGGTGCAGATATGTCTTTGATATTTTTGTTGCCTTCCTTTGGATAAATACTTAGTAGTGGAATTGTTGAATCATATGGTAGTTCTATTTGTAGTTTTTTAGGAGCCTCTATACTGTTCTTTATAGTGGCTATAATAGTTTACATTCCCACCCACAGTGTATAAGAGTTTTCTACTCTCTGCACCCTCACCAACATTAATTTTTTTTCTTTTTGATAATAGCCATTCTAACTGTGGTCAGATGATATCTCACTGTGATTTTGATTTACGTTTCCCTGATGATTAGTGATTGAACTTTGTTGTTGTTGTTTTTTGAGATGGAGTCTCACTCTGTTGCCCAGGCTGGAGTGCAGTGGTGTGGTGTGATGTTGGCTCACTGCAAGCTCCGCCTCCTGGGTTCATGCCATTCTCCTGCCTCAGCCTCCCGAGTTGCTGAGACTACAGGCGCCCGCCGCAACACCTGGCTAATTTTTTGTATTTTTAGTAGAGACGGGGTTTCACCATGTTAGCCAGGATGGTTTCGATCTCCTGACCTTGTGATCCACCCGCCTTGGCCTCCCAAAGTGCTGGGATAACAGGTGTGAGCCACCGCGCCCAGCTATTGAACTTTTGAAAAATATATTTCTTGGCCATTTGTATGTCTCTGAGAAATGTCTGTTCAGATCATTTGCCCATTTTAAAATCAAATTTTTTATTTGCTGTTGAGATGTTTGATATCCTTGTATATTCTAGATGTTAATGTTCATCAGAGGAATAGTTTGCAAACATTTTCTCCCATTTCATAGGTTGGCTTTCCACTCTGTTAATTGTTTCCTTTGTTGTGCAAAGTTTTGTTGCTTGATATAATCACACTTGTTTTTGTTTTTATCACCTGTTCTTCTGAGACCTTATTCATAAAACCTTTTCTGAGACCGATGTTCTGAAGCATTTCCCCTAGTAGTCTTACAGTATGGGGATTTACATTTAGATCTTTAACCATTTTGAGTTGATTTTTGCATAAAGTAAGAAATGGAGGTCTGCTTTCATTCTTCTGCATATAGATATCAAGTTTTCCCAGAACCACTTAAGAGGGTGTACTTTCCTTAGTGGATACACTTGACACCTTTGTCAAAAGTTAGTTGGCTGCAGCTATGTGAATTACTTCCTGGGTTCTTTATTTTGTTCCATTAATCTTTGTTTCTGTTTTTATGCCAGTATCATTCTGTTTTGGTTCACATAACTTGGTAGTATATTTTGAAATCTGGTAGTGTGATGACTCTAGCTTTGTTTCTTTTTCCTTTTTTTTAATTATTTTCTTTTTATTTTATTTTATTATTATTATACTTTAAGTTTTTAGGGTACATGTGCACAATGTGCAGGTTAGTTACATATGTATACATGTGCCATGCTGGTGTGCTGCACCCATTAACACGTCATTTAGCATTAGGTATATCTCTTAAAGCAATCCCTCCCCCCTCCCCCCACCCCACAACAATCCCCAGAGTGTGATGTTCCCCTTCCTGTGTCCATGTGTTCTCATTGTTCAATTCCCACCTACGAGTGAGAACATGCGGTGTTTGGTTTTTTGTCCTTGCGATAGTTTACTGAGAATGATGATTTCCAATTTCATCCATGTCCCTACGAAGGACATGAACTCATCATTTTTTATGGCTGCATAGTATTCCATGGTGTATATGTGCCACATTTTCTTAATCCAGTCTATCATTCTTGGACATTTGGGTTGGTTCCAAGTCTTTGCTATTGTGAATAGTGCCGCAATAAATATACGTGTGCATGTGTCTTTATAGCAGCATGATTTATAGTCCTTTGGGTATATACCCAGTAATGGGATTGCTGGGTCAAATGGTATTTCCAGTTCTAGATCCCTGAGGAATCGCCACACTGACTTCCACAATGGTTGAACTAGTTTACAGTCCCACCAACAGTGTAAAAGTGTTCCTGTTTCTCCACATCCTCTCCAGCACCTGTTGTTTCCTGGCTTTTTAATGATTGCCATTCTAACTGGTGTGAGATGGTATCTCATTGTGGTTTTGATTTGCATTTCTCTGATGGCCAGTGATGGTGAGCATTTTTTCATGTGTTTTTTGGCTGCATAAATGTCTTCTTTTGAGAAGTGTCTGTTCATGTCCTTTGCACAGTTTTTGATGGGGTTTGTTTTTTTCTTGTAAATTTGTTTGAGTTCATTGTAGATTCTTGATATTAGCCCTTTGTGAGATGAGTAGGTTGTGAAAATTTTCTCCCATTTTGTAGGTTGCCTGTTCACTCTGATGGTAGTTTCTTTTGCTGTGCAGAAGCTCTTTAGTTTAATTAGATCCCATTTGTCAATTTTGGCTTTTGTTGCCATTGCTTTTGGTGTTTTAGACATGAAGTCCTTGCCCATGCCTATGTCCTGAATGGTAATGCCTAGGTTTTCTTCTAGGGTTTTTATGGTTTTAGGTCTAATGTTTAAGTCTTTAATCCATCTTGAATTAATTTTTATATAAGGTGTAAGGAAGGGATCCAGTTTCAGCTTTCTACATATGGCTAGCCAGTTTTGCCAGCCCCATTTATTAAATAGGGAATCCTTTCCCCATCTTGTTTTTGTCAGGTTTGTCAAAGATCAGATAGTTGTAGATATGTGGCATTATTTCTGAGGGCTCTGTTCTGTTCCATTGATCTATATCTCTGTTTTGGTACCAGTACCATGCTGTTTTGGTTACTGTAGCCTTGTAGTATAGTTTGAAGTCAGGTAGTGTGATGCCTCCAGCTTTGTTCTTTTAGCTTAGGATTGACTTGGCGATGCAGGCTCCTTTTTGGTTCCATATGAACTTTAAAGTAGTATTTTCCAATTCTGTGAAGAAAGTCATTGGTAGCTTGATGGGGATGGCATTGAATCTATAAATTACCTTGGGCATTATGGCCATTTTCACGATATTGATTCTTCCTACCCATGAGCATGGAATGTTCTTTCCTTTGTTTGTGTCCTCTTTTATTTCGTTGAGCAGTGGTTTGTAGTTCTCCTTGAAGAGGTCCTTCACATCCCTTGTAAGTTGGATTCCTAGGTATTTTATTCTCTTTGAAGCAATTGTGAATGGGAATTCACTCATGATTTGGCTCTCTGTTTGTCTGTTATTGGTGTATAAGAATGCTTGTGCTTTTTGTACATTGATTTTGTATCCTGAGACTTTGCTGAAGTTGCTTATCAGCTTAAGGAGATTTTGGGCTGAGACAATGAGGTTTTCTAGATATACAATCATGTCATCTGCAAACAGGGACAATTTGCCTTCCTCTTTTCCTAATTGAATACCCTTTATTTCCTTCTCCTGCCTAATTGCCCTGGCCAGAACTTCCAACACTATGTTGAATAGGAGTGGTGAGAGAGGGCATCCCTGTCTTGTGCCAGTTTTCAAAGGGAATGCTTCCAGTTTTTGCCCATTCAGTATGATATTGGCTATGGGTTTGTCATCAGAATTGCTTTGGCTATTTGGGATTTTTATGATTCCACATGGAGTTGAGGATTATTTTTTTTTCTTTTTCTGTGAAGAATATCATTGGTATTTTAATAGAGATTAGATTGAATCTGTAGATAGCTTTGGATAGTATGGCCATTTTATCATTAATAATTTTTCTAGTCCATAAACATGGGATGTCTTTCTGTTATTTTTGTGTGTTCATCAATTTCTTTCATCAGTGTTTTATCATTTTTCTTATAGAGATTGATCACCTTCTTGGTTAAATTTGTTCCTAGGTAGTTTTTGTAGCCTTTTTAAATGGGATTTCTTTTTTTCAGTTTTTATTTCAGCTAGTTCCTTGTTTGTGTATAGAAATTATGTTGATTTTTGTTGGTTGATTTTTTTCTTCTGCAATTTTGCTGACTCTGTTCATTAGTTTTAAAAGTTTTTGGGAAGAGCCTTTAGATTTTTCTATGCATAAGATTGTGTCATCAGCCAAGAGGAACAACCTGACTTCTTCCTTTTTAGTTGGGATGCCCTTTATTTTATTATCTAGCCTAATTGTTCGAGCTAGGATTTTCAGTATTGTGTTTAATAAAAGGGATGAAAGTGGGCATTCTTAGCATGTTCCATATATTAGAGGACAGGCTTTCTGTTTTTCCCTATACAGTATGATGCTAGCTGTGGGTTCATCATACATGACCTTTATTGTTTTGAGGTATGTTCCTTCTATATCCAGTTTGTTGAGAATTTTTGTTATAAACAGATTTTAATGTTATCAAATGTTTCTGCATCTATTGAGAAGATCATATGGTTTTACTCTTTTATTCTGTTGATGTGATGTATCATATTTATTGATTTGCATATCTTGTACCATTTTTGTGTTCCTTGAGTAAATCTCACTAGATCATGGTTTATGATCTCTTTGACATGTTTTTGAATTCAGTTTGCTAATATTTTGTTGAGGATTGCATCCATGTTCTTCAGGAATATTGGTCTGTAGTTTTTATGTAGTTTTTTTGTAGTTATTATGTCCTTATTGGATTTTGGTATCAGAGTTTTGCTGGCCTTGCACAATTAGTTTGGAAGAATTCCTTCCCCTTCAATTTTTGGAATCGTTTGAGAAGAATTGGTATTAGTTTTTCAAAATTTTGATAGAATTCAGCAGTGAAGCTGGACTTTGCTGGAATGTTTTTTGTTGTTGATTCAATCTTCTTAGTATTGGTCTGTTCATATTTTCTATTTCTCCTTGGTTCAATCTTGGTAGGTTGTATATGTCCAGAAATTTACTTTTTCTCTAGGTTGTTCAATTTGTTGGATACAGTTGTTCATTAGAATCTCTGATAACCTCTTGCACTTCTGTTCTATCAGTTGTAATATCTCCTGTTTTATTCCTGACCTTATTTATTTGTGTCTTCTCTCTTTTTAGTCTAGCTAATGGTTTGTTGAATTTGTTTATCTTTCAAAAAAGCTAACTTTTTGTTTCATTGATCTTTTCTATTTTGTTAGTCTCAGTTTTGTTTAGTTCTTTTCTGAGCCTTCTCATTTCATTCACCAATTTTGGGTTTGCTTTATTCTTGCTTTTCTAGTTCTTTAAGGAGCATTGTTAGTTTATTTGAAGCTTTTCTACTTTATTGATGCAGGCATTTATTGCTATAAACTTGCCTCTTACTACTGCTTTTGCTGCATCCCGTAAGTTTTGGTGTGCTGGGTTTTTATTTTAATTTGTTTCAATAATTTTTAAAATTTCCTTTTCAGTTTCTTCCTTAATGCATTGGATGTTCAGGAACATGTTGCTTAATTTTTATGTATGCATATTTTCAGATATTCCTCTTGGTATAGATTTTTAATTTCATTCTATTGTGGTCTAAAACATACGTGATGTTATTTCAGTTTTTGAAAACTTTTTGAGATGTGTTTTGTGTTCTAACATATGGTCAAATGTGAAGAATGTTCCATACACTGATGAAAATAATGTTTTCTGCAGCTGTTGGTTGAAATGTTTTGTAAATATCTATTAAGACCATCTGGTCTATGGTGCACTGTAACTTTGATGTTTCTTTGGATTTTCTGTATAGATGAGCTATCCAATTCTGAAAGTTGTGGGTGGGTTGAAGTTCCTATTACTGTTTTGTGGCACAACCATCTCTTTAGATCCAGTAGTATTTACTTTATAAATCTGGACCCTCCAATGTTAGATACATATATAATTATTATATCCTCTTACTGAATTGATCCCTTATTTATTATACAATGTCCTTTTTGTTTCTTTTTATAATTTTTGACAGTCTGTTTTAGTATAGCTACTTTTGCTCTTGTTTGGTTTCTATTTGTGTGAAATATATTTTTCCATAACTTCACTTTATATGTTTCTATACAGGTGAGCTGAGTTTCATGTAGACAGTATATAATTGGGTCTTATTTATTCAGCCAGTGGATATTTTTAATTGTGGAAATATAATCAATTTATACCCAAGGATATTATCGATATGTGAACACTTACTACTGTTTTTTATTCTTTTCTCATTATTTCGCTTCATATTTTCTCTCTTATTGTTTATTTTTGAAGTTTGATGGTTTTTAGTAGTTATAAGTTGTGACAATGCAGCCACCCATCTGGGCTTGCTGTAATAAAGATAGAACCTTTCTCTTTCTTTTTTGTGCATAAGCAATATTAGTGAGTTTCATAATTTAGTGTGTTTTCATGATGATATTTACTGTCTTTTTGCTTCCAGATGCAGGACTCTCTTAAGCATTTCTTGTAAGGCCAATCTAGTGATGATAAATTCTTTTAGTTTTTCCTTGTCCGGAAAATAATTTGTTTCTTATTCATTTCTAAAGTGTAGCTTTGCTGGGTGTAGTATTCTCCACTTTCAGTTTTTTGTCTGTTTGTTTTAGTATTTTGAATATATCATTCCATTCTCTCCTGACCTTTAAGATTTCTGCTGAGAAATCTGTTAGTGTAATGGGGATTTTCTTATATGTGATTTGATGCTTTTCTCTTGCTGTTTTTAGAATTATTTCTTTATCTTTGACTTCTGTCAATTAGACTATAATCTGTCTCAGAGAGGGTCTGTTTGGCTTAAATCTGTTTCATAATCCTTGAGCTTTCTGGATGTGGATATACATCTTTCCCAAGACTTGGAAGTTTTCAGCTATTATTTCATTTAATAGGTTTTCTATACCTTTTCACTTATTTTCTTGTTTTGGAATTCCCATAATGTGCATATTTGTTTGCTTAATGGTGTCCCATAAATCCTGTAGGCTTTCTTTGTTTTTTATTCTGTTATGTTGTATATTTTAATTTTGCTCATTGAATTTTTCAGCTGTAAGTGTTTTGGGTTATTTTTATGACGTCTATTTCTTGGCTTAATTTCTCTTTCAAAACATGAATTGTTTCCCTGACTTCATTTAATTATCTATATTATATCACACTGAATTTCCTTAAGATTATTATTTTGACATTTTTTTCCTGGCATTTCATCTACATCCTGATGATTATTGTTACTAGAAAATTATTGTGTTCTTTTGGATACGTAATATTTTCCTGCTTTTTAATATCTGATGCATCCCTACATTGATATCTATACATGTGGTAGAATAGTCATCTTTTCCAGTTTTATGGAGTTGGGTTCGTAGAGAAAGACTTATTTCTATAGATGGTCTTAGAATATCAGTTGAATGAGGTGCACAGGCTTTGATTCTAGGTGGATGCAGTAGTGCAGTCCTTGTACATTTTCTTCAGCAGTAATCCATTTTAGTGATGTTTTCAAATGTCTCAGTGGCCTGGGCTGAATATATGGTGGCAATGCTGTGGCTTTGCTGGAGGTGAACTCACAGGACTATGTCTCAGGCCAAGGATACAAACATGAACATGATGGATCAGCCAACTGAGGGTGTGATTCACTATGGTTGGGGGTGCAGGGTGGTTACTCTGGCTAGGGCCACTGTTGCTTGGTTGTCTCAAGGGTGTGTCCACTGGGCTGTTTCTCAAGCCCTAGATATGGGCACAAGGCCACTCTGCCAACCTGATTGTGTGTCTGCTGATGGTGGGCATGCCAGACTGTTTATCACACTCTGGGCACAGGTACACCACTGCTAGGCCAGTCTGGTGGCATGTTTGCTGGAGGTGGCCTGTCAGGTTGTTTCTCAGGCCCTGGGTGCAGTTGCAGTGGGTACTGGTTTCTCTGCTGTGTAGGACAGGAGTCAGCCAATCCTAAACCTAGGTTTTGAGTAGCCAGAGTTGCAACAACACAGCCACCCATGTGGGCTTGCTGGAATGAAGATACAGCCCCAGTGCTGGGGAGGTAAATTGGCTACTGGCTCCCAGAGCATAGTGCTCTCTAGAAGTAGGTGCAGTCTTAAGATTGTACCATGTTGCAGTGGCTTGGGACACAAAGGGTCAGTAGGGAATGGGGAATTCACACCGTGTTCTCCTAATCAGTAGTAATGCTGCTGTGTGAATTCCTGGCAGCTCTCTAAACTGGGCTCAGGGCTTTCAAGGACTGTGGGATTCTCCTGTAGTAAGGACTACAAGTGTTTATGGTGACAGTGGGTCTTGGTAGAGTTTCTCCACTTACTTTTTTTCCACGAGGGGAAGTCTCTCTCGACTTCAGGTTGATCTCATCATAGGAGACAGGATAGTAGAGGCAGGATGGCTCATTAGTCTCTCTACAGTGCCCTCCTGGACTTCTGAGCACCACAGGGACCTCTCATCTCCCCTGCTGCCTTCTAGTGCTCTATCTTCAATACTCCAGTTAAATTCTATCTGTTTATTCTTTGCCTTGTTTCTTTTTTTGTGGGGAGGATGAGTGTCATGTGCCTCTAGTCAGCCATCTTGCTGACTTTACATTACGAACTTTTAAATAGGTATGTTTTAAATAGTTTATATGAAATCCCAGTAAAATCTGTAAACAAACAATTGGACCTTGATGAAGGTGGAGATGATCCTGATTTTCTTTATTATCCGGTTATGTCTTAGTTTTTATTGTTGTTTTGTTTTGCCTTCAATTACTATATATTTTTCCTAAAATTTCAAATTGTTTATGAAAATGTGATTTAAGTATGTCAGTGTGGTTTTGCTCTGAAGGATTACTAAAGGGCACATAGGACTGTAGGACAGTGTTTTCTGTAACTCCCTAGAAAGAAGGTTTCTTCATCAGGAGTGTCATTCTATGAAAGAAAGCTTATGTGTTGCTTTCCTAATTCTTAAATAAGAGCAAGATATCACAGAAATACTTAACTGTTGTTAACATCTACCTTTTGCTTATCGATGAAAGAGAACATGAGCTATCACATGTGAGTGAAGCAAGGCAGGAAGATAAGTAGGAGAAAGGAATGGTTAGATAGGAAATGCAACTAGAGGGGAAAACTAAATGGGAACTCGAATATTTTAAGGACTCCATCTTAACCCATGTTAATTCATAAGAAAAATCTTACACATTAGGAGAAAAAATAACTAGATGGATAAATACACATGCACATAAAAAATTAACTTTCACAGAATTTTGTCATTAAATACATTTAGAGAAGTTAGCCTGACCCATACTTCTGATTTCAAAATCCATAAATACCAACATATATAACAAAATGAGGTAGTATAGGAATTTGATAGGAATATTTGTTTCTTCATATATTTGTAATATTCCACCAGTTCTACCATCCCATTTCTAATATTTGAATAGATGGGTGGTGGCCACTTTAGATATTCATTTTATAAATGCAATTTCCAACAGTTAGCTGTATCATGTGAGTTTTCCTCTATAGTGCTGACTTTTTCCAGTGAACTCAATTGGCTGTTTGTTCAAATTCCCCACTGAAGAAACTAAAGACATGTATTTAAGTTCCTAGTGTAAAAATGTGTTGAGACAATAGATGAATTCATTTACTGAATATGCTGGCCAGTATGACTTGACACAGATTAACATTCTCCTACTTCTGTGGAAAATACCACAAATACTTTGCTCTGTTGGTGGTATAGAAATAAAATAAGATGATACATGAAGTTTGTCTAAACTATAGATGGCATTTTGGTCCTTCAATTGGTTAATTCCTCTCTAATAACCATTTCAGAATATTTGAGCATTTTACTAGAGTTTATTTATTTTTTTTACTGGGTATGTAGACTTGCGAAAGTCTTAAAAGTCTCTCCATATCACTAGATAAGAAAAAATTCATTTGTTCCTAACCACAAGGTTCAGCATTTGTATAGATTTGCATGAGAAACACAGAAAATCCAGGCAGAGGCAATGTTCTGTACAATGCTTTTTCATTAAATATCTTTCATCTCTGTTCTTGATTCCTATTTTAGCTGCTCTTTCCTGTCAGACCTGAGCTCATATGCCTAGGAGTTTTTGACTGAAGCACAACATCACTCTTGCCTCATTTTTCATGTCACAATTTTCCCACAGAATAGGAAGTTTTAAACTGATAATAAATTACAATGAAACCAAGCTGACATAGAAGTCCTAGTTTGCTAAATTGTGGGCAGCACCCTGCCAAGTGGAAGGTGTCTAGAGCTGCACTGTGACCATCACATATGTTCTCCTACATTCCATGACTATATTTCTTAATGCTTCACATTTTACATTAAAACAGTGAGGACCTCACTGCCAAACAGCTGTGATTTTGCAGAGCTCTCATGTCTAATAATATCCCACTGGCTAGATGAGATATAACGTAGACTTTGAATAACCACTTATTTGTGGTTAAGAAAAAGCATACATGGCTCCTGCTTCTGATAGAGTCCACTCTGTACTTTCCTTTGCAATATTAGATAGCTATTAATTTTTCAGGGTAATACTTAGGGTACAAAGAAGTGTATTTCATTGCTTAACTCATGTCAACTTATTATGGGGCTTTAGCTTCTCCCTACTCACTTGATAATTTTAGCTCACAAACTTAGTGTTTCCCTTCCTTTTATATGTCATGACACATGCAGATGATAATATTTGTTTGGCATATTGGCATTGGAGTAAAATGAGGCTGTCTCTAAGGTTCTGTTCACTACAAAGTCTGGACAATCATTATATTAGTATACATTTGGCTGTTTATTAGTGGCATATTCATTAGGAGGCTTTGTAACTACCTCTTTACTGACAGTTGCTAAGAAAGCTATTACTTTTTTTTTTTTTTTTTTTTTACAAAAAGTTTTCAAAGTCCTCTCAGAGAAGAGTATCATTCTTAAAAAAAAAAAAAAAAAAAAAAAAAGATGTGAAATTAAGAGAGTATCCAGTCCTTTAGGTTGTCTAGAAGTCCTGGCTGATACCACATTCCATGGACCTGTGTAGTCTATGGAGCCATCAACTCCCCATTCTTCTGGTTATACAAAATGATACTGAAGATTCTCGCATGTTAAAATTTATGGAGAGTAATCTCTGAGATTACTGTTCTACCTCAATCACAATTATCCCAGAATATAAGAAATGAAAAAAACAAACAAAAATGGTCCACATTTTTGTCCAGTAGGGAATGAGGACAGATGAAAGCTTTGAGCGACTAATTACACCCATACCTATAGATGCAGCCGTACAACCCACATGACCAGTGTGTGATTTGCTCACTTATACCACTCCATCCCTCTTCTAAAGTCTTTCCAATTTTCTTTTCAAAGCTTACTATACATTTAAATTTGTGATATAATGATTAGTCTTAAGCATTTTATTGATTCTCAAGTACTTGTAAACTGAGTTTGAGTTAGCAGAACTCAGAGTCAGAAATGTTTTAAATTAACTCAATTATGATAGTAGTCATAGACTTTTTGCTCTTATATGGAATTTAAGTGGGTGGATACTGTAATTATTGAATGACATACGTTTTGTTATTTGTAATTAGTTAAAGTCTAAATGCAAACTTAAACATATTACAGTTTGAGTCATTAGCTTATTAATTTTTTATGAAGCTATTATCTATCTTAAGAACTTGGAGTCTACCAAGTAATTAAGGCAATGTCTCCAAAAATTATACTATTATAAAAAATGAAATTTCCATATTTTTAATCTTTCAAAAGCAATTATGCACGTTTGCCCAGTGTTATTTAGAACAAACTTCCTGATACTATAAACGTCCCAGAAAAACTTGTTTTTTAAAAAACAAACTTATTATATGTTATCTGACATTGCCCATTCATCTATATACTCACTCTTAGCTATTGGCATGTTGTCAATACAAAGTGCTAACAGTTCATAAATAATTTGACTTCTCTTCCTCTCCCATCTTGAGATCAAAATATTCCCTAAGTTCAGCTATTATGTCTCATGTGTTATTTGAATCCATCACACTATTTAAATCCTTTTGTTTCCACAGTGATTCAGTTTCTTGCCCTCTTGCTCTTGGATCATGGTAGTAATTAACTATGTGTCCAAACTATTTTTTACTCTACTGAAATTACGATTTTTAAAAGGCAAAGCTAATTATATTATTCACTGACTTAATTATAAATTCACTGCCAAAGTTTCCTATAATCTACAAGTTATGTTTCAAACTCCTTAGCAAATTTATTGATTAACTGGCCCGTATCTACCCCTTCACCCTGAAACCACAACTTCCTTCTCCTAATTACATGGTTTACTTTTAATTACATCAGCTGTATGCATGATGCATTCCTTCAACAAATGTGCATTAAATCCCCGTAATGTGCCAAGTGCTGTGCTAAGCATTGGTAATTTAATAGCAGGCAAGTGAAATATGTCCTCAGGAAGCTACAATGTTCTAGGCATGAATATAACACAATTGGCAATAGTAATATACCATAACAAGTGATATGATGTGCTTAGGAGTAATGCTCAATAATTAGATAGGTCAAGAGAATGGAACAGGGTTGCCCATGTAGGGGAGCTGGGACACGGTTTTGCTAAAGCACGGGGGTACACATAGGGGGAAGAGCACAGTGAAGTGGCATAATATGATTACATTTGTATTTTTATAAGGTTTATTTGATTTCTTTGTAGAGAATAAATTGAAGAAAGGGCACATTAGATGCAGGAAGACAAACTGGAAACTATTCCAAAAATTTGGTTATGAAATAATGGTGACTTGACCTGGGTATAACCCTGGGTGTGGTGAGAAAAGGATAAATTTGGTAAACATTTCAGAGGCACAAATGATAGAACCTAACGACTGAAATGGTCTTGGGAAAAAGGAGAATGAGATAGAGAGGATATTGTCCTGGTTTGTGGCTTAGCAAATGAGTTTCCTGATGGTATCACATACTAGCAGAGCAAACCCAGGAGAAGTGAGAAGCCTGTAATAAAAGATAGAAGTTCCGATTTAGACACGATGATTTTAAGATTTGGTTGGACACCCAGATGGAGCTTTTGGTGAAGAGATGAATATGGTGGTCTGGCTCTTAGGAAAAAAGTCTGAACCACTGATTCATATTCAGAAATCTTTAGCATAAAGATATTCTAAGAAAGTGGATAACAATATCCAAGGATAATTTAGAGTGAGAATAAAAGTTGGCCTTAGAATAAAATTCCTGAGAAATATCAATATTTGGAACATCAATAAGAAATAAAGAGTTGACAAATGAAATAAAGGTGAGGCAAGAAGAAAGTGATTATAAAAAACCCATGAGAGAGAGTTTAGAATAATAGATCAAAGAAAGTAAAACACTGACTGAAAAGTATCCACTGGATTGTATAAAAAGCAAATCATTTTTTACATGCAAGATAATGATAAAGTTGAACATGTTTAAATGCTGCAGAAAAAAAGCCAGAGAGAGAGAGAGAGAGAATCTTCTCTAGAAGATACAGGGAATAAAAATAAGAGTCCTTAAAGCTAGCTCTCTGAGGATGTTGGATAGGAAAAGGATTCTGCACAATGGTAGATGGACTAACCTTAAAATAAGAGAATTTCTTCCATTGTAATAAAACAAAACAAAACAAAAAGATGCAGTTGAGGTTGTGAGTTTAGCATTTATAACAGAAAAACAATAACCTTAGATTTCTCAGCCCTTCTTTCCACCCTACAAGAAGCTAATTACATTTTATACTTTCAACATCTATTCAGTAAAACTACAGACACTTTTATGAGAGTTCAGTGGCCAAAATAGAGAATATTCTTATTCATATTCTCTCGCTCTCCCTCTCTCATTATGTATAGGAAGAGAGAACCTCTCCCAGGTGGGTCTGCGCTGTTATATGTGAGCCTTCAATGTGAAAACGAAGAAGGTCATGAAAGCTCTTCTCAGACAATACAATACTTTTTGAACGGCAAGGCCCTAAAATCTAGAGATCAATTCAGGGAAGATACAAATTTTGGTCTCATCCCTGAACTGGTCAGATGACTGTCCAGCCCAAGAGCCCTTATATTACTTGGTGCAAGTGCTTATGCCCTCAATGTTCTGCTTTTTCTAGTGGGTAAAATTAGGCAGTTGGTCATCTCCTTGTTTGCCTTTTTTGCAGACAAAGAAGGCTGTACTGGAATGTCAGTTTGTGAATCCTTCAACCTTCTACCACTGGAATTTGTTTGTTCTTGCTTGTCTAATAAAGTGCTTTCTTTACATATTTACTCAACCCATGATTCCTGACCTCATCATGTTTATCCAGCATGTGACCTTTGAAACATTTGAGTGGTACATAATTATAGAGTGGTTTGTTATGATAGTGATATATTTTTAAAATGTCAATATATAACAAATAATAGAAATAGTAAGGAAGACCCTGAAGTGAGCATTTTATACAATAATCTTAACCCAATATTGGCAGGAACTTGAGTTAATTACAAACAGCAACTTGATTAGCTTGTGAAATAGAAAGCAGTCATATGAAAAGAGTGAGCAAGAAAGTTGTGCATTTGGAAATTTCAGGATGATAGAAAACATTAAAATGGCATTGAGGAGAAAGCTCTAGGAAGGTAAACAAGATTGCTGAGCAGCTTCAAACACCAGTTGAGGTTGGAAACTATGAAGATATAGTTAACTTACTTACTGTGCGCAATTATAAAATATACCGTGTGGGTGGTGCATTTGTGGGGCCATTTTGTGGTTTTTGAATGCCGTTTTCTACTTCATCTGTTCATTCATGTAGAGAAACTTAATCCTTTAAGAATCAACTCATGTGCCTCATTCTCTGTGATTTCTTCTCTAATCATCGAACAGGGCATGCCATACAGTAAGCGTGCCATAAATGTTTCTTGAAATGATTAAAATTATGCTTTGTTTGTGCTGACCCTTTTACAGTGATTTTAGTCAACTACTTATGTTCTTTGTTCTTCAGCTTCCTTACTTGTCAAACATGAATAATAACAATGCCTATTTCATAGGGTTGTTTTGTGGATTAAATGAGTTCACACATATAAAGAACCTGAAGTAGTACCTGGAACAATTTAAGTGCTCAATTAAAATTAATCATGATAATTATTATTATCAAGCAATTGTTATTATTATATTTAATTCTATGTCCATCACTTATTTACAGGAGTTGATCTCCTACTAGCCTGCAAATTATTTAGCAAAGTGGTCCTTTTGTTTTCAAGAACTTACTATGAGCTTGACATAGAACCAGCACACATAAGTGCTTATTGAACAAATGAATGACAATGAATAATAGCTGAATGTTTTTTGGAAAAGCTAATATTTGTTTGTCTGTTTTGAGACAGAGTCTCGCTCTGTTGCCAAAGCTGGAGTGCAATGATGCGATCTCTGCTCACTGTAACCTCCGCCTCCCGGGCTTAAGCAATTCTCCTGCCTCAGCCTCCCGAGTAGCTGGGATTACAGGCATGCACCATCACACCCAGCTAATATTTATATTTTTACTAGAAATGGGGTTTCACCATGTTGGCCAGGCTGGTTTCGAACTCCTGACCTCAAATGATCCACCCACCTTGGCCTCCCAAAATGCTGGGATTACAGGTGTGAGCCACCATGCCTGGCCTAGAAAAGCTAATATTAACAGAAGAAGAATATCCTGAGATGTAATATGGGATTAAGGGAAAACATACACACAGGCTTTGGAATCAGACTAAGTTTCTAGCTGGGAAATCCTAAGCAAGCTATTTAATTTTCTTGAGCCTCAAGTTGTTCATCTGTAAAATCAATATAACTGTACTCAACTCATAGAGTAATGATGATTGCATGTATTTTATACTAAATATGTAGATGTTTGGTTATTACTCTCATCACCAACTTCATCAGCGGGGTCATTATTGTCATTCTTATGGTCATCAGATTGACCTTTTGATTACCAGACTTAACATAATGATACAAAACACCTCAGTAACAGCTTCCTAAAATGTAACTTTCATTTTAATTAGATTATCCTTTCAGTAATGTAATTGAGTGTTAGAAGCTGGAATGGGGGCTGCTGCTTAGGAATTTCAGGTGGTACTGTATTAGTAATATTCTGATATTTGTCTACTTAATGAGAGCAGCAATTCAGTACAAAAAGAAAAGGCTCTGTTTTGACGTAAAAATCTGATATATAAAGAGTCTTATTTGGGGAACAAAACAACTAAATATATCAGGGTTGTGGTTACGTTACCAGCTGCAAGCATTAGTCATGACTGTGTTATAAAAGAGTTAATTAAATTCTTTGGGTGAAGGAGGTGCAGAAGGAAGTCAACACAGTCTTCTGATGAGATGAGTCACTGTGATCATATCAGAAAAAAGCACAGGAGCTGAAGAAAGTCTGGGTCCCAGACTGATGCCATATTGCAGGATCAGCCTGTCTGAAAAGCCACTGACCAATAGGAAGCTCAGACAAAATAGTTTAGTGTCATCTGAAGTCTCATCAATACATAAGCAGTTTGAATTTGTGTATGCAATTTTATTTAGCATATTTTCAAGGACCATAGGAGAATAAATGTCCTTGGATTCATGACTATTGCTGTTGAAGAGTGGGTTTGGGTATAATGAGTAATTTCTTCCCATACTAAATAATATTGCTAGATCAGAGAGTATATTGATTTATTAATTCATATGTATGCTTGATCATGACAAAGAAAACAAGATGAAAACATGTAGATTTATCAAGACTTCTGTTAGCCTCATGACTTTCCATTCTGCTGTTATGTGTTGCCTACATCTCCCTCACTCATCGGTCTTGAGTTTTATGATTCTAATCTGTCAAATATCTTAACTTGTTTTGGTCCAGCCTCATCTCTCAAGTAAATTTTAGAAAACGGTGTTTTCCATTTCCCTTGTCTTTTTCCTAAGTTATTTTCCACATTATGTGAAAAATATTCTGAAACCCAAATCAGTCACATAATTTCTATTCAATTGCTCCCTTTTGTCTTATAGGTTCACTTAGCACATAATAAAGGGCCATTTGTGATCTGACCTTGACCCTCCAGTTTTAATGAAGTGTGGTTTCTCCCTGCAATATTATGCTCCAGCTATAGTGGTAGCTGCCAAAAGTATTATTCAGTTTCTTGGTGATGTTCCTTTGTAAATGTTGTGAGCTTTTCTTGTAATGCCCTTCCTTTGGCCTTCATCACTTAGCAAATGCTGGTTTTCCCTTAAAAACCCTGCATCACACACTGGGGCCTTTTAGGGGCCGGGGGGTTGGGGGAGGGATAGTGTAAGGAGAAATACCTAATGTAAATGATGAGTTGATGCGTGCAGCAAACCAACATGGCACATGTATACTTATGTAACAAACCTGCACGTTATGCACATGTACCCTGCAACTTAAAGTATAATAATAAAAATATATATGTGTATATATATATGTGTGTGTGTGTGTATATATATATATATATATATTTATATATCAGAAATAGAAAAAAAAAAACCCTGCTCAGACATTTCCTCTGCTGTAAAACTTTCCCTGACTATACCCACCTAGACTCAATTACCCTTTGCACACGGCCCCTGTGTCACCATGCACAATATTTCATTATGGCAGTCTTCACACACTCTTATAATCATTTCTTTGTACAACTGCCTTCTTCAATAAACCCTGAGCTATTTAAGAACAGGGAACATTTTTCTCTCAGTCTCCAAAAAGCTTGTCACAAGGTAGAAGACAAATAAAATTTTGTTGAACTTAATTTCTAAGTGATATAATATGGATAATGAAAAACTTTTTCAGCGGAGTAGTGTAAATGGCAGCAAAAACATACATCCTGATTTTTTTTTCCTTGTTCTGCCATTAAAATTTACAGGATGTGGAAAAGGCAAATATTTTCTTTAGGCTTCTGGTTTTTGTTTTTTTTTTTTTTCCCAAATGTACAGCGAAAGATTTGAATAACTAATACCCAAGTCCCTTTTTTACAAACATGTATTATGACTTTGTCTATACTGAGACACTCTCTTAAAATAGTAGTATGACCTTATTTTATAATTTAATTTATATCATTTCATGTTGAAAGTGAATTTACATCTTTAGGTAATAGGCAACCTTTTCAAAAATCAATGTCGTTCTGAGGCTGAGATTCATAAAGTAAATGGAATTGTTTAGCGTAGCTAGATTTTATTTCATATTGGCAAATGCTTATAATATTTGTGCAATAGGTTTTTTTTTTCTTGATACAACCTGTTCAGTGGCTTAGAGGCAAATACTGTGTGATCTCATTTATTTGCAAGCTTTCCTTTTTGGAGAATAAATGATATATCAGCTCAAGATCACACAGCTATTTTATTTTGAGTTGAAATAAATCCTAAGATACTAAATATGATAGGATTAGTTAATCTTTTGCAACATGTTCAGAAGGTTGATTTTTTTTCCCCCTCAAGTTTTATGTCATAGTGATAGGAGCATTTCAAAGAAGACCAGAAATGGTTTCAAATTTTTGTGGCTTTAGGTGTAGGAAATGTATGCCCCGAAAACACTTTATAATACATTCTTGTGTTGGGGGGACAGGATGTGGGGTGGGGGAGAGAATGAGTTAAGGGGGATAAATTCAGACTCAATAAATATTTAAATGTTTCTGGAAAAGATTCAACTAGATTTTAAAGTAAATGTTACATGTCAGAAACTAATAAATGAGATATAAGATTAATGAGTCTTTAATTTTATATGAGATAGATAGTACAGGTTTACTTACTTTTCTTCATTTCAGAATATTTTCAAAATTACAAGGTTATCTTTATTTCAATAAGGGTGTTTACATTTAAAAGTCTGTCACATTGAGAAACATGAAAATATACATAAAGCTGGATTTTAAGAGCAATGTAAATACCTGCATCATTGGTGAAGGCACAGGGGCTTCACAAGTTGATCAGCCTTGAGGATGAAAGTCAGTTTGAAAATAAGAGAGACATCAGGGAGTAGGAGGTAGGCACATATGGAAATTGTTAGGTTTGCAGACATAACCTACCTGGGAATGCAGAAACTTTTACTTTATTTTTAAAAATTTTAATTATAAATACACAAATATGGTTGCATATATTTATGGCATACAAGGTGATGTTATAATTTATGAATATAATGTGAAATAATTAAATGATTCTAATCAGCATATTCATTACCTCAAATAGTTATCATGTTTTGTGATAAAAACATTTGAAATTTATTCTCCTGGTTATATTTAAATATACAATAAATTATTTATGACTATGGTCACTTCTTGTGCAATATATTTAAAAGGAAAAAAAAACCGTATCCCTCCTGTCTAATTGAGGCTTTGTATCCTTTGACCTTCATCTTTCCATCACCCCCCACCACTTCCACTCCTACTCCCCAGCCTCTGGTAACCACCATTCTAACCTCTGCTACTTTGAGTTCTATTGTTTTAGAATCCATGTGTAAATGAGATCATGTGGTATTTGTCTTTCTGTACCTGGCTTATTTCACTTAGCATAATGTTCTCCAATTCACATTGTCACAAATGAAGGAATTTCTTTATAAAGGCTGAATTAGTATTCAGTCATGTGTACATATTTCATGTTGTTTAGCCATTCATCTGTTGATGTACACTTAGGTTGATTTCATGACTTGGTTATTATAAATAGTGCCACAACAAACATAGGGGTGCAGTCATCATTTGACCAACTGGTTTCAAATCTTTTGGATAAATACTGAAAAGTGGGAGTGCTGGATCATAGAGTAATTCTATTTTTAGTATTTTGTGGAACCTACACACAGTTTTCCATAATTAATGTACTGACTTAAATTCCCCCCAACAGTGTACAAGCAAAACCCTCTATGCTAATAAAAAATATAGTTCGTTTCCCATTGAATGTGAAACTTAAAACATGAATTTGTAAAAAAAAAATTATGTAAATATATTTTCAACAAAGGAAAAGAATACCTTTCCTGATGAATGACATAATTAAATAAATATGAAAGGAAATATTGTTCTAAAAACTAATTAGGGTTAAATTTAAGAATTTAAAGAAGAAAATATTGAACATTTATTAATAAATAGGTGAAAGGTCTTTCTGCTTTGTATCTTCATTTTTTTCAGTTATGTTATTTAGAAGATTAATTATCTGATTAAAGAACTATGATCATTTATTGCATTATTTTTCATACCTTTTATTATTAGTGTAGCATCAACATTTACAATACAAGTTTCATTGTTCCTTTTTAAACACGAAGAAAACATAATAATGTGTTAAATAATTTTTTAGGTCTAATTGATCTCTTCCTACGTATTCATTTGCTGTAGTTGTATCTATTGTATTTATTTGTTATTGAATCCCAGCTGAAGAATTTCAAAGTTGTTTTATGTTTAATTCACTTAATAAGCATTTATTGAGTACTGCATATATTAGGTCCTGGAGGGTGGAGATTATAGGTTAATAAAGCAAAGTCACTGCCATATTAATTAGAAAGAAGACTTTTTTTTTAAGTTTTCCATTTATTTATTTATTTATTTATTTATTTATTTTTATTCTACTTTAAGTTCTGGGATACATGTACAGAATGTGCAGGTTTGTTACATAGGTATACATGTGCCGTGGTGGTTTGCTGTAACCATCAACCCACAATTTCTCCTAATGCTATCCCTCCCCTAGCCCCCTACCCCTCGCCAGGCCCTGGTGTGTGATGTTCCCCTCCCTCTGTCCATGTGTTCTCCTTGTTTAACTCCCACTTATGAGTGAGAACATGCGGTGTTTGGTTTTCTGTATCTGTGTTAGTTTGGTGAGAATGATGGCTTCCAGCTTCATCCATGTCCCTGCAAAAGGCGTGAACTCATCCTTTTTTATGGTTGCATAGTATTTCATGGTGTATGCGTGCCACATTTTCTTTATCCAGTCTATCACTGATGGGCATTTGGGTTGGTTCCAAGTCTTTGCTATTGTGAATAGTGCTGCAATAAACATACATGTGCATATATCTTTATAGTGGAATGATTTATAATCCTTTGGGTGTATACCCAGTAATGGGATTTCTGGGTCAAATGGTATTTCTGGTTGTAGATCCTTGAGGAATTGCCAGACTGTCTTCCACAATGTTTGAACTGATTTACACTCCCACCAAAAGTGTAAAAACATTCCTGTTTCTCCACATCCTCTCCAATATCTGTTGTTTCTTGACTTTTTAATGATCACCACTGAGATGTTAGTTTATTATACTCTAAGTTCTATTGAGGAAACTGCAGTGTGAATTTCTACAACTGCACATTGCACATTCACATATCACCATAGACAATTACATTTTGGGGGAAGAAATTACATTTGAATGAGCATTTTGGAGAAATATGATGGTGAAAGGAGTATTTTAGAAGACGAGATTTTACCTAAATTTTCAATAAGTGTTCTAAACTAGATATCACATTTTTTATTAGACAATATTTTGAAAAGACCCACCTGCCGAAAAGAAAGAACAAACATGGTTACTGTTATAATTATTGATTCAGAGGGGATGTTATGTATGTAGGAAAATTACAGGCAATTCATTAAAAAACTCTTTTGGTAGCTTCTATCACCAGCAAAGAAAATAGTTTAATTTCATTTTATTGTAGTTCAAAATCCTCCCCAGGGTGTAATTCTGATTTTTTGTCACAGGAGCCAATTGTGTTATTAGAATAAGAAAATGGTGTATTTTTAAAAAATCAGCTACGTTGGCTTTTTATTCTGATGATAGTGAGGAAATTATGTGTGTGTGTATGTTTCACACATGATGGAAAAAAATGAGTAAGACATAAATCTTCAGAATTAAAGCCCGGAAGCAAAGTGTATGTTCCAGTGAAGACTTTAAGTGACAGCGTGACGAACTTTTGATCAGTGTTTCTTATCATGGAGTAATTTCTTGATCAATTAACAATCAATTAGAATTTCAGACATGGCTTAGATGGCATGATCCTATTTCAAAAATGTAATGAGCCAAAAAAAATGGGTTGGCAGATTCCAAAATCTGTGAATATACTGATTTAAGAACAGGAAAAACATTCAAATGTCATATTTTTGTTAGTACATTGGACCCCTAGGGTATGGGAAAAATAATATACTGGGATATTTGCAGTCATTCCAAATATATATATTATATTATATATTAATATACATTATATTATTATATATTAATATATTATATATAATATATCAATATATTATTATATATTTATATTATATACAATACATATTATATATTGTAGTATAGTATATATTATATGATATATTAATATATATTATATATTATATATATATTATATATACATGTTATATATATATAATCCAAGTTAAAGCAATAGAACAGAACACAGTATGTGGTACCTGCAATGCTCACTGCAATTGAACATTCAGTATTAACTCTTAATTCCCTTGAAATAAAACCAAAATGGGTCATATATAGAGATATATAGTTCTTAAGCTGCCTGAGACAAAATTCCGAATTGTCCACTTATTAGTTATTTGCAAATTATTGACTTTATTCTTGGCTAAACTTTATCCATGAAAAGAGAAAAGAATATTACCTTAATCATGAGGATATTGTAAGAATTGCAGGTATTACTACATGTAAGACCCTTAACACTGATGTGCACAGACAAAATGCTTAATATTAATGAATATTAGCAGTTAATAATGTTATTAATATTAGTATTATGGTAAATAAAATTATGGTAATTTATGTGAGGGGATTCCTTCTTCCTGCTTCTCCTACCCCAGCAACTAAATTTAAATAAAGCATTTATGATAAGGGTAAAACGGAAATTAGTTAATATGATTTTTATTTAAGTGTGGTTTTTGAAAAAGACAAATGAATGTATTTTACAAAACTATGTTTCTTTTATCAACTCTATACAGAAACTGAGACCTTGGTCTTAATGTATAACTTAGAAAAGAGTTTTTCATGACAAAGTGCTGAAACAATATGGTGTGGACACCTGATTTCCTGGTAATCTAATTTAATACAGTGGTAAAACTTGGATGTTGGACACATTATGCTGTCCCTTCCAATCACTAGGAGTCTGAAGTAGCTGGTGTTGGGTTGGACTCACTTCCAAGCTGAATTCTTTTGAATAAAGGGCCAATATTGTTTGATGACTATGGTAAGGTCTGTATGCTTAAATTGTCAGACAATAAACAGTCAGAGTTGGCATTCTGTTGTGAAGATGTGGAAATCAAAATTGGTTCTTGCTATGATGTTTAATCTACTTTTTCACATCAGTGAGTCTCCAAAATGCCTCTGGGTATAGCTGACATTTTCCTGCAGAATGAACTTTAAATCTTTTTAATTACTTGCCACATTACACGAATGAGACAATGTTAACCTAAAGAAAATGTAAGGGCAGATGTTATCAGTTAATCATTCTAACCAAAAAGAAAAAAAAATTCCTCTGAGTCCTATGGGCAATGCTCACATTTCAGTAGAAATGTATTCAAGTTGACCTGCCAGAATGAGTTGGTTCCTTACAATACCAATAGAAAATCAAATATAGTAATCATTTAGAATGTACAGACCACCAACATGCTTAAGAATGTCCACTAAATAGCATAATTACTGCTTTTAGTTGTGTTTTACCAGTGTATATATCACACTCTAGAAAAAGCTGTTGATTGTGGTATTTGTTGTAATCAAACCAAATCAATTTAACACATGTACCAATTATTTAAATATAAACTTAAAATTTGAGGATGCACATCTAGATTATAGTATTAGTTATATATGTATATATTTATTTTTACCTAGCCTTATTGACCTATAATTGACAAATGAAAATTGTATATGTTTATAGTGTACAATGTAATGCATGGAGATATATATATATATATACATTTTGAAATGATTACTACGATCAAGCTAATTATTGTATCCATTGCCTCACACAGTTATCAGTTTTTGTGTGTGATAAGATCATTTAAGTTCTACTCTCTTTGTAAATTTCAAGTATACAATACATTATTAAGTATAGTCACCATGCTATATATTAGATCTCCAGAATTTGTTCATCCTGCCTAACTGGAACTTTCTACCCTTTGACCAACTCTTCCCACTTCCCCTATGCCCCAGCCCCTGGCATCTGCCGTTCTAAGCGGCAAATGAACTTTTATAAGTTCAACTTGTTTAGATACCACGCATGAATAAGATTATGCAGCATTGTCTTACTATGCCTGGCTTATTTCACTTAGCATAATGTCTTACAGGTTCATTCATGTTGTCTCAAATGGCTGAATTTTCTTCTTTTGTAAGGCTGAATAATACTAAATTCTGTACACATGCACATACACACACATGCATATCATATTTTCTTTATCCATTCATCTATTGATGTGCACTTACGTTGATTCCATATCTTGTCTAGTGTCAATAATGGTGCAATAAACACTGGGGTGCAGGTATCCCCTTGATATACTGATTTTACTTACTTACTTTAGATGTATCCTCAGAAGTGGGATTGCTGGATTGTTTTTAATTTGTGAGAAACCTCCATACTCTTTTCCATAATGTGTATACTAATTTACATTTCTACCAACAGTGTACGAGAGTTCCCTTCTCTCCACATCCTTGCCAACACTAACTTTTTGTCTTTTTGATAAAAAACATCAAAACGAGTGTGAGGTGATATCTCATTGTGGTTTTAATGCATATTTCTCTAATGATTAGTAATGTCAAGCATCTTTTAACATATCTATTGGCCATTTGTATGTATTCTTTTGAGAAACATTTATTCAGGTCCTTTGCTCAGTTTTTAGTTGGGTTATTTGTTTTCTTGCTATTGGATTGTTTGAGTTCCATATGTATTTTGGTTATTAACTCCTTATCAGATATATGGTTTGCAAATATTTTTGGTCATTCTGTAGGATGTCTCTTTACTCTATTGATTTGTTACCTTTGCAGTGTGGAAGCTATTCAGTTTGATATAATCCCATTCACCTAGTTTTGCTTTTATTGCCTTTGTTTTGGGGTTATATTCAAATAATCAGACCAATATCAAGAAGCATTTCCCTTATGTTGCCTTCTAGAATATTTAAAGTTTTAAGTCTTCCTGTTAAGTTTTTAATCCTTTTTCAGTTGATTTTTGCATATGATGTGATACAAAGGTACAATTTAATTCTTCTGCGAGTGGATATCCGGTTTTCCCAGCACCATTTATTAATGAGACTGTCCTATCTCCACCATGTATTTGTGGCATTTTTACTGATGACCAATTGACCATAAAAGTGATGACTTATTTTTAGGCTCTTTATTCTGTTTTATTGGCCAGTATGGTGATTTTCTATTTTTTTTATTGCCAATATCACGACATTTTGATTACGGTACCTTTGTAGTGTATTTTAAAATAAGGTACTATGATGCCTATGGCTGTGTTCTTTTTTCTTAAGATTTGTTTGGCTGTTTGCTGCCATTTGTGGTTTTATACTACTTTTAGGAATTTTCTTCTTGTTTCTGTGAAAAATGCCATTACAATTTTAATAGGGATTTTATTGTATCTGTAGATTGCTTTGGGTAGTATAAACATTTTTTGTTGGTTTGGGTAGTATAAACTTTGGGTAGTATAAACAATATTAATTCTTCTAATCAATTAACATGGGTTATCTTTCCATTATTTTGTGTTCTTTAAATTTCTTTTATTATTGTGTTTTAGTTTTTAGTGTACAGATCTTTCACCTCCTTGATTAAATATATTTCTAAGCAGTTTGTTTTATGCTATTATAAATGAAATTTTCATAATTTTTTTAGATAATTTACTATTACATGCTACTAATTCATATATGTTGATTTTGTCTTCTGCAAATTGAATTTATTTATTCTCACAGTTTTTTTTTGGTGGAAATTTTAAGGTGTTCTGTATAATCATCTAAAAACAGAAAAATTTTATTTTTTTCTCTTCAAGTGTCTTTTTTTTTCTTGTAGGCACTATCTAGAACTTTCAGTAAAGCATTGCAATAGAAGGAAAGAGCATTCTTATCCTATGTCCTCCATCTTTTCTGGGTATAGTTTTTTTTGGTTGCCAGTTTTTTTATTGTAGCACACTGAATTTATCGTCTCATACTCTCCTGGAGTGCATGGTTACTGTTGAGAAATTCACTGATGGTTCTAACAGAGTTTCTTTCATATGTGATAAGTTGCTTTTCTCATGCTGCTTTCAAAATTCTCTTTATCTTTGACTTTTGAGAATTTTGTTACTATGTGTCTTGATGATGATCTGTTTATGTTTAATCTATTTTGGGTTTTTTGATCATCATGGATCTGGATATTCATTTTCCTCTCCAGATCTGGAGATTTTTCTGTTATTATTTATTCAAATATACTTTCATACTTTTTCTCTTTCTCTGCTCATTCTAGGAGTTCTATAGTGCATGCATTGATGCATTTAATGATATCTCATAAATCCCATAGGCTTTCTTTACTCTTTTTTATGCTTTATTTCTTTTTCATCTCATAAATCTCTTATTTATTTATATCTCATAAATCCCATTGACTTTATTTACTCTTTTTTATCCTTTACTCTTTTTATCTTTTATTTCTTTACTCTTTTTTATCCTTTATTTCTTTTTATTCTTTTGGATAATTTCAAATGACCTGTCTTTGAACTCACTAGTTCTTGCTTCTACTTGATTGAGTCTTGCTTCTACTTGACTGAGCTATCTGTTGGATTTTTCAGTTTAATTATTGTGTTATTCAGCTCCAGAATTTTTGTTTGGTTCTTTTCTATGGATTCTATCCCTTTCTTAAAACTCTCATTTCATTGATACATTGTTTTCTTATTTTTGGTTAGTCATATGTCTATGTTCTCTTGTAGCTCACTGAGCTTCTTTAAGACAATTTTGAATTATTTGCCAGACAGTTTGTAGATCTTCATTTCTTTAGGGCCAGTTAATGGTGATTTCTTTTATTCCTATTATGGTATTGTGTTTCTTTGATTATTTGTAATCCTGTGGACTTGCATTAGTGTCTGTGGTTTTAAAGAAGTGGACACCTCTTCTAGTCTTTATAAACTGGCTTCACCAGGGAATGTCCTTCATCAGTCAGCCTTTCCAGTTATTACGTGCAGTTTATCTGATGGGGTCTGTGTGTGCCAGCCTGGTGTTGGGACAGGGCCTAGAGCCTGAGACTGTGGAAGCTGGCCTGGTGCTAAAGTGGAACTGTTATCTGGGTCTATGGAGATGTCCTGAGTTTGTGGGAACCATCTTGTGCTGAGGTCAACTGGGGTAGGTCTGGTTATTGGGACCATAAAGGTGGGTCTGGAGTCTGGATCTGTGGGGCCAGTCTTGTGAAGATCTCCTGGGGTAGGCCTGAACCCTGGGTCCATGGAGCCTTGGTCCTTGGTAGCTGGCCTGGAACCTTGGTCTATAGGGACTGGCCTGAAGCATGGGTCCATGAAAACTAACCTCACACTGGGTCAGGCTTTAAGCCTGATTCGAAGGGGCTTGGCCTGACTCTGAGATGTACCTGGAAACTGGATCCAAGGAAACAGATCTGTTCCTGAGTCTGTGGGAGTCAGCCTGAAACTGCAGTTTACTAGAGTGGGCCTGGAGTCTGGGTCTGCCCTGGTAGGCCTGCTACCTGTATCTTTGTGGGCAGGCCTGGTGCCAGGGAACCACAAGGGCAATTCTAGATCCTGGGTCCACAGTGGCCAGCCTGATGCTGGGACAGGTCTTAAGCTTGAGTGTGTAGGAGTTGGCTTGGGGCTTCAGTCTGCAAGTGCCAGCCTGGAGCCTGAGTCCATGAGGGCTGACCTGGCACTGGAGTGTCCTTGGAACCTGGGCTCATGTGATTGAGTCTGGAGACTTGGTCTTTAAGGACTGGCCTGGCACCAAGCTAAGCCTAGATTCTGAGACCACGGGGCCTTGTCTAACACTGGGACACTGGGATTCGGTGGGATGGGGCTGGTGTCGAAGTTTGTGGTAACATCAGGTATTCACTTCCCTTTCCTTTCCTCGAGCAGAACACAACTCTTTTCACACTGTGCTGTTCAGGCTTGTGGGAAGGGTTTCATGAATAATGTGAACTGTCCTTGATACTTTTTACAATGTGTCTTTTCTCATATCTGTGCCCCACCACTTGCTATAATTTGTCAGCTAAATTTCTTAGCTTTTGTGAAGGTATTTTTATCCATTGATAGTTGTTCAAATTAATGTTTCTGTAAGGGAATCAGCACTGCAAAGTCTTATTCTACCATCTTGCAGACATCACCAGTATCATCATATATGACTTAAAATAAGGATTCAAAGTCATTTTTAAAATAAACTATTCCTACCAGAGGAGTCAAAGTGTTATAACAGATCAGTGAAGGCTGAGAAATGTGTTATACTTTTTCTAGTTCAGCTCAACTATAAATAGTAGCAAGTATTGGTAAAGAATACATTCTGGCTCTGGAACCAGACAGAGAAGGAGATGGACATGAGTCTCAGCTTTAATATTTACTTGCTGTGCACTTAGAACAAGTTATTCAATGTAGATAAACTTCAGTTTCCTCTAATAATAATATGAGGGATAATAATGTAACAGTGTTTCAAAATGCAATCAGAAATGTTATAATATTTCTGAAAGTTCTGTTTGAAGTCTTCTCACTTTGGGAGATGAAAGAAACCAGTTTGAGGTGTTTCATGAGGGTTTTTCATAGAGAATATGAAAAGTGGTTAAAGTTGTCTTACTTGAATAATATGTGGAACTCACACTTGGTATTAGTTCAGACACTGAAAATGATTTGCCCTAAAATATTTACCAAATCTGAGATTTTTTTTCACTACTGATACTGAGTCAAATTTAAAGGCTTGAATTTCTAATGATATGTAAACTTTGTTTTCCTATATAGTTAAGTTATAACCTTTCTGAATAGATCTTAGGGTAAAAAGCTTTCACTGTAAAAATAAGCCCTAATTTCAGCTATCATAATTTGGGACTAATGCAGAGCTAGCCCTGATCTGAAGGATTGGATACGAATGTGTTTTACTCCTTGAATTCTTCATCTTATCCGAGATTCTACCAGTGAATCAGTGACAACTTTGAAATCTAGAGTTTCTGAATGAGTTTAATCCTCTCCTGTTTCTTAGGAAAAATAGTTCAAAACATTTTTTTCATAGATCTGAGTATCCTGTATTTATATTATGGATGTGAGATAGGAGCAGGTTTTTAAAATCTGGCCTACAGGTAATGAAATAATGCATATGTTATGTACGCAGGCCAATTTAAATAAGCTATTCTGTTTTAACATACAATCTCATATTCATTTCTATATGCCATTTCATAAAATATGCCTTTTTTATTGACTTCTTTGGGCAGGAATTGTATGTGTAAAACAAATATGGAAATCAAGGACAGCTGTACAATAAATCAAAGTCACAATGCTGAAAGCAGAAACTTGAGATGCTCCTTTAAAAAAATGACTTGTAAATCAACTCATGGTTGCCTGACATTTCCACTGATTAATGCTGGTGTCCTTTGAGGCATACTAATAGGATGAACAAGGAAAAATGGAATTTCTTGCCATAAGATGAGGGTCAGTTTGAAGATATTCATGACTCAGTCACATCACTTAATCACAGATAGTTATAACCTGTAGCAGAAATTAATTCAATGTGAATTTTTTACAATTAAACACAATAGTCTTTATATTGCTGCACATAATTAACCTTCATTGTCTCAAATTTTGCAAAATAAAACATTTCTACTTTTAATTACAAATATCTAATTTTTGTGAGTTATAACAAAATGGAATATTTTCTGAGTAGGCTATAGAGTAAATTTAGTTCTGAAAGTTCCTGGAATAATGTCATTGAGAAACATAATATAGCATCAGCCATAAAATGTCATGGTTGATGCTCACTGAAAGGCATTCAAAGGAATTCTGTATTAACTTTTGCAAATGCACACTTTGAATCCATAAATCTTTATGGGAACACATTTTAACAAATGTACTGTGGTTTATATTTAAAAGCACTATGTGGTTTATAGTTAAAAGCAATTATGATTCACTCTGTCTGCTGAACTGACTAAAGGGAAGGTCTTCACTGAACACAAGACTCTTAAGAACAGTAAAGATTGTTGTTAAAATTCAGAGTATCAGCCTCCTTCCAAACTGGGCCAGGGACCTCCTTTAATAAGACCAGCTTCAGTGAATATATATTAAGAGATATCAGGAGCTAAAGTAAGTTAATACAAAAGAAAACATCAAAAGAGTACATTCTAAAGAATTTATGGTATATATACACAATAGAATACTATTCACCCATAGAAAATGAAATCCTGCTATTTGTAACAGCATGGGTTATGATATTATGACAAGTGAAATAAGCCAGATACAGAAAGACAGACCCTGCATAATCCCCACATGTCCTGGGAGGCATTCAGTGGAAGGTAACTGAACCATAGAGATGGTTACCCCCATGCTGTTGTTTTCCTGGTAGTGAGTTCTCATGAGATCTGATGGTTTTATAAAGGGCTTTTCCCTCTTTGCTCAACACTTCTTCCTGCCATCGATGGTTTTATAAAGGGCTTTTCCCTCTTTGCTCAACACTTCTTCCTGCCATCATGTGAAGAAGGATGTGTTTGCTTCCCCTTTCGCCATGATTGTAAGTTTCCTGAGGCCTTCCCAGCCCTGTGGAACAGTGAGTCAATTAATCATCTTTCCTTTATAAATTACCCAGTCTTGGACATTTCTTTATAGCAGCATGAGAATGGACTAATACAGTAAATTGGTATCACAGAAAGTGGGGTGCTGCTGCAAAGATACCCAAAAATGTAGAAGAACTTTGGAACTGGGTAACAGGCAGAGGTTGGAACTGTTTGTGGTGGGGGCTGACAAGAAGATAAGAAAATATGGGAAAGTTTGGGACTTCCTAGAGACTTGCCAAATCACTTTGACCAAAATGCTGATAGCGACATGGACAATGAAGTCCAGGTTGAGGTGGTCTCAGATGGAGATGAGGAACTTTTTGGAAACTGGAGTAAAAATGACTCTTGCTATGCAAAGAGACTGGTGACATTTTGCCCCTTCCCTAGAGATCTGAGGAACTTTGAACTTCAGTTAGATGACTTAGGGTATCTGGCAGAAGAAATTTCTATGTGGCAAAATGTTCAAGAAGAAGCAGAGAATAAAAGTTTGGAAAATTTACAGCCTGACAGTGCGATAGAAAAGAAAACCCCATTTTCTGGAGAGAAATTCAAGCAGGCTGCAGAAATTTGCATAAATAACAAGGAGCTGAATGTTAATCAGCAAGACAATGGGGAAAATATTTCCAGGTCATGTCAGAGACCTTCACAGTAGCCCCATCCATCACAGGCCGGGTGGCCTATGAGGGAAAAATGGTTTCCTGTGCTGGACCTAGGGGCCCCCTGCTCTCTGCAGTTGGGACATGGTGTCCTGTGTCCCAGCTGATTCAACTCCAGGCAGGGCTAAAAGGAACAAAGGTACATCTCAGGCCATTGCTTCAGAGGGTGCAAGCCCCAAGCCTTGGCAGCTTCCAGGAGGTGTTGGGCATCTGTGGGTGCACAGAAGACAAGAATTGATGTTTGGGAACCTCCACCTAGATTTCAGACGATGTATGGAAATGCCTGGATGTCCAGGCAGAAGTCTGCTGCAGGGGCGGAACCCTCATAGAAAACCTTTACTAGGGCAGTGTGGAGGGGAAATGTGGGGTTAGATCCCACACAGGGTCCCCACTGGGCACTGCCTAGTAGAGCTGTTAGAAGAGGACCACCATTCTCCAGACCCCAGAATGTTAGATCCACTGACAGCTTGCACCATGTACCTGGAAAATCCACAGACACTCAATGTCAGTCATGAAGGCAAGCCTGGAGGGGGACCATGTCCTGCAAAGCCACAGGGGTGGAGCTTCTCAAGGTGGTGGGAGCCCAACACTTGCATCAGCATGACTTGGATGTGAGACATGGAGTCCAAGGAGATCATTTTGGAACTTTTAGTTTTAATGATTGCTCTGTTGGATTTCAGACTTGCATTGAGCCTGTAGCTCCTTTATTTTGGCCATTTCGTCTCATTTGGAACTGGTGTATTTACCCAATCCCTGTACCCCCAATGTATCTAGGAAGTAACTCCTTTGCTTTTGATTTCATAGGCTCTTAGGTGGAAGGGACTTGCCTTGTCTCAGATGAGACTTTGGACTTGGACTTTTGGGTTAATGCTGGAATTAGCTAAGACATTGTGGGAATGTTGGAAAGGGCACAATTATCTTTTGAAATGTGAGGAGATGAGATTTCAGAGGGACCGGAGGTGGAATGATATGGTTTCGCTCTGTGTCCCCACCCAAATCTCATCTTGAATTGTAGTTCCCATAATCCCCAGGTTTCATGGGACGGACCCCATGGGAGGTAATTGAATCATGGAGACGTTACCCCCATGCTATTCCCGTGAAAAGTGAGTGAGTTCTCACGAGATCTGATTTTACAAGGGGCTTTTTCCTTTTTGCTTGGCACTTCTCCTTCCTGCCATCATGTGAAGAAGGGTGTTTTTTTTCCTCTTTTCACCATGATTGTAAGTTTACTGAGGCCTCCCCAGCCAAGCAGAAGTGTGGGTAAGTTAATCCTCTTTCCTTTATAAATTACCCAGTCTCAAGCAGTTCTTTATAGCAGCATGAGAATGGACTAATACACCTCTGAAAAAAGTTGTGTAAAATAGAATGCTGCTGTATTTATTACAGGAGAAATAGAATGTCAAAGACGTGGGACCATTTGTGTCTTTTGATAAGTTTATTCTTTCTATATTTCAAAATGTCACAAATAAACGAAATTATAAACAAAAAAGTTTGTAACTTAAAGTCTGAACAAAAGGGTTTTGATGGACTAAATAAAGGCCTCTCTTCTCTCATTGTCTGAAATGCTGTCTAGATAGCTGGACATTATTATGGTTAATTATCTAACCAAATATACCTCCTTAAAACATTCAGGCTTGTTAAAAACATAAATGTTATTGTTATTGCCAGTGATTTAGAAGATATGTTTCTGATCTTGAAAATTTTGATTTTGATTTTCCTTTTTTTTCCAATTCAAAAAAAGGAAGCGGAAAGTTTGAGATAGTTACTCATATAGTTTCTGGTCCCCTAAACATTGTTGGAGATACCCTATTACTTATCATTTTTTTTTTAGAATCCCTAGAGAGTGATTCTGATGCAAGTATACCCATAAATAGAATATAATCAATTATATCACTGGTGCAGTCCAGTTATTATGATCAATTATTATTTATTTCTTGTAATCATTCCTCATTTATTTTAATAGCTTTCTATAACCTTACCTTCATAACTTAAATAACTTAAATTTTGACGTTTGCTTGCAATCATCTATTTTCTGGCTATTCCTTAGGGCAGATAATTTTCATAAATAGCTGAATTTATCCTTTGAGGGTTTAAAAATTATGTTAAATTTCCATGTTTATCTGCAAGTTATGGATTATGTCACTTTACCATATCACTCCTTTCTGCTGACAAGCATTAACATCTATGGGTGATTTTGTAACAACAGCAAACATCGTCATTGTAGTATTCTCTGCCTTGGACTTTGTAAAGTTAAGAAAGTGATGTAGTAATATTTACTAGTTGTGTGATTTTGAATGTTAATTATTATTAACATTGGATATTAATTTATCCAAACTCAAATTTCTTTCACCAGATTATAGGGAAACTTACAATTGCCTAGTTGATTTTCCATATGAATTAGGGATAATGTGTATTAAATTACCAAAAATAATGATTGGCATTTGTTACATATTATCAACTGAAGAGTGAAATTTGGAAAGGAGCGCTTTATTACTCATAAAATATTGCAGCCTTCAGGGTTGCCATTCTGACTGGCTGGGAAGCATAGCCTCCAGCCAGAAGTCAGAAACAGATACTTCAAGGGTGGGAAGAATAAGATAGTAATTTATGCTGAATGAGGTAGCCAAATATAAATGTTCAATAAGCTATGGGAGGAGTCGTAAATGTTCACAAATGGAGAAACATGCACATGTGCAATTGAGCTTCATGCCTCTCCACAGGACCCATGTTCAAAAAATGTTGACAACAGCATGAACTCAGGGCACTCTCTGATATTAAAAAGTGAAGCAGAAGGCATGAAAACCCTCACTGCACTGTGCATTCTCTCTAGACTGTCTAGAACCACTCCGTGATCAGTGGTCTCTTAGGCAAAAAAGGAGGGGCAGCATCAGGCAATTGGTTGATCTCAGTGGCTAAATCCTTTTTTTCCCCCCCTTTGGATATAGAGCCTTTTGGTTTGTTTTCTTTTTCTTTTCTTTTCTTTTTATTAATTTCCATAGGTTATTTGGGAACAGGTGGTGTTTTCTTACATGAGTAAGTTCTTTAGTGGTGATTTTGGTGCACACATCACCTGAGAAGTATACACTGCACACTATTCGTAGTCTTTTATCCCTTACCCCTTCCCATCCTTTCCCCCTGAGTTCCCAAAGTCCATTGTGTCATTCTTATGCCTTTGCATCCTCATAGCTTAGCCCCCACTTATTAGTGAGAACATATGATGTTCACAAACACACACACACACACACACACACAATGGAATACTACTCAGCCGTAAAAAGGAATGAATTAATGGCATTTGCAGCAACCTGAATGAGATAAGAGATTATTATTCTAAGTGAAGTAACAAAGGAATGAAGTCTTTTTTAAAAGGACTGGTTTCTGTTTAACCTTCAGGGAAGAAAGCCTAATAGCTGTTAGCCACCTGGGAGGGGATATAATGAGGGGTCTGTAACCTCCTATCTAGTCCTGACAGGCAACTCAGCTTTCATGGTCTCTTTGTAGCCCTGTTGGCCAAGAGATGGTCTGTTCAGTTGGTTGGGATGCTTAGAATTTTATTTTTATTTATCAATATTATGATTGTTGCAATGAATGATAATATATTATCATTAAAAATAATAAAAAGCCCTTAATTCAGTTACCTTAATTAGGTAATTTAATTAGAAATACCCCTGCTACTATTTTGAAAGATGGTCTTGAAACACAGAAGAAATTATGTAAAGATTATAGAGACTGTTTATATAATTTTTTGATTTAAAAAACTCATTTCAATTAATTGCTTTTAGTACAGGTCTTGTCATTCCTTAAGTACTGCTCTTAATTATTTCCTTACTTGGATTGGCTAGTGGTTTTTCTCTTCTTATGAATTTTATGAAATAAACCAAGGTCAAGTTTAAGGTAGAAAAAGGATGCTTTTAGAGAAGGCAAAGTAGGGTCTTAAATATGGAATTTGTATGACAACTTATCTTGCCCTTTGCTTCTGTTTCAGGGGTATACTTCTTATAAAATATTTGCTGACAAGGAAGAAACACAATTTCAGGTTCTTGTAAATAGCCAAGAGTATTTGTAGTCAGTTTTCCCAAACGCATTTGCTTTGTATTGTACAAAGTCGCTATTGTCTATCATTAACATATCATTAACAATCATATTATGTAAACACTTAATAATTATGTACCTTCATGCTGAGACTCCTTGACTTACCATATGTACAATGAAAATGTTGAATCAGCTTTTTTAGTACAAGGTCATTGACAGGCCATGTGGGAGACACTGACTGATAAGAATGGAATCTTCTCACTCAGCCCAATGCTCCACCAAAGGGAGATTTTCAGTTTGCTTCTTATTAGCACGATTCACAACTGAGAAGTGTGAATGATCTTATGGTTCACTTCTCTGATGTGTTGGTGTTGGCCTGCATGGGTTTGCAAAAGCTGGCTCTTAAAATTTTAGAAAACTTGCCAGCTGGTTTTTGAATACTTGGTAGCTTGAAATTGGTTATAATGTGAATACTTACACCACAGAAATTGGAAAATGCCTCTGCCCTTCTATTCCCCAAAGATCTTATTGTTAAACATTTATTAGCACATCTGGTTTACTTCCACAACTTTAGTACTCAGCTATTACCGGAAAAGTCCCTGATGAATGTATTTGTTCTTTACTATGAAGTTTCAAGTGACAGAAATTAAAAAAAAAATACTGCAGAAACTACACTGCTCTGGGTATAACTTCCTTTGAACAGTTAAAAATTTCCCACAGTCTGGCCAGGCACGGTGGCTCAGGCCTGTAATCCCAGCACTTTGGGAGGCCAAGGTGGGCATATAATGTGAAGTCAGAGGTTCAAGACAAGCCTGGCCAACATGGTGAAACTTCATCTCTACTAAAAATACAAAAATTAGCCATGCATGGTGGCATGTGCCTGTAGTCCCAGCTACTCGGGAGGTTGAGGCAGGAGAATCACTTGAACCCACGAGGTGGAGGTTGCAGTGAACTGAGATCATGCCACTGCACTCCAGACTGGACGGCAGAGTAAAACTCTGTCTCAAAACAAAAACGAAAACAAAAAATTTCTCACTAGTCTAAGTAGATGGAAAAAGAAATAGTTTTTTTCCAATTATGAGTTTACCACAATTTGGCTCTTCTAGGTCCAAAGTACTAACGCTTTCTATTTAAAATCATATTTCGGAAGATAAAGTTTTAAAAAAATTTTAAAGGCAATAACAAAAAAAAGATTTTAGTATTATTACCAAGTGACCTAGATATAAAATTTTATCCATTAATGCAGCATCATGAACTTCCTATAATTTCCTTTCTGGTCTCAGATGAAGGGATTATGGGTTATTGCCACCTAAGAAAGCATGGGATCAGAGTCTTAAAATAAATCAATATTCATGTGGTCTAAAATGATTCCTCCTGTAATAAAGTCGTACCATTTTCAATCAAAAATATAATTCCAACGGGGAATTGGCAAAATTCCAATGCTTGCTGTATGGTTAGTGGGTTTACAACTAATTCCTTGTATCATAGTGCATGATCCTTGGATTAATGTCCCTGATGGTTAGTCATTTTGTTAATTCACCTGTCCATCAGGACTCAATTGTGATACCTTATTCTTCCTTCAGATGGTTTAAATTTTAAAAGAGAATACAATTCTTATCTTCTAAAGGTGCATTAGATATCGTCATCTACCAGGGTCTTATTTATTGAAAGACCTTCCAAGAAAATAGGAAATTTTCTTCCTCTTTCTGCTTTTTCAAAACAGTTCATTTTCATATATCAAAACCGGCTCATTATAACAAGTGAAATGATAGAGATGAACAGAGAAAAAGCTAATAATTCCCACCTAAGTACTTCTTAATGATTACCTTTCTGTCATAACAACTTTTTATATACATATATTATTTCATATCATTTTCCAAGTTATAGCCAAACGAATGGATATAACTCATTATCATTTTGTTGAGGTTTTATTAAGGTAGAAGCACAAAATAAACCTCGTTTTATGACTTTGTTTCTTTTTTTTAACATAAAATGTATTATGGATATCACTCCTGGGCAATAGATACTGATCCTACTCATTCTTAATGGCTACACAATGTTCCATAATATAGATGTATCAATGTTTTCAACTATTCATTTATTTATAAACCTTCAGATTACTTTTGCATTTTATCTCTTCTACAAGAAATGCTGTGTTAAAGATTCTTGCCTGTGTGTAGGTGTGTGTGCATGTATACAGTTATTTCAGTAAAAAAAAAAATTCCAGAAGAGTTACTACTATAAATTTTTAAGTAGGTATTACCAAATTGTTTTTCAAATAATTGTATCAGTTGATAGTCTCACAAGTAAACTTTTAGGAACCATTTACTTTCAATGGCCAAAAGAAATTGATACTATTACCAAGTGATTTAAATGTAGAATTTCAACCATTAATACGGAATTATTAAAAGGATATGAGAATGAATTTCTCCACATATTATCAAGTGCTGGGTTTTATTGTTCCTGTTCATTTTTACTGGATTCAAAATCCCAAAGTTTGCTATTTTACCATTCAAGCTTCTGAGTCCAGCAAATACCAATTTTAATATATGCCAATCTGATAAGAAAAACATGGTCTTCATGTCCACTAGTGAGATTTAACATCTTTTCATATACTAAGAGTCTATTTTGAATTTTATTTTGTCAATTATGTTTCAGTTAATTCCCTTTAATCTTTTAATTTTTGAGTTTTATTTCATCTTATAAATTTATGAGTTTCCTTTGTTTATCAAATATATTAACAATTTGCAGTATAGTGTCATGGTTACAAGCACAGACTGGTGTCAGACTACCTGCCTTCAAATCCTGTCTTCCACATCTCTTACCAGTGTGTCTTTGGAGAAGTGTCTTGTTTTCCCTGTTGTCCAGTTTCTTCATTTATAAAATGGAAAGAATACCAAGACCTCCCTCACTGGGCTGTTTTGAGGAAGAAGTGTTAGCTATTAATATGTACACATTTTCCCCTTGTGATTTTGTTTGTCTTTGAACTTTGGGATATCTTTCATTTTACCAACTTAAAGGTTTTTTTGTTGTTAAATATGTCTAATTTGTTTTATGGATTATGCATTTTCTTTCATTTAAAGATCTCTCCCACTCCTAACTCTTTTATTCTTCAGGTATTAACTTTATTTTTTATTTTTTATTTTTTTGAGACAAGGTCTCAGTCCGTCACCAAGGCTGGAATGCAGTGGTGTGATTATGACTCACTGCAGCCTCCAGCTCCTGGGCTCAAGTGATCCTGCCACATCAGCCTCCTGAGTAGCTGGGACTACAGGTGTGTGCCACCATTCCCAGCTAATATTTTTTAATTGTTTACAATCAGTTTTATAATTTTTCTGTGTATTTCCTAAGTTTCTAAATAACTAGTAAATTACAGGGTAACCAAAGCTATGCTCAGTGATTGCTGGTGCTAGATTGCATATATGAAATAGCTGTAAAACAAGAAGTAATTAAAATAGTAAATAATTTTCATTATTATAGATTTTGAAACTAAGGCAAAATTGCTACATTGAACATTACAATTTAAAAGTACACATCAAAGAAGCATTTATTATTTTATTTATTTGGGGTCATTTTCACCAAACTAGCAACTTCATGGGTACAAAAACATTGAATGGCATATAGTTTCTGATTTTGTGTCCCTGGTTAATGACAGGAAGCACAGAACTCAAACCTCGTACACAAGGAACCCATCTTACTATGGCTTTCCTATCCAAGCATTGCCTCAACAAAACGTACTCACATTTAGCCCAATTCATTCTTTTTCAGGCATGTGGAATAATGATATTCAGATTTTCTAAGAAAACTGATATTTCCCACACTCACTTCTTTGCACTGCAGTTTAAGAGTGTATGAACACTACTTACCCTTTGGTCATCCATGTTTGAAAGACATATTTGGGCTTTCACATTTTTCTGTTACCTAGTTAGTGTAAAACTTGTCTATATTCTTCCAGCTTAATTAAGATCAACTGTGCTTAACAAAGTCATTGATTTCTTCTTTAACATTAAATCATATTCCAAAAGAATTGCCAACTTCTTTTGATACATACAATTTAATTTAGGTATAATTATAACAGTTTTATGGTATATTGTTTTTATAAAATTAAATAGAATGTTTCTTACAGAATTTTGTAAAAGACGTTCTGGTTGTGATTTCTATAGTAAAGCTGTCAGAAAGCTAGTCTGTCAAATGAATGAATAAGTGACATTACTGTAGTCAAAACTACACTTTTATTGCTTTTACCTCCTTGTTGTATTTATAGCACCTAGTCATAATTTCTAATTTGACAGACCCTTGAGTCTTGTTGCTGTACTCAGTGGTGTTTCTTGTCACTCTCTCTTTACCTCAGGTGCTTTCATTTCTGCATTTGACTCCAGTATCTAGAAAATCATACATAATGGCAATTTACACTGAATAATAAAGTAGATTTGTGTGAATTTTTTCTTGAGCTATTCATTTTGAACTTCAAGTCAATATTAAGAATAATATCAACATTAAAAGTAAACTAATTTGCAGCTGAACTTTGCAGCAGGGATCAAGGAAGAGTTTTGCATAAATGTTACTATATTATTTTTCAGTATCATAAATTTTTGATTGTTTTTGGCTATAGTCATAGTTTTTCCTGTTTCAGATGATCACTTTTCATTTCCTCCCTCTTCTCTTTTCTTCCTTCCTTCATTTTTTCCTTCAGTCGCTTTTCTTCTTTGCATTTCTTGCTCTCTCTTTCTCTCTCTCTCTCTGGTTTAATATAATTGATTGTATACTCTTATGCACTCCGAAAAAGTCTTAAAACCTCTTATCTGAACTGATACTTTGTATTGAAGACAGTAATATGAAAATTGAAGGCAGAAATTGAAGATCTTACCTAATTGGATGTTGAATGTTGGTCCTCCCTTGTCTTAGATGGGGAGAATATAGGTAATAGGTTTTGTCTATGTTGAAGTGTTATTTGTCACTCGCTATTCAATTACAGTACTCATATATGGCTTTAACCTCTTTTAACCTGCACAATTACATTTTCACAACTATAGCTATGGTGCCACTTAAAATGTGGTTATTTGTCTTAAAATTGTTCACCAAATTTCATGTGGAATTCTAAGCCTGATCTCCTTGGAGATTTGAGTCATTTGATAGGTAGAGGTTCATAAGTAGTTAGCCTGGTTCTCTCCTGCTGTGTTCTTCTCTTCTCTGGCATTTGCCCTGTATTTTAGGAAATTAATTGCTGTCTTATATGTGCCTATTATACAAGAATAAAATAATTCTCATATATTCATATATACTTATATATAATATAAATATATATTATTACTAATATATATTTATATATTATTTGAAACCTTATATATTCTTACTATATATGAATAAAACACTTTCTGGAGAGAAAAAAAGCAGACATCAGAGTAGTGCCTGGGATAGCCTATTTGATAAATATTTGTTGCATTATTTCCTACATGAATGATGGCACAATAAATTTTCTTTTAAAGATTAGCATTTCAGAGAGATGCTCAGACCATACCACTTCTAAGGAAATGATTGTGGCGTAGAAAGGAAGGAAAGAGGAACAAGAAGTAGTAAAGGATGGTTAAGCACTGAGTAAGCTTTTTTTTCATTTTTGTTATCTGGCATAAAGCATTGGGAAAAAACAACTCTTTTTTTCCAGATGTCCCAGTCTTTCAACTGACATATTTACAGCTAGAGCACTCTTATTCATTTATTTATTTATTTTTGGAGTGGAGGAAGAGGAGGTAGTCAGGTGGTTTACAAAAGGTGGATTTCTAAGTCTCTGTCAACATAGACCAACCCTGCTGGACCTCATACTTTTTTCCCCTTCCTCCCTGTCATCCTCATTTTCTTCCTTTCTTTAAAACTACGTTTTGAATGTCTACTTGAATACCTGTTCAAGGCATTGATACTTATCAGTAAATACAATGGCCAAGAACTTTGCTACCATGTAGTCATTACCTTCTACAACAGGGAGAAAACTAAAATAAAGCAAACACTCAAATACCAAAATTTAAGATAGTAATAATTACTATTATAAACAGAGTAATGAGTTAAAGAGTGATGGGGTGAAAGTGATGTTAAGTGTTGACTTAGATTGACTGGCTATGGAAGACCTACTTGAAAAGGTTAATTTTGAGGGATGACTTGACCAAGAAAGTTCGGTTATGGGGAAATCTGTGGCAGAGGGAAGAATCCTTCTGAGGAAAGGCTGAGTACAAAGAGGAGGCTTATGTGACTGGAACTTGGAAAGTGAAGACAAGAATGGTGGAAAGTGAAGACAAGAATGGTAGAAAGTGAAGGTTCAGGTTTTCTAAACCTTGAAGACTCCTTTAAGTTCAATGAGAAGCCAAAGGGCTGTTATAATAGCAAAACGCTAAGATCTGATTTGTAGTTTGGATGCTATATGGAAAAGGGGTTAGGTATAGGTTAAAAGAATGAGCACCGGGATTGGGATGATTAGGTCCATCAGCAATATTTGTGGGCCTAGCACAAGAGGAAAAATGGAGGGAAATAAATGGGATGGAAGGTTAATAACATGTCACAACAAGGTTGGATCTTACCAGTTTTGTCTAATTCCTGATATCAACTTCACCTCTAAGCAGATAGAAGTGGGGGAAAGACTGCCTACCCCCTTCCTTTGTCCAGTGAAAAGTCTCACACATGCGAGTGAACACTGTAGCTATTTAGGCAGGAAATTCCATGGTCCTTTGCATTTGGAAAGTATGGCAGCCGGGAAACCTTCCCCTTATTGCTCTGGAGGTTTGCTGCAAAAAATCAATCAGAAAAAGGTGAGGAGTAGAGCTGCACAGGAACAAGTGTATAATTATGCAGATTCATTTCCTCAAGTAATTTCTTGGCGCTGCTCTTAGAAGAATAGATGAAAGCTCTGTCTGGGTGTGGTGGTAACTCGAAGTCTCTTCTCAGGTGGTTGATTTTTCCTGGTTATTTGATCAGATCACTTAGGGTGAGGATTTAAGACAATTGTGTTTCTTTTGGAAAGAAGCCTTCTTGGTCAGATAAGGAAATTCCAAAGAGACTCTCTCCCTGTAATTGGAAGTGGAGATGCAAGACAAGGTTAGAGGAGCATTGATTCTGAGTCATCTTCAAAAGCCTCTCAGTATATCAGAGTGCCAGTCTTTGGGATATTGCTTTTTGAGTCCCAACAAAAGGGATGGATAAGTGGGGTTGTGAACTTTCAAGGATGTAAACACTTGGTCCCAAAGATTCCTTGTCCTGTAGCATAGGATAAATGTAGAGGTGGGCAAAATTGGGCCCAGTAAAGCCTGAAGCCCGGGGGCACATACCCTGGTTGCTGAGCTCTAAGGGAAGTGTCATTACTGATAACATGAAACCTAGAGAAAAGTAGAGAGGTGCTATGTATGTTTAGAAGTAAAATCAACCAAGTTGAAAACTGGGTTTGAGGAAAATAGACAGTATGTGTCTTCTTAGAGCTTATGATGTAGCAAGGAAAGGAGACGTAAGGTCAGGAGGAGACCTGTTAAAATTGAATACAGCAAAGAAAATCCCTCCTGCCTCCAGTCCTAGATGTCTTTTTCTTGCAGTATTTTTGATATGACACTGAAATAGGACTAAACTTCTGTAGGAAAAGCATAATACCAACCAAATTTCAAATAGTCAACATAATACTTTTCCAGAAAATAAATGGGATCGAAGGTTAATAACCTGTCACAACAAGGTTGGATCTTACCAGGTTTGCCTAATTCCTGAAATCACCACATACCTCTAAGCAGATAGGAATGGGGGAAACACTATAACAAGAATAGATTCATTGCCTGATGCACACAGCAAGTCAATACACTAAGACTCTGGGTTGCAACAGAGGAAGAGGTTTAGTCATCGTGTCACTGAATGAAGAGATGGGAAGAAACCTCAAATCTATATTCCGGGGGATTTTGGGGTTAGGGTTTTAAAGGTTTTGGAGTGGGCTAAAGTGTGAAGATCGTTGATTGGTCAAAGAGTGCAGGGAGAAGTCATGGGACAGGGAGAGGAAGAAGCTGTATTTTCATGCTGGTCCCATTTCTCTGAGGGGGTCCTCCAACTTGTTGCTGGAATTTGGAGTCCAAAAAACATCTTAAGCGATAGATTCTTAAACAAAAGCCTTATGATTGTAAAGTCAGAGATCCTGTCTATAGGAACAATGGGGATGAAAGTCAATTCTTAAACAGTCTTATGACCCTAGTGTCAGGAATCCTGTCTGTAGGAACAGTGGGGATACAAATGGTCAGTAACCAATGCTAACATGACTTTCAGCGCCAAGAAAATAGGTCAAAATGCAGCTGGATTGATGCTTAACTATAACTATATTTCTGTCCAGAAAGTGGCATGCAATTCTTATCAACCCTGGGGAGGGGGCAGTTTCAAGACTAAAGAGATAGGGAGGCCAAAAACAGTTTGCTCAGACCATCCACTGACTGGAGCTCAGAGTGAGGGCTACAGTTCCTTGAAGGACTAGGAAAGCAAGGAAAAACCCTCTTCATTTATTTAAAAAAACTCATTAATTAATTAATTAAAACTATACCATTCCAAGTCACTGCTGGGCATAGAGAAGTGTTAGTGGAATTTACGTTGTTTCTGACTTTATCGATGTCCAGTGTAATAAAGGCATTCAGTGGGGGTGTGAGGGATGAAGAGAGGTGAGGCTGAGTAGAGGCAGAAAGGAGCCCAGTGGCAAATGGCCAGTGAAGGAAGCAGGCCATTGTGGAGTGGGGTTAGAGTAGAAGCAAGTGATGTGATGTGTTTTATTATTCTGTAATATTAAATTTTTGGTCTAAACCTCCTTGATTTCCTCCCCAGATCAAGAAGTTGATTTCCTGTCTTTGAGGAGCTTGGTCAAGGGATCCTAATTTCAAACATTATGAAATGCAGGGGTGGACAAAGAAGTACATCATTATTACAAAAACTAATCTAGAAAATGACACAGATTAAGTGTGCAAGTAAAGAGAACAACTGAGGCATTTATCAATATTCTATCCCAGAAAAAGAGAAACGTTCCAGAGTCTCTTGGGGGAGTTCAATTCTCAGGCCAGTGGTTTAATAATACAAAACAACATTAACATAGCAGCCCATTTCATCAACTTTGATTACACTCCTCTGGATGCTTACTTGCCCTTAGTGACTGTTAGTAAGATGTCTTCCCTATATTTATTAGGAAAGCAACCTTTATGTTAAAGATCTGCAAATAAAATAATGTGTTGAAATATGGGGATATTTTGAAACTGCTTAGGTATAGTGAAAGTTAATGATTTCAGTTACATCTTTATAATTACTGTCATCAGGTTTCTTCCTTTATGGCTTCTTAATTGTTTAAAGATCATAAAACAGAAAATTTAGCACAAGCTTGAGAAAGATATTTTATGGTATAACATAATTTTATATTGATATTATCACTATAAAAAGATTAACAATGGATTTTACTTTCTACACCTTTGATTATTATTTTAACTATAATATACTATGTAGTCTGTAGCATAACATTCCTACTAAACAAACACTTTGTTTTTATTTAGAAACAAGCATTTTTTAAGGTTTTAACTTTTACCAGGCTTACCCTGTTGATGCAAAATAAGGAATGGGGGGTCTGGTAGTACATGAAGGGAAAAAGACAGGGTGACACTTCCCACTGGGGAAAGTCAAATTTACCCCTCAGAAATGTGGCAGTGAAGGGTTTTGTTTGTTTGTTTGTTTGTTTGTTTTTAGGTAGGGTTTCACTCTTGTCCATCTGGAGTGCAGTGGTACAATTTCAGCTCACCGCAACCTTGACCTCCCAGGCTCAGGTGATCCTCCCACCTCAGCCTCCAGAGTTGCTAGGACTACAGGCCTGTGCCACCACATCCAGCTAATCTTTGCATTTTTTTGTGGAGACAGGCTTCCGCCATGTTGCCCAGGCTGGTCTCTAACTCCTGCGTTCAAGTGATCTTCGAAGTTTGGCCTCCTAAAGTGCTAGGATTACAGGTGTGAGCCATCATGCCCAGCTGGAATGGTTCCTTTCAGGCTAAATAATTCTCTTTTGGTCAAATTCATTTGCTTCATTCTAGTGTATTGAGACTGTACTCATGAAACTAGATGGCTATCATAATCCCAAAAAACAAAATCCTAAATATAAATATCGAAATCCTGAAACCCAAATTCTGGGGAAGGTATTATTGCATTTTCAGTTGTATGCAGGATGGTTGCTTCATGTTAGTTTCATCACATTAAGTGAAATTATTACTTTGTGCATTAGTCTGTTCTTTCATTGCAATAAAGAAATACCTGAGGCTGGGTAATATATAAAGAAAAGAGATTTAATTGGCTCACATTCTGCAGGCTGTACAGGAAGTGTGGCATGGGCCTCTACTTCTGGTGAAGGCCTCAGGAAGCTTACAATCATGGTGGGAGGCAAAAGGATAGTAGGCGTGTCACATGGCAAGAGTAGAAGCCAGAGAGAGAAAAGGAGGAGATCTTAGACTCTTAAACAACCAGATCCCAAGTGAACTGAGCAAGAACTCACTCATCACCAAGGGGACTGCACTAAGCCATTCATGAGGGATTCACCATGATCCAGTACCTCCCACTAGGCCCCATCTCCAGGACCAAAGATCACATTTCAACATGAGATTTAGAAGGGGCACACATCCAGACCATATCACTTTGTTATTGTTTTTATTTGGAAATAAAATATAGTTTAAAGACATATGTATGCATACCAAGTTGACAAGGGCTATTCTAACTTGTGGGACTTAATTTTGGATGTCAACTTGAGTGGATTAAGGAATACCTAAAAACCTGGTAAAGCATTATTTTGGGTGTGTCTGTGAGGGTGTTTCTAGAGGATATTAGTGTGTGAGGTTGAGCAGACTAGATGGGACATGCTGTCAGTGTTGGAGAGCACCATCTAATTGGCTGGGGCCTGGAGAGAATGAATACAGAAGGTGAATTGTCTTTCTTTGAGACATTCTTCTGCTGCCTTGGAAATTAGAGCTCTGGACTGACTCACTAGGCTTTGGACTCCAGGACTTACACCAGTGGTAACCTGGGTCCTCAGGCTTTCAGAGCCCTCTGACTGAGAGTTACACCATTGGCTTCCCTGGTTCTGAGGCCTTGGGACTTGGACTGAGCCATACTATCGGCATCCCAGGGTCTCCAGCTTGCAGATAGCCTGTCATGGGACTTCTCAGCCACCATAATTGCATAAGTCAATTCTGCTAGTAAGTCCACTATATCTATATACATGTCATATTGGTTCTGTCTCTCTGAAGAGCCCTAATTCAGATTTGGTATTGGGAAAGCAGAATATCATTTCTTCTTACTGTATTCCTTACAACATAATGGAAGAGAGCTGTGAAATTGTTCTCTTGCAAAAAGGCTGTGATAAGTGAAGGAGTCTACTTAATGGTAAAGATAAAAGCTTAAAAGTGAATTATTATTGGTGCTATGAAAGCAAAAAATCACTTAATTGAAATGGCAGAGCAATAACCAGACTGTCAAGTGGGCAGCATCTACTTACAAAATTTGTCGATCACAACCACTCTCCTAATCTATATGCCGTGGTTTAAAGATCACAGAAGAGGAGAAAATGCAGGTGAAAAAATACAAGAAATCTCCCCTGCCAAGTTATTTAATCATATATTAATCCTACTCCTCCACACATAATGCCAATTTGATGTGCTATGTATTTCATCTTTGCATCATTTCCAGTACTGAGATATATATTGTACAAAGATTTTTAGAGTTTTAATTTATCTTATACATTTTTGCGAAATTGACTCCACAAAAGTGAGTTAACACAATGTTGACTTCGTGTGTAAGCACTGTGCATGTACATAAAAAACACTGAAACTTAATAAATGAAAAGATGTCTTTTTTGTACATCGGCATTTGTGGAATACATTTCTTGATATCCTGGCTTTATTGGCAACTGCATATGGAGTGGTGACACAATAAAGTTTTTGGTCAATGTCGTCAAGATTTTGGTTGTCTGTCTTGGTATTTCAGATGAACACAGTTATAAAGCTGGGTGCACACAATTACCAACCGTAGTAATATGTATTTATACATTTCACTTTTAAACTTTTTTATCACTGTGGTTTGTCTGCTTGTAACTGTTACACCCTTATGACTGTTGTTAGTATACCTGAATGTTTATGCTTGCAAAATATGTATGTTATTATTGCCTATTTTATGGTTAATGTAGCCTATAAAGTGTTCTGTTGTGTTTGCATATTATTCTCAAATATCTCCCTTTAAAATGTAAATATGTGTCTTTCAAATAATTTTTTAAAAATGTCCAGAATTATATTTTTGAAATTTTGATCTTTTGGGATTTCAGCATTTGGGATTATGGTGTTTGGAATTATATCTTTTGTGACTCTGGCCCAAACCCCATGAAAATTGTGTGTGTGTGTGTGTGTGTGTGTGTGTGTGTGTGTGTGGTGTATTCATATCAGGGAAACGACACACTAGAAAGTGTGAATTTAAGCTTATGTTCAAAATTTCAACTACCACCTACGCATTTTATAACTCTGAAATGTATATATTCAAAACAGTCCATGCCCTCTCCTGGGACCCACACATATTTCCTAGAGGCAACACTATTGTGGATAAGAGCAGGGATTTTGAAGTAAGATAGTTCTAACCGTGTCATATCCCAGCTGTGTAACCTTGTGTGAGTTACTCACCTCTTTGTCCTTCACTCAGTTTCATTTCATAAGTTTTATAAAAATTAAGACAGTTAATATATATAAAATGCTCACATCAGTGTCTGGTAATAGTGCTATATAAATGATCACATTTATCATTATTAATATCATATCTTACTGTCTATTGCACATCTCCATCATCAGGATGTCTCACAAACAACGAAACTTAGTGTGTTCTCAAATTAACTTTATCTTCTCGTCTCTACCTCTCTCCCAATCGCCTCCTCTTCTGTATACTATATGTATGCTCTTGGCCAAGTCAGTTATCTTGGTTTCCTTCAAACATTCATCACTCCCAATTCCTAGGGGGTCAGTTATTCTTCATATACTCATCAAAAGCACCGCCCTTGTCTTCCCAGCTGCTAGTGCTCGAGGCAGACTGGATACCGTATCCAGGAGACATCACCATGATATCTTCCTGATGACCACTACTTCCAGAAAGAAGGCCCTTCTCATCTACCCTTTACTCTGTCAATAGGAAGTCTTTCTTAAATAGTAAACAGAAATATACAATCCTGCCACTCACATACTTAGAAATCATTCTGTGGATCTCCATTCTTTACAGAACATTTGAACTTCATGACATGGAGTACAAGGCACTCATAGTCACCCCTGTAATTACTTCATCAGCAGCCTCTTGCTTTTGCTCCCATCTCCAGCTGGACCTTGTTAACTCCCTTCACACCCCATTTTTATCACTCCCAAAACCCTTGACCTAAACAATATTGACCTGACTTCTACCCAGCCTCCACCTCAAAAAGAGTTAGCACTCCTCTCTGCGTTTTCTTGGCAGTCTCTCCAAAATGACTTTTGTCATATTATTTTGTTATTTTTATTTATATATTGTTATTTTTTTCTCATTTTGACTATTAGCTCTTTGAAGGCAAGACTATACCGTATTATTTTTGTTTCCTGATACTTAAAGTAGAGCCTGCTATACAGTAGGTGTTCAGTTAATATCTTTTCAATTAGTGAAGAAAGTAGTCTGAGGTAAGTCAGGGAATTGACTGCTGATGACTAACACATCATCACCTGCCCATTATTTCCTATTGAGTGGACCCAGTCAACTCATGCTTTTATTTTCCAGATTCATTGAGGCGAGTATAATCAATTCAAAGTGACAGGTAATTCCTACATACTTATTTATATTTGTATGCTTTTTTCCTACCTTCTGGTATTTTAAGGATCCACTTATGAAATAATAAATTTACATTATCAGAAGAAACTTGCTATGAATAGAAGCTTAATAGTGGATTAAAGGCAGAGTTGTTCTGAAATTTTACTTTGCCCTTACTAGCTTTTGACCTTAGGATAGGTGTACCTTCTAAGATACACCTGAAAATTTGACATAATAGTAATACTTTATTTCATGATTGTTGTAAGAAGTAGGATAATGTATTTGCAGTACTTAGTACAATGTTAGACATGAAAGTAAGTATATTGTAAGTATTAGCAATTGTTATTATTTGTTCAACTATAGTAGAAGTATCCCTCCCAATTAGAAAGAAATGATACAAAATTGCTGGTCAAACTAAGCTATATATTTTTTTCTTTATCATCATGAAAATGGTTAAATTTGGGGCATTTTGAGGACCTATTGCATGTCTGATGCTGTGCAAGACTTGGAAAACATATAGCTATTTACTTATGAGAATAAATTCTTTAGTCAATTAGCTCATAGTCTATGGTTTCAAAAATGTTCATCTTTAGAATACATATTAGAAGCAAAAGAAAATAGGAACCTAGCTCAAATGTAAATCAAACTGATGTATCAGTAGAACAAATCACCAATCAACAGATACCTGTTGGGTATCATGCTATGCAGAACTCACAGGAAGAAGTTTCATGCCATTCAGTTAATTATTAGAGAGAGAAACTGGTAGTAATCAAGGTGGGAAACTGGGGGAAGCAAATATAGACCACCTTGTGCTTTATGATGTATAGGAAATGAGAATGTAGAATAGCTTCATGTGAAGAAAGAGGAAGACCATCACAATGTTTAAAATATTTTCTTTGCTTTCAAATTATTTAACTAAAATTGTCTGCATCAGTGGAGGAAGTCCCCAATATTTAATTCAGTCACCCATTCATTTGTTCATTCATTCAGTAAACACGTACTAAGTATCTAGGCAAGTAGAATACACTGAATCACAATTGGGTGAATGAATGCGTCAATAGCTAGGACTGTCCTCGGTGTTGGTTACAGCCAGTGGAGAAATCAGACAAAGTGCCCTCAGAAAAAAATATATTTTCAAATTAGTAGTATTGTGTGTTACTCTCAATAAACTATCAACTAAGATTTATTGGGTAGTTTAGAGTTGGTGGTTGTGTCAGTGAAGCAGGTTGGGTTCTCTAGGAAGCAGACTCTGAGACAGAGTTTAGCGTTCAGAATATTTATTAGAGAAGGAGCTGAAGCAGGATTGGGCAGAGGGAGAGGTCAAGATGCACTGCAGCATTGGCAGACACTCCGTGGAGCTCTGGACCTTTAATGGTTACCCAGAGTTGTCCTACCTTGGGTCCAAATGACTGGGCTTTTATAAGAGTGCCTGATTCAGCCACTGGATATTGTCTGCTCCAGAAGAACATAACTTTGAGTGAAGCTGTTCTCTCTCCTGGAAACAATCCCTTAAGGGCAAATAGCTGACTATCCACTGACAGCCCTCCCTGAAGCTGGGGCAGCAAGTCCTTCCTTGACAAGGAAGCTGCTCGGTATAACCTGTGTCTACCATAGTCGCTTTAGGTTTCAGGAGCAATAACCTAAGAACAATTCAAATTGGCTTATATAATAATTAGCTCACATAACTGAAAAGTTGAGAACTTAGTAAACTTTAAATGTGGTTTAGATTAGAGCTCACATCTTGAGGTTTATTTCTTGGTTGATGGATTGATTGTTCCTTTATAAAAGTCTGGTCACACAACCATGGAACAAAAATCCTTATCCTTTCCCCCTTTTTAAGATTTCTAACCCCTAAGGTTCCCTTCCGGTGGGGCATGTCATGTGCACAGTAAGATATTTGACAGAATTCCTGTTCTCCACCCAGTAGGTGCCTATAGCAAACTGGAGGCTTCCTTGTAATTATCTCTCATCCTCCCTGAATGTTGGTGGTAAATATTCTTAACTTCAGTGGAAGGTGGTCACATCATAAGTGCCAGAAGCAGAATTCGATTGTCTGGTGGACACCCATGCTGATTACCTGTACTCTGCATCACACTAGCTTCACTTAAGAGTCATCCAGAAAGGCAAGAATCAGGCTGGGCACAGATTTTCATGATTGTCTCCAGAACGGAATTAAGGAGAAGGCTAGAAGGGAAATTGCCTTGGTGCCAGACCACAAAAGCCACTAAAATATCACTGGAAACAGTTTGGAGGAAAAAAATCACTAGAATTCCTCTCAGGGAAGGGTACTGCTTGTGGTCAGAAGAAATACTTCCATGAGCCACCTGTCAAGAGAAAGAACCCTCCGATAGGAGCTTGCCAGAGCAGCCCCTCTAGGTCATGTGAGCAAGTAAACTACAGAGCATGTGTTTGGTTGAATGAGGCCTGCACTGTGAGCTAGAACTAAATCATTCAGTGGTATTACCACTGGCTGCCTTTCTTCTCAGCCCTGAAGGCAGCCTGTTGGTGCCAGCATTGAGCTTTCTTCTTAAACATATGTCAAACAAGTGTATTGATTGGAGTCCCATGTTACCAGCTGGGCCAAAGTAATTCTCACCCTATCTCTCAGCCCATAGGGCTTCTGCATGGATGCATCATATGTATTTTTTTTCTTTTCGTATTCTGATGATGCAATAAAGCTTAGGCTTCAGAACCCCTCACCAGTATGGGACCCCTTTAAAACCTTGAAAGGGGCCCAGCAATTTATACACATGTGTATTAATTAGTCTTTTCTTATTGCTGTAACAAATTCCTACAACACACAGTGGGTTAAAACACCAATTTATTCTCTTATAGATCTGGAGGTCAAAAGTCTAAAACCAAAGTGTTGGCAGGCCTGTGTTTCTTCTAAAGGCTTCTGGTGGGGTTGGGGAGGGGTTTTTGTTTCCTTGCTTTTTCCAGCTTCTAGAGGCTGGCTGCCTGCATTCCCTGGGTTGTAACTCCTTCTTCATATCATCTCAACCTTTTACTTCCATCTTCAGATCCTCTTTTGTCCCTCTGATCTCCTGCCTCCTTTTATAAAGACTCTTTCAACTTCCTTATGCCCATCTCCTGATAACCCAGGATAATCTTCCCATTTCTAAGTGCTTAATTTAATCACATCTGCAGTCTTCTGTTGTAGATAGTGACTTGTAAATTTTGAGGATTAGAAAGTAGACATCTTGAGGAGCCATTATTCTGCCCACCACAACACAATCATATGTTTAAGTACAATTTGTAGAAGACATTGCATACACACTCAGTTAAAATGGCCATCCCTAAGAACTTCTGATGTTACACTTTACCTAAGGTTTGGTAGTGTTGGATAGTTTCAAGCATTCAGGGTTCTAAGGAGAATTTGGTTTGAGAACACATTTGGTTTGTTTTCATGGGACATATTGATCACAGTCACAGCATGTATTTTTAAGGTGTTGCTGGCTAGCTGGTGTAGTAATGGCTTCCCAGGAGTAGTCCTACTGCCTGTTACGCTAACTCACTCAACATTGTGCCCTGAAGCTACAGGGCGCAATGAAGCCTTGATCCTGGACCAAGGATCAAATTGCAATAAAATCATGTCCTATGGTGCCTGGAACTCTTAAGTATATAGGGAGTGGAGGGGAATCAGTGTTCAAAATACCTGGAGCCTGAAAACAAGTCTGTAGAAAATGATGGGAACCATTAGCAGGTTAAAAATATAAGTGATGAATTTGTTTTTCATTGATGCCTGGCCAAAATTATCCTTAATTAAAAACCAGTTTTAATCAAACATGCTAGAGGACAGACTGGACTTTTTTTTTTAAAAATTGTCTTTATATAAAATGATATTACCAAATATTTGTCATCTGGCATAACAATTAATGAGTATGCAGCCAAAAATTGTACAGAAAAATTATTTTTAAGCTGTGCCAGGCAGTTCATAATAAAAATATTACATTCTTTTGCTTGTTTATTTGTTTTGTTTTGTTTTGATTTTTTGAGGCGGAGTTTTGCTCTTGTTGCCCAGGCTGGAGTGCAATGGCATGATCTCAGCTCACTGCAACCTCCGCCTCCTGGGTTCAAACAGTTCTCCTGCCTCAGCCTCCTGTGTGTTCTTATTCTGGTTTATGTGATGTTTGTGGTATTTGTCAATTTCTAATATATATATATGTATATATATATCTTGTGGTTATTTTATCATCCTAAATATTTAATACCTAAATATCTAACTCTTTTTTCTACACCAAATTGTATAAGCTTCACATCTCACAAAATTGGGATCCAACACTGGTTACACTTGTATCAGTCAGGGTTCAGTCAGAGAAGCTGATAAGCTACCGATCAATCTATCTGTCTACCAACCTACCTACCTATAAAGAAACATGTATTATAAGGAATTGGCTTGTGTAATTGTGTGTAGCTGCTGACTAAGCAAGTCTGAAATCAACAGGGCAGGTGGTTAGGAAGGGAAGATCCAGGAAAGGGGAAGCAATTGTAGACCGAGTTGTTGATTGGAATCTCTATCACTGGGAGGAGCCCAGGCCTTCGTAGGGCTTACTTGATTGAGTTAGGCCCATCCAGGATAATCTCCTTCATTTAGTGGCAGATACTCCAGATACTCAGAGACTTTCATTATATATGTACAAACTCCTTAACAGCAGCACCTCAGTTTGTGTCTGATTGAGTCACTGGCAGAGGTGTATGCATGCTACCAAATGATTGCTCTTCCCTTTCATAAGCCTAGTCTAGCCCAGCGGACACAGCAAATACCCATGGCAACACTCAGTGTTATTGGCCAAAGTTGTCTCTTCCTGGAACAGTGAGAGTTGGAAGACTTCTGTTGTCTTGGGATTCATACTCATTACCTTATTAGCTGCATGTGTATTTTAGCTGGTAAAATTTTACAAAGGGAAGCAGGTCAATACCAGTAGTTAGCCACAGGGGCTGTGAAGTCAAACAGCCTGAGTTCAAAGCCAGGTTTCATCATATTCTATCTGTGTGACTTTAGGCACATTTCCAAACTATGCTATTTTTTTTTTTCTTTTCTTTTCTTTTTTTTTTTTTTTGAGACAGAGTCTTACTCTGTCACCCAGGTTAATCTCGGCTCACTGCAAGCTCCACCTCCCAGGTTCACACCATTCTCCTGCCTCAGCCTCCCGAGTAGCTGGGACTACAGGTGCCTGCCACCACGCCCAAACTATGCTATCTTTTTTTGAGAGTGTTTATGTTAAAATATTTTTTAAAAGTTTAAACAAGATAATCCATGCAAAATGCTTAAACCAGTATGGATGACAGTGCACTCAAATGTTAGTAGTTAAGAGTTAAATATCAACTATTTTCAACCAGAGAGCATACTAGAAGCTTTTATTTATACTTGTTAGTTTGGTCTTTATAATTAGTGTTGTGAAGTTATTAAGGCAGAATTGGGTAAATAAGAAAAATACTGTGAGCTTTTTCCTCTTAAAGTTGTAGCAATATATTCCCGTTTTGTTACTTTCCATAATAAGAGTACATGTCTAGAATATTTTATATATTACTGAAGCCTGATATCATTTTTAGTATATTCTTAATTAAGATGTTTTATTATATGAATGTTTTATGAAATAGAAACAATGTCTCATAAAACCAAATATCTGCATAAAGTTATTACCTATTTATAAATATTTTTATTCACTGATTTTTCTGTAAGGAGAGTAAATATGATCACAATGTTTAATGTATTACTAAAAACAAACACATGATGTTTAAAAAAGTTACCCTGACATTTTTCAAACTGCTCTTTTATGCAAGGCATTGGCTGCATTCTATGTTGGGAATAGAGAACAAACTACTGGAAGAGCAAGAAATAACATTATAAACGGGAGATGCTATAGTACTGGCGCATAATAGGTCTACCTGGAATGTTTTAACATTTTTAATTTGGCCTTTATAAATCTACATTGTGAATGAGACTCTGTTAAGCAGTATATGAATAGATTAATTTGAAAGTTATCAGAATGTGTAATTGAGAAAAGCGCCAGTGTTTTGTTAGACTAGTCTAGGAAATTTGGACTGTGAGGGACAAGACACTAGAGGCACTTAGAAGACTACAGATGGGTCTCCCTAAGCCTGTTTTAGAAACAGTCTTCAAGGCTAGAACTGAGATGAGTTTGTGCCCTAGGGGAGGGGGCCAGTGCCTCTGAAATATCTGACTTCAGTTCCTTGCTCAAGAATGGTGACTGGGAATCATTCAGCATGGCTTGTGATTGGGCAACAAAAAGCATGAGCAGGTACTCTTTTATGTCAATAAAATCAGTTGTGACCTTACCAGTACCCTGTAGGCAAAAGACACAAGAGGGTGATTCTCCAGGACTGGCTTACTTATTCTTAATGTGACTGTGCTTTATGAAAGAAGAAAACTTGTAAGGCCTACCTGTCATAATTACTGTGGCCAAGATGGCAAGAGAAATCTCTTATGTCTCTTTACCTAGAGAGCTTCAGTTAAATGGAGTTTGATGGGGCACAAAGTGTTAAAGGGCAAGGCCATCCCCACAGAAGGAAAACTCATGTACCATTAAAGTCTAAATGTCTCAAATGAGACTATGTATGTGAAATTAAAATCACACCATTACAGAACTAATATGAGCTTATTAAGTATAATTAGGGAATTTTTAAAACCAGAAAAAAGAAATATCATGCATACTTCAGTCATTCAAATACAATCACTATTTGATTCATTCCTTTAATTTTTTTAATGTTTATTTCAATTTTGTAATTATATCACATAAAAATTTTGTACTTTTGAAAGTATGATATACGATAAGCATTTTGAGTGTTATGCTATGATATCTTATGAACATTATCTTAATGGCTGCACAATATTCCATTTTATGATTGCATTATGTTTGGAACTGTATACAGTATGGTCTATATTTACACTTTTGGAAATAGTCTGCTATATATCTTTTTAGTAGAATTTTTCCCCAGTATTTAGCACTGTACTTAAAAGCCTAGATGCTAGAATTGAATAAACTCAATTTTAAGCCACTTAATATTTGAATGACCTTGGAAGATTATTTCTTTTTAAAATGTTTCAATATTATCATCTGAAAATTAAGATAATAATACCTGCTGGCAGGATTAGAGTGAGGTTAAATGAGATATGCATGAAAGCAAGATGCCTGCTACAAACTTAGTGCTTGATAAATGGTACCTTATTATTAAGTGTATTTCCCTTGGGAAAAGCAAAATTATTGTGTCTAAAGGGTGTAAAGGTTTTATTTAATGTGTTTCTTGTTACCTACTGCCAAAGTGTGTTTTCAAACACCCAGACAATTAACAGCAAACAAATCAGTAGACAAGATTTTTTAGACTCTGTTCTGTGTTATGAAGTAAAGTGGCAAGGCACATTAGAAGGTAACCTTACTTGCAGGAGTAGATGGCAGATATAAATTATTTCAAGTACTATGGTCCCAAATATCAAGATTATTATGTTTTGTTTTTGAGAGAACAGCAAATGCAAAAAGCGCTGGCTTGAGAATAAGCTTAGCAAGTCTGAGAAACAGAAAATTGATCTAGGTGGCAGGGACACACTCAGAATGAGCTGGGGTGTGACAGGGGGATCCAGGCTAGACCTGGAGGTGCCCCCAGGTCATGATAACAGCTTCAGATCTGGCTCCCAGAATGATGTAATAACACTGGAGGGTTTATGCAGAGATGAGGTGAGTGTTAGAATCAGGCTGCTGTCTGCTAATACCATCTCAATTACTTCTTAGCTGTGTGAGCTGAGAGCAAGTTAACTAAGTTCTCTGAGGGATGGTTTCTTCATCTGTAAATTGATGGTAATAATAGGATCTGTGTCCTTGTTTTGTTGTGAAGACAGAATGAGATGCAGCATGTAACAATTCTAACCACTGTGCCTGGCCTACAGTAAGAATTTAGTAAGATTTAACCTCAGGCTCAATGGCAAATTTTATAAGGTCAAATTGATTTTGACCTTATAAATTGATTTTATAAGGACCATTGATTTTTTTTTCTCGAACTCAAGTAGCTCGCTGCCCCTTAATTGGCATTCAAGTCTTCATTTGTAGAGAAAGAGAAAAACTGTATACTGTCTTATAATGGCATTTCTCCATTCCTAGTTATCAAGATTTCAAAATATAGTCATCCCCCAGTATCAATGGAGGAGTGGGGGATTGATTCCAGGACCCCTGTGGATACCAAAATTCATAGATGCTCAAATCTCCCATATAAAATGGTGTAATATTTGCATATAACCTATGCACATCCTCTTGTATAGTTGAAATCATCCCTAAATTACTTATCATACTAATACTATGTACATAATATTATGTACATATTTGTTATACTGTGTTGTTTCAGGAGTATTGACAAGAAAAAACTATGTACATGTTCAATACAGACACAACTGTCCTTTTTCTGAGTGTTTTTGATCTGAGGTTGGTTCAACCCATGCATGTGGAACCCATTCAATTCAAGGGTTGTCTGTATTAAATTGTAAAGACCGACTCAATCAGGAAATTTCAGTACCTAAATAATGCTTTGACAAAAATGTTAATTTTAAAATGTATGCATCTGACTTAAATGTGTTTTTATTTATTTTTATTTTTAAAAATTTCACTCAAGAAGTATAGAAAGTGTGTTTTTAATTAATTAAGAAAGTCTTTACAGGGTCATTTCACGTGATTGAGAGGTAAGGACACTCACCCAAAGGCATAGTTATAAAAAATATAAATGAAACTATGATATCAGGAAGCAGTAGTGCCCACAGAACAAACAATCACGGGGATAATCAGTAAATATCCAATTCCATCACTAACTTATAGCCTATTTTCTGACTCATTCAATTACAATGTTCTTGTTCTCAAATTCAGGTCAATTTTGCTATCATTCCAATTTAAAATGCTAATTTTAACAAAAGGAAATATGCTTCTCTATGAGCAGAAATATTGGAAATTTTTTAAGTAGAGATTTTTCAAGTATGTAGTAGATATTTATGCACACACAAATGTACACACACACACACACACACACACACATTTAATTTGTCTTCCAAAAACATAACATGGCATCCTACTAAGGAATACTTACTTTTCCTACCTAATTATGAGATCCTTATTGTTACTTCTATAAGTTTTCTTACAAATCCTACTTGTTCTGGCCAATTTTTCAGGGTGGTGACCTATCTCAAGCTGGGTCAAAGACCATAATCCTTGCTGCAGGTGGTAAAAATGGGAAAGAGAAGCTAACCTAAGCTAGTCTGATAGAGGCCATTCTTCAGAGTTTTGACCTTGAAAGAGAGGGTCTGACTTTTAGCTCTTCTCTGTAGGTACAGATGTGAGGCTTTAGAGAAATGGTTTCCATGATCTTGCTTTTGGAAGAATTCAATCTCCAATAGGGAGAATGAGATCACTTGGCAAAGGAGAAAAGCCCACACAAATGATAGAAAGAGAACACATGTCTTTCACAGTCTCAATTCCAGTTTTCTCTGAGGCCTAGGTAACATTTCTTTCTCATGGTTAGAATGGTTTGGCTCACTGCCACTTGAAACTGTAGGAATCAAGACTAGTTGAAATTACTATGCCTTATTTTCCTCTTTTGGTTTCTACTTGCCAGAAGATTGCATAACTACTCAACAACTGCCTTTTAAATTAAAGAATGAGCTCTGTACTACATTTCAACTATTCTTTGAATAACTCTTAAACATTTGGATATCTGATATAGTATGAACTTGCACTATCTCATCCAATCTGAGCTTTACCTGAAAGTTGGGGCTACTGCCTCAGAGGGACCAGATCATGTACTCCCTTTTGGAGTATATGAATAAGTTATATAAAAATAACAGTATGAATAAATATTCTATGCAAAATGAATAAAGGGCCTCCAAATAAAGGAAGAAATTCAGGAGAGTGACATGAGACTATGTAAATATAACCAGGAAGACAACAGAGAATAATATGTTGTTTAAGAATAATTATAAAGGTTATTTTTGCCTTTTTCTTATTTCAACTCTATTTAGAGAATAAAAAAACACAATGAAGAAATAAGGCTACTGCTTGGGAATTGCAAATGTGAGCTCATTTTATTTTATCTTCTCTTAAACTATATATCATAAAGATGTATGAGAGGTCAGAAATGCACCTGGGCAATAAACTATTAGGTTTCTGAAATGAGTTCAAGCCAGGGTATCAAAGAGCTTATTCAATTAGGACATAGTTACTAGCCCTCAATCAGAGATTATGGATAATCAAGTTTGAAATAAAGACTGTTGACCCATTATTAACAACTGATAAAATAATAAATTTCAGAAATATTTCTAGTAATTTCTGTCAAAACATGTCATGAGAATTTTTAAAAGATTAGTTATCACTACCTGAAATAAATTCGTGAGCACTGAAAGTCAGCATAGGCACCCCAAGAACCCATTCAATTGAGTTTCTAATCAGTTGGTAGAAACTGTTTCTTATACTCTCCACAATAGCCTTTTATTAATACAGATTGGAAAATAAATTTTCACCTTGTATTTTGGGGAGGTAGGAATTTAGAAAGTGAGTCCTGTCCTACCATGGGGAAGGGTTTTCAAGTGCACTGAGTGAACAAAAATATGCTCACTCTGATAGATTTTCAGTAGAAAGAAATTATTCTATTTTTATTCTACATAAAGTTTTTATTAGAAAAGGCTGCTTATTTTTATCTAATAGGTTTTCTGAATATATTACCATAATTATCTGATCATCCCATTTATTTTGCTAGATTTCCTGTATCAGATCATTCTTGAAATTTTGCATTTGGTATGTTGATAGATTCTTATTTTTTAAGAACTTTTTCTATATTCATAAGTAAAATTAGTCTATTATTTTGTTTTATACCACCTTCAATTTTGTGGTATTGGTGTCACTAGATTCATAATCAAATGTGATATTTGTAGCATCAGAATTATTTTTCTTATGAGTTATGTAGAACTCATCTGTGAAATAATCTGTGTACATCTTAAAATACTTTTGATCTGTGTTTAACTTCTGGTCATTTAATTGTAATTTAAAAATCCTCTTTTTGTTCTAAATTTTTAACTTTGTTAATAGGGATTCAGGTAATATTCAAAATGATGTCAATCTCAGAAGTTCCTCTGATTTTGAGATGATCACATAATACAAGTCAGGCATTTAGCATCAGCCCAGAGCTTGTCATAGTACTAAAAGGATTTTTCAATTTGTAGGACTGCCAAAGCCCACCACAAGGGAAGTACCAGTTTATAGAGGATGGGGTGGGAGGAATATTGAGGGAAGTAAAAATGAGAAATGGGGAAGGTAAAGTACTGATGATATTTGTTAAGTGTCTGGATACAGCCATTCCTGAAGCAAAAACAACCTCCTGGAGTGTTCATTTATGTGAGCCAATAAATTCTAATTGTTTTATGCCAACTTGAGTTGAATTTCTTGTAAAGTCAAAGGATTTGGATTAAAATATTCTTCCCTCTCTTTCTAGGAGAAAATAAATACATATTCCAGGCAAATGAAAAAATCAATAATATAGTTTGGCTGTGCCTCCACCCAAATCTAATCTTGAATTATAAGTCCCACAATTCCCATATGTCATGGGAGGAACCCAGTGGGAGGTGACCGAATTAAGGGGCAGGTCTTTCCTGTGCTGTTCTTGTGATAGTGAATGAGTCTCATGAGATCTGATGGTCTTAAAAAGGGGAGTTTCCTTGCACAAGCTCTCTCTTTGCCTGCCTTCATCCATGTAATATGTGAATTGCTCCTCCTTGTCTTCCACCACAGTTGTGAGGCCTCCCATGCCATGTGGAACTATAAGTCCATTAAACCTCTTTTTATTCCCAGTCTCTGGTATGTCTTTATCAGCAGCACAAAAATGAACTAATACAGTAAATTGGTACCAGTAGAGTGGGGTGCTGCTCAAAAGATACCTGAAAATATGGAAGTGACTTTGGAACTGGGTAACAGGCAGAGGTTGGAACAGTTTGGAGGGCACAGAAGAAGACAGGAAAATGTGGAAAAGTTTGGAATTTCCTAGAGACTTGTTGAATGGCTTTGACAAAAATAATGATAGTGATATGAACAATAACTTCCAGGCTGAGGTGGTCTCAGATGGAGATGAGGAACTTGTTGGGAACTGGAGCAAAGGTAACTCTTCTTATGTTTTTGCAAAGAGACTGACAGCATTTTGCCCATGCCCTAGAGATTCGTGAACTTTGAACTTGAGAAAGATGATTTAGGGTATCTGGCAGAAAAAATTTCTAAGCAGCAAAGCATTCAATAGGTGACTTGGGTACTGTTAAAGGCATTCAGTTTTATAAAGGAAGCAGAGCCTAAAAGTTCAGAAAATTTGCAGCCTGACAATGCAATAGAGAAGAAAATCCCATTTTCTAAGGACAAATTCAAGCCGGCTTCAGAAATTTGCATAAGTAATGAGGAGCCAAATGTTAATCCCCAAGACAGTGAGGAAAATGTCTCTAGGGCATGTCAGACGTCTTTACAGCAGCCCCTCCCATCACAGACCAGAGGCCTAGGAGGAAAAAATGGTTTCATAGGCCAGGCCCTGGGTCCCTGTGCTGTGTGCCATCTAGGGACTTGGTGCCCTGCATCCCAGCCACTCCAGCCATGACTAAAAGGGGCCCAGGTACAGCTCCAGCTGTGGCTTCAGAGGGTGCAAGCCTCAAGCCTTGGCAGCTTTCATGTGGTGTTGAGCCTGCAGGTGCACAGAAGTGAAGAATTGAGCTTCGGGAACCTCCACCTGGATTTCAGAGGATGTGTGGAAATGCCTGGATGTCCAGACAGAAGTTTGCTGCAGGGGTGGAGCTCTCATAGAGAACGTCTGCTAGCCCAGTGTAGAAGGGAAATGTGGAATCAAAGTCCTCACACAGAGTCCCTACTGGCGCATCGCCTAGTAGAGTATGAGAAGAAGGCCACAATCCTCCAGACCCCAGAATGGTAGATAACACTGACAGTTTGCACCGTGTGCCTGGCAAAGTCACAGATACTCAACACCAGCCCATGAAGGCAGCCAGGAGGGAGGCTGTACCCTTAACAGCCACAGGGGCAAAGGTGCCCGAGACCGTGGGAACCCATCTCTTGGATCAGCATGACCTGATGTCAAAGGAGATCATTTTGAAGCTTTAAGGTTTGATTGCCCTGCTAGACTTAAGATTTGCATGGGGCCTGTAGCCCCTTTGTTTTGGCCAATTTCATCCATTTGGAACAGCTGTATTTACCCAGTGCCTGTATCACCATTGTATCTAGGAAGAAACTAACTTGCTTTTGATTTTACAGGCTCCTAGGTGGAAGGGCCTTGCCTTGTCTTTGATGTGATGTTGGACTGTGGACTTTTGAGTTAATGCTGAAATGAGTTAAGACTTTGAGAAACCGTTGGGAAGGCATGATTGGTTTTGAAATGTGAAGACATGGGATTTGGAAGGGGCTGGGGTGGAATTATATGGTTTGGCTGTGTCCCCACCCAAATTTCATCTTGAATTGTAAATTCCACAATCCCCCTGTGTCATGGGAGGAACCCAGTGGGTGGGTCTTTCCTGTGCTGTTCTTGTGAGAGTGAATGAGTCTCGTAAGATCTGATGTTTTTAAAAAGGGTAGTTTCCCTACACAAGCTCTCTCTTTGCCTACCTCCATCCATGTAAGACGTGACTTGCTTCTCCTTGCCTTCTGCCATGATTCTGAATCCTCCCCAGCCACGTGGAATTGTAAATCCATTAAACCTCTTTTTCTTCCCAGTCTCAGGTATGTCTTTATCAGCAGCATGAAAAGGGACTAATACCATCAGTTATAAAGAACCTCTCTTATGTACATAACAAAAATATTGTCAAATAATACAACCAGTTAGATCCAAATAATTTCTGATAATATGACTGTGACATTTACAGAAATTTTTATTCAAAGATTCTTAAGAGAAATTTTTGTATAAATTAAAATATTGTAGCTAGTAGAGTGATGTTATACCAGAACTGTTGTTAAAAAATAATAGAGGTTTAATTAAGCATACATGCAAACTGAAAGGGTGGATAAAATTCAGTATTAGTGGGTGGACATACAGGAGAGAGAAGGACGCTGAGAGGGTCCCTGGGAATAGGAGGCATTTACAATTAAAGCACTGCTGGGGGAATGAACCTCAGGGCAATGGGGAGAAGAACACAGGGGTGGCCCACATAGGCAAGTATATAGTGTCATATGCCAGTGAGAATGGCCCTGTCTAATGGCTTCAATATTTGGTGACATAATCTGCAGGGTCAGAGCATATATGTGGAGACTGAAGTTGAGGGAGAATGGAGGATATCTGAAACAGTGATGATGAAGAGCTATCTACACAGCCAATGTAGAATGTTCCCTTGATGTTGCTTTCCCTGTCATAATGGTCAGTAATCAATCCTATTGTGTAATGTTCTTCAATAAACTTAACTGCTGTAGGGCAGGTACAGGAAAAGCAGGTTCTTGGGATCATCCAGAGCTGGAGAAATTCAGAAGTGGAGGGAAAGTATAAAAGCCTAGAGGTAAGGAGTTCTAGATTTTTGGCAGAAGGGTAATTCGTTGAATAATGGGTCATGGTATGTCAGTAAATGAGGAAAGTGAAGAAAGAAGGTTGACATTTTTTTTTCAAATGTAGATGTTTCTGATAGCTGTAAGATATAAAATCACTTACAAAAATTACACATTTTTTAACAGCCTTAATTGCAATCTTATTTAGAGCAACCTGTGTTTTGATTAGGTATTGTTTAGAGAAAGATAATTTAACGAGATGGTTTATTCTTGAGTAAGATTTCTGAAATAATTGAAAGAAAGAGGAAGATAAAACCTTGTGGTGCCTGGTGATATAGCACTTTATGTTCTGCTCAAGTTCAAAAGATAACTTTTTTAAAGTTCTGAATTTGAAAATATGATTTCAAAATACTTAAAAAATTTCTGTCTTTGCAATTACATTTAAAATGTTGCTTCTTCCTAACTGTATATTTTTGAATAAAAGATGTTATATTAGCTTCCCCAAGGTTCTCTCTTTCTTAAGCTAATCAGTGGGATTCAAGTGAAATTAGGTGAATAAACAATTAAAACTACTTAACCGTATCAATATAAATAAAAATACCTAAAGTGCTATTCACCTTAAAAATATTTCCAGAAAAACCGCAAGGGTTTTTATCATATGACCTCTAATTGAATTATTGTGCTCACTCTTATTCAGGTTAACCAGTTGAAAATTTTCTTGGAACCATTTTGTATTAAAATATTTCTGTAATACATAAATAAGGCTAATAAGAGCAATACTGTAAAGGCATTACTCTAATTAAAAAATTCTATGGCTACTGAGAGTTAAGAAGACATAATTTTATCAATTAACGTTAAATGTTTACGAACTTAGTAATGGGATAGTGAGCTCCATTTGGAATTCCTTCCTGTCTAAATATTTACCATTATTAAGGTGAATCTCAGTGTGATGACTAACTTTTTCAGACTTGCTCAGTAATTTACAATATATTATTGCATCAATGACTTGCGCACTGAGGGAAATCAAGTTTAATCAGTATATTTTGTGCTAGGAAAAACAAATGCTAAGCTTTATCTCCCTTTAGCATAGCATGTGCTTACTAGAAATGCTCAATTTAGAACTTTGAAAATTGTTGGTCATGCTTCTAATTTGATGCAGCCTCTAAAGACCACTATACAAGAATCTTTGAAATTAATATATTGCTGAGAAATTAAAATTCTTCTTCATTTGGGCTAGGAAAATGTGTTTTATTTTTTTCCTACCATTCTTTACCAGAGGAAGGTTTTCTTTTCCCTTCAATATTACCTAAATATTTTGCAATCAGATAAATAAAATGATAAAATGAGGTGTTAGGGCAATATAAAAAAAACACAATATTGCAATTTTTCTAACACAATTTTTTTTTTGCAGTTTGTTACCTCTCTTACATATTTTCTAACTAAGATTTTTCTATTGCCTCTAAAAGTATGTCCAGTATTATTTTCTTCTCTGTAAGGGATTAAAATAACAATTTAAGAAGAAGGAATTAGGGAGTCTGAGAAATACAATTGGTCTTTCTAACCTCCCTTCTTCTTTCTTCCACCATTTACTCAAAATATTTCAAACTTTCAAAAATTTTCATTGGATTCAAACCATGATATTATAAGATATATAAAGGCCTACTTTATTCATTCAGGTAGATTAAAGGAGTTGGAGTATGGGGCCAATTGTTTATTACGGAAATTCTGACGTAGTAGTTGTAGTTCTTGTTACTCTTTTTCCATGCTTTTATACTTCTAATTTTTAAAATCCATAGCTCTTTCAGCTTTGAATGGCTCAAAATGTACCTGCCACTTTCGCTTTTAAGTATATCAAATTCCCAGTGATTTGTCAAGATATGTGTATCCATTTAGCAACAAATAAATTTCATAGAGGCCACAAAATATAGAGGCACCATTTGTGAATGAGGGATAAGATAAAATGAGGTTCTTGCAGTAGTTCCAGAACATGGCTATTAGATGTTCTAACCACAGCTGAAGCATTAAATATTACATGGTCATTTTTTTTTTCTACCCAGGGGCAGCCTCTAGGCTAAATGTTTTTTATTTTGACATTTCCTTTGCAGTTCTATGTTTAGCAAGTAAAAAGTAAAACATAAGATAGTTTGGCAAGTGTCACAAATTAATAAGTAAAATACCATTAAATAAAGACCTGATTTGAATACAGAGTCCTTCACTCTTAGGCAGGTAACCCTTTGGTAAATTTTTCAATATCTGGAAACTTGACTTATTTACTCAACACCTGTTAAACACTTACTCTCTGCAAAATTCTCTTATGGGTGATATAGATACTGCAGTGAATCTGCCTTTATGAAGCTCACATTCCAGTTGGGGCAGACAGGCATTAAAAAGGGTGAAAAATACATGAAATTTAGATAATAAGTGTAAGTCAAAAAACAAAAACAAAAACAACATAGGAGACAAGAACTAATATAGGAGGACTAATATTTTAGATAGTGTGTGCAAGAAAGGCCTTTCTCAGAGGTGACTTTTGCGTAAACATGACTTGCCGATATCCAGGGGAAAAGCTTTCCAAATAAAGGAAATAGATGTCCAACAACTCTGAGATGAGATCAATACTGGCATATTCAGGGAGCAGCAGGAGGCCCATGTGGCCAGTACACTATGAAGAGTATTAGGAGATAAAAAGATGAAAATAGAGAGTCATCAGGGAACTAGATTATGGAGCACCTTGGAGGTTATGAGAAACCATGAAGGCTTTGAGCATTGGCATGACAGGATAACTTACATTTTTTATTTTATTTTATTTTTTAGAATGACACAACCTACTAGAATGAAAATAGAGTGAAGGTAGGCTAGTCCTGAAATAAGGAAACTGATTAGAAGGCATTGCAATAATCAAGGATAAAGATGGTGGCTTGGACCAGGGCAGTGGTGGTGGTGACAGGTAATCAAAGATTGGGTCTATTTTGAAGAAACCTCAATCAAATCCTACTGAAGTTAATTAGATTTGCAAGACTATTGTGTTTTCGAGAGAATGAGAAAAATCACATAGCTTCAGTCTCTTCACCTTAAAAAAAATAAGTATATCATTTGCTCATTTGCCTTGTGGGTTGTTGTAGAAACATATTATAAAAATTAAATAAATGGTAGTTATTATTTGAGCTATTTGCACTAGTTATATTTAGACTATGCCAAAGACTGAACATGCCATTTTATAACATAGCTTTTAGGAAGTAATACTTCCTTTCTGAGAGCAGGAGAACTTCTAATTAGCTCTTTATGCTCAAGAAACATTTCTTCTTCTATATTTATATGATTTTGATTAGTAAAGGAAGGTTATGATCTGTAGAGATCCAAGTGACTCTTCATAATTGAGCCTTTTATCCATGGAAGGCATCTCATCCAGTCACTTTCCATTTGGTTGAACATCTTGAGGAAGAGTCCCTTTCACTGGTGAACATAGTGAACTATTCAGTTCTGCCTCAGCATGCTCAATCTAGAAATCCCAAGGAATAGGAGGTGACATCGACCATGAAGAGCTGCCTTGTTCTTATAAATTTTAAGTGCATTTTGTAGCAAGTTAAAGCAGGGTATTTTGATGCTTTTTGTCATAATAAGGAATTCCCCACACATCCCCTACATTTTTAGGAAAAAGTGTCTAAATCCTAAATATGTGCTAAAATCCATCTACAGAAATCTATCAACAACTAAATGAATAGATAATTTTCTCCACACTGAAATGTGAAAAGCTTGATGCATTCCAAATATTTTTGCTTGATATATACAATTTGATAAGGAGAATCTACAGTTGCTATTACAAAGCTAGGCTTTCAGAGATAAAGAAGAGTTAACCGAGGGATGTTGGAGCAATAGAGATGAATTGGGCTTTGCTATCCTGTATCTAATAGAGCCAAGATTGCTCCTTGTGATTGAGAAAAAAAGTCAGCCTTCTTCAGGGACACTAGACAGCTCAGGGCTAGAAATTTGAAACTTATTCAGTGCCAGGAATATAGAAAATAATAATTAGAATTGAAGGCAGAACTGAGTTTAATTAGATATTAGGCAGGGTAAGTACTGAACAGGGTCAGGTGTTCTTTAGAAATACCTCTGGATCTCTCCAATTAGATATACTACCCTGCCCCCCAACCGGGTGTTCTCATAACTTGATGTACTTGTCCTTTTTAGAGTAACAAATTTACATTTATTTTGTTATTTGATCAATATTGCTTACTTCCAATCCATTCTAGGTCTATAAGTTCCCCTAAGGCTGGTTTAGATCCCCATTATGAACTAAGAATAAGCACAATACATGGCATATATAACTCAGTCACTTGTGGAAGAAAGTGAGGAAGAGATAAAAAAGAAAAACAGGTCATCAACATTTAAGCAAATTAAATGAAGACCATTCTGAGATATAGCTGGGGATTCACATAATCTCTAACATAGACATCTTTGGAAAATGGACTTTTCTTACACCCCTTCACTATTTTAAAATCTAACTGCTCTCATTCTTTACTCTTTCCCATGTCTATTGACCAAATTGTTCATCTTGTTGTATTTGGGTGTTATAGATCATGTTGTCAATGACCTATGAAAAGCAAATGACCTTATTTTCAACTTTCTATACTTTAGTTTCTTCTCTGAAATATCTCTTCTTTCTGAAACTCTTCCTTTCTTCAAATCCAAGGGAACATCTTCACTTCCTTTCAATTTCATAAATTTACCTAAATTATTTCCAGGTTTCCTGGAAACTCTAATATTCACCCATTCTCATAATTATTTTTGATAGGATATGAAGTAAATGTCAGTTTACTTTTCTGCTTATAATTTTGCAACTTAAGTTATATCAGTAGTTTAAGAATTATACAACACTTATCTACCAAAATATTACCCAACTTTGTGTGAAGAACATTGGTAAAAGCTTCCTACAGATTATTAATAAATGCCAATTAATAATATTAAGCTGATGAAAGGGAACAAATGCCAAATGACAACTCAACAGTCAGCCTAAATTATATTAAAATTTGAATATAAATAGATGTTCAAATGCAAAATAGATAATTTTTATCCACATATATTTACTGGTTAGGCTTTTTTGAAATTACAATTATAAAGTAGGCAAACTTGGTTATAAGCATTTCTTATCTGATATATTAGTGTTTTTTTGTTATTTTTCTTACAAGCACCTATTATAGTAATGTTCTCTATTTTCCATTTAAATTTAAATTGGATTTAAATTTTCCATTTAAATCCAAAATTCAAAGCAAAACAAAAGACTTTTAATATAAATTACACTAAGGAGTAGAAAATTATATTACACAGTTTGTTGCATCACCCACATATAGTAAAAATAATAAAACTAGTAACTCTTCTTCTTTGAAATGCCATCTATCACTAGGTTGCAGATGAGGTAGAGGTGGACTTATTCCTGATTTCAAAATCTTACCATTATTCTCCTTCTTATTAAACTAACTTTTATGACTGATATAAGTGGTTAAACACAAAATAAATCACCAGCTCATTTGTAGCTATGATTTGCATGGTACCCAGGGAATCCCACACTATTCAATGGAAGACATGTGTAGCGATCTAAATAAGTGTAAAAATGGTAAGTCTTCTGGGGTGCAAAGGAAATGAGTGACCTAAAGAGAATTTTTGTTTTTCTACTATATTACTTGTAGTTGACAATTCTTTTAATATTTGATATGTAGATAATTACATATTATTGGCACTTTGAAGATTGATTTTTACTATTAACAGAAAAAGTATTTTAATAATAATCTGTGTTTTGTTCATGTAATATTATTTTGAGTAAAGGATTTCCAAGGGCATTTTATTTTTGTAAATGTCCTTTGAAGTTTTGTAAATGCCTTTTGTAAATGCCTCTTGAAATAAAGATCCCCTTTACAGCAAAGAAGACTTTAAAGAAGAAACTATGTTTTGACTGCCACAAAATTTGAAATTCTGCTAATTAACCTAGAAACAGAAAATATAGCTTACTGTTATGGAATCTATTTTTACACACACATACCTACACAGTATAATATTACAAGGATTTTTGGAATGACTATGTGCAATTATTTGGACTTTCTGAAATATCATGAACTCTATGAGAAACAATACATGTTTATAATCATATCTGTTAATAATTTCTGTTCCTTTCTCCAAATGCACTCTCTTGGTTCTGGGTTTCTAATCATTTGGGGGAATGTCTATAATGTTAGTGGCTCAGCAGGATCATAAATAAATAAAAGACTAAGGCAAGAATAAATGGCATTGATTATTATTGTACATTCCTAATAATCTTATATATTCAGAAACACATGTGTTTGAGGATGTACCTAACTTTATGTCTGAATAATACTTACTCATACTCAAGCAATATTCCAAGTGTAGCAAAACCGTTACACTTTGGAAAGAACTGAAACCAATATAAAAACAAAATTTCATATAACTTAAGTACAATAATAAAAGTGAAACATACTGAGACAGTTAAACTTTGAAGATTTGTTTTTCAGAAATTAAAAGCTATAACCTATGGATTAAGTTTATACCTGAAAAATAGTGTATTTCTTCTATTTGTCTTTGTGTTGCATCCTAAAGGAGTGGACGATATAACCAAATGGCTCCAAATGTACTTCAGATATGAGTAGGACCCATTTAATGATGCCTGAGGCCTGGAGTCAATATAACACTGTGATTTTAGCCACATGATTGTTTCTTCATTGGGTTAATTTACAAAGCCTCATCAGAACAGTCAAAGAAATGGCAGAAGCTGGGGATAGATGGAATAGGACAAAGATATCTAGACAGGATGTAGGTCTGGCAAGTCTTGGTGAGCTGCCAGGCTATCTAAATCACTCTGATCAAAATCTGGGTGGACACACAAAGAAGCTTGATCTATAGGCAGAGCACAGCAGATGGATTTTCTCAACTGTAGCAATGCCCTGAGTTATGTGAGGAGTATGATTCTAGGAGATTTGCACAGCCAGTGAGAATCTGTTGCCAGTCTCAGGGAGTGGGAGTGGGAAGCAGAATCTTAGAATCCTTAGAATCTTAGAATCAGCAAGCTGATTGAATTTCAAGAGAAAGCTCAAATCCTAGGAGGACCAACCATAGTGAAGTCAAGATACTGAAAGAGAGGTTAAATGGTACAGTGTAAACCATACTATAGGTTTAAGCAGAAGTCTACAGAAAATAGCTCTCACCCCAGGCATATTGGATACCAGATTATATCAGATTTTTCAGGTATTGGCTGCTAATAATATTTCCCACTGTGGCAAGTGTTTACAGTGGTAAGCATGGAAAATTGGTTTCAATGACACCAGCAAATCAGCTTATTCCATTAGTATTAGAACTCTAAACAATTATATTTATACTTCCAGATGTGACTTAGATTTTTGTATCAACAAGGTCAGGTATGAAGGATACATTGCTGACACTGATTTCTTAATGTCTATAAATGTCTTCAAATGTTTAGATAACAATAGTAATACACATACACACATATTTAACTACCTACATAGATATAAAACAAACCATCTTCTTTAAAACAAATGAGTTCTTTAAAATAATTACTATTTATATGATTTCTATTTTTCACATTTTTGTTCTATTTGGACTGGATTTTTACTTCTTCAATAAAATGTTATTTATTACTGGTTTCTAATAAGTAAAAATACTATGGTGAAAAACTGCAGCATGACAATTTCTATAAATAATCATTTATAAAATAATATTACTGAAAGAAAAAGACAAATATGGACTTTGAAAAATTGGCCTGTAGCTCTTTTTATTTCAAGGGGACAGACTGTTTCTGTACACGGTTTCATTTTCCTTGAACTTTCTTTAGGTTAATCTTTCCAAATCAAGTAACCCTGTTCAGCATTCATTCTGTAAGTTTAGAATATGCTCGTCAAAATCAAAGCTCTTTTGAAAAATCGAAGCTGCCTTTGTTGGGGAACATTCATAAATTGACATGTTTTCTATGTTTGAGAATTTCTACTTTCTTCCCTTTCACCTGCACACTTCAAGATTTATTACAGATTGTCAGAAGAAATGATTGCCTTCCTAGTTTTATAGAACTCCAAATAAGAAATCTAATTTGTTGTTTCTCTTGGATCCCTGGTTAAAGTTTCTGAATAGTTTGGGGCAGAACTCTTTTTCCTCCATAAGTAAGCCTGTTTTAGTAGTTGAAAAATGTTCTTGGAGTTGATGAATTGAAGTACAATTTTTTTTCTGCTTTTAATTGCTCCCCAAGTCTGCTATGTTCACTCTGCAAGAGTGAGTATTAATCCATGGAACTGTGTTTAATTGTGAGGTGGGTAAATTCAATGATGTTTGGATATTTCACTTGGATGCGTGAACACTCTATATGCCACTCAAATGACCTCATTCCATATGCCTTACAAGTGTCTCTGTGACACTCTGCATGATTTTTTGTCTATGTGCAAAGGAGGCACACAGCTGTTAATTGACAAGGTAAGTAATTGTCTTCTGATTACAGTAGTTAAAGGCTGTTCTCTAATGGATTTTACTTGTCACTTTTAATTCTTTATAATCTTTGTCTGCATTTCATTAGAATGGCTTTATCATTTGGATTGCCCTCCTGTTGGTTATTCTGATAAGATTTAATGGGTTATCTTCCAACTATGACAATCCCTCAAAAATATAATAGAGTGATATTTAGATTCTTCCGGGATTTTTAAAACACGATTGCTTTTCCAACCCATTTTTTCTCTTTTACACTTCACATTTTTGCAAATCAAGTATTTTGCATTTTCTACATGCCCTGAGCAAGTTTCTGCTTTAATCTTCCATGACTTAATCTATTGACTAAATAGGAGATAGTTGGTGAGGCAGTTAGGAAAGAGCCGGTTATCATTTTCTATTCTGCTTACCTGCTGTGATTTTATTTATTTATTTATTTAATTTACAAGCAATAGGCTTTAACTGCAGTTTTCTAAGAGATGATTCAGGTACTGACAAAAATATTTGTAAACCTTTTAGGATCTAGGGATAACAGAAAAGTAAACTTGTAAAAATGGTTCATTATGCATTTCGTGATGCAGAAATGTAATGTTAAGTCATCATTTATTCTATAATAGAGCATTTTTAGGTTTTGCATATGTTCCCCTACCTATGAAAACGACAATTTACATACAAATGCATATCTTTAATCATATCTCACTCCTCTATAGCTAGTGCATTTACCAAACAGCTCTTTATAAGGTGTACTGTAATTACTGAATTATGCAGTCAAGGTGTCTGGTTAGTGGAAATAATTTATTGATGTAATAACAACTATTAAAAATAAAAACTGCAAACATTTGTGGCAAAGAGACAAGATGGAATATCTGGCCTTTTTAATGTTTAATAAATTGGGATAAATTGTCCTACCTTGGTTTCAAATACAATTGAGTCATTTAACAATCATATTTGGCAAAGGTTGTATGATGCTGAACCATGCAGCAGATGGTGGAATTACAGAATGCAAAATTTTATGGGATGCTTTTTCAAAGTTTGCTAAAGTGAGATCTAGTGCATGGTTTTTATAATAAATTAATTCTTCCTAGAAGCTTGTGTGTAAGTAATTTGACAAAACAGTTATAATAAAAATTTGTCTTTGTTTAAAATTGAATCTATACCTACCTAATGCTAAATGATGAGTTGATGGGTGCAGCACACCAACATGGCACATGTATACATATGTAACAAACCTGCACGTTGTGCACATGTACCCTAAAACTTAAAGTATAATGATAATAAAAAAAAATTGTAGTGCCAAAAGGCAAAACATAAATAAATAAAATACATAATAACTTTTTTTAAATTCAAAAAAAAAAAAGAAAGGAAGCACAATTTTCGAAGGACTCAGTGCACTCATTGGTTTTTAAGATGTACCAGTGAAGTGGTAAGTCAAAATTGGTGTATATTTGGAAGCTTAAATGAATTTCATTTTTGGTAATGTAACTAAGAGTTTTAAAGCATAAGTATGAAAATAAGTAAGACAAACAGTGATCATTTTCAATTCTTGATTTGCCCTTGTTTAAATTGTAGCTGCCCAAAATGGTTGTGTGACTCTAACCTCAACTATCATATATTTTCTGATTATAAAAAAAAAGGGTCCAAATGTTAAGTACTAAATGTGCTTATGAGATATTATAATGCTTCAAAGTCCCAGAAGTGACCTCAAATCATTTGAGTAATTATGTAGAAAAGGAATACATAAATATTAACATTAATAACACAGAAATACAACATCAATATACACTAAGTAAATATTACAGTTATTTAAATATGCAAGTGCTTTGCAAATTTAACTAGTTTTGATATCTCTTTAAATGATTTTTATTCATAGATTCACCAGAAAATCATATATTTGATTCTATATGTTAGTGTCTGTTGAACTTTATATATTAAACTAAAATTTTGTTAAAATGTGGAACCCATTGGTAGAAGACATTGACTCTCAAGTATTTCATTTATGTTTATCTTCTATGTGACACATAAAACTAGTAATTCTACTTTCTACTTTCTTTCTTTTCCCAAATCTTTCATTGCTTTCTTCTACTTTCCTACCATAAGAAATATATGTACTATGTACTGGGCAGAGTCCTCTCTTCTTGGCCAAAGCTAAATTACAAGAGGTTATACAGGAAATGTCCATGTTCAATTAGAAAATCTCTGGAAATAAAGATCTCTCAACAAAATCGTGGTAGTGATTATGTGCTTATATGTATAAGCTTACACATATATGTATATAAATATATATATATATTAATTTATTTCGTTTCCACCATAACTCTTCAAGAGAGTATATTTGATTTTACAGACAAGAAAATTAATTTGCCCAGGATCACACAGTTTCTAAGAGAAAGAACCACAAATCCAACCCAGTCTGGCTGAATCAAGAATTGTTCCTCTCAGTGTTCTGTTCTGATTCTCTATTAAGTTTATAGTTTCATGATTATTACTGTTAAACCTTGAGAAATAAGGCCAAACTGAAAGGTGGAAATATCTAGAAGCAAGAACAGACCCTCAGATAAACACTAAAAGGGAAATGACGTGTAAATAAATTCCCATTTATGAAAACCTAGAAAACAAAGGCAAGGTGGATATAGGAGCTGAGAATGAGATCTGGAACCCTTAAAAAGTCTAGAATATGGTAGCCACTTGAAATCTATAACAAGTTATTGCTTATTTGTGACATGCTTTTTCTCACTTTTGAAAATGCTTTGTAATTAATTTTCAAAAAGAGCAAAGCAATGTATTGTGAGTCAGATCTATGAGTAAAGGCCCCATGTAATAAGGACTGGATTCAGTTTATTCATCGCCCTAGGTCCTTGCACTTGCCTTGCCTTGCTCTCTAGCCAGAATATCCCTGGTACTAACTTCTATCACTCCTGCATCCTAGATAAGAGTCACAGCTGCTATCTCTGATGTTGCTGTTGTTTGGGAGCAAACCCCCTGTCATGCTCCATGTCCTCTACCTCTGGGCTTCCTTGTTGCCTCAGACCACCTCTGCACAGTATGGACATGCTGAGAGTTAACACCTTGTGGAGGCAAACATTGAACAATGTGAAATGGGAGGCAGTTGATGTTTTCTTCCTTCTTCTTCCCCTAGCTAGATTTTCAAAGGTGTAGTAGCTACATAAAGCCTCTCTAAAGACTGAACAGTCGTCCTGCTACAGAACCATGGCCAGCCCAGCAAGGCTCTCCTTCTTTATATTTGCTATTCCACCTCCCTTGCCACATTCCCCTTTGCTCTCATTTCTCTCCATGTGCTCCTGGGTAAAGTGTTATCACATAAGCCTTTTTTTCCTTTTTTTTTCTTTTTTCTTTTTTTTCCTAGGGAGTCTAAGGAAAGCTAAAGTATAGCATACTAGCTTAAATGTAGTTTAATTTCTATGAAGATTACATGCAGTTGCCTTCAAAAGTTTTCCTTAATAACTACTTTTTATTGATTTTTATATGATTATTTCTCAGCTCATTGCTAGTTCTTGAACAAGGAATTCTTCAGTGTTAAAATTACCATTCTCCTGATGTAACAAGACATAATACTTCATTATGTTGTATTTGTTACCTAAAAATCTGCTGTGCTCAGATACAGATGGCTATGTTTTGGGAAAAAATTTTTTTCCCATTTCTCTGAATAGGTATATATAGAATCACATGTGTAAGTATATAATGTTTATATGTATATATTAACCTTTGGCAGCAAATAATGTCTTAACAATTTCTTAATAGCCTCCTCTGTAAAATGGAAATGAGTGGTAATTTAACTTAACCACTTTAAAATGCTTCATAAGAGGTAGAGAAAAAAAATTTTTTTTTGCACCCACACATACCAATACAAATGCACACACATACCCAAACACACCAATCACAAAAGCAGAAACAACATCAAACAAAACATCTAAATATATTAAAATTTAAATATTCAAATATAATTAAAATGAAATTAAATTTATTTTTAAGTCAAAGTTATTTTAATTTGATACTTGCCTGAAATGTGCAGGTGGCAAATACATATTTAAAATGCAGGTGTTGTATTTTCTGCTAACTTTACTTTTGAAAGACTTTCAACATATCATTTCTTATGGAAAATTATACTCAATAATACTCAGCTACACAGCATTGACTTAGAATGGATTGTAGGCTGTGCTAACTGATATATAAGGTGAAGAACCCAAAGATCTATGTGTTTGAATTGTTTAAAGAGAAAAAAATAGCCTAAGATTTTTTCTCAAATTTTAAAAGTAGTTGTTACATTTAGAGACAGTAAAATAAATAGATCTGGCCATTACAACTGTGAAACACAATAGGAAAATAAGCACAAAGGATATTCTTAGTTTCTAAAATCTAATTGCAATTGGGCTTTCTCTTCCCATCACCATTAATTAATAATAGATAACATTTATGTTGCATGTACTGAACATTTCTCATCACATCCTCAGTATTTAAATACAAAGAATAAAAACTTCACTGGGATACCATTTTTGTCTGTTTTGTTTATTGCTACATCTTTACCTCATAGAAGGTTCCTGGAATGCAGTAGATGTTCAGCGAATTTTTGTGGCCTAAGTAAATATGAAAATTTTTTAAAATGCTAGAAAAAAATGTAAGAAGAAATGAAAAGTGTCAGGATAGAATAAGAGAGACTTGGGATGTATTTTCAGGATGTGATTTGTTAGTTCCTCTTTATCTCCTAAATAAATAGTACAATGTTTGGCACAAAGGAAAACAATCAAAATATACAATATTTTGGATTACATTTATTTTATCAAATACATGTTGTATTTGATAAAATAAATGTAATCCAAAATATTGTATATAGGTATAGTTTTAGTTTGTTGACTACTTCTAGGTATTTAGTAGCCTCATGATGATTATTAGATTATAAAGATGAAAAAACAGGAAATTCAGCATTACTAATTGTCTACTTTATTGAAAAAACAATTACCTAGCTAGTAATTTGAGGACTTTGGACTGCCTAGCCACCAGTAATACAAATACACAGTTTTTCAATGGCTTTCTTCCTTTTCCCCTTCAAAAAATACAAAAACACTATTCTGGTCTTTAAAGATTTTTAATTTGTTTTGGCAGGCTGCATACAGGCACATGTATGCAAGTAAAAATATACATATACCCACAGAGAGTATAAAGGAACTGAAAATATTTAAAAAGCTATTAATAAAGACTGATACAGACTATACCAAATGCAAAAATGCTGAGAACGGCACACATAATTAAAAATAAAGGGGTGATCAGAATCAGGCAATGAGTAACACATTTTGAGGAAAGTTTGGACGTAACTATTGAGTATGTGGATGAGCTTTCCATACATAATGCTTCGTCTAAATTTATCTTTCCTGTTTTCTTCTTCCAAAATTTACTTCATTTTTTATCAGTAAATTTAATGATAGCTTTTGTCATTGAATAATATGAAAGATTGGCTTTAGCAAACCACAGCTTATCTAAAAATTCATGAGTTTAGGGATGCTAATTATCTCAGGATAATAATGCCAGCTAGGAAAAAAAAAAAAAAGTAAAGTCTTTCAATTTAAGTGACTTAGATGTAAATTAGATGTAAATCACACATCATTTTAAAGAGAGAAAAACAATTTCCTTTCAAACATGGTGAGACCTAGCCAAGTCAGCAACAGAAACAAATATGTAGTAACAGGTGGCAAAAAGTTTATTATTTTACAATATTTCTCTATTAGATTTGCCTCAATTTCTTGGGTTATTTTCAGAGCTTCGAATGAATACTGGAATTTAAACAAGTTTTCTCGGTAAAAGTCGAAAGTAGATAACTAGCCTCAGTAAAGCTAAAAGTATGTGCAAAAGGGAATGAAAGCATGATATGGTGGTCTTGGTCATAATCAAAAGCAAATAAACAAGCATTTGATTCCTGAGGATTTTAAATTTTTCAAGGATAGACAATACATCCCACAAAGAGCACAAATAAAACATACTTTTATCTTTCCACTTTCCCTTGTGTGGCTCATTCTCCCTCTCACTGTAACCACCTACAAGGATTCAGTGCCTTTCTATGGCACTTCATACTGAGGGCTTCCCTCCTGGGGTTTTGGCGAATGAGTGATACTACGAGTTTCAGAGGTTTTCTTCTCTCCTTGTCTCCATCAACATGTGCCTATTCAGAGTCTTGTTTTACCTCCTTGAGAAGGCAGTAGCCATGTAAGTTAAGGGGAATTCTTATGCACAGGAGTTTTTTTTATTCTTTATATTTACTTATATATTCAATCATTTATTTACATCTGTTAATAAATGTATCTCATGTGTCTTAGTTTGTGTAGGCTATTATAACAAAACACTGTAGATTAAGTGCCATATAAACAACAAACATTTATTTCCCATTGTTCTGGAGGCTGAGAAAGCCAAAATCAAGGGGCCAAAACATGTGGTGTCTGGTGAGGGCCCTTTTCCTGGTTATTAGATGGTGCCTTTTAGCTGTATCCTCACATGGTGAAATAAACAAAGGATTTCTCTGGGGTCTCTCTACAGGCAGTAATCCCATATGTACCTTCATTACTAATCACCTCCCAAAGTCCCTACCTTCTAAAAGCATTGCTTTAGGCTTAACATTTCAACATATGAATTTTGGGGGAACACACATTCAGACGATAGCATCATGGACACTTACATTATACTTTGGATTTTACTCTAACATTGATTTCTTTTCTGTTTTTTTTTGTTTTGTTTTGTTTTGTTTTTTGAGATGGAGTCTCACTCTCTTGCCCAGGCTGGAGTACAGTAGTGCGATCTTGGCTCACTTCAAGCTCCGCCTCCCAAGTTCAAGTGATTCTCCTGCCTCAGCCTCCCGAGCAACTGGGACTACAGGCACGTGCCACCATGCCCAGCTAATTTGTGCATTTTTAGCAGAGACAGTGTTTCACCATATCGGCCAGGATGATCTCGAAATCCTGCCCTTGTGATCCACCCGCCTCGGCCTCCCAAAGTGCGTTGATTTATTTTCTTCCTCAAACTGTACCAGCTTTGGCTATTGGAAACTTTTGCAGTTGTCTCCTCAGCTCCCTTGACATATTCCCATTATTGTGATTATGATTATTTTTGAACACTTCTTTACTTGCTCACACCAAAAGATGGTACAGTTCATCTTATACATTTTTAGAGTCCTGGTTCCTTTTATTGGAGGGTAGTATTAGAAACCAAGATCTGGGTGCTAGATGTATTCATTGTTACTGAGGTATTGTTGCTTCTAGGCCCTTTTTCCTGAAAGAGCAAGGGAATATTTATGTATATACTAAATCATACATATACATATATTCATAAATCTGTATATATGTAACCATTTGTATTTGTATGAAAATAAAAATGAGTTCATATTGCTATTTCCATTGCTAATCCATTACTACATGGATTGTTCCAGCTATCTCCCTTCACTTATTTGTAGCCTCCCACTCTAACTCTGAGAAAACTGGTTCTAACCATCTTCCTCTTATTTATCTAACTGTTAAATTCTAGTATACATAAATGATGCTTTTAAAACTGCTACCTGTACCTCTGTGGGAAACACCTTATCAATTAGAGTATAGTGCTGTGTATACTACCTTGTGCCTTTTGTCTTGATGAAACTTCCATTTCCAAAGTTACTTAGGTAACTTTTCCCTTTTCCTCTACCCTTTTCAGTGAGGTTGTTTCATAATTCCTCATACAGTGAGATTCTTTTGTCAAATTCAGCATTCCATGCTGGGATCCCCCCAAAACTTCTAAAGGAGCTTTAAAAAATTTGTATACATCAAGGTTCACTCTTTGTGTTTTAAAGTTCTAGGTATATCAACAAATGTAAAGTTGCATGAATTGACCACTATGGTGTCAGACAGAATAGTTCTGTTACCCTAAAAATGTTCTATGTGTATGTGTGTGCACACACACATTGCCCTGTTTGTACGATTATCTTAAAGACTAACATTGGTAAACTCGACTCTGTCTTCGGCCAAGAAAATGTTCAATCTGCAGACTTCTATGCATTGAAGTCCATGTGTCTGAAGGAACTGCCAAATTATTTTGCAGGTTTCCTGGGGAGGACCCCCTTCAGCAGGTATATAAAGGTTCAATTATCCAAGGTTGGTCATTTACTAGTTCAGATACTGAAACATATTTTAGCTCAGGCATTCAAGCAAATGACCTCAATTTACCTGGAAGTGAGTTAGAACTTTGAGAAACCACTCAAATTGTTGTGGGATAGCTCCCTTCACTGCTGATTGGCAGCTTACCCTGAGTTCACAGGGCTCAGAAGCCCACCAGGATAGGTGACCTACTGTTAGCTAGTTAAATGTCTTTAGGCAATAATTCCATATACAAATAGAAAGATTTTAGTCAAAGACCTTACAAACACTTTATACTATTGTCAAACATTTGGGAGGACAGAAAAATGAAGATGGGGCTAATATTTATTGCAAGCTATTGAATTGTAGATATAATTCTAGGCCATTTAGGTCACATGTTCATTCTAAAAGTTCTAAAAAATCTCAAGTAACAAAGATTTTACTTTGTTGAACCAATGTCACGATGCCTGTATAAATCATTATCTCCCTTCTTCTGAATCAGTACTGTGACTTTGTTTTCAAATGTTTATTTAACCTCTGTATGTGTGTGTGTGTATATATACATTTACTTTCTTTAAAATATGCCATATCAGGAACTCTTTCCAGTTGTCTTTTTGAAGTTTCCTAAATGCTGAGAAAGTCTACCTTTCTTATGCCTACTAAACATTGAATTGTCTGCTCTTTCCTGTTTGAGTCATATGAAATTGCCTCCACTGCTGTCCATAAAACAAATATTGGAGAAGATATGGGTACACTCACTTATTTAAAAAAAAAAATCCTGGAATTTTAATACGTTAGTCACTGAGATGCAGTAGTTTTCCTACCCTGATTGATGGAAACTCTTCTCCTTTGCTACAGTGTGTTTCTGATGAAAACCAAAGAGTTGTTTATACATTTTTTTTTCGGTTTGTAGACTTTTTCAAAACAAAAATGATGATTAATTTTCAGTTAAATTCTTTATTTTGCTTATGCAAGTATTGATAAACCTATTCACATTAAAAAGTCATTACATATGGAAATAGACCTAAAAAGAATAGTTGCCTTACCGTGTCAGGAGTTGATTCAATTAAAATTGATTGAGTAACTTTGGAGGGGAACAGCAGAAAATCATATTTGTTTTAAAGTTGAGTCCCTAGCAATATCTATCATGGTCTTCATTTATTTTCAATAAATACAAAAGTCAAAATGTAAGTATTACCCCCAAGAATATGAGCATGAAAACTCTTATAATGTGCTGTTCTTGTGATACAATGTCTTTGCTATGGTTTGAATGTTTTTGTTGCCTCCAAAATTCATGTTAAAACTTCATCCCCAATGAAATAGTAGTAGGAAGTGTGGCTTTTGGGAGGTGATAGAAGCATGAGCCCTCCACCTTCATTAATGAGATTAAATGCCCTTATAAAGGGATTTGATGGAGGGGCTTTGTCTTTTTTGCCCATTCCACTGTGTGAGGACACAGCATTACTTCCCTCTGGAGGATGCGGTCACAAAATGCCATCTTGGAAGCAGAGAGCAGCCCTTGCCAGACACACAACCTGCCAGTGACTTGACCTTAGACTTCCCAGCCTCTAGAACTGTGAGAAAAAAACATTTATTTTTTTATAAATTACCCAGTCTGTGGTAATCAGTTGTAGTACACAAACTAAGACAGTGTTGTATTTTATATAACTGTGCAAGAGACAATTATAACAAAATGAGAGCATGCATTGATAAGATACATCTGAACCTTGTCTGGCATTTAGATTAGTGATTATGTAGTCATGCACAAGTCTAAAACATAACACAGGTCAATGTAAATCATCAGTATGTTTAATAATAAATTTGTGAAGGTATACATATATGCAATGGGAACACAGGAAAAACTCTGTTACTAGTTTAGCGTAAAACTAAATTATCAGATAATTGCAAAAATTAACAAATGAGAATCCCAACAAGTCAAAATTTGGTATAAAATATTTGCATTTACATTTGTTTCCTGTTAAGTTTTTAAACTCTTTAAAAATAGATACAAAAATATTTTTAGTTAAACCTTTGCCACTCCCCTAGAACTTCTCTATAGAACTCATCAACAGTGCATCTCTATAGAACTGAGTTTGAAAATCAGCTCACGCCTGTAATCCCAGCCCTTTGGCAGGCCAAGGCAGGCGGATCACGAGGTCAGGAGATCGAGACCATCTTGGCTAACATGGTGAAATCCCGTCTCTACTAAAAATATAAAAAAAAAATTAGCCGGGCATGGTGGCGGGCGCCTGTAGTCCCAGCTACTCGGGAGGCTGAGGCAGGAGAATGGCGTGAACCCAGGAGGCGGAGCTTGCAGTGAGTGGAGATCGCGCCACTGCACTCCAGCCTGGGCAACAGAGCCAGACTCCATTTAAAAAAAAAAAAAAGAAAATCAGTACCTCAGCAGATGAGAAATGGATCAATCTATGGTGTGACTAGACAAGTTAATGTTAAAACTGAACACTGTGATGATGCATGGCAGCTCTGACAATACAAGTAGGATCAGAATGTAAGTGTGGAAATTCAGTGTCACTAGGGAAGAATGGGCTGAGAGAAAGTTTAATAGGTAGAGAATAATCATAAAGGAAAGAGTTGCCCCAGGACTGGAGGGGAACCAGGTGGAAGAGTTGATCCCGAGACTGATGTGACTGATGATTCTTATCAAATGCTCCTCTTTGCTGGCCTTGCTTAGAGCCTTCTTTGGTTGTTTTTAGTGGTTGCTTTCGATTCAAAAGTGATCTGTTTATTGTACTGTGAGAGATCATATATTTGCAGTCATTGTTGTCCACGTTATTACTTGGATAGATGTTTTTCCCAGTTCCTGATTTTACGATAATCCAGTTCAAAATGATATGCATAATATTTCAAAAACAGATGTCATAATCTTTTCTTTGTTTTTTAAATCATTAGATTGTCTAACTCATTGATATTTTTGAACATAGGCTTTCTGTTGCACTCCTCATCGAAGTAATTTTCATTATGTGTTGTTTTTTCTAAGTTTATTTATTTTTATTGCAAGTGGCCAAATGATAGGCCCTTTCTAGGGAACTATGTCTACACAAAATAAAATCAGGTTAAAATTATGCAATGAAACTGGCACTTTGGTGAGCTATAAACCTTCTCTGTAGACATTGTCCTTAGATCATCCTCACACCTGTAATGTTGAATTATTCCCTCCCTAGGTTTCATTCCTAGCATTTCTGATCCTTAATCTCTGCTTATCCAGAAAGTCATTTTCAGTTCCAGGGCTAACTTCCTGAAATCCTCACAGATTGATTCAGGCTAAATCCTGTATTCAGGTTCATGTTGAATCCCCAACTAAAATTAATGGGATACGTGCAGCTGCATCTCTGGACAGACCACACCTCCTCTTGCTTTCTGCAATCCCCGTCCCTCACTTGCCTAAAGTGCTTTGAGAACTGTTGTGACTACTTCAGAATGAACTATGTTTCTGTGACTCTTTCTTGCTGGCTCATTTCACAGGAAGCCTGAATTTACTTGTACATGGCTCACAGGTCAATTTCTGCAGTGTCGATGTTTGTAATATACATAAATGTGTTGGATGAAGGCATTGAAATAAAATTTTTGAGTCTGCAAATTAAGCTGGAATTGAAATCAGAGAAAATAATGAAAGGCAATGAAAACTGATTCAAGGAGAAGTTTTGAGTAAGAGTGCCAACAGGCACCAAATCATTTTAAATGAAGGCAAATATTAAATAATTTAAGAGCGAAGAACCAAGCTGGAGACTATCTGTTAAATAGAATAATGAATCAGCAGTTCAATCATTATATGGTTTGAAAGTTATTATGGAAAAATCACAAAAGCTATCAACTCAAATAAAACCTAACAAGAAATTAATAGAAATATAATAATAGTGTGTATTTTGAAAGTGATGAAATACCTATCAAAACATTAAAAAATTATAATACAGGACTCGGATTATGTTACTGTAGAAATATTCTCATTTGCTTAAATTTGTGAGAGGGTTTCTTGAGTTGGAAAGCCCACAAAGATGCAAACTCTGATTTATTTTATAATGAATCTTCTTTCTGCAAATTCATTTCATTTTCCTACAAATGCATCACCTGCTTTTTTCTGTAAGCTGCTTGTCTTAGTACAATTATCTACTTTGATAAGGTTGTGCTTATTATGTCATATTGCTTAGCTGTTATTTACCTAGCAGGTAAAATACATATTCAGAAGCTATATAATAACGTAATAATTTTTAGCACATTCTTATCATGCACTAGCTTGGATACAGACCTAAGCACTTTACATATAATTTATAAAATTTCTTTAAGGTAGGAACAATTAAAATTTTCTTTTATTGATGGGGAGACTAGGAAGTTAAGTAAGCTGTGTAAGGCTCTACACAATTAAAAAAAGAGCCTGGATTCAAACCCTGGCAGTTTTTGCTTCAGAATCCATGTTCTTAATCACCATGTTATCCTTACAAATTCATTGCAAGGCAAAAAGCATCATCATAATTTTTTTTTTTTTGAGATAGAGTCTTGCTCTGTTGCCCAGGCTGGAGTGCAGTGGTATGATCTTGACTCACTGCAACCTCTGCCTCCCGGGGTTCAAGCAATTCTCCTGCCTCAGTCTCCTGAGTATCTTGGATTGCAGGTGCGTGCCAACACACCCAGCTAATTTTTGTATTTTTAGTAGAGATGGGGTTTCACCACGTTGGTCAGGCTGGTCTGAAACTCCTGACCTCGTGATCCTCCCACTTCAGCCTCCCAAAGTGCTGGGATTGCAGGTGTGAGCCATTGCGTCCGGCCCATAACAACTTTTTTTAATGAAGAAACTGAGATGAGGAGTAGCTAAAAACAAAGAAACAAAAAACAATGCTAAGGTTATAAAGTTCTTAAATAACTTTGGATTCAAATTTCATTCTAACTTTAAACTCTGTGCTGCTCCTACATGACATTTGCCTCATCTTATCTAAAACTTGTCATTCCGTATTTCTTTTTAAATGGGGATGAAGGAGATGAATTAATGACTCTGAACTGTAAACTGCCAAAATAAATAAGTTAATATGCATTTATTTGTTTATAAGCTCAAGTACCTGCCTAAACTTCACTAAATTTTGTATTTTTATACCTGGTCATAAGATGAAAATTTCTTACTGAAAAGTAGGTTGTGTTGTTTTAACAAGCAAACTGAAATGAAATCTTGAATGAAAACTATAATTCAACAGTGCAGTACAATTATATACGTTTGAATATTTATATTATATATATTATATATATTATATATGTACCTATTTGAATAACATATATTATCACACACATACACACACACACACACACACACACACACCTTAAAGGTGGCATGGGAATGGAATGTTTAAGAAAAATAAAAACGGCTAATTTTGGCTGTGATGATTTCATCCTTGAGGACACCTCCAGAAGGTGAGATTACAGAGCTAAAACCTGTGGAACTTCCAACTCACTACTATATCATAACTTGAAATCTAGAGCTCTTTCTTTGAAAGGATGATCTAAGGACAGCTATATACAAATATATAATAAAAGGGGAAGAAAAAATAATGTAAAGCAAAAATTATTTTCCCAAAAATGTTACAATAGAAGTCCACATGTTTCACAGTTTGGGTACATGGTTTAAAATCCACCTGCTCACTGGGAAGCAGCAGCCACTAAGAAATAGATGCACCTCTAGGGGCTGGGAAAAGGTCCAGTTCAGTGAAAGGAATATGATGTTCTAATGTGACAAACAAGAGGAGTTCGCAGTTCAGGTAGACGGTGGGCTTCATGGATATCAAACCACCATAATGGAAATGTTGCAATTGATAGGCATGGTGATCAAGAGTTCAAAAGTCATGTCCACAATTTGGGGGTTTTTAGAGCTCTACATAGGGAAATTTCTCAGTAAGGGTTGTGTTGGGGTTTTGAGGTAAGCCATCATCTCATCTAGGTGAACTTGTTAGAATAAGGCAAACTTTAGTTTTGGAAGTATTAGGTAACTCATAAAGACAAAGGTCAGGCTTAGAGATGAGATGTAATACAGAAGCAGCTAAGGACAATACTGGGTGACAGTGAGGACTGGACTGAACTAACAACAAGAGTGACCTCATGTTGATACCCAGACTGGTACCATCCTTGATCTTGGAGAGGCTTCAATCTTTTAGGTATTGGGTCATATGGCTCATCTGAAAGAAGAGGTAAATCTCTAAGGCTAGAACCTAGGTAGAGGTTAACAAGGTGTATTTCAGAAACCTCAGATTAATTAAATGAGTGTTTCAAACACATGTATTTTATTGACAGTTTTTCCCTTGGGAAAAATGACAAGAAACCATATTTTTTAGACTAATGGAACAGAATAGAGAACCCAGAAGTAAATCCATACATCTACAGTGAACTCATTTTCTACAAAAGTGCCAAGAACAGACATTGGGGAAAAGGCAGTCTCTTCAATAAATAGTGCTGGGAAAACTGGATATCCATATGCAGAAGAATGAAACTAGACCCATATCACTTACCGTTTATAAAAATCAAATCAAAATGTATTGAAGACTTAAATCGAAGCCATCCAACTATGAAACTACTACAATAAATCATTGGAGAACCTCTCCAGGACATTGATCTGGGCAAAGATTTCTTGAGTACTACCCCAAAAACACAGGCAGCCAAAGCAAAAATGAACAAATTGGATTACATCAAGTTAAAAGCTTTCTGTGCAGCAAAGGAAACGATCAACAAAGTGAAGAGACAACCTATAGAATGGGAGAAAATATTTGCAAACTATCTCTCTGACAAAAGATTGATTACGATAATATATAAGGTGTTCAAACTACTCAATAGGAAAAAATCTAATAATCTGATTTAAAATGAGTAAAAGACCTAAATAGACATTTTTTAAAAGAAGACACACAAATGGCAAACACATTCACAATATAAATGTGGTTCATATTGTCACCCATAAAGAGATATGAATATGTTCTATTTTAATCATTTTTCTTCAAACTTAAATTCATTAATGGAATATTCCATTGTATGCCTGTAACAAAATATCTCACATACTACATAAATACATATACCCACTATGTACTCAAAAATATTAAATAATTAAAAGAAACCATAATATAAAAATGAAGTTTCAAGGTTATATGTGTGTGTGTGTCTGTGTGTATGTATATATACACAGGTATGTATATATTTAACCTCTGTTCCATTGGAAAACCAAATGTAATTCATATCAAACCACCCACAAAAAGAAATCATACATTCTATTGTCATCATTTTTCTTCAAACTGAAATTCATTAATGTAATTCAAAAAGCAATGCAATTTCAAAAGAAATCATTTAATGTAGCAGTTTTAGTGCACACAGTCTGATTCAAGAACATTTCATTTACTCACGGGCACTATGGCAAAACTCCATAATCTGTATTCATTATATAAAACAGTTCCTCCGGCAGCCATGTTTAGCTTTGAGCTATTTTCATGGTGTGCATATCACCAATTTGGCGAGGTTGGCATTCAAACAGAAGTATCAGAAGTGAATATTTGGTATACTTATCAGATATATTCATTTATGACAATATTGCTATTTTTATAAAACTCTCAAAGTGATATTCTCTATTTGATATACAGTGTAGTTTTAATGATGAACATAAACGGCTACTCCTGTTTAAAATATAAAATTGGATCTACTTATGGTAATAAAATATATTAATTATTTCTCACTTTTAAGACTATAAAGAAGTCTAACTCACATTTATAAAAGGTATGAAAAATTCAATTTCTCACAACCTAAAAAGCATACAAAATTTTACTAGTTTTATTATGTAAAATCAGGAATAATTGATTATAAGTAACTGATGTAAAGGTAATGTAAAAACTACCTTTCTTTTCACAATTTATATATGATATTACAAATTTATTTATGTATTTATTCATTTATTTGTTTTAGATTCGGGGATACAAGTGCTTGTTTATACATGGATATTACATGCTTAATGGTAGGGATTGGGCTTTTAGTGTACACATTATTTAAGTGTTGGATATTATACCCAATAGGTAATTTTTTAATCCTCATCCCCCTTCCTTTTTCCCTCCTTTTAGAGTCTCCAGAGTCTATTCCTTCCATCTTTATCTACATGTGTGCCCTTTGTTTAGCTCCCACTTATAAGTGAGAACATGCAATATTTGATTTTCTGCTTCTGTGTTAGTTCACTTAGGATAATGGCCTCCAGCTCCATTCATTTATAGCTGCATAGTATTCCATGGTGTATATACACCACATTTTTTTTTATCCAATCTACCACTGGGGACACAGGTTGATTCCATGACTTTGCTATTGTAAATGGTGCTGTGATAAACATGTGAATGCAGGTGTCGGTTTTACATGATTTCCTTTCCTTTGGGTAGATATTCAGTAGAAGGATGGCTGGATAGAATAGTAGTTCTACTGCTAGTTCTTTGAGATATTTCCAAACTGTTTTTTCCATAGAGGTTGAATTAATTTGCATTCCCACCAACAGTATGTGAGCATTCCTTTTTCTTCATATCTGTGCCAATGTTTGTTTTTCTGTTTTGTTTTGTTTACTTTTTAATAAAAACCATTATGAGTGGTATAAAATGATATCTCAGTATAGATGTTGCATTTCTCTGATTAGTAATGTTGAGCGTTTTTCCATGTGTTTGTTGGTCGCTTGTGTTTCTTCTTTTGAGAAATGTCTGTTCGTGTTTTTTGCTCAGTTTTGAATGGGGTTGTTTGTTGCATCTTGAGTTGTTTTGGGTTCTTTGTAGATTGTGCATATTAGTCCTTTGTCAGAGGCATAATTTGTAAACAGGTTCTCCCATTCTGTAGGTTGTCTGTTTATTCTGCTGGTTACTTCATTTGCTATGCAGAAGCTTTTTAGTTTAAGTTTTATTTGTCTATTTTTGGTTTAGTTAGATTTGCTTTTGGAGTCTTTGTCATAAATTATTTGCTTAGGCCAATGTCTAGACAATATTTTCCTAGGTTTTCTTCTAATATTTGTATAGTTTCAGGTCCTACATTTAGGTATTTAATCCATCTTGAATTAATTTTTGTATATGGTGGGTGAGAGATAGGTGTCCAGCTTCATTCTTCTGCATATGGCTAGCCAGTTTTCACAGACCCATTTATTGAATAGGATGTCCTTTCCCAATTGTTTATTTTTGTTGACATTATCAAAGATCAGCTGGTTATAGATAGTGGCTTTATTTCTGGGTTCTCTGTTCTATTCCGTTGACCTATGTGTCTTTTTTTTTTTTTTTTTTTTTTTTTTTTTTTTTTTTTTTACCAATACGGTGGTGTTTGGTTATAATAAACTTGTAGTATAATTTGAAATCAGGCAATGCAATGTCTCCAGATTTGTTCTTTTAACTTAGGAATGCTTTGGTTATTCAGGCTTTTTTTTTTTCCTGGTTCTTTTTTTTCTGCTATGAACGTGAAAATTGTTTTTTCAAATTCTGAGAAAAATGATGTTGGTAATTTGTCAGAAATTATATTGAATCTAGAGGTTGCTTTGGGTAATGTGGTTATTTTAATGATATTGATTCTTCCAATCAATGAACATTGGGTATTTTTCCATTTATCTGTGTCATTCATAATTTATTTCATCAGTGATTTGTAGTTCTTCTTGTAGAGATATTCCATTTCCTTGGTTAAATGTATTTCTAGGTATTTTGTGTGTGTGCATGTGTGTGTGTGTCTACTGTAAAAGGGATCAAGTTCTTGATTTGGTTTTCACCTTGAATGCTATTGGTGTACAGAAGTGCTACTGATTTTTGCATGCTGATTTTGTATCTTGAGACTTTCTGTATCTTGAGGTCTGTGAGTCTTCTAAAGAAGTCTTTAGGGTTTTCTAGGTATATGATTATGTTATTAGTGAATAGAGAACTTTGACTTCCTATTTACAATTTGGATTCCTTTTATTTCTTTCTCCTGCCTGATTGCTCTGGCTAGGACTTCCATTATTATGTTAAATAGGAGTGGTGAGAGCAAACATAATTGTCTTGTTCTAATTCTTAGAGGAAATGCTTTCAACTGTTCCTCATTCAGTATGACATTGGTTATGGGTTTGAAATATATGGCTGTTACTATTTTGAGGTGTTTTATGTACAGCTAGTTTGTTGAGGGTTTTTAATCATGAAGGCATGTTTAATCTTATTAAATGCTTTTTCTGCATCTAATTGAGATAACCATATGGTTTTTGTTCTCAGCATTGTTTATATAGTGGACAATGTTAATTGATTTGCATTTGCTGAACCATCCTTGCATCCCTGGAATAAAGACCTCTTTATCATGCTGAATTGTCTTTTTGATGTACTGTTGGATTCAGTTTGCTAGTATTTTGTGGAAGATTTTTGCATCTATGTTCATCAGGGTTATTGGCCTGTAGTTGTCTTTTTTTGTTGTTGTGTCCTTGCCTGATTTTACTATTAGGGTTATACTGGATTCATAGAATGAGTTAGGAAAGGATCTCTCCTCTTCAATTTCTTGGAAATAGTTTGAGTAAGATTGGCACCAGCTCTTCTTCATACACCTGGTAAAATTCAGCTGTGAATCTATCTGGTCCTGGGCTTTTTTTGTTGGGAGATTTTTCTACTACTGATTCAATGTTCTTCTTCATTATTGGTTTGTTCAGGGTTTCTATTAATATTTCCACCTGGTTCAATTTTGGGAGTTTGTGTGTTTCCAGAAATTTATCCATTTTCCCTAGGTTTTCAATTTGTGTGAATAGAGATGTTCATAGTAGTCTCTGATGATGTTTCATATTTCTTTGGTATCAGTTGTCATGTCACCTTATTTTTCTGTTGGGACAAGTCCCATGACTCTCTCCTTTTTTTCCCTCTTATTTTCACCTCTATCAATGTTTTCTTTATTTACCTTATTTTTAAATAACCTTTAAATTTTTTCCACCTTCTTGGGATGAGTCCTTTGATTCTCCGCTCTATCCTTCACTCTTCTCTTGTTAATTAGCCTAATGTTTTTATTAATATTTGTAAGATCTATGAGGTGACTCTGAGGCCACAAATTTGACAATGCTTCTGGAACTGTTACTTGATTCTGCAGGAATCAAATACTCATCTGTGATTGTTCAGTAGTGAGCTGTTTGTCCTGAGTCAACGCAAACATATTCTTCTACTGTGCAGCATAAAAAACTAAAGACACTGCTGCCAAATTAGTTACTCACAACCCATTTTAGTAAAGGTTTCTCAGGAAGCTGATGATACTAATCTAAAGAATGGAACAATTCCCTTAAACTATACCTTCTGATTTCAATGGTTACTTGGTTTTGCCCTTCTCCTACATTTACTACCTTCTTAGTAACCACAGGTCTCAGAGGTAGTTTCTGTTGTCTCTGTATAATTCTGCCCTTCCGGGGTTGTCTCTGAGTCTAGCTCAGAAAGACTCATATCTGAGCATGGTCCAGTCTTAAGGCTTGACCCAGCACTCTTTTTCAATTTCATTGTAACTATTATAGATAACAATAACCAAGGAATTAAACATTTCACTTTTTTATTAGTTTGCATTTCCTTATGCATCCAATGAACGGACTCCTTGGGAGTCAGATTTATCTCTAAATTCCATGGATAGCTTTTAACTTTAGTAACTGAACTAAAGCACAGTTGTTGTTTCATACCATGGGTGACCACATGGCCACCCAGGATTTTGAGGTTTTTTATTCCCTACCCTTATATGCATTCTTTCCCCAGCCCGTATGTTTCCTTGACCCTGGGCCAGTCCAGCAAATCCAACTTCACTGACACCAACTGGGTAGGGGAAAACTATCTCAACCCATGTTTGCCTCCACTCTCACACAACTATAACCGTCATCAACACAGAAGACTTATGTAACCAAAGGTACGGGGCTTTCGTCTCACACAGCAAGCAGCACACACGTGTTGGGTGTTCCCCAATTCAGTTTTGTCAGTATTTACCTGGAAATAGTTTCTGATCTCACAGGTCCCCAAGGATACCTCTGACATTCCCAGATAGCAGTAGCAAGCCCAGCCAGACCTCTGAAACTTCTAACCAACCAGCTTCATGTTGGGGTTCCCATGACCCCTTTGTTAGGTTCAATTAATTTGATGTAGTGGTTCACAGAACTCAGGGAAACACTTATATTTGCTGTTTCATTACAAAGGATATTACAAAAGATACAGATGAAGAGATGCATAGGGTGTGGTCTGCGAGAAGAGTCATGGAGCTTCCATGCTTCCCCAGGTACAACACCCTCTAGGGACACCCATGTGTTCAGCTCTCTGGAAGATCCATACATTTATTTAAAAGCACTTACAAATAAAATATAAGTTCCAAATGGCAGAGATGGTGTCAGTGCTATTCCCTGTTTTACACCTAGTGTGTGGCATGGAGCCCAGCATCTATGGGTACTCAAGAAAAACTTGTAAGATGTATGAATTCAAAGAAAATTTCAAAGATTTGTGATATATCACTTACTGTTACATGTTTTTGTTTTCTCAGTCAACATGTGCTAGAAGCATAGCCATTATCCTGAGCTGGTCTGTGAAACTTTACATATTTAAAGGAGTTTTTTATACTTGAAAAGATTGGGCACCAGTGTTTATACTACAGAATTAGTAATGACTTCTAGTATTATGTGCTAGATCCTCTGTGTTTTAAACTGGGTGATATAGTAATGAATGCTTTTGGAAACTAGCCCGAGATTGATGGCTTGTGTAGAGAGAAATTGGAGAGTTAGATGAGAAAAATGGATCCATATTGATCTATTACACTTCTGAATGAAGAATTGATAATACTATTACAATCTAATGAAGAGAAATACAATTAGAAGAAGCCATTCTTTAAGAAAGTCCCTTACTTCCACCAAAAGGAACTAGAAGGTAGGAAGACAACATAGAAAAATCCTGTAGCAATGTAGGCCTAAGGTTTAAAACAGACTGGATTGGGAGGATGGCTAGAGAAATCTGTGAATAAAGAGATAGGTAAGTGATATGTTTTAGAATACGAAAACAAGACCAAGCTAATATGGAGGAAGAACTGGAGTGGGAGAACAGAGAATATCCCATGTTTTCAAGTAGGAGATACATTATATCTTTGAATAAACTGAGGACAGCATGTTGTTGGAGGGAGTAAGATGATGAATTTGGTTTTGGAGCTGTAAGGATTTGACAGCTATGTGACTCACAGAAATATTTAACAGGAGTTGTAAATACAGTACTGGAACTCAGATAAAGAACATCTGTGGAGATGTTATTACAGTTGTTAAAGGCACAGTTATTAAAGGGAAAATGAAGTGAAGAAAATGAATGAATTCTTCAAGAACATATTCCAATTGGAAATTACCCTGGTAGTTTTACATATTAGTTAATAAGTAAACCACTTTTTATTTATAATATATTTATAAAGTTTTAGATTATAATAGTGGAGTAGTTTATAATTCTTCTGATATTTAGAATAACTTTTTGATATGCATGATGAAAGTTATTTTAATGTGTGTGATTTGATAATATAGTGATGAATTATAAATTTAATGATCCTTTTACATGAATTTATGTAATCACTGCTGCTAGATACATTAGTAATAGTTTCCATATGTTTGAGATATCTATAATGGAGTGGATTGTAAAATATAAATTGATGAGTATTTTCCAGCTTTCCTATTTCAGCCACCCACACTCCTTTCTTAGCAAATCTATGGGGATACTCTTAGTGCCTTAGGAATTATCCGTAGCTGAGAATAATAACTTCACATCTTTTTAGGATTCTAAGTCTAAAAGACAGAAATTATAAACTCATTAGCGGATACATGTGAACAGGAAAAACCAGCATTTCTCTTCCTGTCAAACAAGATATTTGACCCTTCAACTGGAGAGAATCAGTGTATGTGCATTCTGTTCCTTTACCCGATGAATCTGGGTGGCTTGAAAAGAATGATAATTTCCTTGAAAGTGTTTCTAGAACAATGGAGTTGTATCCTATGTCTTAGACATAATCCATACAAAAAGAACAAGCTTAGAGAGCCACAGACAGTTTCCAAAACTTCACCGCTATTACTAAGCGGCATGGGGGGTATTCTCTGAATTTCCTTTGGGTTCTATGCGGGCTGGGGAATTGAGATAAACAGTGGGTCCTTCCCAGAAGGTCGCCTGACTACAAAGAAGAGATGAGCATTAAAAAGTTGTACTGTGGGCCACAAGCCTGAAGCTAAGGAAGGAAATGTCTCAATTTCCTAAGACTGTCACAGCCAGGAAGTCAAAGGGGGCTGAACCACAGAGGGAAGAGAAAGCAATCATGAAACATCTGAACCGATTGGTAATAGAATGCAGTTTTACTGTATGAAAAACAGGACATGTAGGGAAAAACAACTTAAGATTAGAACAGTTTGATGATTTTCCTCCTTTTAACCTATTTGTGGGCATTAGTTATGAAGTTATATAATTAGCTGCTTTTTTTTTTTTTTCCTTTTCTTCCACCTGCTAGGGAGTGATGATAGGTGGCTTTTATGTCGACAGAAAGTACGCAGAGGGAAGAACATAGGCTTGGAGGCTGATTCTTCTGGGTATTCTCTGCTACAGAGAGAGGAAGAAGTTGTGGAGTCAGTGGCTTCTAATGAAAGACAGATCATGACTGGCCATCTACATACATGAGGAGGGAAGGAAAAGTATCTTACTTTTAATATTATAGAATAGTTTTCAGACCTTAGCTCAGAAAAGCCTCACTTTTAGAAACTTTTTATTATTCTAGAATGATTTCACTCTCTTTAAACAATCTCACAGGTCATCTCTGGAAAAGTGATCTTATTTGGAAATACAGTAGCAATGCAACACGTTTAATGGTCTCTCTGACATGACAAAAGGCAAAGGAAACTGATCCTATTGGATGTGGCAAGATCTAGGTCAATGGTGACCTTTTAGAGAAACATTTCTGTAGAAGGCCTGGCAGGAGACAAATTGCAAGGGAACGAAGAAGAAATAAGTGTGAAAAGTAGAGAAGAAATGACTGAAGACAAAGAAGAGTGCCCACAAAAAAATAAGTGGTAAGCAAAAGGGCAAGAGTTAGAAAGGTTAACCTATATAAAATTCAGGCTAAAAAGGAGAAATACATTGCTTGAAAACACCAGAGGAAGAAAAGAAAATTAGTTCCTGAATTTCTGTTGCATTTAAACTGCATATATATTTAATAAGTTCAGGCTTTCATGCAGAGCTGTGTCATTAGTATTGGAGGGGAAAAAAGTCCAACTAATAGTTATAATCTATTAATAGGGATGAAGTAAATCATGTTTGGGTATAATTAGTGAGAGAACATCAATAAAGGAGAAAAATTTTTAAAATCTAGTAGACCTAGAATAAATCACGCATTAGGTGTAATTACCAGGAAAATACTTGGATCATGGCAAATGATTTGACAACATGGTTGTGTTTAATTTACCAACCTATTTTAAATGGAAACATAATGCTTGCAATGTATTTTACTGTCTATTTGTTACACAAGCACATTGAGATAATAATGAGAATACCATGAGATAGTAAAGAACTACTTGTTCTCTTGAAGAGTTATGAGAATAGCCAAAATGTTCAAACTTCACATTAAATTTTGTATCATGATGTTAATTTATTTTAAATTTACTCTGTCATTCCAATGAGAATGGCTTTCTCTGCAAAGGTTTCTGCAAGCTGTCAATTGTCCCAATGCTGGCTGTTGATCTCCTAGGCAGATTTGGGCCATAACACAGCCTTTTGCACCCAGTTACTAGGAATAATTGAAGTTCATCAGTTTTCCACATTTTGATTTCATTTTCTTGGTAACTTCTCTTTCACAGACTCTCATTCCCACATTTTTGTATTACTGCTGAAGTCTGGAAATTAGTCTTCATCACATTGTTCTTTCATTCCCTCTTTACTCAAATGCCTAATTAATCTTCTTTAAGCATAGCTTAAATCATTCTACTCCCTTTTTCAAAAATCAGTAGCACCTCTGAGCTTCTATTTTGTTAGCCTTTAGTTGAATTTTTGTTTTGCTCTTTTCTGGGAGATGAAATATTTTATTTTGTCACTCTACTCCTACAGTGTATTTATATGTCTTACTAGTGCATAATTCATCTCACCTGATACACTTTTAACTTATTTATGTGTTGAAAGTAAATGCATTATATAACTATTTGGGCCAAACTCTGTTTTAGGTCCTGGTAATATGAAGGTGGATATGCAGTTGAGGGGAAAAAAAAGACAAAAATACACAGCATTTGCCTTTGAAGAGGCCACCAGTTTGTTATGGCAGCAGATGAGAAAACCAGTGATTCCAAAATAGAATTGAGAAAAAACGAGAGTACAGACAGGAAAGGATAATGTTTCAGAAAATTTTCAGTGGTAGGTGGGGTGCTAGGTAAAGGTGAGTCACCAGGAGGTATACCAGGTGTGTTGTATAGCACAACAAAACTGCCATACAATATAGTATATTCAGAAAACTAATTACAGTAGTTCAATAATACGAATTCATGAGAAACCAGATAGGTTATCTAGTGAGCTGATGGGAGGTCCTCACAGAGTTTAAACAGGGAAGTACCATGGTAAAATTTGCAATTTAAAAACATCATTTTGGAAGCAATGTGGTAGATGGGTTTCAGTTGAATGAACCAAAGTCAAGTTGACTAGGTAGAGAGCTATCACAGCAATGTGGAAAAGGAATAATGTGGTTCTGGACAAAGGGAGTGTCAGCATGAACAGAGTTAAGGAGACAGATATAAGTGACAGCTCAAAGACTTTAAAAATAAATATACTTTATATTTCATAGTAATTTTAGGTTTACAGAAAAGTTGAACAGAAAGTATAGAGGGTTCTATATGCTTTCTTAAATGCTGCCTGAGTTTCTCCTATTATTAACATCTTGAATTAATGTGGTACATTTGTTACAATTAATGAACCAAAATTGATACATTATTAACTACAGTCAATAGTTTACATCAGGTTTCACTCTTTATATTATTCAATTTTATGGAATGTAGAGAAACAAAAATGCACAATATAATATGTGAACCATTACAGTTACAGTATTGTACAGAATAGTTTTCCTGCCCTAAATATCTACTTTTTTTTTCATTCATCTCTCCTCTCCTCCCACCACCACCCCAAATCTCAGGCAACCACTGATGTTTTTACTGTTTCTATAGTTTTTCTTTTTCAAGGTTGTCATATAGTGGGAATCATATAATATACAGCTTTTACAGATGGCCTTCTTTCACTTAGTAATATGATTCTAAGTTTCCTCCATGTCTTTTTGTGGCTCGGTAGCTCATTTCTTGTCATTTTTAAATAATATTCTGTTGGCTGGATACACCACAGTTTATCTCCAACCATTGAAGAATATCTTGGTTGCTTCCAAGTTTTGACAATTATGAATAAAGCTGCTATAAACATTTGTGTGAAGGTTTTTGTATGGACATAAAAGTATTTTTAAACTCACCTGGACAAAGATCAAAGAATGAATGCTGAATCATTTGCTAAGGGTTTTATTTCACTTTGTAAGAAACTGTCAAACTGTCTTCCAAAGTGGCTGGTATGAATTTGCATTCCCTTCAGCAATGACTGAGAGTTCTTGTAGCTCCACAACCTCTCCAGCATTTCGTGTCAGTGTTCTGGATTCTAGCCATTCTAGTAGGTGTGTAGTATTGCCTTGTTGTTTTAATTTGTAGCTCTGTAATGACAGATAATGTTGAGTATCTTTTCATATGCTTATTTCCACATGAATGTCTTTAGTGAGTTGTCTGTTGAGAGTTTTTCACACTTTTTAGTTGTATTTTTATTGTTGCATTTTAAGAATTGTTCGTATGGCTTAGATAAAAGTCTTATCACATATGTGTTTTGCAAATATTTTCTCTCAGTCTGTAGCTTATCTTTCCTTAATTTTAAGTTTCTTTCTCAGAGTAGAAGTTTTTCATTTTAATAAAAATCAACTTATTAATTTTTTCTTTCACGGATTGTCCTTTTAGTGTTGCATCTAAAAACTGATTGCCAACACAAAAATGTGAATATATTTAATGCTACAAAATCGTATTCTTAAAATAGTTAAAATAGGGCTAGGTGCACTTTGGGAGATCAAGGTGGGCAGATCACTTGAAGTCAGGAGTTTGAGACCAGTCTGGCCAATATGGTGAGACTCCATCTCTACCAAAAACTAGAGAAATTAGGCAGAGTTGGGGGGCGTGCCTGTAGTCCCAGCTGTTTGGGAGGCTGAGGCAGGAGAATCGCTTGAACCTGGGAGACCTAGGTTGCAGTGAGCTTAGATCATGCCACTGCGCTCCAGCCTAGGTGACAGAGTGGGACTCTATCTCAAAAAAAAAAAAAAAAAAAAAGTTAAAATGGCAACTTTTATGTCATATACATTTTACAATGCACAGACTACACAAAAACTCATTGCCAAACTGAAGATCACATAGATTTTCTCCTAAGCTATCTTATAAAACTTTATAAGTCTTAGATATGACGTCTAGGTCTATGATTTATTTTGAGATAATTTTTGTGAAAGGCATAAAGGTCAGTGGCTAGGTTCATTTTCTTGCATGTGGATGCCCAATTATTCCTCTACCATTTGTTGAAAAGGCTGTCTTTTCCCCACTGAATATCCTTTGCTCCCTTGTCAAAAATAAGTGGACCTTATTTATTTGAGTCTATTTCTGGGCTCTCTATTTTGTTCAATTGATCTATTTATCTGTTCTTTTGCCATTACCACATTGTCTTGATTACTGTACCTTTATAGTAAGTCTTGAAATTGGTTTTTGTCAGTCTTCCAACTTTCTTCTTTTTATGTAATTTTGTGTTTGCTATTTTGGGATTTTTGCCTTTTCATACAAGCTCTAGAATCAGTTTGTCGATAAACACAAAGTAATTTGCTGGGATTTTGATTGGAATTGTGTTAAATCTATAGATCAAGTTGGGAAGAATTGACAACTTAATAATATTGAGGCTGCATAGTGCTTATTTTAAGTAAAGAGTGAAGAGAGAGGAATTAGGGATTACTTCTATACCTCAAATTAGGACAACTAGGTGCGTCTTGACCCTCAGTTGGGTATAAACGGAGGTACAGATTTTGAAGTGATGATGATAAATTAGATGTTAGATATTTAGAATTTGAATTGCCAAAGGGCAACCAGATAGATATAATCACCATGCAATTGAATAATCAGATATGGAATACAGGGGCCTGGCCTGGATATAAAGATTTAAAAATCTTCAACATACATATAATTTATTGCTTATGGAGAAAATAGATGTGGGAGAGAATATGTGAGAAGATGTTAGGAAATATAAAAATGTTCAGTGTGAATATAGAAGAAGTTGCCCTGGAAGGAACTATAGTGAAAATGTCAGAGGTGAAATAAAATAAAACAATCCACAGCAGATGAGGTTGTTTTGGAAGCCACATGAGAAAATGATTCCAAAAGGAACTTGTCAGTATGCCAAATTAAAATAGCATGAAGATAGTTTGTTCACTATATCTGTGTGATGGGATCATCGTACAACGGGCCTCAATGACATGCAATTTACCCATGTAATAAACCTGCACATGTAATAAACCTGAACCTAAAATAAAAATCATAAAAGAAGAAAAAAATAGCATAAAGAGTGAAAGTGCAAGGGGAAACCAAATTTCATGGACATGAAATAATGGAGACACAAGTATGAATAACTCTTATAAAACAAATGCTTAACTTGAGAGAAGGAGCAATATAATTAAAGGAGGATGATAAAAGGACTAGGGAGGGTATTTTGTAATCATCTCACTCTCATTTTCATCATTACCATCATTGCCATCAGTCTCATTATTTAGCTGGGACAAATTGGTGTATATTTATATATTGAGGGCAAATAACTAGTTCAAAATTGAAAGGTAAAAAATAGGCCAGGCGCTGTGGCTCACACCTGTAATCCCAGCACTTTGGGAGGCCAAGGCGGGCAGATCACGAGGTCAGGAGATTGAGACCATCCTGGCCAACATAGTGAAACCTCGTCTCTATTAAAAATACAAAAATTAGCCGGACATGGTGGCGTGCCTTTAATCCTAGCTATTCAGGAGGCTGAGGCACGAGAATCGCTTGAACCAAGGAGGCAGAGGTTGTAGTCAGCCGAGATCGTGCCACTGCACTCCAGCCAAAAAAAAAAAAAAAAAAAGGGAACACATTTTCCCAAAGTAATTAAAAGGAATTTCCTTCCAGGGATAGGTGCAAGAATTAAGCTTAAACTGGACAAGACACTTTTCTCTCAAGCAATTAATACATAAACAGAAGTGGTTGAAGAATGAGAACAAGCTTGATGTTTAAACCTTAGCCAAGAAAAAAGAATATAAATTATTAGTATCTAATAATCACTTGGATACTAATCATTTGATTATTGGACACTAATAAAAGTTAATTAAAAGTAAATTAACTAATAAATGTTAATCAAAATATTTCTCCTCTCAACCTGAATAAATGTTCAAGAAAATATTTAACTTACTTCCAATATGTTTTACTTCAAAATTTAGCTTTGGCATATTGGATATAAAGTGTGGAAATTTTCAACTCCTTCTCCCTAAAGTCATGCAAAATATGCAAATGAAATTGAGCCATGATTCAATGAAGCAATTCACCAGGCTCTTTGTCATTACTGAGAATAATGACAATGCAGAGATGTCAGACATTGCAGCACATTTGAATCTCCCAGTAGACTTTGTACAAATCTCACATAGATGGATGAATAAGACATGAAGTTTAGATATGGGTTTGCTCCTTGAATGATATCTGGTGCCACTAGTTTCAATCTTTCTTATCGATGCTCTTTTTGCATTGCTCTTTGTCAGTCAGGATTCACTCATAGAGAATTTAATGCAGGTAATTGATTACACAGATGTGAAAAGGCCTGAAAAAACAGAATAGAGGAAAAAGAAACATTCCAGATTTTAACTGCATAATCATTTTTAAGGCTGAGGGAAGAATAGTAGGCTATGGGGTCACCAGTGCTTAGAATCATGGAGGGTTGAGCCAGTGCTGAAACCAGGAAAGGTAAATTCATGAAGGTGTTGGGAACTTCGAGAGGGTCTGAGCACTGATGGTAGGCTAAGATAAATGTTCTGTGTTGTAGCTACCAGAACTGCAAAAAACAACAAAAACTATTAAACATTTAGCTTTACACGTTTATAGAGACCATAACCAAGTATTTTTTTTTCTGTCTTCCTGCTTTCCTTTTTCCTGTGAGTTCCTCTAATGGAAGAAACTTAACTAGAAGTCAGCTGGCCAAGGAGTGTGGAAAACATAGTTAACAGGGCCCTAACTCCCTTAAAATGCATAATAGAACATAGAGGGATAGAAGAGGGAACCAAGGACAAGCACATTTATGATTGGCAAAATGAACTCTCCACCAGGAGCATTGTTTGACAAGATTCCCGAATGAAAGAGGGTTTTAAATGAAAATAACCATTACCTCTGTCGTCCACTCAACAGTATATTTGAATTCAAGACATTCCAAACATGGGCCAGAAGACCTAATTTTTAATGAGAGCTTTACTCTTAACAGGAAAATAAGGAAAACATCTACAACAAGTGTATACTCAGGAGGATTCACAGAGACTGTATTTTGAACTGGCTCATTGTTTGGTGTCCTGAAGGTTTTCCCACCCCAGGGAGATGCATCCTATTAAGATAACACATAGATGAGATTACAGCAGTATTGTGTACAGTAGGAGACAGGGTCATACAGTGGAGAAGAGTAAGACATCTTGAGCCCAGATGTATTTTTAGGCACATACATTTAGGAAAGATAATGGATGGAAGTTGAGGATCTAAAAATTGGTTTCTATAAAAATACCACAATCCTGTACCTCTTGGAAAGTCTTATGAACTTCTGTATGTATACTTCACCTTGAAAACTGCTCTTATAGATGATTAAGAAATTGTGTATATTTAAATAATAATAAAGCTCTAAAAGGTTGTGCAATGAACTTTAGTATGAAATGATAGTTCTTTGTAGTTTTTAGCCTATTGCAAACATATTCAATTTCTGAAGGGAGAATCAAGATTTTGCCTCTTTAAAGTCAAGTTAACATTATTACTGAGCATTAATTAATCACGTATTTAAAGGTCAACAGGTTTTTTTGTTTTTTTTTTCATTTTTTTGACAAGAGTCTCACTCCAGTTGCCCAGACTGGAGCAGTGGCGTGATCTTGGCTTACTGCAGCTTCGACCTCCCGGGCTCAGGTGATTCTCCCACCTCAGCCTCCTGAGTAGCTGGGACTACAGGCACATGCCACCATGCCCAGTTAATTTTTTTTTTTTTGTATTTTTAGTAAAAACAGTGTTTCGCCATGTTCCCCAAGCTGGTCTTGAACTCCTGGATTCAGGCGATCCACCCACCTAGGCCTCCCAGAGTCCTGGGATTACAGGCATGAGCCACCGTGCCAAGCCACGGTTTTTGTTTTTTTAATTGAAACAGAAAGTAAAGACTGTGATTCTTGAATAAGGTATTTGTGATGTCTACGGTTCAAAATGTTTATGATTTATGACAGGTATGGCTATTAAAACACATATTACTCTTTAAAAACTTAGAAAATACAAGGTTGTTCAATTATAATAGTATTCTGCATTTCCTGCTCCAAATAAAAAGACTTTGAAAGAGTAGGTCTCCATTTCTATATTTGTCCCTTAGAAACTCAGACAGCATGTTTTGAGTCTTCATGAACCCTGTGAGAAAGTAACTAACCTACAACTATTTCTTGCATAGCTTTGAAATATAATAAATCAATTGGACCTAAAATCCATTTTAAAGGTTCAAATATTAAGCTTTAGTTATAAAATTATAAAGCCTTTCTCGACAAATAGTCTGGTTTGTAGTGTAGAGACTCCATTTTCATAAAGATTAGTGATATATACCCATAGTCTTTACTTCTAATTTATTTACCAGCGTATTTCCTTATCTGTCCTTCCTCTAGCAACTACATTTCGGCATAATTATTGAGAGATATTTTTTACAAGAATTTTAAATTACCTAGATTCCACTAGAGTGCTATATAGTAAGTTGAATAATGGCACCAGAGATATAAAGCCTGTTGTCCAGAACATGTAAATATTACTTTATATGGCAAATATATTGCAGACATGATTAAGAATTTTGAGACTGAGATGTTATCCTGATTATCTGAGTGGCCTTAAATGCAATCACATGTATATTTATAAGAGGGCGGAAGAGGCAGCTTTGACCACACAGAGAAGGCAACAGGAGAAAATAGAACTGAGAGAGGTTTGAAGATACTAACCTTGAAAATTGGTTGATGTGCCAGATGATAAACCAAAGAATTCTAGCAGCCATCACAAGCTGGAAGAGGCAAGGGACACATTCTCCACTAGAGCTTCTAAAAGGAGTGTGGTCCCTTTGATAAGTCAATTTTGGCCAAGTGATACTGTTTTAGACTTCTGGCCTCCAGAAATATGACAGAATAAATTTTTGTTGTTTTAAGCCACGAAGTTTTGGTAATCTGTTATAGCAGTCATAGGAATCTAATATAGGTACCATGCATCATGTATACAGAAAACTATAGTAGCAACTGGGTTAAGCCAATATAATTCTCATACGTCTCTTCCAAATTCAGTATTACCCAATAAGAAAATTTTCCTTGTAAGTTTCTATTATTCTTATAAAAACCTGCATTCTGTGTTGCTGTGCTTACTTACCATAATTGATTAACTCTCTGGTTGTACTTTTGAAAGACTATATCCAATCACTAATCAAAAAACAGCCATTACTCAGTATGATACCCAGTTGGATGAGTTCAAGTAATTTGCTCAATGGGGAGAAATCTCAAACGGTTTAAATTGTGATGCCTTTTTAGCCATAATGTTGATGCTATATTGACTAAATTGTAATTATATTATACTTGTGCTATTTTTGGCAGTGAGAAAATTTTTTATTCAAATTATCATACTCATTACATATGTAACTATTGAAAAATAAGTTTTGAAGGCTTGTAATCATGTTGCTTTATTTCATAGCTGGCATATAAATGTAAAATCACACTTTGAAACTTTAAAACTATTCCAGAAAAGTTTTTACAGTTTGAGTTTGGTAACATTTTGTTAAGATTGATCATGAATACTTTGTCTTTTTTTCAACTACTGTTAAAAAATGATGGAAAATGTATCATTTGTTAGCAGACTTTTGAAAGTCCTGTAGGCTTGACATACAATAGCATGAATTATTTTGTATCTGTAAGAAGGTTTCTACATTTTAGAGCAGCAAAGCACAATCAAGGAACAGCTAATCTTAGATCAGAAAGAAACTGGATGAACCTTCTTTCACATACTGAAAACTAACTGACTTTTTTTGAAGATCAAACTTTTTGAATACCAACTTACGCTAAACTCATAATCTTACAATTGTTTTATGACATAATTATTCATATTCCCATTTTAAAGTTAAAATAACTAAGTCTCAGAGTAGTTAAATATCTCCTCCTTGGAGTACTAAGTCGGAATTAGGTAAACAGGTCTGCCTATGTCTTTTCTGTCTCCATGCAGCACTATCTTAAGTAATATAGCCACTTTATCAATTAGTGAGATAATCTCCATAGTTCCTAGGCACTTTAACTTTATTTACACATAAGAAATTAAATTTTGAATACCAACACCTCTTTCAAAATCCATCTTCTTTTAGAAATGACAGGGAAAATGTCATTCAACAGACAGTAAAACAGTGCCCAGTGTAGATTAAATAAAAACAAAATGTTCTGTTCTGAGTTTTGCAATGTGGTATAATGAGTTTTTCACAAGAAAAAAAAAATGGCCATAATATGAAGTGCCCCCAGCTCTCATACTTTTAATGTTATTAAATTAAGTTCCTTTGACCTTACCTTGAAAATTCCGTTCCAAAGCACACTAACAAGCTATTTGTTACTTTTTAATTATTTCAGTTGTTATCTGAAATGTGAGCAAGGTTAAAATTTTTTGTGGGAAAGTATTAAAACTTCGAGTTCTCATTAAGAACTTCAAAATTTGTCCCTTCAGTCTTCTGACCAACATTCTCCATTCATTACTGTAGAGTTTCCCTCTGAAAGAGGACTACAGAGATAAGATGAGGTCAGTGATAATGGCGATGATGATGGTGATGCTGATGACAAATCTGACATTAAAGAAAGTTCAACTGTGGAGAATTCTGTTGTGCATTTCCAGTCACCTCTAGGTCAAAGTCAGACTTTTTTCATCATATATACTTTTTTGATCTTATAAGCCAATTGTATCAGTTAATTCATCATCATTAGACTGAGTTTAATGAAAGAGTAAGGGTATAACATTTTGAGTGCTTATTATGTTTTAAGCACTGGGCTAGCCCCTTGACCTACCTGACCTCAAATGGTCACTGTCATCTTTAGTATCATTAATGGTGGTTTTCTGCCCTTGCTGCATGTCAGGCTTATCAAGGGACATTAAAAATTATTGATGACTTAGGCTCTATGACAGAAAAATTACAACAGAACATTTCAAAAGGTCAGTTACAGCCATCAGTATTTTTTAAAAATTAAATTAAAATTTGAAGCCAAGGGAAAGGAAGTATCATCACCTTCAAGATAAAAATGTTATTCCCTCTTATCTCTATTTGGCCAGTTTAGAAAATTCAGGAAGACTTTCTTCACTAAACTACCTTTCCAGCAAAAAATAACCCTATGAAGTATGAGATATTGAAATATTAATTTGCTTTGCTTTTCTCCATTCTTCCTCATAGTCAAAATAAATCAAAAATTATAAAATTATTCACCCAAGGACTCTTGCCTCTGAGTCTGATATGCTTTTGTATGTCTTTTCTGTACTAAATTTACTGTTTCCTTTTATAAGTCAAAAGCATGTGTCTGGTCTAGGGAATTCAAGTGAAGAGAATTCAAAATTAGAATGAGGAACATAAAACATAGCACCTGGCTGTGCCCAGTTACTTAAATCAAGCAAGCTAATAACTCAGGTAGAACCAACTAGCCTTGTTTGATAATCCTGGCATGGAAAGTTACTAAGACATAAAAATCAATTAAAAATACATAATTTAAAAAATACATGTTTTAAATGAGTTTCTATATTGTTTGTTTATCTAACATGCTCATATGGATAGCAAGGTTTATTCCCAAGTGGGTTGAGTTCCTTTGACTTGTGTAGCACCTTTTTTTATCCAAATTTTTTTTTTAATGGAGCAGACATAGAGTTACTAGAAAAATTCAGCTAATGCTCTTCACAGAAGAAGCACAGAAGAGATCTCACACACAGAAAATCAGCCATCGTAAAATGATACTGTCAGGTGCACCTTTATCACCTTTATCTATCCATTTAAAACTGAAGACTTAAAAATGAAGTTTACACACTTACCTGTAATCCCAGCTACTTGGTAGGCCGAAGCAGGAGAATTGCTTGCTTGAACCTAGGAGGCAGAGGTTGCAGTGAGCGGAGATCGCACCACTGCACTCCAGCCTGGGCAACCGAGCAAGAACTCCGTCTAAAAAACAAAGAAAGAAAACCAAACCAAACCAAACCAAAACAAAGCAGAAAACACATTTACCAAAGATTTCTAAAAAATTAAAAATCTGGCCGGGTGCGGTGGCTCACGCGTGTAATCCCAACACTCTGAGAGGCCGAGGCGGGCAGATCACGAGGTCAGGACATCGAGACCATCCTGGCTAACATGGTGAAACCCCGTCTCTACTAAAAATACAAAAGTTAGCCGGGAGTGGTGGCGGGTGCCTGTAGTCCCAGCTCCTCAGGAGGCTGAGGCAGGAGAGTGGCGTGAACCCAGGAGGCGGAGCTTGCAGTGAGCCAAGATCGCGCCACTGCTCTCCAGCCTGGGCGACAGAGCGAGACTCTGCCTCAAAAAAAAAAAAAAAAAAAAAATTAAAAATCCAAAAATCTACTTTTAGTCGTCAGCACCTTATGTCCAATGAATTGGTTTTTAGTTTTATTGTTTTTAATTTCCATTTTGTTTGTGTGGCGGAAGATACTACTTTTTAATTACACTTCAAATAGTTTGCAAAAGAAAATAATAGTAGCAGTAATGATTATTATTTAAAAGTGGGCTTTTCAATAGAGGTAGACGTTCAAATATGTTAATGACCAACATGCTGAGACAGATACTTGAGAAGCTACATTGCTTTATCCAACAAAAATATAGCCACTATTTCTGTGACACCTACTGTCCAAGACATTTTGCATATATTAAATGACTTAGTCATCATAAAATGTGCTCCTTATTTCCATTTTGTAAGGATGATAAACGAAATCCAGAGAGGTTAACGAACTGCCTGAGAGGTAGAACAGGTGATTCCCCACCTGTGTCACACCCCACACCAGCAGGCTTTTTGCTCCTCAAGGCTTTATGGCACATTGGTAGAGAGCTCATTGCTGTCTGGCTAGGTCAACTATTTGCTTATTTGTTTAGGAGTCATGAAATCCTCTTTGAGTTTCTATTGGGTTGGAACTATATATAAGACTAATGTATTTCCTACAATTTTACCTGGGAATAAATATATTCTATAAAGACTGTATGTGAGTTGTTAAGATGTCTCTAGTATGGTGAAATACCTAGCATATTTGACAGCTCATTTTTAACATTTTTCTCTATAATACAAAATTATTTTCATTAATAGCCATGGAATAAAATAAATGATAATAATGGCCATAAAAATAATACAAACAGTTAAAAAATATTGAACTTTTATGTATAATCTGCCAGAAAAATACCTACAATAAATGATATAGTATGAAAAAGAAAGTAACATGTTAATACTTTTAAATTACATTAATGTATTGGACTAAACTAAGTATTAGTTATCATAGTAATGGATTAAAATATTGACATTTCTGTTTCTTGTTTTAGCTTCTGCAAATTTCTATACTTTTAATTAATAAAGAATCTAAAGATTTACCCAGAGGTATAGAATTAAAGTAAATCAAGCCCTTCCTTTATATGGATAATTGTTGTGTTATTAGTGTTTATTTCTAATTTATCATTTAAATGCAGAACCAGGTGGTACCACAGAGACACAAAATGCACAGAAAAAATCTGGACAAAATATTATGAACTTACCCTAAAGACAATTTTTGTGTAGCTGGGTCTGTGAGTGTTGGATATCAGCTGTGTAGGTAATAGTTATTTGAATTAACTTCCACGTACTATACAGTGTTTATTAGAAGATTAGTAAAAATGTGCTAATTTAAAATTTTTGTGCCTATATATTTATATATGTATATGTATATATTAATTATGCTATATGTTAAATTATGTGTAAAGTAATATATATTAAACTATTTATTTATATAGTTAAAATACAATAGTAACCACAGCAGTTTTTTAGAACTGTCCTGTCTGATATGACAGCCATTGGCCACATGTAGCTACTTATACTAAACTTAAATTTGTCAATATTTAAAGAAAATCAAGAATATTAAAACTTACTTAAAGAAAATAAAATTTCAATTCTTCAGTCACATTAGCCATGTTTCACATGCTGCATAGCTCATGTGGCTAGTAACTACTGTATAGGACCTCATAGATACAGAACATTTCCATTATTGCAGAAAGTTGGTTGGGCTGCATTGATTTAGAATTTATATCGTCCAAAGATTTTCTTGATTAGAAATACTTTATTACTAACGTTGTTTAGAATTACCAGTGGGAGAAGATGAAAAATCAAACTGACTTTTAGTAGGTATTATTATTACATAACATTTCTCTACAGGCAGTGCAACCCTTATTCCTTTCATTGGGGGCCATCCATTCCCACCACCTTGTCCTGAGGTTGCCATTGCTCCAGTGACCCATTAATGCTTCTATGGCTTTCACATTCTTGTAGACAACTGGTGCCTTGCCACTTAATCAGACCTTATGCAGAGTATTATTGGTATGGTTTTGATGCCAAGTTGTTCTACTTCCTCAGAGGACACACCCCATCAATCATTCTCCATCTTTTCTCTCTTTACTGTCAATTCACCATGAATCGAAGCAAGCTGTGTCTTACCTTCATACAAATTTACATTATTGTGCCTTGGTTTATTTTCTCTCTCTAGTCAACTTTGAACCATTTTCATATCCTACTTTTCTGAAATTGAATTTTATGATTCTGTTTGCCTCCCAGTCATTCCTAGTTTCATTATAATCTGCCTTCCGCCTCATCTGTCCTGGCTATTGCCATCCCAATCTCTACAAGAACTCATCCCTGACCGAACCCTATGGACTGAGCCCTGACACCATGATCTCATGGTGTCTATAAAACTTGTCACGGTATACTTGAAAGGTGGATTTGTTTGTCTCTTATGGGCAGGACAATGTAAACTCCTAGAATATGTAAGTAATTCTGAGCCCCAGGACCAAGTTCAGCTTTTTTTTTTTTTTTAATGTAGAGATCACTAATCAAATATTTGTAGAAGGAAGGGAAGAAGGGAGGGAATTTTGATATTATTTTGAATAACCTAGTTGTGAACTCAAGTAGGGGGCAAGAGGACAAGCAATTAAAATAAAGACCATGCATGTCTGCTATCCTCAAGACTATGGAGTCCTCAAGAAGATATACTATGTTGGCAAGCAAATTACTCTGCATTTGTGAAGATGCACCTCCTCCAATGATCAGATGTATTACAGATGCATCAGTGATACACTGTAAATCGATACCTTGAAATTGTCCATGGCTCTATTCATTTAATGTAAGAAGTATAATAAAGGGTTTGCTTTATGCTAAGCATTGTGCTAGAAACTGAGGATAGCAAGATGACTAAGACATTTCACCTGCCCTTAAGAGGTAAATTTATTTGTTAGGAACAAGACACAAATATTTAAAATAATTATGATGATAATGATAGTTAATGTTCATTTAGTTCTCCTAATTTTCCAGCACTAAATGCTTCTCATATATTTTACTATATAATTTACTTAACAGCATATGAGATAAGTATTAATGTTATTACCCTTTTATAGGTGAGGAAACTGAGACAGAGAGGATGAGTAAATTGCCAAAGATAATACAAGTAGTAATTGGTTTAGTTGGAATTGTATCCAGGTAGCCTGGAAACTTGGAATATTTGTAAGGATTTATAAGACTCCATGGAATATATTTATATAAGACTTTCATTTTAACCCAAATATACGATGTGACAAGAGAAGGAGTGTACAGGCAAGCATGGGAAGTCTGAAACACAACCAAGTGCAAACTCCTCCCAGGTTCTTAGTCACACATGGATGGACTTTGCCTCCAGAAGGAACCACGGTGAATTGTGCCATAACTCTTGGCTCCAAGTGAACTCAAGGTAGAAGTTACCAGGAGGATATGTCGTGTCCCTCTGGCTTCTGGTCAAGCCGGACTGTCTAACAGGTTATGCTGGGTGCAAAGCATCAGTAAACAAACTTGTACCGCAGTTAGCTAGGGAGTTCTGGACTTTAAACAGCACATCATAAATCCCACTATTCTTATCTTGAAAAAGATTCAAAGCCAGTCATCCAGGCATCTCCAGAAATAAGAAACAATAATTCCCAGTCTAGCTTTGTATTTACTCTATCCTACGCAGAAGAGCTAATCATGGTGATGGGGATACAAGGGAGAAAAGTTTAGGAAAAAGCATACTGATGATCCATGAGTGAAAGCATATACAAAACTGCAGAAACAAAGGCTGTTTTCCTAGTGCTCTGCTGGGACAAGGGGTGGACTTGAAATGACATTAATTACTCTAAGCCAGTAAATGTGTTCAGCACTTCAGGTATGTAATATTTATCCACATAACAACCCCATGAAATCAGTTTCCCTTCATTTATAACTGAGAACATTGAGGCTTAGTGAGAAGAAGTAATTCGTCAAAACTTAGATGAAGAGAAAATAGAGAAGCACTATCACCCTGTCTCAAAAATAGGTGATTATGATTTTTACAATGTTGTCTGCAGGTGAATGTGGAAAGAATTGAAGGGTTGTAGGTAAAGGTCAGTAGAGACTTGTAGTTTTATTTATGACCAAATGCAGTAGAGGATCTTGTTGGTGACTAATAGAATTTTTTTTTCAGTTCTTGATAACTTTAAAGACCTTAATGAAAATATTGGGAGTAGTCTCAGGTCAGAAAGACTTGTTCTCATTCAAGAGTCCATCCTCTTTTTGTCTATCAGGAAATGCCAGGACTGGCTGGATAGTGTTATGTTTTTTATTGCTCCCATACCAATGTTTAGCATGTGATTGACCGTCACTCTCCTGAAGAAAAGGACTTTGGAGACAATCATTGTTTTTTTTTTTTTTTAGTTTTATCAAGCTGTATTTAATTTTGGTGTGTCAATATGACAGATGTCAAGGAAACTTCTTGGCTTTTTTTCTTAATCTCTTCAGCTTAAGGGGGTGTCTGACAGCCTGATTTTGGTGATGAGCTGGCTGTCACAGCTGTAAGTAGCACCAAGGAGAATAGATAAAAAGATTTTTGAAACTTAAGGGTATATTGGTAGAATTATTGTGAACAGAAGCAGTCCATTTTCTGAAGTGGTTTCATGAATATACTCTATCATGTAGATATAGATATTGATATGAATGTATGTATATTATATATCTATGTGTATATGTGAATATATGTAAAATGATCAAAATAATTTATGCCTGGACTAACTTTCAAACTTCTTATTTTTATTATTTTTCTTAATCTCATATCTCAAAGAAACCAATTTCTACCAATTCTTGCTTTCATTAAAAAAATTCTAACAGTCTTAGCCATAATTGATTACTATTGTCCATTCATAAGCATTCCATTAAAAAAGAAAGAAACCAGGCCGTGGGTTTTAATTTAAATTTTCTTAGCTTAACAAATAAAATTTAAAAATTGAGTAAATTGTTCTTCGAATGCTTAAAAAGTAAGTTTTTATTATTTCTAATGTAATGGGTGCTACTTCTTCCTTCAGTATCTTAGCGTGTTTGGTGCAGAACAGAATGAGTTAACAACAGTAGCCTGTCTATGCCTCCTTTGTTCAAGTGACTGCAACTAACTGCAAATTTTAGAGGGCCATGTTGAAACTCCAATAATCTAAAATAATTTAAAATGAATAATACATAGGATTTATGATAAAATAAAATGCATTTTATGCCAGATATATATTTTAATGCATGTCAGCTACATGCTCAAGACTGTGGAGCACTCAAGAAGATACACTATGATGGCAAGCACATTACTCTGCCTGTGTCAAGGTTCCCCCTAATGATCAGATATATTACAGATGCATCAGTGATGTATTGTAAATCAATATCTTCAGATTGTCCATGGCAATTCAATTGATTTGAGTTTCTGGCAAAAAATGACTTGACTAACATATTGGTATTCTGGTTTCATGAAATGTTAATGGATTTTTTTTTTAAGAAAATGAATTTCTTGGAGGGAATTGAGTAACTTGACATTTCAGGTTTTTTAACATATTAGTCTACAATATGACAGTTTTCCTGATGAATATGAAAGAGAACAGTGCTGTATACTGGGTTTTCCCAATATATTTTTGGAATAAAGGTATTTCTCAAATCTCTCTTTAGGAGGAAATTCTTGATGGCTGAGTAAACCACAGCCATGGGAGAAATACTGAATTACACCGTCTTGAGACTACTGGGAAGTGAAGCTAATGATATTTTGGGTTAAAATCGATCTCCATTCAGTACACAAAGAAATCCCCACACACATTGTGGAGTTTCTGCTTTATTAATAATCTCTACTGTCTTACAAATAATATACTTTGGAACTTCTTCATGACAAAAACTTAGAATATCCATCAACAGAATATCATTAATTATTGAAAAAGAAGTACCAGAATTTTACATCTCATTATTAGAAATTTTTCTTCTGCTTTCTGCAGATTTTTGAATTATGGTATTTGTGTGTGTGTGTGTGTGTGTGGTGGCCCTTTTATTTTTGGAACACATAAGACTAATTCACGTCCTTTTATAGATTCGGAGTACAGAGATTCTTTATCAACCTTTTCTGAAACTAAGCTATTTCTCTTCCTTAAATTATACACTGTGTGATCCACATGAAGATTTGTAGGCCATAAAAGCATCATTAGTATACTGAGATGGTAACATGATGAATAGATCTCACACAGATAGATTTAACTTTTGCAACTCAGATCTCTCACAGGAAAATGGTACCTGCTCTGCCTACCTCACAGGGATGCCAGAAAACAAACATGAAAATAATGCAATATGTGTGAAAATCTTTTGTAAATTGCAAAGCAGCCTACAAAGACAAATAACTTTAATAATGATAATGATCATGACTCCCAACTGTACCTGATCATTTCTGGAAAATAGAACAGCTTATAAGTTAGCCAAAGACAAAACATCCTCTGGCTCAAATAGAGATTGTGTCAAAGAATATGTTTCCTTTAAAACATAATTCATTTTAGGAAAACACTAGAGGAGAAAAATAAATATTGATATTGACGTTCAAGATATTTCTAAAAATTCAGAAATCAGCTCTTTAAGAATCTATGAATACAAAAAGAATTGAGATGAGTAATCCTTGTTTGTTTGTTTTTGGTCTGTTTTTCAACTATTTTTCTTCTTATAACATTGGAAGAGCACAAATCCCGAAACAGTATTTTTTTGAACGTTATTGTGTTGTCCAAGGTAGAGTTATCTTAAGTGAAAAATCTCTGAAGCAGTAAAGAAAATATACTGAAAGTGCCTCAATGATCAGAATGTTTTCTTCTTGAGAAAGTTATATAGTACTTTTAAAAGTACAGGTCAGAGTATGTCTTTGCACTCAATTTTGATTTTTATATAAAATCCTAGATGTTTCTACCACAGCTGGATCTCTAAGGAAGTAGTTAAGAAAAGAAAAATGTAAGCGCAGATAACATATAGTTCTTTTTAGTCCCATAGGAAGCCATAGTGTCATGTTACTGAATAAAATATTTTGAGGTTCACACAATTCACATATAAATCTGTCTTAAATATAATTAATATATTTAATATTTTTCAAAATAAACATGACGGTATTAGGTTTGCCATTAAGTAATGGCAAAACAGCAATTACTTTTGCACCAACCTAATACTTTCTGATGATAAATTCAGACAATAAAAAAGCTAAAAGATTATTTAAAATCCATTTGTGTCTGTAAGTATATATAATTATTATTTTCATATAAAAACTTCAGGATTTTTTTCTACCATTTTTGATCAGTCTTACTCTAGAAAAATGAAATAATACTGTGCATAATCTTTTATAACTTGTTTGGCACTGAAGTACTTTTGTAGGTATTTTTGTGAACATCATAATTATGCAGCATAGTATTTAGTATGTATATCCAATTCTATTGTAATTAATAGTGTAATTTTTAATAAATTCCTTTTGGGCGTTTGAATGTTTTGATTATTTTTAGTATAAAATCTAATTGGTGAACATTGTTAAACTAACATCTTTGTACTTTAGACAATTATTTATTTGGGTTAAAGTCCTAGACATGTAGTTGTTAAGCAATATTAAAATTGAACACATATAAAATTGTATACTTATTGCTGGATCTTCATTAATAAATTGTAGCAATTTCTCCCCAATGAAAGCTAGATTTAACCATTTCACAATGTATATATACTTTAAAACATAGTATTATACACAATTAGTTATATAGAATTTTATGTGCCAATTTAAAATAAATACATTAATTTGAAAAGTATGTGAGAATGGCCTTTAGCCCATCCTATTATCATTATGAAAGTATTAACAAGAATGTTTTTTACTTTCCCAGTCAGATGCAGAAAATGTGAAACCTCATTAGCTCAGTCTGCATTTATTTTATTAATAATGAGGTTGAACATCTTTTTATGTTTATCAGCCATTCTTTTGCTGTGTGTGAAATATGTTAATTTCTATTTTTTCTCTTTTTCATGTTAATTTGCTCATATTTTTCTAATAGATATTAACACATAACTAGTTTAACATATTTTCTCATCTCTCTGTTTTTTCTACTTCTCTGTGTAACTAAATCACTATCTTTGCATTTGATTAAAAATCAAATACTCTTTTTATTCTGTAAATGACAGGAATCCCTAAGGGAGTGAGAACCAGCTCTGTAAAAGAGACCCTGATACACGTAAAATGAGACCCTAGTTGTATCATGTCTGTGGCTAAGTGCCTCATGCTAAGGTGAAAGCATTCACGTTCATGTTTGGTTGAGTGTTTCTGAGAGTGTGGTCTTAGCCCTCCTTGCAGCAGAATTCATTGTGCTGACTGCTCCACAATAGATTCCTGTTCCCTCTGTATCCTTGTTATTTCCAGGGACAGGCCTAGAACCTGCATTTAATAATTAGGTATTTCTTATACCTGCTAAAGTTTGATAACCTGTAAGTTGAATAATTCTTGGGTATTAATCCCTAGATAAATTCAGGACATCATTTGAAGACTATTTTTTACCTTCAGTGCCCCCTCCTCCATGAATGGATCATTATGGAAAGAGATCCACCTTATATATTCAATACATTAAAACATTTAAGTAATTCAATAAAGTGATATTATTGTTTTGTTAGATGAGAATAATATATCATCATATTTCCCTTGTCAGTATGGCTTCCAGTAAGTCCAAAATTAAAATCAATGCTCAGTTTAAGAAATCTCATTGATTTACATTTCTTTAAATCACAAAGTACAACAAAACATTTGGGAAGCCAGGAAGAAATGAAAATAAATGTGCACTTCCCAAGCAACCTAACATAACAGGATATTAAAATGGGCTCCTCTCTTTCTAGCTGGACTAAGGCTTCCAAGATTGAGAACAATACAGTAGTTCTCAGGGTCTTAGATGAGTAATAGCTAACATTTTCAGTGCTCATTATGTGCCAGGCACTCTGCTAAGACCTCTAAATTTATTAACCCCTCAAATGATTTGATGAGGTAGAATACTATTATTTACTATTATTTCCATTCACAAATTAGAATATTAGGCATAGAGAGTTTCAGTAACTTCCTCATGGTTATTAAGCAGTCTGCTAGGAAAGCTGGGATTTAAACACAGGCCACTGGGCTCCAGAGCACGTGTTCTTAGCTACCAATCCATGCTGGATACTTTATATCCTGGGAGATTATAAAATTAGTGCCAGTGGCATTAGCCCATGAAGACAAAAATATATATTTGGGTGAGTAAGAAGATTCTTAAGGCTAATAATGAGGAATTCATTATTCAGAGAAGAATTATATTCCCTTTAATTTTTCATGGTAAAATTGTGTGTAGACTTCTCCTTCACCTTAAGTAAGGAAGAAGTTTAAAGTGAACCTCTTGGAAACTGTAATATATATTCCCAGCTGTTGGAGGGTTATACAGAGATTAGTGTCAATTTTCACCAAGAGAAAATGAAACACAAAAGACTACTGGAGTGGTTTTCCTGGCCACAGAGTGAAGAGGGAGGATCTGCATCCCAATTGAAAGGTGGCTGCGGGTCCCTTTATCTTGGAGGCTGTATGAGAGAGTTATGTTTGGAAGCTGACTGTGGCCCATTTGCCATCCTAAAAGGGACTTGCTCCTGGAGAATGGCTGAAACAGAAGTTACCCAGGAAAGGAGTAGGAAGCCAACTTGGAAGAAAGCAGCTTTCTGAAGGAGACATTGACCATAGTAAGGGAATAGTTATATGGAAGATGACCTATAGGAAGTGTTCCTTAGAAACCCCAGATGAACCCCAAGAAGGAACTAGAGAGGGGGCATCTGTCACATCTGCCTATGATGTAACTGACAACCACTCCAGCTCCATGAAACTTTGCTCATCTTCGTGAATCTTCTATTTCTCCTTGTTCTGACCCCTGAAGGTTAGAAATAGCATCATGAAGGATAAAAGGGGTGAAATGAATACGAGAGAAGACACATCTCCAAATACAGCATTACGAGACTGGGACTGGCCCATGCTGAGGAGAGGGGACGCCTTTAAAGAATACATTGAACATTTTTAATAAGAATGAATTTGATTCCTTCTTTTCATTTTAACTAGAAGACAAAACGACTATTTACTTTTTCAGAATGACAGGAATAACTAAGAAACATGAGGTGATTTTTATACCAAGGTAGAGAAGATCATCCCTACAAAGCGTCTAGGGGGTGTCTTATTACTAAAGAAACAGTCATCTAAGCAGTCTTATCCCAATCTTCCTGTATTTTAGGAACTGAACGACCAAAGTTTATGAAATTCTTTTATTAGTTTTGTGTAAAACTGGGATATAGCTTATACTTTTGAAGAAGTGTTACATCAACTACTTTTAAACTCACTCATTTCTATTTTCTGTATAGAAGCAGGGGAGCACATTTCATAAGTTGTCCCTTCTTCAGAATCTTGTCTGCCCTCCTTATAAAGGGAAGTTCATGTATCTGAGATCTTCGATTTGTGGGAACATAAAAATCAAATTGACTTTATGCAGCATTTTTATAGAGAATTATGTTTTTTGAAAGCCCAATATCAAAGTCTGCTTTGTTCTAATTTAAAAGATAATCAAAATATCTTCAACACTATGGGAAGTCTCCCAGTAAACATGGATTTATATTTAGCACAATTTATTTGAAAACCAGAAAGTCTGCCAAAGTGGTATAAATGTTAACTTATTTTGATTTTAGAAGACAGATATTAGTGAGAAGTAATAAAATATTGCCAGCCTTCATAGGCAACTCATCATCACTGTTAAAACTAAATAAGAAGAAAAGACCCAGTTATGCCTAACATGGACCGATGTTGGTTGAAAGGTAGATAGACCCCATAACTGGCTAGCCACATTTGAAGGCTATAATCATAGAAGATGGGTGAAGGAAATGCACAACACCAAATTTGCAACGTAGACTCATTTGATGAAGGGGAAAATATGGGACGTTTTAAGGAAAATGTCAGAGGAAATTGCTTGATAGTAAGAACTACTTATGTGTGATTCTTAAGAAAATTGTCTCCTTAGGAAATTGTGCTCTCAAAATGTCTTAAATAAAAACAGACGTAACTGAGTATTCTATATTGTGGTCAGACATTAGAAAACTTGTTTTTACCTGTCATAACTCCTCATTCTCCTGAGGAAGACTTAGGATTTGTCTGAGTTTAAGGGTTCTGGAGACGTACTCAACCTGTTTCCCATTCAAGCCTGATAACACGAATCTTAGGCTAAGACCCCATTAAAACCTAATTGGATAATTTTGTACATGAATAACTAAATGCAAATTCAAATGCAGATAGCATATATAAACTGCATAAAGGCAAGGTGATATTACCTATATGATTATTACATGCATATAACAATCTCCACTTATTCACTGAGAGTTTATTGAAATAAACTCAATACTGTTCTCTTCATGGGAAGGATAAGGAAGTCCTGGCTTTCAATGTGCTGAAAGGCCTGTAGGGAAAAGAAAATAACAGGAATGAGAACACACGCACACATACACACACACACACACACACACACACACACACACACACAGTTTGATGCAATGAGTAATTAAGTGCTACATTATAGAACACAAGACTATAGGTGTTCAGAAAAAAATAAATCAGTGAGAACTGGAATACTGCAGAGGAATTTTCTGAAAACAAAACAAAACAAAACAAAGACGCTATCTTGAAGTGTGCCTTGAAAAGTGAGTAAGTTATAGAAAACCAGACTGGAAGTGAGGAAATTTCAAGAAAGAGAAATAAAATCCCACAGGTCCAATGGAGAAAATGACAAGGAAACTGGACTAGGGAAGCAGCATAGCACAGTGGCTACAAACAGAGTCAGGAGCCAGATTTACCTGAGAGTCCCAGCTCCACTACCTACTGCTGTGACCTTAGGTATTATGTCATCATTCTGTACACACTTCCATTGTCAGTAAAATGGAGGTAAACTATCATATCAATTTTTTATGTGAGCAGTTTTGAGAATTAATGAGTTGATATATGTATAAACTTATGCTAGGACTCAGTACCTAGAAAGCATCCAACAATATTGTTATTATTGTTGTGCAATGGTAGAAGATGTAATTGTCATGGCTAGAATGAAGCCAAATTATGTAACAATAGCAAATGCCACTTGTTATAGACTAACTGAGCAATAGACCCTAGGCTCAATGCTTTGTGTACATTTTCTTCCTTATTCCCAACCACAGTGCTGAGAGGGAAACATCATTTCTCTCACTTTAGAGAGGAAGGGGCTGAGATTTCAAGAAGCAATTTTCTTAAGAATTCCACTGCTGGTAAAATACAGCCAAAGATTTGCAGTCAGATCTTTTGGCCTATGCACCAGTGTTTTTATCTGCTGCATTATAATGCCTTAACCTAAATCTAAGAGGGCCCTGAGATTTAGGCAGGGGGCGTGTATCTCAGACCGAAATTTACTGGATGGGTTTGAAGCAGAAAAGAGTTCATATTCTGGAAAACCAGCCAGGTGGCAGCTGGAGGCTGTTGGAATACTCTAGGAAGGGAGGTAAATGAGCTTCTTGTCTATTGGCACTGCTGAGACCTGCAAAGGCAGAACCAGGATGCTAGATTTGTTCACCACAAATTTTTCACACTAATTTTCAAATAAAATTTACACTATTTTAGTCTGGGCCCTGAAGATGAGACTTCAGTTAAGTATGACTGTTGTTTGTAGAGCCCACCTGACTAAGGATATGGTTGCTTCTGGAAGGCCAACACTGAGAAAGCCTGCAAGAGGGACCTAGGTTCCTTTCACATAAGGCCAGGGTTAAGAGAGTCTGGTGTTAGCCCATATACTTTTCACAGTGCTGGCTGGGTGCATCTACCATTGCCTTCATGAGACTGGTAATTAGCTTTCCTGTTACCTTGTATTGCATTTCACTTGCCCCATGGGAGCTCATGTTCACGTTCTCTGAGCTGTGTTCCATACAAAAGTCACTTAAGAAATAACAAAGTTGTCCTGGAAGACAATGATTGCTCCTAATACAGTTGAGAATTCTATGCTTTGTAGCCTTAGACCCTTTACAAGCAAATAGTAGAAATAAACGTCATGGCTAATGCACTTCGGTAATATAAAAGGTTTCTACAAGGAAAATACTGCTAACAGTAAACTGTTTATATATAGAAAAGATAAATCATAATGGAGTGGTAATTTCAGTTTATTTTGTATCTCATTGTGTCTCTCCTTGGGGAACTCCAAGTGCTCTAAAGACACTATCTCATTACTATTTTGAGTACCTCTGAAAAATATGCAGAAAGCATTTTCTCCAATTTTTGTTTAAGGATCTAAGTCACGGAATTTATGCAGCTTTTCAGTGGATGAAAGTGGATTACTCCTTTTCACAGAGAGGATTGTTTCAGTGAATGGCTGATTGTCTGGTAAGATTAGTCACCCAATTTAAGAAAAACAAAAAAAGAACACTGTCCCCAACAAAAACAAATAAGCAAACAAAAAATACCCTGTTAATCTATTTCAATACATGTTTTGGCAACATTTTGTAGACTTGTTTGAATGTCATAAATACAGCCAGGAACAGAATGTGTTTTTCTGACTTTATCTGCTAAGTAACCAACCACATTGTTAGGTGAAAGTTGTTGATAAGTAAGATGAAATTTTTAAGAAAAAAATTAGGAGACTTGAGGTTTCCAGATAAATGTGTAAAACAGTGGGAATGGAGCTGCTTTTTTCTGTTTCTGCTATCTCAGTGAGGCCAACCCTAATCAATGACATATCAACATCCCTAACAGAGCATAATCTCTGCATCCAGAAACAATGAATGAAGAATGGTAGATCACTTCCTTAGAGTTTCTAAGGAAATTGTAACGGAGCCTACTAACTCTTTCAGGCATGTGACTCCCTAAAGCACCTAACTCTTCATGCATAGCTGGAGGGTTTGATGTTGCTGCTTCTCTGCCCACCTTTCCCACAGCGTTCCTGCTTCCCCAATTTCCTGCCTTGACTCAGTTGAATAGATTCAGGAATTACTTAAGTTGCAGCATAGTTCTGGAAGATGCTAGTGCTTGTCTTCTTGGTTGATCCTTTTGGGTAAATTCTTTGTAGAACAACTTAACTCATCTTTATTACCAGATATAATAACCCATATTTTATTGCTCTTAATTTTATGTATAACCAAACATCTTGTTTTTTTTTTAACCATCTTTCAAAGAGAAAATGTTTTTGAGCTACTATGTACTGTGAATGCTGATCTCTGGCTAATAATTAGGAAAGGTAATGTGCCTGTTATTTTTAGTCAGTTTTATTGCATTGACCTTATTTCTTTCAATAAATATTTCAGTGGTGGAAAAAGAGATATTTGAACTGTAAATTCTACATTAATGTTTTGTTAAATCGTTCTACATAGGCACTAGTTTTCAGCTACAAAGTGATTAGAAAATATTCGTTGTATTTGGTCATTAATGAACTGTTTCAAAGCGAATCAAGACCAAGCTCAAGCATCCATCACCATTTCTTTTCCATGACTGACTTACAATAGAAATCCACAGATGTTAATCACCAAGATACTTTTCCTGATTTGTAAAACCTGAGAAAGTTGGGCATTCTCTTATGGCTGCTTTAATTTGCATATTTCCATACAGTGTAAAGCCTAACAGAAGCCAAGAAATTGCTTAATTGTTTGCTGATCTTGAATACAGCCCAAATGTTGCTTGAAATGTCTGTGCAATGGTCTTCTCTGCATGATCACCCACTTAGTCTGCTCCATGACTCCTCCTTCACATCTACTGATAGTCAGATTTTCTTCTGTTTGTATCAAGATTTCATGTGATTTATCACATTTTTTACTTTAAAACATTATAATTGAGTAATATTTGTTTTAGCTTATGTAGCTATTTCCTATCACTTTACAAAGGTCTTTGTTAGGTTGTAAATTTTTTTAACTACACAAGCCATTAGATGTGTACATACTCTTACATCTTTCTTGTTCTTTCCATAAAACGTGTCCTATCTGATGCACAAGGATGATATTAAGGTGAAAGCTTTTTATCATCTAATTTTCATTTTACTTTCACAATCAGACTGGATTTTCAATATATTTTTGTTATAAAAAACTATTACATATCTCTTGTCTACTTTTGGCATCATTCCACCTATTCCTATATAACAGGAAATGCGAATAGGCCTCTCACTAGCTTAGATGAATGTTCTATAAGAGAGAAGACAAGATCAGTTATTTTTATATTTCTAAACACATTTGAGACTGGTTAAAAGAATATAAAGCTATCTTTTGGCTTAATATTCTTTATTGATAGATCAGATAAAGTAGAAAACTGAGAAACAGCAAAAATTTATGTTTTTGAATTTCTTAACCTTCAAAAATATTTCAAAATTTATAAACTTTGAATTTATTTGTAGCTTGCTAACATCATGTCCTGAAAACTAACAATATAGCTGTAGATATAATGTTGATTATTAGAATTTATAAGATTTTTAGTATAACTTCAAATATTTTAAATATTCTTCTTTGCTTCCTATTGAAGAGAAAACAAGCTCAGGCATGAGTATCTCTTTTAGTTGAAGATCTCTTGCCTGTTTGTGTTGTGTGCAGCCTAATTAATTCCATTGAAAAGAATACTTACCATATTCACTGTATTCAGGTAAGAATGCTATTTCTTTGTGTGTGTATTTTTTTGGGGGGTCTCAATTTCTTTACTGTGATAAAATATGAATAATATAACATTTGTTACTTTAATAATTGTTGAATGTACAATTCAATGGCATTAAGTTCATTCACATTTTTGTGCATTCGTCACTACTCTCTATCTCAAGAAATTTTTCATCTTTCTAAACTGAAACTCTGGATTCATAATACAATAATTCCCCTGCCACCTTTCCCCCAGCTTTTAATAAGCACTATTCTACTTTATCTGTATAACTTGATGATTCTAGGTGCTTCACATCAGTGGAATTCTACAAATCATACAATCATTTTGTATCTGGCTTATTTCACTTAGCATAATGTTTTCAAGGGTCATTTTTGTTGTAGGATGTATCAGAATTTTCTCTTTTTAAGGCTGAATTATATTTGTGTGTGTGTGAGTGTGTGTGTGTGTGTGTGCACGTGTGTGATGATTTGGCTATGTCCCCACCGATATCTCATCTTGAATTCCCACAAGTTGTAGGAGGCACTGGGTGGGAGGTAATTGAATAATTGGGGGAGGTCTTTCCTGTGCTGTTCTCATGATAGTGAGTAAGTCTCATGAGACATGATGGCTTTGTGAGGCAGAGCTTCCCTGCAAAAGCTCTCTTTTTTTTTGCCTGGTACCAACCACGTAAGAAATGACTTGCCCTTCCTTGCCTTCTACCATGATTGTGAGGCTTTCCCAGGCACATGGAACTATAAGTCCAATTAAACCTCTTTCTTTCTCAGGTATGTCTTTATCAGCAGCATGAAAACGACTATTACAATAAATTGGTACCAGTAGAGTGGGGTGTTGTTGAAAGGATACACAAAAATAGGGAAGATATTATGGAACTGGGTAACATGCAGGGGCTGGAACGGTTTGGAGTGCTCAGATGATGTTAAGGTGAAAGCTTTTATTACATAATTTTCATTTTACTTTCACAGTCAGACTTGATTTTCAATATATTTTTGTTATAAAAAAGTATTACATATCTCTGAAATTTGGAACTTCCTAGAGACTTGTGGAATGGCTTTGGTGAAAATTCTAATAGTTATATGAACAATAAGGTCCAGGCTGAGGTGGTCTCAGATGGAGATGAGGAATTTGTTGAGAACTGGAGTTAAAGGTGACTCTTGTTATGTTTTAGCAAAGAGACTGGCAGCATTTTGTCCCTGCCCTAGAGATCTGTGGAACTTTGAAATTTAGAGAGATGATTTAGGGTATCTGGTGGAAGAAATTTTTAAGCAGCAAAGCATTTAAGAGGTGACTTGGGTGCTGTTAAAGGCATTCAGTTTTAAAAGTTTTAAAAGGGTAACAGAGCATAAAAGTTTGGAAAATTTGCAGCCTGACAATGTGATAGAAAAGAAAATCCCATTTTCTGGTGAGAAATTTAAGCTGGCTGCAGAAATGAGCATAAATAATGAGAAGCCTAATGTTAATCACCAAGGCAATGGGGAAAATGTCTCCAGGGCATGTCAGAGGTCTTCAGACAAGGCAGCACCCCTCATCACACACCCAGAGGCCTAGTAGAAAAGCATGGTTTTATGGGTCAGACCATGAGTCCCCATGCTGTATGCATTCTAGGGACTTGGTGCCCTGTGTCCAGGCTACTCTAGCCATGACTAAAAGGGCCAAGGTACAGCTCAGGCCATGGCTTCAGAGGGTGCAAGCCCGAGCCTTGTCAGCTTCTATGTGGTGTTGAGCCTTCAGGTGCACAGAAGTAAAAAATTGAGGTTTGGGAACCTCTGCTTAGATTTCAGAGGATGTATGGAAACACCTGGACATCCAGGCAGAAGTTTGCTGTAGGGGCAGGGCTTTCATGGAGAATCTCTGCTAGGGCAGTGCAGAAGGGAAATGTGGGATCAGAGCCCCCCCACACAGAGTCTTTACTGGGGCACTGCCTAGTGGAGCTGTGAGAAGAGGGCCATTGTCCTCCAGACCTCAGAATGGTAGATTCACCAACAGCTTGCACCGTGTGACCTCTTGCCTCAGCGTAACCTGGATGTGAGATACGGAGTCAAAGGAGATCATTTTGCAGCTTTACGATGTGACTGTTGTATCTAGGAAGTAACTTACTTGCTTTTTATTTACAGGCTCATAAGCAGAAGGGACTTGCCATGTCTCAGATGAGACTTTGTACTGTAGACTTTTGAGTTAATGCTGAAATGAGTTAAGACTTCGGGGGACTTTGGAGTTAATGGTGAAATGAGTTAAGACTTTGGGGGACTGTTGGGAAGGCATGATTGGTTTTAAAATGTGAGGACATGAGATTTGGGAGGGGCTAGAGATGAAATAATATGGTTTGGCTGTGCCCCCACCCAAATCTCATCTCCAGTTCCCACATGTTGTGGGAGGTACTGATGGGAGGTAATTGAATCATAGGGGGAGGTCTTTCCTGTGCTGTTCTTGTGATAGTGAATAAGTCTCATGAGATCTGATGGCTTTTTAAGGCAGAGTTTCTCTGCACAAGCTCTCTTTTTTTGCCTGCTGCCATTCATGTGAGACATGACTTACTCTTCTTTATCTTCCACCATGATTGTGAGGCTTCCCCAGCCACATGGAACTATAAGTTTAATTAAATGTCTTTCTTTTGTAAATTGCCCAGTCTCTGGTATGTCTTTATTAGCAGAGTGAAAGTGGACTAATACTGTGTGTGTGTGTGTCTATATGTGTGCACGTGCACGCATGTGTGTGTATACAGGCATACCTCAGAGATATTGCAGGTTTTGCTCCAGACCACTACAATAAAGCAAATTTTGCAATACAGTGAGTCAAGGAAATTTTTTTTGTTCTCTCATGCATATAAAAGTTATGTTTACACTATGCTGTAGACTATTCAATGTGCAATAGCATCATATCTGAAAACAATGTAAATACCTTTTGAATATTGCTTAAAATTGCTAATAATTATATCAGCATTCAGTAAGTCATAATCTTTTTGCTGGTTGCGGCTCTTGCCTTGATATTGATAGCTGCTCATTCATCAGGGTGGTGGGTGTTAAAGGTTGTGGTGGCTGTGGAAATTTCTTAAAATAAAACAATGATGATCTTTGTCACATCAGCTGACTCCTCCTTTCACAAAAGATTTCTCTGTAACCTGCAATGCTGTTTGATAGCATTTCATCCACAGCAGAACACCTTTAAAAATGGAATCAACCCTTTCAAAACCTGCCACTGCCTTATTAACTAAATTGAGATAATATTCCAAATCCTCTGCTGTCATTTCATCAATGTTCACAGCATCTTCACCAGGAATAGATTACATCTCAAAAAAAAAGAAAAAAAACACTTTCTTTGCTCATCCATAAAAAAACACTCCTCATCCATTCAAGTTTTGTCATGTGATTGCAGCAATTCAGTCATCTCTTCAGGCTCCACTTCTAGTTCTAATTCTCTTGCTATGTCCACCACATCTGCAGTTACTTCCTCTACTGAAATCTTGAACTGCTCAAAGTCATCCATGATGGTTAGAATCACCTTATTCTAAACTCCTATTAATGTAGATATTTTGATCTTCTCTTATGAATCACACACGTTCTTGATAGCATCTAGAATGGTGAATCTTTTCTGGAAGGTATCCAATTTACTTTGCTCACATCCATCAGAGGAATGACTATCTGTAGCAACTATAGCCTTACAAAATGTATTACTTCAATAATAAGACTTGAAAGTGCAAATTACTTTTTGATCCATGAGCTGCAGAATGAATGTTTGTGTTAGTGGGCATCAAATGGCATTAATCTTGTAGCGATCCACCAGAGAACCAGGACGACCAAATATGCTGTCAATGAGCAGAAATATTATGAAATAAATCTTTTTTCTGAGTAGAAAAAAAATCCTGGACTTAAAATATATAAAACCATGCTGTAAAAAGTTGTGCTGCATTCCAGGATTTGTTCTTCCATATATAGAGCACAAGCAAAGCAGATTTACCATAATTCTTAGTGGCTCTAGGATTTTCGGAATGGTAAAGGTGCATTGGCTTCAACTTAAGGTCACCAGGTGCTTTAGCCTATAACAAGAGAGGCGGCCTGTCATTGAAAGCTTTAGAGCCAGATTTTGACTTTTACTCTCTAACTATGAAAGTCCTAGTATTTCTTATCTTTATCCAATAAAAGGCAATAGAAGGTTCCTTATGCTACATTGAAAATGTGTTGTTTAATGTAGTCTATCAATGATCTTAACTAGATCTCCTGGATTACTTGCTGTGCTTCTACATTATCACTTGCTGCTTCACCTTGCAATTTTATGTTATGTAGATGGCTTCTAATGAACCAACCTCTGCTAGCTGCTGACTTTTCTTCTGCAGATTCCTTACCTCCCTCAGCCTTCATAGAATTGAAGTGAGTTACGGCCTTGCTCTAGATTGGGCTTTTGTTTAAGGGAATGTTGTGGCTGGTTGATCTTCAATGTAAAACTTTCTTGTTATCAGCAATAGGCTTTTTTGCTTTTTTGTCATTCATGTGTTCATTGTAGGAGAACTTTTAATTTTCCTCAATAATTTTTTTTTACACTAACAGCTTGGCTAAGTGTTTGATAAAGATACCTGGCATTCAATCTATGTCAGCTTTCAATATGCCTTCTTCAATAAGCTTAATCATTTCTAGCTTTTGATTAAAAATGAGAGAAATGCAACTCTTCTTTTCATTTGAACCCTTAGAGGACATTGTAGGATTATTAATTGGCCTAATTTCAATATTGTTATATCCCCAGGAATAGGAGGGCCAAAGGAGAGGAGGGGAGATGGGGAACAGCCTGTCAGTGGAGCAGTGAGAACACACAGCACTTATGGATTAAGTTGGCCATCTTAGATGAGTATGGTTCATGTCATCCCAAAACAATTACAATAGTAACATCAAAGATCACTGATTAAAGATCACCATAACAAATATAATAATAATTAAAACATTTAAATATTGCAAGAGTTACCAAAATGTGACAGAGAGAGAAGTGAGCACATGCTTTTGGAGTAATTGGGCTAATACCCTTGGTCAAAACAGGATTGCCACAGATCTTCCATTTGTTAAAAAAGACACCTTGTGTGAAGTATAATAAAGTGAAGCACAATAAAGTGTGGCATGCTTGTTCGTATATGTGTGTGTATTCCATTTTTTATTGATATATTCATCAATGGACATTTGGGTAATGCTCACCTTTTGGTTATTGTATATAATGCTGTTATGAACATTGGTGCTCAAGCATCTGTTCAAGTCCTTACTTTCAGTTCTTTTGGGAATATGCCTAGACATGGTATTGCTGGATTACATGGTAATTCTGTGTTTAATTTTTTTGAGGAATCACCATATTGTCTTTTGCAATAGCTTTATCACTTTATATTCCTACCAGCAGTGCCCAAGAGTTCCAATTTTTCCACATCTTGCCAACACTCATCTTCTGTTTTTCTCTTTTTAAGTAAAGAATTTTAATTGCCAAAACAATATATGGGAGATTTGTAAGTATATTTTTTTTCTAGGAATTTTGACCACAGCAATATCTAGGAGGGGACTTCCAAAAGCTCCTGAAATAATAGAATTGAAAGATAAAAAAAGAAAATAATTATAATAATAATAATAATAACTGTATTTCTCAACATAAACTTCATCAAGTTCAAGATAGTTTTGTAAACAATGATACCAGACATTTATTCCATCCCTAAAGAATTGAGGGTCCTGAGAATGTAACCATGTCAATGCTATCTTTTTTACATTATTAATGGAAGAAAAACAAGTGCCCTTTAAAGATTTTTTTAAGATTAAGAAACAAAGCAGTAGCCAGAGGAGCCAAATCAGGACTGTAAAGTGTATGCCTAATGATTTCCCATCAAAACTCTTGCAAAATTGCCTTTATTGGATGATAGGACTGAGACGGAGCATGTCCTAAAAAAAAAAGAAGGATTCTCTGGTGAAGGTTTCTTCAGGGTTTCTTTTTTTGTTTGTTTGTTTTTTCTTGTTTTTTGTTTTATTTTTCTTTTGTTGTTGTTGTTGTTGTTGTTTGTTTTTGCTAAAGATTTGGCTAAATTTCTCAAAGCACTCTTACAATAAGAACATATTATTGTTCTTTGACCATCCAGAAAGTCAACAAACAAAATGCCTTGAACATTCCAAATACCATTGCCATGACCTTTGCTCTTGGCAGATGTGGTTTTGCTTCAAGTGACTTCCTCCTCTTGGTATCCATTGCTTTGATTGTGCTTTGTCTTCAGGATTGTACCAGTAAAGCTATGTTTCATCTCCTATTATAATTCTTGGAGTAAATTCTCAGGATCTTGATCCCACTTGTTTAAAATTTCCATTAAAAGCTCTACTGTTGCCTGTAGCTTGCCTGGGCACAATGGTTCTGGCACCCATTCAGTGGAAAGTTAGTTCAACTTTTTCAGTCAGAATTGGGTTGAGATGTTTATGATGTTGGCTATTTTTTTGTGCTATTAATTCTTAGTTCTCTTCAGTTAGAGTACTGATGTTACCAGGAATTCTGGGTTGAGATGTATTACTTAACTGAGGACATCCACAGAACTGGAGCATTGGACCAGCAATCTCAGTTTTTGTGATAGTGAACAAAGAATTGCAAACTAACACCAAAATGCAAGTTCAAAGCAGAGTTTATTGAAGCACTGTAATATACTCTCAGAGGGAGAGCAGACCTATTTCTGTGAAGTGAAATCAGCCCCTCTTTACAAAACTCAGAGGACTTTCATGGAGGTTTTGTGGGGAGGAGTTGAGGTTTGGGCTATGTGTGAGTGACAAGATGAAGTCATTTGATTGGCAGTTTACGGATACATAGCTAAAATTAAACTGTACATGTTTTTACCCATAATTTGTTAAGAAAAGCCAACTTGGAGGGTGGGGGGGTTGGTAAAGCCACATGTAAATTTTATTATAACGATGGTATAATGAGCTTGGGATGAACTTGAGGACACAGTTCTGTGTTAGGGGATTTCCGCCTGTGCCCTAGTTTCTCCTTCTCCAGGACATGTTGGACACAGATTTTATTACAAACTCCATCCTTTGGGATGGATGGAGTTAGGGAAGTTCTGGGGCTGAATTTAGATGAGCTATGGGCTGTCTTAGTGATAACCTTTTTGTTCTCTTTTCTTACCCGCTCCCAGCTTCCAATATCTATCTAACTACCTAACACTAACAAAATTATATTTTTAAAGACATAGATGTGGATGATCTGCCACTTTGGGATTCATCTTCAACATCAACTTATCCTTTTTAAAATGAGTTATCTATTTGTAAAGTGCTTATTTCTTTAGAGCATTTTCCCCAAAAACTTTTTTAAGACATAAATGATTTCACATTCTTCCACTAATCTTCACCATAAATTTGATGTTTGTTCTTGCTTTAGTTTTAGCACAATTCAATTTGTTCTGATAGGAACTCTCTTCAAATTGATGTCTTGTTCTTTTTAGTGTCTCAAACTAGATTCTGTTCAGAAATGCTATAACAAGTAAGTATGAGTTTATTTAGGTACAAAAATGTTTAAAATGTATGCATAGTTTTTTCATAATATGCATTTTTCATGAACTTTTTGAAAACCCCTTGTATCACATTCTCTTCCCATTATTCTAACATGGGCTGGTGGCAATAGCCTTAAATTAATGCTGGTATAAAAGTCAAACCAAGTAGCTATATTCTCTCCAATAATATTAGCTACATCTTATTACGCCCGTCTCCTTTTCTAAAAAGTGTCTAGTCATAATTACTCCTACTGAATGAAAAAAAGTAGATATTTATTTGTGTAAATTCTTATAATGCAGTATTTATGAAACCTCCACAATTCTCCAAAAGCAGAGAATATACATGTGAATTCATTTAAAGAAACAAAACAATTTCAATTTGATTCAGATAGATCAGATAAACTTAATCCCCTCTTTATATTTTTCTTTATTTTCAATGGATCCTATAACATATATATGTCATTTCTATTTTGAGAAAAAAGTCATACAAATAGTCGTAAGCTTTAAGATCTGGATTAATATGCGTTATTTTATTTTAAAGTAATGAGTAGGTGAAAGTCAGTGTTATCTAGCATGGAATTTGATCTTATTCTGCTCTTTCAAAAAAGAAATTACAACTGTAAGTAACATATTTTAAGAAGACTATTAGCCAGGCATAGAAAGAAAAATATTGAATGATCTTAGCTATATAGAGAATTAGAAGAAGTGGAACTAATAGGAATGCAGACTAGAAAATGGTTATCAGAGGCGGGGAAGGGTGATGGACAAGGAAAAGGGAGATGTTGATCAAAAGGTATAAGGTTTCAGTTAGACAGGAGAAATAAGATTTAGTGATCTATTATGCAACATGGTGACTAGAAGAAATAATAAGGTAGATTTCAAAATTGCTAACATAATAGATTTTAAATGTTTTCACTAAAAATTAAGTATATGAGTTAATGAATTTGTTAATTAGCTTGATTTAATCATCCAACATTATAAACATATATCAAAATGTCACATTGTATCCTATGAATATATACAATTATTATTTGCCAATTAAAAATAAAATTTAGGCTGGGTGCCTATAATCCCAGCATGTTAGGAGGCCAGGAGTTGGAGCTCAGGAGTTATAGTCCACCTTGGGCCAAATGGAGAAACTCCATCTCTATAGAAAATATAAAAATTAGCTGGGTGTGATGGTGCATTCCTGTAGTCCCAGCTACTTGAGAGGTTGAGATGGGAGGATTGCTTAAGCTTGGGAAGTGGAGGTTGCAGTGAGCCATGTTTTTGTCATTGCACTCCAGCCTGGGTGACAGAGTGAGACTCTGTCTCAAATAAAATTTAATTTAATTAAAAAAAACTAAAATAAATGATATAAACTACAACAAATAAGACTGACATCTAAAATGACAATATAATTTTAATAAATCAAATTACACATAATTATATATTTAATAGTTTAAAAAATATTGCCAATTAACTGACAACTGAAAAGCAGAGAAGGAGCCATTATTCATAGATAACAGATGGGCACATTTAAAGATTCAGGAGTAGAACCATAGCTATTTCTTGGTAAGACAATAATATAAACAGTAAGGGGCTTTTCCACAAATGAAGGCACTATCTTAAAATAGAGATATTTTAAACATGAGGTTTTGATTGCTTTAATGACCTAATGCATTCATACATTTAAAATTTACTTAATATCTACTATGTGTCCAGTACTGTGCTAGGCAAGAGCAGACTCAAACAATTCTTTGGTTTTCTAATTCAGGTATTATTCAATTCTTTACAGCCATCATATTTTTATTTAAGAAATGGCTTGTACTACCTAAACTAATTGTAACCTTAAATGAAGTAACAACTTATAATCAATTTAATACATTCATTGACTAATTCCACAAACATATACTTATTTCCCACTCTGGACCAGACCTTATGCTCCATGTTAGTGAGCAGGGATGATGCTTTTCCCTCCCTAAATAGTTCAGAGACATTTCATTATAATGGATTCTGGATCAGTGCACTAATCCAGAGGATAAATCCTCTTTTTTCATTTTTGGTTAGTTATATAAAGCTTAGGATAAGGAATTTTTAAAAAAGCTGTTTCTTAACCTTTAAAGACACAAGAGTTGGAGAGATTTTCTATTTATTTTCTCAATTCTGTGCTGCATTAGCTAATCTCAAAAACTTTCTGGCATGATACCAAAATGAACTGAGATCTTCAGCATGCTTTGAATCAGTCTCCAAATAAAGAGATCATTGAGCTTCCAAATGATGTTGAAACTCATTATCCTCCAACAGGGAAGCATTAAGCCATTATCCCCTGGAAACATTATTACTATGAAACATCTGCAAACATCAGTACATGGTCAGAGATTGATGAGATCCACTTTTTTGTAGATTTAAATATATTCAAAAGATGAAGAAAATCAATGAACATTTATAAGTAATGAGAGAAAAAAGATCTTATAGCTTAAGCCCATTTTGTAGGATGTAGTAATGTACCCATAAAACTACAGAATTACTTATAAGCCTATTAGGATGTGACATTAATCTAAATGTGGGGATAATGAACATAGCTATAGAAATTGACAATCAGGAATTTGTAAGAGTGAATGCATTGAAATTATGAGCCATCTAAATGAAATAAATTGGAAATCAACAATGGATATAATTGACAAGCTGGAAGTAGCTTCCCTGTTAGAGGTCTCGTAGACTTATGGAAATAAAATAAAGTCATTCAAATATTAATAGTCAATTTTTCTTCCTAAAATCTTTCAGATAAATAGAAAACTCTCAAAATGATCAACCTTGAAATATTTCAGAAGTTCTTTCATCTTTCCTAAAACTAAGGAAATCAAAATATTCAGAATAACTGTAAATGAGATAGAACTGTATTCTGTGGCTCAGTTGAATTAGGATAAAAAGAACTTTATGTAAATTAAATTAAGATATTAAAAATAAATAAGATAATTGGCCAGGTGTGTTGGTTCATGCCTGTAATCTGAGTACTTTGGGAGGCTGAGACGGGGTAGATTGCTTGAGCTCAGAAGTTCAAGACCAGCATGGGCAATATGGCAAAACCCTGTCTCTACAAAAATAACAGAAATTAGCTGGGCATGGTTGTTTGCACCTGTTAATCCCAACTACTTGGGAGTTCAAAATGGGAATGATCACTTAAGCCTGGGAAGTGCGGGTTGCATGAGCCAAGATTGCACCACTGCACCATAGTCTGTTGCAGTGAGACCCTGTCTCAAAAAACAAACAAAAAACCCCAGAGTGAGACCTTGTATCAAAAAATAGGATAATCAGGTATATATATATATATATATATGTATATATTTAATGTTTAAAATATTAACATTAATATACATTTAATGTAATAATAAACATTAATATACATTTAATGTTTAAAAAGTACAGGACCACAAAGTGATTCTGTGAGCAGTCCTTAAAAACATCTGTCATATTACAGCTATGCTGTGAGTACGTTTCAAAATGTTGAACAATTATCACCTGAATCTTTAACCCAGGTATTGGAGAGCAATGACCAGATCCCTATTGGCTTTGTTGGCAATTAAAAGGATGGCAAAGATTTCTTTTCTCATCTTAAAATTGTGTTTGCTTTCCTATTAGCAAGTATTAACATAATATAAAAAGTGATCTAATGTTACAGATCAAGGTGTCAAAATTGTTTTCATGTTGAATTAAATCATTGTTTTAAATTATTGAATGTAGAAACTAGCAATTATTACATTATTTCACATACACAGAACAAGAAAAAATGTAGAGTATAGAGCAGTGGTCCCTATGCCCTGGGCTGCTACCAGTCTGTTGCCTGTTAGGAACCAGGCCATACAGCAGGAGGTGAGCCATGAGCGAGAAATCTTCATCTTTATTTACAGCTACTCTGCATGGCTCACATTACCACCTGAGCTCTGCCACCTGTCAGATCAGCAGCAGAATTAGATTCTCATAGGAGAACGAACCCTATTGTGAACTGTGCATGCGAGGAACCTAGATTATGTGTTCCTTATGAGAATCTAATGTCTGATGATCTGTCACTGTCTCCCATCACCCCCAGATGGGACCATCTAGTTGCAGGAAAACAAGCTCAGGGCTCCCACCAATTCTACAATATGCTGAGTTGTATAATTATTTCATTATATATTACAATGAAATATACAATAGAAATAAAGTGCACAATAAATATTATGCATTTGATTCATCCCGAAAGCATCCCTTGCCCTGTCTGTGGAAAAACTGTCTTTCATGAAACCAATCCCTGGTGCCAAAAAGGTTAGGGACCACCTACATAGGCTGTGCTTAGGAGTCATTTTGATATAGATGAATATGCCAGCTCTGCTATTTTTTATACCTGTAATCTGAGACAAATCTATTAAACTTTCTAAATTTAAATGTTCTCATCTGCACAAGGTATACAATATCTATATCTTAGGATTGTTATATATGGTTACTTCTTATAAAATACTTAGTAGACCACCTCACACATAGTACTCTTCCAAAATTATTAGCTATTATTAGTGATTATTATTTAATCATATTAGTTATTAGTGAAAGTGTTTGCAGTGTGTATGGTATAACTGTGGCTTCCAGATACTTGTAGCATACAGATAGCAAATAAGAGTATTTGAGCAGGAAAGGAAAGAGAAATGGGCAAGGCATTCATTCTCTTGGAAAATTCCATGTCATTCTATTTGCGTTTTACATTTAACTATCTCTGCTTGAAACACAGAAAAATGTCACTTATACTATTGGAAGTTATTCTAAAATAATGTTATATATTTAAAAATATTAATATAAGTAGTTGAACAAAATAAAGCTAATTTGAAAATTAAATCAATATTATCTCTAAAGACATAAAAATCCCAGATTTACCCAGGAAAACTTCTGCTATTGAAATGTAGTCACTTAAGAGGTTTGTGAACAGAATTTTTAAAAATCCCAGTGCACAAACCATCATGTCAGAGAGATAATACCTAGAAAATCTAATAAATTATGTTGTATTGACTACATCTGCTGAATAGTCCTTTATGTGAATTCATTCAATCTTTTCCATTCTTTGATGAATATCCTTGTTCTAAAAAAAGTCTCAATTTTTATTTCTTTTCTTTCTATTATTGGCTGAAAGAAGCTAGCCATAAACAATCAGGTCCACAGCTGCCTATGAGAATTATGAGGCTCTTTCAGAGTTATTGGGAAACTCCCTGGGTTGCTGCCCTGCAGACTTAGGCTGATTTTTTGCTTTTGGCTCCTTGTCTTGTCACTCAATAGAAGAAGGCATCAGAAGGTTACCACCAAGCTGAAATTGAAATAGTATCCACTGACCCCATGGCATGAATCTTTCATTTTGTTCTCTGGGATGGGTCACATCTTATTTGTCCATTGTAAATTTTTAGTGTCTATTCACTGAATTCCCTTTCAGTATTTTAAATCAATTTCTCAGGGGCTTCCTAGGAAAACAAGCACAAAAGAACAGAATTTGAGATGCCACTCATGAACTTATTTGTCTTGTCTTTGCAAGTAGGATCCAGTCCAAATAAAGGTACAAAGCCTTGGTCAAGAATTTCAGTTTTTTAAACCTTATATAAAGAAACTCACAATTCTGTCATTCCCTTAAGTTAATTATAGTTACCCTATGTTTGCCAGCCTTATAGTGTATATAAAATTGGTTATAAATTAATATTACTAATAAAGTTATTATTTTACTTCTTTGAAAGTAATTAATTGATACATAGTGAATTAATATGCACAGGCAGTTTTATTTCATCAACTATTCTATTGCAAAAATACCAAGTCACTTTTCAAATCTTAATGTTAGAATAGTCATTATCTAAAACTTGAGATAAGAGTTTCATTACTTAACATATAGTGAAAAAGAATTCTTAATTCTATTTTCATTGTAAGTACTTAATCTCTGAGATTTCACCCTTCCAAAATTTCCCACATTCCTGACCCAATGAAGCAAATGGTGATCCCCATTTTGGCATACAAGATTGGCAGGAGCAAGAGGCTTTTGCAGGGATTCCTAAAATTACATGAAGTCATTACTGATATTTGCCCAGTAGGTACTTATTTCACATATTCACTGTTGACAGTTGAACTCAACTACTGGTCTCCTTTAGGACTAGACTTGATTCCACTCTCATTGGTCCATATCTGTGCCATGATAATTGTTAATTTTGAATGCAGTAGTCTACCCCCACTGTCCATGGTTTCAGTTACTTGCAGTCAACCTTGATCCAAAAATATTAAGCAGAAAATATCAGAAATAAACAATTCATGTTTTAAATTCCACACCATTTTCAGGAGTGTGATGAAATCCTGCATTGTACCACTCCATCCCTTTCAGTCATGAATCATTCTGTTACCTGGCCTATTCAGCTGTATTTACTATTTGCCCAGGAGTCAGTTAGGAGCCATCTAGGTTACTAGATTGAAAAAGCCTAGGAGATACAGAGTTCGGTACCATCCGAGATTTTAGGTATTCACTAGGAGTCTTGGAATATATGCCCCTAGGATAAGGGGAAGCTACTGTAATATGTATTGTTGCCCCACTAGAAAACCTGATGCTATGTTGAGGCCCCGGAAGCTACAAATGTATATGCACACACATTATTTCTCTTTCAGATTCTAGTGAGTGCACTTAGAGAGAAAAGCATTGTCTTGTTAGAAAAAGCATGGGGCTGGGCATTTGTCATCCTGGCCTCCAGACGCATTTTTGCATTAATTAAATTTCTGCCCTTAGGTAGATCATTTAACCCTGTCTGCATTCCATTTCATCTGGAAAGTGTGAAAGTTTTAAGTGTATATAAAAGATTTAAGATTTATAGAGAGGATATATGTCCATCTAATATGCTTTTCATTTAAAAATTATATTTCCATTTTGGGTCATTGCTAAGTAGAAGAGATGCAGTTGAGAAATGAAATGCTTACCTACCAGTGGACAAAATGAGAAATGTTGAAAAAAGTCCAAATGAAGAGTGAGAGGCGCTGGAGGGGAAGGAAGGACAGAGAGCTTGGCTGAGGCTTTCTAAGAGGCCAGTCCTTCCCAGAGAGCATGGTAGGCTCTTTGGATGGTATACAAATATTGTGAGGCCTTTAGTTATCATTTGACGAGTTTCTACTTCAGTAATTAGTGCACAGTTTAAGCACTTAAATAACTGAACTCTTGCGCTTAAGGTGTAATTAGTCTGAAGAGCAAAGGAAATATTATTAAAAATAAGATTGACTTCGTACATCAGAACTATTAATAGTACAGCTCCTATTGCATATGATGTAGTAGGCGCTTTAGAAAGGAAAGAAAGTTTAGATGTAAGAGATCTGGAAATCAAATGGTTAGATTATAAAATATAAATTTAAAGGCAGCATAATCAATTAAATATATCCAACCATCACTAAATCTGAAATTTGGAATACTACAATTGACTCCTCTTCTAGCAATTTAAGGAAACAAAATGTGGTATATAATGACCATTGAACATTTATCATTATTATTAAAGTCTGAACAGGAATTGTATTGCTTTTATTTTATTAGAAACTTCTTGATGCCATTTATTATTTATTCACTTAACAATAATCTGATCTAGCATTAACGTCATCATCCTCCCATCCCCATATGATTTTGAGACATATTGTACAATCTAGAAATAACACTGGGAAACATTGAAAACACCTGTAATCACTTCATGACTTAATCATCAACATAGAATTGAACTCACAGAAAATAATTTGTTTCACTGAGAAGAGAGACCATGGATGTTGTCCATGATTATTGCCATTAAATTTCATCATTCATTATGTGTTTCTGGCTACAGAATGATAAATGAATTTACTGTGAAATGTAAAACTGCTACATATTCAGGAATATAAAATAAAATGTGGCTGAGAATAAGCATCTAAGTAAACTTCTTCAGATCTCCTGAAAAAAAAATAATTTTGCTGAAAGTGAGTGGCACAGCCCCATAAGCCAAATTTAAAGAAACTTTTGTTAGGCTCTTTAACATGGCAATGGTTTGATGTTGGGGGAAGAGGGGATACATGAAAATTCACACTCATAGGCTATGATCTACCTCCTAGGCAGGAACTACTGTCTGAGGGTCACATGATAAGATACCTAAGTGGGTTTGTTTATTGGTTTCCCTGTTTTAGTCTTGTATGGGTGTGGAATATTATTGAATGTTGGGCTTTTTTGGCATCAATTTTTATAATCTTTTGTTCTTGTTTTTTCTCTGTCTCTATTTTGTAGGTGTTAACATATGAATAGAACTAGCAGAACTATCAATGTTAAACTACCCTGGTGTTCCTGTGATTAACCCAACTGGGACATTATGCAGTACTATTTATATGGATTTGGCTTACCATCTTTTGCTTAGAATTTTTCCATCTATTTTAAGTGAGATAAGAGAGCTAAGTTTTAAAAATATTTCATAGCAAATAGTCAAGTAATGTTTCAGACTACTGCATGGTTTTTTCTTTTTTTTTGTATTTGTATACATTTATGGGGTACAGGTATGATTTAGTTTCCCTGAAACTACCTATTTGCTTTGCAAAAATTTTCTTCTTACTGTGGAGAGATATTTTAGGAACTAATAGGTCTTTTTAAGGAAACAGTTGTCTGAAGTTTAGAAAATTTTTCAGCTTCAGTTTTTTTCTATTAAATTCAATTAAAATTAAAACATTTTTATTAAAAAATGTGTATGAATGTATCCCATTTTTCAATTCATTATGCATTCTATCTGAACATATGCAGAAAGAGGTGTCTAAATAATGTTTACACGTTATTATGATCTTTATGTTTCAGTTTTAGGTGATTCAAAATTTTATTTAGTCATTTCTAGTGCATAAATTTATGTCATAATCATACATAGTTTTATCAGCAAAGAAAGCTGTAATTCTTTTTAAAATAAAATATATAGTTACCTGTTTTCTTGCCTTTAACATCAATATTGAGTCAATGTGCCTCAATATTTTCTTTTTCTACAATTAAGTCTAAATTATTATCACTGCAAATTGACATCTTTGTGCATAACCTGCGCATATGCTGGGCTGATGTTCCAACGACAAGCACCCTTAGGGTCTGAAGGCTAGGGTCTGCTTGAGATCCATGACCATCTGTTCTGATTGGCCTTTGCCCCTGCCACCTTTGTCTTTAAACATTTGGGCTGTCATCCACAGGTGTATGAAAGAAAATGTTAACTAAACTTAAATGTCATAAATCTTTGTAAATAAAGATTATAAAATATTTTAATATTATTATAAACTAAGACTCAAAAGCAAATACTATATTTTATTTTTCACCATCAGCATAAAAATAATGTGTGAACTAAGAGTTCATTTATCATTTGCTTGTTTGAAACCTGAGGAAAACTCTGACCAGATGACCTGGCTCATAGTTCTAGCAGAATGAGGCAATGAGGAGGGGTAAAAAAAGAATCATGAGGAAAAATGACTTGAGTTCCAGATTTGAAACCAACAGAGGTCACCAAAAGGAAAGAAGAAGCAGCTATCAATTACCATAGCAAGATGTTGATACTGAGTTGGCTCTCAGATCTTCCTGTCTCCCTGCTCCTTTCTTGTGGCAGTCAGGGACCGGTGAATCTGCTTGTTTTTCTAATGCTGGTACTTTAACACTTCTACTAAGGATGATGATAATAATAATAATAATAATAATTTTTGCTCTATTTTCTTTTTCTGAATAGAGGTTTACTTTTGTACCTTACCCAAGAGCAAAAAAGAATTTCCGAAGCCTGGTTATTAGTCTCTAGAGATATAATAAGGTTTTTCACTACTAGCAATAATAGCAAAGAAAAGTTTAACATTTCTAGGTATCATAAGACAAGAGGTCACGATGAAAACTGGAATCAGACGTAGGACCAGTTCTGTGGAAAAGTAGAATCACTTCCTTACATCAGATTTTACTTTCTAGTTCTTTGCTTGCTTCTACTTGTATCTCTCCTCTGAGACTGTTCTATTGAAGGTCTTCAGTTATATCAACGCAAGAATTAAGTATATACACCTTTCAGCTTTTGACTGAAATTATTTCATTTCTCTAGGCACTTGAGACAGTAGCCTATTCTGTTATCTGTGAAAGGTTCTTCATAGATGCTGAGACAACGTCTCTCATTTTCTTCCGTTTTGACCATTTACTCAGATGCTTCTTTGCTTATATGCTGTAGCCTTCCCCATCACCTTTTAAAAATTATTCTGTTCAGAATATGTAAGGAACACAAACAAATCCATAGGAAAAAATCTAATAATCCAATCAAAAAATGGGCAGAAGTTTTAAATGGATATTTCTCAAAAGAAGACATACAAATGGCAAACAGGCATATGAAAATGTGCTCAACATCATTGATTATAATAAAAATGCAAGTTAAAACTACAGTGAGATATCATCTCACCAGTTAAAATGGCTTATATCCAAAACACAGGCAATAACAAATGCTAGTAAAGATGTATAGAAAAGGGAACACTTATACACCACTGGTGAGAATGTCAATTAGTACATCCACTATAGAGGACAGTTTGGAGTTTCCTCAAAAAACTAAAATTAGAGCTACCATATGATCCAGCAATCCCTCTGCTGGGTATCAGTATATCAGAGAGATATCTGTATTTCCATGTTGGTTGCAGCACTGTTTACAATAGCCAACATTTGGAAGCAACCTGTCTCCATAAACAGATGAATGGATAAAGAAAATGTGGTACTTACACACAATGGAGTACTATTCAGCCATAAAAAACAATGAGGTCCTGTCATTTGCAACAACATGGATGGAACTGGAGATCATTATGTTAAGTGAAATAAGCTACCCACAGAAAGACAAACATCACATGTTCTCACTTATTTGTAGGATCTAAAAATCAAAGCAATTGACCTCATGGACATAATCAGTAAAAGGATGGTTACCAGAGGCTAGGAAGAGTAATGGGGGGCTGGGAGGGAAGTCGGGATGGTTAATGTGTACCAAACAAACAGTAAGAGAGAATGAATAAGACCTACTATTTGATAGCACATCAGAGTAAATATAGTCAATAATCAATATACATTTAAAAATAACTACAATAGTATAAATATACATTTAAAAAATCCTGTAATTGTGTTACAGGATTTTTTGTAACACAAAGGATAAATGCTTGAGAGGATGGATACCCATTTCCCATGATGTCATTATTACATATTACATGCCTATATGAAAAATGTGATATGCTCCATCAATGTATGTACCAACTATGTACACAAAAAATTAAAAATTAAAAAATATTCTATTTTAAAAATCCACATATCTTATTGTATGTTTCTTCTAGAGTCACCGGCTCTACCCTGATGCTTTCAAAAACTACCTATTTGTTGATAAATTGTTTCAGATTTCTCTCTTGGGGTTTATAACTGTTAATATCTACTCAGTTTTTGGTTTGATATCACTGGCTGGTTGCTGCATGTTACTTCACACTGGATAAATCCAACAGAGCCATTTGATCATCCAACAAGAAAAAAGGAGTTAGCTCAGATTTTTCCCTTTGCTGAATGTTCCACTTTCGAACAGCCTCTAATTTTGTAAATGATATGATTTCTCATCCATAATATCTCATCTTTCACCTAAAAACCCATGCTGTTCTCTTCGGTCAACATCTTACCATCTCTCTCACCTGGATAATTGCAATGGACTCCTACCTGGTCTCTCAGCTTCAAACCTTATATCCTCAGATCTGTCCTGTACTCTGCTGTCAGTAAGGCTTCTAAAACACAAAACTAATAATTTTGTTCTCTTTCATTGTTTTGGTCCATTTTCTCCTGAATCAGGTATGTATCATGGCAAATGGGGGCCCTTCATTATCTGGCTCTGTGCCTTCCTTTCACTCTGTCCCGCCTTGCAGTTTGAACTTCAAGCACCCTGAATTCTTACCAGTTTTCGGAAGATAACAAACTGTTGAGTTGTTGTGTCTTTATATCATTGCCCATTCTATTATCTTTCTCTAGAATGCCTTCCTCTCAATAGGAACATTTGCTTTTTTTCTTCCCAGCACTTTGTTTAAATATTGTCTTTTCTAAAAAATTCCTTGACCACCCCTTTCTTCCTTCCTTCCTTCTCTCTCTTTCTTCTTTCTTTTTCTCTTTCTTTCCCTTGCTTTCCCTTTCTCTCCCTTCCTTCCTTCCTTCCCTCCTGTCTCTCTCTCTTTCCTTCCTTCTTTCTTTCTTTCTTTCTTTCTTTCTTTCTTTCTTTCTTTCTCTCTCTCTTTCTCTCTTTCCTTTCTTTCTCTCTTTCCTTTCTTTCTCTCTTTCTCTCTTTCCTTCTTTCCTTCTTTCACGGAGTTTCACTCTTGTTGCCCAGGCTGGAGTGCAGTGGCACAATCTCGGCTCACCACAACCTCCACCTCCCGGGTTCAAGCAATTCTCCTGCCTCAGCCTCCCGAGTAGCTGGGATTACAGCCATGAGCCATCACACCTGGCAAATTTTTTGTATTTTTAGTAGAGACGGGGTTTCTCCATGTTGGTCTGGCTGATCTCAAACTCCCGACCTCTGGTGATCCGCCTGCCTTGGGCTCCCAAAGTGCTGGGATTACAGGCCTGAGCCACTGCACCTGGCCGACCACCTCTTTCTCAGAAAGAATTTACTCAGCTTTATTTCAGTGTTACTTCCATTGTAACGTTTGTATACATCAATACTGCAGTCCTAATAATTCACTTTACAACTACAACATGGAAATAATATAGAACTCTGAAAATTGCTGGGAGTGTAAAATGAGATAAATATGTGAAAATGCCAGGAACATAGCAGGTGCTCAGAAAAGCATGAACTTTTTTTTTCTATCTATATATTTACAGAAACTGACTATCTCTGGAGCAATTTTTGTTATTTTTATTAGTTTCTCTAATTAAATGGTTGCTTTTGCACCATTTCTCTAATATAAAAATTTAAAAATATATTTTATTTTGAAGTGTCTGTATGTTTGGAAGATAATGACAGAATTGTGAATGCTGGTGCCTAGATATACAAAGACCAACACCTATCAAGGTGTTTCTTACATTTCTTTTTCAAAGATGGCAATTACTGAATATTTAATTGCTGCATTAAGAAAGATTCGGAACTTGATAACCAGTGAGGGAGGAGGGAGGAGGGAGAAGGAGTTGTGGGGTCTACCCTTTTCGCTTATCTCTTCCTTTCCAACACACCTGCCACTTGAAATCACCCTCATTTACTCGAGACTGCCACAGATGCAGGAGAAATAGTAAGAAAATCTTTTTTGGTACAGGCTCTCTATTGGTGATACTGTTTATATTTAAGTCAGCAGTAAAATAAGATTTGCTTAAAACAAATGCCTAGGGTAGCTTCCTGTGAATATGGGATATATTTAGGTTGGACATAGTTAGGTTCAATATTTCTCTTATTCTGTAAAGTCACTTTAAACCAAAATCATGTTATCTGAAATACAAATTAATTAACACATCCTATTTAACAAAAGAAAATGTCAAGGTCTCCTAAGCTAATTAGTGATTCATCTTTCTCAACTATCACTTTTCATCCACAATTAGAGAGAAAGCTTTTGATTGTTGTAGCTATCATTTTTCTTTTTATAAGTTGTAAAACATGTACTAGGACACATCTTTGGTGGACATATTGTCATCTACCAATATAATGGCACATTAATTTTTTTCATCAAAATGATAAAGTCTTTTGATGAACATATTCTTTGATTTTATAAAAGTGATCAGGTTTCCAGTCCAGTGACTGCAATTTTAAAGGGATTCATTAAACACAGTGGACTAATTATCTTGAGCAGTCATCTTTCTCTGAGTTTTGAAAAGCCAGTCCAAAAGTGAATTTTATTATAGAGTTATTACAGAGAAAGATCTGTAAGTACACATCCAAATCTTTTCTAGTGTCTAGTTCAAATGTTTTTCCATCTTTTTTTTTGGTTTGTGCACACTTATTTAGAGAAGGTAAAAGACAGGTCAGGTGTGTGACTGTGACCTGTACTAGAATTCTGTGCCAGGAAAGCAGTTTTGATTTGAAAAATTGCTTTCAAAAAAGTCGGAAAATAAGTAATTGAAACTAAAGTGGAAAATGTACTGAAAGTTAATACCGTAAGTTGAGCGAATAATTTCTTGCTCAAATATACTTGGTTTAATGACTCACAGCATAAAATACAATTATTGTAAATTAATAGCCTATTCTTGTAATGTTTTGGAATATGTATGTTAATTTCAGGAAGCCTCATAAGGGCTGTTTTTCTCATGGCAAAGAAACCAACTTAACCCTAACCTTAAATTGGGGCTTAACAAAAGGATGCATCTCAACAATCTCATAACATGATTCTGGTTTGAATCACTTTCTTGGCTCTGGCCTCAAACTCTCTTCAGCTCCAGATTCTGGTTCAAACATCTACTAAATGTTCTAAAGTTCATCAATGAAAAAGATTTGTCACTGACTTTCTTATCTTCTTAATGCAAATCATCAGACTGCATTCTCTTTAAATTAATGGCACTGCCCTCCGTATAATCTTCCCAGCTAAAATTCTCAGAGTGCTCTTTAGTCCTCCTCCTCCTCCCTTAGCCCTCCACACCCATTCCCTGACCATATCCTGTTAGCTTCATCTCTGAAATACTTCTCAGATCATTTTCTCTTTTCCGGTCTCAGGACCATTGTGTCAATTTCCTGCTCCCACCTTCTCTGACCTTGATTATTGCTCTTGTTTTCTAACTGGTGTATCTGCTTCACCCTTACCTAATTTATTTTTATTTTAACTGCCACCAACTTAATGGAATAGAATACAAATCTTCTTCATCTTGCTTAAATACCTAGTTTTTCTCGATGAATTATAGTTTATACTCATTAAAGTATGTAAAATAGTGTATGGCCCCAAACTATTTTCCTAAGGGCATCTCCTGCACTTCTTACTTCTCTTTCCAGCCCAACTTTTCATCCTCCATGTCTTTGCACAAACTTTCTTTCTATTAAAAATTCCCTTTTGTGACTTGACTTGTACCTTTCTTTACCTATCACATTGATAGTCATTTTAAGACAGTTAAAATGTTCCATTTATTAAGATCCCCCCAAAATTGAACCTCTCTCTATTGTGAACCTCATTAATAGTTTGAGAAAATATTTCTCATATAATATAATACAGAGATTGTCCCCAAACTTGGTAATTCCCAGAATAACTTGAGGAATTTTAAACAACTGAATTTCACATGCCTAGATTCCACTATAAATTTCTGAGGTATTATTCTGAAAATGAGGTCCTACAGGCTCCCTAGTACCTTGAGAGGAATGAATTTACTAAGTCATCTCTATTCTCAATCTCCTGGATGATTCTTTGAACAAAAAAGTATCTTAATGAGTAGTTGCAAAATAAAAGATGAACTAATTAGTTATTTAGTTTTTCATTCAAATATACAAGCTCATTCTGCCCTACTCTCCATCCTAAATCTGGGGTAGGTTGGGCTAGTGTCTACTGAAACTTGACGAGGGTATTTGGAGATCCTTTGGCTCACAGACCTCTGTAGTGTTAAAGAAACCCTGTTAAAGTGAATTGAGCAAGGGCTTTAGAAATAGAACTGGATTCATGCTTGGCTTTACTTTTTTTAGTACTATGATCTTAGACACATTACCTAATCAGGCTGAGCCCCAGTTACTTCACATGTAAAATGGTGATTAGATTAAATGCTACAGAGAAGAGAGCAGGGAGAATTAAGTTAAAGGAGATGGTGAAGGTAAAGCATGGAACGGAGTGGGCATGTATCATATGGAGGTTCCTATTACAACAAATCTTTAGCCATTTTCACTAACTTCATGAGTTAACATCTGATAATAGTTCATCAATGAACTCTTTCTTCCAATATTTGACACATTAAATCTGTAACTATAGTTACAGAATTTTGCTCACCAATTTGAAATAAGATACACAGCTCTCACTCAATTATCATTCAAGAGGAAAACATCAAGGGTAAAATAACTGCATCTATGGTCTACAGTCCTGCTTTAGTCTAGGGAAGGTTAAAAAATGAAGACCAATTTAGGGAATATAAAATATTTGGGAAAGTCTTTGGACACCTATCCTTTGTACAAGGCCACTGGAACACTTTCTGAGCTCCCAAAGGAAAGAAGAGTCCACTCACACTAATATGTGGTGTAGAGATATGTCTAGCTGAGAGATGATATAAGAACATTTGTGTATGATGGAATGATGTTGCAGCATTTATATCTACTCATCACTCTCTCTTAATCTTGATACACTTGAACAATAGTAATTCCAAGGTAAGCCATATCATTTAGAATATTCCATTGTTAAACATACTTCAGAGTAAGTTATTAATTGATAATTAATTATTCTATTTTAATTTGGCCAAGAAAACCTATCATTTTGGCAACTGTACTTTGAGACCATGCTTCACATGATATTTTTGTTTACACTCTACATCTGTGCCTGTGTGCAATAAATCAGGCTCAATAGTGTCTTTCCTGTCACATTCCATCATGTCACACTAATAAAATTTGACATGCTCAGGGATGTGGCGATGAATAACCGTATGTGATGACACCTTGGGGAATGCTTAAAAATGATGCTCTGTGATGGTTTCAAAACCTTATGTATACTTCCAAGTTGTCTAAGTAACCTTAACTAAATACATTGTTCCAGCCATGAAAAGATCAATTTAGTTCTTTAGCACCAATGTCACTAAACGAAATTAACATTTAAGCTGATTAGTAATCACTAAATAACACAGGATCATAAAATAGAGTACACCTAATATTTCAAAAAAGCTCTACCATATTTCATGTGAATGAGCAGACCAAAGCTGTAAGACACTGATAAGGAAAAACAAAGACATTTATCATAGGTTTAAAATAATAACCATTTGGGACTTTTGTGGTTGTTATTAGCTTCTTTATTATTATATCTCCTAAAATAGTCATTATTTCTATAACTACTAATCTGGCTTCTGAACTAAATCCCCTCTTCATGCTAAGAACATCATATCATCTAGTCTTTGTCAACATTCTGCGTCATTATTCCCATTTACTAGTTGACTAAACAGAGACTGAAGAAATGGAATTAACAAGCTGAAATTCACATAGCTAATAAGTAGCAGAATTAAAACTAGAATTCAGATATTTTGTGCTGTGTCCAAACACTGCAATTTCCAGATCCTTCCAGTCTCTTGTGCCCCTTGGAGCTGAACATTTTCCCAGGACACCATATCCTTGTGGGACTCCAACCACCTTTCCTGGAGAGATTGCCTTGTGGTTAGGATTCTCTTCACCAAGAGAAGAAGGGCTAGAGACCTCTATCTGAGAACTGAGAGCTGACTCCTACAACTGTGCAGAGAAACCTCCGCACACTGGGCAAGCCTACTCTGATTAGTAGCACATTATGATTTCTGAAGTAAAGCAGTCTCTAAAACCCAGCAGGATGCATCTAGAGGAAGTCCTCTTTACACTCTTCTTGAACCTATATATACTAGATTTGGTGCTAAGCTTTGAAAATGAAGCCAACAGAACATTACCTAGGTTACATGATCTCAATAGTCTACAGTTTTATATTAAAAACCACTTCCCCATTGGAATAAACTAATCCACATGAAATAATGGCTTATGTAATATAAACTATTCCTGATTTTACTACTATTTAACTTGGAAGTGGTGAAAGTGGAATATATACTGTAGACTATTGAGATCATGTCACCCAGGTAGTGTTCTGTTGGCTTCATTTTATATGTATCTTTTACAGACATGGTGTTTCATTATGTTACCCAGACTGGTCTCAAAGTCCTGGGCTCAAGCAATCCTCCCACCTTAGCCTCCCAAAGTGCTGGAATTACAAGGCATGAACCACCACACCTGGCCTTAATAGGAAAGTTTTTGTAAAGAATTTCTTGCTTTTTATGGAGAATTGGTAAAATATCCTAATATCTGGTTAAAGTTGACATTATATATTCCAGTTTGGATAAATATTATCAAAACATTCACTCATATGTTTGTTATTTGTAATACTTTTTCTGATCTAGAAAATGCAATATCATAGTGATTTTTAGGGGTAGTTTCTGTAGCAATATGAGATAGTAAATTTTATCCACATTTATTATATATGATTTGTCATAAACAGCATGTTGATAATGATCTACACAGATAATAAATGAATAATGTGATGAATAAGAGGAACATATTTAGGATTTGTCATATGATATGTCATCTTTGAAAAGCTAATAATATTCTTCACTCTCTAGTTTAAGATTAGTATCTGTATATTTCAGTCTGTAGCATGTGGACAACATCCCTTTTCAGGGGCGGGGGAAGTCTTATTGAATGGGAATATAATTTGCTACAGCTGGTCACCATTTTTTAACAAGTATAGATACACATCTCCCTAGCCCACTTTCTTTTACTTTTTTTAAAAACATTCCATTCCCCAATGAGTTCTGAAGATTTATCATGATTTCATCTCATAAACAAATACAAAACTTTAAATATTGGGATTGAAAATGACTATGAAGATACCATCTAACCGTGTAGTTTTTCCAAATGCATTTTACCTGTCTAACCAAAGTCAAATTCCTAAATAGCTTTTGACCCAAAAATAGAATCTAGAAAAATATAGTTCATTTGTTGATTCAATGCAATGTAAGGTAGATCTGAAATAAAATTCCCAATTGTTTGGGAAAATAATCTTAATACTTCTCATTTACTAATACCTTTAATTTTGTTCCTAAAGTGAAACCACAGCTACCAGCAAAAGCATTTGTTGGGTTGAACTTATTTTTTTTTAATAGGTTGGGCATCTTTTTATATTTATGGGCTTTAAATATTCTTTTATTATTATTATTATACTTTAAGTTTTAGGGTACATGTGCACAATGTGCAGGTTAGTTACATATGTATACATGTGCCATGCTGGTGCGCTGCACCCACTAACTCGTCATCTAGCATTAGGTATATCTCCCAATGCTATCCCTCCCCCCTGCCCCCACCCCACAACAGTCCCCAGAGTGTGTCCATGTGTTCTCATTGTTCAGTTCCCACCTATGAGTGAGAATATGTGGTGTTCGGTTTTTTGTTCTTGCGATAGTTTACTGAGAATGATGATTTCCATTTTTATCCATGTCCCTAGAAAGGACATGAACTCATCATTTTTTATGGCTGCATAGAATTCCATGGTGTATATGTGCCACATTTTCTTAATCCAGAACTTTTATAGTTAAAGCCACAAATTTTTTAGAAAGTTCTTAATCAAAATGGTAAAGATAAAGCTAAGTTTGGTATTGAGTAAACACATGGGAACATATTTTCCGTGTTGTTTAAAGACATGGTGGAGAGTGTTACCAGTAAGTAACATTATCATCAAGAATAATAAAAACCACAGATTTTGTACCTATTGTGTCCCTATGCCAACCACAAAAATAAGAGCTTCATGTAAAAGCTTTATAGTTAAAGCTCAGTATTTTTTAAATTACAAGCTTTGTTTGTTGAATGTCACTTTTTGAATTGTGAATAAACACACTGTTATTCCTTTCTTCTTTTGATTTTTTGGTGGGGGGTGAGAAGTAAAGGGCTTAATTTATCAATTTTTTGCCTTCAGAACAGATAAATTATTAAAGAATCAGCCAAATGCAATGGCTTATTATGTGTTTTATGAAAAATAGGAAAGAGAGTTAACTCTAATGTTTCCATTTCATTTAGTGTTATCTTTTTTTCCTTTGCTTATCTGTTTGATTTCTATCACTTCTGGGTTATGCGTAATAAGTCTAGTCAAAAGCAGTTATAACAGAAACAGTATTGGTCACTTTTAGCAAAAAAATATATTTTTAATAATTTATGAATTTTCAATGACTAAAGTTGAAGTGGATAGTAGAGCAGTGTGTTGAACCTATACCTGCTTCATAAACATTTTCTGCATAGATCTTCAGTTGAAAAGAGACAATAATTCTAAATGCAGGTGTCGTCCTTTAAATGAATTAGATCTATTTTCCTCTTCTCTTCCTTTCTTCTTATTTCCTTCCCCTTTTCATTTTTCTTCCTTTGTTTCTTTCTTCTTCCTCTCCTCCCTCCATTCCTTCCCACTAGATAGGTTGGCAAATATAAGCTGATATTTTTACACAAGGGAATGACCATTTTTACATTTTGTTAGTTTGAAAGGATTTTTTTTTCTACACCTAAATTACTATCTCTCAAATAATGCTTCTTCAAGCATTCTTCAAGGGTTTTAAAATGTACCACCGAAAATACTCATTTTGTTCTAAAATGAGCTTTGATAACACTACATATTCTACTATAGAATAACCTTATTAGCATGTAAATGACTCCTAGAATTACTATAGTAAGAAAACCTGATCAAAAATACCCCTTTCTTGACTATTACCATCTTGTGAAGTGTCACAAGATGTCCTATGTGTCCAGGACAGTAATTTGAGAAACACTAAACTCAGCCAATTGTAGTTATACATCAGGACCCATATGTTCTCACAAGTGCCCTGTTTCTTTTTATTTTGAAAGAAACTATCATGGAAAACTGGGGGGAAAGTCAGTAAATAAACTTAGGTGGATTGGTATTTTGTAAAGCAAACAAAATGCTAGACAATTCTGTGTCGGTTGCCATAGAATGAATGGTCAGCTCACAGGGAGAAGAACTCAGGAGTTTACATGAAGCTCTTATTTTGATGCTTGGCACAGGGACACAATAGGTACAAAATCCGTGGTTTTTATTATTCTTGATGATAATGTTACTTACTGGTAACACTCTCCACCATGTCTTTAAACAATACTGAAAATATGTTCCCATGTGTTTACTCAATACCAAACTTAGCTTTATCTTTACCATTTTGATTAAGAACTTTCTAAAATTTCTTCTCTTTCATGTTGTAATCATATAATTTTGATGTATTAGATACACAGCATAACATTATGTTGCTGTCTGAAGCATTAAAATAATATCTGTAAACTTTTAGATATCAGTACCATTGTCTCTAGGCTAAATAATGAGATTAAGAATAATAATAGCACAAATGTATTTGGTGTTTTTTATTTGTCTTGCTCTATACCATATATTTTACATATGTTGTGTTATTTAATCCTCAGAACAGCCATATGAGGCACATGTCATTTCAAGGTATAAATTTCTGTGTTACTTCAAAATATGAAGAAAATGTGATTCATTAAGAGATAATAACTTACCCATTATCACAAGGCTGTTGGGTAGAACTTTCGGGATTCAAATCTTGGTCTATCATATTCAGAGCTGGTGTTCTAAACTGATTATTCTGCTTCATGCTACAACTGGATGGCTAAAAAAAGAAATCAATTTGACTTTTGTAGTGCTTTTCTGCCATTCTTACAGTCTGAAATTTTAAGCATAATTGGGGTATTACATTTACCACTCAGCTATCTCTGAATTTCAAGTGTTCTGCTGATGAGACATGAACTATACAGATGGTGATATGTCTGGGGTTTATAGAAAAGATAGAGGATACACAAAGAATGACTTCAGAAGGTGATATATGCAAGCAGGTTAAATTGAATTGATGAATAAAATGATAAAATTGTATTTCACAAAAAAGAAAAACATAAGAAAATTGCAAAGCAGAATGGGAGAAACCAAGAACAAATAAGAAAGCTTTTTTTGGCACATTTGTCAAAAATATATATATGAATAATTTTTTGGAAGGCAGAATCCCTTAAGATAGGAGTTTTATCATGTAACTTAAGGGAAGACATATGTGCAAACCCATGTCATGCTAAAATGAATAAACACACTGTACATAAAATTAAATGTCTTTATATACACAGTCTGTAAAGAACTCTTGCACTTCAAACGGAAGATTTGGTTTAAAGAGTGTGATTATGAAGTACTATATCTAGTTTAGACTCCGGGAACCAGAATTAAAAGGAAACTTCAACTTGGTTCAATTTTTCTTAGGAACTAGGAAGTAAAACAAGCCAAACATACAATTATGCTGTTAGATGCTTTCAGAAAAGAAATGAGAGAGTTTCTAAACAGAATCACTGCATCTCAGTGTTGACCTATTGTATATCATACCATGTGTTTGTTATAAGAATGTGTTTTGGGAAAGTTTTACAAAACATTTTAATTTATACCTTGAAAATGACATTTTATTTGTATATAAGTTTTATATTACTGGTGGCTATTTTCTGTTAAAGAAATAATTTCAGAATGTCACTATATTTTTCACAATTGTGAAAAAGACTTTCTAGATTGGTGTCCTGTCCCCTGGCGTCCACAAATGCAATGTCTTCAAGTTAGACTGCTTAGTGTGCAATTATTTTATTGAATATTCATTTTTGTGCATTGGGATTCCAACATAAAGTGAATTCCTATGCTTCAAGAAAATATAGAACTTAATCACCAAGTTGTACATTTAACCTTTGAACAATGTGGGAGTTAGGGGCACCAAACCCCTGCACAGTCGAAAATCCAGGTGTAATTTTAAAACATAACTACTAATAACCTGCTGTTGACAGGAAGTTTTACCAATAACAATATATTAACACATATTTTATATGTTATGTGTATCACATACTGTATTCTTACAATAAAGTGAGCTAGGAAAAATGTCAGTAAGAAGATCATAAGGAAATACTCTAGTATATTTATCAACACCTTAAGTTTGTGTTGTCTGTTTGCAAGACGAATTGTCTGTCTGTAATAGTAGGCAACCACAGCTGCAGACTTTAATCCATGGTACATATCAAGCAATTCAACTTTTTCTTGTAATATCATGACTTTTCTCTGATTTTTGAGAGTACTTTCAGCATCACTACTGGTGCTTTATGTAAGTCCCATAGCGTTATTTAAGGTTTATGGTATTGCACTAAACATGATGAAAAGTATGTGAAAAGTGGAAAGATCACTTTTTACTTCCATACACAATTTATTGGAGAGATGAACTTCCCAAGTGGAGATGATTAACAGATTCTTGTAATATTTGAGCTCACCACAATAGTAGTAGGAGAGGGTTATGAAATTATTACAGCAGTATGTATGTACCACAGTTATGTTTTATCCAGTTATGATTTAATACTGCATCTTTACATTTGGTTGTATTTCTCTGGACTGTGAATGGTACCAGGTAGGGTTGGTATTTGTGTGAATGAGTTTTCATAAATTTTAACTTTTTATAATAGATTGTGTATATTTTAAATGATAAAATAGACTAATTTTTTGCATTTTTTAATGCATTTATGACATACCTTTTTCCTTTTTATATATATTCTTAGACTATGTGGTTTGTCTGCTAGTTTTTTTGAATTGCCACAAATTTCCAAAGAACTTTCCAGTATATTTCTAGAAAATAATTCATGTATGGGAGGCTGAGGTGGGTGGATCACCTGAGGTCAAGAGTTCGAGACCAGCCTGGCCAACATGGTGAAACTCTGTCTCTGCTAAAAATTAAAAAAAAAAAATTTAGCCGGGCGTGGTGGCAGGTGTCTGTAATCTCAGCTACTTGGGAGGCTGAGGCAGGAGAATTGCTGGAACCCAGTAGGTGGAGGTTGCAGTGAGCCACGATCGTGCTATTGCATTCCACTCCGGGCCGAAAACAGCAAGACAGTGTCTTATAAATAAATAAATAAATAAATAAATAAATAAATAAATAATCCCTGTATAAGTGAACTCTCGCAGTTCAAACTAGTGTTGTTCAGGAGTCAACTGTATTTTGAACAAAGCAACCAATTCTTGAAAAATGAAGTTGGAATATAAGCAGGGTGTACTTTCTATAACGCTTTTAAAGGATTGTGAACAATTGGGAAAATAGTTTCTAGAATTAATGACTTTTATAAGGAGAATAAAAGAAAAATACTGCAGTAAAAATGTCTCAGAGTTTGAACTCTGCGTATTCCAGCTCAGGTGAAACTGCAAATTATGGTAGCTATTATTAAACTAAGCTAAAATCTCAAACAGAAAAATGAGAGGTCCAAATGGTGATTGTTAAGTTATATAACTTGTCATAAAGTTCCTTATTATATAAGTAACCTCATCTTTTATTATATCTTAAATGCAAACTAAAGAAACCACAAAATAAGACCTTCTGTGGCAATAGCAGTAAAGCAAAATAATCATTAAAGCATAGATATGAAGATTTAATAATATCATACAATATCTATTTAAACAGAAATAGTACATTGTACTTGACTTTAAGTACCAATAATATATATTTAAGCTTGTTTCTATTCAATGAAATGATTAGGGACACTAACTGTCTTGTTAGCAAAGAAAGTGTTATCTACAGAGAAAAGAAAATAACTATCCCAGTACTCTTTCTCAGAACGGGCATTTTTCTTCTATATTTCTCTTTGTAGCCTTTATAGTATTTATAAACTGATTATCATAAGCTTTTTCAGTAGTAACTCCTGTTAAGAAAACACAAATCAATGGTACTAAAATAACTTAAAGCTACATGAAGTCTTTTTAGTGTGTTTGTGCATATGTGTGTGTACTGTGTCTGTGTGTGTGTATATATATATCTATATATGTAGATATATATACAAACTGTTCCACTGCATTATTTTAGCATATCTGTGAGCTAAACTGAAGGAGGGAAAAAGTAAAAGGATTCAGCTGTAGTTGTACTAAGATACTTAATTTTTATTTATTTTAGGTGTTTAAGAGCAAACTTTATATTCCTTGCTGTGTGCCTCAAAAGTCCTAATGGGCAATGAAAACCTTTCTAGCTAATGCTATTAGGACTTGTGGTCAGTTGGTTAGTAAAAAGTAACCCCTTAAAGCTGGAAATTTTAAGATGATACACACAGAGCTAACCATTTTAACTTAAGACTATCCCTGAATCCCTTGTAGTAGAGCTGAATACTTTTTTTTTTTTTTTTTTTGCACGGGCCTGCTCATGCTCAAAGTGGAGTTGCACATTGTCTTTTCTTGCATAAAACATATCCTTATTCATCAACAATAACTACTAATTTGGGTTCTTCAAAATACAGTGAGAACTTAATTGATACTTGTGAAGCTATATTGTTACAGGCCGGTCTTTGTTCTTGGAGCTCCCAAGATGGGGGTGGGCCACTCCCAAGATGGCAGGAAGCCTTTTGTTCTCTGTGGGGTTCTTGGCCTCACTAATTGAGCTGAACACAAGGCACTTAGGCTTGCAGGAACAATGGCGAGCCTTTAGCTGGATTGGGAGCAGCAATGAGAGCCTTGCTGGATCAGGAGCACAGTGGACACCCTGCCCCATCCGGAAGAGTGAAAGTCAATGGCGGGTCTGTGATGGTGGGGAACAGCAGTGGTGGACAGTGAATGAAACCTCAGCTCGAGCCGGAACAAACACGGACCTGAAGAGTGTACACTTGCAAGATTTAATAGAGTGAAAACAGAGCTCCCATAGGGGACCCAAGGGGGTTGCCCCTCAAAGGGGGTTGCCACTCACGGCTCGAATGCCTGAGATTTATATCCCAATCATTGTCCCTCCACCTGTGCTCTCAGGCAATATATGATTTGACTATTTCTTTACCTCCTGCTTTTAGCCTAATTTGTATTTTAGTGAGCCCTCTTTACTACCTGATTGGTCGGGTGTGAGCTGAGTTACAAGCCCTGTGTTTAAAGGTAGGTGTGGTCACCTTCCCCAGCTAGGCTTAGGAATTCTTAGTCGGCCTAGGAAATCCAGCTAGTCCTGTCTCTCAATATGAATGTAAAATCTTTCTAGATTTATACTATTTCCTCAATACTCTAAGGTCATTGTTCTCATACATAATTCGATAATATCTATTCCTGAGCCTTTCCAAAGCACTGAACCTAGTTTTCATAGAAATAGCACTTTCATTTCAAAAATGTTTTATCAGTAAAAAAATATTCAATTAACTTATATAATTAGAAGTAACAAGTATAACTGCCACAAACAGGTTGGGGAAGAAATATATATTCTTATAAGCATACAGGTTTGGTTGGTGGGAAGTCAAGTGCTCAAGTGCCCAAGGATGGTATACCCGTCACCTCATCCGAGCTCTAGATACTATGGTTTACAGAGAAATAAGAAGCTATTGGTAAGCCTGCAAGTCAGTTCTTTAGTGATAAGTTAAGAGAGCTTTTACTGAAAAATTTCAAAGGCCTTGGATAAAATAAGAAACCAACTTTTAATACACTTCAAATATACTTCAACATTCCGTTTGGACGCTTAGACCCCAGACTGTGCAGATCTGTGGAATAGTTATTTAGAAGGCATGCATTTACTGATTTTAAAATGAAGTCACTAAACACTTTATTTTCTTTGATAAATTTTGTATGAAAACACATTTCAAGTTGAAATTGGGTATGACCAGAAATCCAAAATTTTACTCTTCATTTCAAAATAGGGAAAAATGGATATTTTATCTCGTTTAGGCCACAGTGATACTTTAAGTTTTATGTCATGGCCCAAATTGATTTACCTAACCAATGAAAGTGTCAATCCATTGCCTTTGTAGATGCAGAAACTACGGCTTTGTTCTTCGCAATAGTAAACACAGATGACAAACTACTTCTAGACCTCCCTGAGCATGGGTAAATCTTTTTTAATAAACCTATGAAATGTGAAAAAGTAAAGGTTTCTTTCTTTTAGTTTATATCTGGAGTGAGCTGGGAATATTGAAGTTGAGGGAGTTGTAGGGAGAAGTATTGGACAGTCTACCTCCTTCAGTAGAAGGATTCGTGAGTCTCCAGTAGAATCAAGCTTTGTAACACAATCTCTTACTGAGGCTGAATTTTTTCTTGTTTTCTTGTTGCTTTTTATGTGCTTGTTTATTTGGTTTTCCCTGAGGTCCTTGCTGTGGTGGTAGGTTTGTAAAGAAAAAGTCACATAATCCCCATTATATTGTTTGAAGCAAAAGAGAACACTCAGCTCTGCTTCAACACTTTCTCCCCTACAGGTGCCACCACCAGCAGCACACTGCCAATGGGCTTTCCCAGGTTATCTCTGTTCTGCCTTCACACTTCGCAGATGGGTTTCCTCTGCTTCAACAATTCTTTGCTCATTCAAAAACCCAACCATTTTTTTACTCATCTTTCACCTCTCAGCCCCAAAACAAACATCTCCTGGCCTTGCATTATTTACCCAGAAAAATCTGGCATGATCAAATCTTGGGCTTATTCTTGGTAGGATTAACACTATGGAACAAAATGCACCAGGAAAAAAAGTGTTTATATGAATGACCAATAAGGCTGGTCTGCCTCTAGCCTTAACTGAACTGTGGTTTCCGGTCAATTTATAACATGTGGTTATGGTGTGAATTTCTATTTAAAAATGCAACAACAGCAGTAATAAATTATTTGGGGTTCAAAGTATTCATTAGGGCATTTATGTCTATTACCTTATTTGTTCCTTGTAGTAACTCAATGAAGTAGGCACAAATAATGCTCCTTCTTCTTTTTCTTCTTCTTCTTCTTATTATTTTGAGACAGAGTCTTCCTCTGTCACCCAGGCTGGAGTGCAGTGGCGCTATCTTAGCTCACTGCAAACTCTGCCTCCCGGGTTCAAGCATTTCTTCTGCCTCAGCCTCCAGAGTAGCTGGGACTACAACCTCGTGCCACCACATCTGGCTAATTTTTGTAGTTTTAGTAGAAAATGGGTTTCACCATGTTGGCCAGGCTGGTCTCGAACTCCTGACCTCAAGTGATCCTCCTGCCTTGGCCTCCCAAAGTGCTGGGATTACAGGTGTGATCCCCATGTGTGGGCAGCTCCATATTATTATAGATTAAGAGACTAGGGCTTTGAGGGATTAATTTGTTCAAATTCCAATAGCTAGTGTTGGCAAATGTGTTCTGAGCCTGGATCATCTTATTTTGAAGTCTGAGATCTTAATCCTGAAAGACATTGCTGTCTCTAATTAATAATTGAGTTATTTTAGACTTGGGGGAACTCTGAGATGCCAAACAATAGGATTTTGAAATCACAAAAGGATCTATTTGAAAGATAGTCCCTGACACTAACAGAAATTGACTTGTCGTATAATTGACCTAAAGTAAGGGGTGACTGGCAAAAGATGTCATGGTCTCATCAAACCCTGTAGCTGAAAGGGCACTTTGAGTTCATGGCACTATATAATAAAATCAGACAAAGGAAGGAAGCATAATAAGTTGTGAACTAGTAACTATGACACTCAGAGACCAATTGAAGAAACAGAGAACATTCTAGAATATCTGGATGAAGATTTAGAATATGTCATTTGATTTGTAAAATATGACTTTTTGACAACATTCAAGAGAATAGTTCCAGCAAAAGATGGAAGAGGGCACCAGTTTGCAGTAGTAAAAGAGTAAATGGGAAGTGAGAAAATGACAGCAGTTAGTATAATCTACCTTTCAAAATGTTTAACAAGATATCCAAGTTAAGCAATTCAGTTAAGCAAAAATCATGTTGAGAGTGATTGGGGCTATGTCAGTCAAGTTAATCTATACACAGGAGGTCGTTTACCATACTCCTTGTTGATTCTTCCCGCCTATGAAATTCTTTTCTTTTGCCTTGTCAAGTGTTTTACTAACTGTACAGCCACTTTTTCTCCTTCCTGAATACAGTAAACTAAAAATTTCTTTCTGACATGTTTTATAGCAACGTAACAAATTTAATGTTCTTAATATACCCTTGTAGAACTTGAAAATTGAAATATAGGTATTTATAAATAACCAGAGTTTATTATGGTTAAGCAAAACTCAGGGAACTGTATCTCACTTATAATTTGAAATTTAAATCATCTGAATCTTCGTTTTCTCCATCTCATTTTGAAGTAATAAAACATGATCTTAGCTTTGGAATTGGTCTTTGACTAGAATAAAAATGTAAGTAAACATTTTGATCCACTAGTAGTGTATATTTCATTCTCACCTCCCTCAAAAGGAACAAACTTTAATAAGTAGAGCTAATGATATCACAGTGCTTGGTGAAAACGCATTCAACAGAAGGTAAGGAGTATAGTATGTCTAGCGGTACCATAGAAAACCAGGGCTTTGAGAGACGATAATTCAAGGCAATGATTACAATTTGAGGCTGCTGCATGAGCCTTCCTGGGGTATGAATTAATCCTTTGAACCTTTCTGTTTCACATTATTTAACAAAGGACCTAAAATTAATGGTAATACCTCTTTGACTCAAAAAGTTAATCCCTGACTATGTGAAACATGTGTCTGGCTCTCCTTATAAAGTTAGATTCAACATTATGAGCTTTTATTTTATAATCCAGCCTACACCATTCCACAGTAAGTTCCTCTCTTCTCTGTATTTATTAATTGTTATAGAGGTAGCTGTTTTTTATATTTACCTGAATTTTAATATTTGAGTAATTTAAATAAGTTAAATTATTTTAGATTTTAGAATATCACATAAGTATGAAAATAATTATGTTAAAGCTATACATCAAATATTTAATAAAGCTGATCCTATGTGTACCCTATGACTCAGCAATCCCACTTTAGAAAACAAGTTAAAGAATATTTATTGCAGTTTTGTTCAATTTAGTTTCAAACTAGAATTAACCTGAATGTGCTTCAAGAATGAAATGGATAAATAAATAGTGCTATATTTCTAAAATAGAATACTGTATCAGAGTGAAATGAATAAAATATTGTCACAGGCAGTCATATGAATGGCTCTGAAAACCATAAATGTGAGCAAAAGAAACCAGACACATATGCTGATGAATCCACCTGTTATGTGTCTTCTGTCTATCCATCCATCTATCATCCATCCATTTATCCATCCATCCATCCATCCATCATCTAGCTGTATATCTAATCAACACAAGCAAAATTGGCCTATAGTGGGATGAAAAGTTAGAGTAGTGATTCTTATGATGAAAAGGGACTGTGACACAGCATGATGGATATTACAGAACTCTAACAATATTCTATTTATCTTTTTTAATGTTCAAATGATATTTTTATTTATATTTTTAATTTTTACAGGTACTTAGTAGGTATATATATTTATGGGGTATGTGAGATATTTTGTTACAGGCATTCAATGTGTAGTAATTACATCAGGGTAAGTAAGGATCCATCGCCTCAAGCATTTATCATTTCTTTGTGTTACAGACATTCCGATTATGCTGTTTTAGTTCTTTTAAAATGTATAAGAGATCAATGTTGAATGTACACAACTTTTTGTGCTATCAAGTACTAGGTCTTATTTATTCCATCTAACTATATACTTTTCTGCCCATTAACAATCTCCACTTCCTCTCATCCCACCACTCACTACCCTTCCCAGCCTCTGGTAACCATCCTTCTACTCTCCATCTCCCTGAGTTTAATTGTTTTAATTTTTGGCTCCCACAAATGAGTGAGAGCATGCAAAATTTGTTTTTGTGTGCCTTATTTATTTCACTTAATATATTCTACAGTTCCATCTATGTTGTTGCAAATGACAGGATCTCATCCCTTTCCTTTTTTATGGCTGAATAGTACTCCATTGTGCATATGTACCACATTTTCTTTATCTCTCTGTTGATGGACACACAAGTTAATTCCAAATTTTGCTTGCTCTGAATAGTGCTGCAATAAACATGGGAGTGTAGATATCTCTTCAATATACTCATTTACTTTCTTCTGGGTATATACTTAAAAGTTAGATTGCTGGATCTTATGGTAGTTCTATTTTTGCTTTTTTGAGGAACCTCCATAGTACTCTCCATAGTAGCTGTACTAATTTACATACCCACCAATAGGGTATGAGGGTTCCCTTTTCCATATCTTTGCCAACATTTGTTATTGCCTGTCTTTTGTATAAAAAACACGTAACTAGGGTGACATTATAACTCATTTTAGTTTTGATTTGCATTCATATGATGTTCAAGGATGTAGAGTGCCTTTTTATATACCTGTATGCCATGTTTATGTCTACTTTTGAGAAATGTCTATTCAGACATTTTACCAATTTTTAAATTGAAACATTATTTTTCTATTGAGTTGTTTGAGCTCCTTATATATTCTGCTTATTAAATTCTTGTCAGATGGATAGTTTGCAAATATTTTCCCTCATTTTGTGCATTGTTTCTTCACTTTGTTGATTGTTTCCTTTGCCATGCAGAAGCTTTTTAATTTGATGTGACCTTATTTATCCTTGTTTGCTTTGGTTGCCTGTGCTTGTGGGGTATTACTCAATAAATCTTTGCCCAGACTAATGACCTGGAGAGTTTCCCCAAAGTTTTCTTTTCATATTTTTATGGTTGGAGGTCTTAATTTAAGTCTTTAATTCATTTTGTTTTGATTTTTGCATATGATGAGCAATAGGGGCCTAGTTTTATTCTTCTGCATATGGATATCCAATTTTCTCAGCACCATTTATTGAAGACTGTCCTTTCCCTAATGTATGTTCTTGGCACCTTTGTCGAAAATGAGTTCATTGTAGATGTAAGGATATTTTTTTCTGGGTGCTCCATTCTATTTCATTGGTCTATGTGTCTGTTTTTATGTCAGTACCATGCTCTTTTGGTTGCTATATCTCAGTAAGATAATTTGAAGCTAGGTAATGTGATTTTTCCAGTTTTGTACTTTTTGCTCAGGATAGCTTTGGCTATTCTAGCTCTGTGATTCCATATACATTTTAGGATTACTGTTTCTATTTCTGTGAAGAAGTTTGTTGGTATTTTGGTAGGGATGCATTCAATGTGTAGATTGCTTTTGGTAGTATGCACATTTTAACAATATTAACTCTTCCAATCCATGAGCATAAAATATCTTTTCACTTTCTGTGTCCTTTTCAATATTTTTCATCAATATTTTATAACTTTTATTGTAGCAATCTTTCACTTATTTGGTTAAATGTATTCCTAGGTATTTTATTTTGTTTACAGCTTTTGTAAATTAGATTACTTTCTTGATTTCTTTTTCATATTGTTCACATTTAAATGCTACCAATTTTTCTATAATGACTTTGTATCCAGCATCTTTAATGAATTTGTTGATCAGTTCTAATAGTTTCTAGTAGATTACATAGATTTTTCCCAAATATAAGATCATATCATCTGAAAACAAGGATAATTTGACTTCCTATCAAGTTTGGAGGCTTTCGATTTCTTTCTCATGTCTAATTGCTCTAATTAGGACTTCCAGTATGATGTCGAATAACATTGCTGAAAGTGAGCCTCCTTGTGCTCTAGATCTTAGAGGAAAGGCTTTCAGTTTTTCCCCATTCATGATACCAGCCGTGGGTCTGTCATATACAGCTTTTATTGTGTAGAGGTATGTTCATTCCATACCCAGTTTTTTGAGGGATTTGTTTTTAATCATGAAGAGAGGTTGAATTTTATGAAATGTCTTGTCAGTATCAATTGAAATGATCATATGATTGTGTTTTTCATTCTGTTGATATGATGTAGCACATTGACTGACTTGCATATGTTAAGCCATCTTTGCGTGATTGGAATAAATCTCACTTGGTCATGATGAATGATCTTTTTAATGTGTTGTTGAATTTGTTTTTAAAAAATATTTTATTGAGGATTTTTGCATCAGTGTTTATCAGAAATATTGGCCTGTGGTTTTCTTTCTTTTCTTTTTTTTCTTTCTTTCTTTCTTTTTCTTTTTTTTTTTTCATGTTTCCTTGCCTGGTTTTGGTATTAGGGTAATACTGGCCTCACTGAATGAGTTTGGAAGTATTTCATTTTTCTCTATTTTTTGGAATAGTTTGAGTAGGATTGGTATTAGTTCTTTAAAAGTTTGGTGTAATTCACCTGTGAAGTTACATGATCCCAAGTTTTTCCTTGGTGGGAGACTTTTTATTACAGCCTTGATCTCATTATTTGTTATTTATCTTCTCAGGTTTTGAATATCTTCATGGTTCAATCTTGGTAGGTTGTATGTATGCAGAATTTGGCCATTTCTTCTAGGTTTTCAAATTAACTGGCATATAGTTGCTCATAGTAGTCTGTAATGATTCTTTGAATTTCTGTGGCATTAGTTGTAATATCTCCTTTTTCCTCTCTGATTTTATTTACTTGAGTCTTCTCCTTTTTTTGTTAGTCTGGCTAAGCTTTTGTTTATTTTGCTTGTCTTTTCAAGAAGAAACTTCATTTCATTGATATTTTGTATTTTTTGTTCGAATTTATTTCTGCTCTGATTTATATTTTCTCTACTAATTTTGGGAATAGTTTGCTTTTGCTTTTTTAGTTATTTAAGATGCATCATTAGGTTGTTTATTTGAAGTTTATCTTCTTTTTTGACATAAGCACTTATAGCTAAAACATAAACTTTCCTCTTAGTACTACTTTAGCTGTATCTCATAGGTATTGGTGTGTTGTGTTTTCATTTTCATTTAAGACACTTTAAAAATTTTTCTTCTTAATTTCTTCTTTGGCTCACTGGTCTTTTAGAAGCATATTGTTCAATTACCATGCATTTGTATAGTTTCTGAAGTTCCTCTTGTTACTGATTTGTAGTTTTATTCCCTTGTGGTTAGATACTTGATGTGATTTCAGTTTTTTCGAATGTTTTAATGCTCGTTTTGTGGCCAAATATGTTATATCCTTAAGAATTTTACATGTGCTGAGGACAATGTGTATTCTGCAGCCATTGAATGACATGTTATATAGACATCTATTAGGTCCATTTGGTCAATACTGCAGAATAAGTCTTAGGTTTCTTTGTTGATTATCTGTCTAGGTGATCTGTTCAATGATGAAAATGGGGTGTTGAATTCTCCAGCTATTATTGTGTTGAGGTCTCTCTCTTTGGCTCTAATAATATTTGCTTTATATTGGCCAGGCGCGGTGCTCACGCCTGTAATCCCAGCACTTTTGGAGGCCGAGGCGGGTGGATCACGAGGTCAAGAGAATGGCGTGAACCTGGGAGGCAGAGCTTACAGTGAGCCGACACAGCGCCACTGCACTCCAGCCTGGGTGACAGAGCGAGACTCTGTCTCAAAAAAAAAAAAAAAGAACAAAAAACAAATATTTGCTTTATGTTTATAATTACTATATCCTCTTGATGAATTGACCCCTTTATCAATATTTAATGACATTTTTGTCTCCTTTTTTGTTTGTTGTCTTGAAATTTATTTTATTTGCTATAAGTATAGCTGCTCCTGCTTTGTGGCTTCTATTTGCATGAAGTATCTTTTTCTATTCTTTCATTTTTAGTCTTTGTGTGTCTTTATAGGTGAAGTATATTTCTTGTAGGCAGCAGATTGTTGGGATTGCATTTCATCCATTTACATCCTCTATGTCTTTTGATTGGGTAGTTTCATCCATTTACATTTGAGGTTATTATCGATAAGCAAGGACTTACTCCTGCCATTTTTTTTTTTTTCTGGTGGTTTTGTGGTTTCTTTTCCTTCCTTTCTTCCTTCCTTCTTATAAAAGTTATTTTTTATGGTGCTATATTTTAATTTCTTGATTTTTATTTTTTGTGTATCTGTTGTAGTTTTTAAAATTTGAGAGGACTATGAAGCTTGCAAATTACTTCTTATAACCCATCATTTTAAACTGATGGCGACACTGATTGTAAAAACAAACAATAAAACATGCAAAGTGAAAACTAATAAAAACTCTACACTTTAACTTCATGTTTCCACTTTTTGACTTTTGTTTCTTTTTGTCTTATTATACTGTTTATATCTTGAAAAGTTGTCACAGTTATTATTTTTGATCATTTCATCTTTAAATCTTTCTACTCAAGATATGAGAAGTTTAGATACCACAATTACGGTGTTATAATATTCATATTTTTCTTTGTGCTTACTATTCCCAGTGAGATTTTTGCATTTAAAAGATTTCTTATTGCTTATTAACATCTGTTTCTTTCATATTGAATAGCTCTCTTTAGCATTTCCTGCAGAACAGGTCTCCTGTTTATAAAATCCTTCACCTTTTGTTTGTCTGGGAAAGTCTTTATCTGTCCTTCATGTTTGAAGGATATTTTTCTGGAACAATTGATTCTAAGAGAAAATATTTTTTCCTTCAGCATTTAAAATATGTCATGCCACTCTCCTAACCTGTAAGGTTTCTATTGATAAGTCTATTGTCAGATATTTTGGAACTTCTTTGTATGTATTTGTTTCTTTTGTCACTTTTAGGATTCTTTCTTTATCCTTAGCCTTTGGGAGCTTGATTACTAAATGTTTTGAGGTAGTTTTATTTGGGTTAAATCTGCATGGTATTTAATAACCTTCTGGTACTTGGATATTGATATCTTTCTTTAGGTTTGAGAAGTTCTCTGTTATTATCTCTTTGAATAAACTTTCTACTCCAATCTCTCTACTTCCACTGTAAGGCCAATAACTTAGATTTGCCCTTTTGAGGCTACTTCCTACATTCGTAGGCATGTTGAATTCTTTTATATTCTTTTTTTTGTCTCCTCCGACTGTGTATTTTCAGACTGTCTTTAAGCTCACTATTTCTTTCTTCTGTTAAAAAAAAATCTGCTATTGAGAGACTCTGATGCATTCTTCAGTATAGCAATTAAATTTTTCAGCTCCAGAATTTGGTTGATTTTTTAAAAGTATGTAAATCTTTCTGTTAAATTTATCTCATGTAATTAATTCCTAATCTGTGGTATCTTGAATTTTGTTTAACTTTCTTAAAACAGCTATTTTAACTTATCTGCCTGAAAGGTCACATATTTCTGACACTCCAGGATTAGTCACTGGTGCCTTACTTGGTTTGTTTTGTGAGGTCATGATTTTCTGGATGATCTTGATGCTTGTGGGTGTTCATCAATGTGTGGGCATTGACGACTTATGTATTTGTTGTCATCATCACAGTCTGGGCTTGTTTGTACACGTCTTTCTTTAGAAGACTTTCCAAATATTCAAAGGGAATTGTGTGTTGTGATCTAAGTTTGGTCTCTGCAGCCACATCTGCATTAGAGAGTGCCCCAAGCCCAGTAACACTGTGACTCTTATTGACTTGTAGAGATACTTCCCTGGTCATCTTGGCTACTATCCTGGAGAATTACCCAGATTATCATTCAGAGTCTCTTGTTCTCTTCCCTTACCTTCCCCTAAACTAACTGAGTCTCTTTCTGCATGCTATCCTGCCTGGAGTTTGGGGAGGAGTGAAACAGGAGTCCCTGTGTCCACCACACTGGGACCATGCTGGGCCAGACTTGACGTCAGCACAGTACTGAGTCTCACCCAAAGCCTGTGTTGACTATTGCTTAGCTACCATTGAGATTTATTCAAGGTCCAAGGGCTCTTTAGATAGCAGATGGTAAAGCCAGCCAGGGTTGTGTCTTTCTCTGCAGGGCAACAGGTTCCTTTCTGGCCCAGGGTTGGTCTAGAAATGCTGTCTGATAGCTAGGGCCTGAAGTCAGGAACATTAGGAATTTACTTGGTGCTTTAGTTTGCTGCAGCTGAACTTATACCCAAATTGAAAGACTAAGTCCTTTTTACTCTTCTGTTTCCTTTCATCAAGCAGAGTGAGTCTTGCCCCATGTTCACACCCACCCCAGGCCAATGGTGGGTACTGCCTGAATCCTGATAATGCATATTCAAGACCCAAGAAAGAACTGGGTCCTTTCTTTCAAGGCAATGGGCTCCCTCCTGGCTCAAGGTGTGTCTAGAAATGTTGTCCAAGAGCTAAGCCTACAATGGGGGTTTCAGGACTCTGCTTGGTGCTTTATTTTACTGTGGCTAAGCTGTTATCCAAGTTGTATGACAAAGACTTCTTTACTCTCCTCCTTCCTCTGCTCAAGCGGAAGAAAATAGTCTCTCCTGGAAATGTTAGCTGCACTGCCTGGGGTTAGGGAAAGGGTGATGCAAGCACTCTCCTGGCTGCCCTGGCTGGTGTCTCACTAGGTCATGTGCCCTGTGAACAGAGGACAGCACCAAGACTTGCCCAGGAATTGCATTCCTTGTGATCTAGAATGCCTTTTGTGTTTATTTAGGACACCAGAGTGCTTTAGCCTGTGATAATGAGGCTAACTGGAACTCAGGTTCTGACAACTGAGACGGGGAGTCACCCTCTGGCTAGTGCTGGCCTGAATGCTCTCTCTGTGGGTATTGGTCTGAAATGGGGGCCTTAAAACTCTGCCTGGTACCCTACTCTACTGTGGCTGAGCTAGTATCCAAGTTGAAAGGTAATGTCCTCCTTATTCTCCCCTATCTTTTCCTCAAGTGGAAGGAAAGAGTCTCTTCCTAAACTGTGAGCTGCACTATCTAGGGTTGGGGAAGGGGTAACATAAGCACTCCCTTGGCTGCCCCAGTTGGTGTCTCACTGGGTTGTGTGAACCCCAAGTCCACTGACTGCAAGCCCAGCATGGCACCAGGACTTGCCTAGGAATTGCATTCCTTGTGGCTTAGACTTTCTTTCAAATTTATGTAGGACCCCAGCGCACTTTAGCCCATGTTGACGGGGCTAGCCATAACTTATGTTCTGACTTCTGGGATGGACAATTCCTCTCTGGCTAGGGCTAGTCTAAATGCTCCCACCATGAGTGCAGGCCAAATTATGCCTTGTGTTGCTTGTGCTGTAATAGAGCAGCACTGAGTTCCAATGCAATGTCCCACGGTCCCTGCAGTCTCCCTTCCCCAAGCACACAGATTATTTCTTCGTGCCATGCAGACACTTCTGCGGAATGGGGAAGGGGTGGTCTCCACAATTCAAGACTATCTTTCTTCAGTGGCTCTTTCCTTGATATCATATTAAAACCAGGTACTGTGATTGCTCACCTGGTTTTCAATTCTTATGAAAGTATTTTTTGTGAGGATAGTTGCTCAATTTGCTATTCCTGTAGGGGTTAAAAATCACTAAAGGATTCTATTTAGCCATCTTGTTTTGCCTACTCCCTTAAAGTTCTATTGATCAGGTTGCTGGCTATAAGGATGTGTTTACTTCATGAAAACTCATTGATCTTATGATTTGTTCCCTTATTGTGTATAATTTATGTTGTAATAAAATATGCACTTTAAAAAATTTATGTGCTAAGAGCAACATCCTAAGAGACCCTTTATATACCAGTTTATTCTCTATTATGAACCAGACCAATAGAATGCTTTAATATTTCAACCTGTAATCTTTCTGAATTGACAACTAATTGAAATGGAAACTGCAACAAATTAACATTGAGCAGATGACATTTAATTCAAACAGTATCAAATAGGAAATTACCCTTTCTTTAAGGTACTATTACAAAGAGGTATGCTACCTAATCATAGATACTAAATCACTAACTTTTATTCATTCTGTTTTCAAGAAGCATAGTATTATGGATAGAATTTATGCGTCTAAAATTGAGATACCATGTAAAAGACACTTAGAGATATGTTAAAGCACTTATTCCGAAGACTAAGCTAATTTGAATTTGACCTTTTCAGCAATCAAAATTCTGCTAATACAGCATATTTTCCTGTTCATAAAAAGATATGTGACAATAGAAAAATTTAGTTCAATATATATCAAAACATGGAGAGGGAAGACTAACACAGTTGTAGCTACTGTCCTTGATAAGCCCATGATAATAAAAACCCCATTAATATTTCCCTCTTGCTGTTGACCAACACTCTTGAGGGAATGTGTTTTGTAATTAATTATCGGAAGCACAATTTTGAAATTACATAAAAGAAGAACAATTAAGTTCACTTTTTCTTGATGACCTTGTACAAAATAAACTTGCCCATTACTCCAGAGAACTCAAAAAGGAGCTGAGTTTCTTCTCTCCATTACTGTAACAGTAGGTAGTATACAGTTGGGCAATGGTTATGGAAAATTATTATTCTCTGGAAATTATTAGAATTGAATGAAATGTTTTTATTGCTGATTCATATACTCTGATTTGAGCACCAATCATCTGCTTCTGCACAGGATTGTACTTTGGTTACATCTAGAGTTACTTTGCCCATTTCTTAGGGGAAGATATTTTTTCAAAAACATATATGAGTGCATTGCGTGTCTACTCTGCACCAGAAAATTTGTTAAATTCTAGCAAGATACTGGAATGAATGCATTATCTGTGTTTTCAATAAATTTATACTAAAGACAAGGCATAAATGCAAGGAAGAAATTAAGAAATTGATACAGGTTCTATGTAAAGAATAAAATACAATGGGGGCTCATGTCTGGTAAAAATTAGTTTTGGCAAAAGTGACCAGAGAAGGTTAATAAGTTGAGCCTTTCATGTTGGCTAAAATATAAACATGTGGCAATAGGAGGATAGCATTCCTGGAAGAAGAGTTAGAAAAAGGTGCAGTGGAGAAAAAAAATGGGTATTAATAGTAATAATGAGTCATAAACCTTGACAGGAACATAAGCTATGTATGGGAGCACCCTGAGGAACAGACCAAAAAGTGTACCAAAGCCAGATCCTGGAGAAATTAAACATTTGTATGTTGTTCATTAGATAAGTGACCTAAATGGTATTCATTTTATGGTAATTATATATAAATTAAACTAGAGAGTAAAAAAGAAGATCCTAAAAACGCCAAAGGAGTAATCGAATTTGGTCTGTTCATCTATGCAGGAGAAAAGTAAGGATAAATACTGGTATTAAAAAGTCTGCAAAAATCATTTTCTTTTAAAAATTATTTGTTCTTTCTCTCAGGGAGAAATGCTGTAGATTTCTTTCCAATGTGCCTAAACATTTTTCCCCTTAGCTTCAAATACTGCATTCCTAAGTACATCCACAAGTTCAGGTAGAGCAAATCTTAGATGTGTATAAAAAGTTGAATGATTTTAATTTTCAAATAATACCTTCTTTTATGGCACAATGGCTGTGACAAGATTAGCCAGAATCACAGCACTCATTTTATGAAGAAAAATATGAAGTCAGTGACAGTCATTTTATTTATGCATCTGTCTGCACATTCACGTCTAAATCCTTCTGGCATTTGAATATACAGCTTCCAAATTCAGGATCTTGTCGGAAGGCATGAGTCATTCAGAATCCAGCAGAAATGACAAGTGCTGGAAAATCTTTTTGTGGGTCCTTAATTTCAGTCTTTTATAGAGTTAGCCTTTTTATAAGCTGATGTCACTGTGGAACCAAGCAAACACCAGTAAACAGGCAAACAGCTTCTTGGCTCTCTAACATGCAAAGGCTGGTCTGGTCTAAGATTAGACATATGGAGGCCGGCTCCAAATTAAATCAGAATAGAATGATGGAATCATTTAGTTTGTGATGTAAGGAGCCCTTAGAGATGGCCTACTTGAGCATTGACACTGTGCAGACATGTTGTGGAGTACTATGGACAAACTTATGGAGTGGTAGGACTGCAATCTTACACACACATATTTTAATCAAAGCAATGTCCTCTGATCTGATCTAATTTAAATACATTTCTAGATTTTCATCTGATGAATAATTCAGAAATCTGCAAACCAAGTCCAGCAGCTTATGGAATCCAGGTTCTAGATTCATCTTATAGATTATGCAACAGTTAGAAAAAGAATAAATGGCATGTGTAGGATCACAGCTTATTTCCCCTCAGCCTTCTCTTAGAGAAGAAAAAATGGTTAACAATGTAGTCTATAGTATTTATGATAGCGTAAGTTAACTTTAAATGTCAGTTCTTTCTCTTGTTAAGTTCTTTATCAGTTTGGTGTTCATGTAATTTCATGCTTTCTATTTATTAATAATAATTTAGTGCATATGTTTCTCTTTTATTTAAGGAATACTCATAATTCTCTCCCTTTACTACAGAAATGGATTTGATCACTGATTTCTGTTGTTTCTATCACTCTGTGTTATCTTTATGCAAGTTATTCTATCCACCCTTTATCATTTTTAGAAAGTGACTCAAGTTACTCTAGAGAACTATATTTGGAACAACCCACAAGTTATGTATGAACTTAGATACCAATTTAATATCCATATTATAATTAACATATTTGCCAAAACTAATTGAAATGTACATTTTGACAAAAACGTGTATATTCCTATTGGCAACTAGACAGAATATTTGACTGTTCCAGAAAATCTGGGAGAAAATTTTAATATATTTATGTGGATTTAACAGTGACTTGGCTTAGACAGGTCTTAAGTCAACAGTGACTTAGCTAATGACTTAGACTGACAAGTATTGATCAGTTATAAGTATCCATTATTGAATTATGGACTCTAAGGGATACAAAATAAGTAGCAGAAAGAATCTTCTCAATTTTACAAAATAATGAGCAAAATAAAGCATATTTAAAGATAGCAATTAGAGAATGATACACAAATGTAATTATGGTTTACCATATATGTGAACAGATCGATTTCAGAAAGTGAAAGAGGGTATGGGACAAAGAGTCCATTAAACATATGGCTGAAGCTATAAACTTGATTTGGACTTTGAAGGAAAAATGTAGTTTGGATATAGTACCTAACACAGAAGTCTTACACATAGATGATACAAAATATTTCTTGAAGTAAACATTCTTTCAGAGAAGCAGGAAAAGCATGGAGTGACCATGAAGTTTCACTGTTCCTATAAAACAGTGGGAACAGAGAGAACACCCCTGTGCCATAGTAACTCTGAACCTTTTCTGTGTACCTTAGACTTACCCATTTATAAAACAGTTAGTCCAGTAAATAGTGAAAGTGAGAGAAAGTTCGTCTTCAAGTCTCAAAGTAAGCTACTAAAACGACGTATTGAAAAGACAGGATCTGGTCGGGCGCGGTGGCTCATGCTTGTAATCCCCGCACTTTGAAAGGACGAGGCAGGTGGATCACCTGAGGTTGGGAGTTAGAGACAAGCCTGGCCAACATGGTGAAAACCTGTCTTACTAAAAATACACAAATTAGCCAGATGTGGTGGCTTCTGCCTGTAATCCCAGCTACTTGGGAAGCTGAAGCATGAAAATCGCTTGAATCCTGGAGACGGAGGTTGCAGTGAGCCAAAATCACACCACTGCACTCCAGCCTCAGACTACTGACTGCATTCCAGCAGCAGACTGAGACCCTGTCTCAAAAAAAAAAAAAAAGAAAAAAAAAAAGACGCAATTTTAAAAAGTTAGTCCTTATATAAGACTTAGTGCATCCAAAACTGTGGAAGTCATGTAGAATAATATGGTCTTATATTAAAATCTATTATGGCTGCACACAGATATTGACAGGAAAAACTGACCATTTGAAGTTGATACTTATATAGTGAAAAGTTAACTCTTAGAAAGAAAAATATGAAAAATTAACAATCAGAAAGAATATGTACATATTATCAATTTTATTAGTGATAAAATAATTTTGTAAATAGAAATTATAAGAACACCATTTATGCACAAATAAAAAGAAAGTATTTATAAAACAAATTATCCCTACCACAAATGAGACTATCTTAGAAATATTATACACAGTATAGCTAAAAGACTAATTCCTATTCTATCTAAAAAAATAAAATAAAATGGATGCATTTTTAAAAGCAAGTTTGCTCTGACCTACCTAAAAGTTAGGCTTTGGGTGAATAAGAAGATATAACACATTTTTTATTTTGTATAGAAAAAGTCTTTGCTTGTTTGATATAGTAAGATTTATATGATAGTATTTTATAAGAACTAGCCCCATATTAGCAGAAAAAAAGGTGAAAACAGAAAGAAATAAAGCAATTTCTGTCATGTGGCCAAATGCATGTAGCCAAAACTAAACACTTAAGTATGAATACTTTCAGATTTTATTTTTCCCTGTATTTGCATTGCTTTTAAGTGTTACTTTTTTTTTTCCAATCTTCTTTTGTATATAAAAGGGCAAACAACTTTGTTCGTGTCTGAGGAATAGTTCCTGGTAAACCCTCTTTCAGCCACCTGGTTTTGAAATAAATGACTTTCACTCCCTCTGCAATAGTAATCTGTTCTTGATTTTAAAAAGATGTTTAGAAAAAGAAAACAAAATACTTGTTCACCTACATGAGCCTGGAGTAATATGATATAGCAGTTGTGTTGCATTTTTGGGGAACTGAGAAAATCATTTTTCTTCTGCTCACTTTGAAAATAATAAGAGCCCTTTGCAATGTAATCTCCCTGAGGAAACAACACAGGGACCTCCACAGGCAAACCACTTTTCTAGCCCCTGCCTTTCTAATCTAAATCTTTCCATCAATATCTGATATATTCTGTCAACCTTGATGACTGTCTTGGAATGTAATTCCAAATTTACTCTCAGCATTTTATTTGCAAGAGCACAAATATCAGAGTCCTTTGATTTTTTTAGAGATTGGCTTAATCTTTAACATTAGACTTGGAATGTTGCTATGTGGGGCTCTACATTTGAAAGCAAAACACTTGGCAGGGAATTAACTTTAGCCCTTAGTGGTTGGAATTGACCCCCTCAGTTTCCAAATCTTTTTCTTTTGTTTCTGACATAGAAACTCATTTAAATGAAAGAGAATATATTTTCTTTTGTACAAATTTTGATGGATCATATTCTTTCTCACCGGTTGATTGCAAATGGGAAAGTACATCAGTAAAATCATTACATTTTAGTCACTTATCTTGAATGAGTAGAAACTAAGGGAGCTCTAAACAAACAAACCATGCAGAAAACCAAAACAAAGTAAAAACAGTCTAAACAAGTGGTTTTCACACATTCAAATTATAATTGTAAATCAGATGTCTTTTGGCACAAATTATTAGATTAAAGAAATTTGGGAGATATTAATGTGAGACATAAAATTTACTGTAAGCTCTTCTTGTGTCTTGGACTTTGTCTGCAGTGGCAAAAGTTTGGAGAAGCAAGTGAGTATTCATTTTTTCTACTGAGTAAATCATTGTGGAAACTAGTGAGCCTGAATATTCAGATTCCTTTCCCTCGAATTCTTGTCTCACTTTCATATTTTATTGTCAGAAATATTATATTAACTGACTTCTTTTTCTCCTCAAACATAACTTTGACATGTAAGGATCCTTACTATCCAAAGTAACAAAAATTAATGACACTGTGTTAGAGTTCAAAAGAAACTTGTCAATTAACCAAACCCCTCTTTTAGAGGTAGGAAAATTGTGAATGAAGGAAGTCATCACTTCTAGCTGGTAGTAAGGCCAGATATAGACCAGAAGTCTCCTTGATCTCCTACCTGAAAACAGGACTTATACCACATTTGCTTGTGTGGGTTGGGAAAGTCATTTGATTATGTTTCATTTTACTGTGTTTCTCAGATACTGCATTTTTTTTCTTTTTTTTTTACAAATTGACAAATTGAAGGTTTGTGGTAATGCTGCATCAAACAAGTCTACATGTGTCATTCTCCCGACAGCCTGTGCTCACTTCTTGTCTCTGTGTTACACTTTGGTAATTCTTACAATATTTCAAACCCTTTCATTATTATTCTATTTGTTATGCTGATCCATGATCAGTGATCTTTGATGTTTATATTGTAATTGTTTGGAGGCACCAAGAACCATGTTCATATAGAACTGTGAACTTAACCAATAAATGTTGTAAGTGTTCTGACTGCTTCACTGAGCAGCAGTTCCCCTATCTCTCTCCTTCTCCTTGGCCCTCCCTATTCCCTGAGACACAATAATATTGAAATTAGGTCAATTTTTAATCCTGCAATGACCTCTAAGTGTTTAAGAAATAGGAAAGTCATAGTTCTCTCACTTTAAAGCAAAAGCTAGAAATTATTAAGCTTAGTGAGGAAGGCATGTCAAAAGCTGAGATATGCTGAAAGCGTGGCCACTTGAATCAAACAGTTAGCAAAGTTCTGAATGCAAAGGAAAAGTTTTTAAAGAAAATTAACAGTGCTACTCCAGTGAACACACGAATGATGAAAAAGCAAAACAGCCTTATTGCTAATATGGAGAAAGTTTGAGTGGACTAAAGAGAAGATCAAACCAGTCACAACATTCCCTTAAGCAAAAGCCTAATCCAGAGCAAGGCCTTAACTCTCTTTAATTCTGTGAAAGCTGGGGGAGGTGAGGAAGCTGTAGAAGAAAAGATTGAAGCTAGGAGAGGGTAGTTCATGGGGTTTAAGGAAAGAAGCCATCTCTATAACATTAAAGTTACAAGGTGATGATGTAGAAACTGCAGCAAGTGATCCAGAATATCTAGCTAAGATCACTGATGAAGGTGGCTATACCAGGCAACTGGCTTTCAATGGCAGATGAAAGAGGCTTCTATTGGAAGAAGATACCATGTACAACTTTCATAGCTAAAGAGAAGAATTCCTAACAGGGGATAATGTGGCTGGTGACTTTAAGTTGAAGTCAGCATTCATTTACCATTCAGAAAATCCCAGACTCTTGATAGTTATGCTAAATCTATTCTGTCTGTGCTCTATAAATGCAACAACAAAGCATGGAAGACAGCACAACATTTTACATCATGGCTTACTGAATACTTTAAGCCCACTGTTGAGCCCTATTACTCAGGAAAAAAAAGATTAATTTCAAAGTGTTTCTGCCCATTGACAATGCACCTATTCACCCAAGAGCTCTGATGAAGATGTATAAGGAGACTGTTGACCTAAAGGAAGAAGCCAAGGCACAAAATATAATTTTAGGTAGTTTACTTGAACCAAGATGAGGCAGCTGCTCGGAAGCCTCGACCCAAGTAACCTTGTGGTATGAGCCCCATTTGGCCTTTGTTACAAGCAGGTTTTTAGAGGCAAAAAAGACAAGGAGTGGGCTGATAGAAAGTTATTTTTTAGGAATCCTCATCGGTTTACAGAAATGACAATGATTAGTGATTATCTATACATTGTGAACTAGAGTGTATGGGCCACAGTGTCCAGCATGTGGCGTTCTTAGGTTAATTTACAGCTATTTGTGGTGACAGTCTAGAGTGCATACAGCAAGCAGCTTCAAGCGGGGAAGCAGATTGTGACTGCTGCCTCATTCCCATTTCTCTCTGGGACTGATAATTCCAAATGGTTGGAATTCCTCAGATAAATTTTTTTCTTTCTTAAAATTAATGTTTTTATGCCTGCTAACGCAACATCCACTCTGTAGCCTATGAATCCAGGAGTAATTTCAACTATCAAGCCCTACTATTTAATGAAATACATTTCATAAATTTATAATGCCATAGATAGTGATTTCTTTGATGGATCCGGGAAAGGTAAATTGAACACCTTCTCCAAAGAATTAATTATTCTAGATGCCATTAAGAACATTCATGTTTCATAGAAAGAGGTTGAAATATCAATATTAACAGAAGTTTAAATAAGTTGTTTCCAGCCCTCATAAACGACTTTGAGGGGTTCAAAACTTCAGTGGAGGAAATCACTGCAGATATGGTTTTAATAGCAAGAAAACAGCCAGGCGCGGTGACGAAACCCTATCTTTACTAAAAATACAAAAATTAGCCGGGCATAGTGGCGCACACCTGTAATCCCAGCTACTCAGTAGGCTAAGGCAGGATAATCACTTGAACCTGGGAAGCAGAGGCTGCAGTGAGCCGACATCGTGCCATTTCACTCCAGCCTGGGCAACAAGAGCAAAACTCCGTCTTAAAAAAAAAAAAAACAAAAAAAAACAAGAAAACTAGAATTAAAATAGGGGCCTGAAGATATGACTGAATTATTGTGATTTCTTAATAAAATTTTAACAGACAAGGAGTTGCTTCTTATGAATGAGCAAAGAAAGTGGTTTCTTGACATGCCTGAAATGAATCTACTTCTGGTGAAGATGCTATGAACATTGTTCAGATGACAACAAATAATTTAGAATATTACATAAACTTAGTTGATAACGCAGCTGCAGGTTTTGAGAGGATTCACTCCAAATTCGAAAGAAGTTCTACTGTGGGCAAACTGCTATCAAACAGCACTGCATGCTCGAGAGGAACTTTTCATGAAAGGAAGAGTAAATCAAAATTGTCAACTGTATTATTATCTAATTTTAAGAAATTGCCACAGATACCCCAACCTTTGGCAATCACCACCCTGATCAGTCAGCAGAAATCAACATCAAGGCAAGAAGACCCTCCCTCAGCAAAAAGATTTTTATTCGCTGAAGGCTCAGATGATTGTTAGCATTTTTTAGCAATAAAATATTTTAAAATTATGCCAGGTACCTTGCTTTATGGAAGTAATGCTATTGCACACATAATAGACTATAGGATACTGTAAATAGAACTTTTATGTGCACAGGAAACCAACAAATACATGTGACTTGCTTCATTGCAATGTTTGCTTTATTTTCAGTGATCTGCAACTGAACCTATGATATCTCCAAGTTCTGCCTGTGTTGCATTTTCTTCATACGAATGAATTTTTAAAGTTATACATTCGATTTAGGAAATAAAAATGTTTGCTAAACAGAGAATCTAAAAAAAATACCCAAACTAAATAGAAACAAGTCTTCAAGAACAACATAAAATAAAAACTAGCTATGTAAAGTATTCATATAAAAGACAAAATTATCACATATATTTAAGAAAAGTAAAATTTGAAATTATAAAATAAATATTTGTCAATATATTTAATTTCCAGTATTCATTATGAATCTATGAAATATGCAAACAAGAACAAGTGATTAATTTCAATATGATTGTTGATTAGCTCAGCAGCAACTGATAAGTGGCCATAAGGTACGAGAAATTATCTTTAATAACACAAAATTGCCATCTGAATGCTTTTAAGGCCTCATAAACCCTGATAGAGTGTAAGAAATAGCCCACAAATTATTGAGTTTGCTATCAACTAAATTCTGAATAACTCATCAACTTTTAAGGTTATGACTAGAGGGTATCGATTAACTGTCTTACCCACTGAAGCAGTTGTTATAACTTTAGCAATATTTTAATCTCTCTGTAATGAATCATGAAATCTATATTTTAAAAAAGTATTTGAATGACATTCAGTGGTATTTGCATCATGAAATTAAACATTCATTACCACCACCATAAAGCAAAAATAAAATTTACCACCAGGACAAACAGCCTGTATGAAAAAGGAGAAAATTAATTGCCTGAGGACATTATGTAGAAAGCAGAAATGTCAAAGTGTGATAGGTGGCAGAGAGAGAAATGTAAACTGGATGTTTTAGCAGTTCATCCCGTAAGAATAGCTTACATGTTAAATTATACTTTGCTTACAGAAAGGTATAATTTATAAAAACTATGAATATAATTTTCATTTTTTGAATGAAATAAGAAATAATTATAAACTCTAAAAAAATTGATCCTGTTATGTATGAGATAATATCTGTCTAGAACTTTTCTAAAAATGGGAGCTTAAGGATTCTTATTAGGAGGATGAAAAATAAATTAGACTCCTCATTAACTGTTAACAGTTGGTTGAGATATAATACACTACACATATTTAAAGTGTACAGTTTAACCAGTTGTGACAAATGTATGCATCCATGCATCACTAAAATCAACATAGTTTAATGTATCTATCACCCTTGAGAGTTATCTAATGCCTTTTTAAAATTCCTTCCTTCTCTCTTTTCACCCCCTTTACCCCTGTACCGCTTCTTTCCCTTCCACCCCTCCCTGAGCTCAAAGTACCACTGAAAACAAGCTAATTACCCATCCACAGGGGAATGGATAAAAATGGTGGTATATCCATACAATAGAATGCCATCCAATAATGGAAATGAAGAACTGATATGCACAGAATGGATTAAACTAAAAAAAAGCTAAGTGAAGTCAGACAAATATAGTGCATGTTCTATGATTCCGTTTATATAAAATCTTATGAAATGCAAAGTAACCTATAGCGACTTACTGTTTTTGAAACTACCAGATGTATATTACCATTACCATTTATACTGAAACTATTCCAGAAAATTGGGAAGGAAGGACTCCTACCCAATTCATTCTATGAGGCCATCATCATTCTGACACCATACCTAGCAGGGACACAACAAAAAAAGAAAACTTCAAGCCAGTGTCCATGATGAACATCAATGCAAACATCCTCAACAAAATACTAGAAAACCAAATCCAGCAGCACATCAAAAAGCCTATCCACCATGATCAAATAGTATTTATCCCAGGATGCAAGGTTAGTTAAACATTCATAAAAAAATAAACATGATTAATCACATAAACAGAACTACAAACTAACCACATGATTATCTCAATAGATGCAGAAATGGCCTTCAAAAAAATTCAACATCCTTTCATGTTAAAAACTCAATAAACTAGGTATTGAAGGAACATGCCTTAAAATAATAAGAGCCATACATGGCAAACCCACAGCCAATATCATACTGAATGTGCAAAAGCTGGGAACATTCACCTTGAAACCTGGCACAAGACAGGGATGCCCTCTTTCACCACTCCTATTCAGCATAGTATTGGAAGTCCTGGACAGGGAAATCAGGCAAGAGAAAGAAATAAAGGGCTTCTAAACAGGAAGAGAGGAAGTCAAACCATCTTTGTTTGCAAATGACATGATCCTATATCTAGAAAACCCTATCATCTCAGCCCAAAACCTTCTTTTTTTTTATAGTCTACTTTCTATCTTTATTTTTTTATTAGTATTATTATACTTTCAGTTTTAGGGTACATGTGCACAATGGGCAGGTTAGTTACATATGTATACATGTGCCATGCTGGTGTGCTGCACCCATTAACTCGTCATTTAGCATTAGGTATATCTCCTAATGCTATCCCTCCCCCATCCCCCCACCCCACAACAGTCCCCAGAGTGTGATGTTCCCCTTCCTGTGTCCATTTGTTCTCATTGTTCAATTCTCACCTATGAGTGAGAACATGCGGTGTTTGGTTTTTTGTCCTTGCGATAGTTTACTGAGAATGATGATTTCCAATTTCATCCGTGTCCCTACAAAGGACAGGAACTCATCATTTTTTATGGCTGCATAGTATTCCATGGTGTATATGTGCCACATTTTCTTAATCCAGTCTATCACTGTTGGACATTTGGGTTGGTTCCAAGTCTTTGCTATTGTGAATAGTGCCGCAATAAACATACATGTGCATGTGTCTTTATAGCAGCATGATTTATAGTCCTTTGGGTGTATGCCCACTAATGGAATGGCTGGGTCAAATGGTATTTCTAGTTCTAGATCCCTGAGGAATCGCCACACTGACCTCCACAATGGTTGAACTAGTTTACAGTCCCACCAACAGTGTAAAAGTGTTCCTATTTCTCCACATCCTCTCCAGCACCTGTTGTTTCCTGACTTTTTAATGATTGCCATTCTAACTAGTGTGAGATGGTATCTCATTGTGGTTTTGATTTGCATTTCTCTGATGGCCAGTGATGGTGAACATTTGTTCATGTGTTTTTTGGCTGCATAAATGTCTTCTTTTGAGAAGTGTCTGTTCATGTCCTTCGCCCACTTTTTGATGGGGTTGTTTGTTTTTTTCTTGTAAATTTGTTTGAGTTCATTGTAGATTCTGGATATTAGCCCTTTGTCAGATAAGTAGGTTGTGAAAATTTTCTCCCATTTTGTAGGTTGCCTGTTCACTCTGATGGTAGTTTCTTTTGCTGTGCAGAAGCTCTTTAGTTTAATTAGATTCCATTTGTCAACTTTGGCTTTTGTTGCCATTGCTTTTGGTGTTTTAGACATGAAGTCGTTGCCCATGCCTATGTCCTGAATGGTAATGCCTAGGTTTTCTTCTAGGATTTTTATGGTTTTGGATCTAACGTATAAGCCTTTAATCCATCTTGAATTAATTTTTGTATAAGGTGTAAGGAAGGGGTCCAGTTTCAGCTTTCTATATATGGCTAGCTAGTTTTCCCAGCACCATTTATTAAATAGGGAATCCTTTCCCCGTTGCTTGTTTTTGTCAGGTTTGTCAAAGATCAGATACTTGTAGATATGCGGTGTTATTTCTCAGGGCTCCGTTCTGTTCCATTGATATATATCTCTGTTTTGGTACCAGTACCATGCTGTTTTGGTTACTGTAGCCTTGTAGTATAGTTTGAAGTCAGGTAGCGTGATGCCTCCAGCTTTGTTCTTTTGGCTTAGGATTGATTTGGCGATGCAGGCTCTTTTTTGGTTCCATATGAACTTTAAAGTAGTTTTTTCCAATTCTGTGAAGAAAGTCATTGGTAGCTTGATGGGGATGGCATTGAATCTATAAATTACCTTGGGCAGTTTGGCCATTTTCATGATATTGATTCTTCCTACCCATGAGCATGGAATGTTCTTCCATTTGTTTGTATCCTCTTTTATTTCCACCATGATCAAGTGGGCTTCATCCCTGGGATGCAAGGCTGGTTCAATATATGCAAATCAATAAATGTAATCCAGCATATAAACAGAACCAAAGACAAAAACCACATGATTATCTCAATAGCTGCAGAAAAGGCCTTTGACAAAATTCAACAACCTTCATGCTAAAAACTCTCAATAAATTAGTTATTGATGGGATGTATCTCAAAATAATAAGAGCTATCTATGACAAACCCACAGCCAATATCATACTGAATAGGCAAAAACTGGAAGCATTCCCTTTGAAAACGGGCACAAGACAGGGATGCCCTCTCTCACCACTCCTATTCAACATAGTGTTGGAAGTTCTGGCCAGGGCAATTAGGCAGGAGAAGGAAATAAAGGGTATTCAATTAGGAAAAGAGGAAGTCAAATTGTCCCTGTTTGCAGACGACATGATTGTATATCTAGAAAACCCCATTGTCTCAGCCCAAAATCTCCTTAAGCTGATAAGCAACTTTAGCAAAATCTCAGGATACAAAATCAATGTACAAAAATCACAAGCATTCTTATACACCAATAGCAGACAAACAGAGAGCCAAATCATGAGTGAACTCCCATTCACAATTGCTTCAAAGAGAATAAAATATCTAGGAATCCAACTTACAAGGGACGTGAAGGACCTCTTCAAGGAGAACTACAAACCAAAAGCTTCTTAAGCTGATAAGAAACTTCAGCAAATCTTAGGATGCAAAATCAATGTGCAAAAATTTCTAGCACTTCTATACACCTACAGTAGGCAAGCAGAGAGCCAAATCATGAAAGAACTCCCATTCACAATTGCTTAAAAAAAAAAGAAAATACCTAGAAATGTAGTTTACAAGAGAAGTGAAGGACCTCTTGAAAGAGAACTATAAACCACTGCTCAAAGAAATCAGAGAGGACACAGGCAAATGGGAAAATATTCCATGCTCATGAATAAGAAGAATCAACATCATGAAAATGGCCATACTGCCCAAAGTAATTTATAGATTTGAAGCTATTCCCATTAAACTACCATCGACATTCTTCACAGAATTAGAAAAAACTATCTTAGAATTCATATGGAACCAAAAAAAGAGCCTGAATAGCCAATACAATCCTAAGTGTAAAGAACAAAGCTGGAGGCACCACACTACCTGACTTCAAACTATACTTCAAGACTACAGTAACCAAAAGAGCATGATACGAGTACTAAAACAGACCCATAGGCCAATGAAATAGAAGAGAAACTTCGGAAATAAGGCCACACACTTACAACCATCTGATCTTTGACAACACGTAGACCAATGGAACAGAATAGAGAATTCGGAAATAAGACCACACACCTACAACCATCAGATCTTTGACAAACCTGACAGACAAGCAATAGGGAAAGGACTCCTATTTAATAAATGGTGCTGGGAAAGCTGGCTAGCCATATGCAGAAAATTGTACCTGGACCCCCTCCTTACACCTTATACAAAAATTAACTCGAGATAGATTAAAGACTTAAATGTAAAACCCAAAACTATAAAAACCCAGGAGAAAATCTAGGCAATACCATCTGACATAGGCAGAGGCAAAGATTTCATGAGAGAGATGCCAAAAGCAATTGCAACAAAAGCAAAAATTGACAAATGGGATCTAATTAAACTAAAGAGCTTCTGAATAGCAAAAGAAACTATCATCAGAGTGAACAGACAACCTACAGAATGGGAGAACATTTTTGCAATCTATCCATCCAAAAAAGGGTAATATCCAGCATCTACAAGGAACTTAAACAAAATAACAGGAAAAAAAACCCTATTAAAAAATGGGCAAAGGACATGAACAGACACTTCTCAAAATAAGACATATGAACAAACATATGAAAAAAAGCTCAACATCACTGATCATTATAAAAATGCAGATCAAATCTACAATGAGAGAGCATCTCACACCAATCAGAATGGCTATTAGTAAAAAGTCAAAAAACAACAGATGCTGGCAAGTTTGCAGAGAAATAGGAATGCTTTTACACTGTTGGTGGGAGTGTAAATTAGTTCAACCATTATGGGAGACTGTGGTGATTCCTCAAAGAGCTAGTGGCAGAAATACTATTTGACCCAGCAATCTTAATACCTAGGTGATGGGATGATTTGTGCAGCAAACCACTGTGTCACACATTTACCTATGTAACAATCCTGCACATCCTGCCGAGGTAGCCCTGAACTTAAAATAAAAGCTGAAGAAAAAAAAATTATCTTTATATCTTTCACCTACTAACACCTAAAACAAAACAAAACAGAACAGAACAAAAAGGCCTCAGTGCCTGACTGCAGCAGTTTTAAAAGTTTTTCCAGGGACAATATGCATTGCCACAAAAATCTGACAGGAAGAAAGTAAAAAGCAGATGCAAAATATGTGAAAATAAAAGTGACACTACCAGCTCTGCCTTTGTTGATGGCTTCCTTTTGCAAATTGTCTTCCACTAAGTAATGTAGTCTGCATAAAAATCCTTTCATTTTTCTTCCTCTTTTCTTCCATTGGCTGTTTGATTATAATATTTTGTATATACTATAAGAATTTTCATATTATCTACTTTTTTGTAACTGCTACATGAAAATGAAAAGAGAAGCGCTTTTGAAATTTTAATTATGAGAAAACCAGGAATCTTAGATCTTGATTCAATCTATGTCACTCGGTTACTCATTAGAATTTATATTTTTCTCTTAACAGCATGCTTAGATTCTTGATTTTTCCTTTTCTTGTTATAATAGTATATGCACAGGTTAGTGGATTTAGATTTAGTTTCATTATATAGAGTTAAAGATATCTTTAAAGATAGTTGACATTTTTGTACACTTTAGTTTTGAATACTGAAGAAATATCTCATTTCTATGTGAATAAATTATTCTTCAATTGAGTAGCAAATTGGATGCTTAGACATTACTAAAAGTTATTTAAATAATGACACCTTATTAGTATGTTTCCACATACAGATCTGGCCATTAAATATTGATGAGTAGAACACTGACCTTAGAATGTCCAAGTTTTCATGAAAATATTCACTAAATGAACAATAGGATTAGCAAACAAATGGATTATTAAACCTCTGCAAATAGATTATTAAATCTTTGCAAATACATATTTTTATTGCAATACTAGCTTGATCAACTAATGATATGATTTAAGGCATATAGGTTAAAATGGGGATAGTTTATGGAAATGCTACTCACACATATGGAGTCATATGTAATTTTTAAAGCTTTTAATTGTTAAACAGACAAAATAATTGGTGTAAATCTAGACATTCTTTTAGTTAGAAATGTTATAAATTGATACCTTTCATTTTACTATTTATAGTAAATGCATAAAGCCCAAAGTAATTTCCAATCACCTTGCATGTTCATGCTCACTCTGAGTATTTATGTTTACAATAATATTAATAGCATTTGTAAGACTACATGTTTTCTTCTAATGAAAGCATTATAGAATCAATTAGATCACATTGCAATTAGTGAAAAACACTATAAGCTAGTGTGTTTTATACTAAATAAAAAATAATGCAACCTTGAGGTTACCTGTCACTACTCAAGGAATATTTTCACTGTAAATGCAATAAAAGTTAATGCATGTAATTACAGAGTGATTAAACATTATTTATTGTTCATCTTTGAGTAGATTTATCTGTTATAAATTGATAAAATTTTAAATAACTGCTTTTTTATAAAGTAGTAAGAATACAACAGAAAATATATAAAGCTTTCTATCAATAACAAAAACAAGTACAAAAAAAAAAAAACCTAGTCCATGTGTACTCCAGCCAAAGGCAGAAATCCAAAAGACATAGTAGCAAAAGGTCATGTCAGGATGCTAGCTCACCATCTGTAGCAGAAAGCAGAGCCTCTTTTCAGTAAGGAAAATGTATGTTTAATGCAAAGAACATTATTTCTAACAAGTAACTTATCGGGAATATGGAGCCATAAGGAGTTTAGAAGTAAAAAAGTCAGCAATAAAGGGCACTGGTGTCCCCAGAAGGCCATGATTAAGTGTCTGGCTGAGGCTTCTGCTTGCACAGGATTTTTTCTTCCCTCTCTTAGTTTGCAGCACAAAGACTGGCCCCATTGGAAGAAAAACTTGTTATCCATATAGTGTATCACTCAGTTGGGTACAGATAACTACATCTCTTCCCTGTGGGAAGAAATCCTTTTTATTAGGCTTTGTGGACCCATTCTTTACTTACATTGTTTGGGTGCCAGTTATGGGAGGCCAGGCTTTCCCTTTCCCACTGGAGTCAGCATTCTTCAGGGCAATCCTCAAAACTCCTGCAAGACTCCATTCCCAAACCAGACTCTTCTACTCTAACCTGCCATTTTTTTTTAAATTATCACAGTACAGCACATTCAAATCTAATGTCATGTTTTTATATTGCTGTTAAAATCTGAAAAAGACAAAATAACCCAAAACAAAACTTAGAAAATATAAACAAATTAACAGCATAATAGAAATATAAGGCTTTTACTATACTAAGTATTTACTTGAATTGTTTCTATAATCAATATATTGGCCTGATGTGTTAGTTACACTTACACATTTATTTAACAGATGACAAAACAGATCAAATTGCTGAGTGTCCCACACCCATGAGAAACCGAAACTCTGATTTAAACTCAGGCTGACTCCAGAACAATACTCCTAACCACAAGGATGTACTGCCTTTTCATTTTTAATAACTAGTTTCAAAACTCAGATCTTCCTAGATATTATTCTTACTGGCATCTTTCTATTTTTGTCACTTCCTCAGAATTTATGATATTTTAGATACTTATACACACATACATATACATATAAACATCCATATATGTGTGTGTATATATATAATGTATGTATACATTATATATGTAGTATATTATATATGTATAATATATAGGTATATGTGTATATTATAAAATATGTGTGTATATGTTATATATACACATATATAGATATAAATACATCTATAATATACATATATATATTTAAAAATGTATTTGTTCACCTTTGTGTGGTGCTCAGAACTGTGCCTTGTGCTTTTCATGTTTGAACTTATTTAATCATTAGAACCATTCTGTGAGAGTGATATTGTTATCTTCATTTTATAGAGGTTAAGTGATGCACTGAAGATCATTGAGTTTGCATATGGTTGAGCTTGGATTAAAAGACTTTTGTCCCAATCTCTGTACAACCCAAATGCTCTTTACTCTTAATTAGATGTAACATGCTTCCTTCGTTTCTCAAGTTTTATCTCTATTAGTTAACTATACATTCTTTTAGTACAGGGACAATACCTTCCAAGTCATATACAATTCCTATAGCCCCTAACACAGTAAGAGTTTAGTACATAGTTGGTGAATTTATTTCCAACCTTAGGATTCCTGTCCTGGTTTGTAGACTCTCCAACTGAGATCATAAATCTCCTCTTAAATTTACTACAAATACTTAGACTCCTGAAAAATGTGTCATGACAACAAACTTCTTACCAAGGAGCACTGATGATTTTGATCATACCCAGAGAATGTCAAGGTCAAGACTGATACAAGAAAATATTGATTCCCATAGATGTAAATATTGTTGACCTTCCTATACTTTCAAGTTTCTACCAATAAATTTCAAATCATGAACAATCTTAGAAGAAATATGTCCCCCACTCCCACACAAATAGCCTTTGGCTAAACAATTATCTAGGACTGAGGAAATCATTTATGGTTTCTTTCTTCTGTCCCCCCCAACATATTATTTTTAAATTGTACTTTACAGCACCACAACCGTGATTCTTTCCTCCATTCATTTTCTTTTTTACCCTTTGGTCACAAGGGAAATCTGGATTCTTTTGCCCACCTGAGGCATCTGTTTTCTCTTTCTATCTCCATGTTTTCATCATACTTCTCATGTATGTTTTACTTCCCCTTTTTTCTTTCACTTGGCATTCCTCCCTACATGGGCATTCCAGTGTGAAACCATAGTGATATTCAGGCATGCAACTAATGAAGAGGCAGACTCTTATCTGAGCTTTTGCTGACACTCTTAGGGAAAGCTTCATCGTATTTATTTAGATTTTTTAAGATATAGTTGTTTCTTATCAATGAAAGTTATTTTTTTCATTTTATATTACAGAAGAGACATTTTCTGCAAAAAGAGTGTAAATGTTCCATGCCATCACTGCAGTTTCACAGAATAGAGATTTGCTGATAAATATAACCACTAATGAGGACACAGATTCCAACCCAGAGTATTAACAGAGCATGTAAGCTGACAAATTCCAGAATTAGGATTTTTTATAGCATAATGGACAGAAGCAAAACATTCTATAGAAATCAATTTTTAAAATCACTTACTTGTGCTTTGATCAATTCGAAGTGAACTCAGGACATACAAAATGGAATAACAGACACTGGAGACTCCAAAAGTGTCACCATTGGAAGGAGAGTGAGGGATGAAATATTACCTATTAGATATATTGTACACTACTTGGTTGATTGGTCCACCAAAAGTCGAGACTTCCAAGAAGCAGAAAGTCCAAGAAAGAAGTGCTGGGAAAATAATCAAAAGGAGCACGTAGTGGAATAATATGAAAAGGATCATAACTACTACCTAAGCTACTGGTCAGAAATAGTGACTAGCTGTAATAGAAGAGAAAATGGGAGATAGTAATAATATACTCTCTAAGGTTTGTATGACTTCCTCTTTATTAATACATGGAGTAAAATCTGTATCATTCTCATTACCAAATGTAGGTTTATTATTTCTCAGGAATACTTTGGTCACCTTCTTAAGCCCCAGAATTAAAAAGCTCATCAATTGTCATTCATTTCTTATATATCTAAGAGTCAAATTCAAGCCTATTAATTTAGACCCATTATAAAATTGTAACTTAATGAGGCTTATTCTGCTTAGGTATGTACCTGTGTTCCAGAGCAGCATGACTATTTCCTTTCTTTAAATACACACAGTACTTTAAATCCCTAACATACGATTTTGTACCCTTTATGTTGTCCTTTGTATCTTATGAATTAATCCTATCCTTGCAGGTGGTCTGTGAGTTTCTTGAAAACAGGGATTGTGTATTATTATCATGCACAGTAAAATGGCACAGTAACTCATCCAAGCATTCATAACATAACTAAATCCCTACCCTAAACCAAGCTCTTTCAAGAGCACCATAGAAATGTGAAGACAATTTTAAAGATAATTTTAGGTGTGAATTCTTTTATCTTTTGATTTGATGTTTTCCTTTCATGTTAGACATCCCTGCTATATCAGAGAAAGGGGTAGCTTCCTCCTTTCTAAAACTAGTTTTTAGAACTGGCTAAGTTCAGTGCTGAATTTATTATAGCTACAACTAGTGATCTATGGACTAGCAAAACTCTAAATGCATTTTTTAAAGCTTAGGGGGATAAAGGAAAGAGGAGGTCTCTATTGGGGATGATTCTGTCTTCTCTAGGAGATGGCTTGAAACAGAAAACTTTTATCTATGGCATCCCAAGAATATGAATGTTATTTCTAAATATGTTGTTAAATAGACTTTGATTTTGATTACATGGTTTGAAAAAAGAAAAAAATTCTACATCTACATTTTAAAGATTCCAGAGATCCATGTATATGTCTTGAGTTTTAGAGACACAAAAATTCTATTCCTTAGACCAACTTCATTTTCCAGATGAGGAAATAGACCCTCCTGAATTAATTGCTCTGCCATTGGTCTCAAAGACAGGAGTCAGGACTTGAATTCTCATTCCAGATCTGCTATTTATCATCTTGCATAAACGTTTGACAAGCCAAAGAACTTTTCCTGGATTAATTTTCTTAAAAAATTGTGGAGATTGCTTCCAATTACCTACCTGTGTGATTATTCTAACTTTCTATTTTACTTTTTTACAATGGGCCCACAACTTCTCTTCTATTGTAGCTACAATACGTCTCTTTTTAGACTAGTTCTCTACACAGCACACACACACACATACACACACATGTACATACTCACACAAATGCACATACAGAATAGATTGGAGCCCAACTCAGTATGGCTTGTTGAGTTGACACCCGTGGTAACAGTAAGTATGGATTCTCCAAGAGCTGAAGCAGCTGTGACAATCTTGGACAAATGTAGGCTGTTTGCCACAGTATGGGTGGGCTACACCATCAGAGCTGCCATTACAATACATATAAACATTGGCCCCAGTTTCCAGCTAGTTAGGCTTTCTGACTCCAGCTCACAAGCATTTTTAGTTAGTTCTCATAAATGCAGGTATATGTGCATAAACTGATGTACAGAACCTCTTTTTGAGGTTTTCTGACGTCACTTATCCAAGTTTTGCCGTTGTATGCGAAGACTATTTAATAGACAAACATAAGTAGTTTATAGTGGCTCTTTTGGCCCTTGTAAATATCTTTCTCTCAAAGTAAACTAGCATTTTTTAATTTTTTTTCTCACTTTGGCACATTTTCTTAGCTTAAAGGTAGTATTTTAGATTTAAGACATAGAGCTTCTGTAAAGCATAATTTTTTCACAATTTCTAGTATTCTCTAAGTTTGAAATTAAATTACCCACTAGAATTTCAACAGATAGAAGCCTGGAGCAGCCACTTTGAAATAATGGTGTGCCTTTGTGAACACAATCACTTTTTAAACATCTCTGGTACAGAGCAAGTAAACCAAGCAGCAGACTTATTATTAGACATGATAGCAGATGTTCAGGGGAATAGAGAGATGTCCTTGGTGTTTTGTAATTCATCTGACTTGCTTTTTCTTAAAAGCAAAGCCATTGGCTTTATACTATTTTAATATGTCATCTTAGGAGTTTGCAGGCCTGTGTTTAGCACATGTAGAACATAAATACAGCAGAGATTAATACCAGAACAATTTAAGAAGTTCAGAGGAGGAAAACTTTCTTGAAATTCACTGAATCTATTTGAAGGGAACGTATTTGCAATCAATTCCCATGGAAAGGTGAAGCAGTGGCTAGATCAGCATTGTTTAATGGTCATTTCTCTCATAGATGACTCTCACAAATTTTAAATTAAAAGAAAAATGGTTTGTAACTGAGGAGGTATCACTAGCAACTTTCCAGAAAACTTAGTTGTCCAACGTTTTTCATTGACTTTTCTTATATTAGAAAATGAAATGTCAGATGCTATTAATTGCATTTTTACAATAAGTAGCTACATCAGGAGTAATGGCTAAACGAAAGTACTTCCTGTCTAATGCACAATAGATATATTCATTTAAATGTATTCAATTTAGATGAATGCAATATGTCTATATTCATTACAGTTATACCTACCTGTGGGCTGAATTGATGAGGTGGTAATTACTACCTTTATAAATGGAACAGCATTGTGAGTCTGGAGGAAGAAAACTCATTTTCTTATCATGTTTCACACACCCACACAGTAGAAACATTCCAAAATCTTTCTTCCAGTCATAAAGATTTTACCCTTGAATTTCCAGTGGACCTAATGATTGTAAACATGATCACTCAGTAGGTCCCGCTTTTCTGGAGGGTTGCAAAGGGTTGGTCTCATGGGATATGATGGAGGGGAACTGAGAGTCTCAAAATCTCTTCATGCAAAGTAAGTCTCATGTTTGTTATTCTGCATGCCTGCAGTGCAGCTGTAGGCATCATGTGGCATGGATTCGATTATTCCTATACCATACATTGTTTTCTGAGTTCAATGAAGGTAGGACTATTAAAATGTGACTTTGTTGAATACTTTTATTTTTAGAACACTGTTCTAAAAATATAGTCTGCTAATTAGAAAAAGCAAGTACACATAGTTCCTATACACTCTGCCCAATCCTAAATAGTTTCTCTTATTTTGCATTGTGAGGTGAGTTAGTGTATTAGACTATTCTTATGCTGCTAACAAAGACATACCCAAGACTGGATAATTTATAAAGGAAAGAGGCTTAATTGACTCACAGGTCCACATGGCTGGGGAGACCTCACAATCATGACGAAAGGCGAATGAGGAGCAAGGTCATGTCTTACATGGCAGCAGGCAAGAGCGCATGTGCAGGAGAACTCCCATTTATTAAAACCATCTGATCTCATAATTTATATTCACTATCACGAGAACAGCACAGGAAAAACCCACCCTCCATGATTCAATCACCTCCCACCAGGTCCCTCCAATGACACACGGGGATTATTATAATTCAAGGTGAGATTTGGGTGGGGACACAGAGCCAAACTATATCATTCTGCCCCTGGTTCCTCCCAAATCTTATGTCCTCACATTTCAAAACCAAGTATGCCTTCCACTGCCCTTCAAAGTCTTAACTCATTCCAGCATTAACCCAAAAGTTCAAATCCAAAGTCTCATCTGAGAAAAGGCAAATCCCTTTCACCTATGATCCTGTAAAATCAAAAGCAACTTAGTTACTTCCTAGATACAAAGGGGGTACAGGCAATGGTTAAATACATTCATTCCAAATGGGAGAAATTGGAGAAAACAAAGGGGGTTTAGGCCCCATGCAAGTCCAAAATCCAGTGGGGCAGTCAAATCTTAAAGCTCCAAAATGATCTCCTTTGACCTCATGTCTCACATCCAAGTCACAGTGATGCCAAAGGTGGGTTCCCATGATCTTGGGCAGCTCCTCCCCTGTGACTTTGCAGGGTACATTCCCCCTTCTGGCTGTTTTCATGGGCAGACATTGAGTGTCTGCAGCTTTTCCAGGCACACAGTGCAAGCTGTTGGTGGATCTACTATTCTGGGGTCTGGAGGATGGTGGCCCTCTTCTCACAGCTCCACTAGGCAGTTTCCTAGTGGGGATTCTGTGTGGGGGGCTAAAATCCCACATTTCCCTTCTTCATTGCCCTAGCAGAGGTTCCCACAAGGCCCCACCCCTGCAGCAAACTTCTACCTGGACATACAAGCATTTCCATACATCCTCTGAAATCTAGGCGGAGCTTCCCAGATCTCAATTCTTGACTTCTGTGCATCTGCAGGCTTAATACCACGTGGCAGCTGCCAAGGCTTGGGGCTTACACCCTCTAAAGCCATGACCTGAACTGTACTTTGTCCACTTTTAGCCATGGCTGGAGCAGCTGGGACACAAGACACCAAGTCCCAAGACTGCACACTGGAAGAGGGGCTTGGGCCTGGCCCATAAAACCATTTTTCCCTCCTAGGTCTTTGGGCCTATGATGAGAGGGGCTGCCATGAAGGTATCTGACATGCCCTGGAGAGGTTTTTCCCATCGGCTTGGCGATTAACATTTTGCATCTCATTACTTATGCAAATTTCTGCAGCCAGCTTGAATTTCTTCCCAGAAAATGGGGTTTTCTTTTCTATTGAATTATCAGGCTGCAAATTTTCTGAACTTTTATGCTTTGCTTCCCTTGTAAACATAAGCTCCATTTCCAAACTATGTATTTGTGAATACATAAAACTGAATGCTGGCCAGGCACGGTGGCTCATGCCTGTAATCCCAACGCTTTGGGAGGCCGAGGAGAGTGGATCACCTGAGGTCAGCAGTTTGAGACCAGCCTGGCCAATGTGGTGAAACCCTGTCTCTACTAAAAATACAAAAATTAGTCAGGCATGGTGGCTGGTGCCTGTGATCCTAGCTACTCAGGAGGCTGAGGCAGGAGAATTGCTTGAACCCAGGAGGTGGAAGTTGCAGTGAGCTGAGATCACGCCATTGCACTCCAGCCTGGGTCACAAGAACAAAACTCCATCTCAAAAAACAAAACAAAAAACAAACAAACCCACAAAAATGAATACTTTTAACAGCACCCAAGTCAGCTTTTGAATGGGTTGCTGCTTAGAAATTTCTTCTGCCAGATGCCTTAAATCATCTCTCTCAAGTTCAAAGTTTCACAAATCCCTATGGCAGGAGCAAAGTGCTGCCAGTCTCTTTGCTAAAACATAACAAGAGTCACCATTGCTCCAGTTCCCAACGAGTTCCTCATCTCCATCTGAGACCCTCAGCCTGGGCTTTATTGTCCATGTTGCTATCAGCATTTTGGTCAAAGCCATTCATCAAGTCTCTAGAAAGTTCCAAACTTTCCCACATTTTCCTGTTTTCTTCTGAGCCCTCCAAATTATTTGAACTTCTGCCTGTTACCCAGTTCCAAAGTGGCCTCCACATTTTTGGGTATCTTTACAGCAGCACCCCACTCTACTAGTACCAATTTACTGTATTAGTTTGCTATCATGCTGCTAATAAAGACATACCTAAGACTGGGTAATTTACAAAGGAAAGCGGTTTAATTGACTCACAGTTCCACATGGCTGGGGAGGCCTCACAAACATGACAGGAGGTTAATGAGGAGCAAGGTCACATCTTACATGCCTGCAGGCAAGAGGCCATGTTCAGGGGAACTCCCTTTTATAAAACCATCAGATCTCATGAGACTTATTCACTATCATGAGAACAGCACAGGAAAAACCCACCCCCAATGATTTGATTACTTCCCACTGAGTCCCTCCCATGATACATGGGGATTATTACAATTCAAGGTGAGATTTGGGTGGGGACATACAGCCAAACAATATCAGTTAGTATATTGTAGTTGATGAACCCATATTTATACATTATTATTAGCAAAATCTACAGTTTACATTAAGACTCAGTCTTTGTGTTTTACAGTTATGTGAGTTTTTATATCACCATATGTATTTCAGGAATTCCAATTCTCTCCCCTTTAGCACATTAAATAACTGGATAAAAATCAATCAATCAATCAGTCAAATGTATTCGTTCTTTCAGTCACTACATTTATTAATTCATGTATTCTTTAATAGACATTTGGTAAACATAAACTCTAGGTCAAGAATTCACTGTAATTTAATTGCTTCAAGCGTTTTCCCGACCCAGGCTTAATATGCATATTTTTTAGTCACTCTTTTTCCTTCCTCACTCAAGGATATTGTCTGATTTTACTGGTGAGCGCTGAAATGTTCTGTATTAGAGAAACTGATAGTCTTTCCATTTTGGTGGGCTAATACTGCGTTGTGTCAGCAAAAGTTCATTGGTTTATGTGTGTTATATTTACTATTTTATTGGTTTTTTTTTTTTGAGACAGAGTCTCTCTCTGTCGTCCAGGCTGGAGTGCAGTGGCACAATCTCGGCTCACTGCAAGCTCTGCCTCCCAGGTTCATGCCGTTCTCCTGCCTCAGCCTCCCGAGTAGCTGGGACTACAGGCGCCAGCCACCACGCCTGGCTAATTTTTTTGTATTTTTAATAGAGACGGTGTTTCACCATGTTAGCCAGGATGATCTCAATCTCCTGACCTCGTGATCCACCCGCCTTGGCCTCCCAGAGTGCTGGGATTACAGGCGTGAGCCACCGCGCCTAGCCCTGTTTTATTGGTTGTTAAGCAACTCTGCAAAACAATCTACAGCCTTTATAAACTTGTGCAATGTAGCATCTGTATCTGATCATTAAGAAATCTGGAAATTATATCTTCCCTCTTTTTCCTTCCATTAGACAGATAAGCATGATTAAGCGATTAAGCAATAAAGCAGTAGCTGCTATTGTGATTATCTTTGGATTCACCTGCACTTCCTTATTTCCTTTCTAACGTGTTTTTCTGGTGGAGGAACTGTATAGTAATTCATGCTGAGGAAGATGAAATTGGTGGTGGCCAACGTTGATAACTGTGGTCCTAACGGAAATGCATGTGTTCCTAAAAAATAATCCTTGTTTAGACAGGGCACGGTGGCTCACGCCTGTAATCCCAGCACTTTGAGAGGCCGAGGTGGGTGGATCACAAGGTCAGGAGATCGAGACCATCCTGGCTAACACGGTGAAACCCCGTCTCTACTGAAAATACAAAAAATTAGCCGGGCGAGCTGGCAGGCCCGTGTAGTACCAGCTATTCGGGAGGCTGAGGCAGGAGAATCACTTGAACCTGGGAGGCGGAGCTTGCAGTGAGCTGAGATCGCGCCACTGCACTCCAGCCTGGGCGACAGAGTGAGACTCTTTCTCAAAAAAATAAAATAATAATAATAATAATCCCTGTTCAATTGCAGTCAATTAAGAAACATCTCCAAAATAGGCAATTATTTAAGCAAACTTTAAATATTTAATTGTTTCTTCATGTACAGAAATGTAGTCAACAGTCTGGCATCCTGCCTGTAAGTCAGAAATTTGTCATTCTTTCCAAATTAGAAACAATGCTGAGTTGTCCCTAGGGAACACCACCGAGAGACAATTTCACATGTTTAATGTGCTTTTATTTATCTTTTAATGTGGGCATCTTTGATGAATCATTAATAAGAGGAGAAAAAAATCCCTTTCAAAACTAGTTAGTGGCTGACATCACACCTTACCTGGGCATTGATGGAAAAGTCAAATTTTGTTCATGTCTCATTCCAAGTCTGGCTAATGGATAGTTGGTTCACACTGAACTATAAGAAAAACAATTGATTATGGTAAAATGGGAACAGCATTGGAAAACAAGAATCTGCAGTTCTGATTATGGATTTGTGTGCAATTGCCACTCTCCATTACTTTAGGAAAACTCTTCAATATGCAACATAGATCTCAGAATCTACATAAAAAAGATTGTTCTAAAAGTCTAAAACTACCATGTGTTTGGAATTATACTTACCTACCTACTCTAACATTATTCCAACAGTCTAATTCTCCGTGATATGAATTGTGTTGCCAGGGTAGGCCATACTGTCTATGTGTTAAGAGAAAAGCATTCTCTGCCTTTTTATTATTATTATTAATTTCACTTTTCAATAAATAGTTACTGAGTTTTTCTAAGTAATAAGTACCATGTTAGATGTTGTGGAATGCAAAGACTATCCTTTTTACAAAAGAAGTCAATCAGCCCAGAACGGTGGCTCACACCTGTAATCTCAACACTTTGGGAGGCTGAGGCAGGTGGATCACCTGAGGTCAGGAGTTCTAGAACAGCCTGGTCAACATGGTGAAACCCCATCTCTACTAAAAATACAAAAATTAGCTGAGCGTGGTGGCATGCACCTGTAGTCCCAGCTACTCAGGAGGCTGAGGCAGGAGAATCGCTTGAACCGGGAAGCAGAGGTTGCAGTGAGCTGAGATCATGCCACTGCACCCCAGCCTGGGTGAGAGTGAGACTTCATATCAAAAAAAAAAAAAGAAAGAAAGAAAGAAATCAATCATAACTTTGGAGAAATCAACATTAGTAATATTAATGTTAATTAAGTACATATTATGCTCTCTTGACTATGTTTGGAATTCTTAAATAGGTAAAAGTAAAAAAAACAGAGATTAAAAACTCCTGAAAACCCTAATTATGCAAAGAATATTAAATTTGCTAGCTTTATTTTTATTTTTATTTTACGTTCCTGGGTACATGCGCAGGATGTGCAGGTTTGTTACATAGGTAAACGTGTGCCATGGTGGTTTGCTGCACCTATTAACCCATCACCTAGGTATTAAGCCCAGCATACATCAGCTGTTTATCCTAATGCACTCCCATCCCCCACCCAACCCCTGGAGAAGCCCCAGTATGTGTTGCTCTCCTCCCTGTGTCCATGTGTTCTCATCATTCAGCTCCCACTTATAAGTAAGAACATGTGACATTTGGTTTTCTGTTCCTGCATTAGTTTGCTGAGGATAATGGCTTCCACTCCATCCATGTCCCTGCAAAGGACATGATCTCATTCATTTTCATGGCTGCATAGTATTCCATGGTGTCTATGTACCACATTTTCTTTATCCAGTCTATCACTGATGGGCATTTGAGTTGATTCCACATCTTTGCGATTGTGAATAGTGCTGCAATGAACATAGTATGCATGTATTTCTGTAATAGAATGACTTATATTCCTTTGGGTATATATGCAGTAATGGGATTGCTGGATCAAATGGTATTTCTAGTTCTAGATCTTTGATGAATTACTACACTGTTTTCCACAATGGTTGCTAATTTACATTCCCACCAACAGTGTAAAAGTATTCCTATTTCTCTGCAACCTTGCCAGCAACTGTTGTTTCTTGACTTTTTAAGCATCTCCATTCTGACTGGTGAGAGATGGTATTTCATTGTGGTTTTGACTTGCATTTCTCTAATGATCAGTGATGTTGAGCTTTCATTCATATGTTTATTGGCCACATGAATGTCTTCTTTTGAGAAGTGTCTGTTCATGCCCTTTGCCCACTTTTTAATAGGGTTGTTTGTTTTTTTCCTGTTAATTCGTTTAAGTTATTTGTAGATTCTGGATATTAGACTTTTGTCAGATGGATAGATTGCAAAAATTTTCTCCCACTCTTTAGGCTGCCTGTTTGCTCTGATGATAGTGGGTTTTTTGTTGTTGTTGTTGTTTGTTTGTTTGCTGTGAAGAAGCTCTCTGATTAGATCCCATTTGTCAATTTTTGCTTTTGTTGCAATTGTTTTTGGCAATTTCATCATGAAATCTTTGCCTGTGCCTGTGTCTTGAATGCTATTGCCTAGATTTTCTTCTAGGATTTTTGTTGTTTTGGGTTTTATATATAAGTCCTTAATCCATATTGAGTTAATTTTTGTATAAGGTGAAAGGAAGGGGTCCAGTTTCAATTTTCTGCATATGGCTGGCCAGTTCTCCCAGTCCTTTCCCGATTACTTGTTTTTGTCAGGTTCATTGAAGATCAGATGGTTGTAGATTTGTGGTCTTATTTCTGAGTTCTCCATTCTGTTCCATGGGTCTATGTGCCTATTTTTATACCAGTACCATACTGTTTTGGTTACTGTAGCCTTGTAGTATAATTTGAAGTCCAGTAGCATGATGACTCCAGCTTTGTTCTTTTAGCTTAGGATTGTCATTGCTACACAAGCTCTTTTTTGAATCTATATGAATTTTACAATAGTTTCTTCTAATTCTGTGAAGAATGTCCATGGTAGTTTAATGGGAACAGCACTGAATTTGTAAATTACTTTGAGCAGTATGGCCATTTTCATGATATTGATTTTTCCTATCCATGAGCATGGAATGTTTTTCCATTTGTTTGTGTCCTCTCTGAGTTACTTGACCAATGGTTTGTAGTCCTCCTTGAAGAGGTCCCTCACTTCCCTTGTTAGCTGTATTCCTAGGTATTTTATTCTCTTTGTAAATTTGCTAGCTTTGTGTGAGATAGTGGACTAAAGGTGATAAAAATTCCTCTCACCTGCCCAAATTTCCATCAGGAATTTGCTTTGTAGACTCAGGGGAAAATAGTATTTTGTGAAAAATAATTTTATACTGTCACATGCATTCAGTGATACACACACACACACACACACACACAAACAGACTGCAGAACGTCCAAACATTGAGTACCTATATAGGGGAAGAAAAATAATTTTCTTCTTCTCAAGCGTTTTGCTGTGACTTCCTGTAACAAAAGACAAATTAACAAGATAAGAAACAGAAGTTTGATAACATGTATACCTCTTGTGCACATGGGAGATAACCTGGAGAAATAAATAAACTTCTAGACTAAATTTCAAAGAATTGTATTAGACTTCAGGCTTAAATATCATCATTCTCCAAAACAAAGAAGTACGCAGTGAAAGGTAAGGTAAGTACGCAGTGAAAGGTCAGGTTAAGACCCATGAAAAGTGCTACTACAAAACAGGAAAGTGTTTGTTATGCAGATTTAAGTCTATGCCTTTTCCATTGATTAAGAGTCTCTAGTAATTTAGAGCTAGCCTTCTCTTAGGTTGTCTTAGGTGTCTTAGGAGACACCTTTACAAATAAAGATTTCCTTTATAGGTGTAAATTTATCTAGAAAAGGGTAGGTAACTTTTCAAAGCTTCTCCTGTGTCTATAATTTCTTAAAATAACTAGTTCACAATTATCCTTATGCTAAGGAGGCGTACTGGAGTGGCATAGTTAGGTTTCCTGCAGTCATATTTTGGGGTGGCATATTCTGAGCCCCATCACCTATATTTGCCATGTGGTATACTTAGTACTTCCCTAAAAATTAACCAATTTTTTCTTCACAACAATCTTGTAAGCTACTTATTATTATCCCCCTTAATCTATTCTGAGATAACTGAAACCTGTAGAGTTTGAACTTCTGTAAGACAGAGGCTGACATTCAAGCTAGTCAGGTCTCAAAGACAAAGATTTTTTTTTTCCTATTATAAAAACAGAATAAATAAGTGAATGAAACCTCCAAAGCAAGTTTTCTGTTATCCAAGCTGTTACAGAGATGCAGAAAGATGATGGATGCCAAAAGAGTATTCTGACTCAGCAGCAGCCACTTGATTGGAAGAGGGGAAAATTCACTCTCTTCGAAGTAGGATTTCATTTGGGGCTAATATAATAGAACGAGTTAGAGAATATTAGAATTCTTAAAGCAACCTCTTACACATAACAGTGAAGGGTCAAATGTGGGCTTTCATGCAAAGAATATGAATTCAATTCTCACAGCTCTGTGCTGGTATTACCCATAAGGAGCTATGAAGAACAGCAATTGATTTCTTCCCTTTCTTTTTCATAATCAGAGCACATATTCACAACCAATGCAACAAGACTACTACCTTGCATTTTCCTAGTACCCATCTCTCAGCTTCAAGAGCATTATACATTTTTAAAATTATAATTAGTTCTCTCACTCTTCCTGGGAGTTAACTGCTCCATATCATCCCAAACCCACAAATGAGTTAGCGGAGACAGCCTGGACTTATATGGCATCTGGATAAATGCTTAGTAGTTGGAACAGCCTTGAGTATGGTGAATCACGCCTCTGAAGTCAGGCAGATCTGAGCTTTAATCCAGTGAATGAATTTCTAAACATGTTTGTGCCTTATTTTCCATATCTTTAAATGAGATAATAATAGAACATACTTCATAGGGTTATTGTGAAGATTAAGTGAGTGAACAAGTGTGAAGTGCTTGGCACATTTCTAGTTTACAATGTAGTTCATGAGGAGTTAATGTGTAATAATAATTACAATAATAATAACAATTTGATAGCAAACATTCATATTTCTAAGTGCATTACTCTAGTCAGAACACTAGCCACTTTTAAAAACGTACCTGTTTTATGCATTAATGTAAGATTTTTGGTGTGAAAAAGTACATATTCTCTCCTTGCACCCAAAACATTAATTATAAAAAGTAATTAATTACTACAGAATTCATACTGAATGACAACAAAAAATGCCCATTGGCATTACCGAATGTTTTAAAAATGACTCTTGTTAAGATAACTGTCATATTCAATATTCAATTTGTAATTTATTTTCAACCTTTAATGAATCATTGAGAGTGATTAACAAGCTTTCTTTTATGTCATACATTTTTTTTCTGTCAGATAAGCTTTCAAAACCTCTTCCTCTAGGCAAACTGTAAGAAGGGAAATTTAAATAACTGGCAAATGAATGAATTAATTATATATCAAATCTTGTATCTATAATTCTTTCTTTATTTTAAAACTTTACTGATACTGAGAATAGGTCATCATTTTTTACTCCTTTCATATATGACACTTCATCTCTAAATATATTTAAAGATTGTGTAATTATTTCAGAGAGTAAATCATCTTATTTACCTTCAGGCCTATTTTTTCAGTAAAAGTATCCTGTCATTCAACAAAAAGCCAAGAAATAGTGTGTGCTAATAATGTGTATATAATGCTATGTGAGAGAGACATTAACTTCTAATTATTCTTAAGTAGTCTGATCTAGGTAACCCTTAATAGCAATTTGTGATTATCACTCTATCACAACTTATAGTTTTTACCTCTTTACATGTAATTCTTTCCCATTAAACTGTAAACTAATGAGTGTAAGACCCAGTAAGAAATTGACATTTAGAAGTTGCTAAATAAGAGATTCTTGAATATATGAATACTTAATAAACAGTTGAATGAATGGATGGTTACATGTGTGGATAGATCGTTGGATGGATGAGGTAGCATGGAGACAGTGAAAAGCATGCCCCCCTTTACCATTACCTAGCCATTAGATTTTATACAAAACATGAAATTACTAAATATCAGTTGCCTCTTTTGAAAAATAATAGAGATTTCTATCCTTATAATTCAGTCTATGTTTGTATGTTTTGTGGTAGAATTTATACTCCACCTGTTCACTCTTTCTCTCTTAATAAAGAGGCCAGAATATGCCCTGGAGATTGTCATTAGCACCTTAGAGGTAAGAAAGATAAGAATATCTGCATAATTTCCTGGCAAGAATAATGAAGCAAGAAATGTGATATGTAGTTTAGTCTAACGACCTTGTAAAATATAAGTGTTCAGAAAAAGATGGTATTAAACTTAAATTTTGGTGAAGCTGTCTTAAAATTGTAACATTTTGAATTAAAAATCATCAATATGATACTTAAAGAACGTTTTAGAAATATAGAATGTTTAGATGAAGGTAAACATTCACTCTTGACCATTAAACTACTGTCATAAAATCTCCTACATAATCTGAAAGAATATAAAAATATATTTTTAGCCTCAAATCTATCCTGAATTTTCAGTTGTTCCCCTACTCCAGCTCATGAGGCTAAGGTATTTTTGAGCACTAAGGCAGTGTTGACCAATGTCTAAGAACATTGTCAGTTTTCTAAGGCTGCTGTCGTAAGGAAGAAAGAAGAACTATGATTAGGGCGGGGGCAGTGGCTCACGCCTGTAATCCTAGCACTTTGGGAAGCCGAGGCGGGCGCATCACGAGGTCGGGAGATCAAGACCATCCTGGCTAACACGGTGAAATCCCGCCTCTACTAAAAATACAAAAAATTAGCCGGGCGTGGCAGCGGGCTCCTGTAGTGCAAGCTACTGCGGAAGGCTGAGGCAGGAGAATGGCGTGAAAACGGGAGGTGGAGCTTACAGTCAGCCGAGATCACGCCACTGCACTCCAGCCTGGGCGACAGAGCGAGACTCCGTCTCAAAATAAATAAATAAATAAGAACTATGATTAAAACAAAGGAATCCCTAGTTTCAATCCAGTCCCTGTGATTATACTAAGAAAGGACATGAAAAATAAATAAATAAATACCGGCTAGGCGTAGTGGCTCACGCCTATAATCCCAGGGCTTTGGGAGGCCGCGGCAGGTGGATCATCTGAGGTGAGGAGTTTGAGACCAGCCTAGCTAACATGGTGAAACCCCGTCTCTACTAAAAATACAAAAAAATGTAGCTGGGCGCGGTGGCGCGCGCCTATAATCCCAGCTGCTGGAGGGGCTGAGACAGGAGAATAGCTTGAACTCCGGGAGAGGGGGGTCGCGGTGAGCCGAGATCGCGCCATTGCACTCCAGCCTGCACGACAGAGGAAACTCCATCTCAAAAAAAGAGAAATAACTTAGTGAGAAAGAGTGGAGAAATAATGGTTTCCCTTGATTCTAAGTCTACTAAATCAAGGGATTTAGCACCATCTCAATGCTGTATTCCCGTCTCACTTCTCAATAGTGATTGTATCAGCTGGCAATTATCCTGGTTCTTTCAACAACTGGGTTTTGACCTTGAAATCAGTCTCCATTCTCATTACTGGCTACAGCCTGTCCATTAATTTTTTATATCCGCCATTATTCTAGAATGTAACCAAATTCTTACTTTAACTCTCTTAGATAGGCAATCCATATACTTGGTCTAGTTGTGCTGTTAGTTAATGGTATCATTCCCTTCTTTCTTTTTGCCATGTGTTTTACCCTCTTATATTTGGGCTTAAATCATTATGTTACGCACGTCTAAATTAATTGTCCCATTACTTCACCCCATTCGGAAAATATGCGTAAATTATTTCTGCTTACTTTCTTTTCTGGTCAGCTATTTGCCTATGATGTACACTTATGACCCGATTTCTTTCTATTGAGGGTAGTCGTTTTGGAGAAACAAAGATAAAATCCATTCTTTAGTTTGTTCATTCATTCTTTATACATATTTACTTGGTATTCTCAAAGTGCCAGTCACTCTTTTATTTGGTATTGGGATAATAGAGCAGAAGTTGTAGAATGGTATGAGGCATAAATATATAAACCATGATTATCCATTAATTTACGCAGTGCATATTAAGTAGCACATATTCTGGGCTAGACAACATGTTGTTTAGTATTGTGTAACAAAAATGAATAAAATAGCTTCTTCCCTCAAAAAATTGGTGGAATAAATAGACATGAAAACAGATAATTTAATGCTATGTGACATATCTGGTAATAGAATTAAAGAGGAAAATATAGAAGCAGGGTTTGATAAAATATGATACAGGCAAGGTAAGAAGTTTTTCTGGTATGTTGAGAAGGTTGGCTTTAAAGGAATATAGCAAATCACAGCTGTTTACTAACAAAGGAGCCAGGCATAGGTTGTTTGAATTCAAATTCCTTCTCCACTTGTTAACTTGGAGCCCATGAGTGTGTAATCTCTCTAAGCACTGGTTGATGCATCTATAATGCAGATGAAAATAGAACCTTACTCATAGGGTTGTTGTGAGGAATGATGAGATAATTCATACACCTTGCGCATAGTTTATACTCAGTAAACATTTGCCACTATTATTCTATAATCAAAGAGATTCTATAATCAAAAGAGGATTTTAAGCAGGAGAATTATGTAGCCAAAACTGTTTTAAGTGGAGCATACTACAAATTTTCAGGAGAATATTTTGAAGAACATGGACATAAACCCATTGGTAATGTGCAGCAGGAACTGATGCTTGTGGAGGAGGCTTTGGCAATGTTGAACATAATGGATACATCAGGCTCTATCTATAGTGTGAATGGGGACACCCATGGGAGAGCATATGAAATGGATAAATCATTTGGCTGAAGATAGAATTGCATAGGACACTAAAATTTAAGGGATAATATCAGAAAAACAGAGGGCTATGAAGGATATAAAGAAGAATGGCCAGTGATGTGCTTGGTAATAGGCACAATCACAACCTAGAAATGGGTGGCAAGAAGAAGGATGAGGAAAAACCAAGCTCCAGGCCAGGGCTACTTTAGAAATCATGATATGTCAGTTGATAAGTTAGGGATGATGCTAAACTAAAAGTTATTTTCACAGTGTCATGAATTCCCAGAGAAGAATGTGCTCCGTCATATTTTTTTAAGTTAAATACCACCTTGATTAATACGAGATCTGGTTATGCTATTAGAGAGAAGTCTAACCAACATTTTTGTATTTTTTCTTAAAGGATTTTGCAGAAAAGAAGTCCACAGCAAAGTCCCTGGAAGATGTAAAGGCAAACTTTTACTGTGAATTATGTGACAAGCAGTATCACAAACACCAGGAGTTTGACAATCATATTAATTCTTATGACCATGCTCATAAGCAGGTAAGCCAAAGTGGGAAAAGTCCTTCATATTCCTGTATTTATACCTTCAGAACAGAACTGTATGAATTTGACCTTATTTACTGCCATATAAGACTGTGAGGTGAGAACATTTTATGTCTTTTTTCCCCCCTGGAAAGGTTGTGTTTTGTGTTTAATTGTTATCCAAAGTCATTTTTTCCTAGAACTACTATAAAGCTGGAGGTAAACTTAGAGATAATCTGAGAGTAGACTGACATATTTATTTTAGAATTATATTCAGTTAACCCTTAAACAACACAGTGGTTAGGAATGTCAGTCAAAAATCCGCATATAACTTTTGCAGTTAAAAATCTGCATATGATTTTTAATTCCCTCGGAAATTTACTAATAGCCTACTGTTGACCAGGAAGAAGTTTACTGTAACATAAACAATCCATTAATGCATGTTTTATATATGTTACATGTATTATATACTATATTATTACAATAAAGTAAGCCAGAGAAAAGAAAATGTTATTAAGAAAATAAGGAATAGAAAATATTGTTACTATTCATTAAGTGGAAGTGGATCATCATAAAGGTCTTCATCTTCATTGTCTTCATGATGAGTAGGCTGGGGAGGAAGAGAAAGAGGAGGAGTTGGTCTTGCTGTCTCAGGGGTGGCAGAGGTCGAAGAAAATCCACATGTAAGTGGACTCATTCAGTTCAAAGGTCAACTGTATGTAGGGAAACCAGGACCCAGGAAAAATAATGTCTTATTCAAAGTTACTTAACTAGTTAGTGACAGATTTAGAATCCTGGACTAGTATTAGGACAGATTCTATTACAGAATCTATTATAGTCTACATCTTTCAAGGATTCTAAGTTATAGGAAATATTAGGTCTTTGGGAAAGCAATTCTCAATAAAAGATTACATTTTCCTAAGCATACTCTCTTAAGAAAGTCAAAGTTGTTATTTAATAAATGAAACATTGAAAACAGGCAAACAAAAAATCCAAAAGGGAAAAGCCTAGGGGTAATCACAGGTGAAAACATTTCAGTTTATTTACTTGAAAGATCATATGGGCATCTATATTATTAGTGTGGATATACTACATATGGCTGCCTATATTACCTACTCTCCAAATGTGAAGGAAGAGGCTATTGTTCTCATCTGGTTAGATATTATCCTTGCTGATTGAGGTATGGCGATACTGGCAATTTAGGAATGTTAAATACCACCGACTGAGAAAAAAAATTTCATGTGGCCAAAGATTATTGCTAACAGCTGTAACAAGGTACACATTCCTGATACCAAATGGACCTGGCATGTTGGAATGTGTGGGTAAGTCTTGTATACTCTATCTCAAATATTTATTCAGATTAAACAAAAATAAATATTTTGTCAGACATCACTAGCATTGTATTGAGTGTATGCTAAATATATATGTATATATGTGTGTATATATAGTATATGTGTGTATATATGTATATATTTGTGTGCATATATATGTATATACATATGTGTGCATATATATGTATATACATATATATGTGTGTATATATGTATATACATATATATGTGTGTGTATACATATGTATATACATATATATGTGTGTGTATACATATGTATATACATATATATGTATATACATATGTATACACACACATATATATAAGTGTATATATATATATATATCCTTGGGAAATGCCAGCCTGACGAAGACACAGCTTTTATCCCTAAACGTAAGATATATGTATATAGTTGGCTTCGTTTCTCTGACAAGGGCAAGATAATGAGATAAATTGTTTTAGGATTGTAATTCCCAAATCCTAGTGTGCATAACAATGACCTCAGAATATGTTAATTGTTCAGATTCCCAGAATCTTCCTCAGATATTCTAGTTCAACAATTCTGAGATAGGATCTAGCAATCTATATTTTAAAATGAATTGAAAATGAAAAATTTCAAACGTATATAAATGTGAACTAATGGCTATCACCCAACTTCAATGATAATCAATCTTGCTTGATTTATACCACCACCACTCACCACACCTCCACCATTGTTACATTATTTTGAAGCAAGTGCCAGATGGTAAATCATTTTATCTAAAAGTATTTCAAGATATATGGTCATGCTTTAAAATTGATGCTTTGATTATTATCTAACCTAAAAATCAACAGTAAATTTTTAAATACCAGTTAGTGCTCTTGTTACCTTAGTGGTCTTATAAATGATTTGTAAATTTGAATTCATTGAAATTAGGATCCCTAAATATCCACGCTTTTGGTTGGCATGTCTTGAAGTTTATTTTGGTATATTTTAATCTATAGGTTTTTCCATCTCTTTTAAAATTGTACATTTTGCAGTTCCTTTTCACATTTGGGATTATGCAAAATTCTACTCACTGTTATCTTTCAACATTTTCCTTGGTTTCCTTTTCACTGGTTTTTATGGATAGCGATTTGGCCAAATTCAGACATATTTTTTTCATGGCAAGAATATATTAGAGGGTATTTTGTGTCCTTCCATAAGGAGGCATATAATGTCTGATTGTCTCTCTTTTTATAATCTTAAGTTTGATGAGTGAGTTGAGGTACTATCAGATTATTGATCCATTTATCATTAAGTTTCCACTGGCTTTTTTCTCACTAATGATTTCGTAGACATCAATGATCATTCGCTCAAATATCTTTATTTGTATTTATAAAATGATGATTCAAATTCTTTTACCCCTGCTACATATATTAGATAGATTATGTCTGTAAAGAGAAACTTCTTATAAGCACCACCGCCTGTGGGATTTTATGCAGGTGGCTTTCAGGCTGAATATTAAGAAAAATTTATTCAGGGATTCGGAGAAATAAAAGACCAGGAAAGGTCTCATGCAACAGTGGAATTTGATTTGTGCCTTACACACGTATAAATGGATGTTAAAATAGAGGATCGAGGTGAGATGGCATTCTTGTCAGTGGGAATAGAAGCTAAGGTGAGAAAATCAAAGAGCATGAGGCATCTTTTGAGAACTGTAGGAAGTATTGAACTACCTGGGGTGAATCTTCCATATCAGGTCTGCATGCCACAGCATCCCGTGTACTCTGGAATCCTGCCTAATCAATTTGTTTTTTATCATTTTCTTCAATCTTATTTCTATTAGCTATCTAACATGTTGATAAACAACCTTCCTCAATTTTTCTATTCTATTCTATTCTATTCTATTCTATTCTATTCTATTCTATCTATATGCACACTTCCATCTTTCATTTATTTGCTTGTTTCATTTGTTTATTGACTTTCTGTCATTCTAACTTTCCTGGGTATTCTCCTTCATTAAACAATGATTCAGTTTCTACTGTGTGCTACTGTGTCCATTGTGAAAAAGCGACACATTTGGCTTCCACCTTCAGGGAGCTGGTAATCTAACTGAGGAGAAGACAAGTCAGTAGATCTTGTGATACCTTAATTTAAGTGTTGTAAAAATTTTATACGTAGGACACTTAAAAGAGTGCACACAAAACTGATTCCAGAAAGAAGAGAAGATAAATGAGCTGGATTTCTTAAAGACTGAATAGAAGCTAACTGTGTACTCAAGAATAATAGGTCCTATATGGGAGAAACCCTATTATCAAGGCATGGGGGCAGTTAAAAAGCGTAATCTATGAAGGAGCAAATGATTCACTATGGCTGCTTAAGACCATCATCACTCTCTTGGGGATCACTTTAGAAATCTTTGAAACGGCATCCTATTTACCTCTGCTTTTTGCAGTGCATCTTGTCCTCATTTTTCATTTTGCATTCTCATTTCCACCATCATAATTAATCTCACTTCTAAGTTATTGCTCAGGTCTTCAAACTGGACTCCCCACCTCCAGTATTTTTCCTGTTCCACACCAACCCATCCCCTTATGACCAGATAAGTCTTTTCAAACTATCCCATTTATATGATCACTCTTTTCCTAGGAAATCTTTAGTGCTTGATGACTGATTTTTGAAAGGGTCTGAACTACTTATCATGCTATTCAAATCCACAATCTGGCTCTTGACTCCATTTCCAGATTTATCTTCTGCAAATCCAGAATTTCCTTACAGTTTCTTCAAACATGTCTTATGTTTTCCCACATGCTCATCTTGGATCATTATCTTCCCTCTCCCTGAAGTGCCCTCTTGTGTCTCTTTTTCAACACATACTTCTGCATATTTAATGCAGAAATTGACAACTTATATGGGATATTAAAATAGCTGAGATTTCATGGTAAACTAATTTAACACAGAATTTTTAAAATACCTTTTGCTTGAAATCTATTAATATTATTGAGAATTTTTGTATACGCTTCCCACTTTAAAAAACATTGGAATAATTAAATTTGCTATAAACTTTGTTAGACTGCTTTATTGGATAATATTGAAATACTTCCATTTAAAGATTGATTTTAGCCCAAAATATTTTGAAAATTACCTCAATTTTGGATTAAGCTGAGTTGCACTGAAGTAAATCATGCAAAAGTATATATTTTTTCAAATTTCAAAGCTAAATTTGTCCATTTGGTTCTTGTTTAAGAGCTCTTCTTGATTATGATGATGATTATAATGGTAGTGGTGGAAATTTGGCTATTTTTTGGCCTGAGTAACGTGAACAGTTGCCGTAATTTTATTTTCCATGTAGATTCAGATGAACTAGCTGGCTTCTTCTGTTGACCTTCCAAAAATATGCTCTTTTTGGTACACTTGGAAGTAAATCCAAATGCTCATGAAATCCATTCTATTACTCATCAATAGAACATCTTAGATCTGATAACGAAATAATCTTTGAATACTCTTCTCTGCTTTTCCTTCATTCATGTATAATTACTCAGGATCCCACCGCTTAATAAGTAATTTCTGAAGCATTTGTTATTATCTTCTGTCAGCATCATGTGTTTATTTTATCACAAAGATTATATTTTCATGGTTATATTGTAATTCTAGATGAGTAAGTCAACACACAACTTCAAGAAATAAAGTAAAAGAGTATGTGATACATATATTTAAATGAATTCCATTGGCGCTTTAAAAATATTTTTCTATAATTTGAATAAAAATTAAGATTTATTATTTATTTATTTATTTATTTTTGCCTCATGGCACTCCAGTATGGGCAACACAGTGAGACCTGTCTCCAAAAAAAAAATTAAGATATTTTCTTAAGTATTATTTGTAGACAAAGGCAGCTCATCAATAACAAACCTGATTTTTAAAATTTCTTCAGTGAGGAAAAATAATGAATTTCTAGCTTTGACAAGCCACTCTATATATAGCTCACGTCTTTGGAAACAACTCAATATCTTAGCTATTGCCTTGAACTTCTTAAAATTCTGTGTAAATGTTGAGTATTATTCCTAATGCAGTTTGAATGTGTATACAAATTATAATCACTTAGATAAAGACAGAACTGTAACTATTAATATAGGTAACATGTCAATAACAGCTAATTCCTTGTGAGACTACCTAGAAGTCATAATCCCTTTCTCAAGATTGTTAGCTGCAAATGTATTACTGGAATGAATAATACACATCCTCACATGCAGCAGAACTCTCTCCTGCCCAAGGGACATTCTGACTCATCTCAATTTTGAAAAAACAAATGAGCCAGATCCCTGTACAATTAACCCATAAAAAATATCTTTAATAATAAAAAACAAATCCACTTTGAAACCCTCCACATGTGACGCTTCATCCTTCTAATCTCCATTTGCTTCACAATAGGATTTATTTTTACCCAGAAGGAGCTGTTCACTTGTCAAGCCCTGGATTTGAACTCCAACGGATTCATTGTTTAATATACTGTTTTGGATCCACCCCATCTCTACTTGCTCTGGATAACATATCAAAACAGAATTACCATTGTCATCTTGACCTTAAGAGGAAAATACCCCAAAATTGCTAAAAGAATTTAACCTAATTCCCTTTTTTTGTTTCTGCAATTTGATTTATATTTTCCCCAAATACTGCCCAAGTGATATATAGTATGTTTAAGTTATTAGTCCTCTAAAAGTGGTAACAAAATGTCAAAGTGTAGATGAGTGGTAGGGTCAGCAACATTGAAGAAATAAAGACTGGAGTGCCTGGAATGATTACCTTCAGTACCATAAAATAATACTCTCTCCTGTTCCATTTTGCATTCTGTAAACCAATATTTCTGGCAAAGTGTGTGTGTGTGTGTGTATATGTGTATGAGTGTGTGTGTGTGTGTGCGTGTGTGTGTGTGTATCCTGGAATCACCCAGCAGTAGTTGCAACCTTTATTAGCAGAGAAGTATAAGACAAAAGAACCAAAGGTGATCTTAGCTTCCTGCTCCTATTTAACTCTCCCAAATTATTGTCTGTATCTTAGCCAAGAGGCTTTTTGCTCTCAAGGTTCTCCTTACTGAAAAATATATTTAAAATTCTGCATTCTGGCTCCTTCTGACTTCCAGATATATCAAGTAGTTTCCTTCTACCTTATGACACTGGCTACAGCTGACTATTCCCTCTGTCCGGAAAATTCTTCTATCTGACCTTCATTGTTCTCGTTCTCTTCATTCGTGTCTCAGCTTAGATGTCACCTCTTCAGTAGGACATTTCTCTTTTACCTTAAGTAGTCAGTTACCAGTTTTCCAGTTCTAATGTCCTGTTGCCACTATCAGTGGGGGTGTACCTTGTAATGGCCAGAGCCAGCTGTTCAATATACAAGAACTTTGTGAGCTGGTTGTTTAACTATTGGTAGATTGAAATCAGCCATAATAGGATATCTACAAACACTACAAGTCAGGGCTTTCTGTGTTTTATTTGGTTTTTTGAAAGAGTTGATAGACCAGCAGAAAACTGCTTATTATTCTTTAAAAAGAAAAAAACTACTTTTTAAATTTTGTCCTCATACTCCACTCCCAGCTATTAACCTTATAAAGGGAAGGGCATGGTTCTATTAGCCACTGTGTCTCTAGAACTTAGAGCAATTTCTGGCACATAGTAACATTCAGTAGATTTTTTAAAAATTAATAAGTAGCTGAATAACTTGGTTTTTAGAGTAGACCATTTCACTCTGTCCTATGTCAATACATTGACCTATCATTGACTAATCATTTCTTAAGTGAACAGAGTAAATACTGTGGTAAACATATGGGGTGCCTAATCTCAAGTTATTTATGATTATTGAACAAAAGGTGTCATGAAATGACATTTTTATAATTTAAGAAAATATTTGATCCCATATTATTGTTGACAAGGTGTGCCACCCTAGTATGTTCAGACTTGACTTTGTGGAAAATTGCTAATCTTCAAGGACTTTTAAGCAAGCAAATGATATGACTAGATTTGTGATTTAGAAAAATAATCCTAACAGCAGTTTATGTTGGTACACAAGAAGGAGAGCTTGGCTCTGTGATGAGATAGGCATTCAAGAGTTCAAGAGAGACAATAGGAGTCTTTATAACAATGACAATGAAGGGAAGAGAAAGGGATAGATTCTAAAAATTGTCAATGGATTACAAAATATGAACACATGTTTTGCATAACTAGTAATCAACTAATACAAATTTGAAGAGATTTTAAAAGGTAAATATGTCAAGCGTGAAAAAAAGAATCATACCACCCGGTGTTGACAAGGTGTGAGAAAACATTGCTTATGAGAGTATAAATTGTCTTAATTCTTCAGCGTTCCACTTTTGATTATTATGAAAAGGCTTAAATTTAAATTTTTCTTACTAACAGTTCCATTTGGTAAGTATCCTAGGAAAATAATCAGATAAATTTCAAATATTTATGTATAAGGATATTTAAACTAGAAAAATACTAGAAACAATCTAAACATACAATGAAGAGAGAGTGGCTAAATTATGGTGGACTTAAACTGGAGTAAAATGCTAGAATTAAACTTATGTTTTGGGTCTACTAAAAATAGATGATGTAAAATGTAATTCTTAAAAGTTATTATTAGATAATTTATGTTAAAAATCAAGAAATACAGAAGTGTAGAAAAATATTTAAAATTATTTAATAATAATTTGGTTCACATCTTTTCAGATAAGTCTCTAAATGTTTACTATCCAATCGCAAACTATGATGTAACAACATAAAATGTGGTTATGCTGTACATAATAGTCTTCATATATTTTCACTTAATGTTATATCTCATAAGTCCATAGAGATCTATATTTTATTGTGTTGTTAAATAAATACTCGGAATTTACATTATTGTGACTTGTAAATATTTTTCCAACTGAGCTTCATAACATACTATGATGACTTTATGAGTATATCTTCTTCCTGGAGTTAGAAATTGCTTAACTCTTATATTTCATCAATTTTGCATCACTACCTATTACTCATTCTTTCCTGAATTATATACCATATATAAGAACAAAGTTTCATTAAAAACATCACATAAGTCAGATAATCAATTAGTCCTTTCTCCCTCTTCCCTTACACATATATAGTAAAGGCCTCCGTCTTTCTGCTCCAATCCTGACAATTTGTTCATCAGATCAGATGCATAGCTATTGTTCTAGGACTTATTTTCACCATTATTTTGTAAATGCTTTTGCTTCTATCCTGGATTATACTTCTTGTTTCCTTGATCCCATGGCTTTCTATGTTTTCTTTATTTCCTTATTTTGGTGGAACCTATCCTCTAGGGCTTCCTAACAAAGGATACATATGAGATAAAATTTGGGGATCCTTGTCTATCAGTAAATGTGTTTATTCTACCCTCGCAGTTGATTTATTTTCAAACTGAGTTGTAACTTTCAGTTTTATTGTTGAGAAGCTGTATGCCATCTTGTATCCTAATTGTTCCTTTCAGGAAACCTTTAAACTTTTCATCATCTCTTCCTACAACAAAAATTGGTCTAGTGCCTTCTGTATGCCCAGCACCATTCCAAATGCTGGAGATTCATTACAGAGTGAACCAGACAATCATCTCCATCCTCATGGAGCTAACATTATAGAGAGTGTATAAAAAAGAAAGTGAACATATAAAATAAGAAAAATATATAGGATATCGGATGTTCTACATGCCATGGAGAAAAATAAAGGAGTGAAGTGTACAGAGAATACAGTGGGGTAAATAGCATTTTAATTAGGGGTTTTAGTAAAGACCTTAATTAAACAGCAATTATGAACAAGGGCCTAAAGGATATGAAGGAGCAACCCATAGAGCCATCTCTCTGAGAGAGAGAGTGTTCCACACAGAGGGAATGCCAAATGGAAAGTTTGGGAAATAGGGCCATTTAGTGTTCCAAATACTCCTAACACATTAACAGTCTAGAACAACTTGCCTTTGGATGGCTTTCCAGTTATTGTGCAGGGCATTCCATGAGATCTCTCAATAGGGAAAAAAATATGTCATTTGTTTTAGAAAAGTGATATTTTAATATTATTTCTTTGATAATATCTTCCTCTACAATCTATTTCTTTGTTTTCTTTCAAAATCTGAATACACAATTAAAAGACAAAGACTGTCATAGTGTGTCCAGAATTGGTGGGTTCTTGGTCTCACTGACTTCAAGAATGAAGCCGCAGACCCTCGCGGTGAGTGTTACAGCTCTTAAGGTGGCACGTCTGGAGTTTGTTCCTTCTGATGTTCGGATGTGTTTGGAGTTTCTTCCTTCTGGTGGGTTCGTGGTCTCTCTGGCTCAGGAGTGAAGCTGCAGACCTTCTCAGTGAGTGTTACAGCTCATAAAGGCAGTGTGTACCCAAAGAGTGAGCAGCAGCAGGATTTATTGCAAAGAGAGCAAGAACAAAGCTTCCACAGTGTGGAAGGGGACCCCAGCAGGTTGCCACTGCTGGCTCGGGCAGCCTGCTTTTATTCTCTTATCTGGCCCCACCCACATCCTGCTGATTGGTAGAGCCGAGTGGTCTGTTTTGGCAGGGTGCTGATTGGTGTGTTTACAATCCCTGAGCTAGACACATAGGTTCTCCACCTCCCCACCAGAGTAGCTAGATACAGAGTGTCCACACAAAGGTTCTCCAAGTCCCTACCAGAGTAGCTAGATACAGAGTGTCGATTGGTGCATTCACAAACCCTGAGCTAGACACAGGGTGCTGATTGGTGTGTTTACAAACCTTGAGCTAGTTACAGAGTGCTGATTGGTGTATTTACAATCCCTGAGCTAGACATAAAGGTTCTTCATGTCCCCACCAGACTCAGGAGCCCAGCTGGCTTCACCCAGTGGATCCCGCACCGCGGTGCAGGTGGAGCTGCCTGCCAGTCCTGCACCATGCGCCCACACTCCTCAGCCCTTGGGTGGTGGATGGGACTGGGCGCCATGGAGCAGGGGGTGGCACTCGTTGGGGAGGCTGTGGCGGCACAGGGGCGCACAGAGCAGGTAGGGGGAGGCTCAGGCATGGCAGACTGCAGGTCCGGAGCCCTGCCCCGCGGGAAGGCAGTTAAGGCCGGGGGAGAAACTGAGCACAGCAGCTGCTGGCCCAGGTGCTAGGCCCCTCACTGCCCAGCGCCAGCGGGGCCGGCCGGCCGCTCCGAGTGTGGGGCCCACGGAGCCCACGCCCACCTGGAACTCGCGCTGGCACGCAAGCACCACGCACAGACCCAGTTCCCACCCGCGCCTCTCCCTCCACACCTCCCCACAAGCTGAGGGAGCCGGCTCCGGCCTTGGCCAGCCCAGAAAGGGGCTCCCGCAGTGCAGCGGCGGGCTGAAGGGCTCCTCAAGTGCCGCCAAAGTGGGAGCCCAGGCAGAGGAGGCGCTGAGAGTGAGCGAGGGCTGTGAGGACTGCCAGCATGCTGTCACCTCTCAATAGTTCACAAAAAGACTCAACTCTGAGATGTCTACAAGAAACCCACTTCAAATATAAAGACCGATTAAAAGAAAACTAATAGAGAAACATGCACCATGAATACTAGCTGGAAGAGCAGCATTAATTTCAGGCAAAGCTGAGTTGAGAAGAAGCAAAATTTTCAGAGATAAAGAGGAACATTGCATAATGATAAAGGAATTATGTCTCCAAGAAGACATAATCTTTCATGTGTATGTATTCAACTCACAACAGAGCATGAAAATATGTGATGCAAAACCTGATAGAAATGCAAAGAGAAACAGATGAATCCACTATTTTACTTGGAGATACCAATACCTGTTTGTCAGTAACTGACACATCTAGCAGGCATAAAATCAATAAGAACATAGTTGAACTGAACAGTTCCATCAGTCAATTGGATCTAACTGATATCTATAGAATACTTCATCCAACAGCATAAGAGTGTACATTCGTCTCCGACTCACATAAAACATTCACCAAGAAAGACTAAATTATGATTAAAAAATACACATTAAAAGTTTTTAAATAAAAAATCATACAAAATAAGCTCTCAAATCACACTGTGATTTGAAACTCACAAAACCCTTGGAGATTAAAAACACATGAATTAAATAAATATCAAAAAAGTACAAATATTTCAAGCCAAATGAAAATGAAAATATGTCTTAGTAAAATTTGTGGAATGTGGCAAAGAGTGCTTAGAAAAAATTATAGTGTTGTATGTTATATTGAAAAAAGAAATATCAAAAATAGATAATCTAAGATCTTACCAAAAATACTGCAAAAAGAACAGCAAATTAAATTCAAAGTAAACAGAAGAGATAAAAATTAGAGCAGAAATCAATAACACTAAAAATAAGAACCAATGGTGAAAATCAATGAAACTAAAAGCTGACTCTTAAAAAGATACAGTTAATGTATCTTTAATCAGGTTAACTAAGGAGAGAGATAGACATGAGGAGGGGGAGAGAGAGAGAGTGAGCGAGTTAGGATAATAAAGAAATAGTATAAGTGACTCTGTCCCCCCAAATTTGATAACTTTGATGAAATGTCAATTTCTTAAAAGACACAATCTATCCAAACTCATACAAGAAGAAAATAGATTATCTGAATATTAAAGGAGAAAACTAAAGTTGGTGCGCTAACACGATCCAGTTTCAAAAAGTACTATAAAACTAAGTATGTAAATAAGTAAATAAGACGGTATGGTATCGTCAAGAGAATAGATCAATAGATCAACAGAGCAGAGTAGAAATCCCAGAAATAGACATGCGCTAATATAGTCAACTCTTGCTCTTTGACAAAGAAGTAAAGGTAATTCCATGGAGAAGATATTCTGTTGAACAAATGGTGCTGAAACACCTGGACATCCACATACATCTGATTTTCTAAAAGAAGCTACAGGCCTTTTCCTAACTGTACATTATTCAATCATTATAGTATGTGTGTAGTGGTATCTCACTGTGATTTGTTTTGATTCCTCCAAAAGCTAATAATATGCAACATATTTTCATTTGCTTATTTAACATTTACATATCTTCTTTGGTGAAGTTTCTATTCACAAATTGTGCTAATTTTTCTAACTTGGTTGCTTGCCTTATTGTTTAAGAATTTTTAAAGTTCTTCATATATTTTGAATGCAAATCCTTTATGAGATACAAGATGTATAAATATTTTCTCCCAAAATTGCAAAGTATTTTTATATTTCTCTGAATATTTTATAATTTTAGTTTTCTAATATAGGTCTATGATCTAATTTTGAGTATTAATTTTTGTGCATTTTTTTTATATTTCTCTGAATATTTTATAATTTTAGTTTTCTAATATAGGTCTATGATCTAATTTTGAGTATTAATTTTTGTGCATGGTGTGAGGCAAGGGCCCAAGTTCAATTTTTTTCTTATAGATATCCAGTTGTTCCAACATAACTTGAGGAAAATGCTATTTGTGTCTCATGGATTTACTTTGGAAGCACTATTTGAAGATTATTATTCATAAATGTATATTTCTAGATTCTCTATTTCATTACTTTGACTTATATGTTTATGCTTATGCCAATACCATGCTATCTTATTTGCTGTAACTTTATAGCAAGTTTTGAAATTAGATAGTGTGAGTTCTCCAAATTTGCTCTTGTTTTTAACAATTGTCATAGCGATTCTAAGTCATTTGAATTTTGATATAACTTTTGGATTCTGTTTGCAATTTCTAAAGCAAACCTATTTGGATTTTGATAGGAATTGCACTAAATTTAGATTAATTTGATGGAATTTTAATCCTTAACCATATTGAGTCTCCCAATTTATACATATATGTCTCTGTTTACTTAAATTGCCTTTAATTTATTGCAGAAATCTTGTGTAGTTTTTATTTTACACATTTTTTCTTGTTAAATATGACACATATTTTAGTGATTTTTATGCTATTTGAAAGGGAATTTTAATTTGACTTTCTGATTGTTTGTTGCCACTACATGAATATCCAATAGATTTTTTATATTAATATTACTATTTTATATTGATCCTGTAATTTTGTTCAACTTGGTTGTTCTAGCATCTTTTTTGTTAGACTTTTAGGATTTTATGTATATAAGAACATGTCATCTACAAATAAAGCCAGTCTTACTTCTTTCTTTTTGAGCTATATGCCTGCACTTATGTTGTTTCTTGCACAGAATTCCAATGTGGTGTTGAATAAAAGTTGCAGAAATGGCCACTTCTGTGTTCTGAATCTTAGGTAGAGATAATTCTTTTGACATTGAGTATGATGTTAGTTATAAGTTTTTAATAGAAATGCTTTATGAGAATGAAAGCATTTTTTTTACTCCTAGTTTATTGAGAGGGTGTTTTATTTATTTTGAAATTATAAACGGGATTCTGTTTAGCCAGATGCTTTTTTTTTGCATCTACTGAGATGAATGTGTGGTGCTTGCTCTTTATTCTGTTAATGTGGTATAAGATATTAATTGAATTTTTGGATATTAATTCAACCTTGCATTTCTGGAGTAAATCTCACTCATGGCATATAATATCTTTTTTATAATTTATAGGATTTAAAATTGATGATGATTTGTTAAGGATTTTTGTGTTTCTGTTCTTCAGAGAAATATAGTTCACTTTCTTGAGATATGTGTGTGGCTCTGGTATCGAATACTAGAATTAGAAATGAGTGGGAAATGTTTCTTGCTCTTCCAATTCCTGAGTTTCTGTAGAGTTATTATTCATTCTTTAAATGTTTAATAGAATTTACCAGTGAAGCTACTTTTAGGTACTCTTTTCTTTACTTACTGAAAATGTATTGAGATCATTCTATTTCTTCTTGGCTCGATTTTGGCAATTTCTGTCTTTGTGTAGGTATTGTCCAGTTCATGTATGTTGTCAAAAACTTGTTGGCATAAAATTATATATAATATTTTATCATAATACTTTTAATATACCCTATATAATATCCCCTACATTATTTGCTTTGGTGACACCTGTCTTCTCTATTTTTCTCAGTAAGTCTAGCTAAAGGTTTATGAACATTAGTAATCTTTACAAACAAAATCTGTTTTCATTTATTTTCTTTTTAAAAATCTACTTGCCGTTGATTTCTGATTTCTTTTGATATGTATAATATACTTTCTCCTTATTTTGTGTGTAATTTATTTATTTTTATTTATTTATTTGTTTATTTATTTATTTTTGAGATGGAGTCTCACTCTGTCTCCCAGGCTGGAGTGCAGTGGCGCTATCTCGGCTCACTGCAAGCTCCGCCTCCTGGGTTCACGCCATTTTCCTGCCTCAGCCTCCCGAGTAGCTGGGACTACAGGCGCCCGCCACCACGCCTGGCTAATTTTTTTTTTTTGTATTTTTAGTAGAGACGGGGTTTCCCCGTGTTAGCCAGGATGGTCTCCATCTCCTGACCTCGTGATCCATCCGCCTCGGCCTCCCAAAGTGCTGGGATTACAGGCGTGAGCCACCGTGCCTGGCCAATTTATTCTTTTTTAAAGGTTTATTTGCTTTTAACCAAACCTGAACCCTTAGAGTAACTGTTAATATAATAATGAGTTTCTTAAAGTAATTCTATGGGGAACCAATAAAATTGTGCCAGAGCACACAGACATGTGGTTGTCTGACTTAGAAAGTAACTCTGAACAGAAAAATAAATATATAATATGTTTTTTATGAAATCCTCTTTTAATAAATATTTTACAATCATGAATTTGATATTTTCTTGAGAAGTATTGATTATAGCCATTTTGTTTGCATTTTAAAGGTGTACTTACATGGTTTGGCCATATTATGAAATAAATGAAGGCCAAATAAGCCTACCTCAATGTGGGGGTGGGCTTCAGTTTGAGGGGTAGGCTGGAGGAACACTGAAAAACAGAGCTAAGTTTTTTTCTTCTCTTTTTTTTTTGAGATGGAGTTTCACTCTTGTTGCCCAGGCCGGAGTGCAATGGTGTGATCTTGGCTCACTGCACCCTCTGCCTCCTGGGTTCAAGTGATTCTCCTGCCTCAGCCTCCTGAGTAGCTGGGATTACAGGCACATGCCACCATGCCCAGCTAATTTTGTATTTTTAGTAGAGACAGGGTTTCTCCATGTTGGTCAGCCTGGCTTCAGGTGATCCGCCTGCCTCGGCCTCCCAAAGTGCTGGGATTACATGTGTGGCCATTGCTCCCTGCCAGTTTTTTCTTAAGAAGTAGTTTTGTGTCTACTCCAGTGCATAGAGTAAAAGCCTTAGCATTTTCCACAATGGAGTGTGAATCTATTAATTTTAGACATAATGTCATACCTGTTTGCAAAAGGGAGCTAATTCTTCAACTTAGCCAAAAAGCCATGTAAGTGAGTAATCATTAGGAGTTTTAACTCAATATAATTTTTTGACTTATAGTCCAAGATAAGCCTAGCTAATATAATGAGCTTGTTTTTAAGTAGAGGTATTAAAGATATGGCAATTAATTGTTGAGGTGTATATATGTTAAATGATCTGTTTCTTTTGAATTATACTTCTGTGATATTCCCTTTTCTTTTTTTTTTTATTGTGGTCAACCCCCTTTTCTTTCATAATAGCTAGCTAAATGGGAGGAAGTGTATTAAATTGACTACTACTCCATACCCAGAGTCTTTACCCACTCTTAATACCAAACTAGATTCTAACTTTAGGTATAATCTACTTAACCTCTTTGAGTAGTAAATGATACCTACTTTATAAGATTTCCATGAAATTAAATACCACCTGTGATGGTTAATATTAAGTGTCGGTATGACTGGCTAGAGGGATGCCAAGATGGCTGGTGAAGCATTGTTTTTGGGTATGTCAGTGAGGGCATTTCCAGAGGAAATTGGTGTGTCATACAGGACCAATAGAAACAAGCAGATGAAAGCGAGGGGTTTCTGTCTGTTTCTCTTTCTGTTTCCTCATCTCTCCCCACTCCCATTTCTCTCTCCCCATTCCATAAGGAAACACCTTTCTCCTCCTTTCCTTGGACATCAGACTCCAGGTTCTTTGGCTCTTGAATTACGTGACTTGATTTAGCAGCCTCCTGGGGTCTCTTGGGTGTTCAGCCTCAGACTGGGAGATGCACTGTTGTCTTTCCTGATTCTAAAGCTTTCAGACTTGGACTGATCCATGCCACTGGCTTCTCTGGTTCTCCACCTTGCAGATGGCCTCTCATGAAATTTCCCTGACTCCGTGAGTTCTTTTCCCTAATAAACCCTCTCTCTTATTTCTTATTGGTTCTCTCTCTCTGGAGAATTTGGACTATTACACCATCATAAACTCTCTCAATGCAGTGCTTAATCCAATAAATACTTCTATAGTAAAAATATATTTTTTAGTTTTATTTTTAATCTGCATGTAATTGTCTCCTTATCTCTTTATTCTCTATGAGAGCATCAGTTTTCCAGTTTATCCAATATCATAAAATGACAAAACAAAAAGTAAAAATATAATCAAACCTTTCCTCACTCAACTAGAAATTTCTGTTTAGTTTTTCCAGAGAAATATAGAAATATCTGAATCTTAAAGAACCTTATAAAACCTTTAGGTATTAGCAGATGCAGGTGTATATTGCACTTTCACATATTAAATTATTGTCAAGTCTTCTCCATAAAGTCAAAAGCTAAATGGAAGTAAACGAAAAGAGACCTTCCCACGAAGTAATGGTGGGACACAATGGTCCGTGGTGGTACACATGGACTAAATCCATATCAAAAATCTGAGTTACCCTCCACTTAAAATAATTCCATATGTTTCAAACACAATTAAGGAAACTGGAATACATTTGGGATTCAATTTTGAATAACTAATGTGTGTTAAATTTGAGCAGTATAAAAGCTGCCCTTTGCAAAAACATCCTGGATCCAGATACATATTTGAAAAAAAGAACTTAATTGGCTATAATAATAGCAGTGATGATCACCTATTTTTAGGATAGTTTTTTAAAAAACTGTTTGAGGCTGAAATATATTTGCCTTCTGTGGGCAAAACCTGATGACCGTATTAATTTGGGCCCCAATTTTTTTTTTTCTGAGGAATGTAACAATTGACTAAACTGAAATGAAATACTCTTGTTTGAATGCTTCCCACAATGTCTTTGTACTCAGAACAAATATTTAGAAATAGGTAGTAAATAAATGTGTATCAAAAGAATAAAGTCTATTAACATTAAAATAAGAAGATAAAAAGAAAATTTTAAACAAATTTTGTATCAAAACTACCCATCAAAACCACATTCTTTATGTATGTTTTGTGGGGGAAACCATATATCTGTTTTCAAAGTTGACTCCCAAATTTTTGTAGCTTCTCAAATACACATCAAGTTATAATGCTTAGTAGGTGTAATAATATTTGTCAATAACCTCAGCAGGTAAATTTTTATCATTACTTGGCCTCCATATTTGATTAAATTCAATCAACATTTATTTAGCTCCTGCCATTTGCAAAGATCTGCCTAATGTGATTTGAGGAGAAAATTGAAGTAAGACATGTCTCTAGTCTTCAGGAAGCTTCCATATGCACGGTAACTAGATATCCAGATTTCATTTGGAAACCAGTAGACTCTTGAGCATATGTAATGATTCCTAGAGCGGTGAGGTGAGAAGAGGAGAGCATGTAAGATAAGTATACATGTAAATCTAACATATTGAGCCAACTGTTATGAAAATTACAAAATTCCCCATGGTGATTAAAATAAGAGAAAATAAGATCAATATGAAAATCATTAATGGACAGCAAAGTTCCATTCATACATATATAGAGAAAAGAAATAATTCTCAAGGCAATTAAAATTAGAACTTTCTAATTTATCTGATGCACATGTGACATTCACCTGGTCATTTAGTGTAATTAGAAATTCACATTAGTCATATTAAATTCATGGTAAAACACAAAGAGTTCAGAATCCCAAACCATAGTGAGATTTAAAAATATATTTATGTTTGAGAGAGTAAATTGAGATTAGCATACATAATTTAAGTTTTATGAAATCATTTTCTTAGATTTAATAGATGGTGCTTTTACATAAGGAAATGAACATGGCTCATCTCGCTGTATTCTTTTTGCAATTCCATAAGAATATTCTGACAAGTAATTTTAGAATCTGGAAGTCTTGTTTTTAGAGTTAGACTATTGTTTTCTAATTAATATAATTTTAAAGTTTAAATTTATTTTTCAGATTTTACATGTGAAACATTAGGAAAGATTAATACATTGCTAATGACATGAAGGTAGTATGGAAAAGTAGGCAGAATAGCAACCCAAAGTCTAAAGCTATGACTCCACCATTAATAAACACTTAGAATTTAGTAATGTCACATTGTGTTTCTTAGTTTTAATATTCATGTGAAAATTACGATAATAACACATATATCACCCAGAAGAAAAAAAAATTGTGAAGAAACTTAGAAGTTCTAAAAATATAAGGTATAATGTAAACATGAATAACAATAACATTTATAGCTTGATGTTTTTTCAGGCCTTGTAATTTTCAAAATATGTGTATATAGTTAGCTGATTAGAAGAAAATATGGTTGACTCATTACTGTGGAAATAGCCTGATACAGTGAAAAGGCCATGTTTTCAGTTAGAAGACTTAGATTTGAGCCCTAGTCCAATCACTTTTTAGTTTTCTGGTTTCTGTCACATCATTCATCCTTACTGAATACCTTCAGTTTCCTTAGGTGTGATGTATCTGAGGCTCATAGATCTGTCCCATCCACTTGAAAATGTTGATGTGATGATGATGATGAGTTCAGATGAAGCATGTTAAAGTACTTCATAAGTTCCTAAACAAATATAACTTTATTTTTCTTATCTTGATTTTCTAAACAAATTCATTTGTGTAGTATGTTAGCTCTAGGCAGAAGGTGCAGGAATAAGTACAGTTCAGAGAAGCTGTAGTGGGGTAGTCAATGGCTTCCAAGCCTGAGTCAGAACTGTCAATCTTAGGTTCACAGCTGGGTGTGCTCCAGAGAAACTGGACCATAGGAACTGCCTGTCATGAAGTTTTATAACTATTCCAACTATTCGGTGCAAGGTGATTGCTGCCAGCACTTCTCTATATGCTATGGGAAAATTACACACCAAAGATCTGTCATATACAATTGCTTTATTCCAGATACTCACAATCCAGACAGAGAGATAATAAACACAAAAGTACTCTAATAAGAATAAAGAGTTTAAAACCATTTACCAAGTTTCACAAAGAAGAAACTGTTAATTGACAAATGACAAGTTAAGAAAATAATTGCCCCTCTTACAAATACTAGAGATCTGAGCATATCTGTCTGCAGATGGGAAGAATCAAGTAGGGGAAAAAAGATTCAAAATGCACAAATGAATGCAGGTAAGGAGAGGGAGGATAATAGAGCAAGAGGTTTTCAGTAGGCAAAGTGGAATTAGATCAAAGCACAAGTAAAGCAGACATGGAAAGGAGGAGGGGCAGAACTCTGAGAACAAGGGCATTAATGAGGGAATGTTTATAGAAATGTGTATTTTGAAATGGAGAGAGGAAGATGAGAAAACTGATGTCTGATGTTGATTTTATGAATCATCTGATGAACATAATCCCTAAATTTATGAAACTACATCTGATGAATATCATCCCTAAATTCATGAAACTACTAGTTTTCTAAACTAAGGATTGTGATCTGTGAGTGGGTCATGACTCATTATGGAGTCATTGAATCATTTTAGTGGGTTGCAACTAGTAATGTTCAAAAATAAAATAGGCTGAAACAGACAATATTACATCCCACTGCATTTTGTAAGAGCAAGTTTGTTTTGTGAAATTTTGTTGCAGTTAAATTTATATGTATGTGTATCCTGGGTCATGAAATAAAAAGGATATTTTCTGTGGGGTGCAGTTAAAAAATCCCAAAAACCACTCAACTAGAGAATCTCTATAAACTGAACAGAAATATTGCCAAGGGGCAAATAAAGCCTGTACGTATCATGCTGGTTTAGATTTGTGTTGAGTAGTTAATACAATGTCTGCCTTATTCCAGTGGTTCTCAGAAGGCCAGAAGCACACATTAAGGAACTAGTGATGTTGATCAAAGGTTAGAAATTAGACCCAGTGGAGTTAGGGCTGTTAGGGAAATGAAGATGCCCTGGTTGTTGTTGAGGCTAGGTCAAGGTGGCAGACCTGACTTTCCAGACTATTGCAGGAGGATCCTCAATTATTAAAGCTTCAGTTGTTGGAAAATATCTTTTCCATTGAGCTTCAAGTCTACCTTCTTGTAATATCTACTTTTAATATCTATGATTTTGTCTTCTGGTGCCACACACCATAAATCTAATCACTTCTCTACAACAAGGAGTTTTATGTTTTTAAAAATAGCTATTGTCATTTGGGTTCACTTGGGTCTAAATGTAATGCTAGTTCAGGGAGCCCTAGAGGCCTGGAAGCTTATAAGGGTGGGTACAATAATTTAGTTGAAACTGTAGGCATGATAAGGGACTGGTTTGTGCAGGACAGAGTCTATCAAATCTGAGGATGCCCAAACTGAATGGGACAGGTGTGTGGGTCAGCAGAGGGCAGACACGTATGCAGAACTGCCAATCAGGAAATGAGATGGCAACCACAACATCATTTCTGAACTCTTCTCCCTCTCTTTGAATTGGCAATATGCCTTGAGAGAGGGCCTGATACCCCAGAGTTCAAGTCGCTCTTAAATCTTCATTCCTGCTTTTTCTTCAGCTTTTTCTCATGGGTTTTCAGCCCTTCATATGTCCTCAGAACAGCACAGCCCTTCAACTTTTCTAAATCCAGCTATTTAGAATACCTTAAATGTATATCACTGGCCAGTTTACTGTGCTTCTGAACATGTAAGGAACTTATCAATTGAATATATAATTAAGCTACTTAAAAATATTTGGATAAATCAACTGTTTTTGAATGACTGATTCTGTGTTTGGTCACATCGATAGACCCATTTATCTATGAGGGTTCCCATATGTAGATTAGTTTATTTATATCTACAGATACATTGAGTGGGGAATAGAAGTTTCGCCTATAATTTTACTCAATTTTAACAATGTGGACTTTCTGTCTATATTATGTCATTTTTCTTTATATATATATATAAAATTTAATAGATTGACATTTTTATTACATTAGTTTTGAAACTTTCATTGAAAAATCTAGTGTTTCATTGAAATAACTGTATTATATATGGTCTCTTATAATTCAACTGAGTATTTAATATTGGGCAAATACATTCTTATGTCATTAATGGTATCTAACTTCTCAATTAAAATAAATTCTCTATTCTTGTGAGTTATGTATTGCACATTAAATTAGGATAAAATAATAATTAATTAATTGTAAATATTTTGAATAAAATGTCTTGATTTCTAGTTACTACTAGTATTTTTAAAAGAGAAGCATGATTTATTTTTCAGACAATGACTTACAAATAATCATATTCAAATTGTCATTTTATAAGTAGGAAACTGAGTTCTACAGATGTTTAATAATTTTCAAAGTCATTTTGCTAGTCAGTAGTAACAGAACCTAGCCTGTATTTCTAGCTTGAATACGTACTTTAGCTTCCTCAAACTGTTGTGAGTTAGGTCTGATATTGCAATAGAAAGGCTATGTCTATCAAATTCCCTTTTGGTTATGTGAGCTTTGCGTGGGTTTGTTCATGTAAATCCCATGCTGAGGTGAAAGATTTTTTCTTCTCTCTTTCTCTTTTTTTTCTGTAAAATGAACATTTTGTACTGCTAACATAATTCTTATATATTCTAAGTGAAAAATCATTACATAGTTGTCAATGTATCTCACCTCTCCCTAAATAACCTCTACTATTTATGATTTAGAACTGAATTCCCTCCTTACTTGACCTCTTGCTTGATTTATAATCGACATAGTTCCTATATTTTCTGCTTATATTCTTCATTTTATATTTAGTGCATCTCAATTGATTTTTCTTCTTTACCTTGCATTTTTTTCCACTTTTATATTCATCTTCCTTGGCTCTCTACACTGAGTATAAATACTAGACCATAGTCTCAACCCATGGGAGCAGAGCATAATTTCTTGCTGAGTACTTAAAATTTTCCTATTTCATTCTATTTTATAATTGCTTCACCCACTGGTTTTCAGAAGATAGGCCTTCATTATTCCAAAGTATGCTTGGTTTATTGTTTAAAAGACACAATAGGCTCACCCCACTTTAGTCCATTTCTAGCCATGCTTTATTCTTTAACTTTTAATTGCTATTCCAAACTCTACAGTGTCTGTAGCAGATGCTGGCACTGCTGTGTCTGTATTACTCAAGCCTTTCAAGTGTCCTCTAACTTTTTCCCAACTGTCAGTACCTACATCTCTGTCTGTGTGTCTGAGGCATTCGTTTTTGTTTTTACTGTTGTTTTACTTCCTAAAACCACTGAAGGCCATTCTGCTCTTACGTAGAAGAGATATGAGGCTGGACTTAACACAACTTTACTCCCCCAGATCCCTAACAAATAACCCTACTGAATATAAACATTCCATTCCCTTTATAAACAGGAGAATTCTGAAGCATAGGTTTTATCCCAAGTTCCAGTACTTTTCCATGAGATGAAGCTTCAATTATTCACTCCAGGTAGCTGATTTCATAACAACCTTTGTTGGTGCTTTTTTCCTTCTCTGAACCACTACCCCTACTCCCTGCCAGTGTTTCCTGGCCCCCTGAAATACACTATTTACCCTCAAATCTTTGTTTCAGAGTCTGTCTCACTAATTTCCTTGAAGCTATAGCTCTCTGATTTATGAAGTAGTGACAACACTTGAGTTTTGGCAGAATTAAATAAATGTGCAGAACCTGATTCATAATAGGTACTCTAATACTATTGTACCTAGTTAAAATAAATGCTGTCTTTAACCTCTGAGTACTTTCTCCCAAATATAATTTTGCTCCCTCTGTATCTCAATAGAATGAGCTATTTTTTACTGCATGGACAGAGCCATGCCAGTGGTCACCAATGTGATAAATCTGAGGGTTGCATATGAAGAGTTCACACATTTTTCTTTTATGCCTGCAACTCCATCGCTAGTCACACATTTTCATGCAGTGAGAATAGTCTTTTTTTTTTCTGCAGTCCTATTTTAATCACTACAAACACTACAGGGTAATGTTCAATGAATGGTTATTGGAAGAGTCTACCTTTTTCTTTTTTTTTTTCTCTCTTAAAGGAACAATGTGCTATGATCTTTCACACTTTCCACCAACTTCTCTTCTCCAGGCTTTTCCTACTTATCCTGTAAAACTTAATTTACAGGTCTTCTACAAAGCTTGACCTCATCCTCCAAAGCTTTTAGTTACTTTGACTCTAAGTTGCCATAGCTTTTAATATTTATTTCAATCAAAGTGCATAATCTACTGAGCTGTTAACTTATTTATCTCATTAGCAAGATCCTTAATTGATAAGACTGGGTTACTTATTATTGCAACTCAACACCTAGAACAATGTTTACGCATACTGACACTCAACTGTTAGATGAATGGATTAAATTTATAAATATTGTTGGAAAGAAGTAAGCTATTGTTAGGCCTTAAAGTGGCTTTAATTGAATCTAAATTTTAATTGAATAAATTGGTACATCTCAATTGATTTTGCTTTTTTACCTTGCTTTTTTCCCCTATATATTAAAATTACTTTTAATTGCAAAAATTGTAACTACTTTTGTACTAACCTAATATATAGTTATGGAATATGTATTATTCCACTGCCTCAAGTAGACACAGCTGACTATTTCTCATTTACCACCCCTACTTTTATGTTATCATGTAATTAACCATATTCTCCTGTTTCTAATGTGTGAACAACATTTAACTTGCTAATGGTTGATCTGTGAATATTTTTTACTTTAGACACAAAGAAGCCTTTAGGTCATATTATACATTGAAAAAAAAAGATAACTTAAAATAATACAGTATTAGGATTTGACTCAATTTCTGCTTAAGTAAAAGCAAAGAAACTAGATATCAAAATGCATACTTTTTCCAAAGCATATGTAATATAAAATTACATTTATTTCATTTTGTTATATTTGTCATAATTTATCACCTAATTTATAATGTATTGATCTTCTAAATGTTGGAATACAAAGTATATTAGTTTAATAAAAGGTTGAATAATGTGTTTTACTTACCAATTAAATCACTATATAGTATAGCAGTGCTGTAGGAGGAAAACTTAAATTATCAAACACCACTGAACACAAGCCGGTGATTGCTTTTGTCTTACGACAACAAATTCTAGTCTTCAATGTCAGCTTACATAATTCTTTATTTTAAACACACACATTTATGAAGACCCTTGGGCTTTATTAAGAAATGCTATACCTGCCACACTAGGGAAAGTGTTTTCTTATTAATGACACGGAAAGTGAATAAATTAGTAGTTTTAGTATTGTAAAACATTATGTTTAGAATGACTTTACTTGTGGTACCAGTATCTAAAAAATATCTTAATAAAGCAATGATCCCTTTACATTTAATGGTTAGATAAAATAAGTTTGTCATTAAATGTTGGATTTCAGAGAAATTACATATGCCACTTTTTAAAGTGAATGCCAATCAACATGTAAATGAGCAATTCAACCCCCTTTAAATTGGAAGAAGAAATCCTTGGGATAGTTAATTTATAGTTGTTAGTGATGGTCAGATTATTGTAAAATGATTCTTTGTATTTCATTATAAAAGAAATTATAGAAACACATAATCAGACATTCATAGTTAAAACAGAATAAATGATAATCCTGCCTGGCAGAGAATATTGTTCCATTTTGTTTGTGTACTGATGTTTTAATTCTCCTCAAGGAGTAGAAATAAAAACATTAATAGCTGAAATCTGCTTATGTATTAGATGGGGAGTGGTACTAGAAGAAATGTTGTAATACTGTTTTGCATTACAGTGAACCACAAGATTGGGGTTAATTCAGGTATCAGAGTTATCCTAAGCACTGAGGTTTTCACTCAGATATAAAAAGCAGCCCCCCACCCCTGCTCCTTGGCCTTTCAGGTTCTTGCATATGTAGCTCTCACTGACAAAGCCTCATAAGATTCAGATGCCAGCATCATATCTTTCAGACTAAAAGGAGCTAGAATATCTGATATGCCAGTGAGATCCACTATGTCAATCTCTCTCTCAGGTCTTGATCTCTACTTTTATGCTGGTTTGAGAACTGTGACCTAGTCAGTTGTTCATTTGATAAATATTTCTTTCAACATATACTCAGTATGCACTTAACGGTATTGCAGATATTTTGGTCCCTGTAAGTCCCAGATGAGAAAAGCTAACTTAAATTGATAACTAATGGAATTAACCTAAATGCCCATCATGGGTAGACTGGATAATGAAAGTGTGGTACAAATACACCATGGAATGCTATGCAGCTATAAAAAAGAATGAGATTATCTCCTTTTCAGGGACATGGATGGAGCTGGAGGCCATTATTCTTAGCAAACTAACACAGGAACAGAAAACCAAATACCACGTTCTCACTTATAAGCGAGAGCTAAATGATGAGAACACATAGACACATAGAGGGAAACAACACCCACTGTGGCCTTTCAGTGGATGGAGGGTGGGAGGAGGGAGAGGATAAGGAAAAATAACTAATGGATACTAGGCTTAATACCTGGATGTATTAGTCATGGTTCTCTTAGAGGGACAGAACTAATAGGAGATATATATATATATAATTCTTCTCAGCATCCATTAAAAAGAAAACAAGAATCTTCTCCCATATAACGCTGTGACAGACAACTCTTCTAATATATATGAAAATTTTGATTTTTGGAAGAACTAATGAGAACTAATAGGAGATATATATATATATTAGTTCTGTCCCTCTAAGAGAACCCTGACTAATACATCCAGTGAGTTTATTAAGTATTAACTTATATGAGCACGAGGACCAACAACAGCTTGTCTGCAAGCTGAGGAGCAAGGAGAGCCAGTCGGAGTCCCAAAACTGAAGAATTTGGAGTCTGATGTTTGATGGCAGGAAGCATCCAGCACAAGAGAAAGATGTAGGCTGGGAGGCTAGGCATGTCTCATCTTTTCACATTTTTCTGCCTGCTTTATATTCGATGGAAGCTGATTAGATTTTGCCCACCAGATTAAGGGTGGATCTGCATTCCCCAGCCCACTGACTCAAATGTTAATCTCTTTTTGGGCAACACCTACACAGACACACCCAGGATTAATACTTTGTATCCATCCATCCAGTCAAGTTGACACTCAGTATTAACTATCACACTGGGTGATGAAATAATCTGTACAACAAACCCTCATGAAAGGAATTCACCTATGTAACAACCCTGCACATGTACCCCTGAACTTAAAATTTAAAAAACAAACATATGCTGTAGCTTTGAATCAGGCACTCAGGGATGCCATATGATTGGCTAACATATGTCTGAGGCTTTCTAGGCAGCCTCTGAAATGTTATACTACGTTTTTAGCAGCCCAGGAGGCTGAGGCAGGAGAATTGCTTGAACCCAGAAGGCGGTGGTTGCAGTGAACCGAGATCACACCACTGCACTTCAGCCTGGGTGACAGAGCCAGGCTCCATCTCAAAACAAAAACAAAAACCAAAACCCCTATTTTGTTCTCAAGTGAAAGCAACAGACAAAAAGTGGAAACCAAAAGACAAACTATTTTTATACAAATGAAATAATTTGAAAGATATGTTATCTTTCTTTACAAACCTTTCGATGTTTAAATAAATCGTTTGGAAGATATTGAGAAGAAAGCTTTATAAGAGGAAGAAAATCCTTAAATGACACTCAATAGACCAGACTCTGCTGTGGAAAAGTTCTGAGCCCACAGAGACATTATGAACATCACAGGACTTCAGATCCTCATCAGGAAAGTGAGGTGATTGCACTAGACTTCTAAATCTCCATCTAATTCCAACTATTATTTTTCATAACCGGCACTTAGATTTTGTGTTCCATAAATATATGTATAATTGTGAACTAAGGCCAAATTAGACTGTGTTTTCCGAATCCTTGAAAAACTAGTCGATTTTGCAAAAAAAAAAAAAAAAAAAGTAACAGGGTTGTCATTGTGCACATACACATATACATCCATAAAATGTTTCTGGACTTTTCAACAGTTCTATTAATGTGATTTTGATATTTAGGTATGACCTGAATGTTGAGTAAAGGTAAAGATTATAAAATTCAAATTATCCATGTTTGTAATGGGTATTTCTGCTCTACTTCCTTGTATTTCTTAGATGATATGAAAAGTTTCCATTATCCTTGATCTTTATGGCACTTATGTAGCAATAATAAAGATCATAGGTAAAATCTGTCTCATATATATGCATATATTTATATACATAGTTACACACATATTTGCTATTAAGAATATGACAATAGTCTTCCAAAAATCAAAATTTTCATATATGTTGGAAGAGTTGGCTATCACAATGTTACATAGGAGTAGATTCTTGTTTTCTTTGTAATGGATGCTGACAAGAATGCCTGAGAATCCTATCTGCTGGCATTGGAAGATTTTACAAAATACAATCTGATAGTATTTTCCCTACTTAACATTAATCTTCTTATATAATCACCTGGTCTTCTATAAAATTATTTGTTAATTACAAGAAGTCCTATCATTACTCTTGATGCTGCAAAAAAATGGCCTTTATGAGTAAACATAAATATGTAACTAAAACATAAATGAAATCAGGCAGTTACAAATAAGAAAATTAGTCATTTGGGGCAAGCTAAAGAGTTAAGCAAACACGGGGATATAATTTACTGGCACTTCAGAGAAAATAGAAAGAAATAATGGGGCTTCTCTCTAGGTATACATATTATAAAATTATAGTATTTTGGCATATTTGTAGTGTTGCTATTTTTATCAGACCAGAATGCACCATTCTCAGCTGTATTTGAGTTGAGAAGAACCAAATAGTTTTTAATATTGAGTGTTCAAAATATTGCATGGGATATACTTATACTCAAAAATAATCATTATTCATCTGAAATTCATATGTGACTGGGCCTCCTTTATCTGGCAACCCTACCTAGTAGGAAAGAATGTTGTGTACATTTTTAAAATACTGATTAACCTAGTAATATGATTATTTAAGGAAACATAAACAAAGGACTATTTCTGAAATATTTTCCAGCGAAGTTTGGAAAGCAGTCTTATCTATTGTGTTAAGATAAAGAAGGGAGAAAGTCATATTTTGTTTTGTTTTGTTTATTAACTTCAATTTCTTATCACTTTTGAACATACAATATGTATTTACTTAGGAGTCAAAAGTTCATGTGGTAAATAAACACTATAAATGTAAACCAAGGATCAATGCTTCAAAAGCAAATTTATTCAGTATAAAATGTCAGAGCAGCTTTTATATTTCCAAATACATAAGATGTAAATTGGAAAGTGTTTGCATTTTAACTAGCTTTAACACATCCATTATATAATAACATGAGAGGAAAAAGGATTACAGCTTCTATTTTGCTACCCCTTTAAAATTCCTTCATTTTCATTTTTGTATAATGTGGTTTAGAGGAGAAAAATCAGAACTGACAATATTATTTAATGAAACTTTTAGTTATGTAGATAATGTAAATCTAACACCAAGTCTGCACATTTATAATGCTGTTTTCAACATTGTAAAATTGTGGTATTCAACAGTTGCGAAATCTGGAGTAATGTTTGTTATCTCTCAGAATTTGCTATACAGCTCATGACAAAGAATTCAATGTGAACCACTTCTGAATTATGATGATTATATATAGATGAAATGTTTCAAAACTTACTACATGTGAAGCACTTTGCTTCATGCTTTGCAAACATTGTATACTTTAATATTATGAGTTTTAAAATATTAGTATATTTGAAAAATCACATAAACACTTCCTTTTCAGATATGTTTTGCTAGATAACCCTCTAAAGATAACACTGAATAAAGTAAAAATCCATTGCTGAAATTGCACAAAAATAAAAGGTATGCAAAATCAAAAATAATAAAAAAGCTGTAACTCTGAGTGAAAAGTGAGGATTGAAGATGGTTATCACTTAAAGAATTTTGTATTATCCTAGAAAACTTCACCTTTTAAAAAACAGCTTCATAGCACCTGGAGACAAAAGATAAATACTGGGGAATGCCCAAGCTATAGAGTCTAAGAAGATAAACCCCAGACATAAGGTTTACATCCTCAGCTTCAAAGGAGATGGTGCAAAACTAAGGTGTGACAAAGTATGGATCAAAACATTACAAAGAACCTTGTCCATCATCCATAGTGCTAAGGGAATGTGAAAAAACAATCAATCTGAGAATTAAGTTCTCAGCAGAGTTTTAGTATAATTCACAATCTTTATGATGTGAACAATCTCAAATTTACTTATTTTAAAATTGTGTCAGGCAACTTACACTGGCAAGAGGCAAATGTTTCCTAGAGGAATGACAAATTAAACTATGACATCACATAATACTCAAGTTAAAGTTCTAAGAAAAATAAAAATCTCATGGACAAAATTCACAAAGTGCAACAGGAATAAGGTGTGATTAATAAGAGATTAATACAAACATCAAAATCATACCCACAAAGATGTTAACATACTGAAAATATTACAACCAAAATTACAAACATAACTATGACTAGGAGATTTTAATAAATGAGAAGCTTGAAAATACAAGCAAGTAAATAGAATCTCAGAAATATTTAGAAAACAAAAAATAAACTTCTAGGATTGAAAACCATAAATTAAAATTAGAAAGAAACATCAATGAATAATAAGCTGTGGCCTAAAAAATAGACTTGAAGAAATTTCACAGAACTTGTCACAGAGACTTTGGTTGGAAAAATATGAAAAAGGAATAATAGACATACTGCTCTTAACTAGCTAAGGGAAAATAATAAAATGTAAAAATTATAGCCGTTTAAATAGCAGAAGAGTTTCAAGTGGCCAGTATTTGAACACAATGAAATTAAATCAGAAACCAATAAGTTTTAAGTAGGAAATTTTACATACTTGGAAATTGTAAGAATTACACCTAAAATTTCATGAATCAAAGAAAATATCAAAAATAATGATGGAAATTAAGATATTTTATTTTTCCAAGATGGTGGATTAGAGGCTTTTAGTATGCTTCAGCTGCTTTGAAATAGCAACAGTGCATAAATATTAACTCTGTGAGGTTTGGTTCAAGAAAGACAATGGGAATCCACCAGAATAATGAAGGACACCCTAAATCCTGGGAAGGAGAACATGAGCAAAAAGCCCCTGTGACAGCATCCAGCTGTTAAAAGTGAGTGAAACCCTAGCACACGAGAAAGGCAGACAGCCTCCTTCTGTGACTCAACTTTCCACTGAGGATCTAAGTAACCCAGGGAGAGGGAGAGCCCTTTGTTTCACTCAAGCCATGGAGCTAACTTGGGGAGAGGCTTGGAGGTGCTGTGAGGAATAAACACTGGGAAAAGCTGCAGACATTTTCCCAGACCTGAGACCGAGAGCAGGATGTCATTATAACCTGGGTGCACACAAAGTCAGCCATTTTGTGGTGACTCCGCAATGTGGCCACATGGGCATTTTAGTCTTGGGGCAGAGATAGAAGTACCTGCTGTGGACCAGGGTGGAGACCTCCACAACTAGAACAATAGAAAGTGTCTCAGCAGCAGGTGCTGGAATTGTGCTCCCCACTGTGGGACAAGAGGAGATATATGACAGCTGCAGTTTCTCCTGAACAATAAGACTTGCAGCCAGGAGCAGTTTGTCAACCTGGAACTGTCATTATTCGGTGCCCCAGCGGCTACCCTGAGATCATGGTGCAGCAGGCCTCTTTCTGCTCCATCACAAGGCAGAAGTCTAGGCATTTGGAACACCTACTTGCCTGGACCAGCAGCTTAAGCCTCCTCACACTTCGTGGACATAGACTGTGGTGCAGCAGGGCCCTCTCAGATTTCCAGGCATTTGAAGCAGCTACTCATCTGGATTAGCAGCCTGACCTGCCCCACATTTCCTGTGCAGAGATCCTGGTGTAAGGAGCTCCTCTGTGTTTTATACCCAGTGAGATCTCCAGGCATTTGAGCACCTGCTCACTTGGTTCAGCAGCCTGAGCCATTTCATTCTTCCTGGGAATAGATCATGATGCAGTAGGGTCCTCTCTGCTGCCCACCCAGGCAGATCTCCAGACATTCTGAGCAACCACTCACCTGGATAAGCAGCCTGAACTGTCCTACCCTTTATGGGCATAGATTGTGGTGCAATAGGATCCTCTCTACTCCATACTTAGGCATATCTCCAGATATTAAAAGCATATACTTGAGCAGATTGGCAACCTGAGCTGCCCCACCCTTCCTGTGCAGAGATCTGTATGCATGGGTGCCATCTCTGCTTCATGTCCAGGCAAATCTCCAGGAATTCAGACCACCTGCTTGCCTGGTTCAGCAGCCTGAGTTGCCCCACCATTCCTGTGAGGAGATCTTGGTGCAGGGGGCTCCTCTCCACTACATGCCTGCACAGATCTCCAGACATCTGGAGCACCCACTCTCCTGGATTAGGAGTTTAGGCTTCTCTCCTACCTGTGCAGAGAACTCAGGGCTGAGGAGATTTCCTAGTTCCACACACCTAGGCACACCTCTGGGCACTTGGTGGATGCCCAGTGGATTCTCCTTTGACACTGATGTCTGTGCCTGACATCAGGAGAACAGAAACTGGACCTGCCTGGTCTAGCCTTGTTTATCAGGGCCCTCACCCCTCCAGGGATGAGTAGGGTGTTCAGGCCATTGTGCACTCCACAAATCAGGCCATTGCCTGAGGCAACAGAGAGCTTCTGCCATTAAACAAGGATCAGGTGTATACCGAGCTGTGTTAGTCGCAGCTAGCTCTTAACTATAAGCACCATCTACTGGCTGGTAGGTCCAACCACAGAGCCCAATATTCAACTGCTGACAGAAGCGCATAAGGCTATAGAAGTAAAACCAAAACAACCTACCCAACATTGTCTACAATCACATAACCAGGGATGGGTAAAGGGAAAGGGAAATAAAAAAATAATAATAATATTACAGAGAAATAAAGAAAAAGAAAAAAAATCTACCCACAGGAATATAATTACAAAAATTAGAAGTCCTAGTCTCCAGATGACAAGGAACCAGTGCAAAAATTAAGGCACCATGAAATATCTGAATGTAGCAACACCAAAGGATCACAATAGCTCTTCAGCCACATCCCTAACCAAAATGAAAACTCAGAAATGACACAAGGAATTCAAAGCATGGATTACAAGGAAGCTCAACAAGATCCAAGACAAGGTTGAAACGCAACACAAAGGAATTTCGAATGCAATTCAGGAAAGGAAAGAAGAGATAAGCATATTAAAGAAAAATTAATCAGATCTTCTGGAATTGAAAAACTCACTTAAAGGAATTTCAAAATACAATGGAAAGCTTTATCAATAGACTGAACCAAGCCAAAGTAAGAATTTCAGAGCTTGCAGACTGGTCTTTTGGAGTAAGCCAGTTAAACCAAAATAAAGAAAAAAAAAGTTTTAAAAACAATGAACAAAGTCTTCAAGAAATATGGGATGATGTAAAGCAACCAAATCTATGAATTCCTGGCATTCCTGAAAGAGGTAGAGAAAAGATGAACAACCTAGAAAACATACATAAGGGAATACTTCAAGAGAATTTTTCCTAATCTTGCTACACAGTAGACAGCAAGATACAAGAAATCCAGAGAACATCTGTGAGATACTATACAAAACGAACAACACCAAGGCATGTAGTCACCAGTCTGTTCACGGTGACTGCTAAAGAAAAAATCTTAAAGGTAGTTAGAGAAAAAGGTCAAATTATGTACAAAGGGAACACTATCAGGCTAACAGTGGGAGTTCTCAGCAGAAGCCTTACAAACCAGGAGAGTTTGGAGGCCAATTTTCAGCATTCTTTAAAAAAAAAAAAAAAGAAAAAAGAAAGAAAAAAGAAGGAATGAATGAAATTCCAGCCAAGAATTTCATATCCTCCCAAACTAAGCTTCTTAAGCAAAGGAGTAATAAAATCTTTTTCAGAAAAGCAAGAAGTAAGGCAATTTATAATCACTAGATTATTCTTACAAGTAATACATAAGGGAGTTCTAAATAGAGAAACAAAAGTACAATACCTGCTACCACAAAAATACACTTAAGTACCTAGCCCACAGCCCCTATAAAGCAAACACACAATTGAAACTACAAAGCAACCAACTAAAAACTCATGACAGGATCAACCTCACGTATCAATATTAATCTTGAATGTAGGCTAAATGCCCCACTTGAAAGTCATAGAGTGGTAAGCTGAATTTAAAAAAAGCACACAGAAGATCCATGTATCTGCTGTCTTCAAGACACCCACCTCACAGTAGCAGCACCTATACTGTCAAAGTAAAGGATTGGAAAAAGAAGTATCATAAAAACAACACACAAAAAAAGGCAGGGTAGCTATTCTTATATGAAACAAATCAGATTTTAAACCAATAACAGTAAAAAAAAAAAAAAAGGACAAAGAAGGGCATTACATAATAAAGTGTTTGACATAACAAGAAGACTTAACTATCCTAAATATATACGCACCTAACATTGGAACACCCAGATTCATAAAACAAGTACTTCTAGACCTATGAAAAGGTGTAGATAGCCACACAATAACAGTGGGGGACTTGAACACTCCACTGACAGCATTAGACAAGGAACTAACAAATTCTCAGTTTAAATTTAACGATTGTCCAGTTGGACCTAATATATATGTACAGAACACTCTACACATCAACCACAGAATATACATTATTCTCACCTGCACATAGATCATACACCAAGGTTGACCACATGTTCAGCCATATAGCAGTTTCAACAAATTGTTCAAAAAATCAAAATCATACCAAACATACTGTTGAACCAAAGGGGAATAAAAACAGAAATCAGTAACAGGAAGATCTCTCAAAACTACAAAATTACATGGAAATTAAACACCTTGCTACTCAATGACTTTTGGGTAAATAACAAAACTAAGGCAGAAATTAAAAAAAATTATTTGAAATAAATGATAACACAGATACAATATACTAAAAGTCTCTAGGATGCAGCAAAAGCAGTATTAAGAGGGAAATTTACAGTGCTAAATGCCTACCACAAAAAAGTTAGAAATACCTCAAATTAACAATCAAACATCGCACCTAGAGGAAATAAAAAACAAGAACAAACTAACTCCTAAGGTAGCTGAAGAAAAAAAATAACTAAAATCACACCAGAAGTGAATGAAATTGAGACCCCAAAATCTACCCAAATAATTTATGAAACCAAAAGTTGGGTCTCTGAAGAATAAGTAGGATTGATAGACTGCTAACTAGACTAACATAGGTAGGCCAGCTGTGGTGGTTCACACCAGTAATCCCAGCACTTTGGGAGGCTGAGGCTGGTGAATCACAAGGTGAGGAGTTCAACCCTATCTCTACTGAAAATACAAAATAATTAGCCAGGTGTGGTGGCGGGTGCCTGTAATCCCAGCTACTCAGGAGGCTGAGGGAGAGAACTGCTTGAACTCAGGAGGCAGAGGTTGCATTGAGCTGAGATCACGCCACTGCACTCCAGCCTGGGCGACAGAGCAAGATTTTGTTTCATTAAAAAAAAAAAAAATAGGTAAAAAGAGAGAAGATCCAAATAAGCACAATCGGAAATGACAAAAGTGATGTTACAATTGATATCACAGATACCAAAGACCCTCAGATACTGTTATGAACACCCCCATACACACAAATTAGGAAATCTAGAGAAAATGAATAAATTGTTGGAATCACACAATCTCCCTAGATTGAGTCAGGAAGAAATTGAAACCCTTAACAAACCAATATCATGTTCTGAAATGGAATCAGAAATAAAAAGAAAAAATCTACCAACTAAAAAAAGCCCTGGACCAGATGGATTCACAGCAGAATTCTACCAGACATACAAATAAGAGCTAGTACTAATCTTCCTGAAACTATTCCAGAAAATCAAGGAGGAGGGACTCCTCCCTAACTCATTCTACAAAACCAGCATCCCCCGATACCAAAACTTGGCAAAGACACAGCAAGAAAACAAAACTACAGACCAATATCCCTGATGAACACAGACACAAAAATTTCTCAACAAAATACTAGCACAGTGAATCCAGCAGCACATCAAAATGTTAATTCAGCATGATCAAATAGGCTTCATTCCTAAGATTCACTGCTGGTTCAATGTATGCAAATCAATAAATGTGATTCACCACATAAACAGAATGAAAAACAAAAAATATGATCATCTCAATAGACGTGAGAAAAAGCTTTTGACAAAATCTAACATGTCTTCATGTTAAAAACATTCAAGGAACTAAGCATCGAAAGATTGTACCTCAAAATAATAAGAGCCATCTATGACAAACCCATAGCCAACATCATAGTGAATGGGCAAAAACTAGAGGCATTCCCCCTTGAGAACTGGAACAAGGCAAGAATGCCCACTCTCACCACTCTTATTCAACATAGTACTGGAAGTCCTTGCCAGAATAATCGGGCAAGATAAAGAAATAAAAGGCATCCAAAGAGGTAAAGAAGAAGTCAAGCCATCTCTTTTTGCTGATAATATGATTCTATAGCTACAAAACTCCAAAGACTCTACAAAAAGGTTCTTGGAACACATAAATGACATCAGCAAAGTTTCAGGATACAAAATGAATGTACATAAATTAATAGCACTTCTATACACCAATAATATTCAAGGTGAGACCCAAATGAAAAACACAATTTCATTTACAATAGCCACAAAACAAAAATTAAAAAAACAACTAGGAATACATCTAACAAAGGAAGTGAAAGAAACAAGACATCTACAAAATACTGCTGTAAGAAATCATAGGTAATACAAACAAATAGAAAATCATTCCATGCTCATGGACTGGAAGTACCAATATCATTAAAAATCCATACTGCCCAAAGCAATGTACAGATTCAGTGCTATTTCTATCAAGCTACCAATGTTATTTTTCACAGAGCTAGAAAAAAACTATTCTAAAATTCATATGGAACCATAAAAAGCCCAAATAGCTCTTCAGACCATACCATAAGGCTACAGTAACCAAAACGGTATGGTATTGGTACAAAAATAGAAAGACCAATGGAACACAATGGAGAACCCAGAAATGAAGCTGCACACCTATAACCATCTGATCTTTGACAAAGTCAACAAAAACAAGCAATGGGGAAAGGACTCTCTAGTCAATAAATGGTGGTGGGATACGTGGCCAGCCATATGTGGAGGAATGAAACTGGACCCTTACCTTTTACCATACAAAAATTAAGTCAAGATGTATTAAAGATTTAAATGTAAGACCTCAAACTATAAAAATCCTAGAAGAGAACCTAAGAAATGGCATTCTGGATGCCGGCCTTCAGAAATAATCTATGACTAAGTCCTAAAATCAATTGCAACAAAAACAACATTTGACAAATGGGATCTATTTAACTCAAGAGCTTCTGCACAGCAAAAGAACCTATCAATAGAGTACACAGACAACATACAGAATGAGAGAAAGTATTCGCAAACTGTGAATCCAACAAAGGTCTAATGTCGAGAATCTATAAGAAACTTAAATAACTGAAAAAGCATAAACAAATAACCCCCTTAAAAAGTGTGCAAAAGACATGAACAGACAATTCCCAAAAGAAGATTTATAAACAGCCAGCAAACATATGAAAAAATATCAAAACCACAATGAGATACCATCTCACATCAGTCAGAATGGCTATTATTAAAAGTAAAAAACAAACAAACAGAAAACAGTAGATGCTTGAGAGGCTATGGAAAAAAGGGAATGCATATACAGTGTTGGAACATAAATTAGTTCAACTACAGTGGAAAGAAGTTTGGAGATTTCCCTAGAACTTAAAACAGGACTACCATTTGATCCAGCAATCCCATTAGTGGGTGGATGTCCCAAAGAAAAGAAATCATTTTACCAAATAGACACATGCACCCATTTGTTCATCACAGCACTATTCACAATAGAGAAGACATGGAATCAATCTAGATGTTCATCAATGGTGGATTGGGTAAAGATAATGTAGTACATATATACCATAGAATACTATGCAGCCATATAAAAGAATGAAATCCTGTTCTTTGCAGCAACATGAATGCAGCTGGAGACCATTATCCTAAACGAATTAGCACAGAAGCAGAAAATCAGATGCCTCGTGTTTGCACTTACAATTGGGAGCTAAATACTAGTTACACATGGACATAAAGATGGCAACCATAGACACTGGAAATACTGGGGAAGGAGGGGGACAATTTTTCAAAAACTATTGGTTACTATGCTCAGTAACTGGGTGACGGGATCTATCGATCCCAAACCTCAGGTGTCAGATATTCCCAGGTAACAAACCTGCATGTGTACCCACTATATCTAAGATGAAAGTTGACATTATTAAAAAGAAAAAGTTAACATAAATAAGGACAGAAAAAAATCTATAATTAAATAAATATGAAAATGCTGTTTTTCAGAACTTCAGGGATATAGCTAAGGTAATACTTATAGGTATTCTAGTTTTAAGAGCTTGCTTTAGAACAGAAATAATGCTAAAAGTTAAAGCTAAGTATCCAACTTAAAATTTAAGTATTTTTATAAACAAGAGAGTAATTTAAGCATAAAAAACTAAAATGTAAAACCTAATAAAAATTGAAACAGAAGATCAATGGAGTCAAAAGAAGGCAATTTGTATAAACTAAAAACATGACTTGTTAAATTAATAAAGAGGCATCAGACAAAAGTACATTAATAAGAAAGACAATATAGGTATAAGTAGAGATGCTATTGATGTTATGCAGCTAATAAAAGAGTATTAGGAAAAACTTTATTCATGTAAACATATATATGAAATGAATACATTCTCATAAAAATTGATTTCACCAAAACTGATTCCAGAAGAAATAGTAAACCTTAATGGTTCAGTCAGAATCAAAATAACTGAAATTTCTTTTAAAATCCTCTCATTGTGTAAACACCAGTTCCAGGTGGTTTCAAGGTAATATTTTCAGGTAATTCTAATGTTACACAAAATTCTCCAGACCATTTAAAAAAGAAAGACAACAAAAACAGAAGATTATAAAAAATAAAGAATGTATATTACAGGCCCACCTAGTCATTAACAGATACAAAAATAGTAAATACATTATTTGCATCTAAATCCATCAATTTAAAAAATAAAAATATATAGGTATAATCTAAGCTGAATTTCTCCAAAGAGTGCAAACCCCGTTTATACTAGAAAATGGGTGAATGTAGTTCACCTCATTATTCCTACTTTAGATGGAGGGGAAAAATTAACATTCAATATCCATTCAGAATGAAAACCTTAGGAAACTAAAAAAGAAGGGAACTCCCCTAGCATAGTAAATGATTTCTACTAAAATACAATGAATATGTTATTAATGGCACATGTTGAAACCTTCTTTTAAAATTGTGAACAAGAAACAAGTCAGTGGAAAGTTTCTGTTATCACAATTTCTATTTAACATTGCATTGACGGTTCTAGCTAATGCGGTGAGATAGGATTAAAATGTTTAATAATCAGAAGGGAAGAAACAACGCTGTCACTATATCTACAAAACATAAATAAACTTACTGATTATCAGAATTAATAATTTAGTCATGTTACTGGATAAATATTAATATTCAGAAGAAAACTGCATTTCTAGATAACAGTAAAAATCACTTGCAGAATATAATTGTATTAAAAGAAAATTACAATAACATCAAAAATATGAAATACCTAATAATTAAACTACCGTAAGATGAGTAAATCCTTTAGGAAGAAGACTACATACAATTTTATGGAAGGATATTAAAGAATACCTAAATTAAAAAAAAAAAACCCACAACACATTCTTAGAAAATTTCAGTAATATAAATGCATGGATAGTCCCTTAACTTAAAATACTCCTTCAAATAAAAATCCCACCAGGATTTCCTGTGGAATGTGGAAAATTTACTCCATATAAAGGATGAAAACAGCCAGGACACTATTTATTTTTATTTTTATTTTTATTTATTTTTTTTGAGTCAGAATCTCACTCTGTGGCCCAGGCTGGAGTGTGGTGGCACAATCTTGGCTCATTGCAGCCTCCGCCTCCCAGGTTCAAGCAATTCTCCTGCCTCAGCCTCCCCAGTAGCTGGGATTACAGGCGCCCACCACCACACCCAACTAATTTTTGTATTTTTAGTAGAGACGAGGTTTCACCATGTTGGCCAAGCTGGTTGGGAACTCCTGACCTCAGGCAATCCACCCACCTTGGCCTCCCAAAGTGCTGGGATTACAGGCATGAGCCACCACGCTCAGCCAGGACTGTTAAAGAAGAAAAATAAAGAGGGGAATTTTTGTTTGAAGTATTATAATATATTAATCTGTCCTCACACTGCTATGAAGAAATAACTGAGACTGGCTACTTTATAAAGGAGACAGATTTAATTGACTCACAGTTCCACATTGCTGGGAGGCCTCAGGAAACTTACAGTCATGGAGGAAGGAAGAGGAGAAGCAGGCGCCTTCTTCACAGGGGTGGCAGAACAGAGTGAGTGCAAGCAGGGGAAACGCCAGACGCTTACAAAACCCTCAGATTTCATAAGACTCACTCGCTATTATGAGAACAGCATGGGAGAAACTGCCCCCATGATCCAGTCACCTCCCCTGGTCCTGCCCTTGACACATGGGGATTATGGGGATTACAATTCCAGGTGAGATTTTGTTGGGCACACACAGCAAAACCATATTATAGTGATTAAAACAGAACAGTGGTGAGGAAGAGATAGACAAGTAAAAAAAATGGGACAAAATAGCAAGCCTTGAAACTATTCCATTCATGGATGCAAATTGGATTTACAGCCCAGTGGGCGTTGCTGGTTAGCGTGGGAAAAGAGAGCCCATTTCATTAATAATACTGGAAAACATGGTCATCTATTTGAACAATAAAATAAAATTGGACTCCTACATCATACTCTACACAAATAAATATCATGTAGATTAAAGACTTATCTGCAAGGGTATAGGAAAATATCTTTATAATTGTAGTGGAGGAAATAATTTTTTAATAAAATCATAAAAAGCAGATAGCCTAAAGAAAAAGATAATTTAAATGATACGAAAAACCAAAAACTTTACAGAGAGGGAAATATAAGTAATAATCTGTAAAAAAGTGTTTCTAATATTTACAACTGTCAGAGAACTAGTATTCAGACCATAAATCAGTAAAAAAAGATTCATAAAAATGAGTAAAAGATAAAAATAGGCATTTTGCAGAGGGGGTAATATAAATTGCTCATAATTTTTTTAATGCTTAAGCTTAATATTAATTAGCAAACTTCAAATTAAAACCACAACCCAATTCCAAAACATAACGACCTGATTGCAAAAAGTATTAAAAGTACATTAGTATTTGTTCAATACTAGTGTGCTGGGATGATTTTAATGATAAAAAACACTTTATTTTTCTGAAAATAATTTAGCATGGGTCTGCTTTGTGACCAAGCAAATTCATAATCATGTACGTAGACTATAGTAACACTTTCACATTTGTACCAAGAGACATTTACAATATTCTATTCTTATCAAAACTGTTTATAATAGTAAAAAATTGGAAACAACTCAAATAAGCCATTAAAAGGGTCTGGCTGCTGGGCACAGTGGCTCAAGCCTGTAATCCCAGCACTTTGGAAGGCTGAGGCGAAGGATTGCTTAAGCCCAGGAATTGAAGACCAGCCTGGGAAAAATAGCAAGGTGCTAAATATATATATGCAAGCTGGGCATGCTGGTATGTGCCTATGGTCCCAGCTACATGGGAGACTGGGGTAGAAGGATTGCTTCAGCCCAGAAGATTGAGGCTGCAGTGAGCTGTGTTTGGGCCGCTGTATGCCAGCCTAGGCAACAGAGCAAGACTTTGTCAAAAAAAAAAAAAAAAGAAAAAGTGGACTAGTTATACATTCAAATACTATAAAGCACTTAAAATAAACATTCTATCACTACCACATCCAAATAGATGAAGCTTAAAAACATAATACTCAGCAAACAAGCCAACTCAAGGATGCATAGGATATTATTTCATTTGCATAAATATCCAAAACATATGAAACAACACATCTAGGCTTGCTCATAGGTGGAAAAATTAAATGAAAGTTAAGTGAGTGATTTCCATACTCTTCAGAATTATAATTTCCTCTGGAGGAGGAGGATGGTGCAGCTGGCTACAACAGAGGCCTTTATGGCACTAGCAGCTAGTGACATTCACTTTCATAACATCTGGTGGCGATTATTCAGGTGTGTTTACAATTATTCTCTAAACTACATATATTTAATACTTTTCATTTATGATAGATATAAGAATTAAAACTTTTTTAAAGAAAGAGAACATGTATATGAAACTTAAAATGCCTTTGTGAGCCAGGTGATTGAGTTAGACAAGTTACTGCTGCTCCTAGTGTGTTACTACCCTGTAAAATGGCTCATTAAAGAACAAATTTTGGGATTTTTTTTTCTCATCATCTGTGCTGAGTTTAATTAAAAACACACTTATTATACTGAACTGTAGGATGGAGTTTCTCCTGTAGCTGGAGAAATGTCCCTCAGTTTCGTAGTGACTAAATACTGGAGTCAATTTCTGAAGGAAATTAGAGATTATCCTTCCATGAATTTTTTAAAATATGCTTTGAATATAGCATATTATATGTAAAGTTCTGCATGGTTGTTCCTTCATAAAATACTATATTTTATAATGCACTAGAAAGAATACTGTGATAGAAATCACTAAATTTCAGTTCTTGTTTTGCTTTTATTTCTTATAAGCTTAATCTCTGAGTCCTAATTTAATGCATTATCTATCCAATGCCCAGATCATGTTGTATTACATAATGTTTACATGAAATTATGCTAATAGTAATGTCCTTTACATATAAAAGGAGTCACTACTCTTTGTATTTAATCACTCTTAAATGAATAATTGGCATATATTTATAATTGCATATATATTTTTAACTTTTATTTTAGGTTAAGGGATACATGTGCAGGTTTGTTATAGAAGTAAATTGCATGTTGTAGGGCTTTGGTTTGCAGATTATTTCATTACTCAGGTAACGAGCATAGTACCTAATAGGTAGTTGTTTTATTCTCACCTTCCTCCAACTCTCCACCATCAAGTTGGCTCTGGTTTCTGTTATTCCCTTCTTGTGTTCCTATGTACTCTATGTTTAGCTCCCACTTATATGTGAGAACATGTGACATTTGGTTTTCTGTTCCTGTAATCACTCTTTTTTTTCCAGTGAGAAGTTTTACATGTTTTCAGGTGCATTATACAGATATTGATATCTCATAAAGTCACCCCATCCAAATTTGCCAACCTTGTATAATATGTCATCAAAATATGATTGGCCCTTCATATTCATTGGTTCCACATCTGTGGATTCAACAAACTGAAGACTGAACATATTTGGGAAAAAATACAATAAAAATAATACAACAATAAAAATAATATAAATAAAATATAGTATAACAACTATTTATATAAACTTTACATTTTATTAGGCATTATAAATATCTGGAGATGATTTAAAGTATACTAGAGGATGTGTATAGGCTATCTGAAAATACTACACCAATTTAAGTAAGGAACTTGAGCATCTGCAGATTTTGGTAACCATAGGGATCCTGGAACTAATCCTCTGAAGATACCAGGAGCAACTGTGTATATTTTTCACCCCCTTAATTGCTCAGAATCCTGCTCTGCTAGTCTAATGAATAATGAAAATTTAACTGTGTCAGTGTGGCTATGTGTAATAATAGCATGGCAGCTTAATTTTGGTTACATAGTTGAATTATAACAAAATAATTTAGGAAAAGCCATATAGTTGAATAAATGGTTATTCCATAAGCTGCAATGCTCTGTAATTGTAGAATCAAAAACAGGTGAAGTTGGTAGCAATAGATATACAATTGACCCTTGAACAAATGGGGGTTAGGGAAACCAACCTCTCTTCCAGTCAGACATCCATGTATAACTTTTAACTCCTCAAAAACTTAGCCATTAAAAGTCTACTGTTGACCATAAGCCTTAACAATAACATAAACAGTTAACACATATTTTGTAAATGTATTATGTACTGTATTCTTACAATAAAGTAAGCTAGAGAGACAATATTGTATTAAAATCATAGGAAAGAAAAAATATATTGACTATTGATTAAGTCAAATTGGATCATTATAAAGGTTTTCATCTTCCTCATCTTCACATTGAGTAGGCTGAGAAGGAAATAGGAGGAAATAGTGAAGGAGGTGGAAGAGGAGGCAGGAGAGGCAAACATACTCACTGTAATTTTACAAAAATACATCATAATTTCTGTCTGATTTTTTTTTTTTGCTTTTTCATTTCTAAAACAATGTTTCTACAGTTACCAATCCTTTCTCCAAAATTTGCCTATATCATAGAAGGGTTCATGTCATAAGATAAGTCAAAAGTAGTCTTAAATAATCAGAACCCTTCTACCAGATTGTCTAACGTCAGTTTTGTTTTCTGGCACTGCTTATTTGATGTCTTCTTCCTCATCATCTAGCTGTGGTTCAGAAGCCTTAATTTCCATCATTATCTTTTGTTAATTCCTTTAGTGTGGTGTCTATTGGCTCTACTTTTTCTAAGATCCATATCTTGTAACCTTGCACCCCAACTGTTTTATTGTTGTGGTTGATTTAGTTTTGTTTTTGGTTTTTGCCACATCCACAATCTCTTTTATGATTTCCTTGATTGACTCTGTTGTAAATCCTGTGATGTCATGCATAATACCTGGGTACAGTTTTCTCCATCAGTAATTTATTGTTTCAGACTTGATGACTTTCACAGCTTTTTCTATAACAATGATGGCATCTTCAATGGTATAATCCTTCCAGACTTTCATGATGTATTCTCTATCAGGGTTCTCTTCTATTGCATTGACAATCCTTTCCATAGAATGCCATGTGTAATGAGCCTTAAGCGTCCTAATGACCCCCTGATTTAGCAAGTAGACTAAATCATTGCCTTCAGTGTTGAGCTCATGAAGTTTTGGGTGCTAGGGGCATTGTCCAATAGCAAAAGAATGTTAGAAAGGCAGTCCTGTATTGGATCCCAGCACTTTGGGAGGTCTAGGCAGGCAGATCACCTGAAGTCAGGAATTCAAGACCATGGTCAACATGGTGAAACCCTGTCTCTAATAAAAATACAAAAATTAGCCAGGCATGGTGGCAGATGCCTGTAATCCCAGCTACTCGGGAGCCTGAGACAGGAGAATTGCTTGAATGCAACCCAGGAGGTGGAGATTGTAGTGACCTGAGATCACACCACTGCATTCCAACCTGGGCGACAAAGTGAAACTCCGTCAAAAGAATAAAAAGAGAGAGAGGGAGAGAGGGAGAGAAAGAAAGAAAGGAAGGAAAGGAAGAAAAGCAAGAAAGGCAGCCCCTTACTGGGGCTTATGTCTTCATGGACAAAGCATCAGTGAAATTGATCCAGAATTCTCATTGTCCAGGCTTTCTTGTGGTACAACGAAGACTGGCAGCTGGTCCTTATTTTTTTCCTTTCGTGATTCTGGGGTTAGCAGCTTTATAGATAAGGGCAGTCCTAATAATAAACCCAAGTGCATTTACAGTAAACAGTAAAGTTAGCCTATCCCTTCTTGTCTTAAATACTAATGCTCACTTCTCTTCCTTACTAATAAGTGTCCTTTGTGGCACTTTTTTTTTTGGAATAAGGTACTTTTTTCCTTATTAAAAACCTATTTAGATAGATATACTTTCCCCTCAATGATTTTCTTAATGGGATCTGGGAATTTTGCTGCTGCTTGGTCTGCAGAAGTTGTTTTCCCTGCTGTCTTGACATTTTGTAAAGCCTAAAGCTATTTCTATAATCATCAAACCATCCTTTGCTTTATATCCTTCACTGTCCTTTTAAGTTTTCACATAATGACTTCATTTTTTCTCAAATCACATTAGAATTTATAGGCATGCTTTTCTTATACCAATCCTGAAGCCACATAAAAGCTATGTTTTCAGTAAACGGTAAAACAAGTATTTCACAAAAAGAGTAAGATTTTGTGTCTGTTGGTATAACTGCAATGACAACTTCATGAATTTCTTATTGTGTCTTTACCATGGTTCTTATGTTGGATTGATTTATCTTGTAAAAGTAGGCAGCTACAGCTGTATCGTATCAAGCAATTCAACTTTTTCTTGCAATGTCATGAGTTTTCTCTGCTTCTTGGGAACACTTCCAGCATCACTAGTGGCACTTCATATGGGTTCGATGTTGTTATTCAAGGTTTATGGCATTTGCACTAAGCACAATAAAAATATGAGAAAACCATGATAGTTTACCTTTTACTGCTATATGCAATTTGCTGTAGACAGGAACTGCTCAATTGAAATGAGTACTGTTACAAGGGCATTTTAAGCAGATAAAACACTTCAGCTCAAGGCAATAGCAACAGGAGGTGACTATAAAATTATTACAGCAATGGAGTAAGTACTATAGTTAATTTTATGCAGTTATGCTTTACTATTGCATCTGTACATTCATTTGCATTTCTCTGAACTGTAATAGAGCCATGAATAATTCATTTGTATGTATAAGTTTTGATAAATTTTAACTTTTTGTAATAGATTTGTGATATTTTTAGTGGTAAATGATAAAGCAGACTAGTATATACATATATTTTAAGCAACATGACATACCTTTTTCTTAATTTTTGATATTTTTTGACCTATATTTTATATATATTTGTCTTCAAGTCTTTTCAAATTGTCCAAAGTCTCCCCAAATTTTTCTTATATAGTTATTGAAAAAATGCTGTGTATAAGTGACCTGTGTAGTCCAAATCTGTGTTGTTCAAGGGTTAATAGTACACATACAGTCATGCATCTTTTTAAAGACGTGCATATGTTCTGAGAAATGTGTTGTTGGGCAATTTCATCATTGTGGGAACACCAAAAACTGCACTTAAAAAACCTAGATGGTATAGCCTACTACACACCTAATCTATATGGTATAGCCTGTTATCCCTAGGCTAAACACCTGTACCACATGTCATTGCACTGAATATTGCAGGCAATTGTAACACAATGGTAAGTATTTGTGTATCTAAACATATCTAAATGTTGATTATCTAAACATAGAGAAGGTATAGTAAAGTACAGTATTATGGGACCATTGTTGTACATGCAGTGTGCATCAACTGAAACATTGTTATGCAGTGCCTGACTTTATTTTCCATGAGGTGTGTTATTATATAGCTTAGTCATTTGAATCCGCTTTTCATCAGAATCCTTCTCACTTTCTGGGTTTATTATAATGCTTGTATTTGTTTTTATGTTGATTAATTAGAAATATTTTTGGAAAGTACAACTCTAGAACTTACGTACTCTACCTTAATGAACTCTAATTTTAAAGAGGGGGCTTTAGAAAGTCTTTTAAGGAAATGAAAATGCCTTGTGAACTTCCAAAACACTCATACTTCCCCCTTTTTCAACTTCGTTGATTGACCTGGAACCCTTAAAGGAGAAAAAAAATCTATCAAGTAGAGCTGGATCAAGTGTAATTTTGGTTTGTTTTATTTTTTAATAGTTTTTTCTCTCAGGGAAGTTTCATGTCTTTCGTCAGTCATGGGAGTTTCTCTACTATCATTTATTCAATTATGCCTCTGGCCCATGCTCATTATTTTCATGCTCTGGCAGTTTAGCATAATGGTTAAGAGCATGCCCTCTTGAGCCTCAGGTCCAATTCCTGGCTTCTCTATTTATTCGCTATGTGGCCATGGGTAAGTTAATTACTTTCTCTTCCTCAAAGGCTTGCTGCGATGAGTAAGTAAATGAATATATGTAAAGTGCTTAGACAGTGCTCAGTATATTTTAAGTATTATGTAAGTGCTTGCTCTTATTTTAATGATTACTTTTATATAGAGGTGTAAATCTTTTTATCTTTTTTTCCATTCCTCTTTCATACTTTCTATCTGTATAACATTTGGAATTGTGTTATGAGCTACTAGGCTTGGTGCTCCAGAATATTTGTGTGCCCAATAGCTGTGCCCACCTTTCTTTTTTAGTCTATATAATTAGAGTTTGCTTAGTTTTTTGTTACAATTTCAATCATTATATTTTTATATTTCAAAAATCTCTAATAATTTCTTATTGTACAATTACTTAGTCTTATATAGGTATAATATCTTCCTAATCTCTCTCCAGATATTTGGACATATTTTGGACATTTTACGAAACACCCTTTTTGCTAACTCTTTCAACACCTGTAAGTGTCTCTGTCATGGTTCTGATATTTGCTGCTTTCTTGTGCACTTTGTAGCTTAGTTGTCCTGTACGACTATCTCCTCTTTTCATTCAGGGAGATGGGTGTGAGCTGAAATGTGGCTTGGATACTTCGTTAGTGACTGTGAGAAAGTGGCATCCCTTGGCAGCTGTTTTTCTGAGTATGGGCACTTGCAACCAAATGTTGTGAGCCATTCAGGACACATTATGCCTCCGTCTTCCTGACCTCCTTCAGTTAATATTCCTACCTCGGGACTTTTCCATTGCTGTTTGCCAAGGTTAACTTACCTGACTACTCCAGCTGTGAGACCATGCTAATAATTCTGGTCGTTGCTCCTTAGCATCTTATTCACTGGTTCTATGCCCTACCAGCACAGACCAGTTAATGTTTTATTTTGAAGTTGTGCTTTGATATGGCTTTTTTTCCCTGCTTTTTGTTTCTCAGGATTCTCTAGACTCTGTAGCGCATCTAGAGTGACTTTTTGTTTTTAGTGGAGCTATGACTTATTTTTATATATGACAAAATAATGTCTATGAATTTGATGCAGAAGGAGAAAATTGCATAATGTATTCAAGTCTGCTATGTTGAAATAGAATTCAATAGTGACCTTCAAAAAGATATGTTCTAACCACATGAACCTGTGAATGTGACCTTTTTTTTTTTAAGGTGACTTATGCAGGTGTCATTAAGTTTAGAATCTGGAAATCAGGTCATCCTTGATTATCTGGGTGGACCCTAAAGTTAGTGATAAATGTCCTCACCTGAAACACACAGGGAGAAGGAACAGAAGATCATATAAAGATAGAGGCAAAGATGGGAGTTATGTGGTCACAAGCCAAGGAACTCCATTAACCACTGGAGCTGGAAGAGGCAGGGAGGGATTCAACTTTAAGCTTTTAGAGGAAGTGTAGCCCTGCTGACATTTTGATTTTGGACTTCTGGCTGCCGGACTGTGAAATAATAAATTTCTCTTGTTTCAATTAACCAAGTTTGTGGTAATTTTTAATGGAAGTCCTAGGAAATTAATAAAGGTATCTTATTCTATTAATACACAATTTTAGCAGAAAATATTGTCTCTCATTTCACAGAAAATATTAAGACAGTACATGAAACCTTCCTTAATTTCCTCCTTGTCACTTACAAACATGTTTATATCCACATCTATACCTACCTTCCACATCCCACCTACTGTTCAAAGTTACATTTGTGTTAGGGATCCTCTGCCATTTCTGCCTCTGCTTTACCAACAAACGTCTTTGTAATCTGGTAGACATTTTCCTTTTACATATGAACAGAGCCAAGCCTCTTTGAAATAAAAAATTCTGCAGGTTTAACAAATCACCCTTCAACTTCTGCTCTGGATTCTGTCTTCATTTTACAGCCAATCATTGAGGGAGAGTAGCCAGCACACACCGTCCTGTCTGTATCACATATCTCAAACTAATACAGTCTTTCTCTTGAGGCTAATATGCCACTGAAAGCTAACAGTACCAAGGTCCTTCACATTGCCAAAGCCTGTACACATTTCCTTTGCTTATATCAATTGCCTTCACTTTGATATTTGACTCCCGCCATTGCACACCACCCTTCAATCTCTGTTTACCCTCTTCTTCTGTTTCTTCTGATTGACTCTTTCTTCCCAATCTCACACATAGGTTTCTTTCTCTCCCCAATGCCTTTTAAATATCAGGAGTATAATCCAAGGTTCTGCCTTTGTCCCTCACTTCTTGCTACATTGTGTGATCTCAAGGTGACCACATTCATACTCATGATTTTATCTTTATTTGATATACTGGAGACTCTCAAATATATTCTCATAATTCAGAACTCACTTTGGGCTTCAATATTGAACATCCAACTGTCACTGGCACATCTCCATTAGGATGTCCCAAGGACACTTTAATCTTTATTTTTGACATCTTCTCATCCTGACTTCAGACTTGTTACTCTGTATTACCTTTTTTAGTCAACAGATTCTTCATTCAAACAACTGAAACAGAATATTGTTATTATCTAGAAGTCCTTTTTGTGTTCTCTTATATCATATCTTTGTACCTGATTTAAGCAATCATTTTATTCTGCTGTATGTCATGTAAAATTGGATCTAGAATGATAAATAGTTTTTATCTCAATCACCATGTGCCATTGATTTGTAGGGGCTGCCAAGAGTACAAAGTTGAGAAAGATAGTGTGATCACCTCTAGAGTGAGAGGAAAGACTTCCACAATTGATGATAGATGAAATGGCAAGGGTGAAGAAAAGTGAAGCATCTAGCTCTGAATGTATTATCCATGATCTTAGATTATAAAGTTCACAGGTTAAGTCAGTGCGTGTGTGTGTGTGTGTGTGTGTGTGTGCGCGCGCGCGCGCGCACAGGCACACACTTGATTTGGGATATTTTAGTAAATAAACAGATACCACAAAAAGGATGCTTTAGGCAGGAAGAACAAAGTCAGAGAGGAGTCAAGTGGAACTTAGGGGATACTAATGGAACTCCATAATTTAATTTGCATAGAGGGAAGTTTGTAGTTGATGAGAGAAATTTAGATTGGACTCAAATTAGTTAAAGCCTTTTGTGCCAAGTTAAATAATTTTTATTTAAGATAATACAAAAGGATAGTAAAATCTCATTCTTTCTGGCATTGTGGAACTTTAAAAATTCCATTTAAATTTATGTTTAAACACTTCCCTTACAGGGTAATCTCAAAATAAAATGACGCAGTTTAAAACAATAACAATTATTCAAAAAAATAGAAACATGTTGTGAAAATACAGATTATTTCTCCATTTTAATTAAGAATGGTAGTAACAGCAGTAATATATCTTCTGCCTGCAGTGTCACCCACCATCTGTGTGTTTCTTGACCCCTGGCAATAGTCCCAGGCAGGGATAGAAATCATCCCTGCAGTGGGTGCAGCCACATTAATTTTCACTAGGGCTTCATAGTAAGTTTCCATATTGCAGTTCTTTTAGGGAGAGACCTCTGGTCACTCGACTTCATGGCAGACAGCTCAGCTAATTGAAGAAGTGATAGTATTCTCTACAACCATGAGTACAATTAATGAAAGTATTCTGCTATTGCCTAGGCTTAGATTTTTTTTCTTCACATAATTTATCAGAGAATTTGAGGTTTGCAAATAGATTTTTAAGATGTCATTTGGGACTTTCACTGACCTCCAGAACAGGGCCATTTCCATTCTTCTTCTGAGCAGCTTGCCTATTTGACTTTAACAAGCCACCAGAATAGCTGCCCTAACACCCCTGCTCTTGCTATTTCTGATATTACCAGTCTAGCACCAAGGTTTACTTATTTTTTCTCTTTTCTCATCATCAGCCAGCTATGAAAAAAGAACTGTTCTTCATGATAAAGGTCATATTTGCATTTCAAAATTTTGAGTGACTGTACTGCCTGATATTAATATATATTATAAATAATATGGACTCAAATTTCCAAGTAGCAGCACTGACTATAAATAAATATATCTAGGTAGGAACTATAGGAGGCTCACCTATCAATGATTGTTTCCAGTTTTAAAGATATACTTTTAATAAACTATAATATGATTTCCTGTAAGATACAGTTTTTCATATAAAAACCAAAGTGGCAAGTACAGTTCCAGTAATTCCAAAGTTCCTCTTGCATGAATCACCTTCTCACATATGTTATCCTAACATTGATCTTTCATTTAACTTCAAAGTATGCTCTATTTCCCTCTGTGAAATCGGACTTTGTACTTCATTGGTCATTTTATCCACATATGCTTTCTCTTTATGTTTCTTTATTTGGTTCCAAAAATATTGGCATTGTAATAAGTAGAGTTTTTATCAGGTATATCATAAAAATAATTATTTATCCTTTTCAGGAAATCAAAAAAGTGAGGAAATGGCTCCAAAAACTTAGTACTAATGTGTGTGTGTCTCTCTGTGTGTGTGTGTGTGTGTCTCTCTGTGTGTGTGTGTGTGTCTTTGGGAGTGTTGGCAATGGAAAGAAGTTAAACTAAAATTGCATACACTAAGTTGTACCAATATTTTGTGAATCAATTTAAATAATTCTGTGCTACTAAATTGGGAACATTATTTATTAGAAAAAGGACTTCCCTGAGAATTGAGGAGTTCACTGTTTGGAGTGATTTGACCAACTGGTTATTTTATCATTCTGCAGACCTTGATTTAAACCACATTTTATGTCCTTATATTCCCTCCTTTTCATTTGTTGCTATTGATCCTTTGTTTTACCTTTTTATCCTATTCCCTCAAAATATGAAATGCTTCTTTCTTCTTTCCAATGCTATATTTCCCACCTGCTAGTGACTGGATTCCCTCTCTCCTTTGTGAACTTGCTCTATCCATTGTAATTTCTCTGTTTTGTATATTCTACACCTTTTATAGTAGCTATTTGATATCAGCCTATGTTATCAGGATTCTGGTGGTTGCAAGTGACAAATCAAATTTGTAAGTGTGGAAATTTATTGGTTCACAAATTTGAAAAGACCAAAGCAATAATTAGTTTTAAACATGACTGCATCCATGGGCTCAGATGATAACATTTTTTTCTTTCATCTCTTCACTCTACTTCCCTCTATGTGTTGATCAAACTTATTTCCACCACATATGGTCTAGTTATATATGGGACCTGGAGTGACCATAGATATCTTCAGACCTTATCCTACAAGCCAGGCATTGCAGAAGACAGGACTTCTGGTTGTCCACAGTCAGTTAATGGTTCTTAAGTTATTGAACTACTGCTGAAATCGGTAGCAAGGAAGGAGTCATTTTCCAATAGAAGGATGTTTTTGCTTTTTCATTTGAATAAGAGAAGAAATGCTGAATAGTCAAGCAATAGGTGTCCTCTAAATATATTTGTTTCTTAACATAGAAAGTACCTTGGGTAGGATAGAAACATAAAAGAGGAAAAGAATTTGGAGTGATTAAAAATCTGATTTGTGACATATTGTGGGGTTTCTGTATGTCTGGTGATAGGTAGCTGAAAATACAGATTGCACTTTAGGATAGTGAAATTCACCGTCTTCAACATATTACTCTCTATTTAATTATATCTTTTCTGGAAATAATCTGTCTTTGGTAATCTAAAGGCTGCCCACATTTCACTTTGCTCTTCCTACACATGTTGCTGTGATGAACCTTTTGGACCAAAAGTTTAATGAGTATCTTTCTCCTATGTTTATTAAAAACAGCATTCTTACTAAAAGTAATGACTACTTTTCTTTCTTCATAGTACTTGATTACATTGTCTTTGACATTATTCAATGCTGTATTTCCAACTCCCTATCAACAGACACACACAAATCACAATATATCACAAATCCAATTTTTAATAATCACTTCCAGATTCCTCCTCTTTCTATGTTTTTATCATATTCAACGATTTTAACAATTCTTTATTAAAGCATCCAGGGAAGTCAGTCAGTATTGGCTTTCCTCTTTCTCATGAGTACATTCAGCATCCCAACAAATCCCACCTATGTTAGACTTCTTTAGATTCTATTCTCTGCTTTCCAGCAACATTGCAAACATTTCATGACGAGATCTTTCTTAAACTATTCCAACAGCTTTTTAACAGTCTGCAGTCTTCATTCTTTTCTATTCCAGGCAGCAAGGCACAAGGCTATTTGATTTATTTTTCTTTTTTTTTCAAGTAGACATTTTCTTTTTAATAAAACAGAGCGCAAATTTAACAGTCTTATAATGGGATTCAACATTTTTCCTTCACGCAGCTCGGGTGTGAGTACCTGGCTTTAAAGCAAATCCAGTATGTGAAAATGGGGATGTGTACCCATCAGATCTGGGGCAAGAGATTCACTTCACAGAATGAATGCTTCTTTTCTTTACCAGAGGAATTTTCATAGTATTCTCTGGAAGGGATAAGCTTTCCTCATACATATAAACACTTAGTAAATTTTTAATTTAAGTACACTCTTTAGACAAGTGCTGTATAAAGAGAAGACTCTTTATCAGATCAGGCAGATGGTGCCTGTTATTTTTCAAGCAATTACCTTATTTCAAATGAAATCCAAATGTTTTGTCAACATCTGGTTGGCATTCAGTGCCTTGCCTAGATTGTTCTTTTTTATTTTTTATTTTTTGGTAATAGAAAAATTTATTTTTTCAAATTAACATGTTTTCTTCTTTTTTTATTATACTCTAAGTTCTAGGGTACATGTGCACAATGTGCAGGTTTGTTATATATGTATACATGTGCCATGTTGGTGTACTGCACCCATTAACTCGTCATTTACATTAGGTATATCTCCTAATACTATCCCTCCCCCTTCCCCCTACCCCACAACAGGCTCTGGTGTGTGATGTTCCCCTTCCTGTGTCCAAGTGTTCTCATTGTTCAATTCCCACCTATGAGTGAGAACATGTTGTGTTTGGTTTTTTGTCCTTGTGATAGTTTGCTGAGAATGATGGTTTCCAGCTTCATCCATGTCCCTACAAAGGACATGAACTCATCCTTTTTTATGGCTGCATAGTATTCCATGGTGTATATGTGCCACATTTTCTTAATCCAGTCTATCATTGGTGGACATTTGGGTTGGTTCCAAGACTTTGCTGTTGTGAATAGTGCCACAGTAAACATATATGTGCATGTGTCTTTATAGCAGCATGATTTATAATCCTTTGGGTATATACCCAGTAATGGGATGGCTGGGTCAAATGGTATTTCTAGTTCTAGGTCCATGAGGAATCGCCACACTGACTTCCACAATGGTTGAACTAGTTTACAGTCCCACCAACAGTGTAAAAGTGTTCCTATTTCTCCACATCCTCTCCAGCACCTGTTGTTTCCTGACTTTGTAATGATCACCATTCTAACTGGTGTGAGATGGTATCTCATTGTGGTTTTGATTTGCATTTCTCTGATGGCCGGTGATGATGAGTAATTTTTCATGTGTCTGTTGACTGCCTAAATGTCTTATTTTGAGAAGTGTCTGTTCATATCCTTTGCCCAATTTTTGATGGGGTTGTTTGTTTTTTTCTTGTAAATTTGCTTGAGTTCTTTGTAGATTCTGGATATTAGCCCTTTGTCAGATGAGTAGATTGCAAAAATTTTCTTCCATTTTGTGGGTTGCCTGTTCACTCTGATGGTAGTTTCTTTTGCTGTGCAGAAACTCCTTAGATTAATTAGATCCCATTCATCAATTTTGGCTTTTGTTACCATTGCTTTTGGTGTTTTAGACATGAAGTCCTTGCCCATGCCTATGTCCTGAATGGTATTGCCTAGGTTTTCTTCTAGGGTTTGTATGGTTTTAGGTCTAAACATTTAAGTCTTTAATCCATCTTGAATTAATTTTTGTATAAGGTGTAAGGAAGGGATCCACTTTCAGCTTCCTACATATGGCTAGCCAGTTTTCCCAGCACCATTTATTAAATAGGGAATCCTTTCCTCATTTCTTGTTTTTGTCAGGTTTGTCAAAGAGCAGATGGTTGTAGATGGGTGTTATTATTTTTGAGGGCTCTGTTCTGTCCCATTGGTCTATATCTCTGTTTTGGTACCAGTATCATGCTGTTTTGGTTACTGTAGCCTTGTAGTATAGTTTGAAGTCAGGTAGTATGATGCCTCCAGCTTTGCCCTTTTGGCTTAGGATTGACTTGGCAATGTGGGCTCCTTTTTGGTTCCCTATGAACTTTAAAGTAGTATTTTCCAATTATGTGAAGAAAGTCATTGGTACCTTGATGGGGATGGCATTGAATCTATAAATTACCTTGGGCAATATGGCCATTTTCATGATATTGATTCTTCCTATCCATGAGCATGGACTATTTTTCCATTTGTTTGTGTCTTCTTTTATTTCGTTGAGCAGTGGTTTGTAGTTCTTCTTGAAGAGGTCCTTCACCTCCATTGTAAGTTGGATTCCTAGATATTTTATTCTCTTTGAAGAAATTGTGAATGGGTGTTCAGTCATGATTTGGCTCTGTGTTTGTCTGTTATTGGTATATAAGAATGCTTGTGATTTTTGTACATTGATTTTGTATCCTGAGACTTTGCTGAAGTTGCTTGTCAGCTTAAGGAGATTTTGGGCTGAGACAATGGGGTTTTCTAGATATACAATCATGTCATCTGCAAACAGGGAAAATTTGACTTCCTCTTTTCCTAATTGAATACCCTTTATTTCTTTCTCCTGCCTGATTTTCCTGGCTAGAACTTCCAACACTATGTTGAACAGGTGTGGTGAGAGAGAGCATCCCTGTCTTGTGCCAGTTTTCAAAGGGAATGCTTCCGGTTTTTGTCCATTCAGTATGATATTGGCTGTGGGTCTGTTATAGATAGCTCTTATTATTTTGAGATACATCCCATCAGTACCTAATTTATTGAGAGTTTTTAGCATGAAGGGCTGTTGAATTTTGTCAAAGGCCTTTTCTGCATCTATTGAGATAATCATGTGGTTTTTGTCTTTGGTTCTGTTTATATGCTGGATTACGTTTATTGATTTGCATATGTTCAACCAGCCTTGCATCCCAGGGATGAAGCCCACTTGATCATGGTGGATAAGCTTTTTGACATGTTGCTGGATTCAGTTTGCCAGTATTTTATTGAGGATTTTTGCATCGATGTTCATCAGGGATATTGGTCTAAAATTCTCTTTTTTGTTGTTGTGTCTCTGCCAGGCTTTGGTATCAGGATGATGCTGGCCTCATAAAATGAGTTAGGGAGGATACCCTCTGTTCCTATTGATTGGAATAGTTTCAGAAGGAATGGTACCAGCTCCTCTTTGTACCTCTGGTAGAATTCGGCTGTGAATCCGTCTGGTCCTGGACTTTTTTTGGTTGATAAGCTATTAATTATTGCCTCAATTTCAGAGCCTGTTACTGGTCTATTCAGGGATTCAACTTCTTCCTGGTTTAGTCTTGGGAGGCTGTATGTGTCCAGAAATTTATCCATTTCTTCTAGATTTTCTAGTTTATTTGCGTAGAGGTGTTTTTAGTATTCTCTGATGGTAGTTTGTATTTCTGTGGGATCGGTGGTGATATCCCCTGTATCATGTTTGATTTATTTTTCTACATAAAAAAATTTGTCTTTTAGGAAGTTAAGGATTTTTTAAAAACCTTCATTGTGTCTTTTTAGCTCACAACATAAGGTTCAAAATTCTTAGTATGAAATTTTTAAATTATTCTCATTTTTTCTCAATAGTCTTGCAATTCCATATTCCATATTTCAACCACATTGAGAAATTTGCCATTCTTCCAACATATCATTCTCCTTAATGCTTCAGTATCTGCACTCATACTGTTCTTTCTACTAGCAGCACCCTTTTTTATTGAATTTTATCTCAGTCTTCTAAGCCATAGGACCAAGAAAACACCTAGCACATAGCAAATGGTCAATAAATATGTGTTGCATGTATGAATAAATTTGATCATACTTAATTTATTTTTGTTTTACATTTTCTAAATTGGAATCATAATTTATGCCTTGAGTACTTCACAGGCAAATTCAAGAAGGTTTTGTTAAAATTGATTAATTAAAATTTATGTCTTAATTAGCCTAACGTAGTGAACTTGTTCCATAAAACACAGATAGAACAGGAGCCAAAAATAATATGGGAAAATCATTAGAAAGTTGTTCTTAATAAATCAAAACAAAGGTAATTGAAGTGAAATGCAGGGTTCTAAACAACAGATACATTCTCAAAATATGACTTTCAGTACATTTCACAAAATAACTAAGTTTTCCAGCTACCCCTTTATGTTCCTGTCACTTTTAAAAATGATCTTTTGAGCTTTATTTGTAGCACAGCACGTCTCAGAGAGTTGGAGAAGGGAAAAAATGCTTTAATCTTCATCTTTTTCCCTCTTATAGATTTATAGGTGGAAAGTTTTCTTAAAAGAAACAATGTATACACCACCTACCATCAGATCAGGAAAACAAAACAAGCATTTAATGAACTGTCTTAGACAGAACATTGGAAAGGCCAACTCCAATTCTGTTTACCTCTTCCCCAGCTTTGGGACAAATGTTGCCTTTATACTGCCCTCTTGTTTTCTCACAGTGTTTGTAATGCACGGAAAAAAAATACTATTACATTGATTTTCAAATGCTATGTAGCTGCAGTTTTAAAAATAAACAGTTGTTTTTTGTAATCTTCAAAAAATGCTTTAACTGATTAAAAGACTACTTCTCACATATAGATAATTATAAAAACATGTAATCAATTTTTATAACAAGCCTAAGCACTATGTCATCATAAAAATGCACAACCCTTCAAAAGTAGTTTTGAGGATATTTTACTAAAACCAGATTCTGAAACAAAAAATTAACTTCAAAAGACAGACTAAAGCAGTGACCTCATGCTACTCACTACAAAGAGGCAACAGTAGACAATAGGGTCATCAAAATGAAAACCATGCCAAGCTAAATGAAAGGAAGACAATAAGCTTTCTTTCTTTCAAAAAAATGGTTTCATCAGCATTTCTAATGACATCTCAAGGGTTATAGATGAAAGGTAGACCAAATGGCTAGGTGGAGTTGTTGGTTAAATGTTTTATTTTGTTACAATGAATTTTCAAGTTAAAATTATTTAAAGTGGTCAACTTCTAACTAAATATTAAAATTTTATTCAGTTTTAGCCAACTTATAAATATTTACTGCTAGAAGCTTACAAACAACATGCTCAGTTTAATATTTTCCATTTGCAAAGTATGACACAATTGAAGAAACAAATGGGACCCAATTCATTATTTCTGGAGTATTATTTTATATTTATGAAGCTTGTTTTATAACTATCACCTTGATGTCTAGCACATATTAAGAGCTCAAATACTTAATGTTTTATTGATGTGCCATTGCATGGCAGATCTCCTGAGTGGTAGATTTAAATTTGCTCCCAAACTTCAATTTAATTCTCATTTCCTAGGCCATCAGCATTTCCAATAAATAAAACAAGGCTTTGGCCTTTCTCTAAATAATGATAAAATGACTTTACATGTTTGGAAAAGTTATTTTTCTGCATCAATAATATTACACATTAATCTCAATAAGAGATTTTTTCTTTTTCTCAAGTCAGTAGCTACATTCTGCTTTTTCTGTTTCAGATAACAGTCTTTCAAATTCGCGTCTTGGCCACAAAGAGTAGACATACTAAAAATCCATTCTTAATGCACTCTTCCCCTGTGACTGATGACTATTCCACAACCTCTCATCTCTACCAAAATCGGCAGCACTATCTCCCTGCTTCATTCTTAACTGGTGACATTTTTCCTATTTAAGTGAGAAAATACACATAATGATCCTTAGAAGACATGTTCCCCAAACTCCCAACACCATGTAACTGACCTGCTTACTTTTGTACTTATCTCTTTTAACTGCACTCTAATATTATGAAAAAGTTTGTGTATCCATCTAGAGTCTTATATCAACTCTTCCACTTGCAGTTCTTCCCTTCTCATTTACTTATTCAGGTTTCCCTTGCAGGACATCACTCTACCCTGACTTTCCTCCATTGTTGCTAACCACTCTTTTTCAGTCTCACTGTGGATTCCTTCACATCTCCCATCCTCCAAATATTGGAAGTGTTCTTGGGCTCAAGCCATGGTGTCCTCTCACTTCTATCCTTATTTATCCTTAGTAATCTCTTCTGTTCTCAGTGAGACAGAGAATAGAAAACTCTCAAATGTGTAGCTCTGAAATAAATTTGTCTCCTGATTCCAGATTTTATGTAAGTCAACGACTTGCATCTGTATTTTGACGTCTAATAATCTGAAAATTATCTAGACCTTACTCTTGATCTTTCTTCTCAAAACCCTGTTTTTCTTCAAGTCTTTCCATTCCAAGGAAGTGTAAAGTTCAGCCTTCCAGCTTCTCTGGCCAAAAACTCCATCTTCTCTTTTTATTTCTCATTACACATCAAATCAGGAAAACACGTTTCTCTACTTTAAAAATTTAGCAATTTCCAATCACCTTGTTAACACCCAGAAATACTGTAATAGCTTTATAACCAATCTACCTGCTTCTGCCCTTGTACATCCCACTTTTAGTCTATTCCCAAAAGAGTAGTCAACTTATTCTTATGATTGGGTCAAAACCCTCCAGCTCTTTTCCATATCACTCAGAGGAGAAGTCAAAATGGATAATGATCTGGTGCTTCCTGCTGCTTTCTTTGAATCCAGTGCTGTCTAGACACATCAACCTTCTTGCTACTCTGTCCTCCAGGCTCTTGCACTTGTAGTTCTCTTTGGCTTGAACATTCTGGCCACAGATATCTACACAGTTTATTCCCCTCTCTATTTCAGATCTCTGATCCAATTCCATCTTTCTTAATATAGTCTTTTATACCTATTAAATTTGCAATCTCTTTCTTTGCCATTTCACATTTCTCATTTCCAACCATTTTAAGTAGATTTTATTGTGTTATGCTAGATATTTTACTTATGAACTTTTTATTTTCTCCCTATAAGAAAGTGAGCTATAGGAGGATAAAGACTTTTCTTTATCCCACTTATGAATATATCCCCATCGCCTAGAAATGTTACCTGCACCTACTAGGCATTCTAAAGTGCAAAACCTCTTGGATTTGCAAAGACATAGAATCAACCCAAACGCCCATCAGTGATAGACTAGATAAAAAAATGTGGTACATAAACACCATGGAATACTATGCAGCTATAAAAAGGAATGAGAGCATGGCATGTTCTTCGCAGGGACACGAATGGATCTGGAAGCCATTATCTTTAGCAAACTAACACAGGAACAGAAAACCAAACACCATATATTTTCATGTATAAGTGGGAGATGAAAAATGAGAACACATGGACACAGGGAGAGAAAATAACACACACTGTGGCCTGTGGCAAGGGTGTGAGGGTAGGGAGAGCATCAGGAAAAATAGGTAATGCATGCTGGGCTTAATACTTAGGTGATGGGTTGATAGGTGCAACGAAACACCATGGCACGTGGTTACCTATGGAACAAACCTGCACATCCTGCACATGTACCCTGGAACTTAAAATAAAAATTACTCCATGTGCAGTTATATAAGTAAAAGACCCCTTGGATATACACACATGTAGTATATATAAGTTTAGTGTTACACTGGTTCAGAATAAAAAGTCTCAGAGACTATACTTTGTTTTATAAGGGGTTCACTAAAATATAAACAAAAATAATTTCAAATTTACAATATAATATGTGTTTATTTGGGAGACTACAGTGGACTTCTGAGATAAATTATGAGATAAATTGAAAATATATTTTAAAATGCTATTTTATGCATGTTTCAAAGGGAACATTTAACTATGTCTGTGACAATCAAAATAAAATCATAAAAAATTCAGTAAATGTAACTGAGTTTTACTTTCTTTGAAAGTACATTTGTTAATAATCACAATACCTCTTTAATGGATATTTGACTACATTTTAAATAACATTAAAATTAATTTCCTAGCATTAAAATGTTTGTCAACTATATCATTTTAAACTTAATCATATATTTGTACTTAGTATGACTCTAGAGGCATTGTGGAGTCTTTTTATCACTTTAATCTACTAAACAATGTAGACAGTATACTGTATATCACCAAGAAGTGTTCACAAGTTGTTTTTTCCCTCCTTCTGAAAAATATTATGTCTGTGTTTCAGTGTATATGTTTGTGTCTTTTGGGCTATAGGTGTACATCTGGAATTTGCTAGCATTAGCACACAGAAATGTACACTCAAGTGATTTGAAGCAACTTTGGTCTGTTGTCAAATTTAATAGACATTTTCAGTTTATTATGTATACAAATATTTATTATATATAAATATATAATATACAAAAATATAAAATATATAAACACATAAATATAAAATGTTATATATAGATACAAAATTTTACATACACACAGAAGAGAAATTCCTCAAATGCAGAGCTAATGCACCAATAAACAAACATTTGTGAGTATATTTAGCTCATTAGTCATATCTGATGCTAAGATCTACCATCAAAAACATCTAAAGGAGTTTTTTTCTCTTTTTTTTCTTTTTTTTTATTATTATACTTTAAGTTTTAGGGTACATGTGCACAATGTGCAGGTTAGTTACATATGTATACATGTGACATGCTGGTGCGCGGCACCCACTAACTCGTCATCTAGCATTAGGTATATCTCCCAATGCTATCCCTCCCCCCTCCCCCCACCCCACAGCAGTCCCCAGACTGTGATGTTCCCCTTCCTGTGTCCATGTGTTCTCATTGTTCAATTCCCACCTATGAGTGAGAATATGCAGTGTTTGGTTTTTTGTTCTTGCGATAGTTTACTGAGAATGATGATTTCCAATTTCACCCATGTCCCTACAAAGGACATGAACTCATCACTTTTTATGGCTGCATAGTATTCCATGGTGTATATGTGCCACATTTTCTTAATCCCGTCTATCATTTTTGGACATTTGGGTTGGTTCCGAGTCTTTGCTATGGTGAATAGTGCCGAAATAAACATACGTGTGCATGTGTCTTTATAGCAGCATGATTTATAATCCTTTGGGTATATACCCAGTAATGGGATGGCTGGGTCAAATGGTATTTCTAGTTCTAGGTCCATGAGGAATCGCCACACTGACTTCCACAATGGTTGAACTAGTTTACAGTCCCACCAACAGTGTAAAAGTGTTCCTAATTCTCCACATCCTCTCCAGCACCTGTTGTTTCCTGACTTTGTAATGATTGCCATTCTAACTGGTGTGAGATGATATCTCATTGTGGTTTTGATTTGCATTTCTCTGATGGCCAGTGATGGTGAGCATTTTTTCATGTGTTCCTTGGCTGCATAAATGTCTTATTTTGAGAAGTGTCTGTTCATGTCCTTTGCCCACTTTTTGATGGGGTTGTTTGTTTTTTTCTTGTAAATTTGTTTGAGTTCATTGTAGATTCTAGATATTAGCCCTTTGTCAGATGAGTAGGTTGTGAAAATTTTCTCCCATTTTATGGGTTGCCTGTTCACTCTGATGGTAGTTTCTTTTGCTGTGCAGAAGCTCTTTAGTTTAATTAGATCCCATTTGTCAATTTTGGCTTTTGTTGCCATTGCTTTTGGTGTTTTAGACATGAAGTCCTTGCCCATGCCTATGTCCTGAATGGTAATGCCTAGGTTTTCTTCTAGGGTTTTTATGGTTTTAGGTCTAACGTTTAAGTCTTTAATGCATCTTGAATTGATTTTTATATAAGATGTAAGGAAGGGGTCCAGTTTCAGCTTTCTACATATGGCTAGCTAGTTTTCCCAGCACCATTTATTAAATAGGGAATCCTTTCCCCATTGCTTGTTTTTCTCAGGTTTGTCAAAGATCAGATAGTTGTAGATATGCGGCGTTATTTCTGAGGGCTCTGTTCTGTTCCATTGATCTATATCTCTGTTTTGGTACCAGTACCATGCTGTTTTGGTTACTGTAGCCTTGTAGTATAGTTTGAAGTCAGGTAGCATGATGCCTCCAGCTTTGTTCTTTTGGCTTAGGATTGACTTGGCGATGCAGGCTCTTTTTTGGTTCCATATGAACGTTAAAGTAGTATTTTCCAATTACGTGAAGAAAGTCATTGGTAGCTTGATGGGGATGGCATTGAATCTATAAATTACCTTGGGCAGTATGCCCATTTTCATGATATTGATTCTTCCTACCCATGAGCATGGAATGTTCTTCCATTTGTTTGTATCCTCTTTAATTTCATTGAGCAGTGGTTTGTAGTTCTCCTTGAACAGGTCCTTCACATCCCTTGTAAGGTGGATTCCTAGGTATTTTATTCTCTTTGAAGCAATTGTGAATGGGAGTTCACTCATGATTTGGCTCTCTGTTTGTCTGTTATTGGTGTATAAGAATGCTTGTGAATTTTGCACATTGATTTTGTATCCTGAGACTTTGCTGAAGTTGCTTATCAGCTTAAGGAGATTTAGGGCTGAGACAGTGGGGTTTTCTAGATATACAATCATGTCGTCTGCAAACAGGGACAATTTGACTTCCTCTTTTCCTAATTGAATACCCTTTATTTACTTCTCCTACCTAATTGCCCTGGCCAGAACTTCCAACACTATGTTGAATAGGAGTAGTGAGAGAGAGCATCCCTGTCTTATGCCAGTTTTCAAAGGGAATGCTTCCAGTTTTTGCCCATTCAGTATGATATTGGCTGTGGGTTTGTCATAGATAGCTGTTATTATTTTGAGATACGTCCCATCAATACCTAATTTATTGAGAGTTTTTAGCATGAAGAGTTGTTGAATTTTGTCAAAGGCCTTTTCTGCATCTATTGAGATAATCATGTGGTTTTTGTCTTTGGTTCTGTTTATATGCTGAATTTCTTTTATTGATTTGTGTATATTGAACCAGCCTTGCATCCCAGGGATGAAGCCCACTTGATCATGGTGGGTAAGCTTTTTAATGTGCTGCTGTATTTGGTTTGCCAGTATTTTATTGAGGATTTTTGCATCAATGTTCATCAAGGATATTGGTCTAAAATTCTCTTTTTTGGTTGTGTCTCTGCCTGGCTTTGGTATCAGGGTGATGCGGGCCTCATAGGATATGCAGGAATTGAACTCAGCTCTGCACCAAGCGGACCTAATAGACATCTACAGAACTCTCCACCCTAAATCAACAGAATATACATTTTTTTCAGCACCACACCACACCTATTCCAAAATTGACCACATACTTGGAAGTAAAGCTCTCCTCAGCAAATGTAAAAGAACAGAAATTATAAGAAACTATCTCTCAGACCACTATGCAATCAAACTAGAACTCGGGATTAAGAAACTCACTCAAAACCACTCAACTACATGGAAACTGAACAACCTGCTCCTGAATGACTACTGGGTACATAACGAAATGAAGGCAGAAATAAAGATGTTCTTTGAAACTAATGAGAACAAAGACACAACATACCAGAATCTCTGGGACACATTCAAAGCAGTGTGTAGTGGGAAATTTTTAGCACTAAATGCCCACAAGGGAAAGCAGGAAAGATCCAAAATTGACACTCTAACATCACAATTAAAAGAACTAGAAAAGCAAGAGCAAACACATTCAAAAGCTAGCAGAAGGCAAGAAATAGCTAAAATCAGAGCAGAACTGAAGGAAATAGAGACACAAAAAACCTTTCAAAAAATTAATGAATCCAGGAGCTGGTTTTTTGAAAGGATCATCAAAATTGATAGACTGCTAGCAAGACTAAAAAAGAAAAAAAGAGAGAAGAATCAAATAGACGCAATAAAAAAATGATAAAGGGGCTATCACCACCGATCCCACATAAATACAAACTACCATCAGAGAATTCTACAAACACCTCTATGCAAATAAACTAGAAAATCTAGAAGAAATGGATAAATTCCTCGACACATACACTCTCCCAAAACTAAACCAGGAAGAAGTTGAATCTCTGAATAGACCAATAACAGTAGCTGAAATTGTGGCAATAATCAATAGCTTACCAATCAAAAAGAGTCCAGGACCAGATGGATTCACAGCCGAATTCTACCAGAGGTACAAGGAGGAACTGGTACCATTCCTTCTGAAACTATTCCAATCAATAGAAAAAGAGGGAATCCTCCCTAACTCATTTTATAAAGGAGTTTTTTTCAAGATGTTTATATTTTAATGTCTGTAACATGAAGTGTAATCTTTGTTCTACCATCAGTGTTTTGTAGTAAATTTCAAAAATATCATGACCATCTGCACCATTCTTTCACTTCATGATTGATGTTGAAAATTTAACAGCATAATTGTATTCTGAAAAGCTAGTCATATCATATATCCTATTGTTCATGGATTTATATTGTGGAATGCACTTCTTTAAGGTATTCTTCTTTAAGACCTGTATATAATTATGATCGCTATAGATGATAAGTTGGCATGGTTATAAATTTATTATCAAAGTTGGGTTTAAAATATTAATTAATAATCTTTTATTTTGGCTCCCAGGGGAGAAAAAACCAATAGCTCTGTATTAATTATTTTATGAGAGAGTCTTACAAATTTTGAAGTACTGCATTTTCATCAGCATTTTCTCAAATGATGTGAAAACATTTAAAGGTTACTAACTAGTGCTACATTGCAGTAGAACCCATAAGAAATTATATGTCTGATATTAACATGAATTTATTTCAACCAGAATAATTTAGGATGATTTGTAAAAATTCATAATATTAGGAGTTTTTTAGATAATACAATTAAAAATGTAAAATAATAAAAACAACTATAGTTTCTGCTCTATATGATGTTTATAAGTCTAGATTACTACACAACTCTGCTTGAAGCATATGGCAAAGTCAAGTATAATATGAATATGGTTAACAACAAAAAGTGCCATGGCAAGAATCAAAATGAAATAAATATCTCTGTAGACTTTATAAACAAGGTCTTTCTGTGTTGCCCAGACTGAAGTGTAGTGGTTGGATCATTGTCTATAGACTATAAACAGGTAAGAAACCCAAAGTAAGATATAGTATTAATGGACTCTGGATCTAAAAGCAAGCAAAAGTACTTCCAGAATTGTAAAGTAAAGGATAATAAATATAATCCACTCAGACAGAGTCCAAAAGTCTCTGCTTAACATGTAGCCCTGGGGTAGGCTTTCCCACAGTAGAAAGAAGAGAGCCTAAAACAATGTAACTTAAACAGTGGCAAAGCACAAATCTGGTTACTGCTTTTAACCAGATCCCAGCCTATGGAAGCTACCAAATTCATGACTATGAAATGGCACATGTGCCTGTGGTATTGCAAATATCATCAACACAGAGAGGCTAATTACTACCTAAGACATGATTTGGATGGAGGCCCCAAGGACAGGTAATTTTAAAACTTATTTTAAAACAAAGTTGACAAAAATAACAAAACAGCAACAGCAAAAAAAGACTTTCCACTCAACATGAACCTCAAAATAAAATGCCAAAACAAGTAAGAAATCAAATAATAAATGTGATGGGCTGAATAATACCCCCTCTCCTCTTAAACAGGAGGTCCTAATCTCTGCAATCTGTATACGCTATCTTATTTGGAAAAATGGTCTTTGCTGCTGTGATCAAAATGTGTGTCTTGAGGGGGTACGATTAACCTGGATTCAAGGGGGTTGTAAATAAAGTAAAATATGTCCTTATAATAAGAGGCAGAGGGATATTTGATGATACACAGAAGAGCCTCTTTTCTGGTGTGATCATGGAGGCAGACACTGGAGTGATGCAGTCACAAGCCAGGGAATGCCAGCAGCCACCAGAACCTCTAAGAGGCAAGACCCAGAGTTTCCCCTAGACCCTCTGAAGGAAGCGTGGCCCTGCCAATATCTTGATTTGAGCCCAGTGAAACTAATTTTATACTCCTGGCTGCCAGAACTTTGAAAGAATGAATTTCTGTTGTTTTAAGCTACCAAGTTTGTAGTGATATGTTATATCAGCCATAGGAAATTAATACAATAAGAGATACAGCTAAGAAAGCCAATCAGAACATGAAATTAAATAAAATTAATTGTCTCCGTAATGAATTCATACTCTGAAAAGACAAAAATTTGAAATATGTTCAGGATACTTTAAAAATTCGATAAATTAACAACAGAAGGTCCTGAAAGTAATCCAAATGTTGTCATAAGAAATTAATTAATTTTATAAAAAAAGAAAATTAAAATATTCAAGAAGAATCTCTAAAACTGACACTACTAAAGGAAATATTAATAAATTAAAATGTGGTATTGAGAAGCATTAAAAAAATAGATGAAAGTTTTGTAAAAAGCAGTTAAGAATCAAGTGGTTCCAATGATCACATAATACTTGGTATCACATGTATGCTTGCAGTAAAAAAACTATAAATGTGTATGTGTATTAGAACCCATTAACACTATATCTTGCTTTGTGTTTCTGATGTATTTATAGCGTGTGGACTACAAATGAGCCACTGCACTCCAGCCTGGGTGACACAGCAAGGACCTGTCTATATAATCTGCAGGGCTATTTATTTCATTTGATCCCTGCTGTGTCACTTTTTGTTGTTACTATTTATATTCACATTGTACTCGGCTTTGCCATGTGTTTAAATCAGAGTGTTGTGTCATGATTTCAGCTTTTAATATATCATCTAGACCAGAAATTATAATTGTTTTTATTTCATATTTTTAATTTTGTTAACTAAAAATTCCCTAATATTATGAATTTATACAAATTATCCTATATACACATACGTATACAGTTGACCCTAAGTAGCATAGATTAGCATTGCATGGGGCCACTTATATGTAGATTTTTTTCAGTAAATTTATTGAAACATTTTTGGAGACTTTTGACAGTTTAAAAAACTTCAAGTCTCAGACATACTATGTAACTTAGAAATATCAAAAAGATTAAGAAAAAGTTAGATATGTCATAAATGCATAAAATACAAGGAGATACTAGTCTATTTTATCATTTACTGCCATAAAATATACACAAATCTGTTATAAAATGTAAAAATTTATCAAAATGTACACACATAGACCATACATAGCCCCATTCACAGTTGAGGTAAATGTAAACAAACACAAAGATGCATTATTAAATCATAACTGAATAAAAGTGACTGTAGTACATACTATATTGCTGTAATAATTTTATAGCAACTTCCTGTTGCTATTGCAGTGAGCACAAATATTGTAAGTATCCACGTAAAAATGCCTTGTGATGCTGATCATCTTCATGTGGGAAGTTCGTCTCTCCAATTGCCTATTGCAGTAAAAAACGATATCTCTCAGTTCTCACATATTTTTATTGTGTTCAGTGCTGTACCTTGAGTAACTCCATGGGACCCATATGAAGTAGCACTAGTGAAGCCAAAAGTGCTCTGCAAAGGAAAAATCATGACATTGTAGGAAAAATTTGAATTGCTTGACATGTACCATAGATTGAGGTCTGCAGCGTGGTTGCCCACTACTTGATGATAAATGAACACAGCATAAGGACCACTGTAAAAAAAGAAAGAAAGAAAAGGAAACTCACAAAGCCATCATTGCAGCTACCTCATCAGCTGGAGAAACCTTGCAGTTTTTGTGAACTACCATTTTTATCTCCTCTGGAAAGTGTAACTTTTATGTGGGGGCAGGATTGCTATAAGAAAGGCACATCTGTAGACTCTAACAGGATTTGGAAAAAAAAGTTATATGACGACTTCAAGCAAAAGTAAGGTGAAAGATCTAAAGCTAGCTAATTTAATGCTAACAAAGGATGGTGTGATAATTTTAGAAACATTTTTGGTTAAAAAAAAATCAAGATATCAGGACAAATGGCTTCTGGCAACCAAGTGGCAGCAGATGAGTTCTGAGGGGCCATTAAGAAAATAATTGGAGGGCAGGGCATGGCAGCTCATACCTGTAATCTCAGCACTTTGAGAGGCGGAGGCAGGAGGATTACTTGAGCCCAGGAGAGCAAGGTTAGTCTGAGTAACGTAGTGAGACCCTGTCTCCACTAAATAAAGAAATTTAAATTTAAATTAAAAAAAATAACCAGGCATGGTGGTGCACTCCTATAGTCCCAACTATTTGGAAGGTTGAGGCAGGAGGATAGCTTGAGTCCTGGAGGTTGAGGCTGCAGTGAGCTGTGATCATGTGACTGTACTCAAGCTTGGGCAACAGAGCAAGACCCTGTCACAAAAAAATAAAAGAAGAAAATAGGCTGGGCACGGTGGCTCACGCCTGTAATCCCAGCACTTTGGGAGCCCTAGGCAGGTGGATCACGAGGTCAGGAGATCGAGACCATCCCGGCTAACACGATGAAACCCCGTCTCTACTAAAAATACAAAAAAATTAGCTGGGCGTGGTGGCGGGTGCCTGTAGTCCTAGCTACTTGGGAGGCTGAGGCAGGAGAATGGCATGAACGTGGGAAGCAGAGCTTGCAGTGAGCCGAGATCACGCCACTGCACTCCAGCCTGGGCGAGAGAGCGAGACTCTGTCTCAAAAAAAAAAAAAAAAAAAAAAAAAAAAAAAAAAAAAAAAAGAAGAAGAAGAAGAAAATAAAATGATTATTGAAGAGAAGGGATATCTGCCTGAACAGATTTTTAATTCAGACAAAAGTGCCCTATTGTAGAAAAAAAAAAAGCCACAAAGGACGATTATTAGTAAGAAAGAGAAATGAGCACCAGAATTTAAGATAAGAAGGAATAAGTTTACTTTTCTGTGCAAATGCAGTTGGGTTTGTAATCAGGACTTCCCTTAACTACAGTGCTTTTAACCCTCAAGTCTTGAAAGAAAAGATAGACACAAGCTGCCAGTTTTTGTTTGTACAAGAAAACCTGGACAAAGCCTCCACCTCTTTTGCCTCTGTCACCCTGAGACAGCAATACCAATCCCTCTTCTTCTTCCTTCTCCTCAGCCTACTCAATATGGACAGAATGAGGATGAAGATTTTTATGATGATCCAATTCCACTTAATGAACACTTTTTTCTGGATTGGTTCAATCAGCGTTTTCTCCCTGAAGTCAGGAAGGTGTTTCCACTAAGAGACTACATTTCTAAAGTTCTTTTGATGTTGAAAAATGCCCCTGGCTTCCCAGAATCCCATGAATTCAGCAACTAAGGTGTTGAGGTGGTCTGCTTGTCCTCAAATACAGTGTCTCTTCTGTAGCCTCTAAATCAGGACTTTAGGACTTTATCATTAGGACTTTAAGGCTCATTACACACAATCCTCTATGGAAAGGACAAAGTGCAACTCTGTCTCAAAAGAAAAGAAGAAGAAGAAGAAAAGAAAAAAGCTGTCAATAGTATGAAAGATAAACCTGAAAGTGAGAACAACATGAAAGTCTGAAAGAATTATATCATTGAAGATGCCATCATTGTTATAGAAAAAGCTGTGAAAGCCACCAAGCCTGAAACAATTAATTACTACTGGAGAAAACTGCTGAAATATTGTGCATGACTTCATAGGATTTACAACAGAGCCAGTTAAGAAATGACAAAATAGACTGTGAATATGGCAAAATACGGAGTCGGTGAGGTTTTCAAGATATCGATCCTGGGGAAATTCAATAGCTAACAGATACCAATGAGAGGAGTTAACAGAAGACAACTTGCTGAAGATAAATGCTTCCAAGCTAATGCTGGACAGTGAGGAAGAAGGCATAGAAGAAGCAGTGCCAGAAAAAAAATGACCTTAGACAATCTGTCTGAAGGGTTCTGATTACTCAAGACCACTTTTGTGACATGGGCCCTTCTATCATATGAGCATTGAAACTAAAGAAAATGGCAGAAATATTGATACTAAATAAAAATACTTTTTAGAGCAAATGAGAAAGCAAAATATAGACAGAAATACAATGTATTTCCATAAATTTACACTGGGTGTTCCGGTATCTCCTGCCTTCCCTTCCACCTTCTCCACTTCTTTTGCCTCTGTCACATTGAGATAGCAATGCCAACCCCTCCTTTTCCTCCTTTTCAGCCTACTCAATATGGACACAATGAGGATGAAGATTTTTATGGTGATCCACTTCCACTTAATGAATAGTAAATATATTTTATTTTTCTTATAATTTTCTTAATAATTTATTTTTCCAGCTTTAAGAATATAATACATACTATATATGACATACAAAATATGTGTTAATGAATGTTTATATTATTTGTAAGGCTTCTGGTAAAGAGTAGGCTATTAGTTATGTTTTTGGGGAATCAGAAGTTATACTCAGCATGGGGTTCGTACCCCTAACCCCTGCATTTTTTCCATGGCCAACTATATATATACATATGTATACATACACGTGCACACACACGTATGTGTGTATTCAGACATTAGAGAGCTCAAGGCTATTGTCTCTGTGAGAAAGGAGATAAGCGACATGAATCTCAAATTTTCTCAGATTTTCTCCCCGAAGTCGTTTTCTGAAGGTTGTGGTGCCAAAAAATAAAGCTAACTCTAGCAGCAACAATCTTGCAGGGTGTCAGAGACTAATAGTAAATTTCTGGACTATTAAATAAACTAGTGGTTAACGGATAAACTATTTGTTGGGAGCACCTAAAGAAAACTCTAGAAGACTGGATAGGATAGATATTTCCCTCAGGCCTTGGCTAACTTTTGAGTTGCTCACAAATGTAGTGAGATTCCATAGTACTAGATAAAACAGTCAGACTAGGAGGCTGAGAAATGAGTAAAAGTTACACAATGCTGAGGAGACACTAAAATTTGGATCCAGCCAAAGGGAGAAACCTCAGTGAACACTGGGCATTTATGTGCAAACTCAGAAAAAAATCTTGAAATAAGATCAAATATCTAGGAGTAAGAGCAATGCTAAAATAAGCTTTCCCTAACAAAGCCTAAAACAAAGTCTCAACAGCATCAAAGTATTTCAGATAATTTAATAGAGTTTCAGGAAAAAAAAAAAAACCACATACCACTTTGTAGCAAAAGATAAATATCCAGAGCCTGTACAGTATATCATTACAATGTTCAGCATACCATCAAAATTACTAGATATGCAAAGAATACAACCAAAGATGATCTAGATATTACATTTAACAGATAAGGGCTTCAAAATAATTATGCTTAATGAGTTGAAAAAAGAAAAATATGAGTAAAATCTATGTATGAAAGTGTAGTAATTTACACAGCAGAAGGTAAGAATACCGTATTTAAATAGAAAATGTTTATTGTGACGCATAAAGAGAAAAAAATGGAAAGAACCGATAAGAATATGAAAATGTGGGTAGAACACAGTCAGAAGATCTAACAGATACATAAGGAGTTCCAGAAAGAAAGAAGAGAGAGAAAGGGACAGAATTAATATCTGAAGAAATAGTAGCTGAGAATTTTTCAAATCTGATAAAATATATTATCTCATGGATTCAAGCAACTAAGCAAACCATCAAAACAATAAATACAGCAAAAACTACAACTAACCACAAAAGAACACAGCTGACAAGATCTAAGAAAAAGAGAAAACCTTATAAGACAGGTTACTTTTAAAGATGCAATAATCAACAATAAAGCTTTTGGCTTACTTTCTAGCAGTAAACATAAAACAATGGAAACACATCTTTAAAATGTTGAAAGAACAAATAATTGTCAACCATAATTTGACACTCAGATGAATCCTTCAAAAATATTGTAAAAATAATTACATTTCAAGAAAACAAAAAAATAAGACTGAAGGGATTTTGGCCAGCCCAAATGTGCATAAAAATACTAAGGGGAATGATTCAGGATAAAGGTTAATTATGGCATGTAGATGCATGAACATGTAGAAAAAAGTGAAGAACATCAGAAAGGGTAAATATATTGGTAAATATAAAAGATGATTGACTTTTGAAGAAGGAACAATAAAATATATTTTTGTATCTCTAAAGCATGATAATAATAGGTCAATGAGAAGAAATAGAGTTTCATTATGGAAAAGCAAAATATTATTAAAAGTTTCTTGCATTGTTTTTAGAAGTGATAAAAATGCTAATATATGGTAGACCATAATAAGTTAAGAGTGCATACTTTAATCTCTAGTGTGATTACTAAAAGAATAATGAAAGAAGACACAAATTAAAAGAAAATAGAGGAGGTAAAATGTAATGATAAAATGATTTGGTTAATCTATTACAATGTAAGAAATGAAGAATGAAGAAACAAAACAGGTAGTAGAAATTTTAAATATTAGCAAAGTAGTAGCCATAAACTCAACTGCAATTGTCATTACATTAAATATCAATGGAGGAGGAGTGCAGCAAGATGGCCAAATAGAAGGCTCCGTTGATCGTCTGCCCCATAGGAACACCAAATTTAACAACTGTCTATGCAAAAAAAAACCAACAAACAACAACAACAAAAACCTTCATAAGAATAAAAATCAGGTGAGCACTCACAGTATCTGGCTTTAAATTAATATCCCTGAAAGAGGTACTGAAGAGGATAGAAAAGGTAGTATTAAATTGCTAATGCCACCCCTTTCCCACCCCTAGCAGCAGCCATGTGGTACAGAGAGAATCTGTGTACTTGAGAGAGGGAGAGTGCAGTCATTGAGAGACATTGCATTAAGCTCAGTGCTGCCCTGTCATAGCAAAAAGCAAAACCCGGCTGAACTCAGCTGGCACCCATTCATGGAGGGAGCATTTAGACCAGCCCTACACGAAGGGGAATCACTCATCTCAATGGTGGGAACTTGAGTTGCTGCAAGCCTTGTCACCATGGGCTAAAGTACTCTGTGGCACAAAATAAACTTAAAAAGTAGTCTAGGCCACAAAGACTCCAACTCTTAGGCAAGGCCTAGTGCTGAGCTGAGCTCAGAGCCAGTGGACTTGGGGGACATATGACCTACTAAGATACCAGACAGGTGGCTAAGAAAGTACTTGCACCATCCCTTTCCCAATCCCAGGCAGCACAGCTTGTGGATCCAAGAGAGATTTCTTCCTTTCACTTGAGGAAGGGAGAAAGAAGAGTAAAGAGGACTTTGTCTTGCATCTTGGATACCAATTCAGCCACAGTAGGATTGGACACCGGTCAGGATTGTGAGCTGCCCTTCCAGTCCCTAACTGGATGATGACATTTCTAGACATACCCTAGGCCAGAAGGAAATCTGCTGCCTTGAAAGGGAGGAACCAGTTTCAGGAGGATCCATCACTTCCTAACTAAAGAGCACATGGGCACGGAATAACAGGCAGCAATACCCAGTTAGTATCATAGACCTTTGGTGAGACTCTTGAGATGTGCTGGCTTCAGGTGAGACCCAGCACATTCCAAGATCTGATGGCTACAGTGAGAGAGAACTTCTGCTTGAGAAAAGCAGAGGGAAAAGCAAAGGGAACACTGTCTTGCACCTTAGGCACCATCCCAGCCACAAGGGAGTATAGCAAAAGTGGGCTCTTGGGGTCCCCGATTTCAAGCTTTGACTCTTTGATGGCATTTTCTGGGCCTTCCTGGAGCCAGAGAGCAGCCCAATTCACTGAAAGGTGGGTCCCAGGCCTGGCAGTATTCACCACAAGCTGACTAAAGAGCCCTTTGGTCTTAACTGAACATCATCAGTAGCCTGGCAGTACTCCCCGGGGGTCTGTAGTGGTGGTAGCCATTACACCTTTGGTAGTAGAGACTCCTTTGCCTGTAGAAAGGAGAGGTAAAAGGGGGAAGGACTGTGTCTTGTGGTTTGAGTGCCAGCTCAGCCACGGTACAACAGAACACTAGATAATTTTCTAAAGTTTCTGACCAGTCCCTGGCTCCTGGATGGCATCACTTCTGAGAGCCTTGAATGAATATAGGTGATAGTTGTGTAGTAGTTACAGTGAGCCTTGGGTAAGACCCAGTGCTGTGCTGGCTTCAAGTAAGACCTAGTAGAGTCCCAGTGGCCACAGGGGTACTACAGTCACTCCAACCCAGCTACAAGTGACTCACCACAGAGAGACTCTGTTTTTTTGGAAGAACATAATGGAAGAAATCAAGAGTCTCTAACTGGTAATCCAGAGAATTTTTCTAGATTTTATCCAAGACTACTGTGGTAGTACCTCTATAGGTCTGCAAGAACCACAGTGTTACTGGGCTTGGAGTCCCACCTAATACAGATACAGCTTGGATCACAACACCCAAGTCCTATCAAATACCTGAAAAATCTTCCCAAGAAGGGCAGGTATGAAGAAGTCCAGACTGTGAAGAATACAATGAGTACCCAACCCTTCAATGCCCAGACACTGACAAATATCCACAAGCATTGACACCATCTAGAAAATGTGACCTCACCAAACAAACTAAATAAGACACCAGAAACCAATCATATTGAAACAGTGATATGTGACTTTTCAGACAGAGAATTTAAAATAGTTGTTTTTAGTAAACTCATAGACATTCATAACACAGAGAAGGAATTCAGAATTCTATAAGGAAAATTTAACAAAGAGATTGAAATAATTAAAAAGAATTAAGCAGAAATTCTTTAGTTGAAAAATGCAACTAATGTACTGAAGAATGGATCAGTCTTTTAATATCAGAATTGATCAAACAGAAGAAAGAATTAGTGAACTTGAAGACAGGTTATTTAAAAATACACAGAGGACACAAAAGAAAAAAGAATAAAAAAGGACGAAGCACACTTACAAAATCTATAAAATAGCCTCAGAGGGGCAAGTCTAAAAGTGATTGGACTTAAAGAGGAAAGAGAGAGAGGGATTAGGGTAGAAAGTTTATTCAAATGGGTAATAATAGAGAACTTCCTAAACCTAGAGAAAGATATTAATATCAAAGTACAAGAAAGTTATACAATACCAAACAGGTTTTACCCAAAGAAGACTATCTCAAGGCATTTAACAATCAAACTCCCAAAGGTCAAGGGTAAGGAAAGAACCCTAAAAGCAGCAAGAGAAAAGAAACAAATAACATACAATGGAGTTCTAATATGACTGGCAGAAGACTTTTTAGGGAAACCTTACATGACGAGAAAGACAGGCATAAGATATTTAAAGTGCTGAAAGAAAAACAAAATACTTTCATCCTAAAAGAGTAAAAAATTCCTAGTAAAAAAAATTCTTCAAAAATGAAAGAGAAATAAGGACTTTCCCAGACAAACAAAAGCTGAGGGATATTACCAACACCATACCTGTCTGTCCTACAAGAAATGATAGAGGAATTTTTTCAAACTGAAAGAAATGGATGTTAATGAGCAATAAGAAATCATGTGAAGGTATAAAACTCACTGGTAATAGTAAGTACACAGAGAAACACAGACTATTTTAACACTGCAACTGTGGTGTATAAACTACTCTCATCTTAAGTGGAAAGACAAAAAGTTGAATGAATCAAAAATAATAGCTACAACAACTTTTCAAGACATAGTACAATAAGATATAAATAGAAACAAAAAAGTTACAAAGCAGGGGACAAAGTTAAGGTGTAGAATTTTTATTAGTTTTCTTTTTGCTTGTTCATTTGTTTGTTTATGCAGTGTTAAATTTTTATCAGCTTAAAATAATATTTTATAATACAGTATTTGCAAGCCTCATGGTAACTTCAAATCTACAAACATACAACAAATACACAAAAAATAGAAAGCAAGAAATTAAATCATACCATGAGAAAAAATCACCTTCACTGAAAATAGACAAAAAAAGAAGTAAAGAACGAAGACCACAAAACAACCAGAAGACAAATTAAAAAATGGCAATAGTGAATCCTTACTTACCAATAATAACATCGAATGTAAATGTTATTTACATTCTCCAAATTGTTAAAATTATCTTAATGTAATGAAATAATTGGATGAAAGGTCAACATAATAAAAATTAATTGTATTTTTATATATTAGTAATAAACAACTGGACTTTTTTTTGTAACATCTGAAATAGCATCAAAAAACCTCAAAACTCAGGAACAAATTTAACCAAAGGTATGTAGGACCCCACACTTAAAACTATAAAACAGTGGTGAGAAAAATTTAGAGACTTAAATAAATGGAAGGATATTTCATAGTTATAATTAAAAGCATGAGTCCTGTGATTATATATATCTGTAGTTATTTCTACTCTATTGTTTCATGCTTTACATTTGTTACATTTTTCTGGAGGTCATTTTTTATCTTCTGAACTTTTTTTGAATTTTTTAATTTTTTTAATGATTTGGAAGTTATATATCATTTTTCCTATTCATTCTACAGTTACCCACAGTATTTAGCCAACATGTTTAATTATACACTTTTCTTTTAGCTTTTTTGAAATGTATAATACGTTATTAATAACTATGGTCAAATGTTCTCACCACAAAAAAGATGAGTATTTGAGGTGATGGATACGTTAATTAGATTGATTTGATAATTCCACCATATATACATGTATGAAAATATGACATTTACTCCAAAAGTTATACAATTGTTATTTCTCCCAATTAAAAATAAAATAAAAGTAAATTTTTAAATAAATAAACTGTTTTCTTTCAATGTCTGGAATTACTAGATATTTATATCCTCCATCAGTAATAATGCAGAAATGGGCCAGGCGTGGTGTCTCACACCTGTAATCCCAGCACTTTGGGAGGTGTAGGCAGGCAGATCACGAGGTCAGGAGATCGAGACCATCCTGGCTAATATGGTGAAACCCCCATCTCTACTAAAAATACAAAAAAATTAACCAGGCCTGGTGGTGGGCACCTGTAGTCCCAGCTACTTGGGAGGGAGGCTGAGGCAGGAGAATGGCGTGAACCCAGGAGGCGGAGCTTGCAGTGAGCCGAGATTGTGCCACTGCACTCCAGCCTGGGCGACAGAGTGAGACTCCGTCTCAAAAAAAAAAGAAAAAAAAAAAAGAATGCAGAAATGGAAACATGAGAAGCTCAATTGCATTTTGCAATCTCCACCTCTTATTTTGAGATCACATGCAATATTTTTCCATTTGTTTTAATTTACACACTATTAGTTAATTTTAATTAAAATTGTTTTCCGGTTTTGTTAAAAGTTTGTACCAACATTGTTTTAGCTGAAATTGTCCTACCCATTTCTATGGCAACTCATTTGGTAGTCTGCCTTAAGTGAGTCAAGGCTCACATTCTTTCTCTTCTTGGAGGTTCTTCTCTCTCCTTAGATTTTGGGTTAATTGGTTTTCCTGACACTGCAACTCTTTGATGCATTCAAGAAAAGTAGTTACAATTCAGTAGATTTTCTAGCCTTTTCTTATGGTTGGTGAGCACAGTGACCTTATCAGATTTCTGCATTTTAAGTAAAAACCATAAGTTTGCTTTAAACTCTGTAATGCCAAATGTCTTTGTAAATAGTTATATTTTACCCTCACATGTAAATGCTAATTTAGCCAAGTACAAAATTTGAGATTCAAAATTATTTTCCCTCAGAATGATACTGCTTCATTGTAGCCCAGTAACCAGTTTCGATAATGAGAAATATAATGACACTAATTCTTGCTCTATAAGAGATCAGTTGGGTTTGTTTGTTCAGTGTTTTTTTCAGAGAGTTTAGAATTTTTCTCACCTATGTTCTGAAATCTCACTTGAAATATGTCTAATTGCTTTTATCTCTTTTTACTTTTTTTTTAAAAAAAATACTTCTCTATACCTGCTGGGTCTCCTCAATGCTTCCCTTCTGTTCTGATCAATTTTCTCCTGTTAATTCTTTGATAATTATTTTCCTGTCTCTGTTATTTCCTTTTATCACTCTTAATTCACTGATATTAAAACTTTAGGGCCTTAGTTTCATGTCTTAATTCTTTATACTATTTTTCATATATATTAATGTATATGTTAATTTTTTAAGTTCTGGGAGAATTCCTAGTTTTACTCTTTAGCTCCATTCATTCTGACATTCGGTTCTATCTACATTTTTTCCTTTCACACAATTTTCATTACTTATTTTGGTTTTTCCGATTAATGGGGATTCACTTTCATATATCTAAGGACATTAATTATAATATTTATGTGTTTACTTACTCTGTTTCCTCATGTTCTTTGTGTGAGGACTTTCATGATACTAGTTTTCCTCAACTGCTTGCCAATTCTTGGCAGTATATAATTTTTGTATTTGAGAATTCCTGCTGCCTATTCTTTGGGTGGTAGTTCAATATACCTTTCCTGCCTCTGCAATTATATGAGCACCCTGAATGTATTAATGTATTATTATCTGGGGATTCTGATAGTTTTTATTTTGACAGTGAGGGTTTCTTGCTTCTTCTGAGAGTAATTATCTGGGCCCATTTTTACATTTCTCTGGTCTCAGTGCGTGCACCCTATATTTGTTGTAGGAGAAAATATCACTGCTGCCCACTGCTCAGTACAAGATGCTATGTAGTACAGTTGCTCAAAATGCAATTCTGCAGTGACTCACCTTTCAGGTTGCCTCAAAGCTTTCTTGTTGACTCTGACTTTGCATATTCCCTGGGAATTTTTCTCACCATGAAGACCATCTTTTCGTGCAAATGCTTTATACTCCTATTTTATGCTGAATGGTTTTTCTCCAAATCTCTTTTTGTTTCCTTCAGTTTCTCTTATTCCTGAAATGATCAAAACAATCAATCTGCTAATGGTACTCTTTTGTGTTTGTTTTTCACAGTTATCAATAATTTATATTTTATAAATTATACTTTGTTCTCATTTTATTTGATTTGGGGCATATTGAAAAATACAGATTATGTACACAGTCTGCAAATTTGAATCAGTCTCAAGGTCCTAAAAATATATTTGACTTATTTAGATTAAAATAGACCCTTTTAATGTGAAGTCAATCTAAGTACCCATCAACTAATGAGTAGATAAAGAAAATGTGGTATATATACACTTTGGAATACTGTTGAGCCATTAAAAGGAACAAAACAATGTATTTTGCAGCAACTTGGATGGAGCTGGAGGACACTATTCTAAGTAAAGTAACACAGGAGTGGAAAACCACAAACTACGTTCTCACTTATAAGTAGGAGCTAAGCTTTGAATACGCAAAGGCATACAGAGTGGTATAATGGACTTTAGAGACTCAGAAGGAGTAGGGTGGAAGAGGGAACAGATAAAAAACTACACATTAGATACAATGTGCACTACTTGGGTGATAGGTACACTAAAATGTCAGAATTCATCACTATATAATTCATCCATGTAACCAAAACCACTTGTACCTAAAAGCTATTGAAACAAAAATAAATACATATGTACATACATAAATACATAAATAAAATAGGCTCTTTTAAAACACTAAACTTCCTTGTTAAATAAATCAGTTAATATTGCAAAATTTGATTATACAGGAAAAAAATCTCTATTGATGATTCTTAATTTATCTAGATTTATAGATATGTAATTTTAAAATAAAATGTTTGACCTCTTTATTTTCATATAATTTTTGGTGTTATGAAGCTTTCTGCTTGGCTATTAGTTCTAAAAACTAGGATATATGATGGATATCCTTACTGAAGTTATGTCTTGTTAGAGAGTCTTTGGGAGGACAGAACTCCCTCTACTTTTGAGAGCCACATTTTCCCTGGCTCTAAAGAATAAGATGACTATCTTTTTCTCATAAATTGTAGGTTTTTCTACAAGGCTCATTAATGATTCCTTTCAGAGCTCATTTTCCTACAAAATACATAGGAGATCTCAGCGTCCTAAACCAGACTAAACTTTTGAATTGTTGTGTGTAGTAGACCCCAATACTTGACAAACTATCCACTCCAATTAACTATTAACGTAAGTTCTTTAATGTAGAGTCTCAGCATGTAGCCTGCTAAATTTTTAAAAAGAGCCAGCCACCTTTCCTCTCCCTAAACTGTAAAACAGAGAACTTAATAGGTAATTCTGTAACACTTTCTGATAGCTTTCTCCTTAATGAGCTGCTGGCCTGAGTCTCAGAGTCCACTTCCTTAAATGAGAAGAGCATGGTTTTCATGTCAACTATTTTAATATTGACTTCTTTTATACTCATGTTGTTAAGAAATCAACTGAGTCAAATATGACTACTTATAGTTTTTATTGCTTTGCATTAACCAATAATTATGTATACAAAATTGAGCGGTCAAGAAATATAAGCTTAACATAGCCCCTCAGCTGTAAATGCTTTCATGAATACTAAATCATATAAAACTATCTTAATTAGTATAGGTAGATGTGTTCTGCCTGACCAGGTCACAATTTCAAGTAGCATGTACTAAAACTATGTTTTAATTCTCCTTTTCTAGCTCCTTTTTAATGGCTTCCTACTAAGTTCAATTAATTGGACACATGCTGTCCCGGAGTAGCAAACTTAAAAATATGTGTGTTTTTATGTTGATGAAATGTTTTCTCTTTAGGGTCTAAAAGTTATTACCAGAGGCAACTGGTCTTGCTGTCTAAATAGATAAGAATTGCTTACTATTAACTATGCTAAATAATAACCATCATTCTTAAAAGTTATTCTCCAAAAATGAAGCATTCATTTTAGTCATACATCAGTTCTGGAGACAAATGTACTGGAGACAAATGTACATAGTCCACAGAAGCCTATGTTGCTATATCTATGATAGGTAAATCGTAATATATTTTTTGAAAGAGTTGAGGCCCAAATTAAATATGCTGCAGAACTTTGACATTTCTGAGCATTTATCACTTTATTTGGGGATAGGGTACCTTTCCTTTTGATGTAGTTTCAGATTTACAGAAATAGTACAAAGAACTCTCATATATCCCTAGATTCACCAGTTATTTATATTTTCTCTATATTCTGTATTACTCTCTATGAAGATATGGATGTAATATTTTTTCTAACCATTTGAGAGGATATTGGAGACCTTTAAGCCTAAATATTCACGTGCACTTTTGAAGAGTAAGGACATTATTTTACATAAACACAGAGCAATTCCAAAGTTGGGAAATTTAGATAGCACTATTTTTAATCCCCATATTCAAATTCCATAAACTGTATCAATAATATTCTTTAGAGATATTGTTTCCTGGGTCTAGGATCTAATCTAGGATCAGGCATTACATTTACTTAATTTTTTTTTTTAGTTCCTCTAATCTAGAATACTGTTAACCTATGCCCATATGTCTGCAGTTTCTTTTTCTTCAGGTAAAATTTCCATACAGTGAACTACACATATTTAGAGAGTTGACAAAGGCCTCTATTTCATATAAATATATATATATCATATATATAGTATATATATATATTTCATATATATATGTTGTGTGTGTATATATATATACTTTAAGTTCTAGGGTACATGTGCAGAACGTGCAGGTTTATTACATAGGTATACACGTGCCATGGTGGTTTGCTGCACCCATCAACCCATCATCTACATTAGGTATTTTTCCTAATGCTCTCCCTCCCCTAGCCCCCACCCCACAACAGGCCCTGGTGTGTGATGTTCCCTCTATTTCTATAATCAGCACTACTATTAATATACAGGACATCTCTGTTCTCCTCAAAAGTGGGATTACGTAGTATATGTTATTTTATGTTTGGCTTTTTTAGTTCAGCATAATGACTATGTGATAATACATCTGTGTTTTTGCATGTATCTGTTGTTCATACCTTGTATTACAAAGCAATAATTAATTATCTATATATGGCAAAAATAACTTATTCCTGTGTTGACAACTGTTTAGACTGTTACGAAAAAGCTTCTTTGAAACTTTTTGTACAAATTTTATTATATTTGGTGCATATGTATTTTCATATATATATTTTCAGTAAATAGAAACAGAATCACTATATCATAAGGTAAATATATGTTCAATTTTACTAAAACCTGGCAAAACCTTTTTCAAAGTGGTTGGTCCATATTACATCCCTACCAGCTATGTGTGAAAGTTGCCAGTTCTAAAGAACAGGCAAAATGGATCGATGTGAAAAAAAAAATTAGAAAATGGATTGTCTCAGGGTTGGGATAATTTCAGAGTGACTAATAAAGTGAATTTTGGACTTAACTTGGAGACCTTTATGGCCCATTTTTCTCAGATACCACACCTACTTCTTATTAAGAATTCCAGTCAGACTTCTCAACTTTCATAATAGATATTCCATCCTTCTTTCCACCTCTTTGTTTTCCAAAGCTTAAGAACTACCAGATATATAGATTGCTAGCATTTTAAACTCATGTGCAAGATTTTATGAGCAAACTGTCTGCTTTTCAGTTTTTAATCACAAACTTAACTAAGAGAATTGATATTCAAGGAAGATGGTCTATTTGACCAACTATTCATGTATTACTCTAGGAATTCTATGTTATGTCCTATTATCAGGTCACACAGCCCAAATGTCAGTTATCTGTAACATGTTATTTTGCATATAAAAAATCTATGTTGCTAGATTGCAATTCAAAATAAAAGTTCTTATTTTTTATTTGCTTGTTTGACAGTTGAAATTCTATTGATGTTTATAATGAAAATACTTGCTTTTTTCTCCTCTCTAGGATTCTGATTACTATTTCAGTTTTATTCATATATGCCAACTAAAGGCATTTCTGAAGTGAAATATCACAGTTTTAAACCTTCAAATACAAGTTAAAAGAAAAATATCCACAGCAACAACAACAAAACTCAGCTGACTTATTCAGAGTGCTTTTCAGCAATTTACTCACTTTGGGAATATCTAGTTTTCTTTGTGGATTAAACACGTCTGACCTGACTCACTGCTCTAAAATTCCCAGTTTTGAAGTAATATTTTGTTTTTTTGTCCTAAGAGACTGAGGGTTAACTGCTTTCTCCCATTTAGCTCTTAAAATGTATCAGTTTATTTACAGTATTTAACATACATATATTAGGACCTTCTTATTCTATAAAAATAGAACTACTTGTTTAATTAAACCACTAATTGCCTTAACCAAAGGAAAACATCTTACTGAAATAAATGATTTGTCTTGGTAATAGAAGTGTCAAAAGTGCAAATAGATCCCTAATTGATAGATAATTTCCCAACAATTAATTCTGCTGCCTAAGTATTCCCCAGCTAGCTCCATGTTGCCTCTCATTTTAGATCAGCACATCACCATCTCCTGCTTGATTATTTCTTTGCCTCCAGTCTTGCCCACTTTATCTACGCTACTACCTTTCATCTTTGTAAAGTACAGTTATGGCCATGTCACTCTGCTGTATGAGACATTCCATTGTCTTCCTTCTCGCACCACTATATAGTTCAAAATAAAGCCTAACCTCTTTATGTTGGCTTAAAAGCCCTTCATAATTCAAGTTATTTCTGTCTCATCTCTTACCTTCCCCTATTTTGCACCCCTACTCCATTTATAACCATTTTCTAGCCTTATAAGTGTCCTTCTCTTCCATGTGAATCTTTGTATATGCCCTCTTTTTTTTTAACCTGGAACACTCTACAGCAGCTTTTATACTTCATACACTTAATGACTACTCTTCCTGTGATGTACTACTGAGTAGAGGAAAAAGTTAGAGCTATTTTTAATTAGTGGTGAAGGTAAGCCTCTGACAGCATGATATTGGATTCTGAAGATGAGAAAACAGCCTTCTAAGGAGAAATATGAGTGGTCTAGAAAGGGCAGAAGTCCTGAACTGGGGAAGATTATGGCATATTTGAGTCATAGAAAAAAGTCAGCATAGCTGGAGAGCATTGGAATGGGGAGAGAGGCAGAGTAGAGAGAATGACAGAAGATGAAACTGGAGAGGTATATACTGAGTGCTTAAATCATGTGTGATATCACAGACCATTCCAAAGACCTTGGATTTTAGTCTAACATCATTTCTAAGCCACTAATAAGCTTTAATCAGGAAAAAGCCTTAATCTGAAAAAAGTTTTGAAGTGATTGCTCTGTTTGTATTGTAAACAGTGGATAGAAGTGGAGGAGGGTGAAATTGGCAGCTGAGAAATCTGCTAGATCTCTCTAGCAGCAGGTGGCATCCACGAAGAAAGTAATGATGGCTTGGGTAGGTGTAAGCATTGCACAGGGATAAAAGCTACTAATATATAACTTAGGGGATGAGCTAAACAGAACTTGCTGAGAAATAGGGAGTTGATAAAGATCCTCTTATATTTATGTAGAGAATTTCAGAGATTGGAATTTTTCACGCGTGGGTTGTTTTTTTTTTTTTTTTTGGTGGTGGTTCTCTTTTTTTTCTGCAACAGTAACAATGCATCAACCAAAAATTCTGATAGATATCTTAAACTTACCACACACTTATTTTGACAGCTTTTCATCTTATTTTTTAGAGTTTAGCTGATCTCCTTGATAAACAAGTTTATTCATGGATGGCTGAAACATGCTTATTATTTATATCAACTAAATAAAGTGGCCTGCAGTAGTTGATCTTGACAGGACAATGCAATAGCTTTCTTGCTGATGTGACTCATTATTTTCTCTTCCAAACTCACCCTGTGAACCCTATGCACCACCATCACAATTTCCTCAAGAACCATTTCAATTAATTTTCTTTTCTGCTTAATATAGTTTTTATAGCCCACTATACTCAGGACTAGGTTTATCTTTCAGGCTTCATTTCTCTTTTCTTTTCCTCATGAATGCAATGTTTCAGCTAAAAATAGCTAGTTAGTATTCCTTGAATCCTCCAGAATTTTATCATTATTTTGTCTTTACTCTTGCAGTCTTTCACAGGACATATTAATATCGTATCTCTAAAACAAAATTCTACCACCCTTAAAGCTTGGAATGAGAGTAATGCATAGTAGTTAAGAGAATTAGCTTTGCAGTTAAAGAATCATAGGTGAGAATTCTGCCTCTGTCACTTAATAGGTGTGTGACCCCAGCAAGTTCTTAGCCTAAGGACCAGTTTCCCTTTCTCTGAGATGGGGAAGATGAGAGTATCTACTTTATGATGTTGCACTAAAAATTAAATAAGATCTTACCTGCAACACATTTTATAACATTGTTTGACATAAATTAAGCACCAAACAAACGATAGGTATCAATATCTTTATTAAGGTTCACTTTAAATGCTATGACTTTATATGAAAAACCCATGGCATCAGCTTGAACTATCAACTTGAATGTGATGTTATATATTCCTATTGCTGTTATATATATTATGAGACATATATACGTAAGCACAAACAATGTCTTACATGTTCATTATCATAACCAATTGTCTACATCTGTTGCATCATTCTTACCACATTCTGCTGTGCAATAAGATTGTGTGTATACCAAATATATGATAATTTTTTTGTCCCATATCCAATTCTTAGATAAAGATTTATACCCTCCTTTCACATTGCTTGTACCTGTATTAGAGTTAAGCCTCAGCTCTCTGAACTCTACATGAGAGTTAAGCCTCAGCTCTCTCCAACCCTGTCACAGCTATCGGGGACATGGATAGACCCTTGGTGTTAGTTGTTTCAGGTACATTCTTTTCCTCCATTACTTAGAAATCAGAGCCTGAGAATATGTCATCTTGGGCAATGTTAAGCTAGAGCTTGGAATGGCCATGTTCAGATCTAATGCATTATAAAATAGAGAAAGTTATGCTAGAGAGAGAGAGGGAGAGAGAGAAGAATGATATAGTTGATCACAGAGAAGGAGAGATGGGAGACCATGCAGTCCTTTATTGACAGATAAAATAATTTCAATTCATAGCTTCCTTGTTCCTGGTGTCAGTCCATTTTGCAATCTAGCTACACTTCCTGCCAGGTCTTTTGGTGAAATAGCCTATAGTCTTCCATGAAATTATCTTCAGTTTTAGTAGATTTTGTTACTAACACATAAACCATCTTTGTAAGAGGCCACATGCCTATCTCCATTCCCTTCAAGCACTGTAGCTGCATGAATATCTTTTCCATCTTCATCTAGGTCAGTGCCTAACACAGAGCAGCAGTAACAACCTGATGGCAATAAATTGGTTTTACCATTGCTCACAGTCTAGAATTTAACACAATACTATTCAGGCACAAAATCAAGCTGATTTAAAAGTAAATTTAAATTAATTTTCTTTGAAAACATTGGTAGTGTTTTATAAAAATCCTTGAGATTTTCTCTGAGATCCTGGGCTGGGAATTACTATATTAAACCAAAGTGTAGTAAGTATCAAAATTGGCTTTACGTATGAGTGTGTCTCATGCATTTGGAAAAAGCAAAGATGTTTCTGGATTGAGATCTTCTTCTAGTAAATAATAGCTTCTTTGAAGCTGTGTTGTATTCCAGACATTTCACTTGTAAACCAAGAAGAAGGCAGATATTTGTATATTGCTGGCATGAAGACATTCTAAATTTCACATTCTAAATCTCAAATGGATATTTCAAAGCTTTCATAGTTGTATTTTTTGAAACTTCAATTTATGTAGACTAGAAAATATAACTATTTTGAAATATAATTTAAAATTATTGGTCCTGTGAAGATGGCAATGTCGTGATTCCAAGGGAGAGTAATGATGTGTTAAAAGGTACACAAAAAGTTAATCAGAGAAAATAGATTGCAGAGGTTACCAGCTAGGGCTCAGGAGTCAAGCAGCTTGGACCTCAAATAAATTCTGTAAAATTAATTGCTACTTGTATAATTCTGAGCAAGTTATCCAACATCTCTTAGCCTCAATTTTCTTATCTTAAACATCAGGATGTAGATGCAAATAGTACTCACAGAGTTTGGGAAAAATTAAATCAAGCTATTTAAGCAAAAGTTTTGGCATTATATCTGACATGTGAAAATCTTACAATTCATGTGGGCTATTGGTGGTATTTCGTTGTAGTAGTCATTATGGACAGATTTTCATCTGATTTTACTTTTTTCCTGGCTTCAATAAGAATTAGATGAAAAAGACTATAAAACTGCATCTATGACAAAAATTATATTTATAAATTAATTATGCATAAACATTGAAAGGGCAAACTCCAATATTTTAACAGGGATCTTTGCTAATAAAGATAAGAAACATTTTCAATTATTTCCGCTGGTACACATATATTTTCCAAGGCTCTACTAACCAAGACAGACTTAATTTGCCCTCAGCTTAAGTGAACTTTAGACAGGTTTATTCCGGACTATAGGACCTTGACTTGACCTCCCTTTTTAGAGCACTTTTTAATGAAAACTTTTAATTATAAATTATTTATCTGCCTCTTTGAAATGTAAACATTCTATAATCCATAAATGTCTTTCCCAACATCCTGGGAGTCATCCCTTTGAAATATAATCATGGAAGGACATAGGATCATTTTCTCCCAGTCTCTGTGGGACCATAGGAACCTAACTTTAATAAGCAACAATTGACAAGCACAGGTGACCTAATCTCACTGATGGACTTCTCCCAAAACATCCTCCAGTATTTTTCCATTAGTTCACTCCTGCCTTTAAAAATTACCTGCCTTAGTTCAATGGGGTTGAGTTCAATTTCTCTCCCCTATTTCAATAGTCTCTCTCCTTTATTGTAATAGTCTTGAATGAAGTCTTCCTTGCTTGTTTAACTTATCTGGTGCAGTTTTGTCTTTTACATTACAAGGATTATATCTATGGTAAAATAGAAGTGCAGAGGATGTGTGGGTATGTGTGTGTGTGTGTGTGTGTGTGTGTGTGTGTGTCTATCTGTCTAGACATAAGAAAATTTTTGTTAGCTAAAAAAGCTAAAGAGGAACTGAAGTTCAATGTTGTTAAAGTGTTTGTCTTCAAACTTATCTCTTAATAGATTACAATGATTGTATTTTAGGAGAACCTGCTAAATTCAAACACTCAGCTATGTCATGGCAGTATAGTGTCAGTCCCAGAGACTTAGCAGCTAATAGATTTCTTTCTAAAGCACAGACCTCCCATCTAAGTCCAAGTCCCCACTGGCTACTGATTTATAGAGTAGCATTTGGCAAAAGACGGTCTTAATCTTACCTGGGTCTCATTTTCCTGTTTATAAAAGAGAAAAAAGAGGTTCTGAGAAGAAGTACAAAATTCGAAATTAAAAAAAGAATAAAATATTTTCACCTAGAAAGATTTTCTCTCCTTTGGTATGCAAGACGGACTTGCATTAGAGACAGAATAGCATGGCTGGTTAGAGCCACTCTCTAAAGTGGGCTGGCTGCCTGGTTATGCCTTTAAGTGTCTGTGCCTCCACTGTGTAATGAGAATGATTCTAACAGCATTTGTGTCATAGTTTTCTTGTGGAGATTAAAGGGATTAATACTAATAGAGAACTTGCACTTTTAATGTGCCTGGTACATAGTACTTTGAAGTCATCCTAGCTTTATATGTTTGCTCTTATATCATTATTATTATTAAATATTTTGATACACGTTAAGGAGGAACACAGTGGCCACCAGTCAATTTGATTTTGAACATGAAAGCAGAGTCTGTTATGATTTTCTTTTGGCAAAATTGTAGGATTTTATTATAACCATGAGAAGATGAGGGTCACATGCACTTCTGAGATCAAGAAATTACTACATCATATAGTTTGAAAGAAAAATTGTGTTAACAAAGTAGAAAAGAGGCTGGTGTAATTTTGAGTAAGTAGTGTCTCTGTCATAGTGTCCATTTCCAAGGTAATTAGGTGTTCTTCCTCAACATAGTTTGTTGTTGTTGTTGTTTGTAGCATGTCTTTTATTAAATGACTGCATTATAATTTGAATAACAAATTTCCTATAGTTGAAATATTCTGGATAGTTTCCAATTTTTTATCATTATAATAAATGTGATAAACATAAATGTTATACATCCACAAGGGAAATAAAAATGTATGATGATAAAATATCAATCTTCAGCAGATTATTTTATAAATTCTTTTTTTCCTTATACTTCTGGTATTAATTTTTGAAAGAGGATATTTTTTGATACACATATTTATTTGAAGATCCAATGACATTTATTCATCCATAGATTTACATCTATGTACATTGAATAAAGATGTGTACTTTTTATGGTAGCCATTTTTATTCTGATACTTTGTAAAGATACTAAAGGTTAGATTGCTTTGTTTAGGAAAATTAAAATGTATGGCTTTCTGAAATTATCATTTTTAATAGATGTAATAATTGTCCCAATTTTGAATTAGTGTAGTTAATACAATTTAGGAATTTTGTTTTAAAATAGACTAAACAAAATAAGGGATATATAAAGAGCACCATTAAGTATCGCCAAACAGCTGACTTACCCAAACAGATTTCATCTCCAAGCACAATTTGTATCCAATCAGCAAACAATTCAGAGGTCAAAGAAGATGATTTTTACCTGAATTACAAATTACAGTTAATTGCATAATCATATTAACGAAATATCTTATCCCATTATTGTTGTGTATTCATAATAGTTTTCTGAGATTTGAATGTGAAAGCAGGTCAAATACTTCATAAGGAAGGAAATAGAAAGAGGCCCATGATATTTTCACAAAGTCAAGGATTCCATGCATGACTGTGCCTGTGTCTCACTCTGCTCTTATTAAAACTCAACACCTGCAATCATTATTTTTGCTTTGACACATAATATTGAATTTTCAATTTTAGTTGCTTAAAACATTGTCATCTCAACTGATCGTGTCTTTTATTTTATTTTTTCTAGAAGTATTGAAAGCTGTGAAATTATGTGAGTCTGGCCTTGAGAAGTAAAATTTTGGGGGCCACTGATACTTTAGCACTGAGTTTGATGAATTCTGCTCTATACTCAAATATTTCTGAAGGCAACAAAAGCAGCAAAAGTTATGTAGTTGACTTTCTTTGTTAACTTAAGCTAATTTTAGGACTGGGTGTAGGGAAGAGACATAAAAATGAATGAAGAAAATACAGTTTATAGAAATGGTTATAACTTGTATATCATTCCCCAAAAGAAGCAATCACAGGCAACTTCAGTAGCGGTTTAGAACACAGATTTAGGAATTATACAGACATTTTGCCCCCAAACTTAGTTCCATCACTATTACAAGGAACAGCCATTATTCAGATGTGTAATGATATGTGAGAGATGCATTTTTAGATGTGGAACTGCAGAATCAGGATGATGATACATATAGAAATGTAATTGCTATTGCCAAATTACCCTCTAAAAGGACTGCATGCATCCGTTTACACTCCCAAGAGTAAATGAATGTGCTTGTTTCTTCATACACTCAATGATACTAGGTTGTATAAAAACATTATGACTTAGTTTAATGCGAGAAAAACATGAAGCCTCTAATGTTTACATTAAATTTCTTTATAAGTAACATTATTTTATTTTTAAAAGTCAGAATAAATCTAAGGAAACTTTCTTAGTGCTTCTGCATTTCAAACTAAAAGTTTTACATAATAAATATTTGAAGATATAAAGCACACAATGAACCATGCATAGAATATTAGAAAAAGTATAGACATAATCCAAAATATCCTTTTAAAATAATATTTTAAAGTGGTTAATTGCATTCATGAAATTATTAAGTCAGTTAAACACTATCCAAGTTTTATTCTAATTTTCTAAACATTCTAAATTTGCATAAATGCACACATGTTTATATTCTCCTTGAATGTCATACTTTACTGGAAAATCTGAGAATGGCCAATATTGGAACAATGCAGCTCTTCCATATTATGAAATATATTGCCACTTAATTTATGGCAATTATGAAATATATTGCCACTTAAATTATAAATTTGATTCTAGTGGCAATTCATTCATTTAGAGTATCTTTTCAAGAGATTTTGCATTAACTAAAAGAAACAGTATATAAAATCTTATTTTTGAGCAGTAATAGCTATATATGTAAAGTTTTATTCAAATAATTTTAATTTTAAAAACAATACATTTCCAGTCACGTTATTTGCCTTTACATGAGGCACTAATTATTGAGAAAATAACTAATATAAACTTATAGAAACATTTGTTTTTATAGTTCAGAAAATGAGAAATTTAAAAAGAAATTCCACTCTGAAAATACAACCCAGTTTATTTAGGAACACAGATAACTCAAGAGTTGATTTAAAGGAAAAGATGCTTGCACAGCCTTGCCTAATAACCTTTTTTCCTCAAGTATATACTCAGCTAAAACCTTAGATTCCCAGGTTCTTGCAATTAGTAGGGAGGCATATGACAATAGTTTCCCAAATGTGCTTAATAAATAGAGTTGTACTTTTGAAAAACAAACACAGAATAAAAGTATTTTTAAAAGACTTCTGATCAGTTTCACCTGCAAGAAAAAAAGTGAGTCTTCTGAGTATTTTTCAAATACAATGCTCCTTACTCTTGGAATATTTGAATGCTCTTGACAGAACTATATTTTCCTTATTTGTTTGTTCTGCAGTTCCTTCATGCAAAAATAGGTAAGGCATTAGAAAAGACCATGAATCTCTCAACTGCCTCATGCTGTTTTCTGTGAGCAATACTAGTGAAATGCATGAAATAAGAGATGGTTCATTATTTTGAGTTCTGAAAATTAGTTGTGCATTTAATAGTTCTGTGAGATCCTATTCAGTGAGAATATTCAGGGCTTGTTTTGATAACAAAGTCAAATTTGATTCAGTTAGACTCCTGAAGGAAGTTGGGAATATAAAGGCTAAGTCAACATCCTAATAGGAATTCCCAGTTATTCCCTATATGCACTGGTATTTTTGCATTCTAGAGACTCAAATATATTACTAACAGTTAAATAATACTGATATTTTTCTGCAAATATAATTACCTCTTTCTTTTACCACCATCTGCTCTTCTACTTTTCCATTCACATGGATATCACTCAGGAAAATTCTCCCATAAGGTATACAAATGTGGAACTAACAACCTCCCTCATCCTGAACTAACAAGAACAGGGTGTTTCTCTACCCAGTGTTGGCAAACATCTTGGAAAGGCTTAGATAGTAAATATTTTCGGTTTTGCAGCTCATACAGTTCCTGTGGCAAGGATTCAACTCTGCCAATACAGTCTGAAAGTAGCCTTATGTAAAAAAGTAGAAGTGGCTGTTTTTATATTTATTTACAAAAGGTGGCTGAAGGCCAGATTTGGCCCATGGGTCTTAGTTTGCTGACTCCTACGTGTAACACAACATGCCTAAGAAGAAACTAATCCTAAAACTTCTTTTGAGAGAATTAGTAATTTTATTTATTTATTTAACTTTTATTTTAGAATCAGGGGGTACATGTGCAGGTTTGCTACATAAGTATATTGCCTGATACTGAGGTTTAGGTTTCTAATGATCCCATCATCCAAGTAGTGAACATAGTACCTGATAGGTAGTTATTTAACCCTTGCCCCTCTCCCTTCCTTCCCCACTTTGAAATCCCCGGTGTCTATTGTTCCCATCTCTGTGTCCATGTGTACCCAATGTTTAGCTCCTGCTTATAAGTGAGAACAGAACATGTGGTATTTGGCTTTCTGTTTCTGCGTTAATTCGCTTAGGATGAGGGCCTCCAGCTGCATCCATGTTGCTGCAAAGGGCGTGATTTCATTCATTTTTATGGCTGTGTAGTGAGAATTAGTAATTTTTAACTAAGGATGTAGAGTAAAATGATCTAGAAACTTATCTGTATTTTATTTGGCAGTTCAGTGACTTAAACTATGTGGAGAGGAGTTTTAGATTTTAAAGAAGCAATATGCAGAGGCAAGGCATGGTGGCTCATGCCTGTAATCCCAGCACTTTGGGAGGCCAAAGCAGGCAGATAACAATGTCAGGAGTTGGAGACTAGCCTGACCAATATGGTGAAACCCCATCTCTACTAAAAATACAAAAATTAGTCGGGTGTGGTGGCACACACCTGTAGTCCCAGCTACTTGGAAGGCTGAGGCAGAAGAATCGCTTGAACCATGCAGGCGGAGGTTGCAATGAGCCGAAACTGTGCCACTGCACTCCAGCCTGGGCGACAGAGTGAGACCCTGTCTCAAAAAAAAAAAAAAAAAAAAAAAGAAGCAGTATGCTTGGTTGAACACTAACAACTGTAACCCTTCCTTTTAGCATCATTTAATAATTTTAGTAGGGCAGAAAATGCTGGTCACTTAATCAATGTCCATTCCACTCTCTCTCCTCACGGACAAAACACAGATTTATTTTGAGGGATAGCCATATAGCTAGCTAAAAAGCTGGATGTCTCACATTTCTTACTTAAATGTCAATAGCATGTGAAGTTCTTCTAACAAGTCGTGTGAGAGTGGAAGTCTACTCAGGTTGACTTCTAAAGCTGTTGTTTTTAAGGCAAAAAAAAAAAAAAAGAGTCAGCTTTTGCTCTGAGCCCTTCTTCCTGCCTTCCTGGAATGCAGTTCTGATGCTTGACATTTCTCAGGCATATTGTGACCTTGAGGATAAAGCCACATGTTTAAGTTGGAGGAAACTGAAAACTGGGAGAAGACTGAGCTGTGGACTCCCTTGAGGAGGTGTAAGTATCATGGTGTGATTGAATATAGATTCTTGGTTAGGAGTAAAAGAAACCTTATTTGATTAAGCCACTGAAGCCAAGATTCTGATATATATAGCTCAACTCAATACTATCTTTAGATTTAAAATAGTGTCTCTATTTTATATAAGAGGAACATGATCCAAAATTCAATTTTACACCAGAGTCTAATTTCATTAATTTCATGTTTGTCTTCCTGCTTCTATTTTAATAGTTATTTTTTCAAAGAGAGTTCTATTTCAGAAGATTTAGGTAGGAAATTAAGGAAATTTCAAAAACCCTTTCACTGTGCTAAGGTGCTCTTACTTTGCAGGTATGTTCAAACTAAATACTTCTGTCTGCAATATTCTCAGCAGTAGGCATCGCTGACCCTAAACTAGAGTATAAAAGAGTGGGAGGATGAAACAGAAATTGAAAAAGCTCTTAGAAATCAATAAAATGTTAGGTTGTACAAGATATTGAAATACAAGACATTGCTCTTAAGAAAACAGCTAGATAGCTAGGTCAGAGTGCAGTAGGTCAAGTCCTTTTTATGAACTGAGCAGGGAGGTTGTGACCATGAAGGAGCTGCACAGCAGGGAAAGATTGCTGCAGAGCAGGTAACAGCCTGCCAAATAAAGATGGCTTCATGTCAGGAACCACACAATCTTCTGGGAGAGCAGAGGTTTGCTAAAGGATTCTCTTAAGATTTTTTTTTTTTTAAATTTTTGGGGCCTAGTGCAAATGCATTTCTTTCCCACAAGAAGCATGACTAATTCTCCTGATCTTTACAAATAGATAAATAAAGATTCCCTTAAGACCTTGGTCTTGTCCACACGTGACTTGAAGCAATAGAGGTAGAAATGAACCTCACACACAAAAAAATCCTTACTGATTCTCTTAACTACATTATAATGCTTGGAAGTATTTCTGACAGTCAGAGATTTGAGAAATTTATTTGAGTACTTTGTTTTAAAATAACGAATACTTTTCAAATATTAACTGTAAGGAATTTAAAAGGTAGATTATATACTAGACTATAGAGAATATACGTAACATTCAAACACTCTCCACTTCGTCTCAAAGAAATGGTGATAATTTTGAAATGCTGCTGCATGAGAAAGTGTCTGAATTTTTCTGTTCTGGAATCTTTCCTTTTTTTTTCTCACATTGAATTTATTCTCCATGGTATAGACTGTGATGGAATGCCAAATTATTTCTTCTGAAGCCTTATTAGTAAATATTAGTCTAATCAAATATTTAGTCAAGACATAATCTCCCATTACTGAATTTTTATTTGTTCATTACAGAAGTGCTGGATATTTCCAAACCTGAACACACTCTCTGTAGATACTTCATGGGAATTAATATTATTGCACTATCATATGTATGTTCTTATCATGCTATGAACATGGCAATTGAAAGCCCTGTGACTACTACTACTAACTCAGTTGGAAAAGCAATTATCCACTTACTCATCACCAAGGCACTTCTTAGGAATGCATTTCAGAACAATAATCAATAGAGATATTTATGTTGATATAGTATGGGTTATATTCATGTCTGATATAATATGGGTTACAATGACACTACAAAGTTTAACTTTGGATATGCCATGGGTAGAAATTAAATAAACCTTGTAATTAAAACCAGATAAAAGTTCATGCTTTGTACCACAGCTGACTTGGATCTTGGCCACAATAGCTAAAAGATGAAAGGATCTCGGTAATGCCTCAGAGGTAGTGGGAAACTAGAGCTACCCATTTGCCATTTAAGAATTTCTCAGATGATCCTGAGCCTTGAAAAGGAATGGTGTGGCTTGCCTGGGGCACATACCTTCAACACCTTACCATATGCCACTCCCTCAGCCAGGGAGGTGACTCTAGTCCACTCCGAGTTATAAAGAATTTTTTCTCTTTCACGCACCACATTTTCAGCTTCTCCTAAAATCTAGAAATATCCTCAAACTAACATGTAAACCAACAGTGGTGTCTGTAGGCCTGGCTGTATCGCTCCAGAACATTGGGCTCAGCCAGTTAAACTCTGACAAGCAATCTTTATGTCCTGATTGTCCAAGCACAAATGGCTGACCATCAGCAATTAAACATAGCATCCAGCAATTCACATTCTAGCACAAGTCGAACGAATCCTCCAGGAATTATCATAACCAATTTAACTCAACACTTCCAAGGAAGAGGATTAAGATGTGCACACCAGAGTAATTTCTTCTCACTCATTCTTTTACCTTGCTTGTGGCACAATTGGTCCTTAGAGCAAGAGTCACATCAGAGAAAGTATGCTTGGATGCATTTATTCCAGCAGTGTCAGGAAACTCATCCTGGTTAGTAGCCCAAACTGTAGCTTCTAACATGGGAGATCTTTTAAAAATACTTTAGCCCATTTCACTATGTGTTTGTATTGCAACCAGAACACATAAAAAATAATGGCATGCAGCTGGGTGCTGTGATGCATGCCTGTAGTCCCAGCTACTAGGAAGGCTGAAGAAGGAAGATTGCCTGAGGCCAGCCTGGGTAACATAGCAACACCTTATCAAGAAAAGAAAAAAGAAAAAAAGATAATGACATGCAAAGAGGCAGAAAATAAAGAAAGTCCCATTTTAATCATGAGAATTCATCTGGGAAATAGTAGACTTTTTAATAGAATTTAATTATTTTATTTCAATTGTAGTGTTATTCAAATTACAACTTATCCTGTTCTAGATTATTGTTAGTGATCTGTAAATGTCTTCCAAATCATTTGATAAAAACACTTTCAAAACAGTGAGCAGTATTTCAGAACAGGCTGGACTTTTGAATCCACAAAATGACACTGTTATAAATGTCCAAGATTCTGCATAAACTCTGCTTATTTTTCCTTACTCTTAGGAAGATTAGATAGTCTGTTTTCAAGTCACAGTCCTTTTTCTGGTCTCTCATTTGGTGTGGATCAAGTCACTTAACCTTCTATGTATTTGTTTCTTCATCTTTAAAATTAGGTTAATAATTTTGACCTTTTGCCTTGGCGTTTTACTCTGAAGTAAAGAAAAACATTAACACATGGAAATTATCCTGGGATCTGTAGATGAAAAGTGCAGAGATGGAAGGAGTTATTCTATTTAAAAGAAAAAAAAGTAGACACACTTCAGTGGATTCACTTCACATGTGTGTTCTGCTTCAGTGAAGTTGAAAGAAAGTGGTTACTGGAATAGACAGATGTTTACATGCATATTTGGACTGGTAAGCAATGATATTGAAAATATTACTATTCCTAACACATAGAGACTTACTGGCCTGATAAATTTGATTCTTCACTTATTTATTCACAGCTGCATTCTGCTTGCAATACACATGCAAAGCATTCTTGCTGGCAGGTAGGGGAATAAAGATTTTTTAGTCTGTGTTTTTAAAATGAACTCAAGAAGAAAATTAAATTCCAAATACTTCATAAATATATTTTTACAAATATGTTTCTATAAATTTTAGTTTACCTCTTGCTGAGAGAAAATCAAATGCATTGTGAAAAGTGGAGAGGATATGTGAAGACCACCTTCCCTTTCTTTTCCTTGACCTCTGCAACTGTCCTTTATTGCATTGTTTTTGATCTGGGTAGAGGTTATGGAAGGTAACTACTCTCCAGAACTATGAAGCCTATCTGCTTTGTCGTTTCTCTTTAAGTCCCTTTAAAAAATCCAAGGACATGAATTAGATGCTTGGACGTGTCTTTTACTTTACATACCTCTATTTCCCTATTTCCCTCTAGGAAATATAAAAATCCAGTTTTTTCCCCCTTCTGTGATTAATATAAATTTTGTGTAGTATTAATACCCAACAGCACAATTCAAAAAAAATTTATCAAAGAAAACCCTGATAACAAATCACATTTTAATTCACATTTTATAATTTTACTCTATAGTGACATGAAATCTTGGATTTATGGAAATTATAGATGTTTGGATTAAACACATAAATTATTTAAGACAAGAAGACCATTTCTTACATAAAATTGACCATAGACAACTGACAACCTTAAATTCTTAGGCTCAAATCTAAAGTGTGGCAAGGTAGAAGTATGCCCAACATACTTCCTTTTTTTTGACTTCTCCTTTGCAAAAAAACTACACCTACCAGTCATACTGTCCAGATGAAAGCCACTCAGTCTGCTTTCAATAAGAACATGAATTAAATACTCTCAATGGAATCCCACTGCTGGTTGAGTCAAGCATTCTTTGCACATCCTGCTTCACAAAGTTCCACAAAATCTGACCATTCCTTATATTTTAACATGATTATAATTCATACATACTGAGCATTTGCTATATATCAGGTGCTATGCAAACGATTTACTTTTCCAAACTTAAATAATAATCCCAAGAATTCCACAAGGTAGACACTGATAGTTAGCTAAGTTACAAATGTGTAACTAAATCTAGAGAAAATTGAGTAACTTTGCAAGAGGCTCAAGGTTAGTAAGTGACAGAAACAAAATATAAACTCGGATCTGCCTGATTTGGGATGGTTTTCTTAATACTTACACAGTCTTGTCTCCTGTCCAAATAACTCTGGAAATTGTTTTATTCTCCCTGTTGTTAGTTGCTACTCTCCGTCTTCCTCACTTCCACTTCCAGAAAACTTCAAGTTCTTAACTGCTCTAACCTGTTCACCAAGTTCCTACTGGTGAACAGGTGTGTATTAGTCCATCTTGCATTGCTATAAAGAAATACCTGAGACTGGATAATTTATAAAGAAAAGAGGTTTAATTGGCTTACAGTTCTGCAGACTGCACAGGAAGTATGATGCTGGCATCTGCTTGGCTTCTGGGGCAGCCTCAGGAAACTTACAATCATTGTGGAAGACGAATGGGGAGCAGGCATGTCACATGGTGAGAGCGAGAGCAAGGCGGGGCGGAGGTGCTACACGCTTTTATACAATCATGTCTCATGAGAACTCACTCACTATGATGAAGACAGCACCAAGTTGATGGTTCTAAGCCATTCATGAGGAACTGCCCCCATGATGCAGTCACTTCACACCAGGCCGCAGCTCCACCACTGGGGATTATAATTCAACATAAGATTTGGGTTGACATAGATCCAAACCATATCAAGGTAAGCAAGTGATTATTGTTCTAGTAGTTTTTGAAAACGTTTATAAATGATTATCTATAAATTATACCTCTGCATTTGATTACAGATGCTAAGCAGTTTAGGAATCTGAAGTTAGTAAGCTTTTCTTTTTAAAATATTGATACATCCAAGAAGAGAAGATAATAATTAAATATAGCATTGTTTTAGTTTTGTGCTTATTATATATTGTTGATTTTAATATTATATACATTGATTTTATTGATTTTAGCAGAAAATTTAGCTCTGATGGAGTTTTGTCATCTTGATGGTGAAAACAGTCTCATCATCCTTTTAAATGAGTCATGCTAAAAAAGTATCTGAATAGACACATGGCTCTAAATACACACACACACAAACACACACACACACACACAAGCTGATCATGTCAAGTTATTTAAAGTCAGAAGACTTACCAATTGATCCTGCGCTGGCAGAATTTTATCAGTTTGGGGAACTAACTGGGGCCCGATCATCACTGGTAAAAATATGTGCTATATAATGATAATTTCTTTGTCTTGTGAAAACACTAAAATTCCTAGGAGAACTGGCTAACTCATATTTATTGTCTGCATTGTAGGAATTATGTAGAACCAGAAAATAAGAAATACCTCTGTACAATTGTGTGTGTGTGTCTGTGTATGCATGTGGGTATCCCCAAAAAATATTAAAATATTTTCCAAACAAAACTAAGCATGTGACTCAATATTAATTCTGTTGGTCTTCATGCCCATTAAGATGTTCGTAATCAGTGGATCTCTGTGTTACAAAGGTGGTTCTGGATAGGGGTTAGCAAGATTAATATGTTGAAGGGAAATATAAAAATGAAGCTGTGTTCTTCCTAACATTATGAGGAAGCATACTTGAACCCTAATAAAATTCTAAAAGAATTTTCCTCTTTTCAGTTTCCCTAAATGTACTGCTATCTCTGACCCTCATCATCCTGGCATTTAAGTCACAATGTTGACAGAATCTAATCAGAAAATGGCAACCTATAAATTTTGTGGACCAATGTAAAAGGGCTCCCTTTATCATAATATACACCCGGGGTCCCCAACCCTTGGGCCACAGGCAAGTACACACTTTTTTGGGGAGATTGCAAAAATAAAGGGAAAAGCCACAAACGCAGAAAAAGGAAGGGAAATTAAGATATGTAAGCTGAGTCTTCCACTTAGGTTATGGAAAATCACAACAAAAGATCACCTCCCATCACAGCAAGAACATGCTAGATGTTCTACAAAACCTAAATTTCGTAAAGACCATCAGAAAGCTGAGGTTGCAATGTAAACTAATGAAATGAAAGGCTAATGATGGACTAGTTGAGAAGAAATCCTTCCACAGGCAAGTCTGCACTCATCCACACAACCCACTCTTTTATGTGGTCTTTACTTAAAAGAGAGCTCATGAAGATTCTGAGCAGCACGGAGGCATGAAAAAGACCCTTTGTACTGCAAACAGGAGAAGTTTGCCCAAGTTTGAGGGTGAAACAGGAAAAACAAGGAAAACCCTCCCACATTCTGGATTCTGCATGAGTTTAAAGGCAAAGATCTTTTGTCACTTAAAGAGGGGCCAGCAAACACTCCCTTTACTTTCAGCCTAGCAGCAAGTACAGAGAAATGTTATCTACAATGGAGGGAGGTCAGGACTATTGAGAAAGCCCAACCCCAGGGCATAGGTACACAGAGACTAAGACTAAGGCTGAAACAAGAGAGCCAAAAGAAGTCTTCTTATGATTTAGATTCTGCCTGAGAGTGAGGTAGGAGGTCATTAGCCACTGTGGGAGGGACAAGAATTCTATTTGTATTCCAGAACTTGTACAGAGAAGAAGACAAAGGTTTTCTCCTGCCTATACTCTTGATTATAGGTTGAACCATGAGGCAGAAGTCATCTGTTACTAAGTGAAGGGGTGGAAAACATGCACATGGTGTAAAGTCTGCAATGACTAGGAAGAAGTGTATGCTTCTGGGAAAAGAGCAGAAAAATTGAGAGTGATTTCCTCTGGGGTGTAAATGTATATGAGCCTGCACCCAATATGACTAAATGCGAAGCAAAGAACTGGACTAAGTGAGGGCTACTGCCAATGAGCAGTTAACTAGAGCTTTTCTATGAGCGAGAATATCAAGGAAGGAGGAATATTCTAAGACAAAGCACCTGGCTAAGAAGCTGGAAAAGACAGATGGAGTGATAAAGAAATGGATACATTTTGCAAAGAGCAGCTGGCTAGAGTAGAGGAAAGGAACTCAGAGTTCTGCAAGGTCACCACTCAACATAATTAGAAAGCTGCTGAAGAGGTGGCAGGAAAGTTCAAGTGCATAAGTCTCATCCAGTCTTTACTGATCCATATGCCACAATTCTCCAGTATTATCGCCAGAACACCCCAAAACTCTCAGCTGCTCTGCTCTGGCCAACCAGTATAGCCAGAGCATGCTTGTGAAGGGAAGATAAAATGAACTTTTAGAGCATGCAAAATTTCTTCAACATTAATTCAAGGGATGCAACATATTTTTTTTCCTAGTAAGAAAATAACCTATTTGAAGAGAAGAGCATCAAAAAGTATTGTGTAGCAGATTCAACAGAATTATATCACATCTTAATCAGCAACAGTTTAAAAAGCCAAGGCCTAGATCAGGGATCAGTCATCAAAGAACACTCTTCAATATTAGTAAACCTCATTTATGGTGATTAAAAGAGAAGGACAGCTCTCTCCACATTTTTGTATTTTTAACTTAACTTCTACTGATTATAAATTATTTCTCTTGTAATTCAGCTCCATCATTCGGTGAACCTACATTCCAGCAAATTTGGAGTTTGGGTGGCAGGGGCTAATAGGAATGGAAAGAGGAGGAGGCAAACAATCTTGGGGCAACAGTGCTATGTGGAATTGTCTAGACTGTGGCATGTTGATTTTCTCTCTTTTGCTTTTTTCCTTTGATTACGTAAGAGCTATCTCATTTTAACTTCTAATAGTGATCATGCAAGCAAAAAGACAAAAAGGAGAAAAGATGTACCTTTTTAATGGAATAGTATTTATGGTTACAAGTCAAACACGGCATTTTTGTCAATATAAAGGCAATTTTAGCCAGGCACAATGGCTTACACCTGTAATCCCAGCACTTTGAGAGGTCAAGGTGGGAAGATCACCTGAGGTCAGGAGTTTGAGACCAGACTGGCCAACATGGCGAAACCCTGTGTCTACTGAAAATACAAAAATTAACTGCGTGTGGTGGCGAGCACCTGTAATTCCAGCTACCTGGGAGACTGAGGCAGGAGAATTGCTTGAACTCGGAGGCAGAGGTTGAAGTGACCTGATATGGTGCCACTGCATTCCAGCCTGGGTGACAGAGCAAGACTCCATTGCTGAGACCAGCTCGTTCGGAGAGACCCTAACCCAGTGGCACTAGAGGAATTAAAGACACACACACAGAAATATAGAGGTGTGAAGTGGGAAATCAGGGGTCTCACAGCCTTCAGAGCTGACAGCCCCGAACAGAGATTTACCCACATATTTATTAACAGCAAACCAGTCATTAGCATTGTTTCTATAGATATTAAATTAACTAAAAGTATCCCTTAAGGGAAACGAAGGGATGGGCCGACTTAATTGAAGCAGGAACACGCCCTTAACACACAGATCGCTCATGCTAATTGTTTGTGGCTTAAGAATGCCTTTAAGTGGTCTTCTGCCCTGGGCAGGCCAGGTGTTCCTTGCCCTCATTCCTGTAAACCCACAACCTTCCAGCTTGGGCATTAGGGCCATTATGGACAGGCTATAGTGCTGCAGAGATTTTATTTATGGCCAGTCTTGGGGCCAGTTTATGGCCAGATTTGGGGGGGCTTGCTCCCAACACTCCATCTCAAAAATAAATAATTAATTAATTGATTTTTAAAAATTAAGGGAATTTTGGCTTACACAACTTCTCCTTTACCATAAATACTGTTATATTCACACCATTCACTATCAATAATAAATGTTTTGTGATGAATATTGGCATTGTAAAACCAAAAACTCAAAAACTCTCATCCAAAAACTTTATGGGCAACTGAAAACCCCTCCCATACAGGAAACTGCACAGAGTACCAAGAGGCAGCTGTCTGCCGCTGGTAGACAAGAGCACTGAGAAAGATATAGCTCTACTCCTGTGTCCAAGTCACAGGTGCACAGAGCCTGTTTACGCGTGAAAACATACACATTGAAACAAAACTTCTCACAAACACATACTCTAGGACTTTTAGCAAGTACTACACAATAGCAATGTACTTCTGAGATAGAAGAAGAATATTGATAGAAAGTACTTCTGTGATGCATGCACACAGGGCCAGCTGAAGTATTAGTGTACAGAACTAATGATAAGGTAGTGTCTCTATGCAAATCAGGTACTTGAAGGCTGTGGACACTGATCTTAAATAAAGCAACAAAGACCAAATGCAGCTCAACTAGAGATTGAGTTTGCCCGACACTCGTACTTGAGGGCTCACAGAAAAAGAAGCATGTCTGTTTCTGGGTATAAATATTATATGCATTAATCTATACGGTTCATCTACAAACAATGTTCAGTATTTAATTTAAAAATTATTTGGCACATATAAGTCAAGAACATATTGCTCATCATCAAGAGGTATAATAGTCAATACAACTAGATTCAGAAATGGGGTGGGGGGCTAGGGGAGGGATAGCATTAGGGGAAATACCTAATGTAGGTGATGGGTTGATGGGTGCAGCAAACCACCATGGCATGTGTATATCTGTGTAACAAAACTACACATTCTGCACATGTACCCCAGAACTTAAAGTATAAATAAATGAATAAATAAAAACAAATAGCCTACATGCCAGAATTATCGGAAACTTTAACAAATAATAATATGTTAAAGGATTTAGTGGAAAAAGTAATGACATACAATAAAAATGAAAAATTTTTAAAGTACTATAAAAAAGAATAAATAAAAATGCTAGAAACTAAAAACATGGTATTGAAGATAAAGAATTTTTCTGATAGTCTTATCTGCTGATTAGATATAGGAGAGGAAATAATCAATGAACTTGAATCCATGCTTATAACCTAACTAAATAAAAACACACACAAAAAAACAGTGTCAAATAACTGTAATGGAGCACTTGTGATATTTAGCACAGTATAAAATCATTTAGCATATACACTATTGGAGTGCAAGAAGGATAAGAGAGCATGAGGTAGAAAAAAATGGAAAAGATACTATTTGAGGATTTACCCAAATTAATAAAAGATACAAAACTACAGATTCCAGAAGCTCAGAGTATCCCTAAAAGGACAGATATAATGAAAAACATGCCAAGGTACACCATAGTCAAACTTATAAAAAATAAAGAGAACATCTTTAATCCAACCAAGGGGATAAAAAAGAAACTTTACATACAAGAAAGCAATAATAAGAAGATAGCAGACATTTTAGAAAAAGCATGCAACTAAATGATGTTTTTAAAGTGCTTCAGTTAAAAAAGAAACTAGAAATACATATCCAAAAAATATGTTTCCTAAAAAGTAGGTAAGATGAAGAAGTCATACAAAAATGTATAAACATAACAAGACAGAGTAAATATGTTAGGAAATACAAAAGTTCCTTTAAAAGTATTCTTAACATATGATTTTTGAATGCATCAAGTAAAATAATAAGAAATAAAGAGTTTACCATGTATACTGAAATGAAGTATATGACACCAAAACATGACATATTGAAGAGTGTTAGTTGAAACTATACATTAATATTATTTTAAATGGATCATATTATAGAATTTTAACATAAACTGTAATAAATTTATGATGCGGCCGGGCATGGTGGCTCACGCCTGTAATCCCAGCATTTTGGGAGGCTGAGGCGGGCGGATCACGAGGTCAGGAGATCGAGACCATCCTGGCTAACAGGATGAAACCCCGTCTCTACTAAAAATACAAAAATTAGCCAGGCGTGGTGGCAGGTGCCTGTAGTCCCAGCTGCTCGGGAGGCTGAGACAGGAGAATGGCATGAACCTGAGAGGTGGAGCTTGCAGTGAGCCGAGATTGCACCACTCTACTCCAGCTTGGGCAACAGAGGGAGACCCCATCTCAAAAAATAATAATAATAATAATTTTATGTTGCATATTTTAATGTCTAGTGCAACTATAAAAGTGACACAGGTAGATGTAACTAAATAATCAATAGAAAAGATAAAACAGAATTCTACAAATGTTAGATCTACTAAAAAGCATATAGAAAAAAAGAGAAAAGAGCAGATTCACCAAGTATACAGATGGTATTTTACGTAAGTATACAGATGGTATACACAAATACAAACATTGAAATAATTACGTTAAAGGTAAATAAATACCTAAATTAAAAGGAAAAAAAAATCCTGAATGAATAAAAACACAAGATCCAAATAAATGGCTTTTAAAATAAATACATTTTAAAGACACAATCTGTTTTAAATTAAATGAATAAAAAATGATACACCATACCAACACTAAGTAATAGAAAAGAGATATGACAGTACTAATATCAAAGTAGACTTCAAAGGAAAGAGTATTTTGAGATGAAAAGTGGGATATTTCATAGTTATAAAAAGTTAACTAAATGACAAGATATAGCAATTCTAAATCCCTGAATATGTATGCATCTGATAAGAAAGTTCTCAAAAACACGTAGTAAAGATTGACGGAAACAAAGGGAACTATGGACCAATCACAAAATGTAAGTGCAGAATTTTATATCTTTTCACTAGTAATTGATAAAACAAGTAGGCAAAAATTTCCATAAGGTAATACATGATTTAAGCAAAACTGTTAACCGCTTGACATAATGATATTTATAGAACTTGAAATACAGCAAATAGAATAAATATTTTCTGCTTTCAAGTGCACATGGTGTATTTGCCAAGATAGACCATAGGCTGAGTCATTATAAACGTTTCTACAACTATCTTAAAAACATTTATGAAACTGTCCAAGACCTGACATCATGCAGAATATGTTCTCTGACCAAAATTGTATTAAAATAGAAATTAGTAACAATAAGATATCCAGAAAATGTGTGAATATTTAGATGTTATTGAAAGCATACTACTAAATAATATCTGGTTCCTTTAAAATATTAATAAAATTAATAATCTCTAGGAAGACTGGTGAATAATATAGAATACACAAATTGCCAATATCAGGTTTAAATGAGGTAACATTGCATTAGATACTTCAAATATCAAAAGAATAAAAAGAAGATTTTTGGAACCATGTTTCGACAATTAAAAAGCTAATTTAAATAAAATGTAAACCAACCTTGAAAGAAACAAATTACCAAAACTCACTCAGAAAAGAATAAAAAATCTATTTTGTCTTATATATCTTGCATAAACTGAATTCATGATTTAACAAGTTCCGACAACAACCAGAAAAAATACTCCAGGAAAACATGGCTTCAGTGGTGACTCTAGTATTTTAGGAATATGTAATATTAATTGTATGCACAGTCTTTTAGAAAATAGAGGATAAAACATTCTCTAACTCATTTTATGAGGCCATTATTACCATGGTATTTGTTATAGACCATAAGTTTATGTTCCCTCAAACCCCAATATAATAGTATTAGGAAGTAAGTAGACTCTTTGGGAGGTGATTGGACATGAGGGCATAGCCTTCGTGAGTGGGATTAGTGCCCTTACAAATAAGACAAGAGAGCTTGCCTCTTCTCTCTGGCCTAGGCCATGTGAGGATATAACAAAAAGATGTCCATCTGCAAACCAGGAAGAATTTCATAACTAGACACTGGATCTGTCTGCAGGCAACTTGATCTTGAACTTCCCAGCTTTCAGAACTGTTAGAAATAAATGTTTGTTAGCTAAGCCACCCAGTCTATGGTATTTTATTATAGCAAACTGAATTAACTAAAACCACACTAGAATGACACAAGAACTTTGAAAGATAATACAGACCAATATCACACATGAACATAGATGCAAAGTTCATAATGAATGTTAGCAAATCAAATTCATCAATATTTCAAAATGTTAATATAAAAACCAAGCAATATTTATCCTATGAATGTGAAGTTTAACACAATAAAATACATAGAAGTTATTCACTACATAAAGGGAAATTAATAATGTGATCCTTTTAATAGATGCAAAAATGTATTTAATAATATAACACACTTATAATTATGTTGCTTAGTTTTCTTTACTATATGGCCATCTACCTTTATCATTAAAGGATAAGAATGCAAGGTATTGTTCTAATCTTACCTATGTACCTCTTTGTTTATTACCTAGACTGTAAGGTAATAAAGCAGATTCACTCTTTACCACCCGCTTTGCACAATACCATATTTGTTTTCCCATTATTATGTGTAAATGTGTAAAGTAGCATTTTTTTCTGAAATATGTATGCCATGTGCTGTCTGTTCTCAATAAGAGCTGATTCATTACACACCCTCAAAGAACATTTTTCTTCCAAATGGATTATGTTCTCTTTAAATGGAGGAAGGTTACTGACAATCATTGTATGTGCCATGGCTGAAGTAAATGAGTTCTTGTCAGAACAAGGGGAGAAAAATAGAAATTTGGGCTAAGCCAAAACATGAGGCTGGCAAAATTTGGCCTCTGGATTCTTAGAAGTCCTCCCCATCTGTCCAGTGATTGATAGTCCTCTTTTCATCATACAAAGACACTTTTGGAAGGGTCTTTTATAAGAGATACAATCACTTTGGTGTAACGTTTTCCGTAAGTATTGGATTTGCAATTAGTATTTTGTTGATGTTTAATAGCAAGACATTGAAATATTCTATAATCATTGTCCATTTTTTCCTCCATGCAGTGGGTATCCATTTTCACTTTGTGTGTTTTAATGCTCCATCATCATTATGAAGAAAGCTTTCTTATTCCTGGTAAAATATCTTTGCTCTGAGATCTAATCTGTCTTACATTGATATGGCCCCCCCTACCTTTCTTTTGACAAGTGTTGACATAATATATGTTCTTACATTCTTTTCTTTTAACTCATTTTGTCCTCATTTTTAAAAAAGCTTGTTTGTGTAGTCAACAGAGTTGACCTCACACTTTTATCCAAATGAATACTCTCTGTCTTTTAATTTTGGTGTTTAGACCATTTACATTTAATATATTATTATTATTATGTTTAGATTTTATTTATTATCTTGTTATTTATTTTATAATTGTCCAGTCTACCTTACCTTCTTACTTTTTTTTTTTTGCATTTTCTTGCACTGAGTACATTTAATAATTTTCTTTTATCTCCTTTGTTGTCCTCCTGGCTAAAACACTTTATCATTTTAATGGCTGCTGTAGAGTTTATAGCATATTTTTCTTTAACTTACAGACCAGTTTCAACTGCTATTACATCCTGATAATATTTGATTGGATACAAGATATTAATTTTTCTCATTTCTGTTGGCTATTTTTTTTTGTATTGTAATACATATCCCAGTGTTTGGTACTATGATTGAGCTAGTTATGTGGAGTCAGTTTTATACTTTTATTTCCTGCTTTTATGATTTTTTAAAGCAACTCCAAAGTAGTGCTGAATCTATGACTAATTATCCTCTACTGATGCATGACTTTTCTGAATTATCTATTCAATATCCTGTCATTTTTTCCAGTTTTGTTAGTGAAAACAGCCACTATTCCTGGCTTTATATGAATGCTAGACACTGTTTTTCTTAAACTTTTTCAGATGATTTTTTTTTTCCTAAACTGAAACAGTTTCCTCACAGAGATGCATTATTCAGTACACTGAAAACTTGCGGCAGATCTCTGGGTTTTTTTTTCTCTACTTAAACTTGAGCACTCAGCACTGACTAAACCAAATTTGTGGCTAGATGTCTTTAAACAAAATCTCTTCTTCCAGTTTTCTGTGTTCCTTAAAAACATTTTAACTTTGCAAACTTCCTAAACACAGTTAATCTTTTAACCATTCCTGTGTATTTCCAAAGCACACTGTGTGCACCCTTATTAAGAAACTCAACACTATCTTACAGAAGTGTAAGCACTTGTCTGTCTTCCTTGAAGGGAAAAAAAAATTGATTTGTTGATTTGTACATTTTTACACTTCATAGTAAGAATAATAAGGATTAACATAGTGGCAATTAACAATATTTGTTGTTAGATAAACAATACAGAATTCTCAATCATTTCTGTAACTCAAAAATAAAAGTATAGTCCTGGAATCTAGAAGGCTAATAAAAGAAACAGAGGTACCCCAAATTTTCAAACAGGATTCCAAAAATGAGTCAAGTGTCAATTGTTGTGAGTAAATGAATCAATTTCCTTCTCTTTATTATACAAGTTTTGTGTGCTGGTAATGCCTAATATTAAATAAATATAATATGGAGTATTTATATTCAGTACTAACAGAGTGTAAAAAAAACCCTCTCCTTTTTTTCCAAAATAGCAATTTTCTCTCTCTGACACAGTTGAACTATAGTTTATGTGTGTTCTTAAATCATTTAGGACAATTTCCAAAAGGTCTTTGCTTGTAAGACAAGGCTTCCCTCTAAGAAATAGGCTTTCAAGTACATAGGGTCCGAGGAAGTGAGTTGCAGGGTACGTAGCAATAAGGATTTTATAAGCCTTTCTTCCTGTCTTCTGACCAAGGCTATCCGCTCTTTAATGCTCAGATCATCTGTTGTTTATAATTTCCAGAGAACTATTGATCTTTTTTTTCTGATAACATATAGAGCATAATTATATTTCTTGAAATTTTCTATTTTTAGAAGGATTTGAAGTATTTGTCAAAAATGGAATTCAGGTTGAGTCCACTGTTCTCCCTGTAGCTGTTTCTAATTCTGTGAGGTTCTTGTTCTTTGTGCTGAGAATATTCTCTCTTTGAAAGACCAATCTGCCTTCTTCTTCAAATCCTTAGCTTAGATGTAGTTATCTCACCACTGTCTACCATGAGCATGTTTCATTTAAAGAATGAAGCTAATGAAAGGTTTTGGCCCTTGCTCTGCAAGTGAGTAACAGTCGGCTACAGTATTATTATGTCACATGATAACTATGTAGTTTTCTCCATACCTGGGAAACATCTCTTATACTTGATATGGGAAGTGAAAATAATTTCAACAGATACAGATTTTAGACTGTTTAAAATCACTTTGTATGAGTTAAGAGGATAATCTTTAAATACACTTCCAATTCAGGATTAAGCCCCAAACTTCAAGAGGTTCATTTGATTTTGGCTGTTTCTCAGTTCATTCAATATCATTATCTGTACTTAGTGGCAGATTCTTAAGAAGAGGTCTTACTTGCATGTAAGTCAATTGTTTTAGAGAAAATATTAATTAAAATAAGTGGTGAGTGAATTTAAATCAAGCAGGGCCATGCCTCTATTCTGAGTTTAAATCCCTGACTCATTTTTTTCTGTCTTCCTGGATACAATATAGAAATATGTATTTGATAAATATCTCCATCCAGAAAAATGAATTCAAAATCACATTTAGAGCTTTGAACCAAATCTTTCACAGTAACAGATGCTCTTTCCTGAAACAAGCTTATTCCACCCAGTGTATTTAATAGCATCACTTTTACAAGTGAGGGGCAGGTGGGTGGAATAACATGCATCTCATAACCTGCCTCCCTTCATACTCATTCATATATTGCATGTTTTTCCCATTTGTGTTTTTATAAGCACACAGATTATTATAGTTGCATAGCCAAGGTGATACCAGCAAGGCCTGGGGCCCAGCTTTGCAGTGACTGTGACAAGCTTGGAAAAATAACCTGGTTGACAACACATTTATCTGCTAAATGTGTCTTGGAGCAGAGAATTGCAACAACGGAGAAGATACTTTTACTCTTTCTGTCCAGAAAGTCACCTCTGCACTTAGGATAAAGAATAATAAGGAGCCTTGTGGATGGAAAAGAATATATTATTTATTTATAGTACCTTTTTGGTTTTTCTTCTTTTTCAAGAGACTGAAAGAATTAAAGCAACGGGAATTTGCTCGAAATGTAGCTTCTAAGTCATGGAAAGATGAGAAAAAACAAGAAAAAGCACTTAAACGACTTCATCAGCTGGCTGAGTTAAGGCAGCAATCTGAATGGTAAGAATTAAAGGTGTCTGGGATGCTTCAAAACTCTCGTCAACCTATGGGGAAATTTTAAAGGCAAATCTACTGTAACAATGTAAACAAATAATAACTAACTAATAAATATGTCTGAAGGGCAAATATAGTTAAACATATATAAATTAATTACTTTTGGCCTTTGATATTTTTCTTTCCTAATATTGTTAATTTAATGTACTCTATAATGAAATGATCCCAGAATGATTCAAATACATTAGCATTTATTCTATCCAGTTGACTAAATGGATTAATATCACTTCTTAATATATTTTTTAAATTTTGTAATAATAATTTTAAAAACCATAATTAACAATATATCTTAGGGGGTGGGGAATAAGTCTTCTGAACATTTCTGTGTACACACCTGTGTCTAGTACAAATAACACGATCATTGTCTGGCTGACAAACAAGATGTAATTAATGCAGTTAAATTTACCACACAGTGCCATTTAAATTGATAATTATAATATAACAAGTTTTATACTAATACATTCTTGTAGCTGAAAAATAGCAGTTTTACCAAAGCTTGGAACCACTGGATGTTTCAAAGTTGTTACCTGGAATGCAATTAAATTTGTGGATTGTGATTTGTGTTCATATGAATCATAATGTAAAACACTAATGTAGCTAATTAATGTGTTTGACAGCAACCTAGAGAATTGTGAAACTTATGCCTCTGTGCCAGAATTTAAACGCCTATTGCTTAAATGGAAAGTAATATATAATAAACAGGAGTGAGTGGCTCAATTAGTTACCACAAAATATTAGACTTAAAAGGTAATTTTAAGGAAACATTTATTTTTGTAGGACCAATTATAAGTAAAAATACAATTAATATTCAGCTTGCATGTATTTATTTATTTATAACTTTTAGAATAATCTAATTAATTTATGAAAATACATAAAAGATAATCATATTAAAAAGAAATGAGAAATTTCATATGAAGACAAAATAAAGGTACAACATGTAGCCAGAAGTAAGGTTAATACAAAAATGCATGCTCTGGGGTCTTATACAACTCTAGAAGCAACACATACATTTGGTACTGAGCTTTCTACAGCCAATACAATGAGGGACTTACAATATGTTGTTCAAACATACTGTTAATGACAACTCAGTCCTTGCCAAAATAGGGCTTAGAAGGAAAAGTTCTATTGTTGTTAGGGTAGCATGCAGGAAAAAATCTAGGGAAAGTGTCAATTCCTGTGATTAATAAGGAGATGCAGTAAGTCAGATCATAACAAATGGTACAAGTTCTAACATAGATATACATCTTTAGACAGGTCCCTTAAGGCCACAACAGTAAATCTAAATAGTCTTAACAAATATAATTTTGGTTGGTTGTTATTATGAAAGTTGTCACACTTCTACGTTTCTACTTACCCATTCTATATTTTCCTCTGGAGTAAATAACAAAGAATCAGAGGTGCCTTGCTGATGGCAGCAGTCATGGTGATGGTGATGATGATAATGATGGTGACGATGATAATGATGTTGATGATGATAATGATGGTGATGATGATGGTTTGTTTAGAAGTTATAAGTTTGCTAGAGCTACCCATTAAGTTTCTTCCAAATAAAAAGGTCTACTCTATTAAGTTTCAGCTGTCCCTCTGGAAGCCTTATTCACTAAACAAACACAAACCTAACCACTCCTTTTGGTGATTTGATAAAATAGGCAAACTCTCTAGGTCACAATGTGCCCATATTATTATGGAAAAGACAAGTGTTCAGCTTTCTAGATATAGAGCCTGAAACTAGGAAAATAATTTTTTTTTATCGTCTACTGCCCATCACCTGCCTCTTAGCCAATTGCTCTCTCTGTTTAAACAGCCTCATGGCTGAAGGAAAGACACTTAACAGAATTATTAAATACTTTATTTTGGTAGGTGAATTGACAAGTGAAAGTTAAAAATAAAATAAAAAGAAAAAATCACTGGCATTACCCTTCTCCTGGACAATCTTTTCTTTGTCCTTTTTCCTCATAATGAGGGCTTCTGAATAGGATGATCCAGGTAACACAATTCTTCTGTGACCCTTTGGGAGAAGAGAGGTGAATTTACTGGTAGTGCATAAAATGATGGCAAAAAAAATGGTAACAGATCTTATAAAAGGTCATCAAATTTGACCGTCTCTTAACTAGTTCCAGCCAACCTGTTTCCTCAGCAATAGCAGTTATTATATGGGGCTGAGGGTTTAGTCCCTCTCTGTATGTGAACTTCTTATGTATGTAAGTTTTAGTACATCTTAATATGGAAATTTTTCCAAAATTTAAAAATTTTAGGGCCACTGATTCTGAGACTATGAATTCTTTAAATGGTGTCATTTCTTAATGTTCCACATTATCTAGCTTTTATATGAAGTTTTTCATATAAGAGCTGGAAAATGGAACATGAAAAAATGACACCATTTTAAAAAATCATGTTGTTTTGATATGTTTTTCTTTCTGTTTGGTAAGGATGCTTTTTGAACAGGAGAGAATCAAAATGTGCATTTGTTAAGCTGCAGAGTATTAGAATTTTTGGAGAACAATTTGAATGGAAAATCCATCAATAAGAATTAAAAACCAAACTCTACCGACACTTTATTAACCATTATTTTAATATAAGTAAGAATATATTTTAAAAACTAAAGAAAGTTCCAAAGAAGTGAGGGAAATATTAAATGTGGAGAAAACTATAAAAATTGAAGTTTCATTGAGAATGCAACTGTGGTTTCAAGGGGCGGGCTGGTGGGAGAAATGTGAAGGTCTTGTTCAAAGTTTATAAACTTTCCGATGTAAGATGAATAAGTTTTGAGGATCTAATGTAGAGCATGATTATCTTAGCTAATAATACCGTATTGTTTACTTGAAATTTGCCAAGAGAGTGAATCTAGTGTCCTTATCTTGCACAAAATGGTAACTACGTGTATGATAGATGCACAAATTAATTTGTTTGTATACATCAAATGATCACATTGTATACCTTGAATATATACAATTTTTATTTTCCAGTTATATCTCAATAAACCTAGAAAAAGTTAAAGCTTTAATAATGTTATAATACACAAACTTGTATTAAAATAGTAGAATTTAAAGCCCCACAAAGATAAAAACAGGATTTTCCAAAATAATAAGAATAACTTTGATTTAAGAAAAAGCAAATTAAAATTTATAAAGCAACAAGATAAAAAGTTTACAGAATAAAAGTAAGAAGTGTCAAAGATTAACAATAAGGACAAAATGTTAAAACTTGTGAAAAATCTGTAATTATAAATGCAATTTAAATTGGAAAATGAGAACTAGAATTAAGGACAAGAAGCTAGAGAACATTATATTAGAAAAACAATAAGAGCAAAGAAATTTTAAAATATTTAAAAGAATGTAAAAAGAGGAAGCTTGCATATTAGAGAGCTACATGGTAAAATAAAACAGCAGTACAGAAAAGAACATTTAGATTAACATAAAGCAAGAAAATGAATAAAACAATGTCAGGATAATCAGCAAAACTATTATTAAGAAAAGTATATATATAATATATTTAACATGATATAATAAATACTAAAATAACTGCATAATAATGGAATTGGGAAAGGAAGAACAATAGTATCCATACACTAGACTTGTGGAGTAATTACAACTGTGTTTCATACAGGTGATAATGTCAGATTGATTGAAGCTTCTGGAGAAGATTAACTTAATCCAGAAGTATAGTTCTTACTTAATCCAAATTGTGGCTACAAATATGGAAAATAATCTCTTTGGTACCAAGGCAAAGTTGAATGCTGCAGCTGTTTCTGGATCACTTCCTTCTATCTGCAGGCTGGAGGCACTTTCAAAGGCCAATAATGTTGTAATAAAGTCTCTACGCTCCTTATTTACTTTTATGCTTGAAAGAAACATTCAGTAACTCATATACTATCTTAGAATGCTCCTCACTATTCATTTTATTAAATATGCCTAATGAACATAAAAAATTGACCCAATAAAAGGAGATTAATGTGATGAATAAGAACTTTCCGTTATGAAAGAGTTACTGTAAGGAAGATAATACAGCTTTTAAAAGCTTCTAAATTTAGTTTTTTACAAGATTTAAAGGAACTCTGTAATTCTAAAATTACAGCCATTCATGAAGAGGAGACGTTCTAAAATCATTAAAAACTAAATGGTGGCTAAAATTAGTGTTTGCAAGTTAAAATCCATATGGTCATAATTTGTAAACAGATTGAATATTGTAAAAAAAATTGAGTCAGTAAAATAGAAATAAAATCAAAGAAATTCTCCCTGAACTATAGAAAAAGACTGAAGACAGAATAAAGTACTGAGATAAATATCAATACCTAAAGGATATATTCAGGAGAGCCAATGATTTTAAAACATAAATTCCAAAGGAAGCAATAATCAGATAAATCAAGGAAAAAAAAATGTATCTGAACTGAAGAAAGTTAAATTGAAAGTGCCCAAGAATAAAAATTCACCCAAATTAATCAACCTTAACTATGTTCTATTAAAATGTTATACATACATATATGTATATATAAATATACATGTATATATACTCTTTATGTAACAAATCTAATGAATTATATACATTTATATTTTTACACTTTATAAGAAGGGAAAAGCATACAAGCACACAAGCAGATTCATCTCAAAGATAAATAAAGGGAAGCTAATTCAATATGTCTGTAATATTATTCATCTAGAGACAATGAAGCAAAGTACATGAAATTTGGTGGACAAAAGGAATGTGATGACTCTAGAGTTCGATGCTGATTTGCCAAAGAATGGTAAAAGAAACCAACAAGAATGTGTTAGACAAGGACTCAGAAAGCAGTACTCTATATTAGAACTTGAGCAACATATGGAAGAGATACCAGTTGGCTTAGTATTTTATATTCAAGCAACAAATGACTAGATGAAAGTAAAATAAAAATCAAAATTAGAAATAAGCAAACACATCCAAGTATATGGAACAAGAAAAAGGAAAAGAATGCCAGTTCAAAGCAAACAATAAGAAAAATGATGTGATTTGTATTGTCTTCTTTCCAGTGAAGCCTTCTTTTATAGTAGAGGGTATATAGATAGACTGTTAAAGGGCATATAATTTTAATCTAAAGAATTTTATCTCTTATATATGTTGATATTTTCAATCTTCTGTATGAATTGCTAATGAAGCTCAGTAGAACAAATAACCTTTTGAGACCTTTAAAAGATAAAACATATAATGCAGAAATGGTAGAAAAAATATTTTGGTGAGTAAGAAGCAGAAGAAAAGATTTCAAAATCATTGAAGATATTTAGATAGATTGTACATATGTCTTATTTTATTATGCATTTATTATAATTAGTCAAATTACTGACAAGTCATAAAGAAAGAACTTACCACTGTGTTTCAAAAGTAAGTGAATATGAGGGAATTTTAAACCCAAGGAGCTAAACATTATAAAATGTTAGAAATAATACATAAAAGCAAATTTTAAAAAAATTTTATATTTTTAAAGTGACTTTTAATTATATTTAATTTCTTATTTAATGTGAATGCACTGATTGGAAAACTATTAGTGAAATAATGTTAAATCTGTATTCCAAAGATTGATAGATTCTGTAGGACATATATTGTGATGTAAATGCTTTAGAAGCAGTAGCATAAGATAATTCACTTGCTATTGCTTTTTGGTAATTGCAAAATACTACATGTAAACAATTCATTTTAGAAATAGCCACTATACAATTTATGCTAAGCTATATAAGGACAACAAAAGGTTATGTTTTAGAAGATGTAGCTCATAAAATGTAAAATAACTCATCTTAGAAACACTATGAAATGTTCATATGTAGATATGATTCCAAAGCTAATCTCTTAATCATTTAAATATTTATTGTATTTACAGTGTTTCTGGAAATGGACCAGCATACAAAGCCCCCAGGGTAGCCATAGAAAAGCAACTCCAGCAAGGAATTTTCCCCGTTAAGAATGGCAGAAAGGTATCATGCATGAAGAGTGCTCTTCTCCTTAAAGGAAAAAATCTCCCCAGAATCATATCCGATAAACAGCGGTCCACCATGCCAAATCGACACCAATTACAATCAGACAGGCGTTGTTTGTTTGGAAATCAGATACTGCAAACATCTTCAAATCTCAGCAATGCAAATCACAGAACAGGAGTATCATTTTCTTTTTCCAAAAAAGTGCACCTAAAATTAGAATCTTCAGCATCAGTTTTCAGTGAGAACACAGAAGAAGCCCACGATTGTAACAAGTCACCCATTTATAAAACAAAACAAACTGCAGATAAGTGCAAGTGCTGCAGGTTTGCAAATAAAGATACACACCTTACCAAGGAAAAAGAGGTAAATATCTCACCAAGCCATCTGGAAAGTGTTTTACACAATACCATCTCCATAAACTCTAAAATTTTGCAAGACAAAAACAACTCTATTGATGAGACACTAGAAGATTCAATTGGCATTTGTGCTTCATTCTCTAAATCTAACATTCATCTTTCAGATGTAGATTTTACTCCTACCAGCAGAGAAAAAGAAACTAGAAATACATTGAAGAACACTTTAGAAAATTATGTTAATCACCCATGCCAAGCAAATGCTTCCTTCAGCCCACCAAACATTTACAACCATAGTGATGCCAGGATATCTGAATGCCTGGATGAGTTTTCATCACTGGAGCCAAGCAAACAAAAGAGTACAGTGCATCTGAATCTAAATTCCGGAATAGAGAACAGAGAAAAATCTTTAGATAAAACAGAAAGAGTTAGCAAAAATGTTCAAAGACTTGTAAAAGAAGCATGTACTCATAATGTGGCATCTAAACCACTACCTTTTCTCCACGTTCAAAGCAAGGATGGCCACACCACTCTTCAATGGCCTACAGAACTTCTGCTCTTTACAAAAACAGAACCCTGTATCTCTTATGGCTGCAACCCACTATATTTTGATTTTAAGCTTTCTCGGAACACAAAGGAAGACCGCAATCCAGAGGACTTAAAAACAGAATTGGGTAAGAAGCCCTTGGAATTGAAGACTAAAAGAGAGAGCCAAGTCTCAGGTTTAACTGAAGACCAACAAAAATTGATCCAAGAAGATTATCAATATCCGAAACCAAAGACAATGATAGCTAATCCGGATTGGGAAAAATTCCAGAGGAAATATAATTTGGACTACAGTGATTCTGAGCCAAATAAGAGTGAATATACTTTTAGTGCAAATGATTTGGAAATGAAAAATCCTAAAGTGCCTCTTTACCTCAACACATCTCTAAAGGATTGTGCTGGAAAGAATAATAGTAGTGAGAACGAACTTAAGGAGGCTTCAAGGGCCCATTGGCAAGGCTGTAGAAAGGCAGTTCTAAATGATATAGATGAGGACCTATCTTTTCCTTCCTACATCTCTAGGACTAAAAAGCATAAATTGATTCCCTGCAGTCCTCATTTGCAATTTGAAGATGAAAGACAATTCAACTGCAAGTCCAGTCCTTGTACAGTAGGGGGTCACAGTGACCATGGGAAAGACTTCAGTGTAATTTTGAAGAGTAACCACATCAGCATGACCAGCAAGGTTTCCGGATGTGGAAACCAAAGATACAAGAGATACTCTCCACAGTCATGTTTGAATAGATATTCTTGCTCTTTGGACACATCCCCTAGCAGTATGTCTAGCTTGAGAAGTACTTGTTCAAGTCATAGATTCAATGGTAATAGCAGAGGTAATTTGCTCTGCTCCCATAAAACAGAACACCGCTCAGTTGAAAGGCACAAACGGAAATGTCTAAAGCACAACTGCTTCTACTTGTCTGATGATATAACAAAGAGCAGCCAAATGCAGTCTGAACCACAGAAAGAGAGGAACTGCAAATTGTGGGAATCATTTAAAAATGAAAAATACTCAAAACGTAGATATTGTCACTGCAAAGAAAGACAAAAACTGGGCAAAAATCAACAACAATTTTCAGGGCTAAAATCTACGAGAATCATCTATTGTGATTCTAACTCACAGATTTCCTGTACTGGAAGCAGTAAAACACCACCTAATTGCCAGGGAACTCAGCACGACAGATTGGACTCTTACTCAAGAGAGAAAATTTATTACTTGAATAAAAGCAAGAGAAATCAAGAGTCTTTGGGCAGCCCTCACATTTGTGATCTGGGAAAAGTCAGGCCCATGAAGTGTAACTCCGGGAATATCAGCTGCCTTCTAAAGAACTGTTCCAGTGGCCCTTCAGAAACCACAGAATCAAACATTACAGAAGGAGAGAGGACCCCTCTAACAGCAAAAAGCCTTTTAGAAAGAGTACAAGCCAAGAAATGTCAAGAACAATCAAGTAATGTTGAGATCTCTTCAAACAGTTGTAAAAATGAATTAGAGGCTCCTTCGCAAGTCCCATGCACAATTCAACCTGCACTGTCAGGCTGTAACAGACAAGCATTGCCCTTGTCTGAAAAAATACAGTATGCAAATGAGAGCAGAAATGATCAAGACAGTGCAGTTCCAAGGACTACGGAGAAAGACAAAAGCAAAAGTTCACACACAAATAATTTTACAATTTTAGCAGACACTGATTGTGATAACCATCTTTCTAAAGGTATAATTCACCTAGTAACAGAGTCTCAGTCAATAAACATAAAAAGGAATGCAACAACAAAAGAACAATCAAAACCTTTAATTAGTGAAATCCAACCTTTTATTCAAAGCTGTGACCCAGTACCAAATGAATTCCCTGGTGCTTTTCCGTCTAATAAATATACTGGTGTGACTGATTCAACAGAGACCAAAGAAGACCAAATAAATCTAGACTTACAGGATGTAAGCATGCATATAAATCATGTAGAGGGAAATATAAACTCTTACTATGACAGAACTATGCAGAAACCTGACAAAGTTGAAGACGGATTAGAAATGTGTCATAAATCTATCTCTCCTCCTTTAATTCAACAGCCCATAACATTTTCTCCTGACGAAATAGATAAATATAAGATCCTACAGCTACAAGCCCAGCAGCATATGCAGAAGCAACTCCTATCAAAGCATCTTCGAGTTTTGCCTGCTGCAGGGCCTACTGCCTTCTCTCCGGCCTCACCCGTACAGACAGTTCCGGTTCACCAGCACACTTCTATCACCACCATCCACCACACGTTCCTGCAGCATTTTGCTGTTTCTGCTTCCTTAAGTTCTCATAGCAGTCACCTCCCTATTGCTCATCTACATCCTCTTTCACAGGCACATTTCAGTCCTATTTCATTTTCGACTCTGACTCCAACCATTATCCCTGCACACCCCACTTTCTTAGCAGGTCATCCCCTGCATTTAGTAGCTGCTACCCCCTTCCACCCATCTCACATAACACTTCAGCCTCTGCCCCCTACAGCATTTATTCCTACATTGTTTGGTCCTCACTTAAATCCAGCCACAACTTCTATCATCCACTTGAATCCTTTAATCCAACCAGTATTCCAAGGTCAAGATTTTTGCCATCATTCTTGCTCTAGCCAGATGCAACAGTTAAATGAAGTGAAAGAGGCCTTAAATGTGTCCACACACTTGAACTAATAAGTGTTAAAGCCCCTCTTGTGGATAATTTTTTAAATTGTCACTACCTATAAAATCATACATTTAAAGAAGTCTATCAATTATAAGATTTAAAATATTGCTGCCAATTCAAAATGTGACAAATATATAAATATGAACTGAATTGCTAATATTAAAATGAGCATTTTAATAATTTTTTAGCTTGCCAAAATAATAGGCAAATTTGAATAATTTTATGAAAGTGTAGAGGGAAGAGGGAAAGAGTTAAAGATTTGTTTTGGATGGGTTCTCGCATAATGTTATAAAATAGCAACAGAAAACATTCAAGCAGAGCATTAAAATTAAAAAGAAAAATCAAATGAAATATGGTACCTTGCGTTCTAAGTATTTGTTGTGTGAATGAATGAGTGTTGATTTGGCTTATTTGTTAGATAATAAAAGGTCAGTGAAATGAAGCAATTATTTAAAGTAATTTATGTCGTTAACTATTGACTAAGTTTTCAATTAATGTAGTCTGTTACTGTATTTTCATAGGAAATAAGAACAAGACATTTTCTGATTTAGGTTGAAAATTACATTTTAATGAAAAACAATCTTTATAGATTATACTTTTGAGTTTCTGTGAAAAATAAATTATCTTCATTTCACACAAATCTATGTCAAGATAATTTTGTAATTGTAAGAATCAGCAAAATCTAAAACTAAGAATGTTTAACTTTTGTATAAAAACATATACAAACTATCATTAGTATTTGATAATGCAAACTCAAAAATAAAACATGCTCAGAATAACCTTTTAAATATATTGGTCAATCTGTCAAATATAACAGGAGCTAAAATATTGTTTATTATTCTTCTACTCAAAAATTTTACTACGTTCAGCCAATACATGTATAAGGATAGAGGTAAAGGTTTGAAAATGTCAGTGTTTTTACATGTTTATTGAGGATATCTTATTAAATATCTGGTGTGTTTTATTCAATTGTACTAGATATTTATGAAACAGTGAATAATGATGAATAAAATCACCATCCATGTAATTTTGCAAATAATTTCAAACATTCATTCAAAATGGTTTTTGGCCCCCAAAATTTGCATTTCATACATCTATATTGGTGCATAATCCTACAGTTAGGTTTATTATTTTATGTTCTTAAGCATGAGTTTCAGAGAAAATCAAACTTCACAGAAATGGAGGTAATCATTTATCTAATGCTGTCTATACGAAGATGCAAACTCCTCTACCACTAGAAGATTAGAGGAAGTCTTCTTCAGCCTTGGCTGCAAAAGGAAGATAGCTATATTTAAGGCTTGCTGTGATTCAGGTACAGTTACCCTATCCACTTGTTTGCATTATCTTCTTTAATTTTCACAACTGTATTTTGAAATCAGTATTATCATTCCTCATTACAGATAAGGAAAATGAAATAGAAAGGTTAAATACTAAATACTTGGTAAACAGTAGGAAAGGACATCGTTGATTCAGGAGAGACAGGTGAGAGAGAAAGAGAAAGAAAGGGTGGAGGGAAGAAAAAGAATAAAAGGAGATAAAGTAAATTTGAAATTTTAACAGAAAGAAAAACTGCAGTTCCCAAGATATCACTAGAAACTTGTGAGATGAGAGTTCTGACTGGTACATAACAGTGACAGAATCTAAATTTAAAATGAATGGAGAAATGAGGAAAAACCATCAAATAGCAAGGAGCTATACTTGCATGGAATTCCATAAAAATGATTATAAAAGATCATTGATGAACATTGAGTAAATCCAAAAAGAAGCAAGACAAATGAAATATTTCTTATAAAATGGGTGACAAATGGTCTAGCAGATTTTTTAAGTCCTGTGGATAATTATTTCCTAAAGCAAATTACAAAGCTGATGCAGAGCCAAGATAGAGTAATCATGGGAACTCACTAGATGTCCTAGTATAAAAAACACTGACCACTTGATTCATTTTTATAATTGCCTTGGTGACAATTTAAACTCTCAGAAGGTTAGACCCGAGCACCTCTACTGAGCACTTAATTTTGACTAACAAAGACAGATTGATATGAACGGATGACATGGAAGTGACTATTCCATCTTGTATTAACAGTGATGAGGTGTTCACTGGACAAACTAATTTGGACTATGTGGAAAGCAAACATCTCCCTTTAAATAAAAGATAATTTGTACTCCAGGGTGAGAAATTGGAAAAGTTGTGGCATCACGTGAGGAAAGATGCAATTATGCAACTTACTTCCCCCCAAATCAGTAACTGTAGGCTGAAACACTGTTTTATTTTCCATTTTACCTTGAAATAAACACACTCTGGGGAAAAAATTTTTTTAAATATATATTGAACCCTAAAATAGTTCGATTTTAAAAAAATTGTCACTGTGATGGATTGTATTTTTAGCAGTGTCCTTCCATTTACATAATTATTTGACAGGTGACTTTTAGCATTAAATTTATTTTATGACTATTGCCTGATATTTACAGGTTAATTTTCTTTATGGGATTACTGTTTCACAAGTGGCTCATGGAGGCAGTTTTAAAAAAATCTGTCTTAAGCTCTAAATGCTTAAGAAAGGCTGTGAAATCTTTCCACACAAGTACACACACATGCATGCACAAACACACATTTATCTATCTATATGTCTTTCTTACAGATTATGAACCAGTCTAGCATCAGATAGCATCATTGGATTCGAGGTAAACAAAATAAATGCTTTGTATGAAGAACTGAAAATTTGGGAAAGTTCATCTTCTTAATAATTCCCTGCCAAATTCAGCAAGAAAAAAAATACAATGGGCCTAAAAAAATGCAAAGGTAAACTTAAGGTTCATCTTTAAGACGTTATAAATAAAATATTGGAAGTGATTAGAATATAGAGAATGATTTAGAAAGTCTCCAATTCCCAGAGTTTTTGCTTAGGTAGACATTTTATAAAATGATCCCTTGAAATTTGTTTCACTTCCCGAAAATGGATTTTACAGTGACTCCTTTTCTTTAGTTTCTGCCAAGACTTAATGTAATCTCTCTGTTATCTCTAAATGGAAATATACTTAAAGAAACTAATTCTGTAAAACGTTTCTGTTAAATGAAACACTTAACCAGTGCAATTACTCAGGATTATATTGCTGAATCTGACTATCTCCTTAGTGCATGAAGTTATTACTTACACAGCTCAAAATGCTGGCAGCAACACAGCTTTCTGAATTTTACCACCATACTTTTAAGCTGATCCTAAAACATTATACATTTCAAATCATTTGATACAATAATTGGAGATATGGAGATGGCTCTACCCATTAGGATACCGATTGGTATTCAAGTGTTCTAGATGTATGTGAATGAAACGTCCAGATCCCCTCCCCAGGATGTGTGGATATTTAACTCTTTAGTGGTGAAATAGTACTGCTGATCATCTCAAATCAGTAGCACATTTCTTAATCATTCCTAAAAAGTTCTCCACGTTTTCAGAGTTTCTGAGTTTTCAGAAACATAGTTAACATTCTGAAAAAAACATGTAAATGTCATATCCAGTTTTGTAAAAACACAATTTAAAGGATCTAAATCTTACATATCAATGTATGCAGTTAAGATACTCAGGGGCAAAATGGACCTAATGCTCATCTCTGGATTAGCAAAGCTCATGAAAAGGTTTAGTTTTGATTCTTTAAATTAGATGAAATTCTGAAGGAAAATGTGCTCTCATTGGCAAATAGAAACATTATTAAAAAGCATGTGAGTGGCTAGTTCCACACAATAGTCAGGAAAACAGATGGTTGCCTTTTGTGTTTCAGACTGAAACCACTTCAATAAGATGAGCATTTCCTACTAAAATACTAGTTCTCGTGCCAATAAGCCTGGGTCTAGAGGATTTTCAAAGGTTGTCATTTCATTCCAGCAAAAATATTATCCACTTCTTCTGTTAGGTAGACATTGAAAGTGATTGTTGTATCTTTGGATTAAGCTACATTAAAATGGAAGCAGCAGCTGAATGGGTTAGGTTTAGAATAAGCCAATATTAGAAAGATAAGCCAAAGGGTCATTTTCATTCTATGGAGCTATATATAGGGGGGAGAGCTCCCAATCCACTTTTTAAATTCTTTTCTCAAAGTCACTTCCTCTTTTTGCAACCCCCCATTTTTCTTAAATAGCAAGACTAGGAATATCTTGTGAGAAGCATTAAAATAAAATCAGGCAAATTGGAAAACTTAAAATATGTATGAGTGCACATGTGAGTGTGAATCTGTGTGTGTTTTTAATAAATATACTCTTTAGTCTTTAATTGTACATCTTGATCTTTGTTGAAAATAGTGTTTTTTAAAACATATTCACATATTGAAACAACAACTTCAAGAAGAGGTTTCTTATCCCCAAGCAAAATTGTTAGTTCCTTCCATATGTGAGATAAAATAGTTGACAATGTAAATTAGTCGTATAGCTGTTTAAAGCAAATTCCCATCTTACTCAATTCTATTTAAAGTACTTAATTTGTAATTAAACTTGGTGATCCTCTGGCAATATGACACATAAACCAATAATTTTATGTTGCATTTTCTGTATAAATTGTCTTTTTAAACTATACTGTGGCTAAGTAAATTGCACTATTGTACATGCAAAGCAGCTTTTTTAGGTTATTCAATAAATTACTTGGACTGTAGTTCAATGCAATAATATTTTTTTCGATAAAAAGCTTAATGATATAGGAGTGTTAGTCATGTATTTCTAACAAAAAGCATACCAAAATATAAGAACAAACTCAAATGCAAAATGGTGTGGAAATATTCTGTGTTTTACACTGCTGAATTAAAATGCATTTATCATTTTATTTATTACTGTCTATTTATATTATATATTTAAAGGCTGGGATTTCTTAGACTATTTCTTAAAATTTTAGTGTTATTAAAATAAGCTGTTTCCTCAAACTGAAAATAAATATAACTTTAAAAATTCTATAGATGTATTCTTTGTTGAAACCTATCATATATATACATATACTGTAAAATCTGTTTCTTTTTATTGCTTTTAAAAATGTGAACTAATGCTTTGCAATGTTCTAACAAAGCTTCATAAATAGTCTCAGGAATGTATTCTCTAGCTGGTAATATCATACAATATGGTAGCATTCTACACATTTGTTATAACTTTCATATGAACTCTAGAGATACTTTAATTAAAAGAAACCCCTATTGTTAGTCTCAATAGGACTCAACTCACTAGGAAATCTCTTTAATCAAGCATGACCAATGTTGTGGGAAAATGACATTTCATACAACTCCCATTTATCTTTACTTTCTTAATCTTTGCACCCCAGAGTAACTGGATGCTACTCTGATATTTGTGCAAAATATCAGAACAGGTGTTGTTAGAAATAACCACTAGATACTCCCTTGTTCTTGAATTACATCTATCCTTATCCTTCCCTTTACCCTTCAATAAGCTTTAACCAAATCCTAAATCTCCTTACTTTAGTGTGTTAATTGAATGAGCTGTCACTACCTGTGCATTTCAATGGAGCAGAACTTTGCAATGCACTCTAAACTAGTGGTAGAGTTTGAGTTTTCAGTAGATAAATGTTTCAGAGGCCAGTCACCTGCTGCCCTACACTTCCAGCCTAGATTCCCTACTTTTATGCTAGATCATTTATTAGAATTCTGCTATGTAATAAAAAAGTATCTTTTCACACAATACATACACATCCACACACAACTACATGCACACATGTGCATACCTACATTGTTGGTGGAGTCATGACAGAAACTCTCCTTTCTTAATAAAATTGTCACCATTTATTGAGTACCTGATATGAGCCAAATACTGTTTATGTCCTCCCCACTAGCTATATTCCTGGATTCCCCCTGAGGAGAAAAATAAGTTTCTCCTGAAAATGAAAGTAGATTATATTAATAATTACACTAAGACAAAGGAGCAAATGGTAATCTATGGTCTCTATACTCAGAGCCTGCTCTTCATAATGTGTGAGCCTTCTGCCTTTGTTCACTCTCTGTGTCATTTTTTGGTTCATCATAAAAATTTTTGCACCAATAGAAAATGACTGTCGCATACTCTTTCTTAAAATTTTTTAAAGAGACAGGACCTCACTCTGTCACCTAGGCTGGAGTGCAGTGGCACCATCATAGCTCACTGCAGCCTCAAATTCCTGGGCTCAAGCAATATTCCTGCCTCATCCTCCAGAGTAGCTGGGACTACAGGCACATGCCACCACACTCTGGCTAATTTTTTAAATTTTTTTGTTGAGACAGGGGTCTCACTAGGTTGCTCAGGCTGGCTGCAAACCCCGGCCTAAATTATCCTCTGAGCTCTTCATCCCAAAGTGCTGGAATTACAGGTGTGAGCCACTGTGCCCAACCCAACACATACTCCTGAGGTTGTTTTCTTTTACTACATTTACTGGTAGACTTGAGTCATTTCCCAAATGTCAGTTTATTAATACTTTGAATTCTAGAGAGAAAACGTAGCAGAACTTTCTGAAGGTGCTTAGCAATAAATAAATAAATAAAACCACTCAGCAGACTGGCACACTCAAGAGAATACTATACTTATAAAGAATCATCAGTCAAACACGTTACAAGTTAAACGTTTTCTTTATACTCTGTTTATCAGAAAGAGATTTCAAAGACACAGGATTTCAATTATTTGTCTGGGATACAGCATGACATCTTCAGAAGAGGAAGCAAACTCTGATATCTATTCATGGAATTGCTTCATTCATTATCAGGACATTTTAACAGGTGCTTTTGTCTTTTGTTATATTTTATTCATAGTTTGTGGGCAAAAATATTTCTTCCATATTTCCAGGACTTAAAGAGAGTAAAGAAAATATATTCTAAAAATAGACAATTAGGAAATAACTGGGATGTAACTCTCTGTTCTTTAAACCCCTAACTCCCCAAATAGTTGCTTGGGAAATTGTATTATTCTGTTTCATACTGCTATAAAGAACTACCTGAGACTGGGTCATTTACAAAGAAAAGATGTTTACAGATATACACAGTTCCAAGGCTGTACAGGAAGCATGGCTTGGGAAGCCTCAGGAAACTTAAAATCATGGTGGAAGGGTGAAGGGGAAGCAAGCATGTCTGCCACATGGTGGAAGGAGAGAGAGCAAAACTAATATACATTACGTAGCTACTACATGCAAGGCACAAATATAGCAGTAAATAAACTATCTAAAAGTTCTGCTCTTACCGAGCTTCCATTTTAGTGGAGGGGTAAGAAAAAGAACAAAATAAATAAGCAAAAGATGTGATCAAAATTAGTAAGTGCTGAAGAAGCCGATGGCCATCTACACATAATGGAAGAGCCTATATTTGTTCCAAAATCTGTTTTATTATGAAATCTATGCTTATTCTTCTACATGAAATGGTATAAGATAGTGATGATTATCTGGGCAATGATGCATGTTTGTTTGGTTGCTCCACTAAAGAAGAATGATGAGTTTAAAGAAATTCATCTATTTTGAATGGCCTGTAGAGAATAGTTATAAAATTTACCCTAATGTTGGCTATGTTAAGCCTATTTTGACTTTGAGCCTGGAATTTCATAATTGCACTGCTTCAAAATGTGTTGCTATTGAATAATTTAAAATGCAATATATGGTTATAGGAGAGACGATGGCATATTTACAAAGATATGAATGCAACATTGTAGTCATCAGTAATTAATGCATGTTCAAAAAGGAAAAAAAAATGATTTCAGAGAATGACAAGTGCAGTAGTCATCTGAGTTCTCTGTTTTAGGAAAGCAGTTAGGTGTGAGGAAAACCTCTAGCTTTTGGCAAAATCTACAGGGAAATTCCATTTCATCAAAAGGATAGGCTCCTCAGGGTTTGCTGCCATTGTCTAACTAGTTAATGTATTTATTAAAGTGTGACTGTTTCATGTCTCTTTGATATGAAGCCATTTTCCTAAATCCCACAATCAATAATTATTTACTGGGCTTTTTGTTTTCTGTTATCCTAGTTATTTCTTTTTTTCCCCCCACTGACTTAAACAATAGCACAATTCCTTCGTTCTCTGTCTAGGAGCAGAATGAAAACGGTAAAATCATCCCATATGAAAATCTAAACTATATGAGAAATGTTACTTCTTGATTTCTAATTGATTATCTTTGCAAATGATAAATAAATTAATTATCAATAAATGAGGCTGTCTAATAAATGAAGCTTTTTGGATTGTTGTTACACAGAAAAATGTATCTTGGGGGATGATATCAAGTGTTTCTCCTTGGAAAGCCAGACTCTGAATTGCAGCACTGCCTGGCCTTGGTTTCTTATTTCAAATTGAGCTGTCCCATTCTTGATGGCAGCACGGGGTTGGTTGTCACCACTTATATAGATGTTTCAGTGCTTCAGGCTGATTTCTGGCATGTCCTTGAAGGATTACACTGGCCCTCTTGGGCATGCCTGTTCTCCTTCTGCTCCTTAGATATTCCGCCCTCATCAATTTTTCTCACATGCCAATCCTGTTGGAATTGAGTTTTCACAATCATTGTGACAAATATGAAGAAACAAATGCATCCTGAACCCTGACTAGTGTGAATTTTATTCTGCCTACTGAGGTTGCATGGGTAGTAGTTGCACTAGAATTTAGTAACCAGCTGTGACAAGGAGACAAATTCTTATAAATTGAGTGTTTGTGACCACACAGTTACTTTGTCAACTTGAGATCTGATGTATGATAGTGTTCTATTAAGAGAAAATGAGTTCATGTGCCAATTTGAGAGGCGTGTCATTAATGAAGATTTCAGAGAGATAAGAGCTTAAATATTTTCATAGAGGAGTGAGCTTATCCAAAAGTTTTCAATGTTATTCATGTTTCCTCACTCAAGATGTACAGACATATCATAGGAAAAACATAGCAATCATAGTTGACTAGCAGGTTAAAGAGAAATGGTCACAATCTATTTGTCTCATCTACTTTCCCCCACAAAAATGATAAACATTTAATTGGCTATGCCAGGATTGTCAAGATCTAGAACAATGGTGTACTTGTCATTTTGCATCCTCCTTTTTTTTTTTAACTTACCATTATAACATTTTCCTTCTTGCTACATTGTTTCTTAATTAGCATTTTGAATTAGGAAGAAAAGTGCATGGAGTGTGTATACTATAATTTACATAACCATTCCCCATGTTATTGTTATTTAGACTTTCCCCCAGGTTTTTGCAAATATAAAGAATGCTTCAATGAACATTTTTATAGATGTGGTATTTTTTTCTTCTTATCATTACTGATATATGATTGGTTCTTGGAAATGGAGATCAAAACACACATATTAATGTTTTGTACATATTACCAAATTGCTTTCCAATGAGTTTTATCAAGATCATAAATATAAATATATCAAAAACCATGACAGTAATGTGCTATAATTCATTCAACTCTTCCTTCTCCTATCATTATCATTATCATCATCATCCTATTATTATTATTCTAGCTATACTATAATTATACCATAATTATATAATGATTGAAGATTTAAAAAGACTTTGGTATGTTATTTTGTCCTTTGTAAGTTAAAAAATAGTTATAGTTTCTACTTTTTGAATTATCTGTCAATATCTTTGGGAATCTACGTAAAATAAGAATGTGTGTGGGAGTTTATAGCTCTTGTTCTTTAATGGACTACAAATAAGCCTTAATCATTATGCTTCACAATTTTATTCCTAAACTTGCATACCTACACTTTATACCCCATCTAAATGTCTAATTGCCTGTCTAGGAATCAAATATCTTCCTGTAGGATCTTGTCTCTTATCACTGTATTACACATATTTCCTTTAGAAAGAAAAAAATTATACTAACAATAAATGCTAACTAGTTCTTTCAAAGGTATCAATAATGGTAAAAATGCTGTTCCCATATAGTAGAAAGTCATAGAATCTTATAATTAGGAGAGAATTTAGAGATCATCTGGGGCCGAGAACAGCAACTACAATCTTGTAGACACCCTGTTTGACTTACTGAATGAATGACTGAATCTAATACTGTGCTTTCATTTTTATAAACCATGAATTTTCTAAAGTGTGTCCCAGGAATACAAATGAATTTGCCAGTGTAAGCTGGTATTGAATAAAGAAATTTAACTCTTAACTATAATACTGTGCCATCCAGATTTAGATTGATGGCAAAAGTTAAGAGCGTTAGTGATTACTTAGATGATGGACCTTAGAACTGAACTACTCAGTTTCAAACCCCCTTTCATTTTCTAGGTGTGTGACCTGAGGCAAATCAGTTAACCTCTCACAGCCTCAGTTTCTTTATTTAAAGATGTATATAATGATAGTACAATCTGTATAATAAGGAATTTGACTGGAATGTAGCCTCTAAACCCTTGGAATAAGAAATTTGGCTGGCCTATGGCCTGGGTTTCTAGAAGGTAGTCTCTAAATTCTAGGTCTTCCCTGAGTGATATGTGTGTCTTTGATATTTGTGGTTAGCCTTGATAGTTTATCCCTATGAGGTGACCCATGGTCTGCTCCTAGACAGTTTAAAGTAATGAGATTACTCAGGATGGAAGCTGGCCGTGCCAAAAAGACAACATGTGGTTAGTGAGTTGTGGCTTTGAGCCAGATGATATCAGCCCAACCTCCAGAGAGGAGAGAAGAGAAATGGAGGTTGAGTGACATGGGCAAGAATTTAATCAATTGTGCCTATGTAATGAAGCCCTGACATAACCTATGCATACAATGTTCTGGTATGCTTCCTTGGTTGTTAACACTCTGTGTCATGACTCCAGGAAGAGAACAATGGAAGCTTTGCATTTCGAATCCTCTTAGAGGTTGTTCTATGCAACTCTTCTTTTAGCTGGTTCCCATTTGTATCCTTTCTGCTGTACTAACATTGTCATCAAATGTATAGTACTTTAGTGAGTTCTGTGAGTTGTTTGTCGTGAATTGAGCCTGAAGGGGTAGTAGGAATCCCCAGATTTGTTGCCAATTGGTCAGAAATAAAGATGGCCTTTGGACCCTTGAACTTTCAGCTGGTGTCTGAAGTGAAGGTAGTCTTGTGAAGGATTGTGTCTTTAACCTGTGAAGCTTATCACAACCTCTGGGTAATTGGTGTAAAAAATTGCAACATCTCATAGAGTTATGAGAATTAAATAATGCTTAGAATAGTAACCATATGTAATAAACACTGTGTAAGTGTTAGATATTGTAATTATCATTAAAAGTTCAGGTTTTCTCATGACTGATAAATATAATGTCCATATAATAAGCATTGGTCATTTTTTACTTAGTACTTTTTATTTAACCATTAAAACAGTTCTATAAAATGTTTCCATATGGCCATTTTCCCAACTGTCTGTTTTAAGGAAACATCTAGTGAGTGGTAGTTCTGACATTAAAAAAAAATAAAAGGTCTGTGTTCTTCATTACAATGTAATATATAGCCTTTCCCACTTATTCCAACCAAAGGCTAAAATCTCATTTTCTAGAAACAACTATTACATTTATAATCACTTAAAAATTTTTTGGCTGATCTTTTGCTGACAAAAGAATGAAAAGTTTACTTCTAGATTTCTGTACAATCTAAGCTAACTGACTCACTGTACTGAATGTTCAGCTATCTGTCATAGCCAATAGATTCCAGAAATTATAATAGTGCAAACTCAATAAGTGACTATTTTAAAATAAAATTTATTAAAATGTATTTGTAATAGAAGCACTGAATGAGTAAATAAATCCACAAGTCTCTTGAAGCCAGCAGGCTGATAGGTGTTCTTCGTCTTCAAATTCTGGCTCCCAGTGCTTTCTTGAGTGTCATCTTTAATTCAACTGAACAGAGGTGGGGAAGGAAGTGGGGAGCAAGAGGACATGCAGGAGAGGAATGGGAAAAAATATAAAACATTTAATATGGTTTAAGCCTAGAAGTAATTTCAGCGCACATTCCATTGACTAGATCTCAGTCAGGTGGACCCATCTAAGCGCAAGGGAGGCTGGGAAATACAGCATGTCTGTGGAAGAAGAGGAGAAAATGCAATACTAATAGTTTAATATTTCATTCTTAATTTTTCATATGCTTTGCTGCCCTATCAAGTCCTTGCAGGAAGTAGTCCATAACAATTCAATGCTGATTATTTTATTAAAATCCTTTCCTTCAGTGAAATACCCTACTTGCCTATCACGACTAAAAGTCTCTCTTTTTCACAGGTGAAATTGTAGTTCTGATTCTGGCAAATTTAAATATTTGTTTCTTCTTCTGAGTGAATGAAAACCAAACTGTTTAAGATTGTGCTTGCTTTTTTTCTTATTGTTTCTGGCTTCTTATCCCAAGCCTTAACACTTGCTTTTCTTTCTCCTTCTCTTGACCCATATCATGTGATTAAAAAAGGGGGGTGGGGAAATGATGTTTGCTGGTCCTGAGAAAATGGAATTGTGTAATTTCAGAATCCCAGGGTTTTCTAAGGGAATGTTGTGCTAAGAGCATGATCCAGGCCTCTATTTTATAGCAGGTCAGTTATTCATCCTCTGACCCTCACCCCTCTTTCTTCTGACACTTCTTGTCCTTTGGTTTCAAAATATTACCTTAGAAAACTATAAAATAATAAATACCTAGCACTGTCCTGTTGCAGAGCAGTTTCTTAAACATTGCACTCATTACTGAATTTTCCATACCACACCTGCCAATTCAATGAGAGATAGTCTATTTCATTGTATAATTCCTCATCTTGCAGATTTGCTTCAAAAGTCTACAAAATAGACAAGCACAGGCTTTATAAAACTCCTTACCTTTAGGTGCTTGGTGATGTTCAATTGACCTACGAAATTACATATTTATAATTGATCAACTGCTTATGGTTATAATGCTTTCTTTTACTTTACATTCCCAACAACTTAGCATATATAATCAGCTGAATTCCCTTTCAACAGAAGCTTTATCATTCTTGAAATAAGAAAAGAAAAAAAATCACCAAAATGATCACTTAGAATGTCACAACTACATTGTACACTTTGCAGTATGTGACCTATCCTGGGAAAAGGCATATTCCGGGCAGAATGTTGCCCTGAATCATCATTTCAGAACTGTTATGCCTGGGAACCAATACTATAAGTGTGGAATACAACTGAAGACCAGGAGAGGATGGAGAAGCATTAAGAATTAGGTTTCACCTCTGATTTCTAGGAAAGTGGTGCATTCTTATAATGAAATGTAGATATTCCCACAGTTTGATCAATAAAACAAAAATTGGTAGGAGTATGAAATACATTAAAAATCAAGGCAAAAATGTATAAATCATCCAAGACATTCATTATTATTGAAAGCTTTTGGATACTTGGAAAACTATTTGACCTTTGTTAACTTCCATTAAAAAATTAAGGCAATGAACTTTCATACTAAAATTTTTCCCCAAAGAAAGTGTGCACATTTTAAGTGTCTGAATACGTTTTAGCTAATGCCAAAATGTTTCTATCATTTCTTTTGCATAGATTTTACTTTTTTATTTAGAATTCTGTAAACACACACACACACACACACACACACACACACACACACACAGTGTAGTTTTTATTTCATTTTTTTTTTCATACAGGCTTGTTTTCAACCAGGCATAAAGGTAAGAGAAAAATAGAGATACTTTTTTAAAAAAATAGTTTGAACTAAACAAAGTTTTAGATTAGTTAAGAGACTTCTGGCTTTTTAGTACAGTATTTTTACAAACATGTAGTTTTGCTTTCTCTTCATTCTGGTTCATTTGGGTGTTATTTTTAAAAGAATGACTTTGGATAAAATAAAAACCTGCTTAAGGTCACATAAGTTAGCATAATATGCTAATAGCTTATATTCACGTTAAAAGATACATATTCAGGTCAAGTCCTTACTGATTTTAAGACTGAGTGACCTATGCCAAGTGGACATTTGCTGTCAGAAAAGTGTGCCTTCAGTATCTCTAGGGAGCAACGAGACTACAGGTGCTATAAGAAGCTATAAATAATAATGAGTGTCTTGGATGATTTATACACAATGTGACTAAAATAAAATAAGAGGTGATAGTTGGAAATTCTAATTTGTTTTGACCTCCAAATTTGTACCTTAGAAAGTATGCCTCCTAACAGGCAGTGCTATCAAGTGAAGAACAAACCCTTTGGACTGATACTATCTAATTTCAGATTCCAGCTCCATCCTTTACCAGCTCTGGATACTTGGGAAACTACTTGACCTTTGTTAACTTCCATTTCCTCATCTAAATGAGAGTAATAAACGTAGTTTCTACCTTAGGAGGTTATAGTTAGCATTTTGTAAAAGTGTTTGGTACATATAGAGGTGTAGTCGTATTGGCTAATGGTTTGATTAAGCAGCATACCAATTTAAAAGCATATTTTAAAGCATATCTTTCATTTGAAAGCAATATACTATGCCAAGATAATAAAAATGGGAAGGAAAAACCCACAGTTCGGATTTTTCAAAAAGGAAAAAGCCATGCCCCTCACTGCCACCTTAGATAGATTCACTCACTCATTTTTTTCCTGTCTTTGGGCTTAGTCTATGGACTTTAGTGTAAGATAAGAACAGAACTCCTGCTTTCCTGAACTGTCCCGAGTAACCAGGCCCTAAACACACCTGCTTCTTCATACTGCACACTGCTATGAATATATAAAATAGCATCCTGATATGTCCTGGAGATTCAGCCTTTATTATTTTGCAGAAAATCTCTAATTGGGCAACTTACTATCCAAATTATTAATATCCGCAAGGATCACACAATCTTATTAAAAATCATTTTATTGATTTCTATCTTTCCACCTGTGCTTGTCACCTGAGAAGCAGATGCCAGATTGGTAATTACATGTATAAAGGATTTCTTGGAGAAAACATCTGTGAGGAAAAATCACCAGGAGGGAGTTAGAAGGGATCAGGAGAATTGTCAGACAAAGATGTAGGTATAATTCCCGTAAAAGAAAGAAAAAAGCAAGGAAAGTTGAGTAGGAGAAGTTGTGCAACTCTAAGACTATTTCCACAAAGCTAATGGGGAGCACTTGAGCCAAAGCCATTCATTATTGGAATCTTATATTTCCTTAAATAAGGCCTCGCCTAGACTCCCTGTTGTATTTAATCATTGGCTATGAGCACCTGGTGGGAGGCATGGCCTCTAATCAAACATATCCCTGGATTTCCTAGTATATCAGCTGGGCCCATCTTTCAATTATGCTCCCTTCAATGGGAGACAGAGAATAGTTAATGGCCACCAAATGACCTAATGCTTGAGTCTCTTCTACACTATCTCCTCTCTGCAATGCTGGAGTTCCATCACCCCCTCTGCTGAGGTACCAGTTTAGCATTTACCCTTTGTTCCCTCCCTCTGCCTTTTAATCTATCTCAAATAATACCCAGATCATCCCTTATGCTGCTGAATGTATCACAATAAATTCCAAAGACAACAGCAATGTTTAAATTATTTTTTGTTTAGAATTAACTATTAATCAAGAGATATAGAACATAAATAATAATTCCCAGAGCAAGTACAGTCTCCAGTTGTTATTAATCTTTGCCAAGACTGATAAATGATTGACTAATTACATGAAATATTATAGACTCAGGAAAGCAGAGCAGAATGTTAAAACAGGGCGTAAGCAACGGTCTGCATTAATATTGTGTTTTGTTCACTGATGCTGCTTGTGATCTGATTGTAAAAACAAATCAGCATTTAGATATTCCAATGTTTCTCCAAACCTATAAAAATACTGTTTAGTTGTATTTTTTATTCTTAGTGTTTATAATGTAAACAATTATTTAAAATGATAATCAATGATGATAATAAAGTCATTTTCAAAACAGATTTACAGCAAAGGGCATTAGACATTATAAATCAGTGACAATAATCAATTTACCATGCTTCCAAATGTACATAGGCTAAACTTTTCTCATGAACATTTCAAAACATTCAAATTTGGTATAATTTTGTAACAAGTTATAATAATTTATGAAAATGACAATTGGTAGTCAGCCACTTTCTAGGGAAACAAAGAGAGAAACTCAGAGCTAAGCTTAGAGTGCTTTGCAGTTAGTTTTATTAATTCCATTTGCCTAAATAAGGTAAAGATTTGCCTTTTTTTTTCTAGAGTGATTTAATCAGTTCAAGCTGCTATAACAAAATACTATACATTGGGTGGCTTAAACAACATAAATTTATTTCTTACAGTGCTAGAGGCTGAGAAGTCCAAGATCAAAGTTCCCAAAAAGTAGGTTTTATTCTGATATCTCTTCTCTTGGCTTGTAGGCAGGCACTGGTATCTCACTGCTCAAATGACCTCTTTGTACATACCCACAGAAAGACAGAGAGAGAACAAACTCTCTGGTGTCTCTCCTTTACAGATGCTACATGAGGGCCCCACCCTCATGACATCATTTAACTCTAATCATCTCCCAAAGGCCCCTCTCCAAATACTATCACATGTGTGATTAGGGCTTCAACATGTGAATGTGGGGGTGGGGGCACACAAACATTCAGTCTATACCATAGAGGAACTGCCATAGCCTCGGATCTCAATCTGTAACACAGCACAAATTCACAACATGATCAAATGACAATATTTCCCAGGTCAGTGGGAGGTACGCTCTTTTCCCTCTGCAGTTGCTCTTTGCAAATTCTCCCATGGTTCCCCAGGGTTCTTTACAAAGATCAGCGTTTCATTCCTCCTTTGTACTGAAAACTATCTGCTAAGAGATTGGGATTTCAAGGATATTCTTTAAAGCCAGTTGATGCAATAGTGACCTCCTGTCTGTTGGTCTTGATTACTTCCAGGGCCACCATGACCAAATTGGAATCCTGGGTTACTGATTAAACCATTATAGCAAGAAGCAATGCCCCATATTTAGTACAGCATCACTGCAGTCCCGGTGTCATCTTGCTGTCGCCACGGTGCTGATGTGAAGCTCTGCTGATTCTCCCAGGACTCTGTGAGTAACTCTAGTGTCAAACTCAGTCAGTAACATCCTACAGCAAAAATTACCTGAACCCCAGCTATCACAGCTTTCATCCACACATGGGCAGGTGTACACATGCATGTGCGTGCGTGCACACACACACACACACACAGCTGTTTTCTCAACAAGATGCCTAGGATGACATCACCAGGTACTTGCAAGGCAGAGCCCAAACTACTTCTTCCCTAATACATGGCTGGTATAGAGTGTTAAGCACAAGTCCAGACTCTTCCTCCCTTATAGTGAAGCTTACCTCTGAGGTTTTATTTTGCTTCTGTATGTCTTAGGTTCCTCCTGTTTAATCCTATAGATTTCAGTACACTTAAAATTTCAGAGGGAGGCTGGGCACAGTGGGATTAACTCACTGGGCACAGTGAGACTGTAATCCCAGCACTTTGGGAGGATGAGGGAACGGATCACCTGAGGTCAGGAGTTCAAGACCAGCCTGGCCAACATGGCGAAACCCCATCTCTACTAAAAATACAAAAATTAGCCTGGTGTGGTGGCTTGCGCTGTAATCCCAGCTACTCGGGAGGCTGAGGAAGGAGATGTGCTTGCACCCAGGAGGTGAAGTTTGCAGTGAGCCGAGATTTGTGCCACTGCATTCCAGCCTGGGTGACAGAGCGAGACTGTTTCAAAAAAAAAAAATTTCAGAATCTTTTGACAAAGTTTGTCTGATTCCACGTTCAGCCAGAAGTTTCTATTATATTCTTCATAACGAAATGAATACATTACTTATATCAACTTGATGTAAGACATATCAACATAGAGATAGATAGATGATAGATTAGATAGATAGATAGATGATAGATAGATAGATGATAGATAGATAGATATAGATAGAGCTAGATGATAGATGTGGGTTCTTAATTTGAAATTTTAATATGATAAAAAACACTGCATTATATGAACCAAAAAGTAATAATGACACAGCCTTACTGTAGTCCTTGATGCCCTAGAGAAGTAGCTTTGATACCCTGGACCTCTTTGCCTCTGACTCCCACATTATTGCTACATTACAAATTTGAAATACAAATAAATAGAAATCACGACGCTTCTATTTTAAGATATGTTTTCCACCAATTTGCTTTGAATTCTTCATTCGCAGGGGAAAATTCTAAACTCACTGAGTCTTAGAATCAATAGGTCTGACTTTTTGAGAAAGCTTTCTAAGTTAAAGATACCCACAGGCAAGTATCTGAGCTCCAAAGGAATGTACTCTTCTGGCTCAAATATTGCCTTGCAATGCTTCTGCCTGGTATCTAAGGGAATACTTCCCCTACTCAATACCAGGCACTGAAATTCCTTCATGGCCCAAAGCCCAAAAAGAAGCTGAGAGGTATGGGGTCAAAAGCAAGCGGAGATCTGGAGATGAGGCTGATGAAGCAATGCTCTGCAGGAGACCCATGCGTCTTTGCCTTTGCCCTATGGAGCATGGTCGTCAGGAAGAAGGTTCTAGGTGAAAAACTGTCCTTCAGTACTTGTCACTTAAAATTAAGTGTGGCAAGTCCCACCAGGCTCTTGTTAAAAAACCTAATGATGCATTTCCATTTTCCGTTTTATTTCTTCCTCCTGAACCATTGGCATTTCTTTAACATCAATCAGGTGGAGGTTGCTGTGAACTTTCCCTGTCTGAACTCAGTCAATTCTGAATTTGTTTTCTAGGTAGTCTAATTTTATCATTAAAAAAAACCTCAGCTCTGAAATTAAAGCTAGGTTATATCAGGTTTCTTGGGAATCTGAAATGTATGCCATATTGGCCTCCTTAAGTTTTATTTCTTAATATGAAAATAAAATCTCACATTTTAAACTTTAAGAAGAGAGGGTACACAGGCTTTGGGAATTCAACAGCATCTAGTCACAGCAGCAATACTTGTAACAGCAAATTTGTAGATACAATGGCATGAAAGTTCAACTGCTTATTACTCTCATTAATCTTTACTCTTACTTTTGTTGTCTTTGTGCCTCTGACTGTCTTGTTGTCCTCACTGGAGTAATGCCAAGCTAGTATCCAGTTTCAAAGTTCACATGTTGGCCTCATTTCCTAAACTGTAGGCCCTTCCAGGATAGAGGCCACATCCTCTTGTCTATAGCTCTGTAGCACCTAGCATAATTCCTGGGACATTGTAGGTGATCCAAAAGTATTTAATTTTTAAAAATGAATTTTAAAAGACTTGCCACACCTGCATTTAAACTGCTTCCTGGAGGCAACAATGCAGAATTCCTGGTCCAGGTGTCAGCATTTACCTGTGACTAATCTGATAACGGTGTGCTGACCATGCCTTGGCCTTCTGCCTGGGTTGGGTACAGTGGGAGTAGGGGGACCCATGAAATCTTAGACTCCTCATGACATGCTGCAACTGGGTATTTGAGGGGTGTAGGCATAGATGTCCCCCTTTTGATCTTCCAGTGGAGAAGTATATAGCTTGTTATATTGTCATTAGGGATCTGACGTGGTCTGCCCACATTAGGGTGAAGGTATAGCACATGTAAATGGTGAGAATTCAGTGTCATTTTGAGTAATTTTAAGTAATTATGTTACTTGAACACTTAAAATTTCTGAACCTTAGCTTCTTATCTGCAAAATGAATAAAATAATATCTTCTTTTCTCTGGATTTTTATGTATCTGATGTAAAATAATACAGAAACGCTTTGCAGATCATAAAATCCTATTCAAACATAAGATACCAGTATTACTATCTTATCTATAGTAAGTCTGTGAGTGGTAAGGCTTCTGAAATTTTCCATCAGAGACTTCAGCAAAGCGGGTAACTAGGTATAAATTATGCAAGAATTTGGATAATTTTGTAGTGAATTTGGAAATAAATGCAAACTCCACCAGTTGCAGCATAGGAGCACATGTCAGCATTTGGGTTACATATTGAAATGCAAGTGAAGTAAGTACTCCCAGAAAATGAGGCAATGATGGAGACCAAAATCTGAACTACCTGACTCCAGTTAAAATACCAATAACTTTTTTCAAAGAAAAACTTCTACCTTCAAAACCACAACTGCTTACCACAGGATGATATGACTTAGAAGACCATAAAATAAGAGCTGATATTTTGTCTTTATATGCAATGAAAAATGACAGAATTGCAATGGGGGCAGCCCTAGGAATCACACCCCTCAGAAATATTCAGGAGCCCCAAATAATCATGGATGCCACTAAAAACAGGAAATGTCCTCATATAAAAGATGCAACAGCCCCTGTGGCATCCTCAGACTCACTGATGCCCAGACGAATCCTTCCCTCATCCAGAGTCAGGCTTGCAGCAACTGCAATCAAGCCTTCTCACAACTATCCCCCACTTCCCTCTACTTCTTGCCTTTAACAAGTGTTCAACTTGTCCCCCTACCATATGAATTGTTTTCCATGAGGATTTCTTATACTTAGATCTCTATACATAAAGATCAAGAAATTATAATTTGTAACAAAGCATACTCTGCATTCTCAAGCTGAGTTAGTTAACAGAAAACAGTATTGAAATATACATGCCATATGAAGTACTTCATTTGTGTTGACAAAGGGTAATATCATAAACTGTTTAATCATAAAGAGACTTCGCTTTTCAGGTCAAGTGCTGTGTAGTTTTTTTTTTTTTTTGATATTTCTCTACTTAAAATGACAGTGGAATTACACTAACTCAGCAAGACTAGAAACCTAGAAATAAAGCAAAAAGTTCCATAACTTTGTTGGAAGTTATCTTTCTGCACACTAAACAAATTACCCAAATGTTTCATTCTTTGATTACAAAATCATTTTTCCTAAGTAAATTTTCTCTGAGTGTTAAGATGTACATCCAACAGGAGTATCAATAAAGTGCCTAAGAATCTAGGGTTCTAGGGTTTTTATGTGTGATTAGATTTCTCTTCTTCTATGGCCTTCCTGAGCTAAAATATAGTTCAGGAGACCTGTCCTTGTTTCTGACCCAAAATTTTCTTGCATTGTGAAAGAATAGCTCAGCTTTTCTGTTAGCCAACAATCTGCAGCTCTTTCAAGACTGCAACTCTCCCTAGGATTTTTTTCACAGGATCTGAATGCAGGTATACATTCACTCTGGCTCTTCCTTTTTCATTATTCAGACATTCTCAAACTATATATTTTATTTTTTTTTTTTGCCAAAGGAATGAATGAACAGGTAATATAGAGAATTATAATGAGACATGAGATCACATTCTTAAATATCTTTGTCATCTAAAATAAAGACAGCAGTCTACTGCTTGTTTTGCTCACCATTGTATCTCTGGAAAATATTATAGACTTTGGCACATAGGGAGCCCTCATTATTTATCAAATGAATGAATGAATGAATGGTATAAGAAAATGGCACATGCTTAGGAAAAGAAAACACTCCACCTCTTGTGATCATTTACTGCCCTTATCAGGGAACCATGAGTCACACTTTGGGTGAACTCTCCTCAATTAAGACCCCCAAGCACATCTGAGAAAAATTAAAATCTAACATTACCTTATTTTATTTATTCCAAAATGAAGTGACAGAAATAGGTTACACGTACGGAAATACACAAGAAGCAACACATTATATACAGCATGTGAATATAAAGAATCTTGATATATCACCTTTCCTTAAATGCAATCCCCATTCATAGGCTCTGGAAAATCATAGCAATGAGAAGATTTTTTACTTTGAGCATACTCACTGATTAGCTCTGCTGCATCCCCTACTTCCAGAATGCAGGCTTGACATGCCTTCACCTGCGTGCTCTACTTAGTGGACTCCCTCAAGTGAGCCATGGGCACAATCTTAACATTGGAAGAACCATGGAAGTGTCCACATTTCTATTACTTCTTCAGTGCTACACTATTTTCTTTTGGAGGGGGAGGGACTTTCATTCAAGCTCACTAATATGAGGATCCTGACACATAATTCAGTCCAAACACTTGCTAGAGGCACTGTATGTTTTTTTCTGATTGATGTCAGGTTCCATTGAATTGTAAAAACAGAGAGAGCTTCCCAGTGCAGGGACAGGCATCATTGTACGATAATGGAAGATGCTCATGAGTAAACTCCTGAGAGAAAAAACACACAACACACTTAGAGAAAGGCGAGAAACATCTTTCAGTTGGAGGTTGGGGCATTCTGTGAAAGAAGAATTGATGTGTGAACAGATAGGTTTGGGTGAGACCAACCTGCTTTTTTTTTTTTTTTCCTTGATGTAGTGAAGTCATCCCATATCAGTGTCTTTGCTGTTTCTTCTTTTTGGAATGATATTTATCTACATTATTGCATGACTGATTTTTTATTTTACAATTTCAGATTCAACTCAAATGTTCTCTCCTCAGAGATCCTTCCTTGACTATCTATTTAAATTACCTCCTATGTCATTATGAAACATTAGCCTATTCTGTAGTCTTCATAGAACTAACGGTATTTTTTTCTTTTTTTTAATTATACTTTAAGTTTTAGGGTACATGTGCACAACGTGCAGGTTTGTTGCATATGTATACATGTGCCATGTTGGTATGCTGCACCCACTAACTTGTCATTTAACATTAGGTATATCTCCTAATGCTATCCCTCCTCCCTCCCCCCTCCCCCCACCCCACAACAGGCCCCAGTGTGTGATGTTTCCCTTCCTGTGTCCAAGTGTTCTCATTGTTCAATTCCCACCTATGAGTGAGAACATGCGGCATTTGGTTTTTTATCCTTGTGACAGTTTGCTGAGAATGATGGTTTCCAGCTTCATCCATGTCCCTACAAAGGACATGAACTCATCATTTTTTATGGCTGCATAGTATGCCATGGTGTATATGTGCCACATTTTCTTAATCCAGTCTATCATTGTTGGACATTTGGGTTGGTTCCAAGTCTTTGCTATTGTGAATAGTGCTGCAATAAAGATACATGTGCACGTATCTTTATAGCAGCATGATTTATAATCCTTTGGGTATATACCCAGTAATGGGATGGCTGGGTCAAATGGTATTTCCAGTTCTAGATCCCTGAGGAATCGCCACACTGACTTCCACAATAGTTGAACTAGTTTACAGTCCCATCAACAGTGTAAAAGTGTTCCTATTTCTCCACATCCTCTCCAGCACCTGTTGTTGCCTGACTTTTTAATGATTGCCATTCTAACTGGTGTGAGATGGTATCTTACTGTGGTTTTGATTTGCATTTCTCTGATGGCCAGTGATGATGAGCATTTTTTCATGTGTCTTTTGGCTGCATAAATGTCTTCTTTTGAGAAGTGTCTGTTCATATCCTTTGCCCACTTGTTGAAGGGGTTGTTTGTTTTTTTCTTGTAAATCTGTGGGAGTTCATTATAGATTCTGGATATTAGCCCTTTGTCAGGTGAGTAGATTGCAAAAATTTTCTCCCATTTTGTAGGCTGCCTGTTCACTCTGATGGTAGTTTCTTTTGCTGTGCAGAAGCTCTTTAGTTTAATTAGATCTCATTTGTCAATTTTGGCTTTTGTTGCCATTGCTTTTGGTGTTTTAGACATGAAGTCCTTGCCCATGCCTATGTCCTGAATGGTATTGCCTAGGTTTTCTTCTAGGGTTTGTATGGTTTTAGGTCTAACATTTAAGTCTTGAAACCATCTTGAATTAATTTTTGTATAAGTGTAAGGAAGGGATCCAGTTTCAGCTTTCTACATATGGCTAGCCAGTTTTCCCAGCACCATTTATTAAATAGGGAATCCTTTCCCCATTTCTTGTTTTTGTCAGGTTTGTCAAAGATCTGATAGTTGTAGATGTGTGATATTATTTCTGAGGGCTCTGTTCTGTTCCATTGTTCTATCTCTCTGTTTTGGTACCAGTACCATGCTGTTTTGGTTACTGTAGCCTTGTAATATAGTTTGAAGTCAGGTAGCGTGATGCCTCCATCTTTGTTGTTTTGGCTTAGGATTGACTTGGCAATGTGGGCTCTCTTTTGTTTCCATATGACCTTTAAAGTATTTTTTCCAATTCTGTGAAGAAAGTCATTGGTAGCTTGATGGGGATGGCATTGAATCTATAAATTACCTTGGGCAGTATGGCCATTTTCACAATATCATACTGAATGGGCAAAAACTGGAAGTATTCCCTTTGAAAACTGGCACAAGATAGGGATGCCCTCTCTCACCACTCCTATTCAACATAGTGTTGGAAGTTCTGGCCAGGGCAATCAGGCAGGAGAAGGAAATAAAGGGTATGCAATTAGGAAAAGAGGACATCAAATTGTCCCTGTTTGCAGATGACATGATTGTATATCTGGAAAACCCCATCATCTCAGCCCAAAATCTCCTTAAGCTGATAAGGAATTTCAGCAAAGTTTCGGGATACAAAATCAATGTGCAAAAATCACAAGCATTCTTATACACCAATAACAGACAAACAGAGAGCCAAATCATGAGTGAACTCCCATTCACAATTGCTTCAAAGAGAATAAAATACCTAGGAATCCAGCTTACAAGGGATGTGAAGGACCGGGACAACTACAAACCACTGCTCAACGAAATAAAAGAGGATACAAACAAATAGAAGAACATTCCCTGCTCATGTGTAGGAAGAATCAATATTGGTATTTTTTTCTTAATTGTTGCCATCTCTCTACGCCATAATGTATACACTCTTTCCATTCACCTCCTTTTTTTTCACTGCTAGATCAACAGCACCTAGAATAGTTCTTGGCCAAGAGTAACTGTGTGGCCACCTTACTGATACAAGTAAAGGGCTTGTAATACCAAGGCATTTCTGGTGGACAAAATGGATCTACTGGAATTTTTTCAGCTATGGGAGAACAAAGGTCCAGAATTGGGCCTCAGAGAAATTATGTTTGTGGCAACATGCAGTCTGGAACTGAAAAGAGAGATCCTGGGTCAGAAAGACTAAAAATAAGATATTTTAAATGTATGTGTGGGTGTGTGGGTGTGTGTGTATATATATATATATATACACACATACATGTAATTTCTATATGGTTTTGCTGATATTGCTTTAATTTTTATTTATTTGTACAATATATTAGCTGTTTAAACTATAAACATGTTTTAAGCTAAAGTAAATCTATCCTTTAAGACCTGTTAAACTTGATAGATTATACATATTTCCGAACTCGGCTATTAGTATTGTTCGTTGTTGCTTTTTGGTGGCTTAAGGTTATCAGCACATCTCTGTATAAATGAAGACAACTACTAACCAAAGCACCTAAGCATTTTAACCCAGACAATATAAAAAGCCTCATAATTCAGAATTTACTGTAATTATTGCAGTTAATAAATAGTAAAGGCTATTTAAAAACTTCCTGTCTTGAGATGGTATGCCCTTGTATTCCAAAAACTTAATAAGGGATAATAATAATGATTAGGATAATGATAATCACATTAAGATCATGAAAGTATGTTTAAAAAGCTTAAAACGAGATTCCTGCAGAGATGATAAAAAGAGTTCTCTAAGACTAAGTTGAGAATTGAATTTCCACATAGTCCAATTAATTTCACACAGAGGAAAGGCAAAAAAATAACGATTACATGGATCCATGCCATACTCTCAATCCTATGTAGCAACCACAACAAATCAACAATATAATTATTCAGTACCTGATGTGTTAGATGCTGATGGTCACATACAATTTGCAAATACATGCCACTGGACAAATAGAAAACCAGATATATCAGTGCCAACTGCAACCTCTGGCAAATGTCAGAAAAAAAAGTCACTCTGAGCAAGATCATCTTTTTTTTTAATTCAAGAGTTGGGTGCTGTTTTTATCTCTTATGACTTCTCTATATTACTTGCAGTAAAACTTAAGGAAAAAATGTATTAATGTGTCCCCACATCTTATTTTTATCAGATGGCCCTCATCTGACCTCCCCTTCAATTCTGCAGAGTATATTTAAAAGGCAGATCTGATGGTAACTCTCCACTACTGATAAACAGTTAGTAGCTCTCAAGAATCAACTGAAGAAGACCAATCTTCTAAACCTTGCTTTTAACATTCTCTATTGCTAGTGCCTTGCTTAATTCTCACTTAATAATGTATCAATACTAACTGTTTATAGTAGAGACAATTGCTTGCCTCTACTCATGCTGCCCGAAATGCCCACCTTGCTTATTCTACCTTCTTACTTCCTCTGTTTGCTAAATCTTACTTTATCTTCAAGATAAAGTTACACATCATCTCCTTAAGGATACCTTCCCCATATCTTGAGCCTTAGTTAACTGTCTTTAGTTGATAATTCCATGCACTCTGTGGATGCTTCTATTCCATTTACGATTGACTTCATTCATATCCAGTTACATCACTTTACCTAATTTCAGAATCACATCTGTCGTCTCTTTATTCCAAAAGTGTATCCATGCTCACTACTTCTTTCAAATGGCTGAATGACAACAAAAATTGATGCTAAATGTAAATCACCATTTAAATGTTGCTATGTTGCTTGACTAGATGCAATATATAGTTGAAACTTCTGTAATTTTTATTAAAATACTTAATAAATTATAAAATATAAAGCTGCAGAAAACTCCATGTTGTAAATATGTAGAGATCAACATAAATTTTTACAAATTGAACATACCCATGTAATTATCACATAGATCAAGATATTGAGGTATAAAATATTTTCAGCACCACAGAAACCTAATCCTGGACCTCCCTCTCATAATCATTAATTCCTGCTGAAATTTTGCATGATGTTTAACTTTATATAAATGAAATAACACAACTCTGTTGTATTTGGATTAATTCCCTCAAGTTTGGGTTTATGAGATTTGCCCATGGCCCCCATGTAGAAATAGTTTATTATTTTACAGAGCTGTTTAGTATTCCCTTATATGAATATAATACAGTTTGCATATTCTTTGGTTGATGATTATTTGGTTTCTTTACAGTTTGTGGCTAGTGAGAAGAATTAATCTCTGCACATTTTTGTACTTGTCTTTTGGTACAAATATGTATGCATTTCTGCTGGGTGTATGCCTAGGAGTAGAAAGTCAGGTCACATGATATGCATATGTCAATCTTTATTAGATACTGCCAAACAGTTTTTCAGACCGGTTATGTCAATTTACAGTTTTCTTTTTTTGTTTGTTTTTTTTTGAGACGGAGTTTCACTCTTGTTGCCCAGGCTGGAGTGCAATGGTGCGATCTTGGCTCACTGCAGCCTCTACCTCCCAGGTTCAAGCAATTCTTCTGCCTCAGCCTCCTGGGTAGCTGGGATTACAGGCATGCACCACCATGTCCGGCTAATTTTGTATTTTTAGTAGAGACAGGGTTTCTCCATGTTGAGGCTGGTCTCCAACTCCTGACCTCAGGTGATCTGCCTGCCTCGGCCTCCCAAAGTGCTGGGATTACAGGCATGAGCCACCGTGCCTGGCCTGTCAATTTACAATTTTCACAGGTAGTGTATGAGAGTTCCGCTTGATCTACATCTTTACCACCAGTTGCTGTTTTCAGTCACTGATTGATTGATTTATGCATTTTACTGTAGTTTAAATTTGCAATTCCCTGATGACAAATTATGTTTTGTACTTTTTAAAAACTATTAATGTTCACTTACATGTCCTCTGTTTTAAAGTCCCTAACAGGTCTTTTGTCCACTTTTAATCATGTGACTAGGTTTTTCTTATAGACTCCAGGAATTATATATTCTGCATATGAATCCTTTACGAAATAAGTGAATTGCAATTATTTTCTCTTACTCAGTGGTTCCCATTTTCATTCCCTTAATGCTGTCTTTTAATGAATACTTTTGTTTTAATGTAAACCAACTTATCAATCTTTTCCTTTGTGGTTAGTAGGGGATGTGTGGTGTGTTTGTGTATGTGTGTGTGTTTGTGTGTGTGTGTGTTTCTTCTGAATACTTCTAAGATTTTCTCTGTTTTCTGCTTTAGCGGTTTTCCTAAAGTGTGCCTAGATCTTTTACTTTGAATTTATTCTGCTTGGGTTTCATAAGACTTCTTGAATATGTGCCTCAATGCCTTTTAATTATTTTTGAAAATGATTGGTCAGTACTACATAAAATCTTGCTTCTGCTGATTCTGCTCTTCTCTTTTGGAATTTATATATATATATAATATATTATATATATAATATATTATATATATAATATATTATATACATATAATATTATATATATAATATATTATATATATAATATTATATATAATATATTATATATATAATATTATATATATAATATATTATATATATAATATATTATATATATATAATATATTATATATATATATATAATGTATGAATTTCTATTCTTATCTGTATTTTCCATACTTTTATTCTTTAAGCTACAGCCCGAATGTTTTCTGCTGGCCCATCTTCTAGTTCATTAATTCTAACACTCTTGTCTTGCCATGGTAAACACTTACATTAAGTTGTTGATATCTTACTATCCATTGTTGGATTTTTCTGTTCCAGAATTGGAATTGGAATTTTAAAATAGATTCTATCTCTGTGGTAAAATTATTCATATGTCATATATTTTCTTGAATATCTTATCATATTAACTTTAAAACCCAAGACAGATTATCACCAAAAACTGGGTTATTTATATGTTTGTTACTATTGTCTGCTTTCCTTTCAGATATATTTCTTAGACTTAGTAATTTTTTTCAATTTCTTAAAACTATTAAAAAGTGTAGATACTTTGCATGATTTATCTTTCCATAGTAATTTTTAATAAAGTAAAATTTATCTTTATCCTGTCTTCTCTTTGGATGCCTGAGTTAGGGACAAACATTTTTAACATCCAACCATACTGAATTGTCTTGAATGTGAGTTGGCATTTGTGTAAGCCTGGATATTCTCTTGTTTACTCACTAAGAATCCCAACTGAAAACTGGAATGTATATGGGATCCTCTTCCTTGTCAGGGCCTCAACAAAATTTATACATCTTCAACACCATGACCTAATTTACAGAAACAAAAAGGATTATAAAAGAATACTGTAAGTCAACAAATTTGATAACTTAGATAAAATGGTTAAATTCCTAGGAGGACACAAACTACCAAAACTGATACAAGAAGAAATACAAAATCTGAAAAGACCTATAACTAGTAATTAGAGTAAATCAGTAATTTATTTTAAAATTTATTTTTTTAAATTGACAAATAACATTGTTTTTTAATTATTTACAACATTTTTGAAAGTATATATAAATTGTGGAGTGGTTAAACCTAGCTAATTAACAAGTACATTACCTCACATAGTAATCATTTTTGTGATAATAGCACACAACATTCTTTTTAGATTTTTCAAGAATACAATGCACTATCATGAATTATAGTATTCTTGCTGTACAAGAGTTCTCTTGGGATTTAAAAACTTCACACGCACACACACACACACACACACATCAAAATTCAGGCTTTACTATAATCTACAAATACTTAAAAAGTAATACCTACACTTCACAAACTCTTCCAAAAAACAAGAGAGAAGGAAAACTTTCTCTTTATTCTAGAAGGCTAGTGTTAGCCTGATTGTCAAGTCAGGCAAAGGTACCACTAGAAAGGAAAACTATAGACCAATATGACTTATGAACATAGATACAAAAATTTTCAATAAAATATAGCAACTTGACTCCAGAAATATACAAAAAGAGATTATACACCATGACTAAGTGAGATATAGCCCAGAAATGTAAGACTGGTTTAACATCTGAAAATCAGTGAAAGTGATGTACCATGTTAATAAAATAAAGGACAAAAAATCACATTATCATCATAGTAGATATAGGAGAAGCATTCACAAAATCTAATATACTTTCATGATAATACTCAACAACTTAAGAATAGAAGGAAACTTCCTGAAGCTGATAAAGGGCACATGAAAAAAAGCCCACAGATAACATCATACTTAATGGGGAAAAATTAAATATATTCTTCTAAAATCGAGAAGAAAACAAGGATGTCCATAGTGACTGCTTCTATTCAACACTACACTAAGTGATTCTAGCCAGAGATATTAAGCAAGAAAATAAATAAAAACCATACACATTGGAAAAGAAGAAGTAAAACTATGTCTTCATTTGTTCTGTGTTTCTACAACATCTGAGACTGAGAAATTTATAAAGAAAAGAAATGTATCTGGCTCACAATTTTGGAGGCTGGAAAGTCCAGAGGCATGGAACCAGCATCTGCTTGTCATCTGGTGAGGGCCATATTGCTGTGTCATTCCAATGACAGAAGATGGAAGAGCAACTGAATGCATGAGACAGAAAGAGAAAGAGGGCCAAAGTCATCCTTTTTCTTATGAACTCACTTTTATGATAACTAACCCCCTCCCTGATAGCAGTAATGACATTAATTCATTCATAAGGGCTGCCCTTATGATCTAATCCCCTTCTTAAAGGACTCACCTCTTAATATCACAATGGCAATGAAATTTCAACATTAATCTTGGAGGGGACATTCAAACCACAGCACTATTTTTATTGACAGATGGTATCATTTGGTATAAAGAAACTTCTAAGAAATCACGCAGACACACACACACACACACACACACACACACACACACACACACACTACTACCCCTAATAAAGGAGGATAGTAAGATTATATGATACAAGATGAACAAAATCAATTGTATTTCTACATGCTAGCAGTGAAAAATCTGAGAATAAAATTAAAGAAACACCTCATTTATAATAATATTAAAATAAAAACTTAGAAATAAAATCAACATAAGAAGTGAAAGAATTGTATGCCAAAATTATACATTATTTAAAGAAACTTAATAAGATCAAAAAAGGAAAAACATCCCATGCTTATAGATAAGAAAGATAAGATTTTTTTTTTTTTTTTTTTTTTGAGACAAAGTTTTGCTCTTGTTGCCCAGGCTGGAGTGCAATGGCATGATCTCAGCAGCTCACTGCAACCTTCACCTCCCAGCTTCATGCAATTGTTCTGCCTCAGCCTCCCGAGTAGCTGGGATTACAGGTGCCCACGAACGCGCACAGCTAATTTTTGTATTTTTAGTAGAAACAAGGTTTCACCAAGTTGATTAAGCTGTTCTCGAACTCCTGACCTCAGGTGATCCACTCCCCTCAGCCACCCAAAGTTCTTGGATTACAGGCATGAGCTACTGCGCCCAGCCAAGAAATCTTAATAGAAGATGGTAATACTCCTCAAATTGATCTGCAGAGTCAATGCAATGCCTATCAAAATCTCAACTTGCTTTTTTGCAAAAATTGACAAGATTATTTTAAATTTTAACACTATGAGCTTGCCAAAATCTTTATTCTGTTTTTCAATATCTTTCTGCTTTTAGCATGTTAGTCACCTCTTCTGCAAAGTTTCAGAATGTCTTAAATGTCCTGATGGGGGATATACAAGAATAATGTTCAATTTGTTGTTCATCTCTACTCACCAATATATTCACCCTCAAACTTCTAGCAAACTGGGAATTCCAAACTCCATTTTTTTTATCTCACCAGTTTCAAGAGATTTTCACATGCTCTACTGGCTTTTTTCCCTCTTAGCCTTGTCCCTCTGACTCATGACCCATTCCAAAATCAACAAATTCCCTGAAGGGTAAGGTAACACACAGAATGCTAGCTTACCTCTCTGCAGCTTTTTCTCTCCATTACTTTAACTCATGAGATCTCGTGTCTCAAGAGCTCTCCAATGCCTTATTTGTTTTTGGTTTTATATGCCTTTCCTAGTTTCCTCAGCAAAAGTGATGGTTCAGTACTAATTTCTCTGTTCTGAAGTGAAATAGAGTTCTCAATTTTCTTTCTTAAAAATGTACTTCTTTTCAGTTATAATTCTCCTACTTATCATCACTGGCTATATTTCAGTTTCCTTTCCTAGTCCCTCTTATTAACCTGCACAATTTTACTGTTTCAAGAATCTTCCCTGAATTTTTTTTTCTTTTTTATGTGCATTTCTAAGCAGCTTTACCCAGTCTCATGGCTTGAAATCCTATTTATGAGCAAATGTCTCCCAAATTCTTGTTTCCCGTCCTGATCACCCTCTCAAAGCCTAGACAACTATATCAACCTTCTACTTGTTATGTTCACTGAGAGAGTTTACTTGGCATCTTAGTCTTATTAAGATGGAAATGAGAAATCTCAAATTCATAAATCTCAAAGCTGTTACTTCTACCATTTTACTCATCTCAGTAAAAGGCACCAAAATCCATTCAATTGTGTAAGCCAAAATTCCAAGTTTTCTTGACTGACTTTTCTCACCTTCTACATTGATGGCACCAGGTTCAGTAAGCTCTCCCATTAAAATGTGACCCAGTCTATTCAATGTATCCATCTCCACTATTACTACCTAGTCTAATCCACTCATATGTTGCCTGCATTATTAGGGTCACCAGTCTCATTGCTTCTGTTCTTGCATAAACCCGTCACCACCATTATCATTTTCTCATGGCAAGCAGAGTGATTTTTTTATATATTAGGTGGTTATATCACTCTTGTATTTGAAACCCTCCAAATGCTTGAAAACAGGTAAAATCATAACCCTAGTTAATACACTTTTAAAAGGTTCTGCCTATGACTTCCTTTTTTCAGTTTTTACCAGCCTTGTACTTGTCCTTCCCTCCAGCCAAACTCACCTTCTTTTTTTTTTGAAAGATAATTCAGTAGTTACTGCCTGGTACTTTTAAACAATTTGTTCTTTTTGATAAACTCAACACTCCTCCTTCATTAACAAACACGTGAAATATAAACAGTGTATACTTCCTTTACTAGTATGTATGTTTGTGTTTTTACATTTATTCCTAAAGCCAGCATTATTTTTTTAATAGTCAAACACTGGAATATTTCCATCAATTCAGGAATAAGAAAAAAATATCTATTTTCTTTACGATATTTAACATTGTTATAGAAGTACTGGCCAAATAAATTTCAACATAGAATTAAATAAAAGGCACAAATATTGGAAAATAAGATTTAAACAGTTTTATTTGCCAGAAATATGATTTTATACACATTGAATCCAAGAGCATCAAATAGCCATCAGAACTAAATGAGAATTAGTTATTTAACTGGTTAAAGATTAACAAGTTTAAATCCATAGGTTTCCTTTCTGAAAATTATAATAATTTAGAAAATATTATGAATAGTTACAGCATTTGCATTGCTAAACATATACCTCAGGATAAAGTGAACAAAAATTTCAATACCCATATCAGGAAAAATTTAAAACTCTACTGAAGTGTACCAAAGACATCTTGAGGAAATTGAGAGGCATGCTTTTCTTAGGCAGAAAGAGCAATATGATTACGTCAATTATTTATAAAGCAGTCACAGCTGGGCGCGTTGGCTCATGCCTGTAATCCCAGCACTTTGGGAGGCCGAGGCGGGTGGATGATCTGAGGTTGAGACCAGCCTGGCCAACATGGCGAAACCCCGTCTCTACTGAAAATCCAAAAATTTAGCCGGGCTTGGTGGCAGGCGCCTGTAATCCCAGCTACTTGGGAAACTGAGGCAGGAGAATCGCTTGAACCTGAGAGGCGGAGGCTGTAGTGAGCTGAGATCTGCCACTGCACTCCAGCCTGGGCGACAAAAGCAAAACTCCAGATCAAAAAAATCAATCAATCAGTCAATCAATAAAATTTAAAAAAAGCAGTCACACACACACACAAATGTAAAATGTACTTTGAAACAAATCTGGTAATCAACGTGGGAATGAAGAGGATATTGTAGCCCTATCTGTTATTAAAATATATGAAATGAAACTTCACAATATTAATGTTTGGTACTAGAAAACAAGTCAGGTTTATGGTATAACCCAAAATTATAAGACTGTTTAGCACATAAGTGTGATAGAGTTTCATAGCAGTGGAAAAAGTAGACACTGTTTAACAAACTTTTGTTAGGAACTACTTTGCTGCTTAATATAAGGACGTATTCCTAATACCCTTCTTGTAGATATTTTAAACAAAACATATGAGTGAACCTAACATTAAAATAGAGTTTTCTTATCATAATTTAATAGCCAGAAGCCAAAAAGTAAAAAAAACAACAAAAAAAGACTGATGATAAATAGATACTATTATAAATATTGCTAGTAGGATTGGAAATAACCTTCTGTAAAGAAAATGTAACACTCTCTGTCATAACTTAAATGTGCATATACTTTGACCCAGAAGTTTTGCTTCAGGGAATTTTTCTCATTCATATCCTAATGTGAATGAAAAGGTTGTGAATAAGGTTTTACACTGAAATAACATAACTGAACATAAGTAATGAAATTATTTATTATAAAGTTGTATAATGAGATTAAATATTACACTGTCATCAAAAATAATGAAATAGAACTCTGGGTACAGAAAAACAGAGAGTATTTTTTAATAAGTGAAACAAGGCAAGTTGTCAGAGTATATGATAGAGATGCTATATATATTAATATGAATACAGATTACAAATATGCCTATGAGTGATTGTTTATGAATATTCATGAAATATACACTCCATATTGATAGCAAATGCCATCTTGGCAGCATTTTATTCATTTAGTTATTCTCTGACACTCTATGGCTTTAAAGCTTCATATCTTCATTTTTATACTTCATTTTTATATGATGTATGATTTTATGTCAACCCAAACTCATGCTTTAAAATAATTGCCTTGATTGTATGTACATAATTATTCTTCCAATTAACTTTATAATTAGCTTGTGAAGTATCACAGAAATTATGTTGGGATAGCCGGGAGCGGTGGCTCATGTCTGTAATCTCAGTACTTTCAGAGGCTGAGGCTGGCGGATCACCTGAGGTCAGGAGTTCAAGACTAGGCTGGCCAACATGGTGAAACCCTGTCTCTACTAAAAATAAAAAAAAATTAGCCAGGCGTATTGGCATGGGCCTGTGATCCCAGCTACTTGGGAAGCTGAGGCGGGAGAATCGCTTGAACCTGGGAGGCGGAGGTTGCAGTGAGCCGAGATCGAGCCACTGCACTGCACTCCAGCCTGGGTGACAGAGGGAGACTCTGTCTCAAAAAAAGAAAAGAAAAGAAAAGAAAAGAAATTATGTTGGGAATTTGAAAGGTATTATTTTGGAGATATAGCGTGACTTAAAAGAAATTGATATCTGTATAGAGCTGAATCTTTCATCCTCACAATAGCGTAGCTGTAGAGTTCAAAGTTTTTCTGTGTTTTTATAAATCTTTGTAGATTGTCTTCAGAATATTCTTGCACCACTTTTTGTCATGATATTCCTAAACACATTAGTTTCTTTTGTTATTGTGACATGTAACAATTTTCTGCTGCAAGTTTTAATTGGTTGCTGCTCTTCTATATAAACATAATGGAATTTTATTGCTGATCATGTATCTAGTAATCTTGTTGAATTTTATTACTTTATTTCTTGAATTTATTTTCTTTATTTAGAGTTGAAGAAATAAATCATACATTTTCTTTTGTTCAATTTTTGTCTCTTTTGATCTTAGGGCTTTGGTTAAAAAAAATACCCTGTAAATTCAATTGGTTAGTCATCTATCTAATTTTTTGTTCTAACATTCATATAGGACAATAGTTACCTTTATCTTGAAAATGTTTATAAAGATATTTGAACTTTTGATCATTTGTATGTGTGTGTGTGAATGTTGAGTAATATATAACTTTGAATGATATTTTAAATGTTTTTGATGATTTTTAGTATTAAGTCCCTAGAAGTTTGTCCACTTTATCTAGGTTTTCAATTTAACCGGTACAAATACACTGGTATTGCACTCCTATAATTTTTGTTCTTTAATCTACCAATGTTTAATTACTTTTTTCTTTTTAATCACTCCTGGTGTCTTTTTATTTCTCTCTTTGATTAAATTACAAATTTTCTAAGTTGCTATTCTTTTCAAATAACCACTTATAATTTTCTCCATAATTTTCTGCTCTTTCAAAAAATTATTTCTAACTTTGTTTTCCCTTGATTAAGGAAACATTTCTTAGTTTGAGCTTTTAGTTCTCTAATTTTTTTTAACTCTATATAATCTGCTCTTCATCTAGTTGTTTTGTTTTTCAATTCAACAATTAAATTCTTAATTTATTATATCTCTAATTTGTTTTATTTTATTGTCCTCAGTTTTTGTTTCATAGCATCTTGTTTTTACTTAACAGTGCTGATTCCTTTCATTGCTTCATATAATCAATTTAAAGTGCTTTTCTGTTTTACTAGTAACTACCTTTTTTCTATGTAAGATCTCCTTATTGTTGTGGTTCTGTCATATTGGTCTTTCTCAGATGCTCTTTCTCTCAATTTCTACGAACCCTATCTGGCCTGTCTTTGGGAAGCTGCATCTGTTTCTTCTGTGGCTATAGTGGAGTGACCTGCAGTGGTTGGACTATTCAGTGTTCCCCTGTGGAACTGTGCAGCCTTTTGAAATAGCCTTGTCTATGGCAAGCACTTGGCTTACCCATGCAATATCACTTGTCAGGCATGCCTTACAGCTTCAGTCCACTGTGAATTCCTCTTCCTCTTCAGGAGCTTGCCTGTATATCACTTAGCTTAATGTTTATCTGGGCTTTTTCAGGTTACATGCAGGTGAGGGAGATTTCAGCATGAGTTCACTATCTGGTAAGATGAATTTACCATATCACTTTTGTAACCAAAATTTTTAAGCTTAAAATATCTACACAGTGCCTGGAATATATTAATTTCCTTGTAAATGTCTGTTGAACTGAAATAAATATTATAGTTTCAAATAATTAAATTTGATAAGCATAGAATTTGATGCTTGATCCAATTTATCTTTTTCAAAATCAAACAATCTTTTACTACTGTCAATTTCCAGACAATACACACTCTTATAATAATATAATGCCATTTAGTTTACTGAATGACAGAGTATGCCAGAGTACAGCTTCCTAGCCATAAAATCTGGATCTATCACATGCCCTTTTCATAGAAATTCTAATATTTTTCTATTATCAGTTTCACAATTCATCTATTTTTTACACGAAAAAACATATAACATTTTAGTGTGTTTTTTCATTGACTATCCTCAAATCATAATCATATATTGCAAATTAAAAATTGGCCTTTACTTGACAGAGGGGAGAAATATTTTCTTTGCTCATACCTTTTATGGTATGACCTAAAAAGTTATAGATGTCTATGCTCGGAAACTCACTCTTACTTGACAACTTTTTCTAATGATTACTTTACTTCCCTCTTGCTCCATAAGTTCCACAATAACCTTTGCTCGAAAGTAATGGAATGTAACCTGAAGATATAAAGAAGTTTGCTTTTGAGATAAACTCTGAAGTTAGCTTTCTACAAAAGTAAGCACACCTTAAAGCATCTGAACAATTCAGTATTATCATATATTGGGCTATCTCAAAGAAAGGGAGATTTTCATATTCTGCTCATATATAGAATGTTATCTCCCAAAGTTTGAACCATAGAGAGACCATATGCTAAGAAAAATGTCAATCCCTTTTAAGAACCTTGTAGAAATGCTTTATAGACCTGGCAAAGTACTTTGAACTCTCAAGCTAGTTGTATTATTTTTCTTATATTTATACATATTTATTTATTTATTTATTTATTTATTGAGATGCAGTTTTGCTCTGTTGCCTAGGTTGGAGTGCAATGGTGCGATCTTGGCCCACTGCAACCTCTGCCTTCCGGGTTCAAGCGATTCTCCTGCCTCAGCCTCCCAAATAGCTGGGATTACAAACATGTGCCACCACGCAGGCTAATTTTTGTATTTTTAGTAGAAACAGGGTTTCACTATGTTACCCAGGCTGGTTTCGAACTCCTGACCTCAGATGATCCACCCGCCTCGGACTCCCAAAGTGGTGAGATTACAGCCCTGAGCCACCACACCCAGCCAGTTGTATTCTTCATACTTCAGGGCTCAGGCTTCCTCTAAATGCTCTGTGTTCCCTAAAATACTTGCAACAACCTCATGGCCAATGTGTCCATAGAATGATTTTGTATGATACAATACCTTCCTAAAAGTACACATTACTTGAAAACAACATAGAGCAGCTCAGGGCAATAGAGTAATAATGCAATTAAATGTTAACATTATCTGTTATTTTGATTCATTTTTATGCCAGATAAACCACATCAGAGAGATGTTGCTTCAATTTTAGATTTGCATATGTTTTCCTTTCCTCTGTTCCCATAGTTTATGTGGAAAATTTATTGATTTCAGATTACTTTCCCTACCACTGACAAGCTTAATTCTTTAAATTTAATTTAATTTTTCATTTCCATAGTTTTTAGGGTACAGGTGGTTTTTTGGTTACATAGATAAGTTCTTTAGTGGTGATTTCTGGGATTTTGGTGCAACATATCATCTGAGCATTGTACACTGTACCCAATGTGTAGTCTTTTATTCCTCATCCCCCTCCCACCCTTCCCCTCCAAGTCTCCAAAGTCCATTATATCATTCTTATGGCTTTGTATCCTCACAGATTATCTTCCTCTTATAAGTGAGAACATATATGATATTTGGTTTTCCATTCCTCAGTTACTTCACTTAGAATAATGTCCTCCAGCTCCATCCAGGTTGCTGCAAAAAACATTATTTTGTTCCTTTCTATGGCTAAGTAGTACTCCATGGGCTATATATATATACATACATACATATACACACACACACACACACACACACACACACACACACACATACATATATCTATCTCACATTTTATTCCACTCGTTAGTTAATGGGCACTTAGGTTGGTTCCATATTTTTCCAACTGTGAATCATGCTGCCATAAACATGTGTGTGTGTGTATCTTTTTCATATAATGATTTTTTTAATCCTTAGGCAGATACCCAGCAGTGGGATTGCTGGATTGAATGGTAGTACTACTGTTAGTTATAGAAGGTACTCCATACTGTTTTCCACAGTGGTTGTAGTAGTTTACATTCTCACCAGCAGTATAAAAGTGTTCCCTTTTCACCACATCCACACCAACATCTATTATTTTTTGACTTTTTAATTATGGCTATTCTTGCAGGAGTAAGGTAGTATCTCATTGTGGTTTTAATTTGTATTTCTCTGATAATTAGTGATACTGAGCATTTTTTCATGTGTTTGTTGGCTATTGTATATCCTCTTTTGAGAATTGTCTATTCATGTCCTTTGCCCACTCTTTCATGGGATTACTTGTCTTTTTCTTGCTGATCTGTTTGAGTTCCTGTGGATTCTGGATATTAATCCTTTGTTAGATGCAGTTTGCGAATATTTTCTCCCACTCTGTAGGTTTTCTGTTTACCCTGCTGATTATTTCTTTTGCCGCACTGAAGCTTTCCAGTTTAATTAGTTCCCATTTATTTATTTTTATTTTTATTGCATTTGCTTTTGGGTTATTGTTCATGAATTCTTTGCCTAAGCCAATGTCTAGAAGAGTTTTTCTGATGTTATCGTCTAGAATATTTATGGTTTTGGGTCTTAGATTTGAGTCTTTGATCCAGCTTTAGCTGATTTTTATATTAGTTAAGAGATGAGAATCCAGTTTCATTCTTCTACATGTGGCTTGCCTGTTTCCCAGCCCCATTTGTTGAATAGGATATCCTTTTCCTGACTTATGTTTTTGTAGGCTTTGTCAAAGATCAGTGGGCTGTAAGTATTTGGATTTTTTTAATTGATTCTCTGTTCTGTTCCATTGGCCTTCATGCCTATTTCTATACCAGTACCATGCTGTTTTGGTAACTATAGCCTTGTAGTGTGAAGTCAGTTAATTTGATGCCTCCAAATTTGTTCTTTTTGCTTAGAATTGCTTTAGTTATGCAGGCTGTCAATATCCCTGATGAACATGGATGCAAAAATCCTCAACAAAATACTAGCTAACTGAATCCAACAGCATATCAAAAGGATAATACATCATTATTAAGTGGGTTTCATACCAGGAATGCAGGGATGGTTTAGCATATACAAGTAAATAATTGTGTTTATGTGACATATCACATAAACAAAATTATAAACAAAAATCATTATCATCTCAATAGAAGCAGAAAAATAACTTGATAAAATCCAGCATCTTTTTATGATAAAGACCCTCAACAAAATAGGAATAGAAGGGACATTCCTGAAAGTAATAAAAGCCATCTGTGACAAACCCACAGCCAAGATAATACTGAATGGGGGAAAGTTGAAAGCATTTCCCTTAGAACTGGAATAAGACAAGGATGCCCACTTTCACCACTTCTATTCAACATAGTACTGGAAGTCCTGGCGAGAGCAATCAGACAAGAGAGAGAAATAAAGGGCATCCACATTGGAAAAGAGGAAATGAAACTGTCACTGTTCACCAATGATATGATTGTATACCTAGAAAACTCAAAAGATTCATCTGAAAAGCTGCTAGATCTGATAAACAAATTCAGTAAAGTCTCAGTGTACAAAACCAGTGTACACAAACAAGTAGCACTGCTTTATACCAACAGTGACAAAGCTGAGTATCAAATCGAGAAATCTATCCATTTTACAAAGGCTGCAAAAACAAACAAACAAACAAACTTAGTATCATACTTAGCCAAGGACGTAAAAAATCTGTACAAGAAAACCTATGAAACATGGCTGAAAGAAATCACAGATGCCACAAATATAGAGGGGTAGAATCAATATTGTGAAAATGACCAGAAAATAACTTCCTTTAGCATTTCTTACAGGACAAGTCTAGTACTGATGAACATCCTTAGCTTTTGTTTTGTGGTAAGTTTTTTATATCTCCTATTTTTTTTTAAGAATGATTTTGTCAGGTATAATATTCTTGGTTGGAGGTTTTTTCTTTTAGCACTTTGAATATACCATCACACTCCTTTCTGGCCTGCAAGGTTTCTGCTTAGAAATCCACTGACTTTACACCCTGCTTTTCCAGGAAACATTAGTATAAATCTGTCTAGTTATTCATATTAAATTTTCTAAAAATATAAAATGATATTTTTCTCAACATTTATAATTTTAGCATTAACTAACATTCACCACTAAGTACTGTATTTGGCCTTGAGAGTTGAGTTAAATATTTTGTTGGGCAAGAATCAGAAGTGAGGTATAAAACACATTGTTGTGCTAAAAGGACCATGCAGATTATCCAACAAAGTTTTTCATTGCTAAAATATTACATCATATCCTGTATAAATGATCCATGATAATAATACTAATATTTTACATTTATTACACATTTGCCAGGTTCTATGCCAAATGTTTATGTTATTATTTTACTAATACTTGGGGCAATCCTATAAAGTAAGTACTATTGTTATCCCATTTTATAGATGATAAAACTGTGGCTTATAGAGGCTATCAGGATCTGTCTGAAAACAAATAAGAAGTTGCTGAAGAGAGGTGAAGGAAGGTGTTAAAGGAACCAACAAGGTACAAGACTAGGAACAGTAAAAAGTTGTCATACCTCTAGGCTTGAGTGACAAGGAGAAACAAGATTATCTGAAATCAGTTAAGAGCCGAAATGGTGTAAAAAGCAATATGTTTCTGAAAGTACAGTTACCATCAAACAAGAACCCTAGGTTTCAGATTCCCAGGCAACTTATCTTTTCACTACAGCCCAAGGGCAGAGCTTCAAGAAGTATCCAGTTTAGTTATGGTCATTTTCTCTGGGTTTAGCACCTTGCTTTTCCTGCAGAAAAGTAGGGTCTGAAGCACTAACTGCAATAGGAGTATAGCAGTTAAGCACTGGGTTCCGGTGAGCGTCACTTGCTTATGAAAATCAGATACGCCATCTCAATGGCTGTTCATTCTTAGAGGCCCTTGGAGAGGAGCAGGAATGCAAATCAAAGAAAAGCATGATAGCTTGAAATGAGAAGCAGAAAAAGCCTGGTAAACATTCCACAGTAATCTTATAAAAACCATCAATACGTGTCTTCTAACAAATTGACTTGATACACTTTATTGCGCTCTACACAATGCTGAACACTTCTGAAACATTTTCTAGAGCCTGTATTTCTAGAGGCTATGTTTTCTAGAGTTGTGGGCCAACATGCCTATGTCAAGAGGAAGGCAAGTAAAAAATGTGAGGTTCTGAAAAGCCTGTTTATTAGTTAAAGAAATAGAGATCTTTATCCAAGAAGAGAAAAAAAAACCAGTGGAGTCAAGCAGTATAAAAAAAATCCATAATTGCCATGGGAAAAACTGGGGCTTAAATGAGAAAAAATAAATAAATTAAAAAACAACTTAGTTTTATGTTAAAAAACATGGTTCTAATTATAATTCAAAATGCTAAATTCTGTCTAAAAACAAAATGGATTGTCTTGCAAGGTGATGAATTCCTCATCCCAGGAAGTATTTCAGCAGGATATCATGAAAGGGCTTCCTATATTCAAATATCTTACAAGATTATCTCAAAAATACTTTTGAAGTACATGTAAGATTCTGGGCAATGTCACAAAAGTATAATCTTTAGAACATTGCAGGCCTCTATATGATCTCTTATCTTGCAAGGAAACATTTGCCTAAACAGTTCAGCTGGCTGAAAATGAGTTTCTAAAAGTTTCCAGAAAAGAAATTTTAAAAATATGCTTTCTTCTAAATTACATTGTTATGAATTCTAAGTAAATACCAAAAAACTTCAATAGGACTTTGCCAAAATTTATATTGCTTTTATTGTTCTATTTTCATTTGATTAGCTCTCTGCAGTGTACATCAACCCTTTAGCCAGAATGCAGAGATAATGAGAAACTTAACATTTTTCTCCCATTAACATTCTATCATTAGGGCTGAGCAAGTTAAATTTCCACTGGTGCAGTGTGCTCTGCATAAGATAGCAGAAATCTTCCGCATTGAGGGAGTTCTTCAGGGTACAGGATATCATATCACTAATGTATTATCTGCTGAATGTAGTCTTCATTTTGGAGTATAATGAGAGAATAAACAATTGTCTGGGCTTGGAGTAGATGACACATATGGGATTTTGCTTGAACAAAAGGAGTTACAATCACGTAATGGTTGGAAGGAGTTCTAAATATCTACAGATCAGATATTTCTTCTAAGATGAAATTGCTACTTACAGATAACCAGAGAATTTCTCAGTTTGAATTGTGGGTCATTGAGGGTCAAGGGCAGCAGCCCTACAGCCACAGATAATAGCTAAGTCTTGCTAAATATCAGCACCCTCTGAAATCCTACTAAAACGTGTCCAATGGGAAAAAAGTTATTTTCTGCCATTCTGATTAGCAGTCATCTCTTTTTCCCATGTGTTCTTTAAGTGTCCAGAAACTCTAGGGTCTCTTTCCCCTTCTCCTGTTAAAATCTTTCTAAAGAAGAAAGCTGAGAGACTCATACAACTCATAGTGATCTCAGGTACATTTGTATTTTAAAAGCACTTAATTTTATTTTGTTGCTCTTAAAACTTGTATTTACCTTATCTTAGCTACTGTATCACCATAGGAATAGTTCAATAAGACAAATGATGCTATTTATTTTAGTGATGTATACACTACAATAAGATAAATACAAATTTGAGTTGTACATGCTATAACCTAGCAAATCTGCAAACATATATACACGCATATGTACATTCAGTCAAAAAGAGAATCCAGAAAGCACTCATTTAACTTTATTTTAACCCACAGAATACAAACCTAAATTACTAAGACTACAAAAGGCCATTTAAGGCGCTGGTCAGAAGGCCCCACAGGACAGTAGCTATGTAACTAGAATATTCCTAACCCCACTTGTGCCTTTGCATCAGCCGAAGTATTTCCCAGGTTAACAAAATACAGAATATTATTGTTTGAGGCAATCATAGCAAATTTGTTCAAGTCTCTCAACCTGGAGATAAAAATGCAAAACAAAATAAAACAGAACAACAACAACAAAAACCTGAGACTCAAAAAGATGTAGGAATTGATTGTCACAAAACAACTGTCCAGTGTCAAAATCAAAATGAAAACTCAGATTTTTCCTACTTGTAGTCTTCAAAATATTTATATACCCCTTCACTCATTCTTTGATATTCTACCTTTTTAATAATATCTTGAAGTTATATGGATATTCTTTTTATGTGAGAAATTTAAGTGAAGATGTAATTTTTAAAGTAGAATTATGGTAATGTTATATATAAAAATGTATTTTTTAAGGAAAATATTTTGATGAGTGCATATGTGTGTGTGTGTGTGTGTGTGTGTGTGTTGGCAGGAGCAAGAAATTAATGTTTCAGAGTGAAGATGTGTTTTTATGCTATTAAGTACAACTCAAGTGTGTATTTATCATATCATAATGTATAAATCACTAAAATAAGTGACTACCTTTGTTCTATTGCCTTTTGTCTTATTGAGCTATGCCTATGGTAATACAATAACTAAGATAAGGTAAACACAAGTTTTAATAGGACTTGCTATAATCTAGCATACTTGCATATGTATAGCCACACATATATATATATATATTTTCAATCAAAGAGAGAATCCAAAAAGCAACTATGTAAACATAATTTAACCAGAATATGAAATCATTCTCAAAAATTAGATATTTTTCCAATATTTCAACCACATTTAACAACTTTGTAAAATATTGAAAATACTGACTTAGTAGAAAAACTTTCTTCCATCAATTCTATATATTCATCAAAATACAACACTGTCATTCTCCAAAATTTTATCAGTACTTCTATAATTCATGTCAGTGACAACTTGTCATTAAAAGCTATTTTTAATAAGCTATCAAAAGCACTACAAGGGGAGAGGGGGTTGTAAAGAAATAAAAATAAAAAAGCTTAGAATTGAGTTGATGCAAAATTAGATTATCCCCCTGAAAAATATAATGCAAATCATCATTGATAACTTGATTATAGGCAGGAAGTACATTATAGTCTTTGCATCTCAAAATCAGAAGCTGTCAAATGATGCTTGTGGGTTGATATTATTTTGAAGTTATATTGTGATTATTAGACACATTCTCAAATATTTGTTTGTAATTTATCTTTATTTGCAAAATAATAACCAGGCATGAAAGTTGAAATTTAAAAAGTGTCCAGAAAATGAAAATAGAGGAAAGCATTAAAGCTGCTGCCTATGATTAATTTCTTTCTCATTTCTCTGGGAAAGAAAAAAAAAAGCAGATGACTCAGATTAATTTCCTTATAAATTTGATGGTAATTGGACTTCCTGATATATAGACTATTTGTGTTTGCTAAGAGAAGAGCCTTTATCTATAGAAAGGTTTTATTAAGAGAATCCTGGATTCAGATTGCTTATAGTAAACAAATATAGAACCTGTGGATTCAGCAGGCATGACTCCATGGAAAATGTCTGATATGGTTTGGCTCTGTATTCCCACCCAAATCTCATCTTGTAGCTCATCTTGTAATCCCCATGTGTTATGGAGGGACCCAGTGGCAGATGATTGAATCATGAGGGCGGGTCTTTCCTGTGTTGTTCTGGTGATAGTGAATGGGTCTCACGAGATCTGATGGTTTTAAAAACAGGAGCTTCTCTGTACAAGCTCTCTCTTTGCCTGCTGCCATCCATGTAAGATGTAACTTGCTCCTCCTTGCCTTCTGCTATAATTGTGAGGCCTCCCAAGCCATGTGAAACTGTAAATCCAATAAACCTCCTTCTTTTGTAAATTGGCCAGTCTCAGGTTTGTCTTTATCAGTGGTGAGAAAACAAACTAATACAATCAATTGGTACTAGAAGTGGAGTGCCTTTGATAAGATACCTGAAAATATAGAAACGACTTTGGAACTGAGTAACAAGCAGAGGTTGGAAGAGTTTGGAGGTCTCAGAAGAAGACAAGAAAATGTGGGACTCTTTGGAACGTCCTAGAGACTTGTTGAATGGCTTTGCCCAAAATGGGGATTAGCAAAATGGACAATAAAGTCCAGGCTGAGTTGGTCTCAGATGGAAATGAGAAACTTGATGGGAACTGAAGCAAAGGTGACTCTTGTTATGTTTTAGCAAAGAGACTGGTGACATTTTGCCCCTGCCCTAGAGATTTGTGGAACTTTGAACTTGAGAGAGATGATTTAGGGTATCTGGTGGAAGAAATTTCTAAGCAGCAAAGCATTCAAGAGATGACTTGGGTGCTATTAAAGGCATTCAGTTTCAAAAGAAAAACAGAACATAAAAGTTTGGAAAATTTGCAGCCTGACAATGCAATAGAAAAGCAAATCCCATTTTCTGAGGCAAAAATCCAAGCCTGCTTCAGAAATTTGCATAAGTAACAAGAAGTGGAATGTTAATCCCCAAGACAATGGGGAATATGTCTCCAGGGCATTTCAGGGACCTTTGAGGCAGGCCCAGAGGCCTAGGAGGAAAAAGTGGTTTTGTGGGCCATGCCCAGGGTCCCTATGATGTGTGTAGCCTAGGGACTTGGTGCTCTGTGTCCCAGCCTCTCCAGCCAGTAGCTGAAAGGGGCCAATGTAGAGCTCAGGTCATGGCTTCAAAGGGTGCAAGCCTCAAGCCTTGGAGGCTTCCACATGGTCTTGAGCCTGCAAGTGCACAGAAGTTGAGAATTAAGGTTTGGGAACCTCTGACGAGATTTCAGAGGATGTATGGAAACACCTGGATGCCTGGGCAGCAGTTTGCTGTAGGAGCAGGCTCCTCATGGAGACTCTCTGCTAGGTCAGTGCAGAAGGGAAATGTGAAGTGGGAGCCACCACAGAGTCCCTACTGGGGCACCGCCTAGTGAAGCTGTGAGAAGAGGGCCACCATTCTCCAGATCCCAGAATGGTAGATCTACTGACAGCTTACACCATGCACCTGGAAAAGCCTCAGACACTCAATGCCAGCCCAAGAAAGTAGCTGGGAGGGAGGCTGTACACTGCAAAGCCACAGGGGTAGAGCTGCCCAAGACTATGGGAACCCACTTCGTGCATCAGTGTGACCTGGATATGAGACCTGGAGTCAAAGGAGATCATTTTGGACCTTTAAGATTTGACAGCCCCACTGGATTATGGACTTGCATAGGGCTTGTAGCCCCTTTGTTTTGCCCAATTTCTCCCACTTGGAATGGCTGTATTTACCCAATGCCTGTACCCTCATTGTATCTAGGAAGTAACTAACTTGCTTTTAATTTTATAGGCTCATATGTGGAAGGGAATTGCCTTGTCTCTAATGAGACTTTGGACTGTGGACTTTTGAGTTAATGCTGAAATGAGTTGATACTTTGGGGGACTGTGGGGAAGACATGATTGGTTTTGAAATGTGAGGATATGAGATTTGGGAGAGGCTGGGCAGAATTATTTGGTTTGACTCTATGTCCTCACCCAAATCTCATCTTGTAGCTCCCATAATCCCCATGTGTTGTGGGATGGACCCAGTGGGAGATGATTGAATCATGAGTGCAGGTGTTTCTCATGCTGTTCTTGTGATAGTGAATGGGTCTCACAAGATCTGATGGTTTTTAAATTGGGAGTTTCTCTGTACAGTCTCTCTCTTTGCCTGCTACCATCCATGTAAGATGTGACTTGCTCCTCCTTGCCTTCCACCATGATTGTGAGGCCTTCCAAGCTATGTGGAACTATAAGTCCAATAAACCTCTTTCTTTTGTAAATTGGCCAGTCTTGGGTATGTTTTTATCAGCAGCATGAAAATGGATTAATACAATGTCATATAAGCTGTGTAGCTATCTAACTATAAAATGAATATGTCTTATAACTTAAACACTCCTTACTCCATGAGTTAGCTCACATAGTTCAATAGAGACTAAATGTAATATTCTGGCCCAGAGTATAGGCCTTATATGACAAAGATTTGGGAGGCTATCCTTGATGTCTCAAACCTCCCTTTGATTTGCTTGTGTGTCTTGATAGAATGTATCCTTCAATTATGTAGCAAATCAAAATTCTGACTATTACCTTACCTTATTCGTGTGAATCTGATTTGATAATATGATCTTTGTGATTGCTTGATCATCTGTTTATATCCTGCCTCTTAGAACATTATCAGTATCAAATGTTCTCCCAAACTCAGTCTTATCACCACAATTTTCTTGACAAATATCATGGCACCACAAGACGTCCCAAATTCCCACATCATTCCCTTCCAGATTCTCATCCCAATAGGGCTCCAGTATTACCTTATCTGCTTTTATTCCATACCCCTCCTGAGATTTCTAATGCTTCTACTGTGCCCTTAGTACTCGGAGGATATAATCAGCATAATGCTATGTTTCTCTGACATTTTTTTTTTTCTGAATGATTTTCACAGTAACTTTTTTTAACTGTAACCTGATTTTCTTCTGAGGCACTACCCACAGAAAAAAAAATTTTCACATGGAAGCTGTTTTATCTTTCACATATTCTGTCTCACTGAGCCCAAAGATAGATGTCTATCTTGCTTCTCATTTCTTTTCATCTCATTTTATCTCTATCATCCCGTAACTCTCACACTGACTACCCACTTTGGCACAATTTCCTACAAAACTTTGACAATTCATTCCTTGGTGACTTTAGCTGTCACTCATTATAATGTGATGATTTGTCACATTTAGCTGTTCCTAGCAGACATACATTGCTATGAATAGTTTTATTTATTCATCTGGAAAAATTGTAAGTATCATGAGATCCAAAGAATAACCACTTCTTTAGAATCCAAACCCTCTAACATCAAAGATACTTGCACCCTTTTCTCCAAATCTTTTCCACATTTTTAGAAAATATTTCCAATAACTTGGTCTTCCAGTTCCTTGTCCTCCTGTTCTCCAATGGCCTTGACTTCTGGTCTATCTCAGCCACTCATTCCTATCTTTATACCATAACATTTAATGCCTAATTTTTTTAGAACTCTGAAGTGTCTATTATTATTTATAAATCTTTTATATAGATATAGACACAGAAAAAAACACAAATCTATAGATACAGACATAAATAGAATTTGAGGAAACTTCTTAAGGACCTCCTCTCTCATTGGCCACCAACAAAATTAGGCATTTCTAACAGAGATTGGCAATGTTTATATAGCCTTTTGTAGATAACAAAGTGATTCTTCAGACATTCCCATACAATTGATACAAAATGATTTCTCCTCTGCTGATTTTTATTTCCATATGCAATGGCATTCTTTTTAAGAAATGTTTTTTGAAGATTCAATACTAACCCTTGATTTTTTAGCATAACTTTGGTACCTGATAATAACTTTTAAATTATCCACTTATTATTTTTTGTACCTGCCACGTATTAAATGTGTATCTGAAGGAGACAGAGACCAGTGATGTGTTTAAAATAGCAGAGACACTGAAGAAGTGATTATGTGATCTAAATAGACAGGGATTGAGAAGCAGAAGGATGATCAGGGGAAATAACGAATATTTATTGTTTATTAAAGTAGAATTTACCTTCATCAGAATGTACAGGTATTAACTGTTTATCTCAAGGAGTTTTACAATCATATACACCCATGTGGCCACTACCCAAAACAAGATATAGAACATTTTCATGATTTAAGAGAGGGTTCTCATTCTTATTTTTAGTTCATCCTTCACAGAAAATTCCCTTCCTGACTTGTATTGTCACTGCTCCTTTTGCCTTTGTTTGGACTACATAGGGATGGAGTTCATATCTTTTCACGCAAAAGATATTGAGAGAAATTCTAATCTTATAAGGGGAAATATGAATACTTATTATTTAAAAAATAAGCAGGAAGATAAATTCTCAACCAGTAAGAATTACGTTTAAAATAGAAAGAAACTGTGTGTTTACAAGTAAAGCATGTATAATAGATGACAATTTCTCTTTCTCACACACACAAACACACACACACATACTCACGTAAATACACAATATTATAAAGACAATGGAAATGAATAGAGCCTTAAACTATAGTAGAAGTTGGATGGGCTATGGCTGAAGAAAGGAAGCTCAGACAGCAATCAGAGAATTTCAGGGAAACATAATCATCAGTGATTTGTAAAGATTAGGCTGTAGAGAAAGCCTGAGAAGCTATTTTTAAAATAAGCCTTATAACATCACTAATAAGCAGTAGTGACTGGCCAAAATATCAGCATCGCACTGTAGTTTCTCACCTAAATGTTGATTTCACATTTATTCAAAAGGTTTTGTTTTTAAAGAGAAAATATTACTGCACTCCATTCTGATGTGGTTTGCTAGTATATGGATCAGGAAAAGAATGCATACATTAAGAACAGTAAAATACCCTCTATTGAATCACATTATTATATTTATCCTTGATTGTAACTATTTTATCCCCTGCAGTATACCCATTAGAAACAAAATGGGTGTCCTAAACACATACTGTCCTCTTCACTGTGGGTTCATGCCCTATATTAGTCTTAAGGTTTTTGCATAATATGATAGCACAACAACCAATCGAATGTGTACTTTTCTAGAATATGTGCAGTTTATTTCCTAATTATATCCGTTGCTATTCCCGGTCTCACCTGCAGTCCCTGGACCTTTTTGAAACAAGTGAAGGACATTATTGTTGGTTATAGCACCTGAAATAAGTGATTCCCGCAGATTGGTCTTCCTCTTTCAGTAAGAGAGATCTCTTTTAAAAAGAGATATCAAAGCAAAGCCTAATGGGACATTTTTCGTTGTCCTAACTCTGCTTGGCATATCCAGTGTTAGACATTTCCCAAGAAATTGAACTGATGCCACTCTGACTCTCCTGGAATCAGCGCTCAAAAAAGCAACCAACCAGCATGTTCTTGTAAAGCACGCTTCAGTCCGCATCACTCCTCAGTTCATAACCTTTTAGTGGATAAAAACAAGGTCCTTTTCTTATTAAATTGCTTCTTATTAATGTTGTTTTCTTATTAATTTGTATGTTATTTTTATGTATTTTGAATACTAATTCTCCTTCAATAAAAAACATTTTAAAATATATTCTCCAAGTTTGTGGCTTATAGTATTTTCAAATCATTTTAATGTAGTCAAATTGGTGAATGATCTGTTTTAGAGTTTGATATTTTGTAGGTCTAATTTTTTAGTTCTTTCTCTATTCTAATATTCAAGTATATATTCTATATTTGTTTCCTTACACTTTGGAGTTTTGTCATTCATATTTAAGTCTTTAATTCAATTGGATTTTTAAAAGTGTTATATAAAATCAGAAATGAATGCCACCTTTTATATTGTTAACTAATTGTCTCAGAACCATTTATTAAATAGCCAGTCATTTCCCCACTGATGCCCATTGTTAATACATCAGAGTCTCTTGTCATTTATCATTTCTATTAGCTTTTGACTCCACTGCCACCTTCCCAATGAGGACTTTACTTATTTTCCTATAATTATATTCTACCCTTCACACAATCACAGATAAGCTTTCTATGTACCTTTCTTGGATAATTTTTCTCTGTAGCAATTATCACTACTGATGTATTATATGTTTTAGTTATTCATCTCATTGATTTATTTTCCCTCAGCTATACCACATCTCCATAAGAATAGAGTTTTATTTGCTCTATTGTTGCTGTATCACTAAACTTTCAAACAAAATTAGAATACAATAAGTGCTAAAAACATATTAACTCATGAAATTTATAGTCTGTATGTTTTTTGCCATTCCTATACAAAATGTCTTAATTATTATTTTACAATGTGTCAATATTTTGTATCTCAATCTATTCACCTGGTCTTCTTCACTGAGAGTATCTTGGAACTGGGTTAAATTTACTTGCACAGCTATAAAAAATACCCTATTTAGGGGGATGTTAAATCAGCATACCAATTTGGGAGAAACTGAAAATTTTTTACATTAAGACTTCTTTTCCACAAATATTGTTTATCTCTTTAGTTGTGTAGGTCTTATTTAATTGCCTTTAAGAATATTTGTAATTTTGTATAGACAATTCTTGCATACATTTTGCTAGTGTGTTTCTTAAGTTCATTTTGTATTTGTTGCTCTTGTAAATGATAATTTTTATTTATTTATTTATTTTTGAGATGGAGTTTCACTCTTGTTGCCCAGGCTGGAGTGAAATGGCGCGATCTCTGCTCACAGCAACCTCTGCCTCCCCGGTTCAAGCGATTCTCTTGCCTCAGCCTCCCAAGTAGCTGGGATTACAGGCATTTGCCACCACGTCCAGCTAATTTTGTGTTTTTAGTAGAGACGGGGTTTCTCCATGTTGGTCAGGCTGGTCTCAAACTCCCAACCTCAGGTGATCCGCCTGCCTCTGCCCCCCAAAATGCTGGGGCCTAAATTTTTTTATAGAGGTTAAATTAGGTTTTTAAAATACAGACTGAAAAATGACAGTTTTATTTTCTATTTCAAACACAGATGTACTTTGTCTCTTCTTGTGTATTCTTTTGTCTTAATATGATGGTGAATACCTCTAATAAGTTGTTGAATGAAAACCATAAGTCAGTTTTATCTTTCTCCTTATTTTAACAATAGCATTTACAAATTCACCACTGAAGTTATATTTGTTGTAGGAGTTTTCCTGGGGGTATTCTTTTTCAGATTAAAATTTTTTATTTGAATTATTTACTTCATATTTTTATTAAAAAAGAATATTTTAAAACTCTATTAATGTGTTATTTAGACTGTTATTGTGACTTCCATTTTTATGTTCTGTAGACAGCATTATAATGCTAGAATAAGACTTAAGTCATAATGTTGTAGTATACTTTTGTATATTACTTGTTAATTTTTAAATAATTTTTATGTATATTTTTACATATATATTATGTATGTATAATAAAAACAGTCTTTATTAGTCTTTTCTCATTTGGCTTTGAGTTTGGTGTTAAAGATAAAAATATCCCATAAAATAAATTAGGAGGGGTTTTTGTTTATTTTTTCCTGGAATAGCTTATGTATATTTTGACATATGTATTACATTATGTTACTATATATTGAACTCACTCTAAAAACCATCTCAGTCTGAAATTTTCCCCTACAGAAGAATTACCAATTGCTGTTTCAATTTTGTTAATAATTTTAGGACTATTTAGTTTTTTTGTTTCTCCTGATTCAATTTTGGTTAATGTGGTTTCAGGAATTGTTCATTATTTCTAATTTTTAAAAGGATATATGTTTTTTCTTTTAATCATCTATTGGAACATTGTATATATTGCATTTTACTTTTAGCTTTTTATTATGTAAAAATAAGACATCCACAAACGTAGATAAAATACTGTCACAAACTCCCATGTATACACATCTATCAGTTTATGTGCATTGCATCAATAAATAAATAATTCTACAGAAATTAAAGTTAATTAACTAGAACAACTTATATGAATAGCTATGATTCTCGAAAGAGTTGTATAACAGATGCAGATTCCCAGATGTGTATGATAGAACATCATTTAAGTTTAGATGTAATAATTTATAGCTAGTATTTAAGAAAATATATCACAAAAATATTGCTATAGGCTAGTTTTAATACTATTGCTCAATTCTGCAATAATTTCACTGTTATCCCTTCCAAAACTGTTCTTGCCATGCACAATACTTTTAGAAACAATAATCTGCCTTCAATAGGCAGAGAAAAATCAGCTGAGATAAGGCTATCCATCCATTATGTCCTCACAGCCTGCAGTAACTTGTATGGCATTTTAGTTCTGAGGTCTTCCTTTTCAAATTGCTGGCAGAAGGCACCTGGTTTCTGGTTTTGGGGTTCACACAGGGCATTATCTCCCAAAAAGTTCAATCCAATGTCTTTTCAGTACTAGGAGGGATTTAAACCTTAGAGTTCAAATTCCCTCTAGAAATAAAAAGAAGGGATTTAACATTTAGAGTTTGATATGAGATGGAATGACAAGGCATGGCGTTGCGAATAATTTGGGCGGAGCTATAATTCTACTTCACTGTTTATGAATAGAAAACACTATTTTAGATGACTGACCGATTATTTAAAAAAACATACCTATTATTTTCTTCTCCTCGCAACATCATGTTAGGGTAAGAGTGGTGCTGGGTTTTTTTTTTTTTTTTTTTTTGTCTTTTTTTTCTCTCCTTTCTAAGATTTGTTCTTTGTTAAAAGAGACAGAAATGCCATGCTTCAGTATTATTCAGAGGCAATATATATTATATATTCCATAGTTTGGAATTTATCAATATTTAGTTGCATCTAATATTTCCTTGAAGCAAGTTGGAATTTTCCACTTAGCAATTTTTATGTAAGATTCAGATCATAAGTGCACATACTGGAACATGAGTTAAAGATGGGATGAGGAAGGATGAGATTGTTATTATCCTAGAAACTAGTTGATAGCGTTTGCCTGTGTCCACACCCAAATCTCATCTTGAATTATAACCCCTACAATTTCCATGTGTTGTCAGAGGGCCAGGTGGGAGGTGATTGAATTATGGGGGCAGGTCTTTCCTGCACTGTTCTCTGAATAGTGAATGAGTCTCACGAGATCTGACGACTTTAAAATGGGAGTTTCCCTACACAAGCTCTCATTTATTGCCTGCCGCCATCCACATAAGATGCGACTTGCTCCTCCTTGCCTTCTGCCATGATTGTGAGGCTTCCCCAGCCATGTGGATCCGTAAGTTCAATTAAACATCTCTCTTTTGTAAATTGCCTAGTCTTGGGTATGTCTTTATCAGCAGCATGAAAATGGAATATTACACTAATAATAGTTAAGTAAAGAATTTAGAATTTGAAAGTTAAGTAAATAATTTAGACGTTACCACATTGGGAAGTAAAATGGAAACATTAACTTCACTTTACAATTGTTTTTTTCAACTATATGGCATGTTAGATACAAGACAAAAAAAAAGAAAAAAAAAAAACGAGGAAGCAAACACTAGGACCCATCTAACACTAACTAATTCAGAATCACTGAGGGTTGGGCTCAGGTGTTGGTAATTTTAAAATTATCTCCTAAGTTACAAGGAGTGAGTGTTGAAATACTCACCAGAAAAGTATTTAAAATCACATGTTAATAAGCAACACTATTAGATGGTAATTAACATATTAAATGTGCAGGCTTTAATTATATGTGTGTGTGTATATAATATATATTTGGATTTAGACCCTCTATATTTCATAGCTAATTAAAATAATTATTATGTTCCAATATTTACTTCCTATAATGGGTCTTTAAATGTATTCAGAAATAACCAAACTATCATTTTAGTTTTTAATTGTTTAAAATTGGGGAAAAAAATCTTTAAGACTAAAGGATATGCAATTAAACTCACTAGCCAGTGTACAATTTCCACGGAAAATAAAACTAAATGTTCTGAACATCACAATATTCATCAAGGAAAAAAAAACCCTTTGCTATGGGCTTTTGTATGGTTAAATTTTTAGAATATTTATAAAAATAATCCATATAAAAAAGACATATTATTTAAAATATAGCAAGAAAGGAAGATGCTCTGGAAAATAGGATCTGTATCATTTCAGTTAATAAAACAAAATATGATGACTCAAGAGACATAAAGGAAAACAATATGAAGACTGCTTTTTAGCATCAGGTTTAGAGAATATGTTTATGTAAGAACTCCATTTCAAAAGACAACTCTTTTTCTTTAGGAAAATTTATAGACGGTCTTTTTGAATGTCAAATGTGACAGATGCCCATCCTCATAGCCAGAATGAAGGATAAAGAGATAGTTGAGTTACAATGATTAAAGTTGGGGAATTTTTAGCTTCTTGGGACAACCCGGTAGACTCATGGGGGAAAAAAAAAAGCCTCAACAACGTGGTAGATTGCCAGCAACAGTCTGAGAAGGGAAGAAGGACTCTTGCAGGATTTGATTTGCCTTTGAAGAGAGGCAAGGGAATAACTACGTAGGAGTGGGAAGAGGGTATCAGGCCAAGAAGGAGCCAGGGTTTTATAAACCCACAGTTTGGAGTCTTGATCCATTTCATTTTATTTTAAATTTTAAAAAGAGTGTGACCCCATGTGTATGAATTACACACACCTAACAAGCCCTTCTAGATAGTCCAAAAATAAACTTCATGAATACCAATAAATCCAGGATTCTCAAATTAGGGCACTTAAGAATAGACTCCAGTGTGGTGTGAGAAGAGATGGAGTTAGAAGAAGGATAAATAGTCTTAAAATAGGGTACACAGACTATGGGTTACACTAAAACTTTTCAAAGAACAACATAGCCATAAATATTAAGATAATTAATCAGTGGATTCTAATTTTCATTTTTACTCCTTCCTAAAAGATACAGCTACAGTCCAGGTCTCTTGTTCATTTTCCATTTCCCTTCCTCTTTTCAAAATTACTCTTCTCTCACTTTACAAAAGAAAGGCACATTTGTCCAGCCTGCCAGAACGTTTTAGCACTCTTCAAGTTTTCAGTGTTGCTCAGCAGTGGAGTGCACAAAATTCTCGGGAACAAAGGGACAATTCTAATTATTAGTGTTGAGGGGCCTCCTTTAATCAAGACAACAAAAACCTTTGGTGTGTTTTGTATCTTTCTATGCTTTTTACATATTTTTGTTCAGGACAATGGATGGTATTAGAGATAGGATATTTTGGCCTGTGTAAGTGCGATACCATGGAGTTTGTCCCCGCAAACTTCATGTTAAACTTTGATCCTCAGTGTTGAAGGTGGGACCTAATGGGAGGTGTTTTGGCTCATGGGGACAGCCATTCCCTCATGAACGGCTTGGTGCCATCCTTGCAGTAATGAGTTCTCTTTTTATTAGTTCCCAAGAAAGTTGATTTTTAAAAAGAATCTGCCACCTCCCCCCGCTTCTTACATCCTCTCTCATGTGAACTCTGCACATCCCAGCTCTCCCTTTCCTGCTACCACAAGTGGAAGCAGCCTGCAGCCTTCATCAGAAGCAGATGCTGGTGCTGTGCTTCTTGTACAGCCCGCAAAGCTGTAGGCCTAGTAAATCCCTTCTCTTTATAAATTACTCAACCTCAGTTATTCTTTATAGAAACGCTAAATAGACTAAGACAGTTGGATAATCTGAATTCATGAATATTGTAGAGCATGGTGGTAGAATTAAGGAAAAATTCCCTTTAATGTCTTTCCCTCTACTCTTCAATAACTATTGTCAAATAGTACATTATTCCTGAAGAATAGTTATTTGAGAATTTTGGCAAAAGTTTTTTTTTAATGCTATGAATCCATCTCCTTCTAAAAATATTGCTTACAAAATTTCTGAAATCTATGAAAAAGCTATTAATTTTTAATTATAAAACATTAATATTAGTAAAAGCATAAGTAAAGCTAGAAATCTCATTTAGCCACCAACATTGTCTTGGGAGCCTAATTTAAATTAGCTTTTCCCCGTGTGAAAGCTAGGACTTAGTGTAGGAAAAATTATAATATCTGTTGCACTACTGATAGTTTAAAAATATTAGATGCAAAGTCTATCATGGAAATTAAATTGGTATCCTGTGAATACAGAACTATACAGATATCAGAAAACAGGAGAGAACATTGTTCAATACATTTTGTCAAAACTTGCTGTAAATAAAGAGTACAATTTGAGTGATGAGGTCCAGGGATGTTTCCAATCTCTATCTATTAAAATTGGATATTCATATGTATTTTAAAGAAAATCTTCATTAATGACTATGTGTGATGTGCAATTCTTGTCAAATAATATTATCCTAGTAAACATATGTCCAGAACACTATCACTGTTGTTTGAGTAGATTCTGGCTGGATGGGCAGTGATCAGGCACAAGAATGGTTTACTGTTCATCCTTCCACTTTAAAAATTACTTTATTTGAGGAATGCTATTTTTAAAATAATCTCTTTAAATTATGTGTCAACTGTATACATTGGTCAGTATTGAAAAAACAGAAATTCAAATATCTTAAAATAGTAGATTATAGCAATGTAAGAATCTGAGTAGATATGAAGAAATGTATGTGCTGATGTTTTAAATTAGGCATTCATAAGGAGCTAGTAAAGTAAAACAAATAGTCAATCTGGAAATTGTGGAATGTAGTTGGAAGCTTTAGTAAGACATGAGTTTTACATTTATGAAGAGTAAAGTAAATATAGGCTGGGTGTGGTGGCTCATGCCTTTAATCCCAGCACTTTGGGAGGCCGAGGTGGGTGGATCACTTGAGGTCAGGGGTTTGAGACCAGCCTCGCCAACATGGTGAAATGCTTTCTCTACTGATAACACAAAAATATGCTGGGCATGGTGGTGCACACCTGTAATCCCAGCTACTGAGGACGCTGAGGCAGGAGAATCACTTGAACCTCAGAGGTGGAGGTTGCAGTGAACTGAGATCACACCACTGCACTCCAGCCCAGGACAGAACAAGACTCTCTTACAAAAAAAAAAAAAAGTAAGTAAGTATAGAAAATACATACAAATTTATTGACTTATTTTTCTGGGCTGAACATTCCCAATCAAAAGGCAAAACAAAGTAAATATGTGTAATGTCCATGTCAAAATTAGAGCCTTAAAAATACATTGAAAGTTGAATGAGGAAATTTGATCACAGCAACAATGAACAAGTGTCTTCAGCCATTGATATTTGATAAGATTATAGGTCTATAATCTCATTATTAATTCCAGAGTCCAAAAACTTCTGAAAACCAAAACAGTTTTATAACTTATTTGGAAACAAGACCTGATATAAACAGATGTGTGGCTATTTACAGTTTTTATCTTACTTTATCAAACTTAGTATGATATATTGTTATATGTTTCCTTACAGAGATAGTTATTAGTTTGAGTACAGGACACTTCCCTAGACCCTGCTGAGAATTTATATAATTTATGGTGTATGTACTCTATTAACATTGTAATGTCTGAAAATTATGAATATCAAAACATATGTGTCAGCAAAGAATTTATAAAAGAAACTGTTGACCTGCTCAGAATATTGATGTAAAATAAACTACAGGAATCAGTAGTCATTTTTCTACACTGAAAAGACCTTTGACTCAGGTTTCCCTGAGTTGGTAAAAGAACCCAACTGGCAGATGAAGGCACACTTCAGCCATCATAGGGAGTAGTTCATCTGAACTCACCAAAAGAGTGTACCTAAATAAGCATTTAACAACAGAAATCTGGAAAATATTGCTTTTCCATTCTCGATGGCACTTTGGAGCTCCAAAATACTGGAAAATACTATTGCTGTATGAAACCAGAAATATATGTAAATTCAGCCCTCAAAATATTGTGACAACAAAGTGAAGAAAATACATTACCTGAAACATGAATATGATATATTCATTCATTCAATTAGCAACTATTACAAAATGCTTAAAGTGTGTCTGGCACTGCTTCAGGTGCTGAAAATGCAGTGGTGACATGGACATTTGCCTTAATTTTTTTACTATGCAGCATGTGCTGAAGAGCTTCCTTATATTTAGGAGATGGATTTCCTAGGTCAGAGCTGCTCTTCTCAAATTAGAAGGCTGCAACTTGCTCTTCTAGATGCTCTTCATCTAGGGCTCATGTATGTCACTTACAATTTGCTAAACAGATGAACTCACCCAAGACTTTTGTCCAGAAGGAACAACTAGAGGAAGAAAACACTGAAAGGGACATTTTTCTAAATGTTTTAGCTGTGGAGTCATTGCCAGTAGCTGAGAAGTTGGAGTTCCCGAAGCAGCAAGTGATCAGTATATAAACTGTGGTTATCTGACTCCCCTGGCAACAGAGGTGGGATCTTTATTAGAGCATCCCTACTGTGAGGTTCCTGGTGGCTTAGCCTCCAAGTCTAATGATCTTGCCCTTTGGAGAGTCCACAAGCAAAGTTTCAGCTTTTAATAAATTTATTACTTTCTGTGATAGCTGTTTCTGCAGTTAACAACTCTGAATCATATAAAAAGTGAAAAAAAGTTTCTGACCTCATTGGCTGGCATTCTAGGAGGGCAAACTGATGAATTCTTAAACTGATCAGTACCAGACATTTTTTCAAAAAGAGGATGGATAGTGAATGAGGGGATACCATTTTAAAAGGCAAGGGCAGACCTCCCAGAGAAGATAGCATTTAAAACTAAGTGAGATGTGACAGAGAAGAGGGAGTTAGCCATGGAGATAGGGAGTTAGCTATCTAGCAGAGAACACGGTAAATACAAAGTTGCTGAGGTGGGACTTTGCTTAGAATATTTGAAGAACAGCAAGAAAGTTAATGTGGCTGGACTAAGTCCAGATAAATTTAGATAAAATTAGGTCTGAGGGATAGGTAGGGGTCAGAATTATGTAGATCATTGTAGACCATAGCATAGATGGGTGATTGGTTGATTGTTAGATAGATAGGTAGGTAGGTAGGTAGGTAGGTAGATAGATAGATAGATAGATAGATAGATAGATAGATAGATAGATAGATAGATAGACAGATAGGTATGGTGAGTATTCAGCCTGTTTTACAAAATCCTTAGAATCAACCTAATAATATAATGCTCATTAATCAAAGTGACAAGTTAGAACATTTAGTTTTGTGGCTTTTTATTAACATAATTTAAAAATAGTTTTATATTAAAATAAAGAGAAACATAGTAGAATGCTGATTTTGCAGGAATTTGAAAGTTATTACGGGAGTCCCTAAGGATAGTTTAAATTTGTGGACAATTTAGATTAAGTTTCCCAACCTCTTATTTGTACGGTATCTTTTGCAATTAGGTAAACTAAGTTAAAAAGTTTAAGAACTATATTGTTAAGCAACATACATTCAGAAAAATGAGTCAGTTTTTTTTAGATAAACATTTCCTCTTTTTTAGTTTTATACATTTAGTGAATAGAAGTGCAGATTTATTACATGTGTACATTGTGTAGCAGTGAAGTCTGGGCTTTTCGTGTACTCATCACCTGAATAGTGAACATTGTCCCCAACAGGTGATTTTTCAACCTTCCCCCACATCCTCCCTTCCCACCTTTTGTAGTCTCCAATGTCTCTTATTCCACTCTGTGTGTCCATGTGTACCCATTGTTAACTCCCATTTATAAGTAACAGCATGAAGTATTTGACTTTCTATTTCTGAGTTATTTTACTTAAGAAACTGGCCTCCAGTTCCATCCATCTTACTGCACAAGACATGATTTCATTCTTTTCTTTGGCTGACTAGAATAAAAATTTAAATTAATTTATAAAGATGCACTTGCCTATTTAAAATAAGTGTGGTCTAGTGAAAGAGTACAGACCTTCAAGTCACTCAGTCCTGGATTCAAATTTTGTTCTGCCCCTTATTGCTCATGTGATCATGGTGAAAGTTACTTAAATATTCCTCACTCTAGTTTCCTATTTGTAAAATTAGAAAAAATAAAACTTACCACACAAAATTGTTATATATATCAAATTAAATAAGGCAACTTTTTTTTTTTTTTTTTTTTTTTTTGAGATGGAGTCTCTTTCTGTATCCGAGGCTGGAGTGCAATGGCACGATCTTGGCTCACTGCAACCTCTGCCTCCCAAGTTCAAGCAATTCTCCTGCCTCAGCCTCCCAAGTAGCTAGGATTACAGGCACCCGCCATCATGCCCGGCTAATTTTTGTATTTTTGTAGAGATGGAGTTTCACCATGTTGGCCAGGCTGGTCTCGAACTCCTGACCTCAGGTGATCCACCGGATAATGCAGCATTTCTAAGGCATTAACTAAGAAGCTTTCCATAAGTCATGCAACAAATATGTTAATTTTCTTTCTTTATTACATTTAATTTTTTATCTTTCAATATCCAGTTTGTTTCACAGCATAGCTAAAGAGCCAGAAGGGAAAGGAGAAAAAGATGCTTGGAATAACATTTATGCTAACTAACTACAATGACAAAAATAAAAGACTGGTTTACCAAGAAACCTCTCTGAGAGTCTCTATATCATATCTTGAAAGCTTCATGTCTCTTGATAAATTCACAGGTTTTGAGTTTGTTGAATTTAGCATCTCACCTTCTTTAGTGCTTCCTATCTCTCCAAAGCACCTGGAGATATAAAAGCCAACAAGAATAAAACAACCTGCCTCCTTTACCTGACAGTAGGATGGAAATAAACTCAAGATAATTGGCTTTTAAGATAGCTAGTAGGTACGTTTATGTAAACATCATAGAGTTTTAGAAAGTACCAGTGACTGGAAAAGCTCAGAAGCTAACATCAAGGTCACACCACTCCAGAACAAACTAGGAAATACATATTTGGAGATGTGTTGGCCATCTAGAACTACAGCCAGCTAGAAACTGATAAATAAAGGTACCAAAAATAGGGATCAGAAGGGTTACACAATGATGTGTGTAGAAAGGTCACAATCAGAAATGTAAGAAATTAAAATTTAATGCCAAAAGACAAATTTGTTGAATATTTCAGTGCAGTAGGAAATATGTGAGAGAGGACAAATGAAAAGAATCTTCAGTGAAATAGTGTGATTAGTAGATTTTTTTCACAGTTAATAGGCAGCAAATGGAGAACATTACTAGTGCAAGGAGGACTTAGTGAAGGTTATGTACTACTTTAATAGACAAAAAAAAGCTCAGAATACGAATACAATTCCTCAGCAAAAGAACAGTAGGGAAGTATTGGTGTTGAACCTAGGGGCCTGTGTATATGAGTATCCACCAGGAATGGCTGATTTGTGTTTCATTTTGTTAACAAAGCATAAATCAGTGAGCTTATTTTGCAATGCAGGATTTTCAGTGTACTGGAATCATTACATGTACTGGTTCAAATTCTGCCTCCTCTGCTTAACTACCAGTATGGCCTTGGGCCACAGATTCAGTTTCTTCAACTTCCTTTGTAGAATGGAAATAATAATCCCTATCATATAGCATATAAGAGGCAACTGATATATTATTTACTTCAGTAATTATGTTATTTTAGTACTGATAAAAGTCCATATATGAACATCTTTTTTTCTCACAAACCTACATATCAACCACATTTAGATATCCCTGTATATTATTAGCTCTTTTATATCTAACTAAAACATGAACAGCAAGAACATCAAACTAGAAGGCCTAAGGAAAGGATATGGTCTTTACTCAAGACATTTATTGCTAGTGCTTCTGCATGAAATGATTAAGACCTTGCTTTACATATAGGTCTAAATGTATTATCAGTTCAAATAAATCCCACTTAAATTTAAAGTGTTATTTATTTTCTTTTGTATAAGAAATATATAAGTTATTTGATCCTCCAATTGCCTACCAGTGCCAGACATTTCAGTAGCTATTCTGGGCATTAAAAATCCTCCTAGGTTTAACTGCTCTCAGTTAAAGGAATTATTTCAAAGGTGTTGAGTTCAGAAAAGAGGCTCCCTCTGAAGTATTCAAAGGATAGTGGTGCTAAAATATGCAGTGTTTATAAGGTTTCAGGCCAGCGAATTTTTCATCGGCCTTCTGAGAACACAGTAGGATTTTATCATTTCATATCTCTATTTTGAGATCTCTCAGCAATCAGTATTGTGGGTCCTATTTTTGATCAATCAACCTCCCTATTGGTTTGTGCCAGGAATTGAGGATAGTTGCTAGGCTGACAAATGTTCTTGGGGTTTAAATTTGGTGAATATTTACTCTCTAACAAAAAGAACACAGATACTACATTCAGTTCCCACTTTTTGCTCTTGATCAGGAAATAATTATAGCTTCTGAATTTATACAGTGATTTAAACATTTTCCCACCCAGGGTGCTGGCATTCTGGGAAAAAAGAACATATAATGTTTGATTTCAGGCTATCCTGTGAGTCTGGATTTTAAAAGTAGAGTCACCCTCTGCACCAGTTTATTGAGTATACAGTAACTAACAACAGCAGCTCTGTGTGAAAACTGAAGGACAAGCATGCAGTTGGTCAGCTTGATACCACCACCCATGGTCGTTTAAATAAATGAGAGGAACAAAATTAGTTTTGCCACGACTTAAGCAACAGTGGATACTGTCTAATGCTCTATGTGAAAATAGAGTCAGTAATCTGCTATTTGAAATTTTACTGACATTTAGACATTTATTGAAGACACTTTTACTTTATCATCAACAGAAAAATTTGTGTAGAGCTGCAAATGGCCTGACTAGACAAAGTCTTTTCTCCTAAAGGGTTAGTGCCAAAAAGTGAATAAATAACTGTCATTTCAAGGATTGGTGCCATATTAGAGTTCTCTCGCTGGGGAGGAAATTGAGAACAGTCTCAGGTGAAAAGAGAGGAACAACCATGGCAATATTATATGGCTTTGTTGACCCACCTAGCACAAAGCAATCGTTTTAAATGTGTTTTCTAAACAAATTCAACTAATCATTTTGATTCATACATTTTGTAGGATGGATAGATTTCAAAACAAATTGCCACTTGGATAGCTTAGCTCACAGGAAGAGTATGCTCTGGACCCTGAGGAATGAGTGAGGAGCCAATTGTTAAGATTATTCCTTTGCCTACATTTTTCAGGATGTGTGTCACTATCCACTCTGCATTTAGATAGCTCTCAAACTGGGCAATAGTCACAGTGTATACTGCATGGGTTTTAAATTAGGATAAAATGTTAGAAGCTTCCTCAGCTTCATGGCCAGGAGAAAATAAATTTGCCCATGCCAGACGGAGATGGCCACAGTTTGATTAAGGGACTTTAAAAAGTTAAGAGAAGTATCCGAAATTTGCAAAGCACCCACTCAAGGGAATTACACGGCAGTGCTCATGAAAATAATATGAAACACCTTGCAAAGCTTTTCACTAAGCTTTGACCTTATCACTTGCTCTTTAACTTACTTCTGGAAACTAATGCTGTGGAAAAAATAGGAGAAGGTACTTGAACAAACAGCTTAAATTATATTGTCCAAAAGTTCCTTACACAGTCCAAACACCTTCAAAACCTAGAGTTTCTTGACTTTAGCATTGAGCAATAATCTTGCCTGATAAACGGATACATACTGATATTACCTAATAGCTGAAAATGTTTTTACTCAGTCACCAAATAATCATTAGTGCAGAATAGATGTGAGGCCTATTTTCGGTGTCAGCCAGAAGCACTGTTTAGTCCTCCACACTTCCAAAAATTCCTCTGTGCTATCTTCCCGCTTGAGCTTGTGTTTTATTTAAATGTTTGTAATACATGCTGACACACAAAAAAATGTTGTTTACTTCAACTTACTCTAATTGTGGCTGTCCACCAAGAACAAATCAAATTTCTCAGTTTCTGTGAAATAAGCCTCTTGCTCTTTCTCATCTTATTTTTAACTTTTGACAATAAAAATGCATGCATATGAACTTGATCAAAGCAATAACTAGGAAAAATGAACTAGCAACCCTGGATCTAAACCTGACTCCTACTCACATTTCTAGCCCTCAATATCTTTTATATAAAATAAAATGATCTATATTAGAATGGTATCTAAAGTCCTTTTCAGCTATGAAATTTCACAAGTCTTTCATTAGACTTTCATCATCTGTGTATACACAGAAAACAATACTATCTTGCCTTTTGCAAGTTCTGTAGTTTTTTTATTTTAATAATCCTCCAATTCATCTTTCTTAAAAACCAGCCTCCTTGAAATTAAACTGACATGGATTAATATCTCACTTATACTCTAATGACAGAAAAAACTTTAAAATTTTTGGAAAGAAATCATTAAGAAAAATGTACATGTAAGAGAACATATATATTCTATATCAGTAAATATATAGGTGTGATACAGATCTGTGTCTATAATTATATAGACAACTATATCAGGATATATACCTTATCAGAAAACAGACTGAAAATACATCAATATAATAAAACTTAAAATGTACTAACTAGATAAAGCCAAGAACTGATGACTACTGAGAAATAAATAAAATGGTATTATGAATGAATTTGCATTGTTCTAACTACATCACATATTTCCAATGACAGCTTCACATTGATTTAATATTGGCCAGGCCAAGACTGGAAGAAGAATGTGTTGTCCTGGACCCTAGAAAACCGCATCTGATTGTTATTGTGAATTGTATTTCATATGGCTGTAATTATTCTAAATTGTGTTCACTAATTTCTTGTCACAAAAAAATGCTTAAAATACAGTAAGAAATGGGCTTAAGCAGATTTTAAATGGATTAGTAAAAGCACTAGAGTATTACTTCTATTTTTAAAGAAATACCATGTATTTTGGAATCGTGAAGAACTGTGTCAGCACATTTTTAAACCACTAGGCTTTTGTTGTTGTTGTTGATTTTCTTTCCAATTCCAGCTTTTTATTATTTTTTTAAATTTTATTTTAAGTTCAGGGTTGCAAGTGTGGGTTTGTTACATAGGTAAATTTGTGTCATAGGGCTTTGTTGTACAAATTATTTAATCACCCAGGTATTAAGCCTAGTATCCATTAGTTATGTTTCCTGATCTCTCCCTCCTCCCACCCTCCACCCTCCGAAAGGCCACAGTATGTGTTGTTCCCCTCTACGTGTCCATGTGTTCTCATGATTTAGTTCTCACTTGTAAGTGAGAATATGCAGTATTTTGTTTTCTGTTCTTGTGTTAGTTTGCACTTGTAAGTGAGAACATGCAGTATTTGGTTCTCTGTTCCTGTGTTAGTTTGCTAAGGGTAATGGCCTGCAAAGGATGTGATCCCACTCTTTTTTATGGCTGCATATTATTCCATGATGTGTATGGACCACATTTTCTTTATCCAGTCTTTATTTTCTTTATCCAGTCTATCATTTAGTTTGATTCCATGTCTTTGCTATCGTGAATAGTGATGCAGTAAACATACATGTGCATGTGACTTTATGATAGTATGATTTATATTCCTTTGGGCATATACCCAGTAATAGGATTGCTAGGTCAAATGGTATTTCTATCTTTAGGTCTTTGAGGAATCACCACACTGTCTTCCACAATGACTGAACTAATTTACACTCCCACCAACAGTGAATAAGTGGTCTTTTTTTCTCCACAACCTTGCCAGCATCTGTTATTTTTTGACTTTTATATAATAGTCTTTCTGACTGGTGTTAGATCGTACCTCACTGGGGTTTGGATTTGTATTTCTCTACAGATCAGTGATGTTGAGTTTTTTTCATACGTTTTTGTTTAAAAATAAAATTAGAAATCGAAGACAAAAATAAATGTGGTGAACGGTGTAAGTCAGTTTATTCTGTAATTATAGGGGGATGTTTCAGTATGCTGTAATTCCTATCCTATAGAACAGCAGTCCATGGTCCCCAAACTTTTTGGCTCATAAGGAGCACACAACCTAGATCCCAGGCATGCACAGTTCATAATAGGGTTCGTGCTTCTATGAGAATCTAATGCCACAGCTGATCTGACAGGAAGAAGAGCTCAGGCAGTAATGCTCCCTTGCCCACCCCTCATCTCTTGCTGTGTGACCCGGTTTCTAACAAGCCACGGACCATTTTCAGTCTTGCAGCCTAAGGGTTGGAGACCCTTGCTATAGAAGGCAATTAGTATGGGGTTAATACCAGATGAACAAGAAAGATAACATCAGGCAAATAAAACACACAGTAAAACAATGTATATAACAGCACAATGGTTTTATTGACGGCAGAAGAAAAAAAATTTCCTTTGACTTGTAAAAAGAATTTGTTTTATTTAACTCAGTATTTTTCCCATTCTTTGTGTGAGTTGAATCTTCTTTTTTCACTCTAAAATATGTTTTTTCTTTCTACAAGTAATACTATCCACCATAGCTGCTACTTATTCTGAAGAGAAAGTAGAGAGGTCTATCAACAGGTTTTGACCAGAATGTTTCAGTCAATGGCTCCTTTCTTCACATAAACTCTATTTTAACTAGAAAGGAAGAAAATGAAGTTGAACCCTCAAATTAACTTTTTCATACTGTGTCAAGATACATTTCTGCTGAAACTTATCTGCAAACGTGAAGTGTTTGCATAAATATAAATAAATCTCTGATAGAATAAATTTTGGACACTGCTGTCAAAAGCAAGCAAGAAGGAAGGGAGGAAGGGAGGGAGGGACGGAGGGAAGGGAGGGTGGGGGAAAGGGGAGAGAGGGAGGGAGAGGGAAGGGGAGAGAGGGAAGGGGGAGGGGAGGGACGGAGGGAAGGAAAGAAGGAAAAGTTTCTGAGGCAAAAACTTATAACCTGAAGGTTTAATGGGGTAGATGAGAAAACAGTCCCTGGAAGTAAACATCAATGATAAAAGAAAGAGAGACTATAATGGAAGGAGAGAAAATACCCATTGGTTTGCTACCATTGAGACCACAGCTTCAAGAGGCAGTACAGTTGATAGCTGTAAGTTGTGAGTTGTTTCCAGAGAAACTGTGAAAGTCCCTTGCATTGATCTATTGGATGCTGAAGTAAGTAGGGAAGGAAGGCTAGTGAATTACTGGTTCTTTTTTGTCCATTTTTCCTACTGGTAAAAGGCAAGCTCATAGGTTAACTGTCCTGTAGCTGCAGGTTGTGTTTCCTGGGTTCCCTAGGGAGCTGTGGAAGAAATGAGGGTTCCAGTGGTCCAGTGAAGTCAGTATGTGCTTCTGTGGACTCCTTCAAGTATGTGTGTAAATGTGTGTGTATGCTGGTTGGGGGATATTTCGTCTGTTTTGATGGTGGTGGTGATGACAGCAGTGGCAATAACCTAAGCTTTATGGTTGAAGTAATTTCATCAGTCATTCCTAATGCCATTCGGGCCAGGAAGGAAAGCAATCTGCCAAGTCCTGAGGGTCAGGGGAAGTCAGGTAGAATCAGAGGGCAGAAACTCATTTTCGCTCTCACTCTTTAGTGATCTTCAGATCTCACATAAGAACACTTTGCATTCAATTATTGCCTAGGAGGGGAGGTGCAAATCTAATTCTTCAAGGTGATAATTAGTTGCAATCTCCTAAAAAAAACTAAAGAGGACTAGAAACCAAGCCATGTTCAAACTATTGCAGGTGGTACAGAATAGATGTTTCTCATCATTCTTCTTCACTCAAACTCCCTAGATTCCCCTCACTCCCTCTCAGCCCTTCAGCAGGTCAGGAGATGACGTATCTTTCTTTCTTTTTTTTTTATTATACTTTAAGTTCTAGGGTACATGTGCACAACGTGCAGGTTTGTTACATATGTATACATGTGCCATGTTGGTGTGCTGCACCCATTAACTCATCATTTATATTAGGTATATCTCCTAATGCTATCCCTCCCCCTGCCCCCCACTCCCTGACAGGCCCTGGTGTGTGATGTTCCCCTTCCTGTGTCCGAGTGTTCTCATTGTTCAATTCCCACCTATGAGTGAGAACATGCAGTGTTTGGTTTTCTGTCCTTGCGATAGTTTGCTGAGAATGATGGTTTCCAGCTTCATCCATGTCCGTACAAAGGACATGAACTCATCATTTTTTATGGCTGCACAGTATTCCATGGTGTATACGTGCCACATTTTCTTAATCCAGTCTATCATTGGTGGACATTTGGGTTGGTTCCAAGTCTTTGCTATTGTGAATAGTGCCACAATAAACATATGTGTGCATATGTCTTTATAGCAGCATGATTTATAATTCCTTGGGTATATACCCAGTAATGGGATGGCTGGGTCAAATGGTATTTCTAGTTCTAGATCCCTGAGGAATGGCCACACTGTCTTCCACAATGGTTGAACTAGTTTACAGTCCCACCAACAGTGTAAAAGTGATCCTATTTCTCCACATCCTCTCCAGCACCTGTTGTTGCCTGACTTTTTAATGATTGCCATTCTAACTGGTGTGAGATGGTATCTCATTGTGGTTTTGATTTGCATTTCTCTGATGGCCAGTGATGGTGAGCATTTTTTCATGTGTCTTTTGGCTGCATAAATGTCTTCTTTTGAGAAGTGTCTGTTCATATCCTTTGCCCACTTCTTGATGGGGTTGTTTGTTTTTTTCTTGTAAATTTGTTTGAGTTCATTGTAGATTCTGAATATTAGCTCTTTGTCAGATGAGTAGATTGCAAAAATTTTCTCCCATTTTGTAGGTTGCCTGTTCACTCTGATGGTAGTTTCTTTTGCTGTGCAGAAGCTCTTTCATTTAATTAGATCCCATTTGTCAATTTTGGCTTTTGTTGCCATTGCTTTTGGTGTTTTAGACATGAAGTCCTTGCCCATGCCTATGTCTTCAATGGTATTGCCTAGGTTTTCTTCTAGGGTTTGTATGGTATTAGGTCTAACGTTTAAGTCTTTAATCCATCTTGAATTAATTTTTGTATAAGGTGTAAGGAAGGGATCCAGTTTCAGCTTTCTACACATGGCTAGCCAGTTTTCCCAGCACCATTTGTTAGGTAGGGAATCCTTTCCCCATTTCTTGTTTCTGTCAGGTTTGTCAAAGATCAGATAGTTGTAGATGTGTGGTATTATTTCTGAGGGCTCTGTTCTGTTCCATTGTTCTATATCTCTGTTTTGGTACCAGTACCATGCTGTTTTGGTTACTGTAGCCTTGTAGTATAGTTTGAAGTCAGGTAGCATGATGCCTCCAGCTTTGTTCTTTTGGCTTAGGATTGACTTGGCCATGTGGGCTCTTTGTTGGTTCCATATGAACTTTAAAGTAGTTTTTTCCAATTCTCTGAAGAAAGTCATTGGTAACTTGATGGGGATGGCATTGAATCTATAAATCACCTTGATAAGTATGGCCATTTTCATGATATTGATTCTTCCTATCCATGAGCATGGGATGTTCTTCCATTTGTTTGTATCCTCTTTTATTTCATTGAGCAGTGGTTTGTAGTTCTCCTTGAAGAGCTCCTTCACATCCCTTGTAAGTTGGATTCCTAGGTATTTTTATTCTCTTTGAAGCAATTGTGAATAGGAGTTCACTCATGATTTGGCTCTCTGTTTGTCTGTTATTGGTGTATAAGAATGCTTGTGATTTTTGCACTTTGATTTTGTATCCTGAGACTTTGCTGAAGTTGCTTATCAGCTTAAGGAGATTTTGGGCTGAGACAATGGGGTTTTCTAGATATACAATCATGTCATCTGCAAACAGGGACAATTTGACTTCCTCTTTTCCTAATGAATACCTTTATTTCTTTCTCCTGCTTGATTTCCCTGGCCAGAACTTCCAACATTATGTTGAATAGGAGTGGTGAGAGAGGGCATCCCTGTCTTGTGCCAGTTTTCAGAGGGAATGCTTCCAGTTTTTGCCCATTCAGTATGATATTGGCTGTGGGTTTGTCATAGATAGCTCTTATTATTTTGAGATACATCCCATCAATCCCTAATTTATTGAGAGTTTTTAGCATGAAGGGCTGTTGAATTTTGTGAAAGGCCTTTTCTGCATCTTTTGAGATAATCATGTGGTTTTTGTCTTTGGTTCTCTGTATATGCTGGATTACATTTATTGATTTGCATATGTTGAACCAGCCCTGCATCCCAGGGATGAAGCCCACTTGATCATGTGGATAAGCTTTTTTATGTGTTGCTGGATTCAGTTTGCCAGTATTTTATTGAGGATTTTTGCATTGATGTTCATCAGGGATATTGGTCTAAAATTCTCTTTTTTTGTTGTGTCTCTGCCCAGCTTTGGTATCAGGATGATGCTGGCCTCATAAAACAAGTTAGGGAGGATTCCTTCTTTTTCTATTGATTGGAATAGTTTCAGAAGGAATGGTACCAGCTCCTCCTTGTACCTCTGGTAGAATTCAGCTGTGAATCCGTCTGGTCCTGGACTTTTTTTGGTTGGTAAGCTATCAATTATTTCCTGAATTTCAGAGCCTGTTTTTGGTCTATTCAGAGATTCAACTTCTTTTTTCTTAATGTATGTGAGGCCTTCCTTGCCTTGCCTTTGTTGGGCTGTGGCTGCTGAAATATTTCACTCACAATTATCAATGGTCATAGAAGAACCAAAAGACACATCAGTGAATACCCTAGGATAAGAACATACTCTACTATCCCTCCATTGTGTAATAACAAACTTATCCAGCCTTACATTCCTGCTTCATAACCTTCAGTTAGATCCATTTCCTCACATGTTTCCCTGGTTACTGCTGCCATATACTAATCAGGCCTTTCATTTCTTTGCTGTTTAAGTTTTTTCTTCCCAAAGCAAAGTCTATTCTCTTTTTGGATTGTGAGGAGATTTGATCATTGGCCCCTCATTTGGTCCTGGGGCCAATGAGGGATATTGGGGACTGATTATTTTGAGAACAAACATTATCTTTTTACACTCCTACTTAGGTCAATTCAGTAGACAGTCCCTAGAAGACGGCAAGCTGTTCTCCTATGACAAGTTGTTTTAGGGCTGTCTCTACTGACCAAGAAGATTAAAGAAAATTTAGTAAGTTGATATTCCCAGGTTCATTTATCTAAACACAACTACCCCAGGTTTTAGGGTCTCACTCTTTCTCTATCAAGGCCCTAGTTTGATGTAGGAAACTTACTAAGAGGACACCTTTCATCTCCTCTACAATTTTCCCATTCTATGTTCAGATCTGAGACTTGATCTTCAGCACAATCTACCAGAGGAACAATATATAAACAAACAACTCCTTGAAAGCTCCCATAAAGACTCTTTGGTTTTCATAGAAAACAGCTGTTGTTAGACTGTCATTTTTATCTTTCTCAAAGTTTCCAACATTACTAAAAGCTCAGTTATTATTGTCCCCATAATGATCAATGCAGCAGCTGCTTGTATTCCAGCACTTCACTTACCTGTACTCCATTCCAATTAACCCCAGCTCAAGGTGTGAATAATTATGATGTCTCTGAACACCAAAAATTATTATCCTCCCAAACTTACCATGAGCTTTGTGATTGCTTTTGCCTTCAAACAGGCAGGGAATCCAATTCCAAAATACCCTCCTGAAGGATGTGTGCTCTCTAGAACTAGTCTAGGATTTCCTCAAACACAGAGCCTGAGGAAAAGAATAAGAGCAAAGAGGGAAGTGAAACAAAGAGGAAGAGTAAATACAAAAGGTGTCTAATGGAGTTGACAGCATCACCAGAAAAACAGCTGGTTGGTTCAGATGTGAACAGCTGATATGTTCACAGGGAACATATCCAGAGACACAGCATAAAACCCCCATGTAGTAGTCTGCTTAGGCTGCCAAAAGAAAATACCACTGACTAGATGGCTTCAACAACAGAAGTTTATTTTGTCACAGCTCTGAAGGCTGGAAGTCCAAGATCAAGATGTCAGCAGGTTTGATTTCTCCCGAGGCTCTCTCCTTGGCTTGCAGATGGCCACCTTCTCGCTGTGTTCCCACATGGCCTTTCCTCTGAGTGTGTGCATCCCTAGTGTCTTTTTCTTTCTATGAGGACACCAATCATATGGGACTAAAGCCCCACCTTTGTGACCTCATTTAGCCTTCATTGCCTCCTTAAAGTCCCTGTCTCCAAATACAGTCATATTGGAGGTTAGAGCTTCATAATATGAATTTGTGGGGGAGGGATTCAATTCAGTCTAGAACCTCCACTTCTCAAAACAGTCTGTTTTGTATATGTGAGGGAGTAGTGGCGAGGTTGAGAGGACACATCAAGAGAAAGTTCAAGCAATTCAACTATTGCATATTCCTTATTTCCTGTGTCTCATTGAGCAATGTCGGCCACATAAGCATTAACTCCCCACACTTTGAGGCCTATCTGGGCAGACTTTGAAGAGGACAGAAACTTTATGGGTGTATTCATCAAGTCCTCATTTGTAACAATAATTGTTTTCAATTAATGCTGTTTATCAGGCTCTATGGTCTCTAGCAGTGCTAAGGCTGTAATTAGGAAGAAAGCCAAGAAGGCCTGGAGGAGGAAACTGGTAGAAGGGAACTGGAAGGGTGAAAATATATAGTATTGGAGAGCTAATAGTATATTTTTTCTGGATTGATAAGTTTTATCATTACATCAGATAATATGTTTGACTTTTAATGATTTGAGATATTAGACATGTCATTCTAAATGAAGCCAAACTAGCAATTTGTAATGGAGAACTCATATGACATAGTCTATGCTGATGATACAAATCTCTGAAATAATGTTTCTGTGGGATATGGGAAAATTAGCTGTTAGACTGCCAATTTGTGCAACTTGGGAATATTTGGCTACAGGAGAGCTTGTAAAGCGGTAGTCCTTGGTATTGTCCTTCAAAGCTAGGGGTGAAGGGATATGAGGAAAGCTCTTATTTTTACAAAGTATTATGTACTTTTCTTGTCCCTTTTCGAAAATTATCTGAACTTACAATTTTAGAGATAGAACAAATGATTACTGGGTTAAAGACTGGATATCCTTAGAAGCATGAATAATGACATATAATAAAGTTTTGTTTTCATTGCAGATTTTTGGCCCTGGACTGTTATACTTTCAAGGATAGTCATAAGGGTTTTAGTCATTTTTAACCAGGATCAGCTGAGACAGTGATAGCAGAGCATTACACCAAGTGCGAGGCCTTCTAAGTTCAGGGACTTGTGCAATTGCAAAGGACAGGCAGTCATGAAGCTGGCCTTGTTTACAACATCATTTATTGCAAAATAAAGAACAAGAAACAAGTATTTTTACTATTTCACACAGAAAATATGTATTTGTACAAAGAAAGTAGAAAATATATTATTTTGAACAAAGTAAAAATTATCTTAATATAAACAATCTTTCCCCACATATCAAAATTTAAACAGTCAATATTTAAACTTTAATTCAGAAAATGACAACATAATTTATTAATATTTTAATACTATATCATATTTAGTTGTTTTCTTCATACACGATTGCAGTTTAGGAACATATATACATATCATACATATCATTAAGTAAAACTGGAATATCTAACATGTTCTGATAAAATTTTTATGATAGATATAGTACTTCTCATATATCCCACACCCAGCTTTCCCTATTATGAATATCTTACAATATTATGCTACATTGGTTAAAATTAGTTAACTGAAAGATGGAATGAAGGAAAATTAGCTTACATTGATACATAAGTATTAACTAAAGCCCATACTCTATTCAGATAGCCTTAGTTTTTACCCAATGTCCTTTTTCTGTTCCAGGATTCTATCTAGGATACCCTATGACACATAGTTGCCAAGTCTCTTTATGTTCATCTTAACTGTGACAGTTTTTCAGACTTTTTTTTTTTTTGGTTTTGATAACCTTGACGATTTTGAGGAGTACTCATCAGATATTTTGAAGGATGCCCCTCTACTGCAATTTTTCTGATGTTTTTACTCATGATTAGACTGGAGTTAGGGTTTGGGGAAGAATATCACAGACAAAGTGCCACCATCATCATATCATATCTAAGATAGATGCTAAAGAGATGATTTACAACTGTTAATGTTGACCTTAATCACTGATGTGCCATAATGTTTTTTAGGTTTCTCCACTGTAAGGTCATTTTTCCTCCCCTTTCCGTGTAGTACTCTTTGAAAGGAAGTCACTATGCATAACCCACGCTTGAGAGGAGAGGAGTCACGTTCCACCTCCTTAAGGCAGAATAATACCTAGGTAGATTTATTCTGTCGCTTTCCCCTATTTATCTATTTATGTATTAGTAATCTATGCTTCTATTAATCCATTTTTTATTTCTGTCAGTATGGCTTCATTCCAGCAGAGAGAAATCTGACTCCCAGTATCCACCATCCATTTACTGTCCTCAATTCCAGTGTGCACAGGAACAATACAAACATCATTAACCCATACCCCCATAGGAACAACTTTATCAACAAAATTATAACGTCTATGTACAGTTACTTCTGCCTTCAGTTTCACAGCCTCTACTCATTTACAAAATTACTTAGGTTGCCACGTTTTCTTCCAATCCCCTTAAGTAAGGCTGCATTATACTTTTGTACTAGGCATATTATTTTATCACATTTTACATCTCATCCTGGGATTCCCCCATACCTCCTGAAAATAGTGTTTTTTTTAATTGTCATATATTAAAGCTCACTCTTTGCATTTTAAATTCTATGGGTTTTTATAAATTCATAGTTTCATGTATTTGCCGTAAGAACATAACACAGAATAAATTCAGTTTCCATAAAATTTAGTTTTTTATCTTTTCAACCATCTTAACTCCCATCTGAACCTCTGGCAACAACTGATTGGATATAATTTATTTAGTTTTGCCTCCTCTACAGTGCCATATAATTGGTCCCATCTAGTATGCAGCTTTTTCAGACTAGCTCTTTCACTTAGCAACATGTACTTAACATGCATCCATGTCTTTTCATAACTTGAGAACTCATTTACTTTTGTCTCTAAATAATATTTCATTTTATGGCCAACCATATTTTATTAATTAGTTGATGATTATTTGGATTATATCCACTTTTTGCCTGTTATAAATAATGTTGCTATGGACATTCATGTAAAAGTATTTGTGAGGACATACATTTATATTTCTTATGGATATGTAACTAGGAGTAGAATATATAACTGGATCATATGGTAACTCTATGTTGAACCATTTGAGGAACTGCCAGATTGTTTCCCAAAGTGGCCACATCATTTTATATTCTACCTATCTACAAATATGAAATATACCTCAAATATTTAGGTCTTCTTGGATTTGTCAGTGTTTTATAGCTTTCTGCATATAGATCCTATATATTTTTTAATTTTATACGACAAGATTTCAAAGTTTTGGCGCTATTTAAATTTTCTTCCTTTTAGTTTCAAGTTCTCATATTTTGCTGCTGGTGTATAGGCAAGCAATTGAATCTTATATGTTGACCTTTCACTAGGTCAGTTTACCACATGCACTCATTAGTTCCAGAAGTTTTTGTAGATGCATAGACAATTATGTCATATGCCAACAAAGATAATTTTATATTTTCCTTTCTAAATTTTATGTCTTTTATTTCTTTTTTCTTGTCTTACTTCAGTAGATAGGACTTCCACTATGACATTGGGTAGGAGTCATAAGGGAATGCATCCTTGCCTTATTACTGATCTTAGGTGAAAAGAGAATATTTTCTCACCATTAAGCCTGTTGATATGGAAAATTACATTGAGTTTTTTTCAGTATTAAACCTGGAATAAACTCCATTTAGTTGTGGAGTAAAATTATTTTTGTATCTTTTTGGATGTGGTTTGTTGATAATATTTTGTATATGTTCATAAGACATACTGTTCTATAATTTTCCTTTCTTGTAATGTCTTTATTAGCTTTTATTAGGATAATGTTGCCCTTATAACAAGGAGTTAGAAAGTGTTCCCTTTGCTTCTATTTACTGCAAAAAATTGTGAAGAATTGGTAGCATTTCTTATTCAAGTATTTGGTAGAATGAACCACCAAAGCCATATGAGTATGGTGATTTGGTTTTTAACTGTTATTTTAAGTTCAGGGGTACAAGTGCAGGTTTGTTACATAGGTAAAGTTGTGTCACGACAGTTTGTTCTACAGAATATTTCATCACCCAGGTATTAAGCCTAGTACCATTAGTTATTTTTCCTGATCCTCCCCCTCCTCCCACCTTCCACCTCCCCATCAAAAGGCCCCAGTGTGTGTTGTTCTTTCTACTCTATGTGTCCATGTGTTCTCACCATTTAGCTCCCACTTATAGGTGAGAACTTGTGGTATTTGGTTTTCTGTTCCTATGTTAGTTTGCTAAGGATAATGGCCTCCAGCTCCACCCATGTCCTTGCAAAGGACGTGATCCTGTTCTTTTTAATGGCTGCATAGTATTCCATTGTGTAAACGTACCATACTTTAAAAACTGAATAAATAATTAACAACTTCCCAAAAGAAAAATCATCATAAAGCCCACAAAGATAAGACAGTATGGTGATTTTTCTTTTAGAAAGTTATTAATTATTGATTCAGTTTTCTAAGTAGATATAAGCCCATTTATATTTTCTCATTCTCTTTCTATAAACCTTGGTGGTTTGTATCTTCCAAAGAATAAGTCCATTTCATCTAATATAAAAATTGTGAGTTTTCAAGATATGAAATCAACCTAAGTGTCCATCAGTGGATGAATGGAGAAAGAAAAAGTGGTACATTAAGACAATGTAATACTACTTAGACATAAAAAATAATGAAACCCTGTAATTTGCTGGCACATGGATGGAACTGGAGGACATTGTGTTAAATGAAATAAACCAAGCACAGAAAGACAAATATTACATGTTCTCACTCATATGTGAGAGCCAAAAAAAACTGAACTCATGGAGATAGAGAGTAGAATGATGGTTACCAGCAGCTGGGAAGGGTAGTAGGGCATGGGGAATATAGAGGGGAAGGTTGATGAGCACAAAGATACAGTTAGGTAGAAGCAACTAAATCTAATGTTTGATAGCACAACAGGACAACTAAAGTTAACAATAGCATATTGTATATTTCAAAATAACTAAAAAAGTAGAATTGGAAAGTTTCTAACACAAAGAAGTGATAAACGCTTGAGGTGATAGATATTCCAATTACCCTGGTTACCTTAGCTAGACATTTATTGATTTTTAAAAATATTTTCATAGAAGCACCTTTTGGTTAACTTGATTGTCCCTAGTGTTTTACTGTTTAAAATGTTACGGATTTCTGCTCTAACTTTTATTTCTTCTCTTTGTTTTGGGCTTAAATTGACCTTCTTTCTATAGTTTTCTATGTGAAATATGGATTAAAATTACTGATTTAGATATTTCTTACTTTCTTATATATGCATTTAGTATTAAAAATTTCTGTCATACCCCTGCTTTAACTATATCCCATACATTTTGGTAAGTTGTATTTGTATTTTACTCAGTTCAAAATATTTCTAAATTTTTGTTGAATCTACTTTTTTGACTTATAGGTTACTTGGATATATGATGTTAAACTTGTAAACATTTGCAGTGTTACTATTTTTTTATTTCTAGTTCAACTCTTCTGTAGTTTGAGATACTTTCTATTATTTCTATTCTTTTTCAGTTTTAATATGTATTTTATGGCCCAGAACATGGTATATCCTGGTAAATTATTCATATAATCTTTCAAACTATGTGTATTTTGCTATTGTTACATGGAATATTCTAAAATTGTCGATTAGATTAAATTAATTGATGGGGCTATTCAATTCATCTATATTCTCAATGATTTTCTATCTGCTGGATCTATTGTTTACTGAAAGAAGAGTATTGAATCTCCAACTCTAATAGGAGACATGCCTAATTCTCTTTGCAGTTTTTGCCTTATATATTTTGCTGCTCTGTTATTAGGTGCCTACACATTTGGGACTATTATATTGTCCTAGAGAATTCACCCCTTTAACATATATCATATCTATGTTATTGCAGATGATTTTCTTGTTCTGAAATCTGCTTTGTTTGAAATTAATATAACTACTTCAGATACTTTTGATTAGTGTTATGATATAAATTTCTTCCTCAGTTTACCTTTAAGCTATTGGAATCCTTATATTAAACTGTTTCTTGTAGACAACATATTTTTTGTCTGTTTTTCTTTAAATCCATACTGAAAATCTTTATTTAAAACTGGCATATTTAGATCATCGACATTTAAAGTGACTCTTGATATAGTTGGCTCAATATTCTCCATATATGTGTCTGTTTTCTCTTTTTTGGCAGTTGTTCTTTCCCCTCCACCATTTTTCTGCTTTCTCTAGCTTTAATTCAGCATTTTATATAATTCCACTTTATCTCCTCTATTAGCATGTCAATGATACTTCCTTTTAAATTTTACATTGATTGTTCTAGAGTTTCAATATACATTTTTTAACCAGTAAAGTGTATTTTCAAATGACACTATATGACTTAATGTGTAATGCCTGTTTATTTATATATGTATATGTGTGTATATATGTGTATATCTATATAAAATTCTTTCGACATATACATATACAAATATGTATACATATACAAATTATCTACATATACACATATATGTATGTATAGATTATTTTGTCATATATACATATGCCACATATACATCATACAGACATATATGTATGCATATATGTATTTATGCATATGTCTTATATATATGCTTATATATACATAGGTATGTATACATATGTCTTACATAGGTATGTTTATGTATACATATGTATACATATATATGACATATACATGACATATGTATATATGACAGAAAATTCTAATTCCTCCCATTGCTGATGATATTTCTGTTACTCATTCACTGATTTGTATACTATAATCACCCAACACATTATTACTGTTACTTTAAAAAAGGTTATCTTTTAGATTAAGAATAAGAAAAATAAATGATTTTATTTAATCATTATTTATTCCTTTTCTGATATTCTTTTCTTTTTAATGGAGATCCAAGTTCCTGATGGATATAATTTTCCTTTTCCCTGAAGAACCTCTTTTAAAATTTTTTTGCCAACAGGTCTTTTGATGGTGTATTTTCTCAGTTTTTGTTTGTCTGAAAGTCTTTATTTCTGCTTCACTGTTGAAGGAGAAGGTTAAGTTTGCTGGATACAGAATTTCTGTTTGGGAGGTTTTTTTAAATTTTAAATATTCACTATTCTCTCTTCCTGCTTGAATGGAATCACCATGCTGTGTTTCTCACTGTAACTCCTTGTTCTTTGCTAGGTACAGTGGTTATTTTCCCTGTCTAATTTATTTCAAGATTTTCTTATTATCTTAGTTTTCTGAAGTGAGAATATGTTATCCTTAGGTGTAATATTTTTGGAATTTATCCTGCTTGGTTTTCCTTGAGCTTCCTGGATCTATGGTTTTGTGTATGTCATTAATTTTGAATGCTCTTGACCATTATTACTTCAACTATTTTGTCTGCTTTTGCCTCTCTTTCTTCTCCCCCCTGGCATTCCAATTACATTTACATTTACCTTTTGTAATTATCCCCACAGTTCTTGGGTGTTCAGTTTTATTCTCTTCTTTGCATTCAGAAGTTTCTATTGATATATCTTCAAGTTCACTGTTTCTTCCCTTGGTTGTATCCAGTGGACTGACTCACTGAGATGGAGTTTTACTCTTGTTGCCCAGGTTGGAGTGCAATGGTGTGATCTCAGCTCACTGCAACCTCCACCTCCTAGGTTCAAGTGATTCTCCTGCCTCAGCCTCCCAAGTAGCTGGGATTACCAGTGCGTGCCACCACGCCTGGCTAATTTTGTATTTTTTTTTTTTTTTTAGTAGAGACAGGGTTTCACCATGTTGATCAGGCTGGTCTCTAACTTCTGACCTCAAGTGATCCACCCGCCTCGGCCTCCCAAAGTGCTGGGATTATAGGCCATGAGCCACCACACCCAGCCCAAAGTCATTCTTAAATCACTGTAATGTTTTTGATTTTTAAAATTTATTTTGAACCCTTTGTATTAAGAATTCTGACTCTATTTTTTTTTTTTTTTTTTTTTTTTTTTAGTGTTTGACTTCTGATAACTTCTAAGTCTTACTCCTCTGTATGTCTTTTGTTCCACATCTGAGCAGGCTAATAAGAAAGCCTGGGTGCTTTCTGCTTTGGTGCTTACAGGAGATCCAAACCATACAACCCTCTGCTTGCACACAGGAACTCTCACCTCAATCTCACTTTCTAACCACAAGCAAAACCCAAAGGCAGTCTCCTTTCCTTTCTCCCATAAACCATTGCGGACCTACTTGGGAGGCCTGCACCCCATTGTCCACAAAAAACTTGAATTCTGTAAGTAATAATTTTTAAAGCTCTTTTGGAGTGGGTTTCACATCCTCAATCTCAACATCTGAATTAAATATTGACTGAGAGTGAATCCTGCACCTTCAGAATGGCTACAAAATGCTCTCTTAGAGTTTGTGTGTGTCTCTGCTTACATTAACTATCTGTTATTGAATGTTGACTACTTTTTTCCATGAGTTCTTAACATCTTAATTATTTTTAAAAATCCTCTGATGATTCCAACATCTGTCTCTTTCCTCAGACGACTGTTTCTGCTGCTTACTTTGGCTTTAAATACTTTTTTTGGCCCTTTAAAATGTCTTATAATTTTTGGTTTAAAGTCCAACTTGTATCAGTTAACAGAACTGAGGTATATCAGCCTTTAATGTCAGGATTTATATTAATCTGGGTAGGAGTTGGGCTGTGTTCAATGTTTGTTATAGTTTTAGATGCCATAGTCCTTTATATTCCTGCAGTACTCTTATTTGTGTTTATTTTTTTGACTTTGGGATTCCCTAAGTCTTCTTCAGACAGATTCTGCATGTTGTAGTAATTTCAGATGTAATCCCCTGTTATTAACTGAAGCCCTGACCTAATAATGGTCAGGTATGGGGTAGGAAAAGCACATTATAATCTCACATGAAATCTCATTCTTTTAGTGGGCCTGTGTCTCTGAGCTGTGACCTTCACAAGTATTTTTCTCATGATATATCTTTCCCTCCTCTGTGCCATTTATGTAAGACAAGACTGCTAGAAGGTGCTAGCATGAAAAGAATGTCATTTCCAAGTTTAGACAAGGCTCTGGTAAAGTCTTTCTCCCGGAGGATAGACCTTTGTTACAGATAATGCACTGGGCATATTTTACAATGATTGCTATTCCTCTGTTCTTGCCAGAGATAGGAGGAAACCTTTTTTTTTTTCTTCATCATGGGAACAAGGTGAGGTTCTCTGAGGTAACATTCCCTAAGACAGGAACCCCAGGACTTTCCACTCTAAGGATTTCCCACATTCAGGATCCAGAAGTTTTCAAAATTACCTCTTAAGTTTTCCTACTAGTTTATGGCCCCAGAGGCTTCTACTCCAGGTAAGCAGTTCTCTGCAACTCTGAATTTGCTTGTATTTCTAGATTTTAAGGTGACAGTTTGCCCTGTAACATCAGTTCTCTGACGGGTCCAAGACAAGCCATCAATTTTAAGTTTCTTTAACTATTTCTTATTGTAAGGATGGGAATTGCAAATGCTAAGCTCTTTAAAGATTTGGGCTAAAACTGGAGATAATGCTCATATTCTGTTTTTATCAAATTCACTGTTAAATATATATCATCTATCCTTCACACTCAGACAAAATCAAAACAATATTCAGTGATCAGTCACTCATTTTTAGATATTTGGGTTAACTGACGAAGGCTTTCATTTCCTTCTCCTATATAATCCTTGTACAATGGAACAAGGAGATAAGCAGTGAAAGGCCAAGGGAATGTCTGGAGTTAGGACTTCAGGTGATTCACAACTTGGCTGCCACTCACCCGAGACTGCCCAAGCCCAGATTTCTTCCTTCTATAAGAATATTGATTCTTGCAAATAAGATGAACCTAAATGTGGTCCAGGAGTCAGCATCTTCTACATGGTACTCAGATCTTCAAAAAGAAAAAAAGGAAAAAAATACAACCCCATTGAATAAGACAGTTATAGCTGCTGCTTTTTCTTTTTCATCATCCTTGTCTCTGTTTTCCTTTTCTTACCCCTCTTCTTCATGTAAGGCTTTCCTTATAACCCAATATAATTAGACAGAAACATAATAGTAACATATTACCAAGAGTGCAATTATTTCTACTTTAAAGTATAAAACTGGTCAAACAAAATTGATAATATTAATCTCAGTTAAGTTAGTTATTTTAATACAGACAGATGAAAAAAGGACTCATTATTCATCACTTCAGTAAGTTTCACATACCACCTCTTCTAACCAGAAAGGATTATTCTCTCAAGTAAAATAGTTCCTCATTCTTTCAAAAATTTAAAGTGCTTTATCTATAATGCTTTGGTATCCTAATTTCCCTTTATCTGGATTACATAGCCCATTGACATTCAAGCATAGTAAAAGAAAATGCTAAAATTTTATCTTGAATGTTAAAGCACAAGGACTTCTGTGAATGATGAGAGATTTCTCGAGTGTCACTGGTCAACACTCATTCCAACATATTGACAGAACGAAAATACTAACACCGAACTCCCTAGTAAAATATATACTTTCAGTACAGAAAATAAAATAACCCTGTCTTCTACTTGTTGAGAAAAAGTAGGTAAAATATTAAAGTGGAAAGATATGGCATTAGAGAGAAAAGTACCTGAATTTGAATCCTGAACTTGCTATGCAGCTTCAATGAGTTATACAACCTCTCTAATCCTTGGTTTCCTTAACCTTAAAATGGATACACTAATATTTAACTGGAAGAATTGTTGAAATGTTTAATTTGGTTCATCAAAATAACTAATGCAGAATGATAGATATTCAGTAAGTGATAACTATAATTATTGTTGATGTGTAAAAGTTTTCTTGCAAAGATATATTTCATTAAAAACCATCACAACTTGCATTTGAAATGAATAGAGAAAGATCTGCTACTCTATTTCTACTCATACCTCCAGATAGCATGATGCTTCTTCCTGAAATAAAAATAAGAGGAGGAGGGGCTGGGCGCGGTGGCTCACGCCTGTAATCCCAGCACTTTGGGAGGCCGAGGCGGGCGGATCACGAGGTCAGGAGATGGAGACCATCCTGGCTAACACGGTGAAACCCCATCTCTACTAAAACTATAAAAAAATTAGCCGGGCTTGGTGGCGGGCACCTGTAGTCCTAGCTACTCAGGAGGCTGGGACAGGAGGATGGCATGAAGCCAGGAGGCGGAGCTTGCAGTGAGCCAAGATGGCGCCACTGCACTCCAGCCTGGGCAACAGAGCGAGACTCTGTCTCAAAAAAATAAAATAGAGGAGGAGGAAGGGGAAGAGGAGGAGGAGAAAGAAAGGAGGAGGCAGAGATGGCTCCACTCCTGAATACGTTTTAGGTAGTGTGGTATTTAAGCACTTCATCTTGGCCAAATTTGATAACAATTAAAGTTTGTTTCCAGGTTCCTTGGGACTCTATTTTAGTGTTCGTTTCCACTCCAGATTAGACCTTTCCAAATACTCTCAGAAACTTTAGATGTCCTCCAATCAAACTCTGCTCTCTTGAAAAGACTGCCAGCAGTCTTTTATACCTCTCTATATTGCCATTCCAGAAATACTGGTATTTGGGGTCATGTTTCTAACTAGGGAATTGAGAGTTACAGACAGCATAAGGAGTAGTATAAGGATATTGCAACAAGGATTTTGTAAAGGATCCCTGAGTAAGGGATCTCAAGCCTTAGACGGAAGAAATATATCATGTTTGCATGTGTGTTAGTGTGTGTGTCTGTGTGTGTGTGTCTCATCCAGCTTGTGGCCCTATGAGCCCTGTACAGAAAATGGTAGAGGCTGAGAACATAGACATTGCCACATTTAATAATGCAAGAGGGTATTCCTTTAGTTGAATACTTCTTTTCAGAAATCCACACAAAATCAGATATAAAGAAATTCAACAGAAAAGAAAAATCAGGCTAGGTACGATGGCTCACTCCTGTAATCTAAGCATTTTGGGAGACTGAGGCAGGAGGATGGCTTGAGCTCAGGAGTTCAAGACCAGCCTGGCCAACATGGCAAAACTCTGTATCTACAAAATATACAAAAATTAGGTGGGCGTGGTTGTGCATGCCTATAGTTAAGCTGCTTGGAGACTGAGACAGAAGGATCACTTGAACCCAGGAAGCTGAGGTTACAGTGAGCTGCCATCACACTACTGCACTCCAGCCTGGGTGACAGTGAAACTCTGCCTCAAAAAAAAAAAAAACAATTACCTAAGCATGGTGGTGCATGCCTGTGGTCCCAGCTATCTGGGAGGCTGAGGTGGGAGGATGGCTTCAGCCTGAGAGGTGAAGGTAGCAGTGAGCTGAGATGGTGCCATTGCACTCCAGCCTGGGTGACAGAACGAGACTTTGTCTCCAAGTAAAAAAGAAAAAAGAAAAAAGATCACTTTTCTAGTTTGTTTATTTCATAAATTGGCAACAATTTGTTAATTTTTTCAAAAGAGTTTTAAAATGTGTTATTTATTCCGAAGAAACCCATAAAACATTGAGAAAGGAAGAAAAACAATAGTTTTTCTTCATACTAACACATAGCAAATATTGAATGAACAATTCAATTCCATCAGCTTTCAAAACCCAAGGTATTTGGTTCTTGTTTGTGATGGTGCTGGTAGTGGCAATATATATGTAAGTGTGTATATTTTAAATTATAAAGCATTTTGAAATCCTTGTACCTTAATTATTGAAACTGCAGTCATTTAATATGGAGTTTCACCGGTCTATGTGTGAAAGACTAATGAAAGGGTTAAAAGAATTCACAATTTCCCAAAAGAAAAAAGAAATCATGAAATAAATCCACTATTAGACTCTAAATGGTAATGCAGCCTCATTTAAATAACAAGGAAATTATAACTTTCCAAATAATAGAAAGCTTAAAGCAGCTTAAAAATAGCTCTGGGTGAACACACGACAACTAAAAACAAAATGGAAGAATGGAAGCTCAGTTCCTACCTTACCACTGAGGAATTTTAAGTCATCATTCCTGTAAACATTTCTCCAGTGGCTCCACGGAATTTAAAAATGCCTTCCAAATTGCCTTCAGTTTTCCCAGGCCATCTAAAAGAAACATTATTTTCCTTTCTTAGCAAACATGATAAAGACCTTGAGGAGATATAAGCAATCTATTGATGAGGACAAGAATGGCTTTTAATTTGCCATGGGGGATTTGAGCCAGAAGTTACTGGAACACCAAATCTGTGAAGCTGACATCTGTAGGTCAAAAATAAAAACAAAAGAGCAAAGAAAACACAATCCATGAACAAGCACATTTTTTAAAAATTAGATTAAATTGTATAGTTCCAGTTGAAAGAAATTTTCAAAGGAAATAGTATCATCTTTTGGTTCATTGTAAGATGCAAAAAAAAAAAAGCATTTGAAAAGATTATTCTATATCAGAGAAGCGGAGAAAATGCATAACATCTAGTTTATGGTACAATTTTTTCTCTCTGCTATGAATGTTAGGAAGAGTTGGTTATACCTCTTTGTGTGGACATTTGTTTTCATTTATTTGGGATTGTTTCTGTGGTGACTTACTTATTTTGTGACCTTGCCAAACATTCGGGGATTTTCCAGTTGTCCTTCTATTTTTTGATGTATAGTTCAATTCCATTACATTCGTATAACATACTTTGTATTATTTCCATTTGTAACGTTTTGGGGGCTTCTTTTTTGGTACAGGAGATGGCCTATCCCTTTGCTCCATGTACACTTGGAAAGACTATCTTTTCTGCTTATTTGATAGAGTTCTTTATAAATATCAATTTGAATAATTTGGTTGATATTGATGTTCAAGGCTTCTATATCGTTAGAGATTTTCTATTTACTTTTTCTATCTTATCAATTACTGCAAATGGAGTACAATATATATTTGGTTTGTCCATTTTTTCCTTTTAGTTCTATCAGTCTTTAAAGTTCTATAAGTACTTCAATGTTTTGTTATTGGTTCCATGCATATTTGATATTTTTATGTCTTCTCCAGATAGACCCTTTATCACTATAAAATTAAAATTTTTCTTTATCCCCCCCTTTTTTTTTTTGAAAGAGTCTTGCTCTTTCTCTGTCACCCAGGCTGAAGTGCAATGGCAAGATCTTGCCTCATTGCAACCTCTACCTCTGGGACTCAAGTGATTCCGTGCCTCAGCCTCCCAAGTGGCTGGGACTACAGACATGGGCCACCATACCCAGCTAATTTTTGTATTTTTAGTAGAGATAGAGTTTCACTGTGTTGGTCAGGCTCGTCTTGAACCCCTGAGCTCAGGCGATCTGCCCGCCTCAGCCTCCCAACGTGCTGGGATTACAGGCATGAGCCACTGTGCCTGGCCATCTCTTTATCCCTTATAAAAGTCATTTTGAAATATGCTTTGTGTGATATTAATATAGTCTTCCAGCTCTCTTTTCAATAGTATTTGCATATGTTATTTTTAATTTTTAAACTTTCTATATTTTTATGCTTAAAGGGGATTGTTCTATAGACAGAATACTTTTGGTCTTGCTTTTTTTTTAAAGCCAATATGACAATCTCTGCATTTTAATTGGAATATTTAGACCATATAAATGTAAGGTAAAGTGATAATATTTGTGGTTGGCCAAATAATGCCATACCCAAAGATATCCACAGCCTAATCCACAGGATCTGAGAACGTACATGATAAAGGGGATTACATTATGTTGCAGATGAAGTTGAGGTTAATAATGAGTTGACCTGAAAATAGGGAGATTATCTTATTTAATTAATTACAGGGTCCTTAATACTGGAATAGGGAAGTGGAAGGGAGAGACTGTGGCATAAAAAGGGCTTGGCCCAATTTTGATATACAAAAGTGATCGATAGGCAAGGAATATGGGCAACCTCTATAAACTGAAAAAGAAAAAGCTATCTGGATTCTTTCACAGAAGAAAAGCAGTCCTACTGATAACTTCATTTTAGTTAATTGAGACCCATTTCAGAAATCCAATGCTGGGAAGTAATATAGAATAGTGAAGGTAAAGTTACAAAGATGAAATTTTTCATCTCATCAATTGGCATTCGTGTGTATGTATACATACATAAACTCATAGTATATATATACATATACACACAAACACAAAACCCACATATATCTACTTAATTAAATCAATTAAAATTCAGTCAAATTTTTAGTACCTTCAATATGTAATTTAGCAGTTACAGTGGCATCTACCCCTAAATAGTTTTTATTTATGGGGTATGATATGTAATAACTGAAGTGGTGATAATACAAAGTACTATGATATTTGACAAAAGTAAAATGCATATTGAATCCAAATGCTAAATAAGGAATAAAATTAGTAATCGAGTGTAACAAATCATGATTGCAGAAGTGTTTAATGAAAAGTTTACATATGAAATGGATATTGCAAAGAGCTCTTAAATGCCTTTACTAAGATGTTTAGACTTTAGTCAAGAGTTAGTGAGGAAGATGAAAATGTTTTCTCTTTTCTTTTCTTTCCTTTTTTTTTTTAAGTAGTGAAATCATCTAAACCAGAATCCTCTTTTAGAAAGATCATATTGATGGTAGTAAAGAAATGGAAATGGCAAGAACATACGAGAAGGGTGTCTAGGTTAAAAACTAATGAAATAATTCATCCATGAGAAATAAAAGAATAAACTCTGTACTGGAAGGATATAAAAAGGAAACATATGAATACTACAGAAGTAGAATGAACAGAATTTGAAGACAGAAAGACTATAAAATGGTTTTTATATAAATTATTTAAATTATATATAATTTATAAGTTGGATCTCCTGGGTTTTGTACTCAGTGGTTAAACTCCTTGTAATTCCATGTATGAACTATTATTTACTTTGCTAGTATTTATATCTTACGGCCAGCCTCTTAATAATTTGAATATTATTATGTCCATCAGATAGAAAGAGAAAGGGTAGTAAAATGGAATCCAATTAGTTGTCTTTCCTACTTGCCAGTAATATTCTGGGAAAAAAAAACAGTTAATATGGTATAAGCTTATACATTTTTACTTTATATACTGCCTTAATATATAATTAGAAGATGAATGTAAGAAAAAGGCCTACTGTATTTGATCTTTGGATGACTTCACAACCAATAATTGTTTTTTCACCTGAACTTCACATTTAAAACTTTCAAGCAAGAGAACTTAGAGAATGCACAATTGCTCACTCCAAATACTTGTAACAGTAGAATATTTATATATGTAAAAATGTGAAATTATTATTTATAATCTATCCCTTTTGTATATATAAGTCTCATCTGGTAATTATGCCACAAACTCAGAAGAAAGTGTAACACAGGCATATAAATATATTATATATATATTTTTTATGTCATATTCATTATCACAATGTAATTTTATTTGATAAATCAATTAAGCCTAGTTAATACTATAGAAAAGGACTATAACTTTATTTCTCTTAATGGATTATTTGTAGCAAAAATAATATAATTTTGTTTGAAAAACAGTTATTTACAGGTATAATATATAGAGGAAATTGGTTGGAAATAAAGCAATTATTTGCTATGAAACTTTTTAGATGTCACCCCTACCTAACTTGTAGAATTCTTGGTCTTTTGGAATGTATGGCATAGAGACCTTTATGAAAGATAATTCCATTACCTCTCTGTTTCAGATGTATTGTTTCAGGACAGGCAAGCCCCAAAATTGGGGTTTAGCCCAAAAGAGTTCTTGGCTTCACCCAGGAAGGAATTCAAGGGCAAGGTGCTGGCGGAGTTAGACAGCAATCTTTTATTGAATGGTACTGCTCTTTGCAGAGCAGGGCTAACTCATAAGCAATGCACCCAGATTTGCTAATGTATGGGCTCTTGGCAACTGTACTTAACTCCTGTAAATCCACCTTCAATTATGTGCAAATTAATGGGTGGGTCAATGCAAATTGGGGAACAGGTTACTTAAAACTTTCTAAGAAAGGGGCAGTCATTTCTGGGTTGTTGCCTTAGAAAATGGTAGTAACTTTTGGGCCATTGCCATGGCATTTGTAAACTGTCATGGCACTGGTGGGTGTGTCTTATGCCATTGAGCAATGAGGGCAGCTAGAGGTCGTTTTCATTGCCATCTGCTTGTTACTGTCAGTTTCTTCATTTTATCCTGGCTGGACAAGATTTTGTTTTGGTCATCGGGGTTGTGAACAGAATAAAAAGTTCTGCCAGTCTCTCACCTTGTATAGCTGAGTTCATAAGTTGTTCCTTCATGGGATTTTTTTTTTTTTTTTTTTTTTTTGAGGCAGAGTTTCGCTTTTGTTGCCCAGGCTAAAGTGCAATGGCGCGATCTCAGCTCACCGCAACCTCCGCCTCCCTGGTTCAAGGGATTCTCCTGCCTCAGCCTCCCAAGTAGCTGGGATTATAGGCATGTGCCACCACGCCCAGCTAATTTTGTATTTTTAGTAGAGACAGGGTTTCTCCGTGTTGGCCAAGGTGGTCTTGAACTCCTGTCCTCAGGTGATCTACCCACCTCAGCCTCCCAAAGTGCTGGGATTACAGGCATGAGCCACCATGCCCGGCCCCTTCATGGATTTTAATCATTGCCTCACAAACCACCACTTATTAAATTAAAGGTCTTTACTACTTCAGTAAGTACATATTTGCACTTAGCAAAGGGAGATATAAAATAGTCCAGTGAAAACAAGAAATTCAGCTGAGGATCTTAATGTATTTCTTATTACACATAGCAAGATCTTATTCTTAAAATCTTTAAAATTTTTTAAATCATATATATCTGGGGCAGGGAGGAAGGAGTTCACTGTGTTCGTAAGCTTGGCTTCAAATATCAATAGATGTAGGCAAGTAGGTAATTCTTAGATGACAAAATAAGAATGTGTATTGTTATGAAAGCTGGCTTTTCTGCTCCAAGAACAATAAAGTTGGCTGGTTGGCAAGATAAGAGACAGCTGGAAGCTGAAGATTAAGTGTGTAAGAGTATTATATTTTGAAATTTGAGAAATGACCTCAGCACTACTTGCTCCTACCACTCTATCTGCAGCAAAACTCTTTATAACATTATGTTCCAGGAAAGTATAGGAAACAGATCTACCGACATTGCACATGATGAAAACTCATAAATTCAAAAAAAAATGCTTTCTAATAACATACAGAAACAAGGCTAAAAGTTAGAACTACAGTTCAGGCATCTATGCTGGTAAAGTCCCTAAGCCTTATTAATCAAATTATTAGTAAATTTGCAAAATAAAGAAATGACTTACAATTGACAACTTCATGGGCAAAAGAACTGAAATTGTGGGAGAAAATTGAAAATCACTTCTCAACTATTTCTGTAATGTATGTCAATAGCAAAACCCAGAATTTTCAAACCTTATTTTCCAAAGGGAAAACTAGAAAAAGAGCTGCATGCTGCACATTTGTTATTAAGGGGACTGATTCGAAATCAGTCGAAATGTAAAGATGAAGTTTTTCACCATTGAAAATTACTTCTAGATATGTGGATTTTTTGGCTACAGCAAGATAATAAACAGTTTAGGAACAAAAACAGAGCTGTAAATCACCACCACTCATGATGCAGGACTTCAAGTAATGGTGAAAAATAGAACAATAATTATTGCCCCCCGACCCTCCTAAAAACACGCAGTCTTCTGCTTGGGGAAGAAAGGAGAGAGAAGAGAAAGAAATCACAGAAATAGCCAAAGGGAAAAACGAAAGAGGAAAAGGTGCAAAGCAAGAAAGCAGGAGAGTGAAGCTGAGTTTTATGGCTCCTTCTGTTCCCTGGTTGCATGCACCCATATCTTCCCTGGTCTAAAGAGTTCTAAAGATGATGTATAAGGGAGCAATGCAAAAATAGCAGAGAATAATTTGGGTAATTTATTAGGTCTGTAACAACTCTCATTTTCATTATCATCACATTACCTTTTACGTTCACTCTTCCCAACTTGAAGTGCAAAATGCAGATGGCAAGTTCCTTTGAGAAAGCACATTGTTTTGTTGCTTAATGTTTCAAAAGGAAGATGTATAATGAATTGAGCATAACACATAATTACAGCTTGTTCACTGTATTTAGCATCGAAAAGTTCATAGCCAGATGGAAACATCTGACGAAAACTAGGAGTGTCTCTTACTAAGCATGTGCCAAAATATGTCTAGGACCTAAATTTATGAATCCTGGGCATAAGCACTTTTAAATAGAAATGCTAATAGATATTTGACTATAGTGTCAAGAAAATCCCTGCTCTAATGAAAATGTTCAGATGTTTCAATAGGCTAAAGCTTGACAAGAATAAGGGATACAGAATTTTGCAGCCCCTGCTGGGTTTTTTTTTTTTTTTTTTTTTTTTCCATTAGAAAAAGAAGGAGAAACCGTGGTATCTAGGCACAGGGAATACATTTCTGGAAGCTGTTTAAGAAGAACACACCAGCAAAAGAACCAATACATTCTAGTTACATTGTAAAATATTAGAGGCTTTTATTTTATTCAACTATTACTCAATATAAAATACTGTTCATAGTCAAAATAAAAGTCATCCTTAAGCCTTTTATTAGAATTTTTCATAATGTTATTTAGATAGACTCCCAGCATGCCTGTTTAAGATTGCCTTACAAAGCAGAGGCAAAAGTCTAGGCTGTCTTGGAAAAAGGGTTAAAAGTAATTTAGGTTTTATTCCAATAATATATACTTCATAGAAATGGACTTCCAAGCCCGACTATATGTTTATAAAACCTGAACATAAGAATAATTCCATCCCTTTCATCCACCTCACATTTATAAGAAAAATAGCAAATGTTTCCAATTACTTGGTGTTTGGGATGAGTGCACAATGGACCCTTTCATTTTATGAATGTGACATTTGAGTAAGTTAAGTTTGTAGATACGGCATTTCAGCAAGTTTGTTGTACGTAAAGACATCATTTAAATGAGGTTCAGAACATTTGCATTGCAATGTATCTACTTAAAAATACCTTTGTATCCTCATTAAAATCTTAGACTCCATCCCTCCAAAACATACGCGCACACACACACACACACACACACACACACACACAACTAACTTTTCATAGTGTTAGCAATGGGAAAAAAAAAAGGGCAGATAATACCTCATCATTTATTTCATTTTATGGTAGGAACAATACAGAGATACAAAACTATTCGTGAAAACTTCCTTGTTGTCCGGTGTCAACTGAACAAGTTAGATTGCATTTACTGTGGCCTTTAATCACATTCTCCTGAGTTCCAACTATGTGTAATTCCTACTCAGGATGCCTACTGGGATGTGTAATGGGCATATCGAACTTGAACATGCCTCAGACAGAATTTTTGATACATTCTACCTGTCCGGAGCTACTTTTCTTTGATTCCCTACCAAATTTTCAGTTCATGAGACCTTTATCAACACTTTTGCAGCCCAAAAATGTAGTGGATAGCTTTGACTCTTTTCTTCTCTACTACCTTCATGCTGCCAGCACTCCCTCTCCCATATAGTTAGTTTATTGGATTGTATTATTCTACCTCCCTTGTCTTTGTATGATTTACTACATTTGTCTCCTAAACGAACTCCTTGTTTTCATTCTTGACCTGTTAAAGCATATTCCCCAACGGCCAGCTAAAGGGATCTGTTTGGAACATATATGTTTATGTTCTAGGCTACTGCCACTTTCTTGATCTAATTTGTCTCACATTTTGCTTTGTTCACTGTCTTTCAAACAAACTAGTATTCTTTCTAGTCCATCAGAAGCCAAGCTCCTTCTTCCCTCAGAGTATTTGTACATTTCTTCTTTGCATAAATGCTCTAAATTTACATTTTTCATTCAGGTATTGTATTAGTCTGTTCCCACACTGCTAATAAAGACATATCCAAGGCTGGGTAATTTATAAAGGAAAGAAGTTTAGTTGACTCAAAGTTCCACATGGCTGGGGAGGCCCCACAATTATGGCTGAAGGCAAATGAGGAGCAAAATCTCTTACACAGCAGCAGGCAAGAGAGCTTGTGCAGGGAAACTCCCAATTATAAAACCATCAGATCTCATGAGATTTATTCACTACCATGAGAACAGTGTGGAGAAGCCACCCCCATGATTCAGTTGTCTCCACCTGGCCTCACCCTTGACTTGTGGGGATTATTACAATTCAAGGTGAAATTTGGGTGGGGACACAGCCAAACCATATCAGGTATCAAGTCAAACTTTATTTTCTCTTGAAGGATCCCCCTACTGACTCTCAGCTTTGTCAGTAACCAGTATATCACTATTTCTTCTCAGTAATTGAATATAACTGTCTGATACTAGAATGCCATATTTATCTGTTCTAATATTAATAGAATGTTATATTTATTTGATTTACTTAAGGCCCATCTTTCTCTCCATTTGAATGTTAGTTCTCTGAGAGCAAGGAACTCATTTGTTCTGTTCACTGTATATCCAACATCAGGCACTGAGTAAATATTCAAAATTTATTTGTCCAAAAAGTCAGCAAATTTCTGAGATCACCCCAGTCATGACCTGTGATAAACTTTAATGGCAGATATCCATAAGATTAAACGGCAGGTTCATTGTTTCCAGTCAAATACATGCAGCATTTACTTTTGTCTAAAGTATTCTATTGTTTTTTGCTGTGCTTGTCCAAAATTTTATTTTTTAGGAAATAAGCGACTCTTTGTTGAAGCATGACCAGGACAAACTTAATGTCTTCAGCTGGACCATGCTTTAGACAGGCTTCTTCCTTCTCTAGCTAGGCCCATCCAGCCTCTCTTTCCTTATAGCATTTACTTTAGAAAACTTTCAATGGAAAATCCTTTCTCTGCCCTTTGAGATGTAAATTTAAGAGGCTTTTTAGCCTCTTATCCAGGACTGTCTTTTTCGAAGAAGTGGGAGCCATCCCTTTGAAATGTGATTATCAAGAATGATAGTGCCCCTATCTTCCAGTGTCTATGAAAGCTAACTACAGGGAGCCGTGTTCCAATTTGTAAAACTACTTCCTGTCTGAAGATACAAGTTTACACAAATGGCCTGAAATATCCTCTTTCACCTCGGCTACTAATAATCCTGCTGTTGGTTTCAGCTGAATTGAGTTCAGACTCAGTTCTGGTTTCACTCCCCTTCAACAATAGTGTTCAATAAACTCTTCGTTGCCTCTTTACCTTTCTCCAGAGCCATTTTTGCTTCAGCAGGTTGAATTAACTAACAGTAAAATGCAGGGATCTTAAGTGGCATTTCAAGAAGTTTCAACAAATGTGTAAGTCCATGCAATCCCTATACCTCTCTAGTTGTAGAATATTCTCATCATCCTAGGAAGTTCCTTCTCATGTGCTTTCTCCCAAACTCCAGCTTCATAGAAACAACTGCTGATTTATTTCCACCATTATGACTAATTCCATTTATTCCAGAAATGCATATGCATAGATTTATACAGGATGTGTGTACTCTTTTCTTTCTGGGTTAATTTACACAGCTTGATGTTTTTGAGATTTATTCGTGATGCTATTTATACCAGTAGCTGATGCCTTTGTATTAGTGAGTAGTATGCCACAGTGTGACTATATCTGTTTGTTGATAGATAGCTGTGGTTTCTCCAGTTGGGGGTTATTATGCATGAGGCTGCTAGGAACATTCGTGTATAACACTTTTGTTTTATAAACTTACATTTTTATTTTTGGGAGATGAATCCTCAGGAACAGAATTGGGTCATAACAGAAAAGGTAAGTTTAAACTGTTAAGAAACTGCCTGAGAGTTTCCCAAATTGCATTGCTTTACATTTTCTTCAACAAAGTATGAGTTCTGGCTGTTTCACATCCTCTCCAACATCTATTGTCAGGCTTTTTAACTGGAATCATTTTAGTAAGTGTGCTTAGTGGCTCAGTATAGTTTTAATTTGCCTTTCTCTGATTACTAATGATGTTAAGCACTCTTCTGTGTGGTTATTGACCATTTACATAACTTATTTTGTAAAATATCTACTTAAATTTTTCCCATTTATTTAGTGGCTTCTTGGTCTATATACTACCTCTTTTATAGTAGTTTTTAGTACTCTGAATAAAAATTATTTTTCACATATTTTCATAAAATATGCTTCTAGAACCTTCCTCCAATACATCGATAACCCCCTTCTCTGTAGCCCCTCCCTTAACCTATCTATCTAACACCCATTCAACTTCTAAACTTTCAACATACTCATGGATATTAGGTCTCACCTACAAAAGCTCAGGTGGCCTAAACCCAGGTCACTTACATTGGACTCATCCTAACCCCTGTAGATTCAGAAAATCTGAGACAGGTCTCAGTTAATTTAGGAAGTTTATTTTGCCAAGGTTGAGGACACATGCCACTGACACAGTCTCAGGAAGTCCTGACGACATGTGCCCAAGGTGGTTGGGGTGTAGCTTGGTTTTATGCATTTTAGGGAGACATGAGACATCAATCAAGTACATTTAAGAAATACATTGATTTGGTAAAGAAAGGCGGGACAACTCAAAGCAGGGGCTTCCAGGCTATAGGTATATTTAAACATTTTCTGGTTGACAATTGGTTGAGTTTGTCTAAAGACCTGGGATCAGTAGAAAGGAATGTTTGGGTTGCAATAAGAGGTTGTGGAGACCAAAGTCTTATCTTGCAGATGAAGCTTTTAGCTAGCAGGCTTCAGAGAGAACAGGCTGTAAGATGTTTCTTATCAGACTTAAAGTCTGTGTTGATGTTAATGCCAGAGAAGTATAATGAGGCATGTCTGAACCCCACTTCCCTTCATGGCTTGAACCAGTCTTTCAGGTTGAAGTTTAAGAGTCTTGGCTGAAGAGGAAGTCCATTTAGATGGTTGGGGGGCCTTAGAATTTTATTTTTGGTTTATACCCCTCAATCTCAGGCCATACCAACCTGACAAAAAGCTAATTTGGGATATGTCCCTTCCTCATACAAAGAAAAACCTCTTCTCCTTCTTAGACCTTGTGGGATCCGTCCAGCTGTGAATTCCCATCTTCAGCTTACTGACCAAGCCACTCTACATGGCATCATGTGGGTCCATCCTAAAATCCCTGGACCCAGCTTGCCCCATTAACTCCCATTTCAAAAAAACTGAAAAAATGCTCTTTTAATGGCCCCAGCACTGGGACTACTCAACCCCACCAAGCCCTTTACTCTGTATGCTTATTCCAACCAAGGCCTTGCTCTTGGGCTACTCTGTCAGACATATGGCAATGTCCCGCAAGCCACTACATACCTCTCAACATAACCGGACTCTGTCATCCAAGGTTGGCCATCCTGTTTAAGGATTTTGGATGTGGCCATGCTGCTGGCCTCAGAAGCACAAAAACTAAACATCTACTAACACCTTACTGTTGCATCCTCTCATAACCTACAGTAACTCATGAGCCATCACTCCCTCCTTTCCCTACTGCCATCCTGCCTACAGCAAATACATGCCTTACTCATAAGCCTTACTCATAATCAATCTTTAGTCACCTTCCAAAGATGCAAATCTCTCAACCTGGCCACCCTCCTTCCTATGAGTACCTCCAATTCTGAACTGTCTCACTCTTGCTTGGACCTTTTAGATTCCCTTTCTTTCCCTTTCCAGCATGTAGAAGAAACCCCTAACCTGGGACACCTACATGGTTTATTAATGGAAGTGCTTTTAAGGAACCACATCCTGAGTAGACTACACCATCACTGACAAAAAAAATGGACTCTTGGAGTCCAATCTCCTCCCATCCCATACCACCTCCCAACAAGTAGAACTAGTTGCCCTAACCAGGGCCCTCACCCTAGCAAAAGGAAAGAGGGTTAATATGTACACCGACTCTAAGTATGCATACTACATGCTACATTCCCATGTCCTAATCTGGCAGGAAAGAGGTTTTCTGACCACCAAAGGAACCCCAATAGTAAATGGCAGGCTAATAGGTAAGCTGCTGGAGGCAGCTAAACTACCACTAGAGATTGCCATTATCCATTACAAAGAACATCAACGGGCTACAAACACCATTGCTAAGAGGAACACCTTGGTGGATTCGTAGCCTAGCAGGCAGCTCTTAAAATCCCCTGACTACTATCCATTTTTTTCCCAGCATACACCCTGTATATACCCAGGAGGAACAAACCTCACTCTCCCAGGCTGGCGCCATTCAGGAAGGAGAATGGTTCTATCTCAATAACAAAATTCTCCTGCCCAAGTCCCAGGAACCCTCTGTTCTTTCATATGTACACAAGCACTCCATGCCACTTACTGCCCCCTACTCCAGCTCTTAAAAACTTACATACATTGTCCCACCATGGCTGCCAATCTCAAAGGTACTACTAAGGTCTGTTCGATTTGCACTCAAACTTCCCCCTCAGGGAACCATGAGGCCCCTCCTTTCCCCACACACCAGGCCCAAGTACACCTGCCAGAACAGGACTGGCAAATCAACTTCACCCACATGCCCCCTGTAAAACTGGTCCAGTATCTTCCGACAATAGTAAATACATCCACTGGATAAACAAAATCTTTTCCTACTACCACCAAAAAGGCACACACTGTCAGTTCTATTCTCTTCACTCATATTATTCCCCAGTTTGAACTCCCCTCTTGCACCCAGCCAGACAACAGGTCAGCATTTGTTTCATAGGTTAACCAACAGCTGGTAGAGGCTCTAAACATCAAATGAGTCTTCCATATCCCCTACCACCTCCAATCTTCAGGTAAAGTTGCACCGGCCAATGCCCTTTTAAAGCAGCAACTGACCAAACTCTCCCTAGAGGTTAAGATGGCCTGGACTTCACTTCTCCCATTGGTCCTCATATATTTACAAGCCATTCCCTGCAAGCCCCTCAGCCTAAGCCCATTTGAACTCATGTACAGACACCCCTTTATCCTCCAGAATCTCTTTCTATTCCCCTTCTGTCTATATGGGATACTTGGCCAGCATTACACTTCATTAAACATCTAATAAAACACTACGCTAACACTTACTTGCCCAAGCCTGAAGGCTGATCCTCTGAATACTCCTCCCCCTCCCTGCAACCAGGGGACTGAGTCTGGATTGCAGACTCCTCCTCCCTTCTCCAAACTAAGTAAATGGGTCCTCACCAAGTTATCCTAGATATTTCCATGGTGGCAAATCTAGCATCTTTTCCACAATGGATACACCATTCCAAACTAAAAAGAGCACCAGACCCACATCCAAAAATTTCCTTACCCCAAAGATATTCTTCCTCCCTCAAATCACTGCGCTTAACAAGAATTCCAGAGGTTGTCAGCCCTAAAGGCCCTGGCCCATAACACTTTCCATCTCCAATTTTAAATCTTTCATTTGATAACTTGTTTCAGATCTTTCCTGGTACCCCTTTCCCATGTCCTGAAACAGTCCACTTCAATTTCTCACACTAATCCAGAAGCTATGGTTGCAAATCACCTTCCAAAATTTCACTCCTACTCAAATCTCCCTTTTCTCCCTTTGTCTTCTTTGTTTGTGAGATGCTCTAAGTCCCCACCCACAACCTTTGACAGTTGGGCACCCTTTGCCAACCTAATGCACTACCTCCTCAGCCAAGCCCAGTCTCCCCTCTCCTCTAGTTGCTGAATATGCTTATCCACACAAACCCAACAGTTTTCCTGCCATCCCCAGAGACTTACACACCTGGACTCAGTCTAGCATGACCCTGCACCTCATATATAAGGCTGTTCCATTTTCTGAAACTTTTTATACCCTCGGCCATCTAAACACCTTCCCCCCACAGACATTTTTTTCTTTTCAAAACTCTAAACTCAGGGCTGTTACCCTCCTATGACTCCTTACTCCTGGTCTATCCCTAATACAGGCAAATTCCCTCAGACCACCCACTGGAAGTTTCATTTCTACCCAGACATCACTCACAGTTCAGGTCCCCCTCTGCTTTTGCAGATCTTTCTCCAACCCCAACCATGGGACTCTGGTGGGCAGTCTACCTCCATCCCTGTACAACTTTACCCTCACTTTCAATCCATGTCAGGATCATCAAAATCACCAAATAAATCACTGAACAGGATCTTCCTCAGCCTTCAAAAATCCACTGCGATTTTCTGCAACCCCCCCTTCCATCTTGGCACCCACTTCTTCCATCTCCTCCCCACCTCTCTCTGTAAGCGAGACTCACATGTACTCAGGTTGGGGAAATCCACTGGAGGGAATGCAATAACTCCTCTCTCTCATGCTTCCTCCTGCCTAGCCCTTCTTCCAACTCACAATGGCTGTTAATGGACAAAACCCATTATTTCCTTTTTACAAAATCACACTTCCTTCATTCCTTCCCCCACTAACATACTTTATCAGTCACTCACCAGAGCTGTCCTTGAAGGTAACTTTTCAATATGGGAGAATAAGAAAAAATGTCCAAGAGGGTATAAGGAAAATGGTTGTGCTTCAGTCAGGAGTAGGCTGAGGCAGATATCTGGTACAGCATGACACAGCAGGTTTCGAGTGCAGGTGCATAAACCCCTGCTCTATGTAATCAGATTTATGTAGCCATTTAATGTAACCTGTTTGTGTGAGCTCATATCTGGCTTTCAGCCTCTTTTGTCTGTGAGAAATATAACTGCACTGCTGACTCTGTAGGAGAGAGACAGAATAAAGCCATGTCCCAACTGCCTACAGTCCCTCGAGTGTACTTTCAGCTACCTGCCACCTGTCCACCAGCTCCTCTCAGGCCCCAGCTCAGATTGGAACCTGACAATTGATGTAGTCATCAGGATACAGAGCCATGCTGCTAGGATGGGCTCTGGTGAAAACATGGGTGGTGGTGGATGGGTCCCCTGTGAGTATAGAGAAGGCACTGAAGCACCTGGAAGCATAGAGCACTGAGAAGGAGCACGCCTTTGCCAGCAGAGTTGGATGGGCATTTTTGACTGTGATACAGGAAGTGCATGCTCAGTCCCTGTGGGATGCAGTACAGGTAAGGGATTTCCAGACACAAGCAGAACACCTGGAGGCCCGGATACACAGCTTGGAATGTGAATTAGGGGCTGCTGTCCTCACTCCATATGTGGGGCGTCACATACATGAGGTGACTACTGCCATGGCAGCCCTCAGGGAAGCAGAGGGCCATTGGCAGGACTGGGGGTATGTGCCATAAAAAAGGGGAAAGCATCACTTCTGCAGGGGACCACCTCATGGAAGAAGAAGGGGCGCCAGCAGGTTACCCACATGCAGATATGGGTTGATTTAATTTTGGCTGGGGTTGCCAGAGAGAAAATTGATAGGCAACCCAATGAAGTGCTGTTAACTTTGTGGAGGCAATTGTCCCCAAAGCAGCAATTCCAGAAAATGGGGGCAGGATGATGCTGCTTGACCCAGTCTCACCCAGCTGTTCCAGCTCAAGGACTACTTGCAGACAGGTGGTGGTATAGAGCTTTTTGGTTTGATTAGGGAGCTGGCCAAGGTGCCTGCCTTGAGGGGGACACCGGATGACTGAAGGCCACATGTGGAATTGGCAATCCACTGGTGAGCCCTAGACCTACTAGCCGCTGAGAAAGGGGACACATGTATATATCTCCAAGAAGAATGCTGCTTTTATGTTAATGAATCTGCCATTGTTCATGACGCAGCCCGCAGGCTCCTTGATAGGGCCACAGAAATCCAACATCAAGTCAGAGACTTCTAGTGGCAAGGGTAATCCCTTCTAAAATTGATGATGTGGGTTGCCCTTTTCTTTGGGCCCCTAATCTTTTTCCTTCTGTGACTAACAATTGGCCAATGCATACTTAATGTTATATCTCACTTCATCTCCCAAAGACTGAACTCTCTTATCCAGGCAATCACCCAGAAATGTATTGATACTGTCCTCCTCCTCCACCAAGTCCATTGTCAGAGCCTCCAGGAAAGCGACTCTGAAATCAAACACCTACCACTTTAAAACCTGAACCCTGATTACAATGCCCCTATTCAGCAGGAAGCAGCCATGTCCCCTTCCTTTTATACTAAAGTAAAGGACAGGAATGTTAGCCCAACCTGTGCCATCTTGTAGACCCCGCCATTTTACACACCCTGGACAGAGTGAAAAATTCCACTGGGTCTGGGCCATGAGAAACATCCTGTTGGGCAGGTCCCAGGACTAATTGCCTGACCATGGGAAATTTCTCTCTTAGCAGCAGCTACCCACACCACCCCGTCCCATTTTGCAACACTCCCCTACCCACCCAGACCTATAACTGCCCTCGTCTATAAGTGGGGCTTGGGCTTTGGCACTCGCTGTTGTCCCCCTCTGCAAGTATCTTCCTCCAATAAACCTGTGTTGCTGTGGAGCCATGCCTCCCACCCCCTTGTCTCTGTCTCTTTTTCATCCCAACAATTATGAGCCTATATCCTGTCTTCATTCCTGTGGCTTTATTGTAATAATAAAATTCAGATATAGTAAGTACTCGAACTCAGTTCCTCCATTTCAAGATTGTTTTGGCTATTCTAGTCTTTTTACATTTCTGTATGTTTTACAGACCATCTTGTCCATTTTTACAAAAAACAAGCAAGCTAGGATTTTGATATGGATTGTACTAAATCTCTACCCCAACTTGAGGAGTTGGATTTAATAATATTGTGTCTTCCAATATATGAGTGTGATATGTATCTGTATTTATTTAGGTCTTCTGTAATTTCTCTCAACAATGTTTCCCACTTTTCAGTATAAAAGTAGAGAGACATTTGGTAGACAAGTAGACATTTGGTAAATGTCTAATTACATTATGGTTTTAGAAAGTATTTTCATATTGTAATTTTATTACATTTCCCAATTATTCATTGTTACTATATAGAAAAACAATATATTTTTATATTTATTTGGTATTTTAAGACTGCTAAATTCACCTAGTAATTATGATTATTTTTTGGTAAATTATTTAGGATATTCTATACAGACAATTATATCATCTACATTTTCTTGTTATCTATTGCAACTTAATTCTCTTTGAGGTAACCAGCCAAGCATGAAAGCCATCCTGTGTCCATTCTTTTATAGAGTAGAGATAGTCATTTTTGATATTTAGTTCATTCTTTTTTTTTTTGGCAAACTCTGCTCTCTGATGACCTTAGAAGAAAAAACAAGTTTTTTTTTTTTTAGTTGGCTTATTCTCATTAGTAGGGGAGGAGAAATTCTCATTTGAAAACTTCTCCAGCCTAAGAGGAAGCAGAAATCCTCTTTTTATTGTGGTTCTTTGTAATTATAAAATCAATATTATGTTTATTATTTTAAAAGTTTGTACAAATACAAAGAATAATTAATGTTATACTAATGGTCCCACCACCAATAATAAAAAAAAATCCATATAATGCCATTAATTTTTGTAAGATTAAAGCATTGTAAATAAAATCAAAGAACCACAAACCTGTCCTCACTCCACCCTCCCCTTGTCCTCTTATTCCCAGAGATTTCACTGCTATAAATTTACTGTGTATTCACCTCACACTTTAACCACAGGATAAAGCAATAAAGCTAATATTACTTCTAAAAAATTCTGCTAAACAGTATCACAGTGTGCAAATAACTCTATGTTTTCAAAAATGATACTTTTCAAGATTTATTTATGTTCATATACAGATCTAATTAATTGATTTTAACATATACGCTATTATAAATACATCTTAATTTATCTATTATATATGATAAACATTTAGATAATTTCCTTTCTTTCCTTTCTTGTTTTTTGTTTTGTGTTATTTATTTGTTTGTTTGTTTTGGTAATCACAACCAGAGCCACAATATGCAACATTTTATTAATTTTCTGAAACACATGTATTAGAGTTTCTTCAAGGTCCATACCAGTCTAATAGGAATTTTCTGTGATAATGGGACTGTTCTATGATCTGTGCTGTTCAATATGGTTTCCATTAGGCACAGGTGGCTTCTGAGCTCTTGAAATATGGGTAGTGAGACTGAATAACTACATTTTTAATTTTATTATTATTATTTTTCATTATACTCTAAGTTCTAGGTTACATGTGCACAACATGCAGGTTTGTTAGATATGTATGCATGTGCCATGTTGGTGTGCTGCACCCATTAACTCATCATTTAACATTAGGTATATCTCCTAATGTTATCCCTCCCCCCTCCCCCCACCCCACGACAGGCCCGGGTGTGTGATGTTCCCCTCCTGTGTCCAGGTGTTCTCATTGTTCAATTCCCACCTATGAGTGAGAACATGCAGTGTTTGGTTTTTTGTCCTTGCGATAGTTTGCTGAGAATGATGGTTTCCAGCTTCATCCGTGTTCCTACAAAGGACATGAACTCATCATTTTTTATGGCTGTATAGTATTCCATGGTGTATATGTGCCACATTTTCTTGATCTCGTCTATCATTGTTGGACATTTGGGTTGGTTCCAAGTCTTTGCTATTGTGAATAGTGCTGCAATAAACATAATGTGTGCAAGTGTCTTTATAGCAGCATGATTTATAATCCTTTGGGTATATACCCAGTAATGGGATGGCTGGATCAAATGGTATTTCTAGTTCTACATCCTTGAGGAATTGCCACACTGTCTTCCACAATGGTTAAACCAGTTTACAGTCCCACCAACACTGTAAAAGTGTTCCTATTTCTCCACATCCTCTCCAGCACCTGTTGTTTCCTGACTTTTTAATGATCGCCATTCTAACTGGTGTGTGATGGTATCTCATTGTGGTTTTGATTTGCATTTCTCTGATGGCCAGTGATGATGAGCATTTTTTCATGTGTCTTTTGGCTGCATAAATGTCTTCTTTTGAGAAGTGTCTGTTCATATCCTTCGCCCACTTTTTGATGGGGTTGTTTGTTTTTTTCTCATAAATTTGTTTGAGTTCTTTATAGTTTCTGGATATTAGCCCTTTGTCAGATGAGTAGATTGCAAAAATTTTCTCCCATTCTGTAGGTTGCCTGTTCACTCTGATGAAGCAGGTTTATTTTGCTGTGCAGAAGCTCTTTAGTTTAATTAGATCCCATTTGTCAATTTTGGCTTCTATTCAATTAGGAAAAGAGGAAGTCAAATTGTCCCTGTTTGCAGATGACATGATTGTATATCTAGAAAACCCCATTGTCTCAGCCCAAAATCTCCTTAAGCTGATAAGCAACTTCATCAAAGTCTCAGGATACAAAATCAATGTGCAAAAATCACAAGCATTCTTATACACTAATAACAGAGAAACAGCCAAATCATGAGTGAACTCCCACTCACAACTGCTTCAAAGAGAATAAAATACCTACGAATACAACTTACAAGGGATGTGAAGGACCTCTTCAGGGAGAACTATAAACCACTGCTCAATGAAATAAAAGAGGACACAAACAAATGGAAGAACATTCCATGCTTGTGGGTAGGAAGAATCAATATTGTGAAAATGGCCATATTGCCAAAGGTAATTTGTAGATTCAATGCCATCCCCATCAAGCTACCAAAGTCTTTCTTCACAGAATTGGAAAAAAACTACTTTAAAGTTCATATGGAACCAAAAAAGAGCCCACATTGCCAAGACAATCCTAAGCCAAAAGAACAAAGCTGGAGGCATCATGCTACCTGACTTCAAACTATACTACAAGGCTACAGTAACCAAAACAGCATGGTACTGGTACCAAAACAGAGATATAGACCAATGGAACAGAACAGAGTCCTCAGAAATAATACCACACATCTACAACCATCTGATCTTTGACAAACCTGACAAAAACAAGAATGGGGAAAGGAATCCCTATTTAATAAATGGTACTGGGAAAACTGGCTAGCCATGTGTAGAAAGCTGAAACTGGATCCCTTCCTTACACCTTATACAAAAATTAATTCAAGATGGATTAAAGACTTAAATGTTAGACCTAAAACCATAAAAGCCCTAGAAGAAAACCTAGGCAATACCATTCAGGACATAGGCATGGGCAAGGACTTCATGTCTAAAACACCAAATTTTATAAATTTTAAATAAACATAATTTAAATAGCTACATGTGGCTGGTGTCTACCATATTTAGAGAGTACAGGTCTATTCCAAGGAACAGAATTATTAGATAATCAGGTATGCATATTTAAGCATTACTAGCTAATGTAGAATTGCTCTCCAGAATAGACTCTAATGTTTGTTTTCAACTGCCTATAATATGCAATGATCTATTTCCCCATCTCCTTGGCTATATACTTAGTTTTATTAGTTTATACATTTTTTAGATAATTTGATGAGTATAAAATTGTATCTCATTAACGGTTGATTTGTAATTCCCTTTGTGGTGCTGTAATACTCAGACATCTATCAAGGACTCTTTTTTCCTCCCTTTAAAATTATCTACTTATTTTTTCTTTGTAAGCGTCACCTTTTTTTCATTGTGGGAATTCTTCATAAACTTGTCATTTTACTTGATAAAAGGTCATACTTAAAAGTCTGAGGCTTCTCATTCACTTGAATCTGTAGTCTTTTGTTAAATAGTTGTTTAAATTTTTGATACATATCTATATTTTCCCTCATTGTTTCAAGTATTAGTGCCTTTCCTAAGGAACCATTTCTTATTATGATGTCACAAATGTATTCTGCTATGTCTACTGGGAGGATACACTAGTGGGGATAGTTCTGTGTATACAGTGATTAAGCACATAGGTTCTGGAGCCAGTCTGTTTCTTTCAAAATCACCTCATTGCTTTTGAAGAATCAGGTAAGTTAGTCAACTCGGTGTTTCAGTGCCTTTGTCTGTAATGACAAAAAAGAAATGACGATATTAATAATAATACTTACCTCACAGAATTGTTCTGAGGTTTACATGTGTTAACAAAATGAAAGAGTTAGTACAACATTCAGCATGCTATGTTAGCTATTATCATTCTAAATGTTTCGCCGTGTTTTCTTTTTTTGGTTGGTTACTGTACATATATTATATGATGAATCTGTTCTATCATCTTTCACATGCATATCCAAATAACTAAACATTCTTCATTGAATAATGTATATTATTTTCATCTTGAAGTTTTTGTCTATATAATTTTAGATATTCTTTTCTGTTCCATTGCTTTCTCTATTTTTGTGCCAATACTGTTATTTTATTTAGCATAAACTTTATAGCAAGCCTTGAAGTTCTGTTCAGCAAATTTTTCTGTGCTCTTATTTTTTTTTTGTCTTAAAATTTTTTTTGGCTACTTAATCCTTACAATTCTGCCTATTAGCATTGCATCAGTTTGAGTTTTGTAATGACATTAATTTGTAAAAAGATATTTATGATATCAGTATTCCTCACCATAGGATATTTATTCATCTTTAGTTCATTTTTATGACCTTCAAAAAGTTGTTTAATTTTTCCCATAAAAGCTTTGTAGATATATATATATATATACTTAAAAATACTCTCTTTGGTGGTTTTTTGCTATTTAAAGTAGGTTTATACTGAAATTATAATTTTAATTGTCTGCAATATATGTAGAAAATTATTACTTATAGTTGTATGTTAACCTTTTCTACAGGCATTAATGGTTATAGCTAGGATGAACATCCCATTGGGTTGCAGCAGCATCTGGTTGTACTTAAGCTTTATTACTGGCACCTGAAAATTTTCATTTTTTTTTCTTTCTAGCTCAGCAATGTATTTAATTTTTTAAAGATATTGTTTATACTATGTTCTTCCCAGAAAAGAAGAGAAGTCTGTTGGTTTGGGTCCATTCTTTCATAATGTTTGAACTTAAATTCTCTATATAAATTTTAAAATTATTGATTCATGTTCCATAAATAACTGAAGATTTCCTTCTTCTTTCATAAATATGTAAATAATTTGTAGCTAATTATCTTTTCAATATTGAATGTTCTTCTCATTAAAAATAATATGTCCCAAATCATACAGATATTCATGTTCATAAATAACATTTTGTTCTAGTTATTTCCCAGTTAATATTTTTAAATTATTGTATATTTTCCATCTACTATAGTATAACTTGGTTATTTCTGATGGATAAGAATGAGTTTTTTTAGATGTAAATCTTCAATCCAATGTATTTGGTCATAGAACTGTGAGTTAATAAATACTGTTTTAAGCTATTAAGTTTGTAATAATTTGTTATGCAGCAATAGAAAACTAATACAATTGATTTGCTTCTAACTTTAATAAGTTAAAAGCTCTACAATTATGTCAGACGTTTTCTTTAGGATCCTAGTAAATATATTTTATCAAATTAAGAAACTTTGTTTCTGTTTCTCATTTATGATTGTTTAAATTAAAAATCAATGTAAAATTATGTTTAATGCTTTTCTGCATCTGTAATATAATCATATCATATTTCTCTTTTGATATATTACTCTGGATATTAGTAGTGTTTCATTTTCTAATACTGAATCTGCCCTGCATTTCTGGATCATGATTACATTTCTATTATTCTATATTAAGCTAATAATATGAACTTGTCACTTATCTCTAGAATCTACCTATGATGAGTGTTTTCTCTTAGTTTTATATCTTACTGGACATTATTTGAATCATCTTAAGGCACTGGGTAGAAGTACTTAGACAGGTATGCTCAGGTTGATATCCCATCCAGAAGTTGTAATAATTTTCTTGTCAAAGTTCGTCTTTGCCCAGAGGCCTTGAAGTGAATAAAAACTATGGCAAGATACTGCCATAGGTTGGGTGTTTTTTGAGCAAGCAGATTTGAAGACAGTTGAGCACACAGTTGAGCATCCACTAACACTTGTGGAAGGGAAGGGAAGAAAGCCGGATTGGGCAGAGTAGGAAGTGAAGCTACCTGCAGTCCCAATATCAGTGTCAGCCTGGGCAGTTCTTGAGTTAGAATGGCCATCCAGAGTTGTCTAGACTGCACGTGAGCCATCCCAGGAAGGACATAACCTTGCGGAAAGTGGCTTTCTGCAGCTGAGACAATTCCCTGAAGTGCTGACATCTGAAAGCTGTCTACTGTCAGCACTCCCAGCAGCTGGGACACCAAGTCTTCCTTGAAATGAGAGTTGGGTTATACCCAGAGTATCCACTACAGATATGTATGAAGAGACAATAAAACAAAACTTCTGCAGACTTGAATGATCCATTCAGGCAAGGACAATGCTGATGTTGGCTGTCCTAAATGGGATGGCCTGGCACTCTTGAAAAATCTCAAATACATTAAAAGGAACCTTGTGTATTACCATAGATATAAACATATTATGCATTGCTTTGTATAATGCACCTCTTGCAGAATGACTATCAGATATTTTCAGTGTTTAGAGTTTCTTCCTTCTCTGAAATGTGGAAGGCTTATCATGGCCTAAGTAACCTTCCAGCCAATGAGAGGTAGGAAATTACTACATATCCTGAGCCATAATTATTCCAACTGCAAATTTTATAAAACAAAAGTAAATATCTTCTGGTATGTGAGGTTTTAGCTGCAACAAGGCTCTCCTCCAGTGCCGTGCCACCTGGATGGTATAGCTTAGGATCTGTGCAGACAAGAGAATGTCAAGTTTAGCCCCTCACTTCCCTTCTAATCTTTTCTCTCCAGCCCAGCTCAAATGGACAAAGAGGTCATTTTATATTTTATCACCTAAGAATTTGATTTGAAAAGAGGATCAGAAACCACAGGAAATTTGATTTATGCCAGCCCTGCATCCAAGGTACCCACAGAATAATAATATACTTGTTTTTATGAGATAGTACTGATCCAAATGGGGGCACAATATAAAAATGGCTTATGGTTTGGCCACAGGGTCAGTCCAAAGGTCAAAGCCTCAAGTACAGTTCATTTGTTAGCAGATTTCAGAACAACTAATTTCACCTGTATTGGATTTATTTTTCCAGCCTCTTCAAAACCATTTTGTTTAGATTTATATCACAACTTCCCTCTCTTTTTTTCCATTTATTAAATTTGAAAAGCTTTCCAAATACTGTTTCACCAACTTGTACCTCTATACAAGTGACAAAACTTTTATTAAAACCATTTTTTTAAGAGTAAATCTGGAAAATAAGGAAGTAAAACAATTACTTTGGGTCTGAGTTTTGATGGGTAATATAGTCTAGTTTGAAAACCTAACTACACACATTTGCCACACTAATATTTTTGTATATTTTGGCAAATGGTTAATATCTTTAATAAATGGTTAAATTCCAAGAAAAATTTTGGCTCACAAGCTTTTTTTCATTTCTTATGTTGGACCTTTACAGTTATCAGTCCAAACTGTTGATGATTCAGTGTCTGATATATTCTTCCTTCCAGAAAACTTTAATCCTTCTTGTTTACCTCAAAGTTCAATATAAACACATTCAGTGCAAAGTCTTATCTAAAATTCACGTTGTTGAAAAAGACATTTTCCTTATTCACGTAAAGTTACTCATGTAAAAATATGAAACATCAAGAGTAGTGTCTCATAAATTTTGTGTTTCAAATGGAAAGACTTTACATGACTTAGACTTAATATGGCTTAGATTGTGTGGCTAAAAACATAAATAGGTAATAAGTCAAAACAGGCTAAGTGGTTATTGATATCCATTGCTTAATTTAGAATATGACAACAATGATTTCTCTTATATTTCTTTTTGAGGAGAAATAATAGGATACAGAAGAGATTCAGTATTTTTAGAGGTAACCAGAATGCCCTTGGAAAGTTTTCTTTTCTTTCTTTTTTTTTTTTTTTTTTTCAGAGATGGGGTTTTGACATATTGCCCAGGCTGGTCTCAAACTTCTGAGCTCAAGTGATTTGCCTGCCTCGGCCTCCCCAGTTGCTGGGTTTACAGGCATGAGCCAGCATGCCTGGCCCCTTGGATAAGATTTTTTTAAAAAAATACTTTAAGTTTTAGGGTACATGTGCACAACGTGCAGGTTTGTTACATATGTATACATGTGCCATGTTGGTGTGCTGCACCAATTAACTCGTCATTTAGCATTAGGTATATCTCCTAATGCTATCCCTCCCCCTCCCCCGACCCCACAACAGTCCCCGGTGTGTGATGTTTCCCTTCCTGTGTCCATGTGTTCTCATTGTTCAATTCCCGCCTATGAGTGAGAACATGTGGTGTTTGGCTTTTTGTCCTTGCAATAGTTTGCTGAGGATGATGGTTTCCAGCTTCATCCATGTCCCTACAAAGGACATGAACTCATCCTTTTTTATGGCTGCATAGTATTCCATGGTGTATATGTGCCACATTTTCTTAATCCAGTCTGTCATTGTTGGACAATTGGGTTGGTTCCAAGTCTTGGCCATCGTGAATAGTGCCGCAATAAACATACATGTGCATGTGTCTTTATAGCAGCATGATTTATAATCCTTTGGGTATATACCCAGTAATGGGATGGCTGGGTCAAATGGTATTTCTAGTTCAAGATCCCTGAGGAATCACCACACTGACTTCCACAATGGTGGAACCAGTTTACAGTCCCACCAACAGTGTAAAAGTGTTCCTATTTCTCCAAATCCTCTCCAGCACCTGTTGTTTCCTGACTTTTTAATGATCGCCATTCTAACTGGTGTGAGATGGTATCTCATTGTGGTTTTGATTTGCATTTCTCTGATGGCCAGTGATGATGAGCATTTTTTCATGTGTTTTTTGGCTGCATAAATGTCTTCTTTGGAGAAGTGTCTGTTCATATCCTTCACCCACTTTTTGATGGGGTTGTTTTTTTCTTGTAAATTTGTTTGAGTTCATTGTAGATTCTGAATATTAGCCCTTTGTCAGATGAGTAGGTTGCAAAAATTTTCTCCCATTCTGTAGGTTGCCTGTTCACTCTGATGGTGGTTTATTTTGCTGTGCAGAAGCTCTTTAGTTTAATTAGATCCCATTTGTCAATTTTGGCTTTTGTTGCCATTGCTTTTGGTGTTTTAGACATGAAGTCCTTGCCCATGCCTATGTCCTGAATGGTATTGCCTTGGTTTTCTTCTAGGGTTTGTATGGTTTTAGGTCTAACATGTAAGTCTTGAAACCATCTTGAATCAATTTTTGTATAAGGTGTAAGGAAGGGATCCAGTTTCAGCTTTCCACATAAGGCTAGCCAGTTTTCCCAGCACCATTTATTAAATGGAGAGTCCTTTCCCCATTGCTTGTTTTTGTCAGATTTGTCAAAGATCAGATAGTTGTGATATGCAGCATGACTTCTGAGGGCTCTGTTCTGTTCCATTGATCTATATCTCTGTTTTGGTACCAGTACCATGCTGTTTTGGTTACTGTAGCCTTGTAGTATAGTTTGAAGTCAGGTAGTGTGATGCCTCCAGCTTTGTTCTTTTGGCTTAGGATTGACTTGGCGATGCGGGCTCTTTTTTGGTTCCATATGAACTTTAAAGTAGTTTTTGCCAATTCTGTGAAGAAAGTCATTGGTAGCTTGATAGGGATGGCATTAAATCTATAAATTACCTTGGGCAGTATGGCCATTTTCACGATATTGATTCTTCCTACCCATGAGTATGGAATGTTCTTCCATTTGTTTGTATCCTCTTTTATTTCCTTGAGCAGTGGTTTGTAGTTCTCCTTGAAGAGGTCCTTCACATCCCTTGTAAGTTGGATTCCTAGGTATTTTATTCTCTTTGAAGCAATTGTGAATGGGAGTTCACTCATGATTTGGCTCTCTGTCTGTTATTGGTGTATAAGAATGCTTGTGATTTTTGCACATTCATTTTGTATCCTGAGACTTTGCTGAAGTTGCTTATCAGTTTAAGGAGATTTTGGGCTGAGACAATGGGGTTTTCTAGATATACAATCATGTCATCTGCAAACAGGGACAATTTGACTTCCTCTTTTCCTAATTGAATGCCCTTCAAGATTTTTTTAAAGATAAAAATAAGACTGTAGTGGGAGATGAACGATGAGAATACATGGACACATGGGGCAGAACAACACACACTGGGGCCTGTTGGGGGGAGCAGGGGGAGGGAGAATACCGGGAAGAACAGCTAATGGGTGTGGGGCTTAATACCTGGGTGATGGGTTGGTCTGTGCAGTAAATAACTGTGGCACACGTTTACCTATGTAATAAACGTGCACATCCTGCACATGTACCCTGGAACTTAAAAGTTGATGTGAAAAAAGAAAACATACACACACCCATACACACACACACACATACACACACACACACACACACACACACACACACTAAGGATTTCCAGAATTAATTCAATGGATAATTAGCTGGTTATGAAGCCAAAAACATGGCCCTGCCCCCGGTTTATAGAGATATAAATGGTATAGATATAGATACAGATATAGATATAGATATCCATAATGTGAATAAAAATAGGGCTGTAAGACCACCGATCTAGAAAACTCTCAGAATAAGCAGAAATTAAGTCATGTTATTTACCTTCAGTTTAGTGCACTGACCATATATTGAGATAGGCTGTGACATAACGTGTACTGGAGTTGAAATACTCTCAGTTGCCGGGCGCGGTGGCTCATGCCTGTAATTCCAGAACTTTGGGAGGCCGAGGCGGGTGGATCACGAGGTCAGGAGATCGAGACCATCCTGGCTAACATGGTGAAACCCTGTCTCTACTAAAAATACAAACAATTAGCTGGGTGTGGTGGCGGGTGCCTGTAGTCCCAGCTACTCGGGAGGCTGAGGCAGGAGAATGGCGTGAACCCAGGAGGCGGGGCTTGCAGTGAGCGGAGATCACGCCACTGCTCTCCAGCCTGGGCGACAAAGGGAGACTCTGTCTCAAAAGAAAAAAAAGGAAAAAAGAAATACTCCCAGTCCCCATTATTTAGAAGAGATTAGATTCTTAGATTTTTTAAACTAAAATTAAAGAACTATATCTGAACTCCACAGAGTGGAAAACATGTCTTAATGAGTACTCAGTGGGTGTTAAAGTAAGGGCAATGACTAGAACAAAAACTAAGAGGAAAACACGCCAATCCATCTTGCTAGAATTTTAAGACAATATGCCACCTTCATTCTCTCTTTCTCTCTCTTTTCCTCTCTCCCCTAAACTGTATGCTGCTCATTACCTGTCTTGCCTCCCTCCCTTCATCTCCCCAGCTTGACACACTTTCCCTTATTTTATTATATGATTTATTCCCATTTGTGGAATTTTCCAAGTGACATGGAGAAAAGGTTATCCTGGGGCTTCATCAAAATTCTTCTCTAAGACTATAAATTAAAGCAGGCGTGTGACATCTCTGCTGGTGGGGAATGGCTACCCATGTTTAACAGTGTAATTTAATATTAATAAAATTAATTGCTAGGCTTGAGTACTCTCCAGCTCACATCAAAAGTCTTCAGCCTACTGTTCCAAGTATATATTTTCAGCATGGTTTTCTAGTCTATATTATGTAGATACTAATTAAGTCCTGTGGTCATTTTTTCCCAATAATAGCTTGTTTCCAATAGTAGGAATTGTTTTTATTGGTTTCATTTATATTTTTCTATGTTTATCATAACATCTCTTATGTCTGATTCCAATTTACCAATTATTATGGTTTAACAGCCAAGTTTTAAATATTAATTATATTTATGTTTTAAATATATTTGTTATATATACTATATATAACATGATATATGGTATATATAACATTATATATATAACATGATATATAGTATATATAACATTATATATATATATATCCCAGAAATTTGACAACATTTTTTATTCCAAAAATAAAAGCATCCAGCAAAGAAGCCAAAAACATGGCCCTGCTCCGGTTTAAACCATCTGACTTCAGGGGACATAATTACAGGCAGAAACTGACTTAGGTCCAATTATGTGCAGGGATCTAGCTGGGTGCCTCCTGTTTCTTCAAAGATGAGTAGCCAGAATTAGAATTTAAATTGTCAGCTCAAAGAAACACAGGATGTATTTAGTTTCTGCTAGTTAAAGAGTCATCTGAGAACCCAGAAGGGAAGACTCATGTCATTGATATATTTCTCTGAGCTTGATCCTAGTTTTTTAGGTTAGAAAGGGGTCCTAGGTTCCTGAGAAACTGTAAACTTAACACTCTTTTCAATTACTTTGTACTTTATGAAATACCTTATGGCCAGAGCCTGCTATTCAATGCAAATGAATGTAACTCTATTCTCCCACATTGCATATAAGGGATGGAGTGTGGAGGGGGGAGGGAAATGGAGGGGAAAATGAAAATCTCTTGAAATAATAATAGTAATTAGTTTCTGTATTTGAAAACTCAAAGTTTCATTAAACAGCAATAATAACCAGCAGTAAGTAAACTGCCACCCCCAGGAGAGGGAAAAATGTCAAATTTCATCCTAAAAAGAGTTGTGAAAACACAGGCACAGTCAATTCCATTTTATTCTGAAGATTTATTTCATACCAGTCAAAATTAATTCAAACCTGTCTCCCAGATGCAATGAGTGTGAAGAACTAAACTTACTGTCATTGGATTTTGCTGCATCTCACCATCTCTAAATATTGAATATGGATAGCAGAAAAAAGCTATTATTTGAAATTTGTGTTAAGGAAGCTTTAGTTCAAAAAAACATGCTGATACAATAGTGTGTGAGCATGTGTATGTGTGTCTTTGTGTGTGTGTGTGAGAGAGAGAGAGAAAGAGAGAGCGAGAGAGAACCAGAGAGAAAGAACCAGGGAAAGAGAGAAAAAGAGAGAGATTTTCCTTTTGGGGGTTCTATTTCTGTATATACACCTCTCCTTTGTATCATATAAATGTAATAAAACCAGGGAAGGGGGGAGGGGCTCATTTTAGCCTTCCTGAAAGAAAGGCTTTAGTGCTAAATGTTATGTAAAATGATTTCACTCACCACTAAAGAAGTGACATATTTGAAAAATGATACGGCAGTTCTTTGAAATTCACTAAGGAGTTCCAGAATTAATTCAATGGATAATTAGCTGGTTATGGAGCCAAATCACAACTTGCATGTTGCAATTAAAATAGTAAACAATCATTTCACTTACTGTATGACTGTTTTCCTTGTGAACTGAAAAAATTTATTACAAAATATGAAATCAGGGAACCTAGAATGTACATATTTACAGGTATTTATGGAATCTCAAATTCTATTCCAGATGAATTTGGAAAAAAATAGTTTAAACAAAAGTCAATATTCTTTCTTTGACAAGGCAGGTACCCTAATTCCGCTACCTGAAGTTGGCATAATATCTATTAACAGCTAATGCCAAAATCAAAAAAATTCTATAATTCACATAATATAATAGACAATAATGTTAATGATAGGTAAAATGTATGCCTAATTCATTTAAACAGATTCCCTTCTCTTATCACCCATCAATCCAATTACAGCAAAACCCAAATTAGTAAGCTTTTACCAGTATCATGCATTGCATACATTGTACTAAATGAGTACATAGTATATACGCATAAAGAAATGCTTTCAAGTGAGTTTGAACTACCCTTCTTTTGGGGCTCCAGAACAAATCAGCACCCATTTGGCCTTTTAAAATCCATTAAAAGGTTGGTCAGTATCTTCTTAGTGATTAGTAAGGCAGCCAACACTATCTCCCATGCTTTATCAAAGGTCAGACATATTGCATGTCTTGTCTCTACTTAGAGGGGTTTGTCCATCTTTGGAATCTTTAAACATGATTCAGGTTTACTAGCCTCAGCTCTCTGATGGGCTCAAAAAAAGTTATGATTCCACCAATTATCTAGATTTTTCTTGTTGCAAGTGAAGAAGACACTATTTTAATAGTTTCCTACATACTATGCAGAACTAGAGGTGACCTAATAAACATTTGTGTGTGTGTGTGCGCGTGTATATATATATGTATATATACAAATGTATATATACACACATACGTATATATACGTGTATATATGTATATATACATATATACATATACACATGTATATATGTAAAAAAATACATATATACGTATATATGTATATATACACACACACATATATATATAATTTTTTTTTTTTGAGATGAAGTCTCGCTCTGTAGCCCAGGCTGGAGTGCAGTGGCGCTATCTCGGCTCACTGCAAGCTCCGCCTCCCGGGTCCATGCCATTCTCCTGCCTCTGCCTCCCCAGTAGCTGGGACTACAAGCGCCGGCCACCACATCTGGCTTATATTTTGTATTTTTAGTAGAGACGGGGTTTCACTGTGTTAGTCAGGATGGTCTCAATCTCCTGACCCCGTGATCCGTCCGCCTCGGCCTCCCAAAGTGCTGGGATTACAGGTGTGAGTCACCATGCCTGGCCACATTTGTTTATATTTTTAATTGTTGTAAACATTGTTCACAATAGGTACATAATATTCCACAGCAATTATCTACCATAATTTACTTGACTATTGCACTGTTGTTAAATGTTTTTTCCACTTTTTTACCATTAAGAAAGAAATTGCAGTAAGTATGTTTATGCACATAGCTTATTTTTTATTCAGTATTACTTCCTTAGGACAGGTCCATAAATATACAATACTTCGTTAAAAAAGAATAGGGTCAGACTCCAACTGATGGGTTTGAATCAAGTTCTACCATTGATTGTCTGTATTCTTCAGGTAGTTGAGTAACCCTCCAAGCATTTTTTGTAAAATATTTTCATTTTGCAAAATAATAATTGTAGCATCTGTCTCTTAAAGTTGCTGTGACAAGTAAATGAAATAGCACAAATGCAGTGCCTGGGAGTGGATCATCATAAGGTAAGCATGCAATTATTGTTATTATAAGATAATCTTTTTATAGATTTTTACAAATGACTTTCCATAATTATTGAGCATTTCACACCATCCTAAAATGTTTAACAAAGGCCTGCCTTTAGAAATCTTTTATATTTATTTTTATCCAGAAAACATAAGTTCTCTTATGTACATTGTTTTATTATCACATATGTTGTATGATATAGTCAAAACGCCAGGGCTATGTATGAAGGCAAATATACTTGGGATCAAATCCTGGTTTCGTATTTAACCATTTACAAACCTGGAATTTATTTTTAACTTCTCGATTTTCAAGTCCCTCATGATGTTAATAATTACTCCTAGTCATTAAAAGGATTATAAATAATATAGGTAAATTACTTAGACATATTGCATACTCAAAATAGGCTTCTCATCCTAAATGCATATTAGAATTACCTAGAGATCTGATGTCCAGCTGCATCCCAAGCCATTCCCATCTAAATTTGGAGGCTGGCCCCAAGTCAGTATGTTGTTACCCCTCCCTAGGTGAGACAAATAGTCAGCTGGTCAAACCACTGCCTCCTTATCATATTATAGGCTTAATAACAACCAAAATGTATAAATGACTTTATAATTTACAAATCACTTCCATAAACATAATTGGATTTGATTACTACAAAATATTTGAAGCATTATTTTTATTGAAAATTCTTATATTTTTACAAATGTAAGTGGATTATGAGCTACGATAATGAGTAATGTTGGCACAATTCCCTTTGCTCTATCTCAAATTCATGGTATTTCATTTTAGCTCATAAAATTGTCACCAGATCTGTTTACAAATCTCTTGTCACATTTATATCATATATCATAACACCTCAAGCACAAAGTTTTTATTAAAAAAAGCCAGTCAAATCCTTCACAAAATCTCTGATTTTCTTCTGCCTCTTAGTCAGTGACCTGATCATAGATACATAGACAGATGGATAAATAGATAGAATACCAAAAGTTGCAAATAACTTCATCTTATCTGTAACCTGCCACCCCCCGCCCTTTCTTTGCTATGAACACCAAGAACCTAGGTCTATAGGCATTAAAAACACTGTAGAAACTTGAAAAGAGTAAAATAATTGGTTGGGATTTCAGAAACACTGATCTTCATACAGAATCCAAGAGAAAGGCCCTACTGATGAATGAAGAAGTGGCTTTCTAGATTATTGTAAAACAATGATTTTGTAAAACAGCATCATGTGTTACTCCCTTCCACTACTAAAAAAGGTACAACATGCTTTTTCTGGCCCCTCTGTGTATGACTACTTGACTTAGATGACTCATATTGTCCTGTAAGTTTTTACAGCTCAGTTCTTACTGGATTTTGTATTAGAACCTTATAATTTAAGAAAATAAAAAAGGTATTTTCTTGGACTATTGAAAAAGTACCTGTTTGGGGCTATTTCAAAGATACATGGAGTCCCAACATATTAATACTTGTTAAAATAAGAGTATCGGTGACATAATGGTATAGCTTGAAAAGCAAACAATATATCTTTAAAATAAATTATACAGGTTTAATAGAAAATGATACCTCAATATCACTGGCCAATGTGATATAAAAAGTCTAGCTGCATTTAGCCAATAGATGCAACTATTTTGGCCTCTAAAATTTCTACTCCTGCTTCTAAGTGTCCTTGTTGCCTATTTTTAGATATCACAATATTATGAAACATTCCAAAAGATGCATACAAAATAAAACTCTTCTGCTGACTCAGCTTCTGTTGTATCTCAACCCAATAATGATACGTTGAGAATTAAGACTCTGTCTACTATAGCATATATTTTAATTATACTTTTATAAACCTGAATAAAATATAATTAAAATGTACTTACTATAGAGCTACAATATGAGAAGTCTATTATTTTAATGCACACATTATAGAAAATGTAATTGACTTCTTAACAAAACCAGAAACTCTTCCTCATAACCAGGAAAATTAATCTCTACGCTGGGTAGATTTATTAGGAGTTATTATTATCCTAAGCTAAAAAGTTAAAACAAGTAAATATTTTATAAGGGGTCATTATTAACAAATGTACATTGATTCCCTCCTCTTCCCAGATTTTTTCCACCCTATTGTTCACTTAAGGGAAAAGCAGGTTGATTTACTTATTTCAATATTTTCTTCTCAATTTGTGTCTGGAAAGTACCTTGTGAGTATGATCTCTAATGTTTCTTGCTGACATGTAGCAGGATTATTGCTGTAGACTTAGGAAAACAGAATCCCAACACAGTGTACAAGATGGTGCTCCATGACATGCCACTTCCAAAGACATAAATTTTTCCTTAGCAGGAGCACAATGCTTCTTGTTATTGTAACCAAATTCTCATTGATTAAAACAAAAACTCAGCCTGCGTAAGTAACCAGCTGCAATTAGTTATTTAAGCTGTATCTACTACACAAGGCAATTTTTATACAGTAGTGCAAGCAAAAAAAGATCACTTTATCTTTCTTTTTCTATCTATCATTATAAATCCAGAGAAAAATTAATGGTTCTTCAGAAAAAGTATTTTGTAATAAGTCAGACATTCTTGGTTAAAACAAAAATGTTGATGAAATGTTTAGTATGGTTTAATAAAAACAAAAGCTAAAGTATATATGGAGTTGGGGGGTTTTATTCAAAAAATTTATGACAATCATTTGATGAAGAATATCTTATTAACTATTTTCAATTTGGGAATAAAGAGGTAGCTAATTACCTCCTCAAAATAGGTTAAAACATGGGATTAGGTTGCTCAAGAGAGATAATAGTTGTTTACAAGAAATACAATTTCTATGTCTGTAAATATTTTAGCTGCATAAGTGTAGTAATCCAATAGACAAGCTGTCTGTATTTTTAAAATATAAACAGGATAATTTACATTTGACACTGTCTAGTCAGTATAAAGCCAAAATGTTGCTAGTCAGAAGTTGTCAGGGGTAATTGACTTCAACCTTATATTTTTCTTTTTAATACCTGACAATTTACAATATGAGCTTTCCCTTGGAAACCTCCTCATTTTCTCTGGACTGTCTGCCCGGAGGAACACGGAGTGGCTAATTCACAGTTTGCCTTCAGTAAATTCCGTGATCTGGTTGTTACTAGAAAAGCAATGTAATGCTTGTGTGATTTAGTCAGGTAAAATAACAACGTGTGATAATTGGTCACTTGTGGTTGGAATACTAGCACAGACTTCCACATGGATATCATAATCCCAGTGACTACTTGCCATATTAGGAGAGTCTGGTCATCTATGAAAGCTAACAGCCAGCAAGGGAATGGCTAAGATCCCAGCGGTGAGTGTATAATTAATTCCCAAGTACTCCACAGGACACTTTCTCTTCTCTCCAGAGCTTTATAGATGAAGGCAGAGTATTATTTGTAAAAGCTCTCTGCTTGTCCTCAGTCAAGGTCATGAGAATTTCAGAAATAAATTCACAAAATGGATGCACTGCACTCAACATCTTCATGTGTTAAAGATACAAATAAAGTTTACCTGGAAAAAATAGCCACTGATCATAGATAGAGCAGAAGTACTTTCAAGAAGATTGAATCCATGCTTTGCACAATTAAGCAGTGCTACCCACCCAGTGAGGATGCCTTATAGTAGCTCATATTTTAATAACAAACTGACTGGTAAATTTAAATGAAAAGTTTAGTGGGTACAACAGTGAGTGACCTGCTAATGAGTTGTTAAATCAAAGAAATAAGGAAAGTAAGATAAAAAGAATAGCTTATTTAAGCAAAAATCACAAGTCTAATAAGACACAGCGGCTACATAGCAGTTTATTCTAATCCAAAGCTATCATTCGATTTATAAAAAGGGGGAAAACCTACATAATATCCTCAATAAATGTCTTCCATGTCTGTTGGGATAGAATGTTGCAGTAGTTTTGCTATAGCTTCAAATTCAAAATGCACAATATTAAGTTTGTTTTTTTAAAAATTTAATTTTATTTTATTTTATTATTATACTTTAAGTTTTAGGGTACATGTGCACAATGTGCAGGATTGTTACATATGTATACATGTGCCATGTTGGTGTGCTGCACCCATTAACACGTCATTTAGCATTAGGTATATCTCCTAATGCTATCCCTCCCCCCTCCCCCCACCCCACAACAGTCCCCGGTGTGTGATGTTCCCCTTCCTGTGTACATGTGTTCTCATTGTTCAATTCCCACCTATGAGTGAGAACATGTGGTGTTTGGTTTTTTGTCTTTGTGATAGTTTGCTGAGAATGATGATTTCCAGTTTCATCCATGTCCCTACAAAGGACATAAACTCATCATTTTTTATGGCTGCATAGTATTCCATGGTGTATATATGCCACATTTTCTTAATCCAGTCTATCGTTGCTGGACATTTGGGTTGATTCCAAGTCTTTGCTATTGTGAATAGTGCCGCAAGAAACATACATGTGCATGTGTCTTTATAGCAGCATGATTTATAGTCCTTTGGTATATACCCAGTAATGGGATGGCTGGGTCAAATCGCATTTCTAGTTCTAGATCCCTGAGGAATCACTACACTGACTTCCACAATGATTCAACTAGTTTACAGTCCCACCAACAGTGTAAGAGTGTTCCTATTTCTCCACATCTTCTGCAGCACCTGTTGTTTCCTGACTTTAATGATCGCCATTCTAACTGGTGTGAGATGGTATCTCATTGTGGTTTTGATTTGCATTTCTCTGATGGCCAGTGATGATCAGCATTTTTTCATGTGTTTTTTGGCTGCATAAATGTCTTCTTTTGAGAAGTGTCTGTTCATATCCTTTGCCCACTTCTTGATGGGGTTGTTTGTTTTTTTCTTGTAAATTTGTTAGAGTTCATTGTAGATTCTGGATATTAGCCCTTTGTCAGATGAGTAGGTTGCAAAAATTTTCTCCCATTTTATAGGTTGCCTGTTCACTCTGATGGTAGTTTCTTTTGCTGTGCAGAAGCTCTTTAGTTTAATTAGATCACATTTGTCAATTTTGGCTTTTGTTGCCATTGCTTTTGGTGTTTTAGAGATGAAGTCCTTGCCCGTGCCTATGTCCTGAATGGTATTGCCTAGGTTTTCTTCTAGGGTTTGTATGGTTTTAGGTCTAATATGTAAGTCTTTAATCCATCTTGAATTGATTTTTATATAAGGTGTAAGGAAGGGATCCAGCTTCAGCTTTCTACATATGGCTAGCCAGTTTTCCCAGCACCATTTATTAAATAGGGATTCCTTTCCCCATTGCTTGTTTTGGTCAGATTTGTCAAAGATCAGATAGTTGTAGATATGGGGCATTATTTCTGAGGGCTGTGTTCTGTTCCATTGATCTATATCTCTGTTTTGGTACCAGTACCATGCTGTTTTGGTTACCGTAGCCTTGTAGTATAGTTTGAAGTCAGGTAGCGTGATGCCTCCAGCTTTGTTCTTTTGGCTTAGGATTGACTTGGCAATGTGGGCTCTTTTTTGGTTCCATATGAACTTTAAAGTACTTTTTCCAATTCTGTGAAGAAAGTCATTGGTAGCTTGATGGGGATGGCATTGAATCTATAAATTACCTTGGGCAGCATGGCCATTTTCATGATATTGATTCTTCCAACCCATGAGCATGGAATGATCTTCCATTTGTTTGTATCCTCTTTTATTCCATTGAGCAGTGGTTTGTAGTTCTCCTTGAAGAGGTCCTTCACATCCCTTGTAAGTTGGATTCCTAGGTATTTTATTCTCTTTGAAGCAATTGTGAATGGGAGTTCACTCATGATTTGGCTTTCTGTTTGTCTGTTATTGGTGTAGAAGAATGCTTGTGATTTTTGCACATTGACTTTGTATCCTGAGACTTTGCTGAAGTTGCTTATCAGTTTAAGGAGATTTTGGGCTGAGACAATGGGGTTTTCTAGATATACAATCATGTCATCTACAAACAGGGACAATTTGACTTCCTCTATTCCTAATTGAATACCCTTTATTTCCGTCTGCTGCCTAATTGCCCTGGCCAGAACTTCCAACATTATGTTGAATAGGAGTGGTGAGAGAGGGCATCCCTGTCTTCTGCCAGTTTTCAAAGGGAATGCTTCCAGTTTTTGCCCATTCAGTATGATATTGGCTGGGGGTTTGTCATAGATAGCTCTTATTATTTTGAGATACGTCCCATCAATACCTAATTTATTGAGAGTTTTTAGCATGAAGCGCTGTTGAATTTTGTCAAAGGCCTTTTCTGCATCTATTGAGATAATCATGTGGTTTTTGTCTTTGGTTCTGTTTATATGCTGGATTACATTTATTGATTTGCGTATGTTGAACCAGCCTTGCATCCCAGGGATGAAGCCCACTTGATCATGGTGGATAAGCTTTTTGATGTGCTGCTGGATTCGGTTTGCCATTATTTTATTGAGGATTTTTGCATCAATGTTCATCAAGGATATTGGTCTAAAATTCTCTTTTTTGGTTGTGTCTCTGCCAGGCTTTGGTATCAGGATGATGCTGGCCCCTAAAAGGAGGTTTTTTCTATTGATTGGAATAGTTTCAGAAGGAATGGTACCAGCTCCTCCTTGTACCTCTGGTAGACTGTGGCTGTGAATCCATCTGGTCCTGGACTCTTTTTGGTTGGTAAGCTATTGATTATTGCCACAATTTCAGAGCCTGTTATTGGTCTATTCAGAGATTCAACTTCTTCTTGGTTTAGTCTTGGGAGGGTGTATGTGTCAAGGAATTTATCCATTTCTTCTAGATTTTCTTTTTTTTTTTATACTTTAAGTTTTAGGTTACATGTGCACATTGTGCAGGTTAGTTACATATGTATACATGTGCCATGCTGGTGCACTGAACCCACTAACTCGTCATCTAGCATTAGGTATATCTCCTGATGCTATCCCTCCCCCCTCCCCCCACCCCACCACAGTCCCCAGAGTGTGATATTCCCCTTCCTGTGTCCATGTGATCTCATTGTTCAATTCCCACCTATGAGTGAGAATATGCGGTGTTTGGTTTTTTGTTCTTGAGATAGTTTACTGACAATGATGATTTCCAATTTCATCCATGTCCCTACAAAGGACATGAACTCATCATTTTTTATGGCTGCATAGTATTCCATGGTGTATATGTGCCACATTTTCTTAATCCAGTCTATCATTGTTGGACATTTGGGTTGGTTCCAAGTCTTTGCTATTGTGAATAATGCTGCAATAAACATAAGTGTGCATGTGTCTTTATAGCAGCATGATTTATAGTCCTTTGGGTATATACCCAGTAATGGGATGGCTGGGTCAAATGGTATTTCTAGTTCTAGATCCCGGAGGAATCACCACACTGACTTCCACAATGGTTGAACTAGTTTACAGTCCCACCAACAGTGTAAAAGTGTTCCTATTTCTCCACATCCTCTCCAGCACCTGTTGTTTCCTGACTTTTTAATGATTGCCATTCTAACTGGTGTGAGATGGTATCTCATTGTGGTTTTGATTTGTATTTCTCTGATGGCCAGTGATGATGAGCATTTTTTCATGTGTTTTTTGGCTGCATAAATGTCTTGTTTGGAGAAGTGTCTGTTCATGTCCTTCGCCCACTTTTTGATGGGGTTGTTTTTTTTTTGTAAATTTGTTTGAGTTCATTGTAGATACTGGATATTAGCCCTTTGTCAGATAAGTAGGTTGCGAAAATTTTCTCCCATTTTGTAGGTTGCCTGTTCACTCTGATGGTAGTTTCTTTTGCTGTGCAGAAGCTCTTTAGTTTAATTAGATCCCATTTGTCAATCTTGTCTTTTGTTGCCATTGCTTTTGGTGTTTTAGACATGAAGTCCTTGCCCATGCCTATGTCCTGAATGGTATTGCCTAGGTTTTCTTCCAAGGTTTCTATGGTTTTAGGTCTAACGTTTAAGTCTTTAATCCATCTTGAATTGATTTTTATATAAGGTGTAAGGAAGGGATCCAGTTTCAGCTTTCTACATATGGCTAGCCAGTTTTCCCAGCACCGTTTATTAAATAGGGAATCCTTTCCCTATTGCTTGTTTTTCTCAGGTTTGTCAAAGATCAGATAGTTGTAGATATGCGGCATTATTTCTGAGGGCTTTAGATTTTCTAGTTTATTTGCATAGAGATGTTTGTAGTATTCTCTGATGGTAGTTTGTATTTCTGTGGGATCAGTGCTGATATCCCCTTTATCACTTTTTATTGTGTCTATTTGATTCTTCTCTCTTTTCTTCATTAGTCTTGCTAGCAGTCTATCAATTTTGTTGATCTTTTCAAAAAACCAGCTCCTGGATTCATTAAATTTTTGAAGGGTTTTTTGTGTCTCTATTTCCTTCAGTTCTGCTCTGATTTTAGTTATTTCTTGCCTTCTGCTAGCTTTTGAATGTGTTTGCTCTTGCTTTTCTAGTTCTTTTAATTGTGATGTTAGGGTGTCAATTTTGGATCTTTCCTGCTTTCTCTTGTGGGCATTTAGTGCTATAAATTTCCCTCTACACACTGCTTTGAATGTGTCCCAGAAATTCTGGTATGTTGTATCTTTGTTCTCATTGGTTTCAAAGAACATCTTTATTTTCTGCCTTCATTTCGTTGTGTACCCAGTAGTCATTCAGGAGCAGGTTGTTCAGTTTCCATGTAGTTGAGCGGTTTTGAGTGAGTTTCTGAATCCTGAGTTCTAGTTTGATTGCACTGTGGTCTGAGAGATAGTTTGTTATAATTTCTGTTCTTTTACATTTGCTGAGGAGTGCTTTGCTTTACTTCCAAGTATGTGGTCAATTTTGGAATAGGTGTGGTGTGGTGCTGAAAAAATGTATATTCTGTTGATTTGGGGTGGAGAGTTCTGTAGTTGTCTATTAGGTCCGCTTGGTGCAGAGCTGAGTTCAATTCCTGGGTATCTTTGTTAACTTTCTGTCTCGTTGATCTGTCTAATGTTGACAATGGGGTGTTAAAGTCTCCCATTATTATTGTGTGGGAGTCTAAGTCTCTTTGTAGGTCACTGAGGACTTGCTTTATGAATCTGCTTGCTCCTGTATTGGGTGCATATATATTTAGGATAGTTAGCTCTTCTTGTTGAATTGATCCCTTTACCATTATGTAATGGCCTTCTTTGTCTCTTTTGATCTTTGTTGGTTTAAAGTCTGTTTTATCAGAGACTAGGATTGCAACCCCTGCCTTTTTTTGTTTTCCATTTGCTTGGTAGATCTTCCTCCATCCCTTTATTTTGAGCTTATATGTGTCTCTGCACGTGAGATGGGTTTCCTGAATACAGCACAATGATGGGTCTTGACTCTATCCAATTTGCCAGTCTTTGTCTTTTAATTGGAGCATTTAGCCCATTTACATTTAAAGTTAATATTGTTATGTGTGAATTTGATCCTGTCATTATGACGTTAGCTGGTTATTTTGCTGGTTAATTGATGCAGTTTCTTCCTAGCCTTGATGGTCTTTACAATTTGGCATGTTTTTGCAGTGGCTGGTACCATTTGTTCCTTTCCACATTTAGTGCTTCCTTCAGGAGCTCTTGTAGGGCAGGCCTGGTGGTGACAAATCTCTCAGCATTTGCTTGTCTGTAAAGTATTTTGTTTCTCCTTCACTTATGAAGCTTAGTTTGGCTGGATATGAAATTCTGGGGTGAAAATTCGTTTCTTTAAGAATGTTGAATATTGGCCCCCACTCTCTTCTGGCTTGTAGAGTTTCTGCCGAGAGATCAGCTGTTAGTCTGATGAGCTTCCCTTTGTGGGTAACCCGACCTTTCTCTCTGGCTGCCCTTAACGTTTTTTCCTTCATTTCAACTTTGGTGAATCTGACAATTCTGTGTCTTGGAGTTGCTCTTCTTGAGGAGTATCTTTGTGGCGTTCTCTGTATTTCCTGAATCTGAATGTTGGCCTGCCTTGCTAGATTGGAGAAGTTCTCCTGGATAATATCCTGCAGAGTGTTTTCCATCTTGGTTCCATTCTCCCCATCACTTTCAGGTACACCAATCAGATGTAGATTTGGTCTTTTCACATAGTTCCATATTTCTTTGAGAGTTTGTTCGTTTCTTTTTATTCTTTTTTCTCTAAACTTCCCTTCTCGCTTCGTTTCATTCATTTCATCTTCCATCACTGATACCCTTTCTTCCAGTTGATCGCATCGGCTCCTGAGGCTTCTGCATTTTTCACGTAGTTCTCGAGCCTTGGCTTTCAGCTCCATCAGCTCCTTTAAGTACTTCTCTGCATTGGTTATTCTAGTTATACATTCGTCTAATTTTTTTTCAAAGGTTTTAAATTCTTTGCCATTGGTTTGAATTTCCTCCTGTAGCTCGGAGTAGTTTGATCGTCTGAAGCCTTCTTCTCTCAACTCGTGAAAGTCATTCTCCATCCAGCTTTGTTCCAGTGCTGGTGAGGAACTGCATTCCTTTGGAGGAGAGGCACTCTGCTTTTTAGAGTTTCCAGTTTTTCTGCTCTGTTTTTTCCCCATCTTTGTGGTTTTATCTACTTTTGGTCTTTGATGATGGTGACGTACAGATGGGTTTTTGGTGTGGATGTCCTTTCTGTTTGTTAGTTTTCCTTCTAACAGACAGGACCCTCAGCTGCAGGTCTGTTGGAGTTTGCTAGAGGTCCACTCCAGACACTGTTTGCCTGGGTATCTGCAGCGGTGGCTGTAGAACAGTGGTGGCTGTAGAACAGCAGTGGCTGTGGAACAGTGGATTTTCGTGAACCACAATTGCTGCTGCCTGATTGGTCCTTTGGAAGTTTTGTCTCAGAGGATTACCAGGCCCTGTGAGGTGTCAGTCTGCCCCTATTGGGGGGTGCCTCCCAGTTAGGCTGCTCTGGGGTCAGAGACCCACTTGAGGAGGCAGTCTTCTGGTTCTCAGATCTCCACCTGCATGCTGGGAGAGCCACTACTCTCTTCAAAGCTGTCAGACAGGGACATTTAAGTCTGCAGAGGTTACTGCTGTCTTTTTGTTTGTCTGTCTGTGCCCTGCCCCCAGAGGTGGAGCCTACAGAGGCAGGCAGGCCTCCTTGAGCTGTGGTGGGTTCCACCCATTTCGAGCTTCCCGGCTGCTTTGTTTACCTAAGCAAGCCTGGGCAATGGCAGGCGCCCCTCCACCAGCCTCACTGCTGCCTTGCAGTTTGATCTCAGACTGCTGTGCTAGCAATCATCGAGACTCTGTGGGCATAGGACCCTCCGAGCTAGGTGCAGGATATAATCTCCTGGTGCGCCATTTTTTAAGGCTGTTGGAAAATTGCAGTATTTTGGTGGGAGTGACCCGATTTTCCAGGTGCCGTCTGTCACCCCTTTCTTTGACTAGGAAAGGGAACTCCCTGACCCCTTGCACTTCCCGAGTGAGGCAATGCCTCGCCCACGGTGCCCTGCACCCACTGTCCTGCACTCACTGTCTGGCACTCCCTAGTAAGTTGAACCTGGTATGTCAGATGGAAATGCAGAAATCACCGGTCTTCTGCGTAGCTCACTCTGGGAGCTGTAGACCAGAGCTGTTCCTATTTGGCCATCTTGGCTCCCTCCCTGATATTAAGTTTTTAACTTATTGCTTTAATAGAATTTTAGCAAAAAACAAATTGAAAATATTCAGTCGCAATGACTGGAATTGCCATCATGAACCCAAATTTGAACACCTTAGGCCAATAATAGCATAGCCTCACATTATAATATTTATTATGATTATAGTACCTTTATTTTACAAAAAAAGAGGGGGCTTTCTGTTGTGAATGCATTTTTCAAATCAAAAAGTAGAAGAGTATCCACTGTGTGCATTTGTCCTATAAACTTGTTTTTCCTAAATTTACTGAATTACTATGAATGGTACTGCTATCTTGCTGATCAGTAAACATAAATCAAACATAAATATATGGGTTCATGAAAAGTGCTTAATGCAATACCTACAACAAGTTAGCTTTGTATAATTTTTTATGATGATAATCATCATCATATTTGGATTCTCTTTTGCATCCAAGTAGTGCTACACTTCCCTCCATAATTTCTACCTGCTATCTCTCTCAGCAGTTCCTTTCTACAGCTCTTGCTATGCCTTAACTCAAGCTTCTGTTGCCTCCTGACTTGATTGTCATAATAAAGTACAAAGTGATTTCTCACCTCTAGTTTTGCCTGTTTTGTTTTTTTCCAAAACCATTTATATCCTTAATATTAGTGACACCATGATTTTTCTAAAATGAAATATATGTTACATTACTGTTTCAGGTCCCTCGATGATTCCTAACAGGAAAGTACAGACCCTTTCATGGTATAAATGGTCCTATGCAATGTGCCCTCCCTTTTCCTATTAAATGTTATATCTTACCCCTCCCATTTCTCAACAGGAGAACTAAAACTTTTACATGCTATGAATGGTTCTGTGCAGTCTATCAATCTGCCTTATGTTTACCTACTAAACATCATCACTCACCACTCATATTCAGTCATATTCTAGACCCCAAAGGTCCAACTTTGAGTTGCTCAAATCTTCCATAAGGTTTCATGGTTGCATGATAGTTACACTTTTTTTTAAGTTTCCATATGCACTATACTTAAATGGTTTTTTTTTCCCTGCTGTTCTGTTGTAGAAGTAACTAATTATTTATTCTCTGTGCGCCCTCTAAATTCCCAGTTTACCTGTGTTAGAAACTATGCTATTCTATCTTATACACACACACAAACACACGTTTGTTTATAGACGTTTTGGATGGCAAGCTTTGTTTCGTCAGAACATAGCATGTACTACAGCACCTGGCATACTACCTGGATTATTTTCCAATCTCCATGACAATAATTGGAAACATTTCAGGATTACTTAGTAGTACTAGGACCTCATAAATATTAACACATTGATTAAGACAAGGTATTTTCTGTCATTTAAGAAGTCCAGAATTGTCCAAAGTGTTGTCACTTCGCAGAGTAATTTAATTCTGATCATTCTCTTTGTTACTAGACTTGTGAATTATTCAAGAATTGTGTTTCCTTCTTTATGCTGGCTTCCAGAATATATACCTCCAATATTTATATGGAAATACATATGTATTTTGTTTCATAAATTCAATATCCTTATTTTACATTTCCTATTTTACTTCATACGAATTTTGTTACTATATTTTACTTTTTGCCCAGTGTTAGCTTGGAAAATAGAACATGAGGAAAAGCTTATATGCAAAGGGTTTATTGAGAGGTAAAATTCCAGGCCAGAGGAGTTAGTTAGGAAGGAAAAGGAAGTGAGGTGAGAAGACAGGAAAGTAAAAGTATTTGGGAGTGTGATACAAACCTGGCCATGGAGTTAGAAAACACAGCTGGCTGTTTGCCAAAAGCAGTGTCTTCCAGAAAAGACACGTAGAATCACGTTGCTTCAGTATAGTCCATCAGGAGGAGGATGGAAAAGACATTCACTTTCCAGATTCTTAAAGTCTCCGGTCCCTCGTTTTTATTCTCCCCATGGGCGTTAAAGTTCTTGCTTTCCTGGATTGTCTTCCTTTCCCTGTCCAGGCAATTGCTGGAAAAGCTGTATGTCACTCCCTAAGGCTGGATGTCTTCCTCTAGGTCAGAAAGCTTTGGACAGGAACAGAACTTGTGTGTGTTCCTCTGGGTGAGACTTCGGTGTTAGAGTTGCGGCGGCCCACTATGGTGATACCAAGAGGGACTCTGGTTGGTACATTCCACTTCTTACCTCCAAACAAGCTTTAGCAGTAAATAGTGTCAGAAGGGAAAATAAAGGCGGTGGCATGCTATATTCTCCAATAAGCAAAAGGCAGAGGCTTAAAGAGGCAGATAAACTGAGGCTGGTACAGTTCATCCCTTGTGCCTTTCTGCTTGCATCCTCTTATGATATCTGGATCTTATATAAGAACAGGATGGTATCATATCTTCCACAAAAGGGAACATGCAGGTTCAACCTCTTTAAAAATCTTAACAAACTTTAGCAAACTGAAACTATAGTCTGCAATGCAGCAGCTAGCCATGGTGTCAAGATTTCCTTCATCCTTAGCTATCATCTTCTCTCATATGGTTTGCTTGCTTTCTGGAGTGACCTAGATATTAAATTCAAACTCAGAGAAGTATGATTTGTTGTTGTGCCAATATCTATTCACAATTTTCATTGGTCATGGAAATACCATAAGACAGTCTAGTTAATCACTTAGGCTCCAGGTCTATTCTTGTCTTCCCCCATGGTGCAGTTGTAACTGTAGGTATCCCTGGTCAAAGTCACTTTCCCAACTCAGTAAAATAAGTTTGCTCTTGGGCTGCTAGTCTCCTGGCCTACTTTCCTTTAATGTATCAGATTTTTTTTCAGATGCCTGATTAAATATCCAAGATATTATTTCCTAGGAATAAGTGCATATCTTTATCTATGACTGTTTCTCTTTTCATATAAAGTGGATGTTGAAGTGCACCCCTCATAGATCTAGTCATTGGAAGGATTTTTCTTTACCCTTATTTTTAAAAATCACCCTTTAGTGGAACTATAATGAATAACAGATTAACTCCAGTTAGTATCATCATATCATGCTTACATTTCTGTAAACCAGGCCTGAGCATTTTTCTTCACTTTAATTATGTTGTAGGGAAACCCCCATGAGACTACAGGTGTGAAGCAAGATAGAAGCATCAGTGCAAAAGAGGTAAGTGTCAAAGGAATGTAGAACACCTGTTCATAACTTACAAGTTAGCAAGTCTGTTACCCACAGGATGACAACTTTAGTTGCGTAATTACTTGATGTTCCATAGTCAGGTACATAGTTTCATCTAAGGCATAGTAGCTGCAGATTAATATATTCATTTAATAAACATCATTTTAGCTAAACAACACACTTCTAAGTAACTCATAAAGACTATGTTTCAGGTCAGATATAAAAATGCATTGTACTGCATATAAAAGAAAATATATCAATATTTGTGGAACACATCTCAAGCAGTGTTGAGTGAAAAATCTACAGCATTAAATGCATGAATTAGAAAAAGGAAATATTCTAAGTTCCTACTTCAAGTATCTAGAAAAAGAAAAGCAAAATAAATCCAAACCAAGTAGAATTGGAGAAATAATAAAGATACGAGCAGAAATAAATGAAATAGAAAACAGAAAAACAATAGAGAAAACCAATACAACAAAGATCTGGTTCTTTGCAAAACATCAATAAAACTGACAAATATGTAGCACAACAACAGAGAGAGAAAAAGAGAAACAGAGAAAACAAAGTACCAATATCATGAATGAAACAGGAATATCACTATAATTCCTGCAAACATCAAGAAGATATGAAAAACTCTATGCACATAAATTGGACAAAATAGATGAAATGGGGCCTTTTTTGAAATACACAAAGTACTAAAACTATTAGCACATACAATTTAACAATATAAAAATGTTATACACCATAGCCAAGTGAAGTTCATTCCAGGGATGCAAAACAAGGTGATAATCAATATAGTCCACCACATTAATGAGCTAATTTTAAAAAACATATCAATTGATGTAGAAAAATCCTCAGTTTGATAAGCAGCACCTACAGAAATCCTACATCTAACATTCTCCTTCAATGGTGAAAGTTTGAAACATTTCCTCCTAAGAGCTGTAACAAGGCAAGTATATATGCTCTCAGAATTTTTATTCAATAAGCACTAGAAATTGTAGCTAGTGGATTAAGGCAAGAAAATAAAAATTAAGGGCATGCAGATCAGAAAGTGAAAGTGTTTTATTTGCAGATGACATGATTGTCAATGTAAAAATTTAAATTCAATCTAAAAATTCTAGAATTAATCAGTTTAGCAAGGTCACATGACACGAGATAAAATTCAAAAATCAATTATATTCCTATCTACTAGCAACAAACATGGATACCAAAATTGAAAATACAATATCTTTTATAACTTCTAAAAAACAAAATGACTTACAAGTATATTTAACAATCATTTATAGTAACTGTATCCTGAAAACTAAAAATACTTTATTAAAAAAATAAATCAAAAAAGAGCCAAGTAAATGAAGAGGAGACATAACATATTTATGGGCTAGAAGGCTCAACATAGCAAGCATGAATTTTTGCCGAGTTAATATACAGGTATAAAAAACTTCTTACCAAAATTCTATATTTTTTGTAGATATAGACAAGATATACAGAATAGCTAAAACAATTTTGAAAAATAATAATAAAATGGAAGGAATCTGTTTCTCTGGTTTCAAGATTTAACATATAGGTATAGTAATCAGTACTATGTGACTGTGGTAGAAGAATAGTTATATAGATCAAGGAACAGAATAGAGAACCAAGAAACAGACACACACAAATATACCCAACTGATTTTTGACAAAGGTGCAAAAGCAATTCAATGAGGAAGGATAACTCTTTCAACAAATAATAGTGAAGCAACTGGACACACAACTCCATAGACCAAAATAATCAAATCTTACACTGTACACAAAAATTAACACATAATAGATCACAAACTTAAATGTAAAAAGCAAAATTAAGACTCTTAGAAGAATTGGATAAAGAACATCTTCAGAATGTAGAGTTAGGCAAAGAACTCTTAGATTTTAAACCAAAAGCATGATAGTAACAGGAAAAACTGATACGTTGGAATTCATTGAAATGAAAAATTTTGGTCTGCAAAAAGCTGCCAAGAGGATGAAAAGACAAGCTACAGACCAGGAGAAAGTATTTGAAAACAATATATCTAACAACAAGTATCTAGAATTTATAAAAACTCTCAAACTGAACAATAAAGAAATAAACAATCTGATTAGAAAATGAGCAATCACAGGCAGAGGCATTTCACCAAAAGTCATTTACAAATGGAAAATAAGCACATGAAAAGCTATTCAACATCGTTAGCCTTCAGGGAAATGCAAATGTAAATCACAGTAGATATCACTATACATCTATCAGAATGGCTAAGAGAAAAAAGTGACAACACCAAATGCTGGTGAGGACACAGAGAAACTAGGTCACTCCTAAATTACTTGTAAGAATATAAATGGTTCAATTACTCTAAGAAGCATTTTGAAATTTTTTTTAAAACCTCACATAGAACTACCATATAACCCAGCAATTGTACTCTTGAGCAATTTTCCATAGAAAAAAAAACTTACATTCATACAAAAACATGTACATGAATGTTTATTAGTTTTATTCAAAATAGTTAAAAACTAGAAAGGACCCAGATGATCTTCAAAGAGTGAATTGTTAAGGAAACTTGGATATCTTTATCATGAAATACTGCTTAGCACCAAAAAGAACAAACTATTGATACACACAATGAGCTCAATGAACCTCCAGAGAATTATGGTGAGTGAAAAACAGTTAATCCCCAAAGGTTTCATACTAAATGATTCCATTTAAAAACTGTTACGGACTGAATATGTTTCTGCAAATTTTGTATGCTTAAATCTTAATTCTAGTACTTCAGAATGTGATTATATTTGGACACAAGGTCTTTAAAGAGATAAGTAAGGTAACAGGTCATTAAGGTGGGTCCTAATCTAATATGCCTGGTGTCTTTAAAATAAGAGGTGATTAGGACACACACACACACACACACACACACACACACAGTGGCAAGACTATGTGAAGACACCAGGAGAAGATAGGCATCTAACAGTCAAAGAGAAGCCTTCAGGGAAAAAAAAATCCTGCCAACACCTTGAACTTGGACTTCTAGGCTCTAGAACTATGAGGGCATAAATTTCTCTTGTTTAAGCCACCAAGTCTGTGGTACTTTGTTATGGAAGCCCTAGCCAATGAATACAATAACCATCCTGCAATGAAAAAATTATAGAAATATGGAACATATTAGTGGTTGTCAGGGGTTAAGAAACAGAGTGAAAGGGGATTGGGTGTAATTATAAAAAAGCAAAATGAGGGATCTTTGTGATGATGTAAATGTCCTGTATCTTGACTGTTTCAATATTAATATCCCAGTTGAGATACTGTACTATAATTTGCAAGATATTACCATGGTTGGGGGGACTGTTTAAAGGGTACAAAGGCTTGCTTTGTATTATTTCTTACCATTCCATGTGTCTACAATTATCCCAACATAGGAAGAAGTTAAACTAAATATGAGATATTATGTCAATATTCAGGCAGAAGGGATTTAATAGAGACTGTACAGAATAATTGGGAAAGCAAAATTGTAGAATCTTAAATAACTGATTTGACTATTGATTTCTAGGCTATGTCCAATAGAGCTACAAATCTGAGGTCAGAAAATTGCCACCCCCAATTACTCATCAGGCCCTGGATCAAACCAGTCACTATAGTTATCCCCAAATTTCCAGATCCCTACATTTGTGCTAGCCAGCAACCATATCACCAAGAGAATGGGCTCCATCACATTTGTGACCTTTTAATCTCACACCAGTATAACTAATTTGTGAAAGTTAATTTATATACAATGGTCCAGATTAAGGAAATCTTGAAAGTTAGTTTTTAAATTTCCAAATTCTCCACCTAGAAGGCAGTTGGAATGGAAATTTTTAGAGGAAATACATATTACCAACTACACTAATACTTGTCTTTTAGGGCTGTAGTAAGAATTAAATAAAATGTTTGTGGAAGTGTTTCCTTAACTGCTAGTCAAATGTTAGTTTCACTTCTAATCTTCAGGTCTATGTAGCTTGAAAAATTGCTTCTTCTCCTTTACTCTTAGGTTTCATTAATGGGAAAACTGATGATGAAGGTTGGATGAGAAGCCCTTTGTCAAATCCATACATCTGTATTCAGTAAAATATAGGCTTTCAGCCCTTGGCAGTTTTCCCTTCTCTTTCTATGCTATCAGTTGCATACCCACATTACAACTTGTAACTCTTAAATTCATACTTTTCACTCCGACCTTAAGCTTTGAAATTTCATCTTATATATCAGGTATCTTCAACTAAGATGTTCTAAATTTACTTCATAATTAATTTTCTCCAAATTCAAGACATCTTGGGGATGGGAATTAGGGAGATATTGGTCAAAGGACACAAAATTTAAGTTAGACAGGAGGAATAAATTAATGAAATCTATTGTACAATATGGTGACTATGGTTAATATCAATGTATTGTAGACTTGAAAATTGCTAAGAGAGTAGGTTTTAAGTGTTCTCAGCATAAAAAAATAAGTTGTGAATAGTTCATATGTTAATTAGCTCAAAAAACTTCTACAAATGCAAGACACTTTGAATTCGGGTTATATGTCCAGTTTCATTAAAAAATGATTCAATGATTTGCAGAAATATAGACAGTAAAAGAGGTTAAAAATGAAAGTAAGGAGATTTCAAAAATAGATAATGAACTGAAGCAAGTTTATATTCCTCTCAAGACATCTCAGTTTTGCCTGTCTCCAAAATCTTGGACCAACCAAGTGACCTTGTTACTACTTTCTTCACTTTTTCTCCTAACATCTCTTTCTCAGTCTCTTCCAGGGTGAAGGATGGACTTTGGTGTGGTGTGTTCTCTTTTGTACATGCCTCAGTGAGATGCACAAAGCACAACTTGGTCAGATTCACAGAGGCTCTTATCTCCTCTAACTCTTCCTGACGCAGGTGAAATTCACCTCATGCAATCTGGTTTACCCAAGTAAAGGCCTGGGTAACAGAACCTAGAAGCCTGGGAAAGATAATATACACTGTAGTGAACCAGAGATAGACAAAAGAATGAACAATTAATCCCTTTCATTTTCGCTGCCTGTGAAACTGTTCAAGATGGGGTGGGCTTATACATCCTGTCTGAAAAATGAGCCTTATGACCTTGAAACTGGCTGTGTTATATTTTTGAAGCTGTGGCCAGTTGGATAATGTATCAATTTGTATTTTCTCTTCTGCTCTGCCATGCCTCACTTTTTCCTTTCCTTTCATTTCCTTTCCTTTTTCCCAGTACTGCATTTCCAAATAAATCCACTCACAATCTTTAATCAGGCTATAAATTTTAAGAAATCTGGACCAAGATAGTTTGCTCCTAGAGCATCCCACAAATGCAGATCTTCAGAGTGAGATTTTATAAATGCAGATCTTCAGAGTGAGATTTTATTATTGGATTGCTCACCTGTCTGTTGGTAAGTGAGATGACAATAACAAAGTGAAGATGATAATAACTTGACATGCAGTGGTACCACAATTATTAAACACTGGCCTATGGTTAATTGTGAACAAGGCTTGGGGAAATCAAATGGGTACATCATTTGATCACTGTGGAGACAATGATACTTATGAAGATTGTAATTTCAGATGCCTATTTTAATGACATCAGAGATCTTGCAAAATAAAATAATAGGATCGATGCAGCTGCATAAAAGATGCTGTGAAAGCCAGAGATCTTCTGCAGTTTAAACGAGATTCTAATATGCTGCAGCTGCATAGCAGAAAATGCTTAAACTTAACTCCAGATTATAATCATAAGGGTGTCATATCCTCAGTAGATATGAAATCGGAAGCATCTCTGATGTCAATGCCAGGATCATAATAGGAAAATTGATTAGAATGGAAATATTTGAGTAGAAGAGCCAAAGACTATGGAATCTCCAAGTTCCTCTTACCCCTCCTGGCTGGCAGAGGCAGTTCCTTACCACTTATCAGAGCCTCCTTTTTGCCAGTAGACCACACAAAGACCTCATTTGAGGTAGATATCAAATAAAATGTTGCTCTTCTTCTCACTCCACCAACACTTATTGTCTCCAGGCTAACCAGAATCAGGTTTCAGCACATCCCATGTAGGCTGAAAAACAATTCTCTAAATGTCAAAGAAAGAGGAAGCCTGGAAAATATGAACTAGCACACACAGATTGAAATGAATGCTCATGGATCCTGAAGGTGTTATAACAAGAGATGAAAATGTGGAAATTAAATAGAAAAAAATTCATCGACAAGAAGGTATTCACCTATGACTTAGGATTGAAATGTTGGCAAAAATATCTGTAACTGGACATAATTTTCTGGAATCGCTTCTTGAAGCCTGGGTATAACAATCTAGAGCAAATGACATAGAGATGATATAAATTCTTTCTTTGACATTGTATTGAAGAAAGTCTCAGATTTTAGTAGATGAGTAAATTCAGAATGAATCTACTCTGTAATAACTAAGAAGAATCAATCTTTCTATCTGTAGGTCCAGTAGGTCCAGAAGATACTTAAAAAAAAAATTAAGGTGGTAGGGAATGCCTTGACGAGGGAAGCATCTGAACTTTGAGAATTTCAGTGATGACTGACCTCTGCAGTCCAGAGGCAGGAGGAGGGACTGCCACGGAATTAGGGTATTTAATATCAATAGGGATAATGGGATTCCAGGAAGGCATAGCCCGAAGAGCAGAACATAGCTGTGAGAAGCAAGGAAGGCCTAATTACTTCAGGCAATAATGTTTTTTCCTACAGGAGATAAGATGATGGTTAATCAATCATGATGTTCCTAGGAGTTTGACAGATAGGCATCTGGCAAGGATATCCTTCCATTTGTGTAACAAAATGGTCAAGGTCTGGCAAGAAGAAAGTTGACAGTCCTGCAGTGAAAAATTATAGGCTCCCACTCTTTTGAATACTTAAGTCAGTTTAGAGACCAAGGCCCACTGATTGAAAGGAAGCCTACAACACTTGAGGGAGGACCCTACTGTGCCACCACAAGTATTTATGAAAGAAATAGTCCTCCAGTTTCCCCCAAAGTGAGTACAGGCATTTCCCAGGGTAACCACCAAGTGGGAAGAATGGATTACTGAAGTTTTTAAGGATTGCTAGAGACTGTCATGAGCCAAGAAAGATAGAATGGAACCAAACAAATCTTCAAACAAAAGCCAATCAATCAATCCAACAGCAAACAAAAATCCCTCTCAGTTCTGTTGCTAGAATGGAGTTTATGAATAACAGGTGACAAATGGAGTTTTTCAAGTCATTCTGACAGTTGGTCCAGCAGGTCCATGGAAAACCATGGTGTTACTCCTCTTGTCCTTGAATGCATAATTGGAATATATATACCACCATCTGGAAGGATTCTCATATCTTGTATTGGTTAGCTGACTTGAATATGGTAGGAATAGTCAAATAAAAGATCCTAAAATTACTTCCTATATATTCACTGGTCACAGAGAGTAAATTAGGAGCAATATTGCATACTTTGAGTAGTTGCAGAAATTAGCATCACTATTAAAAGAATTGAAGGCAGCTTTGCACAATATCTCATACTTGTAATCCCAACAATTTGGGAGGCCAAGAGGGAAGGATTGCTTGAGGGGAGGAGTTCGAGACCAGCCTGGGCAACACAGTGAGACCCCATCTCTACAAAAATTTTTTTAAAATACCTGGCATGGTGTCATGTGCCTCTAGTCCCAGCTACCTGGGAGGCTGAGGTGGAAGGATCACTTGAACCTGAAAGTTGAGGCTGCAGTGAGCCATGATCTTGTCACTTCACTCCAGCCTGGGTGATAGAATGAGACCCTGTCTCAAAACGTAAAAAGCATTAAAACATGCAAGGTAGTTGGTCTCTACCATGTCTCTATTCAAATTACCGATTTAATATTTGCAAAATTCAGATGGCAGTAATCTACTATATATTATTACCTAGGTCATGCCCCAATCGTAGCTACTGTACTAGATGTGGTAACTTTACTACAGCACATCAACACATATCCTAGTACTTGATATTGTGTTGGCAATTTTGTCCTTCTCTGTCCCTATCAATAGGGAGGATCAAACTATTTATTTTTATATGACATGGGCATTATGTATTCAATTAGCCTCATAATTATATTAACTCCATAGGTCTCCTAACTGTCAGATCACGATAGAAGTCCAGGTTCCCTACTTGGGAAATATTTTTAGCACTCATTTTAATATCAAAATAAATATTTGTCTTATCTGACAATTACCATTGAATTTGGGTCTTGGTGTTGAATTATCAGTTTATTAATTCTCCAAATCACATTAAACTATAGAAATATGTTGTGAACAATTGGTTATTATCTAATTGGTTATTACAAATACACAGAATAAAGATTAACTTCATAATTGATATTTCATAAATTTGGATGACCTTAGTAATGCCCACGAATATATCCCAAAACAAATAAGAAAATACTTGTACATTTCTCGCTTGTTTTGTGTTTGTATGTTGCCTATGTTGTTCTTTTTCTGAAAGCTGGATTGTCAGTTGTAAATGTGGCACCTCCATAAACCCCTTCTAAGGCTGGGAACTACATTTCCCAGAATCACCTCCCCTGTATGGTTTTGGGTTGGTTTGCCAATCAGAGAAATTCACAACATTTAGAAGATAGCAGTGAAAAAAAAAAGGCCCTTGTTCCTGTGGCAGTCAAATACATGGCTTAACAGACTTCTCTATGAGCTCTCACCGTATGGTCATGGCAGGCAGGCATAATGCCTTCTTGGGCTTCATCACCAAATCTGGCTTCTGGTTGACATCAGTGATTGATTGATTGATTGCTTCTCCAATTCTGTGGTGCTGGCTTACAGACCTTTGTTTTCCCACCTTTTCCCATTTCATAAGTTCTGGTTCCTACATTAAATAACCTATTATCATAATTCTGGTAGTGGCTATATTTTCCTTAGTAAATGATGAGTGATAATAGGGAAGAAAAATAAACATTAAAATTTTGGGATCCATAGAGAAAGTTTAAATTTAAAGAATAGAAAAATTACTAAAATAAAAGAAAAATCATTTAAAAATTTACAAAATGGAGTGGTTTAATGAAAAATAATGTTTTACCTGGACTGCGAAACCCAGAATAAAGACTGTCTTAAACTTAAGTAATAATGTAGATACAAATATTATTAATAAATACCACCAGGTGGATGTATACCAATGATTTCAATAAAAGATATCATTAAACCAGAGAGAAATTGTTTGTGAAAATGAATAAAGTTTAGAACATACCCTGAGAATATAACATGATAATCATGAAAAAAGAATAACCCTAAAAGACTGAGAGTCTAAAGGTAACTAGAAGAACCCAAGTGTATAACCCCTTGTATTTTTGTATATAAATTACATGGGAGAAATTCCACTATTTACCATAGTCCTAGATACTTTTTTTGCCCTGGCCCTTATCAATTCTTTTTAAAGTTATTTTCTCAAAGAGGAAAAGTTGAAGGCAGCCCTTAAAGAGGGAATCAAGAAAATAACAATTGATTCTGAAGTCAAGGAACTGAAGATGTATAGGTTCACAGATTGGTTGGTCACATATCAATTAATTATACTTTTTATTTAAAAGAAGTTTTATACCAAATGTAGGACTAAAGACAAACTATATATGCAGATTATAAAACTCTGAGAGTGCATGAAATGTTAAAAGTGCTGTAAATTTGCTAAGCATTACTAGTATCATCTTTGGAACAACTCTTTAGAAAAAAGTGGCATTATTATAAGCAAAAAGTGGATTTTTTATGGCTATTATATATATTAAAATTTTTCTCAAATTGTTTCTTTTTATAATGGTCTATGTTAAGGCCTCATAATTTATTGAAAAGTTCAACTGAGATAACCTCAAAAGTGCTTTAAAATAAATTAAGAAAAATGAAATTAATGCACATTATTTGCATGTAATGGATTTAGAAAAGCCACACTCATATAGTTTTTTATCCATTATAAGTAAATACAGGCCATCAATATTTTGACCAGTGAGCTACACCATACAGCAGTTCCAGGCTCATTTACCCCGGCACCCAACATAGTTCAAATTCCACTTTCCATGGAAACATATTTCAAGTTTTACTCTCCAAGGGAAAACCAACACATTTGAATGTTAACTTCAACCAAGCCAAACCAGAAAATAAATTTGCTTTAGAAAATGCAGTGTTCTTCAAGTCAAACCTGTATGACACAGGAATATCCCTGATGTTATAGATTATCTCTGTCATCACTCTACTTACTTAACTAGGAACAGGAAGAGAGGGTTGACTGAAATCACATTTTTACCCATAGAACAGTACAGCATTTTAAATCATATTTCTCAAGGGCCTTTGCAAAGTTATCTTTAGAAGTTGGCAGTCAAGTTAACTTGAACTCACTCAAATGTGAAATGTATTGAATAATTAAGTATCTATTCATTGCTGACAAGAACATTGAGTTTGTATGTACAAAATAAGTGAAAAAATAGACCAGTAGTAGAAAAATAGCCAACTGTAGCAGAGTTCACTTAATGTGTCTCTACTCTTGCTGCGCTAGTTATATTTGTATGTTAACCTCTTGGGGATTACATCTTAATAGAGATGTTAACCTCTACTAAAGAATGTTAAATGGATTGACTCTTTTATTCATTATTTTGTCTCCCCTCAGATACAATTTATAAAAAGTTGATCATTTCAAGACGGTGAAGTTGGTATTGAAATAGGAAATAGAAATCCGGTATTCACTGGATGCATGAAATCACCATACAAATATGCTCAGAATACTATAAAATATTCTGGTCAGAAAGACTGTAGCCAAAGAGACATCAAAAGCAACAGCATCTAGTGCAATTAGTATAAAACAGTACTGAAAATCTATCAATAAAAATTAATGTATCAGCTGTGTAATAAGCAAAGAGGTAGACATTATCCACCTACTGCTCTTATAAATTAATTTTGCAAATTGAAGCAAAACCAACAATTTGTACTGGGAAATTTATTTGTTACTAACAACATGCCACTAGTTCAAGAGTTGCTATATCATGCAAAAAATCCCTATAACTAATCCATCTCTTGTTCAACTCTAGCCTGAAAATGGATGAATGTGTCATGAGCTTCAAAACCCTTCTCTAAGAACTAGGAGCATCCCAAGAAATTATACAGTCTTATTTGGAACAAAATGAAAACTCAGTCCACCTAAGAGTTTCTCAGACATTTGACCTTTGTGTCTGCAGGAAATAAAAAAATTGAAACAGCATTTGTACTCCGTAATTGGTCCAACCTTAATGGAAGGTATTCACTAACTGAGCAGAACACTAAGACAAGCTTTTGGTAAATGGCACATTACTTTATAAAGAGCTCTGCTCAAGGCAATTTATTTGAAACAGGGAGGCTTATTTAAAGCTACCACTTGGAATTGTGTAAAATCAAATCAATTTCATAGTTTCTTTAATTTTATTGACTTTCTTCAGCTTTTATATTTTGTACATTTGAAATAACGAAAACATTTGTGAGACATCAATTTTAACTCCACTTTAAACTTAACTTTATCCTCTGAGTTTCTTTGTAAATGACGAGTTAATGGGTGCAGCACACCAACATGGCACATGTATACAGATGTAACAAAATTGCACGTTGTGCACATGTACCCTAGAACTTAAAGTATTTTATATATATATATATATATATATATATGAAAAGGTTTCTTTTCACTCTGAATATAGCAATAGAAATCATTGTACCAGAGAGTACTCTGACAAATTTTCAGCATTTAATGAGAATGTGGGCAGGAAGTCAAATAACTTGTTCTTCCTGTAGGAAGGTAAAGATTGCTATATTATTGGGCACTTGTGTTTACAATGGAAAAGCCAGAATAAAGGAGGCCTCAATATGCTCTGTGGAACAAACTGTGCTAGAAAGAATGGCAGCAAATTTTATGGCAGATTTTGCCACAAGACCTCAATGTGTATTATGTCTTGGAACTAGATCAGCTTTGGAATTCAAACACTTCCTCATTTCCATCTCTAAACATTGGATTATCATTGCCCTGCAACGAATATTCCATTTGCCTTCATTTGTAGTTGCAGGATATTTCCTGGTAATCATTACATTTCTTGTAGCCATAAAATAAGTACCAAATAATATCTGATAAGAACTTTGCTTCATTTTTTTCCTGCTAGAATCAAAATTTAGAGAAGCAAAGCATCAGAATCCATTTCCAAAATTTGATTGGTACCACTCAGTACAAAGACCCATATTCCATTGTAATGTTGATATTTTCATCTGTTTTTGTATCATGTGTATCTGCTTTATAATTTCCCTGCATTCTCAAGTATTAATTTTTAAATGATTTTTAACTTATTACTTCTGAATTAAAACACAATTGTTTTCATTTTGTCTACATGGATTTATAGCTTCATATAGTTGCAATCACAAAATTTTATACTTTTAGTAAGATTATATTCATCCAACAAGGGACTATATCTGGAATATACAAGGAACTCAATGCAACACCAAAAAAAAGCAAATAATCCCATTAAAAAGCGGGCAAAGGGTTTCAATAAGCATTGTTCAAAAGAAGACATACAAATGGCCAACAAGTACGTGAAAAAATGATCAGCATCACTAGTCATCAGGGAAATGCAAATCAAAACCACAGTGAGATAGAATTACACCGCAGTTAGAATGGCTATTATCAGAAAAAAAAAATAACAGATTCCGGCAAGAATACAGAGAAAAGGGAACTCTTATGCACTGTTGATGGGAATGTAAATTAACACAACTATTATGGAAAACAGTACATAGATTTCTCAAAAAACTACAAATAAAACTACCATATGATTCAACAATCCCACTACTGGATGTTTATCCAAAGGAAATGAAGTCAGTGCATCAAAGAGCTACAGGCACTCCCATGTTTCTTGCAGCACTATTCATAAAAGCAAAGATATGGAATCTACTTAAGTGTCCATCATCGGATGAATGAATAAAGAAAATGTGGCATATATTTACAAAGGAATACTATTTGGCCATAAAAAGAATGAAATCCAGTGATTTGCAGTAATAGGAATAGAACTGGAGGTCATTGTGTTTAGTGAAATATGCCAGGCACAGAAGACAAATATTGCTTGTTCTCACTCATATGTGAGATCTAAACAAGTTTGTTCTCATGGAGGTAGAGTGTAGAATGACATTTACCTGTGGATAGAAAGGGTGTGGTGATGGGGGGATGAAAAAAGGTAGGAAAATGGATGCAGACATACAGTTAAATAGAAGGAATAAGTTCTAATGTTCAATAGTACAACAGGATAACTATAATTACAACATATTACACATTTCAAAATAGCTAGAAGAGATTTTAAATGTTCCCAACACATAAAAGTGATAAGTGCTCAGGGTGACTGATATCCTAAATACCCTGACTTGATCATTATACATTATATGCATGTAACAAAATATCACATGTACCCCATAAACATGTACAAGTATCATGTATCCATAGAAAAAAGTAAAATTCAAGCTAAAAGGATTATGTGTTAAATATTTTCTATTTTCACATTGCTTTAACAAAAAAGAGTGCACAATGATCCATTGTATTTATATACCTGTATCATAATTTAGTTAACTGTTTCTCTTCTGTGGAACAAACAGGTGGCTTAAAATTTATGCTGCTACATTTAGACTTTCAAGAAATACATATATATTCTCTTCATGCTTTGCTTCTTTTTTCTGATAAATATTTTTAGAATATAGGTCACCAAGAATGAGACTGAATAGTAGTATGAAAATTTTGATAATTTAGATACGTATTTTATCATTAATTCTGATTTTTTGTCATAATTAAACTAATATTTAATATTTTAAACTATAAAATATATACAATATGAAAATAATAAAACATCTAATAAATACCACTGAGAGTTAATTGAATAAATTATAACACTGCCATATTTGATTCATATCTCTGTTTTTCTTTTAAAATAAAATCTTAGAAATGCTAGGGTCAGCTTTCCAACACTTCATATGATTGCCTTCAACTTAAGTTCCACTCTGAAAATGGTACTATCATTCCCAGGCATGCTTTTGTGTTTTACCAGATTTGTATGTATCCATAAATAATATAAAGTACTGTTTAAAGAGTTTAAATATGCATATATTTTAACATATTAGTATCATGTTCTTTCTTCTTTTTTATTTTTACATAAATTTTTTTGAGTTCTATTCATGTTTTTTTCAGTAGTTGTAATTCATCTATTTTAACTATTATGTAGTAGTTTATTGCATGTTTATTTGTCCGTTTTCATAGAGTATTTCATAGCATGTTTACCCATTTTCATGCATATGTCTTTTTGATTTTTACTCTATTACAAACTAATTTGGTAATGATCTTGTTTCTGTTTGTAAGCTTGTGCATTTGTACAAGAGGTTCTTCATGATTCATACTTAATGTAATTGCTTGGTTCCTTTTTACCCATGATCTCCCTTGGTGTTATTGGATCTAGTACACCTTGCCAATTGAGATAATATGAAATTGTATTCCATTTTAGTTTTAATTACATTTCCATGATTACTGCTGAGGTTTAGCATCTTTTTGAGTATTACGGAATTTAGTTTACTCCTACGTGCATTACATTTTCATAATTTTGCCCAGTTTTCCTTGGGTTGTTTTTATTTTCTTACTGATTCCAAAGGTATCTGTAAATTATTGAAATGAATTATTTTAGTATTGTGCTTTTCAGCTTTTCTTTTCACTTTAATTGTGCATTACATCATATAAAAGTTTTCATTTTAATGTAATCTTAGTTGTAAATCTTTTTAAATTTGGTTTGTTTTTCCTGTTATTTTTTTAAAAATTATTTCTCTCCCCTAACATCTAACAAATATTTTTCACTTCTGTTTTTTCTATAAATTTTCAATTTTGCTTTTCACACTTATGAAATTACTTGGTAATTATTCAGTTACTAATTAACCTTGTTACTTGGTCAATTTTGCCAACATTTTGAGTTATTTTAAAATAAAATAAAATATTTTGGGGTCTTTAATCTCTATTTTAAAGTTTCTATTTAATTACCTCTTGCTCTTTAACTTTGTTTTATTTGTTTATCTTCTTTACCTTCTCTATCTTCTTCTAATTTCTTGAGTTGGAAAACTTCAAGAAATATTCAATATTTATTTTTTTCTGATGTAAGCATTTCATGCCAGTTTTGTGAAACTATTGCTTTATACACATTTAACAAGTTTGGACACATTGTATTTTCATTGTTATTAGTTCAAAATGTATTTTAATCTTTATTATTAATATAACTCCTTATTTGGTCTGTGAATTTTTTGGAAGATTATACCTGATTATATTTTAACCCAAATACATTGGGAAGTGTGTGTTAACTTTCTATTAATTTCTAACTTTTAAATATAACTAAACTTTGATTACTTCTTTGTGACCCAAGAGAGTGATGTCACCAAAATGGTGGAGTTGGGTCTTGTGTGGTGGCTCACACCTGTAATGCCAGCACTTTGGGAGGCTGAGGCTGGCAGATCACTTGAGGCCAGGAGTTCGAGACCACCCTGGCCAACATGGCAAAACTCTGTCTCTACTAAAAATTAAAAAAAAAAAAATTAGCTGGCCCATCGTGGTGCACGCCTGTAATCCCATTTACTTGAGAAGCTGAGGCACGAGAATCGCTTGATCACGGGAAGCAGAGGTTAAAGTGAGCTAAGATCGCACCACTGCACTCCAGCCAGAGTGACAGAGCGAGACTGTGTCTCAAACCAACAATGACAACAACAACAACAACAACAACAAAATGGTGAAGTAGAAGTAATCTGCTTTCACCCTCCCCACAGAAAACAAAACAAAACAAAATCCTGTCCAGTGCCAAAATTATCACCACCAGTACTCCAGAACTCAAAACTGAGGCTGTGATAATCCTTGAGCCACAGGGAAGTAAACTGCATGGGGAGGGTAGAAGAAATGGACTTTTCCATGTGCTACATGCTTCCTCCAAACTATCAGGCACTTCACAGAAAAGTTCTCCTGCAGTCACTATCTCTGGAAAATGTGATGGGTTTCCCCATCATCTTGGGTTCCTACACAGAAAATTTGTTTTTTCTTCAATCCACTTAAAGCAACTTGCGTGCCTTTAGGGAGAGGAACCCCTAAAAGGCTGCTGGAAATAGACAGTGGAGGTGGGGTTACCAGTCCCAGTGCACAAAACATGGGCACTGCTCTCCAGCTCAGACAAAGGAGATGCCAAATCATAGAGGTAGTGCAACACTTGGCATGAAACCCTAACCAGCCTCTCTACACAGCCAGGGAATCCCCTTTGGGTTCCTCCCCCCGACCCCAATTCAGGACAAATGGCACATCAAACTTCTGTAAAAGCTGAGGCAAACTTGAAATTAGGGCACCATGTAGTGCCAAGAAGGAGGCAGCAAATTAGGAATAAGGGAAATCAACAGTCAAACTGCATAGATACTCTAAACATACATACACTAGAAAGGCCAAACTAACCCAGACAGGAAAGCTGGGAATACATAACTAATCCTTCAGTGCAAAGACATAAACAACATGTATCCATTAGAAACAGGTGTCCATTAGAAACAACAGCAAGCAAGGAATTATGACCTTCCCAAATGGACAAAGCCAGGAGCCAGTGACCAACCCAATGAGACAGCAATATAAGAACTCTTAGATCAATAATTCAAAATAACAGTTTTGAGGAAACTCAGCAAACTCCAAGATAAAGCACAAAAGCAATTTATCAGAAAAATTTAACAAAGAGGTTGAAATAATTAAAACAAACAAACAGAATCTTGGAAATGAGGAAAACATTGGCTGAAATGAAAAACTCATCAAAAGGTCTCAAAACAGCAGAATTGATCAAAAATAATCAGTGAGATTGAAGATAGGCTATTTGACAACATACAGAGGAGAAAAAAAAAGAAAGAAAAGGAAGGAAGAATGCCTATGAGATATAGAAAATAATCCCAGAAGAGCAAATCTGAGTCATTGTCTTTCAAGAGTGAGGTGAGAAAGAACAAGGAGTAGAAAGCTTATTCAAAGAAATAGTAACAAAAATCTTTCTAAACCTACAGAATGATATACATATCCAGGTACAGGCAGGTCAGAGATCACCAAACAGATGCAACCCAAACAAAGCCACCCCTAGGCATATAATTCTATGTGATCCAGTTTCTTGAATATTTCTTATGATATGTCATGTAACCTATCACTTGGGAAAGTTTTCCAAGTGTTACACATACATAGTAGTCAGCAATGCTATTTAACAAGTGTTTCTAGATCTTCTCAGTTGTGATGAAGCTTATATTGCCTGTATCCCCTGTCTCTATAATGACTGTGACACAATGCTTAATTGCACTGGCATGTAGCAGTAGCATGAAATATATTTTCACTAACCCAGTGAGAGTTTGGGTGTTTTTGTAACTGCAGGATTATCAGCCAATGCTAATGTGGTGGATGTGGGGTGATATTAGAGTCCTAGTGGTGAGAAAGGTGACAATCCATGTTACACATGAGCAACACTTATGAAGCTGTTATGTGCTATAACTTGCTTAAACATGTATCTAATAAACTTGTAGCACTACAAGAAGTATTTGAAAATACAAACAATATTGGCACATATTGATTGGTATTGGCTGTGCTTACCTAGCTATTATGAAAGAGACCCAAAGAATACCTGCTTTTAAAAAGTATGTTTTATCTCATCATTTGGTATAGGGTTCTATACTACTGAGTCAGATGAACTTATTACTTGTTTTTGAAATTTTCTGTATCCTTACTAACTTCTGTCTAGTGGATCATTTAAAACTCCATCACTATGGAGTAAATATTTCTTGAAAAGTATGTAAAAAGTATCCAGCATAAACATGGAACAAATGAAATGTAATTAAAATTACAAACTTCGGTCAATCAAAAGAAAGACACCATTAAAAGAGTGAAAAGGCAAGTCAGAGAGTGAGAGAAGATATTTGCAGTACAAAGAAAAAACACACAAATATTGTCGCAAATCAATCAGAAACAAAAGTCAAACCAAAGAAAAAAATGTAAACGATCTTTTACATCCCCAATGATATCCAAATAATCAATGCACATTTAAAAAGGTCCTTAAAGATATTAGTCATTAGGGAAATGCTAATCAAAACCATGGTAGCATACCTACTATACCCTAAAAATGTTAAAATGAAAAAGATGAAAAATAGTCTCACATACTGCTGCTTGCAGTGTGAATTTGTACTTCTTTGCAAGACTGTTTTTGCTGGATCAACTAAAGCTCAAAATATGTGTAATCCTATGAACTTTGTGCTAAACTAGGGAATTATTAAACAGCCATGGAAATTTATAGTGACTCACATAGAAACTCATTTAAAAATTCACTTTTTTTTTTCAAATTTTACCCCTTTATTTTTTGCTGTGATTGTCAAAATGATTGATTTAGTAGTAGAAGTTAATTTTTGGTCCACTCTTATTGATTTCAACTCTTCCTCCTCACTTTTACCTTTGAGATGGCTAGTGCTGCATGTGCCTCTCTTTAATGTGTTCCATTAAAGCTTTATGTACAAAAATAGGCAATGGGTTATGTTTGGCTTGTGGGCCATAATTTTCTGAACATTAGTTTAAAAGGTTATCCTTCCCAAAGCTGTATGCTGGGATTTTAACACATGACTCAGGGAAACACTATAACTCAATGTCAAAGATGCACTTTAATGGCGACAATTTCAGGTTCATTGGAAGAACTGTTGTTAGTAATATATTTTTAAGCCATTCAGCATCCAGCAAATTGGATTATTAAACAGATACAGATGCCAATGAAAATACGGCATGAAAAAACAGTTTATATTTACTATAAGCACTATATAAAAGTCTAACACTGACTGAAGTTCAAAAAAAGCAACTCAAAAAGAATAATAATTTATATTAATCTTTCCAAATATTGTCAGCTGATGATTGTGGTAGTTGGGAAACTTTAACAATAACAGAAAGTATGTAGTGATCAGATATTAGAGTTTGCTAAATTATTTGGATTCCCATTTTTAAAAAGTCTCATTAATTTTGCAAAATGATTGTCCAAGTTGTATGAGTGGAGAAATTATCTTCCCTAAAATATCCACATGGAAATCAATATATAAGCCATATGTCTCAGTTAGATAGAGGAACACAAAAATAAGTTTCTGTTAACTAACTTTAATGAATAATTGCAATTTTCTTTCCAACAAAGGAGCAATTCTTTCTCAGTTAATGTTTTTGTATCTGTGGCTATATGTAGACTGTAAAATTACATTTATTTTTGCAATTCTCGCTTGAATAGATGTTTTATCTTTGGAACTTGTCAGAAAACCATGGGTTTTCAAATAAGACTAAAGCTATTTTATTAAAAAGTTGTATGATAAATTTGAAGACTCTTCTGCAAAGGACAGATCCATGGTTTCAGATCATTTTTGGAAAAAAAAATCAGTTAACCAGTATTTTCTGCTATACTGTCATTTGTAATTCTTTAAGTTTCTTTGTGCATGTAGCATTGTAGCTGAGATATATTTGGCCATTGTAGCAACATTCTTCTCTTCACTAAACCCAGGTAACTTAATAAGTTTCTCGAAACTACATAGAAGAATTGAAAGTATTATTACAACAACATTTAGAACATCTAAAAAAAGGCATATTCAAAGATTTCAGTGGTCACTTAGCAGGAAATTTTCATTTATTTTGCCAGTATGATTCTATGAGCTTTTATAATACCAGGCAGGTCAGGATATCAGGTAATGTTTCAAGTCATTTCACAATACTTTTAAAACTGTACGTTTAGTCTTGAAATTACTATAATCCTGACTTTTATTTTTCCTTAATAATTCATACCTTCATTTATTCAACAAACACATTCTCAACCTACTACATGTTAATATTTGGGAAATCAGGGATGAACAAGTTAGATGAATTTTCTGCTCTTATAAAATGAGCATTCTGGTTGTCAGAAACAAACATTAAACAAGCATAGAAATAAACCTGATAAGTTTAGAATATGATAAATACCATAAGAAAAATGGGCACATGACATTAAAGAATGTGACAGTTACTGAACCCAGTAGTACCTAACAAATGAGGGACCCAAAGATTCATTTGCAAAGGAAAAGTGCAAACATGAAGTAGTATGTCAAAATTTCCTAAAAAATAAGAATTTTCTAAGGAATTATGGCTATTTTATGACAACAATAATCTGATGGAGAATATAAAATATTTCAAGAATTTAAACTCACAATAAAATAATTTACATGCGGCATTATTCACAATAGCAAAGACTTGGAACCAACCCAAATGTCCAACAATGATAGACTGGATTAAGAAAATGTGGCACATATACACCATGGAATACTATGCAGCCATAAAAAATGATGAGTTCATATCCTTTGTAGGGACATGGATGAAATTGGAAACCATCATTCTCAGTAAACTATCGCAAGAACAAAAAACCAAACACCGCATATTCTCACTCATAGGTGGGAATTGAACAATGAGATCACATGGACACAGGAAGGGGAATATCATACTCTGGGGACTGTGGTGGGGAGGGGGGAGGGGGGAGGGATAGCATTGGGAGATATACCTAATGCTAGATGACGAGTTAGTGGGTTCAGCGCACCAGCATGGCACATGTATACATATGTAACTAACCTGCACAATGTGCACATGTACCCTAAAACTTAAAGTATAATAAAAAAATAAAAAATAAAAAAATAATTTACACTTTTCCTTTATTTTTTAAGGTTCCTCTAATCTGATGGGACACTCCTGCAATGATGCTTCAGCTGTATTTTAACCTCAAGAAACCCTAAGATCCCTCACTCCTATGCTGCTGTCAACGGGAGGCTAAGAAGCACAGAGAAATAGGCCATACAAAGTCTACCTCTCTGAACACTCTGGTTTGTTGAGATGACAGATGGTTAAGTCTCTCTCTGACATCAAGAGATAGAGCCAAAGTTATCATGGAATTGTTTCTTTTGGAATGTCAAGTTTATGTGCACCGTATCACTCTTCTGAAATGGACTCAAGATTCAGGGTCTCATCTCACTTTTGATTTAACTACACTCATATTCATCCATGTGTGAAAAATGGTGATCACACTAGAAAGCTTGTTCTTACTGTTTCCTTGCATATCTGAATACCTGCATCACATTCAAATCTAACTCACTGCCTTAATTTAAAAGCTGAAAGAAACACTGAACAAGTCACACTCCTGCAAGGGCATGGAACACAGAATGGCAAGTATATCCACTAGGATTGTATTTTTCTACAAGAAATAGCCTGGCAAATGGTGGCCTAAATTACTAATCAGTTTATTTTATTTTTCTACATAAGTTAGCAAACCATGATTGGTCTTAAGGAGCCATCAAAATCCAATTTCCTTCAAGCTTTCTGCCTAGCCTTCCTTCACATATAGCTTCCATTCTCCAGTTTCCCCCTGTGAACCTGGTAAAAAGAGATTTCCAAGTTCAAGCCCGAAATATAAATAATTATTCAGGAATATCTTAACCAATTTCTTGCATGTATAGTTTGTAGTTTTATAAATGCACAGCTTTGGGAGGCCGAGGCGGGTGGATCACGAGGTCAGGAGATCGAGACCATCCTGGCTAACACGGTGAAACCCCATCTCTACTAAAAATACAAAAAATTAATTAGCCATGCGTGGTGGCGGGTGCCTGTAGTCCCAGCTACTCAGGAGGCTGAGGCAGGAGAATGGCATGAACCCGGGAGGCGGAGCTTGCAGCGAGTCGAGATCGCGCCACTGCACTGCAGCCTGGGCGACAGAGCGAGACTCTGTCTCAAAAAAAAATAAAATAAAAGCACAGAAGTATTATGCGATGAAATTCCATGAAAATGTATCTTTCAGTAATTATAAAGTAAAATACCTGTGATAAGAAAGCATGTACCATGGATGAATTGGCAGTGTATCTTTTATTCATACTTCTTAATAACGGGCATTTTCTTTGGTGTGTGTATGTGTATGTATATATCTCCTATCTTGTGCTTATGTAGTCTTGATTAATTATTCAAGGCATCACAGAAAACAGTAGATACTTTTGTTTGGAATTGAAGAATTGCTTTGCAATTCATATAAAGCATGTAGGTACCAGGAGTTTAAGTAACAAATATAAAAAGATTATCTGGAGCAATTCTCAAAGCCTTTACTATGTGAATGCACATGCAGAATTTCCAAGACGATATTACAGTATTCAGCATTTTCCATGATCCATATTTCACCATGAACATTTTTTCTGACAGATTCTCTTACTGAGATACCTTGGAACATGGTTTGAATAATATTGCTGTAACTTCTTTCATGTCAGGAAGCTCTGATGTATTTTTTAATATTTTATACACTGTACTATTTAACAAAGGAAAATATATTATTTGTTTTACCAATGTCATTTTCCTCGACAACTGCTACAAATTGGAACTTAAGTTAGAAAGCTACTTTATAATATATTTGTATTAATCTAGAAGGCTTAACTATACCTAGATTATACAGTAGTTGCTCAATAAATGCCCATTGAATAGAATCATAAACTAACTTCATTTCCAGACTGCACAAAAGAGTCAATCTAGTAATGATTGGTGGAGGTGGGGCAGGATAGGGTCATTGCTAGAGCTCTTACACACACATCATACTATGTATCACTTTTCTATATTTATCACTCCATTAAGTCTGTTCAAAATCAACCTTCCTATCTAAAATTACCAAGAATTCAAATTGAATTCCTTAGATGCATAGTGATCCAATTGCTTGCTCTATTTGATTCACACACAGGCAACAATCTGTTTTCTTTCCAAATTGTATTTGTTGTCATTATTTTAATCTAGCATTTTGTTTCATGTTATTGGAATACTCTGAATTACATAGGAGGTTTATACAATAACAAACAGTTAAAGAAACAAGTCAAAGTATCACTCTCCCCAGGTGAACATCCATTTTAGCCATGTGTCTATTTCTTTTGAACCCAAATTTTAGACAGTGAAATCTGTGGTTTATTCTTTTAACAGTTGCCATAGACTTGTGGAAATGCCTGCTACATACATGCGTGTTGAACAATGAACTTCATAACTGACATATTTATCAGAGAATCAGGATGAGAGAAGGTGATCACTTAAAAAGAAAAGCCTAGTTTGTATAAGATGGATGTTGATCACGTGCTCTCCAGCATCATAATTACATTTGTTCTGTTCAATTAGGGTTGGGGACTAGACAGAAAATATTTTGTAAAAGGAAATACCCACCTTCTTTGAAGCACTATTAAACATAAATTCTTTCCAAAAGTATTTTTAAAAATTACAGAGAAAATACAAAATTGTAAGTGATTCATTTTTTATTATTATAAAAAGACACACTTAGGCCAGTAGTAAAATTGTTGAGTTTCTTTCTCCTAATAGTTAATTCACCATATAAAATATTTAGTTTATTCACAGCAGCTTGTTATGGGATTCTAATTGCCTATTTTTCCAGAAATGGTGAACAATCTTTCATTTAAAACAGGGAGCAGAATAGATTAAACATGAAGGGAAAATATACAGGCAGTGAGGCCCTCAACTTCTTCAGCACTGTTTTGTTCTGTCCTCTTTCTCTCTCCCTCTCCCTCCTTCTGTGTATTTCTATTCCTTCTATCCCACACTTTTCGTTCAGAACTGCTCATTTTTCATTTTATAAATGACAAGGGCCATTCCAGCCTTATTAAGTGGAAACTTGACCGATAGCATTGAAAAGGTCACCTGTAATTCAGGCTACAAGTGATAAAAATTTAGGGGTTAAGATCAACATAGACTGGGAGGAAAATTAAAAAAATAGAGATAAAGATTTATAGGCATGAGGCTATTCAAGAAGACCTAGTGCTGCCAGTCGGTCAGAAATCAAATTGATGACCAGAAAATAAGATCAGATTAAGAAATATGAGGTTGGTAGGGCCTCCTGAGGCACAGTCAGGGGACACTGAAATGTATTTTTAGTGGATTATGAAGGGTCTGGGAATGGATAACTCTGAAATCCTTTTACAGTACATCACAATGTGTCACATATTCCTTGAGAAACTCAATTACCAAACATCCCAGACAACATGAGTGGCTCTAGTTGAAGTGAGAAAAGCTTTAAAAGTGACATGAAATGTTAAATTGGCTTTAGGGTTCAGAAAAGTATTTTATGTAGGTATACACCCTGATTTTCTTCAGCATAGAAAGCTTATATTTATAGAAAAGTACATATTACCTGTGGAAAAAAATTAAGTAGACTTTAAAGAAATATTTAAGGATTATTCTGAGCCTTTAACATGACCAGACATACATTTCTATTTAGAATTATTTAAAGTCTATTTTATTCTTCCTCAGCTTTAATTCACCTGGGAGAGGTGCTTAGGAGCTAATTGAAAGTAAACAATTACAAAAAGTGTATGTTTTGAAGAATTGTTTTATGAAGTGGGGGGCGGGGAGAGTTTTTCTTAAGGGAAAGAACAAGATAGAATTATTGAAATAAATATTAGAAGAAAGACATGAATTCATTGTATGAGCAATAATGTACTGGAATAAATGCATCAAACACTTTTTCTTCAAGCATAATTGCCTGGGAATAATAGTAGATAACATTTAAATTCAAATTTTATTTTGTGAAGGATAACATTTAAATTAAAAATTTTTTTGTGAAAGCAACTATCTTAACTCTCTGTGCTAACGACAGCTCTATGATAGAAGGAACTTTGTTTATTATGCTTACTATGCAGATGCAGAAACACAGAAAGGAAGAGGATTAGCAATTTTCCCAGATCTGAGTTGAGCTGAGATTTGAGTCAAGGCAATGTTGCTTCTGGGGCTGTAACAACTAGATTTTATTGTCTCCTGAACAGATACTACCTTTTCTTACTTAATAAGAATAGACCTTGGAGGTCTGGACCTGGACATGAACGTACACTTTTCTAAAGAAGATATACACATGGCCAACAAGCATGTGAAAAAAAGCTCAATATCACTGATCATTAGAGAAATGCAAATGAAAATCACAATGAGAGACCATCTCACACCAGTCAGAATGGCTATTATTAAAAACTCAAAAAATAACAGATGCTGGCGAGGTTGCAGAGAAAAGGGAACACTTATACACTGTTGGTGGGAGTATAAATTAGTTCAACTATTGTGTAAAGCAATATGTCAATTCCTCAAAGAGCTAAAAAAGAACTACCATTGGACCCAGCAATCCCATTACTGGGTATATACTCAGAGGAATATAAATCACTCTACTATAAACACACACGCATGCAAGTTTTCATTGTAGCACTATTTACAATAGCAAAGACATGGAATCAACCTAAATGCTCATCAATGACAGATCGGATAAAGAAAATATGGTACGTATACACCATGCAATACTGTGCAGCCATAAAAAAGAATGAGATATTTTGTGGGAACATGGATGGAGCTGGAGACCATCATCCTTTGCAAACTAACAAAGGAACAGAAAAGCAAATAGTGCATGTTTTCACTTATAAGTGGGAACTAAATGATGAGAATTTATGAACACAAAGTAGCAACAGACACTGCGGCCTACTTGAGGGTGGAAGGTAGGAGGAGGGAGAGGATCAGAAAAAATAACTGTTGGGTAATTGGCTTATGTATTAGTCCCTTCTCATACTGCTATAAAGACATGCCTCAGACTGGGTAATTTACAGAGAAAAGAGGTTTAATTGACTCACACTTCTGCAGGCTGTACGTGTACAGGAGGCATGGCTGGGGAGACCTCAGGAATCTTACAATCATGGCAGAAGGGCTAGGGGAAGCAAGCAAGTCTTCATGTGGCAGCAGGAGAAAGAGAGAGCGAAACAAAGGGGAAAGTGCTACACACTTTCAAACAATCAGATCTCATGAGAACTCACTATCACAAGAACAACAAGGGGAAACTGTCCGCATGATCCAATCACCTCCCACCAGGTCCCTCCCCCAACACTGAGGATTACAATTCAACATGAAATTTATGGGGGGGACAAAGAGTCAAACGGTATCAGCTTAGTACCTGGGTGAGGAAATAATCTGTACAACAAAACCTCATGACAAACATTTACCTATATAACAAACCTGCACACGTACCTAAAATCTAAAGTAAGAGTTAAAAAAAATTATACAGGAGTATACTTAGAAGGCATAGTTTCTGAATTCTAAATCATTATTCATAAAAATTTTACCCAATATTTTTCGTTGCATATTTCCTATAAAAAATAATAGATCAAAGACTACTAATTGTAAAAAGAAAAAAAAAGCAAGCTGCTAATATTTATTGTGCCTTTACTCTTTGCCAGGCCTTATTAAACGCTTTACCTTTGTTACACTGTTTAACTCTCCAAATAACTCTAAAATGTAGTTACAGTTATTGTTTCTGAGAAAGGATGGAACTGAGGCTCTATAAGGTCAAATCACTATAGACTACTGGTCTAGGCCAGTAGTTCTATTTTTAACACGTTTATGAAACACTTTGAAAAGTTATTAAAAGAGTTCCCTGGTTTCAGCACCAGAAGATCTAATTCAGCCCAAGAATTTGCTGATGCTTCTGGTCAGAGGACCACACTTTGAAAACTACTGCTCTCCTAATGGTGTTAGCAATTGTCTGAATCCTGAGACTTTATCCAACATATGAACACACAAAACATGATGTTCATTCAGTAGATATTGATTGATGCTGAATCCAAACCTCATCAAACTAAATTATTCATGTACCATGATAGACAGGAATCCTAAAGGCATTTTTATAAAAGACATTTGCCTCTAATCCTTAAGGACAGACACTTAAGTAGCACATTTTGGTACATAGAAATTAGATTTCAGTACTAAACTCTACTCACTTTTCTCAAAGCTATTAAATCAGCAAATAGTTGGTATCAAGCATCATTGTAAATGAATTAAAATTGTTGTTTTAAATAATAAACTTTAAAAGTGAGAGATTTAATAGATTCCCAAATTGATAAAACCAATTAGTGCCAGATTCTACCACACCCTATTTTCAGTTTCCTTGAATGAGTAGTATGTCAACAACTCCCCTTGGTCCTCCAATATAATTTCTCCCCAGATTTCATTTAGGTACATGACTACTGATAATTAGCAATGGAATTTAAATTCCTCAGGAGCTCTTGCATCTAGGCATGGGACGAAGGCTAAGTTCTAGTCAATGGGATGTAAGCAGAAATGATGTGCGTAACATCAAGAATCAGTTTTTCAGATAGATAATTTGCGTTTCTTTTCTCCTTCTTGTCTTTGATAGCATCTTCAACCTTTCTGGACTACAGCACCTGCCAACTGACCCCCACATCATGGCTCCAACGCTGGCTTCATCACATATCTTCTCTCTCAGTCCCTTTGGCTCTCAGGGTGCAATTGCTTAACAAAATTGCTGATCTAGGTGCCTCAGCATTGTTTCTTTGTCATAGTCTCTGTATTATCTTATTCTGAGCCATTCTTTTCCTGCAAAGATCCTAACTGAATGAGATAACTACTTCATAAGCTATTTGTAAGGTTTAAATAAATTAATGCATATTTAATACATGAAGCTGTGCCTAGTTTATAGTAATTACTCAAAAATGTTACTTATTTCTCCATCCAAAACATACAAACAATAGTATATCCTTCATGAGGATTTCTTGTGGACTAAAAAGGCAGTATCTTTAAAGTGTTTTGCAGTCTCTGACAAAACCACACTATTACCCTTACTCAAGGTTTTAATTGATTGTATGTACACAAGGTTAGTCTATATGAGCTTTGGAAAGATGGGAAATTCAAAGTAGAACAGTGAAGGAAGGAAAGGGTATGTTCCACTAATAAAATATATATTAGTTCCTGTAATCAGATCGTGAGTGACAATGGAATCCAGTGGACCTATTTTGCCCTCAGACAGATGGCTGAGAAATTGCTGGTGTGGCAAGCAAGCAACTCTGACTGCAAAATGGCAGACTCATTTGCTTGGGGGGCAGGAATGAGGGATGGTTCACATGGGAAGCACAAAGTTACCCTTGATGAAAGTTCAGAGAAGAAAGAAATCATCAAACTTACTCTAATTACCAAAAGGTGATGACATTAGCAGAAGAATTCAAGTTTGAAATAGTACTTTTGGTAGAGAGGACTGATTTCTAAGAAAGCCCATACTCATGATACAAAGGCAGTTGGTGGGCCCCAAAGCAGAATAGCTGCCTCAGGTGGGCAAGTGGCTAAAGTTCACCAAGCACTGTGTCCCAAAACTCACATACACGCTATACCTACCTGCATCCCATGATGCCAGGAGAGCCACATTTCTGTGGCAAGGGACAGTGAACAGAGAAGAGCCAACATGGGAACGAGAAACAGAGTTATAAACAAAAAGCAAGAGAGGAACCCTCAGGGTAACAGAATCAGTCACTCTTGAATATGTGACAGAGTAGAAGGTAATTACCTCTTATATCTGGATATTGAAATTCCAATTCTAGCCTCTGGACCATACTTCTTTGAAGGTTAGAAATATCAGTAGCTCAGTTGGATCTCAGATTGGAGCTGCTATGTGTTGAATTGCACCCCTCCAAAATTCACATGTTGAAGTCCTAACTCCCAGTATCTCAAAATGTGACCTTATTCAGAGGCAGGGTATTTACAGAGATAGGCAAGTTAAAATGAGACCATTGGGGTGGGCTTTAAACCAATAAAAAGGGGAAATTTGGAGACAGATTCACACAAAGAGACAATGCATGTGAAGAGAGAGGCAGAGATTGAAGTGATGCTTCTACTAGCCCAGGAACACAAAGATTGCCAGGAAACCTCCAGAAGCTAGATGAGAGGCAGGGAACAGATTCTTCCAAAGGACCCAATCCTGCTGACACCTTGATTGCTTAATTCTAGCCTCCAGAACTGTGAGACAATAAATTTATGTTGTATGCCACCCAGTTTGTGGCACATTGTTTCAGCAACCCTAGAAAACTAATACAGAAGTTGACAAGATCCCTGTATTAGTTAAGATTTTTTTAAAAATAAATGATGAAAACAAAACAAAATCCCTTTTATGAACTTAACTCTAAATGTGAAATGTGTAGGATCAGTAAATGAAACTCTCAGGAGTGTACATGTTCTGAGCATATGTTGATTCAGGTAGTTAAATGATACTATCAGGAGTTTAACTCTAACTCTGGCTCTCGTTGCTACTTCTTGCTTCTGGGTTGGTTTTTTACCCTGGCGAGCTCTCTTCAAATGAAAATAAGATGGGACTTAACAATTCCAGCTTTAAGAAAGCTGCAACCAGCAATTAAAGAAAGTTAAACTACCTCTTCTTTCTCAGGTTCATAGCAACATAGGTTTTACTTCCCGTATTACCAGCGTTACTTAATTATTGCCAGTTATTTCAAACAGCTGGAAACAACTTGGAAAGCTGCTTAACTAGAGAGGTAAGTGGGTAAGAATAGTTGAAGAATTGATAATTTATTCAGTGCGATTTCTCTCTTTTCTATATTGTTCTCTGTTATGGTGGAGACAAATATGGATATTTTTATTTGAGCATGAAAATCAAGAAGAAAAAGAAATAAAGAAATAACAGGTAAGATATAAATTATGAATTTTTTTCTTAACCTTTTTTAAGGTGTAATGGTATTTCCAAAAGTATCTCTTCCTGAAAAGAGGAAGATTTTATTGTTTAAAACATTTTGTAGAGAGGTTAGAAATCCTAGATTTCACCACTAAAACAACAGAAAAATAATTTAACATTTTGGGAACCCAACTATTCGTGTGTTAAAAAAAAATAGTTGCATTGTCTGAGCAGGGACATGGATGGAGCTAGAGGGCATTATCCTTAGCAAACTAACAAAGGAACAGAAAACCAAATACCGCATGTTCTGTCTTATAAAAAGGAGCTAAATGATGAGAACTCATGGACACATAGAGGGGAACAACACACACTGGGAGCCTATCTGAGCATGGAGGGTGCAGAAGGGAGGGGATCAGGAAAAATAATTGATGGGTACTAGGCTTAATCCCTGGGTGATGAAACAATCTGTATAAAAAACCACCATGACAGAAGTTTATCCATGTAACAAACCTGCACTTGTACCCCTGAACTTAAAATGAAAGTAAAACAAAATTAAAAAATAGATACGCTATAATTTCTGTGATTTATGTAGTTGGAGGCACCAGGGATTTTATGCAGCCATGTTTTTTTGGTTGCATTTATGTAAGCTTTTGTTTTCAAATAATTTTTAATTGAAAATTTAAATTTAAGAAAGCATTAATTTTTAAAACTATTATCTTGATCATAAAAGTCTTCAGTACTTGTTGCTGAGTATTTTTAATGTAGAATTTATGGAGAAGAAAATTAGAATTATCAACATAACTATGGTACAGAAATAACTATTGTTAATGTTATCAAGTATTCTCTTTAAGCTATTTTTCTATAATATACCTATGCACCTTAGGAAGAGGACATGATATTGGCTTATTATTTAATGCTTGTTTTAATGTCTCTTTGATTTTGTGTCCTTTGTTTTAACTTGCAACGGATATATTTGTGAGGAAGTAGGGAATTAATCATAGAGAAATAAATTAATTTGGCAAATGTATTTTGCAACTTCTTTATCAGATTCAATTAAATGTACAAGTCACTTTCCCTTAGTGAGTTGCTTATCTAATGTATTCCAATAAGAAATTCATTGATGTGAATTAAATCATTTATTTCTAATGGTATTAGGGATAAAAATGTAACAGACCTTATCAGTCACACAAAGATAATAGGAAACAGGTAAGGAGAGTAGACTTACAAAGGAAATGTATAACCTTCAAACAAAATTGACCACCAGAGAGGCACAACTATATGCATGAGCTCTGCATGCAGACAAGCAAATGGAACTGATAGGCATTTTAAAGACATCTGATAAAATAAATGGCTGACAACATTGCACAATAACTTCCCCTTGTGACCACTGCTTCCTTTCTTGGATGTATAATAACTGAGACTTTTGAATGTGACACATTTATCCATTTGTGAAAATAATATAACTCTAATATAAATTATTTTAGCTGAAAATAATACCACATTCCTGTTCCTGTATTTGATGGTAGAGACTAAACAATAATATTTCAAAGGGCGCCTACATAAACATACACACACCCATACCCCACCTTAGTAATGCTGAAACATAAGAAACAATTGAAAAATAACATAAGTTAATTTGGAAAATTATATAGTGCAATTAAAGAGTCTTATCGAAAATCATTTATATGCAAATATATTTATAAATGTGGACAATCTATAACAGGAAAACCTTATTCTGATTAGTCTTAAATATATGAGTTTATTTATATATTCTATTCAGTCTTCTACTGAATTCTGCATTACATTTGTATAGTAGATATCCAAGGAAAAATGTTCAGTTGCCCCTCATTACTACTATAATGAAATTAGGTTCTGATGACAGAGTAATATATTGAATAAAAAAGAATCTATCTGAAACTTTCATCAACTCATAATCAAAAAGCCATAGGAATGTATGTTGAAACACACATAGTGTTTGTTCCCTGAAGTGAATAAAAATAGAAAATGTGGAGAAAAGAGCAGTTTATAGGACAATACTTAGAGGAACTGGGTTAACATTTTCAATGAAAGGAATACAAGCATCATTGGGTCCTTAGAGACTAGAAACTATACAAAGAGAAATTGACCATCAGGCTTGAGTAAGGAAGGCTGAGGAACTAGGATATTTCAAGCTTTTAAAACAAGGAAAAGCATTTCACCATTCACTAAACAACTTAACCTGGATCACTTTCTGAATCCAGTATGTGCTCTAAATTGCCCCCGGAATAATTTAGAAAGATGCTTCATAGAAAAAGAGAGCACTCAAGTTATCTTAGCGCCTGGAATTATTCCAGTACTCAAGAATTAGATCTCTACTCACTCAATTTACCAAATCCATTGCAAAGAGACTGGGGACTACCGACGTAAAAGTAAGCTGATAACAGTGGAAGTTAACCATTTTCACTTAAATTGTTATACAAAAATCAAACTTTTTTACTAGTACAGAATATAGATAATTAACACCATTTCAAAACACTTTCCTTTCCCTCCTAAGTACCATAGCTCCCAGTCTATCTTAGAGGCATCAGAAGACCTAACATCTAAAAATCAAAATTTCAAAAGAAATGTTACACCCCAATATACTGATAAAATATTGAAACTTATTTTTATATAGTGCTTAGCATTATAAAAAGCATTTGCAGCCAGGCGCAGTGGCTCACGCCTGTAATCCCAGCACTTTGGGAGGCCGAGGCGGGCGGATCACAAGGTCAGGAGATCGAGACCATCCTGGCTAACAGTGAAACACCGTCTCTACTAAAAATACAAAAAATTAGCCGGGCGCGGTGGCGGGCGCCTGTAGTCCCAGCTACTCGGGAGGCTGAGGCAGGAGAATGGCATGAACCTGGGAGGCGGAGCTGGCAGTGAGCCGAGATAGCACCACTGAACTCGGGCCCGGGCGAAAGAGCGAGACTCCGTCTCGAAAAAAAAAAAAAAAAAAAAAAAGCATTTGCAAACAAATTAAGTCATCCTCATAACTACATTTTGAGCTGGTAGAACAGGCATTATCACCATTTTAAAGACAAGGGGATTAAGACCATGAAGTTAAATAAAATAATCAAGACTAATTTTTATTTATTTTATTTATTTATTTTTTATTCAAGCACCAACGTGAACCAGATAATTTTTTTAAAATGATAATACTGTTACAACCAAGACTCAGTACTCTCTTTAGTGTTTATATTGTGTATTTTATATAAAATTACACAAAATAGCCATAAAATAATCAAATCCAGATACACTGTTTTGACTTCTGCTACAACTACACGTGTCTCCATAAAACAGAAAAGGCAGTTAAGAAAAACGGGATGCTCCTTCCTCAGACTGGGTTTCGGGAGCAAACAAACAAACAAAAAAACATAAAATATAAGCACCCCACCCATGCTTCTGATCCTGTCTTCCCTTTCTGGTATGGTAGTACCGGAAGAAAGGAAATCAGCAACTGGCTTGTTTCTGCAGCACTGGAGAGGACTGTGGTTTGTTGGGGAATTAGGCACCTTAGCGCACTCTAAGAAAAGTAAGTAGGAAGCTTGGCTCTGAAGGCACAGCTTGCCCCATTAAGTTGGTTCATGGAGACCCATCCCTGTCCCTTACAACTTCTCACTCAAGAAGAAGCTACTCAGTCAAAACAGTGGCCAGAATCTGACTAACCATAGTCCAGGAGGAATGACTATTAATTTTATTTCCCAAAGCATTCATACTGAGATAAAAATTCTCAAGAAAAGCTCTTACCTTGAGAGTAAGGATGAAGATTCAATGTGACATTTGGGGCATTTTATTTTTATCTTTATGTTCAAAACACCAAAATAAATAAGACTTGTTTCAATTTTAAATCATTTGTGCAAAGATGGCTTAACTTGGTTTTTTGAAAAAGCAGAAGAGGTAGGAAAGGATTGAGATAAACTGTCGCTGATTTCTCAAGCCAACCCAGAAACCAATAATCAATTTCCTTTGAAGGCTGTGTACATACCAACAATATGTCAAATTATATTCTCCTTCATTCAAATACCACGACTGTTTTTTTGTCCCCTGTGTGATCGAATTATCTTTTTTCTATGAAAGAAGAAGCATTTATCTTCTAATCACATCACCAAAATTTTTCGGGTTGAATAGATTTTATCTCAATCTTGTTAAAGGCTTTTTTTTCAGAACCACTGACTGCCTACAGACACAGAAACCAAATTGTCTGGGCTTGAATTCAGTGCCACGACTTGGGAAAGTCATTGAATTATGCGTGTGTCTTGATTTCCCCATTGTACAATGGTAATAATAGTAATCCTACTGTTGGGACTGATGAGAGGGATTCAGTTTATATGAGTATACTTAGAACAGTGACTTCTAATGTACTTAGATCAGTGACTTCCACAAAATATGCTGTAATTAGTGTTATATATTATTTTTACTTGTTGTTGTTATTCATGTCTCTTTCATTCTAGGCCCATTCCAGAGCCATCATTCTTGAATACTTTTCTTGGCATTCCTAGAACAACTGCACTATTGCACATGTTCCTCTTAGTTTCTCCCATCATGTTTGCTGGAGTACAGCCACAAATAAATTTCTTAGAAAGAATGACTCAGATAACATTTCTATTTTCTTGTCTGAAAAATGACTTTATTGTGCTGTGAAACTTTAATGCTGAGTGGCTGGAAATACTGGTATACAATTATTTTCTATTAAAACTTAGAAGACACTGCTTCTTTGTCCTCACTCATACTACATTAGTGATCAAAGTCTAGTGCTACTTGAATAGTTGTACATTTATTAGTGACATGTCATTTTTCTCTGGAAACATTTTTACAATCTCTTGGAATTTTTAAAAACTTTTTCCACTGAAAGTTTAGAAGGTTTATCAATATATGGGCCTTTCTTCATTTTTTTTCTATAGGCCCTTGGAGGGCTATGCAATCTAATGATTTTTTACTTTCTTCAACAATGAGAAATTAATTCAAATATTTATTATGAAATATTTTTATCCATTTTTCTGATATTTTTATTAATGTATTTTCTTCTTTTAAAAATTTATTTATAAAGGAAAGAGGTTTAATTGGTTCATAGTTCCACATGGCTGGGGAGTCCTCACAATCATGGCAGAAGGCAAAGAAGGAGAAAAGTCATGTCTTACATGGTGTACAGAAGAAGTGCAGGGGAGCTCCCCTTTATAAAACCATCAGATATTGTGAGACTTATTCACTATCATGAGAACAGCATGGGAAAAACCAGCCCCCATGATTAAATTACCTTCCACCAGGTCTCTCCCACACATGTGGGAATTATTGGAGCTACAACTCAGGATGAGATTTGGGTAGGGACACAGCCAAACCATATCATTCTGCCCCTGGCCCCTCCCAAATCTCACGTCCTCACATTTCAAAAGATGGCTTCCTAACAGTCCCCTAAAGTCATAACTCATTTCAGCATTAACGCAAAAACCCACAGTCTAAAGTCTCATCTAAGACAAGGCAATTCCCTTCCACCTATGAGTCTGTAAAATCAAAAACAACCTCCTGGATTAATTTTCTATAAATTTTTATCTCTTTTCTCTCAGTTTTTGAATTTTGCATTCTGCCAGACTTATATTTGGGTATATGTGTTATGTGTGTGTATTTCTTTTATTTCAAAGGGCTTTTTCCTGGTCTCTAAATGTTGCCTGTTTATAGCATTTGATTCTTACTTTATAAATTTGTCTTTATATATCAATTATAATTTTTAAATTCTTTTCTAATTCCTGAGTTACCTTTGTAATTTTTGGTCTTTTGAATTAGCTATTCTGTTAGTTTTTCCCCTTATTGCTGTTAATTTCCTTCATTTGCTGAATTATCCTTAACCATTTATTTCTATTTTAACAATTAGAAATTGGGTTAATCTAAATATTATGTATGAATTTCCTCCACCGTTGTACATGTAAGTCCTTTTCCCTAATCAGTTGCCTCTTTTTTTAAAATTTTATTATTATTATACTTTAAGTTTTAGGGTACATGTGCACAATGTGCAGGTTTGTTACATATGTATACATGTGCCATGTTGGTATGCTGCACCCATTAACTCATCATTTAGCATTAGGTATATCTCCTAATGCTATCCCTCCCCGCTCCACCCACCCCACAACAGTCCCCGGAGTGTGATGTTCCCCTTTCTGTGTCCATGTGTTATCATTGTTCAATTCCCACCTATGAGTGAGAACATGCAGTGTCTGGTTTTTTGTCCTTGCGATAGTTTGCTGAGAATGATGGTTTCCGGTTTCATCCATGTCCCTACAAACGACATGAACTCATCATTTTTTATGGCTGCATAGTATTCCATGGTGTATATGTGCCACATTTTCTTAATCCAGTCTATCGTTGTTGGACATTTGGGTTGGTTCCAAGTCTTTGCTATTGTACATGGATGCAAAAATCCTCAATGAAATATTGGCAAACCGAATCCAGCAGCATATCAAAAAGCTTATCCACCATGATCAAGTGGGCTTCATCCCTGGGATGCAAGGCTGGTGCAACGTATGAAAATCAATAAATGTAATTCAGCATATAAACAGAACCAAAGACAAAAACCATATGATTATCTCAATAGATGCAGAAAAGGCCTTTGACAAAATTCAACAATGCTTCATGCTAAAAACTCTCAATAAATTAGGTATTGATGGGATGTATCTCAAAATAATAAGAGCTATCTATGACAAACCCACAGCCAATATCATACTGAATAGGCAAAACTGGAAGCATTCCCTTTGAAAACTGGCACAAGACAGGGATGCCCTCTCTCACCACTCCTATTCAACACAGTGCTGGAAGTTCTGGCCAGGGCAATTAGGCAGGAGAAGGAAATAAAGGGTATTCAATTAGGAAAAGAGGAAGTCAAATTGTCCCTGTTTGCAGATGACATGATTGTATATCTCGAAAACCCTAATGTCTCAGCCCAAACTATCCTTAAACTGATAAGCAACTTCAGCAGTCTCAGGATATAAAATCAATGTACAAAAATCACAAGCATTCTTATACAACAATAACAGACAGAGAGCCAAATCATGAGTGAACTACCATTCACAATTGCTTCAAAGAGAATAAAATACCTAGGAATCGAACTTAAAAGGGATGTGAAGGACCTCTTCAAGGAGAACTACAAACCACTGCTCAATGAAATAAAAGAGGATACAAACAAATAGAAGAACATTCCATGCTCATGGGTAGGAAGAATCAATATCGTGAAAATGGCCATACTGCCCAAGGTAATTTATAGATTCAATGCCATCCCCATCAAGCTACCAATGACTTTCTTCACAGAATCGGAAAAAACTATTTTAAAGTTCATATGGAACCAAAAAAGAGCCCGCATCGCCAAGTCAATCCTAAGCCAAAAGAACAAAGCTGGAGGCATCGCACTACCTGACTTCAAACTATACTACAAGGGTACAGTAACCAAAACAGCATGGTACTGGTACCGAAACAGAGATATAGATCAATGGAACAGAACAGAGCCCTCAGAAATAATGCCGTATATCTACAACTATCTGATCTTTGACAAACCTGACAAAAACAAGCAATGGGGAAAGGATTCCCTATTTAATAAATGGTGCTGCCTAGCCATATGTAGAAAGCTGAAACTGGATCCCTTCCTTACACCTTATACAAAAATTATTTCAAGATGGATTAAAGACTTCCATGTTAGACCTAAAACCATACAAACCCTAGAAGAAAACCTAAGCAATACCATTCAGGACATAGGCATGGGCAAGGACTTCATGTCTAAAACACCAAAAGCAATGACAACAAAAGCTAAAATTGACAAATGGGATCTAATTAAACTAAAGAGCTTCTGCACAGCAAAATAAACTACCATCAGAGTGAACAGGCAACCTACAGAATGGGAGAAAATTTTCGCAACCTACTCATCTGACAAAGGGCTAATATTCAGAATCTACAATGAACTCCAACAAATTTACAAGAAAAAAACAACCCCATCAAAAAGTGGGTGAAGGATATGAACAGACACTTCTCAAAAGAAGACATTTATGCAGCCAAAAAACACATGAAAAAATGCTCATGATCATTGGCCATCAGAGAAATGCAAATCAAAATCACAATGAGACACCATCTCACACCGGTTAGAATGGCGATCATTAAAAAGTCAGGAAACAACAGGTGCTGCAGAGGATGTGGAGAAATAGGAACACTTACACTATTGGTGGGACTATAAACTGGTTCAACCATTGTGGAAGTCAGTGTGGCAATTCCTCAGGCATCTAGAACTAGAAATGCCATTTGACCCAGCCATCCCATTACTGGGTATATACCCAAAGGATTATAAATCATGCTGCTATAAAGACACATGCACACGTATGTTTATTGTGGCACTATTCACAGTAGCAAAGATTAAGTTGCCTCTTAAAATGGAAGTTTGGCTAGATGCTTTATGAAAAGGGATGGTACTTCTCAACTAGTAGGCTTTGCTTCAGGTCTTATGGGCTGTTAGTTGTCAACTCACAGAGGTCAGAATATGAAGGGTATTAATTAAGGTTGGCAGCAGCCACATCTCCAGTCCTATTTATCTTTTAAATATGAGTCAAAACTTCAGTTATCATTTCAAACAATTTTTGAAAGATAAATAAGTGGCTACAGCTATAATATTTAGACTTCCCATGGCTATAACTTTATATTCAGATAGTAATTTGTAAAATACCTTAGCAATCAGTAATCCCTTCAAAATCTTTTCTCTACTCCTCTATAGTTCTGTGTGCAATAATTATATTCCCAATCACAAAATGAAAAAACTTCAGAAAAGTGTCAGTGTTCAGGTGGCATTTTCTCGATTTCATATATGGTTTCATATTGAATTTTGCATACTTGCATGAAGATGATTACAGAAACCTCAAGTTACTGAGAATAACCACAGAGTGGCTAATATCATGACCATAATTGCTTAACCACAATAGATTAATACAGCACAGTGATATTTAGGAGAGAAGACTGTTCTATAGCCAATGTCAAAACTGAGAGCTAGGAGCAGGCAGACTGTGTAACGAATGAGTAGTTAATGGCACATGCACTTGAAGGAGGACCAAAGTACCTGTTGTGAAGGGATTCCAAGGGTATGCACTTATCTGACTGTGTACAATTGAGAAGGATGCTGTATAATGGGAATCATTAGAGAAGAGGTGAAGGAAGGTGAAGGCGGTAGTGAATCATGCAGAATGAAGTAGATTGAGTTGCCCACAAAGTGCCTCCACTGGTGACTGAATGAGCATTGACTGGGGAAGTGCAGTATGGGTAACTTCCTTAGTCAAACCTGCAATAGATTAGAAGAAACATTTTTCTAAAAAGCAGCGTCAGTATTTTTGATACTGACATAAACCTCTTCATGAGAGAGCACGATAACCATGGAACATGGTTGGGAGTGTTGTGGTGGTGCTAGGGAGGTCGATGGGGTGGATGGGAGAGGCAATAGTCTTTTCAATGACTTCAAATATAAATATGTCTAGTAACTACATGATACTAGTTGCTTTATGAAGGTAAACTAAATAAATTTTTAAACAAAACAAATGTGAGGATCTATTATTGATAAAACAAAGAACTTTCTCAAAATCGTATTGTAATAAGAGAGGATGTGAAGTTCATTATACATGAAATTTCCTAGTCATAAGTGTGTAAAAAGCTATGTTTTTAGTTTTAGCTCTCATTTTGTGGAAAAGAGAGAGCTTAGTCCATTCATAGCACAGAGAAAACACATGCTGAAGTCAAAGCAGAATTGTAAATAAATAAAAATGACAGCTTAAAAGAATCTTATTTAGAAGTGAAATCACAAGATAGGCTTTCATCATCAATCAAGACAACCGTCATCACAGTCCAAATAGCCTGGTAATGGTCTGTGCACATGATCGCCAGAGATAAAGCACGAAATCCCGGCAGCCCTTTCTGAATGGCAATCACAGGACCCAGATGCCAGCCTTTGAAAGACCTTTTGTTAGCAGCAGGATCTGACTCACTGGCAGGCTTTTCAGTTTCCCTGGCAGCTTTGAAAGTTGCCTCTAATTCAGTTATGTGATTAGGCTCTTCAGGGAGCCTGGGTTTGCTTATCTTTGTCTATGTTGTATCTTTGAAGAATGCAGCTTCTCACAAAGGCAGGTAACTGTGCAGATCCCATAAGTTTGGACTGCTATTTTTCCAGGAGTGAACTTCTATTTTGTTAAACTAAAACATAATCAGTGTTCCAGAATATGCTTATCTAAGCAAAAATTCTGGATGCCAGAGAAAACAGGTTTCTTACATTTTTGATTCTGGATACCTGGTCTTTCTTCCTTCCTGGATTCTACTCCCATTTTAAAATTTCCAAAGATTCTTCTTTATCTTGTCATACCAATCACTTTCTCTAGAATCCATCTAAAACTATGTTTTATGGAAAAAATGGGAAAGAAATAGAAGTTCAAAAGTGACGAAGATAAAGGAATATTAAGAATGGTCATAGGAAATGTCTTTCTAATTTATATCATCATAGGTGTTTTGCAACTGCATGAATCCTAAAAATAGATGTGGTTAAAAAAATGTTTAAATCACATAGAATTGAGGAAACTAAAAATAACCTTTCTCATTAAGCCTGATGCCCATCAAAATAAGGACCCACAGCCTGTATTTCTTTGTACTCATACCTGTACACACAGGGAATAAAGGCAGTAATGTTTAGAAAGGCAGTATTGTATGCATCAGACCGAAATTTGATATCTTTTCTATTTTGCTATAAGTGACAAACTGTGCTCTGGTAACGTGGAAGAAAGATGTCAAAGTAACTTGCAAAAGAAGATCCAAGAGTTTGACAAAGTAATGAGATCCTAACAGTGCCTGACTCTGAATATTTAACACCACATGTGTGTTATATTTTGTCTTTACAGTGTCCCCTAGTCAATTTTATATAATCCATAGATAGTTTTCTTCCTTGCTAATATATAATTTTGGAGTAGATTTAATAGAATTAATTTTATCATTTACTCAGGGCCCTGAGAGAACCAAACTTATGCATGTATTATTATAATTGCCTTCAGTTGAATTATGTTGTATCTTATTTAAAGAACTTAAAAGCAATGGAAAATAATATATCATTTTGCATAATTTATTTTTTATTGCTACAAATTCAAAATAATATACCAAGGATACATATGATAAAATAGCAGCTTACATTAAAATTTCACATATATAACAATTAAATTATTACTGCTTTTATTAGTAAAAATGTTCTCCCTTATCTCCAAAGAGCCGTCAACATTTGAACAATAGTGCATTTTGATTTATTAAAGTATGGGTTGTCACGAAGTTAAAAATGAAATAATAATACCATGCCATATCTCTTCACCCTCAATACTGTGGCATTGCGATATATATATATTTCTCCTTTATCATCTGGCAAATAGGGTCTGCCTAGTTAGAGCAGAGGTTGTTCTCACTGGCTCCAAGGGTGGAAGCAGATGTGTTCAGCCTTAGGACCCTTCATCCTTAGCCAAGGGTACTGAGAAAATTACAAATGAGACAGACTTGATCTTCAACTAGGGGAGTCAGTGCTCATCAATCTTAATCATCAGACCATCCCCTGCTAGATTTTTCAGCCAGACTGGCTTGGGAGAAGTTTAAATAGAATTTTTATCCCTTATTTTTCTCATATTATTTTTGCTGGTATTGTAAGAAAAGATAGGGAGAAAATTGAAATAGTAAGTCTTCATTCAGAAAATCTACTTTATGATTCCCAAAGTAAAGCCTTCAGCACTACAATTGACTGGGAATATTAACAGAGGACTAGGTAAATGTGTGAGCTATAAAGTCACTTTAACGTGGTTTCTTTAGAAAGCCTTAATTTAACATTTGGCTGAAGAAGAGAGTAGGCAAATGTCCCCTCGGAAGGGCACAGGGTACAGGTACTAATGCAGCATTTCAATATAGTATATTCTGGATTGACTTCCAGAGACCTAGACATTTAAAGATAATATGGCTAAGAAAGAGCAGAAATTTTATGTTTCCATATGTGGGAAAACATTTTTCTTTTGTTTTGAAAAGCAAAATTTCATCTCACTTGAATGATGGTAATTGTAACAACAAACATATTAATAAAATTATGCTCATTTTCTTTAATTTTCATCCTGTCCAATATGATTTTACCACTTTCCATTATACAACTTGTTTATTTTTAAGTACAGTTACTACTCCAAGTTGCTCAATTGCATCTAAACTTTAAAAAATAAACAAAACCCCATATTATTTTGGTATTAATATCAAATATTTATATAATATTTTACTTTATTATAATCTTTCACAGGTACCATGTTATTTGAACCTCATATAGATGATATAGGGTACCTAAAGGAAAAGATTATTATCCTAATCTTACACACATGGGAATAAATGTTCAGAGAGATTCAGTCACTTTCCCAAGCTAGTAAGTGAAATTGCACAATCTGATGGTTTCCAGACCTAAAGCTAGAGATCTCTGAGCAGTGTGTTCCAATAATTTTATCTCCTCAGGTTTTATGCTGCCAGGCAGAGTTTATGTGCCATTAATCATCTAGCCAGTTGTCTTTATCTGTGAGAAACCTCATTCTTTAGACCTGTGGGCCATATACATATCGTCATTTTTACATGTATCCCTTAATAGAAACATAGTTGGAAAGTATTGCTACAGGCCACCAGTGTCTCCTAGAGACATTTACCTAAATAAGTGTTCTCTATTCTAAACACATCCTGATATTAAGTTATTAAATCTTATCATGTGGCCTTACCTAAAGTGCATTTCTCTCTTTAGATCATATACCAATTCTTGACCACATATCTCTTACTATATTTCAACAAGAAACAGCTAAAGAAATATCTCTGTATATACTTCAGGAAGATAGAGAAATAAATGGATTAATGGATGAATAGATATATGATAGATAGATAGATAGATAGACAGATGATAGATAGATGTAGATACAGACTATGCTTGATGCTCTAAATCCAAATAAGTGTCCAATTAATTAGCTATTTTCTTCTCAAGTTGAAGTTCAACATGCCTTTGGATGCTATGGCAATAATTAAGGTTCTAATACGCTCAATAAAAGTAACAAAAATGTAACTTTTGAATGTAGCTTTACTATTCACAATTTGCTGGGTACTTTTATATGTGTTTTCTCTTTTAAGTTTTCACAATAATTTTGTGAATTATCCATTATTTCATGATTATCCCTAAGTTTCAAATGAGAAAGTGTTTATTTGTTAGATATAGTTCCTTTTACAATTACTTTAAGTTCATTATCAGCCTAGAACTTCCTAAATGTTCTGAGGAATGATCCTGACTAGCCATCTCATTTCTGCTAAACAAATCCTTCCACTAATATTTATTATTTGGTCTCCTTGTAATAACTCACAAAATTCTTAGAATGTAATGTTTTCTCTTTCTTGACTAACATATCCTGAGACTAAATGAGTTATTCAGCTATCCCGAGCTAGGGTTATTAGTTCCACCTACATCCTCAAACTTTCAGAATCCTCATCTCCACCTAAAGTAAAGGATTTAAAAATAGACCACAGTTTTCAATATAAAATTTGCTTAAAAACACAGAACTATTAAAAGACATAATTCCTACCAAGGAGAAAAGATGGTCATTTCATCACACAAATCCTTTATAATTGGTATCTCTCCATTGGCAGTGCATTTGCTAGTAATCCCCTTAAGATTAGAGGGTGACAAGCTCACAGCAGTGCAGAAGGAGCACACAGTATCAAATGGGAATCGTGAGGACAGAAAATCACATGACTAGAACAGATTCAGAATCCTGGGCTGCTTTATCTACCACTCGACATTCTGCCTTTCAGCAAAAATAGTGCCATAATGTGCTCCACAGGCCCAAAGTCAAACTCAATCCCCATTCTCACATAAATATTTCATATTAAAGAAACTGCTTCAGAGCCTCAGAGCCCACACAAGCTTGTTTCAAAATGACAGATGACCCTCTGCCCTATGGAGACCGATTTCACTGACTACCTCAGTGTAAGTTTTGGAAAGAGTATCCTGTGATGAATTTCAGCAACAACAGTTATTCTGCTGTTCACAAGCCTAACAGCCAGGCAGCAATGAAGAGCCTTGACACCAAATTCCTAGCCTTAGGTTCAGCAGTCAGGACACCAATCTCCTTGAATGTCTGGTAGACACTTCCCCGCCTTAGTGCTTGATATGTGGCAGATTATTAACTTCAGAATTGTCAGAATGACAAACAAGGGGAAAGCACACTCTGAAGAGTGCTTGATATTAGGAATGCCTTGTTTTTAATGTTAGTCAGGGACTTTAAAAAGCTTATATTCTAACTGACCATTATATTAAAGTTAACAATGCTGACCTAAAAACACCAATAGTCTCGTCAGTTCTTTACCAAAATGTCTGTATTCTTGGACAGACACCAAAAGCCCTTCATCTTTATAAACTTCCAGCATTCCTAGATCCAACAGCAGACACATTTCCACTCTTTATTCTACCAGGTCCAAAATAACAGAAAAGTAGTGGAAAGAGAGATGGCAATGGGTTGGTATTTACAAAGCATTTTCTTGTTTTATCCATCCATTCATTTATTCAGTTAATCATCAGTATTTATTGGGCATCCATTATGTTAGTCAGTAGTATGGCTATGGAGTGGTAAGATAAAATCAAGTTCAATGAGCAGACCCAAGTCTAGAGAGGGAGAGAGAGAGAGAGAGAGAGAGAGAGAGAGAGAGAGAGAGAGAGTGTGTAAAATAGTATTAATAGGTAACCATGAGCCAGATATAATGTAGAACTTCATGGCCATAAAATAAAAAATATATATTCATATACTTTTCTAAGTTTGATTAGAAGCTAAAGAAAACATCTGAGCAGGAAAAGAACATGATCAGATTTACTTTGTAGACATATCCTTTTGGCTTCACTGTGAAGAATGTGAGAAAGTACAGAAGTAGAGCAACCAGTTGGGAGTTCAAGACAAGTGTTGGAACGAACTGAAGCTATTTAAGACTAGGGTAAGATTGTCAAGGGGGTTAAAAATTTACCAATTTTGAACAATTTTGAAGTTAGATCTAAGAAAAGTGAACGTGGGGCTTGAGAAAACAATCCAGAAAAGCTCTTAAATATCTCTAAACAGCTGGATGGCTGGTGCTACATGCTGAAATCAGGAGAACTTAAGGGATGGCAGCAACTAAGAGTTCTATATTGGGTCTAGAATTATGAATGCCTTGTAGACATGCAGTAGAATTATTACATTGGCAGTTGGATATACAGATCCGAGGGAGGTTCAGGATGAAGCTGCAAATTGAAGATTCATCCATCTACCATATAGGTGATATTTAAATCTATGAGATTAAGTAAAATCAGTTATGGGGTGAGAGTAGACAGAGAAGTGAAGTCTAAGGGTTTAACTTTGGAGCAGTTAGTCAGAAATGCTAAGTGAAGAGGCTGATTCATGAAAGGAGACTAAGTCATGAGTAAAATAAGAGGAAAATCAGGATAGTGTTTTTTTGTTCATATTCATTTTGGCTGCAGGAATCATTTTGGGGAGTGTGCGGTAGTGTTACCTCCAATAAGAAGTTACCACAGTTCATCTAGTCTAAGATGGCCTTTGTTTTCCACATTTACATCACTGATATCAGCATGCATCTTGTAATACTGGTGTCTTCAGATTGTGTCACAATTTAATTGGCAGAGTTTTTAATGCTGGTACATAAAATAATAGTGCATTTTGTAATTTGTATACAAATTTTATTGGATCTAATTCTTTTAGATCTAATTCTTTTAGATCCAATGAAATTTAATAAGATGACTATACAACACAGCACAAACACAAGTTAGAGATATTTCTCTCTTTCTCTGTTTCTCACTGTCTCTTGTTGTCTCTTTCTCCATTACCATTACCATATTTAATTATTTGAATACTTAAGGATTCTTTAGAATTTCTTAAGAGAAAATTTATTTTCCTAATCGAAAATAATAAGTAGGCAACAAATTAATGAGTTCCTACATATGATATTTGAGAATAAGGATAAATTCCCATGGTATATTATCTGTATGTTTATCATCACATATAATACTTTATAAAAGGAGGATAAATATACAGATGTTCCTTGAATTACAGTGGGTTTACATCCCAATAAACCCATTATAAGTTGAAATATTGTAACTAAAAATGTATTTAATACACCTAAACCACCAAACACAATAGCTTAGCCTCACCTACTGTAAATGTGCCCAGAACACTTAGTAGCCTACAGTCGGGCAAAATCATCTCATGACACAGTACATTGTACAGTGTCAGTTGTTTACGCTCATGACTGTAGCTGACTGGGAGCTGAGGCTCACAACTGCTGCCTAGCATCTTAAGAATATCGTACCACATATCCCTAGCCTGGGGAAAGATCAAAATTCAAAATTTGAAATACAGTTTCTACTGAATAAATACCACTTTTGCACCATCATAAAATAGAACAATTCAAAGTCAATCCATTATAAACTGGGGATTATCTGTGTTATGCTGCGATTATAAATCCATCAAATGAAAACTTACTCTGTTATTTATCAAGCAATACATTTAAACTATTCTTATAAATTTCACAACTAAAACATATCTTGATAGAATGTTAATGATTACTTTCAATTTACTAGAAATAAAGAAAATTATGGCACATGCTAGAAAAAAACTTTTGTTCATGGTAATTTTGCAACAAAATTGTATCTTCAAATATTTAATAATTGCTCTTATAATGAAAATTGGCCTTGGAAGTGAATGTAAACTATACAGCTATCCAAAATTGTTATGTAACTGGAAGTAGAAAACAACTCATTATTTTATCAAAAAGTAGTTAGCAGTATATAGTCATTGTACATTTGTCATATACAGGAGTTGTTTTTGCATTGTAACAAGCTGATATTCCTGCCTAAATTAAATATTGAAAAATCATCAGCAAAATATGTGAAGTATATGGATATGGAGAATACCAATATTTGCAACTCATTCCTGCTACCAATAATTTTTAAATGGAGATAAATAAATAGGATACTGCTGGATTGGGGACTGTTTTATAATTTTCTTGCAGTTTGTTTTCATTAGGTTATTAAGTTGTTACTCTGTTTCAAAGTTGAGGATGAACAATTACCCTGGTTTACCATTTTGTAAACAAGTATTCATGTCAGTGACACTAAATTGTTCAGCTGCAGTAATGAGTCAAAGATCAATTAAGCACAAGACCCATAATGGATCAAGGCACAAAGATTTTTTTTCCCCCCAATCCATTTGAATTTAGAAAGAGACAGCCTGGTTTAATCTGTCTTCTGAAACGCAAGGTCAGCAGACTGGAGGATATCAGCTGCCACTCTTTTTGACATCTCCAATCAATCAACCTTGATGAGCCATGGAATTGGACTTCAGAGTTAAGAAAATGATGTTTCTCGCCTCCTCTACTAACGCTTGAGATGAAAGCAAAATGCATCTTGATTTTAAATTTTAAACAAATTGTGAAGTCCAATTTTTATGTATTACTCAAGCCTTGTCTGTAAGACCCATAAATTCACAAAGTTAAAATGTATTTCAATAAAGAGCTAGACAGCTTTTTTATTTAAAAATGGAATTACATTTCTAAATTATAACATAAATATAACTTTAAGTTACATATCTCACAGAATTATTTTTATCCAAACATCACATTTATAGCTACAGAGAAAGTGATTTCTAATTAGATGAAATAAAAAAAATAGTCTGCAGGGTATGTTTCCCCAATGACCATGAAAAAATTTGCATTTCAGGGATTAGAGTATATATTTTTATTAGAAGAATGACAAGGCCAAATGAAACCCAGACAATCTGACTACAAAGCCAAAGCTAAGCAGACCAATGGAAGCAAAACCATCTGGAATATTTGGCATCATGCTCATAGAATACCCAAAACTGGAAATGGGTCACTTTGTTGAAGTTGGTGTGTGTGTGTGTGTGTGTGTGTGTGTGTGTGTCTAACAGGGACTCTTTGTTTTCTTTTCTTTGGTGATGTTTTCCTGGTATGCCCAGATTTGTTCTATGCAAAGGCTATGTAATTTATCTCTGAGTATGACTGCATCATCTCCTTCTTCTCTCTGCCCTCTCATCCCATTTCAGAGATTTTTTTCTACAACCTTGGCCTTGTTCTTTGTTTTGCCTAGGCCATGTTAACGTAATCCACTAACATATTTTATTTGAGTAAATCCATTTTGTTTTGCTTAAAATATTGGGTTATATGATTCAACTCTCCATTTAACACTTGTGAACAACTTGTTTTTACCATATTCTCCAGCAATAAAATGTGTGGTCTTTTGGAGTCAGTATCTGTATTGAGAAATTTAATACGCTTCATATTACTAAAGAAAAGACACACTTTCTTTCATATTTCTGCCAAGAGGTGAGATCTGTTACCTGTCCACACATGTTTCCCATTTGCTACTTAGTACTATTAGAGGAGTTCCTGCTTCAAGTTTTGGGAACCTTGCTTGCCATTTCCTATGACTTCTCAATAGGTGATTTATGAAACACAACCATAGTTTGTATGTTTACAAAATGTTTATGCAGGCGTTTCTTCATGGCTTCTACATGGCAAATGAAGATTCAAATTTTCCTTGTGAATTGGTTTCTAGATTTATTGCCTATGAAGACCTGGGGAAACCCTAGACAATCTTACAGTTCCTGCTCCCTAGGATGTCTATTGAAAAGTGTACTCCTCATCTCCAATGTTGCAGACACAATAAATAAAATAAAGTGGTAAAATGATGACAAAGACACAAGTAACCTAGTATAAGTCTTGTTGTGGCTGGGAAAAGAAAAGATAAATCTTTCACATCCATATTTTTACAGGGTAATTTTCATTAAAAAATTACTTCTGGCTATAATGCTCAGATGAATTGACTAGTCAGGCTAGTGTATTATAAGTACTAAAAAAGATGAATGGAAAACAATATGGCATTGGTTATCAATGAGGGTCAAAATACAATAATCTCACTCTGGAGTGAAAAAGTAATCCAAAGATCCAAATGAGGATGACAAGTCATAGTGAGAAGCACAGGGAAGTACAGTCAAATCTACTAAGCAAAAGTCAGCAAGGGAAGCTACAGAGGTTGAATAAGTTCAAGAGAAAGGTAAAAGTGTTACAAGTTAAGATCAAGGTGCCTGGGAACACTAACTTCAATAACTTGATGGGTGCTTCTAACTCCACCTGACTGTAGCTTATAAGTTACCTTTTGGGGATTTAATAACCTATGGCCTCATAAACTACATGTATGACTATCTCACAGAGAAGATAGAGGATAATAAGAGCTGTCCAATCATTGCTTGAAGATATGTTATCAAATGTCCCTTTTTCAGATTACAGTCACTAATGTTAATTATTAAATCATTAAACATATGAAAATTTCTTTGATTGGCAGAATAAACCATAGGCTTGGACATATAAGTGATCTTCAAAATGTTTGTGGAAAATGTGTATTATGAAAAAAGTATGTATGGATTTCCATTTTTTGCACCAAAATAAACTCCTGCTAACTTATTATGACATGTCTGAATAGAATATAGTTTGAGGTACTAAGAAGAATAACACATCAATTTGAAAAGAGCCCCTATAAGAGCAACCTTAATATGCTAAAATTGAAGCAAGAACAAACATCAAATGTATGGTGAAGCTTGAGTGGATGAATGGTGAATTCATGGATTCTTTACAAAAAGTTTATGGGAACAATGCCCCATATAAATCAGCAGTTTATAGAAACTTATTTTAAGATGGGTTGAGATGATGTTGAAGATGAAGGCTACAGTGGCAAACCATCCACATCTATTTGCAAGAAAAAAAATTTGTCTGTTCTCAAATTGAATAGAACTGGCAATTCATGGCAGAAGCAATAGCCAATATCATAGACATCTCCATTGTTTTAGCTTACACAATTGTGACTGAAAAATTAAAGCTGAGCAAAATTTCCACTGAATGTGTACCAAAACCATTGCACCCAGATCAACTGTAGACAAGAGCAGAGTTTTCAATGGAAATTTTAAACAAGTAGGATAAAGATCCTAAAGTGTTTCTTTCAAGAATTGTAACAGGAGATAAAATATGGCTTTACCAGTATGATCCTGAAGACAAAACACAATCAAAGCAATGGCTACCAAGAGGTGGACATGGTCCAGTCACAGCAAAAGTAGGCTGGTCAGGAACAAATGTCACAGCACTGTTTATTTTGTGTGATACTCAAGGCATTTTCTTGTTGACTTCCTGAAGGACAAAAGAATGGTAACATCTGCTTATTATGAGGGTGTTTTGAGAAAGTTAGCCAAAGCTTTAGCAGAAAAATGTCCAGGACAGTCTCACCAGAGAGTCTTTGTCCACCACAGCAATGCTTCTGCTAATTCCTCTCATCAAACAAGGGTAATTTTGCAAGAGTTCCTATGGGAAATCATTAGGCAACCACGTCACCATTCTGATTTGGCTCCTTCTGATTTCTTTTTGGTTCCTGATGTTAAGCAATCTTTAAAGGGCATCTGTCTTTCTTTAGTTAATAATGTCAAAAAGACAGCATTGACATGGTTAACTTCCCAGGATCCTCAGTTCTTTAGAGATGGACTAAATGGCTGGTATCATCACTTATAAAAGTGTATTACTCTGATGGAGTTTATATTTAAAAATAAAGTTTATTTTTTATGCTTATCTTTTATTTTGGAGTTTATATTGAAAAATAAAGTTTATTTTTTATACTTATCTTTTACTTTTATTTTGTCATGAGCTTTGTGAAGCCCTCTTGTATATGCCTGTAAAATAGAAAATTCTATATACTGTTGTAAAAATTTATTGCATAACTCTTATATATGAACAGGAATATACCATCAAAGTGGGGCTCAGAAATAGAAAGATAAAATGCATAGTACTTTTCAAGAGCTTATAATATATGGTGGGAGGCAGAAAAAGCAATAACCACTCAAATAGTTACTATGTTATTTGTCGTGATAACTTTGGGGATGCATGTGATAAGCACCTACTGTAGGCAGAATAAAACATCACACTAGATAATATCAAAGAAATAATGTGTGTACAAGAATAATGCATGGCAAAACATGTTCAATGTCATGAGAGTTGTGTCTTTGGACAGACATAGGAGGAAGAAATCTCACTTCATTAGAGAATAATGAAATCTGGTTTATAAAGGCTGGATGAAATAGAGAGAAAACCAAATAAGATGAACAGTAGGAGGTATAAAGAAGCAGATAAGCTGAATAATGCCAGATGTGTTTAGAGGTGGTAGTATCTTAGTTTAACTGGAGCACAGAATATGTGTTCAGAAAGAGAAGGAGGTGGGTATAGAATTAAAAGTGGAGAAAATCAATATTTTTGTGAGCCTTCAATATTCTGGGCATGCTGTATACAAATTTACATAAATTACTTCATTTATCTTCCCAACCATACTATCAAGATAGGCATAATCATCACCAACTTAAAGATGAGGATTTTGAGAGACCCAGAGCTACTATAACTTAATTTAGATCAAACAGACGTTTAGTGGGAAAACTAGAATTTGAAATCATGTGTATTTCATTCTTTTCATGAAAACATATTGCCTCACGCAAAAGTCAGATGAGACTAAAACACAAAACTATCTGTTTTTAATCAGGTTCCTGGGTTTGTGACAATTTATGTAATAAATTTTCTTTAATAGTGATTTAAGAAACTCTAATCAAATCTTTTTCACACTATTCGTCTCATTCATCATATGTTCTCATTTCTAATAAGAAAGTGCAAATTAAAAATACTTGTTTTTTTCCTACCAGAATCAGAATTAAAATGTGGTAAGTTCTGTTTCAAAGCTTGGAATAGTGTGAGGTAGAGATAGACCTATAATCTGCAGTGTTTTGTCAAAATCAGTGGCAGGCATGACGTTAATCATTTTTCAATAATATGTTAATTCATGGAAATTGCCTAACAATATTATATTATTGAGAGGAAAATAGCAATTCTACATGAATTTGAGCTATTTACCAAGTTTCTTTACCCTAGTTTTAAAAATTTGCAGAATTTCTTTTGTTTTCAGGAAACTCGTTTGGAGCCCTTCCTCATGAAGATTAAATAATTAAAGTATGAAAGTGGAGAGCCCAATGTGCGACATATGTATATTATTAAATGTATACTAATTTATTTATTCATTCATGCATATGATTTAATTACATTTCATTAATGGAAACAAATCAGCTATGGGAGCTAATTTAGATGCCAAAATATTGCCCATGATACTCACTGAATGAATTTGTCACATTCTCACAAAATGTAAATTTGTTTTCAGATAACACATTATAATCTAAAGTGGTGAAAGGCGAGATAATTTCTTTTTAACTTGCCTTATAAGAACAACACCAACAGTGAATAGACACTAAATATTCTTGGCAAAGAAAACTAATTAAGCCCCCTTTTCCCATTCAACTCTCCAAACATATAGCCCATTGCCTTAATTTTTTATTTTATATATATATATATATTTTTTTTTTGCTATAAATAATTTTCATTTGGTGCATTTTATTTACTACTGACCACTCTCAAAACCATTGCTGTGTCTGAGAATCAATAGGAATATTGAGACTAAACAAAACTCTAAAATAGTAAAGTAATTCTTGGAGTAGTTTCAGTAATAAAAACATAATTTTGGTAAAAATATGTTACGTAGCCTGAGTTTTCTAAAATCAGAAACAGAAGGGTGTATGTTGCACAGGTAATTTACTAAGGAGAAACCCAATAGGCAGTAGGGAAGCAGTCCTGGATAGGGAAAGCAACTTGGTGAAGTTGGAAGCAGTACTGGATAGAGGAAGCAACTTGGTGAGGAGTCAGTGGCAGTCTAGCCACACCCTGGTCCCAGGGGATCTCTGGAGAATGAACAGCTCCACAGAGTGCCCTGATTTAAGGCAAGGTGGCAAGACTTGTACAGTCATTGACCCAGGAGGGTGTAACCCCTCAAGAATCTCCGGGGAAGGTGATTTCTGTCAATCTAGACCAGTTGTTATCAATGTGTGGTCCCAAGACCAGCAGGGTCAGCATCACCTGAGAATTTGTAAGACATGACACATACTACATCAGAAACTCTGGAAGTGGGGCCAACCGATTTGTGATTGCATAGGCTCTCCAGGTGACTCTGATGTATCTTGAAGTTTGAGAACCACTGGCCTAGGGCAATCTTGCAGAGAATGACAAAGCTGTGAGCTCCTAGCATCCAGTCCTCACAGCATTAAATGCTGACTCAACAACTCTGTGAAGGAAGTCCAGATCAGCCACCAACAGCATCCACTCCTCACAGCATTAAATGCTGACTCAACAACTCTGTGAAGGAAGTCCAGATCAGCCACCAACAGCATCCACTACATGTTAAATGCTTTAGTTGTATTATAGTAAATCATCCCTCTCTTGTATTAACTATTTGTAGCTTCTGTAAACTTGATAATTTAACATCTGCCCTATGCTAGTGTCCAGAAGACTCTTTGTTCTGGACAATCCAATAGTATGTCTAAATCACCTTGCTTTGGCTTCCTACCTCACTCCTCACCCCTCCCTTCCCCCTTCTGGGAGGGCACTTTTCAAATACAAACCAGCTACTCCAGAGTTCACTCTCGATCACCTCATTTATTGTACTCTCACATCTGCTCTAATCACCCCCACAGCAAAGGAACTGGACAACTAGAAATACCTCCTTTGTTCTAGAGCCCACTGAAATTATTTTAACCAGCCAATCCTAAATCTATTTATGCTGTCTCACCTATTCTTTCCCACCAAAACAATAATAAAGTCCTCTGCCTTAAAGCTCCTTCCCATCCCTCTGCTGCATGACCAACCTCTGATGTATTCCCCCCATGACGTAACACACCTCCTGCTTTAAGAAACTGTGAGTAATAAACTATCTTTTCAATGGCAATTGTTTTCTGATCTGTTGGACTTACCGTATCTCAAATTTTCTATTAATTCACTATATTTTCAAATCTATCTCTACCACAATCCACTCCCTTGTGGTGCACACAAGATTCATACCCAGGAGGTACGAAGAGTTATACCAGTGTGTATGATTCCATTACCTCCACCGGTTTGGAGTTAAAATTTCAATTTCGGGCAGTTAGAGGAAGAGAGATTCCAAAGAGAATATAAAATTATACCTCATACGACTTCTTATAATGTGAATCCCCCTTTTATTTTAAACAAGCATAATCAAAGTTCACACAAAGATAGGGAAAGTATTTGCATTTACCACGTAAGAGTTGGCCTAGAGAAGAAATTCAACTGTCCTCTGTGCCAGAATTTACATAGATTTTCCTTTGAAGCATCACACTTCAGTTGCAAACTCCCTTTGTGCTCACATGCAGAACACAGTTATAATTTTATTATAAAGACTGTAATATGTATACTTTTTGTCAAAACAAACAATTATGTGCATTTTGTTTTCACGGTGTGAATGGTTATGCCAAGGCTGACACTTTGGGTGACAAATAATAATAAATATTAAACACAAGTACCAATGTAAAAGGAGTGTAATTATGTAATGAAGCTATTTTCCCACAATAACTAACGTGACATGCATCCTTTGGCATTGATTTGCATTGGATATTTCTACAAATTGCCCAGAGTCAGCAACATTGCTTTATTATGTGCTAATACTTGTTCATGAATATATGTTTCAATTTTGAGTAAAGATTTTTTTTATCAAAGACTTTAAATTCAAAAGTGTGAACACAGTCCCAGCTCTAGTGACCTTGTCTTTCAGGTATTCTCTGGTGTGCCAACTGAGAAAATTGCAGGAGATACATTCATCTTCATCATGTGTGTTTGATAGCAGTTATTGAATTTTTAAAATTAAATAGTTTGCAGCCTATTTTAGAGTCCAAAATTTTCTGTTAAATTTTCTATCTTATGAGTGATTTATCTGTAGGTCCAAAACAGTAGAGGCTATAAAGCTGTGGCCCAAAAGATTCTTGCTCTGTAAATAGATTTAAAGGTTTTTATCTCACTAGAAGAAAAGCTAATGCTTTACACAGATGCCAAAATCCAATGGTGTGCAATATGCACAAGTTATATCATCTTCAGTGGTCAAAGCTGGGCTAGAGACTGGTGTCAGCCTCCTTTGTGAAATATTCCTTGAAAAACAGAGGTTTTAGCTACTTGAGGATTACAAGTCACTACTAGCATAATTCAAAATTTAATTCTACTCCTGATTTTATCAGGACAAGGAAGAATAAGGTTTAAAGTTTACAGGGCCAATATCTTAGCTTTTAACATAGACGAATATTTGATGAGCTTATCATCACCTAGCAAGCCTATCCCATGCTGTGATGATATAAAGGAAGCTGATATTCTATGTCACATAGTTTCATTTATAAGACTTAGTTTATACTAGGAGAAAAAAGATTAAGAAATACAATTCAAAACCCACAGCATTTTAAATGTATTATTTTCCCCCAATTGTAAACTTTTTAGCATAGAAAATTGCTTTTTATACTAGGAGCTCATGATTTATTGTGTCATAACCCCCCTAACCTATTCAATCGGATATAATGACAATTGTGGTAAAAACAAGGATAATGGTAATTACAATATTAATAATATAGCTGCAATTTCATAAGTGTTCATAGGTGTCAAAATTGTTCTAAATGCTTTGGATATACGCATTATCATTAGAAAAATCTCATTAGGTTCATTTTCCAGATGAATCTGAGATGAGCGCCTAAACCTATATATGGGACTCTGGAATAGGCAGATTGGGTTCAAATCCAGGCTCTGCCACTGACAAGGTGGGTAACCATGGGAACATTACTTGATCTCTGACACACATTAATTGAACTGTAAATAGCTGACCATTTAAAAGACCCTTAAAGTGAAGCCTCTTTATAATATGAATAGTATTTCTAACATGAACTGTCAGCTTTACTTCTGAAATGTGTTTTGATTTGGTTTCCTCCTACCCACATTCACAGTTGTTTTATGAGTCTGTAACTTCATCTATCTCACCTAGACAAAACTTATTCTCTTCCTCTACTACCAGTGGTGTTTTAGAACAAGCTGTACCGGCTCATAAAATTACAATTGTTAAAATTCAGGAATTCTGAAATCTGGTTATTAAACAATTGGCAATTTCAAATCAGCCACAGTGGGAGTGTTTACACCAGAGAAATCTGTAAATTCTACAAATCTGTGCTTTTCCTTCTCCCCATCACCTGCTGGAGATCCAGTTTACCAGCAAATTAATCCTACTCTGCTAGCCTAGTAATATTCAAAAACACACATCTGGTCACTTTTTTACATACTGTACTTCTATTGACTTCCCAGTTCCTGGAACCCAAATTACTTAAAATTACTTGTAATCATTTTCATAACTTAATAATAGGCAATCTTCCCAGCTACTCCAACTCTCATTTCTTTCATCAAACAACAAATGTATACTATGTTACAATAACTCTTGACTTCTTAACATTCCCCAAATGTATTATGAACTCTGCACATATTGTCATTCATAGTTTCATTTGCCTAGAATTGTCTTCATATGATGTATACTAGGATATTTTTTCCTTCTTCTTCATGATTCAATTTTGTTTTCTAATCTGTATAACTTCCCTAAATCCTTTCTCACTTCAGGAAAAAAGAAATTCCTCCCTCTGCTCTTTTTAATAGCACATTTGTAAATGTGAACCTTAAACTTATCACCTTAATTTATATTTGCCTAGGTGTCTAGCTAAACAGATCCAGGATGTGAGACTGTGGCTTATTACCTAGAGTATAGTAGGTGCTTATCAGAGAAAAAGTTCTCTTTAGGTAGTTAGCAGGTAAGGAAAACTCTACTCAAGACTATTGCAATAGGAGTCAAGACTACTGCAATAGGGTAGACAGACTGAACTGAACCCTTCTGAAACAAAAGGTAGGAGAGCCTTTAAGCATGGAGGTGATCTAGGGTAAAAGTGCTGGAGGACCTTGCGGAAGCAGTGTTGGTCATTGTGATTAGGCCACCGATGTTTGCTAATTGTATTATCAAAGTTAGGCTTCTACCCTTTCACAGAAACAGGTATAGAGGCTCTATGTTTCTTAATGATTATATTTGAAAGAAATGGCTCCCAGATCCTTGAGAAAGAAATTCCTGATTTGTAAAACACACAAGAGCCCAGCAAAGATTTGCTTCTCAAAGGGACAGAGAAAGAATTTACAATTTCAGATTTTCTAAAGTAAATACTCTAAAAAAGGGAGATCAGGGACCTAAAGTCAGAAAGAAACCAGTTTATGCCAGGCTTTGGTATCAGGATGATGCTGGCCTCATAAAATGAGTTAGGGAGGATTCCCTCTTTTTCTATTGATTGGAATAGTTTCAGAAGGAATGGTACCAGCTCCTCTTGTACCTCTGGTAGAATTCGTCTGTGAATCCGTCTGGTCCTGGACTTTTTTTGGTTTGTAAGCTATTAATTATTGCCTCAATTTCAGAGTTTGTTATTGGTCTATTCAGACATTCAACTTCTTCCTGGTTTAGTCTTGGGAGGGTGTATGTGTCCAGGAATTTATCCATTTCTTCTAGATTTTCTAGTTTATTTGCGTAGAGGTGTTTATAGTATTCTCTGATGGTAGTCAGTATTTTTGTGGGATCGGTGGTGATATCCCCTTTATCATTTTTTATTGCATCTATTTGATTCTTCTCTCTTTTCTTCTTTATTAGTCTTGCTAGCAGTCTATCAATTTTGTTGATCTTTTCAAAAAACGAGCTCCTGGATTCATTAATTTTTTGAAGGGTTTTTTGTGTCTCTGTCTCCTTCAGTGCTTGTCTGATCTTAGTATTTCTTGCCTTCTGGTAGCTTTTGAATGTATTTGCCCTTGCTTCTCTAGTTATTTTAATTGTGATGTTAGGGTGTCAATTTTAGATCTTTCCTGCTTTCTCTTGTGGGCATTTAGTGCTATAAATTTCCCTCTACACACTGCTTTAAATGTGTCCCAGAGATTCTGGTATGTTGTATCTTTGTTCTCATTGGTTTCAAAGAACATCTTTATTTCTGCCTTCATTTCATTATGTACCCAGTAGTCATTCAGGAGCAGGTTGTTCAGTTTCCATGTAGTTGAATGGTTTTGAGTGAGTTTCTTAATCCTGAGTTCTAGTTTGATTGCACCGTGGTCTGAGAGACAGTTTGTTGTAATTTCTGTTCTTTTACATTTGCTGAGGAGTGCTTTACTTCCAACTATGTGGTCAATTTTGGAATAAGTGTGATGTGGTGCTGAGAAGAATGTATATTCTGTTGATTTGGGATGGAGAGTTCTGTAGATATCTATTAGGTTTGCTTGGTGCAGATATCCTGGATATCCTTGTTAACTTTCTGTCTCGTGGATCTGTCTAATGTTGACAGTGGGGTGTTAAAGTCTCCCGTTATTATTGTGTGGGAGTCTAAGTCTCTTTGTAGGTCTCTAAGGATGTGCTTTATAAATCTGGATGCTCCTGTATTGGGTGCATATATATTTAGAATAGTTAGTTCTTCTTGTTGAATTGATCCCTTTACCATTATGAAATGCCCTTCTTTGTCTCTTTTGATCTTTATTGGTTTAAAGTCTGTTTTGTCAGAGACTAGGATTGCAACCCCTGCCTTTTTTTGTTTTCCATTTGCTTGGTAGATCTTCTTCGATCCCTTTATTTTGAGCCTATGTGTGTCATTGCATGTGAGATGGGTTTCCTGAATACGGCACACTGATGGGTCTTGACTCTTTATCCAATTTGCCAGTCTGTGTCTTTTAATTGGAGAATTTAGCCCATTTACATTTAAGGTTCACATTGTTATGTGTGAATTTGCTCCTGTCATTATGATGTTAGCTGGTTATTTTGCTCATTACTTGATGCAGTTTCTTCCTAGTCTCGATGGTTTTTACAATTTGGCATATTTTTGCAGTGGCTGGTACCGGTTGTTCCTTTCCATATTTGATGCTTCCTTCAGGAGCTCTTGTAGGGCAGGCCTGATGGTGACAAAATCTCTCAGCATTTGCATGTCTGTAAAGGATTTTTTTTCTCCTTCACTTATGAAGCTCAGTTTGGCTGGATCCACATTAAAAAAAGAGAATTTTAGATCAATATCCCTGATGAACATCGATGCAAAAATCCTCAATAAAATACTGGCATACCGAATCCAGCAACACATCAAAAAGCTTATCCACCATGATTAAGTGGGCTTCATCCCTGGGATGCAAGGCTGGTTCAACATACGAAAATCAATAAACGTAATCCAGCATATAAACAGAACCAATGACAAAAACCACATGATTATCTCAATAGATGCAGAGAAGGCCTTTGACAAAATTCAACAACCCTTCATGCTAAAAACTCTCAATAAATTAGGGATTGATGGGACATATCTCAAAATAATAAGAGCTATCTATGACAAACCCACAGCCAATATCATACTGAATGGGCAAAAACTGGAAGCATTCCCTTTGAAAATTGGCACAAGACAGGGATGCCCTCTCTCATCACTCCTATTCAACATAGTTTTGGAACTTCTGGCCAGGGCAATCAGGCAGGAGAAGGAAATAAAGGGTATTCAATTAGGAAAAGAAGAAGTCAAATTGTCCCTGTTTGCAGATGGCATGATTGTATATCTAGCGAACCCCACCGTCTCAGCCCAAAGTCTCCTTAAGCTGAGAGGCAACTTCAGCAAAGTCTCAGGATACAAAATCAATGTGCAAAAATCACAAGCATCCTTATACGCCAATAACAGACAAACAGAGAGCCAAATCATGAGTGAACTCCTATTCACAATTGCTTCAAAGAGAATAAAATACCTAGGAATCCAACTTACAAGGGATGTGAAGGACCTCTTCAAGGAGAACTACAAACCACTGCTCAATGAAATAAAAGAGGATACAAACAAATGGAAGAACATTCCATGCTCATGGATGGGAAGAATCAATATTGTGACAATGGCCATACTGCCCAAGGTAATTTATAGATTCAATGCCATCCCCATCAAGCTACCAATGACTTTCTTCACAGAATTGGAAAAAACTACTTTAAAGTTCACTTGGAACCAACAAACAGCCTGCATTGCCAAGACAATCCTAAGCCAAAAGAACCAAGCTGGAGACATCATGCTACCTGACTTCAAACTATGCTACAAGGGTACAGTAACCAAAACAGCATGGTACTGGTACCAAGACACAGATATAGACCAATGGAACAGAACAGAGGTCTAAGAAATAATGTCACACATCTGCAACTATCTGATCTTTGACAAACCTGACAAAAACAAGAAATGGGGAAAGGATTCCCTACCTAACAAATGGTGCTGGCAAAACTGGCTAGCCATATATAGAAAGCTGAAACTGGACCCCTTCCTTACACCTTATATAAAAATTAATTCAAGATGGATTAAAGACTTAAACATTAGACCTAAAACCATAAAAACCCTAGAAGAAAACCTAGGCAATACCATCGAAGACATAGGCATGGGCAAGGACTTCATGTCTAAAACACCAAAAGCAATGGCAACAAAAGACAAAATTGACAAATGGGATCTAATTAAACTAAAGAGCTTCTGCACAGCAAAAGAAACTACCATCAGAGTGAACAGGCAACCTACAAAATGGGAGAAAATTTTTGCAATCTACTCATCTGACAAAGAGCTCAGATGTCTTTGTCAGATGAGTCTGACATAGACATATTCAGAGTCTACAAAGAACTCAAACAAATTTACAAGAAATAAACAAACAACCCCATCAACAAGTGGGCAAAGGATATGAACAGACACTTCTCAAAAGAAGACATTTATGCAGCCAAAAGACACATGAAAAAATGCTCATCATCACTGGCCATCAGAGAAATGCAAATCAAAACCACAATGAGATACCATCTCACACCAGTCAGAATGGCGATCATTAAAAAGTCAGGAAACAACAGGTGCTGGAGAGGATGTGGAGAAATAGGAAGACTTTTACACTGTTGGTGGGACTGTAAACTAGTTCAACCATTGTGGATTTCGGTGTGGCGATTCCTCAGGGATCTAGAACTAGAAATGCCATTTGACCCAGCCATCCCATTACTGGGTATATACCCAAAGGATTATAAATCATGCTGCTATAAAGACACATGCACATGTATGTTTACTGCGGCACTATTCACAATAGCAAAGACTTGGAACCAACCCAAATGTCCAACAATGATAGATTGTATTATGAAAATGTGGCACATATACACCATGGAATACTATGCAGCCATAAAAAATGATGAGTTCATGTCCTTTGTAGGGACATGGATGAAACTGGAAACCATCATTCTCAGCAAATTATCGCAAGAACAAAAAACCAAACACCGCATGTTCTTACTCGTAGGTGGGAATTGAACAATGAGAACACATGGACACAGGAAGGGGAACACCACACCCTGGGGCCTGTTGTGGGGTGGGGGGAGGGGGGAGGGATAGCATTAGGAGATATACCTAATGCTAAATGACGAGTTAATGGGTGCAGCATACCAACATGGCACATGTATACATATGTAACAAACCTGCACATTGTGCACATGTACCCTAAAACTTAAAGTATTAAAAAAAAAAAGAAACCAGTTTACAGTTAAGCTAAGGGGAACTTTAAGGCCATCTTGGTCATGTTTGACAAATGTCTTAAGAATTGTTTGTGATTGTCACCAGTGATGTGAATCCCATTTGTTATATGCATTCTAAAATCATTTATGGCTAAAAGCAATTAATACTTTGACCTTTCTATATAGACATACTAAGCATATAAATGGTGACTACCAATTGTTGTTATCTTGGGAATATTTTTTATATTAGTCTACCTAAATCTATGTTCCTACAAAGCTGTGTGCATAAAAACATTGTATAAACAAAACCATATTTTAAATGTTGTAAAATAGTTGAGTATTTAAAGAACCCTTAAAGAGAAGACTGCACGTATTTTGTATAATACCACAAAATTAAATGTTTTATAAAAATTTATTTTCCAATCTGGTTCCCCTTTTAAAAGTAAGTTATTTTTGGTGTTTTGGGGATAATCTCTTCCTTGATCGCAGTTCTAGTTATACAGGTGTTTAGTAATTCACTGAGATGCACCTTTATATGTCACTTTTCTCATATATATTATATTTCAAGATAATCATTTTTCTATATATCTATTATCCTTTGGTAAAAGAAGATATACAACCAATGATATGAGATTTGAAATTATAGTTTCTGCATTAGACGCCTAAGGCAAATTGCTTAATTGCTCTGTGTCTTAGTTCCTGCATCTATAATGTAATGTCATTTACCTAAACTACTAGTTAACATAAATCAAAAGGGATCATATATGGAAAGTATACTACATAAAACTCTAAGTTAAACAAATGTGAGTTTTATGAATATATTAATATTTATAACATTATTGTTATTGTTATAGTGTATTGACATGTTTGTATTTATAATATAATATTTTATTTAGAGTTCCTTAATTGCTCACATGACCCTGAGTGGAAAATGATTAATACACTGTGCAATTTGTTTATGCTAAATTTATTTATTTTTGCCTTTGTTAATACGTTTTTACACCTGGTCTTAACATAGAGATTTTTGTTTTTGAAAAATAAATTTTTTTTCCAAATTTTCAATGTTTTAGATAAAAACTTTCAAATATAGAACAAAGTGGAAAAAAAATCTGCAGTAATCCTCAGTATCTACCACCTACATTCTCCCATTTTCTATTGCTTTTTTCATATAGGTAATTTCTTTACATGGAGTACAATTCACCTATGTAAGTGTACAGCCTTAAGAGTTTTGACACACAAATACATTTGCATAACTACCACCATAATGAAGATATGTATTTTCATTTTCATTTTCCCAAACGGTTATCAAATGCCAGTTGGTAATCATTTCCTTCCTCTACTTCCAGCTCCTAGCAACCTCAGATATGATTTCTTTTCCCTTGAAAGTTTCTGTTTCTTTGAAAGTATTTGTTTTCCTAAATTGACAAATGAAAATAGCATATATTTATGGTGATATTGTATGTGTGTGTGTGTGTGTATATATATATATATATATATATACACACACACACACACACATTGTGGAATGGCTAAATCAAGGAAATTAACATATCCAGTACCCCACGTGGTTTTTTGGTTTGTTTGTTATGTTTTTGTGGTGAGATGCTATAGTTTTATGTTTTCCAGAATGTTATATAAATGGAATCTGTATTAGTCCATTTTCATGCTGCTAATAAAGACATACCCAAGACTGAGGAATTTACAAAAGAAAGTGGTTTATTGGACTTACAGTTTTACATGCTGGGGAGGCCTCACAATCATGACAGAAGGCAAGGAGGAGCAAGTCACCTCTTACATGGATGGCAGCAGGCAGAAGGAGAGCTTTTTCATGGAGACTCTCATTTTTAAAATCATTAGATCTCCTGAGACTTACAGCATGGGAAAGACCCGACCTCATGATTCAATTATCTCCCACAGGGTCCCTCCCATAACAGGTAGGAATTATGGGATCTACAAGATGAGATTTGAGTGGTGACACAGAGCCAAACCATATCAGAATCTTACAGTATATAGCTTTCTGGATTTGACTTTTTTTTTTAATTTAATGCCATTCAAATTCATCAATGTCATGTCATACATGTCAACTATTTAACTAACATGTCATACATGTATTTGTAGTTATTTCTTATTTGCTGAATATTATTCCATTATTCAACTGTACCCCAATTTGATTATCCATTCAACAGTTGATGGACCTTTGGTTTCTCTCCAGATTCTGGCAATTATGAATGAAGCTGCTATAAATGTTTACAAACAGTTTTCGAATGGAAATCGATTTCATTTCTCTTAGAGAAATTTTCTCTTGGAGGAACATTATATTCCTAGATGTAAGATTGCTAAATCATATGATAGGAGTGTGTTTAATTTCTTATAATATTGCAAAAACTGTTTTCCAAAGTGGTTATGTTGTTTTGCATTTCTCCCAATCCATATGAGGATGCTCACTGCACCTCATCATTCCCAGAAGTTGGAATTGTTGAATTTATTTTCATTTTATAGCCATTCTATTAGATATGAAGTGATATCTCAGTATAGTTTCAATTTTAATTTCCATAATAAGTAATGATATTGAGTAATTTTACATGTTTATTAGCTGTCTATGTCTTCGCTAGTGTGTCTGTTCAAATCTTTTTCCATTTTTTCTTATTGGGTGTTTATGTTCTCCTTGGTAAATTGTAATAGTTCTTTATATTTTCTGTACACATCTTTTATTAATATTTCTTTACAAATTTTTTTATTTTAATATTTATATTCATGTTTGCTCTAATTTTTATTTTCTTCCTCCTGCTTCCATTGAGCTTACTTTTCTGTTCAATTACTAATTCCTTGAGATGCAGGGTTAGATTCACTTTGAGATTTTCCCTATTATCCTAATATAAGGATGTAATGTATAAATTCTCTTTCAAATCCTATACCTCCACTTTACATATTTTTATATATTTTAAAAATTTTATTCAATCCAATGTATTTACCAATTTCCCTTGTGACTTTCTCTTTGACCCAAAGTTATTGAGAAGTGTATTTTTATTTTCTAAGTGTTTGGGAAATATTTCCAACATCTTTTCATTATGTACTCTAGTTTACTCATTTGGTTTTCAATTCTTTATATCTGTTAGTTTATGTTAAGGTAGAAAATATAGTCTCCTGGTGAATGTTTCATGTGTGGTTGAAGAGAATGTGTCTTCTGCTGTTTGGTGGACTGTTCAAGTATGTCAAGTTGATTGATTATGTTGTTCAAGTCTCATATATTCTTAATGTCTTTGTGTCTTTAGGAGAGAGGTCATGAAGTCTCTACATGTAATTGCAAACTTGTCTGATTTTTCTCTTTGTTCTGTCAGTTTCTTCATATAGTTTTGAAGGAAATGTACATGTATGCATAAAATTATTATATCTTTTTAAGGAATTGCTTTCATTATCATTGTAAGTTTTCATTTACCTCTGCTAATATTGTTTGTTCAGAGTTTGTTTTGACAGTAATATAGCCTATCTTTCTTCCGATAACTGTTTGTATTATATGGCATTTTTAATCATTATAATTTTAACATATCTATGTTTATATATTAAAAGCAGATTTCTTTTAAAAGTATCGAATTTCTGGCTTTTGAATCTAATCTTCCAAACTTTTTTCTATTGGCAATTTAGAATATTTCACATAGTTTCACATAACATAAACCTATATAGTTTTTTAATAGTTATTAATATGATTGAATTTAAATCTGTCATCTTTCTAGATGTTCTTGCTTTTCCCATCTTTTTTGTTTTATTTTACTCCTTGTTTTGAAACACACAAAAATGATTATTTTTATGATTACACATTTTTCCCTACTAGCTTATTAGGTTTACTTGTTTAGAATGTTTTAGTTTCATTAACACTTAAAGTATACAACTTTAATATAACAGTCTACTTTCAAACAATATATTATTTCACACATATTATTAAAATCTTGCAACAATATACTCTAACTCCTCCAAGTTATCCTTTATACTGTTTGTAATATATTTGAATTTTATATGTTATAAGCATCACAAGATAGTACTTTTTGCTTGATGATTGTCTTTTAAAATAAGTAATGAAAGAAAAAAGTATTTTATAATTACTCTCATTTTACCATTACTAGGCACACTTCTTCTATTTGTGCAGATCCAAATTTTTATCTTTTGCCTGAAGAATAATATTTCTTGTAGCTCAATTTTGCTGGTAATTTTTTAAACTTTTTTCTAACAGCCTTTATTTTGCCTTCATTTTATTTTGCCTTCATTTTATTTTTCATGATTTTATTTTCATGATTTTTTTGATGGAAAAATAGAATTTGAAGTTGACTGGTTGTTTCTTCTTTCAGCAGTTTAGGCCTGGTTTGCATAATTTCTGATAAAAAGTCTGATGTCATGACTCTTGGATGCTCTGGTCTTTTCATTATTTTTTCTCTTTTGTTTCATTTTGGGGATTTTTATTGATCAAAATTAAAGTTTCCTGATTCTTTAGCTTTGTTCATTCTTCTAATAATCCCACTGCATGAATTCTCTATCAATGATATTGATATTTTATTTCTCGCATTTTCTAAAAGTGTTTCTAGCTTTTATTTCTAGCATTTTCATTTGACTTTATTCTACAGTTTTAGTCTCTCTGCCAAAACTCCTTGTTTATCTGTTAACAAATGCTGTCCTCTTTTTCCAATAAATTCTTTAACATGTTAATCATAGTTATTCTAAAGTCTTTGACTGCTCACCCTTTTTTTGGTCTTGGTGATTACTTATTTGTTGAAAATAAATCACATTTTATTTGCTTGCTTTACATGTTTCATAATTTTTTACGGAATGCTGGATATTATGTAGTGAAGAATAGAAGCTGGTAAAGATAGATTTTCTGCTCATTGATAGGCACAACTCTTGTATCATCAGGCATCTAGTATAAGCTTTGGATTAACGTAGCCAGTTGAGTTTGGTTTGAGTTTTATTTTTTATATCATGATTCAAATTGCTTCAGTGGTGGTCTGCCTGTTACTTTGTTCTTAGTGTGTGTTTGGCAAGCTAGAGAATCCTCTCAACATTTATGCTTACTCTGAGCTTTCAACAGTTCCTTCAGTCCTGTGCTACAGCTAAGAGTCTCCACATCCTCCCTCAGTGTTAGACTGATGCTGTTTCTTTCTCAATGCTAGGCTTTTGTTTTAGGCAAGATAGATTTTCTCTGTTGTCTTTGTCCAGCTTCTGTCTTAGGCAGGTCCTAAGAACCTATACCTCAAAAGTTAGGCATGTTTAGCATTTCTGGCCTTTCTCCTACTGGCATCCAAACTGAGTTTGTATCTGTGGTTGATCTTGAACAGGAGCTTTATATCTCGATTTCAGTGGATTATAAATGTAGCTTCCAGGGAAAAAAACTGGTCCCACACCTCTCCTGTAGATGCATTTTGCTTATATGTCTCTCTTGGACAAATGGATTTTTTGCCTGTGTCCTGATAGTAAAAAGTTTTGTTCCTCCTCTTCCAGCTGGGTAAGAATTTTCTTTGTATAAATGGTAAATCCAGGAAAGAGTACAGGTTTTTGATCTGTCACTTTCAAAACTGCCAAGCACCTCAGCATTTCTATGAGCTTTTTAGATCTTCTGCCTTGTCCCAATCTGAGGACACTGAGGAAGAGCTTGCAAGTGAGTGAAAACTCTTTTTTTTCCCCTAGGTTCCCCAGCTGTTCTAAACATGGCCTTTAAGAACGTGTTAAAATTTTAGCTGATTTCTTCTTAACTGGTGAATGGCAGCTAAATCTTTCTCCAATTTCCTGTCATAGTTAGAAGAGTGGGTTTCCCTTGTATCTCCTTGGAGGACATGGACCTTATTTAATATTTAGTTGGCTTGAATAAACTCAAAGTGAGTCCATGACTGGCTAAAAATATGACAAATAACTTAGCCTCCAACAATATAGTTGATATGTGCTCTGTTGATATTTATATTTTTTATTATGTAGACTGACATGACCAGACTTCATTTCTGATTACAAAAATCAGCACAGTGACGTAGTTTCATTAAGTATTTAAATTTTAAGATGAACATTTTCAGCCGGGCGTGGTGGCTCACACCTGTAATTCCAGCACTTTGGGAGGCCAAGGTGGGTGGATCACCTGAGGTCAGGAGTTCGAGACCAACCTGGCCAACATAGTAAAACCCCATCTCTACTAAAAATACAAAAATTAGCCAGGCATGATGGTGGTACCTGTAATCCCAGCTACTCAGGAGGCTGAGGCAGGAGAATCGCTTGAACTCAGGAGGCAAAGTTTGCAGTGAGCCGAGATCAGGCCACTGCACTCCAGCCTGGGTGACAGAGTGAGACTCTGTCTCAAAACAATAAAATAAAAAATAAATAAAAAATAAAAACATTTTAAAGGCATCCAGGTATAACAAACAAATCACTTACAAGGAAGAGAAATCAAATTGGCCTCGAGATTCTCTATACAAGCATAAAATGTCCTAAGACAATTGAAAAATGTCCAATAAAATTATACCCATCCAAGGGCTCATAAGCTTCAACATGATAATTAGGCACTTACAAACAAGAAGTCAAAATGTGATAAAATTTGGTATGTATATTAGAGGTAGACCTGGCATGATGTAGCACTGGATTAAGTGTGCGCGTGTGTGTGTGTGTGTGTGTGTGTGTAGTGGTAGTAAGGGAAAGAAAGGTATTAAGAATGATGACAGGGTCCTTGTTCTTTTGTCTTGAGAAACTGAGTGAATAATAGTACTTTTTACCGAAATAGGAAAGATTGATGGAAAATCACATTATGAGGTGAGAGGCACAAATCAAAAAGTTCTATTTTAGACATGTTTAACTTGAGATGCCTATTAATCATTCAAGTGACAGCTGGGTTTATGAATTTGGAACTCAGCAGAAAAGTTAGACAAGAGGACATATGTTTGGAACTCATCACCCAATTTATAGTATTTTAAGCAATACAACTAAGATTAAATAGAAAGACGTTTTAGAGAAGTAATAAAATAGAGCTTACAACCAAGAAATAAAAGGTTCAAAAAGTTAAGAAAAAAAAAAACAAGAAATGTACTATCACAGAAAAAGCAAGAAACAGTCAGGAATCAGGTAGTTGTCAACTGTGTGAAATTCAACAAAGAAGCAGGGAGAACACTAGGGAATTTAATGCAACTTCAGCAAAGCATAGAGGACAAAAGCCTGATCAAAGAGAATTTGAAAGAAAATGGGAGATGAGGACAAAGAGATGGCAAGATAGATTACTTTTAAATTATTCTGTGAAAAGGTGAGAAAAAAAGGCAAATGCTGGAATAAAATGTAGCATAAACAGTGGAGATTTTTAGATTAAAATGCATTGTTTTTTTCTTGCAAGATTCGAGATACCAAAGCACATTGGTTTAATTATTCAGTATAGCAGAAAAATTGTTGGTGTGAGAGAGAAAGGACGGGTCAAGAAAGACTGAAATATTTAGGAAGGAAGGAGGGTGAAAATCTGGGTCACAAGTACAGGATTGGCCTTTAGTAGGACCACAGACACTTCTTTGTAGTGTCAGGAAGAGAAACAGAGCATGTGCGTTACAAATTCAGTAGGTTATAGGTTTGTTTACAGGAAGATTAAATCATTCCTGTCTATATCTTGATAAGCAAATATGAGGTGAAGATCTCATCTGAGAGTAGCTAGGGGATTGGAGAGGTTGGAAGAGAGAAGAAAAATACAATTGTTGTCCCTGGGAATGGGAATTCTCACTTATTGGGGAAACGTAAAAAACTGTCTGAATATGTTGATTACCCATTTCAGCTGTGTGGGTATAAATGGAAAGATAATTCGTGTAACCTGATTGAATAATTTTCTACAGCAAAATTCAACTTTTCAGATATAATTGCAGTATAGAAGAAGTGTTGGATTAAATAGATTTGCAGTTCAGCCAGGTGAATAAGAAGGGGAAATGTCAAGAAATAAGGATTTTCCTAATAATTTTGATGAAACACCAGATCTTGAACTGGAATTTTAATTGGAAGATGAAACTAATGATTGATAACAGAAAAGAAAATAGTAAATTTGTCCAGCTGAATTAATAGAAAAAGGAGGAGGAGGCAGGAGTACAGGGAAATGCTTAAAAGTGGAATTTTGGAAGTATTCCGTTACAAATTAGCGTGGTTGTGTTCCAATAACGTTTTACTTAAAAATAAAACAGGTGGCAGACCAGATTTAGAACATGGGCCATAGCTTGCAGACTCCTATATTAATGGGTGACATGGAACTCTACTAGTCTAAAGTAGTGTTCAGAAGATACTGCTTTATAGTTCCAAGTTCAGGCCACAGGTCTAGACTAGGGTAACAGTTTCTCTATCACTAAGGCAATATGACCAAGTGGATGTCATGATACTAGCCTTAGCCGTCATGCATAAGATGCTGGAGGGAGCTTCTGGAGAACCCCTCAAAAAGATGTATTTTACAAAGCGATAAGCAGATCCTTGCCTCAGAACACAATGGGCACCTCTTGGTTTCTGCTATGAAACTTCTCTGACACTCTTGTAAATGAAACCCTGTAGCATCCTGATCAGCACTCATATATAAACATGCAGAAAGTCCAGAGTAATTAACACTTTCAGTGCCAGCTTTGATCCACAGAGTACAGGAAATAATGGTCAGATGTTTTTGTCTTTTATCACCTGAGTAGATAGTTTTAATAGATATTTTATAAGACTTCTCAGAATTTTCTGCTTGACAGTACTAGTTGCTCATAGTCACGGGCAACTCAGTTACATAGGCTTGTATTTGTTTCCCCTTCTGCATTTTGCTTTCTTCATCTCTCTACTCATCATTCTGAGATTACCTTCCCCAAAACACCACCTGTATCAAATGCTCATCTCAGAAACTTATTTCAAGGGAACTCAGTGCAAGATATCCTATTAAAACTGTTTTAAAATGCAAAAGGCAAAATTGCATTATATTCCAATCTTCCAAGATAAGAACAAAGAAGTTTTTATTTCTGCATGCATTTATTTATGAGGAAACATAATATGCCCCCCAAAACCTAATTTTAGATACAACAAAGAATGTGGAACAATGAATCTCCTTTTCTTTCTCATAGAAATGAAAACGATGTATTTGAATACAGATTTAGGAGTCAAATATAATCAAACGAGTCTGTAAGCTGAACTGGTCAGCAGTATTTGATATAATTCCAAGTAACTTAAATGATGCCTCTGAACCTCTGTATAAAGAAATTAAACTAAAAGGCAATTTGTTTTTCACAGATGAAAACACAAATCAGATTTTTAAATGAGACTATTTCTATTTTCTCTATTTTGTGTGGCTTCTTCATTTCTCTTTGTTTTTCATAGAGGGTGTTCAGAAGAGCAGTTTAGTAAGTTGAGGTAGAGTATTCAGGAAAAGAAAACTAACCCTGTTAATTTATTTATTTTGAATCATATTCGGAGTCATAGCATGTAGCTTTACCTTTATTTTAACTTGGTTATGGGGGAAAATGAAGATAAATGATAGTCTTCCCTCCTCTGTTTGCATATTTTGTTCTTTATTTCTCTAAACTAGAGATGTGCTGAGTGTAACACAATATGTCACTCTTAAATGGGTTACTACTTCTATCTGTCACATTTGATCATAAGACACACCGGTTTGGGGCATGAAACATGCAAATAAAAATCAGGGAAATAAAAATAATTTCCATTTTCACTTAAAAATTCACAAACTGTGGTGCTCTGAGCAGCATATGGTAGTTAAGAAAATATGTCTTTCATTTGTCTTGCTTTCATAGAAAACGCAATTTGGAGAAAGAGTGAATGCTGAAGATGTTATCGTTTAGCTGCCCAAGCATTTGGGAGTGCTATGAAGATATCACTTAATTAAAACAGAGGCTATGAAGTCTTGTTCCCCTCTTGTCTTGAGCCTAATGTGACCAAAGAGGTTAGATGTGATATTTTAACTCATCAGTTGACGGAAACATTTTGTATAACGTACCCAAATAATCAAAATTTCCAAAACAAAACATGGCGCTACGGTTGCCCTTTGGTTCTTCATTAAACTGAGTGCCTTATAAAAGCTGTAACCAGTGTTTGACACAAGAGAAGCCTAAGCAACACTAGAATAAATGATTAATTATCAACATCTGAATTTCACCATTAGTCAAATCTCAGCCTGCCCTCTCTGCCTGTAGAATCTTGTCTGCCATGATGACTCCTGTTAGAAATCATCTTACTTTTAGTTTTTAGTTTTCTCTCTCTGATTTGTAGACTTCACCTCTCTTTTGCTAGTAAAAAGTTCCACAAAGCACAATTTTTCACTTTTTACGATTAGCAAGCCCCATGAAATACAACATAATTTATTGTGTATGAGACAATTCTGTGCCTATTGATTCTACCTGTTTTGAGAAAAAAAGAAAAAAACTTTAATTACCAAAAAAAAAGCCATTAATGCAATCTTCTTAATATCATAAGGTTACTTTGTTCAGTTTCAGATGATTCACATGTCACATCTGGTAAACTAAACCCAGGGATTTTTAAAAAAGTAGTTGTGAACCGTCAAAGGAAAAAGTAGAAGAAAGGGTGTGAAGAGGTAAGAAAAAGAGAAGAGGTAACTTGGAATTAGAAGTTGCTGCTCTGCCAATTAGTACCTTAGACTAATCGCTTTAACTCTCTGAGATTCCATTTACACTGATATGAGACTAATAATACTTGTATCACCAGGCTGTTCAAGGAGAATATGAAATGATATATATGAATACCTTCTTTAGCTACAAAACACTTAACATGTTATCTACCATTTCTCAGTAAAACTGCAGAATTTTAAGGTAGAGTATATCTAGTTGGAGGATAGTTTATAAAATAATAATAATATCTTAAAGATTTATTATGCATTAACATCAACTGAGATAACACCCAAGACTTTTTTTTTGGTATTTCATAACTCTTCTATTTTTAGAAAGCCAATCGATGACTATTTTCTGTATTCATATTTCCGGTTGAAATATACTTTCTTGATCTGATAATTTTTACCCAATAACATTTATTGATTTTGTAGCAAGTCACAATAAAGAACAATAAACACTACTTTTCAACCTGGGCAATTCTGCCTTGAGGTCATATTTAAAATTATCAGTAGAAAGAAAAGTTATTTTGTTTGGATCAAAGACTAAGACAGTGACAAAATCTGCATATCCTTCATCCTCTCACTCTTGAGAATCTTTACTTTTGTTGTGTATTTGTCTACAGTTGTTAGCTCAACAATGTCACCCAAGGTCTTGAGATCTGGAACGGCTGCAACTACAGATCAAAAGTCCTCAGAAAGCAAAATTTCTTGGTGATGGCAAAAGAGAAGAAAAGTACTTTTCCAAAAAAAGTATTTGAGAAGCACTTTGGAATATATCTAAACTGCACTGCAAACAGTCTTGTTTAGACTTGTCTTTGATAGACTATACCTTACTTAGATCATCATTTTAATTTTGACTTCCATCCAGAAGTTGATGCCTGAATTTTTACAGGAAAAAATCTCATGTTTCTCAACTCTAAGGAATGAACACATCTAGTGCTACTTCTCTGAGACAGAAACAGGGATAAGGCGGGGAAAAAAAAGGGTAAACCCAGAATATCTTGGACTATAAAGTTAGAAAATTGTCAAAAAAAGAGGGAGCATGTTAAAAGGATATAGGAGCCAACCAAATGGACAATTTAAACTTCAAAATAAATAATAATATTAATAGGGGATAACCCATCAACTAAAATAAGAATCATGAGTCTATGCTGTTATACATAAATAAATGGAAAATTTGAAAGCTTAATGAGAAATGGGATATGTATATAGTTTCAAAGTACATCCTCATAAAATACTGATTAATTACAAGGAGAAAATGAGCAACTTTGCAGTGAAGAAGCCTGGCAGACACCACCTTAATGAAGTGATCAAAGTCAACAGTATAAATAATTAAATAAACTAAAATACTTTGCCACTTGATAGAGTGCAATGAGAAAAACATAGCATCCCGTGCACTTAATGAGGAACATGAGCCAACTCCAAGTAGAAGGCCATACCACAAGATAAATGTACAGGAATCTTTAAAAACTTCAAGCTCATGAAAGCTAAGGAAAAACTGAGGAACTGCTTCAGATTGAAAGAAACTAAAGAGGAATATTTAAATGCAATGCATGATTCTGAACTCCATCATTCTGCTCTAAAGGTCACTATTGGTGTGATTGATGAAACCTGAATGATGTCTGAGGTTTAGATGGCAGTAATGTCCCAATGTTTATTTCTTCGTATTGATGGCTATTGTAATTATGTAGAAGAATATATTGTTTGTAGAAAATACACACTAAAATATTCAAGGGTTATAGAACATCAAGTGAGCAAGCAACATATCCTCAAATATCATCATGGAAAATAAGGCTTTACAATGCACTTGCAACTTTTCTGTAGATTTGAGATTGTAATATATTCATAAGTATCAGAAACAAATTATTACAGTGCATAGGCATTGATCCACAGGAAAAAACCTTGATTATTTTAATAGTATTTCTTAATTTCATTTAATTAAAGAAAAAATCAATGAAAATAGAATTATATTTAGCGAAACGTAAAATCCCATTCACACCTTTCCTACTTCTCAATCCACTTTCCAAGTGTAAACACTAGTATTGGCCTTTTCCTGTGAATTTATATGTATGAGAATAGCAATGTAACGAAGGGTTAATACTATACCACTAGGCAGCTAGTCTGCCTGAGTTCAAATCCTCTGAGTTCAGATCTAGTCTTAGCAGTTCTGCAAATCTGAGAAAGTTACTTAACTTCTCCTCACAGCAATGTCTTCATTTTGGCAACTGGGTTGGTAATCACATCTAATGAATAAGGCAGTTATAAAGATTAAATGGTATAATACATATAGAGGTCCTAGAATTATGTTTGCCCATAATAATCATGCTCTTATAGACAGGTGTGTCTAGTTTTCCACTAAAAATGAGATCAAAATATAAATATAGTTGTGCAATTTTACTTTTCTATATGTATAATATACATATAGTTGGGGAATTTTACAATCAATATTCCACATTGCTTTTTTGTCTTGTTTTAGTAAAAATTATTATTGTAATTTTTCTTAATAAAACTATATCATGAACATGTCTTTTCATCTATGATTATAGAGGAGAGCTGATTAGATCATCATGCTCAGTTCAAAAATTCCACAACTCTGCTGGTTATCCATTTTTTTCCGAGGACCCAAAGTGCTTTTCTCTATATGGTAGCTCCATTCAGAATTACCTTTGAGGCAATCCCAATAGCACCAGGATGTCTGACTGACAACCTGAGATCCCAAGTTGCCCTCTAAATGCCAGGAGATGGACAGCAGCTGATGTGCTCAGCATTCAGAACAAGGAAAGCCAGCACAGGTGGAAAGGACCAGAAAGATGAGATAAGACCAGTCCCAATGAGATGAGCTGGGTACCTCAGTTGGAAATGCAGAAATCACCCACCTTCTGCATTGATCTCACTGGGAACTGCAGACCGGAGCTGTTCCTATTCTGCCATCCTGCCAGCCAGAATGGGTGCAGCCCACAGAGGATAAGCCAAAGCAGAGTGGGTTGTCACCTCACCCAGGAAGCACAAGGGGTTGAGGAACTCCCTCCCCTAGCCAAGGGAAGGCATGAGGGACTGTGCCCTGAAGAAGGGTACACTCTGGCCCAGATTTTACACCTTTCCCACCATCTTCGCAACTTGCAGACTAGGAGATTTCCTCGGGTGCCTACGCCATCAGAGCCTTGGTTTCAAGCAGAAAACTGGGCAGCCATTTGGCAGACACCAGGCTAGCTGCAGGAGTTTGTTTTCATACCCTAGTGGCACCTGGAATGCCAGCAAGACAGAACAATTCACTCTCCTGGAAAGGGGGCTGAAGCCAGGGAGCCAAGTGGTCTAGCTCAGCTGATCCCATGCCCACAGAGCCCAGCAAGCTAAGATCCACTGGCTTGAAATTCTTGCTGCCAGCACAACAGTCTGAAGTGGACCTGGGATGCTCGAGCTTGGTCAGGGGAGGGGCGTCCACCATTACTGAAGCTTGGGTAGGTGGTTTCCCATCACAGTGTAAACAAAGCCACCTGGAAGTTTGAACTGGGTGGAGACCACTGCAGCTTTGCCAAGCCACTGTAGCCAGACTGCTTCTCTGGATTCCTCCTCTCTGGGCAGGGAATCTCTGAAAAAAAGGCAGCAGACCCAGTAAGGGGCTTATAGATAAAACTCCCATCTCCTTGGGACAGAGCACTTAGAGGAAGGGGCAGCTGTGGGCACAGCTTCAGCAGACTTAAATATTCTTGCCTGCTGGCTCTGAAGAGAGCAGCGGATCTCCCAGCACAGCACTGGAGCTCTGCTAAGGGACAGACTGCCTCCTCAAATGGGTTTCTGACCCCTATGCCTCCTGACTGGATGATACGTCCCAATAGGGGTCAACAGGCACCTCATATAGGAGAGCTCTGGCTGGCATCAGGTGGATGCCCCTCTGGGATGAAGCTTTCAGAGGAAGGAACAGGCAGTAATTTTTGCTGTTCTGCAGCTTCTGCTGGTGATACCCAGGAAAAGACGGTCTGGAGTGGACCTCCAAGCAAACTCCAGCAGACCTGCAGCAGAGGGGCTTAACTGTTAGAAGAAAAACTAACAAACAGAAAGGAATAGCATCAACATCAACAAAAAGGATGTCCATGCAAAAACCCCATCCAAACGTCCCTAACATCAAAGACCAAAGGTAGATAAATCCACAAAGATGAGGAAAAAACAGTGCAAATGCTGGAAAATTCCAAAAACCAGAATGCCTCTTCTCTTCCAAAGGATCACAACTCCCTGCCAGCAAGGGAACAAAACTAAATGGAGAATGAGTTTGACAAATTGACAGAAGTATGCTTCAAAAGGTGGGTAATAACAAACTCGTCTAAGCTAAAGGAGCATGTTCTAACCCAATGCAATGAAGCTAAGAACCTTGAAAAAACGTTAGAAGAATTGCTAACTAGAATAACCAGTTTATAGAAGAACATAAATGACCTCATGGAGCTGAAAAACACAGCATGAGAACTTTGTGAAGCATACACAAGTATCAATAGCCAAATCAATCAAGCGAAAGAAAGGATACCAGAGATTGAAGATCAACTTAATGAAATAAAGCATGAAGACAAGATTAGAGAAAAAAGAATGAAAAGGAATGAACAAAGCCTCCAAGAAATATGGGACTATGTGAAAAGGCCAAACCTACATTTGATTGGTGTACCTGAAAGTGACAGGGAGAATGGAACCAAGTTGGAAAACACTCTTCAGAATATTATCCAGGAGAATTTCCCCAACCTAGCAAGACAGGCCAACATTCAAATTCAAGAAATACAGAGAATACCACAAAGATATTCCTCAAGTAGAGCAACCCCAAGACACATACATAATCATCAGATTCGCCAAGATTGAAATGGAGGAAAAAATGTTAAGGGCAGCCAAAGAGAAAGGTTGGGTTACCCACAAAGGGAAGCCCATCAGTGTAACAGCAGATCTCTCTGCAGAAATCCCACAAGCCAGAAGACAGTGGGGACCAATATTCAACATTCGTAAAGAAATAATTTTCAACCCAGAATTTCATATCCAGCCAAACTAAGCTTCATAAGCGAAGGAGAAATAAAATCCTTTACAGACAAGCAAATGCTAAGAGATTTTGTTACCACTAGGCCTGCCTTTCAAGAGCTCCTGAAGGAAGCACTAAATATGGAAAGGAAAAACCAGTACCAGCCACTGCAAAAACATACCAAATTGTAAAGACCATCAACATTATGAAGAAACTGCATCAACTAAAGGGCAAAATAACCAGCTAGCATCATAATAAAAGGATCAAATTTACACGTAACAATATTAACCTTAAGTGTAAATGGGCTAAATGCCACAATTAAAAGACAAAGATTGGCAAATTGGATAAAGTCAAGACTCACTGGTGTGCTGTATTCAGGAGACTCATCTCACATGCAAAGACACACATGGTTTAAAACAAAGGGATGGAAGAAGATTTACCAAGCAAATGGAAAGCAAAAAAAGCAGGGGTTGCAATCTTAGTCTCAGATAAAACAGACTTTAAACCAGCAAAGATCGAGAAAGACCAAGAAGGGCATTACATAATGATAAAGGGATCAATGCAACAAGAAGAGCTAACTATCCTAAATATATATACACCCAAAACAGGAGCACCCAGATTCATAAAGAAAGTTCTTAGAGACCTACAAAGAGACTTAGACTCCCACACAATAATAGTCAGAGACTTTAACACCCCACTGTCAATAATAGAGGGATCAACAAGACAGAAAATTAACAAGGACATTCAGGACTTCAACTCAGCTCTAGTCCAAGCAGACCTAATAGACATCTACAGAACTCCCCACCCCAAATCAACAGAATATACATTCTTCTCAGCACCACATAGCACTTATTCTAAAATTGACCACATATTTGGAAGTAAAACATTTCTCAGCAAATGCAAAAGAACAGAAATCATAACAGTCTCTCAGACCACAGAGCCATCAAATTAGAACTCAGGATTAAGAAAATCACTCAAAACTGCACAACTACATGGAAACTGAACAACCTGCTCCTGAATGACTACTGGGTAAATAACGAAATTAAGGCAGAAATAAATAAGTTCTTTGAAACCAATGGGAACAAAGACACAATGTACCAGAATCTCTGGGACACAGCTAAAACAGTATTTAGAGGGAAATGTATAGTACTAAATGCCCACAGGAGAAGGTGGGCAAGATCTAAAATTGACTCCCTAACATCACAATTAAAAGAACTAGAGAAGCAAAAGCAAACAAATTCAAAAGCTAGCAGAAGACAAGAAATAACTAAGATCAGAGCAGAACTAAAGGAGATAGAGACACGACAAACCCTTCAAAAAAATCAATGAATCAAGGAGCTGCTTTTTGAAGATTAACAAAATAGACTGCTAGCCAGACTAATAAAGAAGAAAGGAGAGAAGAATCAAATAGACAGCATAAAAAATATAAAAGGGGATATCATCAGTGATCCTACAGAAGTGCAAACTACCATCATAGAATACTATAAACATCTCTATGCAAATAAACTAGAAAATCTAGAAGAAATGGATAAATTCCTGGACACATACACCCTCCTAAGACTAAAGTCGAATCCCTGAATAGACCAATAACAAGTTCTGAAATTGAGGTAGTAATTAATAGCCTACCATCCAAAAGAAGCCCAGGCACAGATGGATTCACAGACGAATTCTAATCCTCTGTACAAAGAGAAACTGGTACCTTTCCTTCTGAAACCATTCCAAATAATAGAAACAGAGGGACTCCTCCCTAACTCATTTTATGAGGCTAGCATCATTCTGATACCAAAACCTGGCCAGAGACACAACACAAAAAGAAAATTCAGGCCAATATCCCTGATGCAATTTAATGTGAAAATCCTGAAGAAAATACTGGCAAACTGAACCCAGCAGCACATCAAAAAGCTTATCCAGTCAAGTCAGCTTCATCTCTGGGATGCAAGGCGGGTTCAACATATGCAAATAAATCAACATAATCAATCACATAAATAGAAACAATGACAAAAAACATGATTATCTCAATAGATGCAGAAAAGGCCTTCTATAAAATTCAACACTCCTTCATGCTAAAAATTTTCAATACACTAGTCATTGATGGAACATATCGCAAAATATAAGAGGTATTTATGACAAATCCACAGCCAATATCATACTGAATGAGCAAACACTAGAAGCATTCCCTTTGAAAACCAGCACAAGACAAGGATGCCCTCTCTCACCACTCTATTCAACATAGTATTGGAAGTCTGGCCAGGGATATCAGGAAAGAGGAAGAAATAAAGGGTATTCAAATAGGAAGAGAGGAAGTCAAATTGTGTCTGTTTGCAGATGACATGATTGTATGTTTAGAAAACCCCATCGTCTCAGCCCAAAATCTCTTTAAGCTGATAAACAACTTCAGCAAAGTCTCAGGATACAAAATCAATGGGCAAAAATCACAAGCATTCCTATACACCATTAATAGAAAGCCAAATCATGAGTGAACTTCCATTCACAATTGCTACAAAAAGAATAAAATACCTAGGAATCCAACTTACAAGGGATGTGAAGGACCTCTTCCAGGAGAACTACAAACCACTGCTCAAGGAAATAAGAGAGAACATAAACAAATGGAAAAAATATTCCATGCTCATGGATTGAACGAATCAATATAGTGAAAATGGCCATAGTGACCAAAGTAATTTATAGATTCAATGCTATCCCCATCAAGCTACCATTGACTTTATTCACAGAATTAGGAAAAACTACTTCAAATTTCATATGGAACCAAAAAAAGCCCATATAGCCAAGACAATCCTAAGCAAAAAGAACAAAGCTGGAGGCATCAAGCTACCTGATTTCCAACTATACTACAAGGCTACAGTAATCAAAACAGCATGGTACTGGTACCAAACCAGATACATAGACCAATGGAACAGAACAAAGGCCTCAGAAATAACACCACACATCTACAACCATCTGATCTTTGACAACACTTACAAAAACAAGCAATGGGAAAAAGACTTCCTATTTAATAAATGCTGGTGGGAAAACTGGCTAGCCATGTGCAGAAAACTGAAACTGGACCCCTTCTTTACACCTTACACAAAAATTAACTCAAGATGGAATAAAGACTTAAAGCTAAGACCTAAAACCATAAAAACTGTAGAAGAAAACCTATGCAATACCATTCAGGACATAGGCATGGGCAAGGACTTCATGACTAAAGCACCAAAAGCAATGGCAACAAAAGCCAAAATTGACAAATGGGTTCTAATTAAACTGAAGATCTTCTGCACAGCAAAAGAAACTATTGCGGGATCTGGCCAGCAGCCTGCAATGCACTGGGGCTCTCTCTTTGTTCCCAGGTGGATTGGCAGGTGGAGAAATAATAGACACACACAAGATAGTGAAAGCTGGGTCCAGGGGGGGTCACCGCCTTCTGGTCACATGGTGCCGCCAATGCACTGGATATACCAGCATTTATTACTAAGTTTAGTGAGGGCGGGGGCAGGTTGGTAAGGGATTTAGGGTCATTTGATTATGAGGTGAGATGGTCACATGGGGATGAAGTAATTCTTTAACATAACATCTGTATGCAGAAGTACAGTATACAGAGATAAGAATTTACAATATAGTGTGTGTATCAGTAATCTCTAACAGAGCCTTAAAACAGAAACACAGTCTTTCCTTTACCTATGATTAGCAAGATTTTAATCAGCAGTAACAGTTGCAGCAAAAGCTGGTTACAAACAATCCATAGAAACAGGACTTGAAGCTAGACAACCGGTTAGACCAGCAATTCTCAGAAGGGAGTATGCCTTAACCCTAAAGAGGCCTAGAAGAGCCGTGGCAAGATGAGGGCGTTTATAGCCCTATCTCATCCATATGGACAGGCGCCCCCCCATGCGTCAGTTTATAGGCTCTCCACAAGGGCCACATTCCATTCCCAGAGCTATGAACATCTGCTTTTCTGGGATAGGAATTTTGGTGATGTGAAACCTCCCTGACTGCACGTCCATTCACAGGCTCTCTACAGGGGGAAGCACATCACGCACTGTTGGCTCATTCTGGCAGTCCAACCTGGCATTGTCTTTACACAATCCTGCGTGCAATTTTGTATTTACAATAATCAGGAGCATTTCATCTTTTATTCCATAGCAATAGTTTCAGGGGGTCTCCCTACAGAAACTATCATCAGAGTGAACAGGCAACCTACAGAATGGAAGGAAATTTTTGCAATCTATGCATCTGACAAAGGGCTAATATCCAGAAACTACAAAGAACTTAAACAAATTTACAAAAAACAAACAAACAAACAACCCCATCGAAAAGTGGGCAAAGGATATAAACAGACTCTTCTCAAAAGAAGACACTTGTGTGGCCAACAAACATATGAAAAAAAGCTCATCAGCACTGGTCATTAGAGAAATGCAAATCAAAACCCCAATGAGATACCATCTCACACCAGTTAGAATGGCGATCATTAAAAACTCAGGAAACAACAGATGCTGGAGAGGATATGGAGAAATAGGAACGCTTTTACACTGTTGGTGGGAGTGTAAATTAGTTCAACCATTGTGGAAGACAGTGTGGTGATTCCTCATAGATCTAGAACCAGAATTACCATTTGACCCAGCAATCCCATTACTGGGTATATACCCAAAGGATTATAAATCATTCTACTATAAAGACACATACACATGTATGTTTAATGCAGCACTATTTACAATAGCAAAGACTTGGAACCAATCCAAATGTCTATCACTGATAGACTGGATAAAGAAAATGTTGCAAATATACACCATGGAATACTATGCAGTCATAAAGAAGGAAAGGTTCACGTCCTTTTCAGGGACATGGACGAAGCTGGAAACCATCATTCTCAGCAAACTAACACAGGAACAGAAAACCAAACACCACGTGTTCTCACTCATAAGTGGGAGTTGAACAATGAGAACACATGGACACAGGGAGGGGAATATCACACACCAGGGCCTGTCGGGGCTTGGGGGACTAGGGGAGAGATAGCATTAGAGAAATACCTAATGTAGATGATGGGTTATTGGGTGCAGCAAACTACCATGGCGCATGTATACCTATGTAACAAACCTGCATGTTTTGCACCACATGTATCCCAGAACTTAAAGTATATAGAAAAAAAAAAAAAAAAAGATGAGGTAAGACTGTCCTTACTTCTGGAGGTTGATGGTAGCAGTTGAGTTGAGAATCAAGTACCCAAGGTGAATCAGAATTGAAGTTTAAGAGTGCGTGCTTAAGACACCAGAAGTCACTGCTGCCCATGGTAGCTTGGCAGAGCTTGTAGGAACATGTGAATCTCAAAGGTCTAGGAAGAAAGCCAGCAGAAATCAGCACCCAGCAATGAAAGGAGCAGAAATAGACTGAGAGAGTGGGCCACAGAAACAAGTAAACATGAACAACAACAGGAAAGTTTACCCTGCTGGCACCGCTCCAAATCTATGCTTCATTTTAGGACATTTTCTATGAAGGCAAGAATCAATTTCCAGCTTGTCTGACTTGAGTGTGGTAAAAGGGCCATGTTTGGTTGAACCTGAGATAAGAGGCGCAAGCAGGTCCTGATAATGGCAAGCCTAGAGTGTATCATCAAAGATGGCACACAAGCTGATTTTAGGGGCCACAAGCCACCTAGAACTGTTACGAAACCCAGTGATTTCCAAATATTCTTGAATGCCTATAATATGCAGCACGAAAGACAGAAAGAAACTTTGTTGAAATGGGATTCTGTCAGGAATTTATTTTTAACTTTGTTTTAACTACTATGGCATCAAAATCTTTTGCGTAGTAAAAAATTGTTCTTTCTATTCAAGAAGCAATTGATTATATTATAGGGAATCTTTAATGTAATGTTTAGTAAAAATGTAAAAATTGTGGATATTTTTATTAAGCACACTGAGAAAAGAATTTTGCACTTTAAGATGTATCTATTTGAATGAAGAATAATATTCTAATACCAGTTACAAATTGTACTGAAAAATGAAAGAGAGGAAACATTTAGCCTGGGTAACAAAGGAACCAGTCACTTTCTACTCTGGATTCTGAGGCTTTGGGTTTTGTTGGAGAAAGGGAATTAGTAGCTTAGTAGCTGTCAGCTTGCACACCTCCAGAATGCACCATTTGCATAGTGGTGCATGTAGTGATGTCTCCTGGTGTTGTGCAGCAAGCACAGCCCGCATTGTTAAAAGTAGCAGCCTTGCTACAGGTCTTTCTCTTTAAAGCTTGTTCTACAATGATCTGCATTGGATTTGGCCCTTTCTGTAATCACATTCATATTCTTGGTCTTCACTTTTGCAGTTGTTTAAAGCTGACTTTAAGAACAGCATTTTCAATTTATTTCCATAGCAGCTTTGATAGCCTCAGCATGCTCTTCAGAATGCTTCCTGCACACTAGGCCTTAAGAGCTAACTGTCTTATACATGATCTCTGTCATACCAGAATTAAATTTCTTCAGCGTAGTATTGCTTCTTTGCTACAAAGAGAGAATGTTATCTTATTTCCTTAAGCAGGAAAAACCACTTTTCAATTAGAGTCATAGCTAAAATTATATCCTGATGTGCAACTCCTTGACACTACTAAATGAATGTTGGCATTACTCTTTATTAATATTACACACAATATTTATAGGCTATATGCCATTTTGCAACACATAGGACATGCTACACTTATGTAGTAATATCAACATGAATAAGACCTAGTCTCTCTCCTCAGGTTACTTTTAGTCTAATAAAGGAGTGATAAGGAGCACAGAAAATTAAAATTCAGGCTGTTCCTTGAGGGAAGTGTATGTAATTTCACTGGCTTCTGGAAGGCAAGTACTCCTATTTGTGTCCTCAACCACAAGCACATACTTTAATAATTATTTGGCAATTAAACAAGTGCTATTCTAGCATATGAACAAAAGGTTCTATTAGCCTGGAATGTGACAAAAGATCTTACTGATTCTTTGAAATGGAAATGGTCCAAAGAGGAAAGAATATTCAATCTTGACTTTCGAAGATAAATAAGATACTGGTAGGCAGAGAAAATAGACAAACCCTCCTGGCATAGACAATAGTGTGAGCAAAAGTATCCATACAAGTTCATTCTCTCTCCCTGGAGCTCTCTTTCCCAGATGTCAGTGTCTCTCACCCCTCACTTCACTCGGGCCTCTCCTCAGATGTCATCCCACCAGAGACTCCTGCCTCATGACCTTTGTTAAAGTAACACTTTATCCATCACTCTCTTTCCCTTTGCCTGTTATTAAATGTTACTTCTTATTACTAACTTAAATATGTACCTAATTTTTCTCCTAATTTTTAATATCTGTCTCCCTGACTTAAATATAAGCTCCATAAGACAAAGAAAATATTATTTTGTCCACTGTCGAAGCCTCAGATCCAAGAACAATATTTCACGCAGAGAAGATATTTACTAGGAATAATTTTTTTAAATTTGGAGACAATGAAGTAAGTAGAAACAGGAAAGTATAATTAATTGGGAGCCTTGATTATTAAGGATAGCTTTAACTAAGGAGCATTCCCTTCTCTGGTTCAGCTCAATGAAAAAGTGAATACTTGATCACCATACACTCCAGTTGGGAGAAACCCAGGGTTACCACCATCACTCCACCATAGAAGCTCTCTCTGCCCTAACCAAAAAGAGGCACTTCGCTTCTTGTAAGTTGCCAATCTCTTCACATTGGCAAATTCAGTTATCTCCAAGCATACTTTTTTACTTGCAAATGGATAGGCCTTATGTTACCCGAAGAAGGTACCTTGGTATCTCAGGCAATGAACAGCGCCAGGGAGCCGCCAAAAGTCCCTGTCCTTTGTGTTAAGCTACCAGGGCAGGTGGGAGAGCAAAGCCAGGTGGGGGCTTAGGCAAATCTGCACTCTTGCTCCTTACATGCAGGCACAAGCATCAGACCCAATGGAGACTGGAGAGCAGTTCTCTGGGCACTAGGGAGACTTTCCAGAAAGGAGCACAGCTGCCTTTGTTGCACAGAAGAATCCACATGGGAAGTGGTGGGTAGCAGGTGGTAGTAAGCCCTACCCAGCTCCCGTGCATTTATCAAGGTAGGTCTCACATTTGTAGAGTTCCACTAGCAGCAGCTTGCTGGGTTTTAAGCAGCCTGCACTGAGAACTCAAAACTACCCCAGGCCACAAGCCTTCCCTGCTGAGATTGAAACCATAGCTTTGAAAGCACACCCCTCCCCTTTGCCCATGATGCAGGGGCATCCAGCTCCTGCACCCATGGCTACAGCACACTTCCCACTCACCTCTCAGTTCTGGCCAAGGGAGTTTGTCTCCACTCAATATTATATCACATATCCTAATTGGAAGCTTCCCTCACCCTGTGACCACCACCCGAGTTAACTGGTGGATTTCTGCAAGGTCCTCTGTGAGATAGGACCAGTAATGGCTTTCCTCCATCCCCACTGGAGTCTGGGAGTGTACACAAAGCACATCCCCATGCCACTCCTTCTCATCTGCTCCCCACCACTCACTAAATCAGCTCGAGTGATGGCAAGGATTAAGACATTCCCCTGTGGTCTGGATTACCAGGTCTCCCAGAGGGAGCGTGTGTCACAGAGGCAGTCTCTCTCGCCTCACACTCTGGAGACTCACAGTTTTCTGCCTGGCTCATAGTGTAGGCTACAGCCCACCTCTTCTTTCAAAGGGTCTGTGGTTTATTTCAGTGTGTTCCTGTTAAGTTCCTATGTTGCCTCTTGGAAAATAGTTCGCAGCATGAATTTCTACACACTATTTTGTCTTTTCAGGTGGGTGAGGCATGCTAGCGATGCCTCCAATCCAGCATTGAAATCATCATTCCTGATGCAAGTCAGTGTCTAGCTGTTTCAAAATGCTGAGAAGTTGGCTGGAATTCTACCAAAACTATATGTCAATGAGGTTAAAATTTTTATATATAATATATAACATATATATTTATAATTATATTTAATTCCTTCTTTCTAAGAATGTGGCAAACCGCTCTATTTTAGCTGTTTTAAAATATTTTTCAATATGTTTTTTGAATTAAAAACAATACCAACAATCAGATATTGTCTAAAAATATGGCAAGATTTAGGAGCTGATAAGCAGAAATCTAGGGATCAAAGCTCTTCATAGAATTCTTGTGATGAATCAAGTACTTTTGCCTATATATCTGATTGGACTGCAATGGAAACACGGCCTTGTCTCACTCTTAAACGCTCAATGGACATGAGCCATACATAGGCTCATAAGTTTTCAGACTATACTAACTGAAGACAGCACTGATAGGTTAAAAGATTTGTCTAAGTTTAGACATCTAATTAGACATAATGTTAGAAACCAGAACTCTTGTGGCTTCAGTAAAGCAATTCCAGCACTCAAGTCACTCATATCTAATAAATATGTATGTATGTGTCAGTGAGGGAATGGATTAATGAGTCTAAATTTTTCCAACAAGTCAGTTAATTCTTAACATGGGTTTTTGCAGATTTCTCACCCATACATATGCAAAAACTTCTTTGGACACAAGAAATTTAATCTCAAAAATATGACATAGATTTAGTGGCTTATAAATAAGCCTAGACCATACTAGTAACATTTTGACATATTGTTGCTTGGATACAAGGCCCTTAAGTCCGTCAACTAGTCCCAGTTTCTTGGTCAATAAATAAAAAGAAAGCTTTTTTTATCTGATTATATACAGGAAAGCCCACTTTAATCATTTTAACCAAATATAACCCATTATTGCTTATTATCCAAGTAGAATTCTCCCAACTATTCTTTAAAACTTTAAGCAGGAAATAGAGTAAGGATTAGGACTGCCAGAAAACAGTACTTCACCTTTGAATACACTTTTACACTTCTTTTAAGATGTAAGAAAATATAAAGAATATAAACTTGACTAACCAGCATTGTAAAGAGAAGCATCATAGCATCATATATATGTGTATATATATGTGTGTGTATGTACATATATATGTGTGTATATATATGTACATATATATGTGTGTATATATACACACACACACACACATATGTAAATGTAGCTGAGCAGCCGCACGTGTAGTCCCAGCTACTCTAGAAGCTGAGGTGGGAGGTTGAAGCCAGAAGTTCCATGCTGCAGTGCACTATGACCATGCCTGTGAATAGCCTCTGCACTCCAGCCTAGGCAACATACTGAGATCCTATCTCTTACAAAGGGAGAGAGAGAGAGAGAGAGAAAATTACATTCCTGTCCTTAGCCTTTATTCACATCAGTAAGAGCACTTTGCTTCAACTTTCGGACCCAGTGATGCTTGAGCACATCATTTTTGATTATATGACTTAAAATGATGATTAGGAGAAGTCAGAAGTTAATAGGAGATAGGAATCAAGGAAACTAGATACTATACATATAGCAAGAGTCATGAAAATGACACAGAATACGTTTGGTTCCCATCACCTCTCTTTTACTTATTTGCTGAAACATCGTGGATCAGTTACTTAAATTTCTCTGACATGAAGTTTATCCAATGTAATAAAGACACATTCCTGAGAGGACTAAATTGGCAATTTTTGTATATTTCAAGAATACTGTGAGTTTTAATACAGTTGCATCAGCCATATGTGAGTACTGAGTACTTGAAAAGTGACCAGTCTGAATTAAGATATGCTATAATTGTCAAATGAATCCTGGATATTTGAAGACTTAGTAACTAAGCAGCAAAATACATCATTTATAATTTTACATTGACTGCATGTTGAAATGATATTTTAGATATATATATATAGTTAAATCAAATATATTAAAATTCATTTTACTTTTTTTATTTAACATCGCTACTAGAATATTTGAAAATACAAATATTTATATTGCACAGCATTATATGAATATTTTGCCATTTCCCCTCCTAGACCAAAATCACCTTGACAGTATGGGTTCTCTGTCTTATTTATCTTGTGGTCCCAGGATCTAGTAAAAATCCTGACACAAAGAAGACCTCCAATAAATATGTGTAAAATTTACAATGAGTAAAAATAGTAATTTTAATCAGGAGTTCTTAATGCAGTTTCCTAAAGAAGGATTACCGCCCTTATAAATATACAAACTCAGACCACATTTCCTTGGTTTCCTATCCCATTACTCAGGTTTTCAAATAATACTTGTTCTGGTCTCACTGTTTCCCATAACTTATGAGTCAAAGGAGAAATTACAAGTAAAATTAGAAAACATATTGAACTAAATGAAAATTAAAATGCAACATATTCAATTTTAAGCAGTGTCTAGAAGAATATTTATGGCTTTACAAGGGGAAGAAATCCTAAAATTAATTATTTAAACTTCCATCTTAAAATACGGTTTGAAAAAATTGGAGCAAATTAAGCTAAAAATAAGCAGAAGGAATGGAATAATAATTTTAGAAAGAACAGATTCTACTGAAATAAAAATAGGAAAATGAATGTGCCCCAAAGCTTATTTTGAAAGAGCAGAAAAATTGATAAACTCCTAGACAGACAGTTCAGAAAAAAAAGATTCTACAATGAATATTAACACCAAAACAAGAGCCCATTACAAACAATTTACTGTGAATAAATTCAACATAAATACAACGAACAAATCCAAAACTAATACAACACATTAGAATAGAAGATATCTTAAATAATTCATGTTATTTAAGTTAACTGAGTCTGTAGTTTAATACTTTCCACAAAGAAAAGTCTAGACCAATGTGGCTCTAATGGTTAATTGTATAAAAAAAAAGAAAATGAAATAATATAAATTCCATGCATATTGTTGCAACAACTAGAAGGGGAGGGAGTATTTTCCAATGAATTTTATGAAGCTAGCATTACTATGATAAAACATTGAGACAAAGACATTAAAATTAAAGTACAGATCAATATCTCTCATGAATCTAGAAACAAAAATCCTTACGAAAATTTTAACAAATGGAATCCAAAGACAAAAAAAAAAATTAATACCACCTGACCAAGTGTACAGTTCAAAGACATTTGACAAATGAACAATTCTAGTAGTGCAAGTGTAGTTTAACATTAAAAACAATTAGTGTAATTCACAGTACTAATAGATGAAAAAAACAAAACCGTACAGTTATTTCAACAGATGCAGAATATGCTTTGTCAAAATGTAACACTTACTGATGATAAACAACAAGCACAAAACAGTAACTCATGGCAAACAACTTAACATTAAACTTAATGATGACAAACTAAATGCTTTCACCCAGGATCAAAGGAAATCTAAATATATGCATTTTCAACACACCTATTCAACATTTTCAACACACCTACTCAACATACAGAAGGACCTAGTCAGTGGAATAATACTAGAGAATCAATATATAGCCTGTGGATAGAAAATGAAGCAAAAAAAAAAAACTATTTTTACTGATAGATGAAATGATTCTTACAAATCCATAAAAAGAAACTGAAATTTAAAATGGGAAAACAAATGACCCTGAAAAAAATGCACAAATGATTCGTACCGACACAATACATAAATTGTTTTAAAAAAATCCTGAAATATGGCTCAGCACTATTAGTCATCAGGAAAATACGTATAAAATCCACAATGATATGCCATTATGCATCCATTACAACAGTTAAATCAGAAAGACGTACAATATCATGTGCTGGCGAATATGTGTAGCAATCTTATACATTTCTGGTGGGATTTTAAGTGGTACAACCTCTTGGGGAAACAGCTTATTTCAGTTTCTCAAAAAAACTAAACATATACTTATCACATGACTCATCAATCCTCTATCTATGCATTTACCAAAGAGAAATAAAAGGCACATATTCACACAGCTTCAACATGCATGCTCATAGAAGCTGTATTCATATAATCAAAAACTGGAAACAAACATCTCACAATATGTGGGCAGATAAATACATTTTTGGTAATATCTAGATAATGGTTTATTATTTACCAATAAATATGAATGAAGTACTGACAAATGCAGCTACATGATAAATCTCAAAAAACCATTATGCTGAGGAACAGAAACCACATATAGAAGAGTAAATTTTTTTTTTGGCTCAAACAATGGAAGTTTATTTGCTCGTGGATCTGTTTATGTGGAATTCTAGAAAGGGCAAAACTAATCTATAATGTCAGAAAGCAGATTGGTTTTTGCCTTGTGTTCAGGGTGTTTGTAAATGTGCATGGGAATGAAGGCAGATTTCATTGTAAGGATCATGAATAAATTTTTGTGTATATATTTTATATTTCAAATATAATGATAATTTGTCAAAAGTCATTGAAACTTTCACTTAAGTATATTTTCTAATTTATAAATCATGCCTCAATAAACTCATCTGAAAAAAAATAGGAATTGGTTGCTAGGGAGAGGGAATAGATATGAAAAAGTTACACTCATGAGAAAAGGCACCTAGGGAGGAACGCATAGGACATCTGTGGGAGTAGTGGCAAGTTCCATTCAATTGGAACAGAAGACAAATGAACAGAAATTGTTGCAACACAAATTAGAACACTAAATAGAGTTAGAACAGTGAAGGTCATAAACATCAGAATAAACATCTCAAACATTATTTGTAAACTGATAAGAATGCATCAATTTTTATTTGCCTTTCTCTGTTTTTCCTCACCTTTCCTCTCTTCTCTCTCCTCCTTTCTTATCTTTTTTTTTTTCTTTTTTAACATTTGGAGTAACATCCTCAGACAAGTAGATAGACGAGCCTCCAGCAAACAATGGGAGGAAGAATGCCATGATTCCTCCTTAAATTGTAGAAGCTCTTTGGCCTCTGCTGTGCATAATCTGCCTACCCATCAAATCACAAAATTTGTTTGTTTATATAATATCATCCTTTCTCACAGCTTTTATCAGCAGAGTTCTTAAGTTCTCAAGGGAACTGTCTATTTGAGGAACTATAAGGATTGGTCAAATATGCTGGAATACTGCAAAGGCTAAAAAAATGAGATTCTTTATAAGACTATGAATCCAGTGAACTAAATATTAGGCAAGACAACGTTGTTTTATCCAGATGGCTAATTAGCATGACTCCGTTTAACACTTGATTTTTTTCCACACACATCTCCTTATTATAAAGACTGTTATAAGAAATACATTACCTCGTTTGGAGAGAAAAATACCTTGCAGAAATCTGGCAGCCAGATTTGAGTCTTGCTATTCATGTTTCTAAAATGAAGGCGAAAAGAGGTTTAAAGGATTTGAGACTTTGAAAAGGCAGTAGCTACTTTGGTAGCCTCCTGTGAATGGTCTTTTCTTAGATTAACAAGCTAGTGAAGTTTTAAATACGAGCTTTTTAAAATAAAGTCTTGCTTGAAAAGTTCAAGATCAAAATTCAGATAGTGTTCTCAGTATCACTATTATTTCAAAGTTCAATTACTGTGTGTAATTAAGCATGTTTCAAAGGTTTTATAGAAAATAAAACATTTAGGTGATATGAAATTATAAAAATGTGTTAATATATGATATAAAAATATGATATCAATATAGCAATATAACTGTTGTTACTTTTAATTTCCCATCAAGCAGGGATCCCCAATGTTTGCCTTCAGTCTAAACACTACCAAAATTGTTTTCTATTTGTACATGGCACTCCTGATAATTATTATCTCTACTTAATAACTGTTTTAGCACATTCTTGTAATCTCATTGTATCGCACTTGTAAGTGTAGAATAAGATGTCTAAAAAGTAGCACAGTAGCATTATCTGGAGTAGAGGTGAAGCAGCATCAACATTTGGTCATATCTCACACCCTCTCTGAAATACTCGCTTCTGTGAACTTGAGCATTCCATGCCCATCATGGTTGCTCTCTCCTAGACAACTAAAGAAAAAAGAAAGTTAGTAAGGAACAGAATAGAAAATCTAATATTTGGGAATTATAGAGATCCACAAACCAAATGAATTTGTTATTTATATTCTGTCAATATTCAGGCTGAAGCCAAAGAAATTGAGACAGATTTGAATTCTACTTCACTGAGTGTTGCTTAGGAAAGTCACAAACTCTCTTAACCTCAGTAGTATCACCTATGTAAATGATGTGTCAGATAAATCTGTGAGAGAACTTTGTAGTATTAAACCATATTACAGACAGCTACATGGTAACATCAACTTTAACGAAAGCCACGAATATGTGGAGACCTGAATTTGAGCCCTGACAGCAGAATGTGTTAATTTTATGAGTTTGGTCGGTTTTCTAAATTTCTCTAAGTCTCAGTTTTCTAATCACTAAATTAATGATAATAATATTTACTTCATAGAATGCTTGTGAAGATTAAGTGATGATCAATTTAAAATAGCATGCAAAGTAGCTGTTTTTTCCTCTGAAGCAATTCTAAGTGTTGGACACCAGCACAAATAAAATGACTCCCTCTTCTATAGATTCAAAACAAATGTGAACTCTACAAATATAAGGCAGAACAAAACAAAACAAAATTTAAAATATATAGTTGCAGGTAGTTTAGCTTCTCTAGTAACCCTAATAACTCTAATAATTACTTCTTCCACATGTTTTTGTTGTTGTTGTTTTAGGTCAGAATGAATACTCTCTCACTAATCAACCTGATGTTTTTCTTCAAAATATTCCAAAATAAATGCTACCAGAGTATGCAAAGGGACCAGTATGCAAATTCAATTCTGTATTCTCCGCAACTACTGTTTTTTTTTAAGAAATAGTTTTCAGAAATTTATCTATGTCCCCGAGTTAATCATTTCTTTACCCATTTCCTTCTGTTTCATATGCTCAGGAACCTAATGCTTTTTTCAATAGTTTAAAAATAATTATTTTCTACACAAAATAAACAACAATTACATGACCACCAAAAGAAGCTTTTAAAAATTCTCTTTTAATTAACAAATTGAGATCTGAAAAGTTTATAAATGACTGAAAAGTAAAAATAAGATATTATCTTGCTTAAAAAAATGAAGCAGCAGGCTGGGCACAGTGGCTCACACCTGTAATCCCAGAACTTTGGGAGGCTGAGGCAGGTGGATCATCTGAGGTCAGGTGTTCAAGACCAGCCTGGAAAAGATGGTGAAACCCCATCTCTACTAAAAATACAAAAATTAGCCGGGCATGGTGGCGGGCACCTGGAATCCCAGCTATTCAAGAGGCTGATGCAGGAGAATCACTGGAACCTGGGAGGCGGAGGTTGCAGTAAGCCAAGATCATAGCACTGCACTCCAACCTGGGCGAAGGAGCAAGACTCTGTCTTAAAAAAAAAAAAAAAAGAAAAGAAAAGAAACAAAAACAAACAAACAAAAAATGAAGCAGCCTAGAAGAAAAAATAACTTAATAAAAGAAATAAGTGAAATAGAGAAATATGAGCCAAATAGGTATTATAACCCTAACATTTTCAATTCTATTTATATAATCCAAATATCAACAATATGCTCTTGTGATAAATCAGATTGAATTATCAGTGACAAGTGGAAGCTTTCTCTGCTGCTAAGTCAAGACAGAACTGAAGCAATTTGTTAACTACACATTTTGATGAATTTCTAAAAACCATTCTATTAATGTATTAACCATTTATAAAAGAGATTTTAAGGAAATATAGAATTTGGGTAAAGCGATCATAAACTTTTGAAAAAGAAACTCTTTTATTATATTAATATGCTTAAGAATGCAACAAAATAACTGGGTCGTAGGAGATCATCCTGGGAATATTATTATTATTATTTGATACAGATTCTCACCCTGTTGCCCAGGCTGGGGTGCAATAGCACGATCTCAGCTCACTGCAACCTCTGCCTTCCGGGTTCAAGAGATTCTCCTGCCTCAGCCTCCTGCATAGCTGAGATTAGAGGTATGCCACCATGCCCAGCTAATTTTTTGTGTCTTTAGTAGAGATGGGGTTTCACCATGTTGGCCAAGCTGGTCTCGAACTCCTGACCTTGTGATCCACCCGCCTTGGCCTCCCAAAGTGCTGGGATTACAGGCATGCCACCACGTCCAGCTAATTTTTTGTATCTTTAGTAGAGATGGGGTTTCACCATGTTGGCCAGGCTGGTCTCGAACTCCTGACCTCGTGATCCACCTGCCTTGGCCTCCCAAAGTGCTAGGATTACAGGTGTGAGCCCCGCGCCTGGCCAGGAATATTATTTTACCCAAGAGAAGTTTTAATCTGTCCTAATATCCACAGATCAACAGAATATGGGTATCAATTACTTAAATGAAGAGCTTGATAAGAATTTCCAAAAGGCATGATAGAAAGATAATTGTAAAGGGGTAAACAAAGAAAGATTGGACTTAAGAATGATTAGTGGAGATCCAAGAGGAGAGCACTTTGTTTGGGGAATGTTATTCATGTCTACAGTAAAAATTAGGGAATTTCATTTGTAAACAGGATGGAATCTACCAGTGTTAATGGTAGTTGTCATGGATACAGTTAAGCTTTTCAAATCATCTGAAAATAATCAGCCTATACCTGTCAATGGAACATTAAGTATAGAGGACCAGAGAAGTGAAGAAAAAAAATAAACCATTGGATATTTAGACACTATTCATTCCTAGATCATCAATGAAAGGTTATCTTAATTGTATGATAATTCAAAATTCTTAGTCTTTTAATGTAAATGTTTTTCAGCATTTGTCAAAAAACTGTAAGCAAAATATAAATTAATATATCTCTTTTATCATATATCTATTGACCCTATTCTAAAATAGCAAAATATACCCAAGTTATGGTTCTTCTTTCAAAAACCATGTTTTTGTTGTTTTAACTGGATTTTATATTAAAAGATTCTACACTATTTTTAAATCGGTTAGTTATCCAATTGGGGAAATGAGGCACATCAACTCTTTACTGCTCCCTACTTTGTGCTCTTTACCACACAGAGCATGGCTAAACTGCCATAATGAAAAAGACATAAAAGAACAAAAAAAGAGAAGTATATGAAAAAAGAAAGAGAAGGAAGGAAGGAAGGAGAGGGGAAGGAGGGGACACGAGGGAAGGGGAGGGAAGGGAGGGGAGGGGAGGGAAAGGGGAGGGGAGGGAAAGGGAGGGGAAGATTAGACAGAAGAAATAAATTTATTTCTCCCTTGAAAGCGACATATAATCCAGAGTAGGTAGGCGGCTCTGCTTAGTGAGATCATTCATGAACTCAAATTCCTTCTGTCTTCAGGTTTCATTGCTCCCTAAAGTTCTTTTGCATATTTTTAACAAACTCCCAGATGACGTCGATGCTGTTGGTTGGTGCATGGATACACTTTCTGTACAGGAATGTGACTCTGGACTAATAGAGTCGCAACTAGCTAATTAAAATCTAAAACTAAAATATCTTTAATGTCGCTGGCCACAATTCAAATACTCAATTCTCACAGATGACTGGTGGCTATCATTCCAGACCTTGGAGACCACGAACATTTTCATCAGCACAGAAAGTTATAGTAAGAAGGCTGATCTTGAGTATAGTGTACTTGTATAATTTATTATCTTTAGTGACCAATGATTACTATATTTTACACTACTGATACTTTCTAGATTTGGCTAGAGTTATATTTCTTATGTCTTGCTAACAGAAACAAACAATGTTATTCTCATAACTACTTTCTAACTCTCAAGTATCATTATATCAAAAGATCTTCCTGAATTTTATGTGGACAGATAGTCTTAACTCTTTGTTTGTATTCCTGAGACAAAGATTTCCCTTGAATTGTTTTTCTACTCTAATGATTTCTTATTTTGTTTCAGTTATTTATTTAGCAAACATTTTAAATGCTTACCATAATCATAGTTAATATCTACAAAGACTTTAATATACACCAAGTATTATAAGCCTTTCACTTTATTTCTGTCTTAAAATTCTTACAACAAAATTAATTATATTATTTTCCTCATTTGACAGATAAGAAATCTAAGAGATCTAAAGAGGGTAGATATGATTTGCCCCCCACCCCACCAAAAAATAAAAAAACAGTTAGTGTTTGAAATGTGATTCAATGACAAAACTTCATAATCCACCTACTTAACTACTGTGATATTTCCTTTATGCCAGCTATCTTGGTACTTTTACCCTGACTATGAGAAGAAGGGAAGAGGAAGAGAAAACAAAGCATCTGCAAGCTCAATAAGACATGATACATTATCAGGGGATAACAAACAAGCTCATCAATGCTACAGAAATAGGAGTGAAAACTAGTAAATATCTCTACATGTATTGTATAGAAACTCAGAAAAGGTAGTTTAATGATGCACAAACTAAAGCACTTGGGTCACTGACCCAGAGGAATCAAGGGACTAATTATCAACTTGCACATGGGACAGTGATTGCTGCAAACAGAAACCATATTGTCCTGTAGTAACTAATGCCAAAAAGGAATCAGACACACCGATATCCTCTCAACTGGAGAAGAGGCAGGCAAGTAATATAAAAGAGAAAGCTGGGGAAACAGATCTATTTGTAGAATTAGCCCTTTAGAAAAGTAGATTAGAAGAGAGAATCAAGCCATGCAAAGCTCACAAAGTCTTCTCTGATTTGGTCAAGTCAGAATTTGAGATCTGAACTAAAATCTGGTCCAAAACCATGGAGTGTAGGAAGCCAATGACAGATAAAATCGGGCTTGAGGTAACAAACTTACCACTGTAAAATCCTAACCAGTATTGAGAAAGTATAGAAAAGGATTCAGCACCCAAATGACAGAGCTTCAGACATTGTTAGAGTATCACATCTGCAAAAAATAAAGCCAAAGTTATAGGTAAGGCTTCAACTACGACAACAAGCAACTGTAGTGCCAGGCAGAGCTGCTGAGACAGAGCCTCAGTCCTCTGCTCCAAAGTGTGGGGCAGAGGGCCATGCAAGTTTGGGACTCTCAAGGCCAAGCGAATGTTCAAGGGTCACATCATAGATACTGGACAACTCAGATATTTGGCAATAAAATGTATCCTATACCTAGCTGGTAAGGTTGGAACTCCTTATATATACTCCTTGACTAAGGCAGGGACTAATTAGTCTGACTCTGTGTAGAGCCCAAGACGGTCTGGGGAAAAGCAACAGTTGGCATTCTACATTACACAAAAGTTGTCCTGACCTCTAATTCTGTCATCTACAAAATTCCTCTGACTTACGCATTACTTGTCAGTCACTGATAAACTGCCTTAACTGTCTTTCTTGCATAAGCTCTTTAAAGGAAAATTAGTATTCATCCGTATATTTTCTGGTAGTTTTTTTTCTCCTTCATACCCATAGAAAATATATTCCTTATATATAGATCACTCATACCCTGAAGTATATCTACACAGAATTTTAAAATACTTATTGTGTCTTCTTAGTAAAAGTCTTTGTGACTTAGGCCATATGACTTTGTTTCAAAATATAAACAATCTCCATTTGCAACAGTTAATGCTATTCCAAAGATTTACTTAGGTAGTTACATTTAATGTATATTAAATTTTGTTTTCTGATTCCTGGATTTGTTATATTTCTTTACAGGATATTCTCTTAATTTTTGAAACCTATTTCCAAGCTCTTCTTCTCTAAAAATTAAGAATGCACACACAATGGTTTTATTTCTATGGGCTTTTAAAAAAATAAAAATAAATGTTGTTGTATATATGCGACACTTATAACATGATATTATGGGATTCATATAGGTAGTAAAATGGTTGCTATAATAAAGTAGATTAGCATATCTATCAGCTCACATAGTTACTTTTTTAGTGACAAGAACAGCTACAATCTACTTATTTAACCACAATCCCTAACAAATGTAATTTTATTAACATTAGTCATTTTGTTGTACATTATACCTCTAAATTCATTCACCCTACATATTATTTTGTATCCATTAACCTGTATCTACCCATTTCCTTACCTCCTTACCCCAAGCCCATAGTAACAACTGTTTCATTCTCTATATCTGTATGTTTGAACTCTCTTATACACAATCACACACACACACACACACTTCACATATAATGATCACGCAATATTTTTCATTCTGCGTTGTTTTTGTCTTCATATCAAACATTTATAAACAGGTCTCAGGACTATTAAAATTCAGTCCCACTAATATGTAATTTGTATACACCCACTGGAGAAAAAGAAAAGGTAAGAGACTGTAACTACTATAAAGAATCTCAGTTTATCCTGGATGAAGGGAAAAAGACACATGCACAAACAACTGCAATGCAAGTACACAATGATAAATGCTGTAGGAAAACTACAAACATTTCTTGTGGCAGCAAAAAGGAAAAAGTGATTGATTAATTAAGATTATGGTATTAAGAAAGAGAAGCTTTGCAAAGGATATGACATTTGAGTTATGCCTTAAAGGATAGTTACTTCAAAAAGGCAGAGAGGGAAAATGAGGGAAGGGTGAGGGAGAGAAGGATATTTTTGGCAGAGGGAGGAAAGAATCCAAGACCTAAAATTGCATGTTTTATTCAAGGGGCAGGAAATAGCATTCTGTATCTGAAGTCTGGTGGGGTAAAGAGAAGAGCAAAGCTGTTGGAAGATAGTAGATTCATACAAAAAAAGGCATTGAACACCCAATTGAAATTCCCTTTTAATCCCTAGGAAATGGGGAGCCATACAAACCGGACTCATAATGGGGAATCAGTCAAGAGTATGTTAATATCATATTTGTAGATTTTGATCTCCCCTTTCTAAGACTGCAAAGAGTGTTTTCAATAGAGCAGTACTGTATGGCAGTAAAATGAGTTATCTGACTTTCAAAATAGATTATGTAAGAGACAGGTATGATCTAGTCCAAAGCAGTGGTTTAAAACAAAAACAATAAAAACAATAAAAAGCAAAACAAGCCAGTTAGTGGGGAGAGGGAACATTTGCAGATTGCAGAGAGAGTACTAACAAAGAGCTAAGTCATATTCCTTAGACTCCATTTGCCTATGGAAGACTACGTTTTATAGTTTTAGAGAATGAATCAAGGAGGACATAATAAAAGAAATTAGGACTACAGGTAAAGGAAGAGGTGTCAGAAAACACAATTAAATTTGTTTGAACATATGGTAGAGGCTTTGATTTCGGCCACACAGCTAGCCTACAATTCCCAACCTCCTTTGTAGTTAATTGGGACATGCGACTGAGTTCTATCTAAGCATATATAGCCTGAGTGATGTGTGCCCTTTCCAGGCCTGGCCAAAAAATCCTCCCATGCATATTCCTTGTTCTTTCTCCTTCTGCCACAGAATGCAAGTGACAATGCAGCTCTATAGGGAATAGGAGATGCCTTAGTTCAAGGATAAGATGCATGAGAATGAGATGTACTTTCCTCGTAATGTTCCTTGAGTGATCAATAAACCTCTATTATTTTTGAGAAATTGTATTGTTTTTGAGACAATGAGGTCTATTTGTTTCTGCAGTTTAGCCAAACAGATGAATTGAGTTTAAAATTCCTGTAATACAGAGATTACAATATAATGTGCCAATATGATAAATAAATAGGATCATAAAGTTCACAGATGAGAAAAACTCAATTCAGAATGAGAAGGCTGAGAGAGCTTCTCAGCGATTGATCTTAAATTGAGGTTGGAAGTTTAATTAAATAGGAAATAATGGGATAGGCATTCCTGAGAATAGGAAAAAGCCACCCAGATATAAATAAAAGATCGAAGGCCAAGATTTTTGTGGGTTTTATATATTGCCAGTTGGATTCTTAGAAATAGAGACAACTTAGTAAGTTTTACTGAGATACAAGAGTTTAAATTCAATTAATAATTATTTTGTTCAAAGGTAGAACTATGAGAGGTTCTTTTGTCCATAGGATCAGGTAGGTCTTTGCTTAAAGAATAGACGCTAAAATCATAGGTAATCCTCACAGAAGCTTCAATGCAGCTACCCACCCTCCCTAGACAAAATGGTGAAGCAAGTAAAGAGTCTCCAGAAAAAAAAGTAGTTTCTCATCACACAAATCAGGATGGGGACTGTCAACAGACAAACAAAAGTAAACGTGTTTTGACAAACTGTGGGTGCCAATGGAAATTGGATCTTTCCTCATTTTGTCAGAGGAGTAAGATAACAGACCAAATTCTTCTTCTGTTTTCTGAATTACTCTCCTTTGCAAATCATATAAATTTTAAAACCAACCTATTAACTTCCACAAAGGAAGACAGGTGGAAATTTTATTGAGATTACATTAAAGTTATAAATAATTTGTGGAGAACTGGCAACTTTACAGTGTTAAACCTTTCAACCAATATATATCATAAATCTCTATGTTTATTTAGTCCTATTTTAATTGTTCTTGTTGATGTGTTACGTCATTTTTTATAGAGTGGTGTTTCTCACCTAGGGACAGTTTTGTAGTGATGTTATTGAAAAATCCTGTTGTAGAGGTGGGGCAAATATTTTATTAGTTTTATTTCCTAATATTTTCTTAGTTTTAGGCAATTGTAAATAGTAACATTCCCTATAACCTTTCAGTTTATCACATTTAAAAATATCATTTTCTAGCTGTTAGTGAATCATAGACATACAATTGATTTCTATGTACTGATCTTGTATCCAGTGACCTTCCAAACTTCACATAGCAGTTATAACTTCTTAATGTTTTCTCTATTCACAGTTGTGGCAGATTTGTATCCTTCTCTCCAAGTATTAAATATTTTCTTTTTTAATGTCTTATAATACTGATTAAGAACTCCAATGTGTATGTAATCTAGGAAAGTCAATCTCATAGGAGCAGAGTAGAGAGGTGGTTGCCAGAGGCTGAAGGGGAGAGAAAGGGATAAAGAAAAGGGAAATACTAATTAATAGGTACAAACTTTTAGTTAGACTTGAGGAATAAGCTTTAGTGATCTAGATCTATTGCACTGATATTTAATCAAGCTAATAACATATCCAACACCTCACCAAATTTTTTTTTGTGGTGATAATGTTGAAAATATATACTTTTAGCAATTTTGAAATACACAATACATTATTAACTGTGGTCAAATTCAAAAAACTCAGATAAACCCTGGGAGATACTATGGGAGATGACCATCCCCAAGACACATAGTCATCAGATTCTCCAAGGTCAATTCAAAAGAAAAAATCTTAAAGGCAGCTAGAGGAGCAGGTCCCTAACTAAGGGAACCCCATTAGGCTAACAGCAGATTTTTCAGAAAGAAATCTTACAAGCTGGAAGAGATTGGGGGACTATTTTCAATATCCTTTAAAAAAGCCAATTTCAACCAAAAGTTGCATATCCCATCAAACTAAATTTCATAAGTGAAGGAGAAATGAAATCCTTTTCAGACAAGCAAATGCTAAGGGAATTCATTACCGTTAGACCTGCCTTACAAGAGTTCCTCAAGGCAGTGCTAAACTTGGAAATGAAAGAACAATAACTGCACCAAAAAACACACTTAAGCACATACCCCATTGACACCAAAGAGCAACTATACAATCGAGTCTACATAACAACCAGCTAACAGCATGATGACAGGATCACATCCTCACATATCAATATTGACCCTGAATGTGAGGAGGCTAAATACCCCACTTAAAAGGCAAGAAGTGGCAAGTTGAATAAAAAAGCAAGAATCAACTGTCTACTGTCTTCGAAAGACCCATCTCACAATTAATGATACCCATAGGCTCAAAGTAAAGTGATGAATAAAGATATATCAGGCAAATGGAAAACAACAAAGAGCAGGGGGTAGCTATTCTTGTATATGATATTCAAACAGATTTTAAGCAATGATGAAAAAGGACAAAGAAGGGCATTACATAAAAATAAAGTGCTTAATCCAACAAGAAGACTTAACTCGCCTAAATATATACCTACCCAACATTGGAGCACTAAGATTCATAAAACTGGTTCTTAGAGACCCATTAAGAGACTTAGGCAACCATACAATAATACTGGAGAATGTCAACACTGCACTGACAGCATCAGACAGATCACTGCAGCAGCAAATGAATTAAGATGTTCTGGGCTTAAACTTGACACTTGACCAATTAGACATAATAAATATCTACACAACACTCCATCTACAAACAACAGAATATACATTTTTATCACCTATGCAAGGCATATAAGATGCCTTATAAGGCATATACGATGAACCACATGCTTGGCCATAAAGCAAGTCTCAACAAATTCAAAAAAATCAAAATTATAACAACCATACTCTTGGACTACATTGTGATATAAATAGAAATCAATACCACCATGATATATTAAAACTGAACAATTACATGGAAGTTAGACAATCTGCTTCTGAATGACTTTTGAGTAAAAAAAAATTAAGGCAGAAATTAAAAAATTATTTAAAGCTAATGAAAATGAAGACAACACATCAGAATCTTTGGGACACAGCTAAAGTAGTGTTAAGAGAAAAGTTTTTTGTTCCAGGCATGGTGGCTTACACCTGTAATTCTAGCACTTTGGGAGGCCAAGGTGGGTACAGATTGCCTGAGCTCAGGAGTTTGAGACCAGCCTGGGCAACACAGTGAAACCCCGTCTCCACTGAAATACAAAAAATTAGCAGAGTTTGGTGGCATGTGCCTGTAGTCCCAGCTACTCAGGAGACTGAGGCAGGAGAGGTGCTTAAACCAGAGAGGTGGAGGTTGCAGTGAGCTGAGATTGTGCCACTACACTCCAATCTGGGTGACAGAGTAAGACTCCATCTCCAAAAACAAAAAAAAGAGAAAAGTTTTGAGTACTAAATGCCTACATCAAGAATGTATACAGATCTCAAATTAACAATCTAATGGCATACCTAGAGGAACTAGAAAAACAAAAGCAAACCAACCCAAAGTTAGCAGAAGAACAGAAATAACCAGAATCAGAGTTGAACGGAATAAAATTCAGATGCAAAAATCCATACAAAACATCCAAAAAAAGTTGGTTATTCTAAAGATTAAAGAAGATTGATAGATCATTAGCTAGATTAATAAAGGATAAAAGAGAAGATCCAAATAAACACAATCAGAAACAACAAAGGTGACATTACAACCAACCCCACAGAAAAACAGAAATTCCTGAGAAACTATTATGAACACCTCTTTGCATACAAACTAGACAACCTAGAAGAAATGGACAAATTCATGGAAACACACAGCCTCCTAATAGTGAACCAGGAAGAAATTAAAATCTTGAGCAGACTAACAGTGAGTTCTTAAACTGAATCAGTAATAAAAAACCTATCAGCTAAAAAAAAAGCTGTGGACCAAATGGATTCAAAGCCAAATTCTACCAGATGTAAAATGAAGAGCTAATACCAATCCTACTGAAATTATTCAAAAATATCAAGGACAAGGGATTCCCTCCTAACTCCTTCTACAAAGCCAGCATCATTCTGATTCCAAAACTTGGCAGAGACACAACAAAAAAAGAAAAATTCAGTCCAATATCTCTGATGAACACAGACGTAAAAATCCTCAACAAAATACAAGAATACAAACCAAATACAAATGAAATCCCACAGCACATCAAAAAGTTAATTCATCATGATCAGAAAACCCAATTTCTTTCAACAGTATTTTTAAATTCTCATTGTGGAGATCTTTCACCTCTGTGGTAAGCTGTATTCCTAGGTATTTTATTCTTTTGTGACTTTATTCCTGGGATGTAAGGTTTGTTTAACATATGCAAATCAAGAAATGTAATTTACCACATAAAGAGAATTAACAACAAAAGCGACATGATCATCTCAATACACACAGAAAGGGCTTTGATAAAATTCAGTATCCCTTCATATTAAAAACCCTCAGCATATTACACATTGATATATTGACATATTGAAGGAAGATAACTCAAAATAATAAGAGCCATCTATGACAAACCCACAGCCAGCATCTTAATGAAGGGGCAAAAGCTGGAAACATTCCCCTTGAGAACTGAAGCAAGATAAGGATTCCCACTCTTACCACTCCTATTCATCATAGTATTGGAAGTCCTAGCCAGAGCAATCAGGCAAGAGAAATAAACAAAGGTCATCAAAATAGGAAGAGAAGAAGTCAAACTGTCTCTCTTCATGGAAAAATATGATTCTATACATAAAAACCCATAGATTCCACCAGAAGGCTTCTAGAACTGACAAACACCTTCAGTCGAATTTCAGAAAACAAAATCATTGTTCAAAAATCAGCATTATTTATCTACACCAATAACATCTAAGCTCAGAGCCAAGTAAAAAACATAACCCCATTTACAATAGCCACAAAATAATAAAATACCTAAGAATACACCTTATCAAGGAAGTGAAAGATCTCTACAATGATAATTTTAAAATACTGCTCAAAGAAATCAGAGACAACACAAACAAGTAGAAAACATTCCATGCTCATGAATAGGAAGAATCCACATTGTTGAAATGGCCATACTTCCCAAAGCAATTTAAAGATTTGTTGCTATTCGTATCAAACTAGCAAAGTCATTTTTCACAGAATTAGAAAAAACTATTCTGAAATTCATATAGATCCAAAAAAATATTCAAATACCAAAAAGCAATAATACTTAAGCAAAAAGGACAAAGCTGGGGCATCACATTTCTCAACTTCAAACTATACTACAAGGCTACAGTAACCAAAACAGCATGGTACTGGTACAAAAACAGACACTTAAATCAATGGAACAGGATACAGAACCTAGAAATAAAGCCACACACCTACAGCCATCTGATGTTTGACAAAGTTGACATTAACACACAATGGGGGAAATAATTTCCTATTCAATATTTAGTGCTGGGATAATTGGCTAGCCATATGCAGAAGACTGAAACTGGACCCCTTTCTTATACCATATACAAAAAGTAACTCAATGTGAATTAAAGACTTAAATGAAAAACCCAAAACTATAAAAACCTTGGAAGATAACCTAGGCAATACCATTCGGGACACAGGCATAAGCAAGGATTTCATTATGAAGACACCAAAAGAAATGGCAACAAAAGCAAAAACTGACAAGTGAGACCTAATTAAACTGAAGAGCTTCTGCACAGAAAAAGAAACTAACAGAGTAAACAGACAACCTACAGAATGGAAGAAAATATTCAGAAACTATGCATCCAACAAAACTCTAATAACCAGAATCTATAAGGAACTTAAATCAGCAAGCAAAATCCAAATAACCCTAATTTTTTAAATGGGCAAAGGACATAAACAGACACCTCTCAAAAGAACACATACATGTGGCCAACAAATATATGAAAAATGCTCATTCTCATTAATCATTAGAAAAATGCAAATGAAAACCACAATGAGATATCACCTCACACCAATCAAAACAATGGTTATTAAAAAGTCAAAAAACAAGAGATGCTGCCCAGGTTGTGGAGAAAAGGGAACACTTATACACTGTTGGTGAAAATTTAAGTTAGTTCAGCAATTGTGGAAAGCAGTTTGGAGATTCTAGAAGAACTTTAAACAGAGCTACCATTCAACCCAGAAATCCTGCCACTGGGTATATGCAAATGAAAACAAATTGTTACCAAAAAGACAGATGCACTTGCATGTCCATTACAGAGCTATTCACAATAACAAAGACATGCAATCAACCATGATACCCATCAACAATGGACCAAATAAAGAAAATGTGGCACTTATACACCATGGAATACTACACAGACATAAAAAAGAACAAAATCATAGCAACATGGAGGAAGCTGGTTGCCATTATCCTAAGCAAATGAAGGCAGGAACAGAAAACCAGATACCATACATTCTCACATTTAAGTAGAAACCAAACACTGAATACACATGGACTCAAAGATGGGAACAACAGACACTGGGGAATGCTTGACGGAGTAGGGTGGGCATGGCCCACCCTGTAACCTGATAGGCTACCTATCAGGTACTATGCTCACTACATTGGTGATCGGATCATTCACACACCAAGCCTCAGTGACATGCAATTTACCCATGTCAGAAACTTGCACATGTACCCCCAAACATAAATGAAAGTGGAAAAAATAAATTAAAAAATTAAATAGTAAATAATAAGGTCTCAGTGTTTAAGACAAATATCATTAGCTGATGTCTTCATCTTATTCACAGTCTCAACTGGAAAGTTGTCAATAGTTTACCATTAAGCATGTCTATAAATTGCCTGTGTGTGTGTGTGTGTGTAATTTATTAAATTAAGCAAATTACCTTATATTCCTAGTTTATTAAGATTTTTTCCATCAGTAAATGCTGAACTTTATTAAATACTATTTATGTATCTAGTAATAGGATTACATAATGTTTTGCCTTTTATACTTTAATTTTATTAATAAATGAGTACCTTTCCTGACATAAATTAGCAGTTTTGACAAACAATTAAAATGTTACACTTTTATTTTTAAAAATTTGATTCAAAACCTATTGAAATGCTTTACATGGAAAATTGTAAACTATATTAGAAAAAGTGTGTTTCTAAATGTCTACATTGTATAATTCTATCAAGCTAAGAAAGTTTTTGAGGATCCATATCTGTATTGGCTTCAAAATCACATAAAAATAAAAACATTTAAAAACATGTTTTCAGAATGCTTTCTCCATAGGATGAGCTTCTCTTACAAACATGTATATTTTTTGCTCATTTTCAAATTGTTAGCTTTAACTCCAAGATATTCATTTTCTAGACTGACCATCCAAAATGTTGGTAATATACTACTTGAGAAATCTGTGGGTAATAAGCATCTCATAAACTTCTAGAGAAAAATATAAATTGATATTGATATCAATGTTATGGAGGGAAGCTTAGCCATATCTATCAAAATTACCTTGTTTACATCCTTTGACTCATAAATTCCACTTCTCTGAGAATTTAAACTTAAATTCACTTAGACATTTTCAAACGGCATGTGTAAGTCATCGCAGCTTTATTTGTTATAGCAAAACTTTGGAGATAGCTTTGTATCAGTCAGGATAGTCTAGGTTATGGTGAAGTAACAAACACCACCAAAATCTTAGTGCTTTAAAACAGCAAAGTTTTATTTATTACTCATGCTGCATGTTTAGCAATGGGCTTTACAAGGGTAGTGCTCACAGAATCTAAACAGCCACTAGAACCAAAAAGAAACTGCCTGGAATAGTGCAGGCTTCAGTGACAGAAGAGAAAAGAAAACATAAAATCATTATATAAAGATTAAATAAAGATTACGACTACATCAACTATATTTACACATCTTTAGCAAAGTAAAATATATGGCTAATTTGGGCCCTAATAAGAGTACAAATTATGGCATAATTCTCTTTCAAGGTAGAGATTTGAATATTGGTAAACTGTGAGATCTACTGTAGTCTTCCATTCAGACAACCAAATATTTGCTTCCATCCTTCTCTCACATACGCATTCACTTCCTCCAAAGGGAAAATATCCAAACATCTCACCCATTTACTGCTTTAAGCTCAAAGTTCTAGGTCTCAGTCATTTCAGAAGTTCAACAAGTCCAACACCATCTGCCAGATGTACCAAATATAAAGTAGAACAGCCCACCTGCTATGAACATTCCATTCAGATGGACAAATTTACAGCAATTACTTGTATTTAGCAATGCTGATTCACACTGGCCATATACAGAAATGGGCTTCTATACTGGGAGTGGAGCATGTTCCTTGATTGGCTTCTGATTTGTCTTCCTAAGACTAATTCCCAGTCCATCATTCTCCCCAGTCCTTGAGTCCAACCCCCAGGTGGTAATTCTTTTTTCATTTTTCTCCTAGGCTACAACTGAATAAGTCACGTAACAATATAACTTTTTTTTTTTTTTTTTTGAGATGGAGTCTCGCTCTGTCACCCAGGCTGGAGTGCAGTGGCGCTATCTCGGCTCACTGCAAGCTCCGCCTCCCTGGTTCACACCATTCTCCTGCCCCAGCCTCCCTAGTAGCTGGGACTACAGGCGCCCGCCACCACGCCCCGCTAATTTTTTGTATTTTTAGTAGAGACGGGGTTTCACCATGTTAGCCAGGATGGTCTCGATATCCTGACCTCGTGATCCACCCGCCTCAGCCTCCCAGATTGCTGGGATTACAGGCGTGAGCCGCCGCACCCAGCCGACAATATGACTTTTTAATCAATGAGAAGCTTTCTCAGCTCATTTGCTGCCCGCAGAGCACTGAAGCAAAATAGTGATTTAAGTATCAAACAGTGACTGTCCTTTTTAGTTCAGGAAGGTGTTTCTCTTTGTAGTATAACTCAAATAATTTATTGAACTCTTTCCTATTTAATTTCAATCAGCATTATGTACAAATAACCACACTTACAAATTCTTCTCCAGACATGCTTCTCCGCATATTCTTAATTGCGGATACCTTGAACTGCCAAGATTTTTGAAGGAAGCCGTATCCTTAGCCTTTTCTTTCACTAAGTCTTCTTTCCAACTAAACAAATGTATTGCTTGCCACTTAATCTGTTCAGATGTGATAGAAATTGTTATTTGGGCCATAAGTTTTATGTGGTCTTTGCCAAACACTGACATCAAACAACTTTTCTCTTAATTTTACCTTTTACTGTCATAAATCAAGACAATTTCCCCTTGCAAACCTCATATCCTAACTTTTATGACTGTTTTGCTTCTTTTCCTTCTCTCCATAAAACCAGCAATTCTGCCCTGGGCTTATCGCTCTTTGTAATTCATTTTCAAGTACAGTCAACAGTAAACAACCTATACTACTAGTATTCTTTTACCACACTTTTCACCAACCAAAAAGGACATTATTGACTTCCTAAGTTGTTGCAGGTGATGGTTTTAATACTGGTTCTTCAAAGCATAATATAAACGTCCGTCTTTACAGATTTAACAACACTTTTATTGCCACTCATTGCCCAAACAAAATGCCAATAACATATTGTTAGGTTCTATGTTTTTGTAGCACAAAAATTCTGGTACCATTTTTTATATCAGTCATGATTGCCTAGATAATGCTATAGTAACAAACAAAAACAAACTCTTTGTAGATTTTAGTAATAAAAGTTAATTTCTCATTCACACCAGATGTCTAGTGCATGGGTCTTAAATATTGTGCTTTATATAGATTCCAGGTCAAAAAAGAATAAAACATCTGGAATTGTACTAGTTTTATTGTCTGGTGAATTAAAAAATGAGGAGGAGGAGAGGACAAATAAGAAAAATGAAAAAGGAGGAGGAGGGGAACAGAAGTAAGGAAGAATATGGCAAAACATTTACTCTCTCTTAAAATTTCTACCATAAGTGAATTTTAGCACTATCATTCATAGTTCATTGGTCAAAATTAGATATGTGGCCAGGTCTTTTTCACAAGGACAGAGTAGAATGATGCTCAGGAATTGGAAATGAATATAGTGAACATAACAAAGTCTACCTACCACAAATAAATGTTCATCCATAGGCAACTTTAATTAATTATGCTAAATCTGTATAAAGCAGTATCAAAAATCTATTTTAGAAAAAGAATGAAGATAGACTGGGATATTAATAAAGATCTACAAGTCTAATGTCATTTGAAATAAATTAAGAGCAGTATGTATAATATGGTTCATTTTGTGAAATAAAAGGTTGGGGGGAGAAAAATACACATTCTTATACTCTTATACAGTCATAAAAAACGTGTGTAAAAATAAATCAGAAACTAAAAAGACTAGTAATGTATGTGCACAGGGAATTGATTAAATGAAGGATAAGAAGACAATGCAGACTGTTCATGAGATGATAGTTTTGAATTTGCATTTTGAGCCACATAAATGTATTTGCTACTCAAAAGTTCTATTTAAAATAGTAAACTACATTATGAAGAAAAAGAATGTTTGCTTTGCATTTATAACTATAACTATCTACTAGTGAGTGTATTCCTGACAGCCACATCACAGAGAATGTCAATTCATTTAGAACACCAGGTGCTGGTGAAAAGAAATTGTTGAATTTATTTCTCACTCTACTGTTTTGTTTGTTTGTTTGTTTCTTCATTATGATATTCAGGTAACTCTTTAAGGTAACAAGAGTTTCAGAGCATTCTCTATATCACTGCATAGTATTTTAAGTATTTTAATATTCAAGGTCTTGTTCCTATAACACTAATCACAATTAATGATATTAATGTAGTATTTTGTGTACTTTGTTTTTGTTTTAAAAATGTTCCTCTGAATTATGTAGGGAATAAACTTCAGATATATAGCTATAACTAAAAACTTACACTAGAATTCTTTTAAAATTCCAGACAAAATAGCTCCAATGTTGATTATAAAATTTGCAAATTTTTACCTTAAAATATTTTATATAAAGGAAACATTTATGGTCAGTAACGTATCTTTTCTAGTACATCTTTAACATACCATGAAAAACATAATTTATTATAAAATTCACTAATAATACAAAGTACGTGTCACACAATAATATGAGACTGAATTTGAAAATCTGCTGTATTTTTCAGCCATGGTCTAGCAACACTCCCAAACTGAGTATATTGCTTTACTATATTGTTTTAAATTAATTTCATGTGTTTGTTTCTTTAAATTTCGGAATTTTTTGTTTGTTTGTTTTCCAGCACTGATCTTTGTTTATATCCATATTCCGAATTCTATTTCTGTCATTTCAGCCATCTCAGGCCAGTAAACAACCCTTGCTGGAGAAGAGTGGTCATTTGAAGAACAGAAGACTCTGTTTTTTTGAGTTGTCAGAGTTCTTGTGCTGGTTCTTTCTCATCTTTTTGGGCTGATGTTTCTTCAATCTTTGAAGTTGTCGTTTGGATGGTTTTCCAAGAGAACACTGAAACCAAATCTAAGGAAGCTAAGAATCACAATAAAAAGATATAGCAGTTGAAAGACAAAATAGCCAGTATAGAAAAAGTGTAACTGACCTGAAAGAGTTGAAAAACACACTATAAGAATTTCATAATGCAATCACAAGCATTAACTGCATAATAGACCAAGCAGAAGAAAGAATCTCAGAGCTTGAAGGCTGGCTTTCTGAAATAAGACACTGTTGGTGGGACTGTACACTAGTTCAGCCATTGTGGAAGTCAGTGTGGCAATTCCTCAGGGATCTAGAACTAGAAATACCATTTGACCCAGCCATCCCATTACTGGGTATATACCCAAAGGATTATAAATCATGCTGCTATAAAGACACATGCACACTTACGTTTATTGCAGCACTATTCGCAATATCAAAGACTTGGAACCAATCCAAATGTCCAACAATGATAGACAGGATTAAGAAAATGTGGCACATATACAACATGGAATACTATGCAGCCATAAAAAAGGATGAGTTCATGTCCTTTGTAGGGACATGGATGAAGCTGGAAACCATCATTCTCAGCAAACTATCGCAAAGAAAAAACCAAACACCGCATGTTCTTACTCATAGGTGGGAATTGAACAATGAGAACACTTGGACACAGGAAGGGGAACATCACACACCGGGGCCTGTCATGAGGTAGGGGGGACAGGGGAGGGATAGCATTAGGAGATATACCTAATGTAAATGAAGAGTTAATGGGTGCAGCACACCAACATGGCACATGTATACATATGTAACAAAACTGCACATTGTGCACATGCACCCTAAAGCTTAAAGTATAGTAAAAAAAATTAAAAAAAGAATAAAGAATAAAAAATGAAAAGGAAAGAAACAAAACCCTTGTGAAATATGGGGTTATGTAAAGAGACCAAATGTGTAACTCATTGTTGTCCCTAAAGGAGTTGGGGAGAGTGTAAACAACTTGGAAAACATATTTCAGGATATTATACATGAGACTTCCCCCAACCTAGCTAGAGAGGAAAACAGTCAAATTCAGGAAATGCTGAGAACCCCAGCAAAATACTTCACAAGAAGAGCAACCATGAGGCATAATCATCAGATTCTCCAAGTTCGAAATGAAAGAAAAAATATTAAAGGCAGCCAGAGAGAAAGGACAGCCCAACTACAAAGGGAAGCCCATCAGACAAACAGAAGATTTCTCAACAGAAATTCTATAAACCAGAAGATATTGGGGGTCCATATTCAACATTCTTAAAGAAATGAAATTCCAGCCAAGAGTTTCATGTCAAGCTGAACTAAGCTTCATAAGAGAAGGACAAATAGATCCTTTTCAGTTACCAACATCCAGAGGGAATTCATGACCACCAGACCTGCCTTACAAGAGCTCCTGAAAGAGACACTAAATATAGAGAGGAAAGACCATTACCAGACACTACAAAAACATTCTTAAGTACATAAACCAGTGACACTATAAAGCAACCACACAAACAAGCCTGCAAAATAATCAGCTAACAACATGATGACAGGATCAAATCCACACATATCAATACCAACCTTGAATGTAAATGGGCTAAATGCCTCCAAATAAAAGGCACAGAATGGCCAGCTGGATAAAGAAGCAAAATCCAATAGTATGCTGTTTTCAAGAGACCCATCTCACATGCAGTGACAACGATAGGCTCAAAATAAAGGATGGAGAAAATCTGCCAAGCAAATGAAAAACAGAAAAAAAGCAGGAATTGTAAAAATAATTTCAGACAAAACAGACTTTAAACAAAGTTCAAAATATACAAAGAAGGGCATTACATAATGATAAATGGTTCAGTTCAACAAGAAGAACTAACTATCCTAAATATATATGCACCCAACACAGGAGCACCTAGATAAATAAAGCAAGTTTTTAGAAACCTTCAAAGAGACTTAGACTTCCACACAATAATGGGAGGCCTGAACATGACTTAAATCCAAGAGCTGTGTTGTTGAAAAAATTAATAACAGAGGCTGCTAGCTAGCCTTAATAAAGAAGAGGAAGAGAGCAGATCCAAATAAACACAATTAGAAACAACAAAGAACATATTACCACTGACCCCATAGAAATGCAAACAACCATCACAGACTACTATGAACACCTCTATACACACAAACTAGAAGACCTACAAGAAAAACGTTAAGTTCCTGGACACATACACCCTCCCAAGACTGAACCAAGAAGAAATTGAATCCCTGAATAGATCATTAATGAGCTCCAAAATTGAATCAATAATAAATAGCTTGCCAGCCAATAAAAGCCCAGGACAAGATGCATTCACAGCAAATTTCTACCAGATGTTTGAAGAAGGGCTGTTACCATTCCTACTGAAACTATTCCCAAAAATTCAGGAGGAGGGACTCTTTCCCAACACATTCCATGAGACCAGCATTATCCTTATAGCCAAACCTGGCAGAGACACAACAAAAAAAGGACACATAAAGCCAATATCCTTGATGAACATTTATGCAAAAATCCTCAACTGAATACTAGCAAACTGAATGCATGAGCATATCAAAGAGCTAATCCACCATGATCAAATAGGCTTCATCCCTGGGATGCAAGTTTGGTTCAACATACACAAATCAATAAATGTGATTCATCACAAAAACAGAACTAAAGACAAAACCCACATGATTATCTTAATAGATGCAAAAAAGGCTTTTGATAAAATAAAATATCCCCTCATGTTAAAAAATTTAAACAAACTAGGTATTGAAGGAACATACTTCAAAATAATAAGAGCCATCTATGACAAACCTACAGCCAAGATCATACTGAATGGGCAAAAGTTGGAAGCATTCCCTTTGAAAACTGGCACAAGACAAGGATGCTCTCTCTCACCAATCCTATTCGACAGAGTATTAGAAGCCCTGGCCAGAGAAATCAGGCAAGAAAAGAGATAAAGGACATTCAAATAGTAAAAGAGGAAGTCAAACTATCCCTGTTTGCAGATGATATGATTCTGTCTCTAGAAAATCTCACAGTCTCTGCTAAAAAGCTCCTTCTGCTTATAAACAACTTCAGCAAAAATTCAAGATACAACACCAATGTACAAAAATCAACAGGAAGACTGAGAGCCAAATCAGGAATGCAGTCCCATTCACAATTGCCACAAAAAGCATAAAATACCTAGGCATACACCTAACCAGGGAGGCAAAGGATCTCTACAGTAAGAATTACAAAATACTTCTCAAGAAACCAGATATGACACAAACAAATGGAAAAACATTTCATGCTCATGAATAGCAAGAAATAGAAATTGTAAAAATGGCCATGCTGACCAAAGTAATCTACAGATTCAATGCTGTTACTATCAAACTACCAATACCATTCTTCACAGAACCAGAAAAAGTTCTTTCAAGTTTATATAGAACCAAAAAAGAACCTGAATATCCCAGGCAATCCTAAGTAAAAAGAACAAAGCAGGAGGCATCATGCTACCCAACTTCAAACTATACTACCAAAACAGCTACCAAAACAGCGTAGTACTGTTACAAAAACAGAAACATAGACCAATGGAACAGAATACAGAGCCTAGAAATAAGGCCATACATCTACAACTATCTGATCTTTGACAAGCTTGACAAAAACAAGCAATAGGGAAAGGACTCCCTATTCAATAAATGGTGCTGGGATAACACACTAGCCCTATGTGAAAGATTGAAACTGCACCCCTTCATTACACCATACACAAAAATTAACTCAAGATGGATTAAAGACTTAAGTGTAAAACCTAAAACTATAAAAACCCTGGAAGAAAATCTAAGCAATACCATTCAGGACATAGGAACGGGCAAAGATTTCATGACGAAGATGCCAAAAGCAATTGCAACAAATGCAAAAATTGGCAAATGGGATCAAATTAAACAAAAGAAGATCTTCTGCATGGCAAAATAAACTATCAACGATTGAACAGAAAACTTACAGAATGGGAAAAACTTTTGCAAACTATGCATCTAACAAAGGTCAAATATCCAGCATCTATAAGGAACTTAAACAAATTTACAAGAAAAAAACAAACAACTCCATTAAAAAGTGGGCAAAGTGATGAACAGACACTCTTCAAAAGAAGACATACATGTGGCCAACAGGCATATAAAAAAGCTCAACATCACTGATCATTAGAGAAATGCAAATCAAAACCACAATGAGATACTATGTCATACCAGCCAGAATAGTATTATTAAAAAGTTAAAAAATAACAGATGCTGGTAAGGTTATGGGGAAAAGGAAACACTTATACACTGTTGGTGGGAGTGTAAATTGGCTCAACCATCGTGGAAAGCAGTATGGCTATTTCTCAAAGAGCTGAAAACAGAATTCCCATTCAACCCAGTAATTCCATTACTGGGTATATACCCTAAGGCAGCAGTCCCCAAAATTTTTGGCACCAGGGACCTGTTTCATGGAAGACAATTACTCCACAGGCAGGGCGGGGGGTGGCAGGAGTGGATGGTTTTGGGATGACACTTTTCCACCTCAAATCATCAGACATTAGATTCTCATAAGGAGGAGCTCACAACCTAGATCCCTTGCATGCTCACAATAGGGTTCACAGTCATGAGAATCTAATGCTGCTGCTGATCTGACAGGAGGCAGGGCTCAGATAGTAATGCTCCTTCTCTGCCACTTACCTCCTGCTGTGCAGCTTGGTTTCTACCAGGCCATGGACTGGTACCGGTTCATGGCCTAGGGTTTGGGGACTCCTGGCCTAATGACTATAAATCTTTCTATCATAAAGATGTATGCACATACACTTCTCCTTATGAGTACTATTTACAATAGGCAAGATATTGAATCAACCTAATACCTATCAATGGTAGATTAGATAAAGAAAATGTGGCATATATACACGATGGAATACTATGTAGTCATAAAAAAAGAATGAGGTCATGTCCTTTGCAGGAACATGGATGAAGTCAGAGACCATTATTCTTAGCAAACTAACACAGGAATATAAAACCAAACACCACATGTTCTCATTTCTAAGTGGGAGCTAAATGATAAAAGCACATGGACACGAAGAAGGGTACAACAGACTTTGGGCCTAAAAATTGAGAATGGAGGATGGGAGGATGGAGAGGAGCAGAAAAAAATAACTATTGAGTACTAGGCTTAGTACCTGGGTCATGAAATAATCTGTACCACAAACCCCTGTGACATGAGGTTACCTATATAACAAACCTGCTTTGTACCTCTGAACCTAAAAGTTTAAAAAGAAAAAAATAATAATAACCAACATTTTAATGTAAACATTTTCAGTCTCACACTGAAAGTGTTTGAGTGAAACAAAACATTTTCCTTTAAAACAAAAACATTGAAAACATTTCATTTCATTTAAAATATTTTTGTATAAAAACAAAAAATAATCAGATTTAATTTTGAGTTATTTATTTTTATTTATTTATTTATTTATTTTTTTGAGATGGAACCATGTTGGCTAGGCTGGTCTTGAATGGCCTCAAGAAATTCTCAGCCTCCTGATTAGCTGGGGCTTCAGGCACGTGCTACCACACCCAGGCTCATAAGTAAACTTTCTCAATAGTGAAATTAGGCCACTTCTCAGAGAATATGTATCAACTATTTATATTGCCACAAACTCAGAATTAGAGTTAAAAGGGCAGAATTTAGTGCTAGAAAAATCTGTAGGTGTTATCAGAGTAATGTATTTTAAAAGTTAATTTTCTAAATAAATAGTGTTTGCATCTTTCTTGATAGAAATTCACAATTTCAGTGATGGTCTTAAAGGTAGTTAGGGCTTATTATATTATTTATCCTTATACTACATGTTCTCAGGTTATCTTAAACATTTTTTAGCTCCTCTGCTGATAGCATTTGGTCAAGTTTCTCACTCCCCTTGTATCATTACATTGGATCCTGGTGGTGTTAACCCGCTCTTACTTATGGTTTACAATTACCAGAGACCTGGGAAACAAAGTAACCAATCTTGTTCCTCTAAATACATATATCTGTGAGTGGATATGTGGGCTCTGAGTTATTAGGCCTCCTCCTTTCTAGTAAAATTTTTGGCCTTTTGTTCATGGGCTTCTGTCACTTATTTCATGCTGGTTTTATCAGACAAGGATTGTAATGGGTATTTTAACCACTAGAGAATATTTTCTCATCTCATTTCAGAGCCTAAAGCTGTTTCCTAGGGATTTGAAATTGTTACTGATTCAACTCTGGGTAACTGCTAAAAAAATTAATGCATTTAAAAAATATTTTCATACTGTCTGATAAAATGAATTATAATTATATTTGTTTTTTTCTACCAAAAGCAACAAATGTTATTTTCTTTCAAGGTCTTGCTAAGACTTTGAATGATTTTGCTTTTTGTGTTTATAATACGACTATTCTTATTATTCCAAATAGCAAGGCAAGTACTTACACAGAAAATAATTATGTTTTACCTATCCCACCTATGAAGAGAAATATTTAAAAGTAAAACAGTGAAGTCTTAGTAATAGGACAGCAAAGCATTGACTGAGGCTCGAGATGGGGACTTTCATTCTCATCTCACAGATCCTTGCAACACAAGCAAAGTTCTATTGACTGTAGTAACAAAAGAAGTGAATATTTACTTAGCCATTTCTCTCATAGCCAGGTATGTTAGTACTTGATTCTCCCCTGCCTAAATTCATCATTAAATGTGTATATACGAACATACTTTGGAATCTTCAGGTAACTTAACTCAGGGAATAGATTATGTATAAAGTAAGTTGATTTATTCAACAACATATCAACTTCCAAATATCCAAAAGTAGTTATCTATCTTACTGTGAGTTTTCTCTAAGAAATTTCTACCTTTACACAGATTTAGAAAATTTTAATTTCCAGCCCTCCTTTTATAAATATTTGAAGCAACAAGTTTTAGTTTTGCACTAAGAAACATGTATCATTTTCATTTGCAAAGGTATGCTTTGTAAAACAATATGTTAAACAAATTCCTCACTTGGATATAGTAATCCCCATTTTTGTTGATCAATATCTAAATGTTTTGTTTTCCTTCATGAATGTGAGTGAAAACTTTATAGGGAATATGAACATGGAAACTAAATAAAGATTTTCTGGTTCAGTTGTTTTTTGTATGCATGATAATCAATAAAAATGACTATCATACAATGCATTTGAAATTAAAGAAATGTTAATACATATAAAAGCAACAATTTCCCCCAATATCATATAAACATGTTTTTGGGAAATGAAAATTCATTGTATGTTTAACAAGTGGTAAATGATGAGAGGATTTTCAATATGGATGAGTCTAATATTTATAGAAAATTGTTATTTTATATAAGCATTTATTTCTCTGCTTCTAGAATAATGTAACATTTCCTGAAGTATATGGCATTTAGAATTTGAAAATAAGCTCTTAAGAACAAAGTGATTATTTTACTTATATTTTGGGTTTAAAGGGGAAAAGCTCTGTTTCAGCCCACAAAAATTATTGTTTTCTATATGCTTCTTGGGTATATTATTATAATTCAAAAAAAAGACTGAAAATAGAGGCGTAAAATAGTTTCTGCTTACATGCTGTGAAATTCTCACCACAAGATTTTAAATTGAACTTGCTCAACAGGCAGAGAGAACCGTCTTCTTTCTTCAAAGACATAAGGACTTGTTCAGTAAGAGGAAAAGGTCTAGCAGCATTTTCAGAAAGGGGCACATTGAGTGCCTCTGTGATTCTTGCTCATATTGGCTCTACTCCTAACATCAGAACATGCCAAAGAAGAACATGTGCATGTGACAAGCAAAAGTAAGTTAAAGAACAAGCTAACCTAATGGCCTGGAACAAGTATCTTAAAATGATAACATCATTTGATTTGCACATTTTGTGGTCTGAAAGTCCAAGACAACCAGTGCTTACAATATTAAGTATATTTCTTAGTCTGCTATATGTAAAACTAGATATAAACTTGCTTTCACCCTGAAACAAGGTTTGGGCCTTGTTTAAAATTTCTGAGTAGCAAAGTACTACTCCAGTAGCAAAGTGCTTTCATCTAAAGGATAGGGAAATATTCGCCTCTATTATTTAAGTTTTCTATAATAAAAATGTATTCTATTTAGCCTTTGAATACAGCAAAAGTGTTTTAATAAGAAATATGCATTTTAACTCTAATCAGACATTCAAATCATAATAAGACTTTTCTATATTTGGTAGCTACTCTGGCTAAAGTACTGTTTCAAATTTGTGCACTTTCAGATGTGGTAACTACAAGAAAAAGATCAATTAGCTCAAACTGATAATGCTTCCATGTATCAATTTGAAACTTTAGGAACTACTTGCTTAGATTCTACAATGTGAAGGGATAGTTGTTAATTCATGACAGGAGAAAAGTATGTTGAAGAATTTAGACAAATAGAATTATTAGACAGGACAATCTGAATGTGAGGTACTATCAGGGGAACCAGCCCCCAGTATTTCAATGTAGGTTCTATTTTCCCTAAGTGTTGGCTGGTCTGAGAAATAAAGAGAAAGAGTACAAAGAGAGAAATTTTACAGCTGGGCCTGCGGGGGTGACATCACATATTGGCAGGTTCCATGATGCCCATCTAAGCTGCAAAACCAGCAAGTTTTTATTAGGGATTTCAAAAGGGGAGGGGTGTATGAATAGGGAATAGGTCACAGGGATCACATGCTTCAGAGGGCAATAGAAGATCACAAGGCAGAGGGCGAAATTAGAATTACTGATGAGGTTCCATGTCCTGCTGGGCACGCATTGTCTTGATAAACATCTTAAAAGGAAACAGGGTTCAAGAGCAGACAACTGGTCTGACTAGAATTCACCAGGCTGGAATTTCCCAATCCTGGTAAGCCTGAGGGCACTGCAGGAGACCAGGGTGTATTTCATCCCTTATCTTCAACCGCATAAGACAGACACTCCCAGAGCAGTCATCGATAGGCCTACCCCTGGGAATGCATTCCTTCCCCAGGGTTATTCCTTGCTAGGAAAAGAATTCAGTGATATTTCTCCTATTTGCTTTCTGCCAGAAGAAAAATGTGACGCTATTCTGCCCAACCCCGCGGGCAGTCAGACCTTAAGGTTATCTTCCCTTGTTCCCTGAAGATCGCTGTTCTGTTCTTTTTCAGGGTGCCCTGATTTAATATTGTTCAAACACACGTTTTACAAACAATTCGTATGGTTAATGCAATCATCACAGAGTCCTGAGGTGACATACATCCTCAGCTTACAAAGATGACAGGATTAAGAGATTAAAGACAGGCATAGGAAATTATAAGAGTGTTGATTGGGGAACTGATAAATGTCCATGAAATCTTCACAATTTATGTTCAGAGATTGCAGTACAGACAGACATAAGAAATTATAAAAGTATTAATTTTGGGAACTGATAAATGTCCATGAAAACTTCACAATTTATGTTTTTCTGCCATGGCTTCAGCCGGTCCCTCCGTTTGGGTCCCTGACTTCCTGCAACAAGGTACCTCTAGAAAGAGATGAAAAGTGCCATCATAATGCAATGCTTTGAGCTACTCCAAGATACAAAACATAAAATTAACCCATAGAAAAGTATTTCAAGTAGATTAAATCATCATGAAAACAGAAGACAATCTTGGACCTTACATAGAAGAAATTTGGTTTATTATTCATTGGAGAAAGCTCATAGAACTCTGACTCAGCCTTCACAAGTGATGATGTAAGACCATTCTGCCAATGCAGCCTACTTCTCCCTGCCCCCCAGTGCCTCTCAGATCATAAGATGAGAATGCTTTGCCTCACTGCTTACAAGGTACACTGCTCACTTCCCACACTGGAGCTTTGCTGTGGCCTCTGATGAATGAAACCTATAGGACTCCTTTGACACCCAGCCTACAGGCAGACAGAAAGCTGCTAGCTAATATTTGCTTGCTAGCTGGCTGTGGGTGCTATAATGTTATGGGTCTGGTTGCCCTAGAGTCTATAATAAAATCGCAGTTTAGAGGAGCCAGATAACATCACAAGAAAATGTTAATGCCCTTTGGAGGTAACTTTAACCAATAATAGATGGGAGACAGGAAGAAGCCAGAACAAATTATTTTCTCTTCTCCCCCAGAAGTTACAATATTTTCATTGTAACCAGCTGTGATTTCTTGCAAAGCTGTGGCAGCTCCACAATGCAGCACTTTGCTTCTCTGCCTTGCTCTCCTTTTATCCTCACTTTTGTTTCCATAAGATTGCACTGACCCACTCACATACATATTTAATAAAATTAGCATCTATGTCTTACCTCAGGAAACATGTCTTACATGTCTTTCCTTCTAGGAAACCTAAATAATCAAGAAAGGGATTTTCAGGAAAAATACCAAAGAGCCCTTTCCTTTTGCAAATATTTCTCTCAACTATGTATAAATGAGAGAGATAAAATTGTAAAATAGAGCAAGTAAGAATTATGCAAACAGTAAAATAAAACAAAACGTAAGAACACTACGTCAGCCATGAAACTCAACAGTTGTTGCAAGAATTAAAATATTAGCTAAGTTGCTTTACTTTGGATCAGAGCTTGACAGCGTAAGTTGACTTATAATCTGTGGTTCATTTACAGCCTAGGATAGTTTGATAGAGGGAGCTAAAAGTCACTACTGGTAGAATAAAGGAATAGAGAAAATTAGACATACACAACATTTTGAAGGATCTATTTATTCTTCTTTGATTTCAGTGTTTCTAGTTAGCTTTCAGTTTTCTAACATTTCTCCAATGTGGTTTTCTACATTGGCATACTCTTTCCTTTCTTAGATATAACTAAATTTCCTGTATCTTTAACATAAATTCAGTTGGCAATAGGGAAAGCATTCAATCAAAACATTTACATGAATTTTTAGTGATGATCATACATTTAATCCTTTGGGGGCAGTTGAATTGTAGAGACAGAATTGCTTAATCAAGAGTAACAAATATTAAATAGTGCATGATAGTTGGGTAATGTTAACGTTTCTAATCATCATAAGTAATCTCACTGACATATTCTTCTAGAAAAAGAAGATACAATATTTATTCCTCTTGCACTCTTATAAAGAGTGTTCTCAAAATATTTTTTTAAAATCATTCTTAGTTTTTATTTTCTTATATTCACAATGCTTAATAAGGTTTTGTAGACTCTCATGCTGAATGCATGTAATGTGTAGATTCAACTGTGCCTAGTTTAAAACACAAGCTATGGTCATCTCTTTGTGAAGCTTAAATATGTGTCTGTCTTTTATTCCAATTGAGTCCCTGGTAACTCACTTGTGTAACAATTATCACAGTTTCCACACCATTAATTACATTTAACTAAATTAACTACATTTTCTATTAAGAGATTTTAAATTATTTGAGGAGTTTTTATGAAATTCCTAGAACTCTACATGCTGTTGGTAAATCCTAACCAGGATTTACCTGAGACACAGCCTTCCAGAGGGACCATCATCACCAAGATGCAAAACATAACATCCTTCTGTTCATCTACTCATCAACACCATTTCTCACCTGCCATGATTTCCCAATAACTCATCCCTCTTGTAACTTATTATCTGAAATTAGTAAAATCAAGTTATCTCCCACTTCTTCTATAAAGCTCCATTTGCACATTTTATGCTGATTGAATTCTTGCTGTAACCCAGAAACAATGTTTCTCTTGAAATTCTCTCAAACAAAGGTATTCTTCCTCATTCTTGACAGAACTCAGAGACTGAGTTATTCCACATTTCCTAAAAAAATATGATTTTGCTGAAATTCTTTTTTTAGACTATGCTATCATTTGCCTTTATTTGTTGAAGATTTTAGCCTTCTTCACAATTGGACCCAAAATTCTTGAAAATATCAACCTCCACCTATATCATTCATCCAGAATTTCTGCCTCTCATTTCCTTGACCTCCTCACTTTCTACAACGGGTTATTTTACCTCAACTCAGTCATGTCCTCTCATGAGCAAATTTAGACTTTGTCATCAGAATTATCATGCAACCTCCATAATTTCAGAATACCACTTTCTATATCTCCAGTTAATGTGCACTAGAAATAATACCTTGCTCTATCAGGTCTAAGGAAGGAAACATGACTCTCATTTCTGCCAGCCAATGATTAGGTAGGACTTACTGCCTCTGCGTTATCAGTGAGTACCACTCAAGAGAGCCAAAACTCTCATTTCCACCAAGCAGTAATGAGAACAACCCCCTTAAGCTTTAATAAAGGTAAAGTGGAGAAAACACACTCTATATATACCTAAGAGTAATAAGAAAACTACCCTTTTCCCTAGCCGAGACAGTGGCCATAGACAGCCAACTAAATGGAAAGACTGACTAAGATCCAGATTCTCATAAGAAAGTACCCCAAAATGTCCATATTTAAACGAAAAATCAATCATCATCTCAAGGACAAGAAAAATATCAAACAGAATTTAGAAAGATAATCAGTAGATGCTGGCTGAGTGCAATGGTTCATGTCTGTAATCCCAGGAATTTGGGAGGCCAAGGCATGCAGACCACTTGTGGCAAAGAGTTCAAGAAGAGGTTGAGCAGCATAGCAAGACCACACCTGTTTAAAATCAATAAAAACATAGCTAGATGGATAGATAAATTAAAAAACAGATTCCAGTACTAAGTTTACAGAGATGTTAGAGTTATCAGACAAAGGTTTTAAAGCAGCCGTTATACAAATACAAATGCTTCAACATGCTTGAATTGTAAAATAAAAAGTCTCAGCAAAAAAAAAAGTCAAGGCACAAAATAGAAAGCATAAAGAAAAAACAAATAAAGATTCTAGAAATGAAATGAACTTAGAAATTTAGGTGAGGAGATTTCCAAGCAAAGTGTTGAAGTTATAGACTGGTTTATTCTTGCTGCTTTTAGTGAAATTCAAGAAGAAATAAACAAATTAAAGAAATATTTATAAACATAAAGGAAATGGCCTACAAACATTACAAAAGATACTAAAATTAAGACATTTACTGTATTAAGTATTTTCTAGAGAAAAATATGAGTGTGTGGCATTATAACCTTTGGATAATACCTTAGATCAGAAATTCACAGTGTTCAGTCACACAAAAACTCTTAAGTAAATTAAAGGCTCATGCATTGACCGCTTTTGCCATATTAGCAGAACCAAAAAGTAAGAGAGATTATTTCAGAAAGATCTGTTGACAAATTTCCTGTTTAGTGGAGTGAATTCCCATGCCGTTTATGGAGAGACCCACAAGGTACGTGAGAATGTTATATGAGTAGAAACACTGCCAGTTTTGTCCAGAAGGCACAGAAAGCACAAGTAAAAGAAAGCTATTGAACTGCAACATTCCATAGTCAAGATATAAGCTGGTAAGACTACTCAACTACAAATACATTCTACTTTTTATGAAAAGGAATGAGTGACTTAGAGTCAAAAGCCCATAGGACTGAGCTATGAACCCAAAGGATCAATTCATGTGCTTCAGAATATTATTCCCAGGCACTGACAAGTGAAGTTTGCCCATCTAGATTTTGAAATTGCTTGGACCAGTTGATTCTGGTTTTCCTTCAATTGGTTCACTCTTGGAGTGGAAATATCTGTAGCTACTAAATATATATGTCTCACCATTATATTTTTGATCAGATAACTTAATTCTTGTGCTTTAAAAACTTTACAGATGAAGAGAAATTGTGCTTCAGGATTGATTATAACCAGAGCCTCACCCATGCCTAATTTGTATTACTTAGATGACGATACACGAAACTTTTGAGCTTCTAAGATTTAGATGAGATTTTGGGTTTTAGTTGATGCTACAATGGGTTAAGATTTGGGGGTGGTTTGAATACGGTGACTGTACTTTGTAGATTGTAGTCAGGTAAATCTGAGGTCCAGATTTTGGACTGTGATAGGCAGAATATGTCCCCTCCCAAGATGTCCACATTCAGAACCTATTAATGTTATGTTATTTAAAAATAAATACATAAATATTGCAGAAAGAATTTTGCTAATCAGCTGACTTTTTTTTTTTTTTGAGATGGAGTCTTGCTCTGTCCCCCAAGCTGGAGTGCAATGGAGTGATCTCAGCTTACTGCAACCTCCATCTCCCAGGTTCAAGCAATTCTCCTGCCTCAGCCTCTCAAGTAGCTAAGATTACAGGCACCTACCACCACACGCAGCTAATTTTTGTATTTTTGGTAGAGACGTGGTTTCACCATGTTGGTCAGGCTGGTCTCGAACTCCTGACCTCAGGTGATTCACCTGCCTCGGCCTCCCAAAGTGCTGGGATTACAGGCATGAGCCACCACACCCAGCCTCAGCTGACTTTTTAAGATACGGAAGATAGAAGGTTACTATGCAAAAATCAATTGTTTTCATACCTACAAGCAACGAACAACTGGAATTTCACATTTAAAAACCAATGTTATAATGGCACCAATAGAACAGAATACTTAGCATGGATCTAACAAAGTATGTCCAATATCTGCTGCAGAAGATTACAAAACACTGAGGAAAGAAATTACAGATCTAAATAAATGATGACATGCCCCATGTTTATGTATTGAAATATTCAACATTGTTACAATTTTAGTACTTCTCTATTTGATCTGTAGATTCTTCAGCACAACCCCAGTCAAAATTCTAGCAAGCTATTTTGTAGCTATAAACATACTGAATCTAAAGTTTGTATGGGAAGACAGAAGACCTAGAATAGAAAACACAGCTCATAAGAAGGATTGAATTTAGAGGCCTTACACCATCCAATATTTGGAGACTTACTCTAACAGCTGTAGTAATCACAACATTCAGTATTTGGGTGATGGGTACACTAGTAACCCAAACTCCAACATTATGCAATATACCCATGTAACAAACATCTATCTGCATGTACCCCCTGAATCTTAAAACATAAAAAACAAAACAGCAAAAGCTGTAAGAATCAAACTGCTGTGGAACTGACTTAAGAAAAACATATATAGTCCAATGGAACAGAATAGAGATACCACTAGCAGACCAACACAAATATTGACAACTTATTTTGATGGAGGAGCAAAGGCAATTAAATAAAGGACAGGCTATCCAAAAAACTGAGCACCTGTATACAAAATGTGAACTTAGACATAGATCTTACACATCACACAAAATTAACTCAAAATAAATCAAAATTTCAATATCTTTATATAAAAATGAACATTAAAATATATTACATATATGTATATAAATATAAAATGCAAATATAGATATAAAATTCAAAACTATCAAACTTTTGGGAGAAAATCTATGTGACCTTGGTGAAGAGTTTTTAGAAAATTACGTAAAGCATGATCTGTGAAAGAAAGCATTGGTAAGTTGAATTTGTATAAGTTAAAAATCCTGTCTGTAAAATTCACTTATAAGGGACAAGCCAGGGCCAGACGCAGTGGCTCACGCCTGTAATCCCAGCACTTTGGGAGGCCGAGGCGGGCGGATCACGAGGCCAGGAGTTGAAGTCAATCCTCGCCAACATGGTGAAACCCCATCTCTACTAAAAATATATATATATATAAATTAGCTGGGCATGGTGATGGATGCCGGTAATCCCAGCTACTCGGGAGGGTGAGGCAGGAGAATTGCTTGAACCAGGACCTGGGAGGCGGAGGTTGCAGTGAGCCGAGATCGCGCCACTGCACTCCAGCCTGGATTATGGAGTGAGATTGCATCTCAAAAAACAAAAAAACAACAAAAAAACAAACAAACAAACAAAAAGAAAGAGACAAGCCTCACGCTAGGAGAAAATATTTGCAAAATACGTAGTTAATAATGAATTTATATCCAAAATACATATTTAAAAAAACACAAAAAGCTCAAAATTAATAAAACATTCCAATTAAAAAAAGATAGGCAAAAGACATATGACCAAAGAGGACATAGAAAAGGGAAATAAGCATGTGAAAAGGTATTCAACATTATTTGTCATTAGAAGAATGTTAATTAAAAATACTATGAGATGGTATTTCTTACCTATTAGAATGACCAAAATCCAAAAACCTAACAATAACAATTGCTGGTGAGGATTCAGAGCAATAGCAACTCTCATTCATTGCTGGTAGAAATGCAAAATGTTTCAGCCACATTGGATGACAATTTGGCTATGTCTTAGAAAACTAAACCTACTTACCATATGATCCAGCAATCACACTCCATGGTATTTCACAAATGACTGGAAAACTTACATCCACACAAAAACATGCACATGAATGTTTACAGCAGCTTATTCATCACCACCAAATCAAGAAACAAGCAAGATGACCTTCAACTGGTAAATGAGTAAATAAAATGTAGTATATTTATACAATAGAATACTATCCAATGATAAAAATACATGTGCTATCAAGCCATGTAAAGACATGGATAAATCTTAATTGCATATTGCAAAATGAAATAAGGAAATCTAACTAAGCTACATAGTATGATTTCATTTATATGGTATTTTGGAAAAGCAAAATTATAAAGACAGTAAACAGATAAGTAGTTGATAAAGGTCCAGGAGTCGGGTGATCTGGGGAGTTACATTAGTAAAACAGGGAATTGTTAAGGGGGATTAAACCATTTTATATGATAATTTAATGGCAGACACACTATATATTTGTCAAAACTATTAAAACTTTGCAGCACAAAGAATGAACATTAAATATGAAAATGTTTTAACATTTAGGAAGCAGAGGACCCCAGGATGAAATACAGACTGTAACCCCAAAATAATGTAACTATGGTAAAAATATATAAAGCAATCCAACTGAATGAGGGATGCTGATCTAAGTTACCTTGCAAATGAGTGGCTTCTATAAGACTAAAGGCAAAAAGCACTGTACATAAACACTGTACTTTAGTTGATAAAGTTGTTACCCATGAAGGTATGAGTTAACAATTCTGAAACATCTACATATTTGTACTGGGATTAAACAATATAACAAATGGACAATGCATAATGGGAGCCAGATTTCTCATGTTTGAAGCTCAAGTTTACAGAAAAGCAAGAGGAGAAAGCTGGAATGATCCATGTGGTGATGCATTAGAATAGGAGACATCAATACGGAATCATGTTCAGCTTAATACAGATACAGATACAGATGCTTATGTGTAGACATGTACATATGCATTGGTTAGTATACACAAATATCCTTTTTGCTCTACCAGTTGAGAGGGGATAGAAACAATGGCACCCCAAGAGCAAGAAACTCACCTATCACTCAGACATTTTTTTTTTCCTAATACCATACTCCAACAAAAGGAACTGGGTCTCAGAGAGATAACTGATTCTCAGGCTTCAGCAGGGAACATGTAAATTGAATGAGGAACATTTTGTAATATCAGAAAGTTAAAAAGTGCTTTCAAAAAACTCCCACAATAATGCGGGTATATAAGAAATACCCAGGAACCAATTTAAAGCCAATTGCCAAAGCTGGAACAATTCAAGAACCCAAATAAAGCAACATTGGATTATAAGTCAAAGTATGAAATATACATTGATGAGTCCATATTGATATAAAAAATTGAATAAATTCATAAGTGGAGATAGTTAAATATCCCTTGCAGAAGATTCCTATACAATTTATGTAGATATTCTACTCTCAAGGAGGTAGAGCATAGCTTTTCAGACCTTAAGTTTGTGCTGCTCATAGTGAATTCCTTCCAAAGAGAAAAAGGGGAAAAAGAGTAAGTTTACAGTGGAGAAACCTGACAAATACTACCTCAGCCTGATGAGAAAGGGCAATGTCAACAGTCATAAATCACGGTGATAATATCTATCTTTGATGTGATATGATGGGAATGAGACTTAACCTCCATTATCTTCCTCCCTAAAACCCATAACCCAAGGCTAATCATGAGAAAAACATTAGACAAATCCCAATTGAGAGAGAGTCTAGAAAATACCTAACCAGTACTCATCAAAACTGTTAAGGTGACCCAAACAGAAAAGCTCTGATAAACTGAAGCCAGTACAGCCTAGGAGACATGACAATTAAATGCAACGTGATCTTCGGGTTGACATCATATGGTAACATAATAAGGACGTTAGGTAAAGACTAAGGAACTCTGAATAAAGTATGGACTTTGGTTTACGATAATATACAAATATCGATTGGGACAAATGTACCATACTGATGTCAGATACTAATAATAGGGATAATTGAGTATGGAACTCCATTATTCTCTTTTTTATTATAAATCCAAACTATTCAGAAATTAAGTTCATTTTTTAAAAGTTATGGGCCATAGGAGCACATATTTCTCAAATCTGTGCAATGGTTCACATTTAACAAAAAATGTTACTCCTCAGAGCCAGACAATCTAATATAATGCCCACAATTGTATTCAATTCCAAACCCAGGATTTTGGAGCACATGTCTTTGTGTGGGGCAACCTGTAGATGAGTAAGGGCTTTCCAACCTGGATTGCATGGCACAATATGCAGAGTAGTTAAAAACACAATCTCTGAAAACAAATCACCCAGTGTAAAATCCTAGCTGTATTGCTTACAAATCTTTTGACTTTGATATTGGTTAAGGAAGGGAGATTGCTTTGCAGGGATTGCCATAAGAGATAAAAAAATCACAGTTGGTTTTTTATGTATTATTTTCCTGTCACTAAAAATTTATACAAGGTTTAGTAGCTTTGAGGCAATTTACATTTAGTCCACTCCAGGGGACTTGTTGACTCAATTCTTATTTCTATAGCTCAGTCTGAAGATTATTTTTGTTAACAACAGGCTTTGGTGATCTTGCCAATCCACCACTGTACCCAACTCCTCAGTCAAGCAATAAGCTTAACATTCTCAGTCTTGGCTTCTAGGAAAATGCAAAGAGGAGTAACCTGGGGTGAGTAGTTACAGTCCCGCCCTTGCCTCAGAGCTACATTACTTTAGATTACTCTTCCAACTGGAAATTTTTAGGGATGTTAAGTGGGGAATATGCCACAGAAGATTGAGAGGGATATAGTACACAGAAAAGTAAATAGATTGATTACTTATAAATTGTTGAATCAATAACTGCTTCCAACAGGAAGTTAGGTTCTGAAGGTCCAGGAGTACAGCAATGCACCATCTCTGAAACTGGGGATTCAGATACCCCCATCTGAAATTTTTATTATTCAAAACAATAATAAAAATGCATGTATTCTGACCAGAAGATATCAGAACTAAAGCTAAGCAGGCAAAAGGAGGAGATGCTCACTACCATTCCTTTGTGTTATTATCTCAAATTTTATTCAATAAAATATTGTGAAATCCAAGCCTTAGATACTTCCTTCCCATTCTTTTGGGAAGTAGGAACTGAAAAGCCACCTGCTTCTATTTACTCTGCTCAAGTTTATACTACTACCATATATCTGAAAATAATCTGTTTTTCACACCACTCCACTGACTCTCAGGAACAATATAAGAACTCATTAGGTTACAGCTGTGAATCGCATAAAGTATTTATGAGCATAGTGTCATTTAAATGTAATTTACAGTGTTATTCTCATTCAATAATTTTTTGTGTGACCTGTGTTCTGAAAATTTCCGCTTGTTCCACTTTATAGTTAATGATAAAATGTCATTCAAGCTGCAATTAAAAAAAGATTTAAAGCAAACGTTAAACTAAATAAACTATAGGACTTATTTTCTGAAGTGACACAGAAAAAAAGAGCAATGAAAATAACTCTAGCATGGAACAAAAAAGATATAAATTTGTAAAAGAAATAATTTTTCAATAAAAATTGTAGAGCAGAAATATGTGTATTTTCACACATAGCTCAGAGATCACATAAATGTCAAGAGAAGTGACAGTTGCTGAAATAAATGTGTTTTTTTAATGAAAAGCAAGTAGTAAAACAAGAAAAATAGATGCATAAAATGGGTAAATTTTCAGTGTATTAGTTATTGCTGCCTCAGGGCAGCTGTAAATTACAAACTTGTTTTTAAACTTTTTTTAGTATTCATGAATGTATTCTGAGTCTGTTCTTCCTTCTTTCGCTCTTGTGATTTGACCCTTTGCTTATTTATAATCTTCTTTGAAGTACATAAATTAAAGGATACCAGATATTTGGATGGAGAAGATTCATATAAAAAATAAAATGTAATTGTGGATAATATACTAACTTTGGAAGTATCATCGTTATAAGAAAATCCTAGTAAAACATAAGATTTTACTTCATCTCCTCTTATCCAAACATTTATTTTAAGAAATATAAAACTTATTCTTTTGCTTTTCTCTTTCAAAAATGGACAATGCCACACACCATGACTATGAAAATTTTAAATAACAGTCTTAGTTCATCTGACCATACCTTCTTCATAGGTTTATAATGCTGCAGTGAAAATGTGTAATGAGATACAGAAAATAGAAAACAGCTGTAGATTAAAATGTTTTTTAGTATGGCAACGAATCTTTCAGTAGAAAAGTCATTTTTTTGTACAAATCTGGAGACCTAAACAGCATATTCTCTAGAGCTACAGAGAACAGAGCAAAGTACCTCTTAATGGAGTTACCCCAAAGTTTATGCACCCTGAAGTTCCTATCTGGCATCCATTCCTGCAATTGCAATTAGGAATTAAAGCAAATATCTCAAGAACTGTAAGAAATGTTTAATTTGGATTTTAAGTAGAAAATCAATACCTAAAAATGAACTTTAAATAACTGCCCAAAGTGCAGATTGTAAGAAAGTAGTAAGTTAAAGTTAACTCCACAGTTAATGCATTTTTCATAAGACCTACAGGAATTCCCCTTCTTAAGGATGCTGAAACTTAAAATGAACTCAAAACCAGGAAAATAACAGAACAAAAGATCAAGAACAAAATTAAGAATAATAAACATAGCCACTTTAACAATATCAAGTAAGAAGGTTTAAAGTGATAACAATATACTCAGACCACAGTGTGGTTATAAACCTATGTTACCTATAATTTGCTATGCAATATGCTTAAGAAAAGTGTAACATGTATATCAGTAATTTTATCTTCACTTTTGAGTTCAAAAATAATCATAGTCATGCACAGTTAATTTTTCTGCATATATTACCTACTGCATATAGGTATCGCTATAATGGATCTATTATACTCATTACATCAATCAAAAATTGGCATAAAATATAGAAATGTATGAGTTAATATCTGATAGAAACTGTAAAAGAAAATCGATTTTTAAAATCCAGTAGCCTTACCACTTCTCCCTCTCACTCACAAATATGCATGACCAATAGCCATGTTGGAAAAGCAACTTTTAAAATTAGATTTTAAATACATGGAAATAGAAATTTTTACAACAATTCTCTCTCATCGCTAACAACAATATTAAATCAATGACCATTCTTCTATGTTGATTTTCCCCTACTCCACTATAAGTTCTGGAAGGAACCAAGTCTTATGTGACTCTGACTCAAAATCATTTAGTACAGCACCCTAGTTGTTTGTTACCTAGGTATAAAATAAATGTTTACTGAGATGACAAATACAAAGAGCATATACATACGGTTAAGAGATCAACCTCACAATTATTTTTTCACCTAAAAGCTGCATTTAACAATAACTATTAAAACAGTTCTATTGTGAAATATGACACATTCAGGAATGCAAATAAAACAATTGCAACACTTAACAAATTATTATAAAGCTAACACTATTGTAATCAAACCCAGGCTGAAAAAAAACCTGTATATCAATTATCTCCTATCCTCAAAGTGTAACTTTACTAATAGCTATTTTTTATTTATACTTTTATCACCTGAGTGCAACTGTAAACACTAGTGTGTAGTTTTATCTCTTTATTCACTTGATACAAATGCCATTGTACAGTATTCACTCATCTGTATCAGACTTTCTTTATTTAGTGTCAACTATTGTAAGGTTATCCATGTTATTCTGTTAAAGTAGGCCATTATTTTGTTTCTGAGTGTTCCAATTCCTGAATGTTGAATAATATTTATTTCATTTACTTATCTATTTTATTGTTGATGGCCATTCATGCTATCTCCAGTGTTTGGCTTTTACACATTATGCTGTCATGAATGTTCTTGTGTACACCTATATATCTATATCCAGAAACAGAACACTGGGGCATGTAGAATACATAGGTTTACTTTGTTTACTTTATTAAACACTGCTAAAGTTATACAAAGTATCTTGTGATAATTTTGAAAAAAAATATTTACTTCCACCAGCAGCCCCTTTTGCTCTAAGTTCTCACCAATTCTTTACATTGTATGGAGTTTTTTGTTTCATTGATTGATTGATTAATGATAGCTATTTTTGTAGATGACAGTTGAGGTTTTCATTAGTAATTTCCTTATTAGGAGGGTGAACACTTTTCCAAATGATTATTGGCCATTTGGATATCCTGTTTTGTGAAATACCAGTTTGAGCATTTTGTCCATGATTCTCCTGAATCATCTGACTTCTTCTTTTTGATTTCTAGGAGCTCTTTATAAATTCAGCATATGAGCCCTTACTCTGTTCTGCATGTTACCTTTTCACTCTCTTAATGATATATTCTGATGAACAAAATTTTTGTTTTTAATACAGACCATTTTGGCAATCTTTGTTTTATGATTAGTGCTTTTTCTGTATTGTTAAAAATTTTTTCTACCCCTGAGGTCATATTATCTTCAAAAGATTTATGCTTTGTTTGGTCTTACCTTCAGTTGTTCTTTTGAAGAGTGAAAGGTAGAAGTCATGCTTTTTAAATTATTATTGTTTCTTATATTGACGTGTCATCATATACTGGGAAGACCATCTTTTCCTTCCTGCTCTGCTGAACAATCTTTATCATGAATTAAGTGTTCGTAGATGTGTAGGGTTTATTTATGGACTCTCTTCTTTGCTCCAGTAGCCTGTTTGTCTCTATCTTTGTGTCATACCATTATACACCAAAAGCTGAATATTTATAAATCTTCATATTTTCTATAGTAACTTCTCTCATCTTATGCTTCTGTATTATTGCTTTGCCTATTCTTATTCGTTTACACTTGCATACAATATTAGATTGATTCTGCCAATTTCCACAAAAATGTTTGTTGGAATTTTTATTTTTTCATTGCACCTATAGATCAGTTTGAAAATCAGAGACATATGTAAGTTATTGAATCTTTCAGTCCATGAACTCGGTATATTTCTCTATTTACTTAGGTCTTCTATAACTTTAGCAATAATGTTTTATAATATTCTTTGTAGAAATTAAAATTTTTATTAGTATTATTCCTATGTATTTGATGTTTTAAAACCATCAAAATGCTATATTTTTGTTTTATTTTAAATTATTTGCTTATTGTACAGAGATAATTGAGTTTTGCATATTAGCCCTATAAACAACTATTATAATAACTTTACATTAATTTTAACAATTTATCTTATATTATTCTTGATTTTTCTATATATACAATAAATATAAGCAAGTTTATGTTATCTTTTAAATAATATTTTTTCTCTTCATGTAGTTGTTACAACTTCTAATAGATTATTGCATGGAAATGGTGAGAATAGACGTATTTGTCTTGTTCCAAATCTCAGAGAGAAAGGTATCAACAATTCATTATTAAGTATGATAGTTACTGTAGAGCTTATGTATACATCTTTTATCACATTTAGTAATCCTCTATTCATTTTTTGCTATTTCTTTTCTTTTTGCTTAGAGCTTCTGTTATGAATACATGTTAAATTTTTATCAAATGCTTTTTCTGAATTTATTTAATTCATATTTTTAAAATTTACTTGATTTTTGTAGTGATTAACATCAATTAATTTTTAAACGTGAAATTATAATTGTTTCCTGGAATAAATAGTTGCGTATTAGTGTGGAGGGGCACAGAGTTAATCAACTTTGTTTTTGAATTTGAGCCTTTCGTTTATTTATAGTTAATGTAGTCTTAATGATTAAGGGCTTAAATCTTCTATTTTACTATGTGCTTTTTATTTATTAGTGTTTTATAATTTGTTTAAAGATTTTTATCGTTTTTTCCCTTTAGTTAGTTTGGAAGTTATTCACTCTTAATATTCCTTTGTAGGTTTTTTTTTGTTGGAAATTACAACAAGGATTCTTAATAAAATCTAATTATACCCGAAACTTTTGCATTATCTGGATAACCAAAGGGCTTTAAGTAATTGTATTTCCATTTACTTCCCTCAAAATATATATGCTATATTTCTCTATATATACTGTTTCGTGATGAACTATGAAATCAAGACCATAGATGTTCATAACCAGAATTTGTTTAGATTTACCACATAGCAACCTTTATGTTGATTTTCATTTTTTTTTCTGCCTTCCCATTTTTCATCTGGTTAACATTTCCTTCTACATGAAGAATATTCTCTAGTATTTTCATTAGGGCAGCACTTCTGTTGACAGATATTGTTAGTCTGTCTTCTGAAAATTCTCATGTGTTATTTTTTAAAGGTATTTTGCAAGCTTTAAGTAGCTGGAATACTAGGTTAGTAGTTAATTTTATTTATTACACCATCTTCCAGATTCGTTTGTGTCTAATACGAAGTCAGATGTTTGTTAATCTTTTGAAACTAACCCATCTTTAATATGTATTTACCTTAAAATTCTCTCTCAATTTGATTTCCTGTAGTTTTACTATGAGGTAGAAATTTATTTAATTATATTGCTTGATATTTATTACATCTGTGAAACTATTAATATTTATTATGGTCTAAATATGTTCTCCAAAATTCATATGTTAAAACTTATACACCAATATTATAGTATTTACAGGTAGGATTTTTAGGAGGTAAGTAAGAAGGGCTCCACTCTGGTGAATGGGAATAATGATATTAAAGAGGTTTCACATTGCATTCACCCATTCTTCCCCTTCCATCCTCCTGCCATGTGAGGACACAGCTTTCAAAGTGCCATCTTAGTGGCCAAAAGCAGCCCTCATAAGACACAAAACATGCCAATGCCTTGATCTTTGCCAATCTAGCCCACAGAACAGTGAGAAATCAATTTATGTTATGAATTACCCAGTCGTGGGTAATTTTATAGTAGCAAGTTTTCAGCTAGTATATAAATTTGTATTGTGACCCATTTGCCTTCATTTGTCCTTCCATGACTCTGATAAAAATACATCCTAGATCATTCTACCATATCATCTAGATCTTTAATCCATTAATCTTCCCTTCCAGGATTATTTCATGTCTATGTGTTTCCTTCTGTTTTTTTTTTTCTGATTTATTTCTAGTTTGTCAAATATCTCTTTACATATTTTGATCTCGTGTTAAACCCATCCACTGAGTTGAGTTATTAATCTTAGATATTGTTGTTTTTCAGTACTAAAATTTATACTTGGTTCTTTTATAAATCAGCCTTGTAAATTTGTGTTGTTGCTAGTTCTCTTTTTTAATCTCATCTTAATATCCTTGAGTATAGAAGGCATATTTATTTTCTTTTTTTTCCAATAATTTCAATATCTGAAGATCTTGTGGGCATTTTTTCTATTTAACATGGTATTTCTGCCAGTTTACCTTCAGATTGCCTTGTATCCTCATGTGTCTAGCTATCAGGGGAACCAGCCCCCAATATTTCAACGTAGGTTCTTTCTATTTTCCATAAGTGTCGGACAGCTGAGAAATAAAGAGAAAGAGTACAAAGAGAGGAATTTTACAGCTAGGCCTCTGGGGGTGACATCACATATTGGTAGGACTGTGATGCCCACCTGAGCTGCAAAACCAGCAGGTTTTTATTGAGGATTTTAAAACGGGAGGGGTGCAAGAACAGGGAGTAGGTCACAAGATCACATGCTTCAAAGGGTAAAAAGGAGAACAAAGATCACATGCTTCTGAGGCCAGTAAAGATTACAAGGCAAAGGGCAAAGCAAAGATAACAAGGCAAAATCAAAAACTCCTGATAAGGGTCTATGGTCAGCTGTGCATGTATTGTCTTGATAAACATCTTAAACAACAGAAAACAGGGTTCAAGAGCAGAGAACTGGTCTGACCTCAAATTTACCAGAGTGGGGTTTCTTCCCCAAACTAATAAGCCTGAGGGTACTGCAGGAGACCAGGGCGTATTTCAGTCCTTATCTCAACTGCATAAGACAGACACTCCCAGGGCGGCCGTTTATAGACCTCCCCCCAGGAATGCATTCCTTTCCCAGGGTCTTAATTATTAATATTCAGTGATATCTTCCCTACTTGCACATCTGTTTATAGGCTCTCTGCAAGAAGAAAAATATGGCTGCATTCTGCCCAACCCCTCAGGCAGTCAGACCTTATGGTTGTCTTCCCTTGTTCCCTGAAAATTGCTGTTATTCTGTTCTTTTTCAAGGTGCACTGATTTCATATTGTTCAAACACACATGTTTTACAATCAATTTGTACAGTTAACACAATAGTGGTCCTGAGGTGACATACATTCTCAGCTTATGAAGATAACAGGATTAAGAGATTAAAGATTTTTATAAGAAATTATAAAAGTATTAATTTTGGGAACTGATAAATGTCCATATTAAAATGAAATCTTCACAATTTATGTTCCTCTGCCGTGGCTCCAGCCAACCCCTCCATTCAAGGTCCCTGACTTCCTGTAACATCTAGCTATCTTTGCTTGTGGGACAGAAATTTTGTTATATTCTTCCAGATAATATTTTTCTTTTGTTTCTTCCAGATGCCTGGGGACACTAGTTATCTAAGACCCTCTTCATACAATTTCTGAGACAGTTTTTTTCTGAGCTTCAAATATAACTCTAAACTGGGCTATAAGCTGTATAAAAGCTGGTAGACTTCTAGTTCATTTGTTCAATCGTTTTTTTCCCATTTTAAAATGCCAGTGGTTTTATAGCACCACTTTAACAGGCTCTGACTATAACCTTTCCACCATGCCCTAAGGTGCTAAAAAATACTGATCAGCTTTTCAGCCATCTCTTCCAATTTAACACATGACCTCAGAACATAAGCAGCTCTGAAAATGGAAGACCTACTTTTCTAATCTTTCCATATTTCTGACATTCTTTAGAACTTTAAAATTGAATAGTTCTGGTGTTCAATTCATAATTACATCTCCAATGCCTTCAACCTGATTTTATCTACTTTTGCCAGTTTTCTTAGTTAGAGGGTTGCTATAAATTCACACATCTATTACTACAGAAGGTCATACTTTAATATTTATTTCTTATTATGTAATACCTGTTGGTTCTTGAACATTCAGAAAGTGTTAAAAAGCACAAAGAAACAAAAACACTTTTTTCATAAAATCCAGAATTATCTACTGCTAGCATTTCACATACAAATTTTCTTTTTTTCCTATGTATGTGTATTTGAGTATCCATATAATCTTTTGTAACACTGGTTCATATAATACATAGTAAATTATAGTCTGTTTGTTGGTTTATTCAATATTTTACAAATATTTTTTCATGTTGCTAAGTCATCTTCTAAAATGTTTGTGAGAGTCATGAATGTTTTATTAAAAACATATGTGATTATAAGAATTAAAGTTATAGAAAAATTGTAAGGAAAAGAAAAATCAACTGAGCACTATTAACACCAGATAAGTATGACTGTAAATATTTCTCAAGAGACAGATAAATATAGAAATGGACATGTAGGTCGATAGGCAGAAATAAAGTTTTTAAGAATGAGATCTCATTTCACATATTATTTTCAGAGGAATTATTAAATTTTATCTGAATTTCAAGTCAAACAAACTCTGAAGAAGTACATTCAAAATTGACAAACTTTAAGTATTTCTTAACAAGAATATATACATATATACATTATACAATTATATACACAGAGAAAGATATAAATGAATTTTGATATGTTATTGAAGGATTAATTTGACACTTATGATTGCTCCTCTCCCCTTAGGTATATGCTAGATTTCCAGTTAAGTGGAAATAATTCTGGCACAGAGGTACTTAAGAAGGAAGACCAGACCATAGGTCTTCAAACGAAAACTGCAATGTCAGCAATAAATGTCAAATTGTTTCCCCAACTTATTGTCTGGCCCTAAAAATAGCAAGCCCAGGTGAGATTCTTCAGGAATAGGTAGGCTCTCAAATATATTTTATATCTATTTTCCATGCTGGATCAACAAAGTAAGACTTTACTGGATGTTCTGAATCACTGTCTTTCACAGAAGCACGACTGAGCTCTGAGCATGGAGTTCAGCACCTTCCAATGCTGCATAGAATCACGATGAAATGTTTTGTCTCTCCTTGGCCTTTACTTGTCAGTGCTTATGTCATAAAGTATTCATTTTCTGTTTCCTTGTTGCTAATGAATTTTTCCTCTGGATTTTACTGCTATTTGTTTATTTTCCTAGTTATGAGATAATGCTGATCCAAGCCACAGTCCCCAAAGCCTGCTTTGGTTGGTCCTCTTCTAGTTGGTGTCCCTGCCTTACTCTAATAATACATCTGTTCTGTCTTCCTTAGAACGGTCAGAATGAGCATCGCAAAACATTAATCAGATCATCTCTCTTCTACTTAAACTCCTCCATTGGCTCCCCTGGACTTGGCCCTGCTGCTTCCTTCACACTTTTCACTCCTGTATTTCCCTCATTCCTATTGTTTCTCTCCAGTATCTCCCTCAGTCCTACTAAAACACAGTGTCCTCTGCCTGTCTTTCAAACAGCACAAGCCTGAAGCCATCTCAGGGGCTTTGCATTTTTCCTTCCTGTTACATAATTATTTTCTTTGAAATTTTACTAGGACATTTTTCTTCTCGTTATTCATATTTTAACTTTAAGTTGGCACTGCAAAGCAGTCTTCCTTACCCACCTCACTAAAGTAGTAGTTCTGGACATTTTGTGCTATTTTTCCATTTTATCTTTTCCATAACACTTCTCGATTCAGGAAAATATTTGTTTATTTCCTTACTTATTTACTCACTTCTTTTATGTGAGTCCAGAACAAAGGAGGAAGAGTCTGAAATTTTACCTTACTTGAAACTTAACAGGTGAGCCTGCCATATCTTTCTCATTGCTCTAAGGGGATGAGATACTCCTGGGCCACAGACAGTGTACATTATTATTCACAGCAATAGTGTCTGTGTCAGTTTCTGGAGCCCCAATTCCCACACAATGAGTCAAAGAGGATCAGGAAACACCTGAACACAAGTGACTTATATTACAGGAGAGAAATTCTGAGCTTAGGGAAGTCAAAACTTATAGACTAGACTTTAAGAAAACCTCCTCTTTGCTCCAGAGAAATATTCTAAATACACACTACATATTCTAAGGATGTATGTGTTGGGGCTCAGAAACAGATGTCTTAAACTATGGTGCTTTGTACGTGCTAAGTTGAAAAAGGAGCCTCAGGTTTCTGTGACCTACCTCATACCCTGTGCTTTCTCTCCCCAGGATTTTCTGAAGTTCCTTGTCTGCCTGAAGTCCAGACCTGCCAAAGAAGAAAACTACCTTCAGTGCTTCCCCTGAGTTTTTCTTAACTGAACCTATATTGTAGGAAGGAAGACTAAAATCTGTCAACAAACCAGGACAGACTTTTGTCACAAATCATTTTCCATTCTGTGGGCCCAAGAGGCTTTGCCCTAGACCATTATATGTTCTTCAAGACCACTGAATTCTCCCTAGTAATTATTTCTTGTCCCTCGACAGAATTCCTCTTCTCCCTCCTTCCTACAAACTGTTTTGCCAGGATTCAAGCCTCCCCTTTTTCTGTAATCTTAAGATGGTATATAAGCTCCTGCCCTTCATTGGGGAGTTGGATCTTCATTCTGAAGGCTTTCATATACACAAGTTAAATAAAATTATATGTCTTTTATCCAATTAATATGCCTCTTGCAAGTTCCCTTTAGCCCTTACATGTATTTTACATAATGTCATCTTATATTCTACCATCATGTGTGTGTTAGTAATTAATGTATTGCCTTTCACCTCCAAATTTACCTTTCAATATATGTTCTGTAATAATAGATGGAATTCCTTCAAGTATTTCCCTTTTAAAGAGAGTATGATATTAAGCTGTCTCAGCTGAGAGTGCTCGGCTGGCAGGAAGTTCCCAGAGGAAGGAGCTCCCCTTGGTTTTCCAGCTGCAGCACAGAGTGGGGTGTCAGCAACCATGGGTGTGAGGACATCTGGTAGAGCTCTGATTTAGCTGGGGGCCCAGAATGTAAGAAACTTCAGCAACTTTACAACCTTAGCCTGGAGATAAACTTTCCATAACTCTCTTGACCAAGAAAACTGTTGCCCTGAAGGCCTTTCATCCAAATCAGCATTCCCCTTTTGCCATCCTCTCTGAAGGTCTCTGGGCAGACTGCCGGCAGCCTGGAGGGATCCCACAGAGTGGCTGTTCTCACTGCAGTCCCTTATGCAGCCTGCCTATGCCTACGGAATTCTCACTAAGCCTCTGTTGAGCACAGTACAGCTGCCTGCAACCCAGTGTTCCCACCTCTCTGGACACTTCTGCCCCTAACTGCTGATTGCCTGCTCCCAGCCTGCATTCTGGAGAGTTGCCTCCTGCTTGCCAAGTGCAGCAAACCAAACCAGCTCCGGCCTAACCAAACCTATGAACTTCTCTGCTATACAATGAGCTGAACTATTAGGTTGGTGCAAAAATAATTGTCATTTTTGCCATTAAAAGCAATGGCAAAAAAACCCACAATTATTTTGCACTTTCCTAATACTAAATGACAAGTTACTCAAGAAGGTCGAAAATCCTTCAAAATTTGTTTTTCTTTCAGTACTTTCCCTCTGATCAATCGATCTATCTATCTGTCATCTGTCATCTATCTATATTTCTATCAATCATGTATCCATCTATATAATGTAGTTACTTTTTATCAGAGTTTAATTATTTTTATATTAAATTTGCCCATTTAACCTACAGTATGATTTTCCCCTTGTTTAACCTACTGTATAATTTTTATGTCCTAATTGGATCTACAAAGGTTCAATGCATTTAATCAATTCATGTTGTAAATATATATGTTGTTTGTAATCTTTCATCACTATTAAGAATACGAAAAAGAACATCTCTGATCATGAATATTTCCATGTGTCTGTGATTATTTCCTCAGAGAAAATACCTAAAAGAGAAAATGCTGCTTCAAAAGTTATGTACATTTTTGGCTTTTTATATACTTTGCAGAAATACCCTCCAGAAAGGATGTGATAAAACATACTTTTTGTAGTGAAGTATGGAATGACAAATTCCCATCACATTATAATAAGCATGGTATATTTTTAAAAAAAGGAAAAGAAAAAAATGCACTAAGATTACACAACAGCATTTCCCTAGCCTACAAAAAATTTACCAAAGGTGAGGAAAACCCATATTACAGCACATGTTGGACTCTTAGAGGTTATTACTTAGAGAAACAGAAGTAGTATTGGATGAAAAATGATTTCTAAGTCCCTCTTGACTTGTAAACACTCCATATCCCAGAACCCTCTCCACTTTTGCTTCCACCAGAACCTCTTCACACCTCATTTCTTTATTCATCGAAAACTTCAAAGGAACTCAGAAGGCTTACAGCTGAGCCAAAGTATGAGTTTTAAAAGCTTATCAGTCAACTTCATCACTACTTACTGTGTTCTTGGGGGGAAAAAGTATTCTGAATTTCGAACATATTGCAGAAAGCTAAAACTAAAACTAATGCTTCATTAGAATATTTGTTCTAATGAAGCATTAGACTTTTTTATTTCCATGAAGAGGAACATGCTTAAATTCTGAGAATGAGGTACATTTGGTTTGCCACAGGAACTGAAAATCTGAAATTCTAGGATTCTTAATCTGGAAGACATGGGTTTTGGCAGGTACCAGGTTTAAATCAACAGATGTGTCTTTAAAGTCACAGTAATAGCACACTGAATTGCATTTGTAGAGACAATGAATCAAATTATTACAAGCTGGTAGTAAAATATAAAATGAAACTAACTAGAAAAAGGCAATGAGTCAAGATGACTATAGACTTGGAAATCAATCAATTTACAAACATCCCAATAAACCCTAGAGATAATTAAAGCTTCTTCTCAATCATTAACTAGTAAGGCCAGAGCCACCTTTATTAAACAGGGAATTGAAAAGAGGCAAATGTCTATGTTCCAGGACACTTCACAGTTCCTACATATTTGCTACTTATTCAAACACTTGTATTCTGGACCTTAACTTTCCTTCCACACTCAGCATCATCTCTCAATTTTGGCAAACTCTATTTATTCCAATATATTGATTGCTTTGCATAGGTAAATGGTGCCCATAAGTCATGCCACAATTACATGTCAATTAGGCTTAAACCTGCTCAGTGACTCCTTGGCTGCAAATGTTTACAGACATGATACTAAACGATCACTTATATGAACATTAAAAAATAATAAATCTTCAGGCTGGTTGATTTGGCCATTTGTACAGCTGTTGCCTTCATTTTTTGAAATCAGATAATAGTTTTCCCACATTCTTGCCAATTAAAGTATCAAGATTACTGGCTTAATTATTTTAAAAGATTTCTGGTGTCTTCAAGAGTAAGATCCTCCTAAAGTGCATGGGGTCATTATGCCTCCATTGTGTTACTTCAAAATTGCACAAATGAGATGGAAAATTTGGTAACCTAATTCCATTCTCATTAGTATCGTGAATCTACTATAAACTCCTGGTCAAAGCCTTGGCACTGACCTATTAATAGATGTTTGAAACACCAAGGAAACAGAATATTCTTTTGAACTTGAACTCCTTGTCGACAGGAAATGGAAAGAGTAGTGGGAGTTTTGTTTGAGGGTGTGTGTGTGTGTGTGTGTGTGGTTTTGAGAGGTTCCTGCACTCAGCAGCCCCAAAGCTGCAGCTGCTTCAGAGAGACTTCCTGCAGAGTGACAGGCTCCCTTCTGAGGAAAACAGGAGTGAAAGCTGTTTTGGATCTCAGCACCACAGGGTGCTGCACATGGCACCAGCTTTCAAAGTCCCTCTTATGCTCTTCAATGGGACAATGTCAGTTTAGTGAAATGTGACTAGGTAGAAAAACACAGAAATATCATTTGCTTTTTGTCTACTACTCAGCACTTCAAGGGTTCTGTCATACTGCCTTTTTGAGAAAAAAAAATAAAATTGTTTAATCATATATTGTGAGCCCAAAGTGTTCAGAATTCACAAGTAGACAAACATATCTGCAGAACTGGGTGAACAATGCCCCCAAAGATCTCCGCAACCTAATCCCTGGAATTTGTTAATATGCTTCCTTGCATGACAAAAAGGGTGTTGCAGGCTTGATGAAATTATGGGCTTTGAGATGGGGAGATTATCCTGTATTATCCAGGTAGGCCAAAGTAATCAAAAGTGATCAAAATCAGAAAAAGAAGATGTGACTATCGAACCAGAGGTTGAAGTGATGAACTTTGAAGATGAAGGAAGAGGCTATAAGCAAACATATGCAGGTGGCCTCTCAAAGCTGATAAAAGCTTTCATGCAGCCTCCAGATGAAAATGCAGGCCTGCCAACTCCCTGATATCAGCCTCTGAACATCAGAACTAAAGGAATATAATTTTTGTTGTTTAATGCTACTGTTTCTCATAACTTGTTAGAGTAGCAATAGGAAACTGACACAAGAACTAATCAGCATATACGGAGCTCCTAGGATGAATTTAGTTTTGTGACTGTTTAGGGATTTCATGATGGTAAAACTCAGGATAAAGTCAAAGTACTTCTAAAATCTCCAAAGACTCAAGAAGTCCCACAGCATTCTGACTGCCACGAGCGAAAGGATACCTGGAATAGAGGCCAAAGCAGTCATCCTTAAAAATTAAAAAGTCTTCAGCATATGGCTAGCCAGTTTTCCCAACACCATTTATTAAACAGGGAATCCTTTCCCCATTGCTTGTTTTTGTCTGGTTTGTCGAAGATCAGATGGTTTTAGATGTGTGGTGTTATTTCTGAGGCCTCTGTTATGTTCCATTGTTCTATGTATCTGTTTTTGTACCAGTACTATGCTGTTTTTGTTACTGTAGCCTTGTAGTATAGTTTGAAGTCAGGTAGTGTGATGCCTCCAGCTTTGTTATTTTTGCTTAGGATTGTCTTTGCTATACGGACTCTTTTTTAGTTCCATATGAAATTTAAAGTAGTTTTTTCCAATTCTATGAAGAAAGCCAATGGTAGCTTGATGGGGATACATTGAATCTGTAAATTACTTTGGGCACTATGGCCATTTTCACGATACTGATTCTTCCTATCCATGAGCATGGGGTTGTTTTTCCATTTGTTTCTGTCCTCTTCTAGTTCCTTGAGCAGTGGTTTGCAGTTCTTCTTGAAAAGGTCCTTCACATCCCTTGTAAGTTGGATTCCTAGGTATTTTATTCTCTCTGTAGCAATTGTGAATGGGAGTTCACTCATGATTTGGCTCTCTGTTTGTCTGTTATTGGTGTATAGGGATGCTTGTGATTTTTGTACATTGATTTTGTATCCTGAGACTTTGCTGAAGTTGCTTATCAGCTTAAGGAGATTTTGGGCTGAGATGATGGGGTTTTCTAAATATACAATCATGTCATCTGCAAACTGAGACAATTTGACTTCCTGTCTTCCTAATTGTATACCTGTTTTCTTTCTCTTGCCTGACTGCCATGGCCAGAACTTCTAATACTATGTTGAATAGGAGTGGTGAGAGAGGGCATCCTGGTCTTGTGCTGGTTTTCAAAGGGAATGCTTCCAGCTTTTGCCCATTCGGTATGATATTGGCAGTGGGTTTATCATAAATAGCTCTTATTATTTTGAGATATGTTGCAGCAATGCCTAGTTTATTAAGAGTTTTTAGCATGAAGGGCTGTCGAATTTTGTTGAAGGCCTTTTCTACATCTATTGAGATAATCATGTGGATTTTGTCATTGGTTCTGTTTATGTGATGGATTACGTTTATTGATTTGTGTATGCTAAACCAGGCTTGTATCCCAGGGATGAAGCTGACTTGATCATGGTGAATAAGCTTTCTGATGTGCTGCTGGATTTTGGTTTGCCAGTATATTATTGAGGATTTTCGCATTGATGTTCATCAGGGATATTGGCCTGAAATTTTCTTTTTTTGTTGTGTCTCTGCCAAGTTTTGGTATCAGGATGATGCTGGCCTCGTAAAATGAGTTAGGGAGGATTCCCTGTTTTTCTATTGTTTGGTATAGTTTCAGAAGGAATGATACCAGCTTCTCTTTGTACCTGTGGTAGAATTCAGCTGTGAACCCGTCTGGTCCTGGACTTTTTTTGGTTGGTAGGCTATTAATTACTGCCTCAATTTCACAACTTGTTATTGGTCTATTCTGGGATGAGACTTCTGCCTGGTTTAGTCTTGGGAGGGTGTATGTGTCGAGGAATTTATCCATTTCTTCTAGATTTTCTAGTTTGTTTGCATAGAGGTCTTTATAGTATTCTCTGATGGTAGTTTATATTTCTGTGGGATTGGTGGTGATATCCACTTTATTATTTTTATTGCATCTATTGTATCCCTTCCTTACACCTTATACAAAATTAACTCAAGATGAATTAAAGACTTAAATGTAAGACCTAAAACCATAAAAACCCTAGAAGAAAACCTAGGCAATACCATTCAGGACACAGGCATGGGCAAAGACTTCATGACTAAAACACCAAAAGCAATGGCAACAAAAGCCAAAATTGATAAATGGGATCTAATTAAACTAAGAAGCTTCTGCCCAGCAAATGAAACTATCATCAGAGTGAAGAGGCAACCTACAGAATGGGAGAAAATATTTGCAGTCTATCCATCTGACAAAGGCTAATATCCAGAATCTACAAAGAACTTTAATTTATAAGAAAAAACAAACAACCCCATCAAAAAGTGGGCAAATGATATGAACAGATACTTCTCAAAAGAAGACATTTATGTGGCCAACAAACAATTGAAAAAAAGCTCATCATCACTGGTCATTAGAGAAATGCAAATCAAAACCACAATGAGATACCATCTTGTGCCAGTTAGAAAGGTGATCATTAAAAAGTCAAGAAGCAACAGATGCTGGAGAGGATGTGGAGAAATAGGAGTGCTTTTACACAGTTGGTGGGAGTGTAAATTAGTTCAACCACTGTGGAAGACAGTGTGGCGATTCCTCAAGGATCTAGAACTAGAAATACCATTTGACCCAGCAATCCCATTGCTGGGTATATACCCAAAGGATTGTAAATAATTCTACTATAAAGACACAGGCATACATATGTTTATTGCATCACTGTTCACAATAGCAAAGACTTGGAACCAACCCAAATGTCCATCAATGATAGACTGCATTAAGAAAATGTGGCACATATACACCATGGAATACTATGCAGCCATAAAAAAGGATGAGTTCATGTCCTTTGTAGGCACATGGATGAAGCTGGAAACCATCATTCTCAGCAAGCTAACACAAGAACAGAAAACCAAACACCGCATGTTCTCACTCATAAGTGGGAGTGGAACAATGAGAACACATGGACATGGTGGTGGGGGACATCACACACCATGGCCTCTCACTGGGGGTGGGGCTGGGGGAGAGATAGCATTAGGAGAAATACCTAATGTAGATGATGGGTTGATGGGTGCAGCAAACCACAATGGCACGTGTATACCTATGTAACAAACCTGCATGTTCTGCACATGTGCCCTAGAACTTAAAGTTAAAAAAAATTTTTTTTTAAGTCATTCTAGAATCCATCCCTTCTTTAGGTCATGTTACTATTTGAAAAGTCTTTGGCCCAGTAGATTAGTCTTTAAAACATTGATATCAAAACATGTTAATAATTTGTTTCCAACCTATTTCTTCAGCCCCATGTCCTCCTCTAGCATCCTGCATGACAGATGCATCCCTGGAAAAAAAATACCAATGCTGGAGCCACTGATTAGAATGACTTACCTGGCAAATGTCTTCTCTTCCTTCCAGAAGTCCAGAGTAAGCATTACCTTTGTAAACAGCCTTTCCTAACTTTCCACGTCCCTTCCTTAACAGCCTAAATACTTTGCTGAATAAAATATTATTACACTATCTTACACTATCAATGTTGTAGTGTAATTTCTATTATGACATAATCTATCTTTTTAAAAATCTTCCTATCCCTGCTTGATTATGGTTTTATAAAGAATGAAAAGAGCAATCTTATTAACTGCCTGATCCTTAATACTTAAGTTTTGGCACTTAAAAATGAATGAATGAATGAACAAATCCAAGAGTATAGGTTTTAATGAGTTCAATTTGTGTGCATGCCAACAGATTTTCTATGGCAAAAATACCTGACCCCTGACATGACTCTCATAGCTCTGTGACAGGTTTTCCATGGCAAAAATACCTGATCCCTGACACGGCTCTCAGAGCTCTATGTAACCTGTCTCCAACTTCTTCTGCCTTTCCTCTACTCAATTGCCTTGCTTCCCAGCTCTGCTAACCATCTTTCAATTACTCAAAATAAAATTCTTTTTTGTTGTTTTAGGAATTCTGCAAATGCCTCTGTTCATTATTCAAATCACATCAACTAAATCCACTTCTACTTCTCATCACACACTTTGCTTTGATAGCTTCTTCCTATCCAATAAGTCTCACATTAAATTACAATTTCCTTAAAGGCCTATTGTGACCAACCAATCTAAAGTAGATAGCTATTATTACACTCTCTCACAGCTCATATTCTTTTCCTATGTATAACAACTTGTAATTATAAGCACACGTGTTTAGTTGTTAAATTTAGGTCTCTCCCTCAGAAATGAAGTTCAATGAAGACAGACATGTCAGTTTTCTTCCCCATTATTGTACTATCTACATGGCAAAATTTGCACACAATGTCAGGGCTCAAAAATATTTGTTCAATTATTGACTAGATGAAGGATACATGCATGAAAGAAAATATAAATGACTTAATAGCAAGTTTCCCAAGCAGAGATGGATACTTTGCCATACTTTGTTGACATGAAGAGAATCAGCTATATGTAGACAAATTGATGAATACAAATCTATCAATTTGTTTGTAAAAAAAAAAAAAGTGTATAAATCAGCCCATTTTAATCCCAGGTTACAATAATACTTGCTAGATATTATGGTATATAGGTACCAATTTAAGTAGTAATTATAGCTGAGCAGATTAGGTTAGTGTGTACACATTCCATACAAACATCAAAGTCTTTGTTCAAGAAAATAAAATGAAGTACATTTGACACTAGATTGCCCTCATGTCTCAACAGTAAATATTGTTTCTGATCTTAAAAGTTGTTTTATGGCCACAGATTCAGAATTATTGCTGTTTCCTACTTTGCACTTAAATGCGTTTTCAAGTGATAATAGAATTTGTACAAATTTCTTCATTCACAATTTGCTTTTTTGCTTCATTCACAATTGTGTTTTTTCTTTCATATTATAAACAACTATATAGTACCGTATCAACATGTTAAGTTTCAACTTTCTGAAAGCTGTGAATTCCATAGTCTTGAGAACAATGGCTCTGTCTATTGCAATCACCAGGAAAAACAGCATAATTTTATCAGGCACAACTAATTATTTTAGAGTGTTTTTAGACAGTGATAATGTTAATTGTGACTCGTACTAAGATCATCTCCAAGTTCTTAAAATAATTGATTAATCTCTTATTTTCAAGACTCCTTAAATTTCTGTTGTTTTCTGGGGCTAAGAGACTAAGAAGCATATATATATATATGAGAAATATATATATATGAGAAATATATATATGAGAAATATATATATGAGAAATATATATATAAGAAATATATATATGAGATACATATATAAGAAACATATATATGAGAAACATATATATGAGAAACATATATATGAGAAACATATATATATGAGAAGCATATATATATGCTTCTCTTACACAGTGTTTAATAGTAGTAGTGATAAGACATATATATATATGTCAAGAGAGAGAAAATCATAACATTTTACTTGTTTTTTATAGTTTTGTTCTCAACGCACATTAGTATTCATTCTTACTTGAGGTTCAGAAAAACATTAAGGTTTTTGTCTCTTCTTATCCTTGTTCCAATATAAACATCCTTACCATGTTGTATTATAATAAAACTTTATCAATATTGTTCATAGTTATCTGTATCCATATGTTTTTTCCCACACTAGCAAGGATTCTAATTTATTCATCTTGGTATAAAAAAATCTCTACAGTGCATGTTATACAAAAGGCCTTAATAATATTTGCTAAATTGAGCAGACTGGAGTAGGAATTGTAGTTACTAACAAACTTTAGAAATTAGAATCCTAGGCTAAGTTTATAATCCATTTACAAGATTCAAAATGATGGCTAACAAAATCAGGACTAGAAGTTACCTAGCTGATACTTTGAGCAAAGCTTTTTCCACTAAATAGTATATCCGAATGTCTTGTGACATAAATTCATATGTTTATATATCTCTAGGAATTAGAATTATCCCTAAAAATTAGAAAACGAAGGAAGCAAATGACTTCAATTCAAAATAATATAATATGTAGGTGCATAAAATATTAATTATCACTTTAAATAGTAGTTAGCTTTGAGTTACTACAGTTGTTAAACCATGGGCTAGACAGCTTTTCAATAATGATATTAGAGGGAAGACTCAAACATGAGACGGTTGGGCTAGATAATATTTGAATTTCATTCCAATAGGTAAAGCCCATGACTATTTTTTCAGACTTGTACTTCTAACGAAAAAAAGTAGCCCTTTATATTTTACCTACATATCTTTTATGATCAATTAAAAATTAATTAATAGAAATATATATATTCTAATCAAGTAGATTGGGTTCTAATTCTGTTATTGTTTGACTTGGGGAATTTAATGACAGCACAGCAAAATAGTTAAGAGTGTGAGATCTGGAGTTATCCCTGCTGAATTTGAGTCCTGATCTTCATTTTTGTATCCTAGGCACATAACCTCTATAGGAATCAATTGCCTCATCTGTAAGTTTGATATGATGCCACATGAGGATGCTCTCAGGAGTAAATAAAATAATAGCTATAACATGCTTAGCAGAGTGTTTGGCCTGGCATATAATAAAGTCTCAATATATGCCATTTATCCTTCCCATCCTGGTTCTCCAGAAGTAAAATTGAAATTGTACTAGATCAGAAATATCACATAAGAGTAAGGGTACCACCCCTCTCACACTTATACAAAACATTTCCAAGCAACTGCAGCACAGAATCCTGAAGAGTCAGCCTTGTTTTCAGGATCCTTCTTAACACACCCTTCTAAACAATCACCATCAGTTAATCAAAATTGGCAGAGAAATTAAAGCCTACTTGTGCTGTCTGGACTTGATGGCACTAAGATTACTTGTGATGTTCTAGAACATGGTAGAAACTATAATAATAAAACAGGGTCATAGTATTGTAGATACGATGCTGTCATTTAGCTTACAAAATTTAAAATATAGTAAATACACACCCATGCACTCATCCACAGTACGTTATAAAGAATAGAATCCTATCCATTGTCCATGTTAAAAAAAAGAAACACTTGCCCCTCTTCACTATTCTCGTCTTACTGAAGTCATGGTGAGAGTATTTCTGGAAAGAGTGGCTGTTGGTAGAATGAGAAAGAAAAACTGTAAGCATATAGTACCAATTCCATCACATTCACAGTATGTATATCTTACTATCATGTAGCATCAGATGCATAGTGTGAATAGCTATTTTGGGTCACAACAATATAGCCTGAGAATTGAATACATTTTTTAAGTTAGGCATGATTTGATTGTATTTGGCATAGAAGATTTAGAATGTGACAAAAAGTAAATTAATCTTAATGTAATATATCTCGCTTTTATCATCAACTATATTATGCTAATTATGGAAATCTGTTAGTGAACAATGGGCACAAACTGAATAAAAAGATTGGATGGTTTTTATTTAAGTTGCAATTGCTAACAACTCATACACAGTTAACATTTCAAATGAAAGGGCAAACAGTGTTCATGACTAAAATTAATGGAAACAGATGAGAATAATCTGTTCTCTTAATTTCTCTTATTGAAACTCAGCTACACCTTATTGTCCTCCTGATGGTTGGCTATCAATCATTTGAGTCATGCATCTCTTTCATACAGATGACAGTCAAGCACCAGATACACTGGATGTGGGAATGTAGAAAATCTGATATTTCAAGTTGACCATCCAGATAGATTATCAAAGTTTTGTAATTGTATTTTGTAATTGTCTTCTGTGGGTTTAATCTGCTATTTTGAATAGAGAAAATTATGAGAGATTAAATTTTCCATTTTCCTACTCTAGCATTTTTAATGCTACAAAAACATTTTAGAGACTGTAATGATTGTTCAATTTTCTGTCTTTAGGTACAACTTGTTAAGTACTTGAATCATCTGCCCAAAATTTATAAATAACATATAAGAAGCACTTTAACAAAGACATTTGATGAACAAATTGTTTTGGATTGGTTTACTTTTAATCACTTCATAGGAAATCCTAATGTTTCCCAGGGGAGTATTAGCAGGATTCTAAGAAATCATAAAAAGTTTTTCACAAAATAATAATTCATTCGGATTTATATTTGCAAACGTGATAGGTTTGCCTACCTATAAAAGCACTACTGATGTAAGGGAAGGTATATAACAAAAACCTGAAATGAACATACATTTCACAAGTTTTAATTATATGATCTTGAAGTGTTTAAATTGCTGAATGTGTCAAAAATTATGTTAAGAAATAGGGGCCAGGCATGGTGGCTCACACCTGTAATCCCGTAACTTTGGGAGGCCAAGGTGGGTGGATCATTTGAGGTAGGGAGTTCGAGACCAGCCTGGCCAATATGGTGAAACCCCATCTCTAAAAAAAAAAAAAAAAAAAAAAAAATTTGCCAGGCATGGTAGCGGGCACCTGTAATCCCAGCTACTTGGGAGGCAGGAGAATCACTTGAACCCTGGAGGCAGAGGTTGCAGTGAGCCTAGACTGCACCACTACACTCCAGCCTAGGCAACTGAGTGACACAACATCTTAAAAAAAAAAGAAAGAAAAAATAAATAGGAACAGTGGGAAGAAAAAATATCAAGAATCAAATACTTATTCTGAAATACAAAACAAAATTTATTTGCCTTTCTCCAAATTTTAAATGCTATCCTTTAAGAATGTTCCAAAATCAATCAGTTCTCAACTGTACAGTAGTTGTTAATATATCATTAGTTAAATGGGATATAAAATAAACAACAAATATAAAAATATTGTTCTGCAAAAATATGTTGTAATTTGTTTTTGTTGTATTTATTTAGGAATAAATATTTTCTTCTAGAATAGCTGAATGTGGCCTAAAATATAATTTTATAGACATTCAAACTGTATTAAATTGCCAATTTTGAACCTTCTGTTCTTTAGAAATGGCAAATTCGTATTATTACATATAATATTTTTTAACAGAAAATACTTTTAAATAAAAACCTTTAAATTATACTAAATAGTTGCCATATTGGACTTAAACTACCTAAAAATACCAGTTTTATCTAGTTTTCATAGGGATATTTATATCGAAAGGATATTTAAAGGAAAAGAATACCTTTAAGATTTTCAAAAAACAGTTGACAGGTGGAGTAAATTAGCCTGGAAGAGTGCCTGGTCTAGAGTCAACACCGCAATATAACTATGAAATCTATTAAATACAAACAAGGCATTTTCTAAAAATATAATTTTTAATTAAGAAAAATTCAGACAGTACGTATGCGAACTATAAACATTTCATACTTGCCCACAAATGTTACAGTCCCTCTAAATATTGATTGATTAACTTATTTCTAATTATAACTTAATACGTAGTATTTACATAAGAAAGAGTAGAGAGCATTTCACAAGCTTAAAACATAATATAATACCTGCTTTTTCATAGGCATAACTTTCTTACTCAGATGTATTTCCCGAAAAAAAGTGGTTTTAAATAAGACATATAATCAAATCTATAAAAGATAAAATGTTTTTATTACACTTGAAACATACTGGATAATAGAACATTGAATGTTTCTCTGTCACACTCCATATTGTTCCTTTTATACGTGAATCCTTTTATAATGCAAAAGAGAAGAAAAAAGCTAAATTTCAGCAAATGAAAAAGAAACATGCAAAATAAGAGTAGGTACAGAAGTTTCTAGTCTGGAGATCAGATCCAGGCATCATTATGTTGAAATTGATGTGGTCACACCCCCAGTGGTGATAGAAAAACATTTCACCTCAGGAACTATTTGAGATAAAGAGCAAATGAAGTTTACACAGTGTTTAATCAGAGTAGTGATAAGAGGTAGGAAGTAATGACACCCTGAAGTTGCAGCCTCAGGGAAATGGTTGACAAGAGTAATTTACCTAACACTTTGGAACCTCTAAAGTCTCTATCTAATAATTATCTCCCTGCCTCCCTAACCTTCATTTATCCACTCTCTTTTCATTCATTCTCTTCAATTCTTGGAGTGTGTTTCCACAGTTTTGTTCCCTGACTTCTTAATTTGTCTGAGTCCGTCTCACAGAGTTTGTCCCCACTCCATACCCACACACGAATGAATGCCAAATTTATATTTTCTTTCCTTTTCTTTCTTATTGTGTCTATAGACTTCTTCTTAAGAAACTATATTATGAAACTCAAGTAAAATATTTAATATTTATTGGGCTTTTAGAATAAGACTTTATTTTTATTATAAAATTCAGATGAATAAAATATCACCTGTTTTTTAAAAATCTCTAACTAAATTAACTTACCTTTGACTTTTATTCAGCTACCATTATAAATGTAGTGACAAGAAATAGGAAAAAATTCTCTATTTTAATTTATACTTAGCAAAATACATGTTGGCACAATTAAACCTCATGGCAAGAATGAGGACCTGGAACCTTTGTCAGTTTTAAATCCCTTTCTATGTAATTTACTCACAAAATTTTGATTTAATCTTTGGACTCACAGAAATAAATTAGGTACAAAAAATAGGTGTAGCTGGTGTTGTGTTAAATCAGTCAAATTCATTTTTTTCTTTTTCCACTAATGATACTTCCCATTGTTCTTAGTACAAACGTATGACTTCAAACAGCATGTATCAAAAGTCAATCAAGCATTTTACACATTTATATTAGCAGCAAATCATTAAGAACACCCAGCATCTAAAATTAGAAAAGTATTCTGGAGCACGGCATTTCCTCCCTTGGCACTATCAAAAGCTCTTCTCAGAGGTAAATATTTTGTTCACACAACAGACATCAGCTGATTGCATAACCCCAGTAGGCCATAAAATGACCTTATTAATTGAAATGCATTGTAAATAATAGCAGGAATTTCACACAGCAAAGGCTGGACTCGAAATAAATTTAAAAAAACACACCAAATCTGGAGAAACTGGTTATGTGTGATGGCCAATAATACATTTATTTATTAATATATATTATAGTCTATTAATATACATAATGCAATATAATTACAGTATATATTGTTACAATATATCTTATTGTTCTGATATGCATGCACATTTGATGGGTGAATGTGATCAATTATTGAACTCAGAAATTAATTACGACTGCAAGTAAAAATACTTCTAAAAGATGGAATTTTCCTCCAGTCTCAGAACACTTGGGAAAAGTCACTTTGTCATCATGACATGAACAAAACATGTCAAAATAAAAAGCTCTATTTTGTTTCTCTATCTAAAAAAAAATCACCCTCTTGCATGTACAGCTGTTTACCCATATATGCATGTCTGCATGTTCTTTGGGGGAAGAGGGCCTGTACCTTGTTTTTGTCCCTTAACCATTTATATCTGGATGTCTGGGAACTCCTCCTAATTTGTTCACATAAATCTATTTTGTTTTTTGTAAGGGCTCTATATTAGTCCATGCCTACTGTGGATGTAACATAATTATTTAGCCTGCCAAATATTGTAGTCATTATGTTATTTCCGTAATTATGTGATTACAACCAACACCGCAAGAAATGTTCTTGTATATAAGTCAACTCAGACATATGTTAGTTTATTAGTAACAGTCCTACATGAAAAGAAAGATATAGCTCTTTTCATAGATTTTATCAAAATGTCCCTCAACAAAAAATATATAAAAAGGCATGTTCTGAAACCTCACTGACAATTTTTGTCAAACATTTTTGATGTCTACTAAGTATATAGGTAAATATATTATGCCTCATTATTTTAATTTAAATTTTTCCAAGTAAATTGAACATCTTTTCACATGTTGTCTTTTTATGTCTATTCTTTGCCTACTTCTCTATGGGTTATTAAATTTTTTTGAATTTTCTAATTAGTCCTCTTCATACTTTAAACAATTGAGCATTTGGTCTTGTACACATATTGAAAATACTTTTCTATAATGTGATTTGTCTTTTAACTCTGTTAAGTATCTTTTCAACTGTATCGAAGCATAATTTAAATACAATAAAATGAACCAGTTTTAAGTGCAAAATTTGAGGTTTTATAACACATGACATAAAATTATTTCTGTCACTCAGACTATCCTCATTCCCACTTCAAATCATTTCTTCCCTATTCACCTTCCCAAGCAATTATAGATCAAATTTTCGTAACTATAAATTAGGTTTTTCTTTAATTGTATTTATTTATATTATTTTTATTTTATTTTTATATACTTATTTCTGTAACAATAGATTAGTTTTGTGTTCTAAAATGTTACACAGATCTGTCCCTAACCTTTACCTCCGGACTCTTATGGTGGGAAAAAAGGAGGCTTTGAAACTTCACTGCCTAACAACAGTGTTCTGGAACTCGATGCTGTCAATAAGGTAGTAGACAAATTAATTTGTGAGGGACTGGCTTCTTCACCTTATACTTTAGCATAAAAATTGATAAAGCAAGTTTTTAAAAATTTTCTCCAAGATGGCAGATAAGAGGTTTTAAGTGTGCCTCAGCCACTTGAAAACAGCAAAACGGTACATAAAGATCAACTCTGGGAGCTTTAATTCAAAAAGGAAAACAGGAATCCACTGGAATCTTGAAGGACAACCAAGATTCTGGGGAGGAAAACATTGGCAAACAGCCTCTGTGATGGAATCCAGCTGATAAAAGTGAGTACAGTACAGGAGGGAGGCAGAGAGCCTTCCTCCGTGACTTACCTTTCCAGTGGGGATCGGAGAAACCCAGGCCAAGAGAGAGCACTTTGTTCCTCCCAAGCCTTGGAGCTAACATAGGGAGAGGCTTGGAGGACTGAGAGGAAAAGACATGGGGAAAAGCTACAGATATTTTCCCAGACCTTGGACCAAGAGCAGGGTGTCATTTTTAATCTGGGTGCACACAAAGTCAACCATTCTTTGGCAAAAAGGCAGTGTGGTCATGCAGGTGTTTTTGTCTCAGGCCAGAGATTGGGGCACTTGCTCTGGATTGTGGTAGCGGCCCCCACAGCCAGAATTGTGAAAAGCACCTCTACATTAGGCATAAGAATTGTGCTTTCCCCTATCACAGGCTTAGGGTGGGAGGAGTGCTGCCACAGCTACAGTTTCTACTGGGAAACAGAATTGAAGCCAAGGCCAGTTTGGCAATCTGGAACCAGTCTGTGTGTGTTATTGCTGGGTGCCCCAGCTTGCTCCCCTGAGATCACAGTGCAGTGGGGCTCTCTCCACTCCACCCCCAGGTAGGATTTCACCCATTCAGAACACACGCTTATCTGGACCACCAGCCTGAGCCACCCCACTCTTCCTGGGCATAGATCCTGGTGCAATAAGGTCTTCTTTGCTCCATGCCCAGGCAGATCTCCAAGAATTTGGATCATACACTCACATGGACTAGTAATCTGAGGCACCACACCCCTCCTGTGCAGAGATCCTGGTGAAGGGGGCCCTCTTCATTTCACAACCAGTCAGATCTTCAGGCATTCAGGGCAACCACTGGCCTGGTTCAGCAGCCTGAGCTATGCCACCTTTCCTGAGCATAAACCATGGTACAATGCAATGCTCTCTTCTCCACACTCAGGCATATCTGTAGACATTCAGAGCACCTACTCACCTGGACCAGCAACCTGACCCACCCTGCCTTTCCTGTGCAAAGATTGTGGTATGTGGGGGATGGGACACTCTCTGCTTCACATCCAGGCACATCTCCAGGCATTTTGAGTAACTGCTTGCTTGGTTAGGCAGCCTGAGCCACCATACCCTTCCTCAACATAGATCACGGTGCAGCAATGCCCCGTCTGCTCCACACCCAGGCACATCTCCAGGCCTTTGGAGCACCTGCTCACCCAGATTGGTAGCCTGAGCCACTTCACCCTGCCTGTGCAGAGATCCTAGAGCAGCAGGCCTCTCTGCTTCATACCCAGGTTGCTCTCCAGTCATTCAGAGCTCCCACTTGCCTTGTTCAGCAGCCTAAGTTACACCACCTGTCCTGTAAAAAGATCCTTGTGCAGGGTCCCTTTCCACTCCACACCCAGTCAAATTTTCAGGCATTCAGAGCATCTGCTCACCTGAATCAACAGCCTACGCTGCCAAACCATTCCTTGCAGAGACTGTGAGGAAGCAGGGCCCTATCCAACCCAAGCCCAGGCAGATCTCCAGGCAGCTGGAGCACCAGTTCATCCGTATTACCAGCCTGAGATGCCCCACCCTTCCAGTACAGAGGCTGTGGTGCAGCAGGGTTCTATCAACTCCATGCCCAGGCAGATCTCCAAGTACCTGTAGCATCCACTCTCCTTGATTAGGAGTTTAGGCCACCCCTATCCCCAGCTTGTTCAGAGAACTTTGGTTTGAGGAGGTTTCCCAGCTCCATTCCTAGGCACACATCTGGGAACTTGCTGGTCACCCACTGGATTCTTCCTCAGCACTGGTGCTTATGCCTGCCATCAGGGGACTGGTGGTCAGTGCTTCCCAATCTAGCCTCGTCCATCTCTCACCCATCTAGGGCTTGGCATTGAGCTCAGAACACTGTGCACTCCATGTAGAGAGCTTCTTTTGGTCAGCAAGGATCAAGTATATATCCAGCCATGTTAACTGCAGCCAGCTCTTACCCATAAGTGCCATCTACTGGCTGTAGGTCAAACTGCACAACTCAATATAAAACCTGTCAAAAGAAGCATGTAGGGATGTAGAAGCAAAGCCAAAACACCCTACTCAATATTCTCTAAAGTCACACACCCTAAGGAAAGGGGGAAAGGAAAGAAAAAAAATCAGTAATATTATTGAACAAGAAAGAAAAATTTAAAATCCTACATGCACGAAAATAATTATAAACTAGAAGTGCTAGCATTTCCAGATGAGAAGGAACCAGCATAAGAATTCTGACAAACATGAAAAATCTGAACACACTGACACCACCAAACTATCACACTGTCTCTACAGAAATGGTCCCTAAACAAAATGGAAACTGAGAAATGATAGGCAAAGAATTCAAATCATAGATTGCAAGGAAGCTCAATGAGATCCAAGACAAGGTGGAAATCAACAACAATAAAAAAAAACCTTCTAAACAATACAGGAAATGAATGAATAAATAAATATATTAAATTGAAAATTTCCCTTAAGGAATTTAAAAATATAACTGAAACCTTTATCAATTAATTGGACCAAACAGAAGAAAGAATTTCAGAACTTGACCAGTCATTCATGCTTACCTAGTCAGACAAAAATAAAGAAAAAAGAATTTAGAAAATGAACCATCTTCAAGAAATACGGAATTATGTAAGATGACAAAACTTGTGAATTATTGGCATTCCTGAGAGAGGAGAAAAAGCAAAACTGGAAAATATATTTGAGGTAATAATTCAATTTTTTAAAATTTTGCTAGAGGTAGACATTTAGATACAAGACATCCAGAGAACATTCTTGGGATAATATAAAAAATGGACACTACCAAGGCATATAATCACCAGAGTGCTGAAGGGCAATGTTAAACAAAAAATCTAAAAGGCAACTATAGGAAAAGATCACATTACACACAAAGTTTTAGCTATGACTTCTAAATTTCTTTTCAAATAATCAATATGTCAGTATGTTCAATTCTTTACCTTCTACTTTTAAACTTAACTTCTTCATAAAGCAACCTTTTTCGATTACCTGCTCCACCCTGACTCATTTCAATCACCTGCTCCTCCCTGACTCATTCCGATTACCTACTCCACCCTGACTCATTCTGATTACCCTGCTCTGTCATAACCATTTTTCCCCACCAAACCACTCACCGAGTCACTCTCTTTAAATTAACCAATCAGAATTAGTTTAGCCTGCGTAGTCTAGCCCTAGCCAATAGGGGAATGACACAGCAGCAGGGGCCACATATGTCAGGGATAAGAACCCCTTCCCCTCCCTTGTCCAAGTGTGCGCTCACCATTGCTCCATCTGTAAGGGTGCACCATTCTATAGAAGTACCTTGCCTTGCTGAGAATTAAAAAGAAAAATTTATATTCAAGTGATGTTTATTTTGTGGCACCGAAACTTTATATATAACAATTTGGGGGCTCGCCCACAATTACATTTCCCTCTGGGGATGGTCTCTGGTTCTCTCTCATGAGGAAGTACACACCCCGCTCCTTGTGGCAGCCTCAGGGGTGAGAATCAGAACCCACCTAGTGCGAGGAATAACCTGAGCACTGAACAACGCAGAAAAAAGAAAAAAAATTGGCCAGCAACCTAGCTTAAAGGATCCTCAGATACTGCTGCGATGACTCTGCGCACAGACCAAGGAAGGAGAAGCCACGGGAGCCGGTATAGTATTTCCTTGGTGGTCAGGACCCCCTCAGAGGGGGGTGTGGTGGTGAAGTACTCCTTGGTTGGGGTGGCTTAGAGGTTAAAAAGCGGCGAGACGCCTCCACTGGGGGGGTTTCAACCTCACGTGAACCTCCAGTAGTAGAAAAGGCAAGAAATTTCCAGTGGGGAAATTGAGCCTCACCTCAAAAAGGCAAGAAATTTCCAGCAGGGAAATTGAGCCTCACCCCAAAAGGTGAGAAATTTCCAGTAAGGGAAATTGAACCTTGAACCTTATCCCAAACCATCAAGATGGGAAATACCCCAAGCAAGACAGGGAGCAAGGGGGATAAAGATGGTAACAAAGATATCCCCCCAGGTAGCCCCCTAGTCTCATGCTAAAACACTGGAAGGATAATGAAAGGACTAAACAGAGGAAAAAGCAACAAATGATAAAATATTACTGTTTTATTTGGACTCAGACCCATCCTCAAACCCTCAATATTCTGGCCAAAGTTTGGGTCGAATGAGTATGTGATGTGTAAGCTTCTAATCCGATATGTTAATGATAAAAGTCCAGTGTCTCAAGAGGAACTAGGCTATGCCCTTTGTTGGAGGCAAGGACCTGCTCTCCTTTTCCCCCTTAAAAACAAATAGGGAAGAACCCAATCTGGCACCTCAAAATGAAAAGTCAGAGGAGCCAGCTCTCATGCCTAAAGACTCCAGTGCATGGCATCCCCTAGACTATCTTCCCCCACTCAGTGTCCCCAATCTTTCCCCTCAGACAGCCACTGCCGCCTCAGATCCCATTCCAAATTCCCCCTCTACTCACGTTATCCCTCCTCGTTATAACCCTGACTCTTAGGAATTACTGTCCCACCACCTGTTCCCTACCAACCTAAAGACCCTTCTCTAAAAGGAGCCCAGCCTCCATCTGGAGAACCAAGGTTCTTGTCTACCCGGCCCCCTAAAGAGTATGGGGGAGCAGGGTTAAAGAATTCCAGAACTAAGAAGGAGGAAGGACAAGATAGGTGCTATAGACGTGGAAGAACAGGCCACTTCAAGAAAGGATGTCCTGAACTAAGAAAGGAGAAAGAAGACCTTCCACTCATGACTTTCGAGGAAGAATGGGGGGTCAGGGGCTCTATCTCTTTTATCCTGAGTCCCACCAGGAGCCCTTGATAAATTTGGAGGTGGGACCTAAACATGAGCTTATCACCTTTTTAGTCGATTCAGAGTTTGCTCGCTCCTGTGTTTGTTTCCCCCCATCTAATGTTGTCTCCTCCTCAGAGGAACTTAGTCTCTGGGGTAAAAGGGGAAGGAGAGGGGAGAACAGCAGCATAAGCAGCTGGCAGAGGCAGGGAAAGACCAGCAGAGAGGAAAGAGAGAGAGAGAGAGAAAGGAAGCAGAGAGAAAGAGAGGAAAAACAGAAAGAGAGAGAAAATGAGAGGCAGAGAGAGAGGAAGACAGAGACAAAGAGGGAGTCAGAGAGAAAGAGAGAGACAGAGTCAAAGAGAGAAAGAAAGAGAGAGAGACATAGAAGTAGTAAAGAGAAAACAATGTACCCTATTCCTTTAAAAGCCAGGGTAAATTTAAAACCTATAATTGATAATTAAAGGTCTTCTCCGTGACACTATAACACTCCAATACCACCTTGTTGTCAGTATAAACGAGGGCATAGCCCGAAAGCACTGAGGCCACTGACAACCCCTAGCCTTCCTAATCAAAAATCCTTAACCCGGTAACCCAGGATGGCCCAAATGCATTTAATCTGTAGTGGCAACTACTTTGCTAGCAGAAGAAAGTAGAAAAATAGCTTTTAGAGGAAACCTCATTGTGAGCACACCTCACCAGTTCAGGACTATCCTAAGTCAAAAAAAAAAAAAAAAAAAAAAAAAAAGGAAAAAGGTAGCTTACCAACTCAAAAATCTTAAAAATATTAAAGTATCGGGCTATTCTGTTAGAAAAAGATGATTTAACATTAACCACTGAAAATTCCCTTAACCCAGCAGGTTTCCTAACAGGGGATCTAAATCTTAATTACCATACAAAGTTCCGACCAGACCTAGGAGGAACTCCCTTCAGTACAGTACGATAGATGGTTCCTCCCAGGTGATTGAGGGAAAAAGACACGATGGGTATTCAGTAATTGATCGGAAAACTCTTGTAAGAGCAGAGTTAGGAAAATTGCCTAATAATTGGTCTGCTCAAATGTTTGAGCTGTTTGCACCCAGTCAAGCCTTAAAGTATTTACAGAACCAGGAAGGAACCATCTATACCAATTCTAAGTTAATTTGGACTAAACAAGGTCTTATTAATAGCGAAAGATAATTGAAATCCCAAACTTACAAGGTTTTCAACAAAAGTAAAATTTGCTACAAGTTAACAGTGTAACATGTATTACCCTAACTTCTAATCTTGTGGCCTTAGGCAGTCTAGTCCACAGACATGAAGGAAGTTCACCTTGGAAAAGAATGGTTATCATCTTGGAAAAAAAAAAAAGAGGGAGAATTTATGTGAAAAGAATGTTATATGGTAAATTATTGTCCTAAAAAAATTAACTGATTGTTTAAAGAAAGGGATGTTTGCAACAAGTCAGAAAGTTGAAGCATGTTGAAGAATTGTCTGTGAAAGTCGTGGAAAAATAAAACTGTGTTGTAAAAGGGAATTTATGCAAGAAATGTATAATTTAAAAGTAATTAGGCCTCCTGAATGTAAAACTATTAAAGAAACAGTTTATGTGCAAGGTGTATAAGGAAAGTAAAATACACTTTTGGTAAAAGGATTATATGGAGGCAAAATAATGTGGATTTTTACCTACATTAAAAGGTTAAAAATATTTTCTGTTTTGAAGGTTTAAGCAAGTTTTAAAATGTTAATTTTAAAGGAAATTCTGTGTGTAAACATATTGGCTAAAGTTAAAAATGTATCATCCAGTTTTTCTGTGAATTGGACATTAAAATAAAAGCACAACAGATTTTTTTTAAAGCACTAACCTGCTCTTTAACAAAAATTATAAAAGGTTAAAAACAGTCTATAAAAAATCTTACCTTATGGTTAGATGTTAAAATTAAATAAATATGTCTACAAAGTTTTTTAAAAATTGAGTTTAACATTAAAAACACACTAATACAAAGGTGAAATTTAGCTTATCTGGTATACAAATCATACAGGAAGCATTGTTAAATATAAAATGGTGTTTGGCTTTCTTTGGTCTAAAAACTAATAAAAATAGGTGCTAAAGGAAATTTCTCAGTAAGAAGGCACCAAAGACTATAAAGTCCACTGCTGATGTCCCCACATTTAAAACAAAAGATCAATTTCTTAGAAATTATATACTTGGTTTATCTTCCCCTTTCCTTTCCCTCAAAACTAAAAGTCTTTCAGCACAGGTACCACCCCTAGAATTTCCAGTAAGCCAGCATCAGCTTGAAAATCATTCTCATCAAAGGGTGGAAAGAAGGAAAAGTTGAGCCAGCCTGGGAAGGACCCTACCTTTTGCTGCTAACCACTGAGACTGCTGTTCATACAGCATAAAGGGGATGGACTCATCACATCCAAGTCAAGAAAGCGCCGCCCCCTCCAGAGTCGTGGGCCATGGTCCCAGGGGAAAAACCCTACCAAACTAAAGCGAAAAAAAAATTTAACTCTCTTTCTTCTATGCTATTACTCTTTCTTCTTTCCTCACTCTATTGCTGACCATCTAGTTATTAACATAACCAAGTCAATTTTGCCTCAAACTATTGCATTTAATGCTTGCCTTGTTATACCCTGTGGGGACCTGCCAAGTCAAAGACCGCTCTCTACTTCAGAAAAGCACCTCTGTCCCTCCTGACTCTCCTCAGACTGGGCACTAGTGAATTGGGACCATTTAATCCAGGGAGATTTCAATAAAGACCCCAGTGTCAACCAGGAGTCTTGCTCCCCAATCTAGAGCTTTTATGCCATAGTTAGTCCAATGTTCTGTGGACCACTAAAGAACAACAATGGACTGCCCCAACCAGTTTTTGTAGTTTCCTAAAACCATACATTCATATTACTAGAGGGACAGCCCTCCCCGCTAACTGTCGGCTAAACCAGTGTAATTCCATATGGGTTATTATCTCAAACCTTCAAAGTTCTTCCCCTTTTCTAAGCCGGTTCCCTTCTTTAAGCTGGTTTTATGGTATGGGGGCTGAGGTTTCAGGGACAAACCCTATTAGATTCTTTGAAGTGCATTTCTTTGATCCCCCACCGCCTGCACCTTCAGCTAAGCCTTCTTCCAAAACCTCTCACAATGGAACAATTGCTCCTCCTCCATCTAACAACAAGACCAAGATAGCTATTGTAAAAGTTAAAGACTTAAAACATACTTTGGCAATTAAGACAGGATACCAAGATGCAAATGCCTGGTTGGAATGGTTCAAATATTCTGTCTGCATGTTAAACAAAAGCAATTGTTATGCTTGTGCACATAGCAGGCCAGAGGCCCAGATTGTCCCCTTTCCACTAAGGTGGTCCTCCAGTTGACCGGGCATGAGCTGCATGGTAGCTCTTTTCCAGGATTCTACAGCCTGGAGTAATAAGTCATGCCAAGATCTCTCTCTGCTAATATCCTGAAGTCCGGTACCCTGAGGGCCATCCAGCTTCCATCTCCCAACACTAAGTTCACTTCGTGTCTCTCACGACAGGGAGGAAAGTTAGTGTTCCTTGGAGACCTGAAGGGATGCAGTGAACTTAAGGATTTTCAAGAGCTTATCACTCAGCCCTTGTTCATCCCCGAGCAGATGTGTGGTGGTATTGTGGTGGACCTTTACTGGACACTCTGCTGAATAACTGGAGTGATACTTGTGCTTTAGTCCAGTTGGCTATCCCATTCACCCTGGAATTTTATCAACCAGAGGAAGGAAAAAAAAGACATCGTAAAGTGAGAGAAGCCCCTTATGGGTCTTTCGACTCTCACGTCTATTTAGACACAATTGGAGTCCCACAGGGAATACCAGATCAATTTAAAACCCGAAATCAAATAGCTGCAGAATTTAAGTAAATATTTTGGTAGGTGACAATAAAAATGTAGATTGGATAAGCTACATCTACTAAGCCAAGACATGTTAAAAAGTTTGAAAAGAAAACTGTAAGGAAATACAAGGGGAGGGGTTGTTCGATATGAGTCCTCCTGCAACATACCATCTCACACCTTCAGAATGGCCATTATTAGTACATGTGCTGTTGAAGAAAGCAATAACAGATGCTGGTGAGGCTGTGGAGAAAAGTGAACGCTTATACACTGTCGATGGGAAGTAGTTCAGCCACTGTTGAAAGCAGTTTGGAGATTTCTCAAATAACTTAAAACAGAATTATCATTTGACCGAGCAATCTTATTACTAAGTATGCATCCAAAAGAAAGTAAATTGTTCTACCAAAAAGACACATGTGCTTGTATGTTCACTACTGCAATAATAGCAAAGACATGGAATCAGTCTAGGTGCCCATCAATGGTGGATTGGATAAAGAAAATATGGCACATATACACCATGGAACACTATGCAGCCACAAAAAGGAAATTATGTCATTTAGAACAATATGGAGGCAGCTATAAGACATTATCCTAAGTGAGTTAATGCAGAAAGAGAAAGTCAAATACTGCAGGTTGTCACTTACAAGTGGGAGCTAAACATGGTGTACTGATGGACATAAACATGGCAACAATAGGCAGTGGGGAATACTAGAGTGGGGAGGGAGGCAAGGTTTGAAAAACTAACTGTTGGGTACTATGCTCACTATATAGGGAATCATTCACATCCCAAACCTCAGCATCACATAATATACCCAGGTATGAAGCCTGCACACATACTGCCTGAATCTGAAATAAAATTTGAAATTATAAAAAAAAATTAAAAGGAAAAGAAAACTTTAAATAAATGCATAGTATGTACTCTTTTCTATTTCTGGCTTATTTCACTTGGCCCTATGTTTTAGTGCATATCTATCTTGTATCTGTAGTGTATTCTTTTTTACTCCTGTGGAGTGTTATATATGAGTATACAAATGTTTTAATCCATTCATCAGTTAATAGACATTAAGGTTGTTTCCTATTTTGATAATATAAATAAATGTATGTGCAAGACTTTGTGTGAGTATAGTTTCAATCCTTTTGCATAAATACCTAAGAATAGGATTGCTAGCTCTATTTTAAGTGTGTATTTAACCTTATCAGAAATTGTCTGATATGGCTTGGATGTGTGTCCCTTCATATTGACATGTAATACCCAATGTTGCAGGTGGAGCCTAGTGGGAGGTATTTGGGTCACGGGGGCTGATCCCTTTTGAATGGCTTCATGCCATCCTTGCAGTAATGAGTGAGTTCTTACTGTATGAGCTCACATGATACCTGGTCCCTTAACAGAGCCTGGAATCTCCTCCTGTCTCTTCCCCCTGCTCTTGCCATGGGACACACTTGCTTCCCCTTTGCCTTATGCCATGAGTGGAATTTTCCTGATGCCCACACCAGAAGGCGAGCAGATGCTAGTGCCATTCTTCTTGTAAAGCCTCTATAACTGTGAGCCAAAATAAACCTCTTTTCTTTATAAATTACCCAGCCTCAAGTATTTATTTATAGCAATGCGAATGGACTAACACAGCATCAAACTGATTTTCAAAGTAGCTGGAAACTTTACTTTTCTGTCAGCAATATATGAGAATTCCATTTGTCTGACATCCAGACAGTCTTTTAAATGTTCAAGTTGATGTGTTGTGGTATTTTATAATGGTTTTATTTAAAATGGCTGATGAATAATGATGTTGAGTATGATTTTAATGCTTCTTTGCCAGTAACATACTATGTTTTATGAAGAATTTGTTCAAAACTTTCACTATTTGTTTTTATTGGGTTATCTTTACTTTATTGAACTTTAAGAACTATTTATACATTATCAATGCTAGCTTTCATCTGATATACATGCAAGCACATATGGACACACACACTTTTCACCCAGTCGGGTTTGCCTTGTTATTTTTCCTAACATTTTTTTTTACTGACCCAAAGTTAAGTTCTCAATGTTAATAACATCTGATTGATCAATATTTTTCTTTTATAATCTGTGCTTTTTCTATCAAATCTAAAAATTCTTTGCATCTCCAAATTCTCAAAATTATTTTCATATGTTTTATTTTATATTTCTATAGTTTTAGATTTTATATTTAGGTTCATAAGATCTTTTTAGATGATGTTCATGTCATGGTGAGTTATTGCAAGACATTTACTTTTGTCCATAAGGTATCTAATTATTTCAGAGTCATTTTTTGAAAACACTATTTTGCTTCTTTGGATTACCTTCACATTTTTATTAAAATGAAACTTACCATATAAATATGGGTCTACTTCTGGACCCTATTCAGTTTCATTGATCTATATGTCTATCCTTCAAAAATAATAAGCTATCTAGATTATTGTAACTTTATAACAAGCCTTGAAGTCAGATAGTTTTTAAATTGATACATAATAATTTACATATCTATAAGGTACGTGTAATATTTTGTTACATGTGTAGAATGTGTAATGATCAAATCAGGGTATTTGGCATATCCATCACCTTGAGTATATATCATTTCTATGGGTTGGGAGCAATTCAAGTCTGCACTTCTAGCTACTCTGAAATTTATAATACATTGTTGTTAACATAGGGAAAACACTCCAGGACTTTGGTCTAGGCAACAATTTTATGGCTAAGACCTAATCTGCTGTTGAACATTGGAACTTATGTCGTCCATCAGACTATATATTTGTACTCATCAACCAGCCTCTCTTCATCCCTTACATCCACCCACACGCTTCCCAGCTGCTAGCATCTTTCTACTGTCTATGTCATGAGATCAACTATTTTAGCCCCCACATATGAGTGAGAACACATGATATTTGTCTCTGGGCCTGGCTTATTTTACTTAATATAATAACTTCCAGTTCCATTTATGTTACTGCAAATGACATAATTTTATTCTTTTATCTGGCTGAATTGAATTTCACTGTGTATATATACCATATTTCCTTTATTATCTTTCCATTGATGGACACTAAGGTTGATTACATGGCTTTGCTATTGTGAATAGTGCTGCAATAAAGATGTGAGTCCAGGTATCCTTTTGACATGCTGATTTCTTTTCCTTTGGATAAACACCAAATAGTGTGATTGCTGCATCGTATAGTAGTTATATTTTTAGTTTCTTGAGAAATCGCCACAATATTTTCCACAGCATCTGTTCTAACTTACCTTTCCACCAAGTGTACAAAACATTCCTTTTCTTCACATTCTCACCAGCATCTGTTATTTTCTGTCTTTTTGAAAACAGCCATTTTAACTGAGTTAAGAAGAAATTTCATTGTGGTTTTGATTTCCATTTCCCTAATGATTAGGGATGTTGAGCATTTTTTATATACCCATTGGCCATTTGTATACTTTGTTTTGAAAAATGTCTTTTCATGTCCTTTGCTCACTTTTTAATGGGACTATTTGTTTTTTTGCTGTTGTTCAGTTCCTTATATATTCTAGATATTAGTCCCTTGTCTGCTGAATAGTATACAAATATTTTATCTCATTCAACAGATTGTCTCTTCACTCTGTTGATTATTTCCTTTGCTGCACAGAAGACTTTTGTTTAACATTCTCCCATGTGTCTAATTTTGTTGTTGATGATGCCTGTGCTTTTGAGGTCTTAGCCATAAAATTATTGCCTAGACCAATGTCCTGGAGTGTTTTCCCTATGTTTTCTTCTAGTAGTTTTATTTTGGGGTCTTGCATTTAAGTCTTTCCTCCAACCTGTGTTGATTTTTGTATATAGTGAGAGACTGGGTCCAGTTTCATTCTTCTGTATAGAGATATCCAGTCCTTCCAGCACCATTTATTGAAGTTTGTTCTTTCCCTCATTATGTTCTTGATAACTTTGTCAAAAATCACTTGGCTGTAAGTACATGTATTTATTTCTGGTTTTTCTATGCAGTTCCATTAGTCTATGTGTCTGCTTTTATGCCAATATCATTCTGTTTTAGCCCATATAACCTTGTAATATATTTTGATGTCAGATAGTGTGATGTCTCCAGCTTTGTGCTTTTTGCCCAGAATTGCTTTGGCTCTTCAGGCTCCCGTTTGGTTCTATATAAAATTTTGCATTATTTTTTCAATTCTGTAATAAACGATGATCATATATTCATAAAGATTGCATGAAATCCATATCAAACAAAATATTATATGTTATTTCATAGTCGATTTCTTTGGGCAGTATGGTCACTTAAACAATATTAATTTTTCTGATCCATGAGAATGTGATGTTGTTCCATTTGTTTGTATACTCTTCAATTTCTTTCAACAGTGTTTTGTAGTTTTCCTTCTAGGAGTCTTTCACCACCCTGATTACATTTATTACTAGATATTTTATTTTTTGATGCTATTAGAAATGGAATTGCCTTCTTATTAGAAATCTTGGAGGAAAAGAGTTCAGCTTTTCCCAATTCAGTATGATGTTAACTGCTGATTTGACATACATGGTGTTTATTATGTTGAGGGATGTTCTTTCTATGCCTAGTTTGTTGAGAGTTTTTATTATGAAGTGATGTTGAATTTTACCAAATGCTTCTTCTGCATATTTTGAGATGATTGTATGGGTTTTGTCCTTTGTTCTTTTGATGTGATGTATCAAATTTATTGATTTGCATATGTTGAATCATTGTTGCATCTTTGGAATAAATTCCACTTTATCATGGTGTATTATCTTTTTGATGTGATGTTGGACTTGATTTGCTAGTATCTTGTTGAGAATTTTTGCATCTATTTTTGTTAGGGATACTGGCCTGTAGATTTCTGGGTTTTGTTGCTGTTGTTGCACCTTTGGTTTTAGGATCAGGGTAATGCTGGCCTCATAGAATTAGGGAGAATTCCCTCCTCCTCAATTTTTTGGAATAGTTTGAGAATAATTGGTATTAGTTCTTTGAAAATTTGGTAGAATTTGGCAGTGAAGCCAAATGGACCTGAAATTTTCTCTATTGGGAGAGTTTTTATTACTGATTCAACCTCAATATTCATTATTGGTCTGTACATATTTTCTATTTTCTCCTTTCAATCTTGGTAGTTTGTATTTGTCCAGGAATGTATCCATTTCCTCTAGGTTTTCATTTTGTTACTGTATAGTTTTTTCATAATAGTCTTGGAAGATCTTTTGTATTTTTGTAGTGTCAGTTGTACTGTTTCCTTTTTCCTTTCTGATTTTACTTATTTGGGTCTTCTCTCTTTTTGCCTGATTAGTCTAGCAAGCATTTTTGTTTATCTTTAAAAAAAACCCCACTTTTTATTTTGTTGATCTTTTGTATCTTGTTTTTAGTTTCTATTTCATTTTGTCCTGCTCTGATGTTTATTATTTCTTTCCTTCTACTAATTTTGAATTTAGTTTGTTATTGCTTTTCTTGTTCACTGAGGTACATAATTAAATTGTTTATTTAAAAATCTCTACTTTCTAAATGTAGGCATTCATTTTTGTAAGCTTCTTTTTTGCAATGCTTTTGCCGTATCCTGAAAGTTTTGATACGTTGTGTTTGATTCTTATTTGTTTCAAAAAATTCTTTGAATTCCTCATGAGTTTCTTGTATGCAGGATGTAATTAGGTCATTTTTAAAATCTATTCAGCCAGTCTCTATCTTCTAAGTGGAAACTTTAATCCATTTACATTGAAGGTTATTATTGATATGTGAAGTCTTATTCCTGTCATTTTATTTATTGATTTCTGGTTGTGTTGAATATCCTTTGTTCCTTTCTTTCTTTCTTTTTGTTTTTCACTGTGGTAGGGTGGAGCTTAATTGGGCAGACCTGCCCTCAGGGACCCTGGTGGTGCATGTCAAGCAAGGCTGGCTGTGGTAGTCAATGGGCCAGGTGATAACCAGGTCTCTGGTGGTATGTCAGATGAGGGGCCACAGTGGCTGTACTGTGACCATGTTACTGGAGGAGGTGAAGTAGCTTTCAGTGGAAGCCTCCATAGGCAGGCAGCTAGGGACACAAACTTTGCTAATGCTTTAGCCCCAGAGGCTACAACGCAGCACAGCAGCAGCTATGAGCAGTGAAATTTACCCTTGAGGTTCACAAAAAAATGCCCCATTATCCCTTTGCTGTGGGAGCAGTGCTGATGCTAGTGGCTCGCTCTTTGGTCCTGGCTCTGACTCCACCAGCAGTAACAACCAGCAGTAGTGGAGGATGTGGGTGCAATAGACTTTTATCATGGCCACTCTTCTGGAAGATGTCACTGCCAGCAACTCCTGACTCAGCTTTGGCAGCAGCTGCCTGCATCAAAGACTGTTGTGAGTGGGGAAAGGTAATGGGGCTGCAGGAATGTGAGGATGTAGGGACTTTGGGACCTCCAAGGCAGGATGCAGTCTAGACCTCCAAGTCTTGGCTTTCAAAATGGCACCTTTTTGTAGCTGCTTAGGACTCTGGGAGTGTGTAGAATCCAGAATAAGCTCACTCTCTAAAGCAATACCTTCTCACAGTCTCCAGGTGGTTTCCAGTGATGGTCTTAGGTCCTGTAAGGGTCAAAGGACCCTCCCATGGCTAGGACTGAAGGAGTCCCTAATGGGAATGTGTACTACTGGGGATCTCTCACTTATTCTTTTTCCAAACTGGATAGTCTCTCCAGGCTCCCAGGTGACCCTAGCTGAGCAGGCTGCCTCACTTCCCTCCCCTTCCTTGATTTTAGGTGTTTCTTGTCACTTCTCTGTTGAATTCCAGTATTCCATCTTAGAAGATCTATTCAAAGTGTGGTTATCTACCTGCTATTTTGTTTCTTCTTTGTGGAAGAGGCAAGTACCTGATGTGTCCAGTCAGCTATCTGGAAGTCAGATAGTTTAAGTCTTCCTATTATTTTTCTTTTTTAAAATTGTTCTGGTAATCTATTATATTTTAAAATATACATTTCAGAGTTAGTCAGTTTCCACAAAAAAAGACCTTATACAGATTCAATGAAATTACATTGAATCTATAAATCAATCTGAGAAAAGTAGATATCTTAACAATATTGAGGTCATTAATCTATAAGCATGATGTGTTTATTGATTTATTTAGACATTCTTTAATTTATCTCATCTGTATTTTGTAGTTTTCCTCAAACAGATCCTGTGTTTACTTTCTTATATTTATCTTTAAGAGTTTCATGTATTTTGAGGCTATTACATTTGGTATTTTAAATTTTGCATTTTCTAGTTGTATATTGATAGCATATAGAAACAGTTGGTAAACAAACTTAGTTCTTACAGATATCTGTGGATTCTTTCAGGTTAACTGTGTACATGCTCATGTAGTCTATAAATAAATATTGTTTACTTTCTACTTTCTTATATATATATTATTTCCTTTCACGTCATATTGCATTGGCCATGACCACAAATACAAAGTTGAATAAAGAAGTAACAACCATATATTTTTCCTGATTTTGAGAGAAATGTATTTAGTCTTTGTTAAGTGTGATTTAACTCTAGGTTTTCTGTTTTGTTTTCTTTTCTTTTCTTTTTTTGAGACAGAGTCTCCCTCTGTTGCTCAGGCTGGAGCGCAGTGGTATAATCTCAGGTCCCTATAGCCTTGGCCTACCAAGTTCAAGTGATCCTCCTGCCTCAGCCCCACGAGTAGCTGGGACTACAAGCATGCACCACCACTCTGGCTAGTATTTTTGTACTTTTTGTAGAGATGAGTTTTGCCATGTTTCCCAGGCTGATCTCTAACTCCTGGTCTCAATTGATCCACCCACCTCAGCCACCCAAAGTGCTAGGATTACAGATGTGAGTCACTGTGCCTGGTCAATGATTTAATTCTAGGTTTTTGGTAAATTTATTTAATTAATTTGAATAGACCTACATCACTCCACTAAAATCCAACATCTCCATCATTTACTAAATTTCTATAAGTATATGAACTTATTTCTGTGTCATTACAAACTTTTGTTAATTATTACTTTCTATTTGTGTACTATTAACATGTTTTCATTACTCTGCCCTTACTTCATTTATTTATTTATTATTTATTTATTTATTTTTACACAGAGTCTTGCTGTGTTGCCCATGCTGGAGTGCAATGGTGCAGTCTCAGCTCATTGTAAGTTCCGCCTGCTGGGTTCCTGCCATTCTCCTGCCTCAGCCTCCCAAGTAGCTGGGACTACAGGCACATGCTACCACACCCGGCTAATTTTTCATATTTTTAGTAGAGATGGGGTTTCACTGTGTTAGCCAGGATGGTCTTGATCTCCTGACCTCGTGATCTCCCCACCTCGGCCTCCTAAAGTGCTGGGATTGCAGGCGTGAGCCATCGCGCCCGGCCTACTTTACATTTTAATGACTGTTTTGAATAGATATTAATTATATCCCCTACCACTCCCCTCAATATTCTGGCTATTCTTATTATAAGCTTTGTAATTAGCTTCTCTGGTTCTTCAGAGAGTGTATAGTTAATTTTATTGACATGTTGGGATTTTGAAAATTTATATATTAATCTACAGACTATTCCTTATTATAATAATGAGTTTAAAAGTATTTGTTTTATTTGTTCTAGTCATTTTTTGTGTCTTTTAAGAATATTTCAAAGAGTTTTTCATAGGAAGCTTGTCAATTTGCTGTTAGACTTATTCTTAATGTCTTTTATCTTTTTAAATAATTTTCAGTATTAATAGGAGTCCTTCTGTGACACCTTCCTGAAGTTTCTGCTTCTTAATTGCCCTGCCTTTACTCAATTGTTGATGTTCATCATCAAACCATTCAGCATGTAAGCACTGAGAGGAACTCCACTGAATTTCTTGAGGTTCAAAACATAGTTCAGATGGCATTTTCAATGTCCAAATCCAATGAAACCATTGATATGTTCCTTACTGTAAGCATTCTCCTTTGAAAATCAAGATTCTTAAAGCAGCAATGAGCAGAGTTATCAGGACAAAAGAGAAAAATGATTCAGATAATTAAGTAACCCTAAAGGAGATTATTTCTACTTCCACCCCTATATTCCTGCATATGTGAATTGTGGCCAGGGTAGCGGCTTTATATTGGTCAATATCTCAAAGTTTATATAATTCTTGCAGGGCACCACCCAACTCCACAGGATGTTGTCCTAGCCCACACTGTAACTCTGGTTTCAGTAAAATAGTCTGAATTTTGATAAGACAGATACTTCTAGATGTGAGATCTGTAATAACACCAATGATTTACATAACAGGAGGATATGGGATACTGACAGCTTCTAATGCATTCTGTAAGTCCAGTAGAGTAGTGATGGCAGCATTGCAGGATGGAAAGACCTGTAAAATACCTGCAGAGAATAGGTGTATATTCAACCCATGAGGGAAAATCCCTCACCTCAAAGGAGAAAGAAGTATAAAGTAACCAATCTTCCACAGGGTAGCTGGTTGCCTTTCCCCTCTCTTTGAACAAAGACATATTGTGGGCTCAGTTTTGGAATCTGGTATTGGCAAGTTGAGCTCTTGGTAATGGAAGTAGCCAGAGGATATTTGGTAATGGAAGTAGCCAGAGGTAATGGAAGTAGCCAGAGGAAAACAATGTTTGAAGGGGTCAATTTCTGTGATAGAGAGGAGGGCAGGACAAGCATAAAAAGCAGATATAAAAGCAACCGGGCAAATCACTGGCATAGGAGCTTTCTTGTGATAACTTTCATATGTACTTCCACTTTCTCCCCTCCAATCTTACCGTGTTATTTTAGTACTTCTAGTATCTCCCCTTACACATTTAAATACACATATCCTGTTCTGATTTCATCAAGTTTATATTAATATGATGTAATCCATAATTTTAAAGGGTAAAGCAATCTGCATACTAACATCATCTCTAAATAGGAAATCTAGAGTTTTTTTGGCCAGTTCTCTTCACAAAGGGTGATGGTGTTATTGTTTTTACTTTTTAAATTTTTTTTTTTCATTTTCTGTTCTGAAACCATAATTGCTTGGCCCTTCAGTTGAATAGGTTGAATGTTCATCTATACCACACCCTTTTCCCACTGTTTCTCCATTAATCTCTCACTTGTCTTTAATTGGCACAGGAGTTTTCCCCTGAAAATTCTTTGAACTCTGATTCTAAGGATGAGATTTTTTTTTTTGCGAATCCATAGAAAAATGGTCACTATTTCTATTTGATTTATGAAAACTGTTTTTTTAATGAATGTTCTTCATTTGTTGTTTCTATTATCCCTTTTCTCCTTCGTAGGTTCCTTTTTTTGTAATTCATCTTGTTAATAAAGTTCTTCCTCACCTAGTTAATTTCAGAAAATTCATGTCAAGTAGGATAAGGCATTAATTCAGGCTAGCAAGGATTCTTTCTGGTTAACATAAATTCCTTATGAGATGGTTTATGAAATGACTATATTTAATTCAAATTTTAGATTCCTTTTTCAGAATAAAACAGGCTACTCACTGTTCACAAGGTTATTTCTGAGGTGCAAAATTATCTTCTTCTCTCTGTCTATGTTTTTATACATCCTGAATTCCCCCATGCAACCTTGGCTGACACACTCAGACAGAAAAAACGTGCAAGGGCACTTTTTTCTTGCATTTGTAGTGGAAACCTAAATGGGTTTAGTTTTTTGTTGTTGCTGTTGTTTTGCTTTGTTTTTTCAATGTTTATTTCTTCTTCAGTGTCAAAATTCAGCAAATATATTCTGGCTCCTTCAGAATCTTCTCTTCCTCATCAAAATGGTGTCACTGTGTGTTTCCTTTTCAGTCTCAGAAACTTGATTTTCAATGGGCCAAAGATGGTACTAGCCAAGAGCCCATGCAACCATTTCTACTTCAAAACACAAAAATCAGTTTTGGGTTTGGACCTATATGGTACCACTCTATCAACTTTGGGCAGCTCCGTGCTGCTACCTTTTTCTAAGATTTATAGTAATTATGTTTTCTGTGGACACCTTCTCTTTCCCTTTTTGATATTCACTGCATTAAGAGGCCCTTTCTCCTAGCTACAATAAAGTACAAAAGAACAGGTATCAATTTTACTTTGAAATTCTAATACTGTAACAATACAATAATTAATATGCAATAAAATCCAATTCCATTTAGCTTACAAAACTTTCGTAGATTAATGTTTCTGTAAACTATACCAACTTTTTTTTTTTACTATTTCATCTGGCATGAGAAAATAATCATATAGTTTTAATCCAACATTCTCTATTAACATGAGTTTCTATGATACAAAAAGACAGAGAAAAGAAAGAAAAATTACATTGATCCTACCATTGTTTCTTCACTAGTATAATTACATTTATTCATTTATTATTTTTCCATTTATTTTAAAATGATTAAAAACCTAGTAAACTATGTAACTACATGAGGCTTATGGCTCAATAACCTGATCATTTCCCAGAGTGGGGAAAAAAACATGAAAGTAAATGCAGTTTAATATGTGTTAAATAGGTATCTATATAAAGATGCAATGGGCATACCAAGAAGGGGAGAACTAAATAAGAGCTTTTATTCCTTTCTCAACTAGTAGATAACTTATTTTTAAAATAGCATTAAAAATCAAAATTAAAATGTATTTGCTGACAGTCTAAAGCTCATTGTCAAAGAAGAAAAAAATGGTAGAGACTAAGCTAATGCTACTATAAGAATATTTAAACTCTCTCTGTCACTCTGTAAGAATCTGATGAATGGAAGATTGCAGGTAACATGGTATAAACTAGGGTATCAGAGATTCAGGGAAAAAAAATGAGGCTGTTTAGATGCTCCTGAAGAATGCTGAGTGGGAGTGCAAGAGATTTAAAAATTCAGTAACTTTTTGTAAATGCCATCACATGTTGCTCTTTCCAGCATAAGGAATGGTCCCAAATGCCTTGACATTTAACCATGTGCACATATAATTATTTTCAAGCCTCATCCTTTTAAATCTCATATGAGATAGAAAATTTTTCCTTCTTTCTCCTTTTTCATGCATTTTCCTGCTTATCTTGATGGTTTTCCTTCCCACCACATACAGCAGAAATTTTTGTAAATGATTCTACATTTTAAAGTCACTAACATCACATGTGTAATTCAAAGGAATGAAAATCCTCAAAATTCATAGGAATGAAAGTCATCAAATTTGGCCCATTCAATCAAATTTTCATTCCTTGAAATAAATATGAAAAACTAGTATTTGGAGTAAATCACGTGATATATGTAAATATATTTGAAGAATTTCTCGGGTGAATTGATAGACAAACACAAGTTTTGTGAGCATAACTCTAAATACATGAGTTCTTCATCTGGGAATTTCCTTGAATTTGGAAACTAGATTATATAATTAGTTGCACACCTACATCCCAAAAATGCTTTGCATACAGGAACAATAATTTTGTTGACTAAATTTTACAATTATAGCAATAAATTGGTCTGATTCTATATAACTGACTATTTTAAATGCACTTCAAGGTATAAACATAAGAGTACAGGGTTTTATTATAATTTTCAAGTAAGAAATTATTTTTAAGCTGGTCTGATTTCATAAGAGTTTTTTTGAGAAATATCACTTTGTCAAACATAGGTAGTCTACCAACTTCAGACTTCCATACGTCTTTTCCTTCACTGACAAGTTTTTCAAAGGGGTAGTTTATAACATTCATCCACTTCTCAACTTATTATAGTTTGTCTTTGCCTCCCACATTATTCAGAAGCTGGTCTTAATGACTTTAAAATTGGCAAGCAAAAGACACATTGAATCATGATTTGAGTTCTGTATATGATAGGATACTGTTTTCCTCATCCCACTCATTATAGCTTCCCTACTTTGACTTCAGGGACTCTCTCCTTTCCTGATTTAATTCCATTCTTTCTTTACTTCCATCCCTGGGGTTAATATTTTAACAGTAGTGTTTCTGAGGGTGCCATCATCTCCTTCTTTTACTTTACCCACTCTCACTAAGAGATGCCATCCAACCCTATTATTCCAAGCACTACATACGGGAGATTGCATTGTTTTAGTCAGAATCCTCCTTTTTCTCCATATTTATTCCATAGCTGCTTCTGGGAAAAGTACATTTTTCAGTCCCTTTGATGGTAAGTTTGGCCATATCATTTGTTTTGGTTAATGGAATATGAGCATAAAGACAATTTGCTAAGCTTCAAGAGACATCCTGTACTTTTGCTCACCCGTCTTGCATCTTAGGCATCCACCATGAGAACATCTCTTGGGAAGCATCTAGTCACAGGATAAGATGGCACATGAAATGTCACTGAGATCAACTATAGCCTGATGAGAAGCTCAACCTAGTCCAGTAGAGCCACATCAAATCCACAGACCTGGGAGCAAGAAATCAGTGTCTGTTGTTGCAAACCACTGAGCTTTGGGATAGTTTTTATGTAGCAGTTTTTGAGGAAAATACTTGATACTATACCATTGTTAATGTATTTCCAAACATTCTTCAGAATTTTAAACAAAAATATCTAACTGTCATTTGAATTTCCCCAACTAGATGATTCATAGGTACCTCAAATTCAGTGTGTACAAAAATTAACTTACTTTCTCTCCAAGTAAGGTAATTTTTCCATGTTATTTCCTATTTCAGTGAAGAAGAATTGCATCTGTCTATTTTCCAAGCAGAAAAAAATCAAGGTGCTATCTTTTTTTCTTTCTGCCTCTTCCTTGGACTAATTGCTGACTGATTAATCATTAATTCCTTTGACAGTAACATAATTTTATGAACTAATGAATATATTTTCATAGCATTTTATATATCCCTATAAGCTGCCTTACTTTTTCATAAAACAGGGCAGAATATGAACAAATAATCAAAAAGAATTCTGTTGATTTTTTCTCTTCAGTAGCTCTAAATTATTTACCCACTTCTCCAACCACACTGCTACTACACTTGTTTAGGCATTTATCTTTTCTTGCAAAGAATGACACATGCCTTCTAACTTCCTGCAGGTTGCTTACTCTCCAGTGTATTCTCCACTCTTCTTCCAGTGTCCTTTTTAACATAAACATTTGATCTACTTGTTCTCACTCATAGGTGGGAATTGAACAATGAGATCACATGGACACAGGAAGGGGAATATCACACTCTGGGGACTGTGGTGGGGTGGGGGGAGGGGGAGGGATAGCATTGGGAGATATACCTAATGCTAGATGACGAGTTAGTGGGTGCAGCGCACCAGCGTGGCACATGTATACATATGTAACTAACCTGCACAATGTGCACATGTACCCTAAAACTTAAAGTATAATAAAAAAAAGAGAGAGAGAAAAAAAGTCCTCACTGTTTAGCTACTTTCAGAATAAATGCAACCAAAGAAGAAAATATAAAGTCAACTTGCTATTCAAATATATTAACACATTACAGCTCTATGAAAACAGAAAACTCTGGTTTTTCTCATGTTTTTTAAAAAGTAGTTTCCTTCTCATGAAAATGTCTTGTGCCCTCTACCTCTAATCCAGCTACATAGTCCAGCTGATCCCTGCTCATCTTTCTCAACCCAATTCAGGTGTTATCTCATCTGAGGACCCTTTTGAAATTGTTGTATGCCACTTCATTCACAGTTAATCTAAGTTAACTGCCCCTTGGGAATTTGTGCATAAGTCTATAGTGACATATATCACAGTTTCTTACAATATTAACTTATGCATCTGCCTTCTGCTTTAGATGTTTCATAGAAAATAAGGAAAGCATATTTCTTTATGTAGATTCTCCTCGGCTTACAATGAGGTTACATCCCAATAAACTCATTATAGGTTGAAAATACTGTAAGATAATAACACCCAACCTACCAAATATCACAGCTTAGCTTAGCCTACCTTAAACATGCTGAGAACACTTACATTAGCTTACAGTTGGGCAAAATCATCTAACACAAAGCTATTTTATGATACAGTGTTGATTATCTCATGTAATTTATCGAATACTGTCCTGAAAATGAAAAACAGAATGGTTATATGCGTACTTGGAGTACAGTTTCTACTGAATGCATACCAGTGTCACACCACTGTAAATTCAAAACATTTTTAGGTGGAAATATGGTAAAGTGGGAACTGCCTGTATCTAGCTTCCAGGGCAGTAGTCTTATCTGTCATTGTATCTCAAGCGCCTATGCATATATAGTCAAAAATATTTGAAACATGAAAAAATAAACGAAATTTTGGATAAATAGGTAATGATCAGGCTTAATTTAGTACTCTAAGTTCTCAAATAAAACACAAATTCATCATAAACTGAAACTCTTTTTCATTTGAAATACATAAATTCAAAAATAGCCACCCTAGGAAGTCTTCTTCAACCTACCAAGACAAAAGTTGGGCATTCCACACTGGCTTAGAACTTTGTACAAACTTTAATCATCACACCATATTGCTATTATTTTGTGGTCATGTCTGACTTTTCCAGTACACTGTGAAATCCCTGAACCCTGAGTGCCAGTTTTATAAAGCTGTGACATTCTAAAATTGAATGCAGTTAAATCTCAAAGCCAATTGCTATTACTGTATACAACAATGATCAATGCTTGTTGAATCAGCTAATTCATTCTTTGAATAGTAATAGAGCTTTATTATGTGTCGTACACAAATTCCCAGAGCTGAGAATAAGGCAGAGGTACAACAGAACAATCACCTATACACATTTACTATAAAAACTTAGAGTATGAAATTCAAAATAAGAAAGGATGGTTTACTGTACTCTATAGTTAGAGGATGTTTGAAAATTATCTATAGAATTGCAACTTTAACAACGGCTTCAAGAAACTGAGAATAAATTGTCCTAAAATAAACCAACAGCCCTTGATCTTCTATTATCATTTGAAGTTGTATATAATTGCACTTAAGTTTTATATTGGTCTCAATTCAATATGGTCTATAACATTAGGATATCAGCAATTTTCATTTGAAAAGACCATTACTAATCCAACTGAGTTTGATTATTGTATTTTATCAGGTTAGCAGGTCTTTTCCTGAGCTCTGCAGCATTGCTGTTTTTAATATGTGTCTACATTTTGTGTATTGGTCTTCAAACCCCTCCTATGAAAACTATTTCCCTTGGTGGAGGACCTGATTTTATGAATTGTGCTTTCATTTTTTCACATTGTATAGCATTGTAATAGTAAGTAAACTTAATGACTGCTTAAAATGTATAAAGTACTCCTGGATTACATTCTCATTACATACTTTATATTATAAATTGTAAGTATTTTATTATTTTTTGAAGGGCACTGAAAATCAATAAACAATTTACATTAGTGTCTTAATTATTTATGGATTTCTCATTAAAATTTCATTTCGTATGCATAAATATTATTACTAATATTTAATATGAAAACTCTTATTTGGATATATAGGGGTATAAATAAATAACATTCTTCTACAACCTGATAAAACTTTATTATATCTAACACATATATAATGTCATACATTTCACTTTTTTCTATAATTAAAATGGCGAAAGTATCATGACTGCCACTCAGAATGAAAATTATGACTTTGTTGCTAACAATTTGATGCATAAAGAATTCTCTGAGCACCAGTTGTGGCTTTTGATACAATTAGGCTACCTATTATGTATTCTTGTTTTTACATTTGTGAATCCAAAACCACTTGAGGGAAAATTCACATTCTTGGTCTGTTTTAGAAATGAAATTATTCTTACCTTGTGTCTTCCTTGAAATTATAGTCAAAAGTGCTTAAGGAATTGGAAAAAATGAACTCTTAGGTCATTTTAAGGACTCAAAAACAATGTTTCTAAAAGAATCCTTCTCCATACCATCTTCATAGCATCAGAGTGAGGCACGCTGCAATGACTGAATTGCCTTTTATGTTATTGTCTCCTAATCCAAGTGGCATATATGTCATGTATACTGCACAAGCTGAAATATTATTATCATACTTAACCACAAGTTCTTCAATTGCATATGTCTGGAGTGCACTAAACTTTAATGAGCTTCATTCTGCTTGGCCCTGACCATCTCTTCAATTAATCATCACTATGTAATTGGCTCCTACTTTCTAAAGTATTTACCCTACCTACTTTGAAATAATCTGTGAATTTAATGATCATAGCCTTTAATTAACCATTTTTTCACTGAGGAAAGATTGTTACATTCCAAACTTGATTGTTATATGTCACTAGGGTTGACACTGATACATTGTTAAATATACTTGTCTTGAAGAAAGGCATCATACTCTGTAATATATCAAGATAGATTAGAAATGTTTTTAAAGGCTGTTATTTTTCAAGAGAGATGAAAGTTATTGAAAGGAAGTTGTTCTTTTAAAGACACTGGTTGATATGAAATTCCTTATTTCCTAAGTGGTACTGAATCCTGTACCAAAACTTCATGATAGGCAGACTTCAAATATCTTCTTGAAATACATAAAAATATCTTTGCTTAAAATATTATTTATTGCTCAGCTTTCCTTTTAAAGTATTCTTTATTCTTCTGTTGACTGACTTAGAAAATTACTAATCAGAAAATTGCTAATTAATTGGTCTAGCAGTCATGAGTCTTAAAATTGGAGGTGGTAATTACTTCAAACAATTCTATTCAAGTTAAAATTATGCCAATAATACCAAAACTCTGGGTAAGCATGGTAAGTGCTTCCATTCCTTCTAGCCAGTCTGGAATGAATTAGAAAGTTACAGGGATGGACTTTTGTATAAAATTGCCACTAACATTAAAAATTAAAAAAAAAAACTCACATGTCTGTGGCATTCTGGTCCTGGCTTCCAAAATACAAAATTACTTCTGAAACTCTGTAAGGATTTTAAAACATATTTTGGACCAACTCATTATCAAAGAGTACTACAGCTAGAAACCATCATTATGTATCAATTAATTTAAATCAGTTAACGTATAAAAAGTCTCATGTCCCAAATGATGGAATTCCCTGCTTGAAGTTGGGGAAGTATGGTTGGTACAGAGCAGGAACCAGAATCCAAATCTAACTCCCAGAATTTATTGGCAAAAATGGTGGGGCTGAAGAACAATTGGTTGAGACAAAGCAAGGATCAGAACAAAATCTTCCAATTCTCATTCCAGTCATTCCAGTGTTCTTTTCAGTCATATGATGAGACATCATGTAGGGAAACGGAGAGAATGAAACTTAGCATGAGTGAAAAAGATCCTATGGGAAGATTTTGGCAAGGTTCAATTACAAAGTCATACTCTGTAATGTCTTCCAGCATTGGCAAAAGGAAAGGAGAGGAGATAAAATCTCTGATGAAAATCTGATTCCTGCCTTTTTTGTGTGTTTCATTTTCTCTTTGGATACTTATGTGATTTCTCTTAATCACTGAAATTTTTTAAATTTGCCAAAACATATCCAAATGTGAGTCTTTTTGTCTTTTATATTTTCTACTTCAAAGAGTCTGAGAGTTTGAAATGTCTGGCTTTTTTCAAATAGAAAAATTTTAATACTTTTTTTATCATTGCTTCTCCTCACTCTCCTGTTTTGAATATTGCTGACACTTCCAAAACTTCTTTCTCATTTTCAGAAAAATCTATGATGTCATCAACTGTGACATTCAACTCAATTTAAGAGATATTCAAATGTAAAATGAATAAAGCAGAGTAATTATCATATGGTATAGATTGTTAGGCACATGTCACTTTCAGCATTGTTAATATGTAAAAATATTGCTTCTGGAAATAAGTCAATTCTGGGTTCACATAAATCAATTTTATAGTCTTCTTTTATAATCCCAAACCCTTTATAATTCTAAATTCCATGAACATATTTCAAGGTCATCTTTTAAAATTTATTTTTAAATTGACAAGTAAAAATCAAATATATTTAAAGTATACAACATCATGTCATGACATATGTATACACTGTGGAATGGCTAAATCAAGCTATTTAACATATTCATTAACTCACATATATGTCATTTTTTTGGTCAGGGAAACCCTCTAAATCTATTCTCTTAGGAATTTTTAACTTATTGTTATTAACTATAGGCACTGTGAGATACAATAGATCTCTTGATTTTATTCCTTCCATCTAACTGAAATTTTGTGTTCTTTGACTGACATCTCCCTGATCCTCCCATTCCCCAGCATCTGGTAACCACCATTTTGCTCTCTGTTTCTATTAATTAGATTGTTTTAGATTCCACACATAACTAAGACGATGCTGTCTTTCTGTGTTGGGGTTATTTCACGTAATATAATGTTCTTCAGATTCATCAATGTTCTTGTAACTGGCAGGATTTTCTTTCCTTTTTTTAAAAGGCTGAATAGTATTCCGTTGTGGATATACACCACATTTCCTTTTTCCATTTGTCTGTCAATGGACACCCAGGTTAATTCCATAGCATGGCTATTATGAAAAATGCTGCAACAAACAAGGGAGTGCAGTTACCTCTTTAACATACTCTTGTCATATCCTTTAGATATATACTCAGTAGTTGGATTACTGGACCATACAGTCCTTCATTTTTAATTATTTGAGGAACCTCCAAATTGTTTTTCATAAGAGCTGTGCTGATTTACATTTCCACCAATAGTATAAGAGTTTCCTTTTCTTCATATCCTTTCCAACATTTACATTTTCTCTTTTTGGTAATAGCTATCCTGACTGGTATGAGGTAATATCTCATTGTGATTTTAATTTGCATTTCTCTGATGATTAATGATTATAAGCACTTTTTCATATACCTGTTGTCCATTTGTATATCTTCTTTAGAGAAATGTCCACTCAAGTCCTTTGCCCATTTTTAATTGAGTTGTTTTCTTACGATTGAGTTGTTTGAGTTCTTTGTATATTTTAGACTTAACCCATTATTAGATGTGTGGTTTGCAAATTTATCCTCCTGTACATAGATTGTCTCTTTATTCTGTTGTTTCCTTTGCTGTGCAGAAGCTTTTTATATTGATGTAATCCCATTTGTCTATCATTGCTTTTGTTGCCTGTGCTTTTGGGTTTAAATCCAAAAAATTATTGCCCAAACCAATGTCATGGAGCTTTTCCTCTATGTTTTCTTACAGTAGTCTCACAGGTTCAGGTCTTAATATCTAAGCTTTACATTTTGAGTTTATTTTTGTATATAGTTATGAGATGGAAGTCTAATTTTATTCTTTTCACGTACAGTTTTCCCAGCACCATTTATTGAAGAGACTGTCCTTTCCCCATTGTGTGTTTGCAGCATCTTTGTCAGAAATCAACTGACTATGAATGAATGAATTACTTTTTGGGCCTTCTATTCTAGTCCATTGGCCTCTACTTCTGTTTTATGCCAACACCATGCTGTTTTGATTTCAAAGTTATCTTCTAAATAATCAAATTTAATAAAATAGTTAATCTACTATCACTATAGACTAGATTTTATATGATATGTATTTTTAAATTTAGTAATCATTGTTTTAATTTCCCAAAAATCTGGTTTTCTTAGTATTTGGAACATTCTGATCTTATTTTACATTATTTAAATACTACTCTTATTATTTAATAGAATATTTGTAAGCCTTCTTGTTTAAAGTTATTTGATTTGAGTCCTCTAATGACCACACTATTGAGTTTCAGGGTAAATTCCAATCCATTGTAACTCATTTAATAGTGGTAATCTCTGGGTCTGTCAGTAGTTGTTTTCACATGTCAATTTTGTCAGTCTCAAAAAAAATAGAGAATAAAATATGAAAGCCACACAAAAAGTAAAAACAAAATATAAATATAAAAAGATTCAAACTTATTTTCTTTTGATGTTTTGAGATTTCAAGATCTAGTGTGAATGCCATAGTAGATAGATAGGGGTTTAGGCAAAGAAATACAGGTGCAATTTCAGAGAAATTTATTTTTGTGAGTCAAAAGCCAATGTTGCAATGTGTCTTCGTTATTTTCAGCAATTTTCACAGTCTCCTGGATACCTCTGTGCAAAGTCTATATGACCTCTATGGGATTCTTTACTTTGAAGGTTCTAGCACTTAGCTAAAATCCTGCCATTCATCTCCGCAAACCCCTGCCACTGCTCCAAAGTCCATCCTTTTATTCACAGTTCACTCTGAATTAGGAGATGTTATAGGGATTCTAGAGAAATTGAGATGGGAAAAATTGAGGAATTTGTTTACCCATTCTGCTAGGGCTCCCTTTCATAGTATGTATTCTCTCATCTGTAACATTTATTGACAATAAGCTTGGAAGTGTCATGTAAATGAATGGAATACCTCTCTATTTATTGGTGTTATAGAACGGCTTCACCCTTAGTAAATGCATTAATACTTTTAGTGGGAAATAAAGAGACTTTTAAAATATTTATGGCTTCAGGATATCATCTCATTCTGTGTATTCAAATTCCAGGCTATATTTTCTAAACTGAAAACGTACCATACAATTTTTGGTATACAATTCTTCCATGCCACCCAACATGAAGAGAAAACTCCTTGATAACATGGTTTCTATCTTTTCAAAGTCATCTCTCAGAATACAACAAATGCTCACTAAACTCTATTTTTGTATTTTTTAATTTTTATTTTATTTTATATTTTCAAGACCGAGTCTCACTCTGTCACCCAGGCTGGAGTGCAGTGGCACAATCTTGGCTCACTGCAACTTCCATCTCCTGGGCTCAAGCAATTCTCCTGCCTCAGCCTCCCAAGTAGCTGGGACTACAGTCGTGCACCACCACACCTGGCTAATTTTTGTATTTTTAGTAGAGAGGAGGTTTCACGATGTTGGCCAGGCTGGTCTCGAACTCCTGACCTCAAGTGATCCAGCTTCCTCGGCCTCCCAAAGTGCTGAGATTAAAGGCATGAGCCACTGCTCCAGGCTTAAACTCTACTTTTAACAGTTCATCATAGTTGAACCTACTGTGATGAACTAGATCTACTATGATCTTTCATACTCCTGTATTTGGCTTATTCAGCCTGAAATATATTTCTCCATTTTTTTTGCCTAAGAAGTATATTTCTGTTCATCTTTCTAGACTCAGCTCAAATATAATTTACTCTGTGATGTCTCTTCTGGCCCTTCTACCAGATTTGGACTCCCATACGCCTTTTTTTATAAAACTCCTTTAATAGTCCTCTAATATTTTTGTATGTGTATTTGTTCCATATGTTTCAATTTTCACCCTGCATAAAATGTCATATGGTGGTCAAACAGGGGGGTCAGAAATCCTAATATTTCCTCTATCCTAGTGTTTCCAGCCTATTTTATGAACTACATAGAACCCTAGAAGTATTCTATGAGTTCTGCTTATGGCACTCCTCAGAGCTCTATTTTTATCATTATACAATTAACTAATACAAATACTGGATGCTAAAAACAAAAGGTGCACATTTTAAATAACAATAAACAAATAAATAAAACATTTTGAATGCAGGTCTTATCCAAAACAGTGTTTTCCAACTTGAGAGTTATCATCAAAATATTTATTTGACAACCTCATTTCACCTCTTCTAGAGTCTTCTTCTCATTTCTGTGTACATCCTTTTCCCAAATTCCAAATCAATTACTTGGAGCTCTTAGTTCATTATTTAGTTACTTTATTACTGTTATTCCTAACTCTACTATGTGCCTCACACCTTCTAAGTATTTTATGTACATTAATCTATTTAATTGGATCTGAAAACAATATTTAAATGTTGGTGCTACTATTATTCACACTATAAAAATAAGGAAACAGAGGACAAAAGGGGAGATATTTTGTCCTTATAAGTCTTTCCAGATTCCCTCAAATCATATTATTATAATATTACTCTAGTATTTACCATTATTAATTACAGTAAAATATTGTCAATGTTTTATTATTATATAATTCTAGAATTTGTTCTAATGTTGTCTTATATTACATAGTGCTTTATCACTTAGAAAACACTTTTACACACTTGCTTATCTAATTCTCACAATGACATGGTAATACAAGGAACATCATACCCACGTGAAGGATGAAGGATGAATAAACTGAGGCCTGGAGAGGTTAAGACAGAGCAAATTTGCAAATTTGTATCAAAGCCCTTTTTATTTTTTTTTTTTTTTGAGGTGGAGTCTCGCTCTGTCACTCAAGCTGGAGTGCAGTGGCCTGATCTCGGCTCACTGCAATCTCTGCCTCTTGGGTTCAAGTGATTCTCCTCAGCCTCCCCAGTAGCTGGGACTACAGGTGCCTGCGAAAATACCTGGCTAATTTTTGTATTTTTAGTAGAGATGGAGTTTCACTATGTTGGCCAGGCTGGTCCCAAACTCCTGATCTCAGGTAATCCACCCGCCTTGGCCTCCCAAAGTACTGGAATTACAGGCGTGAGCCACCTTGCCTAACCCAAAGTCTTTATTTTATGCCAGAACACCATCTTATGTTTAAATTTGGCACTACAGTAAGCTAGATAATGGCTCCCAATTATTACTACTCTCTTGTACCTGGAAAAGTAAATGTTACCTTATTTGGAAAAGGGGACTTTGCAGTTATGATTAAATTAAAGATCCTGAGATAAGGAGATTATCCTTGATTTACCTGGTATGTTCTAACAACTATTGCATATATCCTTATAAGAGGGAGACAGAGATTTTTATATACACAAATGAAAAGGTGATGTGAAGATAAAGAGGCAGACATTTAAATATTGTGGCTTTGAGGATTGGAGTTATACACACCCAGGAACCAAAAACTGCTGGCAGCCCCAGAAGCGGAAAGAAGCAAGGAACAAATTATCCTATAGGGCCTTCAGAGGGAGTGTGGTCCAACCAACATTTTGATTTCAACCAATGAAATAGATTCAAACGTCAGACCTCCAGAAGTATAATAAAATAAATTTATGTTATTTACAGCCTCTAAATGTGTGATAATTTTTTACAGTGCCATAAGAAACTAATACAGGCATTTACTGAAATTAATACAGATCTAAACTGATTAGCCTCATGATGCTAATTTAATCAACAGAGTTTTATCTTAGTTTAGGCTAAAGTCAAAAGAGTTAAAATAAATATAACAAACTAAAATTTCTATGAATTTAAAATAAATCTCTTATTTTTTGATTTCACAAGAAACAACATTAACAACAGGCAACTTGATGCTATTATTCTGACCCAATTTCCGGCTGCACCAATATTCACCCAGTCATAATGTACATGAGATGCATATATAATTGGCACCTCTCTTTTACAGTGTCTTGCTGGCCTTTTTTTTTTTTTAGCTTTCTCCTTCTCTATATGATTTCTATGTCATTCCACCATTCACCTCGCTTGTAATTTAGTCCTCAAGCTTCCTAAGACAATTACCCATACTTCCAAACTTGCATACTATGTGATTCCCATCTTTTCCATACTTTTATATCACATGATACTTTAAATACTTCCATTCCCATTGCTTTATTTCTTGTTTGCTGGAATTTGTATGGGGTCTTAGATTTTACAGTTTACTTTCTTTGCTGAGTTTTACTTATCAAGGTTTCATAGCTATTGCTATGAACTCTTTCAAATAGCTTATCATTATAAAAAATTCCTACATCATATTTCCAACAGAGTTGTACAGCATAATTTTTCTAATACAGTTTACATTTCTGAAAATGTGAGAGAGATGCAGTGCTTTTATTTGTAACAATCATCACTCTGCTGATGGACCACATTCTGTGAGTTTGTACCAGCATACTTTTATCTAAATTGAGCTGACACAGCTTCTGAAGTAATTTTTGAAGGACCTTAATTTCTCACAACTCTCTTTTTACATCTTTTGCATTCAATTACTTCCTAAGTTAAAGCAAGGAGACATCAGAGTGGAATCTGTATTAGTAGGACCAAATCATACTCTTTATAATGCAATGTCTGGGCCTGGCCATTGGGATCTGTTGGCAGTAGTATAACAGTCAAGCTAATGATTTAGTGTTCCAGTTCACTTCAGTTTAGGGGATTGATAGCTAAGCAGCAGGAAATCATATTTCAGAGCTCTCTGCCTATCTGCAAATTCAGGAGTGGTTCCTGTAAAGCACCTGCCTACATTTTAGTCATATATTTGTTTATTTATATCCTGACTAGTTTTAAAAAGAATTTAACACAGCTTGTAGATATAAAATACATCAAAAGAGGATGAAACCTAAAAAAAAAAAGAAAAAACAGATTGATCATTAAGTCAGGCACATTATGGGTACACCACAAGTTTGGCACTAAGATGTCTAAGCAGGTCAAATGGAAGATAATCGTAGCTCAGTTCAGTGAGCTCAGGTGTTTTTCATCTGAAAACTAGAAAGAAATCTCTCCCAAAGGTCTTCAAGAAAAAATATTCTGTATAAGAAATGGACAAGTGCCTCACATGAGACACCAAAAACTTCTAGAGGGCCATTTACTGAGTTTGTAAATATGTCCTTGATATCAAAATAAAGTATCAACCAATAAAATGCTATTCCAAGAGAAGTTGAAAATTTGGTTGGTATAATTCAGCTATACCACCAAGAATATTACAGTTCAAACAACATATCTGACTCTTCACCAACCCTTTGCCTATGTTTTTCCTGCTGTTTTTGTTAGTTGCAGGTAATTTTTTATTATATAACTACCTATAGATATTATATATGAAGGGTGTGTGTTGATATCTACACACCCTTCAAAGCCTAGTCCAAGTATTCCCTTTAGGCATGTTACATTGTGTATAAGAGCATAGAATATGTAGTCAGAAAGAGCTTGGTTGACTCTTTCATGTGAAAGCTATGTAAGCAAGTTACTTTACCAAGCCTTGGCTTCCATACTTGTAAAATAAGACTAAAACTCTATATCATAAAATTGTCAATAGCTTTAAATTTGATAATGCAACATAATAAATATTCAATAATGATACCTTTAACTTTTGTTAGAGCCTTTTGTTAGAGAAATTCTGCCACCAGCTATGAAGAAGTAAACTACCACGCTTGTTGTAAGAGAGTCACTTGACTAGGACTTGGGGTTGATCTTTAGGAACTGAGGGCAACCAGTAGCCAGCAAGAAAATTGAAACCTTAGTGCTACAACTACAAAGAATTCTGCCAGCAAACAGGAAGATTAGAAGAGGACCTCAAGTCTCAGATAAGATTTTAGTCATGCACAACACCTTATTTTCAGTCTGGTGAGGAGAGAACCCTCCTAATCAGTGCCCAGGTTTCTGACACATGGAAACTATGACATAATACATTTGTTTTAAGCTGCTAAATTTGTAGTAATTTATTGTTATACAGCAGTAGAAAACTAATACAGACATATTAGTTAACCTTTATGACCTTAAGTTATCTCATTGTATAATAGAGATAATGGCATTCATCATACAGAAGTGTTGTGAGTGTCGATTATAATTATTAATTCATACATATTTGTAAATAGTACATACTATAAAATCTGAGATGGCATTGTCACTTTTACAACTCTATGATGCTTAGGAATTTCCTTTGTACTCTGGTAATTTCTTCATGGCTCTTATCTCCCCTACAATATATTGTGAGCTAGTGAAAGGGAGAGCTTCTACCTTGGGTCTCTTTGGAGCCGAATAAATAATTCTTATAAAATTAGTGATAATGATAGAAATCAGAATATCGGTTACCTCTATAGGTGAAGGAAGATACAGACTGGGAAGGGGTACCAAAAAAACTTATAAAGTTTGGAAACACTCTGAGTAATATAAAAATTTTCAAGCTGTGTACTTAGTATATTTTATAGATTTTCTGTATTTAACTTATACTTTAATTTTTGTAAATGCTGTTCAGGTAACAGATTGATGGTAATCACAGTATTATTTTAATGGAAAATACAATTTCTATTACGCTTGATTTGCAATAAACTCAAGCACATTTGACAGAAAATGAAATGGGTATGTACCAAGTTTTCCAGAGTGAAAGTGACAGTAGCAGTTGCAGTATACTTTCAAAAACAGCAAGATAACTCATTTTAAAATGACATGACAATATGAGACTCCTGGGAGAGGGTTTCAGGACTTAAGCTTTTCAGGTGACACTTTTCAGTTAAATGGCTTCAGAATAGACCTTTCTAAAACAAAGAAAAATTTTTTAAAAAAGTAAAACCAAAATTATAAAAGTAATTCATTTGGTCCTATTTCATGACCTACATATTCCTATATTTAAAGCATTCAAATTTTACCAGCATTAAAAAAAAATGAAACCACATATTTAAATTGTCTTCATGAATTGTTTAATTCTGATAAGAAAAATGAAAGACATGATATTCTTGGAACATCAGAGCAAATGGTAAAAATAGCAAACGGGCATGTGCTTACAAGACTCTCTCTTGAAACCACATTGAACTCTCATTGGCAGTGTCAGCAGGTTAATTAAGAAATCTCTTAGGCATGGCACATGTTCAATACAGATTGACATTACTTGGGACATGGCAAATGCTTGTTCATCAATACTCACCCAACTGATTGACCTGAGTTAAAATTAGAAAAGTGCCACTTGCTTCAAGGATTAAATGCCTGCAAAATCATCGCATGGAAGAATGAGAGGCAACCATTTGAGGAATACAGGAAGATAAATAGCTTTCAGTGTCAGACTATTGAAATGGTCTGTTCACTTCAGTAAGTCTAAAGGATGTTTTAGAAAGCAGCAGAGTAGATATTTTCATGACTTCAGTCTCAGGAAATAAGGAAAGCCCTCCTTTTATCCCTAACTTTCAGACTTATTCTCAGAGCTTCAAGAGATTTAAGACATCACCAAATCCAAACTCCTCTATTTGTAGGGGGAAAAAAAAAACAGCACAGAGATATTAAACTGCAGGAAGAAGAGAGGATTAATAAGAGACTTGTATTATAGTGTATTATATTAAAATGAAAATAATGGTTGTATTAAGGAAAATATACCAGCATGATAATTAATTTTCAGAATTATAAAATAATACTGTTTTATGGAAAATCTTATTAAAATTTTTGAAAAACTATTTTCAGTTCCCCTTTGAGGTAATAAAATATGTCTGGTCACTGAGAAATCTCTGGTTTAATAAAATACAGAAGACAAAGAGTAAATGCATTGTCACTGCATAATTTGTGACCAAAAGAGAGACAGCAGCAAAGAACATAAGTAGAGTCTGAGCAGGTTTATCCATACATTTAACTGCTCTTGACCTATTCTCTGGCTCCCTGAAAACAGACATTACTTCTTGTGTCAATAAGAAAGTCACTGTACATAAATGAAGTTAGTGATAGCAGCAGACTGAGAACCTGCAATTAAGAAGTCACCTTTGGAAAGGCCTGGAGAGAAATTCAAGTGTTCATGCTGCAAAGTACTAGATCATGAAAGGAAAAAAATCACATATAATATAAAAGGCATTAAACTGATCCTAAGTGATTGTTCACTCCTTACTGCTGCATATATCTATTGTTTCTTCCTCTAGGTTGGACATAGTCAATGTCAACATCTTGATTGTTCACAAATCTACGAGGCCTGCATAAATCCACCTGTTGGCATGGTTACCAGAAGGTAATTTAATCTGCAGTGCCACTGATTTTAATAAGCAAGTTAACTAAATAGATTGGCTGAAAATTGGAACAATTTAGCCACTTACTACTTAGATTGCTCTCTCTACTGCTTGGATAGGCCAAGAAGTGTCAAGTTTTCCCAGAGGGTAGTTGGCACAGAAGCAGATGTCACCATAAGTGACTTTACTGACACCATGGCACAAGCTAGTAGAAAAGCTAGGATCCAAGCAAGGTCTTGGGATCCCTTACCCAGGGCTCTTTCTACCCTGTCAGTTATTTACTCACTCTGTCAAATTCACTGCCACAGTGTATAATTTCAGAATATATGTATCTAACAGTATAAATATATGCCAGAGGCAGATCAAGTATAACCATTTCTTTTTTCCAGAGCCCAGGTCCTGCTCTATTTCATAACAGCTCAGTCTAAGCAACATTGTCTTTTATTTTCCATCACACCACCAATTCCCAGTTAGAGACTAATTTACATGAGGATGCAATTCCCTTATTTTCAATATTACCCCAAATCTCAGAATCCTGAAGAAAAGTCTCTAGTTGCTACCATCCAGTCTGATACAAGCATCTGCATTCGATATCCCAAACCTTATTGCCCTTGACTTGTCAGCAATTTGCCTGCCGTGTGTCATGTTACCACCCGAGACATGCTCCTTGATAAACAGTAGCTAATAAATAATCTCAAGCAATGGCGTTCTCATGATTTTGCCTTACTGAGAGCCAGAAAAACCAAGGCAGTCTAGCTCAAGCTTTTTATTATATAAATAAGGAAATTTTAGCCCAAGAATTTTACTCTTCATCTAACATCCTAAAAACAGTAGAATTAAGAACTACAACTTAAGATTCTGGACACCTAACAGAATGGGTATTTTTTCTACCTCAAATCATGTCAATTAAGCTGTCATTATGAAGAACTGGCCTAAAACACACAAATCATTCTGACATGATGTCAGCTAATATGATTCTTTGAATCTTCAAGTGGAAATAAAATTAATCCACAGGAGTATAGCACATTAATGTGTAAATTATGCACTGTTGTGAAGTGTGTAATGTAATAAAGAACTAAAACAATGTTTTACTTTCTAAGCACTGCACATATTTCAAAAAAAGAATATTTGATTTCACACAAAACTGAAAACCATTTCAATTTGCCACAAAATTGACCTATAATGTTGACAGTGTACTTGGGAAAACTAGAATGTTCACATAATAAGTTAAATCTGGGTTATTTCTTTGAAAACCCTTTTTCAGAAAAATTATTTTCTAGCTAAAGAGGAAATAATTGTTTTGACAAGTTCCACCAGATTCATTGACAGATAAAATTTCTTTGGTCTTTGTTTTGATCTTTGATAAATATTTAATAATTATTGGGAAAGTGTTTAATTTCTTCATTAAAAGTGGTTATCTAAGAAATTAGTAGACAGTGAAATAACAAGATAAAACTGTGTTATAAAAATAGTGAAGAAAATTTCTGGATGAATGTAAAAGTTATTGACTTAATACAACGTTATGGCAAACTCATCATCTTTTTTTTCTTAATCTGATAAGCTACTGCTATTCTTATTTGTCACTTGTAATGGTATTAACTTTGTCCCAGTCATTCACTAAAAAATTTAGTCTTATTCAAGTTTTCTGTTTGCTGACCATCTCCTATCCAAAGAGCAACCAGTTCCTATTGCATCTACATTTTCAATGTTTTATAAATGCACATTGTACTTTCCCTTCCCTTTATCACAGTCTCAGTGCAAGTATAACTTGTATTTGCTTCCCTCTAGACTAAGTCAGTAGGAATCATCTGGTACCTGGCTGGAAGAGTGATGTTCTGTGAACGAAGTCTAGTCTTTGCCATTGCTCTTTCCTTAAAAAATATTTATCACTCCCCCGTAATACTAGGGTATGGCTCAAGTTCCTTACTATTGCATTTAAGAGTTTCTATGATCTGAGCTAAAGCTTTATTTCTGTCCTTGATGGTATCTCATTGAGGTCTCCATGCTCTAAAGTAATGATATCTAATGATGGAAATGTTTGTATCTACTCTAGCCAATATGGCGGCTACTAGCTCCCTATGTCTCCTGAGCACTCAGTAGACATACTGAGCATATGTGGCTAATGTAACTGAGGAACTGAAATCTTGATTTAATATAAATTGTATAGAAATATGTAGCTAGTGGCTACTATATTGGACAGTTCAGCTCTGAAGTAGTGGTTCTCAAACGTTAGAGTGCATTAGAATGACATAAAGGGCTTGTGAAAACACGGATTGCTAGACTCCATTCCAGATTCTTTGAGCTTACAGATAAAACCCATGAATTTGACTTTCTAAAAAAGTTCTCAAATTGTGCTGCTGGATGGTCTGGAATGCAAATTGAAGAATCACTTTCCTAGACAAGTTTAAATCCTTGTTGTCTCTTGAACAAATCCAATACATGGATTTATATCTGCATAGGTTTCTGTCTGTAAAGCTACATTATTCCTTGCTTTAAATTTACTTACATGCCTGCTTCATAAAATAATAAATTACTTGAAAACAAAGATTATGTCCTTGTCATATTTGCAAGACCTAAAATGTCTTGCACAGTCATATTAACATAAACATAGAAAGGGGATTTTTTGATTGAAATATAAAACAGTTGGTTTTCAAAATACTAAACAGTAAAACTGATTTTTTTCATTCTAAATTTAAATTGTGATTAAGTAAAGAAATTAGTTATAAAACCATATAAAACACTCTAAAGTTAACTTTAAAATTTGGATTACATAAATTTGAGGAGACATTTATTTCCATTAAGACACCCATATAATAATACTTCAATTGCATAAGTAATTATACTTCTGAAGTAAAAATGTCAAATATCACAGAGATATTAGAAAAAGGAGTTAATTTCAAAAAGTATGAAAAGCTGTTAAAAAATAAGGCAAATCTACCTCTCTCAATGGATATTTCAAACATATGAGAAATACTTTTTAGCAATTTTCAACTTTGTCTACATAACTCAGTTCTTTAAAAAAGTAAAACTAGCTCACATTTTCTGTTGAAATGAGACTCAATACCAAAGAGAGCGAGGTATCATTAAAATGAAGCTCAAGGTGATACAAACATCAGGAGAAGAAATGTTTCCAAGATCTTGCAGCAGTGTGCCTAGTTAAGACCAGACAATTAGTTCCTTGCTGTGATAAGCCACCTTCAAACCTGCAATTCGAAAGAAGCCACCTATAGAGAAGTAACTTCTACTTCTTTTTAAATTATAGTAAGTCACCAACAAATTATTTTTCTTTAAGCCATCAAAGAAGTTTGCTCAGCACATTTTTCAAACAAATTCACTCTACAGTATTAGAAACTCAAAAATGAGTGACTGTTTCATTAACCGAATCACAGTTTTCCCATTTTCACACTAATAGAGGCCATTACATAGACACTAAGGAATGTGGTTAATGAATAAACACTCAAAATCATAGCACAGGGAAGAGCCTTGATGGCATCATCTGGCCTAAACTGAACATTATCTGTTGCTAGGTAACCAAAGATAATAAAAAGGTGTCTGAAGCAGGCCAGCAAATGAAAACCAGCCTCAGCCAATCTTTAATGTCAGTCCTGCTGCTACCAGTACCATTAAGTTTGTAGGAGGTCCAAAATCAAAATGCAGCAGCAAACTTGAAGAGGCAAAGTTTCTCTTACCCCATGATCTAATGTCCACCTTTCTATACCAATAAAAGGTGAGGCTGACAATAAATTCTCTAAGAAAAAAAAATCCATGCTCCTTGAACTCTGAGAAAGTGATTTCTAATATTTTATGACAGCCATTCTAATGTTCATTCAGCAAATATCTAAAAGCTTTAAATAAATTCAGTAAGTGTTCTAGGCAGATGGCTTGTTTTGATTGATAGTATTTTTTTTTGTTTTGTTTTGCTTTCTGTTGTTTTTGTTACTTTGATTTTTGTTAATGTAATTTATTTTCCCTTTTTTCACACCATAATCCCAGCACTTTGGGAGGCCAATACAGGATGATTGTTTGGACCCAGGAGTTCAGGACCAGCCTGGGTGACCAGCCCATCTCTACAAATAATAATAATAAATTAGCTGGGTATGGTGCTGTGCAGGTATGGTACCAGCTACTCAGAAGTCTGAGGTGAAAGGATGGCTTGACCCCAGGAGGTGGAGGCTGCAGTGAGCCATGATCATGCCACTGCACTCCAGCCTGGGTGACAGAGCGAGACCCTGTCTTAAAATAAAATAAAATAAAATAAAATCTCTTTAGGAATAAAATATCTACCTGGGCAAATCAACAACCTAAACGGGTTGCTAATTTTAATGTTGAAGTTTCTGGGATCTTAAATATGTGTGACATGGAAGCCTTATGAGCCACTTCTTCCACTTGTTCACTCCTTTAATCAATTGGTACTTCATTAGAGGCTATATAGGAATTCAAATGGTAGAAAATGTTAAGTACCTTGCTTTACTATCTCAGAGCTATTTCCAGTCCTCCATGCCTCCCTGGGTAAAAACCAGGAGTTCTGTTAATTCTAGTTTTTACTTCCTTTCTACTTATGTTCTACTGCCTGTAGCTTCCACAGCATAAGCCTCTTGCAGAATTGCTAATAGAAAGACCCACACATACTTCCGATTGCCAGTTCAATTTGCTCAGGCAGAGTCTTCTCATCACCAAGAAACATCAGGTTTTATAGTGGGCAGCATTGGTGGGAGGCAATTCAGTATTTCAGGAATAGGGATGTATAACATTTTTCATGCTCATCAAAGAAGTAATAAGTTAAAAATTCAGAAACAGTTCTATCAATATTAAACATTTGTGAGTCTACCTTAGCTGGTTTGGCAATTACTTTTCTTTCTGTTTGCAATCTCCTTCCCTATCTTCTCATGATTAATGTCTGTATGTCTTTTAAGACCAAACTTAGGTAACGTTTTCTGCAAAAGCCTACCTATGAACATTAGACTGGATTTATGTGACCAGTCTCTCACTTAGATTGTAAAGTCCTTCAATAGAGATTGCTCATTATTCCTCTTGGGATCACAGGTATCTAGGAATATTCTCATCACATAAGAGATGTTCAAATAATGTCAGATGAACTGCAATGAACTGGACTTTCAATCTAAGTAGGTGATCCTACCTTTTATCTTACTGAGAAGCATGAAAAAGAAAAATGTCCCCCCCGCTTCAATGATACATATCTGTTGCATCACACTCTTTTGCAAAGCCTTGTTCTACAGCCTATACTTATTCTATCCTTTTCTTCTCTCAGAGAGAAACAAGTCTGTCCTCTTTTCCAAAAATAACACCTATGCTCCTTGCGAACTCGTTCTATAAATGAATTGCATAGCTTTTTTCTAAAAAAGCCTCACTCTTCTCCTGACCCATTTCATTGGCCTACAAACACATTCAGTTTACTTAGCCTAAAATCTTCTTGAGAGACCTTATTATGCCCTTAAATTATAATTCTCTTTTTTCATTTCACTCACACATTTTCCCAAAAAAATCTCCTGATCAGTAAACAATCAAAATTATTTGTCAGTAAATGAGGATAGAAAGACGGGAGATACAGAGAAGCTGATTTGTAACTATAAAAGAATAGGTGTGCTGGTAGAAGGCAATAAAATATACTATTTATATAAAGACTAGCATGGCACTAAAGCTCTACTTTCTCATCAAACCATCACTCATTGAATATTTGATTTGTTGCAGCTCAGTAGGCACTAACTCTATATGAGAATTTACCAAAAATACTTAAATTCTGACTTTTTGTGGGAATCTTAATTTCATGTTAGAAATCTTAATTTTGAACACATATGGTATATGTAAACTTCCTCTGAAAATACTTTTCTGCTATGTTTAAAAGTTTTGATAATTTTAATTTGTTGTTGTTATTGTTTGGTTTGGTTTGGTTTGATTTGCTTTAGTTTGGTTTGTTGTGTGGAGTTCACTTTATGTTAAAATAGGCATGATTTAATTGAAGGGTTAGTGAAGATGGATGGTGAATGGTAGGGATGGAGAAGGGGAAGAAGATTCAAACTTTCTCTATACAAACAATATTGAGACATATCTGTCACTAGGAAATGCTTATAGCTACAGGAGCAGTTACCAAACAAATCTTGTGTCATCAAGCAATTAAATTCAAGTTGAAAGAAATTACATTTATATTTGACATTTTAACTCTCTCTTTGTGAAGTGAGAGATTACTTAAATTACCTCCTAAGACCTCACTGTGTTAGATTATTCAATCCAAACTTATGTATGGCAACCTGTGTCCTCACCTTTGGTTAACATCTTACCACACGGACTAATAGGCTTGGTCATGTGACTTGCTTTGGCTAACAGAATATAACAAACAAATATAATGCAGAGATTTTTTAAAATGCTCTACCTTGGTTGTTGTGTTCTTGCTGTTCTTGGAATGAATTTCCATGTGAACAAGACTTGGCTAGCCTAAAGGAGTGAGCAGTTGAGTTAAAGCTTTAGATCAACCAGCTCCCACATGATTATAAATATATGAAGGCACCCAGGCAAAACCAGAACGCTTCAGCTAAGTGCAGCCCAAATCACTAGCCAATAACTGAGTACTTTCGTCTGAAATTTTTATCTTATAATAATTGTCACTTTGGGGTAATCACAGCATTTTGTCTGAGACAAATTAATTGTGCTAATGCACTGGTAGTAAACACAACGTTTAGTAGTAATATATTAGCTGTGCATACTTAAAGCAATGAAGGATTAAATTTCATAAAGTGCAAGTACTTATAATATATTGATTTATCCTGGAAGTTCTTCAATAACATTGAATTTATAAATAAGACAAATTCTAGAATATAAATACGATCCTCTATAGTAACCATTCTTTATTTTTAAGTGTGGATATCATATATTCCATTACCTCTACCCTGTTGCATAAATATTTAATATATAAAAATACAGCATTATTTAATTTGCCATATTTTTCTCATTGTCCGATTTTAAATGCATACTGTTTAAATGCCCAATATTCTTGACTATTTGAGGCTGCATGCAATATTTGTAGTAAGTAAATGCAAACTAATGGTTGACAAAAATCACAATTTCTTAATCCAGATAATCTTTGGATATGCATAAAACAATGAAAACCTAGAATTATTTATGGGCTATAAAGTACTGTAAGCTACAACATACTGTAAAGATTCTTACAGTACTTTATAAATCCCATCTGCCTTAAAGAACATCTATTTAATATTCAGTTTTCTTCATCTGGTAGTTTACTGTATATATTACATATTTATTCATTTATAAAATAAAATATTTATCTAAAATAGAGTTCATGTCTAAAGATTTTAGTTTACACAATGACTACAAAGCTGCATGAACTAGGACATGTATTTGCGCTAAATTTAAAGTTCTACATACTGTCAAGCTCTACCTGGCTAAGTCATTATTGTTCTTCTGCCAAAAACAAAGCTAAGATATGCCAACATAAACGCGAAGATACTGCAACATATTCAGTTAGTATCATCTCTTGAACAGCAAATAATTTTTGCAAAAAAAAAAAAAAACCCAGAAACTTTTACGAAGCTGGCAGAAGGGTTGTTAAAATACTATTTATATATACAGAAGGCAGATTTCATCAGATCTTCAAGTTGTTAAAACATCTTCATGCAGAATAATTTGATCTTGTTTGTTTTGATTATGTTTGTGTTAATGTTTTTTATGTTTCCTCTGCTCTTCAGACGGTTGTGTGAGATGAAGTTGTGACAATTGGATAGCCATGGAGCTGAGTGCCAAAAGACAAAATAAAACAAATAGAGCCAAGATAAGAAGCGCAGATGAATTCCAGGAGTTGGAATATGGTCAAGAATCAAAATGTATGTTAGTATTAGGGTTTATATAATCAGTAATTAGGGTTTATATAATCAGCAATATCATGGGAAACAATGAGCCACAGTCAAATAACATCCTAGAATCAATTACAAAGAAAAAAAAGAACTTTGAGGGTTTTTGAATTTTTTGCTGAGTGACTAATAGGTTCTGAATAGTATGTTCATACTTAGCCTAGATTATGTCATTTAATCCTTACCACACTCTTGTGAGGTAGGTATTCTTGTTTTCACTTTATCAATGAGGAAAGAGGCACAGATAAATTATGTGACTTGCCTAAAGATTACTAACTTTAAATGGTTGAAACATAATAAAATCCCAGTCATGTAAGAGTTGAAAGCCTGTCCTTTAAATTTGGTGTTGTGGTGAGACAAGAGGAGCCTAATTGCTGAGCTAAACTTTTGCCTCTGCCCCAGAATTATTTTATTAGCATTCCCAATATGTTAATGTGTTTTTGCATTTTTATAAAGGAATGCCTGAGACTGGGTAATTTGAAAAGAAAGATATTTTATTGGCTAATGATTCCGCAGGTACAAGCATGGCATTGACATTTGCTCAGCTTCTGGTGAGGCCTCAGGGAGCTTATACTCATGGCAAAAAGTGAAGCAGGAGCAGGCATATCATATGGCAAAACAAAAAGCAAGAGAGCAAGAAAGAGAGGAGGGAGGTTCTAAACTCTCTAACAATAAGAACTTGCTGCAACTCCCATGGGGAGGGCACCAAACCATTCATGAGAAATCCGTCCCCATGACCCAAACATCTCCCATTAGGCCCACCTCAAATATTGAGTGTCACATTTCACAATGAGATTTGAAGGGGACAAACATCGAAACCATATCACCCAGTCTCACTAGCATTTTATTAATGACTCAGTCTTTAAAATGGCCACTGCCACTATCCCTGGCACTGGTTTGTAAATTACAAATAGAGTGGTGGCTTCTCTGTCTAATGTAACTCTCTAGTAAGCTTGAATTATTTTAATCTATCTATCTATCTATCTATCTATCTATCATCTATCTATCCATCTATCTATCTATCCATCTATCTATCATCCATCTATCTGCCAACACAAAAAGAACAAATCGTGCAATAAATGTTTATTTATTTGCAATGCTTTGGCTAACACCACCCATCAGAGTGTAGTGACCAGCAGTCCAGGAATACCTTGGTCCTCCCAGCGCAGTGGACTCCAAACCTTGTGGAGCCAGAGAAAAAGTTGGGGCTGGATACAAGTTTCCCATTGCTAAAGCTTTCAGTCCAGGAGTTGGGAACTGAGCACTGGCCCCCTAAAATCCAGAAATGAAGCCAGTCTACTGAATCTACCTTAGACCACAATCAAACCCTCAAGGTCATCAAATAGGATAAAAGAAAAAAAATCCAAAGTATGGAAACCTCAAAGATTGAAGAAACATCAGCCCACATAGCTGGGAAAGAACCAGCATAAGAACTCTGAAAACTCAAAAGCCAGAGTGTCTTCTTTTCTCCAAACAACCACACCACCTCTCCAGCAAGGGTTCAAAAATGGGCTGAGATAGCTAAAGTGCCAGAAATAGAATTTAGAATATGAATAGAAATAAAGACCACTGAGATGAAGGAGTACATTGAAACTCAATGCAAGAAAGCTAAGAATCACAATAAAACAATACAGGAGCGTATAGACAAAATAGCCAGTATAGAAAAAAAATTGTAACTTACCTGATATAGGTGAAAAAACACACTACAAGAATTTCATAAGGAAATCACAAGTAGTAATAGCAGAATAGACAAAGCAGAGGAATGAATCTCAAAGCTGGAACACTGGGTTTCGGAAATAAGACAGACAAGAATAACAAAAAAAGAATGAAAAGGAATGAACAAAACCTCGAAGAAATAGGAGATTATATAAAGTGACCAAATCTATGACTCATTGGTGTCCTTGAAAAACATAAAGAGGGTATAAGCAACTTGGAAAACATATTTCACAATATTATCCATGAGACCTTCCCCAACCTAGCTAGAGAGGCCAACATTCAAATTCAGAAAATGCGGAGAACCCCAGTAAGTTACTTCACAAAAAGAACATCCACAAGAGAAATTATTTTCAGATTCTCCAAGGTCTAAACGAAAGAAAAATGTTAAATGAAGCTGGAAGAAGAATCAAGTCACCTACAAAGGAAAACCCATCAGACTAACAGCCAACTTCTAGGCAGAAATCCTACAAGCTAGAAGAGATTCAGAGCCAATATTCAACATCTTAAAGAAAAGAAATTCCAACCCAGAATTTCATATCTGGCCAAACTAAACTTCAAAAATGAAGGAGAAATAAGACTCTTTTAAGCCAAGCAAATGCTGAGGGAATTTGTTACCACCAGACCTGCCTTACAAGCACTTATAAAGAAAGCACCAATATGGAAAGAAAAGACCATTAACAGCACTACAAAAACACTCTTCTTGTTGTTGATGTTGTTGTTGTTTTTGTTTTATTACACTTTAGGTTCTAGGATACATGTGCAGAACATGCAGTTTTGTTACATAGGTATACACGTGCCATGGTGGTTTGCTGCACCCATCAACTCGTCATCTAGGTATTTCTCCTAATGCTATCCCTTTCCTAGCCCCCCAGCCTCCGACAGACCCTGGTGTGTGATGTTCCCCTCCCTGTGTCCACGTGTTCTCATTGTTCAACTCCCGTTTATGAGTGAGAACAAGCAGTGTTTGGATTTCTGTTCCTGTGTTAGTTTGCTGAGAATTATGGTTTCCAGCTTCACTGATGTACCTGCAAAGCATATGAACTCATTTTTTCTTATGGCTGCATAGTATTCCATGTTGTATACGTGCCACATTTTCTTTATCCAGTCTATCACTGATGGGCATTTGAGTTGGTTCCAAGTCTTTGCTATTGTGCTGCAATAAACATACATGTACATGAGTCTTTATAGTAGCATGATTTATAATCCTTTAGGTATATACCCAGTAAATGGGATTGCTGGGTCAAATGATAATTCTAGTTCCAGATCCTTGAGGAATTGCCACACTGTCTTCTACAATGGTTGAACTAATTTACATTCCCACCAACAGTGTAAAAGTGTTCCTAATTCTCCACATCCTCTCCAGTATCTGTTGTTTCCTGACTTTTTAATAATCACCATTCTAACTGGCTTGAGATGGTATCTCACTGTAGTTTTGATTTGTGTTTCTCTAATGACCCGTGACAGTGAGCTTTTTTTCATGTTTGTTGGTCGCATCGATGTCTTCTTTGGAAAAGTATCTGTTCATATCCTTCACCCACTTTCTGATGGGGACGTTTATTTTTTTCTTGTAAATGTGTTTAAGTTCCTTGTAGATTCTGGATATTAGCCCTTTGTCAGATGGATAGATTGCAAAAATTTTCTCCCATTCTGTAGGTTGCCTATTCACTCTGATGACAGTTTATATTGCTGTGCAGAAGTTCCTTAGTTTAAATAGATCCCATTTATCAATTTTGGCTTTTGTTGCCATTGCTTTTGGTGTTTTAGTCATGAAGTCTTTGCCATGCCTCTGTCCTGAATGGTATTGCCCAGGTTTTCTTTTAGGGTTTTTATGGTTTTAGGTTTTACATTTAAGTCTTTGATCCATCTTGAGTTTATTTTTGTATAAGATGTAAGGAAGGGGTCCAGTTTCAGTTTTCTGTATATGGCTAGCCAGTTTTCTCAACACCATTTATTAAATAGGGAATCCTTTCCCCATTGCTTGTTTTTGTCAGGTTTGTCAAAAATCAGATGGTTGTAGATGTGTGGTGTTATTTCTGAGGCCTCTGTTCTGTTCCATTGGTCTATATGTCTGTTTTGGTACCAGTACAATGCTGTTTTGGTTACTGCAGCCTTATAGTATAGTTTGAAGTCAGGTAGCATGATGCCTCCAGCTTTATTCCTTTTGCTTAGGATTGTCTTGGCTGTACAGGCTCTTTTTTGGTTCCATATGAAATTTAAAGTAGCTTTTTCCAATTCCATGGAGAAAGTCAATGGTAGCTTGATGGGGATAGCATTGAATCTATACATTATTTTGGGCAATATGGCCATTTTCACAATACTCTTTCTTCCTATCCATGAGCATGGAATATTTTTCTATTTTTTTGTGTCCTCTATTATTTCCTTGAGCAGTGGTTTGTAATTCTCCTTGAAGAGGTCCTTCACATCCCTTGTAAGTTGGATTCCTAAGCATTTTATTCTCTTTGTAGTAATTGTGAATGGGAGTTCACTAATGATTTGGCTCTCTGTTTGTTGATTATTGGTGTATAGGAATGCTTGTGATTTTTTGCACATTGATTTTGTATCCTGAGACTTTGCTGAAGTTGCTTATCAGCTTAATGAGATTTTGGGCTCAGACGATGGGGTTTTCTAAATATACAATCATGTCATCTGCAAACAGACACAATTTGACTTCCTCTTTGAATACCCTTTATTTCTTTCTCTTGCCTGATTGCCCTGGCCAGAACTTGCAATACTATGTTGAATAGGAGTGGTGAGAGAGGGCAACCTTGTCTTGGGCTGGTTTTCAAAGGGAATGCTTCCAGCTTTTGCCCATTCAGTATGATATTGGCTGTTGGTTTGTCATAAATAGCTCTTATTATTTTGAGATATGTTCCATCAATGCCTAGTTTATTGAGTTTTTAGCAGGAAGAGTTGTTGAATTTTGTTGAAGGCCTTTTCTGCATCTATTGAGATAATCATGTGTTTTTTGTCATTGGTTCTGTTTATGTGATGGATTACGTTTATTGATGTGTATGTGTTGAAACAGGCTTGCATCCCAGGGGTGAAGCTGACTTGATAGTGGTGGATAAGCTTTTTGATGTGCTGCTGAATTCAGTTTGCCAGTATTTTATTGAGGATTTTGCACTGATGTTCATCAGGGATATTAGCCGGAAATTTTCTTTTTTGTTGTGTCTCTGCCAGGTTTTGGTATCAGGATGATGCTGGCCTCATAAAATGAGTTAGGGAGGAGACCCTCCTTTTCTACTGTTTGGAATACTTTTAGAAGGAATGGTACCAGCTCCTCTTTGTACCTCTGGTAGAATTCAGCTGTGACTCTGCCTGGTCCCGGACTTTTTTTGGTTGGTAGGCTATTCATTACTGCCTCAATTTTAGAACTTGTTATTGGTCATTCAGGGATTTGACTTCTTCTTGGTTTAGTCTTGGGAGGGTGTATGTGTCCAGGAATTTATCAGTTTCTTCTAGGTTTTCTAGTTTATTTGCATAGAGGTGTTTATAGTATTTTCTGATAGTTGTTCGTATTTCTGTGGGATGAGGGGTGATACCCCCTTTATCATTTTTTATTGTGTCTATTTGATTCTTCTCTCTCTTCGTCTTTATTAGTCTGGCTAGCGGTCTATTTTGTTAATATTTTCAAAAACCAGCTCCTGGATTCATTGAATTTTTTGAAGGGTTTTTCGTGTCTCTGTCTCTTTCAGTTCTCCTCTGATCTTAGTTATTTCTTGTCTTTTGCTAGCTTTTGAATTTGTTTATTCTTGCTTCTCTAGTTCTTTTAATTGTGATGTTAGGGTCTCAATTTTAGATCTTTCCCACTTTCTCCTGTGGGTATTTAGTGCTATAAATATCCCTCTAAACACTGCTTAAGCTATGTCCCATAGATTCTGGTATGTTGTATCTTTGTTCTCATCGGTTTCAAAGAACTTATTTATTTGTGCCTTAATTTCATTATTTACCCAGTAGTCATTCAGGAGCAGGTTGTTCAGTTTCCATGTAGTTGTGCAGTTTTGAGTGAAATTCTTAATCCTGAATTCTAATTTGATTGCACTGTGGTATAACAGACTGTTTTTTATGATTCCCATTCTTTTGCATTTGCTGAGGAGTGTTTTACTTCCAATTATGTGGTCAACTTTATAATAAGTGTGATATGATGCTGAGAAGAATGTATATTCTGTTGATTTGGGGTGGGGAGTTCTGTAGATGTCTATTAGGTCTACTTGATCCAGAGCTGAGTTCAAGTCCTGAATACCCTTGTTAATTTTCTTTCTTGTTGATTTGTCTAATATTGACAGTGGGGTGTTACAGTCTCCCACTCTTATTGTGTGGGAGTCCAAGTCTGTTTGTAGGTCCCTAAGAACTTGCTTTATGAATCTGGGTGCTCCTGTATTGGGTGCATATATATTTAGGATAGTTAGCTCTTCTTGCTGCACTGATCCCTTTACTATTATGTAATGCCCTTCTTTGTCTCTTTTGATCTTTGTTGGTTTAAACTCTGTTTTATTAGAGACTAGGATTGCAACCCCTGCTTTTTTGGCTTTCCTTTTGCTTGGTAAATATTCCTCCATCCCTTTATTGTGAGCCTATGTGCGTCTTTGTACATGAGATGGGTCTCCTGAATATAGCCCACTGATGGGTCTTGACTCTTTATCCAATTTGCCAGTTTGTATCTTTTAATTGGGAATATTTAGCCCATTTACATTTAAGGTTAATATTGTTATGTATGAATTTGATCCTGTCATTATGATGCTAGCTGGTTATTTTGCCCATTAGTTGATGCAGTTTCTTCAGAGTTTTGAAGGTCTTTACAATTTGGTATGTTTTTGCAGTGGCTGGTACCAGTTTTTTCTTTCCATATTTAGTGCTTCCTTCAGGAGCTCTTGTAGGACAGGCCTGGTGGTGACAAAGTCTCTCAGCATTTGCTTGTCTGTAAAGGATTTTATTTCTCCCTCACTTATGAAGCTTAGTTTGGCTGGATATGAAATTCTGGGTTGAAAATTCTTTCCCTTAAGAATGTTGATAGGAGCCCCTCTGCCCAGCCAGCCACCCCGTCCGGGAGGGAGGTGGGGGGGTCAGCCCCCCGCCCGGCCAGCCGCTCCGTCTGGGAGGGAGGTGGGGGGGGTCAGCCCCCCCGCCCGGCCAGCCGCCCCGTCCGGGAGGGAGGTGGGGGGCTCAGCCCCCCGCCCGGCCAGCCGCCCCGTCCGGGAGGGAGGTGGGGGGCTCAGCCCTCCGCCCGGCCAGCCGCCCCGTCCGGGAGGGAGGTGGGGGACTCAGCCCCACGCCCGGCCAGCCGCCCTGTCCGGGAGGGAGGTGGGGGCGTCAGCCCCACGCCCGGCCAGCCGCCCCGTCCGGGAGGGAGATGGGGGGGTCAGCCCCCTGCCTGGCCAGCCACCCAGTCCGGGAGCTGAGGGGTGCCTCTGCCCGGCCGCCCCTACTGGGAAGTGAGGAGCCCCTCTGCCCGGCCACCACCCCGTCTGGGAGGTGTACCCAACAGCTCATTGAGAATGGGCCATGATGATGATGGCGGTTTTCTGGAGTAGAAAGGGGGGCAAGGTGGGGAAAAGATTGAGAAATCGGATGGTTGCCGTGTCTGTGTAGAAATAAGTAGACATGGGAGACTTTTCATTTTGTTCTGTACTAAGAAAAATTCTTCTGCCTTGGGATCCTGTTGATCTATGACCTTACCCCCAACCCTGTGCTCCCTGAAACATGTGCTGTGTCCACTCAGGGTTAAATGGATTAAGGGCGGTGCAAGATGTGCTTTGTTAAACAGATGCTTGAAGGCAGCATGCTCATTAAGAGTCATCACCACTCCCTAATCTCAAGTACCCAGGGACACAAACACTCTGCCTAGGAAAACCAGAGACCTTTGTTCACTTGTTTGTCTGCTGACCTTCCCTCCACTAGTGTCCTATGACCCTGCCAAATCCCCCTCTGTGAGAAACACCCAAGAATGATCAATAAAAATAAAATAAAATTTAAAAAAAAAAAAAAAAAGAAGTTAAATAACTTGTCCAAGGTAAATGGCAGAGCTAGGATGTGAACCCAGGTTCCAAAGCCATTTCCTTACACATTACACACTTCTAGCAGGGCCCAGAGGCACGTGCCTGTAGTCTCAGCTACTCAGGAGGCTGAGGCAGGAAGATTGCTTGAGCCCAGAAGTTCCAGGATATGGTGTGCCATGATCATGCCTATAAATACTCGTTGCACTCCAGCCTGGGCTACATAGTGAGACCCACACCTCTTAAAAACAACAACAAAATCACACACTTCCGCCCCTCAGGAACCCTCAAAGGCACAGGATTCAGGACATGAGTTTTCCATTGTACATGGGGATAGGGGGCAGTGCGTGTCCATCTAGCTTAACACAGAGGGAAGGATGACCCCAGGAGGCAGGGAGACTCGAGTCGACCCAAGTGTCTCATAGTTGGGCTACATTTAAATTTGGAAGAGGGGGCCAGGTGATGCCTAAAGTTTTTTCCTGCATTAAGGGGGTCCGTGAGTCCAAGACAGGCATCCCATCCTGGAAGAGGTTGTGATGTCATTGTGGAGGGGACACATATCTCCAAGTAGAATAGCTCTCTGTGGAACAGTCAGAGAACCTGCAAGGCAACAAGGCAGTAAAGGATCCAGTGTGAGGTCTTTGGGTGAAAACGATGTATGCCAGATAAAGTGCCTTATGGGAAGAAAGAGGCAGGGAGACTTCATGGAGGAGGTGGCGGCATGCTGTAGCAGTAAGGCCTCCTGCAGAGCCCTCAGCCAGCATCACAAAGCTCTGAAGTCTGTTTCAAGCATTTCCCAGTCCTGGCTCCTTTTCTTCAGGCTACTCCTGGCTCTCTTTGTTCCATTTCCCAGACTTCCTCTTCTCAAGTCAGCAAAACACAGGGGAGCAGGGTGGTCAGAGGCTGGGCTCTGACTACTACTAACTCATGAGTCAGTAGAAAAGCCTTCTGTTCCTGAAAATGGTCTGCAAACTGAATTTGAAGGGAAATTTCGACTTCCCATCCCAAATTATCTTTGCTTAACGTTTGTTTCTTAATTGAGATATAATTCACATGCCATAATATTCACCATTTTAAAATGTACAATTCAGTGGTTTTTAACATATTCACAAATTGTGCAACCATCATCACTATCTAATTCCAGAACGTTTTCATCACCCCAGAAAGAAACCCTGTACCCATTACCAGTCACCCGCCAGCTCTGACAACCAGTAATCTACTGTCTTTATGGATTTGCCTATTCCGGACGTTTCCTATGGATAAAATCATGCACTATGTAATCTTTTATTTGGCTTCCTTCACTCACTGTGATGTTTTTAAGTGTCCTCCATGTTGCAGCACTTCATTCCCACTGGCTCCTGGCTGAAACAGCTTCTGTTTCAGATAAACTGATCCGTATTCATCTGTCTCATTTTCAGGGAGGCATTTTGTTCTGTGACTTCAGCTCTCTGATGGATCTAAGAAAAGTTGTTGATTTTCCAAAAAAAAAAAAAAAAAAAGAATGTTGAGGCTGGGCATAGTGGCTCACGCCTGTAATCCTACCACTTTGGGAGTTCGAGGCAGGCAGATCACAAGGTCAGGAGATTGAGACCATCCCAGCTAACACGGTGAAAACCCATCTCTACTGAAAATACAAAAATTAGTTGGGCATGGTGGCATGTGCCTGTAGTCCCAGCTACTCAAGAGGTGGAGGCAGAAGAATCACTTGAACCAGGGAGGTAGAGGTTGCAGCAAGTCGAGATCACGCCACTGCACTCCAGCCTCGGCGACAGAATGAGATTCCATCTCAATAACTAAAAAAAAAAAGGTTGAATAATCGCCCCCACTCTCTTCTGGCTTGTAGGGTTCCATCAGAGAGATCCACTGTTAGTCTGACAGACTTCCCTTTGTGGGTAACCTGACCTTTCTTTCTGGCTGCCCTTAACATTTTTTCCTTCATTTTATCCTTGGTGAACCTGAAGATTATATGTCTTGGGGTTGCTCTTCTTGAGGAGTATCTTTGTGATGTTCTCTTTATTTCCCAAATTTGAACGTTGGCCTGTCTTGCTAGGTTGGGGAAGTTCTCCTGGACAATATCCTGAAAACACTTCAAACTTGGTTCCATTCTCCCCATCACTTCCAGGCAAACCAATCAAAGGTAGGTTTGGTCATTTCACATAGTCCCATATTTCTTGGAGGCTTTGTTTGTTCCTTTTCACTCTTTTTTCTCCAATCTTGACTTCACGCTTTATTTCATTAAGTTTGTCTTCAATCTCTGATATCCTTTCTTTAGCTTGATTGATTCAGCAGGGGCTCATAGATAAAACTCCCATCTCCCTGGGACAGAGCACCTGGGGGAAGGGGTGGCTGTGGGCACAGCTGCAGCAGACTTAAACATTTCTGACTCCTGGCTCTGAAAAAAGCAGGGAATCTCCTAGCACAACACTTGAGCTCTGGTAAGGGACAGACTGCCTCCTCAAGTGGGTCCCTGACCCCTGTGCCTCCTGACTGGGAGACACCTCCCAGCAGGGGTCGACACATACAGGAGAGCTCTGGCTGGCATCTGGTGAGTGCCCCTGTGGGATGAAGCTTCCAGAGGAAGGAACAGGCAGCAATTTTTGCTGTTCTGCAGCCTCCACTGGTGATACCCAGGCAAACAGGATCTGGATGGACCTCCAGCAAACTCCAGCAGACCTGCAGCAGAGAGGCCTGTTAGAAGGAAAACTAACAAACAGAAAGGAATAGCATCAACATCAACAAAAAGGATGTCCACACAGAAACCCCATCTGGAGGTCACCAGCATCAAAGACCAAAGGTAGATAAATCCACAAAGATGAGGAAAACCCAGCACAATGCAGCTGAAAACTCCACAACCAGAATGCTTCTCCTTCAAAGGATCACAGCTCCTCACCAGCAAGGAAACAAAACTGGACGGAGAATTAACTTGACAAATTGACAGAAGTAGGCTTCAGAAGGTGGGTAATAACAAACTCCTCCAAGCTAAAGGAACATGTTCTAACACAATGCAATGAGGCTAAGAACCTTGAGAAAAGGTTAGAGGAATTGCTAACCAGAATAACCAGTTCAGAGAAGAACATAAATACCTGATGGAGCTGAAAAACGCAGCACGAGAACTTTGTGAAGCATACACAAGTATCAAAAACACTCTTAAGTACAGAGCAGTGATACTATGAAGCAACCACATTACCAATTTTGCATAATAACCAGCTAACATCATGATGACGGCATCAAATACATACATATAAACACTAACCTTGAATGTAAATGGGCTAAATGCCCCAAGTAAAAGGAACAGAATGGGAAGCTGGATAAAGAACCAAAGCCATGGGTATGCTATCTTCAAGAGGCCTGTCTCTCATGCAGTGACACCCACAGGTTCAAAATAAAGGGATGGAGAAAAATCTACCACACAAACAAACAAACAAAAAATAACCAAAAACAAACAAAAAACAGAAAAATGCCGGGATTGCCATCCTAAGTTCAGATAAAACAGACTTTAAACAAAGATTTTAAAAAGACAAAGAAGAACATTATATAATGGTAAAGAGTGCAATTGCACAAAAAGACCTAATCATTCTAAATACATATGCACCCAATGTAGGAGCACCCAGATTCATAAAGCAGGTTCCTAGAGATCTTCAAAGAGACTTAGACTCACACACAATAATGGTGGGAGACAGCAACACCTCACTGACAGTATTAGATAGACCATTGAGGCACAAAATTAACAAAGATATTTAGGACCTGAATTCAACACTAGATCAAATGGACCTGATAGACCTCTAAAGAACTCTCCACTCAAAAACAACAGAATATACATCCTTCTCATCACCACATGGCACTTAGTCTAAAACTGATCATATAATCGGAAGTAAAACACTTCTCAGCAAATGCAAAAGAACTGAAATGAAAACAACTGCTCTCTCAGACCACAGTATAATCAAATTAGAAATCAAGACTAAAAAATTCACTTCAAACCATACAATTATATGGAAATGGGATAACGTGCTCCTGAATAATATTTGGGAAAATAATGAAATTAAGGCAGAAATCAAGAAGTTCTTTGAAACCATAGAGAATAAAGGTATAATGTATCAGAATATCTGGGACACAGCTAAGGCAATGTTAAGAGGGAAATTTATAGCACTAAATGCCCATATCAAAAAGTTAGAAAGATCTCAATTTAACAACCTAACATCACAACTAAAAGAACTAGAGAAACAAGAGCAAAACAACCTGAAGATGATAAATAACCAAATAACCAAAATCGGAGCTGAGCTGAAGGAGACTGAGACATGAAAAACCAATGAAAAGATCAACAAGCTCAGGAACTTCTTTTGAAAAAAATTAATAAAATAGACTGCTAGCTAGACTACTAAAGAAGAAAAGAGAGAAGATCCAAATAAACACAATTAGAAATGACAAAGGGGATACACCACTGACCCCACAGAAATACAAATAACCAGCCAAGAATATTATGAACATCTCTAAGCACATAAACTAGAAAATCTAGAAGAAATGTATAAATTCCTGGACACATACACCCTCGCAAGGCTGAGCCAAGAAGAAATTCAATGCCTGAACAGACCAATAATGAGCTTTGAAGTTGAATCAATAATAAATAGCCTACCAACAAGAAAAGCCCAGGACCAGAGAGATTTACAGCCAAATTCTACCAGATGTACAAAGAAGAGCTAGTCCCATTCCTATTAGAACTATTCAGAAAAATTGAGGAGGAAGGGTTCTGCCCTAATGTATTCCATGAGGCCAACATTATCCTGATACCAAAATCTGGCAGAGACACAACAATACAAGAAAACTTCAGGCCAATATCCCTGATGAACAGTGATGGAAAAATCCTCAGCAAAATACTGACAAACTGAATCCAGTAGCACATCAAAAACTTATACACCATGATTAGCTAGGCTTCATCTCTGGGAGGCAAGGTTAGTTCAGTGTATGCAAATCAACAAATGTGATTCACTGCATGTAAAGAACTAAAGACAAAAACCACATTATGATCTCAATACATTCAGAAAATGCTGTTGATAAAATTCAAACCCCTTCATGCTAAAAACTGTCAATAAACTAGGTAATGAAGGAATATACCTCAAAATAACAAGAGCCATGTGTGACAAACCCACAGACAACATCATATTTAATGGGCAAAAGCTGGAGGCACTTCCCTTAAAAATTGGCACAAAGACAAGAATGCCCTTTTTCAACATTCTTATTCAACATAGTATTGGAAGTCCTGGACAGAGCAATCAGGTAAGAGAATGAAATAAGCGCATTCAAATAGGAAGAGAGAAAGTCAAACTATCCCTGTTTGCAGATGACATCATCCTGTATCTAGAAAATCTCACAGTCTTGACAAAAAAGCTCCTTAGGCTGATGAATAACTTCCACAAAGTCTCAGGATGGAGAATCAATATACAAAAATCACTAGCATTCCTATACACCAACAAGAGACAAGCTGAGAGCCAAATCAGAAAGGCAATCCCATTCATAATTGCCACACAAAGAAAAACATACCTAGGATACAGCTAACCAGGGAGGTGAAAGATCTCTACAAGGAGAACAACAGAGCACTGCTCAAAAAGAATCAGAGATGATACAAACAAATGAAAAAACATGCCATGCTTATGAATAGGAAAAATCAATGTCATTAAAATGGCCCTACTGCCCAAAGCAATTTATAGATTCAGTGATATTTCTATTAAACTACTAATGACATTCTTCATAGAACTAGGAAAAAAAACTATTTTAAAATTCATGTGGAACCAAAAAGAGCCTGAATAGCCAAAGCAATCCTAAGCAAAAAGAACAAAGCAGGAGGTATCATACTACTAAACTTTAAACTATACTATGGGACTACAGAAACCAAAAGAGCAGGGTACTTGTACAAAAACAACACACAGACCAATGGAACAGAATAAAGCAGAAACAAGACCACACACCTACAACCATCTGATCCTCAACAAACCTGACAAAAATAAGCAATGGGGGAACAATTCCCTATTCAATAAATGGTGCTGGGATAATTGGCTAGCCATAGGCAGAAGATTAAAACTGGACCTCTTCCTTACACCATATATAAAAATTAACTCAAGATGGATGAAAGACTTAAATGTGAAACCCAAATCTATAAAAAGCCTGGAAGACAACCTAGTCAGTACCATCTGGACATAGGAACAGGCAAAGATTTCATGACAAAGATGCCTAAAGCAATTGCAACAAATGCAAAAAATTCAACAAATTGGATCTAGTTAAACAAAAGAGCTTCTTTATGGCAAAAGAAATTGTCAACAAAGTGGACAACCTACAGAATGGAAAACAATTTGCAAACTATTCAGCTAACAAAGGTCTAATATTTAGCATTATAAGGAATTTAAATTCACAAGAAAAAAAACATTAAAAATTAAACAAAGGACATGAACAGACTTTTTTCAGTAGAAGACATACATGTGGCCAACAAGCATATCAAAAAACCTCAAGAGCACTGATCATTAGAAAAATGCAAATCAAAACCACAATGAGATACCATCTCACACCAGTCAGAATGACTACTACAAAAATATCAAAAAAATAACAGATGTTGGCAAGGTTGCAAAGAAAAGACAATGCTTATACACTGTTGGGGGGTTGTGTAAATTTGTTCATCCATTGTAGAAAACAGTGTAGTGATTCCTCAAAGACCTAAAAACAGAAATACCATTCAACCCAGCAACCTCATTACTGGGATATACCCACAGAAATATAAATTTTTCTATCATAAAGCTACACGCACATGTAGGTTCACTGTAACACTATTCACAATAGAAAAGACATGGAATCAACCTAAATGCCCATCAGTGGTAGACGGGACAAAGAAAATGTAGTACATATATACCATGGAATACTACGCAACTGTAAAAAAAATGAGATCATCTCCTTTGCTGGAACATGGTTGGAGCTGGAGGCAATTATCCTAAACTAATATACAAACAGAAAGCCAAATACCGCAGGTTCTCAATTATAAGTGGTAGCTAAATGACAAGAACACATGGACACATAAAGGGGAACAACACATACTGGGGGCTATTAGAGGGTGAAGGATGGGAGGAGGGAGAGGATCAGGAAAAACAACTGATGGGTACTAGGCTTAATACCTGGGTGACAAAATACTCTGTTAAACAAACCCCCATGACATAAGTTTACCAATATAACTACCTGCATATGTACCCTTGAACTTAAAGTTAAAAAAAAGATATGACACAATCTATTCCTTGTAAGAAGTTAATGATATATACAAATGGCTTAAGAATATGTAGTTCTCTAAGAGGAATCAAATATTCTAAAATCTATATCCCAGTATATATGAACAAAATATATTTTCATATTAGTAATAGCAGGACCACTTAATAACCAGGTTTACACATGTTAGAAGCAGAGCTAAGCCATGACTGAGGAAATACGGTGAAATACAATTTTGGGGCTTAGCATAAAGCCTCAATACAGCAATGGTTCAATAAACATTCACTATTTTAGTGTTTTATTTGGCCGCTAATTAGTAAAGATCCCAAGGAAAGAAGTATTTCCCAATGGAGGGTGTATTAGTCTGTTCTCATGCTGTTAATAAAAACATACCCAAGGCTGGCTAATTTATAAAGAAAAGAAGTTTAATGGACTCACAGTTCCACGTGGCTGGGGAAGCCTCACAATCATGGCAGAACGCAAAGGAGAAGCAAAGGCATGTCTTACATGGCAGCAGTCAAGAGCGCTTCAGCAGGGGAGCTCCCATTTATAAAACCATCAGATCTCATAAGACTTATTCACTACCATGAGGGCAGTATGAGGGAAACTGCCCCCATGATTCAATTATCTCCACTTGGTCCCACTCATGACACATGGGGATTATTACAATTCAAGGTGAGATTTGGGTGGGGACACAGCCAAACCATATCAGAGGGGAACTTTACACCTCTTATATGAAAGAAAAATATTAGGCATGCCTTTTTTGTTTTCAGGAGAGATCAAGAAAAGAGCAATCTAACTAAGCCATGGCAAGTATTTATTATAAAAGAGTGATGAATATAATGTGATGCAGAAAATAAAGATAAAGTGTTTCTATGAGAATCCAAAAAAGAAGCAGTTATTTCAGGATGGAAATATTAATAAGACTGATCCATTTAATTAGAAAGGTCCTTAAGTTACATGGACTGCAGTACTGTTGGTTTCAGATCCTACTGAATGGAAGCAACTCCCCAAGACTCCTGACATTAGTTCCAAAGAAGGCTATCACCTACAAAGTACTATATGATTTAGTGCCCTATAGGTTATCTTGGTCTGCTTGAATACTTGGAACCTTACATTCCAGTTATTCCTTTGCAGGATACTACTACACAGAACCCAGATGCTGTACTGTGAGAAGCCCAAGCCATACAGAAAGCCTGTGTGTGGGCACTCCAGTAGGTAGTCTTAGCTTAACCCATCCTTTGAGTCATCACAGGGCAGCTGCCAGACATGAGTGAAGAAGACTACAGATTACGATAGCCCAGAACTATTTTAATCTTCCCAACAGAAGCCCCAAATATTACTCTATATTCACAGTGTCCTGTCTAAATTCCCAGCCATCAAATTCATAAGCATAATAAATTGCTGTGGCTTTATGCCACAAAGTGTGGGTGGTTTGCAACACAGCAATAGACAGATAGCCAGAATACCAAGGATGTCAAAGTGGCTTGTAAAGGGACATCCTATTACTATATGAAAACTAAAATACTGCAAAAGCCCTAGGCAGGCATACATTTTCATTGTGGCATTATCGATAACAAGGAATAGATACATTTGTAAGATTAAATGAGGCAGAAATGATGTATACATTAATAAAACAGAAAACTATGCAGCCATTAAAATAGCATAAAATGAAGATAGCAATCAGGAACGTGTATGTTCTTAGGTTAAGCTAAAATAGAAACATCAAATAATGTACAATTAGGTGTGCATTTGTTAAAACATATATAATATTTATGAAGAGTACTAAAAGTCTGTGCAAAAGAAAACTTCTGCTAACATTAAGTATTAAAAATTTGAATGATGTTTTACCAGATTTTTAAAATATTTTATAGAGTTATGTTGTCTATAAAAGTGTATATAATATACAGGTAGTTCCACATTTCATAAAGAGTTTGGTAATTAATTCTTCCAAACTGGGTGGGGCCACAGTAGAAAAAAAATGAAGAAATGTTTGCTCTTTTGGATTCTGAAGGGCAGTATTGCCTCTACTAGATATGAAAGAGAGAGAGGGTTATTTCAGCATAGTTCTGCAACATACACACAGATTCCTTCAGTGGTTGGATTTCGGTCACTGACAGAATCTTGAGTCAAGGTCAGAAACTGACTGTCATATCATGCAAACACAGAACATCTATGTATTCTTCCATTTTAAATCCCTCCAGTGTCTCGCATTTTCTATGATAATAGGCACATCCTCTATTGAAGGAAGTCTACATTCTGTGGAAAAATTTATGAGTTCTGTGATTTAATGAGTTTGTCTTTTCTAGTAATGTTTACAAAGCTGAAGTTCCTGCTTTGTTTCCTGCTGGGAGACAACAGCTTTTCATTTTTACCATTGTCTGCAAGTTCTGCTTGTATCTGTCAGTTTAAAAATATTTAATAATCTTTTTCAGAATTTATATTGAACTAAATTTAAATATCAGAGTTTATGAGGCTGAGACCATATAGTCCATTTCTCAGAGGCTAGAAGCTGCTGACACTAACAGAGTTTTGCAAGTAAATACCAGCAGTCTGATTCAACTTCAAATTTGCCAGGAAAACATTTCAGTTAGAGTCTTCTGTTAGCTCTTTGAATATCATCTTCTGGCAAGACCTGGAGATAAACCCTTGAGACACAAACATGGGATAGAATAGTCCCTGAAGTAGGTCCAGATTATGTCTGATCCTAATCTGTGCCAAAACCAAACAACTGCTCCTGCCTTCTTAACTCCTTAAGGTCTGACCTAATGATGCCAGATGGAAAAGAATGCCAGTTTTGAGAGAGGGTAGCAGGTTCAAACAGGGACATTGTACACATGTATAACAGAGCAGCCATGAGAAACTGCACATGACTGGTTGTTCCTTTCCCATGGTGCCCTGAGAGTTTATGAGCTAAAACGGGCAATTAGAATTGAATTATTAGGTAATAAACTCTATCTAAGATTTCATAGTGTCATGTGCCATACTTAACTTTATAAAAATTAGGGATTTTATTTTCATTACCACCTCTTTGTTCATATTCAAGAGTTAATTTCCTCATTTTGTTATAGTACCAAAGCCTTGAAGGTCATCAAAAAGAAGTTAAGATCAAAAGTGAAAACAAATTAAGGAACAGAAATATTAAAAATAATTGTTATAAACCAAAAACGATATTATTTTACGCCAATTGCATTGCCAATCAAATAACATCTCTAGGGTGACATCATATTCTCTTCATTTTGTCTATTAAATTTCATATATAAAGTCCACTTTCATAAAAACCCTAGAAGAAAACCTAGACATCACCATTCAGGACATAGGCATGGGCAAGGACTTCATGTCTAAAACACCAAAAGCAATGGCAACAAAAGCCAAAGTTGACAAATGGGATCTAATTAAACTAAAGAGCTTCTGCACAGCAAAAGAAACTACCATCAGAGTGAACAGGCAACCTACAAAATGGGAGAAAATTTTTGCAACCTACTTATCTGACAAAGGGCTAATATCCAGAATCTACAATGAACTCAAACAAATTTACAAGAAAAAAACAAACAACCCCATCAAAAAGTGGGCAAAGGATATGAACAGACATATCCTTCTTCTCAAAAGAAGACATTTATGCAGCCAAAAGACACATGAAAAAACGCTCATCATCACTGGCCATCAGAGAAATTCAAATCAAAACCACAATGAGATACCATCTCACACCAGTTAGAATGGCAATCATTAAAAAGTCAGGAAACAACAGGTGCTGGAGAGGATGTGGAGAAATAGGAACACTTTTACACTGTTGGTGGGACTGTAAACTAGTTCAACCATTGTAGAAGTCAGTGTGGCGATTCCTCAGGGATCTAGAACTAGAAATACCATTTGGCCCAGCCATCCCATTACTGGGTATATACCCAAAGGACTATAAATCATGCTGCTATAAAGACACATGCACACGTATGTTTATTGCGGCACTATTCACAATAGCAAAGACTTGGAACCAACCCAAATGTCCAACAATGATAGACTGGATTAAGAAAATGTGGCACATATACACCATGGAATACTATGCAGCCATAAAAAATGATGAGTTCATGTCCTTTGTAGGGACACGGATGAAATTGGAAATCATCATTCTCAGGAAACTATCACAAGGACAAAAAACCAAACACCACATGTTCTCACTCATAGATGGGAATGGAACAATGAGAACACATGGACACAGGAAGGGGAACATCACACTCTGGGGACTGTCGTGGGGTGGGGGGGGGGAGGAATAGCATTAGGAGATATACCTAATGCTAAATGACGAGTTAATGGGTGCAGCACACCAGCATGGCACATGTATACATATGTAACAAACCTGCACATTGTGCACATGTACCATAAAACTTAAAGTATAATAATAAAAAATAAATAAATAGAAACAAGTTGAAAATGAAAAAAAAAGTCCACTTAATTTGCAGCATCTTATCCAAAATATTTAATGTATAAACACAAGTATGAAAATCTCATATATGTGGGTTAAGTGTAAGTAGTTGTGATTAAGCTTTACAATTAAACTTTACACACTTGAATAATATTCACCTTTTTCTTTCAATTCCAGAATTTCTGTATGAAATTCAAAGAGTCTTAAAGGAAAAAAGGAGAAATACATGACTTTTTTTCTTATTTCCCCCTTAAAGCATTTACAAGCAATGCTGTTTCCTTATCATTATCTATAATCAGTAAATTTTAAAAATTAAACTGTTTCTATGATAACTTCGATAACCTAATTAGTTATAAAACCAATAGTAATGTAAAGGATTTGTTATATAAAAGGCTCATAATTCTATGGGTGCAAATTATATTGAAAAAACGTAATCATTTGGCACTTTTTCCTCATCACTTTTTGGCAGTTGGGAGGGAAAATCATGTAACATACTGTTAGCCTGCTCTGACTGATCTGAGCAGTAATGACCTATTACGGTGCTAATCTTTCCCTTTATTTCTCAATCTGATAGTTTAGGAACACAACTCGAACTGAGTCCTGCTCTAGCTATGTCAAAGAAATAAAAACACCAGATTCAAGTTAAATTAGCTTGTAATTGCTTCTGGTTTGGAAATGACAATAGCCTGTGGCCTTTGATTAGCTTTAGATAATTTATAAAACTCTTTTATATGAATTACTCTATTTTCTCCTTATATCCTTTGAGTGATAGGTTTTCCATAATAGCCAAAAGCTCAGGAGAGTTAACTTCTCAGAATCAAATAATTTAAAAGCAGTTGAGCCGATGGAATAGATTTTATAGAATGCAATTGCCCTTTGTATGTTAAACACCATGGTTATTATGGTGACCTCTGCCTCTAACGCTGAAACAATGAATCCTAAAAACAAGGTTTTCCAATTCCACGGATGACATAATTCTCATCTTGCCCTAAAAGCTGACACTTAAGTTAAAAAACAGTAACAAAGTATTTAAAAGGGATTAAAATTAGTGACTGTCAAGAAATCTAACAACATTATAATACAAATTTCACCAAAGTTAAAAAAAATCTAAAACTCAGACTAAGAGTTAATATAGCTTTATTTTCTTTATTTTCATGGACAGAGGAAAATCCATAAGAAGTTATGATAAAATGCTGACTTCGGCTTACTTGTAAAAATCAATAAAAACATTTAATTTTCAAGAGTAGGGGATATTTTGATGATATAAGCTTCCTTACTTCCACAGATTTAAATGTGCAAGACTTTTAGGACAAAATGACATTTCATTATGACATAGTTCCCTTACACTCCAACAGTATGCTGAATGCCATGCTATATAAACATTGAATGCTAATGAAGGTTACAAACAACGCCTTTAAAGGAAAATCTCATTTCCAGAAAAGGGAGATATTTCTTATTTAAATAAAGGCTTTCTATATGAGGCTTGTTAGCCCTGATTTAAATAGTAATTAGCTGTTTGCAATTAGTCCACTGATGAGTTTATCAACCTGAGTATTTTCCTTATTTTCATTTAGTAATAATGTCATAATAGCACATGCATGCAAAAGGAGTAAAAGAAGATATTGCTTACATTATTAAACAATTCAGATGAAGAGTAGTGGTTTAGTCTTGACGAGTTGAGAACTGCTCTGGGTCAGAAAAAAGATATAGGTGCAAGTTATATTGAAAAAACATAATCATTTGGCACCTTTTCCTCAATCATTTTTTGGCAGTTGGGAGGGAAAATCATGTACCATACTGTTTGCCTGCTCTGACTGATCTGAGCAGTGATGACCTATTACAGTGCTAATCTTTCTCTTTATTTCTCAATCTGATACCACCAATAGTTGACGATTAAAGTTATTCCTTTGTTTCATGAACTACCAGATGTTTTACAAGTTTTCCTGTATTTGAGATATGGCATGTTCCAGACATGTGGTATGAAAAACTGGAAGTACTGGAGCAAGAATCAATAACAGAGTCAGACTCAAATTTTCTATCAGTGGCCTTGGCTTGAGAAAACATCCACAGGGAGTTTCTGTGATAATAGCAAGAGCAAAAGAGCTCCTTGAAGCTGCATAAAGTTAGGTTTCTCTCTTACCCCAGCTGGTTTCTATGGCCAGAGGCAGAGATAACTATTTGATATTTAGATTCAAACCTTTTCTGATACCCCCATTTCTGTGATAGGCCAGAAGGAAGTTAAACAACTGCATTAATTATTTAAAGACGGGCCCCAGATATTCTCACTTGTATCAATGCCACTGCTTCCAAGGAGCTCTGCAGCCATTATTGAGAAACTTAGCTGGGCTATTTTTTTTTCTTAATAACACATCTGGAAGATGTTGAAGGCATAGTTAAATAGCTTAGATAAATCTCAAGTTCGTTCCTGATATTAATTGCTCAATGAGCAGCAGATTCTGAATAGGTATGCACATCCTATATAACATAATCAAGTGCTGTGTGGAGTACAAAACTTTTTCTCTTATCACAATGACTGCTTATTTCCTCAACTGGGAGCTACATGAGTTTAAAACCCTTAAAGGTTTTGTAGTGTGCTCATCACTACCTAATAATTAGTGTTTTATTAGGTCTGTGCAGGTTGCAATTTGCAAAAATCCACTAAATTAGCTTGTAGAAAAAGAAAGAAAATATTTTTAGAATGCAAAATTGTCTTATAAATCCAAAGAATCCAGAAGCCGAAGAATCCAGATTTAGTCAGACCTCAAAAAGAAACTGTAACCAGGAACACAAATCCCAACAGCACCTTCCTGTCTCTCATGTCTGCCTTTCCTTAAGACTGCGCCAAAATTCTAGCTCATAGAATACCACTTTTCCTTATTACACGTCCATGTGATAGACAGAACAAAGCTGACTATATCTTTGGGGTTTATAGCTCCTCTGTTGAAAAGACCAGCTATACTTCATTATGATTCCATGTGCCTGCAAGGAAATTCTGACTGCCCATACTTAGTTTAGTTACTCAACCCTAAGTAAACCAAGAATGGAGTGAGGTTATTTAATTATAACTATTTGTGGGGTATGGTTCCTAACATGGTAGTAGAGCAACTGGGAAAATAATAATAATAATGATAATATCAAATGTTACTTGACAAATGCTCTTAGCCTTTAAAAGAAAAAATATAGACCATGATTTCTAACTACAAATTCATCAGTTGGGTCATATAGTACAGCACTGAAGAAGTGGTTGAAGCTCTGTGTTACATGACTTTTAATACCTTCTTTAGAAATGGTTGAGTTACCTTATTTTTAAAAATTACACAGTTAATAAAATCAAAATGATAAGGAGACTGTGCTTCACTGTTCATTTATTCAAACATTGATATTTCCTGGAGGTCACAAAATAACTAAGCATTATTACAAAGAATAAGAGGAAAACCTGAATTTAGCTAGAGCTGGAGACTGTAGTTACCAGGAAAGGCCTTTTTGAGAAAATAACATTCAAGCTAAGATCTGAGAATTAATTGAATGAAGAGTAGAGGCAAGAGAAACACAAACAAAGGGAATATTAAATGTAAAACTCCACAAACTAGAACAAACAATAGTAAAAGCTGTTAACATTAAATCTAAGTTAAAACAGTCAACCAGAGAGCACACTGAAGTACATAACTGAGGAGGAAATATGACATATTACCCTGTGACAAATGGTTGTTTAATTTTTAATTACATTAAATTACCACAAATATTTAATTAGACACAGCTGGTAACATAGCATCCCTTTTTTGTTCTCACTTCTGAAATAGTATACTGTGAGTTTTTTGTCTGCAATCTACATGGATATATACATATTCATGGAGCGCTAGTGAGTATAGATGGAACAGCCTGAAAGAAAGCTTTCCAAGAATAAAAACATTCCGATATTGATAAACAACTGCCAGATTCACAGTTTCCAGTCCTGTGCACAGACCAGCTGTGCTGTTAGTTATAACTTCTGGCATGAGTATAAATCTTAGCTTCATTTCATCCCCAGAGATTCACTACTTGTCCAGGCAAGTTCAACAATACATGTTTTGAATTACAGGAAGATGGCAATGGTGGCAGAGTTTTTGAATCTCCCTGAATCCCCTCCAAAAGAGAGAAAGGGACTAGAATTTTAAAACCAAAGCCCACAGACAATATTAACAAGAGAAAAGGGTGAAAGTGTAGCCATAACCCCACAACCCCAAATATGAGCAGGTGTAGACAAACCGTGATGATTAAAGGACCTGTGTGATATCTGTAGCAATGCGGGAAAAACCAGAGGCCAAAGACCCCAACTAACAGGTAGTGCTCAGTAAAGAATACAGTGAGTCAGGCTGAGAACCTCAGTGGATATTCCAGCTCAAGAGTAATTGTAAAGTGAAGACGCTTAAGATTTACTCTATTAGCAAATTTCAAGTATATATACAGGATTGTTAACTATAGTCAGCTCGTGGTAATCACTTCACTGTGTGTATGTATATCAAATGGTCATGCTGTATAAATATATACAACTTTTATTTGTCAATTATACTTCAATAAAACTGGAGTAAAACTTAAATGTTTTCAGAAGTAAAAGAACAATTACAAGGGGTCCCTTTGAATATCTAAAGGGGCTGGAGCCATCACAATGCCTTGAGTATTCAAAACTGACCACCTGAAAATTCCCTTTGGATTGTACCCTCACATTAAAGAGAGAGACCTTGAAACAGAATTCAAATTAAACATGACTTTAAAAGTGTGCATGAAGGGAAGAGAAAGTTCAGAAAAAGTAGCGAAGGGACATAGAGTCTGGAGATCTTACAAAGAGGTTGTATTTCTAAATATATATTTTCTGAACAGGTGGCTCCAACACCTAGCATAATTCCCAGCAGATATTGAAATTGCCATAAAAACAAAAATCCTTTATAAGAATGACAATTATGATGCCCTTTTTTTCATATTGAATGCATTTTAGGTCAGTCCCTTAATTTCTGCCCATAAAAGAAATTATCTATTCAAATAGCTGAACATTTTTAAACTTACAAAATATCTCTTTTATAAGATAGAATTTTGATGCTAAAATAATTGAGTATAGCATAGAAAACATCACATCACAGCTTTCTTATTTCCTTTGTATTCAGAACTGAACCTGTGTTTGTGGGAAGTTTTAACTAATTAATTAGCTGAACATAATAAAAATATTACTCTAAAACTGATAAAGAACACAGTCTACCAAAAAAATATGCATTAAATACCCCATGTCTGTGCATGCAACCTAAAGGATATTCCAAACAAAGTATTCTAAAATGATATTTCATACAAAATTCATACTGGAAATGGCTCATTTAACTCATTCTAAAAACAGCCTAATTTGGAGAGGCCCAGTATCCTCTAGATCTTCAGGCAGGTTTCAACAATCCCTCATACATGGTTTAAACTAATAAGTGCAAAGTTGCAGACACCCATCTGACATACAATTATTTTATCCTACACTTAGTATTTAAAGAAGTAGTGGCTGAACGGGGAGCAGAAAATTTAATTTCTTGAGTTGCTGTGGCTTTATTGGACTAAAGGTAGCAGTGATTGTACTAAATAGATTTTTTAAAAAGCTCTTTTCTGAGTACCACTCTCATAGCGGCCATGCTAGTACATTCATACAATTTTAGTGCAATGCTTGGATTGTAATAGCCTTTGGACACCTGTGCATTGTAGTGCAAGATGTAACACATTATTATTTGTGACACCCTCTCAAATGCCAATTTACTAAACTACAGATTGCTTTCTAGGCCCAATAAATCTTTACAAACCTATCTAAAGTGGATGTACTATACTCTTTTCTCCCTTCCTCCATTCGTTTTGTGCAGTAAATTATATGAAGTGGTTATTATATCATGGTTTTTATTAATCTGAAATTATTGTTCATATTTAATGACATTTGAGGAAAAAGTAAGGATATATTCATTAATCCAGTTGTCATAGTAATTATATTCTCAGAAATGTATTATTGTTGTAATCATTATCACTTCTTATTTGGACAGCAGTTCACACATTTCACATATAACAGTGTGGTTTTGTATTTGTTTAATCCTCTCAAAATCTCTGTGAGATACAGAGGGCAAACGGTATCTATATTTCATAAAAGAACAGTGACTAAAAATTTTCATGATTTGCCCACAGTCATGCTGACAGTAAATAGCAGAATCTGAATTTGAATTTATTCTTGCTGATTGCAAGATCGGTGCTTTTTTCACTGTTCCTAACTGCCTCAAAAAAACAGAGCCATATAGATTATTAGATAAGTTCTTCAGTGTGCATATTTCAATTTAGCTGTGGTTTACTTTGCCTCTGTGGAAAGCATAAAATGGAAGAATGGTTAAGAGGTTATTTGCAATAATCCAGGAGAGAAACAATGGTGAGTTGAATGAGAGTAATAGAGTTGGAGGCATGTCTACAAATGTTTTCAAAATAAAACTAACAAGATTTGCTGATATGGGAATAAAAAACAGAATGATATCAAGATTTTGCATCTAAGCAATTAGAAGAATGCGATTACTGTTTGTTTAGATGGGGGACCGTGGGAGATATGTGTTTTAGATATCAAGTTTCAGGAGCTTAGGTTTTGAGCTTGTTAAATTTGAGAGATCTTTTAGACATCCGAGTGGGTACACTGAGTAGATGGAGAAGTGGGTAAGTTTAAAGTTTGAATTATATGTTGGGCTGGAGATATGCCTAGCGATTCATAAATGTACAGATATTGTTTATATTTATACATAAATGTACAGATATTGTTTTTAAAAAACTGGATGAAGATTGTGAAGACAACATGGTTTCTTAAAATCCAAATGAAGAGAATATTTCAAAAACATAAAAGTTTTTAAATTTTTTTTAATTTTAAAATGAAAGCATTAATTTTTTTAAGTTGTAGGGATCATCTGTGTTAAAGAATGCTTATACACGGAGTAAAATTAAGGCCAAGAATTGATTATTGTCTCTTGCAGTAGAGTTCTTTATGTGTTTAACAAGAGCTATTGTTGTGTGTCTCTGTTTGTATGTGTGTGTGTGTGTGAGAGAGACAGAGTTTCGCTCTTTCGCCTAGGCTGGAGTGCAAAGGTGCGATCTCAGCTCACTGCAACCTCCACTTTCCAGTTTCAAGTGATTTTCCTGCCTCAGCCTCCCAAGTAGCTGGGCCTTCCACCACACCTGGCTATTTTTTTATTATTATTATTTTTAGTAGAGATGGGGTTTCACCATGTTAGCCAGGCTGGTCTTGAACTCCTGATCTTGTGATCCTCCTGCCTCGGCCTCCCAAAGAACAATAGCTATTTTGATTGAGTGGTAGGTGCCAAAAACTGGAGTGATTTCCAGAGAGAAAAAGAAATGGAATCAGTGATTACAGAATTTTTTAAGAGAATTATTTAAAGTATTTCTTTAAAATTTTCTGTAATTCTTTTTTGTTTTGCTGTAAAGAGGAAGGAGAAACAGGGTAGAAACTGGAGGAGAATAAGGGTCAAGAAAGTTTTTATTTGCTTCTTTTTTAAGGCAAAATGACAGCACGATTGTATACTGATGGATAATCCAGTGGAGCAGGAAAAACTGATGCTACAAGGGAGAAAAAAGAATTGTTAAAGCAAAGTCTTTGAAGAGGCAAAAAGGGATGGGATTCACTGTAAAGTAGAGGTTCGTATGATATAAAAACATGAACTGTTTCTCAACAGTAATGGAAGAGGAGACAAAGAATCTGGTCTGATATAGGCAGGCTGACATGCTTAGTGGTAAGATCATATGGAAATTTCCTTTTAATGACTTCTATTTTATAAATGAACTAGAAAGCAAAAATGTTATCTAAGAGAGGGCATGCCAGAACTATACTATTTCATTTACAATAGTTTCACAGTGTGTTTCTCCAATATTTTTATATTTTCCACAGTGTTTTTGTTCTATTTGCTAGCCACAGTTCTTAGCCTTTTTTTTTTTTTTTTTTTTTGAGACGGAGTCTCGTTCTGTCGCCAGGCAGGAGTGCAATGGTGTGATCTCGGATCACTGCAACCTCCGCCTCCCAGGTTCAAGCTATTCTCCTGCCTCAGCCTCCTGAGCAGCTGGGACCTTAGGCACCTGCCACTGCACCCAGCTAATTTTTGTATTCTTAGTAGAGACGGGGTTTCACTATGTTGGCCAGGATGGTCTCAATCTCTTTACCTCATGATCTGCCCTCCCTGGCCTCCCAAAGTGCTGGGATTACAGGTGTGAGCCATAGTGCCCAGCCCATATATTATTCTTTTAAATGGTCTACAGTATCAGCCTTTCAGGTTCAAACAAAGGAAAAATAGAATTTTGACTGAAATTAAATGTATGAATTTGAACATAATCAGCAGCTTAACAATATCATGTCTTTCTAGAAAACTGACCTGTCTCTCCACTTATTCCAGGCTTCTTTTATGTCCTCTAATAAAGTTTTATATTTTTCTATTTTCAGTTTTGTTCGCATGTTGTCAAATTCAATTCTCAATATTTTATATTTTTGCTTTTATTTTGGAATGTGAGCTATCCTTCTCTTATCTCATCCTATAGCATTTAAGACTAGACTGGATATTACTTATACAAAGGAAGGTAATTCAATTTCTGCCAACTGGTATTCTTGTGACTTTATCCCCACAAATTTCTCTCTCTGCAGCTGAAAAACACAAACTCAATAACCTCTGTAATTAAAAAAAAATTAAATATAAAAATATTTACATTATTCCTATTGTACTGACTAGACAATTGAGTCTCAAAGACGATAATTTATCCAACATAATTGTGTGAATAATGACAAAAAAACACCCAGTTTTGGGAAAATTACAAATGCAATTTCTAGCAGACACTGCTTGGTTATCTAGTGTTTTGAAATAAACAACTCCAAAACTTCGTGGCTTGAAATAAGCATTATTTATCTTATTACAGTTGTTTGGGTTGATAATTTAGGCAGAGCTTAGCTGGGATGGTTTGTCTTTGCTCCATGTTATGCTGACTTGACTCACTCATCTAGTTGCAGTTAACTGGCAGGGCAGCTGGAGCCTGGCTGGTCCCAGATGGCCACACACTTTGTGGCTGGTAGTTGCCTGGCACTCATAAGGTGCCTTCATTTTCCTCCACCTAGCCTATCCAGCAGACTATCTTGGGCATCCTGGGCTTCAAGAGGAAAACTGCGATGTACCAGCACAAGCCTCTGCTTGTGTTCATATGTGCAGATGACCCATTAGACAAATCAAGTCACATGACCAAACCCATAGTGATTATAGAAAGAACCTATAATGAGAAACATGATTCATTTGGAGTTACTAATATAATTTGTTCTAGCCCTTAGCAGAATATTTCTACATTTTCTAGAACCACAGTATAAAATTTCAACTGGTCAGAGTTTAGGAAGCATGCATAGTAAAGCCTAGTGAGGTAATTTGTGGGGATTCTTACTTTCAGTTTTGAGGTATAATTAGTACACAAAAATCTTAAAAAGCAAGAAAAAAGAATGCAACTTTTATAGGTGATTAAATATGTTTATTACCTGGGTTATATTTAGTTGTTTTAGTTTAAAATCTTTACTCTCATGTCCCTAATTTTCCTCCTATCAATCTGCTACAGATGTCTGACATTTCAGCATTAGATAGCAAATCATTTGTGTTAAGAATTTATTCCTTATAAAACAACATACATATTTAGGAAATAGACTCAACATAAATTTATCAGAAAATTTCCCATGGGACTGCTAGCCCTCAGTACCTACATTTGGAATAAATAAGGATTTGTGCTCTATTTAAGGGAAAGAATGGGAGATCATAATTTTCGGGGTAAGAATGCTGCTCTGAGATAATTCTTGACTGAATATCACCTTTGGAAGTCCCTGAAAAGTCAACAGGATACAAGGGAAGGGAGCAAACTTTGAAGACTTACTTTATGTTTCAGTGAGTCTCAGAGTTTAAGTTTCAAAGTAGACAATCCTTCAGCAACTTTACCTTTGATTCACGCAATTCCTATGAACTTGTCTCCTATGCATTTGCTATCAAAAATAGCTTAATAAAATTTTTCTCGCCAAAAGTGTTTCTCCTTGCCACATTTGGATTTTCAAGTCATGGCAGCTTTTAATGGTGAGGAATACATTCTAAAGAACGGACATTTCTAACATTGGTATTTAGATTTTGTGGACTCACAGAAAATTTCTGTTTTCATTTCCTCATTTCTACAAAAAGAAAATAAGATTATTTCTATCCAATTTCAGGTAAAAGGTATAATGATGAAGCTTATATTATTCTAAAACTGCCTCAAGCTTCTTGAAATAGTGACATTGCATAACCATACTATTCTACCTTTAGTCCTACATGGTAATATGAAATAATGACCCAACAGCAAGAACCAAATAGCAGATTATAAATTAGGGTCAGTCTAACCCTCTAACATTAAGACTTATCATTTCTTTCAATTACCATTAGTTTAACACCCATTATATATATATATATATAGATATATATGTTTCAGTCTCTATGATTATATTTTATTTTCTTAGTATTGATGCAGATATAGTCAATACTTCCAGAGGCAAACACTTATAGTCAATATATTAGGTCTAAAATGAGAGGAGCAAGATGGTGGAACAGAAAGCTTCGCTGATCGTCTACCCTGCAAGGACACCAAGTTAACAACTATCTACACAGAAAATAATACCTTCATAAGAACCAAAAATCAGTTTACCACTCACAGGACCTGGTTTTACCTTCAAATTATTGAAAGAAGCACAGGATATTTAAGAAAAAAAAAAAAAGTCCTGAATAACCGATACCACCCCTCTTTGACCCCCTACCTGCCTCCTCCACATCTGTGGCTTGGTGCGGAGAGCATCTCTGGGCACTGTGGGAGAGAGAACACAGCAATTATGAGTCATTGAATTCAGTGCTGTCCTGTTAGAACAGAAAGGAAAACTGTATCAAACTCAGCTGACCCCTGCCCATGGAGACAACATTTAATCGAGAGAGCACTAGCCACAGAGTCCAAACTTGAGTGCCTACAAACCTTACCATCAAGGGCTACAGCATTCTGTGTCTCTGAGTAAACTTGAAAGGCAATCTTTGGCCATAAGGACTGAAAATTTTAGGTGAGTCCTAGTGCTACACTAGGCCCAGAGACAGCGGACTTTGGGTCCATGGGGGGACATGACATATTTAGACACCAGCTGTAGCAGCCAAGGGAGTGCTTGCATCACCATGCTGATAACCCCAGACTGCACAGCTTAAGGCTTCAAAAGATACCCCTTCCTTTTGCTTAGGGAGAGGAGAGGAGGGGGAAGAGTGGGGAGGACTTTGTCTTGCATTTAGTATACCAGCTCAGCCACAGCATGATAAGGAATGGTCAAAGTAATGAGGCTCCCGTTCCAGGCCCTAGTTTTCAGATGACATTTCTAGACACATCTTGGGCCAGAAGGGAACCCACTGCCTTGGAAGAACAGACCCAGTCCTGGCAGCATACATCACCTGCTAACCAAAGAACCCTTGGGTCATGAATAGCCAGCAGTGATACCCAGATACTACACTGAGAGCCTTAGGTGAGCCTCTGAGACTAGCTGACTTAAGGTGAGACTCAGCACATAAACAGCTATGGTAGCTATGGGGCAAAACTGCTTCTGCTTGAGAAAAGCAGAGAGAAAAGTGAAGACGACTTTGTGTTAACACCTTAGGTACTAGCATGGTCACAGGGAATAGAGCACCAAGTGGGTTCTTGGGTTCCCTGATTCCAGGACTTGACACTTAGATGGCATTGCTGAACCAGCCCTAGGTCAGAGGGGTGCCCAATGCCCTGAAGAATAAGTCTCAGGCCAGGCAGCAGAATTCATGAGAAGCTTACTTAAGAGACCTTGGGCCTTATGTGAGCATTGGTGGTAGTACTCCTCATGACCTGGGGTGGCAGTGGCTATGCGGTGAGGCTTTTTTCCAAAAACCTCTTTGCTTTTGGAAGGAGGAGGCAAGAGTGGTAAGGATTGCATCTTGTGGTTTGAGTGACAGCTCAGCTGCAGTAAAACAGAACACCAAGTGGACTTCTAAGGTTTTTTATATCTAGTTCCTGACTCCCATATGGCACTTCTGAGCCCACCCAGGGCCTTCGGAACCACACTGCTCTAAAAAAAAGGACACAGGCCTGGCTGGCTTTGACACCTGCTGATTGTAGAGCCCCAGGACCTTGAGTGAATGTAGGCAGTAGCCAGGGAGTAGTTACGGCAGGCCTTGGGCAAGACCTAGCACTGTGCTGGCTTAAGATCTGACCAGCGCAGCCATAGTGGTAGTGGCCACAGGGGTGCTTATGTCACTTCATCCCTAGGTTTAGGTGATTCAGAACAGAAGAGAGAGAGAGAGAGAGAGAGAGAGAGAGACTGACTCTGTATGTTTAGGAAAAAGTATGGAAAGAGAATAAGAGTCTCTACCTGGTAATCCAGAGAATTCTCCCAGATCTTGCCCAAAACCATGAAGGCAGTACCTCTACTAGTCTGCAAGAATCACCGAGATATTGGGTTTGGGGTGCTCCTAAAGCAGATACAGCTAAGATCACAACACCCAAGTCCTTTCAAACATCTGGAAAGCTTTCCCAAGAAGGATGGCTACGAACAAGCACAGCCAGTGAAGACTACAATAAATACCTAACTCTTCAATGCCCAGATACTGATGAACATCTACTAGCATCAACACCACCCAGGAAAACATGACCTCAGAAAATGAACTAAATAAGGCCCCAGAAACGAATCCTGAAGAAACAGAGACATGTGACCTTTCAGACAGAGAACTCAAAATGTCTGTGTTGAGAAAACTCAAAGAAATTCAGGAGAAGGAATTCAGAATTATGTCAGATAAATTTAACAGAGATTGAAATAATAAAAGAATCAGGCAGAAATTCTTGAGCTGAAAAATGCAATGAGCATACTGAAGAATGCATCAGAGTCCTTTTTAATAAAAGAATGAATCAAGCAGAAGAATGAATTAGTGAACTTGAAGGCAGGCTATTTAAAAAGACACATTCAGAGGAGACAAAACAAAAAAGAATAAAAAACAATGAAGCATGCCTATGAGATCTAGAAAACGGCCTCAAAAGGGCCAATCCAAGAGTTATTGGCCTTAAAGAGAAGGTAGAGAAAGAGATAGGAGTAGAAACTTTATTCAAAGGGATAATAACAGATAACTTCCTAAACCCAGAGAAAGATATCAGTAACCAAGTACAACAAGGTTATAGAACACCAAGCAGATTTAATACAAAGAAGACATTCTCAAGACATTTAATAATCAAACTCCCGCAGTGCAAGGATAAAGAAAGGATTCTAAAAGCAGTAAGATAAAAGAAATAAATAGCATACAATGGAGCACCAATGCATCTAGCAGCAGATTTTTCAGTGGAAACCTTACAGACCAGGAGAGAGTGGCATGACATATTTAAAATGCTGAAGGAAAAAAAGCCTGCCCTAGAATAGTATATCTAGCAAAACTATCCTTCAAACATAGAGAAATAAAAAAAAAGCTGAGGGATTTTATCAATACCAGACTTGTCCTATAAGAAATGCTAAAGACAGTACTTCAACCAGAAAGAAAGGAACATAAATGAGCAATAAATAATCACCTAAGATACAAAATTTACTGGTAATAGTAAGTACAGAGAAAAACACAGAATATTATAACACTGTAACTGTGGTATATAAACTACCTTTATCCTAAGTAGAAAGATGAAATGATGAACCAATAAAAAATAAGTATAACAACTTTTCAAGACATAGTACAATAAAATATAAACTGCAGAAGGTTTAAAAGGGAGGGACAAAGTTAATGCATGGAGTTTTTTTAGTTTTCTTTTTGTTTGTTTTTTTATGCAAATAGTGTTAAGCTGCCATCAGGTTAAAATAACAGATTATAAGACACTATTTGCAAGCCTTATGGTAACCTCAAACTAAGAAACATACCATGGATACACAAAAAATAAAAATCAAAAGCTAAATCATATCACCAGATAAAATCACCTTCACTAGAGGAAGACAGGAAGGAAAAAAGGAAGAAAGACAAGACCGTTAAACTACCAGAAAACAAATAACAAAATGGCGGGCGTTAAGTTCTTACTTATTCCTAGAATAACATTCAATAATAATATTCAATAATAACATTGAATGAAAATTAAATTCTTCAACCAAATTACATAGACTGGATGAATGGATGGAAAAACAAGACCCATTGATCTGTTGCCTACAAGAAACACACTTTGCCTCTAAAGACACACACAGACTGAAAATAAAGGGATGGAAAAAAGATATTCCCTGCCAATGGAAGCTAATAAAGATCAGGAGTCATTATACTTATATGAGACAAAATAGATTTCAAGACAAAAACTATAAGAAGAGACAAAAGGTCACTATATAATAAACGGGATCAATTCAGTAAGAGGATGTAATATTTTAAATATACATTTATCCAACACTAGAGCACCCAGATATATAAAGGAAGTATCATAAGAACTAAACAGTTAGGCCCCAATACAATAATAGCTAGAAACTTCAACACTCTACTTTTAGCATCTGACAAATCTTCTAGACAGAAAATCAAAAAAGAAAGATCAGATTTAATCTGCACTATAGACTAAATGGATCTAATACATATTTACAGGACATTTCATCCAAGAACTTAAGAATACATATTCTTTTTTTCAGCACTTGGATCATTCTCAAGGATAGATCATATTTTAGTTCATAAAATAAGTCTTAAAACATTCAAAAATAAAATAATATCAAGCATCTTTTCTGACCACAGTAAAATAAAATTAGCAATTAATAAAAAGAGAAATTCTGGAATCTATACAAATGCATGAAAATTAAACAGTATGTTCCTGAATGACCAATGTGTCAGTGAAGAAATCAAGAAGGAAATTGAAAAAATTATCAAAACAGATAATAATGGAAACACAACATACAAAAACCTACAGAATAGAGTGAAAGCAGCACTAAGAGGGATATTTATGGCTGTAAATGCCTGCATCAAAAAAGAGAAAAAAAATTCAAACAAATAACTTAATGACACATCTTAAAAATTAGAAAAGCAATAGAAAACTACTCAAAATTAGTAGAAGGAAAAATAAGAATCAGAATAGAAATAAAATAATTTGAAATGAGGAAGACAATACAAAAGTCAACAAAACAAAAGGTTGGCTTTTTGTAAAGAAAAAATTGACAAATCTTTAGCCAGACTGATGAAGAAAAAAAAGGGAGAGGACCCAAATAAATAAAACCAGAGTTGAAAAAGGAAACATTACCACCGATACTGCAGAAATTCAAAAAATCATTAGTGGCTAATATGAGCAACTATATGCCAATAAATTGGGAAATCTAGAAGAAATGGACAAAGTCCTAGATATATACAACCTATCAAGATTGAACCAGGTAGAAATCCAAAACCTGAACAGACCACTAACAAGTAATGAGATTGAAGTCATAATAAAAAGTCTCCCAGTAAAGAAAAGCCTGGGACCTGATGGCTTTGTTGCTGAATTCTACCAAACATTTAAAGACAAATTAACACTAATCCTAATCCAATGTTCTGAAAAACCGAGGAGGAGAGCGTACTTCCAGACTCATCCTATGAGGTCAGTATTACCCTGATGCCAAAAACCAGAAAAAGGCACATCAAAAAAAGAAAACTACAGGCCAACATTTCTCATGAGGAAACATGCTCAACAAAATACTAGCAAACCAAATTCAAAAATACATTAAAAAGATGATTCATCATTACCAAGTAGGATTTATCCCAGGTATGTAAGGACAGTTCAACGTATGTAAATCAATCTATTTGCTACATCGTATCAACAGAATGAAGGACAACAATCATATGATCATTTCAATTGATGCTGAAAAAGCGTTTGATAAAATTCAACATCTCTTCCTGAAAAAAGCCCCCAAAAAAACTGGCTATGAAAGGAACATACCTCAACATAATAAAAGCCATATATGACACACCTACAGCAAGTATCATATTAAGTGTGGAAAAATAGAAGCCCTTTCCTCTTAGATCAGAAACATTGCAGGGATGCCTACCATCACCACTGTTATTCAACATAGTACTAGAAGTCCTAGTTAGAGCAATCAGACAAGAGAAAGAAATAAAGGGCATGTGAGTTGGAAAGGAAGAAGTCAAATTATCCTTATTTGCAGATGATATGATCTTATATTTGGAAAAACCTAAAGACTCCACAGGAAAACTATTCAAACTGATAAATAAATTTAGTAAAGTTGCAGGATACAAAATCAACGTGCAAAAATCAGTAGTATTTCTATATACCAACAGTGAACAATGTGAAAAACAATTAAGTAATCCAATTTACAATAGCCATACATAAAATTAAAAACCTAGGAATTAAACAAAGAAGTGAAATATATCTATAATAAAAACCATAAGCACCAATGAAAGAAATCGAAGAGAACAAAAAAAAGTGGAAAAAGTATTTTATGTTCCTGGATTGAAAGAATCCATATTTTTAAAATGTTCATATTACCCAAAACAATGTACAGATTCAATGCAATCCCTACCAAAATGTCAATGACATTCTTCACATTTTTCACATAGAAAAACAATCCCAAGAAGACCCAGAATAGCCAAAACTATTCTAAGCAAAAATAGCAAAACTGGAGGAATCACATCACCTGACTTCAAATTATACTACAGAGACATAGTAACCAAAACAGAATGGTACTGGCATAAAAACAGACACATAGACAAATGGAACAGAATAGAGAACCCAGAAACAAATCCACACACATACAGTGAATTCATTTTGACAAAGGAGCCAAAAATATATACTGGGGAAACGATGGTCTTTTCAATAAATGATGCTGCTAAAGGTAGATCTCCATATGCAAAAGAATGAAACTAGACCTCTATCTACCACCACATACAAAAATCAAATAAAAATGGATTAAAGACTTATATATAAGACCTCAAACTATGAATCTACTACAGAAAAGTATTGAGAAAAATCTCCAGGATATTGGTCTGGGCAAAGCTTTCTTGAGCAGTACCCCACAAACACAAGCAAACAAAGCAAAAATGGACAAGTGGGATCACATCAAGTTAAAAAGTTCTGCACAGCAAAGGATACAACCAACAAAGTGAAGAGACAACCCACAGAATGAGAGATAATATTTGCAAACTATTCATCTGACAAGGATTAATAACCATAATATATAAAGAGCTCAAATGACTCCATAAGAAAAAGTCAAAAAACGGGCCAAAGGTTTGAATACATATTTCTCAAAAGACATACAAATGGAAAGGGTGCTCAACATCATTGGTTATCAGAGAAATGCAAATCAAGACTACAGCAAGGTGTCATCTCACCCCAATTAAAAGGCTCTTATCCAAAAGACAAGCAATAACAAATTCTGGCAAGGATATGGAGGAAAGGGAATCCTTGTACACTCTTGGTGGGAATGTAAATTAGTGTAAACACTAGGGAGAACAGTTTGGAGGTAGGTTCCACAAAAAAGCTAAAAACTGAGCTACCATATGATCTAGCAATCCCACTACTGGGTATATATTCAAAACAAAGGAAATCAGTATATCTGCCCTCTTATGTTGGTTTCAGCACTGTTTACAATAGCTAATATTTGGAAGCAACCTAAGTGTCCATCAACAGATGTACGGATAAATAAAATACGGTATATATACACATTGTACCATATGTACCATATGCATATATGTACCATATGGTACAATAATAGTACTCCATATGGAATACTACTCCACTAAAGAAGACTCTAGATTGGGAGAAATGTGGGGGTGATGCCTTCAAAGTGAAACTTGGTCTCACCCTTCTTATGCTATTTTTATTTAGTTTTTTGGTCCACAGTTCCACTATTATGGTAGTATTAGTACTACCATAATAGTACTCCATATGGAGTACCATTCAGCCATAAAAAAGGGTAAGATTCAGTTATTTGCAACAACATGAAAGAACAGAGGATCTTTATGTTAAGTGAAATAAGCCAGGCACAGACAGACAAACATTGTGTGTTCTCACTTATTTGTGGGATCTAAAAATCAAAACAATTGAAATCATGGACATAGAGAGTAGCAGGATGGTTACCAGAAGCTGGGAAGTGTAGTAGGAGGCTGGGATCAGGGGAAGATGGGGATAGTTAATGGGTAAAAAAATACTAGAAAAATGTATGAAACCTACTATCTAGTAGCACAATTGGATGACTATAGTCAATAATAACTAATTGCATATCATAAAATAAAGAGTGTAATTGGATTGTTTGTAACTCAAAGGATAAATGCTTGAGGGTATAGATACCCCATTCTCTATTATGTGCTTATTTCACATTGCATGCCTATAGAAACACTTCTCATTTATCACATAAACATATACACCTACTATGTACCCACAATTTTTTTTTAAATTTCTAAAAAAAAAAATTATATTCGGTCTTACAATTACCCATTAGTAAAAATAAAGGCTAGAAAACTAAACAAATATTTATTTATTTGTATTTCCTTTGATAAGCATTAGTAAATGGATTTAGCTATATTCTATAGGGAAGAGAGAGAAATAAATATTTGGAAAGCAGCCAAATTATTGATACAGTATCAATTTTTTTATGTGTCTTTCTTCCTTCTTTCCTTCTTCCTTCCTTCCATTCTTCTGTTCTTTTTAAATTGTGATGCATTTACTAAGTTGGGTAAAGGAAGGCAGTGGGAAATTAATTATTTCATTAAGTCAGAAAAGCAGTCATTTCAATGCCCAAAAGCAATTAGTGAAAGTTGCCAGAACTGGAAGACCATCTTCCTTGGTCTGATTGACTTTAAAAGCCAGTATGGGATGGCAAAGGTCAATTACCAGAGTAGTGAGGAAAGAAATAATTAAAGATAGGTAGGCAAGAGAAAGTACCAAAGAAAGCTGGCTGAACTGAGCTATGCCCAAGATGGAAACTTTTTAGGTAAGCATGTGAAATGGGAAACAGTTGGAAAGCTAGATGGGTACATGGTATTGCAGGGTTTGGGGGAAGACTAGTGAGGATTTAGGCTTGATTGTCTGGCTTTAGTTGTTTTAATGGATGTACCTGCTGATGAGCCCAAGCCTCCAGATAATCATTCCAGCCAGAAGGAAGCTGAAGAGCTGTAAGAAAACATTGCACGACCCATGATCTTGGGTTCACCTGAGACAGATTTTGGAGAAAGAAGGGAGCACAGAAAGAGTATGTTACTTTCAAAACTACAACAATTCGAAAGCTATTTTTTTAATTGCCAAGAAGAAAATAGGCTACCAGCTGTTTCTTCCCGTAGGAATTGACACAAGCCAACTCTCAGGAGTGATTTTCCAAAGAAAAGAACTGGCCCAGCATAATCAGAAGTTTATCAAATATTCAACTTTACTTTTTAAAATATGTTTTAGTGCTACAAATGGGCCAAATAAAACAAAACAAAAACCCTACAATTATTCCTTACAGTATTACCCTATTAACAGCTTGATTATTTTAAGATCTAATCTTCAGTTCTTAGAGACAGCAGTTAATACTGTTTGGAGCAAAAGTTAGAATTAACAAAAAATGAGTTTACATAGAAAAAGATAGTATATTCGAGTCTCTGAAAACCCCCAAATAATCTATAGAAAACACATTTATAGGATATATTTGCATCATCTTTTCTAATGAAGTGTCTCATAATAGAGGTTGAATGGTTGGCAGGACTGTCCTAATGGTGCTTTCATACAGGAGGGACTTGTAAGTAGTCCTTGTTAAAGTCCCTTCAGTACAAGTCTAAAGTGCAGGCATTCTTAGTAACCCAGACAGATCTGTCTCTGTGATGTAGTCCTTTGAACTTACTTTGCACAAGACCAATCTATGCACTTCAGACCCTAATACCTTATGAGCATTCATTAACTCAGAACAGCAGACATCACATTATTCCAATGATTAAGTACTAACACTCCCTTGCATTGCTTCCCTTGTCTCATATCCATACCCATTTCAAAGTAATTAAGAATTCAGACTTGGAATTGTGACTCTCCCAGTGTGACTCCCAGCTCTGTTACTAACAGTTTGGTCATAAGCAAGTTTCTTAGTCTCTCTGTGATCAAGCTCCTTCATTTGTACAATGGGACTAATAATGGCTTCCACTTCAGCATATTGTAAGAATTAAATGAGCTAATGCACATAAAGCATCCAAACAGTGTCTGGCAGAGAGTAATGATAGAGAACTTTGAGCTCTCATTAGAAAAATAGTAGGAACCCACGTTGTTTTTTCAACAGAAGGTTGTTTAGTAAGTATAAAATAGAAGATCCAGGGCAGAAGGTGGTGGGGGTGATGGTGGTCAGTGGTGGTGTTAGTGATGGCACTACACTTAATTTTGGAAAGTTAAATTAATAAGTTTGCTTTTATTTTCAAAATATAGGGTCTTCCTTAGTGAAGCAGTACTCACTAAATAATCTGGCAAATCTTCACCTTCTGAATCGAAATTTTCTAGGCTATCCACTTTTCTCTCTGAATCATTCTTTCTTTAGATGTGTTAATATCACTGATTACATGTAACTCAAGTGTGATTTCCTTAGGTCTTAGAGACATTATGTATAGATCAAATTAATCCAACTTTTAGTTTTAGAAGTACTTTTATAGCCTGCATCATATCCTGTAAAAGACATCAGATGGGATGCTACAGAAAACCCTGGTGATGTCCTGCTCCCTTTCATCTCTTCTCGTGTGTAGGCAACTCCTGGTACTTTGGATGAATTCCACCTTAAGGGCTCTTATTGCTCTTACCCTTATGCCTAAACGCTTAAAATATTTATGTATTAAAGTTACTGTTGGAACTCTGCCATTAAGTATGTCGTTGTGTCCAATCAGAGTAATCATAGGCAAAACCCTATTTGTCACCTGCAACCTTCTAAATCTCCCTTTTAGCCATGTCTTTCTCACTCTCCTAAATACCTATCCAAACCACAAGACATCAGCCCATTTTTGTGGGCTGAAAGGATTTGTATGGGCAGAAAGGATTTTAGATGCTAATGATGTAAAACATTTTTCTCCAAACATTAACAGGATGTATCCGGCCATTAAAAAAATCAACCACACATCCTCAATCTATGTGTTTTTACATACTAATGATATACATATACTATTGTGTATGTATATACATCATTTACTTTAAAAATGAACAGTAGACCCTAGACAATTAAAAGAATGAAATAACCAAATGTTAACAGAAGTCTTAACATTTTAATTATACATGCCAATGAATCACATTGCACATCCCCCAAGGTGAACATGCCCCAATTTAGAGAGCATTGCTTAAAGAATATGGTACACACCATACTGAAACTCCTAATTTTAAAAGCTAAAAAGAATTGAAGATGGAATTTGATATAAATCATGGTAGGGGATGATGAGGCACTGCCTCATTACTGTCCAAAGGAGTAGAAGTCTAGTTTCTCCCATTTGACCTCTGTTGACACTCCTCATTACTGCTAGGTGAGTGTAGGAGTCCAGCTCCCCACAAAGCCTCCAATGACTCCTTGCTGGATGGAAAAGATAGCAATGTCTTGTTATTGCTCCCTGTATGGCTTCCATTGACACCACCTGGGTGGGGGTTGGTCTCATTATTGCTGTGTGGTGGTAAAAGACCTGACTCTTCACTGGGCCTTCTCTTCTACAACCCCAATGGCAAGACAGTGGGATGCCTCATTATTATCAGATGGGATAAAAGTCCGTTTCACTACTCAGCATTATCTGACACCAGCCTGGGGGAAGACAGGAGCACCTCATTACAGCAGGGTAACAGTTGAAGTCTAGGATTCTCACTTAGCCTTTGCAGACATGGGTGGGGATGAAATTATGTTTTATTTTTTTTCCTGTGGTGCTTGTTATTATCTAAAATTGTTCTGTCTTGCTTGTCTACCCCTTTCTTGGTCCTTTGACTTGAAAGCAAAAATTTTTGTTCAGGCTATTTGTGTCTGCACGTGGTGGCATTTACCAATTGCCTGCATCTTCAACTCCAAGTCTGAGATATCTGGACCAACAGAAAATCCCTGGGAATTTACCACCATGCTGGTTCTTGAGTTCCAAAGTTGAGAGTGGTTTGCCTTCTTCCTGTCACCTTTCAGAGCCTTCTTAGATTATTTCATTATATAATGGGGAGCGTTTTATTTGTACTTGAGGAAAAAAAGTACAGCTCTTCATATTTCCAAAATTAGTAATAGAATTTGTTTTATGTAAGATATTTAACTTCCTTGAGTATCAGTAGCCTCATTAACACAATGACAATATTACATCTATCTTGCAGAGTGGTTGAAATAATTGCAGAAAACTTTTAAAAATATTATCCTGCCATGTTATATAATTGCAAAGGAAAAATGTGTAAAAGATGTCCCTAACAATACTAGTTTTGTGAATCAATATAGTGTTATTTCTGTGAAATACTGTGTTTGCCTTTCTGGACTGCCACTCTAGCACCAAAAAAAAAAAAAAAGTGTTAATTGCTTGAATGAATCAGGTAGTATTAAAGAAAAAAGGTGGCAGCCTGGAGCATGGTATATTCTAGCTATGACGGAAAGAAAGGAAGAAAAACAAAGAAAGGAGGTATTCTTCAAAGGAAACAGTGTGCAGATCTTTGTGGTATTTCTGTATTACTGCCAGCAATGGTGCCCAGAGGTACAAGCAGCATAGCTCACATGCAAAGCTGAGCTGGCCACTCCCAGAAGCACGGTGGAAAGTTCAGACTAGCTTGAGTCCCTAGAAGGCCAACCTCCATGCCCAGACTTAGACCCCACCCTAAGGCTCTGTCCAGATAGGGAGATACACATCACAGTGCCTTTCAGCAAATGCAAAGGTGAGAGTTACATCACCCAGATGTTCAAAAAGCATCCTGGCTCTGCCTCAAAGCCCATTCCAACTCTCTACCCAAGCAGGGAGGCAAACCTCAATCATGCATTTCTACCAAGCCTAGCAGCTGGGTTTGGCCATTCCAAGCAGCAATTCCATCTAATCTTGCAACCCAACCTGCAGCCCTGCCAAAATTACAGAACTCAAATAGTGGTGCTGGCCAGCTAGGGAATATATCCTGTGTCCCAGCTCACCAGAGGTAATTACAACACCCAGTCAGTGGGTCCAGTGAACAGCAGAGCCCAGCCAGCAGCCCCATCCAATCCCAGAGCAAAGGCAGCCTTCCAGAGAGCTAGAGAACCTAACAGCAAGCACTACCTGCCTAGTGTTATTACCAGCTGACCCATCCAGAATAACTGTCTCAACTTAATAGTAAAGGTCTTTCCCTGCAAAAGAACACCTGTGAAGGATGGAGGACGTGGCTATCTCCCCAAATGTGCAGTTACAAATGTAAGGTGTCATGGATTACAAATAATCAAAATTATGAGACCTCCAAAATATGCTAATGAAGTTCCAACAATGTAGACTTACGAAATGCCTAATAAAGAATTCAGAATAGTTCTCTTTAGGAAGTTCAATGAACTACAAAAACATACAGATAGAAAAGTAAATAAAATTTGCAAAACAATAAACAAAACAAGAAGTTTGGCAAAGTAATATAAATGGTATTCTAAAAGCCAAATAAAAATCCTAGACATGAAGAACATAATGACTGAATAAAATAATTAAAAAGACAGTGTTGACAGCAAGCTCAATCAAGTAGAACAAAGAATCAGTGAGATGAAAGAGGATATTTGAAATTATCCAGTCAGAGGAGAAAAAAAGAAAAAAAATGAAGAAAATCTGAAGAAATTATGGGACACCATCAAGGCACCTAACATTTATATAAGAAAAACAGCCAGAAAGTATGTTTATAAAGAGATAATAGCTGAAAATTTCCCAAATCTGGGAAAAGGTGCCAACATCCAGATACATGAAGTACAGAGATATTCAATCAAATTCAACCAAAAAGGAGTTCACCAAGACACATAATAATCAAACTGTAAAAAACTCAAAGACAAACAAAAATATCTGCAATCAGCAAGAGATAAGAAACATATGACATGCAAGCGTGTTCCAATACAGTTAGCAGATTTCTCAGCAGAAACCCTGCAGGCCAGGAGTCAGTGGAAATCTAAAACAATTAAACAAAGTAGCAAAAAGCAGAATAGTGGTCATCAGAGGCTGGGAGATGGAGAGAATAGGGAGGTGTTGGTCAAAGGATACACAGTTACAGTTAGAAGGAATAAATGATAAGTATTTCAGGTGATGAATATGTTGATTAACTTGATTCAGTCATTCCATGCTCTCTCTATATATCATATCATCACTGTTTACCACATAATTATATACAATTATAATTTTTCAACAAATAATTATTTTAAAAAATAAATTTTATTTATTTAAAAAATTTTATTGGCTGGGTGTGGTGGCTCACGCCTGTAATCCCAGCACTTTGGGAGGCCAAGGTGGGAGGATCATGAGGTCAGAAGATCAAACCATCTTGGCTAACACGGTGAAACCCTGTCTCTACTAAAAATACAAAAAATTAGCCGGGCGTGGTGGCAGGTGCCTGTAATCCCAGCTACTCAGGAGGCTGAGGCAGGAGAATGGCATGAACCCAGGAGGCAGAGCTTGCAGTGAGCTGAGATAGCACCACTGCAGTCCGGCCTGGGCGAAAGAGTGAGACTCCATCTCAAAAAAAAAAAAAAAAAAAAAAAAAAAAAATTATTTTAAAACTCTATTTATTTAAAAAATAAATAAATAAAAGAGATAACTACTAAAAGAGCAAAAGAGCATTGGTGAAATGGGATAATATTAACAATACAGGGTTTCTGTAAAGACTAAATAAATTAAGAAATGTTAACATATGAGTTAAACTAAATTTTAGATAAATGCTGTGTGATTATATTTAATACTAGCAGTAGTAATATTTTAAAATATTTGTAAAACACATTATTAGGCCTTCCTTTTATAACTTTAGAGCTGGTTACACCCCAAAACAAAAGAGTTTCTCAGTTTTGTTTCTCAGTTACCTCAGTCTGGTTTCTAAAAGTAATTTAGAAATCATTTAAATCTTTAATGTAATCTCAAGAAAATGTTAAAAAATAGAATCACATTCATAACGTGAAAAACAAAAAAAAACTTTAAAATTCTCCTTCCCCTCTTTCACATACTTCAGCAGTCTCTGGAATCTCCTGTTCATTCCCCAACACTTGTTATATATTTATTTATTTTTCTACACAAATAATACTATAGTTTAATTGTATTCTTCTCCAATTCCCTTCAGGAGAGACTTTATAAGGTAAAGGAGAGGCAGTATGTTCTCTTCTGCTCATTTAGTATTGCCTCTTGCATCATGCACCTCATCCAAATCCCACAGTTTTTTTCATTGCTGGCATTATGAAGCAAGATATAGTGCAAATTTCATCTCACAATGAGGCAAAAATCTTACTGCAGTTGAACAGACTTTTAGAGATGGAAAAGGTAGATGTTGGTGTAGTGTAATGTATATAAGCACAAACTTTAGAACATGATAAGCTGAGTACAAATTTTGGCTTTACTACTTTTTAGCTTTGTGCCTTGGGCAATTTACATAAATGTATTTTTTCTAAGCAACGTCTTCTGTAAAATAAGGGGAATAATAGAGTCGTTAAAAGATTAAATGAATTAGTATAAATAAATACCTCAATACCTGTCAGAGAAAGTGCTAATAAATATATATATTATAATGTTTATTAAATCGTTGATTCCTTTAAATCACATTGACCTAGTTGTGAACTTTTTCTTCATTTACCCTGACCAAGTAAATCAAACACATCAATGACTGTGTATGAAAAACTTGTTTTTTTTCCTATGAACTTATGCATATATTGTATTGAAGGCAATACAGTATATAGTAGTAATTGTGTGCAATATCTTATGTGATAGAATAGCCACTGAAAAACAAACAAACAAAAAAAGGCCGTCACAGGATAACTGGCCAAGAAGAAGTTGGGCTATCAGTAAGGGAAGATGAGAGCTTGTCCTGATGCCTCCCCTACTCCTCCGCATTGGAAAAGGGTAAACACTGCTATTGCCCATAGTACTGGTGATCAAGGTTACCAGATATGATTTAAGGGCATTTCTGTACAACAAAAAATAAAATTGTATTTTCTTATCAATGTGATAGTGTGAGATAATAATTTAATTTCAATCCATTTATTAATTGTCTATAGAGTCAGAAATAACCTCCATCACAAAAAGCCATTCTCAACAAAGGCAGCAGGCAGAAAATTGCTCACAGTTGTTCTCAGTGATGCTCAGATTACTCAAGTGAATTACTGGAAACAATGGATACTGACAAGAAAAGGAAAATGACTGGAGAGAATAGAAGTTGATAGCATTGAAATAAAAACCTTCCAATGGGGCAGACGTATGTGGAAGTGCATGTCTTTGCATATTTCCCCAAGGAGAGGAGTAAAGAATGGCTTTGGCTGTGAGATGCATTTTAAAACTGTAAAATAAGAGGATCATGTATCAAATCAAATTGTGTTGGCCTGGAAACATATTACATTTTTGCATGATTTTGCTTTCCCCACCATTATTTTCATACATATTAATTTACTTTAATATTCCTCCTATAACATTTATCCCCTTAATAGATATATGATGATGAAGATAGATGCTAGGCAGAGAGAGAGGAGAGAGAAACTAGTTTTCAAATTGTTTGTTGGTGCTGACTCAAAAGCACATACATCCAAACTCCTTATCACTTAAAATCTGCAACAAATCCTGGAAATAACTGTGAATATTTTCTCTCATAATCATAATTTCTGAAATCTTTTGTAATTTACATTGTGTCACATTATTCTAGGACCATTCATTCATGACATCTACTGTCTAACCACTCAACATTTCCATAAGTCCATTTGTTATTGTCAGGGCACAAATGAAAGCCTTGTATTGGCACAAGAAACACCCATGCCAAGAGAATGTTGTTGCCTCTGTTCCCAGCGCATGGCTACTAGATAGGACTACTTAAGCATAGAACATTGAAATAGCAAATATAAAATGCCATTGTAAAATGAGCTCTATTTATGTGTGCATATAGAAGGGAGAGAATAACATATTGTTAGAAAGATGAATGAGATGAAAGAATAAAATTAAAGAATTAGTAAATAAGGAAGCAAGACATTTAAAAAATAATTTTAAATTAAATCCTTGGCTTACAAGAAAATATAAGTTGTTTTTAATCACAGGAAAATACCTGTATCTAAGAATACTTTTTGACCCAGATTTTTATTACATTCTGACAAGGCAAGCTCAAATGTTTAAAACCTACTGTTACTTCTCATAGCTGACTGATGCATGAACCACATCAGGTTACAGAAAACGAGTTTCACTATTTGGAGCAGATGTATCTCTCTCACCCTAGTTTCCAGGTTGCTGTCATTTTCTAAATTACCACATTATGCCCTAGATTTAAATGCGTTATGAAAAATCTGCCATAAGTATAAAATGTAAGCTAATTTTTGCAATTATAAATGTTATTTCATTAGTTGAGATACATTATTGGACAGGAAAATTATTGCACTGTCTTTTTGTTTTCTAGAGCACAATTCACTTAGCAATTTAGGAAATAATCTCCTTTAGAATAGAATCCATTATGGTAAATAGTTGACATCATTTCAATAAGAGAAAGTAATGCTACCAAAGATGTATAGATTTTCTATATTGACTAAGAAAAAGTACTCTAACCAATGTCTTGTTATGTAACAACTACATTACTTCTGCTCAATTGTTTGAAATAAAAATGTCACTCTGGGATCCCAGCATACTTTAAGAATAAGCAGCTCTGCATCTCAGATCAGCTGCACACTTAAAAATGCGCTCTCCAAGAATAGCCTGCAGTCTATGCCAATTGCAACTAAACAGACCTAGACATGTCACTGTTACTGATGTGACACCTGCCTCACTGCCCCTGTTTCTGCATTCCTTCACAGCACTTGCATCCAGGAAGATTCAAGTCCTTCTCTCATTCTGATTTATTTTGCTGCAGGATTAATAACAACAAACACATATGGAATACTTATTTTTATGACAGGCACTATCTAAATGCTTTGTATATGTGAACTCACATAATCCTCACTTAATCCCTTTGAGGTAAAAACTATTATTATTATTATATTACAATTACAGATGAGAAAACCAAGGCACAGAAAACTAAATGCATTGCTGAAAGTCACTCAGCCAAGGAGAAATGGAGCCAATATTTGAAGTTAGGCAGCCGCTGTTCAGAGGCCACTCTCCTAAGCATTACTCTCTGCTGCTTTAGACATAGCATGGCCAGAGAAAACATGGGACATTCAGTTAACTATCAGTAAAATATAAACCACCAGGGATAGGCTACTTTTAGCATAAATATGTTCCAAATATTACATAGTGAATACCTATACCAAAAAAATTTTATTTGAAATTCAAATGTAACTGAGTGCCCTGTATTTTATTTGCTGAATCTGGCAACCCTAGGAAGACTGTCACTTACCCTGACTTTTCTGAATAATGTTCCTTATTCCACATGGTCTACACAACCTTCACTAGTGGCTTGGCAATTACCAAGGCTATCTCCTAATCCATCACCCTAGGTTGCTTTAGCTGCCTGCAAAAATAGCAATACTTTAGAGTAAGTTCTCAATATTGTAGATCAGTGGTTGGCAAACTTTCTCTGAAAAGAGCCAGATAGCAAATATTTTAGGCTTTGTGGGTCATACAATCTCTGTTGCAACTATTAAACTCTGCCAATGTAGCAGGAAATTCATAGACAATATATGACCAAATGAGTGTGGCTTTCTTCCAATAAAACTTTATTTACAAAAATAGGCAGCAGGCTAGATTTGGCCCATGAGCACTAATTTGCTGATTCCTGCTATAGACTCTTCTGGCAGATTCTGTGGGGTGAGTTCCCTGTCTGAGAACAATCAACCCAACCTAAAGACACCACAGGAACCTAAGGTCTCTCTGCAAGTCATCTTCTGTTTAGTGAAAGAAGTCTTCAGTGAGAAATTGCTCTTCAGTATCTTCCAAAACAGGGCCTCTTCTTTTCACCATCTATGGTAGTTTATCCTCAATGATGGCCACCAAGAATTTTTTTCTTGTATCTGCATACTATTCCTCCCTTCAAGAAATGGAGCCTATTTCCCTTCCCCTAGATTGTGTGCTGACCCTGTAATTTTCATCAACCAATGAAATAAAGCAGAAGTGGCACTGTATCAGTTCAAGGCATAGCCATTCAGAGGCTTAACAGCCTCTACTTTCACTCCGTGAGAGCCCTGAGCTACCATGACTTCTGCAAGAGATGCTAAGATGCCATATTGTCTTAAAAAGTACAGCAAACTCAACATTTCCTGTATGGGCTGAAATGTGTTCCCCTGACTTCAAACTTACATGTTGAAGCCCTAACCCTCAGTACCCCAGAACTTGACTGTGTTTGGAGGTAAGGGCTTTAAATATGTGATGAAGTTAAAATGAGGCTATTAGGGTGAGCACTAATCCAATCTAACTGGTGTCCCAATGAGAAGAGAAAATGTCAACACGCAAAGAAACACCAGGGGCTCTCATGCAAAGAGAAAAGGCTATGTGAGGACACAGTGAAAAGATGGCTATCTGTATGCCAAGGAGAGAGGCAAGAAACTAAACTTGCTGGTATTTTGATCTTGGACTTTCAGCCTCCAGAACTGTGAGAAAATACATTTATGTTGTTTAGGCCATCTAGTCTGTGCTATTTTGTTATGGCATTCCAGCAAACTAACACATATGCCAAACCTTCCCAACTACAACAGTACAACTTAATTTGGAATCTGCTTCTCCTTTAATACTATTTAGAGCAGTAGTACATAGGACTCTGGCCTTATATTTTGCTTCTATCTGTTGTCCATTTAAAATCCAGCCACTATAATATACTTGTAGCATACACAAATAAAAATTCCATATAGATTAATAATCTAAATGTGAAAATCTAAAGTTTTAAGCTTTTAGAAGAGATAGTAACACATACATTTTATCATCTCAGCAGAGGGAAGAATTCCTAAAATAACTCACTAATAACACAAGCAATAATGAAAATAATACATACAATTGACTATATCAAAATAAAATATTTGTGTGAAAAAATTTACCATAAACAAAATGAAAAAAAAGTCATATACTTGAAGAAAATATCAGTAACACATATAATTGATAAAGGAACAATATGTGGATAATATTAAAAACTCATACAAATAAGAAATAAGATTTAAAATCCAATTGAAAAATAAGCAAATCTAATAAATTAGAAATTTAGAATAGTGGAAATTTAAATGTATAATAAAATAAAACTCATCCCACTAGTAATTCAGGTATTACACTATTAAAAACCACGTGGTATACTATTTCAACTAATTAATGAATAAACAAACAAAAATAAAGTGAGATAAATCCAGGTACTGGTAAGGATATAGTTTAGCAGAAATACACAATACACTGTTAAGGAGAAAATAAGATGTTAATAAATACAGTGAATTTTAAAATATGCATATTCTATGACCCAGCAACTATATTCTTGACTTAACAATAGATTATCAATTTAATTATAAATTGAAATGCCTAAGGAGTTTTCTATTTATTTCATCTTTAATACGAGTACTTAAACCCTACCCCAAAAACAAATGAATAAGAATCTCTGAGGGTGAGGCTCAAGCAATAATGGAGGTATTGCAATCTGCAGCCAGTGTAGAGAAACACGTCCTAGAAAAAATTCCACATGAATACACAAAGTGACACCTATAATGATACTCATTGCATTATGGTCTGTCATAGGCAAGAATTGAAAACAGACCAAATGTACTTTGCCAGGAAGATGGATTAATAACTTGGCATAGTCACATATGGAATATAAGAGAGTAGTTAGAATTAACAAGTTAGATTTTCATAATACAACAACTAAATAAACCTAAAAACACAGTTTTAAATAAAAGTACATTATTCAGAACTATATATCTAAGAGTATTAGAAATTTAAAATATGTAATTAGTACAATCTATTACTTGCAGCTACCTAACATACAGGGAAATTTTCAAAACTTTTTGGGAGTGATAAATACTAAAAAGTCATATAGTATAACACTAATTAATTCTGAAGAAAGAGAGGAGGGAAACATTGGGGAGAATGAATATCAAGGGAGCTTTTTGTTTTACTATGTATTTAAGATGTCACTTAAAGTCAATACTAAAAAGAAGCACATGTGTCAAATTGTTGAGATTTGATTAAACTGGGTAGTGGTACATTTGAAATATTTCAAAAGACTGAAGGAGGAGGTGAAGAATGGAAGATGGAATAAGACACTTTGAAAGATGCTAATCTTTGGAAATTGGGCCAAGGATAAATGGTACTTGAATCACAAAAATTGAACATAAAGTCATTTAATTTTATTTTTTCATCATCTATATTGTTTAAAAATTTTGTATTTTATCTGGAGCTCATCCTGCATGGAGAATCACAGTAGAACTTCAAACTACATGCCCTAAGAATGAACTTTTTGGGATCTTCCATACTATAACACCAAGCTCCCTAACACCAGTGCCTATGATAACTATAAACTACCTATACTGAGCTCAGTAGATTTGCATGTCTGTGTGTGTGTGTGTGTTTGAAATAATAGTTTGCAATTAACATGTCTAGTAAAATCAAAATTGTTTGTTCATAGGTGCTTTAGCCTATGCCTTCTACCTTTAGGTCACATTTTTGGTGAAAAGTCATTCATTGTTTTTTAACATCATAATAAACTTCCCCATTCGTGGTCTTTGTTACTCTTGTTATTTTGCATCTTATGGTCTTTATGTTCCATCCGCCTTCCCATCAGAAATGTTGATGCCTCAATAAAACCTATTTGCTTCCTAGTTGGCTGGTGCTTCTTCGTTTGCAACCTAGTTGGCTGGTGCCTCTTGTTTTGTAATATTTTAGGTTGATCATATTTTTGTTACTGAACTTTTTTTTTTAGAGTCAAGGTCTCTCTTTGTGCCCAGGCTGGAGTGCAGTGGTGCCATCTTAGCTCACTGCAGCCTCAAACCCCTGAGCTCAAGTAATCTTCCCACCTCGGCCTCCCAAGTAGCTGAGACTATAACCATGCACCACCACGACAGCTATTTTTAAAAATTTTGTAGAGACAAGGTCTCACTATGTTGCCCTGGCTGGTCTTGAATTCCTGGGTTCACACAATCGTCCCACCTCAGCCTTCCAAAGTACTGAGATTACAGGTGTGAGCCACAGCACCTGGCCTGTGACTGATCTCTTGACATTGTATTGTAATCACTGTTTGCATCGTTGGCTCCCAGACTAAATTGTGAATCCCCTGAGAGCAAGAACCATGGTTGCTTCTTGCGCAGGATGCCTTCATCTGCTGCTCGCAGATACCCAGGAGCCAAGATGAATTTTCTTCTTTGGCCAACCTGAATATTCAGAAGTGTCTTGTGAATGCCCCCTCAAGTCAGCTCCCACATACTTTTCATTAGTTTATTCACTTTTTTAGGGCAACTTATATTTTGTCCACTTCTCCTTGCTTTATCTTTCATAGGCATTTTTGTGACCTTTCCTTTGTCTTATTCCAAAATGTTAACTCTAGTTCCTACGATAAGCTCTCTGAGTTCTGAAACTCCATAGAACTTGCTTATAATCTCAGATCATGCATTCATTATAGCAGTTATGTCTTTATATACTCATGTTTGATCTCTCTTTCTAGAGGACAGAATCCTCTCCTTCCCCCCGCATATCCTCAATGATCCAGCATTTCTCAAAGTGCCACCCTGACCACATGCATCGAAATAACCTGAGGGTATTTTTCATAAAACATATTTATAGCATCCTTTCCAGAATCTCCAGGTCCAGAATCTCAACTTTGCATATTAACAAGTAATCTAGGAGATCGCTAAAAAACACAATTAGCATACAGGATAGAAGGAAATAACTAACCTTTTAGAAGTATTTATTTTTGTTCCAAGGGTTTTCTACATTTTAGCAGATTTAATGAAAAAGGTATTACTGAATTTATAGATGAGAAATTGAGAATTAGAAAGTGTGAAACATAGTCTTTGGAGGATGGCCAGGGTTTAAATCCCTAATTAATTACTCAACAGCTATGTGAATTAGGGTCAAGTTACCAACATTTCTGTGCTTCAGTTTCTTCTTTCAAAGTAGGAATAAAAATGGCAGCTATCTTGTGCAAGTGTTAGGAGGGCTAAATGAGATGAGAAAGCTGTGAGAAAAATGCCGAACACATGATAGTCCTCAGCAAATCTTAGCTTGTGAGACTACTGAATCCCACAATAAGCGATAGTGGAATTGGGGTTTATCTTGGACCAGGACTCGGAAACTTATTTTAAAGGACTAGAGAGTAAATATGTTAGGCTTTGCAGGTTACATAGTCTGTCTTAAGTACTCAACTTCAATCCTGTATCAGGAAAGCAGCCATTGACAAAATGTAAAAAAAAGGAAAAAAAAAGAAAGAAAGAAAATCCGTGTGGATATATCCCCATAAACTTCATTTATGGTGAGAAATTTATGCATTGATGTACTCTTCTTAGGAGTTACTAGCCCCTTAAAGCCATGAGTTTGTAATTATCCTTCTTTTTATAATCATGCAATTTATTACCTATTTCCTGCTAGGTATTACAAAATTCTGAGCTAGCCACAGGCACTTTGCTTAATCAAATATTCATAAACTAAAAAAAACTTTATTTATGGACACTAAAATTTGAATTTCATATAATATTCACATCATTAAATGTTGCCATGATTTTTTAAATCATTAAATAATACAAAAAAAGTATTCTTAGCTCCCAGGCCATTCAAAAACAAGTAGTTGGCCATATTTGGACAGAAGACTATAGTCTGCAGAACCCCTACCTTCACATATCATATGTGAAAGCTTTTGATACCTCATAGTTGCCTACTAAACCTTGAATGCAATGGCTATTCAGTTATTTAATTGGTTAATACAAGATGATTTCCAAGGTTTCTGCTCAGTATCTGAATGCCAGAAAGAAATTATTAAAGTGGAATCCCTTATCACTTCTTGGTTTTGTATCCTTTGAAACTACTTAAATTCTATCTCAACTTTTAATTTGTGAATCCCCTCGTCTTCCTACCTGCATCAGCCCCTTTTCCTGTTATGCTCAAATCCACATCCAAAAATCAAGATGATGATGCATTATAATTACCTTTATAACATTGTCAATCACTTTTTCTCGCCTTCAATTAATCCACAAAAGAGAACTTTTAGAGACTAAGTCTGGCATTGTCTAATCGGACTGGAGATTTGCTTCTTTTAGGCATATTGATTGTACAGCTTGCCCCACTTTTTGAGATATCCTTCCATTAAATTCTAGTCAAGACATTAAAAGCAGGATCTGCTGGCAACAATTACTGGTGAAACCAGCATAATATAATAAAAAGCTTATATGTAGGATGAATAAGTATAAAGATCCAATGTATAACTTAAAGACTAAAGTTGATAAAGTTGTATTTTATTAGGGATTGTTGTTAATCAAGTAGATTTTAGCTGCTCTTGTCACCTTAAAAAGTAACTGTGAAATAATAGATATGATAGTCTGCTTCATTACTATAACCATTTTGCCATCTATATGTATCCTATAACATCATGTTGTAAGCCTCAAACACATACAATAAAATTTATGTTTTCAAAAAAGTCTTATGAATTAATTTAGTACTATGTAACCCATACTGGGGAATGGACAGACAGAGGGATAGAACATTAACAAGACATATGGTTGCCAGAACATCATTTGGCTATTGTTAGTCCATTTAAATAATATTTGGATAATTCTAGGTTAATTATTAAATACAGATGTGATTGAGACACTTAAATGTAACAGTACACAAAAGATTACAATTAGTTCTGAGGCAGAAAAAAAAATGCAGCAACACCTTAACAAGTCAGATATGACACACATTTTAAAAATAAACTTCAGAACTAGACCTTGGGGCACTCTTGACGTCCCCACAGCCCTGTGCCCCTCGTCCCTTTTCATGTCTCCTGGAGGTCGGCAAGCCGCAGTTGCAGCAATCTCATTTAAATTTAGGTAGTTGAATTTTTTAGAATTAAGTTTTATATGTTTTGAGCAATAAATTGTCTTAAGATATATATTTTAGGTTACTCCCAAGATGGCCAAATAGGAACAGCTCCAGTCTACAGCTCCCAGTAAGATTGACGCCGAAGATGGGTGATTTCTGCATTTCCAACTGAGGTACTTGGTTCATCTCATTGGGACTGGTTGGACAGTGGGTGCAGCCCACAGAGGGTGAGCCAAAGCAGGGAGGGGTGTTGCCTCACTCGGGAAGTGCAAGGGGTAGGGGGATTTCCCTTTCCTAGCCAAGGGAAGCCGTGAGTGACTTACCTGGAGGAACGGTACACTCCTGCCCAAATACTGCACTTTTCCCATGGTCTTCGCAACCAGCAGACCAGATTTCCTCCCATGCCTGGCTTGGCAGGTCCCATGCCCACAGAGCCTTGCTCACTGCTATGTCAGCAGTCTGAGATCAACCTGGGAAGCTGGAGCTTGGCAGGGGGAGGGGCATCCGCCATTGCTGAGGTTGAGTAGGCAGTTCTATGCTCACAGTGTAAACAAAGCCACAGGGAAGCCCAAACTGGGTAGAGCCCACTGCAGCTCAGCAAGGCCTACTGCCTCTCTAGATTCCACCTCTGGGGGCAGGGCATATCTGAACAAAAGGCAGCAGACAGCTTCTGCAGACTTAAACATCCCTGCCTGACAGCTCTGAAGAGAACAGTGGTTCTCCCAGCATGGCGTTCGAGCTCCAATAATGGACAGACTGCCTCCTCCAGTGGGTCCCTGACCCCTGTGTAGCCTGACTGGGAGACACTTCCCAGTAGGGGCCAACAGACACCTCATACAGGCAGGTGCCCCTGTTGGACAAAGCTTCCAGAGGAAGGGTCAGGCAACATTATTTGCCATTCTGCAGCCTCCGCTGGTGATACCCAGGCAAACAGGGTCTGGAGTGGACCTCCAGCAAACTCCAACAGACCTGCAGCTGAGGGGCCTCTGTGTTAGAAGGAAAACTAACAAACAGAAAGGAACAGCATCAACATCAACAAAAAGGACATCCACACCAAGACCCCATCCATACGTCACCAACATCGAAGACCAAAGGTAGATAAAACCACAAAGATGGGGAGAAACCAGAGCAGAAAGACTGAAAATTCCAAAAACCAGAATACCTCTTCTCCTCCAAAGGAACACAACTCCTCACCAGCAAGGGAAAAAACTGGAGAATGAGTTTGATGAGTTGACAGAAGTAGGCTTCAAAAGGTCAGTAATAACAAACTTCTCCGAGCTAAAGGAGCATGTTCTAACCCATGGCAAGCAAGCTAAAAACCTGGAAAAAAGGTTAGATGAATGGCTAACTAGAATAACCAGTGTGGAGAAGTGTCTAAATGACCTGATGGAGCTGAAAACCAGTTCGAGAACTTTGTGAAGCATACACAAGCTTCAATAGCTGACTCAATCAAGTGGAAGAAAGGATATCAGTGATTGAAGATCAAATTAATGAAATAAAGTGAGAAGACAAGATTAGAGAAAAAAGAGTGAAAACAACTATACATTTTTTAAGTTGAATGTCAGCGTTTCCTCTTATCTTAGAGAGAAGATGAGGGTACACTTTTCCATGAACAATCTGAATCTCTGCTTCTCTGGGAGTATTGTGCTGTCATTTCAGCAGTGCCATTACCAACCCATTAATAGGTCTTTTGATTAAACTTCTGTCCCTGAAAATTTCCAGTGCATCATCCAAAAATCAAAAACCAGGATGATTTTATACCTCTGAAATATCTGGATTTTGTTAGCACAGAATATTTAAAAATGGCCTCTGCCTGTCTCATTAGACATAGCCTTAAATGAGTAGTTTTTATATGATAATCATAATGAATACTAAAACCTCAGCAAGGAATTATAAATACACCTATGTCTTTTTCTTCACATTTTCATCCAATGTAATAGAAGGATTACCAAGAAAAACACTGAAATCAACATTTAAAAATTTCCTTTTCACAGCATTCCTTCTGTAGTCTAAAAATCACTGGGCTAGGACTCAAGGTCTAAATTCAAATCATTGTTCCATCTCCTGTTGGGCCCTCATTTACTATGTTTTTATGGGGTGACCAACTTTAAGTGTTATTATTGATATCCTAGAATATTTTGTGACACCTTCATTAAGCACCTCATCTTAACATATGGAGTAATAATTCCTCTACTCATTTTCCCTAGTCATGTTACTTACCTATGAATAATCTTCTGTACTCCCCTGACTTTCTGTCCTTCTGTCTAATTAAAGAGCAGGTAAAGGAAGAGTTCCTGAATGATACTAGGCAGAAAGGATGCCGGACTCAACATTTAGGCTGATAGATGTAAAAAAAAAAAAAAATTAGAGGTGAAGTTTGTTATTCTCAGTCCTGACTGAATGCCATCTGGGTCAAGATGGAAGAATAGAAACAATAAATAGGCCAATAAATATTCCAAATCCTAACGTCCTCTGCAGAACTTTTTCCTGAATTAACTTTATTTTGACCAGAAGTGTCTTATCCTCTAGACACATGGCCGCGGCTCCTCAATTCATCCTGCTCAATTAACCAAGCATCTGCCTACAATAAGCACAATACAGATGACATTTACTTCAATACCTTGAATTATAGTTGAATCAACCATAATCTCTGAATCTTCAGGGGCAAAAATTATGTTTGTTTCATCTTTGCATTCATGTCATATTGATTGACATATCATTGATCATCAAAAACATTTTGTTGGCTGAATGAATAAACATATCAGCTCACCCATTCAGACCAATAAGAACTATTTGACTGACTAATTCATGATTTGACTGAACTGCCTTGCTGGCTTGATTATTTTTCCCTAAACAAGTCAGACAGAGTGTTTTGGTCTGGTGTGCATATTTAGACAAAGACTCAGAAGATCTGAGCTAGTCTCTGGCCCATTCTAAGGAGTACTGGATCATGCCTAACACTGTGTCTGCTTCTCTCAAATTCATATTCCTTACCATTATTACAAAGTTAATAACGGGAATACAAAACAGATCATTACATTTCCTGCAGGCATAATAAAGGTGCCTATTTTCATGCCTGTAGGCAGGTATCTAATTACTATTTCATTTTTCTTCTGAGTTCTTCAAAATATACCATAGGCTTTACTTTATTGGTTTTTGGTTTCCTTGTTACAGACAAAATGTTTCAATAGCATGGATGGAATGAAATTTGCCCAAGGACAGGCATTAGAAAGAACTCAGGTGTCCTGGTTTTCAATTCAATGTTTCTTCCTACTTAAAAAAAAAAATAGGAAAAATCTGCTTTTTCTACAACCAGAGATGCCTGAAATAAAACAGTGGATTTTTAAAAATTTTATTTAAACAATTGTGCTAAGCTGAGAAATTATTATACGTGGAGACTCATGATTCCTTTAAATTTCAAAATGATTTCAGGTTTCTCAATATTTATAAAACTGGTATTATTATTCTCCTCTTGCTTTTTAAATAACAGGCCAAACAAAACATAAGATTATCTCTCTCCATCGACAGATTATATGACCCTTTCTAGGAAACATAAATCCATAATAATCAATTAATGCTAATATTGTAACTTTGCATAGAGCTTTGTTTGTTATAAGTAATACAAAAGTATTAAACATAAGGGTATAGTCACCATGGTTTATTTATACATATGGCAAAAGAGAACCATATACATATAAATAAACCCCTGTGACCAAGACATAGCTGACATATCGTAGCTAAACCAAACTGCTATTTTGAGCCTTGTCTTTTTCTGACATAATCCAGGTTTGACAAAGGCCCAGATTTATTCACAGGACTTAGTTTTGTTTCAGAAGAGCAAAACATCTTCAAAATGATATATTGGCATGTTTTCAGAAACTACAGACTAAAATTGAAATTTATAAATTAATAAATTACTGTTTTATAAATGTTACATTTTCCAAGAAATGATTTACCAGGATGTTGAGGATCTGGAATCCCTCATACAATGACACTTTCATTGTCATATTTTAACCTCTAAAAACATATCCTATTTCAGCTATGCAGATTTGAAGATGGTCTCTTAGTATTCTGCCTTATTTTTAGAATAAGTTTCAGTAAGTTTCTTCAGGGATGCTAGCCATAAATATATACTTCAAAGTCACTGGTATTGATTAAGAAACATAACGTCTTATCAGAAAGAATAGTATGAGGCTGTCATCCAAGAAGAACTTTTCACAAGCTAACATTCCACAAAAATTGGAGCCAAACTGTGAACCAACCACCTGAATCCAGGTGGATCCAGCTTACAAAGTCACTGTTTGGCTCTTGCTGCCTTCTCAGCACTGTATGCTTTCTGTTTCCTCCATATGGAGTTAATAAGTGCTAGTTAGTAAATTCTGGATGCAAATCAGAGTAAGAGGAGATTATTTTTCACCTTGAGCAGAAGCATATTCAGTAGGAAGCCAGTAAGTATTCTGACACACCAAGATATTATAACTTGTCCAACCTTTATTAGGGCACCCAGAGCATCCAGCTCTGACTGGAATTAGCTGTGTGACCTTGGATTGATCACATAATTTATCTGAACAGTTTATCCATCTTTTTCTATGCATAATAATGCCTACTTCCTCACAGAATTGTGTTATTAATGCAGTGAGCTAATGCAGATGTGATCTGAGATATCCCCTTATCAACTAAGACAGATCCGAAAGTTAGGGAAACAAAACTTACTTACAGGTGGAGAGTTCAGGGCTCAGCTGGTATGGTAAATTCCTAAATTCCTAAGGCTATAAGAAAAGTCACACTCTTGCTAAACTCCCCACAAATAGGAGCTATCAGACCCCTCCTAGTTCTTATATACAACTCAGATTGCTACAATTATGATGCTTGGACAGAGAATTGGCCTTACAAACAGTCCTTTCTGATAAGCAACTAAAGATCTTAAGACAGTTTCAGCCAACTTATTGAGGCTCTCCACGAACTGCATATTTTAGTGCTAAAACCCTGCCCCAAAGTGAACATAGGACATACATTACATATATGTTTACCCATTGCACGTGCACTTGGCTGCCCTCATGAATATGTATAGCTTTTCCCCCAAATCTACTGAATGTATATGATTCTATTGTGTGATACAGGCCCTGTGAGGCATGAAAACCCAAACTGCCCCTTCCCTCCTTGAAGAGAAATCACCTTCCAGCACCTGCTGGAGATTGTCTCTTCCCAGTTTGCAAACAGATATTGCCAAATAAAGCTCTCTTTTCTACTGTTTAGCCATCCTGGTGGTCTTTTGGACAACACAGGTAAAACTGCTGTACAAGGATAAAGGTGTTATGCAAACATCTAGGTGATAGTTTCCTACAGAATACTGGGTTCAGTTTCCACATATATCCCTCAAGAGAAAGTGAAAGAATACAGAAATTAAAAGCTCTGTGATAACTTTGACATTTTCTAATGTAATATATTTCTTTCATAAACAAAGAAACAGAGACCCAGAGTGATTAAATTCTTTATCTAAAAATCACAGAACTCTACAGTGGTATAACTGACAGTAAAATGCAAATCCTTTGATGCCCACATCAATGCTTGGTTAAGATAGCTCATCCTAGCCTTATAGTCCAGCATACTTTGTTTCCAAAATATTGACATATTTTTGTAACAATAAACTATCCTTCATATAGCTTCTCTGACATTTGATAGGAATAAAGTCAACTTCATAAGCAAATTAAAATCAAGAAATGTGTTGTACATAATAAATACAATTTTATTTGTCAATTAAAAATTAATTTTAAAAGAGAAATGATGGAATTCGGGCACCAAAAGAAAAGGGAGAGGTTAAAAAAGGGTAGTTAAAAGTTTATCAGAATACAAGTACTACTGCATCACTTTTCAGAAACACAACAAAATACAAGATCAGTACAAAGAAATGCTCTTCTCTAAGTTGTAGCCAACAGATGACTTACAGAATTTGTTTTTCTTATACCTTTGCGGAGCATGATAAAAATTTATTTATTCAGGCTGTAAAAAGAGAGATACCTAAAGTATATGAGGAAGGCAGTCATTATCTTTTTAATTCTGTGAGTTTCTGCCCAGAGGTACTTCCCACTCCTACATATACACATAGGAGTATAGTGAGGGGACTAAATATATGGGGAGATTTTCAGTACAGCTATCCTGTTAGTCTCCCTTCTGTCTCTCCCACAGTAAATAAAACACAAATGCTACTATGTTTCTTTATCAACACAAATATATCTAGAGCAACTAACAAAAATAGTCTATAATACTGGAGATATTTTTTCCTTTGGTGGCATGAGATCGTTTTTAAATGTTTTCTTTTCCTCACTTTTTCTTTTCCCTAGATAATACCTTCTGTTCAGGTATGTGATTCCATGTCTTAAAATACAGAGATTATACCATGTGATTCTTTAATTATTAATTTGTTTGTTATAGTGTTAATAATACCCAGGCCAGAGATGTTCAAACAATTCCATGCTGCCAGTATAAGCATAGGAAGTGATACATTCTCTAAATTGATTTATACCCAGAAACATAATGTGAGCAATTCAGTAAATCCCACTGGGAATTCTGAAGCTAAGCTTTTGATTGTCAATATGTCTTAGAAACAAGAGTTTTCATACCATCTATTAAAATATCATGTGAACGTCAATGAAAGTAAATATTATACAGTCTAAATTTGTCCAAACAATAGAATGAGAGAATATTTTTGTAGACCTTTAAGTCATACTTCAATATTTTAGATAAGATTAAAATAGTCTATTTTAGCCAGAAATTTAAGCCACATAATTACAAATTTAGCACTCGCATATTAAACAAAGGAAGTGGTTAATATATTTGCTGTTTTACATTAAACATGCAACTTAATTCAAGTAAATTGAAAAATGTACATTTTAATGTCATCAGTCAATTTTCCAGGTCATTTCATTTCTAACATCTTTCTTAGTGACATTTGTGTTACTCTGTCTTGTTTGTCATCTACACATTTATCTCAAAGGTGATATTCTGGCATAGGAGAGAGTGTGCAGACTGTGGGAGGAAACATATTTGAGTTTAAATCACAGACCTAACACTTAGTAATGGTGTTACCTTGAAATACAATGTTTCATAGGTGTTACCTAAGAAATACAATGTTACTGTATTTCATTGAGCTTCAGTTCCACATCTTGAAATGGGGATAAACTACCAATTTCCCAGATTTGTTGTGAGAATTACATGACATGAAACACTGACCACAGCATCTGACAAAACCTACATAAAGGTGCTCAGTAGGGGGAACCATAATTGTTACCTCCTTCACTGTGTCATGTCATGGGCGTTAAAGGATGATACCTTGTTCCTTGTTGCACCAGCTAAACTCATAGCATGTCACCTTTCTAAATAATGGTTAAATTGAATACAATTAAGCTTCTCAGCTGACAGAGTTAAAGTACTCTAGAGTTATATTGGTTAAGAAGAAAAATGTTAGAACAAAATAGAGAAACACAAAAACATGAAAGAGAAAACACTACTTACCAATAATACCAAAAGTAAAAGTACAAACTTGCTAAAAGCAAAAGAAAGTAACATATATAAACTCAGGTATATCATTTTTGCCTATACATTTAACAGACATTTTCTAAAATTATAAAACACAAAATAAATGAAACTATGACAAAGTAGACACACACACAGTGCTATGGACATATGGTCAAGCCTTCTAAAAAACAAGTTGAAGGTTATATATATATATATATATATATATATATACACACACATAGAGAGAGAGAATGTGTATATATGTGTATATATATAGAGAGAATGTGTGTGTATATATGTGTATATATATAGAGAGAATGTGTGTGTATATATGTGTATATATAGAGGATGTGTTGTATATATGCATATATACATAGAGAGAGAATGTGTGTATATATGTGTATATATAGAGGATGTGTGTGTATATATGTATATATAGAGAGAGAGAGAATGTGTGTGTGTGTACATATATATAGAGAGAATGTGTGTATATATGTGTATATATAGAGGATGTGTGTGTATATATATAGAATGTGTGTGTACATATGTATACATATATACACACATATATATACATATATCACACACACAATATGACATAAATGCTGTGCTAGCAAATTTTATGTGTACTGTTTGAATCATGGGATGCCCAGATATCTGGTTAAACATTAATTCTGGGTGTGTCTGTGAGGATGTTTCTGGGAGATTAGCATTGAATTGGCAGACTAAATAAAGAGAATTGTCCTCCCCAATGTGGGCAGGCACTATCCAGTCCACTGCAGATCTGAATGGAACAAAAAGATAGAGGAAGGGAAGATTCTCTAGTTTTCTGCCTGACTGCTTGAGCTTCAGGTGCTGCCAGTGCTTCTAGTTTGCAGGCCCTCAGATTCAGACTGGAATTTACACCACTGACTCTCGGGCTCTCATGCTTTCAAAGTACAACACTGGCTTTTCTGCGTTTCCAGCTAGCAGATGGCAGATTGTGGCACTTCTCAGCTTCCATAAATCATGTGAACCAATACCTTATAATAAATCTGTGTGTGTGTGTGTGTGTGTGTGTGTGTGTGATTTGTGTGTGTGTCCCACTGGTTGCGCTTCTCTGGAGAACCCTGACTGATACAAATATCTTTTGACCTATTATCTAACATTTTGAATTATTCTCTAAGCTTTTCTAACATTTTATTTCTAAAATTTGAAAACTGTTATATTAATGGAAAATCTCCCTCAATGCATAAATTATCACACAAAGGTGATAATAACTTATGCTCAACAATGGAAGAATGGTACAGTAAATTTTTCATTATTCATTCATTATATATTTATTGAAACTTACATTTTTCAGAAGCCATTTTAAGGGCTACGAATACAATAGTAAATAAGGCAGAGAAGTCCCTGCTGTCATGGAATTATATTTTCAAAGAGAAAAGATAGAAATTATATAAGTAAAATTATTTACTATAGGACTAATTACTGTGAATGTAATTATTTTGTGAAGGATAATATGATAGAAAGTTGGGGACATGGAGGAAGACTAATATAGATTAAATGATTTAGGAAGGTTATGTTTGATTTGAGACTTGAATAACAGTCAACTAGGCTGCTCTGTGAAGTTCTCTAGAATACAACACAATCATAGAAAATCATAGAAAATATACAGAAAATGGCATAAGCACTTTTTAGAACTATAAAAAATTCATTTTTATGTAGAAAAATGCATTAAAATGGCAAAAGTAGTGATATCAATATGATGAAGGTATGGGTATTTTTTCCTTTATTTACATTTTTAGTCTAAAATTATATTATTTTATGTTAAAAATGGAAAAAATGAAAATATAATTAAACATACCAAAAAAAGTCACAAATCTCATCAACAACACTTTTCATATCAGAGTACCTTGTATATAGCATTTTAGGCAAATACATATTTATTACACATTGTTTTTAATTATAGTATAGTAATTATAAATACATAAACAAATAATAAATAGAATCATCAAATATCTTATTAGTCATTATTAATCCTTTTAAGATGTTGTTAGCTGATTTTCCTTCTCTTGCTATTCTACTCCAAATTCCCACAATTATCCTCTAAAACACTAACAACAAATACATCATAATTTGCATCCTGTACTTGTGAATATTTCATCAACATCACCTTCTGGAAGGCATCTTGCAAGAAAGCAATAAGTGCACTTTCAAGATGATCTCTCCCACACATGTGTCATTTCACATCTACTCTCTATTCCTCTCTTGCTGCTACACCAAAAATATTGGAAATAAAAATATCAGATTCTTACGAACATGCATAAACCTACAGGGCATGTCTGTCAGAATATCCTCACGTATAGGTTACAGCCTGTCTAACGTCTGTTCAAAAAAAAAATGCAATTAGTTTCTGAAGGTCCAAAGTCAAATACATTGTCTTAGAAAGTAGTTTTAGAGCAAGCCACAAAGCTCTCTACTTGGTAATTTAAATGACTGACCGCTCAATTTATGAGCATTCCCAGCAATAAAATTCAGCCTGAACTTACTAATAGCACATTTTATATGACAACGATGACAATTACAATCTATAGTTACTGCAGTCGCCCTTTGGTCTAGGGAAAAATGACAGTATTAATTATACACACTTGCCATTTATCAGACTTAACTTGGCAGGTGATTGAGCTCAGCACCATCTCTAACTTGACTTCTACATTTACCATTTTCTAATCCACTGAAACGAAGATAATTAGAATAGAGAAAAATGAGTGGCTCCTTCTTTCACTGCCTTTATCTCTGATTTCTTATACAGTATAGTTCTTGAATCATATTAAATTTATGCCACTTGGTTTAAAATCTTGCCATTGTTTACTTGCTAAACTCCATAACAAAAGGTATAATATTTCATACTGTAGCAAGGTGTCCTGTAGCACACAAAATTTTGGCTGTATGCAACTTTCACATTTTTATTTTATAACTTATTTTTATGTTTGGTCTATTTGGGGATCTTGGGTCCTTGTTACTTGATTTTCACTTCTACTTTATGTTACCAGTATATTGATAACTAAAATTATTTTAAAACACAGAAAGCTATCTAAAAGGCTTGCTGTCTATTTTAGGACATAAAAATGTCTCTCGAACAGTTGTATTTTTATTCAAGCACGTCTTTATAATTTTTATTTAATCAGGTATCTGTCTTATTCAAGCTTCCTTTTTTTGGCCTCTATGGGCTTTTCAGATACACAGTATGCCATTTAAGATTTATGACGATTATAAAATCATGCTTATCTGCTTCCGTGTTCAGGGCTCTACAACCTCTTCTCAGAAGGCTTAAAGAATTCCTACTTACTGAACTCTTTTAGATGCATTCCTTCTGAATCTTCACAAAACTCTAAGAAATATTATCCCTGTTTTTGAATAAGAAAAAATTGGGGCTTAGAAAGTTTAAGCAACAGTGACACCTGAAATTAGTCCAGAATAAGCAACCAAAAGGTGTGGTTAGAGGTGTCATAAAGGTATAGATAAGCAGGGACCCTCAACCACTGCTATTTCTTTCTGACCCTGTAATTACCAGTCCAAAGCACCTGACAGGATAATACCAATCTAGAGAAAACCAAATAGGTAGATCTTACAGATTTCCCATTTATAAAGGCAGTATGTTATACTGAAAAATTAATTATAAGTATAGTGGAGAGTATGGTCTGACTTATATCTGGAATCTAAAAAAGTTGAATGCAGAAACAGAGAATAGAATGCTGGTTTCCATGGGCTAGGCGGTTGGAAGAAATGAGGAGATGTTTGTCAAAGGACACTAACTTTCAGTTATGAGATGAATAAGCTCTAGGGATCTAATGTACAGCATGGTGACTACAGTTAATAACACTGTATTGCGTACTCGAAATTTGCTAAAAAAGTTTAAATATTCTTAAATATTCTTACCACAAAAAAAGGGTAACCATGTGAGGTGATTGATGTGTTAACTTACCTGATTGTGGTAATAATTTATATATATATATATATATATATATATATACACACACACACACACCAAGTCATCACATTGTACACCTGACATACCATATTATTTGTCAATTATGCCTCAATAAAGCTGGAAGTTTTTTAAAAAATACATATATTCAAGAAAACTGGGACCAGAACTAATTCTATAGTTGCTTCCCACAAAATCTTTGGGAAGATTAACTTAATATCCTTGTACCTCAGTTTCTTCATTCACAAAAGTGATAGGATTGAATTATACATCCTATAAAGTCTATTTCTTCAGTTCTTAATGCGACTGTGAAATCCTATAGTGAAGTATGCAGAAAGGGGATATTTTCTAAAAACTTTAATCAGTAGGAGCCCTACTCCTATGTTAAAGTTGCCAGTGGCAGAGTTTTCACAATGTAAGCAGCAAGACTCTATCTTAAATTTTTAATAGTGTGAAAACTGGCACGGGAGACAGAGGTGTGCCCTAAACCACTCCTGCATTGTTGAGGTAGGTTGAATCTGTTTGGGGGACTGGTCTTGTCCTTTTTCTGAGAAGGACTAATTTGTTGAGCATTTTGGTTAGGCATATGTAAGAAATTCCTTATACAATTTTTTGAGGAAAATTTAAACCAGTGAATATGGCAGACTGCCACAGTTACTACTTGAGACTGTCACTATGACAGATACTACTGTTACTACTTGAGACCATCATTACAAGACTGAACAAAGGGGGACTAACACAGAAATGAAAACTTAACACAAAAGAAATTGTTTTAAAAAGGGGGGCCAGGGGAAGAAGAAGAGAGCTCCCTTCTTCTAGTGAGCAAAGGCAGCCGCCTGAGCCTCTACAGCCCCTTGTATTTATTGGATAGAAAGAGCAGGGAGGAGGAGGTAACTATTGGTCAGCTGCTTGATTGATCACAGGTTCACATGATTGCTAACAGGCTTCAGATTTGCCTAATCACAAGAAACTCTTGTGCCTGGGTCGTGACTACCCTCAGCATTCCTTCTGGGCAGGAGATGCAGTTTGTCAGTTTGCCAGCGCCCTGCTTTCGTGAGAACAGTTTTCTGTTTATTCATATAGCCTCCAGTGGTATACTGAGTTGATCACGACCCTCACTCTTTTGGCCTGCAGCAAGTGAAGTAGCTAACTGTAGATGCTTCAGATTAAGATTTTAGATATGTTCTGTTTAAACTCTGTACAGGCAAATCTTCTCTTTTGTATGACTGTGACTTTAGATAAAATTGTCCCTGAAAATATCGTTTGTTCTGGGAACAGACATGTATGCACAGAAGGCATGCATGTTGGTTCCCACATTCTGTGCATACATAAACAAGACACACATGCACAGAAGGCATGCATGTTGGTTCCCACATTCTGTGCATACATAAACAAGACACACATGCACAGAAGGCATCTTTACAGAAGAACATACCTTCCTTGAACATATGGGCTTTCAAGGAGTTGTGAGACCAGAGTCAGAAGGGACTTCAAGGCTTTTTTTTCTCTTCACTTCACATCAAAGGTAGAATAAAAGGCCAAGTTAGTGTACTCTGTTTAGTAGATTTTGAGTGAAGAGCACAACCTTTTAGAAGGTCCTATTGATTTTGCCTAGAACTTGGAGAACAGAGTCTAATATCTCTATAATTCCCTATGATAGGCAGAATAATGCCCCCCACAAAGATGTCTACTTCATAACTCCTGAAAGCTGTGACTGTTACATGGCAAAAGGGACTTAGCAGATATGATTAAGCTAAAAATCTTGAGTAGGAGAGATTATCCTTGCTCTGAGATCAAAAATAGCAGAGCATAGGTACCAAAGTGAGAAACTTCAAAATTAAGGGTTCCCCATCCTGGGAAAGATTCCTACCACATGGCATCCAGCCAGAGGTTAAGTCCTTTTTTTCTGTTCCACCAAGACTACAGTAAAGTTTTGGGAAACACCAGAGGGAATTGAGAGAGCAACAAATGCTGTAAATACATCGTGAGGTATACGAGAGTTGTCCAGGGAAACAAAGACAATGGGATATATAGACATTGATATTGATACAGATAAAATGAGAAATTGGTTGGCATAATTATGAAGGTTGAGGAGTCCCACAATCTGGTTGTCTGAAAGCTGGAGACCCAGGAAAGTTTGGTGGTGTAGTTCAGTCCCAGTCCAAAGGCATGAGAATGAGGAGAGTTGATGGCATAAATCTGAGTTCAAGGAAGGAGAAGACCAATATCCCAACTCAAAAAGTCAGTCATAAAAGGGAAAATTGTCCCTTCCTCTGTCTCTTGGCTCTTGGCAAACTTTTATTAGATCGGATGATGCCCACCCATGCTGGAGCAGATTCAATTCAATAGTTATTGTGTCACCTGGTGGAAGCATTCCTCCCTATGGAACCAAAACCTCTAGGCCAACAGAGCATATAACAAAGTCATGAGAAAACAGAAAGCAAAAACTTTGCTAGTGGGTAACTAGGAATAATAGTGGTGCCACTCTCATTTCTACCCCTTGATTCCCCAGTGAATTCTAGTTAGGGGAGAAATTGTACCATACATTGGATCTTGATTCAGAGCATATACAGCCTACTGGAGAAGCTTGCCCCAGTCCTGCAAAATAACATCACCCAGTGGGTGCTGTGAGTCTTCAAAAGGCTTTCTACTGCTCTGTCAAATCAGCTGCTTTAGGATGGTGGGGAACATGTAAAGACCAGTGAATTCCAATAACAAATATATGGACTCAACATAGAAGTCCATCAACAGTGAACTGGATAAAGAAAATGTGCTAATATGTTAGGGGCAGAAGGTATCCAAGTCACATGGCACCAAATGTTAGACGTGGTGAATATCAGAATGACTGATGGGTCTGAAGCAACCTCAATTCTTGCCTCCTCTGAAGAAACAATTCAATAAGAGGCATAAGGCAGAAAAAGAGACTGAGGCAAGTTTCAGAGCAGGAGTGGAACTTTATTAAGAAGCTTTAGAGAAGGAAAGTACACTTGGAAGAGACCCAAGTGGGTGACTTGAAGGACAAGTGCCCCATTTAACCTTGATCCTAGGACTTTATATGCTGGCCCACTTCTGGCATCTCACGCCCCTTTCCCTTCATTCTTCTCTAAGAGTGAGCCACCCACAATGAGCTTGGGAGGTGAGCATGTGCAGTGTATTTAGGAAGCTGTACACATACCTAACTGAGGCTTTCTTCCCTTTTCTGGTGGAATGCCTCCAGTAGGTCATACTCTACCATTTTATCTCTTAATGTGCAAGCCTGAGCTCACTTGTCAAATTACTGAGATTTTTATTGAAAGTTGATTACCAATTTCAAGTGTTTTTATCTGTTTCAGAAATTGCTTCTCCCTGGTGCCTGCAATTAATTATCACTTTAGTGTGACAACTGTGGACCATCAGGAAATTGCATCTGCCTGGTGCTGGCTGCCTATTATCATTTTTAGAGAGGCAGTGTGATAATTGTCAAACCATCATTGGTCGCCTAACATTGATGGTCAACTGACATTCCTGTTGGGTGTGCAGGGTGCCCTCTGCTCATGCCTAACTACCTGTAACACATATACACCATGGAATACTACCCAGTCATAAAAAAAGTGAGATCATATCCTTTGCAGCAACAATGGAGTTAGAGGCCATTATTGCAAGTAAGAAAATGCAAGAACAGAAAACCAAATACCAAATGTTATTACTTATAAGTGGGAGCTAAACACTGAAGACACAAAACACAATGAAGGGAACAATAAACACTAGTGCCTATTTGAGGGTAGAGAGTTGGAGGAAGGTAGGGATGGAAAAACTACCTTTCAGGTACTATGCTCACTACCTGGGTAATGAAATAATCTCTACACCAAATCCCCATAACACACGATTTACCCATGTTACAAACCTGCACATGTGCCCCCTGAACCTAAAATAAAAGTTGAAAAGAAAAAAAAAAGACCAGTGAATTCCATAAGTATGGGTCCATTACCATACTTCTTTTGCTGTGAAGTTCCTTGATCAGAAGTAATGCGATGTGAAATAACCATGGAGGTAGATAAGGAATCTTTTTAAGTTCACAGATGGTGGTTCTGTTAGAAACATTGCATGCAAAAAAGGCAAGTCCATACCCAGAGTAAGTGTCTATGCCAGTAAGAACAAAAGTCTGCCCCTTCCATGGATAGAAGCAGTCCAATATAAACAATTCGTCATGAGATAGCTGGCTGATCACTGTGGAAATTGATGCCATACTGGAGACTCATTGTTGGTCTCCGCTGCTGGCAGATTCAGCACTCAGCCATGGTCATAGCCAAGTCAACCTTGGTTAGTGGAAGTCCAGGTTGCTGAGGCCATACATAACCTCTGTCTCTGCCATCATGACCACTTTCTTCATAAGCTCATTGGGTAATGACACGGTGGCTTGGGAAACAGAGCAAAACCAATTGTCCTACACAAATAGGCATTCCATAAGTGAAAGAAAAGGAAAATTATTATTACTTCTTTTTTGCATAAAAGGGAAAGAGACAGTTGTCTCCTTCTTCTCCATAATGGCTTCCTTAAAAATATAATGAGCCTGAGTCTTTACCTCCACCCTTTGGTATCTAAATAAAATCTCTCTAGAAGCCAGATACTCCCATTTGTCTCAGGTTTTGTGACCTGACAATGTCTCCAAGGTCTGAAAGTTCATTTTTTTCTGAAATACAAATACCCATAAAGATAGCTTTTTAGTCCCTCAGGCACCCTAAGGATTAACCTAGGGACCAGTCCCAGCTGTAACTATTTAGCCTGCATAGAAGATATAAAAGGTATTATAATTTTTTGAGATCAGAGCAGTTAACTAGACAAATGGCTACAATCTAATTATTATGGTATATGAAAAGTAAAATACTTCTGAGGGACATGAACACAAATACTCCCTACTTATTTTATACACATTTCCATGTCTCAGGTAGCTAGGGTTTTTTGCAGAAGCACTGAGAAATCCAAGCAATTTTTATTTTTCCACCATTTTCTACCCCTAGCCTGCATCTGTTTGTTTTTAATTTTAGGTTTGGGGGTATGTGTGAAGATTTGTCACATACATAAACACATGTCGGCAGTGGGGAGTTGTTGTACATATCATTACATCACCCAGGTACCCAGGTATTAAGCTCGGTACCCAATAGTTATTTTTTCTGCTAGTCTAATTCCTCCCATCCCCCTGCCCCAAGTAGACCCCAGTGTCTGTTGTTTTCTTCTTGGTGTTCATAAGTTCTTATCATTTAGCTCTCACTAATAAGTGAGAACATGCAGTATTTGGTTTTCTGTTCCTGTGTTAGTTTGCCAAGGATGATAGCTTCCAGCTCCATCCCTGTTTCCACAAAAGACATGATCTCATTCTTTTTTATGGCTGCATAATATTCCATGATGTATATGCACCACATTTTCTTTATCCAATCCGTCATTGATGGGCATTTAGGTTGATTCCATGTCTTTGCTATTGTGAACAGTGCTGAAATGAACATTCACATGCATATCTTTATGGCAGAATCCTAGACTGCATCTGAATCACCTGAAGGGCCTGTGAAAATTCAGACTGCTATTCCCTCCTGACCCCCAAGCACAAATTTCTAATTCAGCAATTCAGAGGTGGTGTCTGAGAACCTGTATTTCCGCCAAGCTCTCAGGTCATGCTGATGCTGCTTGTCAAGGACCACACTTTGAAAACTACTTATTTATACCAGTCATAAGTGGCTTCAGGTTTCATGGAGACTGAAATTTATAAAAACTTAAGAGCCACATTTTGTTTATAAATGCAAGGCTAGATTTAGGAACCGAAATGGGCCTTTGCAAATCAGGTACCATAAAGCTTTGACTCCATTACTCCACAGTAAATGTTCTGACAATGATGAAATATAATAGAGGCTTTAAAAATTACCTAATTTACATAAATTTTGTAGATATACCTGAGATTCATTTTGACAACATAAATAGGAAATAATAACATTCATGAAATAACCACTCGTTTACTTGAAGAATTTTAAAGAAATTATGAATGAGAATCATCTTGCTCTTTAGTAAACAAATGAGAGACAGATCTTTATCTTTGGTCAATGGAATTTTCCTGATTGTACAGTGTCTAAAAATATTTACACATCATTGGCTGGAAAACTATTACACCGGCATAGAAGAAATATCAGCAGCTAGTGGCTCAATTGAGGGCACTTGAGTCTTATTCACAGTATGACCATGCCCAGGATATTGACCTTTTATGAAGCTATATTTCTTTTCACTATAACCAGGCTCAAATACTATTTTAGAATAATAACATTCAACAAGCGGTTTTGAGCTTTCAGTTTACCAGTGTGAGCTTCTAACATACCCCCATTTTCTAAAAATGAAAGATGAAAAAAAGCTGTATGTCATTTTCCCCAAAATGGTCTCTCTTACATAAGAAGAAAAGATCATAGAAATCATTCTTTAAATCATTTATGTTTTTAATTTTAGAGGCCAGTTAAAACAGAAAGAAAAATGTATCGAAATATGTACTGGTATTTATATTATTTTTAAAAGCATATTTAACATGTCTTCTAATAAATCCCAACCATTCTACAGAAGGTCTCAAAATGTCTTTATACTTGTAAAAATATCAGCTGAAAAATCCGCTTTTTTTTTTCCTGCCCAGGTCTCAGAAAAATGTCTTGCAAAAAACAAGCTAACCTCACCTCTTCAAATGTTTCCTGCCAACCCCATTGATTTCATGGAGGGCCCCTGGGTTCGGAGAATAAAAAGCAACCCAGATGGTTTTAAAAAGTATGGGATCTGACTTTAAAGTGTCTAAGTTAGATGAGTGAGATGCATCCTACCCTCTACACTGAACAAAGAACAAATCAACACAACCGTTTCATGAAACTTCAAAAGCCTGCAGCTTTCACTCAAGCTACAGGTTTTCCCACTACAGAATGAAAGCTACATGTGTCCAGTTATGGCAGAGTTCTAGAATAAGAAATGGACAGAAAAATCAATTTATTGAACACTCTGACCCAACTTTGAAGTGCAATGCAGCAAAAGCATTTTAGTACAAACCTATAACAAAGGTCTCTGATCAGCCTACAGAATGTCTTTGGGTGTAATAAGGAGCAAAATGGAAGGGGATCAGGAATTAGTGATTATCTGACTGGTTTGACCTATACAGATGTCCCAGATTTTAATCCAAGCCAGAGTTAAGCTGTTTGGGTTTTTATTTTTTATCTGAAAAATTCTCCCCCATGAAAACAGAGGCAGATATATTCTTGTGATTATTTTCTGCCCACTAAGATTACGTGGTTTTAAAGTCCTTTCAAACAGTGATTGAACTGGTTGTCCCGGTAAACACACTCAGACTGTGAGCATCCCCAACAGACCTGAACTTCCTCAGAGGTTAGGATTATATTTTATTAATTTATCTAAAGGACTTCATATTTCCTGGCACACAAATGGGGGAGAGTAATTATTTAAAACATGAATAAGTAAATACATAAAATATTGACTAAATTAGAATGAGAAGAGTAACATGCATATAAAATTTTAAAATTCCAGAATAGGTTTTTTTCAGAATGGTTGATAAATAAATGTTGTATCTATACACAGTGCAATATTATTCAGCCACTTAAAGAATGAAATCCTGTCATTTGCAACTACACAGATAGAACTGGAAGATATTATGTTAAATGAGCCAGGCACAGAAAAACAAATTTTGCATTTTCCCACTCATATGTAGGAGATAAGCTTTTTTATAAAATTTGAACTCAAGGAGGTGGAGAGTAGAATGATGGTTACCAGGAGCTGGGAAGGAGGGCAGGGAGAAAGGGATAAAGTGGGGATACTTAATAAGTACAAAAATATAGTTAGATAGAATGAAAAAAATCTAGCATTCGATTGCACAATAGGGTGGCTATAGTTGATAACAATTTATTTTATATTTTAAAGTAACTAAAAGAGTGGAATTGGAATGTTCCTAACATGAAGAAATAATAAATGCTTGAGGCTTGAGGTGATGAATACCTCAATTACCCTTATTTGATCATTAAACATTATATGGCTGTGTCAAAACATCACATGTAGCCCATATATATATATGTGTGTGTGTGTGTATATATATATATAACTATTACATGCCAGAATAATTAAAAAGTAAAATTAAAAAAAATGAAACATAAGTTCCAGAACAGTGGAGGATGATCAGGATAAGTTCTCTAGTCTCTGATTTTTATTATTCTAATAATCAATCTGAGGCCCCTTCAATTGCAGTCATAGGCCCGGGAAAATGAAAAAGGGAGTAAGAGTTGATATGCAATTGGGATGTAACAAAACAAGTTCATTTGTTTGCATGTTGGTTAAAATCCTTGTAAGCATTTCTCAACCCCAGACATTTCTACGGATTTATCTTAAAGTGAGTTTGCTGTATACTTTTTACCTCAGTATCTTGAACCAAAAAATATTCTTAAAATGTCCCGGTTGGGACTGACAAACTCATTTTCCATTCAAAAGGTATGAAGTTTTTATGTATGCACAGACGTATTTGCACATACATACACACACATACATACATACATGCATAGTTGAGGTTAAGGAACAAACATGAGAGAGAAAAGGGAATAGAAATAAACAAACAAATAGAATTTTAAAACAAGGGAATTTTGAAAGACTCACTGAGAAAAGTTTCCTTTATTATGCCTTAGATTAATAATAATAATAAGGTAGTTTATTCCAGGGTTTATAATATTATAAATTTCAAAAAAACCTGGGGCTCTATAGTTGGATCCGAAAAAGCATCCTTACTATAAAAAGCATAATCAGTGTTCACTGGAGTAGTCTGTTATTAAAAACAATTTGAGACTTGCATTTCTATGATCATTATGAAAAACAGACTAAAAACAAATATTAAGAAATACTTTATTGGTCTGACCTCAACTGATTTTCTTAATTGGTGCTTCTGAGAAGTATTTATTTATTTATTTAGCTATTTATTGCTATGTATATTTGAACAAGGTGTCTCCAAATATTTACGAAGAAAAGCAATTTAGATTTGTTTTATTCTTTGGTAAATATAGATGTATCTTCATAATGAAGTATTAGAATATTAGTTGGCATAAAGAAATGTAATCAGCATTAACTAAGGATTTGATATTCTCATTGCTACCTAACCAAATGTTTACTGTCTGACTTTGAACGTCTTGGTGTGTGTTGATTCAGTAAGATTCTAGTGCCTTGGAAAGTAGAGAACTGTTGGAAACCATACAGTCTGTATGTCAGTCTTTTACAATTGATACAAATAGGGCCTTCCTTACCCAAGAGAAAATTTAAGTATCATTTGTGATACTTTATGATGTTCTCATAATATGCATGCAGTACTTTAATGGGATTAATTTAAGGGATTTGTTTTTAGTTTTACACTTATCTTAAGTTGTGTTATAAAGTATGCATTTTCAGAGAGATAATCATAATTAAAAGTTTAAGGCATAATCATGATCAAAAACACTTTTGGTATAAGAAGAATACTGGATAAAAATTAAGAGAAAAAATATGCAACAGAAAAACTCTTTGTTTTCATAAACCCATACAGCTTTCTAAGGACAGTTGACCTTAGTAATGAAAAGATTATTTTTTTGTTGAACACGGAACTGGATAAGAATTTCGTAGGTGGGATAAATTGTTCTCTATAATAAGAAAGCAGAATTTCCAATGCCCTGGAGAAATCCAGGAGGCAAAGATGCTGAAGCCCAGGGAGCCAAGATACCCTTCTCCCACATACTCTATCCCATCTCCTCCCCTAACACACCTCCCATATGATGTGTGGGAGTTAAAAGAGATTTTGAAGAGCAAAAGGATTTTAAGCCATTTTCTATGTGATACATGATATAAACCTCCTTGTCTATATCATCATCAGAAAATAACACATTTCGCAATTAATGTTCCCATTTTATTGGTTTCTCTGGGGGTATCCCAGAGTGGAATGAGGTGGCCTTTGACCTCTAAGTTTTATGTGTATTACAGAAACTCTTACTTGATTTTTTATTAAAAGAAACTGGTTATAAATTACTAATAGCCATGTAACAGATGTAAACATGCTTGAGCCTTACCTGACATTTAATTGAATATTGTGAACATGTATAAACATACTCAAGTGTACACATACCAAATTTTTTAAAAGACCAATGCAAAGTGACAAACTTAATAATTCATATCACCATGCACAAGTTCAATTATATGCATAGGAAGGGCAGGAGAAATTTCATTCCAAGGTCTGGGCAATGTCAAAGTAACCTGTCAGAACTTCTTAATGCATTGATAGTTTCCAATGTGTAAAACTGTGATATATCAATTTTAGGTCTCTCTATTTTAAAATGATTTTTGAGACAATTCAACTATATTTGAAAATGAAACCAAGACTTTTGTGGAGTCCCTCAAACATGGACTTGCTAAGACCAGAATTTGAAACAACTTTGCTCAGCGATGCAGGCAATGAAGGGTATTGCAAGGCATGCTACCTTCTCAGAGGGTATAATCCACTGTGCTGTGGAAATCAGAGTCTTGCTTAAAAGCACAAACTCTGAAGCCAAACTGCCTGTATTTAAGTCTCAGTTCTGTCCCTTGCTAAACATGTGATCTTAGGCAAGTTTCTCAACTTCTTAGTGCTTCAATTTCCCCCTTTAAAATAAGGATAAAAATAGTACTTACAGCATAGGGTTGAAAGGATTCAATGAATTAACATGTGTAACGCATTTGGAGAAGAGCCTGGCACATTTTAAACACTAGATATACATTCTTACTTGATTAGTAAGTCATAGTCACTAGCTTCAAGCTCTACAGGGACACTTACTCCCTTTCCTCTCTCCTTGGCCTAGGACTAAGGTCTCCAGGGTAAACTCTTAATGTTTTTCAGTGCCATGGAGAGAAAGCAGTTATAGGGACTGCTACCACAAAAAGCAGAGGGCAAAAGACACTTTCAGAGAACTCATCAACCTTAATCTTACATAATTTACATTTAAGCTATCATTTAGAGATAAAACTATTTTAAAAGACAAGCAAATGAAATTACAGTTTAGTTCACAAAGCTACTCCAGAGTCAATTCATCCTACTAGAGAATTACTAAGTGCAGAACATCTTATTAGTATATCTCTCTAGTTTAATATGCATACAAAATTACATATTTTCTGCCTCTTTGGAAATAAGCTATCTTCCACCCAGAATTTATATGGGGTGAGCATGGGACCCAGACCTGACTAGTCAATAGTACAATCCCCCAGCCACAAAGGTAAGTTCAGAGTTGGGCACGACACAAGGCCTTTCAGAATCCTTTCTGGGGCCTTTGCAACCAGGGCTATCAAGAAATCTCATCTATCTGCTAATTGTCTACCTCTGTCCTAACCGTAGACTGGAAGGACTTGAAGCAACCAATCACCATCTTTTCCAGAAACCTTGAAAATGTTTCTTCCAAAGCTGAAATTATTTTTTAAAAGTTCACTGATATATAAACAAGATGAAAATTATGATTGAGAATATGTGAAAATTTTATAGCATTTATGCAGAGGAATTGTGATACATGTTAGCAGTTTTCTCCACTCACAATGCAGTTTTAAAACTACTAATACAATATTCGGTCCAAAGCAAGCATCAAGAAATAGAAAATCACCATATGCAGATTTTTGATGAACATATAACACATTTAATATCCATTATATTGTGATGTGATGAGTTCATTATGTATTGGTGGGAAAGAAACTATAGCTAGAGACAAAAAATGGATCTCTTCAGTGAGTTGGAAATCTTACAAAAATGTACACTGAAACGTTGTTCTACCCTCCTGAAATTCATAGAAATTAGCCATTCAGAAAGGAAAGTACTGTGTAAATTTGTACCAATTCAAATAAAAGAGTATACTTCATAAAACAATCAGGACAATTGACCTAGACTTTATAAAATAGCAACACTAAGGTCACTAAATATAAGAAACTTTATCTACATCTTTTTACTAGAAGCATTCTAGAGTTCTCTATTTCATCACTTTGTGCTTTTTAAAAAGATATTCTTCATCTGAAACTATTCCAATGTATATAATATTTTAAATATTCAAAGTAAAAATGATAATGCATATATATCAAAAATAATGGACTCAAGATGTATAAATGAATATACATAATATTAGAGAATGTATTTTACTCTCTCATTAAAAAAAGCTTTCAAAAAGTATCATAGATTATTACAGATTGAGCCCTATTTTCTACAGTTTTTATAATATAATTTTCTCTCATAATCTAAAGTTACTATATGAGAACAGTATATTTAATTAGTCGGGCAAAGACTGTTGGTACATCTTAGTCTGATAATTGATACTCTGTATTCAATGCCATATTCTTCCATTAAACTAGAACTTGCATCTCAAATCAAGAGATATGTACTGTAATTGCTAACACAGTCATCAACATTCCAGGATTTTGGAATTTTAGTACATTAGCTTTCACAGTGAATCTTCTTTATATTATGGTATAATCACTACAATAACTAAATGAACTTTTACTTTTGAGATTTTAAAAATCAAACATTTTCCAAACAAGTAGTAAGATGTGATGAATAAAACTAGCGTAAAACTTAGTAACTTGGTTACCAGTTATATCTTTTCCACTTATGAGCTTTATGAGCTCTGTGACTTTGGAGAACTACTTTAAATTCTCAGAACTTCCATTTGCTTCTGTGTAAAATGGGGCACCAATAATTACCCAGACAAACTCACAAAGTGGCTGAGGAAATCGCAGTGAGAAATTATATATATAAAAATACTTAGTACATCCAGTATTTCACATATGTGAGGCACCCACACAGTACTTGACACATAAGGAAGTTTCCACAAATGGGAGTACTATTGTGTCATTACACAGATGTAAGAGAGAAGCAGGCAGTGGAGGATGAGAGTTCCCAAAATTGCTATGGTCTTATACACTCTGTTTCACAAGTTGTGGTCTGTCCTGCCTCACAAAATTGGTCAAGGTTTCCCATATCATTACTACTAATCCTGTATGGGAAAAGGTAGGAATATACCAGATGAAAAATACAATGTATACCTATCTTTGTTGTTTCCCATATGCTTCATTTGAGTTTGAGTATTGTAGCTCTTAAAAGCTTATAAAAATGCCTTTTATTCCCCTTTTGCAGTGATAACATGAATAGTTTTAAGAGCTATAAAAAGTTTTAAATAAAACATGTAGGCAAAAATAAAAGGCATATTAGTTGAAAATTATTTTGTCACATATATTAAATATCATTACAAAACATTTCCATAATAGAAAAACAAGGTTATGTGGAACAGTGTTTTGTCCATCTAATTGTTACGTTTTCATAGTCTCTTTTTTATCCCTACGATATATTAAATCTCAATCCATGAGCCATCAGAAATTCCTTCAAATCCAAAGAACCTGAAGAGTAAAGGGAAATAACACGGTTAAATATTCGCAGCCTCATATCATTTTCTCTTGGTTGAATGTTCTCGTCTAACAAACAGAAGCTCACTGAGGGCAACCTTGGTATCTAAGCCTAGCACAACACCTTGCAAATAGAAAGTGTTACTATTTGTTGATAAATAGAGTAAAAGTTTAGGTTGTTATTTGTTTTTGTTTTCATGGAGGTTTTATTGTTTTATTTTTAATTTATACAGCTGAGAATACAACTCATTATTGACCAGATGAACAGGAAAATCATGTTTCTTCTGGAAAACCACACCAGTGCTACAGTGAGGCAAATGTGTGTGAAGTAATGGAAAGAACACTAACTAGTGTCCAAAAATCTGGGGTTTTGTGCTCATTCTCAATTGATGTGTCTCCTCAGGCAAGTCACTTAGCTTCTGCATAGATCTCTATTTTATCACCTATAAAGTGAGGTTAAAGCCTTCCTTATCTACCCCACAGGGCTGTTGCATGTAGGACATAATTGAGATCATGTATGTTAAAGGACTTTATAAACTACAAAGTGCAGTGACAAATGGAAATGGGTCTAAATCTTCATCTGCTCCCTGATTTAGAACAAACATGATTTGTCACAAGCAAAGGTCTATTATCAGGCAAAATACATTGTATAGATTGGGACACACCTCCCTGTTTTAAGTCAGTGGAGTAGAGGTTATACAGACTTTCTTACCATATCCTAAGACACTGTAGCACCCAGAAACTTGATTTATAGTTCTATGTAGTAATGGAGTTACTACATGATCTCATATTACTCAGAACTGCAATAAGAGTTTAGGGTGCATCATTTCCTGGTATCCTCTCAATTTATATTTATGTACTCTTCTTTGTAAACAGAGAAATGCCAGCCAAGTTAAAGTAAATTGGGGCCCGGCACGGTGGCTCATGCCTGTAATCCCAGCACTTTGGGAGGCTGAGTCGGCCGGATCACCAGAGGTCAGGAGTTCAAGACCAGCGTGGCCAACATGGCAAAAACCCAGCTCTACTAAAAGTATAAAAATAAGCCATGCATGGTGGCAGGCGCCTGTAATCCCAGCTACTCAGGAGGCTGAGGCAGGAGAATTGCTTGAACCCGGGAGGTGGAGGTTGCAGTGAGCTGAGATTGCACCACTGCACTCCAGCCTGGGGGACAGAGTGAGACTCTGTCTCTAAATAAATAAATAAATAAATAAATAAATAAATAAATAAAAATAAAGTAAATTGGAACCGTAAGCAAATGTTGGTCTGAATATGCTGCTACAATGTTGAGGGAGAAGAGTTCCAGGGAGCTGATTTTGTTGGCTTTGTAATGCAGCACCCATCATCCTGCTTCTCTGTACCCTCTCATTCTTATGGCTTTCCCCTCAAACATCTGGGAAGCAGCAAGTAACAATGCCCCCGACAGTCAGTTTGAGTTGATGGAGCTCTCTCAAGGACCTGCTTGCTCATATAAGAGTTCTCAGGCAGTTCCTCTGGAAATTTCCCAAGAAGATATGCATTTCACATCTACTTATTGTCTGTCTGCTAGATGTCAAGCACTGTACTAAATGTGAGAAGACAGATATAGAATGTGACACGGCATATGCTCAGCTGACCAGTTTACTATAACATGAAATAATAATCAGGGTTAATACTTACTAAGCATCTATTAAGCCAGTCATTTTGTTAAAGGTAGTTAGTTAGGCATGAGCAGGGCAGAAGAGGGCTCTCCCCAAACCAATAAAAATGTGGGGCGATGGTTTGGCAATTTTCGCATTGCCTCTCTAAAAACAATAATTCGGCGGCCGGGCGCGGTGGCTCATGCCTGTAATCCCAGCACTTTGGGAGGCCGAGGCGGGCGGATCACAAGGTCAGGGGATCGAGACCACGGTGAAACCCCGTCTCTACTAAAAATACAAAAAAAAATTAGCCGGGCGTGGTGGCGGGCGCCTGTAATCCCAGCTACTCAGGAGGCTGAGGCAGGAGAATGGCGTGAACCTGGGAGGCTGAGCTTGCAGTGAGCCGAGACCCTGCCACTGCACTCCAGCCTGGGCGACAGAGTGAGACTCCGTCTCAAAAAATAATAATAATAATAATTCGGCACCCAGGGAGAGACAAGCTCCTGACGGTCCACACCTGTTAACATTAGAAGTGTTCATTGAATACAGGCCCCCCAGAGAAGAAGCTGCTTCTTGGGCATGCGTGTTAAGAGACATAATGACCAAGTATGACGTTCCAGGGGCACGCGCCACTGGAAAAAGGAAAAAAAGCCTCAGATGGGCATACCTGTAACTCCCTAAATACACACGTGCTGAATTCCAAAGGGTAAAGAAAGCACTGCCCATGCGGGAAGCCCACCCTAAGGGAAGAATCATGGGAAAGAGGCGGCCTATAAAGTCTTAGGATCAAGGTTAAAGGCTCTCTTTTTCTTTGCCCTTTTTTGCTATCTTTTTTCTCTCTTTGATCTTCAGGGCGCCCACTTGGACCTCTTATAAGAGCTCTTTTCTTTCTTTCCTGTTCTGAAGTATTTTTTAATAAACTTCCACTCCTGCTCTGAAACTTGCCTCTGTCTGAAACTTGCTTCAGTCTCTTTTTCTGCAGAATGTTCCTCAGTTGAATTATTTCTTCTTGAGGAGGCAAGAACTGAAGTTGCTACAGACTCATACAAATAGGCCACCAGTAACTCTGGGTAACTTGGATCTCTTCCACCAGCAATAATTTTACCAAGATCTTTACATGCATTAAGTTTTTCAATCCTTGCAATAATCTGATGAAGTAGATACTGTTATGATTCCCATCTTACAAATGAGAGAAACAAGGAGCAGAGGTGTAACTACAAAGTTTTCCATGTTTAGAAGGGGTTGGAGCTGTAATTTAAACCAGAGTATATACATTCTTAAACTCAGAAGCCTATGGAGTGTAACTATCTCTCCCTTCAGGCAATGTCCAACTTTGGTCCTCAAGGGAATCTGGCCACAGAATACAATTCATCTACATGACCTCCATGGAACACAAGGGGATATATGCCAATCAAAAGAAAGGGAAGTAACATTTTGAGTACCTATTGAGAGCTGTAGGTAAAACAACGGTCCAGGTTTGATATCATTTTCTCTATTTTACAAATCAATGAGCAGGGGCTCAGACAAATTGGCCAATCTAATTCTAACAATCAGGTCTCTTACATCACAATGTGATGACAACTTCTTTCAAAACCCCACATCAGTCATAAACAATGATGTAAATAAAACTCTAATGAGAAAACTCCAGTTACCCATCGAAAAGAATTAATTATATTCCTCAAATTGCTGCTTTTACAGCAGAGCTAAAAGTATGTTTTAGAAATGAATTGAGTAGACATGCACTTGCTCCTTGGCACTTGAGGAACAAAATATGTCACAAATGAGGGGCAAGTGAAAACTTTGATTTTGGTAATTTCTATAGCTTTTCTATTTTCTGAGTGTAAAGCTTCCTGAGGACTCTGGATATGCTTAAATAAGTCTACTAGTCTCTAGTACTGCCACTTGCTCATTCTCTGTGTATTCTCGGGAGTGTGCCAAGCTTCAGCAAAGAAGCAGTCAAGCTTCCAAGACAAACTACTGCATACCAAAGACACTAATGCCCAATCTCTACAGGCTCTATACCACTCAGGGTAACAGAAAGAGGCAGAATCCTACCCAAATTGTTCTATTAAAAAGGTTTTAATGAAGGATATTTACAAAAGTGTGGCCAAGATTAAAGAAACCCACAAGAGAAACCCAAAAACTTGTAGCAGAAGAAAGAAAGCAATACCATCCATTCCCGAGCCTAAAGGAGCAAGAATAAGAAATCGTTTTACATTAATAGGATCCCAGTGAGAGCTGGATCATGGAGGAAGGGACCCAGTCAGACTGATAGAAGGACACAACCACAGTCAGAGACATAGAACCAAAGAGAAAGAGAGCAAGGAAAAATACATTTCTTCTCTCCCTTCCAGTCCTCTCACCTGCCATTGCCTTCCAATGGCTGAACAATAGCCAGCTGGCAATAGAACCTGAGGAGAACATAAAATGTATAGGGTGGGAGAGCTGATGGGGGTAAACAGCATGGCTCCCTAAAAAGAGCCTGGTTATTAGAACACTCATAACCCAAATCCTGTTCCTTTAGTCTCAGGGAAATTAATCTCATCCTCTGTAGTCTTCAGCTCCACACTGAAAATTCCATCTTTCTGACCTACAGGGTGAAGCTAGCCTCTACCTTTAAGATCAATGTCTCTCTTCACCAAGAAGACTACCTCCTTGGTGGCTCTTAAAGCAAAAATAAGTTGTAAATTCCCTGTGGTACAAGGAATCCCAGAACAGAAATACCTATTCTTTTATCTTAGTGAGTAAGTATACAAGTGTGAGTGTGTTTAGATTGAGATGTGAATTAAAATTTTTTTAAAGTTTTCCTAGAGAAGTGAGAATAAGACAAATTGATATCTCTCAATATGTTAAAATTGTCCTGCAGAAGAAATTTCACAGAGGACCCTATTTACATAAGGATAAACAGTTAAACCTATACATGAAGTTAGAAACCCATATGGTAGAATATAAAGAAACACACAAGGGAATGACTACACAGTTCATATGCTCCATTAACTTCCTGAAGTTGTTAAAACATGAAAAGCCGATTCCTAGCACTCTCAGGCAAATGTCTTACATAGAGAGTTTTGTTGATTGACTTTTTTGAAATACTTACATTGTCCTGCAGAGGTGGTAACAACTTATCATTTTATGTGTTTTATTGTTTGATCAATTGGCTTTTACCAGTATTTTGAAAACTATCAAACTCTGATCCAAGGAATTTTAAAATGTTTTTTCCTTCTTATTCTCTATTCTCTGTAAAAATACACACAGAGCTGAGATACTATGGTCAAAGCATAACTGGCATTTGTGACTAAAGTACTGAATCCAAATCAGGAGTGAGTGCAAGAGAAAAAAACAAAGTTTCCATGGGCTGTCACCAATATCAGGGCTGAATTCTCCAGAATTTTAAGAATTAATGACCTTGAATCATTGCAAGAGTTTTATTTTCAAATAGATACTTAAGACTTAAAATTATAGATCATGTTTCTATGAATAAAAAGTGACCTTTTATGGCTTCTTTTCCAAAACTTCACTACTTTATTATTCCAGTGGTCTCTCACCCCATGAGTAAAAAGTCTTTAACTGTGTGCTGGCATTATATTTATAAATGATTTATGAGTGATTAACATGCATAATCATTTGCTAATAATATACAAAGGAAAAATATTAATTTAGGGTGGGAGCTATCATACACACATTCTAGTGATTTTTAAATCTATATATAAAATAATGTTTTTTACTAATTTTAATTAGGAGGGAGGCAAGTATGTCAAATCCTATGAGATTGCTATTTATTTATCTCTTAATAAGAAGCTGCCCAATAGCTTATACCACAATTGAATTTGTGAGCTCTGCCTTTTTTTCACGTTTTTGTTTACTTATGTTTCATTGCATTCTTTTTTTGTTCTGTATAGGAATATTTTCAAGTCATTTGCCCATACCTGTGAAGGTTAATTTAGTTAGTGATATACAATGATGTGTAAGTCCACTCAATCAGGCACATATGAGTTTTAATAGATCACCAAATATTCACTGACTGATATGAATATCACTACCTACCACAAACTCCCAAGCACACAAACCAAAAAAAAAAAAGAGAGAGAGCTTTTGTCATATTTCAAATATTAACATATTTTTAAGTGTATATATATAGTTGATTCTTATTATTTATGGTAATTATGTCTTGTAAAGTCTGAATACTACTTCAGCAATACTGAACCATTGCTCTTACGGGAAATGAAAGGTTAGGTTCCTGTAAGTCTCTGTTTACAGTTTCACCAACTAATCAATACATAACCTTGTTTTATGTGTGTTTCATTTAAAGACACCTTATTTACTATATATTGTTGATTCATTAACAATTGAATTCATGGCCAACTCATTGAATCCATGACAACACACCTGAAAGAAGCTTATCTAACAAACAACAAATATTTTCTCTGTAAGGCACACCACAGCCTACTTACACTTAGGAACAACACACAGAACTTCAGCTTTTACATTCAGGGGCCATTTTAAACAGCAATAACCAAGAAAAAGCACAAAAGTACAAAAACATGGCATGAAAAAGACTGCATAAAGTACATTTGCTGATAGTATGAGAGCTGAAATGAGAAGGCTGAGCATTGCATTGTTTGACTTTAGCTGGGAATGGACAAGTCAGGCAACTCAAAATTTTTGTGACTCTGTACATGTCTGCAAATAACCACAAAGGCACTTCAAGTGTTGATTATGGGGTTACAAATAAGAAGATATGATTCTATACCTAGAAAATCCTATAGTCTCTGCCCAAAAGCTCCTAGACCTTATAGATGAATTCGGCTAAGTCTCAGGATACAAAATCAATGTAAAAAATCAGTAGCATTTCTATACACCAACAACATCCAAACTGACAGCTAAATCAGGAACACAATCCCATTCACAATATCCACAAAAAGAATGAACTACCTAGGAATACACTTAACCAGGGAGGTGAAATAGCTCTACAATGAGAATTACAAAACACTGCTCAAAGAAATCAGAGATGACACAAACAAATGAAAAAACATTCCATGCTCATGGAAAAGAAAAATTAATATTCCTAAAATGGCCATATCACCCAAAGCAACTTATAGATTCAATGCTATTCCTATCAAGCTACCAGTGACATTCTTCACAGAATTAGGAAAAAAACTATTTCAAATTCATATAGAACCAAAAAAGAGCTTGAACAGACAAGGCAGCAATCCTTAGCAAAAAAAAACAAAGCTGGAGGCATCACATTACCTGACTTCAAACTATACTACAATGCTACAGTATCCAAAACAGCATGGCATTGGTACAAAAACAGAGACATGTAGGCCAATGGAACAGAATGGAGAGCCCAGAAATAAAGCCAGACACCTACAACCATCTGACCTTGACAAAGTAAAAAAAAAAAAAAAAAAAAATGAGCAATGGGGAAAAGGACTCCCTATTTGATAAATGGTGCTGGAATAACTGGCTAGCCATAAGCAGAAGGTTGAAACTGGATCCCTTCCCTACACATATGCAAACTCAATGCAAGATGAATTAAAGACTTAAATACAAAACCTAAAACTATATAAACCCTAGAAGATAACCTAGGAAATGTCATTCTGACATAGGACCTGACAATGATTTAATGACAAACACACCAAAAACAATTGAAACATAATTTGACAAATGGGACCTAATTAAACTAATGAAAGAACTAACAACAGAGTAAACACACAACTTACAGAATGGGAGAACATATTTGTAAACTATGCATATGACAAAGGTCTAATATCCAGAATCTATAAGGAATTTAGTCAATTCAACAAGCGAGAAACAAACAACTTCATTAAAAAGTGGACAAAGGACATGAATAGACGCTTTCAAAAGAAGACATACATGTAGCCAACAAGCATTAAAAAATGCTCAATATCACTAATCATTACAGAAACACAAATCAAAACCACAATGAGAAACCATCTCATACAAGTCAGAATGGCCATCATTAAAAAGTCAAAAAATAACAGATGCTGGTTAGGTTGCAGAGAAAAGGGAATGCTTATATACTGCTGATTGGAATGTAAATTAGTTCAGCCATTGTAGGAAGCAGTTTGGTGATTTCTCAAAGAACTCCCAGAAGAATTACCATTCGACCCATCAATCCTATTCTTGGGTACATAGCCAAAGGAATATAAATCATTCTACCCTAAAGACACACACGTGTATGTTTATTGCAGCACTATTCACAAGAGTAAAAATATGGAATCAACCTAAATGCCATCACTGATATACTGAATAAAGAAAATGTGGTACATATACACCACAGAATACTATGCATCCATAAAAAAAAAAAAGAATGAGATCTTGTCCTTTGCAACAACATGGATAGAGCTGGAGATCATTATCCTAAGTGAACTAACATGAACAGAAACCAAATACTGCATGTCCTTACTTGTAAGTGGGAACTAAACTTTGAGTACATATTAAAACAAAGAAGGGAATAATAGACCCAGGTCCTATTTGAAGGTGGAGGGAGGGAAGAGGGAAAGGATGGAAATACTACCAATCAGGTACTATGCTTATTACCTGGGTGGTGAAATAATCTGTACACCAAACCTCTGTGATACGCAATTTCACATATATGTAGCCAACAAGCAACAAGTTCCATTGGTCTGTGTCTCCGTTTTTGTACCAGTGCCTTCACATGTACTCCTGAACCTAATGTAAGTTTTTTTTATATTTTTTTAATTTAGCTGGTAGGTAAATTCCCAAATACAGAATCCATAAATGATGACAATTGAATATATATATTGAACTTTTATCAAGGCTAATATAATTGCAGTTCACTTTGAAAACCCCTATACTACTCTATTAGTCTCCAACAGGTGTGAATGAAAAAAAAAAAAATCTGGATAGTTGCCGCAAAACATACCTCCCTCTCTCTTTCCCCTTCATATATCATCTGATTACTCACATTACTGTGCATAGTAGGGTTTGTTATTTCACGTAGAAAAAAAAAAGAAAATTTGGTTAATTGGGGACTGCAGAAGGGATAGTGGATAGAGGTTCAATGGATTATATAAAATTGTTTTCACATAGTTTTCCCACGTTTAGAAGAGAGTGATTTCTGAGAGTGATGGCAAAAGTATTTGCTAGGACGGACTGTGCAATGAGACATGCTGGGCAAAGAATGAAGGCTGGAAGCAGAGAGAGCTTTCCAGAGAGATTTTGTCAACTCTGCGTACAGAGCCAAGTGATAAAAATGGTGTAACATGGCCAGGCGCAGTGGCTCACACCTGTAATCCCAACACTTTGGGAGGCAGAGGCAGGCAGATCATGAGATCAGGAGATAGAGACCACGCTGGCTAATGTGGTGAAACCCCGTCTCCACTGAAAATACAAAAAATTAGCCGGGCACGGTGGCACATACCTGTAATCCCAGCTACTTGGGAGCCTGAGGCAAGGAGAATCGCTTGAACCTGGGAGGCGGAGGTTGCAGTGAGTAGAGATCAAGATGGTGCCACCGCACTCCAGCCTGGGCGACAGAGTGAGACTCCGTCTCAAAAATAAAAGAAAAAAAGAAAAAGTGTAACATTGGAGAAAAGGTCGTTTTTGCCTGTTCCATCTATTTCTGCTGAAACTCAGCAGAACTTCCACACTCTGAGGACTGGATGTTTGGGAGCATCTGGAATAAGCACCTTGGAATGAACATTGGCTTTGTCAATGCAGACAGGGAGAGCAGGGAAGCTACCCCGAGTCTTCAGTGAGATGAGTGGGAGATAGAACAAGAGCAGAAAAGCAGGTAGGAGGCAAAGTGGTAAATCTTGGTTTTCCAAATTCATACCTAGACAGGTAATCCTTTGAGGACACCCATAAATAATTGTAAACACATTGAAGTTGATGATTTTGTGACAACCAGGGTAGTGGGAGTTTGTGCTATCATTATTTGGTCTTTCAAGTAAATATAGGGTTTGTTGTATTCAGAATACACAGAGAAGATTGTCTCTGATTTGTGATAGAGTTGGATCAGGACTGAGAACAGGTCTTTAGAGTTGCCAAAGAGAATCTCATGTTAAATATTGAAAAAGTTCTTTTGATGGATGTTAGATCAGGCAGTAAAAGTCACACTGCTGTGAAAAATGAAGCTTGCAAATGACATCATTTCAAGAAATTTGGTAAAGCCAAGAAAGACACATCTATTGACTAACGAGAATTCATACTCAGAAGGAAAATTGTACAAATTAAAATTAGGACATTCTAACCATGTCTCTGAATGACAAACAGCAAGTTGTTGATAGATAAGCTGAGGTTAAAAATGTTAGGAAAAGGAAATAAAGGAAATAATTAACAGATTGCCTTATATTTTAAGTATAAGTGTGTGTGTATTATATATATTTATATTTTTGCCATGTTATTTGTTTTTTCCTTCCCCTCCCCCACAGCTTTACAGAGTTATAATTGACAAATAAAGATTATATATATTTACATATACAAAGTGATATTTTGATTTACATGTATACATTGTGAAATGATTAAAATAAGTGAATTAACATATTCATTTTCTCTCATACTTATCAATTTTTTTGCAGTGAGACCACTTAAGATCTACTCTTTTACCAATTTTCAAGTATATAATTAATACATTAACGCTAATTATAGTTACCATGCTATACAATAGATCTCCAGAATTTATTTAAAAAATGGAATGCTTCACGAATTTGAATGTCATCCTTGTTCAGGGGCCATGCTAAACTTCTCTGTATCATTCCAGCTTTAGTATATGCGCTACCAAGGCAAGCACAAGTATATATATTTTAAACTTGGTAAAATTTCACAAGGATGGATCATTTATGTATTCACTCATTCAAACAACATTCACAGGGCACTAATCTGTGCCAGACATAGTGATACCAAAGTGAATGAAAGAGACAGAATCCCCACCCCATTAGAGTTAACAGGTCACAGAGCAATAAAGAGCTATGTGCAATGCAGTATAAAAAGTGTTGGGATGTGGAAAATACCAGGCCTTAAAGCAAATAGGAAACATGCCTATCTCATCCTGGAGAATCAAGGAAAGCATCATGTAGGAAGAAACATGTGACTGGACAAAGGTAGGGCTGATCCAGGCATGAAGAAGGGAAAAGAGGACTCTGCATAGCAAACATACAGTAGCTTGGAGGGGTGAGGCCAATGTGTACAAGAAGAGCAGGACAGTTGTTGTTTCTGAGAGGAAGAGTTCTAGGATTGAATGATAAGAGATGAGTTGGAAAAGAAGCAGAGGGCATGCAAGGCCTTATAAACTATCTTAAGGAATCTGGACATCATTCAAAATGCAGTGAGGAGCTCCCAATAGCTTTTAAGTAGGGAAATAACATAATCAGATTTGGGTTTTAGAAACGTCACTGTCTGCAATTTTATCACTGCAGTTTTCCATTTAGGAATCTTTGGTGAAAGTGATCCTTCATTTGAAAGCTCTACATGTCAGAAGCATATTCTGGCTCAGTGTGTATTTTGCTTAGGGACTCCTCATCATCAACCCATTAAGAGTGGACTAAAGAAACAAAGCCAAGGAGACACTAGTGATTAACAAAAGAGTCACACTTAAATTCCCAAGGTCCCTAAATACTACAGGAGAATCAAATGTGAATAAATTTTCCTGATAGATTGCTACAGTAAAGCAATTTTTTTTACATTCTTACAGCAGCATGATGCCAAGTTTTGCAAATTTCCATTATATGACCCTGATCACAAAGTCAAGTCCTTGAGAATGAAACAATACAGAAAAGGCAAAATTTTATAATACATTGGCCATAAATGGATCTTAAAAAGAAAAATAACAATGTCTTTTTTGAGTTTAAGTCTTTAGGACATTTTCTAATCCTGGGGCACTGATCGAGATCCTTGGATGTAGTTTCCTATTGTCTTGACTATGTAGTCCTCCATGTCCTGCTAATATTTTTTTCTTATTAACTGTTCGATACATGGAAATCAATATGGGCAACTCACAGACCTTCAGAAAGCCAAAACTACTTGCTGGGATTTTTTGTAACTATTCAAAATTTTTCATTATTCCTACAGTCCTCCTCTAGAAAGTTTCTTGAAAGGTTTTGTTACTCAGGGAGCTGCGTATGGACAGGTACATTTTACGAGACTTTGTTATCTCATTTACATCACAATTATCTCCCTGGTACATTCTCTTGTCCCTCCCTTTCCCCACTTTGTCCCCTCCAACACACACACAAAAACCAATTTTACAGAGAACTCACAAAGAGCTTAGAATAAAAGTATTTCTGCTACATTTCATTTTAAATCAGCTGATTGAAACAGAGAAAAGTAATGAAGTTATCCTTATAAAACATAATATTTCTTCTACTTCTGTATTGAAGGTTGAGAGCCACAGATATATATGTAACCAATAAAAATTTGGACAGGAAAATGATGGGTTAGCAACTTCCTTAGGCTGTGTTCTGGAAATGTTTACATATATACACATATACATACATACATATACACACATATATACATACGCATACACACATATACATATATACACATAACACACATATATGTACTACATATATTACATATACATATCACATATATGTGTATATATGTATGTATAAATGTATATGTATGTAGGTGTATACATATATACACACATCTACTTTTTCTAATATCCTGACCGTTCCATTGAATGCTTCACATGTTCTTACCTTAATCTTTAGGCCTAATTTTGATAATTGTCATATTATGAATATATGTATTTTTTTGCGTTAGGCCTGGAGACTTTTAGTTATATGTATTATCTATAGAGAGACTGACCTAATTGTACTTCAACTTCAATAACCATTGCATTTCCCTAAGTAGATGTAAGCAACATTTTAAAAGGGCCCCTTTATCTTAAAGAAGTAGATGAAATGCTGGTAACTGTGTAATAAAATTTAAATAACCTCTATGGAGGCATTATTTTGTTACATACCATTTTGAGTTTTAATTGAAGAAAACAGCTGACTAACTAAATTGTTGCCAAAAACATTAATGGGACTATTGTTGTTTGATGAAATTTCATTCGTGTGTGTGTGTGTGTGTGTGTGTGTGTGTTACCTACAATGTACTTGTTTCCCTCTTTTTATTCTGTAAAAGATGACTGAGAACACATAAAATCAGATTGGAATAATAATATTAATAACAATAATAATAGTTACCATATATTTGATGCTAACCATGTGTCAATTCATTCTCCACCTAATTTTCATAAAAATCCAAACTCCTTTTCATACAGGGTCACACCTAATCCGACCCTAACACCCTCACTTTTTGACATACTCTCAGACCTTGAAGATTCTGTTTTCCTGGTAAAGGACACCAATTTTTTAAGGGGCTAAAGGCAGAGGTTAAAGGTGAAAAGCTGTTTCTAATCTGTTAGGTCTCGACTTAAAGGATGGCTAATCTAATCATCCCACTTGACGTAGGGCTTTATAGTTGCCATTTATCTCAAGACCCTGTGTTTTTAATTTATAGCTATTAAAAACTAATGATTGTGATATTTGCACCTTTACTTTTTTTTTCCTGTTTCCAGCCAGACTCTAAGTTCCACTACAGTATCAAAGTGCCCAGCTTCATGTGTGGCACATTAGTTAAGGGCTCAATTACATCTGCTGAGTGTATAAAAGGGCCCTGTTCTGGGCACCTTTCACATAGTACACTGTCTGCAGATGAGAAAACTGAAGCACAGAGGAGTACATTATATGCATTATATTCTGGTTAATGGGCAACAGAGGTGCTATGAGGGGACCACAGGTCTCTGCCCCAAGGCCTTTGCTCCTCTGACTCCACCCAACCACCTCCAAGAATCAAGGCCTGATAATGACAGCCAGTGGAAATATGGTTTGGCAAGAATATTCTACAGTTGGATTTTGAACTCTGCTAACTTGCCAATCACTATTGTGTACTGAGAATTTTCATTGCTCTTTCATTGTACATCCTGATCTATAATCAGACATGGAAAGAGAAGGGTTCTTGAGCATCTCTTTACCCAGTTTTGAGCTGGGACAATTCCTGACAGTTATTGACCTCCCTTGGATTTTTTGTTCTGTACTAAGGCAGAGGCAGCTATGAGGACAGCCAAGCCTTTGATTTGAGTCATACCCAGCTATCAGGAAGCAGATGGATAGGGAACACATCCAAGCTGCTATGCTTTGTCATGACTTGATTTAAGCAGTAACTATTGGCTTATTTACCAATTTCCAAACAGTGTTTATTCAAGGAACTAAATTTTCTCATATTCTTTCTCAATTTCACATTTCTTCCTTCCCTAATACTTAATGCATGGTCCATGACCATTATCAAAAGCAAATACAGCCCTGTAAGTACAACGTCACAAGGCAGGATTCAAATTGGCTTACTAATAATACTTAATTCTATGGATTAAAGACATAATGAAATGATATTTGACAAACATGTATTGAGTTATTCTCAAGGTTACCTATGTCAAAGGAAACAAGAGCTGGACAGTAGTTAAGGGCTGCATTCAGGAACAACTGCAATGGGGTGAGGGAGACTTCAGCAAAGAACTAGTCTCCATTCCAAACACAGCAAAGACAAGTGGGGCTTTATAGTCAAGGAGCAGGCTGAGGATCAGCAGATAGAAAATTACTAAGAGAAAATATCACAGGCCAGGGGTATTTTTGGCTAAACCTAGTTGACAAGATTCTTGCTGAAGGTAGGCCTGGGTGATAAGATATTAAGCATGGGGAATGAGGATGTTGATCAGATATTGAGGATAGGCAATTATTGATAAAATGACTTAGCAACATTCTTGCTAGAACTGGGCAATGTGAAGATGAAAATGGACACCCTATAAGGCCTAGTTGAGAAGAAAGTTCAGAGGAGTCTGACTAAAGGTAGGTTAAGGAGAGAGTCTTTATCACCTAGTTTGTCTGCACACCATCTAATACAACTTGCCACAGCAATAGGGGAGTTTTTCTCTTCCTGGTGTCTAATAGTCTTAATTTTATAATTTGCCTTTATTACTTCATATAAAAAGATAAAACTTTTAGTGTTTACATATGCTTGGGCACTATGGTAGCTATTTTAGACATTGTAAACCTAGCTCAATGGCCAATTAGAATTTACTTTAAAATATTGAGTGCTATGATCCAAATATTTTTAAAAGATAAGTTGTAAATTTTAAGCATAAGTAATGATTGAAATCAGGCTTCCTAATGAACCCAAGTGATCCTAAATTGCCAACATAGATATTCTTTTCTTCAAAAGGATTTTATTTCTGGAAACTCACGGCTACTCTCTCTGCCCCTGGGCCTTTGTCAGGGACATGGGATGTACCCTGGCTCATATCCCTAGGCACAAGTACTAGGGAGAAAGTTAGAATATTTGTTCCTTCCATTTCAGAAGACTCCAAAGTTGTTTAATTGAACTCTCTCTTTCCAGAGTTCAACATACTTGAGCAAGAGGAATTATTATCAAACCCCATAAGATAAAATATCCAATTATTCTTTCTCTCCTGACAAAGGATGGCTACTCAGCTGAAATGTGCACAATCAGTAAAACCACACTGGAGGTCTTTCAAAGGGCAAAGACTCTCTTCTCTAAGATGGAAGTGGCAATACTCCTTTAAGCTAGTTCTATATTTTATAAGATAAATTTTTGTTGAATCTCGAAGCAAGGAATGCTTATTCCTCTGATAATGACCAGGATAATTCCTTTGTGGGAAAAATACTCATTTTAAATGGAACAATCACCTTCAAATTTTTATGTTCAATGCAAGTTGAAAATTCTCTTTAAAATAAGGTAAAGCATAGCAGTAGCCAACTAGAAAGCAAAGAACTAAATGCAAAACTTATCAGTTGTATAAAGTTACCTCCTATCATAAAAAGAATCCTCATAAAAAATCAGACCTAGTTCCTAGGTCAATATTCAAGTCTTATAAATTTAGATATATTACCAACTGGAGTATGACAAAACCCCATCTTAATATTTGAATCCAGATTCACCATAAAGCCCAACAGTTACAAATGGGTGCATAGCACATTATGACTAAGAAGTAATAAAGGACCCAAACTTCTGATTGTTACCTTAAATACATTAATAAACAGGAAAAAAGTAAGCTTTTTTCTTAGCATAAATTAAAAATATTTTTTCAATGAAGTTTTTCTAATAGCTAACACCTTCAATATTGTAGGGAAAAAGTTTAATTCTATCAAAAGTACAGTTTCTATATATAAGTAAATATTCTCAATACAAGTAAATATTTAACTCTCAGGGGAGGCTTCAAGATGGCAGTCTAGGGGCATTTTGTATTCACTTCTTCCACACACACACGCACACAAAAAATAGCAAGTAGATAATCACACTTTGGAAAACCCATCCAAGACAGAATACTGGAATTTAACAGAAAAGTGATAGGCAATATCTAAAGCAAGAAAGGAGAAGGAATTGAGGCAGCCTACTCAGCCAGGATCTGCTGGGAGCCAAGAGAGGCTAATAAGGGGAAAGTGTAAGTGAGAGACCCTCAGCAGTCCACATTCCCACCATGGTCTCCTGCAATCCTGCTCATGGGACAGCCCCTTGACTCTCTTGGGCCCTGAAACTAACATAGGGAGCTACAGAGAGATCATACAACCACAGCTCTGCCCCATGGTGAAAGCTCATGCTGGATCTCTCACATTCCCTGAGACCTTAGCAGCTACAGCAAGGTGCCCTTTTAGAACTCCACCCCTAACACATAGCACACTGTCCTGGAGCCCAGTGGTGCTGCAGCTGAGGTGCAAGACAAGCAATGGCTGCTGCCCGAAGGGCTGAAGCACGAGTACCATAGGCTGCCGCGCATGCGGCAGAGGTGCAACAGAGGTCTGGGATACTCTCTTTAGAACAGAGGTGCAAGTGAAACACAATTCTAGAGCCCTGCACCCGTATACTGAGCACTGTCTTGGAACCCAGCAGTGCTGGGGCGGAAGGCCCAGAGAAATGACAGCTGCTGCCCCCAGGACCTAGGCATGAGCAAGTGTGGGCTGCTATACATGTGGAAGTGTCACCAAAGTGAAGGCTACCACCAGGGCTGAGCAAGGTGCCATTCAGAGTCCCACCCCCAACAGACTGAGGACTACTCTGTGGCACTGCAGTGCTGGGACTGAGACTCAAAAGAAGATCTGACTGTTGACTTCAGGGCTGAGGTGCATACAGTTGCAGGCTACCACATCCAGGCTGAAGGATGAGTGCTCCCAGGAATTAAGTATAAGTGACATGCATGCTCCCCACCCGACAACCTAGCCACTGGTGTCTCCCACCCTAGCCTTCCACTGGTGGCCTGAGGATTGCCCCACCCCTGCCTACCATGGCTAGTACCTATACATATCATCAGGGAAGCTGAGGGCAAGCCTGCCTGGCACAGCTTCACCCCTTCCAACTGTGCCAAAGCACACAGTCTAGGGGGCCACACTCACTCAGCCCAGTACACCATTGCTGGCACTGGAACACTCCTTCCATGGGCCTACCCACCCAGCCACTACCACCACAGCTGGGACCTACCTGCATACACCACATGCAGGCCTGGAGACTCAGCCACTCAGCCCATTGCAGCCACTGCCAACACCAGCCTGCACCACTCAGGAACCACAGGGTTGTCTAGCCACTGGCACTGCCACTGCCCATGCCACATAGGATGCCCAAGGGCCCCAAAACCTGCCCACTTCCCAGCCCACACCTGCCATACTGGGATCTGAGCAAGCCACCTGGAGTCCCAAGAATCAGCCCACCAAGACCCTCAAGCACTAGTGCTACCTAAGCCATTCTGGGGCCCACAAACAGGCAAGCTCAGTCCACTGGAGCCACCACTAAGGTCTGAAGCCTGGTCTACCTGGCATCCAAATATCCAGCAAAACTGTACCATAGCCTCCACTAATAATTGCACCCTAAACAACTGAGCAAACCTCAGAGTCTACTGATGCTATTTACAGCCAAAGAGATTATACAGAGTCTACACTACTACACTCATCTAGCATCAAAACCAAAGTGCACTACCCTATCAACGCCATAGATTCAAAGGAAGTGGAGGGTATGGGAGATGAAAAAAGTAGATTAATGAGTACTAACATATTGTTAGATAAAGGTATAATTTCTGCCATTCAAAAGCAGGGTAGAATAATAACATGTTATATATTTCAAAGTAGCAAGAAGAGAGAATTCAAATTGTTCCCAACACATGCAAATGGCAAATACTCAATGTGATGGATACTCCAAATACCTGACTGGATCATTACACATTCTATGTATGTAACAAAATATCATGTCTATCATATAAATATGTAAAATAATATGAATTAATTTAAAAAGTAAACAAAATGAAAAAATATTTAATTTATATACCTTTGAAAAATAGTAAGACAAATTAGACAAATAGTTGATCTTAAATCTTTTAGTATTTTTCTATAAGGAAAAGAAGTGCTTAAACTAAGCAAAAACAATACTGGATTTGACTTTTATAGAATATTACCTATAAAGAGTTATCCTACCTGGAAAAAAACGTTAAATTGTAGGTGGTCCCCCAAAATATTTCACAATATTTCTGTTACTGATAGAGGAAGAAGATTATTAGTGTTTGTTAGCATTTAAAAGTTTGAAATTAGACTTTAGAAATATCAACTAACATATCACTCCATCAAATTGGTTTCTGGGTAGCTGGTGAGTTTGTGCTACAAATTCCATGTTGAATGCTACTAATTTTATGTCTCTTTCAAAGATCAGAGAAGCTTTTATAGACCTCCCCAGGGATGTATTTTGAAAACAAACTGAGAAAATGCTTCTGAGAAATTCTTTTAAAAAGAATATTGGGGCCCAGTATAGACTAATGTTGAAGAGGAACATTATATAGCAAATCCACTACAGCTTCCTCTCAGCTATAATACAGTCAACAAGATGGATTTGTCAAACTTCTGCTTATCAGTGAGCTTCTGGACTGTGTTCAGTCCTCAGGATATACTCCTTTGCAAGACACAAAATTAATCACTACAGACATTAAAACACTGTATCATGTTTATATAGCATACACTATATGGCAAGTGTTGTAAATCTTCATGTATATTAATTCATATGATCCTCATCACAATTCTATGATATGAGGTTAATAGTAAGCCTATTTTATAGATGAGTAGACTAGGCACTGAGAAGTTCTAGCAACTTTCTCAAACTCACACAGCTAATAGGTAGCAGAGTGGGTATTTTTTTCCCCAGGTAATTTGGCTCCAGGACCCATGCATTTAACCAGCATATCAATATAGAGTGTCTTTTCTGATCTTCCCTTTTTAACCCTTGTTCCCTTCCTCTGTTCCCATAGTCACCTTCTGGTTCCACACTTGCTGCTCCTGGTTTGCCTTTACCATTTTGCCTCATTTGCATTTGGAAATCCATCTGTTGCCAATCATTATGACTAGGGTGATGATACATCCTAGTTTCTCCAGTATACTCTGGGTTTCTGCTTGTTGTATTGATATCATAATTCATAACACACATCCCCTCCCTCATTAACTCTCAAAATTTTCAGTGTGATGATAAATTTTATGGCCACCCTAGTCATGACTGACTCAAAAACTTCATTAAAATGTTTTGGCTGGAAGCTCCCATCAGGCTGCAGACTTTATAACTGGGGCCCCATACCACCACCTATTACCAGGACTCTCCAGTATTGCCAACAGTGTCCCTGAAAACGGTCATGCAAATGATAGTTACTTCTCTTGTCTATAAAAATGAGATAATAAATCAGGAGAGGACAGTGTAAGGTATAACATATTATTCAATCTAACTCTTACACCTGAAAAGTCAAAATTAGATAAAGCAGATTGAGTTTGTTTGAAAACAAGGCAGCTGAGGAATAGGGAAAAACTAAGAGATGGAACTATTATAACACTCAAAGCTTTAGATTCCCACAAAAACCCATTATAATAGAATGAATAAACAATTTCATATACATATATACATATACACACATATATACACACACATCTTTTTTGAGATGGAATCTTGCTCTATTGCCCAGGCTGGTGTGCAATGGCACAATTTCAGCTCACTGCAACCTCCGCCTCCCGGATACAAGCAATTCTCCTGCCTCAACCCCCGGGTAGCTGAGATTTCAGGTGCCCACCACCACGCCTGGTTAATTTTGTATTTTTAGTAGAGACGGGGGTTTCACCATGTTGGCCAGGCTGGTCTCGAACCCCTGACCTCAGGTGATCCACCTGCCTCATCCTCCCAAAGCACTGGGATTACAGGCATGAGCCACTGCGCCTGGCCTACAATTTCAACAACATTGAAGGACATGAGGTCGGTTCTCAAAAATCAGTTGTATTTTGATGCACTGTCAATAAACAATCTAAAAATGAAATCAATAAACAATCGCACTTATAATAGCATCAAAAATAACAGAATTCTTAGAAATAAGTAATCGAGGAAGTGTAAGACTTGGACATTGAAAATGATAAAACATTGAAAAAAATTTTTAAAAATTAACAATCATTTATTAGTGTTTGTGAATTGGAAGACTTAATATTGTTAAGATACTAATAATCCCCAAATTGATCTACAGATTCAATCTAATTTTTATCAAAATCACTGCAACCTCTGCCTCCTAGGTTCAAGCTATTCTACTTCCTCAGCCTCCTGAGTAGCTGGGACTACAAACCACCCAGCTAATTTTTGTATTTTTAGTAGAGACGGGGTTTCACCATGTTGGCCAGGACGGTCTCGATCTCTTGACCTCATGATCCACCCGCCTTGGCCTCCCAAAGTGCTGGGATTATAGGCGTGAGCCACCGCACCTGGCCAAAAGCTGATTCTAAAATTCATATGGAGTTAGAAAAATCCAGAATAAGGAAAACAATTTGAAAAAAAAAAGGGGGGACAAATTTGGAGAACTCACCCTTCCCAATTTTGTTACCTAGCTACAAAACTACAACAATCAAAACAATATGGTATTGACATAAAGACAGAAATAGAGATGAATGGAATGGAATTGAGAGTACAAAAATAAATCCTTATGTTTATGATTGATTTTTGACAAGGGTGCCAAGACAATTCAACAGAGAAAGAAGAGTCTTTTTAACACATGGTGCTGGGACAAATGGATATTGATATATAAAAGAATAAAATTGGAAAAGCTCCCTCACACCATAAACAAAAATGAACTCAAAGTAGATTGTAGACTTACATGCAACTTCTAAAACTGTAAAACTCACAAATGAAAGTAGGTAAATCTTCATGACCTTGATTTGTCAACAATTTCTTAGACATAACACCAAAATCACAAGCAACAAAAGAAAAACAAGTGAATTGTGCTTCAATAAAATTAAAATATTTTGTGATTCAAACATCACTATCAAGAAAGTGAAAAGACAGCCCATATAAGGGAATAGATATTTGTAAAGTACATATCTGGTAAGGAACTAGTACCCAGGATATATTAACAACTCTTACATCTCAACAATAAAGACAGATAACTCAAACAAAATGGGATTTGAATAGAGATTTTTTTGAAAAGGATTTGAATAGAGGTTTTTCCAAAGAAAATATGCAAATGACCAATAAGCACCTGAAAAGATGCTTTAACATCATTAGTCAGTAGGGAAATGCAAATAAAAATCACAACGAGGTATTAACCACTTATCAGATATATGGTTTGTAAATATTTTCTTCCATTGCTTTTTCACTGTATTGTTTCCTTTGCTGTACAAAAGCATTTAAGTTTGATATAATCCCACTTCCTTATTTTTGCTTTTATTGCCTGTGCTTTTGGTATAGACCCAAGAAATTATTGCCAAGACAATGTCAAGAGGATTTTCCCCTATGTTTTCTATTAGCGGTTTTATAATTTCAGGTCTTATATTCAAATCTTTATTTTAAGTTAATTTTTTTGTATAATGTAAGATAAGGATCAAATTTTACTCTTTTGTAGGTGGATATTCAGTATTTCTAATACCATTTGTTGAAAAAAACAATCCTATCCCAATCGTGTATTCTTAGCACACTTGTTGCAGAATAGTTGGCTATGTATGTGTGGGTCTATTTCTGAACTAGCTATTCTGTTCCATTTGTCTACATATCGTCTTTATGCCAGTACCATACTGTTTTCATTACAGTGGTTTCATAATATATTTTGCGAACCATATTTCTGAAAAGGGGTTAATATCCAAAATATATAAAACTCTCATAGCTCAATAGCACAAAACAAATAAACTGATTAATAAATGGACAAAGAACTCGGATAGACATTTCTCCAAAGAAGACATACAAATGGCCAACAGGTATATGAAAAGGTAATCAACATCACCAATCAATTTTCAGAGAATTGCAAATTAAAGCCATAATGACATACTACCCCATACTTGTTATTATGACTATTTTTTTAAGAAAAAAGTAAGTGTTGGTGAGGATGTTGTGAAATTGGCCCCTCGCACATTGCTGGTGGTAGTGTAAAATAGAGCAGCCAATATGGAAAATTGTATGGAGGTTTTTCAAAAAATTCAAACCAGATATACCATATAATCCAGCAATTTCACTTCTAGATATAAATTAAAAATAATTGAAATCAGAATCTTGAAAAGATATCTGCACTCCCATATTTATTACATCATCATTTGCAATAGCCAAAATATTGAAACAATGTAAAACATCCATTGACAGGTAAGTAAAGAAAATGTGATATAAACATACAATAGAATATTATTCAGCCTTAAAAAAATAAGGAAATCCTGTCATATGGAACAACTTGATGAACCTACAGGACATTATACTAAGTGAAGTAAGCCTTTCACGAAGGACAAATACAGGTATATCTCATTTTATTTGTGCTTCACTTTTTTTCACTTCACAAATATTGCTTTTTTTTTTTTTTTTTTTTTTTTTACAAATTGAAGGTTTGTTGCAACCCTACTTCAAGCAAATCTGTTAGCTCCATTTCTCCAAATATATGCTCATTTCATACCTCTAGGTCATGTTTTACTAATTCTTACAAAACTTCAAACTTTTTCTTCATTATTATTATATCTGTTATGGTAATCTGTGACCAGCGATGTTTGATGCTACTATTGTAATTGTTTGAGGACACCATGAGCTGTGCCCAAATAAGATGGTGAACTTAATAAACGTTGCGTGTGTTCTCACTGCTCCACTAACCAGCCATTAATCCATCTCTCTCCCTCTTTTCAGTCTTTCCTATTCCCTGAGACACAATATTGAAATTAGGCCACTTAATAACCCTGCAATGGCCTCTAAGTGCTGAAGTGGAGGAAAGAGTCACACATCTCTCACTTTAAAACAGAGGCTAGAGATGATTAAGCATAATAAGGAAGGCATGTCCAAAGATGAGACAGGTTGAAAGCTAGGCCTCTTGCACCAAACAGCTAGCCAAGCTGTGAATCCAAAGAGAAAGTCCTTGAAATAAATTAAAAGTACTACTCCAGTGAACATGCAAGTGGTAAGAAAGAAAAATAGATATGTAGAAAATTTTAATGATTTGGATAGAAGTCAAACCAGCCACAAACATTCTCTTAGGCTAAAGCCTAATCCAGAGCAAGAACCTAACTTTCTTCAATTCTATGAAGACTGAAAGAAGTAAGGAAGCTGTAGGAGAAAATTTGGAAGCTAGCAGAGGTTGGTTCCTAAGGTTTAAGAAAAAAAGCTATCTCTGTAACATGTAAGTATAAGATGAAGCAGCAAGTGAGGATGCAGAAGCTACAGCAAGTTATCCAGAAGATCTAGCTATGGTAATTGATGAAGGTGGCTACAGTAAACATTTTTCAACATAGACAAAAGTCTTATACTGGAAGAAGATGCCATCTAGTTAGAGTGAAGTGAGCCTGGCTTCAAAGCTTCAAAGGACAGGCTGACTTTCTTATTAGTGGGTTAATGCAGTTGGTGACTTTAGGTGGAGGATAATCATTCCAAAAATCCTAGGAGCCTTAATAATTATGCCAAATCTACTCTGTCTATTTTCTATAAATGGAACAACAAAGTCAGATGACAGCACATCTGTTTGTAGCATGGTTTACTAAATATTTCAAGTCCACTATTGATACCTACTTCTCAGAAGAAGATGCTTCCTAAATATTACTGCCCATTGACAATGCACCTGGTCACTCAAGAGCTCTAATGGAGATGTAGGAGGAGATTATTGTTGTTTTCATCCCTTCTAACAAAACATCTTTTCTGATGAATCAAGTAGTCATTTTGACTTTCAAGGTGTATTTTTTAAGAAATACAAGTCGTAAGTCTATAGCTGCCATAAATAGTGACTCCTCTAACAGATCTGGGTAAAGTAAATTAAAAATCTTCTAGAAAGGATTCACCATTCTAGAAGGTAAGCTGGTCACTGGAGCAGTGACAACACACATGACTATTCATCATTAAGAACATTCACGATTCATGAGAAGTCAAAATATCAACATTAACAGGAACTTGATTCCAATTTGGATAGGTTCAAAACTTGAGTAGAGGAAATCACAGCAGATGTGGTAGAAATAGCAAGAGAACTTGAAATAGAAGTGGGGTCTGAAGATGTGACTGAATTACTCCAATCTCATGATAAAACCCTAGCTGGGCGCGGTGGCTCAGGTCTGTAATCCCAGCACTTTGGGAGGCCGAGGCAGGCAGATCACAAGGTTAGGACATCAAGACCATCCTGGCTAACACGGTGAAACCCCGTCTCTACTAAAAATACAAAAAAATTAGCTGGACGTTGTGGTGGGCGCCTGTAGTCCCAGCTACTCGGGAGGCTGAGGCAGTAGAATGGCGTGAACCCGGGAGGCGGAGCTTGCAGTGAGCTGAGATCGTGCCACTGCACTCCAGCCTGGGCAACAGAGCAAGACTCCGTCTCAAAAAAAAAAAAAAAAAAAAACCCTAACAGATGAGGAGTGCTTCTTATGGATGAGCAAAGACAGTGGTTTCTTTAGGGAGAATCTACTTCTGGTGAAGATGTTGTGAACATTGTTAAAATGACAACAAAGGATTTAAAATATTATATAAACTTAGTTGATAAAGTAGTGGCAGGGTTTGAAAGGATTGACTCCAATTTTGAAAGAAGTTCTACTTTGGGTTAAACTCTATCAAATAGTATCACATGCTACAGAGAAATCTGTCAGGAAAGGAAGAGTCTATCAATGCAGCAAACTTCATTGTTGTTTTAACAAATTGCCACAGCCACCCCAACCTTTGGCAGCCACCACACTAATTTGTCAGCAGCCATTAACATTGAGGCAAAATCCTCTACCAGCAAAAAAAATTGTGACTTGCAGAAGACTCAAATAATCATTAGCATCTTTTAGCAATAAAGTATTTTAAATTAAGGTACATATTTTTAGACATAATGCTACTGCACACTTAATACACTACAGTACAGTGTAAATATAGCTTTTGCATCCACTGGAATCCCAAAAATTCATGTGACTTGCTTTATTGCAATATTCACTTTATCGTGGTGGTCTGAAACTGAACTCAAAACATCCCCAAGGTATGCCTGTATTGCATGATTCCACTTACATGAGGTATTTGCAATAGCCAAACTCATAGAAGCTGAGAGTAGACTAGTGTGCCATGGGCTTGGGGGAGGGCCAAATGGGGAATTGTTTAATAGGTGTAAAGTTTAGTTCTGTAAGATAAGCAAGTTCTAGAGATTTGTGTACCAACCTAGTGCCCATACCTAATAATATTGGAATGTGAATGTAAAATTTTGTTAAGAAAGTAGATATTAAGTGTTCTTACCACAAAAAGATGGGGCCATGAGAAAGTGTTAGAGGTGATGGGTATGTCTATTACCTTGATTGCTGGGATGCTTTCAAGAAATGTGTGCATATGTCCAAACTCATCAATTGCATAATATTAAATATGCGCAGTTTTGTGTATATCGATTATTCCCCAATAAAGCTATTTAAATCACAATGAGATACCACCAACAATAAGAGTTGTTGAGAATATAGAGAAATTGAAGCCCTCATATACTGTTGCTGTAAATGTAAAGTGGTGAAGCCACTCTGGAAAATAGTTTGGCAATCCTTGAAAAGTTAAACATAGAATTACCATATGACCTACTGAGAGCAGTTCCACTTCCAGGTATATGCTTAAAAGAACTGAAAACATAAGTCCAAAAAAAACCTGTAAATGAATGTTCATAACAGCATTATTCATAATATCCTCAAAGTGGAAACAACCCAAAGGTTCATCACTTAATGAATGGATAAACAAAACTTGGTACATCTGAAGAGTGGAATATCATTTGGTCATAAATAGGCATGAAGTAATGATTCCATACTAAAATATGGTTGAACCTTGAAAACATCATGCTAAATGTAAATTTCATTTATATGAAACTTCAGAATTGTCAAATCTATAGTGGCAACAAAGATTAATGGTTGCTAGGGGCTGGAGTGAGAGGGGAATGGGAAATGACTAAGGGATATGGAGTTTCCTTTTGGGGTAATGAACATGTTCTGTGATTAGATAATAGTGATGGTTGTACAACTTCGTAAATATACTAAAAGCCACTGAATTGTACACATCGAAAATAAAATGTAAACAAAAAAATTATGTAAATAAAAGTAAGCTTTAACATAAACAGCAAACTATCAATTAGGATCCAGGAAGACCAAATTAGAACCGGTGACAAAGTGTTTGAGTTTGTCGTGTACTTTTGTGGACCTCACAAAAACTCTGGAAGAGGTAGTTTTTCCCAAGATGATGGTAAGGAGAATAGTCTATGCAAAACAATGTACCCCAGTGGCTCCTGGAGTTCAACTATTTCAAATGAAAGCACCCTCCCCTGCTTCAAGCATTAGGCTTCAGTGGACCTCTCTCCTACACATGGCCCTTAGGAATATCATTTTTGCCTTTCAATTCAGAATCCTACTGATTCAGGAAACCATTCTCTTATTGTCAGGAGAATCAGGTTTTTTAAAGTCTAAAATGTTATTATATCACAGATTTCAGTGAGAATCTGAATATTAAAGAGAAATAAATGGATTTCTAGAAGAACAAAATAGTGATCGTTTCTTTAATTACATTTTTGGCTATGAAAACATTTTAGTTCTCTCTTTTTAACAGAATTACCTGACAATATATTTATGGTGAATGAGTCACCACAACCAAATTATCCAGCCATTCCTAATTAATTTTTCATACATCCACATTTGAATTTATAGAACTTTTCTATAAAAGGCGGAAAAAGTAGTACAGGGGAAAAAAATCGCTCTTTGACTTCTGTTCTTCAGCTCTTCAGCTCCCCACACTGGAGGCATAAAGTATTTTTAGATAATTTCTTGAGAGCAAAATTATTTTCAACTTTAGTCTAGGGTTTGGAAACCTAAATATACAGAGTATCTGCAAAAAAAAAAAAAAAAAAAATCTTATGAGGTGACTAACAGGAAAAAGTAATGTGTATGTGTGTTTACATTTACCTTAAATGTATATGATTTGGCCAGCTAGTAGAGCCATTAAGAAGCTGTTAACAGTCTCCTAGGTAGTCAAGTGAATCATGGTGCTGGCAAAGAGGCCCAGATCCTACAATCTTGTAAATTGCTCTTGGCTGGGAAGCTACATGCATAGAGATATTCGACTTCATCTTCAGGAGCATTTACTTCAAGATACTTAATTAAATTACAAAATCATTCCTTTGTTAGTTTTATAGATCAATAAAAGTTCTTTCATGTGAAAATTGGCTAACTATAAAGATGGAGGATGCTCCTGAACCATGGTTACACTTTGACCTAGATTGTACTTTGAGACAGAGCAGAAGATTCAAATACTTATTTATAAACACCCTCTAATCACTGATGGTGACTGGTAGAAATATTAGGTCTTGGGTCTGCTGCAAAATTGAAATACAGAAAATACTTAAGCTGCCATAATTAGTTAAACCCAAGGAAAATTATGTATTTAAAACATTCTTAATGTTACAGTTTGAAAACATTTAGAACTATCCCACTCAGAGTTTCAGAAGCTGAGCTTTCCCAATTTCTATGTTAAAAATTCTCAAATGACTAGGTAAATTATACAAGTTTCTATCCCATTTTAAATGAGAATGTCATTTCCAGTGGTACCATGGCATATGAAAATTAATTTGGCAAAAATTAAATTACTCAGAAGTCACTGTATGACAACTCTCTAATAAGATGGCAATATAATCACTATGCTTCCCTAGAAGATTAAGAAATTGTTCATCACATTCAGTGATGTCCTTCATCCCAGTGTAGGTATCAGTGAATTTATGAAATTGAACGCATTTTGTTTTTGAAACAAAAGCTAATAATTCCTACAGAAGCAATATTATTTGAATGATTAGGATTTGAGTTAGACAATAACATCAAATCTAGAAAAGAAACCAAAGAAATCTTAAAAGCATGCAGGTAAAAGGACCTTAGCAAACATTTCATTTCACATATAAGGAATTGAAGTCAAGGAAGTTGAATGATTTACTCAAGGTCAACAAGCTGCTTCGTGACTAAACCAGATTATTTAAATAAATAAATCAACCAAAGGAACAAAGCAACTCTATAAACCCTAGGTTTTTAGGGTGTGGTAGATACACATTAACTGTGATTATTTTCATTCTACTTTTTCAGCAAGTTGTTTCTTTTTCCATTCTTAATGAAAACATACATTGTAAAAGTACACTTCAGTACAGTACAAATGACATTTAATATCAGAGAAAAATTATTCCATTGCCCTTTTAGGTTTGGCTCAGTTTTGAATACTGCCTGGTATGCAGTGGATGCAATAAAAATTCATTGAATGAAGAAACGCAATATTTTAAGCAATCAAATCTTCTTGATTCTGATTGTAACCTATTTTCAACAGCTTCAAAGAATGTGAGAAATGCAATTCAACATAATTATTTTTGTTAGTTTAATGTGAGATTATCACAACAGACAAAATCTCTATATTCAGCCTTTTCTAAAACTACAATTTGATATGAATGTGGTCTTTAAAGACTACACAATTTGAACTGCAATATAAATGTGCCAGGGGGATCAGCAATGAGGAAGGAAAACATTTTTTAAGTGTGCTCAATAGTGAACAAATTATACATTTTGCACCTGCAAAATACATAATGGCCGAAAGTTACATTTTCTCTGTACTTCCAAGTAAGCCATGCTGTAAAAAACAGGAGTTCGGGCTTTGAACTTCTTTCATTTGTCTTTGTTCTTTCTTGTATCAGATTGTACTATATACAAAGTTCCATCAAGTTAGTAGTTATTTAAACAGCAAAATACTTCTTTAGCAAAAAAAAAAAAAGGCAATTTTTTAATTTTTATTTCTATTTATTTATTTATTTATTTATTTATTTATTCTGAGGCAGGGTTTCACTCTGTCATCCAGGCTGGAGTGCAGTGGCATGATCTCGGCTCACTGCAACCTCTGCCTCCCGGGTTCAAGCGATTTTCCTGCCTCAGTCTTCCTAGTAATAGGGATTACAGGTGCCCACCACTGCGCCCGGCTAATTTTTGTATTTTTAGTAGAGACGGGGTTTCACCATGTTGGCCAGGCTGGTCTCGAACCCCTGACATCAGATGAAATGGCAATATTTTTGTTAAACTATACAATGGATGTGTGAAAAGATTTGAACATGAAAAATTTAGCAGTAGTTTGTATTCCTCTTCTAGTTAAGTCTAATTTAATATGGTGACTTCTAAACCTCAAGATCCTGTGGCTTCCAAAGAAGTGGAAAGAAAAAAAATAAAATTGAGAGGCAAAGCATCTTTACTGAGGCCTGTCAAATTAGCATAATTGTATGCTCTCCTTATTTTTTTTGACAAGGATACTTACGTTTCACAGGCATACCATATAATGGAATGTCTATCACTAAAAATCCAGTGGTGACATAAGTTTCAGAGACATTTTCATCATGAGTCATTAGACTCATCGGACATCTTTCAGAGAATAGGCTTGTCTCTCTCTTACCTGGGAGCAAGCTCCTTAGAGGATTCTCTGAAAGGCCAACTACCTTTCCACGCTGGATGCTGGCAGCAAGTCCCCAAAGATATAAAGCAAACAATGCCAATATTCAGTTGATGTTTTTTGTCAGTCAAATTATTTTCAAATGCTACAGTTCTACCTCTCAGTGAGCAGTGTAATAATGACATTAAGAAATATTAAGGATATGAATCTGGAAATGTACCAGCAAAAATAATTCATTTCAGATTTTAATAAATGAAATATTTAGGATTTTATTCTTTTCTATGTAATTGGTTATAATTAAAATCTCAAGACTAGCTAAGATCAGCTATCTCTGATTACCTTGGCTGTTATGAATTGCATTTCTTTTTTTAAAAAAAAACACACACACTTTATCTAATAGTTTCCACATGTACATTTTTATGTAATGCAGAAACTCTCGCTTAATGATTTTGTTATTTTAAGAAATTAACTTTTCTTAATTTATTAGAAGTGATTTTATACAATTGAGGAGATAAGGAAATGTATTATCTGTAATAATTCTCAACTTGAAAACAATAGTATTGTAGAGTTTTAAGAAAATTTGTATTTTTCCCACAGGAGAATTATATTAAAACTTAAAATATCCCAGGGTGTTACTCAGAGTATTTGAAAAAGCACCCCAGTGGATATTAGAAGACGTAATGAAGACATATTAGCCATATCAACTTTAGACTCTGATTCTATCACCATAACTAATCATACAAATTCTTCAGTATCCTCAGGTAACATTCAGAATGGAAGAAAAGTAGAGAATGACAAGCCATACTTTATTGATCTCATATCACTTTTCAGGCTTTAAATACTGCAATGAGAAACCATTTTAACAACTTTCATCTGGAAATTACTTATCACCTTTCAAGGACATAATGTAAAATTCAGTAGAAGTCAATATTGTTAACAGGGCAAGAGTTTCATGAACATAAGTTTTTAAATGACCAAAGACAGGGTTATGATCTTGCTATAGAAACTTCAATAACACAGAAAAGAAGAATGTGGAAATTGATTAGGGAATTTTTGTTGTTGTTGTTTTACTTGCTGTTTTATTTTGAAAGATTTCAAACTCACAAGTTCAAAGAACAAAATAATGAACTCCTATATACTTTTGACCAGTTGTTAACATCACACCACACCCCCACATTCTATCTCTGTGTGTTTGTGTGTATACCCACACGTTTGTGTCGATAGGTATGTATGTGTATACATGTATTACATATATATTTATATGTGTTTTATATATAAACATATATAATATATATGAAGCATATTCAAATGTGTGTATACACACACAGAAAGAGAGAGAGAGAGACAACATGAGAGAGAAAGAGAGAGTTCTTTTCATTTTTTCAAATCATCCTTAAGTGGACTATGGGCATCATGACTTTTTAAGCCCCAAATACTTAAGCATAAACTCTGAAAAGCAATGACATTTTCTATGTAACCAGAAAACCATTATCACACCTAAGAAAATCAACCTCAGTGCAATATAATCCAAGGAAAAAATCTATAATGAAATGCCTGTATTGTTTCAAAAATGTTCTTTATACTTTATTTTTTTCCATCTGAAATCCAATCAATATTACAAAATACTTTGGATTTAACTTTTATTTTTCATTTGTCTCCTTAAATTTAGAACAATTCCCTGTACTCCCTTTGTTCTTTATGCCACTGAATCCTTTCAAGAGTTCAGGTCAGTTGTCCTGCAGAAAGCTCACATTATTGATTCATCTTGTGTTGAAATTCAGGTCAAAGTTTTCTAGCAAGAATGATATATTGGTGACATTGTGTATCATTGAATCACATCAGAATCCTCATTTCAAGCTATGTTCCTACTGGCAATAAAAAGCTTGATTACTTTTTTAAGGTTTCCATCATAAAGGAAAAATTACCCTTTGTAATCAAGGAGTATTTTGTGAGGTGAACAAATTGATTATGTTTGAATCAAATTGGGAGTTACAAAATGGTGATTTCCTAATTGAATCATCTTTTCTATTTTAATTAGCTGGCATTCTTCTGTAAAGAAGAGTTTTTCACCTTTCTCTGTCTTCCTTTCTCTCTGTCTCTCCAGTTTTCATTTATTGTTTTTCTTTAATATCAATATGGAGTCATGTTTTTAAAAATTTATTCCATGTGTTATAATTCATTACCATCATAATTTTGCAAAATTTAGACTGCTTCAAGCTGGCTCCTGTATCCTTTTAGCCTTACTCCATCCTTGTGTATTTCTTCAAGCTTTCTGTTACAAGAAGATGTTGCAGGCTCAATTTGTACTTTCCTTTGCACAGATGTGAAAACAGCTATTTTTCCAAGGAGTCAAAATTCCTTTTGGTAGGATATTATATTTAGAAATCTAGATGTATCACTATGTTATACTGCTAGCTGCTCATTGCCACTAGGGTGTCATTGCTTCTAGACACTTTCAGGGACAGATCTAGGAAACCACACATACATACCCACAAATACACAGTTGAACTATAGACGTATATTATGGGTGTATTATTCAACACATAGGTGAATTTTTATGTATATAGAAGTATTGCATTTTATTTATAATTGCTGCAATATATAGGAATATGTATGAATATATATTTTTTTCAATAACATAAAATTATTTTCACCTTTTACCACTGCATATTGGCATCTCCCTTTACCCATAGTAAAAGTTTAACAATATCTTTATTTTATACATTTGCTTTTTCCTAAAACACATAAATAATGCTTTTAGAAATACAACACCAATATCACTACTAACAGCAACCATACTAAGTAAAGTCTAATATTCTTTATAGTGATTGGGAAGTTTTGTGTGTCCCAGAATATATTCCATTAAAAGCATAGAGCAAGAATATTATATTCAATAGTTATTTGAATTAATTATTTACTCTGGTTTCATTGTCCATTTGAAAATATTATTTTTGTGTATTTCCCATGTGTTTTTATTCTTTTTAATTTTTTTAATTTATTTTTGTCTATGGCCAGATCACCCTGAATGTGCCTGATCTCATTTTTTTAATGTGAATCATTTTTTACATGATTCATAATGTAAAGCTATATACACAGGCATAGTCAGAGAACCCTCAATTCCCTCCCTACATCTTCTATATTCTGACATTCCTACGCATCACTTCCTGAGCTTCTTTATGCAAAAACAAGCAAACATGCATATATCAATTGTCCTGTTTAATTAAAAAAGGTAACATTTTATATATAATCTTGCATACTTTGCTGTTTTGACTTATCACTATATCCTGAAGTTTATGCCACATCGGCATATAAATGGCATCCTCATTTCTTGTTACTGCTGCCTCACTTTCAATTTTGAATGTAAATTCATAACAGACATGTCTAAGTTGTCATCAGTATTTTTCAGTTGACAAAAAACATGGTATGTTTTTATTATGTGCAACATGATATTTTGAAGAGTATACACATTGTGGAATAGTTAAATCTAGCTAATTAATAACCCTTTGCATATATTGTTGCATATTTGTGCAGATGACCACCAGCTTAAATAACTAGAGATAGATTTGCTTGTCAAAGGATGTGCATACGTAGATTTGTTAGATATTTGCAAATTTACTACCATAAATTTGTACTATTTTGCAGTTCCATTTGCAATGAGTGAAAATTACATAATTTGTTAAGATTTCCTTAGTTTTAGTTTTTATTTAATGTACCTTTTTCTCCAAGGTCCCATCAAGATACATGTTTAACTGTCATGTCCTCTTAAGTTCCTGTTGGCTGTTAGCAATTTGTTTCTTACTTTTCCTTGTTTCTGATGACATTGACAGTTTTGCAGAATACTAGCCATATTTTCCCTTGACTAAGATTCATCTGGTGTTTTTTTCATGGTTAGATTGAGATTATAGGTTTTTAGGAAAGAAGACCATAAAAGTATATATGCCAATTTCATAAAATATAACATCATTTAAAGGGAATATTATCAGTATGACTTATCATTGTTGGTGTCAACCTTGTTCACTTGGCTAAAGTAATGTTTACCAGATTTTTCCAGTATAAGTTTACCTTCCTGCTTCTTTATCATTCTTATTGGAAAGAAGTTGCTATGGAAAGCCCACACTTAAGGAGTAGGGAGTTAATGCTTCATCTCTTTGAGGGCAAAGTACATAAACATTATGTCTTTATCCTATACTTTGAATTATAATCCAATACCACTTCATATCTTGTTGCTCAAATTGTTCCACTTTTGGCCATTGGGAGCTCTTTCATTTGGTTCCTGTGTCCCTTCTAACACACCCCCATTATTGTGTTTTTTTGCATGCTTTCTTACTTTCTGGTTCCACAATATGCTCCAGACTCACCTTGTACATTCTTGGCTCCAGTCATTTTTCCAAGAAACCCAGGCTGTTTTTTATATGGAAAATCATATTAGAAACCAAGCTCTGGATGCTAGGCATGTTCACTGCTATGAGAGTATCACTTTTTCTAGGTCCTCTCAGATGAAAAAGTAAGGAAATATACATGTATACTACTCTGTTTACATTTACATATCTATAAATATTTTACAAGTATCTATCTGTATCTGTCTTAAGCTAAAGAGGAGTTCACATGAATGTCTTCAACTCAAATCCATTACCACATAGATAAATTCTAGCTTTCTGCATTTGCTTATGTGTTTTCTACTATACCAACAGTGAGAAACCTGGCTCCCTTGATCCATTTATGTAATTTTTCAATTTGTATACATGAAGTGTTAACCTATATTTCTGTGGGATTATGACTATTATCAACTAGAGTACAGTGCTTATATAGAGCTTTCTTTGCCTTTAGGCTCACAGACTTCACTTATTTCCAAAATTCCTTATGTCAGTACTCTTTTCCTCCACACCTTTCAATGAGGTTGTTTCATGTCCTTGTAATACAGTTAGATTCTTGCACCATACTTTGCTTTCCATTCTGGGATCTCCTACTATCTTAAATGAACTCATTTTAACTTGCATATATTAAGATTCACTTTTTGTGCTGTAAAGTTCTATGCATTTTTTTTTTTTTGAGATGGAGTTTCCCTCTGCTGCCCAGGCTGGAGTGAAGTGGTGTGATCTCGGCTCACTGCAACCTCCACCTCCCGGGTTCAAGCGATTCTCCTGCCTCAGCCTCCTAAGCAGCTGGGATTACAGGCACCCTCCAACACACCTGGCTAATATTTGTAGTTTTTAGTAGAGATGTGGTTTCACCATGTTGGCCAGACTGGTCTCAAACTCCTGACCTCAGGTGATCCACCTACCTCCACCTCCCACAGTGCTGGGATTACAAGCATGAACCACCGTGCCTGACCAGCTCTACACATTTTAACAACTGCATAATGTCAGGTAAGCAACATTACAGTACTATACAGAATAGTTTCACCATCATAAAAAATCCTCTGTGCTTTTTCTATTCAACTCTCTCCTTTTCCCCAAGACCATCACCACTGATCTGTTTAGTGTAGTTTCACCATCATAAAAAATCCTCTGTGCTTTTTCTATTCAACTCTCTCCTTTTCCCCAGGACCATCACCACTGATCTGTTTAGTGTATTCATAGTTGTGCCTCTCCCAGAATGTCATATAAATTGAATCATACAGTATGTATGTAATCTCTTCAGATTTTTATTTAGCAATATATACTTGAAGTCTCTCCATGTCTTTTCATGGTTTGATAGCCATTCACTTTTATTGCTGAATAATATTCCATTATGTGGATGCATCACAGATTGTTTCCCCTTCCCCTATTGAAGGAAATATTGGTTGCTTCTAGTTTTGGGTAATTATTAATATGAATTAAATTGCTGTAAGCATTTGCATGCAGTTTTGGAATGTGGAATACAGATATAAGTTTTTAAGTAAGTTGAATAAATATATAGGTGGACAATTGCTAAACTGCATGGTAACAGTATTGATAGGGACAGAAGGCAGAAAAGAGCGGGTCCTTGGCAAAACTCCACCCTCCAGCTGAAAAAGCCTGAAACTGCGGCCCAAAGTAAGAACTTACATCCCTGTTTTCCCACTGGAATGTTACCTTTTCCTAAATCACTCATGGCCCTGCCCTGCCCTGCCCTGCCCCACCCCACCCTGTGCCTATAAAAACCCCAGACTCAGCTGGTAGACGGGACTATGGCTGGACATCAGAGAGAAGTAGCTTCACTTCAGAGGCACAACTTGTTGGCATAACTTCAAAGAAGAATCCATCTGGAGACAGCCAGACTTCAGGGGAAGATTACCTACCAACTTCATCCCATTTTCATCCCCCCTTCCCACTGAAAGCCTCTATCATCAGCTATAAAGTCCCTTGCATTTACCGTTGTTCTATTCATTAGTGTGACCTTATTTTTCATGGATGCTGGACAAGAGCTCAGGAGCGAAGAATACAGATACAAAATGTCACACTGGCCCTTTACTCTTGCTGGCAGAAAGAAGCTGCCTCACATAAAAAGGCAAAGGTCCACTGAGCTGTTAATGCTTAAGCCATCCGTGAATGGCAGAGCTAAATGAGCATGTAACACACCCTCTGGGGCTTTGGGAGTAGCAGGCACCCCCGCCTGGATGCTGCCACAGGGACTGCACAGATTTCACTGCTGCTGGCGCCCAAAAATGGTCAGCCAGAGCCTGTACTCATTCACCTACTTATTCCCTCCCACAAGGAGATAAGCACAGTGAGCTGAGTAAATGGAGTTTGTTCCTGCCAGCGGTCAAAAGCACTTGCTCTGTTTCCTGCACTCATTTGCCCTCATGTTACCTCCAGCGAGTGGTAGACAGGGGCAAGCTAAGCAAGTGAGGCACTCCTGTTGCGAGTCACATGACGGGGTAAAGAAAATATTCTGATTCACTATGTTTAACTTTATAAGAAACTGCTTCAGTTGTCTTCCAATGTGGCTGTATTATTTTGCATTCTCACTAGCAAGAATGAGAGGTCCAGTTGTTCCACATCCTCACCAGCAATCACTATCGTCCGTTCTTTGGCTTTTAGCCACTCTAATAGGTGTATAATGATATCTCATTGTTGTTTTAATTTGCATTTTTCTAATGAAAAAATGATGCTGAGCATGTTTTCATACGATTATTGGTCATTTCATGGGTGAGATGTCTGTTCAGGTCTTCTGACCACTTTTTAATTGGGCTGTTCTTTCTTCCAGTTGAGTTTTAAGAATTTTTAAAGTTTCTTTGATACAAGTTCTTTATCAGATATGTGATTTCCAATATTTTCTCCAAGTCTGTGGCTTCTCTTTTAATTCTCTTAACAGTGTTTTTTGTGGAGCAGAAGTTTTAAACTTTTATTCAGTCCAACTTATCATTATTTTATGAATTGTTCTTTTGATGTTTTATCTAAAAATTCATCAGCAAACCAAAGCTCATACAGATTTTCTTCTATATTTTCTTCTAAAAATGTTATAGTACATTTAAGTCTACGATTCATTTAAGCTTACTTTTTGTATAAGGTCTCTGTCTAAATATACAGATGCACAATATTTTTAGCACAATTCCTAAAAAGAATATCTTTTCAGCACTGAATTGTCTTCGTGCCTATTGACTATATTTATGTGGTTTTAATTCTGGGCTCTCTATCATCTATCACTCACCTATTTGTCTACTCTTTTACCAGTACACCACATCATCTCAAATGTTGTAGCTTTAGTTTAAATCTTGAAATCAAGTAGTGTGAGTCTTTCAACATTGTTTTTCTTCTTCGGTTTTATATTCTAGATCTTTCACCTTTCCATATAAACTTTAGAATCAATTTGTTAATTTCTACAAAATAGCATGCTGAGCTTTTGTTGGGTATTGTGTTGAATCTAGAAATCAGGTAGGAAAGAATCAATATATTGAGCCTTCCAATACATGAACATAGAATATCTTTTCATTTATTTAAATGTCTGATTATTTTTTGATGAATGATTTGCAAGTTTTGACATAAACAGCCTGCATATATTTTGTTAGATTTATATCTATGGTTGTTTTTTGTTTGCTTGCTTTGGTGCTATTGTAAATTGTAATAATTTTAAATTTCTAAACCCAATTTTTCATTACTGATACAAAATTTTTCATTACTGATAAAAGCAATTTTGTGCAATGACTTGGTGTCTTATAGTCTTATTATACTAGCAAGATCATGAGTTTTTTGTAGACTAATTGATATTTTCTACATCTGTCATCTGCTAATAAAGACAATTTTATTTTTTCTTTACAATATGTATATCATTTAATCTTTGCTTTCTTTTATTTCATGAACTAGGACTTCCAGAACAATGCTGAATAAGAGTGATGGAAGAGGACACATTTGCTTGTTCCCAATCTAAGAGGAAAAGGATCCAATGTCTCTCCATTAGTTACAGTTTACTATTTTTAATGTGCTTTGGATTTTGTTTGTTAATATTTTATTGAAAATTATTGTATTGATATTCAGTTTATTTTTTAGACAATTTTTGTCAGTTCAGGAAAAGTGTCATACTTTACTAATAGCAAGTAATTTAGAAGTTTTATATCTTTTTTAATTAAAATAATTTAGGTAGAAATGGGATCTATTTCTAGATCTATAATCATATCATCTGCAAACAGGGGTAGTTTAACTTACTCTCTTCCTATTTGGATGCCATTTATTTTTTTCTCTTGCCTGGCTGCTCTGGCTAGGACTTCCAATACTATGCTGAATAGAAGTGGTTAAAGAAGGCTTGTCTTGTGTCACCTTTCAAGGGGAATGCTTCCAGCTTTTGCCCATTCAGTATGATGTTGTCTGTAGGTTTGTCATAGACAGCTCATGTTATTTTGAGGTACGTTCCTTCAATATCTGGTTTATTAAGAACTTTTAACATGAAGGATGTTGAATTTTATCAAAAAACTTTTCTGAATCTTTTGAAATAATCATGGTTTTTGTCTTCAGTTCTGTTTATGTAAGGAATCACATTTCTCGATTTGCATACCAAACTTGCACCCTGGGATAAAGTCTACTTGATCATGGTATATTAGTTGTTTGCTGTTCTGCTGTATTCAGTTTACAAGTATTTTGTTGAGGACTTTTTATAGATGTTAATCATGGATATTGGCATGAAGTTTTCTTTTGTTGTCATGTCTCTGCCAGATTTTAGTCACAGGATGATGCTGGCCTCGTGGAATGAGTTGAGAAGGAGTCCCTCCAATGGAATTTTTGAGAACAATTTCAGTAGAAATGGTACCAACACTTATTTGTACATCTGATAGAATTTGGCTGTGAATCCATCTGCTCCTGGGCTTTTTTGTTGTTAGGCTATTTATTACAGATTCAATTTTGGAGCTCATTATTAGTCTGTTCAGGGAATCAATTTCTTCCTGGTTCAGTCTTGGGAAGGTATATGTGTCCAGGAATTTATCTATCTCTTCTAAGTTTTCTAGTTTGTGTTAATAGAGGTATTCATAGTAGTTTCTGATGGTTTGTCTTATTTTTGTGAGACAGTGGTAACATCCTGTTCATAATTTCTAATTGTGTTTATTTGAATTGTCTCTCTCTTCTTTTTTATTATTCTAGCTAGTGGCCTATCTTATCAATTCTTTCAAAAAACAAACTCCTGGGTTTTTTCATCTTTTGAATGGTTTTTTGTGTCTCAATTTCCTTCAGTTCAGCTCTGACTTTGGTTTTTTCTTGTCTTCTGCTACCTTTGGGGTTGATTTGTTCTTGCTTCTCTATTCTTTCAGTTGTGTTGTTTGATTGTTAATTAGAGACCTTTCTTACTTTTTGATGTGGGCATTTATTGTTATGAATGTTCCCTTTAACACTGCCTAAGCTGTATCCCAAAGATTCTGAGATGCTGTGTCTTTGTTCTCATTTGTTTCAAAGAACTTCTTGATTTCTGCCTTAATTTCATTATTTACCCAAAAATCATTCAGGAGCATGTTGTTTAATTTCTATGTAATTGCATGGTTTTGACGGATTTTCTTAGTCTTGACTTTTATTTTTCTTGTGTTATGATCTGAGAGTGTGTTTGATGCAATTTATTTTCTTTTGCATTGGGCAAACAATATTTTCTGTCCAATTATGTGGTCGATTTTAGAGTATGTGCCATGTGATGATGAGAAGATGTCTATTCTGTTCTTTTGGAGTGGAGAGTTCTGTAAAAGTCTATGAGATCCATTTGGTTTAATGATGAGTTCAAATACTAAATATATTTGCTATTTTTCTGCCTACATTATCTGTTTAATATTGTCAGTAGAGTGTTTATTCTCCCACTATTATTGTGTGGGAGTCTACATCTCTTTGTAAGTGTCTAAGAACTTGCTTTATGAATCCAGGTGTCTGTGTATTGGGTACGTTTTTCTTTTGTTTTCTAGTTGTTTTTGAGTTAGGTATATATCTTATATTATTCTTTTCATTCTTATTGATAAAAGAGGCAAGAACTAAGAATGTATATATGTCAGATATTTAGGTCTTCTTGTTGAATGGAACCCTTTACCATTATGTAATGCCCTTCTATGTCTTTGAAATTAGGATTGCAACCATGATTTTTACTTTCTTCCATTTGCTTGGTAGATTTTCTTTCATCCCATTACTTTTGAGACTGTGGGGGTCATTACATGTGAGATGTGACTCTTGAAGAGAGCATACCATTGAGTTATCTAGAACACCTCATACTCTCAGCCCAAAATGTCCATCAGCGATAAACAACTCCAGCAAAGTTTCAGGATACAAAATAAATGTACAAAAATCCTTACCATTCTTATAAAGTAACAACAGACAAACCAAGGGCCAAACCAGGTAGGCCATTCTATTCACAATTGCCACAAAAAGAATAATATACCTAGGAATACAGCTAACCAAGGAGGTGAAAGATCTATACAATAAGAATTACAAAATACTGCTCAAAGAAATCAGAGATGGCACAAACAAATGGAAAAACATCCTATGCTCACAGATAGGAAGAATCGATACCATTAAAAAGGTCATATAGCCAAAAGCAATTTATAGATTCAATACTACTTCTGTCAAATGACCAACTACATTCTTCAAAGAACTAGAAAAAAACTATTTTAAAATTCATATAGAACCAAAAATAGCTTGACTAAACAAGGCAACCCTAAGCAAAAAGAACAAAGCTGGAGGTATCACATCACCTGACTTCAAACTATACTACAGGGCTACAGTAACCAAAACAGAATGACACTCATACAAAAACAGACACATATATCAATGGAACAGAATAAAGAGCACAGAATTTTGGCCTCACACCAATGACCATCTGATCTTCAACAAAGGAGACAAAAACAAACAATGGGGAAACGACGGCTTATTCAATAAATGGTACTGGGATAACTGGATAACCATATGCAGAAGATTGAAGCTAGACCCCTTCCTTATACTACATACGAAAATCAACTCAAGGTGGATTAAAGGCTTAAAAGTAAAACCCCAAAATATAATAACCCTGGAAGTCAATCTAACTAATGCAATCCTGGACATAGGAATGGGCAAATATTTCATGACAAAGATGCCAAAGCAATCACAACAAAAGCAAAAATTGACAAGTGGGATCTAATTAAACTTAAGAGCTTCTGCACAGCAACAAAAAACCTACAGAATGGGATAAAATATTTGCAAACTATGCATATAACAAAGGTCTCATATCCAGAATCTGTAAGGAACTTAAACTTACAAGAGAAAAACAAACAACCCCATTAAAAAGTGGGCAAATAACATGAACAGATGCTTTTCAAAAGAAGACATATATGGGGCCAAAAAGCATATGAAAGAAAGCTCAATTTCACTGATCATTAGAGAAATGCAAATCAAAAGCGGAATGAAATACCATCTCACATCCATAGAATGGCTATATTAAAAAGTCAACAAAATAACAGATGCTGAGAAAAGGGAACACATACTCTGTTGGTGGGAGTGTAAATTAGTTCAACCATTGTAGAAGACAGTTTGGTGATTCCTCAAAGACCTAAAGACTGAAATATCATTTGACCCAGTAATCCCATTGCTGGGTATGTAGCCAGAGGAATGTAAATCATTCTACCATGAAGACTGTAGCTTTTTTGGATAGTTCTTTATTACTTTATTCCATAGAGTTTGATCTGTTTAAACCTTCAATGTCATTTGGAGTCAATTTTGAAGATTCTGTTTTCCTAGTAAATTGCAAATTTTATATAGAATCTCAAATATATTTTGAAAGAGGTGTTTTAAATTTCCTCTGCTTTAATACTTCCCCTCATATTTTCTTTTAGGTATTTGCCTTTACCCTCTTTTTCTTTTTGATTCGGCTAATTAGGGCTTTGTCTATACCGTTGAATTTTTATTGCAAAGCCACCATTTTGATTTATTTATAGTTCTAATAAGATTTTTTCTACTTTCTACTTTATTATATTTTTATATTTATTTTTCGTTTTTCTTTTGTTTTCTAGTTGTTTTGGAGTTAGGTATATATCTTATGTTATTCTTTTCATTCTTATTGATGAAAGAGGCAAGAACTAAGAATTTCCCTCTGATTACTGCTTTAAGTTGTATCCAATAGAATCTAATGTAGTTTTAAAAATTATTTTTGCTTAGAAATTCTGCAAATTTAGTTTTTTATTTCCCTTTTACCTATATTCAATAGAAAGTTTTTAAATTTTCAAGTTAAAGGGAATGTTTGGTCTTAATATTGTTATTAATTTCTAATTTATTGTATTGTGATATGAGAATATTTTTACTTCTGTTTTACAGAATTTGTTGTGATCAATTTTTGTAAATGATTCATATGCTTATAGGAAGTTTTATGCACATCTATAATGTCTACATTATTGGTGTGTTGCTTTTGTCTATTGCACTAAGAATGTTATTTTAAACTCCCCATAATATTGCTTTATAGTTGTCTGCTTTTTTCTGTATTATGAAGTTTTTGCTGCCTGTTTGGTGCAAAAAGATCCATATTGTTCTGTCTTTGATGTAAATTTTAACTTTTACTTTATAAAGTTTCCCTCTTCCTTTCATTGTTGCCTTTGGCCTGCTTTCTGCTTTGCCTGATATCAGTATTACAACCTCCACTTTTCTATTGTTTGTGTTTGTCTCTGAATGGTTGCCCATAACTTAACTTGCAGCCATCCCGAATCACTTAATTTTGGTTTAACTGTATTTTGTGCACCACTCCAAAAATTATTTTATTTTTTGAGTGAGCTAAGCCAATGTATATGTGTTAATATAACTGATACATTTGGCATCAAAGTTTTATTTTTTTGCTACATTTAATGTGTACACTTTGTTATATTTACTGTTTCTAATTTCTGTATTTTTTTCTTTGCTGTTTAATTGTATTCCTTTTGCTATTTAGAAAGTTAATACTATTGCAGTAGCTACTTTTAACACATTTCATAATGACTTAGTTCCTCCTTTTTAAAATTAGCTTTTTAATATTAGAATTGGTAGCTTTAGATATATTTATTTAGAAGTTATATATTTAGATATCTATATTTAGAATTGTAGGCTTAGATATTCTTTTATTTCCATTTATTGTCTATGTGGCAATCAATGAGCCTATTGTACTTTTCTCCTTTTATATACCTCCCATTTTTTCAGTTATGTTTTCTTCTCATTTATTACAGTTTAGAACACTAACATACTAACCTTCAACACTTGTACTCACCTGAATTTTATTCTTAGAGCTTCACTTAAATACCTTAAGTAAATACTACCAGTCCTTTACCCAAAGTTCCCACATCATGTGTTAATCAAATGAAATTTTTTATCTCTAGATGCCTCAAAAAGTGCTCATGAGTAAAATATTTCCAGATTACTTGAATGCTTACAGCATTTGCATGGTTACAGCATGTTATATAACCTTAACACATTAAGGATACTGTGATAGAAAAGAATCCTTACCTCAAATTTTCTTTCCTTTTTTAAAAACTTTTATTTTAGGTTCAGAGGTATATGTGCAGGTTTGTTATATAGTTAAATTACATGTCACAGGAGTTTGGTGTACAGATTATTTTGCTACCAAGATAATAAGCATAGTGCCTGATAAGCAGTATTTTAATTGCCACCCTCCTACCTCCCTCCACCCTCAAGTAGGCACCAGTGTCTGATTTCCTTCTTCAAGGTAATATATATTCAATGTTTAACTCCCACTTATAAGTGAGAACATGCGGTATTTGTTTTTGTGTTCCTATGTTACTTCACTTAGGAAAATGACCTCCAGCTCTATCCATGTTGCTGCAAAGGACATGATGTCCTTCTTTTTTATGGCTGTATTCCATGGTGTATATGTACCACATTTTCTTTATCCAGTCTAGTCTTGATAGGGATTTAAGTTGAATTCATGACTTCGCTACTGTGATAAGTGCTTCAGTGAACATACATGTGCATGTGTCTCTATGATAGATGGTTTATATTCCTTTGGGTATGTACCCAATAATGGGATCACTGGGTCAAATGGTAATTCTACTTGGAGTTCTTCAAGAAATAACCAAACTGATTTCCACAATGGCTACACTAATTTACATTCCCAGTAGCAGTGTATACACATTCCCTTCTCTCTGCAACCTCACCAGTATCTGCTATTCGTTGACTTTCTAATGATAGTTATTATGACTGGTATAAGTTGGTATCTCATCGTGGTGTTGATTTGCATTTTTCTAATGATTAGTGATGTTGAACATTTTTTATATGCTTGGTGACCATGCATATGTCTTCTTTCTAAAAGTGTCTGTTTATGTCCTTTGCTCACTTTTTCAAATTTATTTTTTATTACTTTAAGTTCTAAGATGCATGTGCAGAACATGCAGGTTTGTTACACAGGTATACATGTGCCATGGTGGTTTGCTGCACCCATCAACCAATCATCTACATTAGGTATTTCTCCTAATGCTATCCCTCCCCTTGTCCCACCCCCCGGGCCTGAGTGTGTGATGTTCTCCTCCCTGTGCCCCTATGTTCTAATTGTTCAACTCCCACTTATGAATGAGAACACTGGTGTTTGGTTTTCTGTTCCTTTATTAGTTACTGAGAATGATGGTTTACAGCTTCATCCACGTCCTTGCAAAGGACATGAACTCATTCTTTTTTATAGCTACATAGTATTCCATGGTGTATATGACTTTGCCCACTTATTTTTTGTTTTTTGTTTTTATTATACTTTAAGTTTTAGGGTACATGTGCACATTGTGCAGGTTAGTTACATATGTATACATCTGCCATGCTGGTGCACTGCACCCACTAACTCGTCATCTAGCATTAGGTATATCTCCTGATGCTATCCCTCCCCCCTCCCCCCACCCCACAACAGTCCCCAGAGTGTGATGTTCCCCTTCCTGTGTCCATGTGATCTCATTGTTCAATTCCCACCTGTGAGTGAGAATATGTGGTGTTTGGTTTTTTGTTCTTGTGATAGTTTACTGAGAATGACGATTTCCAATTTCATCCATGTCCCTACAAAGGACATGAACTCATCATTTTTTATGGCTGCATAGTATTCCATGGTGTATATGTGCCACATTTTCTTAATCCAATCTATCATTGTTGGACATTTGGGTTGGTTCCAAGTCTTTGCTATTGTGAATAATGCCACAATAAACATACGTGTGCATGTGTCTTTATAGCAGCATGATTTATAGTCCTTTGGGTATATACCCAGTAATGGGATGGCTGGGTCAAATGGTATTTCCAGTTCTAGATCCCTGAGGAATCGCCACACTGACTTCCACAATGGTTGGACTAGTTTACAGTCCCACCAACAGTGTAAAAGTGTTCATATTTCTCCACATCCTCTCCAGCACCTGTTGTTTCTTGACTTTTTAATGATTGCCATTCTAACTGGTGTGAGATGGTATCTCATTGTGGTTTTGGTTTGCATTTCTCTGATGGCCAGTGATGATGAGCATTTTTTCATGTGTTTTTTGGCTGCATAAATGTCTTCTTTTGAGAAGTGTCTGTTCATGTCCTTCGCCCACTTTTTGATGGGGTTGTTTTTTCCTTGTAAATTTGTTTGAGTTCATTGTAGATTCTGGATATTAGCCCTTTGTCAGATGAGTAGGCTGTGAAAATGTTCTCCCATTTTGTAGGTTGCCTGTTCACTCTGATGGTAGTTTCTTTTGCTGTGCAGAAGCTCTTTAGTTTAATTAGATCCCATTTGTCAATTTTGGCTTTTGGTGCCATTGCTTTTGGTGTTTTAGACATGAAGTCCTTGCCCATGCCTATGTCCTGAATGGTAATGCCTAGGTTTTCTTCTAGGGTTTTTATGGTTTGAGGTCTAACATTTAAGTCTTTAATCCATCTTGAATTGATTTTTGTATAAGGTGTGAGGAAGGGATCCAGTTTCAGCTTTCTACATATGGCTAGCCAGTTCTCCCAGCACCATTTATTAAATAGGGAATCCTTTCCCCATTGCTTGTTTTTCTCAGGTTTGTCAAAGATCAGATAGTTGTAGATATGCGGCATTATTTCTGAGGGCTCTGTTCTGTTCCATTGATCTATATCTCTGTTTTGGTACCAGTACCATGCTGTTTTGGTTACTGTAGCATTGTAGTATAGCTTGAAGTCAGGTAGTGTGATGCCTCCAGCTTTGTTCTTTTGGCTTAGGATTGACTTGGCAATGTGGGCTCTTTTTTGGTTCCATATGAACTTTAAAGTAATTTTTTCCAATTCTGTGAAGAAAGTCATTGGTAGCTTGATGGGGATGGCATTGAATCTATAAATTACCTTGGGCAGTATGGCCATTTTCACGATATTGATTCTTCCTACCCATGAGCATGGAATGTTCTTCTATTTGTTTGTATCCTCTTTTATTTCCTTGAGCAGTGGTTTGTAGTTCTCCTTGAAGAGGTCCTTCACATCCCTTGTAAGTTGGATTCCTAGGTATTTTATTCTCTTTGAAGCAATTGTGAATGGGAGTTCACTCATGATTTGGCTCTCTGTTTGTCTGTTGTTGGTTTATAAGAATGCTTGTGATTTTTGTACATTGATTTTGTATCCTGAGACTTTGCTGAAGTTGCTTATCAGCTTAAGGAGATTTTGGGCTGAGACGATGGGGTTTTCTAGATATACAATCATGTCGTCTGCAAACAGGGACAATTTGACTTCCTCTTTTCCTAATTGAATACCTTTTATTTCCTTCTCCTGCCTAATTGCCCTGGCCAGAACTTCCAACACTATGTTGAATAGGAGTGGTGAGAGAGGGCATCCCTGTCTTGTGCCAGTTTTCAGAGGGAATGCTTCCAGTTTTTGCCCATTCAGTATGATATTGGCTGTGGGTTTGTCATAGATAGCTCTTATTATTTTGAAATACGTCCCATCAATACCTAATTTATTGAGAGTTTTTAGCATGAACGGTTGTTGAATTTTGTCAAAGGCTTTTTCTGCATCTATTGAGATAATCATGTGGTTTTTGTCTTTGGCTCTGTTTATATGCTGGATTACATTTATTGATTTGCGTATATTGAACCAGCCTTGCATCCCAGGGATGAAGCCCACTTGATCATGGTGAATAAGCTTTTTGATGTGCTGCTGGATTCGTTTTGCCAGTATTTTATTGAGGATTTTTGCATCAATGTTCATCAAGGATATTGGTCTAAAATTCTCTTTTTTTGTTGTGTCTCTGCCCGGCTTTGGTATCAGAATGATGCTGGCCTCATAAAAAGAGTTAGGGAGGATTCCCTCTTTTTCTATTGATTGGAATAGTTTCAGAAGGAATGGTACCAGTTCCTCCTTGTACCTCTGGTAGAATTCGGCTGTGAATACATCTGGTCCCTGACTCTTTTTGGTTGGTAAGCTATTGATTATTGCCACAATTTCAGCTCCTGTTATTGGTCTATTCAGAGATTCAACTTCTTCCTGGTTTAGTCTTGGGAGAGTGCATGTGTCGAGTGATTTATCCATTTCTTCTAGATTTTCTAGTTTATTTGCGTAGAGGTGTTTGTAGTATTCTCTGATGGTAGTTTGTATTTCTGTGGGATCGGTGGTGATATCCCCTTTATCATTTTTTATTGCGTCTATTTGATTCTTCTCTCTTTTTTTCTTTATTAGTCTTGCTAGCGGTCTATCGATTTTGTTGATCCTTTCAAAAAACCAGCTCCTGGATTCATTAATTTTTTAAGGGTGTTTTGTGTCTCTGTTTCCTTCAGTTCTGCTCTGATTTTAGTTATTTCCTGCCTTCTGCTAGCTTTTGAATGTGTTAGCTCTTGCTTTTCTAGTTCTTTTAATTGTGATGTTAGGGTGTCAGTTTTGGATCTTTCCTGCTTTCTCTTGTGGGCATTTAGTGCTATAAATTTCCCTCTACACACTGCTTTGAATGCGTCCCAGAGATTCTGGTATGTTGTGTTTTTGTTCTCATTGGTTTCAAAGAACATCTTTATTTCTGCCTTCATTTCGTTATGTACCCAGTAGTCATTCAGGAGCAGGTTGTTCAGTTTCCATGTAGTTGAGCGGTTTTGAGTGAGATTCTTAATCCTGAGTTCTAGTTTGATTGCACTGTGGTCTGAGAGATAGTTTGTTATAATCTCTGTTCTTTTACATTTGCTGAGGAGAGCTTTACTTCCAAGTATGTGGTCAATTTTGGAATAGGTGTGGTGTGGTGCTGAAAAAAATGTATATTCTGTTGATTTGGGGTGGAGAGTTCTGTAGATGTCTATTAGGTCCGCTTGGTGCAGAGCTGAGTTCAATTCCTGGGTATCCTTGTTGACTTTCTGTCTCATTGATCTGTCCAATGTTGACAGTGGGGTGTTAAAGTCTCCCATTATTAATGTGTGGGAGTCTAACTTTGCCCACTTTTTAATGGACTTGTTTTTTGCTTTTTGATTTCTTAAAGTTCCTTATAGATTCTGGATATTAGAACTTTGTTGTACGCATAATTTGCAAATATTTTCTCCCATTCTGTAAGTGGTGTATTTACTCTGTTGTTAGTTTCTTTTGCTGTACAGAAGCTATTGAGATTAATTAGGTCCCATTTGTCAATTTTTATTTGGTTGCAACTGCTTTTGTTTTCTTCATCATAAAATCTTTGCCAGGTCCTATGTCAGGATGGTACTTCCTAGGTTATATTCCAGGGTTTTTATACTTTCAGGTTTTGTATTTAAGTCTTTAATCCATCTTCAGATGATTTTGAATATGGTGTAAAGAACAGGTCCAGAATCAACATTCTGCATGGGGCTAGTCAGTTATTGCAACAGGGAGTTGCAATATTTATTAAACAGGCAGTCCTTTCCTCATTGCTTATTTTTGTCAACTTTGTCAGGGATCAGATGGTTGTGAAACAGGAGAGTTCTCTTATCCCTTTTGCAGGGTGTTCAACAGGGGTGTGGCTCACTTCTTCGGTGCCCCACTGCTGAAACCCCTAGGGGAACCGTGCAGACAAGCAGGTGAAGAGGTTGTGGGGAGGATTTTTGGGCTTCGACCCCATGGCAGTATCTAGGGGTCAGTGTTTACAAAGCCTGAAACCCAAACAGGCATGTGTTACAGTGTGCTCTTTCAGCTTTGCTATCTACAGGCAGCTTGTGTTAATCAGCTCAATCAGACTCTACGCCTTGTCATAAGGACAGATGGCTTTTTGTATCCCGGGTCCTTGCACTAGTGTACCAGAAAAATTGAATCACACATGGGCTTGCAGGATGAGTGCAAGGTTTTATTAAGTGGTGGAGGTAGCTCTCAGAGAAATGTAGATAGATGGGGAGTCAGAGGGGGGTGGATTAGGAAGGTGGTCTTCCCCTGGAATTGGATTGCCCAGCAGCCAGACTCTCCTCTGATATCCCCAAGCTGAATTCCCCTTGGCATCCACATCATTTCACCATTCCTGGTCTGCTGGTGTCTGCTGAAGTCTGTCAGTGTGTTCTGCTCCTCTCAACTCCAGCTGCTTGTGTCTGTACCCACTGTGGTCTTGAGTTTTTATGGGCACAGGATGGTGGCATGGCGGGCCACAGTGGCCTTGGAAAATGCAACATTTGGGTGTAAAAACAGGAGTGCCTGTTCTCACTTAGGTCCGTGGGCACAGGCCTGAGGGTAGAGCCCTCACCGAGGACCCCATCCTTCTCTATCCAGCACTTCCCTGCTCCCATCCCATATCAGTTGCAGGTGTGCAGCATTATTTCTGAGCTCTCTATTCTGTTTCATTGGTCTATATTTCTGTTTTTGTAAAAGTACCATGCATTTTGGTTACTGTAGCCTCAGTATGATTTGAAGTTGGGTGACGTAATGCCTTCAGCTTTGTTCTTTTTGCTTAGAATTGCCTTGACAATTCAAGCTTTTTTGGGTTCCATATGAATTTTCAATTTTTTTCTTTTTTGTAATTCTGTAAAGAATGTCATTGGTAGTTTGATAGGAATAGCATTTAATCTGTAAATTGCTTTAGATAGGATGGCCATTTAACAATAATTATTCTTCCTATCCATGAGCATGAAATATTTTTACAGTTGTGACTTCTCTGATTTCTTTGAGCAGTGTTTTGTAATTCTCATTGTAGAGATCTTTCACCTCCCTAGTTAGCTGCATTCCTAGGTATTTTATTCTTTTTATGGCTATTGTGAATGGGATTGTGTTAGTGATTTGGTTGTCAGCCTGAATGTTGTTGTTGAATATGAATGCTACTGATTTTTGTATGTTGATTTTTGTATCCTAAAACTTTGCCAAAGTTGATTATCAGATAAATGAGTTTTGGGGCATAGACTATGGGGTTTTCTACGTGTAGATTCATATGATCTGCAAATAAGGATAGTTTGACTTATTCTCTTCCTATTTAGATACCTTTTATTTCTTTCTCTTGTTCAATTGCTCTGGCCAGGATTTACAGTTCTATATTGCATAGGAGTGGTAAGAAAGAACATCCAGGTCTTGCTCTGGTTTTTATAGGAAATGTTTCAAGCTATTGCCCATTCAGTATGACGCTGGCTGTGGGATTGTCATAGATGGCTCTTATTTTTTTGAGGTTTGTTCATTCAATGCCTGCTTGTTGAAGGTTTTTAACATTAAGCAACATTCAATTTCATCAGAAGCCTTTTCTGCGTCTTTTGAGATTATCATATGGTTTTTGTTTTTAAGTCTCTTTATGTAATGAATCGCATTTATTCATTTGCATATGTTGAACCAACCTTGCATCCCATTGATAAAGGCTCTTTGATCATAGTGCATTAGCTTTTTGATGTGCTGCTGGATTCAATTTGCTAGTATTTTGTTTAGGATTTTTGCATGGCTACCAAAGATAATGGCCAGAACTTTTCCTTTTTTGTTGTGTCTCTGCCAGATGTTGGTATCATGATAATGCTGGCCTCCTAGAACAAACTGGAGAGGAATCCCTCCTCCTCAATTTTTTTGGAATAATTTTCATATAAATGGTTCCAGTTCTTAACGTATCTTACAGAATTAAGCTGCGGATTTATCTGGTCATAGTCTTTTTTGGGTTGGTGGGCTTTTATTACTGATTCAAACTTAGAACTTTTTATTGGTCTGTTCAGGAATTCAGTCTCTTCCTGGTTCAATCTTGGGAAATCGTATCAATCCAGGAATGTATCCACTTCTAGGTTTTCCAGCTTCTGTCACAGAGCTGCTTGCAGTAGTCTGAGGGTTTTTGTATTTCTCTGGGGTCAGTGGTTATGTCCCCTTTGTCATATTCAATTGTTTTTATTTTTATATTCTCTCTTCTTTAAGTCTAGCTAGTGGTCTATCTATCTTACTAATTCTTTCAAAGAAGAAACTCCTGGAATTGTTGATCTTTTGTTTGCTTTTTTTGCATCTCAATCTTCTTCAATTCAGATCTCATTTTGGTTATTTCTTCTCTTCTTCTGGCTTTGGGGTTGGTTGCCTCTTGTTTCTCTAGTTCCTCTAGTTGTGATGTTAGATTTTTAATCTGAGATCGTTCTAACATTTTGATGTGGGTGTTTAATGCCATAAACTTTCCTCTTAACACTGCTTTAGCTGTGTCCCAGAGACCCTCTTATGTTGTATCTTTGTTTTCATTAGTTTCAAAGAATTTATTGATTTCTATTTTAATTTCATTATTTACCCACTAGTAATTTAAGAGAAGGTTAATTTCCATGAAATTGTATGGTTATGAGTGATTTTCTTAGTATTGATTTCAATTTTTTTTTGCACTGTGGTCCAAGAGAATGTGGTTGGTACGATTTTGTTTTGTTGCTGTTGTTTTTGAATTTAAGAATTGTTCTATGGCCAATCGTGTGGTCAGTTTTAAAGTATGGGCCATGTGCAGGTGAGAAGAATGTACGTTCCATTGTTTCTGGTTAGAGAGTTCTGTAGATGTATATTAAGTCCATTTGGTCAAGTGTTGAGTTAAAGGCCTGGATATCTTTGTTATTTTTCTGCCTTGATGATCTGTCTAATATTGTCAGTGGGGTGTTAAAGTCCCTCACTCTTATTGTATGGTTATCTAAGTCTCTTTGTAGGTCTATAAAAATTTGCTTTACGAATCTAGGTGCTCCTGTGTTTGGTGCATATATATTTACATAATTAAATCTTGTTGAGTTGAGCCCTCTACAATTATGTAACTCACTTCTTTGTGTTTTTTATCTTAGTTGGTTTAAGTCTGCTTTGTCTGAAATTAGAATAGTAACCCATGCTTCTTTCTGTTTTCCATTTGCTTGGTAGACTTTTCTTCATGCTTTTACTTTGAGCCTATGGGTATCACTGCATGTGAGATGGGTATCTTGAAGACAGTATCCAATTGGGTCTTGCTTCTTTATTCGACTTGCCAATCTGTGCCTTTTAATTGGGGCATTTAGTCCATTTACTTTCAAGGTTAGTATTGATATGTGTGGATTTGATCCTGTCTTTGTATTGTTACCTTGTTATTATGCAGACATGTTAGTGTGGTTGCTTTATTATGTCACTGGTCTCTGCAATTAAATGTGATTCTTTTGTGGTAAGCATTGATTTTTTCTTTCCATAAGCACTCCCTTCAGGACCTCTTGAAATGTACGTGTGGTGATAACGAATTCCCTTGGCATTTGCATGTCTGAAAATAATCTTATTTATCCTTCGCCTATAAAACTTAGTTTGGCTGAGTATGAAATTCTTGTTTGGAAATTCTTTTATTCAACAATGTTGAATATAGGCTTCCAATCTTTTCTGGCTTTTAGAGTTTCTGCTCAAATGTCCACTGTTAGCCTGATGGGGTTCACTTTGCAGGTGTTTTGGCACTTCTCTCTAGCTGCCTTTATCACTTTTTCCTTCATTCTGACCTTAGAGAATCTTGGGGATGGTCTTCTTGTGTACTGTTTTGCAGGGGTTCTCCACATTTCCTGAATTATTACATTGGCATCTGTATTGAGGTTGGGGAAATTTTCATGGATGATATCCTGAAATATGTTTTCCAAGTTGCTTGCTTCCTCTCCTTCTCTTAGGGACACCAATGAGTAGTAGATTTGGTCTCTTTACATAAGACCACATTTCTCAGAGGTTTCGTTCATTCTTCCTTATTGTTTATTTATTTTTGTCTGACTGAGTTATTTTGGAGAGCCATCTTCAAGTTCTAAGTTTCTTTTCTCTGCTTGGTTGATTTTGCTGTTAATACTTGTGATTGTATTCTAAAATTCTTGAAGTAAGTTTTTCATTTCTATCAGATCAGTTTGGTTATTTCTTAAAATGGCCATTTCTTCTTTTATCTCCTGTATCATTTTACTGCATTCCTTAGAGTCCTCATATTGAGCTTTGACTTTCTGCTGAACACTGATGCTCTTCATTCCTATCCATAGTCTGAATTCTATTTCTGTCATTTCAGCCATTTCAGCCAGGTTAAGAACCATTGCTGGGGAAATATTCCTGTTTTTGGAGGTAAGAAAACACTCTGGCTATTTGAGTTTCCAGAGTGCTTGTGCTGACTCTTTCTCATCTTTGTGGGCTTTGAAGTTACTATTCTTTGGATTTTTTTTCTTTTATCTTCTTTGATGCCCTTGGGGGTTTGGTTGTGGTATAAGATGGGTTCTGTTGACTTGCTTCTTTTCCGGAAGATTTTTAGGGGGCCAAAGCTCTCCTTAGGACTCCTGGACTGCATACCATCATTCTAAGGGGCAGGTATCAGGCCCCTGCCTTTGTTCTCTGGCGTTTAGAGGTTAGAATCCTGCTGTGCTGGAGGGGCCAACATGTTCCTGGACTGCTGGTTACAACACTCGATGGGTGGTGGCAGCCAAAGCACTTCATTGGGTGCTGGCAGTGGGATCTATGCATATTCACATATGCCAGCAGCAGTGGCAGTGTGGCAGGTTACATAGGCTGAGGTAGGGCACTTGAAGGCATGAGTCTGGTGTCTTCCCTGTGCACAATCATGCTGGCAGCAGTTGCAGCACAGGGAGGGAGATGGGGCTGCTGGTTTCTATGCACACCCTTGCATTGGCAATGGTGCGGCAAAGGGGTGATATGTTCATGCCAGCAGCAGTGGCACGATGGTGTGCATGTGCCAGTGGCAAAGGGGAGGCAAGGTCCACCCATGTGCACCTGCCCCAGCAAAGCAATGTGGTGGGTGACTGTAGGCAAGTGCATTCCTGCAAAGTAGCATGAGGGAGGCAGTGGTAGAGGGTGGCAGGTGGGCTAGTGAGCACAGCCAGGTGCCGCCCTGCTGGAGCTCTCTTATGGTCAGGTGTGGTCTGTTACTGCAGAAGCTATGATAAGGGCCCTCAAGAGACACCCCAGCTGGGCATCCAAGGCAGCACTGAAAGTAGGCATGGCTAGGCTGGGGTTCCAGGAGAAGCTAACACACGGCGGGGGCTCTCAGGTCAGATCAGCCCCAACTCATGGGCAGGATTGCTCTACTCTGTCCAAGCACCACAGTTCCCCTGTGACTGAAGTCTCATAAGGAAGTAAGGCAATCCTTGGAGTGTGGGGATCCCTGGCCATGCTCCACCGAAGATGCTCCTATACCAAACCCTCTGGGCTCTGTACCAGCTGGACTTCTGCCAGTACCACCTCACTAAGCAGCTCTCCCTGCCAGCTCAAGTGTCCATAGGGTCATGGGGTCTCCTGCTACCAAGATTCCAGAGGTCCATGGTGAGAGGCCAGTTGCTCCTCACCTGCTCAACTCATCCCTTCCCCAGGAGTTGTTGGGGACCAGGGACTAGTCGTGGTGTGTAGCAGCAGCCCTTTGCAGAGTTCCCAGTTTCCTCTCCATTCAGCCTAGCTTATTTAACCTCCCTCCATCTACTCTCAATGCCATCCCTCTGAATATGTGCTCAAAATGCACCAGTCTTCTGGATGCCCCATTCCTCTGTGGCAGATTTTCCTCCTTGCTGCATCTAGTCAGCCATATTGTCTCTCAATAAATCCTTTAATTTCTTAAAAATGTTTTACCATTGTTAACTATCAGTAACTGAAGGATCTGAGATTGGGGTATTATTTACTGGGGAGCTAATAAGGAAGCCAGATACTGCTTTTATGGATGATGGGAAAAGACATAAGACTCCTGGCCCAGAGACAAAGGGCTCTATTACTCATGCACTGTAAGAAGCATGAACATCAGCATATTTTCATTACTTCCTCTTGTCTGCAAGTCCTACAGCAATGATGCAGGTAGGAACTGAATGTCTGAACATAGAGTAGCTTGTGTTATAGGAAAGAAATCCTGAGCTTAGTAAAACTATATCATTTACAATAGGTGGTAACCATACCTACCCTTTGTTCCAGAGGGAGATACTATATCTTCCAAGACTATTCACTATACAAAAATCCTGGAAAAGATAGTCTGGAACAAAAGACAGTCAGTGCCTCTGCTTGCAAGGCACGTAGAAGCACAAGAGATCCATAGGTAATTGTCTCCCCAGATTACCTTGATTTATATAATGACAACCTAATTTTGTTGGTACAAAGAATCTTCAGAGATTTTACTGGTGTCAAGTTTCTCATATAGTCATGAATATAAGGAAGGGTATGCTTTTTGTAGTGTAGGTTAAAGAAGACTATTAAAAAAAAGGTGCATATGAGTACTAAACCCCTTCTACTCAGTCATGCCACGCATGACCCCAAGTCTTAGGTTTTCTATCTCTTTTGACATCATAAGGCTTGGGGTAATGTATGGCATGAGAGAATATTATCATGAAGGTCAGAGGGGTTACCTAGAACCGGCATCTTAGCTTCCACTTATGAGCACTCAGCCAATGCCCAGGACACATCTCAGAACAATGAATTCTGAAACTGTGAATCTGGGATCCAGATGGCAGGACATTTTAAAGCTTCCCAGGTGATTCCAATGTGCAGCCAAAGGTGAGATTGAGCTCTGATTTCAATGCAAAGATAAAACCTGATTACTGGCCAGGCACGGTGGCTCACGCCTGTAATCCCAGCACTTTGGGAGGCCGAGGCAGGTAGATCACCTGAGTCAGGCGTTCAAGACCAGCCTGGCCAACATGGTAAAACCCATAGCTACTAAAAAAACAAAAAACTTGCTGGGTGTGGTGACGGGTGTCTGTAATTCTAGCTACTCAGGAGGCTGAGGCAGGAGACTCACTTGAAACTAGGAGGCAGAGATTGCAGTGAGCCAAGATGGCATCATTGCACTCCGGCGTGGGCAACAAGAGCAAAACTCTGTCAAAACAAACAAACAAACAAACGAAACACCCTGAAGGTCTATAGGAGATAACACTTATTTTAGGAGAGATTTTTAATGCCATTTTTCCTTCTTTATGAGGTACAGACTTTGAATACTTATCTTCAAATGCACAACAAAAACTTGAGGACAGATGACTAATTATTTTCTTAAGACAGTTTGTGATATTGCAGGCAAATTCTTCAGTAGTTTAGCTAATAACAGAGATAACAGTATTTAAATGTTCAAACCAAAGTTTCATGTGGGAGGGAAAAAGAGATATTTTAAACTTCAAAGTGAATATGATTTGCCCTGGAAGTCACAGCTACTGCAAAGCACTTAAAATTATTTCAGACAGCTAGTCTGTCGGATCACTGTTATAGCTAGGCATTCCTCACCCTATAATTTGGGGAAAGTGGGTACTGAAAGATAGAGAATTCACAGAGCTTGGCTTTTAGCTTTAGATGAAGAGTTACACTGTTGACTTTATACAAAAAATTCTATGTGCTTAAAGCATATCTTACAGAATGCTAGCCAACTCACTTTGGCAGAGATACATGCAGCTAAAATTGCTTCCCTTCTGACTAATACTATATATTCAGCATTTTCCTGATAGGCACACTCTTGGAAGAAGTCCTCAGATATACACTGAATTACTCTGTGAATAAAATATTTAGTCTCTTTAGAGCCCTTAAACAGAGCCTTGACTTATCGACTCCAAAGCTGCTGACTTTCCACAGTTCAAATCAGTAGACTTCCCACATGACCTTACCGTTAATGATAAGTAAAGCACTTAGCTACCCCTAGAAGACTATTATAAACTACCATAAAATGTATAAAATGTCTTTTAGGAGGCATAAGTGAAAATGCTTCAAAATCCACTGAAGAAGTGTATCCACACAATCAAATTTCATTATAAGGTATGAGCAAAGACTGATAGAATGCTTACAAAATAAAATGCACAAGTCCCATTTAGGATTTAGCATGTTTAAAAACTATACCAAGGCTACCAAATTAACATGATGGCAAACGTAAAGATGATCTCAAATTGTGTTCATATGCTATTTTTTCCCAAATAATTCAAAACATTTTAAAGAGCATCAAACTATTAAATCAAAAGAGGTAGATTTTTACTAACACCATTTTTTTTTTAAGAGAAAGGAGATCACGAGAAATCAATTCATAGTCCAAATGAACTACTACTTGGAGCCAGTCAAATGTTTTTTTTATACACTGAGGCCAGGTGATTTGGAAAAGGCAATTAAGTAAGTGTACAGTAAAAATAAGGAATATATACAGTATATGTAGTTGTCAATGAAAATCTGCAAACTCATTACCATCAAAAACACAAGAAAAGTTTGGTTATAAGAGTTAATCTTCTGGTAAATATTTAGTTAATCCTTTTTTAAAAAAAATTATCTTGCTTGCCCTTGGATTAAGAAAGACCATCGGAGAGCTACTCATAGAAATGCTGTTACAGGACAATACTTTGCTTTTTATCACTTTACTGACAATGCAAATATTACTGACAAATGTTCTCTGATGACTATATCTCCAATACACTGTGTTCACACTCCATAAAAATGTTCTCTAAAGCCATTTTTTCTTAATAGATTACTTTGTTTTCATTTTAAAGATAGTTGTCAATGATAATTTATTCTTCTGCATTTGCTTCTTGAAAGCAGAATCAGTGAGCAATCTTTATAATATGCACACAGCCTACCTCTGGATTCATGTTATGATTACAACCCTTTTTCTCATTTGTCTTGATTTACTATAGTCATACAAAAATTTTTCTAGTTTAAAAGTAACATAAAGTAAAACTGGAAAATGGAAAAAGGAAAATATGTAAAATTCATGTTTTTTCTATTTTTTTGAGTCTAGATAATTTATAATGATACGTCTTCGTATTTGCTTTTAAGTAAATGTACATTTATATTACAGGGCAATGTACATTGTAATTTTGTAGATGCACATTTATTTTGTTTCTAGGAGGTTTTTTAAGTTACTGCTTAAACAGTTGTCTATTCCATTATTTTTCTCCTCTTGGTTTTCACTTACTCATATACTGGATCTCCTTTACCTGTATTACAACCCTATCATTTTGCCATTAATCCTCTTTGAAATGTTTACTTCTATTTTCTTTTGCTTGTTATTTGTACCATTTTTCTTACAATGTTTTTCTCAAATGATTCCTAATTACATCAACTTTTTAATTGACAAAGAGAAATGGTATATATTTATGGTGTACAACATAATGTTTTGACATATGTATACATAGATACCCAGTAATGGGATTGCTGGATCAAATTGTAGCTCTACTTTTAGTTCTTTAAGGAATCTCCACACTGTTTTCCATAGTGGTTGTACTAGTTTGCATTCCCACCAGCTGTGTAAAAGTGTTCCCTTTTCACCACATTCATTCCAACATCTGTTATTTTTTGACATTTTAGTAATAGCCATTCTAAGTAGGGTAAGATGAGGTTTTATTGTGGTTTTGATTTGCATTCCTCTGATGATTAGTGATGTTCAGCATTTTTTCATATACCTGTTGGCCATTTGCACATCTTCTTTTGAGAATTGTGTATTCATGTCCTTGGCCCACTTTTTGATGGAATTGCTTGTTTATTTCTTGCTGATTTGTTTGAGTTCCTTGTAGATTCTGGATACTAGTCCTTTGTTAGGTGCATAGTTTGTGAGGATTTTCTCCCATTCGATAGGTTGTCTGTTTACTCTGCTGATTATTTCTTTTGCTGTGCAGAAACTTTTTAGTTTAATTAAGTCTTATCGATTTATCTTTGGTTTTGTTGCATTTGCTTTTGGGTTCTTGGTCATAAACTCTTTGCCTAAGCCAAAGTGTAGAAGGGTTTTTTCCCATGTTATCTTCTAGAATTTTTAGAGTTTCAAGTTACAGATTTAAGTCTTTGATCCATCTTGAGTTGATTTTTGTATAAGGTGATAAATTATGAACCAGTTTCATTCTTCTACATGTGGCTTGCCACTTATCCCAGCACCATTTATTGAATAGGACGTCCTTTTCCCACTTTATGTTTTTGTTTGCTTTGTTGAAGATCAGTTGGCTGTAAGTATTTAGCTTTACTTCTGGGTTCTCTATTCTGTTCCATTGGTCCACGTGCTTATTTTTATACTAGTGTCATGCTGTTTTGATAACTATAGCCTCGTAGTATAGTTTGACATCAGGTAACATGATCCCTCCAGATTTGGTCTTTTTGCTTATTCTTGCTTTGGCTATGTGGGCTCTTTTTTGGTTCCACATTAATTTTAGGATTGTTTTTTCCAGTTCTGTGAAGAATGATGATGGTATTTTGATGGGAATTACATTGAATTTATAAATGACTTTTGGCAGTAAGATCATTTTCACAATATTGATTCTGTCCATCCGTGAGCATGGGATGTATTTCCATTTGTGTTGTCAACAATTTCTTTCAGCAGTGTTTTGCAGTTTTCCATGTAGAGACCTTTCACCTCCTTGGCTAAGTATATTCCTAAGGTTTGGTTTGGTTTGGTTTGGTTTGGTTTTTGCAGTCATTATAAAAGGGATTAAGTTCTTGATTTGTTTCTCAGCTTGGTTGTTGGTGTACAGCAGTGCTACTGTGTACATTTGGTATCCTGAAACTTTACTGAATTCATTCATCAGATCAAGGAGCTTTTTAGATGAGTCTTTAGAGTTTCCTAGGTATACAATCATATGATCAGTGAACAATGACAGTTTGACTTTCTCTTTACTGATTTAGATGCCCTTTATTTCTCTCTCTTGTCTTTTTGCTCTGGCTAGGCATTTCAATACTATGTTGAATAGAATGGTGAAAGTGGCCAACCTTGTCTTGTTCCAGTTTTCAATGGGAATACTTTCAACTTTTCCCTGTTCCATATAATGTTGGCTGTGGGTTTGTCATAGGTGGCTTTTATTACCTTGAGGTATGTCCCTTTTATGCCAATTTTGTTGAGGGTTTTAATCATAAAGGGATGCTGGATTTAGTCAAATGCTTTTTCTGAGTCTATTGAGATGATCACATAATTTTTAATTCTGTTTGTGTGATGTATCTCTTTTATTGTCTTACATATGTTAAAACATCCCTGCATCCCTAATATGAAACCCACTTGATCATGGTGTATTATCTTCTTAATATTCTGTTGGATTCGGTTAGCTATGTATTGCATCAGGATTTTTCCATCTATGTTCCTCAAGGATTGGTCTGTAGTTTTCTTTTTCTTTTTTTTTTTTTTTTTTTTTTGTTATGTCCTTTCCTTGTTTTGGTATTAGGGTGATACTGGCTTCATGAAATAATTAGAAAGGATCCCCTTTCTCTCTATCTTTTGGAATAGTTTCAGTAATATTGGTATCAATTTTTCTTTTAATGTCTGATAGAATTCAGCTGTGAGTCCATCTGGTTCTAGACTTTTTTTGTTGGCAACATTTTCATTACTGTTTAAGTCTCACTACTTGATTTTGGTCTGTTCAGAGTTTCTATTTCTTCCTGATTTAATCTAAGAGGGTTGGTTATTTCCAGGCATTTTCCATCTCCTGTAGATTTTCTAGTTTGTTCACATAAAGGTGTTCATAGTAGCCTTGAATGATCTTTTGTATTTCTGTGGCATTGGTTGTAATATCTCCCACTTTATTTCTAATTAAGCTTATTTGTACCTTTTCTCTTCTTTTCTTGGTTAATCTTGCTAATGGTCTATCAAATTTTTTATCTTTTCAAAGAAGCAGCTTCTTGTTTCATTTATCTTTTGTATTGTTTTTGTTTCTATTTTATTTATTTCTGCTCAAATTTTTCTTATTTCTTTTCTTCTACTGGCTTTGAGTTTGGCTTGTTCTTTTTTCTCTAGTTCCTTGAGGTGTGACTTTAGATTGTCTATTTGTGGTCTTTCAGACTTCTTGATGTAGACACATTCCTCATTGATGCAATGAACTTTCCTCTAGCACCACTTTTGTTGTATCCCAGAGGTTTTGATAAGATGTGTCACTATTATTGCTCAGTTCAAATAATTTTTTAATTTCCATCTTAATTTTATTGTTAAGACAAAGATCATTCAAGAGAAGATTATTTAATTTCTATGTATATGTATAGTTTTGAGGGTTCATTTTGGAGTTAATTTCCAGTTTTATTCCACTGTGGTCTGAGAGGATACTTTATATAATTTCAATTTTCTTAAATGTATTGGGACTGGTTTTGTGACCTATCATATGGTTTATCTTGAAGAATATTCTATGTGCTGATGAAAAGAATGTATATTCTCCAGCCGTTAGGTCGAATGTTCTGTAAATATCTGTTAAGTCCATTTGTTCTAGGTGATAGATTAAGTCCATTGTTTCTTTGTTGACTTTCCATCTTGATGACCTGCCTAGTGCTGTCAGTAGAGTATTGAAGTCCCCCACTATTACTGTGTTGCCATCTATCTTATTTTTTAGGTCTAGTAGTAATTGTCTTATAAATTTGGGAGGTCCATTGTTAGGTGCATATACATTTAGGATTGTGATATTTTCCTGTTGGACTTATCCTTTTATCATTATAGAATGTCTGTCTTTGTCCTTTTTTTACTGTTGTTGCATTAACGTCTGTTTCGTTTAATATAAGAATAGCTAGTCCTGCTAACTTTCAGTTTCCATTTGCATGGAATATCTTTTTCCACTCCTTTACCTTAAGTTTATATGAGTCCTTATGTGTGAGTCTCCTAAAGGCAGCAGATACTTGGTTGATGAATTTTTATCCATTCTGCTATCCTGTGTTCTTTAAGTGGAGAATTTAGGCCATTTACATTCAATGTTAGTATTGAGATGTGAGGTACTGTTCTATTCATCATGTTAATTGTTGCCTAAATAACTTTTCTTTTCATTGTGATATTGTTTCATAGGCCCTGTGAGATTTATGCTTTAAGGAGGTTCATTTTGATATATATTTCAAGATTTTGCTTCAAGAATTAGAATTCCTTTTAGCATTTCTTGTAGTGCCGCATTGGTAGTGGTGAATTCTCTCAGCATTTATTTGTCTGAAAAAGACTATCTCTCCTTCATTTATGAAGCTTAGTTTTGGTGAATAAAAAATTCTTGGCTGACATTTATTTTGTTTCGGGAGGACCCCACTCCCTTCTGGCTTGTAAAATTTCTGCTGAGGAATCTGTGGTTCATCTGACAGGTTTTACTTATAGGTTCCTGATGCTTTTGTCTCACAGCTCTTAACATTTTTTCCTTCATCTTGACTTTAGATAACCAGATGACTATGTACCTAGGTGGTGATCTTTTTATAATGAATTTCCCAGGTATTCTTTGGGCTTCTTGTATTTGGATGTCTAGATCTCTAGCAAGGCCAGGGAAGCATTCTTCCATTATTTCCTCAAATATGTTTTTGAAACTTTTAGATTTCTCTTTTTCCTCAGAAAAATAAGTTAGTCTTAGATTTGGCCATATAACATAAACTTAAATTTCTCGGAGGCATTTTAACTTTTTTCTGACTTTTTTTCTTAGTATATGTCTGATTGGGTTAATTTGAAAGCCTTTTCTTTGAGCTCTGAAGTTCTTTCTACTTTTTCTTGTCTATTGTTGAAACTTTCCAGTGCATTTTGTATTTCTCTAAGTGTGTCTTTCATTTCCAGATGTTTTGATTATTTTTTCTTTATGGTATCTATTTCTCTGGAAAATTTTTATGCATATTCTGTGTTTCTGTTTTAATTCTTTAAGTTGGGTTTCACCTTTCACTGGTATCTCCTTGAGTAGCTTAATAAACAACCTTCTGAATTCTTAATCTGGCAATTCAAAGGTTTATTTTTGGTTTGGATCCATTGCTGGGGAGCTAGTATGATACTTTCAAGGTGTTAGAGAACCTTGTTTTTTCATATTACAAGAATTACTTTTCTGGTTCCTTCTCATTTAGATAGACTATTTCAGTGGAAAGATCTAGAACTTAAGGCTTGCTATTCAGATTCTTTTTTCCCATGGGGTGATCCCTTGATGTGCACTCCCTCTTTCTCTAAGGATGGGGCTTCCTGAGTGTTGGACTACAGTGATTGTCATTGCTTTTCTGCATCTAGCAACCCAGGCTAGATGCAGGCTCCAGGCTGGTGCTGGGGAATGTCTGCAAAGAGTCCTATGATGTGATCCATCTTCTGGCCTCCAAGCCATAGATACCAGCACCTGCTCTGGTACAGGAAACAGGGGAGTGAACTAGACTCTGTAAGAGTCCTTGGTTGTAGTTATGTTTATTGTGCTGGCTTTGTCAAATGTTTATGCTAGCAGTGAAGTTGTGACATGGACAGGCTTGGGAAATTCCGGCTAGCCTGGATGTTTCAGGCAGTAGAATTAACTGTTGTTTTCTCCTTCTTGGAATCAGGGTTATTCTGTCATGAGTTATGCTGTAATGGCCTGAGTTAGTTGGCTTCCAGCCAGGAGGTGCACTTTCAAGATAGCCCCAGATGCAGTAGTAGTAGGGGGATCTAAGCTTGCACTAAGTTGGCCAGTGTAAGCATTGTGGTTCCTAAGGGAATGGGCATGGTCATAAAGCTCCCAAGATTTTATGTCTTTTGTCTTTGGCTACCAGGGTGGGTAGAGAAATACCATCAAGTTAGGGCAGAGTTAGGTGGGTCTGAGCTCAGGCTATCCTTGGGCAGGGCTTGTCACGGCCACTGTCTTTACCATACAGATCTCAGAAGTCATGCAGCAGCCATCCACATAGAATCTACTGGAGGTAAACAATCTACAGTGGTACTTTTGCTTCCTGAAATCCTGAGAAAACCAAGCTTCTTTGAGCTCTCTGCTGGACCATTTCTCAGACCTCGTTTATACAGTTCCAAGAGGCACATTTTACTAAATCTTCCCAAACAGCAGTATAAAGGAAAGAACAGAGTGAGAAAAGACCATGGTCTTGCTATTGATTAAGGGAAGTCCTAGAAAATACTAAACAATACTTTTGCTTATACACCATTGACAAGAATTATGTTATATGCTCACATGTTGATGTAAAGGAGCCTGGGAAATGTAGTCTTTATTGCAGACCGGCATGTGCCTACCTAAGAACAGGGGTTTCAATTATCTTGGAACAAAAGGAAAATGAATACTGTGGAACAAACTAGCACCCTAGTGCTATGCCAGAAAATGGATTTGGGTTATGTTTATACCATGACTGAAAAGGTATTTGAGTTATGTTTCTAACCCTTTCATTTGTCACAAAAAAAAGAAAAAGAAAGAAGGAAAAAGGAGAACAGCAAAAAAAAAAAAAAAAAGAAAAAATAGAGTAATAAATTTCCAGAAAGAATCTCAAAAGTAACAGTGTTCAATCTAGTTGAATATATTCAACAGATGGAGAAAATTACAAAGAAAACAGAGCCATAAATTTTAAAAATAATTAGGATAAATTAGAAGTTGTAAAATGTAATAAACTATAATAAAATAAATTTGGTATTAAAAGTATTATAATTCCTTACCTTCTTGCATCCTATGACAAAGACAGTAGAACTCAATAGTGCTACATTTTTATAAGAACTAAATGCAAGTAACGTGGATAAAGACTACACCATTAATATGTAGTTTTATTGAATCTGAAATTATTTGCTCACTACTTCATTAAGAGGCTAAGTTATGATGGGGGACTAATGCTGGATTGGGGCAGGAAAGGATTGACAGAGTGGAAAATAAATGTTGGAAGGCAACCTGTGGTCACAATCATACTTTTTTATTACATCTCTCTGATTCTGACACAGTTAAAAATACACTCAGAATTTGAGAAAATAAGGCATAATTTCTAGATATCATTATTACAGCAGACAGACAATTATGCAAGAGCACTAACCAAAGCAATTTTACTACCAGCATGGGGCAACGGCAGCCATTTTGCAAATCCATTTGCACCCTCCTTCCTCTCCTCAGGGATGCACTGAGGGCATAAATGATTTCTTCCACTCTTATTTCCAAGATTATCTATATGATGATGAGTAAGGGCTGTTCCATTCCAACCTTACTTATCATCCCATTAAACAGTGGAAAGATGTGGACAGCAGGAATATTAAAAATTCTGTCTGCATTTACAATCCAATTTCCTACAAATAATCTTCCAGTTCTGGCTGAAAAGTCAAGCACAATGAGCTTCACATCTGGTGGATGCAGTACATCAAGTTACCACCCCACTCAGCACACAGGCTTTACTGCCAAATGCCAGAACATCCTGCAGCAGGAGCAATGGAAAGACCTACATTGTATTGTTTATAAACTCATTGTGTGGGAAAAGCGTAGTTAAGCTGGTTCTATTCTCATCATCTCTGATGGCACAGGGCAGGTGATTCCAAGATAATGGCCCTTTGAAATGGGTTTTATGGTGATGCAAAATTTATAATTTGTAATAGAAAATTACATTATGCTAGCTACTAGGTCATTTTTTCCACTTGGATAATAGTATTTTTATCTCTTCTGTTCTAATTTAGAAGTCAATGCAGTGTAAATAACTACAGCATTTGCTTATTACCATCAAATTCACAGAAGCAAAGATGATTAGAGTCAATTTTGTCATTTTTGAGTTAATGTGGTACAAGGGTATTTTAGTGTCTCTAACAAGTGTCAAAGAAACAAAAAACATCAAATACAAACATACCAGTTTTGAATTTTCTGCTTTTTGTATACTCTCCAAAAGTTTATTTAGGACATATCCAATATAGTTTACCATAAATAGTACAGATAAGCAAGCTGCTTAAATCCAAAGGGGTATTTTTTGAGGTAGTCAATGCAACTCAACTGTATTTTAAGACTATCTCTCTTGCTTTCTCTACATTGTAGAATTTATTAACTATTTTGAGATAATTTTATACTTACAAAAAAGGTTGCAAAAATAGTACAATGGAATTTCAGTAAATTTGTTTTCATGCCTCAGTATATGTTATTAATGTGAATAAGAAATAGTAGCCAAAACAGCATGATACTGGTACAAAAATAGACACATGGATATATTAAAAAGAATAGATAATCCAGAAATAAAGCCACATACGTACTACCAACTGATCTTTGACAAAGTTAACAAAAATAAATAATAAGGAAAGGAAACCCTGTTCAATAAACAGTGCTGGGAAAACTTGCAAGCCAAATGCAGAAGAATGAAACTAGACCCCTACTTATCATCATCTACAAAAATTAACGTAAGATGGATTAAAGACCTAAATGTAGTACCTCAAACTATACACATCTTAGACACAAAAACTAGAAAAAGCTCTTCTGGACATTGGCCTACTCAAATAATTTATGACTAAGTCCTCAAAAGCAAATGCAACAAAAACAAAAATTGATGATTGAGATTTAATTGAAGAGCATTTGTACAGCAAAAGAAACAATCAACAGAGTAAACAGACAACCTACAGAATAGGAGAATATATTTGTAAATTATGCATCTTCTGTAGATTAATATCCAGGATCTATAAGGAGCTTAAATAAATCAACAAGAATGAAAAACAAATAACCCCACTCAAAAGTAGGCAAAGGACATGAACAGACACTTCTCAAAAGAAGGCATATTCTCACTCATAGGTGGGAATTGAACAATGAGATCACATGGACACAGGAAGGGGAATATCACACTCTGGGGACTGTGGTGGGGAGGGGGGAGGGATAGCATTGGGAGATATACCTAATGCTAGATGACGAGTTAGTGGGTGCAGCGCACCAGCATGGCACATGTATACATATGTAACTAACCTGCACAATGTGCACATGTACCCTAAAACTTAAAGTATAATAAAAAAATGAATATGCTAATATGGGTATTAAAAATTTTTACCAGGAGTGAAAAAAAAAAAAGACATATGAGCAGCCAACAAACATATGAAAAAATGCTCAACATCACTAATTATCAAAGAAATGCCAATCAAAACCACAATGAGATACCATATTACACCAGCAGAACGGCTATTACTAAAAGTCAAAAAGCAATACATGTTGGTGAGGATGTCAAGGAAAGTAACACTTGTACACTGTTGGTGGAAATGTAAATTAGTTTAACCCCTACTGAAAACAGTAAAAAGATTTCTCAAAAAACCAAAAATAGAACTATCATTCAACCCAAAAATCCCCCTACTGGGTATCTACCCAGAGGAAAAGAAATTGTTGTATTAAAAAGATACCTGCACTCACATGTTTATTGCAGCACTATTCACAACAGCAAAGTTATGGAATCAAGTTAAGTGCCCATCAGTGGAGGACTGGATAAAGAAAATGGGGTACATATACACCATGGAATACTCCACAGCCATAGAAAAGAATGAAATTATATTCTTTGCAGCAGCAATGTAGGTGCAGCTGGGGGACGTCATCCCAAATGAATTAACACAGAAACAGAAAATCAAATACTGCATTTTCTCGCTTATAACTGGGAGCTAAACAATAGGTATGCATGGAAATAAAGATGGAAACAATAGACACTGAGGACTCCAAAAGAAGGGAGGGAGGGAGAAGAGAAAGTGTTGAAGACCTACGTATTGGGTACTGTGTTCACTGTTGGGGTGACGGGTTCAATAGAAACCCAAACCCCGACATTATACAATTTACCCTTGTAACAAACCTGCACAGATGCACCCTGAATCTAAAATTTTAGAAATACAAAATATAAGAAAAGAAATACCCAGATGTTATATTCAAGTAATATTTTCAGAGACTATTTAAAGGAGCCTTATCACAGACTTTCATGAAAGGTGGGTATGGTAAGACATTATTTCTTAGCACTTAAAAAGTATGATGAATTGCTGCACCTAGTAATGGTTTTATGTGCCCCTCTAGAGAGGAGAAAGAAAACAAAAAACCATCACTTCAAGGAAGCTCTTCATTAACCTCATGAAGCTAACTCAGAATTAGCATTAAATGCCATCCTGGCCCAGAACTTCTTTTGCTACAATTTTGGGGCAATTATGTATCACTCTTCAAAGTGTTATGAAATTTTTTTTGGTTAGCCCAGAAACAGTTTATAACATGATACTACTTGACCATGGGGATGATACAACATAAATGTTAACTGGATTTTCCTGATAGAAGCAATGTCACTTTATAATTTCTTTTATCAATTTCTCAGCTGTAGAAGCCATCTCCTACATTTGTTACCTCTATTTGCTGATTATCTTCTATTGAACTAGCCTAGATGTTAATTTGAGAATGCATTCTGTTTGTTTGTGGAATAAACCAAATAGAACATTTTCTAATATAACATTTTACTTATAAATGAGTTAACATTTTGTTATATGAAACAGGTTTCTTTAAATCAAAGATACAAAAAGACTTTAAAAAAAACACTGTATGCTACATCCACAATAAATATTTTATTGCCTAGAGATACAAAACAATATTTTATTATGTCCACCAGTTAAGCATTTAAAAAAGCAAATCTGATGTTCTTCAAGATGAGCTGGCAGTCTATGGTATGAGAATACATAATTTTTAAACAGAAAAGATAAAATACATAAGCAATGATGCTACCGAAAAAAGTCAAAGCTATATCCTGTGTCCTCTACTACTCCTTCCAAACTCCAATAAAAGAAAATATTCCAATAGGCTCCCATTGGATATAAATATATGGAGATAAATATATCTCCATAAAGTTAGGAATGAAATTAGTTTAAGATTTCTTAACTAGTAGAAAAGAGGGGCTAGGAAACTTAGTAGAAGCTATCGTTTCACCTGTGGAGATCTGTGTTTATATCCTAGCTCAAACAGAAAGAAAAAATTAGTTTGATATTGACTTATATATCCCATAACAATCACCTGACTAACTCCAACTGCTTGGAAAATATCAAAGCCCAAAGAAGCATTATGCAAAAGCCCAATATATAAAACATTTACAAACAGTATAAGAATAATTATATTAATAACAATAATGTGAAAAATAATAATTAATAAAGCACAAGGAACAGAAATTAAATATGTTTCATCTTCCCCTTTATTATCAATGTTATAAAAGTCAATTAACCAATTATCAAGCACCTTCTTTGTTCAACCATTTCTGTAAGAAACTGAGAGATATAAAGATAAATATGTACAAACAGAAGACTAACATAACTCTAATGTGACTCTCATTCCTAAAGGGTTATGCAACACTAGGTGGGGTTGCACTTATAGAACTTGAGCACTAAATATATGACTGATTCTGAAGACCAGGAGAACTATTCCCAGTGTACAGCAGGGGCCATTGGAATGCATTTCAATCCACAGTGAACCTCTAAGATATGCAAAAATATCTCATCTGAGAAAAAAATGTTCTGATTGAATACAAAATTAGTAGTTCACAAACATGCCTGAGCTGCACCATCAAGAAGGAGACTGTTTAATAACAGAGATTCTCAGGCACCACCTCAGCTCTTTGGAATCTGCATGGAATTAATACTTGCATAAAGAAACACCATTTCACTAGATACCTATGAGTCCTGTAGCATCTTCAGGCATTTTAAGCTAGGAAAGGCCAGGGAAGCAAATTTACCTACCCCAGGGATAAGAGTCAGGGAACTTACATCATCTCTGGGAACAAGAATCATGTTCACTTAAGCAATATCTTACCAAGTTCTTCCAACTTGTTAGCTCACAGCCACTGGCCTGGACACTATTTGGTCACATGCAACAATATTGCTTCTCAGCCAATTTTAAGAAGCTGGCATTTTGAGGATTAAATGTGGAGGTTTCTGTGCCATGTCCTGTCTAAAGCACCACTGTATTAGTCCATTTTCATGTGACTGATAAACACATACTGGAGACTGGGCAATTTACCAAAAAAAAAGGGGGGGTTAATTGGACTTACAGTTTCACATGGCTGGGGAAGCCTCACAATCAAGTCAGAAGGCAAGGAAGAGCAAGTCACATTTTACATGGATGGCAGCAGGCAAAGAGAGCTTGTTCAGAGAAATCCCCGTTTTTAACACCATCAAATCTCATGAGACCCATTCTCTATCATGAGAACAGCATGGGAAAGACACACCCTCATGATTCAGTCATCTCCCACTGGGTCCCTCCCACAACACATGGGAATTATGGGAGCTACAAGATGAGATTTGGGTGGGGACACAGAGCCAAACCATATCAACCACATATCGCCAAAGTTTAAGTGAATGTCACATGATAGAACTCACAGTGAACCGAGTGCTCCTAATTGAACAAGATGCCTTCACAGAGGAAAAAACCATAAAACATTAAACCTCTAGGTATTTTTTCCATTGTTCAACAAGAGAAGTCATATTGTCATATTGACTCAGTTGTTTTTAATGAAGATAAATAATCAAAACCCTCACTTTAAGACACTTTAAGTAGATAAAGCACCATAGGACCACTGACAATAACTGTCATTAGAAGGTTAGGGATAGTTGATTTACCCCACTTTCTAGAGAAAGAGATTTGTAACAAGGATATCCTTACACTGAGAGTTTTAAAGGAAAGTTAAGGAGAATACTAGGCAGGAGAGGGTGTTTGGGAGTCTTCAAAGTTGTGGATATAGAAACAGACATTTCTCACAAAGCATCTAGAGTGCCAACACCATAAACCCAGCCTCACCTACATTTTATCCCTTGGCAGCTTCATTTGTGTAAGTGGACAGTGGCTTCCAGCTGAATGAAACCATTACAGCTGAACTGGTGCCATGGTCAGTGTTCCACCTATGACTCTGTACCACTAGAATTATTAAACAGTAAAGACAAAGAATGCATATCTGCCAAATTTTTAGGTAATACAAAATAGAAGGATATCAAAGATATTGGTCCACTTTCTGAATTCAAAAATATCATAATAGTTTATAATGTTGAGACAAATATAGCAAGATAATCATAACAGAGTTAATTAGAAGGCCCTGTGTGTACCAATAGAAAGACAAAATCAGCATAACTGATCATCAAGGTATTAATTTGTAGTAGCACCTAAACAATACAAAGAAAATTTTATATCAGCAATATGCCAACCCTAAGCAAACTCCAAAGTGGCACATTTCTCTTATTATAATTTATGAGAAGTACTTGGAAAAGAAATTACAACATAACCTATAACTTTCTTATCACACATTTATTTGTATTACTTGCTAATTTCTCTACAATATATTATGTTGAGGTGTTAGCAGTTGCCTTTGAACAGATATATTGACTATACTTGTATGAATTTAATCCCCACCTCTCTTATTTGCTTGAAGAGGAAGGACAAATTTATTTTTGGCTAGAAATTTAAAGCAAGGAATTCCTTATTTATCATCTTAGTTATTAGTCACAGTTAGAAAATCAGTGATCATACAAACTTATCAATAAAATATTTTATTCATTGCTTGTATCAAATTGCTAGTGTATTTGTCTTCTGTATTTTTTAATATGACTTTTCTAAAATTGGCTCTACTTTCTTAGATACAATACTTGCTGGAAAATTCAGGGAGGAAAAGGGAAAATATTAATATTTAAGTCATGAGGAAAGAAGATTCTTTACTCAAATTATCACTTTCCCACTCAGCAGCAGCCCTGAGTAATATATTCATTATAAACCAGCAGCACTGGATCTCTTTTAGTCACTTTATAACACTGACAGAATCAATAGTTAAAATTAGACTTCTCATTTTCATATCAGGGGAGACATCAACATTAGTTTCTATATTAAACATTCTGGAACTGTAGAAAGCTTTTTAAATTAATTTAAAGTGATGGATGCAGGATTGTCTGAACATTTGTTTAATAGAAATTATGAATATCAACCAAATTATACTTTGGAAAGGCAATCATCTTGTCCCTGCAAAGCAGTAATACAGTTTCAGCCCACAAAAAGTACTATGTATGAAAAAGTATTTTACAGTACTTTTTATAGTTCTGAAGAGTATCACATTACCACTTGTCAACCAGCAATTGCATCATAATTCAACCTGCTGCAACTATAAAACTGTGTCTTGACTTGATTAAACAAAAGACACAGTATATGTGTAGTACATATATGTGTGCATACAGCAATTCTAGGAATGAAAATAATTTAATATGTTTAGCATCTAAACATACAATGAGACAAAAGCAGAACATCTAATGAAAATAAAATAGATTCTACCTTTAATTTTCTATTCCACTTGGTGTCAGTTTTCTAAAGAGTATTTGTCTATAGACAAATCAGCTAAATTTTGACAGAGAGCTGATTTTATTTCCTTTATCTAATATAGCAAAGATCTGAAGAAGAGAGGAATACTATCCTAAAAATGTTCCTCATGCTTCTTTCTATCACAGCAGTCCCCAACCTTTTTGGCACCAGGGGCCAGTTTTGTGGAAGACAATTTTTCCACAGATGGGGGCAGGAAGGGGTTGGTTTTAGGATGATTCAAGCGCACTAAATTTATCATGCACTTTATTTCTGTTATTATTACCTTGTAATATATAATGCAATAATTACACAACTCACCATAATGTAGAATCAGTGAGACTCCTGAGCTTGTCTTCCTGTAACTAGACTGTCTCATCCAGGAGTGATGGGAGACAGTGACAGATCATCAGGCGTTAGATTCTCATAAGGAGAACACAACCTAGATCCCTCACATGCACAGCTCACGATAGGGTTCGCAATCCTATAAGTATCTAATACCATTGCTGATCTGACAAGGGGCAGAGCTCAGACAGTAATGCGAGCAATGGGGAGCAGCTATAAATACAGATGAAGCTTCACTTACTCCCCCGCCACTCACCTCCTGCTGTGCTGCCATGTTCCTACTAGGCCACAGACCCTTACTGTAGGGTTGAGGATCCCTGCTCCATCAGATCATGGCATTCATAGAAAATAGTAAGATATGCCTGCCCTAATTCTCAGGGGCCATAGTTGTCTGGCCATGGAGCTATGGTTGTCCATCCTAAGTCTCACTGGTCACCCATCCAGGACTGAGGGGTCACTATCTCAACGTATGTGTTACTTATCAGTGGTGAAATGGGTTGGGAGCATCTGATTTAGATAATTGTGGGATTCACAAATGGAAGAAAAACTATGATAAGTATTACAGAACAAGGAGAATTTCCCCAGATCCAAATTATAGAAAATGTTTTTGGAGGACTGATATGATTATTTGTAAAAATTTGAATTGCCAGGATGCTGGGAAGCATAGTAGTTATAAGGGAAGGTTTTGCCCTGTGAACACCTTAGCTCAGAACAATTCCATCCCTTCCTAGCCATACAAACATGAGGAAGTTACTGAACTCCTCCAAGCTTCAGTCTTCTATTCTGTGTAATGGGGATAGTAATAGCACCTACTTCAGCAGGTTGCTGCAAGGATTGAATAGCTTAATATGTGGTAGCCCTTAGAGGAATATTCAATAAATATATCTTAATATAAATACATTGAAATTAATTTTTTATTTTCTAACAATATCAAAATATGAAAAACTTGCAAGAAAATATAAAGAAATGTTATTTTTGAGACATTTGAGAATAATCTGCTGTCATGAATATTAAGTATACTAAGTATATTATTTATTTTTAAATAAATTTTTAAACAATTTTACTGTATTTTTTAAATGACATTCTCCTACACAACTATAAAACAACCATTAATATCAGACAATTAGCAACGATATGCTTCCACCATCTAATCCTCAGACCTCATTCAAGGATCAGCACTTGTCCCAGTAAAGTCTGTTATAAAGAATCCAGTTCAGAATTATACGTGCATTTGTTTTCATTCTCTTTTAATTTGGAGGAGATCTCAGTCTTTTTCTGACTTTCATATCTTGACACTTTTGCACATTGCAGTCCAATTATTTTGTCAAATGTTCTTCAATTTGGCTTCGCCTGTCATATTCTCACAATTAGATTCACGTTACCAATCTTTGGCAGGAATATCACAAAAGTGATGCTGTGTTCTCATTGCATCCTATAAGTTTGTACACATTTTGATTTGTCTCGTTAGTGGTATTGGTAACTGATTATTTTATCAGGTGGTATCTTTCAGCCTTCTCTAATAAAAAGTTAATCTTTTTTACTTTGGAGTTAATAAATATTTCAGGGGACATTATTATGAAACTATTCCATTTCTAATCAATCTTTCAATATAATCTTTTATTTATATCAGTATAGACTCATGGATTTATAGTCTATTAATGGGCTATAATCAACTGCAACTACTAATTTTGATGCTTGAGCTCAAAAGAGATCATTTGATATGACCCAATCATTTTCTGTGTGCTTTCTTGCTTTCTGGCATAAGATGTTCCAGGCTTATTTTGAACATTTTCTCCAACAGTCCAGGAATCAACCATTTTTCCAAGAAACATTAGTTTCAGTTTAGTGCAGAATAATGTTTACAATCCAGTATCTGAGCACTAGGGGTACTTGTTGGTAGAGGGTGTCACTTCTCCCAGGTCCTCTCAGTGGACAAAGTAAAGAAATACAATTTATACACACACACATACACATACACAGAGATATCTATATAGAATCCATGAGGTTACACAATACATTCAATTCCAATCCAATACCATACAGTTCATTCTAGTTTTTTATTTTTCCATATTTGAATATTCTTTGACGGTTAGAAACCTGGCTCCTCAATCATTACTAATATGGTCCAACCCCTGCACATAACCAATTTCCCATCACCACAACTACAATCACTCCCTTCCCCGACACAGATATTCTCCTCACAATGCTTAGTCTCCATTGTAAGGTGCCCCTTCTAGCAGAAGTCCATGTCACCCCTCTCATGTCTGACACTCCTCTTTTGGTTATCTTCCCATATAAATTCCCACCTTATCATCCCTGCTTGGGTTATAACACCCAACAATAGGCCATTCGCATGTGTGGATGCATCTGCACCATACGTGGTCTTCTACATTTCACTCTGGGCCACCAAAATCACCTCCATACTCCAGAATCAATGTCTATCTTCCTTAGTCCTGCCAAGTGGCTTTTGGACTAAATTATTTCAAGAAAGGGAAGAAAAGAGGAAGAGCAAGAGCTTGTAATGCTTAAAATGTCTTGTGAGGTGCAAATGCTCTAATGGAGCTTAAAGTGCTTTGGAAGCAGGGAAGCATTATACAAAAATTAAATGTATTTGATTCTAGATAGTGCCCCCAGCACACACAGCTGCCTTCTCCTACATCATAGATCCTTGGAAAAACTAGAAAATAACTAAGAAAAGAAAAAGCTAGTTAGAATGGATGGGTGGATATTAGATACAAGATAGATAGTAGAAAAAAGGAAGGGGACATTCTAGAGGACGACTAGGGAAATTACTCTCAATAATTTCTAAAACATGCACAGGATTGTACTTGAATAAGGAAACCAAAGTGCCTTGGATATGAGAAATGGATTGGAGGATCTAAAACCAAGTGATAAGTGAATAATTGGGACAGTGCAGGAGGAACAGTCAGATAGAAAACATCCTGTGTTCTATCCCCCAGCTCCATCTCTCCCAACAGCGTTGTCCGCCTGCAGGTAGGAACATTGAGTGTGGACTTGGTTCAGAGACAGGACCACACATTGGTGGCTGGTGATGCCCAAGAAGAATGAGAACACCCTTCTTGTTATAAGGCCAGCCATACAATACCAGCTCTGGCTGGGCTTCCCTCTCCTCTGAATCCCATGAGGAGAGGTTGGAGCAAAACTGCCTCAACTCATCTCTCACCTTCCCCTCAGCATGAATCTCAAGTAAAAGATAAACATACATGCAGGTATCACCAACTTGTAATTTGCGGGAAAAAAAATCAACACCATGGATGTCATACACCAGAGAATAGAGGAAAATATATATATGAAAATGAAAGAGAAATGGGGAACAGATTCAGAAGTGCCTACACATTCTTTTGCTATTCCAACACTGAGGAATATGAAGAAAGAAAATAAGAGAACTTCCCAGAACTGAGGAAAGTCAGGGTACTCATGTTGTAAAGGCAACTAAGAGTAGAAGGGTACTTCCTAATTAATGTGATATAACAAGTAAGAGATACTAATGTTTAGCAAGGAAGACATGCAGAAGATGTGATTGATTATCTGAGTATTGGCAAAAAATATCAGGAAACCAGGACCTGTGTACCACTGGGCAGGGCAGGCGAGGGAGGGATGGACACCAAAATCAGGGCAGTTTAGTTATGTCTAAAAGATATATGACTCAGAAAAGGTTGTATAACAAGATTATAACATTAAAAAAATGTGTTCTCTTCTCCTATTTTGATAAATATACCTTCATTGTCATAAAATTGGAAACAGGCATAACGCTACATCTTTTGATTTACTGAAAGTTAGTCAAATACCAAGTGGCTAATTTAGTTATTATTGCCATGGTCTAAATAGTCTCTTAATGGGTGAGCAACATTTGAATCAATAGCATAAAGACATAATAATTTATAAATTATTATATGTACTTTTTTATTCCATAAAAGTAATCTTTCTCGCTTTTGCTTCAGTAAAATTATTAGACCATGCTATAATCTAGATTTTCACACAATTTTTGTTCTGTTGATATTAATGTCAAATTAGATATCCTTCTGAAGCCACTGTAGTGTTTACTTAGTTTTTATTCATTGTAATTTGGAGTAATTGTTCACTGCTGAAAATATATAAGCTGCAATTATCATAGAATTGATAAATGATAATATATAGGTTAAAAATGAATAATACATTTTACATCCAGTTTTACATATTCAAACACTGTAATAGACTACATACAATAAATTATAACTGCTGTAGAAAGTATTATAAAATATTTTCATTTGTTGTATAAATCACTACCCCATTTAAGTGTCATAATTTTCCACAACACTTAAATCAATGTCTAGGTTCATAAAAATGTTTTTAAGTTCTTTCTTCCAGTTTTTCAATGCTGAAGCATTATAAAGAAAAACAAATTAAAAATCAGTATGCTGTACAATTTGGTTAAATCTCCCTTTGAGATTATACCTTGATTTAGAACAACCAGAAATAATCTCAATAAAAATTAGTTTTTTGAGTCTATGTGTACTTTGAAGAAAAAAGTTAGTTTTAGGCTTATTTGTTCATAAATCTTTTCCTTTATAGTCACACAATTTTCATTATATTTCACACAAATGTTAATTTTTGCATATGTCACATAAACTTTCTATTAAACCTTTCTGTAAATTAAAAAAATTCTAATTTTTGAAAGATGAAATATTGACACATATTTGGTACACTTTTGCTAACATTTTCAATAATGAGCAAGAGTTTATAATCAAATGACTGTGAACAGTACATATTCAAAATTAGTTTTCACCCAAAACTATGGTTTGCATTTATTTGAAGATCTACTATGGTTTCAAATAACTATTCCACTGTATTTTATTCACATCTCATCTAAATTAAACATAATTGCTTTAACAGTGTTCAGTTGACATTCTCATCATGCATCAACAGGCGATTTCATGTCAAATCTGATATGTGATTCATCAAAAGGTTCAATCTTTGGGCACACAGATCAGATGTGATCTTTGACTTGCTCCAAGGAAGAGCATCACTCCTGGCATAGTTGAGGCCATAACCCATGGGGATAAATTAATAATGCGCTGCCAAATAGGTCATGCAATGTTTGCAAGTATGTAACATATGTTCTGGCCTAAATACCAGTCATGTTAGCATCATTATTACAAGTTTACTCGTAATCATGTTTTAAGCTAATGCTCAATGTTCAAAATTGTTTTCTTGTTTTTCCTCAGGTTGAAATTTACACTTTCTGCAACAGATGTATAGTCAATGAAATAGTCATTAATTTCAGATTTCCTTATTTCTGGTCTTGGTGGTTAAATCATATGCATAATAAAAGTTTGCTGTTTAGAATTCTTATTTTGTGCATTCTCATTTGCCGAATATGCACTTTATAAAATTATATTTTTAATTTCTTCTCTCACTTGATTTCTCCCAAAATTACCCGTCTATTTTTATTTCTCCATCTAGGCACCATTTGTTTTATTATGTTTGTATTTTTATCCGTCTTACATGGTTAGCTATTCCAGCAACATATTTTGAAAACATTTCAGCTACATCCAGACATTTTCCACCTATGAATGCTACAAAAAGAATCATTATTCTTAGCTAAATATTGGACACATATTAATCTTTTAAAAACTTCACATAAATGTTATCAGTGTTCTTGGGTCTTTGTTGAATATAATCAATTATTTACTCTTTTTTTTCACTACATAGAAATAACTGTACTCCAGATCTCTCTCTCTCTGTATGTGTGTATATATATTATCTATAATATATAGTATATATATATCTATATTTTAATTTATTTTATATTATATATAAATTTTATATAATATATAATATATAAATTTTATATAATATATAATATATATTATAGATAATATATATACACACATACACAGATGGAAGCATAAATATAAAAATTGGTGGAATTTTTAATGAGATCATATTCTAAATAATGAATATTAAATTTAAATTCATTTGAGTTTAAGAGAAATAAAATTGGAGAGAGATTATGTTCCCAAAGATTTCTGTAACCTTAAGACAAAAAAAGCATTAAAAACTTTTTAAATTCTGTAAATACAGATGTGCCTTGCTGTGTGCAGGTGATACTTTATGTTTTTTAATAGAGAAAGTAATTGTTTCCAGTCATCTATACTTCAATGACCAAAGCTTATCTTGAAAATAAAGTATGAAACATATAACGCAAATTACAAAACACTTTGTCTTTTAGCTGACAACAAAAAGCCATCTTCTAGCTTACTTCGCCATTTGCAAATCATGTTATATAAAATAAAACATAAATTCCCTGTGATATTCACCTAATGGAAAGTTGTAAATATTAATTTGTTCCAGACTTTTATTTTGCTATAAATATTCTTAGGCTGTATGAAATATGTGACAGCCATTTTTTAGGATCATCTTCCAATAATCAGAGAAAATGGACTCATTTTTCTTCTCCAACTAGCCAACTTCATGACGGTAATTCGCCTTCTCATGGTTGGGCAAAGTTGCATTTATTGATTCGGATTTGTGAATTCAACATAAATAACTCTTTTTTCTCATGATTTTTATCAATAACTAAATTCTTCATTTAGTAAAATAGACATAAATCAAACAGTTCTTATCTAATATGCTTAAGTTACAGGTTTGCATTTGGTAAGGTTAATTTTTTGCTCACTTTTATTGTTTGGATCAGTAACTGACTTTCAATGAATAACAAATCTGTACTGTCCTTTAGCAAATTTTACATGGTTCAGGCTTTTACCAGCATAAAATTTTCACTTTATTACTTTATTGTTCTAGGTTTTTTTGTTTTTGTTTTTGTTTTTGTTTTTGAGACGGAGTCTCACTCTGTTGCCCAGGCTGGAGTGCAGTGGCACAATCTTGGCTCACTGCAACCTCTGCTGCTCAGGTTCAAGAGATTCTCCTGCCTCAGCCTCCAGAGTAGCTGGGATTACAGGCGACTGCCACCACATCTGGCTTTTTTTTTTTTTTTTTTTTGTAGTTTTAGTAGAGATGAGGTTTCACCATCTTGGCCAGGCTGGTCTCGAACTCCTGACCTTGTGATCCACCTGCCTAAGCCTCCCAAAGTGCTAAGACTACAGGAATGAGCCACTGTGCCTGGCCCTATTGTTTCATGGTTTTAACATATTAATCACACTGCCTCTTTGAAAATTTTTCTCCTTTTTCCTTTTCAGTTGTGTTTTCTTTCTGCACTCTATTTTTTATTAGCTTGGCCCTACTTATTTTTAATGAAAAATTAAAAATGAAATGAAATTATATTCCTAGGGTAGAAAAGTTTAATATATTTTCTTTCCAGATATTTATAGTCAATATTTATAGACTCATCCAAAACTCACTAATTAAAATAAAAGTAAAAAATAATATAATTTCTATATGTGAAAAGCTACTTTTAAAGTATTTACAATTAAATGCTAAAATTAAGATAAAATGAGAACTTTAATTTTTAAATCAAAATTATTTAAATAAAACCAACATTTACATTTAGTTTCTGAATAATTAAATGCTATTAAATATTTTTTTAAAGTAACATTTTTCTGAGTCTTACAGTTTTAATATCCAGCTAGTGACCAATGTAAATAATCAACATCCTACATCACCTGTGACACAGCTGGATTTTATAACAGCATTGTAGATTGTTTAATACTATAAAATGTTTCCCAGGCACCATCTAGCACTATTGTGATTACTATGCTAATTTATTGCAACTTGATTGGAAGAGGACGAACAGAAAAGAAAAAATATGCACTTAGGGCTATCGAAAGCAATATTTTATTTTGAAAAAAACTATTAAATATACTCTCTGGCCGGGCGCGGTTGCTCACACCTGTAATCCCAGCACTTTGGGAGGCCGAGTCAGGCGGATCACGAGGTCAGGAGATGGAGATCATAATGGCCAACATGGTGAAACCCCGTCTCCACTAAAATACAAAAAAATTAGCTGGGCATGGTGGCGGGCGTCTGTAGTCCCAGCTACTCGAGAGGCTGAGGCAGGAGAATCGCTTGAACCTGGGAGACAGAGGTTGCAGTGAGCCCAGATGGCGCCACTGCACTCCAGCCTGGTGACAGAGCAAGACTCCATCTCAAAAAAAATAAAAAATACATAATAAACAAATATAATCTCTAAGAAGAAGAAGTGGACATTCTCATTAATTTATCCTTCCTCTTATTTTAAGGATTCTATGGATAAAATCTTCCCCAAACTCAGAGGCAGTGTTCATGTCTGATATGGCAGCAGCAGCACCCACAGTGTCATTCCTCAGGGAATACCTACCTTTTGTTTGTTGGCACAGGTCAAGAGCCGTGGAAAGACATTTCCCCGGGGCCCCAATTGGGTTAATCATAAAATGGATGCTTGAGATATAATTGCTCAATGCCATCCCTTAGTACCAGATCCAGAATGATAAGTGCCCTGAAATTCTTAATAAATTTATTAATTGGACTTGTGATATGTGAGGCCAAGGGCAGGGGCACTTATTTTCCCTAAGGTACCATAGAAAATATAATTCAGTAATATATCCATTCTAAGCAACAGTTAAAAAGAGATATCTCTGTGTACTAACACAGAAGATTCATCAAGATATTTTGTTAGGTGAAAAAAAAATTGTTACGAAATATATGTATAATACCATTTATACACATTTTAAATAAAAATGACATATTTCTATGTATTCTGCATATGTACATAAACAATAGAATTATAGATGCATATGAAGCAGATTATTATCCTAGAGAAGGTGAGGAAAACTGGCTAGGAATAAAACAGGAATCTTTATCTACAATATTTAAGTTTTCATAAGAAAAATGCATTAATTATTTACTATATTATTAAAATTTGAAAATTTCCCTTCAAAATGAAATGTGTTGGAAAACTTTTAATTCGTAAGTTTGACAATATGAATGTTACATCATGCATATATGTGGTTCAAATCATTAATAGACTGCTCTTAGAGCTGTTATATTCTTTCTCATTCTACTTGATGTTATGTATTTCAGAGTTCCTTAAAATTTGAATACATCTACTAATATGATTCTTCATTAGTCCATCAGATGGAGACTTTAGTAGTTATCTGGATGTGCCCTTTTTGATATAAAATATATTTTATTATAGAAAAACAATCCGCAAATATTCATATTGTGTGCCAAAAGTTGGGCTGAACAATTTTTTATGTTAATTTCATTTAATTCTTATAACAACTCTGTAAGAAAATGTTATCATTTTTACAAATGAGGGAACTGAGGGTTGTGGTAACAAATGTTGTCAACAAAGAATCCAGAGTGAGAAAATGTAAACGCCAGAGAGCTGGAAATATCAAGACCTAAATCTAATAGGTTCTAGGTAGGCAAAAGGATGAGGTAAATACACAGCAAGCATGGAACAAACTCGTTTTGGATTTCGATAGTATAAAGAGAGAGTTATCAAAAGAGAAAAATGTTTATCCACAATGTCTAAGTTTAGTTGAGCTGGATTCATTCTGGAGAAAAAGCTGAACAAATGTGTATTTTAGGCACGAACCTAAATAAAGTAGCTATAATGCTTCCCAAATTTAACAGAAAACAGTCCCAGAGAAGGGTGTACTAAGAAGTAGAATAAGTAAATAAGATTTAGTGCAGGAAGGAAAAAGAGGAACACTGAATGGATCAGCTTTCACACCTTCTGGATGGCCAGACAAGATAGGCTTTTTTTGTTGCAAAACAGCAGGCCTGGAATACAGACCCTTGTAAGGTTCCACAGGCTTAAGCAGCTTGATACCCTCTATGCAAAGCTGCTAGTGCTTAACAGATAGTTAATCTAATGCCAACACTCAACATTGTTTCACAAGTCCCAGAGAAATCTCATTGAAATTTTAAATATGTAACACAAAATACAATCTAAAACTAGTAGTTAAACAAGGTTAGAATTTATAGAATACCTCCAATGTTTTCAAAGTGTTTCCGTCTATCTAATTCTTGCTTAAAGGTGTACTTTTACTTATTTTCCTAGAGAAAGGTGTGCCCTTTCATTATTATTTTATTGTGTGGATGTATACTGCATATTATATATCAATATTTTTTTTCCTATGTAACATACATTATCTTTCTCTTCCACTTGGAAGGCTCTGATTTACAACAAGACATTTTTACCATCTTGTGTCAGCAATATGAATTGCAGGCAGAATTTAAAAACCCAGTGAAAAAATAACAAGCCTCAGAAGGTTAGATGTGGAAGAAGACCTACATGCTTTCTAAAAAATTACTGCCACAGTCAGCACCACCATGCTACCAAATTTCACAGAAAGCTCAAGATATACAAATGAGTTTCTGATTCCCAAAGTGATTGTGAAAAGTGATCCTGTGATAAGCTGAACATTTTAGGTGATATTTTCTTTCCCACCTCTAGAGTCCATGCATGCTCTGAATGGATACCAACCACAAAACTCAAGATTGTAACTGGGGACTACCAATACTGCCACACAGCTCAAGGAAGAGAACACCATGAGGATGGCTGAGACCAGAAAGTGGGTGGTATCTAGAAATAGGATCATTCTTTGAAGATAAAATATTTCTTCAGGATAGAGGCATACTTCCTTTTATTGCACCTTCCAAATATTGTGTTTTCAACAAATTCAAGGTTTGTGACAACCCTGCATCCAGTGAGTCTATGGTCATCATTTGTCCAACAGCACGGGCTCACTTTGTGTCCCTCTCTCATATTTTGGTAATTCTCATAATATTTAAAATTTTCAGTATTATATCTGCTATGGTGATCTGTGAATAGTAATCCTTAATGTTACTATTATAATTGATCTGGAATGTCCTGAAGCACACACACAGAAGATAGTGAACTTAATTGATAAATGTATGGGTTCTGACTGCCCCACCGGCTGGCTGTTTCTTCATCTCTATGCTTCTCCTCAGGCTTCCCTATTCCTTGACACACAATAATATTGAAATTAAGCCAAGTAATAGCCCTATAATGACCTCTAGGTGTTCAAGTGAAGAAAGAGCCACAAGCCTCTCACTTGACATTAAAAGCTAAAAATAACTAGACTCAATGAGAAAGAACAAATAAACCCAAGATAGTCCAAAAGCTAGACTTCTTGCACCAGTTAGCCAAGCTGTGAATGCGAAGGAAAAGTTTCTCACAGAAATTAAATGTGCAACTCCAGTAAACAACAAATGATAACAGAGTGAAACAGCTTTACTACTGATATGGAATAAATATTAATAATGTTAGAGGTCTGGATAGAAGATCAAACCAGCCACAACATTCCCTTAAGCCAAAGCCTAATCCGGAGCAAGGCCCTAATTCTCTTATATTTTATGAAGGCTGAGAAAGGAAGCTACAGAAGAAAAGGGTGAAGCTATCAGAGGCTGATTTATGAGGCTTAAGAAAGGAAACCATCTTCATCATATGAAAGTGCAAGGTGAAGTAGCACATGCTTGCACTTCATAATATAAAAGTGCAAGGAGAAGCTGTAACAAGGTATCCAGAAGATCTAGCTAAGATCATTTATGAAGGTGGCTACACTAAACAACAGATTTTTCAATGTATATGAAACATCCCTCTATTAGAAGAAAATGCCATCTAGGACTTCCATAGCTAGAGAGGAGAAGTCAATGCTTAGCTTCAAAGCTTCAAAGTACAGGTCTTCTTCTTAGGGGCTAAATGCAGCTGGTGACTTTAAGTTGAAGCCAATGATCATTTATCATTCCAAAAATCACCGGACCCTTAAGAATTACACTAAATCCACTCTGTCTATGCTCTATAAATGGAACAGCAAGCCTGGATGACAGCATATCTGTTTACGACATGCTTTACTAAATATTTTCAGTCAGCCGTTGAGATCTACTGCTCAGAAAAGAGATTCTTTTCAAAATATTACTGCTCATTGAGAATGGACCTAGTCACCTAAGAGCTCTGATAGAGATTTACAATGTTTTTATGCCTGCTAACACAAGAACCATTCTGCAGCCCATTGATAAAGGAGTCATTCTGACTTGCAAGTCTTATTATTTAAGAAATACACTTTATAAGGCTAAAGCTGCCATAAATAGTGATCCCTCTGATGGATCTGGGCAAAGTAAATTGAAAACCTTCTAGAAAATATTCACTATTCTAGATGCAATTAAGATCATTCATGATTCATGGGAGGAAGTCAAAATATCAACATGAACAGGATTTAGGAAGAAGTTGATTCGAACTCTCATGGATGACTTTGAAAGGTTCAAGACTTCAGTGGAAGAAGTAACTGCAGATGTAGTGGAAATATCAAGAAAACTAGAAACAGAAGTGGAGGCTGAAGATGTGACTGAATTATTACAATCACATGATAAAACCTGAATGGAGGAGGAATTGCTTCCTATGAATGAGCGAAGAAAGTGTTTTTTGAGATTGAAACTACTCCTGGTAAAGATGTTTTGAACATTGTTAAAATGACAACAAAAGATCTGGAATATTACGTAAAGTTAGTTGATAAAGCAGCAACAGGACTTGAGAGGATTAATTCCAATCTTAAAAGAAGTTCTACTCTGGGAAAAATGCTATCAAAAAACATTGCATGCTACAGAGAAATCTTTCCTGGAAGAAAGAGTCAATCAATGCCACAAACTTTATTATTGTCTCATTTTATGAAATTGCCACAGTCACCCCAGCCTTTAGCAACCACCATCCTGATCAGTCAGCAGCTTTCAACACTGAGATAAGAACCTTCATCAGCAAAAAGATTATGCCTTGTTGAAACCTCAGGTGATTGCAGCAGTTTTAGCAATAAAGTATTTTTAAATTAAGGTATATACATTTTTAGACATAATGCCATTGAACATTTAATACACTCCATTATAGTGTAAATATAACTGTTATATGCACTGGGAAACCAAAAAATTCGTGTGACTCACCTTATTGCAATATTTGCTCTATTGCAGTGTTCTGGAACCAAACTTACAATATGTCTGTGGTATGCCTGTACACATATTCTAATTTTGTGGTAAATGTATAAAATTCTAGGAGAAAAAATAGCTTTGGAAGACTTTTAGCAAGTTATGATAAAGTTTTATCTTTATCACATCAGAGGGCTAGGGATCATAAAAATGGTTGCAACTTTATTATTACTTATATAGAAAACCTTTAGCGGAAAGATTCAAAATGTCTATACAGATAATTATATATTTTTAATACATGATTTTACTTACCTCTGTGACATTTATTAAAGCTTAATGTTAATATGTTTTATAAATCCATTGTAACTTCTTGTGGCAGTCTACATTTAGTCCTCACCCCTTACAGTCACTGAAAAATTTAGCCAAAAATAACTAATGCTACATAAGCATATGGCTCTATGGCATAATAAAAGGACAATCTATGTCATCCATGGATTTCCCACTAGGTTTTGAAGCTCTGGCTTTCAAGAAAATCTTCTTAACACTGTATTAAACACAACCATTAGTATTATCTTTGGAAAATCAAGCATTATTTAGACCATCAATCAAATTTATAGGAAAATCTCACTAACATTATCCCTAAAATAAAAAAGCATTTAAGCACCTAATCGTGCATGAAGCCCTCAGTGCTGAGAAAATTAATTGTATAGCTCTAGGTCATTGACCTGTAGTAGTTTTACAACCTGAAACAGATCATGTCCCTGTCCCTGTAGGTCATGTGGTTAACAGAGAAGTAACAGTAGTCTTCAAGGAGTTTAGACATTTACATGATTTCATGGGGAAAAATTAGAATAAGTATCTGCAGGTATTTGGGACATTCCTTTGTTTTCTTGTTCAAGAATGAAACAACCAAAAATCAAGTTAAGAGAAATTTATCTTTTCCATGTAATCATGTGATAAATACTATAGAATAAAGGCAATTGGGCCTTCTCCAGTATGGAAATTTCCCGGTACTAGATGTAGTATTGTATGCAATGATGTACAGTCTTCCACAGATTTACCACCACAACTATCCACACCTAACCCCAGTATACAAAACAAGTATTCCCCCCTCATTGAATTTATCACTATTGCAATTAATTCATGGAGTACTTTCTTCATTGAATGTTTAGTGTCTGTTTCCTCCTGTTTGTCCACAAACTCCATAATTCCTATTATCTACTTGCAAAGCTTAGCACATGGTAGTTGTTCTGTAAATGTTTCTGGAACAAAAGAAGGGAAGAAGAGTAAAAAGGAAAAAAGAGAACTTTGACCATAAAACATGACATATAATTAAAAGAAAAGACTCTCTAATATTCAGCAAATACAGAGCAGCTAGACTAACATTTAAGCACTTTGAAACCGTCAGTTGGCAAATTTAAGCCATAACCACTGACAGTTTCTCATTTCCTGAGAAAATGTAAGACACAAATTCTTAGCCTGCTTTAAACCTTAAAAGGTCCCAAAACATCCTTTTCAATTGTCCCATGTCAAATCTGCCTCCCTTAACTGGTGCTGTCTTGGCTGCCTGGTTACTGAGCTGTAATCTCTTCATACCCCATTTTCTGAGAAGCCCTAGCTAAGTTACAATGATTGCCTGTATAAATTAATCTCCACTGCAATAACAAAGGCAATCCTGTCAGCAGTTGACATTCTGGCTTTTAATTCACTGAACAACTTTTTGTTTGTTAATCAAAGCTGCATCTCATCCCATTGAGGATGTGATTTGTCTCTGCTTCTCTGGGTCGTGGTGTCCCTTACGCCAGTGCTGCTCAAAATGTGATCCCTGGGCTAGCATTAGCACCTTCTGGGAACTCATTAGAAATACAGGCCTTTATGCTCAGTCTATTGAAACAGAATATCTGGCAACGAGGCCAAGGACTCTGTTTTAACAAGTTCTTCAGAAGATTCTTGTGTATGCTGACTTTGAGATGCATAGCTCTACACACTATTGTAATACTAGTCTGTGGCATAGACATTAGTCCCTCATACTTTCTTAGGTACAGTTTGCATTAGGAAAACATGAATCAGCTAGCATAGACATTCCAGTACCCTCTCTCGCTATCCTGCCTCTTCACCAGCCTCCAGTGGGAGTAGTGACTTAAAGCATGCATTCTGGACTTGGATTGCTGGCATTTGATTCCCGCCTCTACTATCTGGTAGCCGTGTGACCTCAGGTGACTTATTCAATCTCTCTGTGCTTCAGTCTCCTCATCCATAAAAGGCAGGTAAAAGGAGTATCATCTCATATGGTTTTAATAAGAGTTGAATGAGTTAATATATATTTAGCTGCATAGAAAAATGTGACATATACTAAGGGCTATATTTATTAAGATAGATTTAACTGATTTAAAAAAGTTCTTGTTTTCTGTCCAAAGAGCATGATTATTTCACCCATCATCTTTGCTCTGGAAAACAAATCCATGTAAATGTCTCATGCAAGCTGAAATCTGGTCTTTATGACAGATACAACGGTTAGACTCTTTAAAAGCATTTCCTAGTTTGAAGTGTGGGATACAGTATTATAATGGAAAAAAATATACCACTATTTCTTTCTTTTATGAATATATTTCTTACAAAATTAGTTATAAACATGCCATGTCTGTCATGAAATGCTGATACACAAAGATATTACTGGCTTTGCAAGGTATCCTCTTGTGTGATTCAAATATATACATTAAATTGTCAGGTGACCTCCAAGAAGGAAGTGAAAGAAACCTCTACCAGGCTGATTTCTATTCTTGATAAAATAAAAATACAGGTAAGAACCCCATTATAATGAATTCCACTGGAACTTTAATTTGCTTTTGCTTTAATTAAATTTTGTTTTTGTGACTATATTGCTAGAAATCCTATCCCTAGTAAGTAGAAACTAGAGATGAAACCCATCTGATAGGTACCTCTCTGGTATGTATTAACAAGTGAAAAGGAATATTTTGAACCCACCTGGGAAAGAAAAAGGTTTAATGAGCTCACCACCTTGCACCCTTTTCTTCTCCAACTACTGCTGGTCTGGTTTATCCTTAGACTGTGTTTTTAGGTCCTGTAAGCATGAACATGGGTGTATAATGTACTTGGCTCATTTTGGGTTTTGCTTTTTCTGTCTTTTCTTTTCCTTTTTTTTTTTTTTTTTTTCGAGTAATGAGGAGAACTACAGTTGGAAAGGGGGAGAAAGAAAATTGAATGCCAATTGCTACTTAATTCTGTCAACATAAAGAATTATTAGAGATTTTTAAACCCTTCTATTTCCCTCACTTCCCTTCCTTCATTAAAAGCAGTATATTTGGACATGGCTAGTAAAAGTGAAGAGGCCTGCACAGTGTGCACATGTACCTTAAAACTTAAAGTATAATAAAAAATTTAAAAAAAAATACCGAACAGGATCACTTGGAGGGAGAATATTTGTAACAAGAACATCAAGGCATTGGTGGTTTGGGCCACATGCAACTACATGGAAATCTCTTTATTTTTTGAAATGCTTATTTATGAGGAAAGGTTTATGTATGATTGACTGGTTCTGTGATATCCAAGTCTGTATCTCAAATTCCCTATTTAGGCTTTATTATTTCACATATTTAAGATTCAGTACTAAGTTATATAGTCAATAATGGGTATTTGCCAAATATATGTATGTACGTATAAATAATATATATATGTGTTTTATAAGTAGTGTATATATCAGTTTGATTCTCAACAGTGGATTCTTTAACTCTGAGTTTTCAGTTTCATTGGTGTTATACTGTTAAACGGAGCTAGATAAGTAAAATATTCTATGTCTATCTGATTTAATCCGGATATTTAAGTTCAAGCAATATGTCATAAGAAAATAAATTATAATGAGTAAAACAATATATACCTGAGTAGTCCCACTTTGATGTTATTTATGAGTGAAAAAGGAATATAAAGTTCTTGTCCAACAGTAAAGAGGTGACTTAGATTAACTACAGACAAACATGTAATGGGGCATTTGTGGTAATTAAAAATTATGCTTATGAATACTGTAAATCAGCATGGAAGCAAATTACGCTATAAAGAAAAAACTAGGTTACCAAATTGTTCATTTCATGAGACTAAAAAATGAGAGGTATATGAAAAAAAGATAAAGATAATACAAGATTAATAATGGCTGGATGTTGGCTTTTAAAAATTTTTGTATTTGCAATCTGTTTAGCTTTCATGACGAAAAAGCAGTGGCCAGGCACGGTTGAGGTCAGGATTTTGAGACCAGCCGGGCCAACATGGTGAAACCCCATCTCTACTAAAAATACACACACACACACACACACACACACACACACACACACACACAGACACACACACACACACACACACATTAGCAGGGCATGGTGGTAGGCACCTGTAATCTCAGCTACTCAGGAGGTTGAGACAGGAGAATCACTTGAACCCAGGAGGCGGAGGTTGCGGTGAGCCAAGATGGTGCCACTGCACTCCAGCCTGGGCGACAGAGCAAGACTCTGTCTCAAAAAAAAAAAAAAAAAAAGGAAGAAAGAAAAAATAGTATTTATCTCAGTATAACTCAAAGATGAAGGCATTTCTTGTAAAACCTAGAGACTTACTAAATACCATGTGAAATGATTGAATTAACACGGCTTAGATATTTTAACAGAACTTTGTATTATACCAAATGCAATTTTGTTATAAGAGGATTTGCCTTGAAAGATTTTTAAATGACAAGTATATATTTTTATAGTTTTTTACAATAATATGGTATTATGTGATGTTATATAGAATATAAGAGCTTACAAATTGTGAGCTTATAAACTGTATTAAGTGTATTCTGTTGATTTTTAATAAATACTAAACAGACAATACCATCATTAATAGAGAGTCATTGCGTGTGCCTGTAATCCCAGCTACTCGGGAGGCTGAGGCAGGAGAATGGCATGAACCCGGGAGGCGGAGCTTGCAGTGAGCCGAGATGGCACCATTGCACTCCAGCCTGGGCGACAGAGTGAGACTTCGTCTCAAAAAAAAACAACAACAACAAAAAAAGGGAGTCATTAAAAGTGGAGGGGCCGGGTATGGTGCCTCACACCTGTAATCCCAGCACTTTGGGAGGCCGAGGCAGGCGGATCACCAGAAGTCAGGAGTTCGAGACCAGCCTTACCAACATGGTGAAACCCTGTCTCTACTAAAAATACAAAAACATTAGCCAGGCATGGTGGTGCACACCTATAACCCAGCTACTTCGGAGGCTGAGGCAGGAGAATCGCTTGAACCCGGGAGGCGGAGGTTGCAGTGAGCCGAGATCGCGCCATTGCATTCCAGCCTGCGTGACAAGAGTGAGATTCCGTGGAAAAAAAAAAAAAAAAAAGTTGAGCTAAGATTACAAGGACGTAGTATACTAGATATTTTCACTAAGTTAACAAAAATACTCTAATCTGAGTAGTGTATATTTTCCATTAACATTACCATATTTCTTAGGAAATAAATCTTTTAAGTGAAATCCTCATTTTATAATTGTTTAATAAGTTTAGATAAGAGATTTTAATCTAGAGTTTGATTTTTCTGTGTGATTGAATTCATTGATTTCAAACCCAATTATATTAACAAACATAAGAATGCTAACAACACTGTATAGTCTTTCAGTTTGCTATTCCATTATGACCAATTTTTATTTTCATATAAGTATGGTAAATGTAATTAATAAAATTGGACAATTTATATTCATGTAACTTAATTCTTGGAATACAGGACTCTTTATTATTACAGAGCACCATGACTGAACAGATCTTCTTGTCAATGCATTAACCCACTGTTTCTCTGTAAGGTACAGCAAACTCTATGAAAGGAAAAGGAGGGGAGTAACTTTTCACAGTACTAAATAAAGATCTGTTGAACAAATAATTAATTTCATTTATCAGAATATTTGATAGATTAAAATATAATTGATGAAAACTATTACTGTGAATGCCATGAAGACAGAATTTTCATTGTAGCGTTGTTTTATGGAAGCAATAAATTGAAAATAGTTTAAATAGTCATCAAAATGAAATGGTAGTATAAATTATGGCATATCCTCGCTATGGAATATTAAGCATGCAATAAAAAGGAATGAGTAGATATAATCTACTGACCTGGAAAGATGTCCATGATATATTATTTTTTACTTAAATAAAACCCAGCATCTTCCAGCCCATTATGCTTGGCAAGTTTCCATTTTAATTTAAAAATATGATTATAGGGTATGTATTATTAATAGTGGTTACTTCTGAAGGTTGAAATTTGAGAGGTGAAAAGGAAACATTCCATTCTCAATTTTTAGAATTTTCAGCATAGTGTAATTACTGACAATTTTTGCTTTTTTGCATTATCTGAATTTTCTAAATTAAAATATACTGTTCTAATGATAAATTAATATCTGTTAATTAGAGAGCCTTTAAAATAAAGAAAAAACTTGAAATCACCTATAATTCTCCTGTGATAATTGCAAGAATTTATCACAGTGAATAAATTGGTTATCTTCTAGTTTTTTTTTCATAATTTATATCCATGGTCTCAAACTTTTACAAGCATCAGAACTACCTAGAAGACTCTTTAACACACAGGTTACCTGTTCCCAGCCATAGAGTTTCTGATGCAGTAAGTCTGAGGTGGGATCCAAGAATTTGAATTTCTAACAAGGTCTCAGGTGATGCTAATGATGCTGGCCTAGATACTATATTTTGAGAACTACTGTTTGCTATATTAGGAGTATTCTATATTCAACATTATATATTTTTAGTTTTTACATTAAACCATACTATAAATATTTTCCATTTATATTAAAATTTCTTGAAAATATTTATTTTGCTTGATATTCTTTCATATAAATAGACAACAATTTAACTCATCTTTTTTGACTTGTTGAACATGTGTGCTTTATTTTTATTTTCATAAATAATTCTGAAATAAGACTTCTCATGCTAAAAATATCTAACTTCTTTGAATAATTTTATAAATGGGAAGTTATAAAATCTGTATCTTGGATTATGAACAATTTTAGGCTCTTGTGATATATTGCCAAACTGTTTACCAGAAAGTTTGTACCAAACTGTAACAACAGCATATAAGACCATCCACTACTCCACACCCTCGTTAGCAAATTAATTGTTCTTAACTCAGCCTAAGGACTAACATTGTAGCTTGTCCAGTTTAACAAGGGAAATCAAAGGAGAAAATGCTGTTCAAATTTATAAACAATTTTTATATTTGGCTAGTTCACAAATTTACCAATGTCAAATTATTGTACCATAGAATAAATTTATAAGAAGGTCTTATATGCCACAGTCAAAGAGGATAAAAAAATATTTTTGACCTGTTAGAATGTGCATTAAAAGGAAATAGAGAAAAGGAGTGCATTCAATAGCTAAAAAACAAATCTTATTGGAATTTTTAAGGCTCTTGTTATTTTCTCCTCCCTACAATTTAAAGTAAATTTGATGTGTGGAAATAAACAAGTAGGGAAAAATCTGAAATGTGAATAAAGAGCACCAGCCCAAAATAACTTTGTCTAAGACTTGTCCTGTCTCACTGTTGGCACTGACAGATTTTAAAGATATGCCAGGTTTCCAATCTTTAGTCTTTCACTTATCTGGTAACCTTGGGAAAATTACTGCTACTGTCTGTGCTTCAGTTTCCTCATGGAAAAAATGGGATAATAATTCTTGTACCATTGAATTCTTGCTGGTACTCAATAAAATGTCATATTTAAAGCATATATATAGTAGGCAATCAATACAGGTAGTTATTACTCTGTTTCATCCACTAGCTCTTGGAATACAGTAATCATTCAGTGAATGAGTGGATGAACTAATAAGTTAATAAATACAGGTATAAATGGATAACTCTACCTCTAATGCAGCATCAAACAAAAGTTTTAGATGCTCTGCTTCCAGGCCCTTAGTCCAAGAAGACACAGTGTAATGTATTATTACGTTCCCTCAATTTCTTCCTGCACTCCCACATGGGAAGTCTTTGCTCACATCTTTTTTTTTTATATGGCACAACAAAACCTTCCCTCAGAAAGAGGCCAGGATGAATAAAAGGGTCCTGAGTGTCTGGAAAAGGAAAACATTCAGCAGAAATACCACAACATCTAACCAGCATTTCTTTCTTTCTTTCTTTCTTTCTTTTTTTCTTTTTTTGGATTAGCAGGGTATTTTGCTTTTATCCTTCTCAATGTGAATCCTGGTATTTCCCCCTGTAAGTGGCATTTCAAAGCTGACAGCTCCAGCTGTCCAGCCTTCCTCCCTCCAATGACTCATACCCAACAGATGGTGCAAATAGCTTGGCATCAATTCACTGAATCAGTGTTGGGGGAAAAGCCTTGCCAGACGACTGATGGTTTCTTTGAAGTTGTTCATTCTGGCAACAATGCACAGCTAATAGAACAGCCTTGGCTGAACAAAAAGATATGAAACTGATGTTTGAGAGAAAATCTGGAACATAAGGGTCTATATCTGTCACAGTGCTTGCAATTATTTTCTACCAATAATATCATTTTTATTATTCTTATCTACCAGAGCTATGTAATTCTCTCACTTGACATTCCTAATACTTGATATTAAAATAAGCCTATTAATACTGCTCAAATAACATTAGAAACAACATTGGACTGGAGGTCAGTGCACCTAGATTCTAGTCTAAGTTCCACCTGAAACTTCTTGGATATTCTTAACCGAAACATTTTGTGCTGACCTTTAGATTCTGCAGCTTTAAAATGGTGACAAAAATATCTTTCCTGACAGATTTACAAGGTGATTTTGAGAAACAGATAAAATAATGAATTCATAGGTGTTATGTAAATAAGTGTTATAAAATGTTATAAACTTTAAAGTGTTATGAAGAACACTATACTGACCCCCCACAAAGAGGCATGAATTCTTTCCCCCTCCCCTCCCCTTGAGATGGAGTCTCGCTCTGTCGCCAGGCTGGAGTGCAGTACTACAATCTCAGCTCACTGCAAACTCTGCCTTCCGGGTTCAAGCAATTCTCCTGCCTCAGCCTCCCAAGTATCTGAGACTACAGGTGTGCGCCACCACACCCAGCTAATTTTTCTATTTTTAGTGGAGACAGGATTTCACCATGTTGGCCAGGATGGTCTTGATCTCTTGACCTCGTGATCTACCCACCTCGGCCTCCCAAAGTACTGGGATTACAGATATGAACCACCACGCCCAGCCACAGGCATGAACTCTTAAATGAGGATGGGTTTACGCAGGTATAAGCTCTCACCTTCCTGTATACTACTGTGAGAGCTATGACAGGATTGGAGAGACAATGAGTATCATAGAACCATGGACTCTCACCCACTCATTTTTACCAACTTCTCAACACACCTTAAAAGCATGTTAACTCCACAATCCCATAAAATTTGGTTAAATCTTGGATTGATCTTAAAATTCTTTGCATAATGTGACCAATTATAATAAATTAGATGAAATTAAAGAAAATTGTTTGTGATATCATCAAACCAGTTATTACAATTGAATAATAGATCCTAAACACACTTTCATAAATAAAATGGTAGAATCCACAATTAAAGTTACCAAGAGACTGTAGCTTCCTGGATTAGAGATTTTCACAAATCCATCTCTGTATCATCACCATGGTAGGAAGTCAGACTGAAATATGGATATGGGTATCTAGCTCCAAAGCACAACCCATATGGATTTCTCCTATATTAACCAATTTGTAGTATTACCTGACAGCTGGAGAAGCAGAATTATTCAAATAATTTGTTTCATTTTGCTTTTAATCCTTTGTATCTCTATTTCCCAGAAACATTCTAGGGTGTTTTAAATAAGTAAATATTCACAGTTCACAGAATCCAAAAATGCATTCAAATATCTACCACTCAAAAAAAAAAATGGCCCACCTAAAGCTTTTCTTCCTGTTTACTAAAATGAGTCTCTCATAATAACTATTTTCCGTTTTCCCTTTTCACTAAAACTTAGTTGACAGGAAAACAGATGATACTGAAATCAAATGATAACCTAAAACTGACTTTTAGTAATTCAATTTATTCAAGATTTCACTTATTTATTCCCATGTGCAAGATACCACTATCAAAATAATCTGTTTGAAACTGAAAGTAACAAGTTGTTAGTTTTCATTTGTCTTTCTAATGAATGTGAGTAGACATAAGAGGCTTAGGTTTAGAGTTTCTTTGCCCATAAATGTGGCTAAAACTTTTTCTGCGGTAGCTGTTTAAACTGAAAGAAAATTGTACTAGGTATCCATTAAAGTTTGATCAGAAAAACATATGCCACTGTAGACATTTTGAGCTTTCTCAGGAAATTCAGAGTTTCAAGGTTACAAGGAAGCTGCCACCAGTTATTTCATCTGCCTTCATCACCAAACGGGGGTTCCTGAGGAAGATGCCTCCAAATTGCAGGCAAAATCCATGTCTGCCATCTGCTGATGCTCATGTGCCTGACCTGATGTGTCTCTTCTTTCCTATTTTGAATCTTCATGAAAGCCTCTAATTGGCAGAATATCACTGGAATCCTGCAGGCCATGGAGTATGGGAACTGTAGTCTCCAGGCTTCACAGAACCCAAAATTCATAAAACAGGACATTTTTCTGACAGGCCACCTCATCTCTTGTCAACTGAACCAAAAGAGCCAAATCAAAGAGTGCAAGGCAGTCCTCCTCTAAAGAATGACGCGTATTGCCTTCTCAGTCACTGAAAACCCTTGTAAGAGCTCTAATTATGCCAGAAAATGAATCTTCATGAAGAGAATTTGTCATCATCAGCAGCAGCAAGTATTTATTGCCACAAAAATGAGAGAAGCACAGTTATTGTTCCAGGAGCATACAATGCCTTAGTCGGGAAGATAAAACTTTATTATTTTTAAAAGTGTTGAGCACCAAATTCATGTCAGGGACTTGACTAAAGGCTTTTCAAATTTCTTAAATCCTCATAACTTTTCTCTGATGTATTTATTGTTTGCTCTATTTAGCAGCTAAGAAAATTGAAATTCAAAGCAGTTAAGAGGAAATTGCCCAAGTCCTATCTATAGCATTGGTGCCAGACATACCCGGATTATGTCTGATTCCAAAGCTTTTGCTCTTTCTGCTACACAGTGATGGTGGTAAAATCATATTTCTGAGGGTCAAATAATTACTATAAGAAAATAAGTGCTAAAATAATTCAAAGAGATGAACAAAAGTAAATTTATATTGGATGATCATAATCACCCATTCTTTTTAAGTCAGGATCTATATTATTATTTTGTGAACATTTGACATTTGTTTACTACCACAGATAACTTAGGGTATCTCTTTGAAACTTCTTACTTCTGTTGCCAGTTAACAGGAATAAAGATTTAAACTTGAATTAAAATGCTATTCAGGGACTTCCATTAACAGTATCAGTTGGTTGCTTCTAAAGCTAACCATGAGAAAAATATATATATATATTTAAAGAAACTTTAGCAAGGACTGTCCATTCATTGCCTGATGCTATTTGGGAACAAAATGGCTCAATTCTTTTTGTCCTCAGATTAATAGAGCAAGCTCAAGTGTTATAAAGAGCACTTTAACTCCCTCCAATATTTTCACTGTGGTTTCTTGTGGTAGAACTCATTTGCAATAATCCATGTGTAATTTGGTAAACCAAATGGAAAATCTGGCATTGTAACAATTCTCTTTACTGGGAGAAATGCTAAATATATAAAAAATTGAAAGGCAAGGCAACCCCATTCTTCAACTTTATCATCTCTTTGACAAGTGAAATTTTCCATTTGTTGATAGAATGTTAAAAAATAGATGACATAAAACTGAAGAAATGTAATGAGGAACTCTAATACGATTGTCCTATGCTTTCTAAGTATTGTCAGATGTGAAATGTGTATTATAAAATGTCCTTCTCAAGAGATTGAATACTCCTAGACCTAAAACTGAATTACTATAAAATACTTGAAATCATTAAAACAAGTATTTCTCTTTCTATTTGGAATATTATATATGTAAATAACATACACTAATTCTTATATCAGCCTGGTATTGGAGAAAGGCAACTAGGCTGAAGCAATGGGAAAGGACTTTACTTCATAAGGATGACTTTTTTGAATGATAAAAGTACATAGTGAACCACAACATAAAAAAAAATTTAGGCATAAAGCCTAAATCACTTATTTTGAAGTAAAAAAATCATAAGATTTATACACTAGAATTGAATGTTTATCAAGAATACAAAAAGAGACTTGGCAGGTACGGTGGCTCACGCCTGTAATCACAGCAGTTTGGGAGGCTGAGGTTGGTAGACTACCTGAGGCCAGGAGTTTGAGACCAGCCTGGCCAACATGGTGAAATCCCATCTCTACTAAAAATACAAAAATTAACTGGGCATGGTGGCATAGTCCCAGCTACTTGGGAGGCTGAGGCAGGAGAACCGCTTGAACCCGGGAGGCGAAGTTTGCGGTGATCTGAGATCATGCCACTGCACTCCAGCCTGGGTGACAGAGCAAGACTCCATGTAAAATATATATATACACACACAAAAAGGAAGTTATTTTAGATTTAGATTTTGATATTTAATTACTCCATATGTTAGAGATTTTTAAATAAATTTTTGCTTAAAAATGCAACAGTGTCAACTTTGCTGTAATTTGGTACTACTTTCATTTGAATTTACAACAGGGTGGGCTTATTTTTCACATTCCATAGAAATATAAGTTCCAGAGACTTCAGCATCACCTTTGGGATCTTATGAGGTCAGTAAATAATACCCTTTTCTTCCCATCTTATGTTCAGAATAGATTTAAAAATAAAGCAGAGGAAATAGATCGAGATTTAAACAACAGCTTTATGACTGATAAAGCAGATTAGAGAATGTGGCATCAAACATGCAACAAATAGCTTCCCAACATGCCATCCCCAAAGTAGACAGACTCACACACCCAGAGACACACAGAGCTGTGGGCTTTTCCCATCCCATGGAGTTCATCTGAATGCACAAGAGCAAAGAACAAAAGTGGAGGTAGTGACTTCTAAAAGTAGGAAAGAAGGGCTGGGTTGGCTTTCCCCAAAACCTGCAATCAGTGAGAAGTGAGTGATGGGTGAGGAAATGAGGCAGTAGTACTACGCTACAGGGACCCTGTACATGGAAAAACGAGGGGTAAAATAGTGTCTCCTGTCCCCAAAATTCAAATTGAAATAAGGAATCAGTGAGGGTGTGTAGCTTCCAGGGTGACAGCCTGCAGTCATCCTCCTTCACCTACTAAATATATATATTTTTTTCCTGCATATAGCACATACAAATAATATATATTTCATTTTTACAAAATATTTACTTCTTTTTCTCATTTTAGTGTTCGTTAGCCCATAGTAAAGGCATATAACAGTTTTTTCCACAAAGTATTTTAACCTAGTACTGGAGATGAATGGATAGATAGGTAAGATGATTAATACATATATATAGATAGAGAGAGAAAAAAAATCTTCCAGAAAATACTGCATTGGGTCTAATCATCTTTTGTATTATAAAATAACAATAAAGGGTTACAGTCCATATAATAGATACTAACAAAATTAGTTACTAAGTAATTATGTATCTGAATTTATACGGGTTATTTGCCTTCCCTAGATTGCTTTATGCATCACAACATATAGCCTTGGATGCAGAATGCAATTTTCTATGCCCTTTAGAAACTGCTATTTCCCCTTTTTCATCTGGTTATACATTTTCATTGTGCCATCATTGTGAATAATTGGGCTCACATGATACTAATAGCATAGAGATTTGGAATTTTTGCATTTATAAAGATCTAAAATAGTCATGATTAAATATTTGGAAGAAACTAAAACTAATTTTGAATAACTGTTATTGTGATGGGGGATGGGATTCAATCTTACCACATTTAGGAAATGCAAAATAAGTTATCTAATCTCCTTAATTATGTAGAGTATTTTAATATATGCAAAATTAAACTTTAAATGATCGTTCAGTAAGATCAAATATTCGTTATGAAATCACTATTTAATCATTGCTCATAGTTGCCTAACCCATTACAGTTCAAACTGCTGTTAAAAGAATGGCCTAAACTTGCAGTTTCACCTATTACATTGTTTGAGGAGCCACAGATCATAGCGTGTGTGGTCCAAAAAAGTCAGAAAGAATAAAATTGATATTAGCATTTTTTGTTTACTTCTCTTAATATTGCTGAAAAAAGCAAAGACACTCTTCATCCTCCTTGATGTGATGCTGATTTTCCATTCAAGTGGAATCCCACAGCAGGACATTGGAATTAAGCAATAAAGTGCTCTTGGTGACCAAACACCAGACATGTCACAATTAACATGAGTAAATTAGGTTACATCTTATTTGTCAACTCATTTTCATTACTAGTTTTCTCTAACCACCAAATGGATGGGTTAGAAAGTGATGGATTATATGTCTGTTCACCAAGCTGCTGTAAGTGTCTTAGAGGCTTTGTCAAGAAAGTCACCCACGACTGGGCAAGCTAAAGGGACTTGCCAAAGGAGTCAAGAGGAGGTAGGCAGAGCATGAAAGCCCTTCTTAGGAGAATGAAAAAAGAAATGGGAACAGAAGCTAAAAGGTAAAGCAGATAATTGTAATTAAAGTTTCATTAGAAAGTATTCTCCAAAATCAACCAAATAAAGTTAGTGGGAAACGGTATATAGATAATGGATAACAATCTAGGATTTGAAGTCAGACAGAACTAGACATGAATTTCAGCTCATACATCAATAGACAGTACAACCTGAATAAATTTCTTAATTTTTCAACATTTCAATTTCCCCATTGAAAAATTGTCATAATAATACTATTATGATTGTGGCAAAGAGAAATGAATTTTTTTTTGCATATCAAAATTGTTCAATAAACACTCCCTATAATTACTGCTGCTTTGCTGTGCTGTAGTTTTTATTAATGTAGAAAGGCATTAGCTCCCATTTCTTTAAATTCAGCAGTGTAATTATGAATATCCATCACCATTTCTGCTGCCAAGACCACTGCAATGAAGTAGGGAAAAGGGAATGGCATACTGAGATGAGAGCCAGTGGGAGTGGCCTGCCCCATGGTAAGGAGTATTTTATCACTTATATCATTTATAATTGTCTGTGAAAAGTGATTTTTTTAAAAACTGGCTTTTAATACAGTTTAAATTCCCTACAGATAATGCATCCCTTTATTGACTGTGCCAGTGAAACTGTCGGCTCACCATATCCTGCCCCATGCATCACCACTGCTCTTTATACAGATGAAGTCTGAGGGCCAGAGAATACAAGCAAGTAGCCAAAGTTACAGAGGATCATTTTCAAGCTGCTTCTTTTCAAAAATAATTCCACATTTTTTCAGTTCTTTCCAGCTCATTTGCCACTTCCTAACTTCTTTTGACTCATGTATCAGGTCCTTAGTTTGGTTTTCCTCCAAAATCTAAACTAACACAAGCAAAATCCATTCATTTTCAGAGGTTCCTCATAGAAAAGGTAGAAACAAATATAGTGCATTCACTCTAAAGGATTTTTACTATTTCTGTTTCTACCTCTTATGCAGTATTCCTGGTCTCTGCTAGTCCAGTCTTACGAGGCTCTGTTGACAACTGGTGTGATGTACTAAAATGTTTGCCTGGAGTAAGGCGACGACAAAGTCGAGCCACGTTTATGCCATGTCATATTTTAATAGTGTTTTGTTTCTTAATCCTTCCCAAAAGGGAAAAAATACATGATAGCTCTTTTCCCCCAACTGTAAAGAAAAAAAGAAAAGCTAAACAATGTTGGGATTTCTTCCAGATTCTATTGCCCCTTCAATGAAGCTATTGTGAGATGTTTCTTTCAGTGTATGTATTAAGAATCCACTCTGCTAGCTAAAGTCAGGTAAGTTTCCACTTGTCACCACTGAAGGAAGTAAAATGCCAAGAATGGAACAAATGACACACACCATTATTTCCACCATACACAATGTGCCTTTCCACTTGGCAACACAAAGCAGAACAGATAAAGTAATATTCTGCTAAATAATTATGCACACCAAAACAATGGCTATTTGTGCAACTCAAGAAGAAATCGTTATGTTGTTTACTGTTCACAGTTCTCACTGTCAAAGGTCAATATTGTGTTTTGTGCCCTGATTGTCTTAAATTAATAAACACTATTCTCTTGTTGGGTTGAGAAAGAAAAGAGCAATCTGTCAAGAGAAGTATTTCTCTTTCATTAAAAGATTTTACTCAGTCCAGAAAACTGCTCCTACCTCCACATTCCTGGCTAGTAATGAGAGAAAATCCATGGCAACCAGTTTCAAGCCACCTAAATAAAGATGTCCCAAAGAAATCCTATGATGAATATGATCTTTTTCCAGAACAGCATTTCTCTCCATAATTATGCTATAAAACAGATTTCACACCATAGGTATAATGCATAAAACATAAGCTAAAATTTAGGGCCTAAGATTTGAAAAGTCTAAAACATTTCTATCTCAACAGTCTCTATTTACTCTAATCACTTTTCTATAAATAACTATATCCATGTGGTCTATTCCAAAAGTCCTCTAAGCATATCACATGTTTCTGCTCAGAAAAGTTTGATAGTACCAATTATTACTTACTTCAGGAAAAAGGATATGCATTTAATAAAATTAATTGGGGAAATTTATTCATAAATGAATATAAAGATTGTGGTGAGGATCCTTGAAATGCTCATTTCACACTCAACTCTAAAGTTTACTCATGATTTGACTAACCGATAAAAGCTCTGCAATAAAAAAGCAACATAATAGTACAGCTTCTAAATGAGCAAGTATTGAAGCCAATTGAAACCTAGTAGGTGAAAAGGTTTTTTTTATAAATGTTAAAAGCTGAAGCTTGAAGGGATAGGAAATAAAACATTTTAAAAGCATCAGTAAGAGACAATCTTAGACATAAACATAATTATTTATTTAGGGGATTCCTAGAGAGAGATGCTGCAGCCAGCAAAGATATGATGGCACGTAAACCACATCAACAAGAGAAGTTGGAACAGCTGAAAGGTGATGTTCCTCCCGGGGAAGCAATTTGAACTCAAACCAGGCCAACAGTGATGAAAAATCATTATCATTGAGTGACCAGTTCTTTAGTTGTGTCTCATTATGGTTTGAGAAAGGTATTTCAGGTCTGGACTTGAAAGCTAATGCTTTTATCACAAGCATCGAATGCTAATTTGTTAATCCAGATCTGCCAGGACAAGCATAGTTTCTTCTTATTTCAATTACCTACATTGATGGTTAGAAAGCACACCAGAATCCAAGCATCTGTTTCATTTGAGATAAAAAGTGTCTAAAGAAAACAAAGTTAATACCATATGCATTATAATTAAAATTCTGCTTGGACAATAAAAACGTTAATATATAAGTGAATTTTTTTTTAATTTTTGAGACAGAGTCTCACTCTGCTGCCCAGGCTGGAGTGCAGTGGCATGATCTAAGCTCACTGCAAACTCCGGCTTCCAGGTTCACACCATTCTCCTGCCTCAGCCTCCCAAGTAACTGGGACTACAGGCACCTGCCACCATGCCCGGCTATTTTTTTGTATTTTTAGTAGAGACGGGGTTTCACCGTGTTAGCCAGGATGGTCTCGATCTCTTGACCTTGTGATCCACCCACCTCAGCCTCCCAAAGTGCTGGGATAACAGGCATGAGCCATCACACCTGGCCTATAAAGTGAATTTTTTAAGCAAGGGGAAAAGCTCAAATTCAAATTTTAAATAATCTGTTGGTTGATTCTCTATTAAATGAGTTCAAGAAAAAAAGACTAATCATTCACATCCTCTCTACAATCAGAGATTGCTAATTACCATCTTTTTCCAACTTTTTTGGGGCTAATTCAGAAATTCAATGTTTATGACATTTTTCAGTTAAATTCTTCATAATGTATACTCAACAAAAGACAAACATCTCACATCAGCCAGCAAGTTTCCTCCCAACACTTAATATCTTCATATTTGGTAAAGGTAACAATCCAAAATAAAATCATTTTACTTAACGGAATTAACAGAGAATGAAATCATTGCACTGTTTCTTTAAAATAATTGTCTAGAATATGAGGTTTTTCCGCCAGGAAATATTACAAAAATACACATTGAAATTATTTCCTACTCAATCAGCAGTTCTATTAAGCATTTTACAATCAGATGCTTCAATGCAAGATGCAAATTGTTTTATTTCTGAATCCCCTCCCTCACATTGTGTGACTCCTGAAATTGCTTTAGAAGGAAGCATTTGTTTTTTAAAATAATATTGTAATTCTTTAATAGATACAAAACTAACAAAGAAACTTTGCTTTAACAAATAAGCAATCATTTAGGAGCACATATATCCCAAATATAAAAGATTGTAGATTTAAGCTATTTGTCTTTTTTCCAAGATCATTTGGTTTGAAAGATTCCTCTACTCAAAGGCAATGCACATCATTTCCACTTTGCTAGGTTATTTGGGAAACACTACAGAAGTGGTAGAGTTTATATGCCACAATGGTTACAATTATTGGCTTTAAAGTCAAACATGAGTCAGAGTCCCAGGTCTGCTACGTAAGATTTTGTGTTCTTGAGCCTCAGTGTTATTATGGTTAATTGGAATAAAAATAGTATCTTACATGTTTGCTGTAAACTTACATTAAATAATGCTTAATGCCTATGTATAATAAACAACAAATGTTATCTATGATAATTGTGATTAATAGTATAATTAATAAATGGATATACATTTTTATTTCTATAAGTATGGCTGAGTAGATACCCTGAATCATTGTCTCAATTGAATCAATTAAAATTCCAGTTAAAATATAGCATTATTTTTCAAAGCATTGTTGAACTGGCACGAAAGTTAGAAATTCAAAAGCCCCAAACAAAATTAAAGCATTACTGCTTACTCTAAGAGGAAAAAAAAAATAATTATGGCATTCACCCGAGGGTTTGAGACCTTGCTATTCTAATCAGCAGGTTTGTGGAGTTAGGGACAGAAGACAAAGGCAGCACTCTGTTTATAGGTGGAATTTAGGATGAGACACTCCAGATAGCTGGAAAATGTTTACTGGAGCTTTGTTCTTGCTTTTATTTTTGTTGAATGGCAAATCATGCTTTCTATAAAATTTTTAAATCCTCAAAATAAATTTAATTTAGAGTAATTTTGTTTGGTACTGGCCACGGGCATTTGGGAGAAGTAAATGCAACTTTTCTGAAAAATATCACTTTTGGCACAACCCTCAAATAATTCCCACAGATAAAGTTCCAAGGATAAACAACTCAGAACTGAAAATCATAAAACACACATACAGAAACAAGATATTATATGTAGAAATCTGTAGAAATAATAGCAGAAACAAGCTGACAAACATTAAGAAAAGGAATTATTTGAAATACACTAAGAAATAACTCTATATGTCTAAAGAAACAAAAAAAGTTTGATATTTTGACTAGCAACTAGGAGACTATAAAAATGAACGTTCAGATTTGAAAAGGAACCAAATAAAATCTCAGGAAATACTGTACTAACTAAACTTAAAAAGTCAATAACTGAATTAAATTCAGCAGCAGAGATAAATTATGAACTGGAAGAGATATTGTCCAGAAAATAGTCTGGAGAGACAAAGAGATGGAAGACAAAAAAATGAAGTGAAGGGGCACAGACAGAAAAGGGCTGATCAATATGTAATTGTTGTTTCAAAGGGAGATAGAAAAAATGGGAAATAAACGATCACAGAAAGAGATAATAGTTGAGAACGTCATAGAATGTTTAAAAAAAACACAAATTCTCAGTTCTAAGAATATCAATGAATACTAAGAAGGGTAAATAAATACATTTGCAAGATGACAAATCATAACTAAACTGTGAAACACGGAAAAAAAAAGTCTTTATTGAAGCCAAGGAGAATAAACAAATTACCCACAAAGAAAAGGCAATTATATTGGTAGCTGACTTCACAACCACAGAAAGAAAAAAAATAGATGTCTTGAATATTATTTTCAAGATGCTGAGATGAAATAACTATAATCTTAAAACTTCGTACTGAGCAAAAATATCAACCAAGAATAAGGGTGGATAAGGATATTTTCAGACCAAGAGAGTTAACATGAGAATTAAATATTTAAAGCTATGCTTCAGAAAGAAAGATAATGATCCCAGATAGAAATCTGAGATGAAAGAAAAATAATGGACAAAGATACTGGTAAATATGTGAATAAATCATAAAATAAGAATGTCTATAAAACTATGATTTATCAATAATATTTAAACATTAAAACATTAAAAAAAGAATGTCTTGGGTGTAGGTGGGTGGGAACAGATTCAAAATAAATTATAGGTCTCATACAGTTACAAGGGAAATGATAGAACATACAGGATTCTTATATTCAGGTAAGGTTGCCAGATTTAGGAAATGAAAATATGCTTTTCATTCATTGTTTACCTAAAATTCAAATTCAACTAAGTGTCCTGTTTTTCAGTCTGGCAACCCTATGTTAATTGATCTGTATGAAAAAAAAATCATGCTTAAATTTAAGTATGCAGTTAATTTAATAATATAAAATCAATTAGTTCATTTTGCCACATTTACAGATTGAAAAGAAAAATGATATGACAACTTCAATAAATGTAAAAAAATTAATCAATAAAATTCAATATTCATTAAAGGTAATCTTCAAACGGAAATAGATAATACACTTTTTTAGTCTGCTTATGAGTATTATGAAAATCCTTAGTAAATGTCTTACTTTGTGGTGACATTATAAAGTAATTTTCTTTAGAATCACGGATGACACAAGAATGGTTACTATCACTACATTTATTCCACATTGCGTTTGAGGTTCTGACCATTGGAATAAGAGAAGAAAATAAAATTATAAATTCTCACAATTGGAAAGGAAGAAAACAAGTCATTCTCTCAGATTATGTAATTGTCCACCTAAAACAAAGAAATCTACGGGTAATTGTCAATATATTATTGATGTAATTATGGTGTGTGCTAAACTGGCTAGATAGGTAGTGATAGGTAGTGATTTTGGATTTGGACTCCCACTAACTTGGAATATTTCTGAGTTAATTTTACAAAATCAGCATATTTCTTGTTTAAAAAGAGAAAGAATCACAATGTTGCTGGAAATCAATATATATATTGATATATATATATATGTCTTGTTCTGTTGTTAATTTTACAAAATCAGTATATTTCTTGTTTAAAAAGAGAAAGATCACAATGTTGCTGGAAATCAATATATATATATGTCTTGTTCTGTTGTCCAGGCTGGTGTGCAGTGGCACGAATTGTAGCCTCAACCTCCAGGTACTCAAGCAATACTCCCACCTCAGCCTCCCAAGTAAATATGACCACAAGTGCACACCATCTAACTCGGCTAATTTTGTTTTGCTTTGTTTTGTTTTGTTTGTAGAGATGAGGTCTCACTATGTTGCACAGGCTGGTCTTAGACTCCTGGACTCAAGCAATCCTCCCACCTTGGTCTCCCAAACTGCTAGGATTACAGGCATGAGCCACCATGCCGAGCCATAAATATTTTTAAATAAATATAAAATACTATTGTATTTTTATATGTCAACATTAACAGAAAATGTAATTTTCAAAATGATATCATTTTTCTATGGCAACAAAAAAGTACCAAGTACCTAGAAATAAATTTAATAAAAATTGGATAAGCATTGTGAAAAAAATATTAACTTTTATAAAGGCAATAAAGAAAACATAAGTAAAGGGAGAATTATGCCATGAATCCATAAACATAATTGCATGTGCACATGCATACATACCCACAAGGTTGGTAATTGATAATAGAATGGAAGCTTCTGCTGAGTGGGGAGAACATGGACTCCAATACTTAATTGTGGGCCAATTAGTTATCATATAGAAGGAAAATAAAAGTGGATTGCTAACTTGCCACAAAAAAAAAAGTTATAATATTTATGATTGGAAGGGAAATCTATAAAACTAGTAGAATACCATGAGGAAAAACAGGTTTATGACTTTAGGCTAAATATAAAAAACATATACCATAAAGGAAATTATAAATTAAACTACAGTAAAATTAAGAACTTCTGTTCATCAAAGTTTAAAAGGTAATTCATAAACTAGAAGACATTAGCAACACATATTAGCCACAAATGCATATGACCTCAAAAATATTTTAAAACCCTGTAAATTGATAAGAAAAATATAAATATTCAAATAGTAAAAAATAAAAAAGGTAAAAAACACAGAAACACTTTTTACAGAGTAGAAAACACAAAATTCTTGTAAACATATGAAAAATTTTCAGCTTCATTAGTAATCAGAAAAAATTTAAATAACAATGAAAATTCGATAAATAATGACAGAAGTTGTACAATTTAAGAAATGGGACAATACCACATGTTGGCAGGATAAAAGGACATATATTAATGAAAATTCTCTTCCACTGCTAGTGGGAAGATAAATTGAAACACCTTTTGGGAAAGTTGAGCGTTACCTGGTAAAGTGGAGTGTGTGTGAAACCTGCAATCCAGAAGCTCCATGTCTACACATAAAGCTTAGAGAAATCCTTGCACAAGTGTTTCAGAAGCATTGCAAGAATCAAGAAAAGAGCATCAGTGGTTAAGAACCACGAACAACATAGTCAGGCTCTTAGATTGAAAACTCCTATCTGCTACTTTATAACTCTATCTTAGTTAATTTATTAGCATTGTTATGTTCTTGCATCCTCAACTGTAAGTTGAAAATAACAACAGTACCTATTTCATAGGCTTGTGTTGATATTTAAATATTTAAAAGTGCTTGGAATAGTGCCTGGCACATAGTAAGTATTATACTGTTATCTGTTATTATTATTTACAACAGCATTGTTAATCATCAAAAAAAAAACCTGGAAATACTGCAAATATTTGCCACTAGGATATGTATGTATAAAACTATATGTATAAACACACATATATATTCATATATGTACACACATAAACACAATGGAATACAACATAACAGCAAAAATAAAAACTTTAGAATAAACAAGATAAGCAACTCAGACTATACAATATGATGCAATTTGTGTGATTTTTTAAAGGCAAAATGTTACATTGTTTAAGAAGGTATATTTTATTAAACTTGGGGAAAAAGAGAGGGAATGATTTACATAAATTTAGAATTTCAGAATGGTCGTGTCCTCTTTGGAGACAATGAGTGGAATGAAAGCTGGGAGTGTGACCCAAGGGTTTCTATAGTGCTAATAATATTCTCTCTCTTAGCCTATAAGAAGATTGAGATTTATTTAGTCTTAAACTGTATGTATACCTCTTGTGCACATTTTATGTTCTGTATTTTGCCAAATATAGTGTGAAGTATTTTAATGTGAAGTATTCCACAAACTCAAGGTATAAATATGGCTTCTTTGCTTTAACTTTAAAATTAATTGCTTTACTTCTCACTTGCCTTGTTGATATGGTTTGGCTCTGTGTTGCCAACCCAAATCTCATGTGGAATTGTAATCCCCGTGTGTTGAAAGTAGGGCCTGGTTGGAGGTGATTGGATCATGGGGGTGGTTTCCAGTGGTTCAGCACCATCTCCCTAGTGCTGTCTCATGACAGGGTTATCACGAGATCTAATTATTTAAAAGTGACTCTTCCCCTTTCTCCTGCTGCCATTTAAGATATGCCTTGCTTCCCCTCACCTTCAGCCATGATTATAAGTTTCCTGAGTCCTCCCGAGCCACATGGAACTGTGAGTCAATTAAACCTCTTTATAAATCACCAGTCTCAGGTAGCTTTTTATAGCAGTGTGGGAACAGATAATACACTTGTTAACAAGAAAATCATTTCCTCTCTAAAATACCACCTCCTTTACAAGTTGTCCTAAACATGGGTTTTTTTCCCACACCTAAGGAACTAAGATACACGAGTCCTGGATATTTTCTGTCTCTCATTTTCACTGCTTGTCACAATTGTATTGCAATGCTAGAAGCTAATCCAAAACAATTTTACTGACGATGGGGACGCAATATGACCCAGATGGAAAATTTATATTATACACATCTCATCAGCAGCAATTTCTGAGATGAGGTTAGAGCAGCAGTAGAAATACAAAAAAAATAGAAGGAAATGGAGAATGGAATCATAGACAGCAGAAAAACATTTACCCCTTAAATGTCAAATTGGGGATAACAAAACCAAATTAGCCTCAAACAAATTTTACCTCTCCTTAGTAATAATGATCCCTAAAACTATACTTCCTGAAACAGAAAACAAGCCCTGGTTAACACTAAGGATGCTGTATTTCTTTTGAATTTCCTATTTTCTTCCTGCAGAGCAATGTGTCAAATCCAAGTTGAGCTTCCTGCACAGGGCTGCTTAGGATCTGTTCATGATACACAAAGTGAGTTACTGGGTTGGAGGTTTCTAGCAGAGAGAGTCAGAATAAAGAGGAGAAAAAATAGAAGAATGGCATTTTTAAATGCTTATTACATGCGACATAAAAAAATGTATTCTAAGGTCTGTATTAAAAAGATTTTGCCCATAATTCCAGGGTAAAAAATGTTAAGCATGACTGCACAGAAATGATAAGGCACTGATTTATGTATAGACTAGGGAAGACAACAATTTTTTGGTTAGACTATTCCGTCACACATTATAAAATGGCTTTTCCTTTTTTACTGTTTAGTTCAATAAATCTTCTTGTCTATTAATCTGTGAAATGCTGGCTCAAGCTACATACCATGATTTTCTCACTGATATAAAGTCTGTGGGAGAGGCCCCTGGCATAAACTAAAATCTTATATCAAGTGCAGAATTTTTCTGTCTCCTGCAGGCCCACTGCAAGATTTTACTGTGTTTGCTTACTAATATAAGCTAGAGAAATTCCCATTAATGTTTAAAGTAGTTGTAACCCCCATGAGGACCCGAAGTCACTTAAAATCCTTTAAGTGTTTTTCATAACCCACATTAATCACTATTTCAGTCAAGACATACATGACAAGGAATGATGAGCAAATAAAATGTTATAAATAAAATGTCTAGAAAAATATTTATTAGTATTATATTATAGTATAGTTTATGAAGTTAAAAAAAGAAGTTAACAAATATTAGCTAACAATGATATAAACCTGATAAAACAGTAATTGGAACTAAAGTGTTCTAATGTCCTAAAATTCTAAAGCCAAGGCTTTGGTAGCTGGGAACAAGAACAGCTACTATACTCCAGAGGCCAATGTGGGGAAAGTGGAGCCAGTCCTTCAAAGTAAAAGATGCAGCAAGTAAGAAAGAGTGAGCTGCCTAGACGTGTGACAGTAGGATGAGCCAAGGAAGCTCTGTGGCTGAGTCTTCTGGCAACACAATTTTGGGGATATTGACTCTTGAAAGACAAGCTGAGTCTGAGTTACCCGCTCTGAACCCAAAACACTTAAGAGCACAAAAATTCTATAGGGTTAGTTGGCAAAATTTCCAGAGATAAAAATGAAAATTTATGAATAACTTCACAAAGATTGCACAGACATAAGAAAGTAACCCACTTGGAGTCAAATCCAGCCAAAACAAGAAATAAAAGAGTAATAATAAATTAATACCTGCAAGACAAAGATTTTGAAATTTTCAGTCCTGGCAGTCAGAAGAAATATGTATGAAATATTTAGAGAAATAAAATGGGCAATAGCAAAAATAAGCATAAATCAAGAAAATATCAGAAGTGAACAGACAAAATTGAAAAACAGAAATTCTAGAAAAAAATTTGAAATAAATAATTCAACAAATGTTTAAAACAGCCAGAAAGATATAGTTGAAATGAGAATTAGAGAGCTAGAGATACACAGAAATAATTTATCTGGAATGAAAAAAGAGAGATAAAGAAATGAAAAATGTGACATAGGTTAGGAGATGTGGGTGTGATGAGTCTTATCTATTGTGATTACAGAAGACCAACATTTGACTTTATCATGGGGCTACTACATAATATATTGTTCAGTCTTAAGTTTTTATTTAAAAAACTTAAGGCTAATCACTTAAAGAACAGAATGTGTAAACTGCAAAACAAATGTTGGGAGGAGTATAATAAGAGGGAAAATATGTTAATAAATCAATCAGTGTGAAAAAAAGTAATGAAGGAGAACATGTATAAAGAAAGAAAAGCAGAATAGATAGAAACAAAAACACAAGAGGAACTTGAGAGGAAAAACAAATCTAAGCATATAAATACCCATGATAAATATAAATAAGCTAAATTTTGCATTGACAGATACTGTCAGAAAAGACATAGGAGTTAGCATACTTACTATATATCAAGTAATTACAGTTAGTTTTAATATTGATGTTTAACACACAGACCTTCTATTTTTAACTAATGAGGGCCTCTAAAGTTAAGTTCTGAGCTCTTGACATGACAACGGAGGTAGCTAGAATTGCTCTAGATTTAAGTTCCCATTTCTCCAAGATGTGTTGGTTTCTAAAACGACAGGGAATGGTATTTAGAGACCATGATCAAGGTATTATGGAGGTTCAATCCTAGAGAACTGATGACAGTTTCTAGGCCTTTTCAGTAGACAAAGCAAGGAAATAGGCATTTCTTAAAAGGGAATGCAGCATAAAGCATGAGTTCATATCAGTAATTACTATTCGAAATTAAATTGTTTCTATCTCTTTTCTCTTGCACTGAAAATTTTCAGTTCCTAATGACATTAACATATTTTACTTATTTTATTCTACTAATAATAAAATAACAATCTTAATGATACAGGAATTAAAAAGAAATTACTTAGGCAGAGAGTGAGGGTATGGAAGTCCTCGGTAAGGTTTTCCTTTTAATGAAAAGCAGCCCCAAATTATTTTTCCTTCTAACAAAAAAAAGCAGCCTGTAAAATCGAACTGCAGACATAGATGCTGGCAGTTGTGCCAATCATGTTCAAGATGGTGGCTCTATCCTCCCTTCTTTTTGTCAGCCACATGTACAGTAAGAAGCAGACAAGATGGCACCAATCAACTGAAAAGTTCACTTGCATAATAAGATTAGGGTGGGGTGACCAGCCTTCCCCACACGCTACATAAACATCACACCTGATCCAACCAACCTGTGAGCCCTATGTAAATCAGACACCGCCTACACAAGGTGGACTATAAAATCTGGCACATCTGCCACCAGCCAGTCTTTTCCACTCAGAAGACCCCATCTCTCAATAGAGAAAGCTGTTTTTCTTTCTCTTTTCTTCTGCCTATTAAACCTCTGCTCCTGAACTCCTTGTGTGTGTCTGTGTCCTAATTTTTCCTGGCATGAGATTACAAACCCCAGGTATATACCCCAGACAACATAGCAGCTTCACATTGGGGGCTTAACTAGAATACCAAGGTACAACATTCATTGAAACAGTAAGTAGGGGAGTGGACTGCAACTCTGTCCTTTCATTTTGGGGCTCTCGGTCTCCATTTTAGAACCAAATCAAACCAAATACTGGGCCTCCTTCAACCATTTAAAAATGATTAGCTTGGGTTCCAGACTTACAAAACTTGGTGGACAGGATTACATGGAGAATCCCCCAGCACCCGTGGGTTGTTGGGCATGTTGGCCATGTTTGAACCAGCTTCGTTTCATAGAGAACTTAGCCATCATGTGGGGCTAGTGGAAGTCCTGGGGCAACTGAGGATTTCTGGTTGGGGCTACCTCCCACTGTTATCCAAAGGCTCTCCAACTTTCCTATCACAATTTCCTCATTTCCTGGTCACAACCACCATATTTCTTATTCTCTCTGAGTATGCAATGTGCAGGAATTTTTATAGTTCAGGGAAGTAATCTTGTTTGGCAAGATCAGGGAATGTCATAGTAACCAGGGATATAGCTCAAGGGAAGGCATCTTTGTGATTTTCTAGGAACAGAACCCCCCAACCCTTCCACAGTAGGCATTACTCTTGGCCCTTGGTCTGGAGAGCACATGGCATTTCCATGTCACTCTCTGCCCTTGGTCTGGAGAGCACATGGCAGTTCCAGGTCTCTCTCTGCCCTTGGTCTGGAGAGCACATTACAGTTCCAGGTCTCTCTCTGCCCTTGGTCTGGAGAGCACATGGCAGTTCCAGGTCTCTCTCTGCCCTTGGTCTGGAGAACACATGGCATGTTACGGTCACTCTGCTGTTGGTCTAGAGAGCACATAGCAGTTGAAGGTTAAAAGAGGCACCTAGAGGAATGGGGATCCTCTCCATGAGGCAAATTGTCGGTCCTTTACAGAAACACTCTAGCTTCCCAATTCTCCCTTTTTGCAGCCCTCTTGTAGAGAACAGGCTGCTTCTGTGAATGACAAAACTCTGCCTTCAACAACTAGCAGTAAAATATCCTTCAAAGCTAAATTTTAGTCTCCATACTGTCCCATCAGCAGGAAAACGGCCATTCAGTCCCTATATTCTTTTAAGGCACCTATCCTGCCTCTAATTAGAATGGTACTTAATTAGTAAGGGGATTTTAAGTTCAGAAGTTAAATGTAACCATTCTCTAAGGGTACATGCTTTAGCACAGACCATAACAGCAGGATACAGAGCTCAAACTAGCACACTTTCTCCATTAAGGAGGGAAATGCAACTGTCACATAGTCTCTCCTGAGATCTGCAGGGAGCCAGGCAGGTCACACAAGGCCAGGACATCAAAGGGAAATCACAGGCAGAGGACTAGAGTTGCATGGGTGAGTGTGACTAATCCCAATCTCTTAGTTCCTCTGGTTCCATGGCTGGGGTTCACACCTGCAACCATGGGTAGCACGTTCAACAAGGTGCCAGGATCCAGGAACCAAGAGGTAAAAAAAGCAGAAAGGACACCCCCCACTGTCTTCCTCTCCACCCTGGGTCACACCAAAAGGAAGGAGACTAAAGGCATGCCTTTTTCTCACTTCTCATTCTAGAAAGGTACCATCATCAGCCTGCACACGCCTGGAGTCCATTCTGAAACACAAAGACTCATTTCACCCTGAGACTTTAAAGAAAAAGTGGCTCATTTTCTTTTGCACAAGGGCATGACCTTCTTACTAGACCTTTGCAGGCATTACAAAATCAACCCAGCTCTTTTAGTAGTCATATCAGGCAGGCCTATAGAGAATGATTCTCCTAAGTTAGAGAAGCAACTTCAGGGGAAGAATCTGAGGATTCCCCTTAGTTGGGTCCCCCTCAAGTTCCCTTCTCATTACAGGACCTTAGGGAAATAAAGGGAGACTTAGGCCAATTTTCTAACGACCCTGATAGATATACAGTTTTCCAAAATTTAACTCAAGTGTTTGACCTTTCATGAAGGGATGTTATGCTGCTTCTAAACCAAACCCTAACTGCAGCTGAAAAACAGCCAGTTCTGCAGGCAGCAGATAATTTTAGGTATGAGTAATGTGTCTCCTGTGATGGGTAAAAACGGAAAACAGAAAACAGAGAAGGTGAAAAATAGTGGAAACAACTTTGCCAATAGAAGGAAAGCAGTATTTCTTGACAACCCTAATTGGAAAATCTAGACTTTTCTATGGTGTTTTTCCTTCTTTCATGATTTAAAATGACTTCTATCTATTCTTTCATAATGTTCCTCCAAACCAGGAAAAGTTAATTTCCCCAAATCTTAAAAGGCTTGGCTTAGAGTTCAGCTTGGGAAAAGGGAACCCAGAAGCCTGACATGCTAGCAAAAAGGTAAAAGCACTTTTTTTACCAGTCAGGCTTTTGGCTTCTCTCTCCCTGTGCAAATCAGTAAACAAAATAGTAAGGAGCAATGTTTATATTCTCTGTAAAGTTTTAATCAGTGAAAGAGGATTTGTGAGGTTGGTATTACACTGTAGCCAATCTGGTGTACTTTGTGTGTCTTTCTGTGTAGTTCTGTCAAAAGAAAGAGTACCTTAAGTTAGGATACAGGCCCAGGATGCCATAAGCCTGCTGTTCAAGCCAGCTCAACAAAATGGTCCATAATAAACTTTACCTCCATCTTGTTTCATGTCCTTGGGAACATGTCCTATAACCACATGGCAATACTTTTTTTTAGTCTCTGTCTTCTTGTGCTAAGTCAGTTCCTGGGTGAGGGCCACAAATTCAGAAAAGCCAGTTTATCAATCTGGGTAGGGCTAGCTAATACATCAAGGGCAGGGTTTACAGAATATCTTAAGCACTGATCTTGAAAGGATCAGAATCTTGTAGCCTCCAGCTGTGTGACTCCTGAGCCATGGTTTCTAATCTTGTGGCTAGTTTCTTGGTCTGATCCGCAGGCTAGAGGGAAATATATCTTGGGAAGGGGCTGTTATTATCTTTGTTTTGGGCTATAGTCTGTAGACCAGGCTCCTCCCAAAGTTGGTTTGGCCTACACCCAGGGATGGGCAAGGACAGCCTGGGGGCTGAAAACAAAATGAAGTTGGATGAGATCTTTTTCACTGTCTCTGTCACCACTTTGCAATGATGGTTTCAAAAGCTGCTTACCACCCCTTTAAAAATATCTTGTACACTCAAGGTTAAGTCATAACCTAATTAAGGCTTGTTTGTTTCATCTGTGAGGTTACTCTTTGTAAAGTTCAAGAGCCGAAAATCTTAACTGCTTGACATGGCTAATGTCCTTTGAAAGGATTTAAAAAGATTTTCTTAAAGAGTGCTCAGCTTAATTAAAAGTGGAAATTCTAGTTATAGGTAGATTTAAAAGACCTTTATGTATTTTTCTTCTTGGATCTTGTTTTTCTGGAAAAAAAAAGGGGGGGGGGTTCTTCTCAGTTGACTAAATTACTTATTCCCATTTTTTTTTTCTGTCTTGCCACTCTTAATGCACACATGAGAGGCTCTAAGCTAAAGTCTGATAGCCTAGGACTCCTTGAGGAAAACAGAGGAAATGCCACAGATGCCATTTTGGGGGAAAAAAACCCCTCTGTTTTCCTCATGAAACCCAGTAATTAAGAGAAGATAGTTCCCTCTCAAAGTCAAAGGCTCTGTTCTGTTTTGCATTGTGTTATCTGACATTTTTAAGTTTTGGGGCATCAGAAATTACCTCACATTAGAGAGTTTTGTTGTATAATAGCTAAGAAGGAAAGATACTTTAAGGGATGCCTAATAATAGTTATGGAGGGATATTTAATTCTGCACATTTGTATCAGAGAATCATACTCTTGACCACCTGAAAGATATGGAAACATCCTCATCCCCCACTGAGATGAGACTACCATGGGGGATGGGGTGTTTACAAAATAAGCTGATTGGCTTTGAGTTGCCTTGCAATGAAATGCATGGAAGAAGCACTGCACTGTCTTCTCCCATAGTATCTCCCTCCTTTTGGGGATCCAAAATCTAGCATAAAAAGGCACACTTAATTTTGGGATCTGTGTATTATATAGTATTTTATAGTGTATTATATAGTATTATATTATATATAGTATATATTGTATATAGTATATATTGTATTATAGTATATATAGTCTTTTCACAAATTCGGTGTTGAAATAAAAGCATAGAAAGGTTGTCTTAAAATGCTAATCGGCTCTTTAGCAAAAGGGATTATAAAAGGTTTGTAAAGAGTTCAACTCATGATCAAATTGGTTAAAATTAGATGGAATCATCTATAAGGTTTTTTAAAAACAAACTGAGGTTAACATTAATAAACTAATGCAAGGGTAAAATTTGGCTTTCAACAGGATTTTCATGTAATAGTAAAGGCTAATGAAAGGTTTTTGCCTTTTGAGTCATCATTTTGGCAAAATAAATAATTTATGGCAATCTGGAATTTTATTTTATAACATCAAGTGTTTTAACACTCTAACATTTAACAGTCCCCCCAAAATCTAACTTCAAGTTTCAAAATTGTCTTTCCTGATGCCTGGCTTTCTGGATGGTTCAGAGGGCCCCTGAAACATCCAGAGAAGAGGTAAACAGGATCATTTGAATATGTTTAGTTACATGGGATTGCCAAAATGATGTTCAATCTTCTTTAGGTTATATTTTAGTGAATAATACTAATATATGTTCCAAAATTGTATGGGATTTCTAAAATTCTAATGTCTAACTATATGCTATCAATCATAATTAAGGTTAAAGTTATTGTAAACCACAGAGATAACTAAACTTCTTTGTCAGTAATGTTTTTAACTGTAACTACCCTGGATATTTTGTCATTTGCAGACAACTGTTGTCTTGCTTTGTTCCTTCTCAAAAGATGGTTTGTAATCAAGCTATAGGACTTTAACAGGTGTTTTCAAATGCAGTTTTCTAACAGCATTGAAAACTGTAACATTGGAATAGAGAAAAAACGTACAGGACCCATGAAGAGCTAAAATGTTCATGTATATCAAGCAAGAGTTAACTTAAGTGGAATGAACTCAGGAAACTGAAGCAAATCTTTTTGATTTTTGGCTGGAATATTGCTAATTCATGTTTTATTTTTCAGAGTCAATGAAACTTATTTTGAACTATTTACAGCCTTTAACAATTAAGTAAGGTATACTCCTGTGAACAAAATTTGGAGCATGTTTGTTTCTCTCTGTGTGGTTCCTCTAGAATTTGTAAACTATCTGTGAGTACTCTTAACTTACGGCAATATAGTTGTTTGCATCAATCAATAAGAATCCATTTTTCTTTTGCAACAGGACACAATTGGAAAAACTAGTTGTTTTATCAAGGCTTTTACTGGAAGGGTATGCTTCCCTTTAAGGAGTGAATCTAAACTTGCAGAGCCAATAAAAGCCCCATGGGGAGAACTGGTCTCATACACCTGCCTATACAGTCCCCATACAGGGTTCCTGACTTGTGGTCAGTAAATTATGTTACTTTCTTACAGGTCCAGGAGCTCCAAGTTTATCTTGAGACCTTAAGAGAAGAGGATCACCCAACTCACAGGTATTTGAGGATACAAACCCATGGCTGGGCTTGGCTTTAAAGAGTCTTATCTGAGATTCCTTGTGGAACAGAGTTCCATCAAAGCCAATCCAAAAGGCCTATGTAGAAACAACCATTCTTGCTGCATGTTATGCAAATAATCAGGACAAGTATAAGACTAAAGTTTATTCTACAAACAACACAGTCCTATCATAATTTGTTTTTACCAAAAATGACACTGGAAAGAGAAATTATGCACCAAAGCTTATCATGTATTTGTCATTAAAGCCTTGTCTCATTAATTGTTTTTAAGCTTTTTACCTACCTTTTAGACTAACTCTGCTCATTTCTGTAAATCAAGTGGTGATCTCCTGCAGCTTGGAAGAACCAAAAAGGGATGGGTAATGTAAAAATCTGGATCAATATGCTAGTTCTGGGCAATTAACCCACAAATTCAGCTAGGTAATGAAAGTGAGTAGGGTGTCCATAACCCAGAGGTTTTTTGCTTGAGATATTAAAACCAAGGAACTTCATAGACCCACAGAGGGAAATTCTATATCTTGGCAAGTCAAATTTTATATGGAAAAAATCTACTATGTCACTATTGCAGGAATTGCTATACTCACTCTACTATTTCCAATAGAGTTATACACGATAGCACCTTCTAGCTGAAATATTGGACAGAGAGTTTCCACTGCTGTAATATTTTACTTAATTATTATCCTTGTAGCAAGGATAATAGTTACCAACAAAAAGGAAGCATGAAAGTTTTACTAGCACTGAACCTGCTAGAACTTTTTATTGGGTTTGGTAATATGTCACACCCTAGCTATGCAAAGAAGGCTATAAAGAAAAGAGATTTTAAATAAGAAATGATCTTGTATGGTAAATACTTGTCCTAAAGAAAATAGCTGGTTCTTTAAAAGAGGAATGTTTAGGACAAGTCAGAAGGTCTAAGCATGTCTTAGATGGTCTGTGGAAATCATGAAGGGATTAATAATTGCGGGAAAGATTTAGCCAAGGTTTAAAGTTAGCCAAGGTTAACTAAAGTTACTCTAGCTACCCAATTCCAATGCCACTTATCCTAAAAGGAATGTTACTTTTATATTAACATTTCAACAACATCTGTTGGAGACAAAGCAGTTTTACAACCCATCGGAATGGCTGACACAATCAAACTCCAAATGGTGTTGCAGACAGGACCACACATGGACATGTCTTTCTTCCAAGGACCTTAGATTTACCTCAGGAGGAGCCCTAGCTACTGTTCCCACACAACGTCCCTATTCAGGAGAAAGCAGCCAGAAAAGGTCATCATCCAACACCCCCTAAAAGCAGTTAGGGTTACCACTCCACAGGAGAAAATAACACAGGAGTTAAGAAGAAATTGCTTAGGCAGATGGTGAGGCCATGAAGTCCCCAGTAAGGTTTTCCTTTTAATGAAAAGCAGCAATTAGTTTCCTTTCTAACAAAGAGCAGCCTGTAAAATTGAGCTGTAGACATAGATGCCGGTAGTTGTGCCAATCATGTTCAAGATGGTGGCTCCAACTTTCCTTCTTTTTGTCAGCCACGTGTACAGTAAGGAGCAGACAAGATGGCACCAATCAACTGAAAAGTTCACTTGCATAATAAGATTAGGGTGGGGCAACAAGCCTTCCCCACGTGCTATGTAAACATCATACTGAATCAAACCAATCTGTGAGCCCTACATAAATCAAACACTGCCTTCTCAAGCTGGACTATAAATTCCGGTGCATCCACCACCAGCTGGTCTCTTCCACTCGGAAGACCCCGTCTCTCAATAGAGAGAGCTGTTTTTCTTTCTCATTTCTTCTGCCTATTAAACCTCTGCCCCTAAACTCCTCGTGTGTGTCTGTATCCTAAATTTCCTGGCACAAGACAATGAACCCCAGGTATATACCCCAGACAATATAGCCACTTCACCAATATTGTAATGAATATAATTATTGAAAACAATATTTAAAAATTTTAAGTATATCATATTATCCTTAGAGTATATCACACTAGTGATCTATGGTAAATTTACTAGAATTTAGGATCACTTATAATAATTCTCCTTTATATGGTTTATATCACCATATTGAACCAAAGTCAGATTCGTTAGCTCATTTTATTTTTTTATTTTAGCTCCTGCTTTTGTGCTTCTCTCTTTTTTTAATTTTAGTTTTTATTTTTTGAGACAGAATTTGACTCTGTTGCCCAGGCTGGAGTGCAGTGGTGCAATCTTGGCTCACTGCAACCTCTGCCTCCCAGGTTTTGAGCAATTTTCCTGCCTTAGCCTCCCAAGTAGCTGGGATTATAGGCATGCACCACCACACCCAGTTAACTTTTTTTGTATTTAGGAGAGACCAGGTTTCACCATGTTGGTCAGGCTGGTTTTGACCTCCTGACCTCAAATGATCCACCCGCCTCAGCCTCCCAATGTGCTGGGATTACAGGTGTGAGCCACCGTGCCTGGCCCTTTTGTGCTGCTTCTACTAATTTTCAGAAATTACATAAAAACCCATTTACGTGGTTTCAAAGTCAAACGCACAAAATGTGGCATATTTAGTATAGTTTGGTTTCTATTTATGAGCGCTCCATATATTCTTTTTCTTTTAAAAAGTTCTTATTTATTCTTTTTTTTAATTTAGGCAAATATATATAAGCAAATATAATATATATATAATTATATAGGAAAACAATAATACGTTATACACATTCTCACCACCTTATTATTTTATTCCATAGCAGTACATAGAGAATTTCCTTATTCTTTTAGAATTGAATAAAACTTCATTGTGTGGATATAATCATCTTTTACATAGTCCCAAACCCAAACATCCATGAAAGGGCATGGATAAATAAATATCCCTGCAATGAATAGTTCCATGCAAACGTCTTTTTGTGTTTTTACTAGAGTATCTTTGAGATAAATTCCAATCAGAGAGATTGCTGGGTCAAAAAGTAAAAGCATTCATAGTTTTGCTACAAATTGTAAAGCTTCTCTTCATAACAGTTTACCATTTTATATTCCCTCTAGAAACATACGAGAGCACCTGTTTCCCCACAGGCTTGACCAAAGAGTATGTTGTCAAATACAAACTTTCGCCAATATAATAGAAATGGAATTTCACTGTAGTTTCAATTCGCATTTTACTTCTTGGGAAAAAATTTGAGAAACATTTCATATGTTTAAGGGTCATTTATTTCTCTTTCTCCAAGAACTGCTCATTTTTCTCCACAGTTATAATTCCTGTCTATTTTAGAAGGCCTGTATCATATTAACTCTTTATTTCCTAAATGAATTGCAAATATTTTTTCTAGTTTATCATTTATCTTTGACTTTGTTTATGGTTATTTTGCCATTCAATTTTTTAGTGTTCCAAAGGGTCAGTCTTTTCTTTACTGCTTTTAATTTTTAATCAGAGTTAAGAAAGTTTTCTCTACTCCCAGATTACAAAGGACCTCACTCAGCTTTCCTCCTAGTACTTGTATATCTTATTTTTAAAATTTACATTTCTAATTCACTTTTATTTTAAGTATGGTGTGAAAATGAACGTAATTTTATATTTTCTATATGTCTAACCAGTTATCCCAACATCAGTTATTTTTATATGATTGACGTGGAAAAACTGTACACATAGAGTTTGGGAACAAGTATACATCCACGAAATTATCACACCATCAAGGTCATAAATATATCCATCACTGCACTTTCCAAAGTTTTCTCCCACCCCACTTTATTGTTATTGTTATAATTGTGTGTGTGTGGTAGGAACACAACATAATATCTACAGTTTTTGCAAATTTTAAATACATAATACAGTAAGGTGAGCTATAGGCACTATGCTGTATGGTACATCTCCAGAACTTGTGTATTTTGCACAACTGAAACTTTGTACCCTTTGCCAATGTCACATATTGAAAAGTCCATCTTTTCTTCACCAATTTGATATGCTGACTTCATAATATAGTAAATTTTCACAGGGATTTGAATCTATTTCCAGATATTTTCCCTTTCTTCTCTTTAGTTAAATGTCTATTTGGTTTTCATCACTATGATATTTCAATCACTATATGTTCTAATATCAGATAGAACCAGTTCACCCCATATGCCACTACTCTATCAGGACATTAAGGGCTATTCTTGCTTGTTTTTCCAAATGAAATGGCTAATCTATGTGTTTATGTCCCGGGGGCGGGGGGTGTGGAATCTTAATGATAATTACACTGAGGTTATATTAGATTTATTTATTTGTAAAATATTAACATATAATATTAAAGCTTCCTATAAGTTAATATGGTATATAAACACAACACAAACCCAATTAGAGGATATACTGAAAGAGAAGTCCTTGTTATGATCATAAATATTTATATGCAAGCCTAGATGTGTTTAAAACCTATATGGAGAAAGCTATAAAAAGCTCCTGAAAGGCACAAAAGCACCTACAACGAAAGGAAAAGATATGCCATATTTTTGCATACAATATTCAATATCATATAGATGTTAATCTTTGCCTGCACACGCATAAGCTCAGTTTCCTGCTTATTGTCTGAAATCCTTCTTTCGACACTTTCTAGAAAAACATCATGGAAAAGTCAATGTCAAAACACACTGTATTGGTATCACAGACATGAAACAAAATCTGAGACTACCGTAGAGCATCCTATAAAGAAATGTTGTATCATTAACACTATTGATAATAAAGAACATGATGTTATATGGAAAAAGACAAACATCAAAAACTCTAAGAGCCAGACTCTAAATGCAAAGAAATTTGGAAAACTTTCAACACAGATGTTTTCAAGGGGTCTCTGAAGCCTTTTAGGGATCTGCAGGGTTGAGGTGATTTTCAATATTATTATTATTCTTGAGACAGGGTTTTGCTTTGTCACACAGGCTGGAAGGCAGCAGTGCAATCATAGGTCACTGCAGCCTTGAACTCCTGGCCTCAAGTGATCCTCCTGCCTCAGCCTCTTGAGTAGCTGGGGTTACAGGCATGAGCCACCATGCCCAGCCATTTTGCATAATTTTTAATGTATTATTTGTCATCTTTCATTATGTTGAAATTTGCTTTAATGGTTCAAGAACAATCATAGGTAAAATTATTGACAACTTTTCATGAATTAAGTGGTATTCATGAAACTGTGCCAGTGGACATATTTTTCACCATCACACACTCAGAGTACTAAAAAATAATGGGAAAAGCCAATTTCTCTTAAAAATATCTTAGGTGAAGTAGAAATTATTGATATTATTACATCTCAACCCTTTGAGTACCCATGTTTTAAATCTGTGTGACAAAGGAGGAATTATACATAGAGTACCTGGCTGCATACCGAAGTATAATAGTTGCCTCTAGGAAAAGCACTTAGGCAGTTGTTTGACAGATGAGCTGAACTAGCTACTTTTTCACAGAATGCTATTTTTAGTTGAAAGAGTGGCAGACAAGAAAATGATAAGTATTCAAATTTGGGCTACCTTTTAGAAAATTTCTTAACCATAAACAAAGTCAGCCTGCTGTTTCAAGGTAAAGAACTGGCTACATTTGTCAGCAATGATAAAATTTAAGTTTCCAAGTGAAAATTAGAATTTTGGAAAACTGGCATCTGCCACCATGCATTTTCCAATCTTCAAAGAATATGTTTTGTAGTGATATCAGTTGAGGTTTTGATACTACATAATAAACATGTTAATATTTGAAAGTTCCCCAAACTCAGTGAATCAGTATTTTCCAAATAACTAACGCATGATGTTATAAAATCATGCATGGTAAAAGACCATTCAGAGTACAAGATAAACTAATAAATTTTAATGTAACACTATAGGACAAGGCCACTGATATGTGAAGTGAGCTGAATGGTGGCCCTTAAAAAGATATTTCCATGTCTTAATTCTCAGAACCTGTAATTATTAACCTTATAGGATAAACAAGTAAATTACATGTAAAATATGTGATTAAGTTACATATTTTGAGACAAGAGGCATATCCTGGATTATCTGGATGGGACCTAAATCCAATGACTAGTATCCTCGTAAAAGTGAGCCAGAGGTGGACTATACAGACAGAAGAGGAGAAGGCAACGTGACCACAGAGGCAGAGGTTGGAGTGACAGTCACGATTCAAGAAATACTGGCAGCCGCCAGAATATAAAAGAGACAGAAAGGGTTGGGCATGGTGGCTCACACCTATAATCCCAGCACTTTGGGAGGCCAAGGCAGGTGGATCACCTGAGGTCAGGAGTTCAAGACCAGCCTGGCCAACCTGGTGAAACCCCGTCTCTATTAAAAATACAAAAATTAGCCAGGCATGGTGATGGGCACCTGTAACCCCAGCTACTTGGGAGGCTGAGGCAGGAGAATCGCTTGAACCTGGGAGATGGAGGTTGCAGTGAGCCAAGATCAAGGCATTGCACTCCAGCCTGGGTGACAGAGTGAGAGTCTATATACTTTTACCAAAACAATATATGGGAGCAGATTGATACAGAAGCAGACATAAGAATGCAACTGTCTTCTCTTAAGACAGACATTTAAGAAATTTACACAAACGCAAAACAATCCCACTCTAATAACTGTATTTATTTTGGAAAATATAGTTAAGTTTTCCTAACAATTGTTATGTTGACAAATTATGGTTTTAGTATTGTAATTTTAAAATGAATTATTACATATTTTTAAATTTTTCAAGTTGTAATTTTTAATAAAATAAATGATAGCTATGACCCACATAAACAAAAGTTCTTTGGGATCCTCAGAATCTTCAGAAATATACAGAGGCCCTAAGACCAACAAAAGAATACTGCATTAACTAGTTTATTATACTTATAATTTCATATTTTATGCATTCATAAGAATGACATCTGATGAAAAATCTACACCTCTATAAATTCAAGACTTCTTTCATTAAGAATAAAATATTGGAAAATGAATTCAGAGGTCTCTATGAGGTGTGCCTGGAGGAGGAAGCTAAATTTCAGTTTCTGAATTGAGTTTATTAAAGGTTTGGAACTTCTTAATAAAAAGATAAAAAAATCATTTGACCCCTCAATGAAAAAGCAGAGGAAAAATGCAAAGCTTAGGGGAAAACTGTATAAAAAGTCATGATCATAACATTTTAATATTGCACAGAGAAAAATACTTCTTCATATTTCTATGAAATCTATCCAATCACCTTACATGCAAAACTATTTTTATTTCTTCTTCCCAAATTCCACCCCAAATTCCTCCCCAGCCTTACCCCATCCTTTGACCTTATGACTCCTTCCTTTTCTCTTAGGCTCTACATCACAAAAGCTCCCAAAGTCTACTCTGGAAACACTCAAATATCCTTCAGGAGTGGAAGAGGAAAAGAAATTCCATGGACAGTCAGAACCAACTTTTAAAGGTAAAGATGGGGATGAGAAAGAAACTCAAAACATTGATGATTTTGGTCTTGTTCCATAGGCTTACATTTTCTTCTCTATGGACCAAGTACCTCTGTTTAACTTACTTATTAAATGGTATTCATTCATATTTTTAATTAAAAATACTTTATTGATAAAAAATACTAACACCCATCTGAGCCTTCAGCGAGTTGTAATCTTTTTGCTAGTGGAGGGTCTGACCTCAATGCTGATGGCTGCTGACTGATCAGGGTGGTAGTCGCTGAAGGTAGGGGTAGCTATGGTAATTTCTGAAAATAATACAACAATTAATCTGGCCACATTGACAGATTCTTCCTTCACAACAGATTTCTGTTGTGCTGCTGTTTGACAGCGTTTTACCCACTATAGAACTTTGAAAACTAGAGCCAATCCTCTCAAACCCTGATGCTTATGTATCAACTAAGTTTATGTAATATTCTACATTCATCATCATTTCAGCAATGTTCACAGCATCTTCAGCAGGAGTAGATTCTATCTCAAAAAAACACTGCTTATTCATAGGAAGAAAACCCCTCATCCATTCATGTTTTATCATGTGACTGCAGCAGTTATGTCACATCTTCAGGCTCCACTTCCATTTCTAGTTTTTTTAACTATTTCTAGCACATCTGCAGTTATTTCCTCCATGGAAGTCTTGAACCCTTCCACATCATCCATAACGGCTGGATTCAACTTCTTCCAAACTCCTGCTAATGTTGATATTTTGACCTCCTCCCAAGAATCATGAATGTTCTTAATTGCAGCTAGAATAATGAATCCTTTCCAGAAAATTTTCAATTTACTTTATTCAGATCCCTCAGAAAAAAACACTTTCTATGGTAGCTATATCTCAAATTAAGACTAGAAAGTTGAAATGATTCCTTCATCCATGGGCTGCAGAATGGATGTTGTGTTAGTAAGCATGAAAATTACATTAATCTCCTTGAACATCTCCATTAGAGCTCGTGGGTGACTAGAAATCTTTTTCTGAGCAAAGTCTCAATAGTGGGCTTAGAATATCAAGGAAACCATTCTGTAAAGAGTTGTGCTGTCATTTACACTTGTCAATTTCCAGATCACAGGCAGAGTAGATTTATTATTATTCTAATGGGTCTCTAGGATTTTAGAAATGATAAAAGAGTATTTAGCTTTGACTTTGTCAGCAGCTGCGTTAGTCACTAACAAAAGATAGCATGTCCTTTAAGACTTTGAATCCAGGCATTGAATTGACTTATCTGTGATAGTCCTAGATGGTATCTTCTTCCAATATAAGGCTATTTTTCTCCTATGGAAAATCTATTGTTCAGTGTAACCACTTTCATCAACGATCTTAGCTGGATCTTCTGGATAACTTGCTGCATCTTCTACATCAGCACGTGTTGCTTCACCTTGCACAATTTTTAATTTTTTTTTAAATTTTAGCCTTTATGAGTACATAGTAGGTGTATATATTTATGGAGTACATGAGATATTTTGATAAAGGTATACAATCAGTAATAATCACATCAGGGTAAATCGGTTATCCATCACCTCAAGCATTTATCATTTGTGTTAAGAACATTCCAACTGGCTAGGCGCGGTGGCTCACACCTGTAATCCCAGCACTTTGGGAGGCCAAGTTGGGTGGATCGCCTAAGGTCGGGAGTTTGAGACCAGTCTGACCAACATGGAGAAACCCCGTCCCTACTAAAAATACAAAATTAGCCAGGCATGGTGGTGCATGCCTGCAATCCCAGCTACTCGGGAGGCTGAGGCAGGAGAATCACTTGAACCCAGGAGGCAGAGGCTGTGGTGATCAGGTCATTGCATTCCAGCCTGGGCAACAAGAGTGAAACTCCATCTCAAAAAAAAAAATCCAATTATACTCTTAGTTATTTTTAAATGTGCTATAAATAATCATTGACTGTAGTCACCTTGTTGTGCTATCAAATACTAGATCATATTCATTCTATTTAATTATATTTTTGTACCCATTAACCATTCCCACTCCTCTCAGCCCCCCAGTATTCATGCCAGCCTCTGGTAACCATCATTTTAATCTCCATATCCATGAAGTCAATTGCTTTAATTTTTAGCTCCCACAAATAAGGGAGAACATGCAAAATTTGTCTTTCTGTGCCTGACTTATTTCACTTAACCTAATGTCTTCCAGTTCCATCCACGTGGTTGCACATGACAGGATTTCATTCTTTTGTATAGCTAAATAGTACTCCATTTTGTATGTGACTATTGTGAATAGTGTTGCAATAAACATAGGAGTGCAGATATCAACTCAATATACTGATTTCTCTCTTTTGGGTATATACCTGGCAGTGAGATTGCTTGATTACATGGAGCTCTAATTTTAATTTTTTGAGGAATCTGCAAACTGTTCTCCATAGTGGCTATTTTTAATTTACATTCCCACCAACATTGTACAAGGGTTTCCTTTCCTCCACATTCTTACCAGTAATCATTGTTACCTGTTTTTTGGATAAAAGTCCTTTTTACTGGGGTGACATAGTATCTCATTGTAGTTTTGATTTGCATTTCTCTGATGATCAGTGATGTTGAGCACATTTTAATAGACTGTTTACCATTTATATGTCTCTTGAGAAATGTCTATTCAGATCTTTTGCCCATTTTTAATCAGAATATTAGACTTTTTTCTATTAACTTGTTTGAGATCCTTATATATATGGGTATTAATCCCTTGTCAGATGAATAGTTTGCAAATATTTTCACCCAATCTGTATGGTGTCTCTTCACTTTGTTGGCCATTTCCTTTACTGTGCAGAAGCTTTTTAACTTGATGTGATCCCATTTGCCCATTTAGCTTGGTTGCCTATGCTTGTAAGGTATTACTCAAGTAATTTTTGCCCAGACCAACGTCCTTGAGAGTTTATCCAATGTATTTTTTTAATAGTTCCATGGTTTCAGGTGTTAGATTTAAGTCTTTACTCCATTTTGATTTGGTGTTTGAATATGGTGAGAAATAGGGGTCTAGTTTCATTATTCTACATATGAATATCCAGTATTCCCAGCATCATTTATTGAAGAGATTGTCTTTTTCCCAATGTATGTTCTTGGCACCTTTGCTGAAAATGAGTTCACCATAGATGTGTATGGATTTCTCTGGGTTCTCTGTTCTCTTCATTTGGTCTAGGTGTCTGTTTTTATTCCAGTACCATGATGTTTTGGTTACTATAGCTTTGTTGTATAATTAGAAATCAAGTAAAGTAATTCCTCCAATTTTGTTCTTTTTGCTCAAGATGGCTTTGACTATTCTGGGTCTTTTGTGGTTTTATATAAGTTTTAGGATTGATTTTTCTATTTCTGGAAAGAATGTCATTGGTATTTTGATAGAGATTGCATTAAATCTGTAGATTACTTTGAGTAGTATGAACATTTTAACAATATTGATTCTTCCAATCCTTGTACGAGGAATGTCTTTCCATTTTATGGTGTGTACTCTCCAGTTTCCTTCATCAGTGTTTCATAGTCTTCATTGTAGAGATCTTTCACTTCTTTGGTTAATTCCTATGTATTTATTTGTGAATATTTTATCCCATTTACTAGGTTGTCTATTTACTGTGTTGATAGTTTCTTTTGCTGTGCAGAATCTCTTTAGTTCAATTAAGTCCCATTTGTCAATTTTTGGTTTTTTTTTTTTGCAATTGCATTTGGAATCTTCTTCAAAAAATCTTTGCCGAGGCCTATGTCCAGAATGGTACTTTCTAGGTTTTCTTCTAGGGCTTTTATAGTTTTGGGTTTTGCACTTAAATCTTTAATCCATCTTGAGTTGATTTTTGTGTATGGTGAAAGGAAGAGTTACAGTTTTAATCTTCTGCATATGGCTAGCCAGCTGTCCAAGCACCATTTATTAAATAGAGTATCCTTTTGTCATTGCTTATTTTAGTAGACTTTGTTGAAGATCACATATTTGTAGGTGTCTAGCTTTATTTCTGGGTTCTTTAACTGGTTCTATTGGTCAATATGCCTGTTTTTGTACCAGTACCATGCTGTTTTGGTCAATGTAGCTTTGTATAGTTTGAAGTTAGGCAATGTGATGGTTCCAGCTTTGCTCTTTTTGCTTAGGATTGCTTTGGCTATTCATGTGTTTTTAGTTTCACATGAATTTTAGAATAGCTTTTTCTAATTCTAAGAAGAATATCATTGGTAGTTTGATAAGAATAGCTTTTGGCAGTATGGCCATTTTAATGATATGGACTCTTTCAATCTTTGTGTCATTTCTGATTTCTGTCAGCATTGTTTTGTAATTCGCCTTGTAGAGATATTTCACCTCCCTGGTTAGCTTTATTCCTAGGTATTTTACTTTATTGTGTGTGGCTATTGTAAATGGCATTGCAGTCTTGATTTGGCTCTCAGCTTGGACACTCTGTATAGAAATGCTACTCATGTTTATACATTGATTTTATACCCTGAAATTTTGCTGAAGTTGTTTATTAGATCAAGGAGATTTGGGGAAGACTATGGGATTTTCTATGTAAAGAATCATGTTGTCTGCAAACGGGGATAGTGTGACTTCCTCTTTTCCTATTTGGATGCTTTTTATTTCTTTCTCTTGCCTAATTGCTCTGGCTGGGACTTGTGGTACCGTGTTGACTAGGAGTAGTGAGAGTGCACATCCTTTTCTTGTTCTCATTCTCAAGGGGAAAGCTGCGAGCTTTTGCTTTCTGCATCAATTGAGATGATCACATGGTTTCTGCTTTTAGTTCTGTTTATGTGATGAATCACATTTATTGATTTGCATATGTTGAACCAACCTTGCACCCCAAGGATAAAGCCTACTTTATTGTGGTGGATTAGCTTCTTGATATTCTACTGGATTTGGTTGGCTAATATTTTCTTGAAGATTTTTGCATCTATTTTCCTCAAGGATATTGGCCTGATGTTTTCTGTTTCATGTGTCTCTGCCACATTTTGGTATAGGAATGATGCTGGCTTCATTGAACGAGTTAGAAAGGAGTCCCTCATCCTCAATTATTTTTGAAAAGTTTCGATAGGATTAGTATCAGCTCTTCTTTATACATCTGGTAAATTAGGTGCAAATCTATCTCATCCAGGGCTTTTTATGGTTGGTAGGCTTTTTATAACTAATGCAATTTCAGAACTCATTATTGGTCCACTCAGGGTCTGAATTTCTTCTTGCTTCAATTTTGGGAATTTATATGTTTCCAGAAATTTATCAATTTCTTTTAGGTTTTCTAGTATGTGTGCATAGAGGTATTCATATAGTCTATGATTTTTTTTTTATATTTCTGTGAGGTCAGTGGTAATCGTCCCTTTGTTATTTCTGATTTTGTTAGTTTGTATCTCCTCTCTCTTTTTTCTTTATCAGTCTAGCTAGTGGTCTATCAATCTTATTTATGCTTTCAAAAAACAAACTTCTGGTTTGCTTGTCTTTTGTACAGTTTTTGCATCTCAATTTCATTCAGTTCAGCTCTGATTTTGATTATTTTTTTCTCCTGTTAACTTTGGTGTTGGTTTGCTTCTGTTTCTCTAGTTCCTGAATGTTTTATGTTATTTTGCTAATTTGAGATCTAACTTTTTGATGTGAGCATTTAGTGATAAAAACTTTCCTCTTAACACTGCTTTAGCTGTGACCCAGAGATTCTGATATGTTTTATCTTTGTTTTCATTAGTTTCAAAGAATTTCCTAGTTTCTGCCTTAATTTCATTGCTTACCCAAAAGTCATTCAGGAGCTAGTTGTTTAACTTGCATGTAATTGTGTGGTTTTGAGATATCTTCTTAGTATTGATTTCTATTTTTATTGCACTGTGATCAGAGAGTGTGGTGGTATGATTTTGTTTTTTTTAATTTGTTGAAAATTGTTCTATTGCCAATCATGTGATCTATTTTGGAGTAAGTGCCATGAGCAGATGGAAATAATGTATATTCTGTTGCTTTTGAAGGAATGTTCTGTAGATGTCTGTTAGAGCCATTTGGTCAAGTGTTGAGTTTAGGTCTCAAATAGCTGTGTAACTTATCTGCTTTGATGATCTGTCTAATACTGAAAGTGGGATATTAAAGTTTCCCACTGTCATTTTTTGCTTCTCTAAGTCTCTTCATAGGTCCCTAAGAACTTATTTTATGAATCTGAGTTCTCCAGCACTGGGTGTGTATATATTTAAGAGAGTTAAATCTTCTTGAGTTGAGCTTTTTATCATGATGTAATGCCCTTCTTTGTCTTTTTCATTATTGTGGGATTCATGTCTGTTTTATTTGAAATTAAAATAGCAACCTCTCCCTTTTTACTTTTCCATTTGTTTGTACATTTTTCTCCATTTCTTTACTGTGAGCCTATTGGTGTCACTGCATGTGAGAAGAGTCCCTTGAAGACAGCATACCATTGGGACTTGCTTCTTTATCCAACTTGCCACTCTGTGCCTTTTAAGTAGGGCATTTAGCTCATTTACATTCAAGATTAATATTAATATATGCAAATTCAATCCTGTAATTGTGTTGTTAGCTGGTTGTTATGCAGACTTGATTGTGTGGTTGCTTTAATAGTGTCAATGCTGAATGTGCTTAAGTGTGTTTTTCTTATGGCCAGTAACAACATTGCCATGGTTGGAACTCTCTTAAGGAACTCTTGTAATGCAGGTCTGGTGGCAATGAATTACCTAGCACTTGCTTTTCTGAAAAGAATCTTATTTCTCATTCACTTATGAAGCTTAGTTTGGCTGGATATTAAATTCTTGGCTGGAATTTCTTTTCCTTAAGAATGCTGAATATAGGCAGTCAATCTCTCTGGTTTGCAGGGTTTCTGCTGAAAGGTCCTCTGTTAGCTTCATTGGGTTCCCTTTGTAGGTGACCAACCCTTTCTCTCCAGATGCCTTTAATATTTTTTCTTTCACATTGACCTTGGAGAATCTGATGACTATGTGCCTTATAGATGGTCATCTTGCACAGTGTCTCACAGGGGTTCTCCAAATTTCCTGAATATGTGTGTCAACCTCTGCAGTCAGACTGGGGAAATTTTTGTGAACAATATCCTTAAATATGTTTTCCAAATGGCTTGCTTTCTCTCCCTCACTTTCTGGACTGCCAATAGGTTTTAAGTTTGGTCTCTTTGCATAATCCCATATGTCCCAGAAGTTTTATTTTTTATTTATTTTTGTCTGACTGAGTTGATTTCCACAATTGGTCTTTGAACTCTGATATCCTATCTTCAGCTTGGTCTATTCTGCTGTTAAAATTTCTGATTGTTTTATGAAATTCTTATTGTGAGTTTTTCAGCCCTATCAGATCAGTTTGGTTCTTTCTTAAAATGGCTATTTCATATTTTAGCTCTCGTATTATTTTATTGGATTCCTTAGATTCTGTGGTTTGGGTTTTGACTTTCTCCTGAATCTTGATGGTATTCATTCCTATTCAGATTCTGAATTCTACGTCTGTCATTTCAGCCATTTCAGCCTGGTTAAGAACCATTGCTGGGAAGCTAGAGTACTTGTTTGGAGATGAGAAGACACTCTGGCCTTTTTAGTTGCTAGAGTTCTTGACTGATTCTCGTCTGTGTGGGCAGATGTTCCTTTAGTCTTTGAAGTTGCTGGGAAGTGTTGCTTTCATATTCTCCAATGCCCTTGAGGGTTTGAATTTGGTATAAGTTGGATTCAGTTGACTGGCTTTGTTTCTGAATGATTTCAGTGGGCCAAGGCTCAGCTTAGCTCTCCTGGGCTGTGTGCTGTAACCCTGAGGGACTGGTATCATGCCCATGGCTTTGTCCTCTGGCCCCTCAAGGTTAAGCACCCACTTGCTGTAGGGGCCAAGGTGTTCCCAGTCAGATGACAAAAACATTTTGATGAGGGTTGCTGGCCAAAGCACTTTGATGGCATGGTGGTGCAGGATCCACACTCACAGTGGTAATGCAGCAGCATTCAAGTGCACACTTGCACTGACCTGATAGGTTTATCTTTTGGTCTTCCTCTACTCGAGATATAAGTAGTTTACACACAACAATTAGAGTATTGTAGTATTCTGTATTTGTCTGTGTACTTATATTACCAGTGAGTTCTGTACCTTCAGATGATTTCTTGTTTCGCATTAATGTCCTTTTCTTACAGATTGAATAACTCTCTTTAGCATTTCTTATAAGACAGGTCTGGTGTTGACAAATCCCTTAGCTTTTGTTTGTCTGGGAAAGTCTTTATTTTTTCCTTCATGTCTGAAGAATATTTTCACTGTATATACTATTCTAGGGTAACAGTTTTTTTCTTCCAGCACTTTATATATGTCATGCTACTGTCTCCTGGCCTGTACGGTTTTGACTGAGAAGTTTGCTGCCGGACATATTGGAGCTCCTTTATGTTTCATTTTCTTTCTCTTAATGCTTTTAGGATCCTTTCTTTATCCTGGACTTTTGGGATTTGATTGTTAAATGTCTTGAGGTAATCTTCTTTATGTTATATCTGATTGGTGTTCTATAACCTTCCTGCACTTGAATATTGATTCCTTGCCCTAGGTTTGGAAAGTTCTCTGTTATCTCTTTGAATCTCTTTCTAACCCAACTTCTCTCTCTCTCTACCTTCTATTTAAGGCCAATGCCTCTTATATTTGCCCTTTTGAGACTATTTTCTAGATCTTTTAGGCATGTTTTATTCCTTTTTATTCTTTTTTATCTTCTCTATGTATTTTCAAATGTGTGTCTTAAAGCTCTTTCTTCATTCTTTCTTCTGCTTGTTTCATTCTGCTTTTGAGAGACTTGGATGCATTCTTCAGTTTGTCAACTGAATTTTTCAACTCCAAAATTTATGCTTAGATTTTTAAAAATTATTTCAATCTCTTTGATACATTTATCTGATAGAAATTCTGAATTCCTTCTCTGTGTTATCTTGAATTTTATTTAGATTCCTTAAAACAGCTATTTTGAATTCTCTGTAATGCCATATATCTCAGTCACTCCAAGATTGGTTACTGGTGTCTTATTTAGTTCATTTGATGAGGCACCCACCACCACGCCCAGCAATTTTTTTGTATTTTTCAGCAGAGATGGGGTTTCACCATGTTGTCCAGGCAGGTCATAAACTCCTGACCTGAGATGATCCACCTATCTTGGCCTCCCAGAGTGCTGGGATTACAGGCGTGAGCCACTGCACCCAGCCATCAAAGTCCTCTTTACTCTACCTTCTCTTTTCATCAAGTGGAAGGAGTCTCTCCTGGAGCTGCAAATTGTGCTGTCCGGGTTTGGGGGAGGGGTTACACAAGCACTACCTTGGCCAGCCCAGCTGGTATCTCACTGGGTCACATGCATCCCATGTTCACTGGCTTCAAGCCCAGAACAACATCAGGACTTGCCCAGGAATTGCAGTCCTTGTGGCCTAGACTGCCTTTCAAGTTTATTTAAAATCCCAGAGCACTGTAGCCAATGGTGGTGGGGCTAGCTGGAATCCAGCTTCCAACTGCTGGGACAAATAATTCCTCTTTGACTGGGGCTAGTCTAAATGCTTCCTCTGTGGGTGCTGACTGAATTTTTATCTGTTCTTTTCTGCTGTGACAGGGCAACACTGAGTTCCAATTAAAAGTCCCATAATCACTTCTCTTTCCTACCCCAAGCACACAGATTCTCTCTCCCCATGCCACACAGTACTGCTAGGGGATGGGGAAGGAGTGGTGTTGGCAATTCAAGACTGTCTTTCCTACCTTCTTCAGTGCCTCTTTCCTTGATATGATGTTAAACTCAGCTACTGTAATTGCTCGCCTGACTTTTATTTTTATGAAGGTGCTTCCATGTATGGATGGTTGTTCAGTTTGGTGTTCCTGCAGGGGAGATAATCACTTCAAAGGGAATGGGAAGATGTTGGTCAAAGGGTACCAAGTTGCAGTTATGAATAAATCTAGTGTACAGTATGACTATAGATTACAGGCACAGAGCCACAGGTTGTGGCTCTGTGCCTGTAATCCTAGCACTTTGGGAGGCTGATGCAGGCTGATTGCTAGAGCTCAGGAGCTCAAGATCAGCCTGGGTAACATGACGAAACTCCATCTCTACAAAAAAAAAAAAAAAATACAAAAATTAGCCAGATGTGGTGGCATGTGCCTGTGGTCTCAGCTACTCAGGAGGCTGAGGTGGGAGGATTCCTTGAGCCCAGGAGGCCAAGGTGGCAGTGAGCCATAATCGAACCACTACACTCCAGCCTGAATGACAGAGCAAGACTGTCTCAAAAATTTTTTTTTTAAATGTATGTATTGTATTTATTTTGGTTATCTCCATATTTTTGGAGATATCACAAGTACAACTGTGTGAGGAGATGGATATGCTACTTTGCTTGACTATAGTAATAATTTTACTATATGTTTATCAAACATTTTGTGTACCTCAAATATAAACAATTTTTTCTACAGTTAACCATGAAGGAAGACTTTACTTAGTCTATTGCAATAAGGGACAGAGACTGAAATCAACTCTGCTGAAACAAAAGGCAGGAAGGTTTCTAAGGTGAGCTTGTGGAAAAGCACTGAAGTACATTAAGGGGAAGGTTGATCAATGAGATTTGTCCAGCACATTGGGTTATTCCTGTTATTCCACAATTCACAAATGTTTTTCTCTGTGATCAGGCCACCACTGTTTGCTAATCAGTGCCCATCTAAATTAGGCCTGTATGGAACCACAGAGACTGGAAGATGAGGTGCTGTCTTATTTGACATTAATACTTCAAACAGATGTTTCTAGATTCTTCAGAAAGGCATTTCCTGGGTGGTAAAACTGGCAGAATGGCCAGTTCCAGATATCTGACTGGAGATGTCTAGCACTCACTTCCTTCACAAAAAAGAGTCAAAACAGTGAATAGATAACTACCCATCTGAGAACATTAAGGTTGTCTTGGTCACTAGTAACAATATTTTAGATGCTAAAATGCTGCTTGTAAATTCATGTCAGAATGCTAACATACTTCCATTTCTTCATCCCATCCCAAAAAGCACTCTAAGAAGATCACAATAACCATGTGAGGCACTCAGGACACAAACACACTTTTGTTCTGCTATCTTTTCTCTGACACTCAGACCACCCTTGCCTATAGCAATCATGTTTGACTATAAGCTACTTGAGGAAAGACTCTTTTTTAATTAAATTTTATAGCTCTTAGAGGTGTTAATACAGTAATGTACAAATAATTATGTTCTAATAATATTGATTGATGCATTAAATAAATGAACATTCCCCTCCCTGGAGATACGTATCAAAGAGCTCATAGCAGAATCTGAACATATCTATGGTCAAAATCAGTTTACATGCCAAATCTATGTAATCTCACATCCACTGCAATCCAACCTTCTTTATTACAATAACAACCAAGTCAACCTTTTAGAATACAGCCACAAGACCAAAAATCCATTAGACCTGAGTGACAAATTGGAACCACAGAGTTCATGCAGATAGCTCCCTGATACCATAATAAGTATAAATGAGTTTTTTTAAAGGTTCCTGTAGAAAAATATGTAGATAACCAAAAATAAAAGTACTCATTTTATTATAAAGTGTTACATGTGCATTTAATACATGCACATTTAATGTATTTCCTACCAGGTGCCAGGTCCTTGTGAGAAATGAAATTAATATTTTCACTGTTTGTCTCCATCAAACGTCTTATTAAAGGTAAGCAGACCTTCTGCTAGCCTGTTTAGGTAAGAATATAAAAGTGTAGGGTTATGGGCCTGGCGCGGTGGCTCACACCTGTAATCCCAGACTTTGGGAGGCCGAGGTGGGCAGATCACGAGGTCAGGAGATCAAAACCATCCTGGCTAACATGGTGAAAGTCCGTCTCTACTAAAAATACAAAAAATTAGCCGGGCTTGGTGGCGGGCGCCTGTAGTCCCAGCTACTCAGGAGGCTGAGGCAGGAGAATGGCATGAACCCGGGAGGCGGAGCTTGCAGTGAGCCGAGATCGCGCCACTGCACTCCAGCCTGGGCAGCAGAGTGAGACTCCGTCTCAAAAAATAATAATAATATAGAGTTATGTACATGTGGAGTATTTACTAAATTGATCTGATCTTATATGAATTATTTCAGGCACTCTCGTCTTCATCTTAAAATGGAATGGGAATCTACATCATTTGGGACTTCCCATTACTCTCAGAAAATAGCCCACCTCTGCTTTTTGAAAATAATTCTCGGCCAGGCGCAGTGGCTCACGCCTGTCATCCCAGCACTTTGGGAGTCCGAGGCGGGCGGATCACGAGGTCAGGAGATCGAGACCACGGTGAAACTCCGTCTCTACTAAAAATACAAAAAATTAGCCAGGTGCTGTGGCGGGCGCCTGTAGTCCCAGCTACTTGGGAGGCTGAGGCAGGAGAATGGCATCAACCCGGGAGGCGGAGCTTGCAGTGAGCCAAGATTGCGCCACTGCACTCTAGCCTGGGCGACAGAGCAAGACTCCAACTCAAAAAACAAAAAAAAGAAAAGAAAAAGAAAAAGAAAATAATTCTCCTCAGCTGTATTTTCATTCCCCTAGTTTTCCAGCTACTCAGAGTTTAGTATTACAATTATCTTATTATTGTTCTCATCTTGAATCATTTCAATAATCCTTAAAACATATTCAGGTTTTCATAAACTAAAAAAAAAAGATAAGCATATATAAAAGAAAACATCTAAAGAAATCTGTATTAGTTGTCTAACATCACATAACAAATTACCCAAGATCTTAGTGACTTAAAACAATAAACACTTATTAATTCACAGTTTCTGTGGGTAAGGAACTCAGTTGTGGCTTACCTGGGGGTTCTGCCTTAGGATCACTTAAGATCTTAGTGACTTAAAACAATAAACACTTATTAATTCACAGTTTCTGTGGGAAAGGAACTCAGTTGTGGCTTACCTGGGTGGTTCTGCCATAGGATCACTTAAGATGTTGCAGTCAGGATGTCAGCCATTTCTGCAGGCATCAGAAGACTTGACTGGGTCTGAAAAATCTGCACATAAGACAGCTCTCTGCCATGGTGCTGGTTGGAAAAGTTCCTCTTTATGAGTTACTTGAGTGTCGGCATGACATGATGGCTAGCTTCCCCCAGCATGAGCAACCTATGAAAGGGCATGACAGAACCTATAACACTTTTATGACCTAGAATCAGAAATCATACAGCATTATTTTTTCAATTTACTATGGCTTACACAAGTCAGCACTATTCCATGTGAAAGGGAATTACAGAGGGGCATGAATACCAGGAGACTAAGATCACTGGATGCCATATTGGAGGATAGCTATCATAACATTTTTCTTTTGTTCCCACCTATCTATTATATTTGCTAAACAATGTTCCTCTCTGGTTTTGCTGCCAAGCTCCTAAAATATTTGATCTACATCTTTCACGTCCTCTCTTTAAGGATTTTAAATCCTTCTTATCCTTTTTGACATCTACTTCAGTGCATACCACTCCATGAAACTATTTCCTCAAAGGTTACCAGTTATCTCTTTCTGCTAAATGTATGACCTTTGCCTTTCTTCAGACTTGTCATTCAACATCTTAAAGTGTTTGCTGCTATGAACAACCCCCTAGTGACATTTCCTCATTCTTTGGCATCTTTGGCACTTTATGGGCTTCTTCCATCTCTTTGATGCCACTTAGCTTCTCCACTGTGTTTCTATCTATGGAGTGTTCTCTAAGTTCACACCTCCATTTTTCTCCCTATAGTTTGGTCTCATATATCCTCACTGCTTTGGCTGTGACATTTAGTATCTGGCCATTAGTAAATATGCATCTCCTTCCCTACTCAATCATAGTATGTTCTTGCCAGCTGTCTACTAGCATCTTCATTCTCTAATCTCTAAGAAATTCCCACTGATTCTTCCTTCAATACCTCTTTGAAGAATCTGCCTTATCTCTTTCATTCCAACTACCACTACTGTAGTCCAAGCCCTCTCTATCTCACAACCAGATCAACACAGCACTATTTTAGCTGATATATTTACTGGACTCGAGGGCTGACCTTGCCTTTTCTTTAATAAAACTGTCATACGCTTTTCCACTACATCTTCTTTAAAAATTCCTTTTATCTTTTTATTTTTAATCATGAAAAGATTCATTATCATCTGATTTCAAATCTAAACTCCTTAGACTAGTTTCTGAAACACTTAATGTGTTTTGGAACCACACCATTTGGCTACCATACTTAATTCCTTATTTTCTTTATTTCTTACTCTTATTTACCTTATTTTTCCTTAATGAGGTTAATCTACTCATTGTCCTGCAAATACACAAATTTCCACATTTCCTTTCTTTAATTCTATTCTCCACCAAACACACAGAAAAATATGCTCTTATTTATGTCCTCCATTTTACGAATTTTCTAGTCTCAGTTTCCACAATCTCAATGAAATCTTCTCTGACTACTTTGTTTCATACTAAACTGTTTGATTTTTTAGTTCCTGATGCCCTATTAGTCACCCACACCTCTGATTCTTCATATGTTAGTTTTATTTCCACAGCTCAGTTGTCGGCTTCTAAATGCTGGATTTATTTATTTCTTCTCATATTTCTTTTAAAACATCTAAAATAGTCTACAAGTACCATGCTGAGCACATAATAGGCCATGAATAAATATTTATTGGTTAACTAAATGAGGAAAACAACTAGAAAATTCCCATGGCATTTGGCAGAATGACTACAGGCAAAAGGCTCCTTCTCAAAATATATTATCTAAAAGTGCATTTTCCCCATGTGTCAATGAAAAAACAAATGACTTTCTTCTAGCATAGCCAAAGTTAGCTCTTAAAGCATGTGTAAAATCCAAAAGACAGAATTTCTGAAGGCACAACTGTTTAACTAAAAAGACAGATACACAAAAGAATTTCTTCATTTAACAAGTACAGAGGAAATAGATCACATTCCAAAAGTAATTTGATAATTTTGGCAGCTGGAAAATAATTTTATAAAAATTTAAGCAATAAGGCTGTTGTCTTGGATTTGTTAAGGGAAAGGAAATTTTCATAAAGCCAAAAAAGTAAAAGAAGAACTTACACATGTGAGTATCAGGAAAAGAAATAGTGAGGATAACTGCATCACTGAAGAAACATCTTTTTTTCTAATTCAAGCATATTAAAAATTAATGTGACTATTAACAACTATGACCTCTCTATAGAAAGAGAATATATCCGTACTTCCCCCAAAGTCTCACAGTTGTTGTGTCCTCCTTTGCAAGCAATATTATGTCTTGGAATCAGTTTGAGGCTCTGCAGTCAGTGGAACTGTTCATTACTAGCTGAGTGACCTTAGGCAAGTTACTGAATCTGGAGGAAACTTACCAACCTCACAGAGCTGTTGGGAAAATTAAATGAGATTACGTATCTGAAGGAACCTGGCGTGGTGTCTGACTCATGCTGGCCAATACATCTTAGTCTCTTTCCATTCTGATTAGCAGAGATAAAGAGATATTGGGAGACAGAACCACACTAGAGTAGGAGGGAGGAAGCTGGGACTATTTTCCAGGTTGAGCTGCTACTTAGATATTATGGCAGGAACAGCAAATTTTCTTACAGATTCCATTTTCTTCACTTAAAAAGATTTTTTAGTTTTAATTTTTGTGGGAACAGGGTGGGTATATATATTTATGGGGTACATGAGATATTTTGATGCAGGCATCCAATGTATAATAATCACATTATGGAGATGGGGTATCCATCTCCTTAAGCTTTTAACCTTTGTGTTACAAAAAACATCCAATTGTAATTGTTTAGCTATTTTTAAATATACAACTAAATTATTTTCATTATAGTCACAGTGTTGTGCTATCAAATACTAGGTATTCATTTTTCTAAATATTTTTTATGCTCATTAAACATCCCCATCTACCCTCAGTGTCCCCACTACTTTTTCAAGTCTCTGGTAAACATCCTTCTACTCTATCTCCATATGTTCAATTGTTTTGATTGTTGCATCTCACAAATAAGTGAAAACAGGTGATGTTTGTCATTCTGTGCCTGACTTATTTCACTTAACATAATGACCTCCAGTCCCATCCATGTTGTTGTAATTGGCAGCATCTCATTTTTTATGGTTAAATAGCACTCCATCATGCATAAGGACCACATTTTCTTTATCCTTTCATCTGTTGATGGTCACTTAGGTTGCTTCCAAATCTTGGCAATTGTAAACAGTGCTATAGCAAACACGGGAGTGCAGATATCTCTTCTACATACTGATTTCCTCTCTTTTGGGTATATACCTGGGAGTGAGATTGCAGGATCACATGGTAGCTCTATTTTTAGTGTTTTGAGGAAACTCCAAACTGTTCTCCATAGTGATTATACTAATTTACATTCCCACCAACAGTGTAAAAGGGTTCCCTTTTCTCCACACCCTTACTAGCATTTGCTATTGCCTGTCTTTTGGATAAAAGCCATTTTAACTGGGATGAGATGAGATCTCATTGTAGTCTTGATTTGCATTTCTCTGATGATTAATAATATGGAACACCTTATCATATGCCTGTTTGTCATTAGCATGTGTTCTTCTGATAAATGTCTATTCAGAGCTCTTGCCCAGTTTTAAAAATCTTTTAAGTTCAGGGGTACATATGCAGGTTTGTTACATAAGTAAACGTGTGCCATGGGGGTTGGCTGTATAGATTATTTTATCACCCAGATATTAAGCCTAGTACCCATTAGTTATTTTTCTGGTCCTCTCCCTCCTCCCACCCTCCACCCACCAATAGGTCCTAGTGTGTGTTGTTCCCCTCTATGCGTCTCAGCATTTAGCTCCCACTTATAAGTGAGAACAGGAGGTATTTGGTTTTCTGTTCCTGCATTAATTTGCTAAGGATAATGGCCTCCAGTTCCATCCATGTCCATACAAATAAGGTGATTTTGTTCTTTCTTATGGCTACAGAGTAGTCCATGGTGTATATATACCACCTTTTCTTTATCCAGTCTATCATTGATGGGCATTTAGGTTGGTTTCATGCCTTTGCTATTGTAAATAGTACTGCAGTGAACATACACATGCATGTGTCTTCTTAACAGAACAATTTATATTCTTTTGGGCATATACCCAGTAATGGGATTGCTGAGTCGAATGTTATTTCTATCTTGAGGTCTTTGAGGAATCACCACACTGTTTTCCGTAATGGTTGAACTAACTTACACTCCCACCAACAATGTATAAGCATTTCTTTTTCTCTACAGTCTCACCAGCATCTGTTTTTTGACTTTTAATAATAGCCATTAGACTGGTGTTAGATGGTATTTCATTGTGGTTTTGATTTGCATTTCTCTAATGATCAGTGATGTTTGTGCCCATCCTTCTTGAGGATTTCCAGGTATTTGAAGGGACTTGGGCCCCAAGTCCAATATCACTGTGGCTTTGGCAGACTGATAGAGATACCACCTTGGTTGTCTTGGATAAGATCTGCAAGAATTCTCTGGGTAACCAGGCAGAGACTCTTGTTCTTTTCCCTTACTTTCTCCCAAACAGAGTTTCTCTCTGTGCTGAGCTGTCTGGAACTAGGGGTGTGGTCATGAAAGCACCATGCTAGTGTTAGCATGGCCACTAGGTCTTGCCTAAGGCCCGCTGTAACAACCACCTGGCTACCACCTTTGTTCACTCAAGGCCCTAGGGCTCTACAATCAGCAAGTGAAGCCAGTGCAGTTTGTGTCCTTCCCTTCAGGATGTTGAGTTCCCCCAGGCGGGTCCAGAGATGCTGCTTGGGAGCCAGGGATTGGAGTCAAGAATCTTAAAAATTTGCCTTATGTTCTATTCTTCTGTGGCTAAGCTGGCATTCAAACCACAATATATATTTCTCCCCACTCTTCCCTCTCCTTTCCATAGGCGAGGAGCCTCCCTGTGAGCACTGCCACCACCACTGGCCCATCATGGGGTTCTGCCAGGTCACCAATGATGTTCACTTAACGCCCAAGGGCTCCTCATTCATCTTGTGGTGAATGCTGCCAGTCCTGAAACTCAGCCTTCAGGGCCATAGGCTCTGCTCTGGCCCTAGGGCAGATCCAGAAAGGCTGTTCAAGAGCCTAGTTCTGGAATCGGGAACCCCACACTTTTGCTTACGGCTCTACCCCACTGTTGTGGAGCTGGTACCTTAGGTGAAAGACAAAGTCCCATTTACTTTTCTCTCTGCTTTTCTCAAACAGAAACTTCTTTCACTGTAGCCACCACAGCTGGGAATGTGCTGAGTCACATCTACAGTCAGCATGTTTCAGAGTCCAAGGACCACAGCATACTACTTGGTTATCTCTGCTGGTTACTCAGGCACCAAGGACTCTTTAGTCATTAGGTGATGTATCCTGCCAGGACTGGGTCCTTCCTTCAAGGCAATGGGTTCCCTTTGACTCAACATGTGTCTAGAAATGTCTTATGGGAGACAGGGCTTGAAAAGGGGACATCATAACCCTGACTGGTGCCATATCCTACTGTGGCTAAGCTGGTAACCAAGATGCAAGACAACTCCTCTTTACTCTTTGCTCTCCTCACCTTAATTAGAAGAAATAGGACACTTTTGTTGTCACAAGCTGCTCTGCCTAGGGTTGGAGTCGAATTGGCTCAAGCACTTCTTCAGCCACTCCAGCTGGTGTCTCCCTAGGTCATGTGCCCCCTAGTCCTCTGGCTCTGAGCCCAGCCCAGCACTAGGATTTGCCTAGGAATTGCGGTCCTTCTGGACTGCCTTTCAAGTTTACCTAAGACTCCAGAGTACTTTGGCCCATGGTGCCAAAGCTTTCCAAGAAGCTGAAGTTCTGACCGATGGGATGAGTGATTCCCCTTTTGCTAGGTCTGGTCCAAATGCTTTCTCCATGTGCTGGCACTAGCTGAGTCCAGGCTGGCTTTTCTCTCTGCTATGACAGAGTAGCAATGAGTTCAGTGTATGCCTCCCAGTCACTGTGCTCTCCCTACCCTAAATGCACAGGCTCTCTGCACTACAGAGCCATTGCCAGGAAATTGGGAAGGGGTGATGTCGCTGATTCAAGACTGTCTCTCCAACCCTTCTCTATGCCTCTTTCAATGATACAAAGTTAAAACCAAGTACTATGATTGCTCATCTGAGTTTTGGTACCTGTGATGGTTCTTTTCTGTATCCAGTTGTTAAAATTTGGTGTTTCTGCAGGGAATATGAATGGTGTAGGCTTCTATTCTGCCATCTTGCTCCATCCCTCCTCTTCTTGTAGAAGCCCCTGAGTTTTAATAGGTAGCCAAATAAAGATATATTTCTTTTGGCTTCCTGGAGTTTCTAACTGATTTATTTGCAATGCCGTTTGGTAGACCAGATACTACTTTACTACCATTCACCACTAACTTCAGCCCTACGCTCAGCCAAATGACAACATTCATGACTCTTTTTTGATACCTATGGGCTCTTCTGTGTATGACCACTGGACCAGATGATCTCTAAGAAATCTTCCAGCAATCAGTGGTTCTGGGAAAACACATGGGATGATGTTCATTTCTCTGTTAGTCAATATTGCAATTACTTAGTGGGTTTTCTCTTTTTCTCAAAATTTAACAGGAAATTTGAAATGATCTTGGTTTTAAAATTCTCAGATGTCTTCTGCATGTTAAACCTATCAAATATTTATTTAGGAGATGGATGGCATATTGTGGTTGCTGTAACAAAGTACCATAAACCTGATGGCTTAAAACGATAGTTTTTTTATTCTTTCACAGCTCTGGAGGCCAAAAGTCCAAATTCCATGTGTCAGCAGGGCCACAAAGACTCTAGGGGAGAATCATTCCTTTCCTCCTCCAGTTTCTGGTGGCTCCAGGCCTTAGTGGGTTGGTGGTTGCATCACTTCAATACTTGTTTACATCTTCATATGGCCTTATCTATATCTTTGTCTGCTGTCTCTTACCAGGACACTTGTCATTAGATCTTGGTCTCATCTCAAGAACTTTAGTCCCATCTGCAAATATTTTATTTGTAAATAATATCACATCCACAGGTTCTGGGGATTAGGACTTGGATATATGTTTTGGGGAATCACCATTGAACTCACTACAGATGGCTACATAAACAATCACTTATAAAATACATGCAGTAGAGCTATCTCATTCTCTAACAAGGAAACAATCAAATTTCCCTTTTTAACTATTTACAAAAAAATGAAAAATTTGTTTTAAGATATTTTCATATGAATTGTGAAGCTACACGTTTAAATAGCAATCTTTTCAATCTATCAATATCTTCTACATTATTATAGCATTTTCATTATTGTGAATTTTGTTCTAATTTTGGAATTTGCTACTTCTTAAATAGATAACAATTATTTAGAAAGAAGTCTTGGAAAAACCCATTTTTTTCTTCTGTTTAAAGAAACAAGTACACATAAATACAATCTTAAAATTCAACATAAAAGTATGGAGAAAAAAATTATTCTCCTTCAATATTCCTTTCTTAATCCCTCTCTCTTCCTTAGACAAATAACAGTCTAAAATTTCTTTCCAAAACTTTTGGGCATACATAAAGGACAGTTGTTTGTGGGTTTTTTTGTTTATTATAAATGAGATTATGGTCAGTGAATTGCATTTTCTCTTTACCAATACCTCTTGAAGATATCTGTCTACATGGACATCTATACTATTATTTTTGTAACTGCACAATATTGATAGAAATAATGCGCCATAATTTATTGATGAACATCTAATTTACTTTCAAATTTTTTATATCACAAAAATGTTTTAATGTCATATATCTTTAAGAACGTGCAAATATTTCTATAGGATAGATATTTAGAGGTAAAATTCTTTGGTCAAAGTTATGCACATGTCCACTTTGATTTATCCTGCTCATTTGTCTTGCAAAATGCTCTGTGAAAGGGACAATTATGGCTAAAGAATAATCCTTACGTGGTCAATTAACCAGCTATATTCTTCTATAATAGCTGGACAGATCATGTGGGCAAAAGGATATACATGTATATGTTTATATGCATCTGTATATTTTTATGTACATATATATGTGTGTGTGTGTGTATAATATACTGTTTGTTTTTTCTATCTAGGTGTTATAGAAAGCCACTTAGCATCAGCTGGATAAATTAGAAAAAAAGACACTTATGCTAATATCCCCCTATCCACCCAAATAGGCTAAGCATCATACACTCAAATAAGGAAAAAGAGAGCCATTTTTTCAGTGTAGTAAACAAACCACAATAAAAAAAAACCTAAAAGAAAAAAGTAGCATCTGTTCTGCTTTGTGGACCAGTGCCATGGTCCCAAGGCAGAACACTCTCTCAGTTCAAGAATTCGCCCTGAGAATGGAGGCAGCTCCAAAATATCTAATGCAGGCATCTTAAATCAACACAAGAGCTCAATTCAACAATGCCATCACAACTCTGTACTTTTTTCCCAACAGTTCTAGCAGAAGAAAACTTGCTAAAAGTTATATGTAACTTGAATTCCAAGGTGATCTGAATAAAATGAGTGCAGCACCACAAATTATGTATTTAGATGCTTTTCAGCTAATCTAGGAAAGAAAGAATATCTTTTCCTCAGGCAAAAGGTTAAACTAGAGTGACAGTAGCATAAAAAAAAACTTATTGTGGTGCCTCAATAGCTGTCACTCCTGACTTCAGCACTCAGCATAATTATACCAACATAGTAATAAAAATAATTCCAAAGCATTTGAACATGATATGTCCTTAAAACAGGTTGACAACTAAGGATGCACATATTTTGAAGGTAGCGGACTTACAGCTCTTTAAAATGCAGCAGGAAACTGCATTTCTAAAATACAGGAATACATAGAATTATTTATCAAGTCATTATAGAATATTTACAGCCTTAGAAAATTTATCATGTTCCATTAAGTAGAGTTTGCTTCCATCAAGCTATTCCTTATGCAGACCTTCAAATACCCTTCATCTAACCTCACTGAAATCCAGTATACACTTTCTGCCTCTGAAATATCTCCACATATATCCTTATCACATATTTGGCAAAATAGGGGGTCAAGCAATAAAAACCTGATAGGTTGTATTGCATGGAATTGCTTTCTGATCAAAATCTAAGATGCATAAAATGTTGGGTTGTTGCAGAGTTTGTCGTATTTACAACAAAGCAGAAAAGTTAGTCAATTTAAACATATGAAATCGGCTGCACTAAAGATTAGAACACCCTGGGGATCAGAGACACAGTTCAGGATGGCTGAGCACTGAGAGTGACATATTTCAGGACAAAAGGATTTTGTACTGGGGGAATGATTCCATTCTACCAATGAGCAAATGGAGCAAATGATTATTTTTGCATTCTTTATGTGTTATTCTTTGACTTCTCTTTTCACCATTTGGAGATCAAACTGTTTTTGGCTGTTCTGTGACTTTTTTAACCAACGATTGGATACCTTTTTCTCTGCTTGTTTTCACTTGTTTTTTATTTATTTATTTTGAGATATAATTAACACTCAGTAGTATGCACAGCCAGGCACAGTGGCTCATGCCTGTAATCCCAGCCCTTTGGTAGGCCGAGGTGGGTGGATCACTTCAGGTCAGGAGTTCGAGACCAGCCTAGCCAACACGGTGAAACCCCATCTCTACTAAAAATCCAAAAACTAATAATAATTAGCCAGGCACGGGGCATGTGCCTGTAATCCCAGCTACTCCAGAGGCTGAGGCAGGAGAATCACTAGAACCTGGGAGGCAGAGGTTGCAGTGAGCTGAGATCACGCCATTGCACTCCAGTCTGGGCAACAGAGCAAGACTCTATCCCCACCCCCCCAAAAAAAAAAACAGTATGCACAAACTTCAACTGCTCAGTATGATGAGCTTTAATAATTATATACAGCCATGTAACCAACACTGAAAAAATACATTTAAAAAAATCCCTTATGCTCTGTTCCAGTCGATTTCTGTCCCCATCCCCACAGCAACTATGAGATTTCTATCAGCATAGATTACTTTTCCCTGTATTCAGATTTCATACAAATGAAATCCTACAGTATATACTTTTTATCACTTAATATAATGTTGTTGGTTATCCTTTCTATCACTTAATATAACGCTGTTGGTTATCCTCCATGTTGTTCTGTTTATCAATAGTTTTAACTGCTAAATAGTGGTCAATTGTATGAATATACTACGATCTATCTATCAAGTCTCCCGTTGTTTGATATCTGGGTTTGTTCTAGTTTTTGTTATTATAAATCTGGTTGCTATATCTTTTTACATGTCATGTTAATACCTATGAGTAGTATTGCTAGGTCATAGGGACTGCCAGTTTTCCTAAGCATTTTTATCACTTTACACTCCACCAGCAACATATGAGAGGTTCTTCACTCCACATTCTCACCAAAATTAGATGTTTTCAGGTTTTTTTAAATTTCAGCCACTCCTGTGGATGTTTAGTGTAGCATCTCATTGTTGCTTTAGTTTGCAGAGCCTTATATCTAGTAATGTTAAAGACTTTTTAAATGTATTTATTGTTCATTCATAGATTTTCTTTTGTGAAGTGTTTAAGTCTATTGCACATAGTTCAACTGGGTTGTCTTTTTGTAGTTGATTGGTAGGAAATTTTTATCTATTCTGTATACAAGTCTGTTCTCAGAAATTCTTTGAATTTTATTTATCATTTTGAGATTTACTTATTAATTTTTAATGGAGTCTTTTGATGAGCAGAATTTTAAATTTAGCCTAATTTTAGTAATTAACTTATTGTCTCTTATGGTTGATGCTTTTTGTGTTCTATCAAATACATCTTTGCCTAACCTGAGGTCATGAAGATATGTTTCCTTTTTCTTCTAGAAGCTTTATAAGTTTCATTTTATGTTTAGGTCTGGGATCCATTTTGAATTAATTTTTGTATATGGAATAAGAGTGAAATTACATTTTCTTCCATATAGATATCTAGTTGTTCCAGCAATATTTGTTGAAAAGACTTTGGCCAAAGAATTGCTTTGGCACTTTGAAAATCACTTGACTACATATTTGAAGTTGAAAATCACTTTACTGAGTATTTGTGGTTTGTTTGTGTTCTATTAATTTATTTGCCTATGCTTATGCCAATACCACAGTTCCCTGATTACTATATGTTTATAGTAAATTTTGAAGTCAGGTAGTCTTAAGTCCTCCAATTTTGTTCTTTTTCAATATAGTTTTTGCAATTCTATTTTCTTTTCATTACCATATATAATTTAGAACTATGTTGTCTATTTCTTCAGAATAGCCTGTTGACATCTTGATAGAGATTGCATTGAGTCTATATATCAGTTTAGGAAGCCTAGACATTTCAACAATGTTGCATTTTCCTATCTAGGAACATGCTATACTTCTCCATTTATTTAGATCTTTAAATTTCTCTCCCGAATATTTTATAATTTTCAGTGTAGAGGTGTTACATATCTTTTATTAGATTTACTCTTTCTTCTCCAAGGTTTTTTGATGCTATTACATATTTTTAACTGTTATTTTCCAACTGGTGGTGGGATGGCAATTTGCTCTATGGCTGGGGCCCTTGTAATTCCAATCTATTACAAGAGCCCACACACGGTTATTAAACATGCATTAGCAGGTCAGCTGGTTTCTGCCTAGCCTGTCTGTGATTAATTCTTCTAGAAAGGAGAACAGTGATAAATCTCTTCCATCCTATAAAGAGTTTCTCACTCTCTGATGTCTTGTTCATTTGGGTTTCTTTATGTGCTCAGCTTTATGATGTTTTTTAAAATATCATTTTTATACCTTATCTGGTTTGTTTGGGTTATTAATTTAAGACTAATGGTCTTTTGTGACTTTTTACTTCCAAACTAGAAATCGATCAATTATGTGGTTTTTTAAAATAGTTTTAAGGTAACCTTCCTCTTTACTATGTCTGAAAGTACAAAAAGGAAATGAATCAAATAGTGGTCAGGACAACAAAATCATAAAGAAATCTGTTGACTTATGGCTTGCTATGTGCTAGGTCCTAGATTTACAAGTATCACCAAATTCAGTTCTTAGAACAACCCTATGAGGGAGGCATGACAGTCATTAACCCCATTTTACAGCTGAGTAAGCTGAAATACGGAGTACATAACTAGTTTGTCTGATGAAACACAGCTCTTAAATGAAAAAACTGGGATTTAAACACAAGTAGTATGGGTTTCGAGCCTACATTCTCACCACCTTCTCTTCAATTTCCCTCTACCAAATCTTATCATTTCTACATTTACCCTCATTTCCCAAGTACGATAGCTATCTGGAATTTTTAACTGTAAATGCTCATTTCTTTTTTGAGTTGTGCCACTTCTGCAATTTTCATCTATACAATCTCTTACACTCACTTAGTATTTTTATATAATAGATACAACTTATTAAGTGCTCATATAAAAGATATTGTGTGTTATTAGCAGTAGTTTTGTATATATTATTCACAAATATCACAAAAATTCTTAAAGATAGATGATGTTGTTCTCACTCTATTTGGGGGTCCAAATCAAGGTCCAAAGCAAGCAATTGTCTTAATTCACATAAAAATTAGTCAAAGGGTGAAATTGTAATCTGACCAATCTTGGGTTTAAAGCCCATGTTCCCTCTACCACTCCACACAGCCTCTCTCTCATGAATGACTCTCCAAGTCTTCTGAACTCATCGTCACAACTCCCTTTCCTCATCTTTTATTAGGTATTCTAACTGGGTATTTATTTAAATGCTACTTCTTTGTGTATCATTACTTTATTTTTGCTTCTGCTATTTTAAATTCATTTGTTTGAAGTTAAGGCCTCAATGTCTACTGGAGCCTCCTGTGGAGGATATTTTTAAAACTGAAATTTAGATTAAAAAATATAAATGACGAGTTAATGGGTGCAGCACACCAATATGGCACATGCATACATATGTAACTAACCTGCACGTTGTGCCCATGTACCCTAAAACTTAAAGTATAATAAAAAATATGTATATATAAGGAAATAATCATTAATGGAAATGAGTGAAAGAAGTCAACCAAGCAGACTTTCAGATGTGTACAGTAGATTGGGGTCTGGGGCCCATATGATGGGCAGGACCTGGTTCTCAGCTACTAGAGTTAGGAGAAATAATGCAGAATCTCTCTGCTCATGCTCATAAAGGTATGAAATTACATATGATTCCACATTACCATTATTACCATTTTTTTTCAAACAACCCCTCATACCAACTTTATCTACTTCAAAATACAATACACAATTAATGTCCATTTTAACATAGATTCAACAGAATGAAAGGAGATCACAAAGGCTCCCAAACTCCTCAGGGCTGACTCTGATACTTGCACTCCACCACCATTACTGCCAGTAAAACTTGTCCAATTCTAGCCTCATATATCAAAAATCTCATGCACAGCTTCCACATGCATATAGTTTCTTGAATCATTTAGATAAAAGAAGAAAAACTCTATAATAAGGGCTTGCAATCGGAGAGACTGTCACTTCATCTACTAATACTCAATTTATGGTAGGCCCTATGCAAAAATCTATAATTTGTAATTTTGGGCCTATTTCTGAAATTTAATGGCACTTAACAAGATTTAAAAATACTGAATGCTTATCTTCATTCTCAGTACAGAAACCCTTCAGAGAAATAATTCTGCTACTCTCTTAGGACTGAATCTCATTTCAGACACATGTTCCTTTCTATAGCTCATGTGTAATTATTTAAATGTCATTAAATCCTTCAAATCTGTTTGATAAAGTAATTGAAATTAATTCATGTAATTTATTTTACTTTCAATGATAGAAACGTGTACACATAAATGTCACTGCACTGCTAAACCCAGTGGATCGCAACTGAGTTTTCTTTCTGAGGATTTCTAGTCAGTAGGGATTTTAACTTCCAAATGCAAAAATTTCTCTCTTCCAGCACATGAGTGGGCTGAGGCACTAATTAACAAGTTTCATTAGTAAGAAATTCTCTCATTCAGGCCTATGACCACAGAGATGAAGCTAGGACGTTATTGAGACCAAGTTCCTGCTCTAAAGCGATCCCTGTAATACTATCACGAATTATAATAGTGCTTTTTATTTTTTTTCTTTTATTATACTTTAAGTTTTAGGGTACAAGTGCACAACGTGCAGGTTAGTTACATATGTATATATGTGCCATGTCAGTGTGCTGCACCCAGTAACTCCTCATTTAACATTAGGTATATCTCCTAATGCTATCCCTCCCCCCTCCCCCCTCCCCCCACCCCACAATAGGCCCCGCTGTGTGATGTTCCCCTTCCTGTGTCCTTGTGTTCTCATTGCTCTATTCCCACCCATGAGTGAGAACATGCGGTGTTTGGTTTTATGTCCTTGCGATAGTTTGCTGAGAATGATGGTTTCCAGCTTCATTCATGTCCCTACAAAGGACATGAACTCATCCTTTTTTATGGCTGCATAGTATTCCATGGTGTATATGTGCCACATTTCCTTTTTTTTTTTTTTTAGGTTTACTTTTTTTTAATTATTATTATTATACTTTAAGTTGTAGGGTACATGTGTACAATGTGCAGGTTAGTTACATATGTATACATGGGCCATACTGGTGCACTGCACCCACTAACTCGTCATGTAGCATTAGGTATATCTCCCAATGCTATCCCTCCCCCCTCCTTCCACCCCACAACAGTCCCCACAGTGTGACATTCCCCTTCCTGTGTCCACATGTTCTCATTGTTCAATTCCCACCTATGAGTGAGAATATGTGGTGTTTGGTTTTTTGTTCTTGCGATAGTTTACTGAGAATGATGATTTCCAATTTCATCCATGTCCCTACAAAGGACATGAACTCATCATTTTTTATGGCTGCATAGTATTCCATGGTGTATATGTGCCACATTTTCTTAATCCAGTCCATCATTCTTGGACACTTGGGTTGGTTCCAAGTCTTTGCTATTGTGAATAATGCCCCAATAAACATACGTGTGCATGTGTCTTTATAGCAGCATGATTTATAGTCCTTTGGGTATATACCCAGTAATGGGATAGCTGGGTCAAATGGTATTTCTAGTTCTAGATCCCTGAGGAATCGCCACACTGACTTCCACAATGGTTGAACTAGTTTACAGTCCCACCAACAATGTAAAAGTTCTCCTATTTCTCCACATCCTCTCCAGCACCTGTTGTTTCCTGACATTTAATGATTGCCATTCTAACTGGTGTGAGATGATATCTCATTGCGGTTTTGATTTGCATTTCTCTGGTGGCCAGTGATGGTGAGCATTTTTTCATGTGTTTTTTGGCTGCATAAATGTCTTCTTTTGAGAAGTGTCTGTTCATGTCCTTCGCCCACTTTTTGATGGGGTTGTTTGTTTTTTTCTTGTAAATTTGTTTGAGTTCATTGTAGATTCTGGATATTAGCCCTTTGTCAGATGAGTAGGTTGTGAAAATGTTCTCCCATTTTGTAGGTTGCCTGTTCACTCTGATGGTAGTTTCTTTTGCTGTGCAGAAGCTCTTTAGTTTAATAGATCCCATTTGTCAATTTTGGCTTTTGTTGCCATTGCTTTTGGTGTTTTAGACATGAAGTCCTTGCCCATGCCTATGTCCTGAATGGTATTGCCTAGGTTTTCTTCTAGGGTTTTTATGGTTTTAGGTCGAACGTTTAAGTCTTTAATCCATCTTGAATTGATTTTTGTATAAGGTGTAAGGAAGGGATCCAGTTTCAGCTCTCTACATATGGCTAGCCAGTTTTCCCAGCACCATTTATTCAATAGGGAATCCTTTCCCCATTGCTTGTTTTTCTCAGGTTTGTCAAAGATCAGATAGTTGTAGATATGCGGCATTATTTCTGAGGGCTCTGCTCTGTTCCACTGATCTATATCTCTGTTTTGGTAACAGTACCATGCTGTTTTGGTTACTGTAGACTTGTAGTATAGTTTGAAGTCAGGTAGTGTGATGCCTCCAGCTTTGTTCTTTTGGCTTAGGATTGACTTGGTGATGCGGGTTCTTTTTTGATTCCATATGAACTTTAAAGTAGTTTTTTCCCATTCTGTGAAGAAAGTCATTGGTAGCTTGATGGGGATGGCATTGAATCTATAAATTACCTTGGGCAGTATGGCCATTTTCATGATATTGATTCTTCCTACCCATGAGCATGGAATGTTCTTCCATTTCTTTGTATCCTCTTTTATTTCCTTGAGCAGTGGTTTGTAGTTCTCCTTGAAGAGGTCCTTCACATCCCTTGTAAGTTGGATTCCTAGGTATTTTATTCTCTTTGAAGCAATTGTGAATGGGAGTTCACTCATGATTTGGATCTCTGTTTGTCTGTTGTTGGTGTATAAGAATGCTTGTGATTTTTGTACATTGATTTTGTATCCTGAGACTTTGCTGAAGTTGCTTATCAGATTAAGGAGATTTTGGGCTGAGACAATGGGGTTTTCTAGATATACAATCATGTCGTCTGCAAACAGGGACAATTTGACTTCCTCTTTTCCTAATTGAATACACTTTATTTCCTTCTCCTGCCTAATTGTCCTGGCCAGAACTTCCAACACTATGTTGAATAGGAGTGCTGAGAGATGGCATCCCTGTCTTGTGCCCGTTTTCAAAGGTAATGCTTCCAGTTTTTGCCCATTCAGTATGATATTGGCTGTGGATTTGTCATAGATAGCTCTTATTATTTTGAAATACGTCCCATCAATACCTAATTTTTTGAGAGTTTTTAGCATGAAGCGTTGTTGAATTTTGTCAAAGGCTTTTTCTGCATCTATTGAGATAATCATGTGGTTTTTGTCTTTGGTTCTGTTTATATGATGGATTACATTTATTGATTTGCATATTTTGAACCAGCCTTGCATCCCAGGGATGAAGCCCACTTGATCATAGTGGATAAGCTTTTTGATGTGCTGCTGGATTCGGTTTGCCAGTATTTTATTGAGGATTTTTACATCAATATTCATCAAGGATATTGGTCTAAAATTCTCTTTTTTGGTTGTGTCTCTGCCCGGCTTTGGTATCAGGATGATGCTGGCCTCATAAAATGAGTTAGGGAGGATTCCCTCTTTTTCTATTGATTGGAATAGTTTCAGAAGGAATGGTACCAGTTCCTCCTTGTACCTCTGGTAGAATTCGGCTGTGAATCCATCTGGTCCTGGACTCTTTTTGGTTGGTAAACTATTGATTATTGCCACAATTTCAGATCCTGTTATTGGTCTATTCAGAGATTCAACTTCTTCCTGGTTTAGTCTTGGGAGAGTGTATGTGTCGAGTGATTTATCCATTTCTTCTAGATTTTCTAGTTTATTTGCGTAGAGGTGTTTGTAGTATTCTCTGATGGTAGTTTGTATTTCTGTGGGATCGGTGGTGATATCCCCTTTATCATTTTTTATTGCGTCTATTTGATTCTTCTCTCTTTTCTTCTTTATTAGTCTTGCTAGCAGTCTATCAATTTTGTTGATCCTTTCAAAAAACCAGCTCCTGGATTCATTAATTTTTTGAAGGGTTTTTTGTGTCTCTATTTCCTTCAGTTCTGCTCTGATTTTAGTTATTTCTTGCCTTCTGCTAGCTTTTGAATGTGTTAGCTCTTGCTTTTCTAGTCCTTTTAATTGTGATGTTAGGGTGTCAATTTTGGATCTTTCCTGCTTTCTCTTGTGGGCATTTAGTGCTATAAATTTTCCTCTACACACTGCTTTGAATGTGTCCCAGAGGTTCTGGTATGTTGTGTCTTTGTTCTCATTGGTTTCAAAGAACATCTTTATTTCTGCCTTCATTTCGTTATGTACCCAGTAGTCATTCAGGAGCAGGTTGTTCAGTTTCCATGTAGTTGAGCGGTTTTGAGTGAGATTCTTAATCCTGAGTTCTAGTTTGATTGCACTGTGGTCTGAGAGATAGTTTGTTATAATTTCTGTTCTTTTACATTTGCTGAGGAGAGCTTTACTTCCAACTATGTGGTCAATTTTGGAATAGGTGTGGTGTGGTGCTGAAAAAAATGTATATTCTGTTGATTTGCAGTAGAGAGTTCTGTAGATGTCTATTAGGTCCGCTTGGTGCAGAGCTGAGTTCAATTCCTGGGTATCCTTGTTGACTTTCTGTCTCATTGATCTGTCTAATGTTGACAGTGGGGTGTTAGAGTCTCCCATTATTAATGTGTGGAAGTCTAAGTCTCTTTGTAGGTCACTCAGGACTTGCTTTATGAATCTGGGTGCTCCTGTATTGGGTGCATACGTATTTAGGATAGTTAGCTCTTCTTGTTGAATTGATCCCTTTACCATTATGTGATGGCCTTCTTTGTCTCTTTTGATCTTTGTTGGTTTAAAGTCTGTTTTATCAGAGACTAGGATTGCAACCCCTGCCTTTTTTTATTTTCCATTTGCTTGGTAGATCTTCCTCCATCCTTTTATTTTGAGCCTATGTGTGTCTCTGCACGTCAGATGGGTTTCCTGAATACAGCACACTGATGGATCTTGACTATCCAATTTGCCAGTCTGTGTCTTTTAATTGGAGCATTTAGTCCATTTACATTTAAAGTTAATATTGTTATGTATGAATTTGATCCTGTCATTATGATGTTAGCTGGTTATTTTGCTCGTTAGTTGATGCAGTTTCTTCCTAGTCTCGATGGTCTTTACATTTTGGCATGATTTTGCAGTGGCTGGTACCGTTTGTTCCTTTCCATGTTTAGCACTTCCTTCAGGAGCTCTTTTAGTGCAGGCCTGGTGGTGACAAAATCTCTCAGCATTTGCTTGTCTGTAAAGGATTTTATTTCTCCTTCACTTATGAAGCTTAGTTTGGCTGGATATGAAATTCTGGGTTGAAAATTCTTTTCTTTAAAAATGTTGAATATTGGCCCCCACTCTCTTCTGGCTTGTAGAGTTTCTGCTGAGAGATCCGCTGTTAGTCTGATGGGCTTCCCTTTGAGGGTAACCCAACCTTTCTCTCTGGCTGCCCTTAACATTTTTTCCTTCATTTCAACTTTGGTGAATCTGACAATTATGTGTCTTGGAGTTGCTCTTCTCGAGGAGTATCTTTGTGGCATTCTCTGTATTTCCTGAATCTGAACGTTGGCCTGCCTTGCTAGATTGGGGAAGTTCTCCTGGATAATATCCTGCAGAGTGTTTTCCAACTTGGTTCCATTCTCCCCATCACTTTCAGGTACACCAATCAGACGTAGATTTGGTCTTTTCACATAGTCCCATATTTCTTGGAGGCTTTGTTCGTTTCTTTTTATTCTTTTTTCTCTAAACTTCCCTTCTCGCTTCATTTCATTCATTTCATCCTCCATCGCTGATACCCTTTCTTCCAGTTGATTGCATCGGCTCCTGAGGCTTCTGCATTCTTCATGTAGTTCTCGAGCCTTGGTTTTCAGGTCCAGCAGCTCCTTTAAGCACTTCTCTGTATTGGTTATTCTAGTTATACATTCTTCTAAATTTTTTTCAAAGTTTTCAACTTCTTTGCCTTTGGTTTGAATGTCCTCCCGTAGCTCGGAGTAATTTGTTCGTCTGAAGCCTTCTTCTCTCAGCTCGTCAAAGTCGTTCTCCGTCCAGCTTTGTTCCATTGCTGGTGAGGAACTGTGTTCCTTTGGAGGAGGAGAGGCGCTCTGCTTTTTAGAGTTTCCAGTTTTTCTGCTCTGTTTTTTCCCCATCTTTGTGGTTTTATCTACTTTTGGTCTTTGATGATGGTGATGTACAGATGGGTTTTTGGTGTGGATGTCCTTTCTGTTTGTTAGTTTTCCTTCTAACAGACAGGACCCTCAGCTGCAGGTCTGTCGGAGTACCCACCGTGTGAGGTGTCAGTCTGCCCCTGCTGGGGGCTGCCTCCCCGTTAGGCTGCTCGGGGGTCAGGGGTCAGGGACCCACTTGAGGAGGCAGTCTGCCCGTTCTCAGATCTCCAGCTGCATGCTGGGAGAACTACTGCTCTCTTCCAAGCTCAGATGGAAATGCAGAAATCACCGGTCTTCTGAGTCACTCACGCTGGGAGCTGTAGACTGGAGCTTTTCCTATTCGGCCATCTTGGCTCCTCCCCCTGCCATATTTTCTTAATCCAGTCTATTGTTGTTGGACATTTGGCTTTGTTCCAAGTCTTTGCTATTGGGAATAGTGACGCAATAAACATATGTGTGCATGTGTCTTATAGCAGCATGATTTATAATCCTTTGGGTATATACCCAGTAATGGGATGGCTGGGTCAAATGGTATTTCTAGTTCTAGATCACTGAGGAATCACCACACTGACTTCCACAATGGTTGAACTAGTTTACAGTCCCACCAACAGTGTAAAAGTGTCCCTATTTCTCCACATCCTCTCCAGCACCTGTTGTTTCCTGACTTTTTAATGATCGCCATTCTAACTGGTGTGAGATGGTATCTCATTGTGGTTTTGATTTGCGTCTGACAAAAGGCTAATATCCAGAATCTACAATGAACTCAAACAAATTTACAAGAAAAAAACAAACAACCCCATCAAAAAGTGGGTGAAGGATATGAATAGACACTTCTCAAAAGAAGACATTTATGCAGCCAAAAGACACATGAAAAAATGCTCATCACCACTGGACAAGCGCTTTTGAAAAACCAGGAAAGACCATAGCAGCAAATAGAATCCCTTTAGAAACTGATTTTGGCATGTCTGGAACAGATGCTACAATCACTTCTAGTCAGTAAGCACTGATGAACAACAAAACTGCTACAGGCAAAATGAGCTAATATCTGACCCAAACTCATGTTCACAAAGTCACTTCAAGATCTTACTTCATACATTTCCCTACATATTTGTTCAGGTGAAACTACAACCTGCCTTTTCTTGAGTAACCCGCCCTTTTGTCCGCTTACTAAGCACAACAGTGTAGATAGCCTTTGGCTGGCCTGATAGAAAGTTGATTTGTCATTGCCATTTGTCTAACGCATGCTTGTTACAGAACAAGGAATATGCTTTCAAATAAGGGTATGAAATGTGGTTTGATGAAACACAGGGAGTGAAGGAAAACTTAGTCCTTGCCTGTGTACTTGTAACATACTAGTCAGTCTGGTGTGGAATATAATAATCTACAACTGATTTGAGCAAATATTTCTCTCTGATTAGAGGACAGTGATGATAGAATATTCCAGCAAAGTTAAAAAGGAAGAATGTGGTTTCTCCCTATGATGTAATCCCAGGAGGAGTTCACTGTTCTTCCTATTTCAGAATTGCTGGCAGTTGAAAATTATCTTTAGTTACTTTATTATCTGTTTAGATTTGAAGATAAATGAATCAAACATCTAATTTAATGCAGTCATTTAATTCTACTGGTTACCTATTCTCATCTATACAATTGAGTTTTGTATTTCATATCAAAGGGTATCTTTATAGCAGATTAATATCTAAACCACTAAAAAAACCTTTATAAGTGAAGATGTTTATATGCTCATACATATTTAAAAAATAGTTGCATTCTGTGAAAACTACAAATGTCAAATGACTTACAGAAAACAGGAAATCATATTGAATTTGTGATTAACATTATAGTAATAACTACATCGCACAAATACACAGATGTATATTTGTTGCCATGATAAAAGTTTCCTTAAATTACGTGATTTGTAACATATCTTAGCACAAGTCATATTTTCCTTGGTGACCCATGCTACCTCTAAAATATCCACTGGTAAATATATGGACAGAATGTTTATTTTCTGTTTGGACTGCAAAATCTACATAGACACATGCAACCTTTAAAGCAATGCAACCATTAAGTAAAGCAAATGACTAAATTTCTGTGTTGTACTTTCAGCAGGGCCATGTAAACATGAGGCCTGAGGGCATGCTTTAGCAGTTTGCTCTTGCCCTTCTTCAGGTCTGCCCCTCCACATGGGTAAGGGAACTGCAAGGCCAAGGCTCTGGGAGCTTGGAACTCTGGAATTACTAAGTGGGAAGCTATGGATGAAGCTTGCCTATGAGGACCAAAGTGTACACACATATGTACAAAAGGCACCAAGCATCTTGTAATGCAAAACTGATCTTGGCAAAAGAACTAAGAAGCCATAGGCCTATATCTTGGTATACCTGTGAAGATCTAAGTATTCTAAGAATCTTCAATTCTGACATGGTCTTCCAGTTCATTCCAAATGCATATTCACATTTTTTATCAAAATATGAGGATAGCTCATATTTTGTAATCATTTTCTTACCTTGATTTATAACCTTTAAATATTTAGATATATGATATATAAATTACTATTTTTTAGTTATACCTTCATCCTAACACAGTTAGGACCAGGTTTTATCTTTAATAAAGACCCCAGTCTTCCTAAGCATGACTCACTTTTCCACTTCACTGCAGAATGGTTTGATTACAGGCTCTAAAAAAATAAACAGAACTAATTGCCTATACATAATACATCATAAGTGCCACAATATGCAAGCAAAAGAGGAAACATGCTGCACACATATATTATCAGATAAAGTGCAACAAAGAACATAAATGTATTATTCATGACATGAAGTGAAATGACTAATGTCTTTAAAACTACATTGCTCCCTATCCATGGACATAAAATGAATTATTTTAAATGTGTACATGATGACATTACAAGCTCTACTAAATAAATTTAAACACTTCAACAGGAGCTATGAAAAAAAAAATGGTCAACTATGAAATTACCCAAATTACATTTTCTCACTTTTTAACAAAATTATAATCATGTTTTTGTCTTGCTTATTAAAAATTTCATAAAGTCAAAAGATATGCAGAAAATAAAGAATACATGGGTATAACTCCAGAAAATACATGGAAAGAGAAGGAGTTTATCATTCAAGTCTTTGCCACAATACACTTCTCTTCATAATGCTTGAGAGAAATCTTCATAGCAGAGTGAATCAAATGGAATATGGTAGACTGGTAACAGAGGCAGAATCTATCTGCATTAGTGCATGGAATGCGTCAAGGACCTGACTTTTTAACTTATTAAACATATTTGTACCAGATTTTAGGACTATGAGAAACTCGCTTTAAGTCAAAGGATTGAGAAATCTAATATTGATGGGAATTACACATTCTTTTTAGCTAGTATCCAAAGTGTTATACCCCAAATGTCTCACTAAAGTAACATGAAAATGCTTTAAAAATAGAATACGTGATGATTCATAAAAATAATTAAGGACTGTGTTGGACCAAAATTTTATCATGATGAAGAATAATTTTGCTACCAACAGAAAAATAATGCAGCATATTTTGCAAATTCTTATGCATATTTTGCTCTTTTTAAAGTCTATATAAACATCGACTTACATTCTTTAATTTTTATTATAATCACATAACTACAATAAAAAGAAGCTCAGATTTGCTTCTGACTGTCACTGACAGAATCAATATACATTGTCTGAAATTTCCAAAGTCAGAGGCAGTAACATTAATTAATGAAAATTACAATGGTTTTGCTTTGAAATTGTGAACTTTTAATTTTTTTTCTTTTTAATTATTATGGATACATAATAGTTGTATGCATTTATGAGGTACTTTGATACAAGCATATGAGGTGCAATGATTAAGTGGGGATAATTGAGATATCCATCACCTCAAACATTTATCATTTCTCTGTGCTAGGAACATTTCATATCCACTCCTCTAGTTATTTTTAAAACATACAATAAATTGTTGTTATAGTTGCCCTGTTGTGCTACAGAACACTAGCTCTTATTCTGTCTAACTGTATTTTTGTACCCATTGACCATCCTCTCTCTATCCCCCTCCTCACCACCCTCCCCAGACTCCAGTAACTATCATTCTACTCTCTATCTTCATGAATTTAATTTTTTTAGTTCCCACATATGCATGAGAACATGCAATGCTTCTCCTTATCTGCCTGGCTAATTTTACTTAATATAATGTCTTCCAGTTCTATTTACATAGTTGAAGATGACAAGATCTCATTCTTTATTATGGGTGAATAACATTCCACTGTGTATATGCACCACATTTTTTTAATCCAGTCATCTATCAAAGGACACTTGGAATAATTTCACATCTTGACTATTGTGAATAGTGCTACAATAAACATGGGAGTGCAGATATCTCTTCAATATATTGATTTTATTTATTTTGGATATAACTCAGCAGTGGGATTGCTGGATTGTATGGTAGTTCCATTTTTAGTTTTTTGAGGAAACTCCATACTGTTCTCCATAGTGGCTGTACTAATTTACCTTCCCATCAATAGAGTACGAGGGTTCCGCTTTCTCCAACATCCTCACTGGCATCCATTATTGCCTGTCTTTTTTTATAAAAGCCATTTTAACTGGGGAGAAGTATCTCATATAGTCTTGACTTGCATTCCTCTGATGGTTAGAGATGTTGATTATTTTTTCATGTAACTGTTGGCTATTTGTATGTCTTCTTTTGAGAGATATCTGTTCAGATATTTTGTCCATTTTTAATTGGATTAATTTGGTTTTTTTCTGTTGTGATGTTGAATCTTGTCTTTTTCTTGTACTTTTCTAAAACACTTGGTAATGTAAGAACAGACTATCAACAATGTAGAATTTTACTAGTATGTTCACAAAAATGCACTTCAGAAACAAAAAAAGAGCCAAAAGCATTACTACAAAATAAAAGAAAATCATTGTCAATATTCAATTATGATTTTGCAAAATCTGTATCCATAGCAAAAACTGTTCTTTGGTTAATTTGAACTCTTCCCTCTGATATATTTGATTTTCTGTATTAAACTATACAAGAAATATGATCCTAAACTAACAGGGAATGAGTATAGGAAGGAAGAAATAAAATAATATCCCACTGTAATCAGAGTAGAAGAATGTATTAGTTACATGGAAAGGCATTTGTGCAGTACTCTGCTCAGGTTCCTTTACATTTATCCAATGATTGAAAAGACAGCATCTACTGCAGTCAAATGACGCCTCCAATTTCACAGGAATACAAGGGTACGGGAAAAAGTTTTAAGTTGCAGTAAGATTATTTTAGCTTAAAGTACAAAGAAATTGTTGAAAAAATAATACTCTACACAGAAAGTTTTTGGAAGGAAAGACATTATAACTGGTCTGTTGTACATACATTTCTTGCCAGCAAAACAAGATCTCTTTTCTAACCCACTATATAATTTGCTCTGATGTAAGTCGAACCTTATGTAGTTCATCAATGTTAGAAACATAAACTAGAGCACTGAGATTGTATAAAACTAAGATGTACTTCTTTGCTAACACAGACATTATTCCATAATCATTTATAACATAATGTATCATAGGTCTCTTTAATTCTAGATTTTCCTTTTGAAATTTTGAAATATATGACTCTAACTGCCTTCTGCATGAATATAGAATTTTTTAAGAGTCAGTGTACTTTTTAAAGAATAAATTGACTCCTTTTCACACATAAGTCAAAAATGGCAGAAAATATTTTGCTTTGTTTTAAAAAAAAATGATGCCAGCTGAAACCCAAAAATGTCAAGTAGATACTCATTCCATTTTTAATGGGGTTTCCTTTCAAAAAATAATTTCAATATTGTTTAGGTATTCTTAACGCCCCCAAGACACAAGGAAGAGTAGAAGAAAGACGAGTGCCATGAAGTGAGAAGAATCCAAAATTAGTGATATATAATAAAAATCAAAAAAGCAGAGAATAGTCCCATTTTATTAATCAGTTTGATTCCTGAATATCTACTGTGTCGTCACAACTGGTCTAGCTATATATTATCTAGGAATGTATAAAGAAACCAAGTAAATACACACGCAGCAGAAAACAATTGTTTACTACACAGTTTAGTAGTGGCTTTGTAAGCAATAGGAGTTTCAAATATCAAGAAATCTATGTTTATAGAGAATGTTCAGCAATTATTTTCAGGATGGAGAGGACAAAAGGAAATAGACAATAAAAGCACCAGGAAGTGGAAGGAGACTGGAACTCAAATTCATTGAAAATGTCCAACAAAACAAGCACTGTCCTTTGTGTTTTTGTTGTATGACAGAATTTCCCTCGATTATGGTTATTCATGTGGGAGGGAGTCATGATATATTCAAAAGAAGACAAACAATGTCACCCCCTTGAAGTGGCTCTTTACAAGACACAGTGAAGTTAGGTATCAAAGAGAAAATAAGAGAATATTTAAACTAATTACTTTGTAAAATGAGTGAAGGAGGAAGAGCTGAATAAAACAATATGTAGACAGTAACAAAATTCATATTGAAGGTGTCTTCTGGAAAAGATAATCCATTCAGGATCAATGAGTATATTTTCCAATTCCACAACTCAGAAACCAATTGTGATGATTCAAAAGAAATGAGAATAACACTAAAAACAAAGAAGGGTGCCAAAGGCCAACACAGGAATACCTGCAAGATATAATGCAGACTGAAAAAAAATATGGATTAATACACAACTCCTGTTTTACAAGAAATCAAAATTGTTCTGCAAGAAGTACAAAGAAAATTTCGGCCAGTGGTTTTAATTTGAAACAGTAAAGGCTAGAGGAATTGTGTTGTCACGGGAAAGACAAAAGATATGTCACTTTAAGTTTTACTCCTCACAGCACTCTAAGGCCATGAAGTAGCACCTATGATGAAAGCATTTGGCTACAACCCCAGAGAGATGCAGGATGTAGCATTCCCACAATGAGCAAGCTAAAATCCAGACAAAAGGATTATATACAGCCAAACTTTCTTGGATTAGAAGCAGGCTGGAGAGAAAACAAAATAAGGAAAATCAGCCTGAATTTAGTAGTTTCAAAACATAGTAAGAATTAACTTTACAGGAAATAATTCACCATAAATGCAGATATCAGTATACTTCCTCAGCCTAGTTAATAATTAAACTCATAACATTTAAGTGTAAATCTTGCCTTTCAATTGCATTTTGAAGGGCTAATTATGAGACCTTTATAGACAAAGAGGAGAACCAAGGAGAATTCACGTCTAGTATTTTTGAGCAGATGGAAGACCCGGTTAGAGCTGCCCCAATACAAAGTCAGTCTTATAAAAACTCATGAAGAAACTGTGCAACGTAAACATGAAACTAAACATAATATGCAAAGTACAGGTACAAAAGTATGCTTTTGAAGATGTACTAAAGGCAGCAAAAGAAAATCATTTTAAAAACTGCTTTCCTCTCTCAAGAAAATTAAATAAAATAGATTCAAACGTGATAAGCAAATATGCTTACATGAAAAGAAAGATTATGGGGTTAAGCTAAAATATTTTGTTTAAATCTCTGAAGAGCCTAAAATGGTATTAGAGGCCATATAAGCTTAGAAGCTATTGAAAAATAAAAGTAGAATCAAAAGTGTCAAAAAATCAAATCACTGCTTTGGATAAGAGGCTTTAAAAATCACTCAGAATATGATGTAAAGAAAAGTAAGAGACATTGAGAATAGACAGCAGAAATCCACATTTAGGAACAGGATTTCCTGGCAAATCCTATTTGAAAACAGAACAGATGGAATAAAAATAATATCCAAACTGTATTAAAAGAGTATTTCCCTAGTCAAATATAAACTGCATTCACCTCAAAATATAAATCAAACATTAACTTGAGGCAAGCAAAAATTGAAACACAGTATGCTAAAAGTTATAGGGTACGGCAAAAGCAGTTCAAAGAGGGGATTTTATAGTGGCAAATACCTACATCAGAGAAAAAATAAATATCTCAAATAAACAACCCAACTTTACATCTCAAGGAACTAGAAAAAGAACAAACTGACCCCAAAGTTATTATAAGGAAGGAAATAATAAAGATTAGAGTAGAAATAAGTTAAATAGAGTCAAGAAAAACAACTGAAAAGATCAACTGAAATAAGAGTTGATTTTTTGAAAAGATAAACAAAATTGACAAGACTTTACCTAGACTAAGAAAAAAAGAGAAGATTCAAATAAATAAAATCTAGGTGAAGTTATTTAATGAGAATTGTCATCTCAGTTGAATCTGGGTTTATTCAATTTTTGAGGACAAAGAAAGAACGCTTCAAGCATCCAAAGAGAAGAGACATTTCACCCACAAAGAAAAAAGCAATTTGATCACATCATTTTTTCGACTTGACTTTATTAAATGCTAGATAATCTCTACCAATGTTTGCAAATATTAAAAGGAAATGGTTCTGACTCATGAAATCTATAGTCTACTAAATCACGATTCTGGAAAATTAGCAAGGGATAGAAATTTTTTATTGAAAAAATGATGTAGGAACTACATTATTTATGTGACATTTCAAAGGGAAAGAAATTGTTTGAAGATATACACCAGTGAACAAACACATAAATCAAAATCTACAGCCCACAAATGATTAATTTGTTAGTGAGCATTAAATATATATTCATTTATTTTTAAAACACACACACGCACACACACATATATATGTTATATATACAGAGAGAGAGAGGGAGAGAGACAGAGAGACAGAGAAAGAGAGAGAGCATGCACGAAAGAGAGAGGGAAGTATAGTAATGGTGGAAAATCCAGTTACAAAATATAAATTAATAAGAGAGATTAAAGAAATTGAAAGTTTTCCAAGTCTCCATCTTATAGAGAAGAAGTCAGTTATCATAGCTGATATTTTGAATAATACAGAATCCTGAAAGTTTTTTAAAGTATTAGAATAAATCTCTAGCAATTTGAAGACCTTCCAAATTAAAAAAGAAAAAAAAAATCAGAGAAACTCAGGCCATAAAAGAAAACAAAACAAAAAGATAAGAAGTATTAAACAAAGTTGCAATATCAGTAAGAGGCAAATTCAGATTTATGATACAAACTTCAAAGGAAGAAAGAATTATACTTCTATGGATAAAAGGACAATGTTCAAAGGCTATTAAATTGTCATCACTTTTCTGCATCAAATAAAACAAAAAAAACATAAAGCAAAAAGGATTGGAAATGAAAGTTGACATTAATGGAAATGAGATAATGCAGTAAAAGCTTGTTTAACTGACTTTCTAGATTAATTGACATTGTCTAGTCCTCTGTCAAATATAAAACATATCCATAGCCGTTTAAACACTAACCACTGACAGGTTCCTTCTACTGTATGTGCATACTCTTCTGTTCACATCAGTTGAGTTGTATGCTTACCAAGAGTCAGTTATGTTTTTCCAGAACATGCTTACATTTGTTACACTTGATATCTATATTAGGCATGATATCGTATATAAACTATTAGGTATTCAATGAAATAAATGTGTAAAATGTTTGTACTTAATTGAAACTAAATGAAACCCTTTGTGAGGCTTTAATGTGGTTCCCTTAAAATGTTCTGTCAAGTTAGGTGTAAGCTAAAAAACATAAAGTATCGAGAGATGAACTATTAACTGCAAAAACCTAGACATATTATTGTACACTCAGATCACTTTCAAAAATGTTTCTAAATTCTCACTCCACTTAAAAATCCACAATCAAAAATAATAGACCTTACATAATGGGTACGATTTAAGCCAGAAAAATAATAGAACTCCAATTTAGGGCCCATATTCCTAGAAAGGCCCTGTGTCACAGGATTACCAAAGAAATATGTAATCCGTATGTTTTAAGCCAAAATAAAAGGTTTTCAATAAGTACAGATATTCTTCTTTATCTACTACCTTAGCAGACATTTTTTGATTAATTGATTTACTCCAGTCCTGATCATTTTAGATGGAGTGCTTCTATTGTTGTGAAAATTTTAACACTCCTCTCTCAGTATTTGACATTAAATAGTTTAAATAAAGTGAGATTATGGAGGTGACTAATAATAATAAATAATATGGTATCTAAATTTGGTTTTATAGATTTATGCCTAGACCTATTCCCTGCAAAAAAAATACTCCTTTTTAAACTTCCCTTGACCATTTATAAAAACTGACCACATATTAGACCATTTGCTATAAAACGTACATTTTTACAGTAGTGATATTAGAGTTTACATTACTTGGCTATGGTGAAAATATCCTGAAGTCAGAGAGTATCTTCTGTGTTTCAGGACACAAGGGATTCAGTATAACTAAAGCAGAATGGCCTTATAGGCCAGTTATAAGGACTTTAACTCAAACTTTGAAGACTTAAAGTAAAATTATCTATATTTTATGGTTTTCTTTTTAAAATTTTCATAGAGTAAAATGCATTTTGTATGGATTTTACTAAATGCACAGAATCATATATCTACCACCTCAGTATCATATAAAATAGTTTTAACAGTCTGACAACTTCAACAAAAATAGGATGAAAGAATCAAGGACATGAATAGAGGAATCAGTTAGGAGGCAATGGCAAAAATCAGAAATAACGTATGGCTTGAACCAAAATGGTGGCAGCAGAGGTGGTTTAAAGTTTATAGATTCAATAGGTAATTTTCAAGGGTAAAGCCTGCTTGATATCCTGCCAGAATGGATGTTAATTAAAAGGGAAAGAGAGGATTCAAGGATGAATCTAAGTTCATTTTAAAAAGCAAATAAAAGGATGATTTTGAGATGGGGATGATAGAAGGATGAGTTCAAGTTGAAACATTAATTTTGAATTGTCTATAAGATGTCTAAATAATGAAAGAATCAGTATTTGAATACATGACTACGAAGCAAAGAAAAAGGTCTTGACCCAATATATAAATTTGCGAGTTGTCAGTATATAGATGGCATTTAAAGTCATGAAATAGGATAATATCAACAACGAACTATGTGTAGACAGGAAGGAGGTCAAATGCCTTAGCTTAGGATGTTAGAGAGGTTGGAGAGATTAAGAAGAACCAGCAAAGGAGACTCAAAAGAAGCAGTCATTGTAAACAAAGTGAGTAATAATTTGTGAGCCAAAGCAAGAAAATGTTCCAAGGATAAAGGAATAATCAACTGTTTCAAATTCTGTAGATAGGTCAGTTAAGAAAAGGACTAAGAAATGCCATTGGATTTCGCAACTTGGAGGCCATTGGTGACCCCCAAGGACACCCTTAAAAAAGTTCTGTGTATACAGTCTGATTGAAGTAGGCTCAATTCAAAAGAGAAAAGAAGAATTGGAGCCAATGCAAACAGCCAAATCTTTTGAAAAGCTTTATTATAAAAGAAAAGAGAGAAATAATGGTGGTGATAGTAGGAAGAAAAAGTAGAAGCAGTTGGGTTTGTTTTGATAAGATAATAAAAAATCACTACATGCTCATTCACAAGTTTAATGGAAAGGAAGAATTGATAATACAATAAAGAGAAAGAACTGCTAGAGTGAATTTCTTAAGAGGATGAGAGAGAATGAGACCTTGTGTATGAGTATGGGGGTTTTCTTTGCTGGGAATTTAGACAGTTCATTTATAAAAAAGGAGTCTGGGCATAACACATGAGCATGGATACAGGTAGGTAGAGAGAAAAGAATGGATAGACTCAGGCAAATCCTCTGATTGCTTTCATTTTATCATCAACAGCAGAGAGTGAGAATGAGGGAGGAGATGACAGAAGTTTTATACCAAACAAAAGAATCTGAAAGGTTATGTGAAAAATGAATATATGAGGGAAATATAATATAATCGTTAGTCATCATTAGGGCACACTTGAGTTTAGATGTCATAAATTTAAAGTGAGATAATGACAGTGAGGATATTGATAAGATTTTTTCCAGCCATGTTCAACTTTGCAGGCACAGTCACAAGGTAGGCAGACAGATGGATTTAACTGAGATTGTGATTTCTCCAGGAAGTATAATGAAATAAGAGAGATACAATGAAGTTGTGGATTTATGGCAAAGGAATGATTAGGATGATGAAACATGGAATTATCACTGAATAAGAAAGGGTGTAAAGACATGTGCTGAGTTAGGGACAAGGAAAAGGTGGTAGACCCATTAATTTCAGGTCTCTATGATGGGTAAAAGGAGTATTGGAATTAGAGTACTGGGGAGAGTCGACTAAAATAACAGAAGGTGATAGAGAATGAGAGGCTTTGAAATCAAAATTATAGAATGGATATTGTTAACAATAATGGCAAAATCTAGGCTATAAACAGGAGTGAGTGGTAGAAATAGGACTAATAGCAGCGGAGAGTATAAGGTCAAGAGGATGAGAGACCAAAATATCAGATAGATGATCTCATAGATGTTGACTGCACCAGGAATTATGACAGGCAGTACTGGTGTTGGAGGAAGAAACAACAATACAAGAGTTTAATTTTTCAGGAAATGAAGAGAAATGAAATACAGACTGTACACAACTACAAAAAGAAGGAATAGTGGGTGGTAGAGTATACTAACAGGAGATTCAAAATTGGAAATTCTCTTAGGGGAGAAAGAAAATTATAGTCATCAGTGAGGAGCTAAGAAAACTCCTACACTACCTCCATTCTCAGTAGCTCAGAAGGGCTTTTTCTGAGCTTGGCCTTGGCAGTCGCTGAGGAGACCAGTCACTCTAAGGAAGCAGTTTCAGAAAAAAGCAATGCCATTGCAGAATTAAGCAGAGAAAGGGCCTGAGCTAGCTCTTCAGCTTGGCTATCATGGCATGGAAGGAATCCAGAAACTCTCACATGCCCTCAGGAGGGTCATGCAAGGTAATTGATGGGATGATTAGCAGGGGGCCAACACCTGTAACTGTGGGCAGCCGACCATGCAGGCTGGAGATCAAAAGGAAATCACAGCCAGACTTCAGGGACAGCTGCTGAATTTTGAAGAGCTGAAGTAGGGTCAAGACAGCAGAAAGCATCACTGTTTCCATCCAAGCCAAGAGAGGAGAGTATCACATATTCTTCAGTCTCAAATTTCAGCAGAGGTGGCCAACAAAGCAAAAGCTGTGACAGACTAATAAGGGACATCATTGCTCCAGAATTCAGTACCAATACAGAGAGCAGTACAAGGACACACAGAAAGCAGAGACCCCTTCTCTGAAATGAAGAGAGACAATGAACACCCTTGCATACTCACTCTACCTTGGGAAGAAATATGAGAAGGAGGTAGAATTTGAAAATCTGAACATATTCCCAAAGGGAACTGTTTTAACCCAGTCAGTAGCTTGTGATGAAGGTTAGATCATTTATCACAAATGAACAAGCTGTTTCTTCACAGATCTGAATGCAAAGACCCTTGTAACACATGCATTGAGTAAATAAAAATAAAAGTAAAATAAAGAACTATCTTATAGATATAGATTCTTTTACAGATAGACAGGCTATCTTCAACTAAGCTCTAAAATCAGCCTCAAATGTTGAATCAAAAACTGAATTATGATATTGTGGTCTGTTTGGAAGAAGATTTAGGTCAGGAGTATGAAACAGATGAAACCACACTGCAGTAATGAAGGTCAAACATGAAATGATTACAGTGTATCTAAGAAGAATTAGGAGATCAAATGCTGGAACATTACAATGCTGCAATTCTAGGTCACTACTTCTGGGAATTGGATTCTATCTTGGCCAAGTGTCCAGGTTCTCACAGGTCCAGTGGCCAAAAATGTGCTGGGGACAGGGATGGATATAGAACAAGTACATCATCTTCTATGCTCATGCATCCAACAACCCCAGTTCCCCTGACATAGTAGTGCTTACTCTACAGGTTGACAGAACAAATAGGTAATCCTTTTTAATCTATTGGTCTGCTTCAGATTATAAGCTTTTAAGGTAGCAAAGAAAGCTATATTTACATGTGAAAAGAACAGATCATAAAGCCTGGATTTAAAAAAAAAAGCAAAACAAAAACAAAAGCAATCACCTCAAATCTTGTGAGATGTCTGTAGAATAAAATGACAAATTGGTAAGAACAATCTCAATTAAACCTGGCTGATATTAGCAAATATTCTTATCCAGTTTCCCAATTCTTGTTAAGACACTTAATAATCCTAACAATAATAACTAATGTCTATGAGTGCTTAACATTTTCCAGGCACTAGGCTGTAATACTTACACATACATATTATCTCCTTTTATTCTTACAACAACCCTATGAGGGAGCTGTTGGTTTTATCCCTATTTTACAGAGAAACTAATGTTTAGAGAGGTTAAGTAATTTGTAGAAGGACAAATACCAAATAAGTAGTGAAACAGCAATTTAAGCCCAGTAATGTTCATTTCAGGGCCCATATGTTTTACAAGTGAAGAGTACCTCCCATATGATTAGCATTTATAGAAGACTTAAAGTCTTACTATTAAAGACTTAAAGTTTATAGTTGTTTTGCTCATCTCACTTTGTGTCCCTTAAAACATCTCTGTGAAACAGGGACTGGTATTATCCTCATTTTTCAGGAGAGAAAATTAAGGTTAAGAGAGGTACTGAGCCCAAGGTTATCTCCAGCTATAGAGAAACGAAGCAGGAAGTGTGGAGAGAGAAGTTAAAACAGAGAACACTCACTCAGGTTTAATTTGGATTTTTTTGTATAATTTTACAGAACACAAAATAACATGTGAATCCAGTAACAAAAATACACCTTCCAAATCTGGCCAAATTATTGTCTAATCTAATGACTAGGGCACTGATCCTTTCTCTTCCTAATTAGCAAGTAAATATCTGGAGAGATGCTGTACTTGCCTAACTTATTGGGGTGGTGCTACTAATCTTCCACAAATGCCTCTTCTTCCCCAGATGCCACTGCCAAACTTGACTAGTCACATTGTTGAAAGAATATACCCAACTGCCCAGAGAAAAGCGTCTACTTCTTCAGTTACCAAGTGACTCAGAGGCAGTTTAAAAGAAAGGGAAACAAGAAGTATCTTAGGTAGGGACCACATATTCATTGCTCATGAGTGCCCCAGCTATAGCTGCCATCCCAGTAGCCTGTTTTGTTCAGCATTTGTCCAGGACAAAAGCCTCATGATTTGTAGGATATATGATATAATCATCCTAACCATAGCTGAGATTGTCTTATCTATGATTAGGTCCCCTTGTTTAGAAAACTTGTCAGCCACATCCTTATCAGCTTGTGACCCAGACAGCCTTGCTGCAGAGGTTCAGGCCAGGATGTTACAGAAGGCACGGGAGGCGAAAGGCTGTATAGAAGCAGCGGCATTGAAGGACCAAGTTCTCATTACTGAGGCACTTCTGCACAACCCACACCTTCCAAATCTATTTCTCCCTATGTTCTAGATTTTTTGAATGGGTTCAAAAGGGAAAACAGAACTGCATAGGTGAACATTCATTTTATTGGAAAAATTTTAGAATCCGCTCTGCCTAAAATGTGAGGAATGTGTGTATTTAAATTTTAATACTGGAAGATTGATACTGTCACAACTAAGAAACATACAATGGCTATGGTAATACAGTATTAAAATGCTCTATTTTCCTCTTTTTAATACTACTTAATAATAAACAATACATGTAGAATGAATGTTCAACCTTTTAAAACTCCTTTTATTTTCATCATTTTATCTGTTCTCTATAGTATCTTGTAGGTAATAGGGATGATAAGATCTTATTTTCCTGATATATTTTCAAAATTGTATTTTTGCCTTATTCTCAATAAAAGGATACAAAGCTGTAGTTAGACAGGGGAATAAATTTTTTGAAGCCATCATACAACATGGTAACTACAGTTAATAATATTGTATTGTATATTTCAAAATTTCTATGAGTAAATTTTAAATGTTTTCACCACAAAAAAAGATAAATATTTGAGGTGATATGTATGTTAATGAGCTTTACTTGATTATTCCATATTTTTAAATATATCACAACATCACTTTGTACTGCAAAAATATATAAAATTATATATTTTTATAATTGTCAATTTACACCAAAATAATAAAACATATTTCAGAAACCAGAAATATGCCCTTTAAAAAAATTATGACACGTTTGAGTAAGATGATAATACTGATGTCATGTTTTTTGGATTTTCCCAATCCTCCTTAAAAAGCTAACAGAAATGAGAAGCAACTGCTAATCAGTGGAGGGTTTCTTTTTGCAATCATGTGATTGTGCAAGGTTGCACAATCTGTGTATATACTAAAAAGCATTGAATTGTGACCATTAAATGGGAGAATTGTATGATATACGAATTGTGTTCAATAAAGTTGTTACTTTTGGCAGGAATTAAACAACAGACATATTTCTCACAGTTATGGCAGCTGAGAAGTCCAAGATCAAGATGCCAGTAGGTTTGGTTCCTGCTAGGGGCTCTCTTCTTGATTTGCAAATGGCCACCTTCTCACTGTGTTCTCATGTGGTAAAGAAAGAGAGTAAGCTTGGCCAGGTGCTGTGGCTCAAACCTGTAATCCCAGCACTTGGGGAGGCCAAGGTGGGTGGATCAGGAGGTCAGGAAATTGAGATCATCCTAGCCAACATGGTGAAACCCTGTCTCTACTAAAAATACAAAAATTAGCTGGGCTTGGTGGCACATGCCTGTAATCCCAGCTACTCGGGAGGCTGAGGCAGGAGAATGGCTTGAACCAGGGAGTCGGAGGTTGCAGTGAGCTAAGATTATGCCACTGCACTCCAGCCTGGTGACAGTGAGGCTCCGTCAAAGAGAGAAAGAGAGAAAGAGGGAAAGAGGGAAAGAGAGAAAAGAAGGAAGGAAGGAAGGAAGGAAAGAAGGAAGGAAGGAAGGAAGGAAGGAAGGAAGGAAGGAAGGAAGGAAGGTTAAAAAAGCTCTTATTTTTAAAAAGCTAACAGAGTAACTAGGATATCATGATGGGTTAAAGGAAGCCACAGACATTCCTGTCATTAAGAGGGAAAGTCAGTTTTCCTTGCCCTTGTGTCTGGGCTGTCTTATGGCTGCTTTGAATAATGGAGTATGTGAAAGTGATGCTATGCCAGTTCCAGGCCTAGTCTCTCTTAAGAGAGCTGGCTGACTCCATCTTGGTCTCTTGGAGAGTTCACTGCTATGTTAGAATGTTATCTTGAAGTCACTCCAGTCTAAGGAAACTTAAGTTAGCCATGTGGAGAGAGAAAGAGAAAAAAAGGATGGTTGGCCAGTCCCCAGGTGTTACAACTCTCAACTATTCAAGCCATTTCACCCAGGTTGAGGTTGCAACATTGTAAAACAAAGACAAGACACCGGTGCCATGCCATGCCTGCATCTATGACCCAAAAACATTCTGAGATATAATAATTGTTCTTCTAAGGCAATAAGCTCTTGGCATGTTTGTTATGCAGCAACAAACAGAATAGATTGCAAAACAAGGTGATGAAGTATCCTGTACATCCCAGGAAAAGAGCAAGAGAGTTTGAAACACTGAGCACAGCAAGATTCTAGGAAGAATAGCAGCTGTGCAGGAATAAATAAAGAGGATACAAACGGAATTCTGACAAGTTCTAAAGGGCAAGAAACCCAGGCATTTCCAAAAAGCATTCATTCCCAAAGGAGGAGGTTTCCACTCAGGGTGGAGTTTTTAAATGACCAAACTTAGCACAGTCATAACTTCAGGGAGACTTCACAGGTTCCTGCTTATAGATTAGTACAAGGGGATTGCCAAAAGTTCTGAGGGTGTTGGGACAGACTGGGCCCTCTGGGATCTCAAGAATAACCAAAGCCCTACAATGAAGAGAAATTGCCCAAAGCAAAACACCACTTGTTCAGGATAAAAAGCTCCCGGGTGTCAGAGGGACAGAAGATTTAGATTCCAGTGAAAAAGGAGAGTAGAAGAGGTGGATCTCAGAAAATATTAGAGATTCATCTATGCTGATAAATTTCTTTCTTTTGTTTTTAAGCATGTCACAGTGAAACCTAAGAGGAAACCTGGAATTATGAAGCTGGAAAAGCAATCTTGACTTTCATTTCTGCTAAGCAAACACTTGCTTCTAAAATACAGGAAACTGCTTTTCACTTAAAATGAACAATTAAAAGGATTGCAGCAAAATTCAACTAAAAATATTAAGTTATTTTTTTATCAAGTTATCAAGGAGAAGAAAAAACCTAAATCATACACTAATAGAAAATAATTCACATAAGAAAAATATGGCTACAAAACAGAGTTGGAATCCAATATAACCAAAAAACACTACAAAATTATAGAAGCTATTAAATAAAAGACAAATCCAAATTTTAAAACATTGTCAATGTTGATGGACTTAGGGATCATTAAGCAACAGATGTAGATGAAAGTAAATGAGGATTAAACTAGACAAACCAATAAATAGAAATTAATATCACAGAATGTACCACTGTGGAAGCAGAGAGAAAAGAAAAATGAAAAAAAGAAATTAATAATTTTTTTAAGTTAGATAAAATAGTAAATTAACAAAAGGCAGAAACAATGCAACATAGATACATAAAGAATTCCTAAAAGAAGTGGAATAAGTGGAACAGGAAAAATACTGGAAATATATAATTCAAGGAAACATTTCTTAAATAAAAGATTTAAATTGCATAATTAAAGCACATACAATAGGAAACTAATAAAAATTTTGTTTTTCTTTTTCTTGAGATGGGGTCTTACTCTGTTGCCCAGGCTAGAGTGCAGTGGAGTGATGATGGCTCACTGTAGCCTTTATCTTCCAGGCTCAAGTAATCCTCCCACCTCCGCTTCCCAAGTAGCTGAGACCACAGGCATGCACAGCATACCAGACTAATTTTTTATTATTATTTGTAGAGACAAACTCTCACTATGTTGCCCAGGCTGGTCTCAAACTTCTGGGCTCAAGCAATCCTCCCACCTCGCCCTCCCAAAGTGCTGGGATTATAAGCATGAGCCACCATGCCCAGCCAAATATAAATTTTAGAACTGAAAGATACAATAGCTCAATTTTTTAAACTCAATAAATTGGTTCAACAGCAGAACGGAGGGGACAGAGAAAAGAATCAATGAACCAGAAGATAAAACAATAGAAATTACCCAATCTGAATAACAAAGAAAAAATACTTTTAAAAAGTGACATTCAGGGAGCTGTGGAGCTATAATAAAACATTTAACACTCAAGAAATTAGAGTCTCAGAAGAATAGGAGAAAGAGGATGAGGATAAAAAATTACTCAAGGAAATAATAGCTGAACACTTTCTGAATGTTGCAAAAGACATAAACCTATAATTAAAGTAGCCAAGTGATGAAAAACAGAAGAGATTTAAAGAAATCTGCATCAGAAGACAGAGTGAATCTTCTAAAAATAAAAGGCAAATTTTAAAAATCTTTAAAGCGGCAAAAGAGAAATGTATTCCTTTTCTGTAGGAGAAAAATATTTAAATGACAGTGGATTTTTTATCAAAAATCATGGAAGCCAGAACAGAGTAGCACATTTTTCAAATACTTAAAGAAATGAATTTCCAACCCAGAATCCTATACTTAATGAAAATAGCTTTCAGGGGTGAAAAAGAAATCAAAACATCCTCAGATGAAAAATTATTACTAGAATAATTTATCACCAGCATAACTACCTTACAAGAATTATTAAAGAAAGTTGAATTTATAATTTTAAAATTCCCCCAAAAAGGAATATTCAGGCCCACATGATTTCCTTCTGTAATTCTAGCAAATGTTTAAAAAATTAATTCTACACAATCTCTTCCAGAAAATGGAGGAAGAAGGTACGCTTTTCAATTAAGTTTATGAAGTTAATACTACCAAAATGCAAACCAGCAAAGGATTTTAAACAATGGATTGACACACTGATTTATACAGTAAAAAATGATAACTTGGGTGAAAATAATTTAGCAGATATAATAATTCAGCAATATAGAAGGCAGATAATTCAATTAAGAAGGAAGTATACTGGTCCAAGAAACAGATTGTGAGGGTCAGAGTTATGGCTCTACTGATATATATGGATAGAAGAGAACAGATCAAAAGAGACTCAAGAGAAAGAAGCAATGGAATTTGGAGAATTGTCATTAAGGGGAATTGGGAATACAGGAGGAGAAATCGTTTTGTAATGAAAATAATAAGTTCATGTTTGACACTCTGTGGATACTCTAATGGTCATGAACCTACAACCCTGAGTCTCAGGAGACAGATACATATTCTGGAGACTTCGATATATTAGCAGTATAGCCATAGAGGCAGATGGAATTCACTCAATAATCCTATGCAGAGGGCCGGGTGTGGTGGTTCACACCTGCAATCCCAGCACTTTGGGAGGCTGAGGCAGGAGGATTGCTTTAGGCCAGGAGCTCGTAACCAGCCTGGGCAACATAGGGAGACCCCATCTCTACAAAAAAAAGAAAATTAGCCAGGCATGATGGCTCACTCTGAGTCCTAGTTACTCTGAAGGCTGAGGTAGGAGGATCACTAGAGCTGAAGAGTTCAAGACTGCAGTAAGCTGATTGTGCCATTATACTGCAGCCTGGGCAACAGAGCAAGCCCCTGTTTCTAAATTTTAAAAAAAAATTAAAATAATTTTTAAATTAAAAACAACAAGAATCCTATGCAGAGTAAAAACAAATTTGTCTTTTAAAAATCAGTGTTTTTAGAACGTTATTTATTCAAGTACCACTTTCAGAACTTTTGACATCTAGCATACCATATCACCCATACTATTGTATATTTAATAATTTTCTTGGACTCTCATATCTTTTACTTAAATTTATTTTAAAACAAAACCTTTTATCACCCCTGTAAAATAAAATCAATGTTACCTGGCATAATAAATGGGAAATGATCATAAAAATAAATGTGGTTCTAATTGTTTATATTTTAATCCAATATTATTAGCTGTGATACTCCAGTGCCTGCTTCAGCTCCTGGCAGCTGTTCTCTTTGTTAAAATAAAGGGTTTTTTAAGAAAGACTTACCACAACCTAATACAATAAGACAAACTTTCCACAATCTAAAATAATAAGAATTAAAAATAATTTAAAAGGAGAACAATTGAATTTTTACTATATGATTGGGTATGATTTAACCCACTGTGATATTGGATATTGGATATTATTTCATGCCCTGTGAGCCACCCAAAATTATTTCCTGTGCTACCTTTGGAATGTGATCTCCAATTGGGGAAAATATTGCTTTGCAGGAGAGACAGAGGAAGAGGGTCAGAGATGTACTCAGAGTGTCAGAAAGGGTCAGAGTTCCAAGGTGGACTACAGTAAAGGAGGAGAAATAAATCAGTAGACATAGAATCAACAGGGTCAAGTTATATAGAATAGTGTCAAATAGCATAGAAAGATTAGCTCTGGGGATTTATAGAGGCATATTCAGGATGGCTCTCAAGAGTCCAGATAATGATTAAACAAACAAGTAAACACCCACTTGCTCCTGAGCTATAGCTTAAGGAACTGAGTGAAGCTAAAAGATCTTACACTTGCTCCCCATCAGGTGACCAATTTGAACCTACACCTAACATTAGCTCTCCTCCAGCATCTCTTCCTCTCCTCTCTGTCCCCTCTCCCAAGCCCACCATCCTCTTGCTGTACCTGATGCGTTAGTAAAGAAGTATGCCAAGAGCATGTAGTGTAGGACCCCTCACCTGTGAGGACCATTTGCAACTGACCACATTCTCCCACTCAGCAGTGTCTCCTGCAATAAAAGGTTTGTGCCCAGACTAATCACCTTTCAGAAGAAGTCAAAAGCAAGGCAGTCAGCATAAGATGTAGGAGCGAAATGAAAAATCATACAGGAGATAATCAAAATATACAGGAGCTTTAACTTGCTACAACTCCACACTGCTCTACTTACTTTCAAATAAATGTGAGCCTTAAATCATTATGCAGACTCTGTGATGAGTATGCACTGCATAAAAAATGTTAGCTTCCTTTACTCTTCCAAAATGTGATTGATCACCTTCCACTCCATCAGCTCTGCACACTTGACTCGTTTTAATATGTGGTCAAAAATAATTTTTATTTGCAAAGTGTGGTCAACAAGTAACACTTTGGGGAAAAAAATGTTTGTTTAGCAAATCTGAAGGTCTTCATTTGCATTTTTCTCTTTTGTTCACTGATCTCTGACAAAATGATATTTTTCAACCTTTCCTTTTTGCCAAACCCATGAAACCTTACGTGTCACCTACATTAAATATACACAATTTCCTTTTAAATGTATTCACACAACTAGTTTAGAAACAGACTTGTGTATAATCTGAGAAGTTATAACTTCTTACACTCAATAGTTTTCATTCTAAATAGTTTTAGTATTTTTAAGCCTCATTCCCACTGAAAAACATCCTCAAGTTAATGACATAAAATAGATGATAAACAGATGTGAATAGAGCAACTCAAATTCTATAAAATATTATATCTCCCAAATGTCCAAATTTCAATTTAAAACTTAAATACAAATTTAGACAACTATTTTCATAAAGACTTGAACACTGTGCATAATCAACAGAGAAAAATAATTTTTGTTTCACCAAACTACAATAAAGGACCAGAGTAGTGTGAACATTTGCATTGAAATGAAAATGCAATGTTCATTCCAATATAGAGCAGAACCTCTAAAATGTTGTACAGCTTATATATTCTATGGTATTTTTGTAATCTAAACTAAGACAAACAAGCACAAACTTAGTATAATTATAAGTAGTCAAAGAAGAGTTAAAAGAAACTCAGAACCACCATTCTCCTGAATAGCTCCAAGAGAGAAAGCGGGCAAGAGGGAGAGGCAAAAAGAAGGAAGGAAGGGAAGAAGGGAGGCTGAGGAGAAAGAGGGAGAGGGAAGGAGGGAGGAAGAGGTGGGGACAACAGGGAGGGAAGGAAGGAGGAAGAGGTGGGGACAACAGGGAGGGAAGGAGACTTCAATCTGTGACTTTGTCATTTGGCTGTGTGTGTGTGTTCCTTCCTCACCACTGCCTCTTGACTACAAGTGATTTCTTAATTATCCTATAAAACAAGGGTCAGCAAACTATGGCCCACAGGCCAAATTCAGCCTGCTGTCTGTTTTGGTATAATAACATTTTACTGAAATATAACCCCACTCATATGTTTACACAATAGAGTTAAGTAACTGCAACAAAAAGACACATAGCCTGCAAAGCCTAAAATATCTGGCCGTTTGCAAAAGAAGTTTAACAACCCCTGCTCTAAAACATTACCCAAATGGCATTTCATCCCCTGTGAAATTTTCCTGACTCTCATTAATATTATAGTCCTGCATTTTCTGATAGAAGATGGCAAATATTATTTGCATTGCACAATTACAGTCCATTATAGGTTTTGGGGTGAAGGGATTATATGTATCTTCTCCCTACACTGTGAGCTGCTCAGGAGCAGAGGCTCTGCCATTTTAACGTCACCTACCTCTGGCCCAATACCTGCCATAAATAGAAAGCTCAATTCATGTTTCTGCATGAATAGCATAACCTTTTACATGATGGAAAAACATCATAGTACCTCCAGAATTAAAAGAAACATATTACCATGTTATGATTAGTCATTCTCAGGGTGTGACTGAGAAATAGGCTCAGAATTAGTAGATGACATGATATTCATGGCTGTTTTGTTTTTTGTTTTTGTTTCCAAAGTGGCTTATTTGATTTGGATTCCAGAAGCAGATTCTGAGAAGGAGATGTGTGTGTGGGAAATGTACCGGGTGCTGTTCTAGGGAAATACCATCTGTGATGGAGTAAAGGTGGTAGGAATGGGCAGAAGTTGAATTGCAATGCAGTTGCCACCAAGGCCTCAGCCAATCCCATACAGAACGTTGGAACTAGGATAGTCCTGCAGAGTTTTCCAGGATTGAGGCAAAAAACTAGGCCTCTGCACCACTGCTTAGCATAATCAATGGTTATGGGTACATCTGGAAGAGATAGCATAGAAGAGTGGTCTGCATAGAAGCAGTTCCCTTCTGCCAAGGAAGCTGAAAGCAAGTCCTTCTGGAGGAAGATCCAGCTGTGAGCCATCAGCAGGCAAAAACTTAGTGAATGTGTGTGTGCCCATGTTGGCTGTGAAGAAAAATCTGGGAGGGGGTCTATAGCAGCCAACATGAGTAGGCAGAGACACTCCCTCAGAAGCTCATACCTCAGAAGGTATGAGAATAATATAGAACCCTAAGACCCCAGCCGTGATCTTTCTAAAATAGGCTAAATATTCACAAAAGCACCAACAGGGTTCAAGCCCAAGTAATCAGTTCTCCAGCCTCTGTGGCTGTCAATCTGCCATGATCTGTCCCTTCAGTCTTAATAAAATACTGCAGACAGGGGAAATTGCCCTCCTATGGAACTATGGGAAATCACAATCGGTAATAGTCTTTTAGGCCAAATTGTGAGATTTCTTATAACTTGCACAGCCTAAAGTTGATCGGTCCACTTAGAATTAGGAAGCCTAGCAGGAATGATTAAAAAGCATCCATTCAGAAAACATTCCCAGACTCATCACCATCTGGTCAGATCTGATTATTACACAGTCAAGGAAACTCCCACTGGAGACACCACAGGGAGAATTCTTCTGAGGCTGCCATTTAGCATTTGTTAACGGCAGCAGGGAATAAGTGTGATGTACGACAGGCACTGTATGCCAGGTACCTGCACATCATGCTGCACTCCACTGACTCATCTTTCAGCAAGTCCAGAGATAAGGAGATGCATGGTGATATTTTAAAGTGCTTTAATGATTTTTTAAAGAGTGGAAGATATATACTTTTGAAAACAAGAAAGAAAACAAAACAAAAAAAAATATGCTGAATGCAGAGCAGCATGCCCGCCTCATTCCATACTGGTCAGCAGCCTCCGCGCTCCAACTAGGAACACGAATGCCATTTTTCAAACATCCCAGATGCTTCCCTGCATGCAAGACTTTCTAACCAATTTTTCAAACTAAGTACAACCCTGAAATGTGACTGCTTTCTCAATCACATTTTGAAAGAGTGTCAGCAGTTTTGATTTCTGCCAGTAGGTTTAGGATCCCCACAGAACACAGCTACAAATAAAAGCTAAAGATAAATAGAAAGGAGAAAGTAGGTTTTGCCAGGGTGCTAACTCTTCTGAACTTCACATAGGAGAGGAGACCTGCTGTGATGAGACTGTTGGTTAGAAAAAAAGACATATCAACAAGATTCACCAAGAAATCCCAACTGCACCTCAGAAAAGCTTCCAAAAGTTGACATTCTATACTGATAACAAGTGAAAAACATCAATTACATTTACATTATTGAAGCTGAGCATAAAGAGAACTGGATAAATCAAAGAGATTCCTCGGGTTTTTCCAACCTTCAGAGATTCTACCCAGGACATTTAGTAAACTACAAGCAAGAGGACATGTCAAATAGGCTAATCTGACAATTCTTAGGCATTCATTTGCAGTCATGAATGGTACACAGATAATCTTCCTATTGAAAGTTTTTCAATAAAATTCAAGGGCCAGAAGTTGGGAAAGAATTGGTCATTTGTTGTTGTAGCTGTCTTCCATAACTTGGCTAGTGATTGAAAAACTTCTCAAATGTAACTGCAGCAACCTCGCTGGAGTACAGCTGTCATCAGCAAAGCTGACTAGGCTCATGGCATTTGAATTAAATCCTCTTGATGTGTAATTTGTCTAAAATATTTTCTTCATTATGTTGTGTTAAGAACTCTTACTCTGCAGACCAAGTCTACCTTGCATGTGACAAACATGATTTAAACCAGTGGTTCTCAAACAGGGGTGAATTTGTCCCCATGGGACATTTGGCAATGTCTGGAGACATTGCTGGCTGACTCAACTAGAGTGTGGGGAGTGTTAATAACATCTAATGCAGGGGTGACCAATCTTTTGGCTTCCCTGGGCCACATTGAAAGAAGAAGAATTGTCTTGGGCCACACATAAAATACACTAACATTAACAATAGCTGATGAGCTAAAAAAATTTAAAAAATAAAAAAAACTCATAATATTTTAAGAAAGTTTACAAATTTGTGTTGAGCCACATTCAAAGCCTTCCTGAGCCACATGCAGCCTGTGGGCCACAGGTTGGACAAGCTTGAGCTAGTGGGTAGAGGTCAGGAATGCTATTAATCATTCTACAATGCATAGAGCAGCCTCTTTCCCCCCAAAAAATTCAATAGTGTCAAGAGTGAGAAATTCTGACTTAGATCTTGCTCAGGTTGAGACTATAGAAGCCCTGTGGAAGAAAATGCTGCAAAGCAGTTCAGTTGTGCGCAATATGCACATGAAGTATATGCAGTATGCACAAGAAGGGCAACAGAGCTTTGCTTCAATGGAGATCTACTGAGCAGATCTATTTTAGGATCTTGTACTGTCCATCACAGTTTGCATCAATCTAATCAGTCTATAAAGCAAAAGAATAAAAAAATTAAGTGCCTACATTCTGCTTTCTCTGATTCCTGCCCCGGATTTTGACTCTTCAAAGACAGGAGCAATTTTACAACCTCATCCTCAGTTTAGTGACTAGTTAATGCTGACTGCTTTGCCTTGTTACACAAGATGTTTACAAACAGAAAAGCACAGATGACTTTTAACCATTAAAAATTGTGCCTATACGTTTAGTGAAGAGGACACTAGCTATTTTCCAATCCAAGATTTACATGATTAACAACACATGCCATTCCTCGACCCTTCCTTATTTGGGGAACTCCTTCATTATGAATTCAAACCTTTTTAACCTGAACCCAGGCCTCTATTTAACTGTTATTGGATAGTTCTCCATAAATTCATAATGACCAGATTTTAACTCATCTGTTTGATTAAAAACTGCTATCTTTCCAATGTATTTTCCTCTTCCACTATTGTCTGTTGACCAGATCAAGCATTTATACCTTCTTTCTCTAATCACTCCTATTTAGTCAGTTAGGCTCTATAGATTTTTTACTTTGAGTTATCTCTTCTACTCTCCCTTCCACTTTATTTATAATATCATACTCCACTTCTGGGTCTCCCAGAGCCTTTTTTCAAGTGTTCCTGCTGACTTGAGGCTTTCCTTTTCCTTCCTACACCATCCCAACTACATCTTTTATATAATAGTCATCTTCATCAAACCTCACTCATTTTAATCCATTTGTGTTATATTTATTTAAGACTTAAGGAGATACAGCAAGGTAGTTGGTTGAATAGGTTCTCACAGAAATTCATATCCACCCAGAACCTCAGAATGTGACTTATTTTAAAATAGAGTCTTTTCAGATGTAATTTGGTTGTACTAGATTAGGGCGGGCCCTAAATCCAATGACTGTTATCCTTATAAGAAGGTGCGTGGACACCCAGAGAAAAAGGGCAGCATAAAGATGGGGGCAGAGATTAGAGTTATGTGTCTACAAGCCAAAGAATGCTAAGAATTGCCAGCAAACACCAGAAGCTAGGTGAGTAGCATGGCATGGTTCTTAGAGTCTCCAAGATGAGTAAACCTTGCCAATGCCAATGCCTTAATTTTGGACTTCTGGCCTTCTAAATTGTGAGAGGGTAAATTTCCATTGTTTTCAACATTGAGTTTGTGTTAATTAGTTCTGGTAGTCCTAGGAAACTATTACAGCGGTCATAACAAAATGCTTCACAGTCTTCCAACTACAGGTAGCATAATTGTCCAAAGACCCCAGCTGCTGCTCTGATACCCACTTGGCATTTGCTCCAAGAACATGTTTCCCATAGGCTGCTCCCTGCCAGTGACTAAGTGCAGCATACATACAAAGCAGAACAATTCCTGGGAGGCACAGACTACTTTGTTGGCCCGTTTGACTCCAGGACTCTTTCGAAGCCTTGTTACACTATTCTTAGACTGAATACTGTCTGAAACGCTCTCATCCTGCCTTCTTTTCCTCTTTTCTTTTGGAATAAGTCTGCCTCCTGGTCTGATGGTACTCTAACCTTCCCCAACTCCCCTCCTAATTTTTCCCGTAAGTGTATCCCTAATAAAATGCATACATATTAAATTGTGCCTTGCTATCTACCACCTGGAAAACCCGAACTGACCCAGAAGAGAATGACAGAATCTGGTTTCTATTTGAAAAATAGAAAATAGATTGCTCTGCCTGGTTTGTGGAAAGTAAATTAGAATTTGGCAAGATTGAAAGGGAAAGACCAAATAGAAAGATAATGCAGTAGCTAAAGGAGAGAGGCTTGTGGCTTGCAGTATACTAGTGATAGCAGTAGATGCAGTGGTCAGATTCCAGATATACTTCGGCAGTAAGACTTATCAAACCTGGTGATGCATTTATGTGAGGGTGTAGGAAAAATCAGTATCAAGTTGATTCCTTAATTTCTAGCAAGAGCAAATGCAAGGATGTTGGTGACATTCACTGAGATGTAGAATGCTGGAAGAGTAAATCCAAAACTAAAAAATTAAAATTTTAGTTTATATATGTTAAGATCAAAATTATTTGCAGATATCTAAACAGAGATGTCAAAGAGAGAATTGATTCTTAAGAAGCTCAAACGAGTGGACCAGACTTCTACATGAAGTTGGCAGATATAAGAATCCAGTGTTTAAAACAGAGGGAGTAATTCAAATCTTTTAGGAAATAATGTAGAGTTAGCAACAAAAGGGCAGTCATGAGGCCTTCCAAAATGTAAAGGTCAAGACCAGAAAAGGAAGTGGACAATGGAGACTGAGACAGAATGAAAAGAGGGGTAGGAGGAAAGTGTGAACATGGTATCCACAAAGGGAAGGGAAGAGTGCATTTTGAGGATGAGTGAAGGGTTCACTGGTCAAATACTGTTGCAAATACGAGAAAGATCATTTAAAATTGTCCATTGGCTTCGGAGACAGTTAATCTTCATGTTGGTGGAGTGGTGACGATGGATGCAAGATGGGAGGGGTCTGAGAAGAGAACAGGACTTCAGATCAAGTTGACTCTGTCAATCTGTAAACCTTTATGCCCCAAACACACATCACTGATAGAAAAGCTTGCATTCATAATTAAAAAAATATAGCCAAGGGGATTTCCACTTTGGTATTTTTGAATGTAAACTTTAAGCACTTTCCCACCACCACTTATCAATGTTTTCTTTTCATATTTATAACCATAATAAAAAAGATAAACTTTTGTGTAGGCCAGAAGGCCAACAGAAACACACAGCAATAATGGAAGCTAAAACAATGTGTTTCTGGATAAGGAGTCACAAGAGACAAAGGCAGAGCAGAGATATCGACTCTCTGTGTTGTGTCATGTGCTGCATTTTGAGCTCTCTGCATTGAAGGATATCTACTACTTGAAGGCAGGACAACTGTTTATTTGGAATTTACCTCTTTACTGTTTGGTCAATAGTCTCCATTCCAATATACTCACAAAGTATTGTTTTAAGCATAAAATCATATTAAGATTAAATATACAAATTCTTAGATTATCATCATCATCTGCTCTCTCTGAACTTCTTTTTCATTTTACTACACTCTTTAGTCCTTCCTGGCAAAACCCAACTCCTCCATTTTCCTTCCAATACCACTGTTATAACCTCTTTGACGTTATTAGAGACAACATTATTCAAAATATTTGGGCTACTGGTGATCATTGCCCATAATCTCAGTCTCTACTGTCACATCAGTAAAAGCCTGATGACTCTTATTTAAGAGAAAATAAGGAGGTTCTAGACATCAGAAAGACTATCAGTCTATTGTAGCCTAAAGGAATACTATTCAAGGTTAAAGTCAATGGAAGCCTTAAAAGGTTGATATGGTATTCAAAGTGCAATCACTCAATATAATCAAGTGTCTTACTCTTTACAGGTAAAAGACCAGAAACAAAAATGTAATATAAAGTTTACTAGGATATTACTTGGCATTTATTGCAGGTAATATAAAGATATTTTAAGAAAAAATGCATATTTTGCATCTATGTGAGATTTACAAGCACATATCTCCAAGTCAAAATTAACACTGAAGTCCACATGGCCAGAGACTAGTACACAAGTACACATGAAATGAGTTTGGTAGTGATCTCCCAGATAAAACCACAGTAAAGAAGCATCAAAGCAGCAGCATTGTGAACTCTACTTCAATTCTTTAATGTATCATCTAAGTTTGGATAGTTTGGAGGTCCATACAAAGGCATTGGTTACCCTGGCCCACATCAAGAGTGCTGGATATTTTTGCTTGCAGTAATGAAGTATTTATACACATATTACATGTGGCAGAAACACTCCAGCTACCTGAAGAAAGGGCTAGCATACTAAAGAGGAGAAAAATAAAACAGAACACATTTTGATATAAATAACTATGGCTTAATAGCAATACCAAGGGCCATGTAGCTTTCTGGACAAGGTTTAAGATGGCAGTGGGGGCCCTCTACACCTGGCAGAAGAATAAATCTTAAGAATATTCAAAAGGCACATGTCCTGTTTTCAGTATATGTAATAGGGGAGGTTTCTCCCCTGGACCTCCAGGTGCAGTTAGGCTGCCAACAAGTCAGAATAATGAGTAGGCTCACCCCACACATGCCCTGCTCTCTGTACCCCAGGCAGGCATTTGTCAGAGTATAAATTATTTACAGTGGTCTCCAAAGGCTCTGGAAAGTTAGTGTATATCCTTGAAAAAAAGAGAGAAACCCGAGAACTAATATTATAGAAAATAGGGGCTAAGTAAAGGTATATTCTAAGTAGAAAATGTTCCTCTGGTTAGAAAACACACACACAAATGCATTCTTGCCAACACCAAGTGAAACATCAGATGCTAGTTATTCAATTCTATATTCCTTCCTAGTCACTTTAAAATCTAAGGACATGAATAACAATGTTTAAATGTCAGCACTGATTCTTGACAACAGCTTAAGGCCTCATTATTTTAACGTATCTTCACTGAGTGATAACAGACACCAAAGAAATACATAATTAGATAATTACTTTGTATTGGCTCCATCTTTTTAAGGACTCCAAAGAATATTAAAAACTTTGAAAGATCAAGGATGCAGCAAATTTAACTCTTCAATGAAATGCAAATTTAAAATAGCACTGCAGTAATGCTGACATTCTGCCTTATGGAGGAGGGTAGGGAAGGAAGGAAACCAATCATCCATATTAACCAACAAATCAGTGACCAGAACATTTTCCACAGAAAGTAACAAAATATCTGATCATTTGAGGCTTAAATGATAAAGTTACTCCATTTCCTTGTGTAACAAAAAGCTTGAAGTAGTAATTCAGAAGTGGTTCAATAGTGCAACTATGCCAAACCACTGGACTGTGAGACTGATTTGCTCAGCCTTCTTATAGCCTCAAGGTGACTGTGGCCTTCCCCATTGAGAGTTGAGGTGTGAGTAGATGAAGTACCTAAGGGAGCACTAAGACAGGGAAAGTACCTTGCATGATCACATCCAAAGCAGGAAGAGAAAAAAGAGCAGAAGAGTATCTTCCCTTCATACAATTCTCTCTTATCAAGAAGAAAAGTACCTTCCAGAATTCCTCCTGGCAGATTTCCCATTACTTCTCATCGGTTAAAACTAAATCATATGTTCATATTGAGACTAATCAATGCCTAAGGGAATGGGATTGCCACATTGGATTAGATATATCAGCCCGGCCTCCGAGGACTTGGTAATTGAGGTCTGAATAAAATCGGAGCATTGCTAGCAAAGAAAAAGGGAGAACGTTAGTAGACAACAAGCAGTGTCAGCCACAACTCTACATTTTATACTGGAGGTCAAAATATTTGGCTCTATTGGATGTTTTAAGTAAAGTAGTTTCTCTTTCTTTCCAAAGTAATGCAGAGTTTCAACTTTATAAATATAAGAACCAGTTCCCTGGATGACCTCCCTGCTGGTATAATAAAGCACTAGGAGATAGGTGCTTGCATGCTTTCCAAGGAATTTAGACCCCAGTCACGTGAGACTCCATGGATTACAATCATCACTGAACTTCCCCCAAAGCAAATAAGTAATTAGTGCAGTCTCCAGAACATAGAGTTATTGTGGAAAAATACAGCTAAATACAGCAAATGCTCTATTACTGGCTTCCACTTCTGTGCAGTCTTCCAGCTCTAAGTACAAGTCATTGCAATAATCTGATCAAACGGTATCAAAGGTGAGGCTAACTGCAGCAAAGAATTTCTGTGCTGGCCAGTTAAATACTGATTATTCCCCAAAATGGAATGGCCAGTTTAGATCATATCACAGAACTAATAAACATTATCTCCTTGAACTCAAAAGGGACCCAAAAATAGCTCAGCTTGAGACTTAACCAATTTATTCTTTGTTACTTTGATTCTCTCTTATTTCAACTTGGATGCTTTGCTAGAATTAGTATTATGAGAATACAGTGTTATTTCCAGTAGGTCCTTCAGTTGTAAATCTGAAATTCCAAGTATAGTTCTGATCTCTCTATATTGAGCTAATTCATTCAGTGTCACTGATGGAGGGTGAAGCATCTTATGTGCCTGAGATAAGAGATAAATGAAAGAATTCTTCACAGTCTATTGGGAACACAGAGAGGTAAACAGTTACAAGGTGGTATGCAAGAAGAAACAATCTGGAAAAAAGGGAGCATGTCACACATGATGTGGTAAAACAGTGCTATGTACTCAGGGTGAGCTTTGGAGGCAGGGAGGAGGTTGTTCAGATCTATCCAGGGCCACTTACTAGCTGTGTGACAGCATACATTGCTCTCTCTCTAAAACACAGAAAAATGTGTTATTACTACCAGGGAGGTTTTAAGCATTAAATGAGATGAAAACTGCAAGTGCATCCCACACAGAAAGAAAGCTAGATAAATGCTTTTCCGTTCCCCTTCTTGTTCCTATCCCTTCCTCAGGGAGAGACCAGGTCAGATTATTCTGGAGAGCAGAAAGCTCCAGGATGGGGCACAGTGGACCAGGGCTCAACTACCAGAGATGAGTGCTGTAAGCACTGAATAAATCTTTGAGTAAATTCAAACTGAGGTCAGAAGGAAGAGTTGGGAAATAAGCATTGCCTATTTTCTTTTTTCACAATTAGTTTTATAAAGTTTTATTTATTTTTTAACATGTTTATTGTGGCATCATTTATATGCAAAGAACAGCACACATTTAATATGTACAATTTGATGAGTTTGGACATATGTGAACACTCATGAAACCATCACCGTAATCAAGGTAATAGACATATCCATCACCTTCTAAGTTTCCTTGTGTCCGTTTGCTTTTTTGGTGGTTTTTTTTTTTTTTTTTTTTGGTTTGGGAGAGGGGGTTGTTTGTTTTTGCTAAAAACACTTAACATGAGATCTACCCTCTTAACAAATTTTGAAGTGTACAATACCATATTGTTAGCTATGGGCACTATACTGTGCAGCAGACCTCTAGAACTTATCTAGCATAACTGAAACTTTATACCTATTAAACAACTCCCCATTTATCTTAGCCCCTGGCAACCTAGGGGCTAGAGTAGTCTTTGCTTCTGTGAGTTTGACTGACCTCACACAAGTGGAATTGTGCAGTATTTGTCCTCTTGTGACTAGCTCATTTCACTTAGCATAATGTCTTTAATGTCCAGCTATGTTGTCCCAAATGGCAGGATTTCCTTCTTTTTTAAGGCGGAGTAATATTCTATTGTGTATATAAACCACATTTTCTTTATACAGATATTTTAAGAGCTGGTGTGAGGAACCAAAGGCCCCTGTGTTTGCTGATTGGTTTCACTCAAAAGTAAAATTTTTCGTATGCCTTCATCAAAGGAGGTAGTTTTAGAACTTGAAGCAAGCAACCCACCAAAGTTAAGCTCCTACCCTCCACAGAGAATAGCAGATTGGGATGCTATCTTCTTTGATGACTACATTTCTAAGGGATGGCTCCTAAGTCCTAAAGACAGTCCTGTGTTGTAAAAGGAGCTAGGAGCTTTTAAAAATATGTATATCTCAAAGGGGCAGAGTAAGAATTTGGAAGTATAAGTTTTCTAAAATAAACTCCCTAAGAAAGGAAGGGGAGGTACTTCTGCAGTTAGGCCATCAGGATTCTGTCAGGGCTGGGGTTGACAGGGGGGTCAGAGCCCTAAAAGGATAAGGAAATCTGTCTAAAATTTATTAAGGTGGAGGAAAATGTTACACTCATTTTTGTCAATAACAAAGGGCCAAAATTTTTAACTTTGATTAAGTCTAAGTTATCAATAATTATCCTATATGGCTTGTGCTTTCTGTGTCTTGTCTAAAAAAACAAAAATAAAAACAAAAAACTTAGTTTATCCTAAGGTCACAAAACTTGTCTTCTGTCTTTCCTCTGGGGATATAACAGTTTTAACTCTGATATTTAAATCGTTGAGCACTTTGTAATTAATTTTGTTATGTGGTATAAAATAAGGGTTAAAATTTTTTTCTTTCCATATGCCCATTCTAATGTAGGCATACTATTTATAGAAAATAAAAGGTATCCTTTCCTCATTGAATTACCTGGCCACTTTTATCATTGATCAATTGAACACCTATGTTTGAGGAAATTTCAGATATCTCTATTAAGTTCCATTCCCAATAGGAATCTAACTTGATTAATGTAGCTTTACATATAGTAAATTAGGAATTCAGGCAACATAAGTCATCCAATATTTTTCTTTTTAAAAATTGTTTCGGCTATACTAGGTCTCTAGCATTTCAATATAAATTGAAGCATCTGCTTTTTTTTTCCGGCCAAAAAGCCTACTGGAATTTTGATTGAGATTGCATTGAGTCTATAGATCAATGTGGGGAGATTTGATATCTTAACAAAATTGAGTCTACCAATCTAAGAACCTGGTATATCTCTCCATTTATTTAGGTCTTCTTTAATTTCAGCAAGCTTTGGCAGATTTCTGTGTAGAGGACTTGTACATCTGTTATTGAATTTATCCCTAATTGCTATTACAATTTTTTTTATTTTTCAATTATTCATAGTTAGTATATAGAAATGCAGTTAAGTTTTGGATAATGATTGTAGTGATTTGAATAGTGGCCCCTAAAATCTGTGTGTATCCAGAATCTCAGAATGTGAACTTATTTGGAAATAGTCTTTGCAGATATGAATACTTAAGAATATCAAGATGAAATTATCTTGGATTTAGGGTTGGCCCTAAATACAATAACCAGTGTCCTTATAAGAAGAAGAGAGGACATACAGAGGCACACACACACACACACACACACACACACACACACACACACAGTCCATATGAAGATGGAGGCAGAGCCTGGAATTATGCCTGGAGCCACCAGAAGCTGAAAGAAGCAATAAAAGATTCTTTCCTGAAGTTATCTGGGAAGGTTGTTCTACATTTTATCCAGTTTTCTAGTTGGTTATGTGGATAAGTCTCATACAGTATCTTGGTGTACATTTTGCAACTAGTTTGACTTGTATGTCAGCTATCAATTTATTACTTCTTAGCTTGAAATCCATATTTCTTTATCTTGCATTGTCAGAATGAAGTGGATCTTACTTTTTTTATTTTTATAGACTTTGTGGCTACAAATGTAGTTTGTTTTTTTGTTTGTTTGTTTTTTCTTTGAGACGGAGTCTTGCTCTGTCGCCCAGGCTGGAGTGCAGTGGCACGATAGCTCACTGCAAGCTCCGCCTCCTGGGTTCACGCCATTCTCCTGCCTCAGCCTCCTGAGTAGCTGGGACTACAGGTGCCCGCCACCACGCCCGCCTGATTTTTTTTGTATTTTTAGTAGAGATGGGGTTTCACCGTGTTAACCAGGATGGTCTCAATCTCCTGACCTCGTGATCCGCCCACCTCGGCCTCCCAAAGTGCTGGGATTACAGGCGTGAGCCACCATGGCCGGCCTACAAATGTAGTTTTGTTACATGGATATATTGCAGTGGGGAAGTCTGAGGTTTTAGTGTAACTATCACCTGAATTGTGTATATAGTATCCATTAATTTCTCATCCAGCACCCCCCTCCTACCCTCCCATCCTCTCACTCTTCCAAGTCTCCAAAGTCTATTATTCTACTCTCTATGACCACGTGTACAAATTTTTAGCTTCCACTTATAAGTGAGAACATGCAGTATTGACTTTCTGTTTCTGAGTTATTTTACTTGAGAATGGCCTCCAGTTCCATCTATGTTGCTGTAAGAGGCATGACTTCATTCTTCTTTATGGCTGAATAGTATTCCAAGGTATATACATACCACATTTTCTTCATCCAATCATCCGCTGATGGACACTTAGGTTGATTCCCTATCTTAGCTATCGTGAATAGGGCTGCAATAAACACACAAAGCAGACATCTTTTTTTTGAGACAGAGTTTCACTCTTTTTGCCCAGACTGGAGTGCAATGGCAGGATCTCGGCTCACTGCAACCTCCACCTCCTGGGTTCAAGCGATTATCCTGCCTCAGCCTCTCAAGTAGCTGCGATTACAAGCATGCGCCACCAACCCCAGCTAATTTTGTATTTTTAGTAGAGATGGGGTTTTGCCATGTTGGTCAGGCTCGTCTCAAACTCCTGACCTCAGGTGATCCGCCCACCTCGGCCTCCCAAAGTGCTGGGATTACAGGCATGAGCCAGCGTGCCCAGCCAGACATCTTTTTGATATAATGATTAACTTTCCTTTGGGTAGAAACTCAGAAGTAGAATTGCTGGATTAAATGGTAGTTCTATTTTTAATCTTTTGAGAAATCTCCATTTTGTTTTTCATAGAGGTTGGGTCAACAACAAAATTAAGACAGAAATCAAAAATTTTTTGAAATTAGTGAAAGTGGAGACACAATATACCCAGACTTCTTGGATACAGCAAAAGCAGTGCTAAGAGGGAAGTTCATAGCGTCAAATGCCCACATTAAAAAAAAAAATAGCTCAAAAATTAGCAACCCAACATGATACCTCAAGGAACTATAAAAACAAGAACAAACCAAACCCAAAGCTGACAGAAGAAAAGAAATAACAAAGATTGCAGCAGAACAAAATGAAATTGAGACAAAAAAAAAATACAGAAGATCTATGAAACAAAAAGTTGGTTCGTTGAAAAGATAAACAAAATCAATAGACTGTTAGCTAGAGCAACCAAGAAAAGGAAAGAGAGGATCCAAATAAATACAATCAGAATGGAGAAAGGAGACTTTACAATTGAAGTGGACCTTGTAAACATTTCTCCTTAGTTAAGTGGAACACATTAGGCTTTGTCAATAGAGGGTACTGGAGAAACTGGAAAGGGGGTTCTTTCTTTCCTCAGTCCTAGTGTGATTTTTTTCCCCTTCCCCTGATGTGGCTGCTGGTGGCGTGGAGAAGGCCCAGCAGTGCTCACCTTTCAACGTTTCTCTGACACCTCGGATGGCAGCTTCCTGCAGACCAGCTTCATCCCCTGATGCCATAGAGAACTTCTCCACCACCCAGCAATCCTCAGCCACACTGTATCCTATGGGGTCTCAATATTAGCCTTATGATGGGAGGGGACATCTAAATGCTTTCTTTCTTCCTTGGCTATGCTCCGTCATCCATGGAGATAGTACTTACTCCCATATTCTTTAGAGTCAATGCTTATCCTTTTTGGCAGTTACCCACTTTTGCAAGTTAATGATTTTTTCATTAAATATTGCCCACTCAATGGAGTGACAACTTTAAAGTACTAAAGGAAAATAAACTGTCAACAGAATTGTGTATGCAATGTTATCTTACAATATCATACAATATCACTTACAAAATGAAGGGGAAAGACTTTTCAAATAAATAAAAACAGAATGTATTTTTAGCAGACCTGAATATAAGAAAGATTGAAGAAATTTCTTCAGGGAAAAGTAATAATACTAGAAAGAAACTTCAATCTACACAAGGAAACAAAAGCACCAAAAATGGCAATGAATTTCATATAAAACTCAAGCTTTAAATGTTCTTAAAGGTCTATTGATTGCCAAAAGCAAAAATGACAGCAATGTCTTGGGAAATAATAGTATAGGTAAAATTATAATAGGTGATAAGTCACATATTATCAGTAGCACGAAAGGTGGTGGTGAAATTGGGAATACAATGTGGAAACGTCTTCACATCACACATAACGGGGTATAGTATTATTTGAAGGTAGAATGTAATTAATTTTAATACCATATAGCAATTCCCACAACAAGCTCTATAGTAAGAGAAACAAAACTTATTTTCATGCCAAAACCTGTACAAAAAATACATTATATGGCTTTATTCATGATAAATAGAAGTAACCTGACCGCACCTCACCTGCAGAATGGAGAAACAAGGGGGCACATCATTACCATGGGACACTAGTAAACAATAAGGAAGAACAAATTGCTTATATATGAAATAAAAAGGATGAATATCAAATTGAATATGCTAAGTGAAAGCAACCAGTCTCAAAAGATTACATACTGTGTGATGCTACTTACATCACATTCTAAAAAAGGTGAAATTACAAGGACAGAAAGCAATTCAGTGGTGGCCAGGGCTGGGGTAAGAAGAGAGATTGACTACAAAGGGGTTTGTGGAAACTTTTTGAGGTGATGGAGGTATTCTATATACTGGTTATGGTGGTGATTACATGCCTGGATGCATTTATTTATCAAAAATCAGAGCTGCACACTAAAAACAATAAATCTTATTGCATGTAAATTTACCTTAATTTAAAAGAAAATGAAAAAAATTTCCGTTTTCCTGTTCAAATTACTAGTGTCATATCTGTCTCCTGACTGAACTTTGCATGTATATCAGAAAGTTTACTATATTTTATTGAGAATATTTTTGATAATCTCGGTGTTCAATTATACATGTTTAAGTTTAAATTCCTTTGGCCATTGTTTATGACATAAATTTTAAGGCTTCTACTGACCAACTGTTTGTTAGAGGAGTTCCTAAGGTACCCCCTGGAGTAAAACCCTGGCTGCTATAATTTCATCTCAGCCCACAATGCAAAAAAAAAAAAGGTGTATTGCCTTCTCTTCGGGAATGTGCCCTTGGTAAGCATCTCATTTTTTACAGTAAGATATCAACCTTATCTTCAGTGTGACTGACTGTACAAGCACACGTCCATGTACATAATCAGCAAAGTCAAAGAACATCACTCCAACACCTGTTAGGAGCATAACCTCAAATTCACTGCAGCCAATATCCATCAAAAGCTTGAATGTAAAACAATATTTATGGAGGATTGCCTAAACACATGCTATCTATCCTCTCATCTGGTCTTTAAAATTTATCCCTAAGTTAAAATAAACTAGACCATCCTAGGGAGTAACCTACCTACACAACACCACTGTGGCCTCTACAAATTGATGTGACTGACATGCTATTAAAGACCTATATTAAGGGAGGTTGTAAGAAAGAGCTTAATGAAGCTCATTGTTTTTGTCAAGGACATTGTTCACTGTGGTACACAGTGTTTCTTTTCTCAGTATAATATATAGTCCTGTCTCTCTTGGTCAATATTTATGATACAGAAACCAAGACTAGCCCTATTCTCATTTTTTTTTCACTCACTACTAGAAACTTTAAAGAGAAGTCTTGCTCAGCATCAATGATATTGCACGGAGGATGTAGGAGTATGCATTTTTAAGCCTGAAGAACATACATGAACTAACCTACCTATAGTCACTCTACTTTTACTCCTTTGTTTTCACCATGTCTCAGTTTTCTTACTCTTGCTGATTCAATTCATCATGCTATTTTATATAATTGCTACTTCAGAAATGATAAAATATAAATAGATTCAAAATTAATACATGTCCATAGACTAGTGATTGGTTTTCTTCTAAGTTAAATAAAGCAAACATGCTTTCTGTGCTCTGGCCATAATAAAGCTCAGTGCTAAGCATAGAGAAAAGAATGAAATAGACATCTGCTTTAGGCTATACTTTTACCATCACTCTGTAGAATTTTTGCCCAAATCTCAAGTCTCAAAAATTAAAAACAGAGATTCCCTTTAAGAAAACTTTCTTTTTCTGGTAGTTCAGATTATTGGTACTTATTTTGTCTTACTTGCAGTGGAAGATCCACAACAGTTTTTAATACAAGAAAACTATTTGATGATACTGTCACTAAAATAATATCCAAGGGAGCTATTAGACTAACAGCAAAATAGAACTTGGAAAATAGATCACAGCATTTGTTTTACATGGCTACTATATACAAGAATATGCAAAAGTGAGCTAATAACATTACAATATTCTTTCTCCTGATGGCTGTAAAAGTGTCATAGTAATTACTTCTTATAGTGTGTTGTTACTTAAAGAAACTTAAATGTAGTTTTACGGCATGATTTTTGCTTTCTCAAGACAGAGATAACAGTAGAGACAAGACTGAAGTGAGTGTTCAGAAGTTCATTTCAAGAGACCTGGGTTCTAACTCTGTGTCTTCTATGTCACCCTGAGTAGGTTACAGCTTCTCTAGACTTCAGTTCTATGACAGCAGATGAGAGTGGCCTTGAACATAAATGAGGTCCCTTGAGCTAACAACATCCATACATTCAACAAAAAATTATTGAAAACCTGCCATGTTTCTGGTTAGCACTAATAAAACACCTGTCCCATCTTCATGGATATCATCCATGAAACACAATATCTACACAACCTATTACTGCAACAAATACCAAAAATTATGCACTAACACCTACATAGGTACATTGAAGTACCTACTTCAATGACTCTTATCCTGTAAAGGGCTTTCCAACCCCAAAGTCCTGCCTTTCCTGGCCCAGTAAACTTCCTGTCAGTTGCCTCCTGTTTTCTTTTCCCTTTTGGCGGGGAATAAAGATAGATTCTTAGTGCTTAGGTTAATACGTCTTTCTGCCTGTGAAGTGATTTGAATCTTAAAGAGGTAGTAAAACGTAGTACTCTCTCTTAGTCCATGTATTTTGATCTTGTATTCAAGAAGACTGCACACATGAAGAGTTTGCGATGCTTGCTTTTGAGGAAAAAAGTGTGTGTGCGTGTGTGTGTAAAACAAAGAGAATCCCTGTGTAAAATGGTTACTATAAGAAAAAAAAAGAGTGACTATTTGAATATAGATACAACTAAGGGAAACTGAGCCATATTTTGTTAAGATTGAAATGAAAAAATAAATGAAACAAGATTTTCATTTTCTTCTCATCATTTTGGGGCTTCAATTGATAAAGAGGAGTGCAAGAAACTGTCTAGAAACTCAACCATATTTTTACAGTCTTAGTGAGTCCAGATAGGATAAAGCCCAGAATGTGCAATTTGAAAAATGATTTTTATGTTAGTGAAATATATTTTAGCACACGAGACGACATCTTTTTAATGCTTCCTGCAATACACAGCCTTATCCTGTCCTATAAAGCCTTCATTTCCCCAGAATGACCTGGCAGCCAGCTGAAAGGACACAGTGGACTGTCTGACTGATTACACCCTTGGAATATTTATGTAACTTTTCGATGACAGCAAAATGCTGAAAAGAGGATACAGGAGATAAGGTGATGGAAGCCAGCCTGACTTAAGCCTCATGCAATCCCTGGCATCTCCTAAATCACTAGGTAAGATTAGTCAGTTATAAAAATTCTCCAAAAGTGGGCAGCTCTCTGAAAGCCTGCATCTTCCTGTTGAGTGGAATGTCAAATTTAGAGAATGTATTATCTGACCTACCAAAGATACTACTTTTAAGTCCTTGACCAATTAAGTAAACAGTGCAGACAACTATTATGTGGTTTTTATTTTACTGTTGTTGTTTTATAGCTGAGTTATATCCCAGCCAGATTCACATTGTGAATGTTTAGTTGAATGCTGCACCAAATGATAGTTGCACCTGATCAGGCCAAACCTCAAGAAATGTTTTTCCTCTTTATTTCTGTGTTTGAATGACTTCTATTCCAAATGTGAAAAGGACACATTTTCCTTTCCTACTGTGTGGCAAAAATAAGGCAATCTCAGATCTCTTAAAAATGGTCTCAATTTTTACCTTTTACAAAGAAATAAGGAGTCACCTACCTCTTTCTGTAGACTAAGAAGAATGCTATATAGAAATCCATACAGTACAATGTAATTTTTTAATCATTTCATATAAACAGGGAAGATTCATAGAGATACTCAGAAAACAAAGTATTGGGATTTTATGCAAATATATCATTATAGTATACATTTTTATATAATTTTGATCATTGTTAATATTTCTGCATTATAACATTTATTTGGCAACTTCTATCTAACCCAGTTATTTTATTGCAAGGTAATATGGATATATTACTCTTAAGTCAAAAGTAGATTCTACTATCATGAATTTAAGTGGTATTCTCTATCCAGAACCCAGATGGTTTTATTTGTTAGGTTTCTTGCTAGGTGCAAGATACAGTGAAGGGAGCATTACTCTTTGTTAAATTTAAGAAGCTTGTAATATATAAAGCCATATACAGTATATAAAACTAGAGAAATTCTCTCTCTTCACTTTTTTTTCTAATGTGTGGTCCATGGCCTACCAAAAATACTATGCATCAGACATAACGAGGATGCATATGTTTAGGAGCATTACTAACATTTAAATATGTTGTAACAATTCAGGCACAAAAATCCGGCGCAGAAAAGCTAATACTTTTTCCCCATGATTCTGAAATACTGGAATCAATGTCAACTCTCAACCACATGCACATGAGTTATAGGTTCACCCAAAAGTCAACAACATAGCTAAACAGAAAATCACAACCCACAGTTGGCTCCAATGAGTAAGAATTAAAGAGAAAAAGCCTGTTTCTATCTTGAATTTTGTTCAGAAGTGGTTTTTTTGTTTTTTTGGTTTTTTTATTATCATTATACTTTAAGTTTTAGGGTACATGTGCACAATGTGCAGGTTCTGTTTTGACTCAGCAGGTGAGGGATGAAAAAACAGTAAAAAATTAATTTCAAGAGCTAGGTGTGGTGGCTCACGCCTGTAATCCCAGCACTTTGGGAGGCCGAGGCAGGTGGATCACAAGGTCAGGAGATCAAGACCACCCTGGATAACACGCTGAAACCCCATCTTTACTAAAAATACAAAAAATTAGCCGGGCATGGTAGCGGGCGCCTGTAGTCCCAGCTACTCGGGAGGCTGAGGCAGGAGAATGGCGTGAACCTGCGAGGCGGAGCTTGCAATGAGCCGAGATCTCGCCACTGCACTCCAGCCTGAGTGACAGAGTGAGACTCCGTCTCAAAAAAAAAAAAAAAAAAAAAAACTAATTTCAATTTTCAAATTTTAAAACAGCCATTGTTAATAGTTTAGAATTCAGATCTAGAAGAAATTAAACAGTAAACAACACTGCCAATATGGTAAATGTTAATATTAATGTAAATATTAAGGATTAGGATAATTGCTGTGTTATGGTTCCAGAAATCTGAGTGCTGTGGATTAAGGAATTTATTATAGAGATTAGACTTTATGCAACTGTGGGAGAAGAAGAGGAAATAAAAGTACAGAGGACAAAAGTTGGAGGATCAGTTCCACTGAATAGGATGGGGCCTGATTAAGAAGTCTATTGACAGCTGTTGACTCTGCATTTGTTGATGAACTCAAAGTCACTGTAGGTCAGTCAGCAGAGGTGACAAAGAAGAAGAAAAGCTGAATGTAAAAAGGGGTAGAGCAATAAAAACTGAAACCTGCAAAGACAAACCAGTGAACTCACTAGAACGTGTGCTTATCTCTCAGTATTTCTAATCTCAATCACATCCATAACCTACAGACAAAGCTGGTACCCTTCGTCACAGAGCTGAACAAGTATCTGGCCTGGGACTTGAAGTAGCTAAAATCGAAAATCTAGATGAACCAGCAGATCAGCATCATACCCCTCATTTAATGTTCTGTAATACACATTAAGCACTTATCACTACATCTTATGTTAGTAAAGAAATGGAAAATAATTGATATATAAATATACATATATATATACACACACATATCTACATATACACACATATGTTTATATATGTAAAAATAAATTCATATCAAAATAAGGAATTATCATAACAATTATAGTTCTTATTTCTAATCGGTCATGTTGTTGCAGCTGGTATCTAGAACTTCTCTGTTTCACTACCCATCACACATTCTCTTTGCTCTCTAAAGCAATTTGGTTACTAAAGTTTTCTTGCCTGGTAAGGTGACCCAAACCCTCAATTCTAAAATATTTGGCCTATTTATATTCTATCACTATAGTTTTTCATTAACCTTTTTTTTTCTGTAGAGATAGCATCTTGCTATGTTGCACAAGCTGATCTCAAACTTCTGGCCTCAAGAGATCCTACCAAAGTGCTGGGATTATAGGCAGGAGCCACTGTGCTCAGCCATTTCTTTATTAACTTTTATCACAGGTGATGAGTGTACTAAGAGGCACCCCAAGGATGTCTGCATTCCTGACATATTCCTTCTAACCTTCCACAGCATAACAGCAATACAATTATCCTCTTGATAATCAAGAGAAACAACCTGAGCCAGCACAGTTGTCTTCTTTGCCTGTTGATTAACAAGCATAAGAAGCCCAGAGTGGTCAGTCTCAACTTCCAAATTAAGGGAACCAATCCAGTGTCCCCTGGTGGAAACATAACTCCCTCAATAGTTAAGATCTCTAAACTAGAAAAGCGTAAAGTCACTGGGTCAGGAATCCAACATTTTGCTAGTGGATCACTAGGGAAATTATGAGAGGACCGTCTCCTATTTTTATTTCTTAATTCCAGGAGTCATGAATCCCAGTTATGAGAGAAAAAGGACCCTGTGTTGGACACTAACCTAGAGCATGTACCACATCCTAGACAACATGGTCCTAAACCCAAATTGCGTCGTCATCTAGCTGGTGCTGTAGTAAAATATTTGAAAGACCATTTTACCACTCTCTCTGGTCTTTGCTAGCTATCATCCATGGTTGTTTTTAAAAAGGCATTTTCCAGGTAAATAGCTACATACCAAGTTATGGGGGTAAGTCAATTTGCTTCAAAAACAAAACCACATCTGAACCAGCTGCTAGAATTGGAGTTAGCACATGATTAACTGTATGATAATCCATTGACATTCTCCAAGGTCCATCTTTCTGCTATACAAGCCAAAAGGCAAACTGAATGGAGATTTACATCACCATTTTTCAAGTCTACAGTGGTGATTATAATCTCTACAATGATCCAAGTTTGTGGTATTGCCTTTGACTTATTAGTTGGTAGACAGAAGTTCCAGAGGCTACCACTTGGCCTTTCTTACAATAACAGCCACGATTCCATGGATTAGGGAACTAATGTGGAAACTATGCCAGTTGCTGAATATGCCTGATACAACTATGCATTCCTGAACTGAAGAAATCATCACATAATGGATTCAGGTGCCCATTGGTCCACTCGAATCCAAGTCAAAACTCCATTGATTGCTTTACATCTACAACTTTACTCTGTCTAGAAGACCACAATGCATTTAGGGTTTCTAGGAATAGGTGTCAACTATAAGACTATTGTCCAGTAATTCTCAAAAACACTGGTTATTTTTCCTTCTTCAATTTACCACCCTAGTAAATAGCAATAGATCCCTTTGAGGAATGTTAAGATTTCCATTATAGAATTATGGCTGTGTCAAAGGACTGTTCATCCTCAAAGGGACCTGGCCTCCTCTTCACTCAAGGGACTCTGGTTCTGAAAACTGAATCATGTTTGGAAATTGATTGACAGGGAATGACTCTATTGTTGTGATTCAAATCAGACTTTTGTTCCAAGACCTAGAGTTTGCCACTTAAACCATTAAAGTAAGACTAGAAGAGGCTGAATAAGGCTTCCAGTTTTACAGATACCATGATCATCAATGTCCTCTCTCCATAGGTCAAATCTGATGACTGCTTTGCTCTGCTATCCAGTATGTTAACTGTGCCCACCTTTCTTCTGGCAATGACGTGCCAGGTTTTGGTCCCTGCCACTCAGGGATCCCCTCATCTCCTTTGAATTCAGGGACTATAGTTTGATGACAGCTTTTTTTCACTGTCAATCCTGAGCTATAGAGAATGACAACCACAGAGCTCTCCAAGGATATTGACTTTTTTTTTTTTTACAAGTATTTCTTACAGCTTTGTTCAAGAGCATCTTCCTTTCCTTCTTATAGTTTTGATGAGGGAGTGTTCTCTGGTCCCTTCTGAGGGACAGAATTCAGAACTGGGTACACAACTCTTACATAACAAATCTACTTTTACATTCCAACCTTTCTGACCCTTTGCATATCTTCCTCTATGGTAAAGCAAGGAACTCCTGAAATTTCAAATTCAATTAGTGTAGGCCACCTCTGGGCCCATGTTTCAGTAAACTTACCAAGAAAACTCAGAGCCATCCTAACTGTCTAAGCTACAAAACTAAACCCAGAATCTCTCCTTAATTCATCCATATCAACAAATTCAGCCCAATCCAATATTTCATTTCTTCTTCACCGTTCCAACTTCTTTATTATCCATTTCCATACATGTACCCCAGGATTCTATCCATGTAAATTCGTAAAATCTTGCAGTTATCTTGGCATGTCTGGTACCTTTCATGTGTCACATTTTGTACCTAACATCCAGGGCTGGCCTGAGGATTTTAGTCTGGATATAGATCCAGAAGACAGTATCTGGGGGTAGATTCTAAGGAGGATCAGCAGGGCCTTGCAATGATATTACCTTAAAGGAAGCTTCGTGTTCTTCAGACAAGGGGAAACTAACACCCATTGGCAAGGGATGAAGAGCTGCTTCTCCTGGCAAAGGAGACTCAGCAGAATTTTGGTTTCCCATGTCCCCCACTTTATGAGGATCTGTTCATATGTCCCCATCTCAATTATTTTGGTTTTCACTTCTCCCAACTCAAATTACTAACTTTTAACATATGAAACTCTGAAGGATTGTGAATTCAATTTGTGTTGAATTTCAGGCAATTTTAGGACTAGACTTTGGATTTAATTTTCAGAAATCTCATCCCTGTGATTACAGTAGGTAAAAGCGTATTTTAAGATAGTCATAAAAGCATTCTAGTCCATTCCTTGAATCTTGAGACTTGAGGCCACCATTTCTTTCTTTTTTTTTTTTTTTCTTTTCTTTTTGAGACAAAGTCTCACTCTGTTGCCCAGACTAGAGTGTAGTGGTATGATCATGGCTCACTGTAGCCTCAAATTCCTGGGTTCAAGTGGTCCTCCTGCTTTAGCCTCCCAAAACACTGGGATTATAGGTGAGAGCCACCATGTGTGGCCCATTTCCTTATTCATGCTTCCCGAACACTTAGAAAGAGCTGAGCAGCAGCATTATGGCCTGTGTTTTGAACAAAATTTCAAGGGCAGCAAGTATCTGGCCATGCAAAGCCTTGCCTTCTATAGTCACTTGATTGCAGTTGTCCACAGTTGATCATTTAAGATCCTATTTTGCCATGGCATGGCATGCTACTAGTATCCCCTTTGTCACTGGAGACTAGGTCATTAATGCATCTAAATTTTATCAGATCAGAAAAACATTTGCAGATTATTCAGAACCAATACAAAGACCCCATTCTCAAGGTTCTGTTCCTATGGAAGCTCAAAAAACAGGCTACATTTGGTACCACTGAGTGAGAATTAAAATGAAAAAGCCTGCTTCCATTTGGGATTGTGCTTAGAATGATCTATTTGACTAAGCAGGTCAAAGATTAATAAAAACAAGCAAAAACAAATTTAAACCTCAAAGTTGTACATGTTGAACACATTTTTGATGCCCAAAAATTTCCATTCAATTAAGCAAAAATATAGACAATGTTCAAAACTGCCAATGTTTTCTACATCATATGTTTTAACTCTAAAACAAACTACAGAGGCCTGGCACGATGGCTCATGCATGTAATCCCAGCACTTTGGGAGGCCAAGGCAGGTGGATCACGAGGTCAGGAGTTCGAGACCAGCCTGGCCAATATGGTGAAACCCCATCTCTACTAAAAATACAAAAATTAGCCGGGAGTGGTGGCATATGCCTGTAGTCCCAGGTACTCAGGAGGCTGAGGCAGAGCAATCGCTTGAACCCGGGGTGGAGGTTGCAGTGAGCCAAGATCATGCCACTGCATTCCAGCCTGGGCAACAGAGTGAGACCCCGTCAGAAAAAAAAAAAAACCTAGAAAATGACAGTGTTTTCAATATATTAAATGTTAGTATTACTGATTAGCTTGAGTGCCTAGACTAAATCCTAGGGGAAAAAATGAAAGATAGCTATACTAGATTTATTAGGGAAAGCAATTTTCATAAAGGCAATGTATTTGATAAAGCAGAGCATATGGTCTAGCTGGCAATTAATACAAGCCCTGTGGTGTGATATTTGCCTGTACATGTGTGGCAAAACATCTTTCTCATATCACCCTATTACAATAAAATGCATTCGCAGCAAAAGTAAGTGCACTGTCAGCCTGGAAAAAGCCAATGATTGGTATCTCTGAATCCCTTTATGTATAGAAAATATCTTCTCTCTCCTTCCCCTTGAGCTTTTAGAGTCAGGGTTTTAAAAACAGCAGAAAAGAAATCCTCTTTGAAATTTCTTTTAAGCTGATTAGCTGACACTTAATGAGTATTAGATATTGCACTGGACAACAATAGGCATATATATATGTAGACATAACTTTCAGGTACTAAAAAACTCCACCTTCAAAACCAGCTCTTAAAGTATTTAAATATTTAACAGAACTGAGTACATTCGTCCAAATGATGCTCTCCTTAATATCACACAAGGCACTAGCATACAACTTGTCCCTCCAAGTGCCCTAGACATGGTGCCAAGCAAATGCTGGCAGGCTCTTCTAAGCATACTCTTTCTAGGTATAGATCCATGAAATAGTGCCAATTCACTGTGATGTGGCTTCTTGCAAATGCTCTTTTAATGCATTGTATTCCCCAACAAATAATGTCTCATGTCTGGTATGTCAATTTCTTTCTACAACATGGGAATCTTTCAATCTATTCATTCTTGTTTATAAATGCAAACTTTGCATTATTCTATTCACACATACACACCAAAAAGAAACATATACTAGTGCATTCCAAAATATGTTCCAATTATACTAATTTAGTCTTTTGGATCTATTCAACTTTTTCAAATATTAGCTCTTACTGAACTCCTTCAAAATACAGTCACATTTTAAGATTGCAGGATTAGTTAAGTGCAAGGTCACATTGCAAAGTCAGTAGTACAGAGAGCAAAGATTCTCAGAATCACTGATCTCTCTTCCCTTTTAGTGACCTTAGACTTGCCCCCTTCTTCCTTCTCACCAAGCAAAAGACACTCTCACTTCCACAAGGGTCTCAATCCCACTATGTCCAATACTAATGAGGAGGGAGAGACCTTCATCTTAGTAACCTCATCACAAAAGAACAGAGGGGAACAAGTTCGTTATTATGGCAAAGGTCAACATAGGTCTTTATAGAAAACTAACATACATAAAGATGTAGCTCATCAGGGGTTGGAAAGGAAGGAGATCCAAATGTTCATAATCACCTGCATTATCCTGCAGCTACTGAAGAAGAGAAAGTTGTCACAAATGCATCTACATTTTTAAATTCCTTTAGTCTCCTTTAAAGCTGCCTACCTCATTTTACATAGAAGTGTAAATTAATACAGAGAAGTGCTGAAATCATGAATGTAAGACTTAATGGATTCTACAAGCTAAATACACCTGACATTATTGTCCATATCAAGAATCAAAACAATACCAGAATCTCTGTGCCTTTTTTTTTTCCCTGTTTTGAACCATCACAGCTGTCCTGGGTACAAAGGAGTCAGTGCCAGGACATTTCTCATATTTCATTTATACAAGCTACTTATTACAGAGCAGCATACAGAACTTTTGGGGAATGTAACTTATACAACACTGAGCACAGAATATATCTAAAATTTCTCCACTTCTCACCACCAGATACTGCTACCATTTCTAGCCCGGAATTTTGCAATAACCTCCCAACTTATAATCCCTGCTCTTGTCTTTCCCCTTCAGAAAATCTTCAAACTAGCAGCTAGAGGGAACTTTTTAAAGTAGGCACTCCATCATGGCATTCAGATCATATCATTCCTCCACTTATAGTAACATTTCTTGCTCTTGGCTGCACATTGGGTAGCTTCAAAACCTACCATTGTCTGGAGCCGCCCGCCAGAAATTCTGGTTTAACTGGTCTGGAGTATGTACTGAGCTCCACAGGTGATTCTAATATCCAGACTTTGCTATGACCTCAAGGCCCAACATGAAGGCAAGTTACCTTTTTAATTTCAGCTCTTACTGTGCTCCCTCATTTAGACTATCTCAAATACACTGACCTCCTCTCTGTTCCATGAAGTCAACGGGCCCACCTCTGAACCACTACACTTGCTGTTCCATATTTTTCTTCATTGCTTCTTTTCCTGTGACAGCAGCTCCTTCACTTTCTTTACATCTTTTTAACTTTTAAGTTCAGGGTACAAGTGCAGGCTTGTTCCATAGGTAAACTTGCATTATGCAGGTTTGTTGCATAGATTATTTCATCACACAGGTATTAAGCCTGGCACTCACTAGTTGTTTTTGTTTATCCTTTCCCTCTTCCCACCCTCCACCTTCCAGAAGGCCCCAGTGTGTGTTGTTCCCCTTTGTGTGTCCATGTGTTCTCATCATTTAGCCCCCACTTATAAGTGAGAACATGCAATATTTGGTTTTCTCTTCCTGTGTTAGTTTACTAAGGATAATGGTCTCCAGCTCCATCCATGTCCCTGTAAAGGATGGCTGCATAGTATTCCATGATGTATATTTACCACATTTTCTTTATAATTCTAGTTCTCAGTGACACCTTCACTGGCTACCCCTGACATTTTATACCTCCCGTCCTGATTCATATTTTCAGCAATAATCACTATCCAACATACAATATATCTTCTTTATTTATTTTGTTCCACCTGAAGAAGCCTGTTGGTTCAGGTTGGTGCCCCTAACTCATGGAGCAATGCTATTACACAGCCGGAGCTCAAGAAATGTTTATTAAATAAACAAATGGCATTTTCAAGTAATGAAAACCCTGCTAAAGAACTTTGAGACAGCATCTAAGAGCCAACATTGGAATATTCATTGTGATCATAAGCCTTAAGCACATTCTCAACCAAAACTGGCTAAATGAAAACAACCTAGATAAGAAGTTGCCATGTACAGCAAAATAGAGATAAACTGTCTGCACTTCATCCTCCAGACAAAAGAAACCCCTCAAGCAAAGGTTATTTCTTCTTTTGTGGAGCATTCAGAGCTTTCAGGACTACCAGACATCTAAAAGCCTACAGAAATTAAAAAAAAAAAATCAAATGGGAAATAGACCATGTTTATCCTCTCCCTTGCATATATATTTTTTTCATATTTCCTTTGTAATTCACTCATTTGGGGTCTGAGAAATTTATTTATATGTCATTGTGGAGGTGCACTCATTCACAATGATTGCTTTCAAGCACATGACATGGCATCCACTTCACCCCCAACTCTCTGCTGCCTCAAGAAGACTGTCCTAGAGAAAGTTAACATCCTGATTCCTTTTATTTTTTTTTTGTCAAGAAATAAATCTTGAAATAAAAACTCCTGAACTTTCTACCCTGCCTAAAATTTTGGGCTAAATAAAATATCTTCTGAATTACCAATCCAATAAGAGAGAGATTATTTAAAAGAGAGAAAAAGAGAACAACTCATCAGCAGAGCAGAAAAATCACAAATCACTAAACACAGGGCTATTTCCAGTTGCACCCATAAGCAGTGCTGCTAAAAACTAGGTCTCAATTCCACTGGGTCTAAGCCTTCCTCTTGCTCGAAGAAGAAGCTAAAACATTGTTCATTCCCCACTTGCCTCAGAGACAGTGAGATTCCTGAGGCTTCTGTTTAGAAAAATTGTTACAGTCTCTCAATACATCTGTGTTTTTATTATCACTGTTAATAATGAAAAACAAACTGTGGTCCTTCGTAGCTCCGATACACATGCTGATAACCAATCTACCTGAACACTATAAAATTCCTGGTAGTCTCAATAAATATTTGATAAAATAATAAAACTCTCACAGTTCTGAATTCTTTTCTACTTCCTATATGTTCAACTTCATATAGGGATTTCTGATTATAGAAATAGCATAAAAAGAGCCTTCTAAAATTTGGATTTATATTTAAATTCTGTTCTAGTGATGAAATTTCATTCCTAAGCTACAAACCAGCAAGATAAACCAGGCAAATCATTTTGCTTCATTTTTTCTTTTCATGCTCCCATCCTTAGACTTAAAATAATCCCAGGGGAAAATGATAAACCCTATTTCCTAGTATTCTATCATTAGACAGACTGTTCTAATAAGTAATATTTTAAGAAACAAAAATAACCAAGAGTTCATTGATTAAACAAACAACTAGTTTGTTCAACAAATAGTTATTGAATGCTATTTACTATACCCATATTTTTGGCAATACAGCAATAAAAAAATACACACAATCCTTTACCTCATGCACATTATCATCTAAAGGGGGAGAGAAACATTTATTACATAAACTTAAATATATCTACCTACATTCAAAAAGTATTTATCAAGCTCCTTTATGGCATAGGAGTTGGGTAAAAATGGTGCACAAAATACATATGACCAATGTTTTCATGGAGTCTAATGAAGAAGACTGTATTAGCCTATTTTCATGCTGCTGATAAAGACATACCCGAGACTGGGCAATTCACAAAGAAAAGAAGGTTTAATGGAGAATCACAGATCCACATGGCTGGGGAAGCCTCACAATCATGGCAGAAGGCAAGGAGGAGCAAGTCACATCTTATATGCATGGACACAGGCAAAGAGGGAGCTTGTGCGGGGAGACTCCTATTTTTAAATCCATCAGATCTCTTGAGAACCATTCACTATCATGAGAACAGCACAGGAAAGACCCACCCGCATGATTCAGTCATCTCCCACTGGGTCCCTCCCACAACACGTGGAAATTATGGGAACTACAAAATGAGATTTGGGTGAAAACACAAAGCAAAACCATATCTTTCTGTCCCTGGCCCCTCCCAAATTTCATATCTTCACATTTCAAAACCAATTATGTCTTCTTAACAGTCCCCCCAAAGTCTCAACTCTTTTCAGTATTAACTCAAAAGTCCACAGTCCAAAGTTTCATCTGAGACAAGGCAAGTCCTTTCCACCTATGAGCCTGTAAAATCAAAACCAAGTCAGTTAATTCCTAGATACAATGGGGGTACAGGTATCGCGTAAATACAGCCATTCCAAATGGGAGAAATTGGCCAAAACAAAGAGGCCACAGGCCCCATGCAAGTCCAAAATCCAGTGAGGCAATCAAATCTTAAAGCTCCAAAATGATCTCCTTCGACTCCATGTCTCACATCCAGGTCACACCTATGAAAGAGGTGGGTTCCCATGGTTCAGGCAGCTCCACCCCTGTGGTTTTTCAGGATACTACTTCCCTCCCAGCTGCTTTCATGGACTGGCATGGAGGGTCTGTGGCTTTTTCCGGCACACAGTGCAAGCTGTCAGTGGATCTATCATTCTGGGGTCCGGAGGATGGTGGCCCTCTTCTCACAGCTCCATTAGGTGGTGCCCTGCTAGGACTCTGTGTGGGGGCCCCAAACCCACATTTCCCTTCTGCACCACCCTAGCAGAAGTTCTCCATGAAGACCCCGCCCCTGCGGCAAACTTCTACCTGGCATCCAGGGATTTCCATACATCTTCTGAAATCTAGGCAGAGGTTCCCAAACACCAGTTCTTGACTTCTGTGCACTGGCAGTCTCAACACCATGGGGAAGTTGCCAAGGCTTGAGGCTTGCACCCTCTGAAGCCATGGCCCAAGCTCTACATTGGCCCCTTTCAGCCATAGCTGGAGCAGCTGTGACACAGGGCACCAAGTCCCTAGGCTGCACACAGCACGGGGACCCTGGACCTAGCCCCTGAAACCACTTTTTCCTCCTAGGCCTCTGGGCCTGTGATAGGAGGGGCTGCCATGAAGACCTCTGATATGCCCTGGAGACATTTTTCCCATTATTTTGGGGATTAACATTCAGCTCATTACCTAGGCAAATCTCTGCAGTCAGCTTGAATTGCACCCCAGAAAATGAAATTTTCTTTTCTATCACATGGTTAGGCTGCAAATTTTCTGAACTTTTATGCTCTGCTTCCTTAATAAAACTGAATGCCTTTAACAGCACCTAAGTCACAGCATGAATGCTTTGCTGCTTAGAAATTTCATCTGCCAAATACTGTAAATCATCTCTCTCAAGTTCAAAGCTCCACAAATCTCTAGGGCAAAGGAAAAATGTCACCAGTCTCTTTGCTAAAACATAACAAGAGTCACCTTTACTCCAGTTCCCAACAAGTTCCTCATCACCATCTGAGACCACCTCAGCCTAGACTTTATTGTCCATATCACTATCAGCATTTTGGGAAAAGCCAAAGTCTTTAGGAAGTTCCAAACTTTCCCATATTTTTCCGTCTTCTTCTGACCTATCCAAACTGTTCCAACCTCTGCCTGTTACCCAGTTCCAAAGTTGCTTCCACATTTTCAGGTATCTTTTCAGCAGGGACCCACTCCTGGTACCAACTTACTGTTTCAGTCCATTTTCATGCTGCTGATAAAGACAACCCAAGACTGGGCAATTTACAAAGGAAAGAGGTTTGATGGAGAACTCACAGTTTCTCTTGTCTGGGGAAGCCTCACAATCATGGCAGAAGGCAAGGAGGAGCAAGTCACATCTTATGTGCATGGCAGCAGGCAAAGAGAGAGCTTGTGCAGGAAGACTCACATTTTTAAAACCACCAGATCTTGTGAGACCCATTCACTATCATGAGAACAGCATGGGAAGGATCCACCCCATGATTCAGTCATCTCCCACCAGGTCCCTCCCACAACACATGGGAATTATGGGAGCTACAAGATGAGATTTGGGTGGAGAAATGGAGCCAAACCATATCGAAGACAAACATTAAATAAAGCCAGCAACAGCAATAAGTTCTATAAAGGAAACTAACAAGATTCTACGAGAGAAAATAACGAATTTTTTCAGGAAGTGACATATCGGCAGAGAAATGAAAAATGAGTAGGTGTTAAATGTGTGTTTAGCAAAGAGCAGCCTGAGAAGATAGGAAGGTTTGCACAAAGACCCTGCCAGAAAATACTTGCCAGTTTGAGAAGAACTGTGAAACTACAGTAACAATGCCTGGAGTGAAGATAATATTTGAAGATGAGTTAAACAAGCTGGGTAAAGTGGCTCATGCCTGTAATTCCAGCACTTTGGGAGGCAGAGGCGAGCGGATCACTTGAGGTCAAGAGTTTGAGACCAGCCTGGCCAACACGGTGAACCCCCTTCTCTACTAAAAATACCAAAAAAAATTAGCCAGGTGCAGTAATGCGTGCCTGTAATCCCAGCTACTAGGGAGACTGAGACAGGAGAATTGCTTGAACCCAGAAGGCGGAGGCTGCAGTAAGCCAAGATCAGGCCCTCCAACTCCAGCTTGAATGACAGAGCGAGACTCTATCTCAAAAAAAAAAAAAGACTTAAACAGAGCTCATATCAGAACTTTTATATTAAATTTCTGAAGAACATGAATTTTTTTCAAAATTTCCGAAGTTCGCATGTAACAGAATTTTATGCGTCACTCACTAATGTACTGCTTCACAAAGCATCCTTCATGAACCATCATTTTCATTTTAAACAGTTTTATAGCCCAGTGCATTTAGAATTGCAGCTGAAACAGAATTAAATCAATATCTTTTGTGCAGAACTTCTCAAATATTTAGAATGATAAATTGTAAATATTCATATGGAGAAAGAGGGGCAGCACTTAACAAACATTATATTATGGAACTCTTTTGGAGTATTTCAGCAGACTACTGCATACACAGAACACATTCTGAAAAATAGTGCATTAATGCATTTTTCCAAAAAGTGTTTATTGAAGACCTACCACATTACAGTTCCTATTCTGGATTCCAGAGATACGGTGATTAATGAGGAAGACCACCTGCCCTGGGGAAACAGTGTACCTAGTAGGAGGGAGTGATACCCATACATCAGATTACTATAAGTGTTATTCCAGACATATGTGCAAGTAGGTATGGTAACACATAACACAAGTGGGAGCATCTAGCACTTATCTACTAGGCTTAAAGGAGGATAAATGTTGAGTTGATACTAATTCTTGAAAATAGTAATCAATATACAGTATACTTTAAAACTTCTTATTTTTACAACTGTGGAATTATACAATTTAAAACCTGAATGAGATCTTAGAATAAACTATCTCAAGTTTCTCTTTTATCCATAGGTAGAAACTAAAACTCAAACAAAACATCTTTTTACATAATAATTTCATGATAGAGTTAAGATGAAAATTTGATTTATAGTATACAGTAATGAGGGCATTTTATTAATTGTATTGCATCATAGTAACAACATTCATAATATTAGAGCATTTTCTCTCCATGCTTTCAAGACCCTAAAAGACATTTTCATGTCTTAGCCATAGACTCCCATACTTATTGGGCTACATTTCCAACCAACCAGCCCCAAAAATTTGGTATGACAAAGTTTAGGCCACATGGCATGAAAATGTCTTTTTTTAATATGTATATATAATATATATTAAATTATAATATATATTTTTAATTTAAATATATATTTAATTTAATTTAAATATATATTCAATTTTAAATGTATATTTAAATATATATTTGAATATATATAATATATAATATATATCAATATATAATAAAATATATATTATATATTTATAATATATAATATATAATACATATTATAAATTATATATATTATATATTTATAATATATAATATATCTACATATTATAAATTATATATAATATAATTATATATTTTTTATATATAATATAATTATATATTTTAATATATATAAAATATAATATATAATAAAAATATAATATATATTAATTTAAATATATGTTTAATTTAATTTAAATATATATTTAATTTAAATATTATATATTATATATAATGTATACATAATATATATACATTACATTATATATACACATTTATATGTAGAGAATAGGCAGATGCTGTTTAATATGCATATTAAATGTATATATACATTTAATATATATTATATATAATATATACATTACATTATATATAATATATATTATATATACACACATTACATTATATATATTATATGTATATATAAAATCTATCCTAGAGATAGATATAGATAAATGATAGATAGATATAGAGATAGAGATATATATCCTATACACATACGCACACACAGAGATGGTATATTTTCTATTTTTCTATTCAAGCTGAAGGCCTGAGAACTAAGAGAGCCAATAGTATAGTTTTATCCCAAGAGCCAGCCAAATGAGATCAAAGAAAGGCCAGTGTTTCTGTTCGAGTGTGAAGGCTGGAAGAGACCCATGTCCAGCTCAATGTCAGGCTGAATGGGATCCCCCTTACTCAGTGCAGAGTCTGCCTGTTTGTTATCTACAGGTCTTCGACTGATTAGATGAGAACCACTCACATTAGGGAGGGAAACCTGCTTTACTCATTCTACCAATTCAAATGTTAATCTCATCCAGATACACCTTCACAGACAGGCTCAGAATGTTGGCCAAATGTCTGGGCACCCCACAGCCCAGTCAAATTGACACATAACGTTAGCCATCACAAGTCAACCCCTTATCAATTTAATGCCCATACTCACCTCCTTAAACCACACTTAATCTCCAAATAAAAGCAATAACAAGGTCATAATTCCACCTAACATAATACAATTATTCTATGTACAATTACAAACACACTAACTTTTTCCCCAGAAGACAAGATAAGGTCTTTGAGTGAGATTCACTCAAAGATTCACCCATAAGATTACTACCATCTTTACTGTACATTTTCTAGGTTTAGATATGTTTAGGTACACAAATATTTGCCAGTGTGTAAAAATTCCCAACAGTATTCAGTACAGAATGTGCTGTACAGGTTTGCAATCTAGGAGAAACAGGCTGTACCACATAGCCTAGTTGTGCGGTAGGCTGTACCATCCAGGTTTCTGTAAGTACACTATGATGTTCGCACAACAACAGAATCACCTAAGGACACATTTCCCACAACTTATCTTTGTCATTAAGTGATACATGGCTGTACTACGATGTAAAATTAATAATACTTAAGAACTGCAATATAAAATCAATTCATCTTATGTTACATGTTTAGAAAATAAGGGAGAAAAGAAAACAAAGATATTTGCACTTTTTCATTATTCATTCTGTATTCCTTTTGCCCTCAGCAAGCACATCTGCTAGTCATGGTTTTTTACCTGGTGGGAGTGACCCAATCTTTCATTTCTGGAGGGTCTGGGCCATTAGTAGTCCTGCCTGGACTGGGTTGTTGTAGTTTTCCTTTAACCTTAATCACAGGGTATAGTGATATTAAGAGATGCCCTAGGCAGGGCACAGTGGCTCACACTTGTAATCCCAGCACCTTAGGAGGCCAAGGCAGGTCGATCACCTGAGATGAGGAGTTCAAGACCAGCCTGGCCAACATTGTGAAACCCCATCTCCACTAAAAATTCAAAAATTAGCCGGGCATGGTGGTGCATGCCTGTAATCCCAATTACTAGGGAGGCTGAGGCAGGAGGATCACTTGAACCCGGGAGGCGGAGGTTGCAGTGAGCTAAGATCATGCCACTGCACTCCAGCCTGGGCAACAGAGCGAGACTCCATCTCAAAAAACAACAACAACAACAACAACAAAAAAGATGCCCTAAGGGATCACCTGTATTCCTGATACATTCTTCCTTACCTCCATTGTGAAGTAGCAGTCCAATTTCCCCTTGGTAGTCAAGATCAATCACCCCAACAAGCACAGTAGCTTGCTTCTTTGAATGTTCACTTGGAGGCATGAGGAGCTGAAAGTACCCTGCTATAGTCTTAACTTCCAGTTCAGTGGAATCATTGTTGTATCTCCTGGTAGAAGCATTTCTGTATTTGGAACTAAGGCCTCTAGGCCAGCAGAGCATAAGGTCATGGAATAAGGTCATGGAATCAGAAAGCAAACTTTTGCTAGTGAATCACTAAGGGCAATAGTGACTGGTGCCACTTCCATTTCCATCCCTTCATTCCTAGACCCATGAATCCTGACTATGGGAGAAACAGCGCCATATATTGTATGCTCATTTGGATAATATATAGTTGGCCCTCTGTATCCATAGGTTTCACATCGAGAGATTCAACTAACTACGGATCAAAAATATTTGGAAACCAACTTTCACCTTGATATGGTTTGACTGTGTTCCCCACTCAAATCTTCTGTTGAATCATAGTTCCCATAATCCCCACGTCATGGGAGTGACCTGGTGGGAGGTAATTGAATCATGGGAGCAGTTACTCCCATGCTGTTCTCATGATAGTGAGAGAGTTCATGAGATCTCATGGTTTTATAAGGGCCTTTTCCCCCTTTGCTCAGCACATCTCTCTCCTGCCACCATGTGAAGAAGGATGTGTTTGCTTCCCCTTCTACCATGATTGTAAGTTTACAGAGGCCTTCCCAGTCATGTAGCTCTGTGAGTCAATTTTATAAATTACCCAGTCTTGGATATTTCTTTATAGCAGGATGAGAATGGACTAATACATTTTCTGAACAAGTACAGACTTGTTTTTCATGTCATTCTCTAAACAATGCAGTACAATAGCAATTTACATAGCATTTACATTGTATTAGGTATCATAAATAATCTAGAGATGATTTAAAGGATACATGAAGATGTGCATAGTTTATATGTGAATAACACACCATTTTACATCAGGAACTTGAGTTTCCATGAATTTTGGTATATGCAGGGGGTCCTGGAACCAATGCATGGCTACTGACTTACAACTGTACAGCCTTCTGTAGAACCTTGCCCAAATCCTGCAAGGTATTACCATCTAGATAACAATGTAACTGAGTCTTCAAAAAGTCATTCCCCAGTTCTATCAAACCAGCTGCTTCAGGATGGTAGGGAATATAGCAAGACTGTTGAATTCCATCATGATGGGCCAATTGCCACACTTCTTTTCTGTAAATTGAGTTATATGATCAGAAGCAATGTTGGGATATCATGATGGTGAATAAGACATTCTTTAAGTCTTTGGATGGTAGATTTAGCAGAAGCATTATGTGCCAGAAAGGCAAATTCATGTCCAGAGTAAGCGTCTATTACAGTAAGAACAAAATGTTTCCCCATCCATGATGGATGGAAGTGGTTCAATGTAATCAACCTGCCATCAGGTAGCTGATCAACCTGGGGAATGATATCAAACTGGGTACTCAATGTTGGGCTCTGCTGCTGGCAGATTGGGCATTCTGTGGCAGTCATAGCTCAAGTGGCTTTGGTGAATGGCATCCATGTTGCTGAGCCCAGGCATGATCTCCATCCATGCTACCATGGCCACTTTGTTCATAAACCAACGAGGTGATAACAGGCTATCTGGAGAAAGAGGCTGACTGGTTTCCCGAGAACTGGTCAACCTATGCAGTTAATTATTAAAGTGCTTCTCTGCTGAGGATACCATTTGGTAAGCATTCACATGGGATACAAATAATTTCACATTTTTGCCCATTCACAGAGTTCTGTCTTCACACCTCTTCCCTAAATTTTCTTGTAACCAATTTCCCAATCATGTTACTTCCAAGTCCCTAACCATCCAGCCAAACCATTGGCCACCGCCCATAGTCAGCATGCAATCACATGTCTAGTCATTTCTCTTTCCAAGCAAAATGAACAACTAGGTGCACTGCTTGAAGTTCTGCCAATGGATCACAGGAAATTCCCTATGAAGCCATAGGTGCAAGGCTGGGAGAGAGAAGGGAGTGTAACAGCAGTGGGGACCACTGGCATTTGAACCACTTTTCCATTTAATTTACTTGTGTTTTCAGGACCTCCTCTGGCCTGATCATGTACAAACTACTTCCATTTGATGATGTAGCACTGCTAAACATGCCCAACGTTATGCCTTGGTGGGTCTCTTTACTACTGTAAATGTGTCATTAGCATGTTTAAATCAAATCATATTAGCGATCAAACTTCAGAAACCTCACAACAAATTCAGAAAACTTATCCTTAAAATTCTGTTTCTCTAGAACCACTGTCAGTACCAAAATCTATGGATTAGAGTTCCTCAGAGAAACAGAACCAACAGTATTTGATTTATATCCAACTTATTATAAAAAATTGGTTCATATGATTATGGAGGCTGAGAAGTCCTAAAATCTGTAGTCGGCAAGCTAGAGGCCCAGGAGAACCAGTGGTATAGTTCCAATCTGAGTCAGAAGGCCTGAGAACCAGGAGCACTGATGTTATAAATTTAGTCTGAAATATGGCAGGCTCAAAACCCAAGAAGAGCCATTTTTCAGTTTGAATCCAAAGACAGGAAAAGAGTAATGTCTCAATTCAGACGGTGAGGCAAGAGTTCTCTCTTACTAAAGATATGGTCAGCCTTTTTGTTCTATTCATTCCTTTAACTGATTGGATGAGGGCCACCCACATTAAGGAGGGCAATTTGTTTAACTCTGTCTATGAATTCAAATGGTAATTTCATTCAGAAACACCCTTGCAGACACACCCAGGATGTTTGACCAAAGATCTAGGCCTACTCAGGTTGACACATACCATTAGCCATCACAACACCTTAAATAATAGACTTAAATAGTTCCTTACTAAAGCCTAAAATTTTGAGTGTGGTTTGGGGTAGTAACAAATTTAGGACTCTCATCTTTCTGTAAACTTTACTAAATATTAAATAAATGTTAATACTGTTACAGTAGGTAGTTAGGCATAAGTGGGGCAGGAGAGGGCTCTCCCAACCCACAAGAAATGTTGGGTGATCATTCGGCAGTTATCACATTGCCTCTGTAAAAGTGATAAATTGGGAGCCAATGCCAGGGAGAGGCCATTTCCTGATGGTCCACAACTACTGCACTAAAGTGTTCATTGAAAGCAGAAGCCAGGGAGAAGGAACTTCCTAGGCATGCACATTAAGAGACAAAATGGCAGAGTATGATATTCCAGGGTCACTCTACTGGAAAAAGGAAGAAAGCCTCAGATGGGCATACGTACAACTTCCTAAACACAATGCACTTGTTCACTTCCCAAGGGTAAGGAGGGCACTGTGCATGTGGGCAGTCCACCGTAAGGGAAGCCAGTCTATAAAGTCCTAGAATCAAGGTTAAATGTCACACTTGAACTTCTCTCTCTTTAACCTTCACGTGTCATCTTGGGTCTCTGTCAAGTGAATTTTCCTTCCTTTCCTGTTCTAAGGTCTTTTAAATAAACTTCCACTCCTGCTGTGAAACTTGCCTCAGTCTCTTTTTCTGCTTCATGCCCCTCAGTCAAATTTCTTCCGAGGAGGAGGAAAAAAAATTGAAGTTGCCACAGATGCATATGGATTCGTCACCAGTAACTTGGGGTAACTCAGATCTCTTCCATTGGTAACAATACTGGTATTTTCTAGTTCACAGAATAAAGGGGAAAATGTAGAAAGATGACAAATTTGTAAGAGAAAAAAATGCTATTATCAAGTCAAACCTCAATTGCTTGACTTGGGGCTGCTGGAGAGAAGTTTTAATGCGTAAATTCTAGTTTGAAACCTTAGTAATTTGGGGAGGAGTTGGTGGTGCTGATAAAATATTCGTGAAGAGTAAAATGAACAGAATAAAGTAAAAGGGGGGCAATCTGGTTGACCAATTGGGAAACATAAACTACCATTTGCATGGTGATAAAGGCCAGTAACCTACTTAAACACTGTCTCAGGAGTCCCAGAGCTTTGTAGTGTCTTGAAGTTGTTTGTTTGTTTGTTTGTTTGTTTGTTTTGAGATGGAGTCTCACTCAGCCACTCAGGCTGGAGTGCAGTGGCACAATCTCGGCTCGCTACAACCCTCACCTCCCGGGTTCAAGCAATTTTCCTGCCTCAGCCTCCCAAGTACCTGGGACTACAGGCATGGCTAATTTCATTTAATACACCACACCTGGCTAATTTTTTTTTGTATTTTTATTTTCATCGTGTTAGCCAAGCTGGTCTTGAACTCCTGACCTCAGGTGATCCACCTGCCTCGGACTCCCAAGGTGCTGGGATTACAGGTGTAAGCCACCGTGCTGGCCATGCCTTGAAGTTCTCTAAGCTCTCTTTGGTTGTCAGGGACTGGCTGATGCTAGCAGGAACATCAAAGCAGGAGGCCACCCAGATTAGACAAGGAACTATGGGAACCCGACTCTTGTCCCCTCTACAGCCTGGAGTTGACCAGAGGACCTCTGGGACTCATACATTTAGTGTCATCTCACATCTCTATGGATGGCCTCTGTTTCAGAATTCCTCCCAGTGACTGCCATGGCACATGATTTAGGATGTCTTGCTCAGATTTTAAAATAGACAAGTTCTGGAATATAGGATACCTACAGTCTATACCAAGCTTCGGATTTGAGCAACTCCTGCCTTCTGTACATCCATTCTTACCAGCGTGTTCCAATGATGTTGCCACCTCCATCTGTAGTACCCAGGGGCGATAGAGGTGGTGGCAGGCATTACTTACTCTGTGCCCCCCACACCCACATGGCAACAAAGGTGGACACGTCACCCTCTCCTCAGCCTGCAGCACAAATGTTGTGTCTATCCCCACTGAAGCCTTTTGAGACTGTTGCTCCCCATCCCTAACAGAACCTTATTAATGTCTTCTCTTACTTCCAATCACGGTGATGTTATCTCCTGCAGGTCTTAAGTCATGCCAGATGAAGGACAAACATTTCTTACATCTGGGACTGCTCTTTATAGCACCTCAGCTATTCTTTCACTGGTGGCAGTGTAGGGAAGACAGGAGTGAGGTCATCATTGACAAAGATCACACTCTAGGAATGTTGTGATTGCCACCTAAAGAGTTGGAGAGAAGATATGGTTGGAGGATGCGTTGCTCTGTTTACTCTACAAGCTCTTGAAAGATAAATTTAGCATGTCCAGAAAATGAATGACATATGTTTCACATTTTCCTGCACAATCTGAGTGAGCCTTGCATTTATGGTAATTACCAAGGAAGCACAGTGTCAACCTTCAGAGAATTGTGGGAAGTCAGTATTTATAGGTGGAATGATGAATGGTGCAGCATCATGAGTGATGATGTAACCAGCATTAAATAGATGGCATCAGGAAATTACAGAGGCAAAAAGATCTCCATTGTTTCGAACTAAACAGAGCCATGACATTGTGAGTAACAACAACTTTGCTACCTCTTTCTCCTGGTAAGAAATGAAAGTAACCAGGAACACTACATTTCATTTGAAGAGATGGTTCATAACAAATATTTGCCTACTGTCTCAGTTTGCACAGGTTGCCCTAACAAAATACGACACACTGGGTGTCTGAAACAACAGAAATTTATTTTCTCACAGATGTGGAAGCTGGAATTCCAAGACCAAGGTGTTGGCATGTTTGGTTTCTCCTAAGGCCTCTCTCCTCTGCTTGCAGATGGCCTTCTGGCTGTGTCCTCACCCAGCCTTTCTCTGGGTGTGTATGGGACAGGTGTCTCTGTCTCTTCTTATAAAGCTATCTGTCTTACTGGATTAGGGTCTCATCCTACTGACTCATTTAATCTTAATCACCTCTTTAAAAGTTCTGTCTCCAAAGGCAGCCACACTGGAGGTTAGGTCTTCAAAACATGAATTTTGGAGAACACAATTCAGTCCATAACACATAAAGCCCTACACACCCTAAGGATAGCTCTATTAAAAATGTTCCTTTTATAACACCTCAAAACACCTCACTGCTACCTATTAATTATAATTTGGCAGCCATGGATATTATTTTAGGGTGTGTCTGAGGAATTTAAAAAAACAGCTTTTTCAAGTTAAAAGTACATGTGAATAACAAGACATATGTTTCTCAAAGCTTAAGATGGTCTCCACCAGCAGTTCAGCAACTAGCAGCACAAAGTATGAGCAAACACTCAAACACAAGCATGAGCTAAAGTAAAACTTAGGGTCAAATGCACCTCTCAAAGTATATGATTGGAGCTAACTTTTTTATTTTAAGTTACAGGAAAAAAAAAACAGAAGAACTGAAGAGAAATCTTCATCTAATATGTTGTTTAAAATTCTGGAAACATATTTTCTGTACTCTTGCATCATTTTTTTTTCTACCAAGTAACAAATGGATGTGTCTTCTTGCAGGACCAAAAACAAAAAGAAAAGTAAAACACAGAGTTCTCAAAAGCACCATAATCCCTTTAAATTTGTGTTTGAGATGTCATTAGTTAACGTACTGTTCAATGTACTAATAAATCACATAGGCCTGAAAGAATCCATACAACTTGAAATTTGTGGAGATATTTAAGAAAAAGATTTGACTTATCGAAAGCATTATAAAAGCATTCTCATTCAGAGAAAGGCTTATATTAGGATTGATTCTCAGATCTCAAATTTATCGAACCACCTATCACTAAATACCTTTATCAATAAATTATACTGCAAAGCCTTTACTGAAAGTGTTGAGATTAATATCATAAAAGATCAAAAAACTTCTTAAGAAAGACATTATAGTTTCATGTACATCTGATGCAAAAAGAAAGAAAGCTCTTTAACCTGAATTCTAAATTTCATGTTTGGCATAATTCATAGAAGAAGCATAAATATTTGACAGATTGGGAAGGAGACAATATGGCTTTTATCCAAATAATTTTCTAATAATTTATCTGAAGCAATCATTTACAATGAGGCACACTAACTAGATTAATAAGATAGTAAATCTTTAGAACATAAAAAAAGTTATCTCTATATTATCAAATGAATAAATCAAAGTTAAAATTTTAAATGTGAGCATCTACTACTTCTACTATACAGTCCCATTTAATATGGAGCACTCAAGACACTGACAACTGGTTCTGTAAAATGTAAAATAGCACCTATGTTAAGGCTCTGTTTTCACAGATACCTGCTTTCCCCTGCCCTCCATTCCAAAAAAAGATCAAATTTTAAAGAGCACTTTATATTCATGTGGCATCTGTACACAAGTTCTCCAGAGAGAAAGAACCAATAGGATATCATAGATAAATAAGATAGATAGATAGATAAATAGATAGCTATTATAATGAATTGGTTCACATGATTATGGAGGCTAAGTCACAAGACTTGTGGTCAAGAAGCTGAAGAACCAGGAGGGTCAATAGTGCAGTTTCTGTCTGAAAGCCAGCAAGGTTGAAACCCAAGCAGAGCTGATTTCAGTTCAAATCCAAAGGAAGGAAAAGACCCAATGTCTCAGCTCAAACGATCAGGCAGACCTCTCTCTTACTCTCTCATCACTCTTACAGCTAATAATCTAGTTAAAGGCACAAAATCACCTTTGGAAGAATATCATCAAAGGCATGGAAGGAACAAGTCTTTCGACTTAAGCCCCATAACTGTATGTTAAAAAAAATAAAAAATATTTATTACCATGAAATATTATATTCTTAAAATTATACTTATATTTTAGCAGACCCTATCTCATATCCTGTTTTAGATTTATGCAATTTTATCATTCTCCTAAATCTTAAATTTTAATACATATTTCTACTATTGGCAAAGAAAGGAGAAAAATAGTTATTAAATGCTAAATTGATCTTTAATTCATTCAAATTTTTATTGAGCACCTACCTCACACCATTCTTGGTTAGGAGAATCTGTGCTCCTTGTCATCAGATTGTTCTAACTTGTAAGTAGAGCTAGAAATGTAGAGTGTGTGTGTGTGAGTGCAAACACATATTTTCATTATGGTCATTTAATCTAACTTTTAAAACACAGTGCGGGCCAAATAAAAGACACTGGTGATCCAATTTTTGACCCCAGGCTGTCACTTGTTTCACTTTGTATTATACCATCATTTTTCTCTCCAATTCTGTGCATCCTTTAACTGCCTGGCAACTTTCTCTTATACAATAAAAATTTGAGACTCAAGATCTCAGTCTTCCTCTATGTCCCAAGCATTGCCATCATTCTTGGTGGATCTAACAAGGAAAGGATTTCTTAGTCAATCACTTTAGTAACTTCATTTCTTAACATCTTCAGTTCCAGTGACATAAACTTCATCTTAACTCCAACAGCCACATCCTGGACCTTATTCTTAATCTGGTTCACTCACTCAATACTGACCCACCACAGACTTCCTGAATCAAAACATTCATTTCTCCACACACAAACTCTTTCCTCCAGAATCTCTCATATAGCTATGTCCACAGCATTTATTCTTTTACCTTTCTGAGACCACTAGTCCTTAATCCTTTCAAAGGGAGCCTCTCTAATCTTCAGCCTTCACTTCCTGCTCTATTTTCCCTAGACTCCGTGGTCCCCCATATCAACCACTCTCTTGCCAGTGTCTGTAAAACATCTTTTGTTTTTCTTCCATCAGTTTTTCTTAACTAAATGCCAGTACAGGATCAATTCACAATCTCTTATTTTCTCTATGCCTGCACCCAGACTAAGAGACACCTGAAGCAAAAATTACACAAATTGGCACATTGATATCACAACACATTTTATATCTCCATTGTTGGCAAACTGCTACTTGCTGCTTGATCTTTTTTTCCCCAACTTTACTGAGCTATAGTTGGCAATTTAGAATGTATCTATTTAAGATTTACAACTTCGTGATTTTTATATACACATACATTATGAAATGTTTGCCACAATCAAGCAAATGAACATATCACCTCACATAGTTATAATTTTGTGTGTTGAGAACACTTAAGATCTACCCTCTTAGCAAATTTCAAGGATACAATAGTATTAACTATAGTTCGCATTGTTATACGTTAGCTATCCAGAGCTTATTTAACTAGCATAAGTGAAATTCTGTACCTCTTGACCAACATCTCCCCATATCCTCCTCTCCCCATCCTCTGGCACCACCATTCTACTCTCTGTTTCTACGAGTGTGACATTTTTGGAGTCTACATTCAAGTGAGATCATACAATATTTGTCCTTCTGTGTCTGGTTTACTATACTTAGCATCATGTCCTCAAGGTTCATCTATATTTTTGAAAATGACAAGATTTCCTTCTTTTTTAAGGTTGAATAATATTCCATAGGGGTGTGCGTGTGTGCGCGCGTGTGCGCGCATGTATATCACATTTATTTACCCATTCATCCATAGTAGACATTAGGTTGTTTCCATATCTTGACTATTATGAATAATGCAGAAATGAGCATGAGAGTGCACATATCTTTAAGATCTTGATTTCTTTTTCCTTTTTAAAATATATACCCAGAAGTGGGATTACTGGATCATAAAGTATTTCTATTTATAATTCTTTGAGGAACCTTCATACTGTTTTCCAAGAAGATATAATAGGGAAAAGATACTCTCTTCAATAACGGTGTTGGGAAAACTGGATATTTACCTACAAAGGAATAAAATTGAACCATATTTCACACTATCTACAAAAATCAATTCAAAATTAATTAAAAACCTGAATGTAATATCTGAAGCTATAAAACTACAAGAAGAAATCAGAGGAAATACTTCTTGATATTGGTCTGGGCAGTGATTGTTTGGGTATGACACCAAAAGCACAAGCAACAAAAGTACAAATTGACAAATAGAATGGCATTAAACTAAAAATCTTCTGCACAACAAACAGAGTAAAGAGACAACCTGAGGAAGGGGAAAAAATATTTGCAAACCATGCATCTAATAAGGTATTAATATCCATAATATGCAAAGAACTCATGCAACGCAATAGCAACAAAATAATAATAACCTAATTTTAAAATAGGCAAAGGACCTGAATAGACATTTCTTCAAAGAAAACATACAAATGGCCAACAGGTATATGAAAAGGTGCTCAAAATCACTAACCATCAGGGAAGTGCAAATCAAAACCATAATGAGATTTCACCCCGCTCCTGTGGCTATTATCAAAAAGACAAGAAATAACAAGTGTTGATGAGAGTGTGGGGAAAAGAAAACCCTTATGCACTGTTGGTGCAAATGTAAATTAGACAACCTTTTTCATGTTTCCTTCCTTAGCTTTCTCATTAATTCTGCAAAATATGTACTTGAAATCTCTCCATTATTTTCAAACTCCACCAACTCATCATTCAGCAAATAGCCTTCCCTCCACCTATAAAGAAAAAAACTACAAGCTGCAGAAGGAAACCTTCAATTCTTTGCAACTTCACCTATTCTTTTTCCTTTCTTCCTGTCAGAGAGAAGAAGAATCAAATTCCCAAATCTAATGCCTCCCCCAGTGCTCTAGATCCACCCACACCTGCCTCCTCAGGAGCCTCCCTCACTATTTATCCTTTTGTTCCTTTCCCTATAGCTTTGTTTTCTCTTGTTCTATCATTCATTCAAAGAAAATTTAAACATGCTCAGAGTTCTGCTGTGCAAAAATAAAAGGATCCTATATCTCTTTCCACAACTGCCTTTTCTCATTTACTTTCATTTAAAAAATAAGCACATACTACATAACAGCCACAATCTTTGAAAACGTTGTCCACTCTTTTTGTCTCCTATTCCCCTCTTCCCATTTACTTCTCCATCCACTGATGTCCAGTTTCTACCATCAGTTCACATAGTTCTAACTGTTTTGACCAAGATATCCATTCTGGTGAATCCAACAGACACTATGCAGTTCTCATCTTATTTGATGCCTCTGCATCATGTAACACTGTTGAGCACTCCCTCCTATGTGAAATTCTATCTTCCCTTCATATAGACAGTGCCATGCTATTCAAGGTCTTTGCTGCTTTTTTTTCAGATGGGATGGGCAGAGAATGGACATCTTCTATTCATTGCTTAAAAGTTGATATTCTCATAACTTCTGTTTTTAGTCTACAAACTGTCTCCCTAATAACCTCATTTATTCCCATGGCCTTAATTACTACTACTAGTTCAGTGTACTCCTGAGGTTCAGAAAAGTATATATAATTGCAAGGACATTAATCTGCTTAAATATCTCAACCACCACTTACACAAAAATGAACCAATAATTGCTGCCACAAATGTTTTCCTCCTCTGTGTTTCCTATCTCCATGAAAAGCAGCAAAATTCTGCCAGCTAAATAGCTACACTTCCATGTTTTCCATCCTAGTAAAAAGCAGCAAAATCCCGCTAACTGTAACCCTCCAGTGTTTTCTATCACCGGATAAAGTCACAAAATTCCTGCTAGCTGATCAAACAAAAACCAATTTAACTCTTCTTCCTCTTCTAGTTGATTCCACCTCCTCAAAATTTGGCAAAGCTGACGCTTCATCAATCTTTGCTGCTATTTCCTTCTAAATTCGAAATGTCATTATCCCCTTGTGTGATCACTCTAACAGCCTCCTATATGATCTCCTCACTCCATCTGCCACCACTCTCATCACCTCTGATTCCATTTTCACATGACAGCCTGAGTGACCTTTCAAAAGCTTAGGCACACTTATGTCACTCTCTGGTTTAAAATCTCTCAGCAGCTTATCATTGGTCTCTGAATAAAGTTAAAAGTCCTAGAAGGGCTTGAAAGATCTGGAGAATTTACACAGGCAAATGTGTTTCCAATTGCAAGCTTGCCAGTGGTTTTTAAGAGATATTTAAGGACACAAAATTCTAAGTTCTATTATCTGCCCCCAAATAATTATAATAATAATACTTAATACTTATATAGCACGTCTATTTTTAAAGCACTTTCATATATATTATTTAATTTGTGGCTTTCAAAAGCCCATTTTTGGGATAAGAAAATTGAGAACTCAAGGTTAAGTGGTTTACACAAGGTCAATTATCTGCTAAGTGACATGATTGGTACTCAAATTCTAGCAAAATTAAGTCACTTCATAGAAGAGACTGATATAAAAAAAATTTTTTTTAGAGTTTCACTAAGCAAATTGTTTGGAATGAGATTAAAGCCAGAGTCATTTTATGTTGAATTTTGATAGATGATAGACGATAGATATAGGTAAGTTTTTATAAAAAGATCCCAGTGCAGAAGTAAAATAACTGTTTAAAAACAAATATCTGATATTTAGAGGAAATATTATTTCTAGGAGAGGATACAGTATTTTTTAGCTTCACTTTATTTTGTTGAAGACTAGTTCTAGCACTAAACTTGATGCATACAAAAGATGTCAGAAAATATAAAGATTTAACTATTTGCAGCTTTGCCATTTTATTTATTTCAACACTAGAACTGACTTTCAGAATGAAAAAATAAAAATAAAAAAGAAGTTCCTGCCATAAAATTAATCACCTGTCACTAAATAAAAAGTAAAATGTGTGTTGGACTGAAGTGAAGGTTGACTAAAGAGTAGCTGAATAGATAAAGGAGATTCAACATTGTCATCAGAAGATATGAGCACCATACCACAAGGGGAACTTGGGGAACTCTGCCAAGAACAGAATGAATGCCCACTGCCAACACAAACTGACAGAGGGAGCCATGGGAGCCAGTGTGAAATAAAAGACAGAACAGAGCCAATTCAGGTCAACCAGGCCTAACGAAAGACCAGATAAGAGAAGAGATAGAAGCCAATCAAGTGGAAATGCCTGTCTAGATAACATCTAATGAAAGAACCCACCAAAATTAACTATGAACAAAAGATTGTTCTTATAGCCAACCCTCCAAGTGATTGAAATGCAAATGCTTTCATGAAAGCAGTCTTCTCCAAGTAAAGAGAAAATCTAAAATGAAACTTTTTTTTTCTTTTTTTTAGAAAGAGTCTCTTCTCTGTCGCCCAGGCTGGAGGTGCAATGGCACGATCTCAGCTCACTGCAACCTCTGCCTCCCGGGTTTAAGCGATTCTCCTGCCTCAGCCTCCTGAGTAGCTGGGATTACCGGTGAGTGGCACCATGCCAGGCTAATTTTTGTATTTTTAGTACAGATGGAGTTTCACAATGTTAGTCAGGCTGATCTCGAACTCCTGACCTCGTCATCCTCCCGCCTCAGCCTCCCAAAGTGCTGGGATGACAGGCATGAGCCACCGTGCACAACCGAAACTTTTAACATCACGTTTTGAGACAAAAATGATTCTGACAGACATTTTGGCTTAAGAAGAAATCACTTTATATTCCATTAGTTCCCTAAATTTAGCAAAAACCTTTGAGAAGAAAAAGGTCACAGTGATAATTGCTACTGTTTTCCCAATAATTAAATAAAAACAAAAATAATAATAAAAATTAAAACAAAGAAAATCTTCCGGGGATGAAAAATCACAGTGTGACTATATGACCATCCAGAGCCAGATTCCTCAATGAAGAGAGGTGTGGTTAAAGGAGCAATCCAAAAACCACTCAATTTTGAGAGAAAGGTTTTATGCCCAGTTTAAAATAATAAAATAAATGAAACTAAAGAGTAAAATAAATTTTTGGAAAGCCTTTTTTTTATTTCATGGCCACTGGAATAGACAGAGTTACTCTTATTTTGCTAAATATTTTATCGTGAAAAGACTAGGAAATATATCAAACATTACTAGCTTTGGTAACCAAGGTTTTCCTTTACAGCAAAAGACTAAGAAAAGTACTAAGTTGGCACAAAAGTAATTCCAGTATTTGCCATTACTTTTGTGCCAGCCTAATAATAAGTAAAAATTAATTGACTAACAAAAATCGTAACAGACACCAAAAAAAGTTTCTCCTGAGACTAACTAAAGAAACATTCACATCTTCATGCTGCCAGGAAGACAAACTGCCATACAACCAGAGAGGCTAACTTGGGATTGCATGCATTTACTAGCTTTGAATGATGATAGAGATAAACTCTTTAATTCTGCTTTGAAATCCTGTGAACCCCATAACTTCATTCACAGATAGGTGGAGAAAAGAATATTGCTTTCTTTTCTATTAGTTTACCTTGCAAAATTTCACCAGTCAGGTTATACTTGCCCAAACCTCTAAGTTTGCTATTATATATGACCAGAAACTAAAAGCTACTTTTGGTAAGAGTGAAAAATGAGTCACTCTTGGATACCATTGGTGAGACTCCAAACTAGCTACAAACTTTTATAGTATAATTTGGCAAAATCACCAGAATTTAAACTATACCTGCCCTTTGACTCAGCAATTCAACTTTGGTGAATTTATTCTATGTATATACTTGCTGAAGATATAAGCCTGGGTATTTGGAGTCACATGATTTACACTAGCAAAAAAAAATGTCCATCAATAAAGAGGCTGATTAAATAGATTATTATCCATTCGTACAATAGAATTTGCACACATTGAAAAGATTGAGGTAGATCTGTATTCGTTGCTAAGGAAAGATCTCCAAGGTGAACTAAGATGAAAAAAATCAAGTGTAATATACTGTTAATGTAGCCTTCCCTTCATGAACAATTTTGAAAACATTTTCCTATGGATATATAAGGATGTATTCATATATGGATATATTCAGGTATACAATGTTTTTGTAGATTTATACACCAAGATTTCAAACATAGTAAACTTTGGGTTTAGGACCTGAATGGAAATGGGAGGGTACATTTTTAATTTTCATCTTACATCTACTATACCATCTAAATTTTATTATCATGCACATATACAACATCTTCCAAAGTTTCTATGGGATTTATCCTAGAAGCTGGCATTTGAGACCACTTTTGTCTGTCTTTTTCTGATAAAATATAGTTTCAATGCAGCAAAAACTGTCAAATATGAAATGAAAAGGGTCAAATTAGTCATGGTAGGGTTGTCTTTGCTCAAAACTAAGCATAAACAAATGCCTATATCTAATCTATATCATATCCACAGCAATGGCTGATATGATCTTATTCTCTCCCTCATTCCAGAATAAGCATGTTCGATAGGGCACTAGTGTTTAATTAAGCACCATTTTCAAAGGCTAGATCAGGCCCCACTAGACATATAAATGCAATATACTTAGTACCATAAAGTTTGCTAATAATGCACATTCATAAGGTAAAAGCCTTTTAATATCAGGGTATTAGGTTAGCTGGAATCCAATTTATGAAAAAACCTTCTATATATGCTCATTGGTAAGCAATAATGCATTTCAACAATTCCATCCCGGCACAAAACCTCTCAGGTTCCCTTGTGCTCTTTTAAATAAGAATCATAGAACATTAATAGAAGTGCTCTCCTAGGTCTCTATTCAAATGTTCCTTGATTTATAGATTTCATTAACAAAGATCAAGCAAATGTCCTTTTGTTAGTATTCCAGAGTGAGACAAAGCTGCTAACACTTGTTTTGTGAAAACTTGCATTATGGCATTTTAAAACTACTTTGTTTCCGGGCTTTGTCAAACTGAGACATGATCTCTTTTCAGGGTTAGGCCTATTTTGATCACTTTTAATAAGTAATAGATGGATGTTTTAACATACCAGGAGACAGAAACAGTCAAAGAAATATTCTACTCTTTCCTGTATTTCTTCCCTGAGGGCAATGCTTTAAAAAAAAATCAATTGTGATATATGTCACATTGCATTTCAGCCCTCTGCTGAAGAGGGAAAATTCTGAGGAGCTGGGACCCCTCCAGTCCTAACTCTGAGCTGGCATGGCCCACACTGGTCATAGGGTGCAGACAGAGAGAGGACTGCCTACAACTAGGGACTTCTTCAAAGGCAAGAGATATTCTGACCACTGTTTTGCACACTTTGAAGTAGAACTAGGAGTGGTGGTAATAGCCAATCATAACTCATTTCCTCTCTGAGGCTGGTTCAAGGGGCATGTCTTTCTCTTTTCCAAAAATGATGTTAAACAGCAACCAAGCCTAATTTCCCCCAGAACATTTCTCACATAAATTTTACAAGCATTGTATTTTCTGTCTGTTATGTTTTGTTTCCTAGTAAAGTGCACACAGATAACAGCTTGATTGTGACACGTGCTTGTGAACAATAAATATTTATTATCACAACACTTCTTCCCAGCTTGGTGAGTTTGGAGAGATTTTAGGCAAATTAAGGGCAATTTGAGCCTGGATCTCTCAAAACAGTGCTAAATAGAATTACTGAAGAGATACTTCTCATTTATACCAGAACAAAAATTCATATTTTCACACATATATCAACATTTGCTTAATTCATGCTCACCAGATAATAGTACACCATGTTAAAGAAAATCTGTAGCTATAGAACTACATGTTGAATGGAAAGCGATTTATTTTGAAGTCCTGAAACTGATGACTAAGACGGAATGTTATGCGTCTCAGAGAACCTTGCATTTTAGTAACATGTAAAAATATTTTTAATTATTATAAGTATCATTTATCAGCATTGTCTACTCACAAAGTATTTAGACACACAGCTATCTACACACAAAGTATTTTGCACATGTTTAAAAATAGCCTTGTGGCCTTAATTCTTATTAATATGAACTCTACATAGTTTATAGAGTTTATATTGTTTATGTATAATTTATATTGTTTATTCACAAATACTCTATCTCATGAGATTGCCATAAGAATAAGGCATATACTGTTGTATTTCCATTGTGGAAATTTCAGAAATACAGACTCAAAAAGATAGAGTTCTCAGAATCACACAATAGGTTCAAAACTTGATCCTTTCTGTCTCCAAATCCTAAGCCTTTCTGTAATACCTTACTTACCTGCAATTTAGTAAGACATTATATTAAAAATATTTTGGTCCATATGCTCTATGTACATCGAGCTATAGGATACAATGCCAGTCTTCAAATAGCACACTAGTCAGTCAGCTAACAAATACATATTGAGTGCCCACTACATGCCAAACACTGTTTTAGGCTATAACAGTGAAGATAAATAATCCCTCTTCTTACTGAGCTGATATTCTAGGAAGATAGGAGCAAAAATAGAACACATTAAGACAATTTTAGGTACTGATAATTGCTGGGAAGGTGTCTTAGTATAATGTCATAGAAAGTGGCCACTGTGGGACTCTGTTTTAGATAGGGAGGTCAGGGAAGGGCTCTTTGAAGAAAATGGCATGTGAGTTGATACCCAATTGAAGAGAAGAAAGGAGTCATGCTTTGATCTGGGGAAAAGATGGATCCAAGCAAAAGGATAGCAAGTGCAAAAGTTCAGATCTGTGTGTATCCAAAGTAATGGAGGCCTAGTGTGAAAGGGGAGGGTGTAAACAGATGAGGTTGGAGAGATGGACAGGGGCCCATCACATAGGCCCTAAAACTTTAGCCTAACAAACCAAGATTTATTTCTTACGCATGCCACATTCCAATAAGAATTGTCTGGGGTGAGAGGTTTGCTCCAGGAAGGCAATGAAGACCCCACCATCCTTTCATCTTGTGGGAATATCATGTTTAATACACGCTCTCCAATTCTGCCACACAATAGGAAAGAGACAGGAGGATCCTAGCTGGGAGAGTTTTATGAGACAGGCCTGGAAGTGATGTCCACTACTTCTGCTTACATTCCATTGCCCAAACTTGGTCCACATGAAAGATGAGGAGAATGGGAAATGTAATTTAGCTGTGTGCCCATGAAGAAGATAAAAAAAAAAACAAAAACAGGATATTGGTAAGTATTAGCATTCTTTGGTGCAGGCTTCATATAATAATTTTTTAAATGATCTTTCATGTACAGTGAGAAGCCACTGGACATTTTAAGCAGAAGAGCAACACAATCTGATTGTTATTCTGAAGGATCACTTGCCTGTTGTATGGAAGCTAAGCTATTATGAGCATTCAGTCAAAGAGACTAGTCAGGAGGCTAATGCAGAGCTCAGGGTAAAATTTTAGTTGTTCAATTAGATTGTAACAAGGTAAATTAAGAAAAATTGTCAGATTTTGAATACAGTTATTTGTGGGCACAGGTAGAGTTTACTGACATATTGGTTGCAAGAATGAGAGAAGTGTCAAAATGACTTATTTTTTCCCTTTTTTTTTTGATTGAGCAATTGGTGTAATTTATTGAGATATAGTGGCTTAGAGGAAATTAGATTTGGGGTTGGGGTAGGAGAGACCAGAGAGTCTCTACTTCTATTTGAACACACTAAACTTGAAATACCTATTAGACCTTCAAGTGAAGATATCAAATAAGAAGTTGGATGTGTGAATCTGGAGCTCAGGAGAGTAATTCAGTTCGGAGATACAAATTGGTGGTCATTCATTGAATTGATGGAATATAAAAATTCAGAAATGTCATTTTATAATATTTGCAAGGAACTAGAGAAACAATGTTTAAACATATATATTTTACTGAATATGTATAAAATATTAAAAAATTAAGATAAACATTACTTTCAAGAAAAACTATTTGTTGGAAAAATACAGATTAATAAAACCATACTATGAATTTACATCACAATATGGGTATAATTTCTTGTTTGCAAATAATATAAACAGAGTGCTTTTGGCTATAATAATAAGAAAAAATAGCTTTTGTGTAAATCTTCTTAAATAGGGATAGATGGCACTATATAAGCATATCATATATTTTCTGATTTTAGCTCTTAGAAAAAATAAAAGCCATGGCTCAAAATTTAAAGTGATATATAGGAAATCAACCTTCTTGATATTGCCACTAAAGCCTAGAAATATTAGACACCAATAGAACTAAACCCAATCACATTCAAAAGAAATAGTTGACCTTCAAAAAGTTTAATCCAATTGGGAAAACTTATTATGAAAGTGTTCCACTAAATGAAATGTATCACATTTTATTTTTAGTTCATAAAAGCCTACTTATATATTTCTAAATTTTTAATTCAGTGCATGAAAATAACTTTAAAAGCTTCAGTAGCTGAAATTTTTTAAAAATTGCATCAAAATTAGTGTGAACTCAGTATAGCAGGAAAATGTTCACTATCTCATGGGTGGCTTTTGCAATGCCAAAATTGGTTCTTCCCTAGTATATTTTACTTCATCTTACTACCAGTTTTCACGTGAATTCTTTGAGGGATGGAGTGATTTTGCTTCTGTCTTTTCACTGGGAATTACTTAATCCTAAATCTTGTGGAAAGATAAGGGAAAGAAAACCAAGAGAACTCATTGAAATAGAAAAAGAAGGCTTAGTTATGTTTTAGATATCATAGCTTTTTTTTGTAAGGGACTAAACAGTTCATTTTACCTGTGTTAACTGATCGACCAAGCAGCCAGTCACGTATCTGACTTTAATGATTTGTCTTGAAGACACAAGTTTTTTAAGTAATTAGTTGCTCAATATAATCAACATTTAAAAGAAGAAAAAGCATTACCAAAACTTTAGGCAAAAATAAAAAGAAAGTGAAAATAACATAAACTTCACCAATATTAAAGAGGAGTTATTGAAAATTATAAAACTCTTCCTATGAAGTTGAAATTGTGTTATTAATAGTTTCTAATAATCTTCTTCTCTGAGTGTAAATACATTGTCTTTAATTAAAATCCCAGTGAGGGGCCTTTATAGCATGACTTAATTCTTCCCCAGTGACTATTTTTAAAAGTGCGTATTTGGAGTGGATAAAAGAGCTCTGGATCACACAAATATCAACATCTTCCACACTCCCCACAAGAAAGCATATAGACAAATGCTGCCTGGAGCACCATAAGAGCAATTTAATCAAGGTCAGTCTCTTATACAAAATGCTTACAAGTTCATCCCAACATTTCCTTAACCAAGAAAAAATAGATTTATTACATTGTAACATTATATTGAACTCACCCCTCAGAAGCAAACCAAATCCCCACAAATGAGAAACAGTTTTAAGGACACAATCCTTAACATGGTATTCAAGGCCCTCCTTGATATATTCCACAAACCCCAACATATCCCCCACAAATCTTACATGTGCACTTTCTATCAGTCAAACCTCACTCGATTCCCCAACCCATGGCTTTGTCTGCCGTCTTATTCCACCATATCTGTATTTTCCAAATAGTACACATACCAAGGGCTATTTCATAAGATACATCTTCCTAACAAATGTCAATGATCTTCTTATGTTTTGATTTGGGCAAGCACCCAGATACACACACCCACATACACACACACACACACACACACACTCACTCACTCTACACCCTTCAGATTTCCACCACACTGCTACACCTCCACAGAGCACTTATCACATTCTGATGATGTAGTATTTTGAGTTCATTTTACCCATTTTAAGTAGGCATAAAGCCTACTTAGAAGTATAGCACAAGAACTCACTCAAAAGAGTAAGTAGTAGTGAAGCAGATACTGGAGTAGGGGTCAGAAGACTACTTTGAAACCCACTTAGCAGAAGCTTAACTTCTCTCTATTTCTCTCCCTCACTCTCTCTCCCTCTCTTTTTCTCTCTCAACTTGCTTTTATTGATCTGTAAAACCAGTGTATCAGAAATTACTTTGTAGTAGGATTATGAGTCTTAAATTGGTAATACATGAGAATCCTACAATATGAAGCAGATATAAGCATAAAGCATTATTATTATTATTATATACTACTTACAATGTACCTCTTATACAGCAAATGTTCAAAAGTCATTTTTATATTGCTATCACATTGAAAAAAGAAAGACATGAAATATTGTGAAACAATAGTAAATTTACAGTAAGTCCAGGTCCAAATTGGAAATCAGGCAAATAAATCAAAGCTCTCAAAAATATATGAGTTTGTTGATGTCAATAAAATAAATGTTCTCTCATCCACCCTTCCATTCTATTTGGTTGTCACAACAGCACAAAAGGACACCTGAGGGTTAGAAAATGTAAGAAATAATTCTGATGTGGATCAAGGCTCAACCGCCTAGAAATGAAGATGGTGTGTTCCCTTGACTGCTCTGCAGTGCACTTGCTACTAATCAGGAGGTTCTATTCCCGCCAAAAGGGTTAGGATAGATTGAAAACATGATTTATGATAGAGGCAAAAATATAGATAACAAAGGTAAATGTGTCATTTGAATGCTATTTTTTTAAGAAAAGAAACTGAAGAAAATGTGAACTCAGAAAAAGAATGTTTTCATAGAGCAAATTATTTTACATACAAACTGTATAAAGAGTCAGCCCTCTGTATCCATGGGTTCTACATCCATGGATTCAACAAATCATGAATCAAAAATATTTGGGAAAAAATAAAAAATAACAGAACAACAATAAAAATACAAATTTTAAAAACAATACAGTATAACAACTATTCATGTAACATTTACAGTATACTAGGTATTATAAGTAACCTAGAAATGATTTAAAGTACACAGGAGGATGTGTAGGTACATAATGCAAATATTACATAAGGGACTTGAGCAACTGCAGATTCTAGTATTTGTAAAGGATCCTAAACCAATCCCCATAGATTATCAGAGATGACGATACTGTATCATAGCGTAAAATAATAATTGCTATTTATATTAAAGATTCTAAGTTATTAATAGTTGTATGTTCTATATTCTTTAATTAGGTGGAGATGCTTATAGTACTTCATAAAAATATTTCATACGAAATTATATAAAAATGAAGTTTCAGTGCTTTCATTATCTGGAAAATTTACTCTTGTGAAAAGAATTATTTGCAGCAATATCAGATAAATGAAACATTGAGCTAATTAAGCAAAATATTTTGTATAATTTCTGTCTAAGTATTTAAGGAAAGTGCTTAAAGAGTACTTTAAACAAGATTTCAAGAAGCTGCTAGTGCCTGCATTCTCCTTGGAATAGTTAGGAATAAGCAAAAGAGAAGATGAGACTCCAGGACAAATGAACACCATTATTAAAGATGTGGAGGAATGGACATATGAGGCCTGTTCATAAAAACATAGAGACCAAAGTGGGGAATAATAATTAAGAGTAAATAAGGTGCCCAGAATGTAAAGAGAGGCTTAAAAGTCATGCCGAGCAATGTAGTTGTAACAGAAAATGAGGTAGAGCCATTGAAAGCTTCTGATCTAGCAGCAATCTCATGAAAGCATTATTTAAAAAACACTTTGTTGTTTTTTTTATTCTTTTTTATTATACTTTAAGTTTTAGGGTACATGTGCACAACGTGCAGGTTTGTTACATATGTATGCATGTGGCATGTTGGCGTGCTGCACCAATCAACTCGTCATTTAACATTAGGTATATCTCCTAATGCTATCCCTCCCGCCTCCCCCCACCCCACAACAGGCCCCGGTGTGTGATGTTCCCCTTCCTGTGTCCATGTGTTCTCATTGTTCAATTCCCACCTATGAGTGAGAACATGCGGTGTTTGGTTTTTTGTCCTTGCGATAGTTTGCTGAGAATGATAGTTTCCAGCTTCATAGTATTCCATGGTGTATATGTGCCACATTTTCTTAATCCAGTCTATCATTGTTGGACATTTGGCTTGGTTCCAAGTCTTTGCTATTGTGAATAGTGCCACAATAAACATAAGTGTGCATGTGTCTTTATAGTAGCATGATTTATAATCCTTTGGGTATATACCCAGTAATGGGATGGCTGGGTCAAATGGTATTTCTAGTTCAAGATCCCTGAGGAATCACCACACTGACTTCCACAATGGTTGAACTAGTTTACAGTCCCACCAACAGTGTAAAAGTGTTCCTATTTCTCCACATCCTCTCCAGCAGCTGTTGTTTCCTGACTTTTTAATGATCGCCATTCTAACTGGTGTGAGATAGTATCTCCTTGTGGTTTTGATTTGCATTTCTCTGATGCAAATCAGAGAATGCCAGGGATGATGAGCATCTTTTCATGTGTCTGTTGGCTGCATAAATGTCTTCTTTTGAGAAGTGTCTGTTCATATCCTTTGCCCACTTTTTGATGGGGCTATTTGTTTTTTTCTTGTAGATTTGTTTGAGTTCATTGTAGATTCTGAATATTAGCCCTTTGTCAGATGAGTAGATTGCAAAAATGTTCTCCCATTCTGTAGGTTGCCTGTTCATTCTGATGGTAGTTTCTTTTGCTATGCAGAAGCTCTTTAGTTTAATTAGATCTCATTTGTCAACTTTGGCTTTTGTTGCCATTGCTTTTGGTGTTTTAGACATGAAGTCCTTGCCCATGCCTATGTCCTGAATGGTATTGCCTAGGTTTTCTTCTAGGGTGTTTATGGTTTTAGTTCTGACATGTAAGTCTTTAATCCATCTTGAATTAATTTTTGTATAAGGTGTAAGGAAGGGATCCAGTTTCAGCTTTCTACATATGGCCAGCCAGTTTTCCCAGCACCATTTATTAAATAGGGAATCCTTTCCCCATTGCTTGTTTTTGTCAGATTTGTCAAAGATCAGATGGTTGTAGATATGCAGCATTATTTCTGAGGGTTCTGTTCTGTTCCATTGTTCTATATCTCTGTTTTGGTACCAGTACCATGCTGTTTTGGTTACTGTAGCCTTGTAGTATAGTTTGAAGTCAGGTAGCATGATACCTCCAGCTTTGTTCTTTTGGCTTAGGATTGACTTGGCAATGGGGGCTCTTTTTTGGTTCCATATGAACTTGAAAGTAGTTTTTTCCAATTCTGTGAAGAAAGGCATTGGTAGCTTGATGGGGATGGCATTGAATCTATAAATTACCTTGGGCACTATGGCCATTTTCACGATATTGATTCTTCCTACCCATGAGCATGGAATGTTCTTTCATTTGTTTGTATCCTCTTTTATTTCCTTGAGCAGTGGTTTGTAGTTCTCCTTGAAGAGGTCCTTCACATCCCTTGTAAGTTGGATTCCTAGGTATTTTATTCTCTTTGAAGCAATTGTGAATGGGAGTTCACTCATGATTTGGTTCTGTTTGTCTGTTATTGGTGTATAAGAATGCTTGTGATTTTTGCACATTGATTTTGTATCCTGAGACTTTGCTGAAGTTGCCTATCAGCTTAAGGAGATTTTGGGCTGAGACGATGGGGTTTTAAGAGACTGAATTAGTGAGACTGAAGATAAGGAAGCCAGTGAGCAAGTTCTTGGTGTCACCCAGTAATTAAGTTCTGGGATATTATTGGAAAATGATCCTTCTTTCTTTAAGTATTCACCAATACATGAAGCAATCTTATGAAAAGAGTTATCATGTAGACAGTACACAACTGTGAAAGAAAAATATCTTGGGCCCTGAAAATCACTAAGCTAAATAGAAAACTCAAGCTGGAAACTGCTCAGGGAAAACCTGCCTCACATTCTATTCAAAGTCATCCCTCTGCTCACTGAGATAGATGCACATTCTGTTTGCCTCCTTTGGAAAGGCTTATCAGAAACTCAGCAGAATGTAACCATTTGTCTCTTACCCACCTGTGACCTGGAAGGTCTCTCCTTGCTTAGAGCTGTCCCTGCCTTTCTGGATGGAACCAGTTTACTTCTTACATATGTTGATTGATATCTAATGTCTCCCTAAAATGTATAAATCCAAGCTATGCCCTGACCACCTTGGGCACAAGTTGTCAGGACTTCTTGAGACTGTGTCATGGGTGCACGTCCTCAACCTCAGCGAAATAAACTTTCTAAATTAACTGAGACCTGTCTCAAATTTTCAGAGTTCACACAACATATATGAAGACACAAAAGTTAATTAGTATTGCTTCAATGTCTCCAGCCCTTTACTTTCTTGCCCACTAAATAAAGTTCCAGCTTAGCCCATTCTGTCTTTCCCATCATGCTCTATTTGGGGGATTCAGAAGGGTTCTTTGGAAGCTTTTCAATTGAATAAATCAATAGAAGAGTCAGAAGTCTGCAGCTAGGGAAGAGGTTTTCAGGGGATTCTGGAAAATGTAGAAAGCATAAGGTATGGGAATATCAAAGCAAACATTTTACTGGACAATGTTAAACAGGCAACAAAAACTTTATTCAAGACTATTGCAATACAGCCATTTTGGAGAACAGAACAGTGGTTCCTCAAAAAACTAAAAATAGAATTACCATATCATCTAGCAATACCACTGCTGGGTATACACAAAAGGAAATGAACTCTGTTGAAGGGAAGTCTGCACTCCCATGTTCACTGCAGCATTGTTCACAATACCCAAGTTGTGGAAACAACCTAATAGTTCACCAATGGATAATCAATTTTTAAAATATGTCATATATACACAACAAAATACCATTTAGCCTTAAAAGAAAAAAAAACCAGGAAATTCTATCATTTGTGACATGGATGAACCTTGAGGACATTTAGTTGAAATAAGCCAGGCACAGAAAGACAAATGCCATATGATCTCACTTATATGTGGGATCTAAACGGGTTGGACTCACAGAGGTAAAGTGTAGAATGGTGGCTCCTGGAGGCTGGGAGTTGAGGGGAGGAAGATGGGGAAAGGGGAGATGTTGTTGAATGGGTACAAAGTTACAGTTAGAAGGAATAAGTTCCGGATGTTCTATTTCACAGCAAGGTGACTACAGTTAATAATAATATATTGTATATTTTAAAATAGCTAAAAGTGAAGATTTTAGATATTCTCATCACAAATAAACAATAAATATTTGAGGTGATGGATATGCTAATTACTCTGACTTGATCATTCCACAATGTAACATGTGAACAACACTTTGTTTTTTTGTTTTGTTTTTGTTTTTGTTTTTGTTATGGAGTTTCACTCTTGTTGCCCAGGCTGGAGTGCAATGGCGCAATCTTGGCTCACTGCAACCTCCGCCTCCCGGGTTCAAACAATTCTGCCTCAGCCTCCCAAGTAGCTGGGATTACAGGGGTGTGCCACCATGCCCAGCTAATTTTTCTGTTTTTAGTAGAGATGCAGTTTCACCATGTTGGCCAGGTTGGTCTCGAACTCCTGACCTCAGGTAATCCACCCATTTCAGCCTCCCACAGTGCTGGGATTACAGACATGAGCCACCACATCCAGCCTGTAAACAACACTTTGTAGCCCATAAATATATACAATTATTGTTTGTCAATTAAAAATAAAGCTTTACAAAAAGAATATTGCAATAGGAGAAGGAGGCCTGAACTCAGTGTAAATGCAATTCTTCTGAAACAAACACCTGGGAAGTTTTTAAGAGCTGAGACAGAAGGGTCTTAGACCATCTGTGTTTGATAGTTGGTTTTACCCAAAGAGAGAGTCCACATTCTCATACCTTCATGACAGGAGATAGTTTTACAACTGGAAGCAAGGTGCCCACCAAAGTTAGGTTCCTACTCTGCCACAGAAACTGGGATACAGAAGGTCTAACTTCCTTGACAATTACATATCAAAGAGATGGCTGTAGATCTTTGAGAAAGACAATCCTGGGTGGTAAAACTGGCAGAAGGCTTTTTAAAAAGTTTTGCATCGGGGAGGAGCCAAGATGGCCGAATAGGAACAGCTCCGGTCTACAGCTCCCAGCGTGAGCGACGCAGAAGACGGGTGATTTCTGCATTTCCATCTGAGGTACCGGGTTCATCTCACTAGGGAGTGCCAGACAGTGGGCGCAGGCCAGTGGGTGCGCATACCGTGCGCGAGCCGAAGCAGGGCGAGGCATTGCCTCACCTGGGAAGCGCAACGGGTCAGGGAGTTCCCTTTACGAGTCAAAGAAAGGGGTGACGGACGCACCTGGAAAACTCGGGTCACTCCCACCCGAATATTGCGCATTTCAGACCGGCTTAAAAAACGGCGCACCACGAGACTATATCCCACACCTGGCTCGGAGGGTCCTACGCCCTCGGAATCTCGCTGATTGCTAGCACAGCAGTCTGAGATCAAACTGCAAGGCGGCAGCGAGGCTGGGGGAGGGGCGCCCGCCATTGCCCAGGCTTGCTTAGGTAAACAAAGCAGCCAGGAAGCTCGAACTGGGTGGAGCCCACCACAGCTCAAGGAGGCCTGCCTGCCTCTGTAGGCTCCACCTCTGGGGGCAGGGCACAGACAAACAAAAAGACAGCAGTAACCTCTGCAGACTTAAATGTCCCTGTCTGACAGCTTTGAAGAGAGCAGTGGTTCTCCCAGCACGCAGCTGGAGATCTGAGAACGGGCAGACTGCCTCCTCAAGTGGGTCCCTAACCCCTCACCCCCGAGCAGCCTAACTGGGAGGCACCCCCCAGCAGGGGCACACTGACACCTCACACGGCAGGGTATTCCAACAGACCTGCAGCTGAGGGTCCTGTCTGTTAGAAGGAAAACTAACAAACAGAAAGGACATCCACACCGAAAACCCATCTGTACATCACCATCATCAAAGACCAAAAGTAGATAAAACCACAAAGATGGGGAGAAAACAGAACAGAAAAACAGGAAACTCTAAAATGCAGAGCACCTCTCCTCCTCCAAAGGAACGCAGTTCCTCACCAGCAACAGAACAAAGCTGGATGGAGAATGATTTTGACGAGCTGAGAGAAGAAGGCTTCAGACGATCAAATTACTCTGAGCTACGGGAGGACATTCAAACCAAAGGCAAAGAAGTTGAAAACTTTGAAAAAAATTTAGAAGAATGTATAACTAGAATAACCAATACAGAGAAGTGCTTAAAGGAGCTGATGGAGCTGAAAACCAAGGCTCGAGAGCTACGTGAAGAATGCAGAAGCCTCAGGAGCCGATGCGATCAACTGGAAGAAAGGGTATCAGCAATGGAAGATGAAATGAATGAAACGAAGCGAGAAGGGAAGTCTAGAGAAAAAAGAATAAAAAGAAATGAGCAAAGCCTCCAAGAAATATGGGACTATGTGAAAAGACCAAATCTACGTCTGATTGGTGTACCTGAAAGTGATGGGGAGAATGGAACCAAGTTGGAAAACACTCTGCAGGATATTATCCAGGAGAACTTCCCCAATCTAGCAAGGCAGGCCAACGTTCAGATTCAGGAAATACAGAGAACGCCACAAAGATACTCCTCGAGAAGAGCAACTCCAAGACACATAATTGTCAGATTCACCAAAGTTGAAATGAAGGAAAAAATGTTAAGGGCAGCCAGACAGAAAGGTTCGGTTACCCTCAAAGGGAAGCCCATCAGACTAACAGCGGATCTCTCGGCAGAAACTCTACAAGCCAGAAGAGAGTGGGGGCCAATATTCAACATTCTTAAAGAAAAGAATTTTCAACCCAGAATTTCATATCCAGCCAAACTAAGCTTCATAAGTGAAGGAGAAATAAAATACTTTACAGACAAGCAAATGCTGACCGATTTTGTCACCACCAGGCCTGCCCTAAAAGAGCTCCTGAAGGAAGCACTAAATATGGAAAGGAACAACCGGTACCAGCCGCTGCAAAATCATGCCAAAATGTAAAGACCATCAAGGCTAGGAAGAAACTGCATCAACTAACGAGCAAAATCACCAGCTAACATCATAATGACAGGATCAAATTCACACATAACAATATTAACTTTAAATGTAAATGGACTAAATTCTCCAATTAAAAGACACAGACTGGCAAGTTGGATAAAGAGTCAAGACCCATCAGTGTGCTGTATTCAGGAAACCCATCTCACGTGCAGAGACACACATAGGCTCAAAATAAAAGGATGGAGGAAGATCTACCAAGCAAATGGAAAACAAAAAAAGGCAGGGGTTGCAATCCTAGTCTCTGATAAAACAGACTTTAAACCAACAAAGATCAAAAGAGACAAAGAAGGCCATTACATAATGGTAAAGGGATCAATTCAACAAGAGGAGCTAACTATCCTAAATATTTATGCACCCAATACAGGAGCACCCAGATTCATAAAGCAAGTCCTGAGTGACCTACAAAGAGACTTAGACTCCCACACATTAATAATGGGAGACTTTAACACCCCACTGTCAACATTAGACAGATCAACGAGACAGAAAGTCAACAAGGATACCCAGGAATTGAACTCAGCTCTGCACCAAGCGGACCTAATAGACATCTACAGAACTCTCCACCCCAAATCAACAGAATATACATTTTTTTCAGCACCACACCACACCTATTCCAAAATTGACCACATAGTTGGAAGTAAAGCTCTCCTCAGCAAATGTAAAAGAACAGAAATTATAACAAACTATCTCTCAGACCACAGTGCAATCAAACTAGAACTCAGGATTAAGAATCTCACTCAAAGCCGCTCAACTACATGGAAACTGAACAACCTGCTCCTGAATGACTACTGGGTACATAACGAAATGAAGGCAGAAATAAAGATGTTCTTTGAAACCAACGAGAACAAACACACAACATACCAGAATCTCTGGGACGCATTCAAAGCAGTGTGCAGAGGGAAATTTATAGCACTAAATGCCCACAAGAGAAAGCAGGAAAGATCCAAAATTGACACCCTAACATCACAATTAAAAGAACTAGAAAAGCAAGAGCAAACACATTCAAAAGCTAGCAGAAGGCAAGAAATAACTAAAATCAGAGCAGAACTGAAGGAAATAGAGACACAAAAAACCCTTCAAAAAATTAATGAATCCAGGAGCTGGTTTTTTGAAAGGATCAACAAAATTGATAGACCACTAGCAAGACTAATAAAGAAAAAAAGAGAGAAGAATCAAATAGATGCAATAAAAAATGATAAAGGGGATATCACCACCGATCCCACAGAAATACAAACTACCATCAGAGAATACTACAAACACCTCTACGCAAATAAACTAGAAAATCTAGAAGAAATGGATACATTCCTCGACACATACACTCTCCCAAGACTAAACCAGGAAGAAGTTGAATCTCTGAATAGACCAATAACAGGAGCTGAAATTGTGGCAATAATCAATAGTTTACCAACCAAAAAGAGTCCAGGACCAGATGGATTCACAGCCGAATTCTACCAGAGGTACAAGGAGGAACTGGTACCATTCCTTCTGAAACTATTCCAATCAATAGAAAAAGAGGGAATCCTCCCTAACTCATTTTATGAGGCCAGCATCATTCTGATACCAAAGCCTGGCAGAGACACAACCAAAAAAGAGAATTTTAGACCAATATCCCTGATGAACATTGATGCAAAAATCCTCAATAAAATACTGGCAAACCGAATCCAGCAGCACATCAAAAAGCTTATCCACCATGATCAAGTGGGCTTCATCCCTGGGATGCAAGGCTGGTTCAACATACGCAAATCAATAAATGTAATCCAGCATATAAACAGAGCCAAAGACAAAAACCACATGATTATCTCAATAGATGCAGAAAAAGCCTTTGACAAAATTCAACAATCCTTCATGCTAAAAACTCTCAATAAATTAGGTATTGATGGGACATATTTCAAAATAATAAGAGCTATCTATGACAAACCCACAGCCAATATCATACTGAATGGGCAAAAACTGGAAGCATTCCCTTTGAAAACTGGCACAAGACAGGGATGCCCTCTCTCACCGCTCCTATTCAACATAGTGTTGGAAGTTCTGGCCAGGGCAATCAGGCAGGAGAAGGAAATAAAGGGTATTCAATTAGGAAAAGAGGAAGTCAAATTGTCCCTGTTTGCAGACGACATGATTGTTTATCTAGAAAACCCCATCGTCTCAGCCCAAAATCTCCTTAAGCTGATAAGCAACTTCAGCAAAGTCTCAGGATACAAAATCAATGTACAAAAATCACAAGCATTCTTATACACCAACAACAGACAAACAGAGAGCCAAATCATGAGTGAACTCCCATTCACAATAGCTTCAAAGAGAATAAAATACCTAGGAATCCAACTTACAAGGGATGTGAAGCACCTCTTCAAGGAGAACTACAAACCACTGCTCAAGGAAATAAAAGAGGATACAAACAAATGGAAGAACATTCCTTGCTCATGGGTAGGAAGAATCAATATCGTGAAAATGGCCATACTGCCCAAGGTAATTTACAGATTCAATGCCATCCCCATCAAGCTACCAATGACTTTCTTCACAGAATTGGAAAAAACTACTTCAAAGTTCATATGGAACCAAAAGAGAGCCCGCATCGCCAAGTCAATCCTAAGCCAAAAGAACAAAGCTGGAGGCATCACACTACCTGACTTCAAGCTATACTACAAGGCTACAGTAACCAAAACAGCATGGTACTGGAACCAAAACAGAAATATAGATCAATGGAACAGAACAGAGCCCTCAGAAATAACGCCACTTACCTACAACTATCTGATCTTTGACAAACCTGAGAAAAACAAGCAATGGGGAAAGGATTCCCTATTTAATAAATGGTGCTGGGAAAACTGGCTAGCCATATGTAGAAAGCTGAAACTGGATCCCTTCCTTACACCTTATACAAAAATCAATTCAAGATGGATTAAAGATTTAAACGTTAGACCTAAAACCATAAAAACCCTAGAAGAAAACCTAGGCATTACCATTCAGGACATAGGCGTGGGCAAGGACTTCATGTCCAAAACACCAAAAGCAATGGCAACAAAAGACAAAATTGACAAATGGGATCTAATTAAACTAAAGAGCTTCTGCACAGCAAAAGAAACTACCATCAGAGTGAATAGGCAACCTACAACATGGGAGAAAATTTTCGCAACCTACTCATCTGACAAAGGGCTAATATCCAGAATCTACAGTGAACTCAAACAAATTTACAAGAAAAAAACAAACAACCCCATCAAAAAGTGGGCAAAGGACATGAACAGGCACTTCTCAAAAGAAGACATTTATGCAGCCAAAAAACACATGAAAAAATGCTCATCATCACTGGCCATCAGAGAAATGCAAATCAAAACCACTATGAGATATCATCTCACCCCAGTTAGAATGGCAATCATTAAAAAGTCAGGAAACAACAGGTGCTGGAGAGGATGTGGAGAAATAGGAACACTTTTACACTGTTGGTGGGACTGTAAACTAGTTCAACCATTGTGGAAGTCAGTGTGGCGATTCCTCAGGGATCTAGAACTAGAAATACCATTTGACCCAGCCATCCCATTACTGGGTATATACCCAAATGACTATAAATCATGCTGCTATAAAGACACATGCACACGTATGTTTATTGCGGCATTATTCACAATAGCAAAGACTTGGAACCAACCCAAATGTCCAACAATGATAGACTGGATTAAGAAAATGTGGCACATATACACCATGGAATACTATGCAGCCATAAAAAATGATGAGTTCATATCCTTTGTAGGGACACGGATGAAATTGGAAACCATCATTCTCAGTAAACTATCGCAAGAACAAAAAACCAAACACCGCATATTCTCACTCATAGGTGGGAATTGAACAATGAGATCACATGGACACAGGAAGGGGAATATCATACTCTGGGGACTGGGGTGGGGAGGGGGGAGGGGGGAGGGATAGCATTGGGAGATATACCTAATGCTAGATGACGAGTTAGTGGGTGCAGCGCACCAGCATGGCACATGTATACATATGTAACTAACCTGCACAATGTGCACATGTACCCTAAAACTTAAAGTATAATAAAAAATAAAAAATAAAAAAATAAAAAAAGTTTTGCATCGCAAAGGAGCAGTGAAACATTTATAATTACAAGTTTTCTAAAGTGAATGTTTTACCTTAGAAAGGGAGATCAGGGGTCTAGAGGTCGGTCAGAAGCAGCCTATTTAAACATTTGGGGGAGCTGAAGGAAACACTAAGGCTATCTTGGTCAAATGCAATTGCTTTGAAAAAAAAAGTGAAAAAAATAATTTAAGAGTTATTACTGGCATAAACAAAAGTAGTGCTATTCATAATGTTTGAGAAATACAAGTGGAAAACTTGAGTTTTTATTGTAAAGGAAAATTTTTAAATCCCAGGATATCCAAACTCTTTATGTAAAATGGAAGTTTAAGCTTGAAGGCTGAGTCTCCCTCTTCCAAATGACTAGCTATGACAACATTATGCATCAGCCAAAGTAAAAGGCCTCAGGCATCTATGAAGGGCCACCCCCACAGATCATTTCTAAGTAAATTCTTTGCTAGCCTCCCATAAACAAGGACATCCCAATTGTAATTTTAGGTCTACAATCTAAGTCTAGCTCCTAAAACTACAGTCTGTTCAATTCCACACTGAAAACGTCCACTACAAGCTTATCTTCCCAGGTGCAGAAAAACACAAGATGAGATTGTCTTTATTCCTCTACCTAACTGATTTTTCCTTTACTGCCTTTTTTCTCTTTATTTACCTTATCTTATATAAAATGGTAGTCTCACAAAAATGTAACCATTTGCCTTACTGCCTACCTGTTCCTATTCCTACCTACCTGTTCCTCCTCCTGCAGGTCTCCTTCCACCCACTTTAATGAAATAGATAAATACTAAACCTACTGAAAAGCTCCTTGGAATGACAGCCACAGATATGGCTTATGATTTTCGCAGATGTGCCCTAAAACTGGCTTAGTAAACCTCGAATGATTGACATTTTTGTCTCTGTTATTCATTTCAGTTACCACTATGAAATTATTTTTTGGTTATAGTTTTTCTATTACAATACTACATGGGGACTAGACTGTAAGCCTTTTTGAGTGTTACACACTAGTATTAAAATACCAACTGCCAGAATAAAAACTAGCACATCCGATTAAACTTCGAGTAGCCTCCCAAAAATGATCCTAACTGAAAATTATTTTCCAAAGAAAGAAAACTATCTTGATCTATGTTGATAAAAGAAATCAATACATTAGAAAAAGTTTTTCTAGGAATCCAGAAAACAAAATTTAATAAATAGTATTAATATTATATCCCAATGAAGAAAATATTGAAAATCTTCTTTGTCTGTGGCTATTAAAATAGCTGGTGAGAAGATATCCCATTTAAACTATATCCTCTACCAACCTCTCTGTTTAATGAAGATGTACAATATTATATATTTGCAAGTTCTTAGAAAAGAAGGGAAGATTTTTTTAATTCCAGGTACATAAGGTTACATATGATAAATTGTTTTTTTCTAGCAAAGTTGGTTTTACATTCATAGTGTTTCATTAAGAGTTTTACATGAGAGACTGAAGACAATCCATAATTGGCATAGCTGTTTTCTTCCTCCAACCCAGCCCACACCACCAACACACCAGCCTATCTGCTTGCATGAATAGATAAAAATGCCAAAAGATCCTCAACTCAGGCCAAATTGCACGAAAAAAAAAAAGTTACTGAAGCAAGAAAGTACTAAAGATTGTTTCCTCTGAAGCCTTTATGTGACGTCCCTAACCTGCAAAGTCCCCAACCTCTAAACTTCCCGTATTCTTGCTCTTACAGTGTCAAGAGAATGGACTGGACTTTTTGCATATGAATGAATGGGTAAGAGTAGGAGGGGCTGTAAAAGGAGGTTCCCTCAAAGTCTCCATTAAATACTCATTAAAGTCCTCCTCTGTAAACTGTAACTCCCTCATCAGACATCACTGATCATCTGTTGGGCTTAATGACCTACCAATAAAAACTAATTTGATCTTAATTGAATCTCAATGTGAATGTTTTTTAGAAATAAACAAATTACAATTTTCTATATATATCAATTTTTCTCATTGCTGCCTTTTCAGTGACTTTTCATTAAACCTCAGATACTGGTTCATCAAATCAGTAATATGTTATGGGCTTCCTTATTTCTCTAACTCCCTAATTCCTTCTTTTCCCATATTTTGGGGTACTGGAAAATTTAGGAATCAACAAGCAATAACCAAACAATCCCATTAATAAATGGGCAAAGGACATGAACAGACACTCAAAAAAAGACATACATGCAGCCAACAAAGATATGAAAAAAATGTTCAACATCACTAATCATTAGAGAAATGCAATTCAAAACTACAATGGGATATCATCTCACACCAGTCAGAATGGCTATTCTTTAAAAGACAAAAAATAACAGATGCTGGTGAGGTGGTGGAGAAAAGGCAACACTTATACACTGCTGGTGGGAATGTAAACTAATTCAGCCACTATAGAAACCAGTTTGGAGATTTCTGAAAGAAATTAAAACAGAGCTGTCATTTGACCCAACAATCCCATTACCGGGTATGTGTCCAAACAAAAATAAATCATTCTAATAAAAGGACACATGCACTCATTTGTTCATTGCAGCACTATTCACAATAGCAAAGACATGGCCTCAACCTAAATGCCCAACAACAGTGGACTGAATAAAGAAGATGTGGTACATATACACCACAAAATACTACACAGTCATAAAAAGAGTGAGATCACATCCCTTGCAGCAACATGGATGGAGCCGGAGGCCATTATTCTAAGTGCATTAACACAGGAACAGAAAACCAAATAACACATGTTCTCACTTATAAGTGGAAGATAAGCACTGAGTACATATGAACACAAAGAGGGAAATAACAGACACCAGGGCCTATTTGAGAGTGGAGTGTGGGAGAAGGGTGAGGATCAAAAAACTACTTATCGGGTACTATGCTTACTACCTGGGTGATGAAATAACCTGTACACCAAATCCTTGTGACATACAATTTACCCTTATAACAAACCTGTACAGGTATTGCTTGAACTTAAAAGTTAGAAGGAAAAAAATTAAATTAAAAAGAAAAATATTCTGAAACCTGTTGGACAGATTTTTAAAAATTCCTTGAAGTTGCTGCCCACCCCATGGAAAAGCAAAATGAATGCAAGAACATTTGTCTTTTTCCTCATAATAAAGGAAATGTAAAAGAGGAGAGGTGTCATTTCTTCTTGCAAGGTAGGAACTTAGAAAATAAGTTGGACTAGAATGTATTTATTTATGCTGATAATGTTATCATTACAATTTCCCTGCTTTCAGAAAAACCAAAAGTCCTTATTCGTCTACTCAGTTTAACTTGTCAAATATTCTGAGTTCCTCTAGAGAAAATATATTCTGCTAAACACTGTGGGAGATTTAAAAAATAGTGACACATACTTGTGTCCTAATTGTAGAAATAAGACATGTTTACAATTTTATTTCAACGCTGAATGTGTACAGAGAGGCATATAAAAAGTCACATGGATGGTTCAAAGGGAAAAATAGCTTCCCTCCATTTGAAGAGAACCATTCTGCCAGTCTAGTTCTGTGTTAAGATATGTGACTTCAATAAGTTTCTTTGACCAGGGAGCATAAAACAAAAAATAAGTGTATATTAATTATTAGTGATCAGTTTCTGAGTTGAGAGAAAGGTCTGGAGAACTTGGACCAAGGGGCAGGCAAGTTTTCATATTGCTCTAGAGGACAGAATAAAGATTTGGATCTAGAAAAAACTTGGAGGCCAATTTCAAAGGTTTATAGTGTCAAATTGGAACCAACCAAAATGTCCAACAATGATAGGCTGGATTAAGAAAATGTGACATATACACCATGGAATACTATGCAACCATAAAAAAGGACAAGTTCATGTCCTTTGTAGGGACATGGATGAAGCTGGAAACCATCATTCTCAGCAAACTATCGCAATGACAGAAAACCAAACACCGCGTGTTCTCACTCATAGGTAGGAATTGAACAATGAGAACACTTGGACACAGGAAGGGGAACATCACACACCGGGGCCTGTTGTGGGGTGGGAGGAGGGGGGAGGGATAGCATTAGGAGATATACCTAATGTAAATGAAGAGTTAATGGGTGCAGCACACCAACAGGACACATGTATACATATGTAATAAACCTGCACGTTGTGCACATGTACCCTAGAACTTAAAGTATAATGAATATATAAAATATATATTATGTATAAACGATATATAAAATATATATTATGTATAAACGATATATAAAATATATGTTATGTATAAACGATATATAAAATATATGTTATGTAGAAACGATATGTAAAATATATGTTATGTAGAAACGATATGTAAAATATGTTATGTAGAAACGATATGTGTATGTTATGTAGAAACGATATGTATAATATATGTTATGTAGAAACGATATGTATAATATATGTTATGTAGAAACGATATGTATAATATATGTTATGTAGAAACGATATGTATAATATATGTTATGTAGAAACGATATGTATAATATATGTTATGTAGAAACGATATGTATAATATATGTTATGTAGAAACGATATGTATAATATATGTTATGTAGAAACGATATGTATAATATATGTTATGTAGAAACGATATGTATAATATATGTTATGTAGAAACGATATGTATAATATATGTTATGTAGAAACGATATGTATAATATATGTTATGTAGAAACGATATGTATAATATATGTTATGTAGAAACGATATGTATAATATGTTATGTAGAAACGATATGTATAATATATGTTATGTAGAAACGATATGTATAATATATGTTATGTAGAAACGATATGTATAATATATGTTATGTATAAGTGATATATAATATATGTTATGTATAAACGATATATATAATATATATTATGTATAAACGATATATATAATATATATTATGTATAAACGATATATAATATATTATATATAAACGATATATATTATATATAAACAATATATAATATATATTATATATAAACATTATATATAATATATATTATATATAATATATAAACAATATATGTAATATGTATTATATATAAACAATATATAATATGTATTATATATATAAACAATATATTATATATTATATATAAACATTATATTATATATAAACAATATATATAATATATATTATATATAAGCAATATATAATATATATTATATATAAACAGTATATAATATATATTATATAAATAAATATATAAAAGAACAAAATATATATATATATATAAAAGAACAAAAAAAGAAGGTTTATAGTGGTAAATTGTGGACATTGAGGGATATAGTGTGAAACAAATACAGGGTCGGGTCATCAAATCAGATTCACAGCGATCAGAGATCTTACCCAGAATCAAACCATACTAACAAGTTTAAAGAGAAAGAAAATCATGAGAGTGGGGAAGGATGGAGAAGCTGGGACAGCCAGTGTCACTCTCAGGTCATTTTGTGATGCATTAGTATCTGCTCTGATCTAGATTTAACATGAGCTCTAAGTGTCGCATGCAAAGCACTGCTTACATAAAAGCGAGCCATCATTGTCATAAAATATCTTAATTTTTTTTTTTTAGACGGAGTCTCGCTCTGTCACCCAGGCTGGAGTGCGGTGGTGCGATCTCGGCTCACTGCAAACTCCCCCTCCCAGGCTCACGCCATTCTCCTGCCTCAGCCTCCCAAGTAGCTAGGACTACAGGCGCCCGCCACCACGCCTGGCTAATTTTTTGTATTTTTAGTAGAAACGGGGTTTCACCATGTTAGCCAGGATGGTCTCGATCTCCTCTCCTCGTGATCCGCCTGCATCGGCCTCCCAAAGTGCTGGGATTACAGGGGTGAGCCACCGCGCTCGGCCAAAATATCTGAATTTTATACTCAGTTACTAGTTTGTGTGATGTTTTCCAGGTAGCCTGCCCTATAAATTCACACATTTCCAGGTTTATTTAACATAAGCAATCCTAGACAGACCAGATACATGTGCAAAAGTTCTCCACATGTAAGAATTCTCCCACTATTAAATAGCAGCAGATCTTTCTTTAGAATGTTTACAAGGGTTTTTGATGGATCTTTTCTTCCAAGGGCATCCCACAGCAGGGTGAGAAAATGACTTGTAGGTCTATGGCTAACATTTTTCTTTCCAGTCCACACTCTGACTTTAGTCACTACTCCCCTTGGTACATATTTCTCAAGCATCTTTTCATTATTTGTCTTAAAGTATTTTATATAGATGAATAAGTCTACTAACATCCTGACAACTACCATGTTTTGAAATATCCAATGGGGAGTAGGAATGTCCTCTAAAAAGGATGTTAATTGCAACTATATGTTTTTCACAAGTCTTTTGCTGTTCTCTTACAAGTTTGATTACTCTTTTTCCTCTATCACCTATAGTTATTTGAACCATTGATATGTGTTGATGGAGGCAAACAAAGTTGAGTTCACTTTTATTTCCGGCCAATTGGTTTCTATATGTAACATTTACAGTCTCCAAGTTAGCCTCCCAAAGTATTTTCTAATCGTTGTAAAATTCTATCAATTAACAAAGCACTTGTTATACTATATAGCTGTGACAGCAAGATTAAAGTAACATTTAACATACCATGAAATTAGATAAAAATTATAGTGTCATTCCCTCCCAACCATTCCCTCCCAACAGAAATGATATTTTTTCCATGAGCCACATGTTTCCAAATGGCTTAGGAGGTTATTGTTCAGAATATTCTAGATTCCATCTGGTTTTTGATATAACCATATCCCAGCTACCAGTGTACAGGTATTTACAGACACAGGTTTCCATGTGGCATTTTTTAATATCCTCCTTCTATTTCCCATAATTATGACACAGTGTGTTCACTATCTGTTTTATCCAAACCAATTACAACCTGAAAGCAAACTCACTTTGCATTTGTGACACCTAGGTCATTAGAAAATGATGATAGAAGTCTCATCGTCCAGTGACAACCTGCTATAATTTAGAATTAGCATAGTGTTCCCACAGTGTACCTTCCCAACCTGGCTTTTGACCACTCTTGGCCACTGGCCTTTGAAAACATGAGAATCAATAGTGACTAGAGTATCTGATGATTCTTCTTTGATAAGAGTATGAACCCTTTCCCAGGGTTGCCAATGATTATAGCACTCCAATAGAATAATTATTCAATTAGTTTATTTACTTATAGCTTTAGAATCCCCTCAAAGTGATTTTTGTGGCCAACCTCTTAGAAAAGCACTCCCTTTAGTGTCACTGTTTGGGTTATCAAGTCTTTTTCTTAATGAGGACAATCATCCCAGAACATTATTTCAGACTGACCTACATATTTATTTCAAAATCAAAGCCATCCCAAAGCCATCTCTTAAAATCTCTGCAGAATATCTGGTATGGCATGGCCATTGGTGATCAAGCTACCACATATGTTGCTGCCATTTCACTTGTATGGGATTGGTACCATTTGGAAAAACAGTCTGAAATGGAAAATTTTGTGTGCCCCATGAGGCTATCAGTTGTATATATTTTACCTGCAAACACAGTTCCATCTTACTACACAATAAGGCTTCCCATAAACATCCTTATGTATCTCCAGAAGGGATTTACTAGTAATATAGGATTACTGGGTTCCATATTAGCTTTTTTAAAGTGCATTTCATCCACATTCACATTTGATATACTCGAAGGAACAAAACAAGCTCTAATATACTTGACAAATGGCATCAATCTGCTTTCCATCATATCCAGATAACTGTTACAGCAATATGTCACCATGACTTAAGCCCACACAGAATTCTTAAGCTCTGCTGTTTGGCATTCTCTGCCCTATAAGATTCATGGTAGTATTTCTCTCAACTCAACTGAGAAATAACCAGAATGGCAAATTCAGCTTGTAAACAATGAGCTGAATGATAGTAGTAGTCAGCTGTCAGTAAGTTGATTCATCAGGAAATGCTGTGTCACTTTTTTTCTTAAATTACCCAAGTGGAGTCCAATTTCTCTTCCTTAGACAAAACAGATGAGGAGGTTTCTCCCATACCCACCATTACTCATCACCAGACTTGAGAGAGATAGCTAAGAGTATTCTTCTCTTGTCCTTATTACATTCCTCTCTGGGATCATGTCCCACCTCTGTTTGCTGTGATACACTCCATTTCCATTTATAACCTGCCCCCTTTATCCTTTTTCCCACGGTTGTGTTTCTTATCTGAAATGTACTGTTGAATCATAACACTGGCAATAACAAAATCTTTCCTAATGATGCTCCTTGGCCTCACTCCCTGGGATAACTTGTCAACCCATAACATCTCTGCCATTCAACAGAATCTAGAATTACTGACATGTCCCCAGTCATCAATTTTAAGAATCCACAACAATAATTAAAGAATGTGTTACAGGGTGTTGCTAACACCTCCTTTTCCATTGCTTAAGAGAAATAGGGCAGGATGAAGGGAGACTGCATCAAATGGGAGGCAGAAGTGCCAAATTTCAGCCAAATTCAGCTTTACCCAGGATCAAAATTTATTAACGTAATGACTCAATTTTTATTTTTATTTCATTCAAAGTTTATGAAGTTTCTTTTCTTAAATAACTTTTTTATTGATTATGAAATAAATATGTGGGATTAGGTTAAAACATTAAAACCAAATTGACTTATTTCTTCTGACATTCTATAGCAGACATAAGTATTCTCTGAGATTTTTGGAAGAACTTCCTTGTATGGAGAAGTTCCACAGTAGCTGTTAGGAGCAGGAGTAAAATTATGACTCTGGGAGTTTAATCACTGCAGTCCTTGCCTGGCCTTCACACTGAAGTGCTGGAAAGCTCTGGGCAAATTACTTACTCTCTCAGTGTTTATTTCTCCAACTGAAAATTAGGTTGATTTCTCCAACTGAAAATTAGGTTGAACTAGTAATTTTTTCTGTATTGTTTGTGATATTTTAGGAAGATATCACCCTTGACGGTTTTCTATGACTTAAGAAGTTGAATCAAGTTTCAACTTCTTAGCAAGACATACAAGTTACTTCAAAATCTGTGACCTCCCCCCTCCCCGCCAAAATGCTTCATTTTAACTTCTATTATTCCCTTTATGTACACCAATGTCAGCAAACTTTTTCTGTAAAAACCGAGTAGCAAATATTTTCACCCTGGCAGGCCATATAGTCTCCATCAGAACTACTTAATTATTTTAACACAGAGACAGTTTCATTTTCACACTGCTGATAAAGACATTCCTGAGACTGGGCAATTTACAAAAGAAAGAGGTTTATTGGACTTACAGTTCCACGTGGCTGGGGAGGCCTCACAATCATGACAGAAGGTGAAAGGCATGTCTCACATGGTGGTGGCAAGAGACAGAATGAGAGCCAAGCAAACGGGTTTCCCTTTATCAAACCATCAGGTCTCGTGAGACTCATTCACTATCACGAGAACAGCAAAGGAAAGGCCTGCCCCCCATAATTCAATCACCTCCCACTGGTTTCCTCTCAGGACACATGGGAACTGTGGGAGTTACAATTCAAAATGAGATTTGGGTGGGGACACAGCCAAACCATATCAGGCAGCTATAGACAATATGTAAATGAAAGAGCATGGCTATGTTCCAACCAAACTTTCTTTATGGACACTGAAATATGCATTTTATATAATTTACATGTCACAAACTACTATTCTTTTTATTTTTTTCAACCATTTTGTACAGCTCATGGGTCTTACAAAAGCAGGCAGTGGGCTGGATTTAGCCCTTGAGCCATAGTCTACCAATCCCTAATGTATACTGTGCTTACATCATGCAAAATGTCTCTCCATTTCCTAAATAATTAAAGTATTTTCAAGGTTCAATGCCATTGCACATAAGGATTCCTTTGCCTAAAACATCATTATTTCCACACCCTCATTTTTTCCTGACAAATTCCTACAGGCCAATCAAAGGTTGCTCACCTAGTATCCCTCCCCAAATCTTCTGCAATCTTTCTATCTCAATATGACAGGATCAACCATTCAGTGGGTTAAACCAAATACCTTACTCATGCTTGACTATTTCTCTCACATCTCACATGCAATTCATGAGAAAAATCTTCCCAGTACTATTCCAAAATACATCCCAAAACCTACACTTCTCCGTATGACAGTCTGAGACACCATCATCTCTCCCATAGACTGTTTCCAACACATAAGCCAGAGTGCTATTCCTGAAACATGCTTCCCAAGCTCCCATCTCAGGACATTTTTCATTTGCTATTGTTCATGCCACAAACATTCTTCCCAGAGATATTTCCAAAAATCATTCACCTGCTTCAAGTCTTTGTGAAAATGGCAAAATTTCAGAGACAATTTCTAAACACTCTCTAAAAATTTCAAACTCCACCACTCCCAAAATTCCATGTCTTCTTTCCTGGTTTATTTCCTTCTTCACATTTACAGCATTTGACATATGATATGTTTTACTTTTTGGTTTATCATCTGTATCTCTCCACCAGAATGAAGTTTCACATCAGGAAATTTTGCCTGTTCGTTCACTGCAGAATCTTCAATGCCTCAAACATCATCTACCACTTGGTAAGTTTATTCATCACTTACTATGTTACAGATTCTATTACAGGCAGGCTCACTTTGCCTGAATCCTCAATGTCAAGTCCTTATTTAACATCTCCGTGTTCTGAATGTTCCTTCAAAATTCATCATTGCAGAGAAAGACAACTCTTACACAGTGTCGATGAGAATGTAGATTAGTACAGCCATTGTGGAAAACAATATGGAGGTTTCTCAAAAAACTAAAAATAGAACTGCCATAAAATCCAGCAGTCTCAAAAATATGTAGGTATTTACCCAAAGGAAAGAAAATCAGTACATCAAAGGGATTCCCACATCTGCTGATTATCGCAGTACTGTTCACAATTACCAAGATATGGAATCAATCTAAGTATCCATCAACAGATGTATGGATAAAGAAAATGTGGTGTATATATACACAAAGGAATACTATTCAGCAATAAAAAGGGAGTGAAACTGTCATTTGCAGTAACATAGATGGAGCCAGATATCACTGTGTTAAGGGAAATAATCCAGGTACAGAATGAAAAATATCACATGTCCTCACTCATATGTGGGAGCTAAAAATGTTGATCTCATGGACATAGAGTAATAGTACCATATGCTGGGAAGGGGGTGGGAGAAGACAGGTTGCTCAATGGGTACAAAAATACAGTTAGACAGAAGGAATACGTTCTAATGTTTCATAGTAAAGTAGAGTGACCATAGTTAATAATAATTCATTATATATTTCACAACATCTAGAAGATTTGAAATGTTCCCAGCACAAACAAATGATAAATGTTTGAGGCGATGACTATCCTAATTAACTTGATCATTACCCATTGTATGCATGTATCAAAATATCACATATTTCTCAAAAATGTATAATTATTATATATCAATAAAAAATTCATCATAATAAACCCTTTAAAATCAAGGAAAAATGTATTCAGATCTGTCATGACTCTCTGCCAAAAACTCACATTGGACTCTACTCCAAAATTTTCCATGTGTACCATATTACAATTTTAGGGTTTTATTAAGCCTTTTGGGAACATCAGAGGCATAAACAATAGGTGATTTAAAATCAAAATGAAAGTATATAATGCATTTTAATGACTTTAAGGAGATTAAAATATTCATTTCGGTTACCAACTATTACTTTTTTAGCATACTCTCTATTATAATCTACAACTTCAACTCAGATTTTTGCTACATTAAACCAGTCTTAAGAAATATTTTTTTACCCAAATACAAAAGTGGTCAATCAAACCACCCACTCATTTACTACCTCTTGAGGATACTTTTAAAAGGCTCAGTTAGCCAAAAAGCCACTTTTCTTCTAGCAGGATATACATAGACATTGAATCTGAATAAATTACTGGACTAAACCTGCATAGGCAAGTAACTTAGTGCTTTTATGTAGCAAAGTGTTTGCTATATATTGTACAACGTATTTGACAAAATCATTTGATTCTGTTAGATGTGCTCATCTTGCTATGGCAGACTTCAGATATTACATCATTGATTACATCATCATTACAATCACTTTAGGTTTGTCTCCAACCTTGCCTATTTAATTCCTTTGACCCAAAATCAAAAAAATAAAAACAAAATATTACAATGCAACGAAGAGGGAGAAATTCACCAAATGTCAGTATTTAGTTACTAAATTTGATAAATATAAATTATTGATATATGAGTAACAAAAATTAATTTTTAGTAGTGATCAGAAGATATAAAATCACTAGGAAATCTTAACTCAAAAAAATTTCCACATAAGATTGAATCTATCATATATCTATTTCAGAGCTTTTGTTGGTATTGGGCAATTTGAACTGCTTTAAACAGCACAAACCCTGTTTTTAGGTTAGGGCCAAAGCTGCAACTGACAAACATGAAAAGAAAAAGTCCAAGATATCATCACAGTTTATTTGTGAAAATTACCATTATATAAGGATAATTCTCCATAAACACAAAATAAATAAAAATTTAATAATCTTACTCATCACTCCTTGTTGAGGGATAAGTTAATATATTTAATGAGCTTGGAACAGTGTCTAGAATGTATTAAACTTTAAATAAATGTTGGTTATTGTTGTTTTGCGCAATGAGAGTAGTACTACCAGAAACTGGAAAACGCACAACCTATATAGTTTGATATTCCAAGGTAGGTTCTTAAAGCCACAGGGTAAATAGACATCTTTATAGAATATCAGTTTTAACTTCCACAAGCAAATCAAATTAATTTAAAATTTTTAAATTAAAATAAATATGGATATACTGTGCAGTTAAATACAATATGCCAATTAATATTTTAAATAATAATCTATATTTAAAAGAAATTTTCCCATTCATGGAGGAGAGTTTCAGGCTGCATTTACAAACCTAGCTCAATCTCTTCCTCTTAGGGATATTTTGGTAACAAAACAGGCTTTGACAAGCATTGCTTTATGAAGCACCCTCTTTGTGCCTATATTAATAAAAAAATAGCATATGTCTGCCCTCATTCTCCATGTAGAAGAGTAAATCTTATCACCTTGCTCTGTCTAGCTCTTCAAGGACCAACTTTTTTTCTTGCTGCCTTCTTCACCAAAGATATGTGGAAGCAAACCTGAGCTAATCCTTGCATCTACAATTCTTTTACTTTGAACATTGCAGAACTAAAATTTACTAATACCTACCTGAAAACTCCCAAAATGCATTTGTTTTTTAATATTTGATTAATAGATTATAATTAGGAAAGAGTAAGTACCATATATTTGCATCTTGATGAGGATATTTAAAAGGAAGAAATCAAAATAATGATTTCTGGTGTTTTTGAGAAGTTCTATAGAATTTAGTGTTTATATCTTGATTACAAAGCCTCTTCATAATTTACAAGTTGTGTCTCAGCTCTGCCTCCCATTTAAATCTGATTAATCCAGATGACCTTGTTCTAACAGCAGGTGGGTTACTGTGATTTATTTTGGGGAATTGCTAATGAGAAAGAAAAAATGTTAATTATAAAATATCTGTGTCCTAGGCAAACAAAATATAATTTTTTGAGGCCACATATTTGAGGAATTATATCCAAATCTGGTATATTTAAGACTTTCTACACTGAGTTGAAAAATATCAGAATATCCACCTCTCACAGAAAGAATTTTAAAATGAAGCACCTAGTTAATATCAAACCCTGAAAATGTGTACTAGGAGAACAAATAATTTGTGAAATTAACTTATAACCACCTGATATTTAGACCTAATTGTTTATATTTGTATTTTCTAGATATACTTGTGTATGTATATCTATGTATACATATACACATATTAAACATGTATATACAAAAAATTATTAAACTTGTACCAAAATATTCTAGATTAATTTAATATATTTCCACCAGGTGAAACTAATAAATAAGCTGAAATGAGAGAAAATATGTGGGTTTTGCTATTTTTTCTGATTCTAAATTTCTTGAGTGAAATTTACAAAGTCAGAATATATTGCCAAAAATTATGACCTAGAAACTATATTTCAGAATGGTTAATATAGCAGTCAAAACATGTGACATAGAAAGAACACAGCATTCTTATACCTTTTGGATGCTGGTAAATTTTAATTTTTTTTTACTTCTACAATGATTACATTAATAATTGCTTAATAATGTCATTACACTGTATATTTATGTTTTACACATGCCTTTGTATGCACATCACATTTTACAATTAAAAAGGATTACCTGAAAGAAAAAGATAAAAGTTGCGAAATTATTTACTAACACCATAAAGAGTCCAGTAAGACACCTAGAAACGAAATCAACTTCCCTATAGGTCACTGTTTTTCTGATCTATAGCAATTGCTAATAGTGTAGAGTAACTAAATAATTAAGATACTTAGGGAAACATCTAATAAGGAATATTTGAGTTTTGCATGAAAAAACATAAAAGTATTGAAGATTTTTTCAAATTCTGAATAAATAGACATACTGTTGGATAGGAAGACACAATATAGTAAGCATAGATATATAGTAAGAATATATATAGTATATATGTATATATGTATATGTATATATATTGTGTATATAGATGGATGAATCTATGAGTATATATATATAATAAACCCCCAATTCAACATCCTACATTTTTTATTTGAATTCTAAAAATAAATCTGTTTTTACAATACATAAACTATATGTTTATACTTATTCTGGTTTTTATTATAAAAAATTTCAAAGACACAGAAAAGTAAGTTTATTTTTATAGGGTGTTTTAAAATAAACACTAAGCTTAATACTTAGACTTAACAATATGTAACCATATTTATTTATTCATTTATGTATTTGCTTGCTGTAATAAATTAAGAATATCACAGCATTTCTATCTTAAGTATTTTAGTATGTATTTCTTAAAAAATGAAAATATTTTTCTGCATAACCACCATAAAAGTCAATATCTAACAAATTAATATTATCTAGTTCATATTTCCTTAACTACCCTAAAAATGGCTTTTATTGCTCATTTGTTCACACTAGAATTAAGACTGACATGTGCCATTTGGTTAGGACTTTTAACATAGACTTCCCCTGCCACTTCACCACTTCAGACCCACACACACACACACACACACACTTTTTCATTTCTTATCATTGACATGTTGACCAAGATAGTTATGTCGAATGTCCTATATTATGAACTATCTCTGTGGTTTTTCTAAATGTTTTCTCATGGTCTTGTTTAGCATTTTCTTCTTTATTCTCTGTATTTCCCAAAAAATAAAAGTTAGACATAAAAGCTTGATTAGATTCAGGTTTAATACTTTTGACAAAAATGTTTAATAGGTGATGCTGATTCTGCTTATGAAATTATAGAGGTACAAAATATCTGGTTGTCCACTGCGAGTGTTGTTATGGTTGATCTTTGGGTTCAGGTGGGGAGAGGCTGATCCCTCCGTTGTTCAGTTACATGTTTTTCTTTTGCATCCTTAAAGTATTCTGTAGGTAGTACTTTTCCACTATGCAAATATTGAGTTCCTCAGCAACCTTTCACCTAATGGTTTGGCATACACTGATAATCTTTGCCTAATTCAATTATTTTGTTATGAATTACAAAAGAAGTGATTTTTCTAATTGTATTATTTATTCCATAATTATTAGTTGCCATTCTTCAAAAAATATATATTTTTGAGATAATTTGTCTACCCTGAAATACATTTCCAATTAGAATGAAAGAATAAATGCTTATTTCTTTCTTTTTAATTAGCAATGTATATGTCTACAAGGTAGTGTAATAGTCACCTCTACCAGTAACAAATATGATTGGTTTTTGTGTTTTCTCTTCTCTGATATCATTATGTATCCATGTGTTTCAAAGAATTGTAACTATTATTCTTTCAGTGACAAAATTGTCTCATCTTTGGCCAAGAGAGCCCCGCAGGCTGGTTCCTGTGCCGTGTTGAAAAATACGTCATTAGTCTTTGAAAGCTTCTTTGCTTTCTGGCACAGCAAGATCTTCCTGGCTCACCTTTTACATTCCTTTTTACACACCTGGAAACTGCCATATCTCTAAGAAACCTTGTTATTTGTGGAGAGCCATATTTAGAGACCACAGTCAGGGTGCTAAAAGGGTTCATTGCTAAGGGTAATGCTTCTTCAATCTCCCTTTCTAGAACGGTGCTACGAAATATAATTTGTTATTAGAAAAAAATCATAGGTTCACATGAGTATTTTCAATGCACGTTGAACATGACAGGGTTTTCAGTTAGATTATTTGTTATTATACTGATTTATTTTACCCACATTAAATTAAAATAATACTATTATTAAAATTAAAACTACGAAGTAAAATTATTAGATTGAGTGAAAAAATATACTTTCTAATCATTAGAACATAGCAGTTCAAGGTATAATAATTAAACCATAGTGGTATGAGTACAGAATTATTAAATATAGATCAGTGAAAGAAAGTTAACATTTCAGAAAGATTTAAAATGACATTTTGAATTAGTGGTGTAATATGAACATCCACTAAAGAGTATGTGTACAACCAGCTACATGATTGGAAAAAAATTGTTAAATTCTTCTGTCATAACATACATAAAAATATTTTTTACTTGAATTCAAAAGCTAAAGCAAAATCAAAAGCATTATAATAACACACAGGAAAGATGCTTTCAATCAGATAGAAAGAAATGCCTTGTTAAACAAGATGAAAAGCTAGATTTTATTAAGGGAAAGATTAATAGACAAATACTTGAAAAAGACTTGAAACTAGATAAATACTTGAAACAAAAGTTTCAAATACATGACATTACGAGAAATATTCACAATACATTATCTAGTGTATCATATACCATTAGATAATACAGGAAAAACTCCTATAAACCAATTTTATAAGGAGAAAACATCAATTAAAAATGATAAGCATATGAATATGCAATTTACAGAAAAAATACAAGTAAACATCTGAAAAGATGTTCAGCCTAATATTTAAGAAAATGTAAGTTAAAATAATCATAAGATCATTTTTGGCAAAGGTATTATCAAAAATTAAAATTAAAATGGTTAAATGTTAGCCAGGATGTAGGAAACAGAAATTCCCAGAGTTATGGCAGGAGCATAAATTGGGTCATCTTTTGGGGAGGGTAGTATGTTAACCAACCAAAATGTTGAATCTTTATGACACAGCAGCTTCATTTCTGGCTATCTAGCCATAGAAATAGACATAGTTAAAAAGATTATGTGCAGGAATATTTATTAAAGCATTGTTCACAATACAAAATTTTGAATAACTTTGTTTATCCATTGATGTATAAGCAGCTTAGAAATGTGTGGTATATTTAGAACATAAGGAAAATATATGTGTGCCGGTTTCATAAGATATTTATGGCACAGAATATGTATGGTAAGATCTAATGTATTTTTCAAAACATATATGCAAAAATATGCAAATAATTGCATATGCTATATATAAAGAAAGGGGTGAAGACTTGCTCTTTGTCATATGTAAATATGAATTGATAACATCTCTGTACTTATGTGACAAGGAAAGAACAAACAGCTAGCAACAGGATATATTTTATAGAGAAAACAATTTTTTGAAAAATAACCTAATAAGAACTTAAAATAAATGGCAAAACCCAGAAGACAGATGTTGGTTTACACAAAGATTTCAGAGAATGGGTGATACTGCTGTGCATGACCCAGAAGAGTAACATTCCAGAGAAGATGACAGAACAAAGCAGAGAGAACGAATGATGGTAAGAAAGAGAAAGATGAAAGACGAGAGGATGAACAGTCATAACTTTAGTGGTAATATGGCTAAGAAGTACTTTAGATAAGAGGAAATCTCTAAAATGAGATTTTTAGATGTTTGCATAGCACAAAGAAATTTTTCCTGGAGACGTACAACTCATGGCAAAAAGGCTGCCCTATGTGAGTTATGTTATCTATAAATGCTTTATGTGAGTTATGTTACCTACATAAAAGCTAAAATAATACTATTAAAATTAAAACTACTAAGTAAAATTATTAGACTGAGTGAAAAACATAGATCTTAATTCTTAAACCATATCACTTCACAGAGCATAAATGCTCCATGTGAGTTATGTTTCTGTAAAAATAACAGTGGAGAGGTTGTCGTAACCTTTGGGGAATAAGACAAACTTGTCACATGTGACGAAGCCCCTAGACACAAAGGTGGCAGTAAGAAGTCTCGAGATCGCATCACTGCACTCCAGCCTGACGACAGAGCGAGACTCTGTCTAAAAAAAAAAAAATTAATTAATACTTTTAAAAAAAGCTCCAAGGATTCAGAGAAAGCTTAATGAAAGCTGTACAGATAGATAGAGCGTGGGGTAGAGTTTTTACATCATTTTGCCCAGCTTTCAATGACCCAGCACACCCCAGACAACATCTGAATTGTATGTGCTTCTGGATTGCTTGTGTTTGGGCAGGGGGTTTGTTTGTTTTGCTATAAAAATGTGTTTCTAATGTATGAAGAGAAGGGAGAGAGAAAGAAAGCTAGGGAGGTAGAGAAAGGAAAAGAGGAAGGAAGGGAGGTAAAAATAAAAGAAGACAGGGATTACTATGGCTTGAATGATTTTGTGCCCTCCAGATTTCATGTTGAAAGTTAATTCTCAGTGCAACAGTATAGAGAGGTGTGGCCTTTGGGAGGTGATTGAGTCATGAGGCCTGTGCCCTCATAAATGGATTAATGCTGTTATAAAAGGGCTTGACAAAGGGGTTCATTTTCTTTTCACCCTTCCATCTTTACTGCCAGGTGAGGACACAGCCTTCTTTCTTTCCAGAGGAGGTGGCATTAAGGCATCATCTTGGAAGCTGAGAGTAGCCCTCCCTAGACAACCAAAGCTGCCACTGCCTTGATCTCAGACTTCCCAGTTTCTAGAACTAAGAAAAATAAATTTCTGTTCTTCAGAAGTTACATCATCCCAGGTATTTTGTTATAATAGTACAAAAAGGACTGAGACATAGATATCTAGCACTCCTTAATGAACTAGAACTAGGAGAAAAGCTATCTGAATAATGTCTAATAATCACTATCTTCCTTCTACTAGTTCCTCCTTTACCACCCCTATTTCATTTAATAATATTGCTGCTTGCTCAGTTGCTTCACCTTAAACTTTACTATTATGTTTTATTCTTCAATACTACATTATTCTTCTCCCCAATTAGTTGCAACACCCTGATGAATCAAACTCGCCTAAAAATAAGTCATCTTCCACCTGAGAAAAGCATCCTCTTCACCTCAGAGCTTCAAGAAGAAAGTACATGTGGTGCAGAAAAAGATAAGATATTCATCTAACCAGCCAAATCAGGCATAATCAACTTTGGTAGTGAAATAGTGACAGATGGTGCAGGCTGTTCAACTGCATATTCAATTCCATTATTCTATCTCTTACATGCGGCCCCTCTTCTCCTTTCTGACTGCCACTGTCCTAACTAAAGTAGCATCACTTCTCACCTGGACAAAAGCAGGTGCCCAACTTCTGGCATCTGCCACTCCATTCTGTGCAGAGATTCTAGATGAATATTTGTCTCAATCATTTGTAAGGCACTTAAATGACTTGGGCTAATGTAAGCAGAAAAAGAATTGTGTACAGAATACCAGAAGGCCCTCAGAATGAGTTGGAAGGCTATAGAACAAAGCTCAGGAAATTAAGAAAGATCAAGTAACGCCAGGGAGGGAGAAATATAGTCAAGGTCATGTCACGAGAAGACTTAGGGCAGACACGGCCACTGGTGCCAATACAATGGATGATCAGCATTACCTTGGCTAGATACACTGTTAACATTATAGATCGCTGTATGTCACTACATCATCGCATTAATCCCTCAAGTCAAAGAATTACATAGGAGTTTCTAATTGGCTGAATTAAGGCGAAGTGTCTCCTTCTTCAAGTGGGAAGGATAAATGTCTGCCCTCTATTTGGTTTCTACAGTGGGAGACAGAACTCCACTTCAAATTAATACATAATAGAGAATTCTCCCCAAATTGGAATGGTAATTGGATTCTTGGTAGCCAAAAATAATAATAAGTTTTCACTGCATTCGTCTTTAAAGGAAACCCTAAGCCTTGTTACACTTCTTTCAAACTCATTACTGACTACTTATTGCCAACTCTATAAAATCCACATTTCTAAATATAAGTAACATCTAGGCAATAATCAAACCATCTCTTGAATTCCCTTTCTAGACTTCTTTCTTTGAATTGATTCTTAACGGACCATTCCCCTATTCCATTGTTTCTATTATATAGTTCTTCCTGCTGGTAATTATCTTCCTTAATTCTACTTTTACAAGCGTTACACCACCTTCAACATTCCCTGAAATGCAACCTTTTCCAACAATTCCTTGTTTCCTGATAACGTCTCCTTTTCCAGAGGTCTGTAATCAATTCTTACGATTTTATGTTGCCTTGGCATCCATTTTGAATATGTTTACTTTTCTCATACTAAAAGCAGGGCTCGGTCACCCTTGGCAGTTTTACAGCCCCACCCAGGTTCCTCAATGTAGTCAGTCCAGATGTCTGCTTTATACAAATTCTTCCTGGCAAGCACCTCCCTATGGAACAGCTAGATATAACCTACTCTACTGGCCCTGCTGACCCTCACTGTCTTCATGGACTGTGCAGATATACCACAGTGACCGCCTTTCAGTCACACTGTGACCTCCTAGAGCTCATGCCTGCTTGTTTTAAACTTACCAATTAAAACTCCTTCAGGAAACCTTTTTGGATAATGCCCTGGTCCCCAGCAAAGGCACTGACCCATGGGCTTCTCTCTCTCTACTCCCTCTCCCCTGGTGCTGACTGATCTCCAGGCATGTTGTTTACCCCCAGAGCCTGTAAGTAATAAAATCTTTATTTCTATCTTGTGTCCCTCCTAATCATTTAAGGGGTGCTTCATTATCTTAAAGACCCTAAATTTAAAGAGTCCCAATTTATAAGATTTACATTCCTCCCAAATTATATTTTAATTATTTGTGTGCGTCCTATCTCTCCCTCTAGATTGCAGTCTCTCAAAGAGCAGAACATGATTTATTTTTCACATTTCTTCAAACATTTTTCACATAGGTGCCTAACAAATGCTGAGCTGATTGTGCAAATGTAGCATTCAAAAGCAAATATAAAACAGAATAATTCACAAGCAGAAATGGGTTACAGAATTACCATGGAACAAAAAGATGAGGATGATACAATAAGAGAGATGAGCTCTACTTTACAAAAGCTCTTTGCAAACACAAAAGTCTGAGCATAATAAGTCATTCTTTAGGCATTTACCTAACAAAAGTATTCATTTTCAAAAAGATTCACTATATCCTTTAAAAAGTAAACTTGCTAGGAGTATTAAAATGTCACTTGATTTGCAAAAATATTTATTTTAAATATCTATTGTATAAAGAAAGTGCACATGTACATAAATACAAAGGATGAAATCTTTTCATCAAACTCCTACTCTTCCAAAAATACTCTCTCTGGCTCTGTATTCTACGACTAAACAGAGAAGAGGGACAATGAGCTGGTTTAGCAGGCAGCTACAAATGGTGATTGAAGGATTTGAAAAAAGATCTATTAAAAGAGGTCAAGAGAATGAATATTATTCAGCATGAAGATTAAAGGTTGATTTGAGACAATTTAATAACAATCTATAAATACATGAAGGGCTCTCACACAGGGAATAATCACCAGCTGCTCTCCAACTCCAATTTGGACCAGAACAGGAGAAAAATTATGTTAGATAAAAGAAAGAATTATTGATAGTAGGAATTATTTAATACTAAAATGGATAGCTAAGGAGAGTTGTGGACTCTCGTACCTTGTAAGAGAGCTTTAAAATGTTGCTGATGAAAACACACAACCTGCCTGTGGGTAAAAGAATGCACTAGATAATCTCTCAAGATTGTTTCCCCATTTCTAGAATCAGAGGTTTTAAATTTATTTCTCTTTTAGAAAATTTTACTTTTCTTTCAATTTCTTGTATTGTCTAAGGAAAACTGTGTTGAAAGAATAATTTTAGGATTTGGTTATATTCTAATTTTCTTCCACATCCATCTTTAAGTTCTGCCATTTTGATGATAACTTTCTGGCATTTATTTGAGTGTTAAACTTAGGGAGAAGGTGAGCAAGAATATATGCAATATAAATTTTGAAACATTTTACAGTTAGCTTCTCTTATATTTCATACCCAAGAGGGTTCTAGCAAAGTATGACTCTTCCACCTCCACAATTATTCCTTCTCCCATGTCCCAGAGCTGGTATATATTTGGATCAGGGAATTCCTTCTGCTCTGTTGTTACTTCCCACAAGTTGTCTGTGACATTTAACGTAGGTCAAGAAAATTAATAGAAGGAGGCATAAAAATAATGTTGAGATAGCTACAACACAACTAGCCTCTAAGGTAACTGGGTTGCATATTACACTGAAATTTCCATTTGTTTTCAAGTATCTCCAAATGATCAGAGGAAACTAACCAAGTATGTTAAAAATCTCAGAATTTAAGGAAAACTAGAATTTTTTTCACTAAATGTCTACTGACAATACAATCAATTAGAGGAAGTTAAAGAGTTGTTAAAACAATTCCACTAGTATATTAGTTGGAGTTCTCCAGAGAAACAGACCAATAGTGTACATGCAGAAAGGGGACAGAAAGGGAGAGGTTTATTTTAAGGAATTGGCTCAAGATTGTGTGGACTGGCAAATCTGTATAATAGGCCAGTTGGCTGGTTACTTGGGCAAGAGTTGATATCAGAGTATTGGGTTACGAATCTGTAGCACAAGCCAGTAGGCTGGAAATTCAGCAGGATTTCTGTGTTACACAATCTTGAGGCACAATTCCTTCTTCAGGAAACCTCAGTTTTCATCCTAACAACTTCAGCTAATTAGATGAGGGCCACCCATATTATTTTAAAAAATAACCATTTTTATTTCAAGTCAGCTACTTGTAGATGTTAATTACATCTACAAAATACTTTCACAGAAACATCTAGCCTAGTGTTTGATCAAACTGGGCACCATAGCCTAACCAAGCTGACACATAAAATTTAACATTCACAAATGGGTTTCTCAATTTTAAATTTAGTAAGAAGGAGTTTTTTGCTGATTTCTTTGCTCAGAAATCCCTGTAATGAACTCATTCTTGATAATAAATATAGGCAATTTGCAAATAAGTCAATTTGCTTATTCATTGATTTAGTCAACAAATGCTTGTTAAGTATTCCCATGTCCTAGCACCATTCTAGGCACTAGGAATGTAGAAATAGAGAAGAAAAATAAGGCCCTCACCATCATAGACCTTACTACATTCATCTTGTTTGGAATACTTTCACTATTCAACATTATATTGTATATCTATTAGCTTATTTGTTTATTGATTTACCCCCACAATAATATCATTTTCAACAAGTTAGGGATATTTTCTGTTTTATCATTGCTGTATGCCCAGCATACAGAACAGGTCCAAGTAGATAATAGGGAACGAAGACGTGTGCTAAATGAATTCAAGAATAGCCCAGCATAGCCTTTCCATCTTGAAGATGATAAAACAAAGACCCACAGAGGTTGACTTCTTAAAAGTCATACAATTTTAGTTATTCTACCAGGAACAGACCACAAATATCTAGGTTCATATATCCTCTGATAAACCACACATATAAAGGCACATTCAACAAACATTTATAAAAACTGTGTCAATGTATGAAAATAATGGTCCCAACAAAGAACAATCACACTCATGAATTAGTCCAAGAGTATACTTTATTCTTTATCATCACCCTCCATGAAATAATGTCAGTTTAGGAAGGGCATGGTGGCTCATGCCTGTAATCCCAGCGCTTTGGGAGGCTGAGGCGGGTAGATCACGAGGTCAGGAGTTCAAGACCAACCTGGCCAACATGTTGAAACCCTGTCTACTAAAAACACAAAAAATTAGCTGGGCGTGGTGGCAGGCACCTGTAATCCCAGCTACTTGGGAGGCTGAGGCAGGAGAATCGCTTGAACCCAGGAGGTGGAGGTTGCAGTAAGCCAAGATTGCACCATTGCACTCCAGCCTGAGCAACAGAGCAAGACTGTCTCAAAAAAAAAAAAAAATGTCAGTTTGATAACTAAAGCTATTAAAGTTTAGTTCAATTGCTAAAGCTATCTATCTCAGCATTCCTCCGAAAGTAACCCGACCTTCCTACTGAAATTTCATTTCATGTGGCTGAAATGGAACCAGGTTCCTTTTCCTGGGTGCAGGAAAGGAGACACATGACACACCTAGGATAAATCACTCAGAGCACCCTACTCCTCATAAATTGGTTTAGAGAAGGCACATAGCCCAAGGGGAACCCATCAGAGGCCATCTATGAGAGAAAGGCCCACTCTTCCTCTGAGGTCACTAAGTGTAAAAACCCAAATGTGTGAAGCTGCTGGCAGCAATCTTTTTAATTATGTGGAAGAAGCCAGCCTATAAAGGATGTCAAGTTATTAGAGAGAAAAACTTAAAGACAGAGAAAGAAAAAGATAGAAACCTGATGATATGACTTAGGGGCCTGGATCCAGCTGTGCCTGAATTTTCTATTTTTAATTCCTTGGGGGCAATTAATATATGTATGTTTTTATTAAGAACATTTAATGAGATGTGTCATAAATATAGTCCTACAAATGTAAACTCTATGAATGCAGAGATTTTTGTACATTTTGTTCACCGCTGTATCATTAGCACCTAGAATGGTACCTTAGCTTCTGAAAGGCATTCAATAAATATTTGAAATAATAAATCCCATGTTCACAATGTGTACAGCACCAGGCTTAAAACCTGCAAAGAAAATCAGGCCAAGATTTCTGGTAGTGATGTAAATTACAAAGCCCAAAAGAGTTACCATGCGCTGTGATACCTGTTATCTCATTAATCACAAACACAGGAGATAGTCGTTATTACAAATGAGGAAATTGAGCTCAGAGAGGTTAATTAATTTCCTTAAGGTCATATAGTAAATGATGGAGCTGGGCCTGAAGCCCTGGTGACCTGTCTGACTCTACTGTCTGCACATGTTTCATTCATTAATTACAATACTATTTTATTTTGTAAAATATTTTGCCAGTGTCATTAGTCACTTGACACACAACAAGGAAAATTTAACCAAAACCTTTGTAAATAAGAATTTCAAAGACCTAGAGGTAAAACAACTTTTACCAAATCAAGCAGCAAGGATAGGAGAGCTGTAAATGAAATATAAGATTCACCACTTATTTAGCCCTTTGTGTCATATTTCAAAACATCTTCTAAACACTAATACAAAAGAATACACTGAAAGTAAATTACATGCAAGGAATATCTGCAACATATCTCATGGAACCGTTCACAGAATATTAGATTTAGAGGCTGGGCGCAGTGGCTCACACCTGTAATCCTAGCACTTTGGGATGCCAAGGCAGGTGGGTCACCTGAGATCAGGAGTTCAAGACCAGCCTGGCCAACATAGTAAAAAAAACCCTGTCTGTACTAAATATACAAAAAAAAAAAAAAAAATTAGCCAGATGTGGTGGAGGACACCGGTAATCCCAGCTACTCAGGAGGCTGAGGCAGGAGAATTGCTTGAACATGGGAGGCGGAAGTTGCAGTAAGCCGAGCTCGCACCTCTGTACTCGAGCCTGGCTGACAGAGCAAGACTCCATTTCAAAAAAAAAAAAAAAAAATTAGGTCAGAATTAGCAGGTAGTTCTTCCCACAGGGTTACACTTAAATGTATGGGTGTTTAAAGGGTACTTGGTGGCCTTGAATGTGATTGTGTACAATTTGCCATCACTCACGTTGTAGAAATATGGTTTTCTATGACCAATGACATTGAAGGCAATGGTTTTGTTTCCTTTTCCTGAAAGATGATATCTTAGTATCAAATCTGTCCAGTTCTGCTTCTGAAAATCATATAGAGCAACAGGAATAATGAAGGAGAAAAACAGCTACATTTCTAGTAAAAGTAGGAGATAGAGAAAACCCAAGATTCATTAAGCATCTGTAAGCCTGGGCAATGACTCCCTAGAATGGCAGAATTGGCTGGGGAACCTGAAAGAGAACTATTAGAAAGCACAGGGGTGGAGAAGGAAGTACAGAATTCGCATATATTAGAGAGATTGATGGAAAATTAGGGTTGCAGAGGTGTTTAAAGGTCCAAAAACATCACTAAAAATATTCACCCCTAGATAAACAGGGCCCCACATGAATGGGAAATTCTGTGGGTACGTCAGAAAGTAAATGGCAAAACTAGGAAACAGAATATCAATACCTAGATTCTGGGCAAGTATTGCTTAATGAAGAACCCAGCAGAAAACAACGTAAGGGAGCAGCAAGGGGGCTGCAGGGAATTATAGGAAGTGCCAAAGTCTTGGGTCTGGAAGCGTTCAGAAATTTTGCACAAATAACTCTTTCAGGAAGGAGTGTTACACTAAGAGAAAACTTCTAGAGAAGCCGCTAGATACGAAGAACAGGTTTGCTGAGGTAGCAAGAGCAATAAAGAGACACAAATTCTGGAAGGGTGCTGCCAAACAATTTGTAAAGTCATCTTGTAAGTCAAAGGCTGTGAGGAGATGTGGGAGAGATAAAACTGAGGTTGGGAGTCTTGCTAAAGAATACTGGGCTCGGAGAGTGGCTCTGCAGAAGAAAGGACTTTGTTTCCAGCCCCTGACCCTGGCCCCAGAGGAGGGAAGCCTTGAATTATGAAACCTGGAAAGCTCTTTTCCAACTCAACTTCACCCTAAAATAATCTCCCATCACCAGTTCAGGAAAATCTGTTTGCTTTAAACTGCGTAACAGAAAACAAATTTGGTTTGTTTCCAACCAGCAAAGGTTGAAAATAAGTAGCTAAATTTTTCAACAAGCAATGAAAACTCAAAAATTTTGTTTTGAAGCAGATTAAGTTATAAACACACACACACACATACACACACACACACAACAGACATAGAGGGACTCATAGAAGAGAGGCCTAGAAACAAAGGATGTGCAGAACTCAGAAAAGAAATTGAAAAAAAAAAAGGACTAGATAATTTTAGAAACAAAGACAAATAAGAGCTACAATGAACAACAGACACCACAGAAAGATTAGTAATTAGAGTATAAAAAAGAAATGTGAATAAAATGGAACATATTAGAAAAGAAGAAAGGTTTGAAGAGAAGTAGATAGATATAGAAGAGAAGCAAAGAAGATCCAACATGTATTTGAAGCCCTGGGCAGGGGGAGGGGGGGCCGAGATAATGGAACAAAGAAATATTTGAAATTTTAATTATTTGTGACAGTTTTTTTTTAAATGAGACATAAAATAAAAAACACATATTGCTAAATGGTATACTATGTATCAGTGAAAACACCCAGGTCAACACCAAGACAATCCCCAGAAAAATTATTAAAAAATCAAACATAAAAAAAGAAAGATTATTTGGATATTCAGGCAACTAGATCAAGACACTTATAAATGACAGAAAAAAAGTGGCATCAGACTTCTCACTGCAATACCAGAACACAGTAAAGAAACACCTACAAGTTACTCAAAAAAATAAAATGTGAGGCAAGCATTGTATTTCAATCTAAGCTCCCCTTTAAGTATAAAGACAATGATCTTCTGAACATTAAAAAACCCAGGGTATGTTTCTCTAATTTCCCTTTCTGGGGAATCTACTACGGGATAAGCACCAGGCAATCAAGAAATTATTGGAGAAACTTTGCTGAAAGTTGATGGTGCACAATAATTACATTTAACAATAAAATTGAGGCTAAAAATGGGGAACAGTGCTAAAGAATAGCATACAAATATTAGTATGATCTAGCAATATAAAAATAATACAAAATAAAAATTTAATTAACACAGAGATAAGAGAAAAAAAGCTAAATTCCTTGATTGTCCATAAGTTATGACTTGGAATATTGATATTTAAACTCAAAAATCTTTAGCGTATTTGAAAGCACAAAAATCAACACTAAGTTAAAGCCATTGGTGAAAATTAGATAATAGAAGAGAGAAAAGGGAAAGGAAGGAAAAGTTTCCACTCTAAATGTATTCTTGATGATAAACAATGTAAATAAAGGGGATTATTTGTATTATGTAAGATATTAATGTAAAAGTAACCACTAAAACAAATTACAAACTTTCCTAAATTTCCAAGAATTCTAAAAATAGAAGAAAAAAGCAGATAGCATCATGATTGGGAAAAGCACTCTTTTATATATTTGCACAATTACCTATTTATGAACATATATAGAATGATATTATAGACCTAGGATCAAATATTCCAGTCATATCAACAAATGTAAATGTGGTGAACTCATCTAACATATAAAAAGATTTTCATATTAGCACTCAAAGTAAAATACAACCTGATAAGGTACAAAAGAGAATCCCCTAAAACAAAATGACTCAGAAGTGTTAAAATTAAAGGATTGGTAGAAATTTGCAAAGAGGCTGTTAAGGACTGAACTGTGTTTCCCCACAAAATTAGTATGTTAAAGTCCTAACTCCCAGTACCTCAAAAGGAGACTGTATTTGGAGATAGGGCCTTTAAAGAAGTAATTAAGGTAAAATGACATCATTTGGGGTAAGCATGTATCCTCTATGATGTCCTTATAAGAGAAAATTAGGACGTACATGCAAAAAGGGAAGACCATGTGAAGACACAGGGAAGAGAGTTCGATCTACAAGCTAAGTAGAGAGATCTCAGAAGAAACCAACACCTTGATATTGGACTTCCAGCTGCCAAGATTATAAGGAAAAATTTCTCTTGTTTAAGACATACCATCTGCAGTATTCATTACAGCAGAACTAGCAAACTAATACGAAGACCATTGCTCTGACACTCACAATATGAACAAGCCAGATAAACTACAATTTGTATTATAGTATTTTTTAAATCCATCAGAACTGAGGATGCAAAGAGATACAAAATAATAAATTTTCTTCTTAGGAGAGAAAATATTCACAGTTTTTGTTCCTTCTTAGTAGAGCTATAGGGTCTACAGAGATACATTCCAGACAGAATAAAAAGAATAGCCAATTTTTTAATCAAACATTTTATGGCTAAGTATGGGCTGGTATATGAGTTATAATCACTAGAAATACCAAACACAAAGTGAGTCTTCCCTGCTAGCCTCCTCTTCCAACAGATCTTTGCTGCATACACGGGATAAAAGGCTATAGGAAGGGCAGGAGGGCCAGGGGAGATTTCCCCTAAGGTTCACTTGAACTTCTTCAAGAGTAAAGCAGCAGGCTGGAGAAAGCCATGAGTAAGGTAGAATTGCTGAACGAAATCCTTTCAAAGCACTCCAAAAGATAGGAAGAGACAGTAGAGAGGAGATAGACATCCCAAAATGCAGAAAGTAGACAGTAGAAATTGAGAAAGGATAACTCCCCATGACCCAACAAGCTAGAATCCATGGAGTAAGACAAACAGGGAACTCTCCCCTAGTTCAGGAAGTTGACTGGGCTGAATAGCATAAATAGAATTTCCCACAGAAAGCAAAGTCCTGAACCCATCTTCAGAATATTTGTAACCAGTGGGGAACTAAATCAAGGTAAAGAGGCAACACAACCCAGACCCAGCCCAGCTACGGGTTAGACTGATTTAGCCACACACATGTAATGTTACAGGAGAAGGGAGTGGCCTTTTTTGGAGGTAAATATTTACGACTTTCTAATTTTTTTTACACAGTGTTCAGCATACAATAAAATATCACAAGATATGTGAAAAAAGAAGAAAATGACAGGAAATAATAGAAGATGTACAGATAATCTAGATAATAGAATTATCAGATCAGACAGGGACAGTAAAATAACCATGATAATTTTGCTTTTTAACATTTCTATTCTTCAATTGACAAATAAAAATTGTATATATTTATCATTACAGCATGTTGTTCTGAAATATGTATACATTGTGGAATAGCTAAATTAAACTAGTTAACATTGCATTACTTTAAAACGTAGTAGAAAAGATGAAAATGCATAGATGAGAAATTTTTGTAGATAAATTATAAACAAAAAGGAACTAAGTTGAGATTCCAGAACTAAATTATGCAAACTAATAAATAAAAAATGCATTCAATGAAGTTAACAGCACACCAGACACAGCGGAAGAAACATAGCAGAGTTCAAGAAGGGTGAATAGAAAGTATCCAATCTAAAACAGATAAAAAGAGTGAAAAAACTAGAGTAACTGAGATCTGTAAGACAATATTAAACATTTCAATTGTCATGTAGTTGGAATCTCAGAAGAGAGACATTGTGACAGAGGAAATGTTTTAAGTGATAACCAAATATGTACAAATTATATGAAAAGATTAAGAAAACTGTAATAGGCAATTAGTAAAACTTATAAAAACTAAATTAATGGAAAAATTTTAAAAGCAGACAGAAGAAAAAAATAAGAAACTAAGAATCACAGCTGATTTCTGTTAAGTGACAAAAGCAAGGTACAGAAAAGCACGTAAAATATTTACATGCTTTTGTAAGAAAGGACAGAAGGAAATAAGAGAAGATGATAGATGATTAGATACATAGATAGACACATACATACATACATAGAATGGTTGAATGTCCTTAAATTGGTTATAACTTGCTCTGTGTCAGAAATAGCATGAAGAAACCATAACATGGTAACAGTAATGTGATAGTGATTGAGGATCACATAAAATCTTTGTGAGTTCACAACTAGAAACAAGCTGTGACAAGAATATCTTGAAAAGAAAAAAAAAGAACTCAACTTTAAGAAATAAGATTTAATAACAGAAATGGTAGCCTTTTTCCTTAATGATATGCATTGGTTTTACTACTAGTCTCTCTAATGCCCATGTAATTAAATAAATCAACAGTTTGATATTTTCTCTTCAAAAGAACAATGAATAGTATGCTCGTTTTATTAAATACAACTTTATTGTGTTATTATTACAAAAACAATATACATTCATAAAAGAAACACAAGAAATAAAGCTAAGTGAAAGGTAATAATAAAATAATTAATACCCATGGCCATACTACCAAGATGTCACTGTGGATCGTATCTTCCTATAGGTATGTAGGTAGGTAAGTAGGTATATAGGCAGGTAGATGGATGATGAGAGATAATAATAGATAATAGATGGATGGATAACTACAAATATTAATATCTATATAGTGGGACATTGATGAAGATAGAAAGATAGAGGTTGTCTTTCTAAAACTGAATTATACTACACTACACTACACCTGATTTTAAATAAATAAAATTATGAAGAATTTCCTTTGCGAGGACCTCTTGTCATTTTCAGGGACCAAGACATCAGCGTTATCATTTCTGTAAAAGCCCACTGAAATCAGTAACAAAGGTCTCCTTCTAAATGTGTGTGAATTGCTTTCACTTACAACTTCAGGAAAGAAAACCTGCCAGGACATTCCTAAGAGTAAAATCCATGCTTCTTTTCACTAAATCTAAACCATTGAATTAGTGTAGACCAAGACAAACACAAAATATCACAATAATGCTTTGGGGTATATATGCTTCATTAAAGATAATCCACTACAATATGACAAAACATAAGGTAGCTATTCTTTCTGCAGCAACACAGATGAAGACTTTATTTTAAACCCATAGCAGATTGAATTTTTGCATGATGTTTTCTTTATACTGCCTTGCTTAATCTGGAAATACATTAAAACACTCATCCACCAGCTGTGCTGGTTTCAGCTGTTGCAAATTGATGATTAGCTTCCTCCTGACAATATTTTCTTCTCACAAAATTTTAAAACTGACTGAAACAATGTTAAAATTCTGAAATGGAAAATACAACTTATTTATTTAACACTTTAAAACTATTTTACCTTTAAATCATTTGAATAAGATAAAACTATTAAGATTAGAAAACATTAATTAGCTGTTAACTTTTAATGTTTTATTCTTCTAGATAAAATTCATAACATTATCATCCCAAAGCCAGGTAAATAGGCATAATTATTAGCTGCAATTGCCTCCATTAAACGCCATCACAAAAGTGTAATGTTGGTAGCAGTCTCAGAATTTGCTGGTAACTTAAGGCAAACTTGGTTATCAAAAACGCAAACAGACTTTTTACTTTCTCTGCCATCTGACTTAAAGGATAAGTATTTTCTTTTAGTCAAATTTAATTTTTGTATTTAAAATTTAATGAGTTGATTAAAAGAAAATCACGTAGATTAAAAAAAAATTCTTATATCCAGAAGGTTCTAAGCAAGGGTTGGCAAACTATGACTTACGGACAATTGCCTCTTTTTGTAAATAAAATGTTATCAGAGCACAGCCACACTCATTCATTTCTATATTGTCATTGGCAGATTTTACTGGACAGCAAAGTTAAGCAATTGCCACCAAGAATTTATATCTTTCAAGCCTAAAATATACTATCTAACCCTTTAAGAAAAGGTTTGCCAATTCTTGGATTAAATAAAGAGTTTCAAGCCAACTCTGACCCCTATCCCGTCATACTTTTTAATGTGTTAAGAAAGAGAAAAAATAAAAGAAGGTATAAAAACATAACATGGTCTACAGATTGAATCAGTTGCTGGATTTTGTTTGTTTTAAACTGCACCTCAGCATTCAGCATTTCACTTGTCCCTTTAACTGACCCTGATCTAGTATGAATTTTCTTCTTAGCACTGAAATGTGCTCCATCACAAATTTCTGATTACCATTTTGATTAAAATATCCACCCTTTTTACTGACAGTATCTCACACCTGTTCTTATTTTTATTCATATCCTTTGTATTTCCTACAACATTAAGACTAAAGAACATTCTAAGATCATTTATGGTTGAAAATTATTTCCTTATAGAATTCTACAAGTTCCTATGGGTAGGCAGTCATAGTGGTCTTGGCAAACTGAATATGCCCTAACTGATGAGCCTCCTTGATTACTCATGCTGACTCACTTGTATGAGACTCAAAATCTTTGGATTATCTTACAAATTTTAATGGGGAAGAATTTTTTTTTTTTTTTGAGATGGAGTTTTGCTCTGTTGCCCAGGCTGGAGTGTGGTGGTATGATCTCAGCTCACTGCAACCTCCACCTCCAGGATTCAAGTGATTTTCCTGCCTCAGCCTCCCAAGTAGCTGGGATTACAGGTATGCGCCACCATGCACAGCTAATTTTGTATTTTTAGTAGAGACGGGGTTTCTCCATGTTGGTCAGGCTGGTTTTGAACTCCCGACCTCAGGTGATCCACCAGCCTGGCCTCCCAAAGTACTGGGATTATAGGCATGAGCCACCGCACCGGGCTTGGGAAGAATATTATGATTGAGTACTCATTGCTATTGTGAGATTAATAAGTAGCTGCAGAAGATAAACTAGTCACACACTGCACTTTTTACATTTCATTTGACAACAAATTTAGAAAATAACTCTAAAAAGAATAACAGAACAGAATTAGAGAATGACAGAAAAACAAGTCCAAATTCACAAAAATCCTTCAGAGACATTTTTTAGTGAATTCTAGTTCTGTGGGTTCCAAACCTTACTACATATTGGATCACCTAGGAAATGTACACGACAAAATAACCTAAATACAGTGGGTGAGCTCTCCCCATAAAATTCTGATTCAGTAGCTCTCTTGTGGTATTCTGGGGTATATAGTTTTAACAAACATCTCATGTTGTTATGACAGATGGATATGGACAGATATCTGGAAACATGATACAGTTGTTTTCAATACTATAACACTAAGGAATGATAGTCATATCTGGTTATTTGTTTCTTTGTTCGTTCCCAAGCAGCAATGTTTTGCAATTAGCTTGTGTGAAGGTTAATTTTATGTGTCAATTTGACTGGGCCATGGGGTGCCCAGATATTTGGTCAAAAATTCTGGGTGCTTCTTTGATGGTGTTTTTTAATGAGATTCACATTTAAGTTGGTAGACTGAGTAAAGTAGATTTCCCTTCATGATGTGGGTGGATCTCACCAAATCAGTGGAAGACCCAAATAGATGAAGGATGACTCTTCCCTCGGAAAAAGAGCACGTTCCTGCATAATGGCTTTTAAATGAGGATATCAACTCTTCCTGGTTCTACAGCAGCCTTTAGACTTGAACAGGGACATTGGCTCTACACATTTTGGACTTACTAGCCTCCATGACTATGTGACCCAGTTCCCTATAATATATCCTTTAGGAATATAGACAAATAGATAAATATCCTATTGGTTTTGTTTATCTGGAGAACCTCGACTAATACACTACGGAAAAGAGGAAAATCAATCCCTCTAAAAGTCTACAATCCTACTATTACACTGACCTTTAAGTTTAAAAAAAAAAAAAGAAAGCCCACAATCTTTCATTGCTATTCAGCTTTATCACTGTCAAGCCCAGTGATCCTGGACAATTCTCTTGGATCTTGTATTCTTCCATTTTCTCACCTGTTAAATGTTAAGGATACCTCCCCTGTCTACCTCACAGAATTATGAGGGCATATACCATATACCTTGAAGAAAGTAAAGGAGAAATATGAGAATAAACATGGCTCATTGAGCACGCATTCAGTTCCACTACCTCTGAAGTGAGAATAATAGCAGCAGGGTATCTTTAAAGAATTATACCATTAAAAACAAAGGGAAATGAAGAAGAGATTATGCCAGCAAAATTTAAGAAGCTGGAAAGCAAAAGGTTCAGTGGTAAATGATTTAGCCACACAAGGGAAAGCCAAATCCTAAATAAGCATGTAAAGTTCATGTGTAACCCAATTTGCATGACAGAATTCTCAAAAGGTTCAAGACTGAGTGAAAGTGGAGGTAAAATTAGGACAAAAAAATGGAAGATGAAAAAAAAAAAGCAGAAGGAGTGGTTGACAGTTTTAAGACCTAATAAGTCCCAGAACACTTTTAACCAGATCACCACCGCTCCCCTCCTCCATCAGAAAAATGGAAGTTTATTCTCAAGAAAGAAACTTGGGACTGGGGGACCTCAGGCACTATTGAAGGTGAGATTACCATATAAAATCAAGGGAACATTTAATACCAAATATTGCAAGTTCCAGCTCAGTTCTCCAAATCATCTCACAAAAGACTAGCAGCCAAGCTTATACTCTATGGACAGATAAATGAAAGATTCTTTATACTGAATCTGACCAGACCAAGAGAAAGAAACCTCAAGAAGTTCCCCAACTAACATGCCAATCAGATACCCAACAGTGCACTCATAGTCTCCTACCTCTTCCAAGTACACAGAGCTTGCAGTCAGCAAATTAGCTCCTCAGAAAACACCTGTAGAAAGCCTCTAATGGGAAAGGCAGACACGAACAGAGAACAAATAAAACTAGGAATAACCAGCATCGATATAGAGAGAAGGAAAGGTTTAAAAACTATAATTAGGTCTATGATGGATATGTAAAGTGGAATATGTTTATATAATTAAGTTTCTGATTAACTTCCATCATAATTTCAGAGATTTAACATTCCAGTTTTTGAACTATGAAAAGATTCTGCTCAAGAACATAATAAAATAACATCACACCATTCACCATAATACATCCCTTCATAAACTCAGCAGTATATATGTATTTAATTATCTCACACAAGCATGAGACTAATCTGATTGAACAATGAAAGCAAGGCAAAAAATGTTCTAAAGGAAGCATTTTCTGTTATACTCAAAGCTAATTCCAATTGGGACATTTGTTTATGATACATATAGGGAGAAATTTGAATATACATATTTGAATATATATACAGACACACCTCATCTTAATGCATTTCCCTTTATTGCACTTCACAGATACTACGTTTTTTACAAATTGAAGGTTCTTTGTGACCCTGTGTCAAGCCTATTGATGCCATTTTTCCAACAGCATGTGCTTACTTCATACCTCTGTGTCATATTTTGGTAATTTCCACAATATTTCAAACTTCTTCATTATTAGTATACATGATATGGTGATTTGTGATCAGTGAGCGGTTGTGACCAGGGAATGGTTACAGCAGGCCTTGGATGAGACCCAGTGCTGTGCAGGTCTCAGGTCTGACCCAGTGCAGCTGTAGTTGTGGTGGCCACAGCAGTGCCTGTGTTACTCCACCCTCAGCATTAGGTGGCTCAGAACAGAAACAAGGACTCCGTTTGTTTGGGGGAAAAAAGGGGAAAAGAACAAGAGTCTCCACCTGGTAATCCAGAGAATTCTTCTGGGTCTTGTTCAAGATCCTCAAGGTGGTACCCTCTACAAATCTGCAAGAACCACAGTGTTACTTGGCCTTGGGTACCCCTCCAAAGCAAATACACCTTAGATCACAATATCCAAGTTCTTTCAAATATCTTCAAAGCCTTCTCAAGAAGGATGGGTATAAACAAGCCCAGATAGTGAGCATTACAATAAATACTAAACACTTCAATACCCAGATACTGAGGAGCATCAACAAGCATAAGCACCATCCAGGAAAACATGACCTCACCAAATGAACTAAGCAAGGCACCAGGGACCAATCCTGGAGAAACAGAGATATTTGACCTTTCAGACAGAGAATGCAAAATAGCTATGTTGAGGAAACTCAAAGAAATTTAAGTTAACAGAGAAAAGGAATTCAGAATTTGATCAGATAGATTTAACCAAGAGACTGAAATAATTTAAAAGAACCGAGCAGAAATTTTGGAGCTGAAAAATGCACTTGTCACACTGAAGAATGCATCGGAGTCTTTTAATAGCAGAATTGATCAAGCAGAAGAAAGAATTAGTGAGCTTGAAGACAGACTATCTGAAAATACAGTCAGAAGAGACAAAAAAAAGAATAAAAAACAATAAAGCACATCTACGGAATTTTGAAAACAGCCTCAAAAAAGCAAATCTAAGAGCTATTGGCATTAAAGAGGAGGTAGAGAAATATACAGGTAGAAAGTTTGTTCAAAGGGATAATATCAGAGAACTTCCCAAAACTAGAAAAAGATATTAGTATCCAAATGCAAGAAGCTTATAGAACACAAAGCTTCTATAATACAAAAGCTTCTATAACACAAAAAGTTGTGTTATAGACACAAATTTAACCCAAGGAAGATACCTCAAGGCATTTAATAATCAAACTGCCAAAGATCAAGAAGAAAGAAAGTATTCTAAAAGCAGCAAGAGAAAAGAAACAAATAACTTACACTGGAACTCCAAAATATCTGGCAGCAGACTTCTCAGTGAAAGTTTACAGACCAGGAGAGAGTGGCATGGCATATATAAAAAACTGATGGAAAAAGGTTTTTTATTCTAGAATGTATCTCCAGTGAAGATATCCTCCAAACCTGACAGAGAAATAGAGACGTTACCAGGCAAACAAAAGCTGAGGAATTTCATCAACATCTGACCAGTCCTACAAGAAATGCTAAAGGGAGTACTTCAATAAGAAAGAAAAGGACATTAATGAGCAATAAATAATCACCTGAAGGTACAAAACTCACTGCTGATAGTAACCATACAGAAAAACACAGACTATTATAACACTGCAACTGTGGCGTGTAAACTACTTTTATGCTAAGTAGAAAGGCTAAACAATGAACAAAAAATAACTACAATAACTTTAAGACATGGACAGTAGAATAAGATATAAATAGAAACAACAAAAAGTATAAAAGTGGGGGGATGAAGTTAAGGCATAGAGTCTTTATTAGTTTTCTTTCAGCTTGTTTGTTTATGCAAACAGTGTTAAGTTTTTATTAGATTAAAATAATGGGTTACAAAATAACCAAGCCTCATGGTAACCTCAAATCAAAAAACATAAAATAGGTACATGAAAAATAAAAAGCAAGAAACTAACGTATCACCAGAGAAAATTGTGTTTACTAAAGGAAAACAAAAAGGAAAGAGAAGACTATAAATAAACCAGAAAACAAATAACAAAATGGCAGGAATAAGTCCTTACTTACCAATAACAACATAGAACGTAAATGGACTAAACTGGCCAATCAAAAGACCTAGACTGGCTGAATGGATGAAAAAAACAAGACCCAGTGATGTGTTTCCCACAAGAAACAAAGTTCACCTATAAAGATACACATAGACTGAAAATAAAGAGATGGAAAAATATATTCCATGCCAATGGAAACCAAAAAACAGCAGGGGTGGCTTTACTTATATTAGACAAAATAGATTTCAAGACAAAAACTATAAAAAAAGATAAAGAAGGTCACTATATCGTGATAAAGGGGTCAATTCAGCAAGAGGATATAACAATTTTAAATATATATGCACCCAACACTGGAGTGCCCAGATATATAAAGAAAATATTATTAGAGCTAAAGAGAGAGATAGGCCCCAATACAGTAATAGCTGGAGACTTTAACACCTCACTTTCAGCATTGGACACATCTTCCAGACAGAAAGCTAATCAAGAAACATTGGACTTAATCTGTACTATAGGCCAAATGGATCTAATAAATATTTACAGAATATTTTAGCCAAAAGCTGCAGAATATACATTCTTTTCCTCAGCACATGAATTATTCTCAAGGATAGATCATATATTAGGTCAAAAAACAAGTCCTAAAACATTCAAAAAATCTAAAATAATATCAAGCATTTTCTCTGTCCACAGTGGAATAAACTAAAAATTAATAACAGGAGAAATTTTGAAAACTGTACAAATACAAGCAATTAAACAATATGCTCTTGAACAACCAGTGAGTTGAGAGAAATTAAGAGGGAAATTGAAAAATTTCTTGAAACAAATGATAATGGAAACACAACATACCAAAACCTATGGGATATAGCAAAAACAATACTAAAAGTTTATATCTGTAATTGTCTACATCAAAAAAAAATAAAAACTTAAAACAATCTAATGATGCCTCTTAAAGAACTAGAAAAGCAAGAGCAAACCAAACCCAAAACTTGTAGAATAAAGTAATAAAGATAACAGCAGAAATAAATGAATTTTAAATGAAGAAAACAATACAAAAGACCAATGAAACAAAAAAGTTGTTTTTTTGAAAAGGTAAACAAATTTGACAAACATTTAGCCAGACTAAGAAAAAAAAGAGAGAAGACGGAAATCAATAAAATCAGAAATTAAAAGGGAGACATTACAACGGATACTGCAGAAATTCGTATGCCAATAAATTGAAAACTTAGAAGAAATGAACAAATTCATAGAGACATACAACCTCCCAAGATTGAACCAAAAAAAATCTAAAACCTAAGATTGAAGTCATAATAAAAGGAAAAGAAAAGCCCAGGATCCAATGGTTTCACTGCTGAATTCTACCTAACATTTTAAAGGGGAACTGATACCAATCCTACTCAAACTATTCCAAAAAATAGAGAACAGAATATTCATTCTGTGAGGCCAGTACTACCCTGATACAAAACCAGACAAAGACACATCAAAAGAAGAAAAATACAGACCAATATCTCTGATGAATATTGATGAAAAAATCTTGAACAAAATACTAGCAAAGCAAATTCAACAGTACATTAAAAGATCATTCATTATGACCAAGTCATATTTACCCCTGGGATGCAAGGATGGTTCAACATACACAAATTAATCAATGTGATACTCATATCAACAGAATGAAAAAAACTATATGATCACTTCAACTGATGCTGAAAAAGCATTTGATATAACTTGACACCTTTTCATGATAAAAAAAAAATCTAAAAAAACTAGGTATAGAAGGAATATAACGTAATAAAAGCCATATACAATAGACCCACAGCTAGTGTAATACTGAATAGGGAAAAACTGAAAGCCTTTCCCCTAAGATCTGGAACATGACAAGGATGCCTACTTTCACCACTGTTATTCAACATAGTACTGAAAGTCTTAGCTAGAGCAATCAGACAAGAAAGAAATAAAGGACATTGAAATTGGAGTGGAAGAAGTCAAATTATCCTTGTTTGCAGATAACATGATGTTATATTTGGAAAAACCTAGACTCCACACACAAAAAAAATTTAGTACTGATAAACAAATTCAATAAAGTTGTAAAATATAAAATCAACATATGAAAATCAGTAGCATTTCTATATGCCAAGAGTGAGCAATCTGAAAACGAGATTTAAAAAGTAATCCCATTTACAATAGCCACAAATGAAATTGTATACATAGGACTTGATTTAATCAAAAAAGTAAAAAATCTCTACAATAAAAATTATAAAACACTGATAAACAAAATTGAAGAAAACATCAAAAAAGAAAAATATTCCGTGTTTATGGATTGGAATAATTAATATTGTTAAACTGCCCATACTACCCAAAGCAATCTACAAATTCAATGTAATCCCTATCAAAATAACAATAAAATTCTCCACAGAAATACAAAATACAATTCTAAAATTTATATGGAAACATAAAAGACCCAGAATACCCAAAGCATTCTGAACAAAAAGAACAAAACAGGAGGGATCACATTACCTGATTTCAAATTATACTATAGAGCTATAGTAACCAAAGTGGCATGATACTGGTATAAAAACAGACACATAAACCAATGGAATAGAATAGAGAACCCAGAAATAAATTCACACACCTACAGTGAATTCATTTTCGACAAAGTTACCAAAAGCAAAAAAGACAGCCTTTTCAATAAATGATGCTGGGAAAACTGGATATCTATATGTAGAAGAATGAAACTAGACCCCTATCTCTTGCCATATACCAAAATCAAATAAAAAAGACTTAAATCTAATACCTCAAACTATGAAACTACTACAATAAAAAATTTTGGAAAATCTCCAGGACATTGGTCTGGGCAAAAATTTGAGCAATACCCCCACAAGCACAGGCAACCAAAACAAAATTGGAGAAATGGGATTACATCAAGTTAAAAAGCTTCTGCAGAGCAGAGAATACAATGAGGAAAGTGAAGAGACAACCCACAGAATGGGAGAAAATATCTTCGAATTATCCATCTGACAAGAATGTATAAAGAACTCAAACAACTCTACACGAAAACAATCTAATAATCTGACCAAAAAATGGGCAAAACATCTGAACAGACATTTCTCAAAAGAAGGCTTAAAAATGCAAAACAGACATAAAAAGGTACTCAATATTATTGGTCATCAGAAAAATGCAAATCGAAACTACAATCATCTCACCCTAGTTAAAATGGCTTACATCCAAAAGACAGGCAATAACAAGTGCTGGCAAAGATGTAGAGAAAAGGAAACCTTTGTACACTCTTGGTGAGGATGTTAAATCAGTACAACCATTATGGATAACATTTGGAGATTCCTCAAAAAAAACCTAAAAATCGAGCTACCATATGATCTAGCAATTTCACTACTGGTTATATACCCAAAAGAAAGGAAATCAGTATATTGAAGAGATATCTGCACTCCCATGTTTGTTGTAGCACTGTTCACAATAGCTAAGATTTGGAAGCAACCTAAGTGTCCGTCAACAGCTTAATGAATAGAGAAAATGTGGGTACATAAACAAGATGGAGTACTATTCAGCCACAAAAAAGAATGAGATCCATTCATTTGCAACAACATGGTTGGAACCAGAGATCATTATGTTATGTGAAATAACCCAGTCACAGAAAGACAACATCGCATGTATCACTTATTTGTGGGATCTAAAAATCAAACAATTGAACTCATGGACATAGAGAGTAGAAGGATGGTTACCAGAGGCTGGGAGGGGCAGTGGGGGGCTGCAGGGGAGGTGGGGATGGTTAACGGGTTAAAAAAATGTTCAGAATGAATGACACGCTATGTGATCTCACTTCAAGGTTTACTATAGTCAATAATAGCTGAACTGTACATTTTTGAATAACTAAAAGAGTGCAACTGGATTGTTGATAACACAAAGGATAAATGCTTCAGGGGATGGATACCATATTCTACATGATGTGCTTGTTTCACATTCCATGCCTGTATCAAAATATTTCATGTACCATGCAAATACATATAACTACTGTGTATTCACAGATTTTATATATGTGTGTATACATATGTATGTATGGCACAGAGCAAGTTGAAGAGGAAAGAGATGTCTCTTTGCAAGTACAATATCTTTATTACAAATTTTACCAAAGGTGTATCATTATACAAAGACATTGTTAGGGCTCTCTCAGAGTTTTGAAAGGGGTCCATGCAGGGGGCCTATAGATTAAGCTTCACTGATCTGATTTTGTCATGTCAGTTTCTGTTTATACTTGCAACTATAAGAAAATAATGACTTTTGGTTGAAGAAAATGTGGAGAAGGAACAGAGAGGCACATTTTTAAATTAGTAGCAATCATATTGGTAGCATTAGCATTGCTATTTTAAGACTGTTGTATGAGTGTTGTGGATTAAAGTAAATGAGTAATGATGGAAAATTTATATCATATTATCTTCCATAGGTCCTGAAGAGCCAGGATTCTCAGTGTAGAAGAGAGTAGATACAGGTGTAATACCGAAGCCGGCCAATAAATAATCCTATCATTCTGATTTTAATTTGGAAGTGTCAGTAAGAACTCATAAGTATTTCATCTTTAAAATATTATCGATGAATATACTCTTAGTTCTATCTACCAAGGAGGCCTGAAAACAATGACCAATCTAAGAGCAAAAGTCATCCCTTAAGCCTAGATTGTGAGTTTGAAATACCATTTTCCACTAAATGAATTCAGGGATTCTTAGATCACAAATGTAAAAGGTATATATCTAAGACTTTTATCATACCAAATAGTAAAAAAGCTACCAGACACTAATAGGGTCATGTTAAGGCAGTCAGAGGGTCATGTTAAGGCAGTCAGAAGCTCATGTTAAGAAATTTCTACCGGCCAAAATGAGACAATTAGTCTTTAAAAAGACTAATAACTGAAATGAATTTAAATCTGTCAAATATGCCTAAATATGAGATTATAATATTAAAATATAAAATTAATTATCTTTGAAAAATAACAGAAAATCTATTTGTTATCTTGAAGACAAAATAAAAGGAAAGAATCAAAACAGATCCTGTCTATCCTATCTGACTATAAAACTGGGTAACTAAATAGTAGATGAGGGTAAACATCCTAAGAGTATTTCAACTACAAATAAAAAAGACAAAATAAAATGTCATCATTTTTCACACACCAATAAATTAATATGTCTAAGCTTTGAGCTGTTTATACTGTATTTCTAAAAACAGAACCAGACATCGTTATGTGCCTCCTGATGAAAGAACAGGATACACTACATGCAGTTGTGCCAAAACAATCAAACATAAGTCTGATCCAGCCTTTAGAACCAGCCACGAATTTGTGGGAAATTCAGAGGACAGAAAAAACATGTTGAGCACTTACATGAGTTTACAACTTTAAAAATCCAGTCTGTGAGAAACTCTGTAGGTTCAACACTCCTGATTATTTAATATAAAAAGTGAAAAGAAAAAAAATGGAAGCTAAACTTTTAGATTAAAAGAAAATGTATTTTTTTTTTATTAAGAACAGACAAGACTCATCTATAGCATTAAGGATATGCAGTTGGGTGATAAAACCGAAAAGCAACAAAAAAAGATTACTATAAAAATCAGGATAAACTCCAAATAGATACTTTAAAATTCTAAAATCATAAACAAAGTAAATTCCAAATGGGTAAATACCTAATTACAATTTTTAAAATGTTTAGCACGTTGTGAAAAACAATTATGATAAGGTGCTAGGAAAAGATTTCTGTATGATATGAGAATAATATCATTTTCTTAAATAAGCCAACCAAAGAACAATACAATAAATGAAGGCGATAAATTTGACTCTTATCAAAATTAAGTATGTTCACCAGTCATTATACACCATAAAGTTTAATGATAAGCCATATCCTTAGTATTTGCAATGTGTAAAAGCTTGGTATCCATGATATAAAAAGAATAGTTATAAAGCAATAAGTTTTTTTAAATATAAAAATAGGCAAAGGTTAAGAAGAGGCGATTTACAGAGAAGAACACACATGGCATATAAGCTACATGAAAAGATGCTCAACAGTGCTGGTAATCAGTGAGATAACATACATATAACATTCCATATTCACCAGAATGGCAAAAACAAAATTTTGATAATACATATCTTGGCAGGGTTGTCCTAAAACAAGTGCTATAGAAAAAGTACATTAGAACCACCACTTTAGAGAATAACTAGATAATTATCCAGCAATATCTAGCAAAAGTTGTGATTAGAACAAGGCAAATAAGGAGTTTCTGGAATGCCAACATGTTATTTTTCTTGACGTGGGTGTTAATTTTGTGATAGTCATTGAAATGTACATTCATTTTTGTGTACCATTCAATATTGCTCTACTTCATTATTTTAAAAAGATTTTAATTAAACAGAAATCTATTAGAGGTATTCATGAGGAAAATGTTCTCTTTCCTTCTCCTTTTCTCCCTTGGATTCAGGAAGCTGTAGCTAGAGCTGCAATGGCCATGTTGCGACCATGAAAAAAAGGCCAAGAGATCTGCAAAGAAATGAGCCCTGACTTATTCCACTGCTGAACTAATATCAGCAATTGCCTGCCTCTGAACGTCTTGTTATGTGATCAAAGTAAGTCGTCATTTGTTAAAAAGGAAGAGATGGATGAGGGTAAAGTAGTGTGGTAGAATTTAGTGGCTTTTGGTAACATACAATGAGATTCTTGTATGTCAGTTTTCCCATCAGGGTAAAATAAGGATAACAATAACTGATTTATAGGGCCATTAAAAAGATTAAATAAGAAAAAAGTAAGTTAAATATGAAGCATAGTGCCTGACATATGATAGGCAATGACAGTGTTAATTTCTATTACTCTAATAACACCAATTGGAAAACAGGAGACCTTAAATATCAGTCATTCACAAATGAAATGTTTCGTACTGTTTCTGAGTTGTTTTTTGTTTTGGTTTAGTATCCTTGATATTGGTGAACACAGCTAAATGCTAAATGTATGTGGATATGGGGGAGGTGGGGATGTTCCCTGAGGATACTTAAATTTTACGTCATATACTTCAAATCAGGGATCCAGTCTCTATCAGTCTTTATTTACGCTGTACTGTGATAGAGGAAAAGGCAAACATTAAACATGAATGTACTACACTAAGATGTCTTAATAAATTTCTAAATTATGACTTTCCTATTTGTCTTACCCTTATGCAATGTTACCACACAGATGGATGAACATAAAGCTGATTTATTCTCTGTCAATTTTTCATATCCTTTGTTTTAAGAGTTCTCCTGATTTTAGATATTCTCATTTAAATTTTTTGAAGAGTTTCTCCTAACTCAAAGCCAGATGTTAATGTTTATAGAATAAGAATTGCTTAAATTTTTTCTCAAACTGAGGTCTCTTGACCTAAAGTGAAAGCATGATTTTACTGAATGGTTTGGGCATTTTCTAGTTGCCTAAGTATGCATGATCTTCATTTCCTTTCTGTTTTCAGCTCTTCTGTTTCTCAGCAGTTTCTTCTTCCTTGAAGAACTTGGAGTGACATTAGCTAAAGAAGCGAACAAAACCTCCCCTCACTTATATTTCACAACTGTCTGCTGAGCAGACTGAAAGAGGTAACTGTGATGCTACATGTTCTAGTGGAAGTGCAGTGCAGTTATAGTTGAACAAGAACTCAACAGAACAAAACCATCATTTTGTTCCATCGGATAGTCTTTGATATTCCCCACTGTATCATATTGATGAATGCCAAATGACTCCCAAACTTGCCCTAAGACCTTCACTGCCCTTTCAATTTCTAACTGTATTGTGAAGCACTTTAGGGGGTCTTGACTTCATGCTTTGTCAGACTAGCTCTTTTCGTGAATGAAGTTCATGCATATGGCAGTACAATAGACACTATTAAGTCGCCCAGATGATATATCAGAGATGCATTTTTAAAGGACTGTTAAAGGTAAGAGATATTATACATATAAGAAGAGACCATCTCCTTGATCCATAGGACAGAAGTTCTTTAGAAAGACAACTAAGCCATGAATACATTCCAACATGAAAACCCAACAGCTAATCCTGTGCAAAATTATAAAAATAAAAGACTGATGGGAAAAACTGGTAGGAACTGCTTTCATTGACAATAGCAGGTATGTGAACCAGAAGACACATTATCAGAGGAGAATACACACACACATACACACCCCTCCTTCATGTTCCTATACACTCCACACATTAGATTCTGAAAAGCTATTCATTAGAAAATCCCATGTTTGATGGTGAAACCCCATCTCTACTAAAAATACAAAAAAAAGGGACACGGAGACCGGGCTGGAGCCAGACAAGCTGTCGGGTGGCGGCGCCGCAGCCATGGAGGGAGGCGGCGGCGGCGGCGGCTCGGGTGGCTGCGCTGGGAGGCGGCGATGAGAGGCTCGCACGCCTCCAGCCCGGCCCCGAACCCCGGGACGGAGAGCCGAGCAGCCCCGGCTCTGGGCTACGGACTATGGGCGAATAGCTCTGACCACCCGGCGAAGCATGCCGCCTGCCTTGGCCTCCCAAAGTGCCGAGATTGCAGCCTCTGCCCGGCTGCCACCCCATCTGGGAAGTGAGGAGCGTCTCTGCCTGGCCGCCCATCATCTGGGACGTGAGGAGCCCCTCTGCCTGGCTACCCAGTCTGGAAAGTGAGGAGCGTCTCTGCCCGGCCGCCATGCCATCTAGGAAGTGAGGAGCGCCTCTTCCCGGCCACCATCCCATCTAGGAAGTTAGGAGCGTCTCTGCCCAGCCGCCCATCGTCTGAGATGTGGGGAGTGCCTCTGCCCCGCCACCCCGTCTGGGAAGTGAGGAGCGCCTCTACCTGGCCGCGACCCCGTCTGGGAGGTGAGGAGCGTCTCTGCCCAGCCGCCCCGTCTGAGAAGTGAGGAGACCCTCCGCCTGGCAACCACCCCATATGAGAAGTGAGGAGCCCCTCCGCCCGGCAGCCACCCCGTCTGGGAAGTGAGGAGCGTCTCTGCCCGGCAGCCACCCCATCCAGGAGGGAGGTGGGGGTCAGCCCCCACCAGGCCAGCCGCCCCGTCCAGGAGGGAGGTGGGGGGGTCAGCCCCCTGCCCGGCCAGCCGCCCCGTCCGGGAGGGAGGTGGGGGGGTCAGCCCCCCGCCTGGCCAGCCACCCCGTCCGGGAGGGAGGTGGGGGGGGTCAGCCCCCTGCCTGGCCAGCCACCCCGTCTGGGAGGGAGGTGGGGGGGGTCAGCCCCCTGCCCGGCCAGCCGCCCCGTCTGGGAGGTGAGGGGCGCCTCTGCCTGGCTGCCCCTACTGGGAAGTGAGGAGCCCCTCTGCCCAGCCAGCCGCCCCGTCCGGGAAGGAGGTGGGGGGGGGTCAGACCCCCCGCCCGGCCAGCCACCCCGTCCGGGAGGGAGGTGGGGGGGTCAGCCCCCCGCCTGGCCAGCCGCCCCATCCGGGAGGGAGGTGGGGGAGTCAGCCCCCCGCCCGGCCAGTCGCCCCATCCGGGAGGGAGGTGGGGGGGTCAGCCCCCCGCCAGGCCAGCCGCCCCGACCGGGAGGGAGGTGGGGGGTCAGCCCCCCGCCCGGCCAGCCGCCCCGTCCGGGAGGTGAGGGGTGCCTCTGCCCGGCCGCCCCTACTGGGAAGTGAGGAGCCCCTCTGCCCGGCCAGCCGCCCCATCCGGGAAGGAGGTGGGGGGGGTCAGCCCCCCGCCCGGCCAGCCGCCCCATCCGGGAGGGAGGTGGGGGGGTCAGCCCCCCGCCTGGCCCGCCGCCCTGTCCGGGAGGGAGGTGGGGGGGTCAGCCCCCCGCCCGGCCGGCCGCCCCATCCGGGAGGTGAGGGGCGCCTCTGCCCGGCCGCCCCTACTGGGAAGTGAGGAGCCCCTCTGCCCGGCCAGCCGCCCCGTCCGGGAGGGAGGTGGGGGCGTCAGCCCCCCACCAGGCCAACCGCCCCGACCGGGAGGGAGGTGGGGGGGTCAGCCCCCCGTCCGGCCAGCCGCCCCGTCCGGGAGGTGAGGGGCGCCTCTGCCCGGCCGCCCCTACTGGGAAGTGAGGAGCCCCTCTGCCCGGCCAGCCGCCCCGTCCGGGAGGGAGGTGGGGGGGTCAGCCGCCCTGCCCGGCCAGCCACCCCGTCCGGGAGGTGAGGGGCGCCTCTGCCCGGCCGCCCCTACTGGGAAGTGAGGAGCCCCTCTGCCCGGCCAGCCGCCCAGTCCGGGAAGGAGGTGGGGGGTCAGCCCCCCGCCTGGCCAGCCGCCCTGTCTGGGAGGGAGGTGGGGGGGTCAGCCCCCCGTCCGGCCAGCCGCCCCGTCCGGGAGGTGAGGGGCGCCTCTGCCCGGCCGCCCCTACTGGGAAGTGAGGAGCCCCTCTGCCCGGCCACCGCCCCGTCTGGGAGGTGTACCCGGCAGCTCATTGGGAATGGGCCATGATGACAATGGCGGTTTTGTGGAATAGAAGCGGGGGAAAGGCGGGGAAGGGATTGAGAGATCGGATGGTTGCCATGTCTGTGTAGAGGGAGGTAGACACGGGAGACTTTTCATTTTGTTCTGTACTAGGAAAAATTCTTCTGCCTTGTGATCCTGTTGATCGGTGACCTTACCCCCAACTCTGTGTTCTCTGAAACATGTGCTGTGTCCACTCAGGGTTAAATGGATTAAGGGTGGTGCAAGTTGTGCTTTGTTAAACAGATGGTTGAAGGCAGCATGCTCGTTAAGAGTCATCACCACTCCCTAATCTCAAGTACCCAGGGACACAAACACTACGGAAGGCCGCAGGGTCCTCTGCATAGGAAAACCAGAGACCTTTGTTCACTTGTTTATCTGCTGACCCTCCCTCCACTATTGTCCTATGACCCTGCCAAATCCCCCTCTGTGAGAAACACCCAAGAATGATCAATAAAATAAATAAATTAAAAAAAAATAATAATAATAATAATAAAAACGTAATAAGGAAAAAAAAAAAAGAAAATCCCATGTTTGTTAAGTTCAAAGTAACACTATGCAAAAGACTTGAAAATATTAGCAGATTTAATATCTTTTTACTGTGAATTATGAATGCATTGAAATAATTAAGAGATCTTAACTAGATATTCCACCAGCACACCACCATAATTAATGGAGGCTAGAACATGTCTATTAAATCCCCTGGAAAAATGATTTTCAGTTTCCTGATCTACAATTTGTCCATTGTTCTGCCCAAATCCTTCATGTTCCTTCAAGGCTAGGATTGTCCCTACTTTACTCTTGGCCTCAATTGCCAAGAGACTAATGCCCATGGCTCTTGACAAAGAAAACAAACATTTAAAGGTATTTAACCTAATCGAGAGTCGTGAGAATGGAGCCAACTATACAGCCATATATGAAGTCTGCTAAAAGCAGAACAAATGGGCAAGTGCTCAGGTCCTCACCAAAGCAAAGCCTTAAATGATGAAGTCAAATATAATCTGGGAGAATATCAGAATACATTACTTTTGAAAGAAAAGTCTAAGAATTATAAACATGAAGGAAAAATGGGGAGAAAGGTGCAAGAATTACATTGACTACTACACAAAAGACTCAAAGGGCCCTAATATGACTGTCATGTAGGTTCTCATAAATTCTACACATATCTCTGATTATTACTTTCCTCTAGGTCAAGAGACCCCAGTTAGCAAAACACTTAAGCAATTCTCATTTCATAAACATTAACATCTGGCTTTGAGTTAGAAGAAATTCTTTCAAACATTTAAATAAGAATATTTAAAATATTCTGGGTGCACTTTTTCATTAGAGGCACCCAGAAAATTGCCACAAACAATATTTAACTGCTTTGTTTTAAATTTTGAAATTCTTGTAAAAATATTTTTACACAGAATTGTAAGATTTTTTAATATACCCCAAAGATATTTGCATTTTTGTTGTTTCATTTAACTTGGTTTAAAATTTAAAGTAATTCATCATTTTTTAAAAAGCAAAAAAGTCAAACATTATGAATGGTATAATTTTACTTTGTGAAATTTTAAAAATTGTATACAGATAATACATTGTAGAAGGATACAAAAGAAACTGCCAATAGTAGCGCTCTAATAGTGGCTGTTAAACAAGGTTTGATGGCTCAGGAAAACTCACAGAACCCACAATGACAATGCTTACAAGTTTACAGGGTGTATTTTGCAGGAAAAGGATATAACATAACAATGACAGTAAGAAAGACTATGCATGTCAGACGAAGGCTGTCTCTCTTGCATCAGGAACCACCAATGCGTGGTTCCTGACTGGAACCAGAGAACATAAAATGGAGTCTCCGATGAGGTTTTTTTTCTTTTTTCCTTTGCTATTCACATAGGCATAGTCCTACTATATAATCAGCATCAATAGCAGAGGCCTCCGGGGGTCTCACTGAGACTAGGTGCCAATTGTTAGTCTCACTGTTATCAACAGTGCTGACAAGTTGATACTCACCACTGAAAAACTCTGTGGACCACATTTACAAAGTAACTATCTTCAACAGCATGCTCCATGCCTTGTCCAGGAGCCAGTGCAGCACGGGAACATTTCTTATTTCAGCAGGACACCTCAGGCTAATTCCAGACATACTGGATGAACCCCCACACCTCAAGTAGTTTCTTTGGTGAAGAAAATTCAAGAGTGTTGACCAGTGGCATGATTCAGCTTTTCCTTTTATACTTTGTTTTACTGCTTAGAGCTTCAGTACTTTAAGTATCTTTCTTTTAAAAAAACAGTTGGCATATACATTATCAGATACCAGCCACTCTGAGCAGAATTGGAAATTAGTAGTTGTAAGTAAAATTTACCTACAATTGCTATTTAAAAAGTTAGACGAGTAAAGGGCAAGACTCCTCTATACTTGGTAACCTAACAATTAAAAACAAGAAAGAAGAACTAAATGTCATTTTATCAACATTTAACTTTAGTCTTTCTCTATTAGAAAAACCATACCTGGCCCATGAATGGAGCACAGATGCACTTTATAGCAGATCATTTAATCTAGAATGAGATGATGATTCTCTACAAAGCATATCATTTGCTCCAAACACTAAACAGCAGAATAATAATTAAGGCCCATTCAAAAGTCTGGCACTTCCAGCCCTCAGTTCTTTCTTCTCTATAAACTGGAGCTCAAATACAATTTTATAAATCCCATTAACAATAATGCTTCACGGTGAGGAGAATTATGTGTCCCAGCCACAACCTCAGGGATAAGGGGGAATTCAAAAGGAAGAGAAGCTAAAGCTTGATAGGAAATAATAATGACAGGGTCACATAAAAGCTACCCTAATTCTTACCTAATGGATTCCACACATAATTTACAGCTAAAAGATGAAGCTGAGAGGGAATCATGAATTTGGCCAAACATGAAAGACTAAAATTTTTAGTCAACTAATAGGCATTTAAGGAGTATATAATAAATGCCCAAGAGCATCTTGGCCCTTTCCCTCAATAAATTTACAAACAAGCAGTACCATCTAGGAACTTCAACTTGTACTGTGCTTGTCTTGTCCTTTAAACACAAGAAGAGTTTGTGTCACTGTTAAAACACCGGTTTCAGCCTGGGTCTCAAGTTGAATGAAATCCTAGTTTTTATTGAAGTATCAAAGACAAGTGCATCAGTATCAAATGAGAAAGGAAAGAAGTACAGAGCAAATATACAGGGAAGTGTGAAGGAATTACTGGGCAGCACTGAGTACCCATTTCAGATCATGAATTTAAAATGAGACCATCATACTTGTGTGTTTTCTTAAGCCATCTTTACACTTGAATGCAGAATGAGTTGGGTGCGTAATTGGGTTCAGCCAGGGTTGTTTTTTTGCCAAGTGTATAAATGAAAAGAAAGATGGTCAAGGAAGTTAAGGGTGATTGCAAAGGGTTGATTATTACAATATGGCAATGAATCTGAGGCAGAGGCATGAGATAATGACAGAGATGGTGGGGTTTTCTATGTAGAAGCAATAGTTTGTTCAGTTCTATCTAGGTAAAGAGATGAAGGCACTTCACTTTAACCCCCTATCTCCAGACAACGTGTTCAAGTCCTCTGCCCTCTGTTCAGAGGAATTTGCCCAGAGATTAAATATAGATGCATGTGGTCCACATTGATGAAGATTTGGCAATGGGTCTTTTTTATTATTTTCCCTGCTCTCTACAGTGATGGTCTTTATTACTTTCTGTCCCTCCACTTCTTCCATTCCAGTCTGAGTTCTCTTCTGTCTCTCCATTCCCATCTCCAGTCTCAATCTTTTACAGTTTTTGAAAGAAGAAAACAAAAAAAAGTAATAAACATATGTGTGCCTGTGTCATTATAGTAGAATGATTTATAATCCTTTGGGTATATACCCAATAATGGAATTGCTGGGTCAAATGGTATTTCTAGTTCTGGATCCTTAAGGAATCGCCACACTGTCTTCCACAATGGTTGAACTAATTTACACTCCCACCAACAATGTAAAAGCAGCACTGTTCACAATAGCAAAGACTTTGAACCAACCCAAATGCTCATCAATGATAGACTGGATAAAGAAAATGTGGCACATATACACCATGGAATACTATGCAGCCATAAAAAAGGATGAGTTCATGTCCTTTGCAGGGACATGGATGATGCTGGAAACCATCATTCTCAGCAAAGTATCACAAGAACAGAAAACCAAACACCGCATGTTCTCACTCATAAGTGGGAGTTGAACAATGAGAACACATGGACACAGGGAGGTGAACATTACACACTGGGGCCTGTCAGGGGTGGGGGTCTAGGGGAGGGATAGCATTAGGAGAAATACCTAATGTAGATGACGAGGGTTGATGGGTGCAGCAAACCACCATGGCGTGTGTATACCTATGTAACAAACCTGCACATTCTGCACATGTACCCCAGAAGTTAAAGTATAATAAATAAAAAAAAACCACCCTCAGCAAATACACATTAAAAAATTTATGACTCTGTTTTTCTTCCTCCTTTTATTGTTATTCTTTTTCCTTCCCTTCCATTCCACTCCTTTCCTGAGAATTGAAATATTAAAATCATTAGGTGGGACATCTAGGTAGGCATCTGTGCTGGAAGTATGGAGAAGGGGTAGTCAGTGACTCAGAGAAGGGTGGCAAACCCTAAGCAAAATGAAGAGGGTATTCATGTGGGGGCCGCTGGTACCCCCCACATGAATTTCTGAAAAACTTACATTTCTAATAAATTTATCTTTGTTAATGAGATAGACATAAATTTATATATGTAGATAGAGATATCCTCTGTCAAGAACAATGCCCCGCCCAACATAAATCACTGACCAAAAGTTTCCATAGATGGACTTATATACACAGCACATATCACTGAGGAAATGTGTACTTAAGATGAAAATAGAAGGTATGGCAGTTTTCCAAAGATAGCAGTCCCCCCACCACTGACTGCTTAATGGACTATTAAATAATTCCAATCTTTACCACTGTCTCTCTAAGAACATCAAAGGGACCTTAATTCATAATACACAGCACATCTTAAATCCCTCTTTTCTCTCCTCTCCAACTCTTGTCTTTGCCACAGCTGATGCTGAGCCTCACTCTCTCAACTCTCCACCTTTCTAGGTGCCCCACCTTGCTTGACTTCTGTTTTCTGTTTTTTGTTTGTTTGTTTGTTTGTTTTTGGCAAGATCAGATTCTCACATGATGGAGGAGTCAGAAAAGGTGAGCCAAGAAAGACCAAATAAATTCCCTATTTCTCTTTACTGGGCTAGAAGAGGTGCAGTGGCTATGTGTAGACTACAAACACTTATACTTTAACAAATATTGTCACACTGACACTTTTCCTTTTGGCCGCACTAAATAGGGATACTCCCTTTACCAAGGAAAATCAATCTGTGCCCTCAGCTAGGAAGGTAAGACTGGTTGTCTACTAGGTAAAATCAAGAAAGCCTCAAGACCTTCCTTAGGCCATCTTAAACTGTTCTGCCAGGATCAGCTTAACTATGCTTAACTGTTCCTTAACCAATTAAATAATTCTTGCCCTTAATGTCTCTTGACCAATGGAGAAGGTTAACTTTGGTTCATATCCACCCAGTGCTACTTCTCTTCTTTCCTTCCCCCCAAAACCCAAAACTAATATTAGCCATATGTTTCAGTAAGCTCTCCCCAATCTGAGACTCTCTGTGGACCTACCATAGCCAGAAACAGCCAGAACTGTCTCTCTGAATTAAAGCTTGGGATTTATATAAATGGCCCTAGATACTGCCCTCTGGGGAACTTTAAGTGGTAACCTACATGCTATCTGAAACAGAAGCCCAACATCTACCTCTCTGGATGGGTCTTGCCTCCGGAAGTTGGCAGCTGGAGCCCAGCATGAATTCACAGACAGATGGAGCTTTCTCCTGTGTCTTCAAAGGAAAATCCCAAGCAGAATCAAGTGAGCAGCCACAGCAGCAGTTCTGTCTACTGTAGGATGCTTCCTACTCAATCATAGCCAGGTGTGATTTTATATGATAGAAGTATCTCTTTCTTTTAAGCCCTTTGTTACAGGAAGGAACACAGTGTGGTTGTTTTCATCTTCAGGCACCCTTAAAAGGTAAATTTGAATCCAAATCAAATAGAAGAGATAATCCATGAATCTTACTACAGAGTTGGAATTTAACAATAATGCTAACACTTATTCACCACTTGTTATGTACCTGACACTGTTCTAGTCCTTTGTATATATTTTAATTTTATTTAATACAAAACTCCATGAGGTAGGAACTACCATTATCTCTCTTTGAAAATGAGGAAACTGAAGGTCAACAAGTAACTACTAATGTATCTGGCACTGTATCTCAAACCCAAATGCTTAATGGCTACATTATACTACCTGTCCCCTAGTATATGTGAATGGGCAAAGAGCTGAAAGGGATATCCCTGTCCTCTCATCCAGTAGGAGTGAATGTGAAAAGAGAGAGGGAGCTAAAATCGTGGCAGAAAGGACAAATTATAAGGGGAGGTGGTCCTGAATAGCCACTGAGTGATGACAGAGAGCAATGTTGAAGAAAATGATGCTAAGACTAAGTAACATGTAGTCATAGATCCATACCTCCCAGGACATCCAGCAGATAATGAAAATGCAGGCTCCCCAGGCACCTTAAAAGATCCCAAAAGAGACAGAGGTTACACAAAAGTCACACCTTCCTAATTAAAAGTACTTAGGACAAGAGACAAATGGTCCAGGTCAAGAAACCCAATCAACACAGAAAGGATGTTCGGAAGCTATGTGCTGAGGACTTAGAGCATTCTAGTCCCTTGTACACAGTAAAGGGGAAGCATGGGTGGGCAGGAAAACGCTTATCCTCAGATGTGTCGGCAGCAAACTTTTTACTAAAAGAAGACCCCATTCAACATAAAACATAATTGAAAAATATTTAACCACCCTCTGATTCCAGCAAAATAGCTTGCCAGAAGCATTTTTTCAAATTGCATCCATTTTTATGACTAAGTGGGGTTCTTGGCAACAGTCCTATGTGATTCCCAAGACTATGCTTAGCTGCTTATTCCTTCCATGCAAAAGCAGCCCTTTAATGCAGTCACCACCACATCCTTACAACTGTATGTCATCCCTCTATCTACCTTCATCCCACACCAACAGGTCACAAAGGTCCAAGGAAGGCTGGCGACTGAGTTACATGAGCACTTAGAGTGACAGTCCACTCTCCTCTAGATAAGCAACATCCATTCCTGAGCAGTCTGCTTTTACTTGCTCCAGGTGAATTCAATGACACTTCTGAACTTAGGAAATAAAACAGGACTGCGTTCTTTATAGTAAAAATGGCTTCAGGTTACCTCATCAGTTTCTTTCATATGTACCGCTTCCATGTCTGAGATTGTTATTAAGCTATGGACTCTCAGCTTCAAACCCACTCATCTACACTCAACTTTGTGCTGCTGGGGCTGGAACTCTGCAAACTCTATTTCACCTCTGCCAGCTGAGTTTCTTAGATGGGGCCACCAAGAGGTGCTAGAGGGAGAACAGGGGCTGGAGGAGAGAAAGGAGACTTGCTCTTCTGTTTGCTCACTGTTCTGCAAGCATCATTCAGCACAGTTACTTCAACTCAGCAGCAGCAGTTGACTTCAGTAATAGTTGATTCCAGTTTCCATTTTTTCCATGCTCCAGGAACCAATCATCTTTTATCATCTCAGAGATAACAGGACCATAGCCACAGGATTCCCACTCTGAACTTCTCAATTCTAATAACCTCAACCTGTCCCCTTTGTTCCTGAGCCCTGGAGGGCACAGCTGCTTCCTTCAGGTACCATCTCTGCATTGCCTTAATGTTTCCCTTTTTCTCCAATAGCTGATTATTTATATCCTTAAATTATCTGTTAAAATAACTGTTTTCTATTTTCCTCACCAACCCTGCCTGATACAATATGTGAGTTAATTTCTTCTGTCCTGTCTAAACATACAAAAAGGAAACCAAAATTTGTCACCTCGTGGATCTTCAATAATAGGAGACTGTTTAAGTTTTCAACAAATACATTCTCCCCTTTGTTGACAATGGCAGAAAACACGGTCATAAACCTACTTTTCATTTGTTCTTTTCCTGTTGTTGACTGTTAATGATGAATGTTTGGAAATCAAAATTTTAATGCTGAAAATTTTATTGGTCAAAATTACTTGTTTTACATAAAGGAGAAGTAATTCAATCTTGAGCAAGAAAACAGAGCTGTGAAAACTTTTGGGTTTCCTCAAAACTTCCTGCATGAGTTTCCTCTGGCTACACATTTCTTTGTCCACATTATGACAAACCTGGTGGTTTAAAACAATAGAAGTGTATTCTCTCATAAATCTGGAGGCCAGCAATCTGAAATCAATGTGTCAGCAAGGCTGTGCTACCACTGAAGACTCTAGGGGAGAATCCCTTGCTTATTCCAGCTTCTGGTGGCTCTACGACTCCTTGACTTGTACCACACCAGTCGAATCTCTGCCTATGAGATCATATCACCTCCTCCTCTTTATGTGTCTTCTCCTCTATGTCGTTCTCTAAAAACTCCTCTGCTTTTATCTTATAAGGATACATGTGATTGTATGTAAGGCCCACCCAGATAATCCAGAGTAGCTCCTCCTCTCAAGATCCTTAATTTAATCAGTTCCTTTATTATACAATGTAATATTCACAGGCTCTAGGAAAAAGGACATGGACAAATTTGGGGGGAGTCACCATTTAGCCCACCATTGTCCACCCTTAATGACCCCTTTACTTTTTCCATTTTCTTCCTTTGGGAATGGGAATGTTTTGTAACTGTTATAATATGTCTGACTCATTATTGTAGTTTGGAAACAACTTGTTTTCTAGTTTCACAGGTCCACAAATGGAGACAATGTCCCAAGATGGATCTTGCTTAGATTCTCACCTATATCTTATTTACATGATTTAGATGATGAGATTTGGGACTTTTTAAACAATTATATTTAAATGAGATTTTCAGATTTAGAGCTTGTGCTATAACGGTTTGAGGTTTTGAGGGATGTATTTTGCATATAGGTTGAACATAATTTCTGGAGGGCCAAAGGATGGAATGTGGTATACTAAATGCTGTCCTTCAAAAAGATACGTCCACCTCTTACTCCCCAGAACCTGTGAATACTACCTTATATGGCAGAAGGTGTGATTAAGGATCTCGAGTTAAAGAATTTATGTTAGATTATCCAGGTGAATATGAAATGCAATCACCACGTATATTTATATAAGAAAGGCAGAGGGATTTTGAGATAGGCATGCAGAGGAGAAACCACACAAAGAAGTAGCAGCAATATAATCATGAAGGCAGAGACTGGGTTCACGAAGCTGCAGACCAAGGAACACCAAAGAATATCAATTGCCACCAGAAGCTGAAAAAGGCAAGAAGCAGATTATCCCCTGGAGCCTTCGCAAGGAATACAGCCACGTCAACAACTCAGTTTCAGACTTCTGGTCTCCAGAACTGTGGGAGAACACTTTTTTTTTTTTTTTTTTTTTTTTTTTGGTCTCTCTTATTTTACTGTGGTGAGAACAATTAACAAGAGATCTACCTTCTCAAACATTTTTTTTAGTTTTTTTTTAATTATACTTTAAGTTTTAGGGTACATGTGCACAATGTGCAGGTTAGTTACATAAGTATACATGTGCCATGTTGGTGTGCTGCACCCATTAACTCGTCATTTAACATTAGGTATATCTCCTAATGCTATCCCTCCTCCCGCCCCATCCCACAACAGTCCCCAGTGTGTGATGCTCCCCTTCCTGTGTCCATGATGAGTTCATGTCCTTTGTAGGGACATGGATGAAGCTGGAAACCATCATTCTCAGCAAACTATCACAAGGACAAAAAACCAAACACCGCATGTTCTCACTCACAGGTGGGAATTGAACAATAAGAACACATGGACCCAAACATTTTTAACATAGAGTACATTATTGTTGACAACAGGCACAACATTTTACAAAAGATCACTAGAACTTATCCATTTTGCTTGACAAACTTCATGATGGTAGATTAGTAACTCTCCACTTCCACTTTGCCCCAACCCCTGGTAACCATTATTGCACTCTGATTTTATGAATTTGTCTATTTTAAATACCTCATATAGTTGAAATTATGCAGTATTTGTCTTTACATGACCAGCTTATTTTACTTAGCATAATGTGCTCAAAGTTCATCCATACTGCAAAATTTCCTCCTTTTACAGGGCTAAGTAGTGTCCCATAATATGAATATACTACATTTTCTTTATTAATTTATCAATCAATGGGCATTCAGGTTGTTTCCACATCTGTGGTATTGTAAATAGTGCTGCAATGAACATAAGAGTGCTAGCATCTCTTCAAGATCTTTATTTCAATTCGATTGGATAAATACCCAGAAGTGAGCTTGCTTAGTCACACAGTAGATCTATGTTTAAGTTTGAGGAACCTCCATCCTGTTTCCAAATTAACTGCACCATTTTGCATTCCCATCAACAGAGTGCAGGGGTTCCAATTTCTCCACATCCTTGCCAACATTTGTCTTTAAAATAATAGTAATAATAATAACCATTCTAATATGTGATGTCTTCTTTGGGAAAATGTCACTCAACTCCTTAGAACATTTTTTTAGGTTTTTTTTTTTGCTATTAAGTTATATGAATTCCCTACATATTTGGGGGATTAAACACTTAGACGATTTTCAAATATCTGCTCCCATTTCATAAGTTGCCTTTTCATTCTCTTGATTGTTGCCATTCCTGTGCAAATTTCATGTAGTCCCACATGTTTATTTTTGTTTTTGTTGCCTGTACTTGAGGTGTCATATACATAAAATCATTGCCAAGACCAATATCATGAATATTTCCACCTGTGTTTTCTTCTAGTTGTTTTAAATTTTCAGGTCTCATCTTTAAGTCTTTTGTCCTTTTTGAGCTGATTCTTATTTATGGTATAAGATAAGGATCCAATTTTATTATCTTGTATGTGGATATTCAGTTTTCCCAAAACCATTTACTCATAAAACTATCATTTTTCTATTGTATATTCTAGGCCCTTTTGTCAAGAATCAGTTGACCTTACAGGCATACCTCATTTTATTACACTTCACTTTATGGTACTTTACAGATATTTTGTTTTTTTACAAATGTAACTTTGTGGCAACCCTGTTTCCAGCAAGTCTGTTGGCACCATTTTTCCAACAGCATATACTCACTTCATGTCTCTGAGTCACATGCTGGTAATTTTAACAATATTTCAAACTTTTTCATTATTATTATATCTATTATGGTAATCCATAATCAGTGCGCTTTGATGTTACTAGTGTAGTTGTTTGGGGGTATTATGATCTACGCCCATGTAAGACAGTGAAGTTAATCAGTAAATACTCTGTGTATTCTGACTGTTCCATAGACTGGCCATTCCCCTATCTCTCTCTCTCTCTCTCTCCCCTCGGATCTCCCTATTCCCTGAGACACAACAATATTGAAATTAGGCCAATTAATAATGATACAATCACCTCTAAGTATTCACGTGAAAGGAAGAGTCACATATCTCTCACCTGAAAACAAAAGCTAGAGATTATAAAGTTTAGTGAGGAAGGCATGTCATCTAAAACAGGGACAATTTTGCTTCTTTCTAATTTGCATGTCATTTATTTATTTCTCTTGCCTCATTGCTCCAGTTAGGACTTCCAGTGCTATATGTGTAGAAGTAGCAACAATAGGCATTCTTGCCTTTTTCCTGATCTTAGAGAAAAAGCTTTCAACTTTTTCCCAATAATTATGATGTTAGCTGTGTGTTTTGTTATATATGGCCTTAATGATGTTAAGGTAATTTCCTTCTATTACTAGTTTGTTGAGAGTTTTTATCATAAATGTTTGCTGAGATTTGTCAGACACTTTATCTTCACCTATTTAGATGATCATGTGATTTTTATCCTTTATTTTATTAATATAGTTTATCACATTAATTGTGTTGAACCATCTTTGCATCCCAGAAATAAAGACCCCTTGGTCATGGTGTAAGATCCTTTTAAAATGCTGTTGAATTCGGTTTGCTATACTTTGCTCTGATCTTTATGATTCCCCTCCTTCTGCCAGCTTTGAGCTTTGTAGCTTGCTAGTGTTCAGTTGAGAACTTTTGCATGTATATTTATCATGGTTACTGACTTGTAGTTTTCTTGATACCCAAAGGTATCAGGGTGATGCTGATGAAACGAACTTGGAAATATTTCCTTTTCAATATTTTGAAATGATTTGAGAAGTATTGTTATCAGCTTTTCTTTAAATGCTTAGTAGAATTAAACAGTGAAGCTATCAGATCCACAGCTTTTCTTTGCAAATTTTTTTATCGCAGATAACAACTCCATACTAGTTATGTCTATTCAGACTATTTCTTTATGATTTAGTCTTCATAAAGTTGTATGTTGGTAAAAACTTATCCATTTATTCTAGGTCATTCAGTTTGTTAGCATAAACTTATATGCTATAACTGTTGGTAATAGACTTTATAATTATTTTTATTTTTGTGGCATCAGTTATAATGTTCATTTTTATTTCTGATTTTATTTTAGTCTTCATTTTTTTAGTCTAGCTAACAGTATGTCCATTTTATATTTTCAGAATACCAACTCTTAGCTCTGTTGATTTTTTTCTATTATTTGTCTATTTCAGTCACTCCTAGTCTAATCTGTTATTTTCTTTTTCCTGCTAACTTTAGGTTTAGCTTGGTTTTCATTGGTCTAGTTCCTAAAGTGTAAAGTTTAGTTCTTTATTTAAGATCTTTCTTGATTTTTAATGTAGGCATTTATTGCTATGAAAGTCTCTCTTAGTATTGCTTTGCCATGTCCCATAAATTTTGGTATGTTGTATTTGTATTTTCATTTGTCTCAAGGTATTTCCTAATTTCCTCTTAAAGTTTGTCTTTAACCCAATGATTATTTAAGAGTGTGTTCTTTAATTTCCACTTGTGTAAATTTTCTAGTTTTCTTTTTGTTACTGATTTTAAGTTTATTTCATTGTGGTCAGAAAACATACTTGGTATGATTTTAATCTTCTTAACTTTGTTAAGATTTGTTTAGTGACCTAACTCATAATCCATCCTGGAGAAAAATCCATATATACTTAAGAATATGTATTTTGCTATTGTTGGGTGAAATGTCCTATATATCTGTGTGTGTGTGTGTGTGTGTGTGTGTATATATATATGTGTGTGTGTGTATATATATATAGTGTGTGTATATATAGTGTATATATATCTATATATATGTATCTGTATATATATATATATATATATATATATATATATATATAGTGTTATTCTAGTCCTGTTTCCTTATTGACCTTCCATCTGGATGTTCTGTCCATTACTGAAAGTAAGGTATTGATTTACTACTGTTACTGCTTGTTATTTCTACCTCCAGTTCTACCAATGTTGGCTTTATATATTTTGGCACTTTTCTGTTTAATGCATATATATATATGTGTGTGTGTATACACACACGTGTATATATATACACACACACATATATATATATTTATAATTGTGAGATCTTTCTGGTCGAGTGACCCTTTTATCATTAGTCATTATAAAAATTCTTCTGTCTTTTGTTACAGTTCTAGACATAGTTCTATTTTGTCTACGAATAGCCACCCTTGCTCTCTTTCAGTTAGCATTTGCATAGAATATCTTTTTCCATTCCTTCACATTAAGTGAAGTAATGAATAATGAAATGAAGCCATAATAAAAAGTCTCCCATCAAAAAAATAAAAATAAAAAAAGCCTAAGACCTAATGGCTTGAGAGCTGATTTCTACTATCTTTTAAAGAACAATACCAACTGTACTTAAACTCCTTACAAAATTAAAGAGGAAGGAATCCTTCCAAACTCATTCTACAAGGCTAGCATTACCCTGATACTAAAACCAGACAAGGACACACAAAGAAAGAAAAACACAGGCCAATATCACTGATGAACATAGATGCAAATATTCTCAACAAAATACTAGCAAAGTAAATCCAACAGTACAATAAAAAGATCACACACCATGATCAAGTGGAATTCATCCCTGGGAGGCAAGGATGGTTTCACATATACAAATCAATAAATGTGATACATCACATTAATAAAATAAAGAACAAAAATTATATGAGTATTTCAACAGATGACAAAAAAGGCATTTGATAAAATTCACCATCCCTACATGCAAAATACCCTCAACAAACTAGGAATAGAAGGAAAATACCTCAAAATGGAAGAATCAAATATGATGAAGCCACAGATGACATCATAGTCAATGGGGAAAAATTGAAACTCTTTCCTCTAAGATCTAGAAAAAGACAAAGATGCCCACTTTCACCACTTTCATTCAACAAATACTGGAAGTCCTGGTCACAGCAATTAGCTAAGGGAAAGAAATAAAGGGTTTCAAAACTGGAAAGAAAGAAGTCAAATTATCCTTATTTGTAGAATGTGATGTTATTTTTAAAGAAATTGAAAGACTATAAAAAACCTGTTATAATTGATAAACAAATTCGGTGAAGTTACAGGATATGAAATCAATATACAAAACTCAGTAGCATTTGTATACACCAAGAACAAACAATCTGAAAAGAAATCAAGAAAGCAATTGCATTTGCAATAGCTACAATGGTTATAAAATACTTAGAAATCAATTTAACCGAAGAAGTGAAAGATCTATATAAGAAAAATGATTTAAAAATTGATGAAATAAATTAAAAGATCACACAAAAAAGTGAAAAGATATTCCATGCTCATGAATTGTAAGAATTAATATTGTGAAAATGGCAATACTACTAAAAGTAATTTATACAGCCAATGCAATTTGTATCAAAATACCAATGACATTTTTCACAGAAATATAAAACAATCCTAAAATCTGCGTGGACCTACAAAAGACCCCAAATAGTCTTAATCAAAAAGAACAAAGCTGGAGCCACCACATTACCCAACTTCAAATATGACTGCAAAGCTATAGTAACCAAATCAGCATGTTTTTGGCATAAAAACAGATATGTAGACCAATGGAGAAGTATTGAGAACCCAGATATTAATCCATACATTTACAGCTAACTGCTTTGACAAAGGCACCAAGAACATAGAATACAGAAAGAACAGTCTCTTCAATAAATTGTACTGGGAAAACTGAATAAACACATGCAAAAGAATGAAACTAGGCCCCGATCTCTTGCCATACATAAAAATCAAATCAAAATGAAATGAAACCTTAAATCTTAGACCTAGAATTATGAAACCCTAGAGAAAAAAATTGGGTAAATGATCCAGGACATTGGTCTGGGCAAATAATTTTTGTGTAAGACCTCAAAAGCACAGGCAGCCAAAGCAAAAACTGACATATGGGATTATATTAAGCTAAAATGCTTCTGCACAGCAAAGGAAATAATCAACGAAGTGAAGAGACAACCAGCAGAATGGGGAAAAATATTTACAAACTATTCAACTGACAAACGATTAACACAGAACATATAAGGAGCTCAAACAACTCAATAGCAATAAAAACACCCCAATTAAAAACTGGGCAAAGGACCTGGATAGCCATTTCTCAGAAGAATGCATACAAATGGCCAACAGTTATATGAAAAAACCTCAATATAACTAATCATCAGAGAAATGCAAATCAAAAATGCAACTAAATGGCAGTGAGATGATATCTCATTGTCTTGTATCTTTTGGTCTCATAGCAAAAAGACAGGGAAAAACAGATGCTGGCAAAGATGTGGAGAAAGGGGAATCCTTGCACAATGTTGATGGAAGTATCAATTAGCACAGCCACTATGGAAAACAGTATGGATATTTCTCAAAAAACTAAAAATTGGGGGTTGGGGGTTGAGCCAAGATGTCTGAATAGAGGCAGCTCCATTCTGCAGCTCCCACCAAGAAGGACAAAAACTACAAGTGAACTCTGCATCTTCAATTGAGGTACTGAAGTTCTCCTATTGGGATTGCCTAGGTGGTTGGCATGACCCATGGAGAGCGAGCAAAAACAGGGTGGAACATGAGATTTGGGAGGGGCCAGGGGTGGAATTATATGGTTTGTCTGTGTCCCCACCCAAATCTCATCTTGAATTGTAGTCCCCATAATTCCCATGTGTCGTGGGAGGGAACTTGTGGGAGGTAATTGAATCATGCTGGTGGTTACCCTCATGCTGTTCTTGTGAAAATGAGTAAGTCTCATGAGATCTGATGGTTTTATAAAGGGGAGTTCTCCTGCACAGGTTTTCTCTTGTCTGCTGCCATGTAAGAGATACCTTTTGCCTGCTGCCATGATTGTGAGGCCTCTCCAGCCATGTGGAACTGTGAGTCCATTAGGCCTCTTTTTCTTTAGAAATTATCCTATCTTGAGTATGTCTTGATCAGTAGCATGAAAATGGACTAATATAGTGATGCTTATCCCAATTCTTCTGATTTGATCTTTACACATTATATGAAGGTATCAAATTATACATACCCCCAAGATATGTCTATTATGTATCAATATTTCTGATATATAAAATTAATTTTAAAAAACTAATAATAAAGTAAACTTATAGGACAGCATATAGTTTGGGCTATTTTTAATCCATTTTTTAATCCTTTTTTTAAATCCATTCAGCCACCCTATGTTTGATTAGGGAGTTTAATTTATTTACTGTATTAGTTTGTTTTCATGCTGCATCAAGACATATCCAAAACCGGAACAAAAGAGGTTTAATTGGACTTACAGTTCCACATGGCTGGGGAGACCTCAGAATCATGGTGGGAAGTGAAAGGCACTTCCTACATGGCAGCAGCAAGAGAAAAAGGAGGAGGAAGCAAAAGTGGAAACCCCTGATCAAACCATCGAATCTCATGAGGCTTATTCACTATAATGAAAATAGCACGGGAAAAACCAGCCCCTATGATTCAATTATGTCCCCATGGGTCCCTCCTACAACATGTGAGAATTCTGGGAGATACAATTCAAGTTGAGATTTGGGTGAGGACACAGCCAAACGACATTATTTACATTTAAAGTAATTATTGATAGGGAAGGATTTGCTATTGCCACTTTATTCATTGTTTTCTACTGGTCTTATAGTTCTTTTATTGTATTTTCCTTTCCTATTGCTTTCCTTTGTGTTTTGTCCACTTTTCGTATTAGTATACTTTAATCTTTTTCTCTTTTGATTTTGTTTAACTTTGTGGGTATAACATGTCTCAGGGTGAATTTCTTTGTGTTGATCTAATTTGGTATCTTCTAGGCTTCCTGGATGTGGATGATCATTTCCTTCCCCAGATTTGGAAAGTTTTCACCCATTATTTCTCTGAATAAGCTTTATGGTTCTTTTTCTTCTCCTAGTACTCCCATAATGTGCATATTGCTCCTACTGATGATGTCCCATAATTCCTCTATGCTTTCTTCACTTTTTCATTTTTTTTTTTGTTTTTCTACTGAATTATTTTTAGTGATCTTTCAATTCACTCATCCTTTCTTCTGATTAATCTAGTCTGCTATTGAATCCCTCTAGTAAATTTTTAGTTGAGTTATTGTGCTCTTCAGCTCCATGATTTCTGTTTGGTACTTTTAATATTTTCTATCTCTTTGTTGAAATTCTTACTTTATACATGCATTGTTCTTTTGACCTCACTGAGCATCTTTTTAAGAGTTATTTTTAATTCTCTGTCTGTAAATTATATACCTCCTTTTCATTAGGTTTTGGTTTCTGTAGATTTACCTTGTTCTTTTGTTTGAAACATCTTTGCCTGGTTTTTCATTTTTCTTGACTCTCTGTGTTGAGGTCTGCATATTACACAAAGCAGGCAGTCTGTCTTCACAAACTGACCTGTATAGGAAAAGACCTTCACCAATCATCCTAGCCAGGGATTCTGAGATCGTCTATTAACTCTTTTCCTCTCAAGGAAGAAGTAGGCAGCTGCAGTTTCTGACTACTTGCTCTGTGCTGAGCTAGGGTGGGGAGCTTTGGCATCTACCAATCCAAGTCAACATGCCCATTGTTCCCCAGGCAGCTAGACTGTACTGGATCTGTCAGAGCTTCAAGATTGGTGAGGCAGGTACTAGTTCTTTGGGCAGCTCTGGAAACTGGGCATTGATGTACACGTCAACTCTCCCCCTACCAGAGGAAACTGAGAGCTGGTTGTTTTTTGTTTTTTGTTTTTTTTTTTTTTCATCTATTTGCTCTGTGCTTAACTGAGGGGAGGATCCATGTCATCTACTACCTCTGTTCTCCTCCAGGTGGCTAGACTATTCTGGACCCTTCAGATATCCAAAAGCCCCCTGAGAAAATTTGGGGTATTAGACACATGAAACAACACCTTCCCTGCTCTGGGTGAAGCTGGGAGCTAGTGTACCTTTACTTGGTCATATAGTGCTGTGCTAGGGGTAGGGTTTCTGGTGAAAGGGTATCTTAAATCTTCCCACTAGCTTTGTTAAGTCTGGTTTCATTTTTGGTTTTCAGGATGCCGGAGCTTTTCTGGTTTCTCACAAAGGGGATTTGTCCATGAGTTGCTGCTGAATTGATGTGTTCACGAGGTATATTTGTGGGGGAAGAAGGGTCAAGGGCTTTCTATTTCACTATATTGCTGATATCATTTCATATTTCTATTGTTTTAAGCCCCAAAGTTTGTGGTAATTTGTTATGGCAGCTTTAAGAAACTAATACGGTTCCCAAAAGATAACAAAAAATACAATTGCAAAAAGTTAAAAATTGTTAAAACCAGATTTGAAAAAAAAAGACTACCAGCCATAGGACATATGTTCTCAACTTCAGATGGGGGAGGGATGAGAGTAGATACAGATTCATTTGTACTATTTCTCAACTTCAGATGGGGGAGGGATGAGAGTAGATACAGATTCATTTGTACTATTTCAAAATAAGTTCTAAAGTACAAAAGTTAGTGCTATTAATTGAGATTCTTAACTGTTGATGTTATGCAAGAGTTTCAAGAATCAACAAGCTTTAAAAATTAATGCATCATTAAATGTATGTAGCTCATCAATTCTTTTTAATGATATTCAGTTACCCCCAAAACACAACCTGCAGGCACAGTGAAATTCACTTGGGTGATGTTTCTAAACATTATGGAATGTCAACCTCTAGCAATTCAAATCTGCCCAATTGTATTTCCTTTTCACTACTGATAAATTTTCAAACTGAAACCTTTCAAACCACACATCTTGGTTACAAAATAAATTTTAAGCATTAGAATATGGTTTTTTCCATACTAAAAGAGATGAAAAAGATTCTAGTATTTATTTTCTTGTATACAACAGTTTTAAACCTTCTAAAGCTGTTTTCTATTTCTTTCATTCATCAAGCACATGAAAAAAGTAATTGTCCTAAAAGTAGAGAAAAAATGTGAAAGACGTTGCAATTCACTTTATAGTATCTTGCAAGTTATAAACTCATGTGTTTAACAACTTCTTTAAAGAACCTAGATATTATTATACTAAGTTACATCTAGAAATTATATAAAAACCTAGTTTTATGCTTTTCATAAGTCTCAAGGAATGTTCTTGCTACCCCAACTTTGAATCACTTTAACATTTCAGAAACTTCTTGTTTTCCCCAATCCATTATATCTGTCAACTGAAGCAGTAAATAGCCCAACATTTTTAGTGTGAAAACCACAAATATAACATCTTATAAGAATGAATAATGAGAAAATTTTTTATGAAATGACAATAGTTCATGAATTATACTTTAAGAGTAAGAAGTTTTTGGTTCTCAGGGTTGATAATAACTAGAAGTTGTGAGAGATGTTCCTGGTTCTACTACCACCAGACCTCAGATATATGGTACTCTGGTCTTACAGGAAGCAGAGAAGCTTTCAAGGTACCCTCTTTCATCACTATATAAACAGAAAGACTATCCAAACCTGACCTTTAAGGAGCAAACAACAAGAACGGCGACAGTTAGGAGCCTAGAAGCCTAAGCAGAACTGCTCACGGCCATGAGTAGAAATTCCTGAGGGAAACTTCTGGGAATCTGAGAAAATAGAGGCCAGTGTGGCACACAGCAAGACTGGACCAGCATACCATGAAAGGGCAAAGTTCCCTAGAGTTGCCACAAGGCCCCAGTAATATGGCTGCACGTTAATCCTTGAACAGAATAAGCTAAATCTGAGACTTACTCTGATTGCAAACTCTTGACGAGGAGTAAAATATTTGCATGGTCTTAATTTCTTCTCACAGACTGTTTATTAGTTTGAAAGGGTGAAAATAATTAATTATATTGCAGATAAATCAGTTAGTATCTTGACCAAGTGATCAAAATTAGCATCACCATTGAGAGACAGATGGATATGCGTACCTCTGCATGTTATACCCTGAGAAGTACATAGCAGTACCTATCCAGTATTACAGCAGAATTAGAAAATATTTTAAAGACAATATCTAAAAATACAAAAAACTGTAAAATATATTATAGATGATACGTTATAAAACTCTAATGAAAACATTTAAAAAGATAAATAAATAGGGAGCTACTCCAGGTTCAAGGATAGAAAGATTTCACATCATAAAAATGTCAGTTTTCCCTAAATTGATGTATATATTTAATGCATCTCCAACCAATATACCGATGGGGCTTTTCACACAATTAGAACAGTTGATTCTAAAATTTCTATGGAAAAGCCAAGCATAACAATACTTCAGAAGAAGGAAATAGGAGATTTGTCTCAACGTATATATGGATGCATTATAAAGCTATCTTAGAAGACAATATGATATTAGTATAAGGAAATAAACTGGCTAGTGGAAAAGAACAGCATCCAGAAATAAGCTCATATTTTATATGGAATTTTGATAGGTGGCAGAGGTGACACCATCTGTCCCTGGAGAAAAAAAGGGTGAGTGTTTTTTGAAGTCTTTTGTTTTTTTCCCCAGTTACTTTGATGGTTCATGCTCATCATTTATTAGTAAGGGGAAGAAGAAAGAAAGAAAAGCAAATGGGCATATAAAGTGACCTCTCTGTGTCTTTTCTGATGCTTCTATTGCTGACAGAAATAGTAGTTATTAGAACCTAGACATTTTTATATATTACATTTATAATCACACCAGTTTGAGAATAAGCCCCAAAAGGCCCATGACGTCACAAATCATAATTTTGCTCTGGTGGAAATTTGGATATGTATATTATTTTCAAATTGTAGTTTGCATAAGAATCAAAGTATTTGAAAAAAATGTAGAGATTGTAACTCAGTAGATCTGGTGTGGGGTCAGAAAAATGACATTTTTAACAAGGCTCTGGGTAATTCTGAAAACCATATTTTGAGAAAAGCTAGAATGAAGTGTTGGGGAGCCCAGGAGTAAATGCCTCTCTACACAGTTATGTAGTCTTTCCCTCATCAACAAATGTCATGGCTATATTATTAGCTGAGAATTTTAACTTTTTCAGATGGCACTACAACTAAGATTCCTAGTGAATCTTAAGAGTTGGCTATAAATCTAAAAGCCTGCATCTCACTGCTAGCCAGTTATACCACATCCAGCAATGAGTCTTTTAGGAATCTTTTTATGTTGATGAGAAAACACAATGGAGCAATGTGAAAATGCAACAAGACTTGTTGAGTACAGAATGAGAAACACTTTCTGTTTCTGCAATTTCATTTTCCTTCCCATTTTTACAGAGGGGAAGCTTGGCACTATCCTAGTAACTAATGAGATTTCCCCACAGTTCACAGCAGCAGGGCTTCCAAGAAGACCTTATACACCCTTATCCCTACCACATAGGGCTTGAAGGCCTTGGCCAAGCACAATACACATCACCAGTGTCTATTAACTTTCACCTGCAGTGATGCTTCCCAAGCAGCTCTAGCTCTGACCTTGGCTGTGGCTCTTAGCTTTGCATATTAAGGCTGGGTGAGGCACTCATCCCTATACCTCAAAATCCCCAGACTTTTATGACCATTTCTTATAAAACATCAGGTAATGTTTTCAGAGAATAAACGAGGTCTGGTACATTGCATTTTTGAGAAATGTAAGAGTAACTACTCCATGCTTTCTGTATCTTTAACTGTTTTTCTCATCTGTTATGTTCCTCAGTGACTAAATTGATGCTTCCTTCTTTTTATCAAGCATATTCTAAAAGTTTATATTGTCTTCGACAGTCTGGCTTAGGAATATTTGTATACTTACTGGTACATTTTTTAAATAACATATACTGGAATGTTTATAGTTGGGGTATCATTAATGCTTCTCATATCATAGGCCCCAAGCTGGAATATTAGGCCTCATCAATACAAACATAGATGACTTCCACCCATCACCTTCTCATTAAGTATCCTTTCCTTAGGCTTACCTAGGCCATAGGGTTTTCTAAGGGGAGATGTCCATAAATGAGATGAAAGCCAAGTAATTCTTAGGCAATGACAGAGATTGCTCCTGCTAAGTGATCACCAAAGAAGGTACTAGCTACTGATAAAGTGAAAGCTTCACTATTTGCTAACTAAAGGAGCTGTGGTAGTCCATGCATTAGGCAATGGTGGGCTGCCTCTGAGGAAAGATGGAAAATCTGTGACCCAGTTCCCACATAGATACTGAATGTGCAAACCCACCCCCTCCTTGCCATTACGGCCTGAATTGCACCTCCCCAAAATTCACATGTTGAACTTCTGAGGTATCCTTCGTACCTCAGACTGTGAGGGTATCTGTAGATAAACATTTAAAAATGTAACTAAGGTAAAATTAGGTCATGTGAGTGGACCCTAATCCCATCTGACTAATGTGTCCTTATAGGAGGAGAAGACAGACACAGAAATGAGCATGTTCAGAGAAAAGACCATGTGACGATACAGTGGGGAGGCGGCCATCTACCAGCCAAGGAGGGAGGACTCAGAAGAAACTAACCTTGCCAACACCTTGATCTTAGACTTCCAGCCACCAGAACTATGAGAAAATAGATTTCTATTATTGGAACCATTCAGTCTGTTACAGCAGCCTAGCAAACTAATATTAATACATTGCCAAGTGAACCCTTTTGGCTCTCCTGAGCAACAGTTATTTACTCTTCCTAGGCAATTTCACCAACAGTGCCTGGCCCTTAGAAGGCCCCATAAACATTTCTTAACTAAATGGCTTAAAAGACTTATGGGGTACTCTACTTTCTGACATGTCACACAACTGCCCTTGGGTGAAAATTCCAGAGCCAGTTAATTTCTTAAATGTGGGGATAAGAAAGCAGAAAATATTTTTAAAGTGTTAATAACTTAAAATATCATCCAGTTACATGCCACAATAGCCAAAGAATATATTTCCAGGATAAACGAAAAGGATGTATCAATAGGCAACTCAAATGCTTTATTAACATATTAAAAGAAATTTTTGCCTTGATTCTTAAGTGTTAGACAAAATTTGAAGTATACACTGTTCTCATCTATTAAGGCTTAGAGGTCTTTCAAAAAGTCATTAGAGAAATTGTTAACTGGATACTTCTGCATACTAAAAGTTGACCTCCTAAAACATGTCAACCTACAATAAAGACATATGTGACACTGGAATAATCTGGCTCGATGGCTGAATTTTGCACAATGTGTATTAAAGCTTAGAACTGAGAGAAATGGAATTATCTTATTTTCAAAAATTATTTTAGCAGGCCTAATAAAAATTAAAGATACTAGGTGTAAGTGTTAACTAAAATAAAAACAAACAAATCTACAGCTACAGAAAAACAGTCTGCTCAAGTTCTTCCTGCAATGGCATAACGACGCAGGCAAGTCAACCCTTCCACCTGGGGTCATGATCCTTCTTCCCAAGATTTTCAGTCTCACCCAGGTTCCTCACAGTATCACCTTTGTTAGCTTTCAGTACTAGAAGTTACCATATTCTATGTATTTCTTTATATATTCATCTGTCTCGCGAATAAGCATCTGGAGATTGGGAATTCTGTCCTTTTCACTGCTGAATGTCTAATGCTTTAAAGCATGTCTACACATAGTAGTTTCTCAATGAAGCCTTTTCAGTTGATGGATTGACCAAAATATTCAGTAAAGTGTTTCTTAATATGGAAATCATGGACCAAAAAGAAACTGACAGGAGAGTTATAAGAAAATCTCAAAGAAACAGTGAAAATCTGAATTGCATGCAGATAGTGGGCAGCAAGCTACATGACAAATGAAATGAGATACAATTCAGAGAATAATTTGAATACAGCATTATTTGAAAATTACGATTCTTGGTAGAGTAGAAAAGGTGGAATGGAAGGGCACCATGGAGCCCTTAGAGTTTCATAAGGAGTCTAAAAGCCACTTACATTTTAAAAATTAAAAGGTCGGTACTAAAATATCTTTATGTACCAGTTTACTTTCTTTATACAACTACAAAATTTGCAGGGTTTATGGAGCAGAGCAAAGTGCTTCTATCAATGCCACTTTACAGATGAGTAAACCAAAGGCTTAGAGAAGGTGAATAACTGCCCAAAGTCACAAAACTGGTAAGTGTAAGAATTGAGCTCTAGACTCAGAAGATGTCAGTTAGGAAAATTACAATCTCAAAAATACTCCATGGTCAATTTTGACTCTAGTGTTCAATACAGTCAACATGGTTCAAAAAAAAATCATCTCACCTCTCCCTTCACATGAATTTGGGTCTGGGCATATTGCCAATTACTATAATTCCCATATTATTGCTCATAATTTTTCTTGCCCATAAAGAGGATCTCAAAGCACTTTCAGTAATTGTGACTGATCAAATTGTTACTATTTATGCTTGCTGTTCAATTACAAATCAGTTCAATATAATTACCTTGTTGGATTGTTGAGAAATTGCCTTATTCATTGTTGAAGACTATCTTCCAACTTGGTAATTTCTAAATAAAGCAGTGTCCTTTCTTCATGTTGTGGCATAACTCTTAGCTTTTGAAGGACCAGAAGAAGAAAGGGAAATTTTATCCCACTGTATAAAAACTAAAATAAATCAAAAAATAAACTAAATAAGAAAAGCTATGGGAGAAATGGATAAACAAAATAAACAGTAGAAGGAGACAAAAACTTATTTTAGGGCATGTAGCAAATAATAGCTAATGAGGGTAGACTACGCTTGAATTAGATACATCGAAAGCACAACCTTAGATTCTCTCCATCTCACTTATCCTTAAGACCCTCAGCCTGTTCTTCTAAGTAACTACCTCATAGGCCCACTCTAAAACCAGCAGAGCTGTGTGGTTCAGCCAATTGCAATTGACAAAGCCTGAAATCCTTGTCTCTTCCCACTACTTTCTGACTCAGATGAAGTACCCAGCTACAGGACATGGGAACTGGCTTCTTTAGTTGTGTAACTAAGCTGCACAACTTAGTGACAACCCTAAAATGCAGGAGTGTCAACTCTTCGTAGTGTTTACTCTGACTATTGAGTGACTGGAGATGGGAGGGAACCTGTAGATAAGTTGCTTTGCATTCCCCCCTTACATGAACCATCTGGGGGCAAGGCGCTTTTAAATAATCTGACAGAAAACCTCTTGCATGGCTGGAAAATTGCCTGTGTTTGTTTGTGAAGCCAAGCATAGTTCAGTGATGTACCACCTTATGTTTGCTGTCTTCCTCTTTACAACTTAACTTTTTCCTCACTCTCAGAGCCCTGGAATTAGATTTACCAATAAAGCATTAGCACCTTAGCTTTGCCTCAGGCTCTGTTCTCCAAGGACCCTAGAAAAAGTCTTATGTACTATCTGAAAGCTCTCAATGCACAAGGTAGAAAATGGGGGTATATAATGAGCTTCTAAATTAGTAGAAAAGACAAACACTTTGATGATAAATAGAGATTGTGTTGCCTATTCATGAAGAGTTAGTCTAGCACAATTTTGTGCCCAATATATAAGTCAACTACAAATGCCCAACATTAGCATTTTAGCAGCTTAGCATGGTGGGGGAAAAGGCTCTGTTTACATAATGATATTTTTCCCATCTTTCAGAAGAAAACACAATTACAAGTGCATTTTTGAGGAATAATTTTTTCAGGAAAAGTAATGCAACCAATCATCCAAGATACCTATAAAAATTTAATTACGATTATCAAATAAAATGCAGGGAAATAGCAAGAGAAACTACTAAACATGTCTTCAATCCACCAGCCTCGAGAAAACACTGGACTTTACCCAGCTACCTCTTGTTGTCTAGTTACCCACTCTTCAAACTGAGAATCATCAGCTGAATTTCAAAACAGAATTATGCAAGTTTATTTGATTTCCTCTGCTTGCCTCTCATGAAAAGACATAAAAATTAAAATGGATTGGTAGAGATGGTAGGAGCTTTCAGGTGAACACGAAATACTGTCATCAATCTCATTGTTTCAGGGAACAGTGGGCATGGTGGCACAATCAGGCTGAACAGAGAAAAGCATTTCAGCTGTGGCCACTATGAAAAATGAGATACCACCGAACAAGGCAGCAATTTCACACAAGCAAGTTAATGTACTTCCTTTTTAAAAAGCTCCAGGGAAATCTGAAATTGCAAGTAAAGGGATTAAGAGAAGAGATGCTAAGAGAAACCCTTGACTTTTCTCTAAACCACTACATAATTTCACTAGAACAAACTCTTTAAGCCATGAGGATTACAATTTCCTGTTATAAGAGCCATTTCAATAAAAGGTTTGCTGATTACTTTGAAAAGTTAAAAAAAATAAAGTAAAAAACAAGTAAGTGAAAACTGATTGCTCCCATGACATGAACTGCTTATTGAGTTTTAATGTCTTTCTCTTCTGTAGGTTTCAGGTGGAATTAGTCAAAACCAAACGTGGATTAACAGCATAAGAGGTAAATAAGTACATATCTTGAAAAATTAGAAGACACATCCCCCCTGAGATGTGTCTCTCAGAGTTAGAAGTCAGAGTCTTTCCTATTAACAGATTATGTTAGTATTGTTAATATAAGGTAAGACTAATACATAAATAATCTGTCAAAATACAAGGAAAAAAAAGCTTAGTAGCTACACAACTCTGCTTATTTTTGTTGGTATTTGAAAGCACCAACCTCTCTAGTTCTATATTAGACTCTCTGTTATTGGTTTGTGGGATTCTTTGTCTTTAAGACTGCTCCTTCCACCTTGCTTTCACTTACTCTAATCAGACAACCTATCTGTGGACTTCTCATCTCATAGGACAAAATTATTCTTAATAAGCTTCATTCATCCCTATCCTCATCTCATGGTCATAATAGCAATGGAATAAATGCCAGGATCTGTAAGAATTTCCAAGCATTTAGGGGAGATGATCTTGCAAAGATAACGTTGTTCTCAGATCTTTCTCTTGCTTTATCAGAACTTAGATTTTATTTCCTGTTTCTTTGAGATCCTGCCCATTTTCAGTGAGAGGAACTAATTTTTATATAATTTTAGCTAATGTCTTTTCCAGAAAAAAATTTTAATAACTTAGAAAGTAAACATCTTAGTCACCATGGAATGCAAAGAGGGAGGAAATTTTTGGCCAGGGGCCCCTTCTATTCTCCAACTATAAAACATGGAAGGTTACCTGGCTAACCTATGCACAGTGCCAGTCCTAGGTTAGAGACAGATTAATTAATAGCATGGGCAAATAAAACAGTGATTTAAGCAGCCAGGTAGTGGATTTCTGGGGTCAGATCCTGGACCTCAAGTATCCACACAATTACAAAAGCAAATTACTATATATTTATTGCATACCTGCATTTATTGTCAAGGTTGTTATTCATAAATAGATTTCAATACTTATTTTTCCCTCTTAAATTGCCATCACATTGCTAAATAGCAAGAACATTCAGACCAGAAAATTGAGTTATTTTTTAAAAGGAAAGTTAAGTGGACAGCAGCTGCAGGATTATTACATTCCCTTGATTTATTTTTTATTTACAGATGCACATTTTCATTAGCTGGGATTTGAACAGAATGGATTTTTACAACAATAAAAGAAAAAGCAACCCAATTTGGGCTTTTATACACAGATGGGCTTCTGTCTCCTTAGACAGTTTTGAGTGTATCTTCTTCCAACACAGCCCAGATGCATCTATTTGTAAATGCTCAGCTCGCAGCCTTGAGGTAGAGGGCATAATTTCCCTCCCCAATCTGAAGAACAAATCTCAGATGTAACATGTTTTCTGTATAGATGTAAGGAAGTCCCAGAGAGGTAGGCTGGAAGTGCAAACAAAATTTTTCCCTTTCTTCCCATTATAAATTAAGGCATTTCATGCTTCTGTGATTCTTTTTTCACTTACATATCTGTATTTGCTACGATGCTTTTCTAGATGGCTTTAGGCTGTATTACTTCCTCTTGCCTTAGAAAACAATCAAATTTGTGTTCCCAGACTAAGTTTCATTTCTTCACAGTTGTTAGACTATCCTCTAAAGCTCTCAAATGTTTATTGTTTTAGGTTTCTAATCACAGTGGTTATAAATAAGCACAGATTCTGAAGAGTGCTTATATGTGGTACACATTTTCACTGACCAGTCTAGTTTGTTTGGGCGCCTAAGAAATGTTTAATAATTAAATAAATTCACCCTGAATGTGGTAAAGAACTTGAAGATTTTTAATCACACAGCCCTGCCTTAGCTTCGGAGGTGGTGCTACTAAGACATCTCAGGAGCACTGGTTTAGAATTTTATTAATACTTCATTTTCTAACTCTGTTAGGGTAGCAACACAGTATCTTTACTATTAGGAAATTGGTAGGATGTAGTGCTACTGGAGCTACTGGACTAGCCAAGATGGTAAATGGGCATCAATACAATTGATGGCAGATATCTGGAATGCTGGGTGGAGACCACAGTAGCAAGGGTCTTCGTGACTACAGGATCACAGATTGCAGAAGACATCTGAGCCCTGATCCCTGGGTTTGTCCTCTGCCTCTTTCCTATTCCATGCTAGCCCCCTAGAGGGTCCAAAGGAAGCTAAAGAACTAGGCGAGTTTTAGGTAAGCCTTGCCCACTCCAGACTTTTGTCCATGTCCCTGTACCTAAACACACTAGAAATTGTGGTTGAAAAAGTAAGACAGTAACTAACATATCAGCAAAGCAACCAGGATATTTTCCCTGGTGATTTTACCACTTGCAAGCTTCCTGGCCCATTGCCTCAAGGACATTGTTTTCACTTGTCCCTGGCACGTGCCTATCCATATTTATGGATGAGTGGATTATCACTAGACAAAGACAAATTATCTTTAAATCTGAAGCTATAAAATGTTTATGTTTGTTGATTTATATTGCCCAGTTGTTCTCCCAGCAGGGTGGTTAGCAGGGTGACATAAAAATAAAACAGCATCCACCCTTTCTATGCCAAATGTAGAAAAAGAGTTAAAATGATGTTCCCAAACACGGATGGTGGCCCTCACTTTGGCAAAACTAAATGAGTAGTACACCTTCTAAACTACAGTGATGACAAAGAGAACTCAATTCTCTATCCTAAGTAAATTACACAGCTAGAAGTCATTTCCAGGTAAAGACCTGTACATCACCTTTCAATCCACCGAGGACTGTGTAACAGCTCATCTGATTCCGTGAAATCTGGAGTATCACCCTCTGTTTCAAGAACTTCAGTGGTTAAGTCCCAATTTAAACATTCCTCTTTTATCAAATCCTGTGAAAGAAATCTCTTTGAACTTTACCTCCACTTTAGATGTAATATTTGTGTAGAATTTATAGTCAGTGTTTGGTGCCTAGGTTTTATTTGTCCAATTTTTTAACTTAGCATGAGTTCTTCTGAGATTCATCTCTGCTTAGAAAGCAATAATAGAATAAAAACAAATACATAAATAAAAAGGATTTTTTTCATAGAAATACTGACACAACCTTTAACTGGAGTGGAGGGAGTCGTGCGGCAGTAATAATAAAAGTAGCAAACGTTAGCAATCTGCTTCATAGCATGAAATAAAATATTTTAGTAAAAACATGAATACTGCTCAATTGTAATTTTTCACACAGCTGTGATAAAAGGATGATAAAAATGATAAGGCATAACAATTCCTGAGTAAACATACATATAAAATGAAGTGGAGGTTCAAATCTAAAGAGTATGTTTTACTTTCAGGTTCTAAACATACTCTGGCTGATGCCTTGTGTTTTTCATTTTTTTAACAACTATCAATTTTGTTCACTTGTACAATTTAATGGAGGCTAGCAGCTTCCAAAACCTGTGCTGCATTAAGAGATATTCTACTCTAGCCTGTGCATTTGACATCTTGTCACTTTGTAACATTACATACCTTTGAAGAGATAGCCTATCTATTGCCTCCTGATAGGAAAAAAATAGCAAAAGCAGTACCAATCAATCTTTCCACTGGAAAAATTCATTTTCTTAGAAATGATTATGTCCCTGCCTATTAAAAACCTGAGTCTTTCCCAAAGTAATAGAATACCTCTTAAATCATTAGAATGGATGTTCTTCCAACAATGAGAGCAATTATTTTTCAAAATAGAAACATTCCTTCTAGAATGTTCTACCAGATGTAATTTATTTGGGGCAAATAAATGATTTTTAAGGAGGTTAAAACATAAAATGTTCTTAGAAAAAAAGATGACTATATATTTTTACATACTATACTAGTCACTATTTCGGTAGAACAATCTGTGACCTCTCGGTCAAGACATAGTTAAAGAAACATAGATAAGAAGAAACAATCAGTTTGGAACTTACAATAAAATAACTACTCTCGCATCTACATTAAGTTTGTGAACCATTACATCTGGTAGCCACAAAACATATATGAACTTGTGGCTCTCACCTTCTTTTTTTTCTTCTTCTTCTTTCTTTGCCATATTTATACTTTCATTTTCTTTTTCTTTTTTTTTTTAATATACTTTAAGTTCTAGGGTACATGTGTACAACATGCAGGTTACATAGGTATACACGTGCCATGTTGGTTTGCTGCACCCATCAACTCGTCATTTACATTAGGTATTTCTCCTAATGCTATCCCTCCCCCAGCCCCCCACCCCCTGACAGGCCCCCAGTGTGTGATGTTCCCCACCCTGTCTCCAAGTGTTCTCATTGTTCAATTCCCACCTGTGAGTGAGAACACGCGGTGTTTGGTTTTCTGTCCTTGTGATAGTTTGCTGAGAATGATGGTTTCCAGCTTTATCCATGTCCCTGCAAAGGACATGAACTCATCCTTTTTTATGGCTGCATAGTATTCCATGGTGTATTTGTGCCATATTTTCTTAATCCAGTCTATCACTGATGGACATTTGGGTTGGTTCCAAGTCATTGCTATTGGGAATAGTGCTGCAATAAACATATGTGTGCATGTGTCTTTATAGTAGCATGATTTATAATCCCTTGGTTATATACCCAGTAATGGGATGGCTGGGTCAAATGGTATTTCTAGTTCTAGATCCTTGAGGAATCACCACACTGTCTTCTACAATGGCTGAACTAATTTACACCCCCACCAACAGTGTAAAAGTGTTCCTATTTCTCCACATCCTCTCCAGCACCTGTTGTTTCCTGACTTTTTAATGATTGCCATTCTAACTGGTGTGAGATGGTATCCCACTGTGGTTTTGATTTGCATTTCTCTGATGACCAGTGATGATGAGGATATTTTCATGTGTCTGTTGGCTGCATGAATGTCTTCTTTTGAAAAGTGTCTGTTCATATTCTTTGCCCACTTTTTGATGGGGTTGTTTTTCTCTTGTAAATTTGTTTAAGTTCTTTGTAGATCCTGGATATTAGCCCTTTGTCAGATGGGTAGATTGCAAAAATTTTCTCCTGTTCTGTAAGTTGCCTGTTCACTCTGATGGTAGTTTCTTTTGCCATGTAGAAGCTCTTTAGTTTAATTAGATCCCATTTGTCAATTTTGGCTTTTGTTGCCTTGCTGTTGATATTTTATTCATGAAGTCATTGCCCAAGCCTATGTCCTGAATGATATTGCCTAGGTTTTCTTCTAGGGTTTTTATGGTTTTAGGTCTTACATTTAAGTCTTTAATCCATCTTGCGTTAATTTTTGAATAAGGTGTAAGGAAGGGAGCGCTCACCTTCTAACTGCCTTTACGCATGACCTGGCACACAGTATTTATTCACTGTTTATTTATAAACACGTATCAAGTACCTTTATGAGACATGGTAGCTGTAGAGACCTGCCCGCCTCTATGGTTGTAGTTGAGCTACCTGTTCAACAAAGTTCTGTATTCCTATCCCACAGTGCCTAGGGAAGTGTCTTCCTAGCCAGACACTAAATTTTTTAGTTTTTCTTTGCTTCTAGATGTGGGCAGGTAGCTAGGAAGTAAGAAGAAGAGATATGATTCCTTCTGAGTCAACACGGTTAAGAAGCAAATATGGTCTCTCTGTTCTCTTTCCCTTATATGGCATCCTTGGAATTCACGTTTTGAAGACGGCAATGCCCCAAGATAGAAAGACCCTGAGTTTCTGCATCACCACACAGAAGACAGCCAGAAACCACATGAAAGTGCTTTGAGAGTGAGAATAAGCTTAAGTTGTGTTAAACTACAGTCATGTGCTGCATAATAACATTTCAGTCAACAACAGACAGCATATACAACGGTTATCCTATAAGATTATAATTGAGCCAAAAAATTTCTATTACCTAGTGATATTGTAGCTGTCATAACGTTGTAGTGCAATGCATTACTCACATTTGTAGCAATGCTGGTGTAAACAAACCTACTGCACTGCCAGTCATATAGAAATATAGCACATACAATTATGTACAGTACATAATACTTGAAAATGATAACAAATGACTGTTACTGGTTTATGTATTTACTATACTATACTTTTAATCATTATTTTAGAGTATACTTCTACTTCTTAAAAAAAAGTTAACTATAAACAGGCTCAGGCAGGTCAGGAGGTATTCCAGAAGAAGGCATTGTTATCACAGGAGATGACAGCTCCATGTATGTTATTGCCCCTGAAAACCTTCCAGTGGGACAAGACATGGAGGTAAAAAACAGTGATATTGATGATCCTGACACTTTCAGTCTTAGGCTAATGTATGTGTTTGTGTCATTTTTGGCAGAAAAAAGTTTAGAAAGTTTTAAAACTTTAAAAAATAGAATAAGGATATGAAGAAAATATTTTTGTATAATGTGTGTGTTTTAACTAAGTTACTACAAAAGAATCAAAAAGTTAGAGAAGAGTTTAAAATTTATAAAATAAGACAGTAAGCTAAAATTAATTTATTATTGAAAAGAATTTATAAATGTAGTATAGCCTACGTGTACAGCATTTATAAAGTCTATAGCAGTATACAGTAATATCCTAGGCCTTCACATTCATTCACCACTCACTGACTCACCTAGAGCAACTTCCAGTCCTGCAAGCTCCATTCATAATAAGTACCCTGTACAGGTGTACCATTTTTTATCTTTTATAGTGTGTTTTTACCATGCCTTTTCTATATTATGTTTAGATAACACAAATACTTACCATTATGTTACAGTTACATATAGTGTTCCACATAGAAACATGCTGTGCAAGTTTGTAGCCTAGGATCAACAGGCTATACCATGTAGCCTAGGTGTATAGTAGGTTTGGGTACCATCTATTTTTGTATTAGTATATTCTATAATGTTTGTACAACAATAAAATCACCTAACAAGCCATTTTTCAGAATATATCCCCATTGTTAAGCAATACATGACTGTATTTTAATTTTGGGATTTATCTGTTATAATAACTAACACAATCATATAAAATAATCTTGTTCTCAGAGGAACTTACTTCTAACAAGGGAGAAACCCTCCTTCAAATGTCTTTTGGAGATAAGATACAGTTATATAAAATAATGAGGTGATAAGGCAAAGAACCAAAAATTATAGCTTAAGAAATCAGCCACATAATAAAATTAAGGAATCTGGGTTGCAAGGAAGGATGGGATCACTTAAGTCTATAGAGCTGTTAGAAAAGGCCTTATGTTGGAAGCATCCTTTTAACTTCATTTCAAAGGATGGGTAGCAGTGTAACAGTGAGAAATGAGGTCGAAAGGCATTTGATGCAGAAGGAACTGTATGACTAAGCAGGGAAGAAGTAAAGTGCAATGATTTGGGAATAGTGAATTGTCTGCCCAAAGGAGTATAGCCTGCACAGAAGTAACCATGAAATGGTTAAACAGCAACCCTCCAAGTTGCTATAGTTCAGAACTTACTGATAACCTGACATATGCATTATAAAGTCCATGGCTTTGGCACTATGGAGGGAGAAAGATGTATTTGAGGAAGGTCATCTCACCTTCTTCAAAGTTTTTCTCTTCTTTTCAAAAATCCAGGTACTAAAACATCTCTCTCACCACTGTAGATAATGAGAGAGTGATACAGGGACTTCAAAGATCTGAGAGGTCATAGAACGGAGAGGGGCAAGATCTATTTCCAGTGAACTCTAAACTAAAAGGAAATCATTCCCCTGAAAATTGACATTTCTCAAGAAGCATCATAAAAGTGACAAATCCTTCAGTCCCCCCAAAAAAATGCATTAGATTTGTGCTATTGTCAGCAAGAATAGGGCAAATAATGTTACATTGATTACAGAGCCTTCTTCAACTTTGTGAATGAGACTAGAACTTTTTTCTTGATATAAAGCTCTGATAAATAACCATCCTATCAGAGGTGGACATGTTGTACAAACAGTGACTGAGAAATCTAGATGATAAGAGGGGATAATATGGCTAAGGAGCACTGCAACCTTATTTAAAAGGGGTTAAAAATTGAGAACAGAACCTCACTATACAATAACTATTTTTGAATATTTCCTTACGCTTAAGTTTATAATTTAGAAAATATGTGTTTTCACTCCAAAATATGAATACATTCATTCTTTAGAATGATCCTTTCAGGTCTGTAATTGACAGCTAATTAATTATTTAATAATACCTAGAAAACACATCTGCATTACACTTTAGTTTATATGTAAAATTGTACATTTATAAACAAATATCCATGAGCAAATAACTCTGCTTCCCTGCAAAAAGTCAGATAAGTCTTGTCTACAGAAAGAGAATATTCTCCTTTTTTAAAGGATCATCTTGGCAAAGGTGCAAAAGAGACCTGGCCAAACATAAACCAGTTCCTACTACGTTCTTTTTAAAAGTTTGAATCACATTAGTATGACTCCTTAAAAAAGGAATAGTGTTTCTTTGTTTCTGTTTGCCTTTTTAAAGACATACATAGTTTTCACACTTTTTTTTGTTGTTGTTTTTGCAAACATTAGAGGTCCTAGCGATCTGTGTTGTTTGTTCAGCTTCCCTTGGGCTACGGAAAAGTCAGAGGCTCATTTCCAAGAGAGCACTGTGTGAAAACACAGTGGAGAGAATTTGTAGAGTAAGCAAAGGAAATGACCCCAACAGTTTGTTCAACAGTTTGGCAGCAGCTTCCTATACCTGGGACTAATCATGCCAATCCTTGTTACTGTCAAATGTGTCCTAAGCAAGTGTCCCCTCTTTTTTTTTTTTTTTTTTTGCTATTATCTTGCTTCGTCTTACCTTGTGCTACAATAATTTATATGAAGAGGAGTTTCAGATAAATTTATGCTTTAAAGAAATTTTCTTTTAAATTGATGCAAATGTCAAGGGAAGACAAAATATCCCCCAACTACACAGATCAGTTTCCCTCCTTTCTCTCTTTACATACCATTCCAAAAAATCTAAAATATGCATTACTGAAGATTCTTTTGGATAAGAAAAAAAAAGGAAATGTACTCTGGGCATGAACAATAATCTTTCTGAAGCCTTAATTCTTTTTAAAATGGAAAACTATTGGAAAACTAACCTGCATGGTTCTAAGAACATTTTCCACAAAAAAAAATAATAATTCAATTCAAAGATCTAAACCTGAGTAGAATTTATGGTGATTGCTCTTAGTCTACATGCTTACCTGGGTTTTCTCTTCAGAAAAGCCATACTTTACTGCATATCATAATCTTTTCTTTTTAACTTGGCAACCTCATTTTCTATCTTCTCACCTTCTTACACTCCAGCAATGATGACCTACTTTAATTCATTTTAACATATCCTGGTGTTTCATGGCCCCCATCAATTTGCTCATTCTGTTTGCTTTAGGTATTATAGAATGTGTATTTCTTCCTTTGTTCACTTGTTGAACTCCTATTCATCTTCCAAACCCTTTGTGCCAGTCAAGGTTCAATGTAAGAAATAAAAGTCAGCTGGATATGCCAGACAGAAAGGCATTTAATACGAGGCATGAAGTGCCAACAAAACTGTTGAAAGGACTAGAGGAGCACAGGTCCGGGGCCACCAAAAAGTTTTCAGGTCACGTGGCTACCTATGTCAGAGTTATTCCACAGCCAAGGCTGGCAGTGAAAAAAGGAGTCTGTGCATTGCCATATATATATATATATATGTTTACTGTATATATATATATACAGTATACTGTATATATATAAATATATATATAGTATACGGTATACTGTATATATATAAATATATATATATATTTGCTGTATCATATACCTCACAACTGCTATCACTACTAAAGGAAAAATGAACTCTACCTCCCTCCTGCCTTGCAAATTTTGCACCACAGCCTCTCATTACAGTTATTAGCCTTCCAGCCCCAAGGTGTAGGGACACTGAAGAGAAGGAAATAGGTGCTTCTTGCCAAAGATAATATCTAAGACTCCGTAGCTCAAGCCTCATATCCCATCCTCAAGCCTCTCTCTGGACCTTCCACCCCCAAATAATCTTGCTTCATCATTCCCTTCACTATATCACCTCTATTCTTTACTAAACATATTCTTCTATTATCTTAGCAGTCCCACAATATTGCAATATAGTATTTATAGATATGTCTATACTTTATAAACCACAAGGTATCTAAGACAAGTCTCAATCAATTTAGAAGTTTATTTTGTCAAGGTTAAGGACATGCTGGTGACACAGCCTCAGGAGGTCCTGATAATATGTGCCCAGAGTGGTTGGATGACAGCTTGATTTTATACATTTTAGGGAAACATAAGACGCCAATCAATACATGTAAGATGTACATTGGTTCAGTCCAGAAAGGTAGGACAACTCGAAGCAGAGGGAGGCTGCAGGGAGCTTCCAGGTCATAGGAAGATTCAAAGATTTTCTGATTGGCAATTAGTTAAAAGTTATTACCTAAACACCTGAAATCAATAGAAAGGAATGTCTGGGTTAAGATAAGGTGTTGTGGAGACCAAGGTTTCATCATTCAGATGAAACCTCCAGGAAGCAGACTTCAAATCTCTTATCACACCTAAAAAGATGTCAGACTCTTAGTTAATTCTTTCCTGGATCAGGGAGAAAACTTGGAAAGGAAGATTCTCTAAGAACGTAGATTTTCCCCAGAGACAGCTTTGCAGGACCATTATAAAATATGTCAAAGAAATATATTTTGGGGTAAAATACTTTGATTTCTTTCAGGGCCTGCTATCCATTGTGTGATGCTATACTAGAGTCAGGCTGGAATTATTTGGTGTCTTATTGCTGTTTTGTCAGTCTTGAGATTTCTGTTTGAATGTTAATCCTGGTAAGCTGTGCCTGAATTGCAAATGGAGGGCAATATAATAAAGTGTGTCCAACCCCTGCTTCCCATCATGCTCTGAACTAGTTTTTCAGGTTAACTTTGGAATGCCCTTGGCTGAGGAAATGGTCCATTGGTCAGCTGCGGGGTGCTTAGAATTTTATTTTTGGTTCACAAATACATGTGTTTATCATTTTATTCATCCTTGTTTAATCTTCAGTGCCTAGCATAGATTCTGAACATAATATATTTTATACATTTTATTTCACCAAATTTTATTAAATATCACTTTAATTTGCAAAAGAATTACTAACTTTGAAAATTGAAATTTTCTGTTTCAATATCCTCTTTCAGTAGATTTGAAAAATTTGGAGTTGGGAAGTAGTGACATTCAACTCAACTGAAATTTCAGTAAATTCTCCTTTTCTTAGAAGAATAATAGGATACTATTCAATTAAAAATATGAAATTTGGGGGTTCTTTGGTTCTAATAGATTATTTCCTTAATGTATTCTCCAGTGATCAATTTGCTCTTCTCAATTGGAAATTAAAAAATGAGGTATGTTATTGCACTTATTTAAATTATAGTTCATTTTTAATTGTGTTAAATAACCTCTGGGCATGCTTATAAGGCTCACGAGTAAGAATACAGCAAGCAATTGGAATTTCTTTTAAAAAAAAATAGACCAAGTACCCATGCCCATGGAGCCTTGCTCACTGCTAGCACAGCAGTCCAATATTCAACTGCAAGGCAGGAGTGAGGCTAGGGGAGGGGCATCCGCCATTGCTGAGGCTTGACTAGGTAAACAAAGCAGCCAGGAAGCTCGAACTGGGTGGAGCCCACCGAAGCTCAAGGAGGCCTGCCTGCATCTGTAGACTCCACCTCTGGGGGCAGGGCATTAGCGCAACAAAAGGCAGCAGAAACTTCTGCAGACTTAAACGTCCCGGTCTGACAGCTTTGAAGAGAGTAGTGGCTCTCCCAGCATGGAGTTTGAGATCTGAGAATGGACAGACTGCCTCAAGTGGGTCCCCAACCCCCGGGTAGCCTAACTGGGAGATGCCTCCCAGTAGGGGCCAACTGACACTTCATACAGCCAGGTGCCGCTCTGAGACGAAGCTTCCAGAGGAAGGATCAGTCAGCAACATTTGCTGTTCTGCAACCTCCACTGGTGATACCCAGGCAAACAGGGTCTGGAGTGGACCTCCAGCAAACTCCAACAGACCTGCAGGGAGTTTGTTAGGGACCTGACTGTTAGAAGCAAAACTAACAAACAAAAAGGAATAGCATCAACATCAACAAAAAGGACATCCATGCCAAAACCCCATGTGTAGGTCACCATCATCAAAGACCAAAGGTAGATAAAACCACAAAGATGGGGAGAAACCAAAGCAGAAAAGCTGAAAACTCTAAAAATCAGAATGCCTCTTCTCCTCCAAAGGAACACAGCTCCTCGCCAGCAATGGAGCAAAGCTGGATGGAGAATGACTTTGACAAGTTGACAGTGTAGGCCTCAAAAGAACAGTAATAACAAACTTCTCCAAGCTAAAGGAGGAGTTCGAAACCATCGAAAAGAAGCTAAAAACCTTGAAAAAAGATTAGACGAATGGCTAACTACAATAAACAGCATAGAGAAGACCTTAAATGACCAGATGGAGTTGAAAACCATGGAACAAGAAATACGTGACACATGCACAAGCTTTAACAGCCGATTCCATCAAGTGGAAGAAAGGGTATCAGTGATTAAAGATCAAATTAATGAAATGAAGTGACAAGAGAAGTTTAGAGAAAAAAGAGTAAAAAGAAATGAACAAAGCCTCCAAGAAATATGGGACTATGTGAAAAGACCAAATCTAGATCTGACTAGTGTACCTGAAACTGACAGGGAAAATGGAACCAAGTTGGAAAACACTCTGCAGGATATCATCCAGGAGAACTTCCCCAACCTAGCAAGGCAGGCCAACATTCAAATTCAGGAAATACAGAGAACACCACAAAGATACTCCTCGAGAAGAGCAACCCCAAGACACATAACTGTCAGATTCACCAAGGTTGAAATGAAGGAAAAAATGTTAAGGGCAGCCAGAGAGAAAGGTCAGGTTACCCACAAAGGGAAGCCCATCAGAATAACAGCTGATCTCTCAGCAGAAACTCTACAAGCCAGAAGAGAGTGGGGGCCAATATTCAACATTCTTAAAGAAAAGAATTTTCAACCCAGAATGGCATATCCAGCCAAAGTAAGCTTCATAAGTAAAGGAGAAATAAAATCCTTTACAGATAAGCAAATGCTGAGAGATGTTGTCACCACCAGGCCTGCCTTACAAGAGCTCCTGAAAGAAGCACTAAATATGGAAAGGAACAACCTATACCAGCCACTGCAAAAACATGCCAAATTGTAAAGACCATCAAGGCTAGGAAGAAACTGCATCAACTAATGAGCAAAATAACCAGCTAACATCATAATGACAGGAGCAAATTCACACATAACAATATTAACCTTAAATGTAAATGGGCTAAAAGCTCCAAAGAAAAGACACAGATTGACAAATTGGATAAAGAGTCAAGACCCATCAGCGTGCTATATTCAGGAGACCCATCTCACGTGCAGAGACACACATAGGCTCAAAATAAAGTGATGCAGGAAGATCTACCAAGCAAATAGGAAGCAAAAAAAGGCAGGGGTTGCAATCCTAGTCTCTAATAAAACAGACTTTAAACCAACAAAGATCAAAAGAGACAAAGAAGACCATCACGTAATGGTAAAGGGATGATTTCAACAAGAAGAGCTAACTATCCTAAATACATACGCTCCCAATACAGGAGCACCCAGATTCATAAAACAGGTCCTCAGAGACCTACGAAGAGACTTAGATTCCCACACAATAATAATGAGAGACTTTGACACCTCATTGTCAACATTAGAAAGATCAATGAGAAAGAAAGTTAACAAGGATATCCAGGAATTGAACTCAGCTCTGCACCAAGCAGACCTAATAGACTTCTACAGAACTCTCCACCCCAAATCAATGGAATATACATTCTTCTCAGCACCACATCGCACTTATCCCAAAATTGACCACATAGTTGAAAGGAAAGCACTCCTCAGCAAATGTAAAAGAACAGAAATTATAACAAACTGTCTCTCAGACCACAGTGCAATCAAATTAGAACTCAGGATTAAGAAACTCACTCAAAACCGCTCAACTACATGGAAACTGAACAACCTGCTCCTGAATGACTACTGGGTAAATAATAAAATGAAGGCAGAAATAAAGATGTTCTTTGAAACCAATGAGAACGAAGACACAACATACCAGAATCTCTGGGACACATTTAAAGCAGTGTGTAGCGGGAAATTTATAGCACTAAATGCCCACAAGAGAGAGCAGGAAAGATCTGAAATTGACACCCTAACATCACAATTAAAAGAACTAGAGAAGCAAGAGCAAACACATTCAAAAGCTAGCAGAAAGCAAGAAATAACTAAGATCAGAACAGAACTGAAGGAGATAGAGACACAAAAAACCCTTCAAAAAATCAATGAATCCAGGAGCTGATTTTTTGAAAAGATCAGCAAACTGATAGACCGCTAGCAAGACTAATAAAGAAGAAAAGAGGGAAGAATCAAATAGATGCAATAAAAAATGATAAAGGAGATATCACCACTGATCCCACAGAAATACAAACCACCATCGGAGAATACTAGAAACACCTTACACAAATAAAATAGAAAATCTAGAAGAAACGAATAAATTCCTGGACACATACACCCTCCCAAGACTAAACCAGGAAGCAGTTGAATCCCTGAATAGACCAATAACAGGCTCTGAAATTGAGGCAATAATTAATAGCCTACCAAGCAAAAAAAAGTCCAGGACCAGACAGATTCACAGCTGAATTGTACCAGAGGTACGAAGAGGAGCTGGTACCATTCCTTCTGAAACTATTCCAATCAATAGAAAACGAAGGAATCCTCCCTAACTCATTTTATGAGGCCAGCATCATCCTGATACCAAAGCCTGGCAGAGACACAACAAAAAAAGAGAATTTTAGACCAATATCCCTGATGAACATTGATGCAAAAATCCTCAGTGAAATACTGGCCAAACTAATCCAGCAGCACATCAAAAAGCTTATCCACCATGATAAAGTTGGCTTCATCCCTGGGATGCAAGGCTGGTTCTACATACCCAAATCAATAAACATAATTCATCATATAAACAGAACCAAAGGAAAAAAACCACATGATTATCTCAATAGATACAAAAAAAAAAAGCCTTTGACAAAATTCAACAGCCCTTCATGCTAAAAAGTCTCAATAAATTAGGTATTCATGGGATGTATCTCAAAATAATAACAGCTATTTATGACAAACCCACAGCCAATATCATAATGTGTGGGCAAAAACTGGAAGCATTCCCTTTGAAAACTGGCACAAGACAGGGATGCCATCTCTCACCACTCCTATTCAACATAGTGTTGGAAGTTCTGGCCAGGGCAATCAGGCAGGAGAAAGAAATAAAGAGTATTCAGTTAGGAAAAGAGGAAATCAAATTGTCCCTGTTTGCAGATGACATGATTATTTATATATTTAGAAAACCCCATCATCTCAGCCCAAAATCTCCTTAATCTGATAAGCAGCTTCAGCAAAGTCTCAGGATACAAAATCAATATGCAAAAACCACAAGCATTCCTATACACCATAATAGACAAACAGAGAGCCAAATCATGAGTGAACTCCCATTCACAATTGCTTCAAAGAGAATAAAATACCTAGGAATCCAACTTACAAGGGAAGTGAAGGACCTCTTCAAGGAGAACTACAAACCACTGCTCAGTGAAATAAAACAGGATACAAACCAATGGAAAAACATTCCATGCTCATGGATAGGAAGAATTAATATCGTGAAAATGGCCATACTGCCCAAGGTAATTTATAGATTCAATGCCATCCCCACCAAGCTACCAATGACTTTCTTCACAGAATTGGAAAAAACTAAAGTTCATATGGAATCAAAAAAGAGCCTACATTGCCAAGACAATCCTAAGCAAAAAGAACAAAGCTGGAGGTATCACGCTACCTGACTTCAGACTATACTACAAGGCTACAGTAACCAAAACAGCATTGTACTGGTACCCAAACAGAGATATAGACCAATGGAACAGAACGGAGCTCTCAGAAATAATACAATACATCTACAATCATCTGATCTTTGACAAACCTGACAAAAACAAGAAATAAGGAAAGGATTTCCTATTTAATAAATGGTGCTGGGAAAACTGGCTAGCCATATGTAGAAAGTAGAAACTGGATCCTTCCTTACACCTTATTCAAAAATTAATTCAAGATGGATTAAAGACTTAAATGTTAATCCTAAAACCATAAAAACCCTAGAAGAAAACCTAGGCAATACCATTCAGGACATAGGCATGGGCAATGACTTCATGACTAAAACACCAAAAGCATGGCAACAAAAGCCAAAATAGACTAATGGGATCTAATTAAACTAAAGAGCTTCTGCACAGCAAAAGAAACTACCATCAGAGTGAACAGGCAACCTACAGAATGGGAGAAAATTTTTGCAATCTACTCATCTGACAAAGAGCTAATATCCAGGATCTGCAAATAACTTAAACAAATTTACAGGAAAAAATTCAAACAACCCCATCAAAAAGTGGGCAAAGGATATGAACAGACACTTCTCAGAAGAAGACATTTATGCAGCCAACAGACACATGAAAAAATGCTCATCATCACTGGCCATCAGCAAAATGCAAATCAAAACCACAGTGGGATACCATCTCACACCAGTTAGAATGGCAATCCTTAGAAAGTCAGGAAACAACAGGTGCTGGAGAGGATGTGGAGAAATAGGAACACTTTTACACTGTTGGTGGGACTGTAAACTAGTTCAACCATTGTGGAAGACAGTGTGGTGATTCGTCAAGGATCTAGAACTAGAAATAAATACCATTTGACCCAGTGATCCCATTACTGGGTATATACTCAAAGGATTATAAATCATGCTGCTATAAAAACACATGCACACATATGTTTATTGCAGCACTATTCCCAATAGCAAAGACTCAGAACCAACCCAAATGTCCATCAGTGATAGACTGGATTAAGAAAATGTGGTGTATATACACCATGGAATACTATGCAGCTATAAAAAAGGATGAGCTCATGTCCTTTGCAGGGACATGGATGAAGCTGGAAACCATAATTCTCAGCAAACTATCACAAGGACAGAAAACCAAACACCAAATGTTCTCACTCATAGGTGGAAATTGAACAATGAGAACATTTGGACACAGGGTGGGGAACATCACACACCAGGGCCTGACGTGAGGTAGGGGGAGGGGGGAGGGATAGCATTAGGAGAAATACCTAATGTAAATGATGAGTTAATGGGTGCAGCACACCAACATGGCACATGTATACATATGTAACAAACCTGCACATTGTGCAGATGTGCCCTAGAACTTAAAGTATAATAAAAAAAAAAAAGACTAAGGATCAAAAGAATGTTCAAATAAGGTTCAGAATATAATTTTATGTTCACTCACAATTTCTTCACTCAAGTATGGTGGACAGATAAAAAATATCTATAGGTAGCCTTTCTCATCCCTGGAGTGGGGCTGATCTACTTTTTCAAACCAAACTAGGCATGGTCCTGTGATTCTAAACCATGAAGTTATATATTTTTAAAATATCCATAGACATGTAATATTCCCCCAGACTCCATGCAAAGACCAGTTGTCCACCGGAGACTTGATTAGAGGGAAAACTAGTATTTAATAAAACTAGCAATAAATTTTTAAATACTAAACTAGAAGTGTTTTGTGTATAATTATACCACAAACTAAGAGATTATTATATAGCTAAAGGTGGATTTACTTTCAGTTTCACATAAATTCTGTAATAAGAATCAAAAGTAAAATTAGACTATACTAGAGAAAAATCAGAAGCAGGCATTGCAATAATCAGTACAGAAATTAACTGCAGAAGATACAGCTTTCATCATCAGCTTTCAAGACACTTTTAAGTGTTTCTCTTGACCTTTAAAATGAAGTACCTGAGTTATAACACTTGTGCTGAGAATATCAAAGAATCAGAATTCAGCAATAATATGGACTCAATGTTTGTGCCCCTCAAAATTCATATGTTGAAGCCCTGACTGTCAGTGTGGCTGTACTTGAAAATGGGGCCTCTAAGGAACTAATTAAGGTTAAATGAGATAATGAGATTGGGGCCTTGATTCAATACGATTAATGTCCTTATTAAGTAGAGACACTAGAGAATGCTCGTGTGTTCTCTCTCTCTCTCTCTCTCTCTCTCTCTCTCCCTCCCTGCCTCCCTCCCTCCCTCTCTCTCTCTTTCTGCACACAGAGGATAGGACATGTGCAGACAGTGAGGAGGTGGCCATCTGCAAGCCAGGAAGACAGCCTTCACCAGAAACTGATCATGCTGTCACCCTAATCTTGGACTTCCAGCCTCCAGAAATGTAATAACAATAATTTGTTGTTTAAGCCACCCAATCTATGGTATTTTCTCATGGCAACCAGAGCAGAATAATACAATCATCAAGACTGCCAACAATCTTCTAGGATCCTTTTCCTGCTCATACTCCCTATCCCCACATACACACATATAATGATTTCACCAAAAAGCTGATGGCTTAGCAAGCAGCATATGGAAAGGGGGTGGCCAAGAAAGTATTAAGATTCTTATGTATTACTATCAAGGAAAATTTCATGCATATACTTTTTTGCTCCTCTGAGATCTCTTCCACTTAAAGTTACTACTGATATAAATATATAGATAAAATTAATGTTATATTCATTATGTATCATAAGAATGTTGAGGTAAGGCCATCAGAGTGTGATTTAGCCACCTAGGGAAACCCTGAGCCGACTTTTGTTGGTATATCACTAAATGGCAATAATAGGGGATTCTGAGGTCCTCATTCTCTCTTATGAGAACACAAATCCTACTACATATTACTGTGGTAATTATTTATTGTATATAATGTGTTAAAAAAATTTCTAAATTTTGGCAATATAATTGACAATATAAATCAATGTATTTCAAGTCATTGAAATACAAGCTAAATTTAAGAGGTAGAAACACTATCACAATCAAATTAATACTTGGAAGACACTAGATCCATTATTTCCAGGAAAAGGGATAATTTTGGTACAACTAATAAAAGGTATATCCCAAATAAATTGGTTTTTCAGCCTACTTACTATCTACTTTCTTCCAAATTGTTAACTTATAAAGACTTCTTCTAGCTCTAAGCGAGAAACGAAAGCCAAAAACTCTAAATTCCTACTCTTGTGATCTTGAGGCTAAGACTGAAAACTACTTTTGTCCTCTGTCAGATGGCCTTTTGCTAGGAGCGGCCAGGAGGGGGCACAGGAAAAACCCTGGGAGGCAGGGAAGGGGAGGAAAGAATTCTTACTTCCTGTTCCTGTCTTCCTTGCAGAATGCTAGCTCTGCACTCCAACAGCACCCATTTGCATTCTTAGAACTAGTTTCATTGCCCTCTTCTCTGAAAGATTCATAGTAGCCAGGGCATGACTGCTCTCAAGTAATCTGAGCCCCAACTTACAGAGTCTGTACTCTTCTAAATTTTAAAATCCCTAACCTCTTTCTTTTGTGCTTCTGGCCCTGGAGATGGTAGCTACTTCTTGCTGTTCTTGCTGGGCTTTCCGGTTTTGTTCTTTCGGCCTTATTTAAGATTATGTTCCCATTATTGAAATACCTAGTGTGCTTCCTGTTTTCCTGACTGGACTTTCACCAATACATATATGAAAAAATTATCTTTAAATTTTAGGAAGGAGAACCCAAGTAAAACTATTTAAAATTCCACATAGATCTTCCAAAATTGAAAACCATTTCAAATACAAATGGATTTCATATATCTATATATATATATACACACACATATATATGTGTGTGTGTATGTTTGTGTGAGTGTGAATTTTATATATACATATGTGAATTATACATATATGAGTATGAGTATATATATACACACACACACACACACACACATATATATATACACACACACATATGAAGGAAAGACTACTTTCCTTTAGAAGCACTTTGCCTACATGGTACAAATAAGCATAGGTTTGGGGATTTTACATACAGAAATAGAATTATGCCATATATTTTGTTCTGCACACAAAACAGTTAACTGTGTAATGACACCCTAAAAAGTGAGAGTGAGAGCAAAGATGACCTTCACTTTTCACTTTTGACATTGATTAGGTTTTTATACTGAGCATTTTACAGTTGCAATTAATTTTTTAAGATTTGTGCTGTTGAAGCAAACAATTTTCTGTTGTTTTACAGGTTATTGATAGGATCACCAGCCCTGTCCTTTTAATTGCCTAACACAGTCTTAGGTAGCCTACGGCAGGCACACATTAAATGACCAATACTGGCTTCAAGTTTCTCCTCTCTAACTTGGCAAAAAAGATTAACCATTATGGTTCAAGCCATGTATGTAACACTCTAGTCCAGGTTTTCTCGTGTTGAATATCCATGCCTTTGTAAGCATAACACAATTCATGCTTCAGTATAACACTGGGGTCATCTTTACAGAACACAGATCATGTTACCAAAAGTGACTTCAAACTAAAATAAAATATCTATTTGTATTTCTCAAACACGGTGAAAAAGAAAAATGGTCCTAGTAACATTTTTTATCACCGTTTTCTTCTATCACCCCTGCTATGACATTATGTTTGTGCTCCCAAGCTACACCCCTCAAATCCTCCTCACACCTCACAACAAAAACAAAAACAAAAACAAACTCCTTCCAGCAATTTCTAGTTTATCTTTTCTTTTTGATCTTGCATCACAAAATCTCAGATATTAATCTGTCCAATATAACACATTTTGGACAGCCTAGGAGAGGAAGAGTTTGAGTAGGTCAGACCAGAATTCTTTTGAGTAGGGAGGAGGAATTCAAGGAACTGACAGCAGGTAACTGATATCCGCCCAGGCTGTGTAGGCTGCATGGTGCTATAGCTTTCCCTCCCTGTAGATTCAGGGCTCCAAATGTATCCTTTATGACAGTGATGTCCTCTTTGCAGAACTAACATTTTTCTAACGCTAACAAGACAGGATGGGGATTTTGAACTTGTTAAGTTACATCTATTTATAGTGGCAGCTTCCATTTGAGGCTCCCTGGTACCTCCCATTTGTGAGGCTCTGTGGTACCTTCATGCACTACTATGACATTTTTCATTCTTCCCAAGCAATAAGTCACTAGAGTTATTATTTATTCATTTCCAACTCAGTATCCTAGAAGTTATATAAGTGCAAATAAACATGGACTAAGAATCAGGAGCAATATAATTCATAACTTGTCAAAAAATTCATAGTTGTGATAAATGTAATATTTTTGTTCAGTTTCACTATCAAGAATAAGGAAAAATGCCTCTTCTACCACTTTTTAACTAATATATGTGAAGTATATAAAACATGTACAATAATAGGAACATAGTACATGTACATTAGGTAGCCACTGATTTCTTGCTTGAAATATAAAGTATATGAAGTTTAAAGCACTGGTAGAAATAGTAACATTTATAGTTGTTAAGGAGAAATAAGAAACATCATTCCCAATAGAAATCAGCATGTCAAATAACCAAGGAGGAAAGGAGGGAAATTATTACAGCAAGGAAAGGGGAGAAATAGCAGAAACTGCAATGTTGAATGCAAAGATGCCTATAAGTACTGAGGAATGGGATCTAATGTCAATGAATTCATCTGCCCACCCTAGCTAGTATTGCAAGATCATGAGATTTAATCAGTTTTTGGCATTTTACCATTGGCCTTCTACTGAATTAACAATAGAAAACTCTTATCTCAAAACAGATTAAAATACTAATTTGTATACAAATCATAACTATAAAAGTCTATTATACCATCTTCAAATTCTGACACTGGATCTCTCCATTTAAGAAAGAAAAACAAAATACATCACAGTTCCATTTGATAATCTCACACATTGGGTAATTTTTCTTTTATTTTCACTGGTTTTGTTTTAATGTGAAAATCCCTCACAAAAAATAATCATAGGATGCTGTCCAGGTATATTTTAGTGCTCTGGGAAAAGATGAATAGCCAACCTATAATAACGCTTGTTCAAGGCCTAGTAATCACTACAAATGCTCTGGCCTAGTTGGGAAGGCCACCTCAATCCTTATCATTGCTTATAGACAGCAGTAAAGCACAAAAACACTGCTGAGTAATAGCTGGTGACCTCATCACTCTTTCCTACAGAATGTTGTCCTTTATCAGTGTCAGTCTCAAATCAATCGATTAGAATACAGCGCTGGTTATAAAACCCCACTTGCCTTCTGCTTCAGTGTAATACAACCATTCTGTTTGTTTGCTCCTCAACCTCAATTTGCAGGAAAGGAATTGCAAAGATCAATTGGAAACCTCAACTTATACACAACTACTTGGAAATCATTTTTTTATATTGATGTAGTGTCAATGAAAATGAAAGTGAAAAATACTACTCACCTGAGGGGAAAAAAAAGAAATACTCTCAAGAGCTATGTTCAAGTACAATACAAAGGTTGAGTGATTGGAATTCTTTTGTGGGTAACCTGAGTGATAGTGGAAGAATACTAATATGTTGGGCCTCGGGGAAGTGTTAGCCTAATAATCTCTGCCTTCTCTTACAGTGCATGAGTGCAAGACTCTTATTCTGAAAAAGAAAAATAAAGTACTGAGAGATGTTTAATGCCAGTAAGAGACAATAATGGTACTTAGAAATTTAACAAGCCAAAGACAAATCCAGCACTTAAAATTTATCCCAAGCAATAACTATAAATTAGTTAAAAAGATACCACCAAAGTTCTAGATCCATGTCAGAGGAGTACAAAAGAAAGAATATCTCAGTACCTAATTGCCACTAGATCTCTAATTGCCTCTAAACCTCTTCCTTAACTCTTACTGCAGTCTATACCACAGCTTGAGGATCCTGTTGGGTAGTATCAGCATTATCTTCCTAGGACTGATTCTGAAACAGCTACATTTTATATAGGAGCCCCCTATATAAGGATATCACTAAAGAACACCACACCTCTCTGGTTAAATTTGAAAGGATCCCTTTATTCATTTTGTATGTTATCAAACAAGAAACAGAAGAACATTCATTCCGGGACACTGTAGCCAGCATGGGAAAACACTGCAATTGAGCAGTATACCATGGCAGACAAATTTTTGAAATCTGAATTTTTGTTTCTTCCTATCTTTTTCCTTTTCCCTTCCCCAACTGAAAAGAAAGTGGACCCTGTGCTTCTTTGCTTCAGGGAAAGGTATGGGATGTGGATTCCTTGAAGGAAGTAGGACCCCATGGAACCAAAAAGAAACCTGAAGAAAAAGACAGAACTTTCTCTGAATTAACAAAAAAAAAAAAAGTCTCTACAAACTGAGAAAGACAAAGTCTGTGGATGTCTTCAGTGATGGGGACTTGTTTCCTGCTCACTAAAAATGTGGCAGGACCTCAGAAGAAACAGCCAATTAGTATGGGTTGTGGGGTAAGGTGCCTCACCCAAAAACATCATACCCCAAGAGTGTCAATGAAGCAGTAGAGAAGTGGCTACAAGGGCAGGAAGGAGGACTAGGCAGATGGGACTAACAGGTCCTCCATCAGCACTCATGTGAAAAGCTAACATAATCACAATTATCCTCACAACACCTTTAAATGCTCATTAAGTACAACCTACAAACATATAATCTCTCAGTAAATTCAAGTCAGCCAGCTTTCCTCCAACACTGGAACAGATTATATTTCTTCCACTGAACCCTAGATCAAGTACCTGGATTATGGTAAAGGGTGATGTGCAAAAAAACACCCATCAGAAGTGCACTCAGTTTAGCTAGATGCTTACTGAAAATGAATGATGGAGCAGATACAAAGCTTCCACTTCAGGTTCACTCCTGACTGTTACCTTCTTGAATGCCCTACAAATAGAAAGAATTCCCTGATTGATTTTTCTCACTTTTTTTTTTTTAACAGAGTTGAATTTCACCGGATTGCATGAAAGAATTCAACGAGATTAAAAGATAAATACATTAAGCAGGAACTTCCATGAGGAGAGTTTCCTGAATAATCTATGTTATTATGTGGTTATCATGTGATGTGCAAAATCATTGGTCATGTTTTTGTTCTGAAAGTAGAATGGAGAATTGAGAATTTGGAAATGCTTACTTCTCAAAGACACAGTGTGTTTTGTTCAAAAGGGAATTAGCTTTAGTGCTAACTCGACTTAGGGTGAAGTGAAAGACTTCAGTTTGCCTGTGTGCTGTGTGTACTGATCTCAGGCAAGTTACTGAATCTCTTTATTCCTCAATTACTTCATCTATGACAATGTAATAAGTTGGGGAGTGGGGGAATAAATAATAAATTTGAAAATACACACAAAATATATGCCATAGCCTAGTCGCTGGAATGCAGCTATTGTTGGTTTGTTTCTCCATGCTACTCTCCTCTCAAACCTTATTTCTTATTCTACCATTGCCATTCTTGTTTTATTGAAATTCAGAGAATGTCATTTTAATTTTCTAATGTTTGCTATAATGCTTGCAATGGCTTAGGCTTCATGTAAAATTTACAAAATCTTGTTATATTTTCACATCTTCTTACGGCTAAAATTTTAATTCATTTTCTTCAAAAACTTCAATACTTCTTAGCTGTTAGCTATAAAGCAAATAAAAGACGGACAGAATAAAGCAATTTAATAAAAATTGGATTTGCCTTTTTAAAAGAAAGGTTTTAATCTTCCTAAATTGGCCCTTTGATGTAGATAATTTTCAAAAGTGGGACACTTAATAGATTAAAAGTTCATGTTAAAGTCTTTCCTCGGAGTAATCAAGATTTGGTAACCCTTTAGAACTAGAATCATTAAAAACAGCAAAGAGGAGTTATTAGATGTGAAAGATCAAGATTTTCAATAAGCATGGTAGACCTGCAAATTTTAGCAAGCTGAAGATAACATTTTCACTGCACATTTCTTTAAAAGAAGATAAAGAGCATTGAATCAATATATCAGTGAAGAGATTATTATTTTGTACAAGCTGAAGGTTGCTACAGGTCATTCCCAGTAAAGCAAACAGAATTTGTTAATTTAATCCAACAGACTTGGCAGTGAGACCAAACAGGAATTTAATCAGCAAGAGAAGGTGGTAAGCATCTCTAAAAATTGAGTGATCGCTGTGCAAACAGTAAATATCATTATGGAAGAGTGAGGAAATAAAAAGTGTTCGTTTCATGATTTTCATCAAGCTCATCAAATATAATAAATGATTCCAAATAAACCATTTCTAGGACTGCAACAGTGACTTAATGTTACTTGTGCTAGAAAATTAAAAAGTATAGTTTTCCAGTCCCTCACCTTTCTTAAATAGTTTTCTTAAAAACTGCAAGGTTATAAAATGAACAATTAAGTGTCTTATATGCTAAGTAAAAACAGTAAATGACATTTTAGACTTTCTCCTCTCAACAAAATGTGCCAGTTCTCTGATGCCAACTTGAAGGCCTTTGGTACAAAGACTAACACAGAGACAAGGCTAAGATGTATAAGGTTAACATTAGCTATTTAGTTCTATAGTAATTGCTCTAACCAGCAAAATTAAGAGTGTTTTTATTTTTATTTTTTTGAGACAGAGTCTCTCTCTGTCACCCAGGCTGGGGTGCAGTGGGGAAATCTCGGCTCACTGCAACCTCCATCTCCCGGGTTCAAGCAATTCTCCTGCCTTAGCCTCCCAAGTAGCCAGGATTACAGGCTCCCACCACCACACTTGGCTAATTTTTGTATTTTTAGTAGAGATGGGGTTTCACCATGTTCACCAGGCTTGTTTCAAACTCCTGACTTCAAGTGATCCGTCCGCCCTGGCTTCCCAAAGTGCTGGGATTACAGGCGTGAGCCACTGCACCTGGCCACTAAGCGTAGTTTTAAAGCATGTATATCATTATAAAAGGATAAGTGAAAAGTGTTTATCATTTATCCTCCTAACCCCCACCGCCACCATTTCCATGAAGTAATCATGAAGGCATATTCAGAATCTTCTCACTTCCTGTTACCACAGAGTTTCCAGCTTCACCTGCCTTTCTTTCTTTCCTTCTCATTTCAACCTTTTGTAAAACTCTCCTTTAATTGCAGGCTCTCCTTATCTCAATCCAGTCTCCTTGAGGCCCCTTCTTTAAAAACATGCCTTTGGAATTCTCTTGCTGAACGGGCTGTGTAGGTGTATATTATATCTAAAACAAAAAGACTTTCTGAATGGTGTTTTGTTGTCTTCTCTCTAGCTATGAACACACAATGTTATCATTAAACCAGTGAATTCATTATCCTATGAAACCTCAATAAACAAAATTTAATTAGTGTTTCCCATGAGTGACAAACAAAAGTAAATTGTGTAATAAATGGCGAAGGTCCACATCTTTATTTAAAATTCTCATGGAAGTCACTTTTAAGTGGACCAAAGTAAATGGTCAACTTACCTTGAAACCCTAGAAGAAGGTTGTCTGGCTTCATGCAAAACTAGACCAAGATATGAAGAGAAAATTAAGAACTATATTAAGTTAAGCTACTGAGAAGAAAGAAAATCAAGGGGAAAATCAAGGGATGCTATTTTAAAGGTCCGACTCAGAAAATAGATTGAAAATCTTAGCCTTAGGGGAAAGGAGAGATGCTTTTTCATAAATATTCTGTGTCTAAAATTGGGCCATAAAATACATGCTCATTTATTTCTAACCCAGCTTTTACACTGTCTTGAATCATTTATCTCCACATTTCATCTCCTAGAGGAAGAGAAATTTCTTTCTTATGATTATACTGTTAAATTGTCTTCTCTTTAGAATTATCAAAAAGGATGGAACATTCTGCAGAATTTCAGTTAGTATAAGCGTCTAAATATCCATTTAAAAGTTTATGATACCTTTCAAAAAGGGCCACAAAATCTTCTCCCATCCATATACGCACATCATCCCCTCACAATGTGCTTTTGCAGCTTATTCCATCAAGAGGTAGATTTTTGAAGAGAAAAACACTGAGAGTCGACAGAGAGGCAATGCAAACACAGAGGCTGAAGAGAGAGGCAGCCGGGAACCTTGCATGTGGTTGTAGAGCACCAGGACTAGTTCTCATCCCTGAATATGTCCTAAGGAAAGGATGTGTGAAGTGATGGTACAGAAGCCTACTTTCACCATGAACCTCTGAGATCTTAGCTACAAGATCCCATGACCCCCAGAGACATTTTAATTGGCAAGGGGATCTGCCCAGACAGTAGGCGGAGACAGAATTCCAGCCTGTACAGAGCCCAGGTAGATTTGCAAGTGGGGCAGCTGCAGCAAAATATGACCATAGGTTACCAAACCCCTAGGCTCCCCAACTTCCTCCAAATAGTTCTAACCCCAGCTGACCACAAGGCCAGGAGAGAGCAGGGCCATCTTTCCCACGTGACTGGGGCACTTCTCTTCTGCATGCCTCTCTGCCCACCAGCCACTTGAAAGGCCCCTGGCTGGCTGTTCCCACAAGAGCATGTATACGGCACAGCCTCCACTGCCCAGTCTGAGTGCTTTGCCAGTGGCCCCACCTCAGTGTTTTCCTGGTGGCCTGGGATCACTAAATCTCCCCTAGCATAGACAATGCCCAACCCCAAGGGGCCAGAGGACAAAGCTGTGGGCCTGGTCCCAAAGCCCCAGGGTAATAGCATACAGCTAAGATGTGTCAATATGAGATCCGTGGCCAGCGCTTGAGCAAGGGAAGAGTCCCCACTCTCAAAACATTGAGAAGAGTTAGACACGGGTTCATGAACTGACACAGGAACAAGGTATACTTTCTTCCACAGGACTGGTCCATGAAGGATGTGGCCTGTCTGCCAGCCACAGCCTTTGCCTGAGGAATCTCTGTGGCCCAAAACACCTAATAAAAGAAACACAAGCATGAGGTCAGTGATTGGACAGGGGTCCCCCCCCAGACCTGGTGAGGGGGTCATCTCTGCTCCCACACTGCACAGAGCACTGCTGTGAACATACTGAAATAAAAAAGAGCTGCATGGCTGGGTAAGAACCAATCAGCCAGCCATTACTCTTAAGTACCATCTACTGGATCGCAGCTTCTTCTTCCAGTATATATTCTCTGAAACCCAGGGCAAGAATGTAGTCACTAATAAAGATCCTGTACAGAGGCTTGGCCCTCTGAAAGTAATCCAGAAACAAAGTGAACTCAACTATACTCAACTTACACCAAAGTTAATTCCTCAAGGAAAATAAAGAATAGAAAAACAAAAAGCTCCATCCAAACGACAGCAAATCTGAAAACACAAAAGAACGCAAGCTTTCTCGGATGAGAAAGAATCAGTTAAGAACTCTGGCAATTTAAAAAGTCAGAATATCCCTTTATATCCAAATGTTATTAGCTCCCCAGCAATGGTTCTTAACCAGATTGAAATGACTGAAATGACAGACATAGTTCAGAATCTGGATGGTAAGGAAACTCATTGAGATTCAGGAGAAGGTTGAAACCCATTCCAAGAAACCCGGTAAAACATTCCAAGAGTTCAAAGACAAAATAGCCATTTGAAGTAAAAACCAAACAAATCTTCTGTAATTAAAAATTGCACTGCAAGAATTTTATAATATAGTCAGAAGCATTAACAACAGAATAGACCAAACTATGGAAAGAATCTCAGAGGTCAAAGACCAGTTCTTTGAATCAACTCAGACAAATACTTAAAAAAATTCAGAAATGAACAAAACCTCTGAGAATATGGGATTATGTAAAGGGACCAAACTACAACTCATCGGCATTTCTAAGGGAGAAGGAGACATAGTAAGCAACTTGAAAAATATATTTGGGGATATAGTCCATGAAAATTTCCCTAATCCCATTACAGAGGTTGACATATAAATTCAAGAAAATACAAAGAACCCCTGTGAGATACTATACAAAATGACCGTTCCCAAGACATATACTCATCAGATTCACCAAGTCAATGCAAAAGAAAAATTGTAAAGGCAGCTAGAGGGAAGGGTCAGATCACTTACAAAGGGAATTCCATCAGGCTAGCAGTGGACCTCTCAGCAGAAACCTTACAAGCCAGAAGAGACCGGTGCCTATTGTCAGCATCCTTAAAGAAATTTCAACCAAGAATTTCATATCCCACCAAACTTCACATAAGTGAAGAAGAAATACAGTCCTTTTCAGACACACAAGCACTGAGAGAATTCATTACCACTAGACCAGTCTTACAGGAGGTCCTTAAGGGAATACTAAATATGGAAACAAAAGAACAATACCTGCTACTACTAAAACACACTTAGACACATAGCCCACAGACACTATAAAGCAATTACAAAATCAAGTACGCAAAATTACCAGCTAACAAAATGATGATGGGATCAAAATCTCACATGTCAATATTAACCTTAAATGTAAGTAGTCTAAACACCCCACTTAAAAGTCATAGAGTGGCAAGTTGGATAAAAAGGCAAGCCTCCAACTGTCTGCTGTCTTCAAGAGACCCTTCTCACATGTAACACCACCCATGGGCTCAGAGTAAAGGGATAAAGATCTATTATGCAAATGCAAAACAAAAATAGACTATAAACAACAGCAATCTAGGAGGATATTACATAATGATAAAGAGTTCAATTGAACAAGAAGACTTAACTATCCTAAAAATATATGTACCCAATATTGAAGCACCCACATTCATAAAACAAGTTCTTTTTGACCTATGAAAAGGCTTAGACATCCACAAAAAATAGTAGGAGTCTTCAACACCCCACTGACATAATTAGACAGATCATTGATACAGAAAACTAACAAAGATATTCAGGCCTTAAACTTGACACTGGACCAAGATTATCTACACGATACTTCACCCAATAACCACAGAATATACTTTCTTCTCATCTGCACACAAAACATTCTAAGATCAACCAGATGCTCAGCCATAAAGCAAGTCTCAATACATTGAAAAAAATCAAAATAATATCAAGCAAACTCTCAGGCCACAATGCAAAACAGAAGTAAATATTCAAAAGATCTCTCAAAACTACACAATCACATGGAAATTAAACAACTTGCTCCTGAATGACTTTTGGGTGAACAATGAAGTTAAGGCAGAAGTCAAAAAATTATTTGCAATTAATGAAAATACAGACACAACATACCAAATCCTTGGGATGCAGCTAAAATCAGTATTAAGAGAAAAGTTTATAGTGCCAAATGCCTACATCAAGAAGTTAGAAAGATCCAAAATTAACAATCTAACATTGTACCTAGAGGAATTAGAAAAACAAAACAAGCCAATCCAAAAGCTAACAGAAAAAAAGAAATCACTAAAATCAGAGGAGAACTGAATGAAATCAAGATACTATATTGTGTAGTGGCCAAGTTTGGATTTTTAATGTACCCATTACCCATTACCCAAATAATGTATACTGCACCCATTATGTAATTTCTCATTGTCCACCTCCCTCCTACTCTGAAACCCTTCCACATCTCCAATGTCCATTATTCCACTGTATTTGTGGAATACTCTCTCCTATTTGTTGCCTTTGCCCTTTTTTCTGTTGATAAATAAAATGTTTTATATTTTAAAAGATACAAAAATCGATATGAAAGATCAATGAAACCAAAAGGTGATTATTTGAAAAAATAAACAAGAGTGACAGACCGCTAACTAGATTAACAAAGGAAAAAAAGAGAAAATCCAAATAAGCACAATCAGAAGTGACAAAGATGACATTACAACTGATCCCACAGAAATACAGAAGATCCTCAGAGACAATTATGAGAACATCTACGCACACAAATTAAAAAACTTGAGAGGAAATGGATGAATTCCTAGAAACACAACCTTCCAAGATTGAAATAGGAAGAAAATGAAAACCTGGACAGACCAATAACAAATTCTGAAATTGAATCAGTAATAATAAAAAAAAACCTACCAACCAAAAAACAAAGGTCAGGATCAGATACATTTACAGCTGAATTCTACCAGACATACAAAAAACTGCTATCAATTCTACTAAAACTATTCCCAAAAATTGAGGGAGAGGGATTCCTCCTCAACTTATTCTATGAAGCCGGTAACACCCTGATACAAAAATCTGGTAAACACAACAAAAAAATAAAATATCAGGTCAATAATCCCTGATAAACATGGATGGAAAAATCCTCAACAGAATACTAGCAAACGGAACCCAGCAGCACATACAAAAGTTAATTCATCATGATCAAGTAGGCTTTATTTTTAAGATGCAAAGTTGATTCCACATATGCAAATCAATAAACATGATACACCACATAAACAGAATTAAAAACAAAAACCATATGATCATCTCAATATATGCAAAAAAGCTTTAAATCCAACATCCCTTCAGGAGAGAAACCCTCAACAAATTAGGCATCAAAGGAGGATACCTCAAACTAGTAAGACCTATCTATGACAAACCCACAGCCAACATCATACTGAGGAGGTAAAAGCTGGAACCATTCCCTTTGAGAACTGGAATGAGACAAGGATGCCCACTCTTACCACTCCTATTCAGCATAGTACTGGAAGTCCTAGCCAGAGCAATCAGGCAAGAAAAATAAATAAAAGGCATCAAAATAGGAAAAGAAGTTGTCAAACTATCTCTCTTTGCTGACCACATGATTATATATCTAAAAACCATAAACACTCCACCAAAGTCTCTTAGAACTGATACGACTTCAGTAAGTTTCAGGATACAAAACCAACACACACAAGTCAGTAACATTTCTATATACCAATAATGTTCAAGCTGAGAGCCAAATCAAGAATGCAATCCAAGTTACAATAGCCACAAAAACAATAAAATACCTAGAAATACAGCTTACCAGGGAGGTGAAAGATTTCTGCAAAAAGAACTACAAAATATTGCAGAAAGAAATCAGAGACAAAACAAACAAATGAAAAAACATTCCATTTTCATGGGTTGGAAGAATCCATATCATCAAAATGGCCATACTGCCCAGAGCAGTTCACAGATTCAACACTACTCCTAGCAAACTACCAACACCATTCTTCTCAGGATTAGAAAAAAAAAATTCTAAAATTCATATGGAACCAAAAAAGTGCCCAAATAGCCAAAGCCTTCGTAAGCAAAAAGAACAAAATCAGAGGCATCACATTACCCAAATTCAAACTATATTATAAGTCTACAGTAACCAAAACAGTATGGTACTGGTACAAAAATAAACACATAGACCACAGGGACAGAATAGAGAACCTAGAAATAAAGCCACACACCTAAAATCATCTGATCTTTGACAAAGTTGACAAAAATAAGTAATGTGGAAAAGACTCCCTAGTCAATAGATGGTCTTGGCATAACTGGCTAGCCATATGCAGAAGAATGAAACTGGACCCCTAGCTATAACCACATGTAAAAATTAACTCAAGATAGGTTAAACACTTAAATGAATGTCCCCATTTATAAAATCTTAGAAGAAGACTGAGAACATTGGCTCATACCTGTAATCCCAGCACTTTGGGAAGCCGAGGCAGGTGGATTACTTGAGACCAGGTGATCCAGACCAGCCTGGCCAACACGGCAAAACTCCATCTCTACTAAAAATACAAAAATTAGCCGGGTGTGGTGGTGCATGCCAGTAATTCCATCTCCTGGGGAGGCTGAGGCACCAGAATCGCTTGAACCTGGGAGGTAGAGCTTGCAGTGAGCCGAGATCACGCCGCTGCACTCCAGCCTGGGTGACAGAGAAACACTCTGTCTAGAACAAAAAAATGCTAAAAGAAAACCTAGGAAATACCCTTCTCAGTATCAGGCTTGGTGAAGAATTTATGGCTAAGCCCTCAAAATAATTACTACCAAAATAAAAATTGGTAAGTGGGATCTAAATTAAACTAACGAGCTTCTGTACAGCAAGAGAAACTAGCAAGGGAGTAAGCAGAAATCCTACAGAATGGGAGAAAATATTCACAAACTATGCATTTGAGAAAGGTCTAATATTAAGAATCTATACAAAACTTAAATCAACAAGCAAAAAAGAAATAATCCTATTAAAAAGTGGGCAAAGGACATGAAGTGTCTACTTCTTAAAAGACATACAAGTGGGCAACAAACATAAAAGAAATGCTCATCATCACTAATTGTCAGAGAAATGCAAATCAAAACCACAATGAGATACCATTTCACACCAATCAGAATAGTCTTTGTTAAAAATTCAAAAAATAACAGATGCTGGTGAGGCTTCAGAGAATGGGAAGCACCTGCACACTGTTGGTGGGAATGTAAATTAGTCCAGCCACTGTGGAGAGCAGCTTAAATATTTCTCAAAGAACTAAGGGTAGAACTACCATTTGACCCAGCAATTCCATTACTGGGTATATACCCAAAAGAAGATAAATCATTCTGCCAAATGGACATACACACCCTTAAGTTCAACACAGCACTATTCACAGTAGCAAAACATAGAATCAAGCCACGTGCCCCACCATGGTGGACTGGATAAAGAAAATGTCTATATATATATATATATATATATATATATATATATATATATATACACACACACAATAGAATACCATGGAGCCATAAAAAAGAATGAAATCATGTCCTTTGTAGCAACGTGGATGCAGCTGGAGGTCATTATCCCAAGCAAACTAACACAGAAACAGAAAACCAAATATCACGTGTTTTCACTGATATGTGGGAGTTAAACATTGGGTACACGTGGATATACAGATGGGTACAATAGACACTGGGGACTACTAGAACAGGGAGAGAGGGAGGATGGAAAGGGGCTGAAAAACTACCTATTGGGTATGATGCTCACGACTTGAATGACAGTTCAGTCATATCCCAAACCTCAGCACCATGCAATATACCTTTGTCACAAACCTGCACATTTACCCCCAAATCTAAAATAAAAGCTAAAATGAAAAAGGAGATTTTTCAGCTTCTTATTTGCCCTCTTGGAATGCTGTTCTGAGACTGCCATGAAGAAGCCCAATATAATCAATTAAAGAATAATAGGCCACATGGAGCAGAGATGTGTCATTCCAACTTAGGCCCCCTAGTTAAGCAGCCAATAGCCAATATCAGTACCGCCATCTTACACTGTCTAGCCGCTTTAGAGCTACAGAAGTTAGCCACATGAGTGAACCCAAGGGAGAGCAACTGCAGAAGCACGCAGCTGAGTCGAGACCAAATTATTTACCCATGGAGGAAAAAAAAGTTTCGAGTGGGTTCTTATGCAGCAATAGATAACTAATGAAGTACCATATTTCCTAATTTTCCAACGCAATTTAGATTTTAAATATTCTGTCCTATCATATGATGTGTCAAATGGATACTATTTTTTACATTGGAAATATGGTCTTACAAGATAGTAAGTACTAAAATGTGTTCCATAATGATGGTTGACCTAAATGGACACTTCTTACCTTCTAGAAGGTGAATTGTTATTATCTAGTATTAAAATAAAGTCATTTTAACCCTGAACACAGCTAGCTTTTCTTTCACTCATGCAAACTAAAAGTGGGGGCAGATAATCAAATTTAACTGCCTATGTATCCATAGAAGTATTACAGCTATTACTCATGACATCTAAGTCCAGTAAATTCCTTGTACATTCTTCTCCAGGTGTCACTGCCTCATGGCCACTCTTTCTGCCACATGCATCCATAGAAAAGCACAAACACATAAGAGATAAAATGAAGAGTGAGAAAACTGTAGATTAAGGGGCAAAGATGAATAACTGTTATAATGACACACTGAACAATCACATTTCTATAATACATTTTTGTTCGAATTGCCTCCCAGCTAGACCTCTCCTTGGGGAGATGCTGTGTAATTTCTCTGGTTATGTGATAGAACCAAGATGAAAGATAACTCACAAGCTCCTGCGGCTTAAAATATAATGGTTGAAAATTGGCGGGTTATTTTTAAAGGATTTTTGTCAAGGAAAGAGAGAACTATGCTCTTCCACCCCCAGCCACTGTCCTTCCACAAAATAAAAGTCAAATTGTTTCTTCTGTTTTTAAAGACGTTGCTAAAAAGTTATAGTGCAAATGTTTAATGAGTATTAATATACTACCCTAAATAACATCTCTCTTTTTCCTTACAATAAAAACCAAAAGATCTAAAATTTCTTCAAAAAGCAGTACAGTCAGATTCTGGGGAAAGAAATCAATTTTATAAATCATCTATAATTGAATATCTGTAATTGCAAAAGCTGTCACTGTACAATCATATACCTCATGGAACAGTCAGTTGGATTATATGATTACTTATTTTAACTCCCACTATTCTTGGAAGATATAAAAAGCAAGAATTCATATATCCAGAACCTTGTCTCTAAGGGTAGCTGACTACTTCCACCAAAGTTAGAATTTATTTAAATACTGATTATAAATTAAGGTCAAATCATTTTAAATCTTCTAGACAATTCTAGTGCTGGTAGCACTTCTGTTCAAATATGCTGAATCATCTGAGGTTTTTTTTTTTTTCAGTATATACTCTACAAATGGGAAAACTTTTCAATGAAAAGCTAAAATTGTAGAATCTTAGCTCTAAAAGGGACCACAAACTTTTTAAGGTTATATATGAGGAAACTAAGGATCAGAGAGTTGAAATAATATACCTGGAGTAGCAGGGTTTGTTAGTGGTGATGCTAGTTTGAGAACCAGGTTTCCTGGACCCTCTGACCAGCACTCTCTCCTCCATACCGTGTGGACTCACCCTGGAAATTGTGTTCTCTGTGGATGAGAAGCCCCGGTATAACCCACTCCTGAATCCAGGAGCAGCCACACCTGAGCATGGAACTTCTATAATCCCTCAGAGGCAGCCCTATCCCCAACTTACTTATTCAGATTCTTTACAGGAAAGCTAAGTGTTAGCAATATCTAAATGATCTCCAGGAGATTCTGGTATGCGCCTAGGGTGGAGAACACCTGTAATAGTTTCTCATCCTCACCCCCTTAATTGACTCAGGCTTAACAGGTTAGGAGTCACAGTCTTTGACTTCCTAGAATTTCTGGCTCTCTTTGGCCCCTTGATACTCTAGATATCAAGAACCTAATTCTGAGAGTTCAGACTTTTGGAGAACAGAAAACAAAAAGGGGATGGTGGAGAATAATTAAAGTACATGAGTCTTAGTGACAGGCATCATCAGTGACACTTCCTACAGACACATGAGAAATTACAAGAGAAAACTATCAAGAAAAAACTTGATTTGGCTATATAAAAATGGTTTTACTTATAGGCATTTGTCTCAACTGCTAACCAAGTTTGCAATAACATATACCAGATTGCTTATGGGTTCATTTCATTATATAAGTAGACCACTCATAAAAGTCATAGTTACCTCCTCACAAGTTCATGAAATTGTAGGCAATATGTCTTAGATGCATGCTTAGAAATTATGACATTGGAGATAAATAGGCAGAATATTTCATGTTTTAAAAAAAGGTCTAAATCAGTCAGAATCCATGTTAGCTATATCACAAGAAAAATTATTAGCAATTCAAAGAGCCTAAAATGTATCAACTGATCCTCAATCCCAACCCAGTTCTCAAGAAGTAAAGCTAAATCTGGGTTATTTTGAACCTCAGAAATGAGAAAGATATTTACTTGCTGGAATAAGATTACAAGTAAAGATGGTCCCTAACCCCTTGAAAGTCTTGCTCAATTCTTGCAGTTGTGTTGAAAAATATTATTTTTTGAAAGTCCGCAGGCCATTTAAGTTTCCAGGTAAAGCATAAACATAGCCTGGTCAGCAGTGGGGTCACATGTCTCAGCCTGCCTCCTTACACAGGCAGAATTTTCATTGGTTAAATACTAATTTTGATCATATTTAATACCAACTATTAACTATTAGGCTTAAATACCGGAATCTGAACTACCTACTCAAGAAAAAGCATGTCTCTGAAGCTTCTTGGCTCAATTCCATGTGAACAGTCCAATATTTCAGAAACAACTGTGTCCTTTAAGCCTTCAACAGAACTAGAAGGGGAAAAGTTAGTTTGCCCAGTTTTTCTTCATGTTCCAGCTTGAGGTATATTTTATAGAACTGATTGTCTTTTTCCTGCCTGTCACCAATTCTTCCCTACGCCAACAAATCTCACATACGGAAAACACAAGTTAATTAAGCATTGTATTACAGAGTATTAATAGAAATGTTTCAGATGCTTTTCCTTAAATCCCTATGACACAATTACTATTGCCCTGAAGGAGAAATTAATTTTTATTGTAAACAGAAATACTTAAAAACATAGTTAAATGTTTAAACATCAGTTTAAAGAAGAGATTAAAGGAAGTGATAGTTAAACCAAAACATTATATAGTCCAGCAAAGTAATGTGAAAAGAGAAAATATCCTCTCACCATTCTAAGCACATTAAGAGTTTTTCAAAGAATTTCACTCACTTGCATTTCAAGAACCAAATATGAATGTTGCCAATATCTCACTTCACTTCCTTGCAGTCTAACCACGGATAGCATCAAGAAAGCATTGCTTCCAGCTCATCATTCTCCCTCCCTTAGATACATTAAGACAATTTTGATACATCAACAACCAGAGACAATGTAAAATAATGTCAGAGTTAAAAATCACAAGGCTTTGGGAGGCCAAGGCGGGCGGATCACGAGGTCAGGAGATCGAGACCATCCTGGCTAACATGGTGAAACCCCGTCTCTACTAAAAAATATATACAAAAAATTAGCTGGGCGTGGTGGCAGGTGCCTGTAGTCCCAGCTACTGGGGAGGCTGAGGCAGAAGAATGGCGTGAACCCAGGAGACGGAGCTTGCAGTGAGCCGAGATGGTGCCACTGCACTCCAGCCTAGGCGACAGAGACTCTGTCTCAAAAAAAGAAAAAAAAATCACAAGGCTACAAGTAACTTTCGGCATTTATGTGGTACATCCTCCACCTCCGATATAATCATTTAACCCGTGGTTCTCAACCTTGACTCCACACTGAAATCACCTGAAAAGCTTTAAAAATTCTGGTGCCCAGCTCTAAACCTCAGAAATTCTAATTCAATTGGTCTGAGGAGCAGCCTGAGCATCAAAATTTTTAAAACCTCTCTAGATATATTAGTTCATTCTCACAACGAAGCTTCTTTCTAATAAATTAATATTATATTTAAAAATCCTAAAAAAAAAAAGAACTCCCCAAGAGGGTAATTTATAAAGAAAAGAGGTTTAATTGACTCACTGTTCTGCATGGCTGGGGAGGCCTCAGGAAACTTGCAGTCATGATGGACAGCAAAAGAGAAGCAAGTACCCGCTTCACAACGTAGCAGGAGAGAGCACCCGAAGGTGGAAGTGCCACACTTTAAACCATCAGATCTCGTGATAATTCACTCCCTATCAAGAGAACAGCATGGGTAAAACCACCCCCATGATTCAATCACCTCCCACCAGTTTCCTCCCCTGACAGGCAGAGATTATGGAGATTACAATTGGAGATGAGAGTTGGGTGGGGACACAGCCAAACCTTATCACCAGATGATTTTAATATGCAGCCAAGTATCAAAGCCCAGCAAATAAAGACCACCAAGGAAACACCTGTAGTTAAGCAACGAGGCCTGCTTACCTTGCTGAAACTCCAGGAAAACATTGAGGGCTTCTCAGTAAGTCAGAGAGTGGTGGGTGGGGGGATTTTAGTAGATTATTTTTAGGAGTGATTAGGGAAGCAGGGAAAGTTTCTGGATTGAATAACATCAAGAAATTGGGGAAATTCTGTGATTGGGTTCCTCAATCGTCTTCATCCAAGAGCAGTGCTATCATTGATAAATAAGCAGAGATCATCAAAGAGGAAAAGTTGCTGGCAATGAGGGGTGTTAGTCATTTTTGTGGTTAAGATGTAACCTAACCATTGTCCTATTCTAAATATGGTGTATTTACGTTCTTTGGTGAAGATTTTGGTCTGGTTTTCGGCAAGGCCAATTTTTTCTCAGTCCAATTGGGCCAATTTTTATGCTATCAGAAGGTTGAGAACCACTGATTTAAACAAACTACCTAGCTGAATATGAATGCTGCCTGATTGTGACATCTGTCATTCTTTAGATTCCAGAGTTAAAGTTAGCAAATCTGGCTTATTAAACATGTTTTTTTTTATTTCTCCCAAATTTATACAAGTGAAACTTTCCCAAAGCTGAATCTTCCCAGAGAAAATTCTGTTCCCTTCCCTTGATACAATACATAGTTACGCCCACAAGTTTAATTTGCAAGAGAATACATGCTACATTCTAAAGAAAAATCTAATTTAAAATTGCCCCTTTTGGTAAATCATCTTTAAAACACTAGTTATGCTGTATTTAAAACTCATTTTCTACTTATTCTGTTCTTGATGGAAGCTATTGTTAATTTTTCACAAGTATTGGCTCAGGGCTTTCTTGATGTGGTACTACCAGTGAAAGATGGGGCGGGCTCCTTACAGAAATGTTTTTGACAATGTTTTGATGACTCACCTAATGTTCTGCTCTATAACAAATCAGAAGGTTGCAATCATTTATGTTTTATGCCAAGAATCACTGTGTATATTTAATAGAAATTGGGATATTTAACTATTCTTTGGCGATCTGAAATATCTGTTTACTGTCTTAGGAAGGCTGCATAATAGTAGGTCATGTCTGCCTGAAAATAAGATACTTTCAGTGTTTTACATGTGTCAATACAGGGTATCATTTTTATTTCTTTATCAGAGATAGACAATACAGTACCTTCTGATGGTATAGCCAGACTACCTGGTATTCACTGAGAACCCTACTCAGGTCTGCCTATTCTTATTTTTACTACCTACGCCTCAATGGGATACAAGTTTCTCTCACCTAGGCAGAGTTATATCCACTGCTGAGATTTAAAGGAGTCTGGAAATGGCACTATTATTTCTCTACTTGAGTTCTGAACCAGTTAAGAAAACCAAATATTAACATTAGCAAAAAGATATTTAAAGCCCTAAACCAAAAGAGGCCATATCACAGGTTGATTCCTCCAGGTGCATATACTGAGAGAGAGTTGGTGTTCAAGACATATATAAAGAATCAAAGGAAGGGGAGGAAGCAGGATGGAGCAGAGAAAAAAGTCAAACTGTGATGCAGACCCAAAACAGCCTTGGCCAACCTGGCAGGAGCTCTAGAGCGAGACTGCCCATTAGAGTCATCTCACAGTTGGTTGAAATGGCTGGGCCTTTTAATCTTGTCCTAGTTCAGTCACAAGATGTGGGATGCTCTGAAAAGGGCATATCCTTGAGCAAAGACATCCATCACTTTGCAGCTGAGGCTGACCCTAAGAAAGCAGGCAGCTGGAGACATTCTGCTGACCACCGTCTCCTCAGCTGGTCAGTGAGTTCTTTCTTGGAGGGGCTCTGGGTAACACATGTTCATGTCTAAGACAGACCATGCTGGGGAACACAGCTAAGGAGTTCAGCAACAAGAGGTTTCCCAATATGATATCCAGCACTAGATTTCCATCTAGACACAGGCAGCACTGAGCAATCACAGACCATCTGCTGAGATGGGCAATGGGAAATGAGCAGAGATGCAGGCCTAGAAAATGCAGGTCTCGGGCCAGGCACGGTGGCTCATGCCTGTAATCCCAGCACTTTGGGAGGCCGAGGCAGGTGGATCACCTGAGGTCAGGAGTACAAGAGCAGCCTGGCCAACATGGTCTCTACTAAAAATACAAAAAATTAGCTGGGCATGGTGGCAGGCACCTATAATCCCAGCTACTCGGGAGGCTGAGGCAGGAGAATCGCTTGAATCTGGGAGGCAGAGGTTGCAGTAAGCTGAGATCCCACCATTGCACTCCAGCCTGGGCAACAAGAGCGAAACTCCATCTCGAAAGAAAAGAAAAAGGAAAAGAAAGAGGAAAAGAAAAAGGAAAAGAGAAAAAGAAAAAAAGAAAAGAGGGGAGGGGGAAGGAAGGAAGGAAGGAAGGGAGAAAGGAAGGAAGGGAAGGAGGGAGGGAGGGAGGAAGGGAGGGAGGGAGGGAAGGGAAAGAAAGAAAAGAGAAAGAAAATGCAGTTCTCACAGGCAAGCTGACTCCTGAAGAAGAGAAACACAAAGAGCCTGAGTTATGTGTATGCCAAATTTTTGCTCCCACATTTCATTAAACAGATTTTGCTCCATGAGAGGGAGTTTGAGAACAGGATACAGAGACAGGCCAGGAGCGATATGCTAATGGTGACCCTCACCTGAAAGGAAACACCATGAGAGAAAGGTAAGTGGTCTCCTCTGTCCACCTGAGTCACAGATGGTCAGTTAAAGGTAGGGCAGTGAGGCTTATTCTCATTTCCAGATGTCCAGATTATCACAGTAATTCAAAGCTCTCATGTATACAGTAATCCCTTTTCTACATACTTATAAATATTATTCCATTTGAAAATTTAGTTACTCGGGAGTTGGTTTGGTTGGTTGGGGACTTGGAAGCTGAATTTTATTCTTGTTGTAGTTGCATACAAAATAATAGATTTATTTTCCAAGTTCTACATAACATTAATTTTTTTTTTTTTTTTGAGACGGAGTCTCACTCTGTCGCCCAGGCTGGAGTGCAGTGGCACGATCTGGGATCACTGCAACCTCCGCCTCCCGGGTTCAAGCAATTCTCCTGCCTCAGCCTCCCAAGTAGCTGGGACTACAAGGCGCCTGCCACCAGGCCCAGCTAATTTTTGTAATTTTAGTAGAGACTGGGTTTCACCATGTTGGTCAGGCTGGTCTTGAACTCCTGACCTCAGGTGATCCACCCTCCTCGGCCTCCCAAAGTGCTGGGATTACAGATGTGAGCCACTGTGCCCGGCCAACATTAATATTTTTTAGATGCTCTGTACTCTTTTGTGTCTTAATGCAAAAATCACAATGGTTATTTTAAGAAGTCTGTGGCAAAGTGATGTTGTATATACTGCAAGTGGCAATTCAGCAGTCAGATTTTTTATCCTCATTCCCCTTTCAGCTACGCAGGAAAGGGAGTGCTTTGGAATTCAGATCAGGGAATCACAGTAACACTCAGAGCACAGGAATCAAGTGCAGCCATGGAGACACCCACTTCCTCAGTGAGGTGTTGAAGGTGGCTCTAAGAGCAACCACAGGTGCAAATCAGCTTTTAAAGAAGGAGCATGGGATAGGTCAAGGGCATGTCAGTCTTTCTCAGCCAGCCAAAGACACTTTAAGTAATAGGCTAGTCCTTCCTCTATAAAAGCATGATAACGAGATGTTAAGAAATTTTATTTTTAAAATATTGGCCAACTGTTTAAGTAAAATTCCATGTCACAGAGATTTGCTAACAAGATAATATATGACAAGGTGTTAATTTCCGTATGTGCAGTTAAGACAAGTCAGTCTTTCGAAATCTATTTCAGACTGATGGTCTAAAGATTGCCATAGGACCATTTCCTAAAACCACCTCCAACTCTTTAGAATATCTGCCTGAAATAGTTGAAACACAGCCAAATTAAAGAAAACACAAATCTATATTGGATCTGCCTGAACCCACACCTTTAACGATATTTAACAAAGTGTGGTCCTATGAGCACCTTACACAAATACTTCAAGCACTTACTAAAAACCCAGATGGCTGGACCTTACCTACTGAATGAAAATATCTAGGAAGTATGGCCCAGGAAGGAGTCTGCATGGTCCGCTAGTTCCCCCAGGTGATTCTAATACACACTCTAATTTGAGGAAACCTGTTAGAAATTCAGGCTGCAAAAGGTCAGACATGAAGTCCAGAATTCAGGCTCAATGAAAAAACTCTACAGAATTCATTTGACATTTATTTGGGAACAGTATTTTTCACAAGAGAAAACTAAAACTCTTACTTATTCATTCAATAAATATTTTATTGTGTTCCTGCCTCATCTAGACCCTGTGCTAAATGCAGTAGATTCAAAAATGAAATGCATAGATTGTAAGAATGGTCTAAAATCATCACACATTATGACTCCTTTCATACTGAATTCAGACCTCGGGGTATGTATATTACTAGCATTTAAAATGAGAATTCTGGGGAGAAAATTAAACTTATGCTCAAGTAGAACTATCCTAAGGAAAGAAAAACATTAAAAAGTTTACAGAGAATACAATTAAATGTATCCATTCTTCTGTGGAAAAAAAGTGGGATGTGGAGGGATGAACAGACATGCATGTCACTATTTTTAAATAAAAAATTATCTTGAAATGAGATCAGAGCTTAGAGGATGATTCCTACCCCAACCTGAATCACTTCTTTATAGTAGAATCAGAGAGTTGATGAACTTTTGATCTGTCCTTTCTTTCTCTGGAAACATACATAGATCTAAAACCTGGTTATCAAAAAAGGTCATGAAGAGAGGATAAAAGTATAATATATAAAGCATTGTTGATTTTCCATAAAGTATCCATGAAACCTGCAGAAAGAATCTCCAAACACTAAACCCACTTCACACACACTACCACAATTCACTAGAATATTCCTCCTTGCTTGCTAGAATAAGCTAAGCTTGCTCAAGATTGAACACCTGAAATGGTTTCTACAAAGTGTACACAAATATGGTTATGGTATGAGAAGCACATACATGTAACTCCATTTGACCCTCATAGCTTTTGTTTATAAAAAGATTTCACCAAATATTTGTTTATAATTTTGTCCTATGATCAAACAAAACCTCATCTGATGGTTTTGTCCACATCTTATCAAAATCAAAACAAAGAAAAGCATGCATTGAAAAAAACTGGAAAACATTTTAATATTAAAATTAAACAGAACTATGGTTTATTTTTCTACATTTCCTAAATATTTAATAGTGAGAATGTATTAATTTATAATAAAAAGCATTTTAAATTAATTTCTTGATAGGGAGTTTTATTTTATGACAAAATATAATTTTTAAAGTAAAAATAAATTTCAAAGTAATAGTCTTCAATGGTCATTGTTTCTTTTCATCTTATTTCCTCTCCTCTTTAATATGTTTTACCCTTCAGGACAGATCATCTCTATGTTCTTTCAAACATATGTAAGTTTCAACATTTTTGTTATAAAAAGAAGTTCTGGCTTTTCTTTTTCTCTTCTCTTTTGTTGCAACCTCATAAATTCTAACCACAGCTGTCCACTCTACCTCCCATTATTCTCAATAGTCTTGACTAACTGACTTTGAAAGCATATTGCTTCAGCACATTAACTTTTGCTGGTCACCTTTTTTCCACACCTGACTCTCCTACCCTGCAATTTTATATCTACTCTAATAGTTTTCTAGGTAATAAATTATACATGACATCTGTCTTGTCCTAGTTTTTAAAATCCCTGTAGCCTCTTAGAAGTCTTTTTAATGTCCTTATTGTCAAGTCCAAACCAACTCTGATATTTCCTTCATGTAATACTCTTCTACTTATCTTTTTTCTATCTTTGCCCTTACACTTTTTACTCCACCATCTTTCTCAGCATTTTCTTCAGTAGTTTTTTTTTCTCCCTCTAATGCTATCCATAGCTTATGCTTCTTGCTTTCTTCTTTTTCTACCTCTTGGTCTGTCTCTTTCATTTGCTGTAAATTTGGTGTAAAATCACCCAACCCATGGTAGATCCCTTTCTCCTTCTTCAAGTCCAGATACCATGTGTTCTTTAATCTGACATAAACTAGCCACAGGCAAGGCTCATTTGATTCTTACCGTTGAGCCTTAAAATTAGCTAGTGTGGTGAATAAGACATTTATAATAACCCTTGGCTCATAAATGAGAAAAGAGGGAGAAAGGTTAAGTGATCTTTCCATAGACATTGAATAATATAGTGATTGAGTGGTGAACAAAGGTTAACTACATGATTTTGTTTTCCTTTGTTTTCACATAGATTTATATTCTGACAAGAGCAGACAGATGTGTCCAGCCAAGGGAAGGCCAACTAGTATAGTACTATTGCTCTAATGTCTAATATTTTAATGGATTAACTATGGTAAAATGGCCTATGTGAATGAAAATATAAGTTGCTTGCAGAGAGAGTTCAGGAATTCTCCTTTAGAGAATGCATCACTTTGAAAACACCAGGCACTCCAGAAATGCATGATAAATAAAAGAATTTTTAAAAATGGTTAATCAATCTAAATGGTATTTTTACAGTCTATAAGAATTTTAAATTTTTCTGCTAGAATAAAACCACCTAAAGATTTCAATCTTACAGACACTTAGAAATCCCCTGGATCATAGGAAATAGTTTTAACGATAGCGTAAAGTTTAAAATGCACACACACACACACACACACACACACATATTCTCAGCAAACAAATAACATGACAGGTAGTTTGATCACATTTCACAGAATAAAAGTATAAACATACTAAGTAAATTCCACACTAAATCTCCATCACCACATGTGCATACATTATAAGTAAATATATCAAGGAATCTGAATGCTTGAGAAATGCCATATGTAAAAATTATCTGACACTGGCTTTTTAAATTCTTCGGCAAATTTTGAGTATGAACTTGACACCAGAATATGTAAGCAAACAATGTAAGCATGTATGCACCCAAATTAGAAGCATAAATAGTCATCTAGGCAGTAGATGAAAATGTCATTCCCTAGGATGAGTACAGTTTCATGGGTAATTGATAATATATGCCAACTCTGGGAATGTATTCCCAGACAGTGACTTGAAAGACCTTGAAACTATAAAGGCAAGGAACATAATATTGCTAGAACCAGAGTGATCATTCTGACTTGAAATGACTTGAATGTGATATTACACACCAAACATGTAAAAAAAATTTCAGTACTATAGAAGTTAAAAAGTTGTGAGGAAAACAAAAGGTGGTAGGATTCTTCAGAATTACAGCAAACCATCCATACCTGTGCTGTCCAATACCATAGTCACCAGCCACACATAGGTATTGAAATATGGTTAGTCCAATTGAAAAACTGAATGTTTAATCTTAATTGTAATTATATTTAAATTACATTTCATTAAATTAATTTTAATTTTAAAACCAATCCTCAATACCATTATTAGAAAATGTTTAAAAATATTTGGAGCTGGGTACAGTAGTCCATGCCTGTAGTCTCAGCTACGCAGGAGTCAGGTGGGGGGCTAACTTGAGCCCAGGAGTTTAAGACCAACCTGAGCAACATAGCAAGACTCCATTTTAAATAAATTATTTAAATTAAAAAATATATATATTTGGACAACTTAAGTATGTTAATCTACTTTTTCAACTGTAAATTTTATGAAATCTAAATGCATACTAAGTCTTTCCAGTAAAAATTTAGTGTCCAAATTAAGATATGCTTATCCACTCAGTTGTAAGCTACTTGCAAAAAGTCAAAGACAAATAAGTAAATAATGATTTTCTCAAGCGCGGCACATCCTGCTAAGTACTTACTAAAGATTCAGAAATAATTAAAGCCATGACGATTAAATATAAAACTGCATAAAATTTCCCCCTAAAAATAACAAAATGGTACAAATAAACAAGAAAATGTCCTGAAAGAAACTAGCTATCAATTTTTTGGTCTTGAACTCAATATCAGAATGAATATCAAGAGATCATGGAATCATCAGGGGTTTTTACTATTCTTAACATTGAGTCTCATAACTATACTGGACATGAGTTCAAAATGCAGCAAGCCAAATCATAATTAGATAGCAGCCAACCTCGTGATTACTCATAATCTTAAAACACATTACCAGGACTCAAGAAGAGGATGTTGGATTGGAATAGATGAAAAACTACCCACTTGGTGTTATAGATCAAAGGGAATGTATTCAGGCTAAAACAAAACCAAACCAAAGGTAGAAAAACTGATTAAATTTTTGTCTTGGATTTTAAATAAGAAAAGTTTTAGAAAGATTCACTTCCATTTCTAAGTTTCCTGCTACTTCCACCATATCTGCAGTGACTTTCTCCACTAAAGAACTGAATCTTTCCAAGTCATCCATGATGGTTGGAGTCAAGTACTTCCCAACTCCTGTTAATGTAGTATATTTTGACCTCTTCCCACAAATCACAAATATTCTTAATGGTGTCTAGAAAGGTGAATTCTTTCCAGAAGGTCTTCAATTTCCTTTACCCGAGATTCATCAGAGAAATCACTATCTATGTCACCTGTAACCTTAATAAATGTATTTCTTAAATAATAAGACTTGAAAGTAGAAATGGCTCTTTGACTCATGGGTTACAGAATGTACGTTGTGTTCACAGGCATAAAAACATTAACATCCTTGTACCAGTCTATCTGAGTTCTTAGGTGACAAGGTACATTGTCAATGAGCAGTAATATCTTTAAAGGAATCTTTTTTTAAATTTTCTGAACAGTAGATCTCAACAGTGAGCTTAAAATATTCAGCAAACCATGCTGTTAACAAATGTTCTGTCATGTGGGCTTTGTTGTTCAATTTATAAAGCACAGAGAGAATAGATTTAGTATAATTGTTAAGGGTCCTAAGATTTTTCAGAATGGCAAATTGACATTGGCTTCAAATTAAAGTCACCAGCTGCACTGGCCCCAAACAAAAGGGTCGGCCTGTCCTTTAAAGCTTTAAAGCCAGGCATTGGCTTCTTCTTTCTAGCTATGAAAGCCCTAGATGGCATCTTCTTTCAATATAAGGCTGCTTTGTCTATATTGAAAATCTGTTGTTTAGTGTAGCCATCTTCATTGATGATTTTAGCTATATCTTCTGGATAACTTGCTGTATCTTCTACACGAGCATTTGCTGCTTCACCTTACGCTTTTATGTTATGGATATGGCTTCTTGTCTTAAACCTTATGAACTAACCACTGCTAACTTCCAACTTTTCTTCTGCAGCTTCCTCACCTCTCTCAGCCTTCATAGAATTAAAGAGAGTTAGAGCTTTGCTCTGGGTCAGGCTTTGGCTTAAGGGAAGGTTGTGGCTGGTTTGGCCTTCTATCCAGACCATTAAAACTTTCTTCATATCAGCAATAAGACTACTTCACTTTCTTATCATTACTGTGTTTGCTGGAATACCACATATAATTTCCTTCAATGACTTTTTCTTTGCATTCACAATGCGGCTACCTGTTCGGTGCAAAAGGCCTAGATTTTGGCCTATCTTAGCTTTCCACATGCCTTCTTCACTAAGCTTAATGGTTTCTAGCTTTTGATTGAAAGTGAGAGATACGCAACTCCTCCTTTCCCTTGAACATTTAGAGGGCATTGTAGGGTTATTAATTGGCCTAATTCAATACTGTTGTGTCTCAGGGAATAGGATGGCCCAAAGAGAGGGAGAGAGATGGGGGAACAGCCAGTCAGTGGAGCAGTCAGAACACATACATTTATGGATTAAGTTCACCATCTGATATGGGCATAGCTCATGGTGCCCCAAAACAACTATAATAGCAACATCAAAGATAACTGATCACAGATCACCCTAACAGATATACTAATAATGAAAAAGTTTGAAATATTGTGAGAATTACCAAAATGTGAAACAGACATGAAGTGAGCACATGCTGTTGGAAAAATGGCATCAATAGACTTGCTTAATGCAGTTTTTTTAAGTGCAATATATTTATTTCTGCTAGAAATATATTATCAACCTTATGTAATATTTGAAGCATTACATATTATTTGTAAACAGCTTAAAATTATATATTACCCCAATTGTATATAAGCACAAATGTGTGGATATTAGTTTCTTTCATTAAAAATGGTGTTTTTTAAAAAATACATATGCACCCATTTACACCTTTCATTCACTTACACTGTTTTATGATGTTTGGTACCTGTTTCCTCACCTGAAAAAAAGGATTAGATAAGATTGTGGGTCCCAGCTGGCCACTCACAGGCTGGACACAGCCCAGGATTACTGCACAGTATTTTGGGTTTGTCTTTAGTTGCATTTGAAAGCCTTTGGAAAAGACATTGCTCTCAAGTTCCCACTATTTTCCATTTTCTGCACCCAGTCCCCTTCATTCGTGTATGCTACCCAATGAACCCTCAGAATCACATGATTTTGCACCTCTCTGTACTGAATTATACTGAAGACTCCATAAAACTTAAAAACTCCTGTATCTCATTTCAGCCATGAGCACTTGGATATGCTGTAATGATATTACACAAAGCAGAATGACACCAAATAAGATTAGCCAAATTGTAAGTCTTAATCCTCCTTCCACATGACAGTCCTTTAAAATATTTGATGTTATCATTACCCCCTGCTTTCAAAAGTCTACTCTATTACCCTTAATTTTTTTGTGCATGCCTAACACCAACCTTTTAGAAATCTTTTATTTGGAAGGATTTCATGCTTAAGGAAGAGTTGCAAGAAGACCATAAAGAAACTCTGTACACCCTTTATGCAGATTCACAATTGTTAACCTTTTGCCCTATTTACTTTATCATGTGCATTTACAGTGAGTAGTGTGTGCATAAACACACATGCACATGCATAGATATGTAATATATACAAATTATTTTTCTGAACCCCTTGAGAGTAAGTAGCATGTCATGCCCCATTATCTCTAAATAATTGAAAGTGTATTTCCTAAAAACAAGATTCCACTAAATAATCACAGTAGGGTTAGCAACTTCAGGAGATTTAACAATGATGCAGTACTTTGACATATCATCTGTATTACAGATTTGTCAAATTACCCAGTAATGTCATTTGTAGCATATCTTTTCTTCAGTACAGATCCACTTCAAGATCACATATTGCATTTAGTCATCATGCTACTTTAGTCTCCTTAAATATAGTATAGCTCTTCAGCCTGTCTTTGTCTTTCATGGCAAAAGGATTCCTATTGTATTAGAAATCATGAATTCATACTGATACCTCCAATTCCAATGCACTCCCACAGAGTCCTCTTTTCCTGCTTTGCCCCATTTGATATCTGTATGGAATACAGTAGAAGAAGACTCAACAATTACCTCAACGTATTTATTTACTCAACTCTACCATACACTTAAAACTAATTTTAGATTGCTTCACCTGTACAACTACAATACACAAACCTTCTAAAAAGAGATCAGGGTTTGTTTGCATTGTTTCTGTGCTACTCAACTAACAGTATATAGCCAGATGATATGTTCAGCAGTTACTTTGATTAATTCCTTTTTTGTCCTCCTGGATAGTTATGTTACTCATGCGCAATACAAGTGGGTTTATTTGTTCGGTTTGTTTGGAGTTTTAATGGATCTTTTCCTTCCTATTTTTATTGATATTTTTAAAAAATAGAAAATAATGTGCTTTCAACACACTCATAGATCTAATAAGTGATTATGGCAAGGTTGAATTATAGCAAGGTTAGAGGATACAAGATTAATACTTTAAAAGACTGTTGCTTTCCTATATACCAGAAATGAACAATTGGAATTTGAAATAAACAGTTATATCATCACTAAAAAAAGAAAAAAGAACAAATAGGTTTAAACAAAATATTCACAAAAGCTATATAAGGTAAACTACAAAACTTTGACGAAATAAATCAAAGAAGATCTAAATAAATGGAGAGATAGTCCATGTTCATGGATAGGTAGACTCAATATTGTGAGGATGTCTGTTCTTCCCAACTTGATCTATATATTCAATGCAAACACAACCAAAATTCCAGCCAGTTACTTGTGGCTAAGAACAAACTGATTCTAAGGTTTATTTAAAGGCAGAAGACCCAAAATAGCCAACACAGTATTAAAGAAGAAACACAGTCAGAGGGCTTACACCACCCAACTTCAAAACTTACTACAGAACTATAGTAATAAAGATAGTGTACTATTGGCAAGAGAATAGACAATTAGATAAACGGAACAGAGAGCCCAGAACTAGGCCCACATAAATATAGTTAAATGACCTTTGACAATGGAACAAAGGCAATTCAGTGGAGAAATAATAATCTTTTCAACAAATGGTACTAGAACAACTGAATATCCACATGCAAAATAGTAAGTCTAAACACAGACCTTAAATCTTTTGCAAAAATTAACTTAAATGGATCACAGACTTAAATACAAAATGCAAAACTATAAAACTTCTAGAAAGTAACAGGAGAAAATCTACGTAGTTTTGGTTTTTTAGGTACAACACCAAAAGTACAATCCATTAACAAAAAAATTAACATGATGGACTGCATGAAAATTAAAAACTTCTGTGAAAAACATTGTTAAGAGAATAAAATGACTAGCCACACTCTGGGAGTAAATATTTGCAAAAACACGTATCTGATAAAGGATTCGTATTTCAAATATACAAAGAGCTCTTAAAACTCAACAGTAAGGAAAAGATGAATTATGGGCAAAGGATCTCTCTGAACAGATACTTAAAGATATACAGATGGCAAATAAGCATATGAAAAGATGCTCGACATCACATGTGATTAGGGAGTTGTAAATTAAAACATGAGCTACAACTACATACCTATTAGAAGAGCTAAAATTCAAAACACTAGCAATGCTAATGCTGGTGAGGATGTGGAGCAATAGGAATTGTCATTCATTGCTGGTGGAATGCAAAGTGGTACAGCCATTTAAAAAGATAGTTTGTCAATTCCTTTCAAAACTAACATAGTCTTATCATATGATCTAGCAAGTATGTTCCCAGGTATGTACCCAAGTGAGTTAAAATTTTATGTCCACTTAGAAATCTGCACATGACTGTTGACAGCAGCTTTATTCATAATTGCCAAAACTTAGAACTAAGATGTCCTTCAATAGGTAATGGATGAACAGTCTGTGGTACATCCATTATCCATACAATGGAATATTTTTCAGCAATAAAAAGAAATGCACTATCAAGCTGTGAAAAGACTTGGAGGAATCTCAAATACATATTGCTAGTGAAAAATGTGCTATACACTGGGCGGTTCTAATTATATGACATTCTGGAAAAGCAAAATTACAGAGATGGTAAAAAGATTGGTGGTTTCCACGGTTTGGGGGGAAAGAGGGAGAAATGAAGGGATGGTGCACAGGTGATACTTAGGCCAGTGAAATAACTCTGTGATGCTACTGTAGTAGTAGATACATGAAATCATGCATTTGTCAAAACTCATACTACTGTGCAACTCAGAGTAAGCTATAATGTAAACTATGGACTTTTTGGTCAATAATGCACCAATATTGGTTCATCAATTGTAACTAATGCACTACAATAATGCAATAGTTTAATAATAGGGGAGACTGCCAGTGTGGGGGAGAGGGGATATATGGGACTTCTAGATTTTCTACTCGATTTTTCTGTAAACCTAAAACTGCTCTAAAAATAGCCTCTTAATAAAACAACAACAACAATAAGATACCGCTTAACAACCACTGCGATGGCTATAATTATAATTACAATAACAAGTTGGCAAGGATGTGGAGAAATTGGAACCCTTATATATTGTCGGTAAGAATATAAAATAGTGTAGTCTGGCCATTCGTGAAAAGGATAAAAAAAGTTACTTACTATATGACCCAGCAATTCCACTCCTAGATGTACACCCAGGAAAAATTAAGAGATATGTCCACACAAAAACCTGTACACGAATGTTCATAGCAGCATCATTCATGATAGGCAAAAAGTGGAGACAACCCAAATGCCCATCAACTGACAAATGGATAAATAAAATGTGGCATATCCATATAATGGAAGATTATTCAGCTATAAAAAATGAAGTACGATAAATGTTACAGCATGGATGAACCTTGAAAACAGGATGCTAAGAGAAAGAAGCTGGTCAAAAAGGATTACATGTTATATGATCCCATGCATGTGAAATGTCCAGCATAGAAATACCCATAGAGATGGAAAATAGATTAGTGCATGCCAGAGGCTGGAAGGAGGGAGGAATGGAAATGACTGCAATTAGGTATGGGGTTTCTTTTAGGAATAGTGAAGATTTAAATTCTGTTAACACTTATAACTAAGACACTGCACTGGCCCTTTAAATATTTCCAAATTTTAATTTTTTTTAAAAAGTCTACCTTGCTTTTTTTGGACCCAGGTATACAGCCTTAATTAAGAAATACGAAAGCTGCAAAACTCGATGGTTTTTCTACTAATGGATTATAAATTGTCACTAATAAGTATCTCAAAAAGGGTTTCAATGGATGGTACCAAAGATGAGAGCATTTTAAAGTTTCATATTTATCTTTAGGGGATGGGTCCATACCTATGCGAAAGCAGAGCTCTGCTGCCCCCAACAAGTCTGGTGGTCTTGATATAAACACTTATTATTTATTTAGGGCTGTCTCATTCTCCTCCTTATTCTCTAGTTGCCATTTAGGCTACTAGTAGATAGAAGTAATTAGAAAATAGGAACAAGGAGGCCCACCCTACTTAGAGACTGGGCAGTGCAGGTGAGAAGGAATCAGAGGAATGAAGTTCAGGGATAAGGGGGAGGCCAGGTTGGGGCTGGGCCGAAGAGATGAGAGAGAGATGAGCTCAGCCCTCTGGGTGGGCAATGACAAGTGTAGGTACTAGAGGACAAACTGTGGGATAGATTGCAGAGTAAGACCCTCAGGGTGGAGTCTGAACACATAGCTGGAGGCAGAGGAGGAGGGAAGGAAAAAAGTGGTAAAAAGAGATCTTAGTACAGGCCACTGTATGACTTAGCAGGTGCATCTACCTAAATATTTGTACAAATACCAACTAGAATCAAATAAGTTTAAAAGACCTTATCTAGGCCATGTCATCCAAAGTATTTTATAGTTGAGGAAATCAGAACTAGAGAAACAAAGTAAATTGGCCAAAGCATACTGGGCCTAGTCTAGTGATATATCTTCAACTCTATATTATAATCAAAGTTCAATCTTAAATCAACCTAAAATATTATATTATGTAAAATACAGCACACAGATTCATTATGTATCATTGGCACTTTTACTATGTTTTGCATTTAATCTGCCCATAAATATTCTGAAACTCATTCTTTAAATCATTTCCTGTTTGCCCCAAAAATACTCATCACTAATCCTACTGTAACATCATCATCTACATTTCTGTTACATTAGGATTAGAGACAAATTCTGTTTATAAATAACTCTAAGAACAGTTTTTATATTTTATTTTCATGTTGAAAATCAGTCAGATTTGCTTCAGCCTCAAATAAAGTGTTTATGTAAAATTAAATGAGCACTGGCAGCAAGCTGCACTTTTTTTTTTTACTAAATGGGGAAAATGGACTAATACAGTAGAGGCTTTTGCTTATTAATATTGAATGTAGTAATTCTTATATTAGTTACTTTGGTGGTAAACAAAAATAATCTCAATATGATGGAGTTTGTACATGGTATATTACCATCAAATCCAGGGAAAAATGGATTTTGTAGATTTGGGGATGTGGTACAAGTATATAAGTATAGTTGTGTATATGTTGGTTAAGTCATTTAACAGTGATAACTGAGTACCAATCTGGTTCAAATGAATGTGCATATACTATGCAGTTGTGCAGTCTCTCTACTTGGAGCTGAAAGAATCTCCCAATTAATTTACGGATCACCTCCCTCCCTTTGAATAAGACACGCCTTTATAAGGCATGTCTTATCTGATAAAGGCCTGGGGTTGTTTATAAGGTATGTCGTATCTGACATAGGCCTGGAGCACTACATGACCAGGGCATGGGTGGCTTACAGAGCTCTAGTTTTATGGTTTTGGGTTTTTTTTGGGGGGGTTAGGAGTGGGGAGTGGATAGCCCCCTCATGGACACAGAAAATAGATTGGAACTCTTGGAAATTCCAACTTGTTATTACAGATGCCTTTCTTCCATAGTTCAAAAGACAGCATTATGCAAAGTATCACTTACAGATGCATTTACATCTAAACTTGCTGTATGCTTCACGGCAAGTTGGTGTCTTTCCACTTTCTCCTTGATGAAGACCTGCATCCAATATGAATTTAAAGAGGCTCTGTAAAGTAATTCGACAGCAGTAAATATGCTATTTAAAAATGAGTCAATCCAAGATATGTAAATCCAAGAAAGGTTTTAGACTGAAGCAGTTGTTTTATAAAATACACATGCCCAAAGACACTTTTTTAGTGGAGGCAACTTGCTGAAGAAGAATTTGAAAGGATCTTTCAACATTTATAAGCAGACCAATTTGAAATTACCTAGAAAATAAGTAAGCTCCAAGAAGAACATACCTATGGCTATCCTATTTTTCGAAGGCAAAAATGGAGCTACAAAATTAAACAAAGGATGTATTTCATGTTTGAATTTGTAGAAAAAGTCTTAGAAAGGTATAATGAAAATAAATAAAATTACTAAATAAAATAACTATGAGATCCTAAGAATTTTGCCACCATCTTTGGGAATAACTAATGCTGATAAAGTAGAGACATACTTTGGTGCCAATTCCAACTCCTTGCATTGTACAAAGGGGGAAAAGTATCTTAATGCATAAGAAATTATGAGACAGCACAAATAAAAACCAATCTTTTATGCAGAAAGTTTCAATTAAAGTGAAATTCATATTTTAAATTACCAAATTATAACCGGAAAAGTTTGTAATGTTTTCAAAATGGTCTTCGTCAAACTACCTCTATCTAGCCTGGAGGCTAGAGATGGAACTTAACTATCCACTTAAATTATATCTATGTATTTGTGCAAAGTTAAAACTTTAAATCTAATAAATTATTCGAATCAATTAAAACAAAGTCATTATTATTTGGAAAACTAAATCTTGGCCAGGATGAATATCTTAATTATTTTGACATATGAAATATGCAATGTAATTTTTATGTGGGGTTACATTTGGAATTTTCCCACATTTCATATTTAGTAAATGGATTTATTATAAGAACAGTGATTTTTTTTTAAAGAATGAATTTAATAAGTAACTGGTTTGAAATTTTGATTTACAGATCATTATTGCCATCTGCTGGTTACATAGTTTAATTGCATTTTTTAAAATTCCCAGTTGTTTTACTAAAAGACAAAGGAAAAACTGAGGCAAGTTTTAGATATCCATAACCGGATTAGAGATCTCTATGTAAGACAGATAATTTGCAGCCAGGTGCAGTGGCTCATACCTGTAATCCCAATACTTTGGGAGGCAGAGGCGGCAGGAATGCTTGAGGCTAGGAGTTTTAGACCAGCCTGGGCAGCATAGTGATACCCCATCTCTACAAAAATAAACAAATTAGCTGTGTGTGGTGGCCTGCACCTGTAGTCCTTGCTACTCAGGAGGCTGAGGCAGGAGGATCCTTTGAGCCCAGGAGTTCAAGGTTTCAGTGAGCACCATCACACTTTAGCCTGTGTGACAGTGAGACCCTATCTTGAGAAAAAAAAAAAAAAGCTAAATCATATGCAGCCAACAGACACATGAAAAAATGCTCATCATCCCTGGCCATTAGAGAAATGCAAATCAAAACCACAATGAGATACCATCTCACACCAGTTAGAATGGCGATCATTAAAAAGTCAGGAAACAACAGCTGCTGGAGAGGATGTGGAGAAATAGGAACACTTTTACACTGTTGGTGGGACTGTAAACTAGTTCAACCATTGTGGAAAACAGTGTCGCGATTCCTCAGGGATCTAGGAGTAGAAATACCATTTGACCCAGCCATCCCATTACTGGGTATATAACCAAAGGATTATAAATATGCTGCTATAAAGACACATGCACACGTATGTTTATTGCGGCACTATTCACAATAGCAAAGACTTGGAACCAACCCAAATGTCCAACAATGATAGACTGGATTAAGAAAATGTGGCACATATACACCATGGAATACTCTACAGCCATAAAAAATGATGAGTTCATGTCCTTTGTAGGGACATGCATGAAGCTGGAAACCAGCATTCTCAGCAAACTATCACAAGGACAAAAAATCAAACACCGCATGTTCTCACTCACAGGTGGGAATTGAACAATGAGAACACTTGGACACAGGAAGGGGAACATCACACACCGGGGCCTGTCATGGGGTGGGGGGAGGGGGGAGGGATAGCATTAGGAGATATACCTAATGTAAACGATGAGTTAATGGGTGCAGCACACCAACATGGCACATGTATACATATGTAACAAACCTGCACGTTGTGCACATGTACCCTAGAACTTAAAGTATAATAAAAACATATATATAAAAAAGCTAAATCATGAGGCATCTCTGTTTCAAAGATGGTAAGATAATGCAAGAATATATTGTATCTTATCTAATTATAATGTGCTATTTTCATTGTCAATTAATCATAGATTAAATTAACCTAACTGCTTTAAGTTATTGTCATTAGTTAGTATACAGCTAAAATGTGACTCAAATAACCATTCAAAATAATGAGGTCAAAATAAGTGATCACTGTTACAGAAGCTGTAAAAACATGAAAACATCCATGATTCTATTCAACTGCCCATAAAACTAAGTGTCATGATTTCCCTCTTATACACAAATCTACTCCTCTCCTTAGTAGGAGTAGATACATAATGATTTAGGCAACTATCTCTCAGTTAACTAATGAATCTAAAACATGTATTACTGTTTAATAATTACTAACATATCACTTGATGACAAAGAAACCAAGTGAGCAAAATATTAATTGGAAGTATTGGCAAAAATAGCAATTACTTTTGCACCAACCTAAAAATACTCACGAGTGCACTATAGGATGGCCGGTCTAGAACATAATAAAGGAACATTTGTTTAAGCATGTGCTGTGTTTTTGATGCTTTACAAGCATTAATTCATTCAATCATACCATCAGTAAGACAAATAAAACTGTCTTCATTTTTCAGATGAGGAAATTAATCCTAGAGTGGCTAAATTACTAGCTCAAGGTCATACATTGGCAATCTTCCTATATGAGTCCCCTGTGTAAAAGATTTAGAGCAGCACATGGCACACAGTTAATTTTATGTGTTTACTAAACATATGAATCATAAAATATATCCTGCTTCTTTTTTCCTTTAACATTATATCATGACTATTTTCCTATATCATTAAATATCCATGCAAAATGACTTTAGTGGCTGTAATGCTTCACTATATGAATGTTTCATAACTTAGTGTTTGATACTGAGGCCACTTCTATTTTTTAACGATATAAATAATAGCACGATGAACATTCTTATAAAAAGATTAATTTTTTAAATGATAAAAATGACCAGATTTGTACTTTCAAGTGCTAGACCATGGGTAAGAGCATTTTGTATCCCACCAGGACACCAAGTGATGCAAAAGGCAATTGGAAACTCCAGAAAAAACAAACTGACCAAAAAGAAAAACAATCGCTCCACTTCACTTATTGTTCCAAAAAACATTAAAACAGTCATATTTTAAAATAAGGTGCTTTATTTTGAGTTTGCCTAGCCATTCAAGAATATATTCTTATCAACCACCGTAAATACTTTGTATTTTAAATGCAGTATTGGACAGACAGAATTTATTAGCTGTTAAAACTTGGGCAAATAACTACATCCTGATGCTTGATTTTAAAATTTGCATACAGTTATTGCATGAATTAAGTGAGAAAACATTTTGAGCACCAAACACAATGCCAGGAATGTAGCAATGCTCCTTGAAAAAAATCTCCCAAAACAAAAAATGAGCAGTAGTAGCACTTACTGAATTTAACTGAGTGATAAGATAAATAGTACTGTCAGTTAAGTGCTCTAGACCTTCAGAAAAAGCATAATTAATATGGGCTGGAGAAATGGGCTGGGGCTTGGAAGGTGACAGCATTCAGATGGGCAGGGAGAAAAGAATGTAAAAGCCAAGGGATGGCTTTTCCACATGAATAAAGGAATTCAGTGGTTATGATGTCTCAGGCTGTGGACTTCACCTGAAATGACAGATGGAAGATTTTGTGCCCGAGGAAGTGGGAAATTAAAGTTGAAAAGGTATATTGGGCAAATATTGAAGGCATTGGTGAGCAAGCCCAGGACTTGATTTGTGGGCCACGAACATTTTTGTGCTGTGTTGCATCAGGAAAAATTAACCTGGCCACAATGAGCCATGCTTTAGACTGGTCAGTTAGGATATGGGAGTTCAATTTGATCCATCATCAAACAGATGGGAAGTGAAGCGGTATGGGCTCCAGCATGTGGCCCGTGACAGAGGACATGGAAAATGTCAGTGGCCCCAGTGCATCTGTGCCAGCCGCTTTGGCCTCTTGTAGGGCTGCGCGGTGACTGGGAGCTAAGCGCTCCTCTCTTAGTTGGTCCTGGCTGGTGCTGAAAGCGCTTGAGCACACCGCTCCTAGGGCTGATGACTTCTGAGGAACCTTATTGGAAAAGCATTTTGCTCTAAGATTCAGTAAACGCTGTCCCGTGCCAAGGAAGTGGCGTCAACCTGAGGCTCTGGGATCAGACCCACCGGACTCACGCGGGCTCTGCCACGTGTTGCCCGCAGTCTCGGCCCGTTCCCTCCGCTTTGGCAACGGGCACTGACTGTCCGATACCTCAGCGATCGTAGGAGAGCAGAGACGTTCCTAATGCCGGGCGCACCACTGGCGGGCCGGCGGTTCCGTTGGCTTCCCTGACACACTTCCTACAGTCATTTCTTTCAGCTGAGATCTTCCCCTTTAATACCTCGTTAATTAACGTGTAACCTTTTGGTTAAAATGTCAGAGCTAAGACTAAACCCGAAGAAAAGAATGAAACCACGGGAAGTTCTTCAGACTTAGTCGTCAGCAAGGTTATGGCCCGAAGCCGTGCAGGGGCGGCGCGCGGGGAAGCTACTGGCAGAGCTGTGCGCACTGGGGGTGCTGCAGGCGCTGGGAAGAGTGTGGAGAGGCTGCGTGGAGCTGCGCGCTCGGGGTGGGGGCTGCACTCCCAGTGAAGCGCGTGAAGGGCAAGCGGTGATGGGTTCATGCGCCAGTGGGGCTGGGAGCGTGTCAGGGGCTGTACGTGGGGCTGCGCGCAAGGTGAGAACCGCGCATCTAGGCTTGGGGACTGCGCGCACCGAAGGCTGCAGGCGCTGGGGAGGGTTGGGGGGCTGTGCGTGGGGATGCTCTCACCGGAAGCTGCACGCTCGGGGAAGCGCAGAGGCGGGGGTGCTGCGCGCTTGGGAGCACGTGGGGGAACACGCAGGGACTGCCGGCGCGAATGGCTTCCAACGCATGCGCCCCACCCGACATTTCACAGTCGCCATGACGACCGGGAGGTCCGCAACGGCTGCGGGGACAAGACCGTTGAGGCTGCCAGGCGAGTCAGGCCTTTCTGGACCTCGCCTGACTCGGCTGGGCTGTGCCTGAAATTGACCTAGCTCTATCAGGGATTATGAAAAAAGCAAGGAGTAAGCCCGAAGCCGCTGCAATCTTCCCGCCCCAGCCCGTCTAAGAGGCGGTGCGGGCCTCCCCCTTCCACCCGCCCCCGCCTCCGCCCCGGAGCGGGAGGTAGAGGAGGAGGTGGAAAAGTCGGCCCTAGGCGGCGGGAGGTCCTTCCGGCGGAGGATCCGAAATGTGGAAAATCGAAAAGGCTTGGAGCTAAAGGTGGTGGCCAAGACCCTTCTTCTCGGCCCCTTCCTGTTCGTCCGTAATTCCCTGGCGCAGCTCCGGGAAGAGGTGCACGAACTGCAGGCGTGGTGGTTCCCCAGCAGAACCACTTTGGACATCGGTAAGGAGAGGGCAGGAGAGCTCTAGGAGGGAGCCGCATGGCGCTTTTCTTGAGTCTTGAAGGAGATCAGTTTAAGAAGCAAGGGTTTGTGGGTGCCTAGTAGGAAATAATAGCAAGGTCCGAGTAAAAGAAGTTGGCCAAAAATCTTGTCATTGAACCAGGGGAGAGAGAGATAGGGAGTATATTGGTTTGAAGGGCTGTCAGATCGCAGAGAGTGTTTTAAGGTCTAGGAGTTTTAAAGGCTGAGGGGAAGGATCAAGGGAAGAGGATGAGATTAAGATTCCAAGAGAGGAAATAATTAGTGGAGCAAGTCTTGGAATATTTGGAGGGGTAGAATTAAAGGCACAAATCTGAGAAACTAACTGTGGAAAAGAGGAGAGATAATTCCTTTTCTGAGATGGCAGGGAGTAGAAAAGCGAGGATTACTATATGGAGAAATGTTAAAGTGGAGATAAAAGAAGTTGGGAGTGCTGGGGTCTAATGGTCTTTGTTTCAGTGAAGTATGAGGCTGGGTCACCTTCAGAGGTGAGATTGATAGGATGCCAGGGTCCAGGGGACATGCTTCTGTCACAGCTTGGAAAGGGCATGTGATAAGCCCTTCAAGCATTTAGAATACTGGCATCGTTGCACCATATCATTTTTTTCAGATGTGGTATGTGGGTTAAGGGAGGGAGTGAGAGACACAAAGATTTTGAGCATCTTTGGAAAGCTGGATGAATTTGGTAGTATATTTGACCTTTTCCTTATATATCATCTGGAGAGTTTTTGCCAGTGTATATAATTGTTAGGAGAATTAGAAATAGGATACAAATATAGTTGAACAGGGTAGTCTCTGTATATTTTAAAATTAATGAAGCCTAATAAACAGTTAATGAGCATCTTTACAACCATTTAAAGTTTTCAACCTTTTAAAAATTATAGCAACCGTGCTTGCAGACAGTCCAAAAATACGCCATGGGCCATACTTTGCCTATCCTGGTATAAAACAAGTAAATCTTCCAAGAAGTATTTAAGATAAGCCCAGGACAGTTAGTAATATAGGAAAAGATCTGGGTAACCATGGTTGAGAATTTCAACATTGCTATTTTTTAATTTTTAAAAATTTAATTTCTTCAATAATTATTGAATTAATTTGCATTTATTTTGTTAGCCAAGTGAAGTAATTTTTGAATTTTTAAGAGGCTATTATTGGTGGTTTGTAAGATGACTTGCCAAGTATATTTGGGATAACCATAAGAAATACCATTATAAAGTCTCAGAAGGGAGGTAGGACTTCTGGAATAGCCAAGGAAATGCACTCCTCCATGACGACAATGAAAATACTTGGAAAATTATCAAAATCATTTTCTTCAAAACTTTGGAAATTAACCAAAGGTTTACAACAATCTAAAGGGCATTAATTCAAGAAAAGCTGCTGAACCTCTATAAGAATAGCAAAGTTTGTGGTGTTTTAACTTGTTCTATTCCCCACTCTTCTCTCTCCAGGGGAATTGAAAACAAGGAATTCCCCAACCAAACAGGGGCACAGGCTGCGTTTGCAGCTCCTGTAAAAGCTCCATACCCAGAGCAGTGTCTCCCAGCTCCCAGGTGAAGTCTTATGTATACATGGGGCGTTGGCACAGGTGACTCCAGACTAGTCTCCTAGGCCATCTAGTAGCTTCTAGGTCTGGGCTCTTGTAAAGAGCTTGCAATTCATCAAGGGTTGAGCTGCACATTGGGGCTTTTAGATGTGCTGCTGAGGAAGTGATTTCCTGCATTTAATCATCTTCTGATGAATGCTAGAGAAACTGATCTAGAGTGGCTCCTCTTGGTTAGAACTAGCTGAAGCATACTGTATATACTTACTTCTTTTAAAAATTTCATATAAAGGAATAGAAAATAATACTGAAAAAAAAACAAAAAAGGTCACAATCTTCCATAATTCCATCACTCTTACCAATTACCTGAAGTAAAAAAACCCTCTCAAGTTTCTCCCTTTGCTTGTCAAGCCCTGCTGCAGAGAGGTAAGCTCTGTTCAGAATTTGCTTTGTGTCCTGGATTTTTTCCTATGCTCATAGAGACAGGATTAGCTGGCCATCTTGCTTTGTGTGCTATCTTTCTAGACACGTAAAATAATACATTTGAAATACTTGTTTTAATGGTATTTTATAATAAAGCAGCTATTAATAACTTTCCTTTTTTTCTTTATTCCAGCCGTCCTTGTGGCATATCTACATTGGTAAGATTTAGTTTCAGTTTGAAATATTTAAAAACATTTGAATTAAAAATTGCCATCTCTCTTTGCATACAGTAAAACAATAACTTCTGGCTATATTTGTAGAACATCTTTATGTGCACCAATTTATACATGTATTTTGCTTTTTTACAAACCTCATATGTGAAACAGCATTTACAAAATAGATGCATTAGGGGAATAGTAACTTATGAATTAAAATATTTTTGCTTTACTAAATAATTCACCACACGTTTCTTTAAATATCTAGCTTTTCTAGTGTATTTTGCATGTGTAGTTCATTTAAAACCTTCCTTTATTTTATGGTAATTATATGTTGCTAGTGAAATAACTTTTTTTTTTTTTTTTTTTTTTTGAGACAGAGTCTTGCTCTGTCTCCCAGGCTGGAGTGTAGTGGTGTGATCTTGACTCACTGCAACCTCTGCCTCCCAGGCACAAGTGATCCTCGTGCCTCAGCCTTCCAAGTAGCTGGGATTACAGGTGTGCACCACCACACTGAGCCAATTTGTTGTATTTTTGGTGGAGACAAGGTTTCACCATGTTGGCCAGGCTGGTGTCAAACTCCTGGCCTCAAATGATCCACCTGCCTCGGCCTCCCAAAGTGTTGGGATTACAGGCATGAGCCACCACATTCAGCCAGTGAAATAACTTTGGTGATAAAGTTTTAGCAACACCTGCCAATTGGAAATCAGGTAAAAAAGAAGATAAAGATTCTGCAGTGGTTATATGGTTAAATGGCTCTGAGTCTTTCAGTGTGCAAGCCTGTGTACATTATTTTACAAAAGTGTTTATAAAAATTTGTAAAATAATATTTCCTTCTGGAATATTTTATTTTTACCTGTGCTCAGTGATTTCTACCCTTGGGAGGTATGAGATCTGCCCCTATGTTCTATTGACACAGTGCTGCTCTAGACATTTAGTCTGCAGGGAGATTTTGATGTTAGAACTGAGGCTGCAATGGTAGGGAATATTCCTGCAGTATTTGGTACCCTGGCATATGGCCTACATGTAAAGAAGGGTTAGTGGAAAACAGGGTTAATATACGGAACTTTGCTTTATTTTCAACTTCACTGGAAAGTACTGACTACATAAGTTAGCTATAGCATAATTGTTGGCCATAGCTAATTTTGTTTATCACATATGCTCTTTTCTTCACTGCCTATAGCTGTTGAGTTTCACTACTAAAAGGTCTTCAAGTACACACCTGTATTCTTTGGCACTTGAAAGTTGATCCTTTATGTGATATTATACTTATTGTAAGTCTGCTTTGATCTAAAGTAATTTTATTTAAAATTATATTCTGAACCCTTTTCAACAGTTATGGAGGTATTTCCCAAGGCTGGTACATTAGAATCACTTGAAACTTAAAAAACAAACACTAACCTGCCTCTGTTCTGATTTAGAGGCCTGGGATGGAAGGGACGGTGAAAAAAGCCACAAGAATTTTAGATATACAATTAAGGTTTTTGTTTTGTTTTGTTTTGTTTTGTTTTGTTTTGTTTCGAGACATGATCTCTGCTCACTGCAACCTCCACCTCCTGGGTTCAAGAAATTCTCCTGCCTCAGCCTCCCTAGCAGCCAGGATTACAGACATGCACTACCATGGCTGGCTAATTTTTGTGTTTTTAGTAGAGACGGGGTTTCACCATGTTGGCAAGGCTGGTCTCGAACTCCTCACCTCAAGTGATCTGCCCGCCTCGGGCTCCCAAAGTGCTGGGATTACAGGCATGAGCCAACGTACCCGGCCACAATTAAGCTTAAAAACCACTGAGTTAAGGAATTTCAGGTGTGTGCCATACTGGATTATAAATGCCGAAAAACATACAAGTTAGTAAGCAAATTATAAAATTAATATTATAACAATTTATTGTTTTCTTTTTTATGGCTTTCTTATTGTTTATTTTACTGTTAGTTTTGAAACTTGTTCTTATTGTAATATGATTCTTCATTTTTTTCTAGGTTACATTTAGTAAAACTTTGTGAAAATTATCGTCATTTCTCTCACCTCTCATCTTTGGAACGGGAGATGACTTTTTGCACCGAAATGGTTAGGTTTCTTCTTCTAACGAATTAATTTGTGGTTTAAGAATAGCGAGACTATGAGGTAGAGATGTATTAGGAATTGAAATGAACTTTTGGTGAACTGCACTGTTTCATAAGCTATAACCCAGGTTTATTATTTAAATAGTAAAGTGTTTGAGATTATTTTTCTGTTACTTCATTATCTCTCACCCTTTCCTAATGCAGACTTCTTTTTAAGATAATAAAGATGAATTATAATAGCTGAGAAAGGAGAAGAATGCAAGCTCTGAAATGACATCCTTAAATGCTGATACTGGTTACAACCTCTTTACCTCTCTGAGGAAATTGTAACAGTGTGTCTTTTAAGGTGTTTTTATTTTACCAGCCCTTAAGAAAGATCTCTAATACCTTTTAATACTTTTTTTTATAATTTCAAGTTGAAGTGTTTTTAAAAACACCTTGTTTTGTAATGTTTTGAATTTCTTGAGATGTATTTACCCCACTAGATACATATTTGCCACTGGTTAGTTCTCCATCTAAGCTCAAGAGGTTATTCATCTCTCTTTAGATTCCAGTGGTTTTTCTTTTAACATCCAGGTAAAATAGAAACTGCTATGGTATACAACCAAATTTTGGGGTTAAACATAATCAGAAAAGAAAATCCACTTAAATTTATGAAGTGAGATTTTCAGATCCTAGATCTTGAATATAGCAAAGGTCTTTTCATCTTGATGGCCCCAAAGCTTGTTGGTCATAGTCTTTATTTCTGGCCACTATCTTCTTAAATAATATATTTTTAAGCCCTCATTTATTTTTGGTTTTGGATGAGGAAAGTCATGTTTTCTAAGTCCTCTCCCCTAATAAAACCTACCCAACAATAGTGCTTTGAAAAGTGGTAGTTATCTTGAAGATACTCTTGCCAAATGCAAAGATAAACATTCTTTTTGTCTGCTTTATAAATATGAAATATGCCAGATCTATAGTATTTTAATGTGCATCTACTTTAAATGAGTCATCTTGGGGTTTTTATAATTCCCTTATATTCTTGCCCCTCTACACTTGAAATAACAAAATGCCTTAATTTTATAGATTAGTTCTCTTATAGTAGACAGGCAGCTATATGCAGCAAAACCAATAAAGTTATTTTTCAACTTTCATAGTTGTAAAATATTTTATAGCAATACAAAACAGCTAAGAAAACTTGCCACATTTTATTTTAGCATTTTCAAATAATTTGTTTTTGGTGTAAGCACAGGATAAAAAAGGAGAGCATCAAAGAAAAGAGACATAACACCTAACATTCATAAAAATTAACAAAGTATATTTTGGATGATATTTTTACAGGAAATATTTTAAATAAGTTGGTGGAATTTTTAAAATGGTACTGTATTAGCTAATAAAATATTCGGTACAAATATATGTTTGGATTTATGCATTAAAAAACTAATAAAATTATTTCCAACTTTTGTATTTGTAAATTATTTTGGTACAGGAGACAAAGCATCTAAGAAAGCATGCTGCACATTTTACTTATTTTAGCATTGTCATAATCTGTTTCAGTGATGTGTGGGGCAAAAAAGGAAAAGAGACATAACACCTAACATTCATAAAATTAAAGTAACACATTTCAGATGATGTTACAGTAGCAAAGACTTGTAACTAACCCAAATACCCATCAATGATAGACTGGATAAAGAAAATGTGTCACATACACACCATGGAATACTATGCAGCCATAAAAAAGGATGAGTTCATGACCTTTGCAGGGACGCGGGTGAAGCTGGAAGCCATCATTCTCAGCAAACTAACACAAGGACAGAAAACCAAACACCATATGTTCTCACTCATAAGTGGGAGTTGAACAATGAGAACACATGGACACAGAGAGGGGAACATCACACACCAGGGCCTATTGGTGGGGGGTGGGGGTGGGGGGCAAGGGGAGGGAGAGCATTAGGACAAATACCTAATGCATGCAGGACTTAAACCTTAAATGACAGGTCGATAGATGCAGCAAACCACCATGGCACATGTATACCTATGTAACAAACCTGCATGTTCTGCATATGTATCCCAGAACTTAAAGTAAAATAAAATTTAAAAAGTCAGTAGAACTCAACAAAAAATGGATGAGCTGTACTAATAAAATGTTCCATACACATACGATGTTTTCATATATATTTATGTTATTTTCATGTACTATCTATGTTAAGTAACTGTAAAGCCTTTGAAGATCCTGTTTTCTGTCTTTTCTCATCCTTCACAATGCATACATTTTGAAATTGAAATTGTTCGCATATAAAGGGAGAAATCATAGGTTGCTGGGCTTACTAGCCATGTTTACACTGGCAGTGCTATTTCTTAGCCATTTAAAAATGATTCTGTATAGTCTTACACAGAAAGCAATATACTATGATGGAAATAATGTGAGCTGTGTAATGAGATGTATCTAAGTTTGAATACTGCTTCTTCCATTAGTTAGGTACCTACCATGTATTCAAAAGATATTCATTAAACACTTACTGTATGTCAGGCACCATGCTATGGTTGGTCATGTTACTTAACTCCATGAGCTTTCTTCACCTGTAAAGCAGAACTCACAATACCTACTTGGCAGGGTCATTATGAGGATTAGTGAAACAAAGTTTTGAAGTACCTGGCACATAAAGGCACTCAACAAACACTAGTTTCTTCTGCACTACCCCCTACAGCTCACTAATAACCATTTCAGTAATATCAAGTTACAGAGTGAGGTTAGCTCATTTCAGAATTCCAAATAGTCTCACCTTTATTTGATGTCAACAAATAGGAGTACTGGGCTGCAGCTTGTTCTTATGCAAATTGTTCTACTGAATTCTTGCGTGTATAAATTTTATTTTTTATTCTTTTGAAACATGAGAAGATTTTCACTTAATCAAGCTTTTTCCATAGTTTCTAGGATCCTATGTTTGCACACTAATCTGAAACTATGGCTAGAAGTGAGGTGCACACAAGCTGCAACAATTCCTTCATCTGCTTCATCCAGTTGTCAGAAGCAAATGCACAGCTTCAACAGTATCTGTGTTGCTTTGCTGCTGATAGACACCAAAAATCTGAGTACTTTAATAATAAAATTATGTTTATATTTTTATACATTACATGTTCCTATTATACATGAAGGACAAACTCAGAGAAAAATTAGTTTTGAAAAAAACAGGACATTTTAAAGAAGGGGACAATTATATATATACATACACATAGCAGCAAAAATGGCAATAGCTCAAAAGTGGTTAAGATATACATACAGACACTGCAATGAACATCTTAGTGCATACTTTATGACTTTAAAGTTATTTCCACAGGATAGATTTCATAAAGTTAAATTTCCTTAAATAAATTGTGGACACCCTTAAAGCCTTCAATGCAGTTAGCCTCAAATTACCTTTGCAAAGGTATGTGTGCACCTTTTGGATTGTATGCACCACCAAAAGTTAGTGTGTATAACAATGCTCATTTTACAACACTCTCATTGGGGTTAATTAGCCTTATTAAGAATATATTTTGCTAATTTGTGAGGCCCAAAATAGTATTTGTTATTATTTTCATTTGTATTTGTTCTATGTCCAGAAAAACTCACCATATTCTTTAGAAAGTGTATGTCTCTGAAGCTCTGTATGGGTTCATATTCTTTAATTCATTGAGTCTCTCCATAAAGGATGGGGATTGAGATAAGGGGAAAGAAAAATCTTTGAAAATTCTTAATAAGAGAAATATAAGGACATTTTCAAAAGGACAGGTATATATATAACTTCATGCACAAAAGTCAAATTTAAATGGGTCAAGGACTTAAATGAAAGTAAAATATTTAAAGTCTTAGAAGAAAATAGAGAAATACAGATTAAAACCACATGGTAACATTTACATGTCAGATAAGAATTGGTGAGGACAGGGTGCCACAAGAACTCTCATGAAATTATAGTAGGAGTGTAAATCGGCACAGCCACCTTAGAAAATAAGTTGTTAATTCCTAATAAGTTTTAAAGTATGTAGTCTCTGCAATTTATAGTTTCACCCTAAAGAAATGTTGTTACAAATATACCAAGGAAACCAATTACAAGAATCTTCATGGAAGCATTATTTGTACCTGAGGAAAAAAAAGCTGAAAACAACTCAAAGGCCCACCAACAGAATGGATAAAATGAATATTTCCATACAACGTAATATTGTAAAGGAATGAATGTGATCTACAGTCACAAGCATCAGTGGGAACCAATGTCAAATAGACTGTTAAAGATGAAAAACTAAGTCATCAAAGGGGATGTGTGTGCATGTCAATATATATGCCATTTACATAGGGCCTAAAAGCAAACAAGACAATATTATAGAAGATACAGTGTGGCAAAACAGCAAAAGCGTAGGCATAATTAATTCAAAACATAGGCTGGTGATCACTTCTAGGAAAGAATGCAATACAGGAGAAGCCCTGGGTGCTTCAATGTTAATATTCAATTTCTTGGTGTTAAGTATACAAGTGTTCATTTTATAATTCTTTAAAATGTGTGTTTATATATGTATATAATGCTTATATATTTATACTCTTCAAAGTAGGGCTTTGATTCCTCATCAGTGGTTCTTAAACCTCATGTTCTCTTTAGGTAACTCTGGGAGCTTAAATAAGCATCAAGAGTTGTTCTGATGACACGTCCAGCTATTCAAATAAATGTTCAAATTGTAGATTTTATTGTTTCCATTTGTGCAATGTATTTTTTTCCTTCCAACTTCTATTTTAGGTGCAGGAGTACATTTGCAGGTTTGTTATATAGGTAAATTGCATGTCATGGGGTTTGGTGTACAGATTATTTTGTCACCCAGGTAATAAGCATAGTACCTGATAGGTATTTTCTCAGTCCTCGCTCTCCTCCCACCCTCCACCCTCAAATAGGCCCTGGTGCCTATTATTCCCTTCTTTTTGTCCATGTGTGCTCAATGTTTAGCTCCTACTTATAGGGAGCACATACAGTATTTGGTTTTCTGTTCTGTGTTAGTTCACTTAGGATACTGGCCTCCAGCTCCATCCATGTTGCTGCAGAGGACGTGATCTCATTTTTTTGTATGGCTATATAGTATTCCATGGTATATATGTACCACATTTTCTTTATCCATTCCACCATTGGTGGGCATTTAGGTTGATTCCATGTCTTTGCTATTGTGAATAATGCTGCAATGAACATACGTGTATATGTGTTTTTACGGTAGAACAATTTATATTCCTTTGGGTATATATCCAGTAATGGGATTGCTGGGTTGAATGATAGCTCTGTTTTAAATTCTTTGAAAAATCTCCAAACTGCTTTCCACAGTGGCCAAACTGGTTTACATTTCCACCAGCAGTGTATAAGTATTCTCTTTTCTCCACAACTTCACCAGCATCTTTTTTTTTTTTTTAACTCTTTCATCATAGCTATTCTGACTAGTGTGAGATGGTATCTTACTGTGGTCTTGTTTTGCATTTCTCTAATGATTAGTGATGGTGAACATTTTTTCATATGCTTGTTGCCTACATGCACGTCTTCTTTTGAGAAGTGTCTGTTCACACTTTTTGCCCATTTTTAATGAGGTTGTTTGTTTTTGATTGTTGATTTAAGTTCCTTATAGGTGCTGGATATTAGACCTTTGTCAGATGCATAGCTTGCAGGTGTTTTCCCCCATTCTGTAGGTTGTGTGTTTACTCTGTTGATAGTTTCTTTTACTGTGCAGAGGCTCTTTAGTTTTATTAGATCCCATTTGTCAATTTTTGTTTTTGCTGCAATTGCTCTTGGCATCTTCATCATGAAGTCTTTGCCAAGGCATATGTCCATGGCCTTTCTTGTTTTCTTCTAGGGTTTTGATAGTTTTAAGTTTTACATTCAAATCTTTCATCCATCTTGAGTTGATTTTTGTATATGGTGTAAGGAAAGAGTGGTACAGTGTCTTAAAAATTACCAGATTGTGTTTCATAGGATTTTGAAAAAAAGGTGTCATTCATAGAAATTGCATTAAAATTCACATCTCTCAGGATGTGTTTCTTCATCTGTACATAGGTGATAATACCTACCTCATAGAATTATGAGGATCAAGCCAAGTGTTCCATGTCAATGTGCATTATTAAGGGCTACACATGTGATCCATTTTAATACCACCAGACAATAGGCCAACTTTGAATTGGATGTTAATAAAAAAGCTATGATGTATTCATAATCCAAAAGAGCAAATAAGATTATTTATATTTGACTTAGAATAATTTTTTGAGGAGCTTTTGCAGCTACTGACTTCTTTAGTATGCTTGCCTGAGATTAAAATCGATATTGACTTACTTATTGTGCTTTTCTGAGATTAAAATTCTTTCATATCCTTTGAGCACATATAGATAATGGCTTTTACTTTTAAATTTTTCTTCCAAGAGATACATATAACTCATATGTAAATATTGAGATTATTCAGATGAAGCTGCAAAGCCAGTTCACAGAATATACTGGATTGAATCATATCCAAGAACCTATGAATTTTATTTAAAAAGCACCTCAGCTATTGAAAAGAGCAAGACTGTTTACACAGCTTCATACAGACCTAAGAAATACAATGGAGATCATACACGAGAGTTATTTCTTTAACAAGGATGGTGTGGCAGCCACAAAATACACCACCTTTAGGGTATTCCTCTGAGAACCTGCTGTCCAGCTGCAGGGAGCACAGGTAACTGACAGCCTTCAACTGTAGTGCCATCAGCATCTGCATGACATTCACTCTGGGTCACATTCTTCCTGGGTAACCCCCAGCCAATGACCGAGCAAGGAAGATATACTAGTCTGTTCTCACATTGCTATAAGGAAATACCCAAGACTGGGTAATTTATAAAGGTAAGAGGTTTAATTGACTCACAGTTCAGCATGGCTGGGGAGGCCTGAGGAAACTTACAATCATGGCAGAAGGTGAAGGGGAAGCAAGCCACCTTCTTCCCAAGGTGGCAGGAAGGAGAAATGAACACAGGAGAAACTACCAAACACTTACAAAATCATCAGCTCTTGTGAGAACTCACTACCACGAGAACAGCATGGGAGAAAACACCCCCATGATTCAATTACATCCACCTGGTCTCTCCCTTGACATGTGGGGATTATGGGGATTACAATTCAAGATGAGATTTTGGGTGGGGACAGAGCCAAACCAGATGAGAAGGGTACTGTAGGGCCTGGCTGTTTTGGCCCAATGCTCAACTGCTTCATCAGGCAATCTTTGCTCTGAAGCTGCTCACTGAGCAAGCCAAGCCCTGGTCAGCCGTTCTTTGCAACTGAAGGCTCTCCTGCTTTCTTCCTCTTTCATAGATGTCAACGGGCCTCACAACTGAAGGCTTTACCCACCCAATCCTGCTCCCCCTCCTCTAACAGCTATGACACCTTCCTAGTTTCATCCCTTCACCCATTCCAGTTTTACATAAGTTTTCCTCACCACACAGAGATGGTGCCACCAAGACCTTATTCATTTTACAACCTTACTGGGATCCCCTAATGAAATCCCTCTGAGACTATAGCACAGTAGACCCTGGCAGAAGACAGGACCCTGTACCTATAAGATGCGTTTCCTATCTCACGGATCCAGACCATTGTCAGATTTTAGAGTTCCTAGTATGGAGAAAAGTCCCTTGGGAACAGTAGAGCCTGGACTGAACTCTTTTAAAATAAGTAGGAGGTAGGCGCCTGTGGTCCCAGCTACTCGGGAAGCTGAGGCAGGAGGATCGGTGGAGCCCAGGATGCAGAGAGACACAATTGCGCCACTGCACTGCAGCGTGGGCAACAGAGTAAGACTGTCTCAAGAGAAAAAAAAAAAAAAGTGACAGTGTGCAAAATGTTCATTTTATGTATACTTAGTGCCATCTGCTGGCTATGAAATATGATAGCATTTGTCATGAAACTACAAAAAGTGTTAAGGTACTAGTTTGCACGTTTTCATGGAAAATGGGAGAAAGCAAGAGAACTCAAGGACATGCACTACATTTGTTTTAGTTTTGTTTGAGTTGTGATGATCTCAGTGGCTCTTCTCTCCCTCACCCACCCACCTCTCCTATTTGTTCAATCTCTCTCCCTCGCCTGGTGCCTTAAAAGGGTCTCCATGCTTTGCATCCCTCCTCCACTCCACGATCAGGGACCCGCCCGGCATCACACGTTCTGCTTCAGCAACAATGAACTGCTGGAAATTTCCAGCAACTCTTTTTCCTGCCAGTGCTCACACTGTACCCTTGCCTGTTAAGGTCTTACCTGTCTTCCTCCCACACCCCTGCCTCTCACCTGCTCAGATGTCCCCTCCTGCCAGCAGCCAGTCCTGACCATCCCCTCTGTGATCTGCTAATGCCACTCCACCTGTCACATAGTTCGATCACTTAAAAATGATCTATTTTCCTTTGAAGTCTTTCATTGAACTCTGAATTACTTAATAAAAGGGTTTGTATATTATTTATTCCTGTTTTCCACCCGACACAGTACCTGGAACATAGTAGATGCTCAGCAAACATTGCACAAAAGAATAATGTGGAAAATAAATGGTTAAAACATAGAAAAATTTTAAAGATAGGGTATTTGGGTCACTTTTACTGTTTTCTGTCCCTATAATGTGGCTGAATCATCCCCCATATGGCTCAACATTTTCTTAATTCTTTTAAAAGTACCCAACACTATATTGAGTGCTCTGGGGATCAAAATAATAGTATATATATTAAGGCTGGGTTTGAATCTCTGCTCTACCATTTACTAGCTGGGCAATTTATATAACATTTTAAAATTTCATCATCTGTAAAGTGGAAATATTAAAGGTATCTTCTTCAAAAGTGACATTTGGAAGAAAAAAATAAAGTAATACATATAAAGCATATGAGATTCAGTAAGCACTCGGTTAGTGGTGAGTTGTTTTTGTTGCTATTGCTAAGACCCAGGAACCCATTGTTTGAAGATCAACATAGAGCACTAACTGGTTGGGTGGGATTTCTGTTCTCTACTCAATGATTTGTTTATTCTTTAGAGACTGTCTGTCCCCTCTAGAGTCTATTATTAATATTTTCTTATGCCAATTTATGGGAGTTTTACTATTGTGCTGTTTCTCTAATAATAGCTAATTTATATTTTTAATTTTTAAAAGCCATTATGCTGGAAACAGAACATTCATACAAACAATACATGAATGAATGTAGGTTATACTGCAAAATAGCTGGTTACTATAATGTAGTTGTATTCCATGGCTTTAAGTTTAAAAATAACTTCGCATTTACTAGAGTGGACTTACCCTCCAGGCATAAAATTTTAAAACCCAACAACTCCAGGCCTCCAGAGTCTTTACTTCCCACTAACTTCTCACCAGTGAAGGTGAAGCTAATGAAAAAGGATAGATGACTGCTTCTCAATTGGAAATGGATCCAAATACCATCAAGGGAATTGGTGTTGGGTATACAGATTTTACCTACTGTCACAGCCTGGTTGGGTGGAGGATGGGGAAGGTGGTGGTATCAGTCTACTTTTAGAGTTTTAAATGTTTCTCTGAATTCCTGTAGCAGACAATTTTGAGAAAATTTTGCCTAGAGAAAGAGTCTAAAACCAAAAAGCTAATCAGAGGCAAAGGTTTGCAGCTTGGATCTTTAACATTAATAAGTCTATTGCTTTTTCCTACCTCCCACTCCTGCTACCTGAAGAAGGTGAGTAGGAGGGGAGGGATGGTGAAAGAGGAGGGATGTGGAGGGAAAAGGACATAAGTGGTGGTTGGGTGGATGACAGACAGTGGTTGTCTGCCTGCCACCCATCTAGGTATGCCTCCACGTGTGGCCTCTGCTTTTGCCCACAGGGGACTCATTCACGCACAAAGGAAGATGACAGACAATTGGCCAGAACATAGAGCACTGAAATGAAACACAAAGGCCACTCTTGGGCCTCTGTGTTTCATCACAATTATATTAGTTTGCTAGGGCGCCATCACCAAGTACCACAGACAGGTGTCGGAGATCAAGGTATCTATCAGCAGGGTTAGTTTCTTCTGGGATCTTTCCTCTTGATTTGCAGATAAGCGTTTTCTCCCTGTGTCTTCACATGATCTTTCCTCTATGCCTGTTGTATCCTAATCTCCTTTTCGTATAAATTCACAATTGAGCACGTAACTCCTATTTAATACCATATGTTGGAATAAAAAGCCTTATAGCAATGCATAGGATAGAAATTCTTTTCTTTAAAACTTAGTTTGAGTATTTTGCAGTAATGAAAAATGGTCCTGACATACAGAATGCCATCTAGCTTACACCTGCATGGGGCATGCATGGCATGAGGCATGCAGAAGAAAGAGATGAGCAATCCTTACCTGAAAAGAGACCACCCTCTCCTTTAATGGGAGGTGAAATTAAAGAATAATTTAATGGGAGGGGAAATTGAAGAATAATGCCCATAGTTTGCTGCAAACACTATTGCTCAATTTAATACTGTAATGGAATCTACAATGTGTGTACAATCATTGTTAACTATACCTTTATTATCTTTATAATGTTGAGGTAAAGAGCTTTCTGCTATTATGCATTAATAACTCCATCCCTAATGCCATCATGGTTCTAGTGTCCAGGGAAGGAGTCTGTATTAGTCTGTTTTCACACTGATATAAAGAATACCACCAGAGACTGGGTAATTTATAAAGAAACGAGGTTTAATTGACTCACAGTTCTGCATGGCTGGAGGGGCCTCAGGAAATTCACAATCATGGTGGAAGACAAGGCACATCTTACATAGCAGCAGGTGAGACAGAGAGAGAGAGAGAGAGAACGAACCAGGAAGTGCCACACTTTAAAACCATCACCTCTCATGAGAACTCACTCACTATCATGAGAACAGCATGGGGGAAACCACCTCCATGATCCAATCACTTCCCACCAGGTTCCTCCCTTGACACCTGAGGATTACAATTTGAAATGAGATTTTGGTGGGGACACAGAGACAAACCATATTATTTCACCCCTGGCCCCTCCAAAATTTCATGTCCCTTTCAAGTTTCAAAACCAACCATTCCTTCCCAACAGTCTTAAAGTCTTAACTCATTCCAGTATTAACCTGAAAGTCCAAGTCCAGAGTCTCATCTAAGACAAGGCAAGTTCCTTCTACCTATGAGTCTGTAAAATAAAAAGAAAGTTAGTTACTTCCAAGATACAATAGGGGGCCAGGTGCAGTGGCTCACACCCGTAATCCCAGCACTTTGGGAGGCTGAGGCAGGTGGATCACCTCAGGTCAGGAGTTCAAGACTAGCCTACCCAACATGGTGAAACCCCATCTCTACTAAAGATACAAAAATTAGCTGGGTGTGGTGGCCGGCGCTTATAGTCCCAGCTACTTAGGAGGCTGAGGCAGGAGAACTGCTTGGATGTGGGAGTTAGAGGTTGCAGTGAACCGAGATCGCACCAGTGCACTCCAGCCTGGGTGACAGAGGGAGACTCCATCTCAAAAAGAAAAAAAAAGATACAGTAGCAGTACAGGCATTGGGTAAGTATTCCCATCCAAATAGGAGAAATTGGCCAAAACAAAGGGACCACAGGCCACATGAAAATCTAAAACCCAGCCAGGCAGTCATTAAATCTTAAAGCTCCAAAATGGTCTCCTTTGACTCCATGTCTCACACCCAGGGCATGCTGATGCAAGGTGTGGGTTCCCATGGCCTTGGGCAGCTCCAACCCTGTGGCTTAGCAGGGTCCAGCCCCTCCAGCTGCTTTCATGGGATGGCATTGAATGCCTGTGGCTTTTTCAGGTGCAAGGTGCAAGCTGTTGGTGGATCTACCTTTCTGGGGTCTGGAGGATGGTAGCCCTTTTCTCACAGCTCCACAAGGCAGTATCTCAGTGGAGACTCTGTATGGGCACTCCAACCCCACATTTCCCTTCTGCACTGCCTAACAGAGGTTCTCTATAAGGGCTCCACCCCTCTTGCAGACTTCTGCCTGGACATCCAGGCTTTTCCACACATCCTCTGAAATCCAGATGGAGGTTCTGAAAGCTCAACTCTTGTCTTCTGAATACTCACAGGCCCAAAATCATGTGGAAGCTGCCAAGGTTTTGGGGCTTGCATTCTCTGAAGCAATGGCCTGAGCTGTACCTTGGCCCCTCTTAGCCACAGCTGGAGCTGGAGTGGCTGGGATGCAGGACACCATGTCCCAAGGCTGCACAGAGCAGCAGGGCCCAGGGCCCTGAGGACATTTTCCCTCTTAGGCCTTTGGGCCTGTGATGGGAGGGGCTACTTTGAAGATCTCTGAAATGCCCTGGAGACATTTCCCCCATTGTCTTGGTGATTAACATTTGGCTCCTTGTTACTTATGCAAACTTCTGCAGCTGGCTTGAATTTCTTCCCAGAAAAATTTCTACCACATAGTCAGGCTGTACATTTTCCAAATCTTTATGCTCTGCTTCCCTTTTAAATGTAAGTTCCAATTTCAAACCATCTCTTTGTGAGTGCATGTAACTGAATGCTTTCAGAATCAACCAGATTACCTCTTGAATGCTTTGCTGCTTAGAAATTTCTTCCACCAGATACCCTAAATCATCTCTCTTAAGTTCAAAGTTCCACAGATCTCCGGAGCAGGTGAAAAATGCTGCCAGTCTCTTTGCTAATGCATAGTAAGAGTGACCTTTACTCCAGCTCCCAATAGGTTCCTCATTTCCATCTGAGACCATCTCAGCCTGGACTTCATTGTCTATATCACTATTAGCATTTTGGTCAAAACAATTCAACAAGTCTCTAGGAAGTTCCAAACTTTCATTCATCCTCTTGTCTTCATCTGAGCCTTCCAAACTGTTCCAACCTCTGCCTGTTATCCAGTTCCAAAGTTGCTTCCACATTCTCAAGTTATCTTTATAGCAGTACCACACTACCTTGGTACCAATTCTCTGTATTAGTCCGTTTTCACACTGCTATGAAGAATACCACCAGAGACTGAGTATTTATAAAGAAAGGAGGTTTAATTGACTCATAGTTCTGCATGGCTGGGGAGGCCTCAGGAAACTTACAATCATGGTAGAAGGTGAAGGGGAAGCAAGGCACATCTTAATGCGGCAGGCAACAGAGAGAGAGAGAGAGAGACTGCAAGAGAGAGAGAGAGACAGAAAGCGAGAGAGCGAGAGCGAGCGTCAGGAAGTACCACACTTTAAAACCATCAGCTCTTGTGACAACTATTATGAGAATAGCATGGGGGAAACCACCCCCAAGATCCAATCACCTCCCACCAGGTTCTTCCCTTGGCACCTGAGGATTACAATTCAAGATGAGATTTCAGTGGGGACACAAAGTCAAACCATATCAGAGTCTTCCTCTTAAAATTCATGGAAAGGTCATATCTAACTAATCTCTCTCTGATGCTTCTTTTGGCAGTATCACTAAAGACATTTCCATCCCAGAGAGTAGATGTGGAGGATGTCAGATTCAGAGAGAAAAAATTATTTGTCATTGGTTACAACCACAAAACCATTTACTATAGTTTTAATATTGTGAATATCTGTTCTGATCCCAAGAGATCATCAGTCAAGTAGAGAAAAATAGAACAAACTATTTCTAGAGTGTCTAAACCATTCATTCTATCATTTTAGTAGATGATATACATGACCATCAACATTCAGTCATTTCATGAATAAGACAAGACATTATAATTTACCTTAGAGTGAAGCTGTTCTCATAGAATTTACATTGTGCAATTTTGCTTTTTCACATGAATAAATTAGGGGCTCAGGAAGTAGAAGGACAAATAAGGCAGAGAACAAGCAGGAAAAATAATTGAGGTAGGACCAGTAATCCATGGAGGATCCCCAAGTTCAGGTGAAAGCATAGAATATATCTGAATGTGAGAGTTGAGCCAAAGATAGACTCATTTATCCATGGACTAATCGATAGTCAAATACTAGTAAAAATAACAATAATAGCCATCATTTACAGGCTTACTCTTTGCTAGACTCTTTATATATTATATAATTTAATCTTTAGGACATCTTAGTAAAACTGTTCTGCAGATGAGAAAATTGGGTCTCAGAGATGTCAAGCGCCTTTCTTAAGGCCCTCCAACTAGACAGGGGCAAAGCTTGCATTAGATTTGGGCCTGTCTAATCCATTGATACAATCAAACAAAACCACTGTGCCCTGGATGGAAGTCATTAATTTAAGGGGAAGTAGAACTGGACACCTAGAAACTAAGAGATCCAGGAGTTCTCATAGTATATTTGGGACTAGGTGGTAGAGGACATGAAGAACAAGGAATAGCTGGCTGGGAATGAAAGCACTGACCCTCCTGCAAGAGAAAAGTAAGACAGAAACCGTGTAGTTGAAGAACCCAGATTCCAAAGGTTATCTCAAGCATTGTTTCAAAAATTGTTGACCAAGCAAATTACTCAGCTCTTCTCATCCAAAACCTTCTCGGGCTTGGCGTAGACCTGGAATCCAGGTCAGGACTGAACCTCAGGGATGGGGACCAGTGTCCACCAGTGCACACGGTGGAGAGGGGAAGGGAAGAAAGCCAAAAGGCCATTAATTAAACCCAGGGACTCCTGGCTCCCAGCAGGATCCTATTCTTTCTCTTCCCACAGTAAGAAGCTAATGGGGAGATACAGACGCCAGGTGAATCACTCAGCTGACTAGTCAGCTGTAGGATAACTGGGAAAGTGAGAGGATCCTGCATCCCCTTGAGGAAGTGCAGCTTTCTGCTGTCCAGGCTCTGGAGTCCCTGCTAGATTTGCTCACACACAGGACTCGCACTGGGCAGAAGTCTGTGGCATATACCTTCAAAGCATTCCATTAGCTGAAATTTAAAATTCTCTGACGGAAATCAGAATCCTGTCTGAAGGCAATTTTGCAACAGTGTGAGATGTGCATGAGGCTCCTGAGGGCCATGGAGCTGTTCCAGTCAATTCGATGAATGGAGCGTTCAGCCAGACAGGGCAGGCACTCAATTTAAAACATGCAGGTGAATAACTGATGGGACCTCTTGCTCAAACATCTCGAATGCATTTTGCCAGGCTCTCCAAGTGTGTAAAAGTCTTGGAAAATAACATGGAATTGCTTTGACTGCACTCATAAAATGGCTGGATGTAAATGCCCTTTAAAAATAAAAATAAAAAAACTAAAGAGCATTTTTAAGGCTTTTGCTTCACAATAGGATGAAAATGATTTGAGGTGGGAGCACAATGATGTCAGTGAAGTGTGGCTCAGCCACGCTTTTGGTAGTTAATGCAGTCAGAGACACAGAGGAAGTCAGAAAACCTATTCTAAAATGATGTCTTAATGCAAAAAGAAAAAGCAGTGATGTGTAAATAGATACTGAGTTGTGTATTCTATTATGCAGTTGAAGGAAATTGAGATCAGGACTGCCATTCTAAGAAAGAGTTGACACAGATTCTCCATTTCAGTTTCTTTGAGGTGCTTAATAATCTGAGGTTGAATACAAAGACACCTGACTTTCCCGTGCCTTGATTTACCTATCTCTGAAGCAGAGAAGACACAGTGTGGCCACTCCATGATACTCTTGTGTGTAGTGTTTACCTTTCTCAGGCATAAGAAGGCTGCAATTACAAGATGGTTCTCAGAGATGTGTGGGGTATTTTTATCTTACTTGTTTAAGACAAGAAAAATGTTATCCCTCATTCCAAGAATATGAAATTCAATTTTAAAGCAAGGTCACAAATTTTAAAAAAATTATTATGTTCCTTCTATGTGCCAGAAATTGTGCTAGGAGCTCAGAAGGCAGAGAACATTCTCTGTCCTTAAGGAACCTCAAGGAGGAGACAGACATATAAACCAGCAATTACACTAAGTATTGTAGATATAGGTGGCAGTAGTAGTACATGTTTCCAGAGTGTGAACATAAAAATGGGATACCGGATCAATATGATTTGTGTGAGGCTGAAGCTACCAATATGCAAATGAGTCCCAAGTAGATGCCAGAAAATGCTTACCTAACAAAGCTGTTCCCACCTCTCCCAGTGAAAACAGAAGTCAGCCCACAATGTCTCTAAAATTCCCACTATCCAGCATTCTTAAAAGCCCTCCTAAAGAGAGTAGGATAGGAGATGCGAGTTGTACATGGAATTCAATAATTATTAGATGTTAAATATTACTGAGACTGCCATTGCTGTCCAAGATAAAGTCAGCCCTCTATAGTCTGTCTCTCTCACAGATTACAGCTAAAAATGAATACAGAAAGCAACTATTTAAGGACTCTGAAAAGTAAACACCAGAAGATAGTTTGAAAGTCAAAATTTGAAGAAAAACCAGTATTAGGATGAGAATCCTGAGTTATTTTTGCTTTTGTATCTCACTGCTTTGAAATGAAAATGGCCCTAATTATGGAACTGAGCAGTAGGAGCAGACATCAAAACTCAGAGAAATCTCCTTTGTTGAACCAAACAGATACAGAGACCTCTGTAAGCTGAAAAGTGTAGAATATATTCCAAGGCTTTTTTTTTTCTGTTTTTCCCCTCTTTTTTCCTCCTATCTCTAAGCGAGGAGTGGCCACAGTCTAGAGCTTCTCTGCAGCAGTTGTGGCATGAGCACCTAAAACACTGAGAAAGCAAACAAACAAACCACTGTCTCTCTGGTCAGAGGATCTTCAAAAGAGTTCCCTATCATCCCAAGTGGATGGGGGAAAATTTTTGTTTTCGTTCTCTTTGTCTCTCCAGTTGTGTGGAACTGCATAACAGGGTGGTCATTATGGAAAATCAATATTCGCTAGAGGATTTTAACAGGACTCAGAGTCTCACAACATAATATCAAATTGTCTAAAATACAATCTGAAACTACTTAACATACAAAGAACCAGGAAAATGTGACCAGTAGTCAAGGGAAAAACCACTAACAGATGCCAACCCACTCCAAAACAGCAAAACACATTCTTTTCAAGCACCTATAGAGGACACATTCTGAACCATTAAATAAACCTTAACAATTTTAAAATAATTGAAATCATACCAAATATGTTGACAATAATATGTATGACCATACATGGTTAAAGAAAAAAATAAAAAATCAAGGATATCTAGAAAATACCTAAACATTTGGAAGTTAAACAACACAATGTAACTGTGTTAAACAACACAGTTCTAAATAACCCATTGGTCAAGTAAGTTTCAAGGGAGATAATAAAATATTTTAAAATAATTAGTAATAAAAATACAATTTATAAAAAATTGTGGAAGTGCTTAGAGAGAAGAAAATTATAGCACTAAATGCTCATATTAGAAAAGAAAGTCTCAAATCAATAACTTAAGCTTCCACAGTGAGACACTGGAAAAAAAGAACAAACAGCTGAGCGTGGTGGTTCACCCCTGTAATCCCAGAACTTTGGGAGGCCGAGGCGGATGGATCACCTGAGGTCAGGAGTTTGAGACCAGCCAGGCCAACATGGTGAAACCCCTTCTCTACTAAAAATACAAAAAATTAGCTGGGTGTGATGGCAGGCACCTGTAATCCCATCTACTCGGGAGGCTGAGGCAGAAGAATCTATTGAACCTGGGAGGCGGAGATTGCAGTGAGCCAAGATTGTGCTATTGCACTCCAGCTTAGACGCTAAGAATGAAACTCCATAAAACAAACAAACAACAAAAAAAAAAAAAACAAAGAAAAAAAGAACAAACTAAACCCAAAGCAAGCAGAGAAAATGAATTAGCAAAAATAAAAACAAAAGTCAATGAAAATGAAAGCAGAAAAACAGTAGACAAAGCCAATGAAATATCAATAAAATGCATAAATCTCTAGCTATACTAAGCAAGAAGGAGAGAGAGAGAGAAGACAAAAGCTATCAATATCAGGAATGGAAGAGTGGATATCACTACAGAAAAACAAATGACTGTATTACCACAAATTTGTGTTTAAATCAGGGTTAAGTCAGGAATTAAATGGACTAATTCCTTGAAACATACAAACTACCAAAGCTTGGCAAAGAAATTAGATAACTTGATTTGTCTCATATCTATTAGAGAAATTGAATTTGTAGTTAAAATACTTCAAAAAAGAAAACTCCACGTCCAGATGGTTTTACTCAGTAATTCTCCCAAACATTTAAGGAAGAAGTAACAAATCTATATAATCTTTTCTCAAAAATAGAAAAGAAGGAAATACTTCACAACCCATTTTATTAGGCTAGAATTAGACCAGCATTAAAACCAGACCAATATCCCTTATGAACATAGGTGAAATAATTCTGAACAAAATTTTAGTGAATCTATTCCAGCAATATTTACAAAGGATAATGTACCATGACTAAGCAGGATTTGTCCTGGGAATGTAAGGCTGGTTCAACATTTGAAAGTCAATCAATATAATTAACTATATTAATAGGTTAAGAAGGAAAACCATGATTGCTTCAATAGATACAGAAAATGCATTTGAAATTTTCAATATCTATTCATGATACAAATTCTTAGCAAACTAATAATGGAAGGAAATTTTTTTTAAACTGATAAAGCGCAAGTAGAAAAAACTGTATAGTTGATTTCACACTTAATGGAAAAAGACTGCATTCCCCTAAAATAGGAAACAAGAGAAAGACCTTTGCTCTTACCACTTTTTACAACATTGTTCTGGAAGGCCTAGCCAGTGCAATAAGGCCAGAAAAAGAAATAAAAGGCATTATGTAGAAAATTCCAAGGAATCTCTAAGTAAGCTCTAGAGCTCATAATCATAATTGACTAAAAAGATCAATATATAAAAATTAATTTTGGCCAGGCATGGTGGTTCACACCTATAATCCCATCACTTTGAGAGGCTGAGGCAGGCAGATCACTTGAGGTCAGGAGTTCGAGACCAGTCAGGCTAACATTGTGAAACCCCATCTCTACTAAAAATAGAAAAACTTAGCCAGGCGTGCTGGCACACACCTGTAATCCCAGATACTCGGGAGGCTGAGGCACGAGAATCACTTGAACCCAGGAGGCAGAGGTTGCAGTGAGCCAAGATCATGCCACTGCACTTCAGCCTGGGCAACAGAGCAAGACTCCATCCCAAAAAAAAAAAAAAATCCAAATGTATTTCTATATACTACTAATAAATAATTTATATTGAAATTTTACATTATGCCATTTATAATAGTGCCATAAAATAAAATATTAAGAGTAAATATAATATCAGCAGGATCTATATGTTATAAACCCTTATTTTAAAAAATCACAAAGAAAGGCCAAATAAATGGGAAGATATACTGTGTTTATGGGATATTCATAAGATGTCAATTCTCCCCAAATTTATCTATAGGTTCAATGCAATTATAATCAAAATCTCCACAAGATTATTTATATATATTGGCAAGCTGATTCTAAAGTATATAGGGTAAAGCAAAAGAATGAGAATAGCAGAAGAAATTTGAAAAAGAGCAAAGTTGGAAAACTCATACCACTTTATTTCAAGTTAGTGTAATCAAGCGTGATATTGGCAAAAGGTTGAACATCTAAGTCAATCAAATAAAATAAAGCCTAGAAATAGACCTACATAAATATGGTCAACTGAATTTCTAAAAACATACAAAAGGTAATTCAGTGGAGAAAGGATAGTCTTTTTAACAAAATTAACTCAAAATGAATCATAGAGCTAAGTATAAAATGTAAAACTGTAAACTTTTAAAGGAAAATATAGGAGAAAATTATTACATCCCTAAATTAGGCAAAAATTCTCATATTAATAACACCAAAACAATACTTTCAAGGAAAAAAATTGGTAAATTAGAATTCATTAAAAATTAAGAATTTGCTTTGCAAATGACATTGTCAAAATAATGCAAAGAAAAGCCACAGACTAGGAAAAAACCATCTGTGAATTACATACATGACAAAAGACTTGTATCCAGAATATAAAAAGATCTCAAAAATGCAACAAGAAAAACACAAGGAAATTTTTAAAAGAATCAAAATTTTGAACAGGCACTTCAACTAAAATACATATGTATGGCAAGTAAGCACATGAAAAGACAGTCAACATCAATAGACATCAGGGAAATACAAACTGAAACCACTACCTGCCAATTAGGAAGGCTAAAGTTTAAACACAATATGACAGTACAATGTATTAGTGAGGATTCAGGCCACTGGAATATTTGAACAAAAGTTTGGTAGTTTCTTATAAGAAACTTAAATACACACTTATGATCTGATCCAGCAATCTCATTTTAAGGTACTTATCCAAAAAAATGAAAACTTATGTTCATATAAAACCATTATGCAAATGTAATATAGCAGCTTTATCCATAATCACCCAAAGCTGGAAACAACTTAAATGTCCTTTAGTGAATGGATACACAATGAATAAGCAAATTCAGCCATAAAAAGGAACAAACTATTGATACATGCAACATGGAAGATTCTCAAATTCATTATGCTAAATTTAAGAAGCTAGGCTCAAGAAGCTACATATGGTAATCCATTTACACGCTACCCTGGAAAAGGCAAAACTACAGGAAAGAAGAACAAATCAGTGGTTGCCAAGAGTTTGGAGTGAGAGAAGTTGCCCCAAATGGGGGGCAGTTAGAAGGAACATTTTGGGTCATGAAACTTGATTGGGGGCCAGGCGTGGTGGCTCACGCCTGTAATTCCAGCACTTTGGGAGGCTGAGGCAGGCAGATCACGAGGTCAGGAGATCGAGACCATCCTGGCTAACATGGTGAAACCCCGTCTCTACTAAAAATACAAAAAATTAGCCGGGTGTGGTGGCAGGCACCTGTAGTCCCAGCTACTCGGGAGGCTGAGGCAGGAGAATGGCGTGAACCCGGGAGGCGGAGCTTGCAGTGAGCCGAGATTGTGCCACTGCACTCCAGCCTGGGCGACAAATCGAGACTCCGTCTCCAAAAAAAAAAAAACAAAACTTGATTGGGATCCAAAATCATACAACTATACACTAAAATCAGTGAATATTACCTTATGTAAATTAAAAATTAGGAAATCAAACGAAAAGCATACATATAAAAAATAGTTTTTTCTAAGCATTTCTCATTTGTAAGGTGTTTTAATTATGTTGTATGTTGTCTCATTTTACCCCCATAACAAATCTATGAAAGAGGTACTTTTATCCCCATGTTAACGTGAATAAACCCAGGTTTGGAAAAGTCGAGAAACATACTTACTGTCATATAGTTAACAAGTGACCGAGCAGGGATGTGAAGCCAGATTCCTCTGACTCCAAGGTCTGAGTTCTTCCTCCTGCACAGTGGTCAATTGGCTAGATCCACATAAACAGCATGCACAAACTCACCACTCACACATACATACCCACAGACACACACCACACAGATGGGATACATCTCACAGTCACATATATGGAATGAGTGATATGCAAACATAAAATTGCATTATTTTTATATTATTCTCATTTTATATAAATCCTACCACGAGGCATAGTCTGTCTCATTCATTCATTCATTTATCCATCCCTTCATTTATTCGCTCATTTCTTCAGCAAATAGCTTCCTTTGTGGCAGGTGCTATTCCAGACTCTGGAGATACTACAGTAAACAAAACAGAATAAACTCAGAAACTCTAAAATGCAACAATAAAAAACAAGGAAATTTCAAAAGGGATCAAAGTTTTGAACAGACCTTTCAACTGAAATATATATGTAGTTAATACACACACAAAAACAAGTAAATAACAAGTGGGATATTTGGTAGTGACAAGTGCTATGAAGAAACACTAAAGCAAAGTAAGAAGAGTGAGTAAGAGGAGGAACTGTTTTAGGGACAGTGACCGGGGAGGCCTCTCTGCGAAGGGGAATTGAAGCAGAGAATGGATGGAAGAGAGGCAGGGAGTATTGGGAAGGTCTGGGAGAAGGTTTTTCCAGGACACAGGAATAACTAGGAGAAGCCCCTGAGGTAGGAGTCGCTTGGCACGTTTGAGGTACAGCCAGTGGGCTGCTCAGCTTGGGTGAGCTTGCAGGGCTGAGAGTGGGAGGAAGCCAGGGAAGCTGTAGAACTTTCCTACTTACGGTGCGTACTTGTAGCTGTTCTTCAATTCTCCAGTATAAGTGTATCTCCCTGGTTAATTGCAAATTATTTACAGGACCATGCTTTCTATTTTTTAAATGAATCTCAGTCTGTACCTGACACTTCACTGGGCATGGAGCTAATGCCAAATAAAAACGTGATGGTTGATGAGTGCTGTTCATACACATTTCCCAGTGGTTCTACCCCTGGAAGGCAGCTATGTGATCAATAAATAGGACGCTAGGAGAGTGGGAATTTCCAGCAGTACTTCATACTGTCACCTTTGAGACCTATAGAGAGTTCTGCTGAGGGCAAGTTTTTGTGGTATAGGAGGTCATCCTGATGAGGGTTTTGTTTTTTTTTTTTTTAATGGTGGCTTTTAGCGTAAATTGGCAGGGATTGATCAGGTGTTTCCTCTAGGCTAATGCTCCTTGGGGATCATGGGATGTGGTCTGCACACTCATCTGAGAAGTTCCAGTAATGGCAAGGCAGTCACCAGGGGACCCATGTCCTCAGAGGACCTCGCTCCTCAGAGAAACTGCAGGTTCACTGGGGGAGATTATCAGGACTTTAGACCTCAGGATGAAGAGACACACTCCAGGAGGGGCTGTGGATAGTTACTATGGTGCCCCAGAAAGGTGTCAGGGTAGTGCATGGGGAAAGCCCCCCAGGGTCCTGGCCAGCTTAGAGGCAATGGGGAGGAGCATGCTGGGCAGACTGTGCGGGATCCAGTCATGATCAGCCTAGCTCCTGAGGGGCTTTGCGTGGCACAGGTGTGAGGATAAGAGCAAAGATTCCAGTAAGGAACAAAGAGACAGTGAGTCTCTAGGAAGCCTGGACTTTTGATTTAGCCAGACTTGGGTTTGCAGCCTAGCTCCTGCCCAGGGTAGAGTAAGCTCCTTTCACCACCACCGCCATTATAGGGGAATCCTAGCAAATCTATGAGAGCCAGAAGCTAGACACAATGCCTGCTGCTTAGTGCTCACCATATACTTGTCCTTGGATAGCCAATGTCAAGTTAAATTTGCCAGAATTGTCACTCTGGGCCAGAAAGAGCTGTGTCCTGGCAATGGTGGCAGGGAGTCACCAGCAGGATCGGGTAGGACCCATGGTCACCACAGTGGCTAGTGCTGTGAGGAGGATGGAGATGCGGGAGAGTTTGCTCCCATAGGCCAGCACCATGGTGGTGGGGCCACTGAGACTGAGACCAGTGCACTGAGGGCTGGGCCTGGCAGTGGCCCCTTTGCACAGGCAGAAGAGCCTCCTGGAAGAGGGCTCAGTCTGGGCCCACTATGGGGGCTGACTGCTTGTAAGGAACGGAATAGACCACCAGGGGAGAACACCTCCCACATGAGGTAGTGCCAGAGCAAGACGCTGGACCTGACAACAAAGCCTTCAGTGGTGAAGACAGCAGAGACTCCAAGCTCCCTGTGAAGGAAGTGACTCATCCCATCCCTAGCCCAGCTCCTTTCCTAAGGAGGAAAAAGGTGAGAATTCCAAAAAGAAAAACTCTGTCAGTAAATTCTAACATGCGAGGTCTCAAGGAGCCCTACTCGGCCCCCATCCAACAGCCAGTAACACAAAAAGCTGGCTGCTCAGAGACCACAGTACAGTCTGTTCTTAGGACAGAAGAGCAGATGGGTGGCACACAGGCCATAACCACCAACATGGAGTTGCTGCGCCAGGTGGAGCCAGGGCCTCACTCCTGAACCCCGTGGAGCTGTGACAGCTGGTGGCGGGCATTCTGGTGACAAGTGAGCCATGAGCAGGCTTGCGTGGCACAGAGAGCGGGCTCGTTCTTACATACCCATGAGACACCCTCTGGAGAGTCTCAGAAATACTGGCCTGGAGCTTACAGGTGGAGGAGGTGTGAAGGTCTGCAGGTGCAAATGAGGCCAAGCAGTCAGTGAGATTTAAATTGGTCCTGTTAACCTGACCTCATTTGTATCCTCAGTATGGAGGCGCTTTGGGAAGATAAGGCAAGAATAGTGATGATCAGTAATAGCTTCTACTTGTTGAGCACCTATTGCAGGCAGGCACTAGGCTTAAAACTCTAAACATATTTTTTTTTACTCTTTATCCCAACCCTGAAATAAGGACATTTGAGACGGGAGGAAACTGAGGCTGAGCATTCATGTAAAGGTTGCGGCAGCATCTGGGAGAGGTGTGGGAAAGCACAGGAACAGGACCCAAATGTTCACAGCAGAAGCAGTCCCTAGCAGGGGCCCTTCTCTGGCATGCTCGCTGCTCCCTCTGGACTCAGGAGGAGTCTCCAGGCTCCAGGAAGGACATGGGGCAAAGCTCTGCTTTTTGACCTGGGCATCTCCTTTTGAGGGAGTGGTGAGTTAGCCAAATGGGGCATGGAAATGACTGTGAAAATGGAATGGCAGCTGAAAGAAGGCCATGATCCAGGAAAGGACATGAGGAGGGCAAACTGCAAAAGCCTGAGGCACTGCAGGGATGGGAATGTTGAAGGGTATAACAGCACATCAGGGTTTCCATGACTGATGCAAGGGGAAAGCGATTTTCACCTCAGACTCAAACTGGAAGTTTTTCTCCCTACCAAAAGGCAGGATGCCAGAGAAACAGACCTTTTCCCTCCTGGGTAGGAGTTTGGTGTTTCTCCAGTGCTCCACTCTGACCTAGCAGGGAGCTAGCAGAGACCATCCCACAGTCACCTCATCCAGCAGAGGATTTTCCACATGTGCCATGGGCTCTGTTCCTCAGCGACTTCAATAACAGAAGTTCAGCATTTGGGGGGTGCCAGGCTAAAGGAAGTCAATCAAGCTTCTTGTTTTGTGTTTCATTTTGCTTTTACCCTAGCATTTTCCAGAGCCTTTAACATGCTAAAACGAATTGTCACTCACCAGGAGTGGAGATGCAGCCAGTCCTGAATTTATCTGAAAAATGAAAATCTTTATTTGGAAAATGCTTATTAACATCTTAGCGAATTGGTGTTCTGGGGAAGATGATTTAGGAAAATCTGCTCTATGCATGTCACTGCCTGCTTCATGATTGCTTACTGCTTAATTTGATGCAACTTTTTTTTTTAACCAAAAGTCAAATAATAACCCAGGTTTACCATTTGCAAAGCTTCTCCCTACTCCCAACACACACACCTTCCTCCTTCTTCCTCTTCTCCCTTTCCCTCTCCCTCTCCTTTTCCTGCCCTTTACTGTACAAGAATGCCTTGAATAAAGAAAACCTATAAAACAGAAATATAAATTTGGAAGTGATTATTTAATTGGCCTTTGATTTCATGACAGGCAAAAATAAGTTGGCCCTCATATTTTTTTTTTTTTTGCAAAAAATGATACTTTAAATACTAAAGGATTTAAAGGATACTTGGTAAATATTTGTTGGTTTAATTCATGAAACATGTGGATGTTATGTGAAAATACATTATCTGTATCCCAGAAATAAAAAAAAAAAATATCCTTTTTCTGGCCTAGAGCATAATACTTCAGCTCTGGGGACCCCACTCACCTGGTATTCTATGTATATGGTGCCCCCTGCAGCAGCCCTGGGCTCATTACAAGTAACACTGATTCTTAGGTGTTTTATGCCTTTTTACCAATCTCTTTAGAGGAAGCAGATGAACATTTAGAATTTTAACAGGGAATGTTTACCTGAGGACAGAAGCTAGATGAAAAGATCAGCTGGAACCCAGAACACATATTTTTCCTGACAATCCAGCCAAATGTGAATCCAGGGACTCGGTGTAATTCATCAGAACAAAGCAACACTGCAGGCAGGTTGTGTGGTACCCACTTGCCTTTGTAATACCGCCATGCTCAATTCCAAACACAGTCTGTCAACTCATCGGAGCCCCACTGGTGAGAAAGCCAAGGCTGGCAGCAGGTTTGGTGCCACCTCTTGGTGCCAGAGCCACCTGCACACAGCATGGAGCAAGGGAATAGCCAGGGTGCCCTGGAGCCAGTTCCTTCCAGAAGCCAGCAGCCCTAAGGCTCCTCCATCCCATTCCCAGCAAGAAGAAGCTGCCATGAATATGAAGGTGGGAAGAGGAAGCTCAGACCAGGGGAAGGCTTGGGCTGTGTGTTAATTCTTCTCTGGTCCCCAGGACCCAACACAGTTGTCTGGTTAATACTGCATTAAATGCAGTTAATTGATTCTATCCCCAGTTCCACTAAGAAATTCCTGAGTGCTCTCAGAAAGTTACTTCTCTTGGAGCCTGCAGCACAACAAACCACTCAGAACTTGGTGCTATAAAACAACAGCAAGCATTTGTCATTACTATCTTTCACTTCTTTAGGGGTTGATGGGGCTCAGCTAGGCAGTTTTTGGTCCTCATGCAGTGACAATCAGACAATGGCTGGGGCTAGAGTTCTCTTGAAGGCCGTTCCATTCATACTCTCTGGTGCCTGACTTGGGAAGACATAAATAGCTGGCGGCTGGAACAGTCGGGGCTCCTCAGGCACCTCTGTCTATTACAGTGTGCTCCCTCCATGTGGACTCTCTGTCAGGGTAGCTGGACTTCTTACATGAAGTCACCTGTACCCGGAGACAGGCTGGTGGAAGTCAATAACCCATTGTGATCCAGCTTCACAAGTAAAGCAGTGTCACTTCCACCATATTATATGCACGGAGACAGTCAAAAGCGCTGCCCATGTTCCAGGGCAGGAGATAGGTCTCTCTTCTTGATGGGAAGAATGTTAAAGAATTTACAGACTTGCTTTGAAACAGAGCCTTAATTTCTCCATATCCTCTAAATGAGGATAATAATACCTTCTTTTTTCCCTAAGGTATAACCCCTTCATAACCTTCTATTATAAGTGTTTGATATCCTGATATTTCTTTCTCCATGCCAGAACATACTTTCAGAAAAAGCTGAAATATTCTTTATAGTAGGATGTAAATAACTGATAAGGCTTAACATGGTACCATTGCCAGGAACTTTAGTCTTTTCATAGATCGCAACATATTTAAAGCCAATGGAATATATCACGGCATTTTGAACATCACTGAACAGTACTCAGGCAGAGATCTGTGAGCTTGGAAATGAAGCACCTACTCTTACAACCTACCTGAAAAGATGTTTACTGTTGCCTGTCTTGGTGAAAGAGCAATAAGGGACTTTGAGTTCGGGAGAAAGAATTCGGAAGAATAGTTAAAACCTCCAGTCCCAAGAACAGACCTCCTCTCTACCCCCAACCACTTTTAAACGCAGACACTAGGGACAAACTGACCACATACTTTGAAGATTACAGTAGATCTTGAACTAGTAAAGAGAATGTATCATATGAGGTTAACAGAATCAGAAATTTTGGCCAGTGAAGCCTTATCATGTCTGTCTTAAAACAATCATTTTGACAAATATTTCTTCTTGAACTTAGGTAATTTTTGCAGTCATTTAAAATAAAAGTCTGACCATTCTTCTTTCGTAAGAGGCAGACTTGGAAATAGTGTTGATCATTACTTAAATTGCTGTCCCTTCAGGAGTTACATTTCCAAAGGAAAAAACTTAATATAATTCTTGTCATTCACTTAAAATTTACTGTCTATTTCTCATTGTGATTATCTTTAATAGTATGATATTTTTTATTTTATCTCTCACACCATAGTATTTCATTTACTTTTAAAATGGTCATCTCATCAGGTTCTAAGATCAGGTTGCTTATTTGACAGGCAAAAATACTCGTGGATTCTAAATTATATTTTCTCCACAACATGTTATTATGAAGTCACCAGTTTAGTATTTGACCTCAAATAACACTGAGGTCCATTATGTTAATATGCGCTCTCACTATAGTTTAAGTTTATTACAGAATATTCTGAAAGATCCAAATTTATTTGTAACTCATGGGCGAACTCCCATTTTAAATCCTCCAGTTGTTTAGAGTCACAGCAAAACTAGCAACTTGCCTTTCAACATTTGCAATAGCATAATGTGGCTTTCCACAGGCCACACTTGTTTTTAAAAGTATGTGCTAAAGAGGCTGACTCAGCATTCTGAGATGCTCTGGCATTGTATTACCCGCCCCCGCCCCCACAAAAATTTTTTTTCTTTATCTCACACCTCAAATTACAGGTTATTTGTATGCAAAAATTGCAGATAGTTCATCTATGATACTAACTCCTGGCAACTCAATAAAAGCTTTTTAGTAACATGTTTTTCTTAATCGAATATTGTGTTGCTTTTATAATATCTACAAACTAATTGATAAATAATCTCACACTTTTAATCATTTTACTTTGGAACATACTCTATTTATTCTCCACACTAAAATATTGGGCAAAAAAAACCTTTTATAAGAAGTGCAGAAATAAAATTGCTAAAGTCTAATTATAAAACAAAAATATTTGGGGTTTGATTTTAAATGTTTTAATTAGAAAAGGAAAAGCAGTTTTAAGTGCAGCTTGCTATATAGCCATATTCATATCAATATATATTATTATGTTAACACAATAATAACTCTTTGCCCTTTTCATATGGAAAATAGATTGTGAAAAAGAGAATGACCTTTGTTCTACCAAATGTTAAACAATAAAAGCATATCGTTTTGTCTGACCATTTAAGACCCATGATCACTTTTAAAACTCAACAATGCTTAGTTAAAAAGTCTTAATTCTTTGTAGTCTGTGCTACACATATAAAGATTACACAGATTTCTTTTCTAAAACTTTTAAATTATTTTCTAGTTTCACTAGAAACAACAGGTGTAAGATTCTATTTCCACCACAAGGTGTCAGTCCACGGTAATTTAATCTTCAAAGGGCTTTAAGCTAATCCAAGGAAAGTCAGTGACTACAGAAAATACTTACATTAAAACATGAACAGTCTTCGGTGCCCTGGCAGTGAATAAAAAACAATCATGGAAAATGTGGTTGCGCGTTTATTTTCCTTTGTGTTTTCTACTCAGCTTAGTCCTGAGAATGTTGTATACCAAATCCCCAGAATTTTGCAATTCATGTCTCAGACCCTATCTTGAGGCTGGTTCCAACGGAGAGAAGTAAACCCCCTGCTCAAGTTGTCTTTTTCTAAAACCTTGGAATATTAACAGTTTACTTTAGGTTTGGAATACTTCATTGAGCTAGGATATGGGAAGCTGCACTTAAAAGCAAAGGCAAGGAAGGGAGGGACGGAGTAAACATGGGGTTTAAGGGTTTTTTTTTTTTTCGGCTGGGGAGCAGGGTTTGTGCGATTAAAGGTACACAATTTGAACAATTCAGGGAGCAAGTCACTCTCAGAAATTCAGCTTCGGATTCCTCAAACTGTCAATCACAGCCACTTCAGGACCGGCTGTTAGGTTTTAAATAAGGTGGCTGGGTGCGGTGGCTCACGCCTGTAATCTCAGCACTTTGGGAGGCCAAGGCGGGTGGATCACGAGGTCAGGAGTTCAGGACCAGCCTGGCCAAGATGGTGAAACCCCCGTCTCTGCTAAAAATACAAAAATTAGCCAGGCACAGTGGCAGGCGCCTGTAATCCCAGCTACTCGGGAGGCTGAGGCAGGAGAATCGCTTGAACCCGGGGCTGGAGGTTGCAGTGAGCCAAGATCGCGCCACCGCACTCCAGCCTGGGCAACAGACTGAGACTCCGTCTCAAAAAAAATAAAAATAAAATAAAAATAAATAAGCTAACATGTGGGAGGGTTTGTAAGCTCTAAACGGTCTATCTCAAAGTGTGATCTGGGAATGCTTCCATATCTCATGGGAACTTGTTAGAAATGAGAATCTCAGACCCCATCCCAGACATACTGAACCGGAAACTGTGGGTGGACAGCCCAACAATCGGTTTTTTAATAAGCCCCCGGGTAATCTTATACACGCTAAAGTCTGAGAACCACTGCTCTAGAGAAATGCACAAACGTTCCTTAGTGGAGATTAAACAAAAGGCGAGGGGTTGGAGGGCGCGAAACGGACCTCAAGTGCAGGGCAGACGGCATTTGAGAGGAAACTGGGAGAGGCCGGAGTGCGACTTGGGGAGTCTTAGCCTCCAAGGACTTTCCCGAACCCTGCGGACGCGGGGCGCCAGCAGGTGGCGCTGGACGCGCAACGGACAAGGAGGCGGGGCCTGCAGCAGGCTTGGAGGCTCCGCGCTCTGGAGGCTCAGGCGCCGCGTGGGGCCGGCGCCTCTGGGCAGCAGCGGCAGCCGAGACTCACGGTCAAGCTACGGCGAAGAGTGGGTGAGTACCTTGAATCGTTCTCACTGGCCGTTTGCTCCTCGAGTCCGCCCGCGTGTCCCTGCAAGGCTGGGCGCCCGCTCCCAGTCTTGGGAGGGGTGTAGCGGGTCGCAAGCCTTCTCGTGACCTGGACGGCAGCCCTCCTGGGCGAGCGCTGCTCAATTCTCCGCTTATGCGCGGCTCTGGGGCGTGCTGCCTTCCACCCCAGCTGGGTTGTGGCCGGGCCGGGGGTTGGGGGGAGCCAGGGACTCACAGGAAGCCTTTTCGCTAGGGGCTTAAGGTTGTGGTAGATTATTAAGTTTGTGCTCAGGTTGGATTTTGATGGCAAGTTTTTTAACGTGGCAAAGTTGCCAGAGTTTGCTGTGCATTGACGAATGACTGGTGCACAGTACTTAAAATCGTGCTACTTCTCGTCTTCGGGTTTCCTGGTAACAGAGGTTTTCATTTTTAGTCCTTAGAACACTGGCCCTACTCTTTCAGGATCTGAGTGGGGTTCAGGTTCCCTCCAAAATAGTCAATCAAGGCTTTAAATATGTAATTCTGGTCAAATCCACTGGAAGGTGTTTGTAGACATAAATTTTTTGTACACTTCCAAATTTCTTACTTTGTTACTTTTGTAAAATACATTTCCCTCCACATCCTGACGTGTAATAAAAGGTTATTCATTTAACATGAATGTTAAGCACAGAGGGAAAGCAATGCTTAAAAAGAAAAACAGCCCAGTGAAAAAAAAACAAAAAACTCGACTTCACTTAGTTAAATGTAAAACAAGTGTGCACTTGAAAGTATAAAAGGTTGGAAATGCAATGCAACCCACAGTGTATTCCAGGCATTGGGTTTCTTCATATTCTCAACTGCGGGACATAAACATGAGTAAGTTGGGCTGTGCCAACATTTAGGAACACCAGGGCAGCCATCCTGGTACAGCAAAACAGCAGTCGCATTAGAAATATGCTTCACTTTTTTTAAAAGAGGGTGAAAGAGAACTTTGGGTCGAATTCTGGAGTTCCTAACATTTTAACACCAGGTTGTTTTCTGTTATTTTTCTTTTTATGAAAAGATTTTACTGTAGAACTTAAATTTCATTTTGGTTAATGTCTGATGGAAACCAACAAATTTATTTGACTCATAGTTTATTTTCCTGGCTTATGGGCATAGAGTTGACTGTGGGCCACACAGTCAACAAGCTTCCTCACTGTCATGGGCTTTTCCTTGGCTTTGCTCTTGAGTGTGGTCTCCTTACCATGCAGACAAATGGCTGGGTAACTCTCCAGGGCCACTCTGGTTTTCCACCCAGACTCCGTTTGTAGTGGCCATCAGTCAGCAAACACTGCCAACCTGCTAGCTACCCCAGGACTGGGTCTAGAAGACAGCGCTGAGCCTTTTCCTCTACTTCCCTTCCCATGCCACCATCTGCCTATAAAACTTTATCCTCCTCTAGGATACATCGCTCTACCATGCAGTTGAAATGCCTGCCTTCTCTCCTAGACCTCAAGGTTTTTCAGAGCAGAGGCTTTATCTCATTTAACTTTGCATTCCTCCTGCGTTACATTATTGTTCACAATATAGTTAATGAATTCATATTGAATAAATGTAGGTGGATTTGTTAGCATCCTTACCATACTGCAACCCTCAAAGTTAAAAGATCTTCTAAACATAGTGAATTATTTCTTACATTTGATTATAGTAGTTGACACTTCCATTCCTAGCACCTCCCTCCCCCACCCCACAAACTATTATGTTGGTGATATGGTTTGGAGCTGTGTCTCTCCCTCAGATCTCATGTTGAAATGTAACCCCCAGTGTGGGAGCTGGGGTCTGGTGGGAGGTGATTGGACCATGGGAGCAGTTTCTCATGGTTTAACACCATCCCCCCCTTGGTGCTGTTGTCACGTTAGTGCAGGGGTACCCAACCCCGTGGCCACAGACTGGTATCAGTCAGTGTCCTTTTAGGAACTGGGCTGCACAGCAGGAGGGGAGTGGCAGACCAGCGAGCATTACTGCCTGAGCTCCACCTCCTGTCAGATGAACAGTGGCATTAGATTCTCCTAAGTGCATGAACCCTATTGCAAACTGCACATGCAAGGGATCTAGGTTGTGTGCTCCTTATGAGAATCTAACTATTGCCTGATGATCTGAGGTGGAACAGTTTCACCTCAAAACCCTATCCCCCTTCCCCTACTTGGAAAAATTGTCTTCCACGAAACCAGTCCCTGGTGCCAAAAAGGTTGGGGACCACTGCGATAATGTAAGACGCCTGCTCCCACTTCACCTTCCGCCATGACTATAAGCTCTCTGAGGCCTCCCCAGAAGCAGATGTTGCCATGCTTCCTTTACAGCCTATGGAACCATGAGCCAATTAAATCTCCTTTCTTTATAATAATTACCCAGTCTCAGGTATTTCTTTATAGCAGTGCGAGAACAGCGTAATACAGTTGGTTAAGTCACCAAATGACTTGGAATAATATGCTTCTTAAGGAGATAGAGTGTCATTTCCTCCAGAGCAGGCATGAGTGTCATTTCTATTTTTCCTCTTTAATGTTGGTCACAGAGTTGGGTTCATAAATACTTGATGATTGGCATATGCTTTACTCAGAATTCTTTTACATGCCAGTGGTGAACACCCAAATCACACTAACTTAAACCAAAAAAAAAGGGAATGTGTTGACTGTCTAACTGAAAAATTCAGGATCTAGTCTCAGGGACTCTAAATACTGAAATATGCCGCCAGGACTCTTCTGTGTCTTTCTCTGCTTCTTGTTCTGCTTCCGTGTTGGCTTTCTTCTTTTCTAATGAAAACATGTTCCTTCTTAGAGCATGGAGAAAAAAGCATGGCAGGCTTATACTGTGCTATCTTAACAAAATGTTAAAGACATCTCATCTCTCTCTTCCACTTCCATATATAAATATCAGAGAATGACCATGGTTTAAGTAGGGTTCTGTGCCATCGCTAAGCCAATCATTGGGAAAACAGGAAACTGCCCAGGCCTGAGTCATATACCCACTTCTGTGACCAGGGAATGAGCGTTACTATTTTACACAATCTCCCAAAATCACATTGGAGGGAGGAAGGGCATTTCTCCAAATGGAGGAAATGTTTTAAAGCAGAAAAGAATGTGGGCAAACTAAAACAACAGATATCTTCATCATGAATGTTCTGTAATTTTGAAATAGATAATATCTGGAAAATATTCCAAGAGTACCTCAACAAAGTAAATGTTGGCATATGTAAAAGCAACTCGTTATTCTTTGTTATGGTTAAACCTTTAAAACTTGGAGAATGTTTTAAGAACAGTCATGTCTCTTCATGAGAGGATACATTCTGAGAAATTCATTGTAAGGCGGGATTTCATTGTTGAGGAAACATCATAGAGTGTACTTACATAAACTTAGATGGTACGGCCTCCTACATACTTAGGCTAGATGGTATAGTCTATTGCTCCTAGGCTACTAATCTGTATAGCATGTAACTGTGCTGAATACTGTGGGCAGTTGAAACACAATAGTAAGTATTTGTGTATCTGAACATAGAAAAGGTATAGTAAACATACATATATCGTATAAAAGATAAAAAATTGTATATTTGTACAGGACGCTTACTATGAATAGAACTTGCAGAACTGGAAGTTGCTCTGGGTGAGTCAGTGAGTGAGTAGTGAGTGAATGTAAAGGCCTGGGACATTACTGTACACTACTATAGACTTTATAAACGCTGTACACTAAGGCTACCCTACATTTATTGAAAAATTTTTTTCTTTAATAATTAACTTTAGCTTACTGTAATTTTACTTTATTAACTTATTGTTTTTACTCTTTTGTAATAACACTTAGCTTAAAACATAGTCACATTGTACAGCCATACAAAATATTTTGTTTATGTACTTACTCCTTAAGCTTTTTTTCTATTTCTATTTTTTTTTTCTTTTTAGACTTTTTTGTTGAAACTAAGACACAAACACACACATTAGCCTAGGCCTACCCAGGGTCAGGATCATCAGTATCACTGTCTTCCACCTCTATATCTTGTCCCACTGGAAGGTCTTCAAGGGCAGTAACAGGCACGGAGCTGCCATGTTCTATGATAACAATGCCTTCTTCTGGAAGACCTCCTGAAGGACCTGCCTAGGGCTGTTTACAGTTAGCTCTTTTTTTGTAAGTAGAAGGGTACACTTCACAATAATAATAAAAAGTATAGTATTGTAAATACTAGGCAATAGGAATTTTTTTGCTCCATTATACTCTTATGGGACCACTGTTACATATGCAGTCAGTCGTTGACCAAAGTGTTATGTGACACATCACTGTATTTTAAACTATTCCTGGAAACAGCTTTCCACCTAAAAAAGTACTACACGTGGTCTAAAATTCAGAAACACTTGGGATTTTCTGTCAATCAAATTGTTGTATATCTAATCTATTTTTCTCATTGAATTTCATAAAGTGTAAATTGAAGATGTGTTCCTCTGGAAATAAATTCAGAACTAATAAAAACAATGAATAGTACTGTGACATATGTTTTCTTTCCCTAAAAAATGTTACACCAATCCTGGATGAGGATCTGTGAGTTTGCTAAGGAAAAGATTCTTTTATCAAGTGAGAAATTTGAAAAGTTATTTTCCACAGGGTTGACCAGAAGACTGGGCACATCATTAATTTGGCACAACTCACCATTCCCACTGGAAACATACTAGCAATTCACATCTTCCAAACAAGGACCAACCTCTTACTCCAAAAGAAAAATGGTACTCTGAAAATACTGTTTCAGACTCCAGTGTCAACCCCAAAATTCTGTTAAACATAAATCTTATATCAGCTACCTCCAGCCTCCATTGATGACATTATTACTTTCAATATAATACATTCCTAATTATATTTGCCATTGAAAGGAGTTGGCTTTCCTCCAGATGGAAACCTGAAATTAAATCTTCCTCAAGTAAAAGGCAACATCTGACCCTTCGTAATCCATACAGGCACCTGGGTTATTCATTGAACAAATAAGTAGATAAAGAAGAGCAGTTACTGTTGATAAGAGGGCATTGGTTTGAAACTTACAGATTATAATATGAAGTTAAATGTATAAATCAGTCACTATTTCCATTTTTATTGTATTTTATCTGCCATTCTAGTCTTTAAGTAAGTAAATTTTTTATATTGTTACATCAAACATTCACATCATAAATAGAATAGACATGAAAGTAATTATTTTTATTTTTACAGGTGGCTGAAGCCATACTATTTTATAGAATTAATGGAAAGCAGAAAAGACATCACAAACCAAGAAGAACTTTGGAAAATGAAGCCTAGGAGAAATTTAGAAGAAGACAATTATTTGGTAAAATATTAATAATAACAATAATAAATAATAATTTACATCTTTAAACATAATTCAGATGCCATTCTGTATCTCCTAGTGTTATGAAAGTGATTTTTCACCCTAGTCTGCTGATATCTGGACTTGGATTACCATCAGTGATACTGTGAAGGACAGAGTAGCATATGTGAGAGAAATAGTACCTTCACTGATTGTCAGGGACTTAGCTGAATAACCTTGAATAAGTTACTGAAAATCTGGGGTCTTAGTTTGTTTATACCATGAAAGCCTTGGACCAGATCATCCCCAAGGCCCTTCCAATTCTTTCTAACAGTCTATAGTTCTAAGTTTAAAAAAAAAAAGTCATCAATGCCCATATAACAGTAATTTTGTAAGCAAGCATTTTTGTCATAGACACAGTGGCAGCTTACCAAGAGATCATCTAGTAAATTGACGATTCACTGTATAACCAGATAAATCTACTTTTGGATAAGAATCACTTGTTCCACTTTTGGTCAAACACAGGATTAAGTGTTTCTTACTACATTTTTTGACTGAAAAAGTGGCAGAAATTTTGGTTCCAAACTTCCAAATTATCTCAATGGAAGTTTTAGCAGAAATTATTTATTTAATCTTAATAATTTTAATAGGGAAAAGTAATTAATAAATTACAAGCATATACTTTATAAGAGTAACAATGTGCATAAAATGAAATAATTTCATTTTTCAAGTTAACTGTCTTACCTGTTTGAAGCATGTATTTCTTTTGTCCTAAAGACAAAAGTCTTTCAGTGCCACATAGACTATGCTATCTTCAACTAACCAGTATTCAAAAGCAAGATTCTGAATGCCCTCATTCAATGAGAAGCACAATGATTGAGCAATAAGTAATTAGTTCAAGAGATATCCCATTGTTTTGTTCAATTTTAAGATGTTAATTTTCTTTCCTTTGTAGCATAAGGACACGGGAGAGACCAGCATGCTAAAAAGACCTGTGCTTTTGCATTTGCACCAAACAGCCCATGCTGATGAATTTGACTGCCCTTCAGAACTTCAGCACACACAGGAACTCTTTCCACAGTGGCACTTGCCAATTAAAATAGCTGCTATTATAGCATCTCTGACTTTTCTTTACACTCTTCTGAGGGAAGTAATTCACCCTTTAGCAACTTCCCATCAACAATATTTTTATAAAATTCCAATCCTGGTCATCAACAAAGTCTTGCCAATGGTTTCCATCACTCTCTTGGCATTGGTTTACCTGCCAGGTGTGATAGCAGCAATTGTCCAACTTCATAATGGAACCAAGTATAAGAAGTTTCCACATTGGTTGGATAAGTGGATGTTAACAAGAAAGCAGTTTGGGCTTCTCAGTTTCTTTTTTGCTGTACTGCATGCAATTTATAGTCTGTCTTACCCAATGAGGCGATCCTACAGATACAAGTTGCTAAACTGGGCATATCAACAGGTAAGATGACAATGTTGACACTGTTACTAATAAAAAGTCTAAGTCACCTAACAAATTAATCATTTCTCATTGTAATATCAATACCCCAACCCTGTTGAAACTCTGTGTTGAAAAAGTCATCTATTTTAAAATTTTTATTATAATTACACTAGGGCTTGGTTGTCAGTCGGTTTTATATTGAGAAATGTTTTTTAAGCTGAAAATAAGGTACAACTTTAGCAACATCAGAAACATTTTGTTCATGGACGAGGCCATATTTCAAACTTCTACCACCCTCACAAGATTACTTTTTAATATTGTTGTTCTTCTCCTTGTTTACCACATATGCATGCACATTACAGTTCTAGCCAAGTAAACCATCAAATAATTATTAGAAAATTAATAGATTATGGAAGTGTTGCATTCAAGAAAAAAAGTGATAGCTCCTATGTCATTTGTCTTAGAGGAATGCAAAAAGAAAAAAGAAAAAGTCATAAATTTGTGGAGACCTGTTATCAGGGCTTCATAGTAGGCACAGGGAAGAGTGTAGAAGGAGATTCACATTCAGGAAATAACTGTTGTTTGCATTTCTTCTTTCTTTATTTACCTTCTGGTAGGTCCAACAAAATAAAGAAGATGCCTGGATTGAGCATGACGTTTGGAGAATGGAGATTTATGTGTCTCTGGGAATTGTGGGATTGGCAATACTGGCTCTGTTGGCTGTGACATCTATTCCATCTGTGAGTGACTCTTTGACATGGAGAGAATTTCACTATATTCAGGTAAATAATATATAAAATAACCCTAAGAGGTAAATCTTCTTTTTGTGTTTATGATATAGAATATGTTGACTTTACCCCATAAAAAATAACAAATGTTTTTCAACAGCAAAGATCTTATACTTGTTCCAATTAATAATGTGCTCTCCTGTTGTTTTCCCTATTGCTTCTAATTAGGACAAGTGTTTCCTAGACATAAATAAAAGGCATTAAAATATTCTTTGTTTTTTTTTGTTTTTTTGTTTGTTTGTTTGTTTGTTTGTTTATTTTGAGATGAAGTCTCGCTCTGTTGCCCATGCTGGAGTACAGTGGCACGATCTCGGCTCACTGCAACCTGCGCCTCCTGGGTTCAGGCGATTCTCCTGCCTCAGCCTCCTGAGTAGCTGGGATTACAGGCACCCATCACCATGTCCAGCTAATTTTTGTATTTTTAGTAGAGACAGGGTTTTCCCATGTTGGCCAGGCTGGTCTCGATCTCCTGACCTCAAATGATCCGCCCACCTCGGCCTCCCAAAGTGCTGGGATGACAGTTGTGAGCCACCACACTTAGCCTGCTCTTTCTAATATTTGAAACTTGTTAGACAATTTGCTACGCATCTAATGTGATATTTTAGGAATCCAATATGCATGGTTTATTATTTCTTAAAAAAAAATTCTTTTACCTGTCACCTGAATTTAGTAATGCCTTTTATGTTACACAACTTAGCACTTTCCAGAAACAAAAACTCTCTCCTTGAAATAATAGAGTTTTTATCTACCAAAGATATTCTAGTGTCTCATTTCAAAGGCTGCTTTTTCCAGCTTACATTTTATATACTTACTCACTTGAAGTTTCTAAATATTCTTGTAATTTTAAAACTATCTCAGATTTACTGAGGTTTATCTTCTGGTGGTAGATTATCCATAAGAAGAGTGATGTGCCAGAATCACTCTGGGATCCTTGTCTGACAAGATTCAAAGGACTAAATTTAATTCAGTCATAAACACTGCCAATTACCGTTTATGGGTAGACATCTTTGGAAATTTCCACAAGGTCAGACATTCGCAACCATCCCTTCTACATGTCCACACATATACTCCAACACTTTATTAGGCATCTGATTAGTTTGGAAAGTATGCCTCCATCTGAATTAGTCCAGTGTGGCTTAGAGTTGGTACAACATTCTCACAGAATTTCCTAATTTTGTAGGTTCAGCCTGATAACCACTGGAGTTCTTTGGTCCTCATTAAATAGCTTTCTTCACACATTGCTCTGCCTGTTACACATATGATGAACACTGCTTTTTAGACTTCATTAGGAATTTAGGACTACATCTTGACAACTGAGCCTATTCTACTATATGTACAATACCTAGCCCATAATAGGTATACAATACACATTTGGTAAAACTAATTTTCAACCAATGACATGTATTTTTCAACTAGTAACCTAGAAATGTTTCACTTAAAATCTGAGAACTGGTTACACTACAAGTTACCTTGGAGATTCACATCTGAAAACGCAAACTTAGCTATTTGATTGTATTCACTGGGACTTAAGAATGCGCCTGAATAATTGTGAGTTCGATTTGTTCTGGCAGGCTAATGACCATTTCCAGTAAAGTGAATAGAGGTCAGAAGTCGTATAAAATAGGTGTTGTCAGAACACTGTTGAGATTACATAGGTGAACAACTATTTTTAAGCAACTTTATTTGTGTAGTGACAAAGCATCCCAATGCAGGCTGAAATGTTTCATCACATCTCTGGATCTCTCTATTTTGTGCAGACATTGAAAAAATTGTTCATATTATTTCCATGTTATCAGAATATTTGATTTTTTAAAAACATAGGCCAAGTTCATTCACTTCATTATTCATTTATCAAAATCAGAGTGAATCACATTAGTCGCCTTCACAATTGATAAAGATCACTGAAGTCAAATTGATTTTTGCTATAATCTTCAATCTACCTATATTTAATTGAGCATCTAAAATGTACAAATCATTGTGTTGATTCTGCAGGGATCCTGCTATAAGTAAGACTCAGTCCCTGATTTTAGGTATCCTGTGATAAGCAGAATTAAGACAAATACACAAGAGACAAAGCACAAAAAATAAATATCATAAGGGAATGAACAAAATGGTGGAGAAAGAGTAGACAAAGTTTTTGATCACCTGCCTTCAAAGAAAGGCTGTGAATTTTGTTCACTTAGACAGCTTGGAGACAAGAAATTACCCAAAAGTAAGGTGAGGAGGACAGGCAAAAAGAGTAGAAAGATGTGAATGGACATTGTTGAGAAATGTGATAGGAAAACAATCATAGATAAAGGATTTCCAAGCAACAGAGCATATCCAGATGAGGTAGGATGGGATAAATTCTTATTGAACCAATCTTCACCAATTTTGTTTTTCTTTTGCAGAGCAAGCTAGGAATTGTTTCCCTTCTACTGGGCACAATACACGCATTGATTTTTGCCTGGAATAAGTGGATAGATATAAAACAATTTGTATGGTATACACCTCCAACTTTTATGATAGCTGTTTTCCTTCCAATTGTTGTCCTGATATTTAAAAGCATACTATTCCTGCCATGCTTGAGGAAGAAGATACTGAAGATTAGACATGGTTGGGAAGACGTCACCAAAATTAACAAAACTGAGATATCTTCCCAGTTGTAGAATTACTGTTTACACACATTTTTGTTCAATATTGATATATTTTATCACCAACATTTCAAGTTTGTATTTGTTAATAAAATGATTATTCAAGGATCTTGATGTTTCTCTTTGTATATATGTGATGAGTTTGAAATATTTGTATTTCCTTGCAGATTTTATTCAAAGCAAAAAAACTTTTTAAAATGAATCTCTAGCACTTTCTTTATGATAAAAGTAAGCATGACCAAAAAATCACACCTGATTTGTCAGATTATGTAGCATTATAAATAATCAAGGGCTTTGAAATACCAGTTGTTGCTACCCATTATACAGGTATCATTAGCTATGAAAAGATAATTTTATCTGAATCTACAACAAAAGTGTAATAAGCATTTACTTACGATTGTTAAAGAACTTTCATTTGTCTGTATCCAGGTTTTACTCATGGAACACCTATCTCCAAAAACACTCAGACTATGTCTATACAAGTAAAGCAGCACAGTAATATCAGATACACAGCCAGGCAAAATGAAACTCGGGCTATCCAGGAGAAAAAAAGTAAATTCAATAATTTCCACCTGAGTCATGTACAATTCAGTTTAACTTACTTTAATGCATTGGTAAAAGTATAACATAAAACATTTCCTGAAAGAACAAATTATACATTAGCTGTCAGGACTTGCTAACTCAACTGTTTGCTTCAGAAGTTTTTCATAATTAGCAAAAGTAATCACAAACTTTATCTTTCATAGTGGTGAGCCATTTATTATTAAAGACAATAGAGCTAATGGTGCAAATTAGGAAAATCAATTAGGCTATTCAGTAAGTGGAGTCCAGTTTTTCTATTTTTTGTTCTATTGCAAAGGATGATTATTCATTATTACATGGGGGATAAGGAACCTCCTTGGGCACAAATTTGAACTCTGCATTATTGGAGTTCAGACATACAGAGATATATTCGCAGGCAGTGAAGAAAGGAGTTAAGAGCAGCAATTCTGAACTGGAGCCAGGGCAGACAAGAGTGCCCTTGAGAAAAAACTCAGCATAAAATAAAAAGAAATCTAGGACTCTAGAATTGCAAACCAGATTCATCAAGGGAACAACATACTATGGGACCACTTAACTAATGACACATGTCATTCCGTAATCAACCAGCTCTGAGATGCAGCAGTCAAGTACCATAGTCTCACCTGCATGGCAAAGTGCCAGCTCCTCCAGTACTGAGAAGGAGAAATCAAGTTTCAACCTTCCTAGTACCAAGACATTATAGAGGCTGCAGCTTGGAATTGTTTGCAGGTGAAGTGGCACCTCAGTGAAACTTTCAGGGACAATAGCCGAGTTCTGGCTTGATTATGGGAGCCCTGTCTTGTTAGCCATGGTAACAAGCAACAATAGGCCTATTCTGAAACACAGAATATACCTTTTTGAGGATTCCTAGTTATAAGAGAAAGAGAATCAACAAGGGCCTTAAAAGCAAGGCACAAAACATCTAGATTCCATTTTTACTCATAGATTGGTAAGAACTAAACCATTCACACTTTGTAGCTTTTCTGAAGTTTTTACAATGGTTGGGTAATATTGTTATGAGCCAAATAAAACAATAAAAGATGTCTTTAAAAGAACAATTATAATGTTCTGGTATAAGCTTGAATTTTACTCACTTCGCCAACATCTATAGAGCATATTCCATATGCCAGGTCAGTGCTAAACCGAGGATATATCAAGATAGAAATGATCTAGTCTCTACTCGCAGTCATGGGGAAGACAAATTTTAGTGCACCAATGGATTCTAAATGTACTGGTATCACTTAGGAAGAAATGACCGGTTCCGTTTACAAGAGCAAAGTCAGGAAAGTATAAGGTTGAGCCAGAAAAAAAATAAACTGTTTGAGCTGGCTATTGTGTATGTAAAAGTTCCTCAGAATGGGAGGGCAGGGTGTAATGTGATGTGTTGGAAGACCTATCTTAGAGTGGCTGCAACAGAATATGTGAAAGAAATACCAGATTACATATAGACAAAGGATAGATAGGTCAAGGTCATTGTATGACATGAAACTAAGTTTGGGTTTTGCCCTTTAGGGAGTAGGGAAGCCATTAAAAACTTTAAATAGGAGCTAAACATTATTCGGGAGCTCCTAAACATTATTATTTTAGGCGCTAAACATGATCAGATTTGCATTCTAGAAAGATCTATCTGTAGACTATCCAGGAAATTAATTTGATGGTGAGGGGCAAAGGGTGAAGACAAGTTAGAAAACAACAAAAATATTTAAGGAGACAACTGCAATATCCCAGGGCAGAGACAATAAATTCCCAAATGAAGGTCATTACAGAGAAGAAGATAAAAGAAGAGAGCTAATGAAATATGATAGGAAGATAGAAGTTCTCATCATTCATGAACAATAGAAGATGAGGAACAAGGGGGAGGAAGGCATTTAGGGTAGAGCTTCTAGGATTCTTTTAGCTTGGATAACTTAAGAATGATACCATTAAACAGGATAGAAAAATTCCACAGAAGGAGCAGATATTTTAACCAAAACAAAAACAGAGTGTGTGCTCTGTACATTGTATTGCTGTTTACAATCATCTCAGTTGTTAAGGAATGCAGTGTGTTTTTTTAGTTTCAGGGTACACAAATATAATTATGAAAGACATATAGTTTGGGAAGCGGAAAGGAAAAGGTATTTTTCCTGCTCCTTTGAAAGGGTAATTTTTAAATAAAACTTTTGATATGGTCAACACACATATCTGGATAATTATAGATAAGAACATAGATATGAGGGTCACTATGCTATAACACGCACAGGGTCCTCCTGGAGTAGAAGGAACAGCGCCTAGAAAACAGCTGGCTGTGAGCCCAGTGCCTTCCTTCTCCAAGCAGAGCTCTCCTTCCTGAACAAAATGAGTCCACCTGGGGTTTATTTTCTTTAAAGATTTGCTCAATAGAGATTTTATTATCTTTGGTTTAAAATAAAAGTTAAAATGATATATTTACAATTTTAATGAGTTACATTTAATGTTTTATGGCAACAAAAAAGAAATATCTGATTCTGATGTGATTTTTCAGATCATAGACTACATGTCTAAAGAAGCCTATAAGAAATTATGGCCTATTAAGTGTGGAATCTGAGACTGCTGGCAAGATGGCCGACTAGGAACAGCTCTGGTGCGCAGCTCCCAGCAAGATCCACGCAGGAGGTAGGTGATTTCTGCATTTCCAACTGAGGTACCCGGTTCATCCCATTGGGACTGGTTAGACAGTGGGTGAAGCCCAAGGAGGGCGAGCCAAAGCAGGGTGGGGCATCACCTCACCAGGGAAGCACTAAGGTCAGGGAACTCCGTCTCCTAGCCAAGGGAAGCCATTAGGGATTGTACTGTGCACACCAGCCCAAATACTACGCTTTTCCCACGTTCTTCACAACCCGCAGACCAGGAGATTCCCTCCGGTGCCTATGCCACCAGGGCCCTGGGTTTCCAGCACAAAACTGGGCGGCCGTTTGGGCAGACACCAAGCTAGCCACAGGAGATTTGTTTCATACCACAGTGGCACCTGGAACACCCATGACACAGAACCGTTCACTCCTGTGGAAAGGAGGCTGAAGCCAGGGAGCCCAAGTGGTCTGGCTTGGTGGGTCCCACCCCCACAGATCCCAGCAAGCTAAGATCCACTGGCTTGAAATTCTCGCTGCCAGCAGAGCAGTCTGAACTCGAGGGAGGCTCAAGCTTGGTGGGGGTAGTACTTTCAGTACTGGCTTATCTTCATGTATTTCTATAAGAACTCTGTTTTCTCTCCTATTAAAACTGCTATTACACATCTTCCTTCCACTAAAATCAACAATAGTGTCTCCACTTATACCCAATTGGTAGATTTTCCTTAGGAAATAGATGCAATTGGAAGAGAATGAGTTCATCTTCTCACCAACAAAATCTCTTGATTGATGTACATGCGTCTGGTACCCATATCTTCTGCATATTACAACAGAAAAATTATCCCTCTCCCAGTCTATGTCCAACTCAAAGAGTTTTGGTCTTAAATTGCACTCATTTCTCTTGTGTCATCAATTTACCCCTTTCTGCTGGATTATTCCCATTAATACCCAAGCATTAGATTAAATAAATAAATAAATAAAAATTTGGACCAACGTCCCCCTGTAGTTTCTACCCATTTCTCTGCTAACCTTTAAAACAAAATTACTATAGATACTTGCCACTTTGATATTAATTTACCTATTCAGCTTTCTTTTGGTTAGTATTTGCATGACATACGTTTTCTCATCCTATTATTTACAACCTTTCTATTTTCCTATGTTTTTAGATGTCTTTTGAGAACCGTATATAGTTTAGTTTTTTAAAAAAAATTTCAGTCAGGCAATCTTTGCTTTTAATTGCAACCTATAGGCCTACTTATTTAATGTCATAATTGATATATTTGGACTTCATTATACCACCTTACTATTTGCTTCCCATTTCCTCATTAGTTCTATTTTTTTCTTTCTCTCTTATATGACCTCATTTCAGATTGATTGAGATTATTTATTATTTCAGTTTTCCCTTCTCAAGCAAACATACTTCATCTTACTATTTTTAGAAGTTACTCTAGAGATTATAATATCATCATTGACATAGCAGTCTAATATTAATTGGCACTTTTACCTCTTCTTGTTCAATGTCAGGAACTTCTACTGTTTAACTTCAGTTAACCCCCTTTTGACATATATGCTATTGTTGTCATGTGTTTTAATTCTATATATATTTAAACTCAATAGAAATTATAATTATGGTTTTATATTTATTGAGATTTATACACAGTTACCCTTTAGGTTAAAAAAAAAATCTTTAGTGTTCCTTTTAGTGTGTAATGCATGCCTGCTGGAAAAAAAAATTTTTTTCACAAGTTTTTGTTCTTAAAATATCTTTATTTTATCTTCATTATTAAAGAATACATTTTAGATGCTTAGAAATCTAGGAGGGCAGTTATTTTCTTTCAGAACTTTGTAGAAAGTTTCATTGTTTCTGATGAAAGACAAAAAATCTCATTCTAACCATTGCTTCAAGAGATCCCTATGGCTACTTTATAATTTTTTTTTTTTTGCGTTAGTTTTCAGTACTTTTGCTATAGTGAGGTTAACTTTGGTTTTCCTATTAGTTATCTTAGTTAGGGCTTGTAGGCATTCTTGAACCTGGAGTTTAATACGATTATCAGATTTGGAAAATTCTCAGCCATTATCTTTTCAAATATTGCTGATGTCCCATTTTTCTCTCTCCTTTTTCAGGATTTCAATTACCCATGCTAGATGTTCTCATTATATCTCCTATTTTATAACTCTGTCTTTTTATTTTCTTTTTTTTCTATACTTCCTCCTGGCTAATCCTACCTATTTCTTAATTCTCTCTTCAATTGTGTCTAATTGGTTATTAAATCTATCCACTGAATTTTTAGTTTTAGTTCTGAGGTAAACTCAGTTTTATAATTTTAATTTGTTTTCATAGCTTCCAATTTTCTGTCAAATTTCCTACTCTTGTCCTTAATCTCCTTCAGCAGAATAAGAATCTTAAAAGTAAATCTATTATCATCTGAAGTTCATATGAGTCTGTTTCTATTGTCAGGTTTTTTTCTCCTTATTTTTCATTAATTCATTTTATGTCCTAACATGAACTGGTTATTTTTACTGAGTGCTGGACCTTATAGTTTTTTAAAATCATACAAATAATTTGAAGCTATGATGACATTATGTTACTCCAGAGAGAATTTGTGTTTTCTTCAGACAGCCAGTTAGGGGCTCTAACAATGTGGGAATCTCTTAACCCAATTTTAAGAATTGAGTTTACTTAAAATTGGGTTTAAGCCCCTGCCAAACTTGAACTACTTCTGGTTCACATTTATTCCTAAGAGTAAGTTCCCTGAGATTCCGACCCAGAGCTTGATGGAGAGTGGCTCCAAGGGCTCTCCTCCTTGGCATACTCTGGATTACAGATTTTGTTCCATTAGTCTCTTGAGGCTACTAAAAGTACTGTTCAAGTCTTTTAACCTCTCTGTTACCTCTTCTAGAATCCCCTAATGGAAAAGTAAACCTCAGTGCTGGGTTTACCTCTCTTGGGTTCTTTCTTCCTCCAAGACTTATTACCCATCACCATTTTGTTAGCTACTCAACACCTTCAGGCACAGAGTTTTTATAATTGGTCTTGCTTTTCTAGTTGATCCCAGGGTTGGTACATATAACCCAGGAATGACCAGCAGCAGAAATCACTAGAGAGAGTTGATTACATTTGTTATCTCTATGTCCCCCTCTTCCATTTTCTCTCTTCTATTCTGTACAATTTTATCTCTCACTGTTGCACTACACCTCTCTTGTCAAGATGACCAAGTGATAAAATCTCAATCCTCATTTTACTTGCTCACCCAGTAATATTTGACAAGTTTATTCCTCTCTCTCTTGAAACATTTTATTTTCTTGGCTTCTGGGAAAACCTACTCCCTGAGTGACTTTTCTGTGTCATTTGCTGGCTCCTCTTCCCTTTCCTATCATCTCAATGTTAGCAAGATTGACTCTTTGATGTCCTTTTCTTCTCTTTTTATAACCACAATAGAAGTAGTCATCTCCTTTAATCTCATGGCCTTAAATATTAGGTTGGTGTAAAAGTAATTGCTTTTTTCCCCATTACTTTCAATGGCAAAAATCTCAATTACTTTTGCACCAACCTAACAAAAAACATCAAAAGTATGTTGATGAGTCCCAAATTTATATCCCTAGGCTTTCACCTGAGCTGCAGCCTATTACATCTGCCTTTTTGACAACTTCTCTTGAATATCTAAGAAGCATCTCAAACATAAGATTCTAAAGGTAAAATCTTAATTTCTTTCCCATTCTCGCCCAGTTGCTCAAGACAGACACTCAGGAGTTATCTTTGGTACTTCCTTTTACTTCATACCCATATCCAATTTACCAGCAAATTCTACAGGCTTGACCACCAAAATATGTTTTGCATCCAACTGCAACCTCACTAAACTCATCGAGGTCCAAGTCACAGCAATCTCTCTCCTAGGATTCTTGCAACAAACTTCCAAAATGGTCTTCCTGTTCCCACTCTTGCCCTCATCCCCTGCTACCACTAGCAGAATATTTTCCACCCAGCAACCAGTGTAATTCTTCAAAAATGTAAATGCTATCCGGTCACTCCTATGCACAAAACTCTCCAATGTTTTCACATAAATTTTAAAATAAAACCCAGGCTCTTTACCATGGTCTACAAATCCCCAAAACATCTGGACCCTGCTCGCTTTCTGAACTCATCTCCTGCCACTCTTTACCTCACTCAAGCCACTCACATTCCACTGGTATTCTTGCGTGTCTTCAAAAATAAGCTCATTCCTACCTTAGGCCCTTCGTATTCTCTATCTCCTCTGTCTAGAATGTTCTACCTATGCCTCAGTTTTTATATGATTAGTTTTTTTTTCATCATTCACATCTATGTTGAGATGTCACCTCTTCAGAGTGCCTTTTTCTGACTACTCTACGTAAAATAGCTCCTTTCCTGTATCCTTTTCCTGGGCTTTATAGTTTTCATTACTCTGCATATTATGTCTTTTATAGGTGTACTTGTGTTTCCTGGTTGTCTGGTTCTCCTACTCAAAAGAACAGAGATTTTATCTTATTTGTGACAGTATTCTCATGACTTAGAGCCTGGCACATCACATCGTAGAAGCTCAATAAATAATTGTTAGATGAATGAATGAATGAGGAACATGGTTGTGTTATCAATAAATGGTTGAGATAGTGGTATTTAGAAAACAAAAATGACTTAGATAAGTGATTCTCAAAGTACGCTCCACAGACCAGGAGTACCACCATCATCTAGGAGCTTACTAGAAATGCAAATCCTGGGACCCCCCAGCCCAGACCTACTAAGTTAGAAACTGGAGATAAGCAGAGTGATCTATTTTTTATCAAGACCTTCCAAAGATTCTGGATGCATGGTAAGTTTGAGAACCACTGGTTTCAGGGATAGGCCAAACCTAGCCTACTACCTATTTTATAATAAAATTTTATTGGAACACAGCCACTTGCATTCATTTACGTGTTATCTATGGCTGCTTTTGCACTACAACAGCAGTACTGAGTACTTGCAACACAGACATTATAGCCCACAAAGCCTATAATATTTACTATCCAGGTAATAAAACAAGTTTGATTACCTCTAGTTTAGATCAATGCCTTATGCTATGTAATTACGGCAAAGTAAACACATACGATTTATCTTCTTTTTCACCGAAATCCCACTGAAATTAAAGAAAAGCTATGGCTAAAGAAGGCACCATAGCATACTGAAAAACAGAAAAGGGTAGCATCAGTGGACCAGATTATTTGAGGAATTTCCAGGACATAAAAAACATCTCGGAGAGAGGAGACAACAGTGAGATCAGATTAAAAGAAACAAGTATAGAGACTGCACCACAAGATTCAAATAGAGGCTATTGCAAAAAGCAGCAATAGTTTCTAAGAAAACCGCAGATGAGTATTATTTTCCAAGTAAGCAAGCTAAATCAACTGCGGAGAAAACATTGGGTGAATCATTAAAGGACTACCATCAGAAGATCTGGCCAGTGACCCTTCTACCCAAAGACTTGCACAGCTGGCTACAGATCTCATTTATAAACAAAGCTAAAAGGCTTTGGGAAAGGCTCGTGGCTTCAGTATTGGAGTCTGAAAAGCAGAGTCCAGCAAGACTTCCACAGTGACAGCAGAGGCACAGAAAGAAAAGGGAAGTCTGACTAGAGCATTTGCCACCAAGATAAAGTGTCATGTACAGGTCTCTAAAGTAAGAGTTCTGAAATAGGAGACTCCCAGAATAGCTTCAGGAAAAAGTACAAGGTAAGGACAGGAAGCCCATGTTTACCCAGTAAACAAACTACTTCCCCATAGTTATGGATTAAATTATGCCCCCCCAAAAAGATATGTTAAAGTCCTAATCCCTGGTACCTCAGAATGTGACCTTATTTGGAAATAGGTTATTGCAGACGTAATTAGTCAAAATGAGGATACAATGGAGTATGGTGGTCTCTCAATCCAATATGACTTGTGCCCTTGTAAGAAGAGAGAGATGGCCGGGCACAGTGGCTCACGCCTATAATCCCAGCACTTTGGGATTCCGAGGCGGGCAGATCACTTGAGGTCAGGAGTTTGGGACCAGCCTGACCAATATGGTGAAACCCCGTCCCTACTAAAAACACAAAAATTAGCTAGGTGTGGTGGCAGGCACCTATAGTCCCAGCTACTCAGGAGGCTGAGACAGGAGAATTGCTTGAACCCGGGTGGTGGAGGTTGCAGTGAGCCGAGATCGTGCCACTGCACTCCATCCTGGGTGACAGAGCAAGACTCCATCTCAAAAAAAAAAAGAAGAAGAAGAAGAGAGAGACACAGAGAGGAGAATGCCATATGAAGACATGAAGACACACAGACACAGAGAGAAGACAATCATGTGAAAGGAGAGACAGAGGGCCAGGCATGATGACTCACATCAGTAATCTCAACAATTTGGGAGTCCTAGGTAAGAGAATTGCTTGAGGCCAGGAGCTCAAGACCAGACTGAGCAACATAGCAAATCCCTGTCTCTACAAAAAAAATAAAAAATTAGCCAGGCATAATGGCATGTACTTGTAGTCCTAGCTACTTGGGAAGCTGAGGCAGGAGGATCACTTGAGCCCAGGAGTTTGAGGCTGCAGTGAGCTATAGTGCATTGCAGCCTGGGTGACAGAGCAAGACCCTGTCTCTTAATAATAATAATAAAAAGACAGAGGCAGAGAAGCTCGAAGAAGAAAATAATCTCCTAGAGGCTTTGGAGGTTGCATGGCCTGACAGTACTTAGATTTTGGACTTTTAGCCTCCAGTACTGTGAAAAAATAAATTTCTATTAAGCCACTTAGTTTGTGGTTCGTTAGGGCAACCCTAGGAAACTAATACAGTAGACCTCTGGGCCACACATTCTACTGCTCCCTCTTTATCACCAGAAGTGGAACCCGAATTAACAGACAATCAAATTATCACCAAATACTTGGGGAAAATTAACATCATTAGGAAGGATCATCTGATTCAAATAACTGAATAACTAAAACTTGAAGAAAATTAATGGCAGCAACAGAATAAGACTTTTTAAGTATAATTTATTTGGAGGTATTCGAGAATATATTACTTTAATTAGCAAAAATATGACAGCTATAAAAAAACAGAAACAATTGGGATTCTTGGGAATCAAGACTATTATTACTATTTTTTTTTCTTAGGGATGAGATCTCACTATGTTGCTCAGGCTAGACTCTAACTCCTGGGCTCTAGTGATCCTCCTGCCTCTGGCTCCCAAGCAGCTGGGACTACAGACCAGCACCACCACACCCAGTTTAGTTACCAAATATTTTTTAAACTATAAAAAACTATCCTGCATAGTAAAACACTGTTTATTAAGTTAAAAAAAGAAAAACACTCTTGGAAAACAACAAAATACCTTTTGGCATACAAAAAGACATGCATATTTAAGAACATATATGAAATATCTTAAATAGAAACAATGGTGGGGAGAATGGGAACACGCATCAAGGATGAAAGTTTTAAAAATAAACAAATAAGCTGGGCATGGTGGCTCACGCCTGTAGTCCCAGCACTTTGAGAGGCCAAGGCAGGCAGATCACCCAAGGTAGGAAGTTCGAGACCAGCCTGACCAACATGGAGAAACCCCATCTCTACTAAAAATACAAAATTAGCTGGGCATGGTGGTGCATGCCTGTAATCCCAGCTACTCAGGAGGCTGAGGCAGGAGAATCGCTTGAACTCAGGAGGCAGAGGTTGCGGTGAGCCGAGATCGCGCCATTGCACTCCAGCCTGGGCAAAAAGAGTGAAACTCCATCTCAAAAATAAATAAATAAGTAAAATAAACAAATGAGCAATCCTAAGCCAAAAGAACAAAGCTAGAGGCATCACATTGTCACGAGATCCTTGGGGTGTTGCTTTGCCAGCCGGAAAACCTCTGTGGCTGGTGGCACATTTCCCCAGGTTTTTACTCAGGCCCACTGGGCTCATTCCACCCACCTGGCCTGGCAGGCTGTGCTTGGCTCACACCACTGGCCCAAATCTCATGCCTACCAAGGACGAGCCAGGCACAGAGTAGCAAGGGGTATGTGAGTGAGAGTGGGGTTCAGCCACTGGGCACAGCCAGGCACACCGGCTGTGGTAAGGTTGGCAGCTCCAGGTGCCAGCATGGGTGCCAGCTCCCTATGAGGCTGCATCTGGACCAGGCATGCCTGAAGCAGCTTCCACAGCTGGCACCAGGGAATGCGGTAGCACCCAGAAGCTTGGAGATGCCAGGAATCTGCAGAGCCTCAGAGAGGGTGGCACAGCCCTGGTTTGGGGAGCTCCTAGGTCTGGGATCCCCAAAGGGCCACAGCTGTCTCTCCTTCTCTCTTCTTTCTTTCTTGTTGCCTGCAACGTGGTGAGCAAGGGGCATATTTCATCCCTGTTTTTGTTACAGCTCTTTTAGCCCTCCCATTTGGCAAGTCCTGAGTTCTTGTCTTGCATCCAGGAAGAATGATGTACGCAAACAAGTGGAGGTGAGCAAGGTGAAGAGGAGCTTTATTGAGTGACAGAGGAGACCCTGGAGTGGGTAGCTCTTCTCCACAGGCAGTCATCTGATCATCTCCTGGATCTGGCTGAGCCCAGGGGTTTTATGGGCTTCAGAGGGGAGGAAGGGGTGGTGGTTGGTTCATGGGTGGCCATGGGGAGCCCAGAGAAAGCACCATAAGTTCCCATCCTGGCTCTTCAGCCAGGCCTCTGGATTCAGGCCATCCCTGGCTCAAAGGTGGGGCTTCACTAGGGACCTGCCTCTTTCTGCCCTGCCTCCTGCTGTCATCCATAGCACTCAGGCTGTTTGTGCCAAGAGGCAACTGCAGGCCAGTGCCGAGCTGCCTTCAGCAACCCCCCTCACCCTCTTCCGTGCTTGTTGATACCCAAAGTCTGAAGGGCGCCAAGGCAGCAGGGGTCTGGTGTGTCAGCACTGCTCCAAGCATGTGCACCCACCCAGATTGCGACAGCACCCAGGCTCAGGCTCAATTTTGCTTCAAGATCAGAGCAGGCACCAGGAGTGGGGAGAAGCCAGGCTGTGGGAGCAGACACCTCCAAGCCTGAGGGGGCAGAGGGGCTTCCTGGGCCCCCAAGAACACAGGTATGCCCAGGTCCACAGCTGTGGCTTGGGTGGCTGCAGCTGTACCTGGGAAGCTTGAGGCTTCTGCACTGCCAATTCGGAAGGGCATGAGGCTTCTGCCTGTTCCCAGCTCTCACCGGCTCCATGGAGCTCAAAGCCAAGGCAGCGCCTCCCCACCTGCAGCTGGTGTCTTCGCAGCCACCACTCCAGGCAGGCGGCTGCTGCCATCAACATTACCTGACTTAAAATTATATTACAAGGCTTTCTATCAGGGTAAACTGTCAGTCAAAAAAAGAACAAAAAAGAAATAGAAAAAAATTATGCTACAAAAATATAGTAATCAAAATATCATGGTACTGGCATAAAAATGGACACATAGATAAACAGAACAAAATAGAGAACTCAGAAGTAAAGCCATGTACCTCCAGCCAACTCATCTTTAACCAAGTTGACAAATGTAGAAGAATGAAACTGGTCCCCTATCTCTCACCATATACAAAAATTAACCCAAGATAGATTAAAGACTTAAATTTAAGACCCAAAACTACAAAAATCCTAGAAGAACACCTAGGAAAAACTCTTCTGGACATTGGCCTAGACAAAGAATTCATGACTAAGGCCTCAAAAGATTCAGAGGGGTAGGAGGGGAGTAAAGGATGAGAAATTACTCAATAGGTACAATGTACGTTATTTGGGTGGTGGTTACACTAAAAGCCCAAACTTTACCTTTATGTAATATAACCATTTAAGAAAACGAACTTGTATTCCCTAAATTTATACAAATTAAAAATGAATGAATGAATGAAACAAGACACATGGGCAAATTATAAAACTGTGCTATGAATTAAGATGGTGTGATTAACTATTTACACCCAGGATCCAAAAAGGAGAAAACTTTACATATTAATAGGGAAACTAATTTCCAAAATAGATATAGCTGAAGATTAATTTACAGAACTAAACGTCTAAACTGAGGGATTCTCCCAGAACACAATTCAAAAGAAAAAATTCATAAAATGGAAAATTTAAAGAAGAGTTAAGGGGCATGAAAAGAGACCCAAATGATCTCAAATACCCATTGTGTAAGTTTCAGAAGGATGCAATAGAAGCAATAAAATAAGAAAACAAATAAATAATGGAGGGAAATTTCTTGGAGCTAGAGAAAGACACTAGACTTCAGAGCAAAACCTCTGTAAGATGAAGGGGCTGAGGAGGGAGGGGAGGAATGCACGCCTTTGCAAGCTTGATGGAACTTCAGGCCACCAAGGATAAAGAGAAAAATCCCAAAAACTTCCATAAGGAAGAAACAGACTTTTTTCTTTGGAAAGAAGAATCTGATTCCAAATAATTGAGGAGACAAAGTAGGTGACTATGCACATTGCTAAGATTTGGCTCTAGAAAAAGCTGGGCAGTAGATGGTATTGCTAGAAGGGATGTCATCAATAGTGAGCTAAGTGTACTAAAATTATCATTTTTCTCACAAAGCTTCATGTTCTGAAGGGAAAGAGGCAATTATAATTCTGGTCCCAGCTATAAATGGGCTGGTGCCAATGTATCATCACCCAACTGCTTCTCTAAAATCCAGCTAGCATCCGTCTCTCATAAGAAGCAGCATTTATACGAAGACATTCTAATGTCTACACATCTATAATCCAATATCTGTAATATAATCTATAATCTAATATCTGTAATCCAATATAATATCTGTAAATGCTAACTAGCATCATTTCAAATTATAAATCCCTATGAAGTCTCCTTGATAACTGACAATGAAGCCAGCATACGGAGACTTTTCCAGAGTCATGAGCTTGTGGGTGGCAGAACAAGGGCTGGGAGGCAGACCTCCTGACTTTGTAGCCAGTACTGGTGCCACCATGTCATGCTGACAGCTCAGCACCAATCCTTCTATACTCTCGTGTTTTCTCCTGTTTGTGATAAAGTATGTACATCTGTGTCATTGGAAGGCTTGGAGAAGAGTCCAAAGGTGCAAAACAAAGCATATCTCCCCACCCCTGGCAGAATCTTCAGTCCTGGCCTAATGAGCTCACCAGCTCAGTAAGTTCTGCGACTGCTTCGGGTTACCAAAAGAATAGAGTATGTAACAGTGCTAGGAAAAGAGACACTTAAAAACCCACATCCAGGCATTGTTCAATGACTGCTCATAAATACTTTATGGCAAAATTCTTTCTGGTGGCACAGAAGGCCATGAACAATCTGACACCTCCATTAGTCACCTCTGTTAGTCACCACTACGACTTCCTGACCCATCTCTGGGTTTCACTTCAGTTTTTAGATCCCCAGCCCTAACATTTAAGCAAAACTTCATCGATAGTTCCTCTTCAAAAGTATTTCCAGAATAACTATTAAAATCCCATGGACTAGTCAAGATAGTGAGATATGCTTTTGAGTGAACAGCCACCATTTCTTCCTTTTAGAGATTTATTTTTTAACTTAACAAAAATAAAATCTAATGTGAAACTTAATGAAAATTGTTTCAAAAACTTGAAATGCAACTACAAAATAGCCCATTATTGCATAAGCTTTCTATACTTAACTAGTTTTCTAAATCTATATTACATAGGCTAGAGAATTAACATATTGTTTTTATATGTACAATCCAAATCTAGTCTCTCCGAATTTTCTTTAAGGCCAACTATTTTAATATAGGCCAGTATTTTACTCTATTATTCAATCGCAAACCATGTTTCTTTCCTCACAGTAGTGCATTTTGACAAAATCAATCTTTTCATTCTTTTCAGCAAATAATACAAAAATTGGGATTCATTCATGAGAAGTCAGTGAAAATAAAAATGATTTCAGATTTTCTTTACATTTGTATAATATCACTAGTAGAGGAGGAATGGCTTTCCAGACAACTTGTTAGGAAAAAAATATGAGTGGGAAATTATACTAAGCCTATATAAACAATTCCAAAATAGAATTCTCTTTTCTCCTTGGTAAATAAATGCTTGATTTTCATAATTCAACATATAATTTTAAACTAGGGCAACCAAACTTGTGACATGAAAAGAGGAATTTTATTGTTAAGTTACACTGGTATACTGCAAAGTCATACCAAAAAAAAAAGGAGCAAAATATATTTTTTAATAATCTTACACAAGAATGCTCAAGAATCTTCTACATGAGGTAACTACAGAAAAAAAGAACACTAGGTCAGCTGAAGGCTGAACTAAATTTGTTCCATAAAAGTTGGTGAGTTTCATTTTTCCCTTCTAAGGGGATAAAGGAAAAAGAATGTGCATTGTGTTTAAGAAAACCCAGAATACTGCCAAAAGTTTGCCACCCACTTTGGCATTCTGCCTTTATCCTGAAAGATAATTTCTTCTCCATTATAAACAGCCTATGTGAGATGAACTGTCAACAAGAGGGAAGCTAGAGTGAGAAACAGAGAAAAAGAACAGCATCATGCAAGGAAAGTTATGAAACAAATTGACTCGTGATTCTCTCTTGGCTTGCCTTTCTTTATGCAAATAGAATTAAAAAGTCAAATAGCCCTAATGTTAGCCAGGTGAAGTGTGGTTAGAAATGGTTGACTGGAAATTCCCTTGCTTTCATCAAACAATTGTTATGTGAATATTGCATCAGCTTGGTCCTTTTGATGTTCCTACATGACTTAAGAAAACTTTGTATTTCCAATAGTGTATTTCCAATGACAAAAACTCTGCTGTGTGATTTTAGAAAATCACTAAAATTACCAGTGCTTTTGCTAGATCTTTCACAGTTGCAAAAACAAATGTTTTTGAACAAAGCTCTATTTTTCATGAAAATATTCAACTGAATGCAGGGAAAGTAAATGCAAAATATCTAGGGAAGGCACCAATCAAATCACGCAAGAAGAGATTTTTCTAGACTTCAAAGAAAAAGTATTCAGTGACTCCAAGGTGTGGGGCAAGGGAGGCAGGGGAGTGATGAATTTGTTTTCTTTGCATTGTTCCACTTCCTTGTTTGCTGTGTTGCACAAACTCTATTGAATATCAAGATCTGGCCTCTTATGAATAAGATACTTAATAGAGAAGAATGTCAGTTTTTTCAAGCCCATAAATACCTTTTAAATGTTCTTAGAATTTTACAATTGGATGAAAAAGCATCAAAAAACATAGTTTGTATAATTTTATCATTAAAAATATTTTCTATTATTATTCAAGGAGTTCATTGATGCTGAATACAAAATGCCTAAGATTTATTATTTAAGTTTATGAGCTAAAGGAAATCTTAGTGTTTATCTAGCCTAACTTCCTTGTTCTACATTTCTGTTTTGTTTTTTCAAATAATGTATCTTGTTTGCTTCATGATTATGTTAAAGAAAAAGGTTTTTTTCAGAAATAAGAAATAGATTATAAATTTTTAAAAAGGAAAGAAAATTGAGGAAAAAGGGAATTAAAGGATATTGGATAATATAGAGAAAGATATTTATAGGGCATAAAATCATTTCTAGTGGAAGGAGGACACATGGGTTTGTCATTGCCAGAGCACCTTTTGTTTTTCTGAGCATTTTGTGAGATGGCCAATTTTACCCAGCATAGAATCGAGTAAGAATGAAACTGAAATAATTTGCAAAGTTGAAAGTTGAGTGTGACCATAAGCCTCCAATCCTAGTTCCAGCCTGCCCACCATGCTGGGAATATAGTTTGGATATTTGTCCCTGCCCAAATCTCATGCTGAAATATAATCTCCAATGTTGGAAGTAGGACCTTGTGGGAGGTGTTTGGAACATGGGAACAGATCTCTAGAAGCTGAGCAAATGCCAGCACCATGCTTCCTGTAAAACCTGAAGAACCATGAGCCACTTAATCCTCTTTTTTTATAAATTACTCAGTCTCGTGTTACTTTACAGCAAGGCAAAAATGGCTTAATACTTTGGGCATGCTCCAGTAGAGATTAGAATTCACATGAAACAAGTGAGAAACAGGGAGAAAACTATTAAGAGGTCTATGGTAGGGAGATTGTGGCTATTGTCTCCATTTACTTTTAGAATTTCTTCGTGTGTGTGTGTGTGTGTGTGTGTGTGTGAGACAACTAGTAGAAACAGAGTAACCAAATCTCTTAACTGGAAATGACTTTATATGTTGTATTACTAAAAGACGTCCAATTTCCAACATCCTGAATATATACAGTGACAGAGGACAGATAACTCACTATTTTATGGGGTAGTTTATTCATTTTTGTAAATACCAGCCATTGTTCTTAATATTGTTATCAAGGGTCTCAACCCGAAAATAAATTCATCTCCCCTACCCATCTTTCACAACAACAAAGCAAAAAATTCCCCTTCCAGACTTTGTCACATCTGTTAATGACATAGCCATTTTATCGAACTCAAAAACTTTGTGTTCCCTTGCATTTAAAAATCCAGTTATCAAGTGTTGCTAATTCCAATTTGGACTCCGTAGCATCCATTCCTACCCAGTTTCGTTTACAGCATACCATCATTTCTGCTGTACATTTATTCATCACACAGACAAACTCTGATATAATATGGAGGAAGATTATGCAAGGGCATGAATACTAGGAGGAACCATTGAGGAATATCATGGAGGCTGGCCACCACACAAGGTAACAGAATAGATGACCACTGATAAGATCACTGGGAAGAGGACATCTTTCTCCATAGGTCTAGAAGGAAAAGTTCTAGAGATAACTCTGTCTTAGTTTAGATCATGTGCCCATCTCTGAACCAATAATTATGACCAGAGAAATGGACTCCCTTAGTTAACCAGAATTGGGTCATGTGCTCTACCTATGGCTTTTTTTTTTTTTTTGAGATGGAGTCTCTCTCTGTCCCCCAGTCTTGAGTGCAGTGGCGTGGTCTCGGCTCACTGCAAGCTCTGCCTCCCATGTTAACGCCATTCTCCTGCCTCAGCCTCCCAAGTAGCTGGGACTACTGGTGCCTGCCACCACACCGGCTGATTTTTTTGTATTTTTAGTAGAGACAGGGTTTCACCATGTTAGCCAGGATGGTCTCGATCTCCTGACTTGTGATCTGCCCACCTTGGCCTCCCAAAGTGCTGGGATTACAGACGTGAGCCACCGCACCCGGCCTACCTATGGCTTTTGAGGGCAAATGGTGTCATCTCCACCTGAATCACTGAATCAGAAAAGAGGGGATGCTGAATGGAAATACTACATATATCCTCTATTCTACCTCACACTTCAACTGCTTTCTTGGTCTTCTAAACTTCCTCATATTACTGTCTCTATCTTCCTTTTCAAACAGTACATAGCTGACAAATTAACTTCAGTAAAACTCAACTTGGATCATATGTTTTCTTTTCTCAAAATCTTCCCTAAATGCGTCCTCACACTTAAAAGGTAAGTCCTTAGTGCTTACCTGGCATTCACACTTTTCTATAATCTCAACCCAGATTCTTCTGGTCTAATCTACAATTTTATACCTCCCTAAAAAAGTCAATTTACTCACTTTCTTCCTAAAATGACTTTGACTCCATGGCCTTGTTCACATTGTTCACATTCTTCATTCACCAAGAATACTTTTCTCTCTTCTTTCCTGTTCAAAGTCTACCCATTCTTCAAGTGCAAGTCAGAGTTTACTTCCATATAGATTTCTATAGTCATCCCAGCCTGAAGGAACTCCTTTCTCTCCCTTTCGCTCTCATGGTATTTTTGTTGTATCATTCTTAAATAATGATAAATGCTTTATTCTATTATGAATTCATATTTCAATAAGTAACACATATTATCTAGCTATCCATATTGCAAACTTCTTAAAGGCAAGGACAATGGCTTATATTTCTTTTCATTCTGTGAGAGACGTAGCTTGCATTTAATAAACATTTATTATATATCTGGATAATTATAAATATGAATATAGATATTAGTGTCACTATACTATGGCACTCAGTTTTAAAAAGAAACCTTCAACACACTAGCTTCAACCAAAGTCCACACCAGACAAAAGCTGTTCAGTAATTAGAAAGATACTACAATTCTAAAACGATGTGCACTTACTACTACCTAGCTGCAGAAAATGAGTTGCTACTTTTCAAAATGAACGGGATTGCTGAAGCAATAATCTAGATTATTTTAGCCAACAGTTATATATATATATATATACTCCTACTTCAAGCTAGCTATCTACAATGGTTAGATATATCACGTACTGCTATTTTGCTCTTAAAGGAGTTTGTTTGAACTGAAGCATAGTCAGCACAAATTACTTCTAGGAAACCATTTCTGAGAGAATTTGGCTCTTTACATCTTTGGCCAGAATTCCTTGAGTTTTGGCTTCCAGTCTGTATTTTGCTTTCCTGGTAGAAATGTGTACTCCTAGTATCTTGCTGGCAAGGATGCCTCTGCCAAAAGGAAATACACACTACTTTCTTCATGAAAGGACGGGAACACTCTCAGGTAGACTATCGGCATGTAGTCTAAGTGAAATGAGCCCACCCATCATTACAACCTTACCAAATATGTAAGACACTTCCAAGTATTGTGGATAAACACTCCTAGGTGTTGTGCATATACAAAATCATCCAGAAGTTACCCTAGAAAGGATGGCAATACAAAGTAGTATGCATGTTCCAAGAGAATAATAGTAAGTGTCATAAATAATTACAGAAGGTAGAGTTTTTTTGAGTTTGGAAAGCTCAGGAAAGGTTTCAAAAGGAAACGGATCTAACCAATGGATCATTTAGTAAAGATGGACCATTTAGTAGAGTCCCACAAGAGACAGGACTAAAAATGACATATTCTAGGCCAATAGGATAGAAAAAGAGGGCTAACATAGAGGCATAATAAGTAAAATAAGGTAGGTAATTTGGAAATACACTAGAGAAAAGCTTTAAGATTGTGTATTTTATGCTATAGACAATGGAGATTTTTGAGTTTTCAAGCACCAGCAAAATAGTGTTTTAATACCAAATTGAGATATAATTGTCAGGGTTTTTTTAAAAAGTTTTCTAAAAATAAAATAAAATCACTAAAACAATTTTGAAGAAAAAGATAAATCGAAAAAGATCTTTTGGATTGTTTTCAAAAAGATAGAAAACATGCTTTTGGAATAGAAATTACGCATAGCTTGGAATGGAATTAATGAAGCTCAAAGTCAGATCATGAGTAGGAAGTATAGAATTCAAGCACTTTAGAGGCTGGATCATGAAAGGTAACATTATAACTAAAATAATTCAGCACTTTTATTCACATTTAGTGCTTTTTTTCTGATTATAAAATAACCCAGATATATGGATAGGAAGAATCAATATCATGAAAATGGCCATACTGCCCAAGGTAATTTATAGATTCCATGCCATCCCCATCAAGCTACAAATTACTTTCTTCACAGAATTGGAAAAAACTACTTTAAACTTCATATGGAACCAAAAAAGAGCCTGCATTGCCAAGACAATCCTAAGCCAAAAGAACAAAGCTGGAGGCATCAAGCTACCTGACTTCAAGCTATACTACAAGGCTACAGTAACCAAAACAGCATGGTACTGTACCAAAACAGAGATATAGACCAAAGGAACAGAACAGAGCCCTCAGAAATAATACCACACATCTACAACCATCTGATCTTTGACAAACCTGACAAAAACAAGAAATGGGGAAAGGATTCCCTATTTAATAAATGGTGCTAGGGAAACTGGCTAGCCATATGTAGAAAGCTGAAACTGGATCCCTTCCTTAAACCTTGTAGAAAAATTAATTCAAGATGGATTAAAGACTTAAATGTTAATCCTAAAACCATAAAAACCCTAGAAGAAAACCTAGGCAATACCATTCAGGACATAGGCATGGGCAAGGACTTCATGTCTAAAACACCAAAAGCAATGGCAACAAAAGCCAAAATTGACAAATGGGATCTAATTAAACTAAAGAACTTCTGCACAGCAAAAGAAACTACCATCAGAGTGAACAGGCAACCTACAGAATGGGAGAAAATTTTTGCCATCTACTCATTTGACAAAGGGCTGATATCCAGAATCTACAAAGAACTCAAACAAATTTACAAGAAAAAAACAACCCCATCAAAAAGTGGTCAAAGGATATCAACAGACACTTCTCAAAAAAAGACATTTATGCAGACAACAGACACATGAAAAAATGCTCACCATCACTGGCCATCAGAGAAATGCAAATCAAAACCACAATGAGATACCATCTCACACCAGTTAGAATGTGGATCACTAAAAAGTCAGGAAACAACAAGTGCTGGAGATGATGTGGAGAAATAGGAACACTTTTACACTGTTGGTGGGACTGTAAACTAGTTCAACCATTGTGGAAGACAGTGTGGCAATTCCTCAAGGATCTAGAACTAGAAATACCATTTGACCCAGCTATCCCATTACTGGGTATATACCCAAAGGATTATAAATCATGCTGCTATAAAGACACATGCACATGTATGTTCATTGCAACACTATTCACAATAGCAAAGACTTGGAACCAACCCAAATATCCATCGATGATAGACTGGATTAAGAAAATGTGGCATATATACACCATGGAATACTATGCAGCCATAAAAAAGGATGAGTTCATATCCTTTGTAGGGACATGGATGCTTCATCCTACTCTTCACCAGTTAGAGTAGTTCCCTTAAGTACATAAGCAAACAGCTACTTGCATCACAAATTATTGTAATTGTAACAAAGTAATCTACATTCCTAATGACGCTGCATCATGAAGAAAATATAAAATTAAATAGCACTTAATCTATTTAAGAGATCTTAAAGAAATAATTATCATGAATAATTTTTTAAAACTATTGGACAATTATCTAAATAATTCCATAATTATTCTGAATAAATAAGCTGTGATCATCCTAATTAGCTTGGGAAAGGTTTTATATTAGAATAACATTCAAAAGCTGAAAAAATATGAAAAATTAAGGTAATAATAAAGTAACATAAAATAAATTAAAAGTTGCAATTACATTAAAAATCACTGTGGCCATAATTATGACCTGTAGACACATCTGGAATACAAGAACACAGGCACAGAAGTCACTTAACAAATTTTTCTTTTTATGAGTGATCAGCAATGAGTATTTTAACAGGTTTTAACACTACGTTCAAACATCATCACACTTAAAAAGAGGGCTTATTATTGTATCAAAATATCTTTTTGGCAAAAAGTTAAAGCATAAGTTGAAATGTGATGAGTACAAAATGATTAGGGGGTATAATAAAATCATTTTTCATCTTAATGCTTCATTCCAGCTAGCAATCCAAGTTAGCAAAAGTCACAGGAAAAACAAGGATTTTAAAAGTTGAGTATAAGATGAGAAATACTAACAACTATTTTTGGCACCTGTTTAATGCTTTGTGGCTCTATACATTTCTTAACTTTTCCTGCTTAGACTCTCTCTTTCAGTGAGTCTTTATTCTAGTATTCATCCTTTCCCAATCCAGTCTATGTGCTCTGAAGGAAAATTACCTCTTCCCTAGCCATAGGGGTGGACTCTGGATCAAACCATATCTGAAGCTTCCTCATCACTGGATCTTTCAATTATGAAACTAATACACTTCTTTTACTGGTCAAGTCATTTGGAATTAAATTTTATTTCATTAGAAAATTAAATTATATCATATATAATGTGTATGAAATATGTATACACAATTAAAATAATAATAATAAAATGAACACTCATGTACCAGACACCCAGCTTAAGAAATAAAACAGTGTTCAGAGCTCCCCTAAGTGCCCTGCCTTATTATAACTGGCTTCCCATCCCAACCCTGAGAGGTATACACCATCCTGAACTTTTGGTTTATGATATATAACAAATATCTTTTCACAATGTGACTAACCTTTTTCAGTTCCTCTATGGTTTCCATTCATTATAGAGTTTTTAATTTTAATGTCAAATGGATACATTTTTTCCTCTGCTAGTTCATATTACTATATGTGTCTTATTTAATAGACCTATCCTGGCTAGGTACAGTGGCTCATGCCTGTAATCCCAGCACTATGAGAGGCCCAAGTGAGAGGATCACTTGAGCCCAGGAGTTCCAGGCTGCAGGAAGCCATGATTGTGCCATTTGAAAATATTATAGATAGATAGATGATAGATAGATAGATAGATAGAGATAGATAAATAGATATTTTTCTATGTTTTCAAGTTTTCCTTTTCATAATAAGTATTTTATTTTATTAGAATTGATTTTTGTGGGGTAAAGTACAATTTCACATTTTTCATAAAATTATTTTTCACAAAGTAACATAATGTAACCAAACTCAGGTTTGGCTGGTAGCTGCCTGAAAAGCCAAGTGCACAAGAGGCAAGGTGTGGTGGAAGGAAAGCAGCTTTATTCAAATGCCAGCAGTTGCAGAAATGGCTGGGCTCAAGCTGCAAAGAAACCATCTCAAATTTTTAAGCTAAGTGAAGGAGTTTACGAGGGGAAACACATGGGAGTGGGAGTAGTGCAGGGTGCAGGCCTGCATGTGTTGTTCCCATGGTTATCTTGAGCTATTGCCCATCTGGGTGTGGCTGGCCCCATCTAGGTTACCAGATGAGTTGTAAATTAACCACCTAAAGAGGGAGAAGTCTGCAGCTAGGTCTCCATATCTGGTTTGTTTTGAGATTAGCTGGTGGAGTTTCTAAGGAAGCCGATAGTCAGATAAGCATGCACAGTGCAAGGAAGTTTCTACTGGGAAAGAGGGAGAAGCAAAGAGCTTCAAAGTACATTTCAAAGCTATATTCTAAGATTGGAGAAATAAAGTCTAAAATGCTTTTTAAACCTAAGATACTCAGTTACAAAAAACAATAGTTCTTCCTTCCTGCTGACATACAAGGCCTGCTCTGTCATAAATCAAGTTTTTTTTTCCTCTATGCCTGCACCAGTTTTTTTTTTAATTGAGGAAAAAAATATATATATAATTCACCATATTTACCATTTTAAAGCTTGCAGTTCAGTGGTAATAAATACATTCATATTTGTTATTTTCCCTCTTCATCCCCTACACCCTCTTCTTAACCTCTGGTAACCCACAGTCTACTGTCTATCTTCATGAAATTCACATGTTTAGTGCCCACATACGAGTGAGAATGTGAGCTATTTGTATTTTACTTAATGTAATGGCCTCTAGTTCTATCCATGTTGATGCAAATAACAGGAGTTCATTCCTTTTTATGGCTGAATAATATTCCATAATGTATATATGACACATTTCTTTATCCATTTATACATTAATGGACATTTAGGCTGATTCCATATTTTGGCTATTGTAAATGGGGCAGCAAAAAAACAGGGAAGTGTAGCTCTGTCTTTTATACATTGATGTCCTTTCTTTTGGATATATACCCAGTAGTGGGATTGCTGGATCATATGGTAAGTCTATTTTTAGTTTTCTGAGGAACCTCCACGCTGTTCTCCATAGCGGCTATACTAATTTGCATCCCCACCAAGAGTGTATGAGGGTTCCCCTTTCCCCACATTCTTGCCAGCATGTTATTGTGCCTGGGTCAATTTTAATGCTACCTATTCTGTTCCCTTAGTCTGTCTAACCCTATAATATAGAATTTTGTAGCTATATAATTATCCTCGGTATCTAGGAGGGCAAATCATACTATATTGCTCTTCTCTGGGAATTTTGTGACTATTCTTACCTCTTGCTCATCCATATTGATTTTTGAATTAATGCATCTAGTGCCATAAAAAATCTTGATGGGATTTTGACAGAAACTGAATTGTTAGATATACTTGGAAAGAGCAGCATTTTCACAATACTGAGTCTTTGTACCCAAGATTATGAACGATCTTTGGATATTCTTTAATGTCTTTTTCCATACGGTTTATACTTTTCTCCATGAAGTGCTTACATATCTTTTGTTAGATCTATTAATGGATACTTGGTATTTTCAATTGCCATAACAAATGGTATCTTTCTTTATTGCATTATTAAACTGCTTATAGCTGATGTATTGACATGCAATAATTTATTTATGTTAATGTTTTAAATTGAGCAATCTTGTTAAACTCTCTTATTAAATCTCATAATTTTTCTGTGGACCCTTGGGTTTTCTATGTAAGGTCATTTCATTTATGAATCACAATTTCTCCCCCTCCTTTTCAATCATTATACTTCATTTCTTTTTCTTTCCTCACTGTAGCCAGGACTACAAGTACAATGTTGAACAGTGAGGTGATAGAGAGCGTCCTTGCCCTGTTTCTTATTTAAGAACATGCATTCAACATTACCTCAGGGAGTGTCATAAATCCTTATGGGGTGCTGAAGGGGGGATGGTCTTTCTTCTGTACCATCTTCCTGCTGGCTTTCAGTGGTGACCCTGCCTAACAGGGGACCTCATATGGGCAAGATGATTGGTGGTAGCCAATTTTAAAAGAAGACAACAAGCTTTTGAGCCAGGTTGTCCAGCTCCAGCTTATTCCCTTAGCCTGTCAATGCAGTTAGAACCAGAGGAACAAAGTTACAGGAGCTGACCAAAAAGCTGAAGGAAAGAGTTATTTCTTGGTCCTTCTCAAGGGGAGGAAAAAAAATACTGAAAGCAGTGACACACAGCAAAAGTTTAATTTTTGAGATATGATTCTGAGAAATTTTTTTAAAAGAAACAGGTCATAAAATTAAAAGTAAAATATTTTGCAATTTTAGTGAGAGAAAAACAATACTTTAAGAAAACTTTATTTTAATATAGGGGACCAATCTTAGAAGATTATTATAAATAATCTCTTTTTAATAATAACCAACTTAATCACCTACAAAATTCCTTTTATAAAGTCCACTTCATGAACCTTATGATGACTTGCACAGACCATCTATGATATGCTTGGAGTTTCTGACTTGTCCTAAACTTTTCTCTTTCTTAAATAATCAGTCATTTTACTTTAGGACAAAAGTTTACCACACAAGATGCTTTTTTATATAAAATGATTCTCTTTTTTAATCTTCCTTACCAAAAAATACATCTTCATATCTATATCTTTCTTCAGGTCTCTCTTTTTCCTACTTACTGATTCCTTTCTAGCTTACCTCATAATTAACATTTTTAGTCCATAGTTTGAGTTGACCTTTAGATAACCTCTGAATTACATAAAATTATTCTTTTCTTTTTTAATAAGACTAGAAACTGGGAGACATCTGGCCTCCAATGCTTCCCAGAGCGATGCAGAATTAAACAACCCAAAGAACAAAAATCATTAAGAGCAGAAAGAAAATTATAAGTGTAAAGTTCAGGGCATGCAAGCATAGGGCAATGTGCATCAGAAGCTGCTGCCACAATAGCACACAGGACTCTCTATTTTACTGGCATGTTGCAAATAGGCCTAGTTTCCACACAGGAAAGAGTGTGCTATTCCCACCAGGGATATCCCTGTGGTAGGTACTTGTAGAACTACATGAGGTTTATTGGTGTTTATCCCAGATTTATTAGCTGGTATGCTTGGATCCCACTCTCCCCAAGGGTCAAAGTTCTTAGGCCTCATAGCTGAATAACAGTCATCAGCACAAAAGGGGTTACAGTCTTCATCAGCACTGTAATGGGAGTGATTAGATTCACATAACATATTTTGGAATATTAAAGCAATAATATTCCATTTTATCAAGAATTCCAGTTTTGGCCCCTAGACCCCATGCTTCCTTTCCTCTTCTGAAACTGTTAACTGGGTCTTGAATTGTAGCTGCACCCCTATTTTGACCATAACACCATTCCTAGCAGGGAAACTGGGCAACTTGGCACTACCAGAAATTCTTGTTGAAATATTTGGGTTCTTTGTTTTAAATTGACAAGTCAGAGAAGGAGTAAAAAATCTAGTTTGTGGCTTTTCTTCCATTCTGATATCACTTATAGACCGAGAGGAAACTTTTCCTGCATGAGCAGTAAGGACATAGTAGTTTGCCCCTGTATCGAAAAGAAACTGAATTTGGATGCCCATGCTGTCCAGAGTTACCTGGGGTTCCTCAATGGTAATTATGATATTCCTGGACCAAGGGTGGTGAGGGAGACCCTGGGCCCCTTCAGTCTTCATCCAGTTCCTCCCTTTGCATTGCAAGAGTTTTGACTGGCCAAGCCCCTAGATGGGAGTAGGGCAGTCAATCCTCTAGTGCCAGAGATCATGACTGGTATCTTTGCACTGATGGCAGGGGCCTGGTGGGAGTCTGGTACAATCCTTCATCCAATGTCCATTCTTTTTGCACTTGAAGCAAGGGTTACTACATTTGGGCCCTCACAGGTTTCCCTTTGACATCTTTTGGGCCTTTAGGGCATTGCCAATGACAGCAGCCATAATTTTAGCTTGTCATTTATTTTCCCTCCCTTTCTCTAGGTCACAATTGTTGTATACCATAAAAGCAGTATCCAGAAGCTGTGTCTGAGGCCCTATTTCCAACTTTAGAAACTTGCATCTAATATTAAGGGCAGACTGGCTTATGAAGTGCTGAGCTATAAGCGCTTTCCCTTGTTAAGAGGCTGGGTCTAGGTTAGTGTACAGTTAGTTTAACCAGCTGTAAAACATAGCCGGGATTTTTCTCCTTTTCCTGGGTGACTTCCCTCAGTTATTCCTTTTCTCATTCTTCCATGAAAGGTCAAAACCCAAAGACAAGGTTTGAAAACCATTTGCAAACTTCCTAGGATTTTCAGAGTAACTCTCTAGTTTTTCTTTACATTGCTGTGTATCTGTTACCAAAAAAGGGGCTTGGACTAGCATTGGGCACACTGGCCCTGCCACCTCTCTGAGAGGAAATAGGCTTGGGGGGTGGTGTATGGGGTACCTTTTCTATTGTGCAGAGGACTCAGCAGGATTTCTGTTGACTCTTGTGGTTTTTCTTCCAGTGTGCTAGGTGAAGAGTTACATGGAGGCAGCTGTGGTTCCCTCTGAGAGACTGGTGACCCCTGTAGCAGAGAATTATTTATGATGTCTACACCTGTCTTGGAACTCTCCTTTTGAGTACCTTTTCTTGAAACTTTGCATATAGATGGGTTCTACTAGGGGAGGCATTTTATCTCCTGGGTTGTTAAATGCACACAGTGAACAGGTTTGACAAACTTGCTTAGCCACTGAAGCCAGATTAGATCTGATGAAGAGTTTGTTTACCGTGGCTAGTATGGCATCCCTCCCCTTGTGGAAGGAGTCATGCAAGGTTTTTATAGCTTTCCACTGGGCTGCTTGAGGGAGATACAATTTTGGCCACATATGTCACCAGAGTCTTTGTTTTTGACCCCCTTGCTCTTTTTATTAGTTGTTTTTCTTGTACTGTGTAGTTAGGTTTTACAGGGGAATTAGCATAAGGAAACAAAGCTAAAACTGGTTGGTATTGTATTCTGAGGGTTGCCACTTTGGCTTTCTTATCAGCCTTCCTGTTTTCCAGCACTATGGGCTAAGTGTTTCTCATGCCCCCTACAATAAATTATAGCTATAGCCTTTGGTAGATATATGCTTCTAATAATTGAAGAATTTCAGCCCCATGTTTTATGGGGGAATGCCTGCTGGTTAGTAATTCTTTTTCTTTCCAGACTGTGGCATGAACATGAACCACAAGGAATGTATATTTGGAAACTGAAAAAATGTTGAGCTTTTTCTCTAATATTAGAGTCCAAGTAAGAGCAATGGTCTCAGCTTTTTATGCTGATGTGCCTGGAGGCAGCAGCTGGGCCTCAATATGTGTTGTAATTTACTATTGCATACCCAGCCTAGCATTATCCATTTGACACAAAATTACTGCCGTCTGTGAACCAGCCATCTTCAGGATCTGGGAGAGGCTGATCTTTTAGATCAGGCCAGCTCATATATGTGTGTACAAATATCTGCTTGCAGGAATGATCATTGGGCATGTGGGCAGTAGTGGAGCTGGATTCAGGGTGTTACAAGTTTTAAGGATAACTTCTGGATTATTTTAAAAACATAGCCTGATATTTGGTTAACTTTTCTCCTGTCATCCAAATGTGTTCTTTTGCCTCCAAGATTGATTTAAGCTGGCATGGGGTTAGTACTTCCAGTGGTTGACCCAGAGTAATCATAGTGGCTTCCTCTACTAAAATAGCAGTGACTGCTATTGCCCACAAGGAGCTTGGACATCTCAAGGACACCCTGTCCAATTTATACCTTTCCTTTTTTTTTTTTTTTTTTTTTTTTTTTTTTTGAGACAGAGTCTCGCTCTGTTACCCAGGCTGGAGTGCAGTGGCACCATCTCGGCTCACTGCAAGCTCTGCCTGCTGGGTTCACACCATTCTCCTACCTCCGCCTCCCCAGTAGCTGGGACTACAGGCACCCACCACCTTGCCCAGCTAATTTTTTGTATTTTTAGTACAGACAGGGTTTCACCATGTTAGCCAGGATGGTCTTGATCTCCTGACCTTGTGATCCACCTGCCTTGGCCTCCCAAAGCATACTTTTCCTTTTAGCTACATGTAAAGAAAAAGGCTTAGTGAGGTCTGGGGTGCCTAGTGCAGGAGCCTTACTGACAGCTTGTTTTAACTTAGTGAAGGCCTCCCTTATTTTTGGTGTGCATTCAATTGGCTCATTCTCTGGCCCCCACATGACTTCATAAAGGAGCTTTGCTATAAATCCAAAATTGGGAATTCATATTCTGCAAAATCCAAACATCCCCAGAAAAGAACAAATTTGTTTGGTGGGGATGGGTCTAATCCACATATGGCTTGCACACGCTCTGGGGATATCTGTTGGGATTGAACCGTCCCCCAGTGATTGAGGATGCAGCCAAGGTGTAAGTCGGGTGAGATTGAAACTGAGTTTCTTGTCTTCTGTCTGTAGAGAACAAGGAAAACTTGAAATTTAGAGCATTCTGGCCTAGGGCCACACACTGGGGTGTCCCCCATTGAAGGGCCTATGCTGGGGTTGAGGGCCAAGAGGGCATCCCCTGCTTGGGCCTCTTCATGACATGCCACATGTCTCTGGCCTTAGATGGGCATCAGCACCACTTGAAGAAGGATTCCGCCATATTTGGTGACCTATGATTAAGTTTCCCTTTAGTCCCCAGGTGCTGCCCTCAGCTTTTGGCATCTCTGTAGCTGGCCAAAATAGTTTTCTTCCCAAAATGGTTTCCTTAACTATTGTGGTAACTGTAGTTTGAAGGGCAAGGAATTGCAGACTCCCTAGCTTGAATTTTTTAAAGACTGGCCTCTCGATAAGGGAAGAGAATGCCCTCTGACCAGATAAACTACATGCAGTGATTTCCCCATGGATCCGCTGCACAATTTATGCAATGATCCGAGAGTCTCCACCAGGATGGATCCGCTGCACAACTTAGGCAATGATCCGAGAGTCTCCACCAGGATTTTTCTCTTAGCACCAGGTCTGCTAAACTAAAACGATCCAGATCTGGTCCCTCACAAAAGAAGCAGGGTTTTTTTCCTTATTTAGCTATTGCCTTGGTCCTTTGGGTCGGGGTACAGTAATTTCTTGTTTCAACATTACGAAAACAAAAATCAGAATGTTATGTCTTGCCACACACACAAATACCTCACAGGCACAGGGATTTGTCTTGCGCCTGGTGAAGCCTAATTGCTCCGTTCCCCGCCAGCTTATCCTGTCCGAGTCTTCCAGCAGGGGGGCACCCTAGCGGCTCTTAACTGCCCATCTTGTGCCCCCGAAGAGTGCCATCAGAGGAAATAATCAGAAAGCAAAACCAAAAATAAAAATCCCAAATTGGCGCTTACCTCCTGGCTGGCTTACCAAAAATAATACATTACCAGCTGATGTTGCGAAGTCCCAGGTTCTTCACTGAGCAAAGAACTGGACATGACACACAAATAGCAAAGCAGCAAAAGATTTATTAAGCACAGTACAATTTGCAATGGACTGGGCTGACCCACAAGTGGTATCAGCCCTGATTTGTAACATTTCATGGCCTTTTATTATGTTTTTTTACTCTAACTTACTCAACTTTATTTTTTTGTGACCAATTGCTCATCCTTGCCTTTCCCTTATTGCACCTTAACCTTACTTTATCTCTTGTAGGCTAATTGCTCATTCTTGCCTTTCCCTTATTGTGCCAACTTACTGTTTACTTCTTTTTGTCTAGTATGCTCTGCTTTTGTTTTTGTTTTGCTTTTGTTTTTGTTTTGAGATGGAGTCTCACTCTTCGCCCAGGCTGGAGTGCCATGGTGCAATCTCAGCTCACTGCAACCTCCGCCTCCAAGGTTCAAGCGATTCTCCTAACTCAGCCTCTGGAGTAGCTGGGACTATAGGCATGTGCCACCATGCCCAGCTAATTTTTGTATTTTTAGTAGAGACTCGGTTTCACCATGTTGGCCAGGCCCGTCTTGAACTCTTGACCTCAAGTGATCCACCCACCTCTGCCTCCCAAAATGCTGGGCTTACAGGTGTGAGCCACCACACAGCCCTCTGCTTTTGTTATCTTGCATGTTCTCCTTAAGCTAGCCTACATCCAACAGTTCCCCTTCGCCCCCAGCTTCCTCTGCTATTCACCTACCTCAACGGTGATATACTTACATCGTATTTCTTTTCACTGATATTGGCCTGGTATCTCTTTTGAATCTGTAATTTTTAGTTGTTCTGTGCTCTTGAGCTTTATGCTTAACTTTTATAAATAGCATATATATGTATTTGTTTTAACCTAGTCTGAAAATTCTCTCTTTTAACTGAATAGCTTATTCCATTCATATTTCTGGTGATTACTGATACATTTGGATTATTGCCACCTTCTTTTTCTTTTTTTAGAGAGATAGGGTCTCTTCTGCCACCTCGCCTGGAGTGCAGTGGCACCATCATAGCTCACTGTAACCTTGAACTCCTAGGCTCAAGCAATCCTCCTGCTTCAGCCGCCTGAGCAGCTAGGACTACAGTTGCATGCCACCATACCCAGCTAATTTTTTATTTTTTGTAGAGACGAGGGGGCCTTGCTATGTTGCCCAGGCTGGTCTCAAACTCCTGGCTTCAAATAATCCCCCATCTTGGCTACACAAAGCACTGGGTTTACAAACATGAGCTACTGTGCCCAGCCTATTTCCACCTTCTTATTAACTGATTTTTATTCGCTTCATTTTTTATGCCTTTTCTTCTTTCCCTAAATTTCCCTTCTTCCTCACTCCCAGCAGACAACTTTGCATCTTATTTCACAGAGATAAAAGAAGCAATTAGAAGATAACTTCCACATGCCACCCACAACATCTAGCCACTTCACTGCATGAGGGACCCATCTATAACCCTTTCTTCTATTGAGGATAAACTGCTCATTCTCCTAGCCAAGGCCAGCTTCACCACTTATCCACTAAATACCATCTCTTCTTGCCTACCCAATGACCTTGCTCAAACAATTCTCTACTCTTTTAAATCATCAATCTTTCAATCTCTGCTGGATCATTCCCATAACCATACATATATAGGATTGTTTTTCCATTTTAAAATATCTTTTTTTCTGGACTCTATCTTCTCCTTCAGCTACCACACCATTTCTCTTCTTCAGCTTACAAGAAAACTCTTAAGAAGAGTTGCCTATACTTGCTGTCTCCAGTTTCTGTTTTCCCATTCTCTGAACCAATTCCTATCAGGTAAGTTACCAATAATCTTCCTTTTTTTTTTTTTTTTTTTTTTTTTTTGAGATGGGGCCAAAGTGCAGTGCTGTAATCATAGCTCACTGCAGCCTCAAACTCTTGGACTCAGGTGATCCTCCCACCTCAGCCACCCAAAGTGCTGGGATTACAGGTATGAGCTACTGGGCCCCCTGGCCTGCACATTTTAAATCTTGTTCTCATTTCTCATTCTACTTGATCACTCAAAGTCCAAGCTACTCAGGAGGCTGAGGTGGGAGGTTCACTTGAGGCCAGCATTTCAAGTCTAGCCTGGGCAACATAGCAAGAACTTGTCTCTAAAAAAGGAAAAAATAAAAAGTATTTGACACAGCTGATTATTCCCCTTTCTTTGAAATATTTTTTTCACTTGGCTTATAGGACACTCAATTGTCCTGCTTTTTCTCTTACCTCATTAGTGGCATCTTTTTAGTTTCCTTTATCCTTACTCCTTCTCTCTCTCACTACCAAACACTGGAATACTCCAAAACTCAATCCTTGGGGTTCTCCTCTTTTCTAACTACTCTTACACCATTGGTGATTTCATGGTTTGTATATCTCATATGCCAATAACTCCAATTAATATCTCTAGACCAGACTTCTCCTCTGAACCCCAGACTCAAATATCCAACTCCTCACTTATCATCTCTAACATAACATTCCCCAAACTGAATTCCTGATCTATTTCCCATCCTAATTTTGTTTGACACAATCTCTACCTTCTCAGTGAATGGCAACTCCAAGTCCTCCTGTTGATCAGGCCTAAAATCTTGCCATTATCTTTGAGTCTTCTTTTCTCAGACCCCACAGTCAATCTACCATCAAGTTCTGTTGGTTTTACTTTTAGAATACATTTGAGAATCCTACATTTCCCCTAACTCCACTCCTACCACCTTCATCTATTCCACTATCACCTTTCACGTGTATTATTACAACAGCCCCCTAACTAGTTTCCCTGCTTCCATCCTTGTCTCCCTTCAATCTATTTACTACACTGTAGTCAGAGTTAGTCTGTTAAAATATAAATCAAATCCTATCACATCTGCTTAAAATCCTCCAAGGCTTCACATCTCATTCTGTTAAATTCCTTACTTAGCCTGCAACACCCTAAACAATCTCAGCCCAACTGCTTCCCCACATCCTACCTTCTGTCCAAGCTCTCTGACCTCATCTCCCACTAGTTGGTCTCATTCAGTCTTTTCTAGACAAGCTGGCTGTTCTGTGGACACAGCTCCTGTCTGGCCTCAGGGTCTTTCCACTTGATTTCACCCTTACTAGGACATTTCCCCCTAGCTGTCTACATGGCTCACCTACTTATCTCTCACTTCCCACTAAAATGTCACCTTGAAGGCCATTCCTGTCCATATTCCTTATTTATTTCCCTTTCTTAATTTTTCCTGTAGCATTTATCATCATCAAACATGCTTATATTTTTATTTATATAACTTATGTATTGTCTGTCTTTCTTCAATAGAATTGATGCCTCATCTTTGGCATCTTGGAACAAATTAGAAAATGATTCAGGCATGTGCATGTTTGCTCGTACACACACACACACACACATACACACACACACATACACGTTCATCCCACCCCATGCACAGGATTTGGTTAGCAGCTACATTTGTGTAAAGAAAAAGGCATGGGTGGGAGCAGAGCAAAAGACGAATTTTATCCACCTCCAGTGTCCGCCTCCCCATTCAACTCCTCAGCCAGGTGCCTTTGGGCAGAACATCATGCACATGATTGACAGCTCTAAGTAGAATGTAAGCTTCATGAAGACAGGGATATTTTTTGTCTTATTGCTTCTTGTGTCCCCAGTACCTTAGAAAGTGGCACACAAACACTCAATAAATATTTGAAACATAAATTAATAGTTTGAAAAAAAACAAAGGGTAAAAGTTATTAGTTGTTATTTTAAAATAAAAAACTAAATGACATAATCCTGGAAAAGAGGGCCTCAGAACATTGATGATGTTCATAAAATGGGTAAAGTGACTGCTGTAAAATAACCCAGAAATTAAGATAATAAGGCCTAGCATACATACCAAATATTGGAAAGTATGGGAATTATTTTATTATATAATTGTATAATAAAAATAAGAACAGGAGAATGTTGTTCTTGGCACTTTTAAGTCAATGACCTACCTTTTACCTCTTGCCTTGACTAAGATGCACTACAAATTTTAAAGTCCTTTGAATGGTACATTCTTTGGTGATTTACTTTTAGAGGGAAATAGTTGATTGTTCAAAATCAATAAACAGGAAAAAATAAAAAGACTATGGAAAGTCTGTACACAGTAGCTGTCCCAGTGTCTCTTTTATTAAAGTTTTATTTCCTCTTTATTAAAATGTTTGCCCAATTCTCTTGCCCATTTATGGCAAGCATAAACTGTTGCTTCTCATCTGAATTTGTGTGAGCTATTTTGAAATATTTAAGACATTAACCTTTCATTCAGTTTAGAGTAAATATTTTCACTCAGTTTATGTTTTGGAAAAAATATATAGAACTTTAAATTTTATTTAGTCAAATTTGTAAGTCTTTATCTTTGAGATTGCTGTCATCTATTCAAGCTTAAGTAGTCTACCAGCAATATGACAAACTTTCATTTCTGCTTTTTCTGATTTTCTTTTCCATGTGACTTTGAAATTTTAAAATTTACATACCTAATAGAAATTAGTTTGGTGTATTGTATGAAACTGGTACTATAAAGCATTTTGTTACTTAAAAACACTGTGATCAATTCTGGTAACATTTGTTTAGAAATAAACTCTAATCTCTTTTCAGAGATAGTTGGATTTAGAGTCATAAAATTCCAACATTTCAAAGGACATTTCCATTTTACTTAAATTTGCTTTAAAAATAAGTTAACTATGTTAAATGTATTGTAAAAGATAATAAAACAGAGATTAAAATCAGCTCCTGCTTTAGTATCTCCTCCATTACTAATCCTCTGATCTCTTTACAGTCATGAAGGTCAAACATTTATGTTTATAGAAACAGAAGTCCTATTTGTTTCTTAAAGCTGGTTTATTTTATCAGGTATTAACAATGGGCATCAAAAAGGTGATGTAACAGTATGAAACCATGAAATAATGTCTTTGTGATTTTTTTTAAAGAATGAAGCAGTGCTTCTGTCTGGGGACTTGGGAGGCTGATGAGGGAGGATTGCTTAAGCTTGAGAGTTTGAAGCTGCAGCCAGGTGTGATCACACCACTGCACTCCAACCTGGGTGACAGAGTGAGATCCTGTCTCTAATATATATATATATATATATATATATATATATATATATATATATACACACACACACACACACGTACACACACTATATATATACACACTAAGTATACTAATACATTTATACTATATATAGTATATATACTGTATATAGTATATATTATAGTGTATATATTTTATATAAACTATATATAGTATATATATACACTATACATACTATAGTATAGTATATTATATATAGTATATATATTATAGTATACTAGATATACTATATATAGTATTCTCTATATATACTATATATAGAATACTGTAAATATTCTATATATATACTGTATATACTATATATTCTATACATATACTCTATATACATACATTATATATAAAGAGTATATATATAGAACTTTGATCACAGAATTGATCACAGTGTTAAGTAACTATATATTTATACATTTATATTTATACTATATATTTATACATTTATATATACTATATATGGTATAAATATATTTATACTATATATACATTTATATTTATACTATATATAGTATACTATTTATATTTATACTATATAGTATACTATATATAGTATTATATATAGTATATGTAGTGTACTATATATACTATATATACTATATGTGTGTATATATAGTATATAGTATATATATAGTATATATAGTATATATATAGTATATATAGTATATATATAGTATATAGTATATATATAGTATATATAGTATATATAGTATATATAGTATATATAGTACACTATATATATACAATATATAGTATAGTATATATAGTATATATAGTACACTATATATATAGTATATATAGTATATATATAGTATATATAGTATATATAGTATATATATAGTATATATATATAGTATATATAGTATATATAGTATATATAGTACACTATATATATAGTATATATAGTATATATATAGTATATATAGTATATATAGTGTATATATATATAGTATATATATAGTATATATAGTATATATAGTATATATAGTACACTATATATATACAATATATAGTATAGTATATATAGTATATATAGTACACTATATATACAATATATAGTATACTATATATAGTATAAAAATATAGCATAAATATAGTATATATAGTATAGTATACTATATATAGTATACTATAGTATAAATATAAATATAAATGTATAAATATACATGTATAAATATGAATGTATAAATATATAGTATGAATATAATGTATAAATATAAATGTATACATGTATAGTATAAATAGAAATGTATAAATATATGGTATAATATAAATATATGTATATAATAATAAAGCAAAGAAGAAAATGGTGTGCTAAAAAAGTGTTTACAACTGTACCTTAAGTTTTTGAGCAGTTTGTATAAGAGATACAGAATATATATTATTGATCAAACAAGGAAAATGAACATTTTTGGGTTCTTGTTTTGGTTATCTATCATTGCACAATAAATTGCCCCCAAATTGACAGCTTAAAACAATAACTTATTATTTTCACACTTCATTTTAAAGACAATTATATTTCACAACTTTCATTTTAAAGACAATATAACTAAGGCTCAAAATGGTTAAGCAAGTTGCTAAAGATTCAAATAAATCATTGAAGACATTCTAACTCCTGATCCACATTAATTTGCATGGCAACATACTGTCTTTTTCATTTATTAAGTAGTATTCCAACTATAACTAAATTATACTAGCAATTCAACTGAAATTGGGTATGACTGATCCTTATTAATTTTTAGGACTTAAACGTGAGAGTTGTGAGGTAATGGAGAGTATAGAGCAGAGTATGGAATTAAAAAAAAGCCCAAGTTAGTTCTAGACTAGTGTTTCCCAACTTTGAATAAAATATGACTCATTTTAAAGAAAGAAGAAGGGAAAAAAACCCATGACTACACTGTTGACTTAAAACTTTTAAAGTAATAAAAAATAATAAAGGGGATATCACCACTGATCCCACACAAATACAAACTACCATCAGAGAATACTACAAACACCTCTATGCAAATAAACTAGAAAATCTAGAAGAAATGGATAAATTCCTCGACACATACACTCTCCCAAGACTAAACCAGGAAGAAGTTGAATCTCTGAATAGACCAATAACAGGAGCTGAAACTGTGGCAATAATCAATAGCTTACCAACCAAAAAGAGTCCAGGACCAGATGGATTCACAGCCGAATTCTACCAGAGGTACAAGGAAGAGCTGGTACCATTCCTTCTGAAACTATTCCAATCAATAGAAAAAGAGGGAATCCTCCCTAACTCATTTTATGAGGCCAGCATCATCCTGATACCAAAGCCTGGCAGAGACACAACCAAAAAAGAGAATTTTAGACCAATATCTTTGATGAGCATTGATGCAAAAATCCTCAATAAAATACTGGCAAGCCGAATCCAGCAGCACATCAAAAAGCTTATCCACCATAATCAAGTGGGCTTCATCCCTGGGATGCAAGGCTGATTCAATATATGCAAATCAATAAATGTAATCCGGCATATAAACAGAACCAAAGACAAAAACCACATGATTATCTCAATAGATGCAGAAAAAGCCTTTGACAAAATTCAACAGCCCTTCATTCTAAAAACTCTCAATAAATTAGGTATTGATGGGACATATCTCAAAATAATAAGAGCTATCTATGACAAACCCACAGCCAATATCATACTGAATGGGCAAAAACTGGAAGCATTCCCTTTGAAAACTGGCACAAGACAGGGATGCCCTCTCTCACCACTCCTATTCAACATAGTGTTGGAAGTTCTGGCCAGGGCAATTAGGCAGGAGAAGGAAATAAAGGGTATTCAATTAGGAAAAGAGGAAGTCAAATTGTCTCTGTTTGCCGATGACATGATTGTATATCTAGAAAACCCCATTGTCTCAGCCCAAAATCTCCTTAAGCGGATAAGCAACTTCAGTAAAGTCTCAGGATACAAAATCAATGTGGAAAAATCACAAGCATTCTTATACACCAATAACAGACAAACAGAGAGCCAAATCATGAGTGAACTCCCATTCACAATTGCTTCAAAGAGAATAAAATACCTAGGAATCCACCTTACAAGGGACGTGAAGCACCTCTTCAAGGAGAACTACAAACCACTGCTCAATGAAATAAAAGAGGATACAAACAAATGGAAGAACATTCCATGCTCATGGATAGGAAGAATCAATATCATGAAAATGGCCATACTGCCCAAGGTAATTTATAGATTCAATGCCATCCCCATCAAGCTACCAATGACTTTCTTCACAGCATTGGAAAAAACTACTTTAAAGTTCATATGGAACCAAAAAAGAGCCCGCATCGCCAAGTCAATCCTAAGCCAAATCCTAAGCCAGGAGGCATCACGCTACCTGACTTCAAACTATACTACAAGGCTACAGTAACCAAAACAGCATGGTACTGGTACCAAAACAGAGATATAGATCAATGTAACAGAACAGAGCCCTCAGAAATAATGCCGCATATCTACAACTATCTGATCTTTGACAAACCTGACAAAAACAAGCAATGGGGAAAGGATTACCTATTTAATAAATGGTGCTGGGAAAACTGGCTAGCCATATGTAGAAAGCTGAAACTGGATCCCTTCCTTACACCTTATACAAAAATCAATTCAAGATGGATTAAAGACTTAAATGTTAGACCTAAAACCATAAAAACCCTAGAAGAAAACCTAGGCATTACCATTCAGGACATAGGCACGGGCAAGGACTTCATGTCTAAAACACCAAAAGCAATGGCAACAAAAGCCAAAATTGACAAATGGGATCTAATTAAACTAAAGAGCTTCTGCACAGCAAAAGAAACTAGCATCAGAGTGAACAGGCAACCCACAAAATGGGAGAAAATTTTTGCAACCTACTCATCTGACAAAGGGCTAATATCCAGAATCTACAACAAACTCAAACAAATTTAAGAGAAAAAAACAAACAACCACATCAAAAAGTGGGTGAAGGACATGAACAGACACTTCTCAAAAGAAGACATTTATGCAGCCAAAAAACATATGAAAAAATGCTCACCATCACTGGCCATCAAAGAAATGCAAATCAAAACCACAATGAGATACCATCTCACACCAGTTAGAATGGCAATCATTAAAAAGTTAGGCAACAACAGGTGCTGGAGAGGATGTGGAGAAATAGGAACACTTTTATACTGTTGGTGGGACTGTAAACTAGTTCAACCATTGTGGAAGTCAGTGTGGCAATTCCTCAGGGATCTAGAACTAGAAATACCATTTGACCCAGCCATCCCATTACTGGGTATATACCCAAAGGACTATGAATCATGCTGCTATAAAGACACATGCACACGTATGTTTATTGTGGCACTATTCACAATAGCAAAGACTTGGAACCAACCCAAATGTCCAACAATGATAGACTGGATTAAGAAAACTTGGCACATATACACCATGGAATACTATGCAGCCATAAAAAATGATGAGTTCATGTCCTTTGTAGGGACATGGATGAAATTGGAAATCATCATTCTCAGTAAACTATTGCAAGAACAAAAAACCAAACACCGCATATTCTCACTCATAGGTGGGAATTGAACAATGGGAACACATGGACAAAGGAGGGGAACATCACACTCTGGGGACTGTTGTGGGGTGGGGGGAGGGGGGAGGGATAGCACTGGGAGATATACCTAATGCTAGATGATGAGTTAGTGGGTGCAGTGCACCAGCATGTCACATGTATACATAGGTAACTAACCTGCACATTGTGCACATGTACCCTAAAACTTAAAAGTATAATAAAAAAAACTTTTAAATTAAAACTTGCATAAATATGTTCAAATATAAAGTGAATTATAAATTTCTTATGATTAGAGTTTACACACAACTATAAAACCAAAACAAATTGCAAAATTGTTAAATTATATCTAACATGTATAGTACATAATAAGTACTAGGCACTTTACATCTATCAACTTATTTAATATTCACAACCCAATGAGTTGGACATGATTATTATTGCCATTTAATAGATGAGGAAACCAAGACTGGAAGAAGTTAAACAACTTGTCCAATGTCCCAAAACTGATAAATGGCAGAGCTGGATTTCACAGAAAAGTTAACAGACAAGCGAATGTGAAGAATGATACTATTTTACAGAAGTTAAATTGTTCCTTGTAATGTGAATATGGTATTGACTTTAACTATAGATCTTCTGGCTTTAACATACATAAGTTAAAATGAGCTGGATAGTGACTAATTTCTCCCACCACTTGTTTTTCTCTTCTGTCAACTGCTAAATATATATTGGCACAGCACAAATTAATGTCATTTGGTTTTCATTTTAAGGGAATGGCTTGTTACAAATTAAGTCTACATCTGTTCTCTCAAGTTTTTTCTTAAGACAATTCCTGATTACTATTTTTCTTTATTATTGGGATTTAATTCACATACTATACAATTTATCCCTTTGAAGAGTACAGTTCAGTGGCTTTTAGCGTATTCACAAACTTGTGCAGCCATCATCACTAATTCCAGAATATTTTCATCATACCAAAAAGAAATCCCACACTCACTAAGCAGTTAATATAGTTTAGATATTCGTGCCTTCAAAATCTCATGTTAAAATTTGATCCCCAGTGTTGGAGGTGAGGCCTAGTAGGAGGTGTTTTGGTCATGGAGGGGCAGACCCCTCATGAATGGCTTGGTGCCATTCTTACTGGAGTAATCCCATGAGAACTGGTTGTTAAAAAGAGCCTGGCACCTCCCTCCTCTCTTTCCTTTTCTTGCCATGGGAAACCTGCTCCCCTTCATCTTCTGCCATGAATGGAAGCTTCCTGAAGCCCTCACCAGAAGCAAATGCTGGTGCCATGGCCATGCTTCTTGTATAGCCTGTAGAACTGAGTCAAAAACTCTTTTCTTCATAAATTACCCAGCCTAGGCACTCCTTTATAGCAATGCCCCACACTCTTCCCCACCAGCCAGTAGGTTGGCAATTATTAAACTATTTTCTGTAATGGTTTTCCTATTCTGAATATTTAATATAAACGGAATTATAAAATATGTGGATCTTTGGGTCTGGCACCTTTCACTTAGCATAATTTTTCAAGGTTTATGTTGTAATCCATGCCAGTATTGAATCCCTTTTTATACCTGAATAATGTTTCATTTTGTGGATGGGATCATATACATTTCATTTATATTTTAATCAATTAATGGACATTTGAGTTGTTTCTACCTTTGGGCTATTATGATAATGCTGTGATAATATTTGAGTGCAAGTTTTTGTGTAAAAATGTTTTCAGTTCTCTTGGGTATGTAACTAGGAGTGAAATTGCCCAACTGTTTTCCAAAATAGTTGCACATTTTACTTTCCCACCAGCAATGTATGAGGATGCCAATTTCTCCACTTTCTCACCAAGACTTGATATTGTGATACTGACTTTCTGATTATAGCCATCTCAGTAGGTGTGAGTGGTATCTCAGGTGGTTTTGATTTGCATTTATCTAAGGATTAAGGATGTTGAGCAGTTTTTTGTTTGCTTATTAGCCATGCATATCTTCTTTGAAGAAATGTGTATTCAAATTCTTTGGCCATTTTGTAATTGGGTTATTTCTCTTTTTATTCAGCTGCAAGAGTTCTCTCATTAAGATCTGACAGGTTAATACAACACCAATGCAATGATAAATGCAAAAAACAGGGACTCTGAAATTGCGTGGTTGTACTCAGTTATAAGGTGGTCATCCATGAGATCCAGAATCAAATTTGATGAAATGGTTAAGATTATAATGTTTTATAATTTGTTTATTTGAAAATATACATTTTAAATGTTTGCTAGAGAGCTCTAATATCCTCAAGAATACCTACAATGTAAACACTGTTCTATGCATAGACTAAATCCTTAGCAATAGACAGAAGGAACTGAGTGCTCTTTGAGTAAGGGAATGGGCTTGACCAGTGTTTGAAGATTTAAAAATGAATATGAAGACATGTTGTGACACTAGGGTATGATTATATTTTTATATTTAAGGAGAATCTGATTATCATCAGAAAAACTCTGTAATTTAAAAATCTATAGCTGGCAATATCCATGAATTCAGCCCAGGTAATCAAATGCTGAAAGCACATGGGTCAGATTGACTGTCTCCATTTTTTCTTGCTTACTTCAAAGCTATGAAGAAATCCAAAGCCCTTGCTGATACTCTTCCATGATATATTCCTTTTAAATGCTTGAAAAGTTTTCCCTTCCTACAGGAATCCCCCAAACACAGCTGTCCTTACACTGAGCCCCTATTCAAATTTTGGTTCCTCTTTCTAACATTGGTCGTCAGTCAATTTTGCTGGTCTATACCAACTGCAGATCTAGAGCCAATGCTTATAGCTGAACTTTTCTGAGAATTCTTTTAATTTCAGATAATTTTTTTAAATTACCACAAAATTAGTTTAGAAGAATTCGCAGAGAGGTACATTGGGAGGGAAATAGCTTTGAGGCCCTTTATGGATTTATGACCAAAGCTATCCAGTCAAATTCCTCCAGGTATTTTTGCTATTTCCTATGGGTATACCGAAATTACACACATTTTAAAGCTTCCTTAATCAACTTAAACAAATACAAATAATAAAATTCAGCGTCAATGAGATACTGAATCTAAAAGATAAAAGTACATCCATATTTTTATAATGATTTTTCAATTGTTATGGAAAGAAATATGAGACTATGTAAACAGAAAAAATAAAATTTCTTTTAATTAAAAAACCCACATTAAAAAATATATCCCAAGAAAATATTCCCATCACTTATTACTCCAAAGAGTAATTTGTTCAAGGAGGTTAAAGCAGTGTTACTTATAATAGTTAAAGAATCAGAAAATGTACTTTCCTAAAATTTAGGGTTAAGAAAACTATTCTAGGCCAAACACAGTGGCTCACACATGTAATCCCAGCACACTGTGAGAGCGATGGGTGATGTGGGAAGATCACTTGAGCCTAGGCATTTAAGACCAGCCTGGGCAACCTAGGGAGATCCCCTCTCTACAAGTAATAAATAATTAGCTGGGTGTGGTGGCGTGTGCCTGTAGTCCAGCTTCTGGGAGGCTGAGGCAGGAGACTCACTTGAGCTCAGGAGGTTGAGGCTGCAGTGAGCCTTGACCATGCCACTGCACTCTAGCCTGGATTACAGATTCAGACCCTGAAAAAAAAGAGAAAGGAAGGAAGGAAGGAAGGAAGGAGGGAGGGGGGGAGGGAGGGAGGGAGGGAGGGAGGGAGGGAAGGAAAGGAAGGAAGGAAGGAAGGAAGGAAGGAAGGAAGGAAGGAAGGAAGGAAGGAAGGAAGGAAAAACTAGTCTATACCAATATATGAACTATATAGCCATTAAGAATTATAAGACTTTAGAACATGTTGATCTCTGGAAATATGTTTATGAAATAATGTTAATTATAAATATGTGTTTTGTACACATGTACATTCAAGCATTTTAATGGATTTATAAATCCTTGTGTATCATTTTGTGTTCAAACACAGTGTATTTCTTTTTCTAATCATACTTAAACAATTTATTTTTTATTTCAATAGTTTCTGAGGAACAGGTGGCTTTTTGTGACATGAACAAATTATTTTGCAGTAATTTCTGAGATTTTGGTGTACCCATCACCAGAGCAGTGTACACTGTACTCAATACGTAGTATTTTACCCCTCACCCCACTTCCCCCTGGAGCCCCCAGACTCCACTATATCATTCTGATGCCTTTGTGTCCTCATAGCTTAGCTCCAGCTTATGAATGAGAACATATGATGTTTGGTTTTCCACTCTGAGTTATTTCACTTAGAATAATCATCTCTAATTCCATCCAGGTTGCTGAGAATGCCATTATTTTGTTCCTTTTTATGGCTGAGTAGTATTCTGTGGTATATATATACTATATTTTCTTTATCCACTCGTTGGTTGATGGACATTTAGGCTGGTTCCATGTTTTTTGCAATTGTGAATTGTGCTGGTATAAACATGTGCAAACACAGTCTACTTCAAACAGATTATATTTATATGTATAAATCTATTGATGTATATTAATGTACAATGACAAATAAATGTAAGGTGATGTTAACAGAATTTCATGTTTATTGAATTCTTTGGTTTTAAAACAAAGCAGCATTTCACAAAAATTATTCTATTTTATTATAAGCACTGCTTACAAACAAATTTGTTCAAAACAAATTTGGGGGTTTGGGGAATAGGTTAGGTAAAATGTTTTTACCATAGGAATTTTCAGAGCCTTTAATTTATTAACATACATTGTGGATCTCTAAAATGAAGAGATTTCTCTTATTGTTTATCTCAAAATCTATTTACATCACGACTTACATTTATTTTATTTGTGTAAATAAATGCATAAATCTTATTTGCACTTGTTACTAATTTATCGTTTTCACCAAACTGTAACTTCTATCAGGACAGGTAAATATATCTGTCTTCTTCACCACTGTTCCTAGAGTGCCAGCCAGGGCATATAGAAGTGGCTCAATATTTTTGAAGTGAATGACTTGCTAGAGCAGCATTTAGGCAAACTAGTGCCTAAAGTCACACATTTTGGGAACTACCACTCTAAAGTTATTTAATTGTATAATAACTTCAAAGGAAAAAAATGTGTTAATGCCCCTAGGCCACTAGAGATCCATTTAATAATTATTGCTTTGCTTCAGTTGAGTCACTTACTACTTTAGGGAACAGAAGAGATTTCTCAGAGAGCACCTCATGACCTGGAAAAGTCTTGCAAAATCATTTTCATACTCTGCATCTCCAGCTGAAAAACAATGATAAAATTAGTTACCATGGAAGTTAAAGGAATCATGCTTTGCATTAACACCAACAGTCTTCTGGAACACATTTGGTAACATTAGATTTTCCATCAAAGATATTTGTTTATTTTAATATTTCAAGCATGAAAAAGAGATATCCCTTTTGGAAACTGCAAATTGTTGACTCACTGATTCTCATTTAGGAAAAGGGATTTCACATTACTTTATCTATTTTCTCAATAGTCAAAGCCCATGTTAAGAGAGCTTTTAAACATATTTAAAATATATGGCTTACCTACATGTTTTACACGATAATTTATGGTTGTAGAAGTTAGAAAGTGCAATTTCTTTTAATATCCCCGTGGGGAAGTTATATAATTCTATGGTTTTTAAAAATATATGGAAAAGCAATATACTTTCCGTTAACTGCTAAGATTCATGAATTTTCTCCACAAGTTCTCCAGAGGAACTACTAGAAAAAACTCCACGAATCTCATTATTTGACAGTTTTGTTGAAGTGAAATTATTAAAATTGATATTAGATTTAATGACTTGTTTCTAGTAACCAAAATGGAAAGTATTCTACCAGCTGTCGATGGTTCCACACCCTGACACATCGTTAAAACCTTAGCTTCTGCCTAAACTTTAAACCTTAATAATATTTGGCGGTAGGGGAGGGGTTACATTTCAAGTCAAACAAAGGATGTATTTCCAAAGCAGCATTTGCAAAGGTTAATCTGTGTATGGACTACAAAGGGGAAAGTGCAGTGCCCCAGTGATCGATCTAAGACCCCCCTCTCGTTGTTGTTGGTGGTGGTTTTTTTTGGTCTGGTTAATAAACCACCTAGAGGGATAATTTTTAAACTTAATTTGTTGAATTGGTACTTTACTAATGTATGAAAAAAAATTCCCCAAATTTGAGAATTTTTGGTAAGTTGATTTTATATTTGGGAATAAAGATCTCTTGCTTCTTCTACTGACACCTTCTACACAAAAGATAAAAGGTACTTTTACTTGGTAATCCGCAGGGAGAAAATTTACAGAAACCCAGAGCCAAAGGTGCTCTCAGGGGATCCCCTGAAACATTCAAAGCCATTGCGGCCCCAGAAGGTAAATGGCTTTCGCAGGAACACAGGTCTCCTGACTCACGGCCTAACCTTCCTTTCCCCCACACCAAAGCTCGCGCGGCACCAGCTAGAGTGAAGGTCAAAGTCAACAGAATAATCTCTGCAGTCCAGGGTCTGTGAGGGTCCTCCTATCCGAGGGAGTTTTCATGAAACGGCATTTCCGAACATTTTATTCCAAGGACACAGTCTAGTCAAAAGAGGTTTGGGATGGGGTAAACATGAGGCAAAAGAACACTTACAAAAGAAAAAAGCGCAGTTTCTTGGAGGCTTGTCAGAAGCTAAGACTGGGGAGGTGAGAACCAGGGCCCTTGGCGAGAGTTGGGGTGGGAATCCCGTAAGAAAAGCAATTTCTAGAGCGGAAAGGTGACCCCACATTACAAAAAGAAATGGAGTAGAAAAATAGGTTTGACTATTCTAAAGCTGCTTCAGAAAGAATCTCCGGAAGACCACGGAGGAACCCCGCAGGGCAGCCAGGCGGATACTCAGCCGCTCGCGGTAGAGGGGCGCGCAAAGCTGCGGAGCCGCGTGTGTGGAGCTCCCCAGTGCACTCACTGCTGGCTCCCCCTCGGTGCTCTGGGCCCTTCCCAGCTCCCTCCACACACCCCGGCTCCCTCCACACACCCCCGCCCCCTCCGAGCTCCCCGACTCCTCCCCCGCGCTCCACGGCTCTTCCTGACTCCAGTCAGCGTTCCTCGGGCCCTCGGCGCCAGGAGCTGTCCGGGCACGCAGCCCCTAGCGGCGTCGCTGCCAAGCCGGCCTCCGCGCGCCTCCCTCCTTCCTTCTCCCCTGGCTGTACGCGATCCAGCTTGGGTAGGCGGGGAAGCAGCTGGAGTGCGACCGCCGCGGCAGCCACCCTGCAACCGCCAGTCGGAGGTGCAGTCCGTAGGCCCTGGCCCCCGGGTGGGCCCTTGGGGAGTCGGCGCCGCTCCCGGGGAGCTGCAAGGCTCGCCCCTGCCCGGCGTGGAGGGCGCGGGGGGCGCGGAGGTGAGCGGGTCGGGGAGGAGCGCGAAAGAAGGTAGCGGCGGCGGAGTTGAGGGTCAAGATGCAGTCGGCGCCACGCGCTGCATCCATCCTCCCCGATTCTGCGCCCTCTCCGGGCGTCCGCCCTGAGCTGCGGAGTCCCTCATCTCCTGGCACCTTGAGGTGGAAAGTGAGAAGGGTGGAGAAGGGTGTCTGTTCCACTGATTCCCCCTTCTCCTCCTCTTGGTTCCTAGAGCTAAGGGCAAGTCCTGAGGTTGGGCCCAGGAGAAAGAAGGCAAGGAGACAGTGTCCCAGGTAGGATGTGTCCCAGCAGGAAAGGACAGGCAGGTTACTTTCGCCCCCTTGATAGTCTCCCTGCTACTTTGGGTTGATGCAGGGCATTTCATGGAAGATCTGCAGTGCTGCTTTGCGAACAGGTATTTCTAGCACTCATTTGGTTTATTTCCCAGTAATGTAATCGTGGTGTTTAGGCCATTTCCGTTAGAAAGTAATTGGCCTCTTCTTTGACTGTCCTAAATTATCTTTGAACCCTGTGTTCAGCCTCAGCCAAAACTTGTTGAAAATTATGCCCTAAAAATCTTGCTCTTAAAATAGAGCAGAGAGATAAAGAGCATTTTTGTTGGAAGATTTCCATTTATTATCTCTCCCACCCCGTGGAGAAGGATTGGTGTCAGTTTTTACTCCTCGGGCAGTTAGTTTTTTAGATGGAAAGACAGTCCAGGCCATAGTTAATTATCGCTCATCAGTATAGGAGAAAAAGAATTCAGACTCCTGCCCCACCCCCACCCCCAACCTCCTGACTTAGATTCTGGTCCTTTTAACAGCCCCGCTGCTTGGAACCCTTTTTGTTTTCTAAACCACCTCCCCATCCTTCCTTTTCTCTACTTTATTATTTCTTCATTTTATTGATCTGTTTATTTTTTCTTTCTTTAACCCTATAATTTTTTTACTCCGATTCTCTCTCGGTTGCTTCAAAGCTTAGAGGCTATTTAATGGAAAAGCAAAACAAAACAAAACACCCGTCCTAAATAATTTGCAGGATGTTTAGAAACATAAAGAGTAACTATATGTGCTGCCATTGGGTTGGCTGCACTCTCTGCCTCTTAGCTAGTCACTCTGTCAGGGTATGGGGAAATGAGACAATATTGAGAATGATAACTTGAGCAAATTGTGCAGTAAGGAAATGAAAAGCTTTATCCAAGTCACTTTTTATTGTACTGGTGCTATGGAAAATGTGGTGAATGAACATAGTTGTATTTTAATACTGAAAAAACAGGACAAGTGAAGACAAATTTTTAAAGAAAGGATTGTAAATGAGTTAGAAAAGTGAGAAAGAAGATACACCAAAAATGTGAAAGAGTAAGACTGCAGGCGTGATAAAGGACATAGGACATCAGGAGATGTATTTATCCCTGCTGGGCCAGAAACCAGGACATTGAGGTAACTGAGACATTAACCTAACAATAACATTGATAAATCACCTACCCCTTAAGGGCCCACATGTGTTTTCAGCAAAGAGAGAAATCTGATCTAGAGAATTATTACATGTCTTTTTGTCCTGAATTTTTTTGATGTATTCCATAACAAAGAATTTTTACTGCATCCTTAGTTACACTGCCAGCCAATGTGGAGGCAGTGATCACGGACAAGACAAACATGGTTCTTCCCTCATGCAGTTTATTGTCCAATGGGGGAAATAGTAAACAGTAAAGAAACAATTATATAAAATATTACAAAATAAATTTAACAAGGGCTGAGTGAATTATTCTGCTATAGAGATGGAACAGTATATGGAAAGCTCCCAAGGTACATAAAGTGGTTGTTGTTTTCTCTTTCTAGAAGAGAATGCTGTGGGTGGACAATACACAGATAAGGTTAGAGAGGGGAAGCGGGGACTAACTCATTCAGGACCTTTTATGTGATAGTCAGGAAGGTGGCTGTAGTTCTAAGTACAAGGAGCACCGATTTTAAGGAGAGACATTTTATGACGATTTACATTTTAAGATGATTTTAGCTGCTGTGGAGATGTTTGGAAAGGGTCAAAAGAGAAAGTAGGCTGACCCATTAGGAAATGTTTGCAGAGTTCAGGTGAGATGATAGACACCTGGACTAGCCTGGTATTGGTGGAGAGGGATTTATGAAATATGTTGGAGAACAGGAATTGGTGCAGGATTTTATGTCAAAAGTGAGGGTCAGCAAGGACTTAAGAATGACTCCCAATTTTCTGATTGGAGCAACTGGTGGATAATGGTGGCATTTACACATTTCCAGGCGAATGGGACCAGCTCTGGGTGGAAAAAGTTCAGGTTTGAACCTGTGAAGTTTGAGATGTCACAGAAAGAGGTCATAACCATATCCCCTTGGGAAGCAAAAAGGGAGGCTCTCCAGGACATAAGTGGATAGACTGGTCTTTGATAGGTAAAATTGGTGATTGTTAATTTAAGGTGAAACTAATGAGCTCAGTTTTCTGGTTTTTCTCCAGCAACCTTCACCAACGTGGATACAGATACAGAGAAAATGGATAGCTGGGTCCAGGACTAGAGTTTTGCCAAGCAGATATGATGGAGAGTAAGAGAGCTGAGGATCTTTTTAAGGGAGTGACTACAAATCTAGCCTCGGTTTAAAGAGAAACCAGAGCAGGCTGAAGGAGAGTGCAGGATATTAAGCAATTAGAGAGGTAGAGGTCAACGGATCAGATTTCTTTTGCTGTTTAGAATTATCAGTGTGAATATTTAAACTAAGATTATTGGAAGTCCTGGAGACAGTGCTTGGAGATTTCAGGCAGTGAGTGACTGAGGTGGGGTAGAGGCAAAAATTCATTGTCTCCAATGAATAAGTCAAGGAAATAAGAGCCCCTGAAGTTGAAGGGTTCATCCACTTGAATGATAAAGTCCAGGAAAAACATGATAGCTATTAGGGTAGAGAGGATGACCATGTGTATACTGGGAGCCAGAGTCTGCAGTCATAAGGAATAAACTAGAAGTCAGTAGAGGACAGCAGTGAGGACAGCAGTAAGGACAGGGAGAGGGTATGGTGAAGTACCATGAGCTTCAAAGGAGCTGGGTGTTTGCAGGAGAGACAATGAAGAAGAGATGCTCAGATGTGGGCTTACAAAGTGAAGATTACACCACCCCACCTCATGGCCCTGGAGAATTATGTTTTCTTGATAGCCTCTCCAAATCTGCAGGTTGTGAAATGTCATCAAAACCTCTGTGGACAGCCCTTTCAGAGTTGCTGTCATCCAATAATAAATGCCCTATTTATGTGTGAAACAAATTAGGTTCTATTTTTCAAAAGTAACATAGCACAACAGGTGCCATTCAGCTTCAGGAATGTTCAGGAAATCCTTCTAAACTGAAAACCTTAAGAGGCTGTCCAGCTGAGTGTAACTGAATTCCCTATCATAATAATACATTCTCAAGTATTAAATGTGTACAGCAAGTCAAATGCCCATTCAAGAAAACGATGTCATTGACACACACTTTTAGATTGAGCTCCCGAAGTTGAAGTGTTAAATATAGGGTGGTGATATTACCATTATTACACAGCTTCAAGACTTATTTAGTGTTGGAAACTACCACCAGAGTCAAGTATAACCTATTTGTTTGCTGTTTAACAAAGGAAATTGAGACTCACAGAATCAAAGTGATTGCAGAAGCTTAGGCCTGCTCTTTCACCCCTACACTATGAAGACAAAACTTTCTATAAATGACATAGTTGTTTTTTGTTTTTGTTTGTTTTTGTTTTTGTTTTGAGGCTGAGTCTCACTCTGTTGCCCAGGCTGGAGTCCAGTGGCGCGATCTTGGCTCCCTGGTTCAAGCGATTCTCCTTCCTCAGCCTCCCAAGTAGCTGGGATTACAGGCACCTGCCACCACCCCTGGCTAATTTTTGTGCCTTTTTAGTAAAGACGGGGTTTAATCATGTTGGCCAGTCTGATCTTGAACTCCTGACCTCAAGTGATCCACCTGCTTCGGCCTCCCAAAGTGCTGGGATTACAGACGTGAGCCACCATGCCCAGCCTATAAATGACATAGTTTTATCAGTTATTTAATTTGGATTCCTTATGAATAACTTCCAAAGAAAAGGTATAGACACTGTGGACATCACCTGGGAGCTTGTGAAAAAATGCAGAATGTCTAACCTCCCTCTAGACCTAAAGAATCTGAGTGTGCATTTTAAAGAGGTCCCCAGGTTATATTTGCATTAAAGTTTGACAAGTGCCTTTCTAGTGAGTCATTCCCTTGGAAACAGTGGTCTGCTCAGGTCAGCAGGATCATGATGCCTGGAGAACTGGGGAGGGGATCCCCTTGTAGAACAGAAAGAAGAGATACAGTCATGGAAATATTCCGAATTTTGAATATTATGAAACAACAGGAACAAAGTATGTTGTGCAAGGAGTGATGCATTTTAAGGAATGGCATTGCCTTTCCCAGAAAGTGAAGAGAGGAAATTGGAAAATTGTGAGTGGACCTTCTGATACTGCTCCTCCTTGCGTGGAAAAGGGGAAAGAACTGCATGCATATTATTCAGCGTCCTATATTCAAAGGTAACTACTACTCTTTCGCAAGTGTAATTTTTCATTACTACAAACAACAATGTAAAAATTAACATAAGTGAGGGTCAGAAAGCCACATCTACTATTGCCAAATGATGAAAGTATTAGATTGAATTCTGAATCTTTTACTAGAGTGATTTTCAATCTTGGTTGCATAATAAAACATCTGCTAATCTTTTTTAAAAAATGCTGTTGCTCAGGATGAACCCCAGAACAATTAAGTGAAAACTGGGTGGTAGGGGGGTGACCCGTCATCACTGTGTTTTAAAACTTGCCAGGTCATTGGAGAATGCACCTAGGGTTGAGAAACACTGCTTTAGTAGCTCATTCAGAAGCAGCTCTGAGATTGCAGTTCTGCTACTCCATGTGCCAAAACAGTGGGACTTTCCCTCACTACCATAAGCGTAGTGCCAAGCCAGGTCAGCAATATTCAGGTCACCCTCACTGGCCAGTTTTCAGAACATTGATGGAAGTAGGATTTATTTCTTGAAGAAGCCTGCTTAGACTAACTTTTAAAACAAATTGATACATGTTACATATCTATGGGGTACACATGAGTATTTGTTATATCCATAGAATGTGTAATGATCTGGTTGGAGTTTTTGGGGAATCCATCACCTTGAGTATTTATCATATCTATGTGTTAAGAACATTTCAAGTCATCTCTTCTAGCTACTTTGAAATACACAGTACATTGTTACTGACTATAGGCAACCTACTTTGCTATTGAACATTAGAACTTACTTCTTCTAACTGTACATTTGTGTCCATGAACCAACATCTCTTCCTCCCCTCCTCCCATCAACACATCCTTCCAGCCTCTGATATCTCTCATGCTATTCTCTACCTCCATGGGATCCACTTTGTTAGCTCCCACACATGAGTAAAAACATGTGGTATTTGCCTTTCTGTGCCTGGGTTATTTCACTTAACATAATGGCCTCCACTCCTATCCATGTTGCTGCAAATGACACGATTTCATTTTTTAAGGCTGAATAATATTTCATTGTGTATACATACCACATTTTCTTTATCCATTTGTTGATGGACATGTAGATTGATTCCATATCCTTGCTAGTGTGAATAGTGCGCAAAAAAAAAAAAAAACACGTGAGGACGGGTATCTCTTTGATATACTAATTTCTTTTCCTGTAGATAATACCCGGTACTGAGATTACTGGATTGTATGGTAGTTCCATTTTTAGTCTTTTGAGAAACAACCCCTATACTGTTGTCCACAGTGGCTGTACTAATTTACATTTCCACCAATAACATATAAGGATTCCCTTTTCTCTGAATCGTTGTCAGCATCTGTCATTTTTCTCTTTTAATAATAGCAGTTCTAATTGGGATAAGTTGAAATCTCATTGTGGTTTTGATATGCATTTCTCTGGTGATTAGTGATGCTTAGCATTTTTTCATATACCTATTAACCATTTGTTTGTCTTCTTTGGAAAAATGTCTATTCATGACCTTTACCCATTTTTATGGGATTATGTGTTTTTTATTGTGAGTTGTTTGAGTTCCTTGTATATTCTGAATATTAGTCCCTTATCAGATTAATAGTTTGCAAATATTTTCTTCTATTCAATAGGTGGTCTCTTCATTCTGTTGATTGTTTCCTTTGCTGCACGGAGGTATTTTAGTTTAATATAGTCCCATTTGTCTATTTTTTTGTTGTTGTTGCTGTGCTTTTGAGGTCCTAGCCATAAAATCTTTGCCTAGACCAATGTCTTCAAATATTTCCCCAATGTTTTCTTCTTGAAATGAGGGGTTTTGGGTCTTATGTTTAAGTCTTTAGTTGACCTTGCGTTGATTTTTGTATATGGTGAGGGACAGGGGTCCAGTTTTATTCTTCTGCGTACAGATATCCAATTGTCTAAGTACCATATATTTGAAGAGGATATCCTTTCCTCAGTGTATGTTCTTGGTGCCTTTGTTGACAATCAGTTGGCTGTAAATGTGTGGATTTTTTTTGTGGATTATCTAATCTGTTGCATTCATTGATCTGTGCATTTGTTTTTATACCGGTACCATGTTTTTTCAGTTACTATTGCCTTGTAATACATTTTGAAGTCAGGTAGTGTGATGCCTTCAGCTTTGTTCTTTTTGCTTAGGATTGCTGTAGCTATTCAGGATATTTTTTGGTTCTATATGAATTTTAGGATTGTCTTTTCTAATTCTATGAAAAATCACATTGGTATTTTGATAGGGATTGCATTGAATCTGTATATTGCTTTGGGCAGTATGGTCATTTTAATATTAATTCTTCCAATCCATAAGCATGGAATGTTTTTCCATTCGTTTATGTCATCTTTAATTTTTTTCTACAGTGCTTTGTAGTTTTCCTTGTAGCAAACTTTCACCTCCTTGGTTAAATATATTCCTAGTTTTTTTTTGTTTGTTTTTGTTTTTTTATAGCTATTGTAAATGGGATTGCCTTCTTGGTGTCTTTTTCAGCAAGTTCATTGTTGGTGTATAGAAATGGTACTGATTTTTGTATGTCGATTTTGTATCCTGCAACTTTATTGAATTTATTTATCAGATCTAAGAGTTTTTGTGTGAAATCTTTAGGTTTATCTAGATCTAAGATCATATCATCAGCAAAGAGGGATAATTTGACCGTCCTCTTTTCCAGTTTGGGTACCTTTTATTCTTTCTCTTTCCTGGTTGCTCTGGCTAGGACTTCCAATATGATGTTGAATAGAAGTGGTGAAAGTGGCATCCTTGTCTCGTTTCTGTTCATAGAGGAAAGGCTTTGAGCTTTTCCCCATTTCAAAATAATGATAGCTATATTATTATTATATAGCTCATATAAGCCCTTATTATGTCGAAGCATATTTTTTCTATCCCTAGTTTGTTGCAAGTTTTATCATGAGGGGATGCTAAATTTTCTCAAATGTTTTTTCTGCATCTATTGAGATGATCATATGGTTATTGTCCTTCATTCTCTTCAGGTGATGTATCACAGTTGTTGATTTGCATATGTTGAACCATCCTTGTATCCCTGGGATGCATTCCTGGAATAAATCCCCTTTGATCATGATGTTTGTGTGTGTTTTTTATGAGTTGTTAGATTTGGTTTGCTTCTACAGACACACACGCGCGCACACACACAATTTTTAGGAGACAGGGTCTTGCTCTGTTGCCCAGGAGGGAGTGCGGTTATGCAATCATAAATCACTGCAGCCTTCAACTTCTGGGCTCAGGTGATTCTTCTGCCTCAGCTCCCGAGGACTAGGACTTCAGGTGTGTACCACCACACCTAGCTATTGTTTAAATTTTTTGTAGAGACGAGGGTCTCATTATGTTGCCCAGGCTGGGCTTAAACTCCTGGCTTCAATCCATCCTCCTGCATTGGCCTCCCAAAGTGCTGGGATTACAGGCATAAGCCATCATGTCTGGCCCTTGGTTTGCTAGTATTTTGTTGAGAATTTTTGTATCTGTGCTCATCAGGAATATTAGTATGTAGTTTTCTTTTTTGTTGAGCCTTGTTTGCTTTTGGTATGAAGATAATGCTGATCTCATAGAATGAGTTAGGCAGAATTCCCTCCTGTTTAATGTTTTGGAAGAGTTTGAAGAGAATTGGTGTTAGGTCTGTTTTGAAAGTTTGGTAGAATTCGGCAGTGAAGCCATCTGGCCCTGGACTTTTCTTTATTGGGAGTTTTTAAATTACTGCCTCAACTTTTTTTGTTACTGGTCTGTCCAGGTTTTCCGTTTCTTCCCATTTCAATCTTGGTAGCTTGTATATGTGTAGCAGTTTATCCATTTCCTCTAGGTTTTCCAGTTTGTTGGTGTATAGTTGTTCATAATAGCTTCTCATGATCTTATGTATTTCTGTGGTATCAATTGTAATGTTTCCTTTTCCATTTCTGATTTTTTATTGGAGTATTTCCTCTTTTTTCTTGGTTAGTCTAGCAAGTGCTTTATCAATTTTATCTTTTCAAAAAACAAAACTTTTTGTTTCATCCATCCTTTGTATTGTTTTTTAAGTCCCAATTTGTCTAGTTCTGCTCTGATCTTTATTATTACTTTCCTTTTACCAATTTGGGGTTTGGCTTGTTTTTGCTTTTCTAGTTACTTGAGGTACATCATTAAGTTGTTTATTTGAAATCGTAATGATTTTTTGGTATAGGTGCTTGTTGATATAAGCTTCCATCTTAGCACTGCTTTTGCTGTATCTCATGGGTTTCAGTGTGTTGTGTTTTTATTTGTTGAGGGAAATTTTTTGATTTCTTCCTTAATTTATTCTTTGCCACCGTAGTCATTTAGGAGCATGTTGTTTAATCATTTATTTTTACAGTTTCAAAAGTTCCTCATGTTGTTGACTTCTAGTTTTATTCCATTGTGGTCTGAGGAAATACTTGATATGACTTCGATTTTTAAAAAATTTGTTGAATCTTATTTTGTGTTCTAACATGGTCATTCCTAGAGAATGTCTATGTGCTGATGAGAATTTGTATTCTGTAACTGTTGTATAAAATGTTCTGTGAATGTTTGTTAGGTCCATTTGGTCTAATGTATAGTTTAAATTCAATGTTTCTTTGTTAATTTTCTGTCTAGATTATCTGTCAGATGCTGGCAGGCGGTGTTGAAGTCCCCAAATGTTGTTGTATTGGCGTCTGTTTCTCCTTTTAGATCTCATAACACTTTATTTATATTAATATATCTGAGTGGTCTGTTGTTGGGTGTATATATGTTTAGAATTGTTATATCCTCTTGCTAGAATTTATCTATTATCATTATATAATGACCTTCATTGTCTCTTTATACTGTTTTTGACTCAAACTCTGTTTTATTTGATATAAGTATAGTGACTTTTGGTTTCCATTTGCATGGACTATCTTTCTCCATCCCTTTGCTTTCAGTCTTATATGTGTTTTTATATGTTAGATGGGTTTCTTGTACCCAGCATATACTTGGGTCATGATTTTTTATCTATTATTAGTCTATATCTTTTCAGTGGAAAGTTTAATCCATTTGCATTCAAAGTTATTCAACAATGAAAACTTCCCAAGTCTAGTGAGAGATGTAGACACCCAGATACAGGTAACTTAGAGATCTCCAAACAGATACAATACAAGAAGGTCTTCCCCACAGCACATTATAGTCATATTGTCAAAAGTAAAAGACAAAGAGTGAATTCTAAAAACAGCAAGAGAAGAATGACTAGTCACCTATAAAGGAACTCCCAGCAAAATAAAATTTTTACCTGTTCACATTCTGATTTACAGAAGGGATTTGAACTTGCTTTGTAAAATAAGCAGATAATTAATGTTGTTTTGTTTTTGTTTCTGTTTGAAAAAGTCTTGATCATCATGAGTGTTAGATTTAAAGATTTTGCAATTCTTATATTTTGGGAGATGCTGCAGTATATACTCGGAAGAACTCCAGGCTGGGATATAGGAAACTTGGATTCCCTTGTGTGAATCTAGCAACCTTTTTCACCCTTAGATAATGCACATGATTACCATTAACTTTCGAATGAAGTGAGCATGGATTTCATTACTTCCAGTTTTTTTAACCACTCCTGATTCCCAGCATAGCTAGTGACATCTCCAAATGGATATTGACAGGTTTTTTTCCTACCCTGGTACCTCTGACTCCTGCCTGCCTTTCTGGGTGCATGGACCACACCAAGGGAGTGGTCTATCTTGAAAGGTGTGAAATGAAACATGTAATTGATTTAAAAATAGTAAACGTTCTTCTTTCCCAGGATCAGTTGCTCCTAGGTAACTCTGAGGAGCAATGAAATGACCAAAGAAAAAGGAATAATATACTACTTTGAGTACAACTGTAGTTGTTACACCTTGATACTTATAACCCCCCAAAAACACCCTTTCCTAAACTCCTTACATGCACCTAAATAACACATGTCTTAGCTGGACAACTACCTGGCTTCTTTATTTTCTGTCTTTATGTCCTTGGATAAATTAATTATCTTCTGCAGGTCTCAGTTTCCTCATCTGCAAAGTGGGTATGACAGTATTAGCACCTGTCTCTTAGGGTGGTTGTGGGGATTCAATCAGTTAATACATAAAAACCACAAGAGAGCTGAAATACATTATGTCCTATATAAGCATTAAGTAATATTACTATAATTATTGTCTTTCTAAAGTTTAACATACTGATGTATTTGGAGTTACTGGATGTGACTCATTTCTAGGGTAAAAAGTTGAATTTTCCTGGCTGTAGTCATTTCAAATTTCATTTAGTAAAAACCCCAACTTTTTTTTGAAACATTCCACCTGTGCCTGTAAAGTCCATTAAATCCTCTGAAATGGTCCACATCTGCTATGAGCATAGAAGAAATTGTGCAATGAGGGTAGAATGGAAGAGTATTTTTCTTTCAGACCCAATTTCGACACTAATTCATGGCAACCTGATTTGTATTCTTGAGCAAATTATTCCAAATATGAACATTTCAGATGCTAGTCTCTCAACTAAAAAATAATTTGAGAGATTTTTCCAGGAAGAATAACTGTGTCATAGTTTATGCAGCCAACAAATGAAAGGGTGTCATGCTGCGGTCCAAAGGGCGTGGGTGGATGAGCAGAAAGAATACTCGAAGGGCTGTAGGCAGGTGAAAGATGATTTTATTCAACAGCAGCTCTGATCAACAACTTTCTCACACTGTCCATCCTGTCTCAGCTGCTTAGTCTTGTGGCTCCCACACACACAGCTCCCTTGCCTTCAGGGTCAGCAGCTTAACTATTTCTCTCTCTGGGCATGGGCAAGCCAAGCTGGGTCCTGGCTCCCCCATCTGTCTGCAAAGACAGACAGCTCTGACTCTCTGTCTCTGAGCACAAGAGTGCCTCTACAGTGTCAGCAGGGCAATTATACCTTTTACAGACAATAGTGGCTTAGAGCCAAGTGATGAGTTTTCCCTATGTTATAGCGATGGTGGTGAGCTTCTGTTATGTCTACATGGCTATGATAACAAGTAACAAGTGAAGTTATATGCTTGCGCTCTGAACTCACTCACTCTGGATGTTTACCTCTGCCTGTCCTTGACCAAAGCACAGCCATGTTCTTTACAAAGGGGAAGAAAAAGATTTCATACATATTATATAATTTAAGATCATAAACATGTTACTAATCCTTTTTCCATAGGTAAGCTATCTTTCTCAATGATACATTGTAAGATATAGGGTGAATGATAGAAGTCCATGGTATTTACTCTTTTGTTATATTTTGATGCCTATTTTTATTAAGATATTATTTAAGTGCCAGGATTCATTGTTAGCTAATTTGTCTAGCTCTCATTTAATGATAAAATCACTAGCTACTGAAGTATATAGGGAACTTTATAACCTCTACCCCAAATGACTTTAGACAGTTTTGGTTTAAATGGCTTTTTAAAAAATGGTTTTTCTTTCTTCTCTTGTCTTGTGAGCCATCACTTAGTATCACAGTCCTCTCTGCCTCCAGCAGCATTTGTGATTTGCTGCCTCTGATCTGCTCAAAAGCTGGGTAATCATACTTGTTACAAGTGTGTTTTTCAAAAAAGTTCCGAGTGAAAACCTCAGTCCCTTTTTTCATGTGCTCTAGTGAGGTAGGAGGCAGAACTTGAATCCAGAGGCAAGGTTCAGACACTGGACCAAACTGAGGTCAGGGCAGAAGCACCTCCCCATAAGACATGCCCATCAGTGTGCCATGTCAGTTCACTATTGCCATGGCAACACCTAGAAGTTACCACCCCTTTCCATGGCAACAGCCCAACAACCCAGAAATTACCACCCTCATCCTAGAAATTTCTGCATAAATCACCCCTTAATTTGCATATAAATCAAGTAGGTTTAAATATGACTGCAGAGCTGCCACTGAGCTGCTACTCTAGGCACACTGCCTACGGGGTAGGCCTGCTCTGCAAGGAGCAGTACCTCTGCTGTTGCTGTAAACTGTTGCTTCAATAAAGGTTGCTGTTTAACACCACCAGCTCGCCCTTGAATTCTTTCCCATGCAAAGCCAAGTAGTCTCCTGGGCTAAGCCCCCATTTGGGGGCTTTCCTGTCCTGCATCACTAGTGCCTTGCTGCTCAAAGAGGGGTCCTCAGACCAGCATTGGTATTGCTTTCATTAGAAATGCAGAATGTTGAGCCTCCCTCCAGAACTACTCAATCAGAATCTACATTTTAACGAGATTCTGAAGTGATCTGTGTGCACATTAAAATTTGAGAAGCCCCACTTTAGCACCTCACCTTTGTGACAGTTAATTTTCCTACTGAGATGCTTTTTTAAAAGCCAAAAGATTTATGAAGAGAAACCAGAATAGTGATCCTTTTTTAGCTTACAAATTGTGTCTTACTGTGCTGTATGTTAAAGTGTGGTGAAATATTTTACCTCTAGAAAGACAGGAGATTACAATGTCTAGAAGTGTTTTAATGTTCAGTAATAGGTAACTCATGACCATTTTATTTTCTCTCCCCTAGGATATTCTTGGTGATCTTGGAAGTGTCCGTATCATGGAATCAATCTCTATGATGGGAAGCCCTAAGAGCCTTAGTGAAACTTTTTTACCTAATGGCATAAACGGTATCAAAGATGCAAGGAAGGTCACTGTAGGTGTGATTGGAAGTGGAGATTTTGCCAAATCCTTGACCATTCGACTTATTAGATGTGGCTATCATGTGGTCATAGGAAGTAGAAATCCTAAGTTTGCTTCTGAATTTTTTCCTCATGTGGTAGATGTCACTCATCATGAAGATGCTCTCACAAAAACAAATATAATATTTGTTGCTATACACAGAGAACATTATACCTCCCTGTGGGACCTGAGACATCTGCTTGTGGGTAAAATCCTGATTGATGTGAGCAATAACATGAGGATAAACCAGTACCCAGAATCCAATGCTGAATATTTGGCTTCATTATTCCCAGATTCTTTGATTGTCAAAGGATTTAATGTTATCTCAGCTTGGGCACTTCAGTTAGGACCTAAGGATGCCAGCCGGCAGGTATGTATTTTACATTTTTATTCTTATGTATCTGGTATTTTGTAGTTAAACAACTAAGCAAATATCAAACATTTTAATACCAAACTCTGACACTTTCCAATGATTATCATTTGAAAATTAATTATGAGCACCTGAAGATTAATGTCCTGACCTTGTAAGGGCACATTCCCATTCCCAAAATGATGTGGAAAACTGGGAAAATAACGTGAACGTCATCCAGTTCAACTTGAGAATAAAGCAGATGGGGCACTCTGTCAACACCATTGTGGAACGAGCTTTTATAAGTAAACACATAAAATATGTTTTAAAAATCTTTTAAATGTGCTTATGCATTACAATTAAGCATGATTATAAAACACTTTTATTGTTTTTGTCCATAAAGACAGTTGATTAGATTCCTTAGAAAATAAGTTTCAGTATTATATCATTGTATGCTGTATATCAGAGTCATGATAACCATTTACTTTCCAGTCTTTATTTTAATGACTGGTAAAAGAACATATGCTCTTCTACAGGCTATTTCTGAATCCTTTTTTCTCTTTTGCATATCCACCAAAGTTTAGCAGTGGATATAGAATAAGCAAATTAGAACCAGGACCTGTGAGACAAACCTGAATTTAATAATATGCCCATATTTATACCAATTTTAAATTTTTAACAGAAAAAAATGTGGAACAGTGATTAAATTCAAAATGAGCTACAGAAATAGTCTAAATTTGTATTATGTAGCATTTGTGCCTTTATTTTGAGTGTTTGGTTTATTTTTAGACTTATTATACCGTATTATAATTTATACAAAATTTTTTCCAAATGGGTTTTTAAAAAAGTTTATTCCACCATTGTCACAACTGTAATAAATTTAGAATACTTTTTTCTTATTTGTGTTATAAAAGGACCTCTATTTTAAAAGTTCATAAATGATTATATAATATTCATTCAAATAGGATTTGTCATTCATCTGGCTAATGTTATCCAAGATTAATAATCCAAAGAGTGTTATATTGTCACCATTATGGAAATAGAAACATGCAAATATTTCTATGTGGTCTATTTTAGAGTCCTTATACAAACATCTTCAGGGATATATTTAGGAATTTGTTTTCCCCAAACATTACTTGGAGACTCTATAGCAATATTTTTCTAGCCCTGAATGAGGTGGCCTACCCATTAGTAATAGTAGCTCACTCCAGTAATGAACTTGGTGCTCAATAAATACTTGTTGTTGTAGGCTTTCAAACTATTGAAATCTGTTAGATACTATAATATAGCTGAAAATTCAACAAGTATTTATTCCTCAAGGTCATCACAGGTGATGCTCCGTAAGTGGAGCATGCGATTGCTACCATTTTTATAAACAACAATGGTAATGCTGAGTCTTTTTGTTTTTTCCACAGGTTTATATATGCAGCAACAATATTCAAGCCCGACAACAGGTTATTGAACTTGCCCGCCAGTTGAATTTCATTCCCATTGACTTGGGATCCTTATCATCAGCCAGAGAGATTGAAAATTTACCCCTACGACTCTTTACTCTCTGGAGAGGGCCAGTGGTGGTAGCTATAAGCTTGGCCACATTTTTTTTCCTTTATTCCTTTGTCAGAGATGTGATTCATCCATATGCTAGAAACCAACAGAGTGACTTTTACAAAATTCCTATAGAGATTGTGAATAAAACCTTACCTATAGTTGCCATTACTTTGCTCTCTCTAGTATACCTCGCAGGTCTTCTGGCAGCTGCTTATCAACTTTATTACGGCACCAAGTATAGGAGATTTCCACCTTGGTTGGAAACCTGGTTACAGTGTAGAAAACAGCTTGGATTACTAAGTTTTTTCTTCGCTGTGGTCCATGTTGCCTACAGCCTCTGCTTACCGATGAGAAGGTCAGAGAGATATTTGTTTCTCAACATGGCTTATCAGCAGGTACTGAATGTGCTTGTTATTTATCTGATGCTAGTAAAATACTTTTTATTAGTATAAATTGTAAAACATAAAATTTTACATGCCCTGTAATGGAAATTTGATTTTGATATACTGCGGGAGGGGAAAGAATTGTTCTTTAAACAATGTTTTTGCAAAATAATTATGTGGCTAATTCAAAATTATTTAAGTAAAGGCTGCTACCATCCTTTTCCATACAGAATAAAAGCAGAAAATAGAGGGTTGGGTTCTCCCCCTTTTTCAATGTTATAATCGCAATGAGTGCTTTCAGTATTCAACAATTCATTATTTTAATGTTTTATAATTGGCTGTGCTCCACAAAATGATGAGGCAACTCTCAGTAAATATATACAATAAAATTAGAACCAGTAAAAATACAAAACAGAACAGGAAGACAAGATCAGGAGAAAAAAGTCGAATACACCTCTGCTAAGAGTGTCTACACAGCTTCTCTTTTGGCTTTGAGATTTTCAATACAATGAGAAGGGAGACCCTATTATTTACAAAGCTCTTGTTATCAAAAACCAGAAAAGATAATAGTTCCACGGGTGAAGATTTTCTAGCACTTAGCTCTAAAAAAATAATCTCAGGGAGCACTTCATGGAAGGGGTTTGATTATGAGGTAGACTATGGTTTTCCTCCATAATTCCCAATCCACAAATGTAATTTAAGGGGTTTCCCTGAAGCTGTTTGGTGTAGCATTTCTCAATGAAAGCCAAGAACATTGCACCAAAACAAATGTGTAAAAGCATCTGCATTTTGTAAGGATCGAAGGCATCATAGTCCAAGTATGTGGCATCTAGTACTTAAGCTTGTTTCAACAATAAAACCTAAAATAATATTTTTCTAATTAGTAGATTGATAACCTTTAAACCATTCACTCTCTGAAAAAAAACAACTTCTCTTAATGGGATACTAAGGCTTTTATTGTTGCTCAGTCGGCTCCCTTATCTCCTTCCAGTCATTTGGCCAGATCTCACCTTCTCAGCGAGTCCTATGCTGGATACCATCTTAAATGCCGCTGCCTCTGCCCCAACCAGTATTCCCAATCCTTCTGACTTACCCTGCTCTACCTTTCTTTTTTTAATAACACTTACCATCTTCTAACACACTTGATTTCCATGTTAAAAATACATTTACCAGTGTCTGCCTTCCCCCAACAGAAAGTAAGTTCATGAGAAGAGGGATCTTTGTCTATCTTTTTCACTGATACATACCCAGTGCCTAGATCTGAGCCTAGACATTGTGGACACTCAAACAGCCCATTTGTGGATGAATGAATGAACTGGGAGAGCAGGTAGATTCAGGTTGTAGTCTCCGAGTACACTGGGTAGTGCTGTTTTTCTGTATTGTATAGATATCAAATAAGAAGATGGTAAGAACTCTGTGGCCTCTTTCAAGATGATGGTATGATTGCCTTAGGGAACTAATAGCTAAGAAGCAGCTTTTCGATGTTGTTAAATTTCAAGTATGTTTTGTTAACTGGAATTGGACAAAGTTAAACTGTTGTTAAGTTAGAATCTGTTTTCCATTAATAGATACTTACTTAAATCAAAAACTTCAGCTGAAGGAGTCCAATACTTGATTTATACTCTAATTATATTCTGAATGTAAATAGAACTTCTAAAGGTAGTCCCTACACAAAATACCACAAATTCAGAGTTAACTGTCTGACTTGACTATATACACATTATCAATGTAAGGAAAAGACATTTGGAAAAAATACTGCATATAAATGACACAATTGGATAGTTGGGGATCATATTAAATGAGGCAGTTCAAGTGGATAAATGAGCTCCATTGGCCTTTATAGCTAGGGAAATCACAGCTTTCTAGGAAGAGAAGATGAGAAGAAAGATAAAACAGATATATTATTCATGTGATGGAAGAAGATACTGACATAGTTTAGAAATTCCCTGACTGGATCCAAGTTGAACTAAGGCCAGACTATATCCCAGATATTCAACCAAGTTTAAACCAGCTTGTAATAGTACTTCAAAACTAAGTTTAACTGTCAGTAACTTCTTTTGTGTCACCCTAGAACCAACTACTAGGTATTTTATGGTGTTGGACTCCAGAGTCCCTGTAATGATGATGGCAAAGCTTTGCCCCTCTATTCTAGCACGTATACAAGGAAAGAGAAAGTTTTGTCCTCCTTTTGTTTAATTCTCTTTTCCCTTACACCTGGAGCAGTATCATCCAGTAACAGGTTCTCTGTAATGGTTTGTTAGACTGAATTAGTACAACTTAAATATGTCCATATATGACCAGGTTCTTCTTATGCCAAGAGTGAACTCTGTGCTGAATCAGTTAATGTTCTACTAAATAAAGGAAATTCACATTGGCTTTCTTGTTAGGTTCATGCAAATATTGAAAACTCTTGGAATGAGGAAGAAGTTTGGAGAATTGAAATGTATATCTCCTTTGGCATAATGAGCCTTGGCTTACTTTCCCTCCTGGCAGTCACTTCTATCCCTTCAGTGAGCAATGCTTTAAACTGGAGAGAATTCAGTTTTATTCAGGTATGTGGGGTTTTGTTTGGTGAAGGATTGTGCAGGATAGGATTTCCTTGTTAAGAACAACTGCATTTTAAATATGTTCCTTATTAAAAGGGTGCCTTTGAGGCTGTATTTATGCATCTAGATACATTATGCTGGAAGCCAGCTTAGGATTGCTCTGGTTAAATAAGTGAAAGACCAGTCAGTATATGATTGTACTGGAAGACTTTGACAGCACTGCCTTCCAGTATACTATGTTAAGAATGAAAAAGTTATCTTAAAAGAGAAAAAAAAAATGAAAGTTGGGAAGGATGAGCTTAGATCAAATTTAATGTTGAAAGTCAATTTATTATTAGCCAAGTGAATGAAAAATTATTTTACGTTTTGAGTCATCTTGATTTGTCCAGAAAAATCTTATTAATTTGAACTCAAGTGGGGATGTCAATCTGAATATTTTAAAGAAATGTGTGTATATATACACACACATACAAACACAAGCAGTGGCAAACTAGGTAACTAGAGTAATGGATTATAACATGCAACCAGCCTTAAGAATTTTGTTAGTATACCAGTAGTATACTAATATGTATGGATGTCTGTAAAGGGATTTCAAACCACCATTGTATTCTTTAATAAGTTAAACATTCACCCTCTCCAATAATATCTAAATAATAAGGTTGCATATTTTAAAAATATATAACTGAAACATAGACCCTTCCTATATTTTCACAAAATCTGTACTGGTTGTATCCAAATGGTTTACAGCATAGTAGACAGATTCATGTCCTTTGGTGGTACACTTAAGTTTTGTTTCATTTCATTGCTTATTTGCTTGTTTTTTTTTTAAGGTCCTGTAAAAATCTCATTCAAAGCAGGGCCAAAATGCTTATCTGAATTTATTTTTCCTTTTTGAAGAAAAGGGAGAGTACTTTCCCAACAGCTAGTTTAATCATACCCGAAAAGAAATAGAAGGTTCTAGACAGATGCAAATTATCATTATAAATTTAGATGAGTAATTGCAAATATTTTGCCTGCTGGAGGGTTGATATTTTCCAGTAAAGTTAGACATTACATCACTATACTGATGTAATATTACTTTTATATAACAGACTATTCTTCAAAGTAAGCAGTCTTAAACATAATAATTTAGCGAACTAAAGAATGATGAGCTTTTAGAATTTAAACTGTAAAGTGCCTAACTGAAGTATTCTTAATAAACTCTATATTTTAATTGTTGTTTATATTAATACTGCAGGATTTTTCATATTTGCCTATTAACCAGTGTGTATATATGTGTGTGTGCCCATGAGGATGCTCATTAATTTTAATTTAATTAATTTTAATAATTTTAAATTAGTTTATTTAATTTTATCATATGTCTGTTTATGTATTAACAGTGATGTGTCACCTAACAATAGGGAACGTTCTGAGCAATGAGTCGTTAGGCAGTTTTATCATGTGAACATCATAGAGCATATTTATACAAACCATGACCTATTGCTCCCAGGCTACAAACCTGTACAGCATGTTACTGTACTGAATACTACAGGCACTTGTAACACAATGGTAAATATTTGTGTATCTAAACATATCTAAACATAGAAAAGGTACAGTAAAAATAAGGCATATAATCTTATGGGACCACCGTTGTATATGCAGTCCATAGTTGACCAAAATGCCCTTATGTGGTACATGACTATATTTATGTGTATGTGTATACACACACACATACATACACATTTCTTTAATACACAACTGGTGGGAATGTGAATAATTTTTATAAAGAAGAGTTTAGCAGTATGTATCAGTACCCTTAAGGAAAAGCTAGATGTTTTGACCAATAATCCTACTATTAGAAACCAGTCCTAAGAAAATAAATCAAAATATGGAAAATGGCCTAACATGACATTTATAGTTGAGGAAAGTTGGAAACAGTAAATTATCAACAAAAAGGAATGGTTTAATAAATTATGCACATCCATTCAATAGAATATTATACAGTATTAATGTCATTTTCATATTTAATGACATGAGGAAAATGTTCTGGATAAAATAAATGAAGTAGTAAGAATATTAAACTGTATGCAGTAGGGCCTTATTTGTGTAACATAAGGTGTGCATATAAATAATAAGTATATATGCATATATAAAAATATTAACATTATTTAATTCAGTAGAGGACAAAGGTTAACTTGATAATTTAAGACAAAATAGTTTTATCAAAATATAAACATGGTGTATCTTGATAGTTTAATTTATGAGTTTCAGTCATTTGTTTCTTATTCTTTGTTTCTTTTCCTTCCTCTCCTGGCCCAAGTCTACACTTGGATATGTCGCTCTGCTCATAAGTACTTTCCATGTTTTAATTTATGGATGGAAACGAGCTTTTGAAGAAGAGTACTACAGATTTTATACACCACCAAACTTTGTTCTTGCTCTTGTTTTGCCCTCAATTGTAATTCTGGGTAAGATTATTTTATTCCTTCCATGTATAAGCCGAAAGCTAAAACGAATTAAAAAAGGCTGGGAAAAGAGCCAATTTCTGGAAGAAGGCATTGGAGGAACAATTCCTCATGTCTCCCCAGAGAGGGTCACAGTAATGTGATGATAAATGGTGTTCACAGCTGCCATATAAAGTTCTACTCATGCCATTATTTTTATGACTTCTACGTTCAGTTACAAGTATGCTGTCAAATTATCGTGGGTTGAAACTTGTTAAATGAGATTTCAACTGACTTAGTGATAGAGTTTTCTTCAAGTTAATTTTCACAAATGTCATGTTTGCCAATATGAATTTTTCTAGTCAACATATTATTGTAATTTAGGTATGTTTTGTTTTGTTTTGCACAACTGTAACCCTGTTGTTACTTTATATTTCATAATCAGGCAAAAATACTTACAGTTAATAATATAGATATAATGTTAAAAACAATTTGCAAACCAGCAGAATTTTAAGCTTTTAAAATAATTCAATGGATATACATTTTTTTCTGAAGATTAAGATTTTAATTATTCAACTTAAAAAGTAGAAATGCATTATTATACATTTTTTTAAGAAAGGACACATCATGTTAACATCTAGGTAAGGCTGCATGATAGCATTCCTATATTTCTCTCATAAAATAGGATTTGAAGGATGAAATTAATTGTATGAAGCAATGTGATTATATGAAGAGACACAAATTAAAAAGACAAATTAAACCTGATATTATATTTAAAATATATTCGAGACATGAAATACATACTGATAATACATACCTCATGAAAGATTTTATTCTTTATTGTGTTACAGAGCAGTTTCATTTTCATATTAATATACTGATCAGGAAGAGGATTCAGTAACATTTGGCCTCCAAAACTGCTATCTCTAATACGATACCAATCCTAGGAACTGTATACTAGTTCCTACTTAGAACAACAGTATCAAGTTTGCGCACAAGTAATCTGTCAGCTGACCTTTGTCGCACCTTAACCAGTCACCACTTGCTATGGTATAGGATTATACTGATGTTCTTTGAGGGCTTCTGATGTGCTAGGCATGGTTCTAAGTACTTTACTTGTATTATCCCATTTAATACTTAGAACAACCCTGTGAGATAAGTAGTTATTATCCTCATTTTACACATGAGGGACCGAAGGATAGAAAAGTTCTTTTTCAAAGGTCATGCAGTTAATAAATGGCAGAGTGAGCATTCAAGTCCAGGTAGTCATATTCCAGAGGCCACGGTTTTAACCACGAGGCTCTAGACTCCTGCCGCGCCCCTATGCATTATGTTCACAATGCCAATCTAGATGCTTCCTCTTTTGTATAAAGTCACTGACGTTCTTTAGAGTGGGTTGGGTGCATCCAAAAATGTACAAAAATTTTATTATAATAAACTTATTACTGCTTGTAGGGTAATTCACAGTTACTTACCCTATTCTTGCTTGGAACATGAGCCTGGAGACCCATGGCAGTCCATATGCCTCCCTATGCAGTGAAGGGCCCTAGCAGTGTTAACAAATTGCTGAGATCCCATGGAGTCTTTCAAAAATCTCTGTAGAGTTGGTCTTCTCCTTTTCTCTTCCTGAGAAGTTCTCCTGCCTGCATAACCATTCATTAGGGAGCACTTTACAAGCATGAAGGATATTAGGGTAAGTGGCTAATTATAAATCTACTCTAGAGACATATAATCATACAGATTATTCATAAAATTTTTCAGTGCTGTCCTTCCACATTTAATTGCATTTTGCTCAAACTGTAGAATGCCCTACATTCCCCCCACCCCAACTTGCTATTTCCTTATTAAAATAGAAAATTATAGGCAAGATACAAGTATATGCATTCCTCTTCCTGAAATTATAACATTTCTAAACTTACCCACATAGGTACTACTGAATCCAACTGCCAACAATAAAAAGACTTTTATTTAGTAGAGGCTACCTTTCCCACCAGTGACTCTTTTTCTACAACTGCCTTGTCAGTTTAGTAATTCACTTATGATTTTCTAATGTTCTCTTGGTGAATTTTATTATCTTGTACCGTCCTTTTTTTTTTTTAAAGACAGAGTCTTGCTCTGTCACCCAGGCTGGAGTGCAGTAGCATGATCTCGGCTCACTGCAAGCTCTGCCTCCCGGGTTCACGCCATTCTCCTGCCTCAGCCTCCCGAGTAGCTGGGACTACAGGTGCCCGCCACCATGCCCGGCTGATTTCTTTTTGTATTTTTAGTAGAGACGGAGTTTCACCGTGTTAGCCAGGATGGTCTCGATCTCCTGACCTCGTGATCTGCCCGCCTTGGCCTCCCAAAGTGCTGGGATTACAGGTGTGAGCTACCGCGCCTGGCCTATTATCTTGTACTTTCTAACTGAGCCCTCTATTTTCTTTATTTTAATAATATTTCTCCCCACTTGAGAATCACTTGTTAGTTCTTGGTAGGAATTCAGTTGGGCAATGATAACTTTTATGGGCAAAAACATTCTATTATAGTGAACTAATGAAAATAACAGCGTATTTTCAATATTTTCTTATTCCTTAAATTCCACTCTTTTAACACTATGCTTAATCACTTAATGTGAAAATGAAATGAAATATTCCTAAAAGTTAAATGACTATTAAAGCATATATTGTTGCATGTATATATTAAGTAGCCAATACTCTAAATAAAAATACCACTGTTACAGATAAATGGGGCCTTTAAAAATATGAAAAACAAACTTGTGAAAATGTATAAAAGATGCATCTGTTGTTTCAAATGGCACTATCTTCTTTTCAGTACTACAAAAACAGAATAATTTTGAAGTTTTAGAATAAATGTAATATATTTACTATAATTCTAAATGTTTAAATGCTTTTCTAAAAATGCAAAACTATGATGTTTAGTTGCTTTATTTTACTTCTATGTGATTATTTTTCTTAATTGTTATTTTTTATAATCATTATTTTTCTGAACCATTCTTCTGGCCTCAGAAGTAGGACTGAATTCTACTATTGCTAGGTGTGAGAAAGTGGTGGTGAGAACCTTAGAGCAGTGGAGATTTGCTACCTGGTCTGTGTTTTGAGAAGTGCCCCTTAGAAAATTAAAAGAATGTAGAAAAGATACTCAGTCTTAATCCTATGCAAAAAAAAAATCAAGTAATTGTTTTCCTATGAGGAAAATAACCATGAGCTGTATCATGCTACTTAGCTTTTATGTAAATATTTCTTATGTCTCCTCTATTAAGAATATTTAAAATCATATTTAAATATGAATCTATTCATGCTAACATTATTTTTCAAAACATACATGGAAATTTAGCCCAGATTGTCTACATATAAGGTTTTTATTTGAATTGTAAAATATTTAAAAGTATGAATAAAATATATTTATAGGTATTTATCAGAGATGATTATTTTGTGCTACATACAGGTTGGCTAATGAGCTCTAGTGTTAAACTACCTGATTAATTTCTTATAAAGCAGCATAACCTTGGCTTGACTAAGGAATTCTACTTTGAAAAATTAATCTGATAATAGTAACAAGGTATATTATACTTTCATTACAATCAAATTATAGAAATTACTTGTGTAAAAGGGCTTCAAGAATATATCCAGTTTTTAAATATTTTAATATATCTCCTATCTGATAACTTAATTCTTCTAAATTACCACTTGCCATTAAGCTATTTCATAATAAATTCTGTACAGAGTTTCCCCCCAAAAAAGAGATTTATTTATGAAATATTTAAAGTTTCTAATGTGGTATTTTAAATAAAGTATCATAAATGTAATAAGTAAATATTTATTTAGGAATACTGTGAACACTGAACTAATTATTCCTGTGTCAGTCTATGAAATCCCTGTTTTGAAATAAGTAAACAGCCTAAAATGTGTTGAAATTATTTTGTAAATCCATGACTTAAAACAAGATACATACATAGTATAACACACCTCACAGTGTTAAGATTTATATTGTGAAATGAGACGCCCTACCTTCAATTGTTCATCAGTGGGTAAAACAAATTCTGATGTACATTCAGGACAAATGATTAGCCCTAAATGAAACTGTAATAATTTCAGTGGAAACTCAATCTGTTTTTACCTTTAAACAGTGAATTTTACATGAATGAATGGGTTCTTCACTTTTTTTTTAGTATGAGAAAATTATACAGTGCTTAATTTTCAGAGATTCTTTCCATATGATACTAAAAAATGTTTTGTTCAGCCTAACATACTGAGTTTTTTTTAACTTTCTAAATTATTGAATTTCCATCATGCATTCATCCAAAATTAAGGCAGACTGTTTGGATTCTTCCAGTGGCCAGATGAGCTAAATTAAATCACAAAAGCAGATGCTTTTGTATGATCTCCAAATTGCCAACTTTAAGGAAATATTCTCTTGAAATTGTCTTTAAAGATCTTTTGCAGCTTTGCAGATACCCAGACTGAGCTGGAACTGGAATTTGTCTTCCTATTGACTCTACTTCTTTAAAAGCTGCTGCCCATTACATTCCTCAGCTGTCCTTGCAGTTAGGTGTACATGTGACTGAGTGTTGGCCAGTGAGATGAAGTCTCCTCAAAGGAAGGCAGCATGTGTCCTTTTTCATCCCTTCATCTTGCTGCTGGGATTGTGGATATAACAGGAGCCCTGGCAGCTGTCTCCAGAGGATCAAAGCCACACCCGAAGAGTAAGGCAGATTAGAGACCAGAAAGACCTTGACTACTTCCCTACTTCCACTGCTTTTTCCTGCGTTTAAGCCATTGTAAATCTGGGTGTGTTACATGAAGTGAAAATTAATTCTTTCTGCCCTTCAGTTCTTTATCCTGATACCATTTAACACTGTCTGAATTAACTAGACTGCAATAATTCTTTCTTTTGAAAGCTTTTAAAGGATAATGTGCAATTCACATTAAAATTGATTTTCCATTGTCAATTAGTTATACTCATTTTCCTGCCTTGATCTTTCATTAGATATTTTGTATCTGCTTGGAATATATTATCTTCTTTTTAACTGTGTAATTGGTAATTACTAAAACTCTGTAATCTCCAAAATATTGCTATCAAATTACACACCATGTTTTCTATCATTCTCATAGATCTGCCTTATAAACATTTAAATAAAAAGTACTATTTAATGCTTTAACTTCTGTTTTGAAATGTTGTATACACGTGGATTTTTTTCTCACTGAATAATAATTCTAGTATTTGATGGAGGCCTTCTAATACTTTTCTGAGTTATTTCTTTTCAGAAGCATCCAGAAAGCAATACATGTGATAGTTATGGAGGGGTTTTGTTTGTTTTTACTAAAATAGTCATTTAGAAAAACCTCCATTTACATTTATTTTATTACATTATTTCATTTTACTAGCATTCATTAAGCATCTTTAAATCAGAACACACACAATATTCAAGCTATTCTGTAAACTCCCCGTAGCAGAAATTTTGTCTTATTTACTATTAAATCCCCAGTATCTAGTATAATGTGATCTATGATGGATACTAAAGAGATATTATAATAAATAATTACTCATTTTTACAGAAAATTATGTTTTTTATCATCCCGCATCCATGCAGCCATGCCTACATCCTCTTGCCTCTTCCTCATGCCTTGCCTCCTGGCCAGTGGCCTAGCGCTACCCTGTTGTCCTAAAGAGTTTCTGCTGCTGCTGCCACTACCACCACCACCACACTGCTATATGTTGAGGAGTCCTGTACACTGTGCCACTGACAAGGAGTAACTGACCTTTGTGCCTGTGCACCAGATCTGTCTGTGGAGGTTCTGGCTTCCCCAGCTGCTGCCTGGAAATGCTTAGGTGCTAATATCCTGAGAGGAGGATTGTCAGGTAAAATACAAGACTCTCAGTTAAATTTGAATTGCAGACAAACAATAAATTACTTTTTATTATAAGCATGGGCTTTTTAAAATTTTTCTAAATCTGGCAACCCTACTTAAGGAGTGAACTTTGATCAAGGAGGTACAGCACAAAATGAAGCTAGTAGATAAATTCTCCCTTCCTTTCCCCCAGATAGGCTGTTCTAAAGTGCAATAATTCATAAGACCTTCATGAAAATATCCTCAAAGACCGAGCAATTAACTGCACTTGTTGCAAAGCTATGAAAAGCTCACTAACACCTGTGTTTGTGTTCCCTTCTCCTACTGCCTCACTTCCATGTTTTTCCTCACTTCTGTTTCTCAGAGATAGTACTCCCCATAGAGTGGCAGCAGGTGAGTGTTGGTGTTGTTTGTTTATGGCAGGCTTGGGGAACCTAGACTAGTACAGTACTTTTGGTAGTGGATTCTTCTAATGGGAAGTGAAACAAGAGACAAATGATGACTTTGAGAAAGTCAGGCACAGGACCCTGCAGACTCAAAATCCAGATTTGTTGAGACCCCTGAGAGTAGAAAAACCCCTCAGGGGCAGATTCACATTGATCAAATGTACAGTCATACACTGTTAAATCAAAATAGTAACTCAGCACTACTGTGTGAAATATCAGTGTCCTGTAGGCGAGAATACCATTTGTGCCTTGATTAAACATACTTTATTCTTGAATCTGCTGTTTATAAGAATTGAAGTTATAATTCAAAAGATACTGGGATCTGTTATGGGCTGAACTGTGTTTCCTCAAAATTGATACATTGAAATCCTAACTCCCACACTACCTCAGAATGTATTTGGAGATAGGATCTTTAAAGAGGTAAAGTGAGGTCATACAGTTGGGCCCTAATCCAGTATGACTGGTGTCCTCATAAGAAGAGGAGATTAGGAATCAGGCATGCACAGAGGGAAGACCACGTGAAGTAAAAGGGAGAAGACGGCATGCCAAGGAGAGATGCCTCAAGATGAAACCAATCCTGCCAACACCTTAGTCTTCAACTTCTAGCCTCCAGAACTGTAACAAAATAAATTTCTGTTGTTAAAGCCACCCAGTCTGTGGTATTTGTTACAGCAGTCTTCAAAAACTAATACAAGGTTCATAGAATCAAAACAAGTCAATTTAGATATAGAACTCAAATAATTAATGTCATTGGAACAAACTTGTCTGATTAATCTTGCTCCACAACAAAGACAGTTCTATCCTGGGGTTATTGCACTATAACTACCCACCATTTAAACACAATAAATAGTTGTTCTAAAATCTCGGGAACATTTTTTTTCATATAATTATTCCCATGTCATGGAACTGAAGCTTTGGGTAAAAGTAGCGCTTTATAAATTCTTCTTTTAATTTTTTTTACTTTCAATTTGTTTACTTTTCCACTAAACACGAGTAGTTCCTGCAGCTTCCTACTTAAAAATCACTTGCAGTTTGGGTTATTGTTAGTATATTTTTCATTAGAATGGTTGACTTTAGGGGTGACTATTCTTTTACTTTCGTTTTCTGTTCCACGTGCTTATTCTTCCCAAATGTACATTAATGATTCTGTTGGAAAGAGGTAATTACTTTTGTTTTGTTTTTAGGCTTTGTTTCTGTGCTGTCAACCTGAAAAAGTTTTTTAAAACAGTGAAGTATAGGCTGGGAGCGGTGGCTCACGCCTGTGATCCTAGCACTTTGGGAGGCCAAAGTGGGCAGATCGTTTGAACCCAGGAGTTCAAGACCAACCTGGGCAATATGGTGAAACCCCATCTCTACAAAAAATAACAAAAATTAGCCAGACACGGTGGCACACACTTGTAGTTCCAGCTGCTCGCGAGGCTAAGGTGGGAGGTGGGAGGTGGGAGGATCACCTGAGCCCAGGGAGGTCAGGGCTGCAGTGAGCAGAGATCATGCCACTGCACCCCAGCCTGGGTGACAGAGTGAGACCCTGTCTCAAAAAAAAAAAATTAAGTATAATAAATTCTGGTTTTGTATGCATTTCTTCTCTTACAGAATTTCCCTAAAGCTAACCTACTAAAAACTATGACTAGATTTCATATGTGCTATAAACATTCTTTATTTAAAATAAATTACTCTAATTCAGAAAGGAATAACATTTGCTTGCACATTTAGAACATCTGGCATTAGAGGCTATAAAATTCATATATAGTCTCAAATACTTATTAGACATATTCTTAATTCAAGAATATATAATTATTCATATGATTAGAAATAATTATAATTTTACTAAACATTGCTAATTAGGCAGAGTACAAACAAGAAAAAGTCAGAAGGAAAATAGAACCACAATTTGCAATATATTTATTTTAAAACATTTTTAGCTTTCTTTGTTACTTTTAAAAGTAAAACTTGTAAGACAATATATTATTAAAACTACTAGTTAATCTTTAAGTCTACAGGTGCTACTAAGAAATTGCAATTTGTAACTTAACAGAGATATTAAATTCTGCAGAATTGTTACCACATTCAAGCATTTCTATTCTGTAGGTATAACTCATTTCTCATGTTTCTCTGCTATTTATCTTTTTGCTGAAATAATTTACTCCTTCAGTAGTCATTTCACCCTTTCACCCTTCTGTGTTTTTGTGTCATAACAGAAGAATCACTAAATAATGATTAAAATTAAGTCAACATACCAAATATAAAGTTAAAGCTTTTATGAAGCTTAATCTTTGTGCACTTACCAAGAAGAAAAGTAAACCCACTATTATTTGGGAACAAAGGACTTGGAAAATCCACGAATGGAATAATTAGTGAAAACCAGTTTTATGGATGCTGTTAAAACTACTCCAAAGCAATAATAATGACAACACACATAAACATACACACACACACACGAGCAGTGCTTCTCAAATTTTGATGTGAGGCTGAGGATCTTGAGAGATCAGAATCTCAGAATGGAGATTCTGAGTCAGTAGGTCAACCAGGCGGCAAGAGAGTCTCCATTCCTAACAGAGTCCCTAGTAATGCCAGTGCAAGTAGCCCAAGGACCCCATTTTGAGTAGCAAGGACCTGGAGTATTTACCTTACTTTGGATAACTTACAAAATGCTTTAATTTGGCTTCAAATCAAAATAAAAAGTAATTTATAATCCTTGAAATCTTTTAATGAACATTTTTTGAGTAACTAGTATGATATGGACCAGGAAGTCCCAAAGTATGTTCTCCAGACCAATAGCATCAACATTGTCTGGGAACTGGTTAAAAGCACATATCCTTGGGCCTCACCCAGACTCACTGAAGCAGAGACTCTGCAGGTAGGGCTTGAGATTCTGTTTTAACTATTTCTCCAGACGATTCTGATACACATTAGGTTTTGAAAACTACTGCTCTAGACAGTATGCTGAGGGTCTGGGGTGCATATCAAAGTGACTCTCAAGAATCTCAGTACAGTAGGAAGGGGTCCAATTGCTGAACCAGTTGATACCATTAAGTATGTGATGAGTACAAAAACAGAATGACAGACAAGGTTGCACCCAACACAGCAAAGGATGTAAAGGTTTCCTAGAAAATGTCATGTGAACTGAATTTCATAGGGATTAGCCATCTGAAGACGGTGGCATGTACAACATAATGCAAATGTTATGCGGGAGGAAACCTGCTGGCACCTTTCGAAAACTGCAGTAATTCACCCAAGATGGCTGGCTGTGGGGTGTTTGAAGACTCCTCTACCCTTGTCCTTCTCACCTGTCCATGAGTAAAACAAATACCGTTAGAGCTAGAAAAAAAAAATTACAAATCTGAGTCTATTAACTTGCCAAGCAAGAGAACTTACTCCATGAAGAATTTCACTGAGGAGGGAAAGTCAGGGGTTTTAAATGTTAGAAGTGGGGAGCTTATGGGGCTTATGCTAATTAAGCATTGGAAACTGGCACTCTGGATATAGGGCAGAATGAATATATAGGTCTCTACACCGTTGGTTAAATAAAATAAATATCCCATTGTTCACTAGTCAGGAAAGTCTCTTCAGTTAGGTCCAGTGAGGAAGGTGCCTGTCTAAGGTTACTGAGGCTTAAAGACCCTTATCAGCTTCAGCCTGTGGTGTTAAAATACAAGAGTCAGTTGATGTCTCCTAGGCAAGCTCTACTTTAAGTGGAAATTTTTCCTTTCCCCTCCCTCCTCTTCATCTTTCCTGATCCTGAGATGCTAGGATGACCACATAAAGGATATGCAAATAATCCAATTGTCAGCTCTCTGCCACCATCTTGGTTTGGGGTGCCATTCCACAGGATTCCATTGTATTCATCCAAGTAGTTTCAGTCTCCTTTTGATGTGGTTTACTTGGACTGTGTAACAGCAATTTAAGTCATATGAATAAAACACTTAACATGCTTTGCACTTTCCCTAGGTGGAAGCAACCTTAGACCTACTAAACTGCCCTCTAGATGTAATAAGGCCTAAGAGTGGTTCTAAAGATATCTATCAGTAGCTAGGCAGCAGAGTGGTGCAGCAGAAGCATGCTGGGCCCATAAAGATACCAATGAGTAGCTGTAGAGATGAAAGAAAAACAAAAAGAATGTGGAAGCCTAGGCAAGGGGGTTGTAAAAAGAGGAGAGGGGTCAACAGTGTAAAATACTACAGACTAGTACAACAGGATGAGAACTGAAAAGTGTTAATAGACTTTGACCCCAAGTGTTGGTGATCTCACAGTTTCAGAAGGCTGAGGATGAGAAAAGCGGAAGAATGACTAGAAGTGTGGAAACAGGTGCTAGAAATGCTCACTACTCTCAACAATACTTGGTCTCTTCGGCTAGGATTTACAATCAAATGCTGCCAGTCCTAATCTAGTGTTCCCATTTTTCTTTTAGGGCCAGAAATATTCAACGTCTGAGGCAGAAGGAACCTTCAAAATCACTTATCAACCTCATTCTAGAAATGAGGAGAGAAGCTCTGAGAAGTGAAGTAATATTTATTTTCATTGAATTTATATGTAATTTTAAATTCATAAATTCTATGGAAGATACAAAAATGCACGTTTAAATCTTGAATAATTTTTGAAAGTTTAAAAAAACAGATTAAAAGAGTTAGAGTTTTTTAAATTTTCAGTTATGGTGTTTGAGTTATTAAATTATACTGATGATCATCATGAGAAGCTTTCCATTATAGTCTTGACCCTTCTTGTATTATTATTCAGTCTACAATGGATAGGCAACAACATGTCAACTGAAAAATCATAAGATCTATAAATTTAGAAAGGAGACTTTGTTTCTTATAATGAGTTACAACCTGCAGGCTGGCCATTCTGCAGGCTGGGAAGCCCAGGCTCCCACAGAGACAGTCAACAGGCACATTGAAGGAGGTGGAGTTGGAGCAGAAGCTTTATGCTGAATGAGTTGGCTAAACAGACATATTCAACAGATTGTAAGAAGAGCTGTGAATCTTCACTAAGAGGGGTGCTGAATAAACATGCATGTGACATGCATCCCATGCTCACTGTGGAGTGGAAACTTAACATTTAAATGCATTACAGTCCCTATACATCAAAAGGAGAAGCAGAGACATGAATGTACTAGTGCTCAGTCTCTGTAAACCTGCCAGAACCAGTCCATAGTGGGTGGTCTTTTATCAGGGGAAAGTTACTGAATCAGTCCCTTGTCCAATCAAACCTGCAGTTATGACTTGTGGAACAGGAGGGTCTTGTTAGTCAACATCTGGCCATGGATGAGCTGCAATTATTTCAATATTGCTTATGTCGAGGGCAGTTCTTATTTAACAGCTAGAGAAAAATAAAAACATTGCAGCAGTTAAAACAAAGGTTATTCTTTAAGTGTAGGTGTGAGTGACTTAACTCTTGCCTGGCATGGCCTTAGGTCTTGCTTATAATTTGTTATTGCTACAGAGTCCATTCTGTTAGCCTTCTGATCTCCATTTTAACATTAATGCTCGTCAGTTGTTGAGTCTAAGCCCTCAAAGGGAGGGGGAGCCGAGCTTGGTGGCATGTGCACCTGTACTCCCAGCTATTCCCGAGGCTGAAGCGGGAGGATCGTTTGAGCCAGAGGTTGGAGGTTGCAGAGCTACGATCCTGCCACTGCACTCCAGCCTGGGGGACACAGTGAGACCCTGTCTCAAAAAACCAGGGGTGAGGGGGACGCGAAAAGGGAGGAGGTAGGGGGGTATAGCGAGGCGTGTCCGTCCTTCCGTCCCGTCAGGGCGAGGAATTCAGCTTTTAAGGTTTATCGGGGGTCCCCTTGGCCAAAAGGGGGTCCGTTCAGTCGGTTGTGGGGCTTAGGATTTAATTTTTAGTTCTCAAACAGTAATAAAGATAATGATAATCTTGACCATACGGGATGATGTGCCAAGCACCACTTAACAAACACTGTCATCTCATTCAATCCTCACAACAGTCCTATTTTACAGATGAGAAAAGTGAGACTTAAAGGGATAACTCGCTCTAGATTCAATAAACTGACTCAAAAGCCTTTTAACATTCTGTACAATACCTTTTATGTTTGTTTATTTAACTGTCCAGTTGGGCCACTAAAGTACAGATAAAAACTGGGGAATGTAAGCGAGACTGGTCACTTCCCTGGGGTGAGAGAAACGCTTTCAACACTATCCGTCCATCGTATCACGCCTAACGTATCCCATAGACATCCCTCACCCCTCCACCCACTCATGCCTGTTTGAAGCAAGACTATGAAGACCGAAACACACCGGGAGCCTAAGGCACCACTCCCCGCTACCTACCGAGGTGCATCCTGCAGGCTCCTTACCGCAAGCCTGCAAACTCGCCCTGCCGGGCGCGGAGTGCAATTAGGCTTTGGGGTGGTTTGGCTCTCCGGCTTTCCGTAGCCTCTGGCCCCGCCCCCTAGCAACGCGCTGGCTTGTGTTAACAACCGGCCCGGGATCAGAGGCCTGGGTCAACTGCGGGGCGGCGGCGGCGCTAAGCGGACTGTATGGCGGTGGCCTAGGCCCCTGGCGGAATTTTGGGACCTTTCGCGACTCTAGCGACTCTCAGGCTGCCTTCCCTTCTCGGTGGCGGGGCCTCTTTGGGCCCAGCGGCTGCGGGCGCACTGTAGGACAGGAAGATCTCCCCACTCTCCACCCCGCCGCCACCGGCCATGTGGACAGAGGAAGCCGGGGCGACGGCCGAGGCCCAGGAATCCGGCATCGGAAACAAGTCTAGCAGTTCCAGTCAAATCCCGGTGGTTGGGGTGGTGACGGAGGACGATGAGGCGCAGGTATGAGCAGGTGTCTGTGCTTTCAGAGGTGGAGGGGGTGGGAGTGAGGTCTCGAGACGGGGTCCAGACCTGGGGGTGGCAAGGGTGGAACTGGGGACAGGAGTGAAGATGGGGGAAGCCGCGGGATGGAGATTCCAAGCGCAGAGCTAATCCTGATCCCCTACCCCCTGCGAACTGCACCGGTTGCGAGGGGCTGGCTGTTGTCAACCATCCTGTCTGGGGACCAGCGCTGTGTGGTCCTCCTGGAGGGTCCCCGCAAACTGAGTAGGCGGGGTTTTGCCGCGCTTCTTCGAAAAGTGGTCATAGAGCTACAGGGAGGAAAGGAATCATTCTTAGCAAAATCTTGATTTGATGACCTGATCAGTTTGCACTGAACTTTTTAATACGTAGGTCCCTGTTACCGAGTGATGTTCTTGATATAGATGTAAATTTTCCCATGCTTATATTTGCTGCGACTAAAGCCTGCACCCAGAGGGGAGGAAAACTCTGTTAAAATTAGAAATTAAGCATTTTTAAAATATGAAATTGGAAGCTGGTTGTTACACGTTGGGTCGGAGAGAACCGGGAGAGAATAGAGTTGATTTGTTTTATTATGCTTGTACTGTATTTGGTTTTGGGTTTGCTTTTGTTATGAATACAAAATTCACTCTTGCAAGTTGATCTGTTGAGAAATTCCACTTGAGGCCCTTGGATCTCTATTCGAGGCGGAGGTGTTTAGAAACCCCAAGTTGTTTGTTTCCTACTAGGATTCCATTGATCCCCCAGAGAGCCCTGATCGTGCCTTAAAAGCCGCGAATTCCTGGAGGAACCCTGTCCTGCCTCACACTAATGGTGTGGGGCCACTGTGGGAATTCCTGTTGAGGCTTCTCAAATCTCAGGCTGCGTCAGGAACCCTGTCTCTTGCGTTCACATCCTGGAGCCTTGGAGAGTTCCTTGGGAGTGGTCAGTTGACTGGGGAATAGAGTTGAGCTCTCTGAGGTCTGACATTTACGCAGTAACCTGCGGAGCAACAGCATTTTGCATGAGGAGAAATAGGTGTTAGGGGAATTTGCCTAATCGATTTTGTGGACCTATTCCCCTCTGGGCGGGGAGAATTTTGAGGAACAATAGCTCTCCACTCCCTGGGCTGCAAGAAAGATCAACAATACAGCCATACTCCCAGGCAAGGGGCAAAACTGAAAAGTATGTGAATTTGATAACTGATGGCTCTCAGTCTTCCTTTACTTGCTCCAAGAAAAATTGGGCAACGTTATACAAGGCAAGCAAGCGTGGATTTTTTTTTTTTTTTAGGGAAAAATACTTTTTAAAAGCCATTGCCAAAATAGTCCAAAACATACCAAATAAAACAAGTATACCTGTGTATATGTGTGTGCATTTTCTCCCCATTTTAATTTTCTTTCTTTTCTTTCATTACTACTGCTCTTTCCAGGGCCTAGGATTCTCTTCCAAGAAGAAAGCAATCAATTTGCATTAATTCATGTTTCTGACTTGTTAATAACTAATTCTAGGAGTAGTAACATTTTCGAAGTACTGAGGAAAAAGGTAGTTTCTCCCCAAAGAAATAGAATAGGAACTTTTTATAGCTGGGAGAAATCTTAGTGATCCTCAGCCTTCTTGTTTTTTGCCTGTGGTTGTTTTTACAAATGAGAACCCTAAGTTCATGAGAAGTTAACTGAGTTACTCAGTTTCTTTACTCATAGAATGGGGGTCTAGAGACCCTGGAACGAAAAAATGATAACCTTTTAGGCCTCTGCCTTAGGCCAGTTTAGGAAAGATCCTGTGAACTGTTTCCAGTTCTTTCAAACCACTGCACATTTGCAAACTTCTCTTCTGCCTGTGTGTGCTTCTGAGACAGTATATCCTAGTGGCTAAAGTTGAGAGTATCACAACTACTTCAGTTCATTGTCAGCTTCATCACTTACCAGCTATGTGACCAAAGACAAGTATCTTAACCTTTCTATCAAATGGAGATAATGACAGTACTCATGTCCATTGTAAAGATTAAATGAAATAATATATATAGGCCGGGTGTGGTGGTTCACGCCTGTAATCCCAGCACTTTGAGAGGCTGGGGAGGGCGGATCACGAGTTCAGGAGATCAAGACCATCCTGGCCAACATGGCGAAACCCCGTCTCTACTAAAAATACAAAAATTAGGTGGGCGTGGTGACGCACGCCTGTATTCCAGCTACTTGGGAGGCTGAGGCAGGAGAATCACTTGAACATGGGAGGCAGAGGTTGAAGTGAGCCAAGATTGTGCCACTGCACTCCAGCCTGGCGACAGAGTGAGCCTCCGTCTCAAAAAAAAAAACAAAACAAAACAAAAAGAAATAATATATAAGCAAACTTATACAATAATATAGAGAACTTATAGAGAGACCTATATATATAATTGAAAACAAGCAGTTATCAACATCATCATTGTCATTGTCATCATCCTTTATCCAGGGAACTAGAGCTCATAAAGTTATTTGGGCCTTAAAGCTAAGGGATTCTCTAGAATTCTGATTGTTCCCACTGGCTTCCAGGATGTGAGAGTGAGACTGGATGCCCCTGAAATCTTACTTGCTTTAATGCAGATTTCGGTCTGCTCACTTTATCCCTTCAGAGATGTTTCTAAGTTGCAGCTGGATTTCCTAATATAGAAATGCTACTTTGGCTACCTGGGCTTTTGACAGCTGTTTTATATCATTTTCTTTATTACAGACCTAAATTGAACCTTTCAGTTACCCTAACCTTAGTTTTTAGTAATTAAAGAAATAGGCTTGAATATTGCTGCCTAAGGCAGCAGGTAAAATGTACGGGTTATTTTGCTGATTTTTCTGTGTGTATGCTTTACTTCTGCATTAAGTGGTATTTTTTTCCTGCATCTTTCACAAAAATAACTTTGTAAAAGGCAATAGCGCCTATAAATTCTATCTAAGCTACTACAAATGATATTCACAGAGTATTAGATTTTTCTAACTCTAATAACTTTGAAATGTTCTCTGATAGAATTATGGAAAATGTAAATATAGATTATGAGTAAAGTTATTAGTAAATAGGGAAAACAATAGTTTAGGAATCTGGGATTTTGAATTGTTATTTTCATTCCATGTTGTGAACTTCTCATAGACATATTCTATGTAAACATTATATCTTCAAATTTTCTCTCTATAAAAATTTTGATAATCCCTACTGTAGTGATTCCGGCGTCTTCTTTTTTAAAGTGATTATCATACTTTTCCAGTTTCGAAACAATAAAATAGTACCAGAATTTTGGTGGCCATTTTCTAATTGTGAGGAACTTAGGACATGTTGCTTGCCCTTTCTGTGTCTGTTTCCTCATCTGTAAAAGATATTTTTAGAAATGCCTACCTCATCGAATTATTGTGAGAATTAAAGTATTTGTAAGGCATTTAGCACAGTGCCCAGCACATACATTCCAAGTGCCCCATAAATGGTAACTTTCTGCTATTATTAATGACTCTAGTCATAACAGCTTTATTAAATTATTAAATAAATTCAGATGATATTTACAGGGTTATATGGTTTGGCTTTGTGTCCCCACCCAAATCTCATCTCGAATTGTAATCCCCAGGTGTTGAGGGAGGGACCTGGTGGGAGGTGATTGGATCATGGGGGTGATTTCCCCCATGCTGTTCTCATGATAGTGAGTTCTCACGAGATCTGATGGTTTTATAAGAGGCTCTTCCTCTTTGCTCTCTCTCTCTCTGTCTTTCCTGCCACCTGTAAAGAAGGTCTTTGCTTCCCCTTTGCCTTCCGCCATGACTGTTTTTCTTGAGGCCTCTCTAGCCAGGTGGAACTGTGAGTCAATTAAACCTCTTTCCTTTATAAATTACCCAGTCTTGGGTGTGTCTTCATAGCAGTGTGAAAACAGACTAATACACTGGGTATCAAAACCTACCAAATAGGAAGATAGTTCTCAGATTGTTTTTCTAGTATTAATCCCGGTGTTTATGTGGCTCTGGCTTCCTACAGGAAGGTAGAGGTAATGTAGTTTAAAGGGTGCTTTATCCCCTGGAGAGTGATGGGATTGGCAGTGAAATTCACCTTAATCATATGTTGAAATCACAAGATATCTAATTTATCTATTTTCTTTTTAGTGTTGTTCCCCTCATTCTAAAGTATCCCAACCCCCTTTAGAGCAGTGCTTCTCAAATTTTAATGTGCATATGGAGCACATGGGGATCTTATTAAAATGTGGATTCTGATTCTGTAGGTCTTAGATGAACCCCAGCACTCCGCTTTTCTAACAGGTTTCCAGGTGATGCTTGTGCTGCTAGTTGGAGGACCTCATTTCCCACTTTGAATAACAATTAATATAATGATTAGTTGACTGGCATAGGTATCATGCCTGAACTTCCTTGCTCAAATTTGCTCTCCCTCTGAGAACCCATGAGAACTTCCACAATCTTTTAGTTGATATCATATCCTGTCACTGTCAGTAATACTTCCATGAACTGTGTGCTTAAAATTGTCTAGCCTTGTTTATAGGGTTTTTGCAAGAAATAACCTCTGTAGTTGGCTGCATGTGTCTATAGTGCCAGCTACTTGAGAGGCTGAAGCAGGAGGATCGCTTGAGCCTAGGAATTCAAAGCTAGCCTGGGCAACATAGGGAGACCCCCACCCTTTAAAGAGAGGAGAGAGAGAGAGAGAGAGAGAGAGAGAGACTCCTTGGTTGTCCATTGAGGAGTCAGGCAGAGAACTAAGAAACAAAGAACCAGAGTTTCTACATTGGACAGACCTGCTGGCCCATTTATTATTAATAGCTACGTGGCTTTAACAAGTTAGGTCCCAGGGCCTCCGTTTCATTAAGAGGGATAATAGTGCTACCTTTACTTGGTAGATTTGAAGACTAATTGAGATCAAAAATGCCAGACACATGAAAGGACCACTATAAGTGTTAGTCTCTTTCCCTGTAACTGAGTATCAAATGAGCAGGTTTCTCCCCTCTGAAATGTCCCTGGGTAAAGTGGGAAATAAGTTCATCCTATAATTTGAATGAATTAAGTCTGATTTTCTTCAAAGCAATTTATTAAACTTTTGATCTTAAAAGGTTTTGTGAATGCTTTCACAATTTCTCCATAAACATCTTAAGATGATAGTATTTTGGTATTTACATATGTATGTTCTGTTTTGTTTCTACTCTCTGCTTGTGTGATCTCATTTACCCAAAATCTTCAATTGTCATGTTAAGCCTCTGATTCAGAAACCTCTGCCCCAAATTTTTCTCATCTCCAACCCCCAACACAAACCTCTTCCTCCAGCATTCCCTGTCTCAGGAAATGGTGAAATCATTTATGTAATTCCTCAAGCCAGGGAATTGTCTTCAGCTTTTTCCTTCTTTCTCCCACTGCGTCCAGTAACTCATTAGGTCTTGATGAATCTACCTCTTGATGTTTTTAATTCCATTTGCTGTTGTCTATACCAGTTGCTGCTACCTATTCAAGGCCCAAAGTTACAATCTACCTCCAACCCAGTCTTCTCCAGTTCAGTCTCACACAGCATACAAGATGATCTTTTCATAATTAAATTCTTCTGGTTAAATCTTGTGGAAATAAATGAAGGCTACCACAATAAACAGAGACTGTTTATTCAGCGGTTGCTATAGGGAGGGATTCAGCCACTATCACTTTTTGGCAGAGACTCCAATGCAGCCTGGGAAGCTTTATAGTGGTAAAAAGAAAGGTGTGGGGGAGGCTTCAGGTCTACTCTAATTGTCGGTTGCTGACATGGGAAAGCTGGAGGTGGGCTAGCTAGAAGTAGGGTATCCTCTGTGATTGACTTGGAAAGCATATTTGGCTTTCTCTGGTTGGTCTTAAGTTGGAAGCAGAGGGACAAAAACCGGGAAAGCTGGCAGTCATTGGCCAAATCCTGACTTTTCTGAGCCAATTGCAGCAGAGGTTGTTGGCCAGAGTTATTTTGTCACATATAGTCTGACCAGTTTTGTTTATATGTTCAGTCTCAAACCATTCAATGGCTTTTTAAGATCCTTGTGTTACATACAAAGCCTTCTATAAAATCCCATGCCAGACCAATAGCTGCATGAGGTGAGGACATTGTTATTCCCCACACCTAGCACAATTCCTGAAACAAAAAAAACCTACTAATAAATAGTTATAGAAGGAGGAAAAGTCTAGGGAAGGTAGAGGGAGAGAGAGAAATCTTTAAAAATCTGCCAAGCAGGTAAAACTAGAGTAACATGAAATGGATAATGCAAGATAAATCTAAGAGGAATCTATGCTTTAATCTTTACTACTCTCTGTTCTTTTAAAAATTATACCTGCTCATTTGGAGAAAAAATCTGAAAATACACACAAATATTAGAAAGAAAATCCTGCATTTGGGCTGGCCCAAGTGCAGTGCTGTTTACAGCTAATTGATTACAGCTAGTTACGGATTTCTTCCTTTTCCATTCCCACTGCTTCCCTTGATTAGCCTTAAAAAAAAAAAAAAATCCTGCATTGACATTTCATTCCAATATCCTTGTCTAACCTTCTAAACAAATATTTCAGAAAACCAGAAAAGAAAAACCCACTGTGTGTGTGTGAGTGTGTGTGTGTGTGCGTATAAAGTCTGAGAGTGTAGGAGGAAAAGAGAAAAGACAGCTGAGGTAGTGGTGGATATCACTGCCAAATCCCCAAATCTTAAAAGGCAGAAGTCTATTTACCAAAATTTTTTGTAACAGTAAATTTAACTATTTAACAGTAATATTTAACAATTTTTAATGGTAACATAAGACCAGGTATAGATTAGTATTTAGTAAATCCTTTTTAAAATTATTTTTAAAAGTAAAAATGGCTGGGCATGTTGGCTCATGCCTGTAATTTCAAAACTTTGTGAGGCTGAGACTGGCAGATTGCTTGAGCCCAGGCATTCCAGAACAGCCTGGGCAACATGGCGACACTCTATCTCTACAAAAACTACAAAAATTAGCATAGTGTGGGGTGGTGTGCCTCTGTAGTCCCAGCTGCTCAGGAGGCTGAGGTGGAAAGATTACCTGAGCCTAGGGAGGTTGAGGTAAGCAGTGAGCCGTGATTGCACCACTGCACTCCAGCCTGAGCAACAGAGTAAGACTCTATGTCAAAAATAAATAAAAATAAATATAATTTTGAGTAAATGAGCTCATTCAGTTATTTACTCCACAGACTTAAAGTTAGCATGTTTCATTACAAATTGTTTTTGATGCCATGACATCTCAGTTAGGATTAATTTTTAAAAATTGTTTTTGAAAGAAATTTCTTGAGATCAGAATATATGAATTTGTAATTTTTAAAGGCAAGGAAATACTAAAACTAAGACAATGTAATAATGATTATGTAGAAGTATGGAAAAGTATGTATTGCAGATTTAAAACTCAGAAGCTGCCGTGGTATTAACTAACACTAAGTGAAATTATGTAAAATACTTATGCATGTAAGGAAAAACAAAATATATAAAAATAAAAATAGATGCATTTACTACATGATAGGAATAAGTAGGATTTTTCCACTTTTGTATATCTTTTATATCACCATTACATCACCTTTTCAAACATTTATTTTAAAGTAGAAGTAAGCGTGAAAGCAGGAAAGAGGATACAAAGGAAACTGGGGGAGCTTAACTCCTGTAATGGGGGTAAGCACTGTGACATAACACTGAATTAAGATAAAATGTCAGGTAGCAAGGCATTAACCCCCAAGATAAATATAGTCAAAACCACACTTAGAATTTGTAGATCTCTGTATCATCATAAATACTTTACCTCTGATCGGATTATTTCATTTTTGTTGTTGTTGGGGTTGTTTGTTTTGTTTTGTTTTGCTATTTGTATTTGTTTGTTTGTTTTTTGAGACAGAGTCTCACTCTGTCACCCAGGTTGGAGTGCAGTGGCGTGATCTCGAATCACTGCAACCTCCACCTCCCGGGTTCAAGCAATTCTTCTGCCTCAGCCTCCCGAGTAGCTGGGATTACAGGTGCCCACCATCACACCTGGCTAATTTTTTGTATTTTTAGTAAAGACAGGGTTTCATCATGTTCGCTAGGCTGGTCTCGAACTCCTAACCTCAGATGATCCACCCGCCTCTGCCTCCCAAGCGCTGGGATTACAGGCGTGAGCCACCACGGCCGGCCTTGTTTTGCTATTGAGTTGTGTTCCTTGTATATTCTTGTTATTAATCCCTTGTCAGATGAATAGTTTGCAAATATTTTCTCCCATTTTTTGGGTTGTCTCTTCACTCTGTTAATTGTTTTCTTTCCTGTGGGTACGCTTTTTAGCTTGGTGTAATCCCGTTTGTCTATTTTTGCTTTTGTGGCCTGCGCTTTTGAGGTCCTACCCAAAAAACCTGTGCCCAGACCAGTGTCTTAAAGTGTTTCCCCAATGTTTTATTCCAGTGACTTCTTAGTTTGGGGTCTTATATTTAAGTCTTTAATCCATTTTGATTTGATTTTTTTATTTGGTGAGACATAGGAGTCTAGTTTCATTCTTCTGCATATGTCTGTCCAGTTTTCCTGACACCATTTATTGAAGAGACTGTTCTTTCCCCACTGTATGTTCTTGGTACCTTTGTCGAAAATGATTTGGCTGTGAATGCAGGGACTTATTTCTGGGTTCTCTGTTCTGTTTCATTAGCCTATGTGTGTGTTTTTATGCCAGTACCATGCTGTGTTGGTTACTATAGTTTTGCAGTATATTTTGAAGTCAGGTAGTGTGGTGCCTCCAGCCCTTTTCTTTTTGCTCAGGATTGCTTTGGGTGCTCGCGGTCTACTACTTAAACTTTGGATGATAGTACCCATTTCCTTCCCCGTTTACCTATGAATAACTTTATTATAATATAGCCTCTTCTTGGTTGCATTTTCCAAGTATTTATTAAGCAACTAACAATATTATATGTCAGGCCCAGTGTTGGATGCCGGGAGTGCCTGAAAGCAAAAAACTTTTTGCTCTTTAGAGAACTTTGGGGCAGGGAGTGGTGGGTAACGAACATGTAGACCCTTTCAGAACAATGTGATGGGAATTTTAATGGATATAAACTTAGGGTGCTATGAGAGCATGGCATTTTTCTAGCCTTTTTCATCCTTTGGGAAGGTAACACCTGAGCTTCATCTTGAAGGACCTGTGGGAATTAACCAAGGAGAGGAATAGGAATGTAACAACATGAGTGACAACAGAGGAGATGTGAGAAGCATTAATGGGGAGTCATTGAATAGTTTAGATGGGTCATGTTCAGATTTGAGTTTTATTGTTCTGATGGTAGAATAGAGGATGGTGTTGAAGGGTGCAAGAGTGGAGTCGACGAGAACAGCAGGAACCCCGTGAAATTAAGTAAGAGCTAAAAACTGAATAAATCAGTAAGATGGAATGGACTCAAGAAATATTTAAGATGTAAAATCTGTAGAACTTGGAGGTTCCTGTTTTTTTAATGTAGATGACTGGAAGAATGCTGGTACTAACTGAGATAAGAGGATACCTAGTTGAGAAAAGCAATCTCCTACCTATAGTTTAGAAGCTACTCTTACCATGTATCTGCATAGGCAAACTTAGTGTAATGTGTATACAAGATAATTTTATTTCTCAACTTATGGAAGTACTATTATTCTAAATATTTTCTTGGGCCCTTCAGGGCTGATGAAATTTTAAAACATTAAGATTATACAAAATACTAGAATTCAGGAGGGGTTTTTTACTCCAAAATCTATTTATTCCTGTGAGTTTTCATCTACTTTTCATTCTCCCCTTACTATCGTAGTGTCATAAAACATTTTTTAAGTTACCAAGGGAAAGTATCATATAAATTAGTGTGTTAGATATGACTTATTGATATAGAAGATGATATAGAATAGTAAGAGTTGTATGTTTTTTAGGGTGTTTTCAAGGCTATGGACCTTAATCGTGTCATCAAACTCCTCGAAGAGACTGATAAAGTGAGTAAGCTTTGAGAGAAAATTACTCCACTGCATTACTTACAAACTGTTTCCCTGAAAGGTAACATATATCCCTTCAAATGTAAGTCTCATTTATCTCCTTTTGTTGAAAACATTTTAAATAGTACATATCTTATATTCAAGGACTGTTTAAATTTAGTATGAATATATTTAATGAAGTGGGGAGACTGGAGGAAGAGAATAGATTTGCTTTTATGAGATGGACAAACCCATGGTGGCTGTAACAGAAGGAATCCTAAGAGTACAGAAAGGATCATCTAGCCTCTGTTAAGTGCTTGTTACCTAGTAGGGCTGGAGGATGGAAATGGTAGAAAACAGGGTACCGTGGTGTACTAATTATGAAATCAGAATAGATACACACAAACATGTACACATAGATAATTTATTTTGAGAACAATCATATATAAGATGTAATGGAAATTAAGTTATTTTAGACACAAGACGCAAAATTGGGAAAGTAGGCGTTGAGAGAAAAGACAACAAATGTATATGCACACATGCTCATATACCACCTGATGTTATCAAGAATCGACTGAATGCCTAAAAGCCAGCACACGCTAGGAACTTATGTGGTGGTTTCCAAAAAGGAATACATATTGTTAGTAAGTAGAAAATGAGTTGACCCCAAATGCCCATCAATGATAGACTGGATAAAGAAAATGTGGCACATATACACCATGGAATACTATGCAGCCATAAAAAAGGATGAGTTCCTGTCCTTTCCAGGGACATGGATGAAGCTGGAAACCATAATTCTCAGCAAACTAACACAGGAACAGAAATCCAAACACCGCATGTTCTCACTCATAAGTGGGAGGTGAACAATGAGAACACATGGACACAGGGAGGGGAACGTCACATACCAGGGCCTGTCAGGGGATGGGGGACTATGGGAAGGATAGCATTAGGAGAAATATGTAATGTAGATGACAGGTTGATGGGTGCAGCAAACCACATGGCACATGTATACCTATGTAACGAACCTTCACATTCTGCATGTGTATCCCAGAACTTAAAGTATAATTTAAAAAAATTTTTTTTAAAGTAAGTGGGTTGACCGTAGTATAGCCTATCAAAAGAAAACAATGTCCTATGAATAGGAGGCACAAAAATTTGGTCACTGTTTTAACATTTTTTATTCTCTGCTTTTTTACATATAAAGGAGAAAAAATGACTATTGGAATAATTTATCTTTTTCTGGCTATCATTGTTGTGAAAAGTTATTTTTTATTGTGACTATATCTACATTTCCTTAAAAAACCACAACTACATAGAGCGCCTATTAGCTGTTTAATAAGGCTACAGAGAAAAAGTATAGACAATATCACAGCTTTTCAGGAACATTTAAGATTAAAAGGACGGACAGAATTCAGTCATGGAAACACATCACTGTGTAGAAGTTTTACTTGCTTATTTTCATTTTTAATTGACTTAAGATGTTTGGCTTGCACAGAACACTGAGCATATTTTAGAGGTTAAAAATACAATCTTTACAGTCAGCTTTCCAAATTTGTCTTCTAACACCACCACTTTTTAGCTGTGTATTTTGGACACGTTACTTTAAAATGTTTCAGCTTGTGTTTCCTATTCTGGAAAACAGAGATCATAGTAGTATCTTCCTAATAGGGTCATTTTGGAAATTAATGAAGTGATATGTATATATGGTACCCATGTGGTACATGACATAGAAAAAATATTCAATGTACTTTAGCTGTTGTTAATATTATTTCTGGAAACAATTACTGCTTTTATATTAACCTGGTTTTGATTCCCAATTTCCTAATCAAATTTAAATAATAGTTTATTTTTTGATACATAATGTCTGTAAATGTTTATGGGGTACTTGTGATATTTTGTTACATGCATAAAATGTGTAATGATCAAGTCAGAGTATTTAGGCTATCTACCACCTCTAGCATTTATCATTTCTATGTGTTGGGAGCATTACAAATCCCCTCTTCTAGCTAGTTTGAAATATACAATACATTGTTGTTGACTTTAGTCACCCTACTTTGCTAACAAATATTCACTAACACAGTCTTCCTACCTTTTGTAATTATCATTCTAGTCTATATCTCCATGAGAACAACTTTTTTAGCTTCCACACATGAGTGAAAATGTGTGATATTTGTCTTTCTAAACATGGCTTATTTCACTTAATATCTTCTAGTTCCATCCATGCTGCTACAAACGACAGAATTTCATTCTTTTTTATGGCTTAATAGGATTCTATTGTATATATAGACCATATTTTCTTTATCCATTCATCCATTGATGGACACTTAAGTTGATTCTGTATCTTTGCTATTGTGAGTAGTGCTGCAATAAACATGGAACTGTAGGTATCTCATTGATACACTGATTTCCTTTCCTTTGGATAAATACCCAGTAGTGAGATTGCTAGATCATACAGTCGTTCTGATAGTTTATTTTTACCTTCACTGTTTCAGAAAACATTGTATAACGTTTACATTATAATATAGTAATTTAAGAATTACTTGATAATTTTAAAGTGTCTACTTTTATGTTGAAGAATTTTTTAAAATCTCAACAGATTTAATAGCACAAAAGAACTAAAATAGGTGATTTGTTTTAGGTTGGCTTGGAAGAAAAACAACTTAAATTTGTCAAGAAACTGGTACAGTGTTATCAGAATGGACTTGTATCCTTTACATATATATGTATGTTCATTTCATTTATTCTGAAACGAGAATTTCTTTTAGAAAATGTGTTAGTTTTCCATTGCTGTTGTAACAAATTACCATAAATTTGATGGCTTAAAACAACATAAAGTTATTATCATACAGTTTTGGAGGTTAGAAGTCCAAAATCAGCCTCAATGGACTAAAGTCAAGATGTTGGCAGGGCTGGTTTCTCCTGAAGACTCTAGAAAGGAATCATTTCCTTGCCTTCCCCAGCTTCTGGAGGCTTCCTACATTCCTTGCCTCATGCCCTCTTCCCCCCACTGGCATCACTCTCACCTCTGCTCCTGTCATCACATCATCTTCTCTGTCTGACCCTCCCTTCCTCCCTCTTTCCTTTATAAGGATCCCTGTGATTACGGTGGGCCCACCTGGATAATCTAGTATAATTTTCTCATCTCAAAATTCTTAATCATGTGTGAAAAGTCCCTTCGCTATGTAACATAGTTACAGGTTCCAGGAATTAGGACATAGGCCTTCTTGGGGAAGGCCATTAATCTGTCTACCACAGAAATACTGGAGAGGCCATTATTCTGTCTACCACAGAAAATATCTAACATTTTATGTTCTTTATAAGACTGTATTTTCTATCAGATAATGTAAATAAAATTGAAGAAACAATATAACACAAGTAACTGTGGATAATGTCAGTTTTTGTAGATTCAGAAAGACAATGGATGTAGTTAGAGGGCCAAGTCAAAGTCATTATTTCTATTAATTTACATGGGCAGTTGTACCTTTGATAAGCTCTCCACCCTTGTAAAGTAATAGAAGCTCATGAGGTTGTTAGCAAGATTAGATGAGATCATGTACATCCAAGTGCTTGATAATCTGCAAAATATTATATAAATATATTATCCCTACTAAATATACCACCCTGACCAGAATACATGAAAACCAGTGTGTCTTAAAACTATCTGTACATAAAAGCCAGGTGTGATGGCTTACACCTATAATCCCAGCACTTTGGGAGGCCAAGACAGGAGGATTGCTTGAGGCTAGGAGTTCAAGACCAGACTGGTCAACATACCAAGACCCTGCCTCTACCAAAAAACAAATAGCCAGGTGTGGTGGTGTGTACCCATATTCCTAGCTACTGGGAAGGCTAAGGCAGGAGGATTGCTGAAACCCAGGAATTCAAGGTTACAGTGATCAAAGATTTTGATACTATACTCCAGTGTGAACAACTGAGTGAGACCCTGTCTCAAAAACAAACAAACAAACACTACCTTTGGATAAGAACCAGTTTGTTTTGTTTTGTTTTGGGGTTTTTTTGTTTGTTTGTTTGTTTGTTTTTGACACAGAGTCTCCATCCAGCCTTAGTTGCCCAGACTGGAGTATAGCAGGGCAGTCATAGCGCACTGCAACTTCAAACTCCTAGGCTTAAGCAATCCTCTCACCTCAGCCTCCCAAGTAGCTGGGACTACAGGAATGCACCCACCACACCCAGTTAATTCTTTATTTTTTTGTGGAGTCTCATTATGTTGTCCAGGTTGGTCTCGAATTCCTCAGCTGAAACAATCCTCTCGCCTCAGCCTCCCAAAGTGCTGGGATTACAGGTGTGAGCCACCACAGCTGGCCATTTTTTTTAACATTTACATATATATGCTATTGTAAAATACAATAAAAGTATCCCACAAATATTAGATTGTTATAAAAGTTTTTATATGTCCACTCTCGCTTTCTGTATTTATTTTGTCACAGACTGGTAAATATACTTCCAGAACTGACAGTGGTCCATAGACCACACTTTGAATAGTATTCATCTAAATTAAGCTTGTCCAACCCTCAACCTGTGGGCTGCATGCTGCCCAGGATGGCTTGGAATGCAGCCCAACACAAATTTGTAAACTCCTTAAAACATTATGATTTTTTTGATAATTTTTTTTAGTTCATCAGCTATCATTAGTGTTTGAGTATTTTATGTGTGATCCAAGACAATTCTTCTTCTTCCAGTGTGGTCCAGGGAATCCAAAAGACTGGACACCCTGAAAATGATCTTGAACAGTTGTCTGACTTGGTCTAAAGAAGTTATCAAGCCCGTGCATTGTGGCTCATGCCTGTAATCTCAGCACCCTAGGAGTCTGAGGCAGGAGGATCATTTGAGGCCAGGAGTTTGAAACCAGCCTGGGCAACATAGCAAGACCCCATCTCTAAAAAAAAAAAAATAGCCATGTATGGCGATGCACACCTGTAGTTTTATCTTCTCCAGAGGCTGAGGCTGAGGTGGAAGGGTCGTTTGAGCCCAGAAATTCGAGGCTGCAGTGAGCTATGTTTGTGCCACTGTACTCCAACCTGGGTATGGGTGACTGAGTGAGATCCTGTCTCTAAAAAAAAGAAAAAAAGAAAAGTTATCAAGCTCTAATATTAGCTCATTCCAGTTCAAAACCTCTTAAGACTTCCATTCAGGAAAATGTTTCTTATAATTTTATCTAAATCTTTTGTTATGTTTTAGCCTTGGTTTTATTTGGACCTGTTCAATCTTAGGGCTTGTGTATATCAAGCCCTATTTACTGGTAGCTGAAAATGTCTACTAGCAGGGATTTCTTTTCCTATTTTAACCTGACACCTCAACACCTCCATTTTTTTTTTCTTCATGTTAAACCGTTGGTGGCAATTGGCTCTATTTCTGAATCCCTTTTGTAGGCTGGCTATAGAAGTTGTAAAACTTAGCAAAATTAGAGAAGTATCTTGGTCACTTCTCTAGGAAGTTAACAGAGCTTTCTATTTCCAGTGTACCCTGCTCTCCCATCTTTTCCTAAAAGGTCCTAGAAAAAGGCTAGGAGTAATAAGATTCAACCAAGAAGTGTAAGTCACATCTACCATAATTTCTTAGCTGTAAAACAAAATCAATGAAATGTGTTTATGTGCCAATAGGATTTTTTTTTTTTTTTGAGACAGAATCTCACTGTGTCACTCAGGCTGCAGTGCAATGGCATGATCTCAGCTCACTGCAATCTCCACCTCCCGGGTTCAAGCGATTCTCCTGCCTCAGCCTCCTGAATAGCTGGGATTACAGGCACCACCACGCCCAGCGAATTTTGTATTTTTAGTAGAGACGGGGTTTTACCATGTTGGTCAGGCTGGTCTCGAACTCCTGACCTCGTGATCCACCTGCCTCGGACTCCCAAAGTGCTGGGATTACAGGCGTGAGCCAGCAGGATTTTTAAATAGATAAAATAAAAGATGCTTTTATCTGAATATCTAGAAAGGCCATATTTTGCTTTCATATTAGTTTCAGATAAAATCCTAACCAATGTAAGCCTTAAACACAGGAAAATGCATCTTAGTTTAATATTAATAAAATAGTGGAGTAAAGTAATGTTTAGGTTTCTTATTCTGAGACAGCATATGTTTGTGTGGGCAGGGGTAGGGGGTGAAGATGAAGGGTATAATTGAGCCTAATCAGTAAGTTAATGTTTTCAATGTGCTATTACTCATTGCCAGTGGGAAGTTATTGATCAACTGAATCTGTGTTGTAGCAGTTGGTAATCCAATTCTAAAGTTGTGAGAGGAAAAAAATTTTGAGTAGGCATTTACTGAGGCAAAAATGAAATGGTTTTTTTAAAAATATGGTTCTAAATTTCCTTTTTTAGACTTCAAAATAAGAATAAAACAGTATCTACCACATTTGGCAAAATAGTTTGAATTCTATAGACTTTCTTCACAGAAATACTATAAAGAATATGTTAATAAAGATATTAATCTGAATTTTATTTCTTAACTAAAAATATTAAAGCCATTAAGGGATTTAGCACAGATATTTAAAATTCTGAATCTGTGTTCAGGAAAAATAAAAAACCAGCCTCGTTTTATAGAATCTGCATATGATATCATAAAACTGTGTGGGTAAGTTATCTTTCTTTAACTTTATTTTGTAGTAACATGGAGTATTTTATTATGTTTCTTATATCACAAACATACTGTGCATTATAATGTAGCAGATTGCTACAGAACTCAGAAAACTTCAGTTCATCACTTGATTCCAGCAGTTGGTATTTCAGGTAATCAGTTTGCTGTGGTCTGAGATTGCTAGCCACAAGAGATTAAATTCTAAGTATATTGAAATGCTTTCTTGTAATTAGTTACTCTGAAGTAAATGCTAAATATTAGATGTAACCAAGGAATTATAGTATTTTCAGAAAATCTTTGAGTGAACTTATGGATATGCTTATAATTTCAGTCTAGTTTTTTTCTCTGTCTTTAGAAAATTTGAGTCTCAAAGATATATTAGGTTATATGTGTCATGTTTTATTTGATTTTTGAAATTTGAGTGAAGAATAAAAATCACCAATTACATTTGATATATATTTTAAAAATGTAAGTTAGAGGTAAGAATTGTAAAATTAACATGTCTTATTCTTTCTACTGTTGGTTCTCTAACAAGTTCTGGGAACTGAGTATATGGTGCTTCCTTGGTGCCACATAGTGGCTAATCTAGGTATATATTAAAATATCCATTTTTAGTTGCTAAATGTAATGTAGTAGGGAGGAATAAACCTTTTGGACAATTTTACCTTCTGAACCTTTCTACCAATTTAACTTTTTAGATAGCAATTATTTATTTTAATATACAAATAATATATAAATAATAGAAAGGTTTAGTAGAATTATGCATACATGGTAGGTTCTAACTCTCACTTTTAGATTTACCAGCAATATTTAATATGTAACCACTTAAATTTGTATTTTCTGATATCTGAATAAAATAACCAAAATAATATATTGAATGCCTATACCATGCCTTGCTTTTTAATAGATAGGGACAATGGAAAATAAATGGTTGCTCTGGTGTTTTCAAGGAACAGATTGGAAATTATTATTATATTGACATATGATTATATAATGTAAAACTTTTAAATCTCAAGGCTTTGCAAATCCTAGAATGCCAAGTTTATAAGAATTGCTTTCAACATCTATGCTCCTACAGAGCTCTGCACAAAGTTCATTGTCTATGAAAACTTGTGACTGAATGTTTAATTGTATAATATGATCAATCCTTTTTAGCTGCAGTCTTCATTTTCCCTCATATTTCATAATTATTCACATTGTTAATTTTTTCTACTTTTCTAATTTCAGCTTATGTCTAGATAACTTCTCTATGCCTCACCCTCACTTGTTTCTCTTTTCAAGACATTTTTGGAAGATAAAAACAATAAAAATAGAATAATAATGTCAAGCCTTTCCGTTTTGGCCTCCAAGTAGTATGGTTTTCTCACTGCATTAGAAGTATAATGCTAATTTTTTCATAAACTTTTTGGTTGAAAACTCTTCTGATGCTTTATCTTATAGAATGTCTCCTTTGCTAGAAAAGGAAAAAGTTTGGGAACAAAAAGTACTAGTTTTAGAGTCCTTCACTTTAGAGATCCAAAAAGCAGCTGGATAACAAATATAATACATTATTTGTTTCAAATGACAAATTCTGACAAACACTAGAAATGAACTTCTGTGGCATTTATAAAATTGTCCTTTTTGTAGCTTGCTCTTCAGATATCTTTAAATTCAAATTGGCCTGTATATTGCTATTGATACATCCTCATGTGATAGTTCTCAATACCATTTTCAACTACTTCTTCAATTTTTCTTGAAAAATATGAATTGGCCAAGCGCGGTGGCTCATACCTGTAATCCCAGCGCTTTGGGAGGCCAAGGCAGGCAGATCACGAGGTCAGGAGATGGAGACCATCCTGGATAACACGGTGAAACCCCGTCTCTACTAAAAATGCAAAAAAATAGCTGGGCGTGGTGGCAGGCACCTGTAGTCCCAGCTACTCGGGAGGCTGAGGCAGGAGAATGGCATGAACCCGGAAGGCAGAGTTTGCAGTGAGCTGAGATCCTGCCACTGCACTCCAGCCTGGGCGACAGAGCAAGACTCCGTCTCGAAAAAAAAAAAAAATATATATATATATATATATATATGAATTAAAAGTCCTGTCTCTATAGGATATATTGTACTTTAAATAGTACAGGAGGTTCAAATTTTGAACTCATGAAATGTCAAGATAGTTTATATATTTAAAAAATAACTTTTATATTTTCTTTGAAATTTAGACTGACCCAGGTTTATGTGCTGGATCTTTTATGATTTATAAATAAGTTACTTTAAAATAACTTTGGTTATAGTAGTTGTGAAATGCGATTCTAATATAATTAATATTTGTTAACTTGAATGCCTTAATGTCTGCAAAACCATTCTGTTATTTTGTGGATAGTTACTAACCCAGCTAATAAGCAAAAATGCACTGATCTCTAAGAGTGAATAAACTATCGATTTTGCCTAGAGTTTTGAAAATTTCAGGAAAAGCTCTTAACCAGTTTTTAAGTTACTGGTGAGCTTAGATCTATGGTTTGTTCCAGATTATCCAATGTCATACTAACTTTGATATAATTATAGCTATAGTTTATTACTATTTTGACCTCTAAGAGAAAGAGGGTTCCTAAGTTTTTTAATTCATGAAGCGATGCAAAATGGCTTTCTTAACCTATGCCTTTTACATCCATTTCTTAATTCTTATAATTAATATAATATTTTCTTTTTGGTCAGTTCATTAGAAACATTTTTTTTCTTTTTTTCTTTTTGATGGAGGCTCGCTCACTCTGTCGCCAGGCTGGAGTGCAGTGGTGCAATCTCAGCTCACTGCAACCTCCGCCTCCAGGATTCTAGCGATTCTCCTGCCTCAGCCTCCCGAGTAGCTGGGACTACAGGTGCACGCCACCACGCCCAGTGAATTTTTGTATTTTTAGAAGAGACGGAATTTCACCATGTTGGCCAGGATGATCTCAACCTCTTGACCTCGTGATCCACCCACCTCGGCCTCCCAAGGTGCTGGGATTACAGGTGTGAGCCACCGCACCCGGCCCCAGAAACATTTTTAATAGTTACAATACTATTAAACTGTAATACTGTGTATTACAACTGGTAGTTAATAGTTGTCAATCCCCAGGGCTAAAGAATAGAATATTATTATTAATTTATTCTTTAGAAATGAACTCTCCCCCACTTACAAATGATGCTTCAATTAAAGACTTTATTAAAAATTACTGTTACAATTCTTCATTCTTATTGAAGCTTGCCATTTTTGAAAAAGAAAGTGTCGGATGAAATAACTTATGCTGAAGATACTGCTAATTCAATTGCACTTCTGGGTAAGTTAAGATTTCCTTAAGGTATAGGGATGTAACATATGACAGGTCCTACTGACAAGGGAATATCTATTTTCCCCAAGTTTCACTAAGAGGACTCCTTCTCCATGTCTAGGATCTTCTCTTGTTAGTGAATTAATCACAGTGTGCTTGGTGATAATTCTGGTATTGTATTCTGTTCAGGTTGTTTCGTGATACCAGTAAAAGTCCATCTTCTAAGTACAAGGACAGGCTGATAATGTAGTTTGATGAATTATTATTTAGTTTAATGAAGTGTTTGTTAACTATTTTTGTAAATCAGAAAGTGTACATACCCTTTTTAAGTAATCACAAAAACATTTCAACTTTGAACTCTAATATTGAATTGCTACAATCATAGAATTATTCATTAAATGATCTAAAATTTTAAATCAAATCATAAAATGATAGCATATTAAGAACTTCAGCATAATGCACATAAAGATGCAGATGCCTATAGTTCGTACACAAAAATATGAAAAATATCATAAAAGGGTAGGCACTTATGTATGGGTTATCACTTGATTTTCTAGAGAAAGAAAACAATTTCCTAGGAAATTAGATCAGGGAAACACTGGCTCTTTGAGTCAGCTCCTGGGACATGACGGCATGTTCCCAAAACAAATCCTACATTAAATCTATACTTACTAGTTTAGGTCTTTATTTGTACAGGAGGAATAAAAGATACACAATTGATCCAATGCATTTTTAAAAATATTTACTGAATAATGATGTTCCCAGCATTATACTCCATATAGAAAGATGTTAGAGATTCAACTGGAATGAAGAAAAAAAGGATTTTTATTTTTAACATAGACACTAACCCTTTTATATCTCAGTAGGTTTTATAGTTTTTAGTTACTTTGGGAAAACTACCTAGGGTTCACCTACTCTATATCGTAGAGTAGGTGAAGGTGTTGTTGAGATTAGGTTAAACATGAGGGGGGCAATTTAAAGAAAAACACCTTAGGAAGCAGGCAGGTTCAGAAATATGGGAATTTTTAATTATGTGAATCTCTATCATCAGCGGAAATTTACAATGAGAAGCCAACCCAAAAGAGGACATGGTAGTATTAACAGATAAAAAGTGTAGTTTTTGTTGGTAACATTATTTTTAAAAATACCCCTGTTGCCATTATTTTTAAATATTGCTTCCAAGAGTGTTGACAGTCACTTGTATTATAAATACATGGCCCACTTTTTACTGAGTGTCAACTTGTTCTTTGCTTAATGACTGGTACCCTGCCTGCAGAACATGTTACTATCTCATATGACAACAGTATGAACTCTTAACTTTAAATGAGCTTCCTTCGCTGATTACTGACTGCAAGTACTGCTCTTCTGTTTCTTGGTTTTTTTAATGGCTGGAAACATTAATTTAAACTAAAATAATTGTATATAAGATGAAATGTTGAACAAAAACTCTTCATGATTTTAGTTAGAACTTCCAGTTTCTACTACGTACTAATAAGTTATATTACATTTTCTTCCAAATGATACATAGATATTTCTGACTCAGAGGCAAGATTCTGGAAATGGATGGGGGAAGAAGTTGGTACTCTGCCCTGGGATTATGAAACAGGAAGCTATGATTATCTAAATTTACAGGAACTAAAACAGTGGAAAAGCAGACGAAAGACCCTAGAATTTCCCATAAGCCTGCATATTTGGATAGTCTTGTTGGAAAAGCTTAGTTGTTCCTGTTGCCTAATATGTTTTAAAACCTAAGTAGTGATTTTGCAACTCCAAAAGAACAGTCCAAAAAATAAATAAAATTTAGAGTTAGAATAATCTTAAAACTGTCTTTTAAGTGATATCTTTTGCAGAGATTCTCCTGAAGCTAGGTTCAGGCTTTCCTTTTTGCTTCCTCCTTCTTTCCACTTGCCACCCCACTTGCTGACCACCTCCAGAGATGAGCATCTTGCAAGGGCTAAGGCAAAAGAGGAATTCCTAATTATTCTTTTACCCTCAGAGAGTCCAACCAGTTCTAGTTTAGTTCTAAGGTCAATATTACTGACTACCGCTGTCCTTGGGCATTCAGAGAACCTGGATCATTTCCAGAGTCCCACAGATCATTTTCAGATACCCTTGGGGATCATGTTTATAGGACTTCAACAGAGTAGATGCAATCCAGTTTGAAATACAGGCTGAAGCCAATTAAATTGTAGTTTAGATATGACTGAAAACGAACCTTTCTATTCGCCAACCCCACGCAGACAGCTTGAACATAAAACTATTACCCTTGCATGTGGGGCAGCTGCTTAAAAACTCACTCTCTTCCAGTCTACCAACAAATTGAAGAGCAAAGTTCACCTGGAACTTCTCTAAGCAAAGAATGCATTAGTAAAGGCAAAAAATTACTGACCCTCTAGTTAGGGAGAAAAATGCTAACCCATATCTTGTCAAAATAATAATAGTATCTAACACATGTAGAACTTACAATATGCTAGATGCTTTTCTCAGCCCTTTTCTCATATTAGCTAATTTAATCCTCACAACAATCTTAAATGTGGTAACTATTGTTATACCTGCTTAATAGATGAGAAAAGTAAGACACAAGTTTACATGGGTAGTAAATGGCATAGCCAGGATTTAACCTTAGACAGTCTGGTTCTAGCATTTGTATTAATAATCATCATTCTTTTTTCCCTAGAAAGGAGAGGCTGAATTGATTGAGGGGCCAAATGTATAAGGATGGATTCAGGGTACTGTTTATATGTATGTATGTGTGTGAGCATATGTATAAAAATATGCATATAAATTGAACATGATCCAGTTTGAATCTTTGAGAATATTTTTAATAATCATCATATTATTAACATTTTATGCCTAAATTCTACAAATAAGCTTATGACAGTGTTGTTAAATAGCACCTGTTTATCTTTCTGGCAGGTGACTTAATGAAAATACCAAGTTCTGAATTGAGGATACAAATTTGTAAGTGTATTGTTGATTTTTATCATGCAGAACCACCAAAGAAGCATATTCCAGGTGAAGTTTACAATGGTCTTTCAGTGATAACTTGTGATGTAGAAAACAGAACATTCTCATATCTCTTTGAATTTGACAGACACAGTGGGCTCATAAATGTAACACATTAAAAAGAAAACTTTTTTGTAGTCTTGAGCTCTTTGGTCATCTTTTAAAAGTTATATATGTATTTTTCAGTTTTTGATTTGCATATTTTTATTCTGATGCTAAATATGAACAAATTTGTAAAGTGATGCCCAATTTAATTAATAATTATAAATGTTACTATTATATTATTTAATACCATTGATAAAATTATTTTTTAAACACTTTATAATTATTTATAATATCTGCCCCCACTCAGTTAAATGTTAAGCTACCAATGCCAGGGCCATTCTCCATCCTGTTTGGGAAAATAGTTCTATGTGTTATAGCTAAGGGACCTTAATATATAGTGGTAAATGAGCCACACGGAATTGGTTGGGACCAAGACAGTGGCATGTGCACTGTGAGGATATAATGTTAAGATGTACTTCTTACCTTCATAGTTTCTGTAATTTCTAATCAATCTAGGAAGGGAGAGAAGATATAAACAATAATTTCTTAAGTTATATGATTCTTAATATAGGTGGAAATAAGAGTCTGTGGTAGTTCGAAAGAAAGATTATTTAAGACCAAGGAAAAATGGGAACCAGAAGTCAGTTAAAAAAAGACAATTTAAAAAAAAGAAAAAAGAAATTCAGGGAAAACAGAAGGAAGTCAAAAAGTAAAACAAAAAAATGGAACAGCACCTAAACTAGAGAAATGAATAAGGAGATTATTAAATGTCCAGTTTGAACTGTTGATGAGATAGATGGGGGAGGAGTGTCTTGGTAGATAAAAGATACTGGATACTAAAAGCAACAGGGACCAGAAATACAGTTTTGGAATCCACCCAAATAGAGTTGAAAATTGAAGCCACCAGAATGGTTGAGTTTGCCAAGAGATAAAACATATAAGCAGCAAGGCATCAAGAATGACATGGAGAGTGTCCATATTGAGGTTTGGAAAAAATGATTCAAAGAAATTGGCAGTGAAGGGAGGCTCAAAGAGGAGGAAGAAAACCTAAAGACTGCCATGTCTTGTGTGCCAGTGAATCAAATATTTGACAAAGGAGGAGAAAGTTGTCTCAGTGTCAAACGCTGCAGTTTTCTGTAATGGAAGAGTTAAAAGGCCAAGTTAATGTGACACTTGAAAAGTTGTAGTTAAATCTTTGACAGATCTATTGATATAAAGTGGTCAGGGCAGATGCAGGATTAAAGAATCAGAGGATTGTGAGAGTAGAGGCACTGGATTTGAGAGTGAGAGAGTAGTGGCAGTTCATGAATGCAGACATATCTTAAGATCAGATGGTGAAGAAAAAGAAAGAAGATGGAGAACAGCTCAGCTAGTGCAAAGTCAGAGAAAGGTTATTTGGGTTTTGTTGTTTTTAGGATAGGAAGAAATCACATTTGTAGGCAGAGGAGCTAGAAGCTGGTAAGAAAGAAATGGGAAGGTGAAATTCTCAAAGAAAGCACAAGAGGATGGAATTAAGAGCACAAGCTTAGAGTTAACCTTGGCAAAATACAGACGCCCTTCAAAGAAAGGGAGACCAGTGGTGTAGGACTTAAGACAAAGGAGTATTATGGGGCAAAGACGTGAGGTTGATTTGGTCAGTCTCTGAAAATTAGGAGTCAGTGCTCTCACTATCACACAGTTGGTTTCAAGTGATGGGTATGGCCAGACATCCGGGACCACGGCTGAAAAGTCCTCAGTATAGCAGTTGAAAGAGACATAGCCCTGGAGACAGGAATTAAGTCCATGAGCTTTAATGGTGTTATATCCCTCTATTAAAATGTACCTGCAATAGAAAAAGATACAGTAAGTATAAAGTACATTTTGGTCCACCCATATGATAGACTATTACGCACATAAAAATCATGATTTTAGAAAACACTTTATAGGATGGGGAAAAGCTTACAATAAAAGTTTTAGTGAGTACAGTAGAATATAAAATTCTGTATAGTAGTATGTTGTTAAAATTGTATGCATACATTAAAAATATCACAAGAAATATATGAAAATGTTAATGTTATCTCTAGATGATGAAAATATAGGCAATTTTTACCTTCCTCTTCTTACTTTTTAAATGCTTTTTATAATTCATGAGGTGAGTAGCTAGAGCGTATCATAGAAAGCTCATCACAGCATTGGACAGGGCCTTGTCCACAGCCAGAGATCATATTTACAAAGATAAGACAAACTGACAGATACCTCAGAACTAGGGCAAAGTTAAGGAATCTAGTTGGACTCAAAAATCAAAAAGTCAGGGAGTTAGATAAGTGAGATCACTAAGAAAAAATAAAGCCTCATCTCAGTAAATGAGGACCCTTTGGTGTTTATTTAATCCCTCTAGTTGAATGTAGTTAGGTATACCTGCATCAAAAAGAGAGTTAGTATTTCTCACAGGTGCTAAGACAGAAGGAATTTTTATAAGACATGTCACCAAGAATCAAACTTCCCTAAAATACCATTAAATTCATTCACAATTATCAGAGTAGCATTACATTTTTCACCTCTTATTTTATTGCTGACACTATATAATTGTTGTCCCTTGAAAGTACTGAAGTAATGCATTGAACCTGCACAGTGAAACTGACTAGTGAAAACATTCAGTATTTGTAATCAAATCATTTTCCATTATTGAAAGTCATATCTACTGACAAGAAATATTGTTCTTTTTTAGAATTTAGGATGTTTCCAAAATTCATGGTCCTATTTTAAATACTACACCAGGGATCAGCAAACTCTGGGTCCCAGGTCAAACTAGGCCTACTGAAAACAAAATTGTGTTAGAACACAGCCATGCCCACTTATATTTGTACTGTTTATTACTGCTTTCTTGCTACAATGTGCTATAGAGTTGAGCAGTTGGCAAGAAACCTTATAACCTGCAAAGCTTAAAATACTATCTGGCCCTTTACAGAAAAAATGTGGCCCATCCCTATGCTGCACGATTTTTAAATTCCATACACTTTTAAAAAGTTTTTCTTGCTGTTGCTTAATAATAAATTACTCATTCTTTTGTCTTAATGATCATTCTGTGAGATAACTGTATGTATTTATTAATGAATTGTTGTTAGGTTACCAGCAAGCGAGTTCATCATACAAGATTCAAATGGCTGAAGTTGGAGGATTAGCAAAAACAATGGTCCAGTCAATGACCTTGCTTGAAAATCAACTTGTTGAGAAACTTTGGGTACTTAAAGTTCTGCAGCATCTCTCAACTTCTGGTTTGTATATTATTAAGTTTAAACACTTCATTGTCAACTACTTTTGTTTCTGTCTAAAAATGTCAATATTGTAAAGCACAAATAATTTTTAAATTTTATTTTCAGAAGTTAATTGTACTATAATGATGAAAGCACAAGCAGCCAGTGGAATCTGTACTCACCTCAATGACCCAGACCCCTCTGGACAGCTTTTATTTCGTTCATCAGAAATACTTTGGAACTTGCTGGAAAAATCTTCAAAAGAAGAAGTCATACAACAGCTTAGTAACTTGGAATGTTTGCTGTAAGTGTATGTGGTTAGATAGGAATGTTCTTTTAATCTTAAAATGACAGCCAGTGACATAACTAACATCTTTGTTTGAATCTGTGTTCAATTATGTTTTAGATTCATGTAATGGCTATGTTTCAGGACATCTTTTTTGTTCCATGGTATAAATGAATCTGCACAATAACAAGCCACACTTTTCTATGTGGAAGGCTCTTGAAGTAGCTTCTTAACACTAAAATATAACTTGGAATATAGATAAAGTAAAATTAGACTTTAGAAGAACTATTTCGTTTATTTATCCAAAGAATCTATTATTGGGTGCTTACTATCTCCCAGATATTGCAGTAAGCATTAGCAACAAAATGTGCGTGAGCCTTCAAGTTGCTTCTTCACTTATTCAACAAATAATTGTCTGCTCTATGCCAGCTTCAGTATTAAGCCATAGAAATACCACTGAAAACAATATAGATATTGTCTCTGCTTTCGTGGAATTTACATTGTGCTAGGAGGGATGGACAAGTAAATAGACAACTAAAAGAGAACATACTAAATGTTATGAAACAGATTATTGTAAGATGCTACATGTTCTTCAGAAGAAGATCAGTCAGCACATTTTTGTTTGCAAGTGACTAAAAACCCAAATGACCAAAGCAATATAGAAAATGTATGGCTTATTTAACTACAAAGTCAAGGATAAAACTGGTTTCATGTGCAGCTTTATTCAGGGATCAGCAGATATTAGGACTTCATCCCTCCTCTCTCTACATTGTCTTCCATGGTGCTGGCTTCACACCCAAGCCTATGTAGTAAGACCTAAGAAGTGTAAGACCTAAGAAGTCTACGATCACATCATTTCAACCTCAAATCAAGCAGAAGAGAAACCTTGCTATCCTGAAGGCTCAGAGAAAAGTCTTTGAATTGAGTCCAATTTGGCCCTGAATGGTCTAATATTGGTCAAATGCCTGTTCCACAGTGATTTATTAGTGCCAAAAGAAAAAATGCTCTGACTGGCGAAAAGGCCGCTGAAGGCAGCCTCACAGGAGCAAAAGTCAGGAAGGAGTAAATGCCTAAATAAAAATAAGAATGCTGTTCTTATAAAAAGGGCAAGTAGGTCCCAGGAGGCAAAGCAACAAATATCTACTATTAATACAAGGGAACCTAACTCAGAGTTGGAGAATTAATAACTGCTTCCTAATGAACTCAAGTCTAGTAACTGAATGACAAACAGGACTTGGTAACAGAAAAGCTTTGCATGCGGAGAGCATCCTAGACAGGGAAAACAAGTGAAAATATAATTAGCAAAATCAGAAAACTAAAATTCAGTATGATGAGAGCAGAAGGAACAGGCTACAATGGTGAGAGATGAGGCTAACAATGTTATCAGGGACCATAACATGAAAGGTCTAATAAGCCTTGTTAAGGAGGTAGGACTTAATCCTAAGAACAAAGAATAGTCTTTAAATGGTTTTACAAAGGAAAATGACATGATTGAATGTGTTATAGAGCTGTCACTTTGACCACCATGTGTAATAGACTGGTTTAGTGGATGTCTTATCTGGTACATAGAGGATTAGAGGCAGATTTGGAAGTGTAAAAAATATTAGAAATATGTTCAAATGAATAGTATAATATAAAAAGGGAGATTTTGTTGATAGACATTCAGGAAGTATTTTCATAAAAGTGTGTGTTTTAGTTTGAGCTGCTATAATAAAGTACCATAAACTGGGTGGTTTATAAACAGCAGAAAGTTATTTTTCACAGTTTGGGAGGCTAGAATTCTGAGATCAGGGTGCCAGTGTGGTTGGGTTCTGATGAGGGTGCTCTTCTGGGTTGCATACTGCTGATCTCTTGTATTCTTACATGGAGGAAAGAGAGCAAGACAGCTCTCTGGAGTCCCTTTTATAAGGGCACTAATTCCATTCATGAGGGCTCATTACCTCCCTAAGGCCTCACTCCTAAAACCATCACATTGGGGGTTAGGATTTAAATATATGAATTTTGGAGGGATGCAAACATTTAGTGCATAACAATATAGTTTTTAAAATATGATTTTACTTTCTAGGGCTTTGAAGGAAGTATTTAAAAATCTGTTTATGAGAGGTTTCAGTCATTATGACCGTCAGCTTAGAAATGACATATTAGTGATCACTACAATTATAGCTCAAAATCCTGAAGCACCAATGATTGTAAGTATGAATCAAATTGCATTAATTTTAATTGTGGAAGTGGTGGGCTTGGGTGAAAGAAGTCCTATATTATGTTGGAATATTTGTGTATTTTCTTGTAATGCTAAGTTATGCTGTAATATCTTGATGGTCACCAGTGTGCTTATCACCCTGCCAATTCTTCTTTGCAATCCTTTGGAAATTTGGAATCTTCCTCTTATTGTGTGATTTATACACGTATTTACCACTTATGATGCTTTTCTTTCCTTCCTGATGATTTGAGTTTCCATCTGGCATCATTTCTCTTTCACTGGAAGAACTTTGTTTACAATTTCTTGTGGTGCACATCTACTGGCTGCTGGCAACAAATTATCTTAGTTTTCTTTTATCTGAAAATATATTTAATTCATCTTAATTATTAAAGTCTATGCTCATTGAATATAGAACTCTAGGCTGAAAAATGTTTTTGTTTAGCATTTCAAAGATAAAGTTCTGCTGTCTTATGGAGTCTGTTGTTTCTGATGAGAAATATTCATTGTGAGGTTCCATGGTGTAATGGTGAGCACCCTGGACTCTGATGAGAAGTATCCATTATTTCAAATCATTATTCCCCTATGTATAATATATCATCCTTTTCTCTCACTGTTTTCAAGATTTTCACTCTATCTTTGGTTCCTAGCAGTTTCGAAATGATGTGCTAAGGTGAGATCTCCTTTGTATTTGTTCTGCTTAGGTTTCATAGAGCTTCTTGGATATATAAATTTAAGTCTTTGAGAAGATTTGGAGAACTCTTGGCCATTATTTCTTCAAATATTTTTTCAGCCCCATTCTCTCTCCCCGCTTCTTCAGAGGCTCTGATTACTTTTATGTTTGACTTTTTGATATTGTCCCACAGGTTTGTGAGGCTCTGCTCACTTTTTTCAATCAATTTTCTCTCTATTCTTCAGGTTGGATAATTTGTATTAGTCTATATATTTAAATTCACTGACTTTTTTATTTCTGTCATCTCCATTCTGCTGTTAATCTCATCCAGTGCATTTTTACTTCAGATATATTTTTCAGTTTTAGAATTTATTTTTATTCCTTTTTATAGCGTCTCTCCTGAGAGTTCTTATCTTTCTATTCATTATGAGCATCTTTACTGTAGATTCTGGTATACTCCTCTGAAGAATTTTTAATAACTACATATTTAACTTAGCTGTACTCATCCCTTTTTGAGGTATGGCAGCCCAAATCTTAATTCAGTTCTTGCCTGGGATGCTTGAGTATTCTCTGCACTTGTGTGGTTCAGCTATCAGCCAGATATTTGGGAAGAGTTTGTACACAGAATTTAGCATTCTCTCTCTCTGGCTCTCTCCTTTATGGGATTTCTCCCTTCACTTTCCAATGGCTGTGGTTGCCTCTGCCCTCTGGTTCTTCAGGCCACTAAGACCACAGGGTTACTCTGAGTTTTAGCATTTCCACGAGGTGTAGAATACGGCCTGCTCTCAGGCCAAATCCTTTTTTTTTTTTTTTTTTTTTTTTTTTTGAGACGGAATCTTGCTCTGTCGCCCAGGCCGGAGTGCAGTGGCGCGATCTCAGCTCACTGCAAGCTCCGCCTCCCGGGTTTGCACCATTCTCCTGCCTCAGTCTCCCGAGTAGCTGAGACTACAGGCACCCGCCACCACACCCGGCTAATTTTTTCGTATTTTTAGTAGAGACAGGGTTTCACTGTGTTAGCCAGGATGGTCTCGATCTCCTGACCTCAGGATCTGCCCGCCTTGGCCTCCCAAAGTGCTGGGATTACAGGCGTGAGCCACCGCGCCCGGCCCCAAAAGCCTTTTTTAAAATGGGAAACTCGTGTAGTGCCATTCCCTTCTGCAAAATTCTGACATCCTTCCAGTGTCTGCTTACTCTTGGTCACAAGATAGTTTTATTTGTCACCAGCAGGAGAATTTCTCTCGGAGCTACTACTCATCTGTACCAGAAGCTGAGCCTTCACATATTTTATAATTAAAAATCATTGAATGATTGAAATTATTTAGTAGAGATCCTTGGCAACAATATTCACAAGTCAGACACGTAAGTTCTAGTTGTGCTACAAAGAACGACTGTGAAGACCTCAGCCCACTAACAGTGGACGTCAAGTAGTCCCAAGAGTCATGGAATTCATGCTGTGCAAATAGGGAAACAGTCCTACATAGTATCCTAGTTAAAGCTGCAACTTATAGGTAGACCTTTGTTTCTCTAGAAGCCCCTGGTCAGGTAGTAATTTCTCATTAGTGTCCTTGCAAACATTCAGATGAATTTCATGAATGTGAGTCAAAGGAAATAATATCTTCAGCATCTAAAGAAACCATATAGATCCTAAAGTAATGGGGCTATAAAACTACAAGCTCATAAGCCCAGGGTTTGCCCCTGTAAACTCTCCCTAATGTGCAAAGTCCAACTAGGATATCTCTGTCAGGAATGCTGATATGCTAAAATGTTTGCAACTCTGGTGATTCTTCAGGGCTTTTCATGCTAAGTAGGAACTACTTTATTATCTCTTGACCAAACATTTGACATAACAAGAATGGTTGGGGTAGAAGTGGAAGTGTTTAAGAAGAAAAGCTGTTGAGAATAACTGGATTTTCCTCCCTTACTGTGTCATTTGAAGTATAGGTAACGAATTATAGAAGTAACTATAAAGACCTAATATACTTTGGATCCTTAACAATTTTAAACAGACTATTCATAGAATAATATAAAATATTTCTTAGAACCTACAGAAGTAAGTTTAAAATTAAATAAATCTGGCTTATTTAATTTTAAATAAGCTTATCTGGCTATATGTTTTTATTTTTTGCCTCACTCTTTATTACTATTCATGCTTTATGAATTCAAATGAATGACAGTAGGAGAATTTGATAAATGTACTTAAGTAGTAAATATGAGCATCTGCATCATAACTTTCATCTTATTCATTCATCTTTCTGCTTATTTTATGTATTTATATTAGGAATGTGGCTTTACCAAGGATTTGATACTGTTTGCCACCTTTAATGAAGGTAAAAAGCATAAAACTTTAAACTTCTTATAATTATCTTGATAAGTCTTGTACAACATTTAAGCTTTCATTTTACTTTTTTTCCCTCACAGTTAAAAGTCAAAATCTTTTGGTAAAAGGACTTAAGCTTTCTAATTCCTATGAAGATTTTGAGTTGAAGAAATTACTATTCAATGTAATTGTGATCTTATGTAAAGATTTACCTACTGTACAGGTAAAGAGTAATCAAGGCAGGAAAGTCAATAAAAATTGTCTTACTTTGTAGTATAACTATTTTAAAGTCTTAACTGTAAATATTTTATTGGTTCATATATTTACCACAGAAAGTAGTAAAATCTTACTGGCCTGAATTTTAGCTTTTAAATTTTTTCTTTGCTTATCTGTTAGTAAACAGTGAAGTACTTAAATTTAAACCACATAAACCAGAGAAAAACAGTAGAACCTAAGAGATTTAATAATACAGTTAGGTCTCTTGAATTAGACAGCATAAAATGAAAGAAGCTTCACATAGGCCCATTCCAGCCTAATAATCTGTCTCTGACCATAGTAACAAGGACTGATTTAATGCTGGAGAAAATTATTAACCTCTGTGATGCCAATCTCAAACTCTTATGAACCTGCTTTTTCATCACACAAACCTAATGTCTTTAATCACTTTTACTCTCTATGAATTTATCTTAATACTTTGTTTCCTGCATAACAGCGTGATGTAATTTGAAGAACATTGGAACTGAATTTCACTTCTGGCTTATCACCTACTAGCTATGTGGCCTTAGAAAAATTACCTCGTCTATCTGTGGTTCATTTCCTCCTCCTGTAAAGGAAAGATTATAATGCTTCAGCCCTGCTCACAGGTCTATCGTGAAGTTGCGATGAAGGCTTTTTAAACTATAAAGTGACAGTAAATGTATTATTAACAATTCTGTTTAATTACTCATTAAGTGAAATTTCCATTTAATCTAAAACTCTACCAAGCTCCAAGGATTACTATGAAAAAGAAGTAGGAATTCAGTCTATCAACTTCACTACCAATAATAGAAAGATGGGGTTCTAGCAGTAAAGGCTTTAGTCAGACAGAATCTCAGTGCTACCGCTTTCTAGCTATGTGGCATTGAATGGGTTGTTTGATTTCTCTAAATCCCAGGTAGCTCAACTTCAACATGGGGATAACACCTACCTCAAGATTATTATGAGGATTTAACTGAGCTGAACATTTTCTTAGTAATGCAACTTTAAGGAATATATATATTTTCAAATGCTCAGGAAAAGAAAAATTGTCTTTATAATTATAACTTTATTATTTGTGACAAAAAAATACATACTGTGTAGAACCTAAATGTATTTTCCAAAATGCAAATGGAAAATCATTTGGAAAATTATTCCATAAAGTATGGTTTATTATTCCAATACAATATTATATAAATATTAAAATTAGACCTATAAAGATAATAAAATTTACACTACAGTTTGTAAGTCAATTCTAATTGATTGAACAACACTTTATAGGCAACAGAACCAAGTAGCACAGATTATGGTGAGGAGCTTCTTAAAACACTTTGTGAGCGGTGAAATCAACAATTTTTATGTGTCACATAATTTGTGGTCCAGTAATATTACTAGTAATGATAATGAATATGTACACTATCATTTGCAATACACAGGAGTGTTTTTTGAAACATTATATACTTAATTCTAGCAAGAATGTTAGAACTAGTAGTTATTCCTGTTTTCTCAACTCTAAATCTTGCATTCTTTTCACATGGACTAGTAAGGAATTAGAAAAATTAATTGTTTTTGTTAAAATCTTTATAGAATAATGCCAAATTAAAAGAAAATTAAATATAGCATATGGTGTTTTATTCTCTTGTGAATCATAAATATGCATCCATCAGAATCAGCTGTATTAATTCTGTTGTCATAATGGCTATGCATTTTAATCTCATTTTTATTAAAATGATGGGTTCAATAAAATTTTAAAATACTAGGCATGTAATGAAACATGGCTTGTGACCTAACTGACATTTATTTGGTAGAATGTTTATGTAAGTACTGTTGCATGTGGTTAAATATTCACTGTAGTCATTACCTCAGACAAAATTCTTTTTTATGGTACACAACTGAGTCTGTGAGATATTTCCTTTTAAAAAAAGAGTGAGGAAAGAGATGTCAGCACTTGCCCCAAAATATTCTACGTTTTATTATACGTTAAAATAAAATACGTTATATGTTTTATTATACGTTTTATTATACGTTAAAATATCCTATGGTTTTATTATAAGCAGGAACTACATTACATATATGAGCAGCAAAAACAAAAAATTAATACATATTTTATATTATTGTCAGAGAGTACATACCTCAGAAAAGAGGATTATAACTTCTTTAATTTTTGGGGTTTTTTTTGGTACCTATCATAGATTGGGGTTATTTTATAAAGGAATTATTTTGAAATAATCCTCAATAAAACATCAAAATGTAAATTTTTATTTAATTGCCTTAAAGTATTTTTAGCTATGTTTCTAACAAAGTATCCTTTGTTCTTTCTCACAGCTATTAATTGATGGCAAAGTTATTTTGGCTTTGTTTACCTATGTTAAGAAGCCTGAGAAGCAAAAAATAATTGACTGGTCTGCAGCACAGCATGAAGAATTACAACTGCATGCAATTGCCACTTTGTCATCAGTGGCTCCTTTATTAATAGAAGAATACATGTCATGCCAGGGAAATGCTCGAGTCCTTGCATTTCTAGAATGGTGTGAGAGTGAAGGTGAGTGGCCCTTCAAGATTCTTGTCAAAATTCTAATCTTCATATTTCAACTGAATGCTCAGTATGTGCATAGAAATAACAATGAAGTTAATTAAAGCAATGAGAAGTAAAAACACATAGACCTATCTTCTTAATGTATTTATATGTTGTTTTAAGAAAAACACAGATTTTAAAATCAGACATTAGTAAATGTCATAGTTGATGCACACCCGAAAGAAATCATACATGTAATTTAAATTTTTGTATTATTAGACCTATCTAAAAATTATATTTGGGAAGAAAATAAATGCTGGCAATATTTTATTTGCTTTGTTTGTTTGTTGAGACAGGGTCTCACCCTGTCACCCAGGCTACAGTGCAATGGCATGCTCATGGCTCACTGCAGCCTCAACCTCCTGGGCTCTAGCGATCCTCCCACCCCAGCCTTCCCAGTAGCTGGGACTACAAGTGCATGCCACCACACGAAGCTAATTTTTGTATTTTATATAGACAGGGTTTCGCCATGTTGCCCAGGCTGGTCTCAAACTCCTGGGCTCAAGCCATCTGCCTACTTCGGCTTCTCACAGTTTTGCGATTACAGGCGTGAGCCTGAAATGAATTACAATATTGCCCAGTCTGGCAGTATTATAATGCATTCATTCAACAAATATTTATGACTGCCTACTGAGTACTAGATACTGTCTTAACTACTGAAAATACAGTTAGGCTTAAAATAAATATCCTTTTCTCTATGGAGCTTAAAATCTAGATCTCTAGCCAGAAGTAATGACTCCAGTGTGGTCTACCAAATTAGTAGAGCCCCAATTTGTTTGTATTTCGTTTTAGTTCTTAGAAAGGAAATAAGAAATACATTCCTTTTTTTAAAAGTTTTATAAGGAAGATATTGCTTCTTTTCTGGTAGAAATTTTGCTCTGGCAATAATTTTGTATGATGCATTTTCATTAGATCAAGAATATCACCCATTTATGCATGAAGGAGGAAAAAATGATAGGCTTTTTATTCTCTAGTTTCTAATATGCTGAGCTACTAAATTTAGTCTTGTAAAATTATTTTCCACTGAATAAAGCAATTCTTCAGTCTGTCCTTTATATCATTTATGTTTGTAGAAGACTTTAAGGCAAAAGGGGAAATGCTGGCTAATAAGAGAAAGACTGATAGCTAATAGTTATTCAGAACCTACTATCTGGTGAGCTTTAAAAACCTTCCAAGTATTAAGTCATTTAGTCCTCTCAACAAACCTAGGAGGTATAGGTACTCTTATTATCCCTGTGTATCAGATGGGTAGAACTCAGTCTAAGAAGCTAAATAATTATTCCTGGCCACAAGTGGCAGAGCAAAAATTTAACCCAGGTTCTACAATAGAACCCACAATTTTAACCAACATGCAACACTCAGAACAGTATTTTCAACTTTTTTTTTTTTTAGCTAGAAACATAAAGCTACTTCTAAAAGCAGCTTTTAAAGAAAGCATAGCATAAAGAAGGGAGGATTTGCCTTGCTATTTATCAAGACCTATGATAAAGCTATAGTAATTAAAATTATGTGGTACTGGGTCATGGAGAGACCAATGGCATGGAATATATGAAAGGTTGGCTTTATGAGAGATGATACTGCCAATCAGTGAGGGAAGGGTGGTGTTGGGGCAGTTGGTCCTCCATGTGAAAAAATAAAAATTAGACCTCTTCACTTTGTTTTTTCTAAAAATCAATTGCAAAAGTAATAAATTAAAGATGTAAATATGAAAAGTCATACAGTGAAACTCTTAGAAGAAAACATGGGAAAATATCTTTTTGCTAGATATCAGGGTAGGAAAGGTTTCTTTAAAAAGACTCATGAGTTAAAGGTATAAGAAAAGATCAATGCATTTAACTACTGTAAAACGTACAAATGTCTATTTGACAAAATCTAAGTGAAATACTAATTTACAAAGTGAGAGATGACATTTATTACCCCTGTGACTGATAATAGATTAGAATCCAGGTTCATAAAGAACTCCTATATATCAATAAGAAAACAACTCAGTAGAGAAGTATACAAGGACTAGGGACTGCCATGTCACAGAGAAAACCCCAAATTTTCAAAAAACATTTAAAAACTCTAAATCCCATTGACAATCAGATAAATGCAAATTAACAGCAATAAACTACCATTTCACATTTAACAGATTTCGTGGGGGGAAATCAAGGCCAGGTACAGTAGCTCACACCTGTAATGCCAACACTTTCAAGGCAGGAGGATCACTTGAGGCCAGAAGTTCAAGACCAGCCTGGGCAACATGGTGAGACCCCATCTCTTAAAAAAAAAAAAGCAGCTTGTCATAGTGGCACACACCTGTAGTCCTAGCTTCTTGGGAGGCTGAGATGGGAGTATCGCTTGAGCCCAGGAGATTGAGGCTTCAATGAGCTGTGATCATACCACTGCACTCTAGCCTGGGCAACAGAGCAAGACCCTGTCTCTTAAAAAAGAAAAATTAACTTATCTTATACATTGTATCTGTATAAACACCTTGGAAAACAATTTAGCACCTTTAGTAAAATTCAATGTGGATGTATCCTATATTATTCTGGTCACATGGAAAAACTCTTCTCAATGGATATAAGAGGACATGAACCAGAATGTTTATTGTAACAGTTTATACTAGTGAATGGAAAAACTATAATTTATTTATAAAAATGAATGCTGAAACGAATTAAAATTAATAATCTAGATCTACTTGTGACAATGTGAATAATTTTTAAAATAAACATGTTGAATAACAGAAGCAAATTGCAAAAGATACATATAATATGATACATTTGAGTAAAATTCCAAAACACATACTTCTATTCTGAGAATAGTAAGAGGGAAAAGGGATAATATTTTATTTCTCTAAAAACTAAAGCAAATATGACAAAATTTTAACATTTGTTTAAACTTTTGATAGATGTATAAGATATCTGATATATTTGCTTTGTTTATTTGAAATGTTTTTGTTTTAAATTATCACTTTTTCTCCACAGATCCATTTTTCAGTCATGGTAACAGTTTTCATGGTACAGGTGGCCGAGGCAACAAGTTTGCCCAGATGCGTTACAGTTTAAGACTCCTGAGAGCCATGGTCTACCTTGAAGATGAGACGGTAAACAAAGATCTTTGTGAAAAGGGAACAATTCAGCAAATGATAGGTAAAATATAACATGGTGGTTTACTGATGAAAGAGGAATATTTTTAATAGTAGTAGTTTTGTTTGAAATGTTTTTCCAAAATTTATTTTGTCTTTATGACTGAGAAATTCCTGAATATTTTCTTGATTTTTGTTTCATATTGTTGCTATAAATTAGCGTGTCTTATTGAAATATCATACTTACTAACCCTTTAAGCATTTATTTCTTCAACTCAGATATCATTTCATTTAGGATTATCTTTATCTTTTTTTAAAATGGTCTATTGTTATGTTTTATTCTTTTAGTAATAAAGGTCACCACTTTTGACCAAGGCTTTTGGAGCTATTTTAAAACAGGATAACATGGCATATTCCAATGCATGTGTCATAACAGAACACTGGTACATTGGTATTTACAGAAATGTACAGAGGAGTTTCTTTTCTGATTGAAATATCAGAATATCTTTGACTTTTAGCTTACACTTGACTATGCTAGAAAAGAAAATGGAAATTATGTGTATCATAGAAATACAGCATGTGTTACTCTATACGTCATCAATTAGACACTTAATGAGTATCTCCTAAAATAAGTACACATAAACTCAGTGTAAAATTCAGAACCCCTAAACAAAAGCTGCTTTGCCTTTTGTTATTTAAAAAATAAATAGTTCTCTAGATCCTTGACTTTGAAAAGAGCTATTTCAGTCGTTCGTATTCAGTGATTGTTTCACTAGTCAATTATATAATCTGCTAGATGTCAATTAATTATAAATGCCTACTCAAAAAATCTTCTACTTGTTAAATTAAGGTGGTTACTCTTCCATCATTAGTGGAGTGGAGTGGTGCTCTCCAATAATAATAATAATATAGGAAATAGCAGGAAATCAAAGTATATTGAAAAGGAGCTAGGTGAAAACATTTACCTTTTTGCCCAGTTTGTTTGGGATGAACAAACCTGAAAGTACAGTTTATCATTCCTGTGCACATTCTGTTGCACAAAACTCAGTCTAACTAGAGGAAATCCAGGAAATGTAATCTTTCATATGTCTAGGAAGAATTCTTAATCCTGCCTGCACTAGGGAATAGGGTAGGGAAAAGGGAAAACAAATAGCAATGGTTTTTTTCTTCTTAGAACCTTTTCCCTTTAACTGGAAAGAAGCTGATCTTTATGTTAAGTTCTTAGAGGCAGGGACCTTGTCTTATTGAGTCTAACATGGCTGTGTAATAGTAACGTGCTCAATAAGTAGTAACTAGATTTTAAATGTAAATGTTTATACACTTTCTGGGTACAGTGTACACTGCTTGGTGACAGGTGCACCAAAATCTCAGAAACCACCAATAAAGAACTTATCCATGTAACCAAAAACCACCTATTCCCCAAAAACTATTGAAATAAAATATAAATGTTTATATACTTCCTGTGTAGACACTGGGGTTACAAACATGTATAGAGCAGGACACTGAGGACCTTTTCCTTAATGAGAAAATAGAAACTACATGTATCATAGAAAGATAGCATGTGTTAGCCTACACGTCATCAGTTAGACACTTAATGAGCAGTACAGAGTAAATGTTACAGAAACTAAGAGGCTTGGGTAGTTTTCAAGGCTAGGAAGTCTTAGGATTCTGTGAGGTAAAGGTAGTTTAGAGGTAGAAAAGAAGAGAAGGCCTTCAAGCAAGGAAATACCATGAACAGAGAGACATGGTCCTGAAATATTCATGGTGATGTGTTCAGAACTAGTTTAAGAGGAGCCAAAGTTTTATGAAGATAAATAACACAAGATAGGTTAATTGTATAGTCAGAGGCCAAGATGGAATGAGTTTTGAGTGATTGACAGTAGTTCGAACTTCATCCTCTTAAGGCATGGAGAGCCTCAAAGGATTTTGATTAGTGAGGTTATGTGTACAATGTTATGTTTTAGGAAGAAGAAACTGGGAGAAATAGAATGATCTATAACAAGGAGAGAATAAAGGCAAGAGTTGAAGGGTACATAAATATGAGCATTATACTATGTGTTACAGGCAGCAGGGAAAGTTTCTGCCTGCACCCAGGTAGGAAGAAGAATGATATGATCTAGAAAGAAGAAGCAGACCTATGGCCAGTCAAACTGGATTCCCAGAAGATGTTCCTGATAAAGCGATATAGGCCCCTCTATCCATGGCATACCCCAGCACTGGGCCTCCAGCAGGCTCAACTAGCCTCTCTTAGGGTCTGATCCCCCACCTGTAATTCATCCTAATGGGACCTAGAATAGTCGCTCAGGGCCAGTTATGGAGATAGGCTATGATTTCCGTGGCCCTTCTACTTTGGAACATAGCTCCATACTTTCCCACTAATGCCAGTTACCGCTTTAACCGAGAAAAAGTGACTTTTTTTCTTTATTTAAAGCTTAAAAAAAATCCTTTTTGAGGCAAAAGTGTATCATGAATATCATTTCATCAGTGTTAGTGGCCATCTTCAGTCCTTTTCAATTACAACTGGAAGCAAAAGAGGGATTTTAAAGGACATGGAATACTGTTACCTAAAATTGTTTAAAACACCTTCAGTTAGACATCAAGGAAAGATGCAGAAAGCAATAACAGGAATAGAAAGCACACCTAAAGAGATCTGCCACCTTTGCTTAGAATTGACCCTGTTAACCATGAGGAGAGGAAGAGATTAGGCAAACCACAGTTAGGAAATTTGGTCATATATTTGCAAAGGCACTCATTTCCTACCTCATGAAACTCTGCATATTTTTAAACCCAGTTTGGTGAGCAAAGTGTCAGGTTATTGGGGCATCCTTTAATGACATACTATTAATTCTGAACTAGAATTTCTATACATGTGAGGCTATGGATTACATTGAGAAATTCTATATATGTAGGTAGGGCTACTGATTGTATTGAAAGCTCCAGGAATTCATTTATCATCTTCTTTTCACAGCCTCTAGGTTACTATGCAATGATAATATCCTCTTCTAAAATAGTTTTTCTAGGCACACCTGTAATCCCAACACTTTGCAAGGCCGAGACAGGAGGATTACTTGAGCTGAGGAATTCAAGATTAGCCTAGGCAACATAATGAGACCCTGTCTATTTATAACAAATAAAAATAAATAAGTAAATAAAATAAAAGTTTCTCTAGCCAAATAAACTTTTTAGAAGAGATTTCCAAACAGTAATTGGTCAAAATAAAAGTAGTGTCCAATAACTATACATTCTTTAAATGTTTTCATACCAGGAATCTTTAAAAATATGATAAGCAAGCCTAATGAAAAGGAAGAAGCCATTGTTTTGGAAATCCAGTCTGATATATTACTTATCCTATCTGGTCTTTGTGAGAATCACATTCAAAGGAAGGTATGTATGCCTGTGAAAGTTTTGTTCAGGTCTCCCAGTCACCTAACACTATAATCTATTTTTGGAAGTCTCTATAATTGTATTTAATTTTGTGAAAATTTAATATTTTTGTTAATAATTAGAACATAATTATATAAAGTAAAAGGTATAGAATATACAACAGTATACACCCATTTAACTAATACCCCCAATTAAAACAGAGAATATTTCTATCTCTATAAAATTTCCTCATCCCATTAGAAGCCATGCCCCCACTCACTTCCAGACAAACTACTGTTCTGTTTTCTATTCCTATAGGTTGGTTTTCCCTATTCTTTAAGTTTATATCAATGGAATCGCACAATATTTACTCTTTTATGTCTGGATTCTGTCACCCAGCATCATATTTTAGAAATATATCCATGTTGGCCGGGCATGGTGGCTCAGGCCTGTAATCTCAGCACTTTGGGAGGCTGAGGCAGGTGGATTGCCTGAGGTCAGGAGTTCGAGACCAGCCTGGCCAACATGGTGAAACCTCATATCTACTAAAAATACAAAAATTAGCCAGGCGTTTTGGTGTGCACCTGTAATCTCAGTTACTCGGGAGGCTGAGGCACGAGAATTGCTTGAACCTAGGAGGTAGGTTACAGTGAGCCCAGATCTCACCACTGCACTCCAGCCTAGGTGACACAGCGAGACTCCATCTGAAAAAAAAAAAAAGAAAAAGAAAGAAAGAAATATATCCATGTCATTGCATGTATCAATAATTCATTTCTTTTTATTGCTAAATAGTATTCCATTGTGTGACTATGCCAAAATGTGTTTATCTGTTCCCCTATTGATAGATAGGCACTTGGGTTGTTTTTATTTACAGCTATAATGAATAAAGCTTCAGTGAATATTCTTGTACTAGTCTTGTACTAGTGGGTATAGTGCTTTCATTTCTCTTGGGTTAGTATCTACAATTGGAATTGATGTATCATAAAGTAGGTGTATCTTTATAAGAAACTGCCAAACAGTTTTCCAGAGTGGGCTGTACCATTTTAAATGTTGTTTGGGGTTTGAATTGGGTTCAAACCCAAAGCCAAAAGTTAGAACGAGATCTTAATCCCCTTTTATCTTTTTTAGCTCCATAGTGAACTCTGAGTTTCAGAGATTGATAATTTAAATGTTAAATAGCAAGGGATGGAATTGGAAAGATAAAAACAAAAAAATGATGGTTTCAATAGATAGATTTTAAGTGAACGCCTGTTTAGCTCCAAGCTTTGATGCAATTTCTCATCATATTCTACCACCCTGTGCCTGGGCTCCTCTGGAAAAATAATCATAATCTTGCTTAGTGGGAACCAGAACTGAACAGCGAGGCAATGAGAAAGGTAATTAGTGAGAGAAAAATATTAAGTGGTTAAAACTTCACATAAATTATTAAATGTTTTAACTACATTTATATCTTATTTCTCTTGGGGTCATTAGAAAATCTTGCATGATAGTTCTTACTATCTAAGAATTGATCTGACATAATGCTAGACTGCATTGATTATAATATTGAAGAAAATCAAGGTGCAAATTTTATGACTTCTTTTAGGAGAAAGGGAATAAAACAAAAAATATCAAGGGATATTATTAAGCTGGCATGTTGATTGATGCCCCCTCTTAAAATGATTAATTTTATAATAATTTGTTTTAAATTCCTGAGAACAAGTAAGTACGGTTTTTTAAATTGCAGTAAAAATAGTATTTTTCTAACAATGTTGCTGTATTTCTATGGTAAAAAAGCAATATTAGGGGACCGATAAAGTAGGAAAGGGAGGAATTATTTATTTATTTCAAGAAATAATTTAAAACAAATATCTTAAACAGGAAATTTTCGGAACTGAAGGAGTAGATATAGTTCTTCATGTGATGAAAACAGACCCCAGGAAGTTACAGAGTGGCTTAGGCTATAATGTACTTCTTTTTAGTACATTGGACAGCATTTGGTGAGTATTGCTATAATCAAATTAGGTAGACTCACAGCAGTCATGCATCACTTTACAACAGTGAGGATACTTTCTGAGAAATGTTTCCTTAGGCAATTTCATCTTATGCAAACATTATAGGATGTAGTTACACAAACATAGATGGTATAGCCTACTACACACTTAGGCTAGATGGTATAGCCTAAAGGCTACAAACTGTATGTCATATTACTGTACTGAAGATTGTAGGCAATTGTAACACAATAGTAAGTATTGTGTATCTAAGCATACCTAAACATTAAAAAAGGTACAGTAAGACTACAGAATAAAAGATTAAAAAAATTGTAATGCTTGTATAGGGCACTTATAAATGGAGCTTGCAGTACCAGTTGCTGTGAGTGAGTCAGTGAGTGAATGGGGAATGAATGTGAAGGCTAGGACCTTATTATACATTACTGTAGACTTTATCAACACTCTACATTTAGATTACACTAAACTTACTTTTAAAATATTTTTCTGTTCTCAATAAATTAACCTTAGATTACTGTAATTTTTTTTTTACTTTATAAATGTTTTCATTTTCTTTATGTTTTTGGCTCTTTTGTAATAACATTTAGCTTAAAATACAAACACATTGTATAGCCATACAAAAATATTTTCTTTCTTTATATTGTTATTCTATAAGTTTCTTCTGTTTTTAAAAAAATTACATTGTTTTTACTTGTTAAACATTTTGTTAAAAACTGATTCAAACACAAATTAGCCTAGGCTTGTGAAAAAATATTTGTGTGCATATATTTTATTAAACATCATAGATATTTCTGTCCAGTATACACCTAGATGTAAAAATGCCCAGATCTGGGCATTTTTATGTCTGTTCAGCTTTAGGAGATAATACTAAAAAATTTTCCAAAGTACTTACATCAATTACACCTTTCCCAGTAGTGTGGAGGTTTCTCCTTTTTCCACACCCTTACCAACACACTGCGTTGTATCTTTCATTGCAGCCATTCTTATGGACTTGTGCCAGTGTCTCTTTGTAGTTTTAATTTTCATATTCCTGATTGCTAGTGAGTTCATTTGCCATTTAAATAGCTTTTTTTGTGTGTGAAATCCCTACTCAAGTCTCTTGCTCACTTTTCTACTGAATTACCTATTGTTTTTTAGAGTTCTTTATATGTCCTGGATATGAGCCTTTTTCTGTTATATGTTTGTCAAATATATTCTGCCACTCTGAGGCTTACATTTTCACTCTCTTCACTCTCTTCTTATTGAACCGATAGTCTTAATTTCAGTGTGGTCCAATTTACCAGTCTTTTTTTATGGTCAGTACTTTTAGTGCCCTGTTTAAACAGTCTTTCCTTACCCCATAGTCATGAAGATCACTGCCTATGTTTCTTCTAGAAGCTTTATTGTTTTGCCCTTTACATTTAGACCTACAATCTACCTGGAATTGAATTGTATGTATGGTGTAAGGTGAGGTACAAGTTTTACTTTTTTTGTATGGATGTAATTCAATGCTGTTTTTGGATAAACCATCCTTTACCCACTGCTTTGCAGTACCTTCTTTGTACAAATCAAATGCCCATATATATTTGGATCTATTTCTAGGCTTTCTGTGCTGTTCTACTGGTCTTTTGTCTATCCTTCTGTAATGTGCTATTTTAATAATTAGGTCTTTTTAATAAGTCTAGACATCTGGTAGAGTAAGTCTTTCTGCGTTTTCCTTCCCCATTAAGATTGTCTTAGCTTTTGCTGACCCCTTGCATTTGGATATTATATTAGTCAAGATTCCCTAGAGAGACACAACCAGTAGGAAAAAAACATAGAGAAAGAGACATTGAGATTTATCATAAGGAATTGGCTCACACAATTATAAAGGCTGAAAAGTCCCAAGAACTACCGTCAGCAAGTGGAATACCCAGGAGTACCGATGGTGTAGTTCCAGTCTGAGACTGAAGGCCTAAGGACCAGAAAACCCAGTGTTCTGAGTGCCAGTCTGAAAGCTGGATGCTTGAAGCCCAAGAAGAGCAAATATTTCCATTTGAGTCTGAAAACCTGAGTCCCAGCTCAGCAGTCAGGCAGAGGAGTTCCCTCTTACTCAGCCTTTGCATTCTGTTTAGATCTTCAGTTGCTTGCATAAGGCCCACCCACATTAGTAAGGGCAGGCTACTTTATTCAGTTTACTGATTAAAATGTTAATTACATCCAGAAACACCTTCACAGACACACCCAGAATCATGTTTGCCCAAATCTCTGGCCACCCCAGGGGTAAAACCTGGGGCCACCTGAATGGGAGGAGCAAAGCTGATGGCATTTCATATACCAGCCTCTACCCTACTCCTATTTTCTATGCACTATGATGAAACAGGCAGTAGAAACAATGTCTTTTGAAACAGGCAGTAGAAACAATGTCTTTTCTTTTCTTTTCTTTTTTAAGGGGGAGCTATGTTTAGAAAGGGGACACAGGAAAGTGACCACAGCAGGCTTGCAATTTCTGGGAGGAACTGAGAATAGTATCTGTTGCTACCACCAGTGATAGCTTGTTCAGTCCACATTCCCTATCAGGAAGAAGAGTGCAAGTAGCCCCAGCAGCAGCTTTAAACCTTGATTCCATGTGAGCTGCACAAACCAAAGTAGGCACTTTAGCAAATTGTTATAGGAAAGGGTTCCTGATCCAGACCGAAAGAGAGGGTTCTTGGATCACACACAGGAAAGAATTCAGGATGAGTCCAAAGGATAAAGTGAAAGCAAGTTAATTAGGAAAGTAAAGGAATAAAAGAATGGCTACTCCATAATCAGAGCAGCCCTGAGGGCTGCTGGTTTCCCATTTGTATGGTTATTTCTTGATGATATGCCAAACAAGGAGTGGATTATTTATGCCTCCCCTTTATAGAACATATAAGGTAACTTCCTGATGTTGCCATGGCATTTGTAAACGTCGTTGCACTGGTGGGAGTGTAGCAGTGAGGACAAGCAGAGGTTATTTGTGTCAGCATGTTGGTTTTGATGAGTTTTACCTGGCTTATTCACTGCAACCTATTTTATCCCCAAGGTCTTCATGACCTGTATCTTTTGCAACCTCCTATCTCATCCTGTGACTTAGAATGCTGTAACCATCTGGGAATGCAGCACAGTAGGTCTCAGCTTCATTTTACCCAGGCCCTATTCAAGATGGAGTTGCTCTGGTTCAAATGCATCTGACATTTTCCCCATCCCTTTTATAAGAGAAGCCTTAATCCTTAGGGTTGCAGAGGGATGAAGATCCGTCTTCTATAACATCTTCAGGCTGAAGAGGGGTGATGACATTCCTGCCTATCTATTAGGGTCTCTTGTGTTCAGGGTACAGGGGAGCTCAGTCAGAAAGCATTGGTATGTCGAGGGTCATTCATAACTCTTGAGTTCTGACAGAAGGTGATATCTGAAAGAGTAACAATTGAAAATTAATTATTGATTAATATTGATAAAATTGAATAGAATATCAATTCTGGTTTTCACATTACCTAGCCCTCTTGTTTCTTCTGAGCAGCAGTCAGAGATCACTGGTTGGTTCCCAGGAATGAGCAGCGTTAGCCTAAATTGCAGAAACAAACTTGAAAACAGCTGATGAGACTAGAATCTAACAACAGGTGTACCATAGTTCTTGAAACATATTTCTCTCTCCAGTTTCCCATTTATCCTAAAGACAAATTATAATAAGACCAATTTGCTTTATTATACTTGGCCTGATTATTTGTATAAGGTGCAGCAAGAATAATTATTTGCCATATGGGCTATTTGAATTGGCTTTGATGGAACTCTGTTCCATAAGGAATCTCAGATAAGACTTTTTTAAAGCCAAGCCAAGCCATGGGTTTGTACCCTCGCATACCTAAGAGTTTGGTAAATTTCTCTTCTCTTGAGGTCCCAAGATAACTTGGGGCTCCTGGGCCTGTCAGAAAGTGACATTCTTTACTTACCACAGGCCAGGAACCCTATACAGAGACTGTGTAGACCAAGTATCAAGTTTTCCCAAAGGACTTTTATTGGCTTTACACATCAAGTCTGATTCCTCAAAGCACATCATTCCAGTCAAAGCCTTAGTAAAATAATCAGTTTCTCCAATTGTGTCCTGTTGCAAAAGAAAACAGATTCTTATTATACTTCTTGTTGCAAATACCTATATTGCCATAAATTAAGAATACTCACGAATAGTTGTCAAATTCTGGAGAAATTGGGTAGAAAAAACAAATATGCTCCAAATTTTGTTCACACGAACATACTTTACCCAATTGTTAAAAGCTGTAAATAGCTCCAAAGATGAGTTGTCTTGACTCTGAGGGGGAAAAAAGGATCAGCAACATTTTAAGCAACAAGTTAAAAAAGATGATTTTAGACTTCTATTAGTTTAGTCCACAAAATTAATTTCTGTTTGATATTCATGAACATTTCAGCTCTCTATGAGAGTTCTGAAAGGTTTTTTCCTCTATTCAGAGATCACAATCTCCAAAGTTATCAGAAACCTGCATTTAAGAATACCTGTTAGAGTTCTATAGCTGACTATAAACGACCTTTTGAAGAGGATCAAAACAAAACAATTGTTTGTGGATGACAAAACATCACACAGTCAAAAACATGATTGACAAAGCAATTTAGTTATCTCAGTGGCATACAACGATTTTATGTAGCAATTATAACTGTTAGTGATCTATACTAAGTCATATGAGAATTGTAGGCATTTCCCATCATTTTGGAACACATACCAATAACACATTTATGCAAATATAGCCCAAAGAAAGCTAAATACTGTTTCACATTTGACAATGCTTCCTGTATGATGTTTATACCAAATAAGACAAATTTTACCTTTACATTAGTGTACTATTAATTTTAAACTCAATTCTTAATAAAACCTTATAGACATATCTACCCAATTTTAATGTTTGACCATAAGGTAAGATTCTCATAAACCTTTTATAACCCTTTACAATTTCTGTTAAAGAGCAGATCATAAACAGGATTTTGCTCCAAGAAAAACCTGTTGTCGTTTATGCCAATGTTCAGTTTACAGAAAAACTGAATAATACCCCTTTAATTTTAGCCAATGGCCACACACAGAATTTCTTTTACAATTTTTTTCACAAACCTGCCCCAACTTGCTTAAACCTTCAGCTTTATCGTATCTAATTGTAAAATACCCTTTAATGTAGGAAAAAAAATCCACATTCCCATGACTTCTTATAATCTTTTGCCAAAAACACATTTCACTTTCTTTATACACCTTACATATAAAACTGTTTCTTTAGTAGTCTCAAATACTTGTTACGCTGTTAACTCTTGGCAACTTTTGCTTTTGGCAAAAAGCTTGGTAAGTTCAGCATTCTAATTATGTACTAGGCATGGAGCCTAGGACCCAGACAGAAGTACAGATAAGGTCTGACTCTTTCCAGCATCTTATTCCATGTGTCCCAGGCCTTACCTAGCCATAAAGCAGGCAAGTTACAGGAAGAGTCATAGTGGCATTTTATGAAGCATTAAGGGGGCCTAACGACCTTCAAATTGTACAACATTTCTTGCACAAACTCCCTTTCACTAATCCTTTCACTACTTACATAGACTATGACATGATTAGACTTTCTGACTTTTCCTAAACATCCCTCTTTTTAAACAACCAGTTGTTTTACTTTAGGACAAGAATCTACCATACAAGATTGTTTTTTATATAACATCTGTTTTCTTTACAACCTTCTTTGCATAGCTAGGGGGCAAGGCTAATTTCACATGTCCCCAGCCCTATCTACAATCTAATGCTCCTAAATAAATTGAACAATTTTCAAAAGTCAAAGAAGCCATTTATGACCATAAAGTATTGGAAAACCTGATACCTGATCTGCATAATTTACACCAAATGTTACATTTTTGAAGAATTTTTGTTTTACCAATAATCTTTATTAAAACTGTCTTGATTTCCCAAAGATTACTAAAGTCACATGAACTGAACATCATTCTACTTTTTACTTTTCTGAAAAAATATTTGATTTAAGTTCTTATTATTAATAAACTAATTAGAGCTCTTTCATATATAAACATCACACACATAATACATTTAAATATGGAGACACGCAGAAGATGAAGGACTCCTTCCCTAAGCCAGGAATTGAACCCTGGACCGGGGCCGCCATTGTGAAAAGAGAAAGCATGGCCACAAGGTTACAAGGTCAAGCTCCCAAGGACATACAAGACGAGGGAAACCTCGTCCAGTTTTAGTTTTTTGGGGGACTTACAGCAAAGTTTGTAACTGACCAGTTTGCTGGGCCATCTTGAAAGCAGGCTTATAGGTGTCCTAACCCTATGTTCTCTCCTAAGGTACCCCTCTTTATGACAGAACAATACAGAAAGACAAAGTACACCAGATTGGCTACAGGTTAAGATTAGGCTTTCAAATCATTTCTCCCATTAATCAAAACTTTACGGAGGAGACAGTGATTTTTACCATTCATTCAACTGGTTTGCATAGAGGGGAAGGGAAGGGAAAAAGGGAAGGGAGCACTGCTTGTGGCAGTGTGGGGAAGGTGAGGTGCTCAGGGAGGCCAGAGAAAGACCTGCCCATTGGTGCCAACACTGAATCAAAAGTTCAGCCAGTTGCTTTTCAGTCGAGACGGGATCTTTTCCAGCATTCTCATTTGCTCTCAAGTGTCCCCTTTTAGGGAGGAAAAAGCTTCCTCTGTCCCACAATCCTATATGTGCCTAATCCTCTCACCCATAACCATAAGCAAAAAGTGCAAGGCAGATTATTCCAAAGAGAATAGCAATTAACATCCCATAGTGCCAAACCCATTCTTAGCCAAAAGGGACTTTACTGAGAGGGGCCTCTAACTCCCTAAATCTTAGAAGGGATTCTAACCCTCCTAAATTTGCCTTCAAATCCAGGGTCAGTCAAGTTTCCTTGCTTTTTAATAAGAGGGGCTTTTAACCCACTTTGACTTAAGGAGAGACCCTAACTCCCCTAAGTTGACCTCTAACCCAATGCCATCCTTCAGCCGAGTACCCAACCACTCACCCAAGGTCGGCCAACCAGTGCTGTCGTCTCTTTCCTTTGGTTTGGGGCTGAGGGCTTTCTTCAGTATCATCCCTTCGGGGCTTGCCAGAAAGATGTTACCAGACCCCAACACTTACCCAATATTAGCCTTTGAGTCAGGGGTTTTCTCACTATCGTCCCTTCCATGGTTGCCAGAAGGATGTTATAGGAAAGGGATCCCAATCCAGACCCCAAGGGAAGGTTCTTGGATCAGGTGCAGAAAATAATTCAGGGTGAGTCCACAGAGTAAAGTGAAAGCAATTTATTAGGAAAGTAAAAGAATAAAAGAATGGCTACTCTATAATCAGAGCAGCCCTAAGGACTGCTGGTTGCCCGTTTGTATGGTTATTTCTTGATGATATGCCAAACATGGAGTGGATTATTTATGCCTCCCCTTTATAGGCCATATAGGGTAACATCCTCATGTTGCCATGGCATTTGTAAACTGTCATTGTGCTGGTGGGAGTGTAGCAGTGAGGATGACCGGAGGTCACTTTTGTCAGCATCTTGGTTTTGGTGGGTTTTAGCCGGCTTCTTTACTGCAACCTGTTTTATCCGCAAAGCCTTAATAACCTGTATCTGTGCTGACCTCCTGTCTCATCCGTTGACTTAGAGCGCCTTAACCTTCTGGAAATGCAGCCCAGTAGGTCTCAGCCTTATTTCACCCAGCCCCTATTCAAGATGGAGTTGCTCTCATTCAAACACCTCTGACAAAATAATCTTAACTGCAAAGATGAGATATAATCAACAGTTATCCAATGTTTGAAGTGCGCCAACATCTTGAAACAGCAATGTCGACAAGGCCTGTAAATATTTTACAGTTTCATTCTGAGCCCAATATAATTGACCAAGGCCTGAGGCACAGCTTTTTGTTGTTATTGTTGTTGTTGTTGTTGTTGTTGTTGTTGTTCTTTAGACGGGGTCTCATTCTGTCACCCAGCCTGGGGTGCAGTGGCGTGATCTCAGCTGACTGCAACCTCCTCCTCCTGGGTTCAAGCTATTCTCCTGCCTCAGGCTCCTGAATAACTGGGATTACAGGCGCCCACCACCATGCCCGGCTGATTCTTGTATTTTTAGTAGAGACCTCGTTTTGCCATGTTGACCAGGCTGGTCTCGAACTCCTGACCTCAGGTGATCCACCCCCCCGCCACCCCCAAGCCTCCCAAAGTGCTGGTATTACAGGCGTGACCACCACACCCAGCCTGAGGCAAAGTTTTAAGAGGTCCTGAGAAAATGTGCCCAAGGTGGTTGCGCTACAGCTTGGTTTTATACGTTTTGTGGAGATATAAGACATCAGTCAGTACACATAAGGTGTGCATTGGTTTGATTCGGAAAGGAAAGGCAACTCAAAGCAGGAGTTTACAGGTCAGAGGTGGATTCAGAAATTTCCTGATTGCTATCTGTTGAAATGGGTAAGTTATTATCTAAAAACTGGGGATCAATAGAAAGGAGTATCTGGGTTAAAATAAGGGATTGTTGAGACCAAGTTTCTTATTATGTGGAATAGTTGGTAAATGTCTCTTATCAGACCTTAAAAGGTGCCGGACTTAGTTAAATCTCTCCTGGATCTGGAAAATACTTGGACAGGGGAGGGATTCGCTACAGAATGTAGATTTTCCCTAGAAGAGACAGCTTTGCAGGACCATTTTAAAATATGTCAAAGGAATATATTTTGGGGTAAAATATTTTGATTTCTTTCGGAGCCTACTGTCATCTGATGCTATACCAGAGTCAAGTTGGAATTTGGTATCTCATTGCTGTGAAGAGTCTGTTTTTTCATTCTTAAGATCTCTGTTTTAACGTTAATACTCACTGGTCAGTTGTGCCTGAATTCCAAAGGGAGGAAGGTATAATGAGGCATGTCCAACCCCTCCTTCCCATCATGGCCTGAACTAGTTTTTCAAGTTTACTTTGGAATGCCTTGGCTGAGAGAAGGGTTCGTTCAGTTGGTTGGGGGGCTTAGAATTTTATTTTTGGTTTACAGCAACAATAAATAGATATATCTTGCAAAAAAAGTTATGAGACCAGCCAGAGATGATCACTAAGAATAATTAATATCATGAAAGCAAAGGAGAATGTTTTATTTGTAGGAAAGAAATAGGCAGTTATGGAAAAGAATGGATATTGGTTTTTAAAAACGTTGAAACTAAACAACGCTGGTAAAGTTTCTTCAAAGTTCTATTTTTTTAGGTAAAAACATTAGCTACTTGATTTAAGAAAATGAAGAAAACATATTCTTTGAAAATGCTTTGATAAAAATAAAGCTGTACAAATTCAGTTTAACAATAAATGTTTGTCAAATGAATAACTTTCTTTTAATTTAAGGTGCTGTATTTTGGGATGTTATCCCTCAGAGGATTATTTTCTTGAAAAGGAAGGCATTTTTCTCCTTTTGGATTTGTTAGCAGTAAGTATGGCTATAACAATCATAAGACAAAAGACAAATATGTCTAATAAAGACCGTTTCCAAACTGAATGCCACAGAGCACAAGTCTATGAATAAATGTGCCCCAAATCATGTTCAAAGGTACGGTCTTAAACAAAATTGCTCCTAGAAATTCATAATACACAGTGTTTTAAAGGCTCTGAAAATTCCTCTGGTTGGAAAGTCATTTTACCAGTGTTTTTTCAATGTTTTCAAATACACCGGAACAAAGAATTTGTTTTTCTTTGTACTCCATCAACCTGTTAAGAAACAGTTTGTGAAGAGCTTGACCATATGAAAACCCATAGTCATTTGTTAATAACTTCTAGTTTCTTCCCCTGATATTAAAAGATAAGGGCCACGTTAGACAAGGAACAAAGATAAGCATTTTTAAAGAACTATGTATTATTTGGAGGTAACGTGAAGAAGTCTAGTGACTCATGGACCATTGTTTTGCAGAATGAGCAGATGTGAGCAAGCTAGGCCTTCCAATAGAGACAGTGCCATCTAGCAGCTGTGAAGAATATAGCCCCTTACTAGCCTCAATTCTAACTGGAATCCATAGTCAGGATGATATGCGAGGAAACATACAATTTTGTTTCAATAAAATTTTGAGAGAGATTCTCACACAGAGTTCTAGCCCGCTCCCTGTCCCGTGATTCTATGATTGCCACCATTCTTGATTTTATTAATAGAATAACAAACCTACTTTGATTTAGCAAAAGTGCTAAAATTATTTGTGCCCCTTAACCTCCCTGAAAGTTAGTTCATTTCTCTCTTTTCGATTTCTTTACCTGTAAAACAGAGATAACAACATTATATATCTTATTGTATTGTTGGAAGGATTAAATGAGTGATTGTATGTCTGTGTGTGCATCTAAGTGTGCATGCATACATATATATTATAGATTAAATATAGTGCCTAACATGATTCCTGTATTTACTGTTATTATGAATATTATTGCTAGAATATATTTAATGCTGATTCAACCAAATTAATTGCAAATTACAAATATTATTTAAGGAAGATTTTATATCAATTTCAATCATTCACATTTGCCTATCTCCTGAAGTAGAGAAATAAAAAAACTCATTTCCTTGAGTGTTTTGCTTAATACAACTCTGCTGAAATATAAAGTATGTAATGATCACTGCTAATAATGGCTAAATGTTAATGAGAGCTTACTATGTACCAGGGAGTCTCATATAACTCATAATAACCCTTTGCAGGTAATATTATTATCCTTTCATTTTATAAAAGGAAACTGATGATGTTTGCAATTGAAACAAAAGCTTACATATTTCCTTTGCTATATTCAAATAACAGTATACTGTAAAAGTTAATCAACAAAAAGTATTTCACATAGAAGAATTAGATTATGGAGGCCATTGCTCTGGATGGAATTTTCTATACCTAAATTTTGGTGTACTGAAAACTACTTGTAGCAAAATAAAGGAAATATGCTTTATAATAGGAGAATTTTTTTGAATCCTTAAATACTCTTTTATGGATGATGATTGCCACAAAACCAAATTACATCTTGTTTTATTTTCATATGTGATTGTCATTTGCAGTTACCATCAGTTACTCTCTTAATAACAAAGAGATTACAGTTAGTATGAATCTTTACAAGCCTTAATAAAGCATATAAATTGGAAAGATCCTGTAATTACAGTGAACTCTGTATAACACTATCGAGCTTCGCCACTTAAAATGAACATCTTTACTTATTTGTGCAAATCTTTTTCCAACTCAGCCACATCAGTCACATTTTGGTCATGATATATGTTTATAATGACTTCAGAATTATATTAAATCTTTTACTTTTTATCCTTTTAAATTTCTAATATTTGAAAATATAGTCATTACAATGGGTTTCCATTTTAACAGGAGATTTTCCTGACTCTGAGTTTAGAAGAAACTTAATGATAATACAAGTGTTTCTCTCTTTTTTTTTTGAAGACAATAATTCTTAATATTTATTGCAACTTTTTTCCTTTTCTGTTTCCTTGCTAAAGTTGAACCAAAAAAAATTCTGTAATCTAATACTTGGAATAATGGTTGAATTTTGTGATAATCCCAAAACTGCAGCTCATGTCAATGCTTGGCAAGGGAAGAAGGATCAGACAGCTGCTAGTCTTTTAATTAAATTGTGGAGAAAGGAGGAAAAAGAACTAGGAGTAAAACGTGATAAAAATGGGAAGATCATTGGTGAGTATATTTATAATTGTTAGTAGAAGCAATTAATGTATATATTTTAAAAGATCTTTAAATGGTATTAGGAAAGCATCAGGCCTTTCACCCCTTTGTCTAAAGTTTTTTGTTTTTTTTTTTTACAAGGGTTTGAAAAATTTGCTATCCTAAGTGACTGGAAGAAAACTAAGTAAATAAGTAGTAGGTTCATATTTTTAGAGAATATTTTTAAGAAATGGTATTTAATTATATTCTCTTAACTAAAAAAAAAACTAAAGTAGTTCCTAAAGATGCTTCTTTGGGTTTTCTGCTTTTAAAGATAGATTCAATAATATTTCATTGAGATGTAAATAGATTGCTTCAAAATAATATTTTGGTATTTTATACATTTCTGTTCATTTTTCCTTTTTCTAAATCCATTAGGCAACATGATCTGATTAATGTTTATAGAGTTTACTTTTTATCTGAAAGAAGATATTGTTTCCTAAATAAAAATAGTCCAAATGTTCAAAAATTTTAATTACTAGATTCTAAATTAATGAGACTTACAGTATCATAATTTTTAGTTCATTTACATATTCCATACTGCTATATTACATTTTTTTCTTTTTTTTTTTTTTCTTTTTTTTTTGTGAGACAGGGTTTCACTCAGGTCACCCAGACTGGAGTGGGATGGTGCAATCTTGGCTCACTGAAACCTCTGCCTCCCAGGCTCAAGCGATTTTCCTGCCTTAGCCTCCCAAGTAGCTGGGACTACAGGCATGTGCTACCACACCCAGCTAATTTTTGTATTTTTTGTAGAGATGAGGTTTCACCATGTTGCCCAGGCTGGTCTCAAGCTCCTGGGCTCAAGCGATCCACTCACCTCAGCCTCTGCCAAGTGTTGGGATTATAGGCATGAGCCACCACACCTGGCCAATATATTACATTTTCTTTTTTTCTTTTTTCTTTTTTTTTTTTTGGAGACAGAGTCTCACTCTTTCGCCCAGGCTGGAGTGCAGTGGCACGAACTCGGCTCACTGCAACCTCCGCCTCCCGGGTTCAAATGATTCTTCTGCCTCAGCCTCCTAAGTAGCTGCGTCTACAGCCACGTGCCACCATACCCAGCTAATTTTTGTATTTTTTTTATTAGAGACAGGGTTTCACCATGTTGGCTAGGCTGGTCTTGAACTCCTGACCTCAGGGGATCTGCCCACCTCCACTTGCCAAAGTGCTGGGATTACAGACAAGAGCCACTGCACCCCGCCTACATATTCTAAGCCTTTTAAGATTCTTATGGTTTCATCTAAATGGTTCACTTTTTTTTTTTTATTTTATTTTAGGTTCAGGGGTACACACACAGGTTTGTTATATGGGTAAACTCATGTCACAGGTTTGTTATATGGGTAAACTCATGTACAGATTATTTTGTCACCCAGGTACTAAGCCTAGTACCCAATAGTTATTTTGTCTGACCCTCTCCCTCCTCCTACTCTCTACCCTCTAATAGGCCTCAGTGTGTGTTGTTCTCCTCCATGTGTCCATGAATTCTCATCATTTAGATCCCACTTATAAGTGAAGACATGCAGTGTTTGGTTTTCTGTTCCTGTGTTAGTTTGCTAAGGATAATGGCCTCCACCTCCATCCATGTTCCCTCAAAATACATGATCTCACTATTTTTATGGCTGCATAGCATTCCATGGTGTATATGGACCACATTTTCTTTATCCAGTCTGTCATGTTGGGCATTTAGGTTGATTCCATGTCTTTGCTATTGTGAATAGTGCTGCAGTGAACATTCATGTGTGTGTGTCTTTATGATAGAATGGTTTATATTCCTCTGAGCATATACTCAGTCATGGGATTGCTGGGTCGAATAGTAGTTCTGTTTTTAGCTCTTTGAGGAATTGCCATACTGCTTTCCACAATGGTTGAACTAATTTACACTCCCAGCAACAGTGTATAAGCATCCCCTTTTCTCCACAACCTTGCCGGTATGTTATTTTTTGACTTTTTAATAACAGCCACTCTGACTGATGTGAGATACTATTTCATTGTGATTTGAATTTGAATTTTTCTAATAATCAGTGATATTGAGCTTTTTTCATATGCTTGTTGGCTGCATGTATGACTTCTTTTGAAAAGTGTCTGTTCATGTCCTTTGCCCACTTTTGAATGGGGTTGTGTTTTTTCTTATAAATTTGTTTAAGTTCCTTATAGATGCTGGATATTAGACCTCTGTCAGATGCATAGTTTGCAAAAATTTTCTCCCATTCTGTTGGTTGGCTTTTCATCCTGTTGATAGTTTCTTTTACTGTGCAGAAGTTCTTAAGTTTAATTAGATCCCATTTGTCAATTTTTGCTTGTATTGTGATTCCTTTTGGCATCTTTGTCATGAAATCTTTGCCCATTCCTAAGTCCAGATTGCTACTGCCTAGGTTGTCTTCCAGGGTTCTTATAGTTTTGGGTTTTACATTTAAGTCTTTAATCCAACTTGAGTTGATTTTTGTATATGGTATAAGGAAGAGGTCCAGTTTCAATTTTCTGCATATGGCTGGCTAGTTATCCCAGCACCATTTATTAAATAGGGAGTTATTTCCCCATTGCTTGTTTCTGTCAGCTTTGTTGAAGATCAAGTAGTTGTAGGTGTGTAGCCTTATTTCTGGGCTCTCTATTCTGTTATATTGAACTGTGTCTGTTTTTGTACCAGTACTATGCTGTTTTGGTTACTGTGGTCTTGTAGTTTAGTTTGAACTTAGGTAACGTGTTGCCTCTAGTGTTGCCCTTTGTTTAGGATTTCCTTGGCTATTGGGGCTCTTTCTGATTCCATATGATTTTTTGAATAGTTTTCTCTAGTTATGTGAAGATTGTTGTTGATAGCTTTATAGAAATACTATTGAATCTGTAAATTGCTTTGGGCAGTATAACCATTTTAATGATATTGATTCTTCCTATCCTTGAGCATGGGATGTTTTTCCATTTGTTTGTGTCATCTCTGATTTCTTTAAGCAGTATTTTCTAATTCTCATCATAGAGGTCTTTTGGCTCCCTGGTTAGCTGTATTCCTAGGTATTTTATTCTTTTTATGGCAATTGTGAATGGGATTGTGTTTCTGACTTGGCTGTTGGCTTGGCTGTTGTTGGTGTGTAGGAATGCTAGTCACTTTTGTACATTGATTTCGTGTCCCGCAACTTTGCTAAAGTTGTTTATCAGCTAAAGGAGCTTTTGGGCCGAGACTATGGAGTTTTCTAGATACAGACTCATGTCATCTGCAAACAGGGATAGTTTGACTTCCTCTCTTCCTGTTTGGATGCTTTTTTTTTTCTTTCTCTTGCTTGATTGCTCTGGCCAAGATTTCCAATACTATGTGGTGAAAGAGCGCATGCCTGTCCTGTGCCAGTTTACGAAGGGAATGCTTCCAGCTTTTCTCCATTCCATATAATGCTGGCTGTGGGTTTGTTATAGATGGCTCTTATTATTTTTAGATATGTTTCCTTAAGTATTGTTTATTTTTAAATGTAAATACTTCCCCTTCTGATGACTTGTATCTTCAATCCATTTTTATTGTTTCTGAGTTTTGACATATAGCATCATAAAATAGTTTTTATATTTATAGCATAATATATAGAAACCAAAAGTAAACAAAGTTACATCACTGTTAAACTGACATTACTCAAGTTCTGGATTTCAAAATTTTTAAAATTATTTACATAGAAATTTTACTTTTAAAAAGTAATTTTGTGAAATTTTAATATTTTACATAAACAATAAAAATGAAGGCTCTAAGTTTTGCCACAGAGTGGGGAAGAAATAGCTGCTTAATTATTATTTCAAAAGTGTAACCATGTAATAGGCACTATTTTTTTGCTACAATATTTTTATATATTTTATGTTATCTAGACTAAAATCTCAAAATTAAGTATTTGTTTACTATGGTTTTTATCTGTCCCTTTTCTATTTTCATGCTATCCAATGATTAGATACAAAAAAACCTCTATTTACTAGCTTTCAAGAAGAGCAAAAAATCATCCCACTGCCTGCTAACTGCCCATCTATTGCGGTTATGGATGTTTCTGAGAATATTAGAGCAAAAATTTATGCTATATTGGGCAAACTAGGTAAGAAGTTCTCTTCAAATTTGCAAGAGTCTGTTTTGCTAAGTATACACACTGATTTTACTTTGGAGTCAGTTTTTCAAATATAATGAGCAAAAATCTCTTTATATAGAGAAATTCATTTTCCATTGTTACCCCAATTCCCAAACTGCACCCCTCACCAATTAAATCAGAATCTCTGTGTGTGGGATCCAGGCAATAGTATTTTCTAAAGCTCCCCAGGCAACTCCAATGTGCAGATAGGATTAAGGACAGTTAGTTTAGATGATTAAGCTTAAAATACTGACATTCTGAGTCACTTGAGTTTTTTTTTTTAAGTCTTTGCTGTCTATTAAGGAAAAAGTTTATCAAACACTCTTCAGCTTCTGAAGTAAGATATTATTGTCTGACTACAACACAGAAAGAAATGATTCCTATATATTGGATGACCTGGCAGAAATGTGTTATAGAAAGAAGCCTACTCACAAGCTACTCACAGAATTAACTTTTTCATAAATCAAGATGAAATCAAAAGTAACTTTGCATTTGCTTTTAGATAGGTAGATAGATAGATAGATAGATAGATAGATAGATAGATAGATAAATGTTTCTTAGAATCACTTGCTCTGCTAAAGTAATTCTGTCTTTATAAACTTTATTTTAGATTTTGAAAATTTACCTGGCCTATCTGCTGAAGATTTTGTCACCCTTTGTATCATACATAGATATCTTGATTTTAAAGTAAGTATCTTTTTAATAACCTGATTATTAAAATCTAGATAGCAAAAAATTAACTGGAAAATAAAATATCTATTCATGGTTGTGAGCAATCATCTACATACTGTATAGTTTTTATTTTTCATTTTGCATCTGATGCTGTTGAAGAAATACACCATACACCCATCCCATGATTGGGTGTTTTTCATGGGATAAGATTTCATCCAACTTAGTTTATGAAAGAAGATGTACAAAACTGATATAAGCCAGGCATGGTGGCTCACACCTGTAATCCCAGCACTTTGGGAGGCCAAGGCAGGTGGATAATGAGGTCAGGAGATCAAGACCATCCTGGCTAACATGGTGAAACCCTGTCTCTACTAAAAATACAAAAATTAGCTGGATGTGGTGGCGGGTGCCTGTAGTCCCAGCTACTCGGGAGGCTGAGGCAGGAGAATGATGTGAACCTGGAAGGTGGAGCTTGCAGTGAGCCAAGATTGCGCCACTGCACTCCAGCCCGGGCGACAGAGCAAGACTCCGTCTCAAAAAAAAAAAAAACTGATATAAAACTCTTCAGAAGCCTAGCAAAAACAAAAAAAAAATTATTTTTTTGAGATGGAGATTTTGCTCTTGTCACCCAGGCTGGAGTACAATGGCATGATCTTGGCTCAATGCAACCTCTGCCTCCCAGGTTCAAGTGATTCTCCTGCCTCAGCCTCTCAAGTAGCTGGGATGACAGGCACCTGCCACCACGCCCAGCTAATTTTTGTATTTTTTAATTTTTGTATTCTCATGCCTGCAATCCCAGCACCTTGGGAGGCCGAGGTGGGTGGATCACCCAAGGTCAGGGGTTCGAGACCAGCCTGGCCATACAGTTTCTTCTCTTTGGAGTTGAAATTAAATAAGTTTTTATTTATTAAAATAAATTATTAATACTTATTAAAGTATTATTTTATCATTACTTTATATTATGATCCAATCTTGATTAAAAGATAGTAGGTTACTTACCTTGCTAGTTATATTTGTCAGTAAATACTTTTGAAGTCTCAAGAAAGTCTTTTTAAGTTAACATTGTCCTTCTACTAATATTAGTACTGTATATTTGGATGTTATAAATGAGTAAACCTCTATTTTCTTTCTTTCCTTCTTTTTTTTTTTTTTTTTTTTTTTTTGAGGCAGAGTCTCATCCTGTCACCTAGCCTAAAGTGCAGTTGCATGATCACAACTCACTGCAGCCTCAACCTCCCAGGCTCATTTGATCCTCCAGCCTCATCTTCCCAAGTAGCTGGGACTACAAGTGTGTACCCCCATACCCAGCTTTTTATTGCGGGGGGCGGGGTGGGGTAGAGACAAGGTCTCACTGTGTTGCTCAGGCTGCTCTCAAACTCCTAGGCTCAAGTGATCCACCCACTCCATTCAGCCCAAATATGAATTTTTTCCTTATCATAGATATATAATTTTTTTCTTTAATTTTATGGGTCCAGCACACTTCTGCTGCACAACTCTGCTCTTTTTTCTCTAATTCTAAATACACTCAAGAACGTTAACTTCTAGACAGCCTAGAATATGAGATGGAGCCACTGACATGATGGAACCATGGAGTTAAAAGCTTGAGATTCCATTATAATTTGCCTTAGCTAGAAGGTGAGGGGCAGGGCCCCTTTCTCAGGGTGGCTGGGTTCTAAGGTCCTAGTAATCCCCATGTTCATTCTCCTAAAAGTTCATCTTGACCTAGCCTTCAATATAGGGCTTTAGGGAGGAAAGTAACGATAGTTCAAAAAGATAAGAATAAATCAGCAGTTTCTGCAGCTGTGAAATCAAGGTAACTATAAACTAGAGGGCAGTGATGATGGTGATGATGGCAGGGAACTAGGCATAGGAGAGCCTTATCCATGAATAACATACCATTGAAAAACATTTGATAAATTCCTACTGAGTACTCAAATGTAGCTGGTACCCTCAATCATTCCCAATGAACTTATTCCCACGAAGTAATTTAGGAAAAGTTTAAGTGTTAACAGGAGTGACTAACCATATAAAAAAATTGTATAATTGTACAATTGCATGATTTATTTTTGGTTAATTTAACTTTGTTAAACTTTGTTGTAACAGATTGGAGAAATATGGAATGAAATATATGAGGAAATAAAATTAGAAAAATTAAGACCAGTCACTACAGATAAAAAAGCTTTGGAAGCTATTACAACAGCATCAGAAAATATTGGAAAGATGGTTGCTTCTCTGCAAAGTGATATAATTGAAAGCCAAGCATGCCAAGACGTGCAAAATGAACAAAAAGTATATGCAAAAGTAAGCTACATAGGTAGTGAGGAGGGAGAATGAAGATAGGTTGGTTAATGGGCACAAAAATACAGTTAGATAGAATAAGTTCTGTTGTTCAATAGCACAGTAGGGCAACTATAGTAACAATAATTTATTGTACATTTCAAAATACCCAGAAGACTTGGAATGCTCCTAATACAAAGAAATGATAAGTGTTTAAGGGGATGGATATCCCATTTACCCTGATCATTACACATTGTGTGCACATATCAAAATATCACATGTATGCCATAAATATGTACAACTATTATATATCAGTAAGAAAGTAAGCCACAGATACCATTAAGGCACAAGATAATAATTTCAATGTATAAACCCAGATGAAGTTATCCATAAGATATATTTTTCTTACTTGTGGGTGTTTCAGCCTTGAGTTATTTTGTGGTTTTCTCTTAGAGTTATTTTCAGTGTCTCTGTGCAGTTTTAAAAGAAACTATGGAGTTTGAGATTGAGTTACTATATTCAATGCTGTTTTTTTGCATTATAATTTTATTTCCACAGTCTTAAATTTTTAAAAGGCAGAGAGATACTTGAGACATGCCACTGGACTCCAGCCTGGGTGACAGAGTGAGATTCTGTCTCAAAAAAAAAAAAAAGAAAAAAAAGAAACTGAAACTTAATTATCTTTCTCATTTCAGATACAGGCCACGCACAAGCAAAGAGAGCTGGCTAATAAATCATGGGAAGATTTCTTGGCTAGAACATCAAACGCTAAAGCGTTAAAGGTAGGATTTTTAATGTATTATAGTATCCACAACAAATAGCCAACTCTTACAGACAGACTTTTTCAGGAACAAATATTCATTCATTTTTTCCTAGTGACCTTTCCATACAATACCAATACTATTAGATGCTCATATGCAATTTAGAGTGATAAGTGAAACTGCATTTCACAGTTACAGAAGATGCTGCTTTGAGTTTCATTTGGTTTATCAGGGAGAAACAAGGCTGATGTTCTTGACCTACATAAAGAAGAAGATGATAGCCAGGAATGAGCAGGAAAATGTGTTCTGCTTTCCATTCTGAACCTGCTTATTCATTGATTTCTTTTCTGTGAGAGGCAAAGTAAAGGACACAAAGAGCAACTATCTTGTATTACTCTGTCCCCCAAGAGGTTTCCCCTCTGTGATCACCAAAAGAAGCATTACGTTAAACTTAAATGTGAATTGGGGATAAATATCCCTTTGTAGAAAAATATGGTAAGCCACTTCAACTGTAAGCTAGAAACTAATCTAAAAAATGTATAGTGCTAATCATTCACTTGAAATATGTGAGAAACACCATGGATTTCCAGAATTTCATTACTTTTCCCCACCCTTTTCCATTAATATCTTGGATACACTTTTTAAAAAATCTCTCCTTCATTTCTGATACTTTGGATACACTTTACCTAATGTTCCAATACTTCCTGTAGATATAAAATTGCTAAATGTTAAGTTAGTCCACAAGCCGGTGGAACCATATTAAGAGAGCAAAACCAAAGTTAAGAACAAGCTCACTCAAGGTACCAAGTTATCTCCCTGTTCACTGAAAGTTCTTCCCAATTCTACTTATAAAATGTCTTCCTAACTGCCTGTATTTTTAGCACTAGTTAATGAAAATCAGCTCCTTTCCTGCAGGTCGTTTATTACTTCACATTTCACTTGTTTAGTGTAGCAAATACCTTGAAAATAACTTCAAATAGCTTAAATATAACTGCAATGAATTACATAATTTATATTATTCTGAATGCTTAAAACATTTAAGTGTACTTAATCAGTTGGTAATTTATGCAATATATTTTGCAATATGCATCACCTGATATAAATTTAATAGCTTATTAAATTATGTGCTAAAAATTGAACCTGATTTCTTCAGGATCTGCTTGACTCCTTGGTCATATATGGATTTCTTGGACTACTTCCAGAAATCTCTGGAAGACTTTTAGGTGACTGGAGTCTTCTTCAATGTGCAAAGTATCTAACTTACTAATAACTGTCTTTTTAGTCTAAATGAGTAAATGCAGATTTCAGCGCTATCTAATAAACAACCAAAGCATAAGCCAGACACGATTAAATATGTTTTTTATTGTAAGTACCATCATTACTGATTTAATAGCAATTAATATTTTCTTTCTAATTTAAAAATCCTCAGAAAGCAAAAAGGCTTCAAGAAAAAGCTATAGAAGCCTCCAGATACCATAAACGACCACAAAATGCAATATTTCACCAAACAGATATTAAAGGCCTTAACACAACGGTAAGATTCTTTCTCCATAACATTTTCTTAATAGACATTAAATTTAGAGTGTTTGAACAACTGTGCAAATATACTGAAAACCATTGAATTTTACCCATTAAATGGATGGATTATGTGGTATTGAATTATATCTCAATAAAACTGTTCAAAAAATTTTTTTAATTTAAAAATTAGAAGTTAAAAAAATTAATAAAAAAAAACTTAGGCCCCCAAAATATTATGTCTATGGGATTTTCATCTCACATTTTTTCTTTTTGCTGTTCAAATTTCACATCATTAAGGCATATTTATCTCCAAGGTATATCCACTTTTGCCCGGTTCTGGTTTAGAGTAGGCCCAGCCCTCCAGGATTTCTAAGAAACTGCTATAAACACTAGTCAGCTTATAATTGTCCTTATATCTCTTTAACAGAAAAGACGCAGTGCTTCCCCTTTTCCTGGCAAGTAGATCCCAAGGGTTCCTGGTATCCTCTGCTAGACTTAATTTGCCCCCAGTTACAAAGCTGATAAGCAATAGAAATAGAATTCAAACCTACTTTTCCTGGCTCCGATGCCCTTATCTTTCTATTATACCACAACTGCTTCCTAGTTATTCATTACATTTGTGTCTTTTCAAAAGTAAGCTGAAGGATGAATGAGTTTTTCTCTTGTTGAAAATTGTGTAAATGGACTTTTAGATATTTACCTTTTGCCTTTTTAGGTGCCCTCTGGTGGGGTAGTAACAGTGGAAAGCACTCCTGCCCGATTAGTAGGAGGACCTCTGGTTGATACGGATATTGCTCTTAAAAAACTGCCCATTCGAGGAGGAGCCTTGCAGAGGGTGAAAGCAGTTAAAATTGTGGATGCACCAAAAAAGAGTATTCCTACGTAATATACTATAGAGACTTTTTGAAATAAAGTCAGCTTGTAATTTTTTAGCTGAATATATCTTTATACATATGTAAAGCCAATATTTTAGAATAAGTATTTTAGTATAAATATTTTAGTAAAATACTATAAAAATAAAAGGACATAGAATTTATTTTTATGGAAAACATCAACATGTAATCTCAGAAGAGTTGTCATCAGTTTCTTTGGAAAGGCTACCAATTTTACTAAGTGAAATTGTAAAACATAGTACATCAGTTAGGACTCTGTTGGTTGCATGTGAACTATTCTAACTAGTTTAAGTCAGAAAAAAAATTTCTTACAGGCTCTCTACCTATCAAATCTAGGAGGAATTTAGACTACAGGCATTGCTGAATCTAAGGACTAAAACTATATGAGTAGGATCTTCTCCTTCCCTAGCAGCTCCTGGCTTACATTCTCTTAGGTTCATGCCTGTGTCTCTGTGGTTTCTGCAGCTGCCTATGCATCTCAGGACCCCTGATTGCCCACATGCCTATGGTAGTCCTGAGCCATTCAGCATGACTTTGGCCATGGCTGAGTACTGCCTATTCCTGGAGCCAGAAGCAGGGCAACTCCATCCAAAACATATGGATAGAGTGGGGAATCAGGGTACTATTATCAGAAGCGAGTATATATGAATATTGGGCAGCAAGATAAACAATAACTCTGCAACAAGTATGTTGGTCAAAATAAAATTATGTTTTCTCTGCTATAAAAGCAAATGTTAGTCATGAGCCAAATGGTAAAAAAGAAAAAAAAAATAAAGCTGGTTTTACTCTTAATATATAAATATACAAAGCAAACTCTAATGCTACTTCTTTTTTTTTTTTTTCTTGAGCAAATTTTTTTTACTTTTTTATTTTTTTTTTACATGTGCACATTGTGCGGGTTAGTTACATATGTATACATGTGCCATGCTGGTGCGTTGCACCCACTAACTCGTCATCTAGCATTAGGTATATCTCCCAATGCTATCCCTCCCCCCTCCCCCCACCCCACAACAGTCCCCAGAGTCTGATATTCCCCTTCCTGTGTCCATGTGATCTCATTGTTCAATTCCCACCTATGAGTGAGAATATGCAGTGTTTGGTTTTTTGTTCTTGTGATAGTTTACTGAGAATGATGATTTCCAATTTCATCCATGTCCCTACAAAGGACATGAACTCATCATTTTTTATGGCTGCATAGCATTCCATGGTGTATATGTGCCACATTTTCTTAATCCAGTCTATCATTGTTGGACATTTGGGTTGGTTCCAAGTCTTTGCTATTGTGAATAATGCCGCAATAAACATACATGTGCATGTGTCTTTATAGCAGCATGATTTATAGTCCTTTGGGTATATACCAAGTAATGGGATGGCTGGGTCAAATGGTATTTCTAGTTCTAGATCCCTGAGGAATCTCCACACTGACTTCCACAATGGTTGAACTAGTTTACAGTCCCACCAACAGTGTAAAAGTGTTCCTATTTCTCCACATCCTCTCCAGCGCCTGTTGTTTCCTGACTTTTTAATGATTGCCATTCTAACTGGTGTGAGATGGTATCTCATTGTGGTTTTGATTTGCATTTCTCTGATGGCCAGTGATGATGAGCATTTTTTCATGTGTTTTTTGGCTGCATAAATGTCTTCTTTTGAGAAGTGTGTTCATGTCCTTCGCCCACTTTTTGATGGGGTTATTTGTTTTTTTCTTGTAAATTTGTTTGAGTTCATTGTAGATTCTGGATATTAGCCCTTTGTCAGATGAGTAGGTTGCGAAAATTTTCTCCCATTTTGTAGGTTGCCTGTTCACTCTGATGATAGTTTCTTTTGCTGTGCAGAAGCTCTTTAGTTTAATTAGATCCCATTTGTCAATTTTGGCTTTCGTTGCCATTGCTTTTGGTGTTTTAGACATGAAGTCCTTGCCCATACCTATGTCCTGAATGGTAATGCCTAGGTTTTCTTCTAGGATTTTTATGGTTTTAGGTCTAACGTTTAAGTCTTTAATCCATCTTGAATTGATTTTTGTATAAGGTGTAAGGAAGGGATCCAGTTTCAGCTTTCTACATATGGCTAGCCAGTTTTCCCAGCACCATTTATTAAATAGGGAATCCTTTCCCCATTGCTTGTTTTCCTCAGGTTTGTCAAAGATCAGATAGTTGTAGATATGCGGCGTTATTTCAGAGGGCTCTGTTCTCTTCCATTGATCTATATCTCTGTTTTGGTACCAGTACCATGCTGTTTTGGTTACCGTAGCCTTGTAGTATAGTTTGAAGTCAGGTAGTGTGATGCCTCCAGCTTTGTTCTTTTGGCTTAGGATTGCCTTGGCGATGCTGGCTCTTTTTTGGTTCCATATGAACTTTAAAGTAGTTTTTTCCAATTCTGTGAAGAAAGTCATTGGTAGCTTGATGGGGATGGCATTGAATCTATAAATTACCTTGGGCAGTATGGCCATTTTCACGATATTGATTCTTCCTACCCATGAGCATGGAATGTTCTTCCATTTGTTTGTATCCTCTTTTATTTCCTTGAGCAGTGGTTTGTAGTTCTCCTTGCAGAGGTCCTTCACATCCCTTGTAAGTTGGATTCCTAGGTATTTTATTCTCTTTGAAGCAATTGTGAATGGGAGTTCACTCATGATTTGGATCTCTGTTTGTCTGTTGTTGGTGTATAAGAATGCTTGTGATTTTTGTACATTGATTTTGTATGCTGAGACTTTGCTGAAGTTGCTTATCAGCTTAAGGAGATTTTGGGCTGAGACAATGGGGTTTTCTAGATAAACAATCATGTCGTCTGCAAACAGGGACAATTTGACTTCCTCTTTTCCTAATTGAATACCCTTTATTTCCTTCTCCTGCCTAATTGCCCTGGCCAGAACTTCCAACACTATGTTGAATAGGAGTGCTGAGAGAGGGCATCCCTGTCTTGTGCCAGTTTTCAAAGGGAATGCTTCCAGTTTTTGCCCATTCAGTATGATATTGGCTGTGGGTTTGTCATAGATAGCTCTTATTATTTTGAAATACGTCCCATCAATACCTAATTTATTGAGAGTTTTTAGCATGAAGGGCTGTTGAATTTTGTCAAAGGCTTTTTCTGCATCTATTGAGATAATCATGTGGTTTTTGTCTTTGGCTCTGTTTATATGCTGGATTACATTTATTGATTTGCATATATTGAACCAGCCTTGCATCCCAGGGATGAAGCCCTCTTGATCATGGTGGATAAGCTTTTTGATGTGCTGCTGGATTCGTTTTGCCAGTATTTTACTGAGGATTTTTGCATCAATGTTCATCAAGGATATTGGTCTAAAATTCTCTTTTTTGGTTGTGTCTCTGCCCGGCTTTGGTATCAGAATGATGCTGGCCTCATAAAATGAGTTAGGGAGGATTCCCTCTTTTTCTATTGATTGGAATAGTTTCAGAAGGAATGGTACCAGTTCCTCCTTGTACCTCTGGTAGAATTCGGCTGTGAATCCATCTGGTCCTGGACTCTTTTTGGTTGGTAAACTATTGATTATTGCCACAATTTCAGCTCCTGTTATTGGTCTATTCAGAGATTCAACTTCTTCCTGGTTTAGTCTTGGGAGAGTGTATGTGTCGAGGAATTTATCCATTTCTACTAGATTTTCTAGTTTATTTGCATAGAGGTGTTTGTAGTATTCTCTGATGGTAGTTTGTATTTCTGTGGGATGGGTGGTGATATCCCCTTTATGATTTTTTATTGCATCTATTTGATTCTTCTCTCTTTTTTTCTTTATTAGTCTTGCTAGCAGTCTATCAGTTTTGTTGATCCTTTCAAAAAACCAGCTCCTGGATTAATTTTTTGAAGGGTTTTTTGTGTCTCTATTTCCTTCAGTTCTGCTCTGATTTTAGTTATTTCTTGCCTTCTGCTAGCTTTTGAATGTGTTTGCTCTTGCTTTTCTAGTTCTTTTAATTGTGATGTTAGGGTGTCAATTATGGATCTTTCCTGCTTTCTCTTGTGGGCATTTAGTGCTATAAATTTCCCTCTGCACACTGCTTTGAATGCGTCCCAGAGATTCTGGTATGTTGTGTCTTTGTTCTCATTGGTTTCAAAGAATGTCTTTATTTCTGCCTTCATTTCGTTATGTATCCAGTAGTCATTCAGGAGCAGGTTGTTCAGTTTCCATGTAGTTGAGCGGTTTTGAGTGAGATTCTTAATCCTGAGTTCTAGTTTGATTGCACTGTGGTCTGAGAGATAGTTTGTTATAATCTCTGTTCTTTTACATTTGCTGAGGAGAGCTTTACTTCCAAGTATGTGGTCAATTTTGGAATAGGTGTGATGTGGTGCTGAAAAAAATGTATATTCTGTTGATTTGGGGTGGAGAGTTCTGTAGATGTCTATTAGGTCTGCTTGGTGCAGAGCTGAGTTCAATTCCTGGGTATCCTTGTTGACTTTCTGTCTCGTTGATCTGTCTAATGTTGACAGTGGGGTGTTAAAGTCTCCCATTATTAATGTGTTGGAGTCTAAGTCTCTTTGTAGGTCACTCAGGACTTGCTTTATGAATCTGGGTGCTCCTGTATTGGGTGCATATATATTTAGGATAGTTAGCTCTTCTTGTTGAATTGATCCCTTTACCATTATGTAATGGCCTTGTCTCTTTTGATCTTTGTTGGTTTAAAGTCTGTTTTATCAAAGACTAGGATTGCAACCTCTGCCTTTTTTTGTTTTCCATTTGCTTGGTAGATCTTCCTCCATCCTTTTATTTTGAGCCTATGTGTGTCTCTGCACGTGAGATGGTTTTCCTGAATACAGCACACTGATGGGTCTTGACTCTGTATCCAATTTGCCAGTCTGTGTCTTTTAATTGGAGCATTTAGTCCATTTACATTTAAAGTTAATATTGTTATGTGTGAATTTGATCCTGTCATTATGATGTTAGCTGGTGATTTTGCTCGTTAGTTGATGCAGTTTCTTCCTAGTCTCGATGGTCTTTACATTTTGGCATGATTTTGCAGCGGCTGGTACCAGTTGTTCCTTTCCATGTTTAGCGCTTCCTTCAGGAGCTCTTTTAGGGCAGGCCTGGTGGTGACAAAATCTCTCAGCATTTGCTTGCCTGTGAAGTGTTTTATTTCTCCTTCACTTATGAAGCTTAGTTTGGCTGGATATGAAATTCTGGATTGAAAATTCTTTTCTTTAAGAATGTTGAATATTGGCCCCCACTCTCTTCTGGCTTGTAGGGTTTCTGCCAAGAGATCCACTGTTAGTCTGATGGGCTTCCCTTTGAGGGTAACCCGACCTTTCTCTCTGGCTGCCCTTAACATTTTTTCCTTCATTTCAACTTTGGTGAATCTGACAATTATGTGTCTTGGAGTTGCTCTTCTCAAGGAGTATCTTTGTGGCGTTCTCTGTATTTCCTGAGTCTGAACGTTGGCCTGCCTTGCTAGATTGGGGAAGTTCTCCTGGATAATATCCTGCAGAGTGTTTTCCAACTTGGTTCCATTCTCCCCATCACTTTCAGGTACACCAATCAGACGTAGATTTGGTCTTTCACATAGTCCCATATTTCTTGGAGGCTTTGCTCATTTCTTTTTATTCTTTTTTCTCTAAACTTCCCTTCTCACTTCATTTCATTCATTTCATCTTCCATTGCTGATACCCTTTCTTCCAGTTGATCGCATCGGCTCCTGAGGCTTCTGCATTCTTCACATAGTTCTCGAGCCTTGGTTTTCAGCTCCATCAGCTCCTTTAAGCACTTCTCTGTATTGGTTATTCTAGTTATACATTCTTCTAAATTTTTTTCAAAGTTTTCAACTTCTTTGCCTTTGGTTTGAATGTCCTCCCATAGCTCAGATTAATTTGATTGTCTGAAGCCTTCTTCTCTCAGCTCGTCAAAGTCATTCTCCATCCAGCTTTGTTCCGTTGCTGGTGAGGATCTGCGTTCCTTTGGAGGACGAGAGGCGCTCTGCGTTTTAGAGTTTCCAGTTTTTCTGTTCTGTTTTTTCCCCCATCTTTGTGGTTTTATCTACTTTTGGTCTTTGATGATGGTGATGTACAGATGGGTTTTTGGTGTGGATGTCCTGTTTGTTAGTTTTCCTTCTAACAGACAGGACCCTCAGCTGCAGGTCTGTTGGAATACCCTGCCTTGTGAGGTGTCAGTGTGCCCCTGCTGGGGGGTGCCTCCCAGTTAGGCTGCTCGGGGGTCAGGGGTCAGGGACGCACTTGAGGAGGCAGTCTGCCCGTTCTCAGATCTCCAGCTGCGTGCTGGGAGAACCAGTGCTCTCTTCAAAGCTGTCAGACAGGGACATTTAAGTCTGCAGAGGTTACTGCTGTCTTTTTGTTTGTCTGTGCCCTGCCCCCAGAGGTGGAGCCTACAGAGGCAGGCAGGCCTCCTTGAGCTGTGGTGGGCTCCACCCAGTTCGAGCTTTCCGGCTGCTTTGTTTACCTAAGCAAGCCTGGGCAATGGCGGGCGCCCCTCCCCCAGCCTCACTGCCGCCTTGCAGTTTGATCTCAGACTGCTGTGCTCACAATCAGCGAGACTCCATGGGCATAGGACCCTCCGAGCCAGGTGCGGGATATAATCTCGTGGTGTGCCGTTTTTTAAGCCGGTCTGAAAAGCGCAATATTCGGGTGGGAGTGACCCGATTTTCCAGGTGCGTCCGTCACCCCTTTCTTTGACTCGGAAAGGGAACTCCCTGACCTCTTGCGCTTCCCAAGTGAGGCAATGCCTCGCCCTGCTTCAGCTCGCGCACGGTGCACGCACCCACTGACCTGCGCCCACTGTCTGGCACTCCCTAGTGAGATGAACCCGGTACCTCAGATGGAAATGCAGAAATCACCCGTCTTCTGCGTCACTCACGCTGGGAGCCGTATACCAGAGCTGTTCCTATTCGGCCATCTTGGCTCCTCGCTACTTCTCTTCTTTAATGGGGAAGGGAAAGGTATAATGGGGGAAGTGTTTTCCCTCATTTGGTAGTAGAGGTATCTTGTCAAAGAATAGGAGATAAATGCCTTTATGCTGGACATAGAGCAAATCTGTGTCCCTGGATGCCCTTATGAAGTCTCCCTCTCCTGCCTTCATTCCCTTCACACCCCTCCTCCAGCCTGGAAGCCACAAAGGACATGAGTTCATGTCCAGGAATCAGAGAGACAAGGACCTGTTTCTTAGGAAAATAAACTGGAATTTGAGTCTAGATTCTGGGCCCATGGGGCACACTCAGCAGTGTACTGGTAAATGGATAACAGCTAGCTCTCCAGGAGGGAAAAGCCCTGATTTACATCATGTTCTCACCAATTCACACAGTATAAATACTGCCACTATTACCAATCTCAAGCTACCAACATGATGCCATTGAATACATGTTTGGGAAAACATAGATAGGTTCTTTCATTATTAGATAAGAGCAGGCTCTATCACCTCAATGGACCCACATTTTCCTCCTTCTTCTTTCCTCCTCCTCCTCCTCTTCCCCCAACTCACATTCCTCTAGGGATTTTCCATTATCCTGTCTGTGAAGACAGTAACATCTTCATTGAGGGGTAGAGGTTGCAGCTCTTGTCATTGTTCTAATTAGAATGAGTTGCCAGTTCACCTTTGATTGGCAGCTTCTCACCCTGGCCCAGATGCCCATCCTCTTGTGCCCCATAGGAGTAGATAACATGCATCAGCTTATCAGTGAGCTTTGTTCTCTCTGGAATCCCTTTCTCTAGTCTACCACCTTCAAGAAGATATTAGAAGGCATAATTTGTTTCTTTCCTTCACAGGAAACCCTAAGCATGGGTAGGAGCATACAACGAGATGCCCATACAAAAAATACCAGATACATCTTAGGTACACTTGAATTGATGTGAAGTGTCCATGGCTAACAATGAATCTTTGCTCCATTTTGTAGACTATAAGCTCTCTAAGGACAAGGTAGAGACCATATCTCATTAATTATTGTACTCAGTATCTCAGGAAATAAATTATTAGATAATGTGATGGTGGCCTCAGCTACTGGCAGTCTTTCCCTTGAGCTCTGCAAATGCAGCAAAGTACTGAGCTCAAAGGGAAGATTCAGCCAACAAAATACTACACAAGTAATGCTCAACACAGACAACATGTTAGTTTAAATGTATTTACTTCATAACATGATAGATTTTCTCCAAAATGGTGAGGCACAAATACTACTACATGAATATAACCAAGGTGTGGAAATAGTATTACTTGCTTGAGTATCATTTTTGTATGTAGTACAACTAAATGTCTCAGATTGATTAGGACTGTAATCTAGACAACTTCTGATGTCTGTGAACCTTTCTTCTTCCATGTATTTTGCCCATCAGCAAGAAGAAAGGTAAAACAGGGCAGATTATTATGTAGCAGCTATTTAATAGACAAATAAGTGTAAGTTGATGGAGAGCAGTAATGTTCCTTAATACAGACACTTGCACTTGGTAGACAGATTCACCCAAGTTTGCATATTATAATTCCAGCCACCACACAGTGAGTGAGTGACTGTTTCTCACAATATCACTAACTCTAAGTCTCTGTCTCTCATCACATCCTATATTGTCACACCACCCCTGAGCCCTAGGGGACATGATGCCTACCCGATCCTGCCGGCTGAGAGAAGGATGGTATATTTTCTTACATTAGTCAGGTGAGACAAAATTTGAAGCTTTCAAACTGAAACTTTTACTAACCAACTGAATGAAAAGAAAGTCAAAAGAATAAAAGTGTGGAATTCAGTGAGCACAGATAAAAGTAGCTTCAACAATCTCAGTAATGAGACTTTTACCACATGGGGGAGCTCATTCTAGCATGGTTAAACTAATTGTCAGACAGTGCTGACTTACATTGAGTGAAAAATCCGTGAATAATTAGGTGAATAACTTTCATCCATCTGGCATCATCAGTCTGCCTTATGGAACATAAAGTATTTTATATACAACTATGTTATCCACCTTAAGTCTTTTGAGGTCAGATATCCAGTTTCTTTCATCATTCTTCTGATAATGTAGTTTCTAGAATGTATGAATCTGGTCAGCTCCATCTGAAGTGCTACAATTTGTTAATATTCCTCTAAACTGTGACCAAACGGATCAAAGATTTTTCAGGTGAGCAGGATCAATGTAGTTCCTCTCATTTTTACACACATTCTGCCAACACAACCTTAACTTACATTAGTTTCATTAGCAACCATTTTTTATTGCTTATATTTAGTTGCCTTTCAAGGAAAATGTCAGGGATGCTTTCTGAGAAAGAATAGCAGACCCTGACATCCAGGAACTGTCCCGGTACTATCAGGTCAAAATTCTATAGATAGGCCCAATACCCCAACTTTGGTTTCCGATATCATTCTCCAATAAAATGAGCCAGGGCTTCTTGGAGAAATGGCTAATTCTAAGGCTGGCGCAGAAATATATGAGTCTGGAGCATCTTACTGAGCTCCCAGTGGCCAAAGCTGGAATGATTTGAACAAATCAATAATGTAGTGTTGAATTATAAACCAAAATATAAACAAATGTTCATAAATCCATACTGATATAAATAAATGATGAAAGGAAGGAAAAAAGGAAGGAAGGGAGAGAGAAAGTGGGGGAAGCCTCCATACAAAGAATTCTAAATGATTTATGTAGATATTCCCTCCTCAAGAAGGTAGAAGATAACTACCCATTCTCAAGTATGGGTTATGCTTAGTGACTTCTTTCCAGAGGATGTAATATAGAAAGAAAGTGGTAAGAAACTTTACAATGAAGAAAACTGGCAAACACTACCTTAGCCAAGGTTAAACACCACCAATGGCAAGTCACGTCAATGACATGTGCCTTTGATATGACGTGTTGAGTATGATACTTTACCTCTGTGGTCTTCATCCCAAAAACCTATAATCCCAGTCAAACAAAGACATCAGGCAAACCCAAATTGAGGGGCATTTTGCAATATACCTGACCAGTATTCAAAATTGTCAAGGTCATCAAAAACATGGTCTGAGACATCGTCACAACCCACAGGAACCTCAGAAGACATGACAACTCAGTGTAACGTGGGATCCTGGAACAACAATAACAAAAAAGGAGCTTAGGGAAAAACTACTGAAATCTGAATAAAATAGGAAGTTTAGTTAATATTGTATTGGTTTCAGTGTATTAGTTGTGACATATATAATGTTAAGATATTAACAATAAGAATAAACATGGGGCCAGGCACAGTGGTTCAGGCCTGTAATCCCAGCACTTGGGAGGCTGACTTAGGCAGATCACTTGGGTCCAGGAGTTGGAGACCAGCTTGGGCAATGGAGTGCAATCCTGACTCTACAAAAAAATACAAAAATTATCTGGGAGTGGTGGTGTAGACCACACCCATAGTTCCAGCTATTTGGGAGGCTGAGGTAGGAGGATCAATTGAGCCCAGGAGGTTGAAGTTGCAGTGAGCCATGATTGCACCACTGACAGAGCAAGACCCTGCCAAAAAAAAAGAAAAAGAAGAAAAAAATGATGAGAGGTATATAGGAACTCTGTACCATCCTTGCAACTTCTCTGCAAATTTAAAACTTTTTTGTTTTTTTTTTTACAGTTTGGTATTTTTTTTACTATTATTATACTTTAAGTTTTAGGGTACATGTGCACAATGTGCAGGTTAGTTACATATATATACATGTGCCATGCTGGTGCGCTGCACCCATTAACTCGTCATCTAGCATTAGGCATATCTCCCAATGCTATCGCTCCCCCCTCCCCCCTTTGAAACTATTTTAAAATGAAAAGTTTATCAAATTTACAAGAAGAAAAACATTAAAAAGTGGGCAAAGGACATGAACAGACACTTTTCAAAAGAAGTCATACATGCAGCCAACAAGCGTATGAAAAAAAAGCTCAATATCACTGATCATTAGAGAAATGCTATCAAACCACAATGAGATACCATCTCACACCAGTCAGAATGACTGTTATTAAAAAGTCAAAAAACAACAGATGCTGGCGAGGTTGCAGAGAAAAGAGAATGCTTATACACTGTTGCTGGGAGTGTAAATTAGTTCAACCATTGTGGAAAGCAGTGTGGCAATTCCTCAAAGAGCTAAAAACAGAACTACTATTCGACCCAGCAATCCCATGACTGAGTATGTGCTCAGGGGAATATAAATCATTCTACCGTAAAGACACACGCACATGAATGTTCACTGCAGCACTATTTATAATAGCAAAGACATGGAATCAACCTAAATGCCCATCATGACAGACTGGATAAAGAAAATGTGGTCCATATACACCATGGAATGCTATGCAGCCATAAAAAGAATGAGATCATGTCTTTTGCAAGAACATGGATGGAGGTGGAGGCCATTATCCCTAGCAAACCAACACAGGAACAGAAAACCGAATACCGCATGTTCTCACTTAAGTGGGAGCTAGATGATGAGAACTCATGGACACAAAATGCGGAACAACAGGCACTGAGGCCTACTTGATGGTGGAGAGTGGGAAGAGGGAGAGGATCAGGAAAAATAACTATTGAGTACTAGGCTTAGTACCGGGGTGACAAAATAATCTGTACAACAAACCCCCGTGAAATGAGTTTACCTATAGAACAAACCTGCATGTGTACCCCTGAACCTAAAACAAAAGTTTAAAAAATAAACAAAATTAAAAGTTTATTTAAAGTTTAAAAAAGATTCTGGCCAGGCTTGGTGGCTTATGCCTGTAATCCCAGCACTTTGGGAGGCAGAGGCAGGTGGATCATCTGAGGTCAGGAGTTTGAGACCAGACTGGTGAACCTGGTGAAACCCTGTCTCTACTAAAACTACAAAAAATTAGCTGGGCATGGTGGCAGGTGCCTATAATCCCACCTACTTGGGAGGCTGAGGCAGGAGAGTCACTTGAACCCGGGAGGCGGAGGCTGCAGTGAGCCAAGATCACGCCATTGCACTCCAGCCTGAGCAACAAGAGCGAAACTCCGTCTCAAAAAAAGAAAAAATAAAGATTCGATAGAAACAGCAGAGGAACTTTAGACATAGATAATTATTATCCCTTGTATCATCTTATGAAGAAATATTTGTGGGGTCAATATTAGATCCTTTGCCACCTTTTTTCTCCTCAGCCTTAAGCTCTCTGAAAAATAATCGGTTATGAGCTAAGCCAAATGAGCTCAGCATAAACCCAAAGCTGTGAAACTGAATCTTTACCATGGTACCACTGCAAGAATTGGTGGTTTGTTTTTTAAAATGATCTCTAGACTGTCAAATGATTTTGAATAGGACAAAAGAGAAATACATATTGTCCCCATTCAGCTTCATTTTGACCACCTTCTTTTTTATCTTCTATTTTGATATCATAAAATTGCTTTTGAATTAGATCTTTCAGTCTATCCCTGCATTGTCCCACTTCAGTGTCAACTCTGTGAGTCAAAGATTACGTCTGGATTGTTCACTAATATACCCTAAAGCTTAATGAATATTTGTTGAATGAATGAATGATGAACAGAAAGAAAAAGTTTTTTTATATGCAGATGACACTATTTGTGCCAAAAACGGGGAGGAATTCACGGTATGTAATCACCATCAAAAAGCTTAAGATGAGTTGTTTTAAAACCAGATTGCCCAGTTTAGCAAATGTTCTTATTTTTAACCCAATGTAGTATGTAAATTCAATTAAAAGAACTAGAAAACCATTTTGCCATTAACTGGAAGACTAATTTTATTGATTTAAGCTAAAATGTTTATCATCGCTGCAATAAAATTGTCATGACAACTATGAGTGATTGAGGACAACTGGTTGAACAATTTTTTAGACTAAAATTACATGGTCTCGCTTTACAGCATTGAACTTTTGAGCTTCAATCATTTGCCCACAGACTGTAAAAGAGAACTGTTTTTTTTTTTTGAGGAAAACTGTAATACTGCCTCTAGGTACCACTTTGGCTCCTCTGCAGGAAATGAATTCTAGGTGGATAGCTGTCGGGTCATTTTTTTTTTTTTTAGACCAAAAGCAGTTTAATGATAAAGAACACAGATGTTCAATATGGAGATGAGAAAGGACAGGAAAGTTCTTGGCAAGATTAACTCAACTTTTTACTCCTGTCACATAAATGTGACTCCTCTCAAATGAATCATCACTTTTCGATTAGAGCTAAACAGTAATAAAGTGTCAATATGAAAATATGTTGAAATTTAAAAACTCGTATCAGACTAATTATTTGTCATATAAATTCCACAAATCAAAAGCTTAATGGACATAAAATCACTCATGTTTACACGCTGTCTGGTCATTTTTATGAGAACATTAATTAGCCCTACCCTCCAACCAGTTGATTTTCTGAGCTTAGGGATCCACCCTTAATTGGCAAGATAAGAAGTTTTCAATCTAGGAAATTATTAGCCCTACAATCTTATATTATCTGCTACTCATGCAAAATTGGTTATATGAAATAATATTACCGAACGCTATGAGGTCCTTTAATATTGAAAATTCCTAACCTGGGGTTTATGCAGCCCCCTGAAATTACATGCAAAATATAATTTTAAGAGTGTTTATATATAAAACCCCTAATAAACGGTCTATACATCATCAGAATTTGAAAGTGGTCAATAATGCAAAGAACGTCCCTCCTTTAATTCAGCTTATTCTTGGATCAAGTCAAACCATCAGGCAGTTCGTTACTTGTTCAGTATTATTTTAGCCGATTTTAAAACTTTTTATATTTGAGTTTGAGTGTACTGGAATCAGACTGTAAAGGAGAGAATCTGTCATTGTAAGGATACTTGAAACCAGTGTTGTAAACCATGGTAGCCACTGTGAAAACCTATGGGTGAGATTTTCATTGATTCTTTGTCCTGGAATAGGCTGGACCTCTGTTGAACATATGGTTTGGTTTTTCTTATAAGCATGTGAATCTTGAAACTGTTCATGTGTCCCTCTTCACTAGGAGAAGTGGGAAACAGACCAAATTTATAGGCACCCTTTATCAAAGGTATAGGCTTTTACGACATGCATTCAAAAAGTATTAATCTAAACCGTAACTCCATTGTATTACTTCCCTGTCTTCATGTCCCAATGTTCCAATTTCCTCCACTACTTCATGTTTTCCTTTTCTTCGGTATATTTCTTTAAAGCTTCACATCCTTTTTGAAATAAGGTGTGAGATATAAATAGGCAATATAAAAAAAAACTCAGCTAACACAAAAATTCTATCAAATTGTACTTTACTGAAATGAAGTTTCTTACTGTCTTTGTTTATTGTTCCTTTTTCAAAACAAAGACAATAAAAATGAGAACATAAAAAGGTTTTAGTCTTTAATGCATAGAAAAATACTTTAATATAGAAGATGGCTTGGTAATGAAATGTACATTTCAGAAACCACAAAATATACTACATTAAATATTACTTTTTAGGATAATACTGCCATTAGTTTTGGCACAGTTTAATAGTCAATATTAATATATAAGATACCTTATAAAATTGGTTACAATTTTATTCCATTGACTATTGTATCTAAAAAATATATCACATTTGCCTTTTAACTGATGTTTTCTTTAAAACAAAGACACTTTAAAAAGACACCTTCTAAGTAAAAAATTGAGAAGTTATCTGAAAATATTGGAATAATTCAATAGCAATAAGGCAATTACAACAAAAAACAACGTTTATCAGTATTAAATAATTTGTATAACTATGACAAGAAATATTTGACCTCATAAATACAAGTTTTCAGGTCGCTGTCATCTTGCTTGAGGTATTTTACATGTTTTCTCTTAAATGTAATACTCTCATTTTGTAAAATCTAGTCCTGTAAGATTTAAAAGAAGAAATTGTTAATATTCATTCCAATATGACTCTTAAATTTCCTGCTTTTATACAACCCTTTTGAAAAAATTAATTTCAAAAGCCTAAATACATGTCTGATGTTTAAAATTTCTTCAACAAATGTAATATGAATAATTACAGGGTTAAATGGCTTTCTTATGAACTATTCATGGGCAAACAAGGATAATTTTAATTATCTACCGAAGTGTATTATATTCCAAGATCATTTAAAATTGTAAGTCAGAGCTTGTGTGGTTTGTAAATAATATAAAATGAGTAAAAATGAGAATCAAAACCTATCATTTTAGGGAAAAAAACTAAATATGGTAAATTTGCTACCTTGTTGGATAACTTGAAAAAAATCAGAAGAATTAAATAGTGACTTTTAAAGAAAAGTAAACTGCTATTCTCTTAAATACACATTTAAATTACCTCCTGTTATTTTCTGTGGAAAATTATATTTGAGGGGCATCGCCTGTCTTCTGCCCATTCCATGAGATCTTGAAAGCAAGCAGTCTACATACATGTCCCAGAAATCCTGAGCTATGTTTAAGAAGACATTATAATGTCCAGGCCGCTGAGATTTTTGCAAGAACAACATGAAATTCCAAAAAGCATCCACATTGTGCTCTATCTTGAGTTCCTTGAGATCTATCAATGTCAAAGAGCAAGATTTCCAGCACTGGAGATCAATGTCTTTGGTGATTCCTGGGCTGATGCTGGCAAGCACTCCTTTTTGAAACTCAAAGTCAGCATTAACCAGATTGATCAGCATCATGCAGCCCAACTGTAGATAGAACCATCTTCTTGTAGCAAAACACATATTCTATACAGAAAAAAAAATGAGAGAGGGTATATTTAACTTAAAAAAGTTATTCAATCACTTGATCTAAAAAACTGTAAATACACATATATTTGCTTTTGATCAAGCCAAATCTGCTTACTAGGTATTCATTTTTTCTAAATTACTGATTATCACATCTTCCTTTAGGATATTACAGTTCCGGTTTGATTTCCAACGTTCTGATCAAGAGTCTTTGAAATGCAACACGTTTATGAAAATGCAAAGGTTCATTTCATCACAGACCTTTAAAACTGGCAGAAACCTTAAAGAGCTTATGCTCCAACCTTCTCCCTTTACTGATTAGATCATTAGTGATACGGTTCCGCAAGTCTTCAGACTCCTGACTGCCTATCCAAGACTCCTACCTACCACAACACATTTCAACTAAGTGGATCAAAATGCAGTCCTTTCTACGTGTAACATAGGAAGTATTTTGTTGTTGTTAATTGAGATATTATTAACCCA